>NC_059081.1:2637104-7637104 GCF_020497125.1 Mauremys mutica | reverse complement strand
CAAAGATATAACTACTATATTTCCAATAGAACCTATTTATTTTTAAATGCACCTCTGATGAATCCCAATATTTCTATAGCACACTGGCCAAGTGCATCTTTGTCCCCCTGTAGTGGCTGCACTGTGCAAGAAGTTTGAGTCAGTTATTACCTTCAAGCCAATTGACCTAGTCCATTATGTAAATAGTCTGTGGCCCATTAGCCTGAAGACACAGCCAGCTCAAACCTTCTACCTGGTGCATCCACTAGAGAGTGACAAAGACACTTGGCCGGTGTGTGACATTTCCACAGTGGTTATATTATTCAGTGTGGTTTGCCCAATCTTTGGAGTGTGAGCTAGACAAATATCAATTCCAGAATATATAGGTGATATTAGAAAAGTGCCCCACTTTTATATCATTCTGTCTGCAGCCTCCAACAGGCTCGCTGGGTGAGGCCTATCATAAACTCAGCCAGGCCTTTCCTACCCCTCCCAGTTTTGATGTACTGTTCTATTTAAATCTGATGCATGCTGGGGTTATTTGGCTAGAGACATCTCATGCTTCCCAGGGAGACCTCTGGTCTGGAAAGTCCCAGAACATGTAGGATTTGAAAAGGTCAGTCCAAAGGGTCTGGCAGACCAGACCCTGTGATGTTATCATGGAGGAGAAGGGGCACATGGGTCTAAGAAAAGGGAATTTGAAGCTAGAGAACAGGACTGCAAAACTGTGCTTGTAAATAAAGCACAGAAGCGGGAAACAGGAAATCTGGAATCTATTCCCAGTTCAAAAACATACGTGCCATGTGCCCTTGAACAAGTTAATTAACCTCTCTGTGCCTCAGTTTCCCCATTAGTAAAACAGGGACCACAATACTTACTGTACCTAGTTCAAAAGGATGTTGCATGGGGTGGTTCACTAATGTCTGTAAAGGGTGCTAAGAGCGCAGGATGAAGGATACTCTAGAAGGGCTAAGTATATGGATAAGAAAGCTGATTCAAGGATGAGGAATGGAAGAATCCAGTTGGAGATGAGAACATGACCTATGAAGGAAGGCTGAAAGAATTGGGTTTGTTTAGTTTGGAAAAGAGAAGACTGAGAGGGGACATGATAGCAGTTTTCAGGTATCTAAAAGGGTGTCATCAGCAGGAGGGAGAAAACTTGTTCACCTTAGCCTCTAAGGGTGGAACAAGAAGCAATGGGCTTAAACTGCAGCAAGGGAGGTTTAGGTTGGACCTTAGGAAAAACTTCCTAACTGTCAGGGACAGGGTGGTTAAACACTGGAATAAATTGCTTAGGGAGGTTGTGAAATCTCCATCTCTGGAGATATTTAAGAGTAGCTTAGATAAATGTCTATCAGGGATGGTCTAGACAGTATTTGGTCCTGCCATGAGGGCAGGGGACTGGACTCGAAGACCTCTTGAGGTCCCTTCCAGTCCTAGAATCTAAGAATCTATGAATCTATGAAGGGAGCAAGAGAGTTTGAACAAGTCAATGTGTTAGGCAGAAGAGTTTGCCAGGGTTCACCACATTGCAGGATCAGGGGTCCAAGTTGGCGGGGCAGGAGTTACGAATGAGCAGCCAAGCTTTCCGAGTTCTCCAAACCAAAGTGAAGTTTACCAAAGTTCCTTTAAATAACTTTAAATTAGTCTTCACTTACTCATTTTGGCTGCATAGTTCTGGGAATTTGGCAACTGCACCCAGACTGCATCAAATATTAATTGCATATTTAAGGAATGAAATGTGTTTCTGGTTTACAAATGATTCTCCACTTTGAGACACAGCCAAATATTAGTAAAATTTAGAGCTCCCAGGACTGAATGAAAATGATCAAGACTTAATAAAATTAATGTGCAGCTTGCTATTGCAGCTATATATCAAAAGAAATATATATTGATTAATTTTCCCTAGAATAGCATCTATAATTTACTGTGTTTGAAAAAAAGCTGGTTGCTCAAAAGGTTATGGACAATGTAATTTTTATACCTTTGGACTGTGAATTTGTAGCTTTTTTTGGGGGTGGGGAGGAGAACAAAAAGTCATAGATTTATAAAATGTTAAAGTCAGAAGAGACCGTTATAATGATTTATTCTGACTTCCTGTATAACACAGTCCAAAGAACCGTACCCTGAGATGGTTGCACCAAAGCCTATAACTTCTGATTCAGCCACAGTGTATGTTTTACAAAGACATCCATTCATGAAAATCCACCCATCCCTCAGTGAGTGGTCCCAATGGCTAACAGTTATGAGGTGATCATTTTGAGAAGAGGAAATCTTGGGACTTTTTTTAAAAAAAATACTTTCAAAAGTCAAAGGGAATTGATTTGTGTCTAAAATAACCTCAAATGTTCTGCGTTTAGAGGAATTATAAAAAAGAAGGGGCTTCTCAGAACATGCACCAAGAACAATTCTGAATAAAGACATTTCAGAAGAGAATTACCATATCATGCCACCGGGACTGCCGGCAGTCAGGTTTAAGGATAGGCAGAATGCAGTTCCTGAGGTGGAATTTGGTTAAAGCAGTTGGGATAAAAATACTCCCAACTCTTATATAGACTCTCATGGAGTTTTCATAACCACAAATACTCAGGAACTTGTTTTACATTTCAGGAAAAAGCTAAAACCTTCACAATCCAGAACCCACTGAAGGCAGGGATAGATTTGTGGGCAGCTTCACCTGGCAGTGAATCAGACCCCTGTGAATACAGAGTACAAGGGAAAATGCCACATACTGAAGTCACCAACACCATTTCCAATAGGACATGAGATTTCATTTGAGGTCTCACAGCCACATCTTTAACCAGCCTAGCTTAAGATCTGACAAGCTCATTGCCCAATGTTGCCTAGCTGCCTGCATACTGCTTAGCTGGCAAAACATCAGAGTCATTTTAAGAAAAGAGAAAAGCTTTTATTGGCTACATGCACATTTACAGGAAAAAACAATCTTTTTATCGCTGCATATTACATTTCAGTTTCTACCCTGGCTGAAGTTTTAAATTGGGTACTCATGACAGCACACTATTTCCAATCGTTATAGTTTCATTCTATATTTTTTGAGGGAAACTTTTATGAGAGCGTCAGTCTTATCACGTTTGTTTGTCGTAACGGAGGCTAAAATACAAATTGTGATGATGCCATTTGCAAATTCTAATCTATGCTGTATAGATTTATATCGCGTTCATCGCCATCATATAATGAATGACTGGCTACAGTCAATCCTGCCTTCAGACTCCAGGCTAGAGTATTATAATTTGCAACTCAATCCTTAAGCACCACTCCAATGACACATAGGAGCTGGAACCATGCCACAAGAGGCTGGGGAAAAATTCCCCTTGGGCAGGCACAGGATAAGGTTGCTTTTAGCAGTCATATGTTCCCCCTTCTTGAACCCCAATGCAGTAGGAGGAATCTCAATAGCACACATTGCTATGAAGATTCTGCACTGTAGAGCGGAGGCTTAAGAGGCTACTATAAAAGAGAGCAGCCTCAGGGCTACTCTAATTTATGCCACTAGAGTAGCCCAGAATCCTGAGTGTGCAAAGATAGTGTATCAGATTAGCTTCCCATCCCGTGAAATTACCCACAATCAGTAGCATCCAAGCAGCACTGCTGTCTCCTAAAGAAGCCATATCGTCAATCCGGTAATAAAGAAGCAGACTTAAAGAACAAAAGCGAATGTCAAAGAAACGTGAAACTGAATGAATATGACCTGCACCCTGAGGCTGACTAGACTTCCACTCTGGTGGCCCAAGAACTAGAGCAAATGCCTGATGCAAGCATGCTCAGCTGAGAAAGCTGAGAAAGCTGAGAAAGCCATGCTATTGCTTCTGGAGAGTCTCCCAGGTGGTCTTAATTGCCAATGGTAAGTCAAACACAGTCTTCTCCCCGCTGCCACTGAATCAGCCCAACAGTTTGATTCTGAATCAGATCTGGAAAGAGGTCTATTTTTTTATCTGGTTTAGATCCGTACTCCTAGATTTTAGGCCAGAAGGGACCACTGTGATTATCTAGTCTGACCTCCTGCATAACACAGGCCACAGATCAGAGAGGTAGCCGTGTTGGTCTGGTTCTGTAAAAGCAGCAAAGAATCCTGTGGCACCTTATAGATTAACAGACGTTTTGCAGCATGAGCTTTCGTGGGTGAATGCCCACTTCGTCGGATGCAAGAGTGGAAATTTCCAGGGGCAGGTAAATATAAGCAAGCAAGAAGCAAGCTAGAGATAACGAGGTTAGATCAATCAGGGAGGATGAGGCCCTGTTCTAGCAGTTGAGGTGTGAAAACCAAGGGAGGAGAAACTGGTTCTGTAGTTGGCAAGCCATTCACAGTCTTTGTTTAATCCTAAACTGATGGTGTCAAATTTGCAAATGAACTGAAGCTCAGCAGTTTCTCTTAGAAGTCTGGTCCTAAAGTTTTTTTGCTGGAGGATGGCCACCATAAGATCTACTATTGTGTGGCCAGGGAGGTTGAAGTGTTCTCCTACAGGTTTTTGTATATTGCCATTCCTAATATCTGATTTGTGTCCATTTATCCTTTTCCTTAGAGACTGTACAGTTTGGCCGATGTACATAGCAGAAGGGCATTGCTGGCATATGATGGCATATATTACATTGGTGGACGTGCAGGTGAATGAACCGGCGATGGTGTGGCTGATCTGGTTAGGTCCTGTGATGGTGTCGCTGGTGTAGATATGTGGGCAGAGTTGGCATCGAGGTTTGTTGCATGGATTGGTTCCTGAGCTAGAGTTACTATGGTGCGGTGTGCAGTTACTGGTGAGAATATGCTTCAGGTTGGCAGGTGGTCTGTGGGCGAGGACTGGCCTGCCACCCAAGGCCTGTGAAAGTGTGGGATCATTGTCCAGGATGGGTTGTAGATCCTTTTACAGGCCACAGACTTTCTCTCAGGCATTATTTTATGAGGTCATTACTTCTGGTTGGGCTAGAGCCTCGCTTTCAGGCATCCAGTTCAAGACTTCCAATCTTGTGGTCTCAGATAGGAGGACTGTGGCAAAAGTAGATTCTCTTTTAACTTTTCTACTCTTTGGTACCGATGTCTCATTTATGAAGAGCTCATGAGAGTTTGGTTCCATTAAACCCCAATCCTGCTTATGGTTTAGCCACAGAACTAGGCCAAAGCTAATCCAGATGTAGATTCAAACACTCTCAATTTACTCCTTCTCTAAATATACTTTTATAGTACGTAAGCATATTTTGTTCACAAGGGTCACAATACCCTGTAGAATGGAGGCACCAATTTGTAGTGTAGAGATATCTATAAGAGCCTAGTTTTTATGAGACCAGAACACTTTGAACAGTCCTAAAATTTTTACTTTTTAAATGATAGCAGGAGCTCAAAGCTTTTTGCAAACGTTCATTTTCCCAATGGCCCTGCACAATACCCATTTTACAGATGGCTAAACTGAGGCACAGAGAGCTAGAAGATTCCCTTCCAGACAGAAAAAACAGCCTTTTTAAGAAAAACCATCAGCCCATCCAATCAGCAGCGTTCTGGTACCTGGAGACTTAGGTCTATTAGAGTTTGGTTTTGGTTATTGATTAATGAAACATCAGATAACTTGGCTCAGTCATATTTATTAATCAGAGATGAATCAGCACAGAGAGGTTCATAGGTACCAATCCCTGGAAGACAGTCCTGCAGCAGCTAATCTATCCCAAAGTATGAACTTGATTTGATTTATATTTATACTGTACAGGTTTATGACACATAGAAGAATAACACGTTACTCCCCTTTCCTTATCTATTTTCATATATATATTTAAAAATATACGGACATCTATACCAACCATACACAATAACCTTTCAGATGTTAATAAACTATAGAGTGCAAATAGCATCAGACCATAGTGACATGAACTGTATTGTCCTAGTGGTACCTAACCACAATTAATTTAGAACATACATCTGGTTTCTGACAGGTTCCGCCATACAAAGAATGGGGGTTATTGAGAGTTTACCTGTTAGTAAACAGCTTAGTATAAACACAGAACATCCTAGGAGTATGATTCATACCCATTGATTATATACATATATATGTTTAGAAGATTTTGTAACAGGTTCCAGGCCTACAAACGCATACACATACTTAACTTTACACACACAAGTAGTCCCACCGATGTTGCTTTATACAACTAGAACTTGCTCTCACGGTTCTTTAGGAAGGGAACATGCAGGGCTAGGATTTGGCCCTGACCCCCACCTCCATTTTGGAATTGGCTTTTTACAGAAAGGCATAGAAGCTGGAGAAGACCTATTAAAATCACCCTGTCCAATGTCCTTCCTGGGCTGGATAGTGTCTCATATATAGCACATACGTTAAAAAAATAATCCTCCACAAACTATACATACCACACCAGTATAACTTCAGTGGAGTCACTCCTAGCTTGAGAGGAGTATCAGGTCCATATGCTCTATCCACGCCACACCTGGAAAGCTACCAAGCTACATGCACTACATTAAGCCTCCCCTTCTAAGCACATGACAGGAGCATAGGGTAGCAGGTTGGGCTTTCAAAAGCTCCTCAGTGATTTAGGAACACAAGCCTAATTGAAAATCAGTGGGATCTGTGTCCCTGAATCACGTAGACATTTCTACAAATCCCACCCAGATTCCTCTTTTCGGTGTGACTGACTTTCCTTTTGAAAATGCAGAAGTGAATAGTGTTCCAAAACAATCAGCATCTACTGTGCAAGGTAAGCATTCACCCCATCCTAGGGATCAGCTTTACAACCACACAAAACAAAGAAACCCAGCACACTTTAATCTCCTCTCCCCAGAGGGCCACTCCAACCGCACTGATATAGTGGCTGATCACCAGGGGTTGGCAGGAATCAATTAATATCTCCCTGCAAGGTTGATGTCAACAAGTTTGGACAGCAGCAGACCCCATTATCCTGTGCACAGGATGCACCAGCCAGGAGAGCTGAGAGTTCTCCTACTATTCCAGCTAGAGACATTTCATTGTGAGTACATGAAATCACCCAGACACACTGAAATGCTGAGTATCGTGGAAAGGCACCTGCAAAGGAAGTTTGACCTGAGGAATGATGATGTGAATCTAATGCGTCTAGAAGCACTTGCTGCCCTTGTTGATGACTCTCTGATGCCAGTTAGAGGACAGGAGAAATGATATGAATTTGTTAAACTATTTCCCCATTCCCAACTGCTTTCTCTCTTCTGAGTCGTTCACTTGTGACAGTCAGACAATCTAAGCACATGGCAAAAACCGCAGAAAGCCCGGGTCTGCAGACCGGAGATTACATAAGCAGTCATCAGATGCCAGAAGGTGAAATGAGACCATCACTGGACTCTTGCTCACCAAACAAGATTTTAATTTGCAGTTACATTTTTCATAAACCCAGCTGCCAAAAGTGCATTTGTTCCTTCTTTTTATATTTTTTTCCCTTCCTCTTCCGATAATGTTTCATGTACTTTGTGCTGTTGAAAGATGCCAGCCTGGCAGTCCCGGAGACTGAAATCCTTCTGGTTATCCACTGAACAGGTGCAGCACAGATGGTAGCAGGGCAAGCTTTCCTCCAACACCACCTTGCTAATGGGTTTATCCTTGCCCTGAATGGACCACTCTTTGAGGATACATTAGCCTTCATCCACCTTGCGGCAAATGCCAACCAAAGGACCAATGAGATGCATTTGTAGTAGTGGCTTTCTTATGATGATGATGGTTTGTATTATATCACCTAGAAAGCCCAACTGAGACTGGGGGTCCTATTGTGCTTGGTTCTGAATAAACACATAGGAAGCGGGAGTCCCTGCCCTGAAGAACTCACAGTCTAAATAGACAAGACAGGCAGAGGTTGGAGGAAAGCATTATTATACCCCCATTTTACAGATGGGAAACTAAGGCACAGATTAAGACCAGAGTTTTCAAAAATGTTCGGGACCAGCAACAGGAGACGAATTTTCAGAGGAGCTCAATTCCCATCTAGACAGCAGGGCCGGCTCCAGGCACCAGCTTATCAAGCAGGTGCTTGGGGCGGCAACTCCGGAGGAGTCAATGTAAGCAGCAAGGCTTTCAAAAGCATATTTAAAAAAAAAATAAGGCTGCTGCAGTGGATGTTGAATATCTGGTTCTGACCTCGCTGGAAAACGTAGCCCCTTGTGGCTTCTCCACAGGGAACCTGCAATGGAGCCAGGAACTAGATTCAGAATTCCTGAGTCTCAGACCAATGTCTTAACCACAGGCCTTTCTGCAGAAACTCAGTTACTAGGAACTAGATTGAAGCCACAGAGAAGTGTGTGTTTGCTTTATCTTTGTGGTAAATAAGTAAAAAAAAAAAAGGATTCTGCCCATTCCAAAGAAACTATTTCTATTTCCATTTCTTCTTCCCCAAAGGCCCTACCTCCTTCTTCTCAGCCAAAGCTCAGGGAAAAAAATACAGCAAATTCTCCTACAGCTCCAAATCAGTTCACTGGAGCTTCTCTAGTAGTGTTGCTCTTAAAACTATTTTATCTGTTACTTTTAGGCACCAGTTGCCTCTAAAGTGGCCAGTGATGACATTTCTGGGACATTCATTTAAACTGATTGGCCAGGTGTCAGAACATCGTAATGAAGGCCAGCTAAATATGGAGTCAATTTTGGGAGAATGACTTGAATTCTAAAGCTGAATAATAAGGACATGAGGAGTAAATTTCTGAGTGATGGATGGCATGGCTTCTCCAGCTAGATAAGTCAGGCCTACAGAAGATAAGAGCTAATTAACTGCAGCTTAAAAAAAAAGGGAAGAAGAAAAGAACTAGCCCTCCAAAAACCCAGCAGCAGATTGCTATTGTGAACGTTAATATTTAATGTCTGAACTGAGAATGCTGATGGGCACCTATTTTTGGTGTCAGTGGTGGCTTCTTGTCTTTTTTTTTTAAATCTCAGTTAATGATTCTGCAAGCTGTTGAATAGCATTTGCGCCCCTTCTGTTTCAAACAGAAGGATTGGTGCCTTCTACCCTTTAGAACAACCAGCTGCACCGTACAGCGGAAACAACCACCACAACCAGGGAGTAATTGTTGTATACACTTGGATGAAAAAGCTAAAAAAAGATCAAGCAAAGCTCTGCCCTGTCAGGCCTTATCAATAATAACAGGACCTGACAGCACTTGGCTTAAGCTTGTCTACTTCAGGCAGTGATGGTCTGTTGTTTCAACAGTTCTGAAAGGGAGAAAATGGCATGCACTAATCTCAGCCGGCTACACTGCAGCATTTGGGCCTGTCATACATCGACATACATTAGATCTCCTTCTCTATTAGGAAGCTGCTGTCAGTCTGATCACTCAGCATACTGATGTTTACAAAATTAGTCATGCTTTTTGGGGGCCTGGAGTGCTGAGGAGAGAGCTGGTAGAGCCTTGAAAATGAGGTTTTTCCCCCTTCCCAACACCATTCAGTTATAGCTTAGAGGAGTGAGTTCACCTTCAGCCATGCTGTCACCTCTGAAATAGAATATTGTGCAAGGGTGACATTGTAAGGGGAAATTATAGCGCAGGTGAAAGCCCGTGATCATCATTTCAGCATTTGCTTTCCCAGCAGCTCTTAGTTTGAATGGCAACCTCAACGTGCATGCACATGCAATACCCATTGCAGGGGTGACCTTCTCAGCTGGAAAATGTTCTTCCCTCTCTCGGGTACATTAACCTGGAACACAGGAAGGCACGATACCCAACCGCTTTTGAAGGCTTCTATCCCTTTTGGGTAACGAAGGCTTGTTTTTTAGCTAGACTTTTAGAAACTCCCAGAGTACAATATGATGACTATTATCCTTTTCTTCTCCCTCCACCAAATGAGCCAGAGAGACAACCAGATTCTCAGTTACTGTATTGTTGTTATTTAGCATTTGTGTTGCAGAAATCCTTAGAGGTTGTAAGCAGGTTGGGGTTCTTAGAATCATAGAATATCCGGGCTGGAAGGGACCTCAGGAGGTCATCTAGTCCAGTGCTTCTCAAAGTCAGGCCACCGCTTGTTCAGGGAAAGCCCCTGGCGGTCTGGGCCAGTTTGTTTACCGGCCACATCTGCAGGTTCGATCGAATGCGACTCCCACTGGCCGCGGTTTGCCACTCCAGGCCAATGGGGGCTGCGGGAAGGGTGCCCAGCACATCCCTCAGCCCACGCTGCTTCCGAAACCCCCATTGGCCTGGAGCGGTGAACCGCGGCCAGTGGGAGACGCAATTGGCTGAAAATGCGGATGTGGCAGGTAAAAAAACCGGCGGACCGGCTTTGAGAAGCACTGATCTAGTCCAACCCCCTGCTCAAAGCAGGACTAATCCTCAACTAAATCATTCCAGCCAGGGATGACCTTAAAAGCCTGACCTTAAAAACCTCTAAGGAAGAAGATTCCACCACCGCTCTAGGTAACCCATTCCAGTGCTTCACCACCCTCATAGTTAAATTTTTTTTCCTAATATCCAACCTAAACCTCCCCCACTGCAACTTGAGACCATTACTCCTTGTTCTGTCATCTGCTACCACTGAGAACAGTCTAGATCCATCCTCTTTGGAACCCCCCTTCAGGTAGTTGAAAGCAGGTATCAAAAGCCCCCTCTTTCTTCTCTTCTGCAGACTAAACAATCCCAGTTCCCTCAGCCTCTCCTCATGTCATGTGCTCCAGCCCTCTAATAATTTTTGTTGCCCTCTGCTGGACTCTTTCCAATTTTTCCACATCCTTCTTGTAGTGTGGGGCTCAAAACTGGACACAGTACTCCAGATGAGGCCTCACCAATGTCGAATAGAGGGGAATGATCACATCCCTCGATCTGCTGGCAACGCCCCTACTTATACAGCCCAAAATGCCGTTAGCCTTCTTGGCAACAAGGGCACACTGTGGACTCATATCCAGCTTCTCGTCCACTGTAACCCCTAGGTCCTTTTCTGCAGAACTGCTTCCTAGCCATTCGGTCCCTAGTCTGTAGCAGTGCATGGGATTCTTCCATCCTAAGTGCAGGACTCTGCACTTGTTCTTGTTGAACCTCATCAGATTTCTTTTGGTCCAATCCTCTAATTTGTCTAGGTCCCTCTGTATCCTATTCCTACCCTCCAGCATATCTACCACTCCTCCCAGTTCCCTGGTGCTAGGTTCTGTACAAATGTGTACACCAAGGCAGTGATGTCAGCTGCCTCTAGTTTTTGGGTGCTGTGATGGGGTGTTCACTCCACATTATCCTGAAGAGGTTAACATCGGCCAGATGGTCTAATTAGCCTGCAAACCAGGAGACATTTAGGCGAAGAGGAAAGCCCTAATTAAGGGAAGCTCACTTGTGCAGGGACATGAGGGGCTTCTATAAAGCCCGGAAGCTAGTAGCAGTAGAGGGGTTGTGGTCACTCTCTCTGGGACAAGGGAGAGAAAGGGATTTGGGCCGAAGAGGAAGGGTTTGTCTAGCTGACCTGGGGGATAGGAGTTTACCTAAAGGGTGGAGAAGGTGAGCCTGGGACAGGCAAGATAGGAAGTAGTCTGGGGGAATGGCAGGAAGGTTTGTGGCAGTACAAATCTTAGCTGCTGGAGATAGAGGGCCCCTGGACTGGAATCCAGTGTAAGGGCTGGACCTGGGTTCCCCGACCAGCCACTGAATGTGTGGCACAATTTGGGCAGCGAACTTGAAACATGTCTGAGACTGTTTTGTTTTAGACACTTAGGGAGAGGCAGTGGATGTACGGGCTGCCTGGGATAGTGTGAACGACTTTGACAGTACCCCAGAAGGGAAGGGTTGTTGTGACTTGGCCAGAGGGCTAAGCTATGAAGATGAGAGCAAGAGAGTGAGATGATGGGCTGATGAACTGTGAGGAGAGGGCATCAGACTGGCAGATCTAATCCCCAGACTCAGCCAGAAGGATGCTCTCCAGAGGTCCCCGTGACAGGTGCCCGATAAGAAACAACTTAACAAGGCCTGATTTTCAGGAAGTCCCTTGTCACTTTTGACAATCTTGATCACAATAAATGAGTCCCTGCCCCAGAGGGCCTGAAAGATGAGGTACAACAGCTTGATGAAACATACAAGGAGTGGAAAGGGAGATGGGGTGTCAAAACAGCAGGATGTTTCAGCATAGATAAGTAGCAGTTTCTCACCGACTAAATGGAGAAGAAGAGAAAATATGAATAGGTGACACAGCCAAGGTTGATAAAGGAGAGCTCTTTGCCTGCACCCGTGAAAGGTGGAAAGTTTGCCAGTTATGATTGCATCATACTGCATGCATAAGATTTGAAAAATAAAATAATAAAGAACACAAATTATCTAGCTTTTTGTGTTCAAGGCACCCTACAAACACTACTGAATGAGGTCTTGCAAAGGCTGGGTGAGATAGAAAGGGACAGGGGAAACTAAGGCACAGATGTTAGAGGGGAGATTTTCAAAAGCACAGATGGGAGTTGAGTGATTTTTTTTCAATGAGAATGGGGCACCTAACGCCCAAATAATAAAATCAGGGCATTGAAAGCCTCTCTGGAGAGGAGAGGCTCAGAAAAGCTGAGGACTGTCCTGGGTGGACATGGAGACAGATCTCATTACAGATGTCACATCAACTGGATCACACGTAGTGGGAGCAGAGAGCACAGAATAATTTCAAGTCAACATATGCTTTCTGCATATTTGGAGTAGACCAATCAGGAGCCTAGCAATCTAACTAGGTGGAGTATACTTGCTGCATGTAATTCAGGATTGGAGGATGAGCTGCATCAAGAGTACTGAACTTGAGTCTCTCAACTACCCTGTCCTTCCCATATTTCTACATGGAACTGGAATCCTGGCTAGGAGAAAGCTTGTGGGGGCTAGCGATGAGGTGGTTCCTGGTATGGAAGATAAGGTTCTGCTATGGAAAAAGTTGAAAATTACAATCATTGGTTCTTTCAATTCCCCAAATTCTTCTTTCAGTTGCTATTTTCAAGGCAGTGGGGTTGCATGGCTGTAACTGCAGGGTGACCACTCCTCTAGAAGCCCTTTGGAGTCAATGGTGCTGTGCTGACTTACACCAGTGAAGCATCTGGTCCTCGTGTTTGTCGGGGAAAGTTACCTATGGAATTGTGCCTCGAACTTCACTTTCAAGGTTTCCAGGTGGAAGCTTTTCTCTGGAAGGACAGGAAAAATATAGTTGGTCCTATTGAGTTTCATTCCTCATGCCCTTGCTGTCTGTCTCTCAGTAAAGTCAGCGTACACATGCAATGCATGGGACTCTGATCCAAAGCACTCATTCGGCATGCAAAATGCATTGACATTTAGCACGTCTTTCCACTACCACTAAATAATCATCGTTCCATGCAGGTAACTTACATTCAGACAATATTAAGGTAATGAATTGTTGGGAGAAGGGGGGCGGGGCAAATGGTAGCATGTCCTCTCATTTCCTCCCTCTAAAGAAATGGCTTTTTCAAACTTCCTCTCCCTTTTCAGCCACCAGGAGTTAGAACTGGGGCAGGGTAAAACTGTCATCTATACCCCTGTACTCCCAAACTCAACCATTACAGGCAGAGGTCAAGAGACCATTCTGCTTTGTACTAAGCAAATATATTCCTGTCCTTGGCTGTCTGTGTATTTCTTCCAAGTCTTTGGCTTCTGCGGATGGGAATATATGTCAAAGCAGCATGCCAGTGGTCAATGTAACCTGGAAAGCACAATCCATTTGTGCTTGCTGCTTCCAACTCCACAAGGTAGAGTGTCTGTTAGGGAGAAAGGTTTTACTAGACTTGGCAGGAGTCAAGCTGCTTGTTAAAGTATTTGGATCAGCTGGACTGCCATTGCATCGAGGGAGGGAGAAAGTGCAGCTGGGTTGTGGCTAAACTAAATTATCTGCACACAATGGATGAAGGAGCCCAAACCAGAATGCCTTGCTTAGGCAAAACTCCTACTGAAATCAATCAGGGCAATAAGCAAACCGGGACGCCATGAGGTGTGTAAGAAGCCAAGGGTTGGAGGAGATCTACAGATGCTCTGTAGTGTCAGGGCCAACATCAGATTTGGGGACTAGACACAGCAGTGAGAACTGTGTTCATCCGCCTTCAGATAATGGATTGGAGTCTTCTCTCGTTTATGCTGGTGTCAATTAGGAGTAACAGCAATTAAATCAATGAGGCTTAAACTGCGTAGGGCAAATCGGACCCAATTATTTTACAAAGGTAAAAGCAAAACCAGCAATGGAAGAACTAAGAACCTCAGACAATTCTGTTATTCTAGAGATTTAAAAAGACTCTCTCTCCTTCAGATTTTCCTCTGACCTGTCTGCACCTCCCCTCCTGCCCCTTTCCAAGTTCTCCTTGCTAGAAGCACTGGCACATCAGCTCCAGACCACATGCTGTAGCACACCCTGTCTGAACTATAACATTCACCACAGCCCTTCACACTGGAGCAGGCTATTTTCAGGTTTGTTATGGGAAAAGCAGTGTCTGAAAGTGACAGCCGCATGCCACCAGAAGTGAAGGTCATGAAGTAGCACCAAGGAACAGGAAGGTTTGGGTTTTTTTTTCCCCTTCAGCTTCACTGGCAAACTTACACAGATTTTTCACAGAAAATCAGCTCAAACAGGAGGAGGAACCTTGAAGCAAGAAGTAAATCTGATTTATGTTTAAAACAGCAGAAAACATGCAATTTATAGGGAGTACAACTTCTTTCACTGCAGCAAGTCTTCTGTGTGTCTCATTTGGACCTAACACACATGGACAGGTCACTTCAAAACTGTTTGGAGGTTCAGTTTGTTGCTTAGCCGTGAACTGTCTAAACCACTTGGGTTTGCAAAATGGCACAGTAATACCACAATGGCAGAGATGTATAGTCTCTATCTAGCAATATGGCCCTTGCCACAATAGCATCTGAATGCTGCACATTCACTATTGTGTTTTATCCTCACAGGATCCTTTGGGGTGTAAAGGTATTATACCCATTTTACCAATGGAACTGTGGTCATGTTATTTACCCTGTGTTTGCCCAAGGTTGCCCAGGAAGTCTAGCTGAGCTGAGAGTTGAATCTAGATCTCCCAGTCTAGTACCTTATCCACTAAAGCTTCCTTTTAACCAGCAGGTTTGTGGCTGGAAATGCAGAGGCATGTGGAAACGTAAGATTATTAAAATAAGATGTTATTCAGACATTTTCAAACGTGAGGAAAAACTTGGTTGTTAGGAGTACTTACATAACCCTTATCTTCTAGAGCAGTGTGCTCTTGCCACAAAGTTCAAATATGGATTTGTATCCAAACTATCCCAAAGTTCAGGGTTATAGGCCCATCTCTAACCTTAAATAGCTTTGGTACAGTATAGGTTTACTCTTTGCTTGACATCCACTTGGATCCACATTTCAAATCTTGTATGATTTACACACACTGTAGAAGTCTAAAGGTTAACTGAGAATGTAAGACACAATACAGTCAATGGTGTCAACCACTGATCTGTGGGCATGTTTGATTTGTTACAAAGATTATGAGTTTACTCAGGTGAGCAATTTGGAGAAGGACTTTGAAAGGTCGACTTTCAGTGCAAAGATAATAAATGTGAAGAAAGTATGAATACTGAGGAGCACAGCAAACCAATTGAGAAGGATTTGGATAATTCATTAGACTAGACCTGTGGATGAGAAATGTGTGTCAATGGAGTCAAGTATAGTGGGGTCTAAAAAAACTTGTGAGGTGATTTAAGAGACGTGGCAGAAATTATGGGCAAAATTCTCTCTCTGTCTTCATTGAACATCTCTGTTGCATTTTGTATTCCTTCCAAGAATCAAATTAGTAGGATGTGACATTTACAGAGCTCCTTTCATCCCATCTTCATACACAAGAACCTGAATTTTCAGAAATCTTCAGCACCCACAATCGGGGCCGGATTTTCAAAAGAGCTCTTCTTCCATTTAGATGTGTAAATAGGAGACTAGGTTTTTCAGCACGCAGCTGCTCCCACTGAGGGTAATCAGCAGATCTATTCACATGCTGAAAGTTGAGACATGTGCCCCTCCAGAAAAACACAGAGGAAAGGACCAGAGTGGGAGAAAATGACATAGGGAAGTAAATGAAGAATTGTGCTGGTTTTTGTTCTGGGAATGTCACCTCAACTCACAAAAATCTGTGTCTCACCAGAATCAGAATGTGGACATATTAGTGCGTAGTTTCTACTTGGAGGCAATATTCTGATCTTCTTTAAACTAGCTTCAATGCTATTTATTGATGCCCAGCATTCTGCCTCTCGTTAATCCCCCGCTTCCATTATGCAGATGATCATTGAATAGGAAACTAGGATTGGAGTGCCTGTAAATGACCAGATAGAGTGGATCCGAGAACTAAGTCACTGTTCTGAAGCAGCTGGCACATGTCACTCCTTGAACCAAAGCTTTATTTGTGAGCAAAATGCCACTGTCACATCTCTACCCCACCTACTTCAAATAAAGAACTGGCTTTGAGTGGCTTGTTTGTTTTTACAGCTTTAGCTACTGGCTCTTCAAGATCCATGTTAGCCCTTCTAATATTATTTGACTGCTGTAAAGATTAAATCCCCTGGCTTCAGCAAAGCTATGCCTGATTTATACCTGTACACGTGTGATTAGAATCTAATCTCTGGTTAGGCGCAGAAGTGACACGGACAGTAAGCACTGAACTTGTGAGAAAGGGGTCTGTGCCCTGAGCAGCTGAATCCAGACTGCTTCCAAAAAGTCCATTGCACTGCAGCTCTGCTAGTTATCTTGCCAGGCACCAGCCTTGTGTGTGATCAAATCTAAGCAGGGGGAAAAAAAAAGCCACATGGCACAATAAACCCTTCAATATGTATTTCTTCCTCAAGATCATTCCCATTTAAAATTTGCAACTTAATGCATCTCGTTCATGCTAGAGAGCTTTAATTGCCCACATGACATTTTTCTATTTTTTGGATGGGTGTTCTTATTAAATTGTTGTAATGAAACAAATGAACAATCTTTTTTTTTTTAAATTTCTAAATGGACTATATGCCGAGCCTGAAAAATTGTACAGATTCTCCGGATGGCTGCAGCTGTATCTCAGAAGCAGCACTGCTGAATTTTTTTCAGCTTTCCAGTGATTCATAGTAGAGTGCTGCAAGGAGGCTGAGCCAACCAAGCAGTGGCATCTTACACTTAGATAGCACTGGAAACAGGCATTCTCTATCGGTGGAATGATGAATGAATGAAGCAGGTTGCTTTCAGAAAATGTAAATGGGAGACAAATGTCTGCTGTGTGTCTTCTGCCATTCTTCAAAAAACCAGCTTGAGGGATCTGTTTTTTGCCTTGTGAATGCCAGTGCTTGGGGTGTATGTTGGATTATTGGTTTTGTTTTGGATTTGTCAACATGTGAAAGCAACAGCATGCGTGGAGGGATGTGATGAGATCCCAGGCCCAGCTCTGACCTATGCAACCCTATTGCCTCAATTCACTGACAGCTGGCCTGAATTTCCGCTTGTCTTTATGTAAGTGGTTAGACGACCTGTGCGGGGGGGAAGCACATGTGATCACCGAGGACTTATGGACAAGGGGGCCAAATTGGGGTTGCACGGGCAAGCTCAATGCTAGAGCTTCCTAACTTTTGAGTGCTCAACTTTTGCAACCTTAATGTCATTTTAACATGGATTTTGGTGCATAATTTGCTACGTTTTTTTTTAATAAAAACCTGAGAAAAACAAAAACAATCCATCATGTGGCATCATGTTGACACCCACAAGTTTCATCATAGCATTGGAGAGTTTAGCTCCACTGCACACACCTGCTGCTTGAGCTAACGAAGTAACTGACAACAGCAGTGCATTGTACTGTCCGTGGACCAGCACTACAAGGGGATGGGACACTTTGCCAGGGCTTACATGGATTTTTGCTAACAGCAGAGAAGTGGCAACACTCATGTTGTTTGAATTCCATTTCAGGCTCTGGTGAGCAGTGTTCTCTAGTTGGAAAAAAATGACCAGTGCTAGCCGTGGTACAACGTAAGGAGAAAGGCAATTTCTGAGATAACTAAGATGCAACCCATTAAGACAGGCTTTCTGGGCTACAAACTCTTTAAAGTATATCTAGTCAGTGCATTGCAAACCTGTGCAGAGCACACTACAGAGGTGTGAATTGCTTCTGGCAAGAAACACAGCTGGTAGGAAGCTGCACACCATACATGCAGAATTTTCTAGATGGTTGTAAGGTGAAGTCCTCTAGAGTGGATTACAGGAAGCCACCTTTAGCATAACAAAAGCATGGATGATTCTGGCAAGGTCCTACATTTGAAAAAGGAGGCTGCAACCTTCTGTCTAAGCACAAATGAGAATAGAATACTGTTGTTAACACACCCCTGGGATTTACCATAATTAAGCCCTAGACCACTGAAAGTATCACCCCCCCATTAAGTTTCAGCTCAGTGATCAAGTTATGTTTAAGTATCTGAACAGGTCTGACATTTTGACTATTATGTATTTATATGATAATAAGAGTGCTTAGGAACCCTGGCCAAGGACTCACTGTGCTAGACACTGTACAAGCACAGAACAAAAATAAGAACCAGACTGACCCACTCAATAGCATCACAATCCGGGCTTCTCAGTCACGCTGAGCTTAGCTCTCTTTAAGTCCATTTAATCATTCATTGCTGCCTGAGCTGAGCAAACTTGAGGTAATGATTATTTGCTTTAGTTTCCCCATAATATTCTTCAAAGGTTATTTATTTTACTGACCCCGTTATCGCTCCTCATACTTATGAGCAATCACTTGGTCCACATAACACAAACATCAGATAAAGGATCATTGCACTCACCTAGCAGACAAGGAGATTCCTCAAAGGTAAAGAATTCAGAAAGTTCCCGATATATATATAGATATAAAAATATAGTGTGTGTGTACAGATATCTGAATGGGGAGTAGATTGATGAAGGAGAATCATTTTTTGTTGATGGGCTGCTTAGCAGGAGACTGAACAAATGGCATATCCTTTACCAGCCGCTTGGGAGATGACAGAATACTACACAAGATGGGAGCGGGGGGCGCTGGTAACCCATATTCTCAGCATTCTAACATCTCAGATGAAGATGGGGCTCATAATGGAGGATTCAAGAGGATTTTGGGAAACATCATTGGCTCCACTTGACCTTTATGCCTTTGGAGTCCAGAGCAGTCATGAGATTAAAGAGAGGACCAGAGTCTCTCTTCGGCAGGCACGCTGACAGCAATTCCGGGCCTCAGGGCAGAACAGTCAATGGGCCCCCTCGCACGCACAAGCCATGCCCACGCCGACACGGTCCGCCTGACATTTGGGAGGTGCTGAGCCTGAACTGGCTAGTGCCCAGCAAGCTGCCCGCTGCGCTGCTGCGTGTGCTCTTCCTGCATGGACAAGGTTTCTATATGTCCGCCCGGTAGGGTTGCCAACTGTCTAATTGCTCAAACCCAAAGACCCTTGCCCTGATCCTTCCTGGAGACCACGCCCCTGTCCCGACCCTTCTCTGAGGCCCTGCCCCTGCTCACTCCATCCTCCCTCCCACCATTGCTCACTCTCCCCCGCCCACTCACTTTCAGCAGGCTGGGGTAGGGGGTTGGGGCGTGAGAAGGGGTGCAGACTTTGGGAGGGATTTGGAGTGTAGGCTCTGGGCTGGGGCAGGGGTGCAGGAGGGAGTGAAGGGTCGGGCTCAGGGAGGGAGTTTGGGTGTGGGACGGGCTGCGGGTCCTGGGCTGGGGCAGCAATTTGGGGTGCAGGAGGGGGTGCGGGCTCTGGGAGGGAGTTTGAGTGCGGGAGGGGGTGTGGGGATGAGGCCTCTGGGAGGGAGTTTGGGTGCAGGAGGAGGTGCGGGCTCTGGGACGGAGTTTGGGTGCGGGCTCTGGGCTGGGGCAGGGGGTTGGGTGTGGGAGGGGGCAAAGGGTCAGGCTCTGGGAGGGAGTTTGGGTGCAGGAGGAGGTGCGGGCTCTGGGATGGAGTTTGGGTGCAGGCTCTAGCCTTGGGCAGGGGATCGGGGTGCAGGGGGGCTCCCGAAAGCAACTGGCACACCCTTCTGGCAGCGACTCCTAGGCAGTGGGTCCCGGGGGTCTCCGTGCACCGCTGCCCACAGGCACCGCCCCCACAGCTCCCATTGGCTGCAGTTTCAACCTATTTGCCTGGTAATGAAGGTAGGCTTACTGGCTGGAACTGCCAGGCTCACCTCTGGAGCCTTTTAAAAAAAATCTCAGCATTACCCTAGCTAGCCTCCAGTTTTCTGGCACAGAGGCTGATTTAAGCAATAGGTTACAGACCACAGGTGGTAGTTCTTCAAGTTCATATTTGAGCGCCTTCAGAACTCTTGGGTGATTACCAAGCCTCCTCATTTTTGTGTAGTTCCCCTTTTGGCAGTTAAATGCTACTGTGGTGGGTTTCTTTGGTATTTTGCCCCCATAAGGATGTTACATTTAAATTACATTACAGTTGCTATTACCGAAAGGTACAGCTTTATTTGCCTCTTGGACCACAGCTTATGCTCCACTTAGGACTAAATCAAAAATTCCAGGATTAGCTGCTCCATGAAGCAGTCGTTAATGGGATCTCAAAATTTTATTTCTACATCCCATCCCGAGGTGACATGTACACAGTCAACATGGGGATAGTCACAATCCCCCATTATTATTGGGTTTTCTGTTTTTGTAGCTTCCTTCATCTCCCTGAACATTTCGCAGTCACTCTCACCATCTTGGTCTGGTGGCTGGTAGTATATTCAAACTGCTACACTTCTATTGTTCAAGCACGGAATGTCTATCCATAGAGATTCTATGGGTACAGTTTGATTAAATTAAGATTCTGTTTATACTTGACCATTTTCTTTCTCACATAGTGCCACTCCACCATCAGCATGACCTACTCTGTCATTCCGATATATTTTGTACTCTGGTATTACAATGTCCCATAATTTCACCAAGTTTCCCACCCTTTCTGCAGCCATTTTCCTCCTCCTTTCACTAAGGCTACTGACCCTTCTTCTTTTTGTATCAAGACTTCTGATCCTCTCTCTCCACAGAGACCTGGGATAGGTCCAACCAGCTGCCATTTCTAAAGGTCAGAAGGCACTGTGATAATCTAGTCTGACTTCCTGTACAAACACAGGCTATATGACTTCCCTGAAATAGTTCCTGTTTGAACTAGTATGTTTCTTTTACAGAAACATCCCATTTTGATTTTAAAATTTCCAGCGATAGAGAATCCATCACAACCCTTGGTAAGTCGTTCCAGTGATTAATCATGCTCACTGTTAAAAATGTACACCTTATTTCCAGTCTGGATTTGTGTAACTCCAATTTCCAGACACTGGATCATTTTAACTTTCATCTGCTGGACTGAAGAGCCCACAATTAAATATTTGTTCCTCCTGTAGATACTTGTGCACTGTGACCAAGTCAGCCCTTCACATTTTGTAATGCTAAATAGATTGAGCTCCTCAAGTCTCTTACTATAAAGTCCTCTTTTCCCAATCCTTTAATTATTCTCAGGGCTATTTTCTGAACCCTCTCCAATTTATCAACATCCTTTTTGAACTATGGCCAGCAGAACTGGACACAATATTCCAGCAGCAGTTGCACCAGTGCCAAATACACAGGTAAAATAACCTCTTGCCTCCTAATCAAGATTTTTCCCAATGGTCTCATTAACCTTTTTGGCCACAGCCTCGCAGTGAGGAGCTAATGTTGAGCTGATTATACACCATGATCACCAAGTTCCATGCCCTCTTTTTCCACATGCGGAGGCCACACATCATGAATCCATGACTGTTTAGTGATCGTTTTTGAGACTTAGCCAAATCCCATCAAGACCTCCAGCTGCCATTTAAAGTCTTTTCCTTGCTGGTGTTTGAGTGACCAAAACCCAGCAGGTTATGTAAACAAAAAGAAACTTGTTTTCCAGTGCAATCAACAGATTGTGTGTTGGCTATTATTCCCTTTCTTCAGTCTGCCATGTTCTAGACTGTTCTACAAAGAATGCAATGACCGTTAAAACCAAGAGACCAGTTAAATGATTCAGCTTTCCAGAGCATATAGTGTGTGTTTTTTTATTTCTGCAATCCTGGGCCATTCTTACTAAGGACTAGTCTACTCTGGCAACATTAAAGCGCTGCCGCGGCTTGTGTAGTCGCAACAGAGCCCTGGGAGAGAGCTCTTCCAGCACTCTAAAAAACCCGCTTCCACGAGGGGCGCGGTTCCCAGTGCTGGTGCACTGTCTACACTGGTGCTTTAAAGCACTGAAACTTGCTGCGCTCAGGGGGGTGTTTTTTCACTCCCCTGAGTGAGAAAGTTGCAGCGCTGTAAAGTGCCAGTGTAGACAAGACTGTCTGTGATTCAGTGAAGTTACACAACCCTCCCCACATATTTTCAGGGTGCTACAATGACACTCAAACAGGGGCGGCTCCAGACCCCAGCATGCCAAGCGCGTGCTTGGGGCGGCATGCCACGGGGGGC
Organism: Mauremys mutica; assembly: GCF_020497125.1. Taxonomy (NCBI): domain Eukaryota; kingdom Metazoa; phylum Chordata; order Testudines; family Geoemydidae; genus Mauremys; species Mauremys mutica. Next base: position 7,614,751 of record NC_059081.1, on the reverse strand, counting down.
GCTCTGCTGGTCTCCGGGAGGGCGGCAAGCGGCTCTGGTGGACCTCCCGCAGGCGTGCCTGCGGAGAGTTCGCTGGTCCCGCGGCTCCAGTGGACCTCCCGCAGGCGTGCTTGCGGAGGGTTCGGTGGCCGCACGGGACCAGTGCACCCTCCGCAGGCACGCCTGCGGGAGGTCCACTGGAGCCGCGGGACCAGCGACCGGCAGAGTGCCTCCCACGGCATGCCGCCCTGCTTGGGGTGGTGAAATGTCTAGAGCCGCCCCTGCACTCAAAACATGGCTGATTAAAAAGGAGGAAGCTCTACTTCCAACAACACGTGGATCAACTTCTGCTAGTTGTTGTACAGAGCTGGCTCCACCACCGCCTACCACAGAAACCAAATGCCAGTTGCCTGCTACGATTAGCATTTTTTGAGACGCCTCAGCCATGATGCAATACCTTTCCCACTGTGTAACTTTGGAAAATAAAGGCTGTTCTTTCTGCTCACCCTGCTTTGACAACTTGCAATACAGTAGTTCCATTATTTTGACGCTGGTGACAGCTTATTTTGTTTCTGCAGTTGTACAGCTTTTAGGCACCAACTACTTTTGACAAAGTACACAGATAAAGCTTTCACACAATCTGGATTCTCTATTTGGAAAAAGGCTCAGGACAAATTCCCAGAGATTCACAATTTAAAGCCAGAAGGGACCATTAGATCATCTAGTCTGTCTGCCAATGTATCACAGGCCCTTAAATTTCACACAATTGTCCCTGCATTTGCGTGTGGCTCAAGTACGTCTTCCAGAAAGCTAGCCAGTGTTGATTTGAAGACATCAAGAGATGGAGAATCTTCAAGATGATGGGTTTTTTTCAATGGTTAATCACTCCCACTGTTAAAAATGTGGGCTTTATTTCAAGTTTAAATTGGTCTGGCTTCAGCTTTCAGCCAATGTTTTTACTTATACCTTTGTCTGCTAGGTTAAAGAGTACTTTAGTACCAGTCTTTTCTCCCCATGAACGTACTCAGACACTGAACAAATTACCTCACAATCTTCTTTTTTGATAATCTAAACAAATTTAGATTTTTCAAGGCTCTTCCCAGAAGACATTTTCTCTAGTCCTTGAATCATTTTTGTGGCTTTTCTTGAGAGGCACCAAGTTCCTCTGTGTCACCAAGCAGTTGATAGTTTTCAAAAGATTGCTAAGAACGTTGGTGACCTGCTAAGAGAAAAGAAGAAAACAAAAGGATCCTCATGAAAATTCAAAGCACTACGCACTACATTATTTTGCCAGACAAAGACTTGCACTGTGAGGTCATTATACTGAACAACCTAAAAATACACCCTTAAGTGGAGAGATTGACTGCAACTTTATTCATCTGCTTTGTTTGCAGGCAGAACATGATCCTGGTATTTCAAAGTGGCTGAAAAACAAATTGACAAATCCAGTCATTCCAAAATGAGATAATGCAAAGCCTGGCCCTTAATCAGAAGAAATATTTCTGAGAACTTCTGGAAAGTGGCCTACAGTCATGTTAGAGGAGACAGACTTATGCAACAAAGAACAAGTGCTTTCAGGCCTGTGATATGTGGATGATGACATAAATGCTAATGGAGTGTTCATTGGGTTGTACAATGTAGCCTGTTCATTGGCAAGGGTAATCTTATCCATAATTAAAGATGTATAACAGCATCTAAATCTGAAGATCAACAACTGTTGACAACAATGCTGCTAACATGGCAGGCTTAGTATCAGGTGTAGCAACTTGATTGCAACAGCAGAAACCACAAGCTACATATACTCATTGCTATGGGCATGCTTTGAGTATGGGATGTCAGGATGCTGTTACCCCAATCCTAAAACCTTTGAAACTGTTTACACAAATCACAAAATTAAAAAAAAAATAAATCACCCAAACTAGACTCTGTAGTTCAGGATAAAGTATGACCTGTTAAATGCATCACCCAACCTTGGTGTCCTTTGTTCAAGCAGACAGACTCTCCATGCAAAGTACTGGCTTCAATTTCTGAGAGCTACGTTTGCTGCACTGTGCACTCAGCTTGAGAGGTTGTGAAGGCTGCCAAGAAAGATCCTGAAATGAGCTCAAATGGGAACGTTGAACTTCCTGTTTGGTATTGAACTAGGTTGAAAAAATCCTAAACGCTATGGATGATCTGTCCAAGAATGCAAGAGTTGGACATTTCAGCAACAGAAGGCCAATCTCTTGTGAAAATGACACTTAATTCACTTCTGTCCATCTGATGAGATGAAAGCTACAACTTACTCGGGGAGCAACTCCCCCAGTAAAGTTTAAAGTTGGTTAGTCAATGCGTGAGCTTCCAAGAAAGAAAGTTATAAAATTCCTTTGCTGAATCTGGGTAAGTATAGTAGATGCCACGTAATAACAACCCAGATAACAAAAACACTCAGTTAATGGAAATGTTTTGCCTGGAGCGGATACCATCCAATTGACTATATTGTAAGTTTGTCTAGATGTTGGCAACAGGCATGCTGGCTGTTAACCTTTTTTGGCTGCAGCCCCATGGGCACCCAGTGCTTCTATTTCACATGGAAAACCCTAGCCACAGGCAGGTTTCTGTGGCTTCAGCCAGGGATGGGATTGCTGGAATGTGTGAAGGCCAAGCCCCAGGGTAGGCTGCAGGCAGGGCAGCAGCAGGGATGGAGGCTGCATTTGGATGCCAGAGTTCTCCATAGGGAGCGGGGGCACTGGTGGGCCTGAAGCCTGCATAATACCTCTTCCCATACGCTGCAGCCTGCATCGGGTCTGGGCGTGGCACATCCCAGTGTCCCTGCTATCCCTGGCACAGGCAAGTTTACAGGGCTACAGTCAGGGACGGAAGGGCTGGGATGTGCCGAGCCTGGACTCCCAAGGCCAGGGCAGGATTTCGCCCAGAGAGTGTAGAAAGAGGTACCCTGCAGCCCCAGAGTTTTCCTTCCTGGCTGCAGCCCAGGAGGAAGCACTAGGATGAGCTGAGCACAGGTAGGTTTGCAGTGCGGCAACCAGGAAAGGAACATCCAGGTAAGTTCTTCTCTGGTAGTCGTCCCATAATCCCGCCTTTCGTTTTTAGCAAATTTGGATAATGGCAACTTTTAGCCATCAGCCAAAGGGGTGCTAATAAATGGAATCTACTGTACATTGACTTTAAAGGAATTGAGTTTACAATGTCCACTATTCAATCAAGATTTGAACAGAATTATTCAAAATCTTGAAACTCTCAACTCCAAACATAACAGAAGCACAAGTTCAAGCTGTGGTTTAGGTCTGTGGTTCCGATTTCAACCATGATCAATTGATTATTCCACTCTATCTGTTGCAAGCCAGCTGTCAGCTTACAGAGAGATCATTGGTGCCAGATCAGAAATACATCAGTTCGCTCACCCAAACTGAACATCAGAAGTTTTTGAAGTGGTGAAGGTGATAAAAATGATTGTGGGGGTACCAGCAACCATTGCTGTAAGTGAGTGTGGTTTCAGTGTTCTATGGCATAGAATATGAGGGTTGGAAGAGACCTCAAGAGGTCATCTAGTCCAACCCCCTCCTTAAAACAGGACCAATCCCCAGAGAGATTTTTGCCCCAGATCCCTTAATACCTCCTCAAGTGCTTGAACTTATAACCCTTGGGTCAGCAGGCCAATACTCAAACCACTAAGCTATCCCTCTCCATACATTTGATCTACAATGGAACAATCACAGCTCCAATGTTGTATGACTTTACCTGTAGACAAGGGCAAAGCTGATAACTTACAGCATACAGATGTTGCAGAAGAATTCATTTCATGAAACCCAGGGTGATGGTCACTGTTTGGAACTCTCAGATTTGTAAGTCATTCTTTTTCCTTGTGTTTTTTTTTAAAAAGTGATTCCTTAATGAGCAGTTTTGTACCATGACTAAATTTTATCCACTTTTAATGAAGTGAGAGAAGGCTTCCGTTCCAAACTCAGTGTTTCCTTTATTTGTTAATACAATCTCTAATTTTTTGAGCGGCTAAAGACCATCCCCAGGCTCCCAGTTGCCTATGCCCATGGAGTAGCCATTGCATTCAGTCCCAGGTAGAAAATTTACAATTACAGCCAGGTGTGATTTTTTTTTTTAGCAAATAGTAAATTTCCCAAAAGGTGCCTGGAAACTATTTGTGAATTTGAGTAGAACTCAGTGAATAGCTTTTTGGCTGAAAACCCGCTCCAAAACCTGAATGGTTGTTCGGAAATGTTGAAACATGTCATTTTGATTTCTCCAAATGTTTTGTTTTTGGAAATTTCAAATTGAAACATCATTTCATTTTGAGATTATCTGAATTAAAATAAGGGTGAAAACATACAAAGATGACCTGAATCGAAATGAAACCAAAACCCCAGACCCCTTCTTTCCCCCAAATCGGGTTGAATGAAACACTTTGTTCAACCCAAAACACTTTTTCCATTTTTTTTTTAATGAAAAACCCAAAGGATTCAATATAGGTTCAAACCAATTCTCTCCCCCCACCCCTCCCATTTTCAGTTTTGAACTGAAAAATCCCATTGTTTTGTTCGACTCTAACAACAAGAATCCAGCCTAAAGATTGCAAAAGTCTGGATCAGATTGGTTAAGAGAACAGAGCCCTCCTGGCCAACTGAAGGTGAAAGGAAGTATTTCTTGCCACTACACATCCAGGAGCAGTGAGGTGTGTTGCAAATAAATTCTTGTGCCTTCACCGGACAGTCTGATGCCACTAATTTTGGTCACATTAGCCTATTGGCCAGTTCCATGCTGCCTGCACTATTTCTGTCTTTGCAGGGTAAAGCTGGGAAAGATTTGAAAAGGAGCTGTGAAATTAAATCACAGCCACAAACCCACTCGCTCCTGTTCTTTTCACAAACACCTTAAGTGAGTGCCACTGGTTCATAAAATTGAATGTGCCTATAGTTTCACATCCAGCATCCTTGCACCGTGTAGGATCATTCTCCTGAATTTCAATCTTTGCAGTTGTGTATGTCACTTAGATTGTTACCTTAGATGTTAAAAAGGCAGAAAGGATACCGCACAGTATTACATAAGGGTCTCTGTTTTCCCCCAGTACAATGATGTGTTTTTGAAAAAAACTGTACCCCCCCTCAGTCTTCTGTTCCACACTCTGGCATTGTGTGAAGAATGCCAGAAAAGTAACACATGCTTCACTGTCAGAAATAGTCACAAAAAGGGTGAACCTTTTTTTGTATTGCAGAGGGAAAGGGGATCTTGCATTTTTTGCTCCTGTTCAATAGTACCGATCCAAGCGACAGAGCCCCTCTGCACTGAAGAAGGGAAGGTTGTAATACTATCTCGGAGAACCAGGTGGGATGCATTAGAAAGATATTTATGATTCATATACTTATCAGGATCTTTCATTACAGCTCTTGGCTCGTCTTTTTTCTTTTGCCTCCTTTAACCTGCACAACAGTACACTGAAAGGGTAAAGCAATAGCACATATTCTTTTCAGTCCCCCGACGTGGATGTTTGCACCATAGATCAGCTCTTTGGAGGAGAATAAAGAAAGAAACAGCAGCCCCTCACTTGCTCCTGCAGTAGGATACAACATGCCATTTTTCTACTGCACAATAAAAAAAGACAATTTCAGTCCCTCTTGGGGAAGGAAAGCACACTATGATGCATTGGCTTTTGGCAAAAGAAAAACATGAGAACTTAACTACTTCACTGACCGTTTTCCTCCAGAATTGCAGGGTGCAGAAATAAACTGGGAGAGATTAAGCTCCACCAATACTCCTAGCTACCAGTGCTTAGGAAACATTGTTGGCTCACGCTCACTCGGACTCCTGAAGGAGCAGTTATGAAAGGGACCGGTGTCTAGTAATTATAGTAGAGACTCCTAGGGCCAGATCCTCAGTTGGTGTAAATTGGCATAGCTCCAGTCATTACACCAGATGAGGATCTGCATGCTGGCTTCTATTCCCAGCTCTGCTACTGATTCATTTCTTTTGACCAAGTCAGTGATTGATTCCTTTGGGCAAGTCAAGTAATCGGTCTGGGTCTCAGTTTCTCTGGTTGTAAGATCTCACCTTACCTACATCTCAGGGGCAGACAGACAGAATCAGTCTGCTAATTAAAGAGTGTTATAATGCTCAGGGCCGGCTTTATGACACATGGGGCCCGATTGGAATACTCGGCGGTGGTCCAGGGGCTTCGGTGGCACTTCGGCAGTGGGGGGTCCGCTCCGGGTCTTCCGCAGCACTGAAGGACCCCCCGCCACCGAAATGCGGCCGAAGACCCCTGGAGCAGACCCCCCACTGCCGAAATGCTGCCGAAGACTCCTGGAGCAGACTCTCCACTGCCAAAATGCTGCCGAAGACCCCTGGAGCAGACCCCCCGCCACTGAAGACCCCCGGAGCAGGGCCCCCTTAGGCGTGGGCACAGGGCCCTCTTTGGCGTGGGGCCCAATTCTGGGGAATCGGCGTAAAGCCGGCCCTGGTAATGGTCCCTCGCAATCCAGTGGGGAGGGAGGCTACTCTGCCTCATTGTCAGGGGCAGCAGTCTTCGGGCTTGGGCTTCACCGGCGGGTCAAGTCCTACGCAGTCTGTGGTTTTGGGCCCGTCTAACAGAGGCAAGCACACCACAATATTGTGGGGCTCCTGTCCCCACCCATGGGTGGGACAGTGCCTGACATAGTCTCTAGCCCACACCCTGTCAGGTGGAGCTGATACCAATTAACGGTCTGGGCCCTGGCCCTCAGAGCAGGGCTGGGCTGATAGTAGGCTGTAGCCTAGGCCTCTGGGCCTACAGCAGCCAGCAAACACACAATCAATAGCTCTAGCCCTTTGGGGCAGGGCAGAGCAGGGCACAGGCTTCAGCCTTAGCTTGTGGGCAAAGGCAGCCAGCAGACACCCAGTCGATTTAGCCCTATCTCTTTGGGTGGGGCTGAGCAGGGGGCAGGCTTTGGCCTGGGCTTGTGGGCTCAGGCGGTCAGCAAATGCACACCGTCTCGGGGTTCAGGTAAGGGTGAGCGCCCACACAGTCCAGGGGGCTCCAACAAAGGTGGAGCACCCAGCAGGCAGTCTGGGGTGCTGGCAGGGGTGTTAACAGAGCACAGGCCTCCTGGACTAAGGTGGGGAGTCAGCCACCCCGGGGTTGGGGTGGCAGGGGGACACGGGCCCACCCTACTCCACTGTGTCCCAGCCCAGGGCCCTAACAGTGGAACAGGGGTCTGCCACTGGGTTGGCATGGATCTAGCTGCAACATGCCAACCCAGACGCAGTCAGCCCTGTAGCCGGCCAGTCATTGGCTTCCCCTGGGCTACTTCCTACCTCCCTGGGGTTTGGCACCTCTGGCTTCCACAGGTCCTCGGGCTGCACAGCCGATGGTAGTCCTGGCGATTCCTCATCTGGGTCCGTCTCCTCTGGGGGCAGGGTGCAGCAAAGCACAGGTTCTGCTCCCAGGTACCTCAGCAAGGCAGAGGCATCTGTCCTCCCTGCTGGCTCCAGCCCAACTGAGCTGCAGAGCTCTCCCTTTATACTTCCTGCCCCGCCCTGGTACTTCCGGTGCAGGGGGTGAGGTGGGTTTGACTCTGCCCACCACGGGGAGTGTAGAGCTCTCTCACTGTCCAGTCCATTGGGAGCCTCCTCACCTCACTCCAGTGCCTGGCAAGTCTGCTCTGGCTGCCCTGCCAGCTGGAGCTCTCTTCCTGGCTGTTGCTGCTGTGTGGGGGGCCCTGCCTTACTGGAATCCCAGGAGCTGGGCGGGCGTCTGAACCAACTAGTCCTGTCCATGCTCTGGCACCGGCTCAACACCCTGAGCCCAGCCCCGGGGACTCTGGCCCGGCTTCAGAGGGTAGCTCTAGAGTTCTTCTGGCCAGGACGGCACTGGGTCTCTGCAGGGGTCCTGAGTCTTCCCCTGGAGGAGGAAGGACAGGGCCTGGTCTGCCTCTGCAGCCAGGTCCATGTCTTCCGCTTCCAGGCCCTGCAGAGACTCCTTTATGGTGCAGGTAGTCAGGCATGGAGCATGTTGCTGCACACCTTCCTCCGCCACCTCCGAGGGCTCCGCTATAACCAGCAGCTCCTTTATCTCCATCTGAGGGGTCTTCCGCGAGACTGCTCCAAGCTGCTGGTCTTCTACCAGTCCTTCCTCCAGACCTGGAAGCTGTTCTCAGCGACCAGGTCCGTTGTGGCCACCAAGGGGGCAGATCTCCTCATGGAGCCCCTACTACGCAACCCTCATCTTCATGTGCAGGTGGCAGATTCCACCTTGGTGCCCCAGAGGCTGGTCCTGGCAGAAACCACCAGAATTGGAGACTTCCTGGACTATGACAGGGGGACTGGGTGGATCCCCGAGTGCTCAGTCCGCACATGGGGCTCTCCACTCTCCTGACCCCCCTGTGTGTGCTCCAGGAGGTGGGGGCAGCCTTGTCGCCCACCTCTCGGGTTTTCCTTGAGAGGGTGCTCCCCACCCACCTCTCACCCCAGGCCCTCTGGACCTTTTCATTGGGCCTCTGTCCCGTGAGCCCTCCCGGCCCCCTCTCTTCCACAATCCAAGCCGGCTATGTGCCCTGCAGCCGGTTCACTTCTGAACTGTGCCAAGGAAACAACTATACATGCTCGTGCTCCACACGTTTCACTTCCTCTCCCTCGTGTCCTGCCCTCATACCAAATGGCAGGACTATCTACCACCTGTGGAGGGTGAGGAACCCTGGTGGGCCAGCCTCTATTCCACCTGGGTCCCACGGCCCTCTGGGGATATCAACTGGCTGCTCCTTCATGGAGCTGTGAGCATGGGCGTGGACCTGGTATGGTTCACCCCCCTCCCCAACACCTGCCATTTTGTGGCATGAGGGAGAACCTGGCGCACACTTATCTTGAATGTGCCAGGTTACAGCCCCTATTCCAGCTCCATGATGGCAGCCATCACTTCTCAAATAAATAATAGAAAGCTGCTGGATATATTAGGCGATGATTTATAGTAACTTGCTTTAGCTTTGTTCTTGTTTCATAGTCTTGTTGTAATTATATTATAGTTAATATGACATGGTGTCTCACTTCTCTCTCTTTACAACCCCCTCCTGTATGAGGGATGGATAGCTGCTGGTACAATTTAGTACCAAAGCCTCCTCCATGCCCTTTCTCTTGCTTTTCTGCTCCAGAATAAGCTATACCATTGTGGCTTCGGAGAACCTAATTTTAACGTGAGAGTATGTAGGGCCAGATCCTCAGTTGGTGTAAACTGACATGATTTCCATGGAACTTTGATGATTTACACCAGATTGGGATCTGACCAGCTTTGTGCTTGCCAAACCAAAATGGCTTTTAAACATCATAATGAGTTTACAGCTCAGGAAATAATGGATCTAACAGACTAAGGCAGACACAGTGTCCACAGCCGTGTGGCAGAGCAGTGACTTTCACAACCTTTCTTGGCTATTCCCATTGCTGGGCCTCTGCTTAGCAGATAGGAGCAGTCATTGTGTGGGTGGGCGGTGTGAGAGACTGGACCAGGGGATTGGTAGAAATGAGGCTTTTAAAACTAGCAAACTCATCTGCTGTCAACCTTCCACAGGGGAACCCCAGTACATTAACCCATTGTGCCACCTCTGTTAGTTTAACAAACAGACAAGATCAAGTTAAACCACAACAATAAGCTAAGAGTCTTTTTGATGTATGTAGTGTTAGGGGGAAAAATGTCTTTGAAAAGCAAGGAACAGGATCAGAGGGTTCAGTTTATTAGCCTGAAGTTTGTTATGCTGTGGAGTTGCCTTTGTAGTTATTTTGCCGTGAATTCCCTAAGCGTTTAGAACAGTTCAGCATCACTGTATTTCAAAACAAGGTGAAGAGCTGATAAATACTGTATAAATAATGGGATTGGCTTCAAAAGATAAATAGGCAGTTAGTTTTTCAGTGCTGAAGCAAAAGCACATTTTAGCAGCATACAAAGACTGTGATATAAGCTTGGGATTTGTTTGCAGTTGTAGCTATTTATCTTTCTGGCATAAGGCAATTTGTAATGGAAACGGAAGAAAAGGTCATGGAATTTGGCATGGGACTGTAGCTACCAAATGGTCACACATTTCCAAAAATCAAACATATCACACTTCCGTGCACTCGAGCTGTTCTGAACAAGGGCAGCTCAGAAATCACTTTGGAATCTCATTCAGCTTTTAAAACAGTCTCAGATTTCTTGTTTTACCAATTAAACACTAATGCTACTGTGTCCAAAGAGACAATGCTAAAAATGCAACTAGTTCCTGAACTCAGACCTCATTGCTCAATAGACCATTGTAATGAAGGGACAGAGACCATAATAAGGGAAATATAGGGTATGAAATATATACATTAAAGAATTTTGTTTAAAAGAGTCTTTTCACGTGAAAAAATATATATCCTTTGTATCCCCATCTTAGATGCTGACTGTCCTGGGAGAAATTGGCCATGGTTTTGCACTAGACAGTAGGAATAAATTTCTTAGCAGGAAAAGGAATTGGGTAGTCAGACAGACTCTCCAGGGAAGGGGTCGAGGCATCATCACAGCAGACACTCAAGAACCAGTCAGATAAGACATTAGTAGGAATGATAGATTGAGTTGTCTTCCAAGAGCTGCAGGGTCACACTGAGTGATGCAAGTGGATTTCCTTGACTCTAATGATTGTGACTTTAGGACTTCGTTGACTTCAGAAAAAAGTGCTCTTTGGCGAGAGGAAAGAGACTGGTAAAAGAGGATGGAAATGTGCTGTCTCTTGGGGTGCCATATGTTTTAACGTTAGCCAATTTTAAATAACTGCATTGAGGGCACATTTACACTTCATTCAAGTAGGTGGGATATCCTGGTACGGATGACAAAGGCTAGGTGAGAACAAATCAGAATCTACTTAACAGTCTTCTTTCAACACACAGAAATACTTATGTTCTATATAACTGAAAGCAGCATAAATCAGTCTGGGGAGACTGGCCACTATGGACAGCAGGAAGAATTAGGAAGCACCAAAGTGTAGTTTTTCCACCGCACTGGAGGGTTTTGTGCATGAAGACAAATATGTGCCTTGATATTAATCTGGTCTGTTTGCCATCTATTTGAATACAGAAATAATTATACAAATCTACAGCCAGGCATCTATATGTTTTAGGTATATATAAAGGGAAGCTCATTTTCTAGCCATTGAGGTAATATACTAGTGTATTATCATTACCATTGTTGAGTCTGAACTTTCTATGAACTGAAACTTAACTCAGACTTCATGTCTCTGTCTGAAACTTTTAATCAAAAAACTCTGACCTGCGAACTACTCATGACCCCTCCCCTCCCAATAAGTAGCCATAAGTAGCCATCCCCTCTTTTGTCCTCTCCAATTTACATTTTAACCTGTTTTGTCCTGTAGAATCTTGATTGATTATGCATGACCATTATGATCTGTTAATCACTTTGTTTACTTCTGTGTATAAACATTGATGCTTACCCCTAATAAACTTGCCACACTTACTCCAAAGCTTGGCTCTTAAGCTAAGGATGGTGTGAGCCCGTTGATCAACGAATTGTTGTCTGGTCTCTGACAGATCTCTGAGCCTTATACCAACTCCGCACTAACTCGGGTGCTGGAGAGGTGAGTAGGACTTGCTTTTTACCTAACAATTTGGGGGCTCGTCCGGGATTCCTTCTGGTGCGGTGCCTCTGTCCAGTGGTCAGACCACTCATATACGAATTGGCAGGCGCCACGGGAGATTTCTCCCAGCCAATTCAATATTGAGGGGTTGTGTACTGGACAGCAGGATAAACGCCAGTTGGAGGGCTCCTGTCAGACACCATGGGTCAAGGGACTAGCGTGCCTCTTGAGAGTCCGCTGGGGATTGTAAATAAGTTATGGAATGAAGGGAAACTCCCAGTACAGACAGGAATGTCTAGGAGGAAGTTGTACACACTGTGTGTAAGGAATTGGACTGGGTATACCGCGGTATTGGCCGACCCGAGGATGAGGTGGCCTTCGTATGGCTCTTTCGAACAGGCTGCCTTAAGAGGAGTAAGGAGCCAGATCGAAAAAGACCATCCGGGACAGTTATGTTACTGGTTTTGTTGGGACACAGCAGCAGAGCTGTGGAAATCTTTAAAGATTATGGCAGTCAGGTATTCTTCCGAGAGTGAACCCCCTCCATGTTATTTCGATGAAGGGTGTAAACCACGGCGTGTTTTAACTCGTCAGTTGGTCCCCACTGCACCTGCCCCTATTCCTCAGCAAGGGGACTCTCTCCAGGGCGCAGAGGGGAATCTGCAGGACTCCAAATTGGAATCTCTGCAGGGTGATAAGGAGGAAATGGAGGAGCACACCCCGGGAGGAGTAGTTACTAGGCAAAAGATCAAGCAGATGCAACAGGGTGCACACCCCTCTCCTGAGGATAGTCAAGAGGCTGCCCCTGCCAAAACTTTTGTGAGTAGAGAAATGCCTTTACAGGTGCACGACCAACCTTTTGTGAACAATAATGGTGAGATACGACATACCAATATTGTGGAATATAAAGGATGGCTAGAATGGGACTTGAAAGAATGGGGACGGTTGTCAGGGTCCTTTGGGGAAAATCCCCGAAAGATCATTGAACTTTTAGAAAGATTGTTTTTAAGTCATAATCCTACTTATACGGATGTAGATCAGTTGTTAAGCAGAGTTTTGACCGGAGAGGAACGTAGTAGATTGTGGATGGCAGAAAGGACATGGGGGGATAGCAATGTGGTTAATACCACTTGGATGGATAGGCGGGATCAAGCCGCTGGCTGGAATCCCCTAGACTGGAATCAGCCAAGGCTGAATCAGCTGCGGATAGATCGAGAGCGATTGTTAGAGAGACTCAAAGAAATGGCTCGCCGCTCGCCTAATCAGGCTAAGTTCATGCAGATTCGGCAGGAATCTGATGAGCCACCCAGAAAGTTCTGGTCGAGGCTATTGGAGGGGGCCCGAATGTTCACTCAGATGGATCCTGAGAGAGAAGCAGACCACCCTACTCTTATTTCGTTTTTTGTGAATCAGTCAGTAACCCCTGTAAGGGATTATTTCTTACAGTTTCGCCCTGGTTGGGGAGGTGAGTCAGTCACTTCAGTGTTGGATGTAGCTGATTTTGCATGGGGAAAAGGAAGGGAAAGCAGCAGAAAGAAAGAGAAAAAGGAAGAATATAAGTTGATGGCTTTAGCTTTTCGCGGTGGTATTCGAGGCAGAAGCCGTGGCCGTGGCAGGGGATCTCAGGGTGCTCGGGGGAGAGGGTCCTGGCAACCCCAGCCACCAGGAAATTGTTTTCAGTGCGGACAACCCGGTCACTTTAAACGTGAATGCCCCTGGGGACGCCCAGAGGGTCCGGTCGCATCCGCAGATACTTACACCAGGGACGAATACACTCCTGCACCACCAGCCCAGCCCGTTCCTCAGGCCTGGATCAACTACGGGCAACAGCAACAGCTGCAGCGAACTCAGCCTTCTCAATGACGGTACCCCGGGGGCGAAGGCAAACAATGTGATGGTCTTATTTCCTTAATGTCTTTAGCCGGCTCTTTCCTCACTTTCTCCCCTCCCAGCAAAGAGCCTCATCTAACCCTTTCAGTCCAGGGACTGCCTGTCTGTTTCCTCATTGATACTGGAGCTACTTTCTCTCTTTTAAATCATGCCCCCTCTCCCTGGCTATCCTCTGAGGTTAAAACTGCAACTGGGGTGGAAGGCAATCCACAGTCTCTGGGACTCACTTTGCCTCTAAATGTTATTTATGCTGATAAATGTTTTTCTCACCGTTTTCTTTTTTCCCCAGCTTGTCCGATCCCTTTGATGGGCCGGGATTTACTCTGTAAGCTTGAGGCTACTTTAACCTGCACTCCTGAAGGGGTAGGATTATTGATGACAGTGTTAGGAGATTCGGCCCCAGCTCAGGGTAATTGGGAAACCCCCCCCTCTCTCTCCCCTGACCTCACTGACTTGCCTTCAACCCTCTGGGGAATTTCTGACACTGACGTTGGCCTGCTCCTTTCAGCAGAGCCAGTAAGGATTCAAGTGAAGCCCTCCTTAGCCCCCCCGTCAGTCCCCCAATACCCCCTGTCGCTGGAAGCCCGGGAAGGCATCCGCCCCATTGTCGAGGGATTCATTGCACAAAAGCTAGTCCGCCCTCAGCGCACTCCCTGTAATACCCCTATACTGCCTGTCAAAAAGCCTCCTAAAAAGGACGGAGACCCTATTCGTTGGCGCTTTGTACAGGATCTACGGGTTATTAATAACTATGTGGTCCCTCTTCATGCAGTAGTTCCTGATCCAGCTACTATCATCAGCCAAATCCCCTGGGATGCTGAGTGGTTCACTGTTATTGACTTAAAATCAGCCTTTTTCAGCATTCCTGTGCACCCAGACTCTCAATATCTCTTTGGTTTCACCTGGGAGGGACAAAGTTATGTCTGGCAACGACTTCCTCAAGGCTACAGAGACAGCCCCACGATTTTCAGCCAATGCCTACGCCACGACTTGGAAGGCTTCACCAGTCCGCAGGGATCCACGTTAGTCCTATACGTAGATGACATCCTACTAGGTAACCGCAAAGAAGCCGCCCTCCGCATCGATGGTAAGGCACTTTTATTATACCTACACACCAGAGGCCACAAGGTAGACCCTAACAAGATTCAGTGGGTCTCACAGAAGGTCCGATATCTGGGCTTCCTGTTAACCCCAGAGGGGAGACAAATGGACCCAGCCCGCATAAAGACTATCCAAAACTGCCCTCTGCCAAACACCAAGAAACAACTTCGAGGTTTCTTAGGATTAATTGGCTTCTGTCGACCTTGGTTGCCGTCCTGCGGGGAGTTGAGCAAACCACTCCACCGACTCACTGCTAACCTTGCTCCTGACCCTTTGCAGTGGTCCCCAGACACGATCCAAGCCTTTCAGTTACTCAAGGACAGTGTGGCCTCCTCCATGTCTCTCCGCCCCCCCAATTACAGCAAACCCTTTCACCTTTTTGTCCACGAGAAGGGCGGAATTGCTAGTGGCGTCCTTACCCAGCTGAGCGGGCCCCACCATTTCCCGCTTGCTTTTTACTCCCAGCAGATCGACCCTGTCGCTCAGGGAACCCCATCCTGCACCCGGACTCTGGCAGCAGCTGCCCTGCTGATCACAAAGGCAAAGAGCCTGACCCTGGGTCATTTTACCACGGTCTGGACCTCTCATGCCTTGTCAGCCCTTCTGCGTAAGGGCACGACCCAAGTCTTTTCGGCCCATCGTCAGCAGCAGCTAGAGGCCGAACTCCTAGAAGACACTAACCTAATTTTTGAACGGTGTGGGCCCCTTAATCCAGCTACCTTGCTTCCTGACCTGCCAGTCCTCCAGGATCAGCATGACTGTGTGGAAGTAGTTCATAGCATCTTACAGATAAGGAACAACCTGTTTGACGTGCCACTGGACAACCCTGATTGCATCCTCTTCTCGGACGGAAGCTCCTTCTATGTTGATGGCAAGCGTTTCACCGGTTATGCAGTCACCTCTGAATGGGACATTCAAGAGGCCGCCTCACTGCCAGGCAACTGGGGAGCCCAAGCCGCCGAACTCTATGCCCTGGCCCGAGCTTGCCAGTTGGCCGCTGGTAAGACCGTTACCATTTTTACTGATAGCAAGTATGCTTTTGGAGTTGTGCATTGTCACATCCACCTCTGGAAGTTTCGAGGTTTCCAGACAGCTGCCGGTAAACCCATTCAGCACCTCCCCCTCATCCACAAGCTTTTGGATGCCCTCCAAGAACCCTCGGTCCTGGCTGTAGTTCATTGCCGGGCCCATACTAAAGATGATAGCCCCGTCACCCGTGGGAATGCCCTGGCTGACGCCTCCGCCAAGGCGGCTGCCGTCTTACCCTTAGCCATGCCCACGTTGGCTATTGTGACCTCCTCCTTTACTCCACCGCACCCCGTACCGGTACCCGCTGCTGAACTACAGTCGTGGGAGAGCCTCGGAGCCACTCTGGTCAAAGGGACCTGGCTTATGCCGGATGGCCGAGCCTGCCTCCCTCGCTCCACATACCCCGTGGCAGTTCGCTGGCACCATGATAAGGGGGGTCACTACGGCACGCACGCCCTTGTGGACACCATCGCTCGCTTTTGGTATGCTCCAGGCATTCAACCCTACTGCCTGTCAATAGTGAAAGCATGCAGCACATGTCAGCGAAATGGACCTGCTCCGCCTCTTAACAAAATTAAGGGTGGAAGACCGCCACCTGCTGTTCCATTTCAACATCTTCAAATTGACTTTGCAGATATGCCAAAGGCTTTTGGGAAAAAGCACCTCCTTGTTTTGGTTTGCCCTCTGACTTCATGGGTCGAAGCTTTTCCTACAGCTAATTGTACTGCTGCCACAGTGGCGAAGATCCTCCTTAGAGACATTGTACCCCGTTTTGGCATCCCTCTCATACTTGATTCAGATCGCGGACCCCACTTTACTGGTAATGTCCTTGGCCATTTAGAACAAGGACTGGGCATTTCACACTCCTTTCATACACCCTACCACCCCCAGTCTAGCGGGAAAGTTGAGCGTATGAATAGGGAGCTTAAGCTTACATTGGCTAAATACTGTCAGGAAACAGGGTTAAAGTGGCCTCAGGTACTTCCCTTGGTCCTGTTTCACCTTCGCACTCGCCCAACCCGTGTATTGGGATTATCCCCCTTTGAACTGCTCTATGGACACCCCCCTTTCAAAGGCGGGGCGCTACCACGTGCTGATGTTTCACTATTGGGAGGGGATCATATGACCGCGTGCCAGTTTCTCTCCCTACAGGCTCGCCTCCGTACCCTTTGGAAAGCCTCACAGTTTTCCCAGACCGTGCCGCTGGAAGAACAGATCCACCCGTTCCAACCAGGGGACTTCGTCTGGGCCAAAAAGTTCGTTCGTGGCGACGCCCTCCAGCCGAGGTTTACTGGACCCCACCAGGTTCTTTTAACAACCCAGACTGCAGTATTCCTGGAAGGACGCAAATCCTGGATCCACCACTCCCACGTCAAGCCAACCGTAGTGGACCACAGTGACGGACCAGCAGCTCTTGCCACCACTGAGGACACTGCCTCTGACCAGTGGATCAGCTTACCTCTTTCAGACATCAGACTTAAATTGACTCGGAAAAAATGAGAGGACCTTTTATTCTGACAACTTTATGTTTTTTATTATGCCTTTTTAGTTTATTTTCTGCTTATGAAGATAATGCTTTTATTAGATATTCCCACGAGGTTAAAACTCGTATTTTAGGAAATAGAAGTAATTGCTGGGTATGTACTCAATTTCCAGTAAATGCAGAACAGGGACTCCCCTTCACACCCATTCCCCTGACCACTGCTAATATGACTTGGATGCCACCGGCTAGAATAAAAGATCCAGTCCAACACAATCTTACATGGGACAAAACAGGAGTGCCAATTAACAGATATCTCAGGGTAACAAATCAGACAGGATCACTGTGTTTTGTTAAAGAAAAAGGGTCAACTTTTGTGGGAACCAGTAAATGCAACATGTATTTTAATGGCACCGCCTTTAGTAAAAACCTTGGCTTCAAGCCTTGCGCATCCCACTTATCCCATATGTGGATCCCTCACAAGCCTTCAGAGTCAGCTTTTAAGAAACCCTGCTCAGATCACGAGGGTGTCCAACTAATTGCTAAGGGATATACGATTGCCTTCTACAACTGCTCAAGCAGTACTACACTGCACTTTGAAAACACCACTACCAAATTGTGCCTCTGCGGTTCGCACAACGACCCCTCTGCATTACCAGGGGAACAGTGGTCCAACGGGTGGTGGGTTACCTCCTACTTTGAGAAATGGAATACCCGAAACGCAATGTATGGAACATACTGGGTGTGCGGGCCCAAAGCTTATTACTTTCTCTCCCCTGATTGGGCAGGGTCATGTTATTTAGCGTGGCTCACACCACCTTCTCGCATCTCCCTCACCCCCCCCCATTTTCCCCACGTTCGTAACATCCGTGAAACCTTCAGAGATATTAATATCCGTGATGGTTTGTCGTGGCAGCGGTGGGCTGGTCTTATTAGCTTGAGGGGTGGTGTCATCCGTCTACAGGGACTACTAGAATCTTTAACCAATGAGACTGCGACCCTATTTGAGAATCAGGCCGGGGAAATGTCCCAGCTGCGCCAGTTAGCTTTGCAAAACCGAATGGCTTTAGACATAATGTTAGCAGCCCAAGGAGGGACTTGCGCCCTCATAAATGAAGAATGCTGTGTTTTTGTAAACGACACCTACCCTGACACTTTTCAACGTACCAAACATCTAAGGGAAATGGCTAAGAACTACTCCTCTGGCCAGCCACCTTATGATTGGTGGGGAGCCTTATGGAATTGGTTGCCTGGATTTGGGTGGGTTAAAAAACTCTTGGTGGGTGTTGTTGGGGCCATAGTAATCCTTATAATACTGTGTTGCTGTATTCACTGTGTTCCCTCCCTCATAAACTCATGTGGGTCAGTTTATTCTTTTTCTACTTCAGCCAAAGGCCTTACTCTCTTCGAGTTGGCCCAGGCTGAAATTGCCAAGCGGCCCTTGGCTCCTTAAAATAGGGTGTAGCATTTGGTAAATAGTTATCCCAAAGCTACAAATGGAGGAATGTTGAGTCTGAACTTTCTATGAACTGAAACTTAACTCAGACTTCATGTCTCTGTCTGAAACTTTTAATCAAAAAACTCTGACCTGCGAACTACTCATGACCCCTCCCCTCCCAATAAGTAGCCATAAGTAGCCATCCCCTCTTTTGTCCTCTCCAATTTACATTTTAACCTGTTTTGTCCTGTAGAATCTTGATTGATTATGCATGACCATTATGATCTGTTAATCACTTTGTTTACTTCTGTGTATAAACATTGATGCTTACCCCTAATAAACTTGCCACACTTACTCCAAAGCTTGGCTCTTAAGCTAAGGATGGTGTGAGCCCGTTGATCAACGAATTGTTGTCTGGTCTCTGACAGATCTCTGAGCCTTATACCAACTCCGCACTAACTCGGGTGCTGGAGAGGTGAGTAGGACTTGCTTTTTACCTAACACCATCTGCAGCTGAAGGAAAGTGTGGTAGAACACAGGAGAAAAGTAGAAGCAATAAGAAACAGAGGTAGATCTGAGTATTGACCTAGAAAATCTCCCATTCAAAACAATGAAATCACTTCACCCACTGAGTTAATGTAGCAGCTCTGATAAATTCACAAGGAAGTGATAGAGATTTGTCCTGTCTCACCTCACACTTTAGCATTGATTTAACTAGAGTATATAGAAGAATGCTGTATCTGGCCAAGATATACATTTGATGTAGAATCACTATATAGAGAATAACTAGGGACTCAACAATACATTTGGAACTTTTATCTTACATATTGATTTACTCAGGGAGCAAACCAGTTGGATTTTAACAGGGATAACATTTTTGCTGTTTGTTATCTCCTTAGAAAAATGTATTCTTAAAAAAACCTGAACAAACCATTGTCAGGATGAAGTCTTAACTAGATAAATGTGCTAGCCATAGGGAGGAACTTTTCCAAATGAAACATTATGGTGGACCTGATCCAAATCCCACTAGCATCAGCATGGATTTTCCCATTGATTTCTGTGGGCTGTGGTCCAGGTTATATTCAAGAGAGTATGGACAATTGGAAGAGCTTCAAATAATGGATCATGTGTCTGCAGCTATTGCTGCTGAGATACGTTAGTGACACCACAGTTTGATACTTCTGATGACACTCATCCTAAGATGTGCAAGACTTTTTTGAGGAAACAGGAAACCAGACAAAAGACAGCTGGTTTTGTGGTAAGCCCAGAACTTGGACCAGGTTTGCCTGGTATAGACTAGAATTGGGTTAAGAATCAAGTGAGCCTTGGCAAAGTCATGACTTGGGATGGAATCCAAGTGACACTAAATGGTTTTGCTTGTTCTTGAAAATATCCAAACCCTGATGGTTTTGACTCCGTTATTTGGACTGTTTAGTTCCTTTTGACTTCAGCACACACAAAGCAGAACTTGAGGTGTCATTCCACATGAGCTGACATTTTTAAAAGGTGAAAGACTGAACTGACACCAAGTTGCTCTAGAACAGACCTCTTAGGTCATCTGCTGCAGAGCATCCGTTATCAGTTCAGGATCATTCACTCTAAGGCAGACACGCACTTATTCTTGCTTGGTGAAATGATTCTTGAGCTTCTGACTTCTAATAGCACCTTCTATCTGAGAACTCAGTTCACTTCACAGGCACTCAATTTAGTATCCCACCACTCCTAAGAGTCCTGGAAGGATTGTTGCCCCCAATTTACGGAAAGGAAACCTGAGGCACAGAGAATTTAAGTCACTTGCCCAAAGTCTCTCAGAAAGTGGGAGGGATAGCTCAGTGGTTTGAGCATTGATCTGCTAAACCCAGGGTTGTGAGTTTAATCCTTGAAGGGGCTATTTAGGGAACTGGGGTAAAAACCTGTCTGGGGATTGGTTGTGCTTTGAGCAAGGGGTTGAACTAGATGATCTCTGAGGTCTCTTCCAACCCTGATATTCTATGAAATACTATCTATGAAAAGTCTGTGGCAGAGTCAAGAATAGAACACAGAGCTGCCAATTCATCATCCCTTAGCATTGCTAAGTGCATAGGAACTGTGTATACCACAGAGAGAGTGATATTAAACAGCAATATTCCAGAAGAGTTATCAGTTAATAAAAATGGTTCTAGCAATGCACAGACAAATTAGAAACATTTCCATTAATCCAAATTCTTAGTAGCTGAGCCACTGAAGACTAGCACTAACATTTATCAATAATACCTGCAACAATAATAATTAATAATCAAAGGAATTCTGATTAATCATATGCTCTAGCTGCCTTTGAAATACTTTCCTCATTTTTCTCATTAATTTGATAAATGTCATTTCATTAGCACAGGTGAGAGAGAGAGAGAGAAAATCTGAAAGGGGGTGTTTCCCTTAAGATCAAAATAAGTGTAATTTTCTTTAAACATGCTACACGTAGAATTGCTTTACCACGACTCTCAATTAACATACACTTTCATACTTGGTTTTTAAATGGCCTGTACTTTATTCCCTGTACATACTCACTCCCTGCCAAAGTTGTCATTTTGCATTTCAATCCAAACAGCCTCAAGCTGGCTGGGTTTAGTTTCCCCTTTCTGGAGAACAGCAGCAGGGAAAGCTGCTTTCCTTTTAATGGAGAGGGAATAACTACAGTGCTTGCAGCGTAAAGTGAACTAAGTGGGCAAAGTCGTCATTATCACACCGAGTCCCAATTCTAACATCTCTTGATTTGACTGAAACTCGAGCCACGTGGCAATCAACCTTCTGTAGTTAAACGACCTCAGCAAGCTTATTGTAGGGTAAAATGCAAAAGAATTGTGACTCCCAGGTTGAGCATTTTCCCAAATGGTTCTTTGAGGTTTTGTCTGATTCCTCAGGAAGCTAAAATGCCAAGTAGCACAGTCTGTGCTAAAAGCTCCACAATCCTTTCAAATGTTTACATTTAAACAACAAAGCCTGAGGTCCTTGCACAGTGCTGGGGCAACTGCATCTATGTCCCCTTCATGTCCTCCTGGAGGGCACCCCCTACCTTAGCTTTGGGGCCTTTAATAGTCACCATTCCCAGGGCTGAAATTTGTATCCCTCTTCATCCAGACTGGGGACTTGCAGTCTTGTTATCTCCCAGGGACAAGAACAGGGCTTACCAGCAGGCAGCCAGCCTTTACAAAGCACAGTATATTTATTCAGGACAAGAATATTACAGACACAACATATAATAAAACAAACAGTCTGAACACATGCTAAGCTTACCAGATACTACGCATCACTAGCATGGGATCCCGGTAGGTTTGTACGCAAGTGCGTCAGTTCTTTGTTTTAGAGTGACTCTGCCTCTGGGGCGTCTACACAATGAGTGGCAGCAAGCTTCAAAGCCCAGGTTGACAGACTCAAGCTTGCGCTACTGCTCTACAAATAGCTGTGTAGAGGTTCGGGGCTCAAGCTCTGAAGCCCACTCCCCTCCCTAGGCTTCAGAGCCTGAGCCACAACATTTACACAGCTATTTTCAGTGCAGTGGCATGAGCCCTGCAAGCCAGAGTCTGTCAAACCGGGCTCTGAGACTCACTGCTGTGGGCTGCTACTCACTGTGTCGGTGGACCATTAGTCACTCCTAGCTCACATTTTATTCGGTTTGGGGCCTTTGATCCCTGGCCTCCTGAAACAGGTAAAGCCAGCCATTTCCCTGAGGGGCAAATGCTTCCAAGAGCCAGAGATCTGCATAACCTGCACTGAGACTTTATCGCATTAATTACCCACCCCTCAGAATCTGATTCCACAGGAAACCCACGGAATGGGCCAGGAACACAAAGCCACACACGGCGCTTGTTGATACAATAGCTGATGAATACTCCATGTGCCCAAAGCGACGCTTGGAAGGATTCGATTTTGACCCATAACTCTTGGTAAATGTCATTTTCAGATGATACGCTGAAAGAAATAAATCAGTAACAGTCGGCTTGCCCTCAGGGATCAGGAGTCATCCTTGTTGTCCCTGTTCGTGAAGGAGGCCGTGGGCAGGAGCCATTCAGCAGTGGGATGATCTCTCCTGCAGCCGGGGTCTTGTCCTTCTCCTCCCGGCCCTAGTCTCGATCTCTGGTCAGCCATGCCAGGATCCCAGCCTTCCTCTCGCCTTGTGACTGCAGGGATCCCCTATCACCAATCCCATGGCTGCACAGGGACCCCTCTGCAGCTTTGTGTTCACGGCCCTACTTGCTCACTTGCCAGCCAGGAACATGGGAGCTGCCCCCACCCTCCTCCTTATAGTCCTGGCCAGGGGTCCCTGCTCTGCTGTGCCAGGACAACTGCCGCCTCCCCCACACCTTGTGCACTGGTGTCTTGGGCCCCTCGGCCACATAAGGAGCCCTTGCATGCCTGCTGTCAGCAGTGCCCTAACCCTATCCCCCAGAACTATAATAATAAAAACAAATCTATAGAAATAATCAAAAATTAGGGGAAAAAATGATACTAGAGGAGGCTTGGCAGAATTCTAACACGTCTAGTGCAACAGTCTTCGACATCTGCACACTTCCAAGGGCTCAGATTTGTCACAGTTCTTAACTCAGGGTATGTCGACTATGCACTTGGGAAGTGTGATTACAGTACGTGTACACAGCCTTGAGCTAGCTTTGATCTAGCTAGCTCACGAGAGGTAGCAGTGTAGCCATGGCAGCAGCACAGGTTAGACATTCAAGTACATAACCCTGGTCTATGATATAGCTCTGGCTTCACTGTAACTTTCCGGGAACTGGCTAGATCCAAGCCTGTGCAATCACACCTCCTGACGGCTGTTTGGACGTACTGAGTTAAGGACGGTGACAGATGTGAGACCCTGAAAGCGTGGAAACGTCAAAGACTATTGTATTAAGATGTGCCAGATACTGGGGGCACATGGAATAGTCATAGGCTCTTGTATCAACAAGGGTCATTTGCATCTTTGTGTTCCTGGCTCATCCAGTGCGTTTCCCGTGGAATCTGGAATCTTGTGGCGTACAGGCAAGTCATTGCCCAGACACGCTGTCCTACTGACTTCAGTGGGAGAGTTTACTTGTGTAAGGACTGAATACAAATTGAGCAAGGTCTTCAGTAGAAGGCCCAACTGGAATGTTGCCTAAGCGGAAAGTGAGTAAAGATTTCAGGCTTTGGCTCAATGAAGATAACTGCATAACACTCCCCATTAGGAGCTGGGACTCTTAGTCAGCTTTGGAAATCTCAAAATCTGCCTAAATACATCCACATTCTTACTGATTCAAGGTCCTGTCTCCTCTATGACCATAACTGAGAGCTTGTAGGTCTTATTGGTTATGTGCAAGTGTAACATTCTGCTTTGCAGGCCTGGAACTGTAAGTCACTGTGTTATCCCTCTGCCTCAGCAAGTGAGAGCTTTGCGGCTGCAAAGGTGTGTCCCAGCCCCCTGACTCTCCAGTCCCAGCCAACTCTGAGACTGCCAATCTAAACCTTGCCTTGCAGGTAACAAGCAGTGAACCCCAGTTCCCGAGGTCCCCCTGAGACGTCTCCCTGCAGTGTCCAATCCCTCTCACTGACACTTACAGAAGTTATTACATTCGCTGCCTCCGAAGAAACAGAGCACACACCAGTCTGTTAAGTTAGCTGAAGACTTCCACTTCTCACTATAGTACACAGCACTGAGGTGGTTTTGTAATAACAAGAGTTTATTAAAGAACAGTGATTTAAGTGATCCTAAGCAAAAGAAAAAGACAGCTGAGTTACAAACCAAACCACGCTTTCTAGTGAGTGAAAATTAATTTTAGCAAGTTATAATCTTTGCCTAAGCGGTTTTCTTCCTTGCATCATGTTAGCAGCATCTCTAGCCTGCAGGCTAGGGGATCCAGCTTTCACAGGCTCAGAGGGTGCTGTACCATATGTCCCGCAAAGTGATGGGTAACTAAAATGGTTTTTTGATCCCCTTATATTACCCAAAGTCCATTGTCTCTGCCTCAGGAGCCTGGAAGGCTTCCTGGGGTGCAGACTCTGACCTCCGTTGAGCTCACTAAGCTCCTTCCTCCATTGCTTGTGAGCTGTATGGCTTTGTTTACCTTATATGTAAATGTACTTCCATTGTTCTCTGCCTGTAATTAAGGCAATCAATCACAACAGGGGACTCCACATTCCTTTGTCTAGGGCAGGCTGAGTTTATGCACTGCCTCCCAAACACATTTTAAGAATATATTTCCAGCCACACATCTATAACTTTGCACACAACCTATACATACATTAAACTGTTATTTTAGGGACCAGTCTGTCACCAGTTTACACAGGACAACTTACATGACACATTTTAAATATGTATGACAACAGTGTGTTGGGTGAAGTGAGTGTGTCAGGCCTGATGTGAGCGATGGTATAGCGAGCCACCTGACAGTGGGCATTGAGGGGCTAGCAGGGTCACACCTCCATTAAACAAGGTGGCGTATGCTCTGTCTCTTTGGAGGCAGCAATTTCTGTGAATGTTACAGTGGGAGGGACTGCACAATGCAGGGAGATGTCTTGGGAGAACTTGGGTTCCCTGTTTGTTACCTGCAAGGCAAGATTGAGACCGGCAGAGTCTTGGAGTTTGCTGGTGAGACAGACAGGCTGGAGTGTCTGGGAGCTGAAACATAGCTTAGCAGCAGCAGCAAAATTCTCCCTGGTTAAGGCAGAGGAGTAACATGGGTGTCCTGGCTATGACCCATGGCTCCTGTGTTCTTTCTATTTCTGGTGCTGCCACTTACTCCAGCTGGCTATGTCCACATTAGGCTTTTTTCCCCTAGAGTAAAGAAGTTTGAACCCCTGTTTTTCCTTTTGCTACATTTATTCCTCCAAGCCCTTGTCTTCACTAGGGGGGAAAAGGTGTGTTTTTAAACCCATGTTAACTAACACGAGGTGAACATCCTAGTGAAGACAAAGCAGTCAGCTGTCACATGAGTTAGGGCAAGATAAATCCTTGGCTGGTTGACCCGCTAAACTGTAAAAACATGCAATGTGTGAAAAATAGAGTGTCTTGTCTTCACTAAGATTTTACTTCATGTTAGTTAACTTGACTTAATTTTTTTTTCTAGTGAAGACCACGTTCCTTTCAACGGGTAGCTATAAAACAGTTGAGCCTCTGTTTAGATTTACATCTTCGACCTTCAAGGGTGATTGCCAGTTGTTCAAAAGGAGTCCTTTGCGGATTACAATGAACCTTATTTCATGTGGGGGCTCTCTGGAATGGAAGGTGTTAACTTGAACAGCAGCTCACTGTCTGCCTCTAGAGAGACAGGGTTTATATTTTTCCAAACATTTTCCTTTACCCAATACCCTGACTCTATATCAGACATGAATTATTGGCAGATTGAAGTCAATCTTTTATAAGCTCCCCTCCCTTGTACACCCCAAATCAATGATTTGCACATTAGAAGCAAGGGCCAGATACTGTGCTGACTTACTCCCATAGGTTCTCAGCTGGTGTAAATCAGCACAGGCCAATGAAATCAATGGGGCTAAGGTCCATTGCCTTTAGTCAGCTTGCCCTGTGTACAAAACAGTGCGGCATTTGGCCGTAAGTAAACACATGCAAGTGCGAGTACTTTTTCTATATTGCTGGCATGTTTATATGTGTAGTAAAAATGGATTAAGGAAATGCACACTCCTGGCAGCCTACAACAATGGAAAAGGTTTATATTCCATTAAAAGGGATTTTTAGGTTTTGTTTTGCCTTTAGGGAAAAAAGAGAGAGAGGAAAATATGTAAGTTAGAGGTTCTTTTAAAGCCTAGAAAAAGGACACATGACCCTTAAGAAAACGATTTACACAAGACTCATTAGTCCAGACCAGTTCCTGGGATTCTGCCTCCGGCTCTCTAATGATCCATGAAACTTCAATTCAATAAAAAATGATTTCACCATAGGGTAGTTGAACTGAGCAGACTTTTGCTTACTTTTTAAAAGGGGCTTTTATGTGTAAATAATATTTGTTTCTCTAAAAGTTAAAGGATTTCCATGGAAATGTTGTTCAGGTAGTTTGCAACCTATTGACCTTTGTTCTTTCCCCCCTGGCGGTATTACATACACCCAAAACCTGATAGCAGTAACTTACTGGATATGCACAATCAGTCTGCTTGTCTAGGGAGAGTTTTGAAAGCTCATACAGTAGACTCTCGCTTTCCAATCCATTAATTCTGTTGTTCTTTGCCTGTTGGGAGCTTTGTTGTCTCTTGTAAGAATAACAGATCACTGGTGAAGCTTTTAGGGTCTGTTACTGGAGCAGCAGCGATGCAGACAGTGTGTCTCTGCTCAATCTGTGCTTGTTGCCAAACTTTTTAAATCAAGTTAATTACAGTGTATTATTTTCAGGAATGATCAGAGCAGATTCTCTCTTGCTCCCTACATAACTGGAGCCCATTACGTGATATTGTACATACAGTATTGAAAGGTCAGGTAGTTGCTTATTGGATCAAAAGGTAGGATGTCTGCCATTGGAAAAGGTCAGCCCAGTAAAACTCAGATGTCACCAATGCCAGTCATTGTGACTTACGTATTGTACTTCTCCAAATTTGCATACCTTGTATATTTCACCATAGAAACATATGAGACTCCTAGAGACAGTGCAGTGCTGTGATGGGGGTATAATAGCTAATGAGTCAAATTTTCTGCTGATGTAAATAGCTGAAGCTGCTCCCATTTATGCCAGAAGAGAATTTGACCCCATATTTTCCTAATTTGCCAGTACTGACAACTCGACTGCACAATCAGTTATTGTAAGATGACTAAAATGTAACCTGCCCAAACACAGTTATAGTCTGGGGTCATATCATGTCATTGATATTAAAGCATAATTCCCCATTGACATAAAAAAAAATCAATGACACGATTGTCTCCTTGTGGGGACTGTACGCCAGGTCTGAATATATATCTGTGATTATTATTACTTATGCTTTAACTTAGTACAATATAAACTACCATTCAACCAGGGATCTCTGAGCACTCTATAATTTTCAGTTTATAAAGTCTGAAAACATATGTAAATTGTCACGTGTAAGAAAAAAAGCTGGGGTATGTGATTGTCTTAAAATAGATTTGTGATGAGCCAATATGTTTCCAACATTCACTTTGTCAGTAGAACACTGAAGTCTGAAGAAATGTTGAACATTCCAATCAAATACTCAGACATCCTCTTTTTTGGAACTTAGTTCAGTGAAAACTCTTATTCACTTCTGATGAGGAACTGAGACAGCATAATCATCACATCAGAGGTGAATAATATTTTATTTCTGGATCTCTAACATCATCACCCCTTTACAACATTAGTTCAAAAAGAAAAACTGTTACCAGTGAAATGCATCATGACCAGAATAAAGAGAACACCAGACTTTCTGATTAAAACATACATATATTGACTACACAGGTCGATTAATGCTGAGATCTTTAGCTGGTGCACAGCAAAGTAACTACATTTATACCAGCTGAAGATCTGGATCCTATTGTCCTTTGAGGTAAATATTGATTTTGACTTTCTTTCCTCCTGTCCTAGGGGAAGCAGCCCTTCTGCACAGCTCCCACCCCCGCCTCCTTTGTGGCTGGTGTGAGCTCTTTTTCCTACATCAACCCACTTTAAACCCAGGCTAATTAGGCCTACTTCAATATCTGTCTGTCACTTAGCAGATACATGTGTCTACTAAGAAACTGAGCCCACTGACTCAGTTCACATAAGCCACTGCACAGCTTTTAGTGGGTAATGACTTTCACTCATTACTTACCTAGCTCATTGCTGAGCAAGTGACCTCGGGATTAAAGACTCAATATTCAATTACCAAGTGCAAGACAAGTACGACACTGTGCGGCCTCCCTCCCCCCCTTCCATTGTTTTAGCTGAAATGTGACCAGGATCTATGTTCACTGTGGTGTTTTTATTCGCTTACCTTCTTCCCAGCACCTGGCGCTTTTACCTGCCTTCTATTATCTCTGCTCACTCCCTGTGTAAGTCCTGATTGTTTTTTTTCTGTTCTCTAGTCTATGACCTTCCTAATTTTTGTCCTTCTCATTCTCTTCCCACATTTTCCAGTCATTGTGGCTCCTTTGGGTCTGACTGATGGTATCCGGCTGTATTTCTTTAAATGGCTCTGCCATGAACTGTGAGAAAGGGAGATCAGCCCAAGGAATTGTTTCTGCAGCAACTACACTTGAGCTTGGGTTCCCTGAAGTGTGACTGCAGCAGCTTGTATAGCATGTGCTGCTGTGGCTTTACCAGTATGGTCAGTTGAGCTAGCTAGACAAAAGCTAGCTTGGGTCTGTCTACACATGCTTCAAGCACACCTCTGTAGTGTAGACATACCCTGAGATAGCCTGGAGCTACTACAGTGGTCACATCCTTTGAAGTTCTCCTGAGAATTCATTTGAAGGATGTGACTTCCCTGCAGGAGAATTATAAAACTAGATGAGAAAGACTCTTAGCATTTGTCTTCACTGCAGAGTTAACCTTATTC
This sequence comes from Mauremys mutica, assembly GCF_020497125.1. Taxonomy (NCBI): domain Eukaryota; kingdom Metazoa; phylum Chordata; order Testudines; family Geoemydidae; genus Mauremys; species Mauremys mutica. The sequence goes on along the minus strand of NC_059081.1, from coordinate 7,585,782 downwards.
TTACTCGGGTGTTGTATTAAACTCCCCTGTCAGCCACACACAAAATCTTCTCACATGAGTTTGGTGGTGCTTTCAGCCCAGGCTAGCAGGCTTAGCTACGGCGGCTGTAGGTTAGAGCTCAGATGTTGCTTTTATTGCTGGTAACTCACCCACTTTCCAGCGTGGGTGCAGGATAAACCACTGGAGGACTGATAGTCCTCCAATGCCTCCCCACAATGCACTCAGAAGGCCAGACAAATTCTCCCACAATTCACTGGGAAAGAATCATAGAGCAGCTCAGCATACTGCAGCAAAAAGAACTGTGATGGGCTGATACAGCCTGAGCTGCCTCATATCACCACTATGCCAGGTGTTGCAGAAGCCTGGCCTCGTGAGAGTCATGAAGTGCACTGCTGAATCCACTCCTGGGTAGTACCTGGAAACACATGCAGGACTAAATAATCTACTGACCTCTCACTGACTTGACAGTCAAATGCTGATCTCTGATACTAGCTCAGGACTCCCATTGCAGCTAATAGGAATTCTGTGCAAGTTTGATGGTAGAATTTAATTTTGATGTTTTAGAGGCTGAGCAGTCTTGAACTAATTGCTGCAGTGTGGTAATGGGATGAGTTTTTATGATGGAATCCCATCCAAGAAGAAACCAAGTGACTATCCATCAGCTTTTTGGACTGTAATTAAGCATAAATCCTGGGGCACTTTGCCACTAATGCATTTTCTATTATACATCTGACTTTCTGCATTAAACAAAGTAAAATCCCAATCACAAGGAGCACTCTGTGTGTCTGGATACAAACACCTTCTTTCCTCAGGACTCTCTGTAATGTCTCTTTAAATGCTATCATTTGTTTTAATTTTTTTTTAAATCATGATTCTTTCCTTCAAAGGTTTTTTAAAAAGCCATTCTTCACCTTTAGGTTGCTCCATCTCTAAAGCAGTATTAGGGTTTCTTGCAGTTTCAATTAGAAACTAGGGCTGTCAAGTGATTAAAAAAATTAATTGTGATTAATCGCGTGATTAAAGCAATAATAGTGATTAATCTCACGATTAATTGTGCTGTTAAACAATAACAGAATACCATTTATTTAAATATTTTTGAATGTTTTCTACATTTTCAAATATATTGATTTCAGTTACAACACAGAATACAAAGGATGCTTGTATTTTATGTAAATACCTTGCAATGGCGGCTACAAAAGTGCGATGCGAACACCTGTTCTCACTTTCAGGTGACATTGTAAACAAGAAGCGGGCAGCATTATCTCCTATAAATGTAAACAAACTTGCTTGTCTGTGCAATTTGCTGAACAAGAAGTAGGACTGAGTGGACTTGTAGGCTCTAAAGTTTTGCATTGTTTTGTTATTGAGTGCAGTTATTTAAAAAAAAAAATTTGTAAATTGCACTTTCAGGATAGAGATACAGTACTTGTATGAGGTGAATTGAAAAATACTATTTCTTATTTTTACAGTGCAAATATTTGCAATAAAAATAATATAAAGTGAGCACTGTATACTTTGTATTCAGTGTTAAAAATCAATATATTTGAAAATGTAGAAAACAAATTTTTTAAACAAATTTCAATTGGTATTCTATTGTTTAACAGTGCAATTTAAACTGCGATTAATTATGATTAATTTTTAAAATAATTTTTGGAGTTAATTGCACTGCGATTAATCGACAGCCCTATAAGAAACCCAATTTTTTCCACATTGGGCTGAAACTAGGATAATGAGTATGAGCCCTGGTGCTATTTTCATTGTTAGTTGCAAGTCCTTTTTATTTAGGTATTTAGTTTATTCCTGAAACATGAAAATCTCTTTAAAAATGAATTGTAACTTCGCAAATTATTGGTTTGCAATACACACTAATGTAAAGTGCTTTTTATTAGGTAACTTTCAGAATTTCAGGGCCTTTTCTTGTTTTGGCCAGTATCCTGCTATCTGGAGCCCAAGTGAGGCCAAGATGTCTGCATGCTGTCTCCAACCTATCAGAATACCCCCACGGTTCCTCTCCTGCAAACCTCTACTTGTGTCTAGAGATGGGTGGGAAACAGTTTTCTCACCTTGAGAATATTTTGGAGAGTTTGACATTTTTTCCAGTCTTAAACTGGTACAAATAGTCAATCTTGAAAATATTTGTGAGCTGAAAAAATCGTCATCGTTTCAGGTGAATTAAATCATTTTGATAATTTGAAGAACATAAAAACAACCAATTGACTATCTAGCCTAGTAGCCGGTCTTCAGACAGTGGCCAGTGCCAGTTACTTCAGAAGAATGAGCAGAATAGGGCAATTATTAAGTGATCCAGCCCCTGTCATCCAGTGACAGCTTCTGGCAGATGGAGGTTTAAGGACACCTGGACCATGGGGTTGGGTCCTTGACCATGTTGGCCAATAACTTCATGGAAGATAGCCATTGATTGACCTATCTAATTCTTTTTTGAACTCAGTTATACTTTTGGCCTTCACAACATCCCATGGCAGTGAGTTCCACCAGTTAACTGCATTATGTGAAGACATACTTCCTTTTGTTTATTTTAAACCTGCTGCCTACTAGTTTCATGGAGTGAGCCCTAGTTCTTATGTTATGAAAAGGGGTAAATAACACTTCCTTATTTACTTTTTCCACACCATTCATGATTTTATAGACCTCTATCATATCCTCCCTTAGTTGTCTCTTTTCTAAGCTGAAAAGTCCCAGTCTTTTTAATCTCTCCTCATTGAATCTGTTCAATACCCCTAACCATTTTTGTTGCCCTCTGTACTTTTTCCAAGTTGTGTGTCTTTTTTGAAATGGTGCAACAAGAACTGCACGCAATATTCAAGGGGCAGGCACACCATGTATTTATATAGTGGTTTTATATGGTCTGTCTTATTTATCCCTTTCCTAATGGTTCCTAACATTGTTCGCTTTTTTGACTGCTGCTGCACACTGAGCAGATGTTTGGAGAGATCTGGCCACGACTCCAAAATCTCAGCTAATTTAGACCCTGTCATTTTGTAGGTATAGGTGGATTTTTTCCCCCCAATGCGCATTACTCTGCACTTATCAACATTGAATTTCATCTGCCCTGTGAGATCCCTTGGCAACTCTTTGCAGTTAACTTTGGTCTTAACTATCTCAAGTAATTGTACATAGTCTGCATTTTTTTGGCACCTCACTGTTTTATCCTTGTTTCCATATCATTTATGAAAACTTCCTAACTGTCAGGTGGTTAAGCACTGGAATAAATTGCCTAGGGAGGTCGTGGAATCTCTGGAGATTTTTAAGAGCCGTGTTTACACTAGCACAGAGTGAGTAATGCAACTGAAACACACTGGTGGGAAGTTGCTTTTACATCCACTTTGCCCTGATGCAAATGACTGCCGAGTGCACAGAGGTTGAAATCAGGCCCAATGACATTTACCTTGTGTGCTCACAAGAGCAGATTGAAACCTCTTTAGCAGCCCTACATGACTATTCCCTGCTGCTTAGTTTATTACTTCACTTACCTGGCGGTTATTTGGTTTTGGCTCAGTTTATATACATGAGCCCAGGGTAAGCAATGTGGGCACTGAGACTCTCCAAAGAGCACTGCCCATCAGCATGCACCACCAGTCAAAGCAGCTATCAAAAGCAAGTCCTGCTAACACTTTCTCAGTCTGTTACCTGGGCTGGTTGATAAGAGCAGGGAGTGCATGCCTCCCTTTGCTGTCAGTAGAGCTAAAGACTTTCACTTATGACACCCCTCTGCTTAGCATCACTAAGGAATGGGTCTGGGAGAAGACTTCGCCTTTCTCAACACTGGTGGGGCTCGTGGAGATCCCAGGACCATCAGAAGCAAGTGAATTTCTTAGGGGGAAGAACTTGAGAAGAATTATTATTAGGACGCAGCAATTAGGAGAGGAATCTGCTGTGCGGACTCGGCAAACCCTGAAATGAGTTCCAGACTGAATGCCAAGTGGAAGCAGGACCTAGAACTCCTATGACGTAAAGCAGCAGTTCCCAACCTATTATTAGTAATAAAACCAAGCTCTCCTCCAGCATTCCTCTGAGGATCTCAAAGTGCTTTGCAAAGAAGGCAAGTAACATTTACTCAATTAGTAGTTATCTGTATTATCAGAGCACCTAGGAGCCCCAGGACCCCAGATTCTACAGATGAAGAAACTGACAGGTGAACGATTTGCCCACAGTCACACAGCAGGTTCCTGGGAGAGCCAGGAATAGAATCCACTGGGACACCATTTTAGGGCACTAGTTTACCAGACGGAGGGCCCAATTCTACATTCTGGCTGCGGTGCACTCAGCACAGGAATAGCAAGAAGAGGAAAGATGTTGTTAATTCACCTTTGCTCCTCCCAGTTTTCTGGGCACGGTAAGTTCCAATCCAGGCCTAGTGTATGGTGGAGCAGCATTGGAGTGGAGTGCTGCTGCACACATGGAATAGGACAAAGGATTTCTTATTTATATAAGACGCTGCAATTTAAATCACCACACTTTAGGAGACTGGGGTAGAAATAAGATGTGAAGAGCCTTTCAATATGGCATATGTGCTCTGAGTCCCAGTTAGAGGAAACAGAAAAGGTGTATGAAAATGATAAAAAAACAAAAAATTGACCACAGTTGTTTGAACCCCAAGAATTGTTCGGTTTGGGGGACATCAGTTCACTCATCTCTACTGGTAACTATTCTGTCACCTCCTGATTTCATTTCCATTGTTGAACACAGTTCACGTGGCGCACATAACCAACTTTCTGAATGAATATTGTCACATTTGTCAATTAAACCTGATGGACAAGCTGAAGTAGTGATCTCTAACATCTGACCCAACCCAGATTTCACTAAGAGAAATTGAGGTCTCCCTTCAGCTTCTGTCCTAACTATATCATGTCAGTAGTCCCAGATGATCTTCAAGTATGAGAACAAAGTAAACAAAATTAAACGAATTAGCTAAATTATTATGTGTTACTGTAGCATCTAGGCTTCCTAATTTATACACCAGGACCTCATTGTGCTAGGCACTGTACAACCACAGAACAAAAAGACAGTCCCTGCCCCAAGGAGCTTATGATATCTGATGGAGCTGAGCACCTGCAACTCCCAGGATCAATTCCTGTATACTTATTTTCACTTCCTGAGTATAAAAGGGCTCCAGTCTACAGCTATAGTATACGCCACGTCATTTTCAGTCCTCCTTTATTCTTGCATGGCTATCATTTGACAGATGCTTTCTTGGTCTAGTGCAGTGGTTCCCAAACTTGTTTTGCCACTTGTGCAGGGAAAGCCCCTGGCGGGCTGGGCCGGTTTGTTTACCTGCCGCGTCTGCAGGTTCGGCCGATCGCGGCTCCCAGTGGCCGCGGTTCGCTGCTCCAGGCCAATGGGGGCTGCTGGAAGCGGCGGCCAGTACGTCCCTCAGCCCACGCCACTTCCAGCAGCTCCCATTGGCCTGGAGCAGCGAACCGCGACCACCGGGAGCCGCAATCGGCCGGACCTGCGGACACGGCAGGTAAACAAACCGGTCCAGCCCGCCAGAGGCTTTCCCTGCACAAGCAGTGGAACAAGTTTGGGAACCACTGGTTTCGTAGTATTATGCAGCACTAGAATGTCTTTCCCCAGTTTCAGGAACAGTTTTTAAGCTTTTAACAAAATTAAAAAAAAAAAAAAAAAAAGGAAAGGAAAGGAAAGGACCATTCTGCAGCGTGAGTGTGGAGTAAGGGAGAAGTCGGAAGAAAAAGTAAAGAGAAAATTTGGCCCAGTATTCATCAACGCACCAGGACTATATATTCTTGCATGTAACAAAAATACCACCAAATATCTTCTCTGTAGCTCAGTACAAGAGACATCACTCAACCCAAAGTTACGTACACTCCATGGACATTTGTGTCCCCTCAGTTTGGGGCTGCAAATTATTTAGCTCAGAAACAAAGAACCATGAAAATGTGGTCACAGAAACAGTTATTTGCACTAAGGAATGAATCTTGCAGCTTTTTAAACATCCTGCATAAATAATTGTCTCACGTGGGTGAAATCCTGGCCCCACTGACGGCAGTGGCAAAACTCTCATTAAGTTTAGTGGGGCCAGGATTTCACCCTGTGTCTTTCATCTGGGCCTTGGCATGCAGTATTCCTGATCCCACAGACACATGTTTGGAGAATAAATTAATACATGTTGGTAAAGGGCTTTGAGATCATAGAGTGACAGATGTTACCTATTTATCTTCCTAGGTATTTCAGCACTGTAATACTGAGCACCTGCATAGTATAGATGCATTATATGTACAGTATTTTTCACTATCATTAGCTTTTTGATTCACTGCCAAGCCATTTCGGTTTGCATTTACATTTATAAATTACCCATGCAATTTACACATGTACCAGACATGATTTATGCTGCTGGCTGAGGTTTATGTTCATGTTTGCTCTACTATTTTGCTAAAAGATAATAGGAAATATTTGGCTTCTTTATGGGATCCCATATAAATGGTGATACAAAGGTTGGCAGTGCGTGAGCCTTGACACTACCTAAATATATATATATATAGCCATTGTTAAAATTAACAGCCTTTTTATTTATAACACTATTATAAGACTGATATGTTTATATCCACACTGTCAACGGTAACCTTCCTGCCTTTATTTCAGCCTTGGCTGGTAATGCTTATATTAGGCTTTTATATCCCTGCATTTTCAGCAGCATTGCGTCCACCACACCATGAGCACATTAATGTCACCCACAAAACAACGTTAGGCCTGCCTTACCGTTCATCAGAGCCTTCCGATAAGATTTGGCTCGCGTCCCTTACAGCTAACACCTTCCTTGCCTGGGAAAGGTTTTTCTGACCATTCAATACCTCAACACCTGTCTCGCAAGAGAGAAACGTTGCATTTGGCAAAAGCGGAGCCTTCAGATTAAGAAATGTCTGTGTTATCAGGCTCCCTCCAGGTGTACAGAAGAGAGAACCCGCCCCACTCTGCAAACATGAATGAGAGATACTGTACCTTTATCATTCAGCCGAGGTTTGGCCATCACTGAAATAGCCTTTCTTGAGCGTGTAAAGCCCAGTTCTGAAATAGGACTTGACTCCAATTGTTATTTTTGATATTTCAGTTGTACCTAGAGGTTCCAAGCAAGCTCAGGGCCTGATTGTGCTAGCTGCTGTACAACACCTAGAAAGAATCAATTCCTACCCTGAAGAATCTACAGGGGCTAAATCCACAAAGGAGACTGCCCCAGGCTATTAACACGGAGGGCATGTCTACACTTCGAGCTGGAGAGGTAATTTCTAGCTTGGAGGCGTACCTGTCCAAGACACTAAGCAGGTACTCGGGCAGCTAGCTCCTCCCTGCTGTTCATGGCACCACGACTGCACTTCTATTTTTAGCATGCCGGCTCAATCCGAGCTCAGTCAGATGTGTCTCCTCAAGCTGGAAATGACACCTCCAGCTCAAGGTGTAGACATACCCATTATCTGACCGACCTAGAGTCATGCCCTAAACTAAAGCACCAGCCTTTTGCCCTGTTGCATGTCCTTCTGCTAAGTAGAGTCTCTGTGTACTAAGCATAGCGGTTGAAATCCTGGCCTCACTGAAGTCAATGAGAGTTTTGTCATTGACTTCAATAGGGCCAGGAGTTCACCTCTAGGGCCATATCATCAGCATAACCCCATTAAGCTGAATGGAGCTACATCAGTTTACACAAGTTGAGGATCAGGCCTATAAAACAGGTATTATGAAAAGGGTAAAATCAGATGGGTTAGTGAAGTAGGTAAGGCACAGTTACTGGGGTCTTCAAAGAAAGGCAAGTGAAGTTTTGGGCAGAGAATTATAAGGAGACGTATAGGACAATTGGTAGTTTTGGGTCACAGGTGTTCACATCCCGTGAGTTTCATGTTGGAACACACCCAAAAACTCAACTGACTCCAAAGCACGGCTCAGATTTCACCCATCTCCCTAACTATCGCTGTGCTGACCCTTAGGGCTGAAGAAAGTCACTTTGAAAAGCTATTATTTATTATTAGTTTATATATAGTATAAATATCCATGGCACTTTATAAACATATCAATACTAAAAGGCTATTTTGGGGTGCCAATGAAGGCAAAGTTTGTAGGTGCAGAAACAACATTTACCAGGAGACTAAATTCAGGAATAGTCACCAAATAATATCAGATTCCGTTTGCAAATGCTCGTGAAATGCAAAGCAGTAGTTTCACACAGCAGAGTAGTTGATGAGAACAAAAGGATTTCAGATGAAGTGGAACATAAGGCTGCAAAACAGATTTCTATAATGAATTCTGAGGGGGGCATCTGTTATTATCTATGTGATATAAAATTGCTCCTTTTGCCTTCTTTCACACACCCGCACAGGATGCACACACACTAGCCAGGCACATTCAATAAAACTGTGATCTGACTGATTAAAACGAACAGCAATCTGTTTTCTTCTGACAGTTGCATAGCAGCTTGAATATCAAGCGCTATGAATATGGTTGAATAGCCACTCGGAATTGGAATTAATATTCATGAACACTGTTATAATATTCGACCAGCTCTATCCAGCTGGGTATCAAGTAAAACATGTTCTGACAATGAAATAACAAATTAGGAGCATTACATCATCAGAATGACATCTCATTGGAGGATCATATCATGAGAGCATCACAATGTTTCCATTAACTTCTGAAGTTTCCATTTCCAAATGAGTTCTTTCATGGGTTTTGCATTCATCCTAAACAATAGGCATTTCTAAAAGGTGTCCACATGCAGCTACAGTAGGGAGCAATTGTATGGGAGGTTTCAAGGGTTTCCAATGTCAGGGAACAGGGCTAACATTTGACTCTTACACACAATGAATCTTGAATCACTTTGTCTTTGCAGCCCTCACTCATCCATGGCACACATAGCCTGCCTCCCTGATGCTGGTTTTTGACTCAACCATTGGTGGATCAGGTGGAAACTTATTTTTGCAGGGGTTAGGAATGGAATTAGGATGGAGCTGGGGTGGGCAGCAGAAAGGAGATAGGTTGGAAGCAAAGGGAGAGAGAGCACTTTCATAGGAATTGATGGAGGGTTATTGCTGGCAGGAGTGAAGTTCGGAAGTGGATGGAAGCCCTTGTCTTAGTGAAGAGGCAAGAAAAGCAGTTACCTAAGTCCTAACACTCAAATATGTCTTTCATTTATTTAATGACACTGATGTTTACACTGGGCAGGTTTTATTTCTGTATTAGGACGTTTGCAAAAATATAAATGCCACACATGTTTTCCCTTAATTTAATTACAGACTGTATCTGATCTACAATGTGACTGATTCTTAACAAGCAAAAATGTTGTAGTTCAAACTCTAGAGCTGGTTGGGAAAGATTTTTGTTCCTGCAAACAGATGTCAATGAAAATGAAAAAAGTTTTCATGTTTGCTGAAATTTTTCTTCATAAGTTATCAGGTTTTTGTTGAAAACCCCCAAAGGGTTGTTTGTTTATTTTCAGCAACAGAAAACAAAACAAAAATAAATAAATAAATACCCCCCCTAAAATTAATTAAAACTAAAGCAAAATTTCTTCATTGAGACAGTGTAATAATTGAAGCCACAGAGCCTCCAGTTTTGTCAACTATTCCATAAACTGTTGCCACCTAAACTTCGTGGTCCTAAATGGACATAGACTATCAGTCCTGCTCAGATATGTGATCTTGTCTTCTCTGTGTGAACCCCCTCATAATATGCTAGTATTAAGTCATAGAATTCTCCTATAGCTTTGAGCAGGAGGTCTTGGTAAGTGGTGTACATAGCTGATGATTGTAATGTCTATGTGAACTAGTGACCAGTAATTGATCAAGTAATCACTCTTCATAATTTTATTGAAACTTGCTCTGTGCTTGGCTACACGATATTCTCTCTGTTCCTTGACTAGGAGACTCCTTAACCCACAAAGAGCTTTCAAGATGGCCATATGAAGATTTCTAGTATGAGTACCACACTTGTGAAAATACATATTTACATACTATTCATAACACTTTTTCCTTGCAAAAACATGCCCCTACAAATGCATGCCGGAAGTGAATCAAAAGGGGCTCGGACAATACCAGAATGTATTTGTGTGTTTCATTCTTTTTTAGCAATAACTGTCCAGCTTAACAATTTATAGCTATGTGTGTGGTCTGAAACTTAGAGTACTGGGCAATGAGGCTGAACTTTCAGGACCAAAAGCAGTGCCAGAGTAAGACATAGGCATTGTAAAACCATGCCTCAGGCCCCAGCTTCTGGAGTAATGAGATTACATTGGAATCTCATTTTTAGATTAAAAATAACAAATATGTTTTTACACCATGTGGTTGGGAAGAAAATGTGATTTCAGTTTAACTGATGCAGAGATATCTACCTGAATTTGCAGACTGCCTGAAACAGTAACTCTGAGAAGGGTTTACTGCCCCATGCATCTCTATGGATTGTTAAATCAATGGCCAGCTGCTCTAGGGTGCCCTTTTAACACCATTGCAGCAAAGATGACTTCTATGTGTGTCAAGAGATGAAGATTTCAGAGGGCTCGGCTCATCCACCCAAGCAGATACACCCTGGTTGCTAGGATAAGTACTGGGTTCCCCTAGCTGCTGACCTTTGGGGCTGGTTGGGTGCTCCATCCTTCTGCCCCAGCTGCTCTGGAAGCAGAACCTCCCAGCCATTCCCACTCCAAATCGGGGATGGGGCTACAGCGTGGTGTGGGGCCTCATGGCATGGCATGCCTAGGTACATGGATTGCTTTAACTTGGTTCCAGCCAGAAGATGCCCCTAGAACAGAGTATCTACTCTCATTAAAAAACAAATAAAAGATCTTTCCTTGTGTAGCTCTCTCACATGGTGCACTCCGCACTGGTGTTTTCAGTTCAGAGGAGGAAGAATAGTTAAGTAGACCAAGTTCCCTAGGTATCCTGTTCCTATCATTATTCTTTTGACTAAAACTTCAAGACTGTGCAAATAGCTCGGCAAATATTGTCAGGATTTGTATAAAACCTGCCACAGTGCATCTAGGGACTCCTTGATGTTCTTGCCTGCTGGCACAATTAGACTGTGAATGAGTCAGTTGTTTGGGAAATTTTAAACTGTTTCTGTGACGGCTCCGCATCGTGACATGCCTTTTGTGAAATATAGAAGTACAGCCATTTTAGGAACAAGAGAAGCAGGGAGAGGAGCTACAGGTGAAATGTTTATATCCACCAAGGATTTGGTTTATCAAATTAATAAAAAAGTGACACATTCTTGAAAAGAGGGGGAAATCCATTTGTTAATCCTTGTAGATAGGCCAGGAGAGTTCAGCCAAGTATCGAAGGAGTCCATGTACTCTGTAGATTAGTAATAGTTACACAGGGCAAAGTTTTCAAAAGTGCCTGAAGTCCCATTGATAGTAAATGGGAATTAGGTTCCAAAGTCACTTTTGAAAATGGGACTTGGACACTTTTGTTAATTTTACTGATGCAAATTTTCTGCTATTCCAATACCCTTCCACAGGAGATAGGCTGAAGTCAAAATGTGTCTCATAAAAATGGACTGAAGATCTTTCCTAGAGCTGCACACAAATGTCTCAGACTGGCCTTCTATTAGAATTATTGCTTTACTGCTCTATTAGCTCTTGACTTTGTAGGGAAAAGAAGCCTTTTACTAATGCAGGATGTGCTGGATCCAAAGATCAGTGAAGTCAACTGGAGTCTTTCCACAGATTTCAATGAGATTTGGATCAAGCCCATACTCTTCTGTCTCCTTCCTCATTACTATTTTCCCCTCTTCTACCATTTACCCTTATTTTTTTCTTCAGATGCTGCTGATGTCTTGACATTATTTCCTCTATATCTATCCTTTTCTTAAATATACAATATTACTGTCCTCCTCTTGTCATTTCTAAGAGTGCTTTGAGCTTCTATTCTCTCCTTCTTCTTACCCAATGTTGTCTGATTCTAGATGCCTCTCCTCAAACAGGAAAATAATGTCAGGCTTTCCTGAAGTAACCTCAATTGCTGTAGTAACCTTTACATCATTTTATCTAGGTAGGGCTCATCAGTGTAAGAAGGTGGGTCCATTCAGGGTCATTAAAGGGCGTCTAGAAATGGTTTAAATAAGAGCAAAGTGATGCTAGCAGAGGTGATGGTCTTATTTTATGGAAGAGTGTGACGGAAAGGGTAAAGTTACATTGAAGTAGTTAAGGGATCTTTTCCAAGATTATTATTCTCAGTTTGCACGAGTTGCAGCCGAGGTGCCAGTGAATGTACCGGGCTTTTCACAAGACTGTGAGGCCTTTGGTCTTTCAACAGGGAAGGAGAAGTCACTGGAAAGGTGGAAATTTAGACACTCTATGAAGAATGGCTGAAATCTATGCTGGAAATTAGCTAAATGGAGAACTCCAGATACTGCCTACAAGATAAACAAGTTACATGTAGAGAAATTTGCGTTTTCTTTCTATAGCCAACTGAGATTTATCATCAGCATATCAGACAGGCTTCTCCCACAAAGACACAGTCAACCCCTAAACGCAGCAGTTCTAAAAACATAGGGCCAGATTCTCCTTTTACTCACACTGGTGTAAATCAGGAGTAGCACAACTGAAATCTATGCAATTGCCCTTGTGAAAGTGAAAGAAGAATTGGGGGTTATAAAGTCATACTGTCTCACAGAGCGACTACAGGCACTTAAATATATTGAACTAATATTATATATCTTAAAGTAATTATGTGTATAACAGAGTCAAATTCTGCCTTTACAACTGTACAATCCTAATGAGATCAATTTAGTCTATTATCTTTGTCCCACACACAGTGCCAGGGAAATCTTTGCCCATTGTCTACAGAAACTTGCTAGGGTTTGACAATTAGCATGCACCAAAATAGCACAATAATGCATCAGAAGGTAATTTACAGTCAGTTTATATCTGTTGTCTACATTATGTGCTCCGTAAGATACAGTGCTTACCTTAGCAACCTCCAGGCTAGTCAATTACCAGACAAACGCTGGGAGAAATACTACAGTTATTGAGAAAGGATTCCCAAACACTCCACATTCTTGTTTTAAATGCTATAATTATTCAGATACTCGAACAGTAATATTTTGTCCATTAGATGATTCTGTGTGTGTGTGTGTGTGTGCGCGCGCGTGCACGCGCAGGGGAGTAGCTAAGATTTTTTTTAAAATACTTCATAAATTGTGAATTTTTTTTTTTACCTTGATCATGTTTTTTCCGTTGAGAAGGATAGGATTTGCTGCATCGACTGCAGCAGAGGCGATCTACTGATAAGTGTAGACATGCCGTTAGTTTGAGTTTGATACCACATTCACAGCACTGTCTCACCACCATCTAGATCACTGCAGCCATAATGCCAAACTCCATTCCATTCTGCTCTGATTTAATTTTAAGAAAGTGGGATGGATGGGCTTCATGAATTACCTTAATACCATTGTAAATGTCAGGAAATAGCAGGAGCATTCACTTCATGGGCCCTGTCAGAGTCTCTGTATCTGTGAATGCTGCTGAACACCTTCCGTCACAGCACATAATCTTTGGTTATAGCTATGCCTGCAGATTACACGGTCACCAGCATATAACGCTATCATGTAACATGAACACGGTGAACTAGTTGAATCATGGGCAGATGCACACCACTTGAGCTTAATTCATGACCCCAACCTCCCCAATTCTTCCAACAGCAGTTGATGGAAATTGGGCTACAGGCCTGATCGGGCATTTGTCAGCAACAACATAGGTGGTTTGTGTAACGAACTTAGGGCTGGTCTACACTAACGCCATAAATCGATCTAACTTATTCTTGAATAATGTAACTGAAGTTGACGTAGTTAGATCCACTTACCGGTGGCTACACTGCGCTGCGTCAATGGGAGAGCATCTCCTGTTGACTTCCCTTATGCTTCTCGGGGAGATGGAGTACACAAATCAATGGGAGAATGCTCTCCCTTCGATTTAGTGCATCTTCACCAGACCTGCTAAATCGACACTTGCTGCATCGACTGCAGCAGAGCCGATCTACTGATAAGTGTAGACATGCCGTTAGTTTGAGTTTGATACCACATTCACAGCACTGTCCCACCACCATCTAGATCACTGCAGCCATAATGCCAAACTCCATTCCATTCTGCTCTGATTTAATTTTAAGAAAGTGGGATGGATGGGCTTCATGAATTACCTTAATACCATTGTAAATGTCAGGAAGGAGTTAAAATTCAGCCAGCAGAAAAGACAGAAACTACTGAGAAGCAAGGACATAGTTTCTGTCAATACCTGATAACTTAGCTCAGCTTATATGGTCAATGCCCACCCTGTAACTCAGTTCTTGAAACAATGCTAACCCTCCGTTCACAGTCCACCGGATGTCTGTAAGCACTCATCCCAAACCCCCCACCCCGCCTTCTTCTCCCACAAGGTAGCCATAAATGTTTGATGCAAGTAGGATGACCTCTATATATACGTTCTTATTTTTATATCTTTGTTCAGGGTTCTCTCGTGATTTGTAACAATGTCTCTCTCTGTATGTACAGATAAATGCAAATGAATTGATAAGAGAATGTATATAATTGGCCACTATGGCACCATATTTTCGAAGCTGCTTGTCAGTCTTCCCAGTACCATGAATAAACCCCCTTCAGTATTGTCGGTGCTAGCCTGATTCTTGGGGAAAAGAAAGAATCTTTTTGCCTAACATAAGAAAGATCAAACCAATACCAGAAAATTAAGATCAGTTTGTCAATGTCTTGAAGACGCATATGACACAAGGCTGCAGAAGAAATTATGGACCAGGATTAACATCCAGTTTAGTGGATTGGTATGAACAATACAAAAAGTTTGAAACAATCATTCCCCTTACCATCACAGTTAGTGAAGAGTGGACTCTGAGCTAAAGGATGAAAAACAGAAGGCATGGCAGAAGCTCATTGACTGTGTTGACACTTCCTACAGCAGTGAGAAAGCATGGATAACCATCCAGGAGCTTAACAACCACCCAAGGAAGGCAGAGCAATACTACAACATTATTGCAGACCAGGTAGCACACCAACTTCTAGGAAACGTCAGGACACCAAACAAGCAACCCATGATACAGCTTAAGTGGCAAGAAGACCAGGATACTTATAATTTTGGGGCCGAATTAACCTCTAGAATTAACATCCTCAAGAATGGCAAAGAAGCCAGTCTAAACAAAGTTCATACTGAATAAATCAAAACACTTCAGATCATCAGTAAAGAACTGGTTACGCAAGTTGTTTAACACATGCTCAGCCACATAAAAAGTACCCAAGATTTGGTGACAAGTATATGTTGTGGCACTCCTGAAGCTGGGGAGGGACACAAAGGAGCCAAAGAACTTCAGGCCTACATCACTACTATGTCATCTCGACAAACTGTATGGATATCTCATCACCACTCGTTGAAAAGCATCTAATGAATTCTGCCCAGGCAAGTAAAGCAAATGCTGAACAGCACTCAATACATCGAAGATGGCTTTGAAAAGGATATGGGTAACAGGCACCGTGGTTGTTGACCTATCAGTAACATACAACCCAGTGACTCACATGTTGAAAATATACAACATGATGAAAGATCCCCACCTCATATGACTGATAAAATCTCTACTAGAGAACTAACATTTTTATGTCAAACTATGAGAGAAGTGAAGTTGATGGCAGGAATAGAAAAATGACCTACCACAAGGGAGTGTACTCTATCCAATACTCTTCAACATCTACACAAATGATCAACAGATCTATCTCGACACAGGAAGTTTTATCTATGCCATCACCTATATGTTATTGCTCAAGCCAAGGATCTCACCCAGATTGAAACTACATTAATATCCGTGCTGTCTGGGCTCTCCGTCTATTACGCCAAGAACGAACTGCATGCCACCGCATGTGTATATTGGTATTAGATGGCCAAATATATATGTCTGGTGGGGGAAAACTTGTCTTACGGACCCTGTGCTGAAAGTGAAAGACAGCTGCAGCCACATCACAGGATATCTCAAACCAACAAATGTGAACAGCCCTCTTGTACTTGCCAGAATCACTCTAGCAGATATAATGAGAACAGTCACAAGTAAACTGGAACAATTATGACAAGTTGAAGATACCAGACAATCTGCTACATGGCCAAAGCACAGTAGTTAGCTGCCTGAAATCATAGAAAAGCTTCCTAGCTGCAATTGAACAGCTTAAAAAAATCACTGACAACATGACTGGAAATGTGGTGCACACTGCTTGAAATACTTGATGAGGATGTCAAAGTGCACAAAATTACTGTACACCTTCCTGCAGGAGCGGAGAAGAATTTCAGGACCCGGAGATGTTTAAATCGCCTCTGAACAAGACTTAGCAGGTCAAATGTCAATATGCACAAGTGGTGCTATTCCAACAACCCAGACACGTCACTGTGGTAAAACATAAGCCATGGAAATCTGTTTGTCTGCCGACTCCTGGAGGAACTGTGCAGCATGAAAGATTTCGCCACGCCTATAGACCAAGCCATATCATGTGCCCAACACTGGAAAAACCTTTGTTCGTAGTGGAAGGGCTCAAGAGGAAAAATTGAGAAATATTTTGCAAGTTAATATTAATAATTTCATTATTTGTATAATAAAATAAAAGGGGTAAATTGTCAAATGGAGTCACATGACTTTCTTCAAAAGGGGTACATTCCAATTGAATACATTTCTTCCAAATCTATCTATTCACAAAATGGAACAGAGTAAAAAGTTATTTGTTTTTATGAAAATGACCATTTATTATTTAGATTTTGGAAGGTTTGCTTTCCAAACACAAAGGAAGAGAGAGAGAGAGAGAGAGAAGCCCTCAGAAGCATTCAGTTTAAAAAGAAAGACAAGTAGTGAGAAAAAAGATGCAATATGCAAGTCAAGCAGTCAGGGTGATGACATAATTAACAATAATTATTTGTGTTGTAGTAGCGCCTAGGAACCCCAGTTATGGACCGGGACCCCATAGTGCTAGGTGCTGTACAAATGCACTAGTCTTACTAGTTCCAGAGACTCATAGACTAAGGCCAGAAGGGACCATTATGGTCATCTAGTCTGACATCCTGCACATTGCAGACCACAGAACCTCACCCACCCACTCCTGTAATAGACCCATAACCTCTGGCTGAGTTACTGAAGTCCTCAAATCATGATTTAAAAACTTCAAATTACAGAGAATCCACCATTGATATTAGTTTAAACCTGCAAGTGACCCCTGCCCCATGCTGCCTAGGGTTTCTGCCAATCTGATCTGTTCATGAAAGTTCATTCCTGACCCCAAATATGCCATCAGTTAGACCCTGAGCATGTGGGCAAGACCCACCAGACAGCCACCTGGGAAAAAAAATGGACACAAATCAGACATTAGGAATGGCAATATACAAAAACCTGTAGAAGAACACTTCAACCTCCCTGGCCACACAATAGCAGATTTTAAGGTGGCCATCCTACAGCAAAAAAACTTTAGGACCAGACTTCAAAGAGAAACTGCTGAGCTCCAGTTCATCTGCAAATTTAACACCATCAGCTTAGGACTAAACAAAGACTGTGAATGGCTTGCCAATTACAGAACCAGTTTCTCCTCCCTTGGTTTTCACACCTCAGCTGCTGGAACAGGGCCTCATCCTCCCTGATTGATCTAACCTCGTTATCTCTAGCTTGCTTCTTGCTTGCTTATATATACACACCTGCCCCTGGAAATTTCCACTGCTTGCATCCGAAGAAGTGGGTATTCACCCACGAAAGCTCATGCTGCAAAACGTCTGTTAGTCTATAAGGTGCCACAGGATTCTTTGCTGCTTCTACAGAACCAGACTAACACGGCTACCCCTCTGATACTTGCCACCTGGGAAAGAATTCTCTGTAGTAACTCAGAGCCTTCCCCATCTAGTGTCCCATCATTGGGTGTTGGAGATATTTGCTGCTAACAGTCACAGATTGGTTACATGCCATTGTAGGAGGTCTTGTCATACCATCCCTTCCTCCCCCAATTGAGTACAGTCATTCTACTGTCAGTATCACCAGTTGAGCTTCATTGGTACTATCCATTCTCCTGCCCACTGCTATTCCTTTCTCCATTGCTGTATCCTTTCTTACGTGATTTTGAGCCTGCTCAATGTTACAATTAAGGATGGAGATTACATGAGCATTTCCCAACCATCTCCCCCAAGTTTCTAGTTTAAAGCTCTTTTAATCAGTGGCGCCAACCTGCATCCCAGAAATCTGTTTGCCTCTCTACTCAGGTGGAGTCCATCCCATGAGCACAATCCTCTCTCCATGAATGCCTCCCAGTGGCCAAACATCCCAAAGCCCTCCTTATAGCACCACTGTCTGAGCCATTTTAATCATCATAAGCTTGTCTCACCTTCATTCTCCTCCTATAGGGAGGGATAGAATCCCACTGATGATCACCTGACCCTCCATTTCCTTAAGCGTCTTCCACAGCCTGGCATAGTGTCCCTTGATCTGTTCCAGCAAGAATCCAGCAGTATTATTTATTCCCACATGAAGGACAATCAGTGGATTCTTTCCTGCTCCCATTAGGATCCTCTTCAGCCTAATTTTCTTTTTTGGGAAATAGTTAAAGGGTCATTGTAAAATCAAAATTGGCCCAAAATTAGCAGCTTGTTTTTGCAAAATGAAAGACCAAGCTAATTGTTTTGATTAAATTTAGTTAGGCCTTGAACTTGCAAGTGTAACTCACTGGTGACTGTATTACCTGTCCTGCTCTGTGCTGATTCACAGACGAAATAAGTGGTTACAGTCCTCAACTACAGAATGTAGGTTTTTTTAAGCTCAAGCTGTCGCAACTTGTGCTTTTAGTTCTGGAGGTCCCCAGTTCAATCCCCAGTGTGTTGGCCAAGATGGCAACCGCCACACATAAGCACAAGGCTCTGCTCATCTGGTGCTCCAGGCAGGATTGGAACCACTCACTACAAGCTCTTTGGAAAAGAGACCTTGTTTCTCTGTTTGCGCTGTAAATATCTTGCACCCCTGTGAGCAACAGGGACCAATACTTCTCTGATTGAATTTCTATCCAGAAAACTTTCTCCTAGCTACCTTTAAACAATTCCTCTACCAATGATGTCCTAGCTAAGTTGGATAAATATTAGAGGGAAGTATTTTCCTGAAAAGCTTTTTGAAGTACTTTTGCCAGCTGAGGCGCTGTGATTTCACATGGGTCAAAATAGAAATTTTCACAAAATGTGCACAAAATTCAGTCAGGTGAAATGGATCTGGTCAAACGCCTCAATTTTTGGATTCGATCCTTCATTCTATTTGAAAATGACCTGCAAACTGATTGTGAATTTGTCCATTACTTGTAACAGTTGTAGGGAGAGTTCAGACAAACAGTTCTGGGCTTGACTATTCTCTATTCAGAAGTCGAGCATTCCAACTGTGTGATTGGTCACCTAAATCATATGGTATGGTTTCTTCCTCCTGATTGGATGAGTTCACATATTACACCTTCTTACAAATGTTAAGAAATCAGGGTGGCATTGAATATCTCATTAGACAATCAGACCCAGGATACTGCTGATGTTACTTACATTGCTGCTGTGGCTTTTTGCTGTTAGCTTCCTTCTTCCCCAAATACTGTTGTTACTAGTTGTCTAACCAGGTCTTCTTCATTGGCAGTGGTGGGAATAGCTGTCCGATGTGCCAATGGGTGGCCATCTGGATCAAAGGAATTAACAGCTCTCTCACCCCAGGTGTCTCCATAATAGCCAAAAATAGAAGGCCAGATGTTTAGTGCTTTTTCATCTGTAGATTTCAAAGCACCCTCTCTCGTAGAGTAAGTATATGTGTAGTTAGGAAAGCCAAAGACATCAAAGACAAATACGGAAGTGAAAGTCCCACAGTGAGTTAGAGGCAGAGCTTAGTAGAGAACCCAAGTGCTCTGACATCCAATTGTTTCCTATCCCCTGGACCATACTGACACATTCCACATTCCAACAACTGCCTAGGAGTGAGCTAAAGTTGCTGATCCCATTTCCATTCACCTGGGTCTCTCTCATGCTGGGTTTGTAAATGGCTAAAATGTCAATATAAAAGGCTGCCAGCCCTGGAGTGCCCCATGGTGCAGTCTGCAGGATCCTGTAAGGGTTTAGAGAGAGAGCAAGTTCATGTAGATTTCTTGCTGAGCATCTGCACAGTCCATAGTATGATTCTGCCATTCATTTCATCAGATAGAATTGGGTGGGCACCACTGGCTGCTGTCACATTTGGTTCTGTGGGCTCAGTCACCACTGTTTAAAAAATGGGTGCCTAAGTTTAGGCTTTATCACAAGGCGTGCATAAATCTCCATGGAAAAATGTTCCTTGGCTCATTACTTTCTGGGGTAATTAAGCAGATTTAAAACAAAACAAAAACCCAAGGATGGCTGATAGGTGAAGCAGCTCAGGACTCCAGGCTTGCATTGTTCAAGGTTCTCAAAAGTGGCTAGTGATTTTGTGTACCTGACTTCTGATTTTCAGAGGTCAGTTGGGGCCGGCGTTGTTCTGAAAAATCAGGCCTCTTTACAATGTCCAACACTGGGAACCAAAAACTAAAGCACCCCAAATCCCTAATTACTTAAAACCCTGGCCAGTGCCAGACCTCAAACCTGCGCCCCTTCACTCTATCAGCCCTACTTGGTTTTAAAAAACCCTGCCTAATTACGCCAGCAAGGAATAAGCCAGGGGATGTTTTTCGATGCAGATTTCTGCACATCTCCTGATAATGATTGTTAAAAAAAATATTTAAATGCACTGATATGATTTATAATGAAGGCTTTGCTGTGAATAGCATTTGAAGGTATGTGAGAGCTGTCACGCATAATTTTTTTTTTTAAACCAGCTCTGCTGCTGACATGCATAATTTAGATGCTAATCGGAGCAGACTGTGTCCCTACCCTTACTGAGAAGTTTGCCAAGAAAAGGGTTTAAAATAAATCAGGTGGCTGGAATGTTTGTTAAAAAGTTTTAATTTCTATTCATTTCTCTCTGTTCCATTAGCTCCTCTATCGCTGTGCTGATTGTAGCTGTGAGGCATGAGTATTAGGTGAACTTTCTATGACCTAATCAAGCTCAGGTAAAGATAAAACCAGGTCCAATTTCTCTTCATTCATTTTCTTAGAATTCAAAATGATATTTTCAAGGCAAAGGGGTCAACACCTCGTTTGCTGGCAGGTAATTTTTTTTAATTCAAGTTGTGAATGTATTATAAAAGTTGAACAAAGTCTGTTCCCTTAAAGATATAGGAGGACCCAGTTTTATGCCATGCTTTCTAAAAATGCTATTTCAGGTAGCATTTGTTATTAATATTTTGGTTACAGTAGTGCTTTGTCAAGGATCATTGTGCTAATCATTGTGCAGACAAATAAAGAAATCAGTCCTACCCCAGAGAATCTTCAATTTAGATGGTTCTGCCCTATCCTGGGGATTCAGGATGGAGCTATATAACAAGTCCCAGTAGCTGGCACTTCAATTACATTTCTACTAGCATTGCACGCACAAGAACAACCTTCCACTCTTCTCCAGAGCTTAGCCTGACTCGCCTCATGAGTAACAGCGGCTTCTGGCTTTGACCATGGCGTGGTAAAGTGTCACCATAAATAAACGAGTATTTATTACTGATTAGATGCACAGAGCCAGATTGCTTCTTCCAGCCAAGAAATCTGAGAGACAAAGAGAGCAAAAAACAGTGATGTTCAATTCATGGGGTTTCCTTCGTATCATCTGCTCACAGGGAAGAGGTTTGGAGGGGATGAGGATCCATGAGGGAAGGAGCTCTTCATATCGTTGGAATGAGGAGCCATTTGCATGGACAACATGGGTGAAAATCCTCCCCTTCACCTTCCTTCAGCTCCTCTGCTAACCTCCTCTCTCATCAGGAACCAGGCTGCTAGTGTGTGGGAGCCAGGCCTATAGATCTGCCTAGGGTGACCAGACAACAAATGTGAAAAAATCAGGACAGGGAGCAGGGGGGGTAATAGGAGCCTATATAAGAAAAAGACCCCAAAATCGGGACTGTCCATATAAAATCGGGACATCTGGTCACCCTAGTCCTCATCACTTGATTTATTCTAGATAAAAGTCATTAACACCAGTCTGTCTTTATATCAGACTTGTGTTCATTCTTGGTGATGAACGTGGCTTGCTAGTAGAGATGAGTGAAATTTGTTAACCAAAAATTTTGGTGAAAAATGCACATTCAGCAACACTGAAAAGAATTGTGAATTTGTGTCAATGTCACTAAACTTTCAGTCAGAAAAAACCCCCTAAAAATAGTTCTGAAAAAAATTTTCATTGACATTTTTGAAACGGAAATATTTCAATTTTTCTATTTGAAATGTCATTTAAATTTTAAAATTCTTTACTTTTTTTTAAATGCTTAAAAATGGAAACAAAACATTTAATTCTGGCTCAAACAAAATATGTCATTCTACCCAATTTTTTTTTGACTTCTTGATTCACTGACAATTAAACAAAAATGTCTATGCAGTTTGACTCAAAGTTTTGGAATTGCCCGTAAAATCTGTTATTTGCAGAATTCTGCTCACCTTATCGATTTCCAATTTAGTAAACTATGGATAGATTTAAAAAAGGGATCCCCGATTAAGTAGATTGTTAGCTCAGCCTTTTCAGATTTTAGGCCGGAACATACAAGAACATATCTTCTAAAAAGAGACATGTCTAGATGGGTAAAACCTCCTCTTCACTTCGATGTTTTCTTAAAAACTCCAAGCGCTTTTCAGGCCTTAATTAATCCTAACACTACCCTTGTGAAGTAGGCATATTAAGATTACACCCATTTTAGTGATGGGTAGACTTGGCTGCAGCAGTTAAGCTATTTAGCCAAAAGTGAGAGGGAAAGGAAGGAACAGAAAAGACATACTGATGCTAAGTCCCTTGCTGTAGCCATTAGACCACACACCCTCACTTTGGGTGAAATATCTGATGTTGCTATCGAATAGGTATGAAAATAATTCCAAGGCTAACAGATGTTAAGATAACTGGGTTATTAGTTACTTAAATTGCAAACTCTTTGGGGCAGTCTTTTGGTTCTGTGCTTTTATATTGGCTAGTGCAAAGGTGCGACTGCAAATAAATAATAATAAAAAAAATCTAGTAGTTAGAGGAGAGGGCAAGGCTTTCAGGCATTACACTGCTGTGACATACCAGGGCACAAGTCAGACCAGTGTGGGGGGCTGTGTCACCCAGAGGCGCTAACTTTTCACTTTCCCCGGGGGTGCTCCATCCCAGGCCCCGCCCCACTCCACTCCTTCCACCAAGGGCCCACCACTGCTCCGCCCCTTCCTGCCCCCACTCCGCTCTCTCCCCCAAGCACATCCTGTCCTTGCTCTGCTCCCTCCCCCAGTGCATCCTGCATACCGCTGAACATCTGATCACGGTGGGTTGGAGGCACTGGTGGGGTGGGGGAGGAGCTGATCAGTGGGGCTGCCAGTGGGTGCTGAGCACCCACTAATTTTTTCCAGTTGGTGCTCCAGCCCTGGAGCACCGACAGAGTTGGTGCCTATGGTGTCACCTCTTCCCTGCAACCTTGGGTGCCTCACAATGCCTTGCTGAAGTAGCTCCCAACTCACAAACAGCCTTCCAGCATGCAAGCCACACTGAGTGTCTGTGTAACTGCAGTCTGCCAGCTACACCCTGGCTCTCACCAGCCTGTGTTACACTGCAGGGTGACCCCAACATGCCCCCAGTCCCCGATTTCCCCCCAGAAATGTATGTCCTGTACTGCCCAGCCCTCTCCTGGACAGTACAGGTACATTAAATCTGTTACTCCTTTAAGGGAATAATATGCCAGTTTATTTTCTTAAATAGAGTTGCCCAGACACTCCCTTTAAACACACTAGATTAGATAAAAATAATAAACCAAGTTTATTAGCTATAAGGAGACAGATTTGAAGTGAGAAGATGTAATGAGATAAAAAGCCAGAAATGGTTATAAGAAAAACAAAGATAAAATTCTTACTAGGAGCCACCTAAGCAACTAACTTAGTTGCAAAGCAAACTTTCTCACCACATGTTTCCAGCAAGGTTATGACCAAACCCTCAGGGCAGGACCTCTCCCCCAAAGTCCATCAGCTGTGTCCCTTTGTCCTCTCAGGTACAGAAAATGTGGTGTACAGGGAGAGAGGGGTGCCTTGGGGTGTCCTTTTATAGTTTCAATCCCCCACTTGAAAAATGTTTCCAAGGAGACAAAGTCTATATGGAAGGATGTTCCCTGCTGGGTTTTCCCCCCAACCTGTTTGAACTTTCTTGGTTTTCCCTTCCTGCTTGATGACTGTTTACTGCTTAAATGCAAATTAAGGCAAGCGCACAGTCCTCTGTTTAGGACCAGACCTGTTCAGAGCCGCCCAGAGGATTCCAGGGGCCTGGGGTCTTCGGCGGCGGGGGTCCCCGCTTCGGCGGTAATTCGGTGGCGGGGGGCCCCTTCCGTTCTGGGACCCGCCGCCGAAGTGCCCCGAAGACCCACGGCAGGGGCCCCCTGCCGCCGAAGCAGGACCCGCCGCCAAAGTGCAGCCGGGTCTTTGGCGGTAATTCGGCGGTGGGGGTCGTTCCGCCCTGGAGCAGAAGGACCCCCCGCCGGCGAAGACCGGGAGTGGAAGAAGCTCCGGGAGCCCGGGCCCCGCAAGAGTTTTCCGGGCCACTCAGAGCGAGTGAAGGACCTCGCTCCAGGGGCCCCGAAAAACTCTCATGGGGGCCCCGGCGGGACTCGGGGCCTGGGGCAAATTGCCCCTCTTGCCCCCCGCCCTCCCCGGGTGGCCCTGGACCTGTTTGCCAACTTCTGCTTGGGCAGGGCAGTGGGATTTGGAACATGTGGTAATAACATCATACAGGGAAATCTTATAACTTCACATACAATGTTTACACACATTTGAATCAGGACAATACTGACCAGCAAATGATGCGTTTTCAAATAATACCTCTCAAGGCTACTTTGTACACAGATCACTACAATAGCATGCAGGGTGTGAATTTTCTGTCAAGTGCCCATCAGAGTGATGAAGGATCATCTCTTAAGCCCTGTGTGAGACTGAGGGGAAAGGGCCCACACTGCACCACAGTGCGAGACTACGGGGATGCGAATAGCTCTGTGCACGGAAGTGCTGCATTGTAATGTCCCCTGTGTGGACGCTGAGGGTGAAAACTGAAAGGTTTCTAGTTAGAATTAATGTAATTCTTTTGATGAGGCAAACTAGGAACCTTTTAGTTTGTACCCACAGCATCCACATGGGGGAGTTACAGCAAAACATTTCGGCATGCACTGCTATTCCCGCCCCCCTTGTCCGAAAGGTGGGGCAGTGTAGACAACATGGAACAGCCCTACCTTGTGTATCAGATACAGGTAGCTGTGGGCGCTCTGGTAAGCCAACCCAAGGCTTTGGAAGCAAAGAAGCAATGGACCTGAAATCCATGTGCCAAATGGTGAATCCACAAAATGATGCACAGCATGATCAGTGCCTTAGTTTTCATTGTGTGTTACAGATGGCTACATTTTATAGTCACACAGGTTTCATTCCACATGGTAGAGAACTGATTTCATTCCATGCCTAGCTAATTACATAGAGGGCAGGGAAAATCCAGCTGCAGATATGTCCAAACGCTTGTGCCGTTTTCTTTTTCTGCTCTGTCTTTTTGGTAAGTAACAAACAGATTTTTGTACTAGTTCATCTTCCAGTTTGATCAATATCTTTAAAGTGGTAACACACAGACTCTCCTGAATTATTGCAAGTTAACAATCATATTACAAAGTCTCTGGTACCACTAAATTGCCACTCTTGGTTCTCTCACTAGGGGACAATGGCTTTCTGTGTACTTTGAGCTAATATAATAGAGTATGAAATTGGGTAGGAAGATGATGCATGTTAGGCCTGTAATTGCTGCAATCTGGTTAATTCTTCTCCCTAAATGTATGAATTTTTGCTCGTTTCTAGAAAACTTCATGCTGATGTTGCTTTAACAATTACAGGAAAGGCACACAGTGCAGTACATTGTGTGGAACATTGTTCATGAAAAAAATAACCAATGGAAAGCCAGCTCCCTCTGGCAAAGGCAGCACAAGATGTGGATTCATCACCTCCCTAGGTGAAGGAAGGAGCAGGGAAAGGAAAAAACAGTCAGGTATACAAGGCAGCATCACTTCTGCATCTGACTTAATTGGCTGCTAATTACTCATTGTGGAACTCAGTAGCATCTATCTGCTTAATCAAGATCTTTGGTAAAACCATTGTCCTTCTAACGACATTAGCTTTCCCCCTATAGTATTTAAAGCATAGTTCCTTCTCCCATCAAGTAAAGAAGCCACTAAGTGTAGTCAAAGCGCCAGCGCTGGGAGAGAGCTCTCCCAGCGCTGTCCGTACTCCACCTCCCTGTGGGGAATAACGTACAGCGCTGGGAGCCGCGCTCCCAGCGCTGGGGCTTTGACCACACTGGCGCTTTGCAACGCCGCAATTTGCAACGCTGGAGAGGGTGTGTTTTCACACCCTGCTGCAGCGCTGCAAATTTGCAAGTGTAGCCAAGGCCTAATACATGGCTCATTACTAACTTCCCTCTTATCTAATGCAGCCTAGTTATGGATTAGTTAATTGCTTAGTCATGCTTTCTAAACATTTACATGTGCCCAATCATTATGGGTATTAGAGAGACATTTCTCCCAGGGGAAACCAGGAAATGTAGTTTCCTGTAGATTTGCAGAGAACTTGAATATAACAGCTCCCCCTTCAAGTCACTCCAGGTCAGCAAGATGAGCTTTACTCTCTGTCCTATGGTTCCATCTGAATGAAGGTCTTCGCGTTTACTGAAGTCCCTTCCTCAGCATATCTGTCAGAGGACAGCTGCAGGTATTTGACAGGCTTGGTAAATTTCTTTTTGAATCGATCTTTGATCATTTTGGCCTCCAGTTTTTCCTCCAGCTCTTCCATGTTAGAATTTCCTCCACCTCTCTCCAGCTTATTTGCATGCTGGCCATTCTGTGCACTGCAAGGAGATGACATCCCTGTGCCTTGATGATGCTGGGCTCTGAACTCAGTGTGACATTTCTAGTAGGGACAGCCCCTCAGAGATGCTTGTACACTTACATAAAAAAAAACAGGTTCAACGAGCAAGTATAATAGCATCACATATAAGCCTCGCTATAGCTCATGGGCCCCAAACAGCTGAATCTCTCCAGTGCTGGCCTCTCAGGACGAGACTGCGTAAGTTGCACGTAGCCCTGTGCTGGGGCTGGAAGGAGATCACTGGTGCGAAGGAGAAGCGTTTACACCACACCATCCTTTCCGAGTTGCTGGGATAGTGCACAGACAGCAGCGCTGTCCACTGCAGAGGCCAGGGCAGCCCTAACCTTCAAGCTTGTCACTATGTAGGGCCCTACCAAATTCAAAGTCCATTTTAGTAAATTTCACAATCAGAGGATTTTAAAAATAGTCAATTTCATGATTTCGGCTCTTTAAATCTGAAATTTCAGTGTTATAACTGGGGGCCCTGACCCAAAAGGGGGTTGGGGAGGGAGCGGGAGGTCACGCTATTGCCACCCTTACTTCTGGGCTGCTGCCTTCAGAGCTGGGACCTCAACCAGAAGCCACCAGTCTCTGGCCGCCCAGCTCTGAAGGCAGGAGCGGGGAAGTAAGGGCGGCATGGTATGGTATCGCCACTCTTACTTCTGCACTGCTGTTGGTGGGGTCTCTGCCTTCAGAGCTAGGCAGCTGGCCAGCACCGCCAGTCTCTGGCCACCCAGCTCTGAAGGCAGGAGCGGGGAAGTAAGGGTGGCAATACTGCAACCCTTCTACAATAACCTTCTTACCCCCCACTGAGACCCTCTTTTGGGTCAGGACCCCCATTTTGAGAAATGCTGGTCTCCCCCCTGGAGTGTGTATAGTGGGGTAAAAGTACACAGAAGTTCAGATTTCACAGTCCGTGATGTGTTTTTCACAGCCGTGAATTTGGTTGGGCCCTATCTATATGGGTGGGTTTGTACTCCTGGCATGGTAAGGGAACTATGGGGTTGTGTACTCCTATTGCAAGGACTAAGGTTGTGTCACTTCTTCCAAGCCTCCTGGAGCCCCTCCTCCCTCGTCCCCTTCCTTCAAGTCAAGGGACAGGTGCAATCCAGCCCTCAATGCCCAAATCCCACCCCAAGACCAAATTCCTCCCAATAATGGCAGTAGAATTGTGTTGGCACAGTTATGCCCCTCATGCTCATCTCCTGGTGGAGGGATCCTGTACCTGGCATTAAACCTCTATTGTGCTGAAATGTCAGAGAGCAGCTTTGAAATGAGATTTTTGGCACCCGGAAAATTTCCAGGATTCTGAGCAGAAATACGGCGGGAAACATACCATCACACCTGTGACTATATAGGGGAAAAATACGCATCCCGTCCACACGGTGGGAGCACCCTTGCAAAGTCACAAAGCTCTCCTACAAGAATCTAGCCTTCCTTCTCCACAGAATAAACACTTCACAGAATTACACAGTCGTTACGGAGCAGAAATAATTTCTCTCTCCCACCGATATTTCTAAGAGGCCAAGGGAGGAAAGAACATGGTGAGTGACTGAAAGGTACGGGGGGGCTGCTTCAGAGGGCAAGATCAGCAGAGGGAGAAGGCTCTCACACCAACAGTGTGAGGGACTGTGTGAGGGACAGAAAGAAGGGGGCACTAGATGAACAGTGGAAGTGAAGGAGGCGAGCGCAGAGTCCAGGGAGGGGAGTGATCTTAAAGCAAGGAGTCCAGGCAGGCAGTATGATGAGGTGAGAAAGGTAAAACAAAATGGCAAAAGAAAACAGGAGAAGGGAGGGGGAAAGAAAAATGAAGGTAACAGAGGGGAAAGGAGAGGAAATAAAGGACCAGGATCATAGAGAGAGGGAGAGGGAAATGATAGGGCCAGGGGCAAAAGAAAGAGGCGTATGGGGGGCTTAAAGAAGGGATCTGAGGGAGGGAAATACATTGAACCTAAACCTTCGCTGTGTTGCTGAAAATCCTGTTAAGTCTCATTCACTGCATGAAACACCAGACTGCACACGATGAATTCAGCTCCCAAATTGCACTCGCTGGACTCCATTCTAATCTGCGCTAGGCAAACACCCACTGATGTACGGCGTGCAAAATGAGCTTTATTCTCTCTGATTAGAGCGGAGTACATCGCATCACCTAAATAAAAGGCAGGTAAAACGTGACTGACTGGAGCCTGGTTTTCCACCCTCTCGTGGCCGGGACGCAGTTATGCTATGATGCACCTCACAGGCTGGTTATGGGTCCCATGTGCTGCCCTCTTTATGCTGTTTCTACTTGGGTCAAGGCCCGTCTCCATGGCTGTACAGTGGCACGTGAGGGCAGAGCTGCTAGTGCTAACAGGTTCAGACCGTAGGGACCAGAAGTCAAATAACACTTACAGCACTTTATCCTAGACCCATTTATTTCAGCAATACTTTTAGCTCCCGCATTATACACTCACTCTGCCGTGCAGCAGAACCAGGGAGTGGAGACATGCTTGCTGCTGCACGTCTTCCCTCTGTCCTTGCTATTTTTAAGGTGACTGCCGTATTGATAAGCACAGTATTTAATGAGGCAGAGTGGTGGAGTGGACAAGGGAAGGGTCTCAGAAGACCTGGGTTCAGTTGCTAATTCTGACTCTGTTCTGACAAGTTGCTTCACTTCTCGGTGCTTGTTTCCCCTTTGTTTTGTCTTGACTGTGAACTCTTCAGGGCAGGGCCAGTCTCTTACTGCACATTTGTACAACACCTAGCACAATGGGGCCCCCAAACTTGATAGGAGCCCCTAGGCTTTATTGTAATTCAAATAATAGCCATTTCTCCACTCTGGCAAAAGTCCAATTGACTGGATGGTTTGGCTTATGGGAGCAACAGAATATTTACAAGGACAACAAATGAAAGAGAGAGGTCACTCTGTATTGAGCCTGGGCTGAACTCTGATCCTGTTTACACCTGCTGATGGCAAGGTGCTGGCATGGGGAAGAATTTGGACTCTAAGATTCAGCATTTTCATGAGATGCACTTGCCAAGGAGAGCGCTGATGTGATTCAAATTCTTTTCCATTATACTCCGTGACAAAGGCCCATTTGGTTGAAGTGTTGGAATATTGCCTGCACAATCCTCTGCTGAATAAATCCTTGGGTAAATCTGCTTTGAACAGGTAACTAATCTAGTGATAATTTAGCTACATGAGAGAGCTAACCTAATTCCCATTTATTTCCATTACGCTACTGCTCTCTCCTGCCCACTTCACCTGGGCTAAAATCCAGCTGATGGGAGCTCAGAGAGGGTGCTGGTAGAATCCAGACCTGAAGACAGTTGCTAAATGGACATTTATTTTCCAGAAGGTAGATTTTATTTAATTTAAATTTTAATAGACTTATTTCAAATATCAATCAATCTACCCACTGCTAGGAGGTATCTTAGTGCTATTCTTGCATAGATTTCAAGAAAAGTATTTTGGTCTGATTGCTTAATCGAGGTATAGATCTCATCTGCAAAGCACTTAAGTGCATGCTTAAGTTTGAGTATGTCAGTAATAATATAATATGGAGATATACCTATATCAGAACTGGAAGGGACCCTGAAAGGTCATTGAGTCCAGCCCCCTGCCTTCACTAGCAGGACCAAGTAATGATTTTGCCCCACATCCCTAAGTGGCCCCCTCAAGGATTGAACTCACAACCCTGGGTTTAGCAGGCCAATGGCTCTTCAATCCCACTGAAGATAAATGAAAATGTTCATTTTGTTAGAAATTTTTCAATTTTTCAACAAATAAATTGGCAATTGAACATTTTTACGGAAACAAAACACTTGTTGAAAACTGATTCCACAGACACCCCAAGTTTCATTTTTCATCAAAACCCACATTTTTGTGGGCTTCTAAAAAAGTTTAAGCATCTTAAAAAATAATTTGCATTTTCAAAGCAGGTCTAATTAAAACAAGTAACTCCTGGCTCTTGCTATCCTGGAGAACTGAGGATCTGAATTCAGATCCACCACATGTCAGCATCCATCATGTGGAAGCTACTACTAGACCAGTTTCAGAGTAGTAGCCGTGTTAGTCTGTATCAGCAAAAACAACAAGGAGTCCTTGTGGCACCTTAGAGACTAACCAAGAATCTCTCCTGAGAGTATCTGGTCTAGTAGTAAAATCAAAGAGGAGTCCTTGTGGCACCTTAGGGCTGGTCTACACTGGGGAGGGGGGGGAAATCGATCTAAGATACGCAACTTCAGCTACGTGAATAACGTAGCTGAAGTCGAAGTACCTTAGATCGAATTACCTACTGTCCTCATGGCGCGGGATCGACGTCCGCGGCTCCCCATGTCGACTCCACTACCGCCGTTCGCGTTGGTGGAGTTCCGGAGTCGACAGGAGCGCGTTCGGGGATTGATATATCGCGTCTAGATGAGACGCGATATATCGATCCCCCGAGAAATCGATTGCTACCCGCCGATACGGCCGGTAGTGAAGACGTACCCAAAGAGACTAACAA
This sequence comes from Mauremys mutica, assembly GCF_020497125.1. NCBI lineage: Eukaryota > Metazoa > Chordata > Testudines > Geoemydidae > Mauremys > Mauremys mutica. The sequence continues at coordinate 7,554,300 of NC_059081.1, read as the reverse complement.
ATTTATTTGGGCATACGCTTTCACAGGCGAGAACCCACTTCATCAGCTGCATGGAGTGAAAAAATACAGTGAGCAGTTTATATATACAGCACATGAAAACTTGGGTGTTGCCTTACCAAATGGGGGGTCAGTGCTAATGAGGCCAATTCAAGGAAGGTGGAAGTGGCCTATTCTCAATAGTTGACAAGAAGGGGGTGAATATCAAGAGGGAAAATTACTTCTGTAGTGCTAACAAGGCCAATGCAATCAAGGTGACCTCCCCCCCACACACACTTGGTAAGACAACTCCCAACTGTTCATGTGCTGTAATATTTATACTGCTTACTGTATTTTTCACTCCACGCATCTGATGAAGTGGGTTTTAGCCCAAATAAATTTGTCAGTCTCTAAGGTGCCACAAGGACTACTCTTTGTTTTTATTACTAGACCAGATACTCTCAGGAGAGATTCTTGGTGCCACGCTCAGTATCATTCAAACTTGGCAAGATGTCATACACTGAGAGAAGGCTAAATTGTTATCATTTGGCACTTCTATTACATTAGCTCTTGGAAGCCCCAACCAAGATATGGGACCCATTGTACTAGGTGCTCTCTTTATATGTAATAAGAAACAGTCCCTGACCCAAAAATCATCCAACATAAATGGATGAAAGAAAATACAATATTATCCCATTTTAGAGATGGGCAACTGAGGCACAGAGAAATTAAACAACCTGTCCTTCCTGTTGCACAAAGTCTACAGCAGAGCCAGGAACTGTCCTCCATCTCCTGAGTCTCAGTTCTTACCAATGACACTATCCTCAATGTTAATCTTGAAATTCCATTAGCTGATTAACAGTCTGTTTGCACAGTCAGAACCTGACACCAAGGGAGCAAGATCAGCTTTGCTTGGAGAGGTTGCTGTTAACTAATTAGTTATTTTTTCTTGAGAGAGTTGAATCTTAGTTAGAAAAAGAGCTGGTGAGTGGTGCATAGAGTTATGCTAACAGCAAAGATAAAAATTTATCAGCAAAGTTGTTCTCTGGCCCAAACAGTCTATCGTTTGTGATCCTGATCCTGATGGCACAGCCGAAGTTCAGACATCTGCAATGTATCATGCACGGCAGCTCACTAGCTCACAAGGGAATTATCAGATGGAAATAAATTGTAAACAGAATAAGCTATACAGAGCATCATGGCTGTGTTAGATGGAAAATGGAAATTCTCATATTACTATGTTAGAGCAATTCAAACCTTGAGAGAAATATAAGTGATGGAGGATAATCTAGCTACCTAAATTTGGGAAGGTGCCACTTCAAAAAAAAATATTAGAAAGTGATTAAAAACTGGTGCATGATCCTGCAAATAGACTTGTATGCAGAGATCTCCTGCATGGATTCACAATGACATGATGTTAGTCTGTCCATGAGTAAAAATCAGAATGTGCAGACCTCTTCTCAGGAAAGGGAAACAAATGAGGCCCTTTATAATACTAATGTAACTTGCGTAAGTCTTGGTCTCACAGTTGTAATTCATAAACCAGGTTGAAATTTTGATAAAAAAGGATTTGATAAAAAAATAAATCCCCAACGCCATTTTTTTTGGTTAAAAAAAATTGGATTTTCATGAAAAAAATTGAAGTGAGAAATGTGAATTTTTTTAAAACAAAAACTACTAGCCCCCCACACTTTTGGGGGGGGGGGGTTGGTTTCTTGCCAAAAGAATTAGAACATTTTCATGTGCCATTGTGATAAAAATGAAAAAAGGTTCATAATTTCTGGCAAAACTTGGCATGTTTTTTACCAATTCTAGCAGTTAACTTTCTGGTTTCCCTAACCTCTGAAAGCCTGAAGACAGCAATTTCCATCTGCCCTTTGAAAAATATCTGCCAAAGATTTTTAGGGTTTAAGGCTTTGATCCTTCATCTTAGAGTTCAAGTTTGAAGCCAGAAGGGACCACCAGGTCTGGTCTGAACTCCTGTCTCTCTCAGGCCACCAACACGACCCAAACACTAACTCCAACCACCAAAATGAGAACAAACTCTTACAGCCCACAGGAAACTAGACTGTTATGGCCACAGGCAGAGAATAGGAGGGACTGAGGTGCACCAATCCCTCAGTCATTTGAAATGGCAAGGAAATGATTAAGTGAGATATACCCAGAGAACCCTAGCAAGTGACCCACACCCACAGGCTACAGAGAAAGGCAATCTCCCCCCCTGCCCCTGAAGGACACTGTCAATCTGACCTTGGGGAAATTCCTTCCTGACCCCACATACAGAGATCAGTTAGACCCTGAGGATGCGAGCAAGAACCAACCAGCCAAGCACCTGAAGGAGGGACTGCTTGGTACCACCTCAGAGCTCTGACCTACCACATCCAATGTCCCATCTCCAGCCATGGCCATCCTGGATGTTTCAGAGGAAGGAGATTTAACCCCTCCTCCTGCCCCTGCCATTCTCCGAAGACACTGTTGGGGGTGGTGGCAGGGGAAGGGAAATCCCTTTATGGTCCCTGTATGTGACTGGTTGAAACCCTGAAGCATGAACTTTTAGGAACACAAGACAAAAGTAAGCCCCAGGCCTAGTGAGCCCTGCATCCTACCATCATAAGCAACCCCCTCAGATAATCACACTCAGATTTGTCCACCTCACTTTCAAAATTAAGTTGTTTGTGCCTACAACTCCTGTTGGGAAGCTGTTCCAGAACCTCACTCATCTTGCAAGTGGATGGATTGCTGTGCCTGCACCCAGCCCCATTGGTAGGAACAGTCTCTCTGTGTTTCAAAAGTGATGTCTCAGGCCTTGTTTACACCAGAAAGTTGTACTGCTTCACTATACAGCTATGAGGTACTACTCCACCAGTGGGGCTACAGATGTATCAGTATAAAGGTGCTTTATAACAGTATAGATATTTTTGTACAGGAAGGAGGATAACAGTACCAGTATAAGTCACCTTTATACTGGTTGTCACGCTGTCTGCTGTAGCTCACGACCATGAGTGCTTACCTCAGGGCAGACTGTCAAAAGCATGGCAGACACCCCAAACTGGGAGAGAAGTTCTATAAATTAGATTTCACCAGCCCAGTACCAAATGGGAACTCCCAATGTACTACGGGAGTCACAGACAGTCCCCTTAGACACTCCAGTCTATCTTGCCACCCAGCCTAGCTAGACTATGTGATAAATGGTCACGTACACCAAAAAAACCATAAACAAATCATAAATATTCTAGGTTACTTCCAGTCCCAAGAGACCAGTGACTCATCCAGGTCAAGTTGCATTCTAGAGCTCACACCAAAGACAACACTGGTAGCCAATTCTATAGTAAACTAACCCTAAGTTTATGAGTTAAGAAAAGAAATGAGAGTTACTGAGACGTTAAAGCAGGTAAAATACATGTACAGGTGAATGACAGTCTATAATTCCAAATGGTAGCAGAGATGTAGTAATCTGCCAGTTTCCCAAAAGTCTTCCCAGGGTACCGAGATGGTCTCTGGGGACATTTGCTTTGCATCTGGTACCCTTCCCTGTAAGAGCCCAAACAGTCCAGAGATGAAGGGTTTTCTTTTGTATCCATATTTATATTCATTCTCTTAGAACAATCTGACAGGACAGCTATCAAGCTATAACAACAAGCCAGTGGTTTCTTCTTTGATGGCCATGAGAGAGGGATGCTTTTACAGTCTTTGGACTCTTCATGCCCTATGCAATGACACTCGCTTTGAGGTGCCTGAGATGCGTTACCTTTCGGATAAGAGACCTTCATATGCATTACACAAGACTTCTTTCATGTGTGGAGGGTTATTTAGATATTGGAGGCATATACAATGCAAAATGTTTGCTATTACATTATAATAGGATACAGATAAATGAAAACAATGCATGTAACATCCCATTTGTTTCCACGGGGTTTAAACACCAAATACATTTTATATATTTAACTATCACTTTGATTTATACTAATACCCAAGTGAATTGGCCTGGGGCTTTGGCATGAGCTGGCACCTGGTCTGCCAGTGTCAGACTGGTATAACTGCATGCACACAAGGCTTGGACAGGTTTAACTATATTGTTTAAAAACAAACAAAAAACAAAGAATCCCATCATAACCAGCATAATTATGCCATTATAACTTTCAAGTATAGACCAGGCCTAAGTAGCATTAACAAAGTACCTTTAACTCAAACCTGTGGAAGTGGACAATTGACAGACCTTGATGGCAATGACATGAATCTTACTTAGTGAAGCTCGGAGGAAAAAAAACCCACCACATAGTTGAATTAGGTTAAAAAAGAATTCTGATTTCCTCATGTAGCCCCTTCAAACAAAGAGAATAAGGCCTATTCTCATTATTACTATTTATATTGCAATAGCACCTGCAGGCCCTGATCAAGATTGGAGCTTCGTTATGCTAAGCAGTCTGCACTCATATAGTAAGACACAAGCCTTGCCACAAAGAGCTTACAATCTAAGCATACAAGTGGTCTGAAAACAGACCTATTATCTCCATTTTACAGATGGAGAACGGAGGCACCCAAGCCTCATTTCAGCAAACCATTGAAGTATGTGCCTCACTTTAAGGACATGAATAGCCCCTATGGAAGTCAATGGAACTAATTGTGTGCTTAAGTATCTAGCTGAGTCAGGACCAGGGAGTTTATGCATTGCCTAAGGTCTCATAGGAAGTCTATGAGAGAACTGGAAATTAAACCCTGATTGCCTAAGTCCCCATCCAGTGTCTTCATAAAACTGTTCCTCCTTCAGATCCAATTATCTTTCTGCATAATAAGGCCAATGGGGGGCGAGGGGGTGCCATTCACCACTGGTCCAGAGCCTCCTCTTGGTCACTCTGGGGATTAGCTCCTAAGGTAGACACTCCCTTCCATGGTTTTCATGCCACCACTCGCCCTCCCCCCCAGGTGTGCAGCTAGGGTTGCCAACCCTCTAGGATTGGCCTGGAGAATTCCAGAATCAGCATTGATCTCCTGGTGACTATTGAAAGCAATCTGGGAGATTTCAATAAGATATTTTAATAAAATGACATTACAAAGTTGGCAACCCTATCAGCAGCTCTTCTCACTCTGCAGGACCACTTTGTGACTTAACCCTCTGGCTAGCTCACTCAGCATTCCCTCTTCTGGGGTACAGTCCATCAGCAGGCCTTTCATTCACTGCCCCGTGGTACCACTCCCTCAGTGGTTGGTAGGGGAATCCAGGCCCACCCTCTACTCCAGGTTCCAGTCCAGGAACCCTCAGCTCAGCAGTTCTAGGCCTTCTTCTCTCAGCCCTCACTGCTCCTTCCCACCACAGCTGGTTTCCCTGCTGTGTGTAGCAGCTCCAAACCTTCCTCCCTCTTCCCAGGGAGTGACTGTTGCCAGCAGCATTCCTCTACCAACAGCCCCCCGCTACCTGGCTTTATACAGGCCTTGCCTGTTCCTGCACAGCTAAGCCTGTGCTTAATTAGCTGCCACCAGCCTATATCTCCCCTGCTTGCAATCTAATTAGCTGATTGGGCCCACCTGGTCTAATTTAGCTCTTGCAGGGCTAGTGTGGGGCGGCTACCCCACAGCCAAGTACCCATGAAGGTCAGAGTAAAGTGCCATTGAATATTCAAATATCTCCATGACACAATCACCAACTGAAAATATTGAATCATTATTTCTCTTTCACTAGCCTGCATATTGGACTTTTGTTTTTAGGATTTGAATTTGAAGCTTGGCCACATAAATTACAAACGATTCACAACTTTTCATTAAAAAAAATTATTTCATGGCTGCTGAGTGACAGTTTAATGCTTCCATTTCCTAACACTACAAATATATATTTTAGCTCAGCTAAAAATTACCACAGACTGTCAGGATTTAAGTGTATCTGTATAACATGCTTCACAGCAAGCTATGGTTATAATAAAAACGATTCTTAGTGGTTAAAGCTGATTTTGTTATTTAATGTTTGCTCATAACTTTATGCCTTAAAAATGATCCAGCTTTGGAACCTACAACAGACTCCCAAAGGGAAGAGGTCTGAGTTCAGTCAGATCCTGCAGGGAAAGAACGGTTGATACACAGGGTACAGTAGCTCAAGGCTCAAGTCTACAAGTGGGTGAACTGCAGAATTCCAGTACGAGCCTGACACCTGAGGAGAGGGAACTCAGAGAGACCACATAAGGGTAGCAGGGCAGCGAGCCCTGCAACCATGACAGGAGACTAGAGTTTTCAACTAAACAAAATATTTTGTGAAAAGTGTCTGCATTCCATGGAAATGTTCATGTTTCATCAGCCTAGTATATCCAAACCCAAAAGCTTTCAACTGAAACACTTTGCTCCTCGTATTCTCCTCTTTGGGTCAGGATCCCTAGCTAGACTACATCTCCCACTATGCATCATGGTCCCCCTCTTGGTGAGGAGAAGCTGAACAGTAGAGTCCCCAGTCATAGTGCGTTATGGGAGATGTAGTCAAGCTGGGGAACCCCAGCCCATAGAGGAGAACGGGGACATAAGGAGCAAACTACAGTTCCCATGAGGTACTGCAACCATCATTTTTGGCTGACATTTTTCAGTTTTTGGACAAAATCTTTTGGGTTTTACCAAAAACTTGGGAAATTTCCTTAGAAAATTTACCCAAACAAAAGCTTTTTTAAAAAAACTGAATTTTTTCACACACACATGCACACACACATACACATACCAGACCAGCTCTAGGTTTCAATGGAGACCACCCTAAGAATCAGAGATAATCCAGATGCCAAATGCATGGCTTTAAACTTTTCCCAAATATTGGTTTGTTTAGATAAGAGGTTTTGGTTCAGGCCATTTACCAGTTATTAGCCATAGGAATAGCTCTGTGTATGAAGGCCATAAAGGGCCTTTACAATAGAATATTCTAAAATGAAACTGGATAGAACATGCATTTATTGATATTATCTCTTCAAAGCCCTACTTTTTGCTGATGGGATTTCTCTATAATGTATGAATTTGGGGGGCAGAAGGGCAGGGATGTAAAATTGTCTGCTGTTAACATACACTTTATTAAGGATTCTTGTGACGTTGTTACTTTCCTATATTAAAATGTCTTCCAATTATTTATTTACTTGTAATTACAAAGTTACCAAGTTAAAAAAAACACACAACACACAAGGTAATGCAAACTACACAAACGTAATTTAAATCTACATTAGGCTTGTGAAACAAGGTAATTAAAGCCATAAAATTCACAGTCAGGTTCCAGGCTTGGAAGGTACTTAGGATCTGTGAGGTACTGAGTGCACTCAACTGTTAATGAAAGTGCTAAGGATGCTAAGCAGCTCATAGGATTGAACCATTACTACCCACTGAGGGCACAATCCAGAGACCTGCAGTGTTATGCTTAGGTAGTAAAGGCTGAATTGTGAATCTCCTTGCATTCATGGGCTCGCTTTATCATTCTTCTAACCCAGTTTTTGTTGTGTGATTAAGGAGATTATGCCTAATGCAGAACTACTGGGCCAAACCCGATGAGACCAGCAACTTTATTAAAGGAACACATCACAGCGGGAAACAGGACTGCATTCCCAAATCAGACCAAAGGTCTTGGGCCTCTCATGAGATTCAACCACAGGATAACAATAGTCAATGAGTTAAGAGGTACAATGGAAATTTGTGACAACATTCAGTGTGTGAAATTAGGCTAAATTAAGAGCCAGATGATACCACCCTTACTCTGATTGAAAGTACCTTATTTTGTGAGTACTCCTATTGAGTTCAGTAGGATTACTCAAGGAGTAAATTACTACCTAACATAGATTCATAGAATTTAAAGTCTAAAGGGACTGTCAGATCATCTAGTCTGACTTCCTGTATGCTGCAGGCCATTCAATTTCACCTAGTTACCCCTCTTTTGAGCTTCAGTTACTTGTGTTTGACTAAAGCATAATTTGTGTTTTGGCTACAGTATGTCTTCCAGAAAGGGGGGTGGGGAGGGGGCCACAATCTGATTCTAATTTCACAGTATTTCTTTTTATACTTGTTTTCCATGTTCTTAGTGTCTGAGCATTATAAAAATAAACCTGAGATCAGATTACTCATACTGTAATCTACATTTGCATGGCTATTAATTTTAATAATAGCCAACAGCTCTTAATTCCAACCTCAGTATTTTTCACTATGTCCTTTTGTCACAAGGAGTTCTACAGGTTATTTATGTGTTACATCCAGAATTAATACCTGTTGTGTTCTAATTACTTTGATTTCAGGATGCTTGCATCTCAGTGACAGGTCAGGAAAGCTTCTTTGGTCTTGGAACTGACACTGAAGCTGCACTATTTGATTGGTCACCAAGTAACCCCATATGGGTTATACACACCAAGTGTGTTAAAAACAATGAGGAGTCTGGTGGCACTTTAAAGATTAACAGATTTATTTAGGCATAAGCTTTTGTGGGTAAAAATCCCACTTCTTCAGATGCATGGAGTGAAAATTACAGATACTGGCATACAAATACTGGAACATGAAGAGAAGGGTAGAAGTGGGTTTTTTACTCACGAAAGCTTATGCCCAAAAAAATCTGTTAGTCTGTAAGGCGCCACCAGACTCCTTGTTGTTTTCGTGGACACAGACTATCACGGCTACCCCTCTGATACTTGGCACCAAGTGTGTAGTTGCAGGACACCAAATTTATGGCTCATTACAACAACCTATAATCCACTAATCCTCCTTTGTCCTAAAAATGAAGAGGCATTAACTGTCCACTTCACCCTGAATGGTCTCCTACAACATGTTAACTCCTTATGCTAAAAAAACTGTTCCACTTTGATTTTAGCTGTGACACTGAGTACCTTTCCTGGACTGGAAGAAGAGCTTTGTGTAAGCTTGAAAGCTTGTCTCGCTCACCAACAGAAATTGGTCCAGTAGAAGATATTACCTCATTCTCTTTGGTTATTTGATTTCTTGAACATTCTTAATACTGACCCACAAGTTTTCTCAATCAATTGTCTATACAATTATTAATCAACACCCCAGCCCTGCAAGACACTGAGCATCTTCATCTTCCCTCGATCTTCTCTTCATCAGGCCACTAGACCAAGCCCATAGAACTCTGGGCGATACTGGAGGTCTTGGTCCTGTGACTAATTGCTGACACTAATCATAATGCTAATTGCTTATTAATCAAGTACACAGTGCTAGTACAATGTAGCCCTGATCCATAATTGGGGCCTCTAGGTGCTACCACAAATCCATAATAATAGGTCCTAATTTCCAGGTGAATTTGAGAACTAGTATTTCTTAGGGCCAGATTCTGCCATCCTTACACTGAGTACCACCTTTATGTTGCAAGTGCTCCTATTTGTTTCAAGGAGACTCCTTGTGGAAAATATGCTGCTCGGCGTCATTAAGGACAGCAGAATGTGGCCTCTCACTGGTGATAGAAAATAATCAGACATTCATAAGGATGTATTTTAAAGTGTTTGCATTTCCAGCTTCAACAGAAGACCAAAAAAGGCTAAATGTATAATTATGAATTGATTCGTGTTCCTACCAAGTCTAAGATGAGGGCCTGGAAGGCTTCACATTTCGGAGGGGGATATTGTTTGATACAGGCAATACAGTTTTATATAGCAGAGACCCTGAAGACCTTTCAGGCTTGAGGCTCTGAAGGAGACCAGCTATCATCTGAAAACATCTTCAGCCTGGGGTCAAGAAGATCAGAAGGGTGGAGGGGGAGCCAAATGAAAGAAACAGGAATTTGAGCCGAAGGCCTGGACAGGGCTAGATTTTGATGCCTTTACTCACACTGAGTAAATACCTCACTACTCAAACAGTTACATTAACTTCAATGGGGCTACTTCCAGAATAGGTTTCTACTTGATGTTAGTGAGAATGGCAGAATCTTGTTGATTTTATTATACTGTTTTGAAAAGTTTGGAGTTTTGGAGCTTTTTTGGTTATTTTTTGTTCTCGTTCTATTTTTAATATGCCTTTATGATTTTGTTTTAAAAAATCTGTAGTTACTTCTTTTCATTGGCTCACTTCTTATTTTGGGTATTGCAACATCCTGATCTAATCTCTTTATGATGCATCTTCATTGCAATGTCACTTAAATTTATTTCTAATGCTATTAATTTCTAAGCAGAAGCTACTGTTACTATTAATTAATAATTATTGCTCTGCACTTCTAACCAGATGTCCCAACCCAATAAATCTGCTATTAATTTAATACTCATAAGTGATAGTACCAGAAGTACCGGGACGTCCCCAAAAAAGTGCCAGAATGGCTTTCCAGAGTGACTTGAGCCCTGCTACAGACCTGCTATTGCTCCTTCTCCCTTTAAAGTCAAAGTGAGTTTTACTTTTGAGTTCAGTGGGAGCAGCACTGGTTGTGTTTGATCTGATCTCACTGCTGGTTCAGTACTGGTCTGATACAATGCCCACTGTAGTTAGTGCAGATTCCCACTGATTTTAATGGGCTTTGGATCAGGCCCTAATTCTACTGAAAGAGGAAAATAATTTTCATGTTAAGTCTCACTAGAAGATTTCCTTTCTAAGGCACCTATAGTCGACTTTTTACAGACTTACTGCATTGGATAAAGCATACTTGGCAATTACATTTATAGTCTGTGTGAGACTCATTATGTCTAAGTGATTTTCTATTATGAGATTTTTTGGGGGGTGGAGGGGAACAAGGGGACATATTTGCAATGAATTTTATAATCTTCAAATTCAGGTTTGCATTTCACTGTGATTTTGTGAAAATGGTCCATGGTTTCATGAAATACTCAGAACTTTTGCAGTTTCTTTGGTTGAAAGGATGTCTATTTTGGATATTTATTTATTTAAGAAACTGTTGCAGAATCTTGATTTTACAAAACCTCAAGATGGGGGCCAAATTTGACCCAAGAGCATCTGTTTAATTAACTGGTGCTAGGATGTGGAAACGCCCTGCCATTTACTGACACTCATTCTGGGATCTCAGCTATAGAATCCTGAAGCCAAGTGAGAAAAATTCTCCTCCATCTGCTTGACTGGCACACACTGTTGACATGCTGCCTGGGTGGCTTTCTTTCCACCGTTGACTGTCAGAGTATTGATGGGTATTTGTCGCAGAAAGGCTTTGTCTTTGAGAACATTTTGACTCACTTTCTGATCATCAAAGGACCAGCTGCTACTCTCATTCGAGTCAGTGACAAAACTTTCATTGGCTTTAACTAGGCAGGGTCAGCCCCTAATTGACAAACAGAGGGCTGGTCTACACTGAAAGCTTACATTGGCATTGCTACATCTCTCGGAGCGTGAAAAATCCATACCCCTGAAAGCTGGAACTATGCCGGCCTAAGCCCCTGGGTGTAGACTGTGCTAGCTTGATGGAAAAACTCTTCTGTAGACCTGGCTACTGCCTCTCAGGGAGGTAGATTAACTACTACAACCAGAGAATCCCTCTCATTGCTGTAGTGAGTGTCTCTACACTGAAGCGCTACAGCAGTACAGCTGTTGCTGCTGTAGTATTTTAAGTGTTGACATATCCTGAGCCTTACAAGGTGGGTAGGTAATATTAGCAGATTGGCACAGGTGTAAGGCACTCGGCTAAGGCTGCATAAGAAATCAGTGATGGATCAATGGGCTTAACATTGACAGTGTAAATGAGGAGTCAGTCCAACTAAGTCACTGGCGTTACAGTGGTGTGAAACTGGTGTAAGAGAGAGAGGCAAATCAGGCCCAAGAATTAGGCCTTTTTGCCCACTAGAGTGAACACTAGACTCACCAGCCTCTCACTCAACTTAATGGAGAACAAACATTTGCACCTAAACCCCAACAACTGCAGATTTTGTAAAAATTCAGAATGATGAAAAAAATGTAAATACAATTTTTTTTTTGGCAAAGTCACTTCCCAATTTTTCAAACAGCTGTACTAATAAGTAATTTTAATTGAGTTCCATTCACACTAACTGCCTGGAGAATCTATGCCCAGTTGTTGCAGTATTTATTCAAAGCAAGGCTGAATCCTCATCCTGGCAGAAAGTAGCACTGGGCTACATATTCGCTGGAAAAGTGGTGTTTTTTCCCCCCCATCTGCCTAAAATATTTTGGAATTTAAATTGCTGTAATGTCAGAAAAAGTGCAGTGACTGTGTGAAAATTCCCCCACCCCAGAGTAAAAATCATGGCAGTTGGATTCCTAAATGTCTTAGTTCTATTCCCACCGCTGACACTGACTTGCCCTAAAAGGGACAGTCAGCTTTTTTTTTTTTTAAATCACATTTTGGTCTGATTTTTTTTAAACCCATTATTGTTACAACTAACGTCTACAGGTGAGTAGAAGTGAAAGATGTGGAAAGAAACATGGCAGTCTGTGCATTTGAAAGCAGGTTGAGCTAGACTGTGCTCTGACTCAACTGTGCAGGGGAATAGTCCACTCTCCCCCTACTCTGTTGTTTCACTCTGCTCAGATTTTATCGCTGGGGAAACCAAAGGTTATGGCCTTGATATTCCCTGCTGTGTGTGAATAGGCAGGGAAAGGGTGGAGAACTGCAGGAGCTTTGGCTTCCCTTCCTCCCCTAGCTGGGTGCCCAATGGGAAAAAGCTGCTCCAGTTGGCGTAAGGGGCTCAGAATCCAGAGGCTCTACAGGTTAGGTCTCACAACGCCAAATCATGATTTCCATTTTAGTCCAGATGGGTAAATGAAGGCTCTAAGGTTACGTGAGTTCAGCCCCGCATCACATAGAATGTCAGTGGCAGAGCCAAGAATAGAATTCAGCTCTCAAAAGAAAACATCTCTCTAAGATAGAGAAATAGTAGCTAGTTCTATATATTCGTTGAGCAGGGAACTTAAAGCACCATGCAACTATACAATGTTAAATATTAAGAGCAGGTCTTCTCCCTAGAGTTACTTTAACCACTAGACAATACTGCCTCCTTTTGAAAACACATCCACTTACGCTTTGGTTTATTTTAAGAGTACCATATGTTTTGTCAAGCACCATATGTTTTCTCAAAGATCCGTATTTGTTAAAAAAACATTGTACAATCTCTACCTCATTTTCAAGAAGAAAAAACCCTTCCATAGTTTTAGATCATCTGAATTATGAAAACAGTAGCAGCTAGGTTATTGTCTAGACTTAACATTCTGGCATAATTAATTACATCTGTTGGAATCTCTAGTAGCAGACATTCTGCAGGTTAGAATTCAGATTGTTAATTGATTCCTTAATTCTGTTTTCTTATTCTACAGGCACACAATTAGTATCAACAATTATAACGCTTAGGTCTTCTGGTAAACATTTTTATTACTTTTTTATCTTTAATTTCAGATTTCCATATTGTCTAGGCTACAGTTTATAGTGTGTGCTCTGCAAAAAGCACTTGTGTGATTGCCCTGCATTCACGTTATTAATGTTATCAGTTCTTGTAATGGATTGGTTTTATGCTTCACTCTAAACAAAATTTTCATTATCTGATAAGACAAGATTATCTTCACTTGTGTTCTGTGCTAATTATTTCTCCTTATTTAATATTCACACTAGACATCACCCAGCACAGAGGAGAACACTTCACATGAGCGGTCATTCCACTGACTTTCACTCTGTTCTGAGTGAGGGCTGGACTGTGGCGTGATGTGGACATACATCCCCGTGCAAAGGGGACTAATGCCTCTCTTTAGACTCTCGCATAGATCTTGGCTTTGGGCAAGTATGAGTAAGCATGGGGTCAGTGCCCACTTACACCTCTTTCACCACACAGCAGCCAATTGGGATGTAGGGTGAATGGCCCCACTTTGACTCTCTGAGCAAGTTACTACCCTCATGATTATTTACACCCTTTATCTCCCTGCTCCCTATTCCCTCTGAGCAAGCAGGGGAGGCTCTCGGAGCTTCTTTGTGTGGGGAAATTTACCAGCATAATTCTATTGGTCTAATTAGATCGCTATACTTATATAAATAGAACTCCCTATGTGCACGGTCTTATACCAGCATGAGGGTCTTTCTCAGGTTTAGTTTATGCTGTTTTGGAAGAGGTATCAGCTAAACCAGAAAATGACATTCTTATTCTGAAATATGACTATCACCCGGGGAGTAATATTGGAGAAACTATAGCGGTGTAACTTTCCTTGTGCGGACAAGCCCTAGGGCATGTCTCCTGGGGTAGTGAAACTTACTAACCACCCTTTGCTCAGTGCTGTTCCTAAAGTTACAATCTAGTTCAAAACGTTCTGCCTTTGCAATTCAGGTTTGCTTCTTTGCCTTTGCTTCATTTCCCTCAAATAGAACTGGGGTAAAATTTCCAAGAGCACTTAAAGTAATTTAAGTCCCATTTTAAAAAGTGAAAATTTTACCCTTTGTCAAATAATAATCATATATATTCATGAATATTTTTGCTAGTGAAAGCATCAGTTTAGCCCTGTTGTTTATGGATTCCCCTATAGTTGGATGGCCACTGGTTATCACGCGAACGGTTCACATGTCCCCAAAGTGCCAAGAATCGTAGCAGGAATTTTCAGGGGAATAGCTATTCCTACAGGAAAATTCATTATTTGTTACTCGCCATTTATAATTTTCATGGAAAAAAGTTTCTATCAACCAATCAGGAAGCAGAAACAAAGCCACATGACTTAGGTAATTAGCCACACAATACGAACAATTAGTGACTCAAAGGGTGACATTCCTTAAATTTTTGTGGAAATGTAGAAGAATAAGGAATGAATTTACAGATAACAGAAAGGACTCAAGAACAATTCATAATATAATTCCCAACATAATTCCCAAACAGATAGAGTTGCTGTAAAAAGCTTTGCTCTTTGCCGTATCCAGGTTCAGTGCATGATCAGTGTATGCATGTACTTAGAGAGGCTGCATTTGCTTAGATAGAAAAATCCTCAAAGAGAAAAAAATCTAAGAAGGATCGTTTTCAATGTTTTATCTACAAAAGTTGGCATATTTATTTTTCTTAAAGTCTTAAATGGGAAATTAAATTGTGCCAAGAGTTTTTGTGTCAAATTTGAAGACAAAAGTTGTGAAACAGACAGGTTTTAGTCCTTCTCTAAATAGAAACCTCTGCATAACCTTCACTAAGGCACAGTTACCAATGCTTTCATAATACATATTTGCATAGTGAAGAGTTTAGATTTTGATTAATTGAATTAATCAGAAGAAACTCAAATCATCACTCCATGTCAATGTGGCTTTGCACTGACAGTATTAATATTGAGAGTCACTTCCTTTCCTGCTGTAATATTTCCATGTTAAATGGATAAAATGTAACTTTCTAGGTCAACACAGATTAGGGTTTTTATGCATGAACTGATGAAGTGCAATGGTGCTGCTTTTAGTACAGAGGTATGTTCAGATTCCCATTAAAATGGCTCTCATCTGCCCAATTTTTTACATGCTATTAGATACACAAGCTACTGACCATTAATTCATGGTAAGGCAAAGTGGAAAGCCTATGAAGTAACGTATTACGTCCACATGAACACTGAAAGGATTAATGGTGGCCTGTCGTTACAAGAAGCACCAAAAGTGGTAATAATGGTTTGTCGCCTTATAAGGCATTGCTAGGCTACTTCATCGTAGAAAAGGAGGAACTTCCATAGAACAGCTAATGATGTGTAGGCTATAAAACCTTTTATGCTATAATGCTTCGGCACAAATGAAATACGTCTCTTTGGTTGTACAAGTACCCTGGTTATTTAATCTACTCTTACAATATATAGCAACACTATACAGAGTACATGCACTCAGAGACCTTTTCTGTTCCAGATCCCCTGCTTAGTGAACAAACACACAACTACACACATTTTTGCTATTTAAACAGGACAGCCTAATTTCAAATGCATGTGTATAGCTCCCATTAAAGTCAATGGGATCTGGGCATAGTGGAAAACAGGATGTTGCCATTAATTCTTTGGCCACCTCCTAATCTACATGTTCCATGAATGAACAAGATGCTGTTTTAGGAAAATGTGTTGTTTGAGTTTGGGTCTGTGGGCCTCATGGGGAAACAGTGTTTTAAGGAAGGAAAGGCACAAATACAAAATGGGGAATCACTGGCTAGGCAGTGGTACTGCAGAAAAGGATTGGGGAGTTATAATGGATCACAACTTGAATATGAATCAACAGTATGATGCTATGGTGAAAAAGGTTAATATTGTTGTGGGGTGTAATACCAGGAGAGTCCTATGTAAGACACTGAAGGTAATTGTTCTGCTCATCTTAGTATTGGTGAGGTCGTAGCTGGAGTACTGTGCCCAGTTTTGGGCACCACACCTTAGGAAAGACATGGGTAAATTGGAGAGAGAGTCTAGAGGAGAGCAACAAAAATAGTCAAGGTTTTGAAATTACCTGTAAGGAAAGGTTGAAATAGCTGGCCATGTTCAGTCTAGAGAAGAGAAGGCTGAGAGATGACTGCTAACAGCCTTCAAATATGTAACAGTTTGTTATAAAGAAGATAGTGATCAATTGTTCTCTATGTCCACTGAGGATAGGACAGGAAGGAATTGGCTTAGTCTGCACCAAGGGGGATTTAGGGTGGATATTAGGAAAACCTTTCTAACTATAGGGATAGCAAGTTACCTAGGGAGGTTCTGGAATCCCTGTCATTGGAAATATTTAAGAACATACCATTCAGGAATAATCGAGGTATATTTCATCCTGTTTCAGCAAAGGGGGCTGGACTAGATGACCTCTTGAGGTCCTTTCCAGCCCTACATTTCAATGATTCTATGAAAGAGGAGAGGATGGAAGCAGAAATTTAAATAGGGGGAAGCAGGAGGGAATGTAGTTCCCCCTCCTTCACTAAAAGTACAAGGAGAGTTCCCCTTCTTCTCCCTGGCTAGGGTAAGCCATGTTTCCCCAGAACTCCCCCTCCACTTTGGGTGATGCAGTGAGAGAGCCTCCTGCTGTTTCAGTCTGGTTTAACCACTGGTTGAAAGTCTCGGGAATCAGATAGAGCAAGGAGTTGCAGGCACAGTTTGGGGGCCATACAGAAGGCGGCATAAGAATGAGTTGTGTGAAAAGGGTGGTTTGCAGCATTGCAAACCCCACACGTTCAAAAATCTAGACTGAGCTCCCCACTTCCCCCCCAAAATCATTAGATTAATGAAAATAGTAAAGTTAGGGGTCTTTTGTCATATTACATTTGGGATTATTATTTGCCTTCTGGTGGTTGAGCCCGTGGGGTTCACCTTTTAGACCCTTTCTCCCCAGCACAAGGGCTAGAAACTTACTTTGTTTATCTAAATGAAAGCTGAGATTATTACATCTTCACACATCTTCAAAAGCTGGGGCCTTAGACTCATAGACTTTCAGGCCAGAAGGGGCCGTCATGATGATCTAGTCTGACCTCCTGCACATTGCAGGCCACAGAAACTTGCTTTAAGAAAGAACATTAAATATCTCAAATCTTGCAACCAAAGTGTGAGCACTGGCAATGCTGGGCTTGGAGCTGGCGGTCAGCAGAGCAAATGAAGACAGTGCAAAAGCACAGTGATAGACAGGTCTTAACACAGCGACCTCCCCGTTTGCTACTCCCTTGCTTTTTCAATTGGGAATAAAGCATTCCAGTAGAGATGGACCCAGGGAAGTAATTGTTACTTTATAATACAATCCAGTGATTTTTGTTTGGTTTTGTTAGCTTTGGCAGGTTTCCCAGCTGTGTAAATAGCAGTTTAGTGGCAGCACAATCTATTATCTGTGCAGTGCCATCAATCATGCTTGTCACAGCCGACTACAGTTCTAACAAACTTCAGGAGCTCTTTGCTCATGGGATGAAGCTCTGAATAACATATTGCATTTGGAAACAACATCTTTATACGAGCATTACAAAGTAGTACATGTAGTAAGAGGAGGCCCTGAGATATAAATCTTGGTATCAGAGGCCTGGAATGAGGCCTAAGGCCTGAACTAAAGTAATGGTCAAGACTTTGCTAACATAAAGCTGTGAGCCAGAGGCAGGCCCTGCTCACAGAAGCTGGAAAGGAAAGGGCTGATGCTGCGAAAAGAGACATACCTAAAAGGTACTGGACACCAGATATCAGAACATTCGCATACTCATACACTCCACACAGACAACAAGGAACAGGTTGACCCATCCCAATGACAAGGCGAAAAGGGTAATATGATGGATAGAGTTGTTCTGTTCGAACCAACATGTACAAGGTGAGAGGCGTCACCTTACTACATAGAGGGGTTGTACCTTGTTACGTAGAGGGGTTGCACCTCAATATGTCAGGAGTGATGTGTAACTCGTTTGTACCTGTGTATAAGAATGCACCTCTGAGTGGATGTCTTTTTCCAGCCTAGGGGACAGTGGCAGTCCTGCCACTGACTGAGCTGAGTCCATTGTCAGGGAGCACATATGTATTAGCTAGCTGCTCCTCAGCAGCATGTTGGAATTCTATGCCAGGGAGCTGGAGACTGTGTTTCTCTTCAACAATAAACCTGGCCGACGTGCCTTTGTACCTTATTAGAGTCTGTGGTCATTGGGGGTTCTCTCGGGGTCTGCTGTGTCAGCTATCTGCACAGAGCTGGGACAGCACACAGAGGGAACACACACACATGCAGCCGATTGATATCAACATTGAACAGAGCAGAGCACCACACCGGTAGCATCTGATGACAGCACATTGAAGCAGCATGATGTAGTGCTTTAGGCACTGGACTGGGGTCCAGAGACCTAGGTTCTCTTCCCAGATGTGCCACTGACATGTTTTGTGACCTTGGACAACTCACTTCACCTTCTGTGCATCTGTTTCCCCTTCTAGCTTTTGTCCATCTTGTCTATGTAGACCGTAGTCTCTTTAGGACAGAGGCCGTCTCTTCCTATGAATTTGTTCAGCACCTGGCACAAAGGGTCTCTAATCTCGGTGAGGGCTATAGATGTTATTGCAATATAAATAAAAATAATAGTAATAAATAAATTCACAAGACTGAGGGGAGATTCCTGTGTACTGGAAAATGCCCAACCTAAATACTCCCCTGAGAAGCAGGGACTTTAAAAAATAAATTTGGGGGTCACAATGGATAATCATTTGAACATGCGCTCCAAGAACAATGCTTGGGCCAAAAGAGCTAATGCAATCCCGGGATGCATAAATAGGGGAATCTCAAGTAGGAGAAGGGAGATTATTTTACCTCTTTAGCTGGCACTGGTGCAACCACTACTGTAATACTGTGTGCAGTTGTGGTGTCCACACTTCAAGGAAAAGGTTGAAAAATTAGAAAGGGTTTAAAGAAGAGCCATGAGAAAGATTATAGGATTAGAAAACATGCCTCATAGTGAGAAACTCAAGGAGCTCAATCTATTTAGTTTAACGAACAGGAGGTTAAGGGGTGACTTGGTCACAGTCTATAAGTACCCAGATAGGGAACAAATTTATCTTTCTCTGTTAGACTAAAGAGCCATTATTATAACACAATTCAATGGCTGGAAGCTGAAGCTAGATACATTCACACTGGAAATAAGGTGGAGAGTTTTAACACTGAGAGTAATTAACCATTAGAATAGTTTACCAAGGGTTGTGGTGGATCCTCCATCACTGACAAATTTTAAATCAAGATTGGATGTTTTTCTAAAATATATGCTCAAGGAATTATTTTGGGGAAGTTCTATGGCCTGTGTGGAGGTCAGACTAGATGATCACAATGGTGCCTTCTGGTCTTGGAATCTACGAATCGATAAACCATTATTAAACTAATTAATAAAAACAAGGATGGAGATTTATAATAATGAAATCTATGGACTTGTGAGAGTAACGATGATGGGAACATTTCTGGAGGCTATTTGAAAGAATATGTTCTAGAAAAACACAGCTGACCGAGGACACCCACCAGAGATTCAAGCAAGAAAATGCACTGGCTGGAAATTCTCTCATTATTGCCATAGAGAGATGGAACATGGAATGGAGAGAATTTGTCTAGAATTTTTTAAAACATTGGCAAGTACACTAGGTTCAAGAGCAGAGTCAAAGGTTCAGATTCTCACCTGGGACACTTGGGCAGCTCCTTGGTGGCAAATGGGATTGCACTCGTAACTCAGAGCAGAAATTGGCCCCCTGGAGTGGAAGGCAAATATAAGGTGCTGTTAAAAACAACCAGACCAAACCACACCTGATGTAAAAACAGAAGACAAAATGTACCATCAATAGAAACTCTTAGAGTTGGAAACTATTTTGAAAGATGAGAGTGGCTCTCCTAGTGTTAGTTACTGGAGATAGAATTCCCATGGTGTTCTTAACACAGAACACATACACTGAATTAGAGTTGGGCAAAAATATTTTCATTAAAAACTTTTTTTGGGCAAAAAATACAGATTTGGGTTAACAGAACTTTTTGCAAATTTGTGTTGAGTTTGCCAAATCGTTTAATTAAAAAAAAATCAAAAACATCAAAATGTTTCATTTTGACATTTTCAACGTGAAATGTTTGTTTTGAATTGAAACAACTTTTCATTTCTCTTCTTACTTCAATTTTATTTTTAAAAGGGTTAAACAAAAAAATGAACAAGATGTTTTACTTTGGGTCAAACAAAATCTATTGTTCAACCAGAAACAATTTATATAAAAAACTTTTTGGGTCACTTAAAACTAATAAAAAAATCATTGTAGGTCAACTCCCAACTTTTATTTTGAGGAATGGAGGAGGGCAAGTTTTCATTTCAGCCAGCAAAACAAAAATCAGCTACTCTCACCACTCTACACTGAATCGTGTCCCAACTTCTTCCCTTCCTTGGGTTCTTCTTTATTGTTAACTTGCACAACATGCAAACCTAAGCTTGATTTTCCTCATACATTCAAAGAATTTAAGGCTAGAAGAGAACATTTATGTTCATCTAATGTGACCTGCATAACACAAGCCACAGAATTCCACCAAGTTGATCCTATATTAAGTCCAGAAATTCTAGTTAAGTCACAGTTTGTCTGCTCCTAGGGTTTTTCTCTCTAGGACCTCATCTGTCCCTACCCCAATATTCCCTCTGCATTGGAGAGGCTCTCAACCTTTTTATATTTCTGACTGGGAGCCAAGAAGACTCTCCTGGTCTGGCTATCAGCTAGCATGAGTCAGCAGAATGGCTCTGCAGCTGTAAGAAGTGTTCTGGCACCCGACAACCTTCCACAATTACAAAGTAATGTTCTGTAATGAAAGTATTCTTGTAAAATTCAATTATTTAAAGCAGGTATTCATTATTTTGGTCCCTACTGTTAAATATTTTAAAAAATAATACCAGCATTACCCGTCAAGGTACAATAAGATTAGATTGCCTTGTTCATGTGAATATGAAATGATTGTGCTTTCCCTAACAACACCTGTCCAGCAGCCACAATGCTGAAATACTGTATAATCATCTGAAATGAAATTTGCAATCCTTTTCTTAGGGGGTATTCTGAGCCTATTCACCGATGTGGCATCATTTTGAATCAGAGAAAGGATACAGTGACAGGTATACCACTATTTTTGTTTTTGAATAGGCTGTTTTAGAAGATGGAATAATTAAACTGGAAATCAAAGAAGAGGACTCATGGCCCCTATGATATTTGCTGTAGATGGAAGCCGGGCTCCTGAAGGTAAAGACAGTCTCCAAGACCACATAATGAAGTGAGTCTTAATATAAAGTAGGATTGGACTGATAATGGGATATGAGACTTCTCCCCTTTTTTGATCCCGGGTTTGACTCTGGCCCTGGAAAATACTACTGAGTAGCAACATGTGCTGTTGAAATGCAATGACTTTTTTGTTTTAGTTTTAAGGGCACCAAATATATTTACTATTTTCTGTAGTATGGGAAGGTGTCCACTCTATAAAAAAACACCCGTAGAGTTATATCTGTCATATGAGAAAAACTGCTTTACAGATGAGTATACTGCATATACTGATTTATTGATACAGACCTGTGTCATCAACCCATCTTGTGTCTCTGAAAGTTAGCTGTTGCATTTGGGTTTCTGAGATAAAAGTATTCATTTTGTTTCCACAGTGTAATTTAATTTGCTAGAGCTTGGCCTTTTAAGACAGTGGAGAAAAAACAGGGCCTGATATGGTAATCCCACTGAAATTTGGCAAAATGAACCTAATGGTCTACACATTTGTAATCTTTGGGTTTGTATATCTCTGGACACACTGATGAGATTCCATACGTAATCAGATACTCATGTCCAAAAAGTTATACTGAGCAACTTTCACAATGTAACTCAACAGAATGAGTTATATTGAACACATAGATAATACAGTGATGGTACTATAGAAATACCAAAACCTGATATTAAACAATGTTGCTGTAGCTGTGTTGGTCCAAGGATATTGGAGAGATAAAGTGGGTGAGGTAATATCTTTTATTGGACCAACTTTTTCTTGTGTCTCTCGCCAACAGAAGTTGGTCCAATAAAAGATATTACCTCACTCACCTTGTCTCTAAAATTGATTGATTAGATAGAATAGAACTGCTCTATGAGAACACTCCATTATAGACTCAATGGATGAGTCCATAATTCTAGCCAATGGCATAGTTCATTTCTGCACTTGTACTTCCCTGTATACTTTGCTTGAGCAATGATGTTACTAGTAATGATCTAAAATGATAGTAAATGTCTATTTAAATAATAATATCAGGATTTAGTAGCTGGGCTGGGGAAGTTAAATCTATCTCAGCATGATAAAGGCCAACTTGTTAAAATGTCTGGATCTAGGAAAAAAAAGTAATGGAGTGGTAAAAACCATTAAAACTGTCTTCATAATAAAGGCTACACTCATGTAATGAGGGAAGGATAATGAGATGTTAATTCACTCAAGATTTAATAGATTTATTAGTAAAATGAACAAGACTTGACAGCTTGGAGGGTTATTAAAAAGAGACTTGTCAATCTCCAGACAGACACGTAAAAGTTTCGCTGTCTCAGCCTTGGTGCATGAATATACAGTATTTATCACTGGCCTAGAAACATATCACCTCATTCTGGGATCTTTTTTAGATATTGCAAGCTAAAGAGGGCTGAGCTGAGATGGTATTTGAGTGCTTGAAGACACACCTAAGTACTGCTGAAAGTGTTGATGATCTGGGTCAGTATGAAGATACCCATCCAAGATGCTAGGTATCTCCTTGGGGTGGGGATGGGGGTAGCCACTCATGTCACTGAGGCTATACTTTGTTTTAGTGCATTAGCTCAATCAGATTTAGTATGTGTATGTCTCCTCAATCTGTCTCCAGCTTGAAGTATAGACATACCCTCATGCACTACCTACAGAAACACTGAAGACGTGGTCAGAATGGTAAGATGAGAACCACTCAGGTAGATTCAAGAAATCCCAGAGAGGAGAGAGAGACACATGGGCATAACGGATTCTGGTTGACCACGACACAAATAGGGGGAAAATAAGGATGCAGAAAAGGCCTTTAGTCTTGGGTGGGACTTCAGCAAACAAACAACACCAAGCTCAGAGTGGAATGAAGTGGGCAACCAAAAGCAAATGGTGATGTGGAGAGTTTTCAGTGAGGAAGTCACGGCGGTGGGAATATATTATATACACAAAAGAGCTTGCATGTTAAGAGACGGAGGCTGGTGGAGTGATAGTTAGAGGGGGCATGAAGATGTAAGGGAAGTGGGATTTTTGTAAGGTAGAGGACTCAGTGATATGTTTAAAAACAAGGAAAGGAGCCTGTTCAGAGAGGTTAAATGAGAGACAGGGGAGATTTGATGGAGCGTATATGGAAGATGAAAAGACGGAAGCAGGCAGAACAACTGAGTATCACAGGATTAAGGTGACAAAGGAGAGGGCTGAAGTATTTGATATGTGAAGGGGAAGTAGATGGGATGTAGAGGAAAGGAAAAGAGAGAGCTTATGATGGATGATGCCAGGATTTCCTTTGAAGAAACGGACAAGATCTTGGCTGAGAGGGAGGCTGGAGGAGGAGAGTTGAAAGTGGAGAAGAGGAAGTGAGAGTTGTATGTGTACACGTGAACAGGTAATCTGAAAAAAATGGATTGGGTCAAAGTGTTTTGTGTTGCTAATTTTGCAATGTTTCGTTTTGATGCTGACCTTTCTTAAACCTTTTATTTTTAGTATAAATTAACTACAATTTCAAAGAGAAAAACAAAAATGGGACATTTTGACAATTTCTAACCTTTTTAATTTTTTAAAAAACATTTTGAATTGGAAGATTCATAGAAACTGATGCTTTCTCACTGAAATCTTTTCAATTGCTTTTATCTTAATTTTTGGCTCAAACACAGATTTGTCAGGCTGAGAACTGCAACCAGGGCTCTGGACTGAAACACATGACACCTGGGTTCTGTTCCTGCTGCTGCCCTGGACCTGTTGTGTGATCTTGGGCCAGTCATATCATCCTTCTGTGCCTCTGTTTCCCCTCCACCTTTTGCTGTCCTGTCATTTACAATGGAAGCTGTTTGAAACAGGGACTGTCTTTTACCCTGTGTTTGTACAGAGCCTATCACAATGGAACCCTGATCTCAGCTGAGGCATCTAGGTGCTGCTCTAACAGAGATAAGAGAAGAAGAAACTGAGAAAATAACACACAGCAATTTGCTGAAGTAGATTTCTAAATTCCTTTATGGTTACTGTACTAACATCCTCAATATTTATTACTAACCTTTTCCACTAACCTTCAGAATCATTAGTCAGTCTAACTAGTATTTACAATCCTGGGACAGACCTGAGAGTGTGCCAAACACATTATAACTTTCTGACCCACTTCTAACTGACAGCTAAACGTGAACAGTAAAAACTGACCAAGCCCATTAATGGTCTTCTATAATTGCTGTAATTATATATGAGCTTTAGAATAAAATAGTACCCCTTTTTACCATTGAAAATTCATTGCCAAGCAAAATGAAAAGGAATTATGCAGTAGCTGCTCCTTTTGATTGGAAATTAAAGCAATAGCGATTACAAGGTGGCTACAGTACATAATTATAACGTCGGTATATTGGTAATATATAATGATAATGTACTCCATTTATATCCCGCCTGCCCACTGTAGTGTTCCAGGAGCCTTGGAAACACAACATAGTTATTACTCTTAAAAAGTTACTGCTAGTGTTAAGCTAGAGCTGATAAAATGTACTGAAATTCAATCATAGCACTGAGCTAAAAGCTTTGGTGGTGTGTAGATATAAGTACCTTATATAAGTGAGTAGCACCGTGGTCCTTTGCAGGTCAAGAAGCAAGATGTTTGGAAGACTCGAGGCTGTAGGGTCATTATAACAAGTAGTCCCTGTTCTGCTCCGACATACCCCTACTGGATCACAGCCCTGCTCCTTCTGGTCCAAGGGGCCACTGAGTGCTTTGAGCTCAGCAAGATACTTAGGACCTAGTCAAAATGAAAGCTTCTAATATTCAAACTCAAGAGGCACACGAGCAAAATGTTACATGATGACATCCCTCTTCCATGTAGCTCTCCCTGGTCAGCCTGCCTCCTCAACCCACTATGTTCAAGACCAACTTTGGCCATAGAGGTGAATGAGTGGCAGTATTGGGCTTTGTTGAGCTGTTGAGTAACACATATTGATTCTATGTCTTTCAATTCATAATCCATTTAGGCATAGGCAGGACAACACAGTCAAGCCTACCATGCAATTCTGAACTTGGACCAATCCTTGTGGTGCGACTGCCCACAAATCTGTCAAAAAGCATGTCCACATCAAATTGTTGACCTAGCTGTTAGCTCTGCAGAAGAGCAGATGTCAGATCTCCAATAGAGTCTGGTGAGTGATTCAAAAAATTGCACAGTTGGCAGGAGAGACCTTGCTAGGTTTAGCATCACATTTGTACAATTCCCCAATGTGATTGCATTCTATGGAGTAACATCCAGTAATTGAAGTTTGACAGGCATCTGGTGTAAAATTATTTGTATTACTGTAGCGACTAAAGGCCTTGACCAAGACTGGGGCTTTAGTGGTTGATGGGCACTATATATACACATAGTAAGATCTTTCAATCTAAATAAACAAAGGGTGAAAGAAACAGAATATTACCCCTATTTTATGGGGAGGCAATGAAACACGGAGGTTCAGTGACTTGTTCAAGGTCACACAAAAAGTCTGTGACAGAGCTGGGACTCAAACCCACATCTCCTGAGGCCCAGTCCACTGCCTAGCACACAAGAGCATGCCACTTTACAAAAATTATGTGCTATTCTGCTCTATTCTATTCCAGTTCTTATGCTGCACCCATCATAAGAACGGCCATACTGGGTCACACCAAAGGTCCATCCAGCCCAGTATCCTGTCTACTGACAGTGGACAATGCCAGGTGCCCCAGAGGGAGTGAACCTAACAAGTAATGATCAAGTGATCTCTCTCCTGCCATCCATTTCCACCCTCTGACAAACAGAGGCTAGGGACACCATTCCTTACCCATCCTGGCTAATAGCCATTAATGGACTTAACCTCCATGAATTTATCTAGTTCTCTTTTAAACCCTGTTATAGTCCTAACCCTCACAACCTCCTCAGGCAAGGAGTTCCACAGGTTGACTGTGTGCTGTGTGAAGAACTTCCTTTTATTTGTTTTAAACCTGCTGCCCATTAATTTCATTTGGTGGCTTCTAGTTCTTATATTATGGGAACAAGTAAATAACTTTAAAAAAATAATATATTGAGATATACCTATCTCATAGAACTGGAAGGGACCCTGAAGGGTCATTGAGTCCAGCTCCCTACCTTCACTAGCAGGACCAAGTACTGATTTTGCCCCAGATCCCTAAGTGGCCCCTCAAGGATTGAACTCACAAGCCTGGCTTTAGAAGGCCAGTGTTCAAACCACTGAGCTATCCCTCCCCCCCTAAAATATTTTCCTTATTCACTTTCTCTACACCACTCATTATTTTAAATATCGATCATATCCCACCTTAGTCTCCTCTTTTCCAAGCTGAAAAGTCCTAGCCTCTTTAATCTCTTCTCATAGGGGACCCATTCCAAACCCCTAATCGTTTTAGTTGCCCTTTTCTGAACCTTTTCTAATGCCAGTATATCTTTTTTGAGATGAGGAGACCACATCTGTACTCAGTATTCAAGATGTGGGCATACCATGGATTTATATAAGGGCAATAAGATATTCTCTGTCTTATTCTCTCTCTCTTTTTTAATGATTCCTAACATCCTGTTTGCTTTTTTGACTGCTGCTGCACATGGTATGGACATCTTCAGAGAACTATCCGTGATGACTCCCAGATCTCTTTCCTGATTAGTTGTAACTAAATTAGCCCCCATCGTATTGTATGTGTAGTTGGGGTTAGTTTTTCCAGTGTGCATTACTTTACATTTATCCACATTAAATTTCATTTGCCATTTTGTTGCCTAATCACTTGGTTTTGTGAGATCTTTTTGAAGTTCTTCACAATCTGCTTTGGTCTTAACTATCTTGAGCAGTTTAGTATCATCTGAAAACTTTGCCATCTCACTTTTTATCCCTTTCTCCAGATCATTTATGAATAAGTTGAATAGGATTGGTCCTAGGACTGACTGTTGGGGAACACCACTAGTTACTCCTCTCCATTCTGAAAATTTACCATTTATTTACCATCATCCTAGCATCAAAGCTCTCATGGTTTCCATGACGGATGATATATGCAACACTAGAAAATTTGACTTTTATGCTTCTCCTACCATGCTCTTGTGCATTTTATTGCATCTCTGGATAGTATATTTGTCAACGCTATCTCCTGTAATTATTTAGTGTGTAATTATCATCATAGAACAATGCACAACTCACTCAGAAATGATCTCAAGTTTGCTGATGGTAGCAGGAGAATGATGTTTATTTCTTTTATTGCATTCACCTGAAGGTGTCTGCTGAACATTAAAGTGGTGATGCCCTTTTGATGCCCTATAATTACAATGACACACCGGGGCACTGGATTCTTCCTTCTGTTTTCTCTTCTTTTTTAAATGTCTTTAATAGAACAGATATTGATTAAAATTCTTCCAGCTTCCAATAGAAAACTATTTATTGCCCCTTGAGTTGAAACAGTGACCTCAACTAACCTACTCAGTCAAAAAGCTTTCATGTACTTGATAAAGCACATCTAGAGTTTTTGGTCTGGGTCCTTTGCTGTTTCCATAATTATTCCTAGGGTTAAAGGTTTTATCCTATATTGCTTGACCCAACATATTTGTTCTGGCACCATTTCACTCTCCATGCTTTTCTTCACTCATAACCAACTGCAGTACTTTGCTTGCAAGATGACTAAATGTGATCATTCAGATGTCAGCAAGCGAATTACTGTTTTTTGCCAGCCTTTTCTCCATTGTTTGGCCTGATGTGCAAGCCTCAAGAAAGATGCAGACATGCTTTCAACCAGCGGTTTTACTCATCCAGTTAATCCTTTCCCATTGGCAATTATCCTTCTTGTGAGGCTGTTCATTTCAGAGGAATCTAGCTTGCACCTAAGGAATGGGGATACCTGTGCAGCAGTAGCTAAACACTCTTCCCAGATGGTTGATGGCAGGCATCCTATCTTTCTTATTGCATAGTCCTTCAATCTTGTATATCCTTTCTAGCTCTGTTAACCTGTTCTCATGCTGACAGCATGTTAAAAGGAAACTACACCTATTAGCTATACCTTAATTATTTCAAAATAAATATTTTAGCTATTGTGCATATACATTATGCATCTGTATGTGAAAATCGTCTATCTATAATTACCACGTGATGCTCCTAGCCATGTGGTAAATTACATAGCAATCTAATCAATTATTTGAGGCAGTATGTTTCAGTGGACAGAGAAATGGACTGGGTCTCAGGACACCAGGATTCTATTCCCAGATCTGTCACTGAACTGCTGTATGTCCCTGGGCAAGTCAATATACTTCTTTGTGCCTCTGTTCCTCCCCACCCCCACCTTTTGACTAGTTAGCTTGTAAATTTTTCAGAGCAGGGACTGCCTCTTGCTATGTTTGTACACAGAGGGGTGGGCCCCAAACTTCAATGGGGCATCTAGGTCCTACAGCCTGATGATAATAAACTGAATGTATCATGCACATTTAACTGCTTCCCATGCACTGTGATCACTAATCCACCAACTCAGTTTAGAAAACTCAGTCTATTTAGCGTATCAAAGAAAAAGTTAAGAAGTGACTTGATCATAGTCTTTAAGTACCTATAGAGGGAGAAGTTTGGTGATAGTATGGGGCTCTTTAAATGTAGCTGGCAAAGGCGTAACAAGATCCAATGGCTGGAAGCTAAAGCTAGATAAATTCAGGGTAGAAATAAGATACACATTTTTAACAGTTAAAAATGGTCAATTAACCATTGGAACAACCTATCATAGGATGTGATGGATCCCCCGTCATTTGAAATCTTTAAATCTAGATTGGATGTCTTTCTAAAAGATATGTGACAAGCTGAAACAGGAGGTAAGGGTTTGGTGCAGGAATTACTGGGAATTTTGTGTTACGCAGAAGGTCAAACTAGATGTCCAGAGTGGTCCATTTGGCCTTTAAATGTAGGAATCTCAATGTAAGGGGTGTACCAGGACTTGACAGCCCCTACTGGAAGCCCTGCTGCTCTGCTGTATCCCACCCTAGGAAACAGTTCTCTGTTAGGAAAAGAGCAGCCATGCTGAGAACCAATGAGATCTGGTCCTCCAGGAGCCAGATGGGCTAGGGACCAGCAACAGGCAATCAAGGCCCAGCAGGCCCAAATAAAAGGAACTGCCTGCTATCACCAAATCAGTTCTTGGCTGGAGCAAGAGGAATGAGGAAGGATGCTCTCAAGGATACAGCTAAAGGGGACAGGCTGGGCCTGCGCCAGAGCTCACTGTTGGCCACGCTCAGTAGCAGAATTCCAGAAGGATCCCTGCTGGTTCAATTCCAGAGAGGGAATTTAGCCCACAAGGATAAGAAAGTATTTTGTTTATAATTGGCCCTGAAGGACAAAGACCGGCTTCTATTTTTAGTTTGCTATACCCCAGATGGGGTTTTGGACTGTGACCCGGCTGGAGTGCTGAACCACAGAATATCTGCAGAGGCAAGGGGGCACTGGGAACCAAAGACAATGGCAGCATGGCATCTGGATGGCAAGGGGGTACTCAAGAGATGAGGGCAACCCACAACACTCCTACATTAATCATTCTAAACCTCTACAGAGTGCCACGCAGCAGCCATTTAAAAAAAAATCCACCCAGAATTCTCCTCTCTCTGCACCAGTTTGGACTGCCCTCCTCTCTCCAAATTACACTATGCCAAGAATCAGGCTGGGCAATATCCTGGTCTGCACCAGTGACAGATTTAAGGTCTGCTTTCTTACAACCCCAGTGAGCTAGAAATTTAAGTTTTATGTGATTATAAAGGGGAGAATGCTAACTGTCCAACAGGCCACACAGCACTTGCTTCTATTCTTGGAAGGTCCCAAGGTATCAGACTTAAAAAAACAGTGACTTTTTATGTCTAAAAATGCTATTCTTTGTTATTTAAGCATTTTTCTTTTCCTCTTTGGCCTGTAGAGTTGAACTTTTGGAACTAAGACAGTCTCTCTTTTCCATGGAGGGATAAAAAAGAATTAAAATGTTAACATTGTTCAATGTTCCCCAAACCTCTAAAATTGTATCCTGTATATTACAATAAAACTCTGTAGCATGGTGAGATGCAAAGGCTTAATTAGCATTCATTTGAATTGACCTCCAAACTAAATTACATAGGTCATCCCAAACTCATGCTGATAAAACCTTTATTTCATACCACATCTATAAGTACTATGCATAATGAATCATCAGAACAGATTATAGAAATACTTAGCTCCAGTAGCTGGGAATCTTGTAGATTTTTCTTTCACTGAATGCTGTCATTTTACTGAGGCATCCCAGCTGAATGTCCTGTCTGGTTCAATACCTGAAGAGAGCTCTGTGTAAGTCTGAAAGCTCGTCTCTTTCATTGACAGAAGTTGGTCCAATAAAAGATATTACCTCACCCACCTTGTCTCAGTACAGTAAGACAGAGGGAGTGCCGATCATAGTACCATTGCTGAAATCACTGGGAGCTTTGGCCTACATTTTCAAAAATGACTAGTGATTTTCCAAAAAGCAGGCCCATGTAAGGTGTCTCACTTTGGGCAAAAAGAATCTGAGGGATCCAAAATCACTTGTCGCCTTTGAAAAATGTAGACTTTGACATCAATGAGAGCAGAACTGGGTTGTACCTGGAAGAAAAAAAAACCCAAGAGACAGGCATGGTAAGCTCTACTAGCTTTTAAAAATGTTCTTGTTTCTAAAGCCAATTTTAACTTAAAACCATTAGAAGTTTTACAAAACTAGCACTAACCTTACAATAGTTTGAAAGTCTCCTGCTTTCTTCTATGTTCAAATTATGGACTACTATTCCTTTGTCCTTATGTACATAATCTGTCAAGATAGCAGCTTTCAATTTGATTGCTAATTATTCATTATAGTTAAGACATTTAGACCATTTTAGTGCTTTATTCTTCTTTTCAATTCGATAGGGTGATTAGAATATCTTTTATATTCCGTTACAATATTTCTTTAACAATGCTCAACTTAATGTACCCGTTCTTGGCTTCAAGCATTTTGCGAGTCTCTAACTCTGTACGAAACATCTCAGGGATATGTCCCTGTTGCTCTTTCCATTGAAGTGTCTCAAACTCATCACTGATGTCTCTTTATCATGTCTCAGCAGACTTTGCATGTGTCTGTGTGCTGCTTAATATTCCTTTCTAATTGCCTCATTTTGGTGTTTTCTCTTTCAGTTTCTGAGCTTTCCCATATGTTCTAATGCTTCATCTGAAATTAAAATTTTCCATTTTCACTTTTCTAATTATTTTTAATCAGAAAAAATGCGAATTGTATTTTTCTTCCATAGCTCTTTGTCTTTTTTTCCCTACTCACAGTCCAGCATGTCACTCCATCAATTTTCAACTTCAAAATACTACCCCTGGGAACTGGGTGGATTCCATGATGTTCTTCAGTCAATAATACCTAACATATATGCAGTGGAGTACATTGGTTTTCTACTTTCTCAGTAAAACTACAATCAATTTTATTCCTACAATGAGATCATTCTTGTTGCTATTCTAATAAGATTGCAAATCTAGCTATAACATGGCCTCCATCGCTGTAGTCCTTGATTACAGTATTCCTCTATAGCCAAATACAACATATCTGGTGTACTGTATTCTAGGCTCAGTCTCTGGATCTAAACACCATAAATTTAGGGATGGAGGAGATTCACCATCCAGCCCTGATATAAATTTTTCTGTTGACCTCTTCTTCTATACCAAACCAAATTCCTAGATCAGAACATTCTTGAACTTTAGAGTGATTGAAAGCCAAATTAGGCTCTGAAATCTCAAATTTGTTTCCTGGGCCAAGCCCTGGTACCATGTCTACATGCCCTATACCCTTGAATACAATTCTGTTCTTTTTTTTAAAGTGGGGCTGAAGTCTAGGGAAAACATTTATTTTAGAATGAGAAAGGTTAGAAAATATTGTGAGGTGTCTGGCTTGATCACACACTAACATGATGATCAGAATTTCTTCAATCTCAATATTACTACAGAACTTTGATTATGGATCTGTGCAAAGATTGTGACTCATGCAAAAATCAGGTGAATCGTTACCAAGAGCAAATATGTCCAATGTGTTTCCCCAGTTCCCTGAATATTTCATAGGCTTCAACTCCTTCATTCTATTAAATATTGCTCATTTCATCAGAAAAGCCCCTATTGTCTTGTGGTTCTGTGAGCATCACAATTGCAGAAGACCAAGCCAGGACATAACAAATATATTTAAAACTCATCCACAATGTTCATCTTGTCTTTCCCCTTCTTTTGCTTTACTACAACTATTTGATGCATGATTGGGCCCATACACAGTCTGGGATAATAGAGCTAAAGAGCTACAGAATACCAGCAAAGGGGTGGTGTTAGTCCATTACTGAAAAAGGACAACAGCTGGAGATAATCTGCTTTAGAGAGAGCCTAGAATGTGAGATCTGAACTTTTTACCATCTGGTGAAGAGGTTGGGGGATTTCCTTTCAGAAGCTGACCTTGCCACTGTGGTTCATGCTATTGTCACCTCAAGAATAGAGTATTATAATGTGCTGTACATGGGACTGCACCTTAAAACTATTCAGAGACTGAAGCCGATGCAGAATGCAGGATGCACTAATTGAATGGGGAAACTTGCTGGGAAGCACATGACCCTAGTGCTCCAGGATCTGAACTGCTGCTCACTGATCTCTGGGGGGTATTTAAAGTGTTCTGTATGACCTACAACTGCTCTAAAATGGCCTGGGAGTAGCCTGCCCAACAGGCTGATGCGCTCTCTCTCATGCCAATGAGTCGCATGCTTGCCATTGATAGTTCTATTTTTCCAGTAGACTGTAGCTGCCACTTATTCCTTCTCATCACTGGTCCACAGGAAAGATGCCTTCATGGAAGGAAAATCCTGCTCATTCTTCTTTGTTGAATGCAATCAGTTCAGAAAAAGTGAGTCTTCTATTCATTGTGACTTGTGCCTATCATCCCTGAAGGGGGCTGGGTGTGATAAGCTGGATTTTGCTTATTGTAAGAGACAAGGCAGCTGGCAGGGAGTTTTCTGTGAGGACTCAGAGGTTGTGGAGTTCCCGCCTCAACCCTTGGCCCAAAATTTGGTGACCTCCTGGGCATTCCGCAAAAGGCATCTGTTTGAGAGGGTTTTTGGAGAGGACTGACGGTATGCTTCCCATTGCTGTAAAGGGTTGGAAAAGAATCTCTACAGGTGTTTGGCTGGCTGGCTTGCTGTGTTCTCGTGGAAATTACAGTACTACTTTAATGCAGCTAGGATTGGATTGTGATATTAATCGTGTTAGGGTGGCCAGAGCCTTGAATGGGCATCAGTTTTATATTTTTAAATTAAAAAAAATACATAGAGGACTATAGAATCATAGGATTAGAAGGGACAGAAAGGGTCATCTAGTCTAACCCTCTGCCAATGTGTTGGGTCTAAACCATCCAAGACAGATGGCTGTCCAGCCTCCTTTTGAAAACCTCCAGTGAAGGTACTTCCACAACCTCCTTAGGCAGTTTGTTCCATGGTCCTAGGGCTAGTCTACAATACTGTGCTACATGGGCTGTTGTAACACATCTGGTGAGGACATGCTATGCCAATGGGACAGACTCTCCCGCTGGCATAATTACTCCACCTCAATAAGAGCCAGAAGCTATGTCAGCGGGAGAGCGTCAGTGTGGACACGGCTTTAAGTTGATGTAACTTACGTCGCTCAGGGGGGTGGCTTTTTCACACCCCAAGTGACGTAAGTTATATCAACATATGTGGTAGTGTAGAGAAGCCCCCACTGTTCTTACTGTTAGGAAGTTTTTCTTGAGATTCTATTTAAATCTGCTGTGCTGTAGTTTGATCCCCTTGCCTCTTGTCCTGCCCTCTGTGGCAAGACAGAATTACTTTTCTCCATCTTTTTTATGGCAGCTTTTCAAGTATTTGAAGATCGCTATCATGTCCCCACATTGTCCTCCTGTGGCTCTTCTTGTCTTTCCTTTGCCTTGGAATAGCTTGATGTTGAGATTCTAGTATTACATCTTTTTAGGAAGCCCCCCCCCCTCCACTTCAACCTCTTTTCTTCCGAATTGGTCTTTCCATGGGACTTTGCCTACTATTTCTCTGAGTTGGTTGAAAACCACTTTTCTGAAGTCCAGCTGTTCTCATGTCTTCTTTTCCATAGGGACTTGAACTCTCTCAGATCATGATCGCTTCTTCCCAAGTTCCTGACCACATTCACAACTAATTCATCCCTATTGGTCAAAATCAGATCCAAAATGGATGAACCCCTCTGAGCAAGATGTCTGAAAGTGACTAATGATCATGGGTGCTCCTTTTTTTGAGAAAGAGCTGAGCATTCATCCTCTGAAAATCAGGCCTTTTAAAGAGGTTTTTAAGTTGGGCACAGAGCAGCAACCAAAATCACTAATCCCTTTTGAAAATCTAGGCACAATCAGCTTCTGTGTTGCCTTTTCATGCTTGCATGTTTTGGGAAGAAATAGGGGAATTCACCAGGGTGTTTATAACTATCTGACCAGACATAAAGAAGTGCTTACTGCTCAGAGGAAGACAACAACAACATTACAGTTTCCTTCACTTTCACCCTAATGGTGAAATCTGTCTCCGTGCAGAACACGTTTTAAGTAAAGACCATAATCATTGCTCCACATAAATAACTGAAGATGATTAGGGAAAAGAGCTGCTAACCTGTATCAGTATAAACCAGTTGGTTTATCATTCACGACGAAGAGAACTACATTGGATCTTTCTCTCTGCCTCTGTCTAAAATCATTTTTTATATCCAATCCTGCTCATCTTTATCCTCTATGATATTTCTAAGGAGGCCTTTTCTATGGAATCTAAACACTGACAATAGCTTTTAATGCAGCATGAAAAAGTAGAGCTAGTCAGACTTTAATTTCCCACTGCCCATGTGGAAATTTTTGACAAAAAAAAATAATCAAAAAAATTTAGAGGACAGCAGATACTTTCTGTGAAAATATCTGTTTTGTTGAAAAGGCAGTTTTTTCTTCCAAAAGAGTTATGATAGGAATTTTTAAACCAGTTTCAATTTTAACATCTCCAAAGTGATCATATCTTTCTCCATAGTTCCACATTTCTCTTCCTTTTCCTTCCTTCCATCCATTCCATGCGCATTGCTATGGTCTATCAGAACCTTACAAATGTAATTTATTTTTAAACATCTGATATGTCTTAAACTATACAGTAAAAATGGCTCTGCCATTGACTTTCCTGTGTGTCTTTGGTGAAGCCACTCAATCTCACTGTGCCGGAGTTCCCCATCCAGACATTTGTAAAATGTAAATGTCGTTATGGATAAAAGTTGAGCAAGATTTCAAAATGAATTGGATATTTACATGGATAACAATATCCAGAATTTTTAATAGCTAAAACTATCAAATTTTGAGAGATATTAAATATCAGGTTTCAGGGTTTGAACCAATCTTTAACTATAAAGTATTAGTTGGAGATCCAATGGTAGGGTTGGGGGAAGATTATCCCTCATCTTGTCTGCTGCAGAGTTCTTGCACTTTCCTTCAAAGTATCTGGTGCTGGCCACTATCAAAGACAGAATACGGAGCTAGATGGACCTGGGCTTTGATCCAGTCTGGCCAGTCCTATGTTCCTCTGATAATGGTTCTTTTCTCTCACCATTTTGTCTGTCCTGTCAATTTACCCTGTCAGATCTTTGGGATAAGAACTGGCTCTCTCTGTATGTACAGCACAAAGCACAATGGGGCCATACCATAATTCAAATATTTACTTATTTAGATTTAAATAATAAAATAAAATCACAAATTAAAAGCAAAGTAAAAAGTAATAATCTCTTCCTTCACAGAGTTTGAAAGCTAAATCAAATCAATGGGTTCCATATCTTGTTTTGGAGGTAGTGGGACATATGTTCAACACAGTGTGTTCCAGGAGTAAGCACCGTGGTCATGGCCCAGCTGCCATGAAAGCTTGCGCTCTCTCTCATGCTGATGAGTCGCATGCTTGCCATTGATAGTTCTATTTTTCCAGTAGACTGTAGCTGCCACTTATTCCTTCTCTCTCTGATTCTTTGCCTCTCCCTTCTCATCACTGGTCCACAGGAAAGATGCCTTCATGGGAGGAAAATCCTGCTTATTCTTCTTTGTGGAATGCAATCAGTTCAGAAAAAGTGAGTCTTCTATTCATTGTGACCTGTTCCTATCATCCCTGAGTTGGTGATAGTGTCTATATGTTAATTCTTGGATAATTATTTGGAGAACTTCCCTACTCTGCACACTGCAATGTATTTTTATCTGCAATGAGTGCCATTAGCACTCCTGACACCACTAGCTGTCCCCATCAC
Source organism: Mauremys mutica (assembly GCF_020497125.1). Classification (NCBI taxonomy): domain Eukaryota; kingdom Metazoa; phylum Chordata; order Testudines; family Geoemydidae; genus Mauremys; species Mauremys mutica. Next base: position 7,517,505 of record NC_059081.1, on the reverse strand, counting down.
AATCTTGTTCTCCGTGCAAGTCTTATTCATGCTAGTTCTGTATTGCCAGATGTCCTTTTTGAACCTTTCCTTTCTCTGGCTTTTTTGCATAGCTTATTCTGTTCAACCATTTCTCCCCGCATTTTCTGTTTCAGCTGCTGGGTTTCTTAACTATCAAACATCTAGCCAGCCTCCATGCCTGCTATTTCCTTTGTGTTCTACAGACTAACTAGATATTACTTTAATGAGAGAACATGTCTATAAGATATATCAACACAGTATGTTCCATTTTGCCTTTTTATTGTTCCTGTGACTTTCTAGTATCTCTTCAAACTTTACAAGGCCCTTTCAATAGAACCATTTATCATTTTTTTTGAACAGTGATTCTTTGAAATAACCAATCATAGGGCTACCATTGTCTTTAAATCACCAGCGATCAACATTTCCGGTCTTATGTACTGTTGGAAGAATACGATAAAAACACTGTTGGGATGAAACCAGAGAGGAAACGTATCCAACTACATTCAATTGCTACAATAAATCTTCAATGCCAAATAAATAACGAAATAAAGAAAGGGGATTTATAGGTAGAACCCAATTAATGTTGGCTCAATTGTACTGCGTTAAATAATAATTTCAAAGAATATTTCTTTAGCAAGGGAATGATTTAATAAAATAAACTAACATTCAACCTCTTAATATTTCATATGGAGAGTTATTACAGATATTTCAAATACTATAACTATAATGGTATGCTATTCTTTAGTGCCAAGTTACTTCTCTATAAATAACCTGCTGCTGAAAGGCTCGAATCTCTCAGAGCCAAGTGATTTGATTTAATGGGAAGATAATTATCTGTTGATACTTACTAACTTAAACAGGGAGTTTTGAACAGAAGATAGAAACAGAGAGGTAGGTGGCAGAGTACATGAAGGTTTCTATATAAATGGCTACATAATAAGAATTAACTACTTAGGTCAGTGATTGAGGAGAGAGTTTTAAATGAATATTTAGAGACAGATTTTGAAAACTGGACATTCAATTTTAAACTGACACATTGAAGATACAGACCATTTCAGTTGCAGTTTTGTATCTGCAATGAGTTGTACCTACACCACAGGTCGCATCAGATCCTGATCCTGCAAAGACATGAACTTGAGTAACTTCATGCGAGTAGTCTTATTATGACCAATGGGATTACTCGTACGTACAGAGTGACTCCAGGAGGAAGTGTTTGCAGGATTGGGACTTTGGACTTCTAACTACTTGATCTGAAAATGAAATATTGAGTCTGTTTGGAAGCTAAATCTAATCCAGTAGGAAGATGGCCATTTGACAAGTGGAGCATCTTACTGGGAGCACATTTATAGATTCCATGGCCAGGAGGGAACATTCTGATCATCTAGTCTGACCTTCTGTATAACAGGCCACAGAACTCCCCCAAAATAATTCCTTTTTAATTAGAACATATCTTTAAAAAACAAAAAAAAATCTTGATTTAAAATTTGTGGAATGCAATCAGTTCGGAAAAAGTGAGTCTTCTATTCATTGTGACCTGTTCCTATCATCCCTGAGTTGGTCATGATAGAGAATCCATCATGACCCTTAGTAAATTGTTCCAATAGTTAATTACTCTCACTGTTTAAAATGTATGCCTTATTTCCAGTCTGAACATGTCTAGCTTTAATTTCCAGCTATTGGATCATATTATATCTTTCTTTTTTTCCTAGACTGGAGAGCCTACTATCAAATATTTGTTTGCCATGTAGACATTTATAGGCTGTAATCAAGTCATCTCTTAACCTACTCTTTGTAAAGCTAAATAGATTTATCTCCTTGAGTCTATCCTATAATGCCGAGTTTCTAACCCTTTAATCACTCTTGGGGCTCTTCTCTGAACCCTCTCCAATTTATCAACATCCTTCCTGAATTGTGGGCACAATATTCCAGCTGCGTTCACACTGGTGTCAAATACGGAGGTAAAATAACTTCTCTACTCTTACTTGAGATTCCCCTCTTTATGCATCCCATGGCTGCATTAACCCTTTGGGCTAGAGCATCATACTGGGAGTTTGTGTTCAGCTGATTATCCACCATGACACCCAAATCTTTTTCAGAGTTACTGCTTCGCAGGATAGAGTCCTGCATCCTGTAAGTGTGGCTTACCTTCTTTTTTCCTAGGAGTATACATTTACATTTAGCAGGATTAAGACATATTGTTTGCTTATGCCCAGCTTATGAAGTGATCCAGATTGCTCTGTTCTCTTCATTATTTACCACTCCCTCAATTTTGGCATCATCTGCAAACTTTATGAGTGATGCTTTTGTTTTCTTCCAGGTGATTGATAAAAGACATTAAATAGTGTAGGGCCATGAACCAATCCCAGGGGGACTCCCATTGGAGACCCACTTGCCCATTTACATTTACATTTTGAGACCTATCAGTTAGCCAGTTTTTAATCCATTCCTGTTTGCCATGTTAATTTTGTATCATTCTAGTTTTTAAAATCAAAATGGTGGGCAGTACCAAATCAAACACCTCACAGAAATCTAAGTATTTTACATCGACCCTATTACCTTCATCAACCAAACTTGTGATCTCATAAAAAATGATAGTGACACCTGTAATTGTAACTGGCACATCATAATGCCACATACTCCAGTGACTAGTTTGCTCTCCTGTAATGTGAGAGAAGCATGTTCAAGTCCCTTCTCCACTTCAGGCCATGGGGGAAGATTGAACCCAGGCCATCTACATCCCTGGTGAATGCCCTAAGCACTGGGCTAAAGTTTATAATGAAGCAACCCATCCCCTCTTCCTTCTCCTCTGGCCATTTTGTGAAGAGTGCCTCACCCATGATTTTTTTTAACCAAAACTCTTTGGTGAACTTGTGTCAATTCATGAATAGTTTTGGTGCTCCCAGATGGCATTTTTCATGCATTCACTATTTGCTGGGGGGAGATAACCACCCTGCTGTACCCCGGAGCTTTTAGATGTGAACCTTTTGGTCATTTTATAAATACACATCTCGTACTGAGATGTCTAACTAAGCTAAACTCTGGGTGCAAAATTTTGCCCACAACTTGGCTTATTCAAATATAGGGGCCTGGAAAAATGCAGCCTTCAGAATCTCTAGAGAATGCATCCATCATCAGACTGTAGATACTTTAATTTAGAGCTTAATGCTAGAGTAGTAGATGGAAGTAGATGGAAGAACTTTGGAAGGAATTCAAGATCTGGGTGGATGCTTATTGGAACCTTTCTAGTCAGTTATATTGGGATAATAATCTTAGGAGAACAGGCTCTCTTGCGAAGTCTCAGTATCTTCCATTTCCAGTCAAGAATGGAGATTCTGAGAGGGAAGACTTTATAGTGGTATGTCAGTGCTTCTGATTCAGGCTGGGAACTGGCAATGAATAATATGTATATGGACATTTCATAACCTTAGAAAAGGTTTGTCCTGATAGTTTGTTTCTGGAAATGGTGGAGGTCTGGGAAAGTTGGAAGAATTTTAAGTGTTTTTTATTCTTTCTGAATTGATTCAGCCAACTACTTGACATTTTCACTTTGATGCAGATGAAACAACTCATCTCCCTGGAATACATACACCTCATTTTACTTGAGTTCATGTATTTATTTTTCCACTTTACATTTACAATTAACTTAAAATAAAATGTGCAGAAAACTAAATTCTTTCTGCTCAACTCAGCCCCCTCAGAATTAGCCTGAGTAAGTAGATTGACTTTTCAACCTTGCCTGGAAAATCCACGGGTTCAGATTCCTTTGCACCAAAGGTGGAAGTAGATGCTGAAGTTGAAGGTCCTTGGCTTCATAGGAAAAGGAGATTGAACAAGTGAGTCCCTTGTAACAGAGGTGAAGGTATAAGAGGCCCTGCCTGCTGATACACTATGCTGTGCTATACAAGAATAATATCTGTCCTGTGTAGAGGGCCAGCTCGATGTCTGTTCTCTTCTAATCCAAAATACATCCTAATGTGAAGGGTTAAATGAGATTTAAGCGGTGCATGAGGTGGATTACACACTAAATACTAGGACCTTCATTCAATAGATCAGCATTTGTGCCGTATCAGTCATATCTACTAATAGCTATGGTGTTTAAGTGGAAGTCCAGTAATTACCAAAAAAAACCCCCCAAAACAAAAAAAACCTACCAAAAACCCCAAGAGTTCAGAGCCCAAATACCACTGATCTTATTCTCCCTTTTCTCCTCTTCACTGAGAGGTATTCATGACATTTAAATCACAGCATCAACTGAAGCAACTTCTAGAAACATTTGAGATGGGATGGGTAACATGACATAAGAACAGCCATACTGGGTCAGACCAAAGGTCCATATAGCTCAGTTTCCTGTCTTCTGACAGTGGCCAATGCCTGGTGCTTCAGAGGGAATGAACAGAACAGGTCATCATCAAGTGATCCATCCCACATGACGTTTCCCCTTTCTTTTCCCATTAAGGATATATCCTCACTCTGTATGTGTGTGTGTGCACACACACCTGAGAGAGAGAGAGAGAGAGAGAGAGAGAGGTGGGAAATATGTTCTTAACTCAGGTTATTTAACGTTTAACCTGCATTAGAAACTTGAGGTCAAGCATGTGGGGGCTGGTGTTGTACTCTAGCTGCTAACTCAAGTTAAAATCCAAGTTGCATGGCTTCACTGCTATGCCAACCTGGTTTAACTAACCCGTGTGGCATAACTTGTGTTTTTTCCCCCAGCAAAGGCCTCTGTAACTGTCCATGGTGCTGGATTTCAGCTCTCTGTGGGTATGGCCCACTGCAATGTAATCCCATGGTTAGTAGAACTTGAGTTAGCAGACCCTGGGTTTGTTAACATAGGGCTTGAGTGTCTACATTCATTTGGAACCTCAGATTAGGAATTGTTGAACTCTGGGTCTCAACCTGGGGCTCTAGCCTCTACACTGCATTCTGTGGGCCTGACTCCAACCACCCATATCCCAGACTTCCTAGCACGCTTACAAAATGTGGCTGCTCTAGCCTTTTGTTCATGGAAAAACCTGTTCATCAAACTTGACTCTCCAGAGGACAACAAAAATTGGCCTGCGGATTGTGGAATACTTTTGGCAGACTCCCAGAGTACAGGTCCCGTGGGGCTCGTTTACAATGCAAAGCAATAGGGTTTGAACCCGGGTCTTGGGTTGACTCAGACTCATATCCTCCACTGCTGAGGGGTTCTGGGACCCTGGGTATGAGCCCTGGTTTAGCATGATTTAAGTGTAGATGGAAGGGGAGTTAGACTTGAGCCTGAGTTTGAACCCTGGGCTTACACTACAGTATAGACATAATTGTACAGCCTATCAGTTTTTCTATCAATATACCATTTGCTCATTTTTCTGATGGCACCTCCTGCCTTTCTCTTTTGCAGATAATTAGCTGTGCTCCTTAAAAATAAACCCAACTTGATATTCAGACAGTCCAGCAGATATGGATAATGTTCTTTCCACACCACTAGGTAAATGCTGGGTATTTCACTGTAGAACATAATATTCACACTCCTGTTGAAACTGTATACATAACATTTTGATAAATAATCTACTTTATGGATATTTACTTAATACAGCATTGGCAAGTTAATGCTGTCCCCATAAGCGCTCCTTGCAGTTTATCATGGCTGAGGTTTTCAAAGCAATAGCGGGGAATTTAGCTTTAAAAATGTATGGAAGAGTGGGAACTAAATCCCCAGCCCTGCTGAAAATTTCACCCGTGAGGACATTTAACCAGGAGATTTGGGCCCTATTCCTGGCTCTGCCACAGACTTCCTAAGTCACCTTGGGCAAATCACTTTGCCTTTCTGACCTTTTCTTTTGCCATCTCTCAGTGGGTAGAATACTTACCTCAATGGGTATTGCAAGACTATATTCACGGGATTGGCAAAGTGCTTTGAACTGATCAAATCCAGTGAGTTTCTTTTGACATCATTGGTGAAAAACATTAGTGACAGAAAAGAGCAGTCTCTGAAACTATGTATAACCCATGCCCACTCAGTGAGATGTTTTGTTCCCCCTCCGAATAGCCTGCTTTTGGATTTGATCTTTCACCTCAGGCAGAAGAAGCTCATGGTTTAACATCCAAAGATCCCGGGTTCAATCCCTGATGATGATGACTGACCAAGGGAAGCTGTATTACATACATACACAACCAAGTTCATGACCTTCTTTTCCCACAGTCAGCATGAAAATGGGGAGAAAAGACATCTGTACAGTATATACACCGGCAATGGCTGATGAGCTCCTAGTGATACAGACTCCATGTATTCTACAATGAACATGGGCCCTTTGGCAGGATGCTGGAGAGTGCAGCATTATGGGTGTGGATTTCTCCATGTAGCTGCAACCAGAGGCCTGGCATTTTGTTTTTCTTCTCCCTGCCCCGTCCTGCACTCTGAAGCTGTCCCTTTGCTTTAGCTGTCCCTTCAGGGGTGGGTTGGCTGATCAGTGTATGCTTCCTATAGCCTGACCACAAAAAGGGCCAGAGGGAGCAAGAGAGAGAGGAAGCTTTCTTCCCAGACTCTTCTGCATCGGCCCCCTGGGCAGAACAGTGGAGCCAGCTTACCTGTCTCATTGTCTGCATAGATCTGGGTATCAGGCCCACAGCTAGACTTTTGATGAGTCTTTGTTCTCTACACAGCTTTAAGCATATGACAAAACCAAACAGACATAACTGAGTTCCAGACGAGTGTATCTACTAACTATGTACCATGACATCTCCTGGTCTTGAACTCAAGCGTGGGAGTCCCCATATAGCCACCACATCCCGCCCTTCACCCAATGTTTGCTGAAATCTAGTGGGCTGAGAAGCTACTAGGACTGTGTGGCACCATCCATGGGGTCCCTGACTGGAGGATTGCCCAGTTCCACTGATTGGTCCAACCATGCTATTTAAGCCAGGAGGCGGCACAGGAAGCTTGTCTGAGCAACAAGGTGACTTGCTGCTGTGGTTGCATTGGACCCTGCTTGTGCCTGCTTCCTGCACCCAGCCCTGGTTCCTGATTTTTTGCTCTGCTCCTGCCTCAACTCTGCCTTCAGTCCTGCTCCCACTGTGCTCCTGCTCAGTGCTTGATTCTTGCCTCTACTCCAGTTCCTCCCCTTATACCTTGCTTCCAATCATCAGTTACCTCTCCTGGCTCTGACTCTAGCTTGACCCCTGGCTCTGGTAACTGACAATTGACTCTGGTGCTGACCCTTGGCTTTGTTCCCCACCTTGGATGTCTGCTTCACCTACTAGAGCTGACTCTGGCTCTGACTACTAGACAAGACTGCCTACCACCCAGTCCTTAACAGAGACATCCATAGGAGGCCAAGCTACGTATGTACCGCTGTTCTGCTGGCTTCTGCAATAGAATGCTACAGCATTCCAGCACATACGGCTGGGGACCCAGAGATTGCCATGTTGGCCTGGGGGTGAGGGAGCAGCCCTGTCGAAGAATAGTTCTGGTCTGGTTTTGCAGCCAGTGGTCAGGGAGAGCCAGAACAATAGGAGCCAAGGAGAGTAGGGGAAACTTCTATCAGTAGCTCACTGTGCAATGCTGCTGTTCCCCAGCTACTGATACATCCTGCCACTTGTCTCCCACTCAGGAAAATGAAACATGCTGAAATGGAGGCCCAAAGTCAAGGGATATCACAGAGGCTTTACCCTCCCCCTGCCTGTGTTCCTTAGGAACACGCTGAGGACTTTGCACACGCTCAGTAACAAAAAGGGCACATTCTAACATAACACTTCTAGTGTTCTTGACCTCAGTTCCATGTGCCTTGGCTGCCATGAAGTTACACAGGCGGCAGTGGCTTATCCCTCAGGCTATTGCATGATACCATGATACATTAATATAATTAACATTGCTGCTGAATTTGGGGGTCTCCTCCTATACCCCTTCCCCCAACTCTGTGTTCATTCTGCTACAGAATCTGCAAGGCTTTGGCAATAAGATGCTTCCTGATTTGTTCTTGACACCGGGAGATATCTGGACAGAGCAATAAATATTATTTTGTTTCTTCACTTAGTATTTGTCAGGCTTGTATTGATCTAGGATATTTCCCTACAAAGGTTTCATGAAGTGGCACTTTAATGGTACAATAAATATTAAAGGCAGTTTGGGCTGCCTGCAATGAAGGAGACCTAGAAACTGGTTTTCTACTACAGGATTGAGAGCAGATCATCGAAGTGGTCTAATTTGTAAACTGAACATGCAGTGGCATCTGCATGGGTGGACTCTGGCATCTAGGCAAACGTTCCTCTACATCCTCTTCACAGGTCTGGATCCTGTGGCAGGATTTTGGCCCTTGAGAGGAAAAAGGTGGCTAGGAGGACAAAGTTTAATATAAACTTTGGCAAGGTTGAATCTAAAGAACTCTACATCCTCATGTTCTGGTGATGAGATCCTGGAGGAAATATTTTTCTGGGATCTCCACACAGAATGTAGCTATTACAATTAATGATTTATGCCCTGCAAATGCATCCTAGAATATCACTGTTGTAACCAAGACACAAGAAGTAATTCTTCTGCTCTCCTCCGCACTAAGGTCTCAGCTGGAGTATTGTGTTCAGTTCTGGGTGCCACATTTCAGGAAATGTGGACAAATTGGATAAAGTTCAGAGAAGAGCAACAACAATGATTAAAGGTCTAGAAAGCATGACCTATGAGGAAAGATTGAAAAAAAAATCTCTTTAGGTCCCTTCCAGTCCTACACTGCTATGATCTGTATAACAGTAGCCATGGCCCTGTTGCCCTAGCCACCGTACACACACATAGCAGAGACATTCCCTGCTCCAAAGAGTTTACAATTGAAAGGAGGATTGTCTTCCTCCTCATTTTCCAGAGCTGGGCTCTCAGAACTCTGGGTTTGTCCTGACCAGCAGTGAGGTCCCTCCTATTCCTTGTATGCCACCGAAACTCCAGGGATTGGCTCCTGTAAGCCACGGGCACAGCTACATTGCAATGCAACGCAACATTACTACCCAAATCCCTAAAGAGCGGTGATCCTCAATCTACAGACCAAATGGTGTGATGCTTATCCACACATTCCTTAGGGCAGGCTTGAGCAAGGATGGCTTAAAGTCAGACTCATTTCCATCTGAATCATTCATCCAGCCTTACTACTAACAGACTAACTCCTATTGATTAATGGGCCTTTATTCTCTTTCAGGGGCAGCAACAATGTTGATTGCTCTGAGAGAGGAGACATGAGACTCCTCAAAACCTTTCTGGTTCATATTTCCAACATAAGAACTCTCCAAAAACTCAAAATGGAGCCATATGGCTGGATTCGCTATTGAAATTCTCTACTGAAACAAGTGTCCCTTGGCATAGGGGGAACTCCTGGATGATGCAAATGTACCAGCTACAGACTCTTGCCTTCTTGCCCCCAGCAGTGTGTTGAGAGTGGGCATGTCTAACCTCCACTGGGATAGCATCCATTAAGAATCGCAAGCCAATGACGGATCTTCAAGCTGGTTAAGTGGTGTCAGGGCCAAAAGAATTAGGCAGCGAGTTCCACCTCTCACACGCCCTCTCTTCCCGACCCAGATCAAAGCAGTGGAGAACACCTACCCCATAGCGTTTGGCAGAAAGAGACAAAGTCTTCATTAGATACAATTAATATAATGCACTCCTAATGACTAAATCCCAGCCATTAGTGAAACATTTAATCCTGCAAATAAGAGCTGTAAAGTATGATGGAGTTTAAGATATTAGACCAGATTTCTGTTTTCATGGTTGCACTATTCAGCCTCTGTGTATGTTCACTCTTTCTTTCTGGAGTCTGTTACCCCTGACCTCCCTGGCTTAAAGCTATTTCCCTTAAATCAAAGCAAGTACCATATAATTGACAAGGTTCTGGAGTGTCTTGTTAATCACTCTCTCCAGTAAAAAATAAATGTTGAAAACATATTGATCTTCTCTTGTCTGGGACCTCTGTTGATATTGGCTCTAGCTCTGAAGTATGATAGAATTGTTTTTAAAGGGACTTCCTTGGATAGCTCAGCAAAGCCATGTTTGATGCAGAGTCGTACTCAGTAAGGATGGCTCAGCAAGTCATGTTACCCACGAGTCCACAGATTCTGCATGGCACGTTTTCTTTTTGACTTGGCCTCACGTGCTTTGCTGTTTTAACTTTTCAACTTCTGGGGGAGAGTTTGTACATTAATATTAATGCCTGTGGGTAAAGATGTAAGAACACTTTCTACACATTTATACATAATTGCCAGGGAATCATTCTTAGCATTACCTCTGCCACAGAAGAACAGCAGCGGATTTCACTGCTGTTCCACAACATGAAGACTTAGTCTCATTTCTATTAGCACACTGTATATAAATAAAAATCGCAGTACTATGTGCCACATGTTGATGGTCATCTTAAGTTATTTATGGTAATTTCCCCATAATTTTATTTTGCTTTAGGGTTAAATTATAGATCAGGTAGTTATAGAAATCTTCTGAAGGCAACACAGCCTTTGGTCTATCACTTATTTCATTGTGTAATTTGGCTAGCGTGTACCAACACTGTGTCCGGTATCTCCCTGCTCCCCATCCTGTAGAGAGACCTCTATTGCGCGTTTAACACCTGTGTGATGTAGGCAAGTCACTCTGTATGTCTCCCCCCTCTGTAAAATGCAGGGGGGGAGTAACACTCTCTATTTCACACCTATTTCAATGAGCTGGTGTGAGAATGAATTGATACTTGTGAAGTGTTCAGATATAATTGTGAGGAGGGCTATAAAAAAGTAGATGCACACAATGGTGAAAAATTGTTAACTAAATGGTGAAGGCAAAATATCTCTCAGCTGTAAGGTATCAAAATCCTTAGAAACAGATATTTGGGAAATTACCTGGCTCTTTAATACAAGTCCCTATAGATTAGTAAATAGATCTACTGCCATTAATGATAAGTGAAAGTTAAAGTTAAATAATGGGAAATATATCCACTGCATTGACATTAACACAAGTCTGTCTAAGTGGTTTTCTAATTATGAAAAATAGGCTTGCACTTTAAAATCTCAATTCCTATATTATAATTCCCATCATTGTTTCATTGTATTAAATAAAATAGGCTGCACAGCACTCTTGAATATTTTAAATAACCCCCTTTGACAGAAATAATAAAGAATATGGCCTTTCTTTTCACATTCAATAACAATCTGCACCAGTGAATGCACTAGGCTTGTAACCTCATGGTACTGCAGCAGCAGCAGCATACTGAAGAATGCTCATTTAATAGAGGCTTGAGTAGGAGCCTATCAGAAAGTGTAATTACTCAGAGCTGACCTTGCAGAATTCTTACAAGGAATGAAATAAATACCTGAATATCAGATTAATAATTGGATTCTGACAAGTTTGCAATTCATAACTTGTATATTATCAAAGAGGTGTTTACTCAGCATTGGTGTGAAAAATAGGAAAATTCTTCTGTGCTAGGCATTTTCCAAGTCAGAAAATTGGCTGCGGCCCTGCATCTGGGCTTGTCGGGCTATCTGTAATAAGAAAAATTGTGAGGGGACATCAATATAATTTAAAATTAAGATTACTCGAGAGTGAATGTGCTGCAAGCTACTATATCTTCGATGGGCCTGGGGCAGGTCATGTTTTATGCTCATTTTCATTGCAAAAAGGGAATTAAATGAATACATTGGAATGAAGAGTCAGATATAGAAGTTCTCAGGAACGCTCCTTTATTCAGGAATGCATCAAATGGTTTAATTTTAAGCATACATTTAAGACTCACTAAATGGGACTTTATCTTGTGTTTAAATCTTTTCTAGATCAGGGCCTAGATACATAAACATTATGGGCTCAGTCCTGCAAGGTCCTTAGTACTTATAGAAAGCAGTGCATACCCTCCACTCCCCTTAACATCTATGGGAATCAGGTGTGCTTAGCAACTCACTGGAACTCTGAGCACCTTGCAGGATTGTGTCTCTAGGACTTCCACATTTCAACCTATATCCTAATATAGTCTCTCTCTCTCTCTCACACACACACACACAAAAAGAATTAGAATTACATTGGTGCTGTGAGGTACTGTTGGTGGATGATTCATTCTGAATAAGAGCTAACACATGTTCTGGTGAATGAGTCATGAGAACATATGAATGGCCAAACTGGGCCAGAACAATACTCCATCTAGCCCAGTATCCTGTTTTCCAACAGTAGCCAATGCCAGATACTTCAAAGGGAATGAACAGAACAGGACAATTATCAAGTGATCCATCTTCTGTTATCCAGTCCCAGCATCTGGCAGTCAGAGGCTTAGGGATGCCCGGAGCATGGGATTGCATCCCTGACAATCTTGGCTAATGGCCACTGATTGACCTATCCTCTATAAATGTATCCCATTCTTTGTTGAACCAAGTTATACTTTTGGCCTTCAGAACATTCCCCGGCAATGAGTTCCAGAAGTTGTGTTATGTGAAGAAATACTTCCTTTAATTTGTTTTAAACCTGCTGCCTATTAATTTCATGGAGTGACCCCTGCTTCTAGTGTTATGTGAAGGGGAAAAACAACATTTCCTTATTCAATTTGTCCACCCCATTCATGATTTTATAGGCCTCTACCAAATCCCGCTCTTAGTCATCTCCTTTCAAAGCTGAACAGTCCCAGTCTTTTCTTTCCTCATGCAGAAGCTGTTCCATATCCTTAATCATTTTTGTTGACCTTCTCTGTACTTTTTCCATTTGTAATAGAGCTATTTTGAGATGAGGTGCATGCAGTTTTTAAGGTGTGGGCATACCGTGGATTTGTATGGTGGCATTATGATATTTACTGTATTATCTTTCACTTTCCGAATGGTTGCTAGCATTGTTAGCATTTTTGACTGCTGCTGCACATTGAGCATATGTTTTCAGAAAACTAACCATAATGACCTCCAAGATCTTTCTTGAGCAGTAGCAGCTAATTTAGACTATCATTTTGTATACATAGTTGGGATTATGTTTTCCAATTAGCATTTATCAACAAGAATTTAATCTGCCATTTTGTTGCCCAGTCACCCAGTTTTGGGAGATCTCTTTGCAGTCTGCTCACGAACCCATCTCTACTTCATTCAAACGTAATCATCATTCATAATTACTTTTTCAAACTCTTGGAAAATACTTGTGAGGCAACAGGTTTTGTTCTCAGACTGTTTTGTCCATGCACTGCTTATTATCTGCGAAGTGGGTCTCTAGAATCATAGGGTAGTATTTCTGCATCCTACTCAGCTCTCTGAAACTTTTTAAAAAAGGAATATCAAATAGTGCATAGTGATTAGCCAACACCATGCTTCAAGTACTAACTTTGCAGCAATTAAACACTGGTGAAATTGCATTGGTTTACAGAGGTCTTCATGGATACCTGATGGTATTTTCATGGGGACCCAAACTTGACTCTTGTTTACAAAAATATTAATGAATTGTTTTTAATTCTAATTGAGGAGTTCTGCCATACATCTCGGATTTCTGGGTATACAGCATTTTTATTAAAAATAACAGATGAAGCCCTCGAGAGAAACGTAACCAAGCAACCATACAAGCTTATTTCACTATCACCCCCACGGTTCATTACAATCCCTCAAGTCCTGCTTCAACTGAGCACTAAATACTGAAAGCTGCTGAGCACCTCCAGTTCTGACTCAGTCCAGGTGCTCAGTACATCTTTGCTCAGGATTTGTCCCTCAGTACACTCTTCAGAGCATGGATTGTGCCCTGAGCCCCCGTTCCCTGGCTATGGATGAAGAGCTGTCAGAGTAACGCAGGAGGGAGTGATACAAAAGAGAGTATAAGCCATAAGCAACTTACTGGCTTTCCACCAAACTGGTTCCTTTGATGACCCGTTGGGGCCTGGTACATAGTATCCGAGGATCACAGAGCACGGGGAAGTTACAGGGAAAAAGGGTGGCATAAGCGCTACTATGCTAGAATTAAGTCATTGGACACCGCCCCCCCTCCCAGCACTGGGGTGATCCTGTTGTAGCTGGCTACAGTGGCATCAGGGCTGGTCCTACAGTGCAATGCTGCTAAACTGCAGCCCAGGTGCAGGGCCCATATCTCATTTGTCTGCAAAGCTCCCCATGCACATTTCTAATAATGTGTAAATAAAAGATAACACTGAATAATGACAGTAGGCAAGGCTCCCACAGTTGTGCTGGCTTGGCTATGACGGTTTGATAGCACCAATAAAATAATAAAGTCATAATTAGGTTAAAGGCTCTCATGTTATTCATTTTCTAAACTCCTCTGTGACAGTCTCTTCAGCTACATCGTCTGTGATTCCTTCTGGAAAGCAACTTTGTCCTGGTGTTTTTGCAAGCACTCTCTTTTTATGATGAATAAATACTGTTCTCAGCCCTGGATTTTACAGCAAAGGATCATCACAAAAATCAAGCTATACAATATAATTTCAAATAAAATTCAAGCCAGGAGCAACAGGATCTTGTACTGTAGGGTACAGTACATGAGGCATAAATACTCCCTTGATGTATGTAGAGTAAGGGGTCTCCCCATGCACCACCTTCCCACACCTTGGTTTGCATGTTTCAGGGAGGTGGAAGAGGGTTGCAGGAGTGATCCCTCCTCTCACATACAGCTGCACATCCCCCCACAAGGGAGATTCCTCCATGGCTTATAGGAAGAGCATAGTAAGTAGTTGGCCTAGCTAATGAGATGGACCATGGCCCCTAAGATCTCCACAGGTTATGGGCTGTAAGCTACAATGAATATCCAACTGCCCTAGCATATTTGCCACAGCCAAAATATTAGGTGGTCAGTGAATACCCCCAGCATTCCTTTAGCAGGATCCATATTGCAAGGGACACATTGGTCTAACCCCCTGCTCCCTATTATCGTACTGGCCAGGGAAGGACTTGATCCTTTGCATCCTAAACCCTGTTGAAGCAATTCTAGTAGAGCATATAGACAAGGGAGTCCAGAAAATATTTCCAAGCTGCAGTTAGGTTCATCTGGTAGCATATAGAGGAACTACTTTATCCAGGGAATGGCAACCTTTGGTATGCAGCCCATCAGGGTAAGCCCCTGGCGGGTCCGGACAGTTTGTTTACCTGCAGTGTCTGCAGGTTTGGCTGATCGCCAGTGGGACCCATGATCGGCTGAACCTGCAGGTAAACAAGCCATCCCATGTCGCCAGGGGCTCACCCTGATAGGCCACGTGCCAAATGTTGCTGATCCCTGACCTAGTCCCTACTGCACCTGGAAATACCTCCTGGGTGCTCCAGGGCAGGGCTAAAAGGACAGCTCTGCTGGAAAGATGGAGCAATGTCTTTGGAAGGTCATTCTCCATGCCTAGGGTGATAGGACTGGGTTGAAACCCATACTCGGGAGTTTTCTGGTTATACTTTATTGCTGTCCTAGCAAGAAATCAAAGTAAACTAATAATTTACACCTCAAGGAAAACACCTTGCTGACTGCTATTTCATTTATAGTGGTGTTTTTGCCAAGTCATTGGCAACTTACAGTTCTGCTTGGACTAGTCTGCACAACCACATTTTACTGTGTTTAACATGACTAGGAAGTATCAGATCAGCTGACATGGAGCACTGTAATCAGTGTAGTCCAAGACAAATCATGTTCAGCATTGGTGTCTGCTAACTATGATTAAGCTCTCAGGGTTTAATCAATAGCTGACAATGATGGACACCATTTGATCTGGTCTTCATTGGTCATAAAAAGATGGTTAGTATCACATTAAGTGGTGTGAGAGATGTGCTGGTTTTGCTTTAGAGAATGTTGTGTGAATATTGTCTTTGGCTTTCATCCAGGCTTTCCTTTGCACAAACCCACAATCTAAAGTGAAGCTCAGTTGAAAAACAGAGATTCACCAGTCCTCAGACTGAGAGTCTAGTATTATGGACCAATATGTATGAATATGTTGACCAAACTTATTCAAATCTAGACCCCCAGCTCCCCAGAAAGATTTTCAAGCATTAGTTGAACTTTTCAGCCACCCATTTCTGAACTTGAACATTTAAGTTCTCCCACATCAGCTAAACTTTCCACCGTTGCAATTTCTCTTGTAAGCTTTTCAAAAAGCTTCAAAGATATAGTGCTGGAAGGAACAATAGGCATTTGCCTTGTAGCTGAAGTTACAGGTGCTGCAACTCGGAGTTGAACTAAATAAAATGGAAAAAAAAATAGTAGAAAATCTGTTCCACTGAAGCATACTTCCCAGTGAGCCCACCTCTGCTGTATGCCCTGCAAAATGACTCTCTAGGGCCCTCTCCAAGTTGCAATGAATTGCCTGTCTCCCATACTGAGCCCAGAGAGGAACAAGACCAATCAAGAATGTAACAATGATACAGTTAAAAGAATGTTTGAAAGCCCTTCTACTTTCACCCTTCTTTTTAACTCCATATGGTTGTGTAAAAACAGCAGTAGAAAACAAGATTCACGTAAGTTCTGCATAGAGTAAGGGCTTGTTTAGAGTTATGAGGAAGATCACCTCAGTGAGGGCTAGACTGCTACAAAGGAGAATCAACTTTCTTTTTAGTGGTGCAGTTTAGGGGACTGGATTGAGAACACCTGCTCTAGCCTGGCCTAGGTTAGCAAAAGATGTTGCCATGTAATGGCTAATAGTATAATGACCCTACCACCCAGTGTTGTCAGACAGAGAGAGAGAGAGAGAGAGAGAGAGAGAGCGAGCGCGCGCGCCTGGATTTTCAGCTCCAAAGCACAGCTTTCCATCACTTGGTGCAAGGGAAAAATTTTAGCTAGTAGCCATAGTGGGCTCTGAATTTCTACATGAACCAGCCAGGAGAGGCTGGATAAGACACACACTTAGTGTGTTACATTAGCTACAGCAAAGTCAGTAGCAGTGTAAACGTCCCCATATTACCAGTCCTGTTTGCCTCAATGGTGGCTTAGGAACAACATTTTTAGAAGTAAGAGGACACGTTTTCACTCTAAGGGTCATTCAGTCCTTGGAATCTGTACTGAGACAAAGGTGCCAATTAGAGGTTTATTATAGGGACAAGTCTTAATTAGAACCCCAATTCCGCAAAACACATAAAAAGAATATGCTTATTATGGGGCTGGGAACAGCCCTGAACTGAATCCTGTAGCTCTCTCTGCATAGAATTGAGCTGGTTTTAAAGCAGTGGTTTAGAAATGAAATGTTCCATATCCTACTGCTAGCAAGTTATACCTCCAGCAACTCACCCCGTTGATTTGATGTGACAATTTTTGAATTAAACACTCTACTTTTAATGATTCAAACAAATCCCTTAAGAAAACCAACCACACCAAAACAAGTTATGTGTGGCAATTCTTATAGCAAACAATTATTTCATTAGATTGTCTGTTTTCTATAGTGTAGCAAATTAGACTTTATTAACATTTCATAGAGCAGTTTCATAGAGTACATTGATTTTAATAAAATACATATTGATCAAGATAAAATGTCAGTCTTCCTGCTCTGAAGCAAATATCTGGCAGTCATTAAGAAATGTTATAATTTTACTAAATCAATTTTACACGCTCCCTTTAATTAAGAAGTGGTTTCATCTGACCTTGTTGGTACTGCTTGAAAGCAGCTTTCCCATGAGTCAGCAAAAAATTAAACTTTTCCAAAAAGCACAAAGTAGTGCTATTCTGGTATGCCGGATATCTCATAAGCAGACACTGTAGTACATAGATCAGTGTAGATTTCCATTCAATAGGAAGAGCAATATTTAAAAAATAATAATCTCTGACTATCAGGGCCGGCTCTAGGTTTTTTGCCGCCCCAAGCAAAAAAATTTTTGGCTGCCCGCCCCCGCCCCCAGACATGAGCCCCCCCCCGCCCATCAGTACCCCCCACTCACACCCCCTGTTGCCCCAGCACTGGCCTCCCCCCCCAAATGTGGGATCCGCTACCAGCACACTGCAGCCGAGCCCTGGCCCAGCTGCGACTCCGTCCCCATGCGGGTGGAGCTGCTGGGCAGCGCGGAGCGGGAGTACTTCCAGGTGGCGGCACGGCTACGGGGTGGCGCAAAGAACACGGCCCCCTCCCTGGGCTTCGCAGCACTGCTGGTGGCCAAGGTGGATCAGTTCGTGCTCACCGCCCTCACCCTCGACATGCTGGCAGCCAAAGACCTGGAGAGCCCCCTGGACCTGCTGCTCTTCAGCCTCACGGTTTGCCCTGGCCCAGCCCTGGCAGGAGGGAAGGCGAGGATCTCCGGCTGCGGGGCTATCTGCTCAGCACCGACGAACCCAGTCGGCCGCTCACCTCCTCACACACTCCAGGAGCCCCTCGCCACCATCGCAGCCCGGGCTCGGCTCCAGGGGACCCCGTTTCCCTCCCTTCCTGGCTTCTCACACACACTGGGTAGGGCCGCCCAGAGGATTCAGGGCAAAGCAATTTTGGGGACCCCTTCCATAAAAAAAGTTGCAATACTATAGTAACATGTATTTGGAAATGTAAAAAATAACTAGTGAAAATTAATTTGTAATAATTTGAAAATACACCAAATACATTATTTAAAAACATTAAATGCTTTACTGGTTTGTATACATTTGCAATTACAAAATGGGCTGTTGCTGGGTGATGGTGATGGTTGGTGCCAATGGGCTGTCACTGCCTGGAGGTGGTGCTGCTGTTGCCCAGGGCTGGGTGGGGAGCTGGGCTCTGGGGGGTGCCCGGCTCACAGGGGCTGGGCTCAGGACTGTGAGGAGATGGGGTCGGAGGTTGTCTGGCTCAGAGGGGCTCGCCTCAGAGCTGGGGGTCTGGGGTGGGGGGATGGAGCCGGAGGGTGCCCACCTCAGAGCAGCTGGGCTCAGAGCTGGGGGTCAGGGCAGTGGGGGATGGGGTCGGGGGTGTCCAGATCAGAGGGGCTGGGCTCAGAGCTAGGGGTCAGGGCTGTGGGGGGAATGGGGTCAGGGAGGTGTCCGGATCAGAGGGGCTGGGCTCGGAGCTGGGGGTCAGGGCTGTGAGGGGAATGGGGTGAGGGGGGTGTCTGGATCAGAGGGGCTGGGCTCGGAGCTGGGGGTCAGGGCTGTGGGGGGAATGGGATCAGGGGGTGCCCAGCTCAGAGGGGCTGGGCTCAGAGCTGGGGGTCAGGGCAGTGGGGGGAATGGGGTGAGGGGGGTGTCTGGATCAGAGGGGCTGGGCTCGGAGCTGGGGGTCAGGGCTGTGGGGGAAATGGGGTGAGGGGGGTGTCTGGATCAGAGGGGCTGGGCTCGGAGCTGGGGGTCAGGGCTGTGGGGGGAATGGGGTCAGGGGGGTGTCCGAATCAGAGGGGCTGGGCTCAGAGCTGGGGGTCAGGGCTGTGAGGGGGATGGGGCCGGTGGGGTGCCCAGGTCCTAGGGGCTGGGCTTGGAGCTGGGGGGCTGGGCTGGGCCTGGGGGGTAATGGGGTCAGGGGGTGCCTGACAAACACCTCCCTGAGACCCCCCCAATCCAACCCCCCACAGAACCTGTGCCCCCTCCCTGCCCCCAGGACTCCCTGCCCCTTAGCCACCCCTGCCCCAGCTGCTTACCCCCGGGTCACCGCGCAGCAGCCGCATGGCTCCGGAGGGGGCTGAGCTCTTCCCCGCTCAGAGCCGCGTGGGGAGGGGGCGGGGCCGCATGCTCCAGGCTGAGCTCAGCTGCCTCTGCTCGGCCCGGAGCTTGTAGCCCCGCCCCCTGACCACGCAGCTCTGAGCGGGGCGGGGCTCAGCCCCGCCCCCCCCCCCAGCCAAGCTGCTGCCGGGCTGTTTAGGGCCGGGGGAACAAGCGGAGGAGGAGCGGCCCGTCTTCTGCAGCCAGGCGGGGCCGCGCTACCGGTAAGGGGCCCCCCTTCTCCCCCAAGCGGAGCCGGTAGCGCGGCCCTGCCCCGGCTGCAGGGGACGGTCCGCTCCTCGGCTCGCAGCGGCAGGATGAGCTGGGGCCCCAGCCCCAGCCTTTTGCCGCCCCCTATATTTTGCCGCCCTAGGCAGCAGCTTGTTTTGCTGGTGCCTAGAGCCGCCCCTGCTGACTATGCTAGTGCTCTTCAGCATTCTGCAATTTCAGGTCTGTGAAGATATACTACTCCCCTGAGAAATTAGAATGGGAAGATCTAAGTGGAAGTCAGAATACTTACCATGTGGGAGAGCAGAAGGCAGATGCAAAATGGCCACTGTAGAGCTCCACCACTGTCTCTCTGATGGTTTGAAAGGATGAGCACCCAGAAAAAGCATTCTGGGGGAAAAAGTTCCTATTGGATGACAAAGTTAACAGGGGAGAGTGATGGACCAGAAAGTCATTAAGAAAGGCAATCTTAGGGGAATAAAAGGTTTGTTTCTGCATTGTTCTTATTGACAAGTGTGGTCTGGGCCGCTATGGTACAAAAATCCACATTTTAGTCTTGTGGAATTTAGCATGACATTGCATCCCTCCAAAATGCCCCACAAAATTAGTTGTTCACGTTTGTATAGATATTTATGGCCTTTTCTCTTCCTGCAAAGACACTTGAACCAAAATTTGCTCACATGAATGTCTGCAGAAGGACAATATTCATCATGATGCTTTTTGTTCTAAGTCAATTCCAGATTTTATTCTGGAGTAATTTTTTAAGCTCTGTTTGACCCCATATCATTCCACAGCAGCCCAGTGGCTAATCTGGGGACAGAATTAGAGGCACTCTCCAGAGTAACATAATGCATGCTGTTGTGATTGCAACTACCTTGGCCAACCACACCAAGGATTGAACCCAAGATCACCAGACCTAAACGCTGGCGTTGCTATAACTTGAACTAGAGAAGCAATGGTCTGTCGTTGGGGAAGGTAGCTACTCATATCCTCCGCAGATAGGCCTAGAGCAAGACTTGTAACCCACTCACTAGTAGGTTACGCTGTCCCTTAGGACAGCGTTTCTCAAACTGGGGTCTGTGGACCCTACTCCAGGGAGTCTTCCAGCCCCGTTGACCAAATCCTCCCCCTCCCTCCCAGCACCTCCTGCATGCCAGGGAGCAGTTGTTCAGAGGCATGCAGGAGGCAGGGATGGAAGGGGGTGGAAAGAGGCAGAGAAGAGGAGTGGCAGGGTAGAGCAGGAGCCTTGGGGAAAGGCGTGGAGTGGGGGAGAGCCTGGGGCTAAGCAGCAGGCTTGGGGGAGCAGGGGGGGGTCTGCAAAAAATTTTAAATCAAAATGGTGGTCCTCAGGTTGCTAATGTTTGAAAACTACTGCCTTAGGAATCCCATGCATGTGTAGGTAGTATGGCTGCTGTCTCTGCAAAGAACTAAGCAGTTTGGGTAGTTACTCATCTGACTAATTCATATCTTTTTCCTTTGTTGTCCAGCCCTGGAAATGGCGCACACACACACTCAGTCTTTTAAAGACTGTGTATTCCAATAGAAACCATGTGACACCGTCCTGCTCTGACAAAATACCCACTTTGCATTCTCCTATATTATCTAATAATTCAACCATAACATTAGGCCCTTTATTACAGCCTCAGTTATAACGTTTTCAGCTCAGTCAGAACTCTGTCTGAAATGCATTTCCTTTCAAGTTTGAATGAGAAAAAGGGAGTATTTCAGCTGAATAACCATGTGAGGAAAGAATTATATCTTCAGTTTAAGTTAGTTTTTCCTCCCAGAAGGAGGCATTTACTTAATCACAAAGAATGAAATTGATAGAGGGACTGGGAGTTGAAATAGGACTTAGGGCAGGACTATTAAAAACCTGCGACTGGCCTGTGCCAGTTAATTTGGGCTCATGGGGCTTGGACTGCCAGGCTGTTTAATTGCCGCATAGACATTCAGGCTTGGGCTGCAGCCTGGGCTCTGGAACCATCTCAGGGTCTTAAAGCCAGAGCATGAAGCTCTACACTGAAATTAAATCGCCTCGCAGCCCAAGCCCCACAAGCCTGAATCGGCTAGCACAGGTCAGCCATAGGTGTTTTTTAATTGCAATGTAAACATGCCCAAAGCGACTCAAAAGCAGATTAGCACATTTCATTGAGTTGCTCCGAGTCCTGGGACAGAAGATGTTGCACAGAGGTGGGTGGCAGAATAAGCTCTCCCTAGATTTTGCACTGACTTATCCAAAGTCACATTGTCAGCGTTCCATCCCACCTGGTATGGGCTCTCCCCGTGCCTCAGCACCTCCCATCCGACTCCTTTTCTCCCCTGCCTGAAACCTCCCACGCATTTATGAAGTACTCCAGCCCTAGTGCCCCTCACCTCCAATATGTCCCATTATTAAAAAATAATGTAGCGCTCTGACCTTACAGGGCACTTTATACACTGCAAATTGAGGGAAAAGAACTCTAAGACCTTGCAATCTATGACCGACAAGGCACAGCACAAGACTTGGTGCTACAGAAATATCTAAGCTAGAGGCATAGACAGAACCATTCCAGTAAGGGTCAGAAGGATGTGGAGAAATCACTGGGAGAAATTAAGGAAGAGGTGACTAGAAAAATGGATTTGAAAAGGGAGTGCTAGAGGCCAAGAAGTGGGAGACTTCGAAATGTGAGGAGAGGCACAGACTTGAGATGCGAAGCGGAGAATGGAAGAATGAGCAGAGAGGATTGGGAGATACTTAGGAAGCAAAAGCTGGTGGTTTCTGAAATTTCATCTCTCAGGCTGCGTCTACACTACTCGCCGGATCAGCAGGTAGTGATTGATCTATCGGGGATCAATTTATCGTGTGTAGTGTAGATGCAATAAATCGATCCCCAATCACTCTCCTGTTGACTGCTGAACTCCAGCTCGCCGAGAGGCGGAAGCAAAGTCGGTGGCAATTGACCCCGTGCCATGAGGACGCAAGGTAAGTCGAACTAAGATACGCAACTTCAGCTATGAGAATAGTATAGCTAAAGTCGACGTATCATAGGTCAATCCCCCCCGCAAGTGTAGACCAGGCCTTAGATACAGGGTATTAACATGCATTGAGGAAGACATTGGGGTAAAATAGCTTATTTTTCTGATTTAAAATAGCAAGGAAGCGCTGAGTTCAGAAAACTAGTGATCTGTACCTGACGACTCAGCTGAAGAGTATCAGTAATTATAGCTACGTTAGAAGGGACATAATGACATCTATTACCCTTCATAATACCCAACTTCATGTTTTTCATTTTCTCGAGACAGACCACTTTGGCTTTGCATCAAGTTCTTTGAAAGTTCTCACCAAACTAACTCAAGAGTTGCCTTACTGTCAAACCTTTTTCTTCCTACCCCACAATGGTTTTCACTGAGAAGCCTTCAATTTCACTGGGGGCTAGAAGTGGCTTCATTGAACCAGTCACACTTACACAGAGGCTCTGTTTAGGCAGTGGTGAAGCAGCGAGGTAAGTTGAAGCAATTCAGCATCATGGATTTATATGACAGCGTTGAATGGCTGTGCTTGAATGAGCTGACTGCTATTGCCGGGTTCAGTAGAATATTTGATGGAGTTACCTTTTGTGTTAAAGCTCCAGAAGAATGACTTTGAGAGAGTGAAGCGCTTGCATAAGTGGAACTGAGCTGATGAGGTCTGAGTTATCCAACCTCTTTGTGATCAATTTAAATGTAGACTTTTCCCCACAGTTCAAAGTCTGGGTTGCTGCTTTACATACTTAAAAAAAAAAAAAACAAAAAAAACCACACACACGAGACAGCTTGGTGAAAGATTTGCAGGTTCTGAATCTTTTGGTGCTTTGCTGTACAAGGGACACAAATTCAGCTTTAGAGAATTTTCTTGACATTTTAAGTAGCTTGCTCCAGAAGTGTGATTTATCTGATGTGCTGAGGTCAGCCTCACACTCTGGACTGGAGGAATGAACAAGAGATCAAAAAATAAATTAAAAAACCCCCAAACCTCACACAATTTTCCCCATTAGGCAGAAAAAGGAGTAAGAGAAGCACAGGTGACACATGGCATGGTGATGAGGGTCCATGAATCAGAGGACAGGGAAAGCAGTGGGTCCTGAGCTCAATTGTTAATATTTATATTATAGTAGCACCTAGGTAACAGACTGTGGCCTCATGGTGCTATGTGCTGTCCGAACACAGAGTAAGACATTCCCTGCCGCAAAGAACAGACCATCTAAATAAACAAGCCAGATGAAGGAATTTACTGTTATCCCCATTTCACAGATGGGGAACTGGGTCATGTCCAAGATCACATGTGAAATCTGTGACAGCTGGGAACTGAACCCCAAGTGCCCAGGTCCCAATCTAATGCCTTAACAAGAGCATCTGATCTGTCTTCTCACTTAGGAAGTCACGCACCTGTCTGCCTCAGTTCTCCATCTCTAATACTATTCGTTCACCATTCAGCAATTAATTTATGTTGAATATGCTATGCAACTGCTAGATATATTACTATGAAGCAGTGACAAAGGAGATTTTCATATACGTTTCACAATTACTCCAAGTACGTCTTATCACATGATCTCTTACACTCTACAGGAACTGTGCAATTCCCCTTCCATTTATGAGATCAGAATGATGTTGATCTGAGGGCTCTGCAATTATAGAATTTTTATAGTTTTCTATTCAGGGTGCATCTACACTACAGCAACACAGCTACAAGGCTGCAGATATGCTGCTCTAGTGCCACAGTGCAGATGGAAAAGGCTGTTCAGTTGATGTAGCCAATCCACATCGCCAAGAGGTAGTAGCTAGATCCATGGAATAATTATTCCGCTGACCTAGCTGAATCTACAGTTGGGGTGAAGTTGACCTAACCCCATTGTACAGGGCACAGTTCCCCCCCCCCCCCCAGCCCTGAGCGATGTAGCCTAATTTTTAGGTGTAGACCAGACCTCACGCAAAGTCCTGCTAGCTATTTCCAACTATAGGAAAATCAATAGAAGTAATCTGCAGTGTAAAATAAACTATTTCTTGGTTTAGTGCAATCCCAAACAAACAACTTAATCAATGCTGAAAAGTGATTTTTGCATGAAATCAAATTAACACTAAAGATTGAAGATGACATACGGGACACTACTTGAATCTCAGTATATTTCAAGATCTGAAAGATGTTTGGTTTGTTTAATATAAAATCATGATGGGTGCAGAGAAAGTATATAAGGAAGTGTTATTTATCCTTCTCATAACACAAGAACTAGAGGTCACCAAATGAAAGTAATAGGCAGCAGGTATAACACAAACAAAAGGAAGAATTTCTTCACACAATGCAGTGTCAACCTGTGGAACTCACACCAAGGAGGTAGTGGTGGGGACGGTCAGAAAAAAACATAACTAAACATCTAGGTTCCCTGACAAAGGGAGGAGCAGAGTGGAGGTGACACTCTCTAGGGGTATATTTTGACTGCACAGTTAACAGGTGATCGGTGGGCAGGTTTGCCTAGCCCAGGTGTAACCATTCCCACCGCAAAGCCATACTGTTACTGAGCCCTCACTGTTTCTACACTCAGCCTTGTGTGTCTGGGGGCATAACCTATGGCTAGGGCAGCTGTTTATTAACTTCATTTTGGGGGGTTATTTTTTAGCAATTTGAGTTTTATGCAGCTGATTTGGGGTGGGGGGAGGGAGGGGCTCTTTGTATATACTGTAATGAGTATCACATACACAACACACATTGCAGTAGCTGAGTAGCATATACTGCAATGAGTAACCTCTTTGTAATGTTCCCTAATGTGCTATAACAAACGACTATTAAAGTGTACTAGGACAACTAAGTTATCCTTAGTGCTCACCAGCAGGGTCTACATGGACCAATTCATGTGTAGCACATTAATGTGCTTTAGAAATCAAACATCCGTAGTCCGTATTACTGCTCTGTTTAGGCAAACCTTTAGATCCAAGTTACCATTTTGGGGTTTTTTCCAGTGTTGATTGGACTCAACCCCCCCATTTTGTTTTTTAATCTGGGGTGTTTGAACAGTTAAAACCCAAACCCAGACCCAAGGTTCTTTGTGCTGAGACACTCTAGGATTCTTTCCTAGTCAAGTATGGGCAAGCACGTCTCTGCTTCAGGGGGCATTGTGGGAAGGACATTGGAGAAACTGTCAGTGCTTGAGTGATTTCTGCCTGTGTCCTCACTGCAAAGTGGGAAGGTTCCAGCCCAAGTTAAAGTAGAACCTGGGCTCTAGTCTGTACCCTCAACTGGGTAAACTAACCTGCACTTAACATACCTCCAAACCAGCCTCAGCAGTTTCCCGGTGTGGAGGACCAGAGGGTTTAGGCTAAAATCTGGTCAAGAGTCCGGGTTAACTTTGCAGTGAAGACATACTAATGGAGTTAGACCACAACCAAGCTCGCTGGTTTCTTAAAAGGTCATAAGCCTATTCTGCTTCTGTAACTGAAGAGGAAGGTCTGTCTAACTTAGTGTGTAGGGAAATGTAAGATGAGATGAGACTAAATATGCATACCAGGGTATTTTTTTAAAATCTTTTTTCCTCCAAAGCTTTGGTCCAATTGCTAAATAAAATACCTTGTTTTAAGAAGGCTCTTGGTCACTGTCACTTGGAACCGGTTCTTTAAGGGAGTAAATGCAGGCAGGAGCTGGAGGGTTGATAAACTGGGTAGCCTGACCCACATTCTGATCTAAGAATGGAAGGATCATGAGATTATGCCCTGAGATAGGTTAGGGCAGGGGTCCCCAATGAGGTGCCCACGGGTGCCATGGCACCCACAGGGCATCCAAATACACCCACGTCCTGGCCGGCGGTGGAGCATCTGCCGAAATGCCGCCGAATTTGATGACGCAACTTGCTGCCGACAAGAGACGTCATCGAGAGGCGTCACCACCAAAATGCCGCAGAAATTCGGCGGCATTTCGGCAGATGCTCCACCACGGTCCTTCATCTGGCGCCCGCCAGACAAAAAGGTTGGGGACCACTGGGTTAGGGCAACAGGTCCATGCCATGAGCTGGGTGCACTCAGGGGACTGAGGTGAAGCTAGCCCTGTAATTATGGAATCATCAGTGGTCTGTGATGGGATGTTAGATGGGGTGGGATCTGAGTTACTGCAGAGAATTCTTTCCTGGGTGCTGGCTGGTGAGTCTTGCCCACATGCTCAGGGTTTAACTGATCCATATTGTGCAGGAGGTCAGACTAGATGATCATAATGGTCCCTTCTGCCCTTAAAGTCTATGAGTCTATGTGCTAGCATGGAAACTTCACTGATCAATGCTGCACCTGTTGCCTATTAACACAGATTAGTGAGGATCTACTATACAGAGAATCAGTGCATATATTTGGGTGTAAATTTGTTTATTTGCATGTTTGCTAGTTTACAAAACCTGTTAATCTGATGTTCCTGTCATTAGCTATGGATTAAAATGCATCTGCTGAACAATGAAGATTCTTGGCTC
This sequence comes from Mauremys mutica, assembly GCF_020497125.1. Lineage (NCBI taxonomy): Eukaryota > Metazoa > Chordata > Testudines > Geoemydidae > Mauremys > Mauremys mutica. The sequence goes on along the minus strand of NC_059081.1, from coordinate 7,490,307 downwards.
AGTTTTGTTTGCACTCAGACTGTGGAATAGGTAAAAGGCACCCCAGTTTTCTTTACAACATTCATGACTGCAGTTAAATTGTAGTGGAAGTTGGCAGTGGCTCTCTGTTATTACTGCCCTCTGTAAGATGTATGTTATGATATTCTTTATGGAACTGAGCTGGGTTGTGTTGGGGCGAGACACCTTACCCAAGCTAAAAAAGCGTCACAAGGATAAATAAATCAGTGAAAGATTTAGCTTACTTATGAGACACTAATTTTATAAACAATTTCAGATGAACTGAAGACCTCAGTCAACTACTGACTCTAAGAAAGACTTATCTGACTTGTTACTGTGTACTGTATTTCTGTAGTGTGAAAGGAATTTAAATTGCCTGTAAGGAACTGATGCTGCCTAAAGGACATTAGAATAAATGAACCACGACATTCTAAGTGTTATCCTTTCAGAGAGAAAACAAAAAAACTCTTCACAAAATGCATAAGAGCTTAGCTGTTGGAATAGGTCTGTGTTATTGCATGACTCACTTCAAGTGTTCAGTGATAATGAATTGTTAACAATGGGCTACATCCTGGAATCCTGCACAGGTAGACGTGTCAGTGAAATCAATGGGGTCCCAATTTGAGAGTCCAGACTAGCTGTGCTTGGTTCAGGAATGTTCAGGGTGTGTGTGTGGGGGGAGAACAGAGATTTGGAGCATGCCACTTTTGCATTTCCCAGATCCCTGAGGTTGTAAGGGACTTGTCTGACTCTCAACTTAAGACAGAATGGCCTCAGGGTTACTCTTCATTTGTGTGTCCATAAATGGTCCTTAAGGGATTACTACTACAGCTGTGGACAGCTGAGTGCACTGTAGTCCAATCACACCCCTGAACATTCTCTGGGGGCTACGGAGGTGGAAAGAGAGCCAGCTGTGACTCCATATCATATTTTAATTATAATATTTTTAATAACAAAATAAGAATGCTGAAATGAAATATTTTCATTTCAGTTCTTTCCCCACCTGAAATTTAATTGCAGGGAAGTTTCAAAAATTTTACTTTTTGGAGCAAATTCTCAACATGTTAGAATTGTCTCTAGAATGGAAATCCTGAGTTTGACAGCTCTGTGTATAAATAACTCAAAATAAATTTGTTTTTTTCCTACTCCAGCTGATATGTAACATCTCAATTTTAATATGGTTGGTGTGGAGAGAGACAGGATTTAAAAAGTAAAAAGGAAGATAATTTTCAGACAGTGGAACATGTAAATCAATTATTTCTGAAGGCTAGCGACTGCAGTAATCTTTTTGGATAAGTGCCCTTTGGGACACTGAACATGATTCAGATAAAGCTCTGGGGAGAGGGTTAGGGAGAATAACCTATTTCTGCAGCCCAGAAGAAAAAAGAGGACTGGCTTGGTAAAGTACAATTGGACAGATGTGGAAGCACAGGCGTCCTGGAATTCTGCAGCAAGGTCTAGAGAGATTTCTGCAGTCAGCTTGTGTGTGATAGTCAGTCATTTCTCCAGCATTTTCCCCCCTACAGCCAGTTACTCTTTTGCAACCACAGAATTATTGCTGGCTGCTACCAGAATGACAGCCTAACGTCCACTATGGTTCCCTGGGATGCTTGGGAACATTTACTGGCCAGGAGATTTCAGTCCATCATTACATTTGAAGAATCCTTGGCATGAAGCAAGCAAAAAACAAAAACAAAAACAAAACAAAAACAAAACAAAAAGCCCCAAACAGCAGATCCTATGTGTTGCTTAAAAAGTAAAAAATAAAACCACCCAACACTGTCAGAAATGGAAACAGAACGACAGTGTATCTGTCATGTTCTTGTGCTAACATACCGAAGAGCTTGAATATACTGCTGTGATCTAAGCCCAAGCTGGAATCAGGGTTTTAAACCATGACCACTGATTCCTTTCTTAGCAAGTCTTTTTAAGGCAGCATCTGAAAGTGACATTGCCTCATCTGTCACCTGCCGGTCTGATGCGTAATAATTCAGATGGTGACAATTCCTCCTTCGCTCCCTCTCTTTCCAAGGGAAAAGAAAAAGCTACCAGAAAGAACAGTGCTGGCTTTGTCTTTTTAGTACAGTGGGTGGATACTGAAATACCAGATTCATCTATGATACTTGAAAAAATTACTCAGGGATACTTGTGGGTTACTTGACCCACTTATATCTGAAATAGGTATTTGGTACCCAGATACCCACAAAAATGACACAAATACAATAACTGAATTTACACGTACAGCCCATAGCCAGATTTCTTCCTTTCTCAGAGGGCATGGGGAGGTAAAGACCAAAGGAGAATTGAAATCACAGGCAGCTATGAACAGAGGATGCATTAGCTGTACCCATCCAGAACAACTAATAAACCTATTTCATAACCGGCTGGTGATTCTTCATTATCTTTGTTATTACAATAAGCCTTGGAGCCCAAGACCAGGGCCCAACTGTTCTAGGTGCTGTGCAGACACAGTAGCAGACAGCCCTTGCCCTGAAAGAGTTACAATTTGCATAGACAAGATGGACCACAGCAATGGAATCCTCATTGTAAAGATGGGCACAGACAGATGGAGTAACTTGCCCAGTCTCACACTGGAATTTGATTATTGTAGCATCTAGAGGTCTCTGTCATGGACCATTGTGCTAAGTGCAAACAGAACGATTTAGGAGAAGATTCATGAACTAAAGGCAGATTTCCTGAGTCTCAGTCCAGTGCCTTAAACCATCCTCTTTCCCTAGAGCATCCTCCCTCATGAGTCAAATTTTTATTTACAACCTTCATTCTGCGCCCCCCCACCCATGAACTACAGAGCTCTGACTCAGTTTCACAAGAGTGCTTGAAACCTGTTCCTATATGATTTCTAGCCTAGCATTTCTGACTCTAGAGGTCCTAATAAGCATCCCAGCATTTAGTAATGTTGCCCCTTTTCGACCCAAGCTAGTCGAAGTTCAGAGCCCTGAGGACATTCTAGCTGAGAGTAGAAATTGATGGAATCGGGTGTTTCTTTGATGCAGTTTTGTTTATTTATACAGAATGTACAAAGTCCTGTGTTTCAAAATGCAGGAGCCAAATAGCAGAAAACAGCTTCTTTAGCTTGCAGCACCAACAGACACTTTTCAGCCTGTAACACAGACACCAAAACCTCTGCCCAGGTTCCTTTCAGGATCAGCCACCATACTTTCAGCTGCTGCTGCTGCTTCTGACTGTCCATCTCTTTTAGTTTCTAGCCACCTCCCAATCACCCCATCCACCAATAGCTCTCTGCTTGCTCAATCCAAAACTCCTAGGTGGCTTCACAACCCACTTTTGTCTTAGGTGAGTGGCTTGTGGTTAACACATCCTAACAGTTATGTTAATTGAAAGGAGCGTTCACAACCAATCTCAAAGAGGCTTGTTATTCAGGCAGTCACCAAAACCTCTGAGCATAACCTTATGCTATTGGTAGGTGAGACATCACACACCATAGGGCCTGATTCTGCCATGGTGCGTACGAGTTCCTTCCAGTGCTCTCAGCATCTTGCAGTATTATTCCATCCGGTAAAGAACCTAGCTTGTTTGGGCATCATCATCCATTGCAAGCACTCTCTGTATGAAAGGGGTTCTCTCCCTCCACCCGCACCTTTGTAGTGCCCCAGAACATATGTAAGAAATTGGCAGCTTGTATCTGCAACTTGTTAATAAATACAGTGGCTGGGAATATCTTGTAGTGGAAAATTAGTACCCAAATGAGCCTAGATGCCATGAAATGTTCACATAAACGTCTCCTCTTTTACTTACCCCACATTAACCTCAAGATAAGTGGATTTACTGTCAGTGAAGTGAAAAAAAAATTAAACTTGTAGCAAAAGTTTGATTACTGCACCCAACTGCTTGGTTTACTCAGGCCTGGGACACTGAAGAACGCCCCCCGCTCCCCCGCCCCCACAAACTCTCATTAACCTTTAAAAGCTCCCTGACATGGTGGAATTACAGCAGGGAATTGTAAATGATGTATGAAATGAAGTGTCCCTCTCCACACAAACACAGTGAATTACTATTATATGCCTTTTGCAGTAAATTCCGATAAAAACTTTGCCTATTTTGTAGTTTGTCTAGTTAAAGCTTTTTCATTCACTTTGTTTCTTCCCGTCGTTTTTGGCTTGCTGTTGGCAACTGGCTGCCATTTTGGGGCATACAGATGCTGGCTCAGAGATCAAACTTTGCCTACCCCAGCTGTCAACCGCAAACCAAGATATTTTCCAACATAATGCCATGGGCTCAATCCAAACATCAAATCTGCATTCTATACTCGAAACTTCGGGACAGTTCAGATTTGGATCTGGAGTTTGAACCTGCAAACTCAGAAATCTTCAGATCTGAGGGTTTGATTTTTTTCTAGAGAGAGATCTGAAGTTTAAAGCCAGATTCAAGGTTCAAATCTGATCCTGGCCTGCTTGCTACATTTCCTTCCACAATTTAAGCAGTTAAACTTATAACGGAATTTTAATAGCCTTTAAAAAGAGCTGTTCTCAAGTACTACTATCTTGGCTCTTTCCTTTCAGGGAAACTGTACACTATACAAATAATATGGTGAAGAGATACCATAATGTTATTAAAATCCAGATTATTAGCTCAGACTTCTACAAGCCCAAGGGCTGCTGTTTAAATTAATTTTCCTGTAAATAATGCTGCTGAGAAATATAGCAGCAATACTGCATCTTTTAAAGAGTCACCTTCATGAAGAGGGAAGCCACCACCCAAGGTACATTAATTTCCATTTCGTCACTACCTTTGCAAGATTTAAAATTCATTTAACAAATTAGCTCCCCCGCCCCGACATCAGTGAGAGATTTTAGTCTTCTTTTCCTAATCTACCCATTTCTATGTATTCTACAGAAGAAGTTCTTACCACATTCATCATCCATAGCATCAGGGGACCTTCCAATAGTGCATTAGTCATGTGACCACATGTCTATCACACATTGTTGGTTCTCTTGTTCTTTCCCCATAGGGAGAACAAGTATGTGCACTGGAGTGTTTTGTTTTGGATTTAAAAAAAAAAATCTACACACATGCACACTGCTATGTGTCCATGTTACAGCAGGCAAGGCCAATGATGTGTCTTGCACTTGGAGTGGAAGATGGCAAGGTTTGTGGTGGTCCTTAGTCCCTGAGGGAGTTCATTCCAGTCTTGGGTCGGCCTCCCAGCAATCTTGGTCTTCTGCATATTCTCTCTCGCACATAAATTCCCCAACACACTAAGGAGGTATAGCTGGGCAGAGAAAGGTAATTCTGGTTCATAGAGAATTTTGAACGTGGGTTTTTTTCTGATTTTGGAAGGAAAACCAAAAATGTCAAAGTTCTCTATGGAAGGGAATGGAGTCCTTGGAGACCCCAGGTGGACTGCCCCAGACCAACTCAGAAGCAGTTCAGCAGGTGGGCTGCCAAGGAGTAGGACAGGGAAGCTGGCAGGAAACCAGGCAGATTTAGGAAACCTGACCGTGGAAAGAGGCAGGTTTCAAAGGGGTTCCATCAGAAGTTAATTGAATTCAAGCCACCTTGGTGAAATGTTTCAATTTTGATGAACCATGCAAACTCCAAAACCAAAATGTTGCATTGGAATTTTTCCTACTAGTGCTAACTCAGAACCAGACCCTCAGCTTGATCTGCAGATTTAGGAATTACCAGTTTGAGCAGGTGGGGGCAGGAGGCCCAGACTACAGGTGGAGAAGCAGCTCCAGACCCTGGTTCCCTCAGAGTCCAGGCTGTAAGAGTAGGGGCTTTTTTGAAAAAAAGGGTTTCCTTTGTGATACTTTTCTGGCTCAAGGAAGTAGGTGGTGAATGAATACCATGGCTACGGCTCTGTGTGTGCCTCAGTTTCCCTTTCTTCAGAACAAGTGTGATAACAGTCACCAGATTCTGGGGTGCTATGAGGCTTCATGATATTTTTTTCAAGATCCTTGCAAGAATGGTGCTGCATAAGGCAATCTGCTATTACTAAACTCTCCCAAGTGTATGTGTCACAGAGCTTGGTTCAGGATGGGAGAGGGAATCAAAGATTTGAACAGCTTGGTTAAATTTCCTATGCACACTGAAACCTTGCTGAGGTTACGCAACCACCAATCTGGGTGCCCTATAGGCTTGCTTTAAGATTTGATTAATTTATTCCAAGAAATGTTGTAGGTATGGCCCAGTACGTACAGCCCACATTTTCCTTCCATTGGTTTGTGTAACTTACACACATTGTGTAATGGTTCAGATACCATTGGAGTTTTATGCACAAGGCAGCTGATCTATAAAACATACAGCATTTTGAAATATTGATCTCTTCTGTGCTAGCGAGTAAGAGATATTAGTGTAGCATGGGATTCCATTTGTAACACTGGGATTAAAGGCAGGGAAGTGGAAAATTGGAATAGACCAGAATTCATGTGAAGTGAAAAGTACAGCAGAAGAACAACTAATAAGTATTTTTTTTTAAATCGCCTAACAGCCACAAAGGCAGCAGTGGTAAATTAAACCATTCATTTGGATACATTTATCTGGTGATATATTAGGAATTCAGTGAAATACTAAAACAAGACTAAACTCAGAATGATATAGAAGGAACAGGACTCTAACAAGCTCTCTGTTGAGCTGGTATTGTAAGTAAGCAGCAACGTACATTATAAATTAAGAACCGCCTCAAACCTTCACCCAAATCCATGACATGTATGTTTTTGGAGATAGCAACTCAATAAATGAAAAGAATTGTGAACTGGTCTAATGGCAGCTAGAGTGATTTGACTTCACTAGAGTGAGGCTGATTTACACCAGTGAAGGATCCGATCCTGTATATTCTCCCTTTTGTGTTTTCTATGTAGAGGGTGCAAGACAAGAACCTGTGGGGGAAAGGAGGAGTGACAATGCCTGGTTCCTGCAGTTCATAGACTGAAAGAATTTATGGCCAGGAGAGAGCATTAGATCACAGTCTGACCTCCTGCATAACACAGGCCATAGAATTTATTCCAGTTATTCCTGTATTGAGCTCAGTAACTTGTGTTTGGCTAAAGCCCATCCTCCAAAAAGACACTGAGTCTTCATCTGAAGACTTCAAGAGATGCAGAATCCTGCACTTCCCTCAGTAGTTTGTTCCTCATTACTCATCCTCACTGTTAAAAATGTGTGGCTTATTTCTAATTTGAATTTGTCCGGCTTCAACTTCCAGCCAATGTTTCTTGTTATGCCTTTCTCTGCATAATAAGTATTTTCTCCCTGTGAAGGTACTTAGACTATTAGCTTAGCAAAAGGTGATTTGATCAACAGCCCTGCTCACTAACAGAACATAAAATATCAACACTGGCCAACACAGTTAGTGGGGTTTTCAAGATCATTCAGCATTTATTTGCCTAATTCTGCTCCCATTTAATTCAATGGAATTTTTACCCTTAACTTCAAAAGGGACAGAGCTAGGCCAATGCTGAACACTTTTGAAAATTCCAACCCTGATTTATTTCTATGCTAAATACTGTGGGGAACTGACAGCTCAGAGACAATTTTGTAGAAGCTGTCAGTCACCGTACTGGAAACCTCAAAAGAGGTTTTGAAAAGCTCAAAAGCTCTTATGAAATGTCTAGCACAAGGGCCTGGTTAAGTTCAATAGAAAGATTCCCAGTGACTTCAGCAGGCTTTGGATCAGGGCTCAGTTTTGCAGACTTGAGAGTTTTGCATAGTTCAAATAGGCAACCTAGTTTTTGGGTTAAGCAAGTGAATCAAGTCCTCCATCGTAACTCCACATCTCACTCAGCCCCTGCCATGCTATATCAACCTGCAATATGCATCTGCAGAAAGGGGCTCAATGTGTTAGCTCAGGAGTTCCCCAACTTTGAAAGCATGACCCCATTTTAGTTAATTATTTTCTTCTGGGACCCCAGACAGCATGAGGATGCCATTTTGCTGTACAAAATGGCATCCTCCAAACAGCATGACCTCGTAGTATAGTGTGAGAGATGTAGGGTTGCCAGTTTTGGTTGGACGTATTCCTGGAGGTTTCATCACATGACAATCTTTAAATTCTTGAAGAGTCCAGGACAATCTTGGAGGGTCGGCAACCCTAGTGCAAGGTCACACAGTGTGGCGAATGCCATTTGTAGAGCAAAATGGCATCTTTCATGCATCATGACATCACACATATTGTATATGCGAGGTCACACTGGGTGGAGCAAAATAGTGTTTTTCACACAGTAGGGATTGCTGCAACCCCAGCTCCTGAGCATGTAACCCCATTTGGGGTCGTGACCCAGAGTTTGGGAACTACTGCATTAACTATTAGTACCAGAATGCTAATAAATGGCCTCATGACTCATTTATATTTCTTTTTAGTTCTCTCTCTATGTGCCTCATCCAGGCCACATTTAAGTCAGTGGGGGCACTTCTATTAATTTAAATGGAGGCATGACTGAGTCCTATAGTACAAATCAATCCTAATTTTTTAAGTAGAGATGTAGTGAAGGACTTTAAAGGGAGGAGTCTAACATACATAGTGCCTAAGTTTCCACTGATGAAATCTATGCTAGTTCCATGATATTTGGAATAATCTTCTCAAATTTTGTAAATTAAGTGCACATCATTCACAGTTTGGAGAACAGAGACAGAGCTTGAATGGTTGGCTAACTACTGTGTATGAACAAATGCATCATAACTTGACTAAAAATAGGTCAGATCAAATAAATGACGTCTTTCATTGCCTTTAAGGTTAGAGGGCCAGGGTATTTCTTGGACAGATCCTACATTTTGAGTTTATTATTAATCATGTTTATTATGGTAGTGCCTACGGACCAACTGAGATCATGGCCCCATTGGGCTAGGCACTGCACAAAGAGTATAGACAATCCTTGCCCTGAAGAGCTTACAATCTACCTTTTGATATGCATCTGCTTATCTGTTTTTCTCCCTTAATGGAGAACATTAAGCACAGCAAAAATTCAAATCACTACATGTAAAGAAGTGAAAAAAATTGCACAAACAAGTCATAATATAGACTAACTAGCAACCACATATTAAGTAACCCATGTGAGTAATTATCTCTGCTGTGGAAAACAACTTGGAAAAATGCTACTTCCATCTGAATGAATAGTAAAATCAGGATTTTGCAAGTTGTTGTAGGGGGAGTTCTACTACTTTGTAACAATTGTTAAATTATCCAAAAGCATGTACTAAATAATAATAAGACTCATATTTTAGCAGCTTGGTTTAGACTTCAATTGGCAGAGGGTTTAAGTGGAAATTGGGTGTCTTTCTAAAAGATGTGCTCTAGTTCAAGCAGAAATTATCGGCTTGACATAGGAATTACTGCGCAAAATTCTATGGCCTGTGTCATGCAGGAGGTCAGACTAGATGGTCATAATGGTTCTCTCTCCTATTGAAATCTGATAGTCTAGGAAAGGTTCAAAGTCCCTACTGTACCATGCAGTCATATGGGATATGTATGTGGGGCTGATTTTACACTCCATTACATGGCAGCCTCCTCCTGCTGAGAAACATCAGTAGAATAGCAACTTTCAAATACTAATCACACTATTACTGTAACAAGAGATAATGAAACTATGACAAGTATTAAAAAAGTCTATAGGAAGCTAGATTATTTTTTGGCCCTGAATCAGTCCACTGCTTAAGTATACACCAACCTTTAAGCATGTATGCAGTTCCACTGAAATCAGAACTTCCAAGCCTCTTGTTTTCACCACATCATTGGTGCAGAACTATAGCCTTGGGAGGGGAAAAAACAAACAAACTATATATTTGACCAAAGTCAGCAGTGGAGCAGAGGGGTTGGGAGATACAGAAGATGACCACATCAGAGATCTAGTCTGTTGTACATGGGTCCTTAAGCTACCCTCATCACAGTATATCTGAGCACCTTCCACTCATCCATTAAACAAGAAGCTCTTATATAGCACTTTTCATTAGTAGATCCCAAAGCAGTTTACAAAAGGAAGTCAGTATCATTATACCCATTTACAGATGGGGAAACTGAGGATAGAGCAGGGACATGGTCACCCAATAGGAGAGCCAGGAATAGAACACAGGTTTTCCAAGTCCCACTTCTCTGTCCTAACTACTAGGCAATACAGTTCCTTTAAGCACAATGCCTCAACATTAAATAAAGTGACTAACATTGTCACACATGGTTAGTTCTCACCACATTTGCGAGGGCAGCAGAATTTTGTTTTATTAAGAAAGGTTTTGGTTGGGTGTTTTATTTTTTAAACATTCACGCTGCTCCATGTGGGTGTTAGAGAAAGCCAGGGCAGAGAAATGCATCTGGAACTTGGAGCAGCAGGTTTGCGATGGTCCTTTCCTCCAGTGGGAGTTTGTTCCACAGTCTGAGACTGGCCCTTGAGATAGTCCTGTCATTTGCACAAAGTCAGAGGTTATATGTTCTTGAATGGAAGGACAAGAAGTCTGAATTTGATGAATGGTGCATTCACTTCTCTAGCTCACCGGTCAATGAGTGTGCATGGAAGTGAGGGGAGAGAAAATGAGCCACTCAAACAGTGATGAGGCTGCTTCTGGGGAAGTGACAAAATTGAGAAAGATAATTTTGGCAACAGCAGTTTGAATTAACTGGTATTAAGGGGCAGGTTAACATGAAAAGGGCTCTTAGAAGAATAGGCTGCAGTAGTCAAATCAGGAGGTAATTAGGATGTGCATGAATGATTTGGTTGTCAGGACAGGTCTAATCTTAGAGATACTGTGAAAGGAAAAGTGACAGATTTAGTCATAGTTTAGATCTATGGGGAGAAATCAAAGATGGACCACAGGTTATGGTTCCTGATTGACATGGAAGACAGTGAAGATATCAAACAGTCTAGAGCAGAGAGAGTGGAGTCCAAAAGAGGACCTAATGGATCTATGACTACATAGAACTTGTGCACAGAATGCCACATAAAGACATCACATCATTTTCCACATATGTATTATTTTCTGTCCTTTTTTAATGGGCCCAAGCCTCTCTCACAACACTGAAATTGCATCAGATATTAAAAAGATCTCAGACTATATGCTTAGGAGTAGGAATTTTTTTTTTCTTGTCAGTTTATAAGCCACAGCAACCTTTGCCCAGGGCATTTCCTGGGAGATTAATGACTATCTAGGGTTAATGGCCTGCTGTCGCACCTGTGGCTGTGAACTCCTTCTAGATGGTCATTAGTTTACAGTAAAGTGTCCTGTGTGTTGCTGTTATCACTTAAGTATACTGAATCTCTTCCATTTTGGAATGTGAAATGAGCTCAACATTTAATTCTACTAACAAAGGTAATGCAACAACCTCTCTGCCAGCATAACTCCACTGAAGTTAGTGGATTTACCCCAGCCAGTAGTGACTTTATCCCAATAACGCTGGCACTGAAAAACAAACAAACAAAGAGAGCCTACTTCCTTCCAGGAATTTCCTGGCTACTGTAGAGGTGCCTGTTACCCCAGCCCAGGACAGTTTAATGCCACACACAGTCTGTTCAGGCTCTTCCTTCAGGGCACATTTTATTGTTCAAACACACAAGTAACATAAACAACCCAACCATTTCTCTGACCAAAGCAAGCCACAGAGGCCTTAGGTATCACTTACCCACTGCACTAGGAAGCAACCTCCTCCCTGCAGTCCCCCTTCAACTGATCTCTTTCAGGCCTATATAGGAATCACCTGACCCCTTCCCAGCTGGGGTTGATAAACCTTTCTCCCATAGCCAAACACCTGTTTTTAAAGGAACTCTGTCTCCAATCAGGGCCTGCCCCTGGCCCTTAAAGGGGCAGACCACTATGTTACAGGTACCTTTTCAAAGCAATGAGTAAGGAAGACTTGGAAAAGGGCTTTAAATTGGACTTGCCCAATTGAATGTGGTTCTGGTTTGTGGGAAGCGCTATATACATCAGCAATAGTTAGGGGTTATGATTTTGGTCTCTTTAGAGCTCATTGGACATTTTCTGGCTTCTTTTTCCCTGAGGGAAAATTGGGGTTTTGACTATATGGATTTTTTTACAAAAAGTATCTGCTTTCTGTGAAAAATGCTGAGTTTTTGTCAAAAAAAACAAAAACAAAACATCTGACTGCTAAAAAGTGTTTGGCTGAAAACTTTTGTTTTTTGACAAAAGTCAGAAATTTTCAGTGTGGGAAAAATAAAATCCAGCTAGCTGGGGTTCTCTTCCTTCACCTTCCCCGGTACCTTTTTTAAAGAGAGACCAGGAAAAGAAGGGATCATGAGGAAGAACTTTAAATAACAGCCTATTACAATGGGACTATCACTGTGGTATCAAAGTAAAACAGACACTAGTTAATACTTCTGCTGCCTATGAAGCATAGATAAGGGACCAAGATGGACAAATTTAATCTGGAGAATATTCATTATTTCCATGAATATTCACAGTGTGGCTATCACCATGGTAAAGTGGACATCAGTTGATATCTCCACTTAAGAGGCAGCAGAACTAACCCTCTTCTCTGAACCATGTGCTGATCATAAACAAAATCAGAAAATTAAGAAAATACGCCCATTGTTTAAACCCTTTGCTTACACTGTGCTCCTGAAGGTCAAGGGAGTTTTGGAGGGAGATTTTCAAACTACAAAGGGGAATTTAAACAGCTACTCCCACTGACTTTCAGTCTCCACTCTTATCTCTTCAGGCTTCAGCGCCCCAATGCTAAAATTGGGAAGTACCTTAAGTACTTATATGGCCCCAATCACCACAGTAACTGAGCACCTCAGAATCTTTAATTCACGTATCCTCACAACACTCCTGTGAGGTAATCTCCATTTTACAGAGGGGAAACTGAGGCACAGAGAGGCTAAATGACTTCTCCAAAGTCACACATGAAATCAGTGGCAGAGCAGGGAATTAAATCCAACTCTCCCAAATTCCAGGCTATCCTACCTCACTAATCAGACTTTTTCTCTCTCACTTCTTCTGTTTGTCTACACAGCTTGGAAGTCCCTCGGGACAGGGACTGCCGTTCACCATGTGCATTGCTAGCCCACTGGAGCTCTCATCTCAGTTGGGGCCTTTAAGTTTCACCATAATACAAATAATAATGATGAACAATAATCATAGTGGAAGAAAAGGAAAACAAGGAGCTGGAGAAAGGGAAAGGAGATTTAAGGAATCAGATCTTAACCTCTCCCATGTAATGTATTGTGACTGGATCCTTCAGCCATCACAATGATTATTTCCCTGTTTGCAAAGAGAGTAGATCCTACCCTAACACTGCTGTGCATTTCAACCTTTGGCAAGGCTACAGAATCACACAATGTAAATCCCAGGCTCTCAGTGGCTTCCCTGCCTATTAAACTGTAGCATTTTCCCCAGCATCTCTTGGGAAAGTCTATGCAAACCAGGTTATGGTTTGTGCTGGATGGATTTAAACAGCACAGCAAACAGTTGGTGCGGAGTGAAGCCATCAGGGGTGGACGTTACAGCACCTAAGCCTCAGTGTGAAGGAGATTTTAATCTTTCCGGCTTGTAGAAATAAGTGCCTTGGAGATGACTCCCTATGCATCCATGTTCTGTCTTCCCAGGAACAACAGGGGATTAGTTGTGCTGCACTGCAAGCCTCCAGCTCCTCAGTGACTGATGGGCTTGTGCTAAAGTTAGATCATTCTTGTCAGATACAGTTATCATGGCTACTGCACCACTGTGATAATGATCTAAATAGGTAACAAGTTAGGTCCCCTCAACTCATGTGACTGGGCTCATGCTGCTTAGTCGGGGAATATTTGGAAGATTTATACTTCCAGGAAATCTCTAAGTAAGCAATAATAATGATATTTATTTATTTACAGGACTCCTGGGCACCCTCATCTCCAATGCACATAGAGCACTGTACAAATCAGGAGACTACAACCATCATCCTAAAGCACAAGTGTATGAAACAAATGAGGACATCCAGCTCAACCCAGGCATGGAAAGGAAAGTAGTAAAAACCATGTCAAGAAGGTCATTATTTTGTACAGGCCTATTTGAAAAAGCATCACAGTGTTCCTGTCCAAGTGGGGGGTGTGTGTGAAATAGAGAGTTCATGGCAGGCGGAGGGAGAACATGTGCCATGGCACAGCAAGGGTGTCACCACAGCAAAAGTGTGATTTCCTGCTCTCTTCAGATGCAGCAGTAGAGGCCAGAGCCAGTGCGGAGGAGGTGAGTGTATATGCCCATGAGGACAAGGCTCGAAACTGGTTGCAAATGACTATTGGGGCCACTGTTGCTTTCAGGAGGGACTTGCACGTCATCCGTGCTATGCAGCCAAGTTCCAAGTTGCCGTGCAGTTGGGACATAAGCAACACATTGGCAGGAGAGGGTGAATGGAATTGAGTTTATGGGATTCCAAATCAGCTTAGAGGGAATCTGAGTTGGTGCCACATATCTAATGTATCAGGTGGCTGAGGAATGGAAGATGTCATTTGCATTCACTTAAATCAAGATTAATCTCTTTCTAAAAAAGTATGTTATAGCTCAAACTGAAGTATGGGCTTGATGCAGAAATTACTGTGCTTAGTTCTCTGGCCTGTGCTATGCAGAAGTCAGACTAGTTGGAGATAACAGTCCCGTCCAGCCGTAAAAATCTGTGAATTTGTACTCAGCACCCACTCCTAAGCTCACTGGTGTCAATGAATGACTTTCGTTTATTTCAACAGGCTTTGGATCCAAGGCTTTGGAATCCCATTTGAATATGGACCTGAATATCTGTAATAGGAAGAAAAGGAGAAATCTGAAATATTCCACTAAACAAGGAACGCTAAATGACCACCACAAAAGGCTTTCACAAAATGCACTGCTTGAGCTTTTAGGAAAGCCCCATAGTATATGGAAACCTGTTGATATCAAGGGGGGAAGAGAACAGTGGCAATGACTGATGAATATCCTGGAAACACTGAACAGGCTGAACCATGGTCATCTGCAGAATTGTCCCTGGAGCATGTGGAGATTGAGATGATGAATTCAAGAGGTTTCCAAAGCCACCAGCCACCTGAAAGCTAGCAAAGTGCTAGGTGCTAGCCATATGTCAACCAAATTTTACACAACGGTCCCTTGTCTCCTGAGAAAAGGAGTGTGAAATCATTAGCACCTCCTAGAAGTATGAAAAGCGAGGGATCATCATGTAACTACACAAAGAAATTTACCTTGAAAAATTAGATCATCTAATGAGTTTTTCACACTGTTGTCTATAAAAAAGGAAGATTTTGCGGTTTTTATCTCAAACAGAATCACTAGGGTAGTTGAAAAACATCTGTAAGATCAGCAGGGGTAGATATGCCTTATCCAGGCAGAGAAGACACTTCTACTTCAACAAGTCATCACACAATAGCAGATCAGAATCCAATAGTAATTAGTGCTTAATTGACTGTACTGGTGCATTCAGCACTTTGCACCTCCTCTAATTATGAAAGATCCTTTGTGAACCTGTGTTTTCCTTTGAATCTGATTTTTCCCAGTCCATACCTATATTAGGATGATTCAGTGTGTTGTGTTAAAACTGATGGATCAGTTTAAAAATCAGCCCTGGCATCTTTCAGTCATAGAACAGCACATAGACAATAGCCTCTATCAGCCTACAGGATCCCAATGCACTTTACAAAGTAAATAATAATCAGATGACCATAGAATGAAACTATTACAACATAGAAGATACTTATCACTGTAAAAATATATTCAGCGTCACACTATTCCTGCCATATAACTATTACTTGTAAGGGTCTGTTGTAGACAATGATGAAAAAGTTGTCTGATTTCATAGCCCTTGTAATTAGTGGTTCTCTTCCAACTACTCTCACACCTGACAACCTGTGCTCTCGTTATTCCTGCTGGTCCTCTTTCCAATGATGCTATGATGCTGTTCCAGTTTAGTTCTCTGTCCATTATGGTCCCTTAGAGCTTGATCTAGTGCCAGCTAAATTCAATGGGAATCCTTCCATTGACGTCAGTGGTCACTGGCCCGGGGCTTTAGTTAATTCCTGATGTTCCTTTATGTCAGTTTCATCTTCCTATCCAGACAGGGTCATGTTCTAGGACTCTCTCCTTGAGTTGCACATAGGGTATCTATTCAACTACAGGTGCGTTTTGGATGAGGCCAAGGATCAAGAACTATTGTGTGGTGCAGTAAATCATGCCTGAGTTGTGGATTAGCTGGAATGATGAGAAGCTGCTGCTTTTACGTTTGATTTAGGATTGCTCTCTAAAAAAAACCTCAGCACACAAAGTAGGGAAGGCAACAGAGCAGGCCAAAACCACCCCTGAGAGAGATGGAGTTACACAAGCGAATTATTTAGCCCAGCATGTCTGGACGTTGTTCATGTGGTTTCTGAATGTGGAAAGGGCTAGGAGAACTGTAGATTTTCTGTTGAACCACATTACAGTGTTTTTGCATTGTCCCAACAGAGGAGCTCAGGGAGGGATTGTGCCCAAGGAGACATGAGCATTCTCTGAGGGCTGACCTATACTAGAATGTTTCGTCAATCTAGCTATGTCGTTCAGGGATGTGAAAAATGCACACCCCAAAAAGATGTAGTTAAGCCGACGTAAGCTCCAGCATAAACGGTGTTTGGTCAACTGAAGAATTGTTCCATTAACCTAGCCACCGCCTCGCGGAGAGGTGGATTTACTAGAGTGATGGAAGAATCCCTCTGACACTGCAATGTCTATGCAATGTCTATGCTACAGAGGCACGCTGTAGCGTTTCTAGCATATCTATACCCTGAGCATCCCAGTGCACAGGGAGGCTATGTCTAAATGAGAATCACTACAATGGCTCAGTTGCAGCGTTGTGGATTTTTCTGTGTGGATACCAGACTGAAAAATCTGGGAAAAAATCTGGTTCTATTCAAGGCCAACACGTTTTCTCTAATGTTTTTCATCAATTAGAACAAAAAAAAAATCATTTCAAATCAACCAAAAACTTTAGAGTTGAATTGAAATGAATCTATTGGCTCTATACCCAACAGCCAATGCCCGCTAACCTAATGGCCACTAGTTCTGACTTTCAACAATATTTATTCCTTTCCATAGGGACTTCCAATTGTACTAAACAGTGCCTTGGTTGTACAGTAGACACGAACCTGCGAAGGTCTAAGTGGCAACTATGATGCCATAAAAACACTGGACCTTCTCCTGCATTATTTCCTGGCATACCCATTGAGGTCAAAGAGGCTTTTGGGTGCTCCTGGAATGCAAAATCAACCTCACAAGGTAAGGGCTCATTAGGTTTCCATCATATTCTTTTTTTTGAGATTCATGTGCCTTCCTGAAATTGAATGCTACCCTTGAATAGATGGTACAGCTAGAGCAAAATGCTGGAAGCCAACTCATTAGGAGGATACCATTTTCCAAAGTTTGTGTTAGATTCATGTTAAATTCCAGGTGAAGTTTGAGGTGCGGATACTAATCTTTAAATCTCTGCTTGGCTGCCTCCTTCTCCATGGACCACCATGTAAGTCTATTCCAGGGTTTCTCAAACAGGGGTCGCCGCTTGTGTAGGGAAAGCCACTGGCAGGCCAGGCCAGTGTGTTTACCTGCCCCGTCCGCAGGTCCGGCCGATCGCGGCTCTCACTTGCCGCGGATCGCTGCTCCGGGCCAATGGGAGCTGCTGGAAGCAGCGCGGGCCGACGGACTTACTGGCCGCCGCTTCCACCAGCTCCCATTGACCCGGAGCAGCGATCTGCAGCCAGTGGGAGCCACGATCGGCCAGACCTGTGGAAGGGGCAGGTAAACACACTGGCCCGGCCTGCCAGGGGCTTTCCCTACACAAGCGGCGACCTCTGTTTGAGAAACCCTGGTCTATTCTGAGCCAGGACATGATATAGTGAACAAAGCATGAATTTACAGAAGCCTTGTAGCCTTGTAAATATGTAAAATATGTCGCTAGTAGAAAAGAGATCATAGGGAAGTAAGCAATGTGCAACAGACAGCCTATGTGAGGCATGTGAACAGCTTATGATCTGTGGAGAGATTGTTTCACAGAAACTAATGAACCAATCATACAGTGAATGATATGATGTGCAATAGAGGGCGGGTGGCAGTCTGTTTTAGAATGTGTCTATAAGCTGATGAACGATTTTGTACTTTGGATGTGTGGTACACCCTACACTAGTGGTGGCCAACCTGCGGCTTGCACGTGGCCCGTTGGGGTAATCCGCCAGTTTGTTTACATTGACCATCTGCAGGCATGGCCGCCCGCAGCTCCCAGTGGTTCGCCATTCCCGGCCAATGGGAGCTGTGGGAAGCAGCACATGCCGCAGGGACGTGCTGGCCGCCACTTCCTTCAGCACCCATTGGCTAGGAACGGCGAACCATGGCCACTGGGAGCTGTGGGCAGCCAGGCCTGCAGATGGTCAATGTAAACAAACTGTCTCATGGCCTGCCAGTGGATTACCCTGATAGGCTGCATGAGGCCCATGGGCCATAGGTTGCCCACCACTGCCCTACACCCACCCCCTACTCTTGAGTAGGATCAACTCAGTGTAGCTTTGCTGTTTGTCAAACAATGGAACCTAAGTGATGAGATTGGAATCAAATTGAGTTCTTGGGCAACCAAATGGAAGAGGTCTCAGGGGATCATCATAACAGTTAAGACCAGCTGATGTCTCAAGTGAATAGTCATCAGATTTGATATTCTAGTGGCTAGTGGCAGGGTCATCTCAGCATTGGATTCTACACTCAGGATTTTTTTTTCTTTCCCAACATGGTCCACTCTTTCTTAACAAATATTTTTACAGGGTCAAAAACAAGCCAGCCCAGGGTGGGTTCCTGAGTCAAATCTTCCTTTTCACTCACGTTGACCTATGTTGGAGCTGCAATGTTATGTTAGCCTCACTGAAACCCCCAAGAATGAAAATAGCTGTAATTAAAGGTTTCCCATTACAAGGCTGTCAAATCCTTGTGTGTATCAGTTTTGGCAAATGCTTCAAATCCTAGAGCAATATTAAACAGACCATCTGTTAGCCTTCATTAGGCTTTCTCTCATCAAGAGCACCACTAAATATAACTTTACATGCTAAAAGAAACCTTGACATCTGGGTTTTCAATTGGAACATTGATCAATATTAATAACAAAACTACTTCCCTTGAATTTCTTATTAATAGAAAGTTAAATACAGCATAAATATGGATGTTTTGCCCTTCTACACACTTTTAATAAGACTAATCTAAATGATATAGTGAAACTCAGCTTCACTACTACTAACATCCATAATGATAAAGACACCTAAACCACCCAAAGGCCCATGGTAGTGTTCTGTCTCCCAAGTTACAGACAAAATAGCTGGGAGCATGCTCAACATGAGGAGGTGTCTAGAATTGCACTGCAGTATGGAAGCTTGGTTACCCTGGGGAGGCATCACATTGTAAAAAGTGCAGGAGTTCAAAGGTCCTGCCTCTAAATATGAGGTTCTAGAACAGCCTTCCAATAGGACTAGGGGCAAACAACCTAATTTTAAGATGGACCTTAATATATTTATTAATGGGATTACACGACAGGGTTGCCTGAAATAGTAGGGGACTGGACTCGATGATCCAGGAGGATCTTTCCAGTCATCTGTTCCTAAATGAATACAGAACTAGAGATGGATCTAACCCGATCACTTTGATCCCCATATTAAGGTGAAGTTGGAATCTGGATTCAAACTTCAGTGCTCTTTCTTCATTAATGGCCTGAACCAAAACCCTGAATCTGAGCTACCCTGAGCAGTGCTGCAATTTGGATCCGACTCTGGGAACCACAACCAATGGGAGCTACAGGGGCAGCGCCTGTGGATGGGGAAGCGCGCCAAGCCACCTGGCCATGCCTCCATGTAGGAGCCAGAGTGAGGACATGCCACCTCTTCCAAGAGCTGCTTGAGATAAGCGCTGCCCGTAGCTTGCACACCTGACCTCCTCCTGTGCCCCAACCCCCTGCCCCAGCCCTGATCCCCCTCCCACCCTCTGAACCCCTCGATCCCAGCCTGGAGCACCCTCCTGCACCCCAAACCCCTCATCCCCAGCCTCCTTCCTATCGTGCATGATTGACAAGGCTGGAAGGTTGTAGCTAGTCCTGCCCCCAGGGCCTCTCCGTCCCTTTCCTCATCCGCCTGGGGCCTATAAACTCTGTCACACCTGGATTCTGTATCTTACTCTGCCAATGACTGTGTGACCTTGGACACAGCCTCTGTGAACCCCTGTTTCCCCTATCAGTATAATGAATAAAACAATATCTACCTTATAGGATATATGAACATAACCCAATGCTTCTAAGGACTTTGATCTGTTTGCATGAGTCCATCCCAATCCGATAAGATGTGTAGGTTCTAGCTCTTATCATTAGCTTTTGAGAGCTGTTACAGAAATTTGAGATTTTTGTTTTCTTCCCGGAAGACTGATAAATAGGGATGAGCACTGAGATCAGAAACTCACCCACCAAATTGTCACAACCATTGATCAAAACACTGAAAACTAGTTTCAGGAAGGGGTGGCCAATGTTTGTTCTGAGACTGGTCTCAGCACAATAGGATGAGGCAATCTAAATCTCTGGAAAAAAACTTCCTGTAAGAACAGTAGGGCAATGGAACAGACTGCAGAAGGAGGTCATGGAAGCTCCTTCACTGGGGAGTTTGAAAAGGAGGCTTGATAGCCATCTGTCTTGGGTGGCTTAGACACAACAAATCCTGCATCCTGGAAGGGGGTTAGACTAGTTAAACATTGTGATCCCTTCCAACCCTATGGTTCTATGATTCTAAGCCATACCTGAGTCATGCTAAAATTTTATACTCATGTGCGACATACCAAAGTACCAGTATCCAAAAAAAACCACCTCAAACCAACCAACCCATTCACTAGGTCCAGGACATTGCCCTGGTTGAGAATCCAAGATGTGTTTTTCACTCCTCTGCTGGACCAGGCTTGTCATGACAAAAACAAACAAAACAAAAATACATTGATACCTTCTTATCAGTGAAACCAACTGTTCTGCGTGTGAGATGTAAGTGATTCACATTTGCTACCTGCAATTGCTGCCTCGTGAGCTTAAACACAATAGGCCAAATCCTCAGCTGGTATAAATCACTGACTTCAATGGAGATATGCCGATTTACATCAACTGAGGAGCTGGCCCCATGTTTTGCCTGATATCCTTAACAGTGCAAACAAATGAAGTGAGTATTTTCTGTTCAGCTTTTTTTTCCCCAAGTATTTTGGAACACTCTCTAAGCATCATTTATGCCTTTGTATTGCAGAACTTATGCAATTCTAATTTTAAGGCAATTTAACCTTGTAAGTAAAGATGGTTGATTTCCTTCCAGCTGTCACAAGAAAATTTAGTACACCTGGGATCAGGGTTTGTTCTTATTTGCAGAGAAAAGATTACTTACGTGGGTTCGTATATTTATAGTAATATTTTCCCAAAGCTTTCTAGTTGTTACACAATGTTTGAGATGAGGCAGCTGAACAAAACAGATTGTATAAACCGAGCTTGCGTGTGCCTTTCTTCCTTTTCCATCTCCAAACTAAACAACTTCCAGAGCCTTAGAAAAGAGCAATAATGGTACAGTTGAATCATTGTTGTTCTCTACATTTAAGAATTGTGATTTCCTGCGATTATGGATCAGATCCTCAGCCGATGTAAATCACGATAATTCCATTTCAGGTCAATGGAGCTACATCAACGTACACCCTGTCCCCAAAAACCAAACAATGCTGAACTGAAATGCCATGAGTGAAATGTATGCCAGAAGTATCTCATTCATTTCAGGAATTCATGCCAGTGTGCTGCAGAGTCCCTAATGTAATGGTAAAAGGTCTCTAAAATAACCCAGAATCCACTAGAAGGCTACCAGTGACGGACTATCCACCAGGAAGGAGGCTGCTGTGATCAAAGCACACATACAACTTTCCATCCAATAGGTGGCAAAGAGACAGCCAACTGAGCCTTAAAGTCAGTTGCACTAGTCAGGGAGATGACATGACCATGGTAGGTAGAGAATGTATCAGTTCAGCACATCACTGCTGTAGCATTCACTAATGGGGCTTCTATGGATAATAAAACTGGCGTCCTTTAGCAGAAATCCCAGATGAGGGTAGCTGTGGAATCAGTGCCTTCCTGCCCCGGAGTGAATCCCCCACTCAAGTGTAGCAGCTTTTGCTGTTGCATAGAGCACTAATGATCCTGTAGAAGTGGGAGCAAATACAGTCTAGAGAAACTGAATTAAGGAGAGTTAAAATGACTTTTCTAAGTCTACAAAGTGAGTCGGTGGCAGAGTTAGAACAGAGTCCTGACTCTCAGGAGTCCCAAGTCTCAGTCTCCTTTCCTAAACATTAGATGATGGTGTCACAGAGATACCAGGCTACTTTAATTACCTATTTCATCCTTTTGTGAAGTCATTCTCTTCAAAAGCACCTTTTTCATCTTGCACAATGAGTCTGATTAAAGTCTATGTAAGTAGGATTGGCTTGATCTAGATTATTAACAGTTCCAGTGGAGAAAAGAGAAATTGTGCTGTTCAGAAAGCACTATCTCAAGTTCTAGATAAAGATGGTTACCTTATACTGGGAGCTACTTAGAGATTTCACTTCCACTGAGGTTTCCTGAGAAGCTCTTTAGATTTTCCACTAGAGGCTTCACTGTCTCTTAATTCAAAGTCAAACAAACAAAACCCCTTGAATGTAATCAAATCAATTACTAATTGTTTATGTAGCATTTACAGTTTTCATGGATACAAGACATTAAACAGGTGGTGTGGAATCTATTTAGAATGTATTGACCTTCACAGCTTACGAGGCATGGTGTGGCATGCTCAATGAAGACTGGGACTTCCCCAGATCCACGTTGCTTTTACAGTGAGTTAACTAAATAAAAAGTATACTTGAAAAGACAAGGTGAAACAGCTGCTACCAACAAAGAAATCAGGACACATTGAGGGTATTTAGATTGTAGTTAACTTCTGAGAAAAAAGGGGGAAGAGATACTGTGATGCCCATATATATGCTCTCTTTTAGGGCGAGATTATGTTATGCTGATAATATTGCCATAAGCAGAGCTGATTGAGAATTTTTCAACTAAACTTTTTTTCAATTGGAAAATGCCAATTTGTTAAAACTGAAACATTCTGCGGGAATGAACAGGTTTCAATGAAAGATTCCTTCTGGTCGAGGATGGAATTTCTGACCAAAACCAGAGAGAGAAAGTGAGAGATCCCAGACTAGCCAAGAGTCTGGTGGTTATGACATTCACTTGGGACATCAGAGATGCTGGTTCATGTCATTATTCTACTTGACTCAGACCAAGGACATGAACCTAGGTCGCACACATCTCTGGTGAATGACATAATCAGGCTTTTGGCTAATTTTGGGAATGGGGAGCCTGAGTGCCGGGGGGTGGGGGGGGGAAGGAGTGTTGGTTTCATCCTTTCTTTGAAATCTCAAACTTTGGTAGGAAAGAAAAAAAATTTCCCTCTGAGCTTTAGCCATAAGCCCACTGAAGTCAGTTGGACTGCATATGGAGGAAGGTACTTCCAAGTGTAACAGTAACACAATTACTAGTAATCATTATTTATTATGTTTATTACAGTAGTGCCTAGAGACCAACCAAAACCATGGCCTCATTGTGCTAGCCACTGGACAAACATCCAATGAGTTTACACTAATAAACAAGACAATGATCCAATATGCTGCAGTAACATTCAGGTAAGCCGTGTCATTTTACCATAGGAAAAAATCATTTTTACATGGATCACTCCAGATTCCTTTTGATTTATAATCAGCATGCTGATGGTATTCCAGGATTTGTAAAGAGTAACCTATCCGAGTGTTAAGCAAGGAGTTCTCAGATTGTCATAGCATAGAGCACAACTTAGTAGCGTCACTGTCACACAAACAACCTGTCCTGCCATTCATGGTCACATATAAACCTGAGGCAACTACAGCAATTGCCTAGATGGGGAAGTAAAAGTAAAGAAATATTTAATGGCTGGCCCTATTGGAGTCAATGGGAGTTTTGCCATTGACCACAAGGAAGCCGGATTTCATCCAATGCATTTTTAGCCTCTTTTAATATTACCTGGAAACAAGAGGTGAACCACTATCGTGTGATCAGTCAGCTCTCCACAGAGCACCACCAAGTGCTTTTTTGCCCACAGATCAAGAAACACTTGGTTGGACAATGGGTCTGATCCTGTTTCCACTGAACTCTTTGGGATCTCCACTAGATCAATGTAAGGCCCATCCATCATGAGTAAGTGTTGATGTTAGTTACACTCATCTGAGTGAAAGAAGAATTGGGTCCTTTATATCCAGATCCAAGAGGTTGATAAATACATTTATTTGGGCTAGGAAGTCAACATGCACCACAATCAGAAAGGCAAACTGTCGTGCAGAAAAAAAAGCTAGATGGTGCGCATTCAATGACATCAAGGACATCCTCCAAGGAAAAATCAGCAAAACAACTCATGCGAATCTTTTCAACTTGACTGTGCTTCCAGCGATGTTATATGGCAGCGAAACATGGTTGCTGACAAAGACTGAAGAACAGCAACTGTCTGCCACACAGAGGGCGATGGAACGAACATTTTTGGGCATTTCGCTCAGCTATGACATCCCCAATGAAATAATTAGGCAGCAGTCTGGAGTGAGAGACGTTCTTGTTGAAAGCAGGCTCAGCAAAACGCAGTGGGCGGGCCTTGTGGCCCATCTCAGCGACAACAGGTGGACCGCAGCTATATCCAAGTGGTATCTGCGAGAACAGAAACGGCCTCCAAAGAGGTAGGATGATTTCCTAACAAGGAGATATAGACAAGCATGGCGAAGGATGGTCAGAGCGAGAGAAGATTGGAAGACGTGTTGTGATCGGCTCAGTCTCAACTGATGAAGGACCGAGAGTCTACGCAGTCTACGCATATCCAAATTGGGAGTCCATACCAGTGACAGCCGAAAACAAAATAAATAATTAATGGTGAAGATTTGATTTGACTCAGCTAATTACTGAAATCCACTGATTCTTGTAGGCTTGCAAAAGTAGGCCACAGATACTATGAGAACAGCCTGTCTCCTGGTGTTTTTCAATGGCAAAAGGACATGCCAATATTAGCAACACTGGAAAAAAAAACAAACCCACAGAGCCTGATTCTTATATTCATTAGGGCCCTTTTGTACCCCTCTCGCAGTATAAATGGCCCCAAATCATTCAAGTTTTTTTCAAATCTCAAAAAAATAAAGTTCAATCCTTGGGCAGAGATTCAACTCACTTCTTATTTTTTAACTAAGTCTCCTATCCCTAGGGGAGGTCGTCGCAGCATTTCACAGAATCAGAGCAATCACACACAGGATGGAAACGACTGATTTAATACACCCACCCCAGGCTACCACCACAACCTCTGCACTAACTGAGGCAGGTCAATTAAAGAGGTTCAGGTGGGAGCTTGGGGTGGATGTATTAATTGACCCACCCATTCATTTCCAGTTGGATGGTGTGATTGCTCTGATTCTCTGAAACGCTGCGACGACCTCCGCTACAGTATTAATGGGAGTTATGTCCTCGATTGGTGCAATGCAATTACATATGCCCTCTTGCTTCTGGATGGTTTAAATGAAGTCACCACTAGAAACGTTAACCTTCACCTCTCATAATGCTATTATCTTATCCTGGGCTAATGGTGAAGAGAAGTCATGATTTCATTTCAGCTTTAGCTGGGTATTTGACCATAACATTATTTGTAAAAAATGAAAAGAAACATGATAAAGACCAGTAGCTCAAGAGTTCAGCAATGAAAGAGGAAAGTACTGTGGTATTGTCTTGCATACAGTTTATATAGATGTTCTGAATTTAGGATTTTCAAAAGATCCTAATGGAGTTAGACACCCAACTGCCTTGGTTCCTTCGAAAATACCAATCTTAATCCATTTTCACAATGTTTGTAAATATCAGAAGAGGAACAGCAGAAATAGAGCCAGAATCTGCATCTTTGGAAGACCCAGAAGAGCCAACATAATCAATGGAAGTTTGAGGGTTGCACAGGCTATAGATTTAGGCCCCATACCGAATTACACTATTTTTGGACAATTTCTGGATTTTCATTTATTTACACTTCCATTTCTTTCTTTTTTTTAAAAATCTATAGGTCAGTAGAAGTGTGTGTGTAAGAGAGAAGGTATATACAAGTCAGCAGGCAAGGGGAGGGTGGGCTGAAGAAAGCAACGGCCAGTGAATAATCATAAAAGTAAGTATGCTCAAAGTAAATGACAGGCTCAGCCCTGCACTCTGCAAACCCTTACCTACATTGTGGCAGGCTTGGTGCCATGAGCCATTCTCTCCCTCTCTTTCTCAAGAAACCCTTTGCATTTTCTTGGTTAAGCTCCACCTGGGTTGGCCACAAAAGTCTTGTGAAATAAAATTTTCCATGCCCGCCCGAGGCTGGTGCCTGGTGCCAGCTTCTTCCTGGTGGGGCAGGAGAATGAGGTGAGCCTTAGCCCCTCCTTGCCACGAGGCCCTGCCCCCTGCTCCTCCTCTCCCCTGAGGCCCTGCCCCCTGGCCAGGCCAGAAGCCAGAGCCAGGCAGTGGTCAGAGCCACCCAGAGAGTCCGGGCTGCTGTGGGAAGCCCCGGATCCTCCACCTACTCTGGGTGAGGGGCTGGAAGGCCTGAGAACAGCCCCTGGCCCATGTCCCTGCTCCCTGGGGTGCGCTAACCTCTGCTGGTGTTAAGTGGCATAGCTCCATTGAGTTTAGTGGAGAACACTCTCGTGAACAGTAGCTGAGGAGCTAGTCATGTTTTCCAAAACATGTTAAGATTTTTAAAGGACCTGTGAATCCTAAAACTCCTCCTGATTCACCCTCCTCACCAGGGCTTCATGGATACAGCATTCATAGCTCATCCTTTGCCATGAGTTTATGCGCACTAATGATCTGAACTCATTTTTAATGCTTGCTGTCTCTCTAGACTGCCTGAATCAAGGGACTTATGTCCGCCCCACCCAACTTGTTTTTTGTTACCTTACTTCAGATAATGAGATTTCAGTAAATACATGAGTGAGCCTTCACATAGGGTAACTATCAGTAGCTATACAATACCCAGACTGAGTACAAGGTACAATCTAACTAGGAAACATGTAGACACTTAATGAAATCTTGACATCAATAAGGAATTTCTTGTTCCATTATAATTATGTTATCAAGGTGGAAGATGGTTCAGTATGAAAAAGCCATGGAAATGAATAGCATGAAAGATAGTATTTACAAAGTAATATAGGATTATTTTCATTTGATGGTGAGAAAGGCATGTGGAATTACTGTTTTGTATCCTTTAATATCTTTCAATTGCAAAGGATCTTTTGCTTAATGTCACCACAGCTGGAGTTTAGCAAAAGGTTTTGGAATTGTATATATTTTTAATGAGGTCACTCCAGCAGGAGACTTTTCTTTCATGATATTACCTGTTTCAAAGGAAGAAATTACATCTTTTTTATCCCACTCCTGCATTAGCTTTAAACTTTCCTCTTTTCCCCATTCCTTCATCTCCCCGTGTCCTTCTTTCCCTTCTCCCTCACAATCTTTCTCCCCTTCTCAGCCTGATTTCCCTTTCCTTCTTTTTTTTAATCCATTCCTTCCCTGGGAAGAAATCCAAGTGTCTCTGCATTAGAAGTGATAGGCAAGATCCATAACCCCCCCAGCTCTGAAAACCCCCAGACAAGAAGTCCTGACCCAGATCTGAACTTCGTGGTCCAAGCCTACTCTGTTCTTATTCCGTTTCTGTCCTTTATTTTGCTCCCTTGCCTTTGCAGATCCTGCTAATATTGTTATAACCTTTTGTATGAATCAACTCTGCCAAAGTTTCCACCTATCATTTCCTACTTCCCTAGTCTTTATATGGGTAAATGTTGCAGTGACAGAGTGCAAGTACCAAGAATTGAATTCATTGTCTTACCCATGCTGAGATTATGTTCTACCACTGAGCTCTTCCATTACTAAAGGGCACGTGGCATCATTAGCTAAATGGCTTTCTGAGTTTTTTTCCATGACCTATTAAGGCTATTTGCTTTCTATGCAATGAGGAAAACATAGACATTTATAAACATATTAAACCTGCACAAAACTTTGGTAACAAGCCTTGAGGTTTTGTGAAGCTTTTAGAAACCTGAAATTAATATTATTGTTAGTACTTTGGTTGCACCTCCACCGCTAAATTGAGATCAGGGCTCTACTCTGCGGGGTCATATGCAAAAACACAGTAAGAGACAGTGGCTACCCCAATGAGTTTACAATCTCAGGAGTCAAGACAGACAAAGGAGATACTATTATCCCATTTTACAGACAGGGAACTCAGGCACCAGAAGATCAAGTGACTGGCCCAAAACTCACAGAGGCAATTTGGGGATAGACACAGGAATTGAACTCAGGTATCCTGAGTCCTAGCCCAGTGCCTTCACTGCACTGCCAGTCAGATCTGGTTCACTTACATTTGAGAGCTCAGCAAATTCTTTCAAATGCCAGGAAGGGATTTATGGGTTTGCACGAAAGCCACACAAAACTCATCAGCTTTGCACAGTTTTGTGAAATCAGGTAAATACGCTGTGGTTTCAGCTGCCTTTCATATAGTCATTGTCCTAGACTATAAGGCCAGAAGGGATCACCAGATTGTGTGACCTCCTGAATATCACAGGCCACTAAACCCCATATAGCCACCTCCACACAAACTCCCAACAACCAGAATCAGACCAAGGTATTACAACCCTCAGGAGACTAAAGTTTAAGATCTTTCAAAACCCAAAATCCCCATGTAATTCAGGAGCCTACATGAAGCAAAATAACAATATAACACAGCTTGCATGAGATCCTGCAAATCAGAATTGATGGGCTTTGCACATGTCTAAAGCACAATGAACATGCCCATTCAGCGTGCTAATTTAGTATTAGCTCTTGTGTACTGACGCCAATGAGAGTATTGCTAGTCACTTCAATGGGAATAGGGAAGAGGGTTATGCTCTTAAAATGTTCATAGCATATTCACAGAGAAGTTAAAAAAAACCCATAAAATACTCCTGCTGGAAGGTTGCAACATAACACTACTTTATTTCTTGGAAATCAGATCCTTAACACACAAGAATTCCAAAACAGAAAAAGACAAAGCAGGCTGCTCCCTAAAAACAGAGAGGCAAAACTCCCCCCACTTTAGGCTAGGCTAGCTGGCTGCAGTCTGACTGCTAAAGAAAGAAAAGACCCAGACTGAACGTTTCCCTGCAGAGCACCCTAGCCTGAAAGCCAGGCCAGAAAACCCCTTACGAATTAAAGTGATACTGTCTTATTTTAACATAGTTTTCAGCACCCCACAGATCCAACTGCTCCCAAATGGAGTCCCAGTGTGTTTTTTGTTCTCAAAGGATGATCTTTTGTTCACTGATTGACTGTGGTTTTGAAGAAGCTGAAAATAAGCATGGAAAGAGAGTTTCCAAACTGTGCAATATCTATTGGATGGAATCGCGCTGAGTTTTCTTGTGCTAGTCCTGAAGGCAGGCTGGAAAGGAGACTTGTAGACCTATTAAGAAGTCAGCTGATGGATATGGAAAATGTGACTAAAATTAAAATAACTATTTACTTTATTTATAAGAAGTGATTTCTTAGTTGTTAGGGGACTACTTTACTTTCTTCTTGGCTGAACATATTCATAATTATAAGGCAGATGATCTGCAGATCTTCTGAATTCCCAAATTATGTAGGGATCAGAGTCAGCACAATCCAGTTCTTCTTATAGTCACCATCTGTACAATGGAAACAGTGCTCGGTCATCCCACCTCCTAGACATAATGCGAGGGGTCTCATCTCAGGAAGAAGAAATGGCCTTAGGCTTTTGGCATAAGACTGGGAGGCAGAAGCCCTTTATTCCATCTTGGACTCCACTACAGGTGTCCTGTGTAAAATCATTGTGGCCCAGATCCTCAAAAGTATTTAGGCACCTAATTCAATGGAAATCAATGGGAGTTAGGCATCTAAATAACTATGAGCATCTGGGACTTCACCATTCACTATTAGCAAAATGGGTTGTTCCTAACAAAGAAGTTGCAGGGATGATAATTAATGTGTGTAAAGTGCTTTGAGATCCCCCTCTGAATGGGATTATAGAGGGGCCCCTAGGGTTCTAGTGTAATACAAATAATAAAGGGTAATGATAATTGTCTGGTCACATCCCTACCTGCTAACACATCACTGCCCCCCGCTCCACTTCCTGTGTTATTTTGCCTCTGTAATGGCAACACGACCATATTATGCACTCTTGGGAGTCTATTTGGAAGTTCCAGGACTATGTAAGAGAGTGAATCACCTGAGTTTCAACCTGAAATCTACCCTTTCCTGTTTGCTTAGTGCACTGCCATTCACCCTTCAGGCTCCTGTCATATTCAGGAGATGAGCTAGTGTGACTAACACACTGAATACTTTACTGCAGTCTTGCTTCTCAGGCACTGAAGCAGGCAATTGAAACTGGCATTATTGCTGTGGAGAAGGAGTAACATTAGATGACACAAGTTCTCTCTATGTTTGGCTTTAGGTAAGATTGAAAATGGACCAAGGAGGCGGCATTCAAAACAAACGGGGTTCATTTCGGGTTTTATTCTACCTGAACCACCAAAGTTGGGCCGTGATGTTTAGATCAAAAGTTCCCATTCTGGCCCAGTCTCTAGATAATATATATGATAGGGTAAATTTCCATTAGGCTGTAATAAAGGTGTTAGACACAGAAGTCCTGGTAAAAGGTTCATCTTTATTTCTTTGCCTGACATATCATATGAGTCAAGGTTACAAAAGGTCAATATCCCTGTCAATGTCAAGACTAAGGATTCACCAACCCATTGGTGGCTGGGTTGACTTGTGCAGGTACTGGCACCTGAACTTTGTGAGGGAAAAACACCTGTTCAAAATTCTAACATTTGTGGGACCTTTAAATGGTTTCACGTCTGTGTGCGGCTCAGCGTCCACATCTTCTATGTGAATGGTCCACATAAGCTGTTCCTGTGCTCCAGGCTATGCAGTTCATATGTGCAGATTCATCGATTCCAAGGCCAGAAGGGACCACTGTGATCATCCAGCTTGATTTCCTGTAAAACACAGGCCACAGAACTTCCTCAAAACAATTCCTAGAGCAGTGTTTTCTAAAAATGTCCCTAGTTAAAGATTATATATAGGGCTAAGACAACTCATGCAGGCTCACCATGACCTACAGCTTCCTCTGATGGCCACATGGTTAGCTTTATCCTAGAGTTGGGCCCACCAGGTCAAGGTTGGTACTGAGTGGCATGTGGTATGTAAGCATGTGAAAAGTAGTTGTAGGGGGTCAATTTGTCATCCTCCACTTTGGAGCACATCATGCCCACTTTCATGGTCAGCCGCATAGCCAATGGTTGCAGTTCGGCACTAGGTTCTGGTTCCATTTGGGTTTGATATGTCAATCTCAAAATAAATAACTGGTCATTGGACACTACTAGAATCCATTTTTTCTTTGAGAAGGATGGCACAGAATTGAGACACAATGGCAGTGTGGTGTAATTTTTGCTGTACTCAACAGCTGTCAGATGATAATGGCCTTTGATCAGTACTCACTTAGGCCAGGATTGAGACAGCAATTTCGTTCCCAAATCTCCCATTCCTTATGTCAGTGTGATGCTCCTCGCTATCAGATTTTATTTGCTTTCTTCTTATATAGCTCTTCTTCAAGTGCAACTAAACAGAAGCACTTATTTTCCGAGGAGCTGTCATTGCAAGTGATCGGAATGTTACTTTCTAGTGTTATTTTTACCCCTATCATATCCAGCCAATAAGACTAGCAAAAGAGGAAAGACTTATAAAAGTTCTTAGCTGTATTGTTTTAACATATTCCTGTCCAGTCTTTTTTATCCTCTAGATTGTTCTAGCAATGTAGAAACCAACTAAGAACTGAATGGGCACAGAGCTTACACTTCTCTTAGATACAGTCCCTTCAAGTCAGGGGCTCCACATATATTCTGCCTGCCCTGTGGATTAAACAAAGGACTTCCTGCTCCCACCTTTTAATTTTCATGAGTAGGGAATGCACTTTCTGTGAAGAAGGAAACACGAATGAGGTGGGATTCTGCACTTTAAGGCAGAAGGGGAACAGAAGCCATTATTTCATTTTTAAGTTAATTACATTTGCCCTTTGGGAGTCAGGGGAGCGCCTTCAGCTGGAAAGAAAAAGGGAAAAGAAATTATATAGAGATATATAAATAATTTAACTCAATGTATTAATCAGGGATCCTAGTGGGGTTCTATATATATATATATATATATATATATATTTGGCGGGGGAGGTGAAGCAAATCAAGATCATTTTAAAAAGATCCCTATTACTTCAATATATTTAAGTATAATATTTATAGACATTATATTTATAGTTAATATTAACAATTTTGGAAGTGACATAAAACCTCATGTTTCAGGGCTTAAGCCAATCTCTAACTATTAAGAGTTATGATGAGACATTCAAGGGGGGCAGATTACCCCACATCTGCTGACTGTGGGGTTTCTTGCATCTTCCTTTTGAGCATCTGGTGTTGGTCACTGTGAGATATTGGATTAGATGAACCATGGGACTGATCCAGTCTGGCAACTGATGTGTTCCTGGTATTACAGGTCTTTCTATGTCAGCCTCAGTAGTATGGGAGTATAAAAGGTGTTTTTTTCTAGAGTATGCAAAAAAGAACATTGTGCTGTTAACAGCAGAAGATGATTTTTTCCACGCTAATTTGGAGTAGAGAAGGAAACATATTTGCTGCGTGCGTGGAAAAATTTGGTTCAATTCTTATGTCACATGGCAGCATGGATATTCTAGTTACAACGTTTATTAAGAATGTCTGCATGTGAAAGCTGTTTTCCCCTGGTTTTATTTCCTCGTCTGTGTACTGTACAGAATATAGAGTGGCCATACATAGAAAGTTCATTCCAGTTTTAGTGCAATCCCAGGTGTCAGCTATTCCCTATACTTAAAATGGAGACTAGTACTAGAACTGTCAGTACCTGGAGAACCACAATGAATGTTTGAAGTGTGCCCCCGATATTGGAGCTGATGTATTTAGTTAGGACTCAAATGTGGTTTTGCCACTAGCCAGGGTATAAACAGCAGCACACAGATGCATGGCTCTAGGAGCAGTCCAAGAACCATAAAATGCCTGAGAGGACCACATTATAGTCATTGTTTCTCCCCTTGTTCTGGAGGGGGAATAATCCAAGCCAGGCTAATATCTGCAACCGATTACATTCTCCTTTACTCCAGCAAAGGTGAACTTCCTGGTGTATTGGGGGTTGGAACCAAAGCGATGCCACAGGAGGGGAGAGTGTCCTCATGGAGGCTGCTTTTCCCCTGCCTCGCTGGCCATGTGCTGAGCTTTAAATGGAATAGACAAGCAAACAGATTACGACGGGCATCTGTCCTGTGCCTTTACAGCCGAAGGAAATAGAACTCCTCTTACTAAAGTAAAAGACAAAGGGGCCCATAAGTGGTTGGTCAAATAAGCACATAAGGCAAGTATTGCATCTGAACCAGATAGCAAATAAAGGGTGCCAGTATGAAGCCAGGTTTGCTTCAGCTGAGCGCTGGAGGAAAGAGAACAAATAGGAAACTATCCCTGCTGACCTAACCTATGTTTTCATACCAGCTCCATTTCTATAACAGCTGAGCCTCTCCCAGCACCTCTCCTCCTCAGCTCATTCCTTGCCAGTTTGTGTTCCCTGAATCACAGGGATTTAGGGACCAGCTGCCAATGAGGATCATTAACGTTCCTAGACAGAACGCGGGCTAGTCCACCCATCTCTGCTCCCAGAGTGCAGGGGCATTTGCTTGCTTGGAAAATGGTTTTAACCCCATCTAGGGTGACCAGATAGAAAAATGTGAAAAAACTGGGACAGAGGGTGGGGGGTAACAGGAGCCTATATAAGAAAAAGACCCAATAATCGGGACTGCCCCTATAAAATCGGGACATCTGGACACCCTAACCCCATTCTTGCCAGATTGTGTGTGGAGTCTTTTCATGCTCAGCAAAGCTGAACCACATTTTTATTGTACAGTGTATTACCACTCCTTGCTTCTGCAGGCTGGGGAAGATGATACAGGTGCATTAAAAACATTGCAGACACATCCACAGATCTCACGGCCAGATGGTTTGTCCTCCACTTAATGTGGGGTGAGCTTTAAGTAAAATTTAAATTTCCATTCTGAAAGAACACAGGGAAGTGGAGATAGCGCAGAGGGCACCTTAATAAAGCTGTCTCTTAGCATTAATTGTCATTCCCACGCCAGCTAAACATTCACTCACGATAATGATTCATTTTTCTTCTTCGTTGTTTTTTCAGTGTTCTACATTAATGGCTTTAAATTGTCAAGGGCTTTCTCGCTTTTCTTTCTTTCCAGCTGCATCTCTAATTTATCGAGGTCTCTCTCCCTCTCCCCTTTCAAAGCCAGCAAAGTTTTCATTCCCCTTTTTCTCTGAGGAATGCCATGTTTATGATTTGGCCCTTCATTTTTCGGCATTCAATTAACTTTTCCTCTTCTTTGTTCTCAACCCTTTAAAGATGTTCCACTTGCTTTCCTGTAATTTATAGCTCCTCAAAAAGCATAATCAATGTATATCTTCCCCATAGGTACAGGTTTAACTTTTCGGGGCTCATTGTTTGGAATTCACAGCAATAGGTGGTGCATTTTTCATAGTACATTTACTTATGTTTTAGCTAGGTTGATTTATCATGGGTGTGTGGGAGGGTTTGATTTTTTGACATGCTTAATGCAGATGAATTAGGTGAAATATGTCTCAATCAACAGCTGCCATGCAAGCTTCAGTCTCAACTGAAGCATAGATTTGCTCAGACATTGTCTTTTGAGGTGTGTTGCATAAAATACAATATAAATACAATGCTATAGTTTATGGATTCTTTCAAGTTTTTGGAGCATTTGGAAACTTTTTTAGCCTTTCTTCGGCTTATTCAAAAAGTAAAAGTTATGCACTTTGGACCGAATAGCTATAGATTTGGGTAGGCTGATTGTTACATACTACAAGGTTATGGCCAGATTGTATCCTCCGTTGGTTCTACCCCCACAGTGGCCTGGAACATCCACAAGTTAAAACATGCTGTGTCTCCTTCTGGACACGTGGATTCAACGCTCAAAACCAGCAGATCCCGGTTGACCCGAGGAAGGCCTGGTTACTCATGCAGAGGATATTTGATTCCAGTTCCTTACTGGCCATTACCCCTACACTCCCCTTCAGGGAAGGAGTTGCTGTGCCATAGAGATCCTGTGTCAAGTTGGTTCTGGCAGGATCCATGTGGTTTATAGCAGATATTTCCACCCTTGAGAGCTGCTGTCCCCCTAATCCTGCTCTCTCTGCACTCCTTCCCCACCTGCAGTGCCCATCCCCTAGAGGCACCTGTTAGACCTTGTATCCGTAGAAATGGGGACCATGCTATGGATTTAGCATGCATCCTCCCCTTCTGCGGCTTTCCCCATAGAGCTGCAGCATGTGGCTTCCCTCTGCTCGCAGAAGTGAAGAGGAGCATTAGGCCTTTTGTCTGGGGTTTATTGCCTTCAACATCTGAGCTCTGCACTCACAGCAGCCGGCCATGCTTTGAAAATGGCCTGGAGGTGTTGGCTAACCAAAGACGAAGTTAGGACCTGGGAAACAAAAACAGCAGCTGGGAGGAGCCTGAAGGGAGAAAACAATGGGATTTCCCAGATTCTGAGGTCTCCTTCCACATAGACCTTCATAGTCTCTCGAATAATCATTTACCCTCTTCTTTGATTTGGACTCTGGAGATTTCATTTTCCTCATTTATTGCTACTGATTGTCCCACTTCTTTCCAATCAGTGCAATCACTAAACTGGTCAGTCTTGCTCTCCCTCCTCCTCTGCTGCATCCATTCTGTCTTCTCCCCAGGAAGTTTTCCTCTCCCTTTATCTGTTCTGTTCTTGCTCCAACAACCCTTCCCTCTCACCTACATCAATCCCATGAAAGGCCCCTCCACAAAAGATAAAGACCAAAGACTCAGGGCTGGATGAAGAGCTCTTTACTCCCATTGGTGAACAGTGATACAGGGAGCCTTGCTGATTTCTCTGAGACTAATCATGCAAGTAACTGCTCACCATACATTATAGGAGCTCACAACTATGGTAAGTATATATAAAAAATCCTGACTACTTTGGTGCCTTGAACATCTAAATCTGGGAAATGCATCCTGACAATCTCTTTAAACATCATTGTAAGGGCTAACCCGTACTAAGGTCTTGTCTTCACGGCAGCATTACCTCGAGCTATAACTCGAGTTTTGCCCCTCACCTGACTCCCGTCCACACACAAAAGTCTCTAGCTTGACTGCTTTGAACTTGCGATGGCTGACACTTCGGGTGGGATGGCCTGAAGCTGAAGTGCTGCTGAGGGTGGAGCTAGTAATGCAGTGGGGAAGCAGCTGTTTGAATTACAACTGCTAATCCAATCACTCTGCTGCTAATCCACATGCTCATGTAGCTCAAGTGTTGTTTCAGGGCGGTCCCTTGAGGATACTAACTCAAGTTAACTGCTGCAGTGAAGCTGAGCCCTAAAACCAGGATACAGATGATATTATCTTTTGCCATTTGAAATTCAGTTATCATTTTGCTGTTTGACATTTGCTAATCTATTATCATAGTTATATGACTGTATTTTGCATATTTTATCTCCTTGTTTCACAACTGAAAATGCTCTTCTCACTTTGTTTCACCCCTTAGTTCCAGGCCTTTCTCACAAGCTGGTAAAACTTCAGTTCACATGCTGGAAAGCATCCATTTTGAACAAGGCAGTAACCCTCCTCCATGTGGTACACTGACAGTCACCAACTACTTGGCATTGTGAATCCGCTTTGTGTTGCCATTCATTAGAATAAGTATTATTTGTATTACAGTAGTACCTAGAGGCCCTAAATAAGATTCAGGCACCTCCGTGCTAGGTGCTGTACAAACAAATATTAAGAGACACACTCTTCTCTGAAGAGCTTATAGTCTAAATCAACAAGACAGACAAAAGACAGGAAGAAAGGAAGAATGCATATTAGAGCTGAGTGCCCCAAGGCAGAATTTCCATTCTTTGCCCACACTTGAGATGTTCAGAGAGAGGCTTTCATTCACCCTTCCTCATGCCTGGTTACATTTATTTCAATAAGTGTTTGGCTGGCATTGCATTTCTGAATAGAAAACGTTAACGCAGTACTGGGCAGCCAGACAGATAACCAGGCATCACTTGTAACGGTTTGTACTCGTGTTGGTTGGGTATATTAACATTTGTGTCTCTCTGTTAAATAGTATTAACTCATATCAGTGCAGCATTCATTTAAAATCATCTGCACGCACAGAACAGGTTCTTTGTCCTAACCCCCACCATTTTTAATTACTTTTACTATTTCTTGGGGGAGGGTCACTGGAGAGGAGATAAAACATCTGTTACTGCTTTTACAAGCCAAAGCAAATTCTTCAACAAAATAGAGTGAGAATGTGTGTGGACATGAAAGAGAAACAGAAATGTCTTAATGACCATGCCACTAAGGAACCAGGATATTCAGTGACCTAGGAGATGCAGGGTTTTAATTAAAGGTCAAACATAATTGTACCAGAAACCCTGTGAGTATAAGTGCTTGTTTAAGTTACAGGCTTATCCATTGGATGGGTACTGATTTCACAGGATACTTGAGTTTTGTGTATGTGTTTTGTGTAGACATATATATATATATATCCCCAGACACAAATAGAAAGCTGTTTTTCACAGGTAAGATTTGCATGATCACATAGGCCCAATCCAGCCATTTTGCTTACAATAAATCAAGTTGTCCTATATGAAAGCACCTTTGATTGTAAGTAGAGCTGAGTGAAATTTTTTGGATGAGTAATTATTTAAGAACAAATGCAGTTTCAGGTCTACTAAAATTATTCATGAATTCAGGTCAAACTCAGCAAATAGCTTTGGCAAAAATAAAAACACAACAACAACAACAACCCCCCCCCCCAATTTTGAAAAAAAAAAGTTGAATGTTTCATTTAGACATCTGCAAATGAAATGTTCCAACTTCTTTTCATTTTGAAATAATGTTTCATTGAATAATGTGAGATTTCTGCAAAGGGTAAAAAGCACTCCAAACCCAAACAAAATGGTAAAAACAAAGAACAAATTTAGTTTGAGATAGAAAAAAGTGTTTTATTCAATCCAATTTTTTAGATTTTTCCTTTTGGTGAGAAAACCTGCAAAATTTCCATTTCAAGTCAAGTTGAAACGATTTCTTTTTGGGATTTTCTGGTTTGGCCACTGAACCAAAAAAGCATCATTCACTCAACTTCACTAAATAAATAAATAACGTTCCCCTTCTCTTAACTTTTCATTTGTCTGTCCTTAGACCATGAGCTCCTGCGAGCAGACACCACCTTGGAGTGTCTGGAAAGTGCCTACCACATAATGGGGACTGTCATAACTCAACAACAACAACAACACTGAAGACATGCCATTGATTACAGTGAGAACAGAATCTCAATACAAAATTCTCTTAAGAAACGGGAAAATAATCTGTATTTCCTATAAACCATAAACAGACAGGTGAATACAAAGATCAATATTAGCGCAACTGGATTTATCTTGTCAGCAATAGGTCTTTCCTTTAAATGATGGTTTATATTGTTTGTAGTGTCCCTTGATATGTTTAAGCACAGTCATGAATGTCAATTACAGGGCAGGAATGGTAATAACAGATGAAATTATTATGTGTCATAGACAGACTATTATGCTGTAGCCAATGCACTTTACTAATAGGATAAGATATACTGCCACATGTGCCTTGAAGGCCTTCATAAGATACATTCATCAATTAAACCTTTAAGGTAGTATATAATTGGAGAGGTAAAAGAAATGA
Source organism: Mauremys mutica (assembly GCF_020497125.1). NCBI lineage: Eukaryota > Metazoa > Chordata > Testudines > Geoemydidae > Mauremys > Mauremys mutica. The sequence goes on along the minus strand of NC_059081.1, from coordinate 7,451,438 downwards.
AATTATGCTTTGGAGGACAATGCAAATTCCATCCAACTAATGAAATGGAATATTGATCTAATGAACTACCAGAAGTCTAGACTATACCACTTACCTGGAGCTATATGGTGTACCCATGTGCGTAATCAAAAGGTTGGTGGAGTATAAATTAACTTTTCTGACTGCAAGGTAATACTTTATTACATACACATTTGAATGTGATCATGCCCTTCCTAGAGATGATGGCACCATACACCAGTAGAATTCTCAGCTTAAACTGGGAGCTGGGTGTCAGGACTTGTGTTCTCTTCCTATTTTTGCCAATGACTCGTGACGTGGCTTTCGTCAAGTTCACTTATTCTCATGATCATTTAGTTTATCCATCTCTAAAAGGCATTGGATAGTACTTCTCTAACTCACAGGGGTTTTGTGCGGCTTCATTAGTTAGGCCTGGTACACATCCAAAACTTAGGTCAACCTAGCGACATTGCTCAGGGCTGTAAAAACAATTGTGCCCTGTGTGATGTAGTTACTTCCCACCATCCATGCATGGAAGAATTCTTCCCTCACCCTACTTACCGCCTCTCAGAGAGGTGGCTTGCTTACATGGACGGAAAATCTCCTCCCATTGATGTAGCAAGTATCTTCACTACAGCGCTACAATGGCACAGGAGCAGTGTTGTAGCTATACTGCTGTAACTGCTGTAGTGTAGACGTACCTTTACAACCTCATTCAAAGCTCACTGACTTCCAAAGAAAGACTCCTGTTGGTTTTCAATGGACTTTGGCTCAGTACTTTAAGGCATGTCTGCACTGCACACCACTGGCACAGTGAAAAGCGGGCTGCATCCACACAGCAGTGTGTAACTACATGAAAGGCTCTGGCAGTGGGGAGGCGGCGGTGAAAGGTTCTGGCAGTGGGGAGGCAGCAGGACACTACACTGCTAAAAACGTATAGACCTGGCATTGCTTGGGCATGTAGAGAGCCATGTAGGTCACATACCTGGGTACATACACTAAAGTTCTAGTGTCTCTTTACTTGCTGAAGTCTCACCTCAATGTCTACACTGCTATTTATGCCCATGCTATCTGGGCATTCGGTGTCTGTACTCTGTATCAGTGGTTCTCAAAGCTGGTCCGCCGCTTGTTCAGGGAAAGCCCCGGTGGGCCGGTTTGGTTTGTTTACCTGCTGCGTCTGCAGGTTCGGCCAATCGCGGCTCCCACTGGCCGTGGTTCGCTGCTCCAGGCCAATGGGGGCTGCGGGAAGCGGCGCGGGCTGAGGGATGTGCTGGCAGCCCTTCCCGCAGCCCCCATTGGCCTGGAGTGGTGAACTGCGGCCACTGGGAGCCGCGATCGGCTGAACCTGCGGACACAGCCGGTAAATAAACTGGCCCAGCCTGCCAGGGGCTTTCCCTGAACAAGCAGCAGACTGGCTTTGAGAACCACTGCTCTATATGATGCCATAAGGACTATGCAGTGTAGACAAACCATTGGTGCCTGTATAATGTGTAAGATGATCAGATTCAGAAGATGTAAAAACGCGCATTACTGTTCACTAGTTTTCTTTGATTCTCTGGAGAAATTAGTGTTTTAACCTCTTTAAAGATAAAAGAACAAATTATTCTTATTTTATTCCATTTTGAGGGGGAAATATCACAAAAACACATTGTTAAATGATATGGAATAGATAAAAGCCTCGCATTATTAATCTTTTTGTAAATCACATACCAAAGTTACTATAGAAAAAACAGGCACCAGAAATAACAAAACGTTGTGTATAATGTAGTTTAAATGAAAAATTTCACACATGAGCACATTTGTAGATAGGGACATTTACACAAAAAAGCAATTTACTTGACCAGTATTCTACTGCTTCCATTTCTAGAATTAAAGATATTTATGTTTTTACAAGAGTTCTTTCTCCATCTAAATTCAGTTTCTACTTCACTATGCAATGGATTTATAATCCTGTGTTTATGAATGAATAGATAATCCAATGAATAGGCATTGGGCAGACAATGGTGTCTACTGGTTAGAACAGAGGACTAAGAGTCCTAATTTCCTTAGTTTTATTCCCTGGTAGAAAGGAGTTGCCGTCGTCATCATGAATAGGTTGGAATATGAACAAGAGGCTGCAAGGCAGCTCTCCAACACCACATTCTACAAGCCATTACCCTCTGATCCCACTGTGGGTTACCAAAAGAAACTACACCATTTGCTCAAGAACCTTCCTGAAAAAGCACAAAAGCAAATCCGCACAGACACACTCCTAGAACCCCAAGCAGGGGTATTCTATCTGCTACCCAAAATCCATAAACCTGGAAATCCTGGACATCCCATCATCTCAGGCATTGGCACCCTGACAGCAGGATTGTCTGGCTATGTAGATTCCTCCCTCAGGTCTTACGCTACCAGCACTCCCAGCTATCTTCAAGACACCACTGACTTCCTGAGGAAACTACAATCCATTGGTGATCTTCCTGAAAACACCATCCTAGCCACTACGGATGTAGAAGTCCTCTACACCAACATTCCCACAAAGATGGACTACAAGCCGTCAGGAACAGTATCCCCGATAATGTCATGGCAAACCTGGTGGCAGAACTTTCTGACTTTGTCCTCACCCACAACTATTTCACATTTGGGGACAACGTACCTTCAAATCAGTGGCATTGCTAGGGGTACTCACATGGCCCCACAGTATGCCAACATTTTTATGGCTGACTTAGAACAACGCTTCCTCAGCTCTCATCTCCTAATGCCCCTGCTCTACTTGCGCTACATTGATGACATCATTATCATCTGGAACCATGGAAAAGAAGCCCTTGAGGAATTCCACCATGATTTCAACAATTTCCACCCCACCATCAACCTCAGCCTGGACCAGTCCACACAAGAGGTCCACTTCCTGGACACTACAGTGCTAATAAGCAATGGTCACATAAACACCACCCTATACCAGAAACCTACTAACCACTATACTTACCTACATGCCTCCAGCTTTCATCCAGACCACACCACACGATCCATTGTCTACAGCCAAGTTCTACGATACAATCGCATTTGCTCCAACCCCTCAGATACAGACAAACACCTACAAGATCTCTATCAAGCATTCTTACAACTACAATACCCACCTGCTGAAGTGAAGAAACAAATTGACAGAGCCAGAAGAGTACCCAGAAGTCACCTACTACAGGACAGACCCAACAAAGAAAGTAACAGAACACCACTAGCCATCACCTTCAGCCTCCAACTAAAACCTCTCCAGTGCATCAAGGATCTGCAATTTATCCTGAAGGACGATCCATCATTCCATCGCAGACTCCAGTGAGAGACTGCTGAATTGGAATTAATTTGCAAATTGGACACCATTAAATTAGGCTTGAATAAAGACTGGGAGTGGATGGGCCATTTCTCAAAGTAAAACTATTTCCCCATGCTTATTCCCCCCCGCTCCCCACACACACACAGTTCCTCACATCTCCTTGTCAAGTGCTGGAAATGGGCCATTTTCATTACCACTACAAACAGTTCTTTTTCTCTCCTGCTGATAGTAGCTCACCTTAACTGATCACTCTCCTTATAGTGTGTATGGTAACACCCATTGTTTCATGTTCTCTGTGTATATAAATATATATCTTCCAACTGTATTTTCCACTACATGTGTCCAATGAAGTGGGCTGTAGCCCAAAAAAGCTTATGCTCAGATAAATTTGTTAGTCTCTAAGGTGCCACAAGGACTCCTCGTTGTTTAGGCCTAATTCTGTTACGCTCAATGAAATTCAAGTTAGTTTCAAGAAATTGTACACAATTTTCATATGAGATGTTATCAGATGTACTTGTGCAAATTATACCTTTTCCCCAGTGACTCTCCCCAAACAAAGAGAGTTTCGTGAACAGGGAATTGGAGCATGTCTTCATTTTTATTTATTATTTTTTAAACACCAATAGTTTGCTCAGTGCTTTACAAGACACACTGAAAGATAAGGTCCCAGTCCAGAGAAGCTTACAAGCTAAACAGACAAAGGTCAGATGTTAAAATACATGTGGAGATGCAGAGAATGTTGCTGACTGTCTCAGAGCATCTTTTTAGTCACGTTTCTTATTGTTTTCATTTCCTTTGCTCCCCTGTTTCTGTTCTCTGATTCTTTTGCTCCCAGTGATATCCTCATCTACCCGCATTCCTCCAACCTGTATTACATTGTATCTTCCAAGTGGTCCTTTAAATCAAGAGATGACTACAGTCATATGGTTTCCATGTCCAAAATATCATCGTGGGTTCAATCCTGAGCTAGTTTATAGTAGCAGGCAAGGGAGTATGTTAATTTAGGTGGAGTAAATGTGCTGAAAGTGTCAACATCACCCAGTCACTCTCCAACATGAAAAAGTATTAAATAAGGTTCAGGAATTGGTATACAGAGGTCTTGGTCTGCGTTAGCACTGTGGGAAACACACCATTAAACATCCCTTTAACTTTTTATTAAAAGATACAGAAAAGAAGAAAAAAACAGGTAACACATTTAAAATATAAACTATTAAGTCAGACTTTCATTTTAGCAACTTTTTTGGTGCACTTTCCCTTTAGCTAGAGAGAGTTTTAGAAGGAAAACCGCCTGGTTTGATAGTCTCAGCTTATATTAAAGATGGCAATAACTGTCCTTTGGGGGAAAAGAGAAGAGGTTAGTTGAGACGGGCTGGAGTTGTTGCTGCTGCTGTTAAAGTCCGATCCTGTTTCATCTCAGGTGGTGTTTGGGATTTAGCTGGAGCAGGTAGGGATGGTGATGTTACCTGGGTCCCTCTCTCTTTAGCTTGCTCTGGTCAGGACACCTCTCAGGATCTGGATGATGAAGGCCTGGATTCCCTGGAAACAGTGGGGGTGAAGCTCGCTCCAGTAGCCTCTGTCAGTTCTTCTTTAAAGTCTCTTTCTTTAAGGACCCACAAGGGGACTGGTGGGTGGAACAGCTCATCCCCCTCATTATTTTGTCAGCTAATTAGGTGTTTATCTGACATGCCAATTTTGGTTCATTAATTTCCAGTTCCACATCTTCTATTTTTACCAAGCTCGATTTCAACATAATCCTTGAACTATATTAGTTGGCTTTTTTGTTTAGACTAATTCTGTCTGTCTCCCTTTTATACCTTTTTTTCATCAACATTTGTTCTTGTAGGTTATTGTGACATCTCATGAACTTATACTCACTTGTTATAGCTAAACTCACAATTGGGCTGACCAATTTATCCTAATTATTATAACTGTACTCACCTCCTTCTTCTCCCCTGCTCTCTCCATGCAATACAAAGAAAGAGCAGGGGTCTGGGGCACATGGCTTATGAGGAGAGGCTGAGGGAACTGGGCTTATTTAGTCTGCAGAAGAGCAGAGTGAGGGGGGATTTGATAGCTGCATTCATCTACCTGAAGGGGGGGGTTCCAAACAGGATGGAGCTCGGCTGTTCTCAGTGGTGGCAGATGACAGAACAAGAAGCAATGGTCTCAAGTTGCAGTGGGGGAGGTCTAGGTTGGATATTAGGAAACACTATTTCACTAGGAGGGTGGTGAAACACTGGAATGGGTTACCTAGGGAGGTGGTGGAATCTCCTTCCTTAGAGATTTTTAAGACCCGGCTTGACAAAGCCCTGCTTGGGATGATTTAGTTGGGGTTGGTCCTGCTTTCAACAGGGGTTTGGACTAGATGACCTTCTGAAGTCTCTTCCATCCCTAATGTTCTATGATTCTATGATACAGAGAAGGCAGCTACTACTCACCTTTCTGTATGGATGGGGGAGACAGTGGGTGGGGGTTGCTCCACCCCACACAACTTGCCAGTCAGCCCTGTGGAGCTGGAAATAAGCTACACCAGCAAGAGGTCACTGCTTCATTCCCCTATGGAGCAAGGGAGAAGATAGGACTGAATTGTTGCTCTGAGCCACAATTCCATCCCTGCTCTGCTCCTGGGGTGCAGCTGTGGGAAGTGGGGCAGGTAGATGCTACCCTTACTCAGGGCAGGTTGCAAAGTGCCAATCCAGCCCTATGTGTGCAGCCTTGAAAAATCAGGGTTAGAAGCTTTAAAGAAAGTGAGAGGAAGCCAATTACTTAAATGGGTCAGTTTTCACTTTGTCTCCTTTTGCCCGTTGTGGTGTACTGAAATCTGTGTTCAAATCAGAAGCTATCACTTTAAGCCTTAAGGGGTTTCCTGGTCCTGATTGCAGGCTAGGGGGCTCTGTAAGGAAGCAGGCTACCTGGCTCTTTCAGCATCAGGCCTGGTCTACAATAGGAAATTAGGTTTGTATAACGATGTTTACAGCTCAGGGGTGTAAAAATCCACACATCAGAGCAATGCAATTAAACCAACGTAGACAGAGGTAGGTTGTCAGGAGAATTCTTCCATCGACCTAGCTACTGCCTCTCGAGGAGGTGGAATACCTACACTGACGGGAGGACCCCTCCCTTTGGCGCAGGTAGTGTCTTCACTGAAGTGCTATAGCAGCACTGCTGCTGCAGTGCTTTAAGTGTAAACAAGCCCTCAGTCTGCAAAGAGCCAGCCTGGAGTAAGGTGGGATGAGTTGTGCTTCTCTGCCTTAGGGAGCAGCCTGCTTTCTCTATATATTTTTGGTCCTTGTGTATTAAGTGTTAGGACCGGGATGTAGGGGGTCAGAGCTGGACTCAGGTCTAGTGTGCAGAGCAGGCATTTAGGTCAGGGAATGGAAGCAGGGAAGCAGAACCAGAGTCAGCTGCCAAATATCAGAGCCAGGGCCGAGCCACCGTCAGAAACACAAATCAAAACTGAGGATAGGAGCTGGGGTTAGATACCAAATGCCAGAGTCAAAGGTCAAGCCAAAGGTCAGAGTCAGGACTGGCAACCAATGGTCAGGAGCAAGGCATAAGGGCAAGAACCAGAGAAGAGGCAAGGATCAGGCACAAAGACAGAGCAAGGCCAGAGCCAGGAAGGGTGGGAAGTGGCTTGCACAAGTTAGGCAAGAACAGGGGCCACTGAGGCTGCCACCGCAGTGAGACTACACAGTTGCTCAGACAACCCACTCAACTCGTTTCCTGGCTTAAGGAGTGGGCACAAGCCAATCAGGCAGCCACAGGCTTTGGGTGTTCTGATCGAACTTCCCGTGGGGCTTAGCCTTCCAGGGAGAGCGAGATGCTGCTTTGCTCAGCTTCTTCGGTGGTAATGAAGGCGTGTCACTGTTCTAAGACCCCCACATCCCCAGATGCTAGACCTACACCCTCAGATCCTTACATTAAGGAGCTAGAGTTTAAGAAATAGTATTTTATGCTTTTATCTAACTTTTCTGTTTGAACACTGTGAGCATGACACCCGTGGCCCCCAGTCCCACCAGTGTTTCATTTGTTTTTTTCAGACAGTTCTATATACTGGCAACTGGGGCCACCCAAGGGCCATCTACACATTGAAACTTGCTGGTACAAAGCAGGTAACAGACAGTTGATTGGATTATTTCGATGATGAATTTCCCCCGGCATTCGGAGGAAAAGGGTATTTAATGTCTCCACCTAAAGGAAAATGACTACACGTAATTGTGTGTCAGAAAAAATATTTTTTCCCCTAAAGTCTCTCATTCAACTGAATGGCATCTAAAACAATTACAACACATTTGCACCAGCCAGAGCGAAGCAAAATGCCTATAGACAGAAATGACATTTATGAGCGCTAAATGAACAACGGGAAAAAACAAACAAAACACAATCCCCAAAGCAAACCACAATCTAAAAAAAAAAAAGCAAAGTCAAATGAGAATTGTCAATCTTGAAATTACAGCTGACCTGACCCTGCAATGTTAATGGGAGTTCTGCATTCCAGAGGGATATCAGAATCCAGTCCAATGATTAAATCTGAAAAAAGGCTACAACAATAAACTAGACACTAATTGTCCATTCTGCGTCTGAATGGCAGGTGTTTTCCCCCCCTCCTGCATGGGTGATTATCAGTGAGGCATTGGTGAGGTTTGTACTAATTCTTAGATTCTGTGGAGTGAAACCAGATAGTTTCAACCTAATCTGACTTGGACAAGGCTATATGATCTCTATATGTTTTATAGGATTTACACAGGCTGGTCATGGGTCACCCATCAGAAGGGATGTCAGACTGGTCTTTTACTGCTCTGAATATGGCTTCTGTTAACCTAACCATTGTTGGTCTGAGGAACTGCCTCCACAGTCCTAGAAAAGCATGACCATAGCTCTGTCCCAAAACATGACAGCACATGGAATCCAAAGCTCCAAATAAAATCAGGACAGTTCACTTTGGCCGGAACCAAGTCAATAGAGACTCATATTGATGCTTCCGGCATTCACGTTTTCGAGAGCTAAATCCAGTTGGAGAGGGATGTGGGGTTGGAAACCAAGAATTCAGAGTTTTCAAAATTTGTTTTTGTTCCCAATTGGAACAAAAATGAGACCTTTTGAATTTTGTTTTGTTTTTTGTTTTTGCCAAAAAACCACAAACACACAAGCCCACCGTGCCATGGCATAGCTAATATTTAAGGCACAGACCTGAGCTGTGGTTGATACAGGTTCAAATTTCTGTTCCAAATCAGGCAGAGCAGAGACTTGACCCTGGGTCTCTAACATTGCAGGGAAACAGGGACGGCTCTAGGTATTTTGCCGCCCCAAGCATGGCAGGCAGGCTGCCTTCGGCGGCTTGCCTGCGGGAGGTCCCCGGTCCCACGGATTCAGCAGCATGCCTGCCGGAGGTCCGCTGAAGCCGCGGGACCAGCGGACCCTCTGCAGGCATGCCGCCAAAGGCAACCTGCCTGCCACCCTCGCGGCGACTGGCAGAGCGTCCCCCACAGCTTGCCGCCCTAAGCACGCGCTTGGCGTGCTGGTACCTGGAGCCTCCCCTGCAGGGAAAGGCCCTAAACACCGGGCTATTGGCTATTCTGGAGCATGAATGGCTGCATCTCTCTCCCTCGCACTCACACACACATCCTGGACCTGAAAAAACCTGATCACCACGGAATGTTTCAGTTTTGATAAACTGGCATTTTCCAATGAAAGACATTTCATTGGAAAAAAACTCCTGCCTTCTTGTAATTCTAGTCAGGGCCGCCCAGAGGATTCAGGGGGCCTGGGGCAGGGCCGGGTCTTTGGCGGCAATTCAGGGGCGGGTCCCTCTTGGAGGGAAAGACCCGCCACCGAATTGCTGCCGAAGAATGAAGTGGTGGCGGTAGACCAACCTAAGGGCCGCCGATCGCGGCTTTTTTTTTTCCTCGCTGCTTGCGGCGCTTGTACTCACCGGGCGGTGCTCCGAGGCTTCGGCAGCACTTCAGTGGCGGGTCCTTCACTCGCTCCGAGTCTTCTGCTGCACTGAAGGACCCGCTGCTGAAGACCCGGATGGAGTGAAGGGCCCGCCGTGGAAGTGCCACCGAAAACCCGGAGCAGCTCGCGGGGCCCCTGCAGGGCCCGGGGCAAATTGCCCCACTTGCCCCCCCCCCCCCCCCGGGCAGCCCTGATTCTAGTATATGTTTGCTTCACATCCCCACAAATACGTGTTTACACTAATCAAAAGAAAATCCCAAACTCATTAGAGAGTTGTCTTCTTAAACTACCTCATCAAGCACAAACACTTTCTGAAATAAATTAGTTTTTAAACTGGGACAATAAAGGTGTTAAAATGCAGGAAGTAATTTTACACATTACCCTTTACCTGGAGAGACAAATGTGGGCTGGTGGCTAGTTTAGGTGTTCATAAAATGCAATCGATCATTCAAATGGAATCTGTAAAGTGAAGTTTCACTTTAAGTCAATTTTAAATCTAATTGTCTTCTCTGCCTATCACATGACATAATGTACACAGACTATAAGTGTTTAGCCCCATTAAGCACAGAAAGAAAAAAATACTCTTGGCCAGAAAGCACTGTGTGGTTCGTAGCACTTACAAACAAAACGTGGAGACTAAGTGAAAGACAAAGATATAATTCAGAAGGTAAAGAAGTCAGACTGAAAATTGATTCCAGGTGCTGTCAGAGAGAAGATCAATATTTATTTTAAAGCAGCCATAAGTGTGCTAGTCTTTGCACAGGATATAGGAGATGCAACCGTAGAAGAGAAGAGGGGTTTGAGGCACCTGAATTACCGCTCCAATGAAGTACTCTAGTAGTATTTCCAAATCAAATCTTTCATTAAAAAAAAAAATTCTGAGGAAAGCAAACACTTTCTGCGACAATTCTCATTTTGCCAGTTTTCCATCAGAAAAAAAAAGTTTCAATGGAGAATTTTCAACCAGCCCTATTTTGGTCTTCATTGCCTACCCACTGTGAGCTCCACCCTGCTGCGTGCTCTTTGGTTGTAACCAAAACAGCTTTAATTAGCCCCCTTGGAGGTCCCCAGAACAGGTGTGCCGAGAGGAGCTACAGACTCCAATGTAACGGTCACTGGAGAAGTTTGAAGTCTGATGAGCCCACCTAACCAATAGGACTTACACAGCACTACTGCCTGGGGCATTCAACGTCACACCAAGATTAGTGTAGATCGTGCAATCTTGTTAAGCACTTTTTTCTACTGCTGTGAAACATGGACATTTTATAGCAGGCACGTGAGGCAACTAGAGTATTTTCACATGCGCTGTCTGATCTATAACATCAAGTGGTCGGACAGAATATCAAACATTGAAGTTCTGGCCTCGTGCTGCATGACTAGCATTGACTCATACAGGCACATCTTTGCTAGGCTGGTCTCCTTGTACATATAGATGGTATGCAACTCCCCAAAGCCATATTTTATGGACAGTTGAAAATGGGGGCCAATGAAAACAATATAAGGACACTCTCAAGGCTCAGTTAAGCCTGCTTTGCTGTAACAAAATAGAAGAAAGAAAAAGAAAGGGGCTGGAGGAGTGTGGAGGTCTAGTGAGGAGATAAGGAGGAAACCACGGGGGAGAAGCAGCACTGAGATCCTGGCACTGAGGGAAGGGGTTCACCCAGAGAGATGGTGGAGAAGGAAGCCTGTAAAGGGCAGAGTCCAGGGAAAAGGCAGCAAGGATTTGGATGGTGCAGACATTGGCTGCTGATTGTAGGGTCCCTGGGCTGGAAACCAGAGTAGCAGGTGGGCCCAGGTTCCCCTGATAGTCACTGGGAAAGTGGCACAGTCTTTACTGGGAAGACTGTCTGGGATGTCACCCGGACAGTGGGTCCAGTGAGACCTGGAAGGGGAGAACTGTATAATGACTTGACTGGAGGGCTGAGCCAGAAAAAGGCAGTTCTAGAGCAGTGGTTTTCAAACTTTTTTTCTGGCAACCTAGTTGAAGAAAATAGTTGGTGCCCACAACCCAACGGAGCTAGGGATGAGGGGTTTGGGGGTGTGGGGCTGAGGACTGCGGGGTGGGGCTGGGAATGAGGGTTTCAGGGTGTGGGAGCAAGTCAGGGCTCTGGGCTAGGGGTGCAGGCTCTGGGCTGGGGCCAGGGATGAGGGATTTGGGGTGCAGAAGGGGGCTCTGGGTTGGGTGGGCTCAGGGCTGGGGCAGGAGGTTGTGGTGTGGGAGGGGGTCAGGGCTCTGCGCTGGGGGTGCAGGCTCTGGGGTGGGGCTTGGGATACGGGGATTGGGGTGCAGGAAGGGGCTCCAGTTTGGGGAGGGCTCAGGTCTGGGGCAGGGGCTTGGGGCACGGGGTTACCTCAGGCAGCCTCTGATCAGCGGCACAGCGGGGGTGCTAAGGCAGGCTTCCTGCCTGTGTTTGCACGGCAGACCGCAGAAGCAGCCAGCAGCAGGTCTGGATCCTAGGCAGCGGTGCGCAAGTGGCTCCACGTGGCTCTCACCCACAGGCACCGCACCCCTCAGCTCCCATTGGCCAGGAACAGGCCAATGGGAGTGTGGAGCCGGTGTTTGGGACAGGGGCAGTGCGCAGAGCCCCGTGGCCCCCCATCATGAAGGAGCTGGACCAACTGCTGGCTGCTTCCAGCACAGTGTCAGAACAGGTAGGAACTAACTGGAACTAGAAACTAACTGGACAACGTAGCAGGCACATTGCTGGAGAAGAGATTCTATGTGTTGAAACCTCATAATAAAATACAATAAAATAAAATAAAATAAAATAAAATAAAGTGTTGGCTTATAGCTAAGCAAAAATTCTGATGATGGAATCTGAATGTTTTGAAAAAGCAAGCAGTAACGGCAGGAAAGTAAACCCCATGGTAAAACAACATCCTTTTCTTCCACTCAAAGTGGAGTCAATTTTTTCCTGTGCAAGCCAATTGCACATCACTTCCACTTTTATTTATCTCTCTCTCTCTCTATATGACCATTGCTATTGGAGAAGCACATTCAGTGAGAAGAGCAATGCCTCATGTTGGTTTCTCACATTTCTCTTTTCCTTTGATTTACCTCAGTCAGGCCGTTATCCCGAGATACTGTTCAGCTTTTATGGTAACATCAAAGCCCACAGCGGTCACAGGAATACATTTCTACAATCTCATACTGTTAGGAACAACTAAATTGGCCATGCTCCATTTGAAAAACTTCAGCATAGGATCTCCGGTATTACTAAAATGTCAAGGTTAAGTGGAGTGGAAAATCATTCTGCCATTTTAAAGGCAAAAAAATAAAATAAAATAAAATAAAATAGAACCAAGCAACTAAAATATAGTTAGAAACTTTAACAAGTTGTTGGATATGCATAGATGGGTGAAAGCACTAGTACAGGGATCAGCAACTTTTGGCACGTGGCTCATTTTGTTTACCTGCCGCGTCCGCAGCTTCAGCTGATTGCGGCTCCGACTGGCCGCGGTTCACTGCTTCAAGCCAATGGGGGCAGCAGGAAGCGGCGACCTGCGGATGCGGCAGGTAAACAAACCGTCCCGTCCCACCAGGGTGCTTACCCTGGCAAGCCATGTGCCAAAGGTTGCCGATCCCTGCACTAACATTGAATTAGACAGTCCACTGCAAAGCCTATGTTGAAAGACGAGAAAGCAAAGACTTAAAGCATACACACACACACACACTATATATATATATACACACACATATACACATACACACACACAGACACAGTTGAAATTACGAGTCAAGTGACCCTCTAGGCTCTAGTGCAAATTGAATAGACGTTGATGGATTTGTTTTCCTTTCAGATTAAATTGAACTTCTGATTTGAAAGTAGTTCACCTGTTCCTGAGCTTGAAAGCTACATTTTTCCTTAACTAACGTTCTCTTGTTTAGACAATTTAGTTTTGTAGTGGCTTAGAAACTAGCACCTTAATGTTGGCGAGGGCTCACAAGAAAGGCCCTGGTAAATAATAATGAGTTATATTTTCTAGGGTCACTTTCACCGACATGGTGATTTGTATATTTCTGTGAAAGGTCACCACATGTTGTTATTACTACAAATGTGTGTTAAAATATACTTTGGAGCAGGGATTGCATCTCCCTTAGTGTTTGGAGATGGCCCACCATGTTTTGGGTGCTGCTGCAATGTAAGTGATAAATAATGCTGCTCTCCAAACTTCCCAAATACGTTCATAAATTACACCAGGTGACTGTCTAGAAAGTAGAATGTGGCCTTTGGCACTTATGCTCCTGTATCTGTCATACAGTTGTCAAGGTATGAAGTGTCACAGTTATGCTGATATTTTGATTCATACAGTTCACCGGTGAAATACATGTTTGTATAAGGGAATTTGTTTATTGGTTATTTGTATTATGGTAACATCTGGAAGCTCCAAGAGACATCAGGGTTTTACCATGGTAGGCACTCTACAGACTTGCAGTAAGCTACAGACCCTGCCTCAAAGAGCTGACAATTTAAATGCATAGGAAAGTCAAAGGAAGTATTATCAAGCCCAGTTTACAGATGGGAAAACTGAGGCCTGCAGCGATTAAATGACTTTCCCCAGGTCACACAGGGAATTTGTTGCTGAGCTAGGAACTGAAACCAGATCTCCTGAGCCTCAGTCCAATGGCTTAAATGCAGGATCATTCTACACATACCCCCGCCTCCACAGAGCGAGAGAGACAGACAGACAGAATATTGATCTAGCTATTTAAAATCAGAAGTAACCAAGAGCAAAATTTGGCCCAATAACGTTGGGCTGTATTGTAGCTTTGCCACGGGCTCAGAGGACAGGCAGCACAGGAACAGCCAGGAACCAGATTGTGACTCCAAGATTACTTCCCCTCGTTTAATCTTGGTTTCCCATCCTTGCATGCCAACCCACCTGTAAAGGAGGAAGAGCAGAGGCCCATAAGAAAATGCTCTTCCCTCTCAATCCTACACTGCTAACCATGAGATGGGTAGCCCATGACGCTGGGGAGCAAGGGATTTGTAGAACAGTAAGCTTAACTTCAGTACCCGGAAAGATAATGAAGCAAATAATTAAGCTATCAATTTGCACACACCAAGAAGATAATAAGGATGACTGGAAAAAGGCAAATATAGTGCCCATCTTTAAAAAATGGAAGAAGGAGAATGTCCATCATTGGGGATTTTTAAGAACAGGTTAGACAAACACCTGTCAGGGATGGTCTAGATAATAATTAGTCCTGCCTTGTATGCAGGGGACTGGACTAGAAGACCTCTTGAGGTCCTTTCCAGTCCTACAATTCTATTATTCTTTACATGTTGAGACTATGTCTACATTTGGAGATTGGGGTGTGATTTCTAGCACTAGCTTTGTTCAAACTAACATGCTAAAAACAGTAGTCTAGTCAAGGTAGCATGGGTAGTGACGAGTAGTTGCATGAGATAGCTGCCCTGAGTTCATACCTGCCTGGTCCCGCTGGGTATGGGCTCAGGGAAGCTAGCCATTGCTGCTGCCCATGCTACTATGGTTATCCTACTATTTTTAGCCCACTAGCTCAATCAGAGCTGGCGTGAGTATGTCTGCATGAGCTGGGAAGCCCATGAGCACCTCCACATGTTGACGTATCCGAAGTCCTCTGTGGAGGCAGGTAGGATGAGTGACAGACCCACTTGTACCTCAGACTCAAACCAATTCTTAAAATGTTTGCAAATGTTCCAGAGAATTTAAGGCCTCAGTCTTGCAAGGACTCGTGAGTGTGCTTAGCCTCATTCACTGGGAGTATGCACACCCTTCAAATTAAGCACGTCGGTAAGAGCGAGGTTTAAAATGCCACACAACATCATAGAGCTACAATTCTGCTAAGCACTTGCTTCATTAAAGAGGTTGAAAATATGTTCCTCATTTATTTATCAATCATTCCACGTAGATTGGTTGGGCCATGAATCACACCTTAATCCTTCAGGGAAAGCACCAGATTGCCTTGGCTATTTTGTGACACTGCTGTTCAGTGGTTTGCTTTAGGAGCATCTGTTCCAGGGAAATGTCAGGAGAGGGTTTCCTGCTTCGTGTATAGCTTACCCTGTGAACGTAAGCGATTAATGACATAAGTATAGTCCAAAAGCAGAAAGCTCTTCACAGGGGTTTTTTTTCCTGCTGTCTCTTTCTTCCCCAATGCGCTTTGTGGTGGCACAGATATTCTAGGGAATGTGGGTGGGGAGGGAATGCAGACCAAGCCCCAGTAATGACTGTTTAATCATTAAAAATAAATGTATAAAAAAAGAGTGATTGAAGGTTGGCACTGTGCTGTGTCTGCCTGCCAGACAGTCCAAACAAACATTACCAGCAGCTATTGATGTCCCTCTTCTAGTAGCTGGATTCATTGAGGGTCTGCTGGCAGCTTTTCAAGCCAGCTAGAACGCTCTCTCTGCCTCACTCATTTCCTAGTACACAGAAGTAATGAAGCTGGGGACACATTTCGGCTTTGTGGAGTACTTTACCAAAAAACATGTAAAATCCATTTAGGGCTGCAGTGAGAGTGCAGGATCCAGCTCCTCAGCTGGTGTAACCTGACTTAGCTCCATTGACTTCAATGGAACCTCACTGATTAACACCGGCGGAGGATCTGGTCCCAGCTGTTTTACTGCTCCACAGAGTTTTACTCCCCTACCCCCACGCTGTCCTGCTAATCTTACCATAGCGGCAGGGCAATTGTCATCTGTAGGGGTAATTGGCTAGTTTGGCCTCAATGGACTTTTTGCTGAGGCTGCCCAATAACACCAGCTCTGATAGTGGGCTTCTTTGTATGCAGAAACTTGTTCCCATAACAACTCGCACCACCCAAAACAGGTTTCAGATGGTAAAAACTTTGTTTCTAACCGGGGCTGGATTTGGGCCCCAATTCTGCATGTTGCGCTATATTGGCAGATCCCTGTGCCCATACAGCATCCTTCTGAGGGCGATGGGGTTTTGCGCTGATGCAAATTCCCACCCCCGCACCATGAAAAATAATCCAGGGGAGCGGAGCCTTACAGAAGAAGGATGGTCTTACAGTTAAAGCAGTGTCTGCATTGAGAGTCATGACATCTGGGTTTCACCTCAATTGTATACAAGGTCCTGGAACAAATTTTGAAAGAGAAAGTAGTTAAGGCCACAGATGTTAACGGTAACTGAGATAAAATACAACATGGTTCTACAAAAGGTTGATCACGCCAGACCAAATGGGGAGGGCTGCAAGTTACTACAGAGAATTCTTTCCCACATGTCTGGCTGGTGGGTCTTGCCCACATATTCAGGGTCTAACTGATCACCAGATTTGGGATCAGGAATAAACTTTCCCCTGGGGCAGCCTGGCAGAGACCCTGGAGTTTCTTGCCTTCCTCTGCAGCTTGGGGCACAGGTCAGTTGCAGGTTTAAACTAGTGTAAATGGTGGAGTCTCTGTAACTTGAAGTCTTTAAACCATGATTTAAGGAGTTCAGTAACTCACATAGAGGTTATGGGTCTATTACAGGAGTGGGTGGGTGAGGTCCTGTGGCCTGCAGTGTGCAGGAGGTCAGATTACATGATCGTGATCATCCCTTCTGGTCTTAAAGTCTATGCATCTAATTCATGGTTTGACCAATGGTTTTCTATAGCTCACCTAGGAAGTCTCTGAATGGCCCTGTGCATCAGCTTCCCTCTGCCCCCATCTTTAAGGACAGAGGAGCTTGGCCCCAGCCATCCAGGTCCCAAGGCCTGGCCACTTTATGAGCAGGCAGTTTGGGGAAGGATCACTAGATCGAACTGGGAATGGGGGACAGAAGGGTTAGGTGCTGGTGTCATGTGACTACCTGCTGAGGATTAAAGAGGAACGCTTTTAGCTCAAAAGGGTTCACAAAGTTAGAAGAGACCTACAGGGAGACTTGCCGGCAGTATAGCCAGGACAACAGTGGGCAAGGGAAGCCTGCCAGGGTTTAAGTGCAGCCCCAAAGAGGAGGACTGTGGAGACCCTGCCCCAAAGGTAGACGAAGTTTGAACTCCGCGACTGGGACTAGGAAAAGGCCTGGGAATACATGTCCCCAGAGGCCCTGAGCTGGACTGATAGAGGTCCCTGGTTGGAGAGAAGTGGTGAGCAGAGAAAGAGCCAGGGCCTGATGGAAGGGGAAAACCGGAAGCCCTGAGGAAGGAAGAGTTTGAGCTGGGAAGGCCCAAAGGAACTGCCTGCTTATTTTGTGAGGACTTAATACATTAGCCCCAGAGGGGGACGCTTACTTTTCAAACACTGATCTCAGCCAGAGACTCTAGGTGCTACCCTAACATGAAAGGTATAGATTAATGATGAGTAGCCTAAGGCTCTATATCTCACTGCAAAACCCCTGAACTGTTTTTGTAACAGTCTTTTTAAAAAGCTTTGCCACAGTGACACTGTGGTTACCTAGGGATGGTGAATGGGTTACCTAGGGAGGTGGTGGAATCTCCACCCTTAGAGGTTTTTAAGGCCCGGCTTGACAAAGGCTTGGCTGGGATGATTTAGTTGGTGTTGGTCCTGCTTTAAGCAGGGGATTGGACTAGATGATCTCCTGAGGTCTCTTCCAACCCTGTTAGTCTATGATTCTATGACACCCGCTTCTGGAGAGCGATTCACAAACAGTGAGGAATATAGTTAATGTGACAGCTCAAATTTGTCCTTGGGAGCACCAGAGTCATATCTGGGATGAAAGTGGCCCAGTATGTGACCAGGGGAATTGGAAAGCACAGGAAATTGGGGACACTTTACTGTGAATTCTTGATCCAAATTCAGAGGGAGGATGCTGAGCAAAGTAAACTTTTTAAATTTCTGTTTGAGAGGCTATCATCTAGGATCGTGAAGTTGAACAGTATGATGCACCATATTCCATAATATAAAAGGGGAAGAGAAGCCTTTTTATTTAAAAGCTATGACAATGCCCAGTGTTGTTGGTGTTGCCTGAATTCCAATTACCTGAGAAGCATTCAGCACATCACATTTCAACATGCCATTTCTTCTAAGTGGAACCAATTGCATTAAAACAGTCATGAAACTTCAGGCCCCCATACTTCGGTAAAAGCATAATCATAAAAATTTAAAATGCACATATTCATTTCCCACCCTTCAACAATGCCAGGCAAATGTGCCTCATCAAGATTCACTGGGGGCACAATTATCAATGCTCCCGTCTGCCGCGGCGGTAATGGAAAAAATTACATACACAACGGACTCCTGATAAACTCTGCATCTGATTTCCCTGCTCATGAAGCATGGGGTAGTAATTATTACTCTGTCATTCTGCTGCTTGCTGCAAAGAAAGCAATGTACGTTTTCTATTAGTTTTGTCCATCTCTTGGTATAGTTGGATCCTACAGAGAGAGACACTTAAATAACCCCGGTACTATTGCACCAAAAACTAATATTCAAACATTTCTGGAGTACACTGCACTCAGACTTTGCTATTATTTTGTACTTGGTTACTTAGAAATTAGGACTTGATTTAAACCAACAAAAGCAAAACACCTTCACGATGAAGACTGGAATTCCATCTTGTAGCCACTTCCTTTAGCCTAAGAAAAGTAGCCCCTTCAGAGCCATCTCCTTGCTTCAATCAAAGTCAATAGCAAAATGCCTGCTTTCTTCTTCTGGAAGGTGATTGCCCCAGTGTATGTAAAATCATGCATGTGAATGACTCCTGGAGCTGCAGTAACTCGGAGCAACTGGGGATGAGTCAACTAATTAGGAAAACATAAGACCCTGCTGCTGTTTGAATCTTCACTTATGTCTCATATCAAATTCAATCATGCGAGGCACTGAAATATTTGGGTAAGTTTTGCTTCCTCCCCAGTTATGCCATCAGGACCACCCAGAACTGGAAATGCTTAACTACTCTGTGAGTCCTAAGATTTCCAGCCTGCTATTTCAGACCAAGAATTTTGCTTAGTTCAGATGAACCTGTGAATTTAAACCCTAAGGGCCCGACTGTGATACCCCTACTTTGGTTTAGTTTGTCCTTACTCCATGAAGTCGTCCCATTGTATTGATTTTCACTTATTATCAATGAGTACTGACCCAAACTTTTATAGTTAGCTCTTCCAGTCACATGAAGGTGTGTAGCTACTTTCTGAATGGAATGGACAGACGTGCTCCCAACATTTTTAAAAAGGGACTTCTTGAAATAGGTCTTCAGTGGGGCTACTTATGGAGTAGGTATTATGTGACTACTTGTAGAGTAAAGTACTATTCAATGCAAGGGCATCAGACTCAGGCGTTAAGCTTCCCCTCCTACTCATACCCCCCATCACTTGCAGTACAGTATACAGTTTCTTTTTCAAGCTTAATCCTCAAAATCTTCCTTTTTATATTTATCAGTTGAAACCAGACTCTTAATAGTTGTTACATATATTTTTAATTACCAGTTGCTAGTCTAATTTATAAGTCAATGTCTTAAGTTCCATCACATTTTAAGTTGCATGCTGAAAGTTTTAAAACTGTATGTGAATGTTCTGAATAGGTATAACTCAATTTGTATGATACTTTCTCTGTAATGTCTTCTCTATAGTATATCACCTCCCTAAATAACTGAAGGGAATGCCATATTTTGCTCGTTGAGTTTTTTCTTGTGCTTTTAAATATATGTTATAAATAAGTAACTTTGTAATTGTTCCTTTGCCATTAATTTTCGCCTACTTCTGACTCACTGAAAGAATCAACTCTATAGAGATATTATTAGCCTGACATGGATATAATTATACCATATGTCAGCAAAAAAATTACAGAACTTCAACCAAAACCTTTCTGTAAACTATAATGAATATAAAACAAGCAGAGACAATTTATAGCGACCACCGAAAGAATGCAGAACAATACAGAGCTTTTGGAGAAGTTTGGTTCCATGGGTCTGACGAAGTGGGCATTCACCCATGAAAGCTCATGCTCCAATACATCTGTTAGTCTATAAGGTGCCACAGGACTCTTTGTCGCTTTTTACAGATCCAGACTAACACGTCTACCCCTCTGATACTGTTTTCCTTCAGTTTCCCAGCACCTCAGGGAGGCAATTGTTCTTCCCAGAAGGAACGGTGATGGCAGATAGGTCTTTCTGCTTCCTCTATGTTTGGCATGGTTGGCAGAGGGCATGTCCCTCTCCTTTAGATGGTTGCTTGGGTAATGGGTCCTTTCTCTCATTTGAGCCGGATGGGTGTTCTCTGACTGCTGGCAGCCTTCCCACCTAGGTTGCGGCTTGGCTGCGGGAGTAGCTTTCTTTTGGATGGTGAGAGAAGGAGCTCCAGCCCAGTCCATGCTGGGCTAGTAGGGACATTCATGCTGCAGCAGTGGCAGGATTCCTTCTCCGTTCAGCATCAGCTGGGATCCTTCCTCCTTTTCAGGCATAGGGAGAAGGGCTGGTGATTGTGCAAACCCAACATGGAGTGCTTCCCACTCATTTCCTCTCTTCTCTCTCCTTTTTCCAGAGGGTCAGCAAAGGCCATATATCCGAATATAAAGAGACTCATTTTAAGTAGAGTGAGTGTGTCTATGGGATATAAAATTTCATCATGTGCCTTCTGCCTAAGAAGTGGAATCTGGTTGCTTGTTTCCGTCCACCTTAGTGATCAGTTTGCACTGATTTATATTATATTGGTTTAAGTTTTCAAGGTAATCTTTGCAAGGAATGAGCCAGACATGTATTGTGTGTGTGTCAGAGGGGGAGTGATTTCTCCCTTCCTTTCTGCAAATGAATGATGAATTTCTGCTTTACAGACCTCCAAGGTCAGGACTGGCAGCAACAGCCTTGCACCATTCCCATAACCTTCTCCAGCTAAATGAGATGCTTCCATGTAGCTTTAGAAGTGACCACATAGCAATCAGAGGGTATTCTGGTACAGCGTTCAGCCTGGCTTGTACACAGTCTATGTATCTTACATGCTATGGGAATAGCCTATGTCCTCTGAAAGTGACTGTTTAACCTCAAAGGTCTTTTTAAACCCGTTGCAGCTAGAGGATGCAGACTGTAACCTTAAATCGGAAACTCCACAAGATTGATGAGATGGGGAGTTGGACACCTCTGAGCACCACAGCTATGTTGACTTCATGGCGAAGCATAGACCAGGCCTAAGTTGCTGTACGTCATCTGCAAATGTTGCTACCTCCTTGCTCAACCCCTTTCTGGATCATAAGGATACTAAATAACCCTGGACTTTATATGGAACCTTGAGCAATCTTCTATTATTTTAGAGGGAGCAATGAGGCAACAATTCTCCCCACTGGCAAAGCGAAAAAGAGATTGTTTCCCGGAAAGCAAGGCATTTTCCAGCTTCACATTGCCATTTTAACTAGTTTCTATGAAAGCAAAATGGTATGTTAGATGAAAAACCACTCACTTTGTGCAAGTGAGAAGCTACTTTCAGAGGAGAAAAAAATGGTCAGTTTCAAATTGCTCTAATTAGACGTTAATTTTTTCTTCATTCTTGGAATAACTTTGCTGGACTGTTCACCAGAATGCCATCGCTGAAGCATTCCCTGCAAGCATCACTTTGCTGACATAAGATCAATGGCTATTAATATTGTTACGAGTTGGGTTAAACCTCATTGAGCCTGGTGAGTGTAAGAGTCACCTTTCATTCAGGATAAAAGCGACTGGGCTTCTAAAACATATGCACATGGGAAGGCTTGAGTGGAACCATGTTTCCCTGGGGAATGAGAGTTATAATTATTGCGGCTGCACAGTGCTGGAGTACACCAGCCCCCTAAGGTGCCACATGTCCTGTGACTCAGAAACAAGCACTATAGGTACTTCATCAGCTAGGACTAGTAGGGTGAGTCCTAATAACTACTCAGACACATGGCCAAGGGAAAGCATATTTACCTGGGGCTGGCAGGAAAGGAAAAGGTGGAAATACCCTAGATACAGAAGCTTAAATAGTTACAATTCAAAGTGAGCAATGGGGGGGGACAGCTCAGTATTTGAGCATTGGCCTGTTAAACCCAGGGCTGTGAGTTCAGTCCTTGAGGGGGCCATTTAGGGATCTGGGGCAAACATCTGTCTGGGGATTGGTCCTGCTTTGAGCAGGGGGTTGGACTAGATGACCTCCTGAGGTCCCTTCCAACCCTGATATTCTATAATTCTATGAATAGCAGCAAAGGTTTGGGCCTCTGGGGCAATCCAACAGAGTCAAGGCCCTTCAGGCCTTGTACCAAGGTAGCCCTCTTCAGTTCAGGCTCTATATGAAACAAACAGGAGCCTACTGGCTTCCAAACCAGGCTCAGTTAGTGTGTCTCATTAGGGCCCTTCTGCACTGGCTCCCTTCCCAGATGCTTCTGCTCCCTCATAAGACCCACACACCTGTACCCCAGCTGTAACATCCAGCACTCATAGCCTGTTCCACATATGGCTCTGCATACAGTTCCTGGAAATTCTTCTCGACAGCTCTGGGCTTGCCATGCAGCTGCCGCTTCCCAACAGAACTCTGCCACTTCCTGGTCCAGGACTTTTCCCCTTGCCTGGCCAGGAGGAAAGGGAAAGGGATGTGCAATGGGGCCAGGCTGATGGGAGTTGTAGTTCCCTGTTTAGCACATCCATCACAGCAAATGCAGGGGCATTGTTAGGTGGAGCTGTGCATGTGAGAAGCAGAGAAACAACAGAGAAGCAGCAAGGATACCAAAGACGCTGCCACAGAAGTGTCACCCCGAGAGAAAGCTCAGAGAGAGTTTGGGGGCTAACGTGCTGGCTGGAAAGAAGCTTGGCACTGGGAACAAAGAAACAGTGCGGTTTGCATTCCTGCTGTGTTCAGGGAAACAGGACTTGATGCAATCCCGTGTATTTACCAAAAAATAATAAATAATAATAATAATGTACATAAACTTCTCCTCCTAAACAAAAGAGCCTTCAAGACCCTGAACTAGGGTGACCAGATGTCCCAATTTTATAGGGACAGTTCTGATTTTGGGGGCTTTTTCTTATATAGGCACCTATTACCCTCCCACCCCATCCTGATTTTTCACACTTGCTGTCTGGTCACCCTACCCTGAACATTGGTTAACCACTCCGTCCAAGAGGGGTAGCAATGTATTTAGTTTGCAAATATTTACTAGCCACACAGAGATCAATCAAAACCTACAAAGCAGACCGACTGCCTATTACAGTGGCACCCACTGAGGATCAAGACCTCACTGTGCTAGCTGATGTATATATGATCGTCATGAATGAGATGGTCCCTGTCCGGAAGAGCTTGCTGTCTAGACAAGACAGACAAAGGGTTCAGGGAAAGGGACACAACAGACAAGCTAAGTGATGGCTGGCAAACACACCAGTTCCACAATTTGTGTGTGTAGGGGGTGGCTGAAATACGTAAAGGCGACAATCTTGCAACCACTTATGTGCTTAACAAACAGGGCTATTTGTATGAGATGGTATTTACATAAGGCATATTGCTCACCACATAATATGTATGTTGAGAAACTGCCTGCACCTTGCTTAGACAGACAAGGTGGGTGCAGTAATATCTTTTACTGGACCAACTTCTGTGGGTAAAGCAGACAAGCGTTCCAGCTACACAGCGCTCTTCTTCAAGCTGCAGAAACGTACTCAGACTGCCACAGCTACATACAAGATGGAACCGATGGTTTCGCATAAGGAGTTAACATGTTGTAAGAGATCATTCAAGGTGAAGTGGCCCATTAATACCCCTGCAGTCACAGGACAAAAAAAAAGAGGGGGTAGGAGGGGCTAGTAGTTTACAGAGGATTGTAATAAACCATAAATCCAATGTCTTTATGAAGACCATCTTTTTACTGTCTAGTAAAGTTCTGAATTTAAGCTCCTAGGCTCATCTTTTGAAGGCGTTGTGCAGACTTCCTTTGAGGAGGAGGACTGAGAGGTCAGATATGCAGTGATCATTCTGTGAAAAGTGTTTGCTCACAGGCGATAGGGTGTTTTTGGCTTTGAGTATTTTTCTGGGTGAGTTCATTTGGGAGTGTAGCGATTGTCTGGTTTCACACACCTCGTTGTTACTGGGGCATTCAGTGCACGGGATGAGGTATACTACATGTTGAGATAGGCATGTATAGGACTCATGGATATTGAAAGGTGCGTTGTGAGTGTTATTGATCATTGTAGCAGTGGAGAATCATCTGCATGTTTTGCATCTATTGCTTGGCAGGGTCTGGTGCTGGTTTGAGTTGGTGGGTCCTGCTCTGTGGGGAGCTTGCTTCTGATGATGTAGCTTACTTGACATATGGGAAAATTGATAGAACAGATGCTTCTCCTTGTGCTGCTTGACTGCAATAATGCCTGAAAACTTCTGAGAGACTGTTGACAGAGCTTAGAGAGCCTTCAAAGAGACATGACAAGCATTTGCCTTCCCTGACGCACAAGACAAAGGTTTTTTTGTTTTGTTTTGTTTTAAAAACCCCAACAACCCAGGTTATTTAAAGAAGTGAATACAGTGCTCACCCACTAAAGATGATAGGCTACTGGGTCTTGATGCACCAATGCAGGGGAGTGTTCTTCACCCAGGAGAGTTGATCTGGCCACACTATCTGTAACGATGAGACTTTTCTACTAGGGGGAAGGGGAATAGCAGATGCTCACAGATCTTCCCCTTTATGAGCAAAGAGGATAGTACTGTATTCTACGCTACAGAGAGCAGGGAGAGGAAGGTACTAGGAGGCCAGGATGTATGTATGTCCTAAAATCAAATTTCCCATATCTTGAGCTTGATTCAAAGGTCCAGGAAGAGGAGTGGGAAAGAGTCTTATTTTAACCAAACAAGTTCTCCCAGCCTCATCTGTTCTCTCTCCTATCACATCACGAGTATGTTACTTCTGTCCAACACAGCATATTGTATATGACATCCTCTAGGGAAGCTCTAAAATATATTGACATGTATTAAGATAAGTGTTCCACAATGAGACGACATCAGAAGGGGAATTGTGTTCAGATACTATAGCCAAAACGATCCTGCTCCATCATTTTATGGCAAATACAATTACACATTATCGATACTAAAGATTATCCATGACATGGAGCATGTGGACACATATTACAAAGCAGTAATGGCATTTTGAGTATCACATTAATCATGGGGAAAGCTATAAAAAAAACATTCTGCTTATAATTCAGACATTTTTACATGGAATGACATTACGCTTTTATAATGTTTCTTTTATTACTTTTCACATATTTTAACAACTGTTAATTAGTGATAAATTGGTCATTAAGATGACAACATCGATCCATTAATGTTTATTGAATGGCTACATTTTTAAATATTAATTCACACATATTTCTGACTGCACTGTAAATTACTCAGGAATCTGATGGCTCCCTTTGCCAGGGCTCCAAAAGACGGATACGTCCCAAATCTCTGGCGTCAGTGGTCCTACTGGCAAACAGAAGCACCAGCTTCAGTTGATTTGAAAACATACCCCCCACTCCCAGAATATTTCCATTTTTAATTATTAAGTTGCAAGGGAGAAATTCATCCCATGGCGAAATCCACAGAGAGGCAGCATAAGGCTATGCGCTACGCAAGCCCTCAAAAGAGCGCTGGGAGTGAATTTCACCCCTAATGTATTGTATGCCACCTATCACAGGCTCAGTGAGAGGCATGCATAATATTCCTCTTTTGGACTGGCTCGTGCTGAAAAGAAACCCCCAAGGGCTGCAGGAAGAGGACGTGTGAAATTGTTGATTCAGTAGGTGGCACTCTTCTCTCTGACCAAGTACTGAACCTGTTCCCAATCATGCCACTAGGGGGCATTGTAAAGATGAAGACACAGCTACTGTAAGCGCCTGAATAGCTAAAGATGCAAATGCAAAGCCAAAATGCTGGACGCTTGTGGCCATGGAGAGTCCCTGCAGAATTTTCCACAAGAGAATCAGTGTCCTGGTAAAAATCCTAGTTATATTCTTCCCAGCTCCCACTCGCTTGAACATGCTATTCACTTTGTGGTGCACTATTCTGCAGTGGCTATATTTCCATGGTGGGCCAGCTGTCTCTGTATCTTTTTCTGCTTCCTTACAGGGACAGGAAGAAGCTGACTTAATTAGCATTCACACTGTATAGCAATTTGAGATCTTCATACGAAAAGGCATGCAAAACGTGTTCGTATTCATCCAGACATGCCAACTGAGCATTGGCAGGAGCAGTCTCTTTCCTGACTGGCAGTATTTACAATGAAAATGAGTTTCAGGCTATTGTGAGCTGGTGTGTGTGCGGAAAGTCACATGGTGCACGAGGATGAAAAGAGAAGTGATTTGTGACACCAACACTACTGCGCAATTGTTTTTGTTTAGCGGGGCTCTTTCAGTAATTGTTCTCAGCTGTAATTGAAATCGCTCTGCCATCTCCTAAGGAACGAGTGCGGAAGCTATTCAATTCTCTTCATGAAGGACACTAAGCTAGGAAATCTTCATCTCCCAACTCCTTTTGTCCTGCTGCTCCCAGGTAGAATGATGAGGTAGCATCTTTGGTACTGGAGAGATACGGGTTCACGACAGAGCAGGAGCAGGGCTAGTAAAATGTGGTGTGTTAGCTTCTATGTTATTTGTGGGCAATGGGGTGAATCTGATGGATTCCCTTCTTCCCCCGTCACCATCACCCTCTACCCTTGACACAGCAGCCTCTGTCCCAGAAATGGAGAGTTTTAGCTTGCTCCCATTCTACCTCTCCACCTCCCAAAGTGTCACTTACCCCAGTGGTCCTAGCTCTCCTTGCCTAGGAACCACAGTTCGGATTTCTATGATCCAAATGAACATTAAAGCAGTTTGACCTTTCTGATCTCACAGTCCTGTTTCCATCTATTGGTAAAATTGCTTCCGGGATTTTACTATGCTAGTGCAGATCATTTGTAAACGGGAAGTGTTTGGGGTTTTTTTGTTTTTTCTTTCTTTTATTATGAAGATGCTAAAACTTTTGTAACTAATACAAACAAGTAATGAGGTGAGAAGTAAAGCACTAAAAAACAACTAACTAAAAACTAAACTAAAAAACAACCCCACCCCCACCCCCCCAAACCAGCTAGTGCCTATTTTAATAAGATGACTTTATGCTTAGAAATCCTGGCATTCTCTACTTACAAAAAGGACACAGTGCTTTTTCGAATGCAGAGTTCACTTTCTGGCTGGTATGGCTTATTTGACAGGAAATGAGATTTTATTCAGGGGTAAAGTGTGGAGCATTTGGAAACCCTAAGCCAGTGAGTGGAGCAAGACTGGAGTTTGTTCTGACATGTGTGACAGCCACTGGATTACAATTAGCCCTTTGCAGACTTCAAAAAATGTGCAGGTATGGTATTGCCAGTGATAAGCCATATGGAGCTCATTATAAAACAAAACCTAGAAATTATTAGTTAATCAAATGCAGAAAATGTGTGTTCTGCTTTAATATGACAATGTCAGTACATAAACTCTTGAGCTAACAGACACTTTAAGAAATGAATGGTTATTACAATTATACCAGATGTCTCATCAACGGCTACAGAATCCCCAATATGCTAGTCAACTTTATCCTTTTTTAGCCTGCAAATGTAACGCCAACAGACCCTGGTTGTCAGCAGGCGCGAACCGTGGACCTCGGTGCATGAGCCTCTACAGCATGAGCTAAAAGCCAACGGGCTCTTAGCTAAAGCTGTAGAGCAAACTCATTTTCTCTCTCTAAGTGGTCTCGGTGCCACTAGAACCATTCATTAAGTGCTTATATTTCCTCTTCACCAACTGTAATTTGGGACAGAGCACCACACCCAAGAGGTATGTGGGTTACAAGAGCTCTTTGGAGCAGGGTCCAGTTTGATTTTTGGAAAGTGTGGGGTACACTTACTTATGGCCCTCAAATTAGTACAGTGGGTGGGGCAGGAACCAGAATTTCCATTCCACAGAACATTCTTTGTTCTTAATCAGAATGAGCTGCAATTTAGAAGTTTCCTACAGAATGAAAATTCCATTTTTTTTTAATTTGGAACTAAGTGGTTTTAACTATATATATTCACAAACATACACACACACTCAATATTAACATGTATTAAAGTTAGAACTAAGTATTCTGACCCTGTCAAAATGTTTTCGCATTGTGGAAACAAAACAGTTTGACTCTCCTGCCCACCTAAAATTTAATCAAAATTAGATGTTCCCGCAAAACATTTCAATTTCGGTGAAATGTCATTTTTCAGTAGTAAACTGTTCCTCCGATATTTTTTGACCAGCTGTACAAGTTAGAATATAAATGTTTTAGGGCTTGTCTACATGGAGACAGTGCATGGCAAGCCAGGATGCATTAGCTTGCTACGCATTAACTGGCTGGGTGTACCCAGCTACCACTGAAGCGTACTTTGATGTCAAAGCAGTACATATAAGTGCAGTATGGAACTTTTAATGTGCAGTAGCACAATCCACAGGGCCAGAGAGTGTGTGGCAAGCTGGCGTGCTGCAGAGATACACCTCATCTTGCCATGCACCAAGTCTCCCTGGAGACCAGCTCTTAAAATTGATTAATAGGTGACATTTAAGAGCAGATGAGGTTCCATATCATTTATTGTCACCTCCTCGTTGGCAGTTTCAGTAGAGAGGCTGGGGATGTATGGACTATGGAGGACCCCTAAGGTGGTCACTCCAGTTCAGAGTGGTGGGCTGATGAGGCTGTTTGTACGACCACTCCTAGGGAAAGGTAGTGTTGTCTAATGGAAAGGGCACTGGGCTAGGCATCAGGAGACCTGGGTACCAGTCCTGGCTTTGCTATTGACCACTTGTGGGGTGGAGGACCAATCATTTCACAACTCTGTGCCTCCATTTCCCCATTCTACCCTTTATCCTGCAAGTTCTTTCTCTCACTAGGTCCATGTACAGCACTTTCTACAAAGAGGCCCTAATTTCATCTTAGGTGTTAAGTAAGAGAGGACTTCAGTCTCCAGGACTTTCAGGATGACCCTTTTCACCAACCCTAAATTCACTATATTTTTTCTTAATATATTTAAAATGCTTTTTATATGGGCTGACAAGAAGTGAGGTAGCTGAAACTTATAGCCAGAGAAAGCAGAGTACTACAGGCATTGCTGACTGGGTGGGTGGGCTTGACCTCCCAATCACTGCACAAACAATGCTTTCCTTGAAGACTATTTTATTATTATTTGAACTCAATGGGAGTTTTCAGTGGACACTGATTGCAAGATCAAGCCATATATTAGTAGGAGAATGAGGCCGATATGTTCCATTCATTAAGTGCTTATATTTCCTCTTCACCAACTGTAATTTATACCTCACAATTCTCTCCTGTACTTATGAGCTGATGACAGGCAATCCAGACAGCAGAAAATATCATTTCAACTTGCTAACATGTTTTAATTCAGGTATTAACAGGACACATTTTTGGTTGAAATTCACACTTGAGCGAATAACATGGACTGACATTTTCCTGATGTAGGTCTCCAGTAGTCAAGGAAAAGTCACAACAGTTCCCCCACTGAAAGGGATATATTCTTTAAAAGGGTAAAATACTGACCAGCTACACTGTGAGGATCCTATGGTGCGCATATCCATCCTAAATAGGATACGTTTCAATGCTTCACTCTAGGATAAGTTATTGTGATTTAATGTATCTTGCTTATATATGCTCTGATATGCTACTAACAGGATCATCATACTTACGGGATTCAGCTGGCATTTTCAGGGAAACAAAGCCAGGGGGAATTGTTCTGGCTACGCAAACTAATGGATTATTAATGGAGACCACTACGCTGTGGAAGAATAATTAAGAATTTATTCAGAGATAAAGCCAAATGGGTCTGGAAAAACTTAGATCTCTCAGGCCATAAATATACAGCCCTTTTACAATCTAGCATCTGCTGACTAACACAAACCCACTTTCCAGAAGGGCACAGCTGTGTTAATTTCACAGTCACTTTGCTCTCCACCACCATTGGCTCTCACAAGGTCTTCTGTGGGGCCCAGGACTGTAGAGATGGATAAATTCACTCAAAACAACTTTAAACATGTTGCCTAGTTTTGGACGTGGGGTTTATAGACCTTCTGGAAAGTTTTAGCTAAGTGTTTTTTTCCTCACAATGAGCGCCTCAGTAGCTTTGTTCCCAGCATATCAAGCAAAGACTTTTCTTAGAGCATTCCTAGCAAATCCAGCAGCATGAATGATCGGAGATTTCCAGGCAAATTTCGCAGACTCAAGAGATTCAGATAAGCACCTGAGCTTGAACCATTTGATTTTTTCCTGCCACTAAAGGCTTGTCTGTCCAGGGAAGTTAGTTAGCTATTACACTTCAAATTCACACCCTAGCTTATTCCACACTAACTCCCTGTGTGGATTCTCTTATTCCGCACTATGAATGTCTTTGTGCATTTTAGCTTAATCCACTTTCAAAGTGAATTAAGCTAAACCACACAGGGGCACTCTTAGGGTAGGTTTACACTTACCTTCCCGGTCGACGCGGTGAATTCGAACTCCGGAAGCGCTGCGGTCGACTCCGGTACTCCACCACTGCAAACGGCGGTGGCGGAGTCGACGGGGGAGCCGCGGAGTTCGACCCCGCCGCGTCTGGACGGGTGAGTAGGTCAAACTAGGGTACTTCGAATTTGCGTACCCTAGTTCGACCCCCCTTCTTAGTGTAGACCAGGCCTTAGTGCAGAATAAGAGTGGCCACATGTCAGCTAATGCAGAATACATATTAACCACTCTGTGTACCACGGCTGATCGATCTATGGTGCATGACACACATTCGTCTTATTACTTAGGTTGGGAGGGAGGAGGAGACAGCCCATATAGAAATGAAGTGTATTTTCTTATTTCACAATCATTCAAGCTTTCCTTCCATTACAGTCTATGGTAAAGGGGTCAAATGTGTTGCCTTTCTAGTTCA
Organism: Mauremys mutica; assembly: GCF_020497125.1. Classification (NCBI taxonomy): domain Eukaryota; kingdom Metazoa; phylum Chordata; order Testudines; family Geoemydidae; genus Mauremys; species Mauremys mutica. Next base: position 7,420,361 of record NC_059081.1, on the reverse strand, counting down.
TCCCTTTAATAGCCAGCCACGTGAGCAGACATCTCTAAATTATTATGATTAGTTCTACAGTTTGTGCTTAGTGACCTCAAGCAAGATTAGAACCCCGTCGCATTACATGTGGGACAAATCCATAGGCCAAAAGACTGCAATGCAAAACACTGGCCAAAAGAATTTGCAATTTAAATAGACCAGACAAAGGATGAGCTATTATCTTCATGTTCCTGATGGAAATAGAAGCCCAAAGATCAAGTGACATGCCCAAACTGAAAGAGGGAGATTCTCTGCCAGGAATATAATCTAGACCTCCCAAATTGCACTTCAGTGCTTTAACCACAGAACTATCCTTCCTGGCTAGAGACTAATCATACCACTGTACACAGCTGGATATTCAGTGGTGACCCTTCATACTGCAGTCACGGCAATGGACCTGGGGTTGCTCATAATTAGAGATCAGTCATATACTATACATTGTTTTTTAAAATTCATTGCATGTACCCTGCTTTTATGTCACAACTAAAATTCTTGCTGGTTTACGACGCCAGGCGCAGTGATCTAATAAAGACAGGCTTTGCATTATGTACTCATGATGCTGAATTAGTCATCGTGGCAGTTTGGAGGACACACTTATTCCCAGAATCTCCTGTTTAATTTATGATTCTGTCTCGTCTTTCACTGCTCACATTTTTCTTCATAACGCTACCGGTTCCAAAGTTTTACCCATCCAAGGAATTTCCCTGACCACAAAAATATGGCTGAGTGTTCTGTTATCAGAATGCATGCCTGTTATTGCTTCGCCCTCATTTTTTGGCTACTGGCCCCATGGGATGGTAAACGGCAGGCAGTTTGGGGGTACCTACCCTCAGGGCCGGTGCTTCCATTAGGCGACCCTAGGCAGTTGCCAGGATTCAGGGGGCGGCATTTTGTGCACTCCCCATGGGGCGCACGGGAGCTTCCGGTTCCGCTCCCGTTGCGCCGCCGAAGAAGGACCTTCTGCCAACATGCCGCGGAAAACAGCGGCAGGCAATTGAGCAGCTCAATGACGGCCGCTGTCGCCTGCGGCATTTCAGCGGAGGGTCTTCTTTGGCGGCGCGATGGGAGTGGAACCGGAAGCTCCAACGCGCTCCGTGGGGAACGCACAAAATGCCGCCCCCGAATTCTGCCTAGGGCGCCAGAAACCCTGTCGCTGCTCCTGCCTACCCTTACATGCATCATGGACAACAAGTTAATTCAGAATGTGTCCTACAGACATTTTGCCCTTCTAAATCATGATTGCACAGACCACCTTCGCTCCCACTTGTGCACTGTCAGGTACAACAATTGTTCATGTGAAAGAGCAATAAGAAAATCAATGGAGCTTTAGCTCTCAGTGCAATTTAGCAGTTGGAATTATGAAGTAGTGCCTAGCAGAGGCACTAGGAGGTAAAGGATAAGAGAGTAGCTAGGGAGTCAGAGCACATGGTTTCTATTCCTGGTTCTTCCATTTACCTGTGCTGTGATATCAGGCAAGCTGTTTCCTCTCCCATCCACCACAGATTGGTTGAGGCAGGGACTATCACTATGTGTCTGCATAGTGTCAAGCAAAACAGGGCCCCAGTCTTGGTTGGAGTCCCTAGATGCTGCTGCAATACAAAAGCCTATCAGGATGGAGATTCCACCATCTCCCTATGTAACCCAGTACAGTGCTTCATCACCCTCCTAGTGAAATAGTTTTTCCTAATATCCAACTTAGACCTCCCACACCGCAACTTGAGACCATTGCTTCTTGTTCTGTCATCTGCCACCACTGAGAACAGCCGAGCTCCATTCTCTTTGGAACCCTCCTTCAGGTAGTTAAAGGCTGCTATCAAATCCCTCCCCTCCCCCGATCTCTTCTGCAGAAGAAATAATCCCAGTTCCCTCAGCCTCTCCTCATAAGTCACGTGCTCTAGCCCCTAATCATTTTTTCTGTTCTTCACTGGACTCTCTCCAATTTGTCCACATCCTTTCTGTAGTGGGGGCCCCAAAACTGGACACAATAATCCAGATTTGGCCTCACCGGTGCCAAATAGAAGGGAATAATCACTTCCCTCGATCTGCTGGCAATGCTCCTACTAATGCAGCCCAATATGCTATTAGCCTTCTTGGCAACAAGGGCACATTGCTGACTCATAGCCAGCTTCTCGTCCACTGTAATCCCCAGGTCCCTTTCTGCAGAACTGCCGGTTAGCCAGTCAGTCCCCAGCTTGTAGCGGTGCATGGGAGTCTTCCATCCTAAGTGCAGGACGCTGCACTTGTCCTTGTTGAACCTCACCAGCTTTCTTTTGGCCCAATCCTCCAATTTGTCTAGGTCACTCTGGACCCTATCCCTACTGTCCCCCCAGCTTAGAGTCATCTGCAAACTTGCTGAGGGTGTAATCCATCTCATTATCCAGATCATTCATGAAGATGTTGAATAAAATCAGCCCCAGGGCCAACCCCTGGGGCACTCCGCTTTATACCAGCTGCCAACTAGACATTTAGAAGGAGCCAGACTGCCCTCTCAGCTCAGGTTGTTTTTCCCCTTTCATTTACTATGGAGTCCTCTGTTGGCTGGATGTTGCCTGGGGGGTTAACACGGTGCTCAGCAATCAACCAGCAGGTTATCCAGTATCACCTGATACTACAGACATCATCTCAAGTTTACAGGCCACCCTATGATAATGGTAATATCTTAAGAGACATGAAGCCTTGAGTCATGCTTCAGGGCATAATCTACTATTAACTGTCCTGTGGGCAGTTACTTATTCCTTCGTTGTGTATTCCGGAGTTTGTTGCACCTGACTCTGGCTGCTCTCATAGGCAGTATACTGAACCAAATGGACCACGGGCCTGATTTCATATAGCAATACCTAGTAGTGAAATAACCTTTGTCTAACACAGGCAACTTGACTGCTAGAGCAGAGGAATATTGGTAGGGCAAGCTAATTAAGCTTATACAAATCCAATTTTTTTGCTAACGAAAAAGATAATTTGATTATTCATGTTAAGTGTCTGGAACCCTTATAATAGTGGTGTGGCTATTTGGTCAGGAAAATTAGGAGTACAGGTAACAAGAATAAAGTTATTGATGTGAGCAGAAAAGTAAATAATAGGAAAGAATGTCGACAGATAAGGAAAGGCTCAGAATATTTAAAGACTAATGGATGAAAGAGACAGCTCAGTGTAGATATATGATGAATAATGAGCCTTTTGCCAAGCATAAACAACTTCCATAGGTGCTTCATACCGGACGGAGGAATACAAAATAAAAGGCCAGGTCAACTCTTGTAAATTAGCATAGTTTTGCTGAAGTCAGTGGGGCTTTTCTGATTTACACCAGCTGAGGATCTGGCCTTATAAAGAGTGAGGACTGGTAATGACCAATGAGAAGCAGGTGAATACATCACATTGCATTGGAAGCTGTGGGTGGGGCACCAGGATTGCTTTATCTCCTTTCCTCCACCCGCACAGCAGCCAACTTGTTCCTTTGTCAGACCCCCTGTGTTAAGGCAACAAAGGATGTAATAAAATGTTTTACTTGTACCAGTAGCAAGCAAACACATATGATTAAAAAAACCTCACCCCCCCCCCCCATAGAAGTAAGACCACCTACAGCACAGGCCCAAAGGAAGATGAGCTATTAGCATGAATGTCTCCTCTCAGATGCACATTGCAGCTCTCAGCTATCCAGTATTCATTCCACATGAGTGACAACATAGCAGTAGCTTACCTTTCTACTGTCAGATGCAGTGCTCCTCCTCTCTCCACCGGGCTTCCCTCTCATTTGTGGGTAGTTTATAGCCCTCCAGCCAAACAGAGCAGGCCAGACCTTCCTAAGTAACAAGAAATTCAAACCAAACAAAAAACTCCCCAGCTCTTTGCTCTCCCCAGGTCACAGTCCTCTTCCCAGGGCCTGTGCAGCCTTCAACCTTTGGCGGCAGTGTGGGCCATACAGGTTTGTCACAGAGCCCACATCCAGAGGCTGTATCTGACGCGACCCCTCAGAGGCACAGGGGAGCTCACTCCCTTCTTCTCCTGAGAGCTCCAGATCCTAGATCCTGTAGCAGCTATCTGGCCTGGCCGCAGGATTCTCCAAGAAACCAGACCTCCCCCCGCTTCCCCCAACCAGAGCTTTGCTACCTGCAGGCTGGCCCTCCAACAAAATCCACAACAGCATCAACTTCCCTTACTCTTTTGCATGCCTCCTCTCCAGTCTTTTCTCAGGTTCTTCCAAAGCCCTGTCTGAGCAGCTAGACTGTTGCAACCCAACAGCCACTCTTGCTCCTTTCAGATCTCTCTCCATACTTAGGAAAGCAAACCTTTCTTCCCAGCATGCTTTGCTACCAGCCTACAGTGCCCAGGTCTATCTGGGAATTACAACTCCCAGAATGGCTTTGCTGTTTTGGGCTGGAATTTGGGAAAGGGCTGAGCTGGACATACCCTTAAAGGGACAGCGCATCTTGTTTCACTTTGACTCCTCTCTTACTTTCTCTTGCTATGCCTAGTCTCATGTTAAATTCTGTTGCTTCTTCTTCTGCATCCTCTCTGAAGCCCAATCTTTCTGCTCCATCTCTATTGCTAAAACCTTGGCCATCTTGTCCCTACACTGCAATTTCCACTCTTCTTCCTTCCTTGCCTCTTACCTTTCCCCACTTGAGTCTAGCCATTGCTCAAATGACCTATCTCCCTCTCACCGGCCATGTCCCCCTCACTGCTTGAATCCCTTACCCTGCCCTTGTCAACACTTTCAGTAATCTGGCACAGCTCTCTCCCTGCCTGCATCTCTGCTCTAATGTAATAGACAAGGCCAGAAGGCAATACTGTGACTGTCTACTCTGACCTCCTGTATAACACAGGCCATAGGACTTCCCTCAGTTACGTCCTTTTTGAACCTGAGCATATTTTTAGAAAAACATTCAGTCTCAATTTAAAAAATTGCCTGTGATGGAGAATCCACCAGAGCACTTCATAAGTTGTCCCAAATGGTTAATCACCCTCTCTGTTAAAAAAAAATTGCACCTTATTTCTAGTCTGAATTTGTCAGCTTGTTATACCTTTTTCTGGATCGGAAAGCCCTCTATTTTCAAATTTCTGTACTCCAGGTAGGTACTTATAGACTATGATGAAGTCACCCTTTAATCTTCTTTGTTAAGTGAAATAGACTGAACTCTCTACATGCTTCACTGTCAGGCATGTTTTCCATCCCTCTAATCATTCGTGTGATTCTTTATGGAGCCCTCTTCAGTTTCATTCTACACCCTCTCATGATCCTTAGCCTTCTTCTTCATACTCACTTCTCAGCGCTCCATTTGTCCCCTCCCTTTCTCAGCTCCCCATATCCCAGCCGTGAAATGCCCTCTCTCTCCTCCTTCAAACCTCTCCTTACAACCCATGTTGGTCTATTGGTTTGGAAGAATAAAGTCCCACAGCTGTTGGGAACAGGGGAAAGGACTTTGAGGAAATGTGATCAACCTCATTTGTGTGTGTGAGGGTGTGGCTGGGATTCCCATTCCTCTTCCCTTCACAGTCACAGGTCTCTTCCTTATTGTGGCCTTTCTCTCTGGGTCAGAGCCTACCAAGTTATTCTCATGAGCATATGGCAATTTAGGGCAAAAAATGCACAGGACCATCACTGTCAGGTTCCTCATGAGCTCTCATAAACAAAAACAGAGGCACAGCTTTAGATCAATATTTTGCAATCCACCTCCGCTCTTTCCCCACTGCTGAAGACTGATTCCTTTCACCAACCTCTCCACTAAAATAAAATAGCTGACCTTCCACCCCTTTCCCCCATGGTTACACTTATAGCTTCAAAATGGGGTAAAAATCTTTTTCTGAAAAAGATTACTTTGGGTTGCAAGATTTCAAAATTTGAATTTTTTTCACTAGCTCTAATTCCATTCTACCATGTCCAATATGAATGAACACAACCATCCCAGTTTAACCATGTAATTGCAATAGGTTTTGTATTGCGACAAGCGCTGATTTTGCTATTGGTTTTGAATGAAATTGCGTCAGTGCCATTGTTGTCATGTTGCACATATTTCATTCTCATATTTCATTCGTTAGTAGCCAAGCAAGAGGCCTATATATGGTGTTTCCTTTTGGGGTTTTAATGCAGTTATAAAATGATGAATATTTCATTGTTTGTAATGCAGGTTTATTATGGCCTTGCTCGATTGCCTGTGTGGTCACCTGTATGCAAACCAGAGAGGGATAAATGGTGAATTGAGATGGAGGGATATAATGGTCTCATCAAATTTCATTTATTCTAACCTCCCAAGGCAAAAGGTCTTCTTTTGCAAAAATAAAAGACCCTGTAAGCTGTTATTACTTGAGATAAAATATAGAACAGCCCCAGTCTGGTAGAGTCATTAATTACCATTAATTGCAGTTGGAAGTCAGTCTCTGACCATATATAGCTAAATTCTGTTTATTTTGGCATGTGTTGCTTTCACTGATGGTGGGGCTGTTTAATTTACATTATAGCTTCTCTGGAGATTAACATGCCAAAATTGCATGAATTTTTTCCCCTCATTTTCAAATGTGTTCTGAATTAAGGCCCTCAAACTAAGGATATGTCTACACTGCAACTGGGAGGTCTGACTGCAGCATGTGTAGACATACCCGAAATAGCTTTGCTCTAGCTAGAGTAACAACAGTGACAACGCTCCAGCTACCCCTGCTCATCCAGGGCCCTGTATACCTATTCAAGCAGCTACAACCTGTGCTGCTGTGCCTTCATTGCTATTGTCACTTGAGCTAGCTTTGATCTCACTAGATCACAGGTAGCTCTGGTATCTCTGTACATGCTGCAATGATACCTCCCAACTGCAGTGCCGACATGCCTTAAAACCAAGAATGCATTTGTCTCAAAGAGGAAATGGAGAGAGAATAAACACTATTAACTGCTAAAGATTGGCTTAATCCATAAAGTTAGCATATGGATTCTAACTTTCCAAAGTTCAGGCATATTCAGTGTAGGTGGCTTTGGTTTCAGCCTGTTTCTGCTAAGACTCTCACCCAATCAGACACATCAGCACTTGAGTAGTTCCATTGACATCAAACACACAGTAGCTTTTGACTCTAAGGAGGCTTGTCTTGCTATATATCTCTGAGCTAAGAAGAGTTTGAAGTAAATCAATGAACCTTAAACTATAACAGCACATGTTGTAGGTCTACTGTCATGAGAGCCTGAAAACCTGTCTTCCACTTAGGAAAAGGTCAAATAGCCAACCTTCTGCTGAAACTGGTTCTGAGAGAGATCCCATGTGCAATCAGCACTTGACAGTGAAAAAACCAAGTGGAAACTGCAGTCAGCCCCAAAGATAGTTTTGGAGAACAAGGCAGCAAATGGAATGAATATATTAGAAGTCTCTAATGACTTCCGGCTAGAGAATCTCAGTGCATCTACTTCATCCTCATAATCCTGACCTCTGCTTTTCAGACCATCAATCATATCCCTTTCTTGGCATCTTATATTTCTTGGGCTCTGGTGACTCCATCCTCTCCTGGTCGCTCCTTCGGTATCTCTTTAAGGTGTTCTTCCCTTCCCATCTTCTGCTCTCTATAATGGTTTCACAGGACTCTCTGCTTGGTTCTACTCGTGCACCCTTTCCTTGGATGACTTAATTTGCTTCAACTACTGTTTTCATGCCATGGACTATCTTTATTATTAATGTTGATGACTTGAACTGTATCACACAATCTAACCCCATATCTCCACCTGTCTCCATGGCTGAAATTTCACATGGCTAAAGTTGAACTGCTGGTGTTTCCTTCCAAGCCCTGCCTATTCCCTCATCGTCTGTCACTGTGGACAGGGCCCACACCCTGAAAGTCACTATCGACTTTTCTCTTCATCCAAAAATCAAGGTTGTGTCCAAGTCATTCCAGTCCTCTTTCCATTCACATAACATTTCTGAATTCAAGCCTTTATCCAGACATGTCTGTCCCTTCCTCAATCCCCCAGCCTGATTTCCACAACCTCCTCCTCTCTAGCCTCACCAAGTCACCCTTCTCCAGTCCATTCAAAATGCCACTAATAAGATGACCTTCCTGGACGAGTGCTCTAGCCATGTCATTCCACCCACTGCTTTCAAGTCCCTCCACTGGCTCCCCCTTTCCGCCTAGTCAAGATCAAGCTTTTTTGAAGCCCTTCACAGTTCTACCCTTCCCTATTTATCTGCTCTTGTTGCTTATCACAGTACCCTTTGCTCACTGCACCCCACCATTAATGGCAGCCTTGACCAGCTAGCTATCGGTTTCTCTCTCTCTCTCTGCACCTTTGTCCATGCACTTTCCCCTTCTGTATGGAATATCCTCCATAAGCTGTACTGTAAATTCACTGTCTCGTCTCATTCAAGTTCCTCTTCAAAACTACAGAGCCAGGAAACGTTGGCTAGGGTGAGGGGAAGATGAGGATACAGGACACGTACTTTATCTATAATAATTCATGCAAGGTGAATGTATCAGCATTAAAGTAGTAAACACCTGAGTGCATTCATTTCCCCCCACCTTTCCCAGACCAGGATGCCCAGTGGTTAGAGCCAGAGTCAGAAATTGGAGCTGAGGGTCTGAACCAGGAGTGAGATGAGGCAGGAGCAGGGTTGGGCACAAGCAGGCTCAGGAGCTATCATAGCCAAGAGCAAATACTTTCAGTAGCTGCTGAACTGCTGCTGGTGGGCTTAAGACCCAGTTCCTGATTCTTCCAACCCATCAGATGGTGTAGCCAAACAGGCAACCTACTACAGCCAGCTGTGCATGTTAGATTGCCTGGACCAGCCCTGCCGCAGGCCCTCCTCCCAGACTGGCTCTGCTGCAGACCCTGATTCCTGACAATAAGCTTTTCAGAGCAGGGACAGAGCATATGTGTTTGTACAGCCCCTAGCATGATAGGGCAGCAATCCTGACTGAGATGTCTTGGTACTACCTCACTATACATTCAATAAAGTAACAAAATTACATTGACATCAGCACCTACACACATGGAACTCAAGGGCTAATTTGGGTCACTGAGCCTTGTAATGGACAGACTAGGAATATACAGATGGGAGATGCACAGAGCAAGAGGTGCTGCCATCATTACAGAACTTCTCTTTATTCCTGAAGGAATTGTAGTGCCAGTTTCTCAGACAGAGTAAGTCAGTGTAGCGCCTTTAACTGCAGGGGACCTATGCTATACACACCAGCTGAGAACCTGACCTTGGGTCTGAAGGCTCCACATACATCAACACAAAATATGAGATAGGCTGATAGTAAACTTAGACGGTGACTGTTTTACTACTGTCATCAGATAATACCCTGTAATCCCATGGAGATGGGTTTAATCACTGGTGGTAAATGTACTTTGATTGTAATTCTGCACGAACTGGGACCTGAAACAGGGAGAGAGGGTTGTAAAATCTTAGAAGGGTTTTCAGGGAGAGGATAGAATTTCTAAAGCTGCTGCAGCATGAGGGGCCAGATCCGTATTCCCAGGCTGTGCTCTGCTATCTATACAGTTTACTTTTGATGAACATTAGAGTAAGAACTGGAGGGGGTGCATGCTGGCAGTGCTTAATATTCAAAATGAAATTTTAATTAAAGACAACTCTCTTTGGAACCAAGCCATGCTCTTAATTGTGGACGATCTTTAGATCTGTTGGAAACCTTACAGCAAGTACAATAAGGCTATAATAAGCCTAAAGAAAAAAAAATCTAATAGCAAAAGGCTGTAATTTGAATGCTTTTCTTTTCTGGCCAAAGACACACCCTCTAAGGTTGGATCCCTGATTGGATCAAGCAGGTAGATCATTTTAATTATTCCAGTTCTGCTGGGGGGGGGGGGGGAGGCGAAGAAAGAAAGCATTACTAATTGCTTTCTAATTTCAAAGGTGGCTTTACTGACATTTTTTTATTTTTACAGGCCAGATTTTTATTACCTGGCTTCTTTTTCTGCACCCTGGTTGTTCAGGGGAAGCTACTGTCACTTAGCTGATTGCACACTCTCATCGGGTAGCTAAGGGATAAAAATCTCCTGCTTTTACACTGATGGAAAGTCAGAGTAACTCCAGGAATTATTGTGGATTTACGCCACTGCCCCTCCAGCAGGATGTGGCCCTGAGTGACTTTAATTACACTGAGACAAGGTGGGTGGGATCATATCAATTATTGAACAAACTTCTGTTGGTGAAAGAAACAAGCTTTCAAGCTCCACAGAGCTGTTCTTCAGGTTTAATTGCACCGGTCAGAATGGCATACAAGGGGCCTTCAGGAGAACAGAGAATCAGCTGCTGAGTCTGAGACCCTTTGGGCTGCATGGGGGGAAGAGATGAGGGTGAGAGCCCCAGACTACATTTCAGGGTAGCCGAAGAGCCAATGCTTCTGTCCCAGCTATTTTTTATTAACTTCCAATTGCATGGTGTAGTCACCCCATGTAATAAGAGCTGTGCGAGCTCTATGTGCTGCATTCAGTATTCCATAATAGGCGTGTTCTTGACAATTCTGCACCCCTCTCCCCTCACATAAGGACATGTGCTAGTAAACAGGGAAAGGATGCAAAACAAGGACAAAACACAGAGACCCAAATGGATTTTCTGCATCTGTTTCAGAGCAGAGCCTCTCATTTCATGTGCCAAACAAATACGGGTAGGTTATCGTGGAGGTGGGCCCTGGCCTTTCCCTCAAAATAGAAATTAATCTCCATTTCCAGCTGAGGTGTGAATTTCCATGCCGTTAACATTGAATAGTTTGTAATGGACAATGCTCAGGTGTGGCCTCTCTGCCCCAATATCTGTGTTCTCTGATGCAGCCGCCGGGCCATTTACCAGCCTTACAGCAATTTCCCCTTTGCGAAAACCAACTTTGGAAGTGTCTGGTTGGAAGCACCTTGTCTGATGCTGCTGACATGCCAGTGGGGTGGCATCACAGTGTGCCTGGAGATTAGTCAAAGGGAATATTCGGTGTGTTTCAAATCCTATTGTGAATTCATCAGGGCGAGACAAAAGAAACTGTGCTGATAACAATGCGTTCCTGAGCTCCCAGGCTAATGCCTAGCAAGTCGCTGCAGCAGGGCTAAAGCAGATGGGAATATGGAAATGAAGCTCAGCTCCCAGAACATGTAAGTGCCTTTGGTTATTTACTGTATCCTGCTCTGACCCGTAGCCTCTACCCTTTTGCTACCCTGGGTCACATCCTGCCCCTGCTCCAGGAACACTGGAAGTGCTCCCTTGGCAGTGGAACTAGTGCACTTCCTCTGTGCAAGGCGGGGGTGAGAGTTGCAAAATTCCATGATCAGCCATTGGTGGAAGTGGGTAGGTGGGGCCATAGGTAAGGCATAAGAGGAGTGAGGACATGGCCTGGGGAACTGCCATTATGTGGGTCTTCCTATAGGGGAAAGGGCAAATAAGAGGCTCTGAAGTCTTCTTCAGCCACTGGGCTGGACTAGCCTCCATGGAGTGGCTCTGCGGGTTAGAGGAGAGGCTAATTCTCCTCCATTGGCTGTGCATCTTCCCAGTCCTCAACCTGGGTAGAGGATTTTGCTCCTAAGCGAGCGTAACTCCCATCAAAGTCAATGGTGCACCTAACGACACCAGGACTGGGCTCAACAGGATATATCACAGGCTAACATCACAGTCCACAGTGAAGCAACAGGAGTTTGAATGGAAAATACTATTTGTAGGCTTCTCCAGATTTTAAAGTTTTATGAATTGAAGGCGCTCAGAATGGATGCTACACCCATTTGATGATCTCTTGTATGCTACTCATCCATGCCTCTAGGTATGCCTTCTGTATCTGTGTTGGGAGAGTTCCATGCCTACACCATATTCCATCATCAGCAAAAAAGCCCAAACTAGAGGCAACTGGAGCCTAAAGTAATGTTGGATTTCCTTGGAATAATCTGTATTCTCACGCCTTCCATGTTGTGTAGTTAATAGTTGCCAAACTGTCTTGTTTTACACATCCACCAGCTAAAGCAATGACCTAAATGCAAGATGCAGAATTACCAAGGGCTGGTCTGCACTGAAAAGTTAGGTCAACCCAGCTATGTTGCTGGAAAATCCACCCCCCTGAGTGATGTAGTTAAGATGACTGAACCCCGAGTGTAGACAACACTAGGTTGATGGAAGAATTCTTCCATCGACCTAACTACCCACTCTTGGGGAGGTGGATTAACTACAGCAACAGGAGGAGATCCACTTCTGTCTCTCTAGTGAGTGTCTACACTGAAGCTCTACACCTCTGCAGTTGTGCTGCTATAGAATATTAAGTGTTGACATAGCCTAACACTTAACATTTCACTGTTCTTGATTCCCCTCTCACTGACACTAGTGCAAATCACAAGTAAATCCACTGAAGTGAACACGAGTTACACCAAAGCGAAACCAGTATAAGCAAGAGGAGAATCCAGCCCTACCCATTCAAAGTTTACACACATTCATTCATCCGGCAGCTACACAACCACTAAGTCATTAATGAACAAAATGTGAACTTGTGATAGAGGATGGAAATGTTCCAGGAACACACACCTGTGGCCTGATACTAATTTCACTTACACCAGTGTAAATCAGAAGTGACCCCATGCAAAACACAAACCAAAAGTGAGATTGGAATCCAGCCCTTGGTCTCTCCTGTCCTTCCACAGAGAGGAACTCGATCTCTCGCTACATCTGCTAGTTTCTTTTATTTCTTTGCATTCCAAACTTGTTTTGCATAGTCCTTGGTTGTCACAAGAATAAATGAATGCTTGGCCACTATCTTCCTGTCATAGCATGAAGGATTGTCAGGAGCATGGATTGATTTCACCATCGTTCCTTCCTTTAAAAAAATATTTGTCAATAAAACAGATGCAAGGAAAATATTCCGGCACTGATATTATGAGTTGATTCATCTTCACCACCAAGAAACCAGCTAGAAGGGATACGATGCAAAACAAATCTGTTCTCATGACAAACTGTAGTTGTATTTAGGATAAATACTGCCATAGTTACCTACCGAAGGCAGAATACATTATGCTGAGAATTAGAAACGGAGTAAGAAACTCGCTTTCCTGACCCGATTCATTTCAAGATCTGTTTTAAAGTTGTTCTCTGATTTTAAAATCCTACCTGGTTGTGGCCTACCAGAGAGACTTTGCTCTCACTCCCCTGTTCCTTGCTCCCTGGACAGGCCAGTTATTGTCTTCATCTCTCCATGCAGACACTGCTGGTGTAAGATTCTTCTTCTCTACAGCTATTGCTCCATGTAACAGTCTTTCTGTACCTCTGCTATTTGCAATATTGCCAACCTCAAGCATTCAAAACCGTGAGTCAGGCCCCCCAACATCATGAGATTGGCTTACAAATCATGACTTTTTAAAACAATTTTTCATTGTTCACTAGAAGGATGGTCTGGTGGTTAAAGCCCTGGCCTGGGCCATGAGAGATTGGGGTTCAGTTCGTGGCTCTGCTGTGAATTTCCAGTGTGACCGTGGATGAGTCACTCAGGTTATGTCTACACTGTGAGCTAGAGGTGTGATTTCCCTTGACATACTTGTGCTAGCTCTTGGCTAGCTTGCACACTAAAAACAGACATGTAGTGGCAGAACACCTAGTATAAACCTGCCTGAATCCCATGGGGTACATACTCAAGGCAGCTAGCTCAGGCAACTGCTACCATGGCTATACTACTCTTCTTAGATCCTTGCCCAGTGGGAGCTAGCATGAGAATCAAAAAATCATAGAATATCAGGGTTGGAAGTGACCTCTGGAGATCATCTAGTCCAACCCCCTGCTCAAAGCAGGACCAATCCCCAACTAAATCAGCCCAGCCAGGGCTTTGTCAAGCTAGGCCTTAAAAACCTCTGAGGATGGAGATTCCACCACCTCCCTAACCCTAATGTCTATGCAGGTTGGGAATCACACCCCTCACTCATCATGTAGACATAGCCTATGTCTCTCTGAAACTCAGTTCCTCATCTGTCAAAATGCAGACAGTAAACTTCCTTTCTCTCTCTCCATTGGTCTGACTTGTTGATTTAGAATATAAGCTCCTCAGGGCAGGGGTAGTCTCTCACTGTATATAGTGCCCAGCACAATGATGTCCTGATCTCCTCTGCGGCCTGACAGCACCAGTGTAGCCTAGGCTACCCTTAAAACTTAGTTCAACCTTTCTACATTGCTCAGGGAAGTGAAAGATTTGCACTCCAGACAGACATAGTTAAGTCAAGCTAGGTCCTGGTAGAGACACTGCTAGGTAAGGTGACCAGATAGCACATGTGAAAAATCGGGACAGGAGGTGGGGGGTAATAGGAGCCTATATAAGAAAAAGACCCAAAAATCGGGACATCTGGTCACCCTACTGCTAGGTCAATGGAAGAGTTCTTACTTCAATGTAGCTATCACCCCTTGAGGCAGTGGGTTAGTGATGGAAACCCCCCTTCTGTTGCTGTAGCAAGTGTCGTCTATATTACAGTGCTAGTGTATTTGTAGTGTAGACACACCCTAATATTATGACTAATAATAGCAAAGTGTGTAATAGAAACCTGTGCATTATAGACCTCTTAAATTCTCTTTTGTAAGATCTCATAATATAACCCCTTATCTAACCATCTTCCTCTGTCTCTGCAGAATCCTTGATGTTATGAAGACTTTTTGTTTATAAAGTTACTGGATCGGTGAAATGTACAAAGCTGCCTCAACCCACCAAATACAGAACATTAACAATGAAATAGGGTAGAAAAAATAAACGACTCTGCTATGAATCCTGCCCTCAGCTGACAGAGCTGCAGTGGAGATCCAAGAGCAGGATTTTGCTTTTCCATGTCTGAGCTGAGAAAAGCAACTTGTTGAAATGAATAATACATGCATGTAGTACGCCAGAGCTAGCACGAGTAGTAGATTGGTCAAAATAATATTGAACCTTAGCACCTACAGAAAAGACCAAATAACAAAGAAAGTATTCAGCTGTGAGAACATTTAATTATAGACTGTGAAAAGGCCCTTGAATTAATATAATCAGTAATACATGGCCATTTCCCCCAAGTCTTTCTCTGGCATGCCAGGTCCTACAGTGATGACTGTTTCTAATTTAAAAGTCTAACAATGTTGAAGTATAACTCATTAACCCCTGGGCTGTACAACACTTTTTGGAGCCTGGTACTAAATGTGTTTGGAATTGGCAGACATTTTGGGCAGCCCTTTCTGTGACTTCAGGCCAGTTAGTCACAGGACACCAATGGAATATGACCTGGGTAGTTTTAAAATGATGAGTAAAGAATCAACAAGTTTCCTCAGCTTAATGTCATCCAAGTCCTCAGATCTGGATGTGCTGTGTCCGGCACAAAACTGGGAACAGAGTGGGGGCAAAGTGGCTGTATGTGGCTCAGCTGCCCAAAATGGCTACCCAAAATGTCTGCTCCAGTGCAAGTTAGAGCAGACCTCATGGTTGCTTTAATACCAATTGCCAATAGTCCTAAGAGGCCACCCTGGTAGCCAGGAGCCACTGGCTAAAGGACTTCCCTAGGGGGGAGGGATAGCTCAGTGGTTTGAGTATTAACCTGCTTAAACCCAGGCTTGTGAGGTCAGTCCTTGAGGGGGCCATTTAGGGATCTGGGGCAAAAATATGTCAGGGATGGTACTTGGTCCTGCTGAGGAAGCAGGTGACTGGACTCCATGACCTTTCAAGGTCCCTTCCAGTTCTCTGAGAGAGGCATATTTCCATATAACACCTAGAGCTGCTGGGGAATTTTCGGATAGAACACTATTTGTTGGATAATGTCAGTTTGTTGAAACCATAAGTGTACACAAGAAAGGGTTGGTTTCAATGAATCTCACAATAAAAAACATATCTTGGAAAATACAGTTTCCAACTTGTTGAAAAACATCTGGATGAAAAGTTTCTGTTTTGAGTTCAAAAGGACTCTTTGTTTTAAACTTGTAGTGAGTTTGTCCTAAAACTTTTTTTTTAAATGGTCAAAATGAAAAGTAAACATTTCAAAATGATCCAGCTGAAACATTTCAATTGGCCCAATGTGGAATGTGTTTCGGATGAGTTTGACTTTTTGTCCCAATTTAGGATGGGGGGAAAATATTCAAAATCTCAAACTCTTGCAGGACAGGAAAACCATTTCCTGCAGCTCTCCAGCTGCTTTCCCCAGGCCACTCCTCTGTGCCAGGGGAGGGAGGGAAAAAGAAAGAAGGTTGGAGACTCTATGAGATCTCTAAAAAAACCAAAGATTCCCCCATGTAAGAGAATACTTGAGGAGTCGGTTAGCTTGCCTCTGGATTGCTTTATGGCATGGATCTGGCCCCTACTGTCCATATTTATAAGTATAGATTTTAAAAGGATCACAGAACTATATCAAATGTTTTCTGCTAGGCTATGCACCAACCTTTGCTGAGTAACCGTGTAATCCTGACAATGGTCCTCTGTCCCTTTGACCTTTCCACACATCCTTTCTATCAGCCACAGACACTCTGTGTTGTCTCACTGAAATTAGGTTGCCAGCTCTTCAGATAATAATATCTCACCCTTATATATAGCACTTTTCATCCATACATCTCAAGGCACTTTACACCGGGTGGGGGTATCAGTATCACTATTTTACAAGTGGGGAAACTGAGGCAGGGAGTGATGCTGTGACATACCTAAACCACCCAGCAGGCCCATGGCAGAGCCAAGAACACAAGCCAGATGTCCTGAAACCCACACCAGTGCTCTATCCACTAGGCCACGCGGCATTGTGAGGCACCGAGCCTACTCATGGATCCTATAAAAGAATGAAAGAAGTGAGAAATAGTACCCATTGCTAATGACTTATGTTAGTGTAGTGCCTTTCATCCCAAAGGATACCAGGAGATTTACACGTTGATTTATAACTCATGGGCCACTTTCTAGGCTGGTGTAAACTGGTGTGGCTTGACTGAAATGGGGAGAGCTATGTTGATTTACACAAACTGAGGATCTGCTCCTCCATAAAGGGATAATTTTCCTCACCACTAGGGTGCAGCCAGCCACCAGGAGAGTGGAGCACAGCAACGGTTTTAATAATACCTAGCTCTTCTATAATGCTTCCCAGACACAGAGCTCATGTAAAGCCGTGCACAGACACAGTACAAAATGGTTTAGTTACCTGCTGACCCCACCTGAAAATGTAGGGGGAATTTTAAGCAGCCTTAATGTAATTACCCAGATTGAATTTTGGCCAGGACAGCAAGGCTCCAGAGAGCACAACCCTCGCAAAGAGGCCAAAGGAATGTTTATTCGCACAAGTGTTCAGAACCTGTTTTCTGCTTCCGCTGTAAGATTTCAAGCACAGCATGGTGTCCCTTAGTGCTGAGGCACTGATTTAGTGTTGTATCACCTACCCTATCAAAGAGCCTGCTTCTTTATCATTGCTGCTGGGTTAGAAAGCCAAGCCTGGATCCGGAGAGAGCTCAATAAGCGATGGCACTCAAAAAGCAAATGGGTCAGAGCACCACACTTCTGTGTTCATGTCCAGCAAAAGATCATTGGAAATGCCACATTTTATTGTGTGGTCAGTTCCCTTTACAGTGCCATTACGGCTTGCTCAGGTGACCATATTATACCTCCAGCATGTATTCTCCAGTTTAGCCGTGTGAGGCCTTTGTTCTAACACGGAACATCTGCCAATGCTTAGCGCACGCACTGTCTTATACTACATTTGCAATCCCGCCATTGTCCAAGGAAGATGTGCAAGATGGATAAGGCAAAGGACAATGCATTGCCAACTGGTGAGCCCGCTCTAACAGCCACCCTTCCAACCTATCAAATTCAATTTGAAAAAACATGCCAGATAGTTTCAAGATAACTGCCCAGTTCATTTACTAATGCTTCAGAATTCTAATGCTTGTTTGATCTCTCTTTACAATACCCAGGCTTGAATTATGTAAGCACCTGTCCTGAGCCTTGAGATGAGAGATTTCTTTGGGGTTATTTCAATGAACTGTTGATAAGTCTGCTTCCATAAAGCTTGAACACATTAAGGAATTCCCTGGAGTAGCTCCATCTTATGCAAGAGGCTTGAAGCCCACACCCCACCTTGAAAAATTTATGGCACACTGCATAATAGTTTTAGCGCAAGAACATGGTCTCCCTTCAAAACCGCTAATGCTCAGAAATCAGGCAACACTGCTGAGTGGCACAGCATGATCTCCCAGTATGACTCACAGGGTACATCTACATTTGAGCTGAGAGCTGTGATTCCCAGCTCATGTAGACATGTCTATGCTGGCTCTGCTTACGCTTGAGTGCTAAAAATAGTAGTGTAAGCGGGGAAGCACAGGCGGCAGGTTGGGCTAGCTTCCTGAGAAAAGAACCCATCTGGAGCCTCTGGGTGTGTACATAAAAGGGAAAATGCTCCTAACATTTATCTCAGTATAACTTCCTCCAAATCAATTTAGTTTCTGGAGCAGATCAAAATTTTTGAAACAAAACTTTTTCCTGCTGAAAAATGGGATTTAGTTAAAAACAAAGTTTTTCTTGGTTGGTCTTTTTGTTTCTATACAGGAAAATGTTGCTTTTGACATTTTTTTTTTTCAACAGGAAATTTCAAAACATGAAAAATTTTCATTTTGAAAATACTCTGAAACCTGTCATTTTGTTCTGGAATTCTTGTTTGTTTTCAAAACCATTTTTTTAAGTTTCAAAATTTCATTTTTTTGTTCCTTGTATTTTCTTTCTTATTTTCCCTTTTAGCAACAGAATAAATGCTGTCTAGGTTTCCTTGGTAGAGAGAAAGGGGGGGAGGATTTCACATTTTCTTTTTGCTTGTTTTCGTTTTTCCTTTTTCCACTTTGTAACTTCAAAACATCTCCAATTTGGGGAAAGTTACAGAACTGCAAAATTACAATGGGTTTTTTCGGGTCATTCTAACTTTTTCCAATGGACACCCAATCATTCCAGTGATTTCATGGAAGATCCACAGCCTCGTGGAAGAAAATAATCAATATCCTGGGAGAAGGAAGAGCTGTAGTGAAATCTGAGAGACTAAAAACTTTGACATGTGACATAGGCTTTAAGGTCAGAAAGGACCATTACGAACATCTAGTCTGATCTCCTGCATAAAATAGATCAAAGAACCTTACCCTAATTTCTGTGGTAAGCCCATAACTCAAGCCCAGGTTCATCCTTTCATCTGCATCTGCAGCACAGCTGGACAAAGAAATGGGATGTAATTTTCATGCACATTTTCAATAAAATTTTGTCCCTTTTTTGGGGGTCAAAACCCAAAATTTCCACAGAAAAGTCCATGAAATGTTTTGACCAACCCCATAGTTGGTTGAAAAAAACAGGAAAAAATTTTTTGATGTGATTTTACATCCAAATTCAAAATTTCAGTCCAAAATACCATCTAAAATTGCGAACTTTGAGAGTGTTTGAGCCGCTGTAATTTACTGACATCCATTCTAGACCCAGCTGTGAATAGAAGGCCAGATTCCCAGCAGATGTAAATCTGCAGAATGCCGTCGACTGCAACAGACCAGAAGGTCAACCAGTCCTGAAACAGTTTAAAAATTATAATATTTCATAAGCCTTAGATAAGAGAGTTTCCAGGGCTATTGTTAGTCATGGTGGGGAAGGATGGAAATGAGTTAAGGTTTTTAAAGTGTTTGAAGATGAGGATACTTAATGATTTTTGTGCGTATTTAAAGAATGAAGAAATCTAAGATGTTCTGGTACAGATCTACTTATGTTCAGGGCTAATTTATATGTGGGTTGAATGGGAACAAGATCTGAAGTAAATGGATGATTTTAAAAATTACCTTCTTAATCTACAATGGCTCTTGCACTCCACGCAAGCCTCTAATTAAGAACTGTCTGTATAACAGCGGTGTTTTAATTGGGCTGGAGGAAGGAGCTGAAGAACGATGGAGAAATAGAATTCTCAGCTTGCTCTGCAGTTAAATGCTTCTCGGCTTTGCAAACTGCTTACAACGGGGAAAGTTTTAATGGTCTTATAAAGCTACCGAAGTAACGCCAGTGTCATGATTATTCTAAAATGATATCTGAATCCATTGTGATGTTATGGCTTATGAAATAGTTGAGCTCCATTACAGTGAGAAATAAAGTGTCAGAAATTCATTTCTGGTAATTCCTGCAAAATTTAAGTGATGGACTGGGATGGAGAATGTTTCTGCTTCTCATTCTCTTCCTACTCGGGCTTAGAGGTTTTATTGCAAAGAAAGGGGGAAAAAGTTTAAATACGTTGGACTCATAATTTTTATGAACGGTTTAATAAATGTATAATGTAGGTAATTCACGAAGGCTGTTAATTGTACACACATAGCAGCAACCAGAGATTGCAAAAAAATCTTGTTTGCATTTTATATCAACTCATTGCAAGAAAGGAGCCATCACTGGGAGAGAATGGATAATGTGCTAGAGGTGGCACTGTGAGAGGCTGTAGGACAAGAATCTGGGAGTTCTGGGTTACTGATCCTTCCCTCTGGTTACTGGAAGCTTGGGCTGGGTTTCCCATGGAGGACCCTGTGAAGCTAGACACTGAAGGTTGCACTGCCCACCAAGGCATCAGTTGAGGTGTTTCCCACGCAGCCCACTTATTGACTCATGCTAGTATATAAACCAGGAAGACCCTGCAAGAGGGGAGGGTCCCTGACCGTCTGCCCCGCAATTAAACAACCCCTTAACCCGAGCCCGAGTCAGCTGGTACAGGCCAGTCGTGGGGTTTCAACTGCAGTGTAGACATACCCTAGCACTCCAGCTCCTGGCAGCTTCCTCAGATCAGTCAGCTCTGCTCCCTTCTTGGAGCAACCGCCCTAGGACTGCTTCCCTGAGCCCCTGGCCTCTTCCTGGCTTCAGGGACCTACCACAGGAGCTAGCTCCGCTGCAGGGTGGGCCTTTCATCCCCAGGGCACAGCCTGTCTCAGTTCTTCTCCCAGCTGCCCACTAGCAGTCTTTTAAAGTCAGCTGTAGCCCAGGCCTCTTTAATTGGCTGGATTGGGCTCTGGGCCATGAGAGCTAGGTTGTCTATGCTGTGACACTGCCATGCCAGACAAGATCCAACATGTTCATTAGTGTGGATTGGCTGAGTTTTGTTCTCACATTGTTACCCGGGGTTCTTGCAACCCAAAGCTCTTGGTAACTTTTACTCTGTGTGAGGTGGTGTTAGGAAATAAATCAGGGGAGACACGGCCGTCCGACCGATAGATGGCTGGCACAAACAGGACAACACAAGAGTGCTTTCACTTAAAGCTAAACTTTACTTAATCTTAAGCACTTACACACGTCCGCAACAGATTAGTAACACATCCCCAACCCTTGATAATTACCGAAGCTGAGTGTGGCTCTCGAGTGGCACAGTGGCAACCCATCTGCCGGTGGGGAACACAAGATGCATCCAGAGGGAGAAACCAGTCCTGAAGTGTCCCCCCTATCTTAAGCTTTTTTCCCTTATTTATACATTAGTAATAGAATGACATGTCCCTTAAAGAAACCTTGTTAAGTAAGCCGTTTCAATGATCAAGCAAGAGGTTCCTTCTGATTATTGATTAACCAGGTGTGGGTTTTTCCAGAGTTTGCAGCCTTGAGACCCCAATAGACATTCCTGGGGCATTTCCTACTCTTTTAAAATGCATGTATCAGCAATTTTAACACAATTCCTATCAGGAAGGACGCGGGGTCAAGCTGCCCTTTTTGTGGCACCCAAAACCCCCTTCCCTTCTGCCTTGGTCAAGCTGAGATTGCTGAATGGCCAATTTACAGCTTGCTGACTAGGCCGCCTTTAACAATAAGCCATAGCGGTTTGCCAAAGGCTCCCCGTGCAACATCACTTGAAGGTACCACATGGGCCTGTTTCTGCAGGCCTTACTTGAGCAAAACTCCCATTGAAGTTATTGGAGCTTTTCTTGAGCAAGGACTACAGCCTTGGGGCATATGCACGTCTCTCTTTTGCACAAAGCTACATGATTTAATCTGAGCAGGATGGAGGAAACAGGAGTTAAGCCTAAATAGCACACTGCAGATAAAGGACCTGATTCACTGCAACACTCTGGCTGTGTTGTGTCACTTCAGTGAGGCCACTGAAATCATGTTTAAAGCTGCTTAATGTCACTGGATTGGCAGAAAGGGGCCAGAGCATATGATTGAACCTGCGGTATTGATCCAGTAACATGGTTTTCTGTAGAGGGTCTGGGTGGAATGCATTAGTAGTCCAGAAGCAGCAATAACAGAAACTCCATACCAGCGGTGATTGTCCACGGCTAAATTTCTGAGGTGTAGCCAGCCCAAATTACTTCAAATGGGGTGGTGTAGGTCATGCAGGGTCAATTATATAAGTCCAGGCCATCAGCCTTTCATGTGAATTTAAAGCAGAAACAAAGCAGCCATCATCTGCAATTCCATGCAGTCTCCTCCCCTGCCTCCCCGCCACTTGTGTCAATGTCCTAGCTATGGGGTTCTCTGCAAATCAAAGTAAAGGCAACACTAGATGAGGCAGTAGATGTTCAGTGTAGGAACCATTCTAGAATAAATGGTTTCAGAAAATTCCCATAGCAGAGTGAGGTTTTCCCATTACTGAATACTCTTCTTTTATTTTTCTGACTCCATCAAAACCATCAGACTTCAGTGCCCCTCCCCCCCCATTTTTTTTGCCATCCTGCATAGTGACTACTGAATGAAGAGATGATAGCTTGGCATTGCAAATTATGTACTAGGCAATGAATCTCATTACTTCAGAGATGAAGACCTATTAATAACAGGTCAGATCCTCAGCAGGTGTGAATTGACGTAGTTCCATATCTGGCTCATTATCTGTTGCATTTTCCAATCTGCAAAGAGCAAAACTAATAATAAACACCTAGCCGTTACCTAGCACTTCTCACCAGGAAAGCATTTTCTTTTCTAAATTCAGATTAAGGAAAATGAAGAACAAAAGAACAAATACAAAGTCTCCGAGAGAGTAGACAACAACTCACTCTCTAACATTCTGCTTCCAAAAAGAAACGCAAGGCAGTAGCTGCCCATGCAGAAAGCAAAGAAGAAAACTACCTTTAAAGGTACAGTCAATGGATAGGCGACAGCTCCATTCAGCTCCTTAATTACATTCACCAGCATAGCATCCATATTTGCAACTTTTGTAAAATAATAATAATAATTAATAATACCTAAGTACGTAGAGGAAACTGGGTGAAAAATTGCATTTGATTAGTCATTGCTCACTGCATGAAGTGCTCATTAAGTAAAGTCAGCCCAAGTGGGAATCAAGTTCATCTGTGACTCCTTTACTTAACAGAAAAATACAGCAGTCTTAACATCTGCTATGCTAGATATTTTGGCAGCTATTTAGCACATGTTACAGGGAACTGTCATAATTGTAGCAGTGCAGTTGGCAGTGGAGTAGATCAGGTTTGCTTAGTGTTTCCTGAATAATTCAGTTTCAAAAAATTTAAAACCAATCTGGCCCCCCCCTCCAAAAAAAAAAACCCAACCACAACAAAAAACCACCACCAGCAAACAAAGACATGCTAACCAAGAAACAACTGCCTGTAGTACTGTGATACCAGTGAGCAAAAGCAAGTCTGGGAATTGAACCACAACCCTGAGCGAGGAGGGATGCAAAAACTGCAGCACCACTGGAGCCACAAGCGCCTCTTCCAGAGGTGAAAGTAAGCTGGTACGGTACAGCGTACGGCAAGAGCCGGTACGCCATGCCGGACTGGACCAGCTTATCTGGCGGTGATTTAAAGGGCCAGGGCTCTCCGCAGTGGCCAGAGCCTCTGGCCCTTTAAATCGCTTCCAGAGCCCCAGGGCTCCTGCAGCCAGGCTAGGGCAGGGATTTAAAGGGCCCGGGGCTCCTGAAACAGCAGGGAGCCCCAGGCTTTTTAATTTGGAAAGGTCTGCCTCTTCTGGTTGAGGCCACGCCTCTTCTGGTTGAGGCCACGCCCCCATGCAGGACTCCAGCATACCGGTAAATCCTTTAAATTACTTTCACCCCTGGCCTCTTCCTGCTCTTTGCTGTGCTGTGGGGTGGGTGGTAATTTACTGCTAGCCTAACCCAGCAATATATTGCTATTTTATGCCCTGTGCTGTCTCCAAAACTCCAACTCATAGAAGGGCCCATGATGATCATCTAGTCTGAGCTCTTGCACATTGCATGCCACAGACCCTCCCCCACCCTCTCCTGTCACTGACCTTTAACCTCTGGCTAAGTTACTGTAGTCCTTAAATTATGATTTAAAGAGTTCAGGTCACAGAGAATCTACCTTTTACTAGCTGAACCCTGCAAGTGACCCATGCCCCATGCTGCAGAGGAAGGCAAAAAAACCCCAAACAAAACTCCCAGCATCTCCGCCAATCTAACCTGGGAGAAAATTCCATCCCAACCCCAAACATGGCAGTTAGTTGGACCCTGAGCATGTGGGCAAGACCCACCAGCCAGACACCTGGGCAGGAATTCTCCCTCCCCGTCTAGTGTCCCATCACCAGCCGTTGTAGACATTTGCTACTAGCAGTTGCAGATAAGCAACATACCATTGTAGGCAGTCCGATGATACCATCCCTTCCTTAAACTTAGCAAGCTCAGTCTTGAAGCCAGTTAGATGTTTTTGGTCCCCATTGCTCCCAAACTTCACTCCTCTGATGGTTAGAAACGTTTGTCTAATTTCAAGCCTAAATTTGTTGATGGCCAGTTTATATCCAGTTGTTCTTGTGTGAACGTTGGCGCTTCAATAACTCCTCTCCCTTCCTGGTATTTACAGCAGATCAGTGGGAGAACTGGGAATAGAACCCAGGTGTTTTAACTTGCAGTTCAGCACCCTGGCTACTCTATCACCCTGCCTGATGCTAGATAGGTATCTTCTTTGATGGGGCTCTAAACATGTAAGGGTACCTTCCTCCATCTAGTAAGTTCCTCTCTAATGAGCTGAGAAATTGTCTCTTCATAGACTGTAACATACTGAATCTGATTCCTTCTCCCCAGCTGGAATCCACAGGACTTTCATATTTTTTTTTCTCTGGGAAAAACAAGTATCTCAGTGTGTGTCTCCTCCAAAACAAAACAGGCATCAAGCAAAGCAGCATTTTAAAGAATCAATCCAGCACACAATAGTTCTTTATGCAGCTACCCCAGCCAAAGGGCTTAGGTGCACAAGTATCATCAATTTTAGTGGGAGTTGTGCTCCTAAATCTGTCACCCTTAGGTGCTTTTGTATATCTCTGCCTGTGGAAAGGGACCAGCATAAGGCTGTGTACCGCTTTAACCTTCTCTGTGCCTCAGTTTCCCCATCTGTAAAACAAGGATCATAATATTTACTTAGCTGACAGGGGTGCTTTACGGCTTGAGGATAGAACAAGCTATAGAATTGCAAAGTATTATTAAGTGTGTATATTAAATAAGCACCATGGGGCCTTAATCAGAACCGAAGACCCATTGCATTAGGCATTGTACAAACTGATATGAAGATACTGTAAGTTATTTAAGGCATGGGCTACCTATGGTCACTATGAAATTATTATTATCCTCCTTAGCATATTTTCCTGCCAATGGGTACGTAGACACTACAACGTCCCCCATCTGGCTTCTGAAGGCACTATATTTACATCCATTAGTGCAGCTAAAACTTGAACCAAGACCAAGACCTTATGGTCAAGCTGCAACTGAATGTTCTGGTGTTTGAATACTTACCTTAATAATAAGCAAGTCAGGTTTTTTTGTTTTGTTTTTCCCTTCTTTATGTGAGTTAGTTGAAATTAGTCTGCTCTGGCAGGGTGGGGTGCAGAGAAACAGTCAGACACCCTTTCTCTCATTAACAACTATAAGTCACCAGAGTGATTCCACACAGCTTGGTGTGATTTATTTGGCAGGGCTGGAAGAGGTGGGGTGAAAAATAAGGTGGATTGGAAGAGATGTGCCTGTCTGGGCCTTAAATCCAGCCAGCGCTGTTAGTCATTCGCTTTCCTGCGCACAGAAGAAAATGCTCACAAATTAAAATAAATAAATAAGTCTCTGGGAAATGCCTGCCTAATTCCTTGCACAATTGACTGAGAATGTACCCCTCAGGACTGGAATTGATGTGTACCTGTCAGATACTGCTTTGCTGTTTTTTCTGTTCTTCACGCAAATAAAATCCTGCCTAATAAGTCAGGTCCTTGGTGTGCAATTTCCTTAAGTACTTGTCTGGTGTCATTAAACAAACACAGAAGTAATATGCCAGGTTAGAGTAATGAAGAAAGAAACAATCCATTGTATTTAGAAACACCATAAAATCCGAGACCTAGATTAAGAACCTTGTTTGCTTCCATCATTACCCTGAGAAACATCGATACAGTGACATTGATTTGAAATCCTTCGCTTGCATACATTAGATGTGTATTATTCCTCTTTTGATATAGCTCTTTTAAAGGCATGGTACTTCATCTCTCATAGACAGATGCTTTTCATATAAGGGATACAGTGTGGTCGAATAAATAGTGAATTGGATTTAGGGCCAGCAGAGCTGGGCGCTAGTCCCAGATTAACTAGTAACCTACTATGTGACCTTGGGCAAGTCTCTTCACCTCTCAGTTTGTCTTGTTTATTTAGACTGTCAACTCTATGGGGGCAGAGATTGTCTCTTTACAGTGTGTCTGCACAATGCTTAACAGAAGGGGCCCTGATCTGTGGGGGGTGCTGTCATCATATTAGTAGTAGGGAGGAAATGTGATGTAATGGTTTTAAAAAATGGGGCTGGGAGAAAGGATTCTCGGGCTGTAATGGCTGTTCTGCCACTGACTCATTGTAAAGGCAGGAGCAAGCCAATTAGGGGAACAGCCTTCAAAAGGGCATAGCTTCTACTTGTGTAATTGCACCAACATGTGTAGGCACCCGCACTTTGCATATGTGTATCCCCAGTGTGCACATTTATTATTCTAATAACTTTGTGCACACTTCATAAGAATGGCCCTACTGGGTCAGACCAATGGTCCATCTAGCCCAGTGTCCTGTGTTCTGACAGTGGCCAATGCCAGGTGCCCAGAGGGAATGAACAGAACAGGTCATCATCAAGTGATCCATCCCCTGTCGTCCATTCCCAGATTCTGGCAAACACCATTTATGGACCTATCCTCCATGAATTTATCTAGCTCTTTTTTAATCCTTGTTATAGTCTTGGCCTTCACAAAATCTATAGTCTTGGCCTTCACAACATCACAGTTCTGGTAGCCTGTGTGCTCACAGATTCTACCCACAAAGCCCATGAAGCCAATGGGTTTTTCAGGTGCAAATTCTAACACTTGCATGTCATTTAAAGACCCCACACTGGTGTTTGCACTTGCAAATTGTGGGTGCATGTATGTTGACATGAAATGTGGCCACTTAGACAGACAGACAGTCTTCTCTTCTGGGTAGGTTCCTTAACCATGCTTATCACCCATGTATATGAGTGCCTTTTAGCAGTGCACTGAAGAAAATGACTAACATCTGTAATGGAGAAGCATGTGCAGAGGAATGGATTTTGTTTGTTGTTATAATATATACACAGACAGATGGAGACGTCTCTGTATTTATATTTGACAAGGACTTGGTGAGGTTTGTGATGGGCCTTGATTCCTAGGAGAGTTCATTCCACAGTCTCAGACTGGCACTGGAGAAAATTCTGTCTCTGGCACAGATGAGCTTTAGCTTTATTGTAGAATATTCCATTGTGCCAGAGAAGCAACGTTGTCAAGTGCAGTCTGTATCCCGAAAGGTGTGTGAGTTGATCTTTTAGATAACCTGGGTACAGGCCGCTGAGTGCCTTGAAGATAAGGCCTGAGTTCTTGAACTTGATTTGATCTTCTATGGGAAAGCCGTATAGGGAGCGGAGAACTGGGGCACCTTACAGCACATTTTAAAAGATGAGGTGGCTGCCCCTGAAAGGTTTCTGTTTACTTTTGGACATACCGCAACAAGGAAGAATAACACAATTGGAGGAAATGGGAGAGGAGGACAAGGATGACAGCCATATAATTAGGGGCCTGCCAAATTCACGGTCCATTTTGGTCAATTTCATGGTCATAGGATTTTAAAAATCATAAATGTCATGATTTCAGCTGTTTAAATCTGAAATTTCACAGTGTTGTCATTTTAGGGGGCCTGACCCGTAAAGGAGTTGTGGAGGGACAAGGTTATTGAATGGGGGTTGCGGTACTGCTCCCCTTACTTCTGCACTGCTGCTGGCGGCAGTGCTGCCTTCAGAGATGGGCAGCTGGAGACTGGTGGTGGCTGCTGGCCGGGAGCCCAGCTCTGAAGGCAGAGTCGCCACCAGCAGCAGCAGCAGCAGCAGCGCAGAAGTAAGGATGGCCTGGTATGGTATTGCCACCCCTACTTCTGCGCTGCTGCCTGCGGGGCTGTGACCTCAGTCAGCAGCTGCCTCTCTCCAGCCGTCCCGCTCTGAAGGCAGCAATGCAGAAGTAAGGGTGGCAAGGCATGGTATTGCCACCCTTACTTCTGCACTGCTGCTGGTGGGGCGCTGCCTTCAGAGCTGGGCACCCGGCCAGTAGCCATCGCTCTCCAGCTGCCGAGCTCTGAGGGCAGCGCAGAAGTAAGGGTGGCAATACCATGTCCCCCCTAAAGTAACCTTGTGGCCCCCCTGTAACTCCCTTTTGGGTCAGGACCCCAATTTGAGACACGCTGGTCTCCCCTGTGAAATCTGTAAAATATAGAGTAAAAGCACACAGAAGACCAGATTTCACGCAGGGGACACCAGATTTCATGGTCCGTGACACATTTTTCATGGCCGTGAATTTGATAGGGCCCTACCTGTAATGTGGTTCATCATTTAGTGCATGGTGGAACAATGTTGGCTGACTCATTCTTGTAAACATTGTGAAAGCAGAAGGTCTTAAGGAGGAATATGAATGAGAGGGATTGTGGTTGAGGAGATGGAGCCAGATCTTTAGCTGCTGCAAGTTGTCAAGAATCCATTGACTTCAAAATTTGGATAGTAGAGGGCTTTCCAGTCCACCAGACAATGGTATAACAAGATCCAGCGGCTGGAAGTTGGACCCAGACAAATTCATCTTAGAAACATGGCACCAATTTTGAATAGTGAGGATAACTAACTTCCCAAGGACTGTGGTGGATTCTCCATCACTGATAATTTTAAAATCAAGAATGGATGTTCCAGTTCACACAGGAAGTAATCCAGGGAAGTCCTATGGCCTGTATTATGCAAGAGTTAGATGATCACACTGGTCCCTTCTGGCTTTATAATCTATGAATGGAAATCTGCAAATTTACACCAATGGAGGATCTGCTCCGGGGGTTTCTTTTAGATTGTATGGTCTCCTGGGCAGGGACTGTGCTATCTTCTGTGTTTGGAGAGCACCTACCACATGTGAGTTACCAAGTTCTATGTAATAATGATAGTAACAACACTAATGATAGGTGGAGTAGGTCAGAAAGGACATTCCATATATAGGAGGAAGAATGGAGAAAATCGCTAATTTCTAAATTTATCCTTATCCTCACTGTGCATAAGTTTACCCAGATATAAAATGCTTATAATAAAAGAGTTTCCTACCTCACTGTTATGATAGGAAATTTAATTACTGTTTGTAAAGTGCTTTGAGATCTTTAAATGACAGATGCTAACTAAGAGCCTGAACTTGATAGGTGAAATCTACTGCGTTGATCTGGATTATATTTATTAGAGAAACACCAAGGTTAGGTTAATTCTGCCATTTGTAATAAGGTAGCGTCAATCCACAAAGAACATAGCAACAAATTTACAACAGAGCTCAGGAAAGAAAAGATCCCACACTGCCTTTAAATATAGAGACCTTCAGAACAGATCATTGCTTGTTTGATGCAGCAGATGGAATTTTTCATTTCAATCAGGTACTGAACCTTCATAGGAAAGGAGGATCAGGAGGAATGGGTGAGACCTTGATATATCAAAACAAGCCTTTAAATAATCAGCACACTTCAAACCCAGGGCTTAACCTGCATATTGAACATGACCATAATAAGTTGTGTAATATAAGAGGTGTTTATAATTCTCTTCTATAGGCAATATAAAACTGGCTATTTTATATGTCTATATAAGGTGTATTTTCATCAGACATCATAAATAAATAGCTGCTCTTCCCACAAATAAAACTCCAAAACAGGATTTGTAACTTTATTCCCAATTTCTAGCACAGAAAATGGATACCCTTGCAAATTGCAAGTATAAAAATCCTAGAAACTATTTATTTTGATCATTGTACATAACAGGATTTTCTGTTCTGTCTGTTTTTGCAGTCTAATGACTACAGAACCAGAAAATACAAGAAACATCCTAAAATCTGTTCTCACTGTGGGTGGAATCCTGGTTCCAATGAAGTCAATGGGAGTTTGGTGGAGGCAGGATTTCATCCATCATATCCAACCCATTTGGGATATTTTGTCTGGCTAATCTTCTCAATTTTTTTGTCAGAACCAAACCCAAACAACACATTTGGGAGAGTCACCCACGACTAGTATATATATTTTTAAAAGGTCTGATTTTCAGAGGATCACCAACCTGGTCTCCCATTTTGCATCCACAACATTGCAAATTATAGCACCATTTCTTGAGAAAGGCAAATGGGATTTGATCCAGTTGCTGGGTGGATTTAAGATTTTGTATTAAAATCTTTTGCCAACACTCCCTTCTCGAGGAACTTATGGAATATCTGCAACTTCCCATGGATGATTGACATAGAATGCTGGATTTTGACCTCAGATATGCACTGTTGCAGGGTGCTGTCTCCACGGTACCCCCTCATGGCCTGGAGTGGATCTGCATTGGCCCTGCCTCGATTTCCCCTTCTCAGCTTGCTTCAGCATTTGCCATAAGTTGCTGCTGTGACCTACTGCTGTAACTTGATCCTCTGTCTAAATCATCAGAGTAACTTCTTCTGGTGTATCCAAATCCCAAACAAGACATAAAATCAAAGAGTCTTCACCCCAGTCTCCAGCCCCTGCTCCCTGAATGTCCATTCTCCATCGCTCACTGTCTCCACCAGCAACTCTCAGGGCTTTTTGCCTGGAGTCTGGCCTCTTATCTCCTCCACAGGCCTCTGTTCTCAACTCTTCTTCAGAAGTCCTCATTTAGTCACATGATCAAACTGTCACATGACATTACCCCTTCTCCCATCCTGGGGAGGTGAGCTAATGGTGATACAGGTGAGACAAGACCCACCGTCTCCTAAAGGGGGTAGCCACCCTGTGACATGCACCATATCTTTCTCTTTTTGTAGTAATTTGCAAGTGAGAATGTCATCTCAGCCTGTCTGGGTGAAGTCCGGTACAAAATTCTGAATTCCACCTGTTTGTGAACTCTGGGAAAATTCAGAGCCACACATGGCCAACATTTTCCAGTTTCAGATCTCCAATTTTTTACTGAATGGCAGAGTTACCAATATGCTGAAGTTGCTCATTTAGTCTTTCATAAGTGCATTTGCACCCAGTTTCACTGTCTTGGCCCTTTAAATTTCCTTTTGTCCACAAAGGATGAATTCCATTGAATAACACTGAGTTCTTGTAAAAAAAAGTTACCTATTATATGACAATAGTAAAGAAGTACAGAAATAGTTGCTTTCCTCTAACACCGAACAAGGAACTTTATTAAAATAAGGGTGACAACATTACTCCTAAAGCTAATGTGTCCCACCCTCTGCTCCACTGTAGTGCCTCTACCTAGACATTTCCCTAGCCTCCCTCCTAACTCATGTTCTGCACGTATTTTTCTTTTTAAACAGGATACATATCCTTCCAATGCCTTCCTTCAGGAGAGGAAGAATTTTAAAGGACCAGGGCTGAGAGATGTCTAAATAAGTATGACTTATGAAGGATTGCCCCATCAGCAGCTCCAGGGATGAGATGATCTTTGCAGGTCTTGCATCCCTGGGGTGGATTTTGACTGAAATCCATGTAGATCCATGGCATCTAAAATACACAAGCCTCATCACTGCCTCCCCCACAAAACCCTTGTGCTCTCTTGAGCACAGAGAGCTCCCATGGAGCCTTGGGACACGATGTCCAGGAAAGTATGTGTGGACCCTTTGAGTGGGATCAACCCTCAATAGACAGTTCAGCTACTGAGTCACACTTCTACAGTCGTTCCTAGAAAGTCAAGGACTTCCACAACAGCTTCTATTGTAACAGTGTTAGTACACTAAAAGTGTAGTGTTAGTACACTGAAAGTACAGTACTTTCAGAGCAGTACCCCTATATCTCCTTAAAGGGTCAACTCATCTGGCCCTCACACCATCCTTATTCAGGTAAAACTCACATTGACTTCAGTAAGTGTTGTCTTGCAGGGAGGACGACACACAGGGTATGTCTACACTGCAATTAAAAACCTGTGGCTGGCCCATGACAGCTGACTCAGGCATGTGGGGCTCAGCCTGCAAGTTTGGTTAATTGCAATGTAGACATGCGGGGGTGGGCTAGGACCCAGGCTCTAGGACCCTGCGAGGTGGGAGAGTCCCAGATTCAGGCTGTAGCCCAAGCCAGAATGTCTACACTGCAATTAAACAGCCCTGCAGTCTAAGCCCTGCAAGCCCGAGTCAGCTGGCATGGACCAGCCGCGGGTGTCTAATTGCTGTACCAGTGGGGATGCAATGATGGTGCCATCTTAGCCAACACACACAACACAGATTGAATGGGGAACTTGCAGAACTAAGCACCAGATCTGCTGCAACTTGAGCTAAGACTCCTTGCTTGGGAGCCGTAATAGCTCCTATTCTCTGTGGATCGGTGTTACAGGACTGGCCACCTGCAGGCACCCTCTGCTGGCCTGGGGTGGCTCTGCATCTGCCTGACTCAGTTTCTTCTCTTCAGGGCTCCTTAAATAAACTTCTTCTGCCCAGAATCCTCACAAACATCAGCCTTCTGGGTCTAATTTATTTATATAGAATATAAAACTCAGTTCTGGAGCTTTTCCCTTTCTCCCAGGCTACTCCCAGCCTACCTGGCTGGAGTCTTTCAGTCCCTGAAATCTTACTTAGACTCTCCTGCAGGGTGCAGAGAGTGGAAGCCTTCTGATTCTCTGTAACTTCACGACCCTGCTTCTTGTCCCTTCTGGCTCTTCATGGAGACCAGTTGCCCTTTATCAGGCCCTCATGGAGCAGCTGTTAATGAGGAAAAGGAAGGCTGAACCAGTTTCCCCTTATGGGGCCCAGTCCACTCTGTTACAGTCGGGCCCAGAGGGGGCCTGTAACACACATTGACCAGCAGTTAACACACAGTGCAATGGAGAGAAATTCCATTAATGCCCTTCCGGGAGATGGGAACATGTGGCTCGTTATTATTAAATATGCAACGGAATTAAAGAGGTTCTTCCAAACAGTTCCCTATGAGCCAAATTCTCCTCCCATTTACATCAGTCTAAAACCAGCATTAAGCCATCGTTCCCATTACTTTGGGTTTATACTGAGGTAAGAGAGGAGAATTTGGCCCTTTATTATTTCAATATCATTCAGTCCAAAGGGATGTAATGAAAGGATACTCCTGATGCACTGTGGGTGATAACCTTCATTATTCAAAGCTGTTTGTATTTAAAAAGCCAGTAGATTATAAAAAGCTAATGAAGTGACTCTATTTGTCACGAGTCTAGAAGGAAGGTGTTGTGTGCTGCAATGCACAAGAAGTTCTGCAGTAAACGAACCCCACGGTGGGTTTGGGATTCACCCCCAGAACTTTGGAAACAACTGTGCAGCAAAGGCATTTTTTTGTGTAACATCACATTGTGGGCCACATTACCAGATATTTATGAAGAGGAAAGATACAGGGAGAGTCAGCTGAGCTTCTTACCGTCTATGAGCTTAAAGGAAAGTGGATTTGCAGTATTGAAAGGAGAGCTGAGTGCTTTGGACTTGTGAGGCTGGGAAAAGCTCTTTTTATTAAGAAAAATAATCCTTTTTTATTGTATTGCTGATTCTCTTGTCACTCCCTGTAGTTTTCCACCCCAGCATCCATTATAGGTATTCCTGATGGAATCATATAAACAACATTGGTAATAAGGAACTGCTTTATTGAGGTAAGTCAGATAATTTTGGAGGGCTAGTTCCTGGCACGGATGCGAAAGGCCCCGGAGTGCAGCTAATGTATTCAAGTTCCTCTGCAGAGGGGGAAATCAGGCCTCCTAGGCACTCGTTAGAGAGACTCCCTGCACCATGGCTTTTCCATGGCAGCACAGCGATGGTATTGGGGAAACCAAGGAACACCAGAGGCATGGCTAGTGAGTCTTGACTTCATTGCATTACAGATCAACATGAGGGAGGTGCAGTGCAGCCACTATTATAACCTATTGGCTGTGTTAGCAGTTAAGATAGCAGGGATCTTGTACATAAGGTCTATTGACTCAGGGAGCGCAAAATTCATTCCCTACTGAGACAGATACTGATTTTGCTCGGAGCCAATGGTAATTAGGGGAAATGGCCACATTAATGTCCATTTCAAGAGGGCTTCCAATGGATTTGCTGGATAATTCCATGAACACTTTTCCTATTATGAAATGCCAAGTCAGAAAACCCCAGTCGCTGCAAATTTTCTGACATGGTTTTTCATTGTTACCTCCGTCCACCCCATCACTCCTGTCATTACTCCATGTCAGCGTCAAGTGTGAAACTAACCAGAAGCAACTCAAAGCAGAGGGCTAGAAAGACGGCATGTTTGCCTGTTTGTATCTGCATTTATTTTAAAAGACCTGCATTCCCCCCCCCCGCCCCCCCACACACACTAATAGCACTCAAAGTCTTAGCTTTAATGAAGCAGCAGCAGAAGAAGAAAAAAGAAGGAAGTGAAGAACACTGGCTGGATGAGGGAATAAGAGATGAGCCTATTATTCTTAATGTGTAAAATACATAACACAAGACAAGAATAATGAATGCAGAACCACAATTTTTCAGAAAGGAAAAATATGTACTGAACTAACATCAGAAAGGAGCAACTGTAAGATATAAGACAATGTGCTTAGGTGCTTTGCAAAAAGTTTTTAATTCAGAATATACATGGCACTCACTTTGTGATTCTGAATGACAGATTAATAGAAATATCAGTTCTCTTTCTTCAAAGAAGAGTCACCATTTAACAATCATTTGCTTAAAGAAACAAATGTTTCAACGCCCCGCCTTAGATTATTAAAGATGGATTCGATTCTGATGCCGGTGTAAAGGTGAAGATCATGA
This sequence comes from Mauremys mutica, assembly GCF_020497125.1. NCBI lineage: Eukaryota > Metazoa > Chordata > Testudines > Geoemydidae > Mauremys > Mauremys mutica. Next base: position 7,385,258 of record NC_059081.1, on the reverse strand, counting down.
AGATACAATAGTGTAACTGAGATAGGAATCTGGCCCCAAAACTTTTTAAAAACTCAGTTTGCTTTATGCTGTTTACTGTTTCATTTCTAGCACTCAGACACCGACAAGCAGCAAAATCAATTTCACTTTTCTTTGCAGTCACTTTCACTCTGCAGGGATGCCAGTATTGTAACACTTCCCCAGCAAACACTGCAGGGTATGTGCCTGTGTGTCTGAGGTTTGTTTCAAAACTGCTGGCCAAGATTTTCAGAAGTCACTAGTGATTGGCTGCGCCCAACTTGGCCTGGAGCCATGGGTCTGATTTTCAGAGGCTGGATCAGCTCTTTTAGGAGTCTGAGCTTGGATTCAAAACTAATCACTAATGAGGTTTGAAAGTCTTGGCCCATTTTCTACTGGAATTAAAATCAGAAATGATGGTAACATTTCTACTGCTCACCTTTTATAAAATTCCTTTTTTTTTCAAACAATATCTGAATATGGGGCACCAGTTAGGTTAATAGACCCCCTTTAATAAATTACTTTCTAATTAAAAATATAAACTAGCAATAAGGGCTCCTATTCAAAATTAAGGGGAGCTGCTTTTCTTACCCTAGCATGCTGAGCAGAACATTTAGAATCATAGAATAGCAGGGCTGGAAGGGACCTTATAAGGTCATCTAGTCCAACCCCCTGCTCAAAGCAGGACCCAACCCCAGACAGATTTTTACCCCAGTTTCCTAAATGGCCCCCTCAAGGATTGAACTCACAACACTGGGTTTAGCAGGCCAATGCTCAAACTGCTGGACTATCCCTCCCACTGTAAGAAAGCACCAAACAATGTATCTGGCAGTTTGGTACCAAACCATATTCAGTGCAAAGTTTTGACTGGCAATACTCTTCAGCTATGTTAAGGGCTGTTATAAAGAGGGCGGTGATCAATTGTTCTCCATGCCCACTCATGGGTAGGACAAGACGTAATCGGCTTAATCTGCAGCAAGGGAGATTCAGGCTAGATATTTGGAAAGACTTTCTAACTATAAGGATGGTTAAGCTCGAGAATAGGCTTCCCAGGGAGGCTGTGGAATCTCCGTCACTGGAAATTAAAAACAGGTTAGGCAAACACCCGTCAGAGATGGTGTGGTGAACTTGGCCTCAGTGCAGAGGGCTGGACTAGATGCCAGTCCTACATTTCTATGATACTATGAAGATTTCCTGCTCCACCCAGCTCTGCAGCATGTTGTATTGCTTGAGTTCAGCAAATGTCTACATGAGCAGATCAAAGCCTAATCTTGTCTTTTGTTGCTTCTCTGTGGTTTCTGGTGCTTATGTTAATCCTACTTAAACTAAGTGGTCCGAGATTTGGGAGATTTGAAATACAAAATAGATTCTAACCTTGAGATGGATTAAGGTTGTCGGATGACACAGAACTGTCATGTAGGACTAACATAATGAAAACAAGAGCTGCAAATGCTGTTTTAGCTGTATAGCTGACAACAGGGATTTATCCTAAAAGAGACATGGATGTGTTTGGTTAAAAAAAAAATACTCAGTGAATATGTAGGCTGAATGCCTTCCATGGTTATTGATTATGTATCCTAAGCCAAAGATGCAGCTTTTTCCTTCAAGAGATTGGTTTTCTCATCCTGGAAACATAATAGTCTTCAGAAGATGGATATGCTGTTTCAGGAAGGCTCTTATTTATTTTGTATGATAAGGAAAGGATTAGCCTGCATTATGATTATGTATCTCTAGCTGGTGCTTCAAATAGCAGATTATTTAACTCTTCTGACAATAATGAGGTTTTGTAACTGACGCTCATTTAGCATGATCCAATGATGTAAACTTCTATGTGGCAAATGAGAAGGGAAATGGATTCTGTTCTTGCTGTCCCTTGTAGGGGACAAAGATACCCCAGCTGTATAAGCGGAGGGCTTATTTTACCATTCCATTGTACCATTTTGGCGCCACTGTGACTCTACAGTCAACTGGTATGATAGTATGGCAGATCAAGCCCCAGTTTTTCAGAAGCCACATGGGCTGGTCCACAGAGGAGGTGGAAAGAAAGGCAGAAACAATTGTGAGAACATTTTACAAATTTGAAAGAAACCCATTTTTGGGCAAAATGTTTTGAAATTGATAATTTGCTCTAAAACATTATTAAAATGGTGATTGACATTTTCCACTTACTGAAAACGTCATGAAGTTTCCTGAAACATTTTGGTTTTTAAAAGAGGAGGTTTTTGCAATGGAAAGATTTTTCTTTGACAATTTCTATAAGCTCTAATAGGCATCAGGGCATGTTTTGTCAACAGCCCTAAGTAGCTGAGCCACATTATAGCAATGTAGGGCTGGAACCGTGTGCTGAGGGATGACCCAGTAAACCTAGCTCCTCAGCTGGTGAAAGTTAGTGCAGCTCCATTGCCTTCCTCCATTCCTGGAAGCCCATTTTTCCTGGCTCTCTCTTCAGAAGACAGCAGATGGGGAGTCTGGAGTTTAACACTCCTTGAACCAGACTGTGCATGCTTGGTCAAGAGGGTATAAGGCAACCCCTTACTCTTCTCTGCTGGCTACCCAGACCAAAGGTAGCAATAAAATGGGGACAGCAGCCTCTGCAGGGCTGCTGTGTGCACTCTCCTTTGCACACGGGTAGTGAGCAGGCAGGAAGGAACTTTACCTCCTGATGCAGTAGCCAGAGCAGTGTGTGCTGGGGGGAAGTGTGCTGCATCAGGTATAGGGCTGGAAGATGGCTCTGAGTCACAGACTAGTTCCCAGTGTGTTTCTGGGGCGGCACGGCTATGCACTGACCCATACGAGGTTTATCGTGAAAGACCATTTTTCTCCAATCCATGGAAACTGCAGAGAATAAAGAGCATGGCAATCCCGTTTGCAAATATCGTTTCATAACATGTCATTAGATCAGGTTCCTGAAGGAAAAGTCCTATTAAAAAAAAGTGAGAGAGAGAGAGAGAGAGCCTTGATTTTATTCTCCATCCCAGTAATGGTTTTAGTACAAAAGATCCAGTTCTAGATCAGTCTAATTTCTTTTAGGTCAAGAAACAACTATGTCTGTAGTTCAGCTTTTCAGAAAACTACTAACCTGGATAAAATGTGCATATACTGCTGGTAACTGGAAATATGAGTAGAGCCTAGGGGTTGGGAAAGATATAATGGTTCTCTACTAATTGCTTTACTTTCTACCCCCACCTCCCCCCCCCCAAAAAAAAGAGAGAGAGAGAGAGAGAGAGGTAAATAGGAATGCCTCCGATTTATCGTAATGCTCAAAAGGACATGGACAGCAACAATTTAAGCTCCCCACCCTGCCTCACAACTCCTGAAGCAATGGTCTCAAGTTGCAGTGGGGAAGGTCTAGGCTGGATATTAGGAAACACTATTTCACTAGGAGGGTGGTGAAGCACTGGAATGGGTTACCTAGGGACGTGGTGGAATCTCCTTCCTTAGAGGTTTTTAAGGCCTGGCTTGACAAAGCCCTGGCTGGGATGATTTAGTTGGGGATTGGTCCTGCTTTGAGCAGGGGGTTGGACTAGAAGACCTCCCGAGGTCTCTTCCAACCCTAATCTTCTATGATTCCTGCCACTTTTAGAAGTGAGGTGGAAATTCACTTTCCCTGCCAAGCCAGCCATTGGATTGTCTCCATCTACTCATTGGCATGTTTGCTGAGACTGCTAATTCAGGCCTGGATCATGGCTTAGCTGACCCTCTGCAAGCAAATGTCTTCCCATGGGGAACAGTGGGGGGAGGGGTACTTGGAATTGTACCCCCTCTGAAGAACCCACAGCAATTACCTCTGTATATAATGGTAGGGCTCTGAGACTAGGGGTGGGTGGATGGGTGCAATACTGGAGTGGCCCTCCACAAGATGAAGTTACTGTCACTTCTTTGGGGCAGGGACCATCTTTCTGTTCTGTGTTTTTTGTACAGAGCCTAGCACAATGTGCTCCTGGTCTATGATTGGGACTCCTATGAGCTACCCCAATTCGCATTTGTAATTATTTTAAAACTGTAGAGAAGCTTCAGAAAATTAATACAGCCTATAGCTTTGATCCAAAGCCCATTGAAATCAATGGGAGGTCTTGCTGGCCATCCATCATCCATCAATTCTGGAAACAAAAACAATACTACGTGATCGAGGTGACCAGTCATACCTCACAAATACTTAATAGGGAATAGTCAATGCAAACAGAATGTCAATGACCCATAAGATGAAAACTGTTCATTCAAACTCTTTGACTAATGCTGGTGAATAATGAATGAATTCCCAGAAATCGGCATGTGTTTGCATACAATTCCTGAACAAAGAAAAGGTTCGCATTTATCAGATAATTTATTCATAATGAATCATTCGACCAGCTCCATTTGTGAGAATTAATTAGTAAAGAGCTTTGAGAATAAAAAGCTCAGTAAAATACTAAGTATTATTAAATTACTATGATTGGAAAAGAATTGTTTCTTTACTCATTTGATGTGATACATGTCTTGAATTTTTTTTTTAATTCATATAAAATACTGACATTTACCTGCTCTATAGGTGTGTGGAGAAGCCAATCAAGACTCCATTGTCAATGTTATCTTCTAAAATGGGGCATGGATTTTGGGTTTTCTCTAAGACAGTGGTGGGTGACCTGCGACCCGCAGCCTGCATGCAACCCGTCAGGGTAATCTGCTGGCAGGCTGCCCACAGCTCCCATTGGCCAGGAACGGCGAACCGCAGTCACTGGGAGCTGCGGGCAGCTGTGCCTGTGGACGGTCAATGTAAACAAACTATCTCACGGCCCGCCAGCAGATTACCCTGCCGGGCTGCAGGTTGCTCACTACTGCTCTAAGGGCAAAACTCTCATTAACTTCAAAGGTGCAGGGTCTGACCTTAATATAGGTGGCCTAAGTGTGAATTTTCGCCCAGTGTCAGCTTCCAAGCTTTTTAAATTTTCCATAGTGTTTATTTGAAGTTTTTTGTACAATTTTAAAATAACGTCTTTGAAATTTACCGATGGTGGAAGTTTGCCCATAGCTGTCAGATTTTATTTTTTTGTTAATGTACCTTTTAAATAACATTACCTACCTACACAAATATCAGGAGAGAGCTGGATCGTGAGTGGATCTGGTGCAACGGAAAATTTTCTAAAGAACATATTTAGCCTCTATATATCATAGCTAAACATTTACTCACCTGCTGGTAGCTGATGGATAAAATCCTCTCATTCATATGCATAAACTCCTTCTCCTCTGTACGGCTCCAGTCTTCTCTATCAGCTCCTCCAACTGCATTTCTCTAGCAGATAAAATCTACATCACCAAAAAGAAGATTTTTTTTTGCCAGTTTTTGCATTGCATATCACAGACCATTTACCACAAACGTAACTCTGACTCCTACTTGTGATGCCCGCCTTCCATCACTCTTTCTAAGAAACTGCCCCCTCTGTATCTCAACCAACTGCTATGGCAGGTATCCAGAACAAATTGTTTTTTGGTTGAATGTTGTGTGCAGAACAGTGGATTGAGGAGCTAGTATTAAGGTTCTGGTGTGTGGTCTGTTGTGTACTAGAGTTGTGGAAGTGGTAAAATGTATGTCTGTGGGTGGAGGAGTATGTGGAAGCCAATTAATAATTAACAAGGATTTGAAGAGATCTTAATGAATGTTAGTTAGTTAGCATGAGTTAGGCTAGCTGTGACCCTAATGACGTGAGATTTGTAGAAGCAAGATAATGTAAGACAGAGTGAACTGTGTGAAAGTTATTACGACCTTGCAATATGCAGTCTTGCTTTTTTCTAGTAGTGAGACAAATAAGATAGCAGAAAAGCTTATGTATAAACAAAATGTATTTGTTGCTTTTTACTGTCTCCATGATTGCTAGAAATTGTCTGTAACAAAGGTATAAAGGCTTGATGTAATTGTTTACCAGTTGAGAGACCTGTCCGGGACTGGGGTGACCCTGTGTCCTATGGCACTCTCTCCCTCCATTGTAATTACTGGAGAAATAATAAAGTATTTGATTTTGCTGCACCCAAACAAAAAGCGAGAACTGAGTTTTTCTCCGACAAGTAGAAAGTACTGTTAAATGCTGCTTAAATGTTCATTCTCTGATTAGTACAGCTGGTTGGAAACCACAATGCTTGTTCCATGAGAAATTCCAAAATTTAGATTTTTTTTTTGTTCCAACTTGGACCAAAATCTTATTTTTTTTCAAGTATCAGAGGGGTAGCCGTGTTAGTCTGAATCTGTAAAAGCAGCAAAGAGTCTTGTGGCACCTTATAGACTAACAGATGTTTTGGAGCATGAGCTTTCATGGGTGAATACCCACTTCGTCGGATGCATGTAGTGGAAATTTCCAGGGGCAGGTATATATATAAGCAAGCAAGAAGCAGGCTAGAGATAACGAGGTTAGTTCAATCAGGGAGGATGATTTTTTTTCAAATTTCCCAGGGAATGGGAATTGTGAAATTTTATTTCAGAAAATTTAAAAAAAAAGACATTTCATTTTCACTTTATTTACTCAATTTGTTACTATACTGTATAATTTTCCTAGAAAACTTTGCTAAAAAAAATCAATACATTCCCACAGAACAGTCTGATAGCATAAATCAGAATTTTAGGATATAAAACTGTTCCATCCCCAAAAATATGATCAGCTGTACTGGCTAGTGTGACAGATATGTTTATTTGGCAGAGGATTTTGTGAAGGCCAAGACTATAATAGGGTTAAAAAAAGAACCAGAAAAGTTCATTGAGGATAAGTCCATCAATGGCTATTAGCCAGGATGGGCAGGGATGGTGTCCCTAGCCTCTGTTTGCTAGAAGCTGGGAATGGGTGACACGGGATGGATCACTTGATGATTCCCTGCTCTGTTCATTCCCTCCTGGGGCACCTGGAATTGGCCACTGTCAGAAGATAGGATACTGGGATAGATGGACCTTTGGTCTGATCCAGTATGGCCGTTCTTATGTTTCTATGTAGCAACGTTAGCTGCCTAACAAGACTTTTCTTGTTTATTCACATTAAAATGGTATTAATGAGTATAAATATGCTAGGTGACTTTGAACCAAAAAAGTAGCACATATTTTACAGATAAGTAAGATTAAAGTGGGGGTGAAAACTGCACTTCTGGAGAGTAGCGTGTGCTTGTGAGGGGTAGCATCTTCCTAGAACTTTTCTTTCATCATAGAAAGGAGCTACAGGACTGCAATGCAAGTGAAAGCTATGCACTATGGCTAAGCGGAAAAAAATGCAGTGTGCAGATTCCTGTTCTGAACATGTGATCTCTCTTCATGCCACCCCAGAATCTATAAACGGCTTCTCTGCTCTTCAGGATCCATGAACACTTTCCCTCCTTTGCTATAGAACAATTTCTTCCATCCGATGATAATCCACCTAAATAGCAAAGCTAAGCCACATCAATGGCCTTTAGAGATCACGTGAACTATAATAGGATCAGAGTAGCACCTACTGTAAAGATAATTCCAAAAGGAAGATTTTCTAAGACAATCCGACTTGACAAATTCCACCCGGCCACCGTTTTAATGGTGGAAACAGGTAATGAAAGGTTCCTTCCTAAAAAAAAGAGGCTCATTTGTCCCTTAAAACAACACTCATCTGTATATAGTGTCCATGCTCGCTCCTTATTTTTTTACTTTACCCGGCATAATAATTCCTTTTCATGTATACTTCACAGTGGTTTGCCAGCTAATGATCTCAGTGTTTTAATGGATACAAAGTCAGTATTATTACCTCACAAGTGATTAATGGATATTTCAAGAGATAAATAACAAAGAGGCAATTTTAAAAAGAGCTGTGATAGATGGCTTTCGCCACAAATCAAATAATACTTGCTATATACAATATATTTTTTTGCAATTAAAAAAGCTATGGTGCACTGGGGAAAAAAAAGTGACAACAACAAAAACCCCTTCTGTAAGCGACACACAACAAAACAAATAATTGAAATAATGTAACCGCCTGTGCGGGGGATATCTGATTGTAGTTGTATGCACACAGCTGAAATCTTTACTCGGAGCCACATACATAGGGGAAAAGGTTAATGAAGCTAATTTGAATGACAGAAGCCTTATTATCACTCATGGTAACTCCATAAAGAAGTTAAAAGGATGTTAGGGAAGCTTTCAGTTCTGATCTGTGAAGTTGTAAGAATCCTCTTCAGAAAGTATTGAAGCATCAAGTGTCCACTTGTATGGAGGCAGGGAGGAATTACAAATTGCAGATGGGACCAAATCAAAACCTGAGTTCCAAGTAGCCCCTAGGTATCTGGGGGCTGGAGCTCTAGGTCTGAAGGTTGTAGCTGTAGTCCATCTATGCACAGAGAGCGAAATTCACCCCTGTGCAGAGAGCTATGAGCCACTTATACCCGACTTAGGCTCACAAAATGGGGCTTGACAGTGGGACTTAGCTCCGGTGCCCCTCTTCATTTCACCCAATGTGCATTACAGGTGGGGGGAATAGCTCAGTGGTTTGAGCATTGGCCTGCTAAACCCAGGGTTGTGAGTTCAATCCTTGAGGGGGCCCTTTAGGGAACTGTGGTAAAAATCTGTCTGGGGATTGGTCCTGCTTTAAGCAGGGGGTTGGACTAGATGACCTTCTGAGGTCCCTTCCAACCCTGATATTCTATGATTCATAGATCAACACACCAGCAGTGATTATTTCTAGAGTGTTGTGGGAAACCAGGAACACCCACTTCTCCAAATCATTTGACCCTCCCCCCATTCCCAAAAGTCTACTAATGACAGAAAATCATAGTGTAGATTTCCTCCAAGGGAGACATTATCCCTTTTGAATATCAGGCTGTCATTCAGAGAAATTAAGGAGTCCTGCTAAAGGACCCCATCGGGCATGTGCTGCCAAAGTTTTAGCAAAGTGCTCTGACAGGCAGCCATGCAGAATGCATTTTGAGTCTCTGATCCCAAAAAAGCCCTCGTTAACTTGCAGTGAGAGTTGAAGTGAAGACTGCTAGATCAATGAGCGCTCACCATAGATTTTTTGCAAGGGATTGGTGGAGTGGTTGGAGGGAAAAAGAAAAGACTAATTAGGCACAGAAGAACCTGGGGAAGGTATTTACACTAACCAATCGGCACATTCTCAAAGAGCTGACTTTAGCTCAGTGTAGTGTGTGGACTCAGGAGGGGGCAACTTCTTATTTTTTCTGAATCGGCTCAGCCATGTCTACAAAATTACGCTACCTCGTTGTCCTAAATTACCTCATTCCTAAGCTTCCTTGCTATCCTCCTTCAAACCGCTTCATAAAACTCCTTTCACGTAATGCCTACAAAAACCTGAACACGGTTAGGCAGCTGCTGTGCCTAGTCTCCGTAGTGTGTAGACATAACCTGAGACTGCTGGTGTACCAAAACCACTGCCTATCAGGCTCTCCGATATTGCCGCATTGTTTCCTAGTACTCCCCGCTCTGTCTGTCTATATCTACCGGTTGGCTCTTGTCTTAGATTGTAAACTCCTTGGAGTAAAGACTGTATTTTTGTTCTGTGTTTGTGCAGTGCTTGACATAATGAGATCCTGGTCCATAACTGGAATTTCTTGATGCTACCACAGTATGAGTAAATAATAAGAAAGCAGCATGTTTCTATCAATACTGCATTGGGGTTAGAATTTTTCTTTGTGCCATGTACAGCCGTACAACAGGCTGCAACTTCAATGGAGGATTGGCAGGAAAAAACAGTCTTCATATCATAAGAAGAATGTTCCTACTCAATGCCTTTTTTTTCATCTTTTGACAAATGTACTCATGAGAATGGATAAATATTCTGCTATTTTATTTCCTTGACACAGTCTTTGTTACGTGAATGAGGCCGAAGCTCTTAATGTTTTGTGCCTCTCGTGAATTATAGAAATCCACTGTTCAGTTCTGACCTTTTCAGTAAGCTATATTTTGGATAGATGGCTATTCCACTCCACTTTATCAGCTTCACTTAACTTGCGAGGATGACACAGAAATTCTCAAATACAAACTGTTGGAAGTACATTACTAAAATGTTGCAGAGCACAAGATGATATTTCAAGGATATATTCAGCATTAACATTCTGATATTTCACTGGAGGAGAACAGAAAATCATAGAAAAAGAAGAAATGTAGTCTCATGACAACAACGGAAATAGTATGTACTTAAAGTAATGTTGGCAAGTAATGTTGAGATATGTAATCTTGCATTTCCCCTTGGATGCAAACAAAGACATCCCAGTATATTTCTCTTGAAATAAGCTATTTTTACATTATACTTTCCAAGTAAGTGAAAATAAAAACAAGTTTAAGGTCCTGACCTGCAAAGGATTTCTCCAGTGAGTAGCTCTTCTTATTTACTGAAGTTAATACTTGTTTTTATAAATTTTATAGGATCAGACCTTTTATTATGCCATTAGCTATCATTAATGTACAACATTATTTTGGGCATTAGGCTGAGGAATAGCTTTGTTACAACCGGAGCTGGTGGAAAGTTTTCTGACAATTTTTTTTTTAAATTGAAAAATGCTGATGTAAAAACTGAAACTGTTCACAAAGCAGGTTCTGATTTGACAAATCTCTCAACATGAAAAAAATGTTCTCAAAAGTTTGAAATTGTCAAAGTAAATAATTGACATTTTCTAAATGAAAAATTCCAGTTATGGTTCAAAATGCTTTGTTGTTTAGAAATCAAAGCTAATTAGACAAAATATCATATTGCCGCTATATAAATCCATAGTACGCCCACATCTTGAATACTGTGTGCAGATGTGATCGTCCCATCTCAAAAAAGATATACTGGAACTGGAAAAGGTTCAGAAAAGGGCAACAAACATTATTAGAGGTATGGAACGGCTGCCATATGAGGAGAGATTAATAAGACTGGGACTTTTCAGCTTGGAAAAGAGACAACTAAGGGAGGATATGACAGGGGTCTATAAAATAATGACTGGTGTGGAGAAAGTAAATACAGAAGTGTTGTTTACTCCTTCTCATAACACAAGAACTAGGGGCCATCAAATGAAGTAAATAGGCAGCAGGTTTAAAACAAACGAAAGGAAGTATTTTTTCACCCAATGCACAGCCAGCCTGTGGAATTCCTTGCCGGAGAATGTTGTGAAGGCCAAAACTATACCAGGGCTCAAAAAAGAACTAGATAAATTCATGGAGGATAGGTCCATCGATGGCTATTAGTCAGGATGGGCAGGGATGGTGTCTCTAGCCTCTGTTTGCCAGAAGCTGGGAATGGGCAATAGGGGAAGGATCACTTGATTACCTGTTCTGTTCATTCCCTCTGGGGAACCTGGCATTGGCCACTGTCGGAAGACAGGACACTGGGTTAGACGGACCTTTGGTCTGATCCAGTATGGCTGTCCTTATGTTCTTAGATGTGGAAAATGTTACAAAAGAAAAAAGTAAAAATACCAAACCAAAATGTTTTGAAGTTATCAACATCAAATTATTTGATTGACCCCAAATAAGAATGATTTTGGTTTCTCAGTCCATGAATATTTTTGAGATTTTGACTTTTTGATCTGATTTGAGATGGGAAAAAATGATGAGCTCTCAAATATTTATTATAGTAAGATCAACCTAAAAGTTCCCAGCATCAACCCTAGGAGCATAACCAGGTCTTAATATGATCCTTGTACACTGCCCTCCTGCCAGCCAGGAATACAATTGTCCTAGGCCTGCCATCTTGTATCTTCCTGCTGCCGGTCCTGCAGCTCTCAGCCTCCCTGCCCAGCTTTCAGGCTATGGCTACACTACAGCTTAAGTTGACATAAGTTATGTTGCTCAGGGTTGTGAATTAGCCACCACCTCAAGAGATATAAGTAGGGCCCTACCATTCTAGTCAATGTCACTGTCACAGGATTTTAAAAATCACAAATTTCATGATTTCAGATATTTAAATCTGAAATTTCACGGTGTTATAACTGACCCAACTCTGAAGGCAGGAGCACAGAAGTAAGGATAGCGTGGTACTGTATTGCCATCTTTACCTCTGCACTGCTGTTGGCAGGGTCGCTACCTTCAGAACTAGGCACCTGGACAGCAGCTGCCACTCTCCAGCCACCCAGCTCTGAAGGCAACGCAGAAGTAAGTGTGGCAATACCACGCCCCCCCCCCTACAATAACCTTGCAACCCCCCCCACCCACGGTCCTCTTTTGGGTCAGGTGTTTTTCACGGCCGTGAGTTTGGTAGCACCCTAGTCATAACTTATGCCAATTTAAGCACCGGTGTGGACAGCACTATGTCATTGGAGAGCTTCTCCCGCCGACATAGCTACCCCTGCTCACAGGGGCTGGAGTAATTAAGCCAACAGGAGAGCTCTCTCCTGCCCGCTTAGAGTGGCTAAACTAGAAAGCTTAGAGTGGCACAGCCGTATCTCTAATGTAGCCACAGCCTCAGTCTATCTAAGGCTATGTCTCTACTTCAGAGTACAGACACTGCATACCCAGCTAGCCCCCATTCAGCCAAGCCTTTGTTTTAAATGTGTCCTTCAGTATTTCATGGCACTACCCCAGTTCCCAGCTTGTACCGTGGGGATTCCTTCTACTCACCATTGCATAGTTAGATTGTCAGCTCTTTAGGGCAGGGTTTGTGTGTGTACTCTACCTAGCACAGAGGGATATTGATCTAGGCTGGGGCATGTAAATGTAACTTTCATACGAATTATCATCAGTGTTAAAGAACTATATTTGCATTTTCTCATTTCATATATAAAGTCTAAGTTCATACAGGAAATAAAACATTAGCATGACTAAGGTTAATATAGCTATATAGAAGAAACCAGGATATGTTAATAAAAAACCCAGAGAAAAAAAACCACACACACACACTCAGAGGTCAAGAGTCCCCAGAAGCCCAATCTGTATAACCCTTGGGAGAGTCTTCAGAGCTAGATTTGAAAATTATTTTCTCAGTCTGCAAATAGACATCATCCTGGCAAAAATTGGTGAAATGCTGTCAGAAAAATAAAATACGGCTATTTGCGAACATTTTTTCCAAATAACGATCATGAATTCACTTCAATGGTATTCACCATCTCCTCTGTTTATATGTTCCCTATCGCTGTAATTTCTGCCCCTTTGTCTTTGCTCCCCACAAACATTCATGCCAGTGAATTTTTGTTCACTGCACAGCCTGAGAAGAAAAGAAAGAGTGGAGAATATCCATCCCAATGCATTTGCAGTAGTATGTGCAAAAAGTTACCCTGGAAAATATTAGTGGGGCTGAGAGTCAATGGAGCAGAGAGAATATCAAACAGTACTTTCCAGTGTTCATGTGTTGAGTTAAAGATGCACAGGGAAGGTGTGGGAGTTTGCTGTGTATTAAAGGGACAATATATCTTCCTGTACTGTTGAGTAAATAATATGTACAATGTTCTAAAGAATGAACACCAGCGGTTATGGCCTACAGCTACTGTAGTGCCATTGTGCCTCTCACCTCCATATCACTTCCCCTTATCCAGGTGCAGTGTTGCAGGGCTTTTTTGAGTCTCCCACCCTCTGTAGAAATTCTGGGGTCACAACAGTTTGCATGTGGCCTCGCCCTCTGGCCAGGTCACTGCTCAGTCCATTCCCCTTACAGGGTTGACAGAAAAGTCCCAAATAGGAAACCCCAAAGTCTAGTGGCTTTTGAGCCTGGTCCTTGACCTCCATCTGGGGCCCACAATTCTTGGCCTCTTCTCTTTCTCATGCCTGTACCTTCCCTGGAGGTCTGGGGAAGGGTAGGGGAACTCAGGCCCACCATCTTCTGTGGGCTCCAGCCCAAGGACCCTGGTTAGGCACCCAAGAATCGTTCCTTCAATTCTTCCACCATTTTCCCTGGACTGCCCCTACCTGCAGCCTACAGGTAGGTAAGATATAGGTGTGGATTAATGCAGTAATTCAAAAGCCTACAGGTCTCAAATCTGTAAAGGCAATAGCTCAGCAAACCAACTAAGGCCCAAAGCCTAAAGACTTAACATAAGTAACTAGCCCATTAATGACTATATATCACAAGATGTCACAAGACAGGTGATGTTATAAGTAAGTCTTGCTAAAATGCTGACAGCGAGCCACAAGATGGCTGTTTATACCAGCTTTAGATATTTGCAGTTAGGAACATCAGCAAACTTCAACCACAAGAACACCATGGGAGCTAATTAATGTGTATGCTAATAAGCTTGAGGTGAAAGGCCTAGTGACCTATGGGAGAAGGGAAGCCCAACGTTGTTAGAGGGAGGAAATACAGATGAGGAAAAGGGGTTGAAATCCCTACTGTATGTGGATTAAGCATAGTGGGCAACTGCATAACACATTATAAAAGCTGTATCCCGGCCTGGGGCGATGCCAGATGACAACCATTGTTGATGATGATGGTGAGGATGATGATAGGGATGATGACCAATACTTGGGTTTTTCCGCAAGGGATGGCGTGAACATACGGATTATCAGATGCTGGACATTTTGCCCATTCTCTATTATCCCTGTCTACTTTGCTGGCTTGGAGCATTTGTGCTTTTGCTATCTGTGCTAATAAAAAGACGACTAGGATGCCTTTCTCAAGTGCAGTTGTCTCTCTCGTGCACACCAGGGTCCTCGCATTAATTTCCTTATCATGTCATGAGGCAGAATCCTGCCAAACTACAGATTTCTGGGATTTCTAAATGGTCAGTATAAATTAACGCCTAATCAATGAATCAGGCAACATACCTTTGGTCCAGCTTGTTTACATCATTCCTCTTGTCTCTGGATTCTACTGTCCCCACCTGGGATCTGTGGTTCCTCACCAGGTCCCCCCTCAAAACTGTTTCAAGTCTTTCTCACATCAGTTGGGCCGTGACCAGAAACTCCTCTGTCTCTTGTCTGGGATTAGTCATTTTTCCCCTCCTGCAAGCAGAAGCTGCCTCAGCCCTGTCTCTGGAGATAGGATTATGCCCCGGGCATCTTTGGCTCAGGTTAGCAGTCCTGCCTTCCCTCCTCAGCCCTCTTCCTGGAGCTGGGCTTGTGACGTATGTCAGCTTCAAGGTGTTGGCCAGCTTCCTTCAGAACCCTCCTCCCAGTTAGTCTCCCACTCTGGAGGGTCCAGCAGACCAGCTTTCTGCTCTCAATGCCTGCCTGCTGTGAACCTTTAAGCTCCTCCTCTTCTTCCAACGCCTTTCCCGGTTGGTTGGGCAAGGGGGAAACCTTCGCCCACCTTCTCTGCAAGCTCTCAGGTCCTTAAAGTACAGTGTCTGGATTCCTTCCCCAAGCACCATTCATTCCCAGGACGCTTAGGTCTATATGGGTATGTCTACACAGCAAAACGCCAAAACCCACGGCAGCAAGTCTCAAAGCCTGGGTTGACTGATGCTGGCTTGTGCTACGGGGCTAAAAAAGCAGTGTAGATGTTCCGGCTCAGTCTGGAGCCTGGGCTGTGAAACCCAGCAAGAAGGGAGGGTCTCAGAGCCTGGGTCCAGCCCCAGCTGGAATATCTGTTAGCCCTGTAGCACATGCCCTGCAAACGCAAGTCAGTTGTCCTAAGCTCTGAGGCTGCCGCAGGGTTGTTTTTGTGTTGATGTACCCTGAATGAAGCTACTGGGCCCTTCCAAACACCAGCTGGCATGGTGGGCTGACCACTAGGCTCTACTGCCCTGGATGGCAGTCTAAACCCTCAACATGTAACTTATCCTAGTAAATATGCTTTTAAATGCAATTTATACATCTAACTCCTCACACTAACTGCAACATAGTAAGAAGCATTCAAGTTATCTTCAGGTCTAATTACAGAGCTTAGCACCTGCAATCTTTCACTCACCCACAAACACCCTCTGTGCTTCCTATTTATACTCACCCACTGTGCAATTAACACCCCATTAAGCTTCACACCTGCAGCCCCTTTGCTCTCATTCTGCAGCACTTGGCTTCCAATTCACGGCTTCACCCTATATTATTACATACTGAGGCTGCTTTTTTGTTTCCTAATTCTTTCAAGTGAACTGTTTTTGATAATAGTGCTGGAATGACAGGGCTGGAAGCTAAAATCTTTTTAGCCACAGAACAGAGAAAGCACAAGCAGAGAGAGTGAGTTTCCCCTAGCAATAGCAGCAGAAGTTCTCCCAAGCTGCAGAACCTGTGCCAGTGCTAAGTATCAGAGGGGTAGCCGTGTTAGTCTGGATCTGTAAAAAGCCACAAAGAGTCCTGTGGCACCTTATAGACTAACAGACGTATTGGAGCATGAGCTTTCGTGGGTGAATACCCACTTCGTCAGACGCAACAGTGCTGTCCCTCACTAAATTAAATCCTCCACAGCCACCACACTAATTATGATGGAGGGAAAAAGAGAGGCTATTTGTTCTGAGTATGATCAGCTCCTCGCTCCACAGATTGGGAGGAACTGTGAACTGCTGACCTTGCAACAATTTCTCTTCTGCAGCATACCGACATTGGAACTTCTCCTCTCTCCACCCAGCGAGGGTAAGGGGATTTGGGAGCAGTGTTGGTGACTAAGTGGAGCAAGCTCCAAACGGACTAACCCACACCATGGCTGATGGTACTCCCAAAGAATGAGGCCTCCTTCTCTGATGATGCAGAGTCTTCCTCTGGGATTTTCCCAACCATAGAGTGGACGTGCTGTATCCTCCTAGACACAGTTGATGGTGCCCCACCAGAGGTCTTTCCAGGTCCTTTTATGGTTGATGGTGCCCAAGTGGGTGGCACTGGGTGTTGGATCATCCCTACTGCCCATAGCTGATGGCTCCAGACTTGCCCACAACTCGACTCCGCCCCATCACAGATCACGGTACTGAAGTAGGGTGCGAATGCTTTCTCTGGGCTTATGCTACATGCAGGGAAGTCTGCTTGGGCAGGTCTACGGAGGCCTTCCTGATGGGGTCGAACCAACTCTGCTTGGAGGGGAATTCAGTCTCCAAGGCCTGTTCAATTTTTGTCCTCTTTCCCGAAACTGCCAAAAGGATGGGGGCCAGCACCAGTTTCATGTGGCTCAGGGCTTGTTTACACTTGAAACACTACAGCAGCACAGCTCTAGCGCTTCAGTGTAGATGCTACCCAGACTGACAAAAGGGGTTCTTCCAATGCAGTAGCTAATCCACCATCTTGAAAGAGAGAAGCTTCTATTGACCTAGTGCTGTCTACACCAGGGTTTAGATTGGCTTAACTACGTCTCTCAGGGGGGTGGATTTTTCACAGCCCTGAGAGATGTATCTATGACAATGTAAATTCCCAGTGTAGACCAGCCCTCAGATACCATAGATTTGCTCAGATAACATGGTACAAAGCACTATAAGAGAACAGAATGGACCACTGTACAGCAGACAAGGAATGTCCACTATGTAATGCAATAGGTCAGACTAGATGACGATAGTATAAATGGTCCAGTAATTGCCAGTCTCTGCTGGATGTGAACCAGTGATTTAGAGATGAACATTTTGTTCTATTGCTAAGCCTTTGCATCCCCTGCAACTAGCTCTGTGTGTTTAGCACTCCTGACAAATTAGAGGATTCGGCCAAAAAAAATCTGATGAGGTTCAACAAGGACAAGTACAGAGTCCTGCACTTAGGACGGAAGAATCCCATGCTCTGCTACAGGCTGGGGACCAAGTGGCTAGGCAGCAGTTCTGCAGAAAAGGACCTGGGGATTACAGTGGACGAGAAGCTGGATATGAGTTGACAGTGTGCCCTTGTTGCCAAGAAGGCTAACGGCATTTTGGGCTGTATAAGTAGGGGCATTGCTAGCAGATTGAGGGACGTGATCATTCCCCTTTATTTGACATTGGTGAGACCTCATCTGAAGTACTGTGTCCAGTTTTGGGTCCCACACTACAAGAAGGATGTGGAAAAATTGGAAAGAGTCCAGCGCAGGGCAACAAAAATTATTAGGGGGCTGGAGCATATGACTTATGAGGAGAGGCTGAGGGAACTGGGATTGTTTAGTCGGCAGAAGAGAAGAATGAGGGGGGATTTGATAGCTGCTTTCAACTACCTGAAGGGGGGGTCCAAAGAGGATGGATCTAGACTGTTCTCAGTGGTAGAAGATGACAGAACAAGGAGTAATGGTCTCAAACTGCAGTGAGGGAGGTTTAGGTTGGATATGAGGAAAAACTTTTTCACTAGGAGGGTGGTGAAGCACTGGAATGGGTTACCTAGGGAGGTGGTGGAATCTCCTTCCTTAGAGGTTTTTAAGGTTAGGCTTGACAAAGCCTTGGCTGGGATGATTTAGTTGGGGATTGGTCCTGCTTTGAGCAGGGGGTTGGACTAAATGACCTCCTGAGGTCCCTTCCAACCCTGATATTCTATTATTCCTGCAGTCCATAATCAGGTGAATTAGACAAAGGGGATCACAGCCAAATCATAAACCTGCAAGACCTATATCAGAATTGGTCTGCACCTGCAGTATCCTGAGTACTTCCTGCCTTGAAGTCCCATGGCTTCACTGAGAACAGAGAGTGCTCAACATCTTCCTGGATGAAGCCCACCTTGAGGGGAAACATACTGGCCTTTTATTTCCTGTCCATTCTCAAAAGAAAAGAAAAGAAAAAAAGAGGGTGAAGAGACATCTGGTGAACTGAGCTTTGAGTCTTCACTGTTAGCTGCTAAGATTATTGCCCGTGTCTAAAGCTTCAGGAAAGACCTTTCCGGGCAAATTTGCTGCACACATTCTTTAATTCCTTGTAAACCAAAAGCAAATAGTTTAATCCCCGCTGGAATCACTTGTGCTTTGTTTGTCAGAGGGAAGCAGCGAGATGTAATTAACTGTCAGGTTCCACATCGACAACTGGCTCACAGATTAAATAAATAAATACACCTGGCACGTCAAAGAAAGGGTAGGGTTGTGATCCTTGGTACGTGGGCAAACATCCCACCTTGTGGCATTTATTTATTTATTTCTATGCTTCCTAAAATGCCCCACGGTCTCAGGGCGAGTTTCACAGGTTGGCCAACAAAGGGGTGCATTTTTGGAACCAGGAAGGAGAAAATTCCCCTTGTCTAAGGGTACGTCCACACTATATTTTAAAAGCCATGACAGCGAGTCTCAGAGTCTGGATGTACAGACTGGGGCTTGCAGGGCTTGCGCTGTGGCCATTAAAAACAGCCGTGTCGATGTATGGAGCTGGAGCTTGGGCTCTGAAGTCCGGGGACAGGGGTGGGTTTCAGAGTCTGAGGCTACGTCTTCACTACCCGCCGTATCGGCGGGTAGCGATCGATTTTTCAGGGATCGATATATAGCGTCTCATCTAGACGCGATATATCGATCCCCGAACGCGCTCCTATCGATTCCGGAACTCCACCACCGCGAACGGCGGTGGCGGAGTCGACATGGAGAGCCCCGGACATCGATCCCGCGCCGTGAGGACGGGTAAGTGATCGATATAAGATACTTCGACTTCAGCTACGTTATTCACGTAGCTGAAGTTGCGTATCTTATATCGATTTTCCCCCTTAGTGTAGACCAGCCCTGAGTGCCACTCTGAGCTGCACTGCCTGTGCTGCTGTTTTTAGTGATGTCAACAGTTTAGCCTGACATCAAACACTAATAAGAGCTCAAGCAGCGATTTTCTTACTTTGCCTAGCTGTAAATTTTGATTATTATCGATGGAAGTATGTTTGCGCCATGTTGTACTGTGAAATCGACATTTATCGACATTGATTGATAAAAATCTAATTCTCCCAAGCCTCCAGAACTATTTATCTTAGGTCCTTTTAATGGGCCTGTGATGGGGTGTATACAGAGGTGCTAACTTTTGTTTTTGCCAGTGGGTGCTCACTCCTCTCTGCCCCCTCCCCCTGTGCAAGAGGAAGGCTGGGTCTTGGGGAGAAGAGGCCTAGTGGGGGTGGGGCCTCAGGGGAAGAGTGGAGGGCCTCAGGGGTGGAGTGTGGGAGGAGCAGGGAGCGAGGCCATGGTCCAGGCGCCAGGCCCCACAAAAGGTTACTCCAGCCCTGCAGGTGTTGAGCACCCCTTATGGGTGTATAAACCCCACCCTGTCATAGCCACGATGGTGTTAATGAACAGACCAGCTACTTCCCTGGTTGTGAATAAGTGGCTGATTAGCAACAGTTGTGATAACAGGCTGTGGATTAGGTAAAGGTGGTGACTGCCACGGAGATTGGGGACTTTCTCAGGGAGGTTCCTCAGCAGCAGCCTGGCCTATAGCTGGTCACGGACCAGGCTTTGGAATGGAGGGAATGGGGTTAAGACAGCTGGGAAATGGCAGAAGGCCAGACTTTTACAGTACGTCTACACAGCAATTAAACACCTGCTCTGCTGACGTGGGCTTGCAGGGCTGTAAAATTGATGGGTAGCTGCTTGGGCTTGGGCTGGACCGTTCCAAGCCCAAATGTCTACACTACAATTTTTAGCCTCACAACCCGGGCCAGGCAAGCCCAAGTCAGCTGACTGGGACCAGGGCCGGCTCCAGGGTTTTTGCCGCCCCAAGCAGTAAAAAGAGAGGAAAAAAAAAAATAAAAAACCCTGCGATCGCGATCTGCAGCTCTACCGCTGCCGCTTCAGTCTTCGGCAGCAATTCGGCGGCTGGTCCTTCACTCTGAGAGGGAGTGAGGGACCCGCTGCCGAATTGCCGCCGAAGACCCAGACGTGCCGCCCCTCATCATTGGCTGCCCCAAGCAGCTGCTTGCTGGGCTGGTGCCTGGAGCCGGCACTGACTGGGACCAGCTGTAGCTGTGCCGTGGGTCATTCATTCCAGTGTAGATATAGCCCTAGAGACGTGGGTTGCCAGGCCCCGGAGAGACTATTTTATAGGGTCAAGAAGTAGCTAGCAGACAGCTGGGAGATGGGGTTTTTAAAGGGACAGGGTACCACAGCAACCTCTTGGATGAGGAATGAAGGAATGAGCCGCTTCACAGGGGCTCGTTAGGATCATATCTAAGCACCTCACAAAATATTACTGTATTTACCCTCCAAACACCCCTGTGAGGTAGGGCAGGGTTATTATCCCCATTTCACAGATGGGGCACTGAGGCCCAAAGAGGCGAAGCGACTTGCCCAGGAAGTCTGGCAGTTCAGGGGCTTGAATCCAGGTCTCAAACCTAGGCTTGTGCCCTAATACTGGACCAACACAACCCTCTTGTGTTATGTTTATCCAGGTGTTTTATAATCCAACTTTTAACTTTCATTTCAACATCTCTGTAAGTAAGTCATTCCCAGGACCAGCCTCTTTTAAAGAGCAAGACAACATTTGATACCCTCCTGTCCTCCACTATTGTAGCTGATATGGCATTTCAGTCACTTCATTCGGATGTTCCTTCAGCACCCTTGGCTGAATGCATCCAGACTGGGTCACTTTTGGCTCTCCAGTTTATCAGTTTGTTCCAGTGCCACCTCTTCTTTCACCTCATCCTCCGACAGTGACCTATCTTTATTACTTCAGAGGAGTAAGCCCATGGCAGGTATCTCCTCAGCATCTACAGTGGTGAAGACTGATGCAAAGGAATCTAGGTTCCTTGCAGCTGTTCTACTCCTAGACCGGTGAATGTTTTAAACTGCAGCATTTTATTAATTTGTTTGCTGTTATCCAAAATACATGCACAGCTTGCACAAGCCCCACTGCTAGGGAATCTACAAGGAGCCCCAAACTCTTCAATCCATGCTGTGCTCATGAGAGCTGTATCCACAGTTCAAAACCCTAAAGGGATGGGACACAGGACAATGTGGCATTCCATCTAGTTATGACATAAACAGTAGTTACACTTCATTAAAATCCTCTAATATGCATATTCTAACCTGAGCACTACACAATATCCTTAACCTCCTTCACTGCCCCCTTACCTTCCTGATAGTCCAGGTGATCCACTTTTTTAAAGTAGACTAGACACCTCCCCCAAAATAAAGAAAACTCTCCCAAAATACAATTTCAAAACCACCTACACACCCAGTAAGCCCTGCCTCAGGCAAAAAACAGAGAGAAGCTATAGACTTTGTACTGCGACCCAAAAGACAGTGAGCTTGGACACTGTTGGACGAGTGGGAGCAGTAAATTTCACAGTATAGGATGATCCATAGAGAACACCCAGCTAACAGCCTCCTGATATTTAAATCTGGAGACTGCTAGCTCAGGCACTCCAGATGTCGTGACCTGTTGTGCTGTACGTGCTTAGAGATGCAGTCTCTCAAATAGCGAAGGCCTAAGTCATGCTGTGGGTTTCCATCAGTTCCTTCATACAAAGGGACTGTACTAACTGCTTTGTGAAGAGCCAGGCTTTAACCCGTATGGGGTTATATCCTGATTTCCCATCACTGTGCGGTGTCACTTAACTTCTCTAAGCTGTTTCCTCTTCTGTAAAATGGGGCCAAAATTATCTACCTCCCTGTGAAGCTTCATATATTAATGTTCAGAGATCATCTTGAGATCTGTGACTGCAGCATGCACTGTAGGTCTGCATTCAATGGGTGCTGTGTCATTTGCTTCAATGGGTACAGCATCAGGTCCTATCAATACAAAGTATTATGATGTCCCTTTGGTGCAGGTCACCTAGCTCAGTGTTTGTGCTGATGTCCATTGAGGCTATGGAGGTGCATCATGAAGTTCCTTGTCAAATGAGTAGCCTCCTCCCTAGCATCCCCTGGTGACCTCAAGGTCGCCCTGCAAGCAACTCCTTGCCTCAGTTTCCCCCTCCTTAAATAAACTCCAAATAGACTTTTTTTAATCCAATAATGCCCCTTGCTCCAGGACCTAATTTATAAATATCAAACAGAAAACAAAACTCAGTCCTGAGGCTTCTCTTCTCCCCCAAGTCTTCTCTCCACAGCTCTTCCCTGCCTTGGCTGGCCACCTTCAGCCCTACCTAGCGAGAGTCTTTCCTTACTCCTGTGTAGTCTGCTCTTTCCATTCATGTAGCCTCTTACCAGGGCTCCCCCCAGGCCTTTCCTGCCTGTAGTCTCATCCCAAGTCCCAGGACTTAGTAAGATCCTATTCCCTCCCACCAGCCTCTCTCATCATTCTTGTCTTGTCTTGCTTCTCCCCACCCCACACCCCCAGCTTCTTACTGCTTTGTGTGTGTGTGTGTGTGTGTGTGTGTGTGTGTGGTGTGTGTGTGCGTGTGGAGGAACCAGGCAATCCCTGTTCAGGTGTGTTTCCTTGGCTGGTCCCAGGATGCTATCCCTTAAGGGGCAAGACAACCTGTTACATACGGGATCACTGCATTTTTTCTAATTTACCTGGCACATTAAGCATCACCAAAGAATCAGATAAGTTCACTTGGCCCTCTGCTATTCCTGCTGATGTGTGTTTTAAATGTCTCCAAGCAAGAGGGATATTTTTAAGGTTGGAACGTAAGCACAGTTGGAAAGCAAATAATTTTCCCTGCTGTCATTTTGCAGATCTCTTTATTTGGAGCTCATTCGTGCACTTTCAGCAAAGCAGTGGGAACATACTTAGAATAATCCACCAACCCTAATTAATTTACAGTGATTAAAAGCGCTAAACTAACCTGTAAAAAAGGCTGGTAAATCATGTTAAAAATGCATAACCCAGTGTTTTAACTTTTAGATCAATGAGATAAGCCACTCTTTACATTAGATCGATTTTAATTGTGTCCAGTGGCTACTTTTTTTATTTCCCCAACATGAATCTTCATTTTATATTATGTTAAAACAAGAAATTAAAATTAACGAGGTCAAAATTGGTCTCACTTCGTTGCTAAGGAAAACTGATTTCCTTTCTCAAAGTTTACGTTACTTCACTTTCATTGATTAATTTCCAAGATAGCTGAAAGTCTTGTTTCGGTTGCCTTTGCTTTAAAATGAACGCTTAGCACAACAGAGGGAAACACAGAGGTGGAAGACTGGGAAATATCTATCCTAATGCCACTTATTCATATGGGACACAGTGTATGCTAGTCTGGAGAGTTACATTTACAACTGGGCTTGCAGCGTCTAACCTTTTGAAAGCCAAGGACCAGATTAAGCCTGGGTGTAACTCTGAAATGGGAAAATTACGGCCTGTAGTGGGGTGGATTGCCCCACTCCCTGTGAGAGTGGGCTGCGGCAGGCCAGGGTGCCTGCGCAGACAGTGAGCCAATCAGAGAGGGGCTTATTGTGAGCCAATCAGGGCCCAGTTTGGAGACAGCCAATCAGGGCCAGGCTCAGGCATATATAAAGGCTGCCCAGGGCAGGAGCAGGCAGTCTGTCCCAGGCCTTCGACAGGGGAAGGTCAGTCTCCAAGGGAGGAGACTAGCACCGCGGACAGCGCAGTGCTGGCCAGGCTCAGGGAGGCTAAGGAGCTTGAACCCGTAGCCTACCAGGCTGCAGGCCCCTGAAGGGAAGGGCCTAGCGGGTGCAAGGGGCCGTAGGGGAAGCGGCCCAGGGAAACAGACAGCGGAAGGGGAGAGGACAGCGAGGCTGACGCCAGAGGGTCCCTGGGCCGGGACCCAGAGTAGAGGGCGGGCCTGGGTCCCCCCCTTCACCCTTTGCAGTGCACCCAGCCATTGGCTGTAGGGAGCGGCCATCTTACTACGCCAGATCCCTGACAGGAGGGATTAGACTCAGAGGGCGATTGCACATAGTGACTGGGGTGTGAGACTGCTGAGCACTGACCCCCCGGAAGGGGGCGCAGAAGGACGATCGAAGAGGATGCCGCCGAGCACGCAGCAACGCGGGTCCAGAGACAACAGAGGACAGAACGACGGATGGGACACCACCAGGAGGAGGTGCTCCACTGGAACGAGCTAATTCCCAGAGTCACCAGCAGGAGGTGCTGCAGGGATGAGTCCCGCCCCGTTACACGGCCTCATGACAGTAATGAGACAGGATACTCGTACAATGTGAGGCTAAAATTAATATTAGGCAAAAAAATGTGGGAAGTGTGACATGCCCATTGTTGTCAGTTCTGTAAAAGCTGAGAACAGCGCTTAGACCATAGCCTGCGTTCAGCGCTGTGGAAAAACGATCAGAGCGTAAGAAGGAGTAAAGAATGATCACAGTTGGGGATGGGAGAATGAAGCAGCAGGGGATAAGAGAGGGGATGTCACCCCCTCTGCCGAGGTGAGAAATATAATACTTGCTTTGGCACAGCCACGCCACCACTGCCACTAGTAATTAACTGCTAGGGACAAATATTAACAAAGAGAGTTGTGATTCCAAGTCTCTGTCGGGTGTTAAAAAAGGTGTGTGAGGGAGGCTGTCTCTGGTACGTGTTATTGTTTGAGCCTAATCAACAGCTCTGCTGGTTCACCCTTGATCAAAGCATGACTCACCGCCCTCACTCACACCTACAGCCTCTTCCCTGCACAGCATTAAATACAGGAAGGTAAAGGTAGCTATGCAAGAAAAGAAACTAAATGTTGCCTGTACAGGGAGGGAGTGGGAGAGATATAGACCCTTGTAGGGCCCCTTTGTACTTTCCTTTCCTAGCCCCTGTTTTACCTCTCATCTTCTCTTGTTTTGGATGGATGGCTATTCTATCCCTTGGAGCCACTTATCTGCCCCTACCAGCCATGGAATTCATCGTGAAATGAAGGCGCTCAGTGGATCTCTGCATCTGGCAAGACTGGGGCTTCTTCTTCCAAGCCTCTCTCTTTCTCCCTGCAAAGTCCTGAGGACCTCAGCGATGACAGCAGAGCTCAGGAGTGGTAGGTAAAAGTGGGGTTTCAGTTCCCTTATCTTGAGACAGATGAGCATAAGGGTATCCTGACTACACCCACTATCCCCTGGCTTGGCCACACGCTCTATGCTGGCAGCAGGGAAAGGGGTGACATACTACGCACTATGCCAGCAAGTTCCTCTTACAGTAGGGTGATCCTCCTGGAACTGGACATGTTGGCTTCATGGCCAGATTCCTCCAGTTGCGCAGCACAAAGCAGCCACACAGCACTAGGGCTTCTGATTCCTAGATCTTTCTTCCAGGCTGACCCTCTTATTGCCCTGTGGCCTGATCCTCAGGCTTGGATTTCATTTTGTGCAACACCCCCAACTGCCACAAAACTACTAACAGCAGCTCCGGTGCCCTGTTATTAGTGTCTGTGCTGGGGTGCAGAGACCCTGCCTCTGGACTTGCTGGGAGAAGGTTAACCCTTCTGTCCGCAAAGGGCCACAGCTGTCTGCAACCAACACAAAGCCATGCCCTGACCCTAGGGGAGAGGGAGTGTTGAGTTACTGGTCATATGAGCAAGGGACGGAATAAAAGGCAGGCTCAAGTGGGGACCCCAGTGCTGAGAAAGGCCTGGGTTCATCGTGGAGACCAGGTGGTAGAATGCCCTGCCCAGAGAAGGTCTGGTGGAGTAAGATCAGTGGGCCAGGCAGGAAGAGAAGGACATTCCAGAGTGTTTCCACAGAGAGAGACTCATATAAACTCCTGGCAAGAGAGAAGTGGTGGGTGCACCTGCCCCTGGGAGCTGAGAATATGTCTGAAACCCTGTTGTCAGGAGTAGCTGTGGAGTCCTGGGTGAAAAGGCCAAAAAGACTGGTGAAGGCCTGTCACAAGGGCAATGGGGAAGAAGTCAAAAGGCCCGGGAAATCTTGCTGCAAGGGTGTATAATTGACTGCTTCTATGTAAGGCTCCAATAAACAGGTCAAGAACTGGGTCTTCAGTTGCAACACATGGTATGTACGTACTTCATGGTATTGAGGGTGGGGAGGGAAACAGAGTTTGGGTGATCAGGGGTCAGGTGGGGGTGAGAGAATCCGCCCATGGTCTCTGTGGGCTCTCTTCTTTATTTCACCAGTTGGCCTACTCAGCATTTAGTTACTGGTTTGGGGCTGACTGGAATGGCATCAAGTTCCTTTCCTCTGTCTGTTCTCCTTAAAGGAGCAGCATGAATGGAATCTCCAGAAGCGTTCCTCCCAGCCTGCTACTTCTATTCCCCATGCCACAGGCATGGCCGTTTCCCATGGAGCAATATAGACGTGAAATAAATTACAACAAAAATGTGACTTCAATAGTCATTAGCATCTCCAAAAGACATCTCAATTCTTTCATTAACAAAGAGAGCAAAGGGAATAGTACAAAGAAAATAGGTGGATACAAATAAGGAAATCAAAACAAAACTTGCACTGTGTGGTCCCCGTGGCCTCTCTTTACCTGATTATTACTTCCTAGCAAGAATATTTGATCCACTTCTGCCTACTGTAATTCCCCTCAAATACTGAATTATGATGAGAGAAACTATCTATTTAGGCATAAGGAATATCTTCCTTTTTGTTGTTTAGCATCTGTGAGAGAACTGTTTATCAGCACCAACCCCAAGAGGCAAACAATTAAAATGAATTAGATACCTTTTGCATAGCTCAGTTTTGCAACAGTTCTGTCCTGTAGCCTGGCAAGGCAAGCTTGCTACAGCATGAATTCTCTTCTGCAAGGCTTTGATTCAGGAAAGCTTTCCTGTTCAGGACAGAACTTAAGCAGCTGCTTAACTTTAAGCACCTGAAGTGTGAAGTTAAGTATATGCTTGAGCGCTGCCCTGAAATGTGGTGGATTTAAGCATGTGCTTAAGTGCTTTCCTTGGGCCCTGATCCTGCAATGAACTCTGTGCATATAGACATCTGAAGATGCATGGAGCTTATTACAAGATCAGGGCTTATGTTTTTACTCTTATACATTTTTCATTGCAATTTCTAAGTAGAATCAGGTGGTGGGTGGATCATTATTACTATTTGTGCCTGTGAGTACCATTCATGGACCAGGACCCTATGGTACTAGGCTTTGTACAGAAACAGAACAAAGACAGGCCCTGCCTCAAAGCTCTTACAATCTAAGTATAAGACAAAAGACAATAGGTAGATACAGACAGATGAGACAGTACAAGAAAATGATCAGACAACACTAATCATCATGATAGGCGGTGATCTAAACACACCAGCAGCCTATCCAATGTCTTATTTTTGTAGGCATCACACAAAGGAGAGTTTTAAGGAAAAGCTAATGCAGTAGTTTCACAAATGTTTGCAGGCGGCTCCTCTCATGAGTTAGGGGCAACATGGGAGAAAGCAGGAAAGTGCTTGATTGAAAAATTAACAAGTGGGTGATGGAGGCTGGCACTATTGGCAGAGTGGAGGTGGGAATCAACATCTCGGTAGCATATGAGTGAGACAGGTAGGATGGGGACTAGCCATAAAGACCAGTGAAGAAAAGTAGTCGGTGTTTGATGTGATGGAGCAGGGGGAGCTAGTGAAAAGATGCTAAGAGAAGTGAAATGGCCAATGAGACAAGGCAGGGAAGTCCTAGTGATCTTTGCAGCAGCCCTTCTGATGGATATGAATGAGATAAGAATGCATTTGTCACTATCTTCAACTCTCTGTAAAATTTTGTACAAATACACTTTCAACATTAGAAGTTATCTAGAACTGAAAAGATCTTGGTGTTCTAGCTCCTATAACTAACCAACTAACTAACAAAAATCAATACAACTGCTTCATTTTCACCACAGTTCTCATATGATCTGATATAAAGCCCACTGAAGTCAATGGAATAACTCCAGTTGTCTTCAGTGAGGTTTGGATCAGGCTCATTATGCTAATTCTTTCCTTATGGCTACTTCAGTTTACCTTTTCTGTTGGATTTAGCATATATCCAATGTAAAATGCACCGGCAATCATGGATCATCCTCATCCTATTTGAAATTCAACACAGTGTCCCATCCACCTGTACTTTAGCTATATAGGGGCCAGATCCTGAGCTGGTGTAATTTGACGTAGATCCATTGAAGTCAATTGAGTAAGGAGATAACATTGTTTTTACATCAACTGAGGGTCTGGTCCATAATCCATATTAAAGCTTAGCACTGGCAACTGCCTTGCTTTGATCTTGTTCTGTCTAGGGCCACTGTACAGTCTAAGGCATTTTTCATGAAATCTGAGAATTTCCTACAAATAGGAAGAAATACTGTGAACTAGATAAGGCAGAATTCTTTATATTTCCAACTTCAGTTTTATCAGTAACAGGAAATTAACTACATCAAACAACGGGACATACAGTTGGCTGGGTCAGAGCAGTTTGGTTGTTGTTATTAAGGTTACTATCAACATCTTTCCTTCCTTCCTTCCTCCGTCTATAAAAGTCTTTCCAGAAAACTTGCTTGATATACCCATTGCCAGACTGTCAACTTCCCCTACCACAGAAAGACATTATCTTTTTCCCCCCCTCCAATAAATATGAATAAAACTGCACTGTAGGCTAGAATTGCTACTAAGCAGCTTGATTGCTGTCCAGGCTTTATCTGGAACAAAAACATTTACCAACAACTTGATTGCAATAATTGGGTTTCTAATTCCTTAGAATCACTACACTGTCCAAGGCGCAAAATCCCTATTTTAATTAAAAATTAGTTAAACAGTGTCTAAATTGCCCAGATAAACTAAATCCCTAATGTGAAGTGTTCTTTGTGGTTAATGAACCAGTCCCTTGCCAGTGAAAGATTGATACAAGCTCACTGATGTTTATAATATGGTTCCAAGAATAACACTATTCATTATTATTATTTTGCTAGAGCAGAGCTTAGGAGGAAGATGGTTCATTAATAAACTCCATTATTTTTGTAATTCTATTAATTAGAGCCTTTCCACCTCACCCCAGCTTGCTGCCTGGAAACAAAAGTTAAGCCATCAGCCATAAATAAGGATCAGGCAGCCATAATAGAAAGGCCAAGTCACAAAACGAGATCAGACTAGCTAGAGACATAAAGGGTAACAAGAAAACATTCTACAAATACATTAGAAGCAAGAAGAAGACCAAGGACAGGGTAGGCCTGTTACTCAATGAGGGGAGGGGAAATAAAAACAGAAAATGTGGAAATGGCAGAGGTGCTTAATGACTTCTTTGTTTCGGTTTTCACCAAGAAGGTGGGTGGTGATTAGACATCTAACGCAGTGAATGCCAGTGAAAATGAGGTAGGATTAGAAGACGCTAAAATAGGGAAAGAACAAGTTAAATATTACTTGGACAAATTAGATGTCTTCAAGTCACCAGGGCCTGATGAAATGCATCCTACAATACCCAAGCAGCTAACTGAGACAATATCTGAGCCATTAGCGATTATCTTTGAGAAGTCATGGAAGACGGGAGAGATTTCAGAAGACTGGAAAAGGGCAAATATAGTGTCCATCTTTAAAAAGGGAAATAAGGACAACCCAGGGAATTACAGACCAGTCAGCTTAATTTCTGTACCTGGAAAGATAATGGAGCAAATAATTAAGCAATCAATTTGGAAACATCTAGAAGATAATAAGCTGATAAGTAACAGTCAGCCTGGGTTTTTCAAAAATAAATCCTGTCAAACCAACCTGATAGCTTTCTTTGACAGGGTAACAAGGCTTGTGGATGGGGGAAAGCAGTAGACGTGGTATATCTTGATTTAGGTAAAGCTTTTGATACTGTCCCGCATGACCTCCTCATAAATAAACTAGGGAAATGCAACTTAATTGGAGCTACTATAAGGTGGGTGCAAAACTGGTTGAAAAACCATTCCCAGAGAGTAGTTATCAGTGGTTCACAGTGCTGGAAGGGCATAACAAGTGGGGTCCCGCAGGGATCAGTTCTGGGTCCGGTTCTGTTCAATATCTTCCTCAAATGATTTAGATAATGGCATACAGAGTACACTTACTTCTAAAGTTTGAGGACAATACCAAGGTGCGAGGGGTTGCAAGTGCTTTGGAGGGTAGGATTAAAATTCAAAATGATCTGGACAAACTGGAGAAATGGTCTGAATTAAATAGGATGAAATTCAATATGGACAAATGCAAAGTACTCCACTAAGGAAGGAACAATCAGTTGCACACATACAAAATGGGAAACGACTGCCTAGGAAGGAGTACTGCGGAAAGGGATCTGGGGGTCGGAGTGGATCACAAGCTAAATATGAGTCAACAGCGTAACGCTGTTGCAAAAAAAGCGAATATCATTCTGGGATGAATTAGCAGGAGTGTTGTAAGCAAGACATGAGAAGTAATTCTTCCGCTCTACTCCACTCTGATTAGGCCTCAACTGGAGTATTGTGACCAGTTCTGGGTGTCACATTTCAGGAAAGATGTGGACAAATTGAAGAGTCCAGAGAAGAGTGACAAAATTTATTAAAGGTCTAGAAAACATGACCTATGCAGGAAGATTTAAAAAGTTGGGTTTGTTTAGTCTGGAAAAGAGAAGACCGAGAGGGGATATGATAACAGTTTTCAAGTACATAAAAGGTTTTTACAAGGAGAAGGGAGAAAAATTGTTCTTTTTAACCTCTGAAGATAGGACAAGAAGCAATGGGCTTAAATTGCAGCAAGAACGGTTTAGGCTGTACATTAGGAAAAACTTCCTGTCAGAGTGGTTAAGCACTGGAATAAATTGCCTAGGGAGGTTGTGGAATCTCCATCATTGGGGATTTTTAGGAGCAGGTTGGACAAACACCTGTCAGGGATGGTCTAGATCAGTGATCCCCCAACCTTTTCCAGGTGGCGGGCACCGGACGACAAGCCACCAAGGACCGTGGCTGGTGGACAAGCATCCGCTGAAATGCCACCCGAGAAGCGGCAACGTCAAGAGGCATCGCCGCCGAAATGCTGCAGAAAATCAACCGCATTTTGTCGGCGATGCCTCTTGATGACGCTGCTTTTCAGCTGCATTTCTGCAGATGCTTGTCCGCTGGCCAGTATGCGGGCACACATTGATGCCCCGGCGGGCGCCATGGTGCCCGCGGGCACCGCGTTGAGGACCAATGGTCTAGATAATATTTAGTCCTGCCTTGAGTGCAGGGGACTGGACTAGATGACCTGTTGAGGTCCCTTCCAGTTCTATGATTCTACGTAAAAGGTTGTTACAAGGAGGAGGAAGAAAAAATGTTTTTCTTAACCTCTGAGGATAGGACAAGAAGCAATGGGCTTAAATTGCAGCAAGGGTGGTTTAGGTTGAACATTAGGAAAAACTGCCTGTCAGGGTAGTTAAACACTGGAATAAATTGCCTAGGGAGGTTGTGGAATCTCCATCATTGGAGATTTTTAAGAGCAGGCTAGACAACACCTGTCAGGAAAGGTCTAGATAATTAGTCCTGCCACGAGTGCACAGGACTGGACTAGATGACCTCTCGGGGGTCTCTTCCAGTTCTATGATTCTATGATAATCACACACTTTAGGATACCATATCCATGGAAATCTAAGAATTGCACAAATGTAACAATCAACCACTGGATCGTCTTGCATGGTTTGTGCCCTAAATGTGTAATAAGTTGCATCAAACCTGACACAAGGTCTTTCCGATGCTCATTCCTGGAAAAATAAATATATATTAAAAGACAGAAGAATATGCAGAGAAGAGACTAGTAATGTCTTTTCCTGAGGGTGCAGTGGTTAACAATGGAACTCAGAGTTTCAGCTTGTACTACTGTTGTTGAAAATAAAAGTATACTGGGCTATCAGAAAGGCTTGAGATACTATCCATACACATGTGGAAGCAGTCAAATACATGACCCATGTATCTTCTTGACTATTAAAGTGGATTGTTAAGGATATTGGACCAGATTTTCCAAAAATTACAGGGAACATTTTCAGCACTCATAATTGGGGCCATACTATCCAAAAAAACCTCAGCATCCAGCAACTCCCATTGTGTCAGCTATGGGTGGATTCTGGAAAAGAGCTCAGCATCCAACAAGCTAAACTGTTTTGAAAGGCTTGGAGTGAAATCTTGGCCTCATTGAAGTCAGTGGCAACCCCCACCCCCGCCATTGACTTCAGTGGGTCCAAGATTTCACCACTGACCACTTACTTTGGAGCCTAGATGGAAGCTGAGCCCTTATGAAAATCTTGCACGTAAGGCACAGTCTTGCAATGTGCTGAGTATTCTAGCACTGATCCAGCAAAGTCCTAATCATGTGCTTAACTTTAAGCTTGTGGCTTCGGTTTAATGGGACAACACATGAGTTTAAAGGTAAGTACGTGCTGAAGTGCTTTGCTTGTTCAGGACCAGCTTGCTTGACATCTTGCTGGACTGAGAGTCAGTGCTGAATTTGCACCAGGTCTTGCCAGGGCTGAGCCCAGCACCTCTAGGCTTGGCAGTTCATAGCGTCGGCACTGCTGGGCTTGCCACGTCAGTTATGAAAGAGCCCTGGCACCTCTTTCATTACAAGTTAAGCACTGCTGAGTGCTTAATCTCATTGGTGGTATATTTATGATGTCAGGAGAAGCTTATTAATAGTATCAAAACTAATGATCATGGTAGTGTGTTCTGGATTATGTAATGTAAAACTGAAAAATGTTAACTCTGTATCTGTGAGCTTCGGGAGCCGGGGGAGGGGCTGATTTCCTGGCTAGGAGTTACTAAGGGCTTCCCTGTATGGCAATTTAATGCATGGCAAGCCAGGGTGTGAATCTACAACACACGTGTGTACTGCACACTACCTGGCGGTGTGGAACCTGGAACTGTGCACTGAAGGTTCCTCTGTGTGCTGCTGTAGACAAGGCCTTAGCAGTTAGATCCAGATGAAAGAGAATTCTCCTCCCTACCTTGTACATAATATATCACTCGGTGTCACACCATAGGTCATATAAATCTAGATATCAGCAAGAGGTGTCGAAACAATCAATCAACTTGGATTTTGGTGATAATCCAGGGCATGGTATTAATCACCTTCAATTCCTATTGGCTTCAGTGAGAGTTGGGGGAGTTTAGACCCTACTTGAGGCATGCGGCATCTCCCAGAATTAGGCCTGCAGTGATTTATATCAGTGTAAGGCAAGGTAGGTTGTGACTCTCAGAGTAAGCCATTATCCCAGTCTGGATAGCTCAGCATATATATGAACTATGGGCTTGAGGCTTAAGGCTCAAATTTTTAATATAAATTCTTACGGTTAAATAAAATCTAATGAAATTCAGGTGAACTATTAAACTTTCCACAGGGTGGGAATTAATGAAAATAGCTTGATCTGACATTGTTACTGTAATGAATCAGAATTTTTTTTTGGCCAGCAAAAGAGGAGACGAAACTTTAGAGGAAAATGAAACCTACTGTCTTTGAATGTTGGGACTGATCCTGAAAGCTGTAGCCAGGCAAGTAGTGCCATTAGCATCCATTAGAATACTTTCCGAATAAGAACAATGCAATAGCTCCCGTGCAACTTAGAGTCAGTGGCAAAACTCCTGTTTGACTTCAGTTGGAGCAGACTTGGAGACTGTTGAACTGATGCTCTGCTGCTGAAGTCAAACAGAAGTGGGACATATTGAGTTGGGGAGGGAAGGCTAAATGGGAGGATAGAGTCTCAAAAGAGCGAAATTCACGCTGGAAGGCTTTGGCACAGCAGGGACTCATAGACTTAAAGGTCAGAAGGGTCCATCACGTTCATCCAGCCCGACCTCCTGCATATTGCAGGCCACAGAACCTCACCCATCCATTCCTATGATAGACCCACAACCTTTGGCTGAGTTACTGAAGTCCTCAAATCCTGGTTTAAAGACTTCAAGTTACAGAGAATTGAACCCAGATCTAGTTAAAGCCCTAGACTAACTCCTTAGCCACTGGGCCATCCTTCCTATAGGGCCCAATTTGTGGCATCTTGATGTTTTTCCCACTCCAAAACTATATTTCTTTGTTTACATTTATTAATGCTCAAGCAAGTGCTCATCTCAGGCTCTAGGCAGCACTCTTCTGAACTTCAATTTTCATACTTAATAACACAATGGGCTCCTCATTCCACTTCATCCACAGCTATAAAAAAGATGAGCCCCAGCAGCAGATCTGATCATAAAATAAAATCCTCTTCACAGCTGGCCTATAAACTCTAAATCCCTTCAACCTAATCACATCACTTCTTCAGATGCCTGGGACTAAAAACAGACCCTGTGGATGCTCCTCTGCATATACCGTCGATACTCACAGCATTAGCAACTGTGAGACCCGTCAGTGTTAATCTGTACTTGCCACTGTGTTGTGCGTCACTAAATTCTATACACACAAGAAAACCAACCTAACAACAAAAGCCCCTCAAATTATATACCACGTACTGTATGTATGTCATGGGGATTGCCTGGTTGTTTCCAGGCTGCCTTCCCTTTATTCAAATCCCTCCTAGAGACTCACTCCTTCTGTGTTGTGCCCGCGAAACTAATCCAAAATAGTCATAATCATAATAATAAATGTTCAAAAAAAACCCTTCACTCCTCTGGGCATCGTAAGGTGAACTTGTCCTTGGTGCTGAACACCAGCATTAGGCCTATGCACCACTTAAACCCAGCTTTGGGAATTAATTTCACCCATAATGCGTATTGCCCTGCTAGAGACTTGATTTTCCACCTCCTCGTACCAGTTCAAATCAGGAGTAACTCCACTGCAGTCATCAGTATATAAAGCCAGCGTAAGGGTGCCATCCTACTCCCATGCAAGTCTAGGGAAAGATGCCCATTGAATTCACTGGGAATGGGACCAGGCCCTAAGTGTGAGGAGAAGCAGGACTGACATGCCTGCTTTGTTTAGACTATAATGTATTCAGAGCTGGAACTCGTGCACGTGTTCCTGGTGATCATGTAGTGTGGCGAAGAGAAGCTTAAGGGGTATTGTGATCACAGCTTAAAAGTACCTACACGGGGAGTGAGTATCACAGGCTGGGGGAGGCTAAGCCTCCCCAAACAGCCTGGAGTGGCCCTGCCCACGCTCCATCCCCAGGACCCTTCCAGCTTCCCACTTTTCCCCCCACCTGGTCCTAGGGCGGCCTGTGGCTGGGACTTGGGACAGCTGGAGCTGGTGGGGCTGAGGGCACCGGGTGCTGAGGGCTGCCCACCTGGCGCTCCGGTGCTGGGGCCACACTGCCCGCCTGATGCTCCGGGGCTGGGGGCACTGGGGCTGCACCACCTGGCTGATGCTTTGGGGCTGGGGGCGTTTGGGCAGCCCGGGGATGTGGCAGGGGGTGGTGGTCACTGTGTGTGTGGGGGGGCGCTTTGGTAGGGGAGGGGTATGACCTCGGGTAGAAAGGGTGGGGCCGGGGGCTAGCCTCCCCCAACGGGTGGTTCTCGTGTCACCCATGAGTACGTGTGTGTGTGGGGGGGACAATTATTTCATAATGATCCCTCCAATTTAGAAGAGAAAATTATAACAAGATCTAATAGCTGGAAGTTGAAGCTAGACAAATTCTGACTGGAAATATGTCATGCATTTATAATGGTGAGAGTAATTAACGATTGGACCAACTTACAAAGGGTTGTGGTGGGTTCTTCATCATGGGCAATTTTTAAATCAAGATCGGATATTTTTTCTAAAAGAAAAGCTCTGGGAATTATTTTGGAGAAGTTGTGTGGCCTGTGTTATACAGGAGGTCAGTCTAGATGATCGCAATGGTGTCTTCTGGGCCTGGAATCTGTAACTTGCTGCACAAGACACACAGCTCACTGTCGGGACTCAAGACTTACATAATAATTCATTGCAGATAATTCTTTAAACTAGAGTATTCATTTGGGAATGTTTGATGGTAAACGTTTATGCCAGTGGCATGGTAAATACAATTTCAATGAGTAGCTGAGAAACACACTCGCATGCTTTACAAAGAATAACTTATGGCTGTTATATTTTATAAAATAAAATTATTTTATAATCCTGTGTAACAACTTCCTACATTTCAGTACAGTATGTTTCTGGAAGAGTGCTGCTTATCTAGTGCTTGCCTGGGAAGCCCTCCAGAAGCAGTGCTTGCAAAGAACTGGCATTTAGTCTTCTTCCCCAGCACATCTGTTAAGTATGGATAGCTTTCGGCAGTAGAATTGGTTTGATTAGGAGTGATCTGTCAAGACCTTAACAGAATAAGAGCTGATTTCCCCTCTGCCAGTTAAAATCCATGTGTTGCAAGGATGGATTTTTATCCACATGGGCACCTGGAAAACAGCAGGCAAATGTGACTGAACTTTGCAGATGAAAAGCAGAAGCACGTGGAGCAAAGGGTCAAGCAGGGGAAATCTCAGAACACGGAACCCAATGTGTGAGTTGTCAGGTTGGAGTGAAATGTGCAGGATATGATAATAATATCCATGAGGCAGAGGAGACAGGAGAAGCTGTCACTGCATGTGTGGGGCTGGAGTTACATATGTGCACCCTGAACAAGAGCTGTTCTGCCTCCAAATCTCCTCTGAAGGTGGGAGACTGCTCAGTGCCCTTTGCCATCAAGGTAGGTACTTTGTTAAAATGCCCCCATCTCCTTCTGCCTCTGGGACATAGCAGCCAACATGAATTGATTCCTCTGTTAGATACAGCAGAATTCTGAAGGCTTTCACACAGTCTTAGGTGCTCCATAGACAAAGGGAATCTGACAGAATGATAGGACGTCAATGAGTCTTTTAGACATGGCTCTGTAAGAAGCAAAAATATTTTGGTACAGTGACTTGTTAACAGCACATTGAGGTAGCGAGAGAGAAAAGAAGAATCTGAGAACAAAAAAACAGGGCTATAAAAACTAGAGATGAGCCTAAACTGGA
Source organism: Mauremys mutica (assembly GCF_020497125.1). Classification (NCBI taxonomy): domain Eukaryota; kingdom Metazoa; phylum Chordata; order Testudines; family Geoemydidae; genus Mauremys; species Mauremys mutica. Next base: position 7,347,937 of record NC_059081.1, on the reverse strand, counting down.
GATCTAACCCAGCTCTGAACATCTTCAAACAATGGGATTGTTTTTGTCATGGGTTTTCATTCAGTTATCTGTAATCAGAATTAGCGGTGGCCAAAGTGCTTTGAAAAGTTCAAATTTAAAAACACCTTTTTTCACAAAAAAATCCTTTTTTTTGGGTAAATAATAAAAATAATCTTTTTTCAAGCAGTTCTGTTCAGAGTGTGGGTAAGAAAGAGAACTGTTTAGGCACAGTTGAAAAAATATATGTATTGATCTCTTATGGGAGGATGTGTATAGCAAGAAAGACAAAGATAAGAAAAAGCACTGAGTTTGTCTCAGCTGAGACTGAAATCATGGATTTAGATCTCTCAATAAGTAGGAATGTATAAACTGATTTGGATAAAACAAGGTGCACATGCACGCCAAACCTTCTTTCCCATTTCAAAAACCAGGTTCACTTTCTTTTCATTATCTTTGTGTGCTGCTGCGGGGCACGCAGGAATAAAAATGAAAATCTCAGCAGAAAATTTGTGTTTCTAACATTTTTGGCTGCATGTTGCTGATGCACAGGGTCTGGACAGTGCCTTCTGCCCAGTTATAGCCTATGTCATGTCAAAGAGCTGCATCGTTCTGATTAAGAAATCACATTGTGGAAAGGGATTAAAATTTTCAGCCAGAAAATAAAAGACACAAAGGTGATCAAATACTTCTTTATTTCTCTTGCTGATCTTTTCACAGACCACCGATCTCAAATAACATCTCAATTTCCAATCTTACATGTTTTACAATAATCAATGGGAGCTATAACGCAAAATACTCAATCAGACATGGCTGAGAAATGTTATAACAACATATTCAGGATGAAGTTAATGAGAAAACAGGAAGAGGAAGAAGGCTGAATTGGGTCAAGGCCAATTTGTTTCATTAGACAGGATCTGATGTAAATTGCTCTGTAATGCATGTATCCTTTTAAATTGTGTTGGTCATTTTGAAATGATAACATTCCATCTTGTCCTGTGTTTTTCTTCCTGTCATGCTGATGAGATTTTTTTGTGGTAGCTTTTATTTTCCGCTTAAGAGGGCAAGGAATTGTTTAGGGTGCTCTCAGAGTAGGTGGATGAAATTAACAGTGATAAGCAGTTCCTGTACAGTGAAGTTTATCCATGGAGCTCAAGAGTGTAAGTATCATTAGCCTCATTTTACAAATGGGGAAACACAGGCAAAGAGGAATGAAGTGATTTGTGCAAGGGCACTGATCATGCCATAGAATCATAGAATCATAGAATCTCAGGGTTGGAAGGGACCTCAGGAGGTCATCTAGTCCAACCCCCTGCTCAAAGCAGGACCAAACCCAACTAAATCATCCCAGCCAGGGCTTTGTCAAGCCTGACCTTAAAAACCTCTAAGGAAGGAGATTCCACCACCTCCCTAGGTAACCCATTCCAGTTCTTCACCACCCTGCTAGTGAAAAAGTTTTTCCTAATATCCAACCTAAACCTCCCCCTCTGCAACTTGAGACCATTACTCCTTGTTCTGTCATCTTCTACCACTGAGAACAGTCTAGATCCATCCTATTTGGAACCCCCTTTCAGGTAGTTGAAAGCAGCTATCAAATCCCCCCTCATTCTTCTCTTCTGCAGACTAAACAATCCCAGTTCCCTCAGCCTCTCCTCATAAGTCATGTGCTCCAGCCCCCTAATCATTTTTGTTGCCCTCCGCTGGACTCTCTCCAATTTATCCACATCCTTCTTGTAGTGTGGGGCCCAAAACTGGACACAGTACTCCAAATGAGGCCTCACCAGTGCTGAGTAGAGGGGGATGATCACATCCCTTGATCTGTTGGAAATGCCCCTACTTATACAACCCAAAATGCCATTAGCCTTCTTGGCAACAAGGGCACACTGTTGACTCATATTCAGCTTTTCGTCCACCGTAACCCCTAGGTCCTTTTCTGCAGAACTGCTGCCCAGCCATTCGGTCCCTAGTCTGTAGCAGTGCATGGGATTCTTCCGTCCTAAGTGCCAGTGGCAGAGTGGGAATAAGACCTAAACCTCCTGAATCCCAGTCCAGTGCCTTATCCACCACAAGAATAGAGACATTAAAGCAAGGAAAAAAATCTAACCGTGTCCACGGGGGGACTCAAAACACCTAAAACTAGGCTTAAGAAAGTATAACCCACTCACTTCCTGGGTGTGGTGTTCTGTCCACTCTAGTGGCACCAAGAAAGCTGAAGGGTATGAGTAGTCGTGTGTTGTTGGGGTCGCCCCTCTCTGGGGCGGCTGGGAGCCAGGCCGCCTCACCACACAAGTCCGGTGAGTCGGGGAGTTAGCCTGGTGGGGCAGGAAACAGTCAAGGGCTCAGGCCTCAGGTCGGGGCTGAGCACAGAGTTCAATAGTAAGCCCAGGCCCTCAGTCAGGGTGGGGCAGCAAACAAGCAGTTCAGGACTCAGACCCTCAGGCAGGGGCTGAGCAGAGAGTTCAGTAATAACAAGCCCAGGTCCTAGGTCAGGGCGGGGCAGCAAACAAGCAGTTCAAGCGCAAAGCCCAGGCTCCTGGTCCTGAGCGTTGGGGCGAGGGGGAGATGCCACCCGCGAGTTGGGTGGCAGGGGGGACGCAGGCCCGCCCACTCCACTGCGTCCCAGCCCGGGGCCCTGTCAGCGGCAGGCGACCTGCTGCTGTGTCAGTGGGGATCCTGGCTGCATCACACTGACATCAGCTCTGGGTGTGCCACAGCCAGACTAGAGTCGGCTGCCCCCGGGCTACTTCCGACCTCCCCCTCCAGCAGTACCTGCATCTGGTCAGCGTCCTCGACGGCATCGAGCACCATGGTCTCCTCGGGGTACTCCGCGAGCGGTAAGCTGGGCAGCTCCTCTGGGTCCCTTCTCACTGGTAGGTTTACTGGCTTCTCCGGCGTCTGGTCAGCGTCCGGCCTCAACGGGTATGGCCAGTCCTCAGGGCAGTCACAGGCAGCAGGAGTCTCCCCAGCAGGAGCTAGGGCACCAGCATCCGGCCTCTCCGGCGGCCAGGCAGCTTCTGAGCCCTGGGGTTGGGCTTTTATACTTCCGGTCCTGCGCCTTGACCTCCGGGGGGCAGGCACAGGCTCCAGTGGCTCCGCCCACTTTGGCATCTGGAGGGGCTCATCCCTCTCTGGGATGGCGGGGAGCCAGGCCGCCTCACTACAGTATGCTTATGTTTATTTTGGATAAAATGTGGTTTGCAGGGTACTTATGCATAGGGAAGCATGCTCTGGCTCACCACCCTAGGAACATTCTAGATAAGGCCGGGGGAGGGGGGTGAGCTCAGCATGTGGAATGGAGAACTATGACCATGTGATAAACAAATCCATATAGAGAAAGGTTAAATCTGATTGGTTAGAGGGTCATGTTATGTAACTTATTATGTAAGTGCCATGTGCTATAAAATAGCAAGGGGAGGGGCTCCTTGCTGGAGGGACTCTGCCTGATTTTTTGTACCAGGGACTCTCCGTTTGCACATATTGAATAAAGCCTTGTTGAATTGAATTGAATCGCATCGAATTGAATCGCATCGCATCGCATTGAAGTCCCTTGATTTCTGCCCAGCATCTGACTCATTGGGAACCACAAAATCCCAACACCACTTAGCAATTAATGGGTCTGCTACAGCTTTAGCTAAAAAGAGGCTCATGCATTTCACTCCAGAAGTCCCAGGTTCAATCCTGCCTGCTGATACCTGGCATCTGTCGGTGTTACAAAAGCTCTGAATAAAACACTCTATGGCTTAAATCTCCCCTGATAAAGGGAAGGACTACATGAGCTGAAGAGTCTTTCCTTTCTCTAACTTCCATATCTCAGTTATTCTGGTTGTAGAAGTAGATGGTAAAAATGAATTATTTAGATGATTTTGATATCTCTCCACCCATGGCTTCTCATCGTTATTTGATTATGATGTACTTCTCCCCAGTTAACATGTCTCAACTTACATATGTTAGGAAAGTTTTCATGATATCATATAAATACCATACTTTATAACAAGGCTAGCTGGAGATTGCCTTATAAATCAGACTAAGATCATTATCCTGAACTTGGGGTACTGGATGGTTCAGGAGATTGGTAATAGGATGTTGAATCTTTTTCTTTTGGGTCACTGGTTCCAATCCAAGTTGGTCCTGACCAGAAATGGTTTCCATCAGTTTGTTGAAACTAGTTTGTTGTCTTGGCCTACTCTCTAATGAATGGGATATCCCCCACCACAATTATTGGCAGTGTCATCAGAGAGCTAAGAATCAAATGAAAATGGGGAGCGGGAAACCTTCTCCACCTGAAAATTGAGCCTTCTATATCAGTCTCTTTGGACATCCAATAGCACCGAGGAGCACAGAATACCCTGACACAGAGATTGAATTCAGCAGCAGCAGATGTGAACTAGAATGATGACTTTGCTCAGGCGAAAACTCCCACCGCTGTAACTGTGCTCACCTCCAGCTTTAGGGAGTTCAACTCTCATAAGGCTCAGTTCTGTGCTATCTGCTATCTGCAGCTGATGCTACAACACAAGTGCAAACCAACCTCACCAAGGAATAACAATCCAGTCCCACAAAATGGGGCTCATTCCCATATAGGAGAATATTTCTACTGTGCAGGGCACGAGAGAATAGGTAAATGTAAGTCACTTGGGGAAAAGAAAAAAAAGGTGTTCAAGTTCAAAAAGGAGAGAAGTGACTTCTCAAATTCTACCAGATCTCACCCCTTTTCTGGATATTGCTAACCCGTCCATGGTAGAAATGAAGGGCCTTCTTCTTAGTATCTTTGGGATGCAACTGCACCCAACAGCATGCATTTCCAAAACAATCCCCCAGAGAGTAATATCTTTGAAACCCAAAGGATTTATCCTCTTCTCTGCACGTTGCTCCACTTGAACGCTGAGGTACGTATTTTCCATAGTTAGAGAAATGTGTGGCTATTCTCCACCAGTAAATAGAGGGACAAAGCACTGGAGAAAGCTGCTTGCATAAAATATGGCACATAGGAAATTTTAAAAACAGTGAACTAGACCAATCCACCTAAGTGCCCCCAGGATATATGGAGGGATGATTTTTCTGTTTTAAGCACCAGCAGGCGAAACCCGGTGAAAACTTTCAAAGAACTAGATGTATAATTTTCAGCCTGAAAATTGCACCTCATTTGCATCACAATGGGCTTTCCAGGCTTACCTGGGGGTTGGCGTGAAGACTGAAGAAAAAGATGTGATCTTTGAAATTGCCAAATGTGATTGTAAGGGAGATGAACATCTTCAGAAATGACAAATCTGGAGTAATGAAACAAGGATTTGATTGGCAGTGTGTTGACTGACAAGCATATTATCCATGTCATAATATAGAGTGCTCAGCTGCTTTCTCTCAAAATGAGAAGTGAAAACATTACAGATGGGTCCAAGATCTTATGAACTGGAGGCTGCAAAACTGATTTGTCACAGGACAACATAATCTAAGCTAGAAAAGCCCTGAGAGTAGGAGTGCTTGATTTGATGTCAACTTGACTGAAAACTTTAATACGAAGAAGAAAAATATTGGACTCAACAGGAAGATTTTCTTCATCTAGGAAAAAAGGTTTACAAACTGGAATTGAACAATGGTAGAGAGAGGCCTGCAGTCTCATCCTATCCTTGTCTAATCAGATCCTCCCTTTGCTGATCAGGTCTATACCCAAGAATGAAAGAGTGTATGTACTTTGGCCTGAATCCACAAGCAGGGTTCCAAATAGGCTCATATATTTCTGTTGAGAAACAGACTGAAAAATCTGTGCATGGAGGAAGAGGATTCTTTTCAGAACATGGTTTCAGGGTGGTCCATCTGCTTGTTTTTTGCCTTAATTTACCAACTGCTTCCTGGTGCCTTTTGTTGTGTTAGATCTTTTGTTTGAAACTGATCTTTCACAACCCGAGAAGTCTGGTGCATTCACAAGATAGCTGTGGAATAATAATTGTAGAACAAAGCACACATCTCTTCCCTAAGCTATCATCTTGGAGGTTCAGGTTCACATGGAACTTAAAACTAGCCAGCAACAGTTAATCAGTCCCTGTAGCATTCCCACAGCCATACTAATTATTAATCATGTGAGGCAGGTAAGTATTGTCAACTCCATTGTATAGATGGGCACTGAAGAAGTGTGAGAGTGAGCCAATCTCAGAGCCAGGGTTAGAAATGGAGTTGGCTGGAGGATGACAATTCTGTTTTGTGAGGTTCTGAAATGTATTTTTGTTTCAATGTGGAATGAAAACAAAACTTTCAAATATTTTTCTGAAAAAGAATTGTGTCAAAACGACAATCTTCAGATCATCGGGTTTTCATTTCAGGGCTCTCCTCTGGTCAGAAGAGACCAGAGATTCCACCCTGGACCTCAGAAACCTTCCAGTTGAAAACATCATGGAAATCATACACCTCTGTGAAATGTTTTGTCTTAAATGAAACAGCATATTCCGATGAAAATACATTTTGTCAAAAATATTCCAACCAGCCTTAGTTAGAACTCAGGAGTCCCTGGCCTCCACTTCTGCGACCAGCACATATAATTTATACTTCATATTGTGCACATTAATAGTGTGGGACTAACTCTGACTAAAAAAAGCTGAGGAAATGAAGGCATTACTCCCAGTAATGTACTGGCAATGGGATTCTATATGCCCACTCGCTGTGAGCATAAGATCATAAGAATGGCCACACTGGGTCAGACCAAAGGTCCATCTAGCCCAGTGTCCTGTCTTCCTACAGTGGCCAATGCCAGGTGCCCCAGAGGGAATGAACAGAACAGGTCATCATCAAGTGATCCATCCCCTGTCATCCACTCCCAGCTCCTGGCAAACTTCCCTGAGCAGGGGAGTGAGAATGTGTAAGGCCAGTTAACAGCAGTTTGCACTTCACCTGAACGTGACTATTGAGGCCCATGCCAGAGGCATACTCATTTGCTCTTCCCAGCTCTGAGTCTTTTAATGTGTCCTCAGTTTAATTATTTTTAATCTCAGACAGCAGCTGGTGATCACAGAAGGACAGGCTTTTATCACTATCAATGGTCCTTAATTCATAAATATGGTGATTCCTTATTCATAAATATGCAACTTTTCAACCTCCTAGTAACGCTGCTTTTCAATGCATGGAAGAAATAGAATGAAGCTATTTCAACAGATCTTTACACTCTGTACAGTTAGCAGATGGGTTGGTTACATTCATATCATAGGAACATATTATTTCTGGGTCCTGTCGAAAAGTTGTTGAAGTGCTATCTTGGGTAGTAGTGTGGGTGGAATTATTTTTTCTTTGCTTTTACGGATGGTATGCCACCAATAGGAAGGATCAGCCTCTGGTAAAGATGCTCATCTAGCATGTGAGAGACCCAGGTTCCTTTCTGCTCTTTCACAGATGGCCTGCATGACCTTAAGCAAGTAACTTAGCCTCTCTGGGCCTCAGTTTACATGAGGCTAATAGTACTTCTCTACCTCCCAGGGGCACTGTAAGGATAAATATATTAAAGATTGTGAGGTGCTTAAATAATGTGGTGATGGTGGCATACAGGTATCTTAGATTGATGCCATCCCAGGATTAAACGCACTCTAGTGAAACGTAATATAATTATTTGAATGTTTGTGTTACCTTGAGGTTCCAACCAAAGATTAGCTCTGTATTGTGCTAGGTGCTGTACAAACAAAGTAAAAACAAGACTGTCCTTGCCCCTCGCAGTTTAGGATCATGACAACATGCAACAGGTAGGAAGATGGAGGACAAACAAGGGCCGGGAGTGGGAGAATGAAGTAACATTAAAACATGGGTATTTTCTGTAATTTGCAGTAGCATTAATTGGTCTGCAGTCAGACACAGAGCTGGTCAAAACACTGGACCTCATTTTCATAAAAATGTTGCCCCTTTTTCACTGGAATTGTGAATTTGGAAGATTTTTGACCAGGTCAAAAAGAAAGCAGCATTCTGAAGGCCTCCTCGTACAGGTAAGTCCTATAGAGGGAGAAGAAGGAAGACAAGGGTGGTGGCTTTTTGGATTTTGGTAGGGAGTTTTTTGCATGTGGAAGGGGAGGTGTTGGCACATGTGTGCAGGTACCGAAGAGAGAAATGGAATAATGGCCAACAAACGCTGGCAGTATTGGTGGTGCAAAGGGGACTGGTCAGTGTTAGAATGAAATATTAGATCTGATAGGTGGGATGGATCTAAATGATGAACATGCTGCTAGCCAGGAACAAATACATGGAGTCTAAAACAACAGCATGTAAAATGAAGTCAATGCAATTCTTCCTATCCACCTACTCATTAAATACACTTATGGACATATGCTTGGCTAAAACAAAACCAACCAACCAAATAAATAAATAAAACTGGTGACCGCGGGTGACCTTGTTATCTTCCCAAACTGGAGTCAACAGTCTCGCTGTGACTGCCTTGCACAAGAAACCAATGTAATACATTTTTACTCCACACATGTGTGCATCATTGGTTGCAATCCGATTTTGCAGTGACTGGTGACTTTTTGGCAAGCTCTGATGAAAGGTCACATTTGAAATTTGGGATTTGGGTCTCTCCTCTGCATTCCTTCATGGCGTGCAGATTCTAGCTCAAAGGGGATGTGGAAAGTGTGTCTGTTACTTTCCCGTAACAAGTGCCTTTGTCCTGTTTAGGTAAATAGCCTGGACATCAGTGTGCTATTCCACATTTTCTCTTCTAGCTCTCACTGATGAGAAATGACTCCTGAAAAGGAGGATGAAGAAGGGAAAATGATGTGATCTGGCAGGCTAAGTCAGCCTCCCGCTTGAAGGCAACTTGCTGTTTCCTAGATGCAGTGTGTGTTTCTCCTCCCCAGGATGCGTCTCACAATTAAATCGGATTGGTGAATTTAGAAGGGTATCATTTAGGGATAGGCAAACTAGTTCAGTTAAAAACAGCCTCTTATCTTCTTCCCCTCCTCCCCGCCCTCTGCTCCTGATGAGGACAGCTTCAACCTAATAAGACGTTTGATTTCTGATCTTGCTCCTATGAAAATCAGTGACAAAACTCCTATTAATTTCAATGGGAGTAGGCGTGGGCTGTTAATTTTCTGCGTGTAAGGGCACATATACTGCACCTCCTTCGTATTATCCCAGTAACACCCCAATGCTGCCACTGGCAAATGAGGTATTGAGCACTGTGATGCCATGAAGGGGATGGGCTCATTTAGGCGTTGTTGATATTTCAGCAGATGCCAGCTGAGCATGCTTAGGAGTGATTTAGTTTCCAATCACATATGCTGAATTTTAAATCCTTCTCCCTTCCAACCGAGGAAAAGATTCCAGGTTGAGGCTTCCCAGCCATTTTTTGGCAAGCAAATACAGCCTTTTCATTGGCCAATCACTCAAAAAACTGAAAGGGGTATCACTCAACTTTCTAAATTCATCTCCAGTTTGAGACCCAGATCTTGTCTACATAGGAGCTGTTTCACAATTTGAAATAAATCCATTCTAAAGCCATCTAGTTAAACCAATCAGCTCCTCCACTTAGATGTACTTCAACCAGTCCAAATCTCTCTTAAATTGATTGAGCCTGTGTCAGTAAGTGAACACATAAAGCTTATCTAGTTTAAGTGAGAGTTAAATCAGCTGAAGTGCATTGATTTAACTAGACTGATGAAAATTTGATTTAATAAGCTGGTGCACCTTTTCCTACACAGGCCCAAGAACAGAAATTTCAGCCACAAATAAGAATTTCTCAGAAAGATGGGAGCCTGTGACTATAGAATTATAACAGAAGACCCCAAGTAACTTTAAAATAGTTCTCAGTATGTCTTATACCACATTATATACCAGTGGTGGTGGTGGGGAAAGAGAGAGAGAGAGAGAGATCCACTGTGGCTAGGTAGAGGTGTAAGTATGGTGACGAATTGATTCATCTTTCCTATGTGATATTATTGGATAGAGCACTCGGCTTGGACTCAGAAGACCTCAGTTCTATTCTCAATTCTTACATTGGAAAATCACCTCCCCAATCTGTGCCTCGGTTTCCCCATCTGTAAAATGGGGCTAGTGATACCTTTGAGATATGCTGATTGTGCTAAAATATGATTTTGGGGAAAGGTAAGTAGAGGACATGATGAGCATTTTCTTTACCTCAAATTCATGTGACAAGGGGACAAAAATGTAAGAAGGGCAAGATGATCGCAGTGGTATCAAGTATCAGAGGGGTAGCCATGTTAGTCTGGTTCTGTAGAAGCAGCAAAGAATCGTGTGGCACCTTATAGACTAACAGACGTTTTGCAGCATGAGCTTTCGTGGGTGAATACCCACTTCTTCTTCTTGCATCCGAAGAAGTGGGTATTCACCCACGAAAGCTCATGCTGCAAAACGTCTGTTAGTCTATAAGGTGCCGCAGTGGTATGGGACTTGAGATATCTAGATTCAATTCCTGTCTTTGCTACAGATTTCCTGTGTGATCTTGGCAAGTCACTTAATCATGTAGGGTATGTTTACAGTGCAGTTAAACAGACCTATAGCCTAAGCCCCATGAACCTGAGTCAGCTGGCACGGGCCAGCTGTGGGCATTTAATCACAGTGTAAACGTACCCTTAGTGTCCCATCTGAAAAGGCGATGTTGTACTTTTTTCCTCATCCTTTGTCTACCTTGTCTAATAGATTGTAAAATCTTTGGGACAGGGAACAGCTGTTACAATGTTTGTACAGCACCAGGCGCAATTGGGCCCAGCCTCATTTGGGACATACAGGTAGTATTGTTGTACAAATATAATTAATAATAATGTCCATTCTTTAGGATGATGTCATGTATGATCACATCTATTGATATCTCTTATAAAATATGTAACAATCTACAGGCATTAATGTTATAGCTATACTACTATCCTGTTACTTCCTTGTGGAAGACAATTAAAACATATTAACCCAGAAAAAAGAGAATAATGCTTGTTACAGTTGTACTAGTGTTATTTTTTTAGATGTGCATTCTGGTGAAGCTATGATATTTGCCTTTCCAGCAGAAAGAGCCCTTGACAATGATACGATGCATTTTCCGAGTTGAAAAAAAGATCAGATGTGATGTGGGGGAATGCAGTACAATTTGTATCATGGCTAAACCTAACGATTTCACCATTGAACTTAATTTAACATATTACACTTCCCCAGCAGCGGTAATAGATCCTATTAATACATATTGCTTCCAGAGGAAGGTTTTCTGGCCATTCCATCAGTGGTATAGAGCAGCATCCTGGAAAACATAGCTCAGTTTAGTTTGACAGGGAACACTTTCCCTCAGTCATAAACGTCTAAATAATACTTTGTGAATGGCTGAAGTTATTCAAACCTCCTGCGCTGCTGTAATATATTCCTCCCTCCAACGGATAGGCATGTTTTCTGAAGGTTTATTGAAAAATGAAAGTTTCATATAAAATGTATTTCAGATCATTTAACTTTTCTATCTCTTTTTATAATCCAATGAATTTTATTCATTTTAGTAATCTCCTCCTGAACCTTAGCACTGTGGGGTTGAGATTAAAATACGGTGTATATGAATCAGGGTTCATAAAAGGAATTTCAGTCTCTTCTTGCTTAGGAGGCTGCAGTCACTTGTTTGAAACTCTGCAGCTGAGAAATGGGATATGACTAAACTGTTAAGTGGTTTTTTACTCTTCTGTGTCTACAGAAATTAAGTTCAGATGGTTCAGCTACTATCTAAATTAGGGTTGATAAAGCTGACACATCCCTGCAGGAATCCTTTCTTCAGATATTAAACCTGGAGCCCATAGCAGCATTTCTGTGAAACTATCAACTGATCAGATCAGTGAAAAAGATTAGCTGTGAGCTGAGGTCGAAGATGCTTTTTCCTCGATAGATTTCAGTCTAGATGGACTGGGTGGTGAGCACAGGTGCGCATGATTGTAAATACAGGAAATGCTACATTTGGCCAGCAGCAAAAGGCCTGTGGGCCCTAATTCTGCAGGAGACATAGATATGTGTCTAACTGACTTCAATAGTTCCATTTAAACTAATAGCAACTATGGCCCAGAATGTCTACAGCAAAATTGCTTCATTGCATTGTTTTCGGTCTCCAACCTAGGAAGGCGTAAACCCAAGGAAATGTTTTGGCTTTGTAAAATTAAAGTAAAAGCCAGAAGTGATTCAGATCCAGGTTCCCCAAATCTGAAAGGAAGGAAAATGATTCTGATTTGGACCCACCCCTACCTTCAACAAACCATTGTACGGTGTCACATTGGAGGTCGTCCAGAAATACTGTTCCTGAAGGTGATGCTTTGAAAAATGATGTTTGTGGTAGCACCTGCAATGTCCTTCCTCACTAGAGGTGTTTTCTTCTGGATTCAGTTCCTCCATGAATTGCAATCTCACTGGTTGTAAGATATTTAGAGGGCTTGTGAGCACTGAATATCACAAATCTGGCCCTCATATTTGACACCAAATGTCAGATTCTTCACAGTAGAGTGGGCTATTTTAATTTTTTTTTTCAGAAAAAAATTATAATAATAAAATCATAGATGATTAGGGTTGGAAGAGAGCTCAGGAGGTCATCTAGTCCAACCCCCTGCTCAAAGCAGGACCAACCCCAACTAAACCATCCCAGCCAATCTGGGCCTTAAAAACCTCTAAGGATGGAGATTCCACCACCTCCCTAAGTAACCGATTCCAAAATTTTCATTTGAATTTTTTTGATTGTGTTACTGGGCAAGTTTGAAATGAAATGAAAGTAAAGCTTTCATTTTTTATTTGAATAAAAATTCCCATATATTTTGTAGACATACCCAATGTATGGTAATAGTTACGTATGTTAACTTGCATTTCAGGTAGATCAATACATACCATTACCATGTTGCACTTACATTTTATGATTATGAATGAAAGAACAGGATTTATTTTGGATTAGAATTAAGGTAATCAAATAATACATTTCTGTATAATTGATAGAACGAAAACATAGAACAGGTTAGAATGTATGGTAAGATATCTCATTTCAGGATGGAGAGGGCTGAATATTTAGAATGATACAAAGTTCTGGGCAAAGATGGTCAAAAATGCGGGAAGGGAGGGTAAATTTTGTGAGAATTTTTCAAAAGTTTTTGGGGAGTGGAACTTAGACATCGTAATGAAAAGTTACATTGAAATTTCATCCAGCTCTAGTTTTTGTGAAGGTCTCATCTTTTGAGTTGGTGGGAACTTTGATTCAGTCTGGAGTTTGGTAAATTAATCGAGTTTGAGATGGCCTTAAATGGCAAATGGAAGAGAGAGAGAGAGCAGGTTTGGGGGCTGTAGTGAGTGAGAAGCAGCAATGCCCATGCGTTGATATTCAAAGAGACAGAAGAGTGTACAGAACTTACATAGTCAGATAGGTATCAAAAGCAGAACTTGTGTGGATTTTCAGTGAAAATTACTTACTATAAGCAATTGTGACTTGGGCCACATACCTGTGCATGGAAGCAGGAAGTGGGCTCAAACCTTATACCCTGGCTTGGGTCCCCAGACCCTTGAATAGGTGCAAACCCCACTTCCCAGCCCATCCTCTTTCCCCTGCCCTAACACAGTGGCCAATACAGGTGAGCCGGGATGGGGTGAGAAGTATTGGCCAGCAGCAAATAACTATCTCCCCAGCAAGGAAACAGGCAAGAGCAAATTGTCTCCCATAGGAGTGGCTCTGGGGCACATGGCATCCTGGGGCTATCCCTAGGGTGCTGATGTTTACACACTGAACTTTGGGCCATAGGCACACCCCTGAGCAATCTCCCCTATTGGCTATTATGAATGCATTCTGTGCTTGTGTGTATCCCTTAGCTTTTGGGGAATGCTCCTGGGGGCTGTTCTTTATATATATATTTATGGATGTATATCAGTCAATTACAAAAGTATTTGCAAAGCTAAAATCAGGTAGCAATAAATAAAATTGATAAAAGAAGCCACCGCAGAAGAGAAATGCATTATATCTATTTCATAAGGACAAACCATTAGATATAGGGAGCCATAACTTGGATATAAATCCACATAAATAGGAGTAGGACATAACCGTGGAAGTTCAAGAAATGTGTAACATGCACTAACTCATACAATAGGATTTATCAGCTGCTGTCTTGTTTTATTCTTCATAGAAAGTGTGTTCAACTCCATGAAAATTCACAAGCAGGTGGCAATTATATAGAGCCTCTGTTTGCCATTAGGCTCTGAAACCTTCCCAAATTTCCTTTCCTACAGCCCATGACTGAAATATTCATTAATGGGGTAATGCAGACTCAAGTGTCTCCTAACCAAATGCACACGAGCTGTGGACTCAGGATGGTATAATTACAGGTTTCTATTATCCATGGTGAGCCGAGCAAGCTGGAGATTAACTTCTCTTGGTGCATTATACAACTTGAAAGAAAGTGTCAGACACATCATGCTAAAATAGGATGATATTCTTCCTACACAAGCAGAGACATTGCACTAATGAGCTGACTCCTCTGTCAAGTTTGGAACATACGGGAGGTGACCTGAGAACAAGATGCAGAAGCTTCAGAGGTGCATAATGTAACCAGTAAATAATTTGAAAAGTAGGTCAGTCGGTACTTGGCACTTACAGAAAACATTTAAACAGCACTGAAGGAAATTGGCTGAATTCTAGGAGTAAAAATTACGCTAAACTCTGGAACTCAGCAATTAGCAGAAAGGGCTTAGAAATTCCCATGATACAAAATCAAATAGGATGTCAAGATAAATTGAATCAATGTAAATTGGTTAAAGCGAGAGTTTTCAGGCAGTACAGAAACGAGGGTGGAGCCAAAAACTGAGAGGCAGAAATGCCTCCCTGACCACTAATCGCTTAAGTACTATTTCTTTCTTATAAGAAAATTTGACTGTGATTATTCAAAAGCTATAGAAGCCAACACTTATTTAATACTATATCCTGATAGGTCTTGAGCAGAGGAAGTGCAGAAAGGTGTTGAGTGGACGCATGTAGCACTATAGAATTCATAATAAAGTCTGTCTTGAGGTCTGAACTTTCCCAGACTTTGGTAATATTCAGGCCTGCGGGTTTTGGCTCAAGGCTAATATAAACAGAGGTGGACTGTTCAAACGAAGACCATCTCAGTGGAGACTGTACTGATTCCTGGGTAACATCTAGTCAATGATTCTCGGACTGGGGCTTGCAAGCTGCAAGTGGCTCTTTAATGTGTCCCCTGCAGCTTTTTGTGGCACATGATATTAAAACACTGCTTTAATTATTAACCAGTGTAAGTTATTAACTAATCAGGATGCTTTTATTATGTTATTAACAAATTGTAGTGGATACAATTTTGCTGTGAGAATGATAGATAGATAGATAGATAGATAGATAGATAGATAGATAGATAGAGTAAATGAAACAATGAATTCACACTACTGTGGCTCTTTTGAGTAATGTTGATTGCTAATTTGGCTCCTGAACCACCAAGGCCTGAGTATCACTGATCTAGCCTGTGACTTTAGGCACAGCTGTGAGTAAGGACTGGGAGGCATTGTGACTCAGAGATACTTCTGCAAGTGTAAAAGGCAGTCGATTTATGAATTTGCCAGAGTGCCAGTTAGTTTTTAAAACTGAAGCCTAACAAACTAAGTTTGTCAGGATATAACAGAATTCAACAGGATAACCCCATTTTTATAGAGTCCTGGGAGCGTTAGCTTACTACTTTTAAAGCTGGGTTCTTTTCAGGTCAACTTTTAATTTGAGCAGTATTTTTTAGATCAAGACCAAGACACTTCCTTATTCTTAACCAATCAATTAATTCACCCAGCACCACATTAGTATACAATCAACAGTTCACAACTCAAGTATAGACACAGCCAATGTTCTAGCTGTGTACTGTACACACAATGTAGTCTTGCAAACAGTTATCCCAGACAATTGAGACTAGCAGTTGTATCAAGGAACCATGTAAATTACCAATATTTCTTATTACATTTATTTATGATCATCAAGTCTCAATTCCTAACACATTTGTTACCCTTCCAAGGATGCATTTGTTCTTAAGGCACTTTGAAGAGCGTGGTTAGTACAGTTGGAATGAATTGGTCCAAAACAGACAAATTTAGAATATTAAAACCAATTGCTTAAGGTCATTGTTTTCAAACTCTCTTAGGCCAAGTTGCCTGGATTTATAAAGGAGTTAGAATCTAACTCAGTAGAGAATGTAAACTTAGCAAGATAAACTACAGGTATTTAGATTAAAGAATTAAAAGGGGAAATACAATCTCTGAAATGAAATATCACCACTTCTTATCCTCTTAATGCTGGGATGGGAAGAAGTGTCCATTCCACGCAGTTGGTCCAGGTGTCTGTCACACTTAGGATTCTTCAGTTTCTTGTGATGGGTTCAGTCAACTCTCAGTTAGCCCATCGTGACTTTGGTTTACATACCTCAGTTTCAGGGCTAGTAGGAGGGGGGACATCCTCTTATTCCCATTGGACACATGCCAACAAGTGCTTATGGTTTAGATCTTTCAGTTTCTTTGCTGCCCCCATTGGTATCCAGTAGTTGGTGTTTGTGTATAACAATTTTTTTTTTTTTTATCACAGGCTTTTAAAGTTTGATTCCTTTCAAGTTCTACATTTCATTATTTGATCGAACTCTCAGTTTGGATCCCCCTTTTTAAACAATTTATTTTAATATCCCAAAGTTATGTACTGGTGTATATCTTTTAACATTTCATTTTCAATTCCTATTACTTCTAGAGTGCAGCAATTATTTACAATTGAAAATGAACTGCAACCATATAACCTTCAAAATGTGGAGGAAGCACTCCATACATTCTTTGATTGTACAGAAGCATTTCACTGTATTTAGGACTAACAAAAGAACAAGAGACATTATCCACCTATAGGAGGATGTAGATCTGATTCACAAGTCAAGCAAATGTGAAGATTCCAATTTAGGGTGAAAGGCAGATTACTCACGGTATATTTGATTTACAAGGAACACAATGTATAGTTTGTACTTTGAGGTGAAAACACTTTGCACAGGAAAGCAGGTTGACTCTTGCTTGGTAACCTGGAGTTCTTTTTAGCTAGATTGGGTGGGACAATGAGGTTTTATCCATATGTAAATTATGAGAGTTTCTTGTGTAGGTGATTGTGATGGGGTGTTCATCCCACACGTTCCCCAAAGGGGTTAATGGAGGCCAGATGGGCCAATTAACCTATTAGGCTACAAATTGGGAGAATTAAGGCTGAGAGGAAAACCCTAATGAGGGGAATATCACCTGGGCAGAAAGAGGTGGGGTTTATAAAGACAGAAGCTGGAGTAATGAGAGAGGGCGGTAGTTTATCCCTGGGAGTAAGAGGTGTGTTTGGAGGCTACTGAATTAGGGTAGCCTACAGTTACTTCCCTGGGAGGAGGGAGTTGTCAGGCTGCCAATCCCAGAGAAGCAGGGAGAGCCAGAAGGAAAGGAAAAGGCAGTAAGATCCAGGAGGGAACAGACCTTGGCTGGGCTGGAACCTGGAGTAGAGAGTGGGCCTGGGTTTCCTTGCCCAGCCACTGAGGAAGTGGTACCATGGGGCAGTGAATGGGAAGACTGCATGAGACTACTGGCAAGGAAAGACTTTGATACCCTGGAAGGGGGAAACACACATAGTGACCTGGTGGGGGAAGGACAAGTTATGAAGATGGAGCACCAGGAGTTGCAGAGACAGAGAGAGAGCAGCAGTAGGGTGTGCCATAGGCAGCAGAAAGGAGCCCTGGACCTGGAAAGAGCTAATCCCCAGAGCGGCCAGTAGGAGGAACCCCTTGTGGTGAATGGACCCCATGTCAGTGATTAACAATACTCTCATTTAGACATTTTAGTTTCTATTCTTGGGGTGTGGAACCTTGGCTCATCGGTGTGTCCTTAGACAAAGCGTCTCACATAATATTAACCATTTTCTAATTGACTTTACTTCTTAGGTGGATCCTCTTTGGGATAAACAGGGTTTTCTAATTTTATTGGGGGCCAGAAGGAATCCATATTTATTAATCATTCAATGCATATCTGTTCCCTATATCCCTTACACTTCTCTGTTGGTATGGCTACACTGCAGACTTCATGCGTGTTATGCCATGCAGCTTTGCACAAACACTCTTACGATCCACATGGGTCTTAAAAATCTATGAAACAAACAGTAAATTACTACCCCCATCCTGGTGCTGGCTCAGCTAGTCTGATGAGTGAGATCGGGGGGCCTATTCCTCACCTCTGCTCCTTCGAGGAATTAAGCAGTTTCACTTGTACCTTTGCATCCAGATCAAAGATCCAAATTTTCTGCATTGGGTCCAAGGGAATTTTTTTTCTCTCTTTGCTTGTAGCCCAAGTTACAACAGGGCTTTAGTGATGATGCTTTCCTTTTGAAAACATATGACCACTTTCAAACAGCTGGCTCTGAAACCCCCCCACATTCTTTTGGAGTCTCATACATTTAAACACTTGTGAGTCTCATACATTTGTTCTACCTACTGTGAAGTTATGTGAGGGGAAACATCCTCAAGACTTCGCTTCTGCTAGAGCAAAAATAATTTCTGTTGTTATGACAATGCTCCTGTACTTTTATCCTGAGACAGATCACAAATTCAAGAAGCCAAATAAGATATGGCTCAACAACTTGGTCTTCATTTTCTTAGGATTGGGGGAAAATAAATAAATAAAAGAAGCCATATACATTGCAATGGAAGGAGCAATAAATGGACTGAATAGTGAAATAAACATCAGTAGAGAACATAAAGATGCCATGAAACATTTGCACCAAAATAGTTGAAATCTTGCTTCCTTGACAAATCCACGGAGAGACATTTTCATTCCCCTCTATTTCCTAAAACTAAGGTTATTCTGAGCAAAGGGAAAAGAGATCATTAAGAGATTAAAAACAAAAGGAGTTTTAGCTTTTCACATTACATGTCTTTCGGTGATGCTATTAGGGAAATTAATGAAAGCCATTTTCTTTACTCTGGGGCTCTTGAAAAGTCATTAGATTCAAATGAATATATAACACTACATCAATCTAATTTCAAGAGAGGGAATCAGCAAACCAATGAGCAGATGCAGCTTCAAAGAAATTCACCTTAATGGCTGTAATGCGAGTTTCATGAGTTACAGTAGAAAGCAAATTACAAACAACACACAGAGACAATGATTCAGTGGAGCACAAACACAATAATTAAGTGCATCTGTCTATTCAGTATCATCTTGACAATTAACAATACAGTTTACTAATCTTGGTATTTGCCTCTACTTATTTATCTTTATGGTTTCTTTCCAATGCAGTCCTCGGAGCACATAGTGAGACTGCATTTCTTTAGATACCGTGCATTTGCCAACTGTTTTGAAGTATCAGTTGGAGAGATGCATTTGAGGTGGAAAATATCAATGGATTTTCTCATAGGGTTTTTAAAAATACTGTACCTACTTTCAAACATTTATCTAAAGTTTTAAAATACACACTTTCTCTTTAAATATACATAGTCAATTAATTTTATTTATTTATTTATTTATTTGCTAGTCTAGTTTACCTTTTAGGAATCACTCTGAAACCAAATAATTATAAAATGAACATTGTTAATTTAAAAACCACACTAAAGATCTGTCTTAAACCGGCAGAATAATGGAAATTCAGAGTAGAGAACATGGTCCAAAGTTTCAAACTCTGGCGAATAAAGTTACCGCCGACAATCATGTTTGCACACATGAGTGAGAGGTCAGATTTTCAAATGTTCTGAACACCCAAAACTCATCCCATTTTTCCTAAGGAGTTTTGAACACTGGGTAATATCTTATACCATGGAGGATAAGCTTCTCTCCCCATCCGCATGGTGAAGCTTAACTGTAATATCCTGCTTTCCTTATAGGCCTGAACTAAAGCCCAATCAGGAGCCTTTCCATTGACTTCAACAGGATCTGGACAAGAGGTTATGAGGCTGCTGCTGTTTCTGGCTAATGGGCTTAGTACATTAATCCAATCAGTAGAGCTTTGTGTTTTTAGAGTGAAAGATCCAAGATCCAGTCGTTGCTGAGAACCAACTCAATCATGGAGTTGTTATATGTACATGAGTAGAATTCCCAGTAACATCAATGGGCACATGTCGGGTGGGTGTGCTATCAGAGATAGGATTAGGACGCAGTCTAAAGAGGAGACTATTGCCCCATATGCTCTGTACTTGCTTGGGCTCAATGAGGCGAATTAAATACAGTGAACTCCTTTTATAAGCATTACATCCGTCCTGAAGTATTTGATTGTTATAATTGTTAAGATTTGTTATAATTATTAGATTTGATTGTTACAAGTGGAGAATTTAGTTAGTATAGGAATGATTTTGTCCCAGTGGTTTTGATCACTATATGCGGTTGATTCTTATATCAATTGAATGGCCAAAATCCATTTGCTGTGGATGTAAGATCTTAACTACAGTTTCTGCTAAGAACTTTTCATATAGGCCAGGAGTCTACAGCTTGGCCTGGGGCGTTAGGGCTAGCTAACAGAGGCTAAAAGAAAGCTGGGGTAAACAGACAACCTTGTGTGTTTCAAGTCAATGAGCGGAGTCAGCATAACTCCGGATGGTGAGCTGTAACTGGGTGTCCTTACTGCAAGTTATAGACACAAGAAGCGCTGAAAAAGGCCTCAAAGTTAACTCCCTGGTATAAATGCCAGAAGAGAGCTCAGGGGGAGGCCCAACATGATTGATGTGGATAATGACACCCTCCCCTCATAGATGTATGCCAATCCCAGTTCAAAAACTTGCCTGGGTAAATGTCATTGTTAAATACTAATTACTGCCTTTTTGCTTTAAATCTCCAGCAATGTCCCTGTTGGTCAACCGGGAGAGCTGCTACCTCATTCCCTTGGACCCCAAAATTAGAATTTAACTTATATACTCTAATAGAAATAGTTTAAGGGTAACTACCTGTGTGTTAGCAATATCTTTTAGACCATTGGCTTATTGTGCTTATCTTTTCTTGCTGCTAGAACCTATCCAGGGGCTTGGGAACTCCCTCCCCATCACTTCTCTCCACCCATGGCACCCTATATAATCTATTGGAATTAATTGTTCTGAAGTGTCTCTGAGCCTAATAACCAAAGTGACACTCTGCCAGCGTTGTGTGTAATAAGCTCCTGGGCTTGACTCTACACGGTGTCCATTTCTGATCCTTCATCAATGATTTGTATCAACGGAGAGCACTGTACAATGTGACAGCTTTGACTCTAAAATCCCTGGGCTAAATTGTACTCCCAACTACACCCATGCACTGCAGTCAATGGGATTTTGTAATTTCTCAAACCTCTTCATCTTTTTGTTAGCGTACCCCAAATGCTTAATATTTCATTATGGTAAAGATCATTTCTAATAGATTTATATCAATTTAGTGCTGGTTAAAGGAGCTGAATTGACAGTCTTGGAGCTGCTAAGTAATAGTGACCATAATATAGTTCAGTTTCATCAAACTTGAGGGAGAAGGCATCATACCAAACCCTAGTGCTGTGATGCTAAATTTTAGAATGGGAGAGTCGTTAACAAAATTTTTAAATTTAATTTAAAGGCAGCAAGTTCATTAACTTAAAAGCATGGGGATTGACATCCTTCCATCCAGCATGGAGCCCTCCTTCTTAAGCACCATAACTGACTCACTGAAAGTGTACTTGCTGCTAACTAACAAAAAAGGAAGCAGGAAAGAAAGGGGGAAAATTCTAGAATAGCTGAATGGAAAAGTTCTAGAGATTATTCGATGTGTCTTTTTGAAAATGAAATTCCAGCCCAAACAAATTGAATAGAACCCCCCCCATAAAATATAAGATGGAGTTTGATGAGCAAAGAGCCAAAGATATAAACATAGTAACAAGATTTTTTTTTACACATGTAAGAAGTAGAAAGCTTGTGAGACAATTGGTAGATCTTCTAGATTACCAGGGAGAAAAGAGAACAATCAAGGAGGATTAGGAACGGATAATGCAGAGAAGCAAACTGATTTCTTTTCTTTAGATTTCAGCACAGTGGCTGAGTCCCAGCCCTACTCTTTTTCAGGTAATAAAGATGAAGCACTGTCAGAAATGGAAGTGTCAGAGGAGGAAGAACTGGAACAACCTGATAAGGGAAGAGTTACATATCATCCAAACCACATGGTATATATATCCTAGAATTCTGAAAGGACTGGAGAATGAAATGGCCGCGGTGCTAAGAAAAAATATGCAATTTCTCATTTAAAAAAAAAATCAGCTGCTGTGGGGGCTGCTGGAAGAGTAGCCAACATTTTATCTTTCGATAAACAAAACACCTCTTTTCCAGCACCAAATCAATGAACTGAAGTGATAATCAAAGTGAAAATTATGAAGCTCCAGTATGAACGTGCTGTGCAAAGGAACAAGATGGCTCGGCTGCTGCAAAGGAGTATAATACCTCATAAAACAGCAAATAAAGGAGAACTGGTTGACATAGTTCATGAGGAGATAGTTAAAAGCCACTGACAAAGCTCCCCACAAGAGGCTACTTAGGAAACTCTGTAGTCGTGGGATGAAAGGGGAAGTACTGTCATCGATTAGGCACTGGCTAAGAAACAGAAACTGAAGAGCCACAAATTGAAAGCTGAAAAAGGATGTACTTATTATTTAATCATAACACATAATTAACCTCATTTGTTGCTTCTCAATTTCACCGAATGCCCCTTTGATCTGGGCGCGTACCCAATTTATCTTAATTATACTGTTTATTGTTTTACATTCCTCTATCACGTCCCCTCTTATTTCCCTCCCCTCTGAATTGCTCTTGTCTTCTCCATCTCTCCTCCTACGGAAATCTTTCCGTGCCTCTGTGTTTAATGTATCACAACTTTTGTCACTATCAGTTGAGGTGAAATCCTGGCACCACTGAAGCAAATGAGAGCTTTGCCATGGACTTCAGGGGAACATGGACTTGCCCAGACCCTGCAGATTGTGAGCTTGTGCTTTTAATTTCCTATGTGAATCTGTTAAAAAGAGACTCAAAAAAAACACCCCAACAACTTCCAACTGTTCCTACATGTCCAAAGTACTTTACAAACATTAACTAATTAATTCAAATTAGATGTACAAATGGGAAAAGTATTGAACTTTGAGAATTGTGCTGAGTGTATGTGGTTACTGGACGTTGAGGTCACATTGCTAAGCTGGTTGCTGTCCATGATTCCAAACACTGCTTTCATGTATATTCACTTCATAGTCACACAGGTGCAACTCAGAGCAGTATTTGGTCCATGTTGTCCAAATGAAGAACTTCTCTGTGCCGGCTGAAATGTATCCTGTATAGTGAACTGAAATAGGATGAGCAGCTTTAGAAGTATAAAGCGGAAACAGTGTTCACAGACTTACGTTTGGATTCTAAATGGCAGTTCAGTTCAGCCATGCACTTCTTTTATTCACTCTTTGCAGTT
This sequence comes from Mauremys mutica, assembly GCF_020497125.1. Lineage (NCBI taxonomy): Eukaryota > Metazoa > Chordata > Testudines > Geoemydidae > Mauremys > Mauremys mutica. The sequence continues at coordinate 7,324,564 of NC_059081.1, read as the reverse complement.
ACAACCTACTGTTTAGAGATGATCAGACACCATGGTGATGGACATGACAAATAATAGAAAAGAGTTTGTTACATCTGCCCTTTTGCACCTGATCCACAAAGAATATGAGTCTGCTCCAGCTCCCACTTTAGAGACAGCTCTTCAGCTCAAAAGTTTAGAAGTTCGAGCTCTTAGCTCTGGAGGTCTCTGATTTAATCCCTAGTGAGGACCAAGATGACTACACTTGTGCCAACAACATTCTGTTCACACTAATATCTGGAGAATGACTGTTCTTCATCTCAATCTCTTCATGTGAATGGGAGCATTCATTAGTCATCATTCACTATTTGTTCACTATTCACAATGGATGTGTACACGAATGGAGCCGGGGCTCGACCCTCTCCAGGGGGATGAGGGGAGCCACGCCGGCTCACTACACTCCGGTGGGTCCGGGAATATAGCCCGGCGGTCCTTGCGGTACTTGCCCGCCCGGTGGGGCAAGGGGCTCAGGTCCTCCGGTAGGGCTGAGCTGTGACAATCGCTATGAGCCTGGCCCTAGGTCAGGGCGGGGCAGGAAACACAGAGTCAGAAAGCTCAGGCCTTGGGTCAGGGCTGAGCAACAGTAACAGTTATCGGCCTCCTCAGGCCAGGGAGAGGGGGAGTCTGCCACCCTGGAGTGGGGTGGCAGGGGGGACGCAGGCCCTCCCACTCCACTGTGTCCCAGCCCGGGGCCCTAGCAGCGGCTATCAATCCGCTGGTCAGTCAGTGGGGATCCTGGCCGCAACACACTGACATAGGCTCCGGTAACGCTGCAGCCTGACTGGTGTCGGCTGCCCCCGGGCTGCTTCCGTACTCCCCCTCGAGACCTAGCTGGGTCCTAACGTCGGCCTCTGGAGGGTCCACGACCATGGGCTTGTCGCGGCCGGGGCTGGGTGGTAGGTCCGGGAATTCCTCCGGGTAGCAGGCGCAGGGAAGCTCCAGCGGCTCCTCCGGGTAGCGGGTGCGGGGAAGCTCCGGCGGCTCCTCCGGGTAGCAGGCGCGGGGAATCTCCGGCAGCTCCTCTGGGTAGCGGGTGCGGGGAAGCTCAGGCCAGTCTGGGCGGCTGCCCTGGGTCGCAGGAGTTTCCCAGTCTTGAGCTCCCTGAGGGACGTCTGCTCTCTCCGGCTGCTGGGGCCTGACTGAGTTCTGAGGGCCGGCTTTTATAGTTCCGGGTCGCCGCCTGACCCTTTGAGGGGCAGGCTCAGAGCTCCGTAGCTCCGCCCACTCTGGCCTCCAGTGGGGCTCTCCCTCCTCTGGGCTGGAGGGGAGCCACGCCGGCCCACTACAGGATGATTTGTCATCTTTCTAACTTAAAAAATTCCAAGAGTAAAATACCATGTGACTAAAGAGGCCACTCAAACACCAGGAATAACCAATAGCAAATCATCAAAGGAAACAGTTTATAGAAACCCATGAAAATTGATGGTCCCAAGTCTTTCCTGAGGTGGATAACTCAACCAGTGCCGTTGAGCGTCAGTGCATAACGCCCACTGGGAGAACTACTGACTCAAAGCACTGACCTCCAGTCGGAAGCCACAGACACCAGGCCACTGGTGGGTGGGATACTTGGGTCTGCATAACATGTGTAAAGGAACACAAATCTCATCTACCAGCCTTTACCATCAGTGCAATCACTCTAACTGATACTCTCTAACAAGCTCCCGTGTCAAAAAAAAAAAAGAGACTGCAGTATCCAGCACCTTTCCGACAAATATGGTTTTACCAACAATGCTCATCAATCCCCAGTTAAGATTTAGCGTGACAACTGCCTGACTCTCCACAATAAACAGGCTCCAAAATGCTATGTGTTATATCTTCCCTTGAAAAATATAACATTTCTCAGTGTGGTAACTGTCACTCCACTAAATTTAATGAAAGTCAAGTATACAGAGGAGATTTACAAGCCTGTAGCTTTATTGCTGCTGCTACAACAATGTTTTTTGTAATCAACAAAACAACTATACTGTAAACATGCTTTATACTTTTCCTGGCAGAAAGTTTTATGGCATTTTATAAATGTCAAGAAAGGTGTGTGGGGGGGGAGGGAGTGGGCGGGAGGAAGGTGGTCTTGTCTTATTTGATTATTTATTTATGGATTTGTCTCTTGCCGGCTGCATTCAAAAGGCCTGGATGCTATTTGTGAGTAAATGGCACGGCTGCAGGAGCGAATAAATTCCACCATGATAGAGAGACTTGAACACTTTGGTGCTAAAGAAGAGTTATGGTAATTGTGAAACAAAAAAGAGCTCCTGCATTCCGCTTTGAAACAGGCGCCGGGGAAGCTCATAAGAGGTTTAGTTTTGATAAAACCTTTCAGAATTTTTCTTCCCACAGCAGAGGTGTTTTGAACCAGGTTCTAACTTGAACCATGGGTCTACACAAGGCAATAAGACCTTCCTTGCAAGGGCTATCCAGAACTTGGGGCTGGGTCCATGTGCTTAAGCAGAACGGCTCAGCCACTCACTCCTTCTCTAGAACAGGCTGGCAGTGAATGGGCAAATCTTTGACTACACTTTGCCTGCTTGCTGGCCAGCATAACTGAGCCAACGTGGATATGGGGTGGCAGTTCATTACTGGTTTAGGCCAGCAGTCTACCCTTCCAGGAGCAAGGAGGGAGCAGAGGAGGAATTGTGAGTCAGAGGGGGTGTCTCCGAGACTATGTCTACAGTACCGCAGTAAGTTGACCTACGCTACACAACTCCAGCTATGTGAATAAGGTAGCTGGAGTCGATGTACCTTAGGTAAAGTTACCGTGGGGTCTACACTGCAGGGGGTTGACAGGAGAAAATCTCCCGTCGACTTACCTTAATCTTCTTGTCAGGGGTAGAGTACAGGGATCAACTGGAGAGCAATCTTCAGTCAATTTGGCAGGTCTTCACTTGACCTGCTAAATCGACCGCTGGTGGATCGATCTCAGACCGTCAATCCCGGCTTTATTGCAGACCTTCCCTGAAGCATGCTGGCTCCTTCTGGGGTTCCTCCTCACCTGGTGCAGCTTACATATAACCCATTGCCAAGATTGTGCCTCAGATCCCAGTCTAGTTCTTTTACATAAAGGTATCTAGCAAAATGACTCCTATTTAGACAATGACAAGTAATTGTACTGTCTCATGAAATACTGTGATGTGTAGCTCGTAGCACTGGTCCTAGTATGGGGTGAGGGGGGAGGGAGTCATGGAAAAATTACAAAAATCATAAAAATCATCTGAATTTTCAACAGAAATTTTCAACTTTTAATTGAAAACCTGGCAACTGAAAACTGTTTTGTTTTGGGCTGAACCAGAAAAAAAGTAGATAAATCAGAGCTTTCTGTTTTGTGGTGAAAAAAAATTGAAATTGTTCAGTAAAAGCAGAGTTTTATTTTTTGTGTAACAAAATAAGCCAATCACCACTGACTTATCCATGGTTGGTTGTTGTTAAACTAATCTGGACTCAAGGGAATCCCTTTTGAGAAACGTATAATTGTGGTTAACATTTTTGTCCATTATGTGTAATCAATCGATTGGTTATTGATTCTTGACAGATTAATTATTATCTATTATTAGTTATCAGTAGGCTTAAATCACACCTGGAACACATTTACCCAGTTGTGCTGGCTTTACTGTAGTTGCACTCACTTATGCAATGCATGGATTTGACCTTCTACTATTTGGGCTGGAATTCTTCTGCTCATAGAATTTTGTTCCTCCTTTAACACATGTTCTAGTAAGGAACATAAAATAAGTTTAGAATTTGAACTCTGACTTACTTTAAACTCAACTATTTTCATAAAGGGTTTGTTCCACCAGTAATGGCCAAGTGATCTGAAGAGTTCAGGCTGTATTATTGCCATACAAAGACATACTGCTTTCGACACAGCCAAAGACATGAGCTAGGATAACAGTGAGGTTTTGCCAGGTGAATTTGAAAATGCAATTTCATTTCTAATTACAGAGGATGCTCTAAAATAACAAGCTTCATCATGATCACTCTTGGAATTAATTACATTCACAACTCCAGTTACCCCAATGCCAGCAAGCAATTTTATGGTCATGTGCTTACCGTATATTTAAAACTATAACAACATTATGCTGAGATGTTACAGAAGGTCATCATCACCTTTACTCTGCCCACAAAGGCTTCATCACAGTAGCTCAAATCTTCTTAGCCCTACATCAGAACCTGACCCTATCAGTCTGTATCTCTATCTTAGTCACTGGTGGCTTGGTCTACACATACTATGTGTTGGTCTCTGTTCTTTAACCAGCATAGTCCATCTTTCTTAAGTATCAGAGGGGTAGCCGTGTTAGTCTGGTTCTGTAGAAGTAGCAAAGAATCCGAAGAAGTGGGTATTCACCCTCGAAAGCTCATGCTGCAAAACGTCTGTTAGTCTATAAGGTGCCACAGGATTCTTTGCTACATCTTTCTTAATTTATTTGAGAAGCATGCCCAGCTCACTACTATTTTAGCTTTGTCTCCAGTCTTCAGGAATATATCTGTGATGGGCTGGATCACAGAAACCCCCTTGGGAACTGCCACCCGATGTGCCAAGACTATTTCTACCCCGGCTTTCCCTGTCAGCTTGGGGCCTCAGCACCCTGTCTTGCTGAGCCAGACACACCCGTCTGCTCCAACAGAGACCCAGGGTCTGAATTACTTGCCCCAAAACCGCAGGTTTACCTGAAAGCAACTAACAGAAGTGTTCCTGTCTTTGACACTCAGATGCCCAACTCCTAATGGGGTCTAAACCCAAATAAATCCGTTTTACCCTGTATAAAGCTTATACAGGGTAAACTCATAAATTGTTCACCCGCTATAACACTGATAGAGAGATACGCACAGTTGTTTGCTCCCCCAGGTATTAACACATACTCTGAGTTAATTAATAAGTAAAAAGTGATTTCATTAAATACAGAAAGTAGGATTTAAGTGATTCCAAGCAATAACAGACAGAACAAAGTAAGTCACCAAGCAAAATAAAATAAAATGAGCAAATCTATGTCTAATCAAACTGAATACAGATAAGACCCTCACCAGTTCCAGAATGCTCCCTTTTACAGACTAATCTCCTTTTAGCCTGGGTCCAGCTGTCACTCACACCCCTTGCAGTCACTGCCCTTTGTTCCAGTTTCTTCCAAGTATCCTGGGGGGTGGAGATGCTCTCTCTTTAGCCAGCTCAAGACAAAATGGAGGGGTTTCCCAGGGATTTAAACAGACTTTTTCTTGTGGAGACCCCCTCCTCACTCCTATGCAAAGTCCAGCTCCCAGATGGAGTTTAGGAGTCACCTGGGCAAGTCACATGTCCATGCATGACTCACAATTTTTACAGGTAGCATCCATTGTTTACATGCTACCTTGGAATGTCCTCAAGTAGACTTATGTGGATTGAAGCATTCCAAGATCCATTGTCCTTTAAGTGTCTCTTGATTAGGTACTTAATTTCAACATTCCTTTCTCCAGGAACTGGCCAAATGCTCTACTAAGGTTATTTAGAAATCAAGCTAGTACACAGCCAATATTCATAACTTCGAATACAAAGATAATACATGCATACAAATAGGATTAATACATTCAGTAGATCATAACCTTTGAGATATGTTACATGGCATATATAGCATAAAACACAGTCTAAGCATATTTCCATAAAGCCTTATGGGAGATACCATCACAATATTCCTTGTCTTGATTTGCATTATTACTCTTGTGTTCTTCTCCAGTATTTGATTCCATCTAGAGCTGAAAAGAAAATGACAAAGATATTTCCTGAAAGTTTTTTGGAATTTTTCATGAAAAATGTCATGAGAATTTCAGATTTTAAAAAAATCTATCACTTCTTTCAGATGATTGACATTTTTTTGACCATCTCTCATTTCAATAATAGGCGTCTATCCAACAAAGTGCTGAAATACCATTATCCATACTAAAATACTTTTCTAGATCAGTGTTTTAGATAATTTTTGTATCTCTTGATCCATGTTTACCTCCTGTTACATCTTTTGATCAAGTGTACTGTTTTCTGCCCCACCTATCATGACTAAGGCTACCTTTTAGAATTTTTAGTAAAAGTCATGGACAGGTCATGGGCATTAAACAAAAATTCATGGCCCGTGACCTGTCCATGACTTGTACTATATACCCCTAACTAAAACTTGGCCGAAGGAACTGCGGGTGCTGCAGTGTGTGTGTGGGAGGGTGATGCAGGTGTGGCAGCATGCGGCCCGGGACCCCTGATGGTGCTAGGAGTGGGAGGTTGGCATGGCTGGCAGGCTCCCTACCCAGCTCCGTGCAGCCCCCTGGAAGCAGCCGGCATGTCCCTGCAGCCAATGGGAGCTGTGGGGGCAGTGCCTGCAGGAACCCCCTGGCCCTCTGCCTAGGAGCTACAGGGACATGTTGGCCACTTCCAGGGTCTCCCCCCCCCAGTAAGTGCCCCATCTCACAAAAGATATATTAGAATTGGAAAAGGTCCAGAGAAGGGCAACAAAAATGATTAGGGGGATAGAACAACAACAACACAAGAATGTGTTGGGAGATGAGTGTGAAAGATAGTGTGTGTGTGTGTGTGTGTGTGTGTGAGAGAGAGAGAGAGAGACGCTGCCCCTTTAAGTAGATCAGCACTCACCAGTCTGAAGCCTGCTTGTTCAGACACAGCAGCAGCCGCCAGCAAGGTCCATCCTATGTCCCACTCCTGAGCCCTGTCATGTTCCCCCACCCCACTCTGCGGAGATGGGGAGGGAGAGGGGGACACCCAGACATCAGCGCTCCCTCCCCCCCACTCTGCACAGCAAGCAGGAGACTCCTGGGAGCTGCTGGCCAGGGGCTCCAAGGCAGAGGGCAGGAGCAGCGTGGCAGTGTGGGGAGAGGCACCTGAAGTGCATGGCACTTGATAAGACTTCTGGGTGGCTGCGCAGCTTAGAGGGAACTTAGCAGTCAACCTGTAGAACCTGTTGCCAGGGGATGTTGTGAAGGCCAAACATGTCACTGTGTTCAGAAAAGAATTAGATAAATTCATGGAGGATAGGTCCATCAGTGGCTATTATCCAAGATGGTCAGAGATGAAACTCCGTTCTCTGGGTTTCCCTAAGCCTCTATCTGACAGATGTTGGGAGTGGACAACAGGGAATGGATCACTCGATAATTGCCCTGTTCTGTTCTTTCCCTCTGAAGCATCTTGCATTGGCCATTGTTGGAAGACAGGATACTGGGCTAGATGGACCATTTGTCTGACCCAGTATGTGCACTCTTATGTTCTTACATCCTTTTCCGAATCACCTGGTCTTCTTTATGACCAACATATATTTGAGAGACAGACTGAAAACAGTCAGTCTGGGCCCTTCAAAGTTTGCAGTCTAAAAGCTGTGAGGGAGCTAAAATCACCCTTTGTTATCCAATGCCCCTAGCATTTGTTGGGTATACATCTGCTTGCAATGGGGAAAACTCTCATGTCCAAACTTAGCATTATTTGTTGTTGTTGTTGTTGTTGTTGTTTTTTAAATTTTTTACCTTTCAGCCTTATGCTCTTTTGTCTTCCAGCTATATCAGCAGTCTGTTTAAAACCATCTTCTCAACACACTAAATAAAAATCCAGACTCAAAGATGTAGAGCTAAAGAAAAACGAGGCACTAATAATGCTGAGAAAGATAATACTTGAGGGGGTTCTGAGCCAACTGGTGGCCTGCCTCTCTGCTTTATGTCACAGCTCAGTGTGCTGCAGCACTGAGCCATCTCACTACACAGGTAACAATAGGCATTTAAGGGCCATTTAAAACCACTGTACATTTTCTGGAATGTATCACAATTAACAAAACACCTGTTCTGAACAATCGTGCTAATTCACTGTAATAATCCAAAGAGCCCTCTATATAATCCTCACTAGTCCTTTGTTCTTTAACTATCGGGGTGTTGTCTGATAGTTGCACATTTGGCTTCGCTGCCTAACAAATCGGGCAATGGTTCAAAACTCCTTTTAAGGAACCTTATTTACTGTCCCTGGAGTGGTCAACGTCAATTGTTTATTCTGAGCTCAACTGTGACTTGGACTGTGGACCATAAAAGGGAGAGAGAAATGACCACTCCCTCTGCCTTCAATAACCTCACAAGCTGCCCAGATCTTGGGTCCAGTGCATGTACGGGAACGTATGGGTACTTACCCACCAACTCTCTCTCCCAGAGCCGGGGCATGCATGCAGGGGCGGCTCTAGGAATTTCGCCGCCCCAAGCACGGCGGCACGCCGCAGAGGGCACTCTGGTGGTCTCCGGTCCCGCAGCTCCGGTGGACCTCCTGCAGACGTGCCTACGGAGGGTCCGCTGGTCCCGCGGCTCCGGTGGAGCATCCACAGGCATGCCTTCGGGAGGTCCACCGGAGCCGCAGGGCCAGCGGACCCTCTGCAGGGATGCCTGCGGGAGGTCCACTGGAGCCGCCTGCTGCCCTTCCGGCGACAAGCAGAGCGCCCCCCGCGGCATGCCGCCCCAAGCGCGCGCTTGGTGCACTGGGGTCTGGAGCCGGCCCTGCATGCATGAGAGGAAGCAGGGTTGTGTAGGAGGAACAATAGATGGGCCAGGCCTTGGTTCCAACTTCCTGCCACCATGCGATAATGTTGCTGAAGCAGCACAGAGTGGATAGTAACTTAATATTGATACAGACCAGCATTAAGTGTCCACTCCAGGAGCAAGTATGCCTCCCCGGGCTACTCCTAGGATGGTGCAGCTTAGAGACTACTCCTTATTTAGGGCTGTATTTAAAGACAGTTTTGCTCTATCCCCGGGGAGGGACAGCTCAATGGTTTGAGCATTGGCTTGCTCAATCCCGGATTATGAGTTCAATCCTTGAGGGGGCTGTTTAGGGAACTGGGGTAAAAATTTGTCTGGGGATTGGTCCTACTTTCAGTAGAGGGTTGGACTTGATGACCTCCTGTGGTCCCTTCCAACCCTAATATTCTATGTTGTGTGTCTAATGTCATGGCAGTCATAAAGAGTTAGCTTGGACTATTCAAGAAAAATGTGTTTTAATACAGAAAAATGCATCATATATGTAGGAATAATGAATGCAGGCCATGCCTACAGAACTGGGGACTGTACCCTGGAAAACTGTGAATCTGAAAAGTACTCAGGTGTCATTGCCCTAGGAAAAAGCTATTCCGAAATAAGAGGACATCCAGTGTCCTGATTTATGTTATAACAATCCAGCAAGGGTTTCAGGATTGCCCTTACTCTGCATGGCCAACTGCAATTACCTGGCACCAGTAGCACTCAGGTAGTCCTTCCCCAAAAGCACAGTTTCCCACAGGCTCCCTCTGGTGGAGTCAAATGTGGTGGAATCTCTGCGAGGTGATAGTAGTAAAAGGCCTATGACACACAGCTGATTGGCTTTGACTCAATCCACTAGAGGACAGCAACACATAACTACTAGCCAGTTCATTGTCCAATTTCCATTAGAATTTGTCTCCCTCCGCTTCTTCACTTCCAGAGCTTCTGTATGTGTTTTTCCACTCTGCTGCTCTCTAATTTTTCACGGGATATTTTTGTCTCTACCCCCAGGGGGAGGGTTTACAAAAGCAAATATCCCGTAGAAAAATGTCATTTGTTTTCCTTTGTAAAAGCAGGAAAAAAAAAGACTAACATGCCCCGTGGTTACTCTGTGAATGAGAGTTCTTTCAGCACACTGCCCCTTCCCTGGCAGCCCGCTGATTCCTGCGCCCATCTCTGCCCTGCTACCCCATTCAGAACGCTTCTCAACCTACTTATCCCCCGACCAGCAGACATAATTACAGGCTGCATCATTAATCAAATTGCACGCCCAGGCAAAACATTAATATCTCAAGTGAAAGAGAGTCAAAAAGCACAGGCAAGTGCAGATATTTCCATTCTAAATAGGAAAGTGTACAGTCTTAATATGGGGATCAGCTTGTGGGCTTCTGACACCCCCTCCTTTATTACAAACATAAAGCACATACAAAGGAATGTTGGCAATAATGGCAAGTTGTCTTCTACAACAATCAAGTTTAATTGTTCATTCTGACATGCTCCAGCACTCTATTAAACACAGATTACTCAGAACAGAATAAATGAATATAAAGTAAGTTGGCCGGCTCGCTCTGCACACATCAGTGGAAATAATGAATTACATCATCTCATGAAAATGCATGAAGGGCCAGGGAAGGTCAAGAGCTTGTTATAATTTCATGTTGTCCATTTCAGCTCCAATTTTCCAAAACAGAATATGTTATGGGGATGGCTTATTTCTTGCAAGAGAGGTCATTTTATTTTTTATATCCGTTTTTTTTTAAGATAGCACTTCGAGTGTAAAATTCAGTAGGTAGTTAGGATATTTACCTTTAATTTTTGTTTTAAACCCACAGCGTCCATTCTTATTAGTCAGTGACTTTTGTAAAGTGATATCTTTGTTATTGTTGTTCTTACAACAACCTATTTAACTAGAAAATACACAAAAGAGAAAAAGCTTCCACCAGCAGAGGGAGTGGATTAAATTGATTATTATTATTCTTTGTATTACCAGCACTGCCCAAGTATCCCAACTAAGATTAAGGTTCCGTTGTGCTAGGCACAATACATGGGTATAGTAAGAGGCAGTCTCTGCACCAATGAGTTGATCATTTTAATAGACAAGAGAGACTAAGGGTGAAATTCTAGGCTCATGTGACTCACTAGAATGTTTTAACATTCTACATTATTTTATAAAAGAAAGACTAACAGAAGAATTGCATCAACAAATAAGGACATTATTGCCTTATATACGAATACAAACTCTATGCAACTATTCATGGCTAATGTTCTGTAAAAGCATATAGTTAGATTCGGAAGGATTAGATTTTTCTCGGTAAATGTCAGTAAACATCTATTTCACCATACAAGCACAAACTGACGAAAAAATATTTCCATTGATAATAACTGAAAGTTACAGAAAGGCAAAGTAAGAAAAACACTGCTTGAGATCTTATTAGAGTTTGATTTAAGAATATTTACTTTGTATATTTTGACATATAATGTTGACAATTTGTTTTAACCTTTATAAAGTGTTAACTTTTTGAAATCAATAGCTACTGTCATTAAATTATTATTAGCTGATCCACCCTGTTGCCTGAACCTCCCCCCCCCAACATTTCCAGCAACTGTGAATCTTTGAATCGATAAAAATAAAAAAAGCTTTAAAACATCACTATTATCCATTGAAATTATATGAAAAAATAGAATTCTGTCAAGCCAGGGATAGTACACAAAATATTCACGTGAACTGCATTCATTTTACTAATCCCATCAATCTTCTTGCTCAGTACAGAGGACAGAGCTATATGCCGGGGGATATCTCAGGTCTATAATTGACTCGATAATGTATCTCTTTCCCTCCCTCACATTTCAACTCCAAGCATTTGATGGTTATGAAATTCTTGGGAAGTGGGAAAGCATCAAAATCTGCTAATGATACTAATACTGCCAGAAATGCTTTTCACGCAATCACCTTATTGAAAGCACCAGTACAGACAATGGGAGATTTTCATGAGGGTGAAAGCAGAGCATTTTAATGAGCACTTCTGTATTTATGTCAAATAAAATCAACTGCTTAGACTGTTCTTTGCACAAGAATTGTGACTTTAGAAACATTGTTCAAAAGTCCATTTGGGATCATAGACATCTTAGAAATGTAGGACAGGAAGAGACCTCAATAGGTCATCTGGTCCAGCCCCCTGCGCACACGGCAGGTCTAAGTATTATCTAGATCACCCCTTTCAGGTGTTTGTCTAACTTGTTCTTAAAAACCTCTAGTGATGGAGGTTCCACAACCTCCCTAGGTAACTTGTTCTACCCTAACTACCCTGACAATTAGGAAGTTTTTACTAATGTCTAATCTCCTTTGCTGCAATTTAAGCCCATTGCTTCTTGTCCTATCCTGATTGGATAAGGAGAACAATTTATCACTCTCCTCTTTATAACAACCTTTTATGTATTTGAAGACTGCTATCATGTCTCCCCCACCTCCCAGTTTTCTCTTCTTCAGACTGAACAAGCTCAATTTTTTCAATCTTTCAATCTTACGGAGGTCATAGTTTCTAGACTTTTAATCCTTTTTGTTGTTCTTCTCTGGATTTTTTCCAGTTGTTCCACCTTTCCTGAAGTGTGGTGCCCAGAACTGAACACAATACACCACCTGAGGTCTTATCAGTGATGGGTGGAGCGGAAGAATTACTTCTCATATCCTGCTTACAACACTTCTGCTAATACATCCCAGAATTATGTTCGCTTTTTTGGCAACAATTAGTTTGTTGACTCATATTTAGTTTGTGATCCACTATAGCTCCCAGATCCGTTTCTGCTGTGCTCCTTCCTAGGCAGTCATTTCCCATTTTGGATCTGTGCAATTGATTTTTCCTTCCTGAGTGTGGTACTTTGTGTTTGTCCTTATTGGATTTCATCCTATTTATTTCAGACCATTTTCCAGTTTGTTCTTAAGGGCTGATCCAAAGCCCACTGAGGTCATCAAAGCCCATGAAAATTAACGGGGATGGTGAGCAACAAAAATCTCAATCTATTATTGTATCCATATTATTTGTATTGCAGCAGGCGGTAGAGATCAGAACCCCATGATGTCCGTTGCTGTGCCACACAACAGGTTCATTTTGAGGAGCCGTTATGCATTGAAATAGTCCCTTTGGTTTCAATGGAACTACTCACATAAGTAAGTATTTACTGGCCTGAGTAGGGATTCCTTAATCTAGCCCATCCTAAGGGACAATCCCTGCCTCAAAGAGCTTCAATACACTGTTATAAGTTTTGTAGCATTAATCATCTTTGAGGCACATGAAAATTTGATCATCTGAATTTTTCTGAGTTCCCACCTCTAAGAATTGGCAGGCAGCATGGCTTAGTGGATAGAACACTGGACTGGGAGGCAGAAACCCTGCATTCTGTTCCTGGCTCTGACGCTGGCCTGATAGATGACCTTGGGCAAGTCACTTCACCACTCTTTGCCTCTGTTTCCCCATCTGTAAAATGGAGATAATGATACTGACCCCCTTTGTAAAGCATGTTCAGAGTAGAAGTGAGGTGGCTAAATCCCTTTGTAGCTCTCACCCAGAGTGTCTAGTGGCCAGTACATTGGAGAGGGACTCAGGCCACATTGATTCAATTCTCACCTTAATCACGTCTTGTATGACCTGTGTGTAAGTCACTAAACCTGCCCTGTCTCTGAGCTCTCTAGCTGAAAAAATGTGGATAAAATCATTGACAAGCAGGAGCTGCTCACCACACTACTAAAGTGATATGGGCCATATAAGTACCTTGGAAGATGAAATGAAGCAAGGCATTTCCAGCTCTGTGAAGCAGGTTATTCCCACTGCAGCACTCCCAACTCTTCCTAATGTCCATAACTTATATTTGAATTTTTTCCCCTCCCTGTCTTGTTTTGAATGCCTGCCCATTCAAAGGCAAACCTCAGATGATGATCCACCAACTGAGCTGGATAATATTTATGACCTGAAGCACAGTCAAGCTTCTGGCTAGTATTTCTTTTAAATGCTTTGTTTTCCCTGCTACGGAGGAGATTTACAAAAACCAACCACCTGAAATTAGAGGCCAAAAATGTGATTAAAAAGATAGGCAGAGGTGAATCCGTGTGCTTGTGCTGAAGAGCTAGCGTATAAAAGAGGGGTAGGAGCCTCAGTCTGGCAAAAGCGCCCATCCAGCGCTAGAGAAGCACTTGAAACCTTTGCAGAAGTTGGCTGAGTGGGTGCCGTGGGTGTTTTCATTGTTACTGAGGGATAACCCAGCAAGACATTGATATGAAGTGGATTGCCTCCTAATTATCATCTCTCCACTGTTGAGTTTAATTTCCCTTTATAACCAAACTGCGGCAGAGGGTATTAAAACATAAACTCGTCCTGGAGGTGTTTGAAATCCATGTGACATGCTGCTCCTGGTTACAGTCTCCAAGAGGAAAAATATCTAGAGGCACTTTTGACAGCTTATTGAACTTGCTTGTAACTCCGACAATGTGAACAGCGAACACCTGTTCCGAGTCTTTTCTTCAGCTGTGGTTCCTGAGTGGTCCCAGTGAGTTCTGAGACACGGAGACAATGTCTACACTTAAAATGCTACCACAACACAGCTGCTGCACTGGAGCTGCGCTGCTCTAGCACTTCAAGGTGGACACTTATTACAGCGACGGAATGGATTCTCCTGGTGTTGTAGGTAATCCGCCTGCCCCAGAGGGGGTAACTGGGTTGAGAGAAGAAGTTTTCCATTTGACCTAGTGCTGTATACACCAGGGATTAAGTCGGCTTAACTACGTCTCTCAGGGGTGACTGGATTTTTCACGCCCCTGAGAGATGTCGCTATGCCGACGTCACTTTTCATTGTAGACCAGCCCTGAGAATGACTTGTGAACACATCTGCACACAAGTATCGGTGACACATTCTCTTCCCATGAACATTCTTGCATCACAATATTGGGTGGTGCAAAGTTTTCACAAAGCAAGCGGAAGGGGTAGTGAACAGCATCAAAGGACATTCCCGGTTGTTATCTGGATGGATGTTGGCAAAAAAAAACCTTGTCAGTAGTTCTAAACATTACACGTTAGATAAAGAAAGGAGGTGAAGCATTTATTGTTTATCGTTTGCATTAATGTACTGCCTAGGTGCACTAGTCATGGAGTGCTAGGAGCTGTACAAACCGAACAAAAAGATGATCCCTTTCCTAGGAGGCTTACAACTGAAGTATAAGTTAAGAGGCAAGAGATGGATACAGATAGGTAACGGGGACAACAAAGAAACAAGACAATATGGCCAGCATGATAAGCAGTGGTTTCGGTATACTAACAACCTAACCTGGTCACAATGCTATGGCTGCAGGGGAGTTTAGGGGTCAGAAAAGAACTTTCCAAGTTGGACTCTCACCTGGAAAATGAGGTTAAGTCCCCTACTCTTAATGAATGTGCATTGGGCTCTTCAAAGCCTACAAGGGATCTGGCTTTTGGCTTTCCATGTTATCCACAATACAGTACACTCCACTTAAGGACGTGTTGCTTAATTTCTGAATCCATTTCCACTCATGAGAAATGTAATGTTCTAATAGGGGACAGTCTGACGTTAGTTCAGTTTGATATTTTCACTCTGGTTCTAATTACATAATCTGGTTATTTGCATAGCAAGCAGAAGCCCAAATGATGCTCTCAACAGTGTAATCAGTCTGTGTCAATGGGTAGTCAGAACATTCATTATATTTTGTCCTTTTCTTAAAAAAGAGAGAAAAAAAAGCAGATCTTAGTAACTGCAGCGAAAAAGAAGCTGGAAAATGTGAGACCTATAAAAAGGTTAATGGTATTAATACTTAGTCAGCAACGATGAGAAGAACAGGCAAAACAAATTCTGACAGCCCTATTCATGTTGAATGATAGTGCTACCCTTTTTGACCCACGCAGCCAGCAAAAATTCAGGGACTTGTAGGTTGCTTAATTGGGACCATGACCTGTGGAAGGACACCGAGATACAAGTCTATAAGACAATTGTTATTCCTACACTCCTTTATGGATGCAAAACCAGGGTAACCTACTGACAGCTCCTCAAGAATCTGGAGAGGTACCACCAACGATGCCTCTGGAAGCTCCTTCGCTTTGTACAGAGTGGTGGTTACAAATGAAGGCCAGCAGTTACACGCACCACAATGAAGTTTCGCCCAACCCACAGCAGGAGGTAGCCTCATTGAAACTGATAGGCAAAGGCGGCAGAATTTGACTTAAGTGTAGCAGGGAAAGAGAGTTGACCAAACAGGCCTCCAAAAGGCTCACTTTGGATGGAAGCATGTTCCATTCCTGGGGATTTTCAAGGCATGGGTGCATGCTCATTGCACAGAAGCATAAGCTTGCTGTGCATGCAACAACTGCATTCATGTTTCATTATGGAGCATAATGGAATAGCAAGGCGAAGACTGTGCAAACGAAGACAGCCAAAACCAAGTGTCACTTCAGGAGGCAGGAAAACACAATCGTTCTTGTTCTCTATAAAAAAAAAGCCTAACAGCAGCAGCAGGGCCCAATCCTGCAAGCTGCTATTGAGTACCCTAGATTTATAGGGTTTTGGAGCAGGGGCTGTCTTTATGTTCTGTATTTGTACAGCTCCTAGCACAATGGAGTCATGACTGATGACTCCTAGGTGCTATGGTAATACTACTACTACTAATACCCTTAATGCCTGGCTAGGTCAATGAATGTTGAATGCACCTTGCAGAAGAAGTTCAACACCTTACAACATTGGACCCTGTGAGATTGATCTTATTCCCACTGAAGTCAATGGCAGAGCTCCCACTAATGTCCATGGTCCAGAACTGGGCGCTAAATGAACATGAGAGCAACATAATTGTAGATAGGGCCAGTGCTATTCCCAGTTGTGTATTTCACAGAGATGAGTCCAAACCAAAAATCGTTTTTTCGGAATCTCTCCCCATTCCCAAAATGCAGTGCTGTGGAGAAAATGAAACCTGGATTGCAACGGCTCTAGTTTTGCAAGAGGAAAAAATATCTGAAAAAAAACCCCAAAACAAAACTCACCCAATACGGAGACAGGACAAAACCAAACCTTTTCATCTAAACCCCCAAGAACTACAGTGGTTTGGATAAAATTGAATCCAGAGCAAAACCATGACTGGTTAATATATGTACTTTGCAGAGCCAAATCCTTCCCAATCAACAAGGTCCTGCAAAACCAAAAAGGTCTAGTTAAGTAATTTGAGATATACCTATCTCACAGAACTGGAAGGGACCCTGAAAAGTCATTGAGTCCAGCCCCCTGCCTTCACTAGCAGGACCAAGTACTGATTTGCCCCAGATCCTTAAGTGGCCCCCTCAAGAGTGGAACTCACAACCCTGTGTTTAGCAGATCAATGCTCAAACCACTGATCAATCCCTCCCTATCCTGCATGTGCAGTAATGGTGTTGCTTTATGTAGCACTGGTGTAAATTCACAGACTATTTCTGTGTGGTACTGGTCTCCATTGCATAGGAAGGACATAGAACGAGCAGGGAAACATATAAAGGAGGGCCACAAAGACGATGCAAGGATTAGAGGATGAGATATATATGAGCTGAGACGGAAGGAGCTAAACTAATATACAGCCTACAGAAGAGCAGACTCAGGAGGGTCATGACCACAATCTATAAATACCTTTCACCGTCTACAAACACCTCCAAGGTAACAATATAAATAGGCCTGGAAGAATTGGATTTTTTGTTGGTAAACGTCCATTTCACCACGCACACACAAACCAACAAAAACATATTTCCAGCAATAATAATCAAAATTTACAGCTAGGCAAAGCAAGAAAAATGTTGCTGAGAACTTATTAGAGTTTGACTGAAGGATATTTATGTTGTATATTTTGACACGTGATGTTGACAATTTGTGTTTTGACAGTTACAAAGCTTTAACACTTTGAATCTTAACGTCTGCTGTCATTAACTGATTATTAGCTGGCCCAATTACCGGATGTCAGAAAACCTTCCAGACAATCCTTTGTGGCCTATGACCACATTACCGACAGCCTGCCTCAGTTTCCTCTCTTGGACTGTTCAAATAAACTTTACATCAGGCTTTTTTCTTGGTCACACTTCCCCCTCCCAAATGATAAATAAGACTCAAAATCCCAGAACAGAGTCCATACAACCCATGGTTCCTCTTCCACCTCTCAGGCCTTCCTGCCTGGTGCCTTTGCAGTCTCTCTTAAACATCTCTGACTCTGCCACAGCTTCCTTACTCGCCCCCTCCCCCACTTCAACTTCCTGCTCCTTTTATACCAGAACCACCTGATTCCTCTTGGGTGGGATTCATCCTGTAAGAAGGGTTGACTCACCCCTAGGGTCAAGCCACTGATTCCTCCCTTTATTATCTGACCTCCCTGTCCCCATAATTTCACACCACTTTGAAAACGTTAATAGCTAAAGATTGGCAAAAATGATTTAAAAGTAATCATCCATTTAATGTAGCAAAATAATATTTTAAAAAATCAAATTCTGCGAAGCCTAAATATAAGTAAGGGGAGGGAAGTATTCAGCTGCTGAAGATGGCAGACAAGTAGCAATGCCTTGAAGCTAAAGATGAAGAAAGTTTCAGTTAAATGCTGGCGGATGGTTGAATAGATAGCCCAAGGGAGGTGGGTAATTAGGTACCATTACGGCAGATATTCCAGACCAGGCTGGAAAACATTCCCGTTACTATTTTATAGCTAAGATTCCTACAAGTATGCAGGTTGAATGACTGTATGAGCCAACTGCCTTGTTCTGGTTCCACTACAAAGAACGACCCCACCTTGAGGTTTTCTTGAACTACTACTTCCCTTCCCCCCTGAGTTCCTATTTTTCAGAGACTGCTTCTGGGTGTGTCCTGCCAGGCTGCTAGCCAACAATAGAAATAACCCAAGCTGCTTCAAACTGCTAATGAGCATGCCCACTGCCTGCCACATCCAATTTCTGGATGACCCTGGCCCATATACCCATCTCCGACTATTCTGCAGGGATGCAGAGTCCCCCAATACAAAAAGAAGAACTCTGTATCCTCCCCACTGTATCTTCCCTTATTCACACTACTAAATGCCACAGTGCAAGTATGTGGGTTACGATTGCACAGAAAAGTTTGATTTCCGTCAACCTAGTTTCTGACTTAGGTATGGAGTTGATAGTGTGTTTTGGTATCAGCCGCTGACCGTCCTCTTCTTGTTATGGAGCAATAGGGTGACCAGATAGCAAAATGTGAAAAATCAGGACAGGGGGTGAGGGGTAATAGGCGCCTATATAAGGAAAAGCTCTGAATAGTGGGACTGTCCCTATAAAATCAGGACATCTGGTCACACGATGAAGAAAAGAAAGATATAGGGAGGGATAGCTCGGTGGTTTGAGCAGCGGTCCGCTAACCCCAGCGTTGTGAGCTCAATCCTCAAGGGGGCCATTTAGGGCAAAAATCTGTCTGGGGATTGGCCCTGCTTTGAGCAGTGGGTTGAACTAAATGATCTCCTGAGGTTTCTTCTAACCCTGATATTCTATGATAATAACAATATAGCCATTATTACAGAGGTGTCTAGTAGTCACAGCTCCTGATGACTTCAGGTGGAGTTGTTGCTCTGTACCTCTGAAATTTAGGCTCTAGGAGCCAGAACTTCACTGATATCTTCATGCCTAACTCCAGTGGGAGTGAGGCACCTCAATGCCTTTCGAGGGTCTGGGCCTAGATGCCTCAAGTTGGGTACACAAAAATTCAGGCACCCAAAATTAGCAGGCACTTTGGCTTTCTGACTTGAGCAAGCTCACACAGGTTGCATGTGATAGGCCCAGGTATGAGCAGCATATCTCTTGAACCCTAGGCCTGTGTGAGCACCACAGGTTCACCTGCCTTCTGTAAAAGAAAGCAAAGATGCTATTAACTGCAGGTGAGATGGAAAGGGATTAAAAAGGAGGGAGAGACACAAACTTCAATGCAAAACAGTCTGTGAATAGCAGAGATGTGAGATAGAAGTGGAAGAAAAAAATAGGAAAGAGAGAAAACATAGCCAGAGAAGTGAAGTGAGATAACATATCAACCACCAAGAAATAGAGATGAAGCTATTTTAAATTCTGCTCCTCCTCTGCGGGGAAAAGAATGGTTCAGTTCTGATTAAACCTTCCTGGTCTTTTCTTAGATTACTTGTCAGAATGCAAATATTTATGCACACATCTATCTTGCAATCTTCAATATTATTTTCAGAACAAACATTCCCTGCTGAAAATGAAGGTTAATAATAATCTGTTCCGATTGTGACTGAACTCAGAGGTCTGGGAATATCAGGTACTTCTTGAAGACTGCTGCCCTCACCCAGCAGGAGATGTGGAAATATAGCAGTGGCCAGCAGATAATGCTTCAGAGCAAGACGAAATTCCCATAATGCAGCCAAAGAGGGGTTCCAAATCCTTTTTTTCATACTGTTACCCAATATTCGACCTCTGTCAGTTTGTCCTTCTGAGCTTCACAGCAGCTTCCCTTACCTTAGGGCCTGCAGTGCTTCAACAGAGATATTGTATGAATCAATGCAATGAAGTATGGGAAACAGTATCCTCTGGTGGTTAGAACAAAGAACAAGGAAAAGCCCTCAATTCTGATGCTGGTCCTGACACTGCCTCACTATCTGGACTGCTGAAAGTCACCCATACCAACACCTTTAAACTTGGATTACAAACCTAAATGAAAGGGGCTTGAATTTCAAAAGTGTTGAGCTCCCACAGCTCCTATTCAACGCAGTGAGATCTACACAGTCTCAGAACCATTGAAATGCAGGTCACTCATTTAGACTACCAAATATTGATTTAGATGTCCAAGCTTAATAATAATGTAGGGAGATATACCTATCTTATAGAACTGGAAGGGACCCTGAAAGGTCATCAAGTCCAGCTCCCTGCCTTCACTAGCAGGACCAAGTACTGATTTTGTCCCAGGTCACTAAGAAGTGGTCCCCTCAAGGATTGAACTCACAACTCTGGGTTTAGCAGGCCAATTGGGCCCTAAATGCTCTCTGCCTCATTCTCAGTTTCTGTAAAATGGGTATGATTATGTTGGCTTAGTTCACTGATGTGTTATAAGGCTTAATCGATTCATGTTTGTAAAGAGCTTTCATACCCTCAGGTAAAAGGGACCCTATTAGATAAAAATATTATTACCATTATCTTAGCAAGACTTGAATACAACTATGGAAGGCCAAATATAAGAACTTAATAACGGCCATACTGGGTCAGACCAATGGTCCATCTAGCTCAGAAACGTGTCTTCCAATAGTGGCCACTGCTTGGTGCTTCAGAGGGAATGAACAGAACAGGCAATCATTGAGAGATCCATCTCCTGCCGTCCAGTCCCAGCTTGTGGCAGTCAGAGGCTAGGAACACCTGGAGCATACAGTTGAATCCCTGACTATCTTAGCTAATAGCCACTGATGGACCTATTATCCATGAAACTTCTCTAATTCTTTTTTGAACCCTAGTTCAAACATCCCCTGGCAATGAGTTTCACAGGTTGTCTGTGCGTTGTGTGAAGAAAGATGGAGAATGAGTGAATTTCCAACCTCCTCTTCTCTCTGGCACGTGTTAGTGACCCTTGATCCCCCCCAGTGGGTTGAAACACACATATAAAGAACCACTGGTTTAGCTCATTAAAACTGCTCACAGGCTACAAGTTTATGTAACAAACCATGGCCACATACACAGACGTAGTGGTCAGTGGAGCAGCTGACATATGACTTGATTAATAAAGAATTAAAGGGGGTAATATAATGAATGTCAATCAACATTTAACTTGTCAAACTAACTTGGTTTCTTTTTTTAATGAGATTACAAGTGTGGTTGATAAAGGTAATAGTGTTGATCTAATATATACTTAGGCATTTGACTTAGTACCGGACAAAATTTTAATTAAAAAACTAGAAAGATATAAAATTAACATGGCGCACTGGGTTGCCAACCTCACATTTCACCAGGTTTTATGTCAGATCTCAACTTTCACGTGGTTTTGACCTGAAACTATCAGTCAGCCTAGCCTTTCTCAAAAGGTTTGTGAGGCTGGGCAGTGTTTGACCTTGTAATTATGTTGGAAACCAGGATTTGTCAGGATTTCAGGTGCTATGCTGAAATGTCAAGAAAGCTATGTAGTTGTAACAATTTTGTATAGAAATCAAAATTACTTTCAGTGACATTGACACTCAAAAGATGTTATAACTACAGGTAGTTGAAAAAGATTTGTGGGAAATTCCAAAATTACTTTCATGTCAGAAGGTTCAAATGGAGCCATTTTCAATTTTTTGTTAAGATTTCTGCAAAATTGTCATCACTATAGTTTATATCAAATAATGTTATTAAATTCATGTTCAGAATAATGACAGAACATTTTCATTTACTGAAAACATTATCACAGCTTTGAACACAATTTCCATAAAAATTAAATTTAAAAGACTGATAAAAAGTGTCATAGAAACTTTGATGAAAATGGAGCCCTTTGAGGATATCAACTTTTTTTGTGTGAAAAGTTACACAGAAAAGCTTTTTGCATGAGAAATTTCATCCAGCTTTAGTCATAAAGAGCTCTTGGGTGTCAAACCTTAACTTACATGTATGAGAAGGGACAGTGCTTTGATTCTCAGCATGGCTCTATTTCTATGTGTTTTCAGAAATGCGGATATGGATAGCCTACATAGGTTGAAATTCTTCAGATAATTTTTTTGACCAAATAATGCAGAATTGGCATCTCCAAAACATTTTGTGAATTCATGCTAAGTTTGCCTAATTGTTTCAGTAGGAAAAAAAAAATCAACATTTTTGTTTTGACATTTTCAAAAAAAATTACATTTTTCAGTTCAAGATTACTTTTCATTTTGAAATGTACTTCACTTTAATTTAAAAATATATATAAAAAGTGGTAACAAATGGCTCATAAACTAAATGAAACATTTTGTGTCTAACAAAACATTTCATTTGGCCAAAACCCCATTTTTTCCGTTTTCAATTTGCTGAAATTTAAAAAAAAATCATTTTAGGTTTTTATTTTTGTATTTTTCAGAACAGCGAGAAAAAAATAATTAATTGCACAGCTGTAGTAATTCATACGTGCCTATCATTTAACTTTCACTGCCTCTTCCTGGGCCTGATTCTCAGAAGTCGTGAACACCTGTAACTGGCAATGATATTAACCCTTCAACCTCTCCGAAGATCAGACACCCTGCGATTGCTCTTCCACTCCACCAGGATTTATTTCCTTCTCTTCTCACTTTTGGTTATGTCCTTCCAGCTCTAATTCCATTTACTCTATCTAGCTAATATCTTAGGTGCTTCTGCAGTGTCCATCATGGAGATATCTAAGTTCTGCTACTCTTGGGCCTGGTATACACTAGGAGTTTATGTCGAATTTAGCAGCGTTAATTCGACTTAACCGTGCACCCGTCCACACCAGGAAGCTAATTAGTTCGACCTAGAGGGCTCTTTAGTTCGAATTCTGTACTCCTCCCCAACGAGGGGAGTAGCGCTAAATTCGACATGGCTATGTCGAATTAGGCTATGTGTGGACGGAAATCGACCTTAGTAGCTCCGGGAGCTATCCCACAGTGCACCACTCTGTTGATGCTCTGGACAGCAGTCCGAGCTTGGATGTTCTGACCAGCCACACAGGAAATGCCCAGGGAAAATTTGACACGCTCCGGCGCCTTGTGGATGTTCTGCAGGACCGCAGGCAGGAGGACAGAGCCCCCCTGTACTGTATCTGCAACCGCCCTCCCCCACCACAAAGTCCCAACCCCCCCTCACCCAAAGTAACAAGAAGGAGGGGCGACAGGGGCCGTGAAAACTGTCATTGCACCCCTGCAGAGTGCACAAATACAAGAAGGCTCTCATTCCCTAAATGTTGAGAAGTCCTTCCCTTCCTGGCTCACCCAATCCCAGTTTCATCCCCTAACTGTGTAGTTGATTATTAAAAGTAGTTTGCTGTTAATTACTATTTCCATCAAGTTTTTCTACAGAAGACTGTCTGTGAAGGGGGGGGGGGAGGGGTTGTTAATTGCATAGGACAGTCACCTTTACCAGGATACAGACACGGGGCAGGATCAACAGCAGGTCACACACACAGTGCAGTCAGTAGGCACCCTGGTCGGTCTGGGAGGTGTTTTCCATGTTCTGTGTGGGTGGGGGATACGTGACTTTGTGGCATGGGAGGGCGGTTACAGAACTTATGCAGCGGTCCTTGTCCCGGACCACAGAGCCACGCAGCAGGGGAATCTGTAACCGTCCTCCCCCGCCACAAGGTCACATAGCCCCCGCACACAGAGTCCCGAAAAGGAGGGATGGCAGGCTCCGTTGAAACAACCAGTCCGGCACTGCAGACCGCTCTAGGAGCAGGAGCCTATCATTCCTCGAGTGTAGAAGTGTTGTTAACATCATTGCACACCCTACCCACCACAGTCTGTGTCCCTGTTTCAACCCTTTAACGTGAATTCATTAATAAAGAAAATGTTGTTAATTAACAATGTTCCATTAACTTTATTTTTAAACGTGTGTTGGAAGGGGGGAAATGTGGTGAACGGGATATGTAACCGCAGAAGAAAGTCAACAGTAACTGAAGCAGGGGCAGGTTCAGCTTCTCTGTAAAGAAACTGAACAGTCACAGGTTACCCTGCTCCCTGAGGAACCTAGCTTTCAAAGCCTCCCGGATGCACAGCGCTTCCCGCTGGGCTCTTCTAATTGCATGGCTGTCTGGCTGAGCATAATCAGCAGCCAGGCGATTTGCCTCAACCTCCCATCCCGCCATAAAGGTCTCCCCCTTGCTCTCACAGAGATTGTGGAGCACACAGCAAGCTGCAATAACAATGGGGATATTGGTTTCGCTGAGATCCGAGCGAGTCAGTAAGCTCCTCCATCTCCCCTTGAGACGTCCGAAAGCACGTTGAATGATGACAGTTACCCAAGACCACCCTCGACACATTTTTCCCCCCAGCATGCATTGTGGGGAAATCCCAGAATTCAAATGGGCAGCGGGGACTGCGGGAACTGTGGGATAGCTTCCCACAGTGCACCGCTTCCAATGTCGATGCTTGCCCCGTTAGTGTGGACTCACAAAGTCGAATTAGTGTCCTTAGTGTGGACACACAAATTCGACTTTGTAAGGTCGATTCCACAAATTCGAATTAAGTTAAATCAAACTAATCTGGTAGTGTAGACATACCCTTGGATACAAATATTTTATCATAGCAGTGTGATGCCTCGAAGCTCTTCAAGTACCTCTGTTCTCATGTAACCATGAAATTCTATTCCATTTTTTGTTGATAGCTATGATTAAGTCATTTCTCAAAGTCTCAGTCTCATAGACACATGCATATAGACATTGTCTTCACCAGAAGAAAACATACATTCTTAACTTGTGTTTACTAACGTGTAGTAACTAACATAAGGTAAAATACTACTGAAGACAAGACAGTTAGTAGTCTTAATATGAGATAGCAGGTCAAGGTAAACCCAAGGTTCCTCCACAATCTTTATCTCGACCTGACAGCATGCGATAAAGCTGCTCCATTGGAAGATTTCTGACCAGCACTAAAGGAAACATTAAAATATTAACTTATTCATGTTAATACCCAACACCTGTTGCATAGACTCAGGTTGCCTCTTAGCTTGACTCTTCAACTGGCTATTCGGTTGATCGCTTTGTTTGGTCCTCATTGTCTACAATAAGATTGCCCTTCTAGCTCCACTGCTACCTGCAGCAGGCCTTTCTCATAGAGCTGGCTATTTTAAGAAATTCTTGTTCAGCATGGCTGATTTCATGGGAGGAGCTCAAATTATGTCCGAATGAAACTAGCTTGGCATTTCACTTTGCTTGATAGCTGGCATCCTAACGAGAAGTAACACAAGGCCTGTATTCAACCCTAACCTTGTAGTTAGCAAGAGTGTTTTGGAAGAGAAGAGCTCTGTTCAGCTGGATTCAGAGTTCTGATTAAATTTTCTTTCCTCTTCGAAGGGGGCTTTCAACTTGTTGTAAGCACTGCAGAATTATTTATAAACTGTGACATTCTCTCTTTTCCACCCTTAGTGCCAAAAGAACAGAATCTGTTTCACTCATGTGGCTGTGACACTAATCTGATGCTTAATTAATTTGTTTCAAGTAAAAAAACAAGGTGCAAAGGGCTTGTCATCTTGAGACATTTTCTGCACCCTCCATGAAGATTCTGCACTGTCCTCAAAACCTGCCATCCCTTGACAAGGCAAGGGTCAGCTTCACTGGAAGATTCAGATTTTAATAACTCATGGATCAAAGGGCATATCAAAACATATTCTTACCTAAAGCCTGATGGCTGGCAATTCTAACCTCTGCTGAGAGAGATCACAGGGAGAAAGATGTACAATAGCCCTTTGATTTCCTTTTGACTTCTTGTCTAACATGTCTGTGTCCTAGTTCTTTGTGAAAGGCCAAGCCACAGTCCATTCCATTATTACATCTGGAATGGTCCTGAGTACTATAGTTTCCACCATAGTTGGGGATGCATACACATCATTCTAACCTCCTGTTTTCAATCCATCATAACTTTCCAAAACTTTAAGATTTTGAGTTGAAAATAGCCATTTTTTAATGGAAAGTTTGTGCCAAATTGTTTGAGCAGTTTTGGAGTAAAACTACACTTTCCCCGTAGTTAAAAAAATACTTGCAACCCTGTTTTTTAACAATTCTAGCACTAACTAATGTTGAAACTGAACGTATAGAAATGACCAGAAAACTAGATCTCCTTGAGGAGAAATACAGCTGAGTGTTAGCGTGAACATTGCTTTTGTGTTACCTTGTTGTAAACTGCATTACAAACTTAATATAAAATGTGTATGGAAAGTATACACTTGAAGACCACACTGTCTATGCATTCCTGATTCACTTAGCCATACAGTGAAAATATTGGTGATAGATTTTTAAAAAATCCGTTGTTTATCAAACTTCAGCCAAGTTTTATGTTAGGGTTAGTTGAAGTATTGTAAGAAGTGCCTGCATGGTTCTAATCTTCTTTGGATTGGTTTGCCTGTTGTTACTCATAAGTAATCATTTGCACTAGTGTCACAAAAGGCCTGAAAGTCAGTTTCCAGGTTAATTGTAGCATAACCCACATGCTTGCATTACAGTATCATCATAGAATCATAAAATATCAGGGTCGGAAGGGACCTCAGGACATCATCTAGTCCAACCTCCTGCTCAAAGCAGGACCAATCCCCAACTAAATCAACTAGTATTTAGTGGTATAAATAAGGGAAGAGGGGGAGAATACATAGCTTCTTGCTTTTGTTTTGAGGTACTGGTATGCCAGCAAATTTAGTAGAGAGAGGTGGATAGGCCAGAATCATCCAGAAATTGGGCGTGGTAGGCCCCGGGCATGTTCATTAGCAGTTTGAAGTGACTTGGGGTAATTTCCATTGTGGGCAAGCAATCTGGCTGACCACATCCAGAGCCACTCTTTGAGAGTGAAACCAATAGGAATTCAAAGGCAGAGGAAGGAGTTTATAAATAGGAGGAGTGGGAATGGGCACCACAATGGAGGACTCGTGGCAGTGGGGCAGCGCAAAGCTTAGACAGGTCTTCTGTAAGAATAATCTTCCCCAGGCCTTGTCTAGCTTTATAAGGTTAGACTGCAGACTCCCTCACCCCATTGGAGAAGAAGAGGACTTGAATTTGCTGCACCCTATGCAAAGTGTAGCCAGTTGTTGCAAAGGTTCAGAGAGTTTGAAGGAGCTTCTGGGACAATAACTTATGTTCCTACATGCCCCACAGCGAGCTTGGCTATGGTTCCACAGAGACTGAGAAGAGCCCTGTGGCAGTGTATGTATATGTGCACACATCACTATATTTTGCATTTGAACATGTGATAGTAACACCAAATAAAACTTGGGAAAAGCCCCTGGAAGTGTTGGCTATAAACAAGATTTGTTATTAACACTATTCTCAACTGTTTCAAGGGTTATAAGTAAACTGTGATGGCGGCATATGTGTACAGTGATTTAGTATTTTAGGTTTCCTTTAGAGATTGTGCCACTCTTCTCTTCGATTTAACCCAGCGTGGATCCTGAAAAGACTAATCTTTGTTCTGTACCCAAGCAGAGATGTAGGCTGAGGTACAGTAAAAGGGAAAGAAACTTTTCGCCTAGTATTAGCATAGTGTTATTCTCAAACCCATTAGAGTGGCCCAAGTAATCACCGATGTTCTTTTTAACTGCTAGAATGTGCCCACTAATTAGGGAGTTAAATTTCCAGATGCAACAACCATGCGTGCAGTTGTTTCTGGGAGCAAAATTGAAGTTAGTGGGAGTAATCACGCGCTTACTGTTAGGCACCCCCCATTTCTGATTATGGCCTGGTCTACACTACGGGGGGGCGGGGGTCGAACTAAGGTACGTGACTTCAGCTACGCAAATAGCATAGCTGAAGTCGAACTACCTTAGTTCGACTGACTTACCCGTCCAGACGCGGCAGGGTCGAACTCCGTGGCTCCAAGGTCGACTCCGCCACCACCGTTCGCGGTGGTGGAGTTCCGGAGTCGACCGGAGCCCATGGGGAGTTCAAACTATCGCGTCTTGATTAGACGCGATAGTTCGAACTCCGAGAAGTCGAACTCACCGCATCGACCTGCGCGGTAAGTATGGACCTACCCTATATTTGGCAGAATTATGCTGTAAGATATTGAACCAAGATAGTAACTGCAGAAAACCAGTGTCTTTTATCTGTCAGTCATTGTTGTGGTGTCAGCTCTGAAGGCAAAGGCTCAAACTGTGCTGAGCAGACATGACAAATTAGCAAG
Organism: Mauremys mutica; assembly: GCF_020497125.1. Lineage (NCBI taxonomy): Eukaryota > Metazoa > Chordata > Testudines > Geoemydidae > Mauremys > Mauremys mutica. The sequence continues at coordinate 7,296,246 of NC_059081.1, read as the reverse complement.
TAAGGATGCATTATTGCATTATACAATACTGCACTTCTAATGTGAATCTTGCACATTCAGATTGTTCCTTGAGCTTTTTCTTAATTAGATTGTTAGAAAGAAAGGAATGTCCATTGTTAAACACATCCAATTACCTACATTGCAATTAGTTGGTGATATATTTTCTGCCTTTTAAACCCGCTCATTAGTTGTTTAAAAAAAATAGTAAGACCACTCCTTTAGCGTCCATCTCTGGAAATAAAATCCATGGTTGGTTCTTCATTTCTCATCATGACAGCACCTTTTTTCCCTGTTCAAGATTATACAGAGGCATAATTCCTCCCACATCAAGTTCACACATACTGCAAATTAATGGAATGGCATCACTGCAGAAACAATACTGCAATGTTGAATGGAATCATATTAGAGCTAACCAGACACTTAGCATTCCAACCAGTTTTGTTTCTCTATAATCTCTTGTGTCACAGATGGTAATAGAAACTGCGCACAATAGCAGGTTTACAGTCAACCATTAGGGTCCACCTGCTAAGATTTTAGAAAGTACCAATGCAATAGCAGTTATCCTGGCAAACAGAAGCCATTAATGTGTCGGTAAACTGATTTTTGAACCTATTTGTGGATATACATTTGCTATGAATAATACATCAAGTGAAACCCCAACTGCAAAAATCTAATTGCATCATTCAGAAGAGAGGACGGAAATACTATATGTTTGCTATAGCTCTGATGATATCTTACAAATTTGACAACAATTCAGCAAAATACTGGCTGGCTAGTTACACTAAATAAAATGCAAAAATAAATACATTTTTAAAACCCTACTCTTTCTTATTCCATCATGCTATGCAGCAGCCTTTTCTGAGTAACCACCAAATCTTATTAATCTTACCCTGTGCTCCCCCTTCACACCCTCTTTACTGTCACACTACATCTTACTAAGTGTTAGTGAGTTCCTTGCAGCATCATGTGGCCCTCCTCTCCTGTCTTCCTGCACAAATGGCTCTGACACCTCTTGTTTGTAACCACCACTCTGAACGTTATTTGTGTTACATCACCTATCACCCTTTTACAGACCCATGCAATAATTTGAGTTAGAGTGATATACAATCATCATCCCCTCTTGCTCCATGTAGAGACCTTCTTCACCCTGGGTGTGTAGGCAGGCAACCACCCTCTCTCTTCTCCCTTGTACCTTCTGTGCTCCCTTCCTACTCTGGCAGTTAATGGGCTTGTTATCTCCTTAGCTCTCCCAGCTATAATAAGCAGCCATTCCTTCCCCCATTCAGGCCTTCCACAGGGGAACCATTTGGATTCACAGTGGTTCCTCCTCTTAGGCTGGGGGAGGGACCTTCTGATACAGGCAGGCTGGCGCCCACCCCTTCCCAAAATTCAATAGCTGTTGGTTCTCAGCCCTCTGTCACAGGCAGGTACCATATCTTCCATCTGTTTTGGGAGGTACACAACACACGGTAGAAATAATAAAAGATAATAGTGATGGTGAATGTCCTAACTGCCCTAGCAGCAGTTGTGGAAGCTGAACTCTTCAGCCTGGAATGAGAGCTTGGCTAAAGCAGTGTGAATCCAGACAAATTCACCCCAGGTTCACACTAGTCCGAGATGAGAATCTGGCTCTTCATTTTGAATCTTTAAATCCTAATTCTCCTTTCCATTCATATACAGAGTTCCCAGTGGGATTATATATGTGCCTTGAGAAAAGATGAATGAGATGAATCCAAGGGCTTAATCCAACATGCACTAAAGTCAATAGGAGTCTTTCCATGGACTTCAATGATCTTTGGATCAGGCCTTCAGTGTGTTTAGAACGCAGCTGTGTATTAGGTGATTCGTTTGGGGATGGAGCAAGCTTGTTTTTAATACTTTGGAGGAGATGGATCTGAGACAAATTTGAAAACATTTTGTCTAACTTATTAGAAACCTTTAATTAATTCCCAAGAGTTCCCTCTCCTTTCTTCTCCCTGTGCCCTCCCTTCCCTGCCTTTCCATTCCTTTACTTTTTTAGTTCTTTTGTTCTTTTTTCTAGCTTTTCCTTATTCAAAGAAACAGAAACACCACCACCACCACTACCAAAAACACCAAGGCAAAATTTCCGTTTAGACACAGAAACAACTACCCAGCCTTTCTGTGCATTGATCCAGCCCTTTGGAAAACCACATTAAGAAAATAACATTCTTTCAAGTTTCTCCTGTAATCCCAGAGCATTTGTCCTCATGCTACACTGTGTTTATACTGTTTGGATCAGATTTTATCACTGGTTAGAAAGAAATGGGTTCTGGTTTCGTGGATACCTAGGACTAAATTCTGTGTTTGTGGTTTCAGGTTACCCTAAAATGCTCAGTTCATTCCAGTCCTCATGGTTTCAAATAGTTGTCAGCTTTCTCACTGATTCATATATGCTGTGAAACTATCTTATGTCAGATTTGTTTAAAGACTCTGCATAACGTACAGCTTCAGATTGCAATGAACTCTGTTTTTATAAGAATAGGTCCCTGTTGCCAAGCTATGGTGATATGTGTTAACTTTCTGGGACAGATACAGGGATATGAATCTTGGAATAATTTCTCATCATGCCCAGGATCCTAGTTCTCACTACACTTTATAGCATTATCCCCACTGCATTATGAAGGGGAAAATACCTGATTTGAAGTTTTTTAAATGGAATCTGTTTCCTGAATTCAGAACAATGGGAATCGAGGCCAATTCCTGCTGTGAACATGCTCAACTTTTGAGTAAAGACAAATATAACACAGTTGGTCCAGTTTTCCTCTAGATTTCACTGAGTTCAAAGAGGTTGCAGAGAATCTGGCCCAATAAATATCCTAACTCAAACGGTGCTATTGCTCCAAAGGGCAAACTAGTAGGTAGATCAGGTGCATCCAGTGCATCTCAATTGGGTCATGAAAGTTTTGTGACAAAATCATGGGACGCATTTTTATCATGTTTCTCTGTGATCAATCAGCTGAAAAAAAAGAAATGGAACATTGGTCAGGCTGGTAGAGTGTTTACAAGTGTCCCCATTTGATTTCTAGCTTTGAAAAGCAGGATGAAGGGAGCAAGTCTGGTTGGAAGAATCTCTCGTCTGTCTTAGCCTTTAATCATCCATTTTTTCAGTACATAGGACTATGTATAGTCTTATTCATGACTGATTATTCAAGTCCTTTATTAGGCTATCAATTATGAATGTCATGCAAATCATTTCCAGGACCCATGTTAAACATCGGTCGAGGTAGACAGAAAAATATACCTTTTTCCTGTATGAAACTGAGTCTAAACCTCTTTTATGAGTCTTTCTTTCCTAGCCTAAAAATATTTCATGGAAGGAATATTGCTTCTAACCTTTCTGTCTTGACATGTTTTTGATTTTTTTTTTAAGACTCTCTCTTTTTACTTCATAGTCCGCCACAGGATTTGTTGTATTTCATTACCAGTTTATATTCAGGCACATTTCAAACTGCAAGTCATTAGACTTCCTCCAAAATCTTTTTTATACATTCTGATGGAGTTCCTCTTCTTCTGTATCTTTTCACTGGCTTAATCAAAACTTTTCTTCAAAACCAAACTTTTCTGTCAGGGAGAATTGAAGGAGGCAATGGTTCCATGGAGGTAGTAACAATTAAAATTTTATTCCTTCTCTAAAAGTATGTTTAAAAAAAAAAGAAAGTTCACATGGTAAACCCTGATCGGTGTGATGTGTGTAGTAATATTTTGCACAGATCAAATGGGGCACAAGTTCACAATAAGTGATGCAAAGGGAGAGGACTCATGCCGAGGAGTCAAATACAGAGAAAAATCCTGTACAGTAAAAGCTTTGTCTGATTCAGTGAAAATCACTGAGATGTGACTCTGTATCCTAATGTAATGTCATGTACAAAGCAGCTCGTCACACATATCCCTAGGCACTGCATGCCTTAGGAAGGGTGATCCATGAGTTTAGCAAAAAAGTAGAGCCAAAGATAAGTTAAATTCGGACATAAATTAGGATATTGGTGATTTTTTAAAGCATTAATGAGATCTGAAGTGACTGCCTTCTTCCTGTTGATAACCATTGTACTACCACCACAAATGGAGTAACTGGCATGTCTGTACAGGCGTCAAAAGGACATGCTTTCTCTTTTCAGAGAACATCTCTTCAGCCATCAAGGGCTTGTTGACCTGCACATCTACCAATGTGATATATGCCATCATGTGCCAGCAAGGCCCCTCTGCCATGTACATTGGCCAAACCAGAAAGTCTCTAAGCAAAAGAATAAATGGACACAAATCACACATTAAGAATTGTAACATTAAAAAACCAGTAGGAGAGCATTTCAATCTCCCTGGCCACTCAATAACAGACTTAAAAGTAGCAATTCTTCAACAAAAAGAACTCAAAAAACAGACTTCAAATGAGAAACTGAAGAACTGGAATTAATTTGCAAACTGTACATCATCAAATTAGGCATGAATAAAGACTGGCAGTGGGTGGGTCACTACAAAAAGTAATTTTCCCTCTGTCGATATTCACCCCTTCTTGTCAACTGTTGAGAATAGACCACTTCTACCTTGATTGAATCGGCCTCGTTAGCAGTGACCCCCACACTTGGTAAGGCAACTCTGTCTTTTCATGCGCTGTAATATTTATCCCGCTTACTGTATTTTTCACTCCATGCATCTGATGAAGTGGGCTGTAGCCCACGAAAGCTTATGCCCAAATAGAATTGTTAGTCTCTAAGGTACCACAAGGACTCCTTGTTGTTTTTGCTGATACAGACTAACATGGCTAACGCCTCTGAAAACTGCTCCAGCAGACTTTCTGGTCACCTTGGTCATCATGCAGACTGGGTCTGCTGCTGATGTTTGGGCTTGCATTGTCCCTTTAACTACTCTTCCCATAAATAGCGTTGGGGACCCTTTATGCCCTCACAACCTGGACAACTGATAGAGCTCCTGCCTGCAGGCAACTTCTGCCACCCGCCATGTACGCTTATGTAAACCAGCATAAATCCTTTCTCTGTCATTTATACCAGGGCTTCATTTATCCCACAGAGGCAGACATACAGATGCATTGATAGAAACACAGAAGTGCAGAACTGTTATTTTTACGGCTCTTTATCTTAGCACAAGGAAGTCTGGCCAGATAATTGTGTTATTTACGGGTTCCCTGCTACCCGCAGCACTATGAGAAACAATCACTATTTTTTTAAAATTCACAAATATAGCAACAATTAATTTATGGCAGATATTGCCCCTTCTACCATCTTTCCCTCTGATTCAGGTGAGAACTAGGCACTGGCAGTGGAAAATGGACCATTAAAGGTATGAAAGGTCCAGTAGCCATGATTGTGGAGCTTATCAGAAACTGAGAGATGAACATTCCCAGTGTGTATCGGGGGTGGGGGGACAGAATTGGAAATATAAAGGAGAACGTGCACTTGTATCATGAATGTGTCATTGCCAATGCAGAGCAATCTGTATGTGTGTCTGTGTACGCACAAAGCCCTTGTTCTGTCCTAAAATGTCTGTGTCAGGAGGCCTGCAAGCAACGTAGAGTCTCAGTGAACATCATGCCACCCAGTTGCCTGTATGGAGCGCCAGCTTTTCTTTCATTGCTCTTAGCATCTCTTTCAAAATTTGTGCTAAGCATCCAGTCTGATTTACTTGCGGCAGGGCCGGTGCAAGGATGTTTCGCGCCCTAGGCGAAACTTCCACCTTGCGCCCCTCCCCCGTCCCCGAGCCCCCACCCTGAGCCCCCCCCGCGGCAGCTCTCCCTCTCCACCCTGAGGCGCCCCCCCCCGCGCCCCAGCTCAACCCTGCTCCGCCTCCACCCCGAGCACACTGTCGCTGCTTCACTTCTCCCGCCTCCCAGGCTTGTGGCGCCTAAGCTGATTGGCGCCGCAGGCCTGGGAGGTGGGAGAAGTGAAGCAGCTCACCCCTGCTCCGCCTCCTCCCCGAGCACGCCATTGCCGCTTAACTTCTCCCGCCTCCCAGGCTTGCGGCGCCAATCAGCTTAGGTGCCGCAAGCCTGGGAGGCGGGAGAAGTGAAGCGGCGACGGCGTGCTCGGGGAGGAGGCGGAGCAGGGGTGAGCTGGGGCGGGGAGTTCCCCTGCATGCCGCCCCCCTCCTTACTTACCGCAACACTTCTTCCACTTCACATGGAATGTGAGAATCTAGTTCCTGGCAGTTGTTCCGTCTGCCTTTGCCTTTGGAAGCAGATGTTTCATCCCCATGAGCAGCAGAATCAAGGCGCTCAGAGTGGCAGGCTGTGATGGAGCAGTTCTCTTGAAGGATATGGACAGTGCTGCTTCCTGTGCTAGGCACTTGGCATTCAGAGAAAACACTGATGTAGCCCTCTTCAAACAGAATGACTTAATGTGAACAAAGAGCCTTTTAGTTTGCACCCCCAGTGTCCACATGGGGCAGTTACAGTGCAGCACGTTTGTGCTCAATGCTATTCTGACCCCCAAAATCTGAACTGTGGGGCTCTGTAGAAGTAGCCTGAGTACAGAAATGAGCTTAGCCCTCATGCAGCAAGTACTGTATCCTTATACCCAAATCTGTTCATGCAGAACAATAAAATACAAATAACCTTGTGCATGACAACTCTCCTTTAGCATTTTATACTAAAGATAAAACCATCCGCTGCAAAGCAAGCTGGAAAGGTAACTTTTCATCTTACAATTAAATAGATTAAAGTTCAGGTGTGTAACGTGAACCAGATGACACTTTTGTATACACGTCGAACTGTGAAAAAACAAAAGCAGATCTACCACACTTTTAGCTCTCTCAGAACTCCTCTGTCTGCAAAGTCAGATAGACACTGAGTTCAGTTCAGTTTAGCATGGTGCAGTGGAGACACACACACTAGCTGATTCCTTGTGGAGACTTCACTTTTGTTCTGTCTTGGTTTTCTTTCTTGTATTATTCCTAGGGCCTGATGCAAAAACCCACTAACATCAATGGAAAGACTTCTACTGACTTTCACCCTTTGGAGAAACTGTTACTTGTGATGTGGTGAGTTTAAAACATGTTCTTATTACCTGTAAAAAGTTGTTCTCTTGCCTCAGGTTCTCTCACTGGAACAATTTTTAGGTGCAGAGTGACTGCTTACAGATGTCACTAACAGTACTGCTCTCTCAATATAAAATACAGGTTATTCTGGCTGAAAGGACAGGGTTAGTCTTTGTGTACAGAAAAATACAACATGATTTTTTCTCCCCACCCAATGGTCCTTCCATGTATCAGCTGTATCCATTATTCCATAACTCCTCACTCAGGCCTACACTGCTTTACAAGGTGGACGTTGTTAGATCAAAGGTTAGTATAGCCTTCTGAGCCTTCACTGAGAAAGCAGAGATGTCTTAAAACAGAGTGATTTTTCAATAATCTTTCAGTACTCTTGAATAATACTGTTAACTCCTTTGACCCAAGTGATTAGCCGGTATTTGGGGATTTAGAGCAGTTTCTGTTAGGAGGGGAAATTGAGGATGGAGTCAGGTGTTTCTCTGCGGCAGTCCTGCTCATTCACAAAGAATGTACAATGGCCTGTTTCCCGTAACATGGTAGAAATCAAACAGGAGACAATTATTTTTCTCCTGGTTCTAAGCCTCTTTCCAGCCAGTAAAGAGCCCAGAAATGCTCTCTTAGCTTTTTCCCGGTGGCACACTACAAATGCTTCTCTGACTGTCCCTGGGGCTTCTTCGCTGCCGACGTGTGCTGTGGTGTTTCTGCTGCTTCTCTCTCACGCACACACTGCTCCCTCAAACAATACCCAGCTCCCTACATTTGGATTCAGCCTCCAGGACAATCCCTGAAACCGCACAGCTCAGCTCCTACTCCAGCCTCACATCTGGCCTGTCTTTTGGGCAGTGATTTCTATGGTTTCAATAATCTCATCCATAACAGACCTTAATTGCTTCTTACATTTGTTCCTGAATGAAGGGCAGCTGTTACAATCACCAGTGTCAATGACATTTCACTCAACCTCCATCGTAACAAGTGTGACCCTAGACACCCTTATATTCGCACCCTAAACTACTGCAATGATAGCGGTACAAAATACACCTTGTGAGGGATTGTATGAAAGCTAATATTCAGGTTACTAATATAATTGCAAAATGCATGTGTTAACCTTATATGTGAAGTTATGAATTCCCTCTGTGTGATATTTAAGGCCTGATAGCTATGTCTAGGTAAAGGTGATAAACCGGTCTGTCCTATACAAAGGAATGTAGGTTTATCTCAATTTACATATTAGCATTACACAAAGCTATTGAGCTAAACCAAGAGGGGTTATCATGTTCCTGAACTCAAGAGACAGAGAATTAACATGGCTTCCGCACCCCAGAGGAACACAGGAGACTGAGTCCCTGGGAGGCATTCCTCACTTGTAAGACAAAGAATCCCTTTGGGAATATAAGGAACAGAAAGAGACTCCATGTTTATCCTTCCAACTTAAGAGCGGGGCTGGCTCCAGGCACCAGAATCCCAAACAAGTGCTTGGGGTGACAATCTGCAAGGGGCAGCAGTCTGTGTGTTTTTGCCCCCAAGCAGCGCGCCGAATTGCCACCCCGGATGGCGGGGGCAGTCCGTGTGCCGTTAGGGCGGCACGCACATTTCCGCGGCGGTGGCAATTCGGCAACAGCTTCTATGTTCAGCTGTCCGCGGCGGCGCAGCTTCTGTCTTCCAGCTGAAGACAGAAGCTGCTGCCAAATTGCCGCCACCGCGGAAATGCATGTGCCACCCTAATGGCACACGGACTGCCCCCGCCGTCCGTGGCGGCAATTTGGCGCACTGCTTGGGGCGGCAAAAACAGTAGAGCTGGCCCTGCTTAAGAGACAAAGACACCAAGCAGTTTGATCTTTGTGATGAATCCTGGCCAGCAAAGAGCTGGAAAGGACACTGTGGGTACAAGAATCCATCTTGAACGAAGACTGTATCTTGCTAGATTAAGTTTTAGACTTTTAAATGAATGTTTTCACTTTCATTTGCTGGTAACTGTCTCTACCTTAATCTCTTTTACTTGGTATCACTTAATCCATGTTCTTTTGTTAACAAACTTGTTTTACTTTTACTGTAAACCAACTCAGCACTGTGTTTGAAGGGAAGGGTGTATTTACCTCCCAGTTAAATTTAACAGAGCAGCAAACTTGGGTTCTTCTGTGAATGCACCGTGATTGGGGCGGGGATGGGACGGGATGGGACTGTGTAATGCAGAGAAACCTCTCTGAGGAGTTCAGGGGCTGGAGTTCACTGGTTGTTACCTGCTATGTGAGGTTTGGGCTGGGAGATCCTTGAGGAGTTTGTTGGTGAGGAAGATAGACTGGTGTGGCTTGGAGATACCACGCAGTCTAAACACCAGCAAAGCTCACTCTTGCAGTGGCAAAGAGGTAACATGGTGGTTCCCAGCTCTTGGTGTCTCCAGCAGCATGTTACAACAATACATTTCTATTCAGTTCACTGAGCCTGGTCTGTGACTTCATTCTACACTTAATAGCATAGACCAGGCTTTGGCTTCTGCATATTGACTTCCCTGTATCTCACACGTGGAGAGTTGCTCTGTGTGCTTTGTTCATCACACCATTCCCATTTCTTTTCTAGGTTTATTTTTAATTGGTTGGTCTATTTTTAATGTAATAGGGATACCCATGTAGACAAAGAGCGATGCTTTGCAAAGCCCAGGATACAACTCCCCTATTCCCTCATGGCCATCCAGTTAAATATTGCTTCAGGGTCAATCAGATGGTATGAATAACATGCTTACATGGACTTCAAACAGATTCTGCTGTATGGCCTAAAAATAATTTTCTGTTTCCTCCATCATCTTGTTTCACCTGGTTTCAGAGGGCACTTTGCCTGTATAAAGACTACGAGCAAGACTCTGCATCTTAGTGCACTGGCTAGGAATGGGATGGCCTGCATTGCAGCTGCTTCTGCGGGGTGCCTGAGTTGTTCATAGCAGAGTGGAAGTTCTGTAAGATTTGGAGAAGACTTTTCCCTCCTCCATGCCTGCCCAGCTCTATGTCTATGCACGTGATCAAGGCTGATTGAAGTTAGCTGAAAGCCTCCCATTGATAAGGGGCCCAATAGGATTCTTTCATGCATTTCTTATGTGCACATAGGAAACGTCTACACTGTACAAAGCTCGGGCTTTCACCCCAGTTTGAGCCCATGCCCTACATCCGCTCTCACACAAATCAGTCTGACTTGGCTTAGCTAGCATTCAGGACCCAGGTCCTAGGAACCCACTAGGGGTCTTGGTCAGAGCCAGAGTCCTGCTGAGACTTGAGTCAAAGCCCTATCATTTTGCAGTGTAGCCGCATCTTAAGCTTCAGATCTGAGTCAGAAAATCTGTGTAGTGCATCCTGGATGTGTTAACACACTAGTGAGACACCAGTACAGCAGCTGTAAGCCCAGGTTGACAATGCAGCGTGGACGCTCAAGTGTGGCTTGAAAACACCGAATCCACAAGCCTGGGTCCCACAGATGCGGGTTTTTAATGCAGTATAGACATACCCTCAGGGGCCCATCAACGGGAGTTTTTTATTGACATAATGGGCTTTGAATCAATCCCTGAAAGAGCAGGATCCTGTACAGTATCAATATTTGGGTGTGCAGCTTGGCTTGTGCAGCGACACGGGGCTGTTCAGAGTGTGACCCGAGGTAAGGCTATGGGATCTGGCCCTGTCTTAGGGTGACCAGACGCCCCGATTTTATCGGGACTGTCCCAATATTTACTTGTTTGTCCCGCGTCCTGACCAATGTTTGGTCAGGATGCAAATTGTCCCGATATTTTGCCCTCCAGCGTACAGGCAGAGGGGCTCGCCCTCCTTCCCCAACTCCACCCTGGTCCTGCCTTGACACCGCCCCTCCCTCCCCCATTGGATCCCTCCCCAAATCCCCACCCAGCCCCCGCCCCCAGCCCCGCCCCCTCACTGCCCTGTTGGATCCCTCCCCAAATCCCCGCCTTGGCCCCGCCTCTTCCCCAAGCACGCCGCATTCCTCCTCCTCACCCCTCCCTCCCAGGCTTGCACTAATCAGCTGTATGGTGGTGCAAGTGCTGGAGGGAGGGGGGAGAAGCAGGACATGGCAGCCAGCTAAGGGGAGGTGGAGGCAGAGCGGAGGTGAGCTGGTGTGGGAGGGCAGGGTATGGAGCTGCTGGTGGGTGCTCAGCCCCCAGCAATTTTTCCTATGCTCTGGTCGCTCTTGATTTTTTTTCCCCTCTGCCGCAGGGTCTTTGTGTTTGTTTGTTTGTTTGTTTTTGTTGTTCTGCTGCCCCCCCCCGATATTTCACGTCTCTCATCTGGTCACCCTACCCTGTCTCAGACGTTAATGTTTCATGAAAGATTACAGCTGCTGGCGAACACATTTCTGTGCAAGTCTAGAACTCAGAATCTCTGCCGTGATCTGTCAATTCCCATTTCACACTGAGACAAGGAGACATGCCAGTTTTTCATGAGTAGGCCAGGCATAAACTAAACACAATGATACCTGTGCTGTGTCTATCTGGAACCCACGCCACGTTACCAAACGACTTGGAAAAGTGGAGTCAGATACATGATTGGCTGCTGACTGTTTCGGCGGCTCCTATTAGACCAGACAAAAACAGATCAGAGACTCACCAGGTCGTTTCCTGTCAGCTTGGCTACAGCTCTGTGAAAGGGAGAGGGAAATGGCAGAGAGAACTATTATCTGTATTTAATTTGGAAGAAATTTGAATGTAGGGTGGCCTGTGAGAACCTCAAGGCAACTTCAAGACTGTTGCAGATCTCACAAATGTAACACTTTAAATCCAAGCCTGACAGACTTTTCTTCTGACATTTTCCTAGTTTACAGAGAACTTGGCATTTTCACACCAGCAGATGATTTCCCCCTTTCCCTCCTCCTGATTGAACAGGCTCTGAAAGCTCAAAAAAAAAAAAAAAAAGGCCAATGAAATGGAAAAGCTTCAGATACTTGTCAGGCCGAAATCCCTCACCAACGGCATTTGGAACGAGGTTTACAACAGTGGGGAAACAGCTGGGACCAGAGACCACAGGGAGGAAACAACTGAGATAGGACAAGGGCTTTGTTCTGCTTTGTAAATGCCTTTGCTGGTTGCCATCAGATAACTGCAGACCCTGGCATAAATACGTTCCCTGGATCCCCAGATCTTCAGCTATACAAGAATATATTCTGTTGCAGGAACAATTGATTGCTGTTATGAGGGAGCCATTACCAGACAGACAAACATTAAAGTGAGCTGCCTGCTCCCCCTGTTTCTCTCACCTCTTTCCCGACAGGCTATCGATTTTGATTCTTAGATAGATCTGGGCTGCATCTTGGCAGTTCTGTGTAGTTCTGTGCCAGCATATCACAGCTAGTGCATGTTTTGGAATTCATTTAGGAAAAGTAGCTACCAACTTGTAGAAAGAAGATTGATGAAAACCTAGAGGTAATTAATTCAGGGATCGACAAGAGACCTCTATCTTGACCACCTTTTTGTTTCATATTTTTAATATTTCTCCTCCATATGAAAACCTTCTTCTCTGCCGTATTTTGAAATCTTCCTTGTTTCATCCTGGAACCAGGGCCGCCCAGAGGGGGGGGGGGGGGCAAGAGTGGCAATTTGCCCCAGGCCCCGGGTCCTGCCGGGGCCCCCACGAGAGTTTTTCAGGGCCCCTGGAGCGGGGTCCTTCACTCGCTCTGGGGGGCCGGAAAATTCTTGCTACCTCCGAAGTGGGGGCCCCCCGCCGCCGAAGATCCCAGGCCCCCGGAATTCTCTGGGCGGCCCTGCCTGGAACTTTTAAAACCATCTGATTTAGTAGATTTTTCATGGTGTTGAACCTTATGTCATAAGTTTATCATCTTATGTACTTTACTTTTGTAAAGTATTTTTGCCTTAATGCCCTTACTGCTGCCAACTTTCTAACTTTTTATCATATTATCAACTTTTTCTTCCAAAGAAAATCATTTTGAGTACAGTGATATCAGTCTTCTTCGTGCATTTAAAATGCCATCAAGTATTTTCTTTTGCAGTCCAGACTCCCACTTCTCATGCATGATCTCATTATTTTAGCTTTATTAGATCTCACAGGATCTCAAAGAGCTAAGACGGAGCTAAGCAGACTTTAAAAGGTTCAGTTTGGATGAGCATTCACACATGTGAATGGATATCCAAAATTCATCAGAATGTGATTTTGAAATGTTGGTGGAAATCTTATGAAGACAGATATGGGGAGATCTCCAGTGCAGTTTGTTTTCATCTGGGTCACACATGATGGGTAAAATTTTCAAAAGCACCTAAGTAACTTAGGAGACTAAGTCCCTTTGACTTTCAATGTGATTTGGGCACTTACACACTTTGGAGGATCTAGGTCTTAGGGACTGCTGAGAATTTCACCCTGTGATGGGGAATATAAACCCTACTCTGGACTAAAAGGAGTTAAGGGGTTGCTCTGGGCTCAGACAGCCCTGCCCTACCAAACCTACAAGGCAGACACGGGCTGCAGGAGGAGCTTAAAAGGGTAGCAGAGCAGCTCACTTGGTGGCAGACCAGGGAAGAGAACAGACCTTCAGCCCTCAGTCCTAAGGAAAGGCCTGACTGAAGGCAGCAGCTTCCCAGACAATCACTGCCAGAAGGCCCCTCCCTGAGGGAAGGGAAGGCCAGATTCTGATGCACCTTAAAGGATGTCAGTCCCCTGGATTTCCAGTTGATTTATGTTAACTCCCCTTGGATTTTGACTTCCTTGGAAGGGGAGAGACTTGGCTGGGGGACCAAGTCACAGGAAGAGGCAGGTCACCGCAGAGGCAGAGAGACTGTCTATAGGAGACGATCAGTGAGGAAAGGCTATGCCACTGGCCGGCCACAGAAAGGTGCCAGTGCTGAGTCAACCTGGCCACACATTCACTGACTTCTGTTCAAAGCACGGAAAATGGTTTGTCTTGAGTCTTTCCTCTCTTTTTTTCTTTTCCATTTGGCTAAATTACAAGGTAGAAATATGGAGTCTATTTAAAGAAAAGGTGATGATTCATTGAGTGACTAACTTTGCCTCACACAAGTTTGAAATCTTAATTGACTTAACATTTCAAATGTCTTTAATAAAGAAAAGAAGATTGAACAATTAATACAGAATAATATCCTGTAAAGATAACTATAAGTAGAAAGCGTGTAAGGGAATAGTTGAGAAATTTGAATGTACATAAGTCTGAAAATCCAAATGATACACCTCTCTTAGGGTATAGCTAACAAACTGATTGCATGACTGAATTATTTGAAAATTAGGGGGGATTGGGGATGTAACAAAAGAATGGGGAAAGGGATTTGTACCAAATTTTAAACGAAAAAGCCAGGGATTCTAGCAATTACTATTACCTAAGACTAATTTACATTCCTCCAAAGTAATTGGGGGGGGGGAAATCACTGCATGTTTTGAAAAGAACAACATCATGAGCAGTAAGAAAAAGTTGCCAGACAAAATGTCATTGTCTTTACAATGTTATGGGATGAAGGGAACGCATCAAGTGAACTATATTTGCATATGATTAGAATTTTGGATATGTGACATGAAATCTTACTTGAAAGATTCTTTCCAAATTGGCTTTGTCGGGAACACTCATGAGGACTGAAAATTGGCTGAAAGTTCACAGATTTAAAAAAAAAAGAGTAAATCATAAATGGCAACGTAGCAAGTTGCACGGAGGTGTTTATTGGGCTCATCCAGGAACTTTGAGTTGGGAAAAGGACTAAATAACAGATTAATAAAAGTGAAAAATAATATTTCGGGCCAAACATGCAAGGCACTGAGCTCTCTTGTTGAGTTGAAGGCACTCACCGACTTGTACGATCAGGCACTAAATAGGAAAGACTTGTGAGTCTTGGCTCTAGCTGACCCAGGTCACTAGTATAACTCATCACAGGCCCATTGACACACAAACACACACAGAGTGCTGGGTGTGTGCAGAGTCATGGAGCCTTCCTCCCTTGCTTTCAAGTAGAGCCGGCCAAGAAATTGAATTTCAGTTCCATGAAAAAAATCGAGTTTGGAATTTTTTTCATCCCAATTTAGGATGAGGAAACCCAAAATTCAAAACTTTCCATAGAACTGAAATGCTGCAATACTTGGCTTTGGAAACACCAAAAATGTTCCCCCAGCGGAAATGTTTTGGGGTTTCCAAGAGCAAGGTCTCCTCCCCAGGAGTCCTAGCTCTGTGGCATGGTGCCTGGCAGACTGCCCTGGAAGCCCTGGCTCCCAGCAACCCACCTGGAAGGATGCTGAAGAGCAGGACAGCCACAGAGCGGGGAGTTATTTTCTGATGGAAAATAATTTTGGGAGGAGGGGCAAAAATAAAACTTTCCCTTGGAAAATTTCGATTTCACAGAAAGTGAATTTTCTGACAGGAAATTCTCGATCTGCTCTAGTCCTAAATTTGGAAAATTGGCCTCTTGACTGGCTATGTATGTGTCTCAGCAGACCCCTTGGCCTTTGCATAGTGAATGGTGTCTGCAAGAAAGTGAATATCTGCTTGCCAAGAAATTGCACAAGAGAGTTTGCCCTTATATGGAACAGCTGCCCAGTCCACTTAAGGAGGTCAAATGACCATTCTAATCCAGCCTGGCACACACCCAGGACTTCTCAAAGCACCATCTGCATTAGCCCAGGTGGTTACGTGGCCTCCTCCTAGCCCTCCAATCTTTCCCATAACGCTAAATACCTGGCCATAGGATTTAAAGTGTTCATAAAATGATTCTAGGTTTCTTCCACCAAAGGAGTGATGCTACAGCATCCTCGGAGCAGAGGAAGGAATGGGTAGTCTTACTGGATGGCCTCTTTTCTAAATACCAGTCTTGTTTGCTCAGCTCAGACTTTCAGGCACTGACAACTGGGCTATGCAGAGTTAAGGCCTAGTTAAGCAGTGGAATAAATTGCCTAGGGATGTTGTGGAACCTCCATCGTTGGAGATTTTTAAGAAAAGGTTAGATAAACACCTGTCAGGGATAGTCCAGGTAATACTTACTCCTGCCATGAGTGCAGGCGACTGGACTAGATGACCTGTGATTCTATGAGTCTATGCGTTTCAGCCAGACTAGGCCGTGGTGCTGGAACAATTTTTATAGTGGGGATTCTGAAGAAGAAAACCATGTATTTGGGTTGTTATTACAATTTCAAGCCACGAGTGCGACAGCATGCTCCTTCTGCCCCCACCCCCACCCCCCTAGTTGCAGCACCTACGAGCTTAGGTGCTCTTGTGCGTGTCTGAGCGTACACATCGCTCTGTATATGCAACTAAATGAATACCTGTAAACTCCACTATATGAGTTCATGAGAGTCTGAAATAAAACAAGGCCCGGCCCTGCAAAACCTCACGCAGGGAAGCAATCCCACTGAAGTCATGTAGGTCTGCAGTAAGTCACTCTTACTCCTGCAGGTTTGCAGAATGTGATTTCCAAGTCTCACAACACCTCCATTCTCCTGCTGATCCATTCAACATTATCAATATTAACTCGAGAACTGGCCAATTGAATGTTGTTGTTTCCTTGAGCAAAAATATTCCATCTCCTTAATAAACAGGTAGGCTATGCAAACCCCTCGGGGCAGTAGCTTTTTCTTAGAAGTTGAATTGCAGAAAATAACAGTCCTCTAGATTTATAGCAATAATACTTGGCATTCAGAGCATCGTTTATTTAAGGATTTCAGAGCAACCAAGGAATGACTTGAGCCTCCCTTTTTGCAGATGAATCAAATAAGGGACAGGGAACAGCAGCGAGTTGGCCAAAGCCTCACCGTTAGTAGCCTGGTCACAAATATCACTCAGTGCTCCCGACTTCTAGTGTCCTGCTTTGCTCATTAGACAACACTGCCTCTCCCACCGTTTGATAGTCATAAAATCTGGCACAACAGTGCTGGGGTTTATTTGCCACTAGCTTTGCCACTAGCTGTGCCTTGTTGCTTCTCATTCTGATGCATTCTTTGTCTGTGGGACTCCACAAAGGAGAGAGGAGCAAACTTGTCACAGCTTGAAGCACTAGAAAGGATTACCTAGGGAGGTGGTGGAATCTCCTTCCTTAGAGATTTTTAAGGCCTGGCTTGACAAAGCCCTGGCTGGGATGATTTAGTTGGGAATTGGTCCTGCATTGAGCAGGGGGTTGGACTAGATACCTCCTGAGGTCCCTTCCAACCCTGATATTCTATGATTCACAGACTTGAGCCCTTATGGAATACGTACATTTCTGGAAAGGAAAACAAGGATGTTTATGGCTCTCATTTGTGTTGGAGCACAGTTGTTGTGGGCTAACAGTATATGTGTTTCCATTTCTCTGAGTTATCGTCTACAGACGGACGCTACTAAACCACTTCGCATAAAGTTTTGCAACTCTTAAGAGTTGCACGCTGACAAAAGCCACTTTTAGAGCAGACTCAACTCCCGCACGCCCATTACTAAGCAAAAAACCTGGCTGGCGGCTTCTAAGTGAGCTTCTAATGTTTCGCTTCTGCTGGATCTCTGCTGCCAGGCATTTAATCATCGTTCTCCTTTGCAGGGTGGTGTTGCACAACGAGAAAAGTGGACACAAAGATATTTCACTTTTAGATGAGGCTTGGGTGCTTTAGAAACCCCTTCCTAGCACAAGGAGCAGCCTTTGAAACAAATTCTGGGCAAATCTCCAGGTCTGATTATCCTCTCACTTACACTGGTGTAAATCAGCAGTAAATCCCAAGAAGTCAACAGGGCCTGATTCTCATTTGCACAAAGGTCCCTTTGCACTGCTACCCATTTCACACCTCCTCTGCTCTGCCATAGTGGTGTGCAGAGGCCATTACCATTCCTGATCAGGTAACATACAAAAGCCAGTAGGAGAACACTTAAATCTCCCTGGACATTCTATAACAGATTTAAAAGTAGCCATCCTGCAACAAAAAAACTTCAAAAACAGACTTCAAAGAGAAACTGCAGAGCTACACTTCATTTGCAAATTTGGGCTTGAATAGGGACTGGGAGTGACTGGCTCACTACAAAAGCAATTTTCCCTCTCTTGGTATTGACACTTCCTCCTCAGTTATTGGGAGTAGATCTCATCCACCCTGATTGAATTGGCCCTGTAAACACTGGTTCTCCACGTGTAAAGTAACTCCCTTCTCTTCATGTGCCAGTATATTTATGCCTGCAACTGCACCTTTCACTCCATGCATCTGAAGAAGGGGGTTTTTTACCCACAAAAGCTTATGCCCAAATAAATACACAGGAATTGCCTCAATGGATCAGACCCATCCAGTCCAGTGTCCTGTCTCTGATGGTGACTAGCACCAGGGATATCCAGGCTTTTCCCAGCTGAGAACCATGGTGGCAAAAGACCAGGAACATGATCAGTGCATACAACTGAAGAGATTATAGCCACGTGAACGGTGGAATTCTGCCTTCCTTTGGCTGGGCGGGGCTAAACTGTCCTATGCAGTTAAACTGGGATTTTCAAATAAATCTAGAGATTTGGCCTCCTAAATCCTTTAGACTCCTTTGAAAATCTGAGCTGGAATCCTTAGCACTCTTTATAGAGTACTGTAGATGTCCACGGTGTCTCTCAGAGCAAATACAGGCAGATTTCCCATGTAAAAAAGCTACAATCTAAAGCCCCATTCAGATATGCTAGCTGGGCTCCTCACCCTGCTTCAGTGGGGGCTCTACAAGGAGGCCAGGTCCATCTTAGCTGATCTGATTGCATGAGCAGGGCCTATGCAAAGCCAAGGATAATGCAAGGAGGGGCAGGAGTAGAAAGAACACAAAAATTGCTGTACAGGATCAGATCAGTGCATCTGCTCCTGTAATCTCTCTCTGCCAGTGGCCAGTACCAGCTGCTTCTGAGGAAGGTAGAAGAACCACCATAGTAGGGAAATGTGGGATGATCTTTCCCCCGCAGGGAAATTTCCACCTAACCCCTAACAGTCATAGATGAGCTTAAACTCTGAAGTGAGGGGTTTTCTATCCCTTCTAAAAGTTTTATTTTAAAAGTTACTGTTGTACTGCTGGGTGGTCTTGTCTAGATAAATGTCAAGTCCCTTTTTGAACCTTACTGCTTGGCTTCAATGATAGCTGGTGGCAATGAGTCCCATAGTCCATCTTTTCCTGATTCAAAACAAGTAGGACTTCAGTGCTCTAGAAACACTACAGACTAGGTAAGGAGCAGATGCTCAGACAATGGATGATAACTAGACGGAATGGCAGCGTCCAAGACTTGGGAGGTTGCTGAAACATCAGATCCCACGTATAGTTCATCACTGATTACTAGATCTCAGTGTTCCCTCTTCCTCAGTCTCTGAGACCCTACCATACTGTTCAAGTCTCTTTCAGTGGAGCCTACAACGTCATCCAAGAAATTTTCAGCTGGCGGAGTCACACTAAAATCGGTGCTGTTCAGCAAATGTATTATTTGATTCACCCATCACTAAAGAATGGCCTTCTACAGTCCAGTTGCCATTGCATCAGCCATAAATAAACATCCTCAAACCTACGGCTTTTATTGCCATTTTCATGTAATCATAGCAATACCCTTACTGCAGGGATTTTTTAAATGTATGTAGTGAATCAAGACCAGGTGGCATCCTCAGCTAACACAGTGGGATGCAAAGGAGAGTTACTGGTGAGGAAAAGAAGTGTGACTGGGAAAGGGGAACAACAAGAAAACCCACTGGCATTTAGATTGACAGCAACCATCCTGGGCAATGATGAAAGTGAGGTACTTACTGTATCGAGTGGCAAGAAGAATAGCAGGCTCGGACGAGCTGGAAATGCCATTTGCAGCTCTGCAGAGCGACAGTCAATAGAAACAGGGAGATTTATTGAAGGCACAGCCTGGCAAAGACAAATGGGTCTGATTTATTTATTTAAAATGTTGCTCCTGAGGAGGGCTTTAGAGGATACACATCTCATTTCGCTGTGGACCCTATAGCACGGTGGTAGGTTATGCACAGTCAGATTATTATCATTCTTTAGAAGGAAAACTTGCTTTTCTGTCAGTCACTGGCTTTTCTTGTTCTTTTTAAAGGTGAAATCGGCCCTGCCAAAAGGTGTCAGGTGGACAGCACAGAACAGGGCCAACAGAGACAGCAAAACGTTAACATTTCCTGCAGTGCCTTGCCAATGAGCCTGAACCCTGGCCTGCTGGAAAGATCTCAGGGGGTGAAAGGGCAATTTCCATGGAGACAATTCGTCTTGTGCCCTCTCTTCTGAGATTGTCAACAAGGCTGCCAATTAGTCCTAGCTGCACAGTGATATGGATATATGCCCTCAGGCAACAGGACTGGCCCCACCCCCTCGGTTCACATGGGCTATTGCCATTAACAGAGTTTTCAGTCATGACCTGAGCTCGGTAGAGGAGGTGCCCTGTAAGCTGAAAGGTTCCACAAATATTCAGGATCCTAGCCTCAGCATTTCTAAGAACTCACTGCTTACTCTGCAAGTGTGGAAGGAAGGTTAAAATATTCTTCCAAAAGAGCCAGGTCCAGTAATTGACTGTTCGGGTTAGCCAGGAGCAGCAGGAATAAAGTGCATGGAAGACAGAGCTAGAAAAGACCTACTAGATCATTAAGCACCTGTACATTCAGGATATAGTCTCCACATGGGGGAATATTATCAGGTAACGGCCTGAATTCTAGCTGATTTTTATGTTATTTGTGGTGTATCAACAGTTTCTGTATGGCTCTTAGGAGTCTGTTCCAATGTACCCCCACTGAGACTGGCAACCATTTTGTGTTCCATTCAGCACAAAGGAAAGATGCACTACACTTCCTCACGGATACTTTATTGTTCTTTCTTGGGTTGTTCTTTTAATCGAAAAATACTCTCAGTCTGATTTACTTTTATCTTCTTACTTGTTGTGTACAGAGAAAAATAATTGACAATAAGAACTAGTGGCTGAAAGCTGGAGCAAGCCAAATTCAAACTGAAAGTAGGGGCAAATATTTAAGTGAGGCTAATTAACATCTGTGATAACTTACCACATGGGCTGTAAAAGATTCACACCCCTCATAGATTGGGCATGTAACACAAACTGAGCAGGTGGGGGGATCACACAAGGTACTAACAATACAATGAAAAGACTGTTCCTGGCCCAAAGGGTTTACAACTGAAGGATAAGATGAGAGAAAGCGTGTAGATACAACAAATAGAAGGAGAACAAGTTAGCAGTGAGGTGATTAACATATTTTTTTCTGCCCTCCATGATGATCTCTGACCATTTGGCTATCTTGTGAGAGATTGCATCTAAAGGCTTTAGGGGCATACGTGTCACTGATGCTTAATGTAACCTGTGGTCCAAAAGCCTTTAGATGCTGTTTATGTTCACAGCATACACACAGAGATATTAGATAAAATCATAAATACTTTTGCTGGAAGGTTGCAATGTAACTTGACTTTATTTCTTAGAATGCAGAACAATAATACACAAGACCCCCAAAACAGAGAGAGAGAAAACAGGCTGCTCCCGAAGGCAGTGAGGCACAACTCACCTCACCTTGCTTTCAGCCGGCTCATCCCAGACTGACTCTGCCTGCATGCTTTGCTACAGAGCCCTCTAGCCTGCAAGCAGGACTCAGACCCTCCCTCCCCCGACACCCTGCTCCAAAAGTGACAGGTTGCAACAGAGCCCAATACACCACATTTTTGCAAATCTCCCTCTTTATCCCTCAGGCCTTCTGGGTGCTCTCCAATACCAACCTGCAAACTCAGCCTGGAAACTGAAGATCAAGCTGAGTTCTTCTTGGCTCACACATCATTACCACTAACAATAATTCTGTAAAAGGATTCTAACTAATCAAGTAGGAATTTGGTTGGTGATGCAGCAGCCGGGCCAGCCTGTAGCTTACTCCTGCCCTAGTCGCCTTGTCTGTTCAATGCTAAAAGTAGCAAACACTTATTTTTGTCACCAAAGCTAGCAGATGTGTTTTGAATTTCACCCAGGGAGCAGATCTGTTGAGTAATAAGGTTCTTCTCTTAGCAACTTTTGCTTTTACTTTTATTAACTTTTCTGAGCATAACCAGTCTTGAAAGTATCCCCAGGTACTTTCCAGTATGATGCAGCTTGACCTTTACTTAAAAACCCATTTCTGCTAGATGACAGACTTTTATGTTCCCCTGGGTGGGCACTGAAGGAAGGTTTCCCAGTACTATTTTATTAAATAGTCTTGAGAAATTGCTGAGGAAACAAGAGAAAACAGAGAAGAAATAGAACAAGAGTGAAAGTAGAGTTTTTCCTTCCATAAGGCTCCCTAGTGGCCTGAAGTAGTAGTGTATCTAGGCAGCCACAACTGATTTACTTTGGGCCCTATCTTGTCTCTGTCTTGTTGCATCTGAGAAGGGGTTAGAGCTTGTCTTACCTGGGTGAAACATGTGGGGAGCTCAGCCTGAGAAAATATTCTCCCCTCAATTCGTGCAGCAAGTCCCCCTCTTCTCTGCTGCAAATTTTAGGCCCATCCCACACCACAGAGCCTAGGTATCAGTCACCAGTGGCGTGGGTGGTGTCCTGACTGATAGGACAGATGGCTTGATAACACAGGACAGTGGTTAGAGGGACGGGTACACTGAACAAGACTGGACTTGGAATTTAAGTCAGTTGTCCCCAGTTGGATGAAAGTGTGTTGCTGCCATGCTAAGTGGGTGCCCATCACATTATGACTAACACATGAAAAAAAGCTAATGTTAGCACGGTAGCCCTTCAGATTGGGATCTGCAAAAGCACTAATCTCTTGAACTAGTGAACCTGTTCTCTTCATTCCCTCTGAAGCACCTGGCCTGGGCTACTGTCGGAAGACAGGCTACTGGGCTGGATGGGCTGTTGGTCTGACCCAATATGGCTGCTCTTATGTCCTCTGGCCTACCACAGGACTCGCTGAAGTCAACAGAAGTGTATGCCCGTGGCAGCTCTTAAGCTCTCTGTCACCCTCCATTGGTTAACCAGAGGAAGACACAGAATGAGAAGATCTCATTTTCATGTCTCTTACTCATCCTCCCAGTGTGAACAGAGGTAGTGAGGAGCAAATCCCTGGTGGCAGAGCCTCTCCTCAAGGGTCCTGTCTGCCACTGAACCCCCTCCAAAGTACAAAGACAGAGCTGAGTGAATTCTTCTAGGGACATGGATCTGGCAGTGATGAGCTCGTACATCGCTATAGCTGGGTTAGGAGCCTGAGGATGCAGATCCAGCATCATGGCTAGAGGCAGTGACACGCAAGAGATGACACACAGGCGTTTCTTCACAGAAGCCAGACAGCACTTCCTGTCAGGGGCTAGAGATGGCCCTTACTGAGTGCACACCCAGATTCTGGGACTCCACTAACCATTGGCAATGAACCATGAGTGGGCTCCAACAGAGAGGAAGGGGAGAAAGCAGGCATGTGAAAGGGGCATTTGTCCAATGGATGTTCACATCATTAGATGGGGTAACTGAGGCAAAGAACTATTGTTGGAGTAGATGTTTTACTTATTATTCATGTGAACATAGTGTTGATTTACTGTTGTATTTTTCCAAAATAATACAGTGTTCCTTTTCCTCTTGTTTCATACACAGCCTCAGTGCTTGTCAGAGGGCAAGTGCTACCTTTTAATGGCCCCCAGGGGAGACACTTAGTGATCCCAGAAATTCTCAAATCAGCAGTGTTTGTTTGTTTTAGGAGGGACCCCGAGCTGTTTGAATCCAGCCCTTGTTGCTTCCAAGAACACCTAGCAGAAGGGTTGCAGGAACTTTAGCAACGAGAATAGATTTAAGGCAATGCTGAGCGAAAAGCATCTGCCTTCACTGCAGATTTAACTTGAGTGATGTACACTTGAGTTACTCTTCTCGAGTTAGCCTTGCTTACGATAGAAAGCAGCAAGCTGAGCCACAATACACACGGGGGGAATTGTGGGAAAGCATGGAGGACGAGTGGCACTCAAGTGGTGCTAAGTTGCATCGACATTGGAGAGTGATTATGTTAGCAGCTGATGAGCTGCGCTTTCTCAAGATTTAGCCTATATCCCAGTTTGCTCCACCCAACTCGAGTTTAAAGAACCAGCACGCTCGAGGTCAGGGTTTTTGTGAGTGGATGAAACTTGAGTTAGGGGCAGCACTAGAGTTGTAACTCAAGTTAACGTTGCAGTGAAGACAAACTCAGAGGCCCAGCTCCTTAAAGGTATTTAAGCACCTAACACATTGAAATCAATGGGAGTTAGGCACCCTAAATACCATTGAGGATCTGTGACTTAACATCCAGGGCAGCATGTGAACATTTAACCGGGTGGTTTTGATTCCAATGTGCTGTACGCTGCACTTCAGAATGTCCCATCTCAAATGAACTAGGAAAAAGAGGAGAAGAAAAATGGTCTCGGGTAGAGTATCTTTCACTTGTTTGAGATGGGGGGTAGTAATTGAACAAAAACCAGAACTAACTCAGCTGGTCTGAGACTGGATTTTCTCTCCAGGTTAAAACGAGCAAGATTTAGCTTGTTCTAATGAAAAGTTGTTGATGACCTCGCTTCCTTTTTGCTCTCTCCTGTCTGACTGAGGGACTAGACATTGTTACCCCTTGGTAAGACCTGTCTGGGTATGTCTACACAGCATTTTGTAACCCCTGGGAGCAAACCTCCCAGGCCAGGTCAACAGATTTGGGCTAACAGGGCTCACACTAGTGCTCTAAAAATAGCTGGATAGTCAGCACGTTGAAGTTGCTACTCTGACTGGATCTTGGGCTCTGAAGCCCAGCCCCTCCCTAGGCATAAGAGACCAAGCTCCAACTACATGGCTCTTTTTGGAGTGTGAGGCCCATGAACCCAAGTCTGTTGACCCAGGCTGGCAGGCTTCTTCCTGTGGGTTCCAAACCACTGTGTAGACATACCCTCAGGGGCCTTGTCTGTTTCTCTTCACCTAAGGTCAGTTGGACTGACATCTTTCACCAGCATCTTTCACTAGGGCTAGATCCGGAGAGATACTGGGCCCCTTTCCCTTGCCTCTAGGTTGGAGATGCTCAGTGCCTTCCTGGAGGGGCCTGTAAAAACGCGTTAGTAAGTGGAAGACAGGAAGATGAAATTGCCCCTTTAAAAAAACTGCAGCACTCAACAGAACAGAATGCTGGGCTGGATTAATGCATTAAGTATGTAACTCTAAGGAGTGATTCTAGCACCTCGGATTTGGTATTAATGGGAAATACTTGGACTCAGTCCTTTTGAAGAATTTCCTTTTTAAATGCCTCTTACAATACCATTGCTGCACCCTGCATTTCCACTTCTTTGTCATTTGCTTTCCCAGGGGATATGTGTTTTCTATATATTAGGTATTTGTTAGACACGGGCAGCTCAAGTGTTTGTGTCCCATTGATCGGTATAGAAATGACACCAAATTGAGGCAGCTGAGCCTGAAACCAAACATGTTAACCAAACACATTCTGAGCAATTGACTCTTCCAATAGCTCAGGTGCACTATATCCACTTTTTTAGATGGCATCATTTTTATGGAAAAGTACTGGGAGACTGTGAGTAACGGCATCAGAATTGTTGGTAAGGTGACTGCTTAGAGCTATTATTTTCTGCTGCTCTGTGACTGATCTGTGTTCTGATGCTTTTTTAATTTCAGGCTGGCCTGACGGAAATGCAGATGCAGAAGTAATTGGGGGAGGTTCTTTAGCTAGTATTGTGCAGGCCACACTTGAAGACTGGAGTGTTCCCTCATGCCCTTAAAACCTATGAAATTGTATAAGGTGTGGTTTTATAACAGAAGCCAGAAGGGGACAATGTAATCTCAGTCAAGTCCGCTTTCTTCCCTGCCTTGTTTTCATCTTCCATTCTCATTGTTGCCTTTAAGTGAATGCAAATAGCAAACAGGCACTGTCCCAGCTGGTCTCCTTATATACCCTGTGCATTCTCTCCAGTGGAATGCCAAGATCCATTGTGGGCTGTGATTAGGTGGAGAGCATCTACCCTGAAAGCTGGCAGTTAGCAGAGGATCTGCAACAGGTGTGTTTTCACTGCAGGGACTGCCTGGGAATGTAGCTAGGCTCAGCTGGCACTAATTGCTCCATTAGCAAAGGGGAGGCAGGGAATATAAAAAGGGAGCACATGATGCAATGGCTGTAGCTAGGTTCTGATTCAGCCTTGGCTTAGTTTAGGGTGGTGTGAGAATGTGGGTGAGAGACTGTCTTTGTTTCTCAAATTCAAGCTGTAAAAAGCCTTTTCTTTAAAAAAAAATGGATTAGCTTTCTAGATCTTACTAGGTGCAGCTGTTTCTCCTACATTTGCCCTTATTTTGCTGGAATTTCTAAAAGCACATTTTCAATGCGTTCAAAATGAACAGCAAGAAAATTCAGGGCAGGGACTGTGCTTTCCTATGTGAATAGAAGTTATCTCCTAGCGCTGTGGGTCTCTGAGCAGGGGTACTGGAACACTTTATGGGGGTGTGTGTGCTGAGAGCCCTTGAACAAACTATAAACCCTGTATATGATGGAAACTGCTTCAAGCTAAGGGAATGTAGCAGCACTCTCTGAGCTCCTAGTTCCAGCACCCAAGTCTCTGATCTTGACTAGCACCTTTCGGTGCTACTGTGCTACAAATGATTAATGGAAGCAGTGATGTGCTGTGAGTCTATTAATGTGGACCTCCCGGAACACTCTTCCTCTCCTCTTGTTAGCTTTTTAATGGACCCACCCTCTGTGTTCCCATTCAAGGACTGGGGAAGCTATTTAATTAAGCAGAAATGTTTTCTTCTAAATGTATGTCAGAAAGCAGTCAGCACCTGTTGGAACATGCATTAAGCACCCCTGAGCAGTCTCGCCTGAGGGAAGAGGTTTATAATATTAGCTGGTGTTTGGTGCAATTTGATCCATTCCAAAGGCAGAAGAATGTTTTCCTCAGGATTTTTTTTTTAAATGAGTTCTTTCTAGCTGAGATTATTGGCATGGCAGCAGTGCCTATGAACTCCTAGTCATGGACTGTGATTCTATTATGCTAGGTGCTGCACAAACATAAAAGAAAAAGATGGTTCCTGCCCAAAAGAGCTTCCAATTTAAGCACAGCTGTTTTAATACTTAATCAGAGGCAGGGAAATCACCCCACTTGCTTTCAGTTTGGTGGCTGAACATCACCTCACATCAATGTAGTTACAGTTTGGAAAAAGGTAATTGGTCTCCAGTTGAAAACATGAGAGACCAATAAAGGCCAGATGAAGGATTCTAAGGGGCTAATGTCTCACAGGGACACTTCAAATTTCAGAGTTAAAACAATAAAAATACGACTAGGGCAGGGTGCTCTCCATTTCCATCCTCTCTCTGCCAAAGAGAAAGGTATTAATAGGAGTGGGTTAGGAGTCACGATACTGAGTCTATTGACTTTCACACCTTGTGAAGAGAGAAAACATGAATATAGAGCAAAACCATGGTCTACACTTCACACCTTGTGCAGAGCTCCTGAAAGTGTAACATTAGCTAGCACAACTCCCTCCTCTCTAACTAGTTGCTCTGATCCTAGAAAATGCACAGCAGGGAGCAATCCCAAATTTGCAGAGGGATAGACTGGGTGATTCCCTCCCCCATTCCCCATCTCTAGTGTCTGTGATACAAAGAGACAATTAAACAATCTCTTTATATTATGCCTAAAACACAAGCTGCTGAATTCCACCTTTCCCATCATAGTCTCTATCCTCCCGGTTCCAGATTCATAGGGGCAGAGGTTTTGCCCTACTCTGCTCCTTTGGCAAGATTAAGGTAGCAGAGTCTAGCATGGGTGAATTGCCAACAGCCGGAGGTGACCTACGCAGCTTCTACTCCATTACCTTGTTTGCCACTAAACTTCCCTGGGGCAAAACTGGCCTCAAAACCTGAGAGCTGTAACTGGCTGTCTCATAGCCATTATTGTGCACAGCAGAAAAATCTTATCCATTGTCCGAAGGCTGGAAGAGGTACATGATTCAGCCCCTGGCCTGAGCATCTCTGCCATATCTTCCTAATGACTACATCTACTTTTTGGTGAGAGGTGACATAAAGGGCTGCCCAGAAGAAGTCATCTTCAGTGCCCAGCAACAAGAAGACCTTTTTATTGGCCCTACAAAACCCAGGAACTCTGTGATCTATCCATGAGTGCCATCTCCTGGTGCCATAGCTATTAACAATGTACGTCTATACAGACATAGAACTCTTTTGTCACCCTTTTCTCCATTTGGATGGGGCTTGTAACTATATTCATAGGTAACTTGTTCAGAGCTAGGATTTTGGTTTAGTCCAGAATAGCAATATAAATCAGCTATAGAGTTTGAGTCTGGATCCAAAGTCTCTTCCCATGCACCCAAAGTTCCAGGGTATTTTGGATCCACCATTTTGACTGAGAATTCAGAACTGTTTCTTTTAGATTTTATTCTTAGCGATCCTAAGGCCATCCACAACCCCAGAAGGATCTTAATCCCAGTTTCTCTTCAACATAAGTCAACAACTTTAGTGACTACACTGCACAAATGTTATCTTTTTAAAATGCTTTAAAAAAAATTCAAACTCGAATGGTAAAATTTCTCATTTGGCCCCTGTTGACTTGGTTGTTTGTCTATAATAGAATAAAATGCTATAGGTCACATGAGTAACACTGAGTTCTGAGGGAGATTGACTCATGTCTTCAAGCTAATGTTTCGTCTTGCCTGTGCTCTTTCCACAGAAACTCTCCCTTGAATTCTTCTTTTGCTTAAATGAAGCTGGCGTACTCTGGTGCTTACACTGAAGACATATCCTTCAGTGTCCACTCATGTTTCATTCTCTGAAGTTCTGAATGCAGCTCAGGTTAACAAAGACTTGGATGGCTAAAGACTCGCTTGATGACTGACTAACATATAGGGACTTGATAGATAAATGTGGAACTGTTGACTCATATAATTATTGGCTCCCGAGGTATGATCAAAAGCCCGTTGAATTAGCTGGAAAGACTCCTATTGATTTCAATCCACTTTGGACCTTGCTTCTGGTCAGCATAATGAAGATGCTTCTTCCAGTAGGGAAGAGGGAGAAGGGGACAAGCAGGGTCGTTAAACCACTGAGCAGAGATGGAAAGGATTCAGAATGTGAAGACAGTTGTTTTAAATATGTAGCATTTTTAACAATGATATTTCAGAAAGGTGTACTGTTTCTATTCATTCCATTTTCCAAGCTGTTTTTAGCTTTGGTGGTAGGCATTTAAGATCATATACCTCTGTGCTTCCACTGCAGCAGTTGAGGGTCCGTGGACACTCAAGCTACCAGTCCCCACATGTGAACATCAGCAGGTATACGGTTAGTGGAAGGCCCTCTACTCTGGAATTTGTTCTTCGTTTGTCCAACACAGAGTTTGTTCACTTTACTGGTATGTTGCAAGGCTCAGGGTTTTTTCAGAGGAGAGGGGCTATCTAGGAAGGAGTTAGCTGGGTTTGTTTTCACTTGTTTTTAATGGCCAAGTGAATAATTGATAACAAATCATGTCTCTGTCAAATTTCTCTTCCTTTATCTGTTTGCAAAATAGTTGTAAGCAGATCGTGACATTCTTGCACATATTCATTATTCAAAATTATTAGCAAAATTCAGTAGATTTTTTTTTTCCCGACATGTCTGGAGCATGAAGTGCTCATCGACAATATTTCATATTCAGACTTCATAATTGACACTGCATTGGCTAGTCACATTATTCCCATGGTATGATTTCTGATCTAACGAAGCAAGATTTTGCAAATTGCAATTATAACAGTGAAATATCTATTTCAGGCAAGTATTCAGGTTTGCAATTCTCTTTTTCAGAGAGAGACAGCTCAAGTGTTTCAAATGTTCACAGAACCCCTCCGCCCCACCTCAAAATTTGGTCAAAGGGAATTTCATCTTCAAATGCCAGTGAGCTTTGAAGAAAATGTTTCCCACTACTCTTTCAGCTCTGTTTTGATGGTGGGGAATGGGAGTGGGGTATTTTTACTGTTTTTATATGATTGGCAGTCTTAGTGTTGCAGTTAACTTCTCATACAAATTTTAATAGGCACTTTTACAATTTGAAGTACATTGTAAAATCCATCCACAAATCTGACACAGCACAGACAATAACAGCAGAAGTTTGCCACGCCACCATGGTGTCACGCTTGATCTAGAAAGTCCATCATCACTAGACTGTGAGAGAGAATTTAATTCTCCACGGCCTCAGAGATGGCTCAAAATGACCCTTTATGATCTGGAGATCTATGGGTTGATTTTTCAGAGGCAATTTTGTTCAGCTATCTTCTCCGGGTGCTCAGCACCTCTGAAAATCCAGGTTTATAACTTGAAAAAAATTAGTCTTAGTCTACTAAGTCGGCTATTGACTGTGATTATAAAATCAGTCACACTGACTTGGGTGGGATTTCAACCAGTGACTCATTGGTGGCAGGTCTGTGTTCTGCGCCACTCAGTCTTAGTTTCTTTTTAGTTAAATAAAAGTAATTTTAGTATTACTGCCTATAAATGTGCATTTCAGAGTGATTATGGCATAGGGAAATTAGAGACAAGTCACCCCTTTGGGAGAGAACAAATATCAAATCTATAGAGTTGGGAAACAGTAGATGAAGATACAGAATGCTAGATAAGAAGCTTCAGTTTAATCCAGTAATATTAGATTTCCAGTGTATATCTGTTTCAGTTAATCTGAGGCATGTTTAAATCAAGATGGGATTCAAAACACATTTGCTATAGAAAATCATTGTGTTTATTACTAAGAAATGGCAAAGTGCAGAACATGTTGCTTATCACAGCTTATTTCCAGCACTCTGCCTATGTCAGTGCCACAGAATAAGTGTCGGGAGCCAAATTACCGCTTGAGATGACAATGCGCTGGAGTCTAAGTGACTTCACATCATTTTAGGAGTGCAGAATCTTCTGAGTGATGATAATCTTTTTTCCAAGGGAAGGAATTTACATGAGGGTGAATATATTAGCTTTGAAGCAACTGAATGCGCAAAGGCCTGGTTTAGAAGGTATTTTCTGGATAGAGAAACGTGCTGTGTTGTAGAATTCAGATGCCTTCCAGCAGTTGGAATCCATTTTGATGACTTCATCCAGTGTTTGCCTTTCACTTCCTAAGAGGCCAGAAATATCTATGTTCATAGGTGTTTCTTTTTCCTCCTTTATCCGTTAGCCAGGCAGGTTTTGACCAACGGTTTTCTAAAAATATCTGGCCTAAGTATGTGTTGTTTTATATCTCCTGCAAACCTGTTGGCTTCCTTACAGACTGGTGCAAAGTTTGGCCCATTATAGAAAAATGTCTTTTGATTTAAGTGTATAGCTCTTCATAAATGAGTTTTTTAATTCTTTCTAAACAATCTTTCCAAAACAGAATGAAAATAGAAAGGAAATGTATAGGTATATAGTGCCTCCTCACCCACCGGATCATATAAAAGCAGTTGAGAACAGAATGAGCGTGTATTTAATTATACAGCTATTTAAAGTAATTACACCACACACATATTATTATCTTTGCTTAAAGGCGCCGCATGTTTACTCTGAATTTTTCTGCATCCCTGATGAAACATCTTTCCTAATTAGAAAATAACATATTTACCTAATTCCATTTTTAGGGAACGATACTAGTAGTAACAAGAAAGCTTATTTAGAGCTAGATTTTGTCCATGTCTTTGTCAATCAAACAAGGATGTATAAGGATTATCATTACCCCCTCCTTCAGCCTATCTGGATCTAGGACTCCGGTGTGGTATCGTCTGCATCCCATGCTCTCCTGATAGTCCCATCTGTCAGCAAATGGACAGAGATTAAGCAGAGAGTTGATTCTGTTGTCTCTACATTCTGGCCAGAGTAGCTGATCCAGTACAATGGGGAAGTTTGGCGCACCCTTAAAGACTGATAACTTGCTACCTTGCCTGGAGCAGGAGGAGAACAGAGAGGGAATTGTGATGTCCTACGGTAGCTGCTGGGATGCTGCTGCAGCACACCACTTCTTTCCCAGGGCTGGGGCTATAGGCTTAATCTAACCCTTAGTCAACATGCTAGCTATTGGCTGATTTCTGCGCTCCTTACCCGCATAGAATATAGTGCCTCAAACTGGTTTCATTTCATTGATTCCAGTATGACTCACTGTGCAATAAAGTACCTCCCAGTGCACTGAGGCAGCAAAATCAGGTCCTCCATTTGTAAATGATAACTGAAATTATACAGTGTGATATAGTACAGAAGTTTGTGAAAGGTCACTCACTAATTGACTGGCATCTGGTGCTCTCATACCATATGGGCTGCTGAGTTAGGGGTAGGGGAAATCCTATATTTGGAATATGACTTTTTGGTAGAGCATGAAAAAAGTCACAGGTCACTTTAATTGGATTTCAACTGTCCATGAGTCATTACATGAAAATAGACTGATTGTATTGGGTTGAGGCATCTCATTTGGAAAAGTGAAGGTTTTCTGAGGTTACCAGTTCAATTTTCCTAATTTTAGACAAGGAAATATCATCAAGAAATCTATTTACCAGGTATTTGGTTTAAAAAATTGAATTCATTTCAGTATTGGTCTATGCTGCTACCTGATTCTGCTCTGTTGCACTGATGTAAATCAGGAAGAACTCCAGGCAGAGAAGTCAATGGAGCTACACCCATGTAAAAACAATCTAAATGAGATCAGGATCAGGTGCAATGTATGTGCTCATAGGCAGCTGGACATCGTATCGCAAGCTAATGTTAGCGTGTCAGAGGTAAAATGTCAGTATAAAGAAATTGACCTTGTCATTCAGAGCCTGTTGCCAATATAACATTTCATTTCTTTTAAACGAGCGCCGGCTATGCTCCACTCTTGTGATACCAATATTCATGTCACCTGTCTACTGGCTTCCATGGTGCTCTAACCCCATCCACATGGAGTTCCCAGAACAAAGCTCTCTGTAAGAAGAGGAAAATGTCATTTTGTGTGACTTTGGGCAGGCAACTTAATCTCGCTGACCTAGACTCCCTCTGTGCTTAGATTCCCTCCATGTTGGGGGGTGCAGACATCATGGAACAAGTGATGATTCCCTAATTCATCAGCTGTGTGTGCTCTGGCCCCAGCATTAGTCAGAACAGTCCTGGACTGGGCTACCTTCCAGCAGCTGGCTATGGCTTCCAAGTGACTGTATAGAGAACTGGTAGAACACAGCTATACTCCACCCAATTACTCGGTCCATTGCCCTAAACACCTCCTTTGTTGTGCAGAGGGAAGGATGGGTTGGTAAAGGAGCATCTATGACAGCTGAGAGCTCCTCTGAATGTCTAGGACTAGATCCTGGACCCTTTTCACTTCATAGGCAGCACTGAGAGGTGCAAATGTGGGAGAAAATTTGGCTCCCTGTGTCTCA
The DNA here is from genome assembly GCF_020497125.1 of Mauremys mutica. NCBI lineage: Eukaryota > Metazoa > Chordata > Testudines > Geoemydidae > Mauremys > Mauremys mutica. The sequence continues at coordinate 7,262,963 of NC_059081.1, read as the reverse complement.
ATGATCTCATCTCTAAAATGGGCAATTGCATCATATGGGCAGTGTAAGACTTAGGGTAAGTCCAGACTACTCGCCGAATCGGCGGGTAGCGATCGATTTTGCAGGGATCAATATATCATGTCTCATCTAGACATGATATATCGATCCCCGAACGCGCTCCCGTTAACTCCGGAACTCCACCGAAGCGAGTGGCGGTAGCGGAGTCGATGGGGGAGCCGCGGATTTCGATCCCGAGCGGTGAGGACGGGAGGTAAGTCAGGATAAGATACTTCGACTTCAGCTATGGTATTCCTGTAGCTGAAGTTGCATATCTTACCTCGACACTGCCCCCCAGTGTGGACCAGGCCTTAATGAATATGGAACAATTGCTATGGGATCCTTGGATGGCAGATGTTAATAACTGCAAAGCAGTATTTACTACCATTCCATGAGGTAAGAAACTGGAAGACTATGACTTGAGTTACATTCCCCCAAACGTACCATTAAATAGCAGCTGGCTCTTTCAAATCATTGGCTAAAGTGTGAGTGATGTTCCAGTGATTTATTCGCCCTTCCTGTCAAAGTGATCAGTAACAGCTTCAATCTATATTAATGTCCGCACTCTGTTTCACGTGACACCTACTGGAGAAGAAAAGACTGAAGAACAACAGAGCCTTCTTCCTTGGCTACACTGGGGTTCAGGTGCATTCACTGCAGCTCAAATAATGCCAGGCAAAAAAAAACTTGGGTAGTTTGCATAGCAAAAGTGCCTTGTTCATGGAGCAAAATGGTCTTCATGACTAAGCTAGATAAAGTCTGTGCTGAATGGAAAGTGCCTGCTGGGTATGAATCCAGGTAGCTAAAGGAAAGGCACAAAAGAATATTGAACAACTTCAAGAACGTCAAACTGATTGTTTCTCCTAGAGACACCAAAGACCTTTTTGCAATTACTTGTCTGTATGAAGTGAATTAGGAACAGGGTTGCAGCTTCAAAAGCAATGGTAGAATGGTAGCTGCTCCTAGAGTCCATGTTACTCTTGAGCATATTTTTACAGTGAGGCAAAAATTACATTTACAAGTATGTTAAGGTTATAAAGTCCTAAAATTCAGTTAATGACCAAGGAAAGTTGGGATATGCAACCTGAACTCAGCCCCTGGTGAACCTGTATTACAATATTGTATTCAATTACATGTTCACACGCTGTTTCTCAGCTGACACATTTTTTTTGTTTAATTTCTGCTACCTTCGATACACATGGGTAGCAAAATGCAACATTAGTCCTGTTTGCTTACACTAACTTAATGGTCATGGTGATCCAGTATACTTTTATTAACTATGTTTTTTCATTTTGCTAAGAAATATATTTAAATAATTTAGTCGGCACCATGCATTATTGGTTTGCCTCTCAACCAACTGCACAATTTTCCTTAGATGCAATTGAGGCAGACACAGTTGATTACAAATCTGCCTAAGGTATAAATCAAGAACTAAGGTCATCATAATTACAAAGTTGACTTACCTGCCAACGAAGGTGTTATATATAGATAGATAGATATAGCTATATATATAGATAGCTATAGATAGATATCAGCAAACTTTTACTGTTGCTCTGTATTGAAAACTTAATATGTAGTCTGCACGTAAGTACTTTATTATGTACTTTTCATACAAACGACTCCTATGAATTCTGCTTTCCCATAGTACGCAGCACTACAATATATGACAAGTGTGAATCTAATGTTCCAGAAAACATTGGAGGAGATTATATTTTATGGGTCTGATCTTCAGAAGTGCTGATGCCAATGGGGAGCTGTGGCTGCTCAGCCATTCTGGAAATTAGGCTCTTTGGTTTGAGAAATAACATATGATCAGTAATTAAGACTGTATCATAATCCACATGCACAAGGGGGCAGAATTAGGTTACAGTTAAAACTTTGGCATTTCCTGACCTTGGAGTGCATAACTGTAATATCTTTTCAATTATTCTTTTTGTATGGAATGTCCTAAACTATATTATAGAGTGTTTTTTTTTAACGGTAAAAAGATAAAAAAGGAAAAAGAAACATTAAAAGCATCTTCATTTACCAATACTTTGAAGCTCTGACTTGCTATAAGTTAGTGTGTGTGTCTATTTATAAATTTAATATTTTCTCCTTGTTCTCTCAATCTACAGTTAACACAACCAAGAAAATGAAATACTGTTTCTTTAAAAGATTTCTTGCCAATTCTTGCAGGCCTAAGTGGAACTTACAAATTATTATGTTAGTATCTGTGGATCTCAATTATGGTCCCGACTGTGATAGGTGATGTACAATCACCTAACAAAAAGATGGATGAGAAGTTGGATATGAGTCAGCAGTGTGCCCTTGTTACCAAGAAGGCCAATGGCAATGGCATATTGGGCTGTATTCGTAGAAGCATTGCCAGCAGATCAAGGAAAGTGATTATTCCCCTCTATTTGGCACTGGTAAGGCCACACCTGGAGTATTGCATCCAGTTTTGGGCCCCCCACTGCAGAAAGGATGTGGACAAATTGGAGAGATTCCAGCAGAGAGCAACAAAAATGATCAGGGGGCTGGGGCACATGACTTATGAGGAGAGGCTGAAGGAACTGGGTTTATTTAGTCTGCAGAAGAGAAGAGTGAGGGGGGATTTGATAGCAGCCTTCAACTACCTGAAGGGTGGTTCCAAAGAGGATGGAGCTCGGCTGTTCTCAGAGGTGGCAGATGACTGAACAAGGAGCAATGGTCTCAAGTTGCAGTGGAGGAGTTCTAGGTTGGATATTAGGAAACACTCTTTCACAAGGAGGGTAGTGAAGCACTGGAATGGGTTACCTAGGGAGGTGGTGGAATCTCCATCCTTAGACGTTTTTAAGGCCCGGCTTGACAAAGCCCTGGCTGGGATGATTTAGTTGGTGTTGGTTTTGCTTTGAGCAGGGGGTTGGAATAGATGACCTTCTGAGGTTCCTTCCAACCGTAATATTCTATGATTCTATGGTTCCTTCTCAGGGTATTTTAATTGTGTTTGTCATTTGCAAAGTTTTTCCATGAATCATTTTGCATAATGTTTTGGAATAACAATGCTGAGTGTTTTAAATAAAACCATATAAAATTATTCCACTTTATCATGTAAGATTTTAGATCAATGCATTTTAATAGGTGAAGTTTGTTTAAAATATTATATTTCCAATTACAGTGGCCAATTTATTTCAAGTCACTTTGCCACATCATATGATCATCCTTTTAAATAAGGTTGTCACTTGCAAAACTATGAAGAACATCTTGCATACTTATTGCTTAAGTGTCCTTGATTGTGTCGATAAGAGACAAATTAGCCCATATCTGGCAAATTCTGACTTTGTATTTGGATTAATCTGGTATTCCATCTTGTCTGAAATATTGATATAAATGCTTAAGAATTACAGCAAGTGGTCAGAGAGACTGGAATTAATATGAATTTTACTATAACTTTCCGCTTATTTGCAATTTAATCTTGGAGGCTTAATCAAGAAGAATACATGGCTGATCAGGTAATACTGCAAATCAAATAAAATTGTCTGAATAACTAGAATGGCAATTTGAAAAAAAATGCTATTGGAAAAAGGTGAATAGAGAAGAGATGAAAAATAAAACCTGGACCCAACTTCTTATTTATTACCATATATAGTGATACGAATAAAAGCAAACAGGTGGCTGGACAATGCACCAGATGCATCTATTTAAGTCAATTGGGAGTCCTTTCTATTCTCTTCAATGGACACTGGATCAGGTCCAATATTATTTAACATGCAAAAGTCAATGTCCCACCATTCATAAAGGTTGCCTAATCCAAAGTAACCAGTCCATCGCTCAAACAGACAAACCACCCCAAAAAACCCCATCCAACCCCCATGAAATAAAATAAGACAGTCAGAAGCTTGATTGAACAAAACGAGTCTGAAGCTTCAACCAGTTCAGACTCTGATGGTCATTCTGGGACAAATCCAAGGCCAAGGGCATGCAACGGAGAACACTCTACTGCCAGCATTGGAGAGTTGAGCATAGAAGATTAGGGTATGAAGAGACATCAGGAGGTCCTCTAGTCCAGCCCCCTGCTCAAGCAGGGCCAGCCCCAACTAAATCATCCCAGCCAGGGCTTTGTCAAGTTGGGCTTTTAAAAATCTCTAAGGAGGGAGATTCCACCACCTCCCTAGGGAACCCATTCCAGTGCTTCACCACCCTCCTAGTGAAATAGTTTTTCTAAATATCCAACCTGGACCTCCCCCCACTGCAACTTGAGACCATTGCTTCTTGTTGTGTCATCTACCCCACTGAGAACAGCCTAGCTCCATCCTTTTTGGAACCCCCCTTCAGGTAGTTGAAGGCTATCAAATCCCCCATCACTCTTCTCTTCTGCAGATTAAATAATTCCAGTTCTCTCAGCCTTTCCTCGTAAGTTATGTGTCCCAGTACCCTGATAATTTTCGTTGCACTCAGCTGGACTCTCCAATTTATTCACGTCTCTCTGTAGTGGCGGGCCCAAAACTGGATGCAATACTCCAGATGTGGCCTCACCAGTGCCGAATAGAGGGCAATAATCACTTCCCTCGATCTGCTAGCAATGTCAATAGGCCGTTAGCCTTCTTGGCAACAAGGGCACACTGTTGACTCATATCCAGCTTCTTGTCCACTGTAATCCCCAGGTCCTTTTCTGCAGAACTGCTGCCTAGCCAGTCCCCAGCCCATAGTGGTGCATGGGAGTCTTCCATCCTAAGTGCAGGACTCTGCACTTGACCTTGTTGAACCTCATCAGATTTCTTTTGGCCCAATCCTCCAATTTGTCTAGGTCACTCTGGACCCTATCCCTACCCTCCAGCGTATCTACCTCTCCCCCCAGCTTAGTGTCACTGTGAACTTGCTGAGAGTGAAATTCATCCCATCATTCAGATCATTAATGAAGATGTTGAACAAAACTGGCCCCAGGACTGAGCCCTGGGGCACTTCGCTTGAAACGGGCTGCCAACTAGACATCAAGCCATTGATCACTACCCGTTGAGCCCGATGATCTAGCCAGCTTTATATCCACCTTATAGTCCATTCATCCAATCCATACTTTTTTAACTTTGTGACAAGAATACTGTGGGACACCGTATCAAAAGCTTTGGTAAACTCAAGATATATCATGTCTACTACTTTCCCCATATCCACAGAGCCAGTTATCTCATCATAGAAGGTTGGTAAGGAATGACACGCCCTTAGTAAATACATGTTGACTTTTCCTGATCACCTTCCTCTCCTCCAAGTGCTTCAAAATGGATTACATGAGGACCTGCGCCACGATTTTTCCAGGGACTGAAGTTAGTCTGACTGGTCTGTAGTTCCCTGGATTCTCCTTCTTCCCTTTTTAAAAGATGGGTACTATATTTGCCTTTTTCCAATCATCCAGGACCTCTCCAAATTGCCACAGATTTTCAAAGTGAATGGCCAATGGCTCTGCAATCACATCAACCAACTCCCTCAGCACCCTCACCCAGGAAGAGCAACATAGCAATGCACAGACAATCCAGGAAATTTTTGGAGATTGTTGGGGAAAACTTCCTGGTGCAAGTGCTAGAGGAACCAACTAAGGGACGTGCTCCTCTTGACCTGCTGCTCACAAACAGGGAAGAATTGGTAGGGGAAATAGAAGTGGGTGGCAACCTGGGCAGCAGTGACCATGAGATGGTCGAGTTCAGGATCCTGATAAAAGGAAGAAAGAAGAGCAGCAGAATACAGACCCTGACTTCAGAAAAGCAGCCTTTGACTCCCTCACAGAACTGATGGACAAGATCCCCTGGGAGGTTAATGTGAGGGGGAAGGGACTCCAGGAAAGCTGGCTGTATTTTAAGGAAGCCTTATTGAGGGCGCAGGAACAAACCATCCTGATGTGCAGAAAGAATAGCAAATATGACAGGTGACCAGCTTGGCTTAACAGAGAAATCTTTGGTGAGCTTAAACACAAAAAGGAAGCTTACAAGAAATGGGAACTTGGACAGATGACTAGGGGGGAATATAAAAATATTGCTTGAGCATGCAGGGGTATAATCAGGAAGGCGAAAGCACAACTGGAGTTGTAGGTAGCAAGGGATGTGAAGGGTAACACGAAGAGTTTCTACAGGTATGTTAGCCATGAGGAGGTAGTCAGGGAAAGTATGGGACCCTTACTGAATGGGAGAGACAGCCTCCTGATAGGTGATGTGGAAAAAGCTGAAATACTCAATGCTTTTTTGGCCTTGGTCTTCACAGACAAGGTCTGCTCCCAGACTGGGCAGCACTGTATGGGGAGGAGGTGAGCAGCCCTCAGTGGTGAAAGAACAGGCTGAAGACTATTTAGAAAAGCTGGACATGCACAAGTCCCTGGGGCCGGATCTGAGGGATGCTGAGCATCAGTTCCAACAGCCGAGACCTCAAATGCCACAACAGCACTGAGGGTGGCATCTGGATAAACAGATGCCAGACTGTGTAGGGGATTTGGGCCTCTGTCGGGCAGAGCACTAAACCTATTCGTAATGTTAAGCAAAGGAACAGCCTTTTCGGCTTCAGTGGGGCTATTAACTTGATTTTAGTTATCCATGTGTTTTGCTGGATGGGGGCCTCAAAGATGATCACCAACCCCTAGGATGGCAACTGGAAGTGAATGTGTAGCCAGTGAAGGGTGTAGTGCACGCTAGTAGGTGCCCAAGGTGACCCCACCCACTCTGAAATTGGACTCGTTCACTAAGGTCTACCCCAAGCAGTGCTCCAATTACAGGGGGACCTGGGAGGGCCCTTGCTACTTTGAGGGGCTTATCTCACTTCTGTCTTATTCAGGGGCATGCTTTGGCTCCCGTATATCCAATGTTCCCCATAAACTAAAAACCTGAGTGCAAAGCATCTGCAAACTGCCCACTCAGCCTGGCAGTATGCATGGCAAGCCAGCCAGGGCAAGAGAGTAGGAGCACATTCAAATCCCACCACAACCCAGTGTCAGCAGGGAGCAGCTGCACATTTTCATGCCAGTATAGAAAGGTGCCTAGCCTATCCGCTAAGGCAGGGAGTCATCAAATTCCCAGTGCAGTCAGTGTGCATGCACAACTGCCTGGCACCGGCACGGAGCATCAACACGTTTCCAATATCGTCAGACTAGTTGCAAACTGTTAGTAGTGTAGGGGAGCATGCACAGCAATGCAGCGCAAGAAAGGAACATCTGCAAAATATGAGGGCCCCCTTCCTTTCCCCCTCATAATTCAAGCATTGACCCCAAGCAGAGTAAAATACACTGGTTGCTGTGATGGGTGGCTCGAAAGTGTTGGCTTTCAGGGCTTTCAAAAGGCTCCGGATTCATAGTCCTGGAAAATGAAATCATCTCTGTATCTATGTAGCAGACACATCATGGACAAAAAGCAATGCGAGCTTTCCTTGTCCATGGGGTGAGGCTATATCTGGGGGTGGGAGGCTTTTCTGCTAGAACTGCTCAAACCAGTGCCAATGGTGAACGTGGTGGGTATGGGATTTGAGAGATCATCAATTTGTATCAAACAGGCTTCCAGACGCGAGTTAGCCGGGGGGTTGATTATTCTACCAGGCTGTGTGTTAGCTGGAGAACTAAGGTTTCAAAGACTTCTGCTGTGTTGATGGTGGAGAGTTCCCCACACACAAAGCCCTCTGCTCAGGATGAGGGCTTTGTGCTATCTCCCCCGGGACATACCCTAAGTCACTTGCAGACACGGAGAAAGGAAAGCGTGGAGACCCCAGCCCTAGACAAAGCTAAGTGTGTGCATGGGGGGGGCAGTCCAGCTGCCGCCACTCCCAAGTGGGAGTAGGGGCCACATGGGCACCATGTGATGGTATGCCCCGGTCCCCAGATTGCCTTCATCGATTTCCCAAAAGGCATGAGTATGCCCCCTTCTCTGACACAAGTGACTTTATTTCTGTGCAGACAAAAAAGCACATGCACCTTTATATTTATTTTTCCATCTCTCCCAGTTTACCCATGTGTCTATTGGATTTTACTGGCAATAATTTAGCTCTAGCTTTAAGACTCTAAGGCACTGGTTTTCCTTGTCTCCTCAGGGCGAAGGACAACTCAGGGCTTCTTTGCCCCTCTGTTTAGTCCAGTGAATCTTTGAAATGTATTGTTCTGAAGGGTCAACCCAGATGATATTCATTCATGCTGTAAGGAAAGGAGCTGGGGAATCAGGTGGTGAAGCCTCCATGCTGGCTTCAACTCCACTCCTGATTTCTAATCTGCACACTGATCTGTTCCTGCAATCTCCGATATGCCAGTGGACAGACAATTGACTGTGACTGCACCTGGAGGGAGGTGTCAGTCTTTCTTTCATCTGGAAAAAAAACAACCCAGAGTTGTCTGGTTTAAACACGTTAGTCCCAAATTTCCTGCACATCTGCGCAATCCTTTAGGGGTTTGCCATACATGAAACATGTGAGAATATCTGTGATTAGTTTTCCAGTGATACCTTACACTACACCTGTTAGATACAGATTATGACAACAGTGTGTTAGATGTAATAAGTATGGCAAGTCTGATAAGAGCTGCTGACAAAAAGTGAATGACCAATGGTCCTCTGTGTCATAGAAGGATTTGAAGGACTGTCACCTACCAGAGCCTTTGCTGGAGTTGTGGGAGGGAAGGGTGATCTCTGGTAAGCTTATACACATGTATGTAGGTTATTTTATTGGCTTTATATGCTTTCGCTGCAATGCTTTCACCTTAAGAATAAACATGCTTGCTCAGAAAGAGCTGTGAGGTAACTTATAATGGTGGACAATTATGCTGTTTATAGCCTCTGAGGAGAAAGCCAAACAGGCCTGTTTGGCTATCAGACTTGCTGGCATTAACACAACGCAGAGAGGGGACTGTGCCTCTTGGAAATACCCTGGTCATGAGGAAGAGAGATGCATGTCTATACCCAAGAGAGGTGATGGCTCAGGAGCCTGCAGCCCAGATAGGGTGTCCTTGCTGGACCCCGGCCGGGGAAATATGACAGACCCCAATCTCCATGACAGCGAGGCTGGCACCTTTCCTAAGTGCTAAGCCTATTTAAAGGACATTGTAATTGAGGGGAAATGGAGAAAGCAAGATACGTTACATCACAAAGCCAAGCATAGACAAACATGCAACCTGCACTTGCAAGCACATAACAATGTGAATATGCTAAAAATAGCACAAATACTTTAGGAATTCATAGCTACAAGAAAGTATAGCTACATCTATTTCCGATGCTTGATTTCAAACAAGTTTCAGATTAGCTATTAGCAACTGAAAGCCTTCAAGAGCAGCAGACACCTAAGATTTCATGCTACAGCCAATTTGCTTCATGCATTCTTGAGTCAGGTTACAATATTCCATTCTTTTTTATATGTCCTATTTTCACATCTTGCTCTATGATGTGATCACTTTCATTTTCTTCCAGCACAAGCAACTGCACTCCGGTGTTCATAAATTTATACTGGATTCTTCCTACAAAACACATTGTGTTGCAAACCCTTCCAGCAAGATTTTCAAGGCCAAAGTTACATCTAATTTTTGTACCTATAAATTTGCATTATTATAGGTGCAGTCCAACTGAAGGAGCAAAGAATAGAAATAGATGTCTTGCACCTGAAAATTTGATAATTTAATGTCCTTTGATCGTCGCCGTTCTGCACTACCTATCTCTAGTGTGTATTTTATTCATTTTTAATTGTATGATATGCAATCATAAGGCCCTCATTGACTTCAACTTTCCCAAGTGTTACCGGATTCCAACAAGGGAATAGGATTATAAAAAGACATAGGCCAATTCAGGCCACGTAACTGCTAGAAATATATATATGCACAATATAATGTTATATTGATATTGTGTACTTAATGTATGCATTATGTACATGATATCAATACATATTGGATAATGATATCTATGTGTGTTAACCCAGCATATATTAGACAACACAAAATTAATAAAGTTTACTTTACAAGTAGCATTAACTGTCAAGTGTATGTGATTTGATATCATTCCTTTGGTACCCGCAGGCATACTTCAGAAAGGAGAAACATCTAAGCAATCCTCATGTTTACATTGAAATAAACAGCTGTTTGTGGTTTTGCTGTTTGATTCTCCTTGCATTCCATATATGGGATGAACTTGTTAAGCCCCTATGGAAATTGGAAAGGGAATATATACTTGTTATGAAGATATTCTTTCTGAAAGTCTGGAAAGTGTACTAACGTGGCTTTCCTTTGCTTATTAAACGTAGAGGAAACAAACAAACACAAATCTACTGCACTTCTAAAGGCTTATCAACTAGGTTTCCTCTTTATTTTGAGAAGCAGAAAACAAACAGAAATGGAGTTCAGGCTTGGGCAGCATTCAGAGTGATTAACAGCCCAGAGGTATTGACTTCTCAGCACTGAATGTTTCTCTGATCACAGGAACAAGGCAAAATTAAAAAAGAAAATGAAACAGATGTAAAGAGCAAAAGGAAACCTATGATTAAGACCACAATAAGTTAATTGCTCATGTTAGACTAAGCCTGGTCCTGAGGCTTTGATATGTGAATTTCAGTTTCAGGCTCCCACCTTGAGCTCACATTTAGAAATCACAAAAATATTGATAAAGATGGAGACTTTTCTCTTGTGGTGTGAGAGGGAGTCAAATCGAAGAGAAACTATGGAAAATGCATTGGCTCAGCTCAAGAAGAAGAGTGAGGTGACTGTTATATGTTAGATCCAATTCTCTTCCCTTGGAACTACCATGGAGCTTTGATCCTTACAACCGAAAGGGGCCGGGCTTTGTATGGGGAAGGAGTCATAGGAATAGCTACTCAGATGAGCAGCAGTAGTGTCCTCTCCATTGCTTTGATACACCACGGAGCAGGTACGAATGCTTAGATGGGATGAGTGGCAGTGCAGTGGGATGAGGTGTGGGCCAGCTGAATTATGGAGCGATGGTCTGGTAACATAGAAGGTCTGGGATCCATGCAGTATTTTTTTTGATCTGTTGAAATTTAGTCCAGCCATGAATTCATGACACAAAGGTAGACAAATCATGGGGAATACTTGTTCCTAACATCCATGCTTGCCTATTTTTTTAGATCACTACTGAGGAGCTCAACTCAGAAGAACTACCTGATGGAAAAGTTATTCTTTCATAACACACAGGACATTCCTGATGGCTCAGTGGAAATGCTCCATGTGACCATGCTGGTGATAGAGGTTTATTTGTCAAATGATGTCTATAGTTACATGGTCTTCTGGGCTCGGAAGCATCATCCTGATGAATAGGTAGGGCAGAAAAATGAGAATTATAATACGGGTAGGCTGGATGATATTGCTACACTTGCAGACCTAGTTTCTCAGGAAGAATTCTTGCCCAGGGCAAGCAGGATAAAAACTGCAGCAATATGAACTGATATCCTGAGTAACAACCTGTTGTATTGTTAAAGGAGGAAGGCTGAATGGATAAAGTGTTAGGCTGAGACTTAAGAGATCTGGTTCATTTTCTAGCTCAGCTACAGACTTCCTGTGTAACACTAGGAAATCACTTAATCTCTAGCATCTCTAGTTCCTCTTTAATACCCCTTCCTTTAGTTTCCCTGCCTGCAACATGGGGGAATTAGCTCTCCTCCACACAGGGGCTTTGAGGATAAATTCCATATTACAGTGAGGAGGACTATATATGTGCCTAGATAGATAGTCATATGCCCTTGTTTTCAAGTTCAAAGAGACAGGGGCGGCTCTAGGATTTCCGCCGCCCCAAGCAGGGCGGCACGCCGCGGGGGGCACCCTAGTGGTCGCCGGTCCCGCGGCTCCGGGGGACCTCCCGCAGACGTGCCTGTGGAGGGTCCGCTGGCCCCGCGGCTCCGGTGAACCTCCCGCAGGCGTGCCTACGGATGCTCCACCGGAGCCGCGGGACCAGCGGCCCCTCTACAGGCACGTCTGCGGGAGGTCTACCGGAGCCGCGGTTCCAGCAGACCTTCCGCAGGCATGCCTGCAGGAGGTCTGCCGGAGCCGCCTGCCGCCCTCCCGCTGGGACGCCGCCCCAAGCGCGCGCTTGGCGTGCTGGGGTCTGGAGCCAGCCCTGCAAAGAGAGACAAGAGATGTGCTTCTGAAATGATGTAGATCAACCACTGTCAAGACAAAAGATATACGTGAAGATTTGTCACCATAAAGCTTTAAAAGCCCATCATTACACTTTACAACATAGTTGTTTATTTCTATTTGCTGACAATGATTTGCATTTCAAAATATATTTATTCTTTGTCTGCTTAGGCAGCAGTGTAGCTGCTTTTTTATTTATTTAACATGCCTTTGTCAGTAAATATTACTGCCCTCAATGAAACTGGAAAATGTCATTTTCCTCAGGAGTTTGACCTAGATAATCAATACTTGTTTCTTTTCTGTGTCTTGAAAAACCGAATGTTTGTCATCATAATATGCACAATTTAATTTGTTGGATCAATAAATACTATTTCTATTTTCAGTTTTTTTTTGTCAATATGTTGTCGGGAAGATTGAAACTGACATAGCAATAAACAAGCTTGTAAATGGAAAATCTGGATTCCCATCTGTCTTTGGAAAGTAGCCATGGTTTTTGTTAAATAACTCCAATCAGGTCTTAAGCACAGGTATGCACAGCAGTATGTGTGCGTTACACCAGGAGACAGCTTGTTTTTCCGGGTACTGGTTTGAAAATAGAATTGAAGACAGTTAGCCATCGAAGGTTTTAAGCAGCCAGGCTTAATGGGGAGTTTTAAAACATTTCTAAAGACTCCATGGGCTTTAGATCTGACCAGCCCTCCTAAAACTTTATTATTATTTTGTATTGTGTCTAGAAGCTCCAATCAGAGATCTGGGCTTAGTTATACTAGGAAATGAATAAGTGAATGTCCCTGCCTCAGAGAACTTACAGTCTAACGTGTTGATCTTGCTTATAATCTACCCACAGGGAGCTCCGCTCTTCACAGGGGCAACAGCCCATGTCCATGGGTCACAATGCGGGATCAGGGCAGTAGTGCAACTTAAAATAACAAGGTTGTCCTTTTCAGTTAGTCTCAAAGTACTAGTAAAGCAAAGAATGACCTTTTCATAGATTCATAGACTTAAGGTCAGAAAGGACCATTATGATCATCTAGTCTGACCTCCTGCACAACGCAGGCCACGGAATCTCACCCACCCACTCCTGTAACAAACCCCTAACCTATGTCTAAGTTACTGAAGTCCTCAAATCGTGGTTTAAAGACCTCAAAGTGCAGGGAATCCTCCAGCAAGTGACCCGTGCCCCATGTTGCAGAGGAAGGCAAAAAACCTCCAGGGCCTCTGCCAATCTGCCCTGGAGGAAAATTCCTTCCCGACCCCAAATATGACAATCAGTTAAACCCTGAGCATGTGGGCAAGACTCACCAGCCAACACCCAGGAAAGAATTCTCTGTAGTAACTCAGATCCCATCCCATCTAACATCCCATCACAGACCATTGAACATATTTACCTGCTAATAATCAAAGATCAATTAATTGCCAAAATTAGGCTATCCCATCATAGCATCCCCTCCATAAACTTATCAAGCTTAGTCTTTTGCTCCCACTACTCCCCTTGGAAGGCTGTTCCAGAACTTTACTCCTCTAATGGTTAGAAACCTTCGTCTAATTTCAAGTCTAAACTTCCTAGTGTCCAGTTTATATCCATTTGTTCTTGTGTCCACATTGGTACTAAGCTTAAATAATTCCTCTCCCTCCCTGATATTTATCCCTCTGATATATTTATAAAGAGCAATCATATCTCCCCTCAGCCTTCTTTTGGTTGGGCTAAACAAGCCAAGCTCTTTCCGTCTCCTTTCATAAGACAGGTTTTCCATTCCTCAGATCATCCTAGTAGCCCTTTTCTGTACCTGTTCCAGTTTGAATTCATCCTTCTTAAACATGGGAGACCAGAACTGCACACACTATTCCAGATGAGGTCTGACCAATGCCTTGTATAACGGTACTAACACCTCCATATCTTTACTGGAAATACCTCGCCTGATGCATCCAAAAACCGCATTAGATTTTTTAACGGCCATATCACATTGGCGGCTCAAAGTCATCCTGTGATCAACCAATACTCCAAGGTCCTTCTCCTCCTCTGTTACTTCCAACTGATGTGTCATGCAAGTCTCCCCAAAAATCTACCTGGCTGATTGAACTTGTAGTGACACGTCCTCATCTATTATTGGGAGAAGACTACATCCACCCTGATCAAATTGGCCCTGTCAGCACTGTTTCTCCACTTGAGAGGTACTCCCTTCTCTTCATGTGTCAGTGTATAATGCCTACTGCTGTAACTTTCACTTCATGCATCTGAAGAAGTGACGGTTTTTTACCCATGAAAGCTTATGCCCAAATAAATCTGTTAGTCTTTAAGGTGCCACTGGACTCCTTGTTGTTTTTGTGTAGACAGTTGCCCTGTAGATCTTGACTGCAGTGGAAAGGATAAAATAGGAGAAACTAAGGCCTTTTCTACACTTGAAGAGCTACATTGGTGCACATGCTGCGCTTCAGTGGAGACTCTTCCTACACTGATGGAATAGGTTCTCCCGTTGGTGTAGGGAATCCACCTCCCAAAGAGGCAGAAGCCTGGTTGACAGAAGAATTCTTCCACTGACCTAGCGCTGTCTACACCAGGGGCGAGGTCAGCTTAACTACATTGTTCAGAGGAGTGGATTTTTCACACCTCTTGGCAATTTAGCTGGATCAATCTAACTTTTAGTGTAGACCAGGCCTTAGACACATGATTTCTGGGGAGCAGGTGAAAATGCTAAGTGAAATCCTGGATCCATTGAGCCAATGTGAGGTAAATTATTGACTTTAATTGAACCAAGATTTCATCTTAACATAGGGTTAAGAGAGTCCAAGCCATAGTGGAAGCACATGGTTATGCAAAACTGTCCACACAGTTCCAGCACTGTACCTCAGGTGCAAAGAGCAAAACCCGTGGTAGACCCGTGGGACTCTCTATCAGAGACCGGCCATCAGATCAGGCTGTGTGGCAACTTTACAACATAGCAATTGAAGATTAAGGAGATGCCACCAAACTTATTCCCGCATTGGGCCTGATCCACAACTCGACCCCAGGTCTACACAGCACATTGAGCCTTTTCGAAAGGGACCGCTCAGTGCAACAAGACGGACAGGATAGTATAGAAAAAAGAAATATTCTAATATTAAATTTTTAAATGATATTTCCATTGACATTCTGACAATAAAAAATGAACAAGGAAAATATGCTGATGACCTTTTATGATTTCCCATCCCCTCCATTTTTCACCATGGAACTGTTTAAAACTTTTTTTGAATTTCAACTTGGGATGGGAAAAAATGGGAAAAATCTTTGATTTTCTTTGCAAATGTTTTTCCACATTTTTTGATTAGCTCTAAAAAATTAGCACACTTATTTATTATTTGGAAGAGGATGGAAAATTTAGAATTTGCTCAGTAGTTGGCATGAAGGATTTGAGAACCTTGAATCTGTAATAAAATAGTCATGTAGGGTTAACTGGGTTACCCACAGTATTATGCGATGGAGCCATGCTCCATCTCTCCCTTACTTCCTTTTTAGTCAATAGGAGTTCTTTTCCCTGCCACACTCTATTATGATCATGCAGTTAATTAAAGCAGCAAGTTCTCAGCCTGGAATCCTATAAGTAGGCTCATTCTTGTTGCACTGAGCGGTCCCTTTCAAAAAAGACTAAATGTGCTGTGGAGACCTGGGGTCGAGTTGTGGATCAGGCCCAATCTGGGAATACGTTTGGTGGAATCCTCTTAATCTTTAATTGTTATGTTGTAAAGTTGCCGCACAGCCTGATCTGACGGTCAGTCTCTGATAGAGAGTCCCACGGGTCTAACACGGGTTTTGAGGTTTTGCTCTTAGCATTTGAGGTTCAGTGCCGGAGCTGTGTGAGGAGTTTTGCATAACAGTGTGCGACTGATTAACCCTCCGCTTTCATAAACACCAAATTCTCTCTCTCTCTCTCTCTCTCTCGCACACACACACACGCGCACACACACACAAAATGAACCAGCTAAAAACCATGAACCCCTCCTGGGAATAGTGGATGGAGCCCACTAAGCTAAAAGTCCCAGACCTTCAAACAAGGGAAGTGCCACCACCAAACTTACAGTACAGCCCAGCAGTCATTAATGCTTCTGGCGATGTCTTCATGGCAATCCATGGGGCGGTCATTATAGTGAATACACAGGAAAGTGGATGAGAAATTACATAGAAGTATACTATACAATGTAAAGGTCTTTATATACTGTATATTACCTTACTATGTAATTTATGAGTGCTAGTGTTCAGTTTCTCTCATAACAAGTTTTACAGCATACTTCCTTTAATGAAAAAGGTTTCTGTACACCTATTTGGGTATGATTGTTGTTTTGTGACAGCATCTAAAGGGGCCCATTGTGCTAGCTGCTGTACATACACACAGTACATGCCTATATTAAGAGAGCGCCTACAACCCAAAGAGTTTACAGTCTAAATAGACAAGATAGATGAAGAGTGGGAGACAGGACATATTATCCCCATTTTACAGATGGGCAACGTAGCACAGAGAGATGACCTGGCTTGCTGAACTCCCACAGCAAGCCTGAGCAGAGCTGGGAACAGAACTCAAATTTTCTAAATCTTAGTCTTGTGATTTAAAAGCACTGAACTACCTGTCAAAGGCCCCTGCTTCAGCAAGTACTTAAGCATGTGCTTAACAGTAAACAAATGAGTGGTCTCATGTGGGACCTTAACCCCAAAATTATTTAATCCCGGTTCCATAGCAGTATATTTTGGTTAAAAAAAATTGGATTTTTTTTTTTGTGATAGAGGGAAAAGAGTAAATCACCAAATCACCTCTCTGGAGCACCACAGCACTTTCAAATGTTACGTTCAGTGTAGCAGGAGTAGTTATTTATGCAAATAATATAGGCTGCATGTGTAGTACTATAGCCTCTCATTTCAGTCATTAGTTTACAGTGCCTTGAGAGAGTATTACTTGGCTGACATGTTCAAGCTAGCGAGTCATTGATTAGCATCCAGGAAGCAAGATATATTTCTTCCATTGAATTATAGTGATATATCCATTATGTAAATAAATAGCATGCTATGTATCAGCATTGAGTAGTATTGTCCTCATTAAAGCTTGTGAACATACCTTTAAAAAGAAATGATTAAAAAACAGGAGGAGAGAGAAAATGATTCTCAGTGATGCAGCTGCACTGAAACACTGGTCCAGCCCTAGGACTATTAATTTCCAGTATAAGAGAGGACATAAGACGTCTATTTCTATAACAATCATTATTTTAATCACCCCTATTTGCCCTTTTGCATAATACAAGACCTGACAATGGACCGGAAAGGCAACAAATTTAAAGCCAATACAAGGAATTTATTTTTACACAACATTATTAATCCGTGGAATTAATTGCCCCAATAAATCTCTGAGGCCTAGAATATAATAGTGTCCCAATCCTGATTGAAGCTTCTTTGGGTGTGACTCTACTATTAACAGAGCTGGTCAAAAAAATGGGAAGATTTTTTTTCATGACAAATTTGTCTCCTATATTTGTTGGAAAAATCTGAAGTGTTTCAACCAGCTTTAAACACAGTTAAATGTGAGAACATCCACAGTGGCACCAGACAGGTTACAATATTCTTTAGAAAGGATACAAAGCTTCATGCTTCGGAAGCAAAACTGACTACTAGCATCCTAGGTTAGGAAAATATTTCCCCTATGGACAGGTTATTATCCTCTGAAGCTGTCAGAGATAGGATGGATCATGGGTTTGATGTAGTATGTCAATTTCTTTTTTTCCTAGTTATATTTAAAAACCCCCAACACATTCTTACCTTTGTTGCTAATAATATAATAGTAGATTCCACATACTACCAATCCTGATAACAGCAGGCTCCAGTTAATGGCAACAATGCCAGGAATCGATTCTGTCCCATTAACATTAATGTAAATGGGATTCAGATATTTATAACAATCATGATGCTTTTTAGTAACTTTTTTAGGGGAAAGATCCCATCCGTAATCCAGCTTCCTGGCTGTGAGTATGCACAGCTGAGCATTTCCATTATGTACCATTGCTTCTAAACTCATGAACCTATTTCTTGCTGATAAAGTTAAGGTCCTGGAGGCCCTGCATGAACCCAGGGCTAAGCAAATGAGAGTAGCCAAGAGATTTGGTGTTTCAAAATCTGTTGCTCTGAGCATTCTAAAGAACAGCCATCATATTTTACAGCACAAAGCAAGGCTGCAAGCGTTAACATGAAGGAAAGATGGCAGGGATTGCTGAAGCTCAGTGGCTCTGGCTTCAACATAAGCTTGGTCAAGGTGCTCAACTCTGCAGGATGATGCTGAAACACAAAGCAAGTCAGCTGGCAGCGGAACAGGGAAAGAAATTCCACCCTTTGGATGGACGGCTCAGTCGGAGGAAAGTCTGTGGTTCTGTGTAAGGAGCATGGTGAGAAAAAGGACACTGACTTTTCAGTAGCTACTGAACGGCTGACACCCTACCACACATCCTAGAGCAGTAACAGCCACATTACACCTTCTGTGCTGACGAGACTGGTCTCTTCTACTGGGGATTTCCAACTGAGCCTTGGCATGCTGAAAAAAGGATTGGCAGGAAGGGAAAAAAACAGACTGCCTCATATTGCTGTGTCATGCAAACATGGGTGGGCGGAGAAACAGCCTCCTATGGTGTTTGGAAAGAGCAAATGCCCGCGTTGTTTCCCAAAGGGACACTCAAAGTTGTCCATGATCAACAGAAACTCAGCCAATGCAGGGATGACAAATTTGCTGTTTGAAGAGTGGCTTAAGAACTGGAACTGGGAGATGTGGCCACAAGGCCACCATATGTACCTCTAGGTTGATAATTGCCCAGCCCATTCAGCTAATGTAGAGTTACCGCACATTGTGCTAAACTTCTGGCCTCCAGACGCAACCTTAGTCAGGCAACCAATGGACGTGGTTGTCATTAAAATCTTCCAAGGTCGCTATTGCTCTCATCTTAGTGCACACATCGTCACCTCCCTGGACACTGACCCACACTGACTAGTGATGGGTGTTGCCAGGAGAACAGCCCTGATCAACGCACTTCATTTGGGCCACTGTTCTCCCTCAGACTGTTCTAAACTGCCACAGAAAGAGCGGGTTTGCGTCAACAACAGAAAATGACAGCCTGGTGACATTGATGTGCCAGCCGATGCTTCTCTTCGTGCAAATCAAACAGCGGAGGAATTTGAGGCCGTTGTTGAGTTTGACAGTCATTTGGAGATGGAAGGGGAGCTTTTTTGAAAACAGTAGCAATTGTGAAGCACTGACAGCCTGATGAGGCACAAGACGATAATACATCGGCTGAGGAACCCAAAGAGCCTTCCCTCACAGAGCAGCTACTTGTGGTGGACATTTTTTTTGCAGGATACGCCAGAGTTGTGGCTTTGAGAATGGTTATGAGGCTGCATGCAAACGCAAGAAGGATTTACATCTGGAGATGGCAAACCATAGAAAGCAGATAACGCTGGAGAAAGTTTGTTCTTAAAACCATTTTTTTTGTAATATCTTGTGCTCCTTTAATTTTTGACACATACAAGGAACACTAACTGTAAGTAGAGTATGGTTCAGAATAGAGGTGTCATGCTGTAATTGTTTTCTTTGATGTTTTTAAAACGTTTTTTCTTGATAGAATTCTGTGCTGCTGTAGTCCCTCTGACACACAGCAAGCTGAGATGTCCTATGTTTGCTCTAAGCACTGTGATACATTATACAGTGTATCCATATCAGCGTGTCATGCTTGGCTTTCTTCTTTAGTACTGAAAGTTAATAAACAATTTCACAACTGCTGCTCTGTACAACATACCATTGTACTGCACTTGCATTTCTATATATCTCCTGAAAACTGCACTCTGCTTATCGGCAACTTCTGGACAGTACCATTTTTTTTTCTGGGAAGCAAGAGGTTGCTATTCAACTGGCTCTACTCTACCTTAGATTGTAAAAATCCAGGGGAAAATAATTTACTTTTCAAAATTAGGGGTAGCCTGGGCAGTGGGAATCGAAAAGTCAGTTTCACTTTTATTCAGATCATTTTCACTTTCTGGCTCTAATTCACCTGCACAGTGTTCCAATGTTTGGCTTCCAGACACTGAAGGGAGGGATATCTTTGAATATCGTCCCCCACCCCTACAAAAAAATCGCACAACAACAAAACCCAACCCTGTTTAATATATATATTTCTATTAAGAACACAATTTGTACAAACGTGGCAGAATCATTTTAATCCATTAAGGACACTAGCCCTCACTCTCAGGCATGCATGGAAAAGTATATGTTAGCAAGAGCCTCTATTAAACCTTAATACATTTCCTCTATTTTATTCCGTCTTTGCGAAATACTGAGGCCCTTGCTTTTCTCCCTTGTTCTTAGCCGAGCCTTCCTGTCTGACTTGTTCAGTGGCTGACATATGTATTACGATCATTGTATTATCAGAGACACTAGTGTTTTGCCTGACAGCGAGTGAGCTAGATCAGAAAGATATAGACATTACTTAGAGCTCCCCCATCTAGAGGCTAGACTTGGGTATACTGAGCTAGGTCTCTTGTTGTCTGTAGGCAGCAGTTTTACCATATTAACCAAAAAGTAGCCTCCTTCTAGGCCCATGGAGCAGCAGTTATCGCTGAAGAAATTAGGAGCCATCAGCGTGGTAAGAACTGGTCTGTAAGAGAAATTCTCAGCTCGGTGGAATTGTGATTTCAATTAGCTGAGCTTCCTGTTGGGTGCTGCCATCTCCTCTTCACCCTATGCCCTTTAGCTAATCTATGGGTTTACATAATACACCATGGTGGTGTCTGAGTGCAAACAGGATTTATGTAAGTACACAAACAGGCAGAAAGGCCACGTACTCCAGCCCCCTATTAATAAATGCACTGGGGGGTGTGATTTAATTTTTAAGGTTAGCGCATAGAGACAGATTTTCTGTCTCTCTCTGACAATAGTGACATCCATGGACACCTCTGATGTCCAATGGAAGGGAGTTCCCAAGAGCTGGGCCAGCTGCTGAGAAGGTATTTTCATACTCTCTTGTTCCTGTTGTGAGTGGTCATTGTCCTAGAGAGAGGGGTGGTCCAGAAGATAGGCAGAGCCCAGTCCATGGAAAAACTTGAACATCAGAGTCAGGATCTAAAATTAGCCCTTCATGTGACTATGGAGTCAGTGCAGCATATGAAGCTCCAGAGAGATTTGTTCTCCTTGAATAGTCTTGCTTAGAAGATAGGCCTCTGTGTGTTGGACCCTCTGGAAGTCTGCATGGCATTTTCATCTGCAGGTACAGTGTATTGCAGCAACTGAGCCTGGAGATGGTGACTGTGTGGATCTCCTTCAACAGGACAGTAACGCGGGCAGTCTTTAGCCATCCAAAGACTTTATGGAAGGTGTTTGGGGATCCAGGAGCAGCAAGGCATTCACAGAGCTGATTTAAGAGCAGCTTAGAGGAAGACCAGGGGTTATTCACCCTTTCCTGTTATCTTCTCTCTTCATCCCCCATGTTAGTGTATTTGCATACCACAGTTTTGAGGTCAAAATATGGTCCTCCAAAGAGGAATATATGAGTTTATCACCTTCATTTATGACTGCATAAAATAACCATCACCCCCACCCATGTCATAATTCACTACTAGCTAAAAGCTTTACCCTTTCTTTCTGGAGATGATGTCAAGCCATTGTTGGTATAAGTGAGAAGTGGAGGTATATCAAAGCTGTCTCTGCCTCTCAACTGTCCTTGACCCAAAGAGAACCCTCACACCAACAGTACTCAAAATTGTGCACACACTTGATGTGGAAACCTTCTTGGATTGGATGGCCATTCAAAACTGAAAGTCTGGCAGCTCCAGTGAGGTACACTGGATGAAAAGGAAAGGTTGAAAAGAAATGCATTAAGAAAGCTCACCAATTGCTATCACAATACAGATTTTTTTTTCTAAAAAAAAAATAGGTATGGAAATCTTATCACCTGCAGTAGGGTGGATTGCTGCTTTAGCAAGGTGAGTCAATGATACCACCAAATACAGCTGGGAGGCCCATGCTGCTGCTCACTATTGCAGTGAGCTAATTTATGTCATTACTAGGGGCTGATCAAATTTTTCCCCCAAAACTGCATTCCCATGCTGCACCACTTACCCTTCCCAAGAGGGGAGACCATGGTGTATTATGGGAGTTGTAGTCCAATCAGAGGGCCCGGCCTCTAGAAGTGAATGAGATCATGATGGACTGAACTATAATTCCTAGGAGTCACCATGGCAGAATAACTGAATCACAGTATTCTGATTTTTCTGCTGAAATTGTTCCGGTTTTAATTTTCTGGGGGGGAACTGTGTGTGTGTGGGCGGGGGGGAGGATTTCCCATTTTCAAACCAGCTCTAGTCACTATTATGGTCGTCTTTTTTTTCTCTCCCTCTGCACAATATTTGTTTTCATATCAAAAGATCTTGAGACTCAAATGTTGCAACTTTCATCGGCAAAAATATAGCACAGCCATGGAGACCAGCACTGTTTTCAGAACCTTGAAGATCTGCAGGTGCTAATTACACTTTACTTAATGCACACGAAGGAGCCTACAAAGCCATTAACATATGCAGAGCTTCATCTTCATATACAATCTTCTCTGAAAGGAAACAATGAGCAAAGTGGGATGGTAAAAGGTCTCCTGGGATCAAATCTTTGATGGTTTACGGATCTCATTCGATGCTTTTTTAGAGTAATTAAAAGTAATCTTTCTTCTGTCATTCAGTCGTAGGGAGTACATTGAACATTATGATCATGTAGGTCACTGAACACTTTACAGCACTTTATTCAAACAAATGGAGCAATGTCTCCCTCCGAACTGACTGGCGAGATGGAGGTATCAGAGGAGACGAAGGATTGTTAAAGCGAAACAAAGCGCCGGTTTGCTTTGGAATCAGCTCCTCTTGGAAAGCACAAGATTCAATTACTTCAGAAAGAAAAGTGTCCAAAGCGACAAAGAAGGAAATATGAAATCTATGGCCAAAGTCCTTGTCTAATATAAATGCTAACAGTAAACATCTCTGTTCATTTCTACACTATTGGCCGGGGCGGGGGCGGGGGCCGGGGGAAGACTCATCTTCCCTAGGCAAATTGCCTCGTTAAAACTGCATTCAGCATAAAACTTTAACCAAAGAGAATATTCTGGGAAAATGAGAGAGTAAAATCAGAAAAGGCATCTTTCTCCTGGGAGGAACTGAATGATGAATGCA
Source organism: Mauremys mutica (assembly GCF_020497125.1). Taxonomy (NCBI): domain Eukaryota; kingdom Metazoa; phylum Chordata; order Testudines; family Geoemydidae; genus Mauremys; species Mauremys mutica. Next base: position 7,239,684 of record NC_059081.1, on the reverse strand, counting down.
CTGAGTAAAGCTGAAACAGCTGCTGAATTACGACACTTTCGAAAAAAGCCTGATGGGATCACATCTGGATGCAGAATATTGCTCTTGCTTCCCCCATCCCATGAAGTAGCAAAATACATACTTTGAAGCTTGTTAATAAAGCGTGTTGTAATCGATGAAGCAGATAACGTCATGCAAGCCAATTGAAAGGATTTCTCTATTCACTTTGCAGTGCTTGGCAGCAAACCTGCTGCAATAGCTGTGGATTTACACCTGGAAGGCTTGGCTGTCATATTGCCGCACCATGCCAACAACAGGAACTTTTCATTGCCCTCTGGTGCAATTTGCTCAACAATTCAGATCATACTTTCAGATTATAGCTCCTTGGTTTGTTACTCTTTTAAATCAGAGTAACCCGTGTCATAACATGTTACACCAATGTCACTCTGCCTGCATCTGAACATGCACCAGGGGCGTATTGTGTTCTCTGAATTATTTTTCATGAACATAACTATGATTTTGCAGTCTGGCATGCGTTGTCATCTTCAATTGTCTTAATCCCCCTTCCCACCCACCCGTATTTCACGGCATGCTGAAAGGAGCCTATGTAACCCACTAGTTAGTGTTTATTACAGGTCCCTCCCCACAGTCTACAGAGGATAGTAGCCTGTTACAGCTGAGCGTTTAGCATCTTTTACTTTGAACTCTGGAAGTCCCTAGGTCAATCCCTGGTATAGTATCTGTCATATATATTATCTGTCATACCTACATGAATGCATTTCTTACTCACTGGACTAGTGTAACTGGTTGACTTGTGTGTGTGTGTGTGTGTGTGTGTGTGTTTGTTTGTTTGTTTGTTTGGCTGAAAATGGCTTTTGGATCAAATAAAAATGTTCATTTTGGTAGAAATGTTCCATTTTTCAAAAACTGAAGACTTCCAGTTTTCAGTTTCATTTTTTCATTGAAAAAAAGAATGTTTGTAGGGGATTAATTTTTTTTTTAAATATTAAGAATTGGACAGTTTTTGACTAGTGACTTATGCTTGCAAATAAATTTGAAATATTGAAATGGGTTTTGTTTGGAAGTATCCAATGCACATGCTTCATATTTCTTTTGACAAAATTCACAATTTTCCCTATTTGAAAAAACAGGTAAGCGGTTATTGATTTTTTTAAACCAGTGTTTCAATAAACAAAGACATTAAATAAACATTTTAATAACATTTTTGTAAAAATTGTGGAAAAATAGGCACATACTTTTGAAGGTATGCCTACCAGATTCAAAATCCAGCCAGAGAAGGCGGAGGTGGTGGTAGTGGCCATCTTACTATTTTTAGCTCAGTAGTTAAAACACTTACCTGGGAACAGGGAGACCAAGTTCAATCCGCTCCTGCCGCCCCACCAGAGGAGAAGAAAAGATTTGAAGAAGAGAAGTGCACTGATTGAGCTATGGGATATTCTGATGCGGGGTTCCCTTAATCTCTCCTAGTGAAGCTATCCCAAGTAATGAAAGACTGGTTGGAGCACAGGGACTAGATCCAAGGTCTCCCACCTCCCAAGTGGTGCCCTCGCCACTAGATGGTGGAGTCATTCTCTCACTCCTTTTCTTTCTCTGGCCCAATGACTGGTCCATTGTGGATAAATCCTTAAATAGTCCTGGGGCCCGAGAAAGGGAGGGAAGAAAATAATGCCTCTGTAGAGAATGAGGCTCTTGACCCAAAACTCTCTTTGCAGCAGGGGAAAAATGACTTCTTTATGATTGTAACACAATTAAACAAGATTATAATATTTGTTTAGAGGACAGTGAACAGCAAGAGGTCTGTAAAACTTATATCATAGATGGAAGCTCTAGAAATACAGATGGTATCTGAAATTTTACACTACAAATCCCCATTCAATGAGCTCTCTTTTCCTCAAGGAAAAATCTTGCTGTAATGATATAAGATGTAAAAGCCGCAATTGAAATGAAATGTATTTTTTTCTCTACACTAACATAACATTCAGTGCTAGATGACAGTGCCTCAAACTACTGAAAAATATTCTGTAACGCTACCAGTGGGTTTAGCTTTGTTACAATTTGCTACCCAAAACAAGCCTTCATTCATGAGTGGAGGCTCTGGATTAATATTCATTTATTTGTAAAGGCTTTTTTCCCCGGCAAACAATATATCAAATAGAATAAATGGAAGAAAAGATTAGTACTCACTCTACAGTGAAGGTCTAATTTATTAGCAGAAATTTATAGATATATGATTAGCAAATAAGAAACAGACAGAAAATGATAAAATGATAAAAGATAAATCACAGTCTGTTAATCAGACTGTATGGCTGTGTGCTGGTTTGCAGAGCATGAGCCATGCATTTAATCCATATTTATAAACACGGACTGACCATATCTGAATTGTGCTGCTTAGACTGGTCAATATAAGGGATCAGATTTATCCCAGGTATATATGCCATTGAGGAACACCCAGTGGAGTTTACACCACCAGACTAAAGAGCAATTTTGTTTCAAAAGTAAATATATTCTTGAATGTATAGGGACATGTATAACTGAGATGACAAAGCAAGCATAAGGGGTATTAGCAATCAAGTAACAGCCACAGCCAAGGCAGAAACATAAGAACATAATAATGGCCCTACTGGGTCAGACCAAAGGTCCATCTAGCCCAGTATCCTGTCTTCCGACAGTGGCCAATGCCAGGTGCCCCAGAGGGAATGAACAGAACAGGTAATCATCAAGTGATCCATCCCCTGTCGCCCATTCCCAGCTTCTGGCAAACAGAGGCTACAGATACCATCCCTGCCCATCCTGGAAAATAGCCATTGATGGCAGCTTGGGGCAATTCTCACCCAACACTGATCCAGCATAAGGATGCACGTTGGGGGTGCAACCTGAGTGGGAAGGAATGTAGTGCTACCTATAGGCCACGAGGCTGTTTTAAACTGTCCTGGGGCAGTGATGGTGGAATACCAGCCTCAAGGTCAAGGAACCCATAACAACACCTTGGCAGCTCCTCAGATCACTGCCCCTCAAACTTACCATGTACAGTTGAAGTCATCCCCTGCTGGCTTTGGCCAAGTGCTACAAAATTAAATGGCTGCAGAGCAGCCCTCTGCGACGTATACTGTAATTATAATTAAAGGTGAATCCTAAGCGTGGTCTGTGTGTTTTCTGAGGAATAACTAGGCTGATTAGAGATTTCATGCACAGACAGGACTCCATGGGAGCTCTAAATTAATATCTGCTGCGAGAAAGATAACATTATGGGATGAATATCACAGTGGAAGGATAACGAAATAGGTTAGTGTTTAACTGCTAATTATTGTAAAACATAAGTGGCACCATTCCCTTAACAGAAGTACAAAACAACGGAGTTTGATGGAAAACATTTTGATGCATCATGGTTCCAGTGTGCTCATTTTCATTAGCAGTGGTCCCAAGTGCTTTCTTATAGCTCATCATTTTCTCATCTGCAGCACTTATCACCCGCCCCCCAGCTTTGAATTATTAGTCGGCACTTCAGATGGGCATCAACATTACCAGCTTTATCAAGCATGACATCTCCTCAGAGTCTCTAATATTCCTTACAGATGGTGTTTCTCGACATGAACTACTTTGTCAAACATGACATTTACTCACAAGGTTGTAGAGGTGGATTACCAGCTATCTCCCTCTGTACGTGATTATCTAGTATCCGGAGATGGCTCAAAATCTCTGTGCGATTTTTACATAGTCACATACGATAACGTTCTTGGTCTCGTTCAACTGAATATCTCCCAGCTACATTTCCTGAGCTGTCTTTCAGTGCTGCCACAGAACTCCAGCGATTCTTTTCTTTTCTTTGAAAAAGCCTTCAAGCTCTATAGAGTTTCTACTTCCAAAGAGAAGGTTTGGTCTCATTTTTAAATCACTAGATAGGGACTCAGAAGTGCTAACTCCAGTTCCTAGATCTGCCACAGGCTTCTTGTGTTATCTTAAGCAAGTCACATAATTTCTCTGTGACTCAGTTTCTGACCTGTAAAATGGGAATGATAATAGTACTTCCTTTTCCCACCTTTTTTTCAGTTGTCTATTTAGATTACTGAGATCCTTAGGTCAGGGACTCTCTTGCTATGTGCATGTACAGCACCTTGCACAATAGGGGCCTGATATTGGTTAGTGCCTCTAGGGGCTACTGTTGTTGCCCTGGATTTGAAGGGTACATGGCAGAGGGGCATTGCTGGCACATGATGGCATATATCACGTTGGTAGATGTGCAGGTGTACGAGCCCCTGATGGTGTGTCTGATGTGATTAGGTCCTATGATGGTGTCACTTGAATGTACACCTGCACATCTACCAACGTGATATATGCCATCATGTGCCAGCAATGCCCCTCTGCCATGTACATTCGCCAAACCGGACAGTCTCTACGCAAAAGAATAAATGGACACAAATCTGACATCAGGAATCATAACATTCAAAAACCAGTGGGAGAACACTTCAACCTCTCTAACCACTCAGTGACAGACTTGAAGGTGGCAATTTTGCAACAAAAAAACTTCAAAAACAGACTCCAAAGAGAAACTGCTGAACTTGAATTAATATGCAAACTAGATACAATTAACTGTGGCCTAAACAGAGACTGGGAATGGTTGGGTCATTACACTAATTGAATCTATTTTCCTATATTAAGTTCTCCTCACACCTTCTATGGGCCATCTTAATTATCACTTCAAAAAGTTTTTTTTCCTCCTGCTGACGATAGCTCATCTCAATTGATTAGACTCTGCCTGTTGGTATGCATACTTCCACCTTTTCATGTTCTCTGTATGTATAAATATCTCCTGTCTGTGTGTTCCATTCTATGCATCCGAAGAAGTGAGCTGCAGCTCACGAAAGCTCATGCTAAAATAAATTTGTTAGTCTTTAAGGTGCCACAAGTACTCCTGTTCTTTTTGCGGATACAGACTAACACGGCTACTACTCTGAAACCTGCCATTTGATATAGAAGTTTATTGTGACTAAGATTATTAGCAAAAAGAACAGGAGTACTTGTGGCACCTTAAAGACTAACAAATTTATTTTAGCATGAGCTTTCGTGAGCTGCAGCTCACTTCAGCTGCAGCTCACGAAAGCTCATGCTAAAATAAATTTGTTAGTCTTTAAGGTGCCACAAGTACTCCTGTTCCTTTTGCGGATACAGACTAACACGGCTGGTACTCTGAAACCTAAGATTATTAGGAATGTTTGCTAATAAGTAGTTTATTGATGTTAGGAGAAGTGATGATACAGTAGCGGTCACTGTGCTCTGTGTTTTGTGAAAGTTAGTTATAAAAAGGACTAGATAATAGAGTGTACTTTGTAGCAATACTTTGAAGCTATTTTGATAGATGTTTTTCTTGACACCTTACTCCCCGGTGGGGAGGCAACCAGCCATGGCTGAACTGTCGCCATATATTTATGGGGCCCTATGCAGTATTATTAAACTGGCGCTCCTATGCCTGATGGCAGCCCAAGCTCGCATGTGTATTTTAGATAAGGGTGCTCTTTTGAAGGATTTATTTTAAAAACTATATGTCTGAAGATCCAAGCATTTAAGGCTAAAGATGGATACTCAGATTGTGCATCTAAAATACTCAGATTGTGCATCTAAAAATCTATGCAAGGATTTTTTAGAGATGTGGTTTTATAATCTATATAAATCTTTATAAAGCAACACACTAATGAAATATTTTTAAAGCAAATTTTAAACTAAGGTCCTGTAGACTAACTTGTTCTGAGTAAATATTACAGTCATGCACAAGTGTTTTTATCAGTAAATTTAGAAACTGACAGTATATACCTGGGGATTGGCAAATGCCTGTTAAATGGCTCTGTTACCACTTGAATGGCTCTTTAACAGTTTCAGTGTTGTGCTAATAGGTCTGGAAGACTGGAGGCTTTTTTACTTTTAAGTACTAGATCCCACTCCAGAGGAAGACTCACCAGGCTGCAGCAGCCAGCTGGGGTGGGAGCCTGCAGGAAGGGTCAGAACAGGGATAGGAAGAGGTGGCAGGATGGACACTAAGACCCCGGGGTGCCCCAAATTTTCAGGTTCCCTACATAGCCACATATGCTGCCTATGCCTAAGGATAACTCTGACTGCCACAATGTACTCAGTACCCTCCCAGATTTTAGGTAAATATTGAGATGTCTAAACCTATTGCTTGTGTCTGTGTGTAGTTTTAGATAAGAGCATGCTTTTGTATTATTCTCACTGATTTATTCCTGACACCACCTGGAATGAAACAGTTAAGTTACCACTGCTGTGGGTTCTGAAAACCCTGGGTGACACAATGGTTAAATACCATTATTTTTACTAACTTGTAGAACTGAATGGGAATTTTCCATTGGCAATTTTTTGAATGAAAATTCACTTTTTTGTAAAACTAAACATTTCTGCAGGGAAATGTCAGTTTTTCGTCAGAAAATTGTCCCCTGGCTACTGAGGGACAAGCTACACTACAGTGGCACGGGGACAACACTGCAACTATGCCACTGTGATGCCATAGTGTAGACACTTTCTACATCATGAAAGGGGCTTTTCCATCACTGTAGTTAATCCACCTGGCTGAGAGGGGTAGCTAGGTCGATGGAAGAATTCTGTGTCTACAAAGGGGGTTAGGTTGACCTAACTACATTACAGAGGACATGAAATTTTTCATAGTCCTGAGCAACATAACTAGGTCGGTATTTTTAGGTGTAGAACGGGCCCCAGGCTCTGGGTACCTTGAAGAGTCTTGGAAACCTTCCAAAATGGTCAAAGCAAAATGCTGTGTTTGACTTTTTCAAAATGAAATTTCAGAATTCCTGTTCTGTGGGAAATTTTTGATTTTTTTGGTTCCATTTCAGAACTATTTGTTTTTTAATTTAGAATTTCTCAGAGAATCCAGGTCAACTCTACTATTTTAACGTTTCCTCAGTCCTTGCTGTCATGTGACAATGGGAAGAATGACAGAGTTGCTTTCTTCTGACTGAGGGATTTTTGTAAGAATAAGGAATACAGTGTTCCTTAACAGGTTTCAGAGGGGTAGCTGCGTTAGTCTGTATCAGCAAAAACAAAGAGGAATCCTTGTGGCACCTTAGAGACTAACAAATGTATTTGGTCATAAGCTGTCGTGGGCTAAAACCCACTTCATAAGATACTTCCTTAAAGTTACTCTGACTATATCTTCCTCACCTAGCGCTTCTGCCTGACAGTGTCTCTGGCTTTACTCTGCCTAACTTCCTTCCACAGATTTATTCTCATACTTTTCATGGTTAAGGGAGCTAGTTCTCCTTTAGTTCAAGTGTTCAAGGCCCATGTTTCTGGTGATGAAAGTCTTGGGTTCAGTCCCTACTGACACCCATAGTATCACTGTGTGTGTTTGATTGGCCACTGTTCATTACAGAATATCACTCCACATGGGAATTAAGGTGGGATGGACCTCTGATGCTCTGGATGTCTACTAGAAGGGCTGCTGCCAAATATGATTGTTTCACTGTGACCTTGTCCTCCCCTTTATGTCTCATCCTGTGTTTAGATGTTGGGGAAAGGATTTTTTATTCCATTCAGGTGCAGTACATAACACCATGGAACCCCAGTCCCTGCCCTGGATGCTACCACATTACAAATAATTAATAAAAGCAAGTAAATGAAGAGGGACACTGTAATACATAGGACTGGTGTTTGTGATCATTCTTCCCTCTAATGGTTGGGCCCAATTTATTACATTCTCCCCTAGCAAAAGACCCTTTTCTGTAGCCTGTGGGAGTATGAGGCCTATATTTTGGTTGCTGAAGATTCTCGCTTTGATTGCTGTTGATGACCAGGATGTCTGTATGTTCAGTTGTAGCCAGGTTTCATTGCACTTTTAAAACATCAAGAGAACCCTTGTAAAAAAAAAATTTTATGCCATTTTACAGATCAGTAAAGTCAGGCATAGAGAGTTAAGACCAATTTCATATGGACAAATCATCATATTAACTTTAGTGGCGTTACTCCTACTTTACACAACTGTCACTAAGAATGGAATCATTTTTTTTAACAAATTCACCTCTGGTTTTGGGTGCATCCATTTTGAGGCACCCAACCGGAGCACCCACAACTCCAGTTTTGGTCCAAGTGTTTGGATCAGGGTCACACAGCAAGTCAGTGCTAGTCAGGAGTAGAACCCAAAAGTCCCAACCCTCTATCATCTCATCCATCATCTGTTCAGTGTCTGATCATTTCCTGCAGTGAGACAGAAAAGATGGAAGTTCTGACAGAAGAACAGTCTTTGCCAGTGCAATTGTATATATGTTTAGTGAGGCTGGGAGCTGAGATGGTAAAGGAAGAACCTGAGAATAAATAAAATAAATAAACTCTGATCCCTCTATCATTGGCACTAATAATTTAATCTCAATACTCTGAGAGAGGATTTTTAATAACAATTTCATAAATTAAATTAGTCATTTAACTACAATTTTCTACGCTCATAATAACTCTATGGCATGGGGAGTTGGGATTTCCCAATGCTTATTGTTCATTCATCCTTCATCTGCAGCAAGTGCTATCAAATTCCAAGTCCTGGCACTGGCAAATGTTATCCTAGCGTAGCTCCCATCTCATCACTTCCTGTTGGCAGGTGAACACAGTGATGATGAATAATTTTATTTATTCCCAGACGTTTCCATAATGTGCTAGGTATTGTATAAGCATCAAAGAAACAAGGGTTCCTCTCCTCCCAGTCCAAAGAATTCACAAACTAAAAGAGAACAAAGCAGATGGACAGATGAAGGTTATCAAACAAGTAGGGTGTGATCGAGGTGGTGACTGGCCACATATTGACAATATGTTTGCTAATACAGATTTGTTTTCTGTTAAGCTATCACAACTATCCTCAGTTGCCCCCGGATCTTGCCATTATGGGTGGACTAGTTTGGTGCAGGTATCATGGTAGCAGTGGGTCTTCAGGAGAGATTTGGATGAGGAGATTGTAATAGCTTTGTGGACATTCCATACTTAGTGTGCAGCACGGACGAGGCCACTGAGATGGTTGTGGAAGAAAATGGATAAACAGCAGGTCGAGGCTAGTGTCAGAAGGGATTGGTCAGAGGAGGATAATGCAGAGTATACTTGGGAGGGAGGAACAAAGGCAGTAGTTATTATTTTAGGCTGGGATTTTGAAAAGCAGAAGCTACTGACTTTCTATGGAAGTTGGCCATCTCAGTTTCTTAGGGAAATTCCCAGCAATACACTCAATAAAGTGGTGCAGTTGCCAAGTTCAAATGACTGTAAATAGTTCTCTCTCTCCTATTCAAACATTAATTCCATCAGGTTTGAAACGAATTAGACACGCCTGAGTTGTCATATATTTCTTATACATCAATCATAGTTAATAATAGCCATTTAAAATCAGGGTCGTCTCACTGCAAGTAGAATACAATGTCAGATCTCTCAGAGCGCAAAATTCCCCATGCTCATGAAAAATAAAAAACAGCTTAGAACAAACAGATTGACATCTGGCTCTGAAAACACATCTGACCAGCTCTGCTGTTTGCTTGCTAGGAGAGATTAAAAGACAAGAAATATAAAAACCTGGGCAGTTCTTCCCCTCATGCTCTGTAATTGAATGTTTTTTTTTCATGTAATGCATTCAGCAAACATTCTATGCAATGTGTCCTTTTTTGCTATGTTTAATTCCAAAGCGCACACGCGCTCTCTCTCTCTCTCTCTCTCTCTCTCTCTCTCTCTCTCTCTCTCTTACCCTTAAAAGATCAACTGGGGCCTGATAACAAGCAGCATTTTCCCTCATTTTGGGTACTGAGGTTTTATTTATCAAACTGCTGCTGTTTCAAACCTTGAAAGCCATGATGCTCTTTTATCACAGGACTGCCAGATTGAGTGTAATCCCTCAAAAATTCCCTTACTACTGGATCTTCTGTGATAGGGTATGCCAACTGCACACTGAGCCAGTAAGGGTTAATGGACTGCTGGGGGCCCACTCAGGCCCTCCGAATTACACCTGCACTCACTGTCAGCTAATGAAGGTATCACACTATCTGGAGTAGGTCACCACTGTGAGTGCCTGTCTCAGGGCAGACACCCCAACCTGGTGGTATGTTTTATGATTCGATTTCACCTTGTCAGTAACAAATGTGAGCTCCTGGATCACTACACCAGTCTTACCACGGAGTCACAGACAATCCCCTTGGAATCGCCAGCCTACCTTGCCACCCAGACAAAATGAACTTTCTGATAATGGTCACTTAAACCAAAAATCGCACCACATCAGGTTTCTCCCAGTCCCAAGAGACGAGTCACTTACCGCAAATCAATTGGTATTCCAGATCTACACCAAAGACAACGCTGGCAGTCAGTTCTGTAGTAAAATAACTAAAGATTTATTAGCTAAGAAAAAAAAAGAGAGTTTATTGAAAGGTTAAAGCAGATAAAATACCTGTACAGGTGATTCACAGTCTATAATTCCAAATGGTAACAGAGAGGTAGTACTCTGCCAGTTTCCTAAAAGTCTCTCGGGGCAATCCAAAATAACTCTGGGGATCTGCATCTTCTCAGTCAGTTATTTTGCCCTGTTAGAATCCAAACAGTCCAGAAATGAAGGCTTTCTCCTTGAATCGATATTTATAGCTGCTTCTGATAGAACACAAGCTGACAGTGTCTCTCCTCATCTGGGTTTTTCCTTTGATGCTGATGGGTGAGGAATTCATTTTGAGTCTCTGATCTCAGGTCACCACCACAATGGCCATTTGCTTTGGAATTAGCACCTTTTCTGATAAAGTCCTTCATTAGCATTCCCCAAGGCTTCTTTGATGCCCGATGAGTTATTTAGTTACAGGGGTATGTGCAGTGTAAATGTTTACTATTACATTACAACAGGAACAGCAAAGTCAAAACAACAAGTAACATTCCACTACTTCTACAACGTTTAAACACCTAGAACATGAATCACTTTGATCTATACAAGGGGTAGGCAACCTATGCTGCCTGGGTCCTGGCCACCGGTCTGGGGGGCTCAGCATTTTAATTTAATTTTAAATGAAGCGTCTTAAACATTTTAAAAACCTTATTTACTTTACATACACCAATAGTTTAGTTATATATTATAGACTTATAGAAAGAGACCTTCTAAAAACGTTAAAATGTATTACCGGCACGTGGAACCTTAAATCAGAGTGAATAAATGAAGACTCGGCACAGCACTTTTGAAAGGTTGCTGACCCCTGATCTATACTAATATACAAACGACTTGACTTGAATACACTGTAGCATGACCTGGTCAGCCAGCATCACAGAAGGGGTGTTTAAAAGGGGAGCAGGACAGCCTGGTTGCTAACTGAACAGGAGGAAAAAAGAGTTCGTACTCCTTGAGGGAAAGGCCCTGTTCAGGTTCTCTACAGAGGCTGCAGATTGTCAGAGGGAAGTAGGTGTGGTCCAGGACTCCTGAGTTTGTTCTGGGACTATTTTCCTTTGTGTGTTTATAAATGGGTTGTTGGCCCATGCTGGGCTGCCTGGGAGAAGCAATGATTCTTGCAGGGAAACCCTGCTCAGCTGGTGTGTGCGCAGGGGTGGCTCCAGGCACCAGCACGCCAAGCGCATGCCTGGGGCGGCAAGCTGTGGGGACGCTCTGCCGGTCGCCGCGAGGGTGGCAGGCAGGTTGCCTTTGGCGGCATGCCTGTGGAGGGCCCACTAGTCCCGCGGCTTCGGTGGACCTCCCGCAGGCGTGCCGCCGAATCCGTGGGACCGGGGACCTCCCGCAGGCAAGCCGCCGAAGGCAACCTGCCTGCCGTGCTTGGGGCGGCAAAATACCTAGAGCCGCCCCAGTGTCTGGGGAACTGCCTCAAACTCTGTGGATTTCTTCCACCATACTCGCGCCTACCCTGTGGTTGGTCTGGGATGCTGATGAGCATGTGTCTGTGTGGTGATGGTAGTCATTGTCCCCTCTTATCTATGGCCTTTAAATACCACTGTATATTCTCTCCATTTCTCTTCACTCACCGTGAACTCAGTGCGCTCATATATCTATGCCCCATGTTCTGAAAAATGTGGAACAAAGATTTAATCCCCAGGTAACTTCCTAGCAAAATCTCACTAGGATTTTATGGCCCTCATTATAGACTGAGTTTCGTGTCTGGCCTGTTATAATAGGAATTCCATGTATGAAACCTTTGTAGGACCAGGCCTAAATGTTGACCCCAATAGCTGACAACTAACTCATTGTTTTTATGGGATTATTGGTCTGCAATCTTTTTTTAAAAAATCCAGATTTTAAAAATCTTTGCAGAAAGGACAGTGTCTTTGAAGGTGTGTGAATAGCACCTGGGAGCTTCTGGGTAATCCAGAAACAATCATTAGAGCTGGATGAAAAAGGGATTATTTTGCACAACAATTGTAATAAAATATCTCCTCTGTCTTCATTGAAAATTTAAATATTTGATCATATGTGAGAAGCTCTAATAAAATTAAGTATTAGTACCAATAATCATGTTTCATGATTTATCTATTATTGACTGTTACTGTTTTGGGCCCTTTTATGCTTCCTGCCTTGGACATTGCTTGACGAATGGCACATTATGGTCTAAAATAACACTGTATTCCTGACATAATGATTCCCTGGTTTCAAATATCCTGGGTCAATTTCATTGGGTCCTGGAAATTGTTTGGCTGTGAGCTGACTCTGGCCTGTGTCACTGGGTGAGTAGGCTCTAGATTAGATTATTAGAGACATTGATTTAGCGATGCAATCTTCAAAGGTAAAAACTCAATGGGAATGAAAAGCCTGACGTGATCTCCTCCTAAAAGGACTGACGGAGACCTGGCCATTTTAATCTGCTGCCATGACCTGTACAATTAACTCATTGATTGTCTCTGATTTTCTGCAGAGCTAGATGATGACAGAGAGACCTGTTGTGGTTGCTTTAATAAAGAGCAGTTAATCTTTTATTTTAATTTCTTTTAGTGAGTTTGCTATATCTTTTTACTGTGTTACACCATGTGGCTGCCTTTTAAGAGAGAAGGACCAGTCGCTGTAGGGGAAGTGTGCACAGGAATTATCTGGCAGTTCTGTGATAAAGGATAACCTCTTCTGGAGGGATTCCTTGATGAAGTGGAGGAGCTGCTAACATAATTAAGCCATCTCTCATTTAAAATCAGCTGCTCTGCCAACAAATGGGATACCAAACGTCGTGCCTGCTGATCCAGTTCCTTGGCAGGTGCTGGAACTATACAGGGTGCTGCTGATGGATACCTCACTGTAGCAATGTGGAGCCTCAATTCTAACATAAAGGAAGTGGGAATGGCTTTCTGGGCAAAAAACGTTGTCTTCCCTGAGGCCAGTACAGGTTATTCTAGGAGCAGCCAAGCTGAGATGGAAAGTTTGGGCTGGAATTTGTTACGTTATTAGTCACTTGATAAATAAAGCCAAACCCTAGCTAGACAAAGAATCTTAACCCTATAGACCATGCGTTGGGTGTTTCACAGTAGGGTAGGAAAGGCACCAGCACATAGAAAGTTCTTCCATATTGTCTATTATTGAGTCTCCTGTGCCTTGCTCTGAAGCAGCTGTTACTGGCCACTGTTCCAGAGAGGATGCTGGACTTGATAAACCACTGCTCTGATCTGATGTGGCAATTCCTACATCCCCATGAGACTGGCTCAAGGCAGGGTACTGCAAATCATTATTCAATGTGACAGAGATGGTATGTCTTATGCAGGGACAGAGTTTGTTTACTTGGGAGCAATTCCCTATCGCTGGCTAGTTCACGGACATGTTTACGTTAGTTTCATGCTTAGTTGCTTTTGAAATCCACTCACTTAAAAAAAGCCAAAATTGGGATTGAGTACGTGTGGTTAGATTGCATCTGACATTTTACTGAGGACTGGATACACGCTCAGATGCTATTCTGCTGCTGCTGTCTCTGATTTCTGATTTCATTCTTATGGTCTCCAGTTCAGAGTAGCAACACGTGGCTGCTTATTATTGGTAATAATAATACTTAGCACTTGCGTGGCATTTTTCATCTCCACTGGGCCATTCAAACAACAGAAACAGAGCAAATCTTGGTCAATTTACTCACAAGTGCTTCAAAAATGAGAGGCTATTTTCCCTCAGGGATTACTAACATGAAAAAGGCAAGTAAGATTTATCCCAGATATAGGCCCTAATTCAGGAAAGCAATAATTAAATGTTCTCCTGTATAGGGATGAATTTAGGCCTATGCCTACATCAGTGTTTCTCAAACTGGGGTCGCCGCTTGTGTAGGGAAAGCCCCTGGTGGGCCAGGCAGGTTTGTTTACCTGCCCCGGCCGCAGGTCCGGCCGATCGCGGCTCCCACTGGCCGCGGTTCACCGCTCCAGGCCAATGGGAGCTGCTGGAAGCGACGCAGACTGAGGGACTTACTGGCCGATACTTCCAGGAGCCCCCATTGGCCTGCAGTGGTGAACTGCGGCCAGTGGGAGCTGTGATAGGCCGGACCTGCAGACGGGGCAGGTAAACAAACTGGCCTGGCCCGCCAGGGGCTTTCCCTACACAAGTGGCAACCCCAGTTTAAGAAACACTGGCCTACATCCTTCTCTGAACGGAGTCTGAATGTTGTGGTGAGGACTGATTGCGAAGTTTCCATCAACGCTGTTTTTCAATGGAAAGATGGGTTTGGGGCTAAATTAATCATTTGTGGAAGGTGTCTGCTTCCTACAGAAAACTGAGGTTTTGGCCTAAACTGAAAACTTCTAGCTGTTGGCTGAATTTTTGGTTTTCAATTTTTTTTTTAATGACAATTCATGGTTTACCCAAGGAAAATTTTACCACACTCCAACCAGCTGGTGTTCAGATGTCTTCACTTTCTGTGGGCTCCAATACTGAGTTCTGTATGAGGAGCAAAATAACCAACAACTTCTTCTCTTAAAATATATACACTGCTCTAGGCTACAGTAATCACTCAAAACACTGCAATATTTCTATAGTCAGATGTACTGTCTTACAGTAAGATGCTGTTGCTTAGGAAAGGGTTATTTATTCCCTAGGAATAAATACAATGGTGACTCAACTTGTGAGAAGGGGGTGGGGAATCTTGCTAGTTCCAAAACAAATTAAGAACTTCTGGTTTCACGTCTAATTTTTCTTTTTTTTTTAAGATGAAAAACTGTTTCAAAAGCACAGACTGCCATCCACCATTCACAGACGCCCCTTGTACCTGCCCACGCTTTTATAGTGTCTCAAATTGGGAACCAAAAATGAAAGCTCCCAAAATTACTAGTCACTTTTAAAAATTCTTGGCCTCTAGATACAATCATGTACTGGGCAATTTTGGGTTCAGTAGCATAGCTGGGTGTCTGTTAAATCACTTATATAAGCTAGATGAAAATTGTGCTTTGGAGTTGCTTTTGTCAACCTTTGATTATATGTTACATGTTTATATATAGGACAAAAATATTATTGGAAATGTCAGTGCTTGTTAACAATATCTTTGTAAATAGCTTCAGCTTTGGTAGTCCTTGCTAGCTTTTGTATCATGAAGCAATTAATACATCATGTTGTATTTCCTACAGCTAGTGGCTATATTTGCAATATGATAGGTGTTTTTTCATACACTGTTACAATTAACAGTAATTTTAGAGTTGTTTGTTTTTTCATCTTCAGTTCACTGACGCCTGGAGAAGACATTTGGGCACATCCCAAACCACCATAGCCCTGGTGGTGAGAAATCCAAGGATGTCACCTTAGAATAAACACCAACCACTGGTCTGGAGGGAGAGAGGAGCTGTGATGGCTTAGCACAGGGAGAGACTACGATGCATCAAGGGAGATGTAGTCCAGTGGAGGAGCAAGTCCCATCGGAGAAAATTAGGGCACAAAGAACCCAAAACTACAACTTTGAAACCATCTTCCCTCAACTTATATGGAAGCCTGCAGAGATATCTCCACAATTCACACACAACTGATTAGGCAGAAGGAACCACCAAGTCCCCTTTCTAGCATTGCCAAGACAATGCAGAGGGAGCAGATCTGCCGAAAGGGAGGGAGAATGTGAGCTTGGAAGCTGGACTGTATTATCCAACTCTGCCTCTTAGCACCCGGGGAGGTAGACACTGAGAGGACGAGTTTGGGAAGGGGAGACTTTTGATGGGCAGGACATGGTAGCAAAGCTTGTCCCCATACCATGCTAATCCTCCATTTTTCATGTCACACTGTCTGGAGTGGCTCACAACCATGAGTGCCAATGTCAGGCCAGACTGTTGAGAAGCAGGGCAGGGACGCCAAACTGACTGCATGTTCTATAATTAGATTTCACCAACCCAGTAACAAATATGAACCCCTAAAGCACCATACCAGTCTTACCATGGAGTCACAGCCAGTCCCCTGGGTCTCTCCAGTCTACCTTTCCACCCAGGCAAACTGGACAATGTCAGTTGGTTGCTATATACAGCAGAGATCACAAAAGATTCAGGTTGCTCCCAGTCCCAATGCACCAGTCACTTACCCCCAGTCAATTTGTACCTGCGATCTCTCACCAAAGACGACGCTTGTAGACAATCCTGTAATAAATTAACTAAAGATTTATTAATTAGGAAAAAGAAGTGAGGGTTGTTACAAGGTTAAAGCAGGCAAGCATATCTACACAAATGAGTTGCAGTCTATGGTTTTACAAGGTGACAGTTGCAATACTCGGCCAGCTCTGAATCTCTTTTCGGGCTAGCCCAGGTTGACTCTGGTGATCTCTGCTCCAGTTTCATAGCTCCAGCCCTGCGAGAGGCCAAAGAGGGAGCGAGATGAGAAAAGTTTCTTGTCAGCTATTTTTATGTCCTTCTTCCAGCATTCAAGCTGCTGGGATGAGCCCTTTTGTGCGTAGCCTTTTCATGGGTGTGAAGGGGCAATGAATGAAGTCGTTGTATTGTGGTGTCCCATAATGGCCCATTTAGTTTTGATAGGACTTCTTGATGGTCAGCAGAGGATCCTTGCGGACTTGGTTCATAGTTTCAGAGCAAACATTTTTACAGTTATAAAGTGAAAGCTTAACTTTTATCTTATAGCATGTGAAAAAGATATTCTAAGTGACGCGGATGCAGGCAGCAATTTACGAGCATAGACTAAACACTAAACATATTGTTGTAAGTTTAATATCCACCTTGAAGGGCCAAAATCCCAATAATATGTATGTAAGATCTTGACCACAGTTGCTGTTAAGAACCTTTCACACAGGCTCAGATTCCACAGCTTGGTCTGAGGTCTGGGGCCAAGTTAACAATGGACAATATATGGCTAAAAGAAAGCAAGGGTAAACAGGAGGCAACCTTGTTTGTTTCAGCTACACAAGAGATAAGCTGAGTCAACATAACTCCAGCTGGGGAGCAGTAACTGGGAGGCTTATCAGGAGTTACAGGCACACAACTCACTGAGAGGAGCCTTAAAGTCTGCTCCCTGGCGCAGGAAGAAGATAATGGGGCACACTCCCCAAATGCCAACCAGAGTTCAGGGAGAGGCCTAACATGATAGCATAAGTTAAAAGAACAGGAGTCCTTGTGGCACCTTAGAGACTAACAAGTTTATGCTCAAATACATTTGTTAGTCTCTAAGGTGCCACAAGGACTCTTGTTCTTTTTGCGGATACAGACTAACACGGCTGCAACTCTGAAACCTAGCATAAGTTATGGCATCCTCCCTTTGACAGATGCACCCTCCCTCAGAGATGCCAATCCTAGTTCCAGAAATGCAAGGGTGAATCACACACGTTGATTCAAACAATCAACAAAAGGGAACAAAGGGTAGGAATTAATGGTAAATTCTCAAAATGGAGAGGGGTAACTAGTGGTGTTCCCCAAGGGTCAGTCCTAGGACCAATCCTATTCAATTTATTCATAAATGATCTGGAGAAAGGGGTAAACAGTGAGGTGGCAAAGTTTGCAGATGACACTAAACTACTCAAGATAGTTAAGACCAAAGCAGATTGTGAAGAACTTCAAAAAGATCTCACAAAACTAAGTGATTGGGCAACAAAATGGCAAATGAAATTTAATGTGGATAAATGTAAAGTAATGCACATTGGAAAAAATAACCCCAACTATACATACAACATGATGGGGGCTAATTTAGCTACAACGAGTCAGGAAAAAGATCTTGGAGTTATCGTGGATAGTTCTCTGAAGATGTCCACGCAGTGTGCAGAGGCGGTCAAAAAAGCAAACAGGATGTTAGGAATCATTAAAAAGGGGATAGAGAATAAGACTGAGAATATATTATTGCCCTTATATAAATCCATGGTACGCCCACATCTCGAATACTGTGTACAGATGTGGTCTCCTCACCTCAAAAAAGATATTCTAGCACTAGAAAAGGTTCAGAAAAGAGCAACTAAAATGATTAGGGGTTTAGAGAGGGTCCCATATGAGGAAAGATTAAAGAGGCTAGGACTCTTCAGTTTGGAAAAGAGGAGACTAAGGGGGGACATGATAGAGGTATATAAAATCATGAGTGATGTTGAGAAAGTGGATAAGGAAAAGTTATTTACTTATTCCCATAATACAAGAACTAGGGGTCACCAAATGAAATTAATAGGCAGCAGGTTTAAAACAAATAAAAGGAAGTTCTTCTTCACGCAGCGCACAGTCAACTTGTGGAACTCCTTACCTGAGGAGGTTGTGAAGGCTAGGACTATAACAATGTTTAAAAGGGGACTGGATAAATTCATGGTGGCTAAGTCCATAAATGGCTATTAGCCAGGATGGGTAAGAATGGTGTCCCTAGCCTCTGTTCGTCAGAGGATGGAGATGGATGGCAGGAGAGAGATCACTTGATCATTGCCTGTTAGGTTCACTCCCTCAGGGGCACCTGGCATTGGCCACTGTCGGTAGACAGATACTGGGCTAGATGGACCTTTGGTCTGACCCGGTACGGCCTTTCTTATGTTCTTATGTTCTTATGTTGTGTATGGTTGTGTACTGTTTACTGTTCTTTTTGCTTAAACCCTCCAGGAATGGACCTATGGGACCACCTGTCTGAAAGAGCCACCATCATTTCTGTGGTTCTGAAATCTGGATTTAACTTACAAGAGGAGAATTTTGAGGGAAAACAGCTGTGTATTAGCAAACATGTTAACCTGAGATATGGGTGGAGCCATTATACAATCTTTTAGACTATTGGTTTTATTGTACTAATCTTGTCTTGCTGCTAGAATCTATTCAGGGGCTCGGGAACTCCCACCCCATCGCCTCTCTCTGCCCATTGTCACCCTATATCATATGTTGTAATCAATTGCTTAGCAGTGTCTCACTGAGCCTGATAAGCAAAGTGACACTCTGCCAGCGCTGTGCATAATAAACCCTCGTGCTTGACTCTACACGGTGTCCATTTCTGTTCCTTCACACCTTAACTATACTAACACACTGGTGAAACTGAGTGGTTCCCAGGAATGAATCGGTCACCACGCAGCTGAAGTTTTGGTGGTGGTAGCGGATGGCGGGAGCGAGTCCTTTCTTGAAGGCTTTAAAACCTCCAAGCGATGATTGTTTTGATGAAATGCTAAAACTGTATTATACTGTTCAGCACTAGATGGCACCATGTGTACCATACCTTACCTGCGCTGATCTCTCCATGATGGAAGCTCTGTCTATATCTGATACAGATGGCCGACCTGCTAATAGGAGCCCTGCAGCCTACTACAAGGAGTACATGACAATTATGAGGGATGGCTTGGGAGGTGGGATATTTCCCATTTGAATAGAACCTATTTGCCTGCCCCAGCTGGAGCAGAACCTAGCTCATTGTGACACATTGGATTTTGCTTCGCAGTAAGTGGGCGAACACAATCAAAGCAGCAAGAGAGATGTACTTGGTGTATTTGCTTTGAATAGTAGTGGGTGCACCATTTGCAGCTGGATTTCAAACAGGCCAAAATTTGGTGGCGGTTGCAACTAGGGGAAAAGTGGGTCAATTCAGGCCCATCTGTAAGTTTATCAATTGGGGCATTCCCTCACTCTCCCCACATCTGTTTGTTGTACCCACAGCAGTTTCTCATCTTCTACTTGGTCCCCTTCCTGCACTGTGCGGCATGCAGGCAGATTTCTACACCTGCACAAAGCTCCATCAAAATCAGTAGGGCACCATGCACGGACAAGGCCAACAGGTGCAGAAACCTTCCTCCGCACTACACAGTGCAGGATCAGGGCCATACACTGTAAGCACTGGGGGCAAGAACTGTCTTTTTCTTGTGTATGTAAAATCCCTAACATTGGGCCCCAATCACTGACTGAGTCCTTAGGCCCTACTGCACCATAAGTAAGTTGTATTGTTCATGATACTACTTCACAGTTCACTATTGATACGGTGTGCTATAATTAGCAAAAATAATGCTCTGACTCACATTTCACTTCCCAGCATAGATTTAATAGCCAGATGTTAAAGGGAGACCAACATTTTTTGTTACTGGTTCCAAACTGAGGACTGGAGCTGGTCAAAATAGGTGGAACAAATGTCACACATTTGCCCTTCTGTGGAAATTAAAAAAACGGGAAGAATTTTTTTTTCACTGAATTTTTTAAATTAAACAAAACTGGGGGGGGGGTAATTATTCAAAAAGGTCATAGAATTTTTTAAAAATTAAGTCAAATTTGGATCAGTGCTAGACCCCCCCCCTTCCCAGCAAAGCACCTGCTTCACTTAAAGCCTGTGAGGATCTCATTTGCTTAAGAGCTTTGCTGGATTAGGGTCCTGGTGCAGGTAATGATGGTCTATCGTGTGTCAGTCTTCCTGACTTAATGACTTTGCTTCTGTCACTTGTTGTCCGACCATTAATGCTCTTAAACTTGCACGGGTGAACGTGTGTAATGGAAGGCTGCAGCGAGGCACACATATCCTAGAGTCTCCCTTTGTACTCGGTGTGCAGATGTATTTTTCAAGCCCAGGTAGTAGCGTGATTTATTATTCAGCAGCAGCTGCTGTGGTGCACTAGAAAGGTTTCCAAAAATAACATTAACATGAATGATAACTCCAGGGTCCTGCCCCTGCACACCTCTCATTTTGTCATTATTTTAACTAAGCTGTTTTGCTAACAACTGTCAGGAAAGGTGGACATTAATGGGCACAGTTACTGGACTATCCAGGGTTAATCAAGAGCTATGATGCCGCTCAACAGGGAGTCCATAGTGAGGCCCAGACGTGATCTGTAAGGAATGCGTATGCAAGAATGAAACAATTGTGTCTAATTCTTTCCCAAGACAGTTTAGGGCACCATGAGCACATCAAGCCTGTGCTCTACTGGTTCCCACTCTCCTTACACTGCCACTTTAAGGGTGGCAAAAGGGGAGGGACAATGGGAAGTATGTATATGGGATGGGACTACCTGCTTCCATCTACTGAGTGCTAGAAGGAGGCCCCTCTATTCAGGGCCGGCTCCAGCTTTTTTGCCGCCCCAAGCGGTGAACCGGGGAAAAAAGAAAAAAAGTTCAGCCGCGCGGCTTCATTCTTCGGCGGTGGGTCCTTCGCTCTGAAAGGGACTGAGGGACCTGCCGCCGAAGTGCCGCTGAAGACCCAGACGTGCCGCCCCTTTTCATTGGCCACCGCAAACACCTGCTTCCTTTGCTGGTTCCTGGAGCCGGCCCTGCCTCTGTTATTCAAATTGTGGTAGGGCTTAATTCTTCCATTCAAGGATTGGAATCTTCCTGTGCTATGTGCTGACCTAACATAGAGTACCCCAAAAAGGCTGCAGTCTGACCATGTTTAGATTAGGTAGCTGGGGCAACAAGACTATTTTCAAGAAAAACCTTGAATTAACCAACATTGTCGTGTCAGCATTTGGCCAAACACATTGCACGTGCTGCGCATGTGTCTGAGTAGAGATTGGGTTAAGAGCTTCAGGCTTTGGCCTTCTGTGATAGTTTTTCTAGCGCTGCCTGTCTTGCCCAATATGTTTACAATATTATGCATGTACAAACGTTAAGCAAATAAAAGTGTGTTTGTTGCTGAGTCCTGTAAATGCAGTTAAGGATGACAGCAAAACCGTGTTTTGATTTTGTTTTATTTCTAAGCCGCGGGACTTAAGAGAAGAATTTAAAACTGTTAACTGTAAGAAGCTCCTTGCAAGCAACTAAGGAGATCAGATAGAATTACAGGACATGGTGAACTCCAAGAAAAGAAGGAATTTGTCAAAGCCTGAGTTTTCCCTTAAGCTAAAGAGAAAGAAGATTGTTTTGACAATAGCAATGCAGGCAGTGCCTTGTACCTTAAGAAGTAAAGAAGAAAGAAGAATTTCTTTCTCTGTTGTCAGAGGGAAAAACAAGCATTCAGTATAAACATTAGACCAGATTTTTATCGGGTGTAAGATTTGAAGTCAATGGCGCTATGCCAGTTTACACCAGCTGAAGATCTGGGCCATAATGTTCAACTCACAGTAGTTGAAAACAAGCCTCCCTCCTGAACCTGTTGAGCTTCCTTCTGTGGAGCAGGGCTAGATGAATTCCAGAGGTTACAGCCTGACTGAGCAGTTGCCTGCAGCCTCTCCCCCGGCCCACCCCCATTTCAAGAACCTCCCCAGCAAGTGGGCACAGAAGCACTCTGGGGCCTCTGCTGCCCTTTTGTGGGCACGCCAGCAGAACATGGTCCCATGCAGGGCCGGCGCAACCTATTTGGGGGACGGCGACTTCAGCGGCCGGATCTTTGGCTGCCCCAGTCGTCGTCGGTATTTCAGGGATGGAACCTTCCACCGCCTCTGTCGGGGGCGCCATTTTGGGGGCGGGACCTTCCGCCGCCTAGGGTGCCAAAAAAGCTAGCGGTGCTCCTGGTCCCATGCATGTAACTCCTCCCTCTGCCACCTCACATAGGAGAACAGCTCCTTAACTTGCCACCCCACTTCCCAGCTTCCAGGGTGAGGAATGGCCAGTCCCACTCTGGAGGATGGGATCCCAGCGAGATGCTGTGGGCTGCCACTGAAGAAGGGGCTGGGGGGCCAGCCTGATGTTGCAACGGGTGGTAGGTGGCTGCCAGCTCTGGGATAGGTCCTTTGATGCATCCCCCATCACCTCAGGTTGCCTCCTGTGTCTGTTGTTTTTCAGCGTTAGGCATGCCGGCAGCAGCAATACTCAGGAAGGGCTGGAGAAGTGCCCTTTAATCCAATCTACTGGACAGAGAGTGGTAGAGGGAGAGGATACAGCGTTGGCAGCCACAAGGGTACTAGTTCCAGACTGCCTCTCCCTTGGTGCATGGAAGCACCTTTCTTTACGGTGGTGGCAGATGGCTCCTTTTGTCTGTGCTGCCACCCCTGAAAGATGTGCCTCCAATTACTGGAGTATCTCCTTCTGATGAGGACATTCACCTGCTCCTGCCCCCCTCAGTCTACCATCCTACTACTCTCTCTAGGAAATTTTAATGTTGTGTATCAGTCCTACTCTCTCACCAACCTTCACTGACAAGTGGTCGCTGTGCCAGGCTCTGTTCCCAATGCCTGCGCTCAGCCAGGAGGTGAACGTTGCTCAGTGCAATATATGGGAAATGCAAATGTACCTTTAAAAGCCACCTTAGCTCCCTCGTCCCCTGCTCTCCTTTCATACCGCAACGCAAGAACAAAGAGACGGAACATAGTTGCTGGTGCTGGTGCTCGTTATGGCCCAGTGCTTTGCTGTGCCAAATTCAGAGACATTTTGGAAACCTGGAGCCTAGGCATCACTGTCCTTTTAATCAATCCTGAGTTTGAGAAGTAATGGGCTGCCAACGCTGTATCCTCTCCCTCTACCACTCTCTGTCCATTAGCTTGGATTAAAGGGCACTTCTCCAGCCCTTCCTGACTGTTGCTGCTGCCCGGCACGCCTAACGCTGAAAAACAACAGACACTGCAGCCCTTTCACTTCTCCTCTCTAGTCCACAAGCTGCTCCAAAGCAAACTTCAGAAATGTACATTGCCCTTAAGCTGAAACACAGCGAGAGGACATTCAGCTGGCCGGAGCCCTACGTGTACCCATTTCATTCCAGCTCAAATAATTTGCCACCAGACAGAGGAGAACAAGTCAGTGAATGACTCAGTGCAACAAAGCCCAGTAGCTAATACATTTAAGGAGTCCCACTTGTCTTAATGGCTGGTATTTTGAACTGTCTTGGCCACAATACAAGGCTTCCAAAGACCTTCTGGCTTCCTGGATAATTGCAGCACACCCTTATGCTGTGAACCTCTGACTGCTACCAACTTTATTTCCACTATGACATTCAGAGTGAGGTGGCAGGAGAGGGAGAGAAATATGTCCCTGAATCGAGACTGAGAAGAGGATGTTGGTGAGTATAGTGAATAAAGGTCTAGTATGGATAATGTTTTTCTTCCCCCCCCGCTCTGAAATAATGGTGGGGATTCCAATTATTTGGCTACTAACTATGAATTTGGACTTACTTCCAGAGTTCTGGTGGCTCACAAACTGTTCATCTCTTTGTGTTGTGTGGTTGGTCCGCAGAGTCACATGGTATTGTTTCTGCTTCCTGGATAACTGACGGGCTTTTAAAGGGAGCAGAACAAATAATGGCCTTCTGGAATGACTACACAAATGAAGAATAATTTGTATTAAATTTCAGAGACTTTTTAAGGCCACAGGGACCATTAGATCATCTATTGTGGATAAAGCCATATGGTTTAATCCAGATACTTCTGTATCAAGCCCTACAGTATGTGTTTGAATAAAGCATATCTTCCAGACAGGCATCCATCCGGTCTTCAAGTTTCATGAAACTTTCCAGTTGTTGGGGTGTTTTCTCTTTGTCATAGATTCATAGATTGTCTGAACTGACCTGCTGTATAATATAGATGATAGGCGTTCCCAGAATTAATTCCTGTTTGAACTAGAGCTTTGTTTTAGGATCCTGACTTTAAATTTAGCTTAGGTCCCTAAATCACTTAGGTGACTTCTGAAAATTGTATCCTATGGACATATTGACTGGTTCTGGAGAAAATACTGGTAAAATTTGTTTTGAGATGGGGAGGAAAAAAGATCCTGAGGTTTTGGTTCTTGCTGTTGTCTTAAGCTGAAGAAACAAGAGGACAATTATTATATTGCTGTTGCCCTTAGGGAACATTGCTCTATTCTTATTTATTTATTTTACACTACTGACTAGAAGTTTCTATCAAGATCAGAACTAGAGGGTGGTGGGAAATGATTTTCCCGTTCCACAAAATTTCCCCTGTCTCAAAGCAGAATGAAAAGTTGACATTTCAAACCTTTGCAAAGCAAAAAGCTGAAAAAAAATCAGTTTGGATCCATCAAACTATATCATTTAAATAATTTCAAAATGCAGTGATTTTGAATACTTAATTTTACTGCCCCTGGAAATTTCCACTACTTGCATCCGAAGAAGTGGGTATTCACCCACGAAAGCTCATGCTGCAAAACGTCTGTTAGTCTATAAGGTGCCACAGGATTCTTTGCTGCTTCTACAGAACCAGACTAACACGGCTACCCCTCTGATAATTTTACTGTAACTGGCTTGCTTTTGTAACAGAAAAATCATTTCAAACCAGAAAAATGAAATCTTTCATTTAGAAAGTGTCACCAAAAATTTGACTATTTCAAAAAACAATTTCCAAAATGCTTTCAAATAAAAAAAAATGTAATTGACCCTTTTCCACAAAAAGTTTCAGTTTTGATGAATCGGCATTCTTCATTTTTTTTTTTAAATGTTGCCAAAAAATTCTGACCGGCTCTCAATAGAGCCCATTGTGCTAGACACCAGACCCATAGTATGAGACCGCCCTTGCCCACAAGAGGTCACAGTTCTAAGTAGAAAAGACAGACAAAGGGTGGGAAACAGAGGCACAGAAAGATGATTTGTCAAGGTCACCCAGCAGCACAAGAGCAGATCCCAGGTCTTCATAGAAACAGGTTCTCTGAGTCTCAGTCCAGTGCCCTATCTGCTGGACCATGCTTTTAACACTGTTAAGTCATGACAAAAGTAAGGTCCTCAGAACATTAAGGCCACGTGGGCCTCTCCCCTGAGCAAGTCAATCAACTCATCTGTCCTGTGACACTGCAGCAAATAGCTTGCTCCACTCCTCAGCTAATTTACTTGTGAGCAATGGATTTGTTATAGAAATCCCCAGGGTTTATAGACTGTACGTGAAAATAGGGTTATTTCAGCAGTTAAGCATGTGACTCCCAGGCATGCCATTATAGCTAGAAGAGACAAGTCACAGCACCTTATCTTGCAGCCCACAGAATATTAACCTAAGTGAATAGCACATTTAAATTTGATCTTTAAAAGGAAGAACATCCATTGGATTCTGTAGCCTTTAATGTCTCATCACTCTCTGCAAGGCACTAGTTACATCACAGTTATTACAGGTAACCTTTAAGTTCAATATGTATTTAAAATTCTTATGCCTAATGAATACTCCTAGATCACGGTGTTTGAAACTGCCCTGGAATAGCTGTAGAGGCAGAAAAATGGACCCTTGGAGAGTGATTTGACAACAAAATATGGCATGCTGTTTTAATATCCATTTAAGAAACACTTTTGATGCCTTAATATGGCCTACATAAACCAGGGAAATGGATCAGGGTAATAACGAAGGAGATTTCTTCTGGTCTCTTTTGTCACCTCATCTTAGGAGGGTGGACTTCCCTAGCAAACAGAACATTGCTACAGTAGAAGTACCATAAGGACTACTGGAACTAAAGGGTTAATACTGTTTTACAGAATTGGTGGGCTTTGAACGCATAGTCTCTGTCTTTTCCTATCAGGGAAGTACTTCATCCTGTGGTAGATGAAATAGTAGGGCCAGATGCCATTTATTTCCATGAGAGTTAGGCCTCTAGGTGATTCTGAAACTCCCATGAGACACCTATTTGCATCTTTAGGCAATTAAATACCTTTAAAACTCTTGGCCCTTAGTTGCTATGGTGAGAGGAGTGTAATGAATCTCATGACCTGTGGTGATATGGTGACAGGTGTGTTAGAAATTCCTAGCTAGCTAGGTGGATTTGCTAGCTAGCCAGCCCCCTGGCTGATGAAAGAGGCATGGAACATAGAGGAGGGGGAGGTAGAAAACAGAAAATGGGAGGGATCCTCAAGGTCCTCTCTGAAGTCTGTAGAACAACCTCCTCAGAAAAAAAACCCAACAACAAGGTTCATTCAGGGACCCCAGGTACTTCAGGATTTACAGCCCCGGGACAAAAACATCTCAGTAACATAACTCTGCTGACATCACGCCAGCCAAGACTTTGGCTCACATGTTTGATTTACAAACATCTTCTTGTGATATCTCTGAGTGCTCAAGGAAACTGGAACGGGTACAAAGAAGGGCCACTAGAATGATCCGAGGAATGGAAAGCCTGTCGTACGAAAGGAGACTTGAGGAGCTCGGTTTGTTTTCCTTAACCAAAAGAAGGATAAGAGGAGATATGATTGCACTCTTTAAATATATCAGAGGGATAAATACCAGGGAAGGAGAGGAATTATTTCAGCTCAGTGCTAATGTGGACACGAGGACAAACGGATATAAATTGTCAGTCAGGAAATTTAGGCTTGAAATTAGACGACGGTTTCTAACCATCAGAGGAGTGCAATTCTGGAACAGCCTACCGAGGGAAACAGTGAGGGCGAAGAACCTCCATGACTTTAAGATTAAGCTAGATAAGTTTATGGAGGGGATGGTATGATAGGATAATGGGTTTAGTCAATAGGTCAATAACGTGCCACAATGGTAATTAGTACAAAGGGTCAATGATAGGATATTGTTAGCCTTTTTCCAGAGGGTCTGGCTGGAGAGTCTTGCCCGCATGCTCGGGGTTCAGCTGATCGCCATATTTGGGGTCGGGAAGGAATTTTCCTCCAGGGTAGATTGGCAGTGGCCCTGGAGGTTTTTCGCCTTCCTCCGAAGCATGCGGCAGGGGTCGCTTGCTGGTGGATTATCTGCTACTAGAAGTCTTTAAATCATGATTTGGAGCATTCAACAGCAGAGTCAAGGGAGAGAATTATTTTAGGAGTGGGTGGATCGGCTTATGTGGCCTGCATCTTGCAGGAGGTCAGACTAGATGATCATAATGGTCCCTTCTGATCTTGAATTCTATGATTCTATGAAATTGCTTCCCTAGCCAACAATGCCCTACATGTAACACTCAGATATTTGATCCTGCTGAAGATGGGAGCTTGGGAGGGGGGATCCCCTTCCTCCGCAGCATGGGGCGTGGCTTAACTGCTAGGATCATCTGGGCAGATATCACCTATTCAATTCCTTGCCATTCCTGTGGCCTCAGGCATTGGTGGCACCTCAGTCTCTCTTATTCTCTGCCTCCAGTTTAATTTCCTGAGAACAAAGATGCTTTGATTTAACTGAAGTCCTTGGGCTCCATGTAAAGGTATCTGAGTGGAATGTAATGGCTTGTGATGTACAGGAGGTCAGACTAGATGATCTAATGGTCTCTTCTGGCCTGAAGCTCTATGAACGTAGTCCACAAGTCAATCTCTGTTGTTAACTATACTGTTGACTGTTTGTATTACAAGGGGACTTGGAAGTCCCAATGAGGATTGTGCTAGGGCTTATACAAATGTAACCCCCACCTCAGTGTATGTTACAAATCCCACATCTGTGGCTGAGCCACCGAAAAGAACCATGCTCTACTGCGCCCAAGGTAGGGACTTCATCTGTCAGCTCTAGTGATACAGGTTTAGGCTACAGACCTTGAGCCCTGGGTTCAAATCCTGCTGCAGGCTCACTAAAAATATAGATTACAAACTGGTCCTTGCCTCCAACTTGTTTACACTCTAAAGACAAGACACAGGAAGAGGTTTAACAAACTGAGGAGGGCAATAATCACAGCATAGCCATGCGGTCTGGAAAAGTTTGTCTGGTCTCTGGGCTAGAATAGTCTGGATTCATTCTGTCTTCTCATTAATTTGTACCCCTTACATGTGTGTGCTATAGAAGTGGGGATGTTAGCCACACAGATTCTGTCTGGAGGCTAAAACAGCAGGAGTCAAGGCTTTGTTTTTACTAACACCAGCTTGCTATTGATGGATTATGAGTACCCACCTTTTTCAGGAGTGTTTGTGCTCAGCACAGCTAAGCCATGCCGTCCGTCACTGCCCACGCTACCACAGCTACATTGTTATTTACTCAGGTGCTAGATCTGAGAGAGTAGCATAGAGAGTACACTTTTATAAAGTTTGCAAAGAATCCTGTGGCCAGGGCCGGCTCCAGACCCCAGCGTGGCAAGCACGCGCGTGGGGCGGCCCTTTCCCAGGGGGGCGGCAGGCTGGGCCGGCGGACCTGCCGCAGTCATGCCTGCGGGAGGTCCACCGGAGCCCCGGGACGACCGGACCTGCTGCAGGCATGACTGCGGAGGGGGCGCTCGTCCGGTGGCTCCAGTGGACCTCCTGCAGGCATGACTGCGGACGGTTCGCTGGTCCCGCGGCTCGGCTGGACCTCCTGCAGGCATGCCTGCGGCAGCTCCAGCGGAGCCGCCGGACCTGCGAACCGTCCACAGCCGCGGGAGGTCCAGCCGAGCCGCGCGACCAGCGGACCCTCTGCAGTCATGCCCGCGGGAGGTCCGCTGCTCCCGTGGCTCCGGGGCGCCTCCCGCGCATGACTGCTTGGGGCGGCCAAAAAGGTAGAGCTGCCCCTGCCTGTGGCACCTTATAGACTAACAGACATTTTGCAGCATGAGCTTTCGTGGGTGAATACCCACTTCGTCGGATGCAAGTAGTGGAAATTTCCAGGGGCACGTATATATATGCAAGCAAGAAGCAAGCTAGAGATAACGAGGTTAGATCAATCAGGGAGAATGAGGCCCTGTTCTAGCAGTTGAGGTGTGAAAACCAAGGGAAGAGAAACTGGTTCTGTAGTTGGCAAGCCATTCACAGTCTTTGTTTAATCCTGAGCTGATGGTGTCAAATTTGCAGATGAACTGAAGCTCAGCAGTTTCTCTTTGAAGTCTGGTCCTGAAGTTTTTTTGCTGCAGAATGGCCTCCTTAAGATCTGCTATTGTGTGGCCAGGGAGGTTGAAGTGTTCTCCTACAGGTTTTTGTATATTGCCATTCCTAATATCTGATTTGTGTCCATTTATCCTTTTCCTTAGAGACTGTCCAGTTTGGCCGATGTACATAGCAGAGGGGCATTGCTGGCATATGATGGCGTATATTACATTGGTGGACGTGCAGGTGAATGAACCGGTGATGGTGTGGCTGATCTGGTTAGGTCCTGTGATGGTGTCGCTGGTGTAGATACGTGGGCAGAGTTGGCATCGAGGTTTGTTGCATGGATTGGTTCCTGAGCTAGAGTTACTATGGTGCAGTGTGCAGTTACTGGTAAGAATATGCTTCAGGTTGGCAGGTTGTCTGTGGGCGAGGACTGGCCTGCCACCCAAGGCCTGTGAAAGTGTGGGATCATTGTCCAGGATGGGTTGTAGATCCCTGATGATGTATTGGAGGGGTTTTAGCTGGGGACTGTTTGTGATGGCCAGTGGAGTCCTGTTGGTTTCTTTCTTGGGTTTGTCTTGCAGTAGGAGGCTTCTGGGTACACGTCTGGCTCTGTTGATCTGTTTCCTTATTTCCTCGTGTGGGTACTGTAGTTTTGAGAATGCTTGGTGGAGATTTTGTAGGTGTTGGTCTCTGTCTGCGGGGTTAGAGCAGATGCGGTTGTACCTCAGTGCTTGGCGGTCGACAATGGATCTTGTGGTGTGCCCGGGATGGAAGCTGGAGACATGAAGGTAGGCATAGCGGTCAGTAGGTTTTCGGTATAGGGTGGTGTTAATGTGACCATCACTTATTTGCACCGTGGTGTCTAGGAAGTGGACCTCCCGTGTAGATTGGTCCAGGCTGAGGTTGATGGTGGGGTGGAAGCTATTGAAATTGTGGTGGAATTTTTCCAGAGTCTCCTTCCCATGGGTCCAGATGATGAAGATGTCATCAATGTAGCGTAGGTAAAGAAGGGGCATGAGTGGACGGGAGCTGAGGAAGCGTTGTTCCAGGTCGTCCATAAAAATATTGGCATATTGTGGGGCCATGCGGGTGCCCATAGCGATGCCACTGATCTGGAGATATGTTGTCATCAAATTTGAAATAGTTGTGTGTGAGGATAAAGGCACAGAGCTCAGCAACCAGTTGTGCTGTGGCATCATCAGGGATACTGTTCCTGACAGCTCGTATTCCATCAGTGTGTGGGATGTTTGTGTAGAGAGCCTCTACATCCATGGTGGCTAGGATGGTGTTTTCTGGAAGGTCACCAATGCATTGTAGTTTCCTCAGGAAATCAGTGGTGTCATGGAGATAGCTGGGAGTGCTGGTGGCATAGGGTCTGAGTAGAGAGTCCACATATCCAGACAGTCCTTCAGTGAGAGTTCCAATGCTCGAGATGGGAAGGGGCATCCAGGATTTCCGGGTTTGTGGATCTTGGGTAGTAGATAGAATAACCCTGGTCGGGGCTCTAAGGGTATGTTGATTTGTTCCGGTGTTAGTGTAGGGAGTATCCTGAGTAGATGGTGCAGTTTCTTAGTGTATTCCTCAGTGGGATCTGAGGGAAGTGGCCTGTAGAATTTGGTATTGGAGAGTTGTCTGGCGGCCTCCTTTTGGTAGTCAGACCTGTTCATGATGACAACAGCACCTCCTTTGTCAGCCTCTTTGATCATAATGTCAGGATGGTTTCTGAGGCTGTGGATGGCATTGCGTTCTGCACAACTTAGGTTATGAGGCAAGCAATGTTGTTTTTCCACAATTTCTGCCTGTGCACATTGGCGGAAGCATTCAATGTATAGGTCCAGACTGTCATTTCGACCCTCAGGAGGAGTCCATGTGGAGTTCTTCTTGTGCTGTTGGTGGGAGGGTAACTGTGTATCAGTGCGCTGTTCAGTGTTGTCCTGAAAGTATTCTTTGAGTCGGAGACGGCGAAAGTAGGCTTCCAGATCGCCGAAGAACTGTATCATGTTGGTGGGGGTGGCAGGGCGGAAAGAGAGTCCCCGAGATAGGACAGACTTTTCTTCTGGGCTGAGTGTGTGGTTGGATAGATTGACAATATTGCTGGGTGGGTTAGGGGTACCACGGTTGTGGCCCCATGTGGCAGGTAAGAGTTTAGATAGCTTACAGTCCTTTTTCCTTTGTAGAGAGGTGAAGTGAGTAATGTAGATCTCCTGTCTTATTTTAGTGAAGTCCGTTTGTATGGAAGTTTGGTTATTAATCAGAGTCTCCAGTTTGGAGAGCCTCCAGTTTGTGAGTGATACCAAGCTGGGAGGGGTTGCAAGCGCTTTGGAGGACATGATTAGAATCCAAAATGATCTTGACAAACTGGAGAAGTGGTGTGGTATAAATAGGATGCAATTCAATAAGGAAAAATGCAAAGTACCACATTAAGGAAGGAATAATCGACTGCACAAATAACAAAATGGGAAATTGTCTAGGAAAGAGTACTGAGGAAAAGGATCTGGGGGTTATAATAGATCACAAACTAAATATGAGTCAACAATGTAATACTGTTGCCAAAAAAAGCAGGCATCATTCTGGGATGTATTAACGGAAGTGTTATAAGCAAGACACCAGAAGTAATTCTTCTGCTCTAATCCGCACTGATAAGGCCTCAGCTGGAGTATTGTGTCCAGGTCTGGGCACCACACTTCAGGAAAGATGTGGACAAACTGGAGAAAGTCCAGAGCAGAGCAACAAAAATGATGAAAGATCTAGAAAACATGACCTGTGAGGAAAGATTGAAAAAGAAATGGGTTTGTTTAGTCTGGAGAGGAGAAGACTGGGGGGGGGGGGGTACATGATGGCATCTTCAAGTGCGTTAAAGGTATTTATAAAGGGGAAGGTGATAAATTGTTCTCATCCATTGAGGACAGGCCAAGAAGCAATGGGCTTAAATTGCAGGAAGGGCTATTTAGGTCGGACATTAGGGGAAAATGTCCTAATTGTAAGAGTAGTTAAGCACGGCAACAAATAACCTAGGGAGGTTATGGAATCTCAATTACTGGAGGTTTTTAGACAAACACCTGTCAGGGATGGTCTAGATAAAACTTAGTCCTGTGTCAGTGCTGGGGACTGGAAAAGATGACCTGTCAAGGTCCCTTCCATTCCTACATTTCTATGATTCACTGAGATACCACGAGTATGTATACATGAGAAAGGCATTCATACCCCTAGCTTGTAGTGTAGACATAGACTGAAAGGCATAATGACAGCTTTACTGCACCACACCAAATACCACAAAGCAGGTCTGTATAGAGCAGGGAATAGAATCAAAATCTCCTGACGCCTAGCCCAGTACCTTATTCACTGTACCATGGTGCCTTCCCATTCTAAGATCTGAATAATGCATTATAATGCAGGAGGCTGTATGTAAGTTTTCAGACCAGTTCTCAGGTAAGCGTCGCATTTTCACATTCTTATAACTTAGGGAAAATGTCTCCTTTGGGGAGGAAACTTTTTGGGATTTGGTCTCAGCCCACGTGTGAAGGATATAGGAGAACAATAGAACCACGTAATAGTGAAAGATCAAAGATTGTTGATTAAAAGGGCAAGGAAAATCAAAAGTTAAGGTACCTACATCAATATCAGCTCAGCCACCTCATGCATAGGGATATGCTGATTTACAAGAGGTGAGAATTCTGAATGATTTACGGTGTACGTTTGAACAACACAAACAAGCATATATTCAGTTGCATATATAGCAAGAAATAAGAGTGGAATGCACAGTGCATGTGCAAATGGTCTAGTTATTATTGCTTTAGGAGCCTTAAGGTCTTCATTACCTGATTTAAAAAAAAATGTATTTTAATGGAGATGCTTTGCAATTGAATTGACAGAAGGGGTTTTATTGCATTTAATACAGCATGATGTAAATACACCAAGTACTGAATCAAAGGACATCTGAAATGCGAAATCCTGTTGCTACTTGCTCTGTCTTGATGGTGGTATAAATAATCATGATTTTACCGCATTACTGAATTAGATAATGATCCAGCCATGGTGAATCACAACTGATAGCAAAGCATTAGCAAGTCTTCTATAAATAAGTGTGGAGCTGTTGGATTGTTGCATAGCAAAGAAAACTATCTAAATAACCATTTCTGCTCTCATTTCAAAAGAAGACCAGCAGTTTTTCACTATGGTTACCATTCATGGAAAACATTGAGTCCCTCCTGCATCCACACACACCCCAGAACTGATGGGCCTGATTTTTCTCTTGCTTGCACAGGTGTAATTCAACTTACTTCCATGGTGTTACTCCTAATTTATATGGGTGTAGTTGAGAGGAGAATGAAGCCTGATATCTTGTTAAGATATTAGGGACACAACCTCAGCGTAGCTTCATTGACTTCAGCAGCCAGCTTACATCAGGTAAGAGCCAGATCCATTTAAATCAATCAGGCCCACTGGAGTCAGTGGAGTTACACTGATTTACACCAGCAGAAGTTCTGGCCTCTATGGCTAGCATCTCAAGCAACTGTGTAAACTTACTGTCCTCTCACATAATTTCAAACTACCTTGTGGCAGTGAGTTTCATAGGTTACCACTGACACAGGAAGCTCAGCAGGATTCACAAAGGGATTAGGCATTTATATGTAGGGTCACCATACGTCCAGGTTTCCCCAGACAGCCTCTTTTTGAGCCTGCTTTCTCTCTCTGGGAGGGGTTTTCAAATAACAAAAAATGTCTGGAGTTTTTGCAGATCAGATATGCAGCAGCTCAGAAACAGCCCCTATTGGTCCGTTTCCTGATTGGTCCCTGTCCTGCATCTGCAACTGACTGGCCCCATTCCCCTGCATCTGCAGCTGACTCATGCCTAGGATTGACCGCATTGAGAACGCCATCTCAGGGCAGACTGCAAGAAACAGGGCAGACAATACCCAAAAGCTAGTGGTATATTCTATAATTAGAGTCACCAAAGCATTAAAAGAAGAGCTTATGAAGCACTGTGCTGGTTAACAAGAAATCAGACACAGACAGCCAGTCATTCATTATAACAGGGATAGACAAACTGAAGACAATGTAGATAATATTAGTTTCCTGCAGGGTCTCACATCTTTGATCTTAAGGTTAACTGAACAAAATCACGTACATAATATAAGGCAATTAAGACATGAAAAGGATTTAGCATCTAAAAGCTAATTTGGTTACATCCATAAACTTCTAACAGGATACAGGTACATAGACAAAGCTATTTAGCATCTAGCCTTGATTTCTATTACTACAAATGAATGGATTAGTGTTTGCTGGTCTAGTACATCCCTTTGATATTCACAGAAAAGTGAATTCTCCTGATTTTACCCAGGGTTTTCAGAACCCCCAACAGGGGCAACTTAACTATTTCACTCCAGGAGGTGTAAGGAATAAATGAACAGGAACACGGCACTTCCAGCTGATAAGATTCATGCATGTAAGTGTGCTCTATGTAAAACTGTACTTTGTTAGATTTAAGCACACGCAAACATAAGGAATAGGTTTAGAACATCCCAGATATTTACCTAACATCTGGAACGGTATTGAGTACTTAACAGCAGGTTCCCAGTGGCAAGTTACTCACCCACCCGAGAGAAAGGGTGTCAGGAAAAACGTTTCTCAAGATGGCTTCAGAGGACTGCTCCCAAGCACACTCTATTAGCTAATCTTTTAGAACTAACTTCTACAAAACACACAGGTCATAATGACCCCTCCTGGATCATCACTTTCTAACTTTCAATAAACTTTTAAGATCAGAGCCATCTAGACTCAAGGTTTCCCAGCCACCGAGGTTTTCGATCTCAATTGTGTACCTGTTTGTCCCCTCCACCCATTCTGATTGGCTGAAACTGTAGCTAGTTTTGACCTTGATTCCAAAAGCCTGTCTCCAAATTAACCCTTAACTCTACCCGGTGTTCTAGTTCATTAATTCACGGTGGCTGAATGCACATAATATGGTTGCAATTAGCTTGATCACATTCTGGGGTATACAAACCCCTCAAATCCAGGGCAACATTGATACAATTGCAATGCCTCTTGTTCAGTTGTTATGGGCCATACACAGGTTAGCTAGTTTGCCAATGCCACAGTGATAACCTTATTTACACGGGCAACAAGAAGACCCAGATTTAGAGTAGTAAATATTTAAAACAAATTAAGAGCTTGGGAAGGGGTAGGAACACTCCAGTTTCAAGGCCGAGGTTAAGCTTTAACTCTTGGGGAGGTTATGAGGGAACCTGCCCACCACAGGGTGCCCTCCCTCACCCTGGATTTCTCTTCATAAGCAGTCCTCACTCACACACTCTTATGTAAGTTTGCCACAGTGTACTTTATATGCAATGTCTTGCGCAGTTTCATGTCCCAAGGTTTATCCCAAGCTTCAATGTACCCCTTAGACATAGGATGAGAAGGTAGAGAAAAAGTCTAAGATCCTGGGCTATTTCCTTCCCAACCCTCTTTTCTTTCTTGTCTGCCATTTAACAGTCCCCAGCGAATGAGCTGAATCTCCTCATTAACCAGTTAATCCCCCTGTCCTAATCAATCATCTCCCCATTTGGCCCATGCAGAGATTCTTACAAATTGCACAGATTCTGAGCCAGCCCAAGGCTACTCGCATCTGACACACTGCCGAAATGGGGGTTATCTCATAACTGTACCTACTGCAGGGCCTCTTGCACCTTCTCCCAAAGCAGCTGGAACTGGCCACTCTCAGAGACAGTATACTGGACTTGATGGCCCACTGGTTTGATCCTGCCTGGCGACTCCTGTGTTTATCCCACTCCTCTGCCTCGTGTTTGCACAGGCCCCCGATCATGCAATTAGAACAGCTAGTATGGATCAGGCTCTGTGTATATCTACAGTGCTGTATATACAGGGCTAATGATTAAGGCGTGGAAGTTCAATGGAATCTAAAAGATTTCTAGTTGAAAATCCCAGCCAAACTGCACAAGAAAGTCTTATCCCTCCAATCAAGAGAGGGAGAATTGCATGCTGGGATGTTTCCTCTATACCTATAGAACATGGCTATTGCATTTTTTTTTCATTGATCAAGCTCTTGGCATCTTGTCAGCATGGGAAAAGTTTGGACATCTCAGCGCAGAATACAGTAACCAGCTAAACCAGTCTCACTGACCGAAAAATTCCTCCTCCATCCAGGGTTCAGTGTCACATCCCTTTGTCTCTCTTGGTAGCATGGCACCATCTAATTCCAATTGTCTTTGCTACACTGTTCCGCTATTTTATTACTTACAGTAGATATGTAACTCTGTTCAGATGCAGTGTGTGTGACATTATTGCAGGAATGACAATGACAATCAGGGGGATGTCAGAAAGCTGTCAGCTCTCCTGGAATCAAACCATGCCCAAGAAACACCAGCCAGAAAAGGCTCATGAATGATTCAATACATTTCACCGGCGATACTTACCCAGGAAAGGAAATGTTGTCAGATCTCGTTGCTGTCTGTCTCTTGCATT
This sequence comes from Mauremys mutica, assembly GCF_020497125.1. Classification (NCBI taxonomy): domain Eukaryota; kingdom Metazoa; phylum Chordata; order Testudines; family Geoemydidae; genus Mauremys; species Mauremys mutica. The sequence continues at coordinate 7,202,339 of NC_059081.1, read as the reverse complement.
CATGGTCATGTGAAAAAAAACATGTATTACCAACAAGGGGGAGGAAGTTGCTTCCATGCTTTTTTGTGGAAACCTCAAATCCTCCCCTTTGTGTCAAATGCAGCATAGTGGGCATATTGTCGCAACACAACTGTGCCAAGGTGTGCAACATAGTCTTGGCAATGAAGAGCTCTATATAATGAATTCTTACTAGATTCCCATTACAATCAGGGTAAAGAGCTACTCCGATGTATGTGTATGTGATATAGACCTCAGATCTCATGTAGGCACCTACCCGAGGGCCAGATTTCAAAAAATACTCAGCATGGAAATGATCAAAAAAAACCCCACCATTTTCTTTTTCACACATACATTTTCACCTAAGTTTTTTTTGGACTTTTGTGGGAAAAAAACAAACCCTAAAATGTTTCTTTTTTGGAAGACCAGAAACGTATTTTTTGGTTTTCATTTTTTCTATGAAAGTGTGAAAAGTTCCCAAAATGTTCCTGTGTTGAAAATTTTCCTGGGAAATAGACTACTCTCAACAGGCTGTAACTCAGTCCCCCAGCAGTTCCCCATTTTGATACTAATGGCTAGTATCAAAGAGCTCAGCAGCATCCAATGTGCTGAGTTAACAGACCTGTGCACCTCATCCCTGCACTGCACAGAGAGGCTGGATGGGTATAGGCTGAAGAATAATTTTTCTCCCTCCAACATTACTGAACAGCAGTTGATTCAGCTAGTCTGGAGAGAGTCTGTGTCACTGGTCGTGTGTGTGTATGTCCCCTTCTGGGCGTGATCCACAGAGGATGTGAATCTGTTACAGGTCCCAGCTACAGAGCTTGTCTTTTTAGCTCAGTACCTAGGGACACAGTTGTGGAGGTTCCTGGCTCAATCGTTAGTGTTAGCAAAGATAGAAGTTGTCCCAATTACACAGGAGCTTGCAAGAAATAGATAGTTCTCGTTTAGAGTAAGTGGGTCTCTGGAGCAGCAGTGTCCTTAAGAGACAGAATGATGAGCCTGAAATCAGCTAAACAGTCAGTGTTTTTGTAAAGGTGACAATTCAGAGTATCTGTGATCAATCTCTATCCTTTTGTAGACTGGATCTAACCTATTCCCGTTGCACCCAGGACTGCAGTATGCAGGCACCAGCGGTGCAACCCTGGCCCCATGAAAATCAATACCAAAATTCCCTTTGACTTCCCATAAGAGCCAGGATTTTATCCCAGATCTGGAGTTGGATGTTGAAGACTGGGTTGAAAAATATGAGCTGGAAGTCAACTGATCCATAGGGTTTAATCAGGTGAATTATGATCTGTTTAATGACAGGTCAAAAGATTGTTTGTAGTTTTTTTAATTGCAAGCTAATTAGCAGCTGATGTGTGCCCTGTGTGAGGGGACCGGATGAGTGCCTCATTGCTATTGCCAAATAAACCTTACTAAGTATTTTCCTTATTTTTGTCATGCTCTGAACTGTCAGAGTGAAACATCTGTGGTTACGGTGCATGTCACCTGCAGGTCAGCATACAGGGCTATGGTCTTCAGTTTCCAGCTGTGTTTCTGGAAGGGGGGTTATTTTCTATAGGAACTCAGTGTTTAGTAGAGCTTACCCATTAGCGGAACTGATCTTCTGGCGCCTGCAAAGCCTCTGATCATAGACCCTGTTTTATCAGAGCAAGATTCTGATACCCTCACTCACAGTGAGTAGCACCTTGTTCTGAGACTAGTTCCAGTGAAATCAGTGTTTCTACACCATCCCCTTGCAAAGATAGCTTTAAAATTAGGAACATAGCCATCCTGGGTCAGATATATATAGTATCCTGTCTCTGACACTGGTTAGTACCAGATGATTTAGAGGAAGTGCAGAAATGCACGAACACTGATTTAAACCAATCTCAAGGTTTGAAAGCTTGTCACCAGTTCCTGGAGCTCACAGGTTATTTGCAGTCTCATCACAGCAACACAGGGCTGGCCTGTGGGATCCTTGAAAAAATGGTAGCCACAAGTCCATTGGGTGCCTGCAAAAAGGAAGACTTTGATGGAGGAGAGGGTGGGGGTGTCTCAAACTGATTCAGAGAGGGGATTCCAGCAGGTGACAGATGCTATAACCACGATCCACTAACTAATTCATGTGACTTGCATAGTGCAAAGGAGAGAGAGATACTATGGACAGGAGCTGAGTTTAAGGATGTAGAGGTAGGGAAAATGACCTTATGTTTGATGTGGATGGTTAATCTGAGAAAACAAACACTCATGGCTTCATGAAAACTTTATGCACCAACCATTTCCCTTTCTTCTACAAAAGTTAATGTGCTCTGCTTTTCTTAGAAATCCCCTTTCTTTTAATAATTCCCCACTGATGATGCTAGTCCTTGTGACAGGGATGCTGTCCCCATAAGAGAAAGTTCATGGCCCTGCCTGATGGGTTGAAATAAAGTTCATGACACTTATGTGCCTGCAAGGTTGAAATTCTCCTGTGGCTTTGATTGTGGCTGCACAAGATCCCCTGGGGATTTCTACACATGGCCTAAAATCTCTAAAGCTCTGCTTGTCTGAAAGGCATTTGAGATTCCTGTGCTGTGCAGCACGGATGCTGCTGTAATTCTTATGGATAAAGATCCCCCTCTCATTTGGCCTACCCAGTAGTAATAGTACAATTCCTTCCTCACACTGTAGGGGCTTGTAAATTACATGTCTGGGCTGAGCCTTCAGTGCTGTTAATGAGCCACTATCGCATTCCACGGCAAAGCTACCCCCTTGAAGATAGAAAAGCAGAAAAACTGAGCGGTGCCAGAGAGAGACACAAGTCCAAAAAGAAACCGTGCAATTCAAAGGTGAAGAGGGAAGGTGTCGCTGGTTTCCTGCCAGGCAAATGGGCAGCTATAAATTGAGCAGCGAAGCACTTCAGAATGTCTGCAATTCGTGAGTAACTTTCCTTGCTCCGGACTTCAACAGTGACTTTTTGTGTGGGAACAGGTGTGGGTCACTCTCCATGGCTCATGCACTTCCTGGCTTCTCTGCTGAGTTTGACAATTGGACCAAAACCTAGTGGTGAGTTTGTAATGTGGGAGCTGGCACTGAGACCCACCAAACTCATCTCACGTAGGAGCCACCAAACAACCATTAGCTGGGAACAATTTTCAGCTCCAGCTGAGCTGAGCTGGTGACTTACAAGTGAAAGCTGTATAAGGTAACACATTAGCAATGCCCTGAGGCATCTGGTCCTCCAATAAATAGTGATATGCTCAGGCCTGAATCCAGCACTTTCACATCTACCCAGATTTCTATCAATCATGGAAAAAAAGAGTAGCTGATAGCAGTTGTAGATGTAATCCACATTTTTGACTGGACAGCAGAGGTGCTTGGTACACACATTTTGCCAATGGGTTACATTACTATTTGTAAGACCACAATGGAAATTTGGGTATGAGTATTCCCGGTTTCTAGTCCCGACTTTTGGTGAAGAGCATGGTATAGAGGTCAGAACTGATTACAGACAAAATAAGCAAGCACATAGATGTGGCACATTCAGTCTGAAAGGCAGTGCAGCTAAGTGGGTGAGGTTTACGTCGGCCATGTTATACATTCTTTTCTTAGATCTGCCAGAAGTGACCTTGGGCAACCTCTCTCATACCGTATTTGTAAAATGGAGGCAATGATCCTTGCTTCTCATCCAGGCAGGGGCGGCTCTAGGTATTTTGCCGCTGCAAGCATGGCAGGCAGGGTGCCTTCGGCAGCTTGCCTGCGGGAGGTCCCTGGTCCCGCGGATTCGGCGGCTTGCCTGCAGGAGGTCCGCCGAAGCCACGGGACCAGTGGACCCTCTGCAGGCACGCCGCCCTTGCGGCGACTGGCAGAGCACCCCCCGCAGCTTGCCGCCCCAGTCATGCGCTTGGTGTGCTGGTGCCTGGAGCCGCCCCTACATCCAGGCTACAGATACAACGCCTTAGTCAATAAAGGTTTGCAAAGAAATGTTAACCATTAGTAGAAGAGGTGAGATCAGAACTTGGGGTTCTCCTGGCTCCTACCCCAATGCATTTTCCTTGTACATCAGCTCTTTTCCAATCCTGTGTAACACTGAGGGATGCAGGACTTTCAGTTTAGTCACTGCCCCATGAACACTGGCACATATGAAAACTCTACCCCCAGCAAAATTGCGTGGGGTCAAATATTCCACATGTGACCCTAATGTAAGACTAGATAGATGGAATGCACAAGATAATCCTTTAAAGGTTTTAGTTGGTACAATAATTCCATTTCCTTCTAAACAGTATGGGATATTTTACTGCCCCTTTAACTTATTGACTTCCATGACACGAGTTGAACAATTTTGTCACATCCCATGCGGCTCAACCCTTTGTACCTATTGTCATGTCAGTCACAGAGCTATCTCCTCTGGGCTTCTCACTGCCCTCTTGCTGGGGAGTGGGTAGGCTCTAGCTCATCACGCTTGGTATATTGGACAAATCCATCATGGAGTTAGACAGGAGTCTGAAACTGCAGAGTGTACGGAGAAACATAGTTCTTGCTGTAATATTTGCTTGCAATTTCTCTGCTGCTGTGAAATATAATCTTAAAAAACTGTGGGGAAATAGGCAGGACCAGCTGCAGCACCCCCATCAAAATCTAAGCTACTAATATCTGGCAAGAAAAGATTAGATTTTTATAATGGGGTAATTTACGATCGACTCTGACCTAGAAAAGAAGATGATACACAACTGATCACTCTCAATTCAAGGCCAGGCCTTTGCTGGTTCTGAAACCAATTCAGGCCAGACATCTACGATGGTAGAAAACAAGTGTCCTGTTCGGAATGTTGATTGGAGTTAGAGAGGAATTCTACCAATTGTCGTAACAACTCTGTAGTACTGAAAATGGCATACTACCCAAGAGGGACCAAAATCCAAACATTTACTGACCCTCTCCAGTCCAGTTCTGGTAATGAGTCTCTTCTTTTCCCATTGCAAGAATCTCCAGGGTACAGATCTCTCCGTTTTAGGTATTTATATGGCTCCTATCACCATAGTATCTGAGTACCTCACAACCACCCTGTTAGGAAGGGAAGTACTATTTTCCCCCGCTGGGCAATTGATGCACACATGGTCAGATTTTTAAAGGTCTTTAGACAATGAAAGAGGCAGATAAGTGCCTAGTTTGATTTTCAAAAGCACCTATCTGCTTCTTTAGGTGCCAAAGGGAAAGTCTACACTTAAAAGCTCCATTGTAGGGCTTTGTAAGCATGTGGACTCACCCCTGCGGCGCCTCCTGCTGGTTATCTGTGGGAATTAGCTCGTCCCAGCTCCAGAGTGCCCTCTGCAGGTCAGTGATCCACCTTACCTCACTCTGGCCCCCATGTCTCTCCCAGGACCCAGTGCCCCATTATCTGGGGTGCTGCTCCCTGGCCATACACGCCTCAGTCTCAGGGTGTCCCCTCCCTGGGGAACCCCCACTCACTATCCCCTCCTTGCCTTAGTCTGGGCTACTGCCAGTCATCACTTAGCCCCCCGTTCACTGGGGCAGAGTTCAGTGTATCAGCCACTCATCACAGGCAAAGGGGTTTGGACCTGCCACCTCTGTCTACCCGTGGGCTGCCCCTTTGCAACCCCAGTACCCAGTTGGCCTTACCCTAGGCCTGCAGCCTGGGGGGTTTCCAGGCCGGAGCTCCCCAGCTCCTCTTGCCTTCCCCCAGCCCTAATTGGGGCATGGCCTCAGCTGAGCCTGCCTCCCACTCAGCCTGGGCTGTCCTCCCTGCCCTCCAGCCCAGGGGCGGCTCTAGGCATTTTGCCGCCCCAAGCACGGCAGGAGGTCCTCCGAAGCTGCGGGACCAGCGGACCCTCCACAGGCAAGCCGCCGAAGGCAGCCTGCCTGCCGCCCTCGCGGCGCCGGCAGAGCGCCCCCTGCGGCTTGCCGCCCCAAGCACGCACTTGGTGTGCTAGGCCTGGAGCCGGCCCTGCTCCAGCCCTTTCCCAGGGCCGCCCAGAGAATTCTGGGAGCCTGGGGTCTTCGGCGGCGGGGGCCCCTTCCGTTCTGGGACCCGCCGCCAAAGTGCCCCGAAGACCCGCGGCGGGGGCCCCTCCGCCGCCGAAGTTCAGCTCGGTCTTCAGCGGTAATTCGGTGGCGGGGGTCCCCGCCGTGGGTCTTTGGGGCACTTCGGCGGCAGGTCCCGGAACGGAAGGGCCCCCCGCCGCCGAATTACCGCCGAAGACTGAGCTGAACTTCGGCGGCGGGTCCCGCTTCGGTGGTAATTCGCCGGCGGGGGGGTCCTTCCGCCCCGGAGCGGAAGGACCCCCCGCCGGCGAAGACCGGGAGCGAAGAAGCTCCTGGGCTCGGCCCCACAAGAGTTTTCTGGGCCCCCCAGAGCGAGTGAAGGACCCCGCTCCCGGGGCCCCGAAAAACTCTCATGGGGGCCCCTGCTGGGCCCGGGGCCTGGGGCAAATTGCCCCTCTTGCCCCCCCCCCCCTCTGGGCGGCCCTGCCCTTTCCCAGGGCTGATTTTAACCCTGCCAGGGCTGGAGCAGGTAACCACCCCGCTACAGGCTTCAGTGAAGATACTGTAAGCGGATGGGAGGGAGTTCTCCTATTGATTGGTTAATCCACCTCCCCGAGAGGTGTTAGCTATGTCAGCCGAAGAAGCTCTCCTGCCGACATAGCACTGTCTACACGGGGGTGGGGGGTTAGGTCAGTTTAACTATGTCGCTCAGGGATGTGGATGTAGTTATACTGATATAGGTCTGTAATGTAGGCCAGACCTAAATGTCTATGCAACTTTTGCCCAAAGAAACTAAGAACCTGATTTACAAAGATATTTGGACACCTAATGATGCAGAAAGACACAGAGTGGAATTTACCAAAGGGGCCATGGAAGGTATTTTACTGCCAGTTTAGGGTTTTACAGATCCCGCTGGGTGCCCATCTGTTCCTTTGGGCAAGAGATGTAGGGCCACATTTACAAGCTCACAGAGGAAGTCTGTGACAGAGGAGGGAATTGTGAACCTTTCTCACACCGAGCAATCTGAGAAAAATGAATATTAAAAATAAAGTTGTGATAGAAATTCTCCAGGTGTGTCTCAGTGGCTCTTGTTTCACATGGAGCTGCCCACTGTCCAGCATGTCCAAACCACATTTCCATCACACAAAGAACCCTACTCGACTCTCACTCTCTTGGTAATATTAACCTGGAAACCCTTTGGGGGATCTCTCTGCTCCTTGAATGTCGCTAGCCAAGAATGGCGCTAACCCTGGAGGCAGCAAGGATGATAAATGTAGTCACAGTGGCCTTACTTCTCACTCACTTTATGTGACATTAATGACTCTGGGTGATCCCCTTCCCGCACACTATGACAGCTGTTGAGCCACAGTGGCAAGCTCTTGCATGACCAATCACATACACTTCATGGCATCGTGTGCCATTTGAGTAGGTTAGATCACCTGTCAGTTGGGAATACTTCAATTAAGAAATGTCTGGAGAACCATCAAGAAATATTTTTATGCTGTCACATTCTTCTGTTTTAATCTCATAGACTAGATTTCCACATACCTTTTCTTTCATAGAATGACAGAAGATTAGGGTTGGAAGACACCTCAGGAGGTCATCTAGTCCAACTCCCTGCTCAAAGCAGAACCAACACCAACTAAATCATCCCAGCCAGGGCTTTGTCAAGCCAGGCCTTAAAAACCTCTAAGGATTGAGATTCCACCACCTCCCTAGGTAACCCATTCCAGTGCTTCACCACCCTCCTAGGGAAAGAGTGTTTCCTAATATCCAGCCTAGACCTCCCCACTGCACCTTTAGACCATTGCTCGTGTTCTGTCATCTGGGTTATTGGCTGATTTATCTTTATATGTCATTTTTCTCAGTGTGTCTTTGCATAAGGGCCAAAGGGAACAGAAATGTGGTCTAGTGGTTAGGAAATGTGAGAGGGAGTCAGAACTCCTGAGTTCTCTTTCTAGGTCTGCAATTGAATTAATGCCTGGTTTTAGGCAAGACACTTAGCGCCTATGTGCCTCACGTGACTCTTTTTAAAATGGGGTGATAATACACATCCCTCAGTGGGTGAGAATTAATCCATGTTAATGAAGTGCTTTGAGATCCTCAGATAAAAGGTGTTAGTATAGCACATGGCATTATTATTAGAAACAGGACCATGTCTGTAGAACAGTGAGGCTTGAGAGCTCTTACGCAGATTTTCCTGAAGTGTAAAGCACACATGGATTTAGTTTTCTTCCAAGAAATGCAGGTCAGGGTTGGAAGCTCATGTCCTGGGTTAATTCAGATTTTAGTTAATTCAGAATTTAATTACATGTTTGGATTTCAGACTAAAGGATAATGCAGCCCATAAAATTAGACTGACACGTAATTTATGGGTGCTAAATTTATCGCAGAATCTGAGACCACAAATTAAATCTTTATGGTGTGCTAAAGCTGATGTGTACAGTGGCTGAATCAGAGCGAGAGCATAGAATAGTCTCTGAGATAATTGGAATGGAAGCTGTGGAATAGGTGAAATGAAAATAATTTGCTTCATTTAAACAACTTGTTAATATTTACTTTGCAGCTCCCTAAAGGAAAATGACACGGATCTGAAAGTGCATTTAATTTTCGCTCTACGGGTCTTTACCACATCTACCTCTGAATTGCAGCAATGAGTTCTCCCTGCTATCGTTCCTTGTCGCACATTCCATACCTATTCATTCTGTGTTGTACCACATTAAGCCACTGCGAAGTGTTCATTCAATAACTGGTTGTCAGTGTTAATAAGGGAAAGGCCAAAATCCATAAGCTGTGTATGTAAAATCCTGACACAGGCTATGTCAGGATTTTTTTATAAGCCCGAAGTCCAGCGTTTGGTCAAAGAGGCCTAGCAAATAGTGAGCGATATTGGCTAAGAGAAGCAGAACAAACAAGAGAAAACCTTGCTTTTTACTAAGATAAGCATGGTCAGCAAAACGCCAGATGGGGAGCAGTAATTGGCACTCTTATTTGAAGCTGCAAACAGACCAAAAGATTGAAAGGGGCCCTGTGTCCGTCTTTGTCCACTCCTTTTGCAGGAAGAAATAGCCATGCTCTCCCACATATCAACCTTGAGTTCATGGAAGAGATTCAAGCATGTCAGCATGAGATATGACATCCTCCCTCCTCCCTTCCAGATACCAATGTTAGCCTTTAGAAACACTGGGCTAACTGAAAAACAATTTCTATTGTCATGTACTTTTCAATGTCTTTTTGCTTTAGTCCCCAGGATTGTACCTGTTGGACAATCAGAAGGGCTACCTCATTCCTATGGACCCCAAATCAGAATTCAACATTTATATTTTATACTAATACACTTTATACACCTGTGTACTAACAGTATATTTCTTGTTAACCTGAAACCATGGGCGGGGACATTATGTAATCTTTAGACTATTGGCTACTGTGCTTATCTTGTCTTGCTGCTAGACCTATCCAGGGGCTCGGGACCTCCTACCCTGTCACTTCCCTCCGCCCATGAAAATTCCATATAATTAATTGTAATCAATTGTTTGGCAGTGTCTCTGAGCCTAATAAACAAAGTGACACTCCGCCAGCGCTGTGCGTAATAAACCCACATGCTTGATTCTACACGGTGTCCATTTTGTTCCTTCAATAAGGGACCAGAGTAAACTGGTCTACAGCTCTAATTTCCTTAATGTGATAGTGTAACTATAATTATTAATCTCTGAAGAGAGTTAAATATAGCCCTGATTAAGTGTTTGCCTCTTCCTGGAACTAAATATCATTGGCATTTGCTAATATCTCCATGGATCTATTTGATTTTTAAAAGTCTGAGAGCTCATTTTCCAAACTTTTTCATCTACTTGGAGTCAGGATGCTCATCCCAGCCAAGAGGTAACACCATCAGCTTTTCTGCATCCAGATGGGAGATGCATTATGGACCTATGGTTCCTAGAGCATCCAGCATGAAGTGGTGCCAATGCTCCATCTGGTTAAATACAATTTTTAACTGTGGCAAAGAGTTCTGTGGCACCTTATAGACGAACAAATGTATTGGAGCATGAGCTTTCATGTCATGCATCCGATGAAGTGCATATTCACCCACAAAAGCTCATGCTCCAATACGTTTGTTAGTCTATAAGGTGCCACAGAACTCTTTGCCGCTTTTACAGATCCAGACTAACACGGCTACCCCTCTGAGTTTTTAACTGGATTGTCTTAGTGGATGCTGTGCTACTTCTCTCACCTCTACTCCCCACAAACCCATTGGATATGGAGGAAAGGGGGAAGCATTTGCAATTGGTAAAGTGAGTATATTTGCTCATGTCGCAACAACACGGCTCAAGTTGCACATTAAAGAACCAGGACATTGATTAATGAAAATGCAAAGACATGGATCAACTGGAACATCTCTCACAATTAGGGGGAAAAATAATTTCCTGGCTAGCTCTAACTGTGGCTAAATCAAACCACGTCTCATTAATGCACACTTGCATGCACAGCTTGCAATATTGGTTGTGATTGGTTTTATTAGCCTTGATTCTTCTCCAGTAGTTTCAAAGAAATTTTATCCAAGGACAATGCACTCAACAGTGCTGGAGTAAATTTGTATATTCATGAAATGTACTTAGAGGAAAATGAGAGAAAATCTTGAAGTTCCATCAGAAATTTAACTTTATTACAAGATGGGCCTGCGATCTTGAATCCTTTCCCATTCCAGAGGGATGGTTGAGTTCCCATCTCTAGATCTAAACCCTCCATTGGTTTTTAGTTCTGTCAGACAACAAAACAGAAAGGGCCCAACTTTTGAAAACTGTTTGGAAATGAGAAGAATCTCACAAGCATATCTGACTTTACAAGAGTTCCACTCTCTGGGGACAACATCTCATAGGCCAGAGCTTTGGCCAGTGTGAAGTGATGAAACAACATGGAAGTTAACTAAGCTACCCCACATTACGGTAGCTGAGAATCTAGCCTCATCAGAATAACTTGCAAGGTTTGTTGCTTTTGAACCCAAACCCTAGACTGCTTACTCACTTCTCTAAATTTATTACACTTAATACCATAATATCTAATCACCTAAACCTCCTTGGATTGTAAAATCTTGGCATCAGAGACCATGGATAAAATTGTTGGAAGCATCTCAGGGATTAGGCGTTTAACTTTATTTTCAGAAGTCACTTAGGCACTTAGGAGTTTAAAGTTTTATTGTCCAAAAAATACCCAAGTTTTGGACTTGTATTGATTGTGAAATTTCTTTCTGTGTTTTCTAATCCTCCATGGCTCAGAAAAGCAAAACGAGATTCACCATGCCATATACGGAATCAGCCAACCAGAAATTGCAAGGACAGGGGAGTGCTGATTTTATTTATCTTTAGATTGTAGCTATGACAAATAATGTAACTGTCTATTAACTTCATGGATTTTCTTTTAACAGCCTGAATTAGAAAGCAAATTGCAATTTCAGCATTGATTTAAATAAGGTGCAAAACATGATTTTGGATCTCTGTTTTTGAATAGCTTTGCTCTTCTCTGAACTCTCTCCAACTTTTCATTATCTTTCTGGCAACATGGTATGCAAAACTGAAGATAATATGCTAGATGTGCTTGCATAATAGCTGCATATTTATTTCTTTAAATTTAATCTAAGCCCCATCACAAGCCAAAGATTAAAGTACCACAGCGACAAATGTCCTAAAAACAAGACAACCCAAATGCTAAGACTCAAACTTTGCCGCATAGCCCAGATACTAATATAACATTATATTTAATTTTATACATAGATCTGGTTTGGAAAATGAGTGGGGTTTGGAAAATTCCCCTCTCAAGGAGAATGAAGAGAAAAATTGAAAAAAAATAAAACATTTCTGTTTTTCAATGAAAAGTCAGTTTTTGGCAGCAAACTGATACTGTGTGTGTGTGTGTGTGTGTGTGTGTGTGTGTGTGTGTGTGTGTGTACAAGAAAAAAAATAAATAAAAACCAATTTCCATCAAAAAATTGTTCTGATGGAAAATTTTTGACCTGCTTTAATTATATGACCACAGTCATCAGCAAATAATAAGCTATAACATAGCATACACGTGAGCTAGCAGACAGGGGACTGCAAACACAGGAGTTTGAGAGGGAGTCATAATATAATCGCTGTGTTTAGGAAGGACCACACTGCCAGTGCCAGTGCTGCTCCTGTCTCCTCCACCTGCACCTGTGTCCAGCCAGACAACCTACCCGTGGATGCCTCTACCCAGATCCTGGTGTGGATTTTCAGAGACTGTGGCCTGCATTTTCCACTCTCAGAAAGCCAGGCTGGGGGGACCGTCCAGTGTGAAATGTGTCTGCTCAAAACGTTGAAATGAGACAGCAACAACAAAAAATCCACAAAACTGATCCGTTCCTGCAAAACATTTCAATTTTGTCAAATTTTCTGAGGGAAAGCTGCTCCGACCAAATATCTACTAATTTTAGCTTGATTTCAGGCTTTTCACAAGATATCTCAAACACAGGTGAGTAAACTGAAAAATTAAACCAAGAAAAGCAGTGTTTATGTGATGGAAAGATCAATATGTAAATGATTTCTCAGATTTCCATAAGAATGCTTGGGACCTTCATGAAATCTAGAGAGAGACTATGTACGCCTAAGCTCATAGACAGCATTAAAAGTATTAAAAAGCAACAGGCTGGGTTGATAATCATTACTAAAGTAATGTGATATGAGAGCCATAACAGAGTAACAATTTCCCCATATGTCACACTTGTAGCCTCATATGGTATCTTATTAATATTTCAAGTCAAGCATGCTTTATTTACTGCTACATGACTTCCTCTGTGACATGTTCATAAAGTAGACAAATAAATATACAGCATGCAATGTAGAAGACACAGCACATACAAATCGCTATGCCATCTGGAGCCCTCCCCCAACAAATATTGAAGTGTAATCAAGTATAGGCAGACCCAAATAATTAAATCACATGTATTTCCAGGCTATCCTAGGAAAACCAACTAATTCTCAGTCAAATTCATCATCTAATCAGATATATTCTTGACAAGATTAAATCCCTGTGGTATCCTTGCATGGCCTTCTGTGTTTCTTAAATGCTAAGGTCTCCCTCCAGATTGGGGGTGGTAAAGACCTGTGCAGTCCCAGAAGAAATTCCAGCAGGCATTGCTAAGTAGGGTTCAGGATGGGAGAATTCCTGGAAAATGTCATAGTGTTGCAGGAAAGAATATTAATGATTCAATTGGTGGCCCTCTGCATCAATAGTGAACCAATGCTCCAGAACCGTTCTAGAATCCCTCATGATGTGTGGTATCTGAAGAGATTGTGACACTTTGCAAAAATATAGTGATCTGAAGCTCTCCGCATACTGGCTAAACTCCAGATGGGTATCTGGCAATTGCTTCTAGTCTATTTCAAATCTCCCTGCAGTTTCAGCTGGACATTGTCCTTTTCTCCTCTTGTCTCAAACTGCTACATAGCATTGCTCTGAGCTGTTAAACAGATGACGTACCACAGGAGAGGTGGCTGCGTTTTGGGGGTGATGAAGTGAATCTTACACATGTCATTTTTGAAGTACAGTGGAGTTTTCTGGGATTGAAAAAATATATAGTGTAAAAATGCACCTCTGCTGAATTTATTGATCCATTTCAGGATAATAGTTTTATTATTGCTCTGAAATGGATCAGTAAACTCAGATATTTTTAATACTTTTTACAATATATAAAGGATACAATATAATTAAAAACAAACAAACAAACAAAAAACAGTGTCCTCTGAATTTTTCCTGACTGGTCTGAACTGTGCTTTTCTTTGAGTTTGTATTACTTGTTACCCCTGCAGTTCTGCTGGAAACTGGTTGCTGCCTTAGCCGTGTTATTACTTTGCCAGACAAAATAATAGATCAATAAACTCAAAGACATTTTTTATTTTTATTTTTACAATATATAAACTCTTAAAAATTAGAGGGCACCACCTAGACATCAGAAACCACGGAGTAAATAAGAACTCAGGCTGAGAGAATCCATTTCTGAGCTCATAGCACAGACTGGGCTTTATAAGAAAGCAAAGGGATTTAGGTGCCCAAATCTCACTGAATTTCACAGAGAGTTGGACACCTAACTGCTTTGCAAATCCCAGTCATATGGACTAAGAAGCAGTGGTAAAACTCCCATTGAGTTCTGTGATGATTTGAGGAATCTGTCTGAACAATTTATGAATTCCAGTTTGATTTTTTAACTATTTGTATTCTTATGCCCTATGACAGTCTTTTACTATGTGTTTCATGTACTTGGTGCTAAAGAGAGGGGTGGTGTCTACCAGTCTGTCTTTGAATGAGACAGGAATTAAGAACTATCAACTAGTGAACAGATCTGTCTCAGACAGAGGTCTGGGAAGAGCCAGATTTCTCCACATTCCCTGCATGGGGTTGAGGAAGGAGCAGTAGAATTTCCCCAGCAGCAGAACAAAGGAACCAGGTATAAGTGGTAGCAAAAGATAAGCAGCCTAGGACAAGGAAGAGGAATAAATGGGGCACAAAAGACTGTTTATGACTTCACAACCAGCCAAGTGCTGGTTGCTTTTCTTCCCAAGGGGACCCTATTGACCCTTCTGTGAGTTTGTTAAAGTCTGATTTCTGGCAGTCCATTGTCCCTATACTGCTGTTCTCACTCCTTTGGCCTGGTCTACACCTAAAACTTAAGTCATACTCTTTGCAACATAGTTAGGTTGATCTAACCCCCAGTGGAGAAATGGCAGAATTCTTCTGTTGATCTAACTACTGCTTCTCAAGGGGGTGGGTTTACTGCAGTGATGGAAAAATCCCTGCTCTCACTGTAGCAGGTACCTACACAATAGCTCTACAACGGTGTACCTTCAGCACTGTACGGATACTGCTGCATATCTTGTCGTGTAGCCATAGATTTGATGATCACTTTCACCCAAGTTCCGTTCCACCGTCAGATTCTCAACCAATTCCTCCCTGTTAGTCAGAATACGTGTAGGTTTTATTATTTTTTAACTGGATCTGTATCTTCTGTGCTATTGAAAGTAGAGTGCTTGTGTCTTAGAAACCTTTGCAAAGCCAGCAGCTCTGTTTGCTTTTGCTATCACGCGTTCCCTGGCTGAAAAGACGACGGTAACTCCAGATTGCTCACAAGTTTGGAACTCTGGTAAAGGGTGTGCTTAAACTACTGGGAAGCCTGTGGGGAGGGTCAGCACTGGGCTTGGGGCAGCTGGGACGCATGATCCCATTTCCATGAAGGGAGACAGAGTGCCCAGGAGGTGTGCCAGAGAGGCCAAGCGGGAAGATGGTGATTGAGCCTACTCAGACCCAGGGAAGCTTAGGAGCATGCAGGCCCAAACCTAATAGTCGAGTGAGTGTCCAGACAGCGGAAGCTCTGGCAGGGCTGTGTGAAACTTCACTTAGAGTGAGATAATGCACGGAGGGTGACATTTCACTGCACCTGCACAAAACCCAGTCCCTTGCTCCCTGCTCCAGTGCAGTGTGAGGAGAAGCGGGAAAGACAAAG
Source organism: Mauremys mutica (assembly GCF_020497125.1). Lineage (NCBI taxonomy): Eukaryota > Metazoa > Chordata > Testudines > Geoemydidae > Mauremys > Mauremys mutica. The sequence continues at coordinate 7,186,864 of NC_059081.1, read as the reverse complement.
TCACATCGTCCCAATTCAGGGCTCAGGCTGCCCACAGAGGCTTCCCTCCACCCAACTTCCTTGTGGCTACTGCTCCAGTCTGCGGGCTGCAACAGAAACCACGACCCCTTCTTCTTAGGTTGCACGGTTTAGTGAAGCTGCCGGGTCTACAGAGATGCAGGTCCTCATCCCACTCCCAGGGTACCCATGAGTTACTTTTATGCTTTCTATGGGTGCACAGGACTGGGAGTCACTTTGTTACTCCCTTACCTCCAGCAAGCAGCTCCCTGGCATCACCAGCCTGTGAGCCACCCGACAAATCTCCTCAGGGCAATGCTAGCCCTCGCTTTGTTTGCAGGTTAACAATAGGTGCACCCCCATCCCCAAGTCCCTTTGATGCATTCCCCTGTGATATCCAACCCCTGTCACTGGCTACTCGCAGAATTACCAGCTTTGCTATCCCCAGGGGGACAGTGCACACACCAGCTTGGTTGATTCAGCAGAGGATCACGTCCCATAGAATATCCCAGCACTGAGGGTAGGTCTACACTTACCTGCCGGGTCGACGGGCGGCGTTTGATTTCTCGGAGTTCGAACTATCGCGTCTAATCTAGACGCGATAGTTCGAACTCCGGACGCGCTCCCGTCGACTCCGGAACTCCACCACTGCGAACGGCAGTGGCGGAGTCGACGCGGGAGCCGCGGACTTCGTTCCCGCGGTGTCTGGACGGGTGAGTAGCCCGAACTAAGGTACTTCGACTTCAGCTACGCTATTCGCGTAGCTGAAGTCGCGTACCTTAGTTCGACCCCCCCCCCTTAGTGTAGACCAGGCCTTAGGTTATATGTGTAGTAAGAACAATCATAAATGCTAATTGTTGATGATCAACTTGAAAGATAGTAAGTGAGGCTAATGGAAACAGGTTACATATAAAGCAAAATCATAATAAGAGAAACTTAATTTAGTAGGTTCACCTTTTGTCTAAGGAAGATTCACACCCCAAATGTCTCTTGCAGCATTTCCAACCAGGGCAGGTTGGGATCCTGTTTTCATGAATGTATTCGCACTGCCCAATTACTTCCTTGGGTTCAGGATAAAGCGGCGTCTCTTCTCCTTCCCCTTGAATTCCCCAAAGACATTGTTCGTCCCCAGATTCAAGATGATCCCTTTGCCCCCGTGGCTTATTCCCTGGTGTGCTGACTCCATGGGACCCTCACATCCTCGTGCTGACTTCGTGTGCAAACAGGGTTTCCATTGGGTTGGTTTAGAATGCTTAACTTACACGTGAGCTGATGCAGACAGGCCATCCTTTGTCCACCTATTTGTCAATCGTGTCTCGACTCAGACTTTTAGGGACATATTTTCATGATGTCTCTGCGTGTGTAGATGTAGATATAAAAGTACACACAACTTCTTACAGGGTATTGGTACATAGGCTTCACAATGATATTAAATGACCAGCGTGACACTGGCTTTTACTGAAGCCCTCACATGACATTCTTTATGGATAAATACTACGAAAGCAATATGCTGGGTGTAGTGAGTTTGTCAGGCCTGTTACAAGCTGCCGTTACAAAAGAGTCAACCCTTTGCCACTTGGCATTCTGGGGCTCTTAGGGTCATATAAGCTAGACAAATATACCTGGACCATCCTGTCAGGGATCGTCCAGATATATTTAATCCTGCCTGAGCACAGGGTGATGGGCTCGTAAAGTCCCCTCCAGCACTACATTTCTGCGACTCTGTAACAAGTAATGTCTCTTCTAACAGAAGCAGCAAGCTAGGCTATTATTATTATCTGAACACTGTAGCATGACAAGTGATAAAGTTTGCATCCTTACATTCACCCAGTAACTCATGTAGTAGGATGAGAAAATACTATCAAAACACAGAAATCCTATATGAAATCACATTAGTTCCACCATGTTCATTTCAGCTCAGATGAATTCTTACCGATTCTAGGTACATCATTTTGAATAGGATTTAGGCTTCAATGCAGTTATATTTCCAGCTTTAACTAATTTTTCATTGTTCAGATAGTTAAACCTTCGGAGCTTCAACAGAGCTGCAACTAACAGGTATCTTGGGATGCTGTGAATCCAAATGTTGACATTTTGTAGCAAAGCTTGTTAGATCCTTTGCCAGGAAACTAAATTCTACAGCATTTTAGACTGGCTGACTGCTCTTAAGAACCTTGGCAGTTATGTTGTTATTTGCAAACATTTTCAGAGTTGGACGTGGATCTAGCTGCAGTGGCCAGGAATTCTGGCCATCAAACCTAACAGTTTCAGCAGTGGCAGAGAGGAACAGTCACTCTCCATTTGCTAATAGTTTAGGTCGGTGATACTCAGACTGAGGCTTGAGAGCTGCAAGTGGCTCTTTAATGCGTCTCCTGCGGCTCTTTGCAGCACATGATATTAAAACACCGTGTGGTTTAATTATTAACTGATCTACACTATTAACCAATTAGGGTGCCTTTACTATGTTATTAACCAGCCGTAGTTGATAAAATAATAATACTTGGTTAGTCATTTTGCTGTAAGAATAATATATAAACAAAATATTTCCCCGTCATACTGTTTAAATATGAATATATAATAGTAAATGAATACATATATATATATATATATATATATATATATATATATATATATATATATATATATAGTAAATGAAACAATGAATTCATAGTACTGTGGCTCTTTTGGGTAATGTTGTTCACTAATTTGGCTCCTGACCCATTGAGGTTTGAGTATCTCTGGCTTAGTTCTTTGGTGATAGTTGATTTTTCAATGCCCCTTAAAGTAAATTGAAGTCACGTGGCTAGAACTGCATATGTGATCCCCAAAATATATTTATAATGGCATTTTGCAATTCTTTGGCGCTTTTCATTCAAGGATCTCACATATAAACAGGTAACTAAGCATCAAAACACACATGAGAAATTGATGAGAATTATTATACCCATCTGATGGATGGATAAACTGATGCACTGAAAGCTTAGTGCCTTGTCCAAGGGCACATTGCAAGTTCCTGCAGAGCCAGGAAGAAAACCAAGGAGGCCTGTTGTTGTTATGATTAATACACTTAATGAGGTCCCTGTTGTGCTAGGAGCTGTACAAACTGTGAAAGAGAGTTTCTACCCCCAAAGAGTCTGTGGAACTCATTGCCAGAGGATGTTGTGAAGGTCAAGACTATAACAGGGTTTAAAAAAGAACTAGATAAGTTAATGGAGGATAGGTCCATCAATGGCTATTAGCCAGGATGGGCAGGGATGGTGGCCCTAGTCTCTGTTTTCCGGAAGCGGGGAATGGGCAATAGAGAATGGATCATTTGATGATTACCTGTGCTCTTCATTACCGCTGGGACAGGATACTGGGCTAGATGGACCTTTGATCTGACTCAGTATTGTCGCTCTTATGTTCTTAAAGCTTACATTCTAGTTAAGTTGATTAACATGGTTAAAGAGATGCTTTTAAAGTTAGAATATAGATTTATGGAGCTGGTCAGAAAACAGAATTTCCCTCGCAAAAGAAATTGATATTTCAACATTTGTTTTAGTCCTGGCTCAGGACAAATGAAATATAAAAAATATTCATGGAATAAAAAGTTCTAAAATATTTCAAATTAGAAGCGTCAAAATGAAAAGTGGTCATAGTTTTATCTGAAATGAAACATTTAGATTTTGAAATGCTGATTTGAACCAAAATGTTTGTGTCAAAATGTTGATTCAAAACCGACCATTTCATTTTGAATTAACATTTTTTTCCAAAATATTTCAGTTCAAGTTGACATTTTGGAAGGAAATATTTCATTTAGTTTTAAAGGGTCACTTCAGAAAAAAAAACACCCTCCATTAGCATTGACTTTTTTTGTGTGGAAAATTTCAATGTAACCATATATACCCTCTGAGTCTAACAGCGATATGGGTTAATATCACTGGGATTTTAGAAATCTCGTAAACTGAAACATTTAGAAGGGATGAAAGAAACTATTGAGAGAAAGGTGGGCTTTGGAAAACACTGAAATAAGGATGCATATAGATATAGGAGAATGAGGGACAAATTCACCCACATTCAAGGTTATCCTTAAGACTTATTTCTTACATGATGTCCACAAGAAACCCCAATCTTCACATTCAGTGTTAATCTTTTATGTAACCTTCCCAATGTGCTCTGTCTTCCCAACTTCCTTTCTTTCTTTTTCTTATTATTACTGTGGTATTACCAAGAATCCCCAGTCATGGCCTGGTGCCACGGTGCTAGGTACTGTACAAACACATAAGGAAAAGACAATCCCTGCTCCCTAAGAGCTTTACATATAAATATAAAACAATAGATGCACAGGGGGAATGCAAGGTAGCAATGAGACAATACTGGTCAACATGATGATTAGGCAGCTGGTGTCCTGTGATTACTATCTGTTATCCTATAGGCCAAACAAACCACTCTGAATTAACGTGAAAGAAGAGACTGACTGATATTTACAGATTGCATATGTAATGCCGACGGACCCTGGTTCTCAGTGGGCGGGATTGAACCTGGGACCTTGGGAGCTTAGTGCACGAGCCTTTACTGCTGAGCTAAAAGCCAACTGGCTCTTAGCTAAGGCTGTAGAGCAGACTCATTTATATATCTCTCTCAACGTTGTCTCAGTGCCACTAGATGGGACAGAACACCACACCCAGAAGCTGTATAGGTTATATATACATGCAAGTAAAAACAATATTGCAAAGCACAGAAGGTATCTATGAGATCAAACTCACTGAAAAGAAACACCTCAGCTGTGCTTACTTTTTTCAGAGCTAAGAGACACCTTCAATTAAAACTTTATGCGCTTGAGTAACATGAAGGTGGGTAAGATACTTGGAAATGGCAAATCAGTCATCCATAGTTGATGATCTAATTCTCCCCCAAAAACAAGAAGCACGAAAGATTTGCATATTGTGGATAAAGAACCTGTGATATTCCTGTGTTGTAACAAACATGACCACAGTCAAGATTTTGAGCACTAAAACATTAGTTTATTAATAGTCCACAAGGTAAGTTCTATTGCTGGCTGCATATAGCAGTTACATGCTGTTTACCCACAACACCGTTACCCATCGTTTCTAATCAAAATCTGGATTATGTCGTTCACTGGTCTGGAGTCACAAGCTCTGGAGTGGATTATTTTGTTCATTGGACTGGAGTCACCTACCCTCGAAAGTGGATTATGCAGTTCAGTGGACTGGAAGCATTGCTTTACAGCACAGAATCCTATTATCCCATAAGCTACAGCCAGGCCCATGGAACTCTGCCAGTGTGGCTGTGAATTTCTAATGGAGTGAAGAAGCCTCTCTTCTCTGTTCACAGAGTTTTACATTGCCACCTTCCTAAGCAAAGTGTGTCTGGCACAGCTAAGAAGTGTGTGTGGCTGGAAATGTTTTCAGATGGCATTAGGAAGCGCATTACAGCTTGTGTTAGATACCTTAATTGAGGTGAAACTCTGATCAGGTGCTGGGAGGGCTGGATTTCTCCAATTAAAGCTGCCTGTTTATACCATGGTAAAACTCCCCTTGACTACAGTAGGTCCCAGATCTCCCTTGGGAGGGTAAGTGTCTCAAGGCAAGGGAGTTTATCTTTTATTTGACTGTGAACCAACTTCCCAACCTTTGATGTAGAAACAGGGCCTGTTTCCAAAAGTTCACACTTAGGCGCTCAAATTTCCAAAGAATGTAGGGCCAGATTTATGAAGGTGTGCAGGTGCCTACAGATATGCCAAGGCACCTGAATGGGATTTACTAAAGAACTTTAAGCAGGCTCTTTGCCTACATACCCTTCAAATCTGGCCCTTTATATAGCGGATGCTCTTTTGAGACGCTGACCATAAGTGTTGCAGTGGGAGCTTCCGACTGACGAGCACTTCTGAAAATCTGGCCTCAGTTGTGGGTTGCTGAGCACTTAATAATCACGCCCGTTCAGATATTCATCATTCGTAATTATAATAGCATTAGGGTGATAGGTTGTCATGGTGTATGGGGGAGTCAGAGCCCTGCACCCCCACTTTCTGCGATTCACCGTGACTCTCAGCCAGACAGTAGAACAGAAGGTTTATTAAATGACAGGAACACAGTCCAAAACAGAGCTTGTAGGCATAAACAGGACCCCTTAGTCAGGTCCTTCTGGGGGGTAGGGAGCTTAGACCCCAGCCTTGGGGTTCCCGCCCATTCCCCACCCAGCCCAAAACTGAACCTCCCCCTCCAGCCATCTCACTCCCCTTCCCCCCGGCTCCTCCTCCAGCCTTTGTCCAGTTTCCCGGGCAAAGGTGTCACCTGGCCCAAACCCCCTACTGGCTCAGGTTACAGGCTCAGGTATCCTCCCTCATGTAAAGTCACCCCCTGCTATCCCATCCCCCAAGGCAGACAGTCCCAGTAAAACTGGATGACATTCCCAGGTCAATCTGCCCTGCTCCCACATAGGCACATATTGTATACTTGTACCATCCATTTGTGGCAGTGGAAACACCTGCAACTCCAGACAGGTACAGTATGGTCCATTAACCCCAATTCCCCCCCGCCCCCCCTTAACTCTATGATCTAAAAACAGTCCCTTAGTGGCCAGGGAATTCATTTAACTCTTGTCACACACTTGGCTGCAAATGTACTGTGTGCACTTCATGCTAAAAACCAACCAGAGCTCACAATCTCGAGCTGAGGCCTTAGAATGACTCCTTGGGCAGTAGGAACTGCAGGCCCGTCGAGCCTTGAGGTATGGGTTCTATTAGCGTAGTAGGCAGTCCTTCACTTCTGGATACTCCTCTCAGTTACGCTGCTGTAAATCAGAAGTACCACCAAAGTAGTTGGCTTACACCGTTGGCTTACACAGCCGTGAACAAGGTCTGAGTGAGAGGAGAATCAATTCTTTAGTGAAATGTAAAGTTATATGTGGGGAATGTATCTAAATGTCACTGGCAGTAACATGGCTGCTTCTATTCATGTTTAATCTATTTGGTGTCACTCTAATCTAATGTAAAGTGTGGCAGCATATCTCTCATTGAAAGTATGCAATTTATACAGTTTTTATTAGAGATACAGTAGACAGGAGAAATATGCCCACTTGCATGAAAAATTACCCAGGATTAAACCAGCCAACCAATTGCCCATGAAGATTTAAGATGCAGAAAACAGTGCTTTGTTTTGTTTGTTGTTTTTGCTTTCACTTTTGGAACAGGTAAATTACACATTGCCTATCAAACAATAAAATACTAGTTTTATTATCTGAGGTGTAAAACTTTCACTGGGAAAGCACTGACACCAGAGTTCTGCCTCCACCAGTTGCTGGGAACTGAATTGCTGCAAGGCATAACAAACAAACAAAAAAATGCATTATTTGTTTTCTTTAAACCACATGGAAGACAGGATAGATGAAGGCAAACCAGGGTCGGAGGCACACCCAAAATGGGGCCCTTCATGGCCCCCACTTCCACACCAGAGTGTCACCCTTCCTTGTGTTGGTTGCAGCCATCCACGCAAGTGGTCTTCTGGGCTGGTGAGAGGTAATCAATGATTTTTCTTTGGGTTCCCGCCCCCAGATTAGCATTTTCTACTGACACCATCTCCCAGCAGAACCATGATGAGTCAATAGCAGCAAAGGCCCACAGGCAAACACACGGAGTCCTCTGCTGGGATTATGTCATTAGTGGCCCCCCAGAATAGTGGGTTTCAAAGTTAACAACCAGTGAAGACAAATGGGGCATTTCACACATCTCAGGGCTATTGTTTTAGGCAGTCTGCAGACATCACTGCTTTGGTTATGTTCAGGTCATGTTTTCCAGATTTTCTTTGCAAACATGTAAAAGCTGCAAAGAGTCCTGTGGCACCTTATAGACGAACAGACGTTTTGGAGCATGAGCTTTCGTGGGTGAATACCCACTTTGTCATTTGCAAACATGAGCATTAAAGACATTTTGAAATGAATGTCAAGATTCTGAAGCCATCACATGACTCCAGAACCTGGCACCTAAGTCAGAATATATAGCCCACACACTAAAATTATTTTTCATGTTTTATTTTCATTCCAATGAGGAATTAAAACATATTTTGAAATCTCAAATACTGCCGTGAAATGGAATTGTCAGCTTTAGGATAACATTTTTAGGACTTAGAGACCTCACTCTGCTCAGAATACCAACAAAACATCTGTAGGGCCTGATCTTGAAAGCCCTCATATGAGTGGGTTCTCATTAAAGACAATGGGGCTAATAATGCATGGAGGTACTCAGACAAGTAAGGGTATTCTGGATCAGGCCCTTACTCTGCCCACAAATAGGGTATGGCTTATTTACCCCCGGGATGATTTCGGGGCAGTTGAGATCTAAATGAAGTGGAGAGGCATTGCCAGTGATTTACTTGACACAGTGTTAAAAAGTTGTTTAGCATAATTTGTTCAATGTCTGTATCTCTGGCCTATGCACCTGTTTCTGTTTGTGCTTTCCTCTAGAAAAGCGCACTTCTCCTTGTTGTTGTGTTCTCAACACATACTCAGAGACATTAGATCAGCTCATAAATACTCTTTCTGGAAGATTGCACAAAGGGGCTTGTAAGAATATACACTTCCTCTCTCCAAGACAATTTCATATCCCTTTATCCCTGCCTTATTTTCAACTTGTGAGTGAGATGCGTATTAACGAACAGCCTAATTTTCCATCAGTTGATTGGACAAACAGCCCCTTCAAAAAGCCTCCATTTGAACTCTTCATTTTCCTCATTAATATCTAACTTTCCATCTCTAATGCATGGAGAGGGTTTATTACTGTCTTGCTTGCGAGAATCCTTTGTTTATTTGAATGGATCATTCGTAAGAGGCTCTCTCTAAAATAAATATTTAAATCTGAATTTCAAACTGAAGTGTGTGTGTGGGGGGGGGGGGTGTGGAAACTGAGGAGGAGGATGAGGGAAGACTTCCTTTTCTCATTTGTATCCAAAAAGCTACTATCTAGCAACTCGCAGCATGAAACCTAGTAAAAATTATTTAAAGCACATTAATTCAAATCGGCGGAGCCTACCTCGCTGCAAAATTTGTCGCATAAAGGGAAACAGTTCCTCTAATTAAATCTAAAAACTCTGCAGCTGTGCAACTATAAATTGTGATCTACACCAGCAGTAGTTGTAAAGCTGAATCTAAATTAAAATATTCACTTTTTTCCCTCCGCTCCACATAAAGACTTATACCAAAATGGTGTGCTCATCTTAGCCTTTCCAGCTGTATGTTGCCTCTGAGTTTTCAGCATGTTCTTCCCAATAGAAGCTCACAGTTTTTTCTTTTTCCAGTAAAACCTTCTTTGGGTTTTTTTGGCTGTCCTGTTCTCTACAAATTCTTCACTTTTTATGGCTTTTTTCCCGCCTCTTGGTATGTCAGATGCCGCACAAGACAACATCTGGCGTGATGATGTGCTGATAGCTACAGCTCCTGCTTTGGCTCCAGGAAAAAAGTCTGTGGCAGATCCTCAGCTTCTGCAACTTGTCATCATGCCAGTCATGGAGACACGATAGTTCACATCAGCCAAGGATCTGCAACAGTTATTGAAGATCTGCCCCTGTGCAGGGCCGGATCTCCAATTAGGCATAGTAGGCATATGCCTAAGGATGCCGGACACAAGTTTCATTTTCTACAGAAAACATGAAGGTCAGCTGTAGGTGGGGGAGGCACTGAGGATGCTGTGCCTAGTGGCGCATAAGGTGTAAATCCAGCCCTGCCCCTGTGCTTGAATCCTGAAGGGTGAATTTTTATACTTGTATCACAAGCTGGTCGTCTAGGAACTGCATGTTGATATATTTTTATGTACAAGGACATTATTTTATACCCTGACAAACAATAGGCCTGTGTCCCGTCTTGCATCAATGTAACTCCACTGCGTTACTCCTGATTTACATCACTGCCAGTTACAGGAGAAGGTAGTCCTCTGGGTATGATCCAAAGGGAAGAAAGATTCCTATTGATTTCAGTGGCTTTGGCTCAGGCCCTGTATATCACAAAGAGGAGGGAAATGTGACTGTGCATTAGAGTAAATTCCAGATTTGCTCTACACTAGTTGACTTGACATAGTTTCCTTTCCTTTTGTTGTGTTACTATTTGATTTACTATTGTTGGTCATTCTGTGCTCTGTTCTGCTTCCCCAGGGCAAGCTGCTCCCCATCCTTGTGTCCTTTTGAATGCTGGGGATAGCACCTGTACAACCTGTTGTTTTCTAAAGCCACAGTGAGAAATGGATTTGAGTTGCAAAGTTTGGATCAGGACTGTAAACATTGCAAAGTTCAATCATGAGCACACCTAGGGTTCCAGGCCAATCTCCTGTAAAAATTAGTCTGACTGTGGCATATTCTCTTAACACCACTCTGCTACAACTGAATTTTGAGGTTCTTTTACAAGAATCTAGCCTCCAATACTCAACCCTTTTGTAGCCAAGGAAGCTTCCATGACTTGGCCCGAAAGCATGTCCATGTGTGGGGTGGACCCTGTGCCTACTAGCTATATGGCATGTCAGTTTCAACAGGTAATAGATGCCAACAAAACAAAGACTTAACCTGCAAAATTCAGAGACGTGGCATGAATCTTCTGCAAGATCTTTGCAGCAAGTGATGCTAGTAGGCACATGTTTTAATTTGGAAGGATCAGACCTGCTACATTGTGATGCTCTGTACTTCGGAGGAACACCCTGCACCCCCATGTTGATCCTTATAATATGATTGTGTGGTATCCAATGCAAAGTTTGTCAAGTCGGGTGTTTTTGGAAGGCTCATGATGCACTGAGCATTGTTGTTATAGTAACATTATAAGTTATAATTTCATGTATATAGTTATGAGGCTGAAAATGTGTCCTCATGGTGAGCCCAGGCAAAACTTTCCAGGAGCAGAGGGGAAGTTCACACCTCATCAGGGCATGTATGGGACAAACCCATCCCAGCCTCACAGGAACAAAGGACACTGGCTTAGGCAGCAATAAAGGATCTGTTGGACTCTCGAGTTAGTCACCCCACTTCCCTTGGTCAGTTTGGGACTACGATGAGGTAATGCTCACCTAATTCTGAAGGTGGGGGGGATGCAAAGCCAAGAGGGAAGGAAGAACATGATAAAAGGGAGAGACATTTGCCATGCTCTCTCTCTTCCACCCACATCTACAGACATCACCACCAAGTGACCGAAGCGCTGATCAAAGGGGAGAGCCTGGCTGAAGGGTAACCAGCCAGCCTGTGGTGAGAAGCATCTAAGTTTGTAAGGGCAATGAAAGTGATAAGATCAGCTTAGAATGTGTTTTGCTTTTATTTCATTTGACCAAATCTGACTTGTTGTGCTTTGACTTATAACCAAAAGTGCTCACTCACATAACTGGGAGCAGTTTACATGCTAGAGGCTGTGTGTGAACAGCCCGGGAGGGGGGGGTTCTCACAGCGGAGCAGGGTAAGGCTGGCTCCCAGAGTCGAGGATTGGAGTGACCTAGCAGATCACCAGTCCAGATAACGTCACATACATGCATTTGCCATCCCGTATTTGCCACAATTATCATTATTGAATTACAGTAGTGCCTAGAGGCCCCAAATAAGATCAGGCCCAAGTGTTGTAAAAACATGTAAGAGACAGCGCCTACCCTGAAGAGCTCACAATCTTCATACGCAAGATGGAGGGTGGAAGAAAGATCTTATTTTACAGACGGGAACTGAGGTACTAAGAAATTGAGTGATTTGACTAAGGTCACACAGACCGTCTATGCCAGCATTAGGGAACTGAACACAGATTTCCTGTGTGTCAGTTCAGTGCCTTAACCTCAAGACTATCCTTCAGTTCAAAGTATTATTCTTGTTTAACATTTATGTTGTCACCCCGCTGCTGAGTGGTAACAGGTGTAAGGGCCTTGAAGGTCTATTTCTCATGGAAGAGGAAATCAATGATTTGGAGTAGTGTATTTTCTTAATGTGGCTTATTTATTTACACTATATACACAAGTCCTAGAACAGTGGTGGTCACAAAGGGCATGCAGGCTGAAGGGCCAAAATCCATTAATGTGTATGTAAGATCTTAAGCACAGTCTCTGTTAAGAAGTTTTCACATTGGCCCAAATACCACTGCTTGGTCTGAGGCCTGGGGCCTACCTAACAATGGACAATATATGGCTGAGAAAACTTGGTGAACAGGAGACAATGTTACTTTGTTTCAACAAGATAAGCAGAATCAGCAGAACTCCAGATGGGGAATAGTAATTGGGTGTTCTTAGCATGAGTTACAGAACACACAAAGCACTGAGAAGAGTCTCAAAGTCTACTCCCTGGTGCAGGAAGGAGATAGCGAACACCCTTCCCAACTGCCAACCAGAGTTCAGGGAGAGGCCTAACATGTCAGTATGAGATATGTCAGTATGATGTATGACATCCTCCCCTTCACAGATACCAACTCTAGTTCTCGGAAACACAATGGTGAACCCTAAAACAATTTCTAATGCCATGTACTTTTCACTGGTTCTTTTTGCTTTAAAATCCCAGGAATGTACCTGTTGGACAACTGGAAGAGCTACCTCATTCCTATGGACCGCAAAAATCAGGATTTAACCTACACATTGCAATAGAAAAAGTTTGAGGGAAAACACCTGTGTATTAGTAACATGTTAACCTGAGCTATGGGCGGAGCCATTATGTAATCTTTTAGACCATTGGCTTATTGTGCTAAACTTGTCTTGCTACTAGAACCTATCCGGGGGCTTGGGAACTTCCACCCCGTTGCTTCTCTCCTCCCATGAGCACCCTATATATGCTTATAAGCTTACACTACAAAGCAATATACATTCATGCCACGGTGTTACTGCAGCTCACAAGCAAAATTTTGTCAATTTGATTGCTTGTTTTATCTTTTTTTAGAAAGACCAGGGAGTAGGCACGTCATCAGGTGATAGGTTTTATCTTCCCAGAATAGCTCAAAGTGCAGTGCAGTGCTAAAAGCAGCATGGTGGGATTCTGTGTTTATTGTGTCATCCTGATTCATATCAAATTTGCTCAACTTGCAAATAAAAATATGGGTGGTTTCTTTTTCCCCAGCTAGCAGCTCTGAAAGAATTTTGCAATTAGCAATAAGATGTGAGAGAAAGAAGGAGTGCACATTCACATTGAGAATCCAGATGAAGTCCTGGTTGATCCAAAAGCACATGGGTTCCATATTTATAATTAGACACTATCATGGTCCGAACAATTCTGGCTGTGAGCATGTAAACTCTGAGTCAGACCATAAGGTTAATCGTCCAGCATGAAGAAGTGATGTTGGAAGTGCTGCCTTTCAGATGAGTTGTCTAAACAAGGTCCTTTGTGGTCATTAAATTTTTCAGTGCACTTTTCACCATAATAGGCATTCTGGCCTGACTCCAATTTTGGTAGCTGTAGTCTGCCTCTCTATACTCCCCTGGCAGTTTCAATTAGACATAGCAACACATGTTTAGAATAGGACGTACAATGCTATGTGCTGTCATGTTCCACCCCAGAGGCAGTTGCACTTCAGTGGTGGCTGAAGTTTGTAAAGGTGTTTGGAACTCTTTGGTATGGAAAGCACGGTATAAATATTCTCTCCTGACAATCTTTTTATTATGGTCCTACTGCCTCTGACATGTATTACCTGGGTGTAAATGAATAGGTAAAATGAAAGGAAAAAAAATAACTGCAATAGAAAGTCCACTGGAGAGGAGAGACTGTCTTGGAGTTAAGGTACTGGACTGAGATACAGATGTTCTGAGTTAAATTCCCAGCTCTGTCACAAACTTCCTGGGTGATCTTGAGCAAGTTCCTTAACCTCACTGCCTCCACTCCCAAAACATCTTTCTCCTACCCTTTGTATGTTTGCCCAGAACTGCTGACAGTCTAAATACTGAAAGACCATATATTATGATGTGTATATACAGCATTTAGCATAGGTCTTGATCCTGATTCAAACCCCGAGGTGTTACTGCTATTCAAATAAATAATAATGCTTAGAATCATAACAGAATCTGCCTGACCAACTAATTTAAAATTACCTCCTGCTCTGGTTTACTAGAATTATGATGCAAATGTATTCACATCTCTAGCCACCCTTATATAATGTTGCCATCTCAATTGCTCTGGGAGGGTTTAAGATTACTTCCTTAGGCCTGGTCTACACTAGGGGGGGTGGTCAAACTAAGGTACGCAAGTTCAGCTACGCGAATAGCGTAGCTGAACTCGAACTACCTTAGTTCGAAGTACTCACCCATCCAGACGCTGCGGGATTGAAGTCCGCGGCTGCCCCGTCGACTCCGCCACCGCCGTTCGCGGTGGTGGAGTTCCGGAGTCGACGGGAGCGCGTTCAGAGTTCGATATATCGCGTCTAGATGAGACACGATATATCAAACTCCGAGAAGTCGAACGCTACCCGCCGACCCGGGCGGGTAGTATAGACGTAGCCTTACATAATTCTTTCATATCGTAAGCATCAAACTCTCTGTATCATTTGAAAGACCATAACAAATAAATGTTCCTTTCACATTAATTCATAGTAGCAGTAGTCCCCATAAAGGAATTTCATCCAGTTATTCTGGACTGATGCGATTTATTTTGTTGTTAAAAGACCAAGATATTTGTTAAAACACACCAAAATGACTGTTAAGACTACAGCAGTTGAACACTTCTTTTTCACATCTGGCGTGCAGGGGATTATGTACCACTACGTTGCTGAGATTACATGTCTGGTTTGCAAGCTAGAACACAGGACTGAAGTCGGGAGCATGTCTATCTACCTTATCTTTCTAGGTCTTTATATCACAGTGGCATCTGAAGATTCCATTTCTATCTCTGCCACCATTTTCCTGTGTGATGTTTGTTAGGTCACTTAACCTGTCTCTGCTGCTGTTTTCCCATCTGTACATGGGGAATAATAATACTTTATTTTGTATTTTTACAGCACTTCAGATGGGGAGTGCAAAGTTCTGTTTTTGACTATAAAGATGCCTCAGAGTTAGGGTTATTCCCATTAAGGAACACTTTTTGAATGTAGTTTATAAGTTATTGTGACATTCTGTACATCAAAGTAACACCCTGACACCTCCATATTCACCAGTGTTATATGATTGCAACAAATCTTGTACAAAATATGTCATGTAAGGTGTCAATGGAAAAGTTATGGTTTACTGAATATGATTATCCTACTTGTATGCATGTCTCATTTTTGTCTCTCTTCATCCATTCATTTGTGGACTCTTCATCCAGTATATGGGTAATGGCGGCTATGACTCAAAGCATGCACGGGCATGAGACTAGATCATGTGATACTGGACTCCATCTTGTGTTTGTACTTTTCCACAAACTGTGCTGGGGCGTTTGTTTGGGACAATGAAGTTCCTTCCACATGGCAGAAGCTATAAAAGGGGGAAGTGACATCACCCCACAACTCAACACCTGGAAACAACTTAGGAACAAAGACTGAACTGGGGAGGCAGTCCCAGGTGGGACAGGAGAATTTCAGCCTGTGTACGCAAAAGCTGTGACCTAATTGTTCTATCCAACAGGGTGAGACATTCCTCGATTCAAATCCTATCTAGTTCAGAGAACTTAGATTGCATTTTTGTTTTATTTCTTATGGTTATCTACCTTGATCTGTATGCTCTTACAAGATCACTTAAAATCTATCTTTTTGTAGTTAATAAATCTCTTTGTTTTTAGGTAAAATAAAAATAAATGTGTTGTTTGATGTGTAAAGGAAAATCTGCTCAGGAACAGGGGCTGGTGCATTGTCCTCTCCACATTGAGGGAGAGGCAGACTGGGAAATAAACGTACACTGGTCAGGCTTTTGATCAGGGCAAGATGGTTCAGCTCTGGGGTCCTATGCTGGAGAACTGGGGGGAATTGGCTGGAGCCTCTCTATTGTTAGTTCATGATTGGCTAGGAGAAGCATTCTTGTAACTACAGCTGGGTTTTTCCCTGCTTGTGTATGGCTGTGTAAGTGCAAGACCTGGAGAGGATTACAGCTTGTAACAGCCTCACAGCTTGAGAGGGGGCTGAGACTGGTATGCCAGAGGGCTCAGTGGAACCCAGTTCCAGGGTACACCCCAGGGAAGTCTATAACAGTTATGAACATGTAAAGGAAGTCCATTGAGAAGACTTTAGATAAACAAAAACTGGATGTCTTAAAAATCTGCACCATCCCAAACTCCATCTCTTTCATATTTAAACATTTAAAACTATAGATCTGATTTTCTTTGAATATGGTTTGTTTAGTAGATCTCACTGAGACTTAAAATCAAGTCAAGTCTAAAGATTGTGCTGTACTGTAACTTACTATGTATAGTATTATATAAGAAATTCCAGTTAATACAGTATGATATTAATAGACAAATACTGAGTGATATCAAATTTTTCACCAAAGCACAAGCACAAAAAGTTCTGTGTTCCCTTCCCTGCCCCCCTAAAAAAACTCAACGTGGTCTTAATTCTAGATTCAGACATAATCTTAATACAATGTAATGATGGTTACATGCATTAGGTGTTTTTGCATTGATTATCATTGTAATACAACTTATTAAAATGTAAGAATGCTAGATATGAGCAAATATGCGTAGACAGCTCTCTATTGAATCTTTAAAAAGCCTCAATGTTTGTCACTGATGTATGCTGGGGTGCTAAATCTGTAGTAATTATCACCCCTTATGTTTATTTTGTCACAAAAGGTATTTCTCTAGGAATTGCATCCTGGAGATTGGAAGTGCTATTTTGTTCTCCTTATGTGTTTGCTAGTGAGCTACCTTGCAATATTTGAAATGACATCTTTAATGTAGAGAACAAAGTCTTATTGCAGAACTATAATATCTCATTAGATGTACGCAAACACATGTATCAACAGAAGCAATTTTAAAATGTATTGGCAAATTGACTCAAAAATAGACACAAAGAAACTAGTTTGATCTCCTTAACCATCATCTGTGTTGGACTGCATCTAAAACAATTTTTTTTCTCTGAATTATTTGTGTGTGGGAATGAGACAAAAGAAGGAAAATATATCTAAAACAGCACAAAATGCTAATGATATCTCATTAACCTTAGACTCTCTCTCTCATTAGATTGTGGACTATTTTTGGAACCAACAAAGTAAAGAAAATTACATTGCTGGTTTAAGCCAAGTGTACTGTACTTTAAATAAACCTGTGTAAATGGTTCAGATACTGCAGCAATGAGCACACTATAAGAACTTGAATAGAATCAAATGGGACTTGACAACATGTAGGCTGTTGGCATGCACAGGCCAGTGCCTAGCATGTTATCTTATTGTTCACTTATACTCCCTGGTCGGTCGGTCTGTATCCAGGCCTGCGGACAGCAATTCCACGCCCGAGGGTAGAACAGTCAACGGGCCCCTGTGACGGGGGGTTTCACTAATCGCCGTCCTGGGAATTAGCTCAGGGATGCCAGTGCGCCCTCCTCAGGTGGTGTCTCGCCCATCATCACTCCTGTCTCCACATCCAGGACCTGTGTCGCTCCCCGGACCACGTCTTCCTCTCCTGGGCACAGCTGTTCCCCACTCGGTTCTTTCCCCGCTTCTGGGGGACCGACAATCCTCAGTCCAACCACTGCAGTGACAATCCGCAGTCCAGGTTCTAGCCACTCAGCGTCTCAGTGGTAGACTGCAGTCCATGCACTGGCCACTCCCCTCAGTGGTCAGTGGGAGTAAGGAGGGGGGGCAGGCCCACCCGCTACTCCGGGCCCCGACCCAGGGACCCTACAGCCAGCAGCCACATACTGCCCCTCCTCTAACTCCTTCCCTGGGTCACTTCCCCAGAGCCCCAATACCTCCTCTGCCCTTGTATCAGGGCCTCAGTTTGGCAACCATCAGCCTGGAGCTTCCTCATACTCTGCTGACCCTGCCCAGCACTGCTCTGTCCATGGTGCTCTAGCCCTCTAAGCAGCCAGTCCTCCTCCCTCAAACACCAGGGAGTGACTGCTCCTCTGCTCTGCTCAGCAGCCCCTTCTTGTATGCGCCAGCCCGGCCCTGATTGGCTTCTCCGATAAACCTTTCCCTAATTGGCTGGCACTTATTGGCTGCCTCTTACGCAGCCTCCCTATGGTTGCTTTAATCCCTTACATACCACTGAGGGGCAGCGGCCCCATCACAGCCCCCTAGAAAGGGATGTGCCCACCCGGCTGCCTTCGCTGCCACGGGTGACACCCTGCGCGCACCTAGGAGCCAGGGCCGGATGAACCTTTTGTGGGCCTGGTGCCAAACATCTTTGTGGGCTTCCATGGAGGCACTGGAGCATGTTGCAGGGAGGTCAGTAGTCGGAGCAAGGGGCCAGCGGGGCACGGCATGGAGGGGGTGGCCCTGCTCTGCCCAGCCCAGTGGGAGGGCACTATTTACAAACCAGCATCCACCAGATGCACACTGGCTCGGCCAGCCCTGTGCTGCCAGTGTGCCCCTTCCCCACTGGGGCGGGCCCATGCCGGGCCACACAACCCCCCCACCCAACACCCCCCAACTCCCCATGGCCAGGCTCCCCTGGACCCGCTATGCCGAGTGCCCCTCCACCCACAGCCCCACCACAACTGCCCAGAATCTCTCACAGACCCCACACTGCCCTGCACCCCAACACACACAGGCTGCCCCCACGGCCCAACACTCCCAACAGCTCCCCTCCACCTAGAACTCCAAAACACACATACCTCCCCCACTGCCCAGCGCCCCCCAGCCCCTCACAGCCCAGCCCCTCCCCCCACAGAAGTCCCCAGAGACCCACTCCTCCATGCCCTGCCCCATGCCAAACTCACCCACCCTGCTAAGGCAGTGCAGAGCAGTGATCCCCCCCTCCCAGCACGGTCCTAGGGGGCAGAACAGCTGAAGCTTGGGAGCACAGAGTGACCCCATCCCCCAGGGCCCCACCCAGCCCTACCTGCCTGGCACTGGTGCCCATGGTGGAGAGGAGGCGTTTCCTTGCAGGGGTGGTGAGGGGCAGCCACTGAATTCCCTTGCCTGCTGCTTCTGCAGTGTGGGCCCTGCGGCCTGCCCGGGCGATTTAAAATGGCCCGGGGCTCCCAGCTGCCACCAAGACCACAGCAGCAGCTGGGGGCCCTTGGGCCCTTTTAAATCAGCCAGGCCCCTGGGCAATTGCCCCCTTTCCCCCCCTCCTCCCCGATGACCAGCCTGTCTGTATCAATTTGTTTTCTCTTGTCTAGGATTGTGAACTCTTTGAGGCAGGGACCATGTTTTTGTTCTCTGTTTGTACAGCGCCTAGCACAATGGGGTCCTGGCCCACGACTAGGGCTCCTAGGATAATGGTAGTGCAAAAAATAAACAGTAACAGTAGTGGCTGGAATTAACTGTTTTATTAAAAAATAGCTTTTTTGTCGAAAACAAAGATTTCCATGGGAGATTACCAATTTTACCAAATTGTTTGGGTTTTCACCAGAAGTACCAAAAGCAAAGCGAGTTTGCGGTCTGGAACGGAATGAATATATCTATATATGCAAGCAGAGTCTGAATGAGCTCTCCCCTGACATCTAGTGGTGAGCTGTGGAAAAGGACTTCAGAAGCTGATCTCATTTGCATGGGCACACCCACCCTTCCTAGGTGCTCAGCATGATGGGATTGCTTGCCCAAATGGTCACTTTTGTCTGGTGTGGGATCCCCAGTCTCCTTGTTATTGGGACAGGAGTAATAAAGAGTTGTTATCCTTGCTATGTGAATCAAGGATAGCACAACTGTACTTGGCATTTCCCCGACTGAGGGACTCACCCTCAACGTAACAGAACCTGCTAGGCAGGGGACATGGGTTCCAAAGCCTGGAGAGAGAAAAAAGGGGATATTTTTACTGGGTGGTGTGGGCCTTTTCTAAGAGCCCCAGACACAATTTGATCCTGCTGTTCTCTACTGTGTAATAACAGAGCTAATTTAGACTAATAAAGGTAATAATTGGATATATACCAATCTCCTAGAACTGGAAGGGACCTTGAAGGGTCATCAAGTCCAGCCCCCTGCCTTCACTAGCAGGACCAATTTTTGCCCCAGATCCCTAAGTGGCCTCCTCAAGGATTGAACTCACAATCCTGGGTTTAGGAGGCTAATGCTCAAACCACTGAGCTATCCCTGCCCCCACAAGAACCTGAGAGTATTGTTACACACTGTAGAGCTGAAATCACTGATACACAGGTCTAAGCATTAGGCCTGCTTTTGTATAGTATCTCTGATGCAAGAGACTTCCCCATGGGTACCAACAATGAAGCTTCCCCCACTAACAGTTGAAATCACTAAGAGCTATATTAAGTGGGGGCCCCTGAAGACATCTTGGCAGCCAGCAGAGTGGCTGGTGAAGAGGTGTGGCCAGCAGGGTGGTTGGTTAAGAGGTGTGGCAAGCAGCCAGCAGGGTGGCTGGTGGAGAGATGCAGCTAGTGGAGAGGCACACAGCTGGAGGAGAGGCCCGGTTAGAGGACAGTTGGCTGAGAGTGCCAGAGCAGATCCCCAAAGAGAGTGGCGGTGAATGAGTACCTGAGCAGCGGAGTGAGTAAGGTGCCTCCTTACCCCCGCCTCCACCCAGGGTGGGAGGTGAACTCTTCTGATCCACCTCTGAACTCTGGGGCTGCACTGACCAAGGACAGCAACTGTGAGTGAGGTGCAGAGGAGGAATGGACACGTTAAAGGGACTTTTGGGTTACTGGACTTAAGAACCTGAGGGGAAAAGGACACTGCCCAACTTACTTGGTGGTGGGTCTTTTGCTCATAGTTTATATTTATATACCCTGTTTGCGGTGTTTCCCCAAATTAATGCTGCATTATTTCCCTCCTTTTATTAAAAGTTTTTTTGCTACACTCAGACTCTGTGCTTGCAAGTAGGGAAGTATTGCCTCTTAGAGGTGCCCAGGAGGTGGTGTGTAATTTTCCCAGGTCACTGGGTGGGGGCTTGAGCCGGTTTGTGTTGTAGTGTTGAAAAAGAACCCCTAGATACTGAACCTGGCCCTTGTTGCTGCCAACTCTGCCTGGCTATTTTTAGCCCCAGTATCTGAGCCAGTTGACCCAGGCTCTGAGACTTGCTGCCCTGGGACTTTTTTTATATATTTATTTTATGTATAAATATTCCCAAACTTACATTGATGGACTGTTTCTACTCAATCAGCGAGCTTAGCTGTAGGATAGTTTTGTGTTTAAAACAGAAAGGACACTGATTGATGAGACATAAGAACAAATTAATGTTTCTATGCTTAACTGCTTAATATTCTTAATGTGTACAAATTACTGGAAGCAGTTGATGGGTAAACATGGTGAGAAACCTGGACCTGAAGGTGAAAGTCACTAAGGCCAGCTGTTAATTTAATTTAAATTAAAAAGGGAGAAGAAATTATAGTATCTAACACATTCAAAATCAGTGCCTGAAGAAAGAAAATAATCTTTAAATACAAAGAACTACCTCTAAAACATCTCTTGGGAATGTAATTCTTAATGTTAAGTTATAGGAATCCTTATGATTAACTATAGCTTGAATCATGGTCTACCTGAATCAGAATTGAGTCAGAAGTCATATGAGAAGGTAATTTAAAATTGGAATCTTAAGACACCCAGCAGCTTTGCTCCAAGAATAATTATCCCTTTTCTCAGTGAAGCAGGATTCACATATTTTATTTCCTTGATGTAATAATTCTGGTTAGATCTTCAAATGTGCATCTTTTCCAGTGGATGTGCAAGACTTAACTTTCTAATTTTTCTTAAAGCAGAAATAAAAAATCCTTTAAAAATATCAATTTTTTTTTAAAAGTTCAATCTCCCTTATAATCAGGAAGAAGCAAAAAAAGGGGCAAGAGCTTATTTTATCCTTCTTTCTATACAAATAAACACCTTGAAAGCTATTTCTTTAATGGTATAATTCACAAAACCATTTACATATGTGCGAAAAGGAATGGTAACAATGTAATTATCTCTGGTCAGAAAATGGAAATTCCAAAATTTGGGGAGGAATTGGCCCAAATCAGAGGGAGAAAAATCAAAACTTCCTGAGTAATGGAAAATCTCCCCAAATTGATTCAGAGACATTGAAATGATTCAATAAGGAATAATTATGGGTTTTTTTTAAGATAATACTAATCATCATCGTAATCATCATGTTCCTATTATGCCTCTGGCATTTTAGGGCAGTGATGAAGCTTCTCCTTTTTCTCGCAAGTCTTTCAATGGCTCCCCAGCTGTGCCCCAGGTTTTTCAGCTCGGCTTCCACAGCTCTTCGCCATGTTGTTTCGGGCGTCCTCGTTTTCGCTTGCCTTCAGGTGCCCATCTTATTGCTACTTTGGTGATGGAATCAGTTTCCATTCGAAGCACATGACTGATCCATCTCCAATGCCTCCTGGCAATGACGTGCTCAGATCCTCTTGGCTGCACTGTGTCAATAGATCTTGGTTTGATATTGTTCTGGGCCAAAAGATACAGATGATTTTTCTGTATGGAATGAAGACAATTTGGACATGTCATACTTCCTCATTCTCCAGCATTCGGCACTATAACGTTTTCTCATTCCCCAACATTCTGCACTATCAAGTAGTGTTGAAAGTACGCAGCTCTGATAAATCTTGAGTTTGGTTTTGTGGTTGTATTTTGATGATTTCCAGACTGTATTTAAGCTCCTGAGGGTGTTCCTGGCTTTACTGATTTTGTTCCGGATGTCCTGGCTTGTTTCACTGTCTTGGCTGATTGTGCTGCCCAAGTATGTGAACATTTCTACATTGGTGAGAACATGATCCTCTATCCGTACTGGTGATGGTGAGGCACTATTAAAGGTCATGATATCTGTCTTATTGCGGTTGATTTTCAGTCCATTTGCTGGCTGAATGTGTTGAGTGGAGTTGTTTTTTCTTGAATATGGTTTTGGGTATTGTGGCAGAGCTCTGACCTTGCTCCCGTGGGTCCTGCGCTTCTAGGCAGTTTATGCGAGCCTCAGTGGCTCACTGTGACCCTCCACGTTGCCCTTCTCTCTCTAGGGCCAGGGTTACAGTCTACTGAGCCCTTTTCATCATAGGCCTGCAAGGAGGTTGGTGAGAGAACTCGCACAGTCTCTGTTGTCCCTGGGAGCTTATTTCAGAACAGTTTAGCCTCCTGTCCTGACAGGGGCCTGACTTCCCCTCCCAGGAGATGTTCCTGTAGTGGTGGGTTGAGGGGAACCCAGGCCTGCCCTCTACTCCGGGTTCCAGCCCAGGGACCCTAATGGTAGCAGCTGTTGGCAGCCAACCTTTCATGGCCAGAGTTGCTACATTTCCCTGGGCCACTTCCCCACAGCTCTCCTGCTTCTCCCTTCTTCACCCTTACCTTAGGGCTCCCTTAACGATGGTTTGAGGGTGTCTTCATTAACCAGCCCTTCAGCCGCACTTCCTGTCCTCTGGCTCCCCTCTGCCTGACTGGAGTGAGCCCTTTTTATAGTATCAGCGGGGCCTATTAGAGTCAGGTGATCACATTAACTTAATGGCCTCACCTGACTCTTTGCAGGTTAATTAGAGTCAGGTGTTCTCACTAGTCTGGAGCAGCCCCTGCTCTGGTCAGTCAGGGAACAGAAAACTGTTAATCCAGTGGCCAGTATATCTGCCTTCTGCTATTCTGCTGTACCCAACTGGCCTGGGTCTATCACAGTATGTGATAGGAGGTAATGCTGAAACATTCTAATATTCTGTTATTGGATATATAGTTAAATATAAAATAGTCATGATTTATAAATAAATATTTCAACAATAATTATTCTGAAAATACTTTTAAAATAGTTACTTCAAGGATAAAGATTTTATTACAAGTCAAAACAAATTGCAAGGAAGTGATCGGCTAAATGAAACATTTTGACATTAACAAAACAAAACATTTCAGTGTTCCAAATCAAAACAAGAAAGTCAAAACACATAATTTCAAAGATTTCCAGCAAAAAAAAAAATTAATCAAATACATGTTCCTGCCACACATTTCAATTTTGGCGAAACAATGTATTCCGATGGAAAACTATTTTGCTAGGCTATTGTTGTTAATAAAGGGGAAAAGCAAATATTGACAAGCAATAAGCATAACAAATTTGTAAAGAGATGCCAAGTAAAGTCCTCTTCAACATCTGAACATGTAAGAGGAAGGATGGCCTCCAGGTTAAGACACTGGATTGGGATTCAGGAAACTTGAGTTCAATTTCTTTTTGTGTCACAAACATCCTGGATCCAGTCCTACCCTCAAACGAAGCTTTGCTGATTAATTTCTGTAGAAGCAGGTTTGGACTTCCTGTGTTGAGACATTTATATTGCTGTGCAGTGGGATAATCATACTTCCTTACCTCACAGGTTTATACTGAGGATAAATTCACTAATGTAGGTGAGATGTTCACACACTATGATAGGAATTAGACTTTGACTTAGGTTGTATTATTGAAAGAATTTTGCAAAAGCTACATATTGTATTATAAGTTTTAGGTAACTAGGAACTTTCAGAGAATGATTAGACATTACTAGCTGCCGAATTCAAATGGGTGTTCTTCAGTTTAAAGAAACCATTGAAGTGTGCTGGTCATTTGGGTAAACACCCTGTGTGCTGAAATACATGGTGCCATGATTTGTCTGTTCTAACTAATATGGCAGGATTGAGATCCATTGATTAAGGCACTAAAATAACTCTAGAATTTTTATATACTTATATTAACCCTGTGGTGATGGGGGTGGTGTGGATGGAATTAATCTTTATTGAATATCATACACTAGTATCTTCCCATTGATCCTTCCTTATAATCCACTCTCCATTTTAAACTAACCACCCAGTCTGTATTGAGCCAATCAAATTAAGTTTTCCCGCATACCCTCATAGGGAAATATTTCCCACCTCTGTGATAAAAGCAAACTCAATCACTAACAGTAGCGTTGTTCCTCTCCTGCTGGCTTGTGTAATACATTACGGCAGTATATCTACAGTTATGATTGATGAAGCACTCCCATCGTAAGCCTCTGTTTTCATAACTGCTTGTAAAATAGTTACCCTCGGGACTGAGATTTTTCACACTTGCTTTCAGCCCAAAGGTGAAGGGTATTTTGTTTGTTTGGGGGGATGCTTCATAAAAGGTTATTGGGCATTTTAGGAGTGATCCAAGCATGAAAAAAAAAGTGTGTTTCACCAGTTAAGAAATATTTTCCTTGCTTTATTTGTGCTCTAATGAATCAAGACCAGCTTCTTTTTTTAAACCTGGCCCATATTCCTAACTGTGCCTTTGACATATCGGAAGAGATTTTATTTACAAATAAAAAGCATTGAAAATTGCATGCAGGTCATGATTGCCAATTCTGCCTCCTATATAATGATCTTGAAATACAATGCACAGTGGCTCCAATTTCAAAATTTCCCCTGCAGAGAGGATGAACACAAGGTCTGAGGATTACTTAAATCCCATCCAAGCCCTGTCCTCCACCTTCAAATCTCTCCTCCAAACTCACCTCTGCCATGATGCCTACAAAACACTTGAGAATGGCTCTGAAGCTAAACCGAGGGCACTAAGAAAGCAAATAGAAAGAATCCATCACTCATTATTTTTAAGCCAGTTTCAGTTGAGGTTGGCAATAATGTGTCCATGTATTCAGATGTGTCTGCATATATAACAAAACGACAGTCCCTGCCCTGAGGAGCTTGCAGTCTAAATACAGAGTGCCTAGCACCATGCGCAGCCTCCCGCAGCCTATGATACCTGCCACCCATGCCTAGCACAATGAGGTCTCTGATTCCTGAGCAGAGCTTCTGGTCATTAGAACAATAATAAATAACAACTTAAGTGGAGTACTGGCCTCATGCAGGCACTCTGCATGAGGCTGAGATTTCAGGTTGAGGAGGTTGTGAAGGCTAGAACTATAACAGTGTTTAAAAGAGAACTGGATAAATTCATGGTGGTTAAGTCCTTTAATGGCTATTAGCCAGGATGGGTAAGGAATGGTGTCCCTAGCCTCTGTTTGTCAGAGGATGGAGATGGATGGCATGAGAGAGATCACTTGATCATTGCCTGTTAGGTCCACTCCCTCTGGGGCACCTGGCATTGGCCACTGTTGGTAGACAGGATACTGGGCTAGATGGACCTTTGGTCTGACCCGGTACGGCCATTCTTATGTTCAGCCAAACAAAAATCCTGTACACAAATAGGTAACTTTCATAGGGCCTAGGTACGTTTTAAGTGATGCATAGATCTTCTCTACATGTTACCTTCTGCTTCTCTTGTCCATATATTACTGGATCCGAGGAGCATGAAAACCTCCCTACAGTCAAACTTTGGCAAAATAGGAGAGCAGAGTTGCATGGCGTGCACCCTAAAAATCAAATGGTAAATCACTTGAACAAATGCAGTAGGCTGCCTTGGAAATGTTAGATGGTCATCCAGGCTTGGTGGCATAAAACCATTGTCATTCCATTGCTAGCCACTATTTCCCAGCACTTTCTAGGCAAGTCAGTTTCCAGTCCTTAGAAATCACCAGCAAAGAAAATAACAGATTTTTTTTTATTTTTATGAGATCTGTCCATAAATAGACAACTATAAGGTGTATAGTGAAGCTATAGTCATCTACAGTGGATCTATAGTCAGTTCCTGAGAAGGACATTTTGGCCTGAGACCTTTTTATGATTTGTTGGAACAGGAATTTTTTTTTTAAAAAAGGGCTGGTCAAAATTTTGGTCAAAACTGTTTTTGATGAAAAATTGGGGTTTCAAATACATTATTTTTTTGTGAACAGTGTTTGCTTTTTATTGAAAATTTTGATTAGTCACTAAAAAAGTAACTCATAAAAAGTGAAATATTTTGACCAAAAGTCCAAAATATCGTGATTCAAATATCCTGCCCCAGCACTTCATGGGAGTTGTAATTCAGTTTTCTTATATCCCCATTCTCTTCTATGAGCTGGGATCTCAGCCCAATGATGTTCCCATGAGGCGCTGGTGGCCATGGACTCACATGCTGCAATTGCCTGCCCTCACTATGATGCATCATGGGAGTTGTAGTCTGACCAGGGAGTCCAGCCAAGGAGAATGGGAGCATGTGGCACCTAAACCAGAACTCCCATGGGGCACCATGGCAGCATTTCTGAAATAAAATATTTTGGTTTTTGGCTGAAAATTTTGATTTTTTGTCTAAATTGTCCATGGGGGGAAAAACCCTTTTTCTGACCAAATCTAATGAAAACCCATTTTTTTTAACTATTAGGAAGTCAGAGTCCTTTTTACCCTTGACGTTACTATATTTTAAGGAATGAGGTGGACGTCCACACAGGACTATACATGCAGGTCATTGCAGGAAATCTTAATAGTTTCTGATTAAATGTTCTTAACTGAGAGGGTTCATTGTGTACCGAAAGGAAACTAGCGAGCTGAAAAGGATGTGGGGATTCATAAATTGAATATGAGTCAACAATGTGATATAGTTGCATTAAAGGCTAATATAACTGTGGGATGTATTAAGAGGAATGGCATATGTAATTGTCCCGCTCATCTTGGCACTTGGTGGGGCCTCAGCTGGCATACTGCATCCTGTTCTGGGTGCCCCACTTTAGGAAATATGGACACATTGGAAAGAGTCCAGAGGAGAGCAACAAAAATGAGACAAGGCTTAGACAGCCTGACTGTCATGGTCTCACCCTCACTTGAAACTGGGGGGTTTCAAGTTGAGGACCAGCATGTATCCCCCCACCCTAAAATCCTAGGGTAGGTCTCCTTTGCTGCCACCACCCGGTCAATTTACGTGGGCCGGGACACCCCCGTTTTCCCCCCTCCTCTTTCCAAAGACGTTCCCTGGGGAAACACAGATCAACCCACAGAGGGAGAAACCTCCCCGTCTCCTCCCTCCCCTCTCTGCCCGGAGATAAGCTTGTCTCACCACCGAGAGAGAGTTTCTTAGCCCCCTCCCCCTGTATCCACAGTAGAAGGGATTTAATCAAATCTTTATAGAAAGAATTTATTAAAAGAAAAACAAGAAAATACACAATCTCTATGAGTCCAAGCTGGACATTCATAGGGTATAACCTTACTAATTTCTGGAGAGAATCCTCTCTCCTTCTCAGTACAAACAATACAGGCAGAATTAAGAATAATCAATAACAAACACACAGAATTGCAAACATAGGATTATTAGATGAGGACACAAAGTACCTTTCTAATACTCACTATCTTGACTAGAAGAAATTAGTTCAGAAAGATGGAAACTTGCAGAAGACTTGATTAAACATCTGGACCCTTGTAACTCCAAACGGCTAAGAACAACACACACACGAACAGAGAGAAAAAGTTCCCTCCTAGGAATTTTAAATTCTCTTCCCTGATTGGTCCTCAGGTCAGGTGTTCACCAGGTACCATGTGTTAACCCTTTACAGGTGGAAACTGAACCCTTAACTAACTATTTATCACACTGACCTATGAGGAAAGGTCAGAAAGAACTGGGCATGTTCTGTCTTGAGAGGGAATCTGATAACAGTCTTCAAAGATGCTAAGGACTGATATAAAGAGAAAAGTGATCCATTGTTCTCCATGTCCACTAAAGGTAGGGTAAGAAGTAATGGGCTTAATCTGCAGCAAGATAGATTTAGGTTAGATAGTAGGAAAAAGTTGCTAACTATAAGGGTAGTTAACCACTGGAATAGGTTTTCACGGGAGATTATGGAATCCCCATCACTGGAGGTTTTTAAGAACAGGTTGGACAAACACCTATCAAGGATGGTCTGGGTTTATTTGATCCTGCTTCAGTGCAGAGGGGTGGACTTGATGACATCTTTAGGTTCCTTCCAGCCTTACATTTCTATGATTCTATGAAGGGCTAGAAGTCAGGTCTGTGAAAATGGTGGGGAAACAACCTTGCTTACACAAAGGCAGCAAAGACGTTTCCTCTTTCTTGTGTTTATCCTTCTTTTGTGTCTCTGGTAACAGCTGGATGTTTCCAGGACATTTTTATAACTAATCAAAAAAAAAAAAAAGAGAGAAAGAGAGAAAGAAATTGAATTCACCCTTCAGGCTGGCCAGAATATTGTCCTTTGGGAAAAAAGTAATAACTTGCTAGATTATTGAAGAGTTCACACCATATCCTTAAAACAAAGTACCAACATGTAATTGGACCTTCCAGGGATGGAGTCTGAATAGATACAATTAAAACTACTTCATCCTTCTTAGGATCTCTATCAAGCGTTCTTACAACTACAGTACGCACCTGCTAAAGTGAAGAAACAGATTGACAGAGCCTGAAGAGTACCCAGAAGTCACCTACTACAGGACAGACCCAACAAAGAAAGTAACAGAACACCACTAGCCGTCACCTTCAGCCCCCAACTAAAACCTCTCCAGTGCATCATCAAGTATCTACACCCTATCCTGAAGGATGATCCATCACTCTCACAGATGTTGTGAGACAGGCCAGTCCTTGCTTACAGACAGCCCCCCTACCTGAAGCAAATACCAGCAACCACAGATCACACAACAAAAACACTAACCCAGGAACCTATCCTTGCAACAAAGCCCGTTGCCAACTCTGTCCACATATCTATTCAGGGGACACCATCATAGGACCTAATCACATCAGCCACACTATCAGAGGCTCATTCACCTGCACATCTACCAATGTGATATATGCCATCATGTGCCAGCAATGCCCCTCTGCCATGTACATTGGCCAAACTGGACAGTCTCTTTGTAAAAGAATAAATGGACACAAATCAGACGTCAAGAATTATAATATTCAAAAACCAGTCGGAGAACACTTCAATCTCCCTGGTCACTCGATTACAGACCTAAAAGTTGCAATATTACAACAAAAAAACTTCAAAAACAGACTCCAACAAGAGACTGCTGAATTGGAATTAATTTGCAAAATAGAGACCATTAAAATAGGCTTGAATAAAGACTGGGAGTGGATGGTCATTACACAAAGTAAAACTATTTCCCGATGTTTATCCGCCCCCCACCTCTGTTCCTCACACCTTCTTGTCAACTGCTGCAAATGGACCATTTTGATTACCACCACAATTTTTTTTTCTCTCCTGCTGGTAACAGCTCACCTTAACTGATCACTGTCATTAGAGTGTGTATGGTGTCGCAATCCGATACGAAGTTATGGCTTTGAATGGCCAATTGTCGGTCCACGGCCATCTTGTCCTGTTAAAAGGACAGGACTGCCTCCATCTTGGACTAGGTTCTTGTATATAGGAGAGGGCAGAGACTCAATCCTGCCCAGCAACACTGGCTGTGTATGTTCTCCTGTTTTCTTTTTTTTTTTCCTCTCTCCTGCTGGGCCATCTAAAGGTCAGGCTAGTTCTGTGTGTGAAGGCCTGATTCTGCCCGGCAACCTGTTTTTTGGGGCCGGTCGTCTGGAGGTCAGGTTAATCCTGCCCAGTGACTCATTTTCCCGCTCTTTTCGGACCCAGTCATCTAAGGGTCAAGCTTGTTTACTTGTCAACCCCAGTGTGCCGTGTGCAAATCCTGCTCACGTGGGGTGGCAACTGCTCGGAGCCTGGAGGGAGGAGGGACCAGGGAGCCAATCAGATACCGACACGAGGGAGTGAGACCTCTCAATAAAACTAGGTTTCCCCCCAAAATTTGTGTGGAGTATCCGCGTGTTAGCTGAAGGACCTGATCAACCTTTCGGCCAGGGTCTCCTCCCGGTAAAGCGCGCTCGTGTCGTATCGTTTGGATTTGTTGTCGTTTGGACCCAATCCCTGTCAGCTCGTCATGCTCCCGGTGTCTGTTCTGCTGGTCAGCTGCGCCTGGAGTGCGGTATTTGCTTTTTGATATCTGACAGTTAGCTTATCTAGCCTCTTATTTTTTCCCTCCCTAACTTGGTACCAAGTATCTCCTCAGGATATCAGGATTGTATTAATGAGCTCAGAATTGCACAATTGCTTAGCTAGCTTGTATAGTTGTTCTAGTTGTTAGCGAATTGTTAATTGCAAACTGTTTTATGTGTGTGAATCACTGCTCTGTCTTTGTCCGGAGTGCATGAATCTGGGAGCTGTCTCCACCTGGAGATTAGCAGACCAAGGGGTTCTCGTCCCCGCGATCTGAGTGAGTGGAATCTGCCCAGCTGCAGCCGCACCACACTCTGGGTTACCCTTAGTGTGAAAGCAAGGGTGGCTGAGGCAGTGGCCCGTGGGTCTCTGTTCTGTGTTGCACCGGGTACCGCCCTGACGAACCCGATTCCTATCTTGTAAGATTGGTGTGTCTGCCTATTTGGTGTGGTGTGGTGAGCAGTATAAAGTGTATTATTACTGTGTTTTGGGGTGTGTTTGTAATTTTGATACCATCCCAGCCAAAGTTGCCTACTCCCCCGGCCCAAGTTGTAATTATCCCCCAAATAAACACAGCCGCTTGGCTTTTCACTGTTATTCTGGTCCTGCCTGTTTTTCCTCACTCAATACCAAGCTTAACGGACCGCAATCTATTTCGGACATATGGTAACACCCATTGTTTCATGTTCTCTGTGTATATATATATCTTCCTACTGTATTTTCCTCTGCATGCATCTGATGAAGTGGGCTGTAGCCCGCGAAAGCTTATGCTCAAATAAATGTTAGTCTCTAAGGTGCCACAAGTACTCCTGTTCTTTTTGCGGATATAGACTAACATGGCTGCTACTCTGAAACCCATCCTTCTTAGGCTGGCAGTTGTTTTCATACATTGCTAATATTGAACCAGTTCCTCGGCTAGTGTAAATTGAAGTAGCTCTATTGAAGTCTACATTTGGACTCGTGGGCTCAGACTTAAACTCCGTAGGGGCCGGAAATGTCTATGCTTATTATATGAAGAAAGCACTGAGGAACTGAAATTAGGGGCATGGCGAGGCTAGAATGGAGATTATATCTAAATTTATTGGACCAGAATTTCAGCTAGTATCAATCAGTCTAGCTCCATCAAAGTCAATGGCATACTGCTGACATACACCAGCTGAAGGTCTTTGCCTTATCAGCAGTCTAAAATTACAACAACATTCAGGAGACAGAAAAAGGATTCATTTCCAAAGTGCTGTGTAAGTTTCAAGCCACACAACTCTCATTAAAGTTAATGGATGTCTCATGGCTACAGTTGTATGGGCCCATTCTGAATACGCAGAAGGGCATGTGTAATACTGAAAGTGGGTGGAAAGGAGAGCATTCCTCTGAGGGTTATTGATGATGATTGGATACTTCTTGCTGAAAATCATGGCACAATTGTTGAGGGACACCCAGGCAGTGCAGTCATGGCCAGTCAAGTGTTACATTGCACATCACCGCCACTCAAAGAATAAACTGGTCAATTTAGCTCTTTGTTGTTGTTCGTCAGCAAAATGGAAAAGCATTCCGCTTGTGTTAAATGCAGTGGAAAAACAAGAAAGTCGGAACAAGAAAAATTCATCTGAGCTCTTGACCTGACTAAGAGGCACTAGCAAGCTGTAGTATAGCAAAATAATGGGAACGCCAAGTGTAGGACAGCTGATTGACCTGGCTTATTTCAGTTCAGTCTTTCAGCTTCCTCCTTGTTATTTCAGAGTTGCATAAACACAATGGTCTGATTCCCTATTGAGTTCGATTGTGGTTTACACCAGTGTGACTGGGCCGATTTCAGACAAAGCTGGAGTAAGGCACAGGGGAGTCAGACCCAGAACTGAGACCAAACGTTGTACCCCACAGCATGGGTGCTAATAGCATTGCCATTGCTCCAGCTAGCTTTGCAAAAGTTTCCTGGTATTATCTGTACTGCGCAGCCTTATTAAGCACAGGAAATGTGTGTGTTCTGTGAAAATAACCTGATCTAAAAAATCGACATCCTGTGGAACTATAAATAAATTGTCGAATTCCTACATCCGTCCAGCTCTGCCAGCAGCTAGGCTGGCTGGCATCCTACAGGTAGCTTATTACTTTATTCTGTAAGCTGGACAAACCCCTGGTCATACTAGAAAAGGAGTGACTACTGTTCAGCCAGGAAGAACATCATTAGAGGCATTTTTAAATTCTTCTAAATCTTCTCCTTCGTGTGTTTGAATACTTACAGTGAGGTGACTATAGTGGAGCAGCTGTAATACAGAAAAGATGAAGATGGGGCGTGAGTTTGTTATCTCTTGTCAGCAGCACCCTAAGATAATGAGGGTGCCCGTGCTCTGATAGTAACAAAATATGTCAGCTGTCATCCATTGCAGGGTTTTTTTCCCCCCGGAATTTATGTTGTATCCTTGATAAGGAGAAAAAATACAGAACAAAATGTAGGTTAGTTTAATATCCTTTTCCTAAAATAATTCCTTGCAGTCCCTGAGGCTAAAGAGCAGCCTCAATTCTACAATCCCTGGATGGAAAACACAGCTAGAAAATGTTCCATGGTGCAGTTTTTGTGGGTTCTCTTAATTGGCAGTTTCTTAGGAGTGAAGCCCATTGAGAAAGTCTTTGTACATTGCTGGTTGCTTTGAAAAAGCTCGAGACCCTCATGGGGACAATAGCAGTGAAGCTAACTCCATCCTGATATAAACGAGGAACCCGAGCATCAGTCTTCATGTGAAAGTTTAACTAATAAAACATTATGATGGGTGCAGACTGTCTGGAATCTCATTTGTCATCTACCCATTAGGAGAGACTTAGAGGAAGAAAAGAAAAGAGATAATCACAGAAAGATGCTACTGCAGGAGCCAGTTGTTCTCTACCCCGTACAAGGTTCCCTATGAAAACTTATACCGCCCAATTCTGCCATTTTTACTCATGGGTCTTTAGTAGTACACCATGGCACATAAGTAGCATCTCAGGGGTGCACAGGCCTTGAGCATGTACTCCGCACACTGGTGAAGTGCACTCAGTGAGAACAGGAGTACTTGTGGCACCTTAAAAACTAACAAATTTATTTGAGCATAATGCTCAAATAAATTTGTTAGCTTCTAAGGTGCCACAAGTACTCCTGTTCTTTTTGCGGATACAGACTAACACGGCTGCTACTCTGAAACCTGTACTTATGAGACTAACCCCATAAGCATAACTCAAAAGTGATTGACCTGGTGGGGATACATACTATTCATTGTTTCCATGGCTGCCAATACTTAGTAACATAACACCGCCCTTTATTCGCCATGAAGGGGCCTCAATCATGCTCCTGGCTATGATCCATGAGAACGATGACTTGCCTCTGTACTCAGACCTCGTCAACCACCTGCCAGTTTGCCTGTCTTTGCCTTTATGGTCACTTATACCACCACAGGACGTGATGGAATCTGCTTGGCGTAACGAATGGTCGGTGACAGTCATTAATCGCTCTCTTATCACGGAGCCAACCATCTGCTCACCAGCTTTTGACTTGGAAAGGCACCTATGGTCATCCCTGCGCATATCATGAGAGATAGAGTAAAGGCAGCAAAAAAAACCCCACCCTTTATTATTTCAATACACCTCTCGAAACACTGTATCTGCAAGCCAAGCAAATTTTACTTCAGTAAAGGCCGGACCCAAAGCCCACTGAAGTCAACGAAAAAAACTCATCTCATTGAGTAAAGTCCATTACAATCCTCCACCAGGCTTGTCTCCTTACAGTGTCTGACACTGTATACTGGGGGTCTGATCCAAAGTCCCAGTGAAGTCAGTCTTTGTTGCCGCACTCCTTATCGGCAATCATAGCAAATAAAAAATTTTCGGGCTTGAAAGGAACCCTCTTGTTTATTTTTGAAGCTCCCTCCTTTCCCCAACTTTCCATTACTGAAAAATCTGCTCGTCTCCATTCCCATTGACCTAGGCTGATGCAGAAGCCGTGACTGACCAGCAGACTAAAATGCCCAAGTAGTAAAAAGTCGTTGAGTCTCCATGAGACTGTCCTGATGCCAGCACTATTAGAGGGACAGTCCGAAAAAGCTGGAGCAAAGGGAGGAAGTCAGGTGTGTTCCTGCAATAGATGTTTATGCAGGATACATTCTCTACCGCCTGGAGGTGAGATCCATAGGGTGACACTGAAGCTTTTGGTAATTGAAAACATTCTTGTTATTTTGCATTTGACGTAAGCTGCCTCCTGCTGAGTAAGGGCAAGTTCTACAACCCAGGAGATATTGAAATGTGGTTAGCTTTGCTGATCAGGATGTCTGTTCCTTTTGATTCTTTTTGTGGGATCTAATATACTAGCTGATAGACTGCCAAGTGGCCTGACTGAGTCTCGATAACAATCATCTACCCGCTATGAATTTGAGTATTAAGGAGGCTAACATGAATTATACTCTCTTGATTGCATTATTGGGTCTATCAGGGAAATTCCCTTCTTCATATACAATCATCAGAACCTTTTCTTGTTCCTACGTAAGATTCTAATTCTGTTTTCTTCTTCTCTTGTAACTGTGGCATTGTGGTCACCCTTAAAAACTTGCCAGTCACCTTGCATACTTTGGTATTTTCAGTATTTGGGAGTCAGTCATTCTCTATCATGAGTATAAGGGAGAACATGGATCTGCGATCATGTCACGCTCCCTGTCAGAACCCGGCCCAGGTCAGGGAAGCTAATGACTCAACCAACAGACCAAATTTGGTGATGAATCCTGGTCAGGTCCCACCTGAAGCACGTTGAGAATATGCTGAGAAGATGAGTATAAGCATAGGGAAATATACAGAAAATACTAAGGTAACCTTATCCATTAATCTAAAGGAAAAACTGGTGCATTTGTTAAGGTGGCTACTGAATCAGAAAGACTTCTTATGGTGCTAAAAGGAGTATTGATTGTTCATCCCTGGTAGAAATATTAAAGAGCCATATATACTAAAAGCAGATTTTTTAAGAGGAGCAATATAAGACTATATGCAAATCTACATTTATGGATTTATTCACGTTCCATAGCTTGCTATATAAAACTCAGGGGGGTGGGGGTTCAGATGCTGGGGGAGTGGGGCTCGGTGGGGTGGAGATCCGGGTGTGGGTGGCTTAGTGGGATGGTCCAGGTGCAGGGAGAGTGGGGCTTTCAGAGAATCTGAATATGTAAAACCCATTAATTAAAAAAAATTGCTAATACTGGCTCAAAATACAAAGTCAGGAAAAGAAAGATAATATATATTATCAAGAGGGCCTTGTTTCCCAAGTCTCTGTCAAAATACTAAGCTCCGGCTTTGTGTCACTGTGTGTGGCTAACAGTATAACTGCATCTTTATTTTCAGTACTTTCTACCCAGTGCAAAGATAGCCCCAAGCAGATTTTCAACATCATTACTACACATGTTTCTATGGAAATTAGTGATGTTTGCAACCCTGCGTCATGTGGCTGCTATCATATTATCATAGAAAACTAGGCACTAGCTGATTGGCTAAGGGCAATAATAGCATAGCTATTTGCCTTATAATACAGTGTAGTGCCAGGTAACAAATAGGGAAATCATTGTTAGAGGTTACTATGATAACTTGATCAACAGCACAAAACATCAGCAACGATAGTTCTCCCAGCCTTTTATAGCATAGCAATTTGATGGAATTGTCTCAAAAAGAACTAGGTGAAAAAAATGTTTTCAATTTAAATATTTCTTCAAACAGACCATTTTTTTTTGTTAAATTTCAGAATTTTTTTAAGCTTTTCCAATTTTTTATTTTACACATTACTGAAATGGTTCCCAAACTTTCACTTTCAGAAACTCAGGGTTTCAGTAATATTTTTACTGAATAATATTTTTGACATTTTCACTAAAATTGTTGATTAAAAAAGTCCCGGGGGTGGGGAGGAATGAAAACATTTCAATAAGGTTCACAATTTTTCCACAAAAAAGTGTTTTCTATACGAGACCACTTTTAAATGAAAAAATATTTCCTTAAAATTTTTCTACCAGCTTGAGTCCCAAACATAATAATGACTCCTGAGGGCACTCTGTGCCAAAAAATAAAAAAATCTGCTCACGCTATTTTAAAATTCTGCAAAATTCTGCAAATTTTATTTGTCAAAGAAATGTGGAAGCTCCAGCACGGCACTGGGGAGTACAGGCCACTGGCTGCACAGAAGTGGGAGATCACTGTGCAGCTCCCCCCTGGGACACAGACTCAGCAGTGAGGCTGCACCCAACCCTGACACAGCGCAGGGTTTGTATTTAGTGTATGCGCATGCACACTCAAACACACACACACATGACATAGCATATTGTTGTTATTCATAAAATGATTTAAATTGAAAAATATCAAACTGATTCAAATCCAGCAATACACTTCAGGCTTTTCCCCAGTGTAAATTCTGACTTGTAGAATAACAATAGTGGTATGGAATTAGGGATGGACCAGTTCATTGATCTGTATTCTGTATGCTAAACTCACAGCCATCCCCAGCAACTAGAACACAGGGTAAGGAAAGCAACATAAACTGCTACTTTAGAAATCAGATGGAGCTCCAGGCTTGCAAACTTTGCTTGTGGTCTCTCCTAGAGGAAATTAATTATCTGGGATTAACACTTAAAGTCACAGACCCGGCCTTTCTATGATCTCATTTAGATCCTGTCTCCTTAGATCAGAAATCTCATATCAGTGAGAATCAGCAGAATTTTTAAGGGACTGAGGGCTTGGCTACACTTGAGAGTTGCAGCGCTGGTGGAGGCTTTCCTGCGCTGCAACTTAGTAACTGTCCACACCTGCAAGGCACATCTAGCGCTGCAACTCCCTGGCTGCAGCGCTGGCTGAACACCTGGTCTGCTTGGGGTGTAGCGAGTGCAGCGCTGGTGATCCAGCGCTGCTCATCAAGTGTGGACACACACCAGCGCTATTATTGGCCTCCAGGGTATTAGC
This sequence comes from Mauremys mutica, assembly GCF_020497125.1. Taxonomy (NCBI): domain Eukaryota; kingdom Metazoa; phylum Chordata; order Testudines; family Geoemydidae; genus Mauremys; species Mauremys mutica. The sequence goes on along the minus strand of NC_059081.1, from coordinate 7,149,202 downwards.
AGATATCCCAGAATGCTTTTAACTAAATTACTCTCTTTATTTTGTTATGCAGTCTCTCTTTGTTTTGTTGTGAACTCGGAGCTCCATTGCTCCAGGAGCTGCTTATCTAAAAAACAAACACAGCTCCTGTTTGCTGTGATCAATCTGTACCTGACTGTGAACAATCAAATGAGATAACCCCTGTGAATGAGGCAGGCAGGGAGTGAGTGTTTGCTTGACAGAGAAACAGCTGGGGGCAGAGGGGAGAAAGGGAGTCCGTTGGATGCAGGCTGTTTGCAGTTAAGAGTTAAGAGTAAGGGGTCGGGAACATTTTCTGATTTTGCAAGGCAGGAAGCTAACACACAGTGTTGGCTCCAAAAATCCACTCTCTCTCTCTCCCCCACTCCCTGTCACACTACACCCCACCCCACCCCCCTCTTTTGAAAAACACATTGCTGCCACTTGAACGCTGGGATAGCTGCCCATAATGCATCACTCCCAACAGCGCTGCAAATGCTGCAAATGTGGCCACACACCAGCGCTGGTAGCTGTGAGTGTGGCCACACACCAGCGCTGTTCCTACACAGCTGGATGACCAGCGCTGTAAACTCCCAGCGCTGCAACTCTCAAGTGTAGCCAAGCCCTCAGTAGTGACACCTCCTAGGAAGGGCACCCAGTTGGATTCAGGTGTGGTCCAAGTAGAGTTCCAAGTGACTGTAATAAACGTCTGTTTCTTAGAACCTCCTGGATTATGTCTGTATGATAGCTGTTTCTGTGACTGTTATCAAACAAGGGACAGTAGACAGTTATCAAACAAGGGACAATGCACGAGCACTGATAATAAAAATTACCGAAAAGAATGAGAACTTTCTCTGCCTGGCTGAGGGGTTTTACAAAACCAGAGGGAGAGAAAACATTTTCAGTGCATTTAAATGGGAAATTTTAGCTCTCTTAGCTTAGTGCCAGGATTGGCAACCTTTGGCATGTGGCCTGCCAGGCTAAGTACCCTCACGGGCCAGGCCAGTTTATTTATCTGCCGCATCTGCAGGTTCAGCTGATTGCGGCTCCCACTGGCTGCAGTACACGCTCCAGGCCGATGGGAGCAGTGGGAAGTGGCGGCCAGCACATACCTTGGCCCGTGCTGCTTCCTGCCGCCCCCATTGGCCTGGAGGGGTGAACTGCAGCCAGTGGGAGACGCAATCAGCCGAACTTGCAGACGCAGCAGGTAAACAAACTGGCCCGGCCCGCGAAGGTGCTTACCCTGGAGAGCCTAGGGCGACCAGACAGCAAGTGTGAAAAATCAGGACAGGGGTGGGGGGTAATAGGAGCCAATATAAGAAAAAGACCCCAAAATCGGGACTGTCCCTATAAAAGTGGGACATCTGGTCACCCTAGGGGAGCCGTGTGCCAAAGGTTGCCGATCCCTGGCTTAGTGCAGCCCTATTGACTTCCACAACGTTAGCTCACAGACTGTATATCAAATTCTTCCCTATGCAGCACAAGGCTCATGCACCACCTAATCTCATTTAATCCCTATTTTGAGGTCTTAAATGTGATTTAAGTGAGACACGGGCCTGGCATTGATTTAAGTGGTATGCTGGCCTCATGCTGGACCTCAGCACAGAGGTGAATTTCTCCTTGTCTGGCAGTGTAAAGGGGGCTGTGAATCCCCTGATTTTATTTTTTGAGAACTGTATTCCAAACACACTGAAAAATAAAGTATCTTTTGGAATAGAAAGGGCACATAGAACCCATTTGCAGCTGGGCCAGTTAGAGCAAGACTCTTTACATTCTTTCTTATCAGTGAAAAATTCAGACCCTCAAGGCATCACATGCCAATGGCCCAGTGGAGACTGATGCAAACAATGATTACTCTTTTCAAGTGATTAGATACCCCTCCCCCACCAAGGTTGTCAATGGAAGAGTTCCTGGGTCTTTATGGCCCTCTTTAAACAGGTGGGAACTAACATCAATTCTTGTACATTGAGCAGTCTTTAAAATCACAACAAATGGCCAAATTCAAACCCAGAGTGGGCTGAAAATCATGGATGGGGGGATGAATCTGACACGTTGCATCCCCCACCCCTTTTTTTCTATGATTTCAACAACAAAAATAAATCAAAATTAGAAAAAAAAACAACCCAGCTCTATTCACACCTTTTGGATCTAGAGAATACAGCTGCATTTAGATGGATATTATAGAAGCTACTGATGATTACTCTCTCTCTCTCTCGCTTGCAATATCTTCATCCAAGAAAGTGCTGGTAACATTAATTACATTCCAAGGCTAGGACAAAACAGTCACCCTGAATGTTTACTGCACAGGAACCCCAAAAATCCAGAGGTGGCAAGCCCACCTTTGAGGATATAGTTACAGGAAATAGCATATGGGACATTTCCATCTTCAACAACAACCTTCATGAGTGCATGAGACAACTGATGGATAATTAATACTGCTCCATTTTATGGAGCCATAGTTCTATAACAGAACAGGCAACATTCATCTCTGCAGGCTACTTTATGATTGCAATGTCATGGCAAGAATAAAGAGCAGAGAGAGTCAAAGCCAGTCCTTAAAGGCCAAACCATGGTATGTGCATGCAGATGAGCCTGCGGGTACAAAGGGCCTGTTCATAGAAGAATTGGTGCAGTGATGGGAGGTGAGATTCAGCGGGCGCATGGATGAGGTCCACCTCTTGTGTGCACTATGGAGCATAGCTCCACCGATGTCCCATTGCAGAGGGTTAGTTTAGGGCTGGAGGTGAGGATCCATGACTACATAGACTCACTAGCCAGATCCCAGAAGAGAGATTCAGCAAGAGCAGAGGCTTCCAGAGCAGCAACGGATCGGCGGGCAGCGACTGATCCAGCAGGGATTGATTTATCGTGTCTAGTCTAGATGAGATAAATCATAGAATCATAGAATGTCAGGGTCGGAAGGGACCTCAGGAGGTCATCTAGTTCAACCCCCTGCTCAAAGCAGGACTAATCCCCAACTAAATCATCCCAGCCAGGGCTTTGTCAAGCCTGACCATAAAAACCTCTAAGGAAGGAGATTCTACCACCTTCCTAGGTAACCCATTCCAGTGCTTCACCACCCTTGTACTGAATTTTTTTTTCCTAATATCCAATCTAAACCTCCCCCATTGCAACTTGAGACCATTACTCCTTGTTCTTTCATCTGGTACCACTGAGAACAGTCTAGATCCATTCTCTTTGGAACCCCCTTTCCAGTAGTTGAAAGCAGCTATCAAATTCCCCCTCGTTCTTCTCTTCTACAGACTAAATAATCCCAGTTCCCTCAGCCTCTCCTCATAAGTCATGTGCTCCAGCCCCCTAATCATTTTTGTTGCCCTCCAATGGACTCTTTCCAATTTTTCCACATCCTTCTTGTAGTGTGGGGCCCAAAACTGGACACAGTCCTCCAGATGAGGCCTCCCCAATGTTGAATAGAGGGAAATGATCACGTCCCTCGATCTGCTGGCAATGCCCCCACTTATACAGCTCAAAATGCTGTTAGACTTCTTGGCAACAAGGGCACACTGTCAACTCATATCCAGCTTCTCGTACACTGTAACCCCTAGGTCCTTTTCTGCAGAACTGCTGCCTAGACATTCTAGTCTCTAGTCTGTAGTAGTGTCTGGGATTCTTCACTTGTCCTTGTTGAACCTCATCAGGTTTCTTTTGGCCCAATCCTCTAATTTGTCTAAGTCCCTCTGTATGCTATCCCTACCCTCCATCATATCTACCACTTTTCCCAGTTTAGTGTCATCTGCAAAGTTGCTGAGGGTGCAGTCCACAGCATCCTCCAGATCATTAATGAAGATATTGAATAAAACCGGCCCCAGGACCAGCCCTTGGGGTACTCCGCTTGATAACGGCTGCCAACTAGACACGGAGTCATTGATCACTATCCATTGAGCCCGATGATCTAGTCAGCTTTCTGTCCACCTTATAGTCCATTCATACAGCCCATACTTCTTTAACTTGCCGGCAAGAAGTAAGCTCAACCTCCGAGACCTCTCCTGTTGACTCCTGTACTCCACTGCCGTGAGAGGCTCAGGCAGAGTTGACGGGAGAGTGGCAGCAGTGAACTCACTGCGGTAAAGACACCATGGTAAGTCGATCTAAGTACGTCAACTTCAGTTACGTTATTCGTGTAGCTGAAGTTGCGTAACTTAGCTCGATTTCCCCCCCCAAGTGTAGACCAGGGCTCAGAGTGGCTCAGCATGGGAAGGACTCCTTTCCCCACTGTCCCTCAGAGTTTCCCATCACACAGCCCTTGCACTCTGCTGTGTGCTGACCTAAGGCTCTGGCCATGAGAGCACAGAACTTTGTCATACTAGGTTCTCTGAAAGGCCATATTTTAAACATAGATTGAAGGCCTTGCCCTGCTGGTGTCCCTCTCCTGGTCCTGTGCATCACAGTTCCATTCTTGGCATGTAGTGGTTTATCTGCTTTTCCAGCAAGTTTGGTATGTCTTTAACAACAACGCATACTTTGATCTTCATTCCCCCAAATCTCCATTGATTTGAACGGGAGATCTTAGATGTGCTAGGAAAATCTATTTTCCTAGTTTCCACCCTTGACTCATTCCAACCAATGCTAAAAACCATGCCAGCCACCAAAAAACAAACCAAAAAAAACCAAAAAACCTCCAATGCGTTTATATAAAAAATAAACAAAAAAAACCCTTGAATGACCATGAGGTATGTCTGCCTAATCTGAGTAGCTCATGATCAGGTGTATCTATCTGTAACTTGGGTCCCACTGTGTACCTCTCAGTCTTGTGATAGGTTATATTCTCCCATATCTGTCATGTAGGGGATAGACCTGAATAATGAAGGAAAATGGTTATTAATACAATTATTATAATTTATTCTTATAAATGTTAGGCTATTACGAACTTGCCTTTTCCTGAAGTTTTAAGAGAGACAATTATTTTCACACATGATGCTCAGAGAATATGGTAGCTCACTTGCTTACATTTAAATTGTTTATTTAATTATCTGAAATACTAAAGCTAATTAAGGAAATCCCTAGGAGATCTCTGCTTTCTGTCAATGTGTTAACTACTTATGCTGCACCTTGTATTTAGCTGAGACACTGAATACCTCTCCCAGACCTGAAGAAGAGATACTTGGAGCTCAAAAGTTTGTCTCTTTCACCAACAGCAGTTGGTCCAATAAAAGATATTACTGCACCCAACTTATCTCTCTACTGTCCACGTGACAGGCTCCCCATTGTCGAGGAAGAAAACACCTCCTTCGCCACAGGACCCTGTTGTTTACCTCCATGTGAGTTTATACAGACTCTAGAATTCAACTTTATAATTTCTATTTTGCCAAACCACCTATATGATTTTCATTTATACTGTGTTTTGAAAGATGTATATAAGCATTAGTCATTGTGAGTTGTGTATAGTGTGGAACAATTTAATAGGAGTTTTTAATTGCAAGTTAGAAATGTACTTCAGCCTAGGAACCATTTTGGGAAAAAAGGCAAAAACCCACAAGATTGTCCTATCAAAGAACAAGACACATCCCCTTACCTAAATAGCAGTCTGATATCGAGATGATCTTTATCTCAAGAAAACAGATTTTGTAAGATATTGTGTAAAAAACCATAAGGATGCTCTCTATTCTGGATCAAAGCGAAGTAATGCTTTGGGGTAGGTTATCAGATCTATAAACTAAGTCATAAAAGTAGGCCTCTGTTACTCCAGCTCCTTACAAAAACGAAAGCTGTTAGTTTAAACCCACACAAAGAATATTAGAAATATCCTTATCAAAACTGATTTCTTGTATGAACTCTCTAAAGTCTTCATACTTTGAACTTTAAAGGAGAACATTTATGGTTCGGAAGTGCTTTACAGAATACATTTGTTTACTTCTAACTTATGTTTCCATTTGTCCCTCAAATGCTGAAAATGGTATATGCTTCTTTTGAGATGTTTATTTGCCAGTGTTGGGTATCTAAATGCAAGTGTTCATATGATAACTACCTGAGACTAGAAAAAAGTTTGATATAAAGGGGGAAAAAAAAAAAAGGTTGGTTCATGACTGTTTTGAAATTGGGACTTCAATTCACGGTTGTTGTTTTTTCTTCTTCTTCTTCAACTCATCACATCATGAATAAATAACAATTCAGTCCAAAGAGACAAGTCTGCAGCCTGTATTTGCAAAGCTTTATTAGTTACAGTATGTAAGCATGAATGTGCTAGCATGCGACAAATTCTAACAAAATTTGATTTAAAAGTGGTTCTAGGAAGACTTACAAAATGGAACAATATTGGTCTAATATGTTTGTTCTTTTGTGGAGCAAGTCAAATGGTGCACAGAACATTTTTATTCTCAATGGCTAAGTGTATCTCACTATGTAATGGCCAGACCACTGTAGCGGGAATGCTAATGATGGTATATAGACAGGGTGCTCTGTTCCATTCAAATGGGCTCCGAGATTACTCATTTTCTTTTAGAATAACAAATGGACTTGTCAGGAAAAAAACAGAAGGAAGTCATAAAAAATGGAACACCTGTTCTTGCTTTTTCACAGATGTGCTTGCATATGGGCAGAGATGCTCAAATATAAAATACTTTAATTATTATCCAGAAAATTAATTGCTCTGCAGTTGCATAACATCAAAGAGAACCAAACAAAAACAAAAAAACTCAAACGTCTATATAGTCTCACAACTATGTTCTAATGAATCCTTTGTCACAGGTACCCTTATCAATTATTATTTTCCCAAGGATTTTTGTGAAAATCGGCTATGGGCTTCAAACTGTCATAAATTCACAAGCCACTAACATGGCTGACTGTTAAATTTGTGTACAGTGAGCAATAGCTTCAGATATTCCTTTCCCCCATGAAGAGTAAATTCTCCTTCGGGAACTTGGGGACTGGATGGCTCACCCAGTGTTTGGTATTGGGATCAATTGTTCTCCGTATCCACTGACGGTAGGACATGAAGTAATTTGCTTAATCTTCAGCAAGGGAGATTTAGGTTAGATATAAGGAAAAGGTTTCTAACTCTAAGGATAGTTAAGAATGGGAATTGGTTACCAAGGGAGGTTGTGGAATCCCCAGAATTGTTTTTTTTTTTTATGAACAGGTTAGACAAACATCCATCAGGGATGGCTCAGTTTTACTTGGTCCTGCCTCAGTGCAGGGGGGCTAGACTAGATGATCTTTTGAGATCCCTTCCAGCCCTACATTTCTATGGTTCTACCATTGCTGATCTTATCCAGCCATGTAATATGGAGCAACTGGCAAAAGATGAGAACCAAAAACATCAGTCTGCAACTCCTCAGCCTTGCTCAGCACCCACATGGCACTGGAGTACAATAAAGTTGGCATAACCATGGTTCTGTAAACCTAGTTGATACTTGAATACAAATAATACTGACAAAAAATACTCTGGCTGGTTGGATCAGGAAGGAAACCATAGTTCAGTGTGAGAGGTTAGGTCAGTCTATCTTCTTAGGAGAAGAGATTTTATTGCTGATTTATGGGAAGTGGGATCCTTAAAAAATGCCAAAATATTATATATTAATTTATGAAAATGATTCAGTTACAGTTCATATTGTCCAGGTTAGTACTTTATCACAACATCAAGCCCTAATTTCACCTTTAGTGGATGCACCCACCCTATATACATTGCATGCCAAAGGAGGAGAAGCTCCTTGAAACCGCACAAGAGAAGAACAAAGGGAAAAGGTGAAGAACGTTCATTGAATAATGAGAGGAGAAACTTACAGTGAGGGAAGATGTCTCAGCATAGACCAAGGACCAGCAAATAGGCCAAGAGCCAGAAAGAATCCATCAGCGCCAACTTCAGCTCTCCAAAAAGATGCTACCAGCAAAGCTTCAGTGATCTGGGCAGACCCTTAGTAACTTCCATGCCTGCTTATTTCTGGAGGTCCAAGGTGTGGATAAACCTATTAAGAGTGCTAGGAGAGTTCTTACTCCCCCTAACTCCCTTCTTGATCTAGCCCTTAGTAAAATGGGAATCAAACCACTTATGGCCTGATCCAATGCCCATTGATGTCAGTGGAAGTTATTCTGTTAATGTCAGTGCACTTTGGAACCTTGATGCTCAGCAGCCCTGATTCAGATGGACAGAGATAATGGGCCACATTTTCAAAAGCCCTTGAATAACTAAAGAACACAAAAATCCTCACTGAAAATCCCAATCTGAGCAGACTAATAATCATTTAAAAATAATAAAAAAAGCAGGATTCATGTTTTGCTAACCAAAAATTACACCCTGGAGTTTCAATATAAGCTGCAGTTGAAGAAAAAAAATACATTATATCAGTAATTGAATTAATTACTAGTGGTAAAAGCATGTGTTCATCCAAAAACCAATTTGTGGTAATGCTTAGTAATTGCTAGTCATTTTCAGCAGTTTCTAATTATTAACTGCTAATTATTTTGCATGTCTGAACTGAGTGCTAATGAATGGGGCCAAGATGGTTGTCCTTGTGATTAGCATTTTGTGTGCTTATAACAGGTGCAGTTGGGTCAGTGGAAGCCACAGACACACACATTCTAGGGGTATGATTCTAAGGTAGTGTGAGAGGTACTGGGTTCAAATCCTGCATATGCACTGGTGGTTGATAAGACCGGATAAGTCTTTGAGTGGGCCAAAAGAGTCAATATTTAGTGAGCTTTTTGGGAGATGTGGACATTTGTAAACTGAGAACTAGAATGTGACCATCAAATTAATTAACAGCCATTACTAACCTCAACTGGATTTCATCCAGCAGGCTGAAAGCCTCTGTAACCCTAAACTACCCAGTTCCTCTAATTAATTCATCAAATAAAGTGAATATATGATTCCATATTGAACATATTTCTAAATATGTTCTTCTAACGTATATATAAATCCAATAGTGGCAAGGCACCTCTTTTCTCTCGCCAGACTCAGCGTTTTCGCCTGGGGTAATCAGCCCTACTCAGGCAGCGTATGCCTTCTGTGCTCTCTTGGTTGTATTTTCAGGGTAGGTGTCAAGGCTTTTTCCCCTCTCTGGGGCTTCGAATGCAGAAGATGGGGGCCCACCAGGACTCTAAAAATTAATACTTGCCACTCCAGGCTTGCATTAAACTCCCAAGCTTACAGCTTTTCTCTGACTTTGGATTGGTAGATGCTGCCACCACCCAAGTGCAAAACACCTTTTAGAACCCAGGAAGGTGCACTGGGGAATTCCTTCCTGTGGGGTACCCTCAAGCCCTTTTGCACCCTCTTCAGGGAAGAGCTGAGAAAGAAAACCAAAAGAAATCAGCTGTTGCCACCAGCTAATTAAACAACAAGCACAAACCTCTGAGGACACAAAAATCCAATCCTGTTCTTAAAAAGGTAAAATTTTATTAAAAACAAAATGAAAGAAAATATATCTAGAAACTCAGGCTATTGCTAGATTTTAAAAAAACCCTTACAATGGATTAAGCATCAAAAATAACTTTCTTGACATTAAGCTTAAAGGTTACAAGCAAAACAAAAGCATCTGGAGTTAGCACAGAGTTGTCCACAAGCCATAAAGAAATAAAAAATAAATAAATAAACCTAATCACCTCTTCCTAGACATTTCCTGATCTACTTACATAGCTGGGGTTTCAAATAGGTAGTTTCTAGGAATGATCTTATGATTTTCATACCTGGCCCAAGCTCTTACAGCACAACTGTTCTGTCCCTTCTCTCCAGGAGAACAGCACAGACAGACAAAAGGGAAGTTTTCCCCCCAATTTTAAAAAGTTCTCGCCTTCCCATTGGCTCTTTTGGCCAGGTGTCCACTCACTTCCTTTTACCTATGCAGGGAGACTTTTTAACCCTTTGCAGGTAAAGCAAGTAGAGAACAACTACTAAGAGGGATTTTATAGCTAACTGGCTGGCTGGGTGTCCATAAAAGGGAGCTACCCCCTTCATTTATCACAGCAGGCCTGAGGGTCGGCCTAAGGGTTGATCCTCCACCTAACAAAAGAAAACAGTCTCAAACAAGCAACAACAACAACGGGGGAACTTTCGGTGCCCCCCTCACTGGAGCAAGGTGTCATCCAGTTGGTTATCCTGGGGTGTCAGTCCTTCCCCTAACAGGCACCCAGGTTTGGCTGTTTCCCTATGGGGAGGGACACAACCTCTCAGCCTGGAACAGCCTATTTCCTTGCTGCTGCTGCTAGCTAGCTAGCTAGCTAGCCAGCCAGCCAGCCAGCCAGCCCGCCCGCCCGCCCTCCCTCCTTCCTTCCTTTGCTCTCCCCAGAGGAGGGTTTTTTAAAGGCCTCAGGCAGCCCTTAATTGGATTCAGGTGTCCCTAATTGACCCGAGGTAACCTCTTCTCAGCTTGTCGGAAAAAAGACCTTTAACATTCTAGGGCTAATATATCAGCCTTCCAGGACCCTCTTGCAGCCGTCCAGCCTGACTTTCTCACACAATATTGTTGTGAAACGATTGCAACTTATCAAGTAATTTCCAGAAAGAGTCTGAGTTTTAAGCAATACGTCATAGACACCAATTACATAAGAAAGCAAGTGGGCCAATCCTGCTCTGGTTGAAGTCAATTGGAAAGCTTCTATGAGCAGGAACAGAACAGACCCTTAATGCCCTGATCCTGCACACATTTTAAACTGATAGGACTGATTCTCTATTACTTTGTGCCTTCTGCATTCGTTTACATCAGTGCAGAGTGTGTGTAAAACACTACCATATCAGAATGGCACACTCATTTTGCATTGGTGTGAATGATGGCATGAGGCAATGGAGAATTAGGCTCAACGGAACTACTATCATGAGCAAATTTATGCATAGATTTAAGTGCTTTTCAGTAACAAGGACTAATTGTTTTATCTTGGATTAATATTCATAGATTCCAAGAACAGAAGGCACCATTGTGATCATTTAGTCAGACCTCCTGTATAACACAGGCTAGAGACCTTCCCCAAAATAATTCTTAGAGTATATCTTTCAGAAAACCATCCACTCTTTATTTAATTTTTTTTCAGTGATGGAGAATCCACCATGACCCTTAGCAAATTGTCCCAATAGTTAATTATTCTCTTATTATGTCTTATTTCCAGTCTGAATTTGTCTAGCCTCTAATCCAGCCATTGGATCATGTTATAACTTTCTCTGCTAGATTAAAGAACCCATTTTTAAATAGTTGTTCCTGTAACTGTTCTCATAATCAAGTCACCCCTTTAGCCTTCTCTTTGTTATGCTAAATAGACAGACTTAAAGAGCTCACTCACTATCAGGCACGTTTTCCAGTTTTTTAATCATTCTTGTGGCTCTTCTCTGAACCTACTCCAGTTTATCAACATCCTTCTTGAATTGCGGGCACCAGAACTGGACACAGTATCACAGCAGCTGTCACGCCAATGCCAAAGACAGAGGTAAAATTACCTCTGCATCCCTACTAGAGATTTCCTGTTTATGCATCCCAGGATTGCACTAGCCCTTTTGGCCACAGTGAGACATTAGAAGCTCATGTTCAACTGATTGTCTACCATGACTCCCTAATCTTTTTCAGAGTCCTTGCTTCCCAAGTTAGAGTTCCCCATCCTGTACGTATGGCCTACATTCTTTTTTCCTAGATGTATACATTGACTTTTAGCAGTATCATATTAAAACACATATTGTTTGCTTGTGCCTAGTTTACCAAGTGATCCAGATCACTTAGAAGCAGTGGCCTGTCCTATATAACTTTTTAATTTGGGGGCGAAGGGTTCTCAATGTTGCTGGCAATAAATCACAGTTTTCTAATGGTCAGGCTTTCAATTCGCAAACATCAAGAGACTGGAAATGTACATCTGAATTCTGTCCTTGGAACCAATAGCTGGTGTGTACAGACCCTCAACTTTCTGTGCCAGCTGCAAGCAGTGGGCCAGTTTCTGGGCACAGTTATACCAGTGTAAATTTGGATTGCCAGTGGAATAACTAAGACCAGTGATTGGTTCACTGGGTCAGCCTCTGACCTCAGGAAAGACTGGACTGCTATCAGTCACTAAGTACCTGATCTAAAGCCCTTTGACTTCAATAGGCTTTGAATCCAGCCCTGAAACACTATAATTTTTCATGCTAAAATAATCAGTCATATGATTTTAGTGGGCTCTCCATCATTCTTTTCACAGTGAGTTCATCTCTCAGACTGGGTTGGGGAGTATGGATAATGCAATTTTGCTAGCCTTTAATGTGATATCTTTCCAGATCCCAGAAAAATGGTCTCCACTTAGTAGCTAAAACTAAATGCTGTTGCTAACCACAATGAACAAATGGTTCTCAAGGTCACTGGAACTGCTGAATAATGATAAAATAGTGTTATGCTGGGGCTTAGGTGAAACCTTGTTGAAGCTGATGGGTGTAATATCCACCCTTCATTCAGGAAGACTGGAAGGAGTAGTTAAGCTCTTTTTTTGCAGAAAGAGAGCAGAGACAATAGGAGCCACTACCCAAGGCACATGACTAAGTAGTGTTTTGATGGAGGTGCATGCTCATGTGTGGAAGTAGCAGAAGAACCACAGGAGCAGGCAGAGAAGGCAGCAGAAAGCCAAGGACAGCTCAAGAAGCACTTGTTATATACACTGAGAAAGTTAAGAGAGAGCTTTTTGGGTAGAGTGCTGGCTGCAAAAAGAGATTTGGGATATTGAAGAAAGAAACCATCTCCTGTCTGATTCCTGTTGTGTACGTTCTTTGTAAATAAACAGATTGCGCCAAAGAAACACCTGACTCCATCAGCAATTCTCCTCCTACTGGATATAACCTACTACACCCCAAATACTCACTAACTGCTCGGGTCAAATGGGGTAACAATAGTACGCCCAGAGCAACCAAAGAACCTCTACTGTATCTTTAAGAGGTAACGTTGATATGTAACTTAATTCTAGAATCAACACTTTAGAAATCAGAGTTTATCCAATTTATTTTGATTTATGTTTAAAATTTCACCAGTATCACCATATGGCTGGGAGGGAAGGCAGTTGGGGGGAGGGGTTGAAAATAGGGAGCACCATTTCTGGACTTGATTGTGCAGAGCAGCTGCTAACATTATCTAAAGGAGTGGGGTGTGGCTGAAGAGTTCAAAGCATTATTCACACAGCAATGCGGGACTCAGTGAATGCTGTTCAGAACTGGATACGGCACTTTAGAATTCCTAAGAGACAATGAAAAACTTCTCTTCTGTTTCTGAGAATGGACTGGCAAATTGACTTGTTCCTTACTGTTACATATACAGCCAAGAAAGATGATGAGCTGGGTAGCTACATCATGATGTCTTAGTTTGTCGTCTGCTTCTCCAGTGTCATAGGATTCTTACTCGGATCGTCCAGCAAGTCATCACTTAGGAAGGTTAGGGCTGAAACCATCCCACAGCTTATAGATTAAAACTAGATGCACAATATATAGCCTTAGTCACTGGGCCATGAATGCAGTCCATTACTCTGCTAGACGAGTATAAACAGGTCAAAACAATGATAATATATCTTGCATTTATACAGGGCCCTCTGAAGGATCCTGAGGATTTATATCTCTATCTACCTATCTGTAGTATGAAAGGGAGAATTTGATTCATATTAAATGTATGAATTGCTTTATCCATCACTGAAATGCAAGCACATTTCAGATAGAATACAGCCAGTGTTTTAACAGCTGCACTCCCCAACAATTTAGGACCGGAAGTGGAGTTTAATGTATCCAAATGAAAGCTCAGGAGGAATTTTAAGTTGGCTGAATGTGTAATTAATTACTCATATTAGAATTCAGTCAGGATCCTGATGAACACTCTTAACTCATGCAAAAAGTACAGTGGTATCTTTAATGTTTATGATTAGTCAAGGAACTTCAAGTTTGTCTCATGTGAAAGATGGCATCATTAGTAGCAGAGTGCCCCTAACTCAGAGCTGGATCATTAGATCAGTTCTCTACTCAGATCTTTTATGGTATGATAATTAAAGATCTCATCTCCAAAATTTACATGGGCTTATATACACTAATATAAGCCATATTTCACTAATGGTACACCAGTGGTGGAAGCTGTAGATAGGGTGTAGATGTTTACCACCATACATCTGACGGTCCATTGAATATGATGATTAGAAACACCTGGGCTTCGTCTATGCTGTGGTTTCCACTATTCCTACCATGTGCAGAGCTACATTGCTGCTGAGTGATGGCTTCAAAGTTTGTTGGGTAGATGCGGCCTTGGTGCATTAGAAGAAAGAACATCACTCTGACACGTAAGGAATTTACCAATATTGAACTTTTTCTACTGTGACAACCACCAAAGAGTCCCTCAAAACATTGCAGATAGTTGAGGAACTTGTCCACTGATGACTAGTAGATTAATAAAGTGCAATAAAAATAAACACAGAGGGAGGAAAGAAGAACAAACAATATTCCTATGCAGTGGCTTACAAGTAGAAAGTTCAAGACTCAAAGGTGAGATGCCAAGGATGGAAATATCACAGGTTGTAGTGGATCTGATGGTGGCTCTAGACACAAGCGAGACAGATTCTCATCTGGCATAACTCAGTTCATTTAAATGGTCTCAACTGATTTAAATGGAACTATGTCACTATACATCACAACCCCTTAAAGTCAATAAGCGTCTTTCCCTTGACTTCAAAGGGCTTTGGATCAGGCCCAGCTGGAGAATTGCCTCAAGATTTAAGACTTAAAGCTTAACTCAAGACTGGAATGATATCCACAAAATAATTGCATAAATAAATCACTGACCTGATCAAAGTTGTCCATGAAGTAACTGCATATCTGGTTTGGAAAACAGCAGGAATTCCAGTGAGTTGTGAGTAACAGAAATAGAGAACCAGGTAAAACAGCATCGTGGAAAATCTAGAAGAGATGGAAAATAGGGGGGAAAACAAAAAAAAATCTGCAGTAGGGATGTGGGCCTGGATGATAAAGATTGATCTAGCTTCCACCCCCCGCCCTTTTAAATTGGCCTCCCACAATTTTGAGGATTGAAACTAAAAAAAAAAAAAGTCATTTTAGAAATCAAATGTGTCTGTAGAGTGGTGGGCAGCGCTGGTGCCCACTCGTTATTTTTAGATGCTGTAAGTACAAGGATCAATACTGCACGCTGTCTGCAGCTCGGGGAAGAGACAGAGCGAAAGGACAGTCAAACTAAACGATGTACTTTTCAGGGCTGTTCCTATTAGATTCAGAGACGTGAGGTGAAGTACAGTGTTCGCCAGCAACTTCATGCTAAGCAAATCCAATTTTACCAGAGCGTGAAATACATTCACTGCTCCTAGAGAAGTCTGGGACCTTCTGGCTTCCTGTCGCAATTATACTCCAATTCTCATGTTCTCATTCCAGTTTCTAGGCACTCTGAATAACTAGTGCTCATTGCCTCTCCCTTGGATTCTAGAGTAGTATTTTAAGTTATCCCCTGCTGAGGGAGCTTCGCCTAGTATCCAGTCAGGAACATACCTTCCTGTTTTAAATGGCAGAGGGAAACGTCAATGAGTGGGTGTGAAGGAGTTCACTCACTGCTAGAGTGCCTCCTGGTGGCTAAGCATAGTGTAGCAGCTCTCTCCCCAGCTGGCACTCCCCTACCAACGGTTGCTCCCGCACTGCAGTGGTCTGTAATTCAGTCCTCTGGCCAGGCCACAAGTTAGTCCACCTCTTCTGGTTACCAGAAGAAGCCAACAATCAAAGTGCAAGACCTTCTATCAGATCTTCAGCCGTGACTGTGCCTCACGGACCTCAGTCCCTTTTCCAAGGCCTCTCTGCCATCCTTGTCCCCTTTTCAGGGGGCCTCACTTCACCTTCCCTGGTGGCTGTTGGGTGAACCCAGGCCTTCCCACTACACCTGGGTCCAGCCCAGGGACCCGAGGACCAGCAGTCACAATCTGTTCCTTCAGACCATTTGCTGCTGCTTCCCTAGACTTTTTCCTACTACAGCCTTTCCCAGGCCTTCTCCCTACACAATCTCACTAGACTCACTCTTTTCTTGGGGATCACTCCTGGAATTCCCACGAAATCCCAAAGTCAAACTATAAACTTAAAAACCCTCCTCATACTTTTTTTCACTCTCTGATCCTAGAGGGTGACAGCAAAGTTCCAATTTTTTTCCCCTTCAGCCCCTTTTCTACTACCAAATTCCTCTCTTTATACTGACTTCCAGCTCTGCCCCCAGCTGGAATTCATCAACACTTGGGCCTGGCCCACCCACCAGGTGTGGCCAGGTACCTTAATTGAACCCTCTAGTTCTAGTTCCCCTTTTCATGCTAGTGTGGGGTGCACTGTCACTAGGGATTCTTTCCATAGTAATGTGGATCCCTGTTGGCAGGCTGGCATGGGGAAATCTTCTCCTCCTACCGTCTGTTCTTTTACCTGTTCTGTGCCTCAATAGTCTCCAGAAATATCACCCCCCCCTTGCCAACCGCTTCCTGGCATGGGCCAAGATGCCCATCCATCAGTTCTAGAACAAGGAATCTGCACAGTTCTCTGCAATGATAGGCCCTCTTTCTGATCGCTTGTTCATTCACGCACTGGGCAGAGCTTTTCTGGGCAGCAGCCACTGACTCTTGGGACTCCTTCTCCAGGCAGTAGGCATTGTCCAGGATTCTCTGCTTGGTGCCCCCTTCTAGATCCTTTGTTTTGATCAGTTGATGATTACCTGTTCTGTTCATTCCCTCTGAAGCACCTGGCATTGGCCAATGTCGGAAGACAGGATCCTGGGCTAGACGGATCTTTGGTCTTACCGAGTATGGCCGTTCTTATGTTCACCCTGACCTCTGCCCTACCCCCGTTTTTTCATTCTTTGCCCTCTGTAATCTGTTGATTTCTGGGTTTTATGGCTCTTCCTTCACAGGAACGCGCTGCCCTTTCATTGCTTTGGTGCACTCTGCCCACTAATCCCAGTTATTGAATAGGCTGGAATCTTTCATAAGCACTAAAATCTCTTGAACTGAAATTTACCCCTGTGCTGAGGCCTAGATATTAATGAGGTCCCTGCTAAATTCATGTTGGTCTTCTGCTGGCCCTCTGCACAAGGGTGAGTTTCTCCCTCAAAGAAAAGAAAATGGAATAAATGTTAACATGAGGCAGCAGAGAGCAGATGTTGGGAGCATTCTAGAAGGTGAAGAAATGGACTAAGACAGCCCCTCTAATGGTCTTTCTTTCCACTATGCTCTTCTCTGACAAACCAATTGGAGTGAGCACTTCACTTTTAATTTCTCTATAGACCTTCATTCAACATGCCCTGAACTCATAAGTTCGGAGCAGCAATTTGACCAGGCACTGCTCAGAGACTGGAATGAGCTTGAACTGGGACTCACACAGCAACTCAGTGATTTTTGTGCTTGGTTTTCTAAGTCATCTCCGGGAAAGTCCCAGTGCCATTCATATGGCTGGCAGGATCTGTGCTTGTTTCCCATCTCTGTGTTGTGTGAAGCCGAAAGATTCAATTGCCAAAAATTAGTAGAACATATAGAGGGAATATGGGAAAACTACCTTAGAGAAGCGCATCAGAGCCATAACGGTAGAAAAGGATTGCTACTCTGAAGGCCTTTAAATTAAACAGAAGAAGAGTTAGCGTTCCATATAAAGTAAGAATTTCCAAGTCGCTTTTTGTTTGGATAGTTCAGAATAGTAGGTCATTAATGTTCAAGGCTTCTCAAGCTGACCCTCTTATGAGGGCATCACAAAGGATTGATCCAGAATCTCACAGAGTCAGATAAGTCAGAGCCTGACAGGCCTAACAAATACCTGATTAGTCTCCTGATGAAACCAGGGATGCAAATTAAACGTGGGCGAAACACAAACACTCTGATTTGTGGAGTGCCTTGGAATGTAGCGTGCTGTATGCCAGGCCAATTAGAAAAAGGTATTTTTCTTTCTTATTTGCTTGTGGGAGAGAATGTAACTAGGGAGAGGGAATGTGAGAGTTCCAACAGCCAGCATTCTTCTTTCCTCTACTGCGCTGTGAGAAGCAAAACACAAACAAACAAACAACCCCCCCCCCACCTTCCTCCAAACCCAGGAGCAATAGATAATGTTCCCAGAGAAAATTGGACAGAAAATTGAATATCTGTTTAAAAAGGAGCAAAAGCACAACGTGCATTAAAAATACCCAAAAGCAAGAACATTTGCATTTAATCATCACCGTCCTGCTAATTTGATTGGCTTTCACAATTGCTAACAGGATGGATCCAATATATAGTCTAGAAAAATCAAATTCAAAATGATACAATGCAATTAAGAACTCTGCTACCAACCCCAAATTATTTGTATCCAGTACAGGGACTAGGTGACACGGAAACAGAAAGCAGCATTTGTTACCATAGCTAGAGGTGCCACCTGAAATCCATCTCAGTCCTTATTCACATGGAAGGATGGCCTTAACTAGTAAAGCTTACTTAGGGATGGTCTTGTGATGAAGACACTTCCTTGGGATTTAGGAGTTGTGGGTTCAATTGCCTGATCTGCCACAATCTTCCTCTGTGACCGTAGGCAAATCTCTTTGTGCCTCAATTCTGCATCTGTATAAATACAGACACTAGCACTAATGAGTCCCTAATCTCTGATGAGGCCACCATGTGTTACTGTAGCAATATGAATACTCACATAAAACTCCCATGGTAGCAGTAACAATGACCTTTAGGAAGGATGAGACACAGCACCCAAGCCTAATGGGTTTCCAACATTGGGACTCAGCTGACCCACGTCACGCATTATTAAAAAGTGGGCCAGATTCTCCCCTGCTTTATACCAGTATTGACCTTGATGGATTTACTCCTGAATTATAGCACTGAGAGAGCAGTATCAGGCCCAGTGAGCCAGTGAATGAAAGTTTGCTCAAGGGCAGCCTAGAAAATCTTACTGCATTGGCAGACCAAATCCTACTCTCTTCTCCTAATATATATATAGAGAGAGAAATCCTTGAGTAAAATGCATATCACTTTTATACAACAGTTTCGTAAAACTGCATATGCAATTATGTTTGTGCAGTTCCTTTCTTAATTTGCCTGTACGGTGAATGCATTTAAGCCAACAATCACAGCAACCAATCGCACAGTCGACAGCTTTTTGTGTGTAGTTGCTGTGATTACATAAGCAAATCCAGTAATTAGGTGTACACAGTTGGTATGCAAATACTCGCACACATTTATGCATGAGCAAAAACATCTAGCACCGGAATGTATTAGTGTTTTCCTGGCATTTCCTGCTCAATAAGGAATACTGTCTCAAGAACCATACAAACAGCTGACCAGTTTTTTAAAGTATCTGTTTTATTTTGGCTTTCAATTTGAAAGCTATTATAACTACCTTCCTGGTAACATATCACACAGTTAGATCCTGGGAATAGTCTTCCAGAGAGGAGAGTGGGCCATAAACCAGTGGAATCAGATGGATAGCTCATTCTTTTATCTTGAAGTCTCAAGGAAATTCAGCTATTACTGAATATTACTGTATTGTGCAATGCTTCTGACCTTTAGCTTCTGGGCTGCTCATGTGATTGCAGACTAACAATTGCTTGTTAAGATGTCATTCTCTCTGAACAACAACAATAATAATAATAGTGATGATGATAATAATAATGGAAAATACCCACACACCTCAAAGCGTCAGGTCCCAGGAGATAACCAACCTAATAAAGCAGAAAAATCTTCCTAGCTGTGACACTCAGAATGAGAGCCACTAGTTCAGTTCGGACTATCAGGAGACATTTTAGCCAAGTGTATTTGCTGGCTGTGAAAACTGGCCTGCTAAGATGCCACAAACCCATTTTTCTATAGAGTGACAGCCAAAACTGGGTTCTCCACAATCTGTAAACTGTGGTTCTTATAACCAGCAGTGATTTGGAAACTAATTTTAATGCAGATTTACAATAACAAGCTGGTTGTGTGTGAACATCTTCTCCATTAACTACCCCATTTTCAAGACCTCTCTTCAAATGTTAAAGCTGCTTTTGGTTTAGGGCTAAAGAAGCTCCTAATTTTCCTGGCTACTGGTTCCTCTGTGCTTATAATGGTTTCCTGATATGTCATTAATATGATCACATTAACACTAGTTTCTCACATCTCTATGGTGGAATTAATATGACATTTCAGGTTGAAAAACCTACTTTTCCACAAGCCTCTTATCTATTATATGCTCGTTGGCAGCAATCAGGTAATGTGAATACAGTATGCAACATAGGCACTACCATAATGGAGTGCAGGAGTATAGTATTGCCTTTCTGTGACTGAAGATAATAATTGAGAGCAACGTTTCATGGTTGCTTTTAAAGGGGATTTGAAGGCCAATCATGTGATTGTCAGCAGGGGATCTGGGTTCTTATTCCCGGCTCTGCCATGGACTCAGCTTGCCTCAGGTTACATGATACTTAACCTTTCTGGGCCTCAGTTTGACTAGAATTAATTTGACTCCCTGAGATCACTGTGGTTTTAGGAGATTTAACCATTAATGTTTGAAAGGGCTTTAAGATAGAAAAGTCAAAGTCTTATTATCATCTGTGATTGTGATTAATGCACGATAGTCCCCTTGTAATGATCCTCACAGCCTGGTGACCATGAGGTATTGAATTGGGGACCATGCAGGACGCAAAACAGTGCAATATCTCCTGCTTCCCATTAACCTATTATATGAGGCACTGAACTCCATTCAGCAGTGTTTATATTTTCGTTCTCACTTTACCGAAGTGAAGGAAACATCCATTTTCATTTGAGACTGACTCTACCAGTCTAGGTTCTGCTGATCCCTTCTCAGAATGCAAGACAATATTTAGACAAACATGTCAGGCTAAATAACATTATTGTCCTAGAGTGACACAGACTTGTATGTTCCTTTCCAGTTCTGGAGCATCCAATTTCATGTTTGCACTCATTTCACCAGCTGAATTACTTAGCATGCCCAGTCCCTCCTTCCCATTGCTGACATTAATGTGGCTTGAGTTTTGTGGCACCTGGTGAGAACTTTAAACCATCATGCCATCTCCTTAAACCTAAAAGCATGTCCAAGGAATGACACATTTGTCAAATAAGTGCCTTATTACCAGTGCACAAGAATTGCTACCAAACTGTTCCTAGGCTCTCACCATCTGTTTGGAAACAAGACAAAAATTCATTAGGCACATTCACCCAATCAAGCGAACTGATGTGCAGAATGTTATTTAAAAAATAACAACCAGGAGTTCTCTATTCTCTGTTATGCTGGGCAGCTAGACTTTTACTCAGGAGAAACTGGGTTCAGATCTGGAGTTGACAAGATGTGAAAGGAGTTTTGATGTCCCAGGCTAGTCCCCAAAGATTGTTTGTCTGCATCACACATACCCCGCTTCCCAGACATCCATGTGCTCAGCCTCTTTGAGAGGCAGCATGGTCAAAGCGTAGGCCACTGGACTGAATGTCAGGAGATTGTGATTCTGTGCTCGGCTTGGCCGACTCCCTTGGGCACACCACTTCACCACCTGTTTCTCCCAGAGTCAGCAGGCAGCCAGCTGAGGCAGCAGCAGCAGCAGGTGCAGGCTACACCAGGGGCAGAGTCTGAACTACTAGGCAATAGAAATACTCTTAGCCAGCTAATAATATTAAGCAGACTGGAGACACTGCTTCCCTTAGCAGCCTATATACCTGCCTTAGGATCACCTGGGTGGGTCCTTGCCTGTGGATTGGCTGGACTCTGGTTGAATGTATTCAACCAATCACAAGACCTGCAGGTAATTGCCTCTGATGACTCATCAGATTTACACAGGCTCAGGCTTAGAGGCAATTCAGAGATGACTCATCACAATTTCCCCTTCCACCTTTTCTTCACCTTCTCTCTTTTTGTCTCTTACTATATATCTGTGCAGTAAAGTAGGACCCCTATCTTAGTTAAGACTTTTACTCGCTACTTCCCCATTAATAATAATGTTCAGACAATATATTTTCCGTTCCCATATGCTCTGGAAACTCCATGAGTTAAAACACATGGAATTTCAGAAGAGAGGTTGTGACTGTATGGGAAGAAGCAGCAGGCACCAAGCTTCGTGATACACCAGTCTGAGGATCAGTGAGGAAACGTGTCTGTCCCAGTGGAGATATGGCCCTTTTGTATTACTCTCAAGGTCCAAAAAAGTTAAAGGCATTATAAACTCTTTTATTGGTCAACATTAATACAGTAATACATAGGTTCAAGGTTTTATCTACAGAGGTCCTCCTGGTTTACTCAGATTCTTGGCAAAGACCTGAAAGCATTCATTCTATTGATCAAACATAAGAAAGAGTAAAAAATTAAAATAAGCATTTATACTGATTATGCAAAACAAACTTAATCAAAACCTATTAAAGTCTCTCACATTTTGGAGGCAAAATATCAGAGTCTATTTGTATTAACAACCTTTCTTTGATGAAAGGGAAAGGGTTGGTTTTGCTCGCAGTCCTTATATATGAAGGCTATTCACATCTGCTTATAAGAGACAGACTGACACAGCAACAGGATAGAAAAGGTGAGGGAAATGCAGCGTTTGTTCATGTTTTTGGAATACTCGACGGTGGGTCAGTTACAAATGGATGCTTCGGTGGTTCGGCCAACTACAGCACGTGTTGATTAGACTCTGGTTCATGTTCCAGTCAGAAACGTCATCTGGTTGGGTGCTGTCTCCTTAGACAGAGAAGGGCTGTGGTCATGTCATCTCACTGTGTTGATGCAGTGCCTGATGCAGTTGATTTCAGGATTTGATGAAAAGTCAAGAGAGCGAGAAATAGGAAAAGAGAAAAAAGAGTAGGGAAGAAAGTAACACAACAGAGAAGGGAGACAGAACAGGCTCTTACGGGGCCCTGTGGTGTTGGCAATGAGGCATCCCCAGGGATGGACTGAGGACTGGGTGTCATAATTATATGACGACTTTCAGGACTCTCAGATGAAAAACAAAGTTCCTTCACAAAGAACAAGTCCTGATGGCCTTCCTCTCAGGGAGGAAATCCTTTGGTCTAGTTTATCTATTGAGATAATAGCCCTGAGATGAGTCCAGATGAGCTTGGAGATAAGATGGGATGAGACCAGAGCTCTGTGATGCATTGAGACGTGATTTTTTCTCAGTCTCTTTTTAAGAACCCCAAAAGGGGACTAGTGGGTGGCATAGTTCATCTCCTTGTTATTTTTGTCCACCAATTAGGCTTAATATATTCCACACCAATTTTGGTCCATCAATTTCTGCACCCATTTCTTCTTGTTTATTACATCCAACCTCAACACAGTCCTTGAATCATATCATCAGGCCTTTTTGGGTTTGAATAATTTAATCTTTTTGTCTGGTTTCCTCGCACTTGTTTATAACATTCATTATTGAAAATAACTTGATCTATTGTCCATGGTTAATTCCCAAGCAGGCAAAAAGTCACAGGCTAGTGTAAGGTCTTATGAACTTTCACATACTTTTTACAGTTGAGCTCACAATTAAGGCACATTTTTAGGCCCAATAATCACAACTGCCACCTTTCCCTGACACCATTGCCTACTCCGGAGACATACAACTCTTTGCTCCCTCTCTACAATGGTGCCTTCTTCCCCTTTCAGGACACAAGAAGCTGCAGAGGGAGAGCTCCTGCTGCACCAAGTGACACTACCTTCCTTAGCCTTGTGAATTGGTGTGTTGGGAGGGAATCCACAGAGCAAGAACCACATGGGTTTCAGGTTTTGTCTTCTCTTTACCCTCTCCATATTCAGAAGCCCTACATCTCTCCTTCTGCAGCTCCCCTGCCATGCAGTAAGTGTCTCCCTTCCTGACTCTTTCTCACACTGGCATTGGCACTGGCCTCCTTCTCTGCAGCAATCTCCCTCCTGCTAAACTCCAGATACAATGAAGTGGTGCAGAGACACCCGCTCTATGACACTTGTTTCAAACTTAGGGTGAGGCTGAGAGGGAAGAGCAGGATTCTCCATGACTCACAGCACCCTAGTGCCATAGGTGGCAGCTCTAGGGGCAGTTACTTCTTCAAGGAAACACCAGTATGATGTGATGGGACATGTGGGGGTGAGTTTCACAGTCCCCAAAGGCCCTGTGTGGCTACTATAAAGGACCACAAGTAACAGAGGGCGTTCAGGAAAAGTCACCATTTGAAACCTATCTCCACAAAGGAAAAGTCTAGAAACTCAATGCCACATTTTGCCATCTAAGGAGCTTCTTATCTGGCCCCTGTCACTTTAATATCTGAGCACCTCACAATCTTTAGTGTATCCTCACAACACCTCTATGAGTTGGGTAGGACTATTATCTCAGTGGCACAGATGGGAAAGTGAGGCACAAAAGACTAACTGACTTACCCAAAGTCACACAGGTAATCTTTAATTGAATAGGGAAGTGAACATGGGTCTCCCACAGCCTAAGCTAGGGCTCTAACCACTGAACCATACTCTGAGTCACAGTTGTCTAATCCCTTTGAAGATAAGTTTTTCCAAAGGTTCATAGGGGCAGACTTTGACTCATAGGGTCTGTTTCTGATCTCATTGGCTTCAATCATGCACTTAGACTTTCAGTATGGGGGGCATGGATCAGCATTCACATCACACTCCCCATCAGTACCTGGTGCAAGACGGGGAAGCTAACGATCCAACCAGCAGTGCAACTTCGGTGATGAATCCTGGTCACGTGCCACCCGAGGCACGCTGCGCATACGCTAAGAAGACTGACTTTCAATGGGAGATGCCTGCCTAACTCCCGGAGCTTAACATTCATGAACATCCGGGGTGAAAATCCCAGCCGTAGAAAATAAACACTGAGACTGGCATTGGTCTTTAAAAAAGTCTCAATAATAGGTGGGGTTGGCACTGAGCCAGAAGAGTGAGCACTGAATCACAACCATCACTTGCTTGTAGTATCTGGTGTTGAGTTTGCCTGGCCCATTGTAGCTTTTGAGAGATGATGGGGTCACAAGTGGAAGGACTTCTTGACTTTGTTCTTTTTGCAAACAAGGACAAAAAAATGGAGAGGGGGGAAATACTTCGAAGATGCCGCTTCTTCCACCACTGTAAATGTGCCGGGTGATATAGCTAGTAATTTGTGCTTTGCGTCCCTAGCTATTTCATTACACATTTACTGGTTCCAGACGTACACGGGAGCCGAGCACTATGGAACATTTTAATGTGAGAAGCGATGCACTCTACTCTCCCAGTTCATTCAACTGAAAAGACCAAATTCTTCGACTGTGTAAGGGGAAAATGATAGATATGATGTAATGTACACAATTCAAGATGTGCACAGTGAAGCAAAACACCTGCTCGGAAATATATCTTCGGGATGAACTCTTGCAGAAATTGGCTATGTTTCAGGGGTGGGGAGGTATTCACCTGCATTTACTGCAGCTGAAGTTGGCAAAGAAAGATTTTCCATTCCTTTAACATGAGAATTGCGGAAGTGGATTTTCTAAATGAAAGATTTCCACTACTAAATCCTTTTAAGTGTGTCCTAGTTCCCAGAAGGCAGCTTGGAAATTGCACCCAGGTAACAGACACTTATTTCAAAGTGTAATATTCAGCCAACCCTTCAAAATATTCTTAATAATGAAACCCTTGTGTGTGAACTTTGGTGTGGACAGGAGGCTAACATAGGTGATTTATCGATTACATTTCCTCTGAAATATGAACTGGATTGGTTAAGTGTCCCTAGCCTTACAGTATCTAAGAAATGCAAAATAGATGGGGGGTGAGGGGGGTGGTGCATCAGGAACACAGGAAAAAAAAACCAGCCTCAGCAAATTAAGAAGGTGTGTGAATTCTGAGTTGCAAACTGGAAGTGGAAATTAGCATTTAAACCACACATTAAACTATTCTTCTCCCCTCCCATGTCCTTAAGAAAAGACATGCCTGCAGCTGTGAAACAGAAATTAACTTAACCAAGGTAGGATATTTTATAATTCATGTGCATCGTAGATCTGCATTATATACTAGGGGCAAATTCTGTAACCGTTACTCACATGTGCTGTACTTACTCATTCAAGTGCTCCTCTTAACATTAATGGGATTACCTGTAGGTGAAATTCACTCCTGTGCAAAGAGCAAGTACAAGTCTATGCACTATTTGAATCCCTAAAATGAGCTCGAGTGGGACTTAAATGGTTCATCGGCCTTCTGCCCAGGAGTAAAATTCACAGCAGGGTGAATTTCATTCGTACAACAATGGGAACAATCCTGCAGATGGTATAATAGTTTTCCATCTCTTATTAATATGCACCAAATTGTTCTTTATCTACTCAGACAAAACTTCCTTTGAGTTCAGTGGCTGGCATGCATAGTTAGGCCTGATAGGTTTGAAGTAGGGTGACCAGAGGTCCTGTTTTTAAAGGGACAGTCCCGTATTTAAGCCCTCCTGCAGGTGTCCCGACTTTTTCTTTAAAAGGGGCAAATTGTCCTGTATTTTCTGTCTCCCTGACCATCAGTGCTGGAGGGTCCTGGTGCTGGCCAGATCCCTGCTCGCCAGCCACCCGCCCATCAGCGGTGGGGGTGGGGGAGGGGAAGGTCCAGTGGCCGACAATAGGGGTGAGTGTGTAAGGCTGGTGGCAGGGTGAAGATGCAGCACGTGGGGCTGGCCAGTCCCCCTGCTTGTCCGTCAGCACAGCCCACCCCCCGCATGTGAGCTCTCGGCCAGCAGGGCCCCACCCCCGTCCAGTTTCCAGCCGGTGCTGGCTATGCGCTGTGAGCTGCAGTCACTGGTGAGTGCAGGTAGGTGCCAGAGGCAGCCGGTTACATATCGCCTCTGCTACCCGCCCATCGGCTCTCTACATGCTCCCCCTCTGACTGTCCTCTCCCTGCTTTGCTCCTTCACCCCCCTCCCCAGCCCCGCTGCTCCTCCATATCCCTCCCCCCAGGTGGGACGCATCCCACTCCTAGTGCTGTGCAGAGAACCAGCCCCTGGTCGGAGCGCTCAGCTCACCAACAGCCTGGCTGACAGGTTCCTTCCCTCCCACACTGCCTCTGGCTGAGCCGGTGCCCAAGGAAAACCCAAGACCCTCTGGCCCAGGGTGCTGGCTACTAGAAGCCGAGCCCTGCACGTGCCAAAGCCCCGCACAGCGCTGGCACGGGGAAGCTTCTCTGCCCCTCAGCTAAGTTCTGGAGTGGGAGGGGGAAGCGATTTCCAACCTGTTCATGCCCCGAACTTGCAGGATCCTCAGCAGCCCCCCCGGAGCCGGGGCTTAGCACCCTCTTTCCACGCCACACTGCCCTGGGTCCTGCCCCCAGGGAGTGTGGGGCTGCTCTGTTCCCTAAGCACCCTCCCCTGCTAAGCCACCTCTCTGGCTGGTTTGCTGAAGCCCCCGCAGTCAGGTTCCCTGGGCCCTGGTGCACAATGCATCCTTTGGGCTTAACCTCTTCCTGCCCGCACTGTGGCCAGAGGTGGCTGGTTTATGTTGGTAGCCAGCAGCAACCTGGAGGTGTTAGCTGCCTTTCAACACTGTGCAGGCAGGAAGGAACCAACTGCTTCCAGCCACACTGGGGTGGGGCGGGGAAGAGGGAAGTTCTGCAAAGACATGGGGCAGGTCATCCCTTCCTCCTCTTCTCTTCCCCTGTGGCTGGAAGCAGCTCCTGTCTCTTCCCTCCCACATGGTGCCGAAAGGCTGCGGCTGGCTACATTCTGGTGTGAACCCTGGCAGAAATCTGGGGAGGGGGACATGTAACCCCGCGTGCCCCTGCCCCCCCAAGTGTTGCCTCAGGAAGACATGGCGCCATGTACCAGGAGAGGTAGGTCCATCCTGGGGGCCCAACCAGGCATGGAGGGCGTAGAGCTCTGGGTAGGGAGGGTCGGGTCAGTCGGTCACCCCCTGGTGTGAGAGAGGTATACGGGAGTGTGTGTGCGTGTCACCTCTCCCCGTGTGAATCGTAAAGCCTTAAAGATAAGAAGGTAAATAAAAAGACTCCAACAAGGCAGTATTTCTTAACAGGCTCAGTCAACTTGATGTTAATTTGAACATTTATACTGCATAGTTCTGATAAATTGCCATTGAATTCATTTGAATAAGAGTAATTTTACCAGGTGTCCCGTATTCAGCTTATGGTCACACTAGTTTGAAGTTGAGTCAGAAAGCGGGATTTTTCCTACACCAAGTTAAGGACCCTGGTGCTACAGTAATAATAATAATAATAATAATAATTCATAATTCGGAACTAGTTGTGCTTTCTAGAGGACTATTGCCTTAAAAAGAAATGCCGCAGAGCCAAGAAAGTGAAATTTCAGTGACTCTGAGGAGTGAGGCATGCGGGAAAGCGTTTATAATAAGCATTGCATTCACCCAGATGAGCAGGAGTCCATCAATGATTGTAATTAAGTAAATGGGATAATGTCAGTGATTTCTTTGCAACAGTGCCTCATAAAAAAGGGACTTCTCAGCTACAGCTGCCAGCACATATAGAAGGAAAGGTCTTTTAAAATAATTCTTTAGAGAAAATGGTTTAGGTCCATCGTCCCACTGCAGTCAATGGTACTCAAGCACACATCGAAATTTGAAGCCATACTTAAGGGATATAGTAATGCTTTCCTGAAGCAGGGCCTTAGAGATGTAGAGAACTTACAGTTCGTTCATTATGTGTAGCTGTAAGAACACCAGGATTTTCACTATCCCTAAAAAGGCAGAATGATCCACCAGACTGAGCCTAGAGCCTAAATCAGG
This sequence comes from Mauremys mutica, assembly GCF_020497125.1. Classification (NCBI taxonomy): domain Eukaryota; kingdom Metazoa; phylum Chordata; order Testudines; family Geoemydidae; genus Mauremys; species Mauremys mutica. The sequence continues at coordinate 7,120,627 of NC_059081.1, read as the reverse complement.
AATACCCAAATTGGCTTTCACGGTGACTTGACGGGAACTTAATTAACCTCTCTGTCCTGCAGTTTCTTCATCTCTATCACTAACCCATTTTCTTTGAAGACCAACTGAATAATATCTGCTTAGTGCTTTGCATTTCAGTGCTACAATTTCAGGATGCGAGCCTAGTGGGTTTGACTACATTACCATTGTATCAGTGATACTGCATATTCATAGAGAACCTGACACAAGCACCATACTCCACTACTGTTAAAAACAATGTGATTAAAAATATAAGACTATGTTTAACTATTATACCCTGAAATGAAAACTGGTTAAATATACTTTTTTCTCGGATTTCTTTCAAAATCTCTGTATTTTCATCATTTTTCATACCCAGAGAGGTTTCTTTGGGCAAATGGTCCTGTAATAATGCAAGTCATACATTGTCTGACCTATGGACACCTGAACCCATTATATTTGATGTTGATAAATGAGAACAAATTGTATTGACAGACCCCCCCCAACATAATTACTGAAAAAGAACCATCCTGAATCAATTAATAGTGTAACTCAGCTATAGTTTTGTGGCCCTCCACTGCTCAGAAAAGCAATCAATCCTGTGGCGTTTGGCCAAACTTTGCACAACTTACCCAGGAGAGACGTTATTGGCTTCAGTCAGTTACTTGTTATTTACGGCCGATTAGAATCAGGGTCAATGATTTCAGTGGGACTACTGACCTCAGTGAGGAAAAGGGAATTGCCCCTCTGTGTCTCGTGGGAGGGGTAAATGGAACACAGAGCCTTCCACAACTAGGCCAGATGTCTGACTCCATCTCAGCATTAATAGTGAATAGATGACAGTCCAAGTGGTATTTTGTAGGCATTATGCGGCCGTCTGACCTAAGTTTGTGTTCTCAGCCATTTGCCAATGTACGGGTGTTCACGGCAGAAAGAAAAGTTACCATTTTTGGCATGAAGTATTGCCTTTTTGGACGAATGGCTGAACGGAACAGGGAAACTACCTTCCCATTTCAAGAGGAGGTTCTCCACTCCTACCTGAACAGGGAAGAGGTACAACTGTGAATTGTGAGGGAGAAGTTGGCAGTGCACTACCTGGTGGTGATGCCGTACTGTAGATTGAGGAGCTGTACATCTTCTCTAGATTCATAAATTATAAGGCCACAACACTGTGATCATCTAGTCTGATCTTCTATATAATACAGGTCATAGGACTTCCTTGAATTAATTCCTGTTTGAACTACAGCAGATTTTTTTTTAGTGAAGCTTGCAATTATGATTTTAAAATGTCCAGAGATTGAGAATGTCTGTCTGCAGAGTTGTCAGTGTAGCATAATTCATAGCTCCTTTCTCTCCTTCTCATTCCAAAAAGTATATTTGTCAAATGAATTGGATGTTAGTGGCACCTTAAAATAGCCGTTAGGACTCTCTGTTAAGTAAGCAGAAGAGAGATACGACAGGCTAGAGTAACGAGTATTTTCTGAAGTAAGTTCTTTCTTATGTTTCATGGCTATTCGTATAAGCATGACCCCAGGGTCAGGGCTTCTATAACTCCACTTCGCACTGAATATTTCTTCCTTAATATCCATCTGAAAGGCTTGTATGACATGTTCATTATGTTGCTTCTTCAGCTCATGCACACTCTAACTCAAGCATCCTCATTTCCATCACTGAAATCTAGGCACCTTTTAGGATAGGATGTGGCAGTTCTTTTCACAACACACAGCAACACTGTGTCCTTAGGAGGTGAAGTCGCATTTCATATGAAGGTTCCATTTATATAAGTGATGTATAAAGGATTAATAAATGACTATTAGGGTACGTCTACACTACGGGATTATTCCGAATTTACATAAACTGGTTTAGCAAAACAGATTGTATAAAATCGAGTGCGCGCGGCCACACTAAACACATTAAATCGGTGGTGTGCGTCCACGGTCCGAGGCTAGCATCGATTTCTGGAGCGTTGCACTGTGGGTAGCTATTCCGTAGCTATCCCATAGTTCCCGCAGCCTCCCCCGCCCCTTGGAATTTCCGGGTTGAGATCCCAGTGCCTGATGGGGCAAAAATCATTGTCATGGGTGGTTCTGGGTAAATGTCGTCAGTCACTCCTTCCTCTGGGAAAGCAACGGCAGACAAGCATTTCGCGCCTTTTTTCCCTGGATTTCCCTGGCAGATGCCATAGCATGGCAAGCATGGAGCCTGTTTTGCTGTCACCGTATGTGTACTAGATGCCGCTGACAGAGGCGATTCAGCAGCACTACACAGCAGCATGCATTTGCTTTTGCATGACAGCAGAGATGGTTACTAGCTATACTGTACCATCTACCATGCCATAAATTCGCAAAAAGATGATCATGGTTACCAGTCCTTTTGCACTGCACCTTCTGCTACTGTCATAAGTGCCCCTGGCTGAGATAGCTGGAGGCGCAAAAGCCAAAATTGGGAATGATTCCCTGAGTCAATCCCTCCTTTTTGGTATCTAAAAATAGAATCAGTCCTGCCTAGAATATGGGTAAAGTGTACTATAGAACCAGTGTATCTTAGAACCAGAGAGCACAGCTGCTCTGTGTCAGATCCCGCAGAAATGATGAGCTGTATGCTATTCACAGGGAGTGTTCCTGCAACAACCCCACCTGTTGATTCCGTTCTCCCCCAGCCTTCCTGGGCTACTGTAGCAGTGTCCCCCCACTTGTGTGATGAAGTAATAAAGAATGCAGGACTTGTTAGTGAGAAATGAGTGGAAGGGAGCCTCCAGCTGCTATGATAGCCCAGACAGGACATTAAGCAGTGTGGGGGAGAGGAGCCCAGCATCCTGCTACTAGTCCAGGGACAATTGAATCTTTTCTTTACACATGAAGGGCGGGGGCCGAGGGAGCTCAGCCCCCTGTTGCTATGATGAAGACGGTTACCAGCCATACTGCACCATCTACCAGGAAAAATTAGGAGTTTTTTACACAGGTGCCCTTTATCGACCTCACTGATGCTAGTCAGCATGATTACCAGTCCTTTTGCACTACAACATCTGCCAAAAGGCTGATGATGATGCTGGATATCAGCCATATTGTACCATCAGCCACCCATGGTGGGGGGTGGAGCGAGGATGTTGGTGTTGACTGCTGCAGCATCGCGTCTATCTGCAGCATTCAGTAAAGATAGGGTGACATGTAAAAGAGTCAAGAGAGGATTGTTTTCCCTTTCACTTCTGGGGGTGGGTGGGGGGGTGCGTAAATTGCCGAGCTATGCCCTGAACCACCGCGGACACTGTGTTTGACCCTAGAAGCATTTGGAGCTCAGCCAAGAATGCAAATGCTTTTCGGAGACTGCAGGACCTGTGGGATAGCTTGAGTCCTCCAGTCCCCGCTCCCTCCCTCCATGAGCGTCCATTTGATTCTTTGGCATTCCGTTAGGCTTGTCACACAGCAGTGCACTGAGTCCCTCTGCTATGGCGTCTGTCTGGAGATTTTTTAAAAATGATTTTGAATTTCGTCTTCTGTAACGGAGCTCTGATAGAACAGATTTGCCTGCCCTTACACCGATCACATCCGCATGGTCCATGCTGGAGCTCTTTCTTTATTTTAATTTTTAACTGCATCGCCACCCGTGGTGATCGGAGCTCCACGCTGGGCAAACAGGAAATATTCAAAAGTTCGTGGGACTTTTCCTGTCTACCTGGCCACTGCATCTGAGTTCAGATTGCTGTCCAGAGCGGTCAGTGGTGCACTGTGGGATACCACCCGGAGGCCAATATCGTCGATTTGCGGCCACACTAACCCTAATCCGATATGGCAGTTCCGATATTAGCGCTACTCCTCTCGTTAGGGAGGAGTACAGAAATCGATTTAAAGAGCCCTTTATATTGATATAAAGGGCCTCTTAGTGTGGACGGTTGTGGCGTTAAATCGGTTTAATGCTCCTAAAACCGGTTTAAATGCGTAGTGTAGACCAGGCCTTAGATGTTGTTACAGACATAAGTAATATGTGTTATGGATGGTTATAGATACATCAGAAAATAGGTTACCGGGCCATCATTACAAGCAACCTATTCACTGGTTAGACCAGGGTTTCTCAAACTGGGGCCACTGTTTGTGTAGGGAAAGCCCCTGGTGGGCAGGGCCAGTTTGTTTACCTGCTGCGTCTGCAGGTTCGGCCGATCACAGCTCCCAGTGGCTGCGGTTCACTGCTCCAGGCCAATGGGGGCTGCTGGAAGTGGTGGCCAGTAAGTCCCTCAGCCCGCGCCGCTTCCAACAGCTCCCATTGGCCTGGAGCAGCAAACCACGGCCAGTGGGAGCCGCGATCGGCCGGACCTGTGGACAGGGCGGGTAAACAAACTGGCCCAGCCCGCTGGGGGCTTTACCTACACAAGCGGCAGCCCCAGTTTGAAAAATACTGAGTTAGACTCTGTAGCAATTGATTAACTGCTTAATAAAACATCTATTAACCATTTATTAACTCTATTCACTATATGTAGATGGAACCATTCTATAAAGTGAGACTGAATATTCAGTGCAACTGAACTTTTTCAATTTTTTTCAAATTTTGTGAAATCTTATCGAATGGAAGATAAAGGATCACACCTTATTAAGGAAGTTTCTTCTACATATAATCAGTTAAATTATGCATATTGTACAAAATAAAATATAGGAAGAGTCCAGGGTTTCTTGCAATTTCTTGTAATGTGTTAATATTCTTAACTATAACTATAACCAATATTGGAGAATAATATATATATATATAAAATTAATTCTACAAAGTACTTAAATAAATGCTGAAGAAGCTAAAGCTAAATAACGTTTGTTGTTGTCTCCTGCTTTTATGGGAATGGCCATTTGCCATGGAAAGAAAATGAGAAGGAATAACATGGGTTTTTTTTTTCGGTTTTTCATTAACTACAGGAGAGTGAGGACTGGCATTTTCTTAATTTTTGGTTTTAAAAAGTGTTGCTTCCCAGGATACCCACGATTATGATGCATCTTCCTACCGTCTGCCTTTAGTGTGAAGAAATCTTGTCTGTGCTTGCTGCGAATCAGTTCCCTGATTCCATTAGCCTCTGCCAACACAAGCACTACCTTTCAGGCCTCTGCAGATTTCTCTTCTCTACAGGTTTGCGATAGGCACACACCAACCTCCAAGCATCCCTCTGGAATGCTTAGCACCTTTTCCACTGAATACTCACAGGTTCACTATTCCCAATGGAATAGTACACACCAGCTTGCTAGTTTAAATTGAGCATTACCACTCCACTTAACACACAGCACTTAGTTATATTTATAGTGAAAACACAAATAAGTTCATTATCAGATAACAGCAATTCAAATGACAGACAGTGAGAATATTGGAAACAAAAGGTTTCATATCAAACAAAATCATAACATGCTTCTTCGAGCCCCAACTTAACTCACAAGACATTCTCCTGTCTCCTACAGGAGAATCCTTTCCCCAGGATTTTCAGCCACGTTGGTTGAGATCCCTCTTTTATAAGATCAAGCCCGCTGGCAGCTTGGCCTCACAGATTGAAGGATACCTGGGAGGCTCATATGCAACCAAGACATACTAAACTGGACCTTCTGATCTTCACCTGCAAAACAGGGTCTCTCCCCCTCAAGCTCACAAACCCACTGTTTACTTCTTCCTGTTAATTTTCTTCTGAAATCTCTGCAACATCTTCATTAGCATTTGACTCAGTGTGCTAATAGACTTCTCTTGTAATACACACAATATGCAATATTCATATAAGTTCTTCTGACTGGAGGGGGAGACAGTTTGTCTCAAGACATGCTATCTTGGAATGACCTGCCTTTAACTACAAAGCCTAGAGAACATAATTTCAGCCTATGCACATAACTCCTCACATATTTTCTGTACATACATCTGACAATGTTTAGGATGACCATAAGATACATGCTTTCAGTAAAGACCTTACATGACCCCTTTTGGTGAACCCAGGGGATCCCTGTAACCCTAAGTACTTCTGTGCCCTCTGCCAGCTGGCATCAGGAGTTCCTTGAGTAACAATTGAGATGAATAGTCTCATCCCTGTGTGATTCACTGACATGTTATGATCCATTTAGTGTGCCCAGAAAGAGGACTTGATTCTGCTCTAACTGAAGTCAACGTGAGTTTTGTAATTGCCTTCAATGGAGGCAGGATAATATAGTGTGAACATGCATGTGTAATAGAGTGGGGAGAAGGACACTTCTTTAAAGCCACCTAGAGCTGGGACCAAAAATGCTGAAAATTTCAATATTCCTGAGGCTAGTTTAATTCCACTGCATTTTTAACTGAACCATTTTTTTATATTTATATTTAATTTTTTTGTTTGAAAAACATTCCATCATGTGACTAAACTGTCAAATCAATATGGAATCCCTTCCTGAAAAGGCTCCCATAGCCAATAAATGAATCAGATATTTTGTTTTAAAGTGAAACATTTTAAGGACATCAAAATCTGTGGTTTTGGTAAAAATGGCCAAATTTGGGGGGAAAAAATAGTTTGACTAAAAAGTTTTGATGAACTCTAGCTCTAGCAGTTTTTCTTTTCTAAAGTTTGGTGACATGGAAATAAACCGAGAACGTGGGATTTTTCTTTATTTTCTTCTTTCCCAGTGTTTCTCAAACTGGGGTCACCACTTGTGTAGGGAAAGCCCCTGGCGGGCCAGGCCAGTTTGTTTACATGCCCCGTCTACAGGTCCAGCCGATCGCGGCTCCCAGTGGCCGCGGTTCGCTGCTCCAGGCTAATGGGAGTTGCTAGAAGCGGCGCAGACCGAGGGACTTACTGGCCGCCGCTTCCAGCAGCCCCCATTGGCCTGCAGCAGCGAACCGCAGCCAGTGGGAACCGTGATCGGCCGGACCTGCGGACGGGGCAGGTAAACAAACTGGCCCGGCCCGCCAGGGGCTTTCCCTACACAAGTGGCGACCCTAGTTTGAGAAACACTATTCTTTAGTCAAAAGTGGCAGTGACAGCATGTCTTAGCATTGATCTTTGTGGGATCAGGGAGTGGGATGAGGTCCTTGTTTCATTAGCAACAAGGCAGGCAGGTAGGGTTGTAGGAAAAATATCTTTTTTTAAGCATGTTGAGAGGGCAGTGCTATATGCTGAGGCTAAGGTATTTGCACGTTGGCTGATGGCACAAACATGATTGCTGAGTCCTTGGTGTCACAGCAAAAAAGCTCCCCTCTGCAACATGAACTTCTTTCTTCAGTTCCTGTTATCATACTAAAATCCTGACTTAGACCCTGATCTCGCTGGTGCAGAGACCCACTTGCACACAGGCCATTTCAGGATTTGGGAATGAATCCTGATGGTGCACACAACTCTGTGCATGTGGTAATACAAATAATAAATAATAGTAATACATTTTGCCCATTTCAGTTTTGCCAGGGAAATCAACTTAGCCAATGATTAAAAGTTAAGCATATTCAGAAATCTTTGCAGGACTGGAACGAGAGAGTATTATGAGAAGTCTGTATACTAGAGCTTAACTCAGTTTGCAACCAGGCTTTTTTCAAACACAGCAGTAGAGCAGAGAGAGAGAGCTGTTCTGTAGTTAGGGTGTTGCAGGAAGCTCACACAGCTTTATTAATCAGCTCTGCCGCAATTTAATGTGCATTTAAAGTTTCCATTAAACAGCATTGCCCATTTTGTCTTCATGGTGACCATGGAGAAGTAAAAAGCATTTGAAAAATATCTGCAATATTGTCAGAACAGCTCAGTTACACACAACATACCCCTTCGGGGACGTTATACCAGTGAGATGGGAGTTTTTCAGGCTGTCAAATTAAGAAGGAAAAAATAAAAATGATGCAACTGCAGCTTGTAAAAGCAGGGACAAAATACTCAGTAAAACTCAAGTAATTCAAGAGACTGGCAATAAAGAATTTTGTGCGTTGTTTTCTCCCTTTGCTTTATCATTTTGCCTCTTGAGCCAAATTCTGACCGTTGCCCTTTGTCTGCAGTTTTTTTGGATGCAGAAACTAAAATTCAAACCAATGGAGAGACCTTTGCTATATCATTGCAAACCTGGACTGAGTCTATTGAGAGCCTGATAGACAATATGCAAAAGCATATTTATCTCCTTCATCCAGGTGGTATAGTGGCTTAAAAGCCATCTTCCTCTCTGGTCATTCTGTCCATATCAACCTCCTCTTGTCTGGCGTTGCATCACATTTGAGCTATACATCCTCACTTTCAAGGCATTGACCTAATCTTGCCCCACCTACACCTGTGCACTCATTTCCCATCTCCCATAGCTCTTCCAGATGCTTTCTTTTAACTGATCTTTTTGTCTCATTCTCCTTCAGTCTTTGCTTTATGCCCCAACTCAAGCTACCCTTTCACTTGGGGCTAGGGTGACCCGATAGCAAGTGTGAAAAACCGAGACGTGAGGGGTAATAGGTGCCTTTATTAGACAAAGCCCCGAATATTGGGACTTTCCCTATAAAATCTGGTCACCCTACTTGGGACAACCTGACTTTTCTTGTGCACCAAGCAACCAATCTCCTGCTTCAAGTCCATCATTAAAGCCTACTTCTCCCACAAATCCTCTCTGAATTGTTTGATCCCCTTGTCTGTACTGCTGTTTTGGGTCCTGTCTTTGTTAGCCTTGACTTTCTTGTGCTTGTCAAAGGGAACATGTCTAACTCCATTGGCCTGATACAGAAAACTCAGAGTTGTAATTAGTCCTTATGCATGGGAGCGAATAGTCCCCTTTAGTAAATGGAGCTCCAATCTTTGATGGCTTCGTTTCTCTGCATTAAAGGAAGCTTCCCTAGCTGCACAGCTCCTGAGATTGGTAGGTGAGGAATGAAATGATCCCATTTAGTGAGTGCAGATCTGCTTCTTTATGCCATGATGTCCTGTCAATATTTTAACAAAGGGCTTCCTTAAGTGGCTCAGATTTTATGATTGTGGTCCTTGTGTAAAATAAAAATAATAGACTAGCACAATGATCACATATTAAGTCTAACGTATTGCTTAATGCAAAGAGCTTTAAAGAATAAAAATAATAATAATAAGATTAAAGAATGAAATCTTTCTGAAAAATGGTAGAGACTTTTTTTTATTATTTGTTTTTATTACACTTTTAAAGAGTCCACATGGTGCTTTTAATTTTATAAGCAAATGCAAAAAAATAAAAAAGTATGTTAGTATTTCCAGATGTTTCTATAGTGCCAAATGACTTTTTATTTTAATTAAATGCAGAAAAAATCATCACTCATAATTGACTGGATTATTTAACTTATTTTCTCTTTAAATTTAAATTCTGTTTTAAAACATCCAAGCTGTTGCTCTTTTGAAGTTTTCAGTTGTGTGTATGCAGTAGTTCCTTTTTTGGCATCCTTGTTTCCTATATGCTGCAGGTTGATAGGGTAGTTTATACCAAGCATCCCAAATATATTAGCTCCCAAAAGAAAGCAAAGGAAAATCAAGGCAGAGTGACATGAAATATCAAACTGACATCCTCTTATAGAATGAGAAACAGCCCCCCCCCCCCCAGAGAATAGTAGAAATCTAGTCTCTTGTGAAATTGAAATTAGGGCACAATCTCCCAATTGCTTCCATTTTGCATGGAGGCAGGGGTGTACTTGCAAAGATTCCATTGGAGGATGGGAGTTCAGGCTGGTAAAATCACTCCCACAGTTTCTGTAGGAAGCGATCCTACACTGGTAGAGAAAGGGACTAGATACCCAATTAATAGAGCTGAACAAATTGTGGGTGGGGGTGGAATCCTCAGCTAACGTAAATTGGCATAGCTCCATTGGTGTATCTCCATCAATGTCAATGGACATGCATCAGTTCACTCCAACTGAGAGTCGGGCCTGAGGATTTTGACAATACACGACAAATTAATAATCAGAGAGTCTAGAAGGAGGGAGAAGCAGAGTTTGGAGGAAGTAAAGATGGGTTTATTTGTATAATTTAATAGTCACATTGGTCTCAGTAGTCACACTGATCACAAGAAGCCACTAGCCTAACACACAGGTTTTAAGAGAAAAATAGAGGTCTACATTTTGCTCTTAAATACGCTGGTGTAAATCCGAACTCTGGTGTAGCTCTCACTAATTTTGCTGGCTTAAATCCAATGCAGTTCTTCTGGATTTAGACCAGTGTAAATAACAGCAGGATTTGGTCCATTTATACATACACACATACACCATCACCACAACCACCTGTTTCCACTGCAACCTTGGCTATGTTATCTGTGTTGAATTATAGGCAAAAGCACTGTGTGAACCTATTTCATTACTGAGTAACTGCCAGGAAAGTGATATTCAATTATTCACCAGGCCTAGAGGGGGTAGGACAGCTTTGGAGGACTATTTTTATCCTATCAGGAAAGAGCTGCTTTTAACTTTGGGAAAATAAAAATCAAATTTCCTGCAGCGGCATCCTGTAAAAGGAGCTGTGAAATTGGTCTGAAGAAAGAACACACTGTAGCCGCCGGACTGGTCTCCCTTTTAATGACAAAGTATTCCCCAGTGAATTGCAGAGACTTGCATGCAGTTGTACTTGGCTTCCCAAGGTGGGAACTGCTCTCATCGATTTAATCAGGGCTGAGGAAATGCAGTGAGAAATGTACACAATTCAGAAATTGTGTTGGGTAATGGAGTGGAGGTGCTGGATTCGTGCACGTCTCACGACAGAGAGAAAGGAAGGTCAAAAAGAAGCACTGGACTTGGACTCAGAAGATCTGGCTTCTGTTCTTGCTTAGGACAGTCTCCCTTCCTGACCTTGAGCCAGTCATTTACTTTCTCTGTGCCTCAGTTCCCTCTCTATAATATGGGGATAACACTTCCTTTCTCTCACCCTTTGTCTATTTAGACTGTTAGCTCTAGGGGCAGTGACTGTCACTTGTTATGTGTGTACAGCACGTAGCACAACGTGTTCTGATGTCACTTGGGACTTCTAGATGTTACTATAATTCAAATAATAATAAATCATTAACATGAATTAACTTCTCCTTCCCACTCCCTAAACTCTTTCGACACCTCCTCTCATACCCTCTGCTCTTCCCAGTTTTCTCTCTCCACACTCTCACCTAGAGTTGTTCTATTTCCTCCAGATTCCTTTTGAAAAGGGGCTGTGATTGGTGTGTGTGTTTTCAACAATTCCAGTGGCTTTCCAAGAGCCCTGAAAGGGTTCAGCTTTGTGAATGGCTGGCGTAAAAGACTGTGATGAGGGACTGTCTCCTTAGACCACATTGTCTAGTGGTCAGAGCACTGGTTAGTCATACCACCTACTCATTCAAGTTCTGGGGGTTGGCGTTAGTGCCTAGTGGTTCAAGTCTGGGGTGTTAGCTGTAGGAACACCTGGGCCTTCCCAGTTCTCTAGGTTCCAACCCAGTGCCCAATGACAAGTAGTTGAGGTGTGTGACCTGGGCTAGGTTATCATCCCTGGGTTACTTCCTACCACATCCCAGCCTCTCCTGAGGCATGGTGATGCCCTGGCTTGCGACCTGCAATGCGTCCCCCAAGAAGGTCAGGAGATTTCCTTTTTCACTCATAAGCAGCTACTCCACTGTCTCTTCTGTGGTGGCTTGCAGCTCTGAGTTGAGGTCGGCTTCAGGATGGTGTGGGGGGTCCTGCTGGATTCCTGCAGGAGCTACCAGTGCAGATCTAGTCCCTCACACTGACCAGCCTGGCTGAGCTGTGCCCTTTTCAGTGCACCTCCACTGAAAGCTTGGTTTGAGGGAGCCTCCTGGGACCAGACATGTTCCTTAACCTCCTGTTCCCCTGTGTGGGGTCTGTACACTCCATCACAAAGATGCTGATGTCCGCTGTTGCTCCCAAACTCTGGGAAGCCCCCTGCTACATCCATTGTGAGAATACTCCATGATTAGAGAGCTTTGGAAGGAAGTGCATAGACTATCTATCTATCGATAGATCGATCGACCGACTGACTGACTGACCTAGGGCTGGAAGAGTCTGTGAGACATCATCAAGTCCAGAAGTCAAGACCCCTGCACTGAGCCAGGACCAAGTAAACCTAGACCATCCCAGACAGGTGTTTGTCCAACCTGTTTTTAAAAACCTCCAAAGATGGGGCTCCCACAACCTCCCTTGGAAGCCTATTCCAGTGCTTAATCACCCTGATAGTTAGAATTTTTTTCCCTAATATCTAAACTCATCTCCCTTGTTGCAGATTGAGCCCATTGCTTCTTGTCTTGCCTTCAATGGACTGACCACAGTCCTCTTTATAACAACCCTTAAAAATGTAAAGACTATGGTTAGGTACCCCCTCAGTCTTCTTTTCTCAAGACTAAGCATACTCTGTTTTTTTAACCTTTCCTCGTAGGTCATTATATGGGCAGCTGTTATGAATCATAAAAGTTAGTGTAGCATTCGGTGACTTTAAGAACACATCCTTGCTGGTTGCTTTTTGTCCATTATATCCAGTGTCTGCTTTGGTTTTGAGGCGTGGGGATGTAGAGGAGGACAATGGACATAGAAGCAGGTGAAGTGACTGAACAAAAAAGGCAGGATACTTATAGCTGCCTTTATGCACTCAACAATGTCTGAAATAATTTGGAAGATAGATTAAAATGTATCATCTGCTTAAAATCTGGGCTGCCAATTGTGTTTGAAATCTGCTCCCCTTAGATGCTCGGTTGCAACTCCCAATGACTTCAGTGTGAGCTGAGAGGGAAATGGGGCTTCACGAGCCTGATCATCCTCACATCCCTCAGCCTATGCCACTTCCCGCAGCCCCCATAGGCCTGGAACAGCGAACCACGGCCAGTGTAAGCTGCGATCGGCCGAACCTGCGGACATAAGCACCGACTCTGTGGGTGCTCTGGGGCTGGAGCACTCACAGGGAAAAATTGGTGGGTGCGGAGCACCCACTGGCAGCTCCCCGACCCTCCCCCCGACCCCAGCTCACCTCCACCTCCACCTCTGCCTCCTTACCTGTGTGAGCCGCCGCGTCCTGCTTCTCCCTCCTCCCTCCCAGCGCTTGCGCCGCGAAACAGCTGTTTCACATGGCAATCCTGGGAGGGAGGGGGAGGATGAGTAACGCAGCATGCGTGGGGAGGAGGCAGGGGCAGGGCGGGGCTTTGGGGAGGGATCCAATAGCAGCAGGGAGGGGGCGGAGTTGGGGCAGGGCCGGGGGGGGCACCTGTGCCTGCAGACGCTGCAGGTAAACAAACTGTCCCAGCCCGGCAGCGGATTTCCCTGACAGGTCGCCTGCCAAAGGTTGCCGATCCCTGGTGTAAACGAAGAGTAAAACCCTTGAAGTCAGTGGAGTAGAATCAGTGAGAGGTGAATCAGCACATTCCCACACAAGTAAACACAACCCCCCCCCCACTCTCTCTTCTAGCCCTGCCAGAAGGAACAAGCTCAATGTTATCACTCGGATTTTCTTACATCATAGTCACTTCTTTGGCTTCCCTGTAGTTACTCTTTATTTACACCAGTGTAGTAAGAATATCAGGTTCTACGTAGTGGTAGAAAATTAAGTGAAAGATTCTCGTTAATGCTGCTTATGTTTTTTCCCCTTTACACCCAAGGCTCAGTGGTGAGGGGTATCAGTGTAGCAACTTGCTAGTGTGCTGTTATTCCTCGTCCTGTGCAAATAGATGGGGTAGGAAGCGGGTAGAGCCTTAGCTCCATCCCTTTAATCCAATGGCCAGTGCACTGGAGCCAGTAAAACTGGGGGAGGGCTGGTGCAGATAACTTGCCCCATGGAGCAAGGGAAAGAAGAAGCCAGATTATGATGATCAGACTCACAATCTGATTCCTGCCTTTCCCCGGGGGAAGTGTAGTTACTCACCACCCCGCCTGAGACTGGACTGTGCAGTTATAGGCCTCCTTCCATAGAGGTTTTTAAGGCCTGGCTTGACAAAGCCCTGGCTGGGATGATTTAGTTGGTGTTGGTCCTGCTTTGAGCAGGGGGTTGGACTAGTTAGTGGTTCTCAAAGCCAGTCCGCTGCTTGTTCAGGGAAAGCTCCTGGTGGGCCGGGCTGGTTTGTTTACCTGCTGTGTCCGCAGGTTTGGCTGATTGTGGCTCCCACTGGCCGCAGTTCACTGCTCCAGGTCAATGGGGGCTGCAGGAAGGGCGGCCAGCATGTTCCTTGGCCCACGCCACTTCCCGCAGCCCCCATTGGCCTGGAGCGGCGAACTGCGGCCAGTGGGAGCCGCGATCGGCCAAACCTGTGGATGCGGCAGGTAAACAAACCAAACCGGCCCACCAGGGGCTTTCCCTGAACAAGCGGCGGACCGGCTTTGAGAACCACTGGACTAGATGACCTCCCGAGGTCCCTTCCAACCCTGATATTCTGTGATTCTATGAATACTGGAACCTATAATAGTCTAGCCTTACTCAACCCTAAACAATCTTAAATTCCTTTTACATGCAGATCAGAATGAGATGAAAATTAATTTTTAAGAGAAAAAAAATCTTCAGCAACAACCCGGATGATTTGTTTTAAATTTTCATTTTAATGAAGTTATTCTTATCTTGAATTCCCACACAATCCAATTACCTGGGCAAATTTTAATGCATTTTCTAAATTTAAGCATTCTCGTTCTTTTATTAAAAACAGTTATTAGTTTCATAAACCTTCACACATAATTAGAATAAAACCCGTGGGACAATGCTGGTGACTCAGCAGATTCAGTGTTGGTTTTATTATGGCTTTAAAAAAGATGGTAGGATTTTTAAGCATTTACTGACTATCCACAAACAGTGTGACAAGAGCATCTATTTGCAGGAGAAAACATAAAGTTACATTCAAAGCCTGTCAAACTGAGCCCTTTCCTCATTAGCTGGCAATACTGGTAAAACTCAGTGCTTTCAGTATGCAGGGACTCATGTGAGGTTTTTTTTCTTTTATGTTTGGCTCATTTTTGATCCCACCCGATGAATTGTGGGTCCAAATTCCAAATCACAGAGTTAAACTCAGCTAACCCTAGAGTTGGCCTCAAGTCTCAAAACTGGGATTGAGATCCCTGTCTCAAACGCTGCAAAGATCGGAGATGTTCAGTGTCATATTTAGAGGGCTAGTTACACCTTTATCCCTTTTCTGATCTCTCTGAGGCCATGTCTGCAGTTATGATGGCATGTAGAGGGGGGTGCGTGGTGCGGACTCTGGGAGGGAGTTTGGGTGCAGGAGGGGGTTCGGGGTCCCAGTGGCACTTACTGCAGCTCCTGGCAAGCGGACGCTAAGAACCTGCAACCAATGGGAGCTGCGGAGCCAGCCCTTGGAGCGGGGGCAGTTCGTGGAGCCTCCGTGGCTGCCCTGGCTGTCTCTTTTCAACCGGCCATTCTGGTCGAAAATCAGACACCTGGCAACCCTAAGTGTAGGCGTGGGAGGCATTACTCCGGTGTGTAGAAATGTCCACTAGGGTACGTACCCTAGCAGTTGAGGCTTGTAGGGCACTCTACTCTGCTCACCTAAACCATCTATGCTGCTATTGAAATCTGTGAAGAGTGCAGTGTCATGCCGCCATGCGTGTAGACATACTCTGCGTTCACCCTCTCAGGGGTCAGGCCTTGTGCCTCAGACCAGGCCCTGGGCTGCAGGACCTCGTGTATCAACCATTCATATCCTGCAGCTCTGACTCAGTTCACCTGATGTTCTTCCCTTCAGGAGTCCGTGGCCAATAGAATACCCTCACTCAGTGTGTCTCCCACTCTCAGGTGTGTTAGAGAGGGAGGAGTAATCACTAGGGGGGTTGAGTCACCACTCCAAGTGAGGAGGCTGCAGGGAGCCAGACGTAGCTCTCTGATTCAGGGCTGACTGGCCTAGGCAGAAGTTAGGGCTGTAGAAGGCCAGCTCTGAATTGCACCAGTACAGGATCCTGCTTGTCATGTCACCTTCCCACCCTGTCCTGCCTGTGCCCAGGTCCTGGAACATGCTTAGCATACCACTCCATCCCTACCCTAGGGATTGGTAGAGGGTTGTTACAGGAAGTAATAGAACCACCTCTGCTGCCTTTACAGCATCAGAGGGTTCCCATGCATGGGAGAAATCCTCCGCTGGCCTTTTCTGGCTGCTTTAAAGCCACTTTGCACAGCTTAGGAGCACAGACTCCAGCCCAGCTGACTATGATAATTGACTATTAACTGGGCTCACTGAATAGCACTGATTATTCCTCCTGCTGTTTGGCAAATTTACTGTTAGCTTTGCCTGCCCCTAATGACAGACTTACAACAGCACGATCGTTTGGACATATGCTATATACGTACATAGCGCTGTGTAAAGGCAGCTCTTTTACGCCTGCAGTCTCATGTATACAGCACATGCTCGGCACTAAACAGCAACCTGAGCCAAGAATTTTTGCTCCAGATGTCTACTCAAATGGCGCAAAGTTCAGGGACGGTTAGATCCAGTATTTTTGTTCGTTTTAACTATTATTATGCAATGTGACAAAACAGCTAGAACATTGTAATTACATATCGGCTTACAGCGCCTCTTAAATATACCAAAAGAGAGTTAATTCAGTTTTGTTTCTAAGCACTAATAGGCAAACAATAGAGTGGAGTCTCACCTACCCTTTTAGACCTATGTAATTGGCAGCATTTGCCACAAGGTCTCAGCCTCAACATTTTAATGCAAACCTTCGCATTTCCTTCACAGCAACCTGATCATTCCTCCTTCTACTTTAGTATCTTCACCACACGGTTTTATATTGATCCCCTGTCATGAGGTTTCTTTTCTAAGCATCTTGTTATTTCTCAGGCTGTGTAGACTCCAGGTTCTTTATTAATGCACATGTTGGGTTTTTTTCCCCCAGCCTAGTTTCTGATCAAAGCAATCAATAAATAAGTGCTGTTATTATATTTTCAGCCTTTCCGAGGATCCATTAATGGCTAGGCCGTGTCTGCATAAGCAGTGCAAGCTGAACTGTCTGGACAGGGACAAGAAGAAAGAGACAGTTACCCAAGTTAATGGCTAGAGTACATATCCTTTATTCACCCAAAGCGCCCCCAGGTCATAGTTCAAGCTGACTTTGAAATAGGAGCTGCAGGTCTAGTGAATGTGATTTGGGGAGCATTTCTAGTGTCTCTGTTCATTACAAGAGTTGAACATACAGCCACATTCAGATAGATTATTGCTTAGTAGCACAGGAATTAGGAGTTCAAAAGTACGTGATTTGCATAATTTATAATCACAACAGCAAGTGATAGCCTTTTTTTTCTTGTACCGTACTTGACTTGTTAGACTTCTGCAAGTCCTTGATCAGGCTGAAAATAATCCTATCAAAGCTTTTCCTTACAAATCTATGTTTTCTTAGATGAACTCTGAAGTGCAATTATCTTTGGCGGTAACAAAGCCGTCTGTTTTACTCACCTGAGCTGGTGGTGCAGCAGAATTTGGTTATGCATTTCTTCTGATTCCTTTGTTATATCTGGGGCTAGAGGTTAGGCCTCAGAACGAAACTCAATTCTCAGCTCATTCTGTGTTGGTTTCAAAGCAAACTGTGCATTCAATGCCCATAACACAAGGGGATTGAGAGCACCATATAATGATAGGGGAAAATCCATCCCTAGCAGAACTTTATTGATTGCAGTGCCATTGCACCTGGGAAAAGTTTCCCCCTCAGTATGTGCTTAGAATCATAGACTATCAGGGTTGGAGGGGACCTCCAAAGATCATCTAATCCAACCCCCTGCTCAAAGCAGGACCAATCCCCAACTAAATCATCCCAGCCAGGGCTTTGTCAAGACGGGCCTTAAAAACCTCTAAGGATGGAGTTCCAACACCTCCCTAGGTAACTCATTCTAGTGCTTCACCACCCTCCTAGTGAAAAGCTTTTTCCTAATATCCAACCTAAACCTCCCCCACTGCAACTTGAGACCATTACTCCTTGTTCTGTCATCTGCTGCCACTGAGAACAGTCTAGATCCATCCTCTTTGGAACCCCCTTTCAGGTAGTTGAAAGCAGCTATCAAATCCCCCCTCATTCTTCTCTTCTGCAGACTAAACAATCCCAGTTCCCTCAGCCTCTTCTCATAAATCATGTGCTCCAGCCCCCTAATAATTTTTGTTGCCCGCTGCTGGACTCTTTCCAATTTTTCCACATCCTTCTTGTAGTGTGGGGCCCAAAACGGGACACAGTACTTCAGATGAGACATCACCAATGCCAAATAGAGGGGAATGATCACATCCCTCGATATGCTGGCAATGCTCCTACTTATACAGCCCAAAATCAAAATGCCGTTAGCCTTCTTGGCAACAAGGGCACACCGTTGACTCATATCCAGCTTCTCATCCACTATAACCCCTAGGTCTTTTTCTGTAGAACTCCTGCTTAGCCACTCGGTCCCTAGTCTGTAGAAGTGCATGGGATTCTTCCATCCTAAGTGCAGGATTCTGCACTTGTCCTTGTTGAACCTCGTCAGATTTCTTTTGGCCCAATCCTCTAATTTGTCTAAGTCCCTCTGTATCCTATCTCTACTCTCCAGTGTACCTACCACTTTGTTTTCACTACACTGCTCTGTTACTCCACCTCACCTGAAACTGCATTTCTCGTCCTTTGCTTCTCTTCCAGAGAGTAAATTCACTGTGTAATTATGTCATATAGCCTTGATCCAGCAAAACACTTATGCACATGCTTAACTTTAAGCGTGTAACCATTGAAGTCCATGGGACTGCTCGTATGCTTAAAGCCAAGCGTTTGCTTAAGTGCTTTGCTGGATCAAAACTTGTGTGTGGGGGGGTGTTTGGAGGGTTAATAATATGAAGGGGGATCCACTGTAGAACAGATTAATTTTCCTGGTAACATGTAGGAAGTGGGACTGGAGCCTGTGTTTTCTCATGTGAAATTCTGAATAAACCTTTGTGCTGCCAAGCTCTGAGTGGCTGTTAAAAAAAGCAGCATTACATTTATGTGTTCACTTGTGTCTCACTCTCTTTCCCTCCTTGACTTAGTATTTCCAAGCATTTAGTGCCAGATCTTTCACTTAGGGTTATCAGAGTATTGACACAAATCCTTACGTCTCTCTCTCTGCAAGCCTCCTTTTCTTTAGTATTTTAACATGTAGCATCCTTATCAGGCTAATCACTGAATCGGATGATATGTCTACACCACAGTCTTAGCCCATGCTCCAACCTTCCCACCACCACCACCACACACAAATCCTCAAGCACGTGATTATTTGCATATTGAAGACCTGTGCTTGCTTGCACAGCTGAGAGTAGGAGAGTAGGGAGGGTTAAAGCCTGAGCTGTTTTTTTCGCTCGGTCTGGAACTTGCCCCCTTTGTAGTGAGGATGGAGGCAAGATCACTCAAGTGCTGATAGTCCTCCAATGCCCTTCCTCCAGTTCCTTCCCAAGGGACAGACAAGTTCTCCTGTAATTGACACAATTGACTGGAAAAGATTCCTAGCGTGTCTCAGCACACAGAACCACGGGCTATGCCCCAGGTGCACATGAGTGAGTGCAGAAAAAGCGAGAACACAGTGATGTGGGAACAACTTTGCTGTGGGAATGTTCATACTTGGACTAGGTGAAGCTGGATGCTCAGATCTGGGTGCCAATCACACCGGTTAACGGTGCGGTGTAGACGTTCTCTCAGAGGCAGCGTGGGCTAATGCAGGGTTTCTCACACAATCCCAGGAAGGGGGACCAAAGCCGAGCCCCATCACCCCAGGCAGGGGGGTCAAAGTCAAAGCCCAAGCCCCGCTGCCCTGGGGGGGCTCCAAATCTTGAGGGCTTCATCCCTAGGCAGTGGGGCTCGGAGTTTGGCTTCAGCCTCGAGCCCCAGCAAGTCTAACGCCAGCCCTGGCGACCCTATTAGAATGGGATCATGACCCACTTTGGGGTCCCGACCCACGGTTTGAGAACCACTGGTCTAATGGATAGCGGCCCAGTCTGGGAGTCAGGATATCAGGCTTCTATTCCTGGCTCTGCCACTGAGCTGCTGTATGAACTTGGGCCAGTGGTTTCCCCTTCCACCCTTTCGGTGTTTAGATTGTAAGCTCTTCAGAGCAGAGGCTGTCTCTTCTGTGCAAAAACTAATACAATGGGACCCAATCTCAGCTGAGTTCTCTGAGAGCTCCCATAAAGCAAAGAAGAATAATTGAAGAACAATTGGCGTCATCGAGAATTGGTTCATACTCGTGCATTTCACCTTATGTGCAGTTCACATGTCTTACCTGAAGCCACAGCTGTGGGCTCCAGAACTGCAACGGTTTAGGCAAACAGAGGAGATATTGTTATCCGAGGAAATGGATGTGCCCTCTGCATTTATTCCGAGATATAGTTTGTTCTCCAACTTTATATGACAAAGAGAGTGCAAGGGGATAAGATTTCAAACTAAAACACGCCACAGACACTGGGAAATAAGTTTATCACAATGTGTATGAGGAAATGTACCAGAGCACATAGCTGAAAGGTCTTTGTTACATTCTTAATACTTAAACATTTAGGATCTGTGCACAGTTCCTCATCACTATGTTTTGTGAGTGGAACAGGCCCCAAGAGTGTGGTCTTTACAGACCACAACTTCTTCATACAAGAACAATCTCCCAGCAGATCTCATTCCTCTTAATGTACCTAGTTTGAGTTGAATTTAAGGGCTGGGGGCAAAGGGTGGGAAACAGACTCAGTCACTTAAAGCTGAACTCCTACTTGTTGATTGAGAATAAAATACAAGCAGCAGCCCTAAATAATCCTGTATTCCAACACACTGCTCTTCATTACAGGGTGAATGGGGGAGGAAAAAAAATTGTGATAATCTTCCCATGAAATTAGTTCCGCCCATTCCCAAAATAAGAGATGGCTAGCAGAGATAATTAATTAATTGATAATTGAACAAAATTTAATTTCCATCCTGCAGGATGTTTAGATATCTATTCTGGACCAAAAAAATATCAAAATATCAAAAGTTTTCACAGAATGAAGAGTCTAAAAAATATTGAATTCAGAAATGTCAAAACAGTTCATTTCCTTCCACACTGACATTAATCTCCACACCTGCCTGAGCTGCTGCAGTGCTTCATGGGAGCAGTTCTGGGTCCCTCATGTCCATATTCTCTTATCTGCCTTTCTATCTTGCCTGACTACATCACCCATAATGCATAGTAGTCTCTCCCTGTGGCTAAACTGCCAGCATGCATAGGAGTGTTTTAGAGATTGATATTGCTAAACTACTTGAAATGTTTCATTCTGATTATCCCAACAAAATATTCTACAAAAATCAACTTTTTCCCACAGAACATTTCAATTTCAATTTAACCCCATTTTCCAATGGGAAAATGATTAATTAGAATGTTTTGACCAACCCTACTCAGTAGATTGTACAGATGTTCAAAATGGGATCATACCGATTCTCTAGATTGTGCTGAGTTCTTTGAACTTGGCTCCTTCTCAATGGAGCTTGTATACTCCACTGGGTCCTTTGGGCTTTTCTTTCCTTCAGTGTGGCTCTGATGCCCAGCTGGGCTCATTCATTTTGGCTTATTCTTGAATAAAGAAGAATTTTCATCTGTCACATGATAAGAAGTGAGCTGAGAAAATTGTCCCTGAGTATCTGAATTTTCTGGCAGCTTTTCATTCTGCCACATTTGCAGTCTTTAAGCATTCACTTTCCACCATGCTCAACATTCATGCATTCGAGCTTCATGGAGGGAAAAAAATGCACTCAAATACCATGGTGATGGGCTGGGTTTAGGAATAGACAGATAGGCTCACAGAAAAGCAAATCTGAAATCTGACTTCTCCCAAATTGCTCAAGGCAAATTTTGAGTTTTATATTTGATTGTAAAACTGGCAAATGGCAATTCACAATTTAAACTGCCTGTGTCAGTTACATAAGTCATCTCACTGGGAGACAGAAATGACTTATTCAAATGACCAACACACTATCAAACATCAAATTGCTCTCTTACCAGCTTCTCACCAGCAGATGGGTTGTCCCGAAGTTCTGAAGTACTCTGACATTGCCAAGAACATAATTTGATGCAGTTCTCAGAAGAGAGTAATTTATTCCCCATCCCACCTGGCTCATGAACATGTTCCTTAGATTGGAACAAGAGCGAAACTAAGGGACCTGATCCTTTCAAAAAGTTCATACAGACACTCACTAATTCAGTGGACAGCTAATTCTCAGGGGTTTAAACAACCACACCAGGACCCTTGAGCAGTTCACCTTCTATTGTTATTCAAGCTAGCTAGATCAAAGTTAGCCTGGGTATGTCTACATGTGCTGCACTCACACCTCTGATTGCAGGGCAGACATACACTGGGGACAAAAAACTTAACTATCTCGTATGAATACTGTGTATGACTTACAGAATACAGTAGCCTTATATTTGATCCCCAATGGTCTTCCATTGCAGATGTGCAGAATAAATAGGGATCAGAATTTCCATAAGAAATACTAGAAACTCGTAAGAAGGCAATACAAATGAGTGGGCTACATAGTGCCTCCTCGTCATTTTTTTTTTGTGCATGAATTTAGGGAACCAATCCTGTGAGGGAATTGAGGGCAGTAGATCCTTCCCAGGATCAGGCCCTTAATCAGAATTTATGGATCGTTTATTATTCCCGGGCCTATACAAATATAGTGACTGGACTAGTTTGCCCCAGGGCAGTATTTAGGAACACCATATCTCACTTCAATTTAGGGAAATAATGTTGCACATTTGGGCTTGATCTTGCTCCCACGGCAATCAATGGGTGACTGGCCATTGACATCAAAAGGGGATGTTTTATGAGCTTTTTATGTTTAATATTGTGATGGGGTGTCTACCGTACACAGGTAAACAAAGAGTTAACAGGCATCTGAGAGCTCAGTTAGTCCACCTTGCTGAACCTGGAGGGTGTGTCAGACTTGATTTGTTACTAGACCCAGCTGGGAAGGAGATGGGTCTCCTCCATCGAAGAAGGAAATGAAAGCTATGGGGTGGTCCCGGAGAAGGACCCAAGACAAAGAAACCCAGGAGAGAGGGGGTAGGGAGTTCACTGTCTCTGGGAAGCGCCTGAGCAAGGCAGATGGAAGAAGGCCACAGGGATGGAATTAATCCCTGTGGTTGGCCTGGAAAGAGGACAAGGCACAGGGAGGCAGTCCTGAGGGGACAGTGTTCCAGCAAAGAAAGAAGGCGTTGAGAGAACGTAGAAAGAAGCCTTCCATCAATAGGATAAGCAACAGCTTGTTGTAAGTTGCATTTTATATAAGATTTTCTACAACTTAGTTTGAGAAAAAATCTAAAAGTTACTTGTGAACAATTAATTCAGAGTCTTGAGGGCAAAATCCTGCAAGATGTTGAGCAATTCCCGGAAAGTCCTGAGTGTGATATGAGTGGAACTGGACAAAGAGGGGCAGATTTCAGGAGGGATGGAGTTGGTTGCAACACCAGGGGTTCAAGCACACAAGTTGGGGCAAGGCTGATCCCAGACAAACACAAGCCTCTCAGTGTGAAACACAGGTCCTTGTGCATGCTCAATAAAACAGAGATCACACACCATTAGCCCTTAAATTGCTGATCTGTGTCATTCCAATTGCTCCTGGCTCTGTTGTTTTGTGGATTTATAAAAATAAGGTATAGTCTGGATTCTTAGAACTAAAACAGAGGTACTTCAGACAAAGGACAGTCACGTGCTCCTAGCTGTGTGACGCTGACAGTAGATGGCATCCAATCAGTTCTCACTAGCCTGAATCTGGTTCCCTCTAACATGTGCTCTGCTCTTAAAGGCACAGAATATACTCCTAGCATAGCACTGACTGGCACTCACTACCTAACCTGCTTTGTTGCTTAGTAATACTAATGTGCACCCCACCCCCGCACGTCTTCTGTCACCAAGATCAATGTTCCTTCCTGAGTTTTGTCTTTCCCATGGGTTTAGTTTGATCATTCAATCCATGGTCTTCATCATAGGTCCTCATTCTATTCCATGTAAACCTATTGAGGGAGTAGTTCAACCTCCAGGGCCTTCTAACCATTTGATGGTTGAAATTCTGAAGGCAATATCAACATTTTGAATGTCAATGAAAAAAGAGAAGAATTTATTTCCCAGGCATTTTGAACGCTACAGAGAGAGTTAGAATTTTTAGAATTTCAAAATTTCTGCAAAATTACAAATTGTGCCATTTCATATTCCAACAAAATGGAGGGGGGGAATTGTGTGTGTGTGTGTGTGTGAGAGAGAGAGCGCGAATATACTACTGCTTAATTTTGACCAAGTCTATTATTGATACTAAAAAGTCTTTCAGATTTGCTGAATTAATAGATTTCAAGGTCAGAACAGACCATTGTGATCATCTAGTCTGGCTTCCTCTATAGCACAGGCCAAAGAACTGCCCCCAAAATAATTCCTAGAGCTCATCTTTTAGAAAAAAGCTTCCAATCTCAATTTAAATAAAAGTGCCTTATTTTTGGGTCTGAATTTGTCTAGCTTCAGCCTCCAGCTACTGGACTGTGTTATACCTTTATCTGCTATCCCATTACCAAATATTTGTTACCCACGTAGATACTTATAAACTGTGATCAAATCGCCTCTTCACCTTTTCTTCCTAAGCTAAATAGATTGAGCTCCTTGAGTTTATTGCTATAAGGCATGTTTTCTAATAGTTTTATTCATCCTTGTGGCTCCTCTCGGAACCCTCTCCAATTTATCAACAGCCTTCTTGAATTGTGGACACAAGAACTGGACACAGGATTCCAGCAGTGGAGGCACCAGTGCCAAATACAGAGGTTAAAATAATTTCTCTAATCTTAATCAAGATTCCTCTGTTCATCCAAGCTTCACATTAGTCCTTTTGGCACAGCATTGCACTGGGAGCTCATGTTCAGCTGATTATCCACCATGACCCCCAGATGTTTTTCAGAGTCACTGTTTCCAAGGATAGAATCCCCCATCCTGTAAATATGGCCTACATTCCTTGTTCCTAGATGTATACCTTTATATTTACTTTATTTAAAAGCATGTTTGCTTGTGTCCAGTTTATCCAGAGATCCAGATCTTCTTGTATCATTGATCTGTCCTCTTTGTATCTACCACACCCAATTTTTATGTTGTCTGCAAACTTTCAGTGATGATTCTGTTTACTTCCTCCTCATCGATGAAGATACTAAATAGCATAGGGACAAGAACCAATCCTTGAAGCACCTCAAATTGTATTGTACCACTTAATGAAACTGTTCATACACAGTTTGAAAGACGTGTAGGCTGCTAGCTTTCCTCTTCATCTCTCAATAGCTAATCAGATTGAGCCAAGAGGCCTAACAGGAAGCAGGTCAATATTTTCTGGACTATGTTTCAGTTCAGGCAGCAAAGGCTAAGACTCAAAGTTAATGGGCTATCAAAAGACACAAACTGTATTGGACATCAACTGATAGGTGGCTTTTAGGTCGCCACTGCACACATTCATCCTGCACCTGTTTCTGTGGCAGATTCACATCGGGTGTTAGTGTGCATCATATTTCTCGTTAAAGCAAGCCATTTCTTGATTTGCACTGCTTCCTTTTCCATACTACCTACTTCTTTCCTCGCCACTTTTATTGGGACAAAGATTTGCTTGGGCTGTTCTTTGACTGAGGGATCTTTGTCTCACAGCAGGTGGGGTAATGCTGTATGGCACAATAGCTTTCTGATGGAAGGATGGGGAAAAGAAGTGACATGAAGCAAAGTTATCCAAAAAAAATCAACCCTGACTTATTTCCATTCTCAAATCTCTCTGAAGACAATAAAAATGAAATTCAAATATTTATGAAAGGCAAATTTGTTGCTCTGGTCATCCCTACACTAGCTTGATTAATCCCAATGATAATAAGGTTGAAGAACAAACTTTGGCAGAAGAAAGAGTCGGACTTAAGCTAATTCTTTATCTGTTAACATTCTGTTCTAATTTACATTCAGTAATTACATTAATATTAAAAGAGCAAAAACAATTGCATGACTCAGATGTGCTGGTGTGACAATTAATTCCACGAGTCTCCATGAAGATGACCCAATTTTTTTTTGAGACATTACAACTTGCACAGTTACTTATTTCACTACCTTATTTCACTGTGAAGTTAATCCAGGGTCCTACCCAGGATTTAGCGCAAATCCCCTTCCCATCCACATAGAAGAACCTCTAACCCGGTGTCTGGAATGGCTCACAACCGTGATTGCCAACCTCATGGCAGACTGTCAAAAAGCAGGGCAGACACCCCAAACTGGTGGTACGTTCTATAACTAGATTTTGCCAAGCCATTAGCAAATGTGAACTCCTAAAGCACTATAATACCATCGAGTCTGACATTCCCTTGGGCACTCCATCCAGGGGAGCTGGAATAAATGATAAATTGTCACTTTCGCCAAACATCACAAAATAGCCAGCTAGCTCCCAGTCCCGAGAGGCCAGTCACTTACACCAGGTCAATTTTGTACCTCAGATCTCACACCAAAGACAATGCTTGTAGCCAGTCCTATAGTAAATTAACTAAGTATTTCTGAACTTGGAGAAAGAAACGACAGTTATTTACAGGTTAAAGCAGGCAACATATATGCACAAATGAGTTAGTTTATGATTCCTAGAAGTGACAGAGTTGTACTAATATGTCACCACTGAATGTCTTTTAGGTCAGGCAGCATGGGGATTTCTTGCTTACATTTAGGAATGTTTACCGCTCCAAGTCCAGACAGCATAAAAGATCATTTCTCCTTGTCAGGTATTTTTATCTCCTCCACCCCAAAGTCCAAAGTCATGGGGTGATTTCATTTGTGGATTTCTCCTTCCTGGTGGAATTTAGGAATGCAGTCAATAAGGCCTTTCTCCTTTGATACTATACAATATCTCATTTGCCTTCAGTGGGCCATCTTGTATGCAGGATGTGCACTTTACTTTAAGATGAATGCTGTTTTTCCTGTTTGATGAGTTACACAATTGCAGAGGTTTACAATGCAAACACTCGATATAACTTTATACCATGGGCTACAGAGGTTATATGTGAGATCAATACATGCAGCAAACTACAAGCATTTCATAAAGTCTAAACACATTCTTATCAACTTAACATCTAATATCTATTCTGATAATGCTAGCACACAGGTGAGCAAGACTGGTTATTCCAGCTGTGCATTTGTAAGCATTCAGTGAGGCTTTGGCAT
Organism: Mauremys mutica; assembly: GCF_020497125.1. Taxonomy (NCBI): domain Eukaryota; kingdom Metazoa; phylum Chordata; order Testudines; family Geoemydidae; genus Mauremys; species Mauremys mutica. The sequence continues at coordinate 7,093,592 of NC_059081.1, read as the reverse complement.
GAGCTGGCACCTGGTCTTCCACCATTACACCTGCATTAGAGGTGTGTTAAGTCTGGGCTGGGGGTACAAGCTTTCATGGATGGGAGTACAAGTTAGAACCTGGACTCTGTTTTCACTCGGGATGGAACCCATCTACTTTGCAGTGAGGAAGCAAGCAAACTCACTTATGTGCTGATAGTCCTCCAATGCCCTTCCTACTATTGCCTCAGAAGAATAAACAAGCTCTTATGCAATTGCACTAAGAAGCACCAGTCAAATTCACAGATCTTAGGTGTAATGTTAATATAGCAAGTTGATCCAGGAAGCAGGTAAGCTACCACCAATATACAACTGACAAGGGTTTTGAGTAGTAGCTGCATTAGTGACCCAAGGATATCTGCAAATAGCATGCATTAGAAGCCAACGTGAAGGTAAAGAAAGAATAGATTATTCCAAAGACAGCTGCATCCGCAAAGAAAGGCTGCATCCTATGAACTAAAATGAAATCCTAAAAGTCCTAGCTACTGCTGCTACTAAGAGCAGTCAAAGGTCCTTGGGGAGCGCAAGGCAGGCTTGCTGAAAAATTACTGTCAAAACTGTTTTTTTCAAGGGAAAATTGGTTTTCAATTAAATAAACATTTTAGTGGAAAAAGCGTGTTTTCATAGAATCATAGAAGATTAGGGTTGGAAGAGACCTCAGGAGGTCATCTAGTCCAACCTCCTGCTCAAAGCAGGACCAACCCCAACTACAGATTCTTTTAAATTAAAAAATAATAACAAACCTCAAAACCCACACTTCTGATTTTCAGCCAAAAACTGAAATATTTGAATTTTCAGTTGCTGCTACAGGGCTTCATGGGAGTTGTAGTTCAAAGTCACCTGATGCTCTCATTGTCTTCTATGGGTGAGGCTTACCAGCTGGATTTCATCTCCCATGATGGACTGAATATCCAGCTGCCACAAAGCACATATCCCTTCAACAAATGAAAAACTGTGGTGCATGATGGGAAGTGTAGTCTAACCGGGGAGCTTGTCCTATAGAGAAGAATGGGAGCATGATTCATCCCAACTACAACTCCCATGGGACACTGCACAAAAATTTTCAGAATAAAAATATATTGTGTTTTGGCAAAAATATTTTGGATTTTTATTCTACAGCAAATATTAAAAATTCACAATGTTCCATTTTCTGACCATCTTTGACCCTGAGGTTATGAATCTTTTGCATGGTGAATGGCAATGCTTCATCAACAGATGGAGCAGATTCAGCGCTCATGAATTCTTCTAGTTCCTTATCTCTGACCACAATTATCATCTGTTTCATTCACACTGAGCTTCAGTGAGCTCAGATCCTCCAGTAAGTCATGTCAAATAAGAGGAAGAGAGAGAGAGAGAAGGAAGGAAAAAGAAAGAACTTTCTCCCAGCAGGCAGCTGACCCACCAGGAAATGTCGGTACCTACTGCAGGTGGCTCTGCGGTTCCAGGATCAGATGCCTGAGTCATCTCAGGACCCATATGTAAATCTGTGGTAGAGAACATCCTCGAATCGAGGGGTCGCCGATGATGTTCCCTACAGCAAAAGTTACATTTACACACCCACAATGTGTTCTACCTACATATACTCACAGTACAACTTTGTGAGATGCATTAGCTGTAAGGGAGAAGGTTAAAGGTGTCACAAATACCATACTAGATAATGGCAATCATACTTTGCACTTGCTTAGCACCTTTCATTCAAACATCACAAAGAGTTTTACAAGTACTAATTAATTAGGCCGCCTTGCCGTTAATCATAATTAACCCTCTTTGTAATTAATTAATTGACAGTCACTGAGGTAGATAACTACAAGAGCTAGTTGAACTATTTCAACTTTCAAAAACTTGTTATTTTAAAAAACACGGACACAATTTTAGCTACCATCTTTTCTAAAAAGTCCCTTTCCCACTGTCCAGAAAGTATAATTGTCCCTATTTCTCAGAGAGATAAGACTAAGATGCACAGAGTTAAAGGGTATCTCACTAAACTGTAGTGACAGAACTGAGAGTAGGGGTTTATCTATACCAGAGCCTTTGCGGGTATAGCTACAGTGGCAGAGTCCCCTAATGTAGACCCCGTGTAAACCAGCAGAGGGAGTTCTGCTGGCATAGCTACATCACCTTCTATCATCTTCTGTCATCACTGTGGCATTTACACCAGGGTTTTTGCCAGCGTAACTGTTTGCTGTCGGGTATTATTTCCTTCCCCCCAACTATCCTTGTGAACACACACACAATTCTAGCCAATGTAGCCAGGTAGTATAAACCAGGCCTTGATCCAGGATTGGTTAATAATAATAATAAATTAACAATACATTAATACTTCATTGTTTAGTTTTTACTGAGAACCTGAAAAAAATTGAAGAATTTTTTTGATGATTGTTTTCTTTTTCCTGCAAAAAATGGATTAAAAACAAGAAAGAAATAATTTCCTACCTAGTTCTAATTAGAATCCAGATCCCCCATTCTTATGGATAGACTGAACTCTCTCCCATGCACATAACACAATATTGCAGAGAACTTAAAGAGGCTTTCTGCAAGAAAATATTAGCAATGCATCTATAAACTGTTTGCATTGACTGGCTCAGAATATGCAATACTTCACTTTATGCTCTATGCCTATGATCCACAGTCCATTGGAGTCCACAGAAAGACTCCCATGGACTTCAATGAGTTTTAGACCACGTATAGTGGATAGAAATTCAAGCCCTTCAATTTCAGTTATAAATGTGCCTCTCTACTCTCCACAGATTCTTCAACAGGTAAAATAAAATTCAGTCAATGGAGGGAATATTTATAAATATGTGTGTGTGCAGCATCCATGTGAGAGATTGACTTGGGCCTCTGACCTTTGGAGGAGAGCAGCTGGCAAGAATTCTGGAAGCCTATCTTCCATCTGTTTAAGGAAACCACACAGAGAGGTGGGGATAGTACACCCAAGAACCAGCTCTGGGTGCTTTGGTTGGTTGGTTTTTTCAGGAGGTGGGGACAGAGGGGTGTCCATATCAGTGTATCACCCCCTGCTTGTTACACTGAGTTAATTGGCCAGAACGAGAGAAGAAACATATGGATCACTCACTCTGTCAATTGTGGAATGGGGGGAAAATAGAGGCAATATAATTAGAGCACTTAACTGGAAGGCCACTTTGGAGTGATGTGTTTTAAGCTTTGTCACCAGCGGAAGATATTGTAAATCTGAGAGGAAGCCGGGAGAGATGTCCTGCTTGCCTAATCCTAAGGAACACATTTTCTGAATATCACAAACACTGGGCCTGGTCCTTGATCCTGTTACAACTGGTTGCAATCAGTTGTAATGCTGCTTTAACCAACCAATGGAGGATACCTCCCATGTGAGGCGATCCCTGGTACTACAGAATCATCATAATTGCTCATTTACCAACCACTCTATGGGCCCAGTGTAGGGGCATATCTGAAGGAAAGGAAGCCAGGGTCAGGGCATCTTTATGCCGTGGTGATCCTCTCTGGGCCATAGGAAGCTGGGTATGAATTAGAGCAGTCCTGAGGCAGCTCTGTTTTACTATGGAGATTGGACTAGTGGTCAGCTAGCTCCAGGACTGGTGGGGTGGATTAAAGGTGGTATAAAGATCCATTTCCCCACATACACGTCTCAAGCTGTGCTAGGCTACAATCAAGTCCCAAAGAAACTTTGAAATACTCCTAGAGCCAGATCTTCAGCTAGTCTAAATCACCATGGTTCTGTTGACTTTGAAAAAACTACAGTAATTTATACCAGGAGAGGATCTGGCCAACATCCATTAGTGGGAATGAGTAACTACTGGCCTAATGCCATTTGCAGAGGTACTCACTGTGTGTTCCGGCCAATCATAATTATTATTGATAAATATAATTCCCTATGATATATTCAGACTACAGTAAGTAAATAAGTATTAATCCTTTGTACTTAGATATTGGAGGACAGATATACCACTTGGTGTATGTCAGCATAGCTCCACTGAACTTACAGCACCTGAGGATCTGGCCCATACATCTCATTTCAGTTGAGGCTCTCAAGGTACAGGTGAATGAGCAGTTCTGTGGGGTAGATATCGCCATTTTAGAGAGAAGATAATGAGGCCACATCACCCAGTGGCCATGATGTTTAAAAAATGTTATACTATGCCTACTCAACGTATACTTCTGGTGGTGCTCAGAAAGAAGATTAGAAAAGAGACCAGTAGTTTAGTCTTGTTGTCTTCAGCCTAAGGTAACAGAAAAAGCCAATACTGTGTACACTTGGAACATCAACAAGATTTTCTTGGGCTCTGTATTTTTAACTGCCCAAAATCCACTTCTGCTTTTACAATGGGACTCTAGACAGGCCATTTATACCAACTCTTTCTCGTTCACTCACATCACCTTGTTTCATTTTCTTCTCCTCAGATTCTGCTTTTCACTTTCCACTCGGAGGCATATCCTGTTCTCTCTGCAGTGTCACTATGACTCCCCGTGCTGTAGCACAGGGACCAATGGGCAGGGGAACATTAGCAGCATGACTACATAGCCTGCATGAATGTGTTGTTTGAATTGGACCAACTACAATTTAGTCTCAACTGGCCATAAATTGCATATGCTGTTTGCTTCCTCTGAAGCTCATTCTTGGTCCCATGGGATGCTGAGCAAACCACAGTTTTAGGCACTTCTTTTCTTTTTAGAATTGTTTCCTGAACTAATATTGTGCTTTATACAGTAGTGTGCACTCTTACAGAATTCATAAGCACACAAGGAAGAGAGTTAACCTTGAACCCTTCTCCAAGATGTCTCTCAACAGTCATTTTTGAGGCATACAATTTTCTGCTTCTGTTGCCACAGGTTCTTTCACATACTGTTGCATATTTGATGCCTTAACCATCTATCCCCTCGGAACATTTTAGAATTCAATATAAATAAATCCTTAGAGTCAAACTCCATTGGCCTTTTGCTCTTTGCAGTAAAAACTAGGCGTTGGTTGTTTCTTCCTTCCCTAGCACATGGAAAGTTTTTCATTTAACTGTTCTTAAAAAAAGAAAGAAAATCTTTGGCGAGCCACTTAACTTTTATAGCTTCCAATTCCCTAGTCATGGGGTTTCCACTGCTTTCCTTTCCTCACTTCACTCTTTTCTAGACCACTGCATTTCACGTGAGCAACCCTTGAGTGGTGGTAGATAATGATGCAATGAAGAATTTTCTACCACCATCTATGCATTTGTAGCCTGATCATATTGTAAACCTATTTAGAGGCTGGCATTTTAGCTAATGATGATAAAATAGCAAAGGCATGCAAAAAGCTGAGCTTGGTTGCTTTGCTTTAGAATCCCTGACAAATTGTGTTAATGTCTGCAACACTTTGCTCATGATACCAATACAGTATGAAATGAAATAATTTACAGGAATGGCAATTAGCCTTGTGGCAGTTGTAGTGCCCACAATGTGCTCTGGGATTTCCAGGCATTCTAGAAGGAAAAGTCCTCTATTCTGAGTGTCCTACAAAGGATCGGCAGACAGGTCAAAAGCAATATGATTCATTATAGGCAACATAACAGAAGAGTGTTGTTAAGGGATAATTAAACATGCAGAGGGTAGGGACCCTGTGGAAGAGCCAAGGAAGTCCCACCATGCATAGGAGGCCAGATGGAAGAAGGCATGGAGTCAATTGTTCAAAAGTCATAATCAGGAGGATGAGGATGGATGCCTTGGCGGATGGGAAAGGGAGACATAAGGGAGAAAAATCTAATTGTTTTTCTTTTATTTACTTGATTCAGTTTGGTTGTTCTGTAATCTGATGCCCCATGCCTCATGTGGTATATTGAAAACGGCATTACAATTTGTGATCTATCACTTTAAATTCTCCAGGACTTTCCTGATCTTGCTTGTAGGCAGGAAGCACTGTAGGGAAGCATGCAATCAGCATCAGTTTGCAGAAGATCAGACTAGAATATTGTAGGGTGAGTTGTGCCTCTCTGTTTTAGGGAGCAGCCTGCTTTCTCTCTGTGTGTTTTTTGGGTTCTTGTCTGTTGTTCTGAATTCTAAGAAATAAAGTAGTGTTATGTTGCAACCTTCCAGCAAGAGTATTTTAATGTAACTTCTCTGTGTGTATGTCATGAACATAATATCTCACATACCTGAAACTCCCAGCCCATTGCCTTTTTTACCTTATATTTGTGGTGGTCCTTTGGCTTCACTATCTGGAATGAAAATATTTCAACACTGGGCAGGTTTCATGCTTTGTGATTTGAGTTACCTCCTTCCCCCCCATCTTTTCTTCCTCTGTGTGTGTAACCCACACACCTTCTGAGTGTGGTGTTCTGTCCTATCTAGTGGCACCGAGACCATTTAGAGAGAGACAGAAAATGAATCTGCCACCTCTACAGCCTTAGCTAACAGCCAGCTGGCTTTTAGCTCATGCAGTAGAGGCTCATGCACTAAGCTCCAGAGGCCCCGGGTTTGATCTCACCCACCGATGACCAGGGTCTGTTCATGTTACAAGTGGAGGCTCGTCCAGGATTTCTCTGAAGCTCGGGACGTGTTTCCTCAGCTAGGGGAAATATGTAATCCACACACTTCCTGGGTGTGGTGTTCTGTCCCATCAAGTGCTACCACGAGAGATAAAATGAGTCTGCTCTACAGCGTGAGCTAACAGCCAGTTGGCTTTTAGCTCATGCAGTAGAGGCTCATGCAGTGAGGTCCCAGGTTCGATCCCACTCGTTGCCAACCGGGGTATGTCAGCGTTACATGTGCAGTACAGTACATTAATAGATGACTCCTTTGATAAAGAATCATCTGAAGTTTACAAACTTCTATGTATCAGTAGTTAGGAGCTCACTGAGTAGGCTTCGATTCAACATTCTACACCCTTTCTACCAGGAGCACTTGTCCTGTACATTGTCAAGGGAATTTGTAAGAGCTCTCTTACAGGCATCATTACACCACAGTCAGATATTCTATAATTGGACTATCATTAGCCTCTTGATAATAGAAGCAAATAAGTTCATTAGAGTTCAGCTCCCAAACTGAAATAATCAAGGATGTTTCATACATGCCTCATGCAGCCCAGTTTAATATTGCAAACCAACCTATATGGGATGACATTAAACTAGATATACTTAAATACATTGAACACAGTGGGCTGGATCCTTAGCTGGTGTAAATAGGCATGCTTGGCTATAAAGGGCATTAGATTGTGCCTTCAGGTTTATTTTCTGTGTTGTTTTTTCCATTGATTTGAATCTCTTTTCATTCTCAAGAGTCAGATTTTCCCCCTCCTGCCCCCGCCCTCCATTTTCCTGAATTATTTTGCATGATTTGCCAACCTTTTAGGAATACTCCCATACTCCAAAAAGCTATATCTAACATCTTAGTCTTCCAAATCCACTCTAGCCACTGTGTTCACTGAGCACTACAAAGTTTGGGATAAAATATGGTTTTCAACCTGGGATGAAAATTCTATCACAGTGCATGTTGTATCATGTAGTAAACCTCAAGGATGCAAAAGAGAACGTGTAAACCTCACAGAACCTTAGAGATGTAGATCTGTGAAGATATGGGAAATGCAAATACAGAGAAAAAGGTTTTCCAACCTGAGATATGTTATATCTTGGCTAAATTTACTATTTGGTATGCACTACACATGTATTATAAGGAAATAAAAAGCATTATACACAAGTTGCTTTGTTCTGCCACACGGCAAAAGTATTTTTCTTCCACTTTGTATGTCCCAAGACAAATTCAACAGTGAAGGAACGAAAAACAAAAGATACAATCTCTGACTGTATATGTGCTTTGTGTACTTTTTAAAAATAATTTTCTGGTTAATTCTATACTTTCTTACAAGGAACTCAGAGGAAAGTTCATGAATTAAATATTAATTATTAATGGTTTTAATGGTTACCAAGTTTTCATGAGGAAAAAAATCAAATGTCTTTCAGAAAAATCCAGACCCTGAATTAGATTTTATTGTGTAAAATGATGAAATGTCTCTCTTTTTTTTATTTTTTTTTAAGATCCAGGAAAGCTGTCGGCTCTGGTTGGTTGAGTGCGTCATGCAAATGCTCCCGCCACTGTTTCCTTTTTGTTTTGCTTCCTTTGTGAACAATCTTCCATCTTTTTCTTTTTTTGGATACCACTATTGACTCTGGAACAATGATGATGATTGTTTACGCACCTGGAACAGTTTCTTGGAGTTGGCACCCACTGATGCTTCTTTGGCTATTCTCACTTTTTTGTCAAGTCACTCATCTTTCCAATACAACTTGTTTATCTTTCTCTACACACTCCCGTTGCAGCATGCCACTCTTCTAGTTGTGTCACCTCTGCATGCTTTTTTTTTTTGTGGGAGGAGGGTAAGGAGGTAAGGCTTTGCTTCCTTCAATTAATTTTCAGGTGCATATCTCTATCCACCCTTCTTGCTTTGAGCCTCTTGGTATCTTTAAACTTACGGCACCTTCCTGGCACCCATATCTAAAGCAATCCCATTGTTGCCGTATCAACATTTCTCTTGAAATTCATTTGAGAGCTGAATTTTAAAGTCCCTCATGCTTCCCAGGTCAGACAGTTTCTTCACATCAAATACCATCTTTTGTTTTTCTTATTAGCTTCATTCTAATTGTTCTGATGACAAGATAGTGGTTGCTTCCTATATTAGAACTTGTAAGAGATTCTATAACCCCCCCAGTGATCTTCTCCATCATCTGTTGGTGGCCATGTAACTCAGTACAGTAATTCCATCATTTTGACTTCCATGTTAGTTTGTGTTTTCTGTGAAGATGGAAAGATGGAATCTTAGTAAATCTTTTACCATTTTCTGTCCATCTCTCACTTCCGTGTTTACCCATGCAATGAGCATATCTGAAGTTGTCATTACTAATTTGGGCATTCATATCACCCATAACCAGAACAATCTCATAAGTATGGACCTGGCGTATTATGTCTTGCAACTTGATGTAGAAGGAAGTTTTATTTTAACATATGTAACAAAACATGCTCTTAATTCATGAGCCACATGATTCCCGTTCCTGTAGAGATTGTGTTGCCTTTTTGTCAAGAGTACTCCAGCTCCCTGTGAGTATCATGTTGCTTTCCTGAATGTAGTACTGTGATACTGTCTGAATGGAGTCTTCCATCCCCAGTCCATCTCCTTTAGCCCACTTGAAGAATACTGTGAACTGAGTCATTTCTCTAACTACTTGATTCAGTTCCCCACATAATAATAAATGGAGATATACCTATCTCATAGGCCTGGAAAAGTCACTGAGTCCAGTCTGCTGCATTCACTAGCAGGACTAAGTACTGATTTTGCCCCAGATTCCTAACTGGTCCCCTCAAGGATTGAACTCACAACCCTGGGGTTAGGTGACCAATGCTCAAACCACTGAACTATCCCTCCCCACTCACATAGGTCTTGCATTCCAGTATCCAATTCTAGTTTTAGTTTTAGCATCTCTTGTTTCAGGCAATAGAGTCCCTCACAGGTTTGCCCGAAACAAGAGATGCTAAAACTAAAACTACCCCTCTCAGCCCTCCATTTGAACTCATTTCTTGTCTACTCAATGATTCTGAGAGGTTAATTTAGACAGACCGTGGCTAATTGAGACAGACTCTTTCATAACAGGCTTATTTTTCATGTATGCAGTGTTGTAGCTGTATTGATCCCAGGATATGAGAGAGACAAGGTGGGTGAGGTAATATCTTTTATTGGACGAACTTCTGTTAGTGAGACCCACCGGACCATGGCCCTGCACTCCGCCTCGAGGCCCCATCCCTGCTCGGCCTCTTCCCCCCACAGCCCCACCCACCGCTCGCTCCTCTCCGCCCCCTCCACCTGTGCAAGCAATGAGCGGGGCCTCAGAGGGAAGAGGTCAAGGGGTGGCATGGCCTCAGGGTGAAGCGTGGGTCCACAGTCTGGGTGCTGGGGCCCACAAAAGATTAATCTGTCCCTGAGTGGAAGAATTACTTCCAAGAAATTAAGGACAAGAGTCTGAACATCTGAAAAGGTGCTTTCAGGGCATCCTAACTAGTAACCCTATAAATGACACACATTTCCTCCCCCTTGACTTTGCTTCAGAATTTCCCAGCCTTTATTTTTCAGTAGAGGTTTGAAACTCACTTGGCATTACAGTGAAATTTTCCAAGTCAGGCTTTTGGTCTTTTAAAACACAGGCTGTGGCTACACTTAGCACTTCAAAGCGCTGCCGCGGTAGCGCTTTGAAGCGCTAAGTGTAGTCAAAGCGCCAGAGAGCTCTCCCAGCGCTGTCCGTACTCCACCTCCCTGTGGGGAATAACGGACAGCGCTGGGAGCCGCGCTCTCAGCGCTGGGGCTTTGACCACACTGGTGCTTTGCAGCGCCGCAATTTGCAGCGCTGGAGAGGGTGTGTTTTCACACCCTGCTGCAGCGCTGCAAATTTGTAAGTGTAGCCAAGCCCACAGTTTTTGCACTAGAATATTCAGATCATGGAAACTAGTTAACAATGATACATGATACTAGGGGCCAGATCTTGAAATGCAGTTTCTCCTGGGAGGTGTTGAGTGCTCCCAACTCCACTTAAAAGCAGTGGATATTTTGGGCACTCAGCACCACTGAAGATGTGTCAATGTCTTAAAGGATTAGATCAGAATCTCTTATTTATCCAAGTGGGAGAAAACATTTTTTCCAGCGATTAAATGATACTGGTTCAGACCGCGGAGGGGACCATGTTTCTAAAAAAGGAATGGCTTTTAGTGCATTTAATTTTATGAAGACCATGTTATTTTACCAACAGAGGTTGGAATATCAAATCTCTCTCTGTATTATAGGTGTTTGAAAGATGCCAATTGATTTTCATGGAAAATTTAAAAAAACCCAAACAATTATAAGAACATAAGAACAGCCATACTGAGTCACACCAAAGAACCATCTAGCCCAGTATCCTGTCCTTTGACAGTAAGCAATGCCAGAGGCTTCAGAGGCAATGAACAGAACAGGTAATCATCAAGTGATCCATGATAGTAGATAAAAATTTAGCAGTTTCTCTAAGATTTTATTTTGGTTTTTGAAAAAAACCACCACTATTTCCAGTAAAAATGCAAAATCTTTAGTAAAAAAAAATAAATCCGTTTTCATAGCTCAAATTTAAACAAAAAACAAACACGTTTTTGGCCTTAGTTTCTCTTTTTTATGTTTTTTAAAAAATGTGTTGTGATCCAAATTAAAAAAAACACCCAGTTTTTCATTAAAATATGTTGGTAAAATATTTTTGACTAGCTCTATTCAGCCTGCCACATAGTCTACAGTCTATCCTCATCTTAGGCCTGCTATGTTCTATTGTACACTTACAATGGTCGTCATTGTGGGATTGTCAGAATGCCAGCCAGGCAAACCCCTAAAGTGAAATATCCACACTAAACATCATAGCCTGTGGCAGGCCAAGTTACAGTCTGAACAATGAAAGGGCACCCTCTCATCATATTTGACACAATATGTATTTAAGGCCAGCAAATCTTTGCTCTGTTTGCCTGAAGAAAGGAGGCATGAATTCTGATACTTGTCACATAGCAGCACTTACAATATAACATAACCCCCCGCCACAAATTTCATTTCCAGATACATACCAACAACATATGAATTGCAGACTGTGGGTATAGTCATCTAACCCAAGTTCATTAATCCTGAATTAAGTACTACCAAGAAAATATGACACTGCCCAAGGTTTAGCTTCTCACCTTTTTCATGTAAATGGAGTAACTGAATCGAGTTTACTAATCTAATAATAACTGGTTCTGAAGAGCGGGATTCAGCTGGTTCTGTGCCTCATATAATTTTACTGCTAGATCCTAACTTGTCAATGTTAAGTCATAAAACAACTCAACTCTGTGCCATTAACAAATTAATCAAGTGCTAAAAATGCCCTAATGAAGCATCAAGGAAGGATATATGAGAGCATTTACCTGGGGCACAAGGCTATTTTATCATCTGAACTAAGGGCCAGGTTCTGACCCTTGCTGCACAAGGAGAAAGGAACCACCTTACTGCTATGCACTTAATCCATATGTTATGGTAGCAGAGCCAAGCCACTACTCCCCTCCTCACAGCTGGGCAGAGAATGGGTAGATGAGGTCAGGGTGGGTGCAGAGCCTTGGAGCCACCCCCTCACAACATGCAGGGCTGCTGAGCTGAACCTGTGTGGAGAAGGAAGTTACACCAGGAAAAGGGGAAATCAGGGTCTAAAATGTGACTGTGGACTGCCATGGCTTTGCTGCTGCTGTTACTTGAGAGAGCTTTGATCAGGTTAAAACCAGTTTGGGCATGTCTACACGTGCTTCAATCACACTTCCTAATTGCAGGGTAGACATGACCCAAGATTACAGTCTAGCCATAAATGAACAAAGGACCAGCCTCAAACAAACCATATATATGTGGGGAGGGGGAGGGCTGCCTCTAGAGATCACTTAAGCATATGATATACAGAATTGTAGAACTGCAAGTGACCTCAGTAGATCATCTAGTCCAGTCCCCTGCACTCAAGGCAGGACTAAGTATTATCTAGACCAGTGGTTCTCAAACTAGGGCCGCCGCTTGTTCAGGGAAAGCCCCTGGTGGGGTGGGCTGGTTTGTGTACCTGCTGTGTCCGCAGGTTGGGCCAATTGTGGCTCCCACTGGTCGCGGTTTGCCGCTCCAGGCCAATGGGGGCTGCAGGAAGCAGCGCGGGCTGAGGGACATGTTGGCCATCCTTCCTGAAGTCCCCATTGGCCTGGAGTGGTGAACTGCAGCCAGTGGGAGCCATGATCTGCCGAACCTGCGGACAGGTCAGGTAAACAAACCGGCCCGGCCTGCCAGGGGCTTTCCCTGAACAAGCGGCGGCCCTAGTTTGAGAACCACTGATCTAGACCATCCCTGACACGTTTGTCTAACCTGCTCTTAAAAATCTCCAGTGATGGACGTTTCACAACCTCCCTAGGCAACTCATTCCGGTGCTTAAACACCCTGACATTTGGGAAGTTTTTCCTAATGTCCAAACTAAACCTACCCTGCTGTAATTTAAGGTCATTGCTTCTTGTCCTATCCTCAGAGGTTAAGGAGAACATTTTTCTCCCTCCTCCTTGTAATAATCTTTTATGTACTTCAAAACTGTCATCATGTCCCCGTCCCCCCTCCAGTCTTCTCTTCTCCACACTAAACAAACCCATTTTTTCAATCTTCCCTCATAGGTCATATTTCCTAGACCGTTAATTGTTTTTTTACTTTTCTCTGGACTTTCTCCAGTTTGAACATTTTTCCTGAAATGGAACTGGACACAGTACTCCAGCTGAGGCCTTATAAGCCTGGAGTAAAGCTGAAGAATTACTTCTCGTGTCTTGCTTACAACACTCTTGTTTGTTTGTTCTTTCTGCAACAGTTTTACACTATTGACTCATATTCAACTTGTGATCCACTCTAACCCCCATATCTCTTTCTACAGTACTCCTTCCTAAGCAGTCATTTCTCTTTTTTGAATGTATACAATTGATTGTACCTTCTTAAGTGAAGTACTTTGCATTTGTCCATATTGAATTTCATCCTATTTACTTCAGAGCATTTCTCCAGTTTGTCCACATCATTTTGAATTTTAATCCTATCCTCCAAAGCACTTTCAACCCTTCCCAGCTTGGTATCCTCCGCAAACTTTATAAGTGCACTCTCTATTCCATTATTTAAATAATTGATGAAGATATTGATTAGAACCACACACAGAACTGATCCCTGCGGGACCCCACTTGTTATTCCCTTCCAGCTTGACTGCAAATCACTGATACCTACTCTCTGGGAATGATTTTTCAACCAGTTATGCACCCACTTTATAGTACTCAACTTAGGTTGCATTTCCCTAGTTTATTTATGAGAAGGTCATGTGAGACAGTATCAAAAGCCTTACTAACGTTAAGGTATACCACATCTACTGCTTCCCCCCCTATTCACAAGGCTTGTTACCTTGTCAAGGAAAGCTATTAGGTGGGTTTGACATGATTTGTTCTTGACAAATCCATGCTGACTGTTACTTATCACCTTATTATCTTCTAGGTGTCTGCAAATTGATTGCTTAATTATTTGCTCCATTATCTTTCTGGGTACTGAAGTTAAGCTGACTGGTCTGTAATTCCCTGGGTTGTCCTTATTTCCCTTTTTATAGATTGACACTATATTTGCCCTTTCCCAGTCCTCTGGAAACTGTCCTGACTTCCATGACTTTTTGAAGATAATCGCTAATAGCTCAGATATCTCCTGTCAGCTCCTCTTTGAGGATTCTAGGATGTATTTCATCAGGCCCTGGTGACTTGAAGACATGTAACCTGTTTAAGTAATGTTTAACTCCTTCTTTCCCTATTTTAGCCTCTGATCCTACCTCATTTTCACTGGTATTCACTATGTTAGACATCCAATCACTACTAAACTCTCTGGTGAAAACTTTGAAACAAAAATGTCATTTAGAACTTCTGCCATTTCCACATTTTCTACTATTGTCTTTCCCACCTCACTGAGCAACAGACCTCCCCTGTCCTTGGTCCTCCTCTTGCTTCTAATGTATTTATAGAATATTTTCTTGTTACCCTTTATGTCTCTAGCTAGTTTAATCTTGTTTTGTGTGTTGGCCTTTCTAATTTTGTCCCTACATACTTGTGTTATTTGTTCATATTTATCCTTTGTACTTTGACCTAATTTCCACTTTCTGTAGAACTCTTTTTTGGATTTCAGATCATTGAAGGTCTCCTGGTTAAGCCAGGGTGGTCTCTTGCCATGATTCCTATCTTTCCTACGCAGTTGGATAGTTTGCTCTTGTATCCTTAAGAATGTCTCTTTGAAAAACTGCCAACTCTCTTGACGTGTTTTTCCCCTTAGAAATATGGTATATCTTAATTCTTAATCATATTCATACATATAATTTACACGCAGAGACATTTTAAGAAATGATTGTGGTAGCTTTGTTATTCCAGAGCAAAATGTAACAAGAGATTGAGAGTAGCTACTTTACTGCATTTGGTGTCATTCCTAAATCTAATCAAACTCCTTAACCAACAAAATCGGGTTAATGTTTATAAAAGTTTAACATGGGCCAGTCCTGACACACTTGGAAGTTTTGCTGGAGTAAGGACTGCAGGATCAATCTCTGAACAGTACTAGCAGCTTAAAATAAAGATATGGTTAACATGAGACCACTTTGGGTTTAAATGGGATTATCACCGTGAGAAGAAAATGAAGATAATATCTCAAGGGAACGGATTTATCATCAGTTAATTTGTATTTGTCCTTAATCCTGCAGTCAGTTACCTAAATAATCACATGGATTTATTTGCATTTGATGCTGTGGAGATCATGCAAAGATAAATGCAGAAAATTTAAACAAAACCAATGTAAGCAACAGTATTATATATCTACTTAGCAGGAATCTAACATAGTACTCTGCACTGGAAGTCTTCTGAACTGCATCCACTGCCAGGTGTGTACGGAGAGCTTTTTTTCTTTTGTTTTTTATGATTCCATTAAAATTTCAAAATCTCACCTACCCACTTGAAATAAGCTGGTGTCATTTCCTGTTTGAATAATTCAGTGTAAAGCCAAACCACTGGAATGACAAGGACCAGATTATGCAACCTACTTGGTGTGAGTAGGTGATTACAGGTGTGCACAATCTGACCCTGGCAGTTTATAAATATATGTATCAGTTAGGGGCTTAATCCAGCTGCTGTGAAAACCAATGGCAATATCTCTATGGACTTCAGGGGGATGATGATTGAGCTTTAGGGCCCTGAGCTAAAGCATAATAATTGGATTCAATGGGAGGCTTTGACAGGCTTCGGATCAGACGCACAAAGAAAAGCCTTGTCCTTGGAATCAGGAGATCACCTCTGTCGTAAACCTGGGGTCCAGTTCTACAGTCATCAGAGTCAATAGCTGTGTTTTATTGTCCTTGCTTCACTGGTAGCAGAAATTCAATCTTTCTGTTGCGCCTTGGGCGTGTCTGTTAGGTCCCTATTCAGCAAAATGCTCAGCACCATCAATGCTCACTGAAACTGATGGACCAGATTAGCTGGTGCAAATTAGAATTGGGAGGCTTAATTCATTAATGCTTGTAAAACGCATTGAGATCCACAGGTGTGACACATTAGTACTACCTCTGTCTAGCTATGGTACGTATGTGGCCCCCCATTACTGTAGAATCTGAGCACTTCACAATCTTTTAAATGTATTCATCCTCACTACATCCCATTGAAGAAAAGGCTATTGTCCCCATTGCACAGAGAGGCTAAGTGACTTTCTCAAGGTCATGCAAGAAATCTGTGGCAGAGCAGGGATTTGAAGCTAGACCTCCGAAATTAGGCCTACTGCTCTAACCACTGGATCATCATCCTTAGTAGTTGTTGTGTTTATTTTTTTAAATCCTACGAGAACCATTAAAGGTTGAATTTTGACTTTTCCACTAATCCATGATATGATTTCTTTGATTCTCCATTTCACAGAAGACACCAATTGAAATTAGGCCCAAATCACACTCCAAATATGAATACCGCTGAACTTCAGAACAGATTGGATCTGAGCTTCACACCTGGCCCCTTTCTATATAATGTGCCTTCAATCCAAACGGCCTGGCTTTGCTCTGAAATAAAGAGGAGAGAAGGAAAAGTACTGGCAGTGAGAAGTTGCAGGAATTGTCCCCTGCAGCATGTCTCCAGCACTTTGTCTCAGTTTTCAGTAGACTTGCACTGCTTCCCCTGGGAGAATAGTCCACATCAAATTGTACATCATCATCCAGACAATTACCGGAACATTGCATAAAATGCTCTGATTGGGTTTCGTTGCAGTCAGCAACTAAAGAAGATTCAGACTCAGTCACACAGAGAGGTAGTAAATAGGCAAACCTTACAACACTGAGTGTTGTAATTTACGGTGCTATTAGCCATCGTTCATTTGTACATAGACTATTGTCAGAAATCAATACGACTGCCATGCTAAAGGCATACATTGATATTCTTCCCTCCCATCCCCCCACCAGAAGGTAGCTATTTTTTATCCCCCTTTTATCTCATCAGGCCAGACCTCTGCTGGTGTCAGGCAGCACAGCTCCATTGCTTTGTTGATTTATACCAGAGAAGGATGTAGCCCTTAGCCCTTTTCGAAGATGGTGGTTAGTACAGCAGAATGTTTGAAGGTTTAACATGTAATATTAATACCCTTGGTCTGATTGGATTATAAACTCCTCATTCCTCCCCATAAAAGTGGGAAGAGACTCCCACGGCCAGTGTTTTTGATATTATATTTTTAAAGGCTGCCGACAACTTTGAGAGGAGAATTTTGCACTCAAACAGGCCTTTGAAAGGAGGGGTGGACTACGGATCCAGAAAAATGTCCGTGTCCTCCAGACCTCCTCCCAACGCAACGCCTGTTCCTCTTTATCATCTGTCTAATGGGCGCTTGTCTTTATCACATTCATGAGTCCTTGCTGGGTCTCACCAGTGGGGCACCCCAGCCAGCCAAACTCAGTCGACAGATGTCTGGCAGGGAGAAACCAGCTGTGCAGTGCATTCTCGCCCGTGACTTAAGCTATGACTTTGGCTCCCTGTTGCATCCATGCCTGAAAAGGGCATGGGTCCCATATTCCAAAGGTCTGGCACTTTTTCAAAAGTTTTGCATCAAGGAGACTGACAAAGAAAGAGAGACCATAAGAAGCACCAATCCAGCATGTTCAGAGAGGAAGAGCCCCCCCACCCCCACCCCCAACAGCCCTTTAAATTAGAAATGGACATGTACTGAAACACCCAACCCAGGGATAATGAACATTATGCCTGATTATTTGACTCCTGTGTAACTCCATTGACTCACATTAGAGTCAGTGTTTAAAACACACACAACAAATCTCAGCTATAATTCTATCCTTTAGGGGGCCTGAGCTGATGAATTTTGTGATCCCTGATGGGCCTATTGGTGGATTGCATCAAAGATGTGCCTTTATCCTTGTTGCGACTGCTGCTTTTTCAAGCACTAATTCTTTGAGTTAGTTTGGCTGGCTGGGGTGCCCCACTGGGGAGGCCCAGCAAGGACTCATATAATAAATTTGGTCCCAGTCAATATCAGAAGCCACTTGTGTCTCAAAGCTGATGTGAAATAAGGCCCCTTTCTGGACCCTCACGGCCCTCCCCTGTGGCTGGTGAAAGTAAATTAACAGAAAACAGACACAACTGCTAGTTCCTAGAAACAAATGCATCAAATACTGAGCGCCTCCTTGTATTAAAATCAAAGGTAGATCGTTGTCAGTGAACAAGCTAAACAAGCTAAAATGCCTACTGTGGCTACTACTGTATAGTTGTTAAGGAACCTTGGCTCAGATCCACAAAGGATCTTTGGAAGTTGTGGATCTGGGCCCTATTGCCATATAAGAGAGGCACAGAAAACAAGCTATGTAAATAGGTCATAAGCAAAGGTTAGGAGTGCTTCTCTGTATTTTGCTATCATCTGCACAATGAGGCAGCAATGCCAGAGTCTGGAAGTGGGTATGATGCAGTGAATCTGGAATAATTGCAAGGTTTGCTGTTAAAAACAAAAAAGTCCCCCGGAAGAATATGGATCACATAGAGTTGGAAGGGTCAAGTCCAGCCCCCTTCTTTCACTAGCAGGACCAAGTACTGATTTTGCCCCAAATCCTTAAGTAGCTCCCTCAAGGATTGAACTCACACCCCTGGGTTGAGTAGGCCAATGCTCAAACCACTGAGCTGAATGTCTAGAACAGATGTCCCTAACTGTATGGAACTTATCAATATAAAGATATTTGTCACTGTTAAACAATCACTGTTGGTCTGTTAAGTTCTGCATTTGTAGGAACTGAATAATCTTATCCACTTTAGTTAAAGTGTGTTTTAATAAACAGAAAAACCTCCCATAACCCACAGCACAAGAAAATTAAGTCTATTTTATTTACCTCCTGTTGATGTCATTTGGGTCCCGTGAGGTGTAAACCAGGGTGTAGTTTGGCCCAAAGTACATACTGTAATTAAAGTGCTGGCTCCATCTTGTGTGACCCCCTCACATGATACCAAGGGATGGAGCTGAAGGTTGCTGGAATGTTCTCAAATCTCCGGGCAGAGATCCAGACTGGCAACAAAAGCCCAACCCAGGCCAGATTTTCCTGGCTTCTGGTTTCATAATGGAAAGGTTATTCAGCTCTACAGTCAATGAATGGAATCCACTCCAGTTTTGTTTTTTGGTTTTTTGAACAGCGTCTAGTTATCTGTGTTGCAAAGATTAACCCTTTCTGTTGCCTGGGGCTGAGACTAAAGAATGATGGCCCCAGTCTCCACCACCTAAGAGATGGAAGCCAAAAACTTGCTCAGACCTGATGTTCACTTCTCAGGCTACTGGTGCTGAATTTGATGGCGGGGCAAATCCTCAAGCACATGCACAAAGATATTGGCTACAGTGTCCAAGCAATCGGAGATAATGCTAATGGACCAGATCAAAATGCACCACTGTGTCAAATAAAAATAGAAAGGGAAAAATTGGACCTGGCCTCCCATGGTGTAAATCAGCATAGCTTCAATGGAACGATGCCAGTTTAAACCAGCTGAGGACTTGGCCTAGTGTTTAAAAAATCATCAGTGAACTCATGTCTCATAACCACTGGATGTTGCTCCAGATTGCAGTTCACTGGCCCAAATACAGAGATATAATTGCTAACCTGTGAGGGGGGATTAGTGGTAGATTATATCCCTTGATGTGTGAATGAGCCTTTCTATTACAAACTCAGAATATGTAGTGGGGTTGTATCCGTGTCAGTCCCCGGATATTAGAGACAAGGTAGATGAGGTAATATCTCTTATTGGACCAACTTCTGTTGGTGAGAAAGACGAGCTTTCTAGGTCAGCTGAAGAAGAGCTCTGTGTAAGCTCGAAAGCTAGTCTCCCTCACCAACAGAAGATAGTTCAGTAAAAAGACCTTACCGCACCCACCTTGTCTCTCTAAACTCAGAATAGGCAGATTACAATATTATAAACTGGAGCATCCATGTCCTGATGGTTTGCCACAATAAAATGTCTGCTTTGCATTGTGCTGGAATGATTTGAGGGTAACAGCTATGGGCAGGGGCGGCTCCAGGCCCCAGCAAACCAAGCGTGAGGTCCTCCGAAGCCGTGGGACCAGCGGACCCTCCGAAGGTAAGCCGCGGAGGGCAGCCTGCCTGCCGTGCTTGGAGCAGCAAAATTCCTAGAGCCGCCTCTGGCTATGGGTCAGATTCCATCCCCCATTGCTTCCCAAGTCCCGCCCCTCTTCCCATCAGTATGACAGTCAAGAGCCTTTTGTAAAGGGCATACTGTTAAATAAACTGTGCTCTGGCTCGTTACAAAGCATTCCCATGGGACTTCAGTAGAGGCCAGTGGATTTGACAGCAACTGGCAGGCTAGGACCAGAACAGGAGACAACACAGAGTGTGAGGTTGGGAAAGGAACTTTAATGGACGCACCAGAGGAAACAGTGCTTTTTACCAGGGGATTGACTTAAAAACATGCCCATCAGCGATTAAACCTTTTTGACAGAGCAGAACATGATGCCTCCCTCTGCATCTTAATGAACTACAGAAGTGTTTATGGTGAGCATGATTTTATACATGATTTGTTAATTAAGCAAATTACTGTTAACAGCTTTCTCAAAAACCCATTACCTTTTTATCAATTGGCTTCTTCCAAATTAACATGATTAATTTTAAAAAGCGCGAAAAAAATGGAAAACAAGTCTTAGACTATAAGGCTGAAACTTGAGGGCAGTATTTTGGAGCTGTGGAAATGCTGGTGTAGAAAATTGCCATTAACTTGACATTGCCAAAGAAAAATATGTGGGGAAATAAAGAGAGTTTTAGGCACATGGCCAATTTGAAAAATCACATTGTGGAAATCAGAGAAAGGCATAACAAGAACCAATGGCTGGAAGTTAAAGCCAGATAAAGTCAAATGAAAAATAAGGCACACATTTTTAATGCCGAGGGCGACTGATCCTTGGGACAAACTAACAAGGGAAGTGGGGTTTCTCCATCTTTTGATGTCTTCAGATCAAAACTGGATGCCTTTCTGGAAGATCTATTTTTTTCAAACACAAGTAATTGGCCTCAATACAGGCATAGCTGGGTAAAATGTAATGGCCTATGTTAGACTAGGTCTAATGGACCCTTCTGGACTTAAAGTCTATGGAATTCTGTCTGCAAACGTTTTACCTGCAAGTGTTACAAGTTATTCAACAGCATCCTGAGGCTCCAAGGTGCTAGGTGCTCTACATACATGCAGTTTTTGCCCTGGAGAATTTACAGTCTAAGGAGATAAGCTAGACAGAGGTTGGGATCAAGGGAGTAGTATGATCCTCCTCGTTAAGAGTGATTAGTGACTTGATGAAGGTTACACAAGAAATCGAGAGAACTGGGTTCATTTCCTAAAGTCACATCCCATTGCCCTAACCACCAGACCAGCCTTCCTCATTTGTTACTCCTAAAATGACTATAACTGAGAATGGAGGAAAAATATTGTCTCTGGCTTTTCTTTGTTTTTTTGTTTGTTTGTTTATTTTGTTTACTTTCTGCATTGGATCTTGTGTATAGTCAATCTCTCTCTTTCCCTTATGCAATCAGCTGGTCAGTATCCCTGTCTGTATGGGAGAGATTTTGTTTTTTGTTTTAATGGGAAAATGTGCTTGCCAAAAACTGGCAGGCCACCCTGGAGCAAACACAGGTCCTGAAAATCCTTTTTGCTCATTCCTTGAAAGTGACAATATTTCTAGCTGCCAGTGTCCCCTTCTGCAGCTGTAAGAAGAACTGTATAATTTGTGTCTGCTCTGTGTTTATTCCTCATTTTATTTATACCGTATGTAGGTGACCAATTATGGCAGTAAATTGCAATATTGAAGGTCCCTTTGTATTTGTTGACCCAGTTTTCCATAAGATAGAAAGATTCTGACAGCGGAGGCTTTTCTGTATCTTTGAAAGGGCAGGAAGTGAATATTTTTGACAGTTAACTGTACATATTTTGGGTGCTTTGAGGACTTTGCTGCCTTGAGACTCAAAATGCAGGCATCAGCCCTTTAAACAACATGCCAGTCTGGTGTAGCCCACTAGAATATAAGTAACTCCCCAGATTGTTCCGGGTAAAAATCATGATGTGATGTAGACTTACCAACTTGATGCACAGACAAAGAAACGACCTTTGGATAAATAACCTGAGTTTAAATTAACTCAAGGCCGTCTCTCTGATCCAACAAATGGACAGGACCTTCTGTCCATGGGGGGAGGAGTAAGCCTTAGGGACTGGTTGGAGGGACTGACACCTGCCAGACCCCAAGGTTGGAGTTTTGTTGACATCTGGTAACCTTTCTCTTAGCGTGTGTGTAGGTTTTTATCGTTTTTACTATTTTCTTTTAATGCTTTCACCTTACCAAATATATGTAACCCCTTTGGGGGTTAGAGAGTATGGCCCCTTTACATCGTTTTCCTAGGGGGGAGAGGAAGAGTGAGGAAAAAAAGGAGAGAAACTCCAGAGGGTGGCTGTGGAGGTGGGAGGGAGAGAGAGGCAGCAGCCCGCAGGGGCCCTTGCAAAAGGAAGCAGCAGAGAACCTGCCTGAAGCCTGGGAAGGCCAGGGCGGCCAATCGGGGACAGCCCAGGACAGGAGCAGCACTGGGCCAGGGAGGAATCGCCCGAGAAGGACAGGCCGGAGCTGGACCCAGTATCACGTCTGCCCAGAGCTGCAGGGGGCTGTGAGTACTGGGGCTTGTGACTCTGCATTCGGAACAAGGAAGGAGGCTGTAGCTAGTTAAGTGGGGAGAGGGTCGCTCTGTGGGGCTTTGCAGAGAGCGGCAGAAGAGGGCACCGGAGGGGTTTGCTGGGGGAAAGTTCACTAGCACAAAGACGACCAGGAACACCCAAGACTCACCACCGGACTGGAACTTTACTCGAACTCTGAGTGCAGACGCATTGCTCAGTGTCTGCCCTTCCAGACTGTGCTACCACTGGGCCTGTGGGGTCTTGGCTTGGATGCAACCCTGTTCTACTGCTCCCCCTATTGTTTTCCTTGTTGTTTTTCTCCTCTCATCCCTCTGTAAATAAATATCTCCCTTTGTTATATCCATTGTACTTTTCCTGTGGGTGAGTGTGTTCACTCTGGGGGGTTTGGAACAGGTGCCTCTGGGATGGAAGGGATTTTTCCTGCTGCATTCCTGCGCGTGCCTTCTCTTGACCAGAGCTGCCTGCAGAGCAGCGTCCATCTTGGCCATGAGGGCGCTAAAGTTACATATAATTGCTTAGAAAAGGATTGTGGTAACTTACAACTAGGCTTGGGGATATTTTTACTGGTAAAAGTCAATTTTGCCATCTATGCACTGATGAAAACATATTTTCATCTATAATAATCCAAATTTACAGATAGGCAAAGTAAGAAAAATGCTTCTTGTGAGCCTGTGAGAGTGTACAGCTTAAGGATATTTACACTGTATATTTTCACATATGATGTTGACAATTTGTTTGTAATGGTTATAAAACTTTAACTTTTTGAATCTTAAATTGACTGTCACTAAATAATTATTGTCTGACCCCACCCACCCCCAATTTCCTGCTAACTGTGAAAATGAAAAAGGATAAAAATAGGAAAAAAATGCTTAAAAACAAACATTGATATTATCCTACTTATATCCTACTTATAACTGTAGATGATTATGCTGTCTATACCCTCTGTGAAGAAAGAAAAGCACAAACGCGGACCTGTCTAGGCAGTCTGCCTTGCTGGGAATAACACAGCATAGGCAGGAAACTGGAAAACCCCTGGTCAACAGAGAGTGAGACATGGCCTCTATACAAGAGAGGTGACAGCTGAGGAGCTGGGAACCAGATGTGGGTGCCCTTACTGAACCCTGGAGGGGGGAATACAGGTTCAGTCGCCCTGAACTGTGACAATCATATGCAACTTTGTATCTTAAAGGCAGCAGGTTGTATAAAATATATTGTCATTGTCACATCATATTGCAAAGAAGAATAAAGGACTAATGAGTATTTTAAAGACAATAGCAAAAATAATTTACAATTCAGCCAGAAAGCTGGCAGTCTGATATGGAGTAGGATGGAGATGTTGGCTTGTGTTTGTCTTTGGAGGAAAACAGAGGATTGATAGAGGACCAGGTCTGGCATTCCTTTGATTTTATTTTCTTTAATTGGTTAGCTTAAGAGTGGGCTAGCCTGCCTTCAGTTAGGAGCTGAAATCTCTCTCCTGCCATAGAAGAGCAGAATGATGCTTCAGCTGGGAAGGATCAGCCGTACGGCAGCTACCGCAGAGGTACTGCTCACAGTTGTGGAGCCAGTACAACAGAGTTGTAGAAATACAGGCAATCTGAAACTCCGTAACAGCGAGCACAACCTCCATACAAAGTGGGGAGGTGAGGAGAATGCCCCGAGAAGGCATGTGAGTGTAATCCTCACTGTAGTAATCCTCCAGCCTGTAGTAACCAGCACACACCCAGCCTACAGCCACTACACCTGTGGTGGAAATGGAGTGATGTAAGCAGGGGGGTTGCTATCTGGGTGCAGAACCCCTGGCTGCTGTCTAATCCTCACTACCCCACAGAGACTGAATGGACTATTCCCACCGCCTGTTCGGTGGTGCTCAGCCTTTTGGGGCGACTGGTTAGGTATCAATCACTATGTGACAAGGAGAAGCAGCACCCTGGAAAGGGTTATGGGATCCCTTCCTATTACGTGGGTGGATGGGATATATAAGGAAGAGAAAACTGGGCCCATAGAGCAGAGGGGGAGGGAGTGTATAACTGAGACCAGAATCTGACCTACTGCATCAGGAGTTACTCCACTTAACTCAAGCGTGTTATACCAGTGAGAAGAGAATCAGACTTGGCCTTGGCTACACTTGCAAATTTGCAGCACTGCAGCAGGGTGTGAAAACACTCCCTCTCCAGCGCTGCAAATTGCGGCGCTGCAAAGCGCCAGTGTGGTCAAAGCCCCAGCGCTGGGAGCACGGCTCCCAGCGCTGTACGTTATTCTCCACAGGGAGGTGGAGTCCGGACAGCGCTGGGAGAGCTCTCTCCCAGCGCTGGCGCTTTGACTACGCTTAGCGCTTCAGTGTGTTTATCTTGTCATTGGTAATCAGTTTCCACGGGGAGAAGGAAACCTCGATCAGAATAATCCTTCCTGATCAATTCTCTCTTGACCTATGTTTCTTTTTTTAATTCTGCAAAGTTATTTTTCTTTAAAAATAAATAAAGCGAGATTGTATACATTATATATACATAAGCTCTGATCCTAAAATAGACAGCACACAGAATGGCCCTGCACCAGTGTAGAACCCTAGTGATTTCAATAGAGGTCTGAATCCCATAGAGTTCAAGGCCAGAATGGACCATTAATCTAATCTGTCCTCCTGTAAATCACAGGTCATCACATTTCACCCACTTACCCCTTTATTGAGCCCATTTCATAGGGAACTTTGCCACCATGGAGCTCCTTGCAGGATCTGGGCCACACATATAATCACAATTACTACATTCATGCCATTATACTGTGCATTCTTAGTCTAGTATAATTTTAAATTAATATATCTGAAAATTAAAAAGCCGCACTCTGTCCCTGTCCAATTCCCACCAATTTCAGCAGGAGATGAAAACATGGACTAAGGGTTCTTTGCGGGCTAGTATGATTTGACAATACATTTGTTAAATGTAATGACATCAACCTTGTTAATAAGGCCAGAAAGTTGTTGATGATAATTGAAACTGTCTGCTGTTAAAATACATCTGCAATAAAATAATTCCATAAATACAATAATTAATTTTGGGGTATTTTGAAAATGTCTTCAGCAGGCTGTGATGGGAAACATTCAAGCTTATTAATATTCTGCTTGGCTCAATTTCATTTAGGATTTTTTTCCCCCTGCTGATTTCTACTAAGTGGTCCAACTAGAACCAAAAACACATTTTACTGCAAAATATGCCTTCCATTATCACAATCTCCACTGGAAATAGCGATGAAAAAGGAAATTAACAATAATGACATTTCAGAAATGGTAGTGAGATAGTAGCTCTAATGTGCCACAATTCATATTATCCCTGAGCTCTGTGAAGGAAGTTACTTATACTGGTACTTCCTGATATAAAAATTCTGGCTTCTATCATCTCTACATGCTATGCTGTTTCTGGCCCCATTTCATATAGCATCAAGATGAAAATATAATATTTCAGGCTCAAGTCTTGAGTAATCTTTGAATCCATTTTAATGGGATTAACGGAGTGTAGCATGTCTTTAATTTCTTATTTCTTTTTTCTCTCAGGCTTCCTGATATATTAAGTGCATATAATGCTCAAGAAATAACGACATTCAAGACTAAAGCATTCTCTGTCTAACGAGCAGACGTAGTATGGACTGAGTCTATGGACATTTCCCCAACCCTGCCAATGGGAATCATCTGGAGGAGCCATCTGTTGGGGTGGCAGGTGACTTCTGTGTCTCTGCCCATTCATTTGTTCAATCTGTTGAGACTGACGAAAGGCTTGTATCCATTAAGAAATGGACTGAGACCAACAAATGGCCAGTTTCAAACAGCCTTCTGATGACAATGGCTCTCCAACCTGGACCAAATGATATTGGAAGTAACAGGTTCCATATCCTTTCATTACTAATGTTCTGATGTTCCTGTTCAATTAGTAGTCAGAACTGCACTCCCTATCTGGTTCTGGACTTGACTGGAAGCACAAGGAGTGAAATTCCACAGGGAAGGTTATTCTCGCAGTATTTTCTTGCTGCCCAGAAGAAGGGGGTAGGGGGTAAAGTCTCCTGAGGTCTCTTCCAACCCTAATCTTCTATGATTCAATGCAATGTGGCAAATTAAGTCCTTGGTCCTGAAACTCCTTGCACAGAAGCAAGGCTGATGGAAGAAGTGGTGAATGGAAGATGTGGCACAAGAAAGGTCTGAGCACTAAGTGTTTGTAAGTTCTCATGCCCTCTGTGCAAAACTGCGCAGAGTAGAGAAGGGAAGAATATGGTTAGAGACTGGGTGTGGGTCCTAAGGGATATAGCCTTAATTGGGATCCAGAAGTAATAATGAGGCTGTTAGCACCCCTACTTAGTCTCCTTCCTGTTACTAGCAAGAGGAAGGTGGTGCCTGTGCAAAAGTGCTCTGTATGATTTCGGTCTTTCATTCCTGCCATTTCTGTACATCCTAACACAGGATTATGCTCCCACCAGGCAGATTTGGACTTAGCCATGGTGATTCACATTTTTGCGAGCTCTGGGGTGGACGACTGCAATTCTCTGGACCCAGTTATGAAACCACCAAGCTCAGAATGACTATGCTTGATTTGGAACATGCTGTTCTATCTGTAGAGCAGCATGTAATAGGCAGGGCATAGGCGGCCAGCCCAGGAGTGTGTGGCAGACCGGGGTCAAAGACAGAAGTCAAGACTGGTTACTCAGCTGAGTCAGAAGATGTGCACCAATGTCAAACTGGGCCAGAGTAGAAGGCAGGAGTCAGGAACAAGATGGGGCTAAAAGGAATGTCTGTACCATAGCAAGCCAGAGTCTGTCTTGCTGTTCAGACAGCTTCCTGGGGCAACTTACTGGTTTAAATAGTTGGTGTGGACCAATCAGGCAGCTGCAGGATTTTATTGCTCTTGTCTCTTTTGGCAGTACTTCCTGCGGTGCCTAACCCTCTAGTAATTGTCGGATCTTCTTCTGCCTTGCTCCTCAGTGGAGGAGTCAGTCGCCCAGGACCCACCGACCCTGGCTTCTAGACCTGTGGATTGTTACACAGCACTGGACTCCCCTCCCCTCATCCTGGCCGCCCATTGAATATCCCGTCCATGTGACTAGGCTAACCAACCCAAGGATCTTACCACACACCACATCCCATTGGTACAATGACACTGTCCACCTCTGTGATATAGAATGTCCTGGGCAAGTGGCCTGTCACTGTGGCACGCACACACACAGAAGAAATCAAGAAGTGTCTCTAGGGCCTTCAGAGCCAACAGCAAAGCCCATTTCTTTGACTCTCACTTTCCTAAACAAACACCAAGGCCAAAAAAGAACCCTAGTCCCTGATGACTGGAGGGAAGAAAGTGACAGAGTAAGAAGTATTTTATGTTTGCACTTCATAATTCTGCGAGGTGCTTGGATACCATGGTGAGGGGCACCATATGAGAACCTAGGTAGATCATGAAGAAGCAAAAAGGGCAGAAAACTGTCTTTTTCCGTTTGCCGTTCAACTTTAAGTACTTGTTCAGAGGTCCCCAATACATAGTCAGCATTCGTTCACAGTTATCAGATAGTGGTAGTATCTAGGGCTAGCCAAAAATGTTCCATCTAAACTGTCTGTTTGACTAAACAAATTTTGCTTTTGCTTTCCATGGACCATTTCATTTTTAATCCAAAAAATACATTTTGGTTTTGGCTGATAAATTTCATTTTTATTTTTTCCACAGAACATCCACATGTTCAGTAGAAACTGCACTGTAATTAAATTTTTTCATTGGGGGGCTGGGGGCCAGGGGAAGAAACATTCTCATAGTGGCTCCAGTAGCATCTCAGCCACCGATGTTCACTTGGTAATGGTGAGCAGTGTAGGCAGGATATAAAGAGGATGAGAACTTTTAAAAAGTTAGCAAAGCACTTGTGTCTTTCCTCTCTCTCTCTCTCTCTCTTTCAGTTATGCTGGTACCAGGTGTATCAGATTTCATGTTTTCTAACACCCACCCATCCCTCGTTCTTGGCACTCAATGTTCATGTCACACAGAGACAAGACCAGATCAGATACATGTTTTGCTTCTTTAGAGGAGACAAAGGAAATAACAGATGGTTCCAATTAAAAAAAACAGCAGGAGAAAAAAAAAATTTTTTAACTGTGCAATCTAGGTCAAAAGCAAAAATCCTCCCCTCCTTTATCTTGAGCCTACAATACATTCAGAGAAAATTCATAATTAGATATGTGGGCAACAGGTCTTGTAACTAATGCCTAATGGGATTCAGGCTGCTATTTACCTTTAAACAGCTGGAGGAGTGTGGGTGGCACTAGACTGTATTTTTTTGGACCACCATGGAGACTCTCCTTTGAACCAGCTTTCATTTGCCACTGTTACTGAAGGGCAAAAAAAATAGGATAATTGGGCAGTAAATATTAATAGTGAGCAGTTTGTATGTATATGATTGACTGATATGGATGTTTTTTGTTCATTCCTAATCAGAATATACAGGGCATTGTGTGAACTATCAGGGGAAAAAAAATCAAAATTGTAAGAACATCAAAACAGCATTGGATTTGTCTTCTCATCCTGCAAATCCTTGCTCAAGTCCTGCTCCTTACTCGACTGAGAAACTATAAGATGCTTATAAAATGTGTGGCATGGCCAGCAATAGTTTCTTTTTCTTCTTTCATATGCATTGCAAGTTGATACACCTCTACCCTGATATAACGCGACCCAATATGATGTGGATTCACATACAATGCGGAAAAGCTCTGACACGCTGGTCTGAGCAGCATGTTAAGGGTGCTGGGCCAGGCCGGGGATGAGAGGTTGGATAAGGGGCAGAGGGTCTTGGGGGCGGTCAGGGGCTCCCCACCAGGATCTGGGAGGCAGGAGCTGTGGGAGGGCACTTTTGGGGGCCCTGCAGTCCCAGAGTGGCCCGGGGGATTAGCGGAGGGCTGGGAGCAGCCCACTCTGCTTCCCTCGCCCCGGCCCCGCACTCATCAGCAGCGGCGGAAGTGCAGCAGCCCGGCCCCAGCCTGCTCCACTCCACCAGCTCCCAGCCACAGCGCTCCACTTCCCGCTGAGTTGGGGAGGCGTCCTTTCCCCAGCCTCCCCACACTCACCTGCAGCGGGAAGTGGAGCGTTGCGGCTGGGAGGTCGCAGTGTGGAGCGGGCTGGAGCCATGATGCAAATCAGCAAGATGCATGTGCCAACTTCTGCCCAAAATGCTGCACAATATTCTGCTGCAGCAAATACCGGGGCCAGACTGAGGTTCATAGGACATTTCCCTCTGCTCCCCAGGAGGCTCCTGCTAGCTTCTGGATAAAGGCAATGTGGGGAAGTGATCTTTGTCTTTAAGTATTCTGGCAGCTGGTAGGTTACACTGTGGTTCGATTTGACCCCTAAGTGACAACTGGGGGATGTGACTGCTGCCTTCTCATGGCATCTCCCTTGAGTATCATAAAGCAAAATGACGGTAGCTGAAGCATGGAACACTGGTTCGCATTCTAAGCAACAATCAGCCTGAAGAAGCATCCTCTAGTGGAGCCCTTTTCAGGGCCAGCACCACAAATTCTAGCATGGGAGCTGGGGCTCCGGACAGTGCTGGTCAATTGCTGGTTCCACAAGGGATAACAACCTTGTCCTGCTGCTACTTAATGCAGCTATTCTGTTTGCTTGGGTGTATGAGTCCACTGTGATGGTCCTAATTCAAATCTTGCTTTTGACTGTGGTGTGTTAAAAACTATAGGCTGTCACTTGAAATTTCATCCTGTTAGCAGGACCTATAGGAAAGCTTGTGATCTGAATCTGTCAGCAGACACCTAGCCTAGAACATGGTGGGGTGAGCTGTACCTTTCTGTTTTAGGGAGCAGCCTGATTTGTCTCTGCTTTCGGGTTCTTGTGTGTTTAATTTTCTGAATTCTAAGAAATAATATAGTGTTACATTGCGATCTTCCGGCAAATGTATTTTATGGTGTTTATCTAACTTCTCTGTTTATATGTAGTGAAACATAACATTGACCTGTGAGGAGGCTGTCATAAAACTATTGCTGAAACAGACACTTAATAGACCTCAGATGCTTGGCATGAGTATCTTTTGTTAAGAGGTAGTGTTTTAAATGAGTGTGCTTATAGCTACTCTGCATAGACTATAACAGCAAAACTTCTTCTGCCAGTTAGTAGCTCCTTTAGCTCAAACAGATGAGGTTTGTGTCTCGGTACAGAAAGTGGCAGGGTGAAACTCTGCGGACAAGCTGTTATTCAGCCCCATGTGAATAAAACCTTCCAGGGCTGGACTCTGAACCAGTAACCCAGTTTCCAGGAATGAGCTCCCCAAAGGGGAAAATAAATACATAGATTAAATTAGTCACTTAAATGATGAATAGTACTAGCAGTAAAAGAGCCAGCACATTCTGTAAGTAATATTTAGTAACTCTTTAATAATAATTAAATGCTAATTATGTCATTTCCTCAGGAATATATTTACTTTATTTATGGTATGTCTGGGTATTCTTTTTACTTATAAATATTTCATTACCTTCATTAAGTAATTAAAATCCACTAAGTAATTTTGAAATGAAATCCTGACCCTAAAAGAAGTGCAGGACTGGAATTCCCTGGGCCCATGTGTATTCGTTTTAAGTAGCTTTTAGCAAACCTAAGGAAATAACCTTTTATTTTGGAGCAGCGGTTAGATAGTGTTATGTAACTGGAGAGGGCAGAGGGCATTGTGTGAGATTTACTAAGGATAAAATGCTCAAAAGCAGCTACGGGACTAAGCGACATACATTCTATTGCGTTTCAGTTGGAATTAGGCTCCTAAATCACTCAGCACTTTTGAAAATTTTACCCATCATCTCTAAAGCATGACAGTGACCCTTTAAAATGCTTCTGTTTTGCCACTGGCAACCAGGTACAGTTACCTTGGCAGGTGTGACGATTTGGGGAATCTGCCTATGCACAGCTTGAGAAGTCTGTCTGAGAATGGGGACTGTTTGATAATCAGACTGCTGGCTCACCGCCAGCTACATGCCTGGAAGGCTCTTGCCAATTTCACTTGCCACCCGGAGGAAAAGAACATTCCTGGCAGGCCCCAAAAGATCTTGTTTCTGTTGTCTCAAAGAGATCTCCCCCCTCCCCTCTGGAAATCCCTTCCCGTGTCAAATTTCAGGTTTGGGACATTTTTTGAAAATGGCAAGATTTTTAAGTGGATGGTATTTCTGGACAGCTCTATTTACATCCACTCAGAGGTGTAACGACTGTGCTCAGTAGTAAGTGACTTCAGTGGGTCTGTTCATGTGCTCAGAGGCAAACACATGTTTAATTACTTTGGTGGGTTGGGGTCTTTGAGTGTAAGTTTATCAAGGCCAGGATTTTGGTTTTAAATAGCATTTGTCTTCAAAGGATCATGCACCCCTATAGCACCGTATAACTAATGAAGAAAAGAAGAAAGCAACCTACAACTTAAAGAAAACTTTAAAAATAATAAATCCTTTTTATCATTTAATTTTAAAAGCGAGGGTGGATCGCATGTAGCGCTCTTGAATTTGGAAAGGCCCACAGATAATCAGAAAAGCAATCAAAGCGGCAAAGAAGAACACATGAAAGAATCATAAGGATAAAATCTGAATGTGGGTAAGAACAATGCTCTCACTTATGCTATTGTAAATCTGGAGTCACTCCGGTGCAGCACTGGAGTAAAACAGGTGTAAGTGACAGCAGAATTTGGCCCAGTGGGTGACTCTTGTTAATCACTGCACTTCGGCATTATACATGTAACCCAGGGAGGGCTCCAACCAGCTCAGAATGCAGCGGTTGTGACACTGTGAGGAAATTTAAGAGGAAAAGCAAAGAAAATAATAATGGGCTGGTTGGAAAAATAAATTAAAAGGCTATTGGTGACATTTTTGTGAACCTGCAAGGTATATGTTACCCGCATTCGTTTTATGAAACAATTACTCTAATTTCAACACTCAAATGCTATAACGGGGGCCTATGATTTTAGCTTGACACATTCCTTAATTCTGTATTATTTTTATGAAACTAGCAATTTGAATGAGTATCATTTAATGTTAAGGGGAATGAGTGAAATAAAGGAGAGCCAGGAAGTTATGGTACAGTCCAGGCAAGTTCATTTCATTCTAATCAAGGCAGTATTTTCTTTTAAGTGTTTTTATTATACGACACTCTTCTTCAAGAGTCGCTCCGAGGTCAGTTTTCTAAAAGCCTGTGAAATGCTCAGATTGGCAGCTTGCTGGGAAGCACTGCGCTGCTAACTAATCCTGCCTTAGCCTTCATTCATCTGGAGATGATTACAAAGAGCCAGGCAGGCTGCTCAGCTGTAATGTGCCTGGCTTCCTTTCTTGTGTGGAGGAAGCTCCCATTGCGGTAGTACCTTAGCTTCTAAGACAAAGGTGCAGTTTTCCCCACCAGCCCCTGCAGTTGAAGTTCCTGGAAAATGAAAATCATTATTTGTATGACCGTAGAACTTACTTACGTTCCGCTGAGCACTGAGTCTTTGTCCTGCAAAGCTGAGTCTGCTTAGACAAGACAAAGGCGGGCTGGGGGAACAGAAATAAAGCAGGCTAATAGCAGAGCTGGGCCTAGAACCCAGGAATCCTACATCACCTTTCTAAAGCCTACTTCATTTGAGCCCAACAGGATCACAGCGTGGGAGGTAGTACAGGAAGGGAGCAGCTGACTGCCTCCATTTCTTTTTGTCATTTGCGCTGGTTTCCTGTGTAGCACACACTGCAAATCTCATGATGTCTGAATGAGGCAGGATTGAGCCTGAAAGAAATATGTATTGAAGCTGTTTTTTTTTTAAAAAGTGAATGTGCCTGAAAGCTGGAGAGATGAGCGTTGTGCCAGTCACAGAGGCAAAAATCTTGAACATGTTCAAATTAAGCAGGTTGTGATGCACAGCTAGATTCTCACAGCTGAGTGCTGGAGACAGGCTGACAAGCCAGCAGGGAAGAAGCTATGAACCCCTAAACTGCATGGGCTCCTGTAGCCCTCTCCATATATGTTCATCCAGTTGGCTTATCTGGGTATGCAAATGTTATTAATATGTTGGGTCACAGTGGGGAAGGGGGTGTGAGGAGCAGAAATGGTTCCAAACAGATGTGGGGTGGGCAGGTGGGTCAGCCATAGGGTGACCAGACAGCAGGTGTGAAAAATCAGGACGGGGTGCGGGGTAATAGGAGCCTATATAAGAAAAATACCCCAAAATCGGGACTGTCTATAAAATCAGGACATCTGAGTTGTGAGTTGCATCCCTCCCTAGGTGACCGCAGGCTCCTGGGAGACTAACACAGACAGGAGTTTGCATGTGCACCTTGTGTGTTCCTGGTGAAAAGTCAGCCTGATGGAGTGTTAGGCTGCCCTCTAGGTGCCAGATTTCTGCTGTGTGGCATTTTGCAGAGGCTGCCACACAACCTGGATCTGTACACATTACAAACATGCCATGCTCATTTAAAGCAGTGTTCTCTTTTAGGGCTTGGATTGTACCACTCTGGGGCATGCTGTAAAATGAGCACATCTGAGCTGCGCTGCTTTTAGCACCTTCATTGTCAGAAACAGACAATCGGATAACAGGCACTTAATAGAGAAGCAGAACAGAAGCAGAAATATGAATAAAAAAAGCTCGAGTGGAATTGGTTTGTACAATGTGCTAAAGTAACCTTCCCTCCCCTCCAAAATGTCATTGTTTTTCATCCTCTTTAAAAAAAATGGTAATTTTCTTCTCCATCTGCTTGATAGATCCGTTGGATAAGATCAGTTTTTAAATTTGAGAACTAACAGAAGGTCAGCTGTCAAGATGGTTATCCAGTACTGAGGTATGAAACTCACTGAGCCAAAAATAATTCTGCACTCTTACAGTGTTTGAAAAAGACTTGAATTCTATACTTCGGTTCAATATGATGAAGACTAAGCACACAGGGGCAGAACCACTTCTCGGGTTACCCAGTGTTACGGCAGAGTGGAGACGTTGTGCTTGTATTGTTCACGTCGCCCCTTCCGCTTTCTTGGGTGCCATTTCACAGGGCTATACAAACGCCTTTCATTGCTTAACTGTCAGAATCAGGCAAACATTATCCGCACCAAATATCTAACGCCTTTCATGCAGTGACTTGGAGAGTGGTTCGTGTGTTAATTACACTTCCTATATCAGAGCCGAGAGGGAGATGGGTCCTGTCTCGGGTGCTGTCTTGGTACTCAGGGGAAATGGCTTTGATTCCTTTCTTTGCTATGGAATTTTTGGGTCAGCTGGAAAAGTCATTTAATTTTTCGGTGTCTCGATTTCTCCACCTGTACAATGGAGAAGAGAATATTTCTGGCCTCACAGGGGTTTCGTGAAGAAACTCTTTAGAGCGGGTTATAGATTATAGAAATTAACTAATTAGTCTTTGTAATTCCCTTTAGATATTAGGGAATTATCCCCATTATACTGGTGGAGAAACTGAGGCACAGATAAGAGCTGTGACTTACCCCAAACTACAATAGACATCAGTGTTGGACCCAAGCTTTTGGCTCCCCGACCTGTGCTGACATCACTCCTTCCTTCTCAAGGTCATCGCTGCATCTAGTAGCCTGATGGATGATTAAATATTTAATCACTGCTACTGCCCTATGGTGTCAGAATTATCAGGGGACAGGAGTACTGGGAAGATGTCTTGGCTGAAAGAAGAGTCTGGGATGGAGAGAGAGAGAGACCGGGTAATTAGGAGAGATTTTTGGCAGATCAGAGGTTAAAAGAAACAAAGACCTCTGATAAGTGGCAGACAGGGCTTGCTGCAGAAGATAGAGTAAAGAGGACATGGAAGAGGGAAATCAGTGCTAAGTGGGAGGCAGATTGATAATAATACAATTAAATAAACACTGGTCCTATGGCTGGTCTGTGAAGGGTTAATCCCTTTCTTCCTTGCTCTCTCTCCCTTTGAGGGCCTGCTGGGTCAGAACATGCTAATTGGAGAAGCAGAAAGTTGCAGGGATTTACAAGCATCACAGATGAAAATATAAGGGGCGATAATTGAGGTCTAATTATCTTTGACCCGCCAGGTGTTGTCAGCCACATAAAGGAGAGAGGAGTCATTGGAGAGTGGTTTCTGTTGGGAAAGCAGGGCTAGCGCTGTGTGCTCAGAGGGGAGGACTGGCAGAGACAGTTGCTGGGTTTGGGTTATAGTCTTTTGTTTATTAGAAAGGCTGGGATCAGTGAGCTGAAGGGGCTGTAGTTTGCTTGTGAGCTATTAACCTCTATTATGAGCATGCACACACACACACGCCTCCTTTGGCTGTGTGTTTTTCTTTAGGTGAATAAATCCTTCTGATTAGCCCCATCTGAAGCTACTCTGCTTGCTTGCCTGCCTCTCCTTCATCTCCCTGCTATGCAAGTAGAGTGGGGGTATTAGGCTCTCTGACTTACAGCTTACAGCAGGGGTAATCAATGATTTTTGGGTCAAGGTCTAGACTCCAGAGAAAATAATAGAGAAATAACAACAATGCTAATGAGATAAAAACATTTCACGGTCTGTTCAAAAGTGTCTGGCGGTCTGGATTTGGCCCCTGGTCCTCCTATTGACTACCCCTGGCTTAGAGCATCCTTTCTGTGTCCTCTCCCATCCCCGTTATCTACCCTCAGTGAGGATTCTGTACTGTAACCCCACACTTGGCTGAGAAGTACTGGAGGAGAGTCCCATGGGAGCCGGTCACTCTGCTCCGGGTTCTATCTATGAGGCTCATGCTAGACAGTCCCAGGCAGGCAATGGATGTGTTTCTCCTGAAGTTCTACCAGTGTCTTCTAGAACAAGGAGAAGGGCTCAGACTATGAAAAAACACTTCCTCTGGGGCTGTTGCACCCTAGACTCAGTAGTTAGGGGGAGTAGTTAGAGGGATGGTCCAATGGTTGGAGCCCTAGCCTATAGTTTGAGAGACCCACGTTCCATTCCTTGCTATGCCACAGACTTCCTTGGTCTAATCACTGCAGATATGACTACACAAGGATAAAAGGGCCACAGCTGGCCCAGGTCAGCTGAACAAGGCTCAGGCTTTGGTAATAAAATTGCGGTGTAGACATTCGGGCTCAAGCTGGAGCCTGTGGGCTGGGACTCTCCACCCTCAGAGGGTCCCAGAGCTTGGCCTTCAGCCCAAGCCTGAAGAGCTACACAGCAATTTTTCAGCCCCAAAGCCTGATCCATGTAAGACCAACTCAGCTGTATGATTGTGTCTGTAGTTGACTGATTCTCTTATGTAGGTCAGATAAGCACCTAGCTTTTCAGAGACTTACCTAAACCTGTTGAATCTACAAAACTGGGCCAAAGGAATATCCAGCTGGAAATCTGTGTTTCTTTGCTAATTTGAGGTGTTCAGTACCACTTTCATTGTGGTAATTTTCCTATAAATTGCCAAATTATTTGTGGTGCTACTCTTAGACTTGCTGAGAATATTCAAATGGGACTATGATCAGAGGCCTCCAGTGAGAAATAGGAACTTACAAAGCAGTGTGCTAATTATTTGAGGGGTAGTAGAATCCTAAATGAATATGTCCTTTGGTGAAACTACAACAAAGGCAAACATGAAGTTGGTTTCTAGATTCATTGTTTCCTCCATTCCTTGGACACAGCTGCATTACAGTCTCCTTAGGTTCAGGCTTCATAGATGCATCATGTCCCCCAGCACCTTTGTGGTCCTCATGCCCCGAACAGAATCATTTTATTTCAAGCATTGTCTTGGGCTTGATAAAGAAGCAGCTCAGCACAAGTCTTTTCCACTCAGCTCTGGACTCACCATCACCTGCCAGCTATTCCTGACTCATCCCCAGCTACAGAAAAAGTAAAGAGTTCCTTCCACAAGGGGTAATATCATAAACCCTTTCATTATTAGTTTCCTTTATCCCTCATTACGGAACATTTTTTGGTGGGAGATTTTGCATGGTGGTGTCTCCTGAGTCACGTCAATAACTGAATACCACCTGCAATGCAGACTAATGTGTTTTTTGCAACTCGCCACCCTAAATGAGATCTCCAATCTGCATGAGTAATAGAGCATCAGAGAGGCCTTGTAATGATCAGAGAGATTCGTATTTTAAACTTGTTAATCCTGCTGAGTTCAAGTTTATCATAAAGCAACTTCTAAAAGCCTTTAGGGCTTCCATTCCAGGCAGCTCATCTGTATTTTTCTCCCTTGGCCATTTTGAACCATGGTGAAATTTTAACAGGATCTCTTGTGGCCCAGAAGAGCACGCAAAGTTCAGTCACTCCCTGGTGTCCAATTCCAAGATCCCCAGAAGGACGTTGTTAGGTAGACAAAGCAGTCATTCCGAGTCCCTAATTGTCCCTGTTCCTCCTTCATGTGTCTCCAGGGGAGACTAATCCTTGAAGAGTGATAAATTTCCTTTCATGGAACTTTGCTGCAGGGCTTAAGGTCTCTCTTGGAGAGCTGGTTAATTATAAATCATATGCAATTTCTGGCAAAACGTAGCGCACCTGCGTTGTTTCTTCTAATGAACAATAACTTTGGTTACTTTTCCTCAAACAACAAGTAAGTATCATGAGGTCTGAAAGAAAGAACAAATATAAAATTGTTCCTAAGCCAATTGCTAAGCTGTTATCTGTCCATTTATCGGGGTAAATGTTATTCCCTTCTGGCAAAGTCTGTGTGCATCAATCTTATCAGTGGGGTGCATCCTGTTCTAGTCAGAGGGAAGCTGCTTCAGATATGTCCACCGTACGGGGGGGGCCACAAGACGGACCTCTCTCTCCAGAGGGTGGGGGTTCCTCAGAAAGGAAGCAGCAATGAAGGGGCTGCTGCTTTCTCTGTAGTTCTAATGTGGCTATTTCATTATCTATATTTTAGGTTGATAATTTCCAATTTGAGGACAAGTGCATTTTGGGGTTACATGGCCCCAGAAGAGGATTTTGGTTGTTATCCTTTGCCTACACAGTGTGCCTGCTTTTCTCAACCTGACACTGGCCCAAGTCCCGTTTCCTGCTCCTGGCTCAGATAACCACAACAGCAGTCACTACAATGCTGAGTAGTAATTTTCTAATTGCTCAAGTCTCTCCTGCAAACGAAAAGGATAGTTATGCAGCAAATGGACAAATATCCAAGACAGGAAAATCCTGCCAGTTTGCTATCACACAGGAGGGATCACGCATGTAACAGCAACAAACTCCTGATACTGATAGAGTAAGGTGCTACTCACAATGAGTAAGGATGTCCGAGACTTGTCCTTAGATTGTAGGCTTTCGGGGGCCTGAACTATCTCTTATTATTCAGCATTGATGCTCTCACAGTTTTTTTTGTGAATCTGGCTATTTGTGATGTTTTTTCTTATAGTCTTAAGTCCTGGCATCATGGTAATACACTCTAAGCTTTTTATTTTTTAAATATTACATTTCTAGCCCTCCTGGTTGTGGAGAAAAAAGACATAAGGACATGGTTCAGAAGCTAGAAGGCAAATAAACTGGGCTCCTAACACTTTATTTTCAAAAACGTGTGATTTTTGGAAGCTTGGAATTGATAATTCTGTTATGTGCGTGCACAGCACCTGGCACAAAGAGGCCCTGATCTCAGCTGGAGTCTTTAGGTGTTACCATAACAACCACTGTAATAATAACACATGTAGGAATACATGTAGATGGCACACCTATCTCATAAAACTGGAAGGGACCATGGAAGGTCATCAAGTCCAGCCCCCTGCCTTCACTAGCAGGACCAAGTACTGATTTTGCCCCAGATCCCTAAGTGGCCCTGGGTGTAGCAGGCTAATGCTCAAACCACTGGGCTATCCCTCCCCCCATATTTACACTCTCTAAATATGAAGCAAAATACCCTATAATTGTTAGCTGGCTCAATAATCAATTTATTCACTTGCTTTGATCATAGCCTAATATTGGACACTGTCTTTCAGAAAGAAGGATAACTGCATTCTCTTCCTCAAATAAATGTATCCAGAATCATTTCTGATTAACCCTACAAAGGACATGGTGTCTAATCAGGGAACCACAAACAGTGCATTGGGGCTTATGGGACCAATCACAAGCAGCCGGCTCAGATTAAAATTTGAAAAAGTTGGGTGAACTTTTGCTATGAAAATTGTGTGGCCACCACTTAATACAGAGGAAAAATTGCATGGAGTTTTGTCCGCATTTTTGCATATGGTTATAGGTTCACAAACACTTTGTGAGGGTAAAATTTTATGGAGATCCATTTTGATGTGAACACGCTTCCCAGTTTGAACAGAAAGCATCACAATTCAGACCACCAACTTGGCTTTCAGTCACTTCTGTGACCCTCTAGTGCATTTTTAGCAAATATTGAAACAGACACATTAAAAATATTCCTTCCTAATGGGTTACTGGCAGCCTGCAGCCTTACCTTTTCTTCTCTCTAACTTTAGCATGTAGATCATTTATTCATCCCATTTCTCCTTGCTGAGTCTTCAGACACATCCCAGTAGGATCATTTCAGAATGATTAAACCCTGTTTCCCGTGCTACAGTTAGACTTTCACCTTCTTCTGCTCCACTAAATTATCTGTACCCTTGGAGTGCGTGACTTGAGGATAGGCTTACGTAAACACTTATGCACAAGAGTACTTTTACTGGTGTGCGTAACCCCATTGAATTAAATGGTGCTATTCAAATATTCAACCTCAATGGAACTATGCTGATTTACACCTGCTGAGGATCTGGCCCAATATGTCCATTTTTAATATCAGATCCTTCAATTACTTCAGTGGAGCTACACCAATATACATTAGCTGAGGATCTGGCCCATTGGGTTAAACTCAAACTCAGCATCATCATGACAAATCCCAAAGGGATGTCGCTTCCTTTCAGAAGTATTTGCCCTTTTGCAAGGTTTCACTGATCATTTTGGCCTCCGTGGCAGAGAAACTCCTGGCCATTTCAGCTATAATTGTCACATGTGGTCTGCTTCAGTATAAGCAGATATCATATGCACATACTGACCCTGAGGGGCATTCAGCTCAAACTGGTTAATTCCAAATCAGAGCCATGTTTAGAATCTACATGGTAGGTGTCAGCAACCGGGTCATAGGCAGTCTTCCTAATGGTTGGAGCAAGAGTCCTCCCTACCAATTAAAGCTGAATTCGGAAGGGGCGGGTCTGGGAGTGAAGCCAAGGGTCGGAGCCAGGAGTCAGAAGCCAGAGCCTAAGCGCAAGGGTTACCTGGTGTTGTAGTCAGAACGCATAGTGGAGCAACCACTGGACTGCTGCTGCTACTGAAC
The DNA here is from genome assembly GCF_020497125.1 of Mauremys mutica. Classification (NCBI taxonomy): domain Eukaryota; kingdom Metazoa; phylum Chordata; order Testudines; family Geoemydidae; genus Mauremys; species Mauremys mutica. The sequence continues at coordinate 7,052,625 of NC_059081.1, read as the reverse complement.
ATAGGGATCAGTATCCTGACTCCTGCAGCTTATCAGGTGGCACTGTCCATCAGATAGCTTCTATTAGGACCAGCTGTGCTTGTTAGGTGGCCTGGAGACTGGCTCTGACAGTAGGTCTGGGTTGTCCTAATTTCCCTCCCCGGCCAATAAAGTCCTGACGTAGTAACATTGTCCAGAACCAACTTTCTGAAGCTAGAATGTTATTGCAACTTTTGTATATTCTTTAGATGTCGAGTGCACGTAACAAGCAAATTAAAAACGACATGTCCTTACCTCCAAAGAGCTTTCAGGTTAAATTACATATAATACAGCAATGAATGACAGCAAATAGGAAGGAGTCTTGAAAAGGACAAGGATTAGAATAATATGAAAACATATGCGTGATGGGTTGGATCACAGAAACCCCCTTGGGAACTGCCAACCGATGTGCCAAGACTACTTCTGACCCTGCTTTCCTGCCCTGGCAGCTTAGGACTCCAGCACCCTGTCTTGTTGAGCCAGATATGCCAGTCTGCTCCAGCTCAGACCCAGGGTCTGAAACACGTGCCCCAAAGCTGCAGACTTAACTGAAAGCGACTTACAGAAGTGTTCCTGTCTTTAACACTCAGATGCCCAACTCCCAATGGGGTCTAACCCCCAAATAAATCCATTTTACCCTGCATAAAGCTTATACAGGGTAAACTCATAAACTGTTCACCCTCTAAAACACTGATAGAGAGATATGCACAGCTGTTTGCCCCCCCACCCCCAGGTATTAATACATACTCTGGGTTAATAAGTAAAAGTAATTTTATGAAATACCGAAAGTAGGATTTAAGTGGTTCCAAGTAGTAACAGACAGAACAAAGTGTATTACCAAGTAAAATAAAATAAAACATGCAAACCTAAGCCTAATACAGTAATAAAACTGATTACAGATAAAATCTCACCCTGAGAAATGTTTCAAGAAGTTTCTTTCACAGACTGGATGCCTTCCTAGTCTGGGCACAGTCCTTTCCCTTGGTGCAGCCCTTGTTCCAGCTCAGGTTGTAGCTAGGGGATTTCTCATGATGGCGCCTTCTTTTCTCTCTTCCACCCACTTAGATATCGTTTGCATAAGGTGGGAATCCTTTATCCCTCTGGGTTCCCACCCCTCCCCTTCTCAATGGAAAAGCACCCTGTTAAAGATGGATTCCAGTTCAGGTGACATGATCGCATGTCACTGTAAGACCTCATTACCCACTTTCCAGCACACAGGTGTACAGGGGGACTCACAAGTAAACCTGAGCCATCTACAGCCAATTGTCATGGTTAATGGGAGCCATCAAGATTCCAAACCACCATTAATGGCCCACACTTTGCATAATTACAATAGGCCCTCAGAGTTATATTTTATATTTCTAGTTTCAGATACAAGAATGATAGATTTATACAAATAGGATGACCACACTCAATAGATTATAAGCTTTGTAATGATACCTTACAAGAGACCTTTTGCATGAAGCATATTCCAGTTACATTATATTCATACCCATCAGCACACTTTCATAAAATCATATAGAGAGCAACATCACAATATGAAAAGCTGATTGTCTAAGTATGCAACCCATTAGGAGAGCTACTTGGGAATTGCTTGTTCCCCAAAAAACGCAATGTTTTGTTTTTGTTTAAAAAAAATCTACATTTTAATTTGTTTTCATAGAACAATATATTTAAAATTATTTTTGGGAGCCAAAAACATGTCTGTCAGGCAACCTTTTTTTTTTTTTTTTTTTGGTTTTAGTAAAAATGTTCACCCAGCAAACTGAAATGTTTAGTTTTCAGTGGCCAGTTATCTATGTCATGAATCAGCCTGAGAATGCTCTCTCGGGAGGCAGCTGTCAGATTTGGAGCTCTTTCAGATAACAGCTTAGCTGAGAGAGGAGAAGATAGTTATTCCTTTTAGAGGCATAATATATCTTTGTCTTTTACAGGTATCCGGTTCAACAGTGGTTGGTACGTTAAAAATCCTCAAGTATGTGTTAAAGTGATCAAACCAACCTTTCACATGTATAAATGCTAACATAATTAATTAGATTATTTGTGCATAGCAAGATGCAGAATCTTCTAGATGTAGTACCAGCCGGATTACTTTATTTCCACAGGCCTTTGTTGGTCTTAACTTACTGACCATTTGCTGTACATCTTGGTTCAAAAATTAAAATTGGTTGTTAAATTGCTCTCTCCCTTGCTAGATTTTCTTCACCTTAGCAAGCCCTATGAATCGATGTTCTTCAGGTTAGGGGATTTTTTTTAAGGCAAACAATTGCCCTTTCATCTCCTTGTCCAATGTCACATCTGTCACCTTATTCAGGTGCACTAGTTAAAACATCATCCTGACGCCTTTTCTGGATGTAAATCCCCCAAGGCAACAAGGAAGAGCCACAGTTCTGGTTTATGTAGTGTACTGTTATCCACCTACATATGGATAGTGCCTTTGATCATGAAGGACCCCAAAGAGCTTTACCCTCTTTCTCTAATATGTGTATGCGTGGATAGCGCGCGCACCAACACACACACACAAATATAGAATGTATTATGTGACAATATATGTTTATATTTACATAGATACAGCTATAGAGGAAGATGTACACACTACACGCCATTTATTACTACTATAAAATGCAGCAACTTCCTGGGTGGAACAAAGAAGCTTGTTATCACAGCTCAGTCACACTCTATACAGTTTAGGATGGGTAAGCAAGAACACAGTAATATCTTATCCAACTGAAACGTCAAAGCATGGTTATGTAGAAAGGATGTAATTGTCCAAAATAGCTGAGAACATCCCGGGTAACATTTGCAACACAATATGAATTATATACACACCCTTCAACAAAAATAGATTGGCTCAGGTATATTGCGTTTAAAACATGTAGGGGAAGGACTTGAATATTAATCTTCTAGAGACTGATCCTGCTCTAGTTGAAGCCAATGGTAAGACTCTCAGGCTATGTCTACACGTATGTCAGCATGGAGAGTACAGGCACGACACATGTAGCTGCACCTGGCAATGAAAGGCTCTGGCAGTGGAGAAAGGCTCTGGTAGCTCGTCATTGCCAAAGCCTTTCACTGCGGCAAGGAGAGGCTCTGGCAGGGGGCAGGGAGTGGGAAAAGGGTCTGGCAGCTCCTCCCTGCCAGAGTCTTTCCCTGCAGCTGGAGCCTTCACTGCAGCAGGGAAAGGCCCGGCATTGGGAGGCAATGGGATGCTATGCTGCTAAAAACAGGAGTGTAGACCTGGGAGGCACCTCTTGGGAATGTAGAGAACCATGTAGGGTATATACCCTGGGGGTTCAGGCACCTACGGCACGCTACTCACCTAAGCCATGTCTCACTGTCTGCGCTGCTATTTATAGCTGTGCTAGCTGGGGGAGATGGTGTCTGCATGCTACACCCTGCCGTAAATGTAGACAGACGTTTAGTGAACTGCCCAGTGTACGTGGTTCACTGCCCTCCCCCGGATGAAATCAGAGCAGCTCAGCTGTGTGTGTTGTATGCCTTACACTATTTAAAATTATAGGAGGCTTTACTCCAGCTCAGGTGGTTGCAGCCTAAGCATTTGGAGCAGGCAGGTCTGAGTTTTATTTCTGCTAATGTCATGGAGTCCCAAGTGTCGTGGTCCAGTGACAACCATCCATCGGGTGGTCACACATTTGTGATACAGTATATACATACATTGGCCCATAGATCATCCAGATTAGCAGTGCCATGCTCCTATCCCTAATTCAGAATTACCACAATAGTGTCTGAACTGTCTGCATTAGAAGACATCTGTCCAGGTGCAATCACCCATTGGCCAAACATGTAAATTATCTCAGAGAATCCTCACTGGAACAATATAGCAGCATATCAGCTGGGATTTGCAACAGGTTATCCTGTCCTGTTCTACATTATTGTAGGGCATGACAGTGAGACAATAGAAAGTAATGCAGATTACTGTAGTCAAGGTAACACAATGCTCTTAAATGGTCCCTGCTGTGCTTCTCAGAGTGGGAATAAAGAAACAACACATGCTTGACTGACTGGGACCTCAGCTAGGAAGTAAACCATTCTCACACTGCTTCCATATCATGTTTCAGCACTGAGAACTGTGACACTAAAGCTTAAATTGCTAATGAAAGCTTCTTAAATGTCTTTTGTTGGGATCTACAGCAGGGTACCATATTATTCCACCTTCCAGAAAGCTACAGCCCTGGCTTTATTATTAATAATACGACATCTATCAACACTGAGCTAGGTCAACAGTTTTCACTTGCTGGCAAAGCTAGTGAAAAATCATGGTTCATGTCCAAGAAAAAAACATACTTTTTTGGGGGGGGTTTCTGACCTCCCCCTTTTGGATGACACATCTCTTTTCTCTATCATGTTTCCTGGGTGTGTGTGTGGGGGGAACCTACATATTTCACCTTTCTGAAGGCAAAATATCACTGTGAAAGTTGACTGGTAAAATTCGTGCCATGGCTCTAAGTTAATACAGTTGTGCTAGCAGTCACTGCAGGAAATGCAACGTTCTGCCACTGAGCTGGTTCGTGCATTTCCCTGGGCATGCATGGCAAAGTTAAAAATAATAATAATAAAAAAAAATAATAAGTTATGCTTTGCACGGAAAAAGTCATAAAGGCATATGGATATTTTCACGCACAGCTTTGCTACCAATATCTGGCAGAATGTAAATAGTGGAAACATTGAATCGGTTCCAGCCGGTCTGCCTGAGGAATGCTCAACACCTATGTGGCTTTAAGCTGACTTTGTGAACTCCGGGTTCTGGGTCCAGCCCCCAAACCCAAATGAGAGTAACCTGAATGCTGCTCTAACTGGTGGCAGGTGGCATTTGCCCCAAGAAACCGTTATATTGGCTGAGTGCCCCTGGGACACAGGGAAGACCTGCTATGTCCCTTTTTTTTTTCAATCCACACCCTCTACATCAACCTCAGTAGGAGTTACATATATACTGCTGTCCTGGCTCTTTGCTGAGGAGACTGCTTGATGGCAGCTTTGAACTATCTGACAAGCAAAAACCTGCCATAACACACTGGAGGATCTGGACTGTAATATTTATAACAGGGCTTTTTATCTGAGGACCTAAACACATTTCACATGCACTAATCAATTAAGCCTCACCACTCTTCAGCAAGGTAAGTAAAAAAGTCTAGGCCAAATTTCCAATGCTAGACAATATTTTCCTTTTTGCTGGCTCAAAAAGGACATATGTAGGTTTTTTTCTGAATGGACACAAGCCAAATGTGAGGGAAAAGAAACAACTTTTCTTTCCGTAATTACCATAGGTATTTTCCATATTTTTCTTTTCCTGTCTATATGGTGTATATGTTGTTTATTTTTTAATTCTAAAAAACTTTTGCTTTTTAACTTTGTTTTGATTACTCTCCTTTACGATCGGTGCTTCAACCAAATTTGCTTATAGAGTGTAAGTGGCGTACGTGGTGGAAAAAGAGGAAAGCTTATCTCTAAAAACCTTCTGTGGTATTAATGTATTTGTCTTCTTCTAACACAGCAATGCCCAAAATATGTGTTTATAATAGTCATGCAAAAATGCTGCTTAACATTACACGTCATGACACATAACCATTTACTTTGGGGGAATGGTTGAAAGGAATAAAAAAACCTCTAGCCTAGCAATTTAAAGTCGTAAAGGATGAAAATCAAATCCTGCATTTAAACCTGATCCATTTTAAGTGCCGGTGGTTTTTGCTTGATGTCACTTTCAAGTGAAATGTTAGTGGGTCAGTGGACTTTCCTTGAAAACAGACCATGAGCCTTTTCTAAGTCACTCAGACTGTCTCTGGGGAAATAGATATTTGAAGTAATGATGTTGTTATTTAAGCCAGAGTGGCTAGAATCATTCACAAGACCAGCAATGTTCAGTGTAATGACCCTTAGCCGACTCATCTTTATTTTCATGGTCACTTCATTGGCAGATGGAAGAGGTTATCTTTTTCTGTGTGCCCTAAAGCCAGTAGCAGAGTGTACAAAAATATAAAGTATCATCTGGATGTCACTTTGCTAATTGTGCAGTGATTGGGGCACTAGTCTAGGTCTTGGGACACCTGGTTCAATTGCCTGCCCTGCCAATCACTTCCTCTATGACTTTGGTCAAATCACCTAATGTCTCTGGGTCTCAGTTCCCCCATCTGTAAAATGGAAACAACAGCACTTCCCTACCTCACAGGATTATTGTCAGGCTAAATACACTAAAGATTGTGAAGTGCTTTGAGGTCTACTGATGAAAAGCACTATTTAATAATTAGGTACTGTTGTATTTGTAGCCTATATGCCACAGCCAGGTTTGATCCCATTCTGCTAGGTGCTGTACAAATATAATAATGAATGATAGTCCCTGCCCGAAGGGTTTACAATCTCAAGACAAGGTCTAAAAGGTGGATGAGACAAACAAGTGTGTGTGTGTGTGTGTGTGTGTGTGTGTGTGTGTGTGTGTGTGTGTGGTGGGGATAGACAGGAGAACAAATAAGCAGAAGAGTATGTGCATAATTCTTAGCCAGTCAGCAGCAGTAATCAACGTTCCAAGAGTTATATCTAAAAAGCAGCAGCAGCAGTTTACATGCTGGCAGTTGGTGTATATAAAGAGTGACATCTATTGGCATGTAGGTATAGATTATGTTGTATTGTTCATCAGTAGCTCTGTACGGGGGCGGACAATTCCATTTCACAGCAACCTCTGATGTTTCTAAATCTGTTTTTGTTCCACGCTGGAACAAAAATAAAAGCCTCTGAATGTTTTTGCAAAACTGGAATTGTGTCTTGTTGTCTATTTTGGGACCCAAAACTGAGCTTTTTGATTTGAGGAGGGTTTTTTTGAGTTCCGGGCCCTAACCACTAGGCTGTTGGGTATGAAAGTCTTGGGGAAAATATCCATCTGCAGACTGGATCTTCACTGCCTATCCCCCTCCCTAATGCCTATCAGGTTCTCCATGTGCACACCTCAGAAGAACAGAATTTTCCCAGGGTTTGCCTATCCTAAGGTAGGACATAAAATATTGTGGGGGTAACATTGTATTTTGAGTAACTCTTTAATTTCCACCCTTACTCTGCAATCACTCTACTTTCTGCTGTGGCCTGAGGAGGACAGCTCTGGTAATTAGAAGAAAACTCACCATCCCAAGGAAGGCAGAGAAGGAAAGGAGCATCATGAAATGGAGTGAATGGGATGGGGAATATGTCTCATGTAGGTGGGGGATGAGTTGTGTGGGGAGAAATCTTAGTCGTTTCATTAACGAGGAGCATTTGAAGATAAGGTAGAAAGTTGTGAGTTAGGGAAGAGATCAGAAAAAAGTGTCATGGTGACTGAATGCAGAAATATTTTAAAATCTGGAAAATGCCACCCCCTCCCCCATTTTTTTTCCCATTCAGTTCACAAATAACAGGAGGAAATTCAGACTTTTATTTCCTGCTCAAAGTCTCACGGTGTTTTGTGATCTGGGAAAGGATACCTGTGAAATAACATTAGATTTAAAAGTGGAAAATCTAAGCACAGACTTCAGGGCTTTGCCTGTTCACCAAGCAGATTGTCATCTCAGCCATGGTAGCGTCATGTTGTACAACACAGTGTTTTGACAGCAAAATAGAACTCCTTCACATACTCTCACCATGTTTGTACTGATGTTACTCCACTGGACTTCAGTGGAGTTATCTCAGATTTACCCATGTGAACCTCAGATCAGAATCACTCTCACAGAGCGGGGATCGTTAAAATGTTTCCCAGGTATAGTATGAATGTGCCTCGTCTACTGCATACTGTAATGCTTTGTTGTGATTCTGGTATCTGCCAAAGTAAGTGACACTTTCCCTACTGCCTCCCATGCATATGCAGTTCTTTTCCCACAGCAGTGTGTCAATTACCACCAGCGCCTGACATGTATTGTCACAAACCTAGCCAGTGGTGGGTGTTTTTTTGTGTCTGCACACAAAACACTGCTCCACACAGAGACATGTCAGTGGTCTCCTTATACTGCCTAGCACTTCTGATTGGCTTGATTGTGCCTCACAGAAAGGGCTTTGCAGTGGGGCCCCACAGGGAGCCTGGACACATCATCGGTCTGATAAGTGTCATGATTGTTTCTTAATCAATTATTTGGCAAGTCAATTTATTGTTCAAGGATTTGCCCAGCTCTAACAAAAATACAGCAGTGATGAAAGCGAGACTGGTTTCTGGATGGATGGATAAACACTGTTGGAAGGTAGTGGAGGTAGATCTGCCAGTGACTGGGATGTGGGTGGTAAGTCCTAGTGGTTACAGCAGGACTCAGGCCTAGTACTTAGAGCAGGAGTCAGTAGACAGGAAATGGAGCCTAGGTTCAGAGCAGGACCCCAGGCACCAGAGCCAAGAGTCAGAGCTGAAGTAAGAAGTCGGGAATCAGAGCCAAAAGTCAGAACTGGAGTGACAGATACCTGCTAAATCTCCATACCTCTGTTGCTGCTGGTATACGGAATTATTGCTTTGAAAGTCAAGACCCAGGAGAGAGCTGGAGTCGGCCTGAACTGATCTCCTCTGCTGGCATGGAGGGGCAGAGAAGGAGCCAATGCTGGGACCTGGGCATTGCATGTTCTGGAAGATTCATAGATGCATAAATTATAATGATCTGGTGGAGGACGTGGGGGACAGGGATGAGGACTGGGCTGGTCCCGCTCAGTCTTCAGAGCCCTGATGGTGGTATTATAACTGCTCTGGGGGGCTGGGACCTTAACAGGTCACCCTAGAAGAGAGATGGAGGTTCCAATGGGATGCTTCCCATGGTGGAGAGAGTCACGGGTAGGAGGATGTTAGCTGCTTTTTGTACAGCTCTATGAAAAAAATGTAAAGTGCCTTAGAAGTGCTAAGTACTATTGTTATCCATTTGTTTATGCTTCTGGAATCTTTAGCAAGCTCTCCTCCTGTTGCAGAGAACAACCTTGGTTCGAATGATCATGAGCTAATTCAGTTTAAACTAAATGGAAGGATAAACAAAAATAGATCTGTGACTAGGGTTTTTTATTTCAAAAGGGCTAACTTTAAAAAATGAAGGAAATTAGTTAGGGAAGTGGATTGGACTGAAGAACTTGTGGATCTAAAGGCGGAGGAGACCTGGAATTACTTCAAGTCAAAGTTGCAGAAACTATTAGAAGCCTGCATCCCAAGAAAGGGAAAAAAAATAATAGGCAGGAGTTGTAGACCAAGCTGGATGAGCAAGCATCTCAGAGAGGTGATTAAGAAAAAGCAGAAAGCCTACAAGGAGTGGAAGATGGGAGTGATCAACAAGGAAAGCTACCTTATTGAGGTCAGAACATATAGGGATAAAGTGAGAAAGGCCAAAAGCCATGTAGAGTTGGACCTTGCAAAGGGAATTAAAACCAACAGTAAAAGGTCCTATAGCCATATAAATAAGAAGAAAACAAAGAAAGAAGAAGTGGGACCGCTAAACACTCAGGATGGAGTAGAGGTTAAGGATAATCTAGGCATGTCCCAATATCTAAACAAATACTTTGCCTCAGTCTTTAATGAGGCTAATGAGGAGCTTAGGGATAATGGTAGGATGACAAATGGGAATGAGGATATGGAGGTAGATATTACCACATCCGAGGTAGAAGCCAAACTCGAACAGCTTAATGGGACTAAATTGGGGGGCCCAGATAATCTTCATCCAAGAATATTAAAGGAACTGGCACAGGAAATTGCAAGTCCATTAGCAAGAATTTTTAATGAATCTGTAAACTCAGGGGTTTGTACCGTATGACTGGAGAATTGTTAACTTAGTTCCTATTTTTTAAGAAAGGGGGAAAAAAGTGATCAGGTTTACTACAGGCCTGTTAGTTTGACATCTGTAGTATGCAAGGTCTTGGAAAAAAATTTGAAGGAGAAAGTAGTTAAGGACATTGAAGTCAATGGTAATTGGAACAAAATACAACATGGTTTTACAAAAGGTAGATCGTGCCAAACCAACCTGATCTCCTTCTTTGAGAAGGTAAGAGATTTTTTAGACAAAGGAAATGCAATGGATCTAATTTACCTCGATTTCAGTAAGGGATTTGATATGGTTCCACATGGGGAATTATTAGCTAAATTGGAAAAGATGGGGATCAATATGAAAATTGAAAGGTGGATAAAGAACTGGTTAAAGGGGAGACTGCCACAGGTCGTACTGAAAGGTGAACTGTCAGGCTGGAAGGAGGTTGCTAGTGGAGTTCCTCAGGGATCGGTTTTGGGACCAATCTTATTTAATCTTTTTATTACTGACCTTGGCAAAAAAAAAGTGGGAATGTTCTCATAAAGTTTGCAGAAGACACAAAGCTGGGAGGTATTGCCAATACAGAGAAGGACCGGGATAGCATACAGGAAGATCTGGATGACCGTGCAAACTGGAGTAAAAGTAATAGGATGAAATTTAATAGTGAAAAGTGCAAGAATTTTGGTTATAAGCTGGGGACACATCAAGTGGAAGTAACAGAGGAGGAGAAGGACCTCGGAGTATTGGTTGATCACAGGATGACTATGAGCTGCCAATGTGATACGGCCGTGAAAAAAGCTAATGCAGTCTTGGGATGCATCAGGTGAGGTATTTCCAGTAGAGATAAGGAGGTGTTAGTACCTTTGTACAAGGCACTGGTGAGACCTCATCTGGAATACTGTGTGCAGTTCTGGTCTCCCATATTTAAGAAGGATGAATTCAAACTGAAACAGGTACAGAGAAGGGCTACTAGGATGATCTGAGGAATGGAAAACCTGTCTTATGAGAGGCCCTTCCCCCCTGCAAGGGGATGCTAAAGGTGTTGGAAACAGAGAGATCAGGTGACCAGCTGGCCCGGGAAAGAGACACAGCCCAGAAAGGAGGGGCTGAAGTGGGGTTGGTAGTTTTTGGAAGCTGGCTGAAAGATGGAGGGGAGCCCCGAGGAGGCTCAGGCCTCCCAGCGGGGCTGTGGCCTCCCTGGGGCCCCAGATGGACCTAACTAAGGGGGGGTCTTGTTGTCTGTACTGGCAAGACCTGTTTTGGACTGTGTTCCTGTCATCTAAATAAACCTCTGTTTTACTGGCTGGTTGAGAGTCACATCTGACTGCAAGGTGGGGGTGCAGGACCCTCTGGCTTCCCCAGGACCCCGACTGGGTGGACTCACTGTGGGAAGCACACGGAGGGGCACATGCTGAATACTACGTGTGAGCTTCCTGCCCTAAAGATAATCTGCTCCAAGAGAGAGGAGGCTCCCCAAAGTCCTGACTGGCTTTGTAGGGAACAGTTCCAGAACATCGCCCGGGGACTCCGTGATAAAGTAACATGTTCGGAACGAATGAATTAGGAGAAATGTGAAGGTGGTACCAGTTACAGAAACCCGAGGGAATACAGGCTTAGATGGGTTGGGCATGTGAAAAGAAGATTGAAAGAATATATAGGAAACAGAGTGTTGAAATTAGAAGTGGAGTGTAAGAAAAGAGTTGGAAGACCCAAAACTAGATAGATAGATAGATAGATAGATAGATAGATAGATGTCATATAAAAGGATTTGATTTGCTGCAGTTTCCAAGGCCTGCTTCAAGACAGACTCGAATGGAGAAAAAAGACTCAAAGAATCAATCCCATAGAGGAGGGGAAAAGGCTAGAAGAAGAGGAAGATTGCTGCTGCTGTACCACACTAATAATAATTAAGCGTGCAGCACAACCATGCAAGGAAGATAGATGACTCACAGACATGGCAACTCACCTCTGAAATGCATCCACTTCTGGAATGGAAGACTGCAGCTGCTTTGACACTGCAAAAGAATTTAAGACAAGGAAAAAAGTAGTAGAGGTATCTGACATTGAACATAAATTTATACAGCCAAATGAAATGTATCCAGCATGATGTTCTTGCTTATAAAAATCAAATCAGGAACATTTCTGGTTTAAAAAAGAAAAGAAAAAGAAATCAAATCAAATCAGAGTGGGGGATTATCCCTCTTTTCCCAATCAATACAATCACCCCAGCAGGGTGGCTTATTTTAAAGCTGTCATTATATCTGCTTTGTGTTAAGAATGGCTCTTATCACTTCTTTGTGATTTTATAGCTATGGGTGTTTTTTTGGATGCCTCTTACTGAGCCATGGAGCGGGGTCATGGATGTGGTCAGAGGCAAATAAGCATAATCTACTATGAATTTATGAAAGTGGAAGCTTTGAAAGCTACCGTGCTACAGGCTGGCACCTCATAAATTGAATCCTCATAATAAATCACCAGCATGTGCTTCTAAGTCCTGATGTACAATAGATCCCTGTTGAGTGTCTCTCTCTCTTGCTTTCTGCTATAGACACTATTTACATCTCTCTCATTCTAAGGTCTTTATTGCTCTCTCTCCTATCAGGGAGACTTTCCTCCTTCCTTATCTCTCTCCTTCAAGGGTTCTGCATCCATCTCTTTCTCTGTGTGGCAGGTGAAGGAGTGTAGGAAAGAAAGGGTGGACTAGCAGGGAGGGTAGGGCAGACTAGGTGATTTGGTGCCAGCTGAAGATCTTTAACTGCGTGACCTTGAGCAAATCACACAAAGTCAAATTCAGCCCCTTCTTCTATGGCTGCTCAGGTTCCCTAGATAATGTGCAATTCTGCAGGGCAAGCAGGTGTGGGGGATTGCATGGTGTCTGCACCTACGCAGTGTGGAGCTCTGCTCCTTGGGTATGTCAGTGCAGAGGGGGCAGGAAAAGATGGGATAAAGATTAAGTCTTCCCTGCAGAGTGACCCAGGAGATTGGCACCCAGGCCTGGGTTAACCTAGCTGGGTGTGAGCAGCTGCACTACAAAGCCATACTCAAGTTACTGGTGCTGCATTCCCTTGTCTGTGTCACTGGGACTTCTGGGGGCGCACCCCATGGTTCATTGTGCGGTAGCATTACTAACTTTCTATTTGCAGAAAATCGAACACCCTTGCCCCGCCCCCTGCCCGGCCCCTTTTCAGAGGCCATGCCCCCTGCTCACGCCACTCCCCTCCCTCCGTCACAGGAGGGGGATCCAGGCTGGGGCAGGGACTTGGAGTTTGGGGAGGTGGGGTGTGATGGCTCCAGCTAGAGGTGCGGGCTCTGGGGTGGGGCTGCGGTTCCTGGCCAATAAGAGCAGCTGATCTGGTGCTGGGGTGGGGCAGCGTGCAGTGCCCCCCCCCCCCCCCCGGCCGTCCCTGTGCCTAGGAGCCAGAGGGAGATGCCAGCAGCTTCCCAGGAGTCATGCGGAGCCAGGTAGGGAGCCTGCCTGCGGTGCTGATCAGAGTCACCTGGGTCCTTTTTCGACTGGGCGTTCCAGTCGAAAACTGGACCCCTGGGAACCCTATTGTGCGGCAGTAAGCTAAGATTCACTATGGTTCTTTCCCAGCGTGTTGTGAGAAAACGTGTCGGGCCTTCTTGGCGCTTGGGGGGAATTGTGGGAAGGCATTGGAGGACTATCAGCACTCAAGTGATGTAGCCTGCATCCTCACTGCAAAGTGGGTGGATTACCAGCCCAAATGAACATGGACCCCAGGGCTCTGACTCTCACCCCACGCTGGACCAGCTAGTATAGGTGAAAACAACACCAAACCTGGGTGAGTGGGTTTTGTGTGTGGACAGGGGTGGGTTCACCCAGGTAACTGCTCGAGCTAACAGTGAAGATGTATCCATAGATGAGAGGGGCGCAGTAGAGTAGTGGTAAAAAAGAAGTGTGTAAACTAAATGTCATAGTCCCCAAACTTATTTTCAACTACTCGACTGGATGGGCACATGCAATCTGCTGCTGGGCTGATCCTCCCCTTCCCCTGTGCCGCCCCTCCCCATGCAGACTGCAGCAGCCATTTGGATGAAGAAGCCATTATAGAGCCATGCCACAGCCTGAGGGACAAGACTTCATCTTCTTTCCATTGCTCCAAAGGATGGATCTGCCCAGCCGGAGCAGGAACATTAGGCTTTGCATTTGGGCTCTAGTCTCTCTCTCTCTCCAGCTCAGGTTTTCCCCTTCAGAAACGTGAATCTTATGTCTCATTCACCAGTGTGGGATGAGATTTTGTACAGGAACACTGGTAAAAATCTTCCTGGAGTCTTTGGATGAACCGTACTATGGCCAGTGCAGCTGGCTGAAAAATGCTGAATTTTGACAAAAAGGGGACATTTTTTCAAGAAAATGTTCACAAAAAATGTCCCCCCTTTTCCAACTGGCACTAATAATGATTGATTGGTGTTATACAATATTTAGAGAACTCCTTCAACTTCACACAGGAAGGCAGTGGCAGAGCTAGGGATGGAACCCAGGTCTCCTGACTCCATCAGTGCCCTAGCCACTAGACCACGCTGCTTCCCCTTATTCATAGGAAATGTACAACTGTCAATTAGCCTATTCCTAACCTCTCACTGCTTTGAGGGTCTCTCTCATTGGGTTTTGCAGGTATGAGCACAGGATTGCAAGTCAGGAAGCCTTGTGTTCTAGTCCCAGTTCTGCAGTTGCCTCCTCTGTGACCTTGGCCAAATCATTTCACTCCTCCATGCCTCAGTTTCCTCACCAGCAAAATGATGCTAATAATACACACCTACCTCACAGGTGTGTTTGTTTGGAAGTTGGAAAGCACTGTAGGAACTAGATCCTCAGCTGGTGGCTTCAGGGGAGCTATACCAATTAATACAGCTAGGGATTTGGTCCTACCAGTGCTAAGTATTATTATTAAAGCTATTCTGTCTGCTTCAGAGTCTTGTTTATTGCACAAGACACTGCTGTAAGGTTGAATTGTAATGGACAATTTAAAGATCAAGGGCTTTTTTTTGCCCTGTATTTGAGTATCCCAAGGATATCCAATGATTGATGAATTATTTTTTCCTTTGTGTAACCAAATATCCCAAGAATAGGCCCTTATTCCTACAATGCACTCCATGCAGGCAGAGTCTAGCTGTCATATAGGATCACTGCAGGATTAGGGTCATGGTTTGCACTATTTTATTAGTTTATTTCTCTATCACAAGGATCTCTCTTCTATGGAAATTTTCCTAAACTGATCTCCAGTTTAACTGCGAAGAATAATAATTAATAAATAATAAATAATGTTGTGCAGAAAGGTGCCAAAGATGGCCAGTAGGGGGCTCTTGGAATCACAGATATTCACAGACCAAAGTAAAGCCAATAGGTGCCCCAAGCACCCTTTTTCAGGATCAGTGGAAGGAGCAATTAAGGCCCTTTATGTCAAGAAACAGCCACAGACAATGGAGGCTACTGCCCAAGATAGTAAGCTGTAGGGCCATCAGAAAGCTTGGAGAAGCAGTTGTCAACATAATTCTGAACTAAAGGTGCAACAACAAGAACAATATTTAATAATACATTGATAGAGCACATTACATATTCCAAATGCTATGAAGTCATTAATTGATTATTATTTCAATCTTCCCTTCAAACGAGCATGTTAATGTCTGTACACAACGGTAAGATTAAATGCCACTGAAAATGCACGAGGTTTATTTCTCAAATAATGAGATGTCTCAAATATGTCGCAAATTGCCTGGCAAAGCTAGCGTTTTGAAATGCGCCTTTCCATCAGCGTGGCTGGATCCCTTGGTAACAGGTGCTTTGCAATTGCATGCAATAACAGTAACAACGTGTTTTTATTGTGGCTTTAGTGTTGTTGAAATGCTGAGCTGAGGGTCCAGAGTTCCAACTCTGTATGCATTGAAATCCATTTCCATCAGATTCTGCTTTTGGGAGACCTTCGGACTATAATACTCTCTATTAGAATCTATGTTCTGTATCATTGCGCATTATGGATAAACTTACAGATTTTCACCTAATGTTTGGGGGATCATAAAGTAGGAATAGACATACAGAAATTGCTATAATCTCTTTAGCTCCTTTATGCACTTCATTTACAAAAAATCATAAAATGGATAGTAAAATATTTACTACTGCTTTGCAGGTCTCAAATGGCAGAAATTGAATTGTATAGTTTCTCACATCTGTAGGAAGATGGCTTGATTCGCCGTTAGACAGACACCAGACTGAAGTGGGCTTTTTAACACATTGAGACATATGCTTGGCACACTAATAAAGATGGTGTACCTGTGCTTGCATAGTTGACTTCAGCGGAAACAGCTTTCAGCCCCTTGAGTCTTATCCTGACTCACTAAAGTCAATGGAAGTTTGCCATTGACTTGGGTGAGAGCTGGTTTGACCCTTGGTAGCTAAGGCAACACACTGATTCGGCAATCATGCTCATGCGTAATTTGAAGCACATCTTTAAGTAGGACTGAAATATGCGCTTAAGTGGTACACTGAATCGGGGCCTGTTCCAGAGACCATTGACGTCGATGGAAAGACTCTTGTTGACCTCAATGGATTTTGGATTCAGCCCTAAATATTTATGTATCATGATGAAAATATACTCTTAATAATCGTTATTTTGCAAAGAGTTGCAGAAAAGAGTTGGTTTGAAAGACAAGAGGTCTGATTTAGTTCCTAGCTTATCTGAACTAGTTGGTCCCACTCTAATCTGCTTTTATTTCAGCTGATGGAAACTTTACTGTTTCATTGCTTGTAAAGTGTTGTCATGTCCAGAATAGAAGTATGAGTATAATCCTCTTTCCATTGGAAATTGTAGTCTGAACATGGTTAACTAGTGCAATCTGTGTGAATTTATAGGTTGTTTGTGTATGACTTCCTACAGACTTAACCACATCCCGTTGTTAGAGTATTTTATCAAACACATTGTTTTCTATTTTTTCTAGAGCAGGAAATCTTCTTATTGATGTTTCACATGGTTTTAGGAGTTTTGTATATTTCACACTATGGTCATACCATGCAGATTAATTATTATTAATAATATTTATTATTTTATTTTATCAATAGTTAATAATAATACATTCAGTATGGTTTAGAATAATGCTCATCAGGATATTTCTTGCATGGATTACTTTGATTGTCTTGTTCTTGAAACATTTTGTCTTATTCATAAAGATGTCTGAAGCCAACAGAACTGACTTACAAATAGAAATAATGTGGAAATGCAAATATATAGCTTGGTATTGCATGCAGAATACAAATCAAAACAGATTTTAATAATTCATGGTTTAATAAGCCTTTACCTGACAAAGAGGATTGTTAGCTGTGGGAACAAGGTCTTTGTTTTATGTTACATGACCCAGAGCTCAATTTTGATTGGGCACTAGAGCAATCTGAATATTAATAATCATCCTGTCTATGTATGGTACTGCCCCATTACCTTTATATCCAAGCACCTAACAGTCTTTATCCTTACAAACACTTCTGCAAGTTAGACCAGTGCTATGATCCCATTATACAGAGCGGGAACTAAGGCTTGTCTTTACTACCGGGGTAAGTCGACCTAAATTACACTACTCCAGCTGTAGGGATATTAAAGAAGGTTTATATTAGACATGGTTAGACATGGTTTATATGAAAAATAACTTATTGTTAATTGATGCCTTATAACTAAAGGTTTATGTTAGAAGTAAATTTGTGATTCTAACCTGCAAGCCACCAGCTGTGTCTGTGTGAAGCCTGCTCAAAGAAATACTTTGTATAAAACTTGTTAAACATTAATTAACTCTAAGTAAGCCAAAACATACTTGCATCTGAAGAAGTGGGTATTCACCCATGAAAGCTCATGCTGCAAAACGTCTGTTAGTCTATAAGGTGCCACAGGATTCTTTGCTGCTTAAGCCAAAACAGTAGCTGTTATAGTGTATAAATAGAGACCCCCACCCTCTGTAAGTTTTCATCTCACTTTATCTTTGATTGTTAAAAGACAGGGAGTCTCACATAAATTGGTAACACCCCAAAAGGTAAAGAGACAGTGAAATAGATGTGATTAAGATAGAGAATGTATGTGAATGAGTGCCTAGTTTAAATAATGAATGAATGGTTAGAGAGTTACCATCCTGAAGAATTCAGTGTTGGCCGAAGAAGGTGTCAAGTGGGATCAACCAGATGATCCCCGGAGGGCAAACTGGAATCCACCCCACCACACCTCAAAGGCATTAAAAACAAACATCTGATAACATGGAGCCAGCCACCAGCTGATTGATTTAGCAACAGCAGAATGAAGCAACTCTCATAAAACTGGACTCTGAAGACTGAGGACTTTGAGTCAATGGTTCTGCTGCCAGCCTCCAGGAGCATCAGGTGCACCTGACCCGGACTCGGCTCCACTCTTGTGTACAGGATACCTGGCCAGTATTCTGTCACAAGCAACTTTAGGCTGGTAACTATAATATCTACACAGAACTTGTATGAATGATTGTGTGAATGGATATACATATATATATATATATATAAGTAATCATAGGAATAAGTAGCCAAACAACGTTGTTTGCTGTTATCTTTTATTTTATTATGGTATTTACAATAAATGTGACAAATGTCTTTTCCCCTTTAATAAGATCCTGCTAGTTTTTATTGGTATAACACAGCTACGTGAATAACGTAGCTGGAGACAATGTAGCTTAGGTCGACTTACCCCAGTGTCTTCACTGCATTACGTCAACAGGAGACGCTGTCTGGTCGACTTCTCGTACTCTTCTCGGAAAGCTGGAATACCAGGGTTGGTCGGAGAGTGCTCTGCCATTGATTTAGCAGGTCTTCACTAGACCCATTAAAGTGATCCCTGCGGCATCGATTGCAGCAGCATCAATCTCCCCATAGTGGAGACAAGCCTGAGATGAGAGGCTATGTGACTTTACCAAGGCCACACTGGAAGCTTACAGCAAAGCAGGAACCGAACGCCAATTTTCAGGCTGTTTCTCTTCCTGCCAATTCAGGGGTGTGACTCCCACTATTTTCGTCACAGGGGTTCTTTTACATACCTTAGGGGATGCCATGATCAAGACCAAGCAAAATAGGCAGTTATTAACCATGGATATTTTGTTATTCAAGAAAGAAAAGGGAACATTAAACAAAACAACAGAAATGACAGAGTACAAGTGATATACTGGTTACTCCTGTTTCAATCCCTTTGGTATGTCTCTCTGTAGAGAGCTTTTCACAGAGATTACACCCTTGAGAGTGAACCTGCCTTCGGTGTGGCACTTTGCTCTCTGTAAATTGAGACCAAAATGTATTGCTTCCCAAACATATTGTGAATCCAGTCTTGATATCTTATTAGATACATTATGTTTGGGATTGGGCAAAATAATTTTGTTTAAGGGCAGGTGGTTCCTATTAGTTTTTAGTAAATAACCAGACAGTTTATAATTGGGCAAAGTAAGCAATTTTAACTAAATCCTATAAAATTGAAGAAAATACTTAAATCAATTACTTAGAAGAAGCCATTGACGGAGACATCATGAGACAGGCCAGTTATGAATATTAAGAACCTTAAATCCAATTAAATCTCACTATTTCTCTATTTACCAATGTTTAGTCCCTGTTTCCTCTCCAGTAATGCATGATCTAACCACTGGGTGATTAACAGGAGAAACTGTTAGCATTTTAAGTTACAACAGCATTTTCAGATTCCAGTAAAAGCATACATGTTTAAATCTATTTCTCCGGCAGTATCTTAGTTAACTTCCTCTCACCAATCCACGTTGGAGGTTTTCCTTGGGCTGGTTTCTTCTTGAATCTTCTCGGTTTTTCTTATCTGTCTGTGGCAGCTGTAGAGATGGACAGGATAAGTTGAAGAGTGCTTGCTGTTTTAAGCAGGATAGAAGACGGATGTGTGTGCAAGGGATACACACTTCAGAGTCTTTCAGGTTTGTTTAGATTCAAAGTTAGTTGCTGATACTCTTTCATTGGCTCCATGCCTTTGGGGTTATCTTAGGTGATGCCTTGAGCTCCTGAATATGCAGCTCGCTGATGAGTATGCAACAATTCTTTAATTCCCTTTGTTCTTTTTGTGGCAGGAAAGCATCAGATAACTTTTAAAGTTAATCTTAATACTTTCTTTTTTATTCAGTCTATTTTCTGAGATATACTTTCCATTTTCTGAGAGTTTAACAGGAAATGAAATTCTGTTTTCAGGAAGTCCAAAACTCTATTCTTTATATGAACATTTTTAGTTCTCAGTAGTCTTTCTTTCTTTTTAAATTAAATAACTCGTACAAAGTCTTTGGCTTAAATAACGTTGATTCTTACAACAATTTTTGGAGAGATGATTCTTGTCTTCCTGAGTTGGGTGAGGGGTTTGCTTGCACACTATCAGTATTTGATGGAGCATAGGCACCACACAGTAGCAGAAAAGGGCTTAAAGAGATCCTATGGGCCCAGCTGGTGGCCCTACCCCACTATACCTGTAGCCAATGCCAGGCCCGGAAGGAGAAGCAAAGGAGAAAACCTGGCTCATTCAGGGCTGTCTGGCAAAGAGGCAGGAGGTAGCTCTGTCTCTCTACATAAAGGGAGCTTCACCCACAAGTTGGACCACTGCTGGGGGAGAACCACTGCATCCCCAACCAGAGCTAGATTGTTGAGGAGACTGAGGAGCATTCAGCAGTGAGTGAACATTCCTATTTGACTGTAGGAACATTGTGGGGCTAGGCCCTTCCAGCCTTACATCCGCTCCCCACTCAGAAGGACCTGAGGCCATGGCAGGATGCTGCAAAAGGCCCACCGGGGTCGGTACTCCAGTTGAGACACTGCAGACTGTTTGGACTACAGGTTGTCATTCTCCTTGTCATAGATAGCTACTATGTTTGCCCTTTTCCAGTCCTCTGGGATCTCTCTCATCCTCCACAAGTTCTCAAATGTAGTGGCTAGTGGCTCAGAGATCTCTTCAGGCAGTACCTTAAGTGTTCTAGGATGTATTTCCACCAGGGCCTGCTGATTTGAAATCATTTCACTGGTTTAAGTGATTCTTAATTTGGTCTTTTCCTATTTTAGCCTCAGGCCCTACCCCATTTCCACCATGTTTGAGATATTAGTCGTCAAATTACTGCTGTGTTTTCTGCTGTTGTGTTTCCCTCCTCATTGAGTAATGGCCCTACCCTGTCTTTGGTCTTCCTCTTGCTTCTCATATATTTGCAAAATGCTTTCTTGTTAATCTTTGTATCCCTAGCTAATTTAATCTCATTTTGTACCTTGACCTTTCTAACTTTGTCCCTACATGTTTGGTTTTTAAAAAAAAAAAAATCAATCCTTGGTCATTTGACCTGGTTTCCACTTTTTGGATGAATCTTTTTTTTTTTAGTTTCAGTTTATTGAAAAACTCCCGGGTGGTTCTTATCAGACTTCCTATCTTTCCTACACATTGGGATGAATATTTAACATGGTTTTATGCCTAAGGAGGTTATCTTCTTGTCCACAGGAGATAGAACAGAAACATTCTGGAATTTCTTTGACTAGCTTTAATATTTTGTAACATAACTAGTTTTATTCATCCAGGCTGCAATAAACTTATAGCTGTGTCTTAATATTCAGTGAAGGCACAAGCAAGTCTGTCATGATCTAATATTTTTTAAAAGAGATCATTTTATTAATATCATTTTTGCATTAATTTTGAGGTCTCTCCACTACCATTAGCATCGAGCCTCACACATTTAAAAAAAGGAATTGTGACTGGAATGTCATCGCGGCAGAGGTCAAGGGGAAACATAAAATAAATAAATCGGGAAAGGAAGCTAATGGCATATAAATCGCTCTGGGTAAGGTAACTGATGTCAGTAGAGCGCCGACAGTTGGAAATATGTTCAGAATGAGACAGCCTAAAGCCAAGTACCCATCAAATCACCATATTCATAGTTAAAATATCTGAGATACCTGAGGCAGGCTTCTGTACAGCATATTCCAGTAAACTCCTTCTGGCTGCCATTTTGTTATGTCTATACATTTTCTATGGACATATAGATACACATGTAACTGATGCTATAGAAATACCATAGGCTAATGGAGAGAGAGATTTTCCTTCGCACTATTTTGTATTAATCGCTAAGGGCCAGACCTTTGTGTATTCTAGAACTTTGGCTAATCTAGAGCAGCATTCAGCATAGGTGGGCTCTGCCTCCACACCTCTCTGATCTTTGGGATGCGCAGGGCTGGGTCAGCTCCCAGCACACTTTACAGATACTTCTGAGGTGCTCTAATTGCACAAGTTTGGAGCAATCCCCTGGGGATCTTTACACTGCTGGGAATTGATGGAGCACAAACTCTGTGATTAGTGTCAAAATCCAAACTTAGCTTGGGCATTTCTGTGTTCCCCATAACAATATTATCTGAGACCCTTACCATCTTTAATGCATTTAGCCTCACAACACCCCTGTGAGGCAAAGAAGGTCGATTATCCCCATTTTACAGAGGGGGAACTGAGGCACAGAGAAACAGTGACTTGCCCAAGGTCACATGTGAGGCATATGGCAGGGCAGGGAACTGAATTTGGGTCCCCTGAGTCCCAAGAAAGTGCTCTAACCACTGGTCCATCCTTCCTCGGCAACAAAGATGCTTATTTTGTAAACAGGCCACATCTTTGTGATGAGCTAAACCAAAACCACAAAACCAAATATCCCCACACATTAGTTTGTTCATTGCCCTGATCTGGAACTGAATTTATGTCTGGGACCAATCTGGATTAAGGACACAATATTGCCTTGGGACTCCAGAAGTCCAAACTTCAGAGTAAATAGTGAAAGGCAAATGCTTTGGCTCACTGGTGGCAGCCACTCAGGAAGCAACTCAGGAGTTTATCAATCTCACCCAGTATCTGAGCACGCACACTTATTTCCTTGCCATTGCAGGGGCCTTGAGCACTGGTGCACCTCAGTCCCTCCTGTTCTCTGCCTGTGGCACAGAATAGCCTAGTCTCTTGAGGGCTGTAATACTTTGGTCTCATTTCAGTTGCTGGGTTTAGTACTGGTGATGGGTGGTGTTGGTGGCCTGCGATATTCAGGAAATCAGACTAGATGATCTGGTGGTCTCTTCTAGCCTTAAACTCTATGACAAGAAGCAATGACTGTATCTTCACAGCCTCTCTTGGAGGCAGGGAAATATTATCTCTACTGAGGAATTGTGGCACCGAGAGATTGAGTGACATGCCAAAGGTAACAAAGGACATTTGTGCCCAGCTGGAAATGGCTTCTTAGTCTGAAATCCAGAACCTTACCCACAAAACCAACTTTCCAGACTAGACAGTATATAGGAAACAGGCAGGCTGAAGTTATTTGAGTCAGGTTGTATCAAGAGGAGTCAACTTATTACTAATGCATAAAAAAAACAAACTGAAAATATATGCTCAAAAACAACACATTTAATAAAATAAAATAATACTTTTGAATCCACCAAGAAGCATAGCAACGCACAAGAAATTATCGGCAAGGAAGGCAGGTTATCTGAAACTTCATGCATTTTTCTTGTGTTCCTCTATAGCCCATGTTTAGTGCTACCTGAATCTCCCACTATTTTACACATTGCCGATCTGTTTCAGTCACTGTAAATAGAGAAGCATCTTTGGAACTAATTTATAACTATATAAAAAAAGAGTGACAATTCCTGTAGGAAGGAAAATGCAACCGTTTGGATTGTAATTGACAAAGATTACTTTTTTTTATTATTATTACTATTCAAGCTCAGTATATGAATGTGAGCTCATAGAATCTCTGCTCTAATGTAGTTACAGATAATAAAACCTCTTTGTAGCCTGAAACTGTAGAGTGATTACAGCAGAGTTATCCGAATAACTCACAAGAGGTTATTGCGCTTTTATGAATTAGAAGATGAATGGAGAGCGAAATGGGATAAAAAGGTTTCACAGCCATTTTGGTTAATTGGTGGAGATTCTGTCAGCATTTTCTCCTGACATGCTGCATCGTGCTAGATAAATACAGCCCTTTGCATTGAGACTTTAACTCTTTAGGTGAGATCCTCCTACTCCACACAAAAAGATACCCAAGGAGAGTAAAAGAATCATGGAGCTGAACCTTATGTAACAGTTTACATTGAACCTCTTTACATTTTGGCTATGCCGGATGCAAATTCTTCTCCAAAGTGGGAAAGGTAGGGTGATATCCCATCCCCAGTCAAGTAAATGGAAGTTTTGCCATTTACTTCAATGGAGTCGGTATTTCACCCATAGCTCGTAGTTGTCTACTGAGCACCAGTTGAGCTGGGCAGCATTTAGATGATGCATTTGGAGTTGTTCTTCAAGTTAATAAAGCTAAGAACAGTTCTTTCCATTGTGGGATTTGGTTAAGTAGACAGCTTCTCTTGCGCTGCTCTAAATGACTACAAAGAACCAGATAGCTTTCATGGAAAGGCTCTCTAATACTTGGAGTAATACAATACAAAGAAAACCATAGTTCTATTGTTCAGTTACTTTCCCAGTGTTTGACACGCACACCCACAGCACGTGTAATGTTACAGCAGAAACTTTTATTTGCTTGAACTCCTTTCAAGAAAAAAAAATGGATCTCGTACTTATCATTTATCAGCCTCTCCCAGCTGTCAATCTAATTTTCCTGCCTCCACTGATCATATTTCAGCTGTCTGTTCCTTAACAGATTTTGTTTTGATTGCTTCTGTTCAGACTCTGTCTTTCATCTCAGCATCTCTACCGACCATATGCTAGCTTGACCCACGACCAAAAAAACTTCAAGTTTCTCCTCTTATTATCTGAGGATTTTTTAATTTGTCAGTGGCATTTGGCTCTTGGCCACCTGCCCTGAAATATGCTGCTGTTCTTTCATTGGGGGAAGAGGTGTGGAAAACAATGACTTCACGCTCAGACATCTTCAGAAATACTAAATCTTCCACCACTGTCCTCCTGAAGATAAAGCACGTAATAAAACGAGGCCTTTGCACTACTGCCAAGCCTTCCATCCAAGAAGCGTCAACTTTCCTGTGGGTTTGAATGGCAGCATCTCTTTTAGATAAATACCCAATCTTGATTTTTAAAATTGCCAGTGATAAATTCTCCATCACAAACCTTGATAAGTTGTTAATTACTCTATTAAATCTTCACCTTATATCCAGTCTGAATTTGTCTAACTTCAGCTTCAAGCCATTGGACTGTGTTATAACTTTGTCCGCTAGATTGAGGATGTTTCCGATGTTGGTACTTTCAGACTGTGATCATGTCCACCACTTACCCTTCTCTTTGTTAAGCTAAACAGATTGAGCTCCTTGAGTCTATCACTATAAGGCATGTTTTATAATCCTTTAATCATTCTTGTGGCTCTTCTCTGAACCCCTTCCAATTTGTCAATATCCTTCTTGAATTGTGAACACCAAAACTGGACACAATATTCCATGAATGGTTGCACCAGTGGCATATATGGAGGTATTGTAACCTCTCTTTTGCGACTCAATAGTCCCATGTTTATGCATTCAAGAATCCCATAAGCCCATTTAGCCATAATGTCACATTGGGAGCTCATGTTCAGCTGATTATCCACGATGACTCTATCATGTATTCAGAGTCACTGCTCCCCAGTTTGATTCCCCATCCTGTACATATGGCCAACATTCTTTGTTCTTAGGTGTATATCTTTACATCTGGCTGTATTAAAACACATACTGTTTGCTTACAACCTGCTTACCAAGCAATCCAGATCTGTCTGGTCATCACCTGCCCTCTTCAATCTTTGTGTCATCTGCACATTTTATCAGTGGTGATTTTACCTTTCCTTCCAGGTCATTGATAAAAATGTTAAATAGCGTAAGGCCAAGAGACAATCTCTGTGGGACCCTACTAGAAATGCACCCACTCTATAACGACTCTGCATTTACAATGACATGTTAAGACCTATCGGTTACCAAGCTTTTAATCTATTTTAGTGTGTGCCATCTTAATTAAAAGCCTTCTCTCAATACAGCAGAGAGTAGGAGGGTGAAAATGAGTCACTTGCAGTTCATCTCCAAAGCTGCACCCCTCCCCCCTTCATAATGAAATTTTCTCCTTTCCCATTTCTTTTGTTGCTGGAATGAAACTGTTATGAGGTGGGTGAATCCCTGTTATGGGCTGAATTAAAAGCCAACTGAGATTGGTAGGTGTGAACTCAGCCTTCAATTAACATAATTGTAAGCATAAGCCCCACCTGAGACAAAAGGTGTGTGTGAACCCACCTAGAAGCTTCTGGCTGAGTATCGTTTTGGGTACAGGTGCGTTTTGGAGGAAGAGAGATCACACAGAAACCAAGGTGAGACAAGAACAGACTAAGGGCTGGTCTACACTGGGAGGGAGCGGGAAATTGATCTAAGATACACAGCTTACCTGGCCATCCTCACGGCAGCGAGTCGACTGCTGCGGCTCCCCTGTCAACGCTGCTTATGCCTCCTGCCAAGGTGCAGTACAGGCATCCATTCACAGACTGATTTATCGCGTCCAGACGAGACACGATAAATCGATCCCCGATAGATTTGGCGGGTAGTATAGACGTACCCTAAGGGAGAGACCCAGCCTGAATGAGCAGCTGGAAGCTTGGTGCCTGACCCTGGAAGAAACCTGGGAAGAGGAACTTGGATCAGGAGTGCAGGCTAAGGAGTGCTCAAAAGGTCTTGGTCGGGCCCGCCAACGGAAATTCCAGGCCCCAGGGCCAGGGCCATCCATGGCGGGGCAGGGCCTGGGGGGGAAGTGAGGAATCCATCACTTTTGGGACTGCTCGTGCTGGCCCAAGTGGTCCTGCAAAGCGTGGGGCCCAGAGCAGTCTTGTACACCTAGACTCTTTTAAATCATCTGAGCCCCTGGGCAATTGCTCCCTTTGTCCATCTTGGTAAATAAACAAAACCATATCAAAGATAATACCAGATTCCATTAATTTCTGCTTCCAACTGGAACACCGTACTAGATCCCGCATTTTTGACTCGCTCCTCGGACAACATAAAAGTTTAACAACCAGAGAGCTGTCCAGCAGAATAGAATGTAAGAAATACAAGTCATGAAGGCTGAATGTGGCTGTTATACACACGAGGAGGTGGTGGTGGTGGTGGTCAGCGGGAATGTTCAGAAGGCAGCAGATATTTATTGTTTAAGAAATGCAAACAGTTCATTTGCAAAATCAGTTTAACCGCAGTTCCTATGGCAGGCGATCTAACACAATACAAGAGATAAGTCTGGGCATATCATCAGGATTCAACCTTCGTTCCCATTTTTCGACTTGATTTCATAATTCTCACAACTTCCTTCTAACAACCCAAATGACAAACAAGACATTTACTAAACACTCACATTGTTTGCTTTATCTTTCCACTCAGTCAGAAATACAACAGGATTATCTACCGAGAAAAACCTGCCTCTCATTTACTTTCCAAAACGCTCGTGCTGCCTTTGTAGTTACCATAGCTGCAATTATCATTGTTGGCATCCAGAGATAGAGATTTTCCTATTTACACTTCATGGCCGGCCCTTGTGAAGTTTAATAAATGAAGTCAGCGGTTACATTATCATTTGATAGACTCATCACTGGCATGCCGGATAGTAGGCACTGAAATATGCAATAAATAACGATCCTAGAGGGAAAGGAAAAGGTTAGAAAGAACAATGTTATGTGAATTTCAATCACTGCAATTTTTTGACTTGGATGGAAAAAAATAAAAACCTAATTTATTATTAGCTTTTTTTCTCGCTTTGGTTGTGGTTCTACGGAAAGATGGTCTCCTGTGCATTCAACAGCATGGGCTAAATAAGGTCTGTGCTGGCAGAAGAGGTCACATCAGCAGAAAATCAGCTAGGAACCCACTGCCCATCACGCTGACCAATATCGTCTTATGGTTTCCTTGTCCTCCCTCATCCATAGCCATCTGTGGTACTTAGAGTGTACACTAGAAAGTTAGGTTGGCATAACTACATCTGTCAGGACTGTGAAAAATGTCACGCCCTGTGCAGTGTAATTAAAATAACCTAAGCTCTAGGTTGAGAGAAGAATTTGGTGGTAAGTGTTCACATCACCAAGATACAGCGGCATTTCTAGTGTAGACATACCTGAAGATTTTGAGGAGGGGCAGGGACCATCTTTTTGTTCTGTGTTTGCCTAGAGCAGTGGGGTCCTGGTCTATGGCTGAGTCTCATGGGTGCTACAGTAAAACAAGTAACTCATAATTAGTACTAAAGTTCCTGTAATCTGGGAGGGTTTGTGGCTACAGCAGTCAGAGATCATAAAATATGAGGGTTGGAAGGGACCTCAGAAGATCATCTAGTCCAACCCGCTGCTCAAAGCAGGACCAATCCCCAGAAGGATTTTTGCCCCCAAATTGCCCCTTCAAGGATTGAACTCACAACTCTGGGTTTAACAGCCCAATGCTCAAACCACAGAGCTATTCCTCCTGCTTATAAGCTAGATTGGTTCAGTGCATGCCCCCAGCAGTGGGAATTCTGTGCATCCTTTGGTGGAACTTAAAGCTACTTTCTCCCCAGGAAATCCCAGTGTGGAGCAGTGCTGGAAACAGCCAATAATAGGAGTAATAGATTGGGCCTATCACTGAAACTGAGTCTATACCCACTGGAGACAATAGAAATCCATATTATTGCACAGTCACAAAGGGTCTGATGCTACAAACACGTATTAATACACATAGCCCTTACTACTACGAAATCAAAGGCAAAATCCCATTTCACTGTAAGATTTAAATAGAGGAGGTATGCTGATTTACACCACCTGTATATCTGTCTTACCAGGCTTACTCATGGTAGTGCTTGCAGTATTGTGTGTGAGAGAGTGTTTACCTAGTAACGAATGCTGTATTTAAGTTTATGCCCAACGTTCATTACTAGGCAAACACTAATATACATACCTACTCACATGCTGATATTGACTACACAAGGGGGTAATGTCACTGGTGATTACAGTTACTGTAACTCACTAGTGGTATGTCTCCTCTGCCTGATCTGCAGAGCATGCATTACACTGATCAACAAATGCAAATAACTTATTCAACGATTAACTTACAAAAAATGGCCAAAACATTGCTCATGAACATTATTTGTTCAGTTTTACTAGTGATTAACTTGGATAGCCACTGTCTTTTCATCTGTAGACACATGCACAAACACACATTTATACAAAGCACAAATACACAGGCAGAGTCACTATTAAAGCCATTGACAATAAGGAAGAAGAGGTTCACAAAGTGAATGGAAGAATCCATATTGCATGCAATTTAGCTTGGCAATATTTTGTTCTGCTTTTTGGTGCTGCTTGAACTTTTTCCTTCATAACATTTTATGTCTCTTCCTGGAAATACACCAAGCAGCACCTGTCCATTTTACCTCTCCTCTTGTAAGCCTTTGAGGTGAGATTATTGCAGAGATGGCTTTGAAGTCTTAGCTTTTGTTTCTGTACCTTTTGCTGGAAATTATTTTTCTCTCTCTCTCTCTCTCTGAATACAGAATTGTTGATGGGGGCTCCTGGCAGAGCTTTCATTTGAGAAGCAAAGTATTTTGATGCATATCTTTTTTTATCCTTGCTTGAATCTTGAAGGTAATAGTTTCTGGCTTGTATTTTTATTTCATTTTGATCTAGTTTCTTTCCAGCGGCTGTGTTCATGGTGATTTTTTATGTGTGATGTTAAGTTTCCTAATTACTTTCTATTTGTAGTTATAGCATGATATATAGGTATAAAATATATTCAGATATACAGTAATATAGCCTGGTATTTACACATGGTGGCCCCAAACTTGAAAAGATGACAGCCACCATCAGAGACTGAACTGGGAACCCGTGGTACTAAGCATATGAATCTCCGCAGCTTGAACTAAAGATCTGGGATCTCAAGCGGACTCACATCCCCAGTGGACCGGACACAAAGGACCCATAATGCCCACTGACCATAAGCAACACAAATGATTATGTGGGTGCTTAATTTTAAATCCATTGACTTCAGCGGAATTACTTACGTGCTTGAAGTTAAGCTCGTGTGTAAGTGCTTGCAGGATCGGGGCCTTAGGGGCGAAGGCAGCTGTAACCTTTAGAACAACAGCGGTTCCCTTGGTAGTGGAATGGTTGCCATCTTGTATTACTCATATCCCAGATCATCAGGGCTCGTTCCCTCTGTGTGGCAAGTGGAGACATGGCAGAGCTATGCATAGTGGGCTTTAGAGGAAGCATTGCTGCAAGGATCCTCCAGCTGTCCTCATTGCAACTGGAGGATTAGGGAGTCCAGAGGGCTGCTTCAGCTGAACCAGATTCTGTGGAGCAGCTCCACAGCTGCTCCCTGGCCTGGCAGGTGGGATTCCTTGCCTACCTTGGAACCAGATTCTCATACCTTTCCTCGCTGAATAATATATAGATCTCAGTGGGACCACTTGTGGAGTAAGATGCTTCTACTCATTGTGAGTAAGGGCATCAGACTCTGGCCTTTGGTGAACAAAATTGTTACTCGGTCTGGAAATTCAGGGAGAAATTCTGGCTCCACTGAAGTCTTAGGCAAAATTCCCATTGGCTTCCGTGGGAAAACTCCCTTTACTTCCATGGATCAGGATTTTACCCGTGGTCTTGAACTGAATCAGAACCAAATGAAATCACTTCTTTTGATATGAGGAAATACCTATGATCTGCCAAGCAGTGACGTTAGATTGTGCATGAGCCAGGAAGAGCTGATTTTCTGTATTTTCTTTTAAATTGATGATTTAAAGCCCTTGTGTTGTGGAATACCTAACCTATGTAACCATAGCAACTTATATTTTTACTCTTGTGTGGCTCACTGTCACACTTCTTGTTGTGTCCTGTCTCAAATTAAGTAGCAAACAGAGCTGGTTGGAAAATGAAGTGGGAGAAACTGGCAACATTTTTACAAAATATGTTTTACATGGGGTTCCCCCCCAATGGAAATTCAAAATGTCAATGAAAAATTCATAGAGATTTTGCAAAATTCAACTAGTGCTAGTTGTATGCACTTCAGGTTAAGGAACAGTGCTTTGCACAACACAGTCCTGATCCTGATTGGCACTCCCAGGGGATATCACAGTAATAATAATAAATTGTAATATGGCCTGACATACCCCCATCATCTGTCCAGACCTGATGAGATCTCTGTGTGTGCAATTTGGTTTTGATAGTGCCAAGTTGCCATTAACCATCAGGATTTTGCATGAATACTTTCTCCCCTTCCTGGAGAGAAGGTCAGTTTTGCCTGGTGTACCTTTTGGATGTTGTTTGAACTGGCAAATCTCATCTTCAATGTGTGCCTTTATACCAGGCCACAACAAAACTCTCCGCCTCTATTCTTTGCACTTTTCTACTCCTGTGTGTCCCAAATGAATGTGCTATTTTATTTCTGATCCCAGGGCTTGTGGAAGAAGGGATCTTCACCTTTAAAGTTTAGCTCATCCATAAGTGTTAGTTTCCCATAGAACGTCTACTGCCATGACATTTGTGGCAGAAACACAAAGTTTTGGATTCTATCATTGCTGATAAGTGGGGCTCAGTGAGTCTTCATCAATAGTTTTGTCTAACAGAGAAAGCAGACATGAGTAAACTGGCATCTTAATTGACTCCTCCTCAGTGGTATACCTGGCCACAAACAATCTGCTTAAAGTTTCAGTGACTGGGATATCCTTCCCTAGTCACTATTTAACCAAAATGTATTTCAGTAAGTGCAAAAGACTGTGAATGATTGTCCCCAAAGCTGTGTGGTCTGACTCCATTGTAATTTTTCTCCCATACACAGCTGATGCACTCACAGCAGAACACAATTGCATAGACCTCTTTTTATAGCTCTTGATAATTTTTCTCAGTGGACATGCAGGGTATTATCGAAACCTCCAAACTAGATAGAAGTTAGAAGATGAGTAGACAGATTTTTAATATTTTGGACATGGTCCTTCATTGCTTTGCACCTTGTGTAGTTATTTGCACCTGTGGAAAATGAACCGAAAGTGAGCATAAATCATTGCCAACTCCATTCAAAGTGGTAATCGCGTTTACACCCACATTGCACAGGTTTAAATAGCTAGACAAGGAGCAAGGCAGAAGAGACTCAAGCCATTAACATTTAGATAGCCAGTGCTTGAAATACATTCAAATGAAAATAGGAAAAAAGAGACATTTGAACTGAGACACAATAATCACAGCCAGAACTGAGTGAAACTCTTCTTACTTCCTATTTCCCTTAATACAGCCATCTTGTAAGCACACTTTATAATTAGTATTGCCCCGAAGGCAGTCCTCAATATCCAATTCTCTGGTTTCAAATGACGAGGTAACAGAAACACGTTCACAAGTGGTAACATAGTGCTGCCTGAACGAATGGCACAGTGTAGCTCGTTAATTAGACACCTATATGTCAATTCCACTTCAAGCACTGCTCGATGTCAGCCTGGACCACTCACCTTGTTATATCACGGTGTGTTATGGAAAGTGACATGATGAATGCAGCCAGTCTGCCAGGACACATGCCACGCAGGAAATGCAAGGACACTCAGCTGGAGCCACCATTTATGCCTCCTGCAAACAAAAAGGCCACAGCTCAAAGAGGGAGAGAGGGAGGACCCGCCGCCGAACTGCCACAGAAGAAGCAGTGCGGTTAAGCTGCCGCTGAAGTGCCGCCGCTCGCCTTTTTTTTTTTTTTTTTTTTGGCCGCTTGGGACGGGAGAAAAGCTGGATCCGGCCCTGACTGCACAGGGGCTTCCAAAGTCCTGACCTCATTTGCTTACCAGTGAATTCTTCTTCCTGATTTGTGATCAGAGGCACCATGGACTCATGTTCACGCAGAGTATTAGCTTCAGCCTCCAGCCGTGAGTCTAGTGATGCCGTTATGAACAAAACCCAAGAGTGCAACAACTGGGTGCACGCTCTTTAAGTGTGGCTTCCCCTGTGTTTCTGGCAAGCACAAAGAAAGGCCCAAATGCCTGTTATGGCGCACGGTGTTATCTAGTGAAAGCATGAAGACTAATAAACTTAACTGACAGCTGGAATCCCTTCACAAGGTACACACAGGGAAACCAAGGTCATTTTTCCAGCACTGGAAAGTAGAACTTTCTCGTTAACAAGTGCAATTCAATAGAGCCATATCAGTCTCTGACCATGCCCAAAAGGCATCATCTGAGGTGAGTTACCACCTTGCACCAGCCCAGAAGCCTCATGCAATTGGAGAGATTGTGATTTTCCCAGCGGCAATCGATTTGGTGGAAATTATATGTGGGGAAACCATAGCAAACAAACTTAAAGTCTATCAGGCTCCAACCACACAGTGAAGTGAAGGACTGAAGTGATGGCAGCAGACCAGGAAAACATATTAGGAGAGCAGCTGAAAAAAACACTTGCTTTTGCTCGTCACATTGATGTGAGCACTAAGGGTTGTGATGCACATTTCTTGGCTTTGGTGAAATACACATGGGAGGGTGCAATTCTCAAAGACATTCTGTTCTGTCACCCTCTTCCCAGACACAAGACTGCACAGGGAATATTCAGTGTGCTACCCGGCTCCATGCAAGACAAAAATATCTGGTGTGATCACATGATGGGTTTTTGCACAGATGGAGCTCTGTCTATGGCAGGCCACAAAGCAGGTCTGCGTGCCTTAAGAAAGAAAGTTGCTTCATCTGCTGTGTGGACAGCATGATTCACAGAGAACAACTGGCATTTAAAGCTCTGACTGCGGTGCTAGGTGAAATTTTTGCAGCAGGTCTCATCTATTGTGAATTACATCAAGGCTCAGCCTCTTGGCCCACGTCTGTTTGCTAAACTGCGTGGAGACACGGGTCCAATCGTGGCATGTTGTTGTCCCACAGTGAAGCTTGTTGGTTCTTGAAAGGAAAAGTACAGGGATGATCTTTTGAACCGAGAGACAAGCTGCGTGCCTATGCCATGGACTGCAAAAGAACTGAATTTGTTGATTTTTGGTGACGCCAGGAAGATGTGCCTTCTCGCTTATGTCACAGGCATATTTGGGAAACTGAATGAACTGAAAACAGGGCTGCAAGGAAAGAACACCCCCATCCTTCTGCTGAGTGATTGAATCACCGGATTCACAAAGAAAATTGTTTTCAGGAAAGAATAATCTATTGAAGACAACCTGCATCCTTCCCACAGCTTCGCAAGTTCCTGTTTGACAATAAAACTATTCAACCTTCCACACAGGTGAGGACTGAGCATTTCAGGCAGGAGGAGGAACAATGTGCGTTCTTTCCTTCCACATGAGAAAGCATGAATGGGTGCAAAACCCCTTTCAGTGCAAGCCTGAGGCCATGGATTTGCCAGACGCTGAAATCGAATAGCTCATCGAAATTTCCTGCGATCGATTCTTGTGAGGAATGTATGCTCAGCTTTGTCTCCCAGAGTTCTGTTTCACTGTCAAGAATGAATATCCTGTAGTCTCAACGTGCACCTTGAAAGTGATGGGGCCATTTCTGAGCACACATTTGTGCACTTGGTGTCCAACAAGTCTCAGTATCAATCTGCTGCTGCTGTCACATCAGAGAGTAGATGGGCACTTTCTGCCATGCTGCCAGACTTCAGGAAGCCCATGTATCACATTCGAGAGAATTAAATAATGTATTTAATTTGTAAATTCCTTGGTCACTATTTTGCTTTGTTGCTGTCGGGGGTCATAGGAAACAGTAAGTCCCAAAACGGACTTATGCAGGCAAATAGTTTGGAACCCCCCCGTGTAGATGTACCTCGAGGGGATAGGCTTCCTCTCTGAGAGCTTTGGGGAAGTTTGGATCTGGATCCAGATTTGAATGTCTGGGCTTGGGCCCACGTCTAAGAAAGAGCAACAGGTAAAAAGAGAACAAACACATGCCAAGAAATTCAAAGTGAACATAACTTTTGGTCCTTAACTCACCTCAGGAGTCTTTATTTTTAGAAACAACCCCAAATGAGGAAATGATGGAGCTTGAGCTTTAACAGGTTTTGTCATGTTGCGTTGCAATTTTTACTTAGATCTCAGGATTTATATTATCTGTGAATATCGTCTCCAAGTCTGAAATTCTAAATACTATATAGCAAGAGAAGCGGCTGGAATATTGTCTATCTGTGCTTTGCCATCGCATGCAAATGTTTTTTTTTTGAGATGTCAAAAGCAACTCAAACAATACACCAAATTCTAATCAACAGAAGTCATCATGGTTCTCTTTTATTGCTCAGTACATCAGCTTATTTTCATAACAAAAACATTTTACTTTCTGTGGGAACAGATGCATTTGTGACTATTTGCACTGAAATATCCAAACATTACAGTAAAGCAGCAATTTACAGTTGGCTGACTGTGTCTCGTCTTCAGTATACAATTAGTGAACAATGAAGAACTCATTATCTTCTTATTTCATTACAGTCAAGGAAACAATTAAAATTGCTGTTTGGTAAAAAAAAAAAAGGAAAACAAACTAACATCTTGGCTTTTCAGAAACCGCAAAGCATCTGCCATTGTGTCAACTGCACTTCTGTGAAACTCCTCTGAAGGAATTTGCCATGACATTGCTTTGACTTTCATGCTGGGAGGGCATGGAACAACGTTAAGGGATTTACAGAGTGGAGTCCTGATCTGCAAGGAGTTCTACACAGCTGGAGTATCCTGCCTGCAGAAGAGCTCCTTATATAGGATCAGGGCCTGAGGCCCCAATTCATCAACGCACGGTAGCAAGTGCTTAACTTTAAGCATGTGTTGAAATCCTAATGAAGTCAATGGGGTTTGGGCACATGCTTAGCACCTAAGCATATGCTTAAACTTGTCTTGTTTCAGATCCTGGAGGAGCTTTTGTTGGAGTTGTCCTCTTTTCTTTTCTTGGGCCAAATTGTATCTTCAAGTCTATTGGTCAGACATAGGAGCACATAGTCATAGGAAATGCCATCCTGGATCAGACTGTTGCCTGTCTGTCTAATTCTGTATCCCATCTCTAATAAATACCAGATGTTTTGGGGGAAGATGCAAGCGCGTTCATAATAGATAAATAAACTGCCCATACAAGACATTCTTAACATCTACTTATCTACCTAACCAGCCACCTGCCCATCCAGATACTTATATGTATAATATAGCATGTGTAGTAGTATCTGAACACCTCCGAAGTATTTACAAACAATCTTTCTTTCTTTCTTTCTTTCAAGGCAGCTAGTGCTTGACTTAAACCCTATTGCTTCCTGGTATGTCTCTTATGTTTTCTGTTCTATCTAATGTAACTATGGATGTTTTCATTAACCACATAAATGCCTAATCCTTTTTTGAATCCTGCCAAACTCTTGGACTCCGTGTTTTCTTGCTGCAGTCACTCAGTTAAATTGTATGTTATGTAAAAAAAAAGGTTTTCATGGTTTTAAATGTGTTACTTTTCAGGTTCCCTTGTTCTTGCTTTATGAAAAAGGGTAACTAGAAGAATCCAATTTCCTGTCTGAATACCACTTGTGATTGAATCGAAATCTGTCATGCGCCCTTTTATTTGTCTCCTTTCTGAGCGCTTCAGTCCTCATCCTTTCAGTCTCTCCTCCTATGGAAGTCATGCCTCTAGTTCTTTTCATTGCCGGTATCCGCACCCATTCTATTTTTGTTCTTTTGTTTTTGATGCAGGACAACCAGAACTGAACACCCTCCTCAGGGTCAAACCATGCAATTGAGTTATATAATGACACTGCGATATTTTCAGTGCTCTATTCTCTCCCATGCTTTACACATCCTAACATCTGGTTACAGTTAATTTAATCTGGTTGCAGCCGATTTTGAAAGCAGCAATGTGTACAAGTATTATTCCTTCCAATGTGCATTTGTCCACACTGAATTTCATCTGCCATCGGGCTGCCAATTTGCCTAGCTTTGTTATATCCCCTGGGATTTCCTTACTGTTTTTTCTAGTCTTGTCTAACCTACTGTTGTGTTTTCTGCAAATTTTGTCCTCTCACTAGCCACCCATTAAATAATATATGAAACAACACTAGTCTGAGGATCCTATTCAGCAAAACACTTATTTAAGCTGACTTCTTTGGGACCACTCATGCTTAAAGTAGAACACATGCTTGAGCACTTGGCTGGATCGGGGCCTGAGTCAAGATCCTTAGGGTACTACTCAGTTGCCTTTTACAATGTTGCCCATTTATTCCCACTCTTTGATTTCTGCTCCTTAGCCATGTTCTAATCCATGACAGACCTTTTCCTCTTTCCACACGATTTAGTACATTGAAGGACTTTGTCAAAGGCTCTAGTTCCCCCTATCCACTATTGACACACTCAAATAGGGTGTGTCAATAGGCTGGAGATACCCCACTTTTCTTTGCTGAATTCATGCTTATTTTCCCTCTCGTATCATGTTTTATAAACTCTACTCTAATTAGCGTTTCAACTATTTCATCTAATACTGAAATGACGCTCCCTTCCTTTAATTCCCAAGTTCACCCCAAAAGCACTTTTTAAAGGAAGGTACAACATTTGTGACCCTCCAGCCCTCTAAAATAGTAGCTCATTTTAATGAGAGGTTGAATATGCAACTCAGTCAATTCACTCTTAAATTCCTTCATGACTCGAGGATGCATATCATCTGGTTTCTTGCTTGCTGTTCTTAATTTGAGCACCACCTTCTCCTTTGAGACTGTGACAGACAGACACTATCCTAGACAAGCCGTATGGAATTAAGATAAACGTTGTTGAATTAGGTTTAATACCTTTGGGGGCCATTGTATTAAGAAGGGAATTCTCTATATGTTATTGTGGAATTGTATGTAGCCACAGTGACTTGGATGAGAAGGGCCATACCCCAAACTAAAGGGACAGCAGTGGAAAGTAGATGGATGGGCAGTGGATGTAGCGTCCCAGCTGGGACGTCCCCTATTCAGGGTCTGGATCATACAGAGCTCGAGTCACACAGGGCTCTGGGCTGGGACCCAGTGGAATGGGAGGGCCCGGGTCCCCCCACCCCACTGCCTTAAAGACTTGAGTCAGCAAATCGACCAGCGAATCAGGGAGCCAGAAGTTAAGCATTCCAACCACTAGGCCACCCAGCCCTTTTAAGCATCCTGTTACAATATTATTTCCTACTCTGGGATGAACTAAAGTGTTGCAAATGAAGCTGTTGGATGGCATCAAAGTCATTCAGGGTCTATACACACTGCACCTGAAAGTGTGCCTCACAGCCCAGCAAGACGGACTCATGCTAGCTTCACTCAAGGTAACATGCTGAAAATAGCCGTGTCAATGTTGCTGCCCAGGTGGCAGCTCAGGCTAGCTACCCAAGCTTGAAACCACAGGGTCAAGTGGGCTTGGACTCAGGTTGCAGCTCATGCCATAACGTCCACGCTGCTATTTTTTATTGTGCTAGCTCACACAATGCTAAGGTGAGACCTTCTACTCAGTCTGGGAGGCACGCTCCAAGCTGCACTGTAGACATAGCCACACTTACTTCTCTGAACAAACTGCAAACCACTTGCAGCTGTTAAGACAGCAAGCTGAAGTGCTTGCAGCATCGGTTGTTGACAACTGTGCTGTTTGGAAAATGGAATTTCGATCCTGTGGGAAATTCTGATACTTTGAGGTTTGTTTTCATCCTGAAATGGGAGAAAAAAGTCAGAATCTCAACAGGGTTTTTTTTCCTGGAAAATGTTGATTCAGAAATGTCAAATATTTTGTTTATAAAATGGAAACTTTTCAGTTTGAAATGCCAGCATTTCAAAATGGGTTTGAAAGGTTTCGTTTCAGAATGTCAGTTCACAAAGCAATGTTTTGTATCAAGTTTTCCCATTTTTGGAATTGACATTTTTTATTTGTGAAAAATGTCAATTTCAAAAGATCCCCGTATTTTTTTGAATAACTTTGGTTGATTCAAATTAATCCAACTCTACTACTGATCAAGCAGCTTCCAGTTTTGTGAGAATCCATTCCCTGAAGTCAGAAAAGACGATTCAACAGAATCCGCTTATAATAGGATCTTACTGGGATCCATCTACCAATTATATATTGTATGAAGCATTCTTAAGGGTTTCTCTCCCCTTCCTCCACATCTCTGGTTCCATATAGGGCAGAGAATAAAAGTTAACAGTATCCCACAATAGAAGAAGCTAGATAAAATAATCATAATATTTAATAATACTAATAGTAATTTTGTATGTATAGCACCCCACCACCTTCACACTGCTTTGGAGTCCATACAATTGCAACAGAAACAAACATGATATACTCAAAATATTTTTTAAAATGTGCACATTTAAAATTAAAATAAACAAGACTGTCCAATTTAATAATAATGATAAAAAAGCACTGGGAAGGGATGGCTAGGGAGGCTAACAATTATTAGGCCAACTGGGGTTATTCTGACATCACTTTTTTTTTTTTTTTTTTGGAAAAAATGCTCTCAGGTGGGATTTTTTGAGAAGTAGGAAGCTGTTCGTTCATGCGAACAGACACCTGTACAAGGCTCACTGTGAAGGTGTCAAATGTAAGCTCAGGCTGATACTGTTCAAGGCTTTAAAAAAACCCTGCCGTGCCAATTCGAAGTCGAGCTTCAAGGCACAAGATTGGCAGTTTGACTTAACATTGGCACTAGTCGTTTTCTTAAAGCCCTAAAGGGTCTTGGCCTTGACTTTCATTTGCAGCTTACACTTTGAGCCTGGCACTGACAGGTCTGTCTGCTCCTGCACCACCAAGTGGCTGCGGTTTCCCATGTGTTTATGGACTACATGACATATGAAGGTGAGTGAGCTTTTCCTGTGGTCGGCCCAGGAGCGTAAAACTCTTTGCCCCAAGAAACCTGGGCCATTTTGTCCCTCCCTGCTCTTAAAAATCACATTCAGGCTGTTTTATTTCCAAAAGTGTTTAAAATGCCCACTCTTGGTTTTCTTCTGTGTTAGCCTACTATGTTCTAATAGTGAGGGTAATTAACACCGGGACAATTTACCAAGGGCCGTGGTGGATTTTCCATCATTGGCGATTTTTAAATCAAGATTGGGTTTTTATTTTATGTATTTATTTTAAAGATAGGCTCTAGTTCAAAAGGAATTTGGGGGCGGGGGGGAAGTTCTCTGCCGTGTGCTATACAGGAGGTCAGATTAGATGATCGCCTTCAGGCCTTGGCATCTATGCGTCTGTTCTATACAGACTCTTCACACACAGCACAGCAGCTGGTAGCACAGCACGCCATTTTGAAACTGTTTCCTTTTCACAGGGTTGACAATTGATCCATTTTCCATTTTTCACACTGGTTTCAGCAATATTCTCATTGACTTGATTTTGGATTTTTCTTTTTCAAAATCCTACATTTGGGTCTCCTGAAGATCACGTTTTTGAGCATGATTGTGATTTGTTTTTAAAATATCTGAAAGTGTCACAGAAGTGTTCATGAAAAATAGAGACCACAGATGTTTTTGATTCCTTTTGACTTCATTGGAAGGAGGAGGAGGATATATATGCTTCCAATTATTCTTTCACCATCTACAGACTGATGATATTTCTGAAGGAAAAGATTGAGGGGGAAGGGTTTTTCACCATTTATAGATGATGGCAGTGTAGCCCAGTGGGCAGAACATAAGGCTGGTATTCAGGTGATGAGGGTTCTACATCTGGCTTCCCTGCTGCAAGTCACTTCACCCCATATGCCTCAGTTTCCCCATCTGTAAAGTGGGGATAATGGGAACAAACCTCCTTTGGAAAGCACTTTGAGAGCTACTGATGTAAAATAATATATAATGCTGCTTGTTCTTCATACTTATTCGTATATTGGTATTGCCAAGAGCTGGTACAAGTTATGAAATTCCAAAAAAAAAAATGGACCAAAATTTCCCACCCTGTTTTTTTTTAAACCAACAATAGATATGATCACATGTGTTTGTTTTTCTTTTACAAACTCTGATGTTTGAATAAGAAAGGAAAAAACACTTTTGAAAACAAATTCACAATTTCACCCCCTCTCCCTTTTCTGGACGGGGCTACAGTCTATTCACTTTGAACTACCTTGGCATATTTGACTTTGAATTATTCATGTGGCGGGGGATAGCTCAGTGGTTTGAGCATTGGCCTGCTAAACCTAGAGTTGTGGGTTCAATCCTTGAGGGGGCCACTTAGGGATCTGGGGCAAAAATTGGTCCTGCTAGTGAAGGCAGGGGGCTGGACTCAATGACCTTTCAAGGTCCCTTCCAGCTCTAGGAGATTGGTATATCTCCTATTATTATTATTTGTCTATTATGTGCACAGAGTTTGAGGGCAAGCACGTTGTACTCCAGGTGAAATATCAATAAAATAATGAGATACAATTATGACTCTAGATTGACATCAGTGCCTGCTACTGTGAAAGAGGAGAGAGAGATTAATAAACTCACCACCTGGGGACCAGGAGTAAAATAACTATGATCCACAGGGTAAGGAAGTCTTTTGCAAAGGCACTGGGCTGGAATGTAGGAGATGTGGGTTCAAGGTGATCAGATACTCCGGCGATGTGTGCAATGTAAGAACATGACTGGAACAGAATCCCTGGCTTTTTCACAGTGTGACCTTGGGCAAATCACTTAGGGTATGCCTGCACTGCACACTAAGCACAGGTCTGTGGGACCTGGGCATGTGGACTTGGAGTTTCCAAGCCTGTGCGTGAGCATCCATTCTGCATTGTAAACCTCAGTTTACAAATGCTGGACCGTGATCTCATAACCTTGCCAATGTATCCACACTGCACTACACAGAGCTAGTGCCTCGGATCTGAGGCTTGAACTGTATACACATTGCAAAATGACAATGTTTGAACCCAAAGTAGGACTCAGGCTCAAACCCACTTTCTAGCAACGTCCTAGGATGTGGTCCTGAGTACTTGCTGACCCAAGTCACAGTGATCTGTGTGTGGACAGGAGGGAAGGGGGAGGAGAGAGGGAATGGGATCAAACCAGAGTCAGAGCCTGGGTTTAACAAGCAGTGTAGACCTACCCTTAGGGTAAAACCTTCAAAAGTGAATGAAGTACTTTGAATTCCAATGAGACTTCTATGTGCCTGAAGCTCCTTAATCACCACAGCGCTTTTGTAAATTTTACACTTACTCTCCGGGCCTCAGTTCCCTTTCTGTGAAATGGGGAGAGTAGAACTTCCTTTCTCTGCACTGTTGCCAGTTCTTGGGATTTTTATCATGTCTCACAGTAATATGTGGTATTATCCTCAAAGCCTCACCTCCCAGAATCCTATGCTTATATGAGAATCTCACCTTTCATTTCTAGCTTTCCTGGGCACAGGGAAAACAATAAAAATGTTAAAGGCTGAAAAGCAGGAGGCAAATAAAAAGAGCCCCAGATGTATAATTTCAAAACCTCATGGTTTTTGAACGCTTGGTGCAGGGAATACTGTCTGTCTTCTCTATTTCAACTGTGAGCTCTATAGATAGTGTCTGTGTCTTATAATGTGGCCAAACAGCACCTGGCATGATGGGGACCCCATCTTGTTTGGGGCCACCCAGCGCTATTGTAAGTGTTGGATGTACTTAAACACATTGGGGCCGAAACACTCAGGTTTATTAATTCAAACTTTTCTTTGAACCAAAAGCAATTTTTGTGTGTGATTAACAACTGCTATTAAACCAGTGACAGAGATACAGAAAAAGATAATGATCAGCTACCTACTCCTGGGGTGTTGGCAGGTCACAATGAAGTTCTCCTACAGATGCTCCAATTACCCTCTTACATTCTATCATATCTATGTATATTCAAATTGCGTATTCATTAGCTTTTCCCCAATCAGCATTAAGCATTATACATCCCTCAACTAAAACCAAATACACACAATATTAGCCATTTATTTGGTTAATTGTTATTAATCATACCTAAACCATATATGGTGACCACACTATCTATTGGCTACTTTGCCTATGGGTGTTTTCCTCAATGGTACTTTCCTGTTAATCTAAATTTCCCGGTTCTTGTGGTCACTGAGCTGGATGGGGACACACTAGTAGCAGTAATTTAGCAAGCAACATACACAAACTTTTAGCATTGGGACTTTTTGCAGTTTAAAGAGGAATGTAGAAACTTTCCATCCTAGAACATAAACAAGTCAATTTAACAATGCTTATCAAGCCCTTATATCTCACTTTCACCTTCAGCAGGCTCATGACCATTGTTGTTCATACATAATCCATATATTTTATCTTCCCGACAGAATACAGTTAATTCCATAAAGAATAACAATTGGAAATGAATTTGATGGTCTCATCCTGATTCTTGGGGGATGTTTTTTTATTCATATTACACAAGGGTGATAAATTGTTACTATTCATTTGGATTATCATGCACCTAGGAGCTCTAGTCATGGGTCAGGGCTCTATCGTGCTAGGCACTGCACAAACACAGAACTAAAAGACGGATTGTAAACTCTTTGGGGGTAGCAGCTAAGTATGAGACTCTTAGTATAAGTACTCTAAGTATAAGACAACAGATGGATACAGACAGCGCAACCAATGATAAAAAGGCATCACAACTGACATGGCCAGCACAAAATTAGAGTGACAAGGACTAAGATGCATTGTCAGAACTGTGTTGGGAGAAGTGTATATAGCTGTTACCCATTTTGCACCTGACCAAACCCCACTGATGCCAGTGGGAAAACTCCCACTGATTTCGCCCGGCTTTGAATCAGACACTCTATGACTTGCTAAACTTCCTTTCATGGATGCCTAATACCTAATATTTTGCATGCAAGTCACAACCACAAGAAATGACTTCAACTCAAAAGGAAAATAAAGGTACACCCTCACAAGTGGGCTCCATAAAATGACACCTGTCCAGTTTAGATTAACACAATGGAAAGCTACTTCATTTGCTGCAACAAACTTGTGTGATGACTCAATGTTGTTGCATTTGCTTACTCTTAAAATTAAGTATTAATGATCATTATTTGTAATCTGAGTAGGATTTCAATGATATAAAGGAGTCTTTTTTTCTAAAAGAATGCTTTTTTTGAACCTAGTCTTAAGCCTAATCTTGAGCCACTTGCCGATTCGGAAAAAAAATAGTATTTAGTTTCTGCAAAATGCATGATGGAAATAATAGGTCTTGGCTAATTATTCCATTTTTGATACCTTTGATGGCGAATTGAGATGGAACAGAAGCAGCAGCTTTTTATTGCTGTTTGAAATGGCTGCATAGTCACATGAGCCATGCCTTGACTTTAAATAAACTGGCATTTCAAAACAAACAAACAGAAACCTATGCCACTCTGGCACCGACTGAAATCAATGGGCGTATTTTGCTTGTGACTTCAATGGGAGAAGTTCAGAATCCCTGTTAACAGTTGCACAAAGTTCAACAAGCCATTTTCAGCATCAGTGGGGACTGCCTTCCCTTCCCACTCTACCAAAAATTCAAAGCATAAAAAATGCACAAAAACTGAGACCAGCAGAGTTGCATTGTGTAAATAAGCCAGCCATTGATTTACATGGGAGCTTAGTAATTTTTTTGTAAATATCTCGCTCTAAAGCATGCCAGTTTGACACAGCCTTATGACATGATTCTACACCATCTTACAGGAAGTATGGGGGATATTGTGCTTCAGAGAGGCCAAATTCCTCCTGGTTGCTAGGTTACATCTCTTCAAGGAGTGTAGCAAATTCCCCTGATGTGGCCAGGCAGCTGAGCTGGTACCCAAATGGAGCAATGAGTCTGTCCACTCTCTGTCCCACTCTGCCCCTGTGTGGAACAGACTGCATGCAGTTACTGCAATTCTGTCTGGCACTAGCACAGACCACATGCAGCATGGACTCCTTGTTCCTTCCTCTCCCTCCACTGGCCACCCAGGACAGAGC
Source organism: Mauremys mutica (assembly GCF_020497125.1). Taxonomy (NCBI): domain Eukaryota; kingdom Metazoa; phylum Chordata; order Testudines; family Geoemydidae; genus Mauremys; species Mauremys mutica. Next base: position 7,008,083 of record NC_059081.1, on the reverse strand, counting down.
CCCTCTAAGTTGCTTAGCAGGCCGCCTCTACAGCATTTCCAACCCAAACTTGAACGAACCAAGGATCAGATTTTCCTCCCCCATCTGCACTGCAGCTGACTCTGTTTCATAGTCTGCACTTGTTCAATGTCAGGGAAAGTTCTGCTTGTGGCAAGGGTACCGGCTATGCACCAGAGAGCAACGCTGTGGATAAGAGAACCATAGTGCAGACCAGACATGTGGCCTTTATTTATTTTACACGGGCAATCATTTTCCTTGACAAAAATGGGGTTATTTTTATGTATTTTTTTTTAAATTTAATCGTGTGGATGTAATAATGCTTGTGAATGGTCCCCACTGGACAGCTCTGGTGACAAAAGCCTGCTTTTTAGCTGTAGAATCAATGCAACCATTACCACCCTACCACGCCAACCTGATGTGGAAGGATCACTTCTTGCTATGGAGGAATAACTGTATTTCCATGCCTTGTTCAAAACTTGACCTTCCTGTTGAGATTGGTGATAAATGTGTCAGTTGGTGGTGGTGGTGGTGGTGGTTTTGTGAGCTGGAGTAGGGTCAGCAAATTCATTCTACATATGTCATCAAACCACAATCAGATGGTAAGAATCTTCAGTCCCAATTGACCTTGTACAGACTTGCTATGGGAACCAAACAGTGAAAGGTCATGGGCCCAGATTCTCAGCTGCTATAAATTAGTGCACTCCACTGGTGTCTAGGGTTAAACAAAACTAGCCACAAATGTTTGCATCCTGTCTACACTGGAATGTGCAATAAAGTTAGTTAACAAGCATTAAAATGGGACAAAAATAAAAGTCAAGTGTAGACATATGGCCGGTGTGTGTGCATGATTATGCATCGGCATTGAATTTCAGAATAGGTTTTTGTAAATTATTTACACTCTTCTTTTGTTTTGACTTGTTAAACATCCTTTTCTGACTATTATCTCCTTTATTTCCTTTATCTTTTTATTTTAAACACTGTGGTGGGAACTCTTGCATTTTTCTTCTATTAATAATACAGATTTGGGTTTTGTCTGTAGCACTTTAGTTCTCGTGGGTAACCAGATATTGCTAATAACCGCTGTGATGTGAACTGTGGTCTGAGAGTGCAGGCAAAGAAAAGAAACTCACAATGGAGCACTAAGGAAAACAGGGGTTGCAGGTGTAATTCTGTTATTTATCAAAAGTGCAAGTGTGCAAGCAGATATATAACAAAACATTGACACTTGCTCAGCTATAAATCCAGAGTTCCTATGTCACATCTATTATTAGCAACAATAGTCAATTTCCCTTCCTTATACATTCTGATTATTACAGTGTATCCTATCCTAGACAAACAGGTTCCAATTAAACAAGAAGTGATCTGAGTCTTTACCCCAAACAAGTTTTTATTTACAGTTCAAAAAAGTTCAGAAAAATCTTTTTTTTCTCCCACCTCTCTGTATTTCTGGGTTTCAGGCAGATGTGTAAGTGAAAGCACCAAATAGCAGAAATCCCACGAAAAACTAAGATCTTGCAAGATTTCAGAGCCTTATTGTGTGCACCCAAGAACTTCAGATAAGCATCCAATTTATGCAAACTATATAAGACTCACCTACTCTACTTCAAAGTAAGGAGCTGCTTCTGATCAGACTGACTTGCAAACTTTAATTTCAAACATTCAAAACTTTAGCATTTTGGTTTCCAAAAGCTTTTTTTCCCCTTTTTGTGGGGGATAGGGAAGGCATGGAGGGGAGATGAACTAAATGACAGTACAAGTGAAAGGGAGATAATCCAGCTGTTTAAACTGATGTATAAGAGTAATATCTCACAGAAGTGCTTATTGTCAACTGTGATGCAGCTTTTTTAGAAGCCAACAACATCACTTGCAATGTTTGCTTCCATTGCCTAAAACTCTCTGCCTAACTCTCTCTCCCTTGCAGTCCTAGCAGACTCTTGTTCTTAGATGTAGCTGCTGATTATCAATTATGCTCAGACAGAGAAATAAAACACTTTATGGTGACATAACATTACAGTTCTTACTCACCCCCAGTAAGAACAGGGCTTAAAAGACGTGTTGTCTAAGAGCCCTGGACTGAGACTCTGCTGTGGTGCATCGATTTGCCACGAAAGAAAGAAATCCAGAAAAACCATCATACCCCTCAACCTCCCAACCAGCCATTGAGTGACATAAGCCCTTAACATTTAACCAATGACTGAAATGTAGAACCAATGACTGAAATGTAGAACCCATGATGGACAATTGTATAATGATTTTTTCACTCTAAAGCCTATTATAAAGGATTTTTTTTCATTGAGTGATTAAATAGACCATATTTCCTGCCAGTTAAGGAAGTGACGGTGGAGATTGGTTTGGGGACAGGGTCTCTGCCCATGTTACTAACAGAGTGGAGGGAGAAGTGGTTAAGGTGTGCTCCTATTTCCTCTACCCCTCTGTGAAAAATGTTGGTCCTACATTCCCTTCCTTATTACTGGCTCCTCTTGGGCTGGGCCTCAGAGACTGCTCTTCTCTGGAGGGGCAGATCAGAGCAGGGACCCCACAGCGCTGCAGGAGGATCTCCTCCATTTTCCTCCATCTGCGCCAGCTACAAGAACTGGCTTAACTGAGGATGAAATTGAACTGGGGAAGGGCTTGGAAAGAACTATTAGGAGGTTGAGAGCAGAAGGGGACTGTAGGGAGAGAGTCTGCGGTCACTCTCTGGGACTAGAGGATGCAGGGAGGCCAGGAGGGTCAACATGGAGGAGAGTAAGCCCTGGGAGCCTTTCCTAAATAGAGAAGTCTGGCAGGAGTCCAAGAAATCGAGACAACACAGGCACTAGGAGTGGAGCAGTCCCCACAGGCAAGGCCTGATAAAAGAGGATGATTCAACCTTCTAGGAAAAGAGCCCAGGGAGGTGTTCAGTGGAGGAACAACTAGGGGAATTTAAGAGGCATGAAAGGCCACGCCTGAGGAGGATGGAAGTGGGTTTGAGTTTGTACATTGGTTTGGGGTTGTTAGGGAATCCCAGGACAGGGCCCTGAGCCGCCCCTAAGAGAAGGGTGAACCTTGTGGGGGGGGCAAAGAGAGAGGCTGAGTACCTACCTGACTCACCTCCTCCGTGTCATGGAATCTGTCTCTCACACAGAGCTAGAATAATAATTCCCTTTAATTTTTTTTTAACTGTATGTCTTTGCTTCTCTTGATGCGTCCCAAAATTGTTCCAGCTTTTTATTACCGCGGTTAGAGTTTGTACTGAAGGGTATTTTATTTTTATTCTTTTTCCAACAGCACAGAGAGATCCCTAAGGCAAAAGAAGGGGGGAGGGGGGAGGGAGAAAGGATGGAAAAAATGCAGTTCATAAACATTTGCAAAGTACAATACTTGCAAAACTGCATACAGGAATGCATTTCAGAGCAGCTAGAGCATGTGGATTCAGGAATTCTACCATCTAGGGTTCCCAAAATCTTTAGGCTACTACTGGATCAGCTAATCAAACCGAGACCCTCTGTGATGTTGCCCTCCATATGTTTTTTGGAAATATGCTTATGAGTGTGAATATGATGTAACTGGAATATGCTTTATGCAAAAGGTCTCTTGTAAATTATCATAACAAAGATTATAACCTACTGAATATATTCCTCCCATTTGTATGCATGTATCATTCTTGTATCTGAAGCTAGAAAAATGAAGTATTATTCAGAGGTCCTATTGTAATTATGCAAAGTGTGGGCCATTAATGGTGGTTTAGAATCTTGATGGCTCCAATTGACTGGGACAATTGGTTGTAAATGGCTTATTTACCTGCAAGCCTTCCTGTGTACCTGTGGGCCAGCCCATGGGTAATGAAGAATGAGGTCTTACAGTGGCATATGACCAGGTCACATGATACTGGACTCCATCTTAAATCTGGTACTTTTCCATTTAGAAGGTGGGGTGGGGACCCAGGGAGACAAAAGATTCCTGCCTTATGCCAAAGCTATAAAAGGGGGTGGAACAGGACAAAAGGGTCCCAGTCATGAGAATACCCCTGTTTACCAGCTAAGACATCTGCTGTAACTAACAAGGGCTGTACCAGGGGAAAGGATTGGGCCCAGACTAGGAAGGAGTCTAGGCCGTGAAAGAAGCTTATTGGAAAATCTCTGAGGGTGAGATATTATTACCTGTAATCAGTTTCTTAATGTATTAGGCTTAGACTTCCGTGTTTTGTTTTATTTTGCTTGGTAACTTACTTTGTTCTGTTATTACTTGAAACCACTTAAATCCCACTTGTTTTAATTAGTAAAACCATTTTTGTTTATTAATAAACCCAGAGTAAGTGATTAATACTTGGGGGAGCAAACAGCTGTGCATATCTCTCTATCAGTGATATAGAGGGCAAACAATTTATGAATTTACCCTGTATAAGCTTTATACAGAGTAAAACGGATTTATTTGGGGTTTGGATCCCATTTGGAGCTGGGTGTCTGGGTGTGGGAGGCAGGTAACCTGCTAAACTGTTTTCACTTAAAGCCTGCAGCTTTGGGGGCATGGTCCAGATCCTGAGTCTGTGTTGCAGCAGGCTTGTGTGGCTGACTCAACAAGACGGCTTCTTAAGTCCCAAGCTGGCAGGGAAAACAGGTTCAGAGGTAATTTCAACACATCAGGTAACAGTCCCAGGGGGGTCTCTGTGACCGAACCCGTCACACCCTCATCCTACAATAAGCTCTGCCAGGTTCCCATGCCATTGGGCTGTGCATGGATGTAGAGGTTCTGTCTGTGTGAATCTCATTGCAGTATCTAGATCTGAGACCACAGGTCTGACTCAGTCCTGCAAGGTGCTGACCACACCTAAGAAGTACTACGTATCGTCCACTCCCATTGAAGTTAACCCCACCCCTCCAGAGTGCTCAATATCTTGCAGCATCAAATGCCTGGAGTGGAATCCTGGCCCCATTGAAGTCAATAGGAGTTTTGACACTGACTTCAATGGCATCAGGATTTTGCCCCTAATATATGAAGTGGGGTGCAGCTCTAAAGTGGGGTGCAGTTCTAAAGTGTGACTGCATTGAGGAAGCATTTTCTCATGAAAAGGGCCGTATATATGTTAACTATTGTACTGCTGTTATCAATAACCCTGTGTCTATGACAAGTTCATAGTCATATGGTATCTGCTCATTTTACTGTTCCAAATGAGATCTTGCACTGGCTCTTAACAGGATCAAAAATGTGGCAACTGTGAGAGAGGGAGCTAGCTTCTATCCTGAATCATGCATCATCAGAGCTATGAACTAAGTTTTCACTGTGCAATATTTACCAATGGCAAGGAAAGACCCCCCGTTTGACTTTCAGACACCAGGTTGACATTGCAGGGCCTGTAGTAAGAAAAACAGGGTTTTACTTGTCAGCTGAGCAGGTTTGATCTAGAATTATGTATTTATAATGAATGTAGATCCCAAGGATGCCATTGTTTCAGATTCACTTTTCAAAGTGAAAGGACCCTTCAGGCCGGATGGTATAAATCATTGTGGATCCACTGAAATCAATGGTGTAATGGTGATTTACACCAGATGCTGATCTGGCCCTCTAAATGTAAGCCCTCTCAGTCAGGGCCGAGACCTCATTTAGTTTAACCTTCTATTTCTTGGGCTCTTTACTCTGCCCAATCTAACAGCTCTCCTGTTGTCCATCTTCCACTCTCATCACCACATCTCTCTCTCTCTCTCTCATAGGATACCTTTGCTGATCCTGAGTGCTTTGCCCCAACCCCATCCCCACTTCTTAATACACCCTTGTTCCATGACACTGTGATATCACAGAGCTCATATCGCCTTCCTGAACTTCCCTTATTCAAGTCAGCGCCTTCCCTGCATCTTCTCATCTCCTCCCTTATCGTCTTCATTGGCAAGTGTTTGCACAATCTTTATAGGAAGACGTTAAGAGGTTGTATAATCTCCCCCTCCCTCCTCTGGATCTATTTCATTCCTTGCATATGCTTTTTTCTTACCCTTGATTACTCTTTGCACTCCCTTGATCATCCATTTGCTTCTTTCTCCTTCCTCCAACCATATTTATTGCTAGATAGCGCACACAGTCCTTTGGGCATACCTTAATTTACCCGGGAATGCTTTCCATTTCTCCTCGCTCCTTTATTTCAATTTCTTCATTCCATTGACTTCATCTAACACTTCTTGTATATCTTCACAGATGGTCTCTGCTGAAATTGTGTCTTTTTTTAACCCTTTTCATGACCACTGTTACTTATACTACACACTTGTCCCCCTCTCGACATCTGCAAGTTGTTACACTACGGTAAATCAAGGATTGCTTCTTTCCTAGTTCTCTTCCTTTCTTACATGCTACTCCTCATAGGAAAACACTACACCACTTTTTACTCTTAGTTTTCACAAGGGCAGGCAGAAAATTTTTCCATCAAAGCTTTTATTTATTTATTTATATGGAAAATTGGGAGGGGGGTTGACAAAATGATTTTGCAAAAAGTGTCTGTTTTTCTAGAAAATTGTTATTTTTACAGAAAAGCTATTTTGACAAAATGTTTAAATTTCCTATTGAAAATTTAAACAGCAAAGTTGTTTTGGTTTGTTTTTATCATATTTTTCAGTGTGGGGGCCGGGAGGGGAATCCGTTTTCTGACCAGCTCTACTCCTTACCCTTAAAAGGGCTTTCTTCATAGACACCTAGTAGAAATCCTCTGTTCCTAAGGTTAAGTCTGCATTAGTTCTTTCTCCCCTTAGTTGCAGTAGAAGAAAAGTTATCAGGCCAGTTTCTCAGCTGGTGTAAATGGGCACAACACCACTGAACTCAATAGAACTGTGTAAATCTTCCCAGGGCTGGTCTACACTCGGAATTTACAATGACATAACTACATCTGTTAGGGGTGTGGATTTATGTCAACCTAACCACCGCTGTAGACAGTGCTAAGTCAATGGGACAATTTTTCTGTAGAGTTCTAGCTACTACCTCTCCGGGAGGGAGATTAATGTCAGCGACAGGAGAAACTGTAGTGACTGTCTACACTAAAGTGATACAGCAGCAAGTTGCAGTGCCACACCAGTGCCGCCCTAGCATTTTAAGTGTAGGCATACCTGCAGTTTCAATACAAATGGATTTTGATAAACATCTGGTTCAGGCGAGGTAGCTGTGCCCCCTTTAAATATTGGGGTTTATTTGGGCCTGATTCTTTGCTCCCTTAACACCAGTTTTACACTTGTGTAAATCTTTGACTTCAGTGGAGTTATTTCTGCTTTACATTGTAAACAAGAAGAGAATTAGCCCTAGTATGGCGAAGATGAGTCTCAAACTGAAACTTATGTATTTTATGAAGCTCCATGCAGTCCAGATGAGTTTGGTTCTTCAGACCCAGAAGAACTACGATGTGACCAAAAGAACTACCTGCATCACAAGTTTTGTTGCATAGCTACCAAACTCTGTTTCGGTACATTCATGCCTACTTCAAACCAACAATGAGTTTCTCTTTTAATTCCTATGAAAAGTTTATGGGACACAAAGTTTTGTACAGAATTCAGTTGGCTTCCTAGTCAGGTCTGAATCTGAAACTAGATGAGATTCGTAGGATATTGTGGTTTAGCATAGACCTACACATCAAATTGTCCTTCTCTTGACTAAACTAGAGTCACTCTATGATACCTTATAAAATCTTGTGCCATATCCTGGTTGACGAGGTAACTCAGAACTTACACCAGGATTTTTTGAGATTTTCCTTGGATGACACTAGCTCTTATGGGCCACAATGACATCAGGTCCCTATTGTGCTAGGCACTGTAGCAGTACACTGGAAGAGGCAGACCTTGACAGACAAGTTATTATCTAAATAGACAAAAGATTGGAGGGGAAACAAAAGCTTAGATATACAAAAGTGACATGCCTGGAGTCACATAGCAGTTCAGGGGCAGAGTCAGCTATAGAAATGAGGCCTCCCGTCTATTCACAAGGCTATGCTGCCTCGCGCAACCACCACCTTGTTTTCTCCATATGCCTTATGCTAACTATTTTACAGCTTCTTCTTATTTTTCCCACTGTTCGCCCATATGCATATCTTAGGTGCATTTTCTCCGGCTGCTAGCTTCTGTACTGTCTTTCGCCTTAGCTGTATTTTCTATCTGCCAGCTTTTGTACAGAATTTCATTGCAGCTGTATTTTCTCATGTATAGATAGACTCTCATAAGGATATTATATATTCATTATGAGCCAGAGTTGCCCATGCTGTAAGTCTCAACTCTCCAAAGCCCATATGTATGACTTAAGCTGCTACAACAGGTCTGAGAGATCCAAAGCAAGGTACGTGGCAAAAAGAGCCAGGGGAAAGATGTGGGTTTATTACCTATGTATGGTTTGTTTAATTAGAGATGGGGCCCCAACCAAATTGCTTGTTCCCAATGCTTGGAAGCTCTTGTTACCTTTGAGAGGAGATCTGGATATGAACTTGGCAGTTCAGGCTCATCTGTACTTTTAATATTTATATAGTTTTTCATAACCTCCATTCAGAAGGCTCATGCTGATAGCCTGAGACCTAAATAATGTAGATTCTTATGGCCAGTAATCTCTAAGACCAAAAGTTTTACTGTAGTAAAAAATGATTTAGTCCTTGTCTAACCCTAAGAAATTAGAATAACCACTTCAAAAACAGACTCCAACAAGAGACTGCTGAATTGGAATTAATTTGCAAATTGGACACCATTAAATTAGGCTTGAATAAAGACTGGGAGTGGATGAGCCATTACACAAAATAAAACTATTTCCCCATGCTTATCCCACTCCCCCGCACACACAATTCCTCACATCTTCTTGTCAATTGCTGGAAATGGGCCGTTTTCATTACCACTACAAACAGTTCTTTTTCTCTCCTGCTGATAATAGCTCACCTTAACTGATCACTCTCCTTATAGTGTGTATGGTAACACCCATTGTTTCATGTTCTCTGTGTATATATCTTCCTACTGTATTTTCCACTGCATGCGTCCGATGAAGTGGGCTGTAGCCCACGAAAGCTTATGCTCAAATAAACGTGTTAGTCTCTAAGGTGCCACAAGTACTCCTGTTCTTTTTGCGGATACAGACTCACACGGCTGCTACTCTGAAACCACTTCTTTTAGGGCTAACTGTAATCATACAATCTGTCCTGATTGACGGGTAGTAGTGCCTACCCATGATGCCTCAGGAACATAGCAGAGGCCAAACTGTGACTCAGAGATTCCTAGTTCAGTACTTGCATCCCCCCCAAAATAATAGCACAGCACTTTCCTACATCATAGGGAAGGTGAGAGGACTTATTGAGTAATGTTCATAAAGTTCTTTGGAAGTATGAAGCATTATAAAATAATAGAGAAGAAAGGTGGACCATGGTTACAGTGCTTGGCTGGCACTTGGGAAACCAGGGCTCGGTTCCTTGCTATGCTACAGACTTCCTGTCTGACCTTGGGCAAGTCACTCAGCATCTGTGTGCCTCAGCTTCCCATCTGTAAAATGGGGATAATAGCATCCCCCTGTGTCACGGGGTGTTGTGAGGATAGGTACATTAAAGGTTGTAAAGTACGTAATGCAGTAATTGGGGTCCAAATATGTACCATAGATAGATACTTCACATTTCCATGCCACCCTCCATCCCAGGATCTCAAACCACCCTGTAAACATTTATGAAAGTGGCCTAAGTGTAACGCAGCTGGCCAAATCCTGACAGTCTTACTTAGTCAAAGCTCCCATTGCAGTTAGTGGCAGAGAAAGGGCTTCAGAGTTTGGCCCACAGAGAGTAAATTGGCTGGAAATGCAGAGATATTCCCACAATAATGCAAGTTGCTAAAGTTGCATGTAACTGTCATGACACAGACACACACACACACACATATACAGCTGGAAAAAAATAACCAGCGTATACGGTAGATTAAGCAAAATGTGGCATTTCAAGCAGTATTTCTCCACCTCATTGATTCTCTATTTCCTTCAAATCTCATTTTAAAAATATCTTTTCTCCCTTGCCTACGCCTCTTAATTTCTCTTTCCCTCTAATAATGGCCTCATAACTGAATTGATGCTTTAGCATATTCACCCCCACACTGTGTTCACAGGACTCTTGTCCGCAATTTATACCACAGATTACTCACTGTGCTGTGGGATCTAAGGGCAGCATTCTCCTCTGAGGTTTGTATCCTACAGTAACTAGCTCCCAATGTCAATGTCTTGTGCTCCCTACAAGTGCAGGTTGAGGAGAGCCACAGTTTGTTATGGGGTGTTTTTTATGATTCATTTTTTATTCATTTTCATAAAGCAACAAGCAATAAAAATACAAAAAGGTAAATGAGTAAATGACATACGGCATCACCAAACACTGCACATATCACAGGATAGCCAATAAAATTCTGCAATTGTTCAACTTTCCATTTTGTCAAAACTACAAGACAAGACAAAATCAGACAGTATTACATACACTAATGGGCAAAAAAAGGGAAGAGGGAGGGGGAAAACCCCAAAGTCAGATGGAATGGAACGCTGGCATGACTGGGCTAGCGCCATATGCTTCATCCAAATGTATAAAGAAACAGGGTCCAGATTTCTTCAAATTCATATACTTGCTAGGTGCCTCGATAAGCTATTTTCTTTCTTTCGCTGCTAACGCAGAGAGGTGCCACTGCTCTATTCTGGGCATAAGTCTTCTCCTCCATTTGTGTCAAACCGTGTGCTTGTTAATTATTGAAGCCCTCATGAGCCAAAATCTTTGTGGTGCAGTTAAACCCAGCGTAGTAAGTACACACCCTAGGATATAGTTTTCAGCTGAGATTTGTTTGCTGAAGACAAGTGCCACATTCACTCTTGTGTCCGGGTCTTTCCACAGCTGCCTGACTTTTGCACAGTCCCATAGCATACGCATCAGGGTTCCTTTTTCTTTCGTACAGCACCAACAAACATTAGAGGAAAAGGCCACCCATCTTGCACAACCTCAGTGCTGTCCAATGCGTTCTGAATAGAACCTTTTGCTATATCAGCTGAGAGCCACAGAAGCATTCTTAATATTCTGTACTATGCTCTGGAGTCCTTGTAAGGGCTGTGGTAAGCCCTTCCCCTGCTTTGGCAAAGAACTCCAGACCAATGGAGTTCTTCTTCATTAGTAAAGCGTACATAGTGGACATGGGCCTAGGGAGTTTATGAAACCATTACAAGATTCCCAGTCAAAATTTTGGAGACAATGCAGTTCAAAACTGAACTATACTCTGTGGAAATGAGAGGCCAATTTGTCTTACTAGGCTAGGCTAGTACATTACATACCTCCTATTCCTTTCAGTTAGAAAAAGTTCATCTGAAGTTCTCCAGAATTCAAATTCAATAGCTGGGCACCAGCCTACAGCACACAGGCAAGATAACTCTCGGACAGATGCACACAAAAAAAACCAAGCATGGAGCCAGAACTAGAATCCTCACGCTCTAGCTTCAGAAATATAGTCCTCTAACATTCAAGCTAAAGGAGATACCAACAACTCTACCCAACTCTGAACTCAAAGTTTTACAGGATCTTCTTTTATGCCTCTGCCAAAAGTAGGGTGACCAGACAGCAAATGTGAAAAATCAGGACGGGGTGGGGTGGGGCGGTAATAGGAGCCTATATAAGAAAATACCCAAAAAATCAGGACTGTCCCTATAAAATCAGGACATCTGGTCACCCTAGCCAAAAGTGTGTATAGAAACATGTGCATACACTTTACCAGTACACATGGATAAAGAGTGTGAGGCTGTGTAGCAAAGCTTCACTGAAACTTAAAGGCTTGGATTTGCTGTATTGATGTATATACTGGTAAAATTGATTGAGGAATACACCTGTTCATATTCAAAGTGTGAAGACTAGCTCCTATTTTTTTCTCTGTGATCTTTTTAGTACATACAGTGCAAATGGCTTAAAATAAGAATACTTGGGCAAACTATGAGGTGGATTGGTCGCTCACTTACACTGATGTAAATTGAGAATAGTTCCGCCAAAGTCAATGGAGGTGCATCACTGTAAAACCAGCATAATTAACATGGGAATCAGCTCCTATATGTTTCAACAATAGAATTCAGAAGGTATCCATGCAACAAACTAAATCTGTGACAAATTATGGCCTTAATAGACTGGCTGATGTGAATTTTCCCCCCAAACATACCAACTACTAAGGAAAATGGGAGCATTCCCTGTACCACCTATATGTGGAAGCTGTACAGTACTTCTGAATGCTCATCAGTTAGACTTGAAGCAAACAAAAGTTAACACACTTTTGCAATGAGGATCCGTGGACAGTCAAGGATAAATGAATGAATCTGGACATATCTTTCTCTTGGGGGTTTATAGTCAGTTTCTTTGCAAAGAATATCCCCATTAGTCCCTCCAAACCATCAGTTGTCGCTTCACCTGTCAAAAATCTCCCTTGATTGTCTACGGACCTTTTTGCACTGGGACACCTAGGAAAAGAACAAATAATGATAAAAAACACTGTTTGATGTCTACGATAGTGCTACCTTCTCAGGGCTGAAACTTAACTGGCACTTAAAATCCTGTTTGGTAAGCATTGCTAGTCTCACCACTCTGTGGATCAACTGCCTTCCACAGCTGATGAGCTGTTTCACTGAACCTGCTACTGTATGTCATATTTCATCTGAAACTGATGAGCATCCTCAGCCCCTCACATGTCACAAAGTTAAAAATGTGTATATAGGCCTGCCTTTGAACCTCAAATCCCTACCAGTTCTCAATCCACCCCTATGCATTCAGTTCTGGATCAGATCCGAGAGACAGAGAGAGAGAGTCCTGTCTTCTGGTATCTGATTTAGATGTATTCCAACACGAAAGCTATTTTGGCACTATTTCCATAATTCAAGGTATCTAAAGTGATACATGGAATCAAAGTCCATCTTAAATAGGAGGCCTTTATTAAAGGAAAAATACATCACACACTATGGAAACAAACAGATTTCCACACAGTTCATGTTCCAGCTTTGTCTCCCTTGTTGACCAGCGACCACACTCTGTCTGGAACACTATACAGCACCAAGAGGCATATTATTGGCTGGATGATATACTGTAAGAAAACATATCATTGCAATGGCTGAAATCTTACAATGTCAATTGAGGTCACAATTCAGCCAAGTACTTAAACACATGCTTAATTTTAATCATGTTAATTCAGTGGGACTACTTACAGTCTTAAAGCAAATGCATATGCATAAGTATGTTACATAAGTATCTAAATCAGAGTCTGATCTCAAAAGATTTCCACCGTTTCGGCATTAAATTGAATGTGCACAGCTCATGACATTTGGCACCACTGAATGTAAATTGGAACTTGAACACTGATTTGGCCTCAAACTCTGAATTGCAGTTCAGACGTCATGTGGGTTTGAAGATCATTTCCTGGGCCAGTCTTGGACTGTTAACAACACAAAATGGTTGCTGGGGAGGGTGTTTGATATTCTAATTGATGCCAATTCATCAGGGACTGAACCAGTAGAATATCTCTGGGCTTCCAAAATGTGCTAGCTGCAGAAAGTAGGGGATGTTGGCTCTGTGAGAAAGGCTAGTGCCCTGCTAATTAGAGCTGGTCAGAAAATCGGTGTCTAAGTGTAATGTTGATGAACACCGAGACAGAGTTTTGGGACTAGTTCTACTAGCTCTAGTCAATGCATAGCTTGAACAAAGCCCAGGTGCTGGATGGTGATGAGCCGAGAAGCTGGTAGTTCAGAGGAGATACCCTGATGCAAATGAACTTCACACCTTTGACCCTTGCTGTACCTCAGTGCTTGGGGTTTCAGTGCTTGTGGTAGCTACTTCCATGTCCAGCCCCATGTATAAGGATGAGCAATATTGGGCTCAGTCTATGAATCAGGTACTGAAGGCAATGGAAACAGTGGCCTAAGAGAGATGATGTTTAAATACCAGCAAACAACTTCCTCCGGTCTCTGACCACCACTGAATGCAAACAAAGCCTCTCACCACTGCGGAGATTACAACTTTGTGTTCCTTCCTACTCCCCTATAGTCTTTTATGGATGGAAGAAGAGGTGACTCTGTGGTCACATGCCCAATTGCTGCATCTTTCTGAGATCCAGAACAGAGCTATTTGCTAAGAATGACTTACTGCTTTCACACCCCCAAATCTTTACAATTCCTCCTTGGCTGACATGTTCCAGGTGGTGGTGGAATAACCTCCTTCCCTGATATCTAGACATTGGGCCAGACACCTAACACTCCTAAGAGCCTATCCCCTATACACAGGGGCATCCTTAGCAGGAGATGGATGTGGATTGCCCAGTCGGGCATTCTGCAGCTACTACAATAGGAATACTTAGCTGTGCAGTTTCTATTGGCAATCAGCTGTGACAATTCAGTGTCGTTGTTTTGAGTCCACAGAGTCTGATCCTGCCAATCCCTGAGTGTCCTCAAGTCTGACTGACTTCAACAGGAGCTGAGGGCACTCAGCACCTTACAGGATCTGAACCATATTTAGTGAGCGTGGCTATGTGCAATAAGAAAAAAAAATAGGGTGATTGTATTTTTTTCCATTCCTCAGAGCAAAAAAAAATGTCTCGGCATATCTCGCAACATGCAAGTAATGTCTGTTCCATAAACTTCAAAAACAGACTCCAAAGAGAGACTGCTGAACTTGAATTAATATGCAAACTAGATACCATTAACTGTGGTCTAAATAAAGACTGGGAATGGTTGGGTCATTACACCAATTGAATCTATTTCCCTATGTTAAGTTCTCCTCACACCTTCTATGGGCCATCTTAATTATCACTTCAAAAAGTTTTTTTTCCTCCTGCTAACGATAGCTCATCTCAATTGATTAGACTCTGCCTGTTGGTATGCATACTTCCACCTTTTCATGTTCTCTGTATGTATAAATATCTCCTGTCTGTGTGTTCCATTCTATGCATCCGAAGAAGTGAGCTTTAGCTCACGAAAGCTCATGCTACAATAAATTTGTTAGTCTTTAAGGTGCCACAAGTACTCCTGTTTTGTTTTTTTTTGTTCCATAAGGGTCTCTTAATACAGCCAGGCCTTCATCACAGAAGCCGACATCCTCCTGTTTGCCTTTGCTATGTGAACACACTCACCCGATAACTTATATTGTATTTTAGTGACTCAACATAGTTCAGCAAGAAGAAATAGAATTGTTCTGATTGCTCCGTGAATAATGACTTCATTAATGCACACAATTGTTATCTCTGTTCAGATGAAGTGCTTGGCTGCACTATCGCAAGGAGAAACTAAACCACAGCTGAATATTGAAACCTTGTTCAAAATGTTCAGAATGAATTGGTTTTAAGGTTTATTTTATCTCGAAAGCTTTGACTCCTCCCTTCCTCCCGCCCTCACTTAGTCCCTCAAATGATATATGTTTAGGAGAAGTGGGAAATGATTTTACACTGAAAGCTGGAACTGCTTAAGTTGCTGATTACTGCATTGATCATCATTGGAAAGTCATTGATATTTTCTTTCCCTGTTTATTAGACAATGGGGCTTGTGGGTAAGCTTGAGATATTGGGACCAGATTCTGATCTCAATTTATATTAGGGTGACCAGACAGCAAGTGTGAAAAATCAGGACAGGGTGTGGGTGTGGGTGTGGGTGTGGTGTGGGGGTTAATAGGAGCCTATATAAGAAAAAGACCCAAAAATCAGGATTGTCCCTATAAAATCAGGACATATGTTCACCCTAATTTACATGCAGTGCAGACGTGAAGTAACTCTGCTGGCTTCAGCAGTTATTCCAGGTATGCCCCAGTGAATGTAAGATCATTCTGTCCTTTTGGGGTTTTGCTGTCCTTGTGTGATGTGTGCTGTATCCATTTTCTCATTTTCCTTATCCGTCTTCACTTTCTGGGTTCATGACAGCCCGTCGAATGCAATGTCATCATAGCACCCTGAACTTTAAAGAGTCTGTTACTTATTAAAAGTATATTTATAAAATGAGACGACCTCATCCAACTTGTCTCTCACTTATTAAAAATATGAGTTCATGCTGCTGGGGACATTATATTTTCCCACCAGGAAAACGCAAATGTCATCACTGAGGCCTAACCAGATCCTGGAGCTTTTCAGACAAAAGGAAAATTGTTTTGAGGATTCCCTGCAGGAGCCCAGTAGCATTTGTGCACATGTCTGAAATGGGCTGTCTCCTCTCCTGTTTCCCAAAGAAGCAGTGACAGGCTTTCAATCCCTGTATATTGCTTAGCTCACTGAGAAATGCAACATTGGCGCTATGAAATTATCCTTGCAGAAGTCATCACAGCATTTCGTAGTTTGAGCACGACTGGCCTGACTGCGGCTATAGGCACAGTCCTGAGCGAGGAATGGTGCATAAACCGCACCCTCCCAGGAGTGAACCCGGACACACTGCAACACACAGTTCCTCCTATGAGTCACAATTCACTCTTTGCTTCCCTCTTGCTCTGGAAGAGTAGTAAATCACCTCATCACTTTCCATGGAGCAGTTTACTTTCCCATGTGCACCAGACTAGCTAATCCTGTTGGAAGGTGGGTGGGGCCGATCCAGGGGTCCTCCCACTCCCCACCCACTTCCATGCAGTAGCGAGACTTGGGCCAGAGCAGCCCCTGCTCTCGCCATCAGGGCCAGTCACAATCTGAGCAGGGCCAAGTGGGGGAGTGGTGGTACAGAGGCATTACTGCCTTTTGCGCTGCGTAAAGGCTGTGACCACAAAGCCACAGAAGAGGAAACTAAATTAAGAATCAGAGCAATTATGGAGGATGCAGCTATATAATCTCTTCTGTGGGTTCTATGACTTTTCCGTAACATCTCGGGGGTATTTGATGACTTCATTGGTATTGTTATTAGAGATGGATCCAAGCTGCATCGTTTGAGAGGGCTCAGATCTGGGTTTTGGTTCAGTGCCTTCGGTAGCTCATAAAAGCAGACCTGCTCTTGAGAGAAGCTAGGTTCCCCCACAACGCACACAGTGTGTAGATTGGATTAATTATGCCTCTTTCTGTCTCTTTTCGGTCTCCTAGGTCCCCTTTGCACCACTGCAGGAGCTCAAAGGTATGGAAGGCTACTTCAGCCAGGCAGCCGAGAATCCCCCAGTGGCTACCTCCCTCAGACTGGGGACACGGGTGGCATCAGAGTGCGTAGGACTCCAGCCGGTCCTCAGGGCAGCAGCATGGTTCCTATGAGACCATTCCATGTGGTATGCTGGGGACATCCCTCTCCACTTCACAGGCCCAGGAATGGGGGGAGGGGGAGCAGAAAAGGGTCTCAGAGACAACGTTCCTTCCCCTCAGCTCAGTGTAGCTGAGGACCTAGCCCGTAGTTATTACATACCTGCCACCATTCAAGTGACTAAAGTGGGATGCAGTTGGTCACCGCCAACCCCATGTGAAGCCATTGCAGACGCTGGCCTCAGCACCTCGACCCCTGTGCCACACTCAGCCTCTACCTTCGAGCCTGGCCAACCCACTCACTCACTCCCCATCCCTGAACTCACCTGCAGCCACTAAGCATGCCCCAAAGGTCTGAGCTTGCCCAGGAGCAGCTGAATACGCTGCCCTCCCTAGCTCTGCTCCTGCCGGTAGTATGCACCGTGTGCAATGCACATATTGCTGCAAGTGCCCTTGATTGCAGGATTGGTTAGTCTGCAGAAGAGCAGAGTGAAGGGGGATTTGATCGCAGCCTTCAGCTACCTGAAGAGGAGTTCCAAAGAGGATGGAATTTGGCTGTTCTCAGTGGTGGCAGATGACCGAACAAGGAGCAATGGGCTCAAGTTGCAGTGAGGGAGGTCTAGGTTGGATATTAGGAAACACTATTTCACTAGTAGGGTGGTGAAGCACTGGAATGCGTTACCAGGGAGGTGGTGGAACCTCCATCCTTAGAGGTTTTTAAGGCCCCACTTGACAAAGCCCCGTCTGGGATGATTTAGTTGGGATTGTTCCTGCTTTGAGCAGGAGGTTGGACTAGATACCTCCTGAGGTCTCTTCCAATCCTAATCTTCTATGATGTTATGTTCTACCTCACCCAGGACAGGAGATTTTGGGGGTGAAAGTGGGACAAGTCCATGAAACCAGGGTTGGAAGGTGGGTTATTATTAGTCGTAGCACAAAGGCAAGGATGTTCACCCGAGTTAGAACTGGTTGGTTCGAAGCGCTTTTCTGATTGAAAAATGGCCTCCTCATTCAATGAAACTTCCACAGAAAGTGTTTGTTTATTTTTCACTGTCACAGGCTGGCTGCCCCATTTAAGCAAGCCAGGTGCAGCCTTGCCTCTGAGCTAGCTGCTAACCGTCATCTGATGGTGATGGGGCAACTTAATGACAAGGAGTGACCCCAGCTGTGGAAGGGTTAGGAAAAGACTAAACAAAACAAGAGGAGAACTGGGGAATGTCAGGCTGCAGAAAAGCAGGGTGTTCTTGCAGGTAGGAGAACCCACAGGAGACAGCATCAGGCTCTTATGGGTAGGAGCACTGAGATAGGGCTAAAACCATCAGGAAACCAAGTAGGAGGACCCACAGGGACCAACATAGGCTGATAAGGAGCTAGAGCCAACAGGGAGCAGGAAGATCCCTACAGGAAGCTTCTGGAGCCCCCAGGGAAGTGAAGCAGCAAGGGGAAAACCTGCTAAGACAAGAAGCAACAAATGAAGAACTCTTCAGGAGCAGGTGAGGTCCTGAGAGAGGGTCAATAAAAGCATTTCCGTGGAGCCCAAGAGGGGTGGAATTAGTCCAGCAGAGAATAGAGAAGCCAGAGGCCTGACCTCCGGAGGGAGTATGTGTTAAGCACAGGCTGTGGGGAAGTAACACAAAGGGGCTTAGAGGTAGGAAGGGGCCCAGGGACACCTCAGCCCATCTGAAGAAGCAGACCAAGCTGTTTATTATGGGGTCCCTGGGTCAGAATCCAGAGTAGAGGGTGGATCTGGATAGGGTTCCTTTATCAGCCCCGAGGAAGGGGCATGCAAGCCCAACTGCAGGAAAAGATTAGGTTCCTGGGAGGGACAGTAAAGATATTTCAGTGGCGCCTGAGTGGGGTGGATACATTATTATTTGGATGTTTACCTCGGGTTTTCAGTTGGACTTTTCCTTAACCCAGAAGGGGACTGAATGTTATGTGACATGGCCAGCAGGCCAAGCCCCAGAAGACCTTATGAGAGTCAAACAGCTGGCAAGAGGTGCTGGAGATGAGAACCACTTGTAGCATTTCACCCTGACACAAGGGGGCACTATGGGTGGTGAGGTGACAATTCCTGATTGTATCTATTTGGAGGTAAGGAAAGGACATAGGGATGGAAAAAGTTCTGAAAATTATGAAAACTGTTGGATTCTTTAAAAAAATTTATGGAAATTGCACAGTCTTTGCAGAATTCAATTTATAATTTTGATGGATAATATCAAAGCTTATATTTAACTGTTTTTTTCTATTTTTATTTATTTAAATGTTCAGAGTTGCAGGAAATCATGGGGGGTGGTCAGACAATGGGATCAGACAATAATTTATTTAATGATAGTAGACACTGAGATTGAAAAAAAGTTAAAGGTGTATTACTGTTAAAATACAAATTGTGAACACCCCATGTCAAAATATACAAAAGTAAATATCCTTAAATCAAACTCTAGTAAGTTATCAAGCAGCATTTTTCTATCTTGGTCTTTCTGTAAATTTTGATTATCAATGGAAATATTTTTTGTCAGTCTGTGTGTACTGTGAAATTGACATTTACAGATAAAAATCTAATCCTTCCAAGCCTAAAATTGCATATCACTTTTCGATTGATTCTCATCTGAATCAATTTACATTGAATAACATCATGTAATAATTAGCTGATATTTGGATTTCCTTAAAATGCAGATGCAAAATATTAACCCTTTAGGCCCTGACTCACTAGAGCATTAGTCCAGTTTTATGCCATTGATCTAAGTGGAGTTACACTAATGCAAAACTGGAGTAATACCATGGTGAATCAGGCCCTATGACTGTAACTGTTCAGAAAAGTTAGGCATGTTTCCCTCCCCCTAAAATCAATTAGCAGATTTTTTAAGGATTAATATTGTCAAACTATTTCTGATTGGTTTTAACAGGCATAGACTAATCGTTTGTGAAACTAGCTGACCTCAATATGGCACAAGAACACAAAAGAAAAAGCCAACTCTGAAATTGCCTGTCTTTGCTGCAGAGTGCTAACTCCTGCTTTTGAAGTGTGTGTTTATTCTAGCCTCCTCTGAAGCTCAGTAATTTGGGTCAGGAACTTCAGAATTTCTGTCATTTGCCTTTGCCTTTTCGAGTTTGCCACCTCAAGGCACGTCTTTAGTAAAACTCACAAAAGATTTAATTTCAGCTGTCTGTACCAGTCAGGAAACATAATGATGAGAGAAATGGGTTTTCATTTGTTTGTTTGTTTGTTTTTCTAAATGGTGTGTGAAGTCAGTGCTCTGCAGCATAAAAAGAACTTGGTTCTGACCTCACAGTAGCTTGTTACAGGGCCGCCCAGAGGGGGGGGGCAAGAGGGGCAATTTGCCCCAGGCCCCGAGCCCCACAGGGGCCCCCACCAGAGTTTTTTGGGGCCCCTGGAGCGGGGTCCCTCACTCCCTCCGGGAGGCCTGGAAAACTCTTGCAGGGCCCGGGCCCCCGGAGCTTGTTCTGCTCCCGGTCTTCGCCGGCGGGGGGGGTGAGGTCCGTCAGCTCCGGGGCGGAAGGACCCCCCACTGGCGAATTACCACCGAAGACGGAGCGGGACCCGCCGCCGAAGTTCAGCTCGGTCTTTGGCGGTAATTCGGCGGAGGGGGGCCCTTCCCTTCCGGGACCCGCCGCCGAGCCGCGGGTCCCCCCTCCGCCGAATTACCGCCGAAGACCGGGCTGCACTTCGGCGGCGGGTCCCACTTTGGCGGTAATTCGGCGGCGGGGGGGGACCCCGCCGTGGGTCTTCGGGGCACTTCGGCGGCGGGTCCCGGAACGGAAGGGCCCCCCGCCACCGAAGACCCCGGGCCCCCAGAATCCTCTGGGTGGCCCTGGCTTGTTAGGTGGTTGTTCCTTTTTTATTTTTAAATGTTTGCATGAATGTGGTTTTGAGTTTATTTGAATCTCAACAAAAATTTAGTATGCACACGTGCACACACACACAGACCCCAGAACAGATCACAACCATTTTTGCCTACTGGGATTGAAGATAAAATTCCAGGGGGGAGAAATTTTGAACAGAGATGGAGAATATAGCTTCAATGGCTGGCAGAAATTAGAGCTGGCTGCCACTAATCAAAAGAGGGCATGGAATTAGGAGATCCCATGGAAGTCTCCATGAATGCATCTCAAAATGAATTAAAAAAAGTTGTGTAAACTCCACAAAAGGAGATCAAAGCAGTGCTTGAAGGGTAGGAGATGGACCATCGGCTGACAAAGGATAATCTTCAAACAGAGATCAGCTCCAGACAGATTGTGCAAAATAAACTAAGAAGGATGTTACCCAACTTCTACTAGGGATAAACATTTTTTAAACCAGCAGGCCTGAGAAATGCACCCATGAGTCCTAAAAGAGCTGGCTGAGGAGATCTCTGGCCCACTTATTTTTAATAAATCTTTAAGTACCAAAGAAATTCCAGAAGACTGGGAGCACGCTAATATTGTGCCAATGTTCAAAAAGGGCAAGCAGGGAGATCTAGAGGACTATGGGCTGGTTAGGCTGGTGTTAATCCTGGGTAAAATAATGGAAAAGCTGATATGGGATTCAAACAGTAAGGAATTAAAGGGTAGGACTATGATGAATGTTAGTCAATGTGGATTTAGGTCTTGTCAAACAAGTTGCTTTCATTTGGTTGATAAAACGTTTACTTTTGTAAGGCATTTGACGTGGTAGCAGACGGCATTCTGGGTTTTTTTTTTAAATTGCATTTGACATATTAGCACACGACATTCTGTTGTTGTTGTTTTTTTTAAATTGCCCTAGACAATGTCAGTAAAACATATATTAAGCAATGGATTAAGAACTAAGTGACGGATTTTAAAAAGGATCTATCAACACGGCATCACCAAATGGGGGAATTTCTAATGGGGTTCCACAGAGATTGGTAGGAGGCCCTACGCTATTCAAAGTTTTCATCACTGATCTGGAAATAAATATGAAATCACCACTGATAAAATTAGTGGGTGACACAAAGATTAGTGGAGTGTAAATAACTATGAGGACAGGGCAGTCGTACAGCAGGATATGGGTGGCTGGTAATCTGGGACTATTAAAACGAAATGCATTTTTTTTATACAGCCAAATGCAACGTTATATATCTAGGAACAAGGAATGCAGGCCATAGCTACAGAATGCGGGGGGGCTGTATTCAGAAAAGCAGCAGGGATGCTGAAAAGGATTTTGTATTCATAGTGGACAAGCAACTCTGCATAAGCTTCTAGTGGCAAAATGGGCGAATCCAATCCTTGGATGTACTAACAGGAGCAGTGAGTGGGAAGAGGGTGGCGATTTTTACCTCTTACAGTGAGAGAGCCACCGGGATTTTTGGTCTGAGTCTGGCGCAGAGCATGCGTCCCCCCCCACGTGCAAGTGAGGCTGAGGGGAGGCATAAAGGCATGGAGGGGGCAACCAATTTTCTATCTTCTCTCCTGCTCACTGAGCAGGGTAGCTGGCTGGGGCAAGGAGAGATGTAAGCTACACCCTTTAAAGGGTTGCAGACACAGTAACTTCCTGCCCTGAAGAAGAGGTTGCTAGGAGAGGAACTGTAACACTAGGAGTATCCATGGGAAGCTCTGTGATTCAGACGGACGCAGTTATTTGCTGCCACATATCAGAGCTAAGTCTAAAGCAGGGTTTCTCAAACAGGGGTCGCCGCTTGTTCAGGGAAAACCCCTGGCGGGCCGAGCTGGTTTGTTTACCTGCCCCATCCACAGGTCCGGCCGATCGCGGCTCCCAGTGGCCGCGGTTCGCTGCTTCGGGACAATGGGAACTGCTGGAAGCGGCGAGGGCCGAGGGACTTACTAGCTGCTGCTTCCAGCTTCTCCCATTGGCCCGGAGCAGCGAACCACGGCCAGTGGGAGCCGCAATCGGCCGGACCTGCGGATGGGGCAGGTAAACACACCGGCCCAGCCCACCAGGGGCTTTCCCTACACAAGCGGCGACCCCTGTTTGAGAAACCCTGGTCTAAAGGCTCTAACTACGCCTAATTAACATTCTCTTCAAAACACAAGTATTTGGGCAAATTTTTGCAGTGCTTTCAACTCCTGGGAATAAAGCCTGATGCAATAAATGTCTTAAGCATCGGTGACAGCATATGCAGTGTAGTTGTAGCATGTTGGTCCCAGGATATTAGAGAGACAAGGGGAGTGAGGTAATATCTTAGTGGACCAATCTCTGTTTGTGTGGCTTGAAAGCTTGCCTCTCACGGAGCTCTTCTTCAGATCTGGGAAAGGTACTCCCAGCGTCACAGCAACATAGAAGGTGCTGAACAGTCCGTTCCACCTTGTCATTCTTGTCCAACAGAAGTTAGTCCAATAAAAGATGTTACCTCCCTCATCTGGTCTTTCTGTGAAAGAATAAGTCATACTGACACTTACTTCTACAAAATGCACCTGCTGCTTGTCTCTGTACAGTAGCAATACGCTCTGAAATTGTCAGTTTATTTTAATTACTACAGCTTATTATTCTGACCAGTCTAACAAGGAAGGCAATTATCTGTGGACACAAATGCAATAATGTAGTGGATGAGCCTTCTGTGATTTAGAGCAGTAAGAACAATGTTAATCACATTACAAGATATTACCATCTTTGCCTCCTCGGATTAGAGAAAAGGGACATCCAATTCAATTTCCCGGTATAAATATAACATTTATTCAGGTTGTAGATAGAAAACTTTTTTTCCCCCATTTTGAACTGAAACATTAGAATTTTGTAACAGCAACCGGAATAAATCCATTGGGCCGAATCCCCAGTTGATATCAATCAGCATAAATAGCTCAACTGAAGTCAGCTCAGGATCTGGTCCTTTGAAGTGATAGCGATAGTGGGCCTTTCTTCAAGTACTCGGTAGATATTGGAACTGATTCTTTCTTCATACCAGTTTGAATCGAGAGTATATAAAAGTGGTGTGAGAGGAGAATCAAGCCCATTGTTTGAATGTGCATTGCCTGCTGCAATTATGTTTACTTTCAGCATATTTTTCAGCCATTAGAGGTCTTCGTGTCCTGGTAAATTAAGGAGACAAAGTTCAAACCTGAGCTGTGAGGAAGCCTGGTTTTGGTCTGCAGTTGCGTTCCTTTATAAATGCTCCCTGTATAAGGAGGATTGTGTATCTGTGATTTCATATGTAAAGACAGATTCCAGTTACACTTTACAAATTACTGTGTAGATTATTTCCTCTTAATATCTTTTCATGTGGTGTTGAACATTAAAAGCATTTCAAAAAATGCTATCACTTGCCTATCTCGGCATGCCAGGGAATTCTGTCAGGATATTGAGAGGATTTACTTTCCCCTTAATTAAATGCTCCATGTAATCAGCATATTGTATAAATAAACACAAAGTCACTCTTCCCATCCCTAGCCAAAGCAGTTTTCCCCTAACCTATATTCAGGTGCTTCGTCCAGTCCAGTTGATGGGGTTGACCTGGTTACCCTTGAAAGACTATTCCATCCTTTGACGTACCTCCCCATTTGAAAATATGCTGACTTATCTCTCCAGCAGCATGCAGTATATTTTTTTACAATACTAATGTAGTCTGAATACACGGCAGACTCATCCTTGTGGTTTCTAGCTCTCATCTGTTTACGCCTCATCCTGATCATTAAGTCCCTGTGTGCTCAGTACTCTTACTGATGTCAGTGGGTGTTTTTAAGTGAGGATCGATGGTAGCACTGGGCCCTAGGGAGCCGATAGAATTATGTGAGCAAATGGCAATGTCCGTAAGTTAAACATAGAGCTCCAGAAGACCTGTCTTATTTAGACTGTTAGCTCTGTGGGGCAGGGACCATATTTTTGATCTGTGTTTGTACAGATCCTACAAACTGTAGGATCCTAGTTTATTATTTGTATTGAGTCAGTTGCTACTTCAATACAAATAATAAATATAATACCAACAATATTCATGGATTCTGTGCAAATTTCACTTCTGTGCAATGCAATTCGTTGACTCTGAGGTCAGACAAGAGATTTCTTGACCTCTTCTCCTCCAATCTCCAGAATTCCTTTACCGTCTGGACGATCACAATGGCATTGCTTATTTCCAGCTCATTTTGCTTCACTCCTGACTTGGATGGACTTTTGATGAAGGTTGGCACAAGTGAGCTCAGAATCCGCCTGTTGGAGGACCAGTATAGTTAATGAAAATGTCTCATGGGAAAGAGGATGAAAAGAGAACATATAATATAAGAGGGACGTCCTAAATGGAGTGAAAAATAATATGGTCTGCTTTTTCTTGAGAGCATTGTAAACTATTTTATTGCAATGCTTAGGTGCCCAGTATATCAAGGGCATTGTCTATTTCATCCTCTCTCTGTTTGTGCTGTGTGGTGCTTTTTCTACCTTGGTGATATTAGTGGGGTAACATTTCCCCCTTCTGTTAACACATCCAGGTGATCCGGGGAATAAAATAGATCACTGAGAACTTCTGTAGTCTTTTCTAAACAACATGAAAATTGTATTTGTGGGTGGAACAACTTCTAACAGAAGCCAATGATAGGATGGAGGAAGCAATTTAAGTAACTAATTAAGAGCCTTATCTGTGTAATTATGGGACAATACTCAGCTCCGAACCACTTAGCCTTACATTTTTGACCACTTAAAGTCACTTATACTAGATTCAAAGTGCAATTACACACTCCAGGGAGTTTGTGCTTGGTGGAGAACCACATTCCCCATGTCTTAAAAGCGCTTGACCCGCATTATAAATCCAAAGCATGTGATTATCTCATGACAACTACGCTCCTTGTCGTATTTTAGCCTCTCCTTAAATTTGTTTCTATTCTTTTTGTCCTTGTTTGTTTTAGGAAATTGTGGGAAGCCCTGGGTATAGTTCAGAGCAGATTCACAAACAGTATTATGCTATTTAAACTCACCCACTTAGGGTACATCCAGACTACACGCCGTATCGGCGGGTAGCGATCGATTTATCAGGGATCAATATATCGCATCTTGTCTAGACGTGATATATCCATCCCCGAACATGCGCCTCATCGACTCTGGAACTCCACCAGAGCGAGCGGTGGTAGCGGAGTCGACAAGGGAGCCGCAGCCGTCAATCCCGCGCCGTGAGGATGGGAGGTAAGTTGGAATAAGATATGTCAACTTCAGCTATGGTATTCCCATAGCTGAAGTTGCGTATCTTACATCGACACTCACCCCCACCAGTGTAGATCAGCCTAAATGTATTGAACTGTAGAATTTGATCCAAAGCCAATTCAAGGTAACGGGATTATTTTTTTTACATTCAATTGGCTTTGGATCAGACCCTTAATCCTCTTGTTTCATGTCTGTCCCCAACTTAGCCCTTTCTCTGGTGTCTGGAGCTGGATTAGTTTTGTAAAAGTGTTCTTTAAATGTTTTTATTCAATTTTTAACCTGATCTCTTAAATTGTGTCCATCCCCGTTCGTGTTCAAATTCTGGGTGAAACTTACCCTCCACAGAGAGCCAGCATGAGACCTATGGACAACTTCAGTAGGACAAATACAGATAAAGTTAAGCACATGCTTACATACTGCAAGTAAATGGAAATACTGAATCTGAGTTGAAATAAATAAAATGCAATTACACCATATTACACCACCTAGCTATGAGGTAATATCTTTTATTGAACCAACTTCTGTTGATGAGAGAGACAAGCTTTCAAGCCACATACAGCTCTTTTTTGGGCCTCTCTGCTATCCTGGGACCAATGTGACCACTGCTACACTGCATAAAACACCTAGCAATATTCACCACTTTCTGTCCTTTGACTGCTATGGGTTAATCCCAGTTGTGGCACCAGTGTTTCGTGACCCTGCAATATACTTATTATTGTTGCAGATTTCCATTTATCCCAGAATGTGCATATGCATCATATATAGGTATGAGCTCAGCTAGCAAAGGAACTGCATCCGCTTATTAGTGGAGGATGGTATAGCAGCAGCTTCTTTCCTGCTGCTGCTATTGCTGTTTCCTTATGTTTTCGTCTCTTTCTCAGGAGCAGACATGCCTCTCAATAGCCCCTCAGAATTAGTGCCTGAGCCTGAGGCTATTTCACTGTGGGAGGAGCACTAATGCATCAAACCAGCACTGTAACACTTTCTCAGCCCCATGGCTCTGGACAGACAAGTCTTTATTTTCTGGCTATGAATGGTAAAATGAGACAAGGCTGTATTGTTCCTCTTCTTTTTGTTTTCCTGTCATGCATTCATCTCGAGGCTAATTCTCATTTTTTCTAGATGTAAATCTCTCGGAGCCTGCATAAAAACTAATGTAAGTTATTCCTGTGCTCGGAACAGAAATTGGACAACGTCATCAATCTGCAACATGCTTTTACAGACTGGAACCCGGCCTGCTGGGTTGAATCTCAAATACAGCCGTGTAAATTTGGAGTAGCTCCTTTGAATTCCAGGGAGTTATTCCAGATTTACACCCATACAAATAAGAACAGAATCTGGCTCGATCTCCGGGAATGATGCCCAGGCCACTTTGAGTTACAACCTTTTAAACAGAGCCACCTAATACATATTTAGTTTCTGTATATTCATATGTGCTATTACAGGAACATTTATTGTGGGTCACACTAGCTTTTGGCTATTTCAGCAGTCAAAGAGCTTTGATTTACAAAAGTAAAGGAATTCACTTAAAATGTTAAACACTAAAAGCCTTCAGTTTTTACATTGTGTTTTAACATCCCCAAGCAATTCACCTATACTTCTCTTTTCTACCCTGCTCTGCATGTTGATTTGGTGTTGTCTGCTGTTTATCAAACGTTGCCATGTGGTAGGATTTTAAAGACTAGAAACTAAGCCCATCTCAAAAAAAGTCAGTCAAACAAGCTAGAAATAGAAGAAACTTCTTAAGTCAATGAGTCCACCACCAGACTATCTCCAACTAAAGCAGAATTGATTATTTGCCAGTATTTCACTGAGTCTTAAATGACCCACACAGTGGAACTTCCAACCACTCTGTAGGGAGACTATTCTGTAGTTTAATAGATCTCATAGCTAGGACATTTCTCTTGTTGGTGTTCATATTAAATGTCCCTTTTCTCTAATTAATTCCATTACTCCTGCTTTGTTTTATGCATTCCATAGTATCAGAGAACAATACAACCAAAATAATGCTACAGGCACTGTGGGTCCAGCTTTATTATAGCCTAGGTTACACCAGCACATATCCAGAGTAACTCCACTGACGCTGATGAATTTACTCTGCATATCTATTGGTGTAACTAGTGTTTAGCTGCTGAGTGCACAATATAGCAGCACCTTATCTGAGTTCACTACTCTTTTTTGTTTTTTCCCCAGATCCTCAGGTGGTATAAATCAGTGTAGCTTTAACAGGTGTAGATGAGATTTCACTATATCAATTTACACCAGGGATCGGCAACCTGTGGCCCACCAGGATAAGCCCCCTGGTGGGCCTGGCCGGTTTACCTGCCCCATCCGCAGGTTTGGCTGATCGCGGTTCCTACTGGCCGCAGTTTGCTGCTCCTTCCCGCAGCCCCCATTGGCCTGGAGTGGCGAACCGTGGCCAATGGGAGCTGTGATCAGCCAAACTTGCAGATGTGGCAGGTAAACAAACCGGCCTGGCCCGCCAGGGGGCTTACATCAAGAGTTACTCCTCTGAGTGAGATCAGAAACAGGCCCATTGAGTCCTCTTTAAGTCAGACCCTGCAACTAGCCCTTAATTTTTCTTATTGGAGGGGTAGCCGTGTTAGTCTGGATCTGTAAAAGCAGCAAAGAGTCTTGTGGCACCTTATAGACTAACAGACGTTTTGGAGCATGAGCTTTCGTGGGTGAATACCCACTTCGTCGGATGCATGTATTCACCCACGAAAGCTCATGCTCCAATACGTCTGTTAGTCTATAAGGTGCCACAGGACTCTTTGCTGCTTTTAATTTTTCTTGTCTTTCCCCCATGTTCTCTATGTTCTTCTAGTGATGCAGTGGCAGAAAGTAGTAGTATTCTAGATTGTCTCTCCAACACTTTCCTGATCTGTGACAAGAGCTCCATGTTTATGGATCCCAAATAATGCTGGCTCGAAACCTGAAATCTTCATAAGGTGATATTCCCAACTGACTTCAGTAAGAATTTTGACAGAGTAAGCAGTTCGTGTTTGGACCTATAATTTGCTGCCATGATGCAAAATCAATTTATATCCAATGAACTTTTGACTATCACTTTTGTATGGGGTTTTCTTAAAAAATATTACTGCTTTCCAAGAATCTCTCTCCATTATATGTATGTGTTCAAGGCTATTTTTCTTCATTACATGAACTTTCATTTTTTCCAAAATATTGATATTTCCTGCTCATTTCTAACCTGCCTATTTCCCTTTGTATAATTTCTGTCTCCTCGCTCCTGCATGCAAAATGTCTCAATTTAATATCATCCGCAGACTTAATTAATGTGTTGTTTACTTCTTTCTCCAGATCATTAATAATGCTGTTAAATAAACCTAAGTCTAACACCAATCCCTTTGGCACCCCGCTGGACACTTCCATTCAACTTGATGCATTACTATTTATCTTTAGCCTCTGTTTACGGTCCTTCAGCCAGTTCTCCGTCAATGTGACAGTGTTCCTGGCTGAGCCAATTTGTGATGGATTTTAATTCAAACCAAGAGAGATTTTCCTGAAGAGGAGAGAACCAAATGCAAATAAACAAACATCCAGAAATTGGTATCGCTTGCGTTTATTGAATGTGTCTTTAAGGCTTATGAAAAAGTTATTTGTATCTGCCTGTGTAGTTAGTATATTGAGGCCCATCAATGTGGTATCTCAGCACTTTACTCAGTCCCTTTTAAAAATGAGTGAGGGGTAAATTGTTTAGATAAACAAGGAACTGTCACACTAAACAAACTGAATTCACGGTCAGATCCTGAGCTAATGTAAACTAGCGTAGCTCCATTCAAAGCAATGATTTCAAAGAAGCCACCGTTTCTTTACAGGGAGGATAACTAACTATTGGAACAACCTACCAAGGGTTATGGCGAGTTCTTGATTACCTGGAATTGTTAAAGCAGAACTGGAGGTCTTTCTGAATGCTCAGCTCAAGCACAAGTTATGGACTTGATGTGGGAACCATGTGGTGAAATTCTATTGCTTATGTAATCCAGGAGATCTTAAAATCTAATACTCTGTGACTTACCCCAACTGTGGAGCTCAGATGGGTTATATGAATATCATAATATATTCCCCCCCACTGCCTGTTGAAAAGTAAAAGTGGTCTATTGGGCCTTGATTCAGCAAAGCATGTGCCCAAATCTGCAGCTGAGCTGCAGGGGACTCCCTGTGCAGCCGATGGCCCTGGGGCAGCAAGGTGCGAGATGCAGGGGAGCATGGGCAGCAGGTTTAATAGGCCAGGGAAGGCTAAGCCTCCCCTGGCACAGCTGCTGCCAACTCACCTCCAGACACCTGCTCCGCCCCTTCCCTGAGGTGCCCACTGCCCGCTGCTGCCGGCTGGTGGGTCTTTCTCCTCTCCTCCACTCCACCTCCCACCTCTGGAGATCCCCGCCACTCACTGTGTCCCTCCTCTTCTACCCCTCCCTCCCCCGTGTGGGCAGGTGGATGAGGAAGGACATGGTGAGTGGAGGGAGGTGAGGGTGATGAGTGATGTGGAAGGTGAGGGGGGTGAAGAGTGATGCAGTGAGCCAGCGCCAGGTGAGGGGGTGAGGAGGGATGTGGCGGGGGCGGGGTGGTCTTGCGGCAGGGTGAGCAGGGACATGGTGCAGGGGGTGAGGAAGGGAACAGCGGCTGGGGGAGGTCTTGGAACAGGGTGAAGAAGAAAGCGGTGAGTGGAGGGGTGAGGAAGGGGGCATGAGGAAGGACGTGGTGAGTTGGGGGGGTCTCGCGGTGGGCAGGGGTTTGAGGAGG
Source organism: Mauremys mutica (assembly GCF_020497125.1). NCBI lineage: Eukaryota > Metazoa > Chordata > Testudines > Geoemydidae > Mauremys > Mauremys mutica. The sequence goes on along the minus strand of NC_059081.1, from coordinate 6,977,090 downwards.
GATGCAGCAAGTGGCAGGCAGAGGGGCGAGTGCGGAGGGGGTGGATAGAGGTGGGGTGTGGGCAGGGTTGCAGGTGGAAGAGGCAGGACAGGGAGCTAGCCTGCTCCAGGGGAAGCTTCACCTGCCACCCATGCCTGCAGTTAAGGTAGGTAATAAGGTAATAATTGGAGATATACCAATCTCCTAGAACTGGAAGGGACCTTGAAAGGTCATTGAGTCCAGCCCCCTGCCTTCACTAGCAGGACCAATTTTTGCCCCAGATTCCTAAGTGGCCTCCTCAAGGATTGAACTCACAACCCTGGGTTTAGCAGACCAATGCTCAAACGACTGAGCTATCCCTCCCCTTTATTCTGGCCTAGGGGAGCAGAGACCCCCTAGCTAAGCCTGTAAGGAGGAGGACGAGCCCCCAGCCGCAGGAGGTCACTCTGCTGTTGAACAGCGCCTGGCAGGGGAGAGCTCGCACACTCCTGGCTAGTGAGTGAGCAAACAGGGCCATGAGAGCAGAGCTCCTTCAGGCTCCTTGCTTTGCCGCAGGAGCCATTCAGCAGGGAGCAGCTAGTCATCATCGTTATCCTCCTTGCAGTCCTGGGCAGGGGTCTCTGCTCTTCCCTGTTAGGACCACGACCTCCCCCACATCTTGCACCTGCTGGGAATGGATGTGACCAGCCCTGAGGCAGCTCTGCTGGCACAGACCCACTCACTCACTGGCAGGGCTGCAGAGAGCCACAGACCCATCCCTGCAGGAGCTCTGACCGCTCCCCATTGACATTTTTCTGTCTACTTCAGTGTGTCAGCTGGAATTGACGTTTACTGACAGTTATCAATTTTAAAATCAAATCCTGCCATCCTGCCGCCATTGGATTCTTGTCCATTCAGTCCATAAATCAACATATAAATATGTAATGCGTGAATGCTTCAAATTTCAAGCTCCAAGGTCAATGGGAACGTGGACGTGAATTCTGTTGGTGACTCGGTATCACTTTGCAGCTAGCGCTGCGTGCATGCAACCAGTCCGATCACACTCTAAGGTTACAGTTATAAATAGTTTATGAAGGTTTAACAAATTATTAAAAAAAGTTTTAATAAATGGTTATATTATAGCAATTAACTAATCTATTGTTCCCTTATAACCATAACTTATAATCACCTATTTCAGAGTCCACTGATGTGCTAATAATTATGGAGAACACATACTACTCATACATGTAGGATGTTTATATGACATTTATTAACAATTTACCATTTATAAATGTAGCCCTGCTATAATCTGACCCACAATCCTATGGGATCAAAGATCAGCAGGTAGTGAAACAATATTTCTTATTCCCAATCCATTTTATTGATAGTGATCAAGCCAACATTTCTTCTTCCTCTGCAGACAATGACCTTTCTCCCATGAGTAAGGTGAGATGGGTTTATTTGATTATCTAAATATCACACTGCAGCCAGAGACGTTATAAAAGGAAACAGTGCTAACCAGTACAGTAGAACCTCAGAGTTATGAACACGAGTTACGAACTGACCAATCAACCACACCCCTCATTTGGAACTGGAAGTAGACATCAGGCAGCAACAGAGACACACACAAAAAAAGGGCAAGTATGATACTGTGTTAAAAGTAAACTACTAAAAAAATAAATAAAAAGAAAGCAGCATTTTTCTTCTGCATTAGTGAAGTTTTGAAGCTGTGTTAAATTAATGTTTAGCTGTAAACTTTTGAAAGAACAACCCTAATGTTTTGTTCAAACTTGTGACTATTTCACAGTTACTTACAACCTCTGTTCCCATGGTGTTCGTAACTCTGAGCCTCTGTTGCAGGGGCAGGCAACCTATGGCACGCATGCCGAAGGTGGCACACAAGCTGATTTTCAGTGGCACTCACACTGCCTGGGTTCTGGCCACCAGTCCGGGGGGAGTCTGCATTTTAATTTAATTTTAAATGAAGCTTCTTAAACATTTAAAAAACCTTATTTACTTTGCATACAACAATAGTTTAGTTATATATTATAGACTTATAGAAAGAGACCTTCTTAAAATGTATTATGTGAAACCTTAAATGATTGTGAATAAATGAAAACTCGGCACACCGCTTCTGAAAGGTTGCGGACCCCTGCTCTAGTGTATGTATCATCCTTACTACTTCCAACCAGGCAGCAGCTGGAGCATCATTCTAAAGTGGTTTTTTTTAATAGAAATCTTCTTAAATTCCTATGGAACTCGCTTGGTTTCATCCCCATTACTTCGATAGGCTTTTCCCCACTAGGGAAATAGAGGATTGTGACCAAATATGAACTCTCTAATTAATGGAAAAGCATGCCTGATAGGGAGAGACTCTAAAAGCTCAGTCTATTTATTTCAAAGAGACACACTGGTCCCTCCTGGCTTTAAAATCTATTCAAAATTAACATAGGCTCTTACTCGGGTATTGCACCTAATCCCCCAACCCTTGCCCTGGTCCACACCCAAACCCTCTCACTGTTTGGTGGTGCTTTCAACCCCAGATAGCTGGCCTGGCTAGAGGTGAGGCTGAGAGCCTGGGTGCTGTTTTTCATTGGGGCTGGTAATCCACCCATTTTTCTGCGAGGATGCAGGCTAAGTCACACCAGAGCTGATAGTCCTGTAGTCCTTTCCCACAATTCCCCCTGTGTGCCCTGAAGGACAGACAAGTTCCCCTGCAATTCACAGGGAAAGAACCACCGTGCACCTGAGCCAGCTGAAGCACGAAGGCCCATGGGATATGCTCTCAGAAGTCCTAGCGACATGCACAGACCAGGGAGGACAGGGTAACTCTGGGCTTTGCAATAAGATGCTCACACCTGGGCTGAGTTGAGCAAAGTGCTCCACCACCCACGCTGTTGACCAAGGCTAATTACAGCTGTGATAGAACCTTAATCTAGAAATTAGTTGTTGGAGTGAGGCATAGTGTCACTCACCTGTCTTGACTACGGTGGGATGTGGCACACTCGCATGTACTGCTTGGCAGTACAAGGGTTAACAGTTCCCCAGGTGCAAGAGAGGAGAAAATGTCTCTCTCCTTAAGGCTTTGTCCCAGCTGCCAGAAATGCAGGCAAGTTCTTCTGGGTGAAGGAGCAGGCCAGCTGAGTGAAGAAGCCCAGCAATGAAGCAATCTGCTGGGACCAATTAAGATAACCTGGCTATAAAAGGGGAGTGGAAAGCATTTCCTGACTCTTCTTGCTGGTAGTTTCTCATGCTTGGCTTTGATACTGAGGAGCTGAGCGTCAGGAATAGGGAGAGCTGGGGGGGTGGGGTCTGCCACCAGACAAGGAGAAAGGGAACTTGCATGATTGTTATGCTACAGAGCTGCCCTTTTAAAGGGTGATCATAAAATCCTAAGAAGGGATATTTAAAGCCTGCATATATTCCTACACAGGGTCTTTATATGAGGTCATGATGGACTTTATTAAAAAAAAAAAAACTTTCCTGACAGCAGGCTGACCAAATGTTCCTCAAAGGAACATTGTGGTGCACTGTACTTCCCCCTTCCCGTGGGCTGTACAGTGCTCAATTAGCTTTTAAGTTACATTATAGATCCACTAACAGTTGTGCAGTTAAATCATTAATTACCATCTCAGTCAGTTGGGAACTCAATTTCACTTTGGTTTGCAGCTTGTGCTCCGTGGTAGATTACTTAGCCACTCCATAAACATCTTCAGATGCTATAATTTAAGGAAGTTAATGATGAGGAAGTTTAGACAATTTTATCACAAAATAATTCTTAGTTAGGGATGTGATGTAAAAAGCCTTTAGGAAGGAAAGGTCTCTAGCTATGCAAATCTCAGGCCATGCATATGTTTTAATTACCAGGTTAGGAAAAGAAGCTGAGAAACAGCAAACCTATACATTTCTCCAAGGGGCAAGATGATTTTTTCTTAAAAATCAGACCTAGATGAAGAGTTAAAAGACAAACAGAAAGGTCTGGTGGCAGTTGATTGGAAGGCAGAATAGCTGAATGTTATTCCCAACTCTGACACTGATCCATTGTTTTACCTTGGGCAAGTCACTTCCCCTATCTGTGCCTCTGGTTTGAGCCCCACCATTTGTCCATCTCATCAATTTAAGTTGTAAGCTCTTTGGGACAGACAGTGCACCCATGTATGAGTAACACCGACAGACCCTGGTTGTCAGCAGGTGGGACTGAACTTGGGATCTCTGGAGCTAAATGCATGAGCCTTTACTGCATGAGCTAAAAGCCACATGACTCTCACCTAAGGCTGTAGCAGACTCATTAATCTCCAGAGGGGACAGAACACTACACCCAGGAGATATGTGGGTTACATCTGTACAACACTTAGCAGAACAGGGCGGTGATCTCTGAAGGTCTCTGGGTGCAACAGTAATATGAATGATGAGACGAATTAATAAATATTTTAAAAGATATAAAAAGCAAGGAGGAGCAGCCAGGAATTCTAAGAGGTGGAATTTAGGTTAGACATTAAGAGACACTTTCTAACACAAATTCTGAAAAGAGACATCAATTAGATAGCGGCATAATTTGCAGAAGGAGCCCATTGACGCACCGGTGCTAGAGAGGTGGGCTTGATAAAATGCTAAGGGTCAGACTGTAATTTTCCAATCTGCCCAGGACAGTGCATAGTTGCTCCAGCCCAGTAGACCGGAGGCTGAATTGTGACACACATTTCCTCCGCTGCTCCCCTCTTGCTGTGACAGGTGTGTCAATTACTTCATCCCTTTGTAAGGGAGCAACTCCCTCCCTCCTGTATCCTGGCCAATTAGCCAATGAGAAGTTCAAATTAATGAGGAGGTGTCAGAGAGAGAGGCTGAGATGCAAGATTGGGTAGGAGTCAGGTTGGGAGCAGAGAGGGTTGATCAGTGCAGATGGCAGTTAAAGTCAAGTGAGGGGGTTTGTTCACCCACCAAGAGAGTGTTATGGGAGAAGAGGAAGAGGATGCTGGTACTTCCATGGAGCATGGGAGATAGATGGAGGAGGACCCACAGAAAGACAATCTTTCAGCAGTGATCAGAGAGATAGGAGGAGAACTAACAGAGAAGAGAGTCATGCAGAATTACTGTGGACAGTTTTATCCTGGTTTCTAACCTTATCTTTTATGTCTCTCAGATTTATTCAGAGCAAGCCTGTGAAATTAACAATACAGCAGTTCAAAGAAACAATCAGAACCAACTAAAATAAATAAATACATAAAACCCAATGGCAATCCACTGCAAACTGTCTGTGTCTTGGTGAACAAGGGCATAGATGGACAAACACTAAATTGAAGAGCATTCTGTCACCGTAAGAAGAGTTCTGTATGTGTAACCTCTGAATTACTTCAATAGATGGTTCTTCTTTTCCACTCCTACACTATGAAATGGGGTGAATGAATTCTGTCCTTTGCCTACACGGATTTCACTGTTTTTGCTAACGAGGAAATGTTTTGTTAGAAATACAGAAATTCTTCCAGTTATCTACTGTCCAAGTCGGTTAAATTGTCAGTTATTGGACATGACTGAAGAAGCAATAACACATTTCACAATAATTCTTGGGAAATGTGAACTAGTACTTTGCAATATCCAAAGTTTGAAATTTCAATGAAATCATTGACAGAGCTGATTGAAAAATGAAAAAAACTCAACAAAATTTTATTGAAATTATTTACCTATTTGCTGCAAACTAAATTTTAAGCAAATTTGTTTTTTAAACTCAAAATTAATAAAATTTCAATCAGCTCTACAGTCTTTTTTTGACCAATGCAACCCTTTATTTTCTGTTTGCAAATCTTTCATGCATTGATCCTTATTTCTAGGAATGAGTTTGTGACTGGGGAACATTTGCCAAATTGTTTCTACAAACACATATCAGCCTGTGTGCTATTTGCAAACTGTTCATTTCACCTTGTTGGCATTTACAGGGTGTGATTGGACACCTGTGTCACGCAGTTTTTGTTTCTGATCACTGATTGGATGGATGGACTTCTTAAAACAGGAGAGTGATGAGTGGCACAGACTGTTTGGTGTCCAAAAGTAGGGCCCAAATAGTTAAGTGTTTCCCAAAGAAAGAAAAGGCAACACCGCCTGGCAAGTGGGACCCGACTTTCAGTATTCCCTCAGGAGCGCAAACAAAAGGAGAGAGAATAACTGCACCCAGTTTCCTAAAGTTCTTAGGTTGTGTCTACACTACAGACCCTGTGCTGGCATAGCCCCCTAGTGTAGATGCAGCATGCACCACTAGAAGGAAAAGTTCTGCCCACATAGTAACACCACCTCCCTGAATGATATCTATGCCAATAGAGGCACATCTATCGGCATAGTTGTGTCTACACTGGGGGGGGGGGGGGGTTCTGTCATCACTTGGTTGACTGGAATGTGATTTCCTCCCCTCCCCCACAACACACACTCCTGGCAAACATAACTATGCCAGTATAAGTTTTACGTGAAGACCAGGCCTTATAAAGGGGCCGTCTGTTTGAAGGTTCTGCTACTGAGTACAAAGAACAACGCCACGCTCCCAGACACTGTGCTCAAAAAGTTATTTACTTTGTTTTGCTTCCTTTCTTTTTGAGAACCTTGCTCTGAATGAGAAGCACAAAGATCTGAGGGCCTTTTGAAGACTCTTCATTTTGCACTAGCTCTACCAAAATAAACAACAAGGTTTCTTTTCTAAAGGAAGGTTTTTCCTCTAAAGGGTTCCTGCTTGTTGATGAGAAGTGCTGTGGAGCTGGGCTTTGCCACAAGTAAAATAGTGAATAATTCATGACGAGTAGCAAAAAAGAATGCAATAAATAACAACAGGAAGCGAACACATTTTGCGGTACCAATTTCTAGGTGTATAATAACTCCTCCTAAAACCTGTGAAACTTGTGGGATTCTCTGACATTTTCATGCAGATCTGACAGCTGTCTTAACCTCCCTTGCAAGCAATAATTAGCCTGATGCCAACCAAATTTGTTACCTTTTCTATGAGGAAAATATTCAGCAGTTGCTCTTTATATCACTCATCTAGCTCCTGTGCAGAGATGTGCTGCTCAGCCCCTTAAGCTCCAAGATTTGGTATTAATATTGGGCTAGATTTGAATACCCTTGCACATATTGAATGGCACTTTTCTGGAACCATTCTTGGAAGAAGCCTAAGTAACAGTAGCTGAATCTGGCCACAGGATTAAGCCTATATGAAGTCCTACATGCACTGAAGCATGGGGCTTCACTTGGAGTAGTGGGGAGGGGGGAAGACCTCTTCCCTTCCCAAAGAGGCTGGGGTAGCAGCATGAAGCCTCCTACTTCCTCCAGGGACTCCCTATCCCTCTGGAACATCACAGGAGTGGGGGCACTTAGTACTTACTCCAGTAGCTATGGTGTATCTAATCAACCCAATGCACTTTTCTTTCCTTGCCATACACAGAATCCTCTGCTAAGGTAGTAAAAACAATGAGGAGTCTTTGTCACTGTAGAGACTAACAAATTTATTTGAGCATAAGCTTTCGTGGGCTAAAACCCATCCTGATGAAGTGGCTTTTAGCCCACGAAAGCTTATGCTCAAATAAATGTGTTAGTCTCTAAGGTGCCACAAGGACTTCTCATTGTTTTTGCTGATACAGACTAACACGGCTACCACTCTGATACCTGTCACCATGCTGAGGTAGTGTCAATGATGCCCCCCAGAGCAGAGGGGCTGGAGGTTAAAGTCCTAGTAAGATGAATGGAGCAGTTCACACCTCTCAGAGCTATTGTTTCAGGCTGCCTCCAGACTCAAGCAGACACCACTGCATTGATATCATCTGGGGCTTGTCTACACTTGAAATGTTACAGAAGCACAGCTCTATCACTGCAGTGCTTCAGTATAGACACTATTTATGCCAGCAGGAGAGGTTCTCCCATCCCCATAATTAATCCACCTCCATGAAAGGTGGTAGCTAGGTCGATGGAAGAATTCTCCTGTTGACCTAATGCTGTCTACAGAGGAGGTTAGGTCATCTTAACTATGTTGCCCAAGGGTGTGGATGTTTCACACTCCTGAGTAGCGTAGTTGGCTCAACTGAACTTTTGAGTTTAGCTATGGCCTTGGTTCCTGGTATCAAAATTTTATTCACAACGATGAAGGCAAGACATTTACTCCTTTTAAAAAAAATGAAAGCATAAATTCGGACATAATCACACAATCCCAAAACTGTGGCTGGCACATCATCCCAGAGTTCCTCCTGCCTTAATCTGAACCTGTCTCACCCTTCTAGAACTAACCTATGCCTTGGTTAAACCTGCCTGTATTCCCACAGGACTGTCAATGGCCCGATTCATCATGATGAGGCATACGTCACACAACTTAAGTTTCTCAGTTTAACTCACTTTTGTGCCAACCTGTATTTCCATGGGCAAGTGAGTCGGCCAAAAGTGGTCTTTGTAATAGGTCATCTCACCTTCTTTCCATGAAAAGAACAGGAGTACTGGTGGCACCTTAGGCCTTGTCTACACTACAGGACTATTTCGAATCTACTTAAGTCGAATTTGTGGATTCGACCTTATGAAGTCGAATTTGTGTATCCATACTAAATACACAAATTCGAACTTCTGAGTCCACATTCACCGGGCCAGCGTCGACTTTGGAAGCGGTGCACTGTGGGAAGCTATCCCACAGTTCCCGCAGTCCCCGCTGCCCATTGGAATGCTGGGTAGAGCTCGCAATGCCTGCTGGGTGAAAAAATGTGTTGAGGGTGGTTTTGGGTAACTGTCATCATTGAACCGTCAATCACGCCCTCCCTCCATGAAAGCGCCGGCGGGAAATCTGTTCGCGCCCTTGTCTGGTCGGTTACAGCGCGGACGCCACATCACTGCGAGCATGGAGCCCGCTGCGATCATCGCTGCACTTATGGCCGTTGTCAACTCCTCGCACCTTATCGTCCACCTCTTCCACAGCCAGCTGATGAGAAACCGGGCGAGGAGGCTCCGGCAGCGCGGTGAGGAGAGTGGTGCAGGCCTCTCACAAAGCAGGGTACGCCGGGCAGTGGAGATCATGGTGGCAATGGGTCACGTTCATGGTGTGGAACGGCGATTCTGGGCCCGGGAAACAAGCACAGACTGGTGGGACCGCATAGTGCTGCAGGTCTGGGATGACACAGAGTGGCTGCGAAACTTCAGGATGCGTAAGGGCACTTTCCTTGAACTGTGTGACTTGCTGTCCCCTGCCCTGAAGCGCCAGGACACACGCATGCGAGCAGCCCTGAGTGTGCATAAGCGAGTGGCCATTGCTCTCTGGAAACTAGCAACGCCAGACAGCTACCGGTCAGTAGCGAACCACTTTGGCGTGGGCAAATCTACCGTGGGGATTGCTGTCATTCAAGTAGCCCACGCAATCGTTGAACAACTGCTCTCAAAGGTAGTGACTCTCGGAAATGTCCAGGTCATCATAGATGGCTTCTCCGCGATGGGATTCCCAAACTGCGGTGGGGCTATAGATGGGACTCACATCCCTATCCTGGCACCAGCCCACCAGGCCAGCGAGTACATTAACCGAAAGGGCTACTTTTCAATGGTGCTGCAAGCTGTGGTGGACCATAGGGGACGTTTTACCAACATCAACGTCGGGTGGGCGGGCAAGGTTCATGACGCGCGTGTGTTCAGGAACTCTGGTCTGTTTAGACGACTCCAGGCAGGTACTTTCTTCCCGGACCACAAAATAACGGTTGGGGATGTGCAGATGCCTACAGTGATCCTCGGGGACCCGGCCTACCCGCTAATGCCCTGGCTCATGAAGCCTTATACAGGCGCCCTGGACAGTGCGAAGGAACTCTTCAACTACCGGCTGAGCAAGTGCAGAATGGTGGTGGAGTGTGCTTTCGGACGTCTCAAGGGGAGATGGCGGAGCTTACTGACTCGCTCGGACATCAGCGAAAAGAATATCCCAGTAGTTATTGCTGCTTGCTGTGTGCTCCACAATCTATGTGAGAGCAAGGGCGAGACCTTTTTGGCCGCTTGGGAGGTTGAGGCAAATCGCCTGGCTGCTGTTTACGATCAGCCAGACACCCGTGCCGAGAGAATATCCCAGCGGGAAGCGCTGTGCATCAGGGAGGCTTTGAAAGCGAGTTTCCTCGCAGAGCAGGGTAACCTGTGACTGTCTACTTGATTTTAAGAGAGCCTGATCATGGGCCTGTGTCTGTATGTGTCCAGTTAGATCTGAGCTCACAAACCCGGTTCTCCAAGTTTCCCCCACTTCCAAAGCACGTTTTAAAACTAATGAAACGTAACAGTACTTAATAATAAATCTTTCGTTGACTTTGCATTTCTGTTTCTTGGTTGAAACATGTAAGCATTCTGTGCTGGGTAAGGTGTGCACTGATGTACAGACCGCTTGTCCAAAACAGGACGGACAGCCTCCTGCTCCTACATAGGTCTGTGGGGTGGGGGACGGTTTACGGTGGTTCTGCATGTAGGGGGAGGGTTGCAGGAATGGGTGGGTTTGCAGGAAGGGGCAAGGGGTGCCGTCTTTGGATAGGGGTTTACATGACGGCTGTGGGCTGTGGGTTTGGGCGTTGGAAGGGGTGAGGGGTGTGGGGGAAGGGTGAGTATCTGCCCCTGGATGAAGGCTCTTTTTGGGGCTCAGGGCACCGGGGAGGATCGTGGCTACGGTCGAAGTGCATGTGAAGGGAAGCCTGCCTTTACATTCAGGGATGGCAGGCACCAGGATCCTGGACAAGCATACACATCAACGAAAGACCCGGGGCAGCATACACCACACAGACTGACCCTGGTGCCTAGTGACTGCAGTCTGTGTGTGCCCTGCAGTTGACCCTGCACCCAAGTCTGTACCATGGTACTGTGGGCTATGCACTGCAATTACAATCCCCCCCCCCACACCCACAGAAAGTCTTCTGACACAAGAAACGTGACGGAAACAGTGAGTAACACCAAACCGCTGTTAATAATGTAGTACACAGTGGGGGGTTTAAACTTGGAGTTGGGACTGGTTGATGCTGTAAGGAAAGAACTTGTACAAATTTACAGCGCGAGAGGTGTCTCGAACATTAGCGGTCTGCTGCGGTGCAGGGACAGTTCTCACGGCCCCTACCGCCCCTCCTTCTTGTAACTTTGGGTGAGGGGGGGACAGGACTTCTTGCCGTTGGAGGGCGGTTGCAGATGCACTGCAGGGGGGCTCTCTCCTCCTGCCTGCGGTCTTGCAGAACATCTACAAGGCGCCGGAGCGTGTCCGTTTGCTCCCTCATTAGACCAAGCAGCGTTTGAGTCGCCTGCTGGTCTTCCTGCCGCCACCTATCCTCCCGTTCCATGTGTGTGCGATGCTGCTGACACAGGGTGTCCCTCCACTGTCTCTGCTCTGCCACCTCCGCTCTGGAGCAGGCCATCAGTTCCTGGAACATGTCGTCCCTAGTCTTTTTCTTTCGGCGTCTAATCTGAGCCAGCCTCTGCGAGGGGGATGCCGGGGCAGTCCGGGAAAGAGCCGAAGCTGTGTGATGCGAAAAAGTAGGTGATTTCCTTGAACACATACATGTTTGCCAACAGTAAACACAGTCTAGTCAGTTTCAGTTAACAAGACCAAAGAGGGAACCAAGTCTCAGGAGATCTCAGAACTAGTCCGAGATTTCGGAATACGCTCTCATTGGCGGAGCCATTGCACTGGACAGCACACAAGCGAGGAGACAGCTGCATCCCTCTTGCACAAAGTCCTGGTAAGCCTTACAGTACATACTGCTTATCAGTTAGTGGTTAGCTGTGCTCTCCTGCTAAAGGAAATGTGCAAAGCAGAAAGGATGAGCCTTTTGCAGCCCCTCCCGCCAGTGCACGGGAACGATCAATGGATGCTTGTTCTCTGTGGCCTCTCGCACGTGGCTGTTAGTCGAGGGTCATTGTTATGCAACCTAATTGTAAACCATTAACAATAGTAACACTACACTAATTGCCCTACTTAGATGCAGTATTTGCAGAACGAGATCACCCTGAGGCGGGTCACTCGTGCCCAGAAAGACAGGATGTTACGGGACGCACTGCACAGACCAGGACCATATGCAGCAATGCTAGTCGAGGCAATGGTTCCACTCTATATTCGGATGTCCTGGCGTGGAAGAGTCTGCTTCCACGGAGCGCCCAACAAGGCACCTCTTCCGACGAACCTCATGCGGAGGCTTTGCGAGGAACTGAGTGACACCTTCGTGGAAATGTCGCTAGAGGATTATTTTTCTATCCCCATTTGTGTGGACCTTCTCTTTATATAGTTTAATATTTAGAATTTTGTAAATACAGTTTCTATTTTTTCTATAACAATGTTACAAAAAATAAATGTTTATACGTGTGTAGCACTTACCGCCTGATCCTTCCCCTGATTCCGAGTCCGGGTTAACGGCAGGGGAGGGTTGGTAGGGGATCTCTGTGAGAGTGATGAAGAGATCCTGGCTGTCAGGGAAAGCGGGAGTGTGTTCGCTGTCACCTGCGCCGTCCTCAAAAGACCCTTCCTCAGCTTCCCCATCGGCGAACATCGAGGAGGAACTGTCCCGGTACACTATTCCGTCCTCGGAGTCCACCGTCACTGGTGGGGCAGTGGTGGCAGACCCACCTAGAATGGCATGCAGTGCCTCGTAGAAGCGGCATGTCTGGGGCTGTGCTCCCGAGCGTCCGTTTGCCGCTCTGACTTTTTGATACCCTTGTCTTAGGTCCTTGACTTTCACGCGGCACTGCATCGCATCCCGGCTGTATCCTTTCTCTTTCATGGCTTTCGAGACCTTCTCGAAGGTCTTCGCATTCCGCTTGCTGGAGCGCAGCTCCGAGAGCACAGACTCCTCGCCCCACACAGCGATCAGATCCATGACTTCCCTGTCAGTCCATGCTGGGGACCTCTTTCTATTCTGGGATTGCCCGGACTCCTCTGCTGGAGAGCTCTGCATCGTGGCAGGTGCTGCGGAGCTCGCCCCGATGTGCAACCAGAACGTCAGATTCAAAGTGCCCAGACAGGAAAATGAATTCAAATTTTCACGGGTCATTTCCTTTGTGGCTGGGCAGAGAATCCAAGCTCGGACTGCTGTCCAGAGCGTCAACAGAGTGGTGCAGTGTGGGATAGGTCCCGGAGCTACTAAGTTCGATTTGCATCCACACCTAGCCTAATTCGAGCTAGCCATGTCGAATTTAGCGTTACTCCACCTGCCGGGGTGGAGTACCAAATTCGAACTAAAGAGCCCTCTAGTTCGAATTAAATGGCTTCCTGGTGTGGACGGTTGAGCGGTTAGTTCGAATTAACGCTGATAAATTCGAATTAAAGTCCTAGTGTAGACCAGGCCTTAGAGACTAACAAATTTATTTGAGCATAAGCTTCCATGGGCTACAGCCCACTTCATCGGATGCATAGAACAAAACATATAAGAAGAGTATATATATACATCCAGAGAAGATGCCATACCAGCTCTAAGAGGCTAATTAAGATGACCTGTTATCAGAGGGAAAAAAACTTTTGTCGTGATAATCAAGATGGTCAGTTACAGACAGTTGACAAGAAGTGTAACTGACCATCTTGATTATCATGACAAAAGTTTTTTTCCTGCTGATAACAGGTCATCTTAATTAATTAGCCTCTTAGAGCTGCTATGTCATCTTCTCTGGATGTGTGTATATATACTCTTCTTATATGTTCCATTCTATGCATCCGATAAAGTGGGCCGTAGCCCATGAAAGCTTATGCTCAAATAAATTTGTTAGTCTCTAAGGTGCCACAAGTACTCCTGTTCTTTTTACGGATACAGACTAACATGGCTGCTACTCTGAAACCTTCTTGCCATGAAACATTTAAATACAGAAGGCAAACACTTTGTTAACTCAATGAATGGCATCATAATCCATAACTGGAAAACCTAGAATTCATTAATCAGATGACAAACAATGAGGCAGTGAAGCTTAATTTAGCTCTGTACATTTTGAGGCTAAAGGTAATCATTTAAATAAAGGGTGCATTTTTATTGTTTCACCATATTTCACAATGTTTAATATTGCCACCAGCCTGACAAACTGTATCCCAATGTGATTCCAAGAATTTAACGAGACACAGAGTTAAATAACAGCACTGGGAGAAAAGCTGCAAGAAGCATGAACAAGGGCAAAAAGAGGTTTTTTCCAATGAGATTTATTATTATTACAGTAGTGCCTAGAGGTCCCATCCAGAGCAGGTCCTTGTTGTGCTATATGTACAGACACATAGGGCTATATTAGCGCAGGACGTGCAAGGGAGTGAAATCTCAACTTTCCAGCTGCTCTCCGCAATCATCACTTCTGAGAGCTGAGGGGCGGAGAGTGGGCAGAGTCTGGCTCTGTCCCCTTCCCTCCATAGGCCCAACAGAGTAACTGGCTGGGTGGAGAAATAAGCCATTCCACAATTAAGGGAGAAGTAACTTGCTCTGCCTCCAGTGCAGGGTGGGAACAGCCAAGGAAGAGTGACTTTTGGAGTCACCATTCGTTCTCTGATTCTGCTCCTCTGGTGGTGCAGCTAGTTACCTGCTGCTCTCCGCTTAGGGATGCTTGTAAGGTGGCAATAGTGAGTGACCATTCCTGCCCCAATGAGCTTACAGTTGAAAAGACAGGACATAACAGGTGGCTAAAACAAACAGAGGACAGGTGGGGAGGCGGAATGAAGTAACAAAAATATCAGGATGTCTTCTAGCATAGACTATCTGTGTGTGCAGTTCATAGTGGTGATTGGAGTGATTACAGTGCACTGCCTGTGCAGACAGTTTGTAAAGACATGGGCAGCGCATGAGGAACAGTGGAAGGTTCTTCCAAATGGCAGGAACTGCATCGGGGGAGAAAACAACTCTCTGTCCCCAGGAGTGATGCAATTGTAAAGGCAACAGAAAGGAGGCCACTGCAAGATAAGCCAAGTTAGCGGACGGGGAGGAAGAGAGATAAGGAGGCACACTGACCACTGAGGTGAGCGAATATAGCTCTGTTGAATTCAATAAAGTTGCGCCTGCTTAGGTCAGAAGTGTATGTGGCTCTAGTTTAGTAACTTGGACTGGAGGTTTTAAAACCAAAGGTGACAATTTTCAACTGCATCCTGAAATGGAGGGAGAGTTATTGGAAGGTGGAACTGTGTTGCTTTGTATGTCTGAGAAGGCAGGTGACACTGGTGAGCTCATGCTGGAAGTCTGGGACTTAGAGTGCCCAAACAGAATGGAGCTTCAATAAACAAAGCAAGAAGAGCCTGGACTAATCTTTCATGAGAGGGTGTGCCCCAGGAGAGGGGTGCACTGGTCTATAAAGACCATCTTAGGGCCTGATCCCAAGCTCATTGGTTTCTATAGAAAGGCTCCCATGGATTTCAGTGGGAGGTGGATTGGGCCCTTAGAGTGGTGGTGCTATGCAGACCCAGGAGTAGAAAGGAAGCTTGAGGCCAAGGATGATGGTTAATGAAGGCAAATGGAGGTCTGGTGTAGAAGGGAAACTATGTGGCTTTTTAAATGGAAAGAAAAGCATATTCTTAATGGAGCTACTGAAATCTGTTTTCTTCCCATTCCAATAGACTGTTCAGCTCTACAAGTCAATTTTACTTTGGAAGGTGGTCAACCCATAAGTGGCAGTATTGAGTACTGGCTAACATTTCTCCTGTCACTCAAATTTTCCATATTGCTGTACTGGAACGGCATCAGGCCAACTGTAGAGTGGTGAAACAAACAGGAAAAAAAAAGATGGGATTGTAAACATGAATGTCCCATAATTCATGGATGATTTCTCTCAAAGTATATACTTTTAAAATGAGCCTCCTTTAAATGCAGTGATTGTAATTTTTCTAAGCATTTTCCTTTTGAGAAAGCAATAAAATGTAAGTGATAACATCAAAAAGTCCCTATTTCATTTGCAGTGCACAGCGTATCCGAGTTTAAGTTAATGGTTTACATATTAATTTTCTCAGCTGTCTGATGGGCAGAAAATTGCTTTAATATAAATGCAGTTAAATTTGTCGTTTTATATCTACACAGCTTAGGCTTCAAAATTTATTACAGGCATCATCAAATCATTCTGTAGCAATTTAGCAGTTTTTGTGGAAGAAAAATGTGTCAAGTTGAAGGTTGAGGTAAAATTTCTTCACAATATAATTAATGTACTATTTTATGTTTATTGTCTAATCAATTATTTTAAAGCTGACTGAGACAATGTAATAAGTGTTTGATTGACATGCGTGACTATTAGGCAGGATTGCTGAGTGGGTCGAGTCTTCTGCCTTCCAAGAAAAGAATTATAATCTAGTCCTTAACAAAATGCTAAGGGGTTAGAGTAAGGAATTTTTCCAACTGGGCCAACAGGGTGTAAGAATCACCAGTAAAATAACATAATTATTTTAGTTAAATCAACTTAATCGTGGAGTGAATTCTGTGATGAACCATTGCAAAATGAAATACATGCAATCAGATGTCTTACAAAAAGCTCAAATAATGGTAACAGGAGAAGAAATCGAAAAAGTGGAACAATACATATATTTGGGCCAAGAAGTTAATATGTGCCAAGAACTAAATGGAGAACTCTCGCGAAGGATTCGGGCAGGATGGTGTGCATTTAATTCCATCAAGGATGTCCTCAAAGGAAAAATCGACAAGACCACATGTACAAATATCTTCAATTCAACAGTGCTGCCAACCATGCTGTATGGCAGTGAAACGTGGGCACTGATGAACAGAGAAGAGCAGTGGCTGTTGGGTAGCTGAAAGGGCAATGGAATGAGCTATGTTGGGAATTTCCCTTCTGGATCACATCCCAAATGAAATTATCAGAGAACGCAGTGGTGTGAAAGATATTGTCGTGGAAAGCAGATATAACAAGATGCAGTGGGCGGGCCACACAGCACGGTTCACGGACAATAGGTGGACCGCAATCATTGCTGAGTGGTACCCGCGAGAACAGAAAAGACCACCTGGTCGGCCTCCAAGAAGATGGGAAGATGACATTGTTAAACGTTTCAGATGAATGTGGAGAAGAAAGGCAAGAGTGCAAGAAGAATGGCGGACATGTTGTGGTCGGCGCAATCTTAACGATAGCTGAAGACCGATTGATCCAGGTGAATTCTGTGGGCACTGTCAGCAGGGAGATAGGGAAAATCCTGCAAATCTGTGGATATCTGCTTTATTCCTGCAGATAGTCGCGGACCATGTTTACAGATCACAGATCGGACGCAGATACAAATTTTATATCTGTGCAGGGCTCTAGAGAGACATTCCCATTGAGCAAAGTTATAATGCATTGACTTTGGGGCTACTTTAGGACACAATTCAGTGAAGCACTTAAGTATTTGGGTAGAGGGATAGCACAGTGGTTTGCGCATTGGTCTGCTAAAGACAGCGTTTGTGAGTTCAATCCTTAAGAGGGCCATTTAGGAATCAGGGGCAAAAATCTGTCTGGGGATTGGACTAAATGACCTCCTGAGGTCCCTTCTAACCCTGATATTCTATTTTAAACTCTGTGCTGCCACTGCCAGTACTGAACCTGCTCTGTGAAGAAACAGGGGCAGATTCACCTCTAAGGGTACGTCCACACTACCCGCCGGATCAGCGGGTAGCAATCGATCTATCGGGGATCGATATATCGCGTCTCATCTAGACACGATAAATCAATCCCTGCCATGCTCCCTGTGGACTCCGGAACTCCACCAGGGTGAGAGGTGGAAGCAGAGTTGACATGGGAGCTGCGGCTGTCAATCTCGCGCTGTGAGGACGGGAGGTAAGTCGAAATAAGATACGTCGACTTCAGCTATGCTATTCTCATAGCTGAAGTTGCGTATCTTATATTGACTCCCCCCCCAGCAGTGTAGACCAGCCTTAAGTCACTCTGATCTAAATCGGAGTTCCCCCCCACTCCGCAATGTCTGTTGAGACACTTCAGATTTACACTGGTGAAAATGAAATCAGAATCCAGCCTTCAGCATTCTCCATCACTGGCAATTTTTAAACCAAGACTGGATGTTTTTCTTATGATATGGTCTAGTTCAATTCTAGGAATTAATTCAGGGACATTATATGGCCTGTGATATACAGGAGGTCAGACTAGATGATCACCATTGTTCCTCTGGCTGTATAATTTATTAATATGATTCACAATGTGTATATACACATACAAACGCAGTGTACACTGGGTAGAATTGTTTTTATAATTCTTCACAGTTTAAGGCATGATATCAATGCAAGATTTTATCATTATTTTGATAATTAAGTTGATCATCTCCAGTGGAGGAGAAAGGAGTTCAATATGTTTCACAAGACAGTCTTGAACATGGGGAAAAACAAAAGCATATTTAACTCTTTTCCAAAGTGTTGAACATAACTTGCATATAATTTTTTTGCACGTGCCTAATACTGTTGCTTGCCTTCTCTCTTTCTCTCATATACATACATGTACACACAGACACGTTTTATATATATTATTATCCCTTTTGATGTGAATGGCTGGCCAGAATTTGAAGTCTTGTAGGTTGTTCCAGTTGGGATTAAAAACTGATATAGCCAGGTATTTTCTTTGATGCAATCTTGCTTATTTACAAAGATTATACATAAAGTCCTGTTTCCCTGAACATAGTAGAACTCAAACAGCAGGAGACAGTTTCGTTGCTTCTCTCAAGGCCATATAGTGTGCTTTCGGGCTGTGTCTGGAGCTGCTTGCTCCTTCTGTTTCTCTCTGCTTGGCTTTCTGGCTGCTTCTGTTCTGCATCTCTCTCTCTCTCTTTCTCTCTCTCACACTCACTCACACACAAAAACAATCTTAGAGAAGCTTTCTGTCCATACAGTTAAAATTCCTGGGTGGACTCACATATACCTTTGTTTTAGTGGGGGCTGCTTAATTTTCTCTTACCGCTATCTTAAATGAGGGGAGTTGATCATACCCAGTAGTTTACATGAGTTTTAATCCAACTCATAAGTACATATATAGAGTATAGAGATGTTGGGAATCGATACCTCGTCTTAGCTCTGATGTCTCCCGTGTCGATCTCAGACTTTGGTGCTTATCCAGACACTTTTTACTTGCACATTTTCACTGTGGATCTCAATTATAATTACCACATTGACACACCATGAATCAGGCAGTCAGAGCTCAAATCAATATAACCGGTTCGCTGAATTGCACTGGATGCTATAAAGGTTAGAGTCAGTGAAAATCCAGAGAGTGTCTCAAAACAGGGGAAAAGAAGAGAGAGGAAATCTAAGCCACCATTTTCTTCTTGCAATCTGGATGCAACAAAAAATGGACATTCTTAATTTGTCCTGCTCCCGGAGTGAAAGTTACAGTTGGTCTCCTTCTTGCACGGACACTCTAAGCCGTGGGACATTTTCTGTTTTGCCATTTTCCCCATTTTGTTTTTATTATTTCTTTCTATTCAGTCATAGCACAGGCAAGGAGATTGGGGCAGCTAACACAGACAATTGGTGAGGGGTGGAGAGTAAGTGAAAGCAGACGTGAAAGAAGGAAATGGGAGTGTGCTGCATCTGGTAATAGGCTAAAGCCACATAGTCCTCCAACCGTCCACAGGGGGGTGGTGAGTGTCTGAGCCACATTTCTTTTCCAGAGCTCCTCCTTCCAGTATGGTGCAGAGCTGCATTATCCCTTACTCCACTCTAAAAGTGAGCCCTCACCCTTATAGCAAATCATAAGGGGCTTACATTCCTTTCATAAAAGAAATGTATTATTAATAATAGTAATTGGTGCATAAAAGCTGCTGAACTGACAAGCACTGGGTAATTTTTTTCCATTAGTTAATTACACTCACTATTAAAAATGTGCACCTTATTTCTAGTTTGAATTTGTCTAGTTTCAACTTTCAGCTATTGGATCTTTTTATACCTTTGTCTGATAGATTGAAGAGCCCCCTCTATTATCTAATTTCTGATCTCTTTGTAAACGCTGATAGACTGTGATCAGATCGCCCCCCTTAACCTTATCTTTCTTAAGCTAAACGGATTGAGCTCCTTGCATCTTTCACTGCATCTTTCTAATCCTTCAGTCATTCTCATGGCTCTTCTCTGAGCCCTCTCCAATTTTCCAAAATCCTTCTTGAATTGTGAATCCCAGAACAGGACACTTATCCACCAATGACCCCAAGTCCTTTTCAAAGTTACTGCTTTGACTCCCTAGTCCTGTACGTTTAGCCTGCTTTCTTGGTTCCTACATGTATGACTTTACTTTTGATCATATTGAAAGGAATGTTGTTTGCTTGTGCCCATCTTCCCAGATTATCCAGATCTCTCCGTATTGATGAGTTGTCCTCTTCATTGTTTACCACTCCAAAAATTGCTGTGCCATCTGCAAACTTGATCAGTAATGATTTTCTTCCAGGTCATTGATAAAAATTCTAAATAGTATAGGCCCAAGAACTGATCCCTGTAGGGTCCCACTAGAAACACACATGCTCAGTGATGAGTCCCTGTTTACGTTTTGAGACCTATCTGTCAGCCAATTTTTAATCCTTTCATGTGTGTCATGTTGATTTTGTATTCTAGTTTCTTAATCGAAATGTCATGTGGCACCAAATCAAATGCATTACTGACAGGGCCAGCTCCAGGCACCAGCGCAGCAAGCAGGTGCCTGGGGCGACCAACGGAAAGGGGCGGCACATCCAGCTCTTCAGCGGCAATTTGGTGGTGGGTCCCTCAGTCCCTCTTGGGACCTGCCGCCGAATTGCCGCCGAAGAATGAAACTTTTTTTTTCCGCCGCTTGGGGCGGCAAAAACACTGGAGCCAGCCCTGCTTACAGAAGTCTAACCTTGTCATTTCGTCATCCGAAAATATCCTGTTGTTTGACAACACCTGTATTCCATAAACCCATGCTGACTGGCACTGATTATACTACATTCCTTTAATTCTTTAATGGAGTCCCATATCAGTCATTTCATTATTTTGCATGGGACCATCATCAGACTGAAAGGCCTATAAAAACCTGGGCTGTCCTGATCACACTTTTTAAATATTGGCACAACATTACATTTTTTTCCAGTTCTCTGGCATTCCCCCACATTCCAAGACTTATTGATAATCAACATTTATGGTCAAGAAAGCTCCTTGACCACCCCTTTTAAAACACTTGGATGCAAGTTCAGAGAATCATAGAATATTAGGGTTGGAAGAGACCTTAGGAGGTCATCTAGTCCAACCCCCTGCTCAAAGTTATCCAGACCTGCTGATTTAAAAACGTCAGACTTTAGTATACGCTGTTTAACATCCTCCTGAGTTACCATTGGAACGGAAGGTATTTCATTATTATCATATGATATACATCTGTCCTTTTCCCACGTACACAGACATATTTATTGAACACACCTTCTTTTTCTGTTTTTATTGACAGTTCTACCACTTCCATCTAGTCATCAACCAAAACCCATTGTTAGGATTCCTTTTGTACCTTATATACTTAAAACTTCTTCCTGTTGTTCTTAACTCTGCTGCCCATAGATTTCTTCTTATTTCCTTTTGCTTCCCTTGTCAATTTTACACAATTTCTAGTTTCTAATTGATATTCCTTGTTATCAAATTCGCTACTTTCATTCCCCCCTAAGCCCAGGTTGTTTTTAATCAGATCTGACAATTCATTTTATTATATAAGCCCTGAAATAAATGATACCTTTTACATTATGTTCCAAGCATGTCCAGCTTTGGACTCAAGCAGGAGAGGATCTTAGAGGAAAGAGTCTACTACCTAAAGTGCTCTGTTCCCAGCATTCATGCTTCGCTCTAAGGACAAACAACTTAAGTATAGCTATTGAATGCAAATGTCAGGGAAGGAGAGTCTTTGTATCTACATATTTTGAAACCTGAAGTCCCCCCCCCCGCCCCGAACTACAGAAGAAAAAATAATTCTTTTAGGGCCCAAGGACATTGACTTTTCACAGGAGATTCATAGAAAGCTGTTTAGAACAGGTGTTTGTGTAACTTTGATAAAGTGAGACAATTCATAAGGTTCAGTGGCCCTTCAACCATGTTATGGAAAGATATTAATTGGCACTAGGCTGTAATACAAACTATGCATGAGTACAGACTGTCTTAGAGCTTGCTAAATGTTTTGCTTCTTACACCATCTGTGTGTTACTATCTTTATCTAGCAGAGGTTTTTTGTTTGCGCATCTATATTTAGCACGCTGGAAAAGTTTTGGAAAAAAACACACACTTTTATAGTTTTATTTTAAGTCAATTTAGGGCCCTATCCCAACTCACTGAAGTCGATGGAAAATCTCTCATTGCACAAGCACCTCGGTGCTGGACAAAGGTATGGAATTGACAGCTCTTGTTACCGGTTCTCACAGAAAAGGCAGAGTAAGGACAGTGGCAGTGCAAGCTTCCCCCTTTTCTATTCTTATTATTGTATTATCTATCCTGTGGTAGCAGCCCCGTTGTCAGGCACTGTACAAACACATAACAAAAAGGCAGCAACTGAAGAGCTCACCGTCTAAGTGTTTTACATGGGACCACAGATTGATAGAGCAAACAGATGGGAGAGCACAAGGTAACAAGACGGTAATGATCCACATGGAAAGGAGCTGCCTCATGGTTGCTGAGTATTTGGTGAGCATCAAAGCAGAGGTGAGTTTTAAGGACCAATTTGAAATAGGACAGTCTGGTGGCTTTGTGAATTTTAATGAGGCGAGCATCAATCCTCTACCGGTGCCAGTTGTGATCTGGAGGAACAAGAACAAGAAGAAAGAGGGTAAATCAGGTTCAGTGGCCCATTTAGTCTTCAACCTCTTTGATGCAACTGCTAAGAGACCTTTTTTTTTAATGTATTTTTGTTGATATGAAGGCACCTTAGGCTGGGCCAAGACTGTTAACCGAGTGGCTGAGGCCATAAAGAAGTGAACAGTCACTTTCTATGGGGTTGGATTTTTTCATCACCTTTTTGTCTTTAAACCTGAATCGTTGTCTTTAGGGCCAGATTCCAATCCCGTTACTCATGTGAGTAGTGCCTTTCTCCACAAGTAGTCCCCTTACTCTGTGGAAGACGGCCCTGTTCAAAGTGAGGAAGCATGTGGGAATCTGGAACCCTTGATTTTTTTTTTTAAACGAGTGCTCTATTTGTGAGAATGATCTTAAACAGCTTCTGAGGCTATGGCTACACTAGAGAGTTTTAGCAGCACAGCTGCACTGATACAGCTGTGCAACTATAAGTGATATAATATAGACACTCTAAGCTAATGGGACAGAGCTCTCCCATTGGCTCAATTACTTCAGCCCCCACGAGCAGCAGTAGCTATATCGGCGGGAGAAGCTTTCCTGATGACATAACACTGTCCGCACCAGCGCTTAAATCGGCATAAGTTATGTCACTCAGGGGGGTGGCTAATTCACACCCCCGAGTAACACAATTTATGTTGACTTAATCTGTAGTGTAGCCATCGTCTGGGACAAGCAGGAACAACAGCAGAGGAATGAATTCAGAAGTAGTAGAAATTATTCCTCGCCCACCGCTGTAAGGGAAAGGGAGAGAAAACTGTAAGAATCCTTATATTTCTCACTTCTCTTAATTATGTGACTGGATCCTGATATAAGTAAAGTTAGGTAACTATCATCCTGGATGCATATTGTTATTCAAAGGATAAACTCCCAATTGGTAGCAAAATACAAGCGCTCTGCTTTTCTGACCCCCTCCTCCCACCCCCCACCACACACACACACACAAATATTGTAAAGTGGGTTCTGTACTTGCACAGGCTTCTCAGAGGAAGGATGATCTTGTGATTAAAGTTTAACGGTTGTAGGGCTCAGGAGATCTGGTTTCAGCTCTTCTGCAAGCCTTCCTTTTTGACCGGGGACTAGTCATCTAACCTCTCAGTGCCTCCCAGATATACCATCTGATTTTCAGTGAGGTCCCATCACACTTCCACACATGGATCAACTAAGAGACAAAAAGGTTAAATAGCCATTGCTTTAAGGTGAGTGGGGGGAATATTTTGTATTTTACCCAGGTCCTTGCTGATCTGTAGCCTATTCTAACCAATCAATTATTTAAACTCTTGCACTGAGTGCTGGAAATACACAAGCATAAAAAAAAATCAACTGAAATATATAGTCCTAGATAGTTGTAACCCCACCAGTAGTAATCCTATCCATTGTACAGGATAAGGGACGTCTCTGTTTCAAAAAGGCAGTGTCATTCTCCTGTGGGAATTTCAAGGGACTTGGAATACAGGACCATTCATGCTTTCAGGTTTAGGTCTATGAGCTCTTTACAAGGGGATTTGTCATTTATTCCTCTGTAACATCTGATGCACAGACCATGTAAGTATGCGGTGCTGTAGAATAAATAATTAATGCAATAAGGATGATAATAGCAATGGAAAATGTATCAACTATGCACTTCTATTTTCTGTAATACACCTTTAGTGGTTTATGGTGTTGTTTGGTTGATTTGTGCAATCTACTTTTACCATCATACTTTAACAGGGTTTTTCTTAAGAAGAAAAATAATGTCTCCTTACAAATAGATTTATAATGTAACTATGGGAAACTAAGGGCAGTGGAACTACTTAAATAGATGAAGTGATTCAGTCATTAAGTGATTCAGTGAAGTGTCTCATCAAACTACTATTTACAGGGTAAGGAGCTATTTCTCCACTGCTGCCTTCCCTGGGATAAATTACATATTACCCTAACAAGAAAACTCATCCTATTCTGCAGATCAGGGCTGGCAGCCAGTCTCAAGCCAACAGAGGTAAAAAGATGCTTGTACAAATGCTCAGTCCTGGAAACTTTCATGTCAATCTGGAGGGAAAGCACTCAAACTGCATTCACCATAGAGCAGTTTTCCAGCGCAAACAGCCTACCTTAGGGATGCAGAGCTCTCATGTAATCCTTTTCATAAAGCATAAACAGAAGCAGGAAGTCTGTAAGGGAAGCGGTGGGTCCACTGGATAATCAGGAAGAAAAGGGAGCAATTAAGGAGGATAAGGACACTGCAGAAAAACTCAATGACTTCTTTTCACGAGAGGATGCAATTCAGAAGTAATACAAGATTATATGTTATCAACTCTTTTATAGGTGATGAAGATGTTGCACCTACGAGGATTGAAGAATCAAATGAGGAAGTACTGGAAGAAACGGCTAAAAACTTGCAATGAATAAATTGGACAATGGAGCTGGCAAAATAAGACATATTTATAGAACCCTTACTTCTCTCTGAACAGCTAGGTCTTGTGCAATAATCTAGCACCTAGCAAGCCAGGCTTTGGTAGACAACAAGAGAGCAAATTCTAGGAGTGTGGTCCATCCATTAAGAATACTCTGAGGTCTTTATTTCCTGGACAGTAAGAGAGAGTGGCCCATTAGATTGTAATGGAGAGGAAAGAGGGATCTGGTGATGTCTGCATCCTAGATCATTAAGTAGTTCATAGTCCCCACCTGAACTGAACCCAGAGCTAAACAAGTGGCTACTGCAGAGCAAAGAGCATTTGTGCTATGTGTTCATAATGGCTCTCTTCACTCAATGGATGAGCTATTGCACATTCAGCACTAGTTGATGTTTCCAAGTGATTTTCGAGGCATAGCCCCAGGAAGAATTCATTACAAGAACCCAGCCTTGAGGTTCTAAAGGTGAGAGATCACTGAGGCAAGTGTATCAAAGAGGAGTGGTTGCCCTAACTTGTCCAACAGCAAGTGAAAACAAGTGTGATAAAATTATAACTGTCCACCTTGTAGTCACCAGCCAGGTTAGTGATATCAGGCACTGTAGGACCCTTTGGCCAAAGGAGGTTGAAAGATCGGGAAAGATTCAATATTTGGCCCATGTTGTTTTACTTTAAACTGCAATTTTAAGATCGGATATTTTATGAGCTCAGAAAGCTATAGACAAATCTATCATTGGAAAAGAGGAATCGACAGCTTTTCCAGTGGTCTGAATCTCCCATTTTGAGCAAATCTGGCCTTCTGGGTTGATCTCATTCCTGGTATCCTGTTCCTAGAAAACTTTTGATATCCCAGTGACCTGGATGGCAGCTGCATTTAAGAAGAGCAGAAATTTGGGGTTCAGAACCATCACACAGCTCAAGAAGCTGATGTGTTTAGTTTTGTCTGCACTGTCTTGTAGCTATGCCCTTCCATAGCAGAGATAGCTGTCACTCTTATAAAATTACCAGTCTCTCCAATAGTGTTGGCGGTGGGGGGAAGAGGGGAGAGAGAGAAAGGATTAGGTGAGTGGGAAATCATTGAAATATGGGGTGGAAGGGACCTCAGGAAGTCAAGTCCAGCCCCCTGCATTGAGGCAGGTCCAAGTACACCTAGACCATCCCTGAAAGGTGTTTGTCCAACCTGTTCTTTAAAACCTCCAATGACAGGCATTCTACAACCTCCTTTGGAAGCCTATTCCAGTGCTCAACTACCTTTATAGTTAGAAAGCTTTTCCTAATATCTAACCTAAATCTTCCTTGCTGAAGATTAAGTCCATAACTTCTTTGCCTACCTTCTGTGGACATAGAGAACAATTGATCACAGTCCTCTTAATAACAGCCCATAACATCTTCGAAAACTGTTATCAAATCCCCACTCAGTCTTTGTTACTTTCCTCTGGATTATCTTCAGTTTGTCCTTGTCTTTCCTAAAGTGTGATTCCCAGAATTGGACACAGCCCTCCAGCTGAGGCCTCACAGTACTGAATAGAGTCGGGCAATTACTTCCGATGTCTTACGTACAACCCTCCTTTAATACACCCCCAAATGACATTAGTCTTTTTTGCAACTGCATTGTATTGTTGATTTATATTCTGTTTGTGATCCACTATAACCCCCAGATCTTTTTCAGCAGTACTACTGCCTCACCAGTTCTTCTCCATTTTGTAGTTGTGCATTTGATTTTCCTTCCTAAGTGAAGTACTTTGCACTTATCTTTATAGAATTTAATCTTGTTGAATTCAGACTAATTTGTCAAGATAATTTTGAATTCTAATCCTGACTTCACAAGTACTTGCAACCTCTCCCAGCTTGGTATCATCTGCAAATTTTATAAGCACGGGCCCTTGTCCAAGTCATTAATGAAAGTATTGAATAGTATTGGACTCAGGACTGATCCATGCAGAACCCCATTAGTTATGCTCTCCCAGTTTGACAGCAAACCATTGAAACTACTTTTGGACTATGGCCTTTCAACCAATTGTGCACCCAATTTATAGTACTTTAATGTAGACCACATTTCTCTAGTTTGCTTATGAGTCTGTCACGTGGAACTATGCCAAAAGCCTTACCAAAATCAAGCTATAGCAAGTCGACTGCTTCCCCCCATCCACTAGGCCAGTAACCCTGTCAAAGAAGGAAATTAGGTTGGTTTGGCATGATTTTGTTCTTGGCAAATCCATGCTGGCTATTCCTTATAACTCTATTATCCCCCGTGTGCTTACAAATTGTTTGTTTAATAATTTGTGCTGGTATCTCTCCAAGTATAGACGTTAGGCGGACTGGTCCAGGTCCTGTTTTGTTCCCCTTTTTAAAGATAAGTACAATGTTTGCCCTTCTCCGGGCCTCTGGGACCTCGCTCAAATGCAGTGTGTTATTTCAATGAGACAATTTGCAGCCTTGAGCTGATAATTGTGGCCAGTAATAATTTTGCCTTAACAAATATTTTACACCCATTGATGTGAACTAACTTTTGCAGATGGAAAAAAGTACTTGGAAATTCTGATTATTTTTTTTAAGCCGCTCCTTCATAATGACAAATGAGCCAGGCTCTTGAAGTGGAATCAATGAAGTGACTTGTTCACTGTATTAGCCACATATGACAGAAAGACTTCAAAATGACTTCCTGATAAATCATTCATATCTTATAAATGCATTTGCGTCTCTTTGTACTGATACATAAATGCATGAACACTTAATTTAATCTGATGTCACTCCCCAGCCCACGGTACAGATCTCTCTAGCTCCAGCAGCCACTGTTAAGCAGGTCAAGTGCCATCAACAAGGGAGAAATGAGTGGCATGACATATTTATGGTGTAGGCATAATTACCATTGTATCCTCCAATTAATATTAAATTTAAAAAAACCCAACATTCTCCAAAGGAACCTATTTATTATTTAAAAGGCCCCCAAGGGCACTTTCTGACATGGATTGCTGCCGTAGCAGAGCAGAGGCAACTGAAAGCAGACAAATTGTTAAGCAGCATTTAATCCTTTATGCATGTTTTATACCTAAACAAATTGGAATGTGTAGATCAGTGTCCTCCAGCTGTTTTTCAAACCACATTCTGCTGCCATTAAAGATTTAGGAAGGAAATTTCAAACATAGCTAGAATGTCTAGGAAGGCAGGAGGCACTTTTTGGTAGGAGCTGCTTTTTTAAGCCTATGCCAGCTGTAATTGGGAGTCGTTTTAAATCGTCAAGCGTTCCTTTGCCACTGCAGCCAATGCTTTAAATCTTTCGCGCACTCTTGTCTTTTAGCACAGTCCCATTAATTAGCCAAAGGATATAGCACATGGATAGGGTCCTGAGAGAGTGCCATCAGGCACATGGGCCAATCGTAAAATACTGGGATCAAATCAATTCTATCAAAGTAGGTCTCTTTACAGGCAGGGGCGGCTCTACCTTTTTGGCCGCCCCAAGCAGTCATGCGCGGGAGGCGCCCCGGAGCCCTGGGAGCAGCGGACCTCCCGCGGGCATGTCCGCTGGTCGCGCGGCTCGGCTGGACCTCCCGCAGCTGCGGACGGTTCGCACGTCCGGCGGCTCCGCTTGAGCTGCCGCAGTCATGCCTGCGGGAGGTCCACTGGAGCCGCGGGACGAGCGCCCCCTCCGCAGTCATGCCTGCGGCAGGTCTGGTCGTCCCGGGGGCTTTGGTGGATCTCCCGCAGCCATGACTGCCCAGCCTGCCGCCCCCCCCGGGAAAGGGCCGCCCCACGCGCGTGCTTGCCGCGCTGGGGTCTGGAGCCGGCCCTGTTTCCAGGGATATAATACTCCATGGCTCCTTGAACCCTTATTCCAACAGCCCCTGTGAAATTCATTGATTTAATCAGGACACGGAGATTTCACTTTTTTCCTCCTTTTAACTAGAGGTCTTCGCTAAAGGGGAAAAGTTTGCTCTCTTAACTGTGATGAGATTGTTGGGTCACAGAGGACTTTGGAGTCTGATTTACTCTCCAGGGGATCAAAATTGTAGGAAGAAGGCACTCACGTCTGCAGATAGATTCTCAGTAGGCCTGAGGCTCTGAGTTACTACAGAGAATTATTTCCAAGGGGTCTGGCTGGTGGATCTTGCCCACATGCTCAGGGTCTACTGATCGCCATATGTGAGGTTGGAAAGGAATTTTCCCCTGGGTCAGATTGGCAGAGACACTGCTGGTTTTTCATCTTCCTCTGCTGTGTGGGGCACAGGTCACTTGCAGGTTTAAACTAGAGTAAATGATGGGTTCTCTGTAACTTAAAGTCTTTACATCGTGATTTAACTCCCATTCAGGGATCTGACTTAGTAACTCAATGAGAGGTTGTGGGTCTATAACAGGAGTGGGCGGTGGGGAGGTTCTGTGGCCTGCAATGTGCAGGAGTTTAGACTCGATGATCACAATGGTCCCTTCTGGCCTTAAAGTCGATGAGGTCTTTATTTCAATGGGGAATATCCTCCCTCTCTCTTAGCCTGGCTGTACACATTGAGCTTCAGCCTCTGAGCTACTGTTTCTGAGTCTCCCCATTAGAGGTACCAGCAGGTTCTAGGCATGGAAACTCTTATACTGCTGATGTTACCAACAACTCAATGATTCTGACTCCCAATGGCTCAAATCCCACCCACTGTCTTGTACAAACATAGAAGGTAAATGGTAATGACACCAGAGCCTGTATAGAGCAGGGGTGGCTGTGCAGAGAAACCAGAGTTCTATACCCTGGCCCCTACCTTATTCCATTCCCAGCACCCTGAGTTTCCAGCTCCCATCCCACGGTTGGTTTGTGCCTGAAAACCACTGAGCAGGGCACATTGATGCCACTCTGAGATTACTCGCTGGAGGCAAAGGGTTACAAGCACAGTGCAATGTCCTCCCTGTCTATCAAGAAGCCTGGCACCAATTTTAGAATCAAATTCTTCATCTGGCCACAAACTCATCATCAACATCAAGGCAAATCCCAAAGGGAGGCAGCCTCCTTGCAGATCGAGCGACAGCCAGAGAGATCTCTAGCAAGGTCCTTAAAACTGCCTGGCTGGATGTTTAGTGCAGTTAGTCAAACGGGCTTCCACCTAGCGAGGTAGTTTCATTTGTTCCCTTGTGTAATGGCTGGAACAATTTGGCCCCTTCAGATGTATTCTGCAGGCAATAGTCTCTCCACAGCAAAAAAATAAGCTTTTATTTCCATGTTGTGTGTCTTGAACGCAGACACTTAGGACTTGATTTTTAGAGATGTTGAATGTCGTCGTCTGAAGTCTGTGGAAGTTGCAGGTGCTCAGGGTCTGACATAACCACGCCTCCGGTGCATACATACAAGTAACTATAGACCCGTTACCTAAACCATGTTTGCAGCTGCAGTTAGATGCAGTATGATTACCCTTCTACTAGTGCCGAACAGCAGTAATTCTGTAGAGTTGTTTAAAACCTACTCTATTCCATGGCTCAGGTAGCTACATTTTTCTAGTGGGTGTGGCTCCTAGATAGAATGTATCAGGTACTGTTACTTCTGGTAGCACACAGGATGCTCCCTGGTGCATGAGAACCTAGCACTCCTATCCAGGAAGTCAAAATGTAAACACAAGATGCTACTTTGGTGCATTCACATCTGGTGTGGCTGCTGTTTTCCCGTGAATATTTTCAAAACAACCAGCTTGCTCAGAATAAAACTGCAAATTTCACAGCTGCTGTCTGAGGCCACTGAGAATCTTGAACCCACACAAAGACAAATGAGAGGGTATGGCAGCTGATACAATGTATCTTTAAATATGTATGTATATCTATAAATATCTTGGGCATGTTTTATGCACCCACTACTAATGTATCTAGGTGCCAATAAACATATGCAAAGTGGTTATCTTCTAAATATATACACATTCTTTAACCGTCATGTGTTTTTTTTAAGTTCTCCTTTTGTCTAGTCTTCTCTGTAGTGCTAACTACAATGATGATCTGGGAATTCCAGTTAAATATTCTACCCCACTGTGAATACTCCAACACTAACCAGTCTCCTGAGAATCTCTTTCCAGAAGCCACTGGCCAAACTTAGCTTCTTTAAGGAGGCATCTTTCCTGAGGAATGAACATCTTGTCTGAAATGCTGGGATTTAAAAAGTTGGTGTTCCTTGAAATGACCTCCATTAAACACACATCCTGACAACAGAACCAAGGCTCTCCGAGCTGGAGTGTGGGAATGTTTATAGCCTTCCTGACTCTCAAAACAACCCAAAGCCCTCTCTCCTACAGAATCAGATCAAGATTTTCAAAAATGCCTCTTGGGTGTGTAGGCCTGGCTTGATATAAGTAATTGGACATGGTGAGAATTCATTTCTTGGGAGAAATGTAATCTAGATCACACTAGCGGAAAAGGGAAGTTATAACATTGAGGAAGAAAATTTGTAGTTTGCAAGGCTGGAAACTCCTGGACCTTGGGCACCGCATGAAATTAATAATTTGACTGTGCCAATTATGATTGCTATTCCTAGATGGACCAGGAATCCTAAAAGGATGGTATACATTAATAGTATGAGTACAATAGAGAATTGGACCTATAAACAGCATTATCCCAATCTGAAGAGGAAATAAACACAGCCTGCTCTAAATGAATCAAGCACAGAGGGCTCTGAGAGTGCTTGGCAGAAATGGACCCAACCACATGATGGAGAGATTTGGCCCAACTAGTCATCAAAGAGTGAGTGAAAAGAGGTGGTATGGCTTGGTGACTGTATGAGCTCTTTTGGGATGACACCATATCAGGGGAGCCTGGATGGATTTTCTCTGAACATCATCTCTTTGGTTCAGATTCGGATCCTGGCCCTAGGGCCAAATTTGTGGATTCGGGAGAACACAACCGAGGACGCAACAGAGATGACTGAATGGAAGTCACTGGTGACCAGTCTCTTTGCACCCAGACCTCCCTTGTCCATTAACACCACTATTTTAATATAATGAAAAATAGACCAATTAGTGACCATTGCCCAACTAATAGCCAGGCCATGGGAAATTGGGGACAGTACTGTACAGGCGGTGGAAATGCACTGTCGGGGTAGACTAGAGGTGGTGAGCGTGCAACCCCAGGCTTATACTTTAAACTATCATTAATATTAAGCTTTAATAATTAGAACTACTGTAGTCTTGGGAATGTGTCGCTGAGTAGTAAATCCTAACAGGGTGCCCAACTTGAGTTACTTTAAAGGGGCCTGAATTTCAGAAGCTGGGCTCTCAGTTGGGGGTCTCAAGCTGGGTACCCCAAAAATGAGGCACTCTAAGGCACTAGTCACTTTTGGAACTCTTGACCTCTATGATTTGAGCACAACACAGGTACCCGCTAGCATCTTCTTACTCGTAGAAACTTAGGAGCTGCCAGACTGAATTAAGTCTTTAGTAGTGGATACTCCACAGAGAAAACAAAACAAAAATCCAGCCCAAAATGCATGTAGCTAATTTTACATTGGGAAATAATTCCTTCCTGACCAAGCAGATTATAAACTTATTCTGTAAAGTATGAGATTCATTGATTCTAAGGCTAGAAGAGACCACTGTGGTCATCTAGTCTGACTTCTTGTATAACCAGGGGTGAAAGTAACTTAAAGGATTTACCAGTATGCCGGAGTCCTGAGCAGGGGCGTGGCCTCAACCGGAGGGGGCGTGGCCTCAACTGGAAAAGGAGGGGGCTTTCAAGATTTAAAGGCCCTGGGGCTGTGGCTGGGAGCCCCAGGGCCTTTAAATCACCCCAGAGCTACAAGCTGCAGAGGCGGCTGGGAGCCCTGGGGCTTGGGGCGAATTAAAGGGCCCAGGGCTCCAGCCGCTGCAGAGCTCTGGGCCCTTTAAATCCCTGCCCAAGCCTGGCTGCCAGAGCTCCAGTGGTGCTTTAAAGGGCCCAGAGCTCCCCGCAGTAGCCGGAGCACCGGGCCCTTTAAATCCCCTCCCAAGCCTGGCTGCCAGAGCTCCGGTGGGGATTTAAAGGCCCTGGGGATCCCTGCAGCGGCTGGAGCCCTGGGCCCTTTAAATCACCACTGAGGAAGCTCTTGCCGGTATGCTGTACTGGACCACACCGGCTTACTTTCACCTCTGTGTATAACTCAGGCCACAAAACTTGCCCCAAATATTCCCTAGAATATATCTTTCCGAAAAAATATCCAATATCGATTTAAATATTGCCAGTGATGGAGAATCCACCGCCACACTTGGTAAATTGTTCCAATGGTTAAATATGCTCACTGTTACAAAAAATTATGCCGTATTTCCAGCCTGAATGGTCTAGCTTCAATTTACAGTCATTGGGTCATGTTAGACCTTTCTGTGCTACGTTGAAGAGCCCAATATCAAATATTTGATCCCCATGCAGGGTACTTATAGACTGTAATTGAGTCACCCCTTAAACTTCTTTTTGTTAAACTAAATAGATTGAGATCCTTGAGTTAAATGACCATTATCATACTATGCATATCTGCAAATATTATCATTTGTCCTTTAAAACATAGGTTTTGTTATAGATGTCAATTTAAAATTATACAAAAACTTGTTCCTTGAATTTTTAACTTTATTTTAAACATTACTCTGGGTAGTAGAAGAGTATGTATCTATCCACCAGGACCTAAATTGTGCAATTTGAGGCCCATCTGAATTCAAAGATCTCCACTGGGTTTTAATGCTGTTGGGGTTTACCAGAGAAGAATCTATTTGAGGAGATGATAATTTGTCACCCCTTTGTCTTGCAATTGTTTCCCACTAACTCTAAATCATCTGATAGTAACCAGGAAGTTGGCCTGTCTTCTGAATCATCAACAAGGCTAGAATTCCTTCCTTCTTTGGTTTTATCTTTTAATTAAACCTGTTCCTGCTTCCAGCCTGAAAAGACATCCTTCTAAAGCTGAGTAAATTTTAGACACCTTAGGAATCAGTCTACTCCTGCCACAGGCCTCCTCATAATAATCTTAACATCTAAAAGTGAACTTTCCCCATCTCTCGGATCTTTTAGAGATGTTTAACAATAGCTGTCTATAACTCACCCCCCCCGAGTGAAAATGTTACCCTCATTAACTAGTGATTGTGACAGATATGGCAATTTCCTGCAATATACTTCAAAGACTTTATGGTATTAAGGTTATGTATTGTTGTGGGTCAGGATTGTACATAACCACTCTGGGGGGCAAGATGTGACAGATATTCAGATGCCAGGCAGTATCTTTGGAGACCATTGTTTTAAATTAATGGTTTACATATGATTATGTTCTACTCCATAGTGGAGGGCGACCATAGCTTGTCCAGGGACTAAAAAGAGTGGGTGGTGATTAAAGCAAATCCATCAGGCTGTAACCCCCTGAGAGGGTACACCTACTGGAGCTGCTCACATACACTAGCTCAGACAGGATTCTCTAGACACCAACAAAGAAAGAAAGGATTTTTGTGATAAATAGCCTGAATTTAATCTGACACAGAGCCTTCTTTCTGATCCAGCAAATGGACAAGACCTTCTGTCTGAGGAGGGAAACCATTGCAGAAGTGTTAGAAGATCATGACTTACTAGGGCTCTGTAAAACTTATGGATGACTTTTGGTGAGCCTTTAGCGTGCATACAGGAACTTTTATTGTTTTAATGTTTTCTCTGTAATGCTTTTACCTTAAGAATAAATGTGCTTGCTCGGCAACAGCTGCATTAACTTACAACTGCTGGCAATACACTGGTCATAGCCTTTGGAGACAGGCCCTGGTCCATTTAGGCAATCTGGCTTGCTGGAGATATTGTGGTTAATCCTGGGGTGGCTGGGAGCCTAAAATGGGTGTAGATTACAGAGGAGGAATTCAGTTGCCATGAAACCCTGACAGTGATATATTTAGACAATGATGCTTGTTATGAGGGCTAATAATAGTAGCTGGATTTAACTGAATATAAGCAGTAGAAATGACAATAGGAAGAATCTGGAGTTCACATATTGCTGTTTACTGGTGCAATGATACTTTTTAAGCTACTGTTGTGCTCTCTCAATCCTGGGCCATCTGTGTGCTGATACAGTCCCTCATCATAAATTAGAGAATCTTGAAATTTATGCTAAATCAAGGCAGATGCAAACGGCCTCAATGGACCAATGTGACAACCAGAATCCCTCGGTCAATGAGAATCCCTAGTTGTGCCTCTGACTCCCAGCCAGCTCTTGCCTCTAACGCCCATTGGCTCTGTGCCCCCAGAGAATCCCCATACACTGAGGTGATCCTGAAGTTTCCTTTTCTGGGTTTAGGGTCACTTTGTGCCAGTGGCACTGAGCTAAGCAACCTGAATGCTTAGAAGAATCAGGGGATCAGAATTTCAGCTGGAGCAGATCTAAGTCCATCCCCTGAGGATTGCGCCTAATTGGATTTCTAGTAGAAATCACCTTGAAGAAATAT
Organism: Mauremys mutica; assembly: GCF_020497125.1. Classification (NCBI taxonomy): domain Eukaryota; kingdom Metazoa; phylum Chordata; order Testudines; family Geoemydidae; genus Mauremys; species Mauremys mutica. The sequence continues at coordinate 6,941,660 of NC_059081.1, read as the reverse complement.
ATATAATATAAAAGAGCAGAGAAAAGAAGACCAGGTTTGAGATGCTCTTTCTCACAGCATTAGCCAATCTCCTTTCTTCAGTCCAAGCTCTGGGATCTCCTCTGGCAGTGGGTTCTGCATCATACAGTAGGTGACAAATTATATCAATTTTTTGTTCTCAATTTACTGGACATCACTTTGATCATAATTCCATTGTTTTCATGGTATAGGACGCTGGAGAAAGTAAGGTGGGTCATTTAGCGTACCAGCTAAAAGTTACAGGTAAGGGTCACATCTACTGTATGTTCCAGGCAATTCCATTCCCAGAGGTCTTGATTGCAGAGGCTGTAAATCAGCTGAGAATTTGATTTAAGTGGGCACTAGAGAGCATAGAAATGAGTGCAAAATTTGACTCAACATGGTTGGTACCTGAGTCAAATATATAAAAAATGGCAAATGTTAGTTTTCTATACCTCATACATCGAACACCATCAGTCTTCAAAGTGTTCATCCAGAGTCTTTAAAAACTAACAAACAAACAAACAACCAGAAGGAAATAAAAAGAAACCAAAAGTGGTACTCTCCCTGGCATCACTGTCTTAGCCCCCTTCTCTGCCAACTTTCTCTTGCTGTTTAAGAAAATATATTTTTCCAGTTAGATTAGAGTGTTTCTTGTGGCCATTTTAGGTAATTATTCAATAATGCCAATGAACTTTGAGAATGGACAGAGAAATGACCACAGAGTTTCATAAGTTGAAAGCAAATACCTGTAACGTTATTGTGAGGGGAAAGTAGTCTGTATACCTTTCTGTCTCCCTCTGGGCCTAGGTTCAAAGGACAATGCAATTGCCAAGGATACTCTCAAGCAAATACAAATAGGCCTAATCCTTCCTCTCAGACCTTCACACGAGGGGGCACTGTGTATGAATCAGGATAGGGTGACCAGATAGCAAATGTGAAAAATTGGGACAGGGGTTGGGGGTAATAGGAGCTTATATAAAAAAAGACCCCAAAATCGGGACTGTCCCTATAAAATCGGGGCATCTGGTCACCTTAAATCAGGCGGTGGTTAGATGTCCCTGCTGTACCTTCCCTAGCTTGGTGGAGGGCTCTCTGTGGGAGACCAGGGGGAAGAGGAGGGGAAAGGTCAGAAAGCATGATGGCTGGGCTAGTGGGGAACATGTACCTTCATTCACACTTCCCTCTGCTCTGTGCGACCCCCCGGATTAATGGTCATTCCACAGGCAGCAGCGGGTTAGGGAAGCCCAGTGGAACAGTGGTGACATAGGGCAGAAAGGAAAGATGAAGGATCAGGAAATAACTCCAAGGGAAGTCTCTCTCTCTCTGCCAAAGCTGGGCTGGGCTAAATCATCTCTTGGATGGGAGACATCAGTCTCCCAGGTGCTGCTGGGACTGGCATTGGAGGTTCAGTTGATGGTACGCTTCCCTTTTAGGCCCAAAAAACCACTTACCCAAGTATTTACCTTTAAGCATATGAGTAGTCCTTCCATCTTGAGTGACTGAAGTGCTTAAAGCTAAGCGCGTGCATAAGAGCTGAAAGCATCAAGGGCTTAACCAATACAAAGTGAATGCCCCAGTAGGGTGTTAAGGGGTGCGGTGCTGCCGGAGGCCTGTCTGACTCATTAAAGATTCTGTTTTCAGAATATTAAGCATGTCGGTGGCTATATCTTGGGCAAATTCCATCTCAAATAACACATTCTGCTTCTCTCAATTCCTCCTCTCCATCCATTCAGAAATTCTAGTCGTCACTAACATGGCTAATGTTATTGTGAACAATTAAATGTGAGACAAGAAGGCAAAGAAAAGCAAAGTTGTAAGAATTTTAGAAAAGAGAAAATGCTTTGTATTGCCACATTGTGTCTGTGTTTTGTCTGCTCAGTCAAGGGCCCATTACACTGCCTGGAGTCTGGTTATGGGTCTCCTAAGTGCCCAAGACTGTGAGCCACCTTGTTACCCCTCTGCCTCCAGTAAGATTTCTTTGTGCTTAACTGGATGTCAGCCCCTGATACCTCAAGTCTGTTGCCTACCCAAATACTCTCCTCAGGGCTAGGCCAGCTCTCGTTTTGCCTTGCAGGTTAACAATAGGTGAACCCCAGTCCCAGAGCCCATTTGAAAATTTTCCCTGTGGTTCCCAGCCCCTTATCCATCAAACACTCACCGTAATACCAGACCTGCTCTTCCCAGGGACATACACCCCAACTTGTTTCTATTCCTTATAGAATACCACAGCACTGAGATATGTTTATAGTGAAAACAATCCTAAATTTATCATCAAAGATAAAGATTTAAGAGATAGTGAGTAAGGATAATGGAAACAGTAGGATTACCTGTAAAACAAATCATAGCATGCTTCCTAGAGCCTAAACTTAACTTTAACAGGTTAACCAGCTGTCTAAAGATGTTTCTCTCTCCCCAAATGTCCTTTACAGTGTTTCAACCAAACCTTGGTTGAGATCTCATTTTCATGAATGTAATCACACTGCCTGATTACTTTCTAGGTGCAGCAAAAAGGGGTGTCTTTTTGCCTTCCTCCTATATTTCTCAAAGTTCATTGTCTGCTGCTGGAGGCAGGACACCCCCTGTGGTTCAGTCTCTGGTGTATTGTCTCCTTGCTGACTTCCCCTGTAAATAGGGTTTCCATTGTGTTAGCAATGTTTAATTTACATGTGAGCCAAGACAGGTTTCTGCAAGACAAAGGATGTATAATCACTTGTCTGTGTGTCAACCCTGCCTGGATCATACATTAGGAACATATTTTCATTATTCATACATAACTTTTTACATGGTATCTGTACATACATTTCACAAAGATATTAATGATCAGCATGATCAAGGCTTTTATTTAAGATCTTACATGACACTTTTTGGTGAATCAGACTGTACATAACAAGGTCAGGGTATTATTGTAACCTCCTTGCCACCTGGCATTTGAGGAGTTCTTGGGTCACATGTCTTAATAGCAGATTTAAGCATAAGCTTCTTTTTAAAGTATATTGTCTCACCAAACAATTCCCAGAATGCTCTGTTTACTGATCTGTTGTGAAGCCACTACAATTCTGCAAGTACACTATGTTTTAAATGTAAAAACAGGCTTTAAGTGTCAGCTATTGTCACTGATATACCATATATAAATATTTATTCAGTAAACTCAAAACAAAGATAATCTGCCTTTTGAATTAGTATTTTCAGACACGGAAATGAAGGAATTTAAATGTAGCAGAATGATCCTCAGCTGATGAAACACAATAGACAAAAGAAGGTAGTAGGGATAAGCTCAGGTAATAAATTATCTGCTCTCTAATTCCAACAATGGGTACAGAATACACATTCTTCAGTGCTCCACATGTTAAGGTCTGATATTTATGGTACACAGTATTAATAACTGTTAGCATTTTTATGTTCAAAGAATATGCAGACACTAATTCTCACAACTCCCCTAGGAGGTAAGTAGGGAGGTAAGTATGATTGTCCCCATTTTATAGAGACAGACTGCTGCATTAGCTGGAACTTGGGTCCAAGTCAGTCTGGCAGTTCCTAAGGTCCTTTTTTCCTAATAAATCTGAAGACCATTCCATGGAGCATGCTGGGGTGAGAGTCATTTGGAAGATCATAATGGTGGGAATTAGAAGGTCCTGGCTTCCTGCCACTGACTAATTCCGTGGCCTTGGGCATGTCACTTCACCTTTCTCTTACACTGACTTGAACCCAAGTTCCAGCTAATGCAGCATTTTGTCTCTGAGAGTAGCCAATGGCAGGTGGTTCAGAGGAAGGTTAAAAAATCCCACAATAGGCACATGTGGGATAATCTGCCCACACATTAGGTCTCCCATCTAGTAGTTAGATATTGGCTCAAGCTCTTGCCCATCAGATTTAATATCCTGTTCCAAATTTTCGTTAGCATCAGCTATTCTTAATGTGGATTCTGAGTGAATGCCCAATGTTACATTACAAATGGGAAATGACTTCTTAGGAAGGAGTACTGTGGAAAGAGATCTGGAGGTCATAGTTAAACACAAGCTAAATATGAGTCAACATTGTAACACTGTTGCAAAAAAAGAAAAAAACATCAGTCTGGGATGTATTAGCAGGAGTGTTATAAGCAAGAAGTAATTCTTCCATTCTACTCCGCACTGATATTGCTTCAACTGAAGTATTGTGTCCAGTTCTGGACACTACATTTCAGGAAAGATTTGGACAAATTGGAGAAAATCCAGAGGAGAGCAACAAAAATGATTAAAGGTCTAGAAAACATGACCTATGAGGAAAGACTGAAAAAACTGGTTGTGTGCAGGCCACCTCACAGAAAGGATGTATGATGCAGTGTTTGAGGGGAAGGGGTGATGTTGGAAGATTCTCCACAAAGGAGGTAACACAAGCCCTGTCTTTCACTGAAAACTTCTATTTTAGGCAACGTATGACTGTGATAGAATCTATCAAGATTTCTCTGCCCCCCCCCCCCGGGCTGGAGGGTTGGGCATCCTAACCCTCCTCCCCCCTTCTGAATAAAACCCCACTCCGGATGGAGTACCAACAAAACTTCCTCCGGAGGCCTAGAAGGGCCAGGAAGAGACACTGACCAGTCAGGAGCCAGTAGGCCAATAAAGAAGGCTTGCCTGCTTCCTCTCAAAAGAAGAGCCAGGTGAGGCTGGGACAGGACAGGAGGGCCTCAGTGCTAGCCCAGAGCCCTAAGGCCAAGCCAGCCCCTTGGCTTAAAGAACTTCAACCAAGCAGTTACCTTTCGCGTTTGTTAGTTTAAAGGTGCAGACAGCCGAAAGCTTAGTTTATGGTTTAACTGTTTAAATATTGATGTCGAGCTCCGAACCGGCTGCCCCACCTTGTACACTGAGGCAGGGAGCACCTTCGTGGCCATGTTCCTCCGGAAGGTGGTGTGATGGGGCAGCCACACCTGTGGCAAGGACAAAGCTTGGCACCATTGCTCTTTCTTTCCTGAGGCAAAACGCCCAACGAGTGAGTGAGGAATAATGCCCTGTACCAGCAAACACAGCCAGGTAGGCTGCTAACTACAAATGACAGACTTGGAAAAACAGTGCCTGGTAGGGTGACCAGACAGCAAGTGTGAAAAATCAGGATGGGAGATGGGGGGTAATAGGAGTCTATATAAGAAAAAGACCCAAAAATCGGGACTGTCCCTATAAAATCAGGACATCTGGTCACCCTAGTGCCTGGCAATAAGGGCTTGCTAGATCAGTGTCATAATGTAGATCTGAACTCTGTGGACTCAAGCAACCTCCTGGATATAAAGAGAGCTCCAAATCTGACCCTTCCCATGCTCCCATTCATCAGCTCTAACCTTTATAACTCAAGTCCATATCTAAGGCATTCCCCACAGTGTCGGGTGACCTCTGCGCCACTTAAGCCCTCAAGCTAAGGGTTAAGTGGGATTTAAATGACGCATGGTCCATGCACTGGCTTGCTGCATGGGGGGTGATTTCACCCTACCTCCATAGTTTCTGGAAGCGTGCTGGCACCAGTGCAAAGCATTTTAAAAATATAAATGAGATTTTTTTATATGCCTCAAAGAGCTAAATTGCTGCTTCTTTCCTGCCTCTTTAGTGTCATTATTGAACTGGCAAAAAAATTGTATTATGAAATCATCAGATGTGCCAGAAAGTCTCATCAGCTTAAGCTTCTTCCATAAACAATTTCGTAAAGCTGGAGATTACACTTGCTTGGTTTTTTTTATTTTCCCATCTCCTCAGCTGGCCTAATGGATGAAGACGTTTTAAAGCGATGAACATATTTGCGAGCGTGGGTGTAAATTTGCACATTTTTTTCTCCTTTTCTCCCCTTCATTATAAATGGATGAAGTGTCTTTGTGCAGGAAACACCTTTCTTTGCCAACAGTGATAAGTAAACGCCTTTCTGTCATGTTAGTTTGGTGCTATGGGAGCAGGCCCTGCCTGCTTCACATCCATTCCTATCGCTTTAATCACCAATGACTGACGTCCTGACCGGCTGCCTTTGTACAGTATGGAAGTGTGGTACCAAGTGGGAAAGAGTTTTTTTTCTCCCACCTAACTACTGATCCTGAGCATGCATTAAACTAGCATTCATTAATGCTAGATTGGAAGGGTGGAGGGGAGAAAGCATGCAATTTACAAGTGTTGGCAATTAATTAAATGTAAATGCACTGGGGAAATGCATTGTATTTTTCAGTGTTCCTCAATCATATAACCCCCTTCTTTGACGTAAAAATTGTTCCTAACCCATTGCATTCACTATAAAACTGGAAACCATGTCAATGGTAAACCTCTATTGGTGTGTGTATTTCAAGTGGTTGACAGAGGGTATTTGACCCTGAAGGGAAAGGCTGTGTGGGAAGCAGAGGAGTGAGATTTTCTTTGCTTTGGACTGTAATACATTTTTCAGTGCCTCATACCCCCCGTGATTGCCAATTCGGTTGCCATGCTATGAAACACCATAGCTTGGGTAGATAGTGTCCAAAAATCCTTACCATCTGAAGGCTGTTAATGGGGCGTGTGGAATAATTTGGTGGCCTTGATCCAATTCCTCATGGTCATAGGTCCACCTTACCAAAATCACTATCAAAAGTGGCACTAACCCAGCTCACGGGTTTGGTGTTTTCAGGTGCTAGATGGCCGCCCTGAGAACTGAAGGCATAACAGGTACAATGGCACGTAGGCATTTTCATGCTGCTGCAGACGGTATCTGAAGAGACTACGTCTATGGGTAATGCTTTGTACATTCATTTCTTGGCCTTTGTGCTGAGACTGGCAAGAAGAGAGGTTCAGCTAGACAAGATGTGCAAATGCTGAAATCTCAGACTTAGAACCCACGTGACTATGGAGTATGAAATCCTGCACTGATCATTCTCCCTCTCTATAGTCAATAAAATTACATGGGAGGAAATGTGGTCTAATGGCTCTGGAACTGGACTAGAAGTCAGGAGATCTGGGTGCAAGGCTCAGCTCTGCCATTAACCTGCTATGTGACCTGGGGCAAGTCACTGCACTTCTGTACCTCTATTTCTAGGCTATTTGTATTGTAAGCTCTTCAGGGCAGGGATTCTATCAGGACAAATATATCCAGGACCTAGATTTCATTGGGGGTCTGTAGTTGCTGCATTAAAAGTAGCTGTGGGGTGTAAGTTAGGGCAGGATTTGGCCGGGTGCATTCCAAAGATTTTTGGCTATAACTTCTGGGGACAGTTCATGATGTTTCAGAAGTGGTTGCAAAAAGGGTCGCTGTTGTTGGGGATCATGACCAAGAATCGTCTCCTAAACTTTGCTGATGCTCTTTCTGAATTTGTGATTGAACGAGTCGTGCAGTGGTGCTTCTGTCTGGCTAAGTTTGCACTGCCTTTCCCTGTGGTATTCTTGTTCTGTGGGCAAATGCAAGATTTCCCAGAGGTCCATCACCTATTTATAAACACTAAACTCACATAATTTAAAAATACACAAATAACTACACTTTGTACATCTGTTACAGAGCTCAAAGCACTTGGCAGGCATTAGCCAAGTTAAACCTGATGACACCTCTGTGTGGTGAATAAAGAACATCAACTTTTTCAAAGATTGACAGTGTATGTGCCTAAAGTGATTGGACACGTGCCATCATAAAATACGTATGGAGATCTCTTTACCCACCACTGAACTCAGGAACTGTTTAAGGAGCAGAGCAACATTACTGTATGGACAGCAAATGGAGAAGAATATGATTCAAACTACAGAGGGAATTTAGGTAGGCAGGATATTACCGCCTGAGTTGGAATTTGCTCGTGTTATCAGTTATTAGTTTTTGTAATACCACAAGCTTAATATATGTATATACACACTTAGCAAAAACTCATTGCATTTTGAGTCATTTCCTGTCTCTTTCTGCAACAAAATAATACATTAGATCGATTCTATGACTCTCTGTAAAGCCACAGGCCTCTCTTAATACTTTTTATCCCAACCCAGAAAGTCTGGCCAGTATTCTATAAGAACTAATTATTTGGGAACTGTATACAGTTTGTTCATATCTGCCATTATCGGAATAGGAAAAAATGGCTTTTCTTATTAGCGAGGGTAAGACTAAACTGTGATGAACAACTGGTGCATCTGTTGTTTGCAAGCTCTTTCAGAATGTGACAAATTCACCCCTGCAAAGCATCAAGTGCAATTGACACACACAGAAACCAAAAAGTAAAATAATGTCAAAAACAAGCCATTAGAGTACAATATTCGGCAGATAATTTCAGTCGCACTATAGGAAATTGTGATATGCCCCATCTCAGTTGACTAGCTATATTGTGTGTCTGTTTGTATGTGTGAGTATAACATATTTTTACGCTTTTATTTTCTTCAGTCCAATCTAGCGCTTTTCTTTTATTTAGTTCAAAATGTTGTTTTGGGTTCCCTTAATCATTTCTGCAGAAGGGTATACAAGGCAGACAGAGGTTATTTCGCTTGGCTTTTGTTCTATCTGCAAAACAAAAAAAATAACCCCCAGCCAGCCTTTAATGACATTTTTAAATGGTGGACCTCAACACTGCCAGAGTCTTGTAAAAAGACTTTTCCAGCTTAGTGTAAATGGGAATCAGACTCACTGTCTATCTAGTGTCTAAAATATCAATCATGGACTTCTGCACAAACAGAATAACATTTTAGCTTTTAAGCCTCTCCTTAATGTTGCTTCTGGCAGAGGTGATGTGGACCAGTGGATAGACTGGGAATCAGGAGAGCTAGATTCTCTGCCACTGAGGGCAGATCTACACTATGGGGTTAAGCTGACCTAAGTTACGCAACTCCAGGTACGTGAATAATGTAGCTGGAGTCGACGTACCTTAGGTCGACTTATTGCAGTGTCTACACTGTGCTGGGTCAACAGGAGAAACTCTCCTGTCGACTTGTCTTATGCTTCTCGTTCCAGTGAAGTACCGGAATCAACGGGAGAGTGATCGGTGGTCGATTTAGCGGGTCTTTGGTAGACCCACTAAATCAATCCACGGTAAGTGGAGTCAAGCCCTGAGTGTACATCTATGCAGCAGTTAAACACCTGCTGCTGGTCTGGGTCAGCTGACTCAGGCTTGCAGGACTCAAGATGTAAAATTGCTGTGTAGATGTCAGCTGACCTGGGCCAGCCGTGGCTGTGCTGCGGGTCTTTTATCCCACTGTAGATGTACCCTGAGGGTCACAATGTGGACTTGAGCAATGTGGACTTGGGCAACTCCTCATTTCAGCTGCTGTTATGAGTGAAGAACAAGTGACATAAATAATTGGCCAGATCCTCAGATGGTATAAAGCTGGTGTATTTTCAATTATGTCAATTAGCCAAACCTTCAGTGTAACTCCATTGACTTCACCAATTCATTTGCCAGGTTACATGAGCTGAATGTCTGGCCCAGTGTCTGTTAATCTTCTCGCTGTGTTAAGTACATAACTAGTTTTCTTTCTCAACTTTTGTTTCTTTTGGTCTTTTTGTTTTGTTTGTTAGTGATTAGTACAGCAATTACACCCCCCAGTATATCCCTACGAAAAACACATCAACTTTGGTAAAGGTTAGTAAATCCATTAAAAGAGCAAGAATGGTGCTTTGCCCTGTTATCTGTACCCATAAAACTAGTGCTGATGCATTGTGTTTCACATAATGAGTACAGCTGGGAGAGCTATTAGTAGCAAACAGTTTATTTGATTAATGTAACCACTTTTTCTGTTTGCAGATTATTAGACATATTTTTCCAAATTTGTTACCCACCATAGAGAAGGCTGGAAAATAAATACTTACAGTGAAAAATTGTACATTTTTTTCTATGAAAACCATAACAGGATTTCTACTTCTGGTTTCAAAATATATATTTTTTGTACATTGAATAACTGGAAAATTTAGAAATCAATAGAAATGTTCATTTAGCAAAAAGGCCATTTGGGGCATTTCAAATATAAAATGTCAGCCAGCCCTACTCACAAATATTTCGTCAATGTTCTACACAAAGGGATTTCAGTTTATCGGTGATTGCACTGAATATTCGCTATCCACACTGGGCCATATTCAGACACCCCAAGGTACATTGAGTAGCATTTTAATCTACAAATGCCCGTTTGCCGCAATAATGGGTGTAGCTGCATTGCAAAAAACAAGACAATACCCATGCCTCACCATGTCTCAGAGCCCAGGTCGACAGATTCAGGCTTGTATGGCTCACGCTACAGTATTAAAAAGCATAGGTACTGGAACTAGGGGTGTGGAGGGTGCTGCCTCAGCCCCTGGCTTGAAGTAGTAATAACAGCCCAAATTCACGGTTTCTGCCTTCAGCATCCCTACAATAAAAGCAGCCATTTAAAGTCCCAGGCCCTTTAAAGCACCACTGGAGTCCTGCCGCTACTGCACTATACGCGAACCCGTGTTATATCGGTTCGCGTTATAGCGGGGTAGAGGTATATTTGTGAATGGAAACATGCATGCAGCCCTTTCCCTCTCACCACCTGGCCAGCTAGGTTCCAGTTTTGATCATCTCTATGGATGGAGGAATAACTCATCTTCTGAATCCATAGTCAGTCCTTGGCCTCTCCACTGAGACAGTGGTCAATCTGGCAACTAGCCTCACCGATGATAAAGGGGGATGGAGAGGAGATCCTGTCTCTTTCCCCAAACTTAAAAAAATAAAATAAAATAAACAAACTGTATTTAATGCTGGTGACAGGCCTAATCCACACTCTCACCACAGCTCCTAGTGGTGGCTGGGTCACAGAGCCCTGACCTACACTGGGATGGGGGGGATTGATCTAAATTACGCAACTTCAGCTACGTGAATAACGTAGCTGAAGCCGACGTATTTAGATCGACCTACCATGGTGTCTTCACCGTGGTGTGTCGACTGCTGCCGCTCCCCCATCACTCTGCCTGTGCCTCTCGTAGCGGTGGAGTACAGGAGTCGACAGGATAGCGCTCAGGGGTCGATTTATCGCATCTAGACTAGATGCGATAAATTGATCCCTGCTGGATCGATCGCTGCCCGCTGATCTGGCGGGTAGTGTAGACATACCCAGAGAGAGGATGATGAGTCTCTACTGCCTGAGACAAAATTATGCAGGTCTGTGCACACAACTGTAGCAGGCTCATCAGCCATTACATAGGTCCTGACCCAGCCACCACTAGAAGGGGACAGGATGCCAGCTGGAGCAGGAGTGGGTTGCACAGATAATGGACTGAGAGCCCTGGGGACTGGAATAATTTCTCTGTCCCCATTAAACTCTCTATTTCCATACACCGTCCAATGCCAGTACGCCTCAACCCTGCTCTGGAGTTTCTAACTGCACCCAGGGGTTTGAGCTTCTTTATCAATTTTATGTTCAGCATTTTGATGTGCTTAAGTGAATTTGTACCCTGTGAAAGGATTGTCATAGTGAGAGGGACCCTGTAGAATCATACCTCGTTACAGTTTAATGGTTTAATATACTGACTATTAACAGTGCACTTTAGAATTTTTACACTACTTTCAAAAAGCCACTTGCCAGCCCCGAGAAACTCCCTTTATTCATCTGAGGTGCTATTACAGCAGTTCAGTGCATGGTAGCTCATATGGGGAAGCACTAAAACGCTGAGATAGTTTAAAGGAGTGAGTGAGAAGGGAGAGACTTTTGCGAAAATGGGGGGTGAATGAGTTAGAGATTGACATAGGGCTGTAATTGGACTGATCACTTGCATCCTAGAGATGGGAGTTCTCCGCATTCTGAGGCTGGGGAGCCAGTGAACAAGGTTTTCGAGCAATGACTGTTTTGCGAGGTATAGAAGACTAGCTTCATGAATGATTGGGATATATAATGGTCATGCTGTAGGAGTCCACAGTTACCATATCCCTAGCGGTGTTTGACTTTGCAATAGTGACAAATCTCTGGCCACATTAGACATGGTGGTTGTCTCTGTGTTCTGCACTACTTGGAACTTCATGTTGATAGCAGGGACAACACTTGGATCCCCCTATTCCTAAAACCCATATTCCTACAGTCTGAGAAAAAGGAGAATCTCCACAAGCAGTATAGGGCTTAAGACACATAGTTAAACAGGTCTGATTGCATCTAGGAGTGTGCAGCAATACACAAATATAATATACTACCCAGTGCATTATACTACTATCAGGACATCTTTCTGTGCCTAGACCATGAGGGTAATGGATGTATTTATTTCAATAATCTCAAACTTTCCATGCTCATGCAGACTGATTTTGCCAAAATAAATGACCTTGAAATAGTCAATGATGCATATCTTAACCTTCTTTCATTCATATTTATCCCGCAGTAGTATGGCTATTCTCCAGAGAGGAAGACTGGTCCAGTGATAAGGCAGCTGACACATGGCATGGGGAGCTGGATTCAATTCCCTGATTTGCTATAGATTTCTTCTGTACCCATTTCGTGTCTGTAGGGCTCGGTTCCCCAACTGCAGAATGAGGATAATGGCACTTCTCTATATCACAGGGGTATTATGAGGATAAACATGAAAAAAATTGTGAGATGTGGAGTGACTATAGTAATGGGGACCATACAGGTACCACTGAGAGTGTTGTTTGTCTAGATAAGAACAGCACTGGCATCTGACACCCATGAACAAACTAACAGAGTTGGGCTTGTTGAGCTATTTTCATGCCTTTAGGACATCTGAATAATGTGCATAAAAACATCCTGCAGCCCTTAGGAATAAGGCTACGATTTTGTCATGGACATTTTTAGTAAAAGTCAGGGACAGGTCATGGGCAATTAACAAGAATTCACAGAAGCCGTGACCTGACCCTCACTTTTACTAAAAATGTCCATAACAAAAAGGGGGAGGGAGGAGGGTCCAGAACCCTGCCCTGCTGTGTCTGGGAGCTGCGGCCCCTGTTCCATAGCTGGGAGCTAGGAGGGACCCCTGCCTGTGACGGCTGGAGAGCTGTGGGGGATCCCTCACCACCTGGCAACCGGGGAGCTCTGGGGGATTCCCCCCTCCAGATGAGGGAGCTACTGGGGGATTCCCCCCATGGCAGCTGGGGAGCTGCAGGGGGATTCACCCCCACCGAATTTCAGGGGTCCCCAGCACCCGCGGGGACTGGGGAGCTGCTGGGGAATTCCCCCCACTGCCTGCAGGGACTGGGGACCTCCAGGGGATTCCCCCCACACTGGTGGTGGCTGAGGAGCTCTGAGAGACCCTCACCACTCCAGGCGGCAGTGGTACCCCGAAGCTCCTGTCCATGTGACCTCCGTGACCAAACAGTAGCCTTACTTATGAGTAATTATTTGAATTACTGTAGTGAAGGGGTTCTCAAACTTCACTGCACCATGACCTCCTTCTGACCACAAAGTCACTACTGTAGCCTGATTTATAGATTATTTCCAGTTATTACTTTGAGGGACGACAGGTTTTTGTCCCAAGATTAGGCCCAGTATTATTCAAATTATTATATAGCTGGGAACCCCGATGTGCACGGCTGCCACACTCACACTATAGGAACTTTTTTATATTTACAAATACATAATTTATTAATACATTTAGCAATGTTACACACACACTAACTCAGTAAGGTAGATAGAGATAATACTGAAAGTGCATTTGAGCATCCATACTTACACCATCCCTTGCAGAATAACCTGAAACGTTAGCCATTATCTTCCTCATCATCGGCACCGTCCTCATCTTCACCAGTGGCCATCATTCTGGCCCCTCCCAAGGGTTACATCTCTCTCGCCTACTGCCCCAGGTTGGGATGCCACTTTTATAATCTGTTACTCTGCCATTACTATGTCTAATGTATATTTAATAGGGGTTTCCCCCCTTTTCCTTATATGTATTTTCTTCCCTTACCAATGTTAAGGTGTCCTTTTTTAATAGGTTAGTGTATTTATGAGTTTACCCCATTATTATATAGGTCAATTCGTTGTTATGGCACTCATGCGTTGTTATGGCATGTTATGGCACTCATCCCCAAACTTTTCAGAAGCCAGTGTCAGTTTCTGTTTTGTGGTTGGCTGATGTCATTATGTACAAAATCCCCCCCTACTTCCAGTTCTCCAAAACTGATGGGTTACCTAAGTTAATTTATGCCAAAGTTCATAGGCCTCGAGCCTCATGCTAACTGTTGAAGCCAATGACTTACAGGATACAAGCCTGTAGGTTCCTCGTGTAACCCACACACCTTCTGGGTGTGATGTTGTGTCCCATCTCGTGGCACTGAGACCACGTAGAGAGAGAGAGAAATTGAGTCTGCTCTGCAGCCTTAGCTAAGAGGCAGTTGGCTTGTAGCTCACACGGTAGAGACTCACGCACTAAGCTCCAGAGATCCTGCCCGCTGATGACCAGGGTCTATCGGTGTTAGACTTACCTTACTGCTGAACATAATAAAGCAAAATATAATGCAAAGCAGTGAATATAGTAGAGGTAAGCTGGCCCACTGGGCTATACTACATGACCCCAGGAGTGGGATGGAGCCCAAGCCCCGCCCCCAGGGTGGGGGCGGAGCTTGGGCTTCAGCTCTCGATCCCAGCAAGTCTAACGCTGGCCCTGGTGACCCCCTTAAAATGGGGCCCTGACCCCCAGTTGGAGAACCTCTGCAGCAGTGTCTAATGGCTGCAGCTGAAGAAGTTCCCATACGGAGGGACAAGACAGCCAAAGAACGGGAGGGGAAGCAGAGGCGGAGGGACTTGTGCAAGGTCACAGGGACAAAGCGAGGAATAGAACTGCAGTCGGCTGCAGCCCTTCTTGCTGGACCACCCTGCATTGTGCAAAGAAGGGCTGCAAGTCGGGAAATGTACAGGTCAAGGCATTGTTGGCCTTTTCGGAATGACTGTCAAGCAGGCAGGAGCAATAATGTTGACTTTCTAGCAGCCTCAACAGTTGCCAACTCAGGCTGATAATAGGTTTATCATTGCTTGGAGAGAGAGCAAGCTAACCTGATCTGTGCTGGGCAGCTGTTGCTTCACCCAGAGAAAAGGCCATTCTCCTAGAGTAACACATCCTTTATTAGGCTGCCAAAAAGCAGTTTAGTGGATGTGATTCTAAAACTCCTGTGGGTAATGCTCAGCAAACTATAGTAAAGGAAGCAGCAGTGCTGAAAATAGATACTCTGGCCATCTCTGGGGTGATTGGGATGGAAAAAGGATTTCTTAAATAAGGGGTAGTGGTTCTGCAGCCTAAGAGGAAGTGGGGTGAGGACAGCCGAAGTGTGAATCTATCTCTCCTCTTTCATTTACTTGTTTCACTCTGGTTTTAATCTCCTTATCTGTGTAGAAAAAAGTGTCTTAGGGTAATTTTTTTGCCACCATCCTTTTCAATACTTTAAAAACTATTATGGAAGTTAGTAATGAAAAAAGGCTGTTACATCCCACCAAATCCACCTCCCTGCCAGTGTGGGATTGGTCCCTATAGGACATTTCCAAGTGGTTGAGAAGTCCCAGACAAAATGGTTTCCAGTGTTTCCATTGACTATCCTACAGCACAGTGCATCCTCCTGTCCAGACATTTATTTCCAGATATTCAACCCAAATTTTCCTCTTAAAGTCAGCCCATAACATGTTTAACCTAGAAGCAGCTGACCTTTATGAATTGGAAGCCTCTCTAATTTTAAGGGGGTGCAGTTCACAAGGAGTGTTTGAATTTAAGACTTTTTCTCCCCTACAAAACGTCCCTCACCTCAAGATAGAATCATTAAATTAAAAAAAAAAAGGCCCTTCAAACCTACATGTCTAAAGGAAACTTCTTAGCTAAAGAGAAGCTTGTGCTGTGTGTTTTTAAAACTGGCCCTTTTGCATGGCTGGTTTTATCTTGGGAACCTTGTGATTGAATGTTGTCAGCTTTGTAGCACAGACTCTAAGCCAGGCCTTCAATCTGCATACCAAGTTTCAAGCCAATCTGATTCGTGCAAGTGGGTTTTAGAGTACTATAGAAATTCAGCTTTAAATGAAAATAGTGTTTCTCCTTGAACTATGGTGTGAACAAGTATGGCCTCCTATTTAGTGACAGAAGAGCCTCCCTCCACAGGCTCTTACAAGTAGGTTTATTTTACTTCGTATTAAAAGGTTCCTCTCTCTCCTCTATGTTCCTGTATTGACAGTCCCTCTGGTTTAGCTTTCACCATTTCCCTGCTTTGCTCATTGTATCTCTCAAGTGAATCCCAAAACCAAAAACGTTCAAGTTCACAATGAATTTCCCAGTGTATGAAGTTTGGATGGGAGTGGAATTAGGTTCCATCAGTTTGTCTAACCCTGCATTTTACCCTGTTCTGTTAGTTGATAGGAGTCAGTTGCAACTAGAACTGATTAAAAAAAGGAACACATTTCATAAAAATGTTTCAAAAATTTGTCTTCGACCTTTTCCCCCTCAACGTTTGAAAAAAAAACTTTGACCAGCTCTAGTTGCAATATCTAGCTGTCTCAGTTAAGCCATATATGAATTAAGACCCAAATACCACAAGTACCTTCTGGTCTTAATATCAAATGACAAGGTCTAACAATACTCATAGCTCATCCCCTCATCTATTCTCTAGTTAGGTGTGAAAATCCCCTATTTCAATGCATAAAGTCACAAAATATGGATAAGTATGTAGAGTTCACACATCATCGGCCGTGGTGAGGAAGAATTCACTGGACTAAATGAAACATCCATGTTCCTGTCTCAAATACCACCGGACATTTAAAAACATGGTGAGACATTCTCACGTATTAGCACTTGTCCAGTAAGGACTGACACAGAGTTTAAGGGAGAAATGGCATCTGCTAGGCACAGGTTTGTTTATTTATTGATGTGTGAGAGGGATGAAATTCTCCATCACTAGCTTCCTTTAAAAAAAAAAGGTATATATCATGATTTTTCTAGCTACCCAACTCTCTGGCTATGCCTACAAACCTAGGAAAATGCAATGCAACAACAGGGCCCTTGAGAGCATTATGGTGCTAGTCAGACATTAGAAACTGGTTTTAGTCACTGACCCATGACTGCCTTCCAGTGAAGAATGTTTTGGGACACTGGAAAGCATTCAGGAGCACCAGGGCACTGGAGGACATCAGCAAGCCATCTGAGTTTGCCATCAGGCTCTGGAAACTTAGTGGACCCTGAAAAAGTAAATAAAAATGAATTACAATAGAATACTAGGAAGAATGTAGAGAAACAGCAAGTTTTGGGAGAGAAGCCATTTGCTGTGAAAGACAGTTTTGAATCCATGACAGAAAGTGTATAATAAAATCCAGTACACAAATAAATCACTTAGATGGGTATCACAAGCTTTTTACTACCGCAAGTTGTGTTGATTTCCCCCCTACTCCGCCCCCAGGAAAAACCAGACAAGCAAGCTGTGTGACTGTCCCCAAGGTAACTGTAAATTTTCATCACGATGCTAATGGAGATGCAGGGGGCCGGAATAGAATGATCCCAGAAGTTTGAAAAAAATACAAATACAAAAACCCAACCATCCTACTGAAAAACATGGTCTGTTATTATAGTGATGAACAATCTAACTTTCTAGGACAGCTGAGGTCAGGCAAAGAGGCAACTGGTTATATCCAGGGAAGCATCTAGGAAGCATTGAAGTTAGTGGATTTAAGCCTGTGTCATACACACAGCTAAGTACTTTGCTGAATAGAGTAAGTTTTAAGTATGTGTTTATAAGAGTGCCTCCATGGGTCACAACTGAGAATACCAAATTCAGGACAAACCCTGAGAAATAGGGCAGATACACCCCAAAACTGGAGGTCATTCTCCCATGAGATATACCAAACTTCTGTTTCACCACACTAGCTAACAAGAAGTCAGAACAGCAGTTTCTTTAGGCATTCCAGTTCTTGTATCGCCACCAAAACACTAGACTTAGAGATGACTGGTCCTTTAAAACCAATTTCATCAAATAAAAGGTTCTTCTGATCCCAAAGGACCAGCCACATACCCAGGTCAATATACAACTCAGATCTTACCCAAAAATCACGCTGTTGCAAATCCTTTAGTATCTAAAATCTAAAGTTTATTCATAAAAAGAAAGAAAGGTGAGAGTTAAAATTGGTTGACAGAATTAAATTCATACAATAATTGCAAAGTTCTTGATTCGGGCTAGTAGCAGTGATAGAATAAAATCCAGTCTTAAGTCAAGTCTCTAGTTGCTTCCAAATCATCGGAAGGTCCTCAGTTCCTTGGTTAGAAGGCTCCCATTAGTATAAGTTCACAGTCCAGAGGCTGGAGCAGGAAAGATGCAAAATGGAGGTGTTTCCAGCGCCTTTTATAGCTTCTGCCAAGTGAAGAGAAACCCATTGTTTCAACCAAAGCCCTCAGCACAGCTAATGGGAAATTACAGGTAAAAGATGGAGTTTGGAGTCACATGGGCAAGTCACATGTCCATGCATGATTTTGCTTAGTCATAGCAGGAAAGTCTATTAAGGGTAGATCAGAGTTTTCAATGATCCATTGTGAGTTAAGTGTTCCTTGATGACCCACTTAACTTGAATAGTTCCTACACAATGTGCTGGCCAAACACCTTGTTGATGTTTCCCAGAAGCAAACACATTAGAAATAGAGGTATAGAGCCAATACTCATAATTTCAGATACAAAAATGATACATGCATGCAAATAGCATAATCCTATTCAGCAAATCATAACCTTTCCGTAGACATCTTACATGCCACATTTTATATAAGATTTGTTGTGATTATATAACAGTGGTAGCAACAATTATCTACATGGTCATAGTTTAACCGGATAACATCAAAGTGCTAAACTGTTGTGCTGAATTGGGGCCATAGTGAATAGTAAAAGATGTTCTGTAAAAGAAAAGAAAGAATTGGGGAGGAAGGTAATGGGGCCTTGAGCTAATTTGATTGGTTAAGGTGGTTGTAGTTTTTCTTCATCTGACAACCACAGCGGATACACCGAGGGTGTCTGGGAATAGAATAGGAACAAGTGTTCCTGGATGGCCAAAAGACAACATTTTATTTTAATTGCAGAAAACTGGTGAAGGTATGTGTATAAGCCATGGATCGAATCAATGTGAAGGAGTTGAAATGTTAGAAATGAACCAATCCTACATTTTTCACAAAACCCTAGCAAATTGATTTAAAAATAAAAAATTGCAAATTAAATACGTTACCTGTATGAAGATCAAGGATATCACTGAAGGATAAGACTAACTCCAAGCTTTACTGTAAGTCTAAGGGTAATTAATTTCCCAGAGACATCTGGCATGAACATCCAGTCTCAATAATATAAATCGAATTCCAAATAACTCATGGAAAACCAGGCTGCCTCCCTCCCACTTGACCTATTCCACTGTGCTGGTCTGCTATTGCCCCTAATGCTAATTTCATCTGAATTTCCTGTAGAGAGAGGACTTTGTGCTCCAGCTACCAGGACAGGATGATGAGGAGAGGCAGCTAAGAACTTTGATTTTTTTGTTCTGTTTCCTGCAGAGTTCCACTAAAGTAGTAATAAAGTTGCTTTCCTCTGAAATAACACGCCTATGAGTGAACTCCATCCCTCGTAAGCTATTTAAAGGGCCATTTCTGCTATTCCACCTGCATGAATAATATCAAACACTACACAGAAGCATCATTAAATGTTTCTGCAAGAGAAAACCATAAGCAGGAGAATGTTATATAAAGATTTGACTTAATAGGACACTCTCCACTTTCTGGAGGCCTCGTTTTTTACATACTTAAGAAATAATAAAATCTGATGTGCAAAGGCAAAGCAGTTAAGGAAGATAAATCTGATACTGAGATACAAGGGCCTGATTCTTCAAAGGCATTTAATGGGGCTGTTTCTTCTCCTTTTCTGACATCAGCATTTGATTTGAGTATTATTTTAAATCATTATTTTTAATAACACCTGCCATTTTTATGACACATTACAAGTACTAAGTAATTAACTAAATTTTATTGTAGTAAATCAAGGCATGAGGTGAACACTAAGCATCTGTCATGGGCAGAAAAATGACACCCAGACAAATTTAGATTAGGAGAATGCAGAATAATGACAGGTATACGAATATGCATTTTAAATTTAAATAACCAGAATACTATAGTCAGACAGGACTAAATTCTAGCTAATGCCAGAAAATTGCCATAACCACCAGACCCTTAGAATAAAAGTAACATGTATCTATACCCAGAGATGACCCACGTCTGCCGATAGTGGGAGGCGGGGTGGGGTGGGGTGGGGTGGGGTGGGGGGTAGAGTGAGGGTAATCAGCTTCAGCAGTGTTACTCCCCAGGTCTTCTTGGGATATGCCAGGATTTTGAATCCTGTTGCAATGAGAGAGATCATTGCTAATTCACCTCTGATTCAGCAATGGAGGATAGTATTGGTGGGTCCTCAAATAATTATGAATGTCAATGATCAATCACCCCTAAGAACTGATGGGTTATACGGGCTGTTAACATTTCCTTACACATGTGGCTGGATATTTATGTCAAATCCAACCGTTTTCAGTGAGATATTTTCCTCTGCTTTTTTTAACAAATCAGCCACAGCAAACAGAAATATTCGAAATGAAATAGAAAGTTTCCCCCACATCTGATCCCGCTGTAATGTAAAATGTAGACTGTGACGAGCAGATAATCCTCTTAGCAACAGCATATGTGTTTCTCTTTTTTCTTTCCAAACTCACAGCCTTCCTCAGTTGTCAGTTAGCAGCTGATTCCCTCCTTTAATCTTTTCTAGCAATCACAAAGTTGAAAAGTTGTCTAAAAAATTATTTCGGGCCAACAGGTGCAATTCCATGGCTACACTTGTGAGTTAGAGAGCATTAAAGCAGCCCCAGGTGCCCTAACTCCCGACCCCGTCCACACTGACAAGGCAATTAGAGCACCTGGACTCTGCAGCTGGAGCGCTCCTCGTAATCCACCTCCACGAGAAGCATAGCTCTTGGTGCACCTCAGCTGAAATACCTGGGCATCAGTGTGAATGAGGTGTTGCATTACTGCGCTCTGATCAGCCTCTGGAAATGTCCCATAATCTCCTTAAGTCAAGTGGCCACTCTTGTCGTTGTTTTGGAATCACTGCAGGAATGCGGCTATGCCCTTTCAAAGCTCTGTTTCTGACAGCCGGCTGCTTCTCTGCTCCGGGACAAAGCAAACCATTACTGTGGAATGCTGTGTATGAGAGAGAGAGGCGGGGGGGAAGGAGGGGTCTGCTGCTGTCTGAACTTACAAGTCAGCCTGCTGACATGGTCTCAGCCCCCAAAAAACCCACTCTCTCCCCCCCACATACACACAACACACTCCCTGTCACAGTCCACTCCCCTGCATTTGAAAAGCACATTGCAGCCACTTGCATGCTGGGATAGCTACCACAATGCACTGCTCTCTGTGGCTGTTGCAAGAGCTGCTAATGTGGCCACGCCAGTGCGCTTGAATCTGACAGCGTGGACTCACTGAGCGCTTTCCCTGCTGGTGTCTCCGAGGGCTGGTTTAACTCACAGCGCTCTACATCTGCAAGGGTAGCCATGCCCTGACTCTTTAACTTTTGACTCTTTCTAAGGATGGAGCCTTGACCCCTTAATTCAGAAATCCTTCAGAACTCTTGTCACCCGACTTCAAAAGAGTGAAAGTGGCACGTCACTCTACCCTATTTGTCCTGTAGACCAGCCTTTATAGAACTGGCTATTCTGACTCTCAGACATGCATTAGTCCTCTTGAACACACAGTAATTGCTGAAACAGAATCAAAGAAGTCATTGTCTGGTCTAGCAACATGTCTTCCTTTTGCCATCTGCTCCTTTGTGGTAACTTTTTAATGCCCTTGGCCAAATCCAGAGGTGATGTCAATGACAATTGAAACTCCAGGTTGTTGGATGAGTTGAAAGCAGTGGAATAGAGTGTAAGATGGTGAATTTAGATTTTCTGGAAGCTGGGAGGGTTGGTGGTATAGCAGAAAAAGCAACCGACTGCAGAGTTTGAGAAGGTGTAAGTTAAAGCAGGGGGCACTGCTTTACTGTACACCTTCTCAAACCCTTTTGTTGTTTGTTTTTCCAGCCATAATCCTGCCTTCTAGCTGGTCCCCTAAAGGTATGTGTACACTGCCATTAACAACCCGTGGGTATCCCATGCCAGCTGACTCAGGCTCGTGGGGCTCAGGCTAAGGGGCTGTTTAATTGCAGTGGGCTCAGGCTGGATCCCGAGCTCTGGGACCCTGTGAAGTAGGAAGGTCCCAGAGTTTGGGCTGCAGCCCCAGCCCAAATGTTTACACCACAATTGAACAGCCCCGTAGCCCAGAGTCCCTTAGCATGAGTCAGTTGCCATGGGCCAGCTGAGGGTGTCTATCTGCAGTGTTGACATCCCCTTAATGTCTACATTTCACCAGTTTTCACTTGCTTGCTCTCACATTGATTTACAATCCACAGCTCACACCTTTAGGACACCTCTGAATTTGACCCCTCTTCTTTCATTTTCCGGTCAGGGGTAGAACAGAATCACCCGCATTCCTTCTCACAGTACCGTCTATCTCCATCCAGACCTGCTTAGCTTGTGAGTTCATAGCCCCAAAAGAAATCCAATGTGGACCTTTGGGTGTCTAGTACATTGTATTCTGGGATCACCCATGAACATCAAGAACAATAGATGCACAGCTTATTCACAGATTGTAGGATGGAAGGGACCTCGAGAGATCATCGAGTCCAGTCCCCTGCCCTCATGGCAGGACCAAATACCGTGTAGACCATCCCAGATAGACATTTATCTAACCTACTCTTAAATATCTTCAGAGATGGAGATTGCTCAACCTCCCTAAGCAGTTTATTCCAGTGTTTAACCACCCTGACAGTTAGGAACATTTTTCTAATGTCCAACCTAAACCACCCTTGCTGCAGTTTAAGCCCATTGCCAGGGGCGGCTCCAGGCCCCAGCATGCCAAGCGCGTGCATGGGGCGGCATGCCACGGGGGGCACTCCGCCGGTCGCCGGGGGGGCGGCAGGCAGGGCTCCGGTGGACCCCCTGTAGGCATGCCTGCGGAGGGTCCACTGGTCCCGCAGCTTCGGTGGAGTACACCGAAGCCGCGGGACCAGCGGACCCTCCACAGACACGCCTGTGGGAGGTCCACCGGAGCCGCGGGACCGGTGACCGGCAGAGCGCCCCCCGCGGCATGCCGCTATGCTTGGGGCGGTGAAATGTCTAGAACCGCCCCTGCCCATTGCTTCTTGTTCTATCCTTAGAGGTGAAGGTGAACAAGTTTTCTCCCTCCTCCTGATGACACCCTTTTAGATACCTGAAAACTGCTATCATGTCCCCTCTCAGTCTTCTCTTTTCCAAACTAAACATGACAGGTTCCTGTGAATGAGACACTTGCTTATCATGGAAGTTAGTGTAAGAGATAGAGGGCCATTCGTTTCTTTGTTTTGGGGGTGTAGGGTTTTTTGGTACAAGTTGGAACTTTTTGTATTGTAAAGACACAACAAAATGTAAATAATCAGAGCCAAGACCTAGGATTTAATCAGCATAAACAGAAGAAAAATACATTCAGCTGAATGAAAGCATTTGGAAATATTATACATTTTAATTTGACAAGTGGGGAAAATCCAAAGTGTTGATGTTTACAGCTCTCTATGGGGGTTGAGGGTGCACTATCGTGCTGCTTGATCTGCATTATCAAAATGAGTTAATTAGGAATTACCAGTCTAGTACTTAGCATATCACATGGATCAACTAGGTACTTAACATTACAGCTCAGCAGATTTGAGCCAGAGGTGCTCACAAGGTGAAGTTCATTTTGCTCTTGGAACCAGCACATTCTCAGATGGGAATACTGCTGGCATAATTGTCACTCAGATACCCAACTGCTGCTCTACCTGCCAACTATATCTAGTTAGTCTCACTTCTGACCTAACAGTGACTTCTACCTGATTTCCCCCTGTCATTCTTTGGGCCTTTGAAACCAATATGTTTCGTGAAATCCTGCTCTTAAATATATAGCCACTAAATAGTCATAATCACAGAATCCTCCTGCAGACAAAACTTTTATTGACTTTACTGGAATTTCTGCTTGAGTAAGGACTGGGATGCTTCTCTGATTTGACTTCTGTAGGGAATGGCAAACTCTCTGGGCCAGATCCTTAGCTCATGTAAATCAACATCCCTCCATTGAAGTTACATGGATTTACACTATCTGAGGACATGGTCGCTGTGAATTTCCTCTTGTGGCGTTTTCAGAGGCTGAGGGCTGGTTTGCCCTCCCACAGTAGTGATGGGGGTGTTGGTTCCCCGAATCAGTGGGATTTCAGAAATACGTGGATGACTCCATGTGTGGCTCCTGGTCCTCTCCAACCCAAGGGCAGCATAGCTCCAGAAGCAGCCATTCTGTCAGGGGCTCCCTTATTGGCCATTTCCCCCGTAATGCCACACCTGAGTCAGAAAAAAATAGCATGGCATTCAAAGGTGCTAAGCACCTCCCAAGTTTGTAGATTTTAGTGGGATTCGAGTTTCTCCACCCTTCTGAAATATCAAGCCATTTTTGTTTGGGTGCCTAAATATAGACCTGGGGGCCTAATCTGAGGCACTAACGTTTGAAAATATTGGTATTTGTACAAAACTACATCTGAAATGGCAGCGTCTGCTCTTTTTTTACCCCCACCTTTTTTGGCAGTATTGAACTTTGAGATCACATGGAGAAATCTCTTCAGTCATTCATTTCCCCATTGCATATTGACTAGATCAGAAAGCCCTGCAGGAGAGTCTGTTGTTACACAGGGAATGCTCCTGCGTTCTTTATATGCCCCAAACTCCCAGGCCTTGCCTCCACACAGAAGATTTCATTAAACTGATGCAAAGATCTGGCTGGATGCACTCCTATTTTAAAACTGGTGATTTTGATTTAGCTTGCATCTGGGTAAACCAAAGCAAGCCAGGTGTAAACTGATAAGAGTGTTCACAGAGAGGTTTCACTAAAACACTTTAAACCTTTAGTTAAACAGGTAAAACTTCACATATAGACAAATTTGTAGTGACGTTATTGAGAGTTTTTGGTTATACTAAGATGGCATTATAAGAACTGTAGTGTATTGATTTCTTGAATCGTTATAAGCTACAGGATGCATACAGTACATTGGACAAATGCCATTATACCATGTGACCCACCTCATGCATGATTGGACAGTTAGATGTACGCATGACTGGATAGTCCCATACACGAAGTCCTTTTTTCATGAGCTGGAAAATGTCCATAACTTTCCTAAGAACATAATATTTACATTTGTAAATACCCTAGACCCTTTTGAAAAGCACCTTAGAATATTTGTTTATAAAGAATTTGCTGCAAAGTGCTACCTATTAACTGCTTGCTAGGCTTAGTAAGACATGGATCTCTCGGAATTAAGTAGACATGCCATCAGCGAAAAGACATATTGAATAATAAAATGCTCAGTGTGCCCTGCATTGTTTTGTGTAACTCTAAATTTATTTATAGATTTTGACTTTATAATAGGTTTCAATGTATCTCTACTTTATGATTTGCCAATGCACCCAGAGGGAAAGTTCATTCTAATCAAATTTAGTATCACAAAAATAAGCACAGAAACAAATCAACACACCCTCGGCATTGCAAACATTGCAAAAAGACAGATCGTTATGTTGCTAAGTTGTTTTTACCATGAAAGTAATTCTCCATGGTTCAGCTGTTGCTTTCCTCACCATATAGTTCAGCTCTTATATGCTTCACTGTTATCCTCTGAGGCATGTAGATACAAATACCAGGTGTGCTAGTAGTATATGAACACTCTAGACAACCCTGTTCTGGTTATGAGTATAGAATCATGGATGATGGGAGTTGGTTGGAAGAACTTCTTACATCATCTAGTCCTTTAGAAATGAATGGGAGGAAGCAGTGGAAAATATATTACCTATTTTTTGTAGCTTTCTATAGGCTGTATGGAAGAATCCTGCACAGATGTGGGGATGGGTGAGATAACCATATCAGACATTTTTATTTCTAACTCTTATAATTACTCATCTTTCTATGTCATGCTGGTCAGCCTCATGCCTTCTTCATGTGAGAGAATTGCAAATTGACTTGAAGTGATGAGCAAAGGAGCTTAGGTAACACTACTACTTTATATCTGTCTGAGTCCTTCCACCTCAATTATCTTTACAAATAGTAATTATAAGGCCTCATGCCACCCTGTTGTAGGTAGGGAAGTAATATTATTCCCATTTTACAGATGAGGAATCAGAAACACTGAGAGATCAGCCTGACACTTGCCAATTAAGATGCTTCAAGTTAGGCACCAAACTTCATAAATGAATTGCATTCTGTTAAGCTGCACTGACCCCCAGCAATTCCCCTTCATTTCAGCATTATGGCTAATCTTTTTTGCAGGATTTGGTGCTGTAAATTCCTTTAGACGGGGTATACATTGTGTTCTGTGCTTTGTACAACTTTAAGTGCAGCAAAGCATTTTGTGAGCACTAATAGCAATTAGAATATGGGCAAGCCTGAGAAAATGTATGTGGGGGGTGGTTGGAGGTCAGAGCTGAGAGAGCTGGATGAAAAATGAATTTTATTCCATGAAAAATTTATTTTTTATCAAAAAAAACCCCAAAAAGGCAAAAATCTTTTTTTTTCAGTTTTCCAACAAAAAATTTTAAAAAATTGAGGAAAGGTGACACTTTCTGCAACAATCTTTATTTAACTGAAAACTCAATTTTCCTTTGGGGGAGGGAAGTTTTCATAGAACATTTGAACTAGTCCTACTACTTGGAATAAAAAATTCTCCACTCACCATATGACTTGCTATACGCTCTCTGTTTACTGTGTACCGTGTCCTCTCACTTGAATGACAAATTCCCCAAATGCTGTGGAGTTGGTCACAACAGCCTCACTCAGCAACCAAGACGATTCAGCCTGACGACTACGCCTTCTTTCAGAGTGGAAAGTTTCAGCCTGTCCTGACAAGTTTTCCAAATATTTTGTAAAATACAAATAAACAAAACTCACGTGCAATAAGGGGACGGGAAATGCATCAAAGCTTGGAACTACCCAGGTTTGCAAATTCTTTTTCTTCTGATTCAGAAAGAATACTCCATATTCTGGGATGAATTCTCAGTGTAAATCAGTAGCTCCCAGGGGGGCTATGCCAATTTACAACCGTTTAGAACCTGGCCAGTGTTGTGAAATCTTGTGTTCCTTGACCTTTGGCTCTGTGTTTATAATTCATAACAATCTCATACACCTGTGCTATGAGTTATTCATTACTTAAAACAGCACATTGGGGCTTAAATGTCCAAGCGATTGTTAGTTGCCTAAAACTCTACAGCATTTTGCCACTGTTAAATAGCCTCAGAATGAAGTTGTCAGCTGGAGTTCAATTCTTTTTCAGGAAAACCGTCTGCATTCTAAAGATAAGAACACATATGCACAGATACACACTCAGGACCAGACCTTCCACTGTTGTAAAGTGGCGTAACTTCATGGCCATCAATGGAACGACACTGATTTACACCAGCTGAGAATCTGTCCCACACATTACGGCGCTAGATATAGGCAACGAAGAGGTGTGCACTGAGCGAAGTCAATAAACTAAGGGAGGGGAGGGGAGACGTTTGCGCACCCTGTGGATTTGAAGCAGTTTCAGAAAAGGTTTAAGGATTGTCTTTGACAAAAAAGAAAATCCTCACATCTTATACTGCAAAAAAAGACCCGTGGCAGCAAGTTTTAGAGCCCGGGTCAATTGACTTGAGCTTGCACTGTGGGGATAAAAATAGCAGTGTAGATATTGAGGCATGGGCTGTCGTCTGGGCTCTGAAACCCAGCCAAGGGGGAAATTCTGAGTCCAAACTTGAACATCTACATTGCTATTTTCAGCCCTGGAGCGCAAGTCTGCAGGCCTAAATCAATTAACCTGGGCTCCGAGACTCCCTGATGCGTTTTTTTTTCTGCTGTGTAGACATACCCATAGTGAGAAGGGCAAACTATGCTGTAACTCCTTTGTCATCTTTTAATATTTAGTCACAAGACAGACTAGCAGCAACTCTCTGTGGGTGCATTTATTGGATTTAGTGTTTCATTTTTGTTACCAGAAAGTGTCACTGTTGTGACGAATGGCACTAAAAAGTATAAAATATAGACAGACGGAGCTGGTCAGATCCTGTCATCCTCATGAACGCATTGCATGAGCCTGAAAAGTTGCAGCAGGCTCTCTTTCAGTCGGCGCTCAGTATTGGCGAAACTATAAAATGTGGATATTAACATCAAAGGAAACAATGTTCAAATCACTGGGTAGGGATGTGGGAAACAACTGTACTGCAGGCTAAAATGCATAAATTTGAAACTTCATGCAAGCCACAGTGGCTGGATTCTATAGGGAATCATCACAATGGTCAGATTAAAAAAATGCCACGTCAGATCCTTCAAATGATCAGATTTCTTTGTTTCTTCATTAGTTAGTCAATTCTCTAAGATCATGGTGCTAAAATTGTGCTTGGTGCTTTACAGACATGTCTGAAGATGCACGTGATAAAATAAAGGGGAAATAGGCCTTGTCTTACCTAGGGATCTGCTAGCGCAGACCCCAGCAGCTATGCAGCGTCCTGATAGGAATATATTTTCCTTGGCTCTTATTATTAGAGTTTATCAGGAATATTGCAACTAAACATTTTGTCAGAAAATGCCAATTAATTGAAACCAAAACTGTTTCTGGGGCAAGGGTCAGTTCTGATGAATTTTCAGTTTGGGGTGGGGAGGGGAATTTAAAAAAAAGTTTCCCGGTTGATGATCTGTCCTGCTTCAACATTTCTTTAAACAAAAAATGTTCAGTTCTGTGCAGGTCAAAATGATGTTTTGTTTCAAAGTTTAAGTTAATTTAAAGTAAAAACAGGGGACAAAGCTTGACTGCTTTCTGTCTTTTCGACAATCCATCACAAAGACATGCCCCAAAATCCAGACGAGACCCGCACGTCTACAGCAGGCTTGCCAGCATCTCATGCAGTACTAGCACTGCAATTTTACGGACAGCTACCAATGCCTTAATTGTACCAGTTGAATATTGTGCAGAAGCGCTGTGCTCCCATTGTCATTATGGCAAGTTGGACTCTGTGATCCAGTTTGCCCTTCTTATCACTGGTGTGACTTGGACAACTCCAGTTTCCAACCTTCTGTTCTTGGCTGGCGTTGTTCCCCTGGCAAGTAGGCATGAAGGCAGGGTGCAGGCTGCATTAGTGCATGCAGCCAACTATCAAGACAGCTTACTTCACAATTTCATCTCAAAGCCATATCCCCCTGGGTTAAGTCAAGATGCCCCTTTTCTGAAATAGTTGAGCTTCTCAGACAGTACATCAGACACCATCTTTCAAAGGAACAGAGGTAGCACGTGTTGTGGATCTATATTTTGGATAGATGGCACATTTCTTGGGAGATAGACAACTCCTATCTGCATTCTCTAGTCTCTGCAGATCAGCTCTCACATGCTCTTCAGAGGAATCACATGAACTGAAAAATCCTTCTTCATTACAACAGGATACAGGCAGTTTAAGTTACATCTTTACCACTGCGGCTTCTTGAGTTCCCCATCCTGCCCCTGTGGAGCTCACGAATGAACACACTGTGTGCCATCTGCCCTCTTTATCATCTTGAGAGTGGATGGATGCACTTGACGTCTCTGGACGATGCTGCCATGATAGACTGGCTACATCTCTTACTCAACATCTAATTTATTGTTTTTTCTGCCATATGCCAGAAAAAGTTGTTTTTCTTAAAAAAGGGAAAAGAAAAAGGAAAAATTAACCAGGTCAAAACTGGAATGTTTTTAAAGACATGGTTGAAACAAAATGTTTTGATTGGCCCAATCTGATTTTTTTAAATGAGTATTATTTATTTATTTTTGGTTCATGAAAATGTTCAAGATTTTTGACTTTGTCCTCATTCAGAACAGGACATTTTCCCCATGTTTCACAAGAATTCATGGGGGCTGGGAAAACTGTTTCCTGCCCAGCTGTACTTACTATACATGGTACACTGAACTGGTATAGCGACCTATGCTAGCACATCCCCATACTAGGGGCCATATCCTCCTATATTTCCATTACATTTTCCTATATTGTTATTTGCTGTACCACCAACATATGAGGCACTTCACATACAAATCTGAAGACAAGCTCTCTTCCCCATAGATTTTAATAAGTAGATAAAATCAGGTTAGCTATGTAGATACAGACTCATACATTAAGGACGTTTATGCAGTTCTATGGCCTGTATTATACAGAAGGTCAGACTAGATAATTATCCTTCTGGCTTTAGAATATAGGAATCTATGTTTTACACTGATGAATAAGATATGAGCAAAAGTGATTGGGTGGGAACAGGGTGGTGAGATATAGCAGAACAGCTGTGGTTGCATGAAGTTCCAAGGCAGTGCAAGGTTTCACGACTCAGATGCCCTGGTTGGAGTGGACAGGGTGTTCTGGAGAACCTCTTACTGCTGCTGTAAAAAGGAGCAGCTGAGAGCCTGTTCTTGAGCAGAATTCACATTGCAGGGATGCCTAAGCATGCTGATCAGACCATGAAATGCCAGCTGGTATTGTAGCTAAACCTCCAGGAAAACCTATCCTGCTAATGTTGTCAGCCTATCATAAGAACTTATACGGCACCCCATTACCATACTATTTGAGCATCTCAGTATCCTTTCAAGTGTTCAGCCTCTTAACATTCCTGTGAGGTAGAGCAGTGCTATTATACCCATATCACAGATGGGGAAGGGGAAATGAGGCACAGAGAGACCAAGTGACTTTCCTCAGAGTCACAGAAGAAGTTTGTGGTGGAGCAGGGAATTAAACTCCCATCTCCCAACCCCCAAGCGAGCCCCCAAACACTTCATCCCATGCTGGTGTGCAGTCAGCAGGAGAAGCTCCTGCACCATGTTCCACTTTTGCAGACCAGCACAGCACAGGCCAGGAACAACCCTTATGATATCCTTAGAGAAATGCCATTTGCAAAGTGAAAGAATCAGACATTAATTTCTAGATGTTTTAGGCAGGGATTTTCAGAGGAGCCTAAGGTAGTTAGGCCCCAAATCCCATTGAAATTCTTTGGAAGTTGGGCACCTGACTCCCCAATCCCAGCAATAATTCAGAAATTATTATGGTTTCATAATAATAAATAACCCCATAGAGAGTATAATAACAGAAACTTTGTAATACCCTATGGCAGTATCGTGTGTTGGCAGGGTAATGGACTGAGATGCCACTGAAGGTCTTTCATCGCTGATTCTATGAAACAAATTAAGACATCAATAGAAATGTCTGGGGTTTTGAAATGATATTTTCTTGGGGGACTGTTGTTTGTCAGGTACATATCAGCTACACACAGGAACACTGTCCATCTGTGTTCATTCCACACTCTAGCTTACATCTGTGGTGCAGTCCACATCACAGCAAATCATTTCTCTAGCATGATAGTCCATAGATAAATATTAACTTGTAGGGGCATCCCAGAATTCAGATAAAGACGCAGCTGTTATATCTGAGTGGGCCTCATCTTACACTTGCATTTACAATAGGAATTAGATCTCGGCTAGACATGCTTAATCTCTTTTCATTATTATTATTCTTTCTAAACTACAAAATATTCTAGGTCGAGGACACACCATGTTAATCTCTTTGACTCCTGTTCTCAAATGCTGAGTAATTTACAAAGGTTATATCTTGTTTTGTTGGCGTCACTAGAGTAGATCTTTGATTGATAAAAAAAAAAAGGTGCTTTTTTAAGCTCAGAGCCTTAAAGCTTCAGAAAATGGTATATGAGAAAAAAAAGTGTTTAAAGCATTTCCTATTATATACACAGATGCTATAACAATGAATAAAACAGAACTGTCCATTGTCACAAAATATGACCCTAAATATTTGCATTATTTGCATATTTCAATCTGTAGCCTAAAATATGATTTATGTATTTAACTCATAAATAGGGGTGAGATAGTTTTAATGCTCTCACTTGGGGAAAGAGGGAAGAAGCCCCTTCTAATAGTCACCTAATAGCTTACGTTTAAGGTTCATTAAAAGACAATGCCAGTGAGAATAACTTTGTTGGCTATAGCCTGTTTTCCTTGGGGAACACCGAACCCTGTTTGAAAAGGATGGGCTCAGACTGCGGGCACTAGATTAGTGGGATTTGAACAGAGGATAAAGCCTTCTCCTCATCTGGCAAAGGACAGACTTGAACCAGGGGTCTCCCATATCCTGGGCGGGTGTCCTAACCATGGGGCTAAAAGTTATGAATTATGATCATTCCCCTCCAGTCCCCTCCACCCTCTGCTTTGTGTGGCATTAGGTGGTCTCTGAGCACACCTACCAGATCAGGCCCCAAAATTAAGTAAGGCAGAGCAGCGCCTATCTTCCCCTGGTTTGTGAATCGCTCTGGGTGGGAGATAGGCACCCGGGAACCTGGTGGGAGGCAATGGTGTGCTTGCTTCAGAGGCAGAAAATAGGAGCCTAGGGACCTTTATACTGCAGAAACTTAGGCACTGAGTGAGTTTAGGCAACTACAGGGTTGGACAGCTGCCCAGCAAAAGTATTGTGAATTGTAGTGGTGCCTAAAAACGGGGCTGAGGTGCCTACATCTGGGGGACAAATGCCTAAGTTCCTGTGTGACTCTAACCCTCAGAAAACCGAAAGACACACAGGAGGAGGTGGGCTTGTGAGGAGAGAGTGTAAATGGGTTCTGATCTGTTCCTGTAACGTAAGAGAAAAGCCTTTCTAACTGTCAAGGAATGTAAGATTAGGTGAGACTAAATATACATATAGGCAATTTGCTGTTTTAAAATCATTTTTTCTCTAGTGCTTTGTTCCAACTGCTAAGTAAAAATGTGCTGTTTGAAAAAGGCTGGCCCAAAAGGAAGCAGCACAGGTACTTGAAACACATTCAGACCTGCTGGGAGATGTTTGTGTAGGGTACCTGGGTCCCAGGCTAAGAATCATGAAATTCCAGCTCAAGACAGGTAAAAATATAAGGCCTGTCATCTGCAGCGGGTGCACACAGGGAGATTAATGCAGCTAGCCATATTACCGGAACACCAATAAATATACTAATTAGATACAATTAAAGTGTTGGTGATGAGTTTGTATTTTCTAAAAAGAAGGCAAAAACCCTTGGGCCATAAGTGCAGGGAGAAAATAATAAGCATTAGAAACATATGAAGCACCACTTGTATCCCTTTATTACATCATATTCTTTCCTCCCCTTCCCTATCCCTACCCTCTTTTCTCTTCTAAGTGTATTTTTCTCTTGCGTCCTTGTTTTTATTGTTTTTATATATCTACGGTGGTGTATTCCCACATCGTAATGTTCAAAAGACCCAGTCAGGACTGGGGTCCCCATTATGCTAGACCCAGCTGATATAAATACATTTCAGTGCAGATGTGCTGATTTACACCACCTGAGGATGGGGCTCAGTTTTTCTAATTATGCATCAAAAAGTTTCTCTTCATCTTCATCTCCATCTCCGTGAACCACCTGAGCTGCACCTTTAGGAAGGTGATGACAGCCTACCAGGAGTAGACACCATACTGATACCA
Organism: Mauremys mutica; assembly: GCF_020497125.1. NCBI lineage: Eukaryota > Metazoa > Chordata > Testudines > Geoemydidae > Mauremys > Mauremys mutica. The sequence continues at coordinate 6,908,199 of NC_059081.1, read as the reverse complement.
GGGTATACATTAAGCTAACAGCAGTTTGTTAGTCCCATTGTGGCCCATTTTAGCAGCCAATGTTGTCTGAAATTATGTACAAAGGCATTATTAGAGACATACAGCTGGAATGTGGCTGTCTCTACAGATTATGTAGAAATGATTACACTTTAGAGAACAGAGATAGATCCTGAAATGCCACAGATCAACCAGTTCTATGCCCTGCTGCATGAACAGAATGGGATTATTTATTTAAATGAGGGGAGCTGTGGGGCTTTTTCAGTTCACAACATGGGACATTGGAACCACTCTGAGGCGGGCCCTTCCGGGTCGCAAAATGCAACCGTCCAATAAATAACTGCCTGCCAGTTGTGAAGAAGTGATTATCAAGCTGGCAAGGAATTGCATCGGCAAAACTCCTTAATGCAACACCCAGCCAAAGTTCCCCTGCCTGTGGTCTAATTCTGGTGGAATCCCTTTTCTGTTATGGAGGCCAGCTGCACTGGGGTCTTGTCATGCAAATATCTGGGCTTCTCCTATGTCTGGCATAGGAGCAAGCACTTTAAAAGAATACAATTTCAGGTATTAAAAAGCCCCATACAGCCATAATTGAAAGCAATAAGAGAGCGGAGTCCAGTCGGCCTTTGGAAATCCGCATGGCTCCTTTGTGTATGTGCAGCCACATGAGGCCCAGAAGGCACACATCTTAAACATCCCTGGCAGTTTATTAACCGCTGAGAGAGCAAGATAGTTAAAGGAAAGACATCAGGAAGGTAACAGCTTAATGAAAGGGCTCCTCCTGGAACAGGCTGTCATTTCTGCCCTTTTGAAAGCCTCTCCTTAGTTAAACACATTTCTAAATAGAGGTGTTGTTTTTTTTTTCTTAGGGAGCTTTGATGATCAATGGACATCTTTGTCTTGAAAGTCAGCTCAAGGACATGCTAATGGTTTCTAACAAGGGATGTGTCTGCAGAGCACTTTAACAGCCACTGTTTCTTTGGCTGCTCTTGTTCCCATTTGCCGCCCTCTCCCCTCTGATTGCTACCACCAGCCTATTGGATTTTTCCTTTTATACATATGGGAAAGAAGCAGTCACCTAGGCAGAGAGGAAGCCCAGGTACTTCAGGGATGGGAGCCGTATAAATACCAGGGAGACAGACAGAGTGACATGGTGGCAAGCTCATTGCAAATATCGAGGCAGATAGACATTAACATTCTACATTACATTTAATTATAGAAGCCCTGATAATCTTCTCATGTATACCAGGGTAAATCAGGAGTAATTCTCTTGAAGCCAGTGCAATTACACTGGTATAGCACTAGTGTAGGAGAGAGGAGACTCTGTGTGTGTGCGTGTTTTTACAGAGACAAATTTACAGAGCCATAACCAGGCATTTTAGTGCCTGGGGTGAGCAAGCATATTTGTGCTCTTACCATTTTTCCCCCATTGTTTTTCCTCCCAGAGGCAATGTATGGGGTGGGGGCAAGTGGGATCATGTTGCCCCATCCCCCCCGATTTTTTGGTTGAGTCCCACCAACCCAGACAAGCTGGGTGGCCCACTGAGGAGAGTCAGAGGGTGGAGGTAGAGCTCCGTACCTGAGCCTGGCCGCATAGGCCTGGCCCAACCAAACCCTGTCACGCAGGCCTGGCCTGACGGAGCCTCTATTTCCACCCCCATTTTTCCACCCTCGTGGCTTAGCGCACTGGGCAGCTGCCCCATTTGTTCTGTCCTGGTTACGGCCCTGCAAATTTACCTCAACAATCTTTGATTAGCTGGATTGAGGAAGTCGTATTTTTGGAGGAGGTATGTTCTATAGAGACTTCCTTATCTTTGGCCTCATTCTCTGCTCCAATCGGGCTGAAGTCAGAACAAGACCAGGGTTGGGGTCCAATTTTAGGCTCCCCACAGTAAATTAAAGCAGCTTGAAAGCTATTTACATACCTAAGGGGCTGCTCTAGCAGTCAAGTGTAGCCAGAGTACAGAGGTGTTGTCCCCAATCTGCTTTCCCCTGGGAATGCCCTCAGAATTCCCTTTATGGAAGATATCTTGAATTCAGTAGTTAGCCGCAAATGCTACTCAAAATTCCTATTGGAAGACAATATGAGAAGAGGAGCTGATAGGGGAAAAAATCTAGTGGAAAAATGGAGCAGAGAATGGGGCAAATTACAAATATTTGAAGGGACTTTTTGGTTGGTCAGAAATCTGTTTTTTTTCCAGTTTGTATTGAAAATCAAAATTTTGCTGAGAAAAATTCATTGAACTTTTGAAAACAAAAATGAACAGCTTCAAGGCCCTGATTCAGAAAAGCACTTCGGCACATGCTAAAGTCCCATTAATGTGATGTCCAGGGGACTGCTCATATGTTTGAAGTTCAACACAGGCTGAAGTGCTTTGACAGCTTCAATCAAATTGCTCAGGACTTGGCAGGGTCAAGCCTTTAATTTCTTTGTCGATCGGTGTTATCTGATTAACTACAGCTATCAAAGTTATTCCGAGGGTAAAATCCACCTTGAGTCCCCACCAGCCGCTAAGGGTACATCTACATGCCAACGAAAAGCCTGCAGCACTGACTCTCAGAGCCCAGGTCCCTTGGTTGGGTTCCAATTTGAGATGGGAAAAATATTTTTTAATATTTTTTTAATTCTGGACAATTCTAATGGGATGGAGAACTGTTTCCCACCCAGTTCTCATAGGGTAGAGAGATCTCTCAGAAGAAAGAGATCACTTGATCATTACCTGTTAGGTTCACTCCCTCTGGGGCACCTGGCATTGGCCACTGTTGGTAGACAGGATGCTGGGCTGGATGGACCTTTGGTCTGACCCAGTACGGCCGTTCTTATGTTCTTATAGTGGTATAATTATCATCCCCATTTTACAGATGGGAAACTAAGGCGCTGAGAGACTGATTTGCCCCAAATCACAAAAAGTCTGCAGCATAACAGAGAATTGAATTAGGGTCTCTCGTATCCCAGACTGGAACCCTAAGCACTGAATTTCTGCCTGACCTTACATCAGAAAACATGATCTTCTTATTCTCAAAATTCTGAAGAGTCTCCTATCTGATTGCTTGCTGCCAGCAGTATTCTGAAAAGGAACCACAGCCGTTAGTTTGGAGCATTGGTACCGTCTCATAACAAATGGTCTGCAGTGAAAGGCAATACAGTGAAGTCCATGGAAATATAGTCTGGGGAGAATCCCACTTATCAAAATTGAAGATGGAAATGCTTAGAGAACACAATTTGATTTAATTTAACAAGCTAAAGGAGGCTGGGCAAAATGAATAGAACAACAAAATAAAGTCACAATAGGAAGAAATAAAGGCAGCATTTTTTCTCTGCTCTTGAAATCTCTCTTGCCCAGAACCCATGAATCATCTGCAAACTCCACAGTGATGATAATTGCTCAGAGGAATTCCCATCTAGTCTGTTGTTCGGCTTCTGTGGCATCTCTATATAATGTCACCAGAGTAAGATTCATAGATTCCAAGGCCACTGTGATCATCTAGTCTGACCTCATGTATAACACAGGCCTTGAAATTCCCCAAAATAATTCCTAGAACAGATCTTTTTGTAAAAAAAAAAAAAAAATCCAATCCTGATTTTAATATTGTCAGTGACGGAGAATCCATCACGACCCTTGGTAAACCGATCCAATGGTTAATTACTCTCACTGTTAAAAATGTGCACCTTATAACCAGTCCAAATTTGTCCAGCGTCACCTTCCAGTCATTGGATCACGTTTTACCTTGTAGGAAAAAACCCTGCAAAACACAGAACATGATCAACTGTGTGATTTTTATACCAAGAGGGCAAATCCCTTCCTGATCCCATGATGCATAGGCTTGTCCTGATTCAGCAGGCATGTTTAAAGTTAAATGCTCTGTTGAATCAGGGCCTAGGCGCCTAAATAAATATTTAAGCACCTAACTTTAGGCACCCAAGTTTGAAAATGTTGACCCTCATCTTTCTATTTCTTCTGTAATCCACCCAGCATGCTTCTGGCAGCTGCAATAACAGTAGTAAAGAGTAAATATTTAATACCATAATAACAACAATGTTGTGTTCTCAGTGACAAATATGTACTTGTTAGCAATATTAACTAAGCGGAGAGTGTCTTGCAGTTTCTTTAATAGTCACAAAATCAATCCAACGTGCTCAGCAGACTGTCACTCTCATGGAGAAAATGATTTCTTGTAGATACTGTCTTTCTCTTTGATGACAAGAGTGGGTTTGGTTTAAACGTGCAGTGACGCCGGAACGAGTGCCTGGACTTATTGACATTAATTTTCTAAATCTTTATGCATTTCTGTTGCTCTTTCAAGCATTCCTTTTTCCACCCCACATTTCTAAGAGGTATATTCACCTTCACAGGCTTCCCTGAATTCATGGGGCTCAGGCTTGCAGAGGAGTAAGGAGCTGTAAAGTTTCCCCTTCCCACTACTCACAACTAAGGGCTAGTCTACACTGGCAATGCTAAAGCGCTGCTGTGGCAGTGCTTTAAGGGGGCTTGTGTGGTTGCTGCAGAGCTCTCCCAGCGCTCTAAAAAACCCACCTCCACCTGGGGCGTAGCTACCCCTGGTGCGCTGTCTACACCAGCTCTTTACGGCGCTGAAACTTGCTGCACTCAGGGGGGTGTTTTTTCACCCTCCTGAGCAAGAAAGGTGCAGCGCTGTAGATTGCCAGTGTAGACAAGCCCTAAGATTGTGAGTCAACCACGGGCAGGAGGCGCAGGAGCTGCTCTCCTGAGCACTGGGTGAAGTGGGGTAGCGATAGGGTGACCAAGTGTCCAGTTTTGGACTAGAACACCCGGTTGAAAAGGGATCCTGGCGGCTTCGGTCAGCACCGCTGACTGGGACGTTGACTGTCCGGTTGGCGGCACCACCACTGTGCCGTGCGGTTCCCGGGTCGGGAAGCAGCTGGTATGTCCATCTCCTAGCCATAGGGGTGGCCAGGGGAGTCCGCGTGCTGCTCCACCCGCTGCCTGCATGCAAAGCTCCCATTGGCTAGGTCAGGGCAGGGGAGGAACTAGCGCGACTCACGAGCACTTAGCAAGCGGTTGTTGAGGGGTCGCGTGGCACGCGCCTATCCCAGTGCTGCCCAGCCTCTTCTCACGCTGCTCATGTGGCTGGGCTTGAGCTGCGGCGCATGCCCTGCGTCGAACCATGGTCTGTCTGTCACCCTCATCGCCGGCACCCAGGAGTTCGGGGTGTGCAGTGTGTCTGTCACCCCCATCCCCTGTCACTGCCTCACCCCCATCCCCCATCACTGCCTCAGGCAGTTGGGCCGTACCCTGGCTGGTGCTGGGAGCACGGTGCATGGCGGAGGGTCTCGTGCCTTCCCAGGGAGGTTGTGTTTATATTTCTTTTTGTTTCATTTTTTATGGAAAACACGAAGGCCAGCTGTAGGCGGAGGGTACGGTGACCAGACGTCCCGATAAAATCGGGACTGTCCCAATTTTGAGGAGTTTGTCCTGTGCCCGACCAGAATATGGTCGGGACGCCATTTGTCCCAATATTTTGTTTCCTGGTCTTCGGCGGCAATTTGGCGGAGAGTCCTTCAGTCACGGACGGTCTTTGACGGTATTTCAGTGGCAGGTGCTTCTGTCTTTCGCGGCAAGATTTATTACCCGCCGCCAAAACTCCCAGATGGGTGAGTGTAAAAAAAAACAAAAAAACCCACCCTCCCTGCAGCGGTCCCAATATTTTCCCCTTAACATCTGGTCACCGTAGTGGAGGGGGTGGATGCTGAAGATGCTGGGCCTCGGGGCATGTAAGGTGTAAATCTGACCCTGAGTCACTGCCAGTGTTTTGTGTAGTTTCTGTGGTAACCCTGCAATTATAGCGGATTCCCCATAAAACCACTAACCCTTGAATATACGACCTGATAGGAGTCAGAGTTTGTACAGGAGCAGATTTAGTTTTAAAATATAGCTTAAAAAAATCATGTCATTTGTGTCAAACATCTGTGTCAGATGCATATTTTCTGGGCCATATAAAGGTCAGTTCAGCAAACTCTATCTAGTAGCTATGCTGTATCTCCCTGCAGGATCAAAGCACCATGTTCCACTATGCACTAAATAAATTATGGAGAGACTGCTGGGGGAAAAAAAACAGGGTCACTAACTTTCTATATGAAAGTTTTGCCTGTGAGTTAATAGTTCCCACTAGCTCAAAACAGCAGATGCAACCAGCTAGACTTAATGTAGACTTTTATGCATACATCAGGTGCCAGGAGAGAAAAAATCTGCTCCAAACTCTTGTGTTGTCTCTTGAAATCTGAAGAGCAAAACTTCAAAGGCTATTTAAAAAACTGATCTACAGCTCGGACATGGAATGATCTCTCTGCAGATAAATAGGGGGATTAAAATAAGCCCCCCGAACAAACATATTGGATGGCAGGTGACACAGAAATCAAAGTAAGAGTCACCGAATCAAGCACCATTCAGCCAGCAGAGGCTGATATATTGCAACGTGGGGATTTGATCACCAGAGGACAGAAGGGTTCTATACTACACCTGGTCAACATTTTTGAATGTTTTTTTTTAAGTCAGAAAATGGCTTTCTCTTGAAAATGAACTTTTTCGTGAAAAATAGTCATCACTGTCAAAGCCTTTTGTTTTCTCCAAAAACAATGTGCACCTTTGATTTTTTTTCCCAAAACTTTTGTGAAAATCTTTTTTGAAATGTTGATCTGTGTTTTTTCCTTTATCAAAGACCAGGTTGCTTGCAATAATTTTGATAAAACTTTCTAAAAAAATAAAAATGGATCTCCCACCTGCCTGCTACCTCCCCCCAAAAAGGAGATCAATTCTGAACACTCTGAAATGAAAACAGTTTCACAATTGACAGTTTTTTCCTAAAAGAGGTTTTTGACCAGCTATGCTCCACAGATGGATGGAAGCTTTAAATTGCAATCAGGGCTCCAGAGCAGATCACACAATAGCTATAACCCTGGAAACCCATTATTCAGTGCACCACCCCATCATCATGGCCACACCCCTATTTTGCCAGCTCCGCCCACTGACCATGTGCGAACCTTGTGGGACTTATGGACCATGTGGACCCCTTATGTCTCAGTAATCCTCCGCCCACTGAATTTTTCATGGACTGATGTCCTCTCTGCTCAACCTATGGCTTCATGTATCCCCAAAAATCAATGTTTTTTGGAGAGTGGTAGGGGTGATAGAAAGCTAGCGATGGGCCTTTTCCAAAGCTCTCTTTAGTCAATGTAGAGATCCCCATTTACATCAGCGGTAAATGCCACCAGCTGAAGTCAGTTTTTCTTTCATATTAGTATTTTCCCCTCATATTCCTTTCTCTTTGAAATCACAAAACCGGCCACTGCAGCACGTGAGAGACATCAGTCAAAGGGGCTAGCCTCCCCTTAAATCAGTGGGCTCTCCCCTGAAAACAGCCACGCCATCAAATTACCTGGGCAAAGGAAGCCTTTTAGAGAATGAACAGTTCAGGCAGTTGATTGCTACGGCTGGAAGAAGTTGTTTTTTTCCCAGGATGCAATTGTAGAGAAACACAGAGGAGAAGCAGAGGAGAATGTTGTTCTGATAAAAATTGTACATTGGTGCAGAGAAGAGACAACTCTGACTCCCTTAACATGAATATATATTTGAGATTGGACTGTTCCGTTCATCAGATTGCCTGACTGAATGAACAATTGTGCTGTCCCCAGTGTCAACTCCGAGGGAACCTTGATTTGCTTCCTTTAATTTGAAATATAAAATTGATATCTCACTCGCTCGCTCTCCCATGCACACACAAAAACACACAGACACTTTTTTAACGTATTGGTTTATATACACTTGGAAGAGAGAGAGCATGGTCTTGTGGTTAAGGCCTAGGAGACAGATGTAGAGTCTATCACAGCCTCTAACAATAGTAACTTCCAGGGTGATCTTGGTCAGCACCTTGGTGCCTCAGTTTCTGCTTTTGTAACCCCCAAGCTCACAGATAGCTGCAAATTAAGCTGTGGGACAGTTCAGCTCCCATTTCAGCTGAGCCTCAGGGGCTTAGAGTTGTCTGTCCTACTCCCACCCTGGGTCCTGCACCAAATAAAACTAGCCATTGTGCCCTGGGGAGAGGATGAGAGAGGGAACAAACGGCACGCAAAGATTTTAGTCATATCATGTGATGCACTACTGGAAAGTGCTCGGCTATCATGGTGATGAAGGCAGACTCAGAACATGAGCAGAAGAGACTAGAAACACAGCTTGGCCATATCTGAGGCTCTTGCCTTCTCCTTTTAAAACTGAAATGTATCTTGAACAAAATACTAATCTTTCAGACCCTGTGTTTTAAATTGTGGTGAGGTGTGAAGTCACTATCCTTTGCACTTTGTTTGTACTTTCATTACCATCCTTTTCTCTTAGCCTGGCTGTTTTTGAGAAACTAATCAACCTATTTAGCACCAGAAAAGTTCTGCCTAGATTCACAACTTCTCCCACAAGTCCGGAGACAAACAGATTAGCTGTCCCTTGGAAGACAAAGAAGAAAATGTTAGAGACCTTTTCTGTTAGGCCATATGTGATAAATGAAAGGGCAGGAGGGTGGGGGGAGCTCCCTTTTATGGACAGCCAGCCAGCCACTTAGCTATAAAACCACTGTTAGTAGCTGTTCTCTACTTGCTTTACCTGTAAAGAGTTAAAAAGTCCATAGGTAAAAGGAAGGGAGTGGGCATCTGACCAAAAGAGCCAATGGGAAGGCTAGAACTTTTTAAAAATTGGGAAAAAAGTTCCAATTGTCTGTCCTTGTTGTTCTCCCGGAGAGCAGAGACAGGGCTGGAACTATGCTGTAAAAAGCTTTTTGCCAGGTATGAAAATCATCAGATCATACCTAGAAACTACTCACCTGAAACCCCAGATATGTAAGTAGATCAGGAAATGTCTAGGAAGATGTGATTGGGTTTATCTCTTTTATTTCTTTATGGCTTGCGGACTCCTCTGTGCTAACTCCAGGTGCTTTTGTTTTGCTTGTAACCTTTAAACTGGACAAGAAGCTATCTTGATGCTTAATCCTTGTAATTGTTTTTTTTTTAATCTAGCAAAAAGCCTAAATTCCAGATATATTTTCTTCCTTTTTGTTTTTCATAAAATTTACCTTTTTTAAGAACAGAATTGGATTTCTGTGTCCCTAAGAGATTTGTACACATATTGTTTAATTAGCTGGAGGCAATAGCTGATTTCCTTTGTTTTCTTTCTCAGCTCTTCCCTGGAGGGGGGTGAAAGGGCTTGAGGGTACCCCACAGGAAGGAATTCCCCAGTGCGCCTTCTTGGGTTCTCAAAGGGGTTTCCGCACTTCGGTGGTGGCAGCATCTACACATCCAAGGTCAGAGAAAAGCTGTAACCTTGGGAATTTAATACAAGCCTGGAGTGACCAGTATTAATTTTTAGAATCCTTGCGGGCTTCACCTTCTGCACTCGAAGTGCCAGAGTGGGGAATCAGCCTTGACACCATGTCTACACTACCACTTATGTCGGCAAAAGTTATGTCGCTCATGGGTGTGAACCCCCCCCGCCCCCGAGCGACATAAATTCCACCGGCATAAGTGGTAGTGTGCACAGTGCTATGTTGGCAGAAGAGCTTGTTGCAGGTGGTTTAATTATGTTGATGGAAGAGCTCTCGCCAATCGGCATGGAGCTGCTACATGAGAGATCTTGCTGGGGTGCAGCTGCATTGGTACAGTTGTGCCACTGTAAGGTCTCTAGTGTAGACATAGCCTTAGGCCTGGTCTACACTAGGGTGGGGGGTCGAACTAAGGTATGTGACTTCAGCTACACGAATAGCGTAGGTGAAGTCGAACTACCTTAGTTCGAACTTCTTACCTGTCCAGACGCCGCGGGATCGAAGTCCGTGGCTCCCCCATCGACTCCGCCACCGCCGTTTGCGTTGGTGGAGTTCCGGAGTCGACGGGAGCGCGTTCGGAGTTTGAACTATCGCGTCTAGATTAGACGCGATAGTTTGAACTCCGAGAAGTCAAACGCTACGCGTTGACACGGCAGGTAAGTATAGACCTACCCTTAGTTTGAGAACACCCACAAAATGTTTTGTCACTGTGCCTCCTGCCCCACAGCTCACAGAAAGAATGAGAGTCCCCTACAGAGTGCATGTGCCCAGTGCCCAGGTGGAAATGCTGGGTGCCAGGTCCATAGTAGCATGAATCAGTGTAGGTCCAGAGAAGGCAATGATATGTGACAGTTTGCACCAGCAGAAGATTTTGTCTCCCAGTGGGACTGGTCCTCTTCTCACTTGTTTAACTCAATGGGACTCCACTCCTATGCACAATTTTTTCCCCATCAGTGGCGTTACACCCGCATAAAATGGATACAACAGAATGGGTGACTCAGGACCAATGGCTTCAGTGGGAATATTCCTGGTTTGCATTGATGTATGTCAGAGAAGAATCAGGACCAAAAACTTTAAGAGCAAGAACTTTACAGGCATCCAGGTTAGTTGCTAATAGCCTCATATCATGGATATGTTCCATTTTACTCTGGCAGAGGATCTGTTTCCTGGTGGGATTGATCCTCCCTTTATTGATTTATACACTGGCCATGAGTAAATTTAGACTGAAAATTAGAAGGAGGTTTCTAATGATCAGAGGAGTGAGATCCTGGAACAGCCTCCCAATAGGAATATTGGGGGCAAGAAACCTAATTGGTTTTAAGATGGAGCTTGATACATTTATGAAGTGGATTATGTGACCATTAATATCAGGGGACTAGACTTGATGACCCAGGAAGTGCCCTTCCAGTTCTTTGTTCTTATGGCTTCCTACACTAGCTGGCTTTGTGTGTAGACACTTGTCTTCTCAAGATTCCAAAATAGTGTGATGCAAACAGTGCTTCTCCTATTAATTAAGGGGTGGCCTCAGCAGAGATTTGCAGAAGCATGATTGGTTGAGATTAGCTTTCAGAGTATAGATGTTTAGAAAGATCATCTGGTTATAGTTTGTTTGTTTACTGTTTAACGAAACCTCAAGTGGCAGTGAGTAACACTGTAGTCATACCGCAGACCGATTATACAAAGATCTCTGCTGTGGTGAGCTTAAAATCTATAAGATGCCAAACCACATTTATTCATTGGTTTCAGTTCCTTAGGATTTGATTGGGATGAATATGGTGCTGGAACTTGGAACATTAATTCCTTTTCTGCCTTTTTAAAGCTCCATAGGAGGTGCCATGAAAACATAAAGGTAGTAGGGACTTTGTCCAGAACTTGAATTGAATCTTTTTTTATTATTATTTGAGTTTTGCCTTGTAAATTTCTTGAGACACTCAAGTTTCCCCTCTGAAACTTGGTTCATCTGATGTCAAACTTCTGCTCTGATTTACACCGGTGTCAATCCAGAATAATAGCTATATTTCTTTTAGTCAAGTTACTCTGCATTAACACTGATGAAAAATATCAGAATCTGGCTCTTTGTTTTCTTAATGGCTCTTTACCTCAAAACACTTACAGTGAATATACAGTGAAGTATCCCGAGGAATTTCTAGTGCGATTTTGTTTAACCTTAAATTGAAGATCCTTTTTTTCTTAGTGATTGACTTTTCATAGGCCATTGGTTGATCACAGAAGACTGTTTCACTATACCTGCACGTTTCAGCATCCTGTTATTATTTTTATTAATTGTTATTATAGCAGCATCCTGGAAACCTTAGCTGAGATCACCTCCTAACCCACAGTTCTGTCCCTTAGACTATATTGTACATTTTACTAAAACTCTCACTTAAGTACACATTCAAGTTTATTATTTTTGAGAAAATATTTCTCTGGGCCTCAGTTTTTTAATCCATTCTTGAAATCCATGAGATAGTCTCCAACCTGAGTTCTACCATGGTTATCAATCATAGCCCAGAAGGATGATGGCTTTGAGATTATTGTCATGTCAAAGCATCTGGGTCCCTGACTGAGGCAGGATCTTCGATGTCTGCACCATTTTCTTTTTTAATGGACTTTTGATAGCACTCTTAATACATATTAGTTTTACAACTCCCTAGTCAACTGCTGGAAAGGATGTCATTTGGCAATTTATTTTTCTGCTGCCCTTACACAATATTTTCCCACTATTATGAAAGCTACAATAAACTCCCTTTTCTAGAGGTATTTGTCTTGACTTGATAGACCCTAACAAAAAAAACGCCACAGGTTTTCAACTATTTAGCTTGGGATAATCCCCTAATAAATTGCTATTTTATTCACTGTCCTTCTGTGCTGTTCCCTCATGCGTTCATCTTTGTGTTCATACTTGCTTTCTGCTTCACTTCAGTTTGTGTGAGGATAGGGTGGGGGAGAAGAGGAAAATGGAATTTAAAGCAGCTGATTCCAAGACTGAAGGTAAGGGTGTTATATTATCCATAGCCTATAATTGTATCACTTATCAGAGAGGCAAGGGTAGTAACACCATAGTTAAAGCTGCGCTGAGATTTGCAATTAGAGTAGGGCTAAAATCCCGCTGTTTGGCACTTTAATTATTGAATTTTGTCCCTAAGCACATAAGATCAACTATTGAAAAAATGCAGTTAAATATTCCAGCGTTCCATTGATTTTAGTGGTGTCTAGATTAAAGGAGCAGCAAAGGCAGTCGATAAACAGCTGTTTGTGGACAATTCGCTAGGAAGAACAAAAAAATAAAAAGCCCTTAAAATGTAAATGTACCTCCAAATAATGAAGGGAGCCAGGCACTTCTGAGGAACAAGAGCTGTCTTCTAGTGAAGTGCAAGAAATGGCATGCTTTGCTCCGCCCATTGCTAATGTCTCTTCCCTCCATCCTGAGGGCAAGCTATATTTCGAGGGGTTATTTGTTCACTGCTGCTTAAGCAGTTAATTAAGCTGTAATTTCTGTTCTATTGCAAGTATTTAGCGGGGCTTGGAATTAACTCTGTCACTAAGCTAAGGCCAGCCAGATGCTATTTATGTACAGGCGTGACTACCTGCCCTTTCCTGGTTACTCTGCGGCCAGTCCGCATCCATATCCAGTAATTAAAAAAGTAAAATAAAATTCAATTAATAATTTAAAATAGAATTAATCCATTTATTAAGCATTTAATATATCTATTTAAAACCATTTCTAAAAGGACAGATAGTAAATAGCAATAGGAATTCAGGCATTAAAGCCTCCACTCCAAAATTTAAAACATGGAAACAAAAATAGCTAAAATTTAGTTTTGGCAAGATACACGGAATGGAAACTCCGGGATCTTTACCGGTCACTGAACAATAGCCATCATGTCAATTGTGGAATATAAAATGAGTCTACTTATACTCTCTTTGAAATTCTTCCCTGTATCAATTCCTAAAATTTGTAACAAATCATTATTTCCCTCACTCCACTTGCCACGCGCCCCCACTACAAACCCAAAGAAGTGGATATTTTTACCTCCCGTCAACTCTTTGATCTTATCCTCTAATTCGAGGTAATAGGTCACCTCTCTGTGAGCTTGCTCCAGACTTCCATCATTGTCCTCCCATCGCACTGTGACATCAACCACCACTGCCGTATCTTCTTTTATAAATACGATATCCAGTTTCCTCATTCTCACTTACCATTTCTCAAATGGGGTTCTACAATAACTTTCCACCCTAACTTAACAACCCTATCTATTACTGCAGAAACAACTCTATTATGTCTTTTTTTTCTTATTTCTTTGGTTTTATAACATTGGCCAGAAATATGGGGAATTGTCTCCCGAACCTTACCGCACCATCTACAAAGAGCATTTACTCCTCCTCCCCCTCTTGCTAACGTCTCTCTCATAGGATATATATTTGCTCTAAGTGGCAGTGCAGCTATGTATGCAGAAGACTTAATTTTATCTGAATTTTTAAAAAATGAGTTACTAATTATATCATTTCTAAAATATTGTATCCCAACTCCCTGGCACCTCATCCCAGACCATCTTAAAAACTCCTCTTCTCTCCATTTCCTGGGATGAGGGATTGCTGCACTAAGTACCAATATTTTATCAATAAGATTTTCATCTGCTTATAGATAGGACAAATCAATCCAGGTGTCTCTAGAGACGATATGTCTCCTCCATTTTCGTACTAACATATTAGGAATTTGTATACTAAATTTAGTAAGAGCTAAACCTCCATCTCTCCCCCTAGAATAAAATAACCCATCAGTAGTACATTGAGGTAGGTGTAAAATTTCTTTAACTATCTTCCTAACTAAAATATCCAAATCTTCTAAAAGATTAAATGGGGGTCCCATTGAAAGCAAATTATAAAATAACCTCGGTAAAATATACGTCTGCAAAATCAATAATTTTTTAGCTGGTTTCAAGGGGGCCTTACTTAAACTCACACTCCATTCCTTCAATTTCTCCTTAAGTAAAGGACCTCCTACACCTATCCAGGGATCTATTCTTGCTCCTAAATATTTCTCAAAATCTCCTGGCTGAACATTGCCTATCTCCTCAGTCCCTATTGTCCACTTACCCTTAGGATTCACTATATAGGTTTTATATTTAGCTAAAATGTTAAATCCTTTTGTTTTTTTCACATTTATTCGAAGATTAGTACTACTACAAAAACTCTCTAAAATACCCAGATTTCTAACCATTTCTAAATATGAGCTACTTAAAATTGCCACGTCATCGGCAAAAGCCAATGACGTGACACTATTGCCTTGGACATAAAAACCACTCCCTTCTAATTCTAGTCTGGTTAAAAGGGGATCCATAGCAATATTAAATAAAATAGTGGACAAAGGGTCACCTTGTTTGACCCCACTCCTAATTAAAATAGACTCAGAATATTTATCACCTACCCACACCCTCATCATGCAATTATCATATAGGTCTCTAATGATTTCAATAAATTGTTCATTTATACCATATCTTTTGAGACCAGCTATTATGTGTCCATGGCCCATGGAGTCGAACGCTTTAGCCAAGTCTACAAAGACTATGGCTATTTCCTCTCCATTGCGTTTGGCTCCCTTTATCAATTTATCTAAGATAGCAATATTTTCCTCACAGCCAGGGGCAGCTATAAACCCTTTCTGTCTACTACAAATTTTCACTGCCTCCTATAATCTCTTTGCCAATATCGTAGTATACAATCTTACCCATACAGACCCAATTGTTAGTGGTCTCCAAGAGGTTAACTTTTTTAATTCCTCCTCATCCTGTGTTTTTGGTATTAAAATCGTTCTATTTTCCTTAAAACCATACGGGACCTGCCCACTTAAAAAACATATATTAAAAATTTTTGTGAAAATTAAGGAGTCTAAGTTAAAAAATATCCCATAAATCGCTCACTCTAACTTTATCTGGGCCAGGGGCACTATCTTTTTTAATTTCCCTTAATACATTACTAACTTCATCCACAGAGATCGGACTCATTAATATATCATTATCCGCCCTCTCTGTGGGTGAAGGCCACCCCACTATATTCCCATGTCCAGTTTTTCCTAAAATATCTATATAGTACTTTTCTATTTCATCCATAGGAATTTCACACTTAACTTTGTCCGGTTCTCCCATTATAATTCAAGCTAATCTTCTCCTATCTTTATCGAATAATTGTTGATAAAATTTATATTTTGCTTTCTTTGTAGCGTACCTCCTAATCGCATTGGACTGTTTCCTTCTTTCGCTACATCCTATCTTCCCTCTACCCTTATTCCTCAGCTCAATTTGTTTTTCTTTTCCAACATCCTTCCCTTCTACTAATGAAAAATATATTTTCTCTAATTTAGACCATCCAAGCGCTTTAGTTGAATCCTCCTGAAGTAACCCTTCAATTTCTGTTAGGCTATTTATTATTTCCTTACCCTCCCTTCTTTGCTTCGCCCGCTTACAAATTAAACCCACATGATCCACTTCTGGATTTCTTTTTAGTGGTAAGATCTTTTCTTTGGGGGGATGGACTTCTAATATACTTTCTATAATTTCTTCTACCTCAATTTCTTCCTCCTTATATATCACCAACTTCTTCTTAGCTAACTCTCATCTTTTATCTGCTCTTTGTTTATTATTTTTAGTCTTCAGCTCGCTTTCTATACATTTATTTATATTCCTTTTCCCCCTATATTTCCTCTCTAATAATGTAAGTTGCTCAATTTCCTCCTCGGTCCATACACGAGCTCGGGACAAACTCTCTTTAGTCTTACTCCTAGCGACCATATCATTTTTCCTTTGTTCATTCCTAATAACAGGGTGTCGATGTCTACAATGCTGGCTCAAGCCTGATTTGGTGTGGAACGCAAGCCCACAGACAGAACAGATATGACTCTTTAACAGGGTATCCACCTCCCTGTGCCTGCACCTGGGGTAATGGCAAGCTATATTATGAAATTGAGAAGATTTCCCACATTTCTTACATATCACATGTATGGCCTTACTTTTGTGTACCACATTAATGTGTTTGGCCCATTTACCAAATGATGCTAATATCTGGGGACAAATTGGACAATTAAAACTATCTACCGGATATTCCAAATAAAAAAACCCCTCCTTCCATGAGCTACTTTCTGATGCATTAACTTTGTCATCCATACTATTTTTAAAACCCCTATTCAAATTAAATGAATTAAAATCCTTTACTAAATCAAAATTAAAATCTCCAGGTTCTCTAAAATATGGATCATCAAATGAACTCAAATACTTAAAATCTGGATCAATATTGTCCATAAATAAATTATTAAAAGCTTCCCCAGTAAAAACCATTGGTAAAATAGATAAAATCTCCTCACCTTGGTCTTTACTAATAGTCTCCTCTTCCTCATCCTCCACTATCTCCTCAACTGAAGGGACTCGCTTCTCAATCTCATTCTCCTGAGACATCATTTCAGTCCACACAGTTTTAGTCATTGGTCCAGCGACCCTTATTACACCCCTAATATACTTAACACTGTCAGCCGGGGCATCAAAGCCGGCAGCGGGGGGCGTTTTTAACCCGGTCCAGCGCCAATCCGGTATATAAATCTAAATTACTTTTTTTCATGTTTAAAAGATTTACCCTTACCAGGGGGAGTCTAACCCTTACCAGGGGGAAACTAACCCTTACCAGGGGGAAGCTATCCCGTATCTGGGGGAGGCTACCCTTACCAGGGGGAGTCTAACCCGTACCTGGGGGAGGCTACTCTTTCCAGGGGGGCAAACATAAAGGGGTTGCCCATCCCTAACCCACACCCCAGAAGGGATGTGGGTTCGTCCTCCGCAATCCGCCCGGCTATTCAAGACGGTTACCGACTCTCACCACGAGGAGGTAGCGGTTGGACTTGCAAACCAGAGGCTTTCCTCAAATGAGGGGTCCCAATCAGCTTAACCTTGAGCTCTAACAGGCGTGTGAGAAAAGGCTAAGATCTTGGTAGAGTTTGCCCCTATTGGCTAGGCTCACGCCCATCTCCACCTCACCGATAACCCATCCTCTCACTACCCTCAGGCAATGTAACCGTCCGAGCTCGAGAACTGAAAGGGTCCAGAGACGCATGGAATGCCATTAAGAGAGTCAAGCATCTGGCTGTCACTTCCATTTGTCTCTTAAGAAATTGCCATGTCAGAGACTGAGGCCACGCAAATGGAGGGAAGGCTACAAGTGAGACATTTCGTGCAACGTTAGGAAGATGTTAAAGTCAGGAAAGCAGACATGAATGCCCTGATGAGTTTACAACACCCACTGATGGAGGCTAGGGATAATTATAACTTCCTGAGCAACTGCTCTGAAATAGGTTTCTGACCATCGGTCAGGGATTGACCGAGAACCATCCTATGGGAGGAGATAGGCTGAGCTCAGCTACGGTGCTTGAGAGTCTTGAGGGACAAAAGTGAGAACTTTTTTTTCCTGAGTTTCAAGGTGACCTTTGAACCAGACCCTACCTAGGAAAAGTCCCTGGCTGGTGTTGATTGCCACTGTAGTGGCAAGAAGTTTTGTCATTTCACCATGCTCCATGGAGCCTTTTATCATCATTAATCTCAAATCCCAAACCTGGTCACTGTTTCCTTGATCTGACACAGCTGTCTTCTTACCTGTTCCCCTGTGTATCTTGGAGTCAGGCTGAGTTGTCGACTGGCATCGACGCATTTTTTTATCCCAGTTAGCCCTGCAAAGCCAGCACATCTGTAAGAGTCAGCTGAGTTTTGTTCTGCCTTGTGTATCACCAGTAAAAGTCTCATCTAAATTCCCTTGCCTTTCTCTATTGAAAGGTACGTACCATCTCAATAATGTTTGCTATTGTCTGGCATCTCTTTTGCGATTGTCTTTAGTGGTTAGTGTCTGTGTCCAATCACGCAGAGAGTTCGTCCTGGCACAGAAATGCCATAGCATAATGCCTACATAGAGGAATCAATGGATTATTGGCTGCTTCTTTACTAACTCTTAAATATATGGTCTACCAGAGCACAGGAAATGGAACTGTGCAACCCAAGACTTCCAGACAGAAACATTCACTGATACTCTTTGTGGTGGGTTATAAAGAAAAATAAATAGCCAGTTTGATAAAAATAGCTAATATTTTAACAGATGTACCTGAGCAGATGTGATAACTCATCAAGAAAGAGCAATCATACAGCACAGCCCATATCGTTTTTTATTTCTGTTACCATAGCCCATTGGAAACCCTAGTCATGAATCTGGACTGAATGTGTTAGGTGCTGTAGAAACACAGAGCCAAAGGATGGTCCCTGCCCCCATAGAGATTACAATCAAAGTCTCCTGTTCTTTGCTCTCTGTTCCTGTTAGTCCATTTTCAACCTAACTACAACACCACTGACTTTGACTGGTCATTACAGTTGCTCAAGAAATGGCAGCTTTTATGGGAATTTTTTTAATCATATTTTTTTCAAACTCCATGATTATTTTCATTTTCAATGGAAAAAAACAACCACCAGAATTAAAAGAAATCAGTTTTTGAAAACCATTTTAATTAGAAAATGCATTTCAGTATATTTTAATTTTCTTAACATTGGAAAAAATATCAAAAACTATTTTTTTTACCAAAAATTGGGGAAAAAATGTTGTGTGGTTTTTTTATTAAAAATTTAATTTTTTTTTTACCAAAATGAGATTTTGCCACAGACTTTTTTCATTGTATTCATCTTCCTATCATGAGTCATGCCTGCTATGAGAATGCTTAAGAATGCTTAACCCAAAATGGGGCCCATTGTGTTTGTGCAGCACTAACACTTTTCATTAAAAAAAAGTCAATTAAAAAAATCAACCAATGCTACCACTTACAGCAAGGCTGAAATTGGCCCAACGTTTCCTTCTTTTTCTCCCAGTGTCATGCTTTTGCTCATGTCGATACCATTTTCCAGCTGAAACTGCCTTTCTTTGCCTGTTCCAAGTGACTTCACTCTTATCCTCCAAGTCTTTTCTGCAAACACCTTTACATCTTCTACCTTCTCATTGTTAACCTCCATTGCCACGATCTATCCCACTCTGCTGTCTGATCAGTAAATAAGACAAACAATGAAGAGATGTGTAAAACAAAACAATTTGTGCAATTAGCTCTCTGTGAGAAAACCAAACCAAAACAAAACATTGTTTACTGTCATCTCTTCCTTCTTACCTGTCCTCTTAGCCATGATGGTCCATTATGAAGTAATGATGGGAGAGACTGAAATAGATTAGGACTGTTTAGTTTAGAGAGAAGGAGAATTAAAGGAGACATGGTATATGCATGTGAGAGATAAATCAGACACTTCTCTCTACAGTCTTTCATAATCCAAGAACCATTAAAAAATAATAATAATAATGGAACAACAATGAAAACACTCTGACTAGGGAATCCCTCATTCATAGGCCTCTATTTAACTCTGTGCGGAGGAACTCCCTGTTTATACTTTAGATGAGGTTTGGAGATGAAAGAGAACGGGTGTTGGAGATACTGTTAGATTATCTCGCACAATCCACTTGGCTGAGACAGGGGCCTGCGAACTCAATAGTTTTAGGCTGTGTCTACACTGCGCACCTTACAACGGCGTGGTTGTGATGCTGCAACCGTGCCATTGTAAGGTGCACTGTGTAGCCACCTCCAACGAGGGGTGGTAGATTTTTTTCACACTCCTGAACGACAAAAGTTTTAACAACAAAAGTGCCAGTGTAGACATAGCCTTATTCCATTGTTCTGCCAGCTGGCCAGACTACAAAATGCCTGCAGTAGTGTTAGTTTTTCTTCTGCTCACAAAACTCCTCACCTGTACATCTGAACCACTTTACCTGATTCCAAATATGTCAGTGCTATTTTAGTGAAGAAAAAGCCCTTAAACTATCCTACTAATATACAGGAAGAGCAGCTGATAAGAACCAATTACAAAGGAAACATCTATTTAGGCTGCAAAAACTCTCGCAATTCTATCATGGGTCTTGTGATTTTTGTGTATTTTTTAAAGCCTCAGCTCCTGGAATCACATTGGTAAGTTTCTAGCCTGCCCAGAAAAGCTTGTAAATGTGGAGAGAGAGCGCACTAAAAGCTCAGGAGCCAGAAAGCAAATAAAAAGAACTCATTTTTTAAAAGAAAAAATCTCATGATTCTTAAAGCAATCTCATGATTTTGGGGGACTGACTCCTGATTTTTGAACAGTTGAGGTTGGCAATGATACCTCTCCCATAGCTGGGTTGAATCATCAGGAGAAACTACCCAGCTCCCAGGGGACAAGTGCTATGCTTCTAACTGTCCCTAAGCCCCCACTCGACATGCAGTGTGTGGTGAAGGAGATTTCCTGCATAATCTCTCCCCCTGCCAAAAAATCTTACCAGTCCCTCACCTGCAGGGATTCCACTTGGGTCTTCGCTTTTTCCAGAGGTAAACAGTCCTAAGTATTGTCCTTCATATTGTTAGTATACAGCAGTATAGCTTTCACACTCACGTAGAAGGGGAAGGAGGGAGAGAAATGGAGAATGTGTTGTGTTTCTTTTAGAGTTTGTAAGGGACTCAGACGCCAAGGTGACAAGCACATCACACATTTAGAGTGAGACTGGAACTTCCCCCCATACTCCTCTGCTACAGGTACCCATAGAGCAGGCAGCAGCATGGGGAGAAGAGCTCCCTCATGTGGGAGGCCAGGGTATTGGTTCAACTATTGGAGATGAGGAAACTCAGCAGTGGAACAAGATGGGAATTAAGGACCATATTGTCACCGAGTCTCAGTCTGGTCAGGGGAATGCACAGCTATGCATATCCACTGTGGGGTGGATTTTTTCCTGATATCCCGCCTCTTACCATTGTTGTTTGTTTCTATTGTGGTAACACCTAAAGATTCCCATCAGGGTCCCATTGTGCTAGGCGCTGCACAGAACAAAGAGCCGGTCCCATTCCTGAAGAGCTTCCAAGTGTCCCCAAACCAGTTTTGCACCATAGCTTACAGCTGCTCTAAAACAAGCCCTGTAATGGCTACCAAAGAGGCATTTGCCAGCTGGGAGTAGCTGAAGCCATGGGAACAGAGCAAGGAGCATAGAAAGTGTGGCTAGTTGTTTTTGTTTTAATCTGGTTTATAGAGAAGCCTGTGCTAGGTTTTAGGGATAGAAAAACTCCGCAAAATCCAGACTGACTCCAAAGGTGCCCTACGTATGGTGTATACTGTAATTACTCTATCACAATTTTTCTTTCCTTACAATGGGTCAGATTCTGCTCCTTAGGGTATGTCTACGCTACCTGCCAGATTGGCAGGCAGTGATTGATCCAGCGGGGATCGATTTATTGCGTCTAGTCTAGATGCTATAAATCAACCCCCGAGCACTCTCCTGTCGACTCTTGTACTCCAGTTCGGCGAGAGGCGCAGGCGGAGTCGATGGGAGAGCATCAGCCATCGACTTACTGCAGTGAAGACACCGCGGTAAGTAGATCTAAGTATGTAGACTTAACTTAGTTACGTCGTTGCATAACTTAGATCGATTCCCCCTCCCCAGTGTAGACCAGGGATGAGTCACACTTGTGTAAATATAGTTAGTCTATACCAGTGGTTCCCGAACTTTAACAACCTGTGAACCTCTTTCACTAAAATGTCAAGTCTCTTGAACCCCCTCCTAAAAATGAATATTTCCAGGGATTTTCTCCTTTACCTGAGTATAAATTATAAAAGAAGTGATCTTGAAAATATAAAAATTGTTTTTATGACATGCTTATTACACACTATTATTAATTATTATTTATCATTACAATATTTTTATTATATTATGAAAACGGCAATGCTCTTCCAAGATCTCACTTTCGTAGCTTGTATCACTTTGAACAAGCCTGTTATAAGACAAGGCTCCTATATTTCATCAAGGAGTATCAGATGTGAAACAGCAGAAAGGTATTTAAGAAGCCAACTCAAAGAGTTCCTCCTACACAAGCATTCAGGTCTTCAGTAGTCCAGGCAAACCATGCATGTTACAACAAAGCTTAAACTGGTTCTTCATAATAATTTTAAAAACAATACTAGCTGCCTATTTAATTTTAAAAACAGCAAAAAAATACACACCTCCCTTTCCATTTTGTTATAAGGAGTCTTGACGTTTAAATCTCCTCAGTGTGACAGATGTGCTTGCTTTGATCTGCTTAGCTCTTTGAAGTCCAGGGGCTCCGGGCTGCTGGCCCCATGCTGCCCGGGGTCCCTAGGGACAGCTCTGTCTGCCATTAGGGAATTTTTTCCCACGAACCCCCTGCAACATTTCGCGAACCCCAGGGGTTCATGAACCCCAGTTTGGGAACCACTGTTCTATACAGTGAGCTGAGTTACTAGAGTTTTTCACCGACGTACCGTGAGAGAAGAATACAACTCATTACTTTTTACATGCATACTTTTTAAATGTAAAGCACCGTGAATATTTATAACACTGTATAAATAAGAATAGTACAGAGCACTTACATAGAACTGCTTTATATTTTTAGCATGAAAGACGTATAAATATGCCCATACATCCTGTAAACATGACACACACTATTAGATTTCAGTCTTGGCACCTCAGCATTTCAGCTCTCTTTTGGAAAGCTATATGGCTTTCTGAGAACTCCTGTCATTTGCCCCATCTCCTGGGCTTGCATTACACAGTAGATGCCCCCAGAAAGTTTCAAAGGCAAAAGATTTGATTAAACTGACCAAAATGTTTTTTTCTTGTCTTAACAATTTGACAGCTGGAAGCTCAATCAGCAAAGATCCAGGTTTGTTTCTGTTTTTTCCCTTTTTGTCCCTGGCCTCCAATTATTCACCCATAATGTATATTCCCCAGCCAGTATTAAGGACCCATGCATACAATTCACAGCGATGTGCCAAATGAGAAAAAGTAAAGGCAGGCAGGCAGTTCTTTCCTTCATCTATTTGACAAGAACAAAGGAGATAGCAGGAGATTATGTGCAAAGGAGATTTTAACTGCAAAGTACAATCTCCATAACCAATCTTAAAATAACACCTCAAATGCACCAGGGAGACAATTCAAATCCTGCCTGAATAATCAGGAGCTTTTTTAAGCAAGTGTTATCTAATGATCCCCGCCCCCCGCAGATTATCTGACCTTCCTAAGTGATGATCCTTGGGTTTCCCTGCCTAGCTCAAGATGCAGATAAGAAAGGGGCCTTCATTTACTAATTTTCTACCAGCATTAGATGCCGTTCAGCAGCAGGGTGTCTGTTTGGATTAGATACATGTCTGATAATACCAGGTGTATTGCAGCTGAAGTCAGATCTTTATTTCATGTTGAACAAAGCCCATTTTTCCCCTCCCACTTTTAGTATGAAGCAGAACCTTGTAGATAAAGTGCAAACTAGCATGTGCAGTTTTGTGCTGCTTGCTGCAAAAGGATCAGGCAAGCGGTTTGACTCTCATTCATCTCTGACGGAGCAAAAATGTTCTTTGCATCTGTGAGGCAGTAGGGAGCGGGGCAGATTAACCTGGGAATGTTGTTTAGTTTTACTGGGACTGTCTGCATGGGGGATGGGAGAGCAGGGGATGACTTTAGGTGAAGGATGGTACGTGAGCCTGTAACCTGAGCCAGGAAGGGAGGTGGGGGAGTCTACATCTTTGCCCAGGAAACTGGACAAAGGGAGAGGGGGAGAGAAGGAGGGAGAGAGAGCCTGCTGGAGGGGTTTTTGGTTTCAGTTTTGGGCTGGCTGGGAAGAGGCATGGAACCCCAAGTCTGGGGGTCTAAGATCCTTGCCCCCCAGAGGGACCTGGCTGAAGGGTCCTGGTTGTACCTACAAGCCCTGCTTGGGACTGTGTTCCTATCGTCTAATAAACCTTCTGTTTTACTGACTGGCTGAGAGTCACGGTGAATCGCAGGAAGTGGGGGGTGCAGGGCCCTGACTCCCCCACACTCTGTGATAGCATCCCTGTGCAGTTATACTCAAAACATGCCAAGGAGTGCTTCCTCTGCAGAAGCAGGGGACAGAAATGGCATGTGACAATGGCAAATAATCACAGAAGGTCATTTGCTACCCGCACTGGAAAAGGAACTCAGAATAAAGCATGGCTGCTTTAAGGCATAGGAAGGGGGTTAAAATAAAGGGCAGAGAGAGAGTGTCCTCCTTTGCAAATAGCTCTTCCTCCTTTCCCTGGCTTGGGTAAGAAGCAGTCCTCCACAGCTCCCCCTCTGACTTAGCTGCTGAGGTGAGATCACCCCCTGCTGTTTCACTCTTCTAAAACCACTTCACATCGCCATTATAGGCTGTTGGATCATGTGATGACATCTGAATCTCAGCTTTTATTTATAAGAGAAAATGTTTCTAGTCCTCATGGTTCTGTGACTGATGTAGCCAAGTATAACCATGTCTTCCTGAGTCTGGAGAGAGCCTGAAAGAGGAGGTCTGAGTGGTGTGTACTGCCCCATGCATCTCAGTGGGTTAACGCTGAAACATGATGCTCCAGAGGGTGAGTTCTCCATCACCACCACAGACACCACCCCTACCACCCTCCACATCCCTAACTTGTGATGCAGTTATCATGAGGCTTCACATACACATACACAGTCTTCTGTTCAGGCAGGTGGGGGCTGAGTCCTCCCTCCTCAAGAGTGGTCCCCATCCTGCCTAACAAAAAGGGAGCAGTGCTCCAGGGATGGGGAGGAATCATTCTGCCCAGAGAGGAGTCATGGTGATCTCTTTGCCAACCCAGCAGTCATCTCATATGTCCTGCGTAAGTAGCGGCTGGCCATGGGGTTGGTTAGAGTGGTCCTATGGGACCCCCGATGCGGGAGTATGCAAAGGACCTGGCATATGTGCCCTTATTATGGTCCAGGAATAAAATAGATCAGGCTTTCCCATGCAATGGGGGCTGGACATGTCTTGGTGAGTCCCACTTATTTGAATGTGACCTATTGATCAATGATACGTACTTGCTGTCTGGGCTTAGGAACCAGAGTGATCATTAATTGGCCATGACTCAATATTTGACCAATATTTTAAAAATTAGACATACAGCACCGAATCACATGTCGGTGAGCGAGTCAGCACAATATCTGCTACATGATTTCCCTTCAATATATTGGAATTAAAGCATCTTAAAAAAAAAAAAGATGGACTCAATTACCCTGAGAGTGGCATAGGAAGGGGATTGAGCAAAGAACAAAGATTGAACGATCCTTGGAAGCGGAAGGCACTGTCATGGAAAAGACTGGTAGGCTGACCTAGAAAATGCTTTTTCCGAATGTCTTATTTATAACTGACTTTCCTGGGATATGGGACGAACCGGTCTCCTATCTAAAGGAGAAAACTGATGTGTGATGGATGGCGGAACCCAGGGGCTAGGCTTGCGATGTTGAGAGTGAAGTGGTGTAGCAGTCCAGATGTTGTTACTGCTAAGTGCTTGTTTGCTTGTTGCTTGTCCACAGTCTGTGCAGGTTTTACATGTAGTTTGGTATCATTGTTGGGACATGTATCCAATGTATCCTGCCATGGAGTCCCAAGCTGGCAGGGAAAACAGGCTCAGAGGTAATTTCAGCACATCAGGTGTCAGTCCCAAGGGGGTCTCTGTGACCGAACCCGTCACATGCTTACAAAGAATAAAAATGAACCACCCAGCAGCTTAGCAAGCCAGCATTAACTGTTGTTGCCTTGATTCATGTCCCATGTTTCCTCTTTGCTACATATGTCAGGAAAGTAAATGTAAAGATACTGTCTGTTATAGATTAAATAAAGTGGTGTGTTTACAAAGAGGAATGGGGGTTTTAGGCCTCATTTCAACAAGGTAGCTAATCACATGCATAACTTTAAGTATGTGAGTCTATGGGACAACGTATATGAGTAAGTTTATATATGTGCTTAAGCATGTTGCTGAGTGAGGCCTTAGTGAATTTGAATTATGGTCTTGCAAATGATGCGGTAGACTAGGATTCAGGAACTCTGGGTTCAGCTCACTGCACTTATCATAGACTTCCCGGGTGATCTGGGCAAATCAGTTAAGTCCTGATCCAACTCCTGTTGAAGTTAATCAGAGCCTTTCCACTGCAGAGTCCAGTGAAAGCTGGTTTGTGGCCTTATTCTGTGTGTCTCAGCTTTCCATATGGAAAAAATGATAACAAGAATGTTCTATATTTTACAGGCAGAATGAGGATATATTCAGATACTATTAAAAAGAGTTTTAAAAGAGCTGGCTGAGGAGCTCACTGGACTGTTAATGTTGATTTTCAATAAGTCTTGGAACATTGAGGAAGTTCCAGAAGACTGGAAGAAAAGTAATGTTGTACCAATACTTAAAAAGGGTAAATGGGATGATCTGAGTAATTATAGGCAAGTCAGTCTGACATCGATCTCGGACAAGATAATGTAGTTGCTGATACAGGACTCTGTTAATAAAGAATTAAAGGAGGGTAGTATAATTAATGCCAATCAACATGGGTTGGTGGAAAATAGAATCTGTCAAACTAATTTGATTTATTTTTTTAAATTACAAGTTTGATTGATAAATGTAATAGTGTTGATGTAATATACATCAACTTTTCTAAGGCATGTGACTTGGTACCGCATGACATTTTTACTGAAAAAACTCGAAAGATATAAAATTAACCTGGATCACATTAAATGAGTAACTGTAGATCATCAGCTAATGGGTGTGTTTATATTCGGGTCTCATAGGGATCAATTCTTGACTCTGTTATTTAACATTTTTATTAATGGCTTAGAAGTAAACATAAAAGCATCATTGATAAAGTTTGCAGATGGCACAAAAACCAGGGGAGTGGTAAAGAAAGAAGAGGATAAGTCATTAATACAGAGCAGTCTGGATCACTTGGTAAGCTGGGCACAAGCAAACAATATGCATTTTAATATGGCTAAAGTAAAGGTATACATCGAGGAACAAAGATGTAGGCCATACTTACAAGATTCAGAACTCTATCCCAGGAACCAGTGACTCTGAAAAAGATTTGGTATTCATGGTGGTACATGAGCTCCCAGTGTGATGCTGTGGCCAAAAGGGCTAATACAATAATTGGATACATAAACCGCAAAATTTTGAGTATAAATAGAGTTTATTTTAGTTCTGTATTTGGCACGGGCATGGCCACTGCTGGAATACTGTGTCTAGTTCTTGTGTCTACTGTAGTCAATAGAAAGACAACCATATACTTTAGTGTGCTTTGAATCAGCCCCTAACTCTTCAGAAAGCACTTAAGCATATGCTTAACTTTCAGCACGTGCTTAGGTACCAGTAAAGTAAGTACCAAACTACATTATAGGCCCTGATTAAGCATGTCCCTAAGAGCTGTGCTGAAAGTTTAATGTGTGCTTAAATTCTTGAGCATGTTTTTAAAGGTTTTGCTGAATTGGGGCCTATGTGTTGTTTCTTTACTGGATTATATTTCAATGTTTCATTACTAACACTGAACATATACAGAACAGATATAGCTCAGAGAGATGATTCACTAGATTATTGATAATTATTGGACTAACACAACAGAAGACTTTCCACTGGTTTGGAATTGGGATACTTTCAAGGCAATAATGTGGGCCTAATCTCATTTCAGGAGATGCAAATGTCTAATCCTGGAGCCTCACAGCTTCTGTTCTTTTAACTGGAGAAATGAATGAACCATTTAGAACTGAATCTGTTTAATTAGGCAATGATATCTTTCCTCATTTCAGGTTGAGCCATTCCAGCCTTAGTACAATTCAGTTTTAAGTGGAGAAGCAGATTCCTGTGTTTGGATGTATAGAAGTTAAATATTTTTCCAGTTAGTGATCAGTCAGGTAATAGATGCTGGCCTGTTACCTTAAAGCCCCAAGCCGCGTCAAAATCAAAGTGATTGTTAATTATAAGGGAATTTGAATCAAGCATGTACATATCTATTGATCGCTTCTCCATGATTTTGTAGTCTCTGGCAGGAATAATAATGTTCTGCCCCAGAAGGACAAAGGGATGGTAAGGTGTAAGAATTGCAATCAGGTGGACTAGCTAGTAAGGCATGTGAATTGGACTTCAGGTCCAACATGATGCAGTTAGAAAGCTTTCTTTCCCCTGTCCAATAGTTAACACTGTGAGTGGCTTGATGGTAATTAATGAAGTAGAATTTCCCTTGCTACCCTGGGAAAGTTGGTTTCCCCTGAAGAGTGCTGATCTTTGAGTACTTTATCAGTGTAAGATCTCCAACCTGGTGGGCTAGACCAAGGCAGAAAAGAATTGCACATGCTTCTCCCTCCGGGGAGAGGATGAGAGAACAAACAACATCTGACAGATGTGCAGTCACCTTGCTTAACACCCTGCTGGAAGGTGCCCAGATACTGTAATGATACTATACCATAGTATCTAGGAACCTATGTAGCAGGGATTGGCAACCTTTGGCACACAGCCTGCCAGGGTAAGCACATCCCTCAGCCCGCACCGCTTCCTGCCGTCCGCATTGGACTGGAGCGGCGAAATGTGGCCGGGGGGAGCCGCGATTGGCTGAACCTGCAGACGTGGCAGGTAAACAAACCAGCGTGACCCACCAGGGGCTTTCCCTGGCGAGCCGCGTGCCAAAGGTTGCCGATCTCTGCTATATAGAATAGAATAGAATCTTCATTGCCAGAAGTAGGTACTCTCACTGCTCTGTTCTGTTCGATTAGCATTAGAAACAGCAGGACTCCTTGTGACAAAGGTGCTCTTTAATAATTATTAATAATGCATCTGGAACTATTACTAGTGTAGTGTTTATGTACCATGTATGGGAATGGATATTTCACTCAGAAATCTATGCAGGTAGCAAAGCCAACTACCTGGGGGAGGAAGAAGGAGGCCCTTTCTAATAATCACCTTACAGTTTACTCTTAATGGCCATTGAGAGACAACGTCAGAGTAGCTCTTGTCCTTTTGGAGAACCCAAAACCAGTTTGAACTGGATGAGTCAGACTGGGAGAACCAGACCCTGACACCAAAAAATGTGGTGGGCTTTGCTTGGAGACTGTAATTGGTTCTGTTTTATGCCTGTAACTCAATGTAGTGGGAAACTGCACCTCCACCACTAGACCCCTCACTTGTGAAGCTCCAAAGGGATAAATTATCTTCTCTGGTCCTATTCAACATGTATATGCAGCTCCTAGGTGAACTGATCAGATGACTTAGTGCCAGCAATATGTAGATGACACACAGCTCTACCTATCCTTCACTGCATACAACCACAGCACTGCCACCAAGATGGCCCCATACCTGGATGAGCTCACCTCTTGGATGGGCCCAGGATATGTGAAAGACCATCCATGGTTTGGGGACAAAGACCATGCTCCTCTGACTCAGTGAAACTCTCAGCAATGATCTCTAACTTGGGTTTGTGGGTAGTCCTCAGACTATAGTCACTGCCCGGCAGCTTGCTGGTACCAGTGGGGGTGGGTGGGTAGGGTGGACCCTTTCTAACCACAGTCACTGCCCACAAAGCTCCCAATTGGAAGAGACATCTGGCCTCTCCTGTTGGCTCAGGTTCACTATTCAAGACAGAAGGAGGCACAGGAAGTTTTCTGAGCAACTAAATGAATCCCTGGCTGGCCCAGTGGACCCTGCCTGGTTCTTGAGCCTAGCCTTGTTCCTTTTTCCCTCCTTTCTGTCAGGTTTCTGCCCTCCTGCCATGTTCCAGATCCCTGCTTCTGTGCCCCACACCTGGATATAGTGATCCTGGCTCCAACCCTTGACTTGGGTCCTGGCTCTGACTCCGGCTCTGACCTCTGGTTCCTGGCTCATGACTAAGGCTAAGATTATGTCACGGAGGTCGCAGAAGTCACGGATTCTGTGACTTCCAGTGACCTCTGTGACATTGTGGGCCCCTGCAGCGGCCCCTGCAGCAGCCCCAGCCTCCCCCACAACTAACCAGCCACCGCCACCGGCGGTGACCCTTGAGCTGCCCAGCTGCCGCTGCTGCCAGAGCAGCCATCCCCTCCTCCCCGCCTGCAGCTCCCAGAAGAGGCAGCAGAGGGACCCCAGAGCTGCTCAGTGGCCAGAAGGGAGGGGGGTGTCACCTTGCAGAACCTCAGCCACCGCGAGCAGCCAGCCCACCCCGCAGCTCCCAGCCAGCGCCGACAACAGAGGGACCCCGGAGCTGCTCAGTGGCTGGGGGGCAGGGGGACTCCCACAGCTCCCCTGCCGCCACAGGCTTGCCAAACCCCACAGCAGTCTGTGCAGGAGGCAGAACTTTCTTCTGGGGGGCAGTCCAAAGTAAGCTCCCCCAAGAACTAAGGACCATTACACACTTTACCACTTTCAGCTCCAAGTGCAAGGTACATTTCTTTGACCTTGCCTTCGTTAACATAAACACATAGCAACGAGCATGTTAACATTTTTTTTAATCATGTAATCAAAACAAGACACTCCACTGCACGTGCTTCTCCTTCTGGGAAGTGGATGAGAGAACAAACAGCATGTGACAGATGTGCCGTCACATTGCTTAATGCACTGCCGGAAGGGGCTCGTAGTATGAAAACCTATATAGACTAGAAGAGGAAAGCCTGCTTAACTTAGCTTGTAGTGATGCGTGCAATTAGATGAGACTAAATATATAATTAGTCTGCTTGATTCTAAATTTGGTTTTCTCTAATACGTTGTCCCCCAAATGCTAAATAAAAATATGTTGTTTTAAGAAGGCTGTTGGTCACTATCATTGGTCATAGGTCTCCACAGGGAGGAAATGTCAGTTCTTGAAACCCAGCCAGACCCGCAGGGTAATAAGTGGGAAGTTAATCTGAGGCCATGGCTACACTTGCAGATGTGCAGCGCTGGGAGTTACAGCTGTGTTCGTACAGCTGTGTAGGGAAAGCGCTGGTTTGTGGCCACACTGACAGCTACCAGCACTGCAGTGTGGCCACATTTGCAGCATTTGCAGCGCTGTTGGGAGTGGTGCATTATGGGCAGCTATCCCAGCGTTCAAGTGGCTGCAACGTGCTTTTCAAAAGAGGGGGGTGGGGTGGAGTGTGACAGGGAGCGTGGGGGAGACAGAAAGAGTGGATTTTTGGAGCCAACACTGTGTGTCAGCTCCCTGCCTTGCAAGTTCTAAGGACTGGAAGATACACAGCACCAACCTTCAATCATTTTAAAACTTTCGACCCCTTCCCCCACCCCTCTCTTATTCACTAAATGCAAATAGCCTTCAGACCACATAAGCAGCTGTTTCAAAACGGACCCCCCATCCCGCTTCTCTCCTCAAGCAAATTATCTCTCTCCTCAAGCAAACACTAGCTGTGCACATTCCAAAGGAATTCCCCTGCCTGCCAGCAAACAGGAGCTGTGTTTGTTTTTTAGATAAGCAGCTCCGGGAGCCCGGGGTTCACAACAAAACAAAGAGAGGCATCACAACAAAACAAAGAATGTTATCTGGTACTTAAAGCATTTTGGGAAGGTTCTGGAGGTCAGTTACAGCGTAGTAAGATTAATCACTGTTTACATTTGCTCCCCAGCGCTGCATCACCAGCGCTGCACTCGTTATACCTGAGGCAGCTCAGGTGTACGGCCAGCGCTGCAGCCAGGGAGATGCAGCGCTGGATGTGCCTTGCAGGTGTGGACAGTTACTAAGTTGCAGCGCTGTAAACCCACCACCAGCGCTGCAACTCTCCAGTGTAGCCAAGCCCTGAGTCCAGTTCTGGGGTGGAAGACTAGTGAGATTCCACTCCACAGAGGTAAGGGCATGAGGCTAAACACCAGAGGTGGCTGCACTCAGAGACGAGAATGGTTGCGGAGGTGCAGCGAGCCCTATAACTGTGACACTGTTATAACCAGTTGATTAACTCCTCCCTCATCATTTAAAAGGAACAAGCACACTTCCTGTGCTAATCTATTCACCACATACTCGATTCAGAAACATGGCCATCTAGTGGCCGCACTGACACAGATTTTGTTCCTTTAAAGACTGTAACAGATAAGATCCTTTGTATCTAGAATACTTATGGCAAATGTTGTTCAAAGGAATTTACTCATCAACAGCCTGTTTTAAAACAAAGTGTATCACCAGGTTTGGCTGGGACACACTGCCCCAGATCTTCAGCTGGTATAAATCATCATTGGTCTCTTGACATCAATGGAGCGATGCTGATTTACACCCGCTGAGGGAGTGTTGGAGCTGCACCACATTACATCAGCTGAGGATCAAGTCTGCTGTGCTACACATTTGGCTCAGTTTACTGCTCCCAAACAAGTATTTTAAACAGAAGTTTAAGGAAGAAAAAAATAGCTGATCCTAAGGCTAGCTAGAAATCCCCTGCTCAGCTCCATTCACTTACAGTGGACTGCTTTCAAGTTGTAATTCCTTTAATGGCTACATTTGAATAGGGTGACCAGACAGCAAGTGTGAAAAATCCGGACGGGGGTGAGGGGTAATAGGAGCCTATATAAAAAAAAGAGACCTCAAAAATCAGGACTGTCCCTATAAAATTGGGACATCTGGTCACCCTACAGTTGAAGCTGCTTTTTGCTCCAGATTTAGCTGTTCTGGGGGAGGCGGGGGAGAAGGTGGTTGGTCTTCTTTTGTTTTTTATAGGAAATCAAACTTGAAAGCAGCTCGGAAATCTATGAGGAGCTACTGATGGCAATGTGACAGCCAGCTTGGACACAGAGAAGGAAGGGAGGGGTGAAATGTCACATCTGGAGGGAGCTAGGATGTCCAAACACCGAAAGAGAGAAAAAAATACTTCTAATAAACCTTTCCAGCCACGCTTTGTTGTGATCCTGTCAAATCTCAGAAAATACGCAGCAGTGGAGTGGGTGAAATGACCCCCTCCCCCGTCCGCAAGCAGCACGGTAAAGTTTGTAAAAAGCCTTGGATGAACAGTGCTATAGATGTGTTATAATTATGAATTGAGCTTGGGGGAAATGTGCAAAAAATCATCATTTTTTTCCTCCTTATTAAAATAAGAAATCTCAAGACTGCGACATACTGGGAGGAGAGGGGGGAGCAGGGGCACGGGGCCTGGGACAGAGCCAGGGGTCGAGCACCCCCAGGCACATTACAAAGTCGGCGCCTGTAATTCTTATTATTTACATTTACTATTCATATGTATTGATGTAGTTAGGTAGGAGCCCCAGTCCTGGACCAAAGTCCCATTGTGCTAGGGGCTGTGCAAACCCAGAATACATAGATGGTCGCTGCCCCAAAGTGTCTAAGGGCTTGTCTACATGGGAACACTCAGGGTTTGTCTACACTTAAAATCCTACATAGGTAATCCACCTCCCCAAGAGGAATTCCTCCATAGACCCAGCGCTGTCTACAGGGGGGACTTAGATTGACTTAACTATGCTGCTCAGGGGTATGGATTTTTCACACCCCTGCTTAAACCAACCTAATTTTCTAGTGTGGACCACGCCTCAGGAAACTTCTTCTCCAAATTAACTTTCAAAGTTAAACTGCATTAAGTCCCCGCGTAGATGTTCTTATTCAGAATTAAAGTGGCCTTAATTTTGTTTAGCTTAATTCACTTTGGAAATGAATTAAGATAAACCAAATTAAGGTAAATTGAATTTTGAATAAGAGCATCCACACAGGGTTTTAATGCAATTTAACTAATCCACTTTAAATTCACAACTTTAGTTAATTTGGATTAACTTTCCCAAATGTCCCCATGTAGAGAAGCCCTATGTATAAGACAAGAGACAACAGGTGGATACAGATAGAGGCCGGGGGAGGGGGGTTATCTGACCCTCGCATGATGTCCCTAGATGGGTCGTGTGTGTGGAATGGATCCAGTACTCCTAGCTCTCCCTGAACCTCTAGGGCTTGAAGACAGCAGCAGACTCATACACTTTTTACCTAGTCTAGTCACAAGACCCCCACTCATGCCGGCAATCCTTCAAAAACCTGACAGCACTTGAGGTGGTGCTAAACATGGTCTGACTCAACAGCCGGCAAACAGACGTAAAGAATCTGAACACTCAGCAATATACAAGAAATCACGTTATAAAGGAACTCAGATTAAAAACAAAAGTGAGCTGGACAAATGTAGAGCATTAATGTTTAATGATTTAGGGACACCACTAACAAGTGCTAATATGTAGGGAAGGCAGGAAATATAATTCATTTCCACATAAATATTTTAGCAGAATGGTTATCTTTAGTTGTTTTTTATTATTATTATTATTGTTATTTTAAACATTTGCTCTCAGTTCTCTAGGGTGGTTTTGATGGAATATCTTTATGATCTTACATTGCAAAGGAAGCATTATATGGTCTGCCATGCTGCCTAGAGGAAATCAGCCAGTTAATAGCTTGAAGGGCAAATGGGGTTAATTGTCACTTAATACATCTATTTATAAGTAAAAAAAAAAAAAAGATTTTTTGCAGTGCATACATGCAGCGGTGCTTTGAGGAATATTGTTTATAATTCCTTTGTGGGAAACATTTTTCTTTTGTAACACAGTGATTGCCATCAAATTGGTGGCAGTTACGATTTGAAAGTACTTAGCTTTAAAGCAATGTCCTGTCTGTCTCTCTTATACACCCTCCCCCCCGTTACCATAACATATGATTGTCTCACAATTTTTAATATGATTTATCCTCACAATCCCATAGGAAAGTGCTATTATGCCCATTTTACAAGTGGGAAACTGAGGCACAGATCCTCAAGGTATTTAGCTGCCTAGCTCCCATGAAATCAATGGGAATTGATTTGTGGCCCTGGGCAAGTCACATGGGGTGAAATTTCCCAAAGTGCTTAGGTGATTTAGGCTTTTCACTGAAAGGTAATGACCTAAGGCTGCTAAGTCACTTTGGTGATTTTGAAAATTGCCCAAGATCACACAGAAAGTGCGTGTCAGAGCAGAGAATTGTTAATACTGGTCTTTTCTGGATAGTCCGGAATCTCATTACTAAGTACAAGTAATGGTTATTGGGAATCTAAAACCATTCCCCACAAGGCCCAAATTCTTTGACATGAGGTTACATTTTGGAACTGAACCTGTTAGCAGGTTCCCTTTTGCTGAAATGCCTTCCACTCCCCACTTCGTTCCAGGGGTAAACCCAAATAGGAACATGCTCAGTTGCACCCTGGTTAAGAGTGCCCCAGATCCTGGGGCCGGTTTTGTTCAACATCTTCATTAATGATCTGGATGATGGGATTAATTGCACCCTCAGCAAGTTCTCAGATGACACTAAAATGGGGGGAGAGGTAGATATGCTGGAGGGTAGGGATAGGGTCCAGAGTGACCTAGACAAATTGGAGGATTGGGCCAAAAGAAATCTGTTAAGGTTCAACAGGGACAAGTGCAGAGTCCTGCACTTAGGAAGGAAGAATCCCATGCACTTCTACAGGCTGGGGACCAACTGGCTAAGCAGCAGTTCTGCAGAAAAGGACTTGGGGATTACAGTGGATGAGAAGCTGGATATGAGTCAGCAGTGTGCCCCTGTTGCCAAGAAGGCCAGTGGTATATAGGGCTGTATTAGTAGGAGCATTGCCAGCAGATAAAAGGAAGTGATTATTCCCCTCTACTCAATACTGGTGAGGCCACAGCTGGAGTATCGCATCCAGTTGTGGTCTCCCCACTACAGAAGGGATGTGGACAAATTGGAGAAAGTCCAGCGGAGGGCAACAAAAATGATTAGGGGGCTGGGGCACATGACTTACGAGAAGAGGCTGAGGAAACTGGTGTTATTTAGTCTGCAGAAGAGAAGAGTGAGGGGGGATTTGATAGCAGCCTTCAACTACCTGAAGGGGGGTTCCAAAGAGGAAGGAGCTCGGCTGTTCTCAGTGGTGGCAGATGACAGAACAAGGAGCAATGGTCTCAAGTTGCAGTAGGGGAGGTCCAGGTTGGATATTAGGAAAAACTTTTTCACTAGAAGGGTAGTGAAGCACTGGAAGGGGTTACCTAGAAACGTGGTGGAATCTCCATCCTTAGAGGTTTTTAAGGCCCGGCTTGACAAAGCCCTGGCTGGGATGATTTAGTTGGGGATTGGTCCTGCTTTGAGCAGGGGGTTGGACTAGATGACCTTTTGAGGTCCCTTCCAACCCTAATAGTCTATAATTCTATGATTCTAAGAGAAGCAAATTCTAACACTCACCAGAGGGCATTTCTCTGTTTGATTATAAACACAGTATCTTTGAAAGGCCCCATCCAATTGATTCCAAATGTTCCATGAAAGTTCCAGGCATCGAGGGGCACAAGCTCATTTATTTTGGTGCAAATCAGAACACTGAAAAAGCCTGATTCAAAGGAAAACAGGGACTCTAGCTGTTTGGTGCTGCAGGCGGAGGAATCTCTCTGACACCCCCTGCTACATATATCAGAGGCAGCAGCTTAATATGTGGCATGGGAATATTGTCTGTAGACTGGAATTTAACAGAAAAGGAGTAATGGTCTCAAGGTGCAGTGGGGGAGGTTTAGGTTGGATATTAGGAAAAACTTTTTCACTAGGAGGGTGGTGAAGCACTGGAATGGGTTACCCAGGGAGGTGGTGGGATCTCCTTCCTTAGAGGTTTTTAAGGTCAGGCTTGACAAAGCCCTGGCTGGGATGATTTAGTTGGGATTGGTCCTGCCTTGAGCAGGGGGTTGGACTAGTTGATCTCCTGAGGTCTCTTCCAACCCTAATATTCTATGATTCTATGAAATAAAAGAGTCTTACAGGAGAGGACCCGGGTGGCAGGGGGCAGGAGCAGAAGTGGAGTATGGGTTGAGAGGGAGAAAGCAGCAGAGACTGAAGGGATGAGGACCTGGAGTGGGGGAGTGGAAGCAGAGTGCGGTGAAAGCAGTGACTCAGAATGGGGGTCAGTGATGGGTGAGTGGGCACTCTGAGAGGGATGGACTTGTCGATGGGGGGGAAAGCAGGGACCTGAGGGGGGAAGTAAGTAAGTGAGTGGGAGGCAAAGCAGGGACCCACAATGGAATGAAATGGGTGGGAGTGGTGGTGATGAGGGAGGGACCTGGAGTCAGGGGAGGGGAAGATGGGAGGGAGCACAGACACTTGGTGGAAAGGGAGAAATGGAGGGCACACAGAGACCCTGCCATGAGGGGAGAGAATGGAGGACAATGGGGAGGGGATTGTGGGAGAAACATAGCGTCCTGGCATGTCGTGGAGGGGGCCACGGGTTACACATAAGGCATCGGGAGGGGTGTTGGAGGGAGTTCCTGAAGTAGAGGGTGACGGGAGGGTGGCACACAGAGCACTGGTGGGAGGAATGGAAAGAGCCCCTGGTGGGTTAAATGCTGACAGAAGCTACCAAGCATGGGACCCCACAGTACATTTCCTTTTGCCACCTGGTGGATTTGAGCTGTAACTGAAGCAATTACCTCACAGCTTCCAGAGGCTTAGAGCACTGTCACTCCTTCCTTCAGAAACCTGTGAGAGGAGGCCAACCCCACTGAGGTTCCCCTTGCAAAGATTTCTCCATTTGCTCCATGGAGGGGTGGGGGAGGCTTGTATCGGAGGAAAAACAAGAAGTGTGTGGGGGTTCTGCTCACAGAATTTGCAGAACCTGGTGGTCCAGAGGAGGCCAAGGCCGCTTGTGCTGACAGAGTGGCTATGGCATCCCTCAGCCCCTTTCTGGTTCTCTAGTTAAGTGGTTCTCAACCTTTTTTACATTTGCAGACCTCTAAACAATGTCAAATGGAGATGCAGACCCCTTTGGAAATCTTAGACATAATCTGTGGACCCCCAGGGGTCTGCAGACTACAGGTTAAAACCACTGTTATATGGTAACAACCACCTTTTGCGGACCTCTTAAACATACTTTGTGGATCCCCAGGGGCCCGTGGACCGCAGGATGAGGTACCACCACTCTAGTTCATTGGAATTTCTCCTGTTGGTGACTGTCCTTGAACCCCCATTCTCTTTCTAGCCAGAAGTAGGTACCAGTGTCCTCCTTTTGGGTAAGGCTAATTTCCCAAACCAGCATGTGCTTAATCCCATTTACTCAGAAGCTAATATTAGGGATGCCCTTTGCTGTATCGAGGCTGAAGACTGGCCAACAAAGAGGAATCTATGAACCATAACGCAGAGTTTAGCTGTGTCTTCCCCAAAGGCTGTGTGGGATTCCAGTGAGAAATCCAAGGTCATTCCTGACCCTGAGCCCAGGTCTCCACAAAGTTCTGCTGCCAAGCAACAGAGCCAACCATTGATTTAATCATAAAATGAGAAAAGAAGTGGTTTTTGAAGATGGATTTCAAGGATACTGAGTATGCAGAAAAATATAATCATGGAAAAGCCTTTTTTTTTCCTGGCCGCTATGCTGTGTCACTAGATTTAACTGTAGTGCATTGCCCAAAATGCAAACCCAAGCAAAGCCTAATTTTGCTGACTGGAGTCATGTGGACTCCAGTAAATGATGGCCTGCACGAATCACAGATGCAGTTACAATGCATTTATTTTTTCAACTTTTAAGTCTCTAGCTATTTTTCCTTCTGTGCTCGCAGAACAGGAAAGCCTTCGAGAAAGAAGAAATATTCCAGAGAAATGTCACAAGAGCTAGCAAAAGAGAAGGAGGAAATAAAAGCCAATCATGGGAGCTGAAATACAGCTGGCAGCTTGCAAGTCCTGTAGGGAACCTTCTCTTTTATTAGGAAATCCGTTCATGTAGTTTGTTGTGACAGGAGCCTGGTGCTGAGTTACTATCCGGACAAAATATAGAGCACATGATGTTCTTTCATTTATATTATTACAGAAGAAAGAAGTTGAATGCAGTGCAACAAGGGACAGTGGCCTTGCAATGTCCTTGTCCTGTTGTTATGAAATAGGGATCAGCTCCTGTGCCACAGAATGCTAGCAGAGAGCAATCTTTGCATCCAGAAAAGCAAAGCATCAGGAGTAAAGACCCGCAGCTAGCCTGCTTAACCCCCTCAGCAGTGGAATGAGCACAGCTGGGCCGTTCTGATTGGCTAGACTGATTGGCTAGACCTCCTGATTGGCTGAGAGGATCGCCAGACCTGCTCTTAAGACCAGCAGCAGGGCGCTGGAAGTATTTGTATGTGGTTGGGCGTCTGCCTTGGGCATCTGCCCTGTCCGAGCCTTGCTCCTACCTCAAGTCCAGCGCTGTTACTGCCTTCCCTGACTGCTGGTAATACCATTCTGGCCTTCGGCTCTGACTCCGGCTTGACCACTGGTTCTGGCATTTGGCCCCTGATCCTGATTCTAATTCTCGGTTCCATTTTCTGGTGCCTGATTCCTGCTCTGACCAGTAGGCCTGACCATGCACATCCCCATTCCTTACACAATTATGTCTAGTCCTTGTGCTCTGTGGTGTAAAAAGGAAGGAAGGCTCCTTGAGTTCTCTCTCACCGATGCTGTTACCTGAACTCCCAACAGAGGCAACTTAACTATTTCACTCCAGGTGGTGTAAGCAATAAATCCACAGGAACACAGCACTTCTGTCTGATAAGATTCATGCAAGTAAGTGTGCTCTATCTAAAACTGCACTTTGTTTGTTAGATTTAAGCACACACAGACGTAAGCAATAGGTTTAGAACATCCCAGATATTTACCTAACATCTGGAATGGTATTGAGTAATTAACAGCGGGTTTGCAGGGGCCAGTTGCTCACCCACTGGGGAGAAAGGGTGTCAGGAAAAATGTTTTTCAAGATGGCTTCAGAGGACTGCTCCCAAGCACACTCTATTAGCTAATCTTTTAGAACTAACTTCTACAAAACACACAGGTCATAATGACCCCTCCTGGATCATCACTTTTCTAACTTTCAATAAACTTTTAATATCAGAGGCATCTAGACTCAAGGTTTCACAACCACCAAGGTTTTCAGTCTCAGTTGCTTACCTGTTTATCCCCTCCTCCCATTCTGATTAGCAGAAACTGCCAGCTAGATATGACCTTGCTTCTTAAAGCCTGTCTCCAAATTAACCTTTAACTCTACCTGGTGTTCTATTTCATTACTTCAGAGTGGCTGCATGCACATAATATGGTTGCAATTAGCTTGATCAAATTCTGGGGTATACACACCCCTCAAATCCAGGGTGGCAATGCATCCATGTAAAGGCAGGGACAGAGCGGCATTGGTGCAGCTGACCCACATATTCCTGGCTGGCTATCTCTGGCTGAAGGTGACTGCAAAAACAGAAGGGTCACATATAAAGGGAAATGAAGGGAATCATAACACTGAGAGGAACGAGATGAGAAGAGTTCTTTAATGATGGAGGAAGATTATTACCGCCCTGACAATAAAGAAAACGATTCACACCAAATTATGGAAGATGATAAAGGAGATAATGGCAATTAGCCGAACAACTATCTGATAAGTGTTCCTTAATAATATATAACTAG
This sequence comes from Mauremys mutica, assembly GCF_020497125.1. NCBI lineage: Eukaryota > Metazoa > Chordata > Testudines > Geoemydidae > Mauremys > Mauremys mutica. The sequence goes on along the minus strand of NC_059081.1, from coordinate 6,867,639 downwards.
GTGTCCCTGACATGCTGCAAATTATACACTGATGAAGTGTAAGGAGTTTGTTCATAATGTTAAATAGTACATATTCTACATTGTCCTTTGTTAAAACAAAGAGAGAACCCCACCAAAACTTGAGTATTCTAGTGCGTGAGCAAAGAAATTAATATATTTTAGGGTAGGTTAATGCTTTCTTTATTCTAGGGATCTGGTGGCCTTAAAAGACTTCATTAGTCTCCTGATTTTAAACTAGTTCTGCCTTTTGTTAGAATGGACCCTTGAGAGGTCAGATTAAAAATGCCAGTTGTACGGTAATGAGATTTTTCCAGTTCATTCGAGAGTGTAGTGATTGTCTGGTTTCATTCATGTAATTATTGGAGCACTTGACAGTCACTACACTTTCAAATGAACTAACACAGAGAAATTATAAAACACAAAAACAACCTATCACCTGTGGGGAAACACTTTTCACCAAGTGATCATTCCATATATGACCTCTCTGCCCTAGTCAAAGGAAACCTGGACAACATCTTCAAAAGATGAGCCTGAGAACTTAAATTCATATTACTGCTGAATACTAAAGGTCATGGGCTTAACAGAGACTCTGGTTTGGTGTATGGCCCATTGCTACAATTTTTAACACACCCTGCAGCCAACTAACCCTACTTTGTCCTATGTCTGCAGAGGTGCTAATTTCCCACTTCATTTTAAGTGGTTTCCTACCATATATGTGAACCTCTTACGCTTAACAATCTAAGGCTTTGTCTACACTGGAAACTGAATTACAAAACTTTTCTCATTCAGGGGCATGAAGAAGAAAAAACAGCCCCCAACGATAAAAGTTTTGCGGATGAAAAGCACTGGTGCGAACAGCGCTTTGTTGACAGGAGCACTCTCCTGCCGACAAAGCTACCGCCACTCATTGAGAGTGGAAGGTTTTTGTTGCTGGGAGAGCTCTCTGTAGTGACACAGTCATGTTGCTAAAAGGTGCGTAGTGTAGACAAAGCCTTAGAGAGACAAGGTGAGTGAGGTAATATCTTTCATTGGGCCAACTTCCATTGGTGAGAGAGACAAAAGTATTGCCAAAACTAGTCTCTTTCACCAAAAGAAGCTGGTCCAATGAAAAATATTCCCCCACTCGCCTTGTCTCTCCAATATCCTGGGACCAACATGGCTATAACAACACTGCAAACAATGATTGTTTGGAAATGTCAGTTCAAAAGAAAAAAAAATCATTTTGACACTTTGATATTTTCTCTTTTGACCTAACATGTCAACATTTTCTGGTTTGACATTTCCAGTTTGAACCTTTTTCAGTGATTTTTTTTCCCCATTGGGTGAAAACTTTCAATATGTTGACTTTTCATTCCAATTCGGAACAGACGATAACATCCAACATGGTGAAATTTCCTACAAAAGGAAAATTCTGGGTTTTTTTAAACAGTTCGTATGTGCAGTTTAAACACATTAAAACCAGTAAAGTTCATTTAAAACCCCTAAATTCAAAGGGGGGCAATTTAAATTTATTTTAGGAGCTCCATATTCTCAGCGTCTCACTTCTCTGAGCTGCCTGACTTCTGTGAAATTGAAATCAGGGCCTTAATATTCCTTTACAATATGAGAGATTTTTTTTGCACGTAATATGTATTGAGTTTCTTTGTGACAATAAGGCTTCTTAACTTTGCTGGGAAGTGACTAGCAGCATGCCAGTTTCTCCAGATATTTTTAGGAATGATAGGAATCAAAAAAGAAGCTAAAAAGAAAAGTTAATGGAAGCCTGGTGAAACTAGGGCTGGACGGGCTCATGGAACCCTCCTTGAAGAGAGAGCTTGCTCCTGGGGGAGGAATACAACTTAAAATATAAAGGAGATGATCTTCAGACTCGCAAGGACTATGCTTCTTAATTGAAGTCACTGGAGGAAGGAAAGTACTTCTGAAGTAGCTCACTCTCTCTGTCATTTTCGGAGCACCAAATGCACTTACAGTGCTGTCTTGAGGACTCAGCCCCACTCCCCTTCTTTCATTCTCTCTTGTGCTTCTGGAAAAGTATCACAAAGTGCAGTTCTGACTATCCTAGTTCTTACGTATCCCTCTGTAACAGGGCATAGCAGGGCCCCCCTTGATCCTGCCTCTGCTCTGCTCCAAATGTCACTGAGAGACCTTCTGGCTCAGCAGTCACAGGTGCAGTTTATTGACACAGTACAAACCCAGCACATCTCACTGGGGGTTTCAGCCTTGAGGACTCCTTAGCCTTGGCACCCAGAAGGGGTGAGCTACCCTTCTCCTTCTTCTCTGGCTTCCTCCCTTCTCTTTGCCTCCGGTCCTGTATATAGCCCCAGGCTAATTGGGCTGGCAGCTGTTTCCCATTTGTGAATCAGGTACAGGTGTGTCTAGCCAGCTCCAATTTACCTCCCTTAATTGGAGCTGGATTGACAGAGGACTGGCTTAGCAGTCCCTGCCCAACACCCTATCCCACACCTGGCTGGGTATGGAGCTGCTGCTGCAAGACCCAGAGCACTCTTGTAGTCTTCATCTGGGTCAGACTGCCCCCAACTATGTTGCTGGCTGGTGGACTCCCTGGTTGCTCCTTGGGGGCCCTGCTGGCCCGCTCCCCAGAGGGGGAGTGAGGGATCCCAGCACTTCTTGTTCCTACCTGGAGGGATCCCTCCTGCCTGGTTGCCGGACTGCTGGTTGCTGCCGCTGCCTTGGAGAAGAAGAGGAGAATTGTCACTGCTGAGGGTCAGAATCTACCGGATACTCCCTTCTGCCCCCACAATCCCCATAAATAAATGCAATCTTTCGTGAAGTCCACTAGTTTATGAAGAAGGGACTCCGACACTAGGGTGATGGGCAGCAGTATGAACCCCTATGACAGATTCTGTCCTGTTCTGCCCCCATTGACTTCAGGGGAGGAGCAGGGAAGGAAATAGCGGCTTTTTTTTTTTAAAAGCTAAATCAAAGTTTCTGCAGTTTTTAATTTTCTCCTATGATAAGACCTACATTATTGAGCTGTTATCTTCTGACCCATCCACACTATAAGATGTATAAATAGCAAATAGGCCTTGAATATATATTGGTAATAAGTATTATAGATTCTCTCTGTGTCTTCAGTCAAGAAACAATGACTCTCTAGTCCCCTCTCCTTGACAACCAGGATTCCAGGCATTATCTATTCCAGATGTTCATTCCTCCTTTAGGGACTAGGACAATGTGAGAGAGAAACATGCACATCACAAAGTGTGAAACACCTTGTCTAAAGAATCATAAACTGTGATTCAAAACAAGCACTGGAAATTTCAGGGACCACATTCGTAAGAGTGGCTTAAGACAATTACATATTTACTCCTTGGAGAGTTACTCAGAGCATGATTAACACATTAGTGATCTATTAAAGAACTGATAAGTAAATGTAATGTGAAGTCTAGTGATTTTATTGTTCGATGGTGTAACTCAATGCTGGTCCATGTAAATCATTTGAAAGATGCTATGTTGTATTCAGGACGTGCCTCCTAAAGTATCTAATATCCAAATTTAATCTCTTAAACTATTGACTGTATACCTAGGTGGTTCTCTGTAAATTAATAAATGTGTCAATTGTCTAATAATACCTAAGGGTCCTGATCTACTGTTCAAGGTAAACGTCAACCTGAAATGAATGTAGCATTAAAATTCATAAACTAGTGCTCCCTGGACTCAATATAAAGGAGTTATCCTAATTAAATTTCATTTCAATATTGATGATAGCACTTATCAAAGCTAGCTTGTGAGATTTCAGCTTTACAAACCTATCTGGCACCTCAGCAAATTCATAAAATTGACACACACACACACACCATTCACACTTACACCACTCTTCCATTTGCTTTACAGCTGCCTTATTTATTTATTGTTTAATAGCATGAGAAATGTCAGCATGCTGTGGTGATGGAGCACTGAATTAATTAAAGTTCCTGACATGAAAGGCTTGATCAAGATGAAGTTTGGTACACATGCTGCTAATCCTCTCTCCCCCACCATTGATCCCCCAGTTCTAATTGAATCCCATCCTAGGCCCATCAATTTCAAATTGCATACTAGTAATTCATGGACCTATCCAGAAACCTTGTGCTCGTTTCCAGGGAATGAGAACCAGAATGAAAGTCAGGTCGTGGAGTTTGAAACCCATTAATCAGATCTTGTGTCAAGCATGAGGAAAACATGAAATCATATTATATGGAGTTGCAACAACAAGATCATGATCACTAACCTGGAAAATGGCTTATCTATGTAGTTATTTTAAACATTGGCCCAGCTCTTGAGCTTTGGCCAGTTGTGAGCAGGGTATGAGCGTTATTTGTACCCAAATCCTCACCTGTGATAACATCAGGCCAGTCCCAGCTATGCAGATTAGATCAACCTGAAGGCTATGCAAGGGTCCAACTCTGCTTCACCCCCAAGGTGATTTATGGCAGACTTCCTACCCTGGAGGTAAGGAGAGGGGAGACTCTACAGTTGCTGTGTGCCACTCAAGAATTCCCTGACACAAGAACAATACACTATTAGCTGACTATGCCAGCTTTATGCTGTCTGAATTATCCAAACCTGTGTTAAGCGCAGCTGGGGATCCAGCCTTGTATCGTCAAAGCACTTTGCAAGCATTATATCATGAATACAGCACTCAGAAAAGTCTTGTGTGCTAGATTGACTATGAATAGAAGGGACCAATTAATGAAGGGGAGGAGGATTTGCAGAACTAATGCCTGTACCTATTAACCTCCCTAGGTGAAGCTGTTATTATTATTGTATCATTTGTTTTACAGTAGTGCCAAAAAACCTCCAGCCAGGATCAGGGTCTCATTGTGCTAAGCACTGGACTGTATGCCATGTCTACACATAAGGCGGCGGGTAGAATACAGACTCTGCACGGGTAGCTATACTCCACAGTGAATGCTCCAGCAGCCCCCTTCCCTTTTCTCTCCATCGGAGCCTTTCTCTGCTGTCTCCCCACTGCCGGAGCCTTTCCCTGCAGCAGGAAAAGTCTTCGGCAGCAGGACCTCATGCTGCTAAAAATAGCAGTGGAGACATGTCAAGAACCTGTCTAGGGTACATACTCTGGGTTTCGGGCATGCAGGGCACCCTACTCTACTTTATTTGTCAAAGCCACGTCTCACCATCCATGCTGCTATTTATACCTGTGCTAGTTGGGCATGTAATATCTGTACGCTACACGCTGCCATAACTGCAGACGTAGCCTGTATAAGACAGTGGTTTCCCTCTTCCCAAGTGCTTACAATTTAAATAGAAAAGATGGATGGGAGGGAAAACAGAGGCACAGAAAGGTGAAGTGACTTGCCTGGGGTCACACAGGAGGGCGGTGGCAGAGCTGGAAACAGAAGATAGGTCTCCTGGCTAGAGCCTAGAGCTGGGTGATTATTTTTTCCGTCCAATAGTAATTTCAGCATAAGGAAATGTCCTTTTGAGTTGACATTTAAAACGTTTGGTTCAGCCCAAACAGGTTCAGCCACCAAACTGAAAAATCAATTATTCCTTCAGCTCCACTCCTGCCTCTCAGTCCAGTGCCCTGCCCACTATCCCACACTGCGAAAAAGTTCTGTAACTTTCAGCGGCTACATGACTGCTGTTAAAATCTGTCACAGTGCCCTTGAGGATCCATTTAGCTACAGCTTTTACTTATGAACCATTCAGTATTATTGGTTTTGCATTTAGGGGTCATCCTACATACTAACGCAGCACATATCATGCCTGCAGTTTCAAGCCTTATTAAAATCATCATTTTTTTTTACCAGCAATGGAGAACTGCCACTTAGCGCTTGAAATATATTATTAACACATCCAAAGTAAATCGCCCTCTGAAAAGCTAGATGCCTGTCAACATTTAAATAAATCTCTAATGTGTGATGTTTCCTTCATCTTTATAATTATATCTATATTTTTTCATGGGTTACTAAGAGAATTCTGGCTTATCTTTGGCGGGGAGAAGGGCAAGTATGAAGCCCAGAAAAGAAGGGCCATATATAGAGGTGGAATGTGTTCACATTCCAGCAAGGCACAACAGAAATATCTCCAGGGTAAGGTAGAGACATGGGCCAGATGCTCAGCAGGTGTTAGTGTAACTCCATTGGCATCACGGTCTGACTCATAACTTTCAAAAGAGCATCCAGCACACTGCCAAAGCCCTTATGGCTCACATTTACAAGGAAATGGGTGTAGGATGCAAAATAATGCACACAAGGAAGTGCCAACCGGATCATCTAAAATCTGTCACAGTGCATCTGGATGAAAGGAGGGGGGTGTGCTAGAGGCAGTCGTCCAGTCGGCAGATAGAATGGACACATCCCTCATCAAGGGACATTCACACCTGTATGCAGCACACTGATGGACACGAAGGACCCCAGGAGGGTCACCAGGTAATATCACCTAGGGTGTATAAAATGTCACAATGTGAACATCAGCAATTTTGTGCAAGCGGCTGTCAGAGTATTGTGAGACTGGTTTAATCTTTAAAAAAAGATTCAGTGGGAGAGGGAAAAACATACAAAGGAATATGTTGATCAAGGTTGTTCATGTAGAAGTTTAGTCTCTGAGAAGAGACTTTTGATTTTTACAGTGCCCCGCTGGATGTCCTTCTGCAATGCTGTTAACAAAATGTGTCTTTCTTGCTGAAACATATGAATTAGTTAGTTTGTAGGACACAAAGCTCATATGCTCAGGCAAAATCATAGATTTCTCACTATGTTGGAGTTTTGGGGGCAGGAACCATCTATTTGTTCTGTGTTTGTACAACACGTAACATAAGACAGTTGTGGTTCATAGTTGGAGCGCCTAGTTTCTACCACAATACAAATAATAATAATAACAGCTAAGAGCTAAGATATGACCAGCCATCAGCAGGAGTATCCACCGAAGAACAACCCACAGAAGCCATGTAATGAACACTGGGAAGTCATTGATAAGGAATTCATATGATCATTTTAAAAGTTAGTGATTCAGAATAGCAAAGACCAAGTCCCTAACTGGTATGCAGCCTTGTTAACTTCATTGGACCTACGCTGAGGATTATCTGAGGATCTGGCTGTAAACAGTTCCCACCATCACAATTTGAAAATATTCTCTAGCTCTGTCCCTTTCCAACTAGCATAATCTCACCCATGGCAGGGTTCTACTGTAATAAAGAGCCCACCTGCCATTTCTGAATTCAGACGCAGATCGTGACAGATGAAGACATGTTAAAATAATAGTAACAATGAAGGAAGTGTGTGAGATAGAAATGTCCCTGCTGGGTTGGAAGGTGAATCCAGCTTGTTCTCTCCCAGATTAGAAAGAAAGGGAGGAGAGAAAAGGACAGATGTCAAACCTATAATTGGCGCTCTCTGGGACCAGAGCAGCATCAATGGAACAGTCAAAGTAATAACTAAGGGTACGTCTACACTACGGGATTATTCCGAATTTGCGTAATAACTAAGTGAGGAGCATATTACAGAAACTGAAGGAAGGAAGAGAGGGTGATAGACTCCGCAAAAGTTTGGTTTCGGGGAACTTAGGCACTAAAGGGAGCTTTAGATGTGGCCAGGAGGAGATTGTTGGTGATTTCTAGTGCCAGCACTCCTAGTGAAGAAGACCAAAGGCAAACTGCAAGGAACCACAGAGGAAGTTACCCCAGGATAGTATGTAAGGGTGTGTGAACAGATCTGTTGCTCAGGTAGTTTAGGAGCAAAGGGAAGTAAAAGATGGAGTGTTAAATAAGGGATTCAAAGTGAGGGGGCAGATAGGAAGGTGAAGGAGGTGGTGAGAGAGAGTTGGAAGACATAAGTGGAAGAATGAGAAGCTTTCTGCCTTGTATGTGGTTTCTCTAGCAATAAAGGGAGTGCAACCATTTACTGCAAGACAAACACCTCCCTGGGACATAATTTCTGTGGCCAGATAGCTTTACAATTGCACTTTCATTTCTGCTTAATTTTAGAGAAGGGGGAAATAGCCTGGACGCGGGGCGCTGTACCGTTCCAGACGTCCTGCGGGCCTCAGAAAAAAGCAACACACTGTCTTCAGCAGAGTAACATTGAAAGGATATAATAAGCAAAATTATAACCTACCACTGTGATGCCTGCCTACCGCACCTCCCACACTGACAGCATTATGTGCCACTCCAAACGAAATTCACCCTGGTAATTGCAGCTCCTCTTCAAACAGACAAAGAATCTATCTGTTTGCTGATTAAAAGCCTTTTTAACTACCAACAAAGGCTTTGTTTATTTTAAATATTTGCACAGTGGGGTTTCCAAGGACCAAAAAAAAAACCTGTGTGGCATGTTGACAGGAACAATAGAACAGCAAGAGAACACATCAGCAAGATCGAAGATATCAAAAGAAAAACATACAGGTGCCAATCGGTCTATTCGGCTCTATTCTTTCTTCAGGGTTTGTAATAACTCCGCAGTATGTTATTTTTTCCTGACCGGCTGTTTAGACATAACTTTTTTTTTAACCTTCCTGAAAACACTCCCTGTTGACAGCAGGCCAATAGTTATTCAGCCTTACTAAAAATGTCAATAAAAAAAACCTTGTTATATATATTTTCACAATGTGTCTCTCATCTGGACTCCAGATAGAAATCTACAGCCAGCCGAGAGCGTGAAAACTCCAATGATTATGTAATCCCCGGTGTCTGCGTGAATAACTGTTTATCTGCTGAAAAGTAGATGCTTGGAAAAAGCGTGTAATTTAGTAATTTGACCGACAAAAGTCAAATAGTATTAACACTTGGACCTGATGCTGATTCTCTCTCACACTGGTGCAAACTTGAAAGCTGTGAAGTCCCACCAGTGTCAAACTCGTGTGCGAACAAAGTGCGCCTGACTTAGGACCTGATCCAAAGCCCGGAGTCAGTGTCGTGATTCCCATTGAGTTCAGCAGAGTTTGGAGCAGGCCTTTAAAGACCATTCAGGCATTTTCAGCTGTGTGCTTTGTGGTGCATGGAGTCAGCATGAAGTAAAGATGTCATTGTCACAGTTCTGGACAAGTGCACCTGGATTCACACCTCTGTGGGGTATTTCCAGGCTGACCAGTTCCATGCCTTCACTGTGTTGTTCCCAGCAAAAGACACTCTGCCTAAGCAGCCCCCCCGTGCTTCTCTCATCAGAGACAGTACACTGTGCAGCTGCTACAGTTATAAGTTACCACACTGTTCTTTTTAAGCAAGCATATATTGTTCTTGAGGTAAAAGCACTACAGAAAAAAACACAGTAAAAACAATAAAAGAATCTACTAAAGTCCTAGGAAGCTTATACGAGATTCCCCTACTGCAACATGGGATCTGGCAGCTGAACAGCCCTTTAAATCCTCCTCCCTCCCACACACACATGGGTATTCCTTTGGTTTCCTTTTGCCCAGAATAAGAACCTTCATGAAAAGTTTAGTCCATCCTCAGGGGCGGCTCTAGAAATCAGGCTGCCCCAAGCAGCGCGGTGCGCTGCGCCGCCCTTCCCCGGTCCTGCGGCGGGTCCCCTCTTCCCGCGGCTCCGGTTAAGCTCCCGCAGGCATGACTGCGGCAGGTCAACCGGAGCCCGGGACGAGCGGACCTGCCGCAGGCATGACTGCGGCGGGTGCCGTGGTCCCGTGGCTCCGGTTGACCTGCCGCAGGCATGCCTGCGGGAGCTCAACCGGAGCCGCGGGAAGAGGGGACCCGCCGCAGTCATGCCTGCAGCAGGTCCGCTCGTCCCGGGGCTCCGGTGGACCTCCCGCAGGCATGACTGCGGCAGGTCCGCCAGCCCAGCCTCCCGCCCTCCCCGGCGGCAGGGGACGCCCCCTACATTTTGCCGCCCTAGGCACCAGCTTGTTTTGCTGGTGCCTAGAGCCGCCCCTGTCCATCCTTTATACAGTTCAGAGATCTTTGAACTGAAGTTTTAAGGACCAGGTAATCGCTAGACAATCAGTTTGTCTTCGAAAGACTGGCTTTGAAGGCAAGAATTTGCATTTCCCTCCTCCCAAGTACTTTGTAGGACTTTACATGCATTGTCCCAAACAGTTCTTTCAAGTTTCTAATGCTCCCCGGAGATCTTGTTAATTATGTCTTCCTCCCACAGACGTGCCGAACATTCCCACTAGAGTACATAATTATTTGCATTTTGAACACTATAAACTATAATTCAGTGAGGTTTACACAGCACATTACAGGACACTGACTTCTCTGTTATGATCATCTCATGTTGCAGGTACTTCAGTGACAAAAAGCTGAGTACTATTCCTTTTATTCAAACACATGGTTCCCAAAGGCCCTGAGTCTTGCTATGGTACAAAACAATCCTAAATTGCTCTATCCAACCCTGTCATGATCATCACAATGTCAAGGGAAGCTCATGTGACATAGAGTCAGGAAAATAGCTCCTATGCTACTCCTCTTCCTCGTCACTTGTGGAGAGGGTGCTGATGGGGAAAAAAGGGGGTGTGGCTTGCAATTTCCTGCACCTTGACTGCTCTGGCTCCTATGTTGGCTCCTGGAAGCTATTGGTAGCTGGTGTATGTTGGAGTCGAAATCAGGGGACTGGCCCAATGTACAGCTGGCAAAGGTTTGGGGAGCACAAAGGTTGCTTAAAGCCTTAAATCTTTTTCCAGCCTACCTCTTTCTGAGTCACCTTGATGTGACTGGGTTATTCACTTGAATTTAAGTGAGCCCCGCATGACCATAATTCCAGTCACATTAAAAAAATCAAGTTATAATTACAGTATATCTGCAGGGCTCAATCTGGAAGACTGGCTGTAACCAATAGGAGTTCTGCCTGAGTAAGGACTGAAGGGTTGGTCTCATTGTTCTCCATGTTCTACCAGACTTGCTTACCTTTACATTACTCACCTGAACCCAAATAAAGTGCCATCCTGACTACAGCTGATTTGCTCCTGCTACCCAAACCCGGCCCTTCCTTATAGGAAACAAAGGGTTAGGCAAGGGCCTGCCCTGCCTAGGTGAACAAGGAGCTACTGCCCCCATGCCCCAGGGCGGGACTGGGCACAGTCTCTCCTGAGCACAAGGCCACTGCAAGAATAGTACCATTATTAGTGCAAGACTCCACAGAGCGAGTGGGGAGAGAGGAAGGCCAGGACCTCACCTCACCTCACAAAGGCTGGTGTAGTTGCACCCAGCTCAAATGCTGCCCATTTGTGGGATGTAGTGGCCACTCTGCAATTCTGGACTATCATATTAAGACACGGTCTTGCTTTGGGGATGGTGAGGAGGAGCTCCAGGAGGCATTGTGCACGGCTCAGACAAATGCAGTGGAAGTCCGTCTGGGGCAGAGTAGATGGTTACAAACAACGTGGTGGAATCCTGGCTGTGCTGAAGCCAATGGGAGTTTTACTATTGGCCTCAATGCTGGGGCCAGAATTTCCCCCACAACAACACGCCATTAAAGTCCATTCTGTGTGTGGCTTCCAGAAGAAGTGCTGTCCCCCTTGGAAAGAGAGACAAAAATATTCAGATGTTCTCCCAAGCACACAGAAGGTCTCCCATCCTCCATCTCTGAACTGCCTCTCTTCTAGAGTAGCTTGGAAAACAGGGGGACAAAATGGTGATTCCACCCCTATCCCCAGGAAATTCAAAATTTGAACACTTTCAACTGGCTCAGTAGTTGGGTGAGAAACAGGGAAACACACCTGTAATTTTTTTGTCTAAACTCGGGGGATTGTGTGTGGGAGAGTTGGGCGGGGGGGGGAATACATTTTTGACAGAAATATTTATCTAGATTGTTTTTAATTATTATTTTTTCAAATGTCAGCTCTTTCAAGATATTGTGAAATTTGGGATGTTGGAGATAGTCCTGGGATTATTTGGTAGAATAATAGAATCATAGAATATCAGGGTTGGAAGGGGCCTCAGGAGGTCATCTAGTCCAACACCCTGCTCAAAGCAGGACCAACACCAACTAAATCATCCCAACCAGGAATTTGTGAAGCTGGGCCTTAAAAACCGTTAAGGAAGGAGATTCCACCACCTCCCTAGGGAACCCATTCCAGTGCTTCACCACCCTCCTAGTGAAAAAGTTTTTCCTAATATCCAACCTAAACCTCCCCCTCTGCAACTTGAGACCATTACTCCTTGTTCTGTCATCTGGTACCACTGAGAACAGTCTAGATCCATCTAGACTGAAGATGAGAAGGTTAAAGGGCCATGACAAACATAATTTATCACATGAATATAGCTTTCCTTTGTGGGTACAAATATATGTATTTATATATACACATAAATATACACACAGATTCTCAAGCATGGGTTACAGTATATGATACACATACAAATGTAGACAGATACACTTACTCTATCCCACACACAATGGTGAACACAACTAATTCACAAAGCTCTCAATTTATGAAGACCTAAACACAGTAAAACCCTCTTAATTGGAAAACCCCCATAGACAGTATATCATCCACATTCAAAGAAGAGACAAAGAGTCCTGTGGCACCTTATAGACTAACAGACGTATTGGAGCATAAGCTTTCGTGGGTGAATACCCACTTCGTCAGATGCATGTAGTGGAAATTTCCAGAGGCAGGTATAAATATGCAGGCAAGAATCAGTCTAGAGATAACGAGGTTAGATAAATCAGGGAGGATGAGGCCTTCTTCTAGCGTTGAGGTGTGAACACCAAGGGAGGAGAAACTGCTTTTGTAGCTGGCTAGCCATTCACAATCTTTGTTTAATCCTGAGCTGATGGTGTCAAATTTGCAAATGAACTGAAGCTCAGCAATTTCTCTTTGAAGTCTGGTCCTGAAGTTTTTTTGCTGCAGGATGGCTACCTTTAAATCTGCTATTGTGTGTCCAGGGAGGCTGAAGTGTTCTCCTACAGGTTTTTGTATATTGCTATTCCTAATATCTGACTTGTGTCTATTTATCCTTTTACATAGGGATTGTCCAGTCTGGCCGATGCACATAGCAGAGGGGCATTGCTGGCGCGTGATGGCGTATATTACGTTGGTGAACATGCAGGTGAATGAACTGGTGATGTTGTGGCTGATCTGGTTAGGTCTTGTGATGGTGTCGCTGGTGTAGATATGTGGGCAGAGTTGGCACTGAGGTTTGTTGCATGGATTGGTTCCTGAGTTAGAGTTACTATGGTGTGGTGTGTGGTTGCTGGTGAGAATATGCTTAAGGTTGGTGGGTTATCTGTGGGCGAGGACTGGCCTGCCTCCCAAGGCCTGTGAAAGCAAGGGATCGTTGTCCAGGATGCATTGTAGATCACTGATGATGCATTGGAGAGGTTTTAGCTGGGGACTGTAGGTGATGGCCAGTGGAGTTCTGTTGGTTTCTTTCTTGGGCTTGTCTTGCAGCAGGAGGCTTCTGGGTACATGTATGGCTCTGTTGATTAGTTTCCTTATTTCCATGTGCAGGTTTTGAGAATGCTTGGTGAAGATCTTGTAGGTGTTGGTCTCTGTCTGAAGGGTTGGAGCAAATGCGGTTGTACCTCAGTGCTTGGCTGTAGACAATGGATTGTGTGGTGTGCCCGGGATGGAAGCTGGAGGCATGAAGGTAGGCATAGCGGTCGGCGGGTTTTCAGTATATGGTGGTGTTAACATGACTGTCACTTATTTGCACTGTGGTGTCTAGGAAGTGGATCTCTCATGTAGAGTGGTCCAGGATGAGGTTGATGGTGGCGTAGAAGCTGTTGAAATCATGGTGGAATTCTTCCAGAGTCTCCTTCCCATGGGTCCAGATGATGAAGATGTCATCACTCTTTGTTGCTTTTTACAGATCCAGACTAACACAGCTACCCCTCTGATACCATTCAAAGAAGAGACCATTAAAGAAAAAAATATGCGGGCAAAAACTTACAGTATTAGGAAAAAAAATGGCACAAGACATTTTACTGAATAGAACAGAAGAACAAAAATGCCACTCATTGCCTTTCACCATCATTGAAATCTTTTTCTTCTTTAACTATTTATTTGAGACGAGCCAAAATTAAAACCCCAGCTCTAAACAGTCCAAATTTTTTGAGCTAGGTTGGAGCTGAGATAAAAAAATTGTAGCTTGGGCCTATGTGGATTATTTTTTAGCACCTTATAGTCCTCAGCTGATGTGAGTTAGCACTGAAGTCAATGGAGCTATGCCAATTTATAACAGCAGTTGTTCTGAACCAAAATGCCTGAAAACTGGCATTCAGCCTCTCATTTGCACCTGTTTGAGCCTTAGTTAAGCACCATTTGACCCCTTGGTACCGGCCAAATGTTTCATTCTTAGAAACATATTTGCTAATTCAGGAGACCAGACTAGCTGATGACAATGGTCCCATCTGGCTTTAAAATCAATGAATCTGAACCAATTAAGCTGAAGTTATGACCACTTACTACTGCTAGCCTAAATCAATTCCTTGGGAGGTGTGGCTTTAAAGCAGTGACCTCACTGTAAGCACACCTCAGTTAAGGGACTGTACTTGGTACACCTGACTGCTAGCAATAATACTAAATCATGAAACAAGTCAGATAACACGTAGTTTGTGCTAAAAAAAATTAAACCCTGGATCTGTTAAGCTTCTTGGGATTGTTCTTCTTGTGCATCATTGTAGGCCTTGGTGCCCATGCGGGGTCTCTCAGACTGAGCATTATTTCTGCTGTTATTAATATTTATTATCATTGTGTGAGCACCTCCAGGCTCCAGTCAGAGATCAGGGCCTCATTGTGCACCCCTATGTAATAATAAAAAAAAGATAGTCCCTGCCTCAAAGAGCTTACAGTGTGAATAGATCACGTGAGAGAATAGACAGAGAAAACCAAAAAAGAAAATAGCAGGGTAAGAGTGGAATGCCCATACTTGGTCTAATACTTGTCATAGTAGACATTATGGATCACATTCATCTCTGGTACAGCTCCATTATCTTTCCAAGGGTGGGAGAACTATACCAGGGAGTAACTTAGCTCATAACACATAGACATGCAGATGTCCTGCCCTGCAGGCTTTCACAGCTTTATTAATCAGTATTTCATGCAATCAGTTAAAAGCGGCGAAACTAGAATTATGTGATCATCGTCATAAAGGGAACCATATATTGCATCTTGTTTAACCATCTGCTCTAATAGTGCTGTGGGAATTGAATTGCTTATAATAAATGAAATGTGCAAGTAGCACTCACACATGTAAAGCGTATGAATCAGTAAGTTCTGTCGATTTCCACACTTGCTTCCTCATACTTGCAGTCCCTTAGTTCTGCCTTCCATGAACCTGTCCGTGCACAAGTTCTTCACTATTCAGATCTTCCACCTCCTCTGGGACTATGAGCAGCATCAGTGAGGATGGATCTCGCCATCTTGGGCCCCGGCTGTGACAACTAGGCCTACAAATTCACGCTAACGGTAAGCTTGCCTCTAAAAAATTAGTGAAAATTCATAACTTGTCCCAATGACCTGTTATGTAAAATTCTTTAGGAAAAGATGTAAGAAGGAGACAGAGGTGAATTAATTTAAATGGAAAGGGTTTTCCTGATACCACTCAAGAACTGTGTTAAAATTATAACTGGTGAACAAGAGGACTAGAGGACTGGAAATCAATTAAGCAAAATTGCTACGTTGGAAATTAGGCTGATTGGTCAACAAAATAACAAGAGTCTGGAGTATTATGCCCAACACTCCCTTTTGGGCTTCTCAAAAAGAGACTTGGGGGAGGGAGGGGAAGCGAGCTACAGCAAAGCTGACTGACTAAAAGACAAGAGAAGGGAAAGGAGCAAGCTCCACCATCATGGCTGCCACCCTTACCATCTCCTGGGACCCGAGACCTTCATCATCCTAATCCTCAGGGACGTCCAGACCACACACGAGAGAGAGAGGGAACCAAATGACATCTCCACTTCCACTAGCTCCTGCTAAATCCCTGGGATATGAGACTTTGTCTCCCCTCCCTGCACCCCATGTGTCTATTTCCTTCCCTACCTCATTTCTTCTCTTTCCTATCCCTTTCCTTTTTCCTTCTGTCTAATAAGAGCCTGGCTCAGCTGGCCAAGGCTGCATATTGTGCAACACTGCTGTAAGCCTTTAATCGGGGCATGTCTATACTTACCGGAAGATTGATGCACCGGTGGTTGATTTAGCGGGTCTAGTGACGACCTGCTAAATCAACCACAGATCGCTCTCCTGTCGACTCCGGTACTCTACCGGAACGAGAAGCATAAGGTAAGTCGATGGGAGAGTGTCTCCCGTCAACCCAGCGCGGTGTAGACACCACACTAAGTTGACCTAAGCTACATCAACTCCAGCTATCTAATTCACGTAGCTGGAGTTGTGTAACTAAGGTCGTCTTACCCCCGTAGTGTAGACAAGAACCAGAAAAGCAGCTAAAAGCAATGGCTGATAAGCCTGTGCTGTGCCTGTGTTTTTCCAGAGTGAGGCTGCAAGTGAAAATCGACACTAGAGACAGAAGCTGAATTTTCTGTCTTTGCTTTTCTTTCTTTCCCCCTTTTGTGGGTGTGTGTTTTGTCTTTCTTTTAGGAAATGGGATTGGCCTTTAGCAACAACAGCTCCAGTCCATCTCAACTCACTTCTCTTGTTCCCTAAAGGACAGTTATTACCATCTTTAATACCAACTAAGAGACTGTTAAGCAAGGATCTTTAAAGACTCTCTCCAGCTAAAGGGAAAGAGAACATGGGTGGTTGTAAGAACGAAAGCCTTACTTAATACTTTACATTTCAAATGCTGTAACTTTTTTCCTCCTCTTTCTGTATCTTTAATAAAAGGCTAAAAAAAGATTTGTAATGGTATCTGCCATGGTACTAACCCAGCTGAGATCTCTGTATACCAAACCCTGAACCTTGTTTAAAACTGTTTAATGTTGGAGAGTGACAGAGTTATATTAGCACCTTTGATCTTCAGGCCCATGTATTCCGTCTAAAATAACAGAACACCACTAACACCTAAAAACAAACAATAACACGCCACAGGGACTGTGTCTACTAGTTCTCTGAGTATCTCGGAAGTGCTGGGGACTGAATCATGTGTGCTGCTTTATCTGATGAATTCACACCCTGTGGTGAGTTGTTTCATTTATTAAATGGGTTATTGACTCACAGGATGAAGGAAGATATGGGAAACACCAATTAAGAGAGGAAGGATGGTTTGGATTCAATTCCTGACCCTGCCACAGACTTCCTCCATGACCCACTGGGAACAGAGTTACACCAATCCTAATTTACACTTACTATTCTTGGGTGGGATCCATGAAACAATTTAGGCAGCTAAATCTTGTGTTCAGGCATATAAATAATATTTTTAGGCATCTAAGTCCCATCCATTGCACCTCTGAGGTTCCCAAAACACCCACCTAGCCCGTAGTGTAGCACTGACAGACCCTGGTTGTCGTCAGACAGGATTGAACCAGGGACCTCTGGAGTTTAGTGCATGAGCCTCTACAGCATGAGCTAAAAGCCAGCTGGCTCTTAGCTAAGGCTGTAGCAGACTCATTTAAATCTCTCTCTAAGTGGTCTCGTTGCCACTAGATGGGACAGAACACCACACCCAGGAGGTGTTTGGGTTACAATAGCAGCTAACTTGCTGCTATCAAAGTTCCTTAGGTGACTACATTACAAAATTGTCAGACAAAGTTATGTCAACGGACAGCCACCGCAGTAATTGGATCGGTTTTACGTGTCCACACTATGCGCTTTGTGTCAGCGATGCACGTCCTCACCAGGAGCACTTGCACTGATTTAACTGCCAGGGTGGGACGGTTTCTGAAAGGCAGCAACAATCAATGTAAGCAACGCAGTGTCTGCACTGACTCTGCATTGACCTAGCTACATTGACCGAAGCGCTACACCTCTCGCAGAGGTGGAGTTATTAAGTTAGTGGAGTGAGTGAGTGACATCGGTGGGAGCTACATCACAAATGAATGCTCATTGATGTTGTGGCAAAATGCCCAGTGTCCCTCCACAACCCCTACACAGGGCCTCAGTCTGGACCCAGAGAGATGGTCCTTGAAGGAGAATTTTCGCAGGGGTGGCTGTTAGCTAAGAAGGGGGTGTGGCCAGCATCTTACAAAGCCCAGAGGCCTCTACCTCATGGTGGGTCCCATGCAAGTGAGATGCTACAGATCTTGAAGGATCTGGCTCTCATCTCCCCTTCCACACTACTGCACATAACCATGTCCCACACATGCCCCCTTCTGCCCTGCTCAAGCCACCACACCCTAGTCAGAACCCAACATGGCCTTTCCTACCATAGGGACAGGTGCCTAACCCTAGTGGCACATGTCCCCCTGTAATAGGATAGTCTTCCCTTTTAAGGATCTGCACAGCCAGGGAGCAGCAGGCCCTGGTCTAAGGAGAAGCCCAGAAGGCAGGTGTTAGGAACCAGCCAATTCAGCTAAACAGATTGGCTGTGTTTCCCAGCTGGAAGCTAGAAGTGAGGTCCCAGCCCCATAAGAAATGGGGTTGGGAGAAACTCTTCACTGAGTAGCAGCAGAAGGCTACAATAGTGATATATGGAGGGACAGGAGGTGAGGGGAATGCAAAGAGGGAGAGGAGTGTGAACAGAGGGGAAGGGGAGAGGTGATGAGTACAGGTCAGAGGAGAAGAGGGAGTTGGAGAGGGAGGAGAGAGGTGATGGGAGAGAATACAGGGAAGGTCAGAGAAGCAGAGGAAGTCAGAGAAGGAGTTAGAGGGGACGCAGAGGAGGAATCAAAAGGAGGTGAAAGGTAGTGAGAGAATAGTGAAAAAGAAAACAAAATGAGGTGGCAAGAGTAGGAGATAGAACAGGAGAGCAAGAGAAAGGAAGGGAGGGAGGAGTTTTCATGACTCAGATGGCTAAGCCACATGAGACTCTGGGCTGGGTGGGGGTTGGTCTCTGGCAGAGACAAGCAGTGGTGCCTGAGATCTTGCCCGTGTGGGTTGCCCCCTAAGGAGAGTGGGTGCATCTGGGTACTGAGTAGCCATTAGCAGTACATTGGCAATTCAATTAACTGCTGTAAATAGGCTGTCCAGCTTCTCATTCTGAGCTGGAACGGCCTCGTGAACCCAACCATGGATGGCATTGCTCATGTGGGCCTCTTTCATCTGTAGATCCCAGGGCCCCAGCACCAGTTCAAGGTCTTTTTAATGCTCTCTTCTGAACTCCTGCCATTTTCTGCATCGTGATCGCATTCTGGTCAACAAGGAGGTGAAAACAGTCTTCTGTTACTGGGATTGTGTCCCCTCCTTGCCAGAACCAGGACTGGGTGTGGGCCTTGATGATCTTACCAGATGTATGGAGGGCTGTGCATGAGGAGGACAGCGGGAACTGGTTCAAGGTGGACTTGCAGGGGAAATAGTGGAGGAAGAGGATGCTGAAAGGACTATGCCAGATGGTGATGTGTTCCAGCGGGTGTGCACAGGTTCACCTCAGATTGTGCAGTTGGCATCTGTGAGGAGCTGTAGGTCTCCGAAGAGGTGATGAGTTGAGGTGCAGGATGTTGTTGGTTAGGTAATGGGGCTCCCTATTCTGGCAAAGGAGCTTCATCTGCTGGCTTGCTGCAGGAAAAGCATAAACCAATAGACTGTGTGCACTTTTTCTTGCTGTGGTGTGGATCTCCACCACATATTCAAAAGTGCACAACCTGAAGACATACGCTGGAGTGATATCTTGCAACACATAAGACTGTTGCCTTCCTTGACCCACCCTCCTGGGATGGGATGGGATGGGGGACAGGGGGCATGGCAGACGTGTGGAGAGTGGGGTGCAGTGGGTAATGGTAAATGGAATCACAGAGCTGCTGAGTGGCTGTGGTCCCCATCTGGACTGTAGGATAAGTGTCAGTGGAGTCTGTGACCATTGTGGCTACAGTGATCCACAGCCTATAAAGTCCACGTGTCCACTCTGTGCATAGCATTGTCTTCATGCATCTGTTCTGCCATTCCTGCTTATTGCGTTGTTGCCAATGCATCCATGTGGTATTCCCTACCACCCTGGGATGATCTGGGAGCTGGGCCTGCCATGCTGCCATTTGAACAATTCCAGGCCAAAGGTCCATGGGGCTTGTGAAGCCATTAAATGCAGGCTGTTTGTGATGGGTCAAGGATATGGCATTTGTCAGTGATAGGGTGGCTCAGCTCCCCCCCACCCAATGTCTCACCCTC
Organism: Mauremys mutica; assembly: GCF_020497125.1. Lineage (NCBI taxonomy): Eukaryota > Metazoa > Chordata > Testudines > Geoemydidae > Mauremys > Mauremys mutica. The sequence goes on along the minus strand of NC_059081.1, from coordinate 6,847,572 downwards.
TGTTCTTCCCTGTCCCCATGGGGCTCTGCCCACCTCTCTGGGTGTGTATGAGCACATGATCTGCTGCTAATTCTCTCTCCCTCTTCCTCTGTCCTGATGGCTACGTTGTGGTTTTAATTCACAGTGGGCTGTCATGGGGCCAGTAGGGAGGGGAAGACTGATTGGGGGTGGGGTGGGAATGGTTCTTTGGCACAGTGGTTGGGGCCCCCACCTGGGAGGTGGGAGGGAAGTCCTTGGTCTAGTCGAATAGCTTCACCAGGAGGGGTCAAGAGGGACCCCATAGCTCCGTGCTTGGAGCACTCTCTTGAGAGGTATTGCAGACCCCTGTTCAAATCCTTCATGCCCTTCTGGCTGAGTGGACGTCCGGGGGCCTGCACCTTGGGTCTGTCCTGTCCCTGGTGAGTGCTTTACCTGTGGCCTACCACTAACTCGTCTTCCCCTCTCATCCCATTTCTGTGTGAGGTGAGGCACGTGCCTATTTCATTCCCTCAGACAATGACTTAGGCACCTAAGTCGCCTGACTCCAGGGCCCTCGCTAAGGGGCAGATCATTAAGCAGAGATGGGTGTCTCCCTGCAGCCCAGACTTCGGGCAGGTCTACCCTACAAATTTACATCGGCGTAGCTGTGCCGCTGTAGCACCTTTGGTGAAGATTCATGCTTTAAGCCAACGAGGGAGAGAGCTCTCCCATCGGCTTAGTAACTCCACCTCTGCGAGAGGCAGTAGCTATATTGGCAGGAGAAGCTTTCCCGCCAACGTAGCGCTGTCTACACAGGGGATTGCAGTCGGTATAGCTACATCGCTCAGAGGTGTGGATTCTTCACATCCCTGAGTGACGTACGGTAGTGTAGTAGTGTAGGTGCCTAAGCTTTCGTCTATCTCTCTGAGAGGGGTGGGGCTTAGGACACTCTCCTCTTGTGGGCATCTCCCATTGGCAAGCTTAGGTGGCTGCCCACATAACATGCGGCCTTTTGTGGATCACGTTTTTGGGCATCTGTGTCTCACCATCCATCCTGTAGGGGGTGCTAGGTACCTAACTCAGCTTGGAGGATTGCAGGGCTGCCCATGATTTTCTAGGCACTTAACAGCTGGGCTCCACCCTGAACCCTAAGTCCCTTTGTGTATCCTACCTCTTGTTACAAATGTGGCTGAAGTAGAATATTGTAGAATGTAGTTGGGTTTTTTTAACTGCAGAGTGTGAATAGTGGAAACACTATAATAGAGCCTACAGACGTAAAAGCTGCTACATCTTAGGTTGTTTCTATTCCCTCTGGTCTTGATTCCAGTCCCACTTAACCTGGCTTTACACAGAGGTAACTCCAGTGAGTAGAATTACTCCTGATTTAGAGCCCACTGAAGCCAGTGGATGACTTCAATGGACTTTGGATCAGGCCTTTATGACGCTGTGAATGAGATCAGAATCAGGTCCCTAGCTCCTTCCTCCTATCCCGAGCAATCTGAAAAAGTGAAACAGCTACTGACAACCCTGCAGCTTGTTGCTGGGAGCTACTGCTGCATCTGCAAGGGATTGACAGGGACAGCTTTCACTTTGCAGCCTATTTAGGCCTCTACCCCCCCTGGAAGAGAAGAGGGAAAGGAGGGTTGGGAAACCTGGAGGAGACAGTATAGAGATAGCAGCAATGTGTTCATTCACTGAGTCAAAGGCCATGTTGGCCACCTGCATTGCAATTCACCCAAGCTATTTTTTTCCCTACACTCTCTGCTTCCTCACATACACTTTCTTTTCCTGTTAATCATAGAATATGAGGGTTGAAAGGGATCTCAGGAGGTCATCTAGTCCCACCCGCTGCTCAAAGCAGGACCAATCCCCAGAGAAATTTTTGCTCCAAATCCCTAAATGGCCCTCTCAAGGACTGAACTCAACCCTGACTTTTGCAGGCTAATGCTCAAATCACTGAGCTATCCCTCCCGCAATTCAAGGACACCCCTGTCCCTTGTACCATGCTTGCTTCCAAGAGCATCTCCATTTCATAACAACACATTCAGTTCAGCGTAATCTCTTAAGAATGTTTCTCCCCCTTTTTATCTGGGCCTCAGATGGCTCAGCACTGACCTAACAAATTAAAAAAGGATGGAGCTAGGATTTTTTCCTCTTTAAGAGGACCTACAGGGACTTGTTTGCTCTAGTTTAAACCCCTGGCATAAGAATACACAGCAGTTCTTCTGATTTAAGTGTTATTAGCTAAATGTGGATGTTGTTTTGGTATCCAAGGTGGGTGTGTAGGGGGAGAGGCCAAGAAAAAGCCAAAGGGATTCTTTGGTGGTCTTGGTGGTTGTTAAAATCTCTAACTGAAAATCTTATTTTAAGTAAAACAACACGAATCGATTGCAAAGGAACCCACAAGCATCCACCCTGTGCACCACTACAGTATGTTAACATTCCTCTGCTGTCAGCTGATCTTTAACTAATACAAGAGATTCAGTAACATTTGTGTAATCTGGCAGAGAGCTACAGCTCTGCCACCATTCTAGCAGGCTCGCCTCAGCGGTGAGACGAGTGCATCTGTCTCAACCCTTGATGGACAAAATCAGCCACATATTACAGGGCTGAAATCTCTTTACTTTCCAAAATGGGAGGGTGACCATACAGAACTGATTCATTATCATGGAAATGGATCTCGTTCCAAGAGGAAACCATCTTTTTAAGGTCAGTGAGTGTAAACCTAGATTGTGCTTTCAGGCCCAGCCCTGAATAAGGGGGGTTGTGCATAAACTGCACAACTCCACGAGCAGCTCCCAGAGGTGCTGTGACTTAAACACCCCTCTGCGTTACAACTCCTCCTTTACTTGTTCACAGGGGGCAGCAATTCGTACCAGCAGCAAAATATGACACCTCTTGCATCAGAACAGCTGAGCAATGTAGGGAGGTGGAGCCCAGATTTCAAACATTCTGCACCTCTTTGCTCTAAGGAGCGGAGTAAGTGGAGAACATAAGAAGAACATAAGAACGGCCGTACTGGGTCAGACCAAAGGTCCATCCAGCCCAGTATCCTGTCTACCAACAGTGGCCAATGCCAGGTGCCCTAGAGGGAGTGAACCTAACAGGTAATGATCAAGCGATCTCTCTCCTGCCGTCCATCAGAGGATCAGAACATGCTTATTCCTGCATGACTAGACCTAATGTGCTGGTAGCCTGTGTGAGAACATAAAACGGAGGGCAGTGGTCTCTACTCCCCCTTACTCCCTTGTGTGGGCATGCAGTCTAAATCACAATCTAGCGCTCCGTGGTTATCAGTTGCCTCCTTCTGCAATTACAGCAGGGTTAAAATGGCCTAATGATTCCATTAATTTCCACACACAAAAATGACCTCCATCCATAACAGAAATTAGGTAAAGGACTAAAGGATAACAGAACAGAATCCCTTCACATAGGAATATAGCCTGTCATACCTGGTCCAGCTGCTGCTTATAATAATACTCAGCACTTCAGCTGGGTGAACCATTTGTCACAAATGATTTATTTAATGAATTTAGCCCTTCCTGCCCCCATTTGCAAACTTTCTGCAAAGTGATGCAGAGTTGTTCATTATTTGTAATGGTCCATCAAATCGTTTGTCTCAATAAATGAGAGTATGGATGAGGAGTGAACTGAGAGCTGAGGCATAAACTTTCAGCAGTGACTAGTGGGTTGAGATGCTCCAATCTGTATAGAGACTGAAAATCAGACCATTTTTGAGTGCCCCATTTGGACACTCAAAATCACTAGTCCCGTCTGAAAATGTAGATAAGTGCTTAATCAGTGTAGGCAATTATTCAGTTAATTTGAATGGCATTTTATTGCCTGATTGGATGACTGCCTCTCTGGGAAAAGGAGAAGAGAGATCATGTAATGAATCACAATGTCCTCTTGTTTGCATATGAAACAAGCACCTCCTTCCACAAACTGTTGTATGAATGGAAGTGTTTGCAGAAATGTGATTACTTCTAGGAATTCTTCCTATCTTGTCCGCTTAGACTGTAAACTCTTCTGGACAGTGACTGTCTATAATGTAAGCACAGCACAGGTCCTCTATCTCAGATGGGGCCTCCGAGCACTACTGTAATATAAAGAATACAGGTTCCCTTTACACAACCAGCTCTACTTCCAGGGCCAAAGTCATCCTGTAATATAGGCCTGTCCAGGCATCTCGTCAGACTGAAATCACTGTAGTATGTGAATGTGTTCCAACAGACTGAACAATAAACAGAGTCTCTCTCTCTCTCCCTTCTCCACCTATATAGGCAGCGGATAGGTAGAAGAAATACAATTTTAATTGGAGGATTGGAGTGCCCCCTGAAAAGCGTATTGATGTTAAGCTAGGCCAGAGAAACGGGTGATATATTTAGCGAGAACAACAGTCATTCTGATCTTCCGCCAGTGTGATTTCTGTCATCTAGAACAGGCACCTGTGACAGCTTTGTCCCCAGTGGCCATCGCCCTCTCCTACTCCTCCCTCTGTTATCCTCTCCTCCTCTTTGTTCCCATTTTAATATTGGCCCCATTCCTGCAGTCTGATGTACATGAGTGGAACCTTCTACAGGCACACCTCCTTTTGTAATTCAAGCAGGCATCAGCACAGGCTAGATGCAGAGATGTTCAGTTCTTTTGGGGATCTTTATTTATATTGTCAAGCGCCGTGAATATTTATGAGGATGAGCAGTTCTGGCTCCTTTGTGCACCAAGCAGGCCACACCACTGATGCTACAAGGGGGTCTGGCTACAAGTGTTTAATACCTCATGCACTTAAATATCACAGTGATGAGGATGGTGTGAAAACTTAGCTAGACTGAAAGGCGGTGTTGTCTCATTCTCTATGGTCCCACCTCACTTCACTATGATTTACATCCAGTGGTCCCATTTAGATGGGAGCTTAAGTGGACACAGTATCTAAACACATGCACTAATGAATTTATCTTCATGACATCCCTGTAAGATGGGGAAGTATTGTTGCCCCATTTAACAGATGGGGAACTGAAGCCTAGAGCGATTAAGTGACTGGCACTAGGTCACACAGGGAGTCAGCAACTGAACTCAGGTCTCCTGACTCCCAGTCCAGCATCTTAACCACGAGACCAACTTTTCACTCATTCTGTGGAGGAGAACATATGGGCCAGAATGTGCGAGACCATTTAAGAAAGAGTTTGCATTCTACTCTTCTTAAAGCATGAATTCATTTTCTGAAGGCTGTCAAACCAAGCTGTTCTGCTGATGGCCTATCAAAGAGATGCAGGCCTGGTATGTGGAGATTGGATCCAGATATGAATTCTCCCAAAATTCAGGGGTGTCCTGACCTGTAATTCCAAACTGGATTCCTCTCTCATCTGAATAACTCTAATAATGATTAATAACTCTGCTCCTAATAAAAATCTTGCTGGCAAAAAGCCCCGAGAACATGGCATTATTTACATAATTGTCTGCAAAGAACAGCTGCTTAGCCCTCTCCTCCTGTCAGATCTGTAGTATTCCTATAGCCAAACAGTCACAAATCTTAACACTTAGGTTTGTTGCTTAAGATCCAAAGTTGCTTGGTGAGCTGACGTGCCTGATAGGAAAACAACAAGCTGTAAATATGACTGAAAACTGATGCAAAAACATTCCAGAAAATCAGGTTCGGATCCTGAGATCAGGTCAATTCCAACCACCAACCCACGGGAGCCCCACTGCAGAATCAGGCCCGTATTTACCAATAACTCTTAATTAAACTGCACAATTCACTTCTACAGCTGCTTTCCTGTAAACAAAGTGTGAATTAGTTCACTGAGTCAGTTAAAAATTGTACAATTGTGCCAGGCAACTTAAAGGGATACTGGGAAATTTGAAATCTAGTCAACTGAAGGAAAAAAAAATTAAAAGTTGTTTCAGATCCTCACCCTGAGTTCCCCTGTGTTACAATCACATTTTCTAAATTTGTTTCCTCTCCCTTCATGTACTAAGAACTCATGCAACAACAGGGGAAACTAAACCCATTTTTGTAATCATGCATACGCTTAATCATAGACTTGATTTTACTTAGGTGCGTACTTCCACAAGGGGGCTGGCGGAGTTCTGGAAACTTACCTGCTGACAGTTCCACAAAGGGATTAACTCCCCTGAGTAAAGTTAACCCCCAGCTAAATTTTTGCAGTATCTACATGACTGACTACCCCTGGTCTACACAGGTATCAATCTGAGTAGAGCCAGTTTCACTGGATTCCCTGTATAGTCAATTATTTCTGGTGACAGTGCACATTTCTTGACCAAGACATGGTCAAGGTACAGACTCCAGAATAACATTTATCACACCACAGTAACAATGATAATAAGTAAACAAAAAGATGTTGTAGTCCCTTCAAAAGCATCTGGCAGTGTGGATTTGGCCCATGGTCTGCCTATTGGCAACCCAACATTATACCTAAAAGAGAGTAGGAAATGCCATTTTAGGTGTTGCTCGTAAGAACAGGTACAAATATTCAGGCAGATATGTGATGTTTGAGTGGCCTGTCCCTTTACAGCTGAATGCTATTTGTTGTTCCTTTTTAATTCCACCTGCAGGCATTAAGCAAGCAGTGGTTCCTCCCAGCTCCATGCTTTCATATGAGTTTTGCAGCATGCCAGCAATTTAGACCTCAGCTCTCCACCGGTAACTCATAAGCACTATGGCAAATGGTTTAAACCGTCTCTCATTATTTCTGCTCATGATCAGGGATGTTTATGATGGCCCGGGACCAGAGATTTGCTCACCACAGAGACCCTAATGCTCCAAATAAATGTTCCTCGAGGATTAAAGTTGGATCGCTCATGCAGTTTTGATCCGACTTTGATACAGCACTCTATTGATGTGGGACGAAGCCGCAGCAAAGCAACGAGGTCAAGTCTCAGGAATCATTAAGCTCAGTGTTCTTGAAAGGACCTTATATGCAAGGCCATGGGCTAAGCGGAAAACCGATGCAATAAGGCTCATGCAAAATATTCTCCGAGTGCGTTGTTTTATACCCAGGAAAAACACTTTGTAAAATGATGATTTCCACCCTCCCCAGCACCCAGACACGATAATTGGCACCCTTTGTGGTGCTAACAGCTGAGACATATCAATCAAGCAGTGAACTCCCTTTTTGGCCGGGGATAGCACGTCCAGCCAGGAAGCTGAGATGTCCACCTTGCATCTCCATGTCCCTAGTCGTCTGTGCACTTGGGGGGGGGGGTGTCTCCCCCTGCTTTTAGGGAAGGCTGCGAGCAGCTACCGCAAACACTAATCTTGCTAACCGGATTAATACAGGATCAATCAGCCCCTCCTAGCCACGTGCCTGCAAGCGACCCAGCCTGACTACCCGGGACCCTCGCTCCCTTTCCAGCCGGGGTTGTTTACACGGGGTGTCCTAATGAGTTGGGGAAGCGCAGCCCACCGCCCAGGCAATGTGAACGTAACAGACTCTTCATCGGCTCTTGTGGCTGAAGCTTGTGGCTAGAGACACAGAAGGAGCAGCGTCCCCCCCTTTTTTTGGGGGGTCTTTGCACCAGAAATGAGTCCGGATTTATTTGCACTCTTGGGCAGCTCGCCATTACTCATCATAACCCGGCTTCCCTCCTCCGCCCACACTCCCTTTTCCCTACCCATAGAGATTCGCGGGGGGAGATGCACTGGATGATTCAGGAGGTGCTTTTCCATCTCCACCTTCTCTGGGGTGGGTGAGATGAGGTTTTGGTTCCTCGCTGGGGTCGCTTGAAGCTGCTCTAGCAGGAGCAGCCCCCGGAAAAAGAGAGAGAGAGAGAGATCTGCTCCCGGCAGCTGATTTACACGGTGACTCTGATGCTTCTCATCAACGCCTGCAGATTGCAAGCAGGGTCCTCCCAGGCAGCGGGAGGTGGAGCGCGCAGCTCCTGTCGCCTATAAGGAGCTGCCCAGCGCCTGCTTTGCTGATTAGTCTGAACGTGAGCTCCGAAAGGGGAATTTCAGTGGTAGATTTGCACGGGTCTGCCGCTTGCCCGGACCTGCTCCTTTAAGACGGTTGCTGTAGGAGTGTCTCTCTCGCTGCCGCTTCATCTGGGGCGTCTGGAGGGTGGATGAAGTCAATGAGCAAAAGGAAGGGGAGCAGCAAACCCAGAGGAGAGACCGGCTGGCGATCTGAAATTGGGGACTAGGGAGCCAGCCGCCTGCTCGCCCTGTGCGGACAATGGATTCTGCTCCCAAACTCTCCGGTCGTTTGACTTTGCTGCTCTTCAGTCTGTGGCATCTGGGATTAGCAGCAACAAATTGTAAGTAGCAAGGGGCATGCCAGGGACCTAGGCAAATGAGCTGCTTTCTGGGTGTTTTGCTAGGGTGGAGGAAAGCTGCTTTGTAGGGTATTGGGCATGACCTCCAGGAAAGTTAGCTAAGCCCCTGATGTGCTCAGTCAGCTTTCCGGCTGGCTAGGTAAGGAGTTTGTTATCCCTGAAATGCAAAGTTCAAGTAAGATGGAGAGGTTCCTTGCCACAGTCCTGCCTGTCGGGGCTTCAGGCTGAAGTGGGGTTTGATCGTGTTTTGCCTGGTTCCCTGTTTGTTTGCGCTGCTGTTTCACTGTACAAGCGACTGACGATATCGCAGAGATGCCTACAGTGAGCCGCTGTGGGTCTCTGCTTGTAGCTTGGATTTTGCAGTATGTTTAAAGGTGCCCCCCCGAACTAGAATTAGTCTGTCTTCTTACCTAGCTCATGCCCATAGGACATTAAGGTTTTAACTGTGTTCCGGATATAAATTTTAGGCTAGCCAGGTGGCAATATCTGATCCTCACAAACAACGGCTCCTGCTAGACTTCTAAAGTGATGTGAAGGACCCGTTGCATTCTGAAATCAAACCTTCACAGCGCATGAATAGGTGTGAAGGATGAATGCAGAAGACTCTGCAGTCTGAAAGGTGCTGTGTTTTTAAATAACACATTGAAAACAAACTTGATCGATGGCTAGTGTCCTAGAGGTTCCTACCCTAGCATCCAAAAATGGGCAGATCTTTCTCTTCCAAGTCTTTCTATTTCCTTTTCATCAGATGAGAGAAATCCTATAAGATCATTTCCCTCAAAGCATCCCCCCCTCTATTTGTTTTGGCCCTAAGGTTATGCCAGCTGTGTTTGTCACTGCAGACAGCGATCCTTCAGAGGCATGGTATGATATGCTGTGTCACAGTGAAAGGGAAACTTAGAGTGAGCTAAGGGTTCTCTCTCTTTATTCTTCTAACCCTTGGTGCAGTAATGAATATGCAGATGGTGAATATGACCTTTTGTGCTGCTTAATAGTAGGAAAATAAATAAAGATTAGTAAGAGATGGCAGTGAAAAACCGAGACAAGAAATGGTGGGAAATGTTAAGATTCTACATAAGGAAGGATACTTGAGTCTGTCCAGAAGGTATTGAATTGTATTTTTATAACTTCTTGCTAGGGAAGTGATAGAGGTCAATGTTATGAATTTAAGTCCAGAATCCAAAGATCTATTAATGACTTCAGAAATCAGGTCACGAAATAAGTAGGAGCTGATTAATATCCACACCTCCTGATGTGTTTATAGCCCGTTTTGTAAATATAATTGACTCCTGTAATAATGGTAGGTAAGCGGGGTGTGGGGGGAGGGTAGAAGAATCACTACTACATGAAATTTTTGCTGTAGTGAGGTTGAATAAAATACTGCCTGAGTTCTGAGATCTTTTTGAACACTAGAGGTCACTATTGCCATATCGATTCCATACGTTGGCTGGAGGCAGGCTGAAAAGAGGCATATTTTCACATGTTGACATAGCTAAAGAAAGAGAATAGTTTGATAAACAGGGGAAAAGTAAATTCAATAAACACCATAAATATATTAATAGGAATGTTTCCCCCCTTCTTCTGTTCAATTGCTTTTAAATGAACAACAAAAATGCTAGGGTGGGGAGAACTTTTTTTTTTGTTTCTTGGAGCCAATTAAAATATAGTTAATGTTTTAATAATATCCACAAATACTAACTGGCAGGCGATTTAAGACTCAGGCTTGCCATTACTGATACAGTAATAAAGTTAATTTCTAACATTTAAAAGCAAACTCTGCGTTAATGAGTTTTACTATTTCATGGGTGACAGTTTAATATCCCAGTGCCCATAAACATTTCCCCTGAATACACACTGCTTCCTAAATATTTAGAAGCCCGTCTTTTTAAAGCGTAATGATTAATGGTTTTATTATACTGCACAGATTTTACTTATTCATTGTTCAATGAATTAGCTTAGTTCCCAGGAAAAGCACTTAAAGCCTCCTACTACAGGCTAAAGAGCCTATGTGAAGCTGTAATAGCTATAAGGTACTAGGGGACTTGTGGCAAGATTCTGATCTTGGGGAATTTGTACACACACACACCACAATAATTTTACCTGGGATGAAATCTCTTCACCTCTTAAAGAAAAATCTTGGCACATCTGACTAGATTTTCAGCTGGCATACAAAATTATAGCTCCAGTGCCTTTAGTGCAATTAAGCTACTTTACGTAATTGGAGGACTTGAAACAATATGTTAAAAACCTACATATGGGTCAAAATGTTCATCTCCATGCGCCTAGAATTAGGCTCCCTAAATCCACATTTAGATACCTAAATGACCACCTACTCAGAGGTGCTGAGCGCTGAAACTTGTAATGAAGTTGCGGGGAACTGTGAGGAGCCAGTAACCTTTGAAAACTGGGCAGCTTCTATTTAGGAGCCAAAATATGGATTTAGAAGCCTTGATTAAGGCTCCCACGCTTGAACATTTTCGCCAAGGAACCAGATTCTGATCTTATTTACCCTGGGTAATTCCATTGACTTCAGTGGAGTCGCTCCTGATTTACACTAGTATAAACAAGAACAGATCTGGGAGCCCAACGTTTTTAGTGGACAAGAACTGTGTTTGGAGTAGGAAGAATCAGCTCTGATACGGAGTCCTATTAATACCAAATATAACAGTATTGTAGGTTTTGTATTCTTAACTTGAGAGACTGCTAAATTTTTTTTATATTCTGTATTTTTGCATATACTTTTGCCTTCAACTGTCTTTTTTTTTTTTAAGAGCGCTCTTGGCATTGGGTGAGTTAATTACCTCACATCTCTGAATTTTTGTCTCATGATCCCACTGCTGCTATATTTCTGTAACTAAACAAATAACTGCTAAAGAATCTGCTTTGAAATGAAGCTATGGGCCGGGGTCAGTAGACCTCATTAGAGAGGTTAGAATTACCTAATACTAATAAAACTCCATACATTCTTCAACCTTGCTTCATTGCAGTGCTTTATTACATTAAATAACTACAGTAGCAACAGAATTTCTCCCAGAGATATTAATTACCAGAAAATAGATACAAACACTATTGAAAGCCATGTTGCATACATAGTCTTGTGACATTTTAATTTCTACATTCATCAGCCGGCAGGGGAAAATTGCATAAAATAGATTAAATCTTGAACCAAAAAATAAGTTGCATGTTTTGAGATGCTGGTTGGTGGCTAAATTATTCCTAAATCGTCAGTGATTGGATACAGGATATTTATAGTAGGCACAAAAAGTAATAACACAACATAGGGAAGAGAGAGCATGTGTGTGCATACATATGTATATATAAAATGCTAATTTTTCCCATCTCAAGATAAGTGGAGCTAACTTGTAGCATGGGCATTGGACAGCTCCTTCATTTACTCTGAAATACTGATGAGTAAAGCACTGAAAAGTAAAGCTATGAAGAGAATACTGACCGCTACAATATACAGGCTGTGTCTGCCTCCTTCAGAATTAAAATACTGCACATTCTATTATTTTTTGCAATCTCCCCCTTCTGAAGTGCACATTTTACTTGACTGATCACTTGCCCATGTGAGAGATGGCAATCTGTCGGGGATCAATGTATCACATCTCATCTAGATGTGATAAATCAATCCCCAAACTCCGGAACTCCACCAGGGCGAGAGGCAGAAGAGGAGTCAACAGGGGAGCGGTGGCCATCGACCCCCTGCCTCAAGGACACACAGTAAGTCAATCTAAGTTGAACTAAGATACGTCGACTTCAGCTATGCTATTCTCGTAGCCGAAGTTGTGTATCTTAGATCGATTTCCACCCCTCCCCTCCAGTGTAGCCCAGGCCTTAGAGAGGAGGCATCTCCCGAGTCCCATTGGGGGGGAAAAAAGTTATTCTTTAAGTAACTAATGCCATGTTTCCATTACAATCCCTTTTCCACCCCTGTACACACAGACTCAACAGAGCCAATCCACTAGCATTTAGGGCCTGATTCTGAGAAATTCCACTGAAATCCCATTCGCAACACCCAATCAAAGCTGTGGATGTTCAGCGCCTCTCAGGATCAAGCCTTTAAATTCCCTCCTATAGAACAGATCCTGCTCCTGGTGAAGTCAATGGTAAAACTCTCATTGACTGTAGTGGAGCAGGGTCAGGTTTTATATGAGGAGATTATATTTCTCCATTTCTTTTTGTTTTGTTCAGTGAAATACTTATTGTGGCTCATGGCCAGGCAAAGAGTTGAATGAAGCGTTCAAGATGAGAGTTGGTCACAGAAACAGACATGATAGACCAAGTATGATTTATTGGACAAAGGCATCGTTTAGGCAATAAACACGATGGGTCTGACTCCAATCTCTGTTTGCACTACCCTGAATCAAGAAGAACTACGTTGAAGTCACTGGAGATGGACAGATTTCAATGTGATAAAGTCAGTAGCGACTCCAGCTCTGGCTATTTGGAACCCTTGGGGTTAGTCAGGATTGACACTAGTTTAAATGAGAAAATGGTGCCTGTTGGTCAACAGCAAGAAAAGCAGCATGTTTGCCATAGGCTAATTGATTTTCATGGGATCATAAATGATCAACTTAAAGAAGACCCATTGGCTAAGACCCTGGCTGGTGTTGATTGTCTCCAGTTCCTAAAGGGCCATGAAAAGAAGCTAAAATTCATTAATACTTTTTGTCTGTAAGGAAATGATATAGTTACTGTTGAGATGTATGGCCATGAGAGTGTGTGTGTGTGTGGGGGGGGATCACATGATCACTAATGCAAGGGCTTCTGGGTATCTCTCTCAAAATGCGGCCCAGGCAATGCCAAAGCCCCAGACACCCTGATCAACACCACTTTGTTTCATATACATTGCGTTATTGTCTTTACTTAACAACATTCACTCAGTTCTGCTGAGGCAGAGCCCATGAGTTCAATGGGAGTCTTTCCATTGACTGCAATGGGCTTTGGATCGTGCTCCCAGCAAGCATTATCAACTCCCAGGGCAATTAACATCTCTGTATCGAACAAGGGAACTGTCTGCAGTTTTGTTTATGATGAAAGCGCAGCAAAGTCTTTCATGCAATTAACAGCAAGAGAGAATTCTTTTCAAATGGATTCAAGGATAACACGAAACATGTTAATTTCATACTGTGGGAAATATTGCGATTCTGGGTAACACACTTTCCAAGAATGTTGCAAGCGTCTGTTAATTTTAGCTCACAGATGAATGGTGGTTTTTTCCCGATTTTATAGGTGGGGAACTGAGGCACAGAGGGTGACATAGCAAGTTTAGGATGAGAAATTAAGCCCAGCTAAGGTGTACAAAGGTGGAAGGGTGCAACTGTGGCTGGGTACAATTGAATGAGTGCAGGGCTGCTTCATTTCATTCTCCTTGTCAGTAAAGTGTCTTTAAGGAACAGTTTCTTCAGTCTTTTCTCAGGCAAACTCCCATTTAAGGCAAAGGATAGAGTGGAGCCCAACAGGATCTGGCCCTGTGTAATTAAGTCTGAAATTCATTTAGTTCCTGAAGACTTTAGCTGGATCAGTAGGTGAAACAGAAGGCATCATTGCAGTTATAAGCATGTCTGCCTAGTGTCAGAGAAACAAGAGAATTTGTCTACACAGTGCTGGTTTGATGTCACTGATAATGAACTTCTTTGCATTAATTTTGTTTCTGCATTGTCTAATTGCTCTGTGCAGATTTGTGCTGCTTGATAATGTCATCTGGTCACTGAATCAGTGGAAGTGATAGAATTTTAAGTGATGACAACATTGCAATATAGAATTTTGAGAAGGAAGTAGATGCCAAAATACATCAGTATCTTATTTTTAACTAGCAACCCCGTTAGCAGCGTGTGGTTTAAAACAAAACAAAAAAAATATTCAAAGTCTAGAATTCAGTAGCGGAATAAGAAAATTGCCCTGACAGCTGTTCAGTAGGCGTCTCAATATTTGCTGCAAAAATATAGGAAAGTAATTTTATTAAAAGAGAAGGCATGTAGCCATTTGAATTTTGTATGTGTCATGAGGGACCTTACCTGGTCTCTTCACTAGAAAGATGGAAAAAAATCATCTTGGCTCTAAATGTTGCCTCTGCAAAATGCTACCTGCTTTTCTATAGCATTGCAAATCTACTGTAGTGCATCACAGAATTTGGAAAATATTGGCAGAAACTCATGTTCAGAGACTGCCAGCACAGCATTTTGATAAGACAATACAAAATCCTTCACAAACTCTACTTCAAGAAACTTCTCTTAAGATAGATTAGAGTGGTGGGTGCCATACATTAATAGAGATGAATTAATAGTGCCAAAATAAATGAACTATGGATCAAAAGTCTGAGTAGCTTATTCTCAATGGATGATCTGAATGTGTTATACTGCAAGTAATGTGTGGACCTTTGAGTGAGATGGAACTGTTCCAACAGTGGCTCTCAAACTTTTTTATTGGTGACCCTTTGACACAGCAAGACTCTGAGTGCGCCCCCCCCTATAAATTAAAAACACTTTTAAATATATTTAAAACACCATTATAAATACTGGAGGCATGGCAGGGTTTGGGGTGGAGGTTGACAGCTAGCCAACCCCCATGTAATAACATCGTGACCCATTGAGGGGTCCCGACTCCTGACCCCCAGTTTAAGAACCCTTGAACTAATTTCAGCCTCTCCTGTTGTGCCTGTGTTCAAACAAAATTCAAATAAAATTTGGTGCTCTACTCCTGAGAGATTCCAGTGTAACCACTGGGTGGTGAATCTCTTAGCTAACGAACGGCCAAAAGATGGCAACCCAGGAAATGTGGTCCAGTTATTACAGCAGCAGACTAGAAGTTAGTCTGCCACTGATCCAGTGTGTGACCTTGACAAGTCACTTAGCCTCTCTGTGTCACTTTCTCCAGTTCAATAATGGAGGCCTCTCTCTTCCACCCTCCTTGTTCCCATGAGGTTGGTGAGTTGTGCTGTTAGACTGAACACTGCTCTGTGTGAAGTGCCTGGAAATCCTGTGATGATAAATGGGAGGAAGAGTTCGGTCCAGTTCTATTTAGGGATTTCTCCAGAATGCAGCATTTAGACGGACAAACCAGGACTGGGTTTTCAGGATTGAATTCAGATGCCACAGCAGCATGTTCATGAAATTTCTGCCATCTTTTCTCTAAACTCCGCTGGGTGTGGAAAACAGATGCTGTCTGATTTCTTTTTGGCACCAGGACAGAGTCATGGGTTGATGATAAATGTCATGAAACTCATTGACTGGTGGAGTTTTCCTTTAGAGATTTTTGTGTTCATTGGCGCTCTCGGCTCACTGAAGGGAACGCAGTATGGACTGGATTTAAAGAAGCTGTTTACATGGATCCCAGCGGAGAGAAACAGCTGAGTTTGTCATAACTCTGTTAGGAATCTCTTATAATTCATGTATCAGAGGGGTAGCCGTGTTAGTCTGGATCTGTAAAAGCAACAAAGAATCCTGTGGCACCTTATAGACTAACAGACGTTTTGCAGCATGAGCTTTCGTGGGTGAATACCCACTTCTTCAGATGCAAGTCTTATAATTCATAGCTTTGTAGTTAGTGTTTTTTTTGTCCTTTCTCCAGTTTACCTCCATTTCTAGACTGACCGAAAGCTTCCCTTGACCTCAAAGCAAATCATTGTTAATGGCTCATACACTAAACAATTCACATCATCAGGGTCAACATGGAACTTCAGCGGCGTGAGATTCTGCTGCAGACAGCCCTCTGCAAGACCGTAGCTGCTGACTTCGTTTTGTAATTTGTCCTTTCAGAATGTAGCGCAGGGGGCACACACCGTGGAGTGCAAAAGGTGTAAAACTCCTCCATTGACACCTCAAATCCAGCCATCCCATGGGCAATGTCTTCTGCATCTGAGGACAAAAGCTGGGGTTTGTCCCTTAATACATATCATTGTTGGCGGTTTCTTATTCATAACAGCACTCCTATTCAATAGCTAATTCCTTTACTGTCATGGACCGTTAGCATGGTCTCTGAGCCCAGGGCTAGTATATTAATTTACCCCCCCCCAAGGCATGCCTAATGTGGGAGAGGGGAGCATGGTGACAGGAACTGGCAATGGATCGGATTGGCAGTCTGTCTAGTCTCAGACGGTGGCCAGTACCCTTTGCTTCAGAGGAAACCCTGCAGAAGGTAACTATAGGCTAACCTGATTCCGGTGAAAGGTTTCTCCCAGGTCCCAGCAACTGGAGATCGGGCTTATACCCAAAAGTGTGATACAATATCCGAGCTTAGTACTGTCCCATGACTATATGGTATCCTTTGGGGCTGGGCAAGCAAGTCAAAAAAATATTGCACACATTTTCACCAATCAAAGCTGTGTGTCTGGCTGCTGGCATTTGTGGGGCCGGTTCCTTTGATCTACTTCTTAGCATACGTGTAGCCTGCCTCAGGTGGCATGTGTCCAGGATTCAGCACCGAATTTGGTTCGCTGGTTGGATCATTAGTTTCCCTGTCCCAGGAACTGACAGGGAGCGCGACATGAACACTGAAATACTGGGTATGGGCAGGCGGGAATGTTTGAGAATTCTAGAAAGCGCACAAATTATTATTTTGAAAATTCCTATACCAAGTGCATTACGTGCTCTTGGCTGTTGATTGTTCTCATGTTAAAAAAAACTTGTTTCTATTCTCGAATTGAATGACCATGTGATATGACGTAGGTCACCAATCACATGCCACAAAAAACCAGTAGACAATATGAACAACGTGGAGCTTCAATAACTTCTTGCCTAAATTATCCCTGGCCTGGTGGCACCCAGCTGTGAGGTGGGTACTGGGATCTATTGCTCTCCATGTGCCTCCGCACAGCAGCAGTGCATGATTGCCATCCCTTCCCAAGACAATCCAAGGAGGTGGGAAGGAATGACAATGAGGTGGGACCAGGACCATGGCTCCTTCCACATCCCCCATAGACTAGCCAGCAGCGCCTCTGATGTAGCTGCAAGTAAGCTCACACTGTGTGCAGGGGAGCTCAAGGGAAGAATTCCTCCTGGATCTCCTGCCATGGGGAAGAAAGCTTTATGCTGCCCTCAGTGTAGACATGTGCATTACTGGTATGAGTGAGCAATCAGTGAATCTTTGAGTAACAAAACCCTGACTTCGACAGATGCTTGATTTGTGAATTAGAGGGGAAAAAGGCTAAATATGCTTTTTTTTTTTTTTTTTTATAAAATGAATAATTCATCCAGCTGTAGTATCCATGAAAACAAAAACACTGTGCCCATAGGAACTCATTAGACACGTTTAATCCCACAAATGGCTGAGCATGGAGAAAATCCGCTTTTGTTTTAGAAGGCAGATTTACTCAAATCGTCTCTAATTTGATTTGCTAGTGGGGTATAATTTAAGTCAAACAAGCTGGCAGCATCACTCAATAGGTGAACATCTATATATTTAACAAAGGATGAGGGCTGCCTGTCCCACAGGGTGCAGGGCTGGCTCCAGGGGTTTTGCTGCCCCAAGCAGCCCCCCCCACCCCAAAAGCCGCGCTCACGATCTGTGGCAATTCAGCGGAAGGTCCTTCTCTCCGAGCGGGAGTGAGGGACTATTCCACAGAATAAACAGCAGAGCAAGAAGCCTGGTTTGTTATACCTCCGCAGCAGCGGGCAGACTTAAACTTTTTTTTGCTAGTGTCTCCTGGGTTTGAATGTGTAGACACTAAAGACGGAAATAGCCTTGTAGGTCAGCCAATCCACCTCCCTGTCAGAGCGGAGCTGTCCCCCACCACACACATCTCAGGGTAGGTCTATACTTACCACGCGGGTCGACGCGGTGAGTTCGACTTCTCGGAGTTCGAACTATCGCGTCTAATCAAGACGCGATAGTTCGAACTCCCCACGTGCTCAGGTCGACTCCGGAACTCCACCACTGCAAACGGCGGTGGCGGAGTCGACCTTGGAGCCGTGGACTTCGATCCCGCGGCGTCTGGACGGGTAAGTAGTTCGAACTAGGGTACTTTGAGTTCAGCTACGCTATTCGCGTAGCTGAACTTGCGTACCCTAGTTCGACCCCTTCCCCCTTAGTGTAGACCAGGCCTCAGTGTTTTCTCTCAAGCACCAAGGGCATTTGCCCCTTCTCTTAAGGAGACTATTCCACTGCCTAATGAATCTCTCTGTTGGGGAATGTTCTCGATACATTATTCATTTCATTCCATTGCTCCTGCAGTAGCTATGGTCTCATTTAACACCTGTCCACCCTTGGTGTTTGCAATAGAGCAGTAATGTATTGCCCTTCCCTCCCCACCCAAAAAAGAGAGCTCCCCTCTGAACTCTCTCTGGTTTATCAACACTTTCTGGTAATGTAGGGTAGTCAATGCAATCTTCCAGGCATACTTGCACCACACCATATAAAGAGGGGCTATTACCTTCCTAATCATTGCTGCTTCTCTGTATGTGTCACCCAAAATTGCTCTGGCATGTCAAGCTCATATCCAGCTAATTGTCCGCTACATAGCCCTTGGCGTGTTTTGGTTACTAATAATTCCAAACAAGTATATTACTTGTCTTGGAACAAACTTATGGAGAGAAACAGGAAATCTTCCTCAGACATTAGTTCTGAAATGAGACAGGCTTAGAAAAGGTTGCCCCGTATCTCTCCTTTCACTAGAAAAGTAACAACACACAACCCCTCCTCCAGCCCATGTTCCCACCAACAAAAGGAGAACTCAAAAGCCAAACGAGCTCAGGATTATTGTAGGTCTACTAGAACGGTCCAAACTCTTCACACAATTAGCATGACAGTAGTATGTTCATCCGTTAAGAGTCTAATCAACTTCATTAAGACTGTTCATTGAGAAAGTAAGGTATTATTAGTCAACATGACTAAGGTTTGCACAATTGACCCTTGGTATTTTCAAACAAAACTTCACCATATAATTCTCTTGCCCTATTGGGAGACTTTCATTAGGACTGTGACAATTATTCACTAGGTAAGCTCAGCCACTGGAATACATCTGGATAGCTACAGGCCCGATTGTAATACTTTTACACAAACTGAGAAGCATTCCACTCAGCCCTGCACTTGCACTTAACCCAAGTACTGTATTCAGGGAAAACAACCAATGGCACCTAATGTAGAATTCAGAGAATTACTTCATGCATCGCAGTCGGCAAGTAGATCAAAGGAAAGAACAGTTGTCAACCGAGAATAATTGTTTATATAGCACAAGGTTCCATTAAGTTAGAAATTTGGATTTTTAATTAAGTTTTTGCTGGAAAGAAACAATGATTTAATTAAAAGGGGAGGGAAGAATGTTCCATGAAATGCCAAAGACTAATAAGCTCTGCAGATGTCAAAATCCTCAACCCCACTAAATCCTCCTGTACGTGTTTTTCCAGTGTGGTGTTTGAAGCTATGTTCTCAGCAGAAAGTGATGTGGTCAGTATTTAAGGTACTACAAGCACAGTCATTGTTTGTCATACTTCGTTGGGTTCCCACGTGTGCTAACTGCAATCAGAAAGCCAGTATGTGTCAGAATCTGCTCTCAGGATTCCCTGCAAAGCTAAGGTATTGTCTCCATTTTACAGATGGGGAAACCAAGGCCCAGAGCTGGAAGTACCAGTTTTATCCTCTGGACTATACTCCTTCCCCCTAGATATAGATTAGAAAAAAAGACTGAAGCCATGGCAGAGTTCAGACCTACAATGCTGGATCTGTCAAGCAATTCAGATTCAGAAAACACCTCTCGGATGCAGAAGACTTCTGATATTTTGCAGGTCAGGGTAGAGTTTTGAGTGTGAGTGTTTCACAACTAGTTGACAGCTGCTTGTCGAAACGGACCAAAAAACTAGGCGTCCATGTGTTAGGCTCTGTTAGAGACCTCCCTATGGGGTGGGGGAGCAGGCAGATCCCGGACACTAAATATTTTTATTGATTATAATATAAAGCCCACTCACTTCACATTCACACTCCTTTCATACCACACCAGAGTCTGAGGATCTGAAGGAAATCCTGATGGCCAGTCAAAATTCAGTCTGATCACAAGGCACGGGGAGCCCCACATTACACGCACCTTCTTTTTCAGGGCTCTGGGTCAGTGTCTGACTCCAACTTCAGCTATAGCAAGCAAACTTTTTTTTTATAGACCAGTGCATTGCATCATTAGCTCTTTGTCTGCTTACTAAGCCTTTCATCCATAACTCCAGGAGACCCGATCCGTGCAGGCTGCCATAATCCAAGACATTCCATTTCCTCTTATGGACTTGACCACTCATAACCTTAAATCCTTGCTTCAGTTGCCAACACGCAACTCGCATGCTCATATCAAGCATACAGCATTGATACTAGGTCCATATGGCCTATAGTGTATTACAATATATACATCAAAACACATGGAAAATCTAACACTTCCCACTCCCGCCGCCATTTTTTCACTAGCTCTAGTATTTTTCCAACATTCTTTCTAGTCCACTTCTAAACTTCCCTGTTTGCTTCAAAAAGCATCTGGGTACATAATCTCATTGTGAAAATTGAGGGTAGGTTTTGAAGGGGGTAGGTTCTGTCGTGCAGCTGAGGCCTAGGCATTAGAGAGAGAACAGGGAGTCTTTACCCTAACTGTGATCCTGTATTTAAGCAATGAAAGGCTTGACTGGGTGAAAGAGTTCACACTGTTCACTCAACACAAGTATACCAGAAAACCGTATCATTGGCAGGAATGGTCACCAAAACCAGTTAACTTTAAACAAATACTTCAGAATCTTGCATTAATAATAATTTGCACCACATTCTTTCTATCCACCATTTATGTTAATCCAATCAGGGAAGAGAATAATAGAAAGGTGGGGCTGGAAAGGACCACTAGTAGTCATATAATTCAGCACCCTGCACAAAGGCAGGACCAAGTATACCTAGAGATTCCCTGACAGGTGTTTGTCTAACCTGTTCTTCCACAGCCAGCCTCGGAAGCCTATTCCAGTGTTTGGCTAATCTATCCTTGTACTTAGAAAGCTTTCCCTAATATCTAACACAGATTTCCTTTGTTTCAGTTTAAGCCATTTATTTCTTGTCCTATCTTCAGTGGACATGGAGAACAATGGGGGGAGGGATAGCTCCGTGGTTTGAGCATTGGCCTGCTAAACCCGGGGTTGTGAGTTCAATCCTTGAGGGGGCCACTTAAGGATCTGGGGCAAAATCAGTACTTGGTCCTGCTAGTGAAGGCAGGGGGCTGGACTCAATGACCTTTCAAGGTCCCTTCCAGTTCTAGGAGATTGGTATATCTCCTATTATTATTATTTATTTTTATTATTAACAATTGATCACTGCTCTCTTATGTTAGGAGCCATTAGGAAAGGGATAGATAGTAAATATCATAATGCCATTGCATAAATCCATGGTATGCCCACATCTTGAATACTCTATGCAGTTCTGGTTGCCCCATTTCAAAAAGATATATTAGAGTTGGATCTTCAGAGTCTGGTGTGGGCAATAAAAATGATCGGGGTATGGAACAGCTTCCATATTAGGAAAGATTTAAAAGACTAGAACTGGTCAGCTTGGAAAACAGACAGAACTCAGGATCTTGCTGTCGTCTTGGAGAAGTAGATTGAGTAGATCTCGAATGATCCTCTTTGAGCATGTTCCCTCTTCCAGCACCTCCTTTTCTGCCTTCATCCCCATCATTAGCTCTGAATTCCCTCACTAAATCTCCTCTTGTCCATCCCAACTACTATCCTCCCCTCACTGCCACTTGCTGAAAAGTGCCTCACTTGCCACTTCGTCTCTTTGTTCTCCTGCCTGAACCTACTCTAGAGTCCCACAGCCTCAGAAAAAGTCTTATTGTCCCATTTCCCCTTCTCTAACTCACTCTAGCATCTACTCCAACCTGGTTTCCACCTTCTCTTCTCCACTGATACTGCTCTCACCATGAATGACTTCTTCCTGGCCTGATTTTTTTGGGTGTTCTACCCCGCTGTCTCCCTCTGACCTTTCTTCAGCTTACAGTACTGTATATCTCTGCCTCTTCCTTTGGTTATGCTTTCCCTTGGTTCTGTGCCTATCATTCTGACCACCTTTCTTCAGCACTTCCTTTTATGACTCCTACTTCTGCCTTGCACCCTACTCCTCCCCAACCCCAAAAGAACCCCACCTAGATTCTCTCTATTTCCATCTGAGACCTTATCCCTGGGAGACACCATGTGGTTTTAACAATACCCTTTATGCTGATGACAAACCTCTACCTTTCCAGGCTGTTCAGTCCCACACTTAATATTGTCTCTCTGACTCATCTTCTTGTCTGACTTGCCAGCAGCTCGACTTCAAAGTAGCTGTTTTTCCTCTTGAATCCTCTCCCTTTCCACCTTTGTCCATTGCCACTGGAAGCACCACAATTCTCCCATCACTCAGGCTTGCAACCTGGGGTTCATATGACTCCCCGTACATTCAGGCTGTGTCCAAAGCTTGCCACTCTTTTCTTCCACAACAAATAAAAAATGTAACCTTTCCATTTTATGTTTAATCCTTCTTCAGTGCAGGAGGGTGGACTTGATGACCTCTTGAGGTCCCTTCCAGCCTTACATTTCTATGAACCTAAGATATTTATGCTGATAGCTAGGGTGTGGTCTATGCTTTATTATCTCCTAGTAGAACTGGTTGAAAAATTGTAGGTATCTTATTTTTCTTTTCCTTTTTTTTTTTCCTTGACAGTTTTGTAAAACCTCTTGCTTTTTCTGAAATTTCCTTGGAAACTTTCCAGTGGGGGGAAATTGTTTTTATCTCACCTTCCTTTCCTCTTCTTCTCTTCCCCCCCTTCATTTTTTTCATTTTGCCACTAAAAGGGGGGGAAGCAGAGGAAAGAAATAGGGAATGACCCTGGCAAAACCAGAGAATTTTTAGAAAGAAACAGGATTTTCATTTCAAAAATAAAATGCCAGTTTGACCAACCTATTTTTCACAATCTCTATCTTCCACTTTAACTACTTCATCTTCCAAGCCACTCAAATACTGCTACTGAAACGATCTTTGAGGTGCATTGAGAACTATGTAGGCATTGCAAGCTATCACTCAGGGAGGGGGTGGGGGGGTAAGTGAAGGGGCAAGCAGGGGCAGTCTCTTGGTCTTGCTTGCAGGCTAGAGGGCTCTGTAGCAAAGCAAGCATGTGATCCAAGTCCTTCTGAAAGTAGCAAGGTGGGGTGAGCTGTGCTTAGCTACCTTAGAGAGCAGCCTGTTTTGTCTTTCTGTTTTTTTTGTTCTTGTGTGTTGTTCTGAAGTCTAAGAAATAAAGCAGTGTTATCGTGCAACCTTCCAGCAAGAGTATTTGTTTTTATCTAATTTCTCTGTGTGTATGTGGTGATCAAAACAGTCTTCATTACTGCTTTAACTCGGGCCATGTCTTCTCCCCTTCCCCAACAAGGTGAAACTTCTCATTCTTACCTGCATGTGCCACCTAACTCTGCGTGGGTCTATATCTTAGATCTTGTGTCATCATTCTCAAAGTGATTTGTTCTGCCAATCATGCCAGCCTTACAACCCTCTTTACTTATCTCTGCCACTACTGTCTTTGTGCCTGCTTCCCTGTCACAAGCTATGACCTCCAAAACCCTGTGCACCTTTGATTCAAATCTCTCCTTACCGATTTAATGCTCTGTCCACATCAACATTCCATGAGAGGTGAAATGAGTTAGGTGTGTGTAGGGTAACTTTTAGTTATTTGGTTGGTTTGTTTTTATTGCTCTGGGTCTCCCAATGCACCTTCTCTGTGTCTCCTTTTAGACCGAGGAAGAGACGGCCTTAACTTCTACATTGGGGTATGATGATTATTCATTGTTAGCATTTTAAGGCATCCATTACCATGGAATCTGGGTTCCTTGTAATGCATGAATGTCAAGGTATTTGATACAGTAACAAACTATGTCTATTAAACAGCAGGCTTCAGAGGATCTGCTTCCAAACAGGGCGGAATATGGGCTCCATTAGTAGAATGAAACTGCGTTGTTCAGTCTGGAACTGCAGTTCCAAATTCCAGCAGTTTCTCTAGTTGTTAAGCTAAAGGAGCAGTTTTGCCAGATCAAGATCGCCAGATCACCTCTTTTTTTGTTTCTCCTGCACCCAGAGTTCATTATTGGGCTCCCGGTTAAGGCCATGAGAAATTGGTACCTAGAATCCTCTCGTAAGTAATATAAGCGAGCAATATGGTACTTTTTTCAGAAATGTGCTCAAAGACCAGATAAAACACAGATGGAGCTAGTGGAAACGACAATTGCTAGGGGAAGAGGGAATAAGTGACCCTGGAGATCCTTGCCAGCTCTCTCCTTCTGCCCCCACAACAGTGGAGAGATTTACATGCTTTCCAGTGGGACATGTAGCACTTGCCTTATATACTTGGAAGGTCTTGAGAGATCAGATCTTAACATCAGGAGTTATGTATAGAAAAACAACTTTGAGAGGTCTAAAACTGGTGTTGACAAACTTCCTCTCCTTCTGAGGCCAGTCCAGCTGGTTTTGCATACAGAGATGAGTAATGGTCACAGTAACACTTAAAGATGAAGGATGGATTTTTTTTTTTAAGGTCTTGGGCAAGGCACTTAATCTTTCTGTGCCCTGACCTTAGTGGGGGAACGTCCCGATAAGGCAAACCATGAGTAATAATTTAACGCTGGGTTTTCTGTAAAGCTTGCTTCGTGTAGAGGTGAGATGATGATGATGATGATGATGTGGTTTAGTATAAAGGGCATATCAGTGCTCGATCTGATCTGCATATCTAACTCAGACTCATGCTCATACACCTTGTATGCTACCTCCACAATACTGCGTTCTCCTCACATGTTTATAAACATAATGTCCATAAGATCATTCAGCCGAACTATCTAGCTTTCAAAATTGCGCTTCCTTATGTTTTGCCTTGTTTGGCTCTAAAAATAAACAAGGCACTCCCCTTCCCACCCCCAACCTTCCTCAATGGGGGTCTCATGTCTGCACCACGGGGAATCAGTTCCTGCACCGGAGTACACCGCACATGGTATCTGATGCACTGTGTATCAGAGAACATGCTGGAGCCCTAAAATAATACTCAGAGGAACTGTGCCAAAAGCGTTTCCTCTATCTATATCCACATACATAATGGGCGTAAATATCCCACGGCTTTCTTTACTTGTTGGCGAACACATGGTTTAAGTGAAATGATCCACAACTGCCCTCAGGTGTGTCTCATGCTTGCTTTTCTGGGCTTACATGGTATCTTCTTTTTTTAAAAACCTAACCTAATTACTGTGCGTTTGCCACAGGGAGCAGCACAAGATTCCTATCTGCAAGTGAGACACATCCACTTGCATCATTATGGTTTGGAATGTAGTTTTTCTTCTCTTAATTTTTAATCGAGGAAAAATGTGGGATTGAATGTGAGATGCTGAAGGCTTCTGGATTGAGAACTGTGTGTGAAGGGCTGGCTTTGGGCTTGTTCTCATTGGCCAGCTAAAAAAAAAAAAAAAAAAAAAAAAAAACCGCACGGCTTTCACGAGCGAGAGGCACACTCGAACCAAGAAGTGAGCAGAACTGCTGCGTCAGCAGATTTGATACGCATCACGGAGCGGTGGGAGAAAAGTTCCCCTCTGATGCATTATCCTGCCTGTTGCGGTGGGGACGAAGAGGGGGACTTTCCGTTCAATCAAGTAGTAATACTGTTTGGGAGCGGGGCTGTGAGCTCTGGAAATCAGTGGCTCAGGGCGATAAGAAGGTTTTCTGTTCTTACAGCAAAAGGTAATGGTGGAAGCTTATCAAAGAGATGCAAGTTCACAGGACCAGCTGATTAGTGAATTAAAATCTACAAAGAAACGGCTGGATTTGGAAGTGAAAGAATTAAAACGGGAGTTACTGAAACTTCGAAGTGAAAAGCAGTCCATTGATGTTGAATGCTCAAGACTTCAGAAGGAAGTATCCCAGGTTCACCAGCAGATAGTGGAGTTAGAAAGCCACCTCCAGTCAGTGCAAAAAGAACGGGATGCACAAATCGCTGATGGAGGAAATAACCAGGTTTCCCATGAACGGATTCAAGCTTTGGAGATAGAGCTTCAGAGAAAGAGCTGCAAGAAGTAATTTCACTTACCAGCCAGGAGCTTCGAGAATCTAGGAGAAAGATAAAACTTTTGGAAGAAATAAACAAGAAGTTGGCCCTCGAACTGGAACATGAATGGGGGAAGCTCACTGGTTTTGGTCAGTCTAACATTGCTTTGCGAGAGCACAGCAACATCCTCGAAACACTACTAGCAGAGAGAGAGGCAGACCTGGTGCAGCTGAATCTCCGGGTTCAAGCAGTCCTAGATTTTCAAGCTTTACAGACTGCCTTCGAAAGAGAAAAGTCAAACGTTAATAACCTTCAAAAGCAGGTTGCGGCAGCCAAAGTAGATGCAGCACATAACCGTCGTCATTATAGAGCTGCTGTTCTTGAGCTGAGTGAAATTAAGAAGGAGCTACAAGCCAAAGAACTACTTGTCCAAACCCTTCAGGCTGAAGCAGACAAACTACACGCTATTATTGAATGTGCTCATGCCTCTTTTAAGGCGCTCCTTTTAAGACAAAAAGGGATTTGCAGTGAGCAAAAAAAAAAAAAAAAAAGTTATGCTGATATAAGTTGAAAATGTTTGGTGAATGTTTTTATCTTGTTTTCCTTTTCCAGAAAAATACCAGTAAGGTATGCTTTCAATTCGGTGTGTGGGAAGCTGCTGCCACTAATCACACTTGCTATAGAGCACTCTCCACTTTATGCAAAAAAGGCATATTTACAACACTCATATATTTCCTGATATTACTCCTGCTGCAGTATGTTCCTGTATAACATATCAAGAATGGCTTAGAGGTGTGGCTCCCCATTCTCCCTCCCCCACACTCAAATCTCTGGAAATGAAAACAGCACTGTAGCAGGGATTTTACAATATTTTTTTTCCTAATACTGTAAGCCAGCTGGCCAAACAGGAAACCCAAAGTAGGTCAGCTGTTTGCTCTCTGAATTATGAAAGTAAATGAGTGTGAAACCTGGTATCCTGTTGCTTAGTGACTTCTTAGCCTGTGACTTCCATGCTTTTGAGAAGAGACTCTAACTAATGGTGTGATGGTAGTTGAGGACTGGGATGACCTACTATTCCCATAAAATAAACAGGTCTGTTTGTTCAGGATGAGTATGAATAGAGATGGAACTAAGCTGTAGAATTTGTGACTGGCTTTGGAGCCAAACTTGTCCAATGATTGGGGTTATTCAGAAATGGCTTTGGCCCCTTATAGGCTTAGGGGAAGTCTGCAAAGTTTATATGTGACCGTCTAGGAGTGTCCAAAATTGGGATTTTGGTTTGAGCCCACTTGTAGCTAAAAAGTATCCCAGGCAAAACATGTTGTTGTGAGGAGATGCCTTCAGAAATAATGGGATTGGGGAGGGAAGTATGCGCAGAGGAAAAGTGGCAACGAAAGAAATATATGCCTTTATTTGTAATAGTCAGATGTCTCCCAGAAAATGCATGCAGAGTCCAACTGAAGAATTTTTTTGTGCATGTCTCTAGTTAATTCCTTTTTTTCCTCCTTTATTTTAATAAATAGAGCTGCTCTATAGTTTGCCTGAAAAAAATTGTCACCAAAATATGGGGTTATTTGAAAATTGACCAAAACTTTTCTGATTTTTTTTTTTTTGAAACACACAATTTCTGAACCAATATTCATTTTAGTTTTGAATGGAGTTTTAGATTTCAGTTTAAAAAACAAACAAATCCCTAGGATTTTTGCCCTCTTCGCTGGTGTTCCTCCCCCCCCCCATGTGCGCTCTCTTGCCACTGAATGAAACAGAATGAACGTGTGAGGTGTTTGTTTTGAGAGAGCTAGATAGGTTGTGATGCTCTGTACCTCCGGGGAACAGCCTACACCCCGATGTGAATATCTATAAAATGGTTGTGTGATATCCAATGCAAAGTTTGTCATGTGGGGTGCCTTCGGAAGGTGATCTTAAGTTAAGCTGATCTTAACATTTTCAATGCCCTTACAAACTTTGCTTCTCCCCACAGGCTGGCTGGTTGCTCTTCAGCCAGGCTCTCCCCTTTGATCAGCGTTTCAGTCACTTGGTGTGGTGTCTGTAGAAGAGAGAGGAGGAGCATGGCAAATGTCTCCTTTTTATCATGTTCTTTCTTCCCTCTTGGCTTTGCCCCCACCTTCAGAATCAGATCAGCATTACCTCATTGAAGTCCCAAACTGCCCAAAGACAGGGGGGTGACTCACTGGGGAGTCCAACAGATCATTTTGTTGCTGCCTAGGCCAGCATCCTTTGTTCCTGTGAGGCTGGGCTGGGTTTGTCCCATACATACCCTGATGAGGTGTGAACTGCTTCTCTCCTCTTGGAAAGTTGTGTGTTTGTTTTTGTTTTTTTTTTGCCTGGGCTTATTTTAAGCCATGAGGACACATTTTCAGCCTCATAACTGCATACATTACTGTAACAACAGTGCTCAGTACATCATGAGCCTTCCAAAGACACCCAACATGACACTTTGCTTTGGATACCACATAATCATTTTATAAAGATGAACATGTGGGTGTAAGGTGTTCCCCCGAGGTACAGAGCGTCACATAGATGAGGTAACATTTTCTCACCTACCTTGTCTCTCTCATAGCTTGGGACCAACACTGCAAAAAATTAAGGTTGGTGGATTTTCTTTCTCCGTTTTGTAACTTCTCTGAAGTTGGAGAAGTTTTCAAAAGTTACACTTCAGGGAGAGGGAGGAGTAACATTCATTCTATTGTGTAAACGTCTTTGTTTTGTTTTTGTTCAAGTAACACATAGGGGGCGCCTACTTTCTTCAGTTTCCAAATATTGAAATTACTATATTAGTTTGAAGAGAACGTTTGAATAGAAATGTCTCATTCAAAGTGGGTGTGAGGGAAAACATGCTGGTTTCAACTAGCTTTACTCCTTACACCTATCTTTCAGCTGTTTATAAACCACACCTGATCCTGAACCATTGAAATTAATGGAAATTTTGCCACTTGAACTGGTGAGAGCAGCAGGATCAGACCCCTTTCAAAGCAGAGGAACAAATCTTGTATCATGAAAAGAACTAGACAGTGATTTTCATGTTGGTTTGCTTAGGTGTAGCCACCACTATGCTTGTTGCCACTCTATTATCCTGCATGTCTTGCAATTTGTGTTATTGATATAAATTACCTCTATGATAGCATTCAAAGCCAAATTTCCAAAGCTGAAGAAGCTACTAAATTATGGGGAACAGCAAATAATGAGGCTGAGAAGTACTGGATCATCTGAGCACCTAAGGCTGATGGATGGCAAATATAGTTCAGTGCAGCTAAATGTTGAATAATGAGTCTTGAAACAAAGACGCAATAGAGGGGGGTGGCAGCTGAATGGACTGAATCATGGTGAGTGGGGAAGTTATTAGAGGAATATCTCAAAGCTTGAAGCGCAAATTGTTGCTGCACAATAGGTAGTGGCAGTCAAAACAACCAGCACCCAGCTGGAGGAAAGCAATACACAGTATAGATGATGTCTGTTTAGACTTGTATAGTCGAGAGCTAAAATGTGGACTGAAGGCCATTTTCCCCTGTAAACATGAAAGGATGACTTAAGTGTGAGGCTAAGATAATTTCATACTTTACCTCATGAAGCTCCTTTCAACCAAAAGAAGAAAAGTTGCAGTCAGCAAATTGACAAACACAATTATGGCCATCATCATCATCATCATCATCATCATCATCATCATCATCATCATCATCATCATCATCATCATCATCACCACATCCCTGTGAGGTAGAGAACTAGCGCTATCACTGTCATACAAAAGGGATACAGTGACTCCCTCAGGGTCCTGCAGGAAGCTTGTAGCATAGGTAGAAACTGTACACTGGTCTCTTGTGTACCAGTCCAGTGGTGCTAGTTGAAAAAAGGAGGGGGTGGAATTTTCACAAGTTTGTGTTTGTGGCTATTCTCCCCCAAATTTTAAACAAAAATATTTAGTACCCTCTGAAATGTGCCAATGACTGGATCTCCTTTTTAAAGATGAGCTCCTGAGTTATGTTGGGTTTGCTTTGACACTTATGATGGAATGACACACCGCTCTGAAGCAGGGGCTTTGTTTTGAATAGGGAAGGTTGAAAATTTTCAGAGGAAACTTTTTCCTATGTGACAATGGGGTTTCATTGAAATAGACATTTTCTGGGGGGTGCATGTGGGGGTGGGAGGGAATCGGTTTTGGTGAAAGTTTGCATAAGGCAAATCAAAAAGTTTCGGGTCGGTTTACATTTAATCTGTTTATTCCTGAGCTTCTGCAGTGCCCCATGGGAGCTGAAGTTCCAGGTTCCTTATGTTTCTACTCATCATTATGGGCCCTGTGCTGACCATAATGCACCATGCTCTCTCCTGTGGCTGACATTTTCTGAATCCAAAATGTTTGGAACTTTTCATTGTGTGAAAAGTTTTAATATTTTAACTTTTTTACCCAAATTGGGCTGAAAACAAATACACTGCTACCTTGATATAACGCCACCTGATATAACACAAATTTAGATATAACACGGTAAAGCAGTGCTCCGGGGGGGGGGGGGCTGCGCACTCTGGTGGATCAAAGCATGTTCAATATAACACGGTTTCATCTATAATGCGGTAAGATTTTTTTTGGCTCCCAAGGACAGCATTATATCGAGGTAGAGATGTATTGAAATATCAGAATGCCCTGTGCAAAATACCTTCTGGTTTTCCATCAACTTTAGTTTTGAATCTCTTTTGGGGTTTGTAAATTTTCATATCTATTACATTATTTCAAAGTGGTTGGAGATCCTCATCCTAATAGACATGGTGCCATGAAAGCATTAAGTGGTAACCCTATGAAATAATCATGTATAATGTCAATGGGCTGCAGTAAAGAGTCAGAAATGTAACTAAACACCCTTTTGACATGTTGGTAGAGCTCTGCGAGAACTGGAATTTCCATTCCATGAAATATTTTAAGATCTCAATTTTTTTTTGGTTTTGTTCTGATTGGGAAAGGGAGAGAGAAATTTTCTGCAAACTGATTTTTGAAAATGTTTGTTTCAAGCTGATCTGAAGATTCCATTTCAATAACATTAAAATTCTTCATGTGAATTTCGACTTTTAAAAAGAAACAAATGATTTCAAAATGGGAAAAAAAACCCTAAATATTCTGTTTTGATAAGCAACATGTCAACCTTATTGAAATGTTTTTTAATTTTTGACAAAACTAGATGACCTCCTGAGGCCCCTTCCAAGCCTGATATTCTATGAACTATATTGTGGGAGGAAAAGGGGAAATCTTTATCAAATATCCTGTGGGGACCAATCCTGCGCTAGGTCACTTCCATCTCTAGCACTCTCAATTCTGTTGTGTTTATGTTCTTATGAAAGGTAATTTAATTGAACACCTGTATTTGGTCCACGACTTGTCCGTAACCCGTACAGCGTGACTAAGGGCTCATTGGAATTTCATACTACTTAAGAAATGCTTCTTTCCTCACTCAGTTCCTTACTATTCAGCTCACTGCTAGAGAAGCGACATCATCAATATTTTTGTTGTGTACGCTCCATACTATGGATTACAAATAAGTATCTCCAGTGGTGAAAACCATTTTGGTAACCTCTGTGCGATTCTGGATACAATATTCCTTGGGGCCTTAACTGTTTCTAATATATGTGGCTAGTTTGTCTTCTAGCAGCTCCCCCCACCCCCAAATCTCTTTCCTGTCTTCTAAAAGAATGGACTAGAGGAAAAACACAGTCTACCCAAAATATCATTTGTTCAGTGTGTTGCTATATGAATAACGTGCATAGCATAACAACTGTTTCAATTGGACACTTCATCTAAGCACTCGATTGGATGCCCGCTATTGCTTGGATGGCAGACAATCAAAGGTGAAATAAAATTTAGACCAACTCTCTCTACGTGCACTTTAGGCATTCCACAGATGTTGTAAGAAACTGAACCACTTCCTGGCGTTAGTCACTCTGGGTGGCCTCCCATCTCAACAGGGTGCAGTCAAAATGAGAGCACTTTACAAATCAATTAGCCTTATAGAAATATAATTTGAAATCATGTTTATCCCCACTATATTTAAAGCTGGTTTATGTGTGTGAATTTACAGCTAGTTAGTTCAATACATTTTACAGTCTGTTGTGAGAGGAGTTTCACATTGTTTAGCAGTACAGGGGAAATATTTGAGTCAGCTACATGATGTATTCTAAAATGCAATTATTGTGCCTTCCAAGAGACCCAAATGCTTTTACCCTAATCTCTGGCTATACTAGCACTGTTTGAAGATTGAAAAGGATTCTCCAGAAGGGACTAGATTAGGGTTAGAAGTACAACTGAAGGGTTGTCAAAATGAGAATTACTGATGAATTATAATGAGCATGGTCCAAAAATTAGATTATACATTGGGGGTGGGGTTGATGAAATCAGCTCTGATACTGCATGCCCACAAACCTCCCTTCAGAAAAAAGCTGGTTTAAATTAGGAACCTATAAGTGATTGGCATTTGACACACAAGGATTTTGATTACTGTGAATTGCAGATGTAGAGCTGAAGTTTCAAATGATGAGGCTAGCTCAGAGCACTTCCTCTAGTAGGAACTCAGTCCATGTGAACGTGGCGATAAATCTTCCTACGTTTTTGGTGTGGGCTACCAACATGCTTAAAAACCATTTTTGTTCAACATATATGGATATTCCTCCCTCACACACCCTTGAGTTCCAATTGATATTCTTTAATGCTAGAAAGGACCATTGTGAATGTATCTGACCCACCCTAATTACACCCAATAATTCCTGGAATGGAGGGAATTATTCTTCCCTTGGTTTGGTAAATGCTTGGAGTATTTGCAATGACTACTATTGTACTGAAAATACCCAGGCAGAAGACTTAGAAAATGGGAAAGTTTTCATTTACCCTCGTGGTCTGGAAAGAATGTTCTCATCTATGACTAAATGAATGGTGCTTTTTTTTTTTTTTTTTAAATTGCTCCCATGTTGATAGAATGGATGAGAACCCCATTAAGCAGTAGGCAATTCGAAAAGCATCTCTGTGATCAGAAGAATGATTCTGTCAAAACTGTAACCTCAGTACCACTCCGATCTACTTTCTGGACTTCTTCCAAGTCCTATCTACTTAGATTTGCTGCCAAAAGAAGCTATTTTGTTTTACTGTAGTCAGCGTTGTGGAGACAACATAGATATAGAAGCACTGTGGAAACAATATAGATACACAAGGGCAAGCTGCAGTCTACATGGCCTTCTGCACAATCAACAGCATCCTGAGTGTAGATGAGTTGCGCAAAGCAAACGGGGCTAGATTCGTGAAAGAATTTAGGAATGGTGAGACTGAGCGTCACTATGCCAAATTTTTAGGTGCTTAGAAAATTAATGGGACTTGCAAAGCCTCAAGGCATGTCTCCATGGTTCTCAACCAGGGCTACGCAGGTGGTTCTCATACCCTGGGGGTATGCAGCAATCTTCTTGGGGGATGGGGTACATCAACGCATCTAGATATTTGCCTGGTTTTACAGCAGGCTACATAAAAAGCACTTGCAAAGTCAGTACAAACTAAAATTTCATACAATGAGTCGTTTATACAGTGCTCTATATAAAGCTATGATTTTGGCACAGGTATTTGTGTTAAAAGTCCCAGACAGGAGATGACCAATAAGCAATAAAACCATGGGAATGTACACAGGGCTGGTGCTGGGGGAAGCAAGAAGGGCAATTGCCTGGGGCTCCACCCCACAGAGGGCCCCGTGAAGCTACCTTCTGGGTGGCGAGGCTCGGGCTTTGGTTTCAGCCGTGGGTGGCAGGACGTGGGCTTCAGCTTCACAAGTTAGGGGGTGGATTTTCACCCCTCTGCATGATGTAGTGATACCAATTGTAAGTTTTTTGTAATGTAGACTTGGCCTTTCAAGGTCCCTTCCAGTTCTATGCGATAGGTCCATCTCCATCTGCATTATTTGAAGATGGCACCAATGTGACAACCTGCTGAGGTTCCAAGAATTGCTAGCCACTGCATCAGCTCCCTGGCACACCAGCTTCTCTGGCCTGCCAGCAAGTTCTTCAGGACTCTGGTACCTGATGGGCAAGGTTTGGACTTGTAATCAGTGAACACAACTCTGCAGGGTCCAGCCTGCTTGCTCAACACTCACAGAGCTTATTACATTTCTTGTTCCTTTAAAGTGACAAGATGCAGCAGCTTAGCAACTTGACTGAGGCTGACAAACCACCTACTTCAAACAAAACACTGGTTTGGTTTATGGTAAAGGTAAAATAAGTCCATTAACAAAACAGCATAGGTTTAAGTGATACCACATAAAAACAATCAAGATAAAAATGGCATAAAAACAAAATTAATGTAACCAGCTATAATTCTTGTTCAAGATGGTTTCCCTACTTACAGCAAATTCTCCAGTGTGACTGGATCCACCCTTAAGGAATCACAGTCCTGGTTTCTTTGTTCTCTAAAGGGATGGGTAACTTAGGGGTTCGCTCTCCCTTTCTTTACAGTCCAGTAATCCTTTTAAATGTATTCTTCTGAGGGGTCTCCCCAGATAAGGTTCTTTCTCCTGCTGTCTGGTGTAGATCGTTGGTTCTTTCCCCACTCATGATTATTAATATTTTTTTAAGTGCAAATGATCTCTTTCTGCAACCTCCAATGGGCAAAAATAGCCCACTGGTTGAGGTGTTGGCCTTTTTTCCTTTGTCTGGGGAAAATTTGTTTGTTAACATATGTCATGCAAGAATATTAATGATCAGTGAATTATTAGTTCTCCAATGATATATTACATGCCACTTTTTGGGTAAATAACATGACAACAGTGTGCTCTCTGACACTGGGGTACTCTTAGGGCCACCACCAGGTAGCTGAACATCTAGCTATTGCTAGTCACACTCCTGGGATTAATGGTACCCACAATAACTGGGCTACAAAGTAAGTTATTTGTTTATACATGCAGCCTAGTAAAGTGTAACTGGAGCCGTTTTAGAAGGCTGACACTATATTAACACAAACATTTTTATTACTGTAACTGTTCTGTAAGGGCCTAATTAAAATTAAGGTCTCATTGATGAGACTTCACTGCGTGTTAGATAAAGCTCTTCATCTTGCTGCATTGTGAAATTCCTCTTTAAATACTGCATTCACCAGCAGCATTTTTGTTCCCTCTCGCTCTTCTTCACTTCTGGAGATGTGATAAGTGTTATTCTTCTAAAATACACTGTCTCCTTTTCAGAGGGCAACAGGAAACCAATCTCCTATTCAGAAAGCTCAATAAAGCATCTTCTTTAGGCATTAAATTCAACAGTAGGACATAATCTCAAATTCGGAGAAAATGAGATCTCTTTGCCAGGTTCTATCTTATCAGCTGGGAAGCCTTTATCAGGGCAAATGGATATTGTTGTAATTACTTTTCTGAAACCGGTCCCTGATAGAAAATTATTTTCCCTGATTAAAACCTGGTTTGCCTGATAGAGGCTTGAGGCTTAAAACTAATTTTGAAAGGGCTGCAAGCAGTGGTATGATTTCATCTTTCATTTTCTATCCATTTTAAATCATGTTCTCTTGTTAAGATTTTTCCATTTCATTTTGTGTTCCCTAAAAACAATGAACTTCTAAATCTTGTATGGTCAGCTTGGGGATTTTTAATTAATCTTTTTGGATATTGATTTGAACCATCTCTCTGGCGCTCTCTCTCTCTCTCTCTCTCTGGCTAAGGGGGACAGAAGATATGGAATAGATCAGACTTTTCACAACCAAATCTAAACTGAAGTGACACTCCAGTTTTAGGTTTATTTTATTGGACCCTATTCCCTGAAAGGTCTTGTCTACATGGACAGTGCTGCAGCAGCTCAGCTGCACTGCTGGAATACGTTTGGTGAAGATGCTCTATGATGACGGGAGAGGGCTCTCCTGTTTGGCAAGAGAAGCTCTCCCACCAACATAGCGCGGTTCACACACTGGTCGCTCAGGAGAGTGATTTATTCACGCCTCTGAGCGACATAGATTTATGTTGACATAAGCTGAAGTGTAGATATAGCCTTTGTCTCTGGAAATTTTAAATGAACTTAGGCTCGAGTATGTGTTCGTCATCTAAACCATGGGAGAACATGTACAATCTTGACTGGTGCTGGCATGAAACACAGTGAAACTCTTGGAAGTTTTGACCGAGTTTCAGACTGAGTTTTTGGGCTCACTCAAACTCAAAATTCAAAAGCCTTATGTTTTAATAGTTAAACTGTGCACGTTTGTATTGTTGTTACCTCATCCTCTGTTCATCTCCAATCTACTGGTTTATCCTGCAGTTGCATGTTTTCACTAGCCACAACTGTAAGTTTTGTGGGAGGGGGTTGTTTGTTTTAGAGCAGGTATCATGTCTTTGTATGTGTACAGGAACCAACACAGTAAAGGTCTGACCTTGCTTAAGCCTCTAGATCCTTCTGCTATATCAATAACTACTAACAAAGCAAAATGCTGAGGATGCAAAACCATGCAGAGGATACTGGAAAAAAGCAATATTTGCACCAATTCCTTGATTATTTTACACCACTCTAATACAGCATCTTTAACTTTTTCTGTTATGAGTTCCAGTTTGGCCCAGCTCTCTCTGGCAACTGACAAACACTGCCTTCTAATGTCCTATCCCTCCTAGAAAGAGCTTCACACCCCACCATCAGCATCAGCTATCCCTCTTAGTGGAGCTGTATGCCAAAGCTGTTAACTTAGCAAGCAGGGTAAACTAGCTACTGATTCTATTTGATGATTCAGAAATTCCTGCTAAGGGACTGAGTTCATTGATAACAGCCACTTGGGTATAGGTACTCCTGGGGGAATTCTGCACCACTGCGCATGTGCAGAATGTATGTCCCCCCACAGGTTTCTTTGCCTCCTCGCAGAAATATGACTTTCCCATGGGGAAGCAAAGGGAAGCCATGAGCAGTCATGTGACCCTCCCCAGCAGTATGTTTCAGGTGCCCAGGGCAGCCAGCAAATCACTGTGGGGCAGGAGTCGGGACTGGGAAAGACCTGGTTGGTGGCACCTATCCTGCACCTGGCTCAGATGCTAGTCCCGGCTGGAGAGGACGGGACTTCCTCCTCCCCCTGCTTGGCATCTGGTGCTGGGTCAGACCCACCCCCAGATTTCTCCCCCGGCTGCAGGAAGCTCTGCAAACTGCCCCTCCCGACCCCTGGCTTCCTGCACCCATTGCTCCTCAGCTGCACGGGGAGGGATCAGCTGTCCAGGAAGCTGCGCCCCATCTGCCCAACCCCCCTGCATCCAGACCCCTTCAGACCCTGCTGCCGAGCCTCACCCCCTCCCCCGCCGATGAGACCAACTCCCTTCTGCACCTGGACCACTCCCACTGAGTCACCTGGATCCCCACCCCACTGAGCCCCGACCAGCTGCACCTGGATCCCCACCCCACTGAGCCCCACACACCTGGGCCAAGCTCTGTCTCCCCAATACACAGACCTCCTGCTGAGCCCCAACCACCATCGCCCCCTTCAGAGTCCCATTACCGTTGCATCCAGATCTCCCCCCCCATCCTCCAACGAGCCCCTGTGCATCCAGATCCCACCCACAGCTGGATCCCCACGCTGAGCTGCCCACCCCAGAGTGTCCCACGCAGAATCCTCTCCACCCACAGCTGGATCCCCCCATAGTAAGCCCCTCCACACTTGGCTTATGCCTTGCTGAGCTGGCCTGCCCACAGAGAGGGGCAGGGCCCTGGGGTGTTTCTGGGGCAGGCCCAGTCCTTGCGCTGTGTCAAGGATGGGTGCAGCTTCACTGCTGAGTTTGTGTCCTGCGGGAGGGGGGGAGAAAGCTGCACAGTGATCTCCCAGCCTGTGCTCCCCGATGCCATGATGGCGCGCCCACATTTATTTGACAAATTTGCAGAATTTTAAAATAGTGTGTGCAGATTTTTTATTTTACTTTTAGTTTTTGGTGCTGAGTTTTTAATTTGTTTGGTGCAGAATGCCCTGAGGAGTAGGTATAGATCAGCTCAGGACTGCTAGGCACAGGACAAAGTTGTTTTTCCTATCATTTTAATGCTGTAATTTTCATTTCCAGATGTCAGCTTTTCTCACTAATTTCCCTCCCCCACCACTATATTTGTATAATCATTTTAACAGGGCTGGATTTACAACTTTTTTGTGCCCCTATGCACAGCATCTTCAGTGTCCTGCCTCTGCCCAAGTTCCCTCTAAGCTGTGCAGCCTCGCGGCAGGCTATCAAGAGCTGCATGCCTCTCCCCCAGCCCTGCTGGAGCTGCCACGGCCAGGGAGTGGTGCCTCTCATCAGGCCGCGAGCTGCTATGGCAAGAGAGGGCTGAGGGGAGTCCCCCCCTCTCTTTTTTCCCTCCCTCCCTGCCCCAGGCAGCCTGAACCCCAAACCTCTCAGCCTCACCCCACAGCCCGTACCACCTGCCAGAGCCCTCACCTCTCCCAACCCAACCCTCTGCCTCAGCCCCGAGCTCCCTCCCACACTCTGACCCTCTCGGCTCCACCCCCACCACGCATCACCTCCATATTGGTGCCTATAACAAAATTCATTCCGCACATGG
Source organism: Mauremys mutica (assembly GCF_020497125.1). Taxonomy (NCBI): domain Eukaryota; kingdom Metazoa; phylum Chordata; order Testudines; family Geoemydidae; genus Mauremys; species Mauremys mutica. Next base: position 6,808,787 of record NC_059081.1, on the reverse strand, counting down.
ATGTAAACCATTAGAGGGAACGCTGCCCTCCCCCGCCCCACCCTGCCTAGAGCTGATCTTCGTGTTTTCCATAAAAATTGAAATGAAGAGAAATATAAACACAGCCTCCCAGGAAGGCAAACGCATAGTGCACCCAGCCCAAGTCGGGGCGCAGCCTGCCTGCCCCAGGGGAGGCGCAATGCGGGGACTGTACCGCTCCCCAGGGTGAGTAGCCCCCTGGGTGTCTTCCCTTCCTCCTGCAGCCTGGTGCGGCAGCCACACTCCGGCTCTGCCCGTGCAACTGAATGGGGTGTCGGCCACACCCTTCTCTTCTCCCCCCCCGGCATGGGATGGGGGCAGCGGGGTGGCCGAGATTGGGAAAGGGCTGGGACGCCGCCAGCGGCCGCCCCACCCAGCCGCAGCTCCCTGCACGCCCAGGTGACCTAACTTGGGTGCTCATCTTACTCTGATCCACATGCTGGGCAGCCCCAACCTGCACCAGGAGCCTGGCCGCCTGCAGGGGAGCTGTATGTATTAACTTGTAACCCATTTTTAACTTTTAGGCACCCCTAGAACACCAGTGCCCCTAGGCACGTGCCTCCTGTGCCTAACTGGAAATCCAGCCCTGCTTACATAGCATCCTATGTTCCTGGATAATTATCCCTTACATAGCACAGTACAAACACTAACCAAAACTTAGCTTACAGAGGTACTGTTAGACACTCAGTAGAGTATAGCTGATATACAAGAAACTGGGAGCCAGGCAATCCTGAGTTCAAATTCTGATTCTGTCACTTACTCACGTACTGTGAGACTTTTGACAAGTCGCCACTTATCTGCCTCAGTTTACACATCTATAAAATGGAGATAATGTTCTTCTATTGAGGACCATGGGTATAGTATCTGAATACCTTCCAGAAGTAGGGGAAAAATGCTGTTTGTCCTTTTTTGGAAGAATGTATTGGAGACTGGCTAGTTATTGTTTCTCTAGGTAGAGTGCTGCTGTCTGGACTGGTTGAGGCTGGAGGCTTTACAGTTTACATTAGCAAGTAATTAACATTACCATGGTGGTTAGTATTCTGTGTACTTAGTCCTGTATGCCACAACATGATTATTCAGCACATGTGAGACGGGCGAAGGCTGGGAAAAGTGATATGCCTGCAGACACTCATCAGGATTATGAAACCATCGAAGGAAAGAGTAGAGACTGGAAAATTGTAGATCGGGGGGGAAAAATAACTCCTGGGCTTTCAGTGAAGTGTGTTTAATTTAACAAGTGCACTTCTAGTTAGAGATACATACTTTCTTTAATATGGCAAGGCTCAGAATGAAGCTGGCAAAGCAGGCAACGTGCTTTGAAAGTAAGGCTGTTGGCTTCAACTTCAAAATGACATGGTGTCCCATGATAGAGATGCTGTTAGGATTAGAAAGAGGTTTTAGGCCAGGGTCTAGGTTTTACATATGTGATCAAGTCACCACTTGGATTACTATCAAAGGCCTTGCCTACATGGCAGTGCAGTGTGGACTACAGGGATGCGACATGTTGACTGTGCTAAATGTGTTCTCCACAACACATTAACATACTCTATAATTAACAGCCCTGTTACCCACACTGCACTGCAGTGTAGACAGGCCGTCCTTGGTGTCAGTTAATGGAATCCACCCTGCAAACCAGGAAAGAGCCCATTGAATAAACAAGATTTCCTCCCTTACGTAGGAGGGCGAGTTCCATCCTCCATGATTTCCCCTCAGCCCCGCCCCCTAGGAGTCAGGTTGCTTTTCTTTAAAGGTGCAATACCTAGGAAACCGAATGTCCGCTGTGCATATTCCACACATTTCATTGCAATGTGCTAGTTAATTCTTCAGCTGCTGAGCCATTCTAAGATGTGCTGGAGTACATACCTCATCCTGAACCTGAATGGGTTAACATGTACCGGGGAGGCCAATTCACCCATCTGGCTGCACCTGGATGGTAGGTCAGGCCTAACTGAAGATGAAGCCCAGTTGTGAAAGTAGCTGTGTACATAAGAACATAAGAAAGGCCGTACCGGGTCAGACCAAAGGTCCATCTAGCCCAGTATCTGTCTACCGACAGTGGCCAATGCCAGGTGCCCCAGAGGGAGTGAACCTAACAGGCAATGATCAAGTGATCTCTCTCCTGCCATCCATCTCCATCCTCTGACGAACAGAGGCTAGGGACACCATTCTTACCCATCCTGGCTAATAGCTATTTATGGACTTAGCCACCATGAATTTATCCAGTCCGCTTTTAAACATTGTTATAGTCCTAGCCTTCACAACCTCCTCAGGTAAGGAGTTCCACAAGTTGACTGTGTACTGTGTGAAGAAGAACTTCCTTTTATTTGTTTTAAACCTGCTGCCTATTAATTTCATTTGGTGACCCCTAGTTCTTGTATTTTGGGAATAAGTAAATAACTTTTTCTTATGGTGTGGTGTCTAGTGTGTGGCTCTTTTTTTTTTTCTAAAAAGAGGGTGCAGGAAGAAAGGGAAGGAACTTTGTTGTCCTTCTCTTGGCACTAGAGAGTAGGAGACTGACTGACAGGATCTAGGTGGGAAGTTGGCCTTGAGGTCCTCTCCTGGGTAGAGAAGTCCGTCTGGAGGCCAGTAGAAAGATGAAGCAGCCACTGGGAGTGCAGCAGGCTCCAGGGGTAATTTTTGCTAAAGGGCAGGCTCTGGATTTCTGGGGAGAGAGTCCGGGGAGTGGCTCAATGGAGAAACTGAGCAGGGGAAATTTAGGAGGGATGAAAGGCCAAACTTCAAGAGGGTGTAAGTTTTGTACTTTGGGATTTTAATGAGGAATTGCAGGGCAGAGCCTTGCACCTTCCTGCTCTGAAAAAATAGTCACTTAGAGATGCGGTGGGAGAAGTCTACTGACAGTTGATGGTAGGAAGAAGTCTAGGGAGGCAGTAGCAAGGAGTCAGAGTGGACCTTGGCTGTTGGTTATAGGGTCTCTGAACTGGAATCCAGTGTAGTGGGAGAGTTTGGGCTCCCCTACAAGCCACTCGGGGAAGGTGGTGTGAGGCCCCTGAGATGAAGATAAGGATGACTGAAAAGCCCTGAGCAAAAGTTGAGGGCCAAAGACCTGATTTAAGCATGTTGGACTTCTTGTTACCATGGAAGGGGTGGAGTTAAAAGGTGACCTAGCCAGAGGGCTGAGTTGTGAGGAGAAGCAGACTCATGCTGGCCAGGAGCACCAGTCAGCAAGGGTGCTAGAGATGTCAGAGCTGATAAACCATGCCCAGCCATGAGGGGGTGCACCAGCAGTGAGTCTGCTCTTCTGCATCAGAACTAAGGGCCCCCATCCTGAAGTCCTTGCAAGCTCCCATTAACATCCAAGAGCTTGACATGGTGAATGAGTAATGACCGCAGGCTCAGCTCTTGCTTGAAACGTTAGTTTTACTTTCATGGACTTAAACAATTCTGGATGACTTTATTTGAGAACTGTTCAATGGACGGATGACTCTTATTACACAGGTTGAGTTTAATAGGATTTGAAACTGCTGGCGCAGTAGCCTTGGGTGACACTGTGTGATAACAGCAATGCTCATCTCCGACCCAGCTTGTGTCGGGATGTTCTTTCCCCAAAATCTCAAATCCCTATGTTACAAATGAGGAAGACATTTCCTTTGAATCTTGCTAATTTGTAAAGGCCAAAGCACAGCCACTTGTAGTTGTACATCTTTCCTGGCAATGCCTCAGCACAGTGGTCCCCAACCTTTTTGGCTGGCGGGCGCCAGCCGAAGGACCACTGCGGCGGTGGAGCACCCACCGAAATGCCGCCGAATTTCAGCGGCATTTCGGCGGGGACACCTCTTGATGATGTCGCTTGCCGTCGACTAGTGACGTCATCGAGAGGCGTCCCCGCCAAAATGCTGCTGCGGCATTTCGGCGGGTGCTCTCCCGGGGGCCAGGACGCGGGCGCAGGACATGGCGCCCGCAGGCACTGCGTTGAGGACCCTTGCCTCAGCAAGTTCACAGGGCTGTTTGATGGAAAGGCTCGTTAGGGACCAAGTCCACTTCGCATGCTGCTGTTGAAATGAAAGTAAGAAGTACCAGGGCGAAGATTTTCTTCATTTAGGGCAAAGGAGGCGCAATTTTGTTAAAGCGCTCACCATCCTAATTAACTCGAGGAGAAAATATGGGCAGACCCTTGATGCCATTTACATTCAAATGTAAATGGCAGGTTTCCAACATCAGGGAGCAGCTATCATTATTGCTGTCCGGCTAACAAAAATAAACTAACCCCTTCAAGGTGCTGCAGGGAGGCTAAGTCAGGACTTGGTGTCAAATGTCCAAGTTCACCAGCTGATATTTTTCTACAATGCAAAAGGTTTGAGTTTAATTTGTCGGGTTATTTTTTTCTTAAACTTTTCATAATTTCTTTTACTGAAGGACAAAAAAACAGGACGTGCATGAGAAAAGAACTAGTTCTCAGTGCAGAGGTGTTCAGTGTTTATAGGCTTGCAAAAATATATCCCCCATCCCTGCCTCCTTCAAAGGTAACTACAGAAACAATTAATTCTGGGTAAATCAATGTAAATGCATCCAACTTTGCTTCACTGTCTCTGTTGTGAGCTTCCACTAATCTCTTAAATGTGGATTATGGGTGGGGGGTCTACAAAGATCTTTCTAGGATTTCCTGGGGCTGGGAAATGAGGAGCTCAGGGAATTGGGTTATAAAGAAAGGTTTAAAGTATTAAAAACATATAATTCAGCCACAGGAGGATGTAAATCTTCCTGCTTTAGGACATGGACCAAGCTCAGACATAAGCTAATCCTCTCAGTGTCTCTGAGGAAAATCGGTAAGTACTGTTATCCCATTTTACAGATGAGGAAGCTGAGGCAGAAGAGCCAAGTGCCTTCCCAAGGCCACAGTGTGAGTCGATGACAAAGCCTGGCTTAGAAGTTGGGATCTTGCTTAGGCATAGCTCCATGCCCGTTCCTCTAACCCGTGCTGAGAAACTTCCCTCTGGACAAGTTATAGGATCAAAGTCACTCTGGCACCGGTCTGTGCTCCCAGTGAAGCAAATGGAATTCTGTCACTGAATTCAGCAGGAAGACTGGCTCTTCCTTTATTTTTCTTTAAGATCTACAGTTTGGTCCACACGGAGGTTCAAAATTCAAATGTGTGTGTCTTGGCCAAATTGGTAATGGGCCACTGAACCAGAAGGTCTTCTGTTTAGACATGGTTTTAGAATGCTGTTTTGTCAAACCTGAAATGTTCCATGGGCATGTATCGGTTTTGACAAATGTTCCTTAGGTTTAGGATGGCGGGGGGGAGAGAGATTTCACAGGGGAAAATTCTTTGGGTGAGAGAGAGGCTATCTGCTATTCTGAGGCCAGGTGGTTAGTGCACACTCATGGGATGCGAAAAACCCAGATTTAAGTCCCTGCTTTGCCTGATTCAATCTCCCAGAAGCCACCTGAGTGCCCTAACTACCAGTTATTGGCTATACTGCGGTGGGAATTTTTTTTTTAAGTTCTTGTTCATGGTTTTTAAACCTCAGTTCTTGGTTTTTGTTTTTGCAAAACAGAATTGTTTTCTGGCAAGCCTGTGTTCTCTGCTTCTGGAAAGTGGTGTACACTTCGAGTTGGTTTGGATTGGTTTTGCTAGACACTGAATAAATACTGAAGAAAGATATGCTTCCTGCTCTGCCAAGCTTGCAATGTATGGCCTCACCCTTTCATGTTAAGAGCAATATTTCTATTGAATTCAATGGGATTTGAATTGGGCCTTAAGAAGACACGTACAATGGATGAAGGAAAGAAACAAATACCCAAACATATAAATATTTTTCTTTTTGTTGGTTGGTTTTCTTTTCTGCCTCTCTGTTCCCCACAAGGCTATCATTTGCCAGGAGATTTCTTGTAGGTGTCACAGCAAAAGTAGGTCTTGAGAAGGGATTTAGAGGAGCCTAGGGTAGTGTCTTTGTAGATCATTCAGAGACTGTGCTCCAAGCAGGAATCTATCTTTGACTTTATTTAGGGCTTTGGATCAGCCCCATAATCTCTTTGCCTGCACTTCTCTGTTCAGCCTTTAAGAAAGCAATATGTTTAGGATCAGTTCTGAAATACACACCTGTTCTTCCAGTACTCAGGATTCCTATCCAAAGAACAGATGGTTTATTTGTGTTCTGCTGTAGCCAAGCAATAAATACGACCCTGCTCCAGTAAATGTTTGACTTAAGCTTATTTTTGAGGCACCTGCACAATCAAATCATTCAGTGATAAGTGTAATTCCCTTCTAATGAGTTCTTAAACTTCACATCACGTGTAATTAACACACATTTAACTGATACAATTGTTGCAATACTCAGCCTATTAAGTGCAAGAAGTAGTTAGGCACTGAGCATCTGTTTTAATTTCTCTTCCTAATTTTGTTCCAGAGTGACACACTCCCTGTTCACTTCTGTGGGAACTTGTTTGACTATAATGATGTCCGTGTAAGTTACTGTCCCTGGGAAGCACAGATGGTGTTTCTTTCAGCCTCAGACATGACACAGTTAATTATAATTAAATGGAGGCAAATCTCAGGAGGACTTTGTGTTCGTTCCTCCACTTTTTATATGTATCATGAATTTAAGTTTGGGAGCCAGAGGCCTATTGTGAAAGTCTCTGTAATGTGAAGTTATAATAGTCTTGGCTTTTACTAGAGTATTATCATGCAAACAAACTGACCAGCTCTGTGACAATTTGACATGAATGTACTCAATGTTATCCATTCTTGACACTGCCACTGACATGCTGTCTGACCCTGAGGGCAGGTTATCTGCACGGTGCTTTTCTGTCTCAAATGCTGTGTAAACATGAATTCAGACAGTCATGCATTAGAATCTGGCCCTGCAAACCCTTACTTATGTCAGAGAAGTCCTCGCTCATCTCCGTGGTCATATACAAGGCCTTGTGTACCATTGATGGGTCCTAAGACAGAAGCAATTTCACGGTTTATAAAATTCTGACTTGGGTCCTGAGCCAAATTCCACTTACTTCATGGTAGTTGGATTGGCCCTGGGGAGGGTTGATCCCAAGTCCAGTGAAGCCAATGGAAGTCTTTCTTCACTTCTGTGGGCTTGGATCAGGCTCTAAACTTCCAAGTGCCGTGATTTACCCATCTGGAAAATGAGAATAACACTTGCTTGCCTATGTCACAGGGCTGCTGAAAGTTTTAATTAACTGTTTGCAAGGAGCTCTGAGATCTTCAGAAGAAGATGCATTCTATATACATGAACTGTTATTAGTAGAATTTTCAAACGCCACTTAAAAGTAATAGAATTACTATACTCTTAAAAAATCAATAGTAAAAATAGTATTGGTTGGTAGGTCCTCTGGTGCAGAATAAAAGTAACTAGGCAGAGGGGAGGGATAGCTCAGTGGTTTGAGCATTGGCCTGCTAAACCCAGGGTTGTGAGTTCAATCCTGGAGGAGGCTATTTAGGGATCTGGGGTAAAATTCTGTCTGGGGATTGGTCCTGCTTTAAGCGGGGGGTTGGACTAGATGACCTCCTGAGGTCCCTTCCAACCTTGATCTTCTATGATTCTATGAACTTGTACACCAATAGTGACACCAGGAAAGAGTTAAGTGGATGTATCTTTCATACTACTCTTGTGGAATACCTGTCTTACTTTTAAGACTGAAAGGACCTCAGTTCAAATGTCAGTTGGGAAGAATCTTGATTTTATTTATTTCCTACATAGCCATAGGAAGGTGTTGAAGGAGATTTATGGCTATCATTAGCCACTTCCTTTAGGCTCTTTGAGCTTGCGTTAGCTGAATGGAGTTGGAATGACTCTGCCAAGAATATAGTTTCCAATATTTATGTAAAAAAAAGCCTCCAATCACATTATTTTTTTTCTTTTTATTGCACTAGTCAGACTGAACATTTTGAGACTGCTTTTGGCAGACTGCAATAAAAACTAAGGTGCTAAGAGGTTACTCAAATAAAAGTATTAGATTTTCAAGGCCAGAAGGGACTATTGTGTTAGGGTGATCTCCCGTATAAGACCGGCTGTAGAGCTTCCCCAAAATAATTCGGAGAGTGTAATTTTTTTTCATCCCATTTTGTTTTAAAAATTGTCAGTAATTAATAAATAATCCAAGAGGCTCAAATAAAATGTTTTAAATGAATTCTTAGGGGACAAACCCCTCTTTTCCCATCCTTGTGAAAACCATCTTATATTGACATAAATGGCGTTGGGTGCACTGGAACCAGCTGGGAGTATTTGGGGAACTCTCACATGTAGTCTGGACAGCCTGTGTGTTTCTGTGCATAGTGATGGTGCAGGCCGTGGGAGATTTTTGGATCTAGCACTATGCAGCTCAAACTGAGGGCAGGTCCACACTACAGAATTACTTCAGTATAACTACATCACTCAGGGGTGTGAAAATACTGCTGAGTTTCATAGTGACATTGACCTAAGCTCCAGTGGAGACAGCGCTGTGTCAGTGAAAGAGCTTCTTCTGTTGACACAGACACCACCTCTTTCGGAGGTGGATTCACTAAGCCAACAGGAGAGCGCTCTCCCGTCAGCTTAGAGTGTCTTCATTAAAGCACGTCAGTGGCACAGTTTCACCAGTACAGTTGCACCGATGCAGTGTTTGAAGCGTCGACTTGCCCTGAACAATTCCCCTTCTCACATTGCAGGCAGAAATATATCAACCATGATGGTTATGGCAGGCCTTAAGAACTCGGATGCCATGTGGATGGGTGACTATATTAAAATCTTGTGATAGGCCTGACACTGTGCCTCAGTGGGTCTTGGCTGAGAATACCAGATTTAGGACAGAATTCTGAGAAATCGAATAACCACCAGGTTGAGGTGTGTCTGCTCTATCAGTGAAGATTACCAAAACAGTAACATAAATTAGCTTCTGTATCACCACACTGGTCAACAAGAAACCAGAAATGCAGTCCCCTTGGCTCACCACCCAGACACTTGGGCTGTATGTCAATGGTTACCAAAAACCAGTATAATCAGATATAGGGTCTGCCCAATCCCAAAGAATCAGCCACTTAGCTAGGTCAATATATAACTCAGCTCTTAACCAATAATCACACTGATGCCAATCCTTTAGTAACTAAAAACTGAAGGCTTAATAATGTAAGAAAGAAGAGAATTATTGAGTGGTTAATGAATTCTAGACATACAAGTGATTTTCAGTGCTCATAGATCAGGTTCATAGCTGTGATGGAATAAACTGCTAGCTTGGGGGGTCCTTGTTCAAAGCTTCCTTATTAGAAATCCAGTCCAGAGAAATGTAGCAGAAAATGAAGACAACAGGGAGATCTCTCAGGGGTCTTTTATACCCTTTTCCCACAGCCCCTGTATGTGGAAATTTACTGGCCCACACACACACTCACTCTCTCATGTTCTCTTGAAAAAGTGGATTTCTTAGCTTAATTCTCATTGAACTCTTAGCAGGAAAGAGACCTTCAGTGTAACAGTTGTAGATACAATCTGAAAATCAAAGGAAAATGCTTCAGTAATTTAAATCTAATACATCACAAATTAACTATTCATGTGCAGAGCTGTCTGGCTGATGGAGTTAATAGAAATATGGGGGAAAATACTAATTCAGTTAATAGCATGTACTTCCCCAGTGTTGCTATACTCTTAATATTTGTATGACTATTGGAATTTGGAGGGTGAGGGTCAAGACTGGCTTGCAAATAATTTGTAAAATAAAGATCTAAATTCATTGAGGGATATTTTTTTTTCTTTTTGGTTCAACAAATACTATCTGAGCAACTTGGTTAAACATTCTTTATTCAACAGAACAGCCTGTCTCAGCATGGCATGTGCTCTGGTTGTTTAACTAGTGGTAGCACTGCAGTCAAACACAGACTGTAATTTCTGGATATATAGTTTATAGGCAGCCACACTCATAGCCAGATCCATTCATCCGTCCATGTCTTGGAAACAAACAGAGCAACATATTATGCTGCTCCTTGAGTGTGTGGATAGACATGTTGTTTTTTTTTCTAAGTTATTTGCTTTTTCTCTGAGTAAATGTCGGAACTCAGCATTAATTCAGCATGGGTAAGCTTGTCCTGAACTTTTCACTGAAAGATGTCTTCAAGTGAAGTAACTCTAAAACTTGTTTAAAATGTTGGCTCTCCATTACCCAGTGGCCACTACTCTGTGTAGTAATTTGTGAAGTACTAACTGGAAAGATGTCTTATAAGGAAGTTCCAAACCTTTCCCCTTCCCTCCCATCGTCCGTCTGTCAGTGGACATTCGGAATGCATCCAAGGTGGCATGCTCATTTATGGACCTGCAGCGATTTGCCTTACTCAACAGGGATGTTTATGCGGCGATTTAGGAAGGAAGATGATGGCTTCCGAAATAAGTTCTTAATTAGACTTTGACCATAGTCTTCTAGCTGTAATTAGAACTCATGGGACAAATACAGCTCTCTGCTTCATGAGTACCATAGACTGACTCTGCCCAGGTAAATAAGAGCAGAATTTAACCCAATGGATAGATGTCCAGGGAAGGGATGTTAATAGAAAGGGTCTGGGGAGGAAAGAAGGTTGGAGATGCCTAAAGGAAATTGCATTCCAGAGCAATCAAATTGGAGGGGGAAAGGACCCCAAAGACTTCTTGTGACGTGAAGAAAATGAATAGCTGGCCTTTAAAATGTGCAAGAAGGGCCCCAGGTATCCATAAATGGTAACAGACACATTCACGGGGAGTGTGAAAATACCCATCAGGGTCACCTAGGAAGAACACATTCTTATGACTAGAGGTTTCCTGGGCTAATGGGAAATGTAAAGCTACCCATCCACTGTGTTCAATGGAGCTAATGGAACAAAACATCATGCTTGGAATATGATTTATTGTCTTAGTATCTCATGCACACTAGGAAAGGAAGGGTACTCAAATGTCAGGCTTCAAGGCCCAAGCTGAATGCCACATATGTCACCAGTGAATGCCACCACACATACCAGTGTATATTAAGCCAGATGCATTGCTTTTGCCTGTGAAGTTTCAAATATTCATCACAACTGGAGACAGACTATGGGACCACAGTAACCAATGGATTGATCCAGCGTGGCATATCCAGATGGTATATTCCTACTAGAATATTAGCAAGTCAAGGAGGATCTAGTGCTGGTGCTAGCCTGAAGCTGAATCGTTAGTTGCATGTGTCAGAAAATATAGGAGGGAGGGAAAGTAAGATATTGGGGATAAGGAATAATTTCATCTGAATGAAGAATAAACCTCTAAAACTCCCTAACTGGTGATGAGTGGAAACCCAAATGCTTCTGGCTTGATTTGTGAAATCTTCTTGAAGGACTAAAAGATATCTATTGCAGATGAAGTGCATTCAATCCATTTTCACTTGCAGATACTTCTGAGAGTTAAGGACCTGGTCTCTCTCGGCAGGGATTCCTTCTTTCCTCATTATCTCAAACTACTTTACAGAATTAAACTGACTGCTTCACTTGCTGGATTGTGCACTGGAAATTTTGCTGAGTTGTGGTACTTGTACAGCAATTAGAGCAGATGGGGAATGTACTGTCATGGTTTTTCAACAGAAATATAGTTTTCCCCGAAATCAAAATTTTCTGCAGGAAAATCACTCTTTTTGGGTCAGTTTGACGTTAATCTGAGTCAGCTTGAGCTTCTGTTGTGCATCATGGGAGTTGGAAGTTTGGGTATCTCATGTCCTCATTCTCCTTTTATGGACCAGGCTTCCTGGCTAGATTATATCTCCCATGATCCATCAGTCTCTTCCTAACTCTGGCTGTTTTGCTGCAGTGCATCATGGGAGATGTAGTCTGGACTTTGAACCTGGCCAACGGGAGAATGAGTGCAGGGGTTACTTGAACTAAAACTCCTATGAAGCTGATGCTCAGGAGGGTGTAACTTGCAGCTGAGCTGAAACACTTTTCAGCATCTCCTAATCAAACATGTTTTGAAACTTTTTCATTCCTATGAGAAATTGATCTGGTGATTTTATTTTTTTTCATCTCTATTTCAGATGGAAATGAATATTAAAGTGTCAGTTTCCCACAAGATGGAAACCTCAATTTTTTGTGTGTGACAAATTCATTAATCAAACAGGAAGAACACTGTACTAAGGAAATGCACACAAAGTCCCCCATCAAGCAAAGCACTTAAGCATGTTTTTAACTTCATTGACTATTTTTGTGTCCTTTGAAGTTAGGTATGTATTTAAGTGCCTTTCTAGACTGGGCATACATGAGCTCACAGAAAATCATCTCCCCTTCTTCCTGCCCCCTGGAAATGGTAATGCAGGGCATGGGTGGAGACCACAAGCTCCATGGCTGTGCATAGGCAGAGGGATGGAGAGAGAGAGCTGTAAAAATGAACCTTTACCCAGCATGTAGTAGGAAGCCAAGGGAGGAAAGGTCTAAAAGGAATGTCCAAATAGCATTTGTGCATGCAGTAAATAAGCAGTTGTAGGTAGGAACCTGCATCTGACATAGGGTACAACACCAAAGCGTAGAGTGGGAACGTGGGAGGGGGATAAAAAGGAGTTGGTGTGATGTGGGTTTGCTTGGATATAACTTGTAGGCAGTCCCTCTGCCCCTACAAATGATTCAGTCCGAGAGTAAGGCAGGAAAGGACTCCGCTGTGCATAGCGCTGGATATTGTGTGGCCGCTGAACTTTGCACAGACGCCAGCCCTTCGCCATAGCATTGTGCTAGAGAAGCCAAGACTTCATTTTAAAGCGGCATCAGACAATGCAAAGCAGCCAGAGTGTACCAGTGAGTTGGATCCTAAGTCTCTAGCTCTTGCAACTGAAAAGAAAACCTTTAGCGACATGGAGTGTAAAACGATGCAGTGTCTTCTTGAGTCTGCAGGAAGCTTAAAACAATAGCTCTGAGAGGGGAACTGCCCCATTCACTTCCATGGGGGTCTATGTGATAAGACTGGAATCTAAAGAACCTCAGCGTTTTAGCAGAAATGCCCAGCTAGTGCGTGTTCCTCAAAATCCCAAACTGCTTCCCACACATCCCCAAATGACACATGCCCACATGCTGCCTCTTCACTTAACAAAACATCCAGTTTCCATACTGTCCACTCCTATGATGCAGTTATACACTGTAAACACACAATCTCTGGCACACTGAAACTGGCAGGCTGGATCGTGCCCTGAGGCTCTTTACCAGTGCTCTCGATAAAGCAAATTGTACGCAGGTTACATGTCTTGCTGCTGCTTCCTGCTATGCAGAAGTCAGATAAAATTGAGTGCATTTGTGTCTGATGGTGGTAGGTTAAGGATCAGAAAAATACCGAGGAAATGTCAGGAAACCGTCTGGCTCTTATCTGCTATAGTTACAACCTTTAATTTTGTGGAAGAAACTAGCAGCACTTAGGCACCTAAATACCTGACTGTGGATGCAAACAAATCATTAGATGTATAAGTGCTATTGTGGGTGCAACATAGCACCTGCATAATTTAGAGGCTGAGATCGGAAGAAGCTGAACATTGGGACCTATCAGTATGACACAATTCATTTTAAAGTGCAAATAATATAACTCCACCCACCCCTTACCATCTGATCTGTGATGAAACTGTGTAGGTATGAATCTCAAATTGCAGTAAGGCTTGTGATGCTGTGAACTAAACGTCCTGGGTCAGGAGAGATGCTTGGCTTTGTGCTGTGATATTCTGTACCACAGGGATGTGTCTTACGACTGAGGCTGAGATTTTTGTCAGGGATATTTTTAGTAAAAGTCAGGAACAGGTCACGAGCAATAATGAAAAATTCACAGATGCCTGTGACCTGTCCCTGACATTTACTAAAAATATCCATGGCAAAATGGGGAGCCTGGGCAGCTGCGGGAGGGTTGGGAGCTCCAGGGTCCCCCTCTGCTGGTGGATCCAAGTTGCGGGGACCCCCTGCCGGCTGCAGCAGGGGTCCCCCTTGCCACCAGTGGAGGGGTGGCCGGGAGCTCCGGGGGCTCCCCCCACCATCTGGAGTGGCCGAGAACTGCCAGGGGTTGGCAGCTGGGAGCTGCAGGTGGCTCCCACCACTTGGGGCAGTGGGGGTACCCCGCAGCTCCTTGCCTCCGCCGGGGGCGGGGGACCATGCAGCTCCCAGCTGGCTCTGGTCAAAGTCATGGAAGTCTTTGGAAGTCACAGATTTCATGGCCTCCATGACTAAATCACAGTCTTACTTATGACACAGCAGCCCCTGTCTGTCTGTCTGCTTAAAACACAGAGATAAACATTGGTCACATTTATCCCATGCAGTTGGAGGGTTGTTTTTATTTTTTTTGCATCTGTAAGGTGCATGTGCAACGGGCATATCTCAGACGCTTTAGGGCAAGCATCGTGGGGAAAGTTCGACTAGTTCACCTTTCCCCACCACATGTCAGAGGCCTGAATGAGTAGACAGGCATAAGAATACATGGACACAAATCTGACATCAGGAATCGTAACATTCAAAAACCAGTAGGAGAACACTTCAGTTTATCTGGTCACTCATTAACAGACCTAAAAGTGGCAATTCTTCAACAAAAAAACTTCAGAAACAGACTCCAATGTGAAGCTGCAAAACTGGAATTAATCTGCAGATGAGGCCTGAATAAAGACTGAGAGTGGTTGGGTCATTTAGGTCAAAACCTGAACTTTAATTTCCCCAATACTAATTTCTCCCTACTGTTACTCATACTTTCTTCTCAACTGTCTGTAATGGGCCACTCTCTTACCACTTCAAAATTTATTTTTCCTCCTTTGGTATCCTGCTGTTAATTGATTTCTCGTTAGACTGACCTCATACTTGGTAAAGCACCCCCGTCCTTTCACGTATTTATACCCACTCCTGTACTTTTTTTACTTCATACATCTGATGAAGTGGGTTCTAGCCCATGAAAGTTTATGCCCAAATACATTTGTTAATCTCTAAGGTGCCACAAGGATTCCTTGTGTGTGTTGGTTGGTTTGTTTGTGCTGATACAGATTAACACCGTTACCACTGAAACCTGTCACCATTGGGGCTGCAGTCTGTCAGCTAACGATTGAAGTTTCTTCTTTGATTTTCGTCTTTTTCCCTGATTTGGGGTATGGTGGAAGAGCAAGGGCCAAAACAGTAATAAACAAAAGACCCAATCAGATCACATCGTTTAAGGCCTGGCTGGACAAAGCCCTGGCTGGGATGATTTAGTTGGGGATTGGTCCTGCTTTGAGCAGTGGGTTGGACTAGATGACCTCCTGAGGTCCCTTCCAACCCTGATATTCTATGATCACAGGGTTGTCAGTATTAAGTCTTTGGCTAGCCAAATCCTAGGGCATGGCTTCACTACAAACACTATACCAGCATAGCTATGCCAGCATAACCCTATATTATAGTAGCGACTTATACTGAAGGAAGGGGCTTTCCCATCAGGGTAGGAATACCACCTTCCCTGAACGACCATGACTGCATCAGTCTTTCATCAACATAGCTACATTTACAATGGGGGTCAGGTTAGCTTAGCAATGTCAGTCAGGGTTTTGTTGTTTTTTTTTTTTCCACCCTCCTGAATGAGCTACAGTAGAATCTCCTTTATGAACACCAGAGTTATGAACAGACCAGTGAACCACAGACCTCAATGTCCTATGGAACTGGAAGTCTGCAGTCAGGCAGCAGCAGAGACCAAAATAAATAAATAAGCAAATACAGTCCATTCCTGTGTTTTAAATGTAAACTAATACAAATAAGGAGGAAGCAGCATTTTTCTTCTGCATAGTAAAGTTTCAAAGCTGTATTCAGTCAACGTTCAGTTGCAAACTTTTGAAAGAACTGTAGTGTTTTGTTCAGAGGTACGAACACCCTCCATTCCCAAGGTGATCGTAACTCTGAAGCTCTACTGGAGCTATGTTGACTTAGCTCTTAAGTGTGGATTAAGCCCAAGACGTTACATACTGATGATTCCCCACCTCCTTCAGGGATTATTTTCTTCTCTTTTTACCATTTTATACAATTTCCAGTAGCCTTCCAGGGGTAACCTGTTGCAGCCATTAATGGCCCTTGATAACAAGACCTGGTTCCCAGCATGTGTATGTGGACTGCAATCATCCACACTTACAAAGTAAACCCTGAAGGAAGAGGAAGAAGGAAGCAAAATCCAGCCAGTCTCCACAGCCTCGAACACTGGGAGTGCAAAGAGACTTTTCCTATCCCGTTCCTTTGAGGACACATGTGCTATGTACTCCCATCAAGAGACAAGTGAACCAGTTTGGGTATTGTAAATATTCAGCAATACTAGCTGGCTTTCTTCAGGCAATGCTGTCATTCAACCGTGAGCTGATGGTGTGATATGTGAATCGCTGGGTTAAATCGATGGCCTGTGTTATGCTGGAAGTCAGACTAGATGATGGTGCAAATCCCTTCTGGCTTTAAAAATCCATGGAACATGAAACTCCAAGAAAATAATATTCCTCTAGTGTTTACTGTTTCGAAGTTTGAGCCCCAGACAAACAAAACTGCTCCTGAAGTCCAAGAGATATTTGGTTTGCCTAAGGACCAGAGCCCTAGAGCTTAAGAATTTTCATAGCATCAGTGAGTTACTGTACGATCAGGTGAGTTTGAGCATCCGCAAAAAGTTATGAAGCTGTTAGAGGTTCTTTCATAAAGGCTGCAAAGTAGGACTGACCTGCTTGTAATGGCCAAAGGAGTCGTGCCGGGAGCCTACATTCGTCATTAACACCAGACATTTCCAACCCCCAATGCTGCAGGCTTCGTAAATTTGTATTACCTCCGATACAGCAAAATCTCTTTTCTCTCCCATAGTGTGGAGTGAGCATGTTACCCTGACTACACTTCAGCTTTGTCTGCCGCAGGGGTTCTCTATCCCCCCTCCCCTTCTGAAATGTTTAAATAATAAAATGCATTTTTAATTGTGAGACTGTGAACAATGTTATCTTAATTACAGAGGGACTGAATGGGTGCTTTCAGTCTGCCTGTTACAGGCTCTAATAGCAGGTATTTCTTTGCCCCCCACATGTCTCGTCTCCTTTTGATTGATGAATCTTCAAAGATTGCAGCGCAAATACTACGACCTAAAGAGGTTTCATTTGTGCAGTGCAGCAAAACAAACAGCCAAGACATAGACTGACGAGTGTTTTATGCCACTGAACAGAAAATGGTGTAAAAATAATGAGGAAAGGGTTTAAACACCACCCCCACCTCCAAAATTGCTCCTGCCTATGATCAGCAGGAGGATCTGAGGGTGGAAATGGACTGAATTATGAAAGCATCAGCTCCAAGACTAAGACAAGTTAGTAAATCAAAAAGCAGGATGTGCCAGTACAGGAATAGAGAGAAATAACAAGATTTTTTTTTTTTGTGTGGCACCAGTGAGTAAAAAGGCAGGTTGCAGAGATCAAAGGAAGAACAATCACAAGTATGTTGGGATCAGTATGTAGCTTATTTTAAAAACAGATGAATCCAGATTTTTCTTTATATTTGAAACTTACAAAATCCAAAGGAAGGAGGGGTGCTGCCAGTGCACGCTTGTCAATACCATTTGAGGTGGCATGGCCTAGTGTAACAAATTAGATCTATTTGTCTTGGATGTTGAGGTGGGGATGGATTCATGGAGTTGGTGCTGTTTATTTATTAGAATTCAGTGCTTGGTGTTCTTTCATTTGTTAGACTGATGCTCACTGGCTGGCTTGTCAGTATAGGGTGGGTGTTTCTAGACTATGCCATGTAATTATGTAGATGGAGTTACAGCTTATGGCCTGAGTCTTACCTCAGTGATTTTTATATAGCTGTAAATACATTGGCTCCAATGGGCTTATTCCTGGAGTGAGTCAGAGGAGAATTGGAGCCTACATGCATGTGGATCTAGTTGAGGATTGCTCTTCACATCAGTGGGAAAGGCACCCATTTAAGTGCCATGAATGCTACTTTGAAAACATTCTCTCTTCTCCCCCCCACAGTTTTTGTACTGATCAGCTGGGCAGCCCAATTTTGCATAGAACTGTCAGTGATTCTTCAATTATTGCTCTTTCTTGCAAAGCATTTGGAATAGATACAGCTGTAACAGACCGTTAGTCTTTACTCAAAACATGCAGACAAGCCAAACAATGGAAAATTGAAGTATTAGCTGATCCCTTGAGATTTTTGTTAATGCTGATTGGGATATAGAATTTGCAATCTGGAGGAAGTTCTGACATTTTGAAAGTAATTTTCATTCTGAATTGGAATGAAAAGTCTAAATTTCAATTTGGAAATATTTCATTTTGATTTTTAAATATTGTAATATTCAAATATTCCATAATAGTAAAAAAAAATAAAATTGATGTTAGGGGAAACGGTTTTATCTTCTTGAAATATTTTGACATCAAAATGAAAGAGAAAAGAACTTGTTTTCTCTCATAAAAAGTTTTGCTAAAATTTGCCATGGTCCCAAAATGTTTCAATGTCTTTTGGAAAACTCTTCAGTCAAAAGTTTTCACTACCTGCTGCTTTTTTTTTTTTTTTTTAATTGCTTCATTCGCATGCCTCTTGACTGAGGCAATGTTCCCAACCTTTGCTACATGCTCATGCATTATAAGATTCTCAATTACTTCATTTTTTTTTCCAAAATAAAATCAGAGTGATTGTCACTATGTAGTAAGTCCCATTTTTATACAAGAGTTAATCATCAGGCACATATATAATATCGTCCATTAACATTTCAAAAGTATGAAAATAAATTAATTCCATTGTCTGCTCAGTTCTCATGGTAGTCAAATGTGTTCACAGCAAGTCCACTATGCTACCCTCTCCATTCCAGAATGTGATCATTGGTAGCTTACCATGCAGCTTCCCCTCAGATGTGGCCACAGTAACTCTCACATTTGTCACTTCCAGACTGGACTATTGAAAACTGCTGTAACTATAAATGAAGGTGCTGCAAGATGTAACAGCCCAGTTCCTTGGTAGGATGAACTATCTGGCACATCCTACCAGTGTTCCACATCTTTCATGGGTTTTAATCACTCATGGGTTATAATCACTCAAGTCCCCCAACGGGTCAGAGCACTATTGCAGCATAGCCTGGTTCTCCATCCATAACCCACTGAGACAGCATCACTCCAGTGGAGTAAGACCTCTAACAAAGCCAAGGTAAAGCTCATGAATGCTAGAGACAAAATAGTCTTGGCCAAAGGTACCTGACTGTGGGAGGAGGGGAAAATTCTGCAGAGATAAGATTGAGACAAAATCTCACTCTCCAGAGTATGGAATTGCTACTGCTCACTACATAAACAAAACTTCCATACGGAAGTGAAGAGCAGAATCAATTATGATGTCTTCTATGGACAATGCCTTTAAGTTTAAACTACTGCATCCAGTGATGAGCTGCCAAAATATTAACAACTGGTTCCCTCCTCCTCACCCCACGAGGGGGTCACACCCCCCTGGGACTCCTGCCCCATCCAACCCCCCACATTCCTTGACAGCCCTCCCCCCGGACCCTGCCCCATCCACCCCCCCCTTCCCTGTCCCCTGACTGCCCCCTGCCACCCCATCCAACCCCTTCTCTCATTCCTGATGGCACCCTGGGACCCCATCCAACCACCCCTTCTTTCTGTCCCCTGACTTTCCCTGGAATCCTTACCCCTGACTGCCCCCCACCGCCCCATCCAACCCTTGCTTCTTCCTGACTGCCCCTTGCCCCCGTTCAATCCCCCTGTTCTCTGCCCTCTGACTGCCCTGACACTAATCCACCCCCCCAACTCCCCTGCCCTCTACCCAACACCCCCTTCCTAGTCCCTACCCCCTTACCACGCTG
Source organism: Mauremys mutica (assembly GCF_020497125.1). Classification (NCBI taxonomy): domain Eukaryota; kingdom Metazoa; phylum Chordata; order Testudines; family Geoemydidae; genus Mauremys; species Mauremys mutica. The sequence goes on along the minus strand of NC_059081.1, from coordinate 6,789,045 downwards.
CCTGAAGGTGGGGGCCGGGCTGGGACTGGAGCCATTTGGCCAGAGCCGCTCCACCCGTCTGGGACCGGGCCCAGACCCCGGGAGCTGGGCGGGAGCCGGACCCTGGGAGCCGGGCAGGTGCCGTGCGGTGCCTGGGAGCCCTCCTTCCGCTCGCGCCCCAGCCCCCCTGCCCCAGCTCACCCGGGGGAAGCCGCTGCTTCCTTCTCAGCCCTCCCAGGCTTCCCACACAAACAGCTGATTCGCGGGAAGCTGGGGAGGGGGAGGAGAAGCCGGGGGAGTGTTCAGGGGAGGAGGCAGAAGCAGAGTGAGGTGAGCTGGGGCTGGGGGAAGGGCAGGGAGCTGCTAGAGCTTTTGTTAATTTTAAAAGCCCTTTTCAAACCAGTTGTCCTTAGCGGGACAACCGGTTCTAAACGGGCTTGTAAATTTAACAACCGGTTCCCACGAACCGGTGGGAACTGGCTCCAGCTCACCACTGACTGCATCTAATGTTTTGGTATTATGATGACAAGCACTTCAGCGGCACCTAATATACGTATGTACAGGGAGTATTTTCAAAAGCGCTTGTGTGATTAAAGAGCAAAGCTCATTGACTTCCAGTGGGTCTTGTATTCCTCGGTCATTTGTGGTGGGATTTTCCAAAGCACCTGGGTCCATAGCGTTTTTCTTCATTCTGCTCTCCGATACCAAAGCAAGAGTGAGTTCACTGCAACTCTGCTGTCTGGCCCTCGATTCCTTTAGCAGCGGTAGGCTTCTAGAGAAATACAAACATTACAATCTTTTAAAACGGCCACCTCTACCCTCTTTTGGAAGAGAAATCAAATACAGTAGACATGCTAGACTACAACGTTTTATGTTGCATTTAGTTTCCTAAAGCCTTTCTGAGCACAGAAAGTTGTCGCTTAAAAAAAACCTGTTTTGAAACCCAAATGAAGATTTTAGACTTCTATAGGTTGACTTCCAAGGTTCCCTCCTAGACCTGAGGAAGTGTAATGTAATGGCTCTGCACAATACTTAGAGATGATTCCACTTTCTTTAGCTAAGAGTTTTTCCTTATGTTTATGAATAACTTATTTTATAATTGGTTAACTTGTTCTCTAGTGAAAGTGGCAATATGTAAAAGTGTACTACTTCCAGAAGTCTGATAGAAATTCCAGCTGGTATAAAGCAAATTAGTGCTTGGATTTTAACTGCTAAAGTGAATGCCCTTTTTAAGATAATTTCCCTCTTTACCTCTTAAGTTAGGGACAGTAATGAGACAGCAACATCTGCCAGATTCTTTTTTTTAACATTCTCCACATTCCTCCTAATTTAAACATGTTATATCCCATATTTATCACATGTGCAATCATAGACCTTCTTAAAGAGCAAACATTTATTAAAGACAACAGTAACATCTGCAGGCAAAGAAATGGGTTCCACAAAGCATGAGTTCCAGCTCTGTTTCTATTGTTTACCAGAGACTACACTTTGTTTTGTATTCCACACAACACAGAGACATCTAGTGGCTGTGTAATACACTGCAAGTAAATATCAGTAAAATATTACCCCGCTATTGTCAAGTATCAGGGGGTAGCCGTGTTAGTCTGTATCCATAAAAAGAACAAGGAGTCCAATGGCACCTTAAAGACTAGCAGATATATTTTGGGCATAAGCTTTCATGGTTAAAAAACCTCACTTCTTCAGATACCCCACTACTGTGGATTTCTTTTTCCACATTGAGTTTTTTGTTGTGTGTTCTTTGCCAAATTGCAAACTTGGCAGTGTTGACAATGTACCAGGAATGTATGTTTGTTTGTTTGTTTTTTAACATATGGGCAATTAGCTAAATCCAAAATATTGTGAAAGTATAAACTGTAGCTTATTAATCATGTTCATTACTGTAGTGCCTAGAGCTCAACCAAAATTGGAGCCATATTGCACTACACACTGTACCAACAGTAGTACACACTCCCTGTCCGTTACCATGGATACATACTTGGGGCAGCTAGCCCCTCCTGTGGCCATGGCTGTACTTCTATTTTTAGTGCACTAGCATGGGCATGTCTCATTGAGCTGGTATTTACACCTGCCAGCTCTTGTGTGGAATAGACAAGACAGACACGGGATGAGGGAAAGCGAGAAAACATAGAAAGAGGGTGATCTGTGATGGCCAAGTACACCAGTTCTATGATGGGAGGTGGGTTAGGTGTGGATGAGCTAAACTACACAAATGCACAGAGATGGCGGGGGGTGAGGGGGAAGAGCAGGTGAGAATGAGAGGGTGTGACAAAGTCAGGCCGGACGGCTGCAAGAGTCCTGGAAGGCCAATTATATCAGCCTTAGAATGTTGAAGGCCCTTTTTCCTATAAGCTGAGAAGGGGTTATGGCAGGTCAGTTAGGGACACCTGAATCCAATTAAGGGCTGCCTGAGGCCTTTAAAAACCCATCCTCTGGGGAGAGCAAAGGAGAGAGAGACAAGCTGCTGACAAGCTAGCGGCAGCAGGAAAATAGGCTGTTCCAGAGTGAGATGCTGTATTCCTTCTTATAGGGAACACAGCTAAACCTGGGTGCCTGCTGGGGGAAAGACTGACACCCCAGGGCAACTGATCGGATGGCATCTTGCCCCAGCGATGTGGGCACCGAAAAGTACTCTTCTATCTCCCCCAGGGGGTGGGGTGGGGTTGCTTGAGACTGTTTCCTTTTCTTTGGTGGAGGATCACCCCTTGGGCCAAAGATAGGACCAAGGGAGCACAGAAGGGGGAAGGCATACCCTGCCTGAGTGGGGCTGATTACCCCAGGCCTGCCATCGCCAGAGGGGGAAACGCTAAGTCTGATGAGAGAAGAGAGATGCTTTGCCACAAGGGGTAGAAGGTAAGAGGAATAGGTGAGTAGTGACGCTCAGAGGAAGGGAATGTGATTTGGGGCAGACGAACAACCAATCAGCACAGGGCACGGACAATCTAGTCTCTGACTGGCTCCTCCTTTCAGGTCATTTCCAGGTCACATAGCTGAGAGACGAGAAAACACTGCACGGGTCCCAGTGTCCGCAAAGTGGGGTCTCCCTGTTGGAGCTGGTTAAGAATCTTTCAATAAAACTTTTGTTTTGGTTGGAAAATGCAGATTTGTCTACACCAAAACTTTTCATGGCTATGTATTTATTTCAACTAAACTTTCATTGAGAGGCTTCTTGGGTTCATGATGGAATTTCTGGTCAGAGAGAGGTAGACACTCAGCTCTCATAGACTAATCAATAGCCCATTAGTTAGGTTTCCTACATCCCAGGTGAGTGCCCTAGGTTAAATCCCTGCTGTGAATCTTTCTGTTTGCAAAAACTGTTGAATGGTCTCATCCTGATGCAGAATGGAACGCTGTGTGAAATCTCAAAGTTTTGCAGGATGGGAAGATGGCTTCCCACTCATTTGTACTTGCTGCACAGTTCTAGGTCTGAGATGGTATAGCAAGAGATGTGACCCCAGCTGGGATCCATTTCACCCTTCCCCTCTCACCCAGCGCTCAGTCCTTTCTTTTTCCACAGCCACATTAGGTTATGGCTATGCAATTAAGCAACACAGCTGTAGCTGCAGCTATACTGCTGTGGTGTAGACACTTTTTAAGATGACCAGGAGTTTTTCCATTGCTGTAGTAAATCCACCCCCTTGAGAGGTGGTAGCTAGATCAATGGAAGAATTCACTGTGGCTTAGGCCTGCTTAACTGTCTCTCAGAGGTGTGAATTTTTCACACCCCTGAGTGCCGTAGTTAGCTTGACCTAAATTTTAGATTATGCCCAAAAGCTGAAGTTAAACTTTAACAGTAGCATAAATATATGCAGTTGATTAACTGGAAAGGAATTTGTTGTATGGAATTCAATGCATTGTAAATAACAAAACAGAAAAGCAAGCCCAGCTAACAGCAATCTTGAATTCTGATCTTTTATAAAAATATGCAGGTATAATACAGAGCATGTGTTCTCTAGTGTATGCTATAGAAGACAGACTCTGTAGTGTCAGACTTCTATTTTCTTACCAAGATTGACCTCGCTGAGTAATGGAGGTGCTTTTGTGATGGAGTTACTCAAGAGCTGAGATGTAGTGTTTGGAAATCTGCTTGACTCCTTGTGTGAAATTTACAAAAGAGTTCAGCACTTTCCTCTGGAGGGTAACCAGCTGCGGATGTGAACAATAAACATTCAGTTAGCTTCACCTCATTTCTTGACAGCTGCAGGCATGTCTACTCTACATTGTTTATTTTTAGTGTGTTTAGCGACATTACGGTCTGCTCATTTAATCCTAATTTGCTCAAAACAGTCATTGACTTCATTTGTGGTTCTGCCTGAGTAAGGAATTCAGCATCCAGACTGCAGTGTTTTGCGAGTGGCCTGTCTTGGTGTTTAAGTGACTGAGGAGGCTAGCTTGTCAATGTCTCTTGTTATGTTTTCTGTGCAGTGACAAAACCCTTTGGGGGTGAGAGGGAAAGGAGGAATTCTGTAAGACACTCAAGGAAAACTAGGTCAGCCAATATATCACTGTTAAAATAGCTTACTTACCTAATTGATTTTTTGTTTGTTTGTTTGTTTTTGTTTTGATACTTGCATCAATTAACCACTCTGGTGCTGGTGGAGGTGCACATATATCTGTCAAAATGGTATCTAGGGTGGGGTGAGCTGACCCCTCCCCCCTTCCCCACAGGTTCAATTTATATTTCCAGCCCAGCTTCCCATAACTTCCTTTCTCTTTGCGTGGAAAATTAGGGGCCAGATTATGAATTGCTGACTTACACTGATGAGCAAGGAGAGCTGTCCGGAACATCACCATTCCATTTTGCGGCAGCTTTGGAGGGTTTACAATAAGTTTTCATTTCACACTGAAACAAAACCGAAGTCCTTTTGAATGTCTTTGTGTGTGTTCCCTGGCTGTTAGGGCACTGGCCTGGCATGCTGGAGATCTGCCTGACTGAGAGCAAAGTTAGGTTACAGAATGCATCTCTGTCAATGAAAATGTTGTCGGGATATGTAGGGGTTAAACAGTGACCTGGGAAACCGCTGGTGTGCTGGTATGGTATTAGGGAGTAGAGTCACAGGCAGGCACCGTTTCTTCTTCGCTTGATAGATAAGTGTCATCTCTCGCTCTCCCCTTCAGGTTGTTGGGGATAAATAAACATTGCAGCTGCATTAAAAAATGTGGTTGTACCCTTTGAGTAAAGCAGTGTTATCTCCCCCTTCCTTCCTTTCCCAGCTACATAAATGAGCCCTGGGTCGTGACCCCTGCCTCCCTCCCCTGAGAACTGCTGATTTAAGAGAACTTGTAGTAACAATCATTGCAAATAAATGTATTTTCATGGTAAAGATCTGTATAATATGCGTAATGCTGTAAACAGTCAGTAGGGGTGGGTATAATCATAGAATATCAGGGTTGGAAGGGACCTCAGGAGGTCATCTAGTCCAACCCCCTGCTCAAAGCAGGACCAATTCCCAACTAAATCATCCCAGCCAGGGCTTTGTCAAGCCTGACCCTTAAAACCCTCTAAGGAAGGAGATTCCACCACCTCCCTAGGGAACCCATTTCAGTGCTTCACCACCCTCCTAGTGAAAAAGTTTTTCCTAATAGCCAACCTAAACCTCCCCCACTGCAACTTGAGACCATTGCTTCTTGTTCTGTCATCTGCTACCACTGAGAACAGTCTAGATCCACCGTCTTTCAGGTAGTTGAAAGCAGCTATCAAATCCCTCCTCGTTCTTCTCTTCTGCAGACTAAACAATCCCAGTTCCCTCAGCCTCGCCTCATAAGTCATGTGCTTCAGCCCCCTAATCATTTTTGTTGCCCTCCGCTGGACTCCTTTTTTTTTTCTCCAATTTTTCCACATCCTTCTTGTAGTGTGGGGCCCAAAACTGGACACAGTACTCCAGATGAGGCCTCACCAATGTCGAATAGAGGGGAATGATCACGTCCCTTGATCTGCTGGTAATGCCCCAACTTCTACAGCCCAAAATGCTTTTAGCCATAATCATAGTATGGGAGTTTCTATTACTTAATAAGGGTTTTTGGAGTGTTGTACCAGATGGAGGGATGTACATACCAACTTAAATAAAAAGAGTGTGCTGTAACTAATCCACTGCTTACTTGACAATTGGGTCAAGGGGAACAAGTATCGCAATAAAGAAGCCCGTACTCAAATCTGCCTTTGGGTCAACCTGCTCCTTTTTCTTCTAACAGTTGTCAAAAGCGATATGTCCCGCCACATGCTTCGAGTTGTTTGTGGAACCCAACTAGCATAATTTTCACTCTTTTTTTGAACACTGCGAATATCATAGTGCACAGTCCTGGCCTCCCCTTTTCAAAATTTTGGTGGTGGTTTTGGGGTGGCGGGGTGGGGAAATTACTAATATATATGTGGTTGCCTCCTGGAAAAGAACTGGGCTTCTAAACAGAGACAACATCAGAGAAATATAGGGAGTCATTGCAAAATCTCACCGAGATCTCTCATCCCAGCTTGCGTACATCAAGAAACACATTTTCTTGCTACTTTTTTGTCCTGGTACAAGCCCTGAATCAAAGAGAGCCATGAAAACATTTATCCGAGTAAAAGTAGCGTTTCAGCTTTTTGAAACCAAAATTAACCTCATGATTAAACCAGGAGGGAAAAGCAGTCACTGATTGATTCATTTCACAGAGGATTTTTTTCCTTGATGGCGATTCATCTTTTCAAGATGAGTAAGACTAGAATGTCACAAGTCCTACTAAAAGATCTGTTCTACATTTACCTGCTGCTTATGATGTTGTATGTGTTCTGAAACATGGAGGGTAGGGAAGGGTTTAGAGAACTGTCGTTATTTATCTTTTGATAGAGAAACTTTTAAATTATTGATAAATGCCAAGGAGGGAATATTATAGCTGGAGAATAATAAGAAGAAAGTCCTGCTAAACTCCTGATGAACGAATTGTAAATGAGTTAGAAGGGAACATTGGTTTCAAAAGACCCAACCACAAATGGGCAAATTCAAAAATATTGGATGTCTATATCTTGCAGTAATTGAACAAGCTGGCATTTAAATGGCCCATTTTTTTTAAAGTCCTCACTAGTGGTGTGTGTAATACACTTCATGGGGTGAGAAGGCAAAACTTGCACAAAAAGCAAGTTGTGAGTCATCCAGTGGATGATTTTTGTGGTTTGGCCCTGCAACCCTTCAGACCCCGGGTTTTCCCTGGTTCTGAAAGGAAATGAATCCATTTTGATTTGACTTTCAGGTTACCCCCTTTCCCACCCCCACAATCTACACCCCAAATAACAAACTAAACAAGCTTCAGAGCCTTAGTTGCAAAATTCTGATCTAGATCCCGACTGGAAGCCCTACAAAGATTAGGGCTGTTTTGGTTATAAGGGAAGGCTCCTGCAGTCATGTTCGTATTCCAACACCCTGTTCCCAAAATTCCAGGGGCATCCGGAGCTAGGGCATTGGTGTGGACCCAACTCCATCTGGAAGTAAAATACAGTTCTGTACAACCCCACTCAACTGAAACAGCTGAGTTCTGTGCTGCTCTCCTGGGAGACGCTGTAGCTGTCTACATTGCCGATAGGTTTGAACATCTGTAAGGCTTTGATTTCTTTACAGAACCAAATCCAACATCAAGGGCTCTTTGAATATAGGTCCTATTTTATCTGTACCTCCAGCATTCAGGGACTTCATATAAATTAATACAGTTTTGACCTACTTCTAGGTAGAAGCTGTCTCATTTTGTGCCTGATCCAAAGCCCATCGCATTAGTGAGAAGCAGCTTAATCGTGGTTTGTTCAGTGATGTCATGGTTCAGTTAGGATGCTACTGGTGTCAGTTTCCAGGCAACAGCATCTGTGTTCCCCCTCCATGGTCCACCAAGGGCACACCCACTTTTAGGGTTCTGGCTTCCAGCCACTGTATCTCTTAGGCAGAGACCAAGGTGTCACTCCCTCCTGAGGCTACACAGTTCTCTGCCTTACACTGTGATATCCCCAGCAAGCCGGACTGCCTCAACCGGACAGCTTCTGTGCTTTGATTTCTCACCGAAGACCATGACATGTACTGCCAGCAGTTACAAGTTGCCACCCAGCTCTTTCTAAGCAAGCACATTTATTCACAAGCATTACAGAGAAAACATTAAAACAATAAAAGGACCTAGATACATGCCAAAAAGCTTATCAGAGATCGCCCTAACTCCAGCCTCGGGCTCTGGTAGGTGTCAGTCCTTTCAAACCCACAACTGGGTTTTCCCCATGGTTACAATTCATAACTGTTTCAGATTCAGAACCACAACAGAGTGGTCAGTTCCGCCATTTGGTTACGCAGTCTGGGACTTTGAAATCCAGTATCTGGGAACAGATAATCATCAGACAATGATACACTTCTTAGGGCTTCAAAAGGCTGAGAATTTGCATCACTGGAGGTGCAGAATTTGCATTAACCTCTTCCTGTATGTTCCCCAGGAAATCCACTTCACCCTTATTGTCCAACTTATATGGCACTTTTTCAGTATAATCCTTTGAACTCCCAGGTCTCACATCACATGTTTCCTGGTTTTGTACAATCCTGGTCCACAATAATACATACTTTATATTAAGATTTTTCAGGGGTATTGCAGGAAATAGCCATATCTGTCACAACTGTTGGATAGATAACTGCCCAATAGGGAGCAGTGTAGTATGATTGTTTCATGTACTGTCTAGGAACATGGAGAACTTTTACTTTCAGGAAGAACTTTATGTGAAAGACAGAATATGTGGAGAAAGGAATAAAACTTGAATATTGCACTGCATTGGTTCTCTTTATTTAAGCTCTCGCACTGCACATGGTCTCAAAAGTGAGTTGGCTCCCACAGGGATGTGAAATCAGAAATTTAGAATATTTTCATTTAAGAGATTAATCATGGTGGCCTACCAAGCGCCTCACCCCACAGCTGGACATGAAAAAGGGATGTGTTCATCCCTTGTGCAGTCTTTCGATCACTACGGGGTGTAACTATAAAATTGAAATGGGCTTGGGGAAAAAAGGAAAACAAAATACAACCAGCCACACCCTTAGCTATAATGGGCAAAGGTTTCCATAGGCTCCAGCAGCATCTGACTATTCCAGGACTTAAGCAAAATCCTGCAAGTGCTCCAGGCACATTTTCAACCCTCAAGCATTGTCATATACAAAGGTGTATTTTCAACTATTGTAATCTAGAGGCTGTGGAAACAATAGATCAGTATATGGCCAAATTGGGCAAAATGGCTGACTCATGGCAATTATCAAATAGTGAAAGGTGATTTCCTTTTGTTATAGATTAGCAGCAGGGGTGAAAAAGGATGATGATGTAGGAGCTTGACTGTGAATGCTCAGAGATCCCACTCGCTCTCTACCAAGAGCTATAGGCATGTGAAAAACTACTGAACAAGCTTTCATCCATATGTAGACCATAGCTGGAGCGGACACACAGATTGTTCACTGAATAGCACAGTGAATTTATGATGCAAGGAGAAAATGCACCAACATGTGTGAAAAAGCAAATGCACAAATAAAAACCAGAGGAGGCGCATACACTGCAAAGGAAGATCTGTAGCTACAGTGGAGGCAAAACATGATGATGCCAAATGCCTGGCATAAGGGTCATAGGCAATAATTTGTGCCAAGATGAATCGTTATGCCAAAGCTTGAAGACAAGAAGTGTGTGGGGAGGGGGGCATAAGCAGAGACTCTGAGAAGATGAGATGTTGCAGGTATAGCACCCTATTGGTGTACAAAAGAGCAAAAAATAAATGGGTTGTAAAGCTCTGACTAGTACCAGATGCAAAGACTAGGTAGCAGCACAGGTTATTAAACGCCAAATAGACAGTGAGAAATCATTGACTGTATTAAGATTCAAAGACTTCCTCCACATTATGCAACAGAAGAAAGCAAAATTGTAAGCAGACAAGGCCCAATTAAAATATGATAGCATGACCATAAACCAGTGCAAATTACAAGCAAAGTACCAAGGAAAAGTGTACAGGTTAAAATCTCAGATAATACAGATGACACAGAGACCATTCTTTCAGCTAATGCAAATGAATGCATGAGATTCATGATGCTAAACCTGAGACAAGCAATGCATACATAGACATGCAAGAAAAAATAAAAAAACAAAAAAACCCAACCTATCCAGAGCAAACAGTGCATGGTGGCATCCCTGCAGCAAAGCTTCCAAAAGATTGCCAGGAAGTTTTTAAAGGACAAGGGGGTCTTCCAGGCATGCTGTACCTGGAAATAGATAAAACAATTCAGCCAGTACAGCACCTGCCTTGAAGAGTACTCCTTGCATTAAGCGAAGTAATACTGGGAGCAAGAAAGCAAGTGGAGAAAGGAAGACATCATTTCCCCAAGTTGGATAAACTGCTAATTATCCACTGATGCCAGGCCAGCTGCATATTTGCATAGATCCAAGCATTTTAAACAAGTCTAACAGAGCTCCCAAATGCCTCCAACTGAAGAAATATTACCTGACTTGGCACAAGCAAGAATACCCTCAGTACTTGATGCCAAAGATTGATATTGGCAAGTGCTACTGAATCCAGAAAGTAGCTACTTTTGCCACATTTTGGACACCCGTGGGGAGAAACAGATGGTTGACTGCAGTTCGGGATCAAACCTGCAGAAGGAGAATATCAACACTACCAGCAACATGGACTAGCAGGCCTCTCAAAGGTTGTGCTAGAAATAGCCAGGGAATCAGTACTGCAAGTTGGACACACGCTGACTCCCCAAGGGCAACAATCTGATCTGGAAAAGATCAAAGCAATACAGCACATGCCCACGCTTGAGGATGGTAAAGCAGTTCAGAGCCTATTTGGATTTGTAAACGGACACAATTTCTTTCAAGCCTCTCAGATGTTCACAACCTCTGAGATGGCTAGTGGACAGAGATGCAGCATGGTCATGGGGGTCCCCCAATGTGATGCAGCCATCACCGTATCCAGGAGCAGGTGACCAACTGTCTCATCCTGAATTACTATGATGTGAATGAAGAGGCAACCACACCATGTGATGTGTAATTGAGGCCGTGGGGCATCACTCCTACAAAAAAACAAACAGCCATTAGCTCATCATGATCACTATCACCAATGGAACAAAGATGTGTCCAAACTGAAAAGGAATGTTTCATGCAATAGAACATGCTTGTGGAACAGTGGGGTTTGCTTGGGGTTTTTGGGGGGGGTTTTTTTGGTTTTTTTGGACCCAGGTGCTCAAGGAAACATTTGAGTAGAATGTGATCATAAAGCACTAGCGAACATTTTTTAAGCATGTCTAGTAACCCCTACTACTTTTGGTGCATGTCACTGAAACCGCTATGCTACAGCTGAGATGTATGCTACAAGAAAGGGAATGAGTTGTATATAGGGTGACCAGATGATTTTATAGGGACAGTCCTGATTTTGGGGTCTCTTTCTTATATAGGCTCCTATTACCCCCCCCCCACACACACACACCTCCTGTCCCGATTTTTCACATTTGCTGTCTGGTCATCCTAGTTGTATATAGCTGCATGAAAGAAGGGCATCTGAACAAGAATGAGATCCTCAACTTGATAGAAATACAGAAAACCACAAAAAGCATCCACCCAAGCCAGTTATCTGCCCACTTCTAGAAAAGGGCTGGAAAGAATCTGAGGAGCAACTATATAAGACAAAGATTTACAAGGGGTCACGCCTGTCATTCTATCAAGATGGCCAGAAACCCCACCTGCACCTCAAGAATATTGGAACTGTTGATAGGAGCCTACAGGATAACTTCACATATAAAGACTGTCAAATCATAATACTCAGATCATTGAGAACTGAAATTCTCTCTCAAGAATACATCGGAGCCATTCTGCAATAGAAGCCTGTTTTCTAGAAAACCACAGATATCGTCATGTACTGGCCAAAGATGACCAAGGATAGCCAAGAGCTGGTTAGCAGTTGTTACATGTAGGAAAATTTAGATCAAGCAGGGAAGAGGAGAAAAAAAATCCCCACAGCATTCCCCACAGACCTCCGAGCAAAGTACAAACAGACCTTTTCCCTGCAAATTGCATAGACAACCTCATTATTGTAGATAATAATCAGAGTTCTGGGAACGAGATAAGTCCATGACTACCACAGGCAGAGAAATGAAGAATTTCAGTAGGCATGTTGTCCCAAACTGTGTCGCTTCAGACAATGGACCCCAATGTACTTGCAGTGAGTTTGTGCAGTTTACTTGGGCATGGGAATTCAGTCATATCCCATCATCACTGCAGCACAGCCAGTTAAAATTTCTAAGAATCTATTAAAGAAACTTGCCAGAACATACGGTAAGCATTTCTTGACTGGAGACGCGCTCCCACAAAAGTCCTTTCTAGCAGCCTGATTCAGCACTTAATGTCAAGAAGCACGTGTTGGTGTTTTCTTCCAGACTAATCCATGCACTTGGAAGCAAGCCACATGTTGATTATAAATCCTTGTTCATATAAACATGGCAGTGAATGGTCATATTGTATTGTTGTACACCACAAATATATCCACCCACTATGAACACAAGACACAAACATGGATGTGAGGGAAGGTAAAATATGCACTTGGAAGGAAAAGAGGCTGACAAACCACCAATAAACATAGGAATAGACTTTCAAAACATCCTACCACCCGGAGAACCAAGGGCAAAGCAGTTTCCTGATGCCTCAGGGGAGACGTTTAAATAGCAAACAGCCTACAAGGGGAACACAAGTCTTTGTACACTACTAGGGCAACATCTGCACTTGGTGTGATTCCCTGCTCACTTAGACATACTGATGCTACCGTGATGAGAGCTCGTACATTAAAAATAGTATAGCTGCAGCAGCGCAGGCTAGCTGCCCCGAGCACGTTCTCTCCTGGACTCTGTGGGCGTGTACTTATGGTGGCTAGTCCATGCTGCTGCCCAGGCTACCATGGCTATGCTATTTTTAGCATGCTCACTCAATGAGAGCCAGCATGAGTATGTCTGGGAAAGATGGGAATCCTGCTGCCAGTTCCAAGTGTAAATGTAGCTCTAGATTAGGGAGACACAGGGAGGGAGAAGAAAGAACAAGAAAACTTCCAAAACTCACAGGAAAATACTTTTTAGTACCAAACAGTGTTTCTGTTTTTTACCTAAGCACGGGTGTAAAATTACTCACAGAATGAGAGAGATTTACGCAAGTATAATAGAGCTGGGCAATGTTTTTGATTAAAAATGCAGATTCTGCTATACCAAAACAAATTGTGAATTTGTCAGTTTTGCCAAAAGGTGGGTTCAAAAGGACTTTGTTTAAAAATGTCCTGAAAGGTTATTGTAAAAATAAACAAATGACCCCCCCATTATTGAAATCAAAACAAAACCTTTTAATTTTCTTTGTTTCTTTGCAAGCAAACTGGAAAATTGGCTATTTACACAGTTCTATTAAGAATGGAAGCAGGTTATGGTATTTCTGGTTAATTTTGCTATGAAATGTGACAAAAGGGGTGTTATGATAGCTTCCCAATTGGGGGTGATATCATATGCTGGTTGGAATACCTAGGACTATAAAGAACTTTCTGGAAGCACTTGATAGGAGAGGACAGTATATGTGGAGGAAGGAATAAAGCATGACTATTGCATTGCCTTTGTGCTCTCACTTCTTATGCTCCTATACAGAACAAATGAAGCTGGATCTCCCACCTCCCATGTGGTACCACCATCACCACTCCCTCCCTTGTCAATGGCACCTAAGTATTGAACATTTATTTTGGCTGAAATGTAGTGAATTCATGTCCAATTCATGATTAGTTTAGGTTGACCAAAATCACATTATTTTGGGGAATAAATGCAAAAAAAGTGCCCAGTTCAAATCAGGTTCTTGTTTCTTAGAGTTTTTAATATGTCTATCAACAAAGCCGCTAAGCATCAAATGTGTTGGACCTTGATTTGTCTTGTATAATTTGTCTCAACTACCTGAAAGGGGGTTCCAAAGAGGATGGATCTAGACTGTTCTCAGTGGTAGAAGATGACAGAACAAGGAGTAATGGTCTCAAGTTGCAGAGGGGGAGGTTTAGGCTGGATATTAGGAAAAACTTTTTCACTAGTAGGGTGGTGAAGAACTGGAATGGGTTACCTAGGGAGGTAGTGGAATCTCCTTCCTTAGAGGTTTTTAAGGTCAGGCTTGACAAAGCCCTGGCTGGGATGATTTAGTTGGGTTTGGTCCTGCTTTGAGTAGGGGGTTGGACTAGATACCTCCTGAGGTCCCTTCCAACCCTGAGATTCTATGATTCTATGAATTCTAACCCCAATGGTTCCTACAGTTTAGCAGTGGTTGGACTGTAAACAGAGCATGGATTACACAACATGCACTATTGTTTAGTTTAAAATTAATGTCATAATCCTCATTAAGACAATGTGATATTCTAATAGTTATTACAGAGTTCTGTTTAAAGCAATTAATATTGAGGAGTTACATTTAGTTATCCAATGCACAGTAGCTGTTACACATATATTAGGAGAAGTGTGAAGGACAAATTGGCATTTCAGTGACTTTATAAACCGTCAAATGAAAATTTCATTGGGACATTTTGCTACTATTTTAATGAGTTTTAGATTATCATATTCAGTGTAACCCTTTCTTTGGTGTTGATCTCTCCAGGTCAAAATTCAGTCACCGCGGCACAGCTGTGTGTGTGAGGGAAGCTGATTCTTGTACCTGTTCTCTAAGAATATAGGGAGTTCACTCTTCACTGCTGTCAATCTGTCACCTTTTTGCCAGCTCTAAACTCACTTCAGAGCTTTTAAGATTTAAATACAATGGCCAGATCCTCTGCAAATCTCTAGAGAGTTCACTGGAGCTATGTGCTTTCAACAGCTGAGGAGGAACTGGCCCAATCAGTTTGGATGACTTGGTCATAATCCAAGAAATAAGGCAAGTGAGGTAACATCTTTTACTGGGCCAACTTTTGTTTAGTGAGAGAGACAAGATTAACCAGAGCTCTTTCTTCAGGTCTGAGAGACTTCTTCAGTGTCGCAGCTAAATACAAGATATATTGGTTGTAATCAGGCATTCAGGAAATAATTTTGCCTAAATGGGAACCTATTCAAACACTGACTCTAAAATTTCAGACTCCAACCCAAAGACAGTCTCATTTGTCCTGTGCTTAGGATGGTGCGCTGTAGTTACACACGTTGATGCATGTACATATCACAAAATCCTGCACATTAACTGACTCCACTGCTTGCATATTAGCTACACTGTGCATGAAGAGTAGTGGTGCATAAGGTATAGTGTATACATGTGTAGTTTTTATTTAACTTTTTACTCCCGCTTGTGCAAGTTGAGTAACTTTTTTTTGTTATATAGACTATTACAATAAAATGTGAATTTATTTCTAGTCATAGAAGCTTGAGCAAAGTACATGTATTAATGTATCTGTCTTTGCTGCTTACATGACAGATGAAGTCAAAGTGAACTGTAGCTACTCATAAATACATATTCTTGCTATATATGGGACCACAGTGTCCTCCTTCATACACACAGTAACTGCAATGCATCTACAATATAATACATGGCATTCAATAGTAAATACGTGTATCAAAAAGCATAGCTACAATGTAGTTTACCTTTCTTTATACCTTATGGTTTGTATGTGTCCATACACACACACATTTTAGGAAGTTTTTCGTACCAAAAAATAGAGTTTAAG
Source organism: Mauremys mutica (assembly GCF_020497125.1). NCBI lineage: Eukaryota > Metazoa > Chordata > Testudines > Geoemydidae > Mauremys > Mauremys mutica. Next base: position 6,773,375 of record NC_059081.1, on the reverse strand, counting down.
AGGCAGAATTCCTTGAGTTTGCCTGTCCTTGGTTCAAATTGCCTGGGTAAAGTCTGAGTAGAAACTTAGGAAGGATTTGGCCATGCAAACTCAAGATTGTACCCAGAGGAATAAGAGATCTAAGATGGACAAGTGAAGAGCCATGGAGGGGGCCATGTGTATTATGGTATTGGTTAATGGGAGACAAAATCTTTCTCCTCTAGGATACCACTTTAAAACCTGTTCAGGTTGAGAATGGCCAAAAGCCCTTGCCAGCTGTTGTGCTACAGCTGTAGCAGGAGAGCTCTAAGTTATAATCTTACTTTGTAGAATGAAAGAAGGAAAAGCAGGGAGTGGCTGGGATTCTACTCTATTTAAAAAAAAATAACTTTGTAGGAGTTCAGCTAACACCAGATAAGCTTCTGTAATTTGATGGGACTTCTTTTGTGAGTGAGTATTTCAGGTTCAGAGTCATTGGCCTCAGAGGTTTGGCAGCTAGGGTGTGATGAGTCAGACCATGCCCTGGTAGATGTAAGAATAATAGAAATCAGCACCATAAATGACACTTGTATTCACCTGTGGCAATTCTAGCATAGATGTGACAGATTCGAGCGCCTCATGGAGACAGGATTCCTTTCTCTTTTCAACCCTCTGCATAACAAAGTGTAAGCGCACTAGTATGAGAATTTGCCATATGTTTTCACTCCGATTATCTGTACTGTGCTTGTTGTCTGGAAAAACAGAGTTTGGAATAGAAGTGGATAATATACCCAATAGCAAGATCTTCTGAGGATGAGATCTGCATCCATTCAGATTGTACTCGCTTTCCTGGAATGTCCTTTCTGTTACTTGAAAACAGCAACTGGAGAGAGAATTATTGTTGGCTTCTCGCAGAATCATTGTAATCCGGTTTAGATTCATTTTTATGAAAGTTCCCACTAGGTAGGTTTTACAAGGGAAATACATTTCTGAAAGGTTTAAAAAAAATGAAAAAAAAAATCTGAATTTAAAATGGTTTAGTGTTTTTTGGGCTATCTTTTTTTCTCCAATGAAAATATAGGAATTCCATTATTCCCCTCCCCCCCATGTCTATTTTATCAAAAAGCCTTCTTTTGACAAACGCTTCAGAGGAAAATTTTTCAATTAGCTCTTGGTTTTTCTTCTCTGTTTAACTCAGGTACTAAATCATAAATGTTCCAGTATCTTGCCGGTGTTAGCATGGCATGCAGGGCTTTGCAAATTAGCAGTACCTTTTAAAGATTGGAACAAACAGTTGCACTTATAAAAGCACAAGCATGTTGGGTTGGTTTGTTTACTATAGAAAAATATGTGCAGCTGAGCAAAATTTGGGCATTTCTGTCAAGCAGGAAATTCTGACATTTTAATATTGTTTTCAATTTTCAGGCATGATTTGCTTTGAAATATCATATCGTTTCACAAAACAAAATATTCCAAAAATTATCTATTCAGAAATGTTGAAAGTTTCCCCAATCAAAATATTTGGTTTTAGTTTTCTGAATTAGCCCACAACACTTCAATTTGAGTCAGGTTACCAATAAACTGCACATTTCCGTTTCTGGTGCACTGACTCAAGGGAGATGTAGTCTGGCCAGGGTGCCTAGCCTACTGGAGAGAATGGGTCATCAGGCATCCAAACTACATTTCCCACAGTCATGTAACTCCCAAGATGTGCTGTGCAGCTTGGGCAAGGGAGTCCCCATTGCATCATGGGAGATATCGTCCTCTGGGAGCACAACCAATAAGATAAAATGGGGGCCTGAACTACAACTCCCATGAGGCAATGTGCCAAATAGGGGAATGGAATTTAGTATTTAACTGACTTGAAATATTTTTGGGATGGTTCGACAAAACAAAATACTCAGATTTGGGTCAAAGCAGCCTTAAACAAAATATTTAATTTTGATTTTCTTGACAGAAAACAAACCAACCAACCACCCACTTTTGGGTAAATTGAAACTTTCCCATGGAAAATATTGATTGTTTTGCAGCAATTTTATTTTCCATTGGAAAATCATTCCACCAGAATTTTCCCAACTGGCTCAATAAAATTATGTTTTGGAAAATGTGGCCACTATGATATACATTAATAATTAATAATGAGATTACTGCATTAATAATGAGAAGTTTTGTGGCACCTTAAAAACTACCACATTTATTAGAGCATAAGCTTTTGTGGGCTATGACCTACTTCTTCAGAAGTATGGAGTGAAAAATACAGTAGGCAGGCATAAATATGCAGCACAAGAAAAGATGGGAGTTGCTTTACCAAGTGGGGGGTCAATGACTCAATCAGGGTGGATGTGTCCCATTCCCAACAGTTGACAAGAAGGTGTGAATGTCAACAGAGTAAAAATTACTTTTTGTAGTGCTAACAATGCCAATTCCATGAGGGTGGATGGCTCATACTTAACAGTTGATGGGAGATTACGTCTTGTAGTGACCCAGCCATTCCCAGTCTTTATTCAGGCCTAATTTGATGGTGTCAAGTTTGCAAATGAATCCAGTTCTGCGTTGTATTTTCAATTATATAAATCAAGAGACTATAGTGGAGAGGAATGAAATGATCTGCATCATCAACTTAAAATGGTGTAATAGGGCTTTGCACCAGCTAAAGAGCTGACCCATCATCTAAGAAAGGGAGAAGATCTTTTAAATCCGTGCATTAAAAATTGGACATTTGGTGCTTATTTCATACAGTTAACAGGGAAACAGCACTTAGGATTAAATGCGTTCAGAAGAAATAAGGACCCTACCTTTACCCATGTAAACTTTTGTCCGTTTCCAGACCCAACCCAGGAACAAGCTATTTTTGAAGGTTCTGAAATGTTGGGAATACATTTTTTTCTCTCTCTCTCTCTCTCTCTACTGGATGGGATTGGAAGCAGATATGTTGAAATATCGTGACAGAATCCATTCTTGTGGTATTTCCAGCTGAGACCAGAAGTCAGAGGTGTGGCTAATTTGTTCCTACTTGCACATCTTATTTGCAGCAAAGTTGAAATTTTTTAAAAATAGGCTCAATGTAGACCTTAAATGAGTCTTAAGTGGTACATCAACCTTGGGCGAGGGGGTTCTCTGCACAGAAATGAATTTCATTCTAAAGGAATGGGGAGTGGGAGATGCAATACTTGCTACAGAGAAACCTGCAGTGACTTTATTAGACAACCTCCTGTCTTAGAAGATCATTCCAAAGAAACCCCAAATGTATTCCTACTATTATCCTCCAGCTTTATACAAAGAGTGACTTCAATAAGCAGCCAATTTTTATTAGTCCTTTGAGTACCTGGTTACGGTGCAGGGTGAAATTTGCCTTAAAGAGCCATTTCCTTCAGACCTGGCGAGTGAGTGACATTGGGAATTACTAGCTATTCTTTTGAACTTTGGTAATATAAAATGGCAGCTTACAAGTCAGAATGATTGGAAGGGAGAGTTTTATCCCACTTTATCTAAAGGCCAATTTCCCTCTATTAAAATTCTCTAAACCCCAATGGCTTTTGGAGGATTAATAGAACTTCAATGCATCCCTGATAGATTTGACTTTTAGATTTCAACAGCTGGCGCAATACCTCAGACTGACTGTTCCTCTCTTCTCCTGGGTGACATGTATATTACAGAATATTCATTTTAGATTTTTCATCCAGGTCAGGTAGATCCTGGCAGAGAAATAAACTGAAATCCAGTTATTTGCTGCTTATGTGATTTAGGAGATTACATATTTTAGTGAGGTACTTTGCTGAGTTTCTCTTTTCTTACAGTAATAAAGACTGAGAAAAGGGAGGGTGTAAAATTTTCCTTTGCTCCCAACCAATATTTTTTTTACTAACTTTTTGTCAATTACTTCATTAATTACTTCAGTGCTATGTATAACCCACATGAGCCTTTAAAACAATTCAAAGATTTGCCAGGGTTCTGCACTCCAAACAGAGGCATGCACAGAATAAATGTATAACGGATGCCAAAGATCAGAAGCCCAGATCCTCAGCAGTGTTGGTACCCCATCTGGTGCAGCTGGGTTGGGGATACAAAAGATGATTATGGTCTATTTGTGGGCTGGACAGAGGCCAGTTTGGCCACCCTTGTGTTTTAGAGTAGCTTTGGGGCTGCTCTAAATTTCACCAAACTGCAATGGCAGCCACAGGCGCCGGAGCACAACAGTGCTCCTGCCACATCCCACTAAACATCCCCTCTGAAGGAGAGTGGGAGGTGGAAGAGAACCATCACACAAGCTGCATGTCACCTTCCACTAGGCGAATTCCTGCATAGCCAGTTACACCTGCTTTCTGGCTGCTTTGCACCACCAGAATGGTATGAAGTAGCTGGAGAAACGGGGGTCCAGGGATCTGGTGAACAAGATATTTTAGAAGAGCTTGAGGAATGAGTCCCTGAAATACACTCCCCACTTCTTAAATATTTACAACAGGGTACATTTTGAAAGCACAAACCTTCTGAGTTAACACCTGCATCTGAAACCAGGTGTGAGATGCTTCTGCGGGGTTTTCAAGAGATCCTTTAAAGAAATTTCCCAGGTATACACTCTAAACTCTCACCTCATGATTGCTTGTATGGGCTTCTGTAACTTAATGCTGCCATGCTTCGGCTTGGCAAACAAAGAACTATGTCAGGAATGTATTAAATAAATGGAGATACATCAGGGATGAATCTGTTCCATGTCTAAGTCAGGAAGCCTGTGCTGACATTCATGTTCAGACCTTCACACTGGGACAATTTCAACACGGGTATATGTGAATGGAGTTCTACCCGGTTGTACCTGGATTGCTTAGGGCCCAATTTTTGTCATTAGCTAGATGATCACTAGATCAGTTGTTGACTATCACTGTGAATGTTAAATTTTCTGGAACCTACAAGAAAAGTACAATGTGTCTGCAAACTTGGGTTGGCTCTGCACAGTAAATCCAGAGAACCTGGGGAATCATACTGCCAGTATTGAGCAAGGTGCATTAGAGCAGGCAGGGTTGGCACAGGTAGATATAGGTGTCAAGGTTCCAGAACATGGTCCACCCCGTCCCTATTGCTAATCCCTCAGGATGCATTCCACAGCCCTGTGCAGGCCTTGTCCCTTCATCTGTCTTGAGTGGAATCCCACAATTCCCCATTCTTGCACCGAGTCCTAGGCTATATCTCCTGTGGATTGACCCTGCTTACTCCAGCTGGCCCAGATGGGAATGGTATCTGCAGTTCTCCTCTTTGGGAGCATGTGACCAGACAGCATTCTCGAGACAAGTATTAATCTTAACAGTAGGAACAAAGCACAGCATGAGAGAGGATTTTCAAACAACAAAGACATGTGTAGACCTTACCTCACCTAAACCCTTCCACCCTGTGAAGGGAATGTATGCAGGCCAAGCTTCTTCAGACATGCTGAGGGGTGCCTTTTAAGAGACAGGCTGTTCCCACCCCAACAACTCCCTGACAACTATCTGACCTCTAGACAGAGAGTGTCCTTTTATTGCTTATATTCCTTTAATTTTTAATTGACAAAACAAGCTGTATAACTTGGCTGGAGCCCCAAATATAGGCCCGTCACAGTTAATTGCTCATACAATTTCTTAACCCCGCCCCTCCAGAAGTGAGTTGAGGGATGTCTTATCATGGGTCATGGTTTTTGCTTTCCTTCTTGTTTTCTTCTGCCAGCTTGCTGTTAAACTAAACCAGCATATCCAGACAATATACGTCCCTACAATAATCAGGCAAACATAGAACATGTAATATTAAAAAATGTTATAGAGCAGCTCCAAATCCATTGCATTAGGTCACTGTGTTTTCCTATTCCCTCGATTTGATCTGGCCACGTCGTCAATTGGATTTTGGATTACAGCCTCAAGCTGGTGTAAATTGATGTACTTCTATTGACTTCATTGACACTTGCCCCAGATTAGAGCTGGGTGATATTTTATAGATGAAAAGTTTTTTTTTGTTTTTCTGGGGGGAGTGTGTGTGTGGTGGGTTTTTTTTTTTTTTGGTTTGTTTTTTGGCCAGGCAATGCAGATTTGGGTCAATTGAACCTGGGTGGCTGGAATTTGGGGCTGATTTATAGTCTTGCACTGCACTGAGTGATTTGGCTTCAATGTGGCAGTTACATGTGGAGATGTTTGGGTTCATTTGACAGCTAAAACGGGGTGTAACTCAGGTGGGTGAAAAATTGGGTGCATGGAGGTGCATCCTGGAGGCGGCGCGGGGGGACATGCATGCTCCTGAGATATGTGGCTTATTTGTTCCTGGGCTGTTGCTCAGGGAGCAAGAAGGCAATGGCAGAAGCAAAAACTTCTGTTCAAAGAATATGCTCCCTTTCTTGCTCTGCCCACACTTCTCTTGCCTGGTGCAAAGGAACCTGGGTAATACTTGACCAGTCCAGCCCAATAATCTAGTCTTTTGTATCAGACACAGGCAAGAACCAGATGCTTTGAAGAACGGTTACAAATAGAGTTGAACAAAACATTTTGTCCAACTTTTTTTTTTTTAAGTGAAAAATGGAGATTAGGAGAAGCCAAAACATATTGCAAATTCACTTCAGTTTTGCCAGATTGTTTAGGAAACAAAGGAAAGAATGACACAATCAAGTCTCCTATGGTGGCTTTTACAAGAAGGGAAAATAGAACCTACCCAATTGGCATATAGGCACTTGCACTCGATTACAGACCTATTGGTGGTCTTCTGTCAGCCTATTTTTGAGGAATTCCAACAGAAGCCAGCAGAATCATCAACAGGAATAATTTTGGAACTCAATGTGGCATTTGACAGTTTGGCTCTTTAATGAAACTCAGATGGGAATGCGTGGTAAGAGCATCCTTGGATAAGAGATTTCCTATGGCATAGGAAAATCACACTAAAACTCAGTGGAAACCAGAATGCTATCAATAGTGCAATTCACAAGAAGACCCAGAGGATGGGGAAAAAGTCAGTAAATTTGACTTTTCAATGGATTCCGTCACACATGCGTATGTGGGAGTGAGGTAGCTGAAGACCTGGCCAATATTGGAAGATCAGAAACTCAGGCTAGAATGACAATGGGGGAGCATACTGATGTTCTATCAAAGAAAAATATTAGCTGAATTAAATGGTCTAAAGCAGGGGTCGGCAACCTTTCAGAAGTGCTGTGCCGAGTCTTCATTTATTCACTCTAATGTAAGGTTTTGCGTGCTAGTAATACATTTTAACGTTTTTAGACGGTCTCTTTCTATAAGTCTGTAATATATAACTAAACTGTTGTATGTAAAGTAAATAAGGTTTTTTAAATGTTTAAGAAGCTTCATTTCGAATTAAATTAAAATGCAGAGCCCCCCGGACCGGTGGCCAGGACCCAGGCCGTGAGAATGCCACTGAAAATCAACTCTTGTGCTGCCTACGGCACGTGTGCCATAGGTTGCCTACCCCTGGTCTAAAGGTAAAAGATTCTCTGAGGTTTAAAGCATCTCAGACAATAACATCCACTATTGCCAGAATGTGAACAGGGAAAATTGCAGGGGTGAAAATCACTAGAGATGGGACCAAGCTATATGCACTCTACAAGATGTGACAGCAGCTGGCTTCAACACTTGCCCATGCTTTTGAATGTAATATTGTATAGAAAGTGAAACTTTCTGTATCTGACACCTTAGATCTAACCCTTGCAGAGGACCCTGTAAGACTCACCAAATTCATTCTGAAACTTTAGGTCTGATATGTTTATTGTGGGATAAGACATCAACAGCAATGAACAATTTAAAAAAAAATCAAACTGCTTCAACATTTTCAAAATGGAACATGTCAGTTTTTCAGTTTGAAATAATGTCAAAATTTCCTTTTAATAGGTGCTCAAAATCAAAATGAAATGTTTCATTCTGGGTTCAGCAAAACATTTTTTTCAACTCTAAATGTATTTTTTCAACTTTTTGAAAATGTCCAGTGAACCCAAGAAAATCAGTTTTTTGCCCAGCTGTAGTTGCAAGTGACCTGAAGCATTTCTTGGGTACATGAATACTGTCAAATGATCCCAATCTCTTTTTTTTTTTTTTTGTTAGGGTCAGCAGAGCCACTCACACTGCTGTGATATTGGGCCATGATGTGCTGAGTAAAATGGGCTGAAAAATGGTAGTTTTCACACAACACAAAAATGAAAAATTAGAAACAATTTTCATTTCACATTTTATTTGTTTAAAAATGTTCACAAAATCTGTTATCAAAACTATTCATTTTCTGAAATGTTTAGATTTTCATTCCTCCCCCCTGCTATTTTCTTTCCCCACTTTTTTTCCCTGATTTTACTCTTTTTTTCCCCCACAGAAAATGGGGGACAAGGAGTGAGACTGGGAGGGAGCCCAAAAGGAAACACTAAAAACCAAAGTACGTGTGTGTGTATGTGTATGTATGTATGCGGGGGAGTGGTAAAGGGGGGAACAGAGAGATTTGTGCGGTTTTGTTAGCGGGTTGGACAAAAATTGAAAAATTGTCAAATATTTTTCACTTTTTGGAAAAAAGGCCATTTTTACCTGGAAAAAAATGTTTTTAAAAGTTGATCTCTCCAGGGAAGTGGTCTGTGTTGTGATGTGGTCTCACGGTGATATCCAGAAAATCCTGTATCATGCAAGCCCATGCTCAGAGTGCCATTGGTAAGTGAGCAACCTCAGGAAGCAGTCTAAGCTCTCCTCATCCTGGTTCTTTCGCCAACCCTCACCTGCTATGTGTACTCTGGGTATGTTTACAGAGAAGAGATTGCTTTGTAGGTGATTGCTTCTCCGCGCCGCCAACCCTCTCTCACCAACCATTCTCAGGACATGAAGCTCAGGAGAACAGACACTTGGGGGCTATCAATGTGCTAGGATAACACTTTTTGTTGCAATATTAAGGTGATGCAGTTGCACTTGAAGTTGGGTCCAGATTCACTGAACTTTCTGCTAGGACCGAAATCGGAAATTATATCTTTTGATTGAAGTTACTTCTACCTGGAGCCCCATTCACATAAAACCTGCCCTTTTCAGTGGGCTTTGGATCAGACCCCATCTTGATACCTGATGATCATGTGAAGCTTTGATTGTTATTAAGAATCACACAATATTGTGAAAACAAAACTTGCCTGGAGCGGGGAGAAAAAAGCAACAGAAAGAATTGTCTGAGCCTCACATGGCACAAACACTGAGGTTTTATTTTCCCCTCCTGAACAGGATCCAAATACAATTTCAGCACTATTAATATTAAAACTCTTTAGTCGTATTGGCCCCAACAGACCATGTCTAATCACAGCCCCTTAATGCTAGACATATGCATTAGTGATAGGAGCCCCTGTCTGCTGTGCGTCGCCTCTAGACAGTGTAATGAGATTCATACAGATTTGCATTTTCACTTCCTTTGAAAGATGTAAAGGTTTGAATCGCACATGAGCTAGTTCTTCTTCTTGTCATCCTCTTATCAGAAGGTTTACCTTGCTTAATTTCCATACCAATGCTCTTCAGAGGGTAGGCAGAATCTTTGAATAACACTTTTGTTTGGCTTCTTGTGCCGGAAAAGTACAGGAAGGAACATTTTTCAGAATTGCCTTTGGGGACGTGTATATAGTCAGTGCTGACCCTGCAAATGTTCAGAGGCAGGATTTCAGCTATTCACAGTTCAGGAAGAAGCATAAAATTGCACATGCAAAAAAATGCCTTATGCATAAAAATACCATATTTTTTTCCCCTGCACCGGTAACTTCTGTCTTTAAGAAGTGGATGTAGAAGGTGCTATTAGTAAGATCTCAAGTGAGAATTCTTCCAGATGGAAGATATGCTTTAGTAAAACACAAGATGTTGCTCCTTGTTGAGCCTAATTCGGTGAAATTCTATGGCCTGTATTATACATTAGGCATTTCTCCCCACGTAGCTCCAGCAATCAAAGACACACGCTGTAGAGGGTCGGAAGGCAGGCTATCCTGCTGGCCCATTCAATCCAAATGGCTTGGCTGATTACCTCAATTAATGAATTGGCATTGTGACGGTTGTGACTTGCAAAGTTCTCTCCGCTGAGAGCTTGGTTGAGATGCCAACGCATTCCTGAGGAGCCATCAAGGTCTAGTTACTACCAAAATGGGCACATTCTAAAAGCGTCAAGCCGTAGGTAACCCAGTGCCTTCATCCCTGGCAGTGGAACTCGGTCAGATCTGTGTGACCAGGGCTTGCACTGGCCACCAAGACGCTTCCTGAAAATGGATCCTCCCGGGGGCGAGGCGGGAGGGAGGGAGAAGAGATGATTGGCGCTGTGGGAAACTGAGAGGGGGAGGGTCCTGGTCCTTGGTAGGTTCTAAGGACAATGCTGCTCTGCAAGCAGATGGGACACCTTCTGTGTGGGGATGGTGCCATCCACTTTAATAGGGCCCACCAGTGGTGAAAATATCTGTATCTGACTGTCAATCCCCCTGAACATGAAGGTGGGATTTTCAAAAGTGCTTGTCATAGGCCTAACTTGCTGCCTTCCCTGAAGTCAATGGATGTGCTGCCATTCATATCAATCAGAGCAACACTAAGCTAGTACTGAGAAAATTCCACTTTTAAATGTCCTCCCCACCACACCTTTTTAAAGATCTTACGAGTTAAATATCGTGCAAGTTGGGGATTCTGAGACTACATGCAGCCTGATGTGAACTCCTACTAGGCTGTTAACAGCTGTAGATCAGACCATAAGTTGCTGGAAAGGTAGCTTTCTTGAGATTTGCAATATGATCTCAGCCTCTGTAGTGAATACAGTCTAGTTAATGTCTTGTTGCATCTACCTTCCTCCCTTTTATATTTTCATCTTTAACATTACAGCAATCAACCAACATCCTTAAATGCCAAACTATCATCTGTGCAGTGTATATCTGCAGCTAAAAGGACTTTTCTGCTCTGCTTGACATGGGAGAGGGAAGATCCAGATTTAGTTCTACTGCTAACCTGAGAGTGAAAGGCCTTTTAAAAATTGGGGTCGGCCATCTGGGAGAGACTTTAGATCTGTGCTGGGGGTTGGCATCAGTGCTGAGTTACCCTGATAACTGGCGATTGTTTGCTGAAACCCAAGCACAGACAAGAAATGATACAATTTGCACTGGTTACGTTTACCTCTGCTTGAAACCAGGATAAGCTCCACCAATGCAAGCCTTCATTGCCTATCCTTTTGGGATTCTGAGCGAGTACCCATTTCAGATGACACTGTGGATTGAATTTGAACTGGACATCTTCAGAGCGGAAAGCATGAGATTCTTTACACCTTGAGCTAAAGAGCCAGGTTCTGTAGCTGGGAGCTGTAATAAACAATCCTCTTCTGTGGATTGGGCATCGGGGAACATGTTTATATCACACACTGACCATGGGGTTACAAATGCACCAGTACATCTGTCGCAGTCACCAAACATTGATTGCTGAATCGGTGCTAATCCCAAGTATGAACCAGGCCTCAGGGTTGGTGAGATATAGGGGACTGCAGTGAAACACCTCTGCCAAAAAAGGCAGTGTCTCTCTTAGATGCATTTGAATCCCAATTCAGCAAAGCCCTTAAGCCTACGTTTAACTTTAGGCGCCTGTTTAAGAAATCCTATATAAAATCATAGAATAGCCCTGATGAAACCTCATCTGGTATATTGTGTGCTGCTTTGGGTCCTAGAAAGACTAGGAAAAACTTTAAAAGAAAGTGGAAAAAATAATACAGCGATTGGAAAACAAGATAAATTACTTAGGCAGCTAAATGCACCAGAAAACATAGTGGGACATGTGATTTTTATCCTGAAAGTGTTTATAGACCAATATAAATGAAAGAAGGAAATTATTCACAGCCTCAGAAGATGGTAGGAGCAATGGTTTTGAAGTAAAGGAAGGATGGAAGTTTAATGTTCATTAATGTTCAGACCCCACGTGCACTGCAACAAGTCTCTTTGCTCCAGATATGCGAGAAGACATTACTGAGAACAAAACAAGATCCAAAGTCCAGTCTTTACCAGAGCTGTGCAAATAACGTACTTGACTAATTTCACATGCTTTTCCTCTTTGTAAATTGTGTTGGCAAAGTGGTCTTAAATTTGATCAAATACCTCTGTTGTTCAGGATTAATTGTCAACCAATACTGTGAATAGTTCTGCGTCTGCAGCTTGTTCACTGTGTTTATTTATAGTTCAAAATCTAAGTTGTTTTGCTTGCACGGGTGAATGACAGGGTAAACCTCTGTTTTGTGCCTGGATGAGCAAAACTCTTAGCTTCGTGTTTCCAGTGGGAATTCTCATAATTAGAGATTCAAGTTTAACTTTTTGCAAATATTTGTTTAAAATTTGCTCTTTGGGTACAAATGGCTACTTGTAACAGGCGGGTCCGGGGCTCAACCCTCTGAGGGGAGGAGGGGAGCCACACCGGCCCGCTGGTCTCACAGGGGGTGCTCTGTCCTGTCCCTTTAAGGCGAGGTAAATGAAGACAGAGTCAGTTGGGGCTCAGTCCTTTTGCTGTCAGGCTGAGCTATAAGCAGTACTAACGGTCTGGCAAAGGCCCAGGCCCTCTGGATCAGGGGCTGGGCGACAAACAGTATAAGGGCAGGCCTCTTGTGGCAGGCTGCCAGTAGCAACAGTATAAGGGCTCAGGCCTCTTGTGGCAGGCTGAGCCAGTAGCAAACAGTACAGGGGCTCAGGCCTCTTGTGGCAGGCTGAGCCAGTAGCAAACAGTACAGGGGCTCAGGCCTCTTGTGGCAGGCTGAGCCAGTAGCAAGCAGTACAGGGGCTCAGGCCTCTTGTGGCAGGCTGAGCCAGTAGGTAGAGGGGGACGGCTGCCACCCGTGAGTGGGGTGGCAGGGGGGACACAGGCCCACCCACTCCACTGTGTCCCGGCCCGGGGCCCTAGGCAGCGGTCGTCACCGCTGACGGTCAGTGGGGATCCTGACCGCAACACACTGACATGGGTTCAGTCTGGTCAGCAGCCTGACTGAGGTCAGCTGCCCCCGGGCCACTTCCACTATCCCCCTCTTGCCCTACCTGGTCCACGGCATCTGGCCCCGGGAAGTCCCACTGCATGGGCTCGTCCCCGCCCGGGCTGGGAGGTAGGTCTGGTAGGCTCGTAGGAAAGTCCGGCCAAACCGGGGGCTCCTCGGGGTAACAGCACGACAGCTGGGCCGCTCCCCCGGGCTCCTCGTCGTAGGTGGCGCGGGGGAGCTCCGGCTGGTCTTCCCAGGGGCGAGGTAGGGTGCTCTCTGTCCAGTTCAGGCAGTCGCTCGGGGCTCCCGTGGTTCCTTTGGTAGGAGCTCCCTCAGGCAGGTCTGCTCTCTCCGGTGGCTGAGAGCTGACTGAGCTGGGAAGCCCGGCTTTTATTCTTCCGGGTCGCCGCCTGACCCTCTGAGGGGCGGGCTCACCATGCTGTAGCCCCGCCCCTTCCTGTGTCCGGGGCTCAACCCTCTCCGGGGAGGAGGGGAGCCACACCGGCCCGCTACACTACTGGAATGTTTGCAGAAAGCACATACACAAGAAGTGTGAACAACGTGACAAAATGAGTTTAAAATTTTGGGGAAAAAAAAAGCGTTTTGTGTACTTACATATATTTTGCAATGCTCACCCAACTCTGTAGTCAATGGGAGTTTTACCTATGGATAAAATGTAGCAGTATGCTGGTAGTATACAACCTTGCAAAAGTTCCGAACATCAGACCGGATGACCCAAATATGTGGGACTTATTTTCTGTTCCTGCCATTTAAAGTTTCTAAATTTAACCCATGCTATAGATACATTTGTGTTGCTCTCCTTTTCCATATCTTTGTCTACGCTAATTGTATTTAATCCCCCCCTCTAAGTATTGTGCTTTCAGTGTGAGGCGTTAGCAAATTCCTCCTGGTATGAACAGAGGACATGCTTGTTATCCTTGTGGTTTGCTACTGAAAATGGCTCCTGTACACTGTCTCCATGTGGGTGAAATCCTAGTCCCTTTGAAGGGATTGGTAAAACTCCCATTGACTTCAGTGGGTCAGAATTCTGCCCATTATTAAGTAAAAGGACGTCAGTAAGTAGAGTTAATTACCATTCTCCGCTATGGCTAAGGCCAGTATAGAATATCTTCCAACTTTATGGGAAAACTACAATGGAAACTAAGAGCCTGATCCTGCAATGAGTTCTGCATTAATCTATATGAGGGACTAGGGGTTATTCACATGAGTTCAATGCAAGATCAGAGTCTTAGTAATGTTTGCCGCAGAATGGAATTGCAGTTTTGTTTTAGGTCCCATAGCCAATAAGACAAATTCATTCCTGGTGAGAGCAGGCATAGGTAGCACCAGGGCCTAAAGTCTCTTGCAAATATATATTTTTAAATGGCCTTTGCTTCATAAAACATCCAAAGAGGTAATTTTCTATTCAAAAGAGTTGTATCAGGGGTATCTGAAACCTCAAGCAACTAGGCCTTCATGAGTCATATCTGACCACCTTTACATTTTAACAAACACAACTAATCTAATTCACATCTGAACCACTGTTGGGATTTAGGAAAGATTTTATTTCCAGGACATAATTACATGGCTCTGTTTCAGAGTAGCAGCCGTGTTAGTCTGTATCCGCCAAAAGAACAGGAGTACTTGTGGCACCTTAGAGACTAACAAATTTATTTGAGCATAAGCTTTCATGGGCTACAGCCCACTTCTTTGGATGCATGGAATGGAACATATATTGAGGAGATTATATAATATAAGAGAGCATGAAAAGGTGGGAGTTGTCTAACCAACTCTGAGAGGCCAATTAAGTAAGGGGAGAAAAAAAGCGATACATCGATCCCCAAACGCACTCCCCATCGACTCCGGAACTCCACCAGGGTGAGAGGCGGAAGTGGAGTCAACGAGGGAGCGGCGGCTGTCGATCCAGCGCCGCGAGGATGCAAAGTAAGTCAATCTAAGATACGTCGACTTCAGCTACGCTATTCTCGTAGCTGAAGTTGCGTATCTTAGATCGGTTTCGCCCCCCACCCCCAGTGTAGACCAGGCCTAAGGTGCCACAAGTACTCCTCATTCCTTTTGCTGATACAGACTAACACGGTTACCACTCTGAAACCTTTACCACCTGAGTGACTCTCTCTAAAGGTTGTCACTGACATGAATTACTGTGAAGCACAGAAAAAGAGTTGATGACACAAAGAATTAGCGGAATAAAAGCTAGACAACCATTGTTAGAAGTGAATGTTTCTGAAGTGTTAAAAGTTAAAACAAAACCTGCTTGGACACACCAGAGGTGTTTTGAGTTCCTCATGGTTGACTTGAAACTAGGGAATCTTTTCAATTACCTCAATTTTTTTTTATTCTTTTCTTTTATTTTCTTCCAAGAAAATGATTTAAGCAAGGTAAGGAGCTGTCTTTTACAGTGGATTCATGTAATGGAGGAAAAGACCCTGTAATGGTGGGTATAAATACCGCACTGTAGCAGTCATGAAGTGGTTAATGGATGGAACAGTTGCGTCCCCAGCTGTGACTAAGTGGCTGACTGGTGATAGCTGGGGTAAAAGGCTGCAGTTCAGGCAGTGGGGGAGTTGCTGGGAAACTCAAGGTGGTTCCTTAGCAGTAGCCTGGCAAGGAGCTGCCCAAGGAACCGACCCAGATTCCAAACTGCTGCTATGGGAAATGGGCATAAGACTGCTGCATAAGAGAAAAAGGGACATTTTCTTCCTTTCTTGTTCTCCGTGGTGGGGAGGAGAAAGCCAGACTGCTAGAGGCCCATGGTGTCAGGTTCTGGAGAAAGTATTATAGGGTCAAGAAGTGTCTGGGAGACTGGCCTCTTAAAGGGACAGGGTATCATAGTAACCCCTTGGATGACGGGTGTGGGGAACAAGCCCCTTTGCAGACGTAGATGAAGTTTTACTCAACAAAAACAGTTTTCAGGCTGACTTCAAGTCTTAGAACACAAGCACAGGACTTGATTCAGATTCAATGCCCACTGAAATCAGTGGGAGTTTTTTACCATTAATTACAGTGGGTGTAGGATCATTTCCCATAATCTGAGGCCTGAGCCTGAGAAGTCTTAAAGACCTTTAATTCTCATTGCCTGCATTCCTCCCTGGCACCTCAGTCCTACAATGAAGTGCATGAGGGTAAACCACTGCATCTGCAATAGAGTCCTACTGAAGGAAATGGGGTTATATGGGGTTGCATGCATCTCATTGCAGGAGCAGGGCCTGAGCTGGGAATGCAAAGCCTTTGCTAAAGTTAGGTTTAGGACAAGATGAAGACCAAACTTGATGTCCGGCGTGCATCACGGAGAGGGAGGCTTCTGTACTAAAACACCATGATGGGGAAAGATCCCAGAGCCACAGCTACAGCCCTAACGCAGATGCCTGCATTGCGATTTTATAGCCCCACAGCCAGAGTCCTGCAAATCCAAGTCGGCTGACCTGGACCAGCTGTGGGTGTTTAATTACAGTGAAGACGTAACCTTAGTGGAGTGGTGAAATGTAGCGCTAACTAATGCGTTTCCCCAATGCATTTTCCTGATTCTGCAATCTGCTAATAAAATTAAAGAGTATATTTTCAAACTAATCTCAATTAAATCTTTCACATTTTGGCAACGAGCCTTTGAATCTCCAGCAGATGGTTGCAAATGAAATGCACATTGGTGGGAGTGGAGGCCTGCCAAACTGGACCCTGGACAAACCTTGTCAAACAAAGAGAAGTGAGGCGCAGCAGAAACAGTTTGGAATTGGCTGTATTCTTGTGTAAAAGCTTCAGGCTACAAATGACCTAATCAAGATAAGCATCTTACATATACTTACTTTAGCTGATGCTGCTCCGCTCTGAAAGTATCCGTTCTACCTCATTCAAAGTGACATTAACAAATCTGAATCCCTTCACAAGTTGCAGGACACAGCTGTTGCTGCTGTCTCCTCATTTCACTTCCTCTGTTTTCCTCCCTAATTCTAGCGGCTTTATGCTGTCCTTCAGGCTACCAAGCCTTTCCAACAGTCCGTATTCTAGCAGTTTTGTTACATCTGACTCCTCGCTAACATGGCGCCATGCTACTTGCTCTTATTACACCCTAAATAAGTGGTGTAACCTGAGCAAGTACGGCTGGCCAATACTGAGTAAGATGGTCTTGTAGTTAGAGCAGTGGTCTAGGCTGAGAGAGATCTGGATTCAATTCCCACCTCTACAACAAACCTTCTATGGGACCTTGTTCAAGCACCCTCTGCATGTCAATCCCCCGTTTATAAAGTGGCAATATAATAATACTCCCTTTTCTCACACTGTGGCATATTTAAAACATTGGCCTTCTGAGGCAGGCTGTCTCTTACTATATAGTTGTACAAAACATAGAATGGTGTGGTCCATCTCATTTGGGGCTCCTATATGTTACTGTAATACAAACAATAATACTGAAAAAAGGGTTGTTTTACTTATTTGTTTCTGTAGACTGTTTTGGTTGGGGTTTGCCCCTCTCTGGGGCGACTGGGAGCCAGGCCACCTCACTCCTTGGGTTCGGTGAGTCGGGGAGTTGGCGTGGTGGGCAGGAAACAGTCAAGGGCTCAGGCCCTCAGGCAGGGGCTGAGCAAATAGTTCAGGAACAGGCCCCAGGCTCCTGGTCCTGAGCGTCGGGACGAGGGGGAGTCTGCCACCCATGAGTGGGGTGGCAGTGGGGATGCAGGCCCACTCACTCCACTGTGTCCTAGCCTGGGGCCCTAACAGTGGCAGGTGACCTGCTGCTGTGTCAGTGGGGATCCTGGCCACAACACATTGACATCAGCTATGGGTGTGCCACAGCCAGACTATAGTCTGCTGTCCCCAGGCTACTTCCGACCTCCCCCTCTAGCAGTACCTGCGTCTGGTTGGCGTCTTCCACGGCATCAAGCACCATGGGCTCTTCAGGGTACTCCACGAGCGGCAGGCTTGGCAGCTCCTCTGGGTCACTTTTCACCGGTAGGCTTACCAGCTTCTCCGGTGTCTGGTCAGTGTCCGGCCTCAACTGGTATGGCCAGTCCTTGGGTCAGTCACAGGCCGCAGGAGTCTCCCCAGCAGGAACTAGGGCACCGGCGTCTGGCCTCTCCGGCGGCCAGGCAGCTTCTGAGCCCTGGGGTCGGACTTTTATACTTCCTGCCCTGTGCCTTGACCTCTGGGGGGTGGGCTCAGGCTCCAGTGGGTCCTCCCACTTTGGCATCCAGAGGGGATCGTCCTTCTCTGAGGCGGCTGGGAGCCAGGCCGCCTCACTACAGTTTCATTTGGCTAAGCTTGGACCCTTCATATGTTTGGGCAAGTATTCATGGACTACAATCTAGTCCTTATGTGTTTTTGTTCTCCATTAATGTTCTCCCAATCTAGTCTTACTAGTATGGATGCTCATGGAGAGCAATTGTCATGAGAATTTCATTTAGGAAGCTCTTCTGTGATTGGGGAACAGAAATAATATCCTGTGTCTTTTCTGCGCAATGCCAACTGACATCTGAAGTTCAAGCTATCCGATACTCACAATGAGGTATTATATGGTAACCCACATAGTGCAATCAGATATACATGAAGAAACTGCATTCTGCACCACTCATTAGTCAGGCCAGTGGCTAAACACTATAGGTTGTTTCCATATTTACATGTCCTCCTCTTGTTAAGTAGCATTTGTAAAAATAATGTGTACTAGCAACCTGTGTTCAAAAACATATTCTTAATTCCATGTAGCAACACTTGTTCTTTCTTAGGGCTTGTCGTCACTGTCAGGGTAAGTCGATCTTAGTTATGCTACTCCAGCTACATGAATAACATAGCTGGAGTTGATTGAAGCTTAGGTTGACTTACCCTAGTGTCTTCACTGCACTGTGTCGATGAAAGACTTCTCCGGTTGACCACCCATACTCTTCTTGGAGAGCTGGAGTACTGGGGTCAACCAGAGAGTGCTCTGCCATCAATTTATTGGGTCTTCACTGGACCCACTAAATGGATTACTTGCATGGTGAAAACCAGCCCTTAGGCTACAGACCTACTGAGAGACATGTAGGTGGTGATGGCAGCACTTGTGCTTGAATCATTTATGCTAAAAGTAAATTGTGCAGGGAACAGCCCTTTCTTGGTAGGGAGATGAACTAGATGGCTTTATACTGTAGGTCTTACCTAATTCTAACTTATGATTTTTTTTTGATTGATGTCAGGCATTTCAATTAACACCAGTAGTAGGTACAAGACAGTGTCTTCGTAGCCAGTCTGGGCTTGATGCTGAGCAGAGAACCTTTGAAATCTGCACAGAAAAGCACTATAGCCTTGAGAGACTGTGAGAGGATCTACCGTATGTATGTAGATATACAATGTGATATATTGGGTTTAATTCTGATTTCAGCTGGGCTTTCAGTGGAGTTGCTTCTGATTTACATTGGTGTAAAGGAGACCAGAATCAAGCCTGTGCTTTTTTTTTTTTTTTTTTCCAGTGGTGACTCATATGGACAGAGATGATAAGGATATCAGGACAACACCTTTGTGTTTTTTGGTGTAACTCCTGTTCAGTGGTGGTAAGCCAGAAATGACCAGCAGTCTCAGCCTGCAATGTCTGGCTTTATAAGTGTGTAATTCCACTGACTACAATAGTGTGAACAAAAACTGGTCCAATGGGTCTCATTCAAAGCCCACTGACAAAAATATTTTCAATGATTTCAGTGGGTATTGGCCTCAATCCCTATGTGAAACGGGCTGATGGGCTCCATCCACAATCATTCGAGCTCTCAGGGAAAGAAAGCGTGAAACCATACTGAAAAGGTCTCCCGGTAACTTCAGGGATTGCATGGAGCAGTTATGATCGTTTCTTGTTATCAGTCTGTTCACTATCACTCTGGGTGAAAAGAGCAATTTGAAAAATAGCAACAGCCAGTATCACATTTATTATCTGCTTCAAATAACCTGCAGTTCAGCTCAACACCTTTTGGATAACATGGAATTGAATGGATGGCTGAGAAATGAATCTAACAGCCTAATTCCAAGGCATATCTCACTTTCTGCCTACCGTTGTTCTCTCCCAGTTATACTGTTGGTCCCTGAAGCAGAAAATGAGTGAGTCATGTAAACATAACTAATTTGAAACAAAGAATTGCTCTTGGCAGAGTTTAGTGTTTCTTTTTTGATGGATAATATTGACATTTACTTTTAAGCATTTTTTTATTTTTATATATTTAAATTTTCACAGTAACGGGAAATTATGGAGGGGATCAGACAATGGGGGAGTTGGATAAAAATATTTAATGGTAGATATTAAGAATCAAAATGTTAATGCTTTATAATAGTCAAAACATAAATTGTCAGCATCACATGTGAAACTATACTAAGTAAATATTCTTAAATTAAAGTCTAATAAGTTGCCAATAGGGCTGTCAATTAATCATAGTTAACTCACGTGATTAACTCAAATTAATTTTTAAAATCACAATTAATCGCACTGTTAAACAATAGAATATCAGTTGAAATGCATTAAATATTTGGATGTTTTTTCTACATTTTCAAATATATTGATTTATATTACAAGAATACACATATACAGTGCTCACTTTATATTTTTATTACAAATATTTGCACTGTGAAAATGATAAACAAAAGGAATAATATTTTTCAATTCACCTTATACAAGTACTGTAGTGCAGTCTCTTTATCATGAATGTCTAACTTACAAATGTAGAATTTTTTGTTACATAACTGCACTCAAAAACAAAACAATGTAAAACTTTAGAGCCTGCAAATCCACTCAGTCCTACTTCTTGTTCAGTCAATCTCTAAGACAAACAAGTTTGTTTACATTTACGGGAGATACTGCTGCCTACTTCTTATTTACAATGTCACCTGAAATTGAGAACAGGCGATTGTATGGCACTTTTGTAGGTGGCATTGCAAGGTATTTTCGTGCCAATTATATATGATCTTCACGCTGAGGAGCCAATAAGCAAATATGTATGCCCCTTCATACTTTGGCCACCATTCCAGAGGACATGCTTCCATGCTGGTGATGCCTATTTAAAAAAAACCCACATTAATTAAATTTGTGATTGAACTCCTTGGGGGAGAATTGTATGTCTCCTGTTCTGTTTTACTCACATGCTGCCATGTATTTCATATTATAGCAGTTTTCAATGAGGACCCAGCACATGTTTGCTTTAAGAACACTTTCACAGCAGATTTGAGAAAATGCAAATAAGGTACCAATGTGAGATTTAAGAATCTGAAGTGCTGTCCAATATCTGAGAGGGACGAGGTGTGAAGCATGTTAATACATTTGAATTGTATATTTATGTGTGCAAACATTTGCAGGTAATTAGATTTTAGTCTCTGAGCTGCAGGAACTTGCAGAAATTATACACTTTTTTTTTTCAAAGGGCTCAAAATAAAAACGAGTTATCTCAAGAGCTTTAGAAGAGCACAAACCAAGCTATTATTGACTTAAACCCAGCTTTATTAATTGTTTAGCCAAAGCACTAAATCCTGTGGGAAGTCATGTTTAGAAAAAGGATATGGACCAAAGATAAATCAGGATGTTAAAAAATGGGTTAAACCAAGGTGTAGAGTGATCCAACAGAGATTTTGTTTGTGTTTAAAGAATATTTTCCCAACATATGATTGTAATCTTTTTTTATTTTAAATTACCATGCATGGATAAATCAATAGAATTACAAAAATTATGTATATTGCATTTGAGCTAGTAATTTATGATTGAGGGAATAGGATCTGTCTATATAATGTGACAAGCAATTAGAGAACTTGTGGGAGCTGTCTATTTGTCATATTTGAAAATAAATGTATCAAATTATTACCAAAATTATTTTAAGTCTGACAGTTCTATTTGTGAGACACATCTTGAACAACTTTGCAAAACTACTTTGGACCAATGAGACACTATATTTTGTATTGCTGGTAGTATGGCACAATAGAACATGGCTTTTTTACCTAGAAAAGGACACGTAAAAAAGTACATTAATGATGGAAATAGACATTTTTCAGGTGTGTTTTTTAAATTGCCTTTTTATAAAGAAATTTTGAAAAAATGGTTGACTTTATTAACATTTTTCATTACTCTTTAAATTGATATTTTAATCAAAATTTTAATGGGGATTGTTATAGAAGCTTTTCATCAGTGAAAACTGATTTCTCTCCAAAACAATTATCACTTTCTTTCAAGAATTATTTTGAAAATTATACTTCTTAAAATGTGTGTAACAATTCAATATAAAAAGTCAAGGAGTCATTTTAAAACCCATGAAATGAAGGGAAAAAAAAGTCTTCATATTATTTTCCCATTTTTCACCAGCTCTAGAAATTAACAATCTGTTACCCAAATAGTAACAGAATAACGGTATCTATTTAAATTTGAATATCGGATCTTTCCTCACACTTGCCAAGACTGGAGTTCAGGATTCCATGTCATCCTTTCCAGAGTTGATGATATCACGAGCACGAATCAGAGCTGGATTATGATAGCCTTAATTACATTGAGTTGTAGTTTATTCCATGGCTTCTTCGAGTGAAATTCTTGATTAACCATTTAAACAAATGACCAAGGTGAGTGGAGGATTCGTTGTTTGCCACATTTATCCTTGGCCATATTAATAGAGTTTACTCCCTTCTCATTTTGGGAATACAGAGATTCTTAGTTTACCCACTTCTTTTTTTTACCACTGCATCACCGCAGAGTCATACAGTTCCGGGCCAGAAGGAACCACCAAATCATTTAGTCTGACCTCCTTTATAACACAGGCCACTAACACCACCCCAGTACCCACACACCAAGCCCAACAACTGGAATTAGTCCAAAGTACTACAGCCCCAGGGACTAAACCACTGTGTACCACAGGCAGAGAACAGAAGAGATGGAGGTGCACCAAGTCCCCTGCAATGGCAGGGAATTAATTGAGATACAGCTCGCTAATCCTAGCAAGTGACCCATGCTGCAGAGGAAGGTGGAAAAAAATTCACCACCAATCTGACATGGGGAGGGGGTGGAAATTCCTTCCCAATGCCAGCTTTGGCCTTCTTAAAATCTTCAAGATTGGGTGACTTTCTGGAAAAGATGCTTTAGTCAAACACAAGTTACCAGGCTCAATACAAGGGAAAATTGCTGACATTCTATGACTTGTGCTATATAGGAGGTCGGACTAGATCTAAGTGTGCCTTCTGGCTTTAAAAAAAAATAAAATAAAAAAATCTCTGAATCTATTGCTCAATGTGAATACGGATGCCAGAATCAAACAAAAAAGGAGGAAATGATTTTTCAAAGATTTCTTTTGAATGTACATTTTCTATTTAATAGAGCAATTGTGGGTTTTTCGTTGATTTAGAGCTGGTAGAATTATAATTTTTTTAATTTCAAAATCTGGGGAAATTTAACAATTTACTTTTTTTTTTTGACAAGCTCTAATTTTCACTTAGCTTTTAAAATAAGGTCTGTGTGGTCACACTGAATCTCTTTTGAAAATTTACCTCTTCCATTATGTCCAGTGTGAGAGTCATGGTTTTTGCTTCTATTATATACTTTTGTCATTCTTATTTTTTAACTAATTTAACAAATTAGGACAAATAAACCTGATCTGACTTCCTCCTTTCCTTCCCAATGATATGCACAGGCCTAAACTGAGTAACCCAGTGACCTTATTTCTAGAACCTTCCTCGTCCCTTCCATCTCATTGCTTGATGTCTAATACTTAGATTGGATAGGCCTACTTTTTTTTTTTAACATTTGCTGAGTATCTCCAACTCGTTAAAATAAAAAAGTCGGTGCTCTGCATCTCTGAAAGTCAAGCTTTATGCCCTTGGAAGCAGGGATCGTGTTCTGATGATTAAAATAATTTCTTGGGAGGTAGCAACAGTGTCTCTCTGACTTTTTATGTAAAGCTACTAGCAGATTTGTGGAACTATAGAGTAAATAACAGTGTGGTGAACTACTCACCAAAGTGGCAAATGGAAAATAGATGTGGTGGTCTTGAAATTCTATAGTTACCTGCATTATTCTCATTCCAAGGTTTTCACTAATCAAAAGGTATTGTTGAGGATTTCAGAGAAAAAACTCATTCATATAGCTGTTCATGGAAATGAAATAAAAGTGGGTCAAGGAATATGGAGACAAGGAATGAGTGCTTTTTGTTTGCAAATGCTCTTTGCAGTATGCGCCTGGCTCTCTTCACAATACAAGATAAGAGAGGGAGAAAAAGTACATTCCTGTTGCTGTTCTTACGGGCAGACTCCTTGGAGTCCAAGGATCAAACAGGCATATGTTTGTTAACGCATCTGTAGTACAGTAGCACTTTCAATCCACAAATGAGAAACAAGAAGTGAGACAAATGTCCACTTTTATATTAAAAAAAATAAAGTGGGGTTTGTTGGAGTGTGTGTGCGTCGGGGTGTGTGAACAGTAATGCCAGTCCCCTGCAGAGGGGGAGGCAGAACTCGAGGAAGCAGCAATACCGATACTAGCCCTAGCCACGCGTGGGGAGGGCCCGGGTGAGGCAGTGATGCCCAGGGCCCGGCCTCATGCGGGGAAGAGCAAGGACAGGGCTCGGGTGAGTGGCTAGGGCCAGCCCCACACAGGGAGGGGGGCTCAGGTGCGTGGTTCACATTACATTTACCCATTGAAAACTGGAGCCTTGGAAGTGTAAATAAAGAATGTTGTTGACTTATAGATTCTAGGGCTGGAAGGGACTTCAAGAGGTCATCGAGTCCAGTCCCCTGCCCTCATGGCAGGACCAATACTGTTCAGACATCCCTGATGGACATTTATCTAACCTACTCTTAAATATCTCCAGAGATGGAGATACCACAACCTCCCTAGGCAATTTATTCCAGTGTTTAACCACCCTGACAGTTAGGAACTTTTTCCTAATGTCCAACCTAAACCTCCCTTGCTGCAGTTTAAGCCCATTGCTTCTTGCTCTATCCTTAGAGGCTAAGATGAACAAGTTTTCTCCCTCCTCCTCCTAACACCCTTTTAGATACCTAAAAACTACTATCATGTCCCCTCTGAGTCTTCGCTCTTCGAAACTAAACAAACCCAATTCTTTCAGCCTTCCTTCATAGGTCATGTTCTCTAGACCTTTAATCATTCTTGTTTCTCTTCTCTGGACCCTCTCCAATTTCTCCACATCTTTCTTGAAATGCAGTGCCCAGAACTGGACACAATACTCCAGTTGAGGCCTAACCAGCACAGAGTAGAGCGGAAGAATGACTTCTCATGTCTTGCTCGCAACACACCTGTTAATGCATCCCAGAATAATGTTTGCTTTTTTTGCAACAGCACCACACTGTTGACTCTCATTTAGCTTGCAGTCCACTATAACCCCTAGATCCCTTTCTGCCATACTCCTTCCTAGACAGTCTCTTCCTATTCTGTATGTGTGAAACTGATTGTTCCTTCCTTAGTGGAGCACTTTGCATTTGTCTTTATTAAACTTCATCCTGTTTACCTTAGACCATTTCTCCAATTTGTCCAGATCATATTGAATTATGACCCTATCCTCCAAAGCAGTTGCAATCCCCACCGCATTTGGTATCATCCGCAAACTTAATAAGCGTACTTTCTATGCCAATATCTAAGTCTTTGATGAAGATATTGAACAGAGCCGGTTCCAAAACAGACCCCTGTGGAACCCCACTTGTTATACCTTTCCAGCAGGATTGGGAACCATTAATAACTACTCTCTTAGTACAGTTATCCAGCCAGTTATGCACCCACCTTATAGTAGCCCCATCTAAGTTTTATTTGCCTAGTTTATCGACAAGAATATAATGCGAGACCGCATCAAATGCTTTACTAAAGTCTAGGTATCCCACGTCCACCGCTTCTCCCTTATCCAGAAGACTCGTTATCCTATCAAAGAACGCTATCAGATTGGTTTTACATGATTTGTTCTTTACAAATCCATGCTGGCTATTCCCTATCACCTTACCACCTTCCAAGTGTTTTCCGATGACTTAATTACTTGCTTCATTATCTTCCCTGGCACAGAAGTTGAACTAACTGGTCTGTAGCTTCCTGAGTTGTTTTTATTTCCCATTTTATAGATGGACACTATATTTGTCCTTTTCCAGTCTTCTGGAATCTCTTCTGTCTCTCATGATTTTCCAAAGATAATAGCCAGAGGCTCAGATACCTCCTCTATTAGCTCCTTGAGTCTCCTTGAGATTTCTAAGCATGGGTCTTTGCGTCCAACGATGGAAGATCCACAAACTTAGTCTGCGTTTAGTCAACAAATGGGAAGCCCCCTGCTGTGCTGATTACACTCATCAGACTGTTTTCAGCTATTAGAAAGAACTTTGGGAGCGATTCTGCATCTCTGAACTATTTGGATGCTCTCAGGGGCATATTGAAAACCAAGGTCCACAAAGCCATTTTGGGCAACCCAGAGAGACCTATGGGAAACTAGCAGTTACCACATCACTGCTCTCATTTGAATGTACAAACTCTCTCTCACCTGTTATGTAATTTGCCTGCTTAACCTCTCAATAATTCTCATTTCTTTTTCAAAGCTAATAAATCTTTAGTTAGTTTACTAAAGGATTGGTTATCAGCACTGGTTTTGCTGTGTGATCCAGAGTATCCATTGACCCAGGATAAGTGACTGTCCCTTTGGGACTAGGAGTACCCCTAATGTGTAGTGATTTTTGGTTTTAATAACCTGACTAAGCCCAGCTTGTCTGAGTGGCAAGATGTGCTGGAGAGCCTAATGGGACTGCGAGTGCCTCCGTGGTGAGGCTAATGTAGTAGTCCAGGAGGGCACATTTGTTGTTGGCTTGGTGGAATCTAATTATAGAATATATCGCCAGTTTGGGGTGTCTGCCCTATTTACTGACAGTCTGACCTGAGATTGGAACTCTTAGCTGTGAGCCACATATCAGACACCGTGACAGACATGCAATCGTTTTCTTCTGTTACCAGAGCAGAGCTCGAAACTGTCTTTGATCTGGTCTCAGGAAGTACCAAGTGAGCGATCTACATTATCAGTTCCTTTGCTTATTTGAAGTTCACATTAACTTTTTTTTTTTTTTACTCCTAAAAATATGGTGGTGTTACTGACCAAAGGGTGATCACTTTGTCCTGAGAAAATGCCTGGCAGACATTTTTCTAAACTGACACGAAAACTGTGTTAACCTTGCTTAAGAACAAAACCCTTAACGTTCTCATTCCTGCTCCTTATCTGAAAATGGATTTTTCTTTGGTAAGTAATGTATTTTCATTTGAGGTTATTGAGACATGAAATGATTACTTATCATCCCTTGAAATGACATTACATTTAAATGCAATGGCATATGAGCACTTACCACTCCCTTCATCTCTCTTAATCCTTGCTTGCTGTCTGCAAATTCAACATTCTCTCAGCCTTATGGGACACACAGAAATTCTGTCTGAGTTATAATTGCCTTTCAATATGTCTTGTTACATGTTGTTTGATTTAAAAAGATTCCCTTCCAAATAGAGAATATTTGAGTGCCACACGTATTTCTCTTCTATTTTTAATCAGTTTCCTCCATAATTTGATTGAGGAAAGCAGCAAAGAAAAATGAGAATTGAACTCATCTGACTATGATAAATTTGTAAATTCAGAAGACCGCTCAAACTTTATTGATGGTTTTTAAATTCTTGCACATCATACCTGATCACGTCTGTGGAATGCTTCTGGCATTTTGTGTCTTTATAACTATTCCTGATGTGTTAGCTTTAAAGATAAAGGTTGTAAATGTAGATGTGCAAGAGATACTCTGAACAGGGAAAGGCATAACGGATTGACATGTTCAGTCTGGAAGCTTCTGCAATAAATATCTGAATGGATGAAGGTGCCATTCCATGGGGGAGCTATCAGAGATCAGGATTGAGAGAGAAACTGCAAAGGGAGAACCAGATTGGTTGACCAGGGTACCATCCAGATCTATAATTCCACTCCGTATGCTACCATAATGAAAAGTATAAGCACTATAGCAAAGGCATAGCATGACAAGAGGAACATGTTGTGTAGGCTTTAAGCTAGAATACTGCACTAATAAAGGTTGTTCATGATTCTGTGAAAATGACAAATAATTGATGTGTTGAGGTCCTCAATTGATGTCACTCCCAGCGATGACACTGAAAATATGATATCTGAGAAAATCAGTAATGACATTAGTAACCATACCCATTAACTGGTATGAACAGTTCCTAAGTTCTGGAAAAAAAAATAGTCATAACCGTATTTACCCACAATGGGTCAGATCTTCAGCTGCTTTAACATGGACATGGATCCATTGAAGTCACTGAAGCTATGTCAACTTACACCAGCAGAAGATCTGGCCCCAGGATAATCTGGCAACACTTGTATTGAACTGACTCCTGCTGTCTATTAAGATGGTGTACTGGGTTTTTTATTTTCCATAATGAGGCTGATAATCCAATCAACAGCTGCAAGTGCGTGGATGTCTTTGTCTGAGAGAATTACAAATTCAGCGCTGCTTGTGTAGCACTCAGAAGTTGGAATGTGTATGTCCGTGCAAATGTAACTTTTTGCGGGTGTAAGGACTAACTAGAATGGCAGGGCGATATTTTCCTATGCCTTGTCCATTTAAGATTTGGAACTGCACTGAAGAGGTCAAAGGGACAGAGCTCTGGGGGGGCCTGTGTGTGGTCTCCAAAGAGTTTGATATGCCTGGAAGATGGTGCAAGGTTTTAATAAAATACTCCAGTGTAAAGCAGCGCCCTGATCTGGGAGCGTAACAGCTTCATAGTCTGAAATACTTATCCAGCTACTAACACAGGAAACAGGATAAGGAATGGAAATGGTAACATTCATGGATGATGCTCAGTTGTGACAGAGGGTCTGTTGTGTTTCTCAGGCTACATTCTCACAATGCAATAAGGAGAGGCTCATCCTGATAAAACCACATGCTCAAGAAGTCCTGTATCTGGATCCCTGATATATTGAAGAGACATGAATTAAATGAAGATATGCTCTCTGCCCATTAAGCTCCCATGGCAAAAGAGCAAAACTCCCAGCTAGAAGATGTTCCACACACTGGGTTGGCCCAGATCTGAGACAGGATGATACCAGCAAAAGAGATCTGATGGTTCAGCGGTCTGCCAAGAAATTGATGGAGAAGACATTTCAGCCTGAGGCACCTTTTTCACATGGAAATCAGGAAAAAAGTTCTCCAGCCCCTTCTTGATGATTATTGTCATTGTCACAGTTCAGGGAAACAGAATCAATCTTCCCCCTCTATGGTCCACGAAGGACACCCTCTCTCAGGCTTTCGGCTCCCCTGCCATCGCCTTCTTGGGTGAAGACATGCACCTCTCTCCCTCCTGACCAGGGTATTTCCAGACTCTGCCTGCTTTCCCTGTGAATTCCCCAGCAAAGTCAGACTGCCGTGAAATGGCAAGCAGCGTCATTGCCATGGTTAAGTTACCATACAGCTCTTTCTAAGCAAGCACATTTATTCTTAAGGTAAAAGCATTGCAGTAAAAAAAACTATTAAAAAGAAAATAATGTATGTGCAAGCTTACCAGAAATCACCACAACTCCAACAACTGCTCTGGCTGGTGAAAAGTCCTTCACACTCCACCAAGGGTTTTTTCTGTGATCACCAGTTCATAACAGCTGTTAACTCAGAACAAACACACTTGTGGATCTGAGAGTCCCTTCTTTATACAATTTTTTTAACTTGTACTCACGTAACAGGTGATCAGCAGACAAACGGCTGAATTCTTGCATAAGCGAAGCAGATGTGTTTGCATACCACTCCTAGAGATTTCCTATGATGCCTACTCTACATTAAAAGATCATGCCTGTCTGGGCCGATTGTTTCGAATAATCCTTTTATTCCACAATAATACATACACATTGGCATTGTTAATACAGTGAACTCCTAAGAAACTTAATTCAGTGATGTTTGTGCAGCAAATTGCCATCTTTGACACAGTCATAGTTCTGAGACTAGTGACAGGGTCCCATGGCACCTTATAGACCAGGGGTAGGCAACCTCTGGCACAGGTGCCGAAGGCGGCACACGAGCTGATTTTCAGTGGCACTCTCACTGCCCGGGTCCTGGCCACCGGTCCGGGGGGCTCTGCATTTTAATATAAGTTTAAATGAAGCTTCTTAAACATTTTATAAACCTTATTTACTTTACATACAACAATAGTTCAGTTAGATATTATAGAGTTATAGAAAGAGACCATCTAAAAACGTTAATGTATTACTGGCACGCGAAACCTTAAATTAGAGTGAATAAATGAAGACTCGGCACACCATTTCTGAAAGGTTGCCAACCCGTGTTATAGACTAACAGATATTTTGGAGCATAAGCTTTCGTGGGTGAGTATTCACCCACAAAAGCTTATGTTCCAAAAAAGTCTTTTAGTCCTGTGGCACTTTATAGACTCTTAGTCTGGATCTCTAAAAAGCAACAAACATGGCTACCCCTCTGATACTTCTCAGTTCTGAGACTGTCACCCGTACATTGGCAACCGCTGTCTGCTGGCATTTCTGTTCCCTGGAATACAAATTCTGCCCGTCTAAATCAGCTTTCTGATACAAACCAGACCTCTCTTCTCAGTAGAGATAATTACTATGATTTCACAGATTAACGAGCTCCCAGATAATGCTTTCATTCCACAGGTGGCATAAGTGGTTTCCGTGGGTTGGCAATGAGGTACACACATCCGTTCAAATGTGGTTTGTTTTTTTTGTTCGGAGTGCTGTAGTGCCTGAATATCCCAGCTAAGATTGGGGCTGCGTTACTCTAGGCCCTGTACAAACACGTAGTAAGGAAGAGTTCCTACCCTAAAGAGTTACAATCTAACTAGATATGAGAAGGGGATGGGAGAGAGAGAGAATATCATTACCTTCATTTTACAGAGACAGCGATTAAGGCCCACCTTTTTAAAGGTATTTGGGCATTACAACACTAAGCACAGCAGTGTCTAAATACCTTTAAAAATCTGGGCCTTAATCCCAGTCTCTATAAAATGAAGGTAGTGATATACCCTACGTCCCATTTTTCAAAAGGGATTTAAACTGTCTAAACTTCAGATTTTGATCAGTGCAAGTTACGTCGGTGTACAGCCACCAAAGTATGTATATCCCTTGTGCACATACGTACTTGGCTGCTTGCGCAGGTATGGCATGTACTCTCGAGGAGGTTGTGTTGATGCCAAGTGTGGTGCATCGTGCGTAGGCAACCCAGTGGGCCATGCACTGCTGTCCAGTGCGATTTCTTTTTTGGAAATTTTTGCAATGTGTTGGTGTCTACCAATGCTGGTATAACCATCGAAAAGTAGCCCATTCTGTTTGTTGATGTGCCAAAACGAGGGGGCACTTCACTAATATTGATGTGGGCTGGTTAGGAAAGGTGCACAACACTCGCATCTTTAAGAGTACAGGACTTTTCAGAAAGCTGCGAGCAGGGGCATTGGTTCTCAACTGGTGGACTATCACTAGCGATACTGAAAGGCCAACAGTGATTCTTGGGGACCCACCTACCCCCTGCTCCCCTTGCTCATAAAGCCATACACCTGGGAAGCACCTAGGAAAGATTCAACTACCAGCTCGTCAGGTGCAGAATAATTATTGAATGTGCTCTGGGTAGATTGAAGGGATGCTGAGAAGATCCATTATGTCCTGCTACATCTCCCTCTCCTTTTCCTGCTGGGACTCCTGGGCCTTTCTCCTGTCCACTCTTTCCTTCTCTGTGCTGCCTGCCAGGCTCTCCAGGCTCTTTGTTCACAGACTGAAGCAGCACTAGCTTGCAGGATCTCACTGAACATGTGCTCCCTAGTCCGTTTTTTCTCCTCCTCAGGGTTAGGCTTTGTGCAAATATGCAGGGGTCACCCCTCAAGGCAGCAACGGCAGCAGCTGTTGATAAAAATGGACAGATGTGCCTTTGGATTTACAGTCACGACAGGAAGGGAATGAGAAGTTTCAAAACTCCCTTCTCTCATTCCCATAAAAACATCTAATAAAATATGCTTATTGGAGAGCGTCTGCTGTCCAGACCCAGCCGTGGTGAGTATGGTCTGCCAGGGGGGTTGGGGAGGAATTTCAATTGCATGCAAAATAAAATTTAATCCCTATTCCATGGGTACGGGTATAGGGCAGTAGTGCTAAATACTGACACTATTTTCCACTGGCAGTGGTGATTTTTAGCTGATATCACTCTTGAGGGTAATAAAGGCACAGCGCTCTCAGCTGCTACTGGCATCCTGAAATCACCCAGGTCCATATGCTGCTAGTCTGATTACTGCAATGATGCCAGCTGAACTTGTCATGCAATGGTGTGGGAAAGTGTCTTATGACGGAGGGAGAAATAATGCAGCCATCCCTAGAAACCTTTGGGAAAGGA
Source organism: Mauremys mutica (assembly GCF_020497125.1). Lineage (NCBI taxonomy): Eukaryota > Metazoa > Chordata > Testudines > Geoemydidae > Mauremys > Mauremys mutica. The sequence goes on along the minus strand of NC_059081.1, from coordinate 6,741,131 downwards.
TTGCAGAGTATTTCCAGGAACGTTCCATTGAGATCTCTCAGGATGATACAAGGGGCATCCCTATGTATATAAACAGACTGCTCCATATGTCGACCTCCTCACAATGCCGCAGGGGAATGAAATGTAGTTGTAGCCGAGTCCATCCCAGGATATGAGAGAGACAAGGTGGGTGAGGTTGTATCTTTTATTAGACCGACTTCTGTTGGTGAGAGAGACTAGCTTTCCCAGCCCTGACTTGAAGAAGAGCCACGTGTAAGCTTGAAAGACTCTCTCTCTCTGTCCAACAGAAATTGGTCCAGTAAATAATATCACCTCACTCACATTGTGTGTCTCAAGGGAATGAAAAGCAGATAGCAACTCTAGCTCTGTTTTGTTGTACCACTACCTCTTCTTATCCAAGTAAAAACCAATTGAAAACTCAATATCTGTGCCGTGATGCACTGGGGCTGGGCTGAGCACCATATTTAAATTTAAACATTGTAGCGGGAAATGAATGCATACACTTGCCTGAGGGCTTATCCCTGGTTAGCTGGAGGGATTAGCTAGACTTTGGACTTTTCAGCAAGTCCTGTTTCATGACATGGCAGGACCTCTTTGCTGCACCTCTCTCTCTGGCTGTTCATGGCAGAGGGTCTATCTCAGCTCCTTCAAGTTTCCCACTGTGGTCTGCAGGGTGATGGTGGGGTGTCCGCCTAGTCTGGCATGCACCTCGTTGTAAATGTGGCAGGTCAGCACCAGATCAACTGTTGGCTTCCCGGTTCTTGTGATGTGTGGTGCCCTTCCTTCGCTTTCATGCAATACTGCTGCTGATTCCTGTTGTACTCCTTTGCCTGCACCTTCTGTACAATCCTTTCATAGATATCCAAGTTTCCGTGGCTTGTCCATACCTGTGCTTCACAGCCTCTTCTCCCCCACAGGCCCAGGAGGGCCAATATCTCCTGTGTACTCCAGGCAGGAGCGTGTTTAGTGTGTGGAGCCAGGATGGTTGGTTGGGCAGTTGCATACACCAAGGGAGAGCAGGGATGGACAATCAGGAAAAGGCTTTTCAAAAGTATGTGGGGAGTTTTTAATAAGGGGGAGTGGCTTCCGGTCTCCATGACCTCTGGGCCATGGCATTTATAGTTATGACCAGAGCAGTCACTGTGAGAAGGAATGGGGCTTTGTGCGACAGGTGTTGGAGGACTGTTAGGGTCGGCCCGGGTGTCTGTGTCTATGCTCACATTGTGTAGACCTCAGTAGGTTGACCATGCCATTTGGGGAGGTGGCTTTACTGTGTCACCATAATGAGATACTTCCGTTGACAAGAGACAACTTTTAGTGTAGGCAACCTACCTTTGTAATGTTAGATCAGCCCAAAGGCACTTAGGAGCCTAAATCCCATTGACAGTGGCATTTAGACTCCTGAGTTCCTAAAATCCCTTTTTGAATGTGCTGGCTCCTGAATCAATTAGGCATTTCAAATCTGAGCACAGCAAGGCCTAAATACCTTTAAACAGCTGGGCCTATGTGACTTGTCTAAGGTTACAAAAGAGGTCATGGTAGAGCTGGGGGTTGAATTCAGGCCTCCTGACCTATTCCAGTGCCTTAATTACAAGACCCTCCTTCCTTCGATTGCTTTTCAGGCCTGAGATTACTCCTTGAGAGGTCTCTCACCCTATATACTTTTATTACCCCCTGCTTCTGTATGTTAGCTTAGTTGGACTGAGCTAGTACGAGTTCCAAATGACCATCTCTGGTCTGTAAGGGGATGTCACATCATTGTTCTCTCCTGACCGATACACCGTTATGTGAGTATTATGCTGACAGCCATGGTGCTTTATCAGTAGAAATAAGATCTCCTTTTTAATAATGTTTTTTTAAAGCTCCACTAGCTCCATTCAGACATATGGATTTTACAATTTTCTTCATGACAAGTGTTCTGGCACACTATGTACTGTAAAGAAGATGCCATATACATATGCTGATTGATTGAGTTATACTTTGATGTCAAAGTTTCCAGGATACCAAAGAACATTTAGGTAATTTAAAGTCATCTGGGAAAAGTTCATGATTAGCTAACTATTGATGTTTACTTGCATGGTAGCAAGAGGGGAAAAAAGGATGTAGTTGTGTTAAGTACTTTTTGTAGTGTCTTAAATCTTGACAAATGTGCCATGCCTATCCACCAACAGATGGAGCACACAGCTGTGCATGTGGGCATAACCAGTCTCTGGAAAAGAAGGAATGGGATTTTACTGAATCTTTTTCCCCCCTGACCCATTAGTAAGAAAATTTATGGTGGAAGAATTGATATATGGACCTACTGATACATTTTATGTGTGGGGAGTTCTAAGACTGTATCCATGGCCTGCCTTTTTCTTAAACTGTGCCTATGATATTTGTGTCTCAGTACATCTTAATGCTTATCTTTTGCACATTATGAAAGCTATTCACTTTTTTCTTCCAGCTTAGATTGCACTACAGAGGTGCAGGGTCAATTTTTAGAGCAATACTCCAATATTTATTTCCCTTGTTTGTAAAGTGGAATTATAGGTAGCGGGGGGGAGAAATAAATGAAGCTAAAAGCATGAGTTGCCACTTTGAAGCACTGTGGTAGACATTGTAATGCATGCTTTATGTCTTTAAAACAAAGTAAGCCATTAAGCATGCAATGCTAAGCGGAATTTTATCTCGTCTATAAATATAAGTGAATCTTTTCAATTTCAAATCCCAGTACAGAGACATTTTATTGTTGCAGTCCAAGTGATGCACACAATTTAACTTCAGCACCATCTGTAACTCTATTGGTATTTTAATAATGAATACAATTATATGTTGGCAAAAAAAAATCCAACTTAAATAGAAATAGCTTTAAGACCCAAACCAGAGTCTCCAAGAGGCAACTAGGAAAAAAAAAACCAATGATTTACTCTGGATTAGAGCAGGTCAAGAATTTTTTGACAGAAGTTAAAGCAGCAAAGAATCCTGTGGCACCTTATAGACTAACAGACATTTTGCAGCATGAGCTTTCGTGGGTGAATACCCACTTCGTCGGATGCAAGTACATCTGTTAGTCTATAAGGTGCCACAGGATTCTTTGCTGCTTTTACAGATCCAGACTAACACGGCTACCCCTCTGATACTTGACAGAAGTTGGTGGTTGTTGAAAAATGCCAATTCATTGAAACCAAAACTTTGCAGGAAAGTCAGTTTTGATTAATTTCTTTACTCAAAATTGTTGAAAAAAGTTTCAATATTGTCAAAGTTCGTGGGACAGGCTCTATAAGGCTTTCTCTGCCCCCTACTGGAGGCATCAGTGCCCTGGAAATTCACTCAGGTTGGGCAACCAATGATTCAGTCCTCCAGAGGCCTAGAAGGGCCAAGAGGAAATACTGGCCAATCACGAACCAGCAGGCCAGTTAAGAAGGCTTCCCTGCATTTGCTTAGGGGCAGAGCTGGATAAGACTGGAACAGAGGAGGGGCTCCTCAGGGTTAATCCAGGTCCAGGACAGGGTCTCACGCTAAGTGCTGCAGCTATGTGCTTGCATTTTGAAGGGTTTTTTCCTCTTTGTTAGAGGTGCAGACACCTGAATCCCAAGTTGCTGTTTTGCTACACGATTGTTTTAGAGACTGATGTCAAGCTTACAGCACAGCAAACAGGGCCGGATTACCTCTCCTGTGGGCCTGGGGCGATTAGATTTTGTGGGGGCCCTGTATACAAGTCTTTTTTTCTGGGAGGGAGTTTGGAGGAGGGGGCTGGGGCAGGGGATTGGGGTGCAGGAGCAGGTGTAGGGTCTGGGGGAATGTTTGGGCGCAGGAGGGGGATTCTGATCTGGGGCAGGGGTGGAGGAGGGAGTGTGAGGTGCAGGCTCCGGCTGGGAGATGCTTACCACCGGTGGCTCCTGGCTGGGGGTGCAGCAGGGCTGCTCAGGCAGGCTGCCTGCCATAGCCCCACACTGCTCCTGGAAGCGGCTGGCTCCTAGCACGTCTCTGTGGCCCCTGTAGGGAGGGGAAAAGCATGTCTCTGTGCACTGCCGGTGCCCGCAAGCACTGACCCTGTAGCTCCCATTGGCCAGTTTCCGGGCAGGGGCAGCATGGAGATTCGCCTCTTTTCCTCCTCCTCCGCCCCTCCCCAGGGACCGCAGAGATGTGCTAGCAGCCAGCCGCTTCCAGGAGGGGCGCGGGGCCCCAGCATGCAGGACTGTTAGCCGGCTACACCATGGGACTTTTAGCAGCCCAGTGTTGGAGATTGCTGCCTGTGATTAATTTTTGTGGGGCCCCGCCTTGAGCTGGGGCCTTGGGCTGCAGCCCCTAAAGCCCCTGCCTTAATCCGGCCCTGACAGCAAAGACCACCTTACCCCAAGAAGGTGGCCAGAGTTTACAGCCTATGGTGGGGAGTGCCTTCAGTACCGTGCGTGGCCCGGAAGGGGGCACTTCAGAGCAGCCCTGCCTCCCGCAGTTCAGGTTTGACATTTTCTAAATGGAAAAAATTCCCGTTTTCTGTTGTGTTTCCAAATGTAAGCTAATTAGACAACTTTTTATTTTTTTTAAAGGTAAAAATTGAAATGTTTCAGAATTAGTGAACTGCAAAGTTTGGAGGAGATGATGATTTTTGTTCATGAAAATTTCAGACTTTGATTTTTATTTATTTATCTATCTTTATTCTGATTGATGGTGGGGAAAACCATTTCCCGTCCAGCTTTCCTGTGAATACTACTTAATGCTTTAATACTCCATTTCCTTCAGTGACAGACTCTATCTCCAACTTGCACACAATGATTCTGATCCTGCAAAGGGGTGAAGACCAGCTTCTGCGCTGCACCTCTCAGGATGGGTCAGAGCAAAGGTGGCTTTAGACTGTTTTTTGTGCCTCAGGGGGTTCTGGAGGGCTGGAGGGGCTCACGTGGCTGCTTTTAGCTTAGAACAGCTGCCAATGGGCTGCTACGTAGTACAGAACAGACGGAGTACAAGGCCCTTTGACCACAAACCTGTCTGCCCTGGTACACCCCCTACGCCTGGGGTGGCAGAGGACGACGGACTAGCGATGCTCGGCAAGGCCTGCGCTGTCACTAGGGTTGCCAACTTTCTGAAAGCAGAAAACCGAACACCCTTGCCCCACCCCTTCCCCAAGCCCCTGCCTATGTCCTGCCCTTTCTTGGAGGCCCCATCCCCACTCACTCCATTCCCCCTCCCTCTATCGCTTGCTCTCCCCCCACCCTTGCTCATTTTCACTGGACTAGAGCAGGGGATTGGGGTGTGAGAGGGGGTGAGGGCTCCGGCTGGGGGTGCAGGCTCTGGGGTGGGGCTGGGGATGAGGGGTTTGGAGTGCAGGAGGGGGCTCAGGGCTGGTGCAGAGTGTAGGTGTGCAGGAGAGGGTGAGGGGTGTGGACTCTGGGCGGCACTTAACTGAGGCAGCTCCTGGGAAGCAGTGACAGGTCCTTCTGGCTCCTAGCTGCAGGGGTGGCTGGGGGGCTCTGTGCACCACCCCCGCCTGCAGGAGTGGCCCCACAGCTCCCATTGGCTGCGGTTCCCAGCCAATGGGAGCTGCAGAGCCGGTGCTAGGGGCGGAGCCGGTGCTAGGGACAGTGCCAGCACACAGAACCTCCCAACCACCCTTGTGCCTAGGAGCCAGAGGGACATGTTCCCACTTCCCGGGAGCTGTGCGCAGCCAGCCTCTACGGCCAACTGGACTTTTAATGGCCTGGGTAGCTGTGCTGACTGGAGCCACAAGGGTCCCTTTTCGACCGGGCGTTCCAGTCGAAAACTGGACGCCTGGCAACCGTAGCTGTTACAGAAACCCTGGCACAGAATGGAGATTTCCCAGGGGATAGTTCCATCCTTTATACGTCCCCTTTATGACATTGGAATGTCATCAGGGAAACCTAATTTATTCTTTAGCTTCCTCCTTGAGACTCACTTCTGTTGTGATGCCTGCAAAACCCAGTCTGCTGATTATGCCAAGCCAGGTAATGAGCAGTGACTATTCCTCTCTCCCGCTCCCTTCTTCTCTTCTTGTAACCCCAATCAATGTAGCTAACCAAGCTGGTCCAACTCTTCACCATACTCATTTGCTTGTATGTTGTATCACTCTTCTCTATCCTTCATCTGTTTGTGTCATTAGAACAAAAGCCCTACAGAGCAGGGATTGTCTATCTTCCATGCTTCTACAGCATCCAGCATAATAGGGCCCCAACCACATGTGTAGCCTTTGAGTGCTGCCAGCGCGTAATAGTTATTCCTAATAGTAAAACGGCGGCAGCATAGGCCACAATTTTGCCCTGTGCCTCCCCAGTGACTTGCCAAGTGCCCTCAGCTCTCCATGGGGGCAGATTACTGGCAGAGTCAGGTACTATTCAGTGTATGGATAGCACAGTATGGCCCTGATGGACTATGAATAGAAATAAATGAAACATTCTCAGTAAAAATCTCTCCTTCGACAACTGCATGATTGCCTCATTGAGCACAGGGCACAGCTAGAAGCAATCCAAATCCACAGGCATGGAAGAACTGTGTAGCCTACAGTCTTTTGAGGACTTTTCACTGATTGATTGTCATACTTTTTCTAAGTGTTCATTAAGAACGATGTACCTTTCATAACCTTTCTAGGTGGCCTCTGTAAATGGAGATCAATGTTTTCCTGTCTTGTCTCCTTTAGCAGATGAAGGAAAATAATAGCAGTGACAGTTTACTAATGCACCTCAGTCCTGACCTGCAGCAGCCTCATCCATATTTTAGTTCTTTGGCTTCGCCTGAGCACAGACTGACATTGGCACTAAAGTTGTGTGATTCTTTTTGTGGTGCCTTTGTGTTGCACAGAAACATCTACTAAGAAGAAGTCATCAAAACCTATTTTGATTAGACACATTAGCCATTTTTTTTCCACACTGAAGAATATGACTAGCTTGACAATCCTGTGCCATCCATCTCTTGATACAAAATGCACATTAGAACACTTGGAGAGGTATTGGTGGGCTGAAGTGTATTTGGATGTAGCGTATTTGGATCTAAAGTCAATCATGTCTACACTGACTACATTGCATATTTCTCAGAAGCATTTGGGGGGAGTGGGGAGAAGATAGCTCTAGTGGTTTGAGCATTGGCCTGCTAAACCCAGGGTTGTGAGTTCAGTCCTTGAGGGGGCCATTTAGGGAACTGGGGTAAAAATCTGTCTGGGGATTGGTCCTGCTTTGAGCAGGGGTTGGACTAGATGACCTGCTGAGGTCCCTTCCAACCCTAATCTTCAATGATTCTCTATCTCTCTGGTACTAGAGTGAATTTCCTCCTTAATCATTTTGTTGAGCAATCACAGACACAGAAGGCCCACACAGAGATTATCCTGAGGTCTTGATCAAGGCTTGATTTAAGATTTTAAGTGGTATGTAAGTGGTGCATAGGGTCTTTTGAAAGCCCTCTATACTATGTTGAATTTCACTCATGAAAATCCCATCTGGTCTTTATAAAAGATCCTAAGAGAGTTAGACACTCCAATCTCACCCTAACCCCTTTGCAAATCACAACCAAAATGCTTATTGATAAAATTAGAGTTGATCATAATGGTTTTTTTTGTTTGTTTTTGTTTTTAGATGAAAAACTGGCTTTTCAAAAATGTATGTTAAAATTTTTCATTTGGTTGAAATTTTACTGTGGTTGCTTTTGTTTTGTGGCAGTTGAAATGACGGTGTTTTGTGAGGCATGGTGTCTTGGGTGGGAGGGCTCAATGAGGAGGTGGCAGCTGGTGGGATTTGCTGGAGTGTTTAATGAGACCAACCAGCTGCTGTAGCTTTATATAGATTATCATTTGAAGCACATTTACCGTGGCACCGAATGGAAAGGTTTGGTGGTCATGCTTAATTTCTGATAGGGCTTGCCCAGGGCTGAGCCCTGGCACCTCTGCGCTTACCGTTTCATCTGTGAAAGTAAAAAAATTGCTTGAGCCCTGGCACCTAATTGCTTTGAGCCGCAGCACTTCTTCCATTCCAAATTAAGCACTGGTTGGTGGTACCACAGTCTTTCAGTGTGGGGTAGTGAGTACACCTGTACCAGAGAGCTCACAACTAGGATCCTGACAATATGTAACAGGAATAAACTGACCAATGTGGTGTGTGAAGGAAGTGGGGGGTCTGGTGTGTTTGTATACATTAGTACAGGGGTCGGCAACCTTTCAGAAGTGCTATGCCGAGTCTTCATTTATTCACTCTAATTAAAGGTCTCGTGTGCCAGTAATACATGTTATAGAAAGAATCCTTCTAAAAACTTTGTCTATAATATATAACTAAACAATTGTTGTATGTAAAGTAAATAAGGTTTTTTAAAATGTTTAAGCTTCATTTAAAATTAAATTAAAATACAGAGCTCCCGGACCGGTGGCCAGGACCCGGGCAGTGTGAGTACCACTGAAAATCAACTTGCGTGCCGCTTTTAGCACGTGTGCCATAGGTTGCCTACCCCTGCATTAGTAACAGTGGTATCGGCCTAATAGCAATTTGTAAGGGAGTGAGCAAGTGCATGAGATACGTTGTTGTTCTTCAGATCTGATCAGCTAAATTGAATTCTGTTGACCCTATGTTTTCAAGTTCTGTTGGATAGTCCTGATGCCAATAATTGAGTACCTACAGTTAAAGAAAACTGATATGTTGGTAATATAATTACGAGAGTCATGCGGTGCCAATTTTCTGTAAATGTAGATGTTTGGTGCCACTGCCAGATGCATTCTTTTTGGACAATTTGTGGAGTTGTTCCAAATCATGGTCTCATCCTGCTCTTCTAGCCACTCAGTTTTCTGGAACATAGGCTAGACTTGCTTTTTTGGTCAGGTCAAAAGTGAAAATGAATTTAACACTCATTCTAATTCACAGATTTTTTTTTTAAGGCCAGAGAGAAGAATTATGATCAGCTAGTCTGACCCCCTGGATAATACAGGTGTGATGGGTTAGAGTCCCTCCCCCTCCCCCCTACATTTGAGATGCCACTTGATGTCCCAGGATTTCCCTGCCTGCTCCACCAGCCTGGGCTCCCTTTCCCTGTTTTGCTCAATTAGGCTCTCCGGCGTCTGGTAGCACACATACACAGGTAGGTGTGTAGAATTACTGAGTCTGCAAACAGAAAACTCAGCCAGGAACTTACCCTGCACTCAACTGCAGCTCCCTTCTGGAAAGTACACGCAAACTAATGTCTTGTGCTGTAGAGAAATCTATACAATGTAAGCTCATAAATTTGCCCCCTCCCTCAATATGGAGGAAGATAGGCACAACTTCTTGCCCCCCCTCCCTCCCAAGTTATAAATTGCACAAACTGGGTTTAATAATAAACAAAACCAAGTTTATTAACTATAAAAGGTAGATTTTAAGTGATTCTAAGGAATAGCAAATAGAACAAAGCAGATTACCAAGCAAATAAAACAAAACACATGTACTAAGCTTAAGATCTTAAAGAGACTGGTTTCAAGAAATAATTTCTCACCCTAAATGTTGTTTTAGACAAGTTGCAGAGTTTCTTTAGCTTAGAGTTCCAGTTATTTCTCTTTACAGAATAGACTCCTGTCTTAGTCTGGACTCAGCCCTTACCTTTCCCACAGCTCAGTTCCTTTGTCTCTTCAGGTACTTTCAGCAGTCTTTCTTCTTGGGCAGGAAGGCAGTGGAGAAGAGTCCTGGTAGCCTTACTCCCCAGCCTTAAATAGAATTTATATAAGGTGGAAAATTACTAGATGTACAAGATGGTGTTTAGTACCAGGTGACAGGACACCTGGCCTAGTAGTGTCACAGCTAAGTCCCAGGACACCTCTCAGGAAGGAGCGAGATTAATATCTTCAAAGTCTTATTGTTTCTTCCTAATGGCCCATCAAGGCTGATGGCTGTTGTCTGGTGGGTGTTTCCCAAATACACATGCAGTTGTAATTATTACATAGTCAGTATTCCTAACTTTAGATTCAGAAATGTCCATGCATACAGACTGGATAATCACATCCAGTAAATTAAAACATTTCCGATGATACCTTACATTTTATGCAAGATGGGTCTTGTATCTCAGTTATGCCATATGCATATCATAAGCATATTTTCATAAAGAATATGGGGTGTAACTGCACAACAGACTATAGAACTTCATCCAACAATTTCTGCATTGAGCCCATAAATTCTATTGAGCTACAGCATATGTTTTAAAAAGACACCCAGTCTTGATTTAAAACCTTCAAGTGATGGAGAATTCGCCATGTCCCTAGTTAAGGTGTGCCAATGGCTAATTACCCTCATTGTTGAATTTATGGCTTATTTCAAGTCTGAATTTGTTTAGCTTCAGCTTCAAACCATTTGATCTCATTATCCCTTTTTTCTGCTAAAAACACCCCATAGGAGGATAATTCCTGACTTGAATACAAGGCTGTTTTTTTCTTTATCAGAATATCGTGCACGGCTAAGTGAAATACCTTACAGAAGTCTAAATATATTATGTCAGCACAATTATCTTTATCAAACAAATTTGTAATCCATTCAAAAAATATCAAGTTTGTTTAACAAAGATCTATTTTCCGTAAAATCATGTTGATTGGTATTAATTATGCTACCATGTTTTAATTCTTTACTGACTGAGTCCCATGTAAGCCTTTCCATGATTTTGCCTGAATCTAGGTCAGGCTAACCAGCTTCATAACAAATGAAATGCGGTCATGATCGCTGGCTGTTTTGTTGTCACTTTCTACTATTTAATGTCTATGCATTTCGCAAAACCACTATATGAAATGGGGCAACTCAACAGAAGTGTTGATCATTTTGAGAGAGAAGGCCATGCAGGGAAAGATAATCGGGAATGAGATGAAATGCTGAGAGGAGCTGGGTGTGAAATTTGCACAATGCTTGATTGAGGCCAGCATTCGGTCCAGTCACTGTCCTGAGCACTGAAATTAATGCGGCGACATTTCAACAATATTGAATAAATCTTGGGACGGATGGCTTTATTCTGCAGTCTTTACACAAGTTCCTGGATCAGGGCCCAGAAGAGGAACACAAAATAGTATGTGTAAGTCTCCTCTTAATTCTGTAGTGAAGCCAACAGGTGATATTAACATGATCCTTTTTAATCCCATCATGAAGACTACACATCTGTTTTTCTTCAATATTTTTTGCAGAAGATTAGCAAGCGTGATCAAGTGCTTTGCTGCTGGTGAAATGACTAGCTTTCTTCTCAGATTAGGGGTTTCACGAATACATTTTGGATGCTACATATAATGAATATTTAAACAGTCTATCAACTATCTTTCCAGCAACGGGCCAAGTTCTGATCCCAATTATGCTAGTATAAACTTGGAGTAACTTCATTTTGCCAGTGTGATTATTCCTGATTTACACCATTGTAACTCAGAGCAGGATTTAACATTGTGTTTCTGCTTATTACCAGTCATTCTCTATTTGCCTTCCCTTGCGATTAGGGACATTTCATACAACCATTGAAATACATTCAACCAATCAGATAAAGGAGGTTGCGGGAGGGTAGGGGGGAAGGGGTGCACTCGCATGCCTGTGCACTTTAAATGAATTCATGTGCTCTTAACTCTAACGTTAAGTTCTCTGTCGGCAAACATTAGGTTTACATTTCAGTTTGCCTGGTAATCAAAATATGAAGGATCCTATTGCGTCTGACTCTTCTGTACATATGCATGGGAGGAAATCTGTCCTGTGTGGCCAGTTGGTTGGTTTGTGTGTGTGTATGAAAGAGCTGGCCATGCCTTTGGGAGACCCAAGAATGGCTGTTTCCTTGTGCCCTCAAGTACAAATTAGCCAATAGGGGGAAAGACGGGAATGAGGCCTACAGCTGTGCTGCCAAGAGCAGGTAGCTTCACCCTACAGAAGGGCAAGCGGCTCACTCCCCCGTGTACTAGGGAGCTCAGGTAGGGATTCTAATCACAGCAGTTCCTGCCATGCACTGTTCTGCCCCAAACGCTGATCCGTAGCTCAATGTCACAAAAAGGCACCTATTGACATCAGTCCGCTTTGTGTCACGCCCTAAATTGCCAATGTGGCTGAATTAATGTTACTGTGAAATCCAGTGTGTGTGTGTGTGTGTGTGTGTCTTGAGTTTTGTAACCTTAATGTGGCATTAATACATTTTTTTTCCCCCGATAATTATATTTGTACAAGGGACGGGACTTACAGAGTCTGAGATCTTGCTAACCTGCAGGACTTTTTCCTGTAATTAAACCCATGTTTCCTCCCCGGGTGACGCCGTTAAAATTAATGGTTTTATACCCCTAATGAAAGCCTGTTCTGTAGTCACGGACTTGTATGTAACAGCCAGTAATGAGAAAATTTTGCTTTGACTAACTTCATCCTCATTCAAACACTGCGGGCTCAGAAGTTCAGCTGCCGCATAGCAGGTTATCAGGGTCAAGTTTGGCTCAGAAGAGATGGTGAGAAAAGGAGCTGAGGGAGGAAAAGGAAATAGATGCAGTAGATAACATATAGCTAGCCTAACTCCTTGGGATGAGGGGAAGTATTCTAGCCTTCCTCCATAGTATAGTATCAGACGGGTAGCTGTGTTAGTCTGTATCCACAAAAACAACAAGGAGTCCTGTGGCACCTTAAAGACTAACAGATTTATTTGGGCATAAGCTTTTGTGGGTAAAAGACCACTTCTTCAGATGCATGGAGTGAAAATTACAGATACAGGCATAAATATACTGGCACATGAAGAGAAGGGAGTTACCTTACAAGTGGATGACAAGACCGATTCAGTCAGGGTGGATGTGGTCCACTCCCAATAATTGATGAGGAGCTGTCAATACCATGGGAGGGAAAGTTGCTTTTGTAGTGAGCCAGCCTCTCCCAGTCCCTATTCAAGCCCAAATTGATGGTGTTAAGTTTGCAAATGAATTGTAGCTCTGCAGTTTCTCTCTGAAATCTGTTTTTGAAGTTTTGTTTTTTTTTTATTGCAGGATGGCCACTTTTAAATCCTGTTATTGAGTGTCCAGGGAGTTGAAGTGTTCTCCTACTGGCTTTTGTATGTTACCATTCTTGATGTCTGATTTGTGTCCATTTATTCTTTTACAGAAACACTGTCTGGTTTGGCCAATGTACCTGGCAGAGGGGCATTGCTGGCACATGATGGCATATATCCCATTAGTAGATGTGCAGGTGAATGAGCCCTTGATGGTGTGGCTGATGTGGTTGGGTCCTATTATGGTGTCGCTAGAGTAGATATGGGACACAGTTGGCAAGAGGGATTGTTACAGGGATTGGTTCCTGGGTTAGTGTTTCTGTGGTGTAGTGTGTAGTTGCTGGTGAGTATTTGCTTCAGGTTGGGGGGCTGTCTATAAGCGAGGACTGGCCTGTCTCCAAGGTCTGTGAGAATGAGGGATCATTTTCCAGGATAAGTTGTAGATCGTTGATATGCTGGAGAGGTTTTAGCTGGGAACTATATGTGATGGCCAGTGGTGTTCTGTTAGTATAGTATAGGATTCTCTTTAAGTACAATCTAGCCTCCTCCCCCTGCTGTTGAGTCCCTATGTATGTATGTATGTATGTAATTTTCCTCTGCTTAGTATGGAGGTGAGATGCTGTCACTTCCACTCCCACATTCCATATGTGTGTTTGAGGGTCTTTCACCAATGAAGAAACTAAGCACTATTCTGTCTGTGTTTGCTCAGGGATTGGTGGGGGGCGGCATTGCTACAGTATTCTGCAGGAACTGTTGAATTTTACAACACAATGAGAGTGGGGAAGATCAGTTTGTCTTTCAGTTATTGATAGACTGAAACAGTCTTAAAATTCTGCTAAGTATCTCCAATAGCTCAACCAAATCTGAAGGTGTTTCCTTGAGACTTTCACCACCCAATGAATTGCCTCTGGGCTCAATAGATCTTTAGTATCCAACAAACCTTATCAATGTTTTAGTAGAAAGGTTCTTCTTCCCTAGGCAAACCAGCACTCTTCCTCCCTTACCGGCTTCTAGTCATCCAAAGCAAAGTAGGTACAGAAGCCCAATTTTTCAAAAGTTGTCTAATTTTGGTGGTCCCAACTTGAGGCACATAAGGCCTGGGTTTCAGAGGAGCTGAGCAATTGCAGCTTTTCCATTGACTCCAGTTACAGTTGTGGCATAGTCAACATGTCTGGAAATCAGTCTCCAATTGGGACCACCAAAACTTGAGGGCAATCATGACAGTTAAAAACTGGGTCTTTGGCTGCCTCCACTAATTTGCTAACTTAAGTAACTGCTCGTTCAGATTTCCTTGTTAGAACCCTCTCTGATGATCAGTTAATCACACTGATCTGCTCAGAATGTCAGCTCAATAAATAGTTACCAGTTTGTTAAAGACCAAGGTTTGTGTGGTGGTGGTTTTTTTCCCAAAAAGTCCAACTGAGCAAATTTCTTCCTACTTTTTATCTGACATCCTGTTTTTCTCCTTTGTTTTATAGATAATTGCGATGATGCACTAGTATCCTTGTTGCCTCTGACCGCCTTTGACAGCTCCTCAGAGCTCTTCAGCGTTCACAGTCCCAACTTCGCCAAGCTCAACAGACGGGATGGTAAGGTCACTGGGTGAAATGCCCACGACAGTTTTTACTACAGCTTTCGTGAATAATTCATTTGGGTAGAAGCTTGTGGAATATTCAGCGCCTGCCTGGAATCATCTCTTACAATCTGAGGTGCATTGCTAGTTGAAAATAGCTCATTAATGTTTGGGGAAAGCCCCAAATTCAGTGGAAATTTACTGCAGATGCTTAGGGCCACTAAAGTGGAAGTTCAAGTAGACTCCATTAGTTTCTTTTGCTTTCTCCTATAGGTCCTGTAGTCCCAGGACAAACTAGCCTGTTAAATCTGCTGCACTGTTCCTAAATCCAGTTGTCCAGTAGCAATCCGCTTTCTTTCTTTCCTTTCTTTGTGTTGTCATTGCACGTAGGAACCCTAGTTATGGGTCAGGACCCCAGTCAATTAGGCTTAAAAGTGCCATTGGAAATTCAAGTGGAGAAGAAGAGATTCACAGCTCTTTGCCCTGCAGAGGTGACCTTCTCTTCAGGTCTCCACCCTGAAGCAGGGAAGGGGAAGTGAGGATTGTCCTGAGGTATGGCTAGTGGGTTTAAACACAGTGGGAATCCATAAGGACCAAACTCCATGTTACCAGGAAGAAGCAGGCTACCTCTGTGACTAACCTGAAACCCTAATCTTCTGCAGTTCTCCAGATTTGTATTTGCTGTATGGGTTACCATTTCCCTGAGTCACATTCTGTGGTGTGGCTTCCCCCCCCTGCTGGCTACTGTCCTTAGACTAAAGCCCCTTGACTTGGTCTTGGTTCCAATTTTCAGGGGTTAGTCTTATCAGACAGGAGACCTTTATGGAAAAGAAATAAGGTTCATTTTTCTTTCTTAAAAATAGCAAGCCTGAGATTTCTGTCCTATACCAAACCATGTTTATCTGGCTCTCTTCAGAGTAGCTTTACAAGGACGCCTATTTGGATGCACTCTACTAGCTGCCATAAAAGGTTTTTGCAGTATATACAGATGTTCAGAGATTGGAGAGGTATTAAATGGAAGTGAAATATCTCAACTTTGATTCAGTGAGAGTCTCTCTCAATAAATAGCTGGAAAGGAAGTTGTGTGGCAGTTGCCCAACATACACAAGGTTGAAGAATCCACTCAGCAAAAAGACAGACATCAATTTGGCAAGAGTGTTGGGTCTTGTTTCCCTACTGTCTAGCCTTTCTGGGCACAGCACTGACCTTTCAGGCTCCCCAGTACTTACACACCGTTCTGCCAACCCCTCCCCCCCCCCAAAAAAACAAACAAAAACATGACAGGATTCTGGTTTAAAGTTTTCCATCTGGGGCATGCAATAGCTGTGAGGCAGTACGGACATACGCACACCTTGCTCAGTCTATGATTTTATGCTCTTTTTTACTTACAAAACAATAAAACATGCTAAACACAATGTCCCTCACTAGATCCCCCTTCCCTTGAGGAGTCATTTCTGTTGCATCAGGTGGGCGGCCAGGGTCCTCCATCACACTGTCTACACTGCCCCTTCAGCACCGTCTCTCATCTTAATCTGGTGCAATATGGCTCTCTCACCAGATCCTCCCAGGAGTCCTTTTATAGACTCCTGCTGGGGTCACCTGATCTTTTGTTCTGTCTTTTGTTACAGTAACTCCTCACTTAACGTTGTAGTTATGTTCCTGAAAAATGCTACTTTAAGTGAAACGATGTTAAGCGAATCCAATTTCCCCATAAGAATTAATGTAATTGGGGACGTGGCTAGGTTCCAGGGAATTTTTTTTCGCCACACAAAAGATTATATATATAGTGTGTATATATAGTATAAGTTTTAAACAAGGAATTTAATACTGTAGACTGCAATGGTGATTGCGAAGCTTGGTTGAGGTGGTGGAGTCAGAGGGTGGGCTATTTCCCAGGGAATGCCTTGCTGCTAAATGATGAACTAGCACTTGACTGAGCCCTTAAGGGTTAACATGTTGTTAATGTAGCCTCACACTCTACAAGGCAGCACGGATGGAGGGAGGAGATGCAATAGATGCATGTCAGTGGCTGCAATCATTTCCTGCAGAAACTGAATGTGATGATGAACCCACGCTATCCCACTGGAGCGCACCACTCCCTCCACTTTCCAAAGTGCTGGTGGTGCATGTTTGTGAGACAGACACTCACTCTGTGTGTGTGTGTGTGTGTGTGTGTGTGTGTGAGAGAGAGAGACACATGCGCGCGCACACACAAACCGTGTGTGTGAGAGACACACACACACACCCTGTTTGTATATGTGTGAGCGAGAGATTGGCATTGCCCCTTTAAGGACGCTGACCCCACTCTAAGTACACTGCCTTTTTAAATAGATCAGCAGCTGCAGCAAGCAAGATCCCTCCCTCCTGAGCCCTGTCCTGTCTCCACCCTGCTCTGTGGAGATGGGGGGCAGGAGCGGGGGGAGGGGGACACCCTGACATTAGCACTCCTCTTTCCCCTGCACAGCAAGCAGGAGGCTCCCAGAAACAACTCCAAGGCAGAGGGCAGGAGCAGCACACGGCAGTGCGGGGAGGGACAGCTGAATGCCCTGCAATTGCTAGCCTGCTGCGCAGCTGTCGCCAGGGAAGTTAGGGGAGCGGGGAGCTGATGGGGGGGGGGGGGCTGCCGCCGGTCCACCGTGTCTCCAAGCCCCCACCAGCTTGCTCCAACGGGCTACTCTTCCCGCAAGCAGTGGACAAAGCGGGCTGCTGCCAAACAACGTTAGAAGGGAGCATTGCACAACTTTAAACAAGCATGCTCCCTAATTGATCAGCAACGAAACAACAAAACGACGTTAACTGGGACGATGTTAAGTGGGGAGTTACTTTAATTCTCCGTTACTCCCATCCCCACCCCTTCAGACAAGAGGAGGAAGCGGCTTCTCTCAGGTGTAGCAAACCTATTGTCCCAAAGTGTTTTGCTTTGAATATTGCAGTGTTGTTGTAACCGCATTGATCCCTGGATATGAGACACAACAGTGGGTGAGGTAATATTTTTCATTGAGCCAGCTTTTTCACACGATCATTGAGTGCTGATCCTTCGCCATTGTCTCTGACCTGGCAAAGACATAACGCAGCCCTGCTAACGCAAGTGGGATCCACATACATATAGACTGAATGTGACACAGTAATTTCATGACACAATTTCATAACATCATCCACAGTTCAGAAGTGGTGCAGACACAACCCCAGTTCCACACAAGGGATGTGGAGGGAGAGGAGGCCCTATCTCCACCTCCCTCCCCAACATACCAACCAGAGTAGCTGGCCAGGCATATTGGGGAATAAGATACTCTGTGAAATGGGATGAAGTAGTTCATTCCTCCTCCAGAGTGAGGGGCCAGCAGGGGAAGGATTGTGCTTCTCTGAGCCGCAGTTGGTTCTGAGTCTGCCCTGGTGTGGTGTAGCTACACTCTTGTCATTACTTGGGGCAGATTTAAAGTTGTGGTAATGATATTTAAACGAAACCAGCTTAAATGGGATTTTTAGCTGAGGCAGGAAATACAGCTCTGTTAAAAATACATGATGCTGAATATTTGGAGGCATCAGTTCAGCTCTAATTAGACCTACAGTGTAACATCATGAAAACCACCTCCTCGTAAGCACAGTTCTCGGTGATAGCAAAAGAGAGAGCATGTGAAATTCACTCTTGAGTAAAAGTCCTGTTCAGGGCCTATGAAAAACATAAATGTGATCCCTGCACAGGGGTGAATTTCACCAGAATGAAGAATATAGAGTCTGGGAGCTGCCCTTGGTTATATCTGTACTATTTGACTGACTTCCACAGAATTGTACATGTGTAACAGAGAGCAGAATTTAGCACAGAGACTAAACTAAGTTCCTATCCCAGGGCTGAGGAGCTTGTTCCACCAGTGCGCATAAACTGTACCCTGGGGATTATTTACAAACACAATATCCCCCCACAGGTTCTGCATCACGATTTCCTAAATCCTTTGGGCCAGATCCAAAGCTGAGGTAAATATAGGTGTACCTCCACAGCTGAGGTAAATAGAGGTGTACTCCATTGTAATTCATAGAGCTACACTCATTTATACCGACTGATGATCTGGCTCCTTATATTTAGGATCAAAACTATTTGTTCATAGAAAATAACTGTAGGTAAAGGTTGAGTTTATGATGGTGACCACTGAAACTATCTGTGAACAAAACCACAGGACTTCAGTTTCTAGAGCTTTCAAGAAACATATATTTATTTAACAATCCCCCCTGCCCCTTGGATAAATACCTGCAATATAAAGGATTACATAGAATTCTATCTATCACACCATAGCTCATGTAAAAATAAGCATATACCATGCATTTCAGAATAACTACAGGTACTCAGAGTAGCAAGGAACAGTGTCTCCATATGCACATGTATTTAATAGCAGCCTGATTAATATATTTTAATACAAAGAGGCATGCAACATATGGAAACAAGGTGTGACCCAGATCTGCATTAGCAGAAAGCTTGTAAAATTGTGGTACTGTAATGGACAATAGTAAATTGAAGGCTGTTGAATAAATAGTGAAAGGCTGTTTTTAAAAAGACTTGCAGAACTGAAATGTTACAGAAAAAAATCCCTGGATAAAATGTTTGTTTTGTGATGGAGTTCAATCCAAATGTTAGATTGAGTGAAGGGGCTCAATCCAAATACTGCTAACGCTATGTTGGATCTACTAAAGTAGTCAATATAATTCTGATCCATATAATTCTGGTAAATCTGATTTCTGGAACAGATTTAACAAATTGGATTTTTGTTTACCATAAACAAATAAATAGATGAAAAAGGACTAATTGCTATAATAAGACTAGGCTTCCACAGATCCCCATAAACTCCCAGCCTGAGCTCTCAATGTAGATAATTGTAGCTTAGAAGAAATAGATTTTTTTTTTTGGTCAAATGTGATTTGTTTTATGGCAGGTGGTTTGATCTGGGCATTAAAGTAAGGCTGTGCAGCAGGGAAGCACTTACTTTCAGCAGGAAGTCCAAGAGTTTGCAGCACAATATAAAGCCCGCTGAGCTGCTTGCAAGATGCTCAAGACGGAGAGCAAGCATTTGTGTTACTTTATATTAATAAAACACTGTAATAAGTACAGACATCCTAAGCAGCTCCACATAAAATAAAGAAAACAAAACAAAAAACCACACTGATTGCAGAACACTGGGGGGTTTCAAGTGCCATTTTCACAATTAATATTTTACAATTTGTACATTTTGCTGGATTTGTTCATTTCAGTTTATTTTTGGGACTCCAGCCTGAGAACCATATGATCTTACAGCCCGTGTGTCTCTAGCATTATAATTTGTTGCCATGGAGAACATGAGCTCATGTATCAGGCGCCTTTGGCACAGAGGCCGATGAGAGACCCTTTTCCCCTAGCCCTTCCTGCTCACCTCCAACTTGTGATGAACGGTAGAGAAATAACACCGGAGCTGTGCCGAAACAAGCAGATCGGCATATACCCTTTCCTCCAACCCGTGCACAGAACTCCCATCAAAGCCAATGGGAGTTGGGCAGGAGGACTGGGGGAAGAATATCGCTCTTAGTTGTGATGCTGTAAACTGCTAAGCCCACGGAAAGTTCATTAATCATCTCATCCTTCTAATTTTAATATGGGAGACGTGGTGATCTCATGCATGTTTTACCATCAAAGAATGTCTAAATAGACCGGGTGTAATAAATGCCACATTCTGTCTGGTTTATAATTACCTGGCACTCTTAATAAAAGAGATTCATCTAAACACGCCTGCAGCACAGTTCGCAGTGGAGTTCTAACCCCCTCTCCTCATATTTCATCCCCCACGTTGCAGAGCCTGCTGTACAGTCTACTTTAATTTTCTTGTGCACAACTGCTGGCATCTGCTCCCTGGAGTGGATGTGTCACAAGAGAGTGGCAGACCAGATGGCAGAAGAGAAAGTGCCACACTCCAAATGTGCCTATGAATTATATATTCCAATAGGCAGGAGGGGGGAGAATCCCCAGTGAATAATGTGGGGAATAGAAATGTACATGCATAGGCTTTCTGGCAGTGCCTGGCAATCTGTCTTCAGGCCACTCACATATATAGCTGCTGCTTGCATTCAGGAAGAGAGAAAATATTTACCTTGGCAACCCCTGCACCACCTGATAGATATTTGGGCTGCCTGGACCTTGGTTCCAGCCCTGCAGGAGAAAGCAGGTGCGGTGAGCCTGCCTATTCCTTAACTGGAGCAGGTGAGTGGGGAGAGGCCGGGAAACGCTTCGGGTCTGCCCCGGTGCAGGGGCATCGTAATTTGCTATTGCTACAGGTCAGCAGCAAATTACTACCTGTCTGGAACAAGGAGAAAGCCGTGAGGGAATTCCTTGTCTGAGGCGCGGTGCTTTCTGGGGCAGCTCCAAGGATGGTGTGTGGAGCACCTGCTGGTGTGTCAAGAAGTGGGGGTGTAGGGGCAAAGACCATTTTGGAAAGCCGGGTTTTGCATCACACGGGTCAGGACAGAGTGACAGGCTGGAGCGGCGGGACAGCTCTCGTGGCTGTTTTTACAAATCGGTCAGCTGTGCTGAAATCTTGAGGATGTGACCCCCTCCAGAAGGAGTGCTGGGCTGGGGGGTTGCTGCTCCTTAGTGCTGTGTGGTGGCTTCTTTGTTGTGAGCTATCTTGTTGCTGCTTGCGTGCTTGTAAAGAGGAGACCAGCAGGCTGAGCTGAGCTGAATGCTGAGCATGTAAGTGTGTGTGTAAGGAAGTAAGCCTGTATACACAGGTAATAAAAGTAAGCAAGAGAGAAGATAAGCATAAGCGTGCATGTCTCAGTCAGAGGAATATATACGCTTCTTTTTCCATATACTCACCGGAGTGGGGGAAGATGCTCCTCTTTCAGAGAGATGGCTGAATTTGGTTATCAGCCACTGTCACCTTTTATGGGCTCAGCATCTTCCTGGGATGGTCTTGGTAGCATTTTCCGCTCCTGATTGTGCAATGTGCTATTGCAGATGCAGCAGGGTTGTAATTGTTCTTCAAATTTATGCTTGTATTACTCTTGTCTTCATGGCCGGAAATCCTCAGAACATCTTCAAAGTTAGGGTTTTTTTTTTTTTATTCAGTTCATTTTCTTAGATAACCTTTTAGTTCCATGAGCATTTAATAGGAGTTGGAATTGTTTCTGTTGGGGCCATATGAAAGTCTTTCAGCTCTTAAAATAGTCTTTATGAAGTTTAAATGATTATTAAAGCATCTTTAAACTTAAATGGTCATCAAAGAAGATATAAGCTTTTCTTCTTACCATCCCTGGAGAGTTTCTTCTCGTCTTTCATGTTTGCTAAGTAATTGCTTAAGCATTGCCAGATAGCAAATTAATTCCCAATTAATATAAATATTGTTATACTCAAATTGCTTTTTTCATTAGTAACTGGTGACCACATCAAATGACCTTGCTATATTTGAACCTAAAACATCTTGCTGTTCATATAACAATGGTATCAGGAAGTTATATGAATGGGTTGCTTTCAGATCCCAAATATTTGTGAATGAGCATGTCAGTGGAAGCTTGTACCATCTTGACAACACCTTTAAGAGTAAATATGAGTTAAAAAAAACCCAATACCTTCTGTAAAACATTTCTAACTATAAACACTCTCATTAAAGTGTAAAGAATGAAGACTGTACAGTGTTTATAAAGAAATCCATTCCAGTAAGGATATTTCTAGAATTTTTTGTGGGGGCTTAAAAGTCAAGGTTTTTCTTTTTCCTAAGAGTCCAATTTTTATTATTTAGTTTATAGCTTTGCTAACACATCCATAAGCATCAATCCTCTTTGGAATATTCTGAATAAAGAGCATCCTCGTATTTTTACACAACCAGATCGTGTCTAAACCAAACTGGTGTATTATAGAAGGGGGCAGCGTCTTGTTCTTTGAGACGGCCCTTTTGTTGGTTGATTGACTTTTGACCAAATTATCTCTACTTTTACAACCTACCTTTTGTAGTATACACCTCTACCTCGGGGCCAAAAAATCTTACCGCGTTATAGGTGAAACCGCGTTATATCAAACTTGCTTTGATCCACCGGAGTGTGCAGCCCTGCCTGCCCGGAGTGCTGCTTTACCGCATTATATCTGAATTCGTGTTATATTGGGTCGCGTTATATCTGGGTAGAGGTGTATTTACAACTTGCAATTAAAGACTGCAATCAAGTATTCTATACAAGGTACAAGTCACAGTAGCTAACTCTTATGTGCGTCTTTCAAACCTTGCTATGAAAGAAACTATAAGAGAATGTTAAAACAAAACAGGGGCTATAAAGCTGCATCCCAGAGTCTGTACAAATACACGTTGCGGTAAGAAATGCATTTTTATGATGAAGTTGTAATCCTCGTTTTTTGAAGTGTGGTGACTGTCACTGGTTGACAGAAAGCAGAAATTGCCTAGGAATTTCCTTATTTAATGTGGACGTTTCATTTAATTAAATAAGCAACTGTAAACACGTGAGCTATTATATTTGCCAAGCATCTTATATATGAAAATAATAATTTTAAATTTCAGTAAAGTTGGGGCAAGTTTGTAATAAATTAAAATTATAAGATTTAAATGAGTTTTATTAATAACCATTTGGGTGCCAATGTTGAACTCCTAAGCCACCTTTCTCTGATGTCTCCTAGGAGCTGGTGGTTGGTCCCCATCAGAATCTAATCCGCAACAATGGCTTCAGATTGATCTGGGAGACAGAGCTGAGATTACAGCAGTCGCCACCCAAGGCAGGTACGGAAGCTCTGACTGGATAACAAGCTACATTCTAATGTTCAGCGACACAGGACGCAACTGGAAGCAGTACAGACAAGAAGACAGCATCTGGGTATGTCTAAGCTTTTTTTTTTGTGTGCAGATCAGTTGTTACAATTGAACTTGGCACGTTCCATGCAGATTTGCCCCTGATATTTAGCTTCAGACTAGTTTGGGGTTTGGACAAACAGTTTTTTCTTTATTTTAACAAGTTCCTACTTCGGAATAGATTTGGAAGCAGAATGGTTTAGCAGTGAAACCGGGGACTCCAACACACAATGAGTATTCTAATCCCCATTAGACCGCTGATTCTCTGTGTCGCGTTGCATTATGGACTGAGGCCTACACTGTGCTTCAGGCTACATGAACGCTCAGGGAAGTGAGACTCTTCCTTATGCGTTTGTGCACGGTGGAGTTTGCAGTTGGGTTATGTTGGGGTAAGTGGAGCTACCAGCCTTCATAATCCCTGCCTAGAGCAGGTGGGCAGCCAGTGAGCAAAGACTTGGCTATCTGCCCCTTCCCTGCTTGCTGGCCAGAGCAGCTGAGCCAGTGTGGGAACGGGTAATAATATGTTCCCAGTTTAGGAGGAGCCGGGTATGTCTGAGACACAGTAACTTTAAGGGTTGCTCCTGAACAGCTGTATTTTAGGCACAGTCTTGTGCACATAGCAGTGCATAAAGTCAGATTCCAGACTTCAGACTTGCTGTACCTCAAGCTAAATGCTTGAATATATCTGGTGCCCTTTTAAATGTTGGTGGATACTGTAATGAAACCAGCTTAGAGGCTATTAGCTGAATGAAGTAAAATCTCACCAGAAACACCAATACGAAGTAAGATATTGCCTGGAAAAGTAGAAAGGACGTTGCAAAAATCCTTCTTGTCATATATGAATATTTGTCTAAACTGTTATATGTGGTTTTTCCTTTTCCTTGCTATACCATTCATTCATGGGATCAATGTCCTACACAGTACTACAATGTGTGCTGATGCTCAGTAAATATATTCTGAAAATAAGGGATAAGATTAAGATGAGTGAACTTCAAAATGTTCTCAGCTGCTTTGGAACATTTTGCTGAAGGAACCATCTTGTAAATTTCACAAGAGCAGGTTATTCCATATACCTCATGGAATAACCTGGTGATTACAGATGAGCAGGGCTGCAGTAATAAGTGTTTTGTCTGTATTTCACTTCCACTTTTGGATAAATCCCAGGAAATAAAGAAGCATGCACAATATTAAAAGAAAGAGAGAGGTTAACCAACCTGTCTCCCATTCTCATTTGCACTGCTGTTTCACTGTGTGACTTGGAGAAAGTGTCTTATGCTCTCTGCACTTTCAGTTAGAAAATTTAGAAACAAAAGATGGGCTTAAAATGCAAAATTTAGGCCTGATTCTCCTCTCACAGTTACATAAATCAAGCAGACTCCATTCAAATCAATTAAACCACTCCTGTTTAAAGTGGAGTGAATTAAGTGCAAGGACCATTAGCAAAATTCAGCTTTTGATCTAGGTGTGGACTTTGAACACTGAAAGATTCGGGTCCAGTGTTTGGACCTTCTGAAGTTTGTCCAAGAATCCAAAATTATTCAATGTTTCCTCACCTCTTACTGCTGGTTATAAATAAAGGGTTATTTTCCATAAGTGTAAATTAATTTGCATTTCAAAAAATGGATTTTTTTTTCAAAACATGACTTGTTAGGACTGAACTTCCCTCCTTTTCAAAAACTTAGTACCAGTTTTTCCTTTAGTAAAGTTTTCTTCTAAAAGAGGAACTTAAAAGACAGCTGGTAAAATTCACAGTAGCAAATCTTCATGCCCTAAGGATCCAATTTAGAGAGTTTCTGATCTGGCACTGAGTCTTGCGTACCACAATAAGAATATGCCCAGTAGGCATTTAGCAGCAGATCAGGATTTATGAAGGAGTTGAACTCTCCCACGTTACTAAATAATCAGGCGTGAAGGTGCTTCTAGGAAAAACCTTGTGACACAACTTCTAAAGCCTCAGTAGGTCTGCAGACTTCCTATTTGAAGAGCAATGTTATAAAGTTTTGTGGTGCAAACAGTTTTAGAACAAATCTGAGATTATTTTTATAGCAATGGAAATGTGAAATAGAATTTGGGTAAGATGAAGGAAATGGTCCTGGCATTTTCTTGCTGCATGATAGCTTCCTAAACTCAAATGTTTGAAGTGACACCCAGCGATGCAGGATTAGGTCCCCATACCCAGGGTATAAGGTGAAATTCAGGTTAAGTTAGAGCTTCACCAAACTATTGTTTGATCAAGAGCTATACAAAATACACACAGTAAAAATTGAAATGATATGAAACATATTTGGTTTGCCGTTTCATTGGACTCAACACTCAGCCTTGCTTAATAGAAAATCTCATTAAGGTTCAAGAACTTTTACAGCTTCAGGTAGAAATAGTGAAATCCAACAATATTTTTGCGTGATTTTGATCCCAAATCAAGTGAATCTTGGTGATTGGGGTTGAGTTTCTCCTGGAGTGTTTCGGTTGTTTATACTGTAAACTCAAGGAGCATGAACCCTGCAGAAACTGAAACCCGACAGAGGTTATGACAAATGCAGGAGACAGTCTGTTCTAATTTAGGCTCTGTTCTCAGTCTCTTATGGGCCTGGGTAAGCATAGAATCATAGGACTGGAAGGGGCCTGGAGAGGTTTTCTAGTCCATTCCCCTACACCCCAGGCAGGCTATGTCCGCACTAGAGAGCTTACAACAGCATAGCGATACTGAAGCACCTGAGCCGCTATAGGATATCCCATGAAGCCACTCTATGCAGATAGGAGTGAGCTCTCCCATTGATATAATTAAACCACCCCAATGAGTGGTGGTAGCTGTGCTGGCAGGAGAGCATATCCCACCAACATAGCACTATCCACATCAGCGCTTCTATCGGAGTGTCTTATGTCGGTCAGGGTGGTTTTTTTTCACACCACTGAGCAACAAAAGTTTTACTGACAAATTGCTAGTGTAGATTTAGTCCTCTAGACCAGCTCAGACAGGTGTTTATCTAACCTGCTCTTAAAAATCTCCAATGATGGAGATTCTACAACCTCCCTAGGCAATTCATTCCAGTGCTTAACCACCCTGACAGTTAGGAAGTTTTTCCTAATGTCCAGCTTAAACTGCCCTTGCTGCAATTTCAACCCATGGCTTCTTGTCCTATTTTCAGAGGTTTAGAAGAACAATTTTTCTCCCTCCTCCTTGTAATAACATTTTATGTTTGAAAATTGTTATGTCCCCTCTCAGTCTTCTCTTTTCCAGACTAAATAAACCCAATGTTTTCAACCTTTCCCCAGAGGTCATGCTTTCTAGATCTTTAATCATTTTTGTTGCTCTTCCCTGAACTTTCTCCAATTCATCCACATCTTTCCTGAAATGTGACACGCAGAACTGGACACAATACTCCAATTGAGGCCTAATCAATAAAGAGTAGAGCGGAAGAATTACTTCTTGTGTAATGCTTACCATACTCCTGCTAATACATCTCAGACTGATGTTTTCTTTTTTTTGCAACAGTGTTACACTGTTGCCTCTTATTTAGCTTGTGATCCACTGTGACCCCCAGATCCCTTTCCACAGTACTTCTTCCTAGGTAGTCATTTCTCATTTTGTATGTGTTTGCAACTAATTGTTCTTTCCTATCTGGAGTACATTGCATTTGTCCTTATTGAATTTCATCCTTTTTACTTCAGACAGTTTGTCCACATCATTTTGAATTTTAATCCTATCCTCCAAAGCACTTGCAACCCCTCCCAACGTGGTATCATCCTCAGACTGTATAAGTCTACTCTCTATGCCATTATCTGAATAATTGTGAAGATATTGAATAGAACCAGACCCATAAGGACCACACTTGATATGACCTTCCAACTTGACTGTGACCCACTGATAGCTGCTCTCTGGGAACAGTTTTCCAGCCAGTTATGCACTCGCCTTATAGTAGCTCCATCTAGGTTGTATTTC
This sequence comes from Mauremys mutica, assembly GCF_020497125.1. Lineage (NCBI taxonomy): Eukaryota > Metazoa > Chordata > Testudines > Geoemydidae > Mauremys > Mauremys mutica. The sequence goes on along the minus strand of NC_059081.1, from coordinate 6,713,905 downwards.
TATAGTTTGTTTATGACAGAGTCATGCAAAACAGTATCAAAAGCCTGACTAAAGTCAAGATATGCCACATCTACTGCATGTCTATCCCCATCTATCCACAAGGCTTGTTACCCTATTAAAGAAAGCTGTTAGGTGGGTTTGACATGATTTGTTCATGACAAATCCATGCTGACTGTTACTTATCACCTTATTATCTTCTAGGTCTCTGCAGATTGATTGCTTAATTTGCTCCATTATCTTACAGGGTACTGAAGTTAAGCTGACTGCTCTGTAATTCCCTGGGTTGTCTTTATTCCCCTTTTTATAGATTGGCACTACATTTGCTCTTTTCCAGTCCTCTGGAATCTCACCCATCTTCCATGACTTTTCAAAGATAACCGTTAATGGCTCAGATATCCCCTCAGTCAGCTCCTTGAGTATTTTAGGATGTATTGCATCCGGCCCTAGAGACTTGATAATATCTAACTTGTCTAAGCAAGTTTTAACTTGTTTTTTCCCCCTATTTTAGTGTCTGATCCTGCCTCGTTTTCACTGGCATTCATTACATTCAATATCCAATTGCTACTAAACTCTTTGGTGAAAACTGAAACAAAAAGTCATTTAGCACTTCTGATATTTCCACACTTCCTGTTATCCCCTCCCCACCCCCTATTGAGTAACAGGCCTACACTGTCTTCCTCTTGCTTCTAATGTATTTGTGGAATGTTTTCTTGTTACCCTTTATGTCTCTAGCTAGTTGAATCTCATTTTGTGCCTTGGCCTTTCTAATTTTGTCCCTCCATACTTGTGTTATTTTTTGTAGGATTCTTTTTTGAGTTTCAGCTCATTGAAGATCTTCTGGTGAAGCCAGGGTGGTCTCTTGCCACACTTCCGATCTTTGCTATTGTGCACTTAATAATGTCTCTTTGGAAAACTGCCAACTCTCTTGAACGCTCTAGAATACATATAATGCAGAACATTTCAGCTGCAGCTCCAAAAATACAACCTGCATTTGGGGCTGGGAGTTAAGGTAATGTAGAAATGAACAGCAGCTCTGAACAAGCCTATGAGACTTCCTCCTTCAGAAGTCCTTTCCAACTACTTCAAAGTCCCTTTATGGTGTTAGAATAGCATAAAAGTTCTGTAGCATATCTGAGAATTGGGCCCAAAGATTCTTTAGCAGACTGCTAATAAGATAGGTTCTTATATACTGGTATACATGACTGGAATAAATTGCCTAGGGAGGTTGTGGAATCTCCATCCCTGGAGATATTTAAGAGTAGGTTAGATAAATGTCTATCTGGGATGGCCTAGACAGTATTTGGTCCTGCCATGAGGGCAGGGGACTGGACTCGATGACCTCTCGAGGTCCCTTCCAGAGTCTATGAATCTATGACCACATTACCAGTAAAATCCCCTTCTTTACTTTACAGAGATTACAAGGTTTATTATTCTCCTCTGAGGGCATGCATACAACTCCCATCAAGTTTAACATTAATGAGAGCTGCACAGACGGAGCGCGAGGAGAATCACAATACTGCTTATGTTTTCACTCGGTCTGTGTTTACGATGTTAGAAAATCCTGCAGCTGGAGTCGGAGACAAAATAGATTAGCCATTGAAAACCCGTTTTCCAAACCCATTTGTATTTAAATAATCCTGTTATGAAGAGACTTTGTGGTACACCTCAAACTAGGCTTACAATTATATTTTCAGTACGGATAAATCAGCCATGTGGGGACACACTGGCTACTGATTGAAAGACAAAAAGCATAAATCTTATTGCATGTAAAAAGGAAATCCTTTTTTTCTGTGTTTTTAAATGTTGAATAATTCAGAATTTACTTGACCTGGTTACACAACACAGCTGGGGTCTGTTCAAGTTGTGTATATCATTGCAACCAGGGGCGGCTGTAGCCATTTCGCCGCCCCAAGCACGGTGGCAGGCTGCGGGGGGCGCTCTGCCGGTCGCCGGTCCCGCGGCTCCAGTGGACCTCTCGCAGGCATGCCTGCGGATGCTCCACCGAAGCCACGGGACCAGTGGACCCTCCACAGGCACGCCTGTGGGAGGTCCACCGGAGCCGCCTGCTGCCCTCCCGGCGACCGGCAGAGCACCCCCCCGCAGCATGCCGCCCCAAACACGCGCTTGGCGTGCTGGGGCCTGGAGCTGCCCCTGATTGCAACTCTTGTGCATAAGTACAGGCAGCAACACAATCCTGCGTTAGTTTAGATAACATCTTTTCTACAACCTCTAACGCAAAATGCTTTAGAGAGTTAAAATACAAGCACACAGAAAGATGTAAAGAATAACCGAGGGAGAATGGACCGAAGGTGCCTAGGCAAGGGAGAAAAGAGACTTGCTCAGCTAAAATGTGAAAGAAAAAGGAGCCTAGGAAGTAGAGAAATAGAGGGAGGCTGTTCCGGATAATCAAAGCTGTACAGAAGAAGGCTCCCGTATCAGCAGGGGTGTGACTTTGTGGAGGGACATAAAGGAGGACAGTGGTAGAGATAGCAAAGAGGTGGTAAGAAGACCAGTTTAGACCCAGGTCCTGTGAAGTCTTATGCATGTGCATAAAGTTAAGCATGTGATTTGTCCCATTGGCTTCAGTGAGACTCCTCAGATGCACAACATTAAGTAGGTACCACAAGTGCTTGCAGCATTGGGTTCTTAGGCTAGTGCAACCCGGGGGAGGGTCGTTTTTAATTAGTTTGTAAATCTAGTGAAGTGCAGTAAAACTCTTATTTCTGCTGGAACTTCTTCCATGTTTGTGGAATTGTTTTGGTGAATTAATGATGGTGAATGTGTGAGACAGATATTGTGGTATCTTTGGGGGACCATATTGTATTAAGTCTATGAATGGTTTATGTATCACTGTGGGTCAGGGACTGTATGCCATGTAAGGCAGGGTGTGATGGTGGTGGGGAGTTACCATAGTTTCTTCAGGAACTCAAAACGGGTTGGAGTTTAAGGCTTGTGGCTGAAACTGTTAACAACTCCACAGAGGTACCTCCCTTGGGGTGACCTGCATATATGGGTACAAACTGGGTTTTCCAGAGACCAACAGATAAAGAGCATTTATGTAAAAAGGATGTGTTTAAACTGACCCCGGGCCTTCCTTTTGATTCATCAGCCGGATCAGACCTTCTGGGTACAGCCCATAAAACTGATGGGTGACCTCTGGTAAGCTTTTAGCATGCGTATAGGAATTGTTGTTTTCTCTGTTTTTGCCCTAAGAATAAAATGTGTTTTTGCTTTGTGAAGACTAGCTGGTAACTGGTATACAGTGTCATAGCTCCTGGAGAAAGATTAATCACAGGTGCCGGACCCCAGTCTCACCTGCTGGGGAAATCACAGTGTGGTGCAGAGGGACTGTATGTCTAACCCACCCTGACCTTGGAGGGAGAGAGACATGGGTCTCCACTTGAGATAGGTGATGGCAGGAAGCCTAGAAAGTCCTCAAGGAAGACGTGTGTGTGTGTGTGAGAGAGAGAGGAGCAGTTAACCCTGAAACTGTGACAATATTTTCATAGTGTTTAATCTTACTGTCGGATTTATAATGCTTTTCCATCACGGCTGGAACAGCAACAGGACTGGCAACAGTGTAAGAGCTGCTTTATGATAAGGCATTTTTAGCACCATGTCCTAAAACCTTCTTGCAAGGTCAGAGAGAAACCCTAGAAGCATTAGTGTTGAATTGTTTGAGTGCATTCTGCTTGGCTTAGGCATGGCAGAATTGGATTTTTATTTTTTTATATAATTTTAACAGAGTTTATTTTAAGCATTTTTTTCTATTTTATCAATTTTAGATATTCGTAGTAGTGGGAAATGATGGGGTTGGTCAGACAATAGGGGGACAGATAGTTAATGGCACACTGAGGTTCAAAAAGTTAAATTTAGAACCTGTAAAACACACATTGTCAACATCACATGTCAGAATATACAAAGTAAATATCCTTAAGTCAAACTAAGTTCTCAAGCAGTATTTCTTACTTCGCCTATGTGTAGATTTTTATTATCGATGGAAATATTTTTTTGGTTGGCTTGTGTGAACCTAAGAGCCCCTTAACGGAAGCTGGCAAAGAGACACCGAATATTGTCAGAATATTTTGTCAAACGATGTCTTGTAAGGTATCATAAAAACCAGTGACGCGCTGGTCATTAATAATATTGCATAAAGTATACACAGTTAGTGTATAAAGAATAAGGTATGTGTGCCGGAAATATGTTCCTAAAATATGTTCAGACCAAGCAATCTTGAGTAGAGTGAATGCACAAGTTGTTGTAGACAAAGGAATGTTGTTTTGCCTGTGGCTCTAATGTCAATTGACAAGGGGAGTCCAAAGACAATGGAAGTACATTTACATCTAAGGTAAACAAAGTGATTATATCAATTTGAAAAAGCCGATTGACCAGAGGATCAAATCACCGGCAGGGTAGAAGAACTGGGCTTGCTTTTCAAAGAATACATTTCAAAGATTTACTGGACTATAAAACGAAGGGAAGAGAACCCCTTAATTTTCTATCACTTAGGGAACAAAGGGGACAGCACCCTTTGATTCTGTGAACGTTGGATCCTCTGGCCTGGAGGTGCTAGTAACTGTGATGTAAGTGAAAAAACTGCTTAGGCAGAAAATTTAATTTACTGAGATTAGGTATTAGTCCCTAGGAAGTGTGTATTGGTTTGTTTGTAATCATACTTGTCTCTTCTTTCTTTAAATCACTTAACTCACTGGTCTTTATTAATAAATTAATTCTTAGTTTTACTATAAATGATCTCAGTGCTGTTATATTGAGGTATAGAGTGAGTCCTCAGCTAACCTAACAGGCTGATGTGTGTACTGTCTTTTTGGCGGCAGCAAGATTAATAATGTTTGTGAGCATCCTCATGAGAGGGACTGGATGCTGCAGAGAGAAGTCTCTGGGGAATTCATGAATTGGTGTTCACTGATTTAAGCTTGCTTTGCAGGTAACAAGCTGGCAGAGTTCCAAGGAGTTTGTTGTTGAGACAGACGGACTGGTATGGCAGGTTGCTGACATATAGGTCAAGCCTCAGCAAAACTCTCCCTTGCTGGGGCAGAGGGGTAACACATTGTGGTTATGATTCTGGGCATGCCGAGGGAAGTGTCATACAACCACTTACTGATTAAAAATCAAATCCTTCCAAGCCTGTTTATAATATCTCATTCTACTATAAATGTGTTTGGATGCGCTAATCGCCTTTGCATGCAGTAATTATCACCAGTCCAACTGGTGTTAGGTACTGCATACCCATGAATTATCACCATCTTCACCACCTCTGCTCTTGTGGAGAGAAGACAGGGAGGATTCCTAGTCTTGTGGCTATGTCCAACTAGGAAAGAAGGTGCTGGGCCTGTCTTGGCGTGCCAAGTGAAGGTACAGCCTTCCAGAGACTCCCTTCTCAGCTGCTCTTTCACCTTGCAATCTGTGACAGTTAAGTGTATGGCAGGTCATCCTGGATCCCCTTTGGGATCACTGCATGATTAGCACTAACTTGGGACTGATTCTAACATTGGGACATGGCTAATCCACTTCTAGTTCAGATTCACATTACCAGGCCAATGGTTCTTGTAACTCATGCCTCTTCCAGACATAGTTAGGCAGAGCCTTCTAGGAAGGGAGTGATTAAGATCCAAATACATCTTCATTTGTAATTTGTTCTACATGGAGTTACTCCTGGGGACCATTTATTATTATTATTATTTATTTGTAGTATCTAGGACCTCTAGCCATGGACCAGGGCCCCAGTGTGTTGGGCACTGTGCAAACACAGAACAAAAAGACAGCCGCTGCCCCAAGGAGCTTACAGTCTAAGTATAAGACAAGAGACAACACATGGCTACAAACAGACGTATAGGGGAGTACAAGGAAACAATACCGGGGATGGGCAGTGGGCACAGCACACCAGCAATCTAACAATTTAGAGACTGAAGAGACTGCTTATGTGGTATCTTGGTGTGTTGTGAGGCTTGGTCATTACAGTGATGCTCTAAATTCTGCAGTGATGCTGTGGAACCACAAGGCCAGCTAACTGAGACACCCACAGTCTGCCTGTTCAGACTTTCGATGCATGTTGCAAAGCCCGTGTTTTTCCCCCTCCAGGCTTCTGTTAAGGGGGGTAGGTTGAAGACTGATTGGTGGTAGAATATGGTTAACAACATTGATTACTTTCAGTTTGGAGGACCTTGGCCAGCCAGTTCATTTCAGTTCATTGTTCGAATTTCATTTCTGGTTTAGGTACTGCATTGTGAGCAGGATCAGCTCTAGGCACCAGCCAAGCAAGCTCGTGTTTGGGGCGGCAGATTCTATGGGGCGCCATTCCGCCTAATCCTAGGCTGCTTTTTTTGGTTCGCCGATCCAGCCACTCCGTAGGGGGCGGCGGCGCGGAGGAGGGGAGCGCCCTGCCAGGAGCAGGCTACGGGCTCCGTCTGCCCCAGCCGGTGCCGGGTCTGCAGCAAGCCTGACAGCCTGTGTCCTTCCCTCCCCGCCGACCAGAGCAGCGCGGAGCCCGCCCGGCAGGTGGCGCGGCGGGAGGGGCTGTGTGGCGAGTGCCCCACTGAAGCCCTGGCCGCCTCCCTTCTCTCCCTCCCCCCGCTAGCCAGGGCACGTCTGCAGCGCAGGGAGTGCCCCTGCACCCGTGCTCCGGCCACGACACAGGTTTGTGTTTTTTGGTTTTTTTGTTTTTTTTCTCCCCCCTGCTTTGCCACTCCGGCTGTGCCATTTTTTTTGGAGGGGGGGGAGAGGGCAAAAAAGCCAGAGCCGGCCCTGACTGTGAGACACATGAAGCTGTAGATTTGTGCCTTCTAATTTATCAATAAATATAGACCAAATAGTCCTTCAAGCCATTTATGGTTTGGTGCTGTTGACCAGTTCTTTTCCCTGCTACCCAGAATGCACAGGTTCACAGACAGACTCTGGAGCTGAAGAAGTATGTCGTTTATTTGCTGCTTCAGTGAGTGATCAGTCCACTGAAACAGGCCAGAGCATAGGGTTAAATGCTAGTGCACACCCACATTCAGTCGCTCGCCTTAAATACATTATTACAAAGGTATGTATTCTATATTGTATAAACACTTTCCTGCCTAATTCTAAGGTTAGTTTGCTAACTCAGTTGTGTACCTGATTGGATCGCTGACCGAGTTGTTCACCTGATCAGGTTGCTGACCAAACTTTTCACCTGGCTGTTCTTGTTCCTTACCAGACAAGCAGGCATCTTTTCATATGTCCCAACTCCTAAAATATACATTCTACATATCACATCCTACAGGTGCCGAGAGAGAGAAAATGACCATTTGCAAATAGATTAAAATGAGAAGGAGGTAGGTGTGGGGTGATGCACAGGCTATGAAGCCTACTTGCTAAGGGGAAACGGATCATTAATTTGTGTATAGCAAACAATTTCCGAAGATTAGCCAAATAAAAATGTCCCAGGGATAAAGCACTAAAGCTGATCCGCCCACAGCTGAAAGCCATTTGGAAACAATAACAGTTGGAATGACTGCAGGGCTGTGGAGAGAAGTTACTTTCCACCTGAATTGCTTCCTTAGTGAATCTGCTTTGCAGATGGGTTAGAGAGGGATCAACTGGGAAAAATTATTTGCAGAATACAAAACACAAATATTTTCTTCTTTGATTTTCCCACTGAAACCTGTGTTAATTTCTATGGCCCTTCTGGGTCATGTTAATTTGGATTGAATGGCTTATGAGAGTGGTTAACGAGATATTGGAGCCTTTCACTCATGAAAAGCCTGTTAAAATCTAGTGGAAGCGTAACAGAATGATGCTAACAATATAAAAAGCACCGTTGTGTATGCTGCTTGGCACTGAATGGGCAAAGAGAACCACTGCCATCTCTGGGGGTTGTACTTCCAGGCTAGGGTCAAGATTTCTTGACAAGGCACCATGGATGAAGCTTGCATTGCTTCTGCCCATGATGTGCCTCTTTCCTGGACACCTGGAAGACTTCAGATCACAGCACCGTTCATAAGAATTGGCTACACGAACTCTTCAAGGCATTGATCCTTCTTTGCAAGTTGGTCCTTTCTAGTGAATATGTATATTTTGGCTAGCTTTACCCCAGATGCAACTTTTAGATAATCTTTCCACCTCTTGGCTCATAGAGCCGAGAGACGCTTGCCAAACTCTTCTGGTTTGACTGGGACTGTCCAGGTTTTCGAGGGTTATATATTTATGTTAGTACCCACTTCATGCTGAACACTCTCCAAACACCAGAAGATGGTTCCTGCCCTGAGGAGCTTGCGGTCAAACAAGAACAAACCCGTAGGCCGTGGTTAGCAGAAATGGAATGGGAACTAGAATGGGCAAACTACATACAAATCAGCCTAAGTCTCTGTAGGTACCATGGCAGTGTGGATCTTTTAAAGAAGGAACTGAATACAGACCTAGTAGAGAATGAGGGGAATGCGCAAAGGGAGGTGGTATGGCATGAAGGGCAGAGTGTGTGAGAAGTGCTACCAAAAGGGTGGACAAGGCTGGGAGCAGTGTTGAAGAGGAGGGGTAGGGAATTTAATTGGAAGCCTGATGAGGGAGATGAGTCACGAATGAAGAGCGACCCAGAGCTCTGAAGGTGGTGACAAGGAGCTTAAATGCGCAGGTGCATTTGCTGATGGCGAGGCAGTGGTGGGGATTCAAAAAGGAGCGTGCTGTATGAAACTCATGGGCAAGGAAGAGGAGTTGAGTGGCTGCATTGTGTCTATGGACTGCATGGGGGTAATGTGCATACCTGGGAGGCTAGGGAGGAGGCAGAGGATGCAGTAGTTGAGATGGGATGCAATGAGGGTCTGAGGGAGAGGTGTGGCTGTGGGGAAGTAATGATAAGAACTGATCGTGTTGCTCCTGAGATGGAAGAAGAGTTGGGATTTAGATCAGACCTGGACCTCCTGGGCTGCTGGTGGAGTGACTTGTCTTTTTTCTAAAGCATAGTTCCTGCCACTAGATGGTGCTATTCTGAGCAGGTGGATGAATTCTCTCCCTACTCCCACTCCATATGCTTAAAGCACACACAGGAAAGGCAGAGGCAGTGCAAAGCAGCTGGACCAGGGGTTGAGGGTCTAACCTGCTGCCTTCCTCCAGCATTTACTTTATACTGTACATTTCCGCAACACCTAGACAAGAGATGAGGGAGCTTGGGGGAGGGTCTGAATTCTGCCAAACCTTTGCCGATTTCTGAAAAGCTCTGGATATTTTAATTTAAAGACTTCTCATAAATCTCCCAGCCCTATGGTTTTCCCAGGGAAATACTTCAGATTGCATTGAAATGTCTCTACCTGAGTGAGGCAATTGCTCCTTCTCTTAAAACATGAGCAAAAGAGCTGACATTTAGCCCATCCAAGAACAGAGGAAGAAGGAATGATGTTGTCACTCGTACTTCTGACCTCAACTCCCTGTTTATCTTAAAAGGGACAACAATGAAAAAGTATCTGGGCATCAAAAGGTCTAGTAATTACACGACAAACTGAACCTTCAGGTGAAGGTCTGATATTCCCCAGAACATAGACATGTAAATTTGCTGAATCGGGGCCAGAATGCAGAGATTTCTACTATGTGTGCATTGCTTATCTGGGGTGCATTCTCCATACACCAGTGATTCATTATGCTTTAGGGCTGGTTGAAACACAAGCGCATGTAATATGCTTCCTTGCAAAATAAGTCACTTGATTTTATTGATCTGTTCTCAAGACAAAACAGGATCATTAATGAGGGCCTGTAGCAGGGTGGATCCCTGCTCCTGGTTTTAAGGGGGTTTAAAAGCGGCTTGACAGGGCTTGAGAGCTGCTGCTCTCAAAGCTGGGCTGATTGGGGAAGTAGCCGCAGCTGGGCCACACCCCAATCAGGCCACAGCTGGCCCCTATAAAAGGCTGTGAGCCAGGAGCCCAGTCAGACTCTCTCTCTCTCTCGGGAGATGGGCCTGGCTGCAGGGAACTGAGACAAGGTACCTAGGGTGAAGCAGGGCTGGGGAAAGGCAGAGGAGCTGGGGAAGCTCCAGCCTGGAAAGCCCCAGGTTGCGGCCTAGCATAGGGCAAAAGGTACTGGGGGTTGCAGGGGGCAACCTAGGGGTAGGTCAAAGCAGCAGGTCCAAACCCCCTTTGCTGATGATGAGTGCTGGCTACTGCAGTCTGCCCCAGCGAACGGGGGCTAGATAGAGACTGGGCAGTAGCCAATACTGAGGCGAAGTGGGGATAGTAGGAAGGGGAAACCCAGTTAAAGGTTAAAGGGGCACCGGGGTCCTGGGAGGGACACGGGGCCAGTAGAAAACCAGGTGGATCACTGGCCTGCAGAGGGCGCTCCCGGGCTGGAAAGAGCTAATTCCCCAGAGTCACCAGCAGGAGGCGCCGCAGGGGTGAGTCCAACCTGTTACAGGGCCCAATTCTCCTCCCATGCTCATGGACTTAAACGGGAAGAGAACTGCAAACAAATATTGGACCAAATCGTGAGCCCCTGTAAATTGGTGTCAATCCATAGAAGTCAGAGCTGAGGTTCCCAGCACCTCCCTGTGACATCTGCTCATACAGCACTTGTCCCTTCTGTTAATGTGGCTGTGCTGATTTACACTAGCTGAGGGTCTAGCCCATCATGTTGAATTTGAGTTGGTGAACAATATCTGCTGTAAATCTCTCCGGAATTTTTCAGGGAGGAAATTCTCAAGTAAACCACCTCTGCACAGAGGGCTACCTATGTACTTGAAGGTTGACATTCAGTGCTCGTGCTATTCCGTTCCTGGTTCTGCAGAGACTGCCAGTTAAGTGTGAATGTTGGCGTGTCTTTGTGAAGTGGTTACATTCCTCTGTGGAGCAGCAGATATATCATGATTGGGATTAAGCTGTCTAGAAATTAAAGGAGAGTTCAACATGTTAACCCATAACACACGAGATCCAGAATGTCAAAAAACAAGCAAACAAAAAGAATTTCCAAGTAAGAGGTCTCTCTAATCTTATCCAAACCTCTAAGCAAATTATGTAAACTGATGGACTCTTGTATGTATCAGAATTTGGCCTAAAAATATTAGCAATGAGCCAGTTTTCCACTATAAATATTTGAAATCCATCAATATAGAGCAGGTCACCCAGAAATGATTTTTTTTATTACTTTCTGTAAGTGTCTGTCTCTGTGTCTATCTCTAGCAAGCTTTCCCCTGTTCTTTCATACTAGAATTGGAGCTTAGCTTTGTGGCCTGGGGAGCAGGAGTCCAATGGGGAAGAGAAACAAAACCCAAAAGCAGGCAGGCATGTAGATGATTTATGGAGAGACCTCTGATGCATTAAAACCTCATTTTCCTTAGTGTATTTGTCAAGAGTATCCCTTAGGGCTATATGGACATCCTAGTCTCATATCTTATACAGCATCACCCAAAGCCCATTAAATTCATTGAGGGTCTTCGTGTTGTCTTCCATGAGCTCTGAATCAGGACCAGAAGGACAAAGACAAAATACTTCAGCTGAAAGCCCTCCTGATAATTCTTCCCAGGTGGAACGGAGAATACCAATTATTATTTTTTCCTCCTTCTATAACTGCTGTACTCTGAACTTTCTTTTTTAACTCAGTTTACTACCCTGAATGTTAACTCCTGGATCATCTTGTGCAGATGAAAAGATGGCGTTAGGGTGTGGGGGGAGAACTTTCCAGCCAGTCATCCAATTAGAATTCATTTGACAAGTAGTACTTTGTCATCTTTGTACCAAGCCAGGAATGCTGAAGAGGCAGGACCTTGTTTGCCATTCCAAAAATACACCCTTGTAGAATAATAATTGTATCCTTTTTTTTTTCCTGTTAGCTTCAGCGTAATATAGATTTATTATTCATAGGATGGAGAAGAGGGTTTTTTTTTTTTTTTTTTACATGTAGAAAGAGCTTTAAAATTATTTACTGTTCTCATTATTATTATTATTAGGAAGCAAGTTTTATCAGATCCTTTTTGTAACTGTCAAAGCCTCTACTTTAATATTCCAGTTTTTGAAATACTGTTCCCAATTGCTTAGAATAGGCAAAGGATACACATAAGAGAGATATTTAATATATGCTCTGTTGCCTAAGTGCAAAAAAAAAAAAAAAAGAGAGAAACCGTAAGAGTGCTGAAATCTTTTTTTAATACATGAAAATATTATGCTTAGTATAAAGGACAGTGTGTGGGTTGATTCTTTTTTTTTTTCGTTTTTTTCCCAGCCACTACAAAGAAGAATTATTTGCATTCAGTGACTTTTGAATTTTTATGTAGCATGAAAGTTTAAAATTAAAATGCAACCATTCACCTTGAGGATCATTGTTTTGATTAATTTTAATTCAAAATGTTACTTTCTTGTAGGCAAAAAGTCTTATAAAAAGACTCTTCCTCCTCTTCATGGAGGAAGAGAAAACCCCAAATTTCGAGGTATCAGCAGAATGAATAAACCTATCAGTGCTTCTTTGGAATGTGCCATGTTTATTAGGTTGTGACTTAATTGTGAAGTTTAAATATGTATCTGACACTTTGGAAGAGCTAAACATCTCAGGCTTACAGGATTCAGCTGAAATTTCTGGTGTCGTTAGTCAACTTTGAACAATTGAGGAATGGAAAATTGGTGAGCAAACCAATATGTAGGGAAGCACTTCTGTAGTATTAGTTGGAAAGGACTTGTATGGGTTACAGAGTAGATAGCCACTGGGTATGGTGGAAATATAGGTCTGGGAAGATTCTGAAGTTTCCATACATAGGTTAACTTTTACAGCTGTGAGAGTATGGGGGAGACTTGCCTCACTAAGGTAACTTGACTCACGAATAAAAACTAGTCGAGCTTGTGAGCCCAGGGAGCGCTTAATTCAAGTTACTTACTTTTGCTTTAAAATATGCAGGCTCCCAGACGAGCTATGAGGACAGACAAGGCCTCCCTGGAGCAGATTCTTGCTTTCCTCAGAGTGGGTTTTGTGGGCTTTGGAGAATTTATGGTGAAAGCTTGAATGCTGCAGAGTGTTTCATGTGTAGGTTCAGTTCTCAGAAGTAATGATTTCATTTACAGCAAGATCCGTTTTGGAAATTAGACCCATCAATTTAAAATGTGCCTGGCATCTACATCCCCACTTGGATGCTAAGTCAAAAAAGCATCTGAGCCTGGGCCTTATAATTTAAACTGGCAGTTCTGAGAAGCCTAAACATCCTCAGGAAGAGGATTGTTTTGAAGATTAAAGCTGGTGCCCAGAAATTCTGTAATTTTTCTCTCCCTAAATCCCTCCCAATCCCAAAAGCTGAAGTCAGACGAGGTGTAAGCAATACTGACTGCCCTGGTGTTGTAGTCATTTACCACTGGTCAGAATTTGTCCCTTAACAGTATGTCTACATGGCAAGTAATACTAGATAAGGTCTAGATAATACTTAGTCCTGATTTGAGTGCAGGGCCCTGGACCAGATGACCTCTCGAGGTCTCTTCCAATCCTGCAGTTCTAAAAGTGAAGGTAGGATGGTAGGCCAGATAGGCAGACCCATGACCGGTTTCATCTAGATAGCATGTATAAAAATAGTAGTTGTAGACATGGTGGCACAGATTTCCGTACAGGGTGGGAACCCCAAGTATGTACCCAGAGTCCAGGGCAGAGTTGTACTCTGGTCGATAGCCAATGTTGAAGTCTACACCACCATGCCAGTGCTACTATTGTTACCCATGCTAGCTAAAGGTATGCTTATCCATGGTACAGTCAGACCTTCACTTGAAGTGAAGACGTATCCTGAGGTAGGGGTGACTGGATGTCCCGATTTTATAGCAACAGTCCTGATATGTGGGGCTTTGTCTTACGTAGGTGCCTATTCCCCACCCCAATTTTTTCACACTTGCTATCTGGTCACCCTAATCCTTAGGATATATACACAGCAGCTGGGAGGTGTGATTCTCAGCTCAATTGTATATGTGCTAGCTCTGCTTTAGCTACTGCCTAAAAATAGAAGCATGGCTGAGGCAGCTTGGGCTAGCCAGCCATGTATGGACCCAGGGGGTCCCGTGGGATTGTACTCAGGTGGCTAGCTTGAGTCACCATCTTTGCCAACACAGCCACATGCTGTTTTTAGTGAGTTAGCACTGCTCGAGCTAGTGCGTCTGCCTACCTGAGCTGGGAATCGCACTCCACAGCTGCTGTGTAGACACAACTGAGTTTTGTTAAGCTGCTTCTTCCCCAGCCACTGCCTCAGGGAAAGGCAGAAAGCCTGTTTGCCCCTTAGAACAATAAGAGAACTAGGAGCTCTGCTGCTGGCTTGGTTTGAAGGCCTTCTGAAAGGGGTCTTTTTTTTTGTTAGTTTTGGTTTTGGCCTCCCTCTTTGCTAATCCTCTAGACTCTTCTTTCCAGTCTCCTTTCTCATTTATTTCTTCTCTTTCTTCCTTATCCCTCGGTTTCCCCTTTCTTTTCTTATCTTTTCATTTCCTTCAGCAACTCTCATTTCCTACCAGGCTTTAGAGTTAATGTCCCAGCGAGCTTACCCTGGGAACAGGGGATGGCAACATAAATATGCAAAGTGGATTGTGGGTCTCATTGGTGTAGGCAACAGTATGATATATGACCTACGGCTCTGTGATAGTCTGCATTTCTCCCCACATTTTCCCCTTCCAACCTACGATAGCTGCATCCAAAGGGCAAAGACCCCAGTTTCTTGTAGCTGAAAGTAGCAAACAAACTGACATCTTCATCAACAGACTTGAGTTTCAACAATGTAAGTTGACTAAAGATCTATAATTTTTTAATAAATAAATAAATAACGTAGCCACACAACTTACTCCTCAAGTAAGAGCAATAATGGACATAGACATCCTACAAAAAAAATGGAAGAAAGTGATATATATTAACAAGCAAGGTAAACCTTTTTTCTGATATAGATGGCTGAACGTGGACCTGTCTGCTGCTGGTAGTGATAAACTTCAATATAATGCTTTCTTTCAATACCGTCATCCAACTCATCCATGATGATAATAAATTGACTCAGTATTAATGGAGTGTGACTGTACCTCTGCAGAGGTACAGAGAGTTGCATGACCTAGTGTCAATAAAGGAGATTAACCATGAAAACCATAAAGGAGGACAGAAAAAAAAGCAGCCTTTTGAAAAGATAAGCAGAAAAGAGAAGAGCAGGATGCGTGACTATCAGGCTCCAGGAAGTTAGGTCAAGCAGTTGCAATATGTGCAAACTTTGCTAGTGATGAAAATGCTTTTGGTAAAGCAGTTTAATCTAATGATATTAAAAACTGAGTGTGAAAAGAAGCAAGTTCCCTCTGCCATGAAGTGAAATATGGCAATGAAGCTCCCAAAGGATAGATGTCCCATAATCATTTGGGGATATGCCTAAATTGGAGAAGCAGCTGCGATTCAGTTTCTGCTTTGGTCATCTGCCTAGGTTAGAGAAATACCGTGACATTGAGAACAGAAGAAGAATTAGATTATGCTAGCATTGAGTTCCAGGCTAAAGTTCAGAGTTCAGTCTCTGTTCCATATGTAATTCTCAAATGGAAACAGTGCCTTTTATCATAGGGCCAGGTTTTTTTATAATTTTACTGACATCATCTAGTACCATCCTTTGTGACTTTTTTCCCCATGAACATCAATGGGATTACTCAACTAGTAAAGAACTACAGCACCTGAGTAAGGGCATTAGTCTGTGATGCTGAAAACCCTTGGGTGCTTAATTTAAGCTCAGTGGGACTATATGTACATGCTTCAAGTTAGGTACATGCATACATTTTACAATATTGGGGCATAGATTGTAAGTTTTTAAAGTTAGAGACCAGGGGTTGAAATCCTTGATACCCATGGCAAAATTTCCATTGACTTCAGTGGAGCCAGGATTCCACCCCATATTTCTTTGTGTCTGTCTATACAGTACATAGCACTTTGGGTGGTGCTGTTATAACAGTGACAACTGGATTGAGTTGCTCTTCACCCATTTTCTCTTATCCTTCTGTTTTGTTCTTCTTTCTTTCCATAGGACATTGTGTGCTTCCCTGCCTAGTTAGCTTCAGACACCTCTTCTCAGGGAGTATTTTTCTTTTCTTCTTCATTTCTCATGGCTGGTCAGACAGAAATAAAAAAAAAGAAACACAAAATGTTTTGTATACACCCCAGTCCTTCAAAGAGAACTGCAGGGCTGAGCCCAAGTGCATCTCGTTTCAGAACAAGGCCTTCCTACCACCATGTGGCTTGGTTTCTTCTCTTCAAAGCATCATCTTAGTCAGAAGGCCTGCTATTGCCTTAGTAGGTGGTTAAAAGCATGCAATGTTTTCACATCCATTAACCTTTTTAGCTTATGGTCTTGCAAAATGTGAATGTACTATTCCAGTATGTGGATTACATGATTATGGTAAGAACAGATCATTGCGAAGGTCAAGAGAAATAAATGGTGACTTGCAGGGCATGTTGTTGCAACATTAAAGGTAAATACCAGTTATTGAAAAAGTCTGAACATGTTAGCAGCAAACAAACAGGTGCAGTAATCTATGTGTGGTAGAGTGAAATAGGGATGGAAGAGTGAACAGAATTTCAGGGTGCCATGGCTGAGAAGACAGTGATGAGTATGACTTATAATGACCATGATACAAGTAATGATGATTCTGCTGCCACATTTTACAATAGCCTCAGGAGTAACTTTCAAGTAATTATGCTCTGATCAGTTGGTCCTAGGTATTCACAAATTTAACTATTTATCATAATTGGCTTAGTCCCTTGGACTTAATCCAAGCAATTATTTTGTATGGTTGACTGTACACTGAAAAGTGCAAATGAGCCCATCTGCTTCCAGACACATGTCCTACCCTTGGTCAATACACACTTCTTACTCTGCTGCAATGACAGTGATTCTTCTGTAATGTATGTTTTTCTACATGGCTTATCATTTATTTATTTATTTATTTTCAATGTGAAAGAATCATAAAGAAATTGCTAAAAAAAAAATCAGGCACCCTTATTGCAATTAAGGCCAAGTTTTCTACTGGGTGCCTAAAGTTAGACTCCTAAACAGAGGTCTGATTTTCAGATGTATTGGGCCAGCTCCCATTGCTTTGGCACCTTTCAGAATCACCCCCCCCGGTCCCTTAATTTGGCACAAATGTTTGCTCCAGTGGTTAGGGGTCTAGTCTGAGTCTCAGGAGAGGCTGGTTCAATCCTCAGTTCCTTGCTCTAACATGGATTTGCTATATGACTTTGAACAAGTCACTTAGCCTTTCTGTGCTTCAGTTCCCAATCAGTTAAGTGAGGATTATAGCACTTCGTACCTTACAGGGCAGATGTTGACGTGATAAATATATTCAGGATTGTGAGGCACTCAGATACTATGGAGATGGGGCCATATAATACAAGTACCTATGATCTCTAGATGAATGAGTGTTTAGGAGCCTAACTTTAGGCATCTATTTACAATCAACTTAAAATATCACCCAACAGACCAATCGTACAGAAATTAACACACCAATCGATAAACACAGAAACAAACCTCATTCCACTCCACCAAAGACCCCATGCCCAAACCTGCCCCCTAAGCCTTATCCTCTCAGGTGTAGTAGGAAGCGAGCCTGAGACATAAGACCTTGTATCAGAAGCCTGCTCTCACAATCTGGAAAAAAAACCGGGCTGATATTGCAGAAACACACATTCCTAAGTGCTAGGCATAGAGTACTTACACAAACACATCTCGATATCGAGTGGTACCAGAACCTCTCGATATCAAGGATGGAACAAAAACATTCCTCAAAGATAACAGGAACACACTGACCCCTCCTAGAAGATAAGGTCACGATGACAGTACGTAATAGAGATGTTTTGAGCGAACCAACATGGACAAGGTGATAACTAGCCATGTCAGAGGCAGTATTAACTTGTTTTGTATCGGGGTATAAAGATGTAGCTCCGAGAAAGTATCTTTGTCCAGCTGAGGGGGGAATGAAAAGTCTCACCATTCACTGAGCTGCGTCCATTGCCACGGGCATACACGTCTTCATATCCTCATAGAGTCTGCCAGGTGCTATTACCATGCTTTGTCAACCATAAACTTGGCCTGGTGCCTTTGTACCTTAACAGATCTTGTGGTCATTGGATGGTCTGCTGTGCCGGCTCTCTGCGCAGAGCTGGGACAGCACATAGGGTGAACACCCCCCCCCACAGCCAAACATCTAACCACAACAGGCTTTTCCAACATGTCCCACAGGTCAAGCAATATTAAGGTATTTTGGACCTAGACTGAGGGGCCTTCATGGAGATCACTGCAGGGATGTGTAGAGTTGTACACCATAATATTTTCCAAATCAAAGTCAACTTTCATCCAAGAGTCTTTAAACGCATTGCTGATTTTTAAGTAGAACTGGTTGAAAAAACCTGAATTTCCAATTTTTTTGGTGGGAATAAGGGGACACATTTTCCCCCCAAAATGTGCCCATACCTGTGAGATTATTAACAGAGGGCCTGATTCACCACTGCACTGCTCCTTGTTTGGTCACTTACCCCTCTGCAAAGGAGTGTGAAACGCTTCCACTGAAGGATCGTGTTCTCCACTCTGTTGTTCTACTTTTATGCCATTCTGACTCCACTAAAATCAGTAGTCACATCAGGCTAAAAGTGGGGTGACGGAGTGGTGAATCAGAGTCTACACCTCACTTTCTAGAGGATTGGTAATATTTCCATTTTACTAGTGTTAACCTGAGGCACGGGAACTTTCTTGGATTTTGAGCAGCTTCCTTAAAAGTCAACAAACATGGGAATGGAAAGCCGATGCCTGACTGTTAGATCTCTGATTCAACCAGCAGAGCTCTCTCTAGTGGTCCCAATCCTTATAGTTACTCAAACAAAACTCTCTTTGGCATCCGGGACTTCCAGACACTCCAGGCTTGTGGCCTTTTTCAATTGTAAACACGTATTTATCTTCTCATACCAGGTAGCTCTCTGTGTGTTGCTTTCTCTTCCTAAAACATGAAGTAATTGGCATTGATCTATGTAAGGAGAGAGAGAGGCATCCAGGGAGTGTTCGTTGTTGTCCATACACTGTAGTTAAATTCTTAGGGATTGTTAAATAATTGCACGTTAAGCTGTGAATTGATTTTTTTTGCTGCTGTTTTTTGTGTGGCAATACTGTACAAAGTAGCCAGTGTATTAAGCAAGTGAAAAACACTGTGATCTAAAATTAGTCATGACAATTTTACCATAGGCCAGTGGTTTTCAATCTTTTTGTTTTTTTCATTTGCAGACCCCTAAAAAGTTTCAAATCACAGAAATCTTCGACCTAGTCCACAGACCCCCTTGGGCCCATGGACGACAGGCTGAAAACCACTGCCATGGGCTGTTTTTTCTCATTGTACAGTGGGGTGTAATGTGATTTTCCTTAGTTGGAGCAGCAAAGAATCCTGTGGCACCTTATAGACTAACAGACGTTTTGCAGCATGAGCTTTCGTGGGTGAATACCCACTTCTTCAGATGCAAGTGGTGGAAATTTCACCCACGAAAGCTCATGCTGCAAAACGTCTGTTAGTCTATAAGGTGCCACAGGATTCTTTGCTGCTTTTACAGATCCAGACTAACACGGCTATCCCTCTGATACTCGTTCCTTAGTTGGAGGTCACAATCCTTTTGAGATAGGAAAGGTGGTGAAAAGGCAGAAGATTAGCCCAATGTTAGACCTATCTGAGATTAATGAAGAAGGCAACAAAACATCCCCAGAATCTAGCAATGGAATGCCCTGAATTTACACCAAAAATTAGCATGCACTTAATATAACCATAGTCCTTTAAATTGGCTTCCTCTGCCTAACAGCACGAAGACTTCCTACAATGCTTTAAATATGAATAGCTGAAGTTTCTGTATTTGTTTTCTCTCCTGGTGGTGAGAGATGCTGCTTACCAAAGATCTGAGAAAGGTGGACTGAATTAAATCCTTTGAGCCAAATTCTCCCCTAATTTATATCTGTGCAATCCTATGAAAGTCAATGAGGTTGCATGAATCACATCTAACAAAAGGCAGAACTTGTTCTTATGTGCATAGGGTAAGATCCTAATCCCTGCACTTTGATTAAAAGGGCTGGAGAAGCATAAACGAGCTCTGAAAGACTCAGACCTGGTTGGGTGAGAATTCCCCCAGTGCAGGAGCTAAGGGAGAAGGCCACAGGCCATCTACTGAGATCTCTCTCACAGGTCTTGCTGTAGGGGAAAAGCTTGGGTTGGAGGGATTTTTCAGAGTGCTGCAGCATGAAGTGTGGTGGAGATTCTAAGCAGTGCTGCTCTCCTTAGGCAGCCAGGGACCATCTGCCATAACTTAGGCAGTCCCTGAGGGCTGTGTTGAAATTACTGCCAGGCTCCACTCTGGCCTCTGGAGAAGGCCAAAATCAGGAGGGCACAAAAATGGCTTCACACTGCCTTCACCCACCTCCCACACCGCAACCTGTGAGGTGTGAGTTCTGTGCTGTACCTTAAAGACGTAGACGTGCAGTACAGAGTTTCCCACAGCCTTGTTTTAAAATCTGGAGAGGGCTTTGGAGATATCTGAGTTTGGAGCTTAAATGTTCTTAATGGACTATAGAGCATTTCAATAATATAGTGCTGATAGGATGCCCTACATATGCTACACTAGCCACTGAGGATTTTCCCTAATCTGGCTACAAAGGCTGGGCCCTGAGGTCTTTTCTTATATGGGGGAAAAAAAAATCACAAAAAAAATAGCATAGAAGTGTCTGAGTGTATGGTGCCTTGCAGCCCTTTTCTCTACCCTACCTCCCTAAGCCAGGTAACAAAAGGAAGCACAGTCAATTAAAAGAAAAAAAGTTAACTCAAAAATAAGAGTGAAAGAAAAGCTGTTCTGTGTTGTTGGTTTTTTGTGTTTTTTTTTCCCCCGCCCCCATGGTGGGACTATTTTTTTTTAACAGAAGGTGGAAGAACACCAATGCAGTAAGCAGGCCATAGAAGGTCACAATGTATAAATAAGGACCTGCTGTGATGAGAGCAGTGGGCACAATGCATCTTTGTCCTGCAGCGTTATTCAAACCAGTGCAGAGTGGGTGCAAAACACTACTGTTCCGCTTTGGGAGCTTTCTATGCTTTCTTTGTGCTGGTGTACATGGCCACACACATTGCAAGACAGTGATGGATGGGGCCCAGTGGCTCTCCATTTCACTGAGAATGAAATGTAATGAAATGGCACTTGGACTTGAGCAAATCAATATTACTTTTCTGTATGATTTTAAAATGAGTAGAAAAGCCAACTACTGCAGCATAGTTTAATTCATTTAGCAATGGAGTGCATTGATTGATAGTGTCATAAATAATGAAGTGCTTCAGCTGTGCTGCCTCGTTGTCCTATCATAAAATGTGCATAGGGTGGGGGAAAAAAATCCCAGCCCTTTCCAAGCCTCAGGCTAACGAGCCTTATGGATTGCACTTGTCATGAGTAATCTAAAGCTAAAGGATGGCCAGGGCCTGGGCAGCCTGGTCCAGGTGTTAGCATCAGGCATGGGCCAAGGGTCCAGAGAACAGGAGCCAATTCTCAGGAATCAGGCTGGGTGGGAATGCCAGGAGATCAGAATCGAGAGACAAACCAGAGGGCGGAGATCAAGTGACGGTTACTAAGGGTCAGGCCACCAGGAGGGCAGGATCAGAAGACAGGAACAGGTACACACCAAACCAGCGGTCAATGATGCAATGAAGCCCAGTTCTACAAACACCTTTGTTTCCTCCTCTGGCTTAAATAGGGGCTGTGACCCAATCAGGAGCCTCGGAACTCTCCCAGTTAGAGCAGGGGGTGGGGCTTATGCCCCAGTTGAGATTCATGGACTCCAGTCCCAGCTGCTGTTTTGTGAGCTGCTGGGTGGCAGACTGGAGTGTGATGACTCCCAAGACCCCCACGGTGCCTGACGAGGCTAGAAACCCCTAAGAGTTGTAGACAATCATCATGGGCCAGACTTGAGTCTGCCATGTTTTCAATATGGATAACGCTTGTAGAAGTACTGATTACTAAGCAGCTGACAGGTTTGCTGTAGTTGTCTGGTAAAACAAAGAGAGTCTTGTGCTCCGAGGCAGTGATTGGCAAAATCAGTCTTAATTAGCCAGCCCACATTGAAGGTTTTTTCTAAATCCAAGCTTTTTTCTCTTCCCTTTTAATTATGTGTTGAGATCAAAAAGACATCCTAAGCTATTATCCTCTAGCCAACATTGTGTTAAACATACTCGGTCCTTTGTTGTCTGAGCAAATCTATAAGAATCTACCAAGCGGCATGAATGAATCGTTTGATGAAACGTCTCATGTAAGTGGCAAACGGTGTAATACAATCCTTCAAAGTTCCTTTGCAAAATCCCTATGTGTCCTTCCTGAAGGGGATTGTATATCTCATGCTGGCAGGGCTCACCTGGGCTGTGTGAAGGACAATGGCATTTTCCCTCTATCTCCTGTGAGTTCCGATAAATATAAGACACAGTACATTTTTGAAGTACAACTCCTCCTCTTTTCTAGAAGGTTCCAATGGTATGGTCAGTTCTAAGACAGAGATCATGACTTAGGCTTGAGCCCTCACAAGGGCGTAAGAAATCTCTCTCCCTGTCCACCCCCAATGCCTGTTTCCCTGACATGGACTACCAAGACTTTGGCTCTGGCTGTGTAGGAGTAAAGGCGGCTACTCAACTTCTTACACTTCCCCAGGAGTAGGTGGGAATGGGTGGGGCCTTGACTCCAAGCCCCTTGCTTGCCAGCTTGTATGGCTCAGATAGCAGAGCGAGGCGGAGAATAATATACTGGGGGTAGGCGCGCAGCACCTTGCTTTCTCTAGGAAAGGAGAAAGTTATCAGCTATGACTCAGACAGGTATCTTGAGACCATGTATCTCGAGGTTACTCCGGGCTACTGTAGCTCACGCTCACTACCCATTGCTCAAGGATCTGCCTCAACTCCCAATACCTAGGCCATTGTCGCACTATGAGGTGTGTATGGTGGGGCTGTGCAGAATACCTGACCAACTATAAAAGCCCCTCACCTTCTGTGTGGGTGGGGTGGGTCTGTTACCATCCAGTTTCACCTGCAGCTGTGGTGCATATTTCTGATGCCCGTGAGGCAGAGTTTCCTGATACTTTGGCTATTCAGCCCCTACAGGATATTGCCTTTCTGTTTTCACTGCTCACTATGTGTCAGAGTCTGCTTGGGCCTTATGCAGATGCACAGTGGAGGAGGCTATGGAGTAGGATTGGGGTGTATGGGGGGGGCAGTCGGTTGAAGGGAGGGGCCAAAAGAATCACATGCATTGTCTACCCCCTGATGAGGGGGGAGGGGCAAAGGATAGAACTAGGGTCAATGGAATATGGTGGTCAGATTGGAAGTGGATGGGAGTGGGGTCAGAAGTTCTGCAGATGAGTGCTGGTGGGAGAGACTGAGCAGAGATGGAGTTCTGTGTATTATGTACCTATTGCAGGTACTGGGGTAGAAGGCTCGCCCCCAAAACTGAGGGGGAGGAACCACAAAGCCCAGGGCAGAGCTGAATTCGGGTACCAAAAATGAAAACAAAACAAAACCAAACAAAAAACCCCAGGAACTGGAATGTGAGTGAAAGGTTGAAAATCAGAGTTCCAGATGAGGTACTGAGCAGAGAATGCTGGACAATGTCCACCACTCCACTAGCTCCTGGGACTCCTTTGAAGACACTACCCAGAAGAACTCTGACCAGACATGTGGTACGATGAGGAAAAGAAAACAGGCCCCACAGTGTTTTAGGTACAGAAGGGCAAGCTTCCCACACACTGCTCTGTCAGCCTGCCTCAACCCTCATCTGGGACCAAGGAGCCTTCCACCCCCAGTGTGCCCCATGGAATTCCCTTGCCCAATTGCAGACTCCTTTCGTGGGGAGCGCATTCACCAGGAGCATGTTTCTTGTTTCGCCCTCATTTCAACCAAGTGACACCATTCTGGTCCCCAGTGATTTTCACATTTGTCGGTACCATACGTTGTTGACAGTAATTTCTCCGGTTTAAGCTGCCTTGAGCAGTAGCTACATAGACAGGAACAACACACATCCAGAACATCATTTAGAGTAGACAATGATCAGGGCTAAAACATGGGAACTGCTCATGAGGAGACATGGGTTTTGCTTCTGGTTCTGCCATTGTCTCGCTGTTTGGATTTTGACTTGTCACTTAACCTTTCTTTACTCAGTTTCCCCATCTAATAAAGGCGTTTATATAATAATGTTACTTACACAACTTTCCAGATGGCTTTTGGATCCATGAGCGAAAAGGATTTTACAGGCACAAAATATTATGAGTAGATTACTCATGCTTCCTAGAAGTGAATTTAGTCCTGTGTATTTAGATATTGGTTCTTAATTATATGATCTCTTAAACACTTACTTCCATTTTAGCATGTGTTCTTGAAAAATATTCACTTGTGAATGTTTGTGTATAGGTAAAGTGTGTGTGTGTGTAGCTGTGTGTGCCTAACCCATTACCTGTGTATAGACTCCTTCAGTTAATAGAATATTTATGTAAAGAATCTGCTTTACTTTTCACTGTTTGTGCTGTTTGATTATTATGGATTTTGCATTCACTCATCTTGAGTCTAGAGACAAGCTGGTTGTTTGTATTTTCGGGAGGAGAGGAAAGGGTTATATACCTGCTCAGTGCTGTTTTGGTTTGGGTTGTAAATCCTGCAGGCAAAATCAAAGTGTTTAAATTGAAAGGCGTCTCCTTTTTAATTTATTTCAAAACTGAAAAAAAAATATATTAAATCTATTTTCCCCCTAGAAATCCTAATTTTGAGGGATCCTGAATGACCTGCCAGTGCCCCTTGGATTTATTAGTCAATTGTGAATCAAGAATTCTATATGATTCTTTATTCCCCACCTGAAAAAAATGGCTATTCCCAGCTGTACAATTAGAACAGGTCTTTCCCCTCTCCCCCCACTTTCTGATCTGTCATTTTATTTTATCTTGTGGCTACATTTTCCCTTCTCCTGGAGCACACTAAAATTGAAGGAGTTTCTGGGCAAAATCGCGACCTTGAACGTTCCCTCATCGCTGCTAGCAAATCACTGACTTTCAAGTTAACATTCTTCAGTACAATGATTACCTCAGTATGACTTCAGAAAGGCTGCTTGAATTTTAGCCTGGATTCATGGAGATCTAGATTTATAACACATTACTATCAAGTTGTCCAAGAGGGACGGTTCATCTGCCTGAGGCTAGCAGGCATCCCCAGAAGTAACATGTGCATTAACCCTAACATTATGTTTAGTTTTCATGATCTGCCTGGCCTGCTGGCACTTAGGAATGTATAATGCTGTCTGGGATGAAGAAATGGCTTTGCCGTGTCAGTATCCAGTATAAAAGACAGTATACAATATTTCTGGAGGGAACTTGACCAGAAAAAACTGCCCAGGGTTAGTACTGACAGGAGCTATTAAATACTTGTCTTTCCAGGTTGAAAACATGACTGACTTTTTGTAGAAGATCTATCTCAACCATCATTAGTAGAGGCGTTTTCCCCCTGCTCAGGTCTTTCCTTTTTTCCTATCTCCAAATAGCATTCATTAATTATGATATTAGCCATATCTGGCAAATGATAGCTGTTATCAAAGGTAGAGCAGAGGAATTCAGCTGCCTCAAAGCTCTCCATTATCTCTTGACTTTGGGCAAATTTCTATTCAGTATCTAATAGTCCTACCATTCTGCTACCAGATGTGCTGATATTCTACCTATATTATAGACATCTGAATAATTGCAGGAATACAAATAGTTAAGAGATTTATCATATTAGTTATTTAGGTCTCAGTTCGCCTTGTAGGTGTAACACCAACAGACCCTGGTTGTCAGCGGGTGGGATTGAACCTGGGACCTCTGGAGCTAAATGTATGAGCTAAAAGCCAACTGGCTGTTAATCAGACTCATTTTCTCTCTCTCTCTAAGTGGTCTTGGTGCCACTAGATAGGACAAACACCACACCCAGGAGGTGTGTGTGTTACATACTTCCTCTAGCTGAGGAAGCGCGTCCTGAGCTTCAGTCACTTCCCAGTTGAAATCCTGTATGAACCCCCATGTGTAATACTGACAGACCCTGGTTGTCAGCGGGCGGGATCAAACCTGGGATGTCTGGAGCTTAGTGCATAAGCCTCTACTGCATGAGCTAAAAGCCAACTGGCTATTAGCTAAGGCTGTAGAGCAGACTCATTTTATCTTTCTCTCTCTAAGTGGTCTCATTGCCACTAAATGGGACAGGACACCACACCCAGGAGGTGTGCGGGTTACATAGGCACTGCCAAACATTGAATGGTCCAAACTCATAGTTCTTGCTGGAGGAATTAGGTACGGAGTAGAAACTTGTTCTAGTTTAAAATTGGTTAAACTGAGGCAGAATGAAGTTCAGTGTCTTATCTGAAGTCTCACAGAAAACCATTGGAAGATCTAGGAACAGAACCCCAAGAAGGAACTCTAATTCCTAGTAGACTATTCTACTTACCAGATGGTATTCCACCTGTATATGCATATTAGTCAGGCATATCAAAGCTATTTCAGTATTTCTTTTGATTTCATTGAAAGAGATGTAACAGGGACTTATATGTTCGCAAACATTTGCACAGTTAAGCTCCATTAGGAATTCCAGCAGCGAGATGCTCCATTAGCAGTCATGACCAGTAATTCTAAACATGGCCTCGCCTTGTTGCAAGACGTGTGTGTTAAAAGCAAGTGGTAAAATCTTGCATATATTTTATTACAATGAGACGCAACATTAACATAATACAAAACTTTGTTTTGTTTCAGAAACCAACTCTGACTCATTGGTGCATTATGTAAATAGGATCATTTGTTTTCTCTCATGGGCAGTAGAAATAAGACCGCAGTTAATGTTCTGGATAAAATAATCACATGTGGAAAAATGGCAACACACTTATTATTTTGTCCCCCAGAGTTAAGGGCAGCAAATATGCACAAAAACTGTCACAGGACTGTTGGCCTTTGTTACTATCACTGTGGTGTTGTGTATCGCTGGTAAGCAGCATAGTAGTATAATCTCCTGGAAACAGCTTTGTTGCTAGGGAAGTAATTATAGAACACACAAACATCCAGCAATATCATATATTTCCATAGGCCAGTCCTAGAGTAGATAACATCAAAAGAAGTCACCTGCTGCAACAGATTCTCTTATCATTAATAAACCACCAGATTTCTAGTCAGGTAATACCGCTCATAGCAGTTCTGCTAGTTCCATCTTTTTAGGAACTGTCCCTGAGACCTTGATGGCAGCTCAAATAATACACGCCCCCTCGCCCTCCCCCGTTCTTCTGAATTTTCTAATTACACCATGCAGACTTCAGCTGTTCAAATAGTTTGACTGAAGTTTTGAATAATCTTATCTGAACTTTATTTTCCCAATGGCAGTTCTACAATCCCACAGGATCAATTAATACTAGAATGAGCAAAGTGCTGAAGGGATGCTCCACTCTGCGGCAAACAGCCCTGCAAAGGGATAACTTAACAAGTCTTTTCTGTCTTTAATGCCTGTGTTCCATGCCCTAATGCGTTCTGATGACTACACAGTTTCACCCAGTTGTCAGCCACAGCTCAAGAGAGAGCCGTGAGAGTGGACTAGAAAAGGGGTATCCCATGTCATGACTAAAGTACAATGAGACAACAGTGTGAGGGAAAACTAGCCTAGACCCTGCCTGTACCATGGGCTTTGGCTTTCAGCTGCTTCAAAGCTCAATAGAAAGATTGATTTAAATGGGCTTTGCAGCATGCTTCATGTCTAGAGATATTAACTATTGGTATTCACTAGGACTGAATTCACCAAGTAAAAAAGCAAGTTAGTACTTACTCATCTAATGGGCATTGCAACCTCTAACAATTGGAGTAATAAGACGACAAAAAAAATGCATTAAAAGAATAATTATTAAGGGCTTGGCTACACTTACAAGTTGCAGCGCTGGGAGTTACAGCGCTGGTCATGCAGCTGTGGAAGGGCCAGCGCTGGAGTGTGGCCACACTGACAGCTACCAGCGCTGCAGTGTGGCCACACTTGCAGCACTTTCCAGCGCTGTATTGAGAGGTGCATTGTGGGCAGCTATCCCACAGAGCACCTCGTCCCGTTTTGGCGCCGTTTTGGCGCTGAGTATTGTGGGAAGGGGAAGGAAGTGTGCGGGTCATTCCGCTTCCTGTTTGCCAGCGCCCCGTGGTGCATCGCTTCACATCCCAGCATTCACTCTTTCCAGCAGCGTTTGGCGCCATTGTGAGTGTCTTTCTGTTACTCTCTGTGTGAATCGCGATTTCTGTGGCAAATGGAGCCCGATCTGCTGAGGACTCTGCTGATGAGTGTCACCAGCACAACACGTTTGGCAGTCCAGCTATTCCTTCAGCTCCAAAGTGACAGTGAGGATTCCGACGATGATATCAATATGGATTTGCCTGCCGCGTGTGACACTAAAGTGCTTGCGGCATTTACGGAAATGCTCAGCACCGTTGAACGCCGCTTTTGGGCTCGGGAAACAAGCACTGAGTGGTGGGATCACATCGTCATGGAAGTCTGGGATGACGAGCAGTGGCTGCAGAACTTTCGTATGAGAAAAGCCACTTTCATGGGACTGTGTGCTGAGCTCGCCCCCACTCTGCGGCGCAAGGACACAAGATTGAGAGCTGCCCTGACGGTGGAAAAGCGAGTGGCTATTGCAATCTGGAAGCTGGCAACTCCAGACAGCTACCGGTCGGTCGGGAACCAGTTTGGTGTGGGAAAGTCGACCGTGGGAATCGTTTTGATGCAAGTTTGCAAGGCAATTAATCGCATCCTGCTAAGAAAGACCGTGACTCTGGGGAGCGTGCAGGACATTGTGGATGGCTTTGCACACATGGGTTTCCCTAACTGTGGAGGGGCAATAGATGGGACGCATATTCCTATTCTGGCCCCCCCCCACCTGGCATCAGAGTACGTTAATCGGAAGGGGTATTTCTCTATGGTTCTCCAGGCGCTTGTGGATCACCGCGGGCGTTTCATTGACATTTACACAGGCTGGCCTGGAAAGGTGCATGATGCACGCATCTTTCGGAACAGTGGCCTGTTCAGGAAGATGCAGGCAGGGACTTTTTTCCCAGACAGGAAGATCACAGTAGGGGATGTCGAAATGCCCACTGTGATCCTTGGAGACCCCGCGTACCCGTTACTGCCTTGGCTCATGAAACCCTATACAGGGAAGCTTGACAGGAGCAAGGACCGGTTCAACTACAGGCTGAGCCGGTGCAGAATGACTGTGGAGTGTGCTTTTGGGCGTTTAAAAGCCCGCTGGCGTTGCTTGTATGGGAAGCTAGACTTGGGGGAAAGCAGCATCCCCGCGGTTATATGCGCTTGCTGTACCCTCCATAATATTTGTGAAGGGAAGGGTGAAACATTCAGTGAGGCATGGACCACCGAGGTTCAAGTCCTGGAGGCTGAATATGCACAGCCAGAGAGCAGGGCTAATAGAGAGGCCCAGCACAGGGCTACAAGGATTAGGGATGCCTTGAGGGAAGAATTTGAGGCTGAAAGCCAACAATAATGTTTGCTGCCTTGCATGGGAGTGAATTGCACTGCTTACACTGTTATTCTATTATCCATAATAATAATGATTTGTAGTGCCTCTTTCTTTACTGGGCTAAGGTATCTTTCACTATCTGCTATAATAAAGACTGTTTTCAAAGCCAAGAATTGTTTTATTGAAAAGAAAAAAACTTCCTTGACAGACAGACAGACACACAACATTTCATGAACACAAGAGGGCAGGGGTGTGGGTTGGTGAACTGTACAGTCACAAGTTTGCATATGCCCTGTCTGGATTGCTGTTTAATGAATCCTGCACTTCAGGGTTCATATACTGCATGGTGATGGGGGTTGAATGCAGAGGGTAAGGGTGGTGGTAGGTATCAGGGCTGGTTGGGGAACATACAGGTGTTGGAGGCAGCTGGTGGTGGTAAGAACCTGGATGCTGGGGAAAGGTGGTTTGAGCTGACATTGGGGCACAAGGCACAAAGGACGGGGCGGGTGGGGGAGTAGCACGGTAGTGCTCTGCTTGCATGGCAACGAGTGACTCTATAGACTCCGCTTGGCGCTCCAGGATGCTTAGCAGCCGCTCCGTGGTTTTCCTCTTGGCCACTGCATTTCTCTTGCGTGTCCTGCTTTCTTTCTCTCGCCAATCCTTCAAGTCCTTACTCTCTCGAGCAGACTGATTAAGAACAGTTTTCAGCATGTCTTCTTTGCTCTTTCGGGGATTTTTTCTCAAATTTTGAAGCCTCTGTGATGTTGAACATCTGGGCAGTCCAGTAGTCAAGGTCACTGTAGAAACAGAAATGACAACATTTAACACGGGCAGCATTGTATCCACTATCTCCAGACATGAATTGTTACACTGAGGGAGTGAGTTCTTATTTAAGCATTCTTTTACCCACACGCATAACACTACAGAAGCCACGACATGGTGAGTGAGCAGTGCTTATATGGGGAGAAGTGGGGCTTGGGTGATAGAGGGGAGCTGGTTGCTTCGGGTAATCTGGAGTGCTAGAGGGTTTGAGTGAAATGAAGATGCAGATGCAGGGGTGATCTTATCTCCCTATCTCTTCACTAAAGAGTCTCCCAACATTTTTCACAGGACTTAATCCTGGAAGATGTTTCCCTACTGCGAGTCACTAGGGAACAGCGGGGGGCTCTTTTAGAGCAATGTGGATTCCGCCCGGGACCCTATGCGGCTTGCCTGTGTTCAGAAATGGTCCCCCCACCACTGGCAGAAGAGTGGCGCGGACGCGTCACCGTCACTGGGACAAGGGACACAGTGGCTCTGCCTATAAACCTGCGCAGGCATATTGCCCACGCTCTGGATGAAGCTTTTGCTGAGATAACTGAGGCAGATTACCGCGACGTGATAGACCACATCAACGGGCTATTCCACATCTAGAGGCTGGCATGCATGCATCCATAACCCCCCCTCCTCTCCAGAAACATTTCACCCAGAAAATAAAAGCCGCTTACCGGTAACACGCTCCTCTGCTTGTCCTTCTGCAACTGCTGGCTGCTGCGATTGGGTGCTTTCCTCCTGGCTTGAGAAGAGCTCCTGGCTGCATGCCTCCAGGGAATCTGCGGTTTCTTCCCCCATGCCAGGAGCTTCACTCGCGGTTTCCTCCCCCCCCCACGCCTCCGCCTCCGCCGCCTCCTCCGCCTCCTCCTCCTGTCCCCCAGCCTGCTCAGAAGTGTCCATCGTTATCCTGGGATTGGCAGTGGGGTCACCCCCAAGTATCTCATCCATCTCCCTGTAAAAACGGCAGGTCGTGGGAGCAGCTCCGGATCGTCGATTCCCCTCTCGGGCTTTGTAATAGGCACTCCGCAGCTCTTTAATTTTCACCCTGCATTGTACTGCGTCCCGATCATGGCCCCGATCCAGCATGGCCCTTGATATCTGCTCAAAGATATCGTAATTCCTACGGCCGGAGCGCAGCTGTGCCTGAACAGATGCCTCACCCCAAACACTGATGAGGTCCTGCAATTCACCAGTGCTCCATGCTGGGGCTCGTTTGCCGCGTGGAGGCATGGTCACCTGTAACTGATTAAAACTGATTGCACTCCACACCTGGCTGCAGCAAACAGGAAGGAGATTTTTAAATTTCCCGGGGCATTTACAGGGCGGGTCACCTGAGGCAAGAGCAGTAGAGTGCAAACTGATGTGCAGAGTGGCTGAACAGGAATTCTGGGATACCTCCTTATTCCCTGGAGGACAGGTAAAGCGCTGGTGAGTGTCCACACCTGCTGGGCAGCGCTGGATCACCAGCGCTGCACTCCTTATACCCCTGCCGGGATGGGTTTTCAGCCAGCGCTGCAACCAGGGAGTTGCAGCGCTGGTTGTGCCCTGCAAGTGTGGACGGGGTGTTGTTGCAGCGCTGGAAAGCCTCCACCAGCGCTGCAACTTGTAAGTGTAGCCAAGCCCTAAGATTACAAAATCAAGCACTCAAAAGATAGGAACCTTAATTAATCACAATATGAAAATGGCCATACTGGGTCAGACCAATGGTCCATCTAGCCCTGTATCCTATCTTCTGACAAATAGCCTGTGCCAGATGCTTCAGAGGGAATGAACAGGATAGGGCAATTTCGAGTGATCTATCCTGTCATCCAATCCCAGTTTCTCACAATTGAAGTTTTAGGGACACCCAGAACGTGATGGACCTGTCTTTCATGTACTTATATAATTATTTTTTGAACCCAGTTATGCTATTGGCTTTCACAACATTCCATGGCAATGGTTCCATAGATGACTGTGCATTGTGTGAAGAAGTACTTCCTTTTGTTTGTTTTAAATCTGCTGTTTATTAATTTCATTGGGTTGACCCTTGGTGCTTGCATTATATGAAGGAGTAAATAACACTTTGCTATTCATTTTCTCTATATCATTAATGTTTTTATTCAGCCCCTTGTGTGTATGCACTATGCTATAATCTTGAATTCTATGACTGCATGGCAGACACCATGCATAAAAAATTTCATCCTAAACAGTTAGTTTGGCAAAGTAATAAGCAACTGAACACAGAGCCTTATAATAGACGTAGAGACATAGTTGTTCTTTAATGCTTTTTTATATATATGATAAGCCCTCAGAATTGGTAAAGAAAAGAAGCAGGCCTCTTCACTTTCTCTAATGATTCCTCTGAGAGAGACTTTTTTAGTTTATATTTTTAGATCATTTTAACAACACCTCTATTATTGGATTGTCGGAGGCTTCATACATAGAATTCATCGTGGCTTTCATAAAGAAAAATTAGATACTGTCTCAAGGACAGGGCCTACTTTTAATGTCATTAAAATTAAATGAGAAATCTTTGCTATTTGCCCAGGGACATCAAGGCGATGTAGGTGGGAAAAATACTGGTTTGAAAGGAAGATGGGAGGAGATGCTGAGCTGAGGCAATTTCTAGGCATTGTTTTTTCCGTCTCTTTTTTGATATGTATGTATAACCCATGTGCTCATACTGCAGGAGAGTAACAGTGAGAAGGAGACAGAGATTTTCATTGAAATACTCTGTGCCTCTGCACATGTTCAGAGAGCAGGGCGGGGCAACTCAGCTAGAAGGGCCCAGAAACATCCAGGTCTAGGGGAGTGGCAGTTACAAGACACAATCAGTAGCTCTTTCTGAAGCTTTATAGGGAAGTTTGGTCATGGTCAAGGAGTCTTGCAGGTCCCACTCATACCGTACCATTTGCTTGTAGAAATCACAGAGATTTCCTGGAACACTGCAAGTAACAACTCCAGCACCAGAGGCAGGACTTAATTTCCTACTACGTCCCTGTGATCAGATGCAACAACATAACATACAAGACAAGAGCTTCACACTAACGTAAATGTACAGCTCCATCTATTGGTATAAATAAGGTCTGCATTGATCATTGTAATATTCCCCATTTGAGAGTTGAGCCAAACAGAGCTGAGGGGGTAAAGGTTATAAATGAACGCATTTGGACTCAGTGGCTGATTGATGCAGGACCATGAGAGGTGTCTCCTGTGGGGCTCGGTCCCAATCCCTGTTCCATTTTGGATATATGTGAGTGCTATTCCACTTTGACTTACTAGGGAAGCCCTCCATTAGAAGAGTGTTTGATCCATCACAGGGTGTTTTGTGGACCTAGAGCTGGTGGGGAGGGAGGGAACATTTATGTACATGGACTACAGAACTTAAATTTCACTATTAGCTAACTGCTTTTAACTGGTATTAACGAGAGAACAGGGGCAGAGCTGAGTGAGATAAGAGTTTATACATGAACTCACTTGGCTGGTCTTACCGGGAAAGGATAGTGCTCTGTAGATTGAGACCTTCAGAGAGAACCAAGGAATGGGTATTTGATATGTTGTTCCTAACACCTGCACCACTTTGGCTATAGGCTACTCTTTTCTGTTTCACTAGCAAATGAGGACTGGTCTGCTCTTATCCCAAGGGCTTGAATGCTGCTAGCTGTGGAGATCCCCACATTTTTTGTTTGCTGACAGAGTTCTGAAGCACTTGGAAAAGAGTTGAGGTCCTGCCATTCTTCCCAAGCTTGGGAATGATCCACACTGCGTATTATGCTCATGCTACCAGGACCGAGAAATCATGTCTGAAAGGAGATCATAGGGGAATAGGTTTAAAGGTGTGTGTTAAAGTATAGAAGTGTGTGGGTTATGCTGGGACCTCATATTTAAATATTACACACACAGAACTATGTTAAAAGAACATTATTAAGGTTGCAAAGTCAATCATTAGGAATGGCAGCCTTAATTCAGCCCCCTTGTGTATATGCATTATGATACTGTCCTTAATTACACAGTCATATACTGTTTACTTTTTACAATGTATTGAGCATGCATTAAATGTTTAAATGTATGGGACAGTCTCTTAGCAATAGACCGGGAACTATTAACACCTATTTGTTAGGGGTTTGCCTACAATAGCCCTGAGGTTTAACTCTATGTAATTGCCTTTTGAAATGTCCTGAAAAGACAGAACTCAGGCCTGTGCTACAGGAAAGAATTAAACTGAAATGCATGAAGAGGAACGTAATACAGTTATACAAAACATTGCCTCAGCATCTCCCTCCCCTGTTACATATGTGCACATCCTTTAATTTCTGTATTGGATAACTATTGAGATATGGTCATTGTGAAGTTTACCCCAGAATAGAGAGCTAGAAGGATTCCAAGTTGTTTGGGAAAGGGACTTTCTCTGCCTATGCTTTTGTTCGCTGTCTAACATAGCGGGACCCTGTTATGGTGGAGGCACTAATGGAGCACAAATAAAACATAAGAAGGCACGAACACATTACCTAAGATGCAGTGAAGTCCTTAAACTAGGATTTGAGATGTGAGAATCCTCAACACCAGGGGTCCCCAACCTTTTTAGGTCCAGGGACCGGTTTCGTTTGCCGGACCCTCCGCAGGCGTGCCTGCGGGAGGTCCAGCTGAGCCGCAGGACGAGCGCTCCCTCCGCAGTCGTGCCTGCAGTCGTGCCTGCGGAAGCTCCAGCTGAGCCCCGGGAGCAGCGGACCTCCCGCAGGCACGACTGCGGAGGGAGTGCTCGTCCCGCGGCTCAGCTGGACCTCCCGCAGGCATGCCTGCGGAAGCTCCACTGGGTCGGTTCGCGGCCTGGTTTCTAAGAGGCCGCGGCCCGGTACCGGGCCGCGGACCAGAGGTTGGGGACCCCTGCTCTACACTGTGAAGAATTTCACTCTTTAACTGGAGCTGTTCAGAAAAATGGTGGGGTGTGGTTGCTTTTGGGTTTTTTTGAGGATGGAGAGGGTGGGAACTGCAAAAATTGCATCCAAATTTTATGTTTTCCAACTGGCTTTTCCTTTATTATATAAAAGTGGCAAAGATTTCCTGGTAGGTGTTTGGTGTGTACTGCGGTCCCATTGCTGAAATGAGCTCCACCGGGCAGATTTCTGCTCCTTTGTGGATCCTCATTGACTTCAAGCAGAAGGTGTCTGCCCTTGGAGAAGTGAATATAGCATCAGGGCTAATGTATGTGTAGGCTGATGAGCAAATTTGACCATTTCTCATCATTATGCAATCTACCTTTTCTCTCTAGGAGACTTCCTGTTGATCACAAGTAGCTTTTTTTAAAAGGATTTTTAGATACAGTGCATGTTGGAAAGGTGGCTCCATCTCCTTGCCAAATACAGGCATGTTAGAGTACATTGCAAATTCACTGAACACAATTTTAACAGCACAATTTCCATTAACTGCAGCTAAAATCTGTTTGAAGCTCCGTCCCCTTGCAACTTGGGGAAAAAATCACTTTTCCATTTTTGTTTTTTTGTTTTTCTGTGCTTCTGTATTTCCAAGATTCCGACGGGGGGCAAAGTGGAAGTTCTGAAATGTCACAGGATGTTGCCAGGGTTGTATGAGGTAACAGGAATTGTAGAGAAAAACGTGTTGTCGTGAAATTTCTTTCTGAAAGGTGTTCTCTAGTTCAGCCAAAATTTGAATGGTGCACGAGTCACTGGAGGAAGATCTCTCGCCTGTGTAAGGCAGGAGATCACACTAGAGCAATGGTTTTCAATCTGTGGTCCATGGACCCCTGAGGGTCTGCAGACTATTTCTAAGATTTCCAAAGGGGACCGCACCGCCTTTTGCAGAGTTTTTTTGTTTTGTTTTGTTTGTTTTTTGGATTGTCATGATCTCTTCTAGCCTCAAAAAAACTATAAAATTTGCAGCTCAACTTTAGAGCTTCAAAAACTTGGTTCAAAGCTGGATAAGTATGGGACATGGGAGACCCTGGTCTACCTGACGCTCTCTATATATAACTTTGGATGCTCTGAATCAAATGGAACTGGGCTTTGGACCTGGGTCTCCCAGGCCACTACCCTATCCTCCAGGCTTTTGAGTGTGAGAAAGTGTCTGTCTGTCTCTCCCCCTTCCCCTCAGAAATGACGAGAGAGTCTTGGACCCAAAAACCTACCTGAACCGAGAAGCTCCGGTTTCAATCCAAAAACAGCACAACACAATTCTGGTTTCAAAAGAAGTTTTGTTTTTGTCCCCATGCAGTGCAAAACCTCAACTGTTGCCCCAAAATAGAGTCGCCGGCCTTCGGCCAGCTCTGCATTCACTCCCTCATAAGCCAGTTGGGTGAGCCACTGAACAAGCCATCTAATTTCTGCACATATTTCCTTATCTTCTCTGGAGAACAGCCCTCTGCAGAGAGTGGGCTCCCCAGAGATGATTTCTTTTATCCTCCCTGGAGAGTGTACTTTCATAATTAAGGTGCATGGGAGGGGGGAGTTAGGGCCTTTTCAGTGACTAAGAATTTAGCATGCTAATTGCTAGCAATTCTCCCTTCCATTGAGTGCACAGAGTGGTTATGAAGGAGAATAATAATGTTCTGCAAATGGGCTCTGGATGACAGTGTAGTACTCTAACCTGTGTCAGCATTTCTGTTTTAAAGACCTGTAATCAGTGGGTTTATATTGCCACTGAGATGATATTTGCTCCAATGTTAAATTAACATATGAGGTTTCAGCTCAGTACATTTAAGGGAGTGTGGGGGTGGGGGGAGGGAGGGAAATAGGGTTTGGATCTTTCTTCTAGAAGAAAACCCAAAACCCTGGGTGGGAGGAGCTCTGGAATCTCAGGCCTCCAATTTACTCACAGAATAAGAATTGCATAGGTGAGCAATGGGGGCTCAGATCCTTCCCTTATCAAGAGTTGTGTTTCCAGTCACTGGGAGCTTCTTATATCAGTGCAATGAGACTTCATTGTTAGGTACATAGACCCTGAGGATCATGTATCTGCACTTTGAGTGTTCATCCAACCCTTAAGCTCCCAATATCCTGTTTTAGCATGGACTTGGCACAAGGCAAAACTTGGGATGGATACTTGGGGGCAATCTTTCCTTTGGGCTGTCGCAAATTCATGGTCAGGAATTTGGAGTGAACCTCTCCATTGCATTGCAGCAAGTGACAGAGCAAGTTTCCCCTTTTACAGTCCCACCAATTTGCCTCATCTTTAACCACTCATGTGTAAGTCTGTTCCTATTCAGCAGGTGCCTAAATGCTGTTCTGTAAATTAAGCCCATGTGTGATGGGGGTGTATAAACCCCACTCTGCCACTGCCACTCAAGGGCTAAGAGACAGAGTAGCTGTTGCTAATTGTTCGACCAGCAACAGATGGGATTAGAGGCTGCAGCCCAGCAGATTGGGGTGGCCCTGGCTGCCTGGAAGCTACTCTTTGTTGGCAATGGACTGACACAAAGCTGCCCAAAAGCAGGTTCAGAGGCCTCTGTGGACTGGGTTGAGGGAGCAGAGACCGTAACCAGGTAACCCTTCCCCTATGAGCCGGAAGAGGACTGGAATCCCTAGGGTCCTGCTACCAGACTTGGGAGGAATAAGACACAGAGCTTTGAGGGTAGCTGGAGGTGAACTAGAACAGCTGGTCCAAGCCCAAGGGATTTGAGGCCAGCTGAGAGGGGCTGAACTCCCGCAATGTGCTCATGTGTTTTGCTGAACCTCAGTCCATTCTGTTGGTGCTGTAGCACTTGACTAGTCAATGGAGCAGGGGGATTGGATCCTGGGTCTTCCATATCCCCGATGAGTGCTCTAACCAGCAGGCTAGAGAGCCATGCTCATGCTTGTGTGCCCATTCTCTCATACAGAGTCGAGAGAAAGTGTGCATCACAGGTGAGTACCCTGACCACTGGGCTATAAGTTATGAGGACAGTCCTGTTTCCCTCTCGCCTGGCTTCTTGCAAAAATGTCGTGGATTCCTATCTCCAAAGAGAAGTTCCCAGCTGTGATTCCTTAGCAAGGATAGGCACTTCCCTGCTGCCTGGACTTGAGAGAGCTGTGGGGCTTAGCACACTCTTCTATTGTCAGCATCTCCTCTTGGCAAGCTTAGGTGGCTCTTGCCCTAGCACACTGGCGTTTATATATCACTGTCCAAGGTGGCTATCTCGCCCCATTCATTGTCACACCGCCTAACTTCCTTTGTGCCTCCAGCCCTAAGTGATTTGCCCAAGGTCTTAAAAGAAATTTGTTGCTGTGCTGGGGTACGATCCCAGGTCTCCTGAATCCAAGCCTAGTGCTCGTACCTTTCCACCCTCCACCTTGCCAATGTGTGACATCAGCTTTAAAAATTTGACCAATGATCAAAATATGGAACACCTCTGTCTTGTTGAACATTGCATCCTAAATGTCAAATAATAATGTCAATAATATAGAAAAAACTGTTGTGGAAGAAGTTTTTTCATTGAGTGAATTTAATACATTTAGTTTTTAAATAAGAAAAATACTGGGGAGAAGAAGCAAATTCCATCAGATAAACACGTAAGGATTTCCCACATGAGTTATTAACAGGATGTGAACTCTGGACTTTCAGATATATAGTACAGATGTCTATTGCTTGGACTAAACTCTTATCTTCTCTGTTGACTGTAGAGATTAGAGACCCAAGAAACATTCACAATAGTCCAATGTTAACCAGCCCTTAGAGGGAGACATTACACACTCTCCCAGCGACCATACAACAGCAGTAAAATTTTGAAGATCAGGATTCCTGGGTTCTGTTCTTGGATTTGGAAACGGGGTGTGATTTAATGGCCAGGATAGCCAGGCACATAGGTTTGCCACATTCTATCTGAAAGACAATGTACATGAGTCTTACCTTGGACCATCCCTCCTCCTACAATTGGGTAAGCTAAGGCTGGGTGATTGTGTCAGAGTGAGAAATAGATCCCATATAGGTGCCAGCCAGACACCTGAGGTGACATTTCTATGGGTATCTCCATGTCTGGATACTATACTACTCAGAGTAGTACAGAGTCAATAGATGATGTGATGTCATTTGTGGGAGGCGGTGTGGTCTAGCATCCCTCTAGGAGTCTGGAGACCTGACTTTTATTCCTGCATCCACCACCGGCTTATTTTGTGTGACCAGGGCAAGTCACTTGTGAACTGATTTTTCAGAGGTGCTGAACACCTGCAGCCACCAAGGTGTCTCAGATGGGCTCCTAAAATCTGAAGCACCCATAATCAGAAGGAAAGTATTGAAAATATGGCTGCTAATGCCTTGGCTAAAGTCACATACATGAAGTGTGTGGTATAAGTAGCAACAAAACTCAAACCTACCTTCCGCATATTAGCCCTGAGCACATCCTTCCATTCATATTGGCGGTCAGCATAGCTGTCTAACAATGCCATATGAACACAGTGAGTCTGATTTTCTCATACATCATGTAGCAGGAAATTGAGGGTGAGGCATTATGACAAGTGCTTATTAGTTGTCTAGTTTATGTGCATCCTTTTACTGAATTCAGTCTAGCCAGTGTCAATTTTCTATTGTTTGCTATCTAGCTAATATACCTGTGATGGGTTTAATCACGGAACCCCCCTTGGGAGCTGCCACCTGATGTGCCAAGACTGCTACTGCCCCTGCTTTCCCTCCCAGCTTGGGACACCAACACCCTGTCTCGCTGAGCCAGACAGGCCCGTCTGCTCCAACACAGACCCAGGGTCTGAATTACTTGCCCCACAGCTGCAGAATTAACTGCAAGTGGCTTACAGAAGTGTTCTTGTCTCTAACACTCAGATACCCAACTCCCAATGGGGTCTAAACCCAAGTAAATCTGTTTTACCCATAATTTACTCATAAATTGTTCACTCTCTATAACACTGATAGAGAGATATGCACAGCTGTTTGCCTCCCCAGGTATTAATACATACTCTGATTTAATTAATAAGTAAAAATGATTTTATTAAATACAGAAAGTAAGATTTAAGTGGTTCCAAGTAGTGACAGACAGAACAGAGTGAATTACCAAGTAAAATAAAATCAAACATGCAAATCTAAGCCTAATACAGTAATACAATTGAGTACAGATAAAATCTCACCCTGAAAGATGTTTCAGTATGTTTCTATCACAGACTGGATGCCTTCCTAGTCTGTGCACAATCCTTTCCCCGGGTACAGCCCTTGTTCCAGCTCAGGTGGTAGCTAGAGGATTCCTCATGATGGGTCTCCCTTTGTTCTGTTCCACCCATGTATATATCTTTTGCATCAGGTGGGAATCCTTTGTCCCTCTGGGTTCCCACCCCTCCTTCTCAATGGAAAAGCACCCGGTTAAAGATGGATTCCAGTTCAGGTAACATGATCACATGTCACTGTAAGATTTCATTACCCACTTGCCAGCACACAGGAAGACTTACAGGTAAAACAGAGCCATCTGCAGTCATCCTGGTTAATGGGAGTCATCAAGATTCCAAACCACCATTAATGACCCACACTTTGCATAGTTACAATAGGCTCTCTAGGTTCAGATACAAGAGTGGTACATTTATACAAATAGAATGATCACACTCAGTACATTATAAGCTTTGTAATGATACCTTACAAGAGACCTTTTGCATGAAGCATATTCCAGTTACATTAGCATATTTTCATAAAATCATATAGAGTGCAACGTCACAATACCTACCTGTGTGTTTCCAATGTGCCTATCACCAGAGTATCCAGGAACAATTTTAACCAGTATTGTCATTACTTTTATTAGAAGAGAAACCAAGAGCATCATTATAATCTGAGTTATGCAAGGTATTTTCTCTGGATAGGAGGTACTTAGCTATAATACCATTTTCTAGATTACATGCTACTGTAACCACAAATGTCACAGAGAAAGTTAATGATTGCAACTGAAACCAGGCTCTGCCTGCACTGAATTAATAAGAAGTACAAATACATAGGCGCACGTTGAACAAGTCTTTACTCCTTGTTCTTAGGTGTTCACAAAATGATATTATGGTGCACAAGATCCCCAGCTACAGGCCATGAAAAGCCCATGCTTTAGGGGTGAATTAAAATGCCTTCCAGTTAAATAAGTAGGATTTCAGTGGACTCCAAAATACAGTTGCTTAGAGTATTGTAAATGGCCACATTTTCACTGTATCAGTTGACTTGCACTGTGCCATGTCGCCGTCATGTAGACACTCTTGGATTTAATAGTTTGTACTCCTTCTGTTGTGAAATATATGAGGTAATATTAGAGTTGGCCTTAACTGAAATTGTTTATGATGGATAAATTTTTCTATTGACAACATATAACTGCATTGCAGAAGATGAGAAGGGGAGAATCTGACTTTTTTTGTGGAGCATTTCCCACCATAAAAGTATGGGGGTTAGTATCAAAAGCTGGCTGAACCTTTTTGCAGTTTCCTGTTTTTCCTCTTCTTGTGAGCATGGGTGGAGGCAAGTTGATATTTTTAGTTCTCGATCAGGTTCCAGGCCCCATTAAATTCCGTTTGTACAAAAGTAAGCCCTAGTCCAGCAAGCACTGAACGTACAACATAACTCATATTGAGTAGTCCCATTGATTTCAGTGAAGTTATTCACATGAGTAAAAATATACATGTGCTTAAATGTCTTCTTGCTGAGCAGCATAGAGGTAGACAAGACATTGTCTCTTTTCTGAAGATCGAAAGATTTAAATAAATCAAGACATACAAGGGTAATGCAACAAACCATAGAAGGGAATTTGAATAGAAGGATGGTTACATAGACTAACAGTGAGAATAACATGATAGTTCCAAAGTTTATGGGAATTCTTGGGTAATGGCTCACTAATGTGAATAAACAGTTCACAATGAGACAGATTCTGATATGATGTTGACCTGGAGTAGTACCTGACCCCTTGAGTACCGCTTAAGCAGCAAGGTGCTACTCAAGATGAGAATAATGGACATCATCACTTGGATACTTTTACTGATAGCGGCCTTGATCCAAAGCCCATGGAAGGACTCTGATTAATTTCACTGGGCTTTGGCTCAAGGGCCATGCAGTGTATATTTTCCTGTGCTCAAAGTCATTACTTGCCAGTTTCACTTCCTAGTACTTTACTTCAAACTCCAGGTCAATGGAGGCTCCAAATGCCAAATAAGGCACTCGTATTACGGATTAAGACCATCCACACAAGAAGTAAATCAGGAATAGCTATTCCACTTTAAATTCACTCCCTACCTTAATCTGCATTAATTAACAGGTCCAAAGAGACAGAGCAAAAGAAACAGTGACTCCGCTGCTGATCAGTATGGAAATTAGTAGGCACAACAAGCCAGCTATCTCACCAGTAGCACCTGTAGGCTTCAGTGGAAACTACGAGCATTTCTAAGGATCAAGTCTATTGCTTTGTGCTGAAAGTAACCCTACAGGGAATGCTTGAGTATCGCTAGGGTTTGTTGATTAAATATTTGTAGAACATATTCCATTTCTTCACATAATCGAAGAACCTCTTTGCCAGAATATGTTGTGAAGGCCAAGACTATAACAGGGTTCCAAAAAAGAACTAGATAAATTCATGGAGGATAGGTCCATCAATGGCT
Source organism: Mauremys mutica (assembly GCF_020497125.1). Lineage (NCBI taxonomy): Eukaryota > Metazoa > Chordata > Testudines > Geoemydidae > Mauremys > Mauremys mutica. Next base: position 6,671,105 of record NC_059081.1, on the reverse strand, counting down.
ATTAGCCAGGATGGGTAGGGATGGTGTCCCTAGCTTCTGTTTGCCAGAAGCTGGGAATGGGCGACAGGATGGATCGCTTGATGATTGCCTGTTCGTTCCCTCTGGGGCACCTGGCATTGGTCACTGTAGGAAGACAGGATACTGGGCTAGATGGACCTTTGATCTGACCCAGTATGGCCGTTCTTATGTTATGTTCTTCTTCTTATTATTATTATATTATATTCTTATTTATTAAACAGTTGATTGGGGTGGGGGCGGGAAGTCCACCATATTGTTTTATTTTGTGGAAGAGCTCTGTGTGGCTCGAAAGCTTGTCTCTCTCACCAACAGGAGTTGGTCCACTATTAAATATTATGTCACCCACCTTGTCTTTGCTGAGAGTGGGCAGAGAAAAGGTGCTGTGTGTTTCTGGTGCTGTCTGCATACTAACTTTTAATGATGTTCTATCTGAGCATTGAAGCCACATATCATACTTCTCACAGAAGTCATTGATGGAAAGAACCACTTATCTCATCTAGTCCATATTCCTTATGTTGTAGAATTGCTCCCCAGAGTACCTATTTCTAGTGATTTGTCCAGTCTTGTTTTAAATCTCTCTGCCATTGGAGCTTCTAATCTTGCAGAAAGCTGCACTGCCGTACGGTGTTCACTGTGGATAGCAGTGAACACATCTGCCAGTTTTACTATTAAAAATAGGCTATTTTGATTTAATTGGATGGGTGAGAGTTGTAGAGGTATCAAATCATTCTAATGGCAAATTGTTGTGATTTAAGGTATTGTGGATGTCAAAGTAATGCAACCTGGGCTTCTTTATACCTCACTTTATTCTGTTGCAGTAGCTCAGTTGTCCTATCGAGTGGCTGTTTGAGAAGTAACATACTTTCAGTTTGATATGTAAAAGGTAGGTCATGCTGCAGCCCAGTTCTTCCTCCTTATGAAGGAATGGAGAGCCACTTCCTTACAGAAACTATTCCAGGGAGGAGGAGGAGGAGGAGTCGTTATTATTATTTATTATTATTTGTCTATGATGTCTAGAAGGAAGCTATGGCAATGCAAGTTGATATAATGCACGAGGAAAAGTTCAGGTAGAATGATTAAAGTAGAAGACTGAGAGCAAGGAACTCATGCCTTCCAATTCTGACTCTGCCACTAACTTGCCATGTATCCTTGGACAAGTAAGTTGTGGGAAACCCTTCATAAAGTGAATATATTATTTTGTGAAAAACAAGGAAGAATGAATGACTCTTGAAAAGCCACCTGGAATTATGTGAGCTGGTTGATTGCATGCAGTGGAGGGACTTGAAAGGTACCCTTAATGGAGGGTACATTTTGCAGTTTTAGGTGCACTTTAAAGTTTGCTTTTAGATTAGCTGAATGGAATTCTAATACGAAAGAGCATCCCATTGAAAACACACTTTCCCTGCAGAAAGTCGAGTGCAATCTTTGAAGTTCTAAGTCTACTATATAGAAAGAGCACAAAATATTGATTTAACAGCTAAGAATTGCCCACCAGGAGGTAGAGTTTTAGGGGCACTGTGAAATTGTAAGATCAAATTGATGCTCAAAGCTGTTATATATGGGAAATGATAGTCCTTGCTAGAGGTAATATGCATCCAGTTTGTTTGATCAAGGGGATGTACCTAATATATGTTTCATTTTTCAACATCTGTCTTTCTCTTCTTTGTCTTCCGGTTCAGTTTAAAATTACAGATGCTTCTAATTGCAAAACTGAATGGAAGGGAAAGTGCATTGTGTATCTTTGATCTACATTTATGGCTTACTCCCTAAAAGTTGGCTTGACATTTGCCCTATGCACCTTTTCAACAAGTTTGAAGAACTTGCGATTGAAGAGCGACTTTTGCTATGGTTTAGGTGGCTTTGAGCAAAGTACAGACTTATTTCTATTGAACTAGCTTTATTGCTTTTTCTGTGTACTACTGGAATGTGCAGGGTCTTCCAAATAAATCTTGTTTTTCTTAAGTATCTGAAAGTGACTAAAGAAAAATGAAATAAGCCTATGTCAGTTTAAAATGTATGTTGTTTAGTTTCTTCTCCGTGGCTATAAATAGCTCTCATACATATTAAAGTAACCCATGGCTGCACACCAAGCAGAGAATGAAGTCAAGATTAATAAGGGTTACCACTGGGAGACATAAGGAGAAACTGATGAAAGAAAATTTGAAGCTGAATATCAGGAGACTTATCCCCAGAAGTGAGGAAGGGAATGGGGTGAGGCCTATAACTTTTTTGGCATTATTGCTGTTTTGTCTTGAGATTACACCCAAAGGCCTCAATCAGGATCCGGGCCCAATTGTATCTGAATGTACCTTTGGCAAGGGTCAACCAAACAGGATAGGGGAAGTATGGAAGAGAAAGGAATCTTACTCATAAAGGGCTAGCCATTGCCCAGATTCTAAGGTTGTGGGTGCACTATAACCACCTAGCTAGATAAGTGGGCACTTGTGTTCCACTACCAAACTTTTAGAGCCACTCTCCTTCCTGCAAGAGTGAGATCCTGAAGAGTATGAAGGAAACATAAGGGTTTCTGAGTCTGGGGACTGGGGGATGTTATGATAGATCGGGAGATGTGTGTATGTCAAATTCTGAATTCCGTTTTGTTTTGTGAATGTCATGTTGTATCTTCCATTTTTAATGTAAACCTCAGTGTGGCTTTCAGCATTGTCCATTTTGTAGACTTGTAGAGACTTGACGCCTTGTGGAGAGTCTACATCAGGAAGCTAGGACATAGCAACCAAAGACCATCAATGTTAAACGGCTCTACCCTAGTGGAACAATGGGCTTGGTACCAGCAGAGCCTCTGACTTTACCCAAAAACCAATGGCGGGTGGAGGTGGCACCTGGAAATTCCTCTGCACAGGGGGACAGTTCCACTGCTGGAGTCTGGAGGGGCTGCCCTGAATTAAGGACTTGGACCAAACTCAAGGGTGGGTGTTGAGGTCGACCTGAGCGGAATGGTGTTAAGACATTTGTTGTATTCTTAAAATCTGTAACTCTAATGCTTTTTCAAAAGCAAAACTGTTTGTGGTTAAGAAATTCCTTTGCTAAACCTGGTGCCTTGCTTTACTGCCATGTTGTACCTGAAGGGGGATGTTCGGAAATTTGCACTCCAACATCCAGATTGTCTCTGGGAGGGAATGGTATAAGCAACAAGGGGCTTGGGGGAAGCTGCAGCACTGGTTCCAGGGGCTAGGCAGCTGGACAGTGGGGTCCCACTGCTTAAGAAGAGGTGCAGACACAGAGTCTGCACACGATAGTACAACTGGGTGATCCAGAGCGAGGAACAGTGATCCATCACTACGTAGACCCAGGGGGTGGGGCTGGGGGCTTAGAAGAATGTGAGGTTCAGCAGTTGTATCCAAGCCCAGCAGAGTGGTTTTCATGCAGAGAGTGGGAATGGACCAGGTTGTGAGAGAAGGAATGCAGGGATGGTCAAGCTGTGCCTGGGGAGGGAAGGCAGCAATACTGTGGTCAATATTCTCCGGAGGCTTGCCATGGGGAAGAAACTGTAATTTACAATCAAGGTTCCTCTGATGACTACTCAAGAGCTGAAAGTCATCCACGTGCACTGGCCCTCTCTCCTGTAGTTCAGTTCCAGGGCCCTTATTAGAGAAGTAGGAGTTGCAAGTGGCTCTTACATGGCCACTCTGCTTTCCAAGTGGACTTTCATGGTTTCCTCTGGCTTCTTCCAGGGGAGTGAATCAAAGCCATTAGCTAAGAAATAGTATTTTGTGGCTATTTGTCCCCATCTGCCCAGATTTGGGCCTGTACATGACATTTTGAACATGCACCATGAACAAGGAGTAAGATGTTGCATGAACAGGAAATCTGAGAGTCACTCAGGATGAGTCGTGGTTTTTTTTTTTTCTTCCCCTTTATGACTCTTGTGAAACATGCAGGTTTTGGAGAATAAATAAATGATCTTCACGGTTGAGATGCAGTTAAACAAATTTCATTCTGTCTAAGCTGTGGCAGCAAGATAAATAAATTAGAGAGACATGCAATAGAGGAGTCGGTTTCATGGTTTGCAGGAAGTTTGGGACGCATGATAAAGCCTTAAGAATGAGTCAAACAGTCAGATTTTTTGTGGCAGATTTTTTTTTTTTTTAATTGAATATAGCCTCTTCTCTTCGGCTCAATTATTTGTACATCAGGCTATTTAACGCTTTCCTGCTCACAGTGGATATAGCAGCAGTTCCAGCAAAATCCTGACATGTGAAGGGAAATTGGTCTGATGTCACTGAGTGGAGCCGTTAGATGCGGAAGTGTCCTGTCCACTCCAAGATGATACAATAATGAATAAGGTTGATAAGATTTGGAAGCAGGACTGGAATGGAGCTCCTGAGTCCAGTCCCCTGCTATCACAGGAAACCATGCCATTGTCAGGAACCATGAGCTGTCATTCCCTCAGCTGAGCCTGGGGCTAGCCAGTTAATGAGCCCAGCTGGGCTGCAGCAGCATCGCCTGATTGGCCAGCTCACCTGCTTGGCTGCAGGGAGCCAACAGGTCTGTCTTTAAGCTCAGCGGCAGATGGCCAGCTGCTCAACACTTATGCCTCAGCTGCAATCTCTCCTGTGCCTGCTTTGTTCCCAGACATATTCATGTCCAGTTCCCTTGTCCAGCTTCTGACTCTGGCTCTGTCCCTCGGCTCTGACTCTTGGTCCTTGGCTCTAACCATTAGGTCAGACTTCCCACGTACCAGGTCCTGACAATCATACAATCCTTTTAGTAAACTTATCAAGCTCCATCTTCAAGCCTGTTATGTTTCTTGTCCCTGAAACTCTTACTGGGAGGCTGTCCCAGAATCTCACTCCTCTGATGATTAGAAACCTTCTTCTGATTTCCAGCCTAAATTTCTTCCTGGCCTATTTATTCTTGAAAGTCAGCTACAAAGGATTGTCGTGAAGGTGGGCTCAAGCTTCAAAAAGTGTATCTGGATTTTAAACACTGCTGCATGCAGGGTGTCCCATCTCTGTACTATATCTGGTTGAAATATTTTAGAGTGAAACATTTTCCTGTCCCCAAAACAGGCTTTGTCATAAAAGGTATCTTTTTATTGCTGGATGAAAAATTCTGGTTTTCAATGGTAAACTTTGAAATGAAAGGGAACTTTTTCCATTTTGAATTGCATTTTCAGTTTTCAAAAAGCATATTTTAAATGAAATTTTCATTTCAATTGAAATGAAATGTTGTTTTAGTTTGAAATTTCTCACAAAAAATAAAAAATATGGATTTTTTCATGGGGGTAAAAGGATTTTCTGCTGGCCAGGAAACTCCTAGGACACGAAATAATCATAACATATACCTGCATTATCTGTATTTTATTAGTTTGTATGGGGGTGTCTGTTTCTCAGCTGTAAAATGTGGGTAATGGTAGGGGTAGTATCAGAATAAACAGGTTATTGATTTAGAGTTCCCAGACTACTTCAGTAATGCAGGCCGCGTGAGTACCTAGATAGACAGAAGCAAAGCCTTCTGGGAACATTCTCAGGAACAGTCTCTAGTGGGGTTCTGAGAATTTTCTTTCATGCTGCATATTGTTTTCAGTAGAGCGTGTCATCTGTTTACTTAGCTACACTGTAAAGAAACACCTCCTTAATGATATGTTTCTGTGTTCCGTTACTTTCAAGTGTATATTAATACTATTATACTGATACCTGTGATTTTTGAGTGTACATCAGATCATTGTATTGATACCGGATGTTCTTCAGTGTATGTTAATACTATTTATTGTTAGCTGATGAGCTCAAGTGTATTTTAATACCCCTGTATTGATTGATACTAGATACTGAACTTCTTCAGAGATCTAACATGGAACATATAACATAAACCTTTTGTTTAACATAAAGCCCAATGTAACTGCTGAATCTGTGAAAGGATATCCTATAATAAATTACTTTTCCTCTTCGTGGGTCAGACTATCTAACAAAGTTCCTTTTCTTCTCCTCTTTGTCACTCTCTGAAGTGTACCTAGTCAGATCATTTTCAGACTCATTCCTGAAAGCAATTACTTCATCCTGACATGTTGTGGAAATGTTGTATGGGTCTGATTTTGTTCACTCTAAATCAGATGTCGTTTGCTGGCCCACTTCACGGGTCCCTTCTCTCACTGACGCTTACAAGAGTAATGAATGAAAGAGTTCTTTGAGCTAGATGTCGCATCTCAGGAGAAGGGCTTATAAGGAGCTATTGATTCTCTCCCCCTCCCACCTCATTTCCTGTATTTCAGTGGAAAGTATTGATAACCAGCATATAAGCTTCTCATGAGTTTCCTGGTTTTTAAATCCTTGCTTTGTTGTGACTTAAGGTAAAATTTTCCTTTATGAAATTGAAGGACGAAATGAGAGATTAAAATAAATCTCCAAGGTAAGAAAATACTCTGAGGAAGGAAACTCTCCAACTAGATAGTGTAAAGAAAAGTTTAATTAAAGTGACTGGCGCAGTACTTGAAAAATATAACAATACTTTTCACTTGCATCATGCCTTTCGCCTAGGGTGCTTTAAAAAGTATTTATTAATATAAGTCTTGGTCTGCCTGACCATAACAAGATAATAAGATCCACTGGCTAGAAGCGAGAAGCTAGACAAATTTAGGCTGGAAATAAGACATTCTTTACAGTGAGGGTAATTAACCACTGGAACAACCTACACAAGATTGTGGTGAATTCCCCATCACTGTCCATTTTTAAATCAAGATTGGATGTTTATCAAACAGATCTGCTGCAGTTCAAACAGGAATTAGTTCAGGGAAGTGCTGTGTCCTATGTTGGACAGGAGGGAGGTCAGACTAGATCATCACCATTGTCCCTTCTGGCCTTATCTATGATGAGTGATGTTGCCTTTACCATGCTCCCAGTCAGTGGCCGATTAGCCACTGGGCCAACAGGGCCCTGGCCAATTGGGGGGCCTAGAAAAATGGCCACCCCTCATCTCAACTCCACTGTCCTCACCTTCCTGGTGCTCTTGCTGGGGAGTGGGGTTGGGGTGTAGGGGCTTGCCCCGCTCTGCCTGCCCGTCCGGCGTTCCTGCAGGTGGAAGAGGTAGGGAGGGGTCCCCACTTGCTCTGGCCCAGGGCCCCGGAACATCCTAATCCGCCTCTGCTCCCAGTCCTTGCTGGACAAAAGAGAATGAGAAACTGGATCTGGGAATCAAATCTTTCTCTCTCATTGCAAGGCAGGGGTCTGTACGCCAACACCACCAGGCCAAAATTTAAGCAGTGCTTTAAGAGTAGACATATATTTCAAGTAGCAAGTGTTAAGCGCTGATATAAAGAGATGTGTGCGAAGCAGCCAGTTGAAATGCTCTGCAAGAAGTTTTACTGGTCCTACAAACCCCAGGAACAGTGATGGATATTATTGAGCACCATCAACAGGCACCTTCTCAGTTAACCAATTAGTTACATATGTACAGACATCTCTGTTTCATCAAGAGCTCCTGTTACAGCACGTAACAATCCACTGATTTTTCCTGCTCCCTCAACGGCACAGCTATCAAGATGGTTTTGAAACTAAAAGTGCTTTACTCCCCCACTCACTTGTTGGCTCCCATCCTACTCCCATTTCCAGATATAGACGTTCAGATTGGAACCAAAAAAACAAATCTGATTTAGTATTTACAGTCTGACTGCCATAGGTTCGCCTCAGTTTAAAATGATTGCCTCACCATGGGAGCAGAGGAAAGCATTCATTAATGATAGCAGGATGACTTGATTTTGCAGCTGGCTTTAAGCATTCGTATTTAATGTAAAGCACTGGGATACAGGCAGCTGAATGCCTTTCTAATGGATGAGTAGAAGAGGAGGCCCCTCCTTTTTTTGTATTCAGACATTGGTGTGTCACAGTGAGAGCCTGAGTGCCTAGCTCTTTGCTCTTTGCCTCGTTAAGCGTCAGCTTCTCTAATATGTATTCCAGAGAGCTGGTTAAGGTTCACAACTTTGTAATATTTAAAAACCGGACACTCCAGCAGAAGTGCCGGAACCTCCCACACCCTCTCTCTTCACCTAAGGACCCTCCCCTGCCCCACTCACTCCTCTTCCTCCTCCCCCCATCGCTGACTGCTCTTCGTCTCTTCCCCCCCTGCCCGCCTGGGTTGTGAGGGACTTTCCTGCAGAGCCGGGGCGGGGAGCTTCAGCTGCCCAATGCAGGTATGAGGCAGCCCCGGCTGAGTAGGGGCTGGCAAGGGTGATGACCTGGTGCCTCCCCTCGCCATCTCTGCCTGCAGTAACTGGACTTTTGGTGTCCGGTCAGTGGAGCTGACTGGACACTGTCAGGTCCCCTTTCCAAACGGACTTTCCAGTTGAAAACTGGGCACCTGGTCACCCTAGATATGGTTGGTTTTCCAGGTCTTCTGCTTAGGTCTTTTTATTTTGGTTGATACAGGGAATAAATGTTTGATTGGAACTAATTGATCAAACCTGTGTTGAGGGGAAAAAAGGATGCACAGATATCCACTGGGACACTGCAATACGTCCTCTTAAACTGTCTCATGGTCTGGAAAAATAGTTTCTTGTTGCTGCTCTGGTATCAAAAAGGCTGTTTTGATCAGTGTGGGAAGTGTACTTATTAAAACCTTGACTGAATTATGGGATGTTAAAAGCTTTCCAGCAGTGTTTTTTGTAGGAAGGGACTGAGTGAAGTGAGACACAGATTTTGATTTATCCGTTATGTTCTTAAGACAAAAGCCTAGAAAAACCATACGACTAAATCTTCAGCTGATATAAATGGACTTCAATGAAGCTACACCAATTTACACCAACTCAGAATCTAGCCCATACCATTCAATGCATTGGTAGCAGAACTCTTCCCATTTTGAATAGGGTGACCAGATGTCCCGATTTTATAGGGACAGACCCGATATTTGGAGCTTTGTCTTATGTAGGCGCCTATTTCCCTTCACCCCATCCCGATTTTTCACACTTGCTATCTGGTCACCTTAATTTTGAATGATGATCTAACTAAACTTGCTCAAAACTCTCTTGCACAGAAATCTTTTTTCCTCTATTTTTTTTTAAATAATCAAATTTCAAAATGTTGATAAAACTTGAAAATTCATAAAATGTTGATCATCATTCCTTTGAAACCTAGGCTGTTTCCTTCTTCCCACCCACCCCTTCTTCCACAATAACAACATATATATGCATAAAGATTAACTGTCTTGTGATAAAATTTCAGTAAAAAGATATTGAAAAAGATAAACAGTGCCATAAGACAAACCTATGATAATCTCATGAGATACACAGATGTTGTGTCTGAGGTTGGAGTGTGAATTTTTTCTTGCTCCCAGCAAAATTTGCAAAGCTACATTGGCTAAAAATGGATTTTTTTTTACCATTTTACAAAACATTGGGGAAAATCGAATCTAACTGTCCATGCACTTTCAAAATTATATTGCAGCTCCAAATAGAAATGCTGTTAAACTATAAAACAGGGAAATAATGTAAGATAATGATGTCAAATATTCATTTGAAGTCACCATTGCGTGGAATAACTAACACCTCTCTGGTGTCCTGTTGCTGAATTGGGCTAGCAAATTATCATCAGAGAGAGAGCTTTTTAAACTCAGTTTGATGAAGCTAAATATGAGGAGGGTTCCAGGCATTGCTCAACAGTGCTAGACACAAACACATTCACTGCATTGTTAATCCCACTAATTCAATACAAAGCATGCAAGCCTCTGTGAGATTTATGCAAAAGTACAGCCTGAAGTGTATGATTAATGTTGGGAATAGATATGGAAAGAGCTGTTGCAGTCTATTGGCTAAGGTTAATCGTGTCAAGGTTTTAGGGAAATATTTATTTTTTTGAGGTGATGAGGATATATATAATATTATAAAGTTTTTTGACGATAAAGAGTAGGATGCCAAGAAGAAACAGGAATTAGTTGCTGACTTTTGGCTCTTCCTCTATTTTACAGCTTTAGTTTTGCAGTAAGTTCCTCCCAGTATTATTGTTACTAACAACAGTTATAATATTTTATAGCATCCTTCACAGCAAAGTGCTCTCCAGACTTAACTGATATTTAAAACTATCCATGGGGATCATTTCATCTATCCATGAAAGGCAGCCACGTGGTGGGTGACTGTAACTTTTTTGATTGAAAGTATAGCGATAATACGCAAAAGCTTAGGATAGGAACTAAAGTGCTGTATCAGTTTGAGGTTGTAGGAAGAATTTAAGTAGACTGCAGTTTGGACAAGACACTAGAATGTAGAACTCATTCCTAGAAGTTTTCTTTTTACCCTCCTTCCATTCTTATTAGAGTGTCTTCTTCCTGGTTGGTCATTATCTTTGGTTGCAGTGTTGTTGTAGCCTTGTTGATCCCGGTGGGTAAGGTAGTATCTTTCTTTGAATCCTAGAAGATCAGGGTTGGAAGAGACCTTATGAGGTCATCTAGTCCAACCCCCTGCTCAAGCATGACCAGCCCCAACTAAATCATCCCAGTCAGGGCTCCCTAGGTAACCCATTCCAGTGCTTCATTACCCTCCTAGTGAAATAGTGTTTCCTAATATCCAACCTAGACCTCCCTCACTGCAACTTGAGACCATTGCTCTTTGTTCTGTCATCTGCCACCACCGAGAACAGCCTAGCTTGATCCTCTTTGGAACCCTCCTTCACGTAGTTGAAGACTGCTATCAAATCCCCCCTCCCCCAACTCTTCTGCAGACTAAATAAGCCCAGTTCCCTCATGTTTCAGAGTAGCAACCGTGTTAGTCTGTATCCACAAAAAGAACAGGAGTACTTGTTGCACCTTAGAGACTAACAAATTTATCTGAGCATAAGCTTCCGTGGGCTACAGCATATTCATAGCTGAATTTGCATATCCGTAGCTGAATTTGCATATCTTATGTCGACCCCCATCCCCCAGTGTAGACCTAGCCTAAGTTTTACACTTGTGATCACACTGCCAGCATCCAGTGAATAATAATCATGACTATTGAGTGATCTTTGGAATTTCCATTCCATGGACAATATTGACATTTCAACACAGGAAATGAGATGACAAGTTGAAATTTCTAAATTTTAAATGGAAAACATTTTTTGAAAAAAAAAACGGATTTGGAATTGTCAGAATGTTTCATTTTGACATTCCTGTAATCAAAATGTTTTGTTTCATTTTGTTAAAATGGCATGAAATGCTTCATTTTGAACCAGATCAACATTAAACAACATTTCTCTTACATTATGGGAGTTGCAATTCAGGCCCCCCCTTGTCTCTTATGGGCCAAGTGTATTATGGGAGATCCAGTCCAGCCAGAAAGCCTAATGCCCTCATTCTCCCCCAAGACAATGTGCTTAAAAAGGAAATACAGTTTAATATCTTGTTTGCTGATTGAAAATTGAACATTTGCGATCAATTCAATAAAATGAAATATTCCAATTTGGGTCAAATTGACCAAAATAAAATATTTCATTTGGATTTTCCTGATGAAAAATTGTTTTTTTCTTGGCAATCTACCTAAGGCTACTTATAGTGTTATCAGTATTTATGCCTTTATTTGCAATGCAGCTAATGAGAGAGATTACACATGTAATGTAATGGAGCACATCCAATGCATATATCCATCCCGCTTGAGCAGATTATGCAATACAGTGATGGGCTAGGGTGGAGTGCACTGTCTCTATCCTCCTACTGCTTGATTGCTTTATATCTGTGCTTGTGCACAGAAACTGTCAGTTCTCCGTAATGTGAGGAAGAGAACTCAATAAGACATTGTATTGCCGAAGCACAATCTGCACTCTCAATAAATAACATGTGTAATTCTTAGCAAGGGGACCTGGGGTTCATTACTAAGTTCTGGGCAGATTCATTTTAATCCCTATTGTATGGTGAAATTGAACTTCTTTTTTGGAGTCTATCGTCATTTTGGGCAGAGGGTGATGGGGCTGGAATCCAGTTTTGTTTTGTTTCTTCATATATTGTAGGATAGATAATTTGGACAGGTCTCTTCCTTCCCTCGATAGCAAACAAGATGAGGTGTTGGGGATGTTACAGTCGGGTGTACTCTGTGAAGGGCAGGCATATCACGGAGTAAAATATAGCCGTGATTGGTAAAACAGAGGACAAAACTGTAGCGGGGTAGGAGATGCATCTTTCTGGAGATGTGATTGGTTTCAGAAGGATTACATTTGATTCTGTTTAACTGTGATGGGCACACTTTCTTTCAGTCTAGACAAGAACCTCAGCTCACCTGGAAGTACCTATTGTTGTGGTTATTCATTTGCATTACAATAGCATCTATAGACCCAACCAAGATCAGGAGCCCATTATGCTAGGCACTGTACTCACAAATAGTAAGAGGCAGTCTCTGCCCTGAAGAGCTTACAGTCTAAATAGCAGTGACAGACACAAAGAGGTGAAACAATTTGACCAAGGTCACACAGTGGCAGAGGTCACAGCTGGGCTGATGATATTTTTGACACAAAATAACAGCCTGCCTGTCAAGGAAGAGCAGAAAGGGGACACAGGGGAGAGCTCTGTTCGGTATCAGGGAGGCTACACAATAGGTGAGAAAGAAGTGTCCTTCCATCTCTTGAGCCAAGCAATCCCCATTGCTCTTCTTCCCTGCTGACTTGCCTTGATTGGTGGCAAAGGGATGCTTCAAGGTGAGGCTCACTGGCGATCTGATCCTGCCTCGACGAGCTCCTTACAGTTGGAACCCTGTGTCCAGGCATAGGCCCATGGAAAGCAAAGCTTCTCCAGAATCGGGACTGAATTTGAACAGAGAGGTGTTTATTTTACTTTTCTTACTGGCAAAAGAGTGGCAGTAATGTGGGTTGGAGTTTTGTTGCTGTGGATTGGGTGTCTCCTGTTGTATAGTCTTAAACAAGTCTACTAAACACACACAAGACTCCTGTTGCAGAGCCTCAAACGAGCCTTCACTGAATGCACAAAGCGGAAGGGGCTAAAAACAGTCACATCTCAGTGCATTTCCTTCCCTTTACTGTCCACTTTTTCTACAGGGAAATTTCCCTTATCTGAAAGTGTCTTCAATGGTACCAATACCAGTGAAACTCCTAAAACTGTTTTGGTGTTTTCTTTCCAGTGAAATTAAAGGGTTCGTATTCACTGTCATGATAGATCATAGTGGCTGCAGACTCTGAGCAGAGAACTGTTCGGATCCATCATGCCAGGATAAGGCATTGATGCAATTGTGACGGTTCCATGGACGTACTGTAGCATCACATTCAATGGAAGGGTTTCTTAGATTCAGTACATTATCATCAGGATTGTAGAATGCTTTTCACATCATGGAACCTTTCAGTCTATTACATGGTGTTTTGTGGATGGATATAGGTCAGTGGTGGACAACCTGCAGCCCGCGGGCCTCACACACCAGACAGTTTGTTTATATTGGCATGCTCCCAGTGGCCGTGGTTCACCGTTCTCGGCCAATTGAATCTGCAGGAAGCGGCAGACAGCAGGTCCCTGTGACCCACGCTGCTTCCTGCAGCTTCTAGCTTCCACCGCGGCCGCTGGGAGCTGTGGGCGGCCACGCCAATGTAAACAAACTGACTTGCGGCCCGCCAGCGGATTACCCTGAGTGGCCGCAGGTTGCCTACCACTGCTATAGGTAGATGTGATTGATTTTAGTGATTGACCTCTAAAACTCTAACACCACCATTCAGTTCCCAAAACTGAACAACCCCATTCAATTAAAGTCTAGCTTGAACACATCTGAAGTTCATTTATATCCCTAGGGCTGGTATAGGTGCTCCAGAATCAAAGCTTCTTTCAAGCTAGAAAATCTGACAAGATGACCGGCAGTCTCATCCCTGTGCTCCAGCTTTGTCATATATTCACACTTTGCTTGAAATCCATGTTCAACAGAATGTTTCAGAAGTCCCCCGTGAGATATTCAGACACAGGTCTGTTCTGTATGATGGTTGTCACTTCTTATAGCTCACGCATGAGCTTTCCTGCACTAATAGAACTGTTTAAAAGGAAGAAAGCCATTTTTTTTATGGGAGTGTCATTTTGACACTTGCAACTTTGATTTGATTCCTTTTTCATTCATTTAGATCCCTTGGAGGAGCTACTTGGTATTTTAAATCAGTTTCTTCTTGTTGGTTGTTCCCTGTCCCCATTTGCTTGGGTGTAAATGGCAGGTCACAGAGATGACATAGGCAAAATCTGCAAGGTAGACAGGTGCTTCTGCACCTGCACTTCCTTAAATCAAGGCTGTAATCATGTAAATTACAAACATCTGTGTTGTAGGGCCCTGCACATTCATAATCTCTTTTTCAGTTTGGTTCATCAGTTGATCTTTGGCAGGAAAAAACAGAAGAAGCTACATCCTAAAATAACTCCTCTGGAAGATAGTTAACCTCAAGTCTGCCTGGACTGTGCCAGCGCTTCTCCTTCTGTTCACAGTTCAAACCCACCCCATTACCTGCCTAATAAAGTGAGAGAGCAGATAATCATTGGCGTCATTACAGGAGCCTGCTTCTGTAGATCTGTAAATAAGCTGCTGTTTGCTGCCCTGCATGTGTGTCAAGTGAGATGAAGACAAAATCCTGAGCCTGTCTTTTTAATGCATCAGCTTGGATGAGCTGACACTTCTTCTAACTGAACTTTCTTCTGTCTTTCCACACCCAGACATAGCTAAGACGTTCAGTTTGAGTGTTGCAGCAATTTTGCCAAAGACTAATTTAAGAGGCAGTGTAACAGATCTTCAGCGGATGTAAATCAGCATAGCTCGGTTGACTTTAATGGAGCTATTCCAATTTACCCCAGCACAACATCTGGCCCGGTATTAATTTAGTAATGTCTCTAGTCCAGGGGTGGCCAACCGGAGCCTGAGAAGGAGCCAGAATCAGCTCCCCTCCCCATCTCCGCCCTGCTCCCAGTGCCTCCCACTCACCGGCAGCCCCGATCAGCGCCTAGGGTGACCAGATCACCCAGGTCAAATATCGGGACGCCGGGGGGGGGGGGGCGGGGGCAGAGGGGGAAAAAATGGCGGCAGAGCAAAAAAAAAAAAAAAAATCCCCCACACCCGATTCCTCCTCCCTCCGCAAGCGCTGGAGGGAGGCCCGGGAGACTCAGGGGAGCACGGGGCCGGGGTGAGTGTGAGTCCAGCCTGGCCCCGAGCAGGCAGGACTCAGGCGCGGTATCTGGAGGGAGAGTACGGGGTGGCCTGCGGGGCCAGGTAGCGGCTGTTCTCCCCACCTGGGCAGCAGGACTCGGGAGCAGCCGCTGCTGCAGCTCCCACTGCTGCGGGGGGAGGAAGCGGCCGCTGGCCAAGCTCGGCAGCTGCGGCTCTGGCGCCCACGAACCCCCCGAGCCCGGGCCTGCTGCGGGGACCCAGTGCGCACGCTGCGCATACCCAGCCCCTGGCCACTCGCGTCTGGGCTGGCTGCCCAGCTGGTGCAATCCTGCGGGCGGCCTCGGAGTGGGGGCAGCAGCCCCCGAGCCCCCCGCATCCCGCTCGGGTCCTGCAGGGGAACGAACGGGACTGGGCTGCCGATGCCTCCACCACAGGATTGCACCAGCTGGGCAGCCAGCCCAGACGCGACTGGCCAGGGGCTGAGCGCAGTGTGCGCGCTGCCCCGCAGCAGGCCCGGGCTCGGGGGGTTCGGGCCCGGGCACCAAAGCCGCAGCCGCCGAGCGCCACGTGCTTGGCCACTTCCTCCCCCCGCAGCAGTGGGAGCTGCAGCAGCGGCTGCTCCCGAGTCCCCTGCCCAGGTGGGGAGAACAGCCGCCACCTAGCCCCACGGGCCGCCCCCCTACTCTCCCTCCAGGTACCGCGCCAGAGTCCTGCCTGCTCGGGGCCAGGCCAGACTCACACTCACCCCGGCCCCACGCTCCCCTGCGTCTCCTGGGCATGGCATGCTTGGAAAGAGGCGGGGATTTGGGGAGGGAGACAATGGGGCAGTGAGGGGGCGGGGATGGGGGCGAGGATTTGGGGAAGGATCCAATGGGGGAAGGAGGGGGCAGAGTCGGGGCAGGGGAGGGTGCGAGCCCTTCGGGCTCCGGAGCCTTTGCTTGTTTGTCCAGTGTCCCGACCTAACATTGGTCGGGACGCGGGACAAACAAGCAAATATCGGGACAGTCCTGATAAAATCGGGACATCTGGTCACCCTATCAGCGCCTCCCTCCTCATACCTCCCGATCAGCTGTTTCATAGCATGCAGGAGGCTCTGGAGGGGAGGGAGAGGAGCGAGGACACAGCAGTGAGCACCCCCTGGCATCTTGGAAAGTTGGCGCCTGTAGCTCCAGCCCCGGAGTCGGTACCTATACAAGGAGCCGCATGTGGCTCCGGAGCCACAGGTTGGCCACCCCACTTTAGTCCATGCAACATCTTTGCACTCAGAGGGCCATATTCAGCCTTTATGTTCAAAGGAATGGAATCAGCAAATTAAGTGGGTTCAGCTCCATTCACATCAGTGTAGCCGGGCTCATTTATATCAGGGCTGAATAGGATTCAGATTCTCCTATCTATCCAGGCAACCCTCTGAGATCTTTTAAGTGCGTTTAAAGAGCCAGCCTGCTCATTCTCAAAACATAGTTCTCTCCCACCGTTCATTCTCAGAATAGTTAAAGAAGTATTAGGGTTGGCCAGAAAACTTGAGTTTTGTGAAAATATTTGGAGGTTTTGAAATTTGTTGTGAAACAGAATGAAAACGAGACCTTTCCGGAGTGGAGAAACAGACAGACACCCCATTGCAGACTAGCCAATAATCTGGTGGTTAGGACACTCTAAATCTGCCTGATTCAGAGGAGGGATTTGACCCTGGGTTTCTCACAGCCCTGGAGAATGCCCTGATCACCTGGGTATTTGTTAGTTCTGAGAAACATTCTTATTTGTGTTACTGTAGTGACCATAGGTGCTGGCTTCCTTCAGGCCCCAGAGGTGCTCTGGCCCCACCCCCTTTCCCCAAACCCCCATCCCTTCCCCCCTCTTCCCGTCCAGTTCCACCCCCTTCTCTGAGAGCGCCCCATCCCTGCTCCTTCCCTCTCCCTCCCAGTGCCTCCTGTACACAACGAAACAGCTGATTGTGGCTGGTGGGAGGGTGAGGAGCTGATCGTTGGGGCCACCAGCGGGTGGGAGGCGCTGGTGGGGAAAGGAGGAGCTGGCTGCCGGTGGGTGCTAAGCACCCACTCATTTTTTTGTCGGCGCCTATGGTAGTGACCAGGAGCCAGTATGCTAGGTGCTGTACAAACTCAGAAACAAAACAGTCTCTGCTCCTAAGAGTGATGAAATGGAATTTTTCAACCAAAAAAAAAAATGTTTTATCAAAAATGTAGCAAATCATTTTTTGTAGCGCTACTGTGCACTTTTAAATAGGTGCTGTATTCCACCATAAGGATAGCTGCATTTCAGCAGTGGATAGTTTGGAGATGTTTCAGTTAGGTTCCCGAAGCTTGGATGCTTATTTCAGTCAAACCTGGTCTTTGAAGTCCTGCAGTCTTTCTTCAGTCCATAGATAGTTTTATTTTTTTGTGTTTGTTGAGTTTGTTTTTCTATTTTCATTGCTCACAACTAACTGACCATTAAAAGTCTCACTGGAGCTTCCTTTCCTTTCAGGTCTTCACAGGGAACACCAATGCGGACAGTGTTGTACATCACAAACTTCTGCACTCTGTGAAAACCCGCTTCCTGCGCTTCGTCCCTCTGAAATGGAATCCCAGTGGAAGAATAGGCCTGAGAGTTGAGGTCTATGGTTGCTCATACAGTAAGTGCCTTTAATGCAAATGTCATCAAACAACATTGTCAATGTTCCAGGAAGCCCCGGGGAATGTACCTGGCCGAGTACATCTTTTAATTCAATATGAACATGTACCACCATAATATCTGAGTGGAGTTGTAGCCTTCATGACAGATAAGCATTACTTGCTGGCTGAGCTCCCTTCCACTAACATCTTATAACATATCATCTTTGCCCCATACCCTGCAGTTACAGGGAATTAAACAGGTATAAAGGATAAGGGTCTGAGACTAAAGTAAAGTGGAAATATAATCAGGGGATTCATAGACATTTTAGAGAGTATGTTGGAATATTTATTGCATTTATATAAATACACCTTTCCAATTTCTGTATGGCGTATCATTTGACTGTACAAATCTGTTAGTTAGCTGTCTATGCTCTTTGCTTGAACAAATGCATCTTCTCGACCTCTCTAAACCTTTGCACCCCAACATTTTTAGATGTAGAGCCATTTTCCAAATGTGACCCCCAAACTTTCTTTTTTACAGTTCTACTGTGTCGGGCACTTACTAGGCCAGATTTCCAGCCGATGAAAATCGGCCCAGCTCCATTGTTTTCAGTATAACTAGATAGACAGCAGCAGACGATCTGGTCTGCAGTGCACAATTCTGGCACTGAGAACATCCCAACAAACAGAGGGGAGTTCAAAAGAATAGCGACAAAAATATCAGGGAGCTGGAGGGCTTGATCTATAAGAACCATGATGTGTACCTTGGCTAAGAGATGACTCAACGTGTCTGCACATGAATGGGGGAAGGTGAGATTGGAGGTGGAACATCATGATAATCTTCAAGTATTTGAAATACTGAGGTTGGCGGAACTATTTAAGGTGCTACACTGGGGTCTAATTAGGCCTAGTGGGGGGAAGTTATGACAAGGAAAGTTTAGGATGACTGTCAGGGCCGGCTCCAGAAAATCTGGGTGTTCTCTTCCCCCTCCCCCCAGTAAAGCCACTGGATCAGCACCTCTGATAGGAAGGCACAAGAACCAATATGTGACTGTGAGGGGACACACCCTCATTCTAGTAGAGAGGAAACTAACGTCCCTAACCAGACACACTTGTAAGGCTTTCCCTGGCTGGAGGGAGGCAGCTTAAAAAGGGAAAGCCTGACCTTTTATAAGCATGGTGACTAGGGGGAAGATGGCTCTATCTTGGAGACGGATGGCTACAGGGACAGATCGATGAGGAGAAAGGGTCTGCAACAGTCTGCTGCCTGTTATACTGTATGGACCAGGCATAAAGAAACGGTGACCAAAAGGAGGGGCTGGAGGCAGATCTGAATCATGAGAGAGGACACTAGAACTGACAGATAAGCCAAAGGACTTCCCAAAAGACCGCCCAAGAGACTGCCACTTTGATTCTCTGTCTCCCAGGGGTGGGGGAGAGGGAAAAGACCCCTTTTGTTGGTTTTCTGTTTGGAGATTCCCTTGTGGAGCACATGAGCCACCCAAATCGTGGTCTGGTGGGGACTCAGGAAGGACCCTGGCCCACCACGCTGACCTTTTTTTCACACTCCCTCCCCATAAACTCCTAAGTCACGCACATGTGTAGAGGGGAGGGTCAGTCGCACAAGAAGGGATATCCAGGACTGTGCTTGTGTTTGCGGAGAGATGGAGATTTCCTGTTTTGAACAGGAAGAGCGCACCATCAGCAGGAATCAGCTCCCACTCCACACCAGGTGGTGCTGGAGGTGGGCAAACTACGGCCCGTGGGATCCTCCTGCCTGGCCCCTGAGCTCCTGGCCCAGGAGGCTATTCCCCGGCCCCTCCCCCGCAGCCTCAGTTCACTGCGCTGCTGGCGCAAGGCTCTGGGCGGCGGGGCTGCGAGCTCCCGGGGCAGCACCGCTGCAGAGCCGTGGCCTGACCCAGTGCTATGAGCTGCGCAGCGGCGTGGCTGGCTCCAGCTGGGTGGCGCGGCTATTTGACCGGTGCTCTGGGCGGCACGGCTGTAGCACTGCCAGCCACTGGTGCTCCAGGCAGCATGGTAAGGGGCCAGGGAGCAGGGGGGGTTGGAGAGAGGGCAGAGGAGTTTGGGGGGCTGGTCGGGGGCAGGGAACAGGGGGGTTGAATGGGAGCAGGGAGAGCAGTCAGGAAGGAGAAGGGGGGTTGGATGGGGCAGTGGTGGGCAGTCAGGGGCAGGGGTTCCAGGGACAGTCAGGGGACAGGGAGCAGGGCAGTGGATGGGAGTGGGGGGGGGTGTATGGGGCAGGGGTCGCAGGGAGGCCATCAGGGAATGGAGATTTTGGATGGGGCAGGAGTCCCGGGGGGGTGCTGTCAGGGGGTGAGAAGCAGGGGGGTCAGATAGGGGGCAGGCCGCGCCTGGCTGTTTGGGGAGGCACAGCCCCCCCATAACCAGTCCGCCATACAATTTCCAAAACCCGATGCGGCCCTCAGGCCAAAAAGTTTGTCCGCCCCTGCAGTAGAAGGTCACCCTCTCCCTGGAGGGGTGCGGTGACTGTTGCGGCTGCAGGTTTGGCCTCAACGTCTGCAGTGAGCTGGGTTACGGCATGGAATAGCCTCCCGAATGAAGGTGTGGAAGTCTCACTATTAAAATCAGTGGTCCAGTGCACTAACAGTAACTGTAGAGGACACCGAGGAAGGTGGGGGCAGCTCGAGATGACCTTTAAATGCTGGTCCTGTTGAAGTCACAGGGAATTTTTCCATTGACTTAAACAGAGCCAGGATTTCACCTTATGATTTTATAATTTGAAATTGAATCCATTTTTTCTCCATGCATCTGAATTGTGCAGCTTGTCACTAATCTTCCAATAGCCACCTCCCCCCCCCAAAAAAGTTTTCCCCTTCTGTTTCAAGACAATGCTGATCTGCCTCTTGTATGAAAGCAGGACTCCTATATAGTCAAAATTAGAGGCCGCTCATCTGGCCTTTCTTGGATGTGCAAACTACTCTGGTTTATTCTCTCACGTAAGGGGTCACTGAGGGGGAATTCTTTGTAATATGCACTGCATTACTCCAGTCCAGGAGGGAGAGTTAGAGACAGAGGATTAAGGAAGGGAGGGAAGCAAGTGACCTGCTATCAAACTTTCAGGATAAATAAAGGCAAAGATCCTCTTAAAAATTATATTTTGAACTTGCAATCACCCATGATAACTACTCTCTGAATCGATTGAAGAAATACAAACTACCTTAGGGCAGGACAGTCAATGACTTTCCCTGGTGTGCCCCGTCTGACATGCAAGTTAACTGACGTTTAATCGATAACAGTTTACAGAGTCAATCAAACCAGTCGTGTGTGAGTGAGGATAAATATGTGAGCTAGACTTCTGAGCACAAGCCAGAACCACCGATTTTAAAGTACTGCTTCTGATCGCCACTGCTGTGGTGTTGGAAAAGTCATTTGACTTCTTTGCCTCAGTTTACCTGTCTGGTATGAAGTTGCTGGCCCCTTTAAGAGGAGTCTGGGCCCAGGCTACATGTGAGGAAGTAATTTAAAGGGAATGAGCACAACTAGTGAGATTATCGTATAACCTGGGCCTGATAAAAGGCCATCAGGGCACAGTTACAGACAAGGGTCCTAGAGAGAAGGGCTTTAAGACCCTAGCAGGAGAGGAGCTGGCTCCTGTGAACCTCTCCAAGCTGACAGGTGAAAGGAGTGAATGGAAAAGGGCCTGCTGGCAGAAAAGCTGACTGAAGGCTACAGCTGGCCTGAAGCATAACCTGGCTCCTGGAGGAAGGAGAGTGAGACTCTTTGAAAGATATCCTAGCTCTGATGTGCGCCACTCCCCGCCCCCCATCGCCACTGGAGATGGATAGCCCAGCCAGCTAAACTGGCAGGGTGCGGGGATGGGAGGTGCTGGGTGTCTGGGAGATACAGGGTGCCTGTGTGAGGTGGGGTGGGGGGTACAGGGTGCCTGTGGAAGGTGGGAGGCAGGGGTTCCCCTGGTTCACTCTAACCCAGGCCCACTGAGAGCAATTTCAGGGCCAGGGGCCATCCCTGGGGGGTGTGGGCCTGGGGTGGAAGTGACGCCAACGCTGGTACCACCCCCCACACTCCTAGGAGCCCTGCGGCCCGCCCGGGGCTCCCGGCCACCATCACCGCTACCTCGTCAGCGGCGGTGGCTGGGGGCCCCTTGGGCAATTGCGCCCCTTGGCGCCCCCCAGTCGGCGGGCCTGCTCTTACCCCTCCCCCACACCACCTCTGTCAGGAGCGGGCCCCAAGTACCCAGTGGGCCCTGCCTCTTACCTGCCCGGCCCAGCGAGACCGGGTGGCTCCGCCTCCTCTGCGCTGCTGCTTCCCGACAGGTGAGGCTACAGTGACCACTCCCCACCCAATCTGGCTCCCCTGCCGCTGCCTGCCTGAACCAAACTTAGCAAAGCCGCCTCCCTAAGCCAGGGCAAAATGTCCAGGCAGGTGATGGCAGAAGCAGGGCCGGCTCCAGGCGCCAGCTTATCAAGCAGGTGCTTGGTGGGGGGGAGCAACTCGGGAGCGGGGCGGCACTTTCAGGGATTCGGCGGCAATTCGGCGGCGGGTCCCTCACTCCCGCTCGGAGCGAAGGACCTCCCCCTGAATTGCTGCAGATCACGATCACGGCCTTTTTTTTTTGGCTGCTTGGGGCGGCAAAACCCCTGGAGCCGGCCCTGGGCAGAAGCCTCCCAGCGCCGTTGCTGGGAGGCGCCTGCACGCGGTGCCTGACTGAGAAGCGCCTCTTTTCCCCTCTGCCCTCACTTGATGACTTTGTTGCTTCCCATGGAGGATGTTCCCCGCAGTTTGGGAACCTCTGGTCTAGTGTGTTGCTCGCCTGGGGCCTAATTCTCCCTCACCAAAGCGCCTTTACATCTCTGTGGCCTGTAAAAGTGATTGTAAGGGCCTGATTCTCAGCTCCACTAAGTCCCGTTGACGCTGCCGGAGTGGCGTCAAGGATTCTCTGTATAAATGAGACTCAAGCCCAGAGTGTCTGATTCAAAGTCTGTTTAAGTCAGTGGAAAGATTCCTGTTGACTTCAGTGGGCTTTGGATCTGGTTCATAAGCAGAAGATAAAGAGTGATCAGCTGGCCCAGAAATACCGGGGAGCCTGGTCCTGCATTAATGGACCCATGGCTGTGTGACTGCTGTGCAGCCAAAGAGGGGAGTATGCTGCTAAGCTCCTCATTGGCATGCGGGCGAGTGCACAAGAGCCTGTGTTTCCTCAGACATCCTCTGCTCACATCTGCTCCTTTTTAACCCTGCATTTTTGAGAGAAAGAGAGCAGGTGCACAAGTGGCTTGAGACTTCCAGCTTTTTAGGCAATTTTGCAATGCTATAGATGGGCCTAGAGTTTAACCTTTCTTCTGCCAGCATGCAGGGTATATATAAATGCCTGGTACGCTCACATCTTGAATATTGTGTGCAGATCTGGTTGCTCAATCTCAAAAAAGATACATTGGAATTGGAAAAGGTTCCGAAAAGGACCACAGAAATGGTTAGGGGTATGGAACAACTTCCATATGAGGAGAGATTAATAAGACTGGAACTTTTCAGCTTGAAAAAGAGAAGACTAGGGAGGGATATGATAGAGGTCTATACAATCATGACTGGTGTGGAGAAAGTGAGTGTTCAATCCTTGAGGGGGCCACTTAGGGATCTGGGGCAAAATCAGTACTTGGTCCTGCTAGTGAAGGCAGGGGACTGGACTTGATGACTTTTGGGGTCACTAGTGAGGCAAATAGAAAGGAGCACAAACACTGCCAACTTAAATGCAAGAGTGTAATAAGAAAAGCCAAAGAGGAGTTTGAAGAACGGCTAGCCAAAAACTCCAAAGGTAATAACAAAATGTTTTTTAAGTACATCAGAAGCAGGAAGCCTGCTAAACAACCAGTGGGGCCCCTTGATGATCAAAATTCAAAAGGAGCGCTTAAAGATGATAAAGTCATTGCGGAGAAACTAAATGGATTCTTTGCTTCAGTCTTCACGGCTGAGGATGTTAGGGAGATTCCCAAACCTGAGCTGGCTTTTGTAGGTGACAAATCTGAGGAACTGTCACAGACTGAAGTGTCACTAGAGGAGGTTTTGGAATTAATTGATAAACTCAACATTAACAAGTCACCGGGACCAGATGGCATTCACCCAAGAGTTCTGAAAGAACTCAAATGTGAAGTTGTGGAACTATTAACTAAGGTTTGTAACCTGTCCTTTAAATCGGCTTCGGTACCCAATGACTGGAAGTTAGCTAATGTAACGCCAATATTTAAAAAGGGCTCTAGGGGTGATCCTGGCAATTACAGACCGGTAAGTCTAACGTCGGTACCGGGCAAATTAGTTGAAACAATAGTAAAGAATAAAATTGTCAGACACATAGAAAAACATAAACTCTTGAGCAATAGTCAACATGGTTTCTGTAAAGGGAAATCGTGTCTTACTAATCTATTAGAGTTCTTTGAAGGGGTCAACAAACATGTGGACAAGGAGGATCCGGTGGACATAGTGTACTTAGATTTCCAGAAAGCCTTTGACAAGGTCCCTCACCAAAGGCTCTTACGTAAATTAAGCTGTCATGGGATAAAAGGAAAGGTCCTTTCATGGATTGAGAACTGGTTAAAGGACAGGGAACAAAGGGTAGGAATTAATGGTAAATTCTCAGAATGGAGAGGGGTAACTAGTGGTGTTCCCCAAGGGTCAGTCCTAGGACCAATCCTATTCAATTTATTCATAAATGATCTGGAGAAAGGGGTAAACAGTGAGGTGGCAAAGTTTGCAGATGATACTAAACTACTCAAGATAGTTAAGACCAAAGCAGATTGTGAAGAACTTCAAAAAGATCTCACAAAACTAAGCGACTGGGCAACAAAATGGCAAATGAAATTTAATGTGGATAAATGTAAAGTAATGCACATTGGAAAAAATAACCCCAACTATACATACAACATGATGGGGGCTAATTTAGCTACAACGAGTCAGGAAAAAGATCTTGGAGTTATCGTGGATAGTTCTCTGAAGATGTCCACGCAGTGTGCAGAGGCGGTCAAAAAAGCAAACAGGATGTTAGGAATCATTAAAAAGGGGATAAAGAATAAGACTGAGAATATATTATTGCCCTTATATAAATCCATGGTACGCCCACATCTCGAATACTGTGTACAGATGTGGTCTCCTCACCTCAAAAAAGATATTCTAGCACTAGAAAAGGTTCAGAAAAGAGCAACTAAAATGATTAGGGGTTTAGAGAGGGTCCCATATGAGGAAAGATTAAAGAGGCTAGGACTCTTCAGTTTGGAAAAGAGAAGACTAAGGGGGGACATGATAGAGGTATATAAAATCATGAGTGATGTTGAGAAAGTGAATAAGGAAAAGTTATTTACTTATTCCCATAATACAAGAACTAGGGGTCACCAAATGAAATTAATAGGCAGCAGGTTTAAAACAAATAAAAGGAAGTTCTTCTTCACGCAGCGCACAGTCAACTTGTGGAACTCCTTACCTGAGGAGGTTGTGAAGGCTAGGACTATAACAATGTTTAAAAGGGGACTGGATAAATTCATGGTGGCTAAGTCCATAAATGGCTATTAGCCAGGATGGGTAAGAATGGTGTCCCTAGCCTCTGTTTGTCAGAGGATGGAGATGGATGGCAGGAGAGAGATCACTTGATCATTGCCTGTTAGGTTCACTCCCTCAGGGGCACCTGGCATTGGCCACTGTCGGTAGACAGATACTGGGCTAGATGGACCTTTGGTCTGACCCGGTACGGCCTTTCTTATGTTCTTATGTCCCTTCCAAGTCTATGGGATATGTATATCTCCATAAAAAGTGTTGTTTACTCCTTCTCATAACACAAGAACTAGGGAGTCACCAAATGAAATTAATAGGCAGCAGGTTTAAAACAAACCAAAGGAAGCATTTCTTCACATAATGCCCAGGCAGGCTGAAACTTGTTGCCAGAGGATGTTGTGAAGGCCAAGACCATAGCAGGGTTCAAAAAAGAACTAGATAAATTCATGGAGGATAGGTCCATCAATGGCTATTAGCCAGGATGGGCAGAGATGGTATCCCTAGTCTCTGTTTGCCAGAAGTTGGGAATGGGGGATGGGATGGATCACTTGATGATTACCTGTTCTGTTCATTCCCTTTGGGTCATCTGGCATTGACCACTATCAGAAGACAGGATGCTGGGCTAGATGGACCTTTGGTCTGACCCAGTATGGCCGTTCTTATGTTCCTGCTTGCACTGGAGAGCAGCAACCTTGAGATCTCTGCTCGGCACTGCTAAATGACTTTCTGAGTCAAGTCCTGTTATGGTCAAAGTCTCTCTCCCCTGCGGCTGCAGGAAGCTCTGTGGTTGATGCCTTCAGAGTCCAGCTCTGAAGATTGCACAGAAGTGAGGGTGGCAATCCCATGACCCCCCTACAATAGGCTTGTGGCCACCCCCGAATTCATTTTTGGGTCAGGACCCCCACGGCTACAACACTGTGAAATTTCAGATGTAAACATCGGAAAACATCAAATTTTCCAATTTTCAAATCCTATGGCCGTGAAATTGACCATGATGGACCATGAATTTGGAAGGGCCCTACTCATACAGTAACTGTCTTGACATTTAATAGAGGGTTCATTGGCTGTAAAATCAGGCAGAATTCAGCAATACCATATGGAGGTTGGTTGTTCTCTTAAAAGCAGCACAGAGGAGAGGAGAAAAAGAAAGTTTCAAATGCAAAATGATTTGTCCACCCCACCTGAAATAACCAGACTCCTCCTCCTATAATCTTAAATATAATATCATGCAGTTAAGAGCACTTATACCCAAAATTGCAGTCTAGAAAGAATTTGTCATGAGTTAAACAGAAATCCTGTACATAAATGGGTTATAATGCAAACTAAACTCTCTCAGACCCTTTCCTACAGAGTCCCAAATAGTGAAGTGATTATAACAAATAGCCAAAGTTATAGCAGAGAACATGTGCAGACAAATGGCAAGTTGATTGTTTTGGAAGTTATGAGGGAAACAGGGGTATCTTAATATTTTGGAAAAGTCTTGTTAGCTAAACGCTGGCAAAATCCTGCTGACCTACCCTTTTCTAGAGGAGGAGATTTATGGCAACATTGAAAATGCTGTTCATATTCTACAACTGAGTAATGACCCAAAAGGCATCAGCAGGATCAGGTATAAATTCTAACAGGCTGGGAAACTGTGGGCGATCATGCAATGGGATGTGAGAATCTACTTCTTTTGGGGAGTTACAGCTCTTCACCTTTGCAGATCAGGGGTCTGATTTCTCATCTTCCATGGGCAGCACTCCTGGGAACACAACGTGATACTGTGTTTTAAAAAACTACAAGTTCTTGGCTGGACCTTTTTTTATTTTTCTTTCCTTCTAAAACAAATGTTTTTCATGCCATGAGATAAAAGGAATGCACCGTAGAGAGTCACCATGAGTGGAGGTGGGGTCACTGAAGTTTTCATAACTGCTAGCGTAAGACTAATGGCCAAATTATTGCTTCTTAAGAGACACCACGCCCTGACGACGAAGATGAAGCATGCTGTTCAAGCTAAAATGCTACTTCCTGGGAGATTTTTAGCCCAGTTCTGGTGACTCTGAGATCTAGACAGTATGGAGAAGTATCCTGATTAGAGCTGAGTGAAACTTTTCAACATTTTTTTTTGTTTGTTTTTTGGTGGGAAAAAATGCAGATTTGGCATCACCAAAATATTTTGTGAATTCATTTCAATTTCACCAAATAATTTCAGTGGGAAAAAAATCCTAAAAACTCAAAGTATTGTTTCAACGCTCTTTTGAAATGAAGTTTACTTTTTTATTTAAAATACCTTTTGAAATTAAAGAAAATGTTCCTTAAAAAAAAAAACTTGAAAAAAAACTCAAAATCAATACAAAACATTTTATTTTGGGTGGAACAAAATGTCTTGATCAAAACTTTTTTTTTAAACTTTTCAATTTGCCAAAAAATTTGGAAAATTTAATTTTTGGTTCAACCTTTTTTGCCAATTTTTCAGAATTGCTAGCAAACCAAAACATATGTTCATTCATTTCTAATACAGAGTTTTGAAATGAACACCAACTTTGCAACCTCTGAGTTTGACAGTCACTATGTTCATATATATTTAAACACATGGAAAATCTTCCTCTATATTGTGCATGATTTTGGAATCTGGCACTGTCCTAAAGGGAAAAAAAACCTGTTTTTACTTTAATCAGTCTATCATACTGTGCTAATTTTCATCAGTATTTTTTGGGGGTATTGGAGGAATCTGAAAATTTAGAGAGAGAAAAGACCTGATATTTAGTCTATTCCTTAGAGGGAAGTGAAGAATTATTCTCTACATAGTATTTTGGCTAGACTGGTTCTAAAGATTTCCTGTATTTCTTCTGAGCCTTCTAAAATTCCTGATTTTTGACCTTTTACTAGAAATTGATTCCATACATACCCCTCTAAAGATGATGCCTTCAGTTTTTCTGTTAGATACAAGGTATTTTTCAGGTGCTGTGAAGTGTCTGTATTTGACCTGAGATGGATCTTTCTATGTTTAAATGGAAGCCAATGATTTGTTGTCATGCAAACCGCTAGTAATGACTTTTGGATGTCAGAGTGTTAGCATTTATATGTCATATTCTTGTTTCATTCTGGGATTTTTGTTCCCCACAGAGAGGCAGAGTTCTGCAATAACAGCTTTTTCATGATACTGTCAGTGCAGGGCATGGATCAGTGTTTACGTCACACTCCCCATCAGTACCCGGCCCCAGCCAGGGAAGCTAATGATCTGACTTGGTGATGAATCCTCGTCATGTGCTGCCTGAGGCACATTGCGCATACTCTAAGAAGAAGAAGGCTGGTTCTGGAAAGCATGTGTAATGCTATTGCCTAGTGGAAAACTGAAAATGTCTACGATGCATGAATCTGATAAGGTTTAGGTGTTTGGTTCAGTTGGGATAAGTATCTAAAAGTTTGGATATTTATCTGAATATCTTTTATTAACATCTGGTGCTAAGTCCTCTGCTAACTTGGGCTCCTGCAGTGTTCCTGATTTAGTGCATTACAAAGGCATAAATAAGAGCAGAATTTGGTGCTCTTCATTGCAAAATGCGTCAGAATTCGAATATACAGTAGCATTCTGTGACAGGCTTAGTCCCCTTAAGGGCAGTAGGACCTAGGGGCCATCCCACCCCTATTCTGTAGTCATGGCCCTTTAAGATTTTGGGAGGTCTTATGGACACAAGGACCTAAGAAATAGGAGATATTGGTAGAAATGAAGCAGTCATGGGAATAAGTAGTGTTTGCAGAGGGATAGTGTTTCGGGTAGTAATCAACGGCTCCATGTCTAGTTGGCAGATGGTTTCAAGTGGAGTGCCCCAAGGGTCGGTCCTGGGACCGATTTTGCTCAATATCTTCATTAATAATCTGGAGGATGGCATGGACTGCACTCTCAGCAAGTTTGCAATGACACTAAACTGGGAGGAGTGGTAGATATGCTGGAGGGTAGGGATAGGATACAGAGGGACCTAGACAAATTAGATGACTGGGCCAAAAGAAACCTGATGAGGTTCAACAAGGACAAGTGCGGAGTCCTGCACTTAGGACGGAAGAATCCCATTCACTGTTACAGACTAGGGACTGAATGGCTAGGAAGCAATTCTGCAGAAAAGGACCTAGGGGTTACAGTGGACAAGAAGCTGGATATGAGTCAACAGTGTGCCCTTGTTGCCAAGAAGGCTAACGGCATTTTGGGCTGTATAAGTAGGGACATTGCCAGCAGATCGAGGGACGTGATCATTCCCCTCTATTCGACATTGGTGAGGCCTCATCTGGAGGACTGTGTCCAGTTTTGGGCCCCATATTACAAGAAGGATGTGGAAAAATTAGAAAGAGTCCAGTGGAGGGCAACAAAAATGATTAGGGGGCTGGAGCACACGATTTATGAGGAGAGGCTGAGGGAACTGGGATTGTTTAGTCTGCAGAAGAGAAGAATGAGGGGGGATTTGATAGCTGCTTTCAACTACCTGAAAGGGGGTTCCAAAGAGGATAGATCTAGACTGTTCTCAGTGATACCTGATGACAGAACAAGGAGTAATGGTCTCAAGTTGCAGTGGGGGAGGTTTAGGTTGGATATTAGGAAAAACTTTTTCACTCAGAGAGTAGTGAAGTACTGATATGGGTTACCTAGGGAGGTGATGGAATCCCCTTCCTTAGAGGTTTTTAAGGTCAGGCTGGACAAAGCCCTGGCTGGGCTGATTTAGTTGGGAATTGGTTCTGCTTTGAACAGGGGGTTGGACTAGATACCTCCTGAGGTCCCTTCCAACCCTGATATTCTATGATTCTATGAGGGATGGGGGGGGGGAGGCACGCAGAGGAGAATCTGTTATTGTTTCTTTAAGGGGTGGGACCAGGAGCCTTACAGAGTGGGCCGGGCAAAACTCCCTCTCTCCCAGCCAATTGATTTGAGATCTGGGAAGGGGACCAGCATATTATGCTGTCTCCTTCCTCATAGCAGTGGAGACTCCAGCTGGAGAAGATCTGCCTGCTAAGCCCTCCCAGTCTGAGGGTGAAAGGATTAATTGGAGAAAAAGGGTCAGGTGGGGGAGTTGCTGTTTGTGGCCCTGCTGGTGACCTAAACTACAATCCAGCTTCCAGGAGGAAAGCAGGGGACCCCTGTGTTCCGAAGGGCATTAATAGTGGCCTGAATTACCCAGCTCTAGGAGGAGGGCTGGGGCTTCCTATACAGGGAGAAGGAAACTTTCCTGGGACTCTTATATGGGCCCAGAGTGGGTGAGAACTTCAGAAACTAAAGCGTGGTTTGTACTCACTAAAGAAAGTTAATAAACCAGACCCCATGAAGTAACCTGGTCTGGGTAATTGCCTGGAAGAACCTGAGTGGGCACTGAGGTCAGTGCACCGCAGGGCCATGAGAGGCCACAAGGGGATGCACTGTGGAGGCAACCACAGCATTCCTGTTTCTTACAAGGTTTCCAGTGCTTCCTTTTGGTCCTTAACTCTCTGTAAAGCCCATGTGAAGTTATGGTGCTATAGATGTACTAAATACCATGTTTCGTAGGTATCTGCTCAGTTGTCCCAAGTCCATGTTTTTTCTATGATTATTACTGCAATTGGAAACATTTAGCCGGATATCAGTATTATATCAAACATGTATACATGCTATCCTGCTGACATCTAGAAGTCACTGGTGTCAGGGTGCATAACAACAAATCACTGGCTCCTTTGCTAGTCTTGTCGTCATTTTTAAAGACAGGCTCCTTAAAAGCTTGGTCTGAAGTTGCCCCACGCTCCAGTTTATCTTGCCTAAAGAAGAACAAGCAGAGCTGTCCCTACTGGCCGAGCTGTGGTGGCGTGGCTCCAAAAGGATATGTTCGTGACAGCTCAGTTAATCTGCCCATGTGGCTTGTTAAGAGTGTAGGGTGGATGCTATGATGGGTTCTGAGAATTATAGATGCCTTACCCCTTTAAAAGCATTCTGACCTAGCATTGGAATGATAGCTCCAGCCAAGACTATTAGCATTCAGCAGCATGCTTGGTAAGATCATCATCAACATGTAGATACCCCTAGGTGGGAGGGATATTCATTTGAGGTAAGATTATGTTTATTTGGATACAAAAGTGGAGGGAGACACATCTAGGTTGTAGATACAGCTTCATAGGATCTTTTGTAACATTGGAAAAACTGGAACAGCAGCTGGGACTGTGCATTTGAAGCAGCGGCTAGCTGTTCTGAAAGTCCTTGGGAGGTAAATAATGGACAGGGCTGTGGTGGTGTGTCGGGTATGATGAAAAAGCAGGCAGATGAAGGAATCTTAACAAAAGGACTGTGAATCATGAAAAGAGGGGGAGAAATTACACAGGAGTGATGGCCTAAATAAGAGAAGCTGATGGAAAGGGAAAGTGCATTAGGTGTGGCATGGTATGGTGGTTTCTGTGATTCCTATATTCTGGGTGCCCCAACTCCTGTGAAATCAAGAGAGACTTTACGATAATCCACCCTCAACTTAATTTCCCCAATACTAATTTCTCCCTACTGTTACTCACACCTTCTTGTCAACTGTCTGTCGTGGGGCACTCTCTTACCACTTCAAAAGTTATTTTTCCTCCCTTGGTATCCTGATGTTAATTGTTTTATCTCGTTAGACTGACCTAACACTTGGTAAAGCAACCCCCATCCTTTCATGTATTTATACCCGCTCCTGTATCTTTTACTTCATACATCTGATGAAGTGGGTTCTAGCCCACGAAAGCTTATGCCCAAATAAATTTGTTAGTCTCTAAGGTGCCACAAGGACTCCTTTTTATGTTATCTTCCTTCTGTTCCCCCCTTAGAATCGGACATAGCAGATTTTGATGGCAGAAGTTCCCTCCTGTACAGATTCAATCAGAAAATGATGAGCACCTTCAAAGATGTGGTTTCCCTGAAGTTCAAGAGCATGCAGGGGGATGGAGTCTTATTCCACGGAGAGGGACAGCGCGGAGACTACATTACACTGGAGCTGCAGAAAGGGAAACTCTCCTTGCACATTAACCTGGGTAGGAGCTGACATTTTTTATTCATTCACATGAGATTTGTTTTCCATTTACTTTCATGATTTTGTATTTCAGCAGCATTGAGATGCCCCGGCTGAGATCAGGTCCCATTGTGCTAGGTGCTGTACATACACAGAGTAAAAGACAGTACCTGCCCCGAACATTTTGCAGTCTGAAGAGACAAAACAAAGAGTGGGAAGGGAAATAGAGAAGTGAAATGACTTGCCTGAAGTCACACAGCAGGTCAGTGGCAAAGCCAAAAATAGAACCCACGTCTCCTGAGTACTAGGTCAGTGCTCTATTTATCCAACTGTGCTACCTTTATTTTTCTAGCTGCAAATATTGTTGTTGCCTGTTTAATCTACATCAGGCCTCAGGGGATTCAGTTGCAATCTCAACTACAATTTCCTCTCTCTGCTTAGAGAATGATTTCTTTTTAAGTTCATCATTTCAGAGCAGGGATCTGTCCAAGCTCTGCAGGTAGCCATCCAGTCGTATTTAACATTCGGCTCACAGTGTCTGTGGCTGCTCTCAAGCAATACGTCTAGGCTGGGTAGTTTCCATTCAGGCTGAAAACAGGTCTTCCTTTCCCTGTAACAGAACCCCTGTTGTGGAGGAGGCATGTTCGCATCCGTGTTGTCATTGCTATATGTTCACACAGAGGAAAAGAAGCCGAAGGGAAAATGTTGGCATGTGCTGGAAAGCAGAATTCACCTTCATCAAAACAACAGCTTCAGATCAGTATCACCAACCCTCCCCCCTGTAAAATATCAGACTGTTGCAGGGGAAAACTCCATCCCACCATCCTGCTTTTTTAGCTTTCAATACAATATGTGCAGGCTTCGATGATTTTCTTTATTTAAGGTGATTTTAAGACACCTTTGTGGTCTAGTATCAGAGGGGTAGCCGTGTTAGTCTGGTTCTGTAGAAGCAGCAAAGAATCCTGTGGCACCTTATAGACTAACAGACGTCTGTTAGTCTATAAGGTGCCACAGGATTCTTTGCTGCTTTGTGGTCTGTGAGTTCTGTTACCAATCTGGACTCCTAGTGCAAATTAGGGCAATCTTAGCACTGCTGTAGCTTATGTTTGCTGCGCACGACACCAAGGAGATGTTCTGGCAGTCAAGGATTGCTGGAGATTAGGGCAGCCTTGTCCACGCCTCCTTTCACTCAAGACACACTCCCTCACGCTGAGTGTGTGGAGGTTTGGTGAGTCTGCACCTCTTGAGGGTATCCGTATAGAAGTTAAAATGGTTTTAGGGCTGCTTTGCTGCATAGGCACTGTTGAAGTTCTGATGCCATCTCTGATTTTGTTCTAATTCATCTAGCAATAATGTTACTTAAATGTGAGCTGCTTGTGTGGATTTGTGCTATTCTTTCTCAAGATGAAAAAACACCCGATACTAGCAACTGCTGTACCCAAACGGTTCAGGAGTTTGAATCAGCTCCCCAAAATGTGGGTGCTTCTCCAAAGCTCTTCAGAGGTGTTTGGTCTGCAAAACTGACCAGGACAAGCTTTCTAGGGAGATTTCTTGTATTTCTTTGTAGGGCTGAATATACCATGAGAACAGCCTTTCTCGAAGTATTTTGGTGCTTTTTTGTTTCTGGGCCTGGCTAGAGCCAGGCAGTGCAAAAGCATGGAGTCCCATCAGTGTGTGGTCAAGTTGGGTTTGAGGGATGAGGGAAGGTTTGGTTCAGTTCTTCTTTTGTACAAAGCTGTTTGCATTTCCCAAGTGGATACTTCACATATACCTTCAATGGGAGGAGATACTAGAGCACTGCACAGCTGGATTTTATATGCCACAGGGCAGATCACTGGACTGAACACATTCTCTCTCTGTACAGCATGGGATGGGTGGGGGGAATCCCAAACCCTTGGCTTTTCCTTTAGTAGGTGTCATAACTCCTGAGTAATTCATCAGTGGGACATCTATAGGTCAGGGAGAGTGTTTACAAATCTGTTCCTTCTGTCAGCTGACTGCTTTCTTGCAGGGCTTCACTTCAGTGTCTCAGACTGTGAGTGGTTGACTTGATTTAAAGCAGGGAATAATAATAAATTACCCAGTAGCCATCGAGTCATGGTTCTGGCTTAATGCAATTTAATACTTGTGATTAAAACAATGTGGTTCCGTATCAGGTAGGAACCTCCATTCACTGTCTTCTGGACCAGGAAATAGTATGATGACCCCTGCTGGAAGTGTTGTCAGACAAGACAGAGCGCAGACCCCCTTGATCTAAAAGCATAAACTCCTAATGCTTATACTTTAACATTCCTGTACAGAAAACCACTAGCTGGGACAAAAACATTGTGTTAATATGGGTTACTTTAGGTTGTACGGTATTTCCCAGATTTTCCACCACCAGGGTCACTGATGGTAGCAGTGGTGGGACCAATTGTGTAACCCTACTCATAGTATATCTACATGAGGTTGGTGCTTAAAATGCTAGAGGCCGGTGGTGCCTCTTGTATGCTACAGCTCCTATTTTTGTTATCACCATTGGAGCTGAATCCTGCGTAGCCAAGGTGGGAAGTTTTAGTAAAACTCCCTAGTGTAGACAAGGCCAGGGGAAAATGAATCAGCATGTGTTTCTCTTCTCAGCTTATGTCCGTGGGAGTTAGCAAAAGTCGTCCGACAATTAGAACAAACTGAAATCATTAAAACAAACTCAGTTAATAATTCCTTCCCCGTTTCTCCCTTTGTGCTTAATTGTGTTTTGTTTAAAATGCCAGTAACAATTTTCCACGGCTCTTCATTTGTTTTTTACATAAACTCATTAATTGGCTTTGTACACAACTAATCTTTTTTCCTTGTTTCTTTAGAGTCCCATTGATGATGCTATATTCCTATTATTCGTTATCTGTAAGCGTATAGTGCATTACGCATGCAAAAGATCCATTTCAGAAGGAAGCTCGAAACGCTGGGTTCTCTGACACTGTTGCTTTCTCGTCTTCCTTCAGAAAAAGTTCTGCTTTTAATTTAGGAACAAGAGTGTGATACCATAGTTATATTTCTTTGGTTGCATTTCTATTAGATATCACATGTCTGTTTACTCTGGGACCTAAAATAGAGCTTTCATGAGCCATAAAATTTGAATCTGGATTTTTAACTACCACAGTGTGTGTGTGGATGGGGGGAGGCAGGTTTTGGATCCACGATTTTTATCGTATACGCAGCTTGACTAATCATTTTGGAATGTGCATCCTTCCATTTCCACTGATGAATAGAAAAGAAGAGAATGCACAGTAGAGATCAGAAACTCTGAAATCTTAAGGCAGGGACCTGGCTAGAAAACAGAAAAGCATTAGCTCTTTGAGATCTGGGCCTGATTATTCTCTCACTGGAGTAGGACTCTCATCTCGGTTGCACTTCTATGCAACTGGCGTTACTCCACAGACATCAAAGGAATTATTCCAGATTTTTTTTCTAGTGCAATGGAGACCAAAATCTGGCCCTGTGTAAATATCTATTCTTGTTTAGATTCCCAGTACCACGCTGTCTAAAATGTTTTCTCCAGAGAGGGTTAGGTACAATTTGTTGCTAAAATGAAAAAAGAAAAAAAAAAGTGATGACTAAAATGTCAAGAGTAATTAGACTGTACGTTTGTGGAAACCCACAGTTGTACTACATCTGTTCCTTTAATGGGTGGCAGATTTTTGTGTAAGCCAGATGGCGTTCTTAAAATGTTAGGGTGTCTACTGCGCTTCAGAGCTGAGTAACAGGCAACACAACAATTTTGCCAGTGCTGCCATGTATGACGACTTGTGCAACAATCTGGGAAAATCTCACTCCCTATTCCTGAGCAGGACATTGGAACAACCAAAGAAGAGACTGTCCCCAAAGAATCCAAGCCAGGTTTCTCTTGGGACAGGACTCTAGACATCTAGTTAGCACATAGACATAGAAGCCTTAATGCTTAATGCAAGAGTCCAGGGCTCAATACAGAGTCTTCTGTTTGCATCTGCCTCCGCAGGAGATGCCAAGCTGCGTTTCAGTACCAGCCACACATCAGTCACCCTGGGCAGCCTTCTGGATGATCAACACTGGCACTCGGTTCTCATCGAACGCTTCAACAAGCAAGTGAACTTCACAGTGGACAAGCACACTCAGCATTTCCGAACCAAGGGGGATTCGGATCACCTGGACATTGATTATGAGGTGTGTTGAGTCTTTTGGGTTATATCTCTGGAGACAGGTGTGAGCTCGGGGAACAGACAGTCTCTCTGCTGGTTTTGTCAGCAGTAGCGATCTCTCTCTAACCTGTATTCCTTCTCCCCTAAAACTCTTCTCATGGTTAATCAGCCTGAATCATGGCACTTCCTCTGTGCATCTGATGCTCTAGGGAAATTTCCAGTCTCTGGGCAAAAAAAAAAGGAGATATACCTATCTCCTAGAACTGGAAGGGACCTTGGAAGGTCATCAAGTCCAGCCCCCTGCCTTCACTAGCAGAGACCAAGTACTGATTTTTGTCCCAGATCCCCCCTCAAGGATTGAACTCACAACCCTGGGTTTAGTAGGACAACGCTCAAACCACTGAGCTATCCCTCCCCTTCCAGAGTTGGAAGGTTCATCAGCCCATGTGCTAATCTGGGACTTGGAAGGCACAGCCTTCCATGGCGGAAGGATTATGCTGCAGCAGAATCCCAAGGAGGAATTCAGAGGGAGTGTGTGCTGCAGTGGCACCTCTACAACTATTTCAATGGTTGTGTCATGCACTCTTCATGCACATGAGTAGCTCTGGTGGCCAGAGTAGAGAGAATGTGGTCCTGTCCTTAACTCATCCCTACATAGTCCAGACAGATAGCAGCTGCCTCCAGCACAGAGATGGAAGGTGACTAGAAAGCATCTTCCCTGTAGGGAGGAGAGGTAAAGGGGATCCCTGCTTCACCAGTGCTGCCTTGTGCTGAACGAGGGAGAAGCATCCTCCCCAGCAGGAAGCCTGGTGCAGAGGCCAGGCTGGCATGGGGAGGTGTATTTCACCCTCTCCACTACTCGGGTCAGCCCTGTACTCTCTGAAAAGTGTGTGCAAAGCCTTTTAGAACTACTGTCTCATCTAGTGTATGTTTAGCTATTTCCTATTTCCTGATTATAACCACGGTGCTCCCATTTCCCACCCCCACTTGAATATTTCCTGTGTTCCTTTTCATCATGCTTTTCCTGATGAGCAAGTTCCAGGACCGTGCAGAGCACTATGTTGTGTTTGCAGAGCCAGAGCCATCATCCTTATTTGAATGTACTACACTGGCATCGCTCATGGTTGTGCAATCAAAGGGTTCTTGTCTGCACTTTGGATTCTTTTCTCTTTTAAAGGATCCACTCCCAGTGTGTCCTGAGTGCAGAAAACTAGATGGCTTAACAGCAGCACTTATGCACATGCAGGTGCCTAGCGCCTCAGGGTCTCCATTTATCAGCTACCCCAATGTTCTAGCCAAATAGTTAGAAGCCCCTTCCTTTTCTGTCATTGCCTGATGCAGAGAGGAAGAGAGACATTTGTTCTCACTGGCATTAATTAATAATTCTCCTACACCCAGCCAGATGCCAGTGTCACTGCCTTCATTAAATCCTGGCTCAAAGTTTCATATTCATTACCGGGTAAGACCCTGACTCCATTGGAGTTGATGGTAGTTTTGCCATTGACTTCAGTGAGGCCAGGATTTCATTCACTGTTCTCATGCCCTTATCTTTGGTGGTGATGTAGGTGTTTGGGAAGTTGACATAAGAGCAGCATAGCTGGTGGTGTGTTCTTTCATTCCCATTAGGATATACCTTGGGTTTTTGTTCAGGAAAAAGGAGTCCTTCATGTTAGTTCTGGTGGTCTCATACTAGCAAAGTGGCAAACTAGCAATCTATTGCCATGAATGCTTAGATTGCAGGTAGCTCTCGCCAGCTCTTGAGAGGTCCCTTGGTGTCATTGCAGCTTTCTGGCTTATTCCTAATAATAATAAATATTCTGGTATTCTGCTGTAGTGATTTAAGCCATGGCAATAACAGAAATGCAGGCATTGCTGTTTAGAGTCATCACCTCAGGACAGCATTGCACGTGTTCTAAGAGATTACAAAAAGACTTGAATTCTTCTATCAGTGAAAGATGGGACATGATCTACTTTTGGGAAGCTCACAAGTAGATTCATTTAGCAACAGATCCTAATCAAATCCATGCTTC
Source organism: Mauremys mutica (assembly GCF_020497125.1). Lineage (NCBI taxonomy): Eukaryota > Metazoa > Chordata > Testudines > Geoemydidae > Mauremys > Mauremys mutica. The sequence goes on along the minus strand of NC_059081.1, from coordinate 6,632,750 downwards.
TTTGTAAATGATGTTGCATTATTATATATGAATATTTAATATTCCAGTCACACTCGGAGACCCCAGTCAGGAGCAAGGCCTCATTTTGTTAGGTGCAGTACAAACATATACGGATACAAGTTCAGTGTTTCAAAGAGCTTAAGATCTAAGACGACAAGTGACATACGACAGTGGTGGGGAGAGGGACCCAGTCAAATGTATATGAAGTTTTACATACTCAAATACACTTCTTTTGTTGTTGTTATAAATAGATAAAATATTGGTCTGATTCTTAAAACTGGTAAGAACCTACAGCTTTGGTTGACTTCATAGAGGTTTGTATTGTGGTAGTGTCAAGAGACACCAACTGAGACTGATGGTTCATAAGAATGTACCATGGGTCAAACCAATGGACCATCTAGCCCACTACTCTGTTTTCTGACAGTGGCAAGTGCTAGATGCTTCAGAGGGAATGAAGAAAACAGGGCAATTATTAAATGATCCATCACTTATTGTCCAGTCCCAGCATCTAGTCAGATATTTAGGGACATCCAGAGCATGGAATTGCATCTTTGACTATCTTGGCTAATGGCCATTGATGGACCTATCCTATCCTCCATGAATGTATCTTTTTCTTACTTTTTTTTTTTTTTTTTTTTTGGAAACCAGTTATACTTTTGGCCTTCACATCATTCCCTGGCAATGAGATTCACACACTGAAGTACTTCTTCACCAAATGCACAATCCTTTTGTTTTGTTTTAAACCCGATGCCTATTAATTTCATTGTGTGCCCCCAGCTTCTTGTGTTATGTGAAAGAATGAATAACACTTCCCTATTCACTTACTCCACATAACTCATAACTTTATAGACATCTATCGTAATCTCTTTTCTAAGATGAACAGTCCTAGTCTTTTTAATCTCTCCTCATATGGAAGATGTTTCATACCCTTGATAATTTTTCTTGTCCTTCTCTGCACATTTTCCAATTCTAATATATCTTTTTTTTAAGATGAGGTGACCGGAACTGCGGGCAGTGTTCAAGGTGTGGACGTATCATGGATTATATAGTGGCATTATGATATTTTCTGTCTATCTCTTTCGTAATGGTTCCTAACATTCCGTTTAGTTTTTTTGACTGCCGAATGCACATTAAGTGAATGTTTTCAGAGAACGATCTATGATGTCTGCAAGATCTTTCTTGAATGTAACAGCTAATTTAGACCCCATCATCTTGTATGTATATATGGAATTATGTTTTCCAATATGCATTACTCTGCGCTTATTCACATTGGCATTTCATCTACCATTTCGTTTCCCCAGCACCCAGTTTTGTGAGATCCCTTTGTAACTCTTTTCAGGCAGCTTTGCACTTAGCTATCTTGAATGATTTTTTCTCATCCACAATTTTTTTCCACATCATGTATGAATATGTTAAACAGCACAGGTCCCAGTACATATTCTTGGAAACCTCACCATTTTCCTCTCTCTAATCTGAAAATTAACCATTTATTCCTACCCTTTGTTTCCTGTCTTTTAACCAGTTACTGATCCATGTGAGAATCTTTCCACTTATTCCATGCCTGCTTACTTTACTTAAGAGCATTTGGTGGGGAACCTTGTCAAAGGCTTTCTGAAAGTCCAAATGCACTATATCAACTGGATAACCTTTGTCCACATGCTTGTTGACACCCTCAAAGAATTCCAATAGATTGGTGAGGCATGACTTCCCTTTCCAAAAGCAGTGTTGACTCTTCCCCAATATATTGTGTTCATCTATGTTTCTGATCATTCTATTCTTGACTATAGTTTCAGCCATTTTGCCTGGTACTGAAGTTAGGTTTACTGGCCTGTACTTTCTAGGATTGCCTCTGGAATCTTTTTTTAAAAAATTGGCATTACATTAGCTATCCTTCAGTCATTTGGTACAGAGGCTGATTTAAGCAATAGGTTACATACCTCAGTTAGTAGTTCTGTAATTTCACATTTGAGTTCTTTCAGACCTCTTGAGTGAATGCCATCTGGTCCTGGTGACTTACCAATTTTTAATGTATCAATTTCTTCCAAAACTTCCTCAACTGAGACCTCAGTCTGGGACAGTTGCTCAGATTTGTCACCTAAAAGAATGGCTCAGGTGTGAGAATCCCCCTGACATCCTCTGCAGTGAAGACAATGCACAGAATTCATTTAGCTTCTCTGGAAATGTTAGTCTTTCTTGTGTGCTCCTTTAGCACCTTGAGCATTGCACTTGGCCCTATAGAATTTCAGAGTGAGGAATTTGGATGTCCTCTGCACGTCTGGAAATCCAGCTAGGAGTCTTCACCATCCTGTCCATCAAACTTTCATCAATTTGTTGATTTCGTATAGGCTTTACGACAGTGAGAATGAGGAGGCGCTTGAAGCAGAGAATCATGGCTAGAATTGGGTGACAATTTTAACAAAAGGTTTTTTTTGTGTGTGTAAAAGGGCCCTTTTTAAAAAAATAAATAATTATTTTTGTGTAAAACTTTGTGAACATTTTATTTTCTGAAAATTTCCTTCATTTTCTGGATATTTTTTCAGAACTGATGGAAAAACATCGTAGACAATGTTTTTTTTGGTTTGTTTTTTGTTTGTTTTTAATTTTTTTAAACAATATAAGTCCTCTAATTGTGTTTGCAAGGCGCTTTCATTCTGTGACGTATGTGTGTGGAGGGCAGGGGTGGCTCTAGGAATTCCGCTGCCCCAAGCAGGGCGGCACACCGCGGGGGGGCGCTCTGGCGGTTGCCGATCCCGCGGCTCCGGGGGACCTCTTGCAGACGTGCCTGCGGAGGGTCCGCTGGTCCCGCGGCTCCAGTGGAGCATCCGCAGTCATGCCTGCGGGAGGTCCACCGGAGCCGCGGGACCAGCGGACCCTCCGCAGTCATGCCTGCGGGAGGTCCACCGGAGCGGCATGCCGTCCAAAGCGCGCGCTTGGCGCGCTGAGGTCTGGAGCCGGCCCTGGTGGAGGGGAGGGGATTTAGAGAAAAGCAACAAAAATGAGTAGCAGAGTGTGTGGAAATGACTCATGAGGAAAGACTAAAAGAACAAAACTTTGTTTGGATAAACCACTAATAGGGGTGGTAGGAACAAGATTAATTTCTGGAAGCATTAGAACCATGTACGACCCCCCCCCCATACAAGGGAATTAAAACAGGTATGGTAGGTGGGTTATAACTTGGAGTTAAGTAATGCAATTTAAGAAAAGGAAAACGTAGGCTGGGGATCAGGTGAAACAGCCTAATGGTGAGATCTAACATATGCTGATGGAAATTGTGCTTCAAAGACTATCCTAAAACTAGAATGGAGAAAGCCCTTGAAAAGAATGCCCTAGAGAAGAAAATCTCCAACTATTTGGGAGAATGGACTACTTGATCTTTTAGCTTTTCCAGTTTCTCCACTTCAGTATACTATGAATCTTTAGTTCTTGGTGCACTGTTGATGCTGGGGGGTTATTTTGAGTTAAGTAAAGCTGTTGCCCCAGTGCAGAATAAAGAAGTTTAATTAGTCCAAACTTTCCAAAGAATTTCTTTCCATGGGCACTACAGACCATGTTCTTAAATGGTGTAAACCAGTGTAGCATCATTCACCTCAATGGTGGTGCACCAGGTTACATGAGCTCAGGATCTGGCCCATGAGGGTCAAAATTCACCAAGACTTCTTTTTCTTCCATTTGCATTTGAATTACTCTAGCATTTCAGCCTAATGCTGAAGACAATGCTGTCTAATGGAAGCTTTTTTCAGCAAATTTAGGGGATTAAAGGCCTCACTGAATTTAATAAAACCATGAGTTTGGTAATTCAGATTATTACTGATCACTAAGGACATTGTTTTCTCAATAATTCAGCACTGTAATTGATATTGATTTCTGCTTTTTGTAGAAAATTCCTAAGCAGGAGACTTGAAAGAACAGAAAATGAAAGAAAAAATGAGGGAGGCAAGTGATTTCAGCAAGAAATAATGATTCTCAACTACAAAAAGCATTGCTATTGCATAACCCTTCATGTCAATAACAGACTTGCAAGTGATGCAGAGTTGAAAACTATTTCACTCTTTATTGCCTGGTGTAATTATCAATCAATACAACCAAGGCACAAGTTGATGAAGATTACATTTACAAGGCAGTGCTCAAGGTTTTACCCATGCATTTTCCATTTACTTTTATGCTTAATCTAACCTTTTTTTGAACACCACCACCCCCGAAACTCCCACAGTTGCAATCACTGGTACACTCCAGCCTTGGGAGCAATACTGGACTCACTAGTATAGACAAGTATCAGGGGGTAGCTGTGTTAGTCTGTATCCACAAAAACAAGAAGTAGTCTGGTGGCACCTTAAAGACTAACAGATTTATTTGGGCATAAGCTTTCCTGGGTAAAAAACCTCACTTCTTCAGATAAATGGAGTGAAAGTTATAGATGCAGGCATTATATAATGACACATGAAGACAAGGAGTTACCTCACAAGTGGAGAACCAGTGTTGACAGGGCCAATTCAATCAGGGTGGCTGTAGTCCACTCCCAATAATAGATGAGGAGGGGTCAATTCCAAGAGAGGCAAAGTTGCTTTTATCAGAGGGGTAGCCGTGTTAGTCTGGTTCTGTAGAAGCAGCAAAGAATCCTGTGGCACCTTATAGACTAACAGACGTTTTGCAGCATGAGCTTTCGTGGGTGAATACCCACTTCTTCGGATGCAAGTGGCCACTTGCATCCGAAGAAGTGGGTATTCACCCACGAAAGCTCAAAGTTGCTTTTGTAATGAGCCATCCACTCCCAGTCCCAATTCAAGCCCAAATTAATGGTGTTAAATTTGCAAATAAATTTTAGTTCTGCTGTTTCTCTTTGAAGTCTCTTTCTAAAGTGTTTTTGTTCAAGAATAGTTACTTTTAAATCTGTAACTTTCACTCCATGCATCTGAAGAAGTGAGGTTTTTTACCCACGAAAGCTTATGCCCAAATAAATCTGTTAGTCTTTAAGGTGCCACTGGACTCCTTGTTGTTTTAGTATAGACAAGGCTCCAGTGACCACTCAAATTCCTACCACTGTCATGTACAGCAATTTGACTGCAGCCCATGTACCTTAGCGAATTTTGATCTAGCTTGCACAAATAACAATAACAGTGAAGCTATGCAGCATAGGTTGCAGTTACTCGAGTAGCTTCACTGCTATTGTTCATGCTAGCTAGAGCAAAGATATCTCGGCTACATCTACCCATGCTGCAGTCACACCTCTAACTGCAGTGTAGATGTACCTGTAGAGGTTGAATGTGTATGTGACACAATGACCAAGCTCTCTCTCCAGCCAGTGCGGTGCTATAGGTGTACAAGACACAGACATATAAACACTTGTGGCTGCAGGAGCCTTATCTACACTATAATATTTCCAGTGCTGCTGGAGCTGGTAGTAGCAGTGGGAATTTCATTCAAAATGGGTCAGCACAGAGTAGACAAAGCCTTAAGGGGTGTCCCCACTTAAAAATTAGTCACAAGGCTTTGAAAATTAGCCAGAGGTTTGGGTTGGGATTTTCCTAAGAACCGAATGGAGTTACATGTCCAAGGATTTGGGGGCACCTTATTCTCCTAGGCTCCTTTGAAAATGTCCGATGAAGACCATATCTATACTACGTGTGCTAGAGATGCACAGCCGCAGCGCTGTAGCTAGGCTGTTGTAGTGCCATAGAGTAGATCAGGGGTGGGCAAACTACGGCCCACAGGCCACATTAGGCCCTCAGCTCCCGCCAGGGAATGGAGTCGGGGTTTGCCCTGCTCCACACAGATCCCAGGAAGCAGCCAGCATGACCCACTTCTGGCTCGAACCCCCTCTGGCTCCTACGTAGTATGCAGAGGCCTGGCCAGGCAGCTCTGCACACCACCCCATCTGCAGGCACCGCCCCCGCAGCTCCCATTGGCTGTGGTTCCCGGCCAACGGGAGCTGCAGGGGTGATGCCTGCAGATGGGGCAGTGTGTAGAGCTGCCTGGCTGCACCTCGGAGCTGGAGCGGGAACATGCCTCCGGGAGCTGCTTGCGGCAAGCGACGCCCAGAGCCTACATCCCTGTGCCCCCCGAGACCCAATGTGTCCCTCAGGCCAAAAAATTTGCCCACCTCAGCATAGATGCTAACTACAGCATCAGCGTAATTAATGCACCTCCCTGAGTGGAGGTAGGTAGGTCAACAGAAAAATTCTCCCGTCGACTAGCTGGGTCTGCACCAGTGGTTAGATCGGTTTAGCTATGAGGCTGAGTGCTGTAGATATGTCAACCTAACCTGTAAGTATAGACCAGGCCTTAAAACATTCCACCCTTCATTCAAGTGTGTGTATCCAAGCTTACACTTAAAAGTTAGGTCAACATAGCTATGGCAGTCAATCTACACCCCGGAGCTATGTCCGCCTAACACCCCCACCCCTGGTGTAGATGCAGCTAGGTTGACAGAACAATGCTTCCGTCAACCTAGCTCCCATCACGTGGTGAAGTGATGTTTCTCCAGTGATGGAAAACCCATTCCAAAGTCTGCGTCTACGCTGTGGAGTTCTGCCAATATAGCTAAAGTGCCGTACCTGCATTGCTAAGTCCCCTGTAACAGGGTCTGCTGCCAGCTGCGCAGCTGGAGAAGATGCAAGGCCGGGCCTGCCTTCAATGTCTTCTCCTCAAGAAAAAACAAAACATTCCACCAGGCCTTCTAACCCAGCCCCCACTCCCTTCCTCAGAGACCAGTGCAGGAGACCCTCTCTCTCGGCAGCTTCACTCTGTAGTGTCCCTTCCTAGGTCTGCCCTCACTGAAACTCCCTCTGACCCTTTATAGCCCAGGAGCAGCCCTGCCCCCTTCATTGCCTCAACTAGGAGAACCTGCTCGAGCACAGGGGAGCTGGACCGACTTCAAGCACAGAAACGACCCGCCCTGTCACATCCCTGTCATATAGATATAGCCTTAGATAAATTATAAATCAATCCATGGATTTTGGTAACTGCTCCTAGGTACTCTCACACTTCAGAGCTCTCGGTCTGAGTCTTCTGTCATATGTAACCCTCAGCAACCTAATGCTAATACTCTTGTGCTCTGATAATTGTCTCCTCTATTCAGGTATCTCTAAAGCAACATACCGGGGTATTTTATCTAAGAGAACTTTTTTCTTTTTTTGTTTTGTTTTAATATATAATCTGCAACCCTTTACAATTCAAATAGGCTGCTCAGCCCAAGTGCAGTCTCAAGCAAAGCTGAATGTCAACATGGCAACCTAGAGTGAAAACAGTAAAAACAACATGTTTATTGTAATAGACTGGGTGGTATTGGTGTGCCACTGCCCTCTACTGGATGGAATCAGAACTACTCAATTATATCATGTAGTCTGTATAGCTAAGGTGAAATGGCGAATTTCCTTTAGCTGATGTGGTAGGGCCTGTGCTTTTTTGGAGCAGAAGGATCTGAGTTCTATCCCTGCTGCTGTTGTGAAGTTCCAAGTTCCCCTGGCAAGCAGCATGGTGATAACAGTGAAGTCACAGGTGGCCATGGATTGGATACAGTGTTATCAAAATTACGCTTATGAAGAGGCCCCTCGGTGTTGCCTGCCAACCGAGGGTATTCTATGACTGCCTTCCATTGTCAGTGTAAAGGCCTTTTTCAGCTTAGCCACTCATCGGCAGGTAACATCAGAATCATCCTGATGTTATTTACTATATCAAATGATTGGAACTGGATACTGTATACCCCATAATGCTGGCAGTCCAGTGTCGTCCTCTGTATTCTGCAATGGTTTAGTCACCAATTGTGCAGATTGTTAATTGGAATCATCTGGTATCTCTACTTTAATATGAAGAGAATGTGATTTAACACTGGATCATTTTCTCCCAGAAGAGCTGTCCTTTCACTCCATGCAGTGTAGAATGCTGGTGTGTCTGGGCCTTTCATAGGGGAATGTTTCTTGCAACCTCACCAGGGGTCAAACACAAGCAGTCCCTTAATGAACATCCCTCTAAAGTATTATTGTCTACGTTCAACAGAGAGGAGAGTTGCTCTAAATCACAGTGCCTGAACCTACCACCCACTAGCCGTTACTTATCGCCATCAATTGCCAGGAGGATTATTAGAGGTCCCAACTGAAATCAAAGCCCTACTCTGCTTGGGGCTGTACATGCACATAGTGAGAGAGTTTAGAGTCTAAGTACACGGCAGACAAAGGATGGGAGTGGAAACAGAGAGGTGAAGTGACTTGCCCAAGGTCAAATCATAGGTCAGATCCCAGAAGAGAACCCAGGGCTCCTTTGTCCCACTGCCATACCCTAACCACTGAACCACGCTCTAGCCTTACTTTGCCTGATCTTGCGTATGTAACTTCAGCTCCTCTCGCTATACACTCCACTCATTCCTTTCCCCTACATTTTGGAGTTGCAACTGAGTGTTGTCTTTGTTCTTTCCCAAAGCTCAGTTTCGGGGGGATCCCAGTCCCAGGAAAGCCAGGAACCTTTCTGAAGAAAAATTTCCTTGGATGCATCGAGAACCTTTATTACAATGGAGTCAATATAATTGACCTGGCAAAAAGGCGTAAACCTCAGATCTACACTGTGGTGAGAATCAGATATGTCTGTTTTTCTTCTTTGATTCATCACTTCCTTCCAATCCCAACTTTTGACAAGTGCTGTCCCTCCTGCCAAATGATAGCAGATTAGATTAGACCTTTATGTGGATAGTTAGTTAAAAGGATATTCACCTAGGCTGCTGCAACACCAAGAGAGCTGTTCAAAGGTACATGCACAAATTAGCTGGTTTTACTCATTTCCAGCTATATTTGAGTCTGGGGAAGCTGAGTTGGAGGAAAGTTTTGACTCCTTCTCCTAGTGAATTAAATTTGGATCGAAGTCCCTGGGTCTCTCAAAAGATTCTCTTAGGCCATCTAAAGTAATAAAAGCAATAGAGTCAGATTCTGATTCTCTTACTGACTCCGAATAAAACCTTATTCCCTGAGTCGTCTCGCTGCTATTCATTGTGAGAGGGTATCAAAATCTGGCCCATAGCTTGGGTTTACCTTGCTGGAGTGGGGGGGAATTGCCACACTTACTTTCAAATATGTTTCAATTCTTCACTCGTACCCCACCACCCCGATATATCGGAAATGTTGAGTTTTGGAAATTGTTCACAAACGCTATAGCCGGGGCAATAAGGAAAAGAGTCTGAGGGAAATGTTATCAAAATGTTTTTCTGGGATATTTTTTTTTTTTAATCTTGAAAGTCACAATTTCACTGACATTTCAAAATGTGAAACATCTCAACTAGCTCTATTTATCTTATCTAAAAGAGTAAGGAACAGTCAAAGAAATATACATATTAGAAACATTGGACCTGTTGTAGGAAGTGTCTCATGAATTTACACGTTCCAGGAACAAACTGAGGGACCCTTAACTTCATAAGGAAAGAGAACGGTACGCTCTACTCTCATGTTCAGGATTTAAAAAAAAAACACTATTGTGATTGTTTTGATATCGTGAGTGATTTACTCATGCTGCATATCTTTGGAATGTTGGACAATAGTATTTCCTTGGAGAACTGACCACATACATTTGTAAAAACAGGGCCAAACACTGAGGCAAAATTTTGACTTTTAAAGGAACTTGTGAGTGATTCAGCCCTAAGTATCAAAAGACACACGTCAGTATGTTTTATCCAGGCATTAAATATTTTTTTTTGTCACAATGTGGGTCTTTTTTGGAGTCTTTGAGTTGGGAAGAATGATAACACTTCAACTCCAAAGGCACAGACCCCTTGGTGAAAAAGTAAAATCCTGCTTGATCAGAGGACTGGCCCCCAAAATGTCTGCACCTAGTGCAAAGGACAGAAAATGCAGACTGGCAATATAGACCCTCCATTTAGACAGTACGCTTGGATGGTGCATTTTATTATCATTGCACTTGTCCTTTTTTGCAACTCATTTGTAGTCACCGGACTTGCAATAAATGTCCTTCGGGAAAGGCCTTGAGACAATGAGGCAATATGTCTCTTCTGAACTGGAATTTGCCTTTAGATTTCCCTGTTCAACCTGTAACCGTTCTGCTTGGTCATCCCATGCAGTGTTAGTGACTATCTGCTTTCTCTCCTGGGAGCTTTTTCTTTCCATTCTGGTACATTTTCCTCTTCAGTCCTTGACTTTGATGACTGTCATATAGAGCCCCTGCATTCCCTCTCTTAACTGTTCATTGTTTTGGGTAGGAAAATGTTGTCCATCTTCCATAACCATCAGCAGCACCACCACCACTTTGTGATGAAATCTCATGTTCACCAAGTGTCCCTGGGTGGCTTTTACAAACACTTAAAATAAATCACCCAGTCTCTTAGACTAATTGTAGCTGCTGGGGCAGATTTTATGCACTGCTCCACTCCTTTTATGTTACCCAGACAGTGGAAAGGGAGTGGAGACTGGCCAGCTTTGGGGGGGTCCACAGCTGGTGTAAAGCTAGCTCCTATGCAAGCCTCCCATCAGTTCTTGACCCACATGGTGGAGCAGGGGTATGGACAGAGCATGATGATAAGAACATAAGAATGGCCACACTGGGTCAGACCAAAGGTCCATCTAGCCCAGGATCCTGTCTTCCAACAGTGGCCAGTACCAGGTGCTTCAGAGGGAATGAACAGAACAGGTAATCATCAATTGAGCCATCCCCTGTTGCTATTCCCAGCTCCTGGCAAGCAGAGGCTAGGGACACCATCCCTGCCCATCCTGGCTAATCTCCATTGATGGACCTGTCCTCCATGAACTTACCTAGTTCTTTTTTTAACCCAGCTATAATCTTGGCCTTTACAACAAACATCCTCTGGCAAAGAGTTCCACAGGTTGATGCACTCTGGCACTCCCCAGCTTGTGGATGGTCACTGAGGCACCATCTCTAGCTAGTACAGATTAGAGGGCTGGCAGTAGGTGAGGAATCTGTAACCAGCCCTCATCTCTGCTGCATCCATCAGAAGCTGGACACAACAGAGCATCTGGCCTCCTGGTTCTACCCCATATTTACCTAGTCTTAGGTTTTTGGCCTACAGTTTAGCCTTTAGTGAGATCACCCAGACTTTCAGACCTGTGTGAAAGAGACCTTGAGTAGAAAATGGCGGGGAAGTAGATTGGGAGTAGGAAAGATGAAAAGACAGTTCTTGAGTTTCTTGACACTCTGCTATTGTTTCTTTTCACTTACAATAGGGAATGTTCCCCTCCCCATTCCCCAGGTACATAAATTTATTGATGTATTTTTTTAAATAGCAGAGAGAAACCCCAGTCTATTTGCGATCTGAGAGGAAAATGTCAGGCTTTTCCATTTCCTACTGTAAACAGGTGTAGTCAGCCCCCGTGTGCTTGAAATTCCATGTCCACTTGCCATGCTGAATCTGGGAATGACACTTCAGCATAGTGAGGGATGTGGTGACACACAAATGCATCACTGTGCTCCCTGGGGAAATAACCAATTGCCAGCATCAACCAGTGAGGAGAAATGCCTAGTGACAGGAGAATGTAAGCTAATAATTCATTCCTTTCCAAACACGCTGTTCTGTTAAGTTGATTTGAGGCACTATCATCTTGAGAAGAATCTGCTTGTCTATACTCGGTCTCCTTCTGCCTAAGCACTATGATAAGCGTTCATTATTACCTCTCAAAATTAGGCCAGTCATTTCTAAAGATCCCAAGTAGCGCTTACAGGTCAGAGAGCTGGAAAACAAAACATTTTTTTTTACTTGTACACTGAGGAACAATGTGTTGGAGCCATTGAGAGAAAACAGACTTGGATCACCACAATGCTTTCCCAGCTCTCAATTTTCCAGAGTGCACCATAACTTCTGCAGAGGCAGGTGGGACCATAGGGGGGAAAAAATGCTGAAACTGCATCCTGGCCTACCACAAGACCCCTGGTGATGGATAGTTAGATGGAAGGTTATTGTTCCAGAGTCCAGTTCACTTTGGTTTTCCGCTAGAATTTTCCTCTCTTCATCACCTTTGCCTCCTTTTTTCACAGCCCCTTCAAGCAGAATGTGAGCTAAATGATGTCTGAATTAAACTCTGAATCCCACAGCGTTCGAGCAGGCTCAAAATGAGGCTAAGTGAGTCCTTTATAGCTGTAGTTCCCAAACTGTTGATTGCGACTCTGAAACAATAACCTTTTTTTCCTGTTCCCAACTGTCTTACACTTTAATGTCTCAGTAGCTCTTTATAAGTGTTGGGAACATGGCCTTTGGTTAGCTAGCAGATGGGATAGAGATCCTGCTGGCTACGACACTGACATTTCTCAGGGCACCCCAGGGCTGTGATTCAACTTGTTGCCACCTTCCTCCAGTGTAAGGGAGTCTCGTGTGCCCAGCTGGGTGTGAGCTCCCCATCACAAGCAGCCTGTCAGCCAATCAAGCACTCTCTGGGCTGTACCACTCCTGCTGGTTGACAACAGATGCACCCAGTCGCTGACTCCCTTCAAAGTGTCCCCCTGTGGTATCTGGCCCCTGATCACTGAAATCCCAGCTCCTCCATTCCCCAAGGATCAGAGAACCCCAGTTTACCAGTTTCACCTTAGAGCACCACTCCTGTATCACACAGAGAACTTGAATCCGATTATAGTAAAACAAAAGGAAATTTATTTTTAAAAAAGAGCAGAGATTCAAATAGAAACCAGTGTGAGTGATGGAAACAGATGGTTACATTAACAACAAAATCATAACATGCGAACTAGGGCCTACGCTTATTAATAGTCACCTTTCCTAGCAAATAATGTAGATTGTCACTCCCAAGTTCAGTCTTTTGCAGTATTTGCTGGCCCCAGGGAGCCAGGACTTGGTCTGTCATAAAACATCCTTACACATCAAGATACCTCTTCAGTGAATGGATGCAGAGTGTCTTTCTCCACCCTGTGCTATACTGATTTTTTTTTGTTGGGGGGGAGTCTTTATTCACAGATAGGGCCATCCTCTTACTGTCATATCAATCCTTTTCACTTCCAAGTCATTTCAATATTTATAGTTTACCTTTGATAGTTTTCCATTGACTTTTCAAGGTTGTTGCAATGATGGACAATAGCACAAGGTATTACATAATTAGTCAGGTGGAGGGGGTCACAACAGTGATACATATAATTTCCTGGTGACTCAATTTCATTCCAAGAATGTATAGTTATGTTATTCCTTAAACATTACAGTATACACATCTCACAATGATTAAGAGTAGCAATAAGTTACAAGCTTTCACTAGAGACGTCACCTGCTGCCCTTTATGGCTAGATACCATGAAATTATTAGTTGTTACCATGATATTCAAGCAGTTAAGGATGCCAAAGCAACCCCCCATTCTGATTAAATGACCATGTGTTTTAAAGTCTCCTCCAAATTATGCGTGATCAGTAATCTACATAGTACTCTCTCTATATATACCTAGTGTAGGAGGGAGGGTTGAATTTACTCAGCCAGGGTTAGGGGCTGGAATCTGAGCTATTCATTCCCATTGTTTAAGCCAGGGGTAGGCAACACATGAGCTGATTTTCAGTGGCACTCACACTGCCCGGGTCCTGGCCACCGGTCCAGGGGGCTCTGCATTTTAATTTAATTTTAAATGAAGCTTCTTAAACATTTAAAAAAATCTTATTTACTTTACATACAACAATAGTTTAGTTATATATTATAGACTTATAGAAAGAGACCTTCTAAAAACGTTAAAATGTATTACTGGCACGTGAAACCTTAAATCAGAGTGAATAAACGAAGACTCGGCACAGCACTTCTGAAAGGTTGCCGACCCCTGGTTTAAGCTATTAGTCAGTCCCCTTTGGCCTTATCATATTGTGACTCAAAGAGTTTAAAGGGGAAAACAAATTCAATGAAGATACTAATAAAAAAAAAAAGTTGATCAGAATTGCTTTGCAGGCACTTTTCTATTTTAAAGTGGATATTGCTGAGTGTTAATAATAATAATAATAAAAATCTCCTTACTATTAAGTTTTGTTCCAGAGAATAAAATCTAATAAACCACAAACAAGTTTACCCTGGATTGGCATAAAGCAAAAGCCAGGGTTGTGATAATTCACAAATTGAGCTAACTCATCCGTTATGTTCACTCCTCAGTAAGGTGAATTTGAAAGACCGGCTTTAGCCTTGCGAGCCTTGTCAAAGGAAGGAGACTACTGAGTGATCTATAGATTTGTTTAATTATTTTTTTCTTGCTGTGCCTCCCTCCCTTGCTTGGGCCCCCTCCCCAGAAGGAATGATTTATAATTTTTCAAATTAGCTTTATAGCTGCTTCTGTCATTTGCAGCCGAGTCTCAGCTACGGACGCATAGTATAGGGCGATAATGTTCAGTTACTGCAAGTGCAAAGGCTGTAAAATCTTTTGTTACAATGTTGGCCTGTGACCTAAAAGCTCAGGAGGCTGAGATAAAGAAAATTCAGAGCTGTTTAGCCAAGCATATAATCCCCCGGAGTCCCACAGGGAAAATACTTTAGTCTATTGAATGCTTTATTTTGGTTAAAGGATACTTTTCCTTGTAGGGACCCAATCTCTAAATAAATAAATAAAGCCAGCATGACCCTCCTCTACTCTGTTATTAATACACATGAGGCCATCTCTTATGCTCGGATAATCTCAGCTCTGTCCACTTACCAGCCATCTGACCTCTCCCTGTAACTCTCCCTAGATAAAACATATCTCTGCTTTATTGGATACTATCCTCAAAGTGGCTAATGGACAGAATAAAGATCCCCTGTTCCTTCAGGGGAAGTGAGAGCTCAGAAATATTCTTTGCTCTCCCTATTCACGCAATGGGCTCAGTCTGCATCTCTTTGGTAGGCTAAACATAGAGGGTTCTTGTTCAGGTGACTGTTCTGATGTATCAGCATTGGTTCATCTGGCCATCTGCCTCATTCTACTGCTACTGTAGCAGTTTCCCCATTTCTTCAAAAACAGCTAGGACTAGGTAAAGCCAAAAAAAAAAACCCACCTGAATGGTTCATTAATGTTTATTCTTCTAGGGTTTGATTCAAAGCCCTGAGAAGTCATTGGACAGAGGCCAGTTGGCTTTGGATTAGGGTCACGGCCTTCAGAATCATCTGGTCCTCTGTGTGGTATCACATTTGTATCCCAATCAATTATATGGCAACAGTATCCTCAAGTTGGGTCTCGTAGAAAAATATTTCATCTCTTCCTTGAACACTAAAGTGCTGTTTTCTGCTATGATTTCAACTGTTCAATCAACATCTTTCCCAAATTAGGACACACTCACCCCACTATGTCTCTCCTGCCAATATAGAGAGTGATAGAACACTGCTGTAAGAGGTGAGGGTCAGAACAACATTTGCCTAGGAAATATTTAAACATCTCCATTTTATTCTATAGATTTAGAGAGTTCCACTTGTAATAGCAGTAAGAGCCCCTTTGAATAGATTTCATTACTTATTAAAGGCACAGTTAATCAGTTTGGAGACGTCGGAGTCAATGGAATTCTCAAATGCCTGATGATAGTTAGCTGGTGTTTCTAGCAGCTGTACATAACTGATCCTCCTTCTATCTCTAGAGACTAGACTCTTCTTATCCTATTTCCCTGCCAATGAACATTTACTTTTCAGTTAAACTGGGCTAATTTGTAAAATCAACTGTTTGCTGAAAGTCTTGTATGCACTCAAGAGGGTTCCAAAACTGCCGCCAACAGGGTCTGATGAAATGTAGGTTTATAGGGAATTGTTTATTTTTGACTAGACCCAGTGGAATAACTTTTGCAAATTTAACCCCTTTTATTTTGCAAAGCTTTCCCACTTTAGTAGATGAAGTATTCCACATAGTATGATTCACATACTATTCTTTGCAGCTAGCTGTAGGCAGGTCCATTTAACATTGGAATCTTGTCAGCTCTATGACGTTAAGGAGGCTTGGTCTAGATTAGTATGTGGATGGGAGACCAATCAAAATCAGTCGGTACTGGTAATTCAGTAAGTAACTGAATTTCATCTGGGTAAATACTGAACTCTTACCTTAGCATGCTGCTAAGAGGTGTTGTGCTGACTTTCCGATGAGACAGAAAAGTGCGCTTGAAGCACTTAAGATCCCACAATATATTTTTCACATATGGGGACATTTAATCCAATATCCTGACCAAATTCGAACTCAGGTAAATTACATTCTGTGTACTTTAAATCCTGTATATAAATTCAATCAGATGACGTATACTTGACTTTCTAAATCTATCAGGGCAGATCTATTAGTGGAGGTAACTGCATTGACATTCATGGAGCTGCACTGGTTTATACCAGAAGTTAATTTGGCCCATTCTGAAATTTTGCTGTGCACTGTGAAACACTTGGTTTATTCTGGGGTGCATTTCAGCCAGTTAGTAATGGTTGCAAAGAATTTGGAGACAAATCCATATCTAAACTCTAGCTTCATTTTGCCATGCTGTGCCATGTAAAGATTAGCACCCTGCTTGCTGCTCATGAAGCAAATAGCTCACTTCTTCTAATGAGAGATGGGGGTGAAGGCTCAGAAAAAATATGAACGGCACTGAACATTCTCTCTGAGCTCAAGCCTATGTATGTTTTTAGTGGTTTGACTAACTTTTTTGTAGAATTAGTTTAAATATTTTCAATGTAAAAATTTCAATGACAATTTTTTTCTGCATTTTTAATTTTGACTATAAACATATGAAAATATTGAGCAATTTTTGAGTTTTTCTTGGCATTAGTCCAGTCAGTTTACCTATTTGTTCATGTAATTGTCGTGTTTTTGTGCCTTATGGTTTTGGCTGAGGCCAGAAGCGGAAATATCCCAATAAAAGTAGTCCTTCTGGTATCTCCTACTTAGATGAAACCAAGATACACTAGAAGCTTTTAAAAGGTTATGGGGAAATTTCCATCCCAGCTCCAAGATGATTGAGGCTTAGATAAATTTGGATATTTTTCGGATAAGAACACCTAAATCTTCATTCTGACAGGACATTCCCTCTGTTTTCTTTTCCCATTGCTTGTTTTGGTACAAACTGTTCATCACCTAGAAAAAAATAATCCATCAAGAGTTTATTTCATCCAGTAAGATATTAATTCTCTTTCTGGCACTTTATTAATTTCCAGTATAAAATAAGACTAGAAAGGGTCTTGAAAATGATAGGATATTGTTCTATTACCTGTCTTGTCATTTAAAGAAGGGATTCCCCAAGCCCCATACAAGTTCCTACATATCAGTCACGTATTGTTCATTATAGTTATCCTGTTAGAATGAGATATCAGCTCTAATGAGAGGCTGTACTGTGGAGAAAGCATTTCATTTGAATGGGTTGATCAGATTTCAGTCCATATTTTACAAAGCTTCTTGGTTCCATGCAAGCTGGTTGCAGCAATTTTCTAGATTTGAAGAAATGTGATTAGGTAAATATGTTTTGGCCTCATTAATCATTAAATTTTTATCTGACTGGAATGGCCTGGCTAGATAATCAGCATGGAATATGGCTGAAAAAACCCAATAGGGTATCATCTTCTCCTCCTGGCTGCAATAAGATCTGAGATAATATCCAGAATGGAACTATTCCGGTAGGTCAGTACCTAACTTCTCAAATAGTCCCCCTGATTTCAGTGAGAGTGCTGGCAGGGTAAGGCACTAAACAACCTAAGTATACCATTGAAAATGAGTTTGATTTTAACTTGGCGGTCATAATTTTGTAGTGCATGCAGCATTGTAATAACTTCCCAGAAATTGTTTCTGTATAGGCAACAGTGGGAAGGATGTGGGTAAGAGTGCCCTGTGCCATCCTTCATAACCATTATTAAGCAGAATGAGATCATCCAAGGATTCATTTCTACATCGCTTTGTGGAGTAATGAGACTATGTCCTAGAGACTGGTCTAAGAACATTGGCCATGTTCCACTTTGGGTGCTTACATTCTGCCTACTCCTGTAGTTTTAATGTAATAAATTATTCATCCTAACAAACTAGTTTTTAATTTTAATAGTTCATAAATGCTAATACCTTTCAGCCCCGAGGTGGCTGCATTTTAGTGGTGGGAAAACTTGCAATTAGGATGACATTTAGGGTAGTGCTCTTCATTCACAGTGATCACAAAGCACATTAGAGGAGCAATTTTGTTCACTACTGCAGAAGTGCAGGTGCTCTGGGGTGAGACATGATGGCTGTTTAACAGTACACAGCAAAATGATACAGTAGTTTTCTGTCCCCTTTGAATATTGAGAGGTGCTAAATAAAGCCAAGGGATCATTATTTTTTTACAGCTTGGTAGATATACATGTAAAATAAGAAAAAAATACATGGTGAGGTTTTCCACACACTGCCCCAACACAAATTCTACTATCTAAATGCACAGAAACCACTGTATGTATAATCTCTGGAACAACTGATCTGGTAGACAAAAGAGTTTGATCCTATTCCCATTTTGGTCAATGGCAAAACATCCCTTCTCGAGCTAAACTGAAACAGGATCAGGTCCATAATTACGTCTCAGCAAGAAACTTGCTAGCGTAAACCTATGTATATGACATAAATGTACAATGTTTAGAACTCCTATGGGAGAGCAAAATAATCCCCAAATCAAGGCCGGCTTTCAGGGTATGTGTTTAAAGCAGCTGGCAGGTCTCCAAATGGAAAAAAAAAAACAGCCCGACATGTTTGCTTCTTATTGTTTTTTAGGGCAACGTGACTTTTTCCTGCTCAGAACCACCAATTGTTCCCATCACCTTTGTCAGCACCAGCAGCAGCTATTTGCTTTTACCTGGCACCCCGCAGATTGATGGGCTGTCAGTCAGCTTCCAGTTTCGAACGTGGAACAAAGATGGGCTGCTTCTGTCCACGGAGCTGTCTGAAGATTCCGGAGTGCTCCTGCTTTACCTTCACACTGGCAGGTTGACACTTGTCATACAGAAAGTGGCAGAAAACTCCATGGAGATCAGTGCAGGTACTTTCATTGGCCCCTCTTTCCTGTGCCTGTTTCTAATCTGTGGGGCCAGCCATATTGAAAGGGAGAACAACCACCTGAGGGACGGTCTGATCTTGTTTTTCCGTATCAAACTGAACCTGATCTTCGGAGCAATAATACCAGGACTGTCTACGTTAATGCTGGGCCTGACCCAATCTGGGTAGCTCTGGCCTAAATCTGCTTAACAACAATTTTCTTTACAGTCAGCCTAAATTTTCTGTAGAAAACCAGACTCACTAACTTCCATTCCTCCACAGAGAAGTAGTGAAAATCCCATCCTTTGAGCTATTAAAAATGATGGGCTAGATCCTTGAGTTTGATTGAACTCCATTTCCCAAAGGGCCCGAGAGGACTGGGTAAAACTGGCTCTAATCCACCTCTATCCCTCCCCCTGAGACCCCAACAATAATGAAGCCAGTTGGGCTCAGTTCGACCCCTGCCACAATTTAGGGAAACCCTATGGCTCCTCTCAGTTTGTGCCTGATTGCAATGACTCCCAGAGCTAAGCCCCTTTCCCTAGGCCATACCCCAATACACCCCCTCATTGGGAGCTGCCAAGAGGAGATGGTGCAGAGGTTGCAGTGCTTGATCAACAGCGTGGGAGGATTCCTTAGTGCCAGGGGAATCTAGTTGGCCACTTAAGCCAACTCTGAGGCTACTTTACACAGCTGGAATGGCACAAAGCAGACTTTAATAGGGCCAAGAATGGGAAAAAAATACTCTTAAAATAGAATGTATGGAAAAGCTCTGTAATGGCTCCTTTGGCTAACTAATAGGCCTGTTCTCATTCTGTGATAGATCCAAGCACAGTCTGGGCAGGTCTCATGCAGGCTTCCTATTATAGCACTGTTCATGCCTCCCAAGCATGACCTAGAGCGTTCCCATCATTAGAATTGTGAAGAAACTGGGACTTGTAGGAGATGTGGCAAATTCATTTTCACTTGGGATCTGAACTCAGACTTCCCAAGGCAAATGAAGAGTGTGCTGGTAGATTAGACATTTTAAAAACAACAACAACAACAACAAAAAACCCATTAGCCAAAAAGTAGTAGTAAATAAAATGATCAGCAACATTAAAATATGCCGTATAGAAACTGGACCTGGACAAATCCCTGGCTCTTAAAGGGAGCAAAGTTCTTCCTTTGATAACCTTTAACAGGGAAGAGTTGGTCAGATAGAACCCTGGTGTTCAGGAAGTGCAGCTCTGCACAGAACCTCTTCAAGAAGCTGGCTAAAGTCTCAGGTTGCCCCCAAGTAAAGGTTGAACACAGAGCTTTCATCCTGCCTTGCAATGAAGTTGTTTGTGAAGGTGGGAGAAAGTCAAATTACTTTGCTTGTTTAATATGGTTGTGAAATCATTAACCTGAGATAGCCATGTCACCGGTATTTTGAGCTACATTCACACGAAAAGCATGGGAAAATTGCAAATGTCCACATCTCCCTGCAAAGGCATTTTTGTTCACAAATAGACCCATTTCCAGCCCCAATTTGACCTATCTTCTCTTGAACAATTTTCAGACCTTAACAACATTTTTCACTTAAAAATAGTCCTATTCTTGGTTGAAAATTGGTCCATTTTTCCTGGAAAATTAGCCTGTTTTTCCGTGGAAAATGTGCATTCTGTAGCAAAAGCTTTTATGGAAATAGTCTCATTTCCTGGCTCCTAATTAAGTGATTACCCCCACACAGTTTTTGCATTTAGTTTTCAATTGTTAATATGCCTCTACTTATCACTACAATCCTTTTTACTTCCTCCAAAAAGCAATGTTAATATGAGAATCCCATTAGCAAGAGTAAATATCAGAAGTCCAGTTCTGATCTTGCTTGCACCAGTTTTACTCTGGCACGCCTCTGTTGATTGCAGTTAAGTTCTGATTTACACTAGTGTAAGTACAGTCAGAATCATGTCCAGTGACTTGTAAGGCTGTCGGGATAGATGACCTGGGATTCTTACACGTTACAACATTTGAAGGGTCATAATTCTGACATAGCAGCAAAGAGTCCTGTGGCACGTCGGATGCAAGGGGGTATTCACCCACGAAAGCTCATGCTCCAATACGTCTGTTAGTCTATAAGGTGCCACAGGACTCTTTGCTGCTCTTACAGATCCAGACTAACACGGCTACCCCTCTGAATTCTGACACAGATTCACAGAGTAAAGAAGCAAAGGGTCAGTTTGTCTCCAGCCTTGCACAGGTGTGCAAAAGAGAGAAGACACAATTAGCAATATCCCCCAGGAATGTTCCCTATAGAAGTGGCTGTGCAGAGTGATACTCTTGGCTTCCAAGGAACACTGTCATCAAACACAATGCACATTAGCCTCCATATAGCCAGATGATATTTTAACTTTATTAAACCTTATTTGGGGGGGGGATTTTCCAAAGTGCCAAAGGGGTTTAGGAACACAAGTCCCTTTGAAAGCCAGTGGATCTTATTCTCCTAAATCCAGTGGGTCTTGAAAATCTTTCCACTTTCTGTTCTATTCCAAAGCACTTCCAGAGGTAATGGTCTAAGCAGAGAAGCATCAAATCATCAGCTCAGCTGGTTACTTCCTGCTGCCTGCTCTTTGCATTCCCAGCCAGGCTGTTTCATTATTCCCCATGCTGTAGGAGACTGAACATGAAGGAGGCTTGGTGAACACCACTGCCACCACTTCTTCCTTCCCTCTTCTCCTTTACGCTCCGCATTTGTCTTCCAGGCAGCAATCTCCATGACGGGCTCTGGCATTCAGTTAACATAAATGCCAGAAGGCATCGCATCACCCTGACTCTGGATAATGACGTCGCCGCAGCTGCTCACGCAACCACTCTCTTGCAGATCTATTCTGGGAACAGCTACTATTTCGGAGGTAGGTTGTGTCAGATGGATTTCACCTTCTAGGGACTGAGCTTTGAAAGGCCGTTTCTTCCACTGCATTGTGTGGCAGGGAGTTGGGGGCTGGAATCTCAGGCTCTTGTCCCGGCGATGAGGGGCCACACGTGCCATGCTGGTGTGCAGTCTGTTGTATGAGAAGACTGCTGTGGGGCATAAGTGAACGTGAGAGAGAAGAAAGCAGTAAACAAACCAATATGGATGAAAGAGAGTGACTCCCATCAGCCAATGGGGTATACAACCAATACCTCTTCCGCTGCTACGTAGCTAGGCTGCCTACTCTCCCCATCACAGCTTTTTATGCCAAATCCATCTTTGCTCCTTAAATAACTACAACCCTGCTTAACTTGGGAGCCCAATATAGGTCTTACTGAGGAACCCTTCCAGTGAGCTCCTGTATTTATGAGCAGCCCCATTGAACTTAGTGGGGCTGTTTGCATTAGTAAGGGTTCCATCATTTGGCCCACCTCTGAATTGATTGGCCTCCTCATTGAATGTAGAGGTTACGGTGCCATTACGTTTTAACAGAGAGAGTAAGAAAAAAAAAAAGCGTGTTGAAAGATGTGACCAAGCTGGGACAGAATACAAAACTTTCTGTCCTGCCTGCCCTCTTTTGAATTAAAAAGGAATACAAGTGAATAAGCAAACAAGACCGTTAGCTGGAGATCTTTAGGACAGGTCATCCTTTACACAGCTATATTCCAGAAAAGATGCAGAGTATTACAAAATAAAAGTTTGGATCAAGGGATATAGTTTTATGGAGTGGTTTTAGGGAGGGGACAAAGAGAGGCAGGACTCCTGGGTTCTGCTTTTTTGGCTCTACCACTTTGAGTTTGGGTGAGGCACTTAACATCTCTCTCTCTCAGCCCATCTCTGAAGTGAGTGTAAAGATGCGGGGGTGTATGAAGCTTTCACATGACAGACACCACATATGCTTAAATCAGAAAATCTGCCTTTTTTAGCTAATGTAAAGATTTCTGTGTTTTACAGAAAGTGCCTCTTATGGTTTGTCAATCATAAGTGATACAAGGTGAGTGAGGCAATATCTTTTATTAGACCAGCTTCTCTTGGTGAGAGAGACTCTGAGCTTAGAGCTCTGTGTCAGTTCAAAAGCTTATCTCTCACACCAACAGAAGTTGGTCCAATATAAGATATTCCCTCACCTGTCTTGTCCAAACACAGAGGCAGATGCACTGGTCTCTGCT
Source organism: Mauremys mutica (assembly GCF_020497125.1). Taxonomy (NCBI): domain Eukaryota; kingdom Metazoa; phylum Chordata; order Testudines; family Geoemydidae; genus Mauremys; species Mauremys mutica. The sequence goes on along the minus strand of NC_059081.1, from coordinate 6,609,765 downwards.
CTCTTTTCCTTCCTAGCTGGCCATCGGATTTCATCCACGTTCCTTGCCCTGACAGAATCTAGGGTGATCAGATGTCCCAATTTTATAGGGACAGTCCCAATTTGGGGGGCTTTTTCTTATATAGGCTCCTATTACTCCATCCCCACCCCACCCCCATCCTGATTTTTTTACACTTGCTATCTGGTCACCCTAACAGAATCTGACCCATAATAATTTTTAAATTTTGCATGGTGTTTGCTCTGGGAGGAGTTAACTATTGACTGTGGCATTTAAAGAAGACAAAAGAGCGTTTCACTGTGCTCAGCACGTCGGAAGCCCTTGCACCTGGTTTCCTTGGCTGACTGCTCTCTTTCTGTATTACCATAGGATTTATATCACACAAGCTTGTTCAGGGCAAGGAAAGAAAACAATCGGAATAATTAGATCTCAAGGTCTTCCATCAGGAAATCCCAACAGAAATAAATGCTCATTTTAACACGCTTCTTCATTCTTTTTCTTTCCCTTCCTTCCCACAGGGTGCCCTGACAATTTCACCGATTCCCAATGTTTAAATCCCATTACTGCTTTTCAAGGCTGCATGAGGCTCATCTTTATTGATAACCAGCCCAAGGACCTCATTTTAGTTCAGCAAGGTTCCCTGGGGAATTTTAGTGATTTACACATTGATCTGTGTGACATCAAAGACAGGTAATTATTGTCTCTTTTTTCTCATTGTATTTGTTCTTTTTTTTTTTTTTTCATCCTAGCAGTTTATAAGTACAGGTGGCTTTAAGTGAAAATTCTAATCAACATTACAGATATTAGGCATAATAGAGCTACTAATAGAAAATATCACTGCAAAAATAGAGGGACTGCAGGGGAAATAGTTTAAATTACAGGAGGCTCTCTTAACATTGGCTCACAGGAAATAGAGTATGCAAATTCAATCAAGCTACAGATTTGTGAAGGGATTAAATTTTATGCATAAACAACATTTGATTGCTTTGAAGTTTAAAAGGAATGGGAGAGAGAAGGAGAAATTTATTTGATTCATCAAAACATGTCATCTCCTTAATGTACTCACTGTTTTGTTTAAATAGATCATTTATAATTTTCTTGTTAGACTGTACGACATACCGCATTTATACTAGTGGTCTGGCACATTGCACTGGCATATTACAAAGTCAATAGGACTGAAAAATGATTGAGTGTCTGCAGCTACCAAGGACAGACCTGAGCCAAAATCCTGCTCTGAATCCTGCTCAACTTGGGATCTGTATCCAGGGCTGACTGTGGGGGACTGCTTTAATATAAGGAAAAATGCAATGCAGTAGTTTTTCATGGGTTTCACAATTTTTCACCTCTGCGCAAATGTTTTGAATGTGTGTATCACTTTGAAGTAGTTATATGAACATAGTATGTATTGGTTATTCATACTATAGGTTCTAATTTTATTTTGTGAATCTGAACCTTCTTCTGGAAACTTAAATTGGAAGAGATTAGAATATCAAGGTTCTTGTTATGTCCTTCAGGAACTTAAGGAAACAGTTCTAAAGCTTTCTTACTATCTTGAAGCCTAGAGGTGAAAGAGGATTTACGGTGTCATTGATCGTTTGAGGTGGGGCTAGTGGGTGGAATCAATTGTCATTGAATATTGAAGAGATTGGATTGGGTGGAATGGTCAAGAGATGTGGGGATTGGTTTTCTGGAATCGAGAAACTTCTAGAAGGTGGGCAGTTCATCTAATAATCTGGTTCCTTATAAAACTGACTAGGCCCTCTGTCTTCAGTTCCCTAAGTGGTAGTTTCTTATTCGAAATGTCGTAAATATTAAAACTGCTGATCAAAACTGCTACCATGTTGCTCGTGTTTAAGGATTACCAAATGTCAACATATGAATTTAACAGACTCAATATACCAGATAAGATTGACTGGATTGGTAAGAAATAAGTTGTTGAAATGAAATAATAAAAAGAGATAATGCTGTGTTGAGGGTTGTTAAATAGCAAGATAGAAATGATTTGTGGCCTTCTTAGAAAATCAGAATCATTGAATTCAAGACCAAATGTGCCATTTAATACTTTTGTCTATTAAAGTGGAAGAGGAGAACACCGATGTATTTGATGGGCCTACTGTGCGGCTCTTCCAATGCCATTATTGTGATTGTTACACAATCACAACAATAAGCCTGTCCCAATCCTTCCTGCAGTTTCTGTTCATCTTCAGTGGCCAAAAGAGGCCAAACATCAATCTGTGATCATGCCATAATAACAATGGAAAGGCAAAACCATGAACTTGATAAGAAAGTTTTCAACCTTATTGGATGCTAACAATCATGTGGACAAGGGGAATCCAGTAAACATAGTGTACCTAGATTTCCAGAAAGCCTTTGACAAGGTCCTTCACCAAACTGATTTTGTCTGATGGTGTTGGCAAGAAGTGCGCCTCTGAGATGCACTATTTTGTCAAGGTCAAAACTCCCTTCTAAGGGGAACTGTAATTTGGGATCATCTCTGGTATACCAATTCCATCTTTTCAAAAACTTGCAAGTGAGAGGACCATAATTTGAGTACATGTAAGCAGCAGGTGTGCCTTTTGGTGGGGCGATGATTCCTTTTTGACTCACCAGCCCCCCTGTTTCCCAACAGCTGGCGAAGCGGGAATTGCCTTGGAATCCTCACTCCCCAGTACCTATCCAGATTTCCTGGTGAAGAGGAGACCACTTGCCTCCTCCGACCCCCAGGACCTGGCCACTGACCCTTGGGTCTTTCATGCAGGGAAGGTTTGTTTAGGATGTCCACGACTTTCCTACAGCCCCCTTTAGCAAAGAGCATTGACTAGTCTCAGAGAGAATGGCGCCGCATAGTCTGTTGCATCAGGCGAAGTGATTGGACCAGTCAGTGGCTCATAAACCGCCTTCAAACGACTCTGGTGCGACTTGAAACCAAAGATGGAGAAGAAGAATTAGAGGAAAGAGGTTGAGGAAATCAGGCTGTCTGAGGACGGGGAGGATAGGGACACACAAACTTAAATCCAGGCAGTCCCTTCGTCGGTCAAGCCAGCAGAGCGAGGCTACTTTGGTCAGGGCCCTTTTGTTTCGGCCATACTAGCTAGAGTCACAGGGCTTGCTTTAGAGGCATCTGCGGTCACGAGCCAACAGGCTTTGCAGAGAACTCTGGGCGTCTTCCTGTGACTCTTACAACAGATCACTCTCTCACAGACATTCACACTGGCACACAAATCAATACAGAGGCCTATGTAGCCACACTCAGTGGCTCTGCCTGAGGAGGTTGTGTAGGCTAGGACTATAACAGGGTTTAAAAGAGAACTAGATAACCTCCATGAATTTAAGTCCATTAATGGCTATTAGCCAGGCTGGGTAAGGAATGGTGTCCCTAGCCTGTTTGTCAGAGGGTGGAGATGGATGGCAGGAGAGAGATCACTTGATCATTACCTGTTAGGTTCACTCCCTCTGGGGCACCTGGCATTGGCCACTGTCGGTAGACAGGATACTGGGCTGGATGGACCTTTGATCTGACCATTCTTCTGTTCTTAGTGTTGCCTTCAATGTAGCACCAATTTAGCAACTCAAAAGAAAAAAAATGAAGCACTTTCTCGGGATATACTTCTCCAGGCAGGTTCTCAACTTGTGGCTCCACTACTGGGTCACAGGACTGGCTTGACATAAGTAACTTAGTAACTCATTTCTTAGTGGGCCTAATTGAGAAGGCGAATAGAAGGTTGAGTTGTAAATAGGGGCTTGACAAACAATATGCTGGAGTCAGGATGTCTGTGCTAGCTAAGATAAGCAGCAACAACTTGATGTTAGGGACCATGGACAAGATAAACCTGGAATGTAAAGATCAGGTTCCCAATGAACAGCAAATGGACAGAACGTGCTGTACAGGGATTAGTTCCCGCAAAGTAACCAAGCCAATCAAAAAATGCATGATTTAATGTATAGCTAATGTAATGTGTCAATGTCTGTAAAGGAAGAGGTTCTCTGTGTAACTTTGGATATGTGGTACGCCCTATACCCATCCCCTACACTTGAGTCTGATCAACTCAACGTAGCTTTGCTGCTTACCAAATAAAGGAACCTGTGTGATGAAACCCATAGTCGAACTGAGTGTTTTGGATCCCAGAGAATTGGATGAAGTATTCTCTCAGAACTGGACAAGGTGTTCTGCATAAGCCGAGTGGAAAAGGTCTTGAACGGAATCACAGCATAAGTGCTCCAAATGAAGAAAGAGGAAAAATTAAAGAAAGAACTAAAAGAATCACAGTTGACCTTAGTTCATCATTGTTGGTCAAACACAAGAAATGGCCTACTAATAACAACCAGCATCAATACAGGGCAAATGATGATATCTGAAAGCAAAACCACAGAGTATTGTTTCCAAGTCACTGAAAGATGCCATCCAAGAAAAGTGTGAGGAGGAGTTATTTGCCATTTACTTAGGCAATAAAAATAATGTAATAGTTACTGTGCTGACTGAGCCGGTATGAGTGACACAGCCAGAGACAGTCCATAAAAGTCGTTACTCCTCCCAGACAGGAAAGACCCCCCTGACTCAGGAAGTAACCCTGAGATGAAGTTCAGGGTTTGGAGCAACCATCCTGAATTTTTGATCCATGGGTGTTCAGTACACTATTTAAACCGCGTTGAGAAACAAAGACCACCTTTAAACAGATTAGTCCTCAAGTACATTGTGGAAGTTCAGAAATTCTTCTGGAGTCACCAGCTGTCTGGCTGATAAAAGAGCATGAATGATTCAGCTTCTCAGTTTAGAGGAGCTCTCAGGATGAGTGTCTCTCTCCATTTGCATCCAGCTGCCCCGTCATTGTGTTTACATTTGTGCTGATCCTAGAGAAGGTTTGGATCAGAACATAGCACACACTTTACATGACAGGGGGCACTCCAGAGAAATGCTACATTTACAAAAGCAATGTCAGAAAGTTATGAAAGGATTTGACAGACTACAGGAGGATGGCAGCGCTGTTGCAGTCTCATTTGGAATCTGGGTTGATCTAATTAAGAGCAGAGAATTGGAAACACACACGGACAGGACTGAAAAATGATTCAGAGAAACTATTACTTTGCCAGCATGATTGATCCCAAATACAAAAGCCATAGACTGAGCCCAGAGCAGGGAGAAGAAGTTTAAATACAGCTAATGAAACACAATTCTGCATCCTTTGCATAGCCTCTAGCATTGAAGAGTCAGATCACCAAAATCTACCACAGTTCGCTGTACAAAATTTTGGCTGGAAAGCTAGGGAAGGCAGTAGGACTGAGCTGAGAATTTTGTGAATCTTGAAAAGACCTGCAGTCCTGTCCAGCCAGCACTGCATTGTCCAAGTGTGTTTTTTTAAGCACATTCAGACTGGTTTTGGCTGAAACTTTGCTTTTTCAGCCCCTAGCAGATTACAAATTAAGCTGGTAAAAGTGTGCTGCTATATAAGGGCAGATACAAGAGTTTTAGGCCCAACTAGTTAATAGTATGGTCACTTGATTACTGTGCCCTTGTGTTTTCCCTTTTTAAAAATCAAGTTTTAGTGACTTTTATTTTGTGTTTCCTTTTAAATCTTTATGATGATTTTAGGGGATGGTGGTGATGGGGGTTCGGGGATGTTTTCAAAGCAGGGAAGATCACAATCTTGCCCGTATCCAAATTTCTTATCAGTCCCATCTCTCTAATGAACTAAGCCAAAAACCTGAACCTCAACAACCCTGAACTTCAGGTAAGTTTGTATCTGGAACCAGATCTGAATTTTACAGCTTGTGTCCTCCCATCTAGTATCCGGGAATAAGATGTGTATTAAAATTCTGTAATAGCATTTTCCCTCCAAAATGGATCTCCCTGTTCTTAATTACAAGATTTATTGCGGCACACACCACAATGCACGTATTTGAGTAATTGTAACATATGGGAATTATGTAACTTAATTAACATGTAAATGGGTCATTTGTCTTAGTTATCTAAGCAACAACCTCTTTTGAGAAAGATGCCTCTATTTAGAAAGCAATTTATTTCTTACAAACCTTTAGACTGGCCTCGTTTGTTCCCGGATTCTGAAAACAGAAATTCTGCAACATAGTAAAGGCTCCTAGAAGGAGTTTACTGGGTAAACTCTAGGAGTTGGCTAGCAGGGAATCATACCTCATGATCAGCATTTCTGGTTCTGTTTTCCAAAGAGCGTTAGGTTACGCTAGCTCTGGCTTTTTTTAGTGCACTCTGAATTCATTGGGCCAGATCCTCACCTAGTGTAAATGGACATGGGTCCATTTATTTCAATAGAGTTATGCTGATTTATACCATCTCAGCATCTAGCGTATAGTACCTTATTACCCCTCAGATGAGGGGGATCAGATGTGCAGAGTGTTTTTGCATGCATGCGCCAGAAAACTCTTAAGTGTGCCCTCTGTCTTCTTGCATAGGTTTACTGCTGCCCCCTACTGACTGGTGTGCAGAAGTTACATGTGCCTAGGGGCATGTAATGTTAGGGATATACTGTGAATGGCCCTTATGCTGGTGCCTTGGTTGGTGGAGGGAAGCCAAAGGGCTTTGCTCCAGCATCATAAGCACCTACCATAATCACAGACCCAACCCTCATGACAGCACAGAGCTGGCTTCCTCCATGCTCCCCTAGGAGTGCACACAATCCCAAAGTATGCACGGAGGAGATCAATGGAGCAGCAGAAAGCACTAATTCTACTCACTCCCCTTTTCCTCATTGTGTGTTCTAAAGTGCTGTCTTGGGGGGAAAAAAGTGGAATCTTGTTTAGCTCAACTGGTAGAGGCCTGTGTTTTTGGAGGCAAGGTTCTGGGTTCTAGCCCGAACACTGCATTAGAACTGTTTAGCTGTTTCTCTAGCATATGGATTTGCTACAACTGTTAAGCTTCGTGGAGTTCATTTTAGCATACAGTGTATGTACCTATGGTATCCATCTGGCCTCTGTTACCATAGTATCTAGAATCTTACAACCTTTAATGTCATTGTTCTTCAACTCCCTTGAAGGGAAATAGTAGGACTGTATCCTGCTAGGATGCAGCATTCTGTGATTATGTTTTCAAGGTGTGTAGGTTTGTACAATTATAGCTTTCTTTGCCATTTCTTTGAAATTTCTGCTTGGTTAGGAAAATGTGTGCCCAGCAGGGGATGTTTGTCTTCTTTTACAGAGATTAAATGAGTGAGAGAACTGATTTTCTCATAACATTCATTTATGGCCAGCTCCCCCTCTCTGCTGTACGGTGTCAGAGGGAAGGTGAGAAGCTGTGGAGGGAACATAAAAGCAACAAAAGGGAGAAACAATGACTCCATTTTATGCCTGTCCCTAGGTTTCTGCAGCCCCAGGATGTTATCGCTACACAGCTGGAGCTCTTCAGGGGGACATCGTGAGGAGGGAGGGAGGTGTCATTGGGAACATTGTGCTGTGGCAGGACATCTTGAACCCAAAAGATTCCAGGTGAAAATGGGCACAGTAGGTAATGCAGCTCGAAATACCATTAATCCCCCTCTGTGACGTTTCACTCCCTCACGGAGGATGGCAGTGCTCTGGCATGGGGCAGCGTAGACAGGCAGAGCAGAGTGGAGGGGCACTGCTGGTATAAACTCAGATCCTTTATGGACCATCAGGCTTCACAAAGGCTCCAGGTTATACTCCACAGCCTAGTATGCCCATTTCAGCCAAAGGGGAGGTGTGTCAGGGGCTCCGTGAGATGAATGCCAAAGACTTTCCTGTGTATTTCCCCTCTGAGAGACGGGGGCATTTAGGTCTCAGACCAGAGTGTCTCAGTTTTAACAGTCTCCTCACTCACGCATTCAGTTCCTTGATATTTTGCAAAGCTTATGAAGAATTCTTGATCCTGGCCAGCGGTCTCTGGGAAAGGGCATGGAAGGGGTCAGCAATTCAATAACAAGAAGCTTCTCACTCAGCAGGATGAGGAATTACAGCAACATCTAGCGCGGCAGTAAGTCAAGTGCACTGGCCCCGAAGGCAGCAGTCAGAGTGACAGGCTGGCCTCTCCTTTCATTGTTTTTCACACTGATGAAAAGCTGTAGACTGACATCTCTGGGGACTGAAGACCCTTCCGCCGCCTTTGAGCAGGTGCAACACCTGCAGTGGCAGCGGAAGCCTCCCCTCGTGCATGCATCTTTACAAACCAGTGAGCCTCAGCCACAATCTCGGGGGACCAGAGCTAGCACTGAGAGGGCAAGTTCCACCTCTCTGCCCCATTGCCCTCGGACTTCTTGGCTGAGAGTACCCATGAGACTTCTAATTAGCACCTGTTGTGCTCTGCCTTAGAAGATTAATTTCAGTCGCTACTGATCTAGGCCACTTTGTTTGGTGACCTACAGATTCCTCGTCCCGTTATCAATCCCTTGATCTATGCCAGTCTTCCTTAGCATTAGTATTTATTTAGTATCCTAGTAATAATAGTTAATAATATCAACTCTTAAGTAGTACCAAGAGGCCCCAGTTGAGGATCAGGACCCCATAGTGCTAGGTGTCATTAAGAGTTTATAATCCCAGTTTATGACACAATGTTGTTGTTGGATAAAATGGAAGGGTGCAGGGGAAAGACAAGGTAATATGGAAATGAGCAAGTTTTGCATGGTAAGCAGGAGTCGGAGCTCACTGCCTGCCTAGCTGTGGTCACTCTGCCCCATGTGCCCACACAGACCTTCAAGCATGAAGGACAAAGAAGAGGCTCTTTTGAGTCCATAGGTGCCTGTGTGTACAAAAGCACAGAAGGGAAATAGATGACTATGTTTTAGGTTTCCCCTCCAGGAGGATCTGTGGCTTGTTGTTATGGCTATGCGATCGGTAGTATCAGTGCGAGTAACGTTACTCTGCAGGAGAGGAGGGAGAAGGGGCCAAGCATGTGTTAAAATCTTTCAGGAAGCCTCTGAGAATTTGTGCTGCATCTCACCCCCACGGGAAGGCTCGTTTGAAAAGTGCAGCTCTCAGACACTGCTGGGAGATGTCATATAATAATATATGGAGATATACATATCTCATAGAACTGGAAGGGACCCCAAAAGGTCATCGAGTCCAGCCCCCTGCCTTCACTAGCAGGGACAAAATCAGTACTTGGTCCTAAGTGGCCCCCTCAAGGATTGAACTCACAACCCTGGGTTTAGCAGGCCAATGCTCAAACTGCTGAGCTAGTCCTCCCACCAGACATGAGCCAGCCAGCCTGAGCTGCTTCTCGTGATTTCATGCTTGTTGCCTTGAATCCTCTCCAATGGCTGTGTCTTGGTGGGCATCTGGGTGAAAGCCAGAACTCCTGCACTTTTATTTCAAGTTTTGTTCAACAAATTTGCCACTTTCCTAACTTGACTCTGAACCATGAATGCCCCGTTTCTACAAATGCAATAAATCTGTGCTCATCCCCCAGCGTCCTCTATTTAAAATGCTAAAGGATGAAGTGCTAATGCAGTCAGATGCGTTCACCGGGTCCTGCTGTGGCCTGGGTATCTCCTTGGTCATTCAGAGGCAGGGTTGTGTGAAGTGATCATAGCAAGCAGGCCCCCTGGGCTCCGTTCTGGTCACTGAGGGACTGTAATCTTGGGCACATTACAAGCCTGGTCTGCAAAATGTATGTGACACCTACCTGATAGGAGTATTGGGAGACTCCATTCATTAATGTTTGTAAAGAGCCTTGAGGCTCACAATGAGAAAGTGCTATAGAAGGTATGCTTGGTCCTGCCTCAGTACAGGGTGCTGGACTGGATGCCCCTACCAGCCCTACATTTCTAGGATTCTATAAGTGCACACAGCCTTGGCCCGTATTCTCCTCTGACTCATACCAGTGTCAATCAGGAATAACGCTATTTATGTCCAAGAGTGGTGTAACTTGTTTTGTAACCTTAGGTAACGCTCCGTGCCTTCATCTCACCATTTGCACAGTGAGGACTGTAATATTCCTGCATATCATAAAATGCTTTGTGATGAGCATTGTAGGAAAGGCGCGATGTAAGTGCTAATTATTGTTTACGTATGGTCTACTTTCCTCCACACAGGGCCGTGGAGAGGAGGAGTACAGGTGTGCATATATGCAAATACTATCATCTCTCTCTCTCTAGTGGGAAATGAAGGCTGAGGCAAATTCCGGCAACTGCTTATTAAACATTATAAAATGGCTAGAAAAATAAATATGCAGAGGCTGAGAACTTGGCCGTGTCGTTGATTAGCTTTGGGATTTCCAACTTGGCGATTGGCTGACAGTGTCAGCTAATGGGACTAGAAATGCTAGCTGTAAGCCTAAGGCAGAACGGGTTGGCTGCTGTGGCTGGCACCGGGCGCAGAGAATAGGTGCTGGATCATGGACACATACAAGATGTTGCTGCTGAAGTGCTGCCATGGATGCTAGAAAAATGTGCGATTAAAATCCACAAACCTGGCTGGTTGAAGCAGGTCTGGAAATGCTGCAGAATTCCAGCCTTTCACCATATGGCACAGATGCTCTGTTTGGTCTTAGGAAGCCCCTGTCGGCTCATGCAGCAGGCGGGATGCTCAGAATAGAGAAATGAGCCCCGCAAGGCTGCCTGCAGCTCAGACTCACATCAGGCACTCTCTGTGTCGCCAATTTGATGCACTGGGACCCAGAGATCTAATGCTTATTTGGGGAATATATTCAGGGGTGAAAACCCTGCCTCCATGTTTGTGGAGGGGAGAACATGGAGGGAGGTAAGACCCAGGGATCGCTGCATGACTCCTCTTTTCCTGTTCTTCCACTCCAGCAGAAAGGCTGCACAAGGGGCCTGGAGATGCCCCATTGGAGTAGCCTATGGTGAATACTTCTATGGCCTCTACAGGAGGAGGGTGGGAATGGGACTTTGATTCCTTTGCCTTGTCACCTCTCATAGGTGCCCAGGCTCTGGGCAGAAGTTGTGCCCCATAACCAATCATGATACAATAATCATACTTTTATCAATCGGCCTGAGGCCTCTGCAAATGCCTTCCATTCTCCCTCGGGGCCCCTCCTTTGGAATTATCTCCTTCCTGCCATGGCCCAGGTGGGAAGTAACTCACACCAGAGGCCCTTCTGAAGCCTGTCCATGTGAGCAGGCATTCGGAGAGGACTAGGGCTGGTGAGGGGGGTAGGCAAGTCTAATGGGTGGGGATTTTGAACCCCTTCAGTTCGGCGAGTAGGTGAGACAAGGCAGGCTTGAGGAAGGGGGAGAAATGCTGCTGCTTTTGATCATTTATGTTTTGTAACACTTACGTTCTTGGGTTTTTAAATGTACATTAAAGGCTCACTGGGGCGGAGTTCTGTAAAGATCAAGACTGGAATGAATGAATGAATGAATGGATAAGCCATTGTAATCCGATTACTGCTCTTCCTAATGCTGTGTCCTTCATGATGCTTCTTTGACGTGGGTTGTCCTCTGCATTTTTAAATACGATTGGCACCTCCCCTTACTAAGTCAAGTGTTGATAGTGCCTGTCAAGGGCCCCACAGTGATCTCCAGTTCCCTAAACCAACAAAAAAATGGATGTGGGTCAGAGCCACCTTGGCAGAAGGTGGAGCGTCTTGCAGGACATCCCAGGAGTTCCAATTCCCTGAGCCTTGTGAACAGGAATGCAAACTCGGCTCTGCGTGTCTCACTATCTGCTCTATTGATCCTGACATTTTGAACAAGCCCATCACCGTGGTATCATCGCTTCAGTATCCCTCCCTGCCTGGCAGTCAGATGGAAGCTCACACTAAGCATTGTCATTCTTATTAAATCAAGATTCAGCTGCTTATTCTGAGTCTCCTAATAAATACAAATGGAGAGAACAGTGTGTGGTATAAATAGCACTCAGCATGAGGGGTTTGAAGTTAACATCTTAACCCATTAGAGATGACCGTATAGAGCTGATTCATGGGTCTGCTTCCCTCTGCTCCTCAGAAGTTATGCAGTATTAATAAGTGCAAATCAATTGTGTACTTATTTTTCCCTACCCCTTTCACATGCTGTTTATTCTCTCTATATATGAAAAGCCTCCAAAGCATCTTCTAAAGAAGCCTGCTTAATGTGATATTTTTCTTGCTGAATGGAGCTGGCCTTTCAAATTCAGCTTTTTTCTCATCATCATCCTAAATCTGCTAAACACGTTTTGCTCTTTTTTATTTTTTTTTAAATAGTTCCTGACTGTTCTTCCCCCTTTCTCCTCCCACCTTATGATATTGAACTTGTATTGCTTGCATGTGTCAAACAGCAGAAAAAGGACCTTGGGGAAATTAGATGCTATTGCAGGTAAAAGAGGTGGGGATAAATCCACTGAAACACAACCCTCTATATGCACTTACCAGCTCTTCTCTTGAAGATTTAATTTATGGCCTACAGCAGATTCCAAACATCATATGATTTATTTTTTTAAGCTGGCCACAAAACCAAGATAATATTCTAGCTAATTATGCCCAATATGTTTCAGCTTTATTTCCTTTATTGTGAATTAAAATTCCTGGCTGGGACTGAAGAAGCAAATATTTGATATTGCATTTGCCCCCAAATAAATAACCTGCAGTATGTTGTGGATGGAATTTGAGAAGGAATCCTATTTCATATCCATTCTAATTCTAGGTAGTGTTCCCATTTTCAGTGTTTAATATCTTTTCCCCCGAGGCCTCAGTTGCTCACTTCCATTTCATGCACTGGATTATTTTCTTTCTGGAAAAAAAAATCCTTTTATATTTTTCTTATTTTTCATTACTTGTTTGGCAATTAATTGGGCTCTCATTAGAAATACACTCCTATAAGTGGGTGCATTCTGGGCCAGCCATAAACGCAAGGAGGCATAGCCAGGAATATTTATTCTGCTTCCACACACTCCTGATCAGTGCTAAACCTGTATGTGACCATTGTAGCCTACTCTTATCTCTGTTATGAATTGAACCAGAACACTAGAATTGAACACTTTCTAGGATCTGCCCCTAGAACAGGCCTGAAGAACTCGTAAAGTGGCGAGGGCCATATTACTCCAAAGAAAACAGCTAAGGGCCGAACCCCCACTCAGCGCCGCCCAGCCCCCCTGAAATACTCCCCTCCCCCCCAGCACCACCCGCCCCGCGGAAACATACCCTCCTTTCCCAGCGCTGCCCCACCGAAACAGCAGTATTGAACCTTGGTAATATGTTATAGCGGGCCCCTAAGGTAGTATAATTAAGGTAAAAGAAAAATGTCTTTTTGCTAGAAGTAGAATAAGATCTTCCCCCAACTTTGTAATCAATGGCCCTGTTGAATGAATGAGGTGTGACTGAGGAAGGCGTGGAAGGCAGCACCTCCAGACAGCTGCAACCCTTGGAGAGGGGCTGGGAGCCAGACCAGCTCAGTAGAATAGGTCAGCCACTGACTCCTCGCTTGCCTCCTCAGCCCCCCACCCCCACGACTCGCCTACTCACCCCCCACCACCCTAGAATCTGCCCCATTCTTTGAGGCAGTACAGTCTAGTAGATAGGTTACTGGACTCAGGAACTCGGGGTGCTATTCCCCACTCTGCTGGGTGACCACTGAGTTCCTCTCCCACCCTTTGTCTTTGTTGCTTGTTTAGACTGTAAACTCCTCAGGGTTGGGGCCTTCTGTTTGTACAGCACCTAGCACCTTGCTTACATTTTATTCTGAATTTTTTGTGTGAAATATTTTATTAAGCATTTTTGGATGTTTGGATATTTTTTAAATCTACTTTTTTTTTTTGGTTACATGCCCTCCCTTCTCTATATTTCTGTTTTTCTGCTGAAAAGGGGCAGCGGCAGGAATGGCGGGAGAGAGTTAGGAAAAAAATCCCAAACTTGCAATGTTTTCAGGGTTGGGGAGTTTGATGGGGTGGAAGGATCCAGGGGAAATATGCAAAGATTTTGAAAGGGAGATTGTTTTCCCATGACATTTTCTTCTTTTTTTTAAAGCCAGTATTCAATGAAAGAAAAAACTGACCCTCTTCTAATAAATAAGAACAATTTAGATGTGATGTGAATGAGAACTATTTGAGACACCTCCCTTTTGGGTGTAGCTCTCCTAGACCAGACTGATTGCCCTTATATGGCAGCAGGACTGGAGAGGAAGTAAATTAGCAACCCATTTATACTCCCTGAGCCTGGAAATTAGAGCCCAGCTTTTTTTTGGGACTGAGCTATTCAGAAGGACAGCCCTAAATCTGCTTCCTATCTACTGTAATATTGAAAACCCGCTTGCTTAATGCAGCTAATGACGGAGCTTCTCACAGGATGACTGACAAGGAAGCCTAGCAAACCCCAGTAGTGGCATTGTCAGCTGTTTCACTGTTAAATGCTCCTTCTGTGATAATTATCCATCAAGAATATGTTTAGTTGTGAAGAGCAGGGCCATTGTGAAATTAGGCTATCACGGGGGAACAAGCACACAATGGGCCAACCCTGTGAGTGGGCTAGGGGAGAAGTTTCCTACCCTTGGCCCCAGAGTATCAATGAACAAAGGGCAATGTTTGATGTCTCATGGCTTTTGCCAGGGTCCTGAACCTACCCCTTGGACACTGTCTAGGAGGGGAGATGAAAATAAAAATATATTTTAAAAATTTTATTGAAAATTAGGCCAACCTATGTTCAGGCCTAAACTTACTATCATCCATTAAAATAATTGAAATTAATTAAAAATATATTCAAACAGTACGTGTTTGCTGCCAAAATTTTAAAGAAAGTCAAGCCAATGACCCAGTGGAAGTCACTGGTTGACCACCTGTAATCAAGTTCTAAACTGACTTTTGACAGTAGTAGCCTCTTCTGCAGGTACAGAGAGAATATTTGCTTCACTTGAGTTCATTTGGCCAGTTTGGTTCAATGACTAGATCATTCAAAGTTGAGACATCAATTGGGAATTGAAAAAGCAGGAAAGCTTATTTTTCCTCATTTCAAGCAATGACGAAAAGCAGGATGTGGCAGGATGAAATCTATTAGGTCTAGAATCCTGAAGGACATGGTGAATAGAAACAATCAGTTCAGTTCACTAACTATATATAATACTTCATTTGTTTAATGAATCAGTTAGTTTTTGATGCAAAACGTGTTTTGAGACTTACTCTTTTTGTTTCCAGGACACTTTAGGTAGTTTTATTTAACTAATAGAAACAATTTTAAAATGCTGTTTTTGTGCATTTTTAATTGAACTCCAATTTCCATCCAAATGCAGCATAACACAAATCTCAAGTAAAAAGTAAATCACCATCTACTAAATTAGAAATGCATCATACATCATTTCCCAGCATAAAAAAGTAAAAAGAATCTGAATATATTTGTTACACTGTATTTATAGACCTTTATTTAAGCAATTATATAGCTCATCCCCCTGATTAGCAAAAAGTACCACCAAATTATGCCAATCAATGAGAATCAATCTTTCTATAGGAAAATAACTAAAAAAGTACAAGTGAAAAACAAGATTAAAATCAATTATTTAAATCAGGATTTCCTGCTTGCTGATTAAAATCTTTTTGATTAAAATCAATTTGCCCTGCTGTCTAGTGCTGATATCTGGAACTGGAAGGAACACTTGCTAAATACTTTGCCTGCCTTTGCTTTATGCCGGCATCACAGACTCTAAGAACATAAGGACCATGTATATTGCAATGCCCAATAGAAATAGCCTAATTCAGAGCAGAATAAAGTCAGGTAGCAGGACAGTCCCATCCTATTCTGTTCAGGCTCTTATGCCACACTCAGCACTGTGGCATCTGAACTCCATTTCAGTGCTCTGAAGTAACCTTTTTCTTTACCAGAAAAACTGGCTGTGGTTTTTTTAGTTTAAAGAAAAAATGTTTTAAGAACATAAAAACAGCTATAATGGGTCAGACCAATTTTCCATCTAGCCCAGCATCCTGTCTTCTGCCAGTGGCCAATGCCAGGTGCTTCAAAGGGAATGAACAGAACAGGACAGTTACTGAGTGATCCATCCCCTCTTAGCCAGTCCCAGTCTCTGGCAGTTGGAGGTTTAGGGACACCCCCAGTATGGGGTAGCATCCCCGATCATCTTGTCTAATAGCCATCGATGGACCTATCTTCCATGAACTTATTTAATTCATTTTCTAATTCATTTAATTAATTAATTCAGTTACACTTTTGGCCTTCACAACATCCCCTGGCAACAAATTCTACAGGCTGACTGTGCGTTGTGTGAAGTACTTCCTGATGTTTGTTTTAAATCTGTTACCTCTTAATTTCATCGGGTCACCTCTAGTTCTTGTGTTATCTGAAGGGGTAAATAACATGTCCTTATACACTTTCTCCACACCAGTCATGATTTTATAGACCTCTATTATATCCCCGCCCACCCTCCCTTAGTCTTCTCTTTTCTAGGCTGAACAGTCTCCGTTTTTTTTAGTCTTGCCTGGTAGGGAAGCTGTTCCAGCCCCCCACCCCCAATCATTTCTTGTTGCTCTTCTCTGTACCTTTTCCAATTATTTTTGATATGGGGCATCTAGAACTCCATGCACTATTCAGGATTGTGCCAACTTCCAATTTCATTACCCCAATATAATTCCAGGGTAATTGAGATCAAGCAAGCAAACACATGAAATATGCTTAACAATTGGGACTACAAGTAATTTTAGGGGTAGTGCGAGCAGAGTGGTCTCTTCAACAACATCTGTGATTCTGATACAGCTGCTCTGTTTGGCTCTTTCCATAAAACTTGTGAAATCACTGCTGTTCACCGATTGGCTTCGGTGTACAGAGTGGGTTTCCTGATAGCAGGCAGTGTTTCTGCTTCTGCTACCACTGCTTAGTTTGAACATTTGTAGCCTAAGAGGCAACTCTGCAAGACTTTTCAACCAGCTGTTTTGTAGTAGTGGGGTGACTTGACCACCTTGTGGGGTCTGACTCTTCAGCTCTGAGCTTCTAAGGGAATATAGGAGGGTGCAGAGTGGTGTTCCCTTTACTGGAATTGCTTGGACATCCAACAGTCACGTAACAAGCACTCTCCTGGTACATTGGTCGGCCCTATACAGATGCATGTCATTGTAATGCCCTGTTCTTTCTATTTATTTACTAGGTCCTTGCAGATGGATTCCCTGAGTTTGCCTTGCAAAATGTTGAATTCTAACTAGAGAATGGTTTATGTATCTCTCTTATTTACAGACTCTCCCCGTGTTACACAAACCCGACTTATGCAAATCCACACTTACGGACAAAGTTCCATAAGTTCCGTAAGCTAGAAAGTTTTGGGTTTTTTTTACTTAATGGTCGGGTATACATTCCTGACTTATGCAAAATTCAAGTTACACAAAGTGTTCTGGAACGGAACACTTGCGTAAGTCGGGAAGCATCTGTATTTACATACATTTAATTCTTAAACTCTGGGTTCATTTAGCGTTAACAATGCAAATGTTAACAACAACAACAATTAAACTTTAAAAACATACCTGCAATATAATGGGCTCTGTTCCTTCCCCTGCAGAACAGCTCCATTCCACCATCCTGCCCCCGCCACCATGAAAGACCTGAGAAACCATATGAATCTTACAGTGTGTCCTGCGGGTCACCAAATCTAGGCTTTCTCTGTGTAGGTATGTAGTATCACCACGGTATCTGAGCTTGGACTGACGAGGATAGAGATTAGAGCTGGTTGAAATATGGACACAGTAATGTAATTAAGAAAATTCAGTATTTCAAACCTTTTACAATTTCACAGGAATCAAAATGAAACATATTTTTCGAAAATTTTCATGGAATATTTCTGGGAAAAAATTGAAATTTCATATTGTTGGTTTTCCTTTTTTCTTCTTCTTTCTTTCTGTCTTTCTTTCTTGTGTCACTGAGTGTAATGGAAAGAATCGAAGGCCAAGATAGCCTGTTTTCATTTTTCATTTTGGTACTCCATATCTTTTCAAAACGTCCTCCGTTTTGGGGGGAAAAAAAGCATTGGCAAAAAGGAAAGACTATCTGGCACTCCAGATCTTCCAAAGTTGAGCACATTCTGAAAAGTTAGAGTGGCAAAAATAAAACTGGAAAAAGAAATGAAAAAGTGTGTGTGCGAGAGGGGGAGGAGAAAAAAACAAACCCAAGCTAAGGTATCATTTATTGTATTGCAGTCAACACCAATATGTGTGTCGGGGGGGGGGAGGAAGGGAGGGTAGGATGAAGGAAGAGGACAAAAGAGGAGATACAACTAACCTGAAAATTCAAAAGTTCAATGTTTGGGGAAAAAATAAATTTCAAGAAAAATAACAGAAAAAATCAAAAACACAAAGGTCTTTTCTCAAAGTTTTAAGTTTAGGAAAAAAAAAGGCCATATTTCATGGGGAGAGGGGAAAGTTATGACCAGCTGTAATAGAGAGTTCCAGTGTTAAGGACCACTTTTGCCAGTTAAGCACTCATTTTGAAATCCTTAGATCGCCTGACACTTTACTTTCCAAGTCCTTGATTGTTCTGATTAACTTGTGTAATCTGCAACTTGCTCTGTCCAATGAGACCTCTAAGAAAGGGAGATCTTTCTGTACTTCATGGACAGTAAAACTCTCTTGGTGCTTTTTTCCCCAAGGGTTGGGCTTATCCACAGAATCTTTGCCTGAAAGTTCCCCATCTCTGGACTGTTGAGCTCACTAGCCAGCAGGCTCCCTCCCTCTATTTTAGAACCAGAAGGTGTATGAATACTATACACTCAATTATATTTTTTAGTCCATTAAAAGCTCAGGGATGGGAGCCAGGGGACCTATGTTGTGTTCCTGGTTCGGCCACAGACTTTTTTTGGCCTTGGGCCGGTCACTTTCTTCCCTTCAGCGCAGTAGTATTACTGACTTACCGCAGAGGGGGGGTTCTGAGTTTTTGAGTCATTAATGTTTAGAAAGTGGTCTAAGATCATTGGATGGAAAGTTCTGTTGGCACAATTCTCAGCTTGTGTCCGTTGGCCCTGCTCCATTCACTTCAACAGAGCTACATCCATGTATAGCAGCTGAGGATGTAGCTCAGAATATATAATAATTAATATTAAATTGTTTTATTTGTGTGTGCATGCTAATATTGTTATGTATTTTTTTAATTATATCTGTACTCACTCTCTCATGTTACCTAGGAAGGTTGTGGAATCCCCGTCACTGGAAGTTTTAAGACGAGGTTAGACAAACACCTGTCAGGGATGGTCTAGATATACCTAATGTTGCCTCAGTGCAGGGAGATGGAGTAGATGACCTCTTGAGGTCCCTACATTTCTATGAGTCTTTGTGTGTATATATAGAGAGAGAACAAGCATAGGTTTCATTTAAAAAATACCTTGATTTGGATGTTTTCATATTTGTTTCTACATGATTCTTGCCTTGGGATTTTCTATTGCACTTATAGGATTAATTTAGGCACTTATTTAAGTGCCTCAAAGTAGAGAGAATCTGTGGAACTTTAGTACTGGACTGCTCCTTTTTTCTATTTTCCCCCTCCAACTGGAGCGGTGCGGGGGAGCAGTGACTGGTGCATGTGTGATGTCTTGTACTGACTGTGGGATATCATCCAGAGCCCATGAGGAGCTCAGTGAAAGCACCAGATTCATTTAATGCCAAATGCAACATCAAACACATGGATCTTCTTCAGTCTTTCCATTCAAGAAACTTTATTGTCATTATTCTTTGATCATTCCCATCAAAGGGGCCAAATTCTGCCCTCCCATGTGTGTGCAGATCTCCCTTTGAAGTCATTTTAGAGCAGGGTGTTTTACCCATAGATTGCTATTCCTCTTGTTCAGGCTATGCTTCCAATGACTCTATATTCCAGCTTGGTTTTCCTTTAAATTCGGAGGTTTCTTCCAAAGAAGGAAATTACGCCTGACTGGCACAACATTGTCAAAATCAACTGCCATGTGACGCCATGGTCCTGTGGTTATGGTGCAGGTCTGAGACTCAGGGAACCAGAGTTGGAGTCCTGTCTTTGCCACAGACTCCTCGTGAAATCATGGGCAAGTTTCTTAGTTTCTCGTTATCTGTAAAAATGGGGATAACCTTTCCTTTGTCTATTTGGATTGCAAACTCTTGGGGGCAGAGACTGTTACTATATTTATGGACAGGGCCTAGCATAATGGGGCTGTGATCTCAGTTGAAACCTCTAGACGCTACTGCAATACAAATAATGATAAGTAGGTACTCTTGTAATACAAAAAGATAATGTAATTGGACCCAGGAATCTGGGACAATTGCGGAATTAGACATCCAATAATTTATCCGTCCCTTGATTAATTTTCATCATGGCTATTTCCTAATGTTGGCTTCGATGGCAATTAAGATAAATTAAACTTCTAATGAACACATAACTGCTGGACTAGAATGGGATTATGGTAATTCTTAGCATGGCGTTGTACAGAAATTGGTTTCAGAAGCTTTTAGAAGAGTTCGTTATCTGACCAAAAACGAGAGCGATGCAGCTGGTGCTAATTAAAGCAAATAGACTAAAGAATGCAAACAGTCTAATTTTGAATTTATTAACAGCATTAAAGCCTATACAGACAATGCAACTTGCATTTTGAGCATTATTGGGGGAAGAAAAATGTGTCTTTAGAAAGTTGAAGGTCAGTTTTCATTTCCATTTGTCTTCTAAAGCGTTTAAAGGAAAGCTGTTCTGTTAGAATATATGTGGCTAAGCATCAGACATGGACCTTTGGGAAACCTCAAATTACTAGTAATTAACTTTATTGCATGGGGTTAATTAATAAGAGGTAACTTAAATGGGCAGAAAATGTGTTCATCAGTTAACGATACAATTCTGTAAGTGATGATAATGATGCTAACACAGTACTGTGCTTAGCACTTCACATCTTTTAAGTGCTGCACCAGCAGTAAGTTTTCTTTCCAACACCCCTTTGAGGTAGGTATTACTATCCCCATCTTACAGGTGGCATAACTGAGATGTACAAGCCTCCACGGAAGCAGGGGATACAAGGAGCCTTTTGGTGCAGGGGCTAAGAAGGGGAAGGCGTGTGTCGCCAGAGGGAGGAAGCATGGCTAAGGAGGACAAATCTGCACCCTTGCAAGCCCAATGTGATCCACTGAAGTGGGAGTGAAACTTAAGGTAGCCTAATGGCTGCTCTAGCTTGTATTAGGGATTGTCCCATGGCCCCAGAGGACATAAGAGCCAAGACAAATTCTGCCCCATGAAGCTGGCCAGAGATTTGAAATGTCTTATCCATTAGACGACCCTGCTTTTCTAGGATGAAATGGGGAGGGTGCAGATATATTTTTCAATTGAACTGCTGTTGATTTAAGGAATTTGCAGAAAAAAGACGTTAAAGAAGGGGAATAGGCATTTCAGAGTCCTGTGTTTTGTTCCTGGAGATGCAGATGACCTTGAGAAAGTCACTGCATCTCTCCATGTCTAAGCTTGCCTATCTGTAATAAGGATAGGGATGCTTGCTTCTCATGGGTGCTGTGAGGGTTTATTAGCATTTCTACAGTGCCTTGGGATCTTTCTGCTAAATGGAGTTGTACAAATGCCAAGTAACATTGATGGGCTCTGTCAGCCACTACACAGGGTACATCTGTGAAGGGGACAGGACAGCAAGGGGCTGGATCTATGGCATTTGGGTAAAATTTTCAACAGTGCCTGAGTCCATGGAGAAAGTCAGTGGGACTAAGTCAGGCACTTTGACAGTGCTTCCTCTTTATTCTTCCTTTGGGGCATCCAGGGTTCCTGTCTCCCATAAGAGGCAGGAGTCTGCCTGCTATCGCCAGTGGAACCTTGAAATTTGTATGGATCTCTGTTGAGGTTCATGGCCAGCGACCCAGAGGTCTTTTGCCTCTTTGACTCCTAGTTCTCCACTTCTTCCCCTCTAGCCCGTTGGCAGGGCAACTCCTGCAGGAATCCCGCTGTCAATAAACACTGGTTGCTACCCCTGAATATGCTTTCAGGGGTGGGGCATTCTGACTTAGAGAGGGGCAGCAGGTAAATTAATGGCAATAGTGTCCTTCACAGAGATTAGGGGAATTATCACAGAAAGCAGCTGTCCTCACTGTTCCATCCTTTCCCTGTTCCCTACAACGGCATGGACCCTGTTCTTTGGAGTCATCTTGCAGAGAGACTTCTGTGGAGGATAGCAACACTGTCCACTTCCACAGCCTGTCATACCCAACCTCTAAGATTTTCATCACTGCCATTAGCGCACACAGCAGGGAAGTGCATCTCATTATTATCAAAAATTACTGAGTCCCTTTTCATTTGGCCATCAGGAACTTTCCATAGGGCATATTATCTCAGACAGGAGACTCTCTGGATCAGATTCTCCCCTGCATCCAAACACAGGGCCGGATGTGTCAGGGAGAGGGTTGCAGCTCCTGGATCTTGCAGGCTGCTCTTTGCTAGCTCTAGCCTTGCTGGGAGTTGGAGCAGTCATGGGGTTGCTCTAAACTACTAAGAAAGGGATAGATAATATCATGATGCCACGACGTAAATCCACTTTGGATGCTGCATGCAGTTCTCATCGCCCCATCTCAAAAAAAGCTGTATTAGAATTGGAAAAGGTACAGAGAAGGGCAACAAAAATGATTAGGGGTATAGAACAACTTCCATACGAGGAGAGATTAAAAAGACTGGGATTGTTCATCTTAGACTTGCCTTTTCATTCTTCCCTTTCGTGTTTCACTCTAGTGCAACTCAAAATTCACATTGCACTCTTCATTGTAAGGTGACACCCTTGTGTGCCAACGTGATGGTGGTTTTGCAGAAACCTTGCATTGGACCTAGAACACAGTTTTTTTTTTCCTGTTCCCTAAAAGATGCTGTTCGGGCTCTTGGTGTTTGGATCAGCATGAGAATCAGGATCTAGATGGGCCTTGAACTCAAGTAGGGTTGATGTAAACGTACAAAGCGGAGCAATTGTAGAGACAATCGCTGCATGTGTAACGCTGACAGACCCCAGTCGTCGGCGGGCGGGATCGAACCTGGGGGCCTCTGGAGTTTAGTGCATGAGCCTCTAGCACATGAGCTAAAAGCCCACTGTCTGTTAGCTAAGCCTTTAGAGCAGAATCATTTTATATCTCTCTCTACGTGGTCTCGGTGCCACTTGATGGGACAGAGCACCACACCCAGACGGTGTGTGGGTTACACAAGCGTTTTGCATCTGGTACTTTTATGCTTAGTGACACCCTTGTTGAGGTATGAATATAAACAGTGATTTGTTTGTCAGAGCCCTAGAGGAAGCAAGCTGTGCTCAGTTAAGTAACATCGGGGGATTGTTAGTAAATGATGACGCGAACCACAGAAAAAACACTGGCATGTGCCATCCCCACAGAGCAGCCGAGCATGCTCCCTCCTGCCCAGGGCTACAGCTGGTGTAAATCAGTGTAGCTCCACTGACTTCACTGCTGATTACGCCAGCTGAGGATCTGTCCCGTGGAAAGGAACAAAGGCTGGGCGATTACATCACGGGAACAGATAAAGCAGTTGTAGTGCATGTGGAGTGGATGGATTGTCTTTCTTCCCCATCTACATCACGGGGTATATCTTCGCTGCTGGATCGGCAGGCAGCAATCGATCCAGCAGGGATCGATTTATCGTGTCTAGTCCCCGCGACCCCCGAGTGCTCTCCCGTTGACTCCTGTACTCCCAGCTCGGCGAGAGGTGCAGGCAGAGTCGACAGGGGAGCAGCAGCAGTCGACTCACCATGGTGAAGACACCATGGTAAGTCAATCTAAATACATCAACTTCAGCTACATAATTCACGTAGCTGAAGTTGTGTAATTTAGATCGATCTTTCTCCTTCCCCACCCCACCCCCCAGTGTAGACCAGGGCTAAGTGAATCAGTGTGTATAAACAGGTTACTGACTTAAAAAATAAACATACAACATCAAGGAGATTATCCAATATACGGTAGGAAATAAAGACATTGGGGCAAGCTCTGCTTTCAATTACGCTGGTGTAATTCCATCCAAGTCAACAAAGAGACTCTGGTTTTACACCGGTGTAATGGAGATTCTTACTTCACTTTAGGTTGGATTTGCCTCCCACGGTTTCTGCTTCTATTCAATTCCCTTGTTGCATACTGTTATACCTCTTTCTTCTTTTAATAATCACTTGGCAATAATGCTTTGGAGGAACACCAACTAAAATGAAGAGATGAGCAGAGATTACACAACTCATAAACACATTTTTTGTTCCTTTACTTTGAGGCTTATGTATTGTTTGTGCTTCCACAGTTGAAGTGCAGCTTAATTTGTATAGCTGCAAACCACATTAGACCAAAGGAGAAAGGCGGGGGCCGGGGGAGGAAAGCCTTCTCTTTTGAAAAAAGATCTTCTATAGCTTTTTCACCTGGTATTTGTTCTCCTTATCTGAGATCAGAATGAAAGTGGCATTTTGGTTTCTTAGGGACAGAAAACAAGCTGGGTATTTTGTTAGCAGTAAGGGCTTCTCTTTGAATGTATTGTGTGTGGTACAGGGTATTGTTTTTGAATGTTGTTTCGAGTGGATCACAGATCAGAAGAAGAAATAAGTATTTCAGCCATTGTGTGAAGTGATGCAGTCCCAGGACTCATTGGGGGAGGGAGAGAGAGAGAGAGAGTGTGTGTGTGTCTGTGTCTTTGTGGTGGTGGTGGGGTGTGGGACGGGACACTTTCTTGCCTGTACTATCAATGCTGAAATGCTTAAAATTAATTGGCTTTTTTAACATCTCCAATTAGATGTTTGCCCAACTACTGCGAACATGGAGGAAAATGCTCCCAGTCCTGGACCACCTTTTACTGTGATTGTAGCGAAATGGGTTACATGGGAGCAACCTGCCATAACTGTAAGTAAACCAGTTAAGCATACTTGGATAAGGCTGGCCTGATAGAGATTGTGGTGCTAAAGCACAGAGGGAGTGCTTCGAGAAGTCATCTGTTATTACAGGAAGCAATAGACTGTGCTCAGACAGGATTGCAAAGGGTCAGCAGTTAGACTAGAAACAGCAAAGGAATCCATTACACAAACACACAAGTCTCTTGACACACTTGAAGAAGAATTTCTGGAGATAAATCAAAAGTCAAAGGACTCTCTTTCGTTCTTCTTTATCATATTTATCGTATTTTCTCATCTCCTTCTTTTCAGCCGCCACCAAAGAATTGGGTTTCTTTTTCTAACTTGCTGTTTCTGTATTTTTCACATTTTACTGGTTCATCAAGATCTCTTGCTATAGAAAAAATGTGTGTGTGTATTTTTGAGGGACTGCTCATTCCGTTGCTATGTAGCACGCTCATAATAGTGATGGGAACAGGTAGTGTGGTGAAGAGGGGGTGAAGTATGATGTCAGGTGTTCGGTACTTGTATCGATGGTAACATGGCTGTGGGCTGCAGAGGATATGTTCTGTTAAATATTTTTTTTATTGTATATGGTTTTGTAATATCGTGTGTGGGGAGGCAACTTTAACTGTTTCACAACAAAGTTTTTACGTATTAATATAACTGTGTATGAATTATATCTGGTCAAAATTTATCAAATTACAATGTTCTGATGACATTTCAGAATTTAAAATATTGCAGCAGGATAGCTATGTAGCGGGTCAATTTTCTTTGTACTTTTATTACATTTCAAATTTTGGAGTAAAAAAGGGAAACATTTTAAGAAAATATTCTTAATTTGTTTCTCTGTTTTTTGCCCAGGCCTAATGTCTATTCATTAATAGGCATACCAATAGGCATGTGTGTGTGCGCACGCGCACACACACACACACCCCTCTGTGTATGTCCACCAAGGGGCTTGAGGGATAAATCTTTTTACCTCCCTCTGTTGGTGCCAGGGGGAGAAGATAGGCTGGGCCATGCTTCATTTGCATTTTTATTATCCACCACTCTGTCATGAAAATTTTGATTGTTTTTGTTAATTTTCCTTTAAGCTTTGAGTATAGAAGTAATTAATTCTATTTCACCTTATTGGGTAACAAGAGGGCAAAAGAACTGTACTAAATATTCCCTGGGTGAAAAGTCACTCTAACCAAAACCCAGTGTGCAGGGGTGTGGTCTTGGAGCATGAGAGCAGAGTAAAAGCCTTTTTTACTTTGTGGTGAGAGGTCTGATTCCAAGAACCAAGGGCTTTGTATTATGAGTTTTTTATGTAAATGCCAAACTAACCCATACCCAACATGATCAGTTTCTTGTGAAATAAGGGTGTGTCACGCAGGAGTGGTGGCAAGAGACCAATTTTTTGGCCTTAGTCACATAACATGGTCAAGGGTTACAAAAGGTTACAGCTCTGTCAAATGTGCAGTGTTCCTTATTCCAGTAGGTACTGTTACCTCCTTAGACTCTCTCATCTTCCATTTGTGTATTTCTGTGGTTTTAAGGCTCAGAGCTATATTGTAGCTTTCAGAAAGTCAATCCTTTCTTGTCTATATTAGCCTTTCAGCAGAGCACTGAACATTTGGTATAAAAGATGATGAGAAATGTCTGAAGTGGCTAAGTTCTGGAGCTATCAATATGTCCAAACGCTTTGGGAGAAGATAATTAACAGAATTTAATTTAAGTCTTGATATTTGCTTTGGTACATGATGAATCTTGCACATGCCTTTCTATGCATCTTGCACATGCCTCAGTGGCCTTTCTAGCTGCTGGAGGATGACCCCTTTAAGACTGGAAATGTCCTAGAGCTCTCGGTGCAATGCAAGCATAGCATAAGTGAGCCCCTGTGCCCCGAAAGGAGATTTTTAACAATAATGCATCTCAGGGTTGCCAACACTGAGGCACAAAAAATGGGTCATCTCGCTGGCCCCCATACGCCACCAAGTACAACCCACATACCACCTGCACAACCCACACCCAGTGCACTGTTTTCCCATCCCACTCCCAGAACATGGTACCAGCTCAGGGGGGTTCTCCTCTTTGGGCTGTCCTGGGCTTTGATCTTGCCAAGCAGAACATTGTGCCATCCAAATCCACCCTGCTTCCTGCCAGTAACTGAACAGAGGTGATGGGGTGTGCCATCCCCCAGCTCCCCCGTCCTGCTTGCTGTTCTTGAGATGTCCCACCCCAGTGACTCTCAGACGCTCCAGAGCCAGATTTGCCTCTGGGCAGATGCTGCCACCATGCAGCTCCCCCTGGGACAGCCACCAGGTGCTGAGGGATCGAGTGGGAGCATGACTGGCAAAACCCAGGACTTTTAGTGTCTCAGGACAGCCCTAAAACCAGGACAACTCTCAGTTACTGCACAGAACACTTCTGATCTGAGATTCGTAAAGTGTTTCATATACAATGAGCCATATCCTCAGCTTCCATGGAGCTACACTGTTTAAAACCAGCTGAGGGCCTGGCCCATTGTCCCATAAAACCTCTAGTAATGTAGAGAAATACTATACCCATTTTACAGACTGGTCAAATGAGGCTTAGAGAGGGTCACTAATTTGCTTCTAGCAGTAAGTCAGGTAGAGTAGCATCCAGGAGTACTGAATGGCTAGTTTCCTGCACTAACCACTACATAGTGTTGTGACTATCCGCGCATTCTCAGGATAGATGCTTCCCAAAGTATTTGGCATTCCTGGTTCTTTCATCCTGTCCGTCAAGGAGACCCACATGTGATCCTGGGTCTAGTGCGGGATGCAGTAGCTTTGCAGCCAAGAGACTGGCACACAGCCCTGACCCAAACCTCAGTGGGGCAGGGACCGAACAGAATTGGTTGAAGTGACCTCCCCTTGCCAGAGGCTTGGTTTGAATTCTAGAGAAATTGTGTGATCCCTGAGAAGGGTGATCAGAGAGCAAGTATGAAAAATAGGGACACTGGGGGGGGGGGGGGTGCAGAGGTGCTTATATTAGAAAAAGCCCCAAATATCGCGACTGTCCCTATAAAATCGGGACATCTAGTCACTCTATCCCTCCGGGTAATAAAAAGATCCCTTGTGATTGGCTATTAAGATGACATTGTGGTTAGATTAATTTTCAGCTGTCTGTGGAAATAACACATTCCTTATCAGATCAATAAATATGTATTTTTAAAAGGGACAATAAGCCATCTGTCATCCAGGCATATCGCTGCAGGTCTATATTAGTCCATCAGCAGCAGAGCTGTCAAAGCCAGTTTTCAGGAGTCGAGATTTCAGTTTTTGGCATTTAACGTGACAATTGTTACTCTCACCCATAGAGCACAATCATTCCCATAATTTACTGCCTGCATTAATCCTTCTGCTGTTAAATCAAGGAGAGAAGGAACCTCCCCGATGCATATTGCTTCATTTGTTGTTGCTTACAAAGGATGTTTGATCAAACACCCATCATTCTGAGCCTATGAGAGCAAATCTTGTGATAAAATTGTGTGATGTGCCACATCTGCCATTAACTAAAGACTTGTTTAATCCACCACAAGGTCGTCTGCCCTCACAGCACCCATTGTGGATAGTTTACCGGGTGAGGGATTTATGGTAGAGGACACATGGGGAGCTTCATGGTCTCCAGAGAAAGTGACAATTATCTTTTCTCAGAGCATGCTCAGCATCAACCTGGATTTGATTTACCACAAAGGCAATGGAGCCTTCGCATTCATTTTTGTATCGGACACGGAACTTGTGCTGCGGCTATCACACTGTTATCTCAGTGTGGGCAGCCACAAACCATGACACACATTGTTGAGGACTGCAAAATGACTCAGCTTCCCAGAGGTCTTCATGCCTTGAACATTGTTGATCAGAACACTGATGTTTGGCTTGACCAGATTGCATACACCAAGTAAATATAGAACAAATCTTTTGGGCCTGATGTATATAAGAACTGGGTAAAATAATGATCTTGAATCTTCATCCTGGGATCTCAAAGCACTTTAGTAAGAGTACTTAGCAGCACCCTTTTGTGGTAGGGCTAAATATTCAGGAGAATTGACTTTCCCAAGGACACTGCTGGACTTAATGGCAGAACTGGAAATAGAACCCAGGATTTTGATGTCCAGTTGACTGTTCCAATCATCAGACCCAACTTTCATCTTGTGATACAGTTTATTTTTTTCTATAAAGTCCTTTATTCAAAGGATCAGAAAGAACAGAGGCAATTAAATGAGCCAGAAAGGATCTCACCACACCAAACTCAACTAGCATTTTGCATGCATGCAAATTTGCCATGTGTCAATTACCATCTCATCCAGCCACTGTTTGGTAATACCTGTGCATTCCATTAAAAGCAAGGTTTAATATTCTCTAGATTTCCTTAATCCTTTTATCTGCTACAAGACAATAAGTGATTCTGAGTTGCTTCTGCCTGATTTTAGTAAAATCACTCATGCAATCAGAGACCAGCAATACCATTTGATATGTAGAATCATAGAATATCAAGGTTAGAAGGGACCTCAGGAGGTCATCTAGTCCAATCCCCTGCTCAAAGCAAGACCAATCCCCAAGTAAATCATTCCAACCAGGGCTTTGTCCAGCCTGACCTTAAAAACCTCTAAGGAAGGGGATTCTATCACCTCCCTAGGTAACCCATTCCAGTACTTCACCACTCTCTGAGTGAAAAAGTTTTTCCTAATATCCAACCTAAACTTCCCCCACTGCAACTTGAGACCATTACTCCTTGTTCTGTCATCAGGTACCACTGAGAACAGTCTAGATCCATCCTCTTTGGAACCCCTTTTCAGGTAGTTGAAAGCAGCTATCAAATCCCCCCTCATTTTTATCTTCTGCAGACTAAACAATCCCAGTTCCCTCAGCCTCTCCTCATAAGTCGTGTGCTCCAGCCCCCTAATCATTTTTGTTGCCCTCCGCTGGACTCTTTCCAATTTTTCTACATCCTTCAATCTAGCCAGCTTTCTATCCACCTTATAATCCATTCATCCAGCCCATACTACTTTAACTTGATGGCAAGAATACTGTAGGAGGCTGTATCAAAAGCTTTGCTAAAGGCAAGGAATAACATGTCCACTGCTTTCCCCTCATCCACAGAGCCAGTTATCTTGTCATAGGAGGTAATTAGGTTAGTCAGGCATGACTTGGCCTTGGTGAATCCATGTTGACTGTTCCTGATCACTTTCCTCTTCTCTAAGTGCTTCAGAATTGATTCCTTGAGGACATATTTGACCAATCCGAAATAATCTACGCAGCTCTTATTTTCAATATAAACTACTGAATATTTGCAATGAACTGTTTGTGATCAGTTCCCAAAGGAATTATAAATACATTGGGAAATAACTCTTGGGAAAACTGATTTTTGTATGTGAATGAATTTGTTGAATTATTTGTTGGCAGCTCTAAAAAGATGTTGTATCTCCTAAGGCAAACTTTGAGTGCTGATCAGGAGCCAGTGCTTGTGGTTCATATTGGGATCAATGATTTTAAGGAAACTTTTCGCTAGGTCTACTAGAAAAATGGCCAAAGTCCAGAGTGTCTACAGTAGCTTTTTCTGCAATTAGTTCAGTTCAACATGCAGGGTGAGCTGAGCAAGGGAAACATCAGTGTCTTCACATGTGGGTGAGAAGAGAGTGCAAAGAAGAGGACTTCACGCATACTAATCACAGGGGGAACACTTGGTAAAGGAAGAGTCTATAAAGAAGGGGTGGACTCCCCTTTAATCAAAATGGAACTAGGCTGCTGGCACAGAAAATGAACACGGTTGGGGAATTATTTCAACTAGGAGTTTGGAGAAAAGCTGGCAGGTGCTTAGGCCAGAGAAAGCCAGCTGCTGGGGATGTCAGTAATGAAAGGGTGTCTCTGTGTTCAGCGAAAGATAATACAGAAATTGCAGTTGAACTGAGGGAGAGGGCACGATGAGGTTGGAAGTAAATGTCAGTAAACTTGCAGATTGAGGCTATCCCTATGCTGCAGTCGGAGGTGTGATTGACGCTCATGTAGGTATCTATACCCCTGCTAGCTTTAATCTAGCTAGCGCAGCTTAAAACATAAGGAAACACATGGCGGTGTGAGCTTCAGAGGCAGATGTCCAAGCTTACACAGAGCCCTGGGTAAGAGCTCACGTTGCAGGCTGGAAGTGGAAGCTAGACACATTCAGAATGGAAATAAAACATAGGCTTTTTAACAGGGAGGATAATTAATTATTGGAACAATTTCCCAACGGTTGTGGTGGATTCTCCATCACTGACCAATTTTAAATCAAGATTGGATATTTTTCAGAAAGATCTGCTTTAGGTAACATTTGGGTTAGTTTCATGACCTGTGTTAAACAGGAGGTCAGACTACAGTATCACAATGGCCCCTTCTGGCCTTGAACTCTTTTTATGAATATGTGTGTTTCACGGAGAGTTAGGAAGGGGCTGGGGAATGCACCATTTTGACCTGTCAGTGATGTGCGCATTAAGAACTCCAACAGGACAGCTCACCCTATCCCCAAGAAGCTAATCAGAGAAGAACCAGATAGTACTTAGGGAATTGTGTCCCTCACGGGGTGAGGATTGTAACTCTCAAGTGATGTCAGTTTAAGTAATTACATTTGGGAACATTTTAAATGCCTCAGTGAAACACTGCAGCATCCGTTAAAAACTGCCTTAACGAGCACAGCCCTTCGCTGAGAAGTGACTGCAAAAGTGGAGTGACGGAGTTCTGTGTATAACATCTAGCTCCCTCTCCCGTAGATCTCACAGAGCTAATGGAAGAAAAAAAAATAAACGCTGATTTATTACAAATGTGATCAAATATGATGTTGAAATCCTCAATGGCTGTAAATTAGTCCACTGCCGCTGAAGCCAGTGGAGATGCTGAGGAGGATCTAGCCTTGGATCAGAGATGGCCAAAAAAAGGAGGATGGTCAAAAATGAAAAACTGGTTTTGCAAAAAAATAAATCCAGTTTTGAATTGTTTTTATGTGGAATCGAAAAAATGTTTCACAACTGTGTTTTTCAGTTTTAAAGAATATTTATTTCATCAAACTGGCTTTTGAATATTTTCATTAGAAGCCAAATTAAATATCTATAAAATCGCTTTGATAAAATTGTGGATCGCATTTTGATTAATTTAAAAATAAAAATCATTTTTTTCACAAAAACTGAACATTTAGAAAATGTCGACAATCTTTAACCAAAAATATTTTTTCATAAAATGGCGATGAGACAAATTTTGAAATATTTTGACCAGTTCTACTCTCAGTAAATTCTGAATAGCACTGCTCTGTTTAGTAAAAGTGTCATTATTGCAAACGGTGTCAACATTAACATGTCAACATTTGATAACATGTTATGATAGTTATTATAGCTATTTTCTATTCTTGGTACAGACTCACTGCATGACTAAATCTTGGGAAGTGGAGACTTTAAGGACCACTACAGTAATCCCTTTACACTGATCCCAAAATGGTTGAGTCTCAAATCAGTGAAGTTTGGTTGGTCAGCAGGAACCATAAAATAGCACATAAATATTTGTTTAGTTTACTTGGAGAAGACTCTCGGGGGCCTTGTTCTGTCCAGTTGACGCTTAGGTTACGTCTATTCTACCCACTGGATCGGCGGGTAGTGTTTGATGTATCGGGGATCGATTTATCGTGTCTCGTCTGGACATGATAAATCAATCCTCAAATTGACGTCCATACTCCACCTCGGCAGGAGGAGTAAGCATAGTCGACGGGGGAGCAGTGGCAGTCGACTTGCCGCTGTGAGGACGGCCAGGTAAGTCGAACTAAGATACTTTGACTTCAGCTACGCCAATAGTGTTGCTGAAGTTGTGTATCTTAGTTCGAACCCCCACACTAGTGTAGCCCCGGCCTGAATCTGTTGTTCACTTTCACGAGGCTTTTCTGACTATAAATAGAATGAGAACCATGAGCTTTCCCTTTTCTCTTGTCCATGCAGACGTTCTCAGGTTAGTAAAAAGCAACAGAGAGTCCTGTGGCACCTTTAAGACTAACAGATGTATTGGAGCATAAGCTTTCGTGGGTGAATACCCACTTCGTCAGACGCGCGAAAGCTTATGCTCCAATACATCTGTTAGTCTTAAAGGTGCCACAGGACTCTCTGTTGCTTTTTACAGATCCAGACTAACACGGCTACTCCTCTGATACTCAGGTTAGTGTAACCTAAAGCATGAAGGCTCTGGTTAGCAAAATGGAATTCCAACATTTTAGTTTGAAACAAGCAATAGATGCAAACTACAGAAAATGTGAAGCAGACATCAGCATGGATAGGGCACAAGAAAATGTGTCCAGGTGACCTGCAAATGATGACAAAAAATAGGGGATTGTGCCCTTTTTTTGCACCATTTTGATATATAATGCATCAAACACCTTTCTCAAGCCTAAGAAAAGAACTAGCCTCCTTTTGCACACTTCTTCCTACCCATATCAACCAATAAGTATCCCCATTATAGATGCAGGAACCCTTCTTCCTCCCTTCCTCTCAATTTTCCCTCTGTCACAGAGCTGTCATCACTGTGGCCTTTGTGCCTTCCCGCTATGTCCTGATCGCTGATCCAAGCACGTCATAGGTGCTTACCTATGCAATTATCTCTACCGTGACAGCACCATACATTAACACACAGTCGCTACCCAGGCTCTGTAATGTCATCTTTTCAACTAAAATTGTGCAGATGGTGTTACAGAGCTAAATAGACACAAAATTTGATTTCCCGGAGTCTTATATATTTAAATCCCAGGTTACCTTTTCCCTGTGGCGATCATAAATTTTATAAAACCCAATATCAATGGAAACATTTGTGATTAATTTTTAAAATTCCATTTGAAACATTCAAATAAAATAGAGACACATTTCTCATCGGGGCTTGAAATCTAAACACTGAAGCATTGTGCTACTGTGCGAAGATCTTGAGAATGACAAGGAATCAAACAGAAACTGACTAGTGTATTTTTATCATTCGGGATGAGAGAGATGGGGAAAAAAAGAATGCAGCCTAAACAGTGAAAAGCAAAACAATTTTTTTAAATGATTTCAGTTATTTCTTTTTTAACACATTTCTAAATGCGTCTGTTTATTCGGCAAATACTGTTTAACCAGTTCTAGTTCCTTGTGACAATGGTAAGAAAATGTCTCTGAAAAATATTTGATTTGTGTGTCCCTTTAGACACTGTTCCATACCAGTGTCACCTGCCTCTTGTCCCCTGACCATAAGAACATAGGAATTGCTCATACTACATCAAACCCACAGTTCATCTAGTCCATTGTCCTCCAACATTATGCCAGTTGTGTCACAGAAAGGTGTGTACAACTCTGCAGTAGGTTGCTATAGACCGCACACATAAATAGCTTCCTCCTAGCCCCGATAGTTAGAGGCTGCCTTATTCCCTGAAGCTTGATGATTTATATCTCTTCCCAAACTCTTGCTAATTATTTACTATTGTAATTCTGTTATAGCCGTGGGGAAGATATGCTAGGACAGATTCTCTTCAGGTATAAATCAGCATAGGTCCATTGAAACCAATATAGCTGGACTGATTCATGCCAGCTGAGAATCTGGCCCACTGCCTGCCTCTTTAGGCCGTGGTTATCAACTACCATGGTTGCAAAAGTGTCATGTAGTGGTGAACGGATCCACATTAATAATGGCTGGGTCTTCGTGTTGTTCCTTGTTAATTCAGAGAGAAGGTGTCTGGCCCCTGGGCAATGTGACATTTGGGGGTGGAGGGAAAGACCCAGTGATGAAGAGTGGTTTTCTAGAAGAACCAGTCCACTGCCAACATGCAATATTTTATGTCTGTGCTCCTTGCACCATCCTTTGTACTAAATAAATAAAAAAGCAAGGGATGTAATCAACGAGTTCCCTAATGAGCCAAGATGAATTGTTCTGTATCGATGATGACAGCAAATTCACTAAATGAATTGCAATTTGGGAACCTTATGAATTCATCAAAGCATGACTGCTTGGCTGGCTACTTAATCGCCTGTTATGATCTTCCCCCTCCCCCCCCCCTCATCCTGGTTGCCTTTGTCAGCAGTATCTGTAATTGAAAAGCTCCCTGTAGCCTTTAAGACTGTGAATACATGAGGAACAGGTTGTGGTTGTTGGGTTTTTTTAAATTTAATATATACATATGTATTGCTAGAGACTGGCAATTGCAGCTTTTCTAGGCACTCACAATTTACTATGCATCAGACAAAAAAAACACCTCAGGAAGAGACTAGCTGAGCTGTGTTTAATGCAGAATGAATATTAATTAGGGACTCAATCCGGTAACTGTCACAGTCAGGGCATGTTTGACTCCCACCAATATACTGCCTGGAAAGATGATACCCCAGATGGTAGCTTCATCGGACCTTGCAAGGAGTGAAGTTTAAGGGCAGGCCCAATGAGAGATTTCCAAAAAAAAAATATCCTTGTACCATGAAAAGTGGTGCGGGTGATTCACGTGGTTGCTCCGAGGATGTGAGGACTAGAACTCAGGTCTGCATAGCCAGGGATGGCTGATATTTGCACAGTGCCACTAGGAGACCATGCAGCGCCCCACCTAGGGAGTACTGTGGAAAATACAAAGTACCGTCCAAGGATTCCTCCTGTCCTCAGGGCTATTAACACAGGAAACAGTACTCCTAGAGACTATAATCCAGGATCATCGAGAAATGCTACATTTCAGTGTGATCCATTCTCCACACTTCTCTGCATCACCTGGCTGGAGCAGCATGACCCTTACATCTCCTGGAAAGAAAAGAGGATCAACTTCCCTTCTGAATACTGCCGAAGGGTCTGCCTGGATGCAGCCAGCTTCAATTCTTTGGTCCTGGGATCCTGCAGCTGATCAGAAGGGAGAACACCTGTCGGAGAACTCTAGATGGTGGTGGTTAGCCAGAAGGAGTCACTTCCAAGTCTGATTCCCCATCTCCATGAAAAGTATTGGGATTATGTGGACATTTCTGAAAAGAAAAATGCAGAGATGCTACCTCCACACTGGGACTATGGCTGCCCCATAGGCCTACAACTCAGAGTGATGGTCCCTTGTGGATGGATATATGCACGGTCTGAGACAGAACAGGCAGCTCTTCATGTGTACATCGAAGAAAAACCTGTCCAAGGGCTTCATCCAGCATTCCACCTCCCTAGCAGGGGCTCCAGTCTTTTTTCTTAAGAAAAAGTATAGAATGCTATGCCTTTGCACAGACTGTTGGGGCCCTAAAGCAGCTGATGGTCTGAAACCCTGTCCTTAATCTCAGAGTTACTAGATGGCTTGTAGTCTGCCAGAATTTTCACCAAAATGGACCTCTGGAGCACTTACAACCTAGTGCACCTCAGGGCAGGAAATGAATGGAAGACTGCCTTTCGACCCAGGTACGGGCACTTTGAATATTTAGTAATGCCATTCAGGCTGACCAATGCTCCCACAACCTTTCAACACTTCATGAACAATGTATTTAGAGATATCCTGGACCAGTAAGTAGTCCTCTATCTCGATGACATACCTGTGTTTTCAGATAATCCTGAACAGCACTGTTAACACATTCACTCCATCCTGGAGAGACTACAGAAGTATGGCCTGTTTGTGAAATTGGAAAAATATACCTTTGACCAGTCCTCCACAGAATTCTTGGGTTACATCCTTTTCCCAGAGGGCATCAAGATGGACCCCCAGAAGATAGAGGCCATCGGTGGCTGGGCAGCACCCAAGTCCTCCTAGGAGTTACAGAGCTTCCTGACTGTCTCAGATTTTTACCGACAATTAATTCTAGGCTTCTCAGGGAAAATAGCCCACACAAAGCCATTATATTTGTTTGGACTTGCAAAGCTCACCATCTTGTCAATCAGTTCAAGGCTGCTTTTGCCAGGGCTCCCATTCTGGCACACCTGGACTCTGCTCAGGCATTCTAGCAGAAGCCAGTGCCTCCAGTGTAGCCATTGGGTCCATACTCTCTGAGGCATGGTCCTCAGTAGATGTTGCACCCCTGTGCCTAGTACTCCCAAAAACTCACCACTGCCAAATGGAATTATGAGATATTAGATAAGAAAATACTTGCAATTAAATCAGCCTTTAAAGAGTGGTGTCATAACCTCAAGAGATCCCGCCACCCAGGGCAAGTCTTTGATGACCATAAGAACCCTGAATATCTGTGGAATGCTCAAGCCTTGAGTCAAAGACAACTCAGGTGGACATTATCCTTCTCTCAATTGAATGTTGTCATCACCTATTTCCCAGGAACCAGAAATAGGAAAACAGACACCCTATTCTGAAAGAGGGCATACTATCAAGAGGTCAAGGACCCTAACCAAGAATGACCCTATCTTCTAATAGCTCAGAACTTCCTTAGTGCCAAGATTAACCAAGACCACCTTGATCTTATCTGATCTGCTTCGAAGGATGACCCATTTACTTAGCCTGAGTAAGCGAGAGCCAGAATCAAAATGCAATGCTCCATACAGGATGGGATCATCTGCCTTGATGGGTGCATATCCACTCTAGCCCCATCCTTCCCCCACAGCTAGAAGAGCTCCTTCTCTGCCATGACACTCCTTTGGCAGGACAACTTGGACATCTGAAGATTTCTGCATGGCTTCCCCTTTCTTCTGGTGGCCCTGTACATGAGCCAAAGTCCAGGACTAGGATAACTCTTGTGACCAGTGTGCTCACTCCAAGATGCCCTGTCCTAAGCCCCTCAGTGCCCTAGTACCCCTGAAGACCCAGCCTAGACACTGGGTCTCAATCACCAGGGACTTCATAGTGGAACTCCCTGACTGTGTTGGTCGCACAATGGTCTTTACTGTTGTAGACCAAGTGACAAAAATTGTGCACATCATCCCCTGTAATAAGCTGTCCCCTGCTGAAACCATGCTGCGACTCCTAGTGGTTCATTTGTCTGACTTCATGGGCTTCCAAACATATCACCTTGAACCAAGGCCTCCAGTTTGTCTCATGCTTTTGCTGCGAAGTGGCCCTGCTAATGGACATTTCTACTTTTACCTCCTCTATGTACCATCCGCAGACAGATGGGCAGATGGAGAGGGTGAACCAAGTGTTAGAGCAATGCCTATGGTGCTTTGTCAGTTACCATGAAGATAACCAGTTATCCCTCCTTCCTTATGCCAAGTTCTCATACAACACTGACCATGCCTCCATAGGCCAGAGTCCCTTATTTGAAAACTGTGGTTTTTCAGCTGGCCTTGCTAGCCGCCTCTCCAAACCCAGCAACTGCTGACTGGATCCAACAAATTCACCATATGCCGGAGGAGCTTAAGGACCACCTAGAAGGCGCAAAAACAGACAACAAGTAAGATGCAGACTGTCAATACCGGGAATGCCCAGCTAACATGGATGGTCAAATTGTCTGGCTTGCTGCAAAACTCCTCCATACAAACAGGCCATCCCAGTTCTGTGGGCCCTTCCAGATTTGTCAGCAAATCAACCCCATCACATTCAAACTGCAGCTCTCTCAATCTCTTAGGGTACATCCTGTTTTCAAGATATCCCTCCTGAAGCCTTTCCCAGAGGATCCCTTTCCTGGTGAGTCCCAACAGCCGCCCCCACCAGTCCAGGTCCAAGGGAATGAGGAATATATAGTCCACGCTATCCTGGACTCTAAACTATAGAGGGGAAGACTGTAGTATCTCATTGATTGAGAGGGCTAGGGTCCTAAAGAATGCTCCTTGGAACCCGTTGCCCATGCTCATGCCTCTGACCTAGTAAAAGGATTTCATCAAGACCCCTCGGATAAATGAGGCCCAGCAACCACTCAGTGGAAGAGCACCCCTGAAGATGGTGGATAATATGAGGCTGTGGGAACTAGAACCTACATCTGCAAAGTCTGGGATGTCTGATAGTCCCACGGTGCCACTGGGAAGCCAGACAAGACTGTATCTAGGGAGCACAGTGGAGAATAGTCATCGCAGGAAGTACCGCCCAAGAGAACCAGAGTGACAGCACCCTGCCTCCCTCTGATTGGCCAACAACACTATTTAGCCCTGGAAGGTTCCCCAGGAAGTTGTCTGGGCAATGACACAGACTTTGGGCCGCTTGTGACTCCGGAGCTCACCTTGTGTTCTGGTCTCTGATCCCAGCCTGACCCTGACTCTGGACTCCTGACTCCAGCTTGGTGCTATCTCTGGTCTCAGGTCTCTGACTCTGACCCTGATTCCAGCCTGGTACTACCTCTGATCTCCAGTCCCCAACCCAGCCTGACTTTTACCTTGACTTGCTTACTGAACCCAGTTCTAGCGATTCCTCCAACCCTCCCCTCCGACTACTGCCCATGATGTTTGGACCCCACCTAGCTAGATCAGACCCCCTACACCCCAATCCCCTACTGTGGCACACTTTTCTCTGAGTCACCCTGGGACCATGCCCCGAGCACTATGCTGCTGAGGAGCTGCTTTCTTAGCAGACATTAAAACATGGACCTGATCACTTATGGCTGTTATGTCTTTCAGCATTTTTTAAATAGTAGCAGCATCAGCCCTAGTGCTCTGTCCAGAATTCCATTCTGGCTATTTAAAATCTTTCCTTCTGAAGCATCATCCATTTGAGAAAACAATTCTTCTCTTTCCATTAAGAAAAAAATATATAAATCTAGCAGCTGTGTGATCTTCCTAGCACAGTAGGGCTGCCTTTATGAAGTGGGTAGGGGGGAGGGGATGATTTTTTTTTTAGATTCATTCTAATGCTCCTTGAGATCCTTCTGGATGAAAGACACTATGAACAGCAAAGCTTTATTTACAACATCAACACTACAAAGACTATAGTATATCTAATTTAACAGTACAGCTCTGATGGCTGAAAAGTGGATGGCACCCAGGAAGAAATTTGTAGAATCTAACAAATGGGATACTTTCAAATTCCCCTGTGTGCCCCTCAGTCTATATGCATGCTGTATCGCTGTATAGTTATGTGTGTTTGTGTGTGAATAGCTATTAAACGTACACATAAAATCAAAGGGCAAGAAAAATAGAGATTTGACTTTGCAGCAGCCAAAGATGATACTCAAGTATATTACTCTGTGTTCTGCTATCATTATCGCTAATGAGCTTATTCATTGCAAGGCCATATATTGCTGTGTTTGCTTGCATTTTCCAAACTACCGTATGACCCAGATAATGTGTGTCTTGTAGGGATAAAAAGTCTTGATCCATCTGCCAAGTCTGGCTGAGTTTTAGGAATTAGTTAAACAACAATAAACAAACTGTTATGGTTAATAAACTCAGATCAATGTAATCTGGTAGCAGTTTACATGGAAATAGAATCAATTGCTCTTACAGTGAGAAAGTGAGCATAGACACTCAAAATTCCAGTCGGAAGATCTGCACACATTCACCACTTAACTTTCTCTCCTGAGGGATTTTCTCTTTGTCTCCATGGCATGTGGATTGTGGGGTGTCTCTCTCATTATTGTAAATTAAGGATGCCAGAAAATGTGAATTGTAATCCGGAAGCTATGGCATCATCATGTATGATATACAAAAAAATAGATATATATCAATACCATTATCCCTTCCGGCACCTCTTTTGGTTGTATTCCCTGTGTTGAGTCTCGCAATTTTGGGTCTCGCCACACTTGGTCTGTAATAGGAACTGTATGGCCTAATTCATTTTCCTACATGCCAAGGGAGCCACCAGCTGCTGTTAAAATCTGCTTGTTGTGAGGACATGTTAGCATCAGTTCTGAAGGAGGCTATTTACCAAGTATCTCTGCCAGAAGTGAAAGAATTAACTATGTGTGTGTATGTGCGCGCGTGTACAGACAAAAACATATGTGCACATATGACTCTTAATGGACTTAGGGTCATTATTAGTGGTAATAGAATGCCCAAGAGATAAATTAGCTATTGAGAGTGTCCTGTCTTGCCTGAAGTTTGTATATAGATGTGTAAAATCAAAAGAATTACTTTTACCCTTGGGCAGGTTTTACCACGTTCTTCTTGCTCTTTAGTGACCGTCCCAGCTTGTATTATTTACCCCTTGAATTTATCTGTATTGAAGCTTTCTCTGGGCATGTATCCTTCAGCACAGGAAGATTTATACATAGAGAAAACAAAACATGAGTGTGATATATAAAAATAGGGTGACAATCTCTCTAAGTAGCCCTGAACCTTTGTCTTCCTGGCAGAGACAGACTGTTGGTCATTTCCTCTAGGGTGGTAGACACTGAAAGAAGCTCTGGCTCTCCTTTCAATGGGGAACACACCAGCTACTCCAGGGATGGCATGGAACAGCTGTGGCCCATACTGTCCAGGCTTTCAGGGGTGTCCATGTTGTAAGTTATATAAAGGTTATTGCTCTCCAGTATGTGCTACATCCCTTCAGTTGGACAATGGCACTCGTCTAATTTTATATCAGTCCTTTAAAATATTTAATTAACCTAGTCAGGAAAATACAAGCTTCCCATTGTTTAAGGCCCCAATTCAGCAGAGCACATGATTAGATCCATCTCTATCCTGGAAAGCACTCGAGCATGTGTTTAACTCCCATTCCTGAACTCGGGCCAGAAATACAAGCCAGTAGTCAATCAAGGAGATAAATAATGCCACTAACAATTGTTATAATTGTGGATACATGCATGCCTACCAGTGCCCTCACTGTATCTCTGATGTATTGTACATCTCTCTGTATTGCAGCCATCTATGAGCAGTCGTGTGAAGCCTATCGTCACAAAGGGAAGACGTCTGGTTTCTTCCATATTGATTCTGATGGAAGTGGACCGCTTGGACCGTTCCAGGTTTACTGCAATATCACAGGTAAGGATACTGCGTTGTCAACAATGTATAACATTGGCTCTAAATGTCTTATAATGAAATGTTTTTTGTTTGTATCATTAAGAGAACCTCAGAGTTGTGGATATTTTGATGGTGGGGAAAACATGCATCAGATTTATAGCTTTTGTGATGAAAGTTAAATTTAGAAGGATTTCCACTGGCTAATATCAGCTAGCACTACAATCCAAGCTTGTATGATTCCTACAACTCAGGGTAGAGCAGATATGCAGGCCTTTGCTATGGCTAAAAGAACAAATTGTGCTTAGTGAGAGGATGTTGTTGCATTTTTCATAAGCATCCTGATTTTTAATACACTCTCAGTATTATTTTTATGAGATCTCATAAACTTGAAACCCAGATTTGTTTCTTAACTTAACTGTTTCTTTGGTACACTTGTATAATAGCTTCTTATTGTAAGGTTCAACTCAATTATGAGAGAAACAGATAGTTAAGTAGAAAGTCCAGTATGTAGACTTCCGCACCATCTGCAGTCTCTGCTCAAAGCATAAGGTATTCCTTACTCAAGTAGCCCCACTGACAGTCAGTGAGACAACTCACGTAAGGGTTTGCAGAATGAGGACCTTAATTAGTACAGAAAGTAACAGGACGTCCTTTCTCTCACTAGAGAGAGGTGGTACTTTTCAGGTTAGGATGAGCTGATTGGCAGTCACTGGGGGGGGAAGTCACTCTGGGGCCATGACCTCTCATAAGAGCCTCATTATGCTGAAACAATGAC
Organism: Mauremys mutica; assembly: GCF_020497125.1. Lineage (NCBI taxonomy): Eukaryota > Metazoa > Chordata > Testudines > Geoemydidae > Mauremys > Mauremys mutica. The sequence continues at coordinate 6,567,553 of NC_059081.1, read as the reverse complement.
ATTGTCTACCATTACGGAAAGATTCGTGACTGAGGGAGATGGAACCTTCTCCAGAACTGGGCCAGCACTGTAGAGCTCACAGCCTAGTGAAACAGGAATTGACCACTAACCTCATTGCATTGAGCTAATTGTAAAGCACACTTTTTTGTCCAAGCTTTTCTACCACAATACCCTCACTGACACCAGTGCTTTTTTATATTCAATAGTCATTTTAAAAAATAGAAACCAATGCCCCTAAGCCTGCCTCATACCACCAGGGGAGGAAATGAGAGATATCCATTGTAATTTCTTACACTTAGGAGCAGCTCAGATGTTGCATAGATCAGAGCCAAGGTAGGAACCTAGAAAGATAGTCTTTTGGTTATGACTCTTCAAGTTGTTGTCCTATAGTTTAAAATAAAATGCAGATCACAAAAGAGAATCTCAGTTAAATCTCCCCTTAAAGATCTGAGTGCAATTCACATGGAGAGCTGAATGTGCTTGTCTGAGAGCAGATTTTGGCCCTAAAACCTAGAGACCAGTTCTCTTCCTTCTCACTCTGTTCAGGGAGAAGCCAAAATATAGCTAAGGACCACAGCTGACTGAAAAGGGGAAGGAATGGGGGCCATTCCCCACTCTGCACTGGTTACTTTCACTGGCCAGGTACAGATGGGGGACCATACCATACTCTCTGCTAGGCTGGTAATTGTGGCTGCATTAGGCAGCCGCACATCCCCTCCAGATTCAATCCAGGGCACAACATGAGCCTTTACATTGCTTCCTCAATCAACTCATACTTAAAGTGTCTCAAATTAAATTTTCATGGTGATGTAATTGGGCAGTCATTATATGTTAATTAAACACACACAAGTTAATGATTAAGTATGTTTTTATTCAGGTGTAACAAATATTTAATAAGTGTCGTTCAACAGTTGTTGAATCTCAAGTATTAAGGCAGAGTTCCATCTTCTCCTCAGGATGGTGTTTTTTGGACTTCAGTATGGAGCCATAATTAATATTAATATTTATTATTACTATATGTTTACATTACAATGCATAGCCAATTAGTTCATTTTATCATCCATTTATCATTGTGTTATTTGGTGTTGTGCTCAATTCATATATAATACATGTATGCTAAATAGATGTAAATTGTAGTATTATAGAAGTATAAGATTGACAAGTATTTAGGAGTGATGAGTGTGTATTAGGTATATAAGTAAAGCCTGGCTAGAATGCAAGGCCTATAGGCTAAGGCCTGTAAGATTTTTAGCTCAACAAGACTAGGCCATAGGTTTAAGAATTCTTGACATGAGTGAGTGACCTAGGAATAACCCTAGGCCAGTAAGGTCACAAGATTACTGTAGAAATTGTGCCAATAGGTTATATTACAGAAAACTAGATTACATTAGACTGCAATGTATTGTCCAAATCCATGGGATACCTGATTATAACATCATGGAATGTTCTGTCCCGACCACACGTTACATATTGTGTAAAAATGCGGATGACAATAAGGGAAACTAAGAAAACCTGTGAAAAACAATATTTGTAGGGTGTGGAATTACAGCTGAGGAAAAGAGCATTGAAACACTCATGCATATGCATTAGGTATTAGATGTGGTCAGAACAATGATATAAAAGAGGTTGCCTGGTTAGGTAAAAGACGGAAGACCCCAAGAGACAACTCTACGGGAAACCCCAGCAGGGATCATTCCTCTCTTGAGACTCATATATTGAAAGATCCTAGAATACCTTTGAGGATGTGAGGGTAACTACAGCCTCAGTCATTGCATATGTTTTTGTAGGATTTATATATTCATTGATAATTGTAACTTTAATTATTGCTTTAATAAAACGTGTAGTAGTACAGATAATACTTTGTACTTGTGATTGTGTCTGCGGTCACTATCCTTGGACTTCGTGTGTTCCTGGAGTCTCCAAATTTGAGAAAAGCACCAGAGGTGATTTTCACATTTTTTAGCATGAAACTGTAGCAACAGGACCTGAATCCTTGGTAGTTTAATATAAAATTACTAAAGTAACTTTAAATAAAAAAGGCTATAAATAGCACGTGGGCATTCATCCAGATGGGACCCCATAGTACTAGACATTGTGCATACACTGAGGGAGCAATAATTCCTGCTCCAAAGAATTTACAGTCTATGTCACCAAGGAGAGAGAGAGAGAGAGAGACTGTTTTCTTTGAAAATGTTGGATTTTTTTAGTGGAAAGCCAGAAATCTCAAAGCTGATTTTCTTTCTCTTAATATTTGAAAAAATTGGTTGCTGAAAATAGTAAAAGTTTTGGGGTTTGGTTTTCCAGAAAAAGGTTATTTTTTTTTATGGGGAAATAAAACCATTTTCCAGCTAGCTCTATAATTCTCCCCATTTTATAGATGGGACACTGAAGCACAGAGAGAAAATGACTTGTTTATAGTCACCAAAGAAGAGTGAGGCAGAGCTGGGAATTGACCGCAGATTAGCCAATCTAGTTACCTAACCAGAAAACCATCCTCCCTCTCTGTGCAACTAGTTTATTGTTATTGTTAGTGTAGTTCTGAGAATAGGTGTAGAACTCATGCCCCAAAGAGTTAGTCTGAGAAATTTAGGGGTGACATGAAGCTATGGAAAATCCAGATAAAGGAATAACATGTTGCCTGTATTCGTAGTAGTGTTATGAACTAATTACTTTGCATTGCAGTGGATATGACATTTTGAAGCGGGGATTTCAGTGAGGAGAGGCAAATCATCTGAGATGAACTCTGCCATGAGGTTTTGAGAGCAGAATTTATCCTACGTATGTAGCTAACAATCAGTAACAACTACAACTAAATGCATTTATTCCTATTAGATCAGATAGGGACAATGGTCTTAGTTATTAACTGGGACTGAATTACAATTGCTTTTCCAAATGATGGTGTCTAATTTGTTTAAAACACCCAGTTGGTTTGGGATCTAGACATGGAAAGGTACCAATGTGTTGTTAGTTAATATACATGATTATCTATCTAATCTTAGTTATTTCTATGCAGCATAGCACTTTAGTAGTCACAGGCACTGAACAAAAAATCTGAAGAACGCATAGAGTGTGTGTGTCTGTCTGTGTGCTTCTGAGATAGAATACAGAATATATGTTCTATTTTCAACATGGCAAGAAGTTAACGGCGGGGTGTCTCACGATGCCTTGTGTAACCATTGTTGTTCATTATATTAATTAATGATCTGGAAAAATGGCTGAACAGTGAGGTGACAAATTGCAAATGACACACTATTATTTAGCTTAGTCGAGAACAGAGAAGACCCTGGGGTACTTTATAAGGGCCTCATCTTGAAGGTTGTGTTCATTTCTAGTTACTATTAAAAAAAGACATTGTTGGAATAGAAGGTATTCAGGGACAAACCTAACGAGTCACAGAAAGACTTCTATGCAAAGAAAGGCTGGAAAGACTGGGAATGTCAGGTTTAGACAGGAGATGTGTAAGAGGGGGCATATAGTGATGTTGGAGAGGTAAATCAGGTGCTTCCATCTGCATTTTCACATCATTCAAAACAAAGAGACATTTAATGACACTGAAAGGCCACACGCTTAATACTGGTAAAAGAGGAAATACTTTCATCCAGCACATAATTAACCCATGGAACTCATTGCCCTGAATATCATTAAGCTTAAAGCAGAGCAGGATTTTAAGAGAATTTCAACATCTGTGATGGATAATGAGAACATCTACAGTTGAATTAGAGAGAGAGAGAGATGTCCGCTGTAGGCAGGTCATTCAATAATTGTCTACTATTAAATTCTCTTGCACTGGTCTGAACTGCTGTAGCATTGGTGATGATTCTCTGAAGCTTGTTCTCTTTCTCTTCCTGTTTGAAGTCTATTGATCTGTCTTGTGTATTTCCTCACACTCTCCAGTACCAAGTCTATAGTCATGCAACCCACAGATATGTACTTGTATTGCTACTCTATAATGGAGAGTGTTTAAAATGACCTCTTCACACCTCCTAGGGAATACATATTATCCTCAGTATCTGAAAGATTTGGTGATGATGAACAGCATGATACCCCTCCTCTATTTCTTTAGTTCTTCAGTTTTGTTGTACACAGACCCTGGGCCATTAAACAACACTTAGAAGTTGGTATGACAAGATCAATGCTTAATTTTATCTCATTCGGTTATTTATCCATTTTTATGGAGGTCCAGAGCAAGGGAAGATGAGAGTCCTCTTCTGTGGCTCTTGCTGCTAGTCTGAAATTTGTTTGGGATACTCCCATAAAGGAACCTTGTGTTAGAGAATAAGAAATGGTCCCTATCTGTGGCTGAACATTCCTCTTTTTGTGCATTAAAATCTGAACTTGAAATGCAAATATCAACTATCTTGTAGAGCCAAGGAAAATTTTAATTTTCCATCTTTCAGAATACCGCATACAAATCATATTTAAGGTACAGTCATAAGCAGGGATTGTAAAAGTTGCTGCAGGAAATGGATAATCGGACATCTAAACCATCAAAGTGACCCTTGTGATTTATAAAATCACTCCTAATCTTTTTTCCCCCTCATAATTCCTGCAATGCTCGACACTTTTATTACATTTGAACCAACTCGTTTACCTGCACCCGTATGTTATATAACCAATTCCATGCAGAAAATAAGGCCTCAGTCTATCAAAGGTCAAAATTGTTCCGATGGTCAGTTGAGATTTCAGGCCAGTCAAGATGCAGGGAACCGGCAAAAACCACATTGATATTTACACAGGATTTTGGATTAATAAATGATTCCGATTTGCATAAATCATAGGCAGCCATTTATAGTTCATTCTGTTGCATCATCTGTTCTTTGCCTTTGTTTACTAGGCCTTATACCCACACAATTCCAAAGAGACAATCCTGGGTGAGCTGCCATGATTGTAGGAGTGCCATTTTCTCCAATTTTTATACAGTTTATAATTTTATACAATCCAGCTGGTGGTGTTTCCTTCTCTGATTTTCTGTATTTTTCTTGGAACATAAGATTGTTTCCACACAAATAGTTTTAATAGTTCTTGCTTCGGTTGCTAACTTGCAACCTACGTATTCATGTTAAGGACGCATAATTCATACCAGGCCTTAATAACCTATCATGTATTACATGGATATATGACTCCCAATATATATTGATATAGATAGATATGTCCCAACAGTCCCCCTTCTTGATACATGATTAATGCCATTAATCATTTTTCCTGGTGCCTGCTGGCCAACTCTGGGAGAGATTAAGCGTCTTCAGTGTGGTGTAGGTCATTGCATCCCTAACAGAGTAGGGCCCCAGGTATTATATTGTCAGTATCATCAGGGAGAAAAGTCAGCCCAAGGCCTGGTGGTGGGATTGGAACCCACTCAGAATTGTTTCCATGCAGATGCATTGAGGAGTTCAAACGCTGGGTTGAAGTGTCACCAAATGGATGAAAAAGTAGGAGGAGGCTGAGTATGGAGAGAGAGCTTCACAAGCACACATATTTTGGGAGCCAGCAGGGAAAGCTAGAAAAATTAACATGTCAGTTAAGTGGTGGCTTTGACATTTATATTTTAAAGTTTAATGAACTGGGGCTGTTAACCCTTTAAGAAATTGCCTTTTTATGTCCATTGGGGAATCTATATTTACGTGCTTAACTGCTGCCACAGCTAAAAACAATGCACTATGGGAGGGCCAGAGCGTCTTCTCAGGTGGGCACATGTTACTCTTGTAGTGGTAGGGGCAGCTTTAAGGACAAGATTTGGCATTCTGTATAGGACACCACAAAACAAATACATCCTATGAGCGCTCTGAGCAATTTTTCTCTTGCTCGTGTAGCATTTACCATATGTTTGGCTTGTTGGCAATTTAATCAGTCTGAATAATCTTGTTTTGTGACAAACCTCCTAAATCACGGAAGAGTGATTCGGTTCCATGGGTGAAATGTGGGCTACGGAGAGATTTCCAGTTGAAGAATAAAAATGTGAATTAAACAATACAGAACTCATTGAAAAACAGTTTTCCAGCTGCTCTAATTCCTCCTCTCCCCTTCCCCCCTCCCCCGCTCCATTTTAATGTGTGTGCCATCGAAGACAACAGGGAGAATTCCAGCAGGATGATGGAGGTATTGGTGAAGCTAGACTGAGGGTCTGAAATGTGCTGAGGGTCTGAAATGTGCTGTAGCTAGACTGAGGGTCTGAAATGTGTTGAGGGTCTGAAATGTGCTCAAGTCCTGTGCTGTAAAACTATCTCAGACACCATAATGTCCTAGTAAATTGGACCATTAAATAAAACTGCTAAATCATAAAGCTGTAGCATTATCCTGAAATTAAAGCATTGTCACTTCTGCATTTTGGAACGAACTAACAAGCCTTTAGGAAATCGGCTTTCGAAGACTGAGTTTAAATCTTCTCGGTTCTTTGGTAGGATTTTGGCTGCCATCTCGAAGTGCTTTTGCTGCCTTTTAGCTACAGCATTTGAGACTGATTCAAAATTTGACCAAGAGAGTAATAAATTAAATAAATCTGAGATCGTGGGCGGGGGAGAGTGAAACAGCAACCCTTGCTTAAAAATCTGCTTTCTCATTCCTTTTGTAAATGCACAACAGCCGAGGGAGAGCTTATTAATTAAAGTCAATGTAGAAAAAATACAATAAGGACATTAAAGTGATAATGATCTTCCGTGGGTTTTTTTAAATAAAGAATTTACTTATCTTAAGGATCACATAGATGATGGGTGGTAGAAACAGTGGTACTCTGCTTAGTCTGTACTCACAATCACTCAATAATTGAATGTTTCTCATAGAAGAAGAAAACCTACAAAGAAAGAAATTCCAGTCTCAGTATTAATGGCCACCTTTTCAAAAGGCTGAGGCCTGGGTCTTTGCAGAGCTGTGCAACCAGGAAGCTACAGGTGCAGATAGCTATTTCCACTGCTGAATACCTGTTTGTATGTGGAGTTGCTTCAAATGTGAGTGCAGATAGTATATGTAAATACAGATACACATTTTTGCATTTCTGTCTAGGACCTCTGTCTTTGAAAATGTGGCTCTTAAAAATCATCAGTAGGCTTCAGAATAAACATCAGTTGAAATTAGTCAAGGTAATTCACACCACTCCCATAGCTTTTGTTATAGGCAGGCAGTACTTTATCAGGGCATGTTTTCAAATTTATACCCATGCAGGATAGCACCCTTTAATAATAAAATAAAATTTAAAAAAAAAAAAGGTTATCGTGCAAAAGTGAACAGAGACACTGGAGAAGTGTTAGAGTAGCAAGTGTTAGAATAGCATAATCCACTCTGCCCGCTACTGCAGGATGTGAAATGAGAGGGAGGAGAACATGAGACAGCATGAAACCTGCTCTGTTGTAAGTGACGTATTCTGTGTTCCTCATAACCTGTATGGGTCATTCAATTTGTTGCTTGGACACTTTGGAATGGTGACCAGGATAAGTAGTGAACTCTTAACCCAAAAATAAAGAAAATATCTGTTTGCCAGGTCTAACAGTTTGTGTAAGACACCCAACATTCATGTCCATCAATGTCTCCTGTAATTTTCTCCAACTTTATTCACAAACATCAGTCATTACCACACTTCCCCCGATCACTCAATTACTTTAATAGATTATTTTAATTATCTTTTAATATATGCATTTTCTGCTACTGAAAGAATCTCTATTGATAGTTCCAGATGATGAAGTCCTGTATAACCTAGTGGTGTCTTGTCTGACTATATTCTAGTATTTGCTAATTCCTCCAAAAACTCTGAATGTTTTGAACATAACAAAAGTTATTTGATATATAATAGCTTCTGGCACTGCTAGGATCACTTTTACCATCAATGAGGGACTTTTAGACTCAGTAAGATGTATGCCAGCAATTATAACAGCAACAGTGAAGTTCGTTGAGAAAAGGTACCCGGTACTCCTTCGTGGTTTGACTACTTTTATATGAAACCTAATCCTGAATTCCTAGTGTCTCCATTGTAAAAGAGAAATTGTGTTCAGCCAAGGACACACCAATGGACAAGGAGCCCAGATATTCAGAACTGTTTGAGAGAAATCCATGCTCATCTGCATCACTCTGACTGTGAGTGGCCAACTGCTGACCCGGTTGTCTAAATAGACTTTCTAACATGAGACAGACTAACATCCTATGTTAATAAACTCCCCCATGAGAGCAGAGAGGAGCTCAGAAGTATCTTAAAAGAAGGCCAGCTGGTGGCAAAACCAGCCTTGCAAGAGGCAATGAATACATTGGACATCACTGCCAGGTCTATGGCCACTGTATTGACCATGCAACGAGCATCATAGCTCAAAACTTTGGGCATCCCTTCTGAAGTACAAACCACAACTGAGGACTTGCTTTCACAGGCTAGGAACTGTTCAGCAAGAGAACTCACACTAACCTACGCTTGCTGAAAGATTCCAAAGCAACTATACTATAGGAATTTATGCCCCTCCAACCTACTATAAATCATACCTTCCTCAACCACATCATCAGCAAAAACAGCATATGCCATCTTACCACAGACAACTTGCGTACCAGTCCAAGAAACTGCTGCAGTATGGCACAGGACAACAAGCTTCCTCAACCTCAGTGGTGCACAGTGCTCCTTCAACATGTAAGAATTGATGAGATGCACACAGGTAGTCTGCGAACTACATCCTTCAGAAGCCCCCTCACCCTATTCCATTGGGCATAGTTGAAGATTAAGGCTGGACATTTTCATCTGCAGCTATACCATCCCATCCTTTCTCTGCTCCCTACTCACTCCCTTCCCCAAACTCTCTTCAGGGACCCTTCTTACAAAATCCTATTGCAAACAGAAGTAGCTTCATTGTTCCTTCTTGGAGCGATAAAGGTGGTTACCCATGAATACAAGGGAAAGAGCTTCTACTCCCATATTTCCTTTTTCTGAAGAAGACAAGGAGTCTGTCCTATCCTAGACATGAGAATACTCAACAAATACATATGCCATCTCAGGTTCAGGATAGTAAACCTTGCCCCTCATCATTACATTGCTCCAAGTTCAAGACTGGTTTGTGGATCTGGATTTAGAGTATGTGAATTTCCATATAGCTAACCACTCTGCCACCAGGAAGTCTCTAAGATTCACAGTGGGGCCCAACCCATATCAATACAGGCTTTTGCCCTTAGATTCTGCATGGCATCGAGAGTCTTCAACAAGTGCCTGGCAGTAGTGGTAGTACACATAAGGAAACAGGGAATTCATGTCTGCTCATGCCTGGATGACTGACTGATCAGGAGCCGGTCCCAGGAAGACCAGAGTAGCCCTAGAACATATCCTTTCCCTGTTCTCTTAGCAGATCTATTGGAGAGAACTTGCCTCTCACACCATTTCAGATGGGGACCCTACTCAGCTCGCAATCAGCATGCACCTCTATGCCAGAGAACAGGGTCAGGTTCCTTCAGTTGGTTGTGCGCAACATAAGGACAAGACTGATGACAACAATTCATACATGCCTGGGATTACTAGGCCATGTGTCTGTGTGCAAGTATGTGATACTACCTGCCAGACTTTGCCTGTATTCTCTACAACACTGAGGACTGTCTATTCCCCATACAGACTTATGAATAAATGGATCACTGTCCCACCTCTAGTCCTGTGAGAACTCATGTGGTGGCTGGTCACCCTGAATATGAGGAAAAGGGTGTCCTTTTGGGCCCGTCCCCGATGATGATGCTTATTAAAAACTCAGGGACAGGCTGGGGTGCCCACCTGAACCATCTCCAGATGCAGGGTGCCTGATGTTACACATAACCATCCTGGAACAGAGTGTCATCAGGATGATCTATATAGCATCTGTGAATCTCCACAGTGCAAATCCTGATAAATGACATGTCAGTGATGCACGGTATCAACAGACATGAAGGCACTTGATCATCCTCCCTATTGTCTACAGGCTGTTGAGCTTTGAGAGTGGTGTCACTGATGTTGGGGGAACCCACAGTTTCTACACCTTCCAAGGGTCCACAATGACCTAGCACAGCGTTTCTCAAACTGGGCTCCATGAACCTCTGGGAGTCCACAAGGGTATTCCAGGAGGTCCGAGGGCCATGCTGATCAACCACTCCCTCTCTCTCCCAGTGCCTCCTGCATGCTCGGGGGAGGGGGAAGGAAGAGGAGGGGCGGAGTGGAGCGGAGGCGGGAAGAGGTAGAGTGCGGTGGACCTTGGGGGGGAAGGGGTGGAGTGAGGGCGGGGCCTGAGTCTGAGCCAGTGTTGGGGCTTGGGGGTCCGTGACAAAATTTTAAATCAAAATGGAGATTTTCAGGTTACTAAAGTTTGAGAACCGCTGACCTAGCAGATTTTTTGAGCAGAAATGTGGTAACCAACCACAAGTGATCACTGTGGAAATCCCTCATATACCCAATATTTCACCAATGGGGGACTCAACTGGCATTTAGCTCTCTCAAGGTCCTCCTGGCCGCAATATCAGTGTATCATGCCTCAATTGAGTCACATTGTCTTCTTGCACCGTGTAGTGTCAAGATTAATTAAGGCCCATCTTCACACCTCCCCCCAACCCAGTTAGAGACCTGACTTCCATGTGGGATCTTAATGTTGTCTTCTTGTGACTTATAGAGTCTCCTTTGAACTGTTCTTGGAACTATCTTACCATCAAGATGGTCTTCTATAAGTTGCATATCAGCATGGAGAGTCAGTGTGAGCCACCGTACTTGTCATTTCACAGACAAGATGCACCCCATGTTTCTCTCTATGGTGGTCTCAGAATTCTAGCTGAAACACTCCATTTTCCTGCCAGTCTTCTTCCCGAAGCGACACTCGTTTCTGGGAGAGAAGAATCTTTATACCCTGGACATATCCAGAGCCCTGCTTTCCTGCCTCAACAGACTAAGTCTTTCTGACTCTCTCCCCATCTCTTTATGGTCATATCCGGTACATCAGAAGGCCAAGCAATTTCATCCCAAACTCTTACATTTGATCAGACAAAGTATTTCCACCTGCTGCTAGCTGGATAGTGAGCCGCTGCCTCTGAACATCAAGGCATGTTCCACTCAAGCATATTCAGAATCTTCACCCTGCTTCAGAAACATGCCCATCATTGAGTTCAGCAGGACAACCACGTAGAGCAACCCGCTGACTTTCAATAAACATTATGCACTCAATATGGTGGCCACAGCAGGCATCAAATTCAGAAGAGGAGTGCCGCAATCTCTCTGATTGCTATGGCCAAGATTCCCCACACTCAATGCCCAAACTGCAACATTCTCGAAGAAGAAAGAACTGTCATTTGCCCTACAATATAATTATGGTTCTTCCAGATGTTGCAGTCATGGCTTCTCTGCTTTCTATGCTGTTCAATGGTAGCACAAGGAGGCATAGGGCACATTGGGAACCCTGAGACACCATTGATCGAAAGAATCTGGTATTTTTCTTCATGTTGTTGAGGGCAAAATTAAATCTCTTCTGTTGGTGTATGCAGTGGTGTTATAGTTATGATAATGTCAGGATATTGGAGCGACAAGCTGGGTGAGGTAATATCTCTTGTTGGACCAACTTCTGTTGATGAAAGAGACAAACTTTCAAGCTACCCAGAGCTCTTTTTCAGATCTGTTCGGTTAGCTGTGACACGCTGCAAACCTTTCCCAAACCTAAAGAAGAGCTCCATGTATACCTCAAAAGCTTGTGTCTTTCCCTCACAGAAGCTGGTCCAATAAAAATATTACCTCACCAACCTTGTTTCTCCAATATTCTGGGACCAACACAGCTACAACAACACTGCAAACTGGATCAATTGGCATACAGCTATAGTATGTTGGGACACCTTTCCTCTCTGTAGGCTTCCGTGTAGGATCCGACCTTTTAAAGTCTTTTCTACTGCCTCTTTTCCCTGTTTTTGTAAAAGCAAGAGCAAAAAGAGAGAGAGAAAATTGAGACTATATAAAACCTAGGCTGTGGTCTGCCTCAAGTGGTTGGTCACCAACTCATAAAATGTACAGCATACGAGCAAGAGAAGGAAATGTAGCTGTTGTGGTTGGGGTGAAGAAAGTGGTGACTTGCACCCATTTATATGTAAAGTTTCTGCTTGGTGAGCTTGTTCTGTTATCAGTGTAATGTGCCGAGGCTGTGCATTTTATGAGTAGCATTAGTGATATATAGGGTAACAAATACCTGTATCTCAAATAGACAAGGTGGGTAAGGTAATATCTTTTATTGGCCTAAGGTCTGTTGAAGTTCATCCAATAAAAGATATTTCCTCATCCACCTTTTCTCTCTAACATCCTGGGACCAACAGGCCTACACCATTGCAAACAATGGAATATATCTCAAAGAGCAGAAATCAACAAGGATCTTTGAAGTGGCACGTCCAGGTTTGACTCCTTGTTGGTAAAGTACTGAGCATAGGAGAAGGTGCATCAATGGATTAAAAAAATTCTTAAAGGTTAGTATAAATTTCTCTGTATCCCCATCTCCTCCTGCCTCCTCTCCCAGAACTACTTCACTTCAACCTCTCTAAAATACAGGTATGTGAGGGACCGACAGCAAACCCAGATGCTTTTTCCACTCAAAGCCGGTGACAGAAATCCTGTAGTAAACCTGCCATCTCCACAGGCTCTGCTGGGGAGAAGAGAAGGCATGGTGCATTAAAGTTCAAGTCCCTGGGGAATAGCTCAGAACAGCTGTAATAACAATCCCAATGAGAATTAACGAGCAATCACAGAGGAAGATGAGAAAGATCTGTCAGGTCATCAGTGCAATCCACTTGTCAGTGCAGGTTTGTTCCCTATGCTACATTTGCTAATGGTTTGTCGAGACCCTTTTTAAATATTTCAGTTAATGGGATTTCCAACACACCCCCTAGGGAGGCTGTTTCATAGTTCTAACGCCTTTCATCTTTTAAGGCAGTTTTTCCTAAACTTTTAATTTAATTCTGTTAACGCTTGATCTTGGTTACCCACACAATGTACTTCTACATGTACTAACACAAAGCTCTGAAAGCCAAGTATGGCTAGCCAATTAGTGCACTTTATTGCACTTCTTGAAGGGAAGTATTGCCACTACAATGCACGTTGGTTTTATTACTATTATGTAGCAATTGACTCACGTTTCCATTCCATCTACGTCTTCATCAGCCGGTTAGTTCTCTACTCTTCTGTTGGCTCTACAATGACTTTACCAGCAGTGCGGTGGGAATGGTTATTGCATTTAGAGTGGGATTTTCAAATTAAAGCTGGATGGGGAATGGTTTTCCCACATCATGAATGTTTCCGAGAGTTTAGAATTTTTCCCCATTCCATTTTAGGTTGAAACTGAGATCAGTGAAAAATGAGAGATTGAAAGAGATTTCCTGCTTCCCTCCAAGAGTGGCCTGGTAGTTAGGGCATCCACCTAGGATGTAGGAGATTTGGATTCAAATCTTTGCTCTCTCTGAGTACCCTACCAACAAGGCTTTTGGCTATTCTGGGGGGGTCTCTCTGTCTCTCTCCCCCCTTATCCCTTGCCCTCACCTTGAAATTCCTGGATCTGGGAAACCTTTCTCAAAGTTTTGTCTAACCCAGGACATCCCTGGAAAGAGTTTCAGTTTTGTTGACTTGAAATTGTCCAGCAAAAAAATCATTTTGTTGAAAAATTCCCAACCAGCTCTACTTCGTAGACGCTCAGTGTTTGCACATCTGTGTCCCCAGTGAAGTCAGCGGTAAAACTCCCACGGACTTCAATGGCAGCAGAGTTAGTGCTGAGAGCTTTTGAAAATCCCTCCCATGTGGTGTTAGTTTTGGGGAATGTGGAAGAAAAACCGAGGGACTCTGGCTGACATGGATTACTGCTTTGAGATGCACAGCAGGCATGGGAGGAGGTCTTAGGGCAACGTGTTGCATGCCTTACTTGGAAGCGTTAGGGATGAGTTCTGTTAAGCACTTGAATTTGTAGTGATTTTTTCCAGCTCTTAGCTATGTTTCATATATTAAACATGCACAAATATTTTGATTATTAATGTTCTAATTCAGCCCCAAGGCTCTGAAAGTAACATCCCTGATTTTCTCAGAATCTCTGAATTGAATTATAGATGTATAAGCAATCTCTCTCTCTCTCTCTCCCCACCCCCCATCTTCATAGAACTGATCACAACATTCTGAATGGATGCACAGATTACTGGTCGCAAACTCTTAGACTTTCAGGGCTTGCTATAAGGCATTGGAACTGTATTTTCGTCTAGACATGAAATCAGTTCTTGAAGTTGACCTTCTGTTAGGGAGCAGGATATGGAGGTAATGCCTAATGGTCTGAGCTGGAGTCAGTAGCCAGAACGAAGGATTACAGCTGGAAGCCGGAAGCAGGAGTCTGAGCCCTGGGTCAGAACTGGAGTCAGAGGCCAGAGGTCAGAGCCAAAGTCAGAAATCAGAGCCTAGGGGTCAGAACCAAGTTACCTGGAGTGCAGTGAGGCCGGGGAAAAGGAAAGGCAGGACTGGAGCAAGGCTGGGAAGAAGCAGACACAGGAGCTGTCACAGTCATGGGTGAATGCTTTCAGCAGCGAGTGTGCTGCTGCTGTTGATCTTAAGGGCAGGTCTGCTACTCCCCTGAGTCAATCGGGTGGCTTGGCCAATCAGGCAGCTCAAATGGGGCCCACCTGCACTTGTAAACTGCCTGGGTGTTAATCTAGTGGATGAGCAGGCTTGCTGTAGGTAAACTCCTGACACTTTCTGTGCCACCTCATTGTCACTAAATATTCATGACTGTCTGTCATCCAAGTATCTCCATGCAGATAATAATCAGACAAAAAGTTAAAACAAACAAAAAAAACCCCATCCATTCAGTGACTTACACACTTACTAGAATTCTACCTAATCCACCAATTTAGTGGAATTTATAGCGCCCCCAATCACCAGAGCATCTAGTGGCCACAAGTTGTTGTATTTCATGCACAAATTACTGGTTGTAAATGTACAGCCTGTGTGATGCAGAAAATCAGACTAGAACATCTTAGTGGAGCTTCCGGCCTTAAAATTCTATTTTTTTAATTATTATTATTTTTTACAGTTTACCTTTTTAGAACATATAGGTGAGCAGGGTCATTCTCCCTATGTAATAAAAAAAAAAGGAATCAACTGCATATGTGTATTAGTGTAATGCTAGTGCAAGTATCAGGCCAAATCCGGCAAATATTTATTGAACAGTTAGTGTTTACTACCATCATTAGTCCCATTCACTTGAATGAGACTACAAACACTCCTCCCAGTAGTAACTGTTTGAAGGGTTAGGTCCATAGATTGCATTTATTTAAGGCCAGATTCTGTTTTCTTTACTCTGAGAAATACCTTGCTCTGCAGGTAGCCCCACTGAAGAAAATGGGATGACTCACAGAGGCCCTGATTGAGAAAAGCACTTAAGTACACGCCTAAGTTTAGGTATGTGGTTAAGTGCTGTCCTTAACTAGGGTTGCAGTAAATGGGAGAAATCTGAGTTTTGAAGAGTAATGAGAGGTCAGATTTCCTTCAAACTACCACAGTCATAACTGGCCAACATGGATTTCACCTTGGTTTTAACTTTCTGCTGAGATTTTTGTTTGTGTCAGGTGACGCCTATGAGTTCATCAGTAATTAATGTATTGTTATAAAAGAATAGTCTTGCTTTAAAGTCTTGAAATGTTTGCAAACAGGCCTGACTAATGTGTCTCCTCTCATGAGGCTAAAGACAGCGGAAATGCATCTCCGTTATTCCAGATACCTGGCAGGGCAGCGTCCACAGGATCCAGGGAAGCTGATGTTTTATCTCGGACTCAGCAGATTCTGTAACATCAGCCCCAGTTTGGTCTGTAACTCGGTTCAGGTAGACATGGCCGTTTGCAATCCACACTTGTTTGGAGCAGCTCTTTATCCCAAGGAGGCTGTTTTGAGTCCAGGGAAATGCTGCTTCTGTGTCTAATGGAGAAAAACATCAGGCTTCAGCTACTCTTTGTTCCCTGTTTGCTGTAAAACCCCTTTCATTTTCTTTCGTTTAACAGAAGATAAGATCTGGACTGCGGTACAGCACAACAACACAGAGCTAACCAGAGTCCAAGGGGCTGATCCTGAGAAACCATATGCCATGTACTTTAACTACAGCAGCAGCCTGGACCAGATTGAGGCCATGATAAACAGCGCGGAGTACTGTGAACAGGAGGTGGCTTACCACTGCAAAAAGTCACGTCTGCTGAACACCCCGAGTAAGTGCCACAAACTGAAATCATTCCTTGTTAGCTGTTATTGATTACACAGCAGGCACAGCCCGCAGTGCGACTGAAGCAAAAAATATGGTGCAGAGTAAGGAGCATCTGTCTTCACACACAGGGGCTAGCATTGCACAGAGCCTGACATGAGGCAGAGGGCTAGGCAATGGGATTCCACAATGCTTGTACACCCCCCCCTAAAATAAAAAAGGGCCTGAAGGTTTTCCTCTTGACTAGGATATGCTTCTCTCAAACCACAACAGCTTTATTTAACTGACTTTAAAGGCAAACAGTCGCGTGCATTGTTATTGTTTGTTTTACCATAGTGCCGAGTGGCCCTTGTCACAGATCATGACCCCGCTGTGCTCGGTGCTGTACAAATATGGAATGCAACTGCAAATCCGAATAGAGAGCAGCTGAACTGCTCCAAATTCCTGGAGTATGCACAGAGGGGAAGGCTGCAGTCCTTCATGAGTATCGGAGCCAGCCTGAAGCATATGGAACATAACGACTCACCAGGGCTTTTGGTAGCTCCGCACAGTTTCTCAGACAAAGCTAATTTCCTTTTCTGGCAGAAGGCTCAGATTTTCTGGCCTGATATTTCATGGTGGCAGGAAGACCAGAGGGAGGAAATACTCACTGCTTTATTTGCTCTTGTAGAGCAAGTCCCTAATGAATATCCTGGGCAGTTACCTACCCATAGGCACCCTGTTAGATTCAGGTAGTTAGTTATCCCGGGGAGATGTACAGTGATAAGGGTGGCTGTCTGCATACTTGAAAATCCTCTTTTTGTTACTTGTTATTCGTGTGGTATCCTGGTGCTTTGATTATCAGACAAGCAATTCTATAGATTTGTCAGTGAGTGAAAAGCTAATCCTACTGAAGTGTCAACCAAGACTTAACGTGCTGTTGCATGGGGATTCTTTTCTGTCATGTTTTGTGTATACAGCATAATGGGAAGCATTGGCATGTATTGAAATCCCCAATTGGTTACCTGCAAGACAGAAAACCCATGTGTCCACGGGGCAGATAACCTGACTGTTAGGTACATTTAAAACTGTGAAATAGACCTCTTGGTATATGAAGAATTTGCCAACCGAAAAAGGACTACTCAGACAAAATCGAGAAATATGTTAGTATTCAGCACCATAGACAGAGCATGAAGGAGGAAAAACCCATGGGAAGGAGAGAAGGAAAGAGGAAAACATGTATCCTATTTTAGCTGTAGGGTGGAGGGTGAGAGGAAAATATGACTTTCCTGTCCTTTGTTCATTACTACATCCTTCTAGTGATCTCTGGCTGCTTTATGTGATGCTGTTCCTCATGTATTATCAGTACACTGGCTACTGATCTTGTCGTGAAAGCCGTGATGCCTGGGCACAATAGTATACATGGATGTGAACTGACATATACATATATGTATTTAGTGCACAGATACTACAGAGATACTGCTACTACTACTAAGAACCTGATGCAAATTACATCATGATTTTTTTTTTATAATCCTGAATATTAACAACCATGCTCCAAGGCGTAAGCCAGCCACTAACTGACATGGTGAAAAGAAAATTCCCTATAGACAGATAATTCTGTAGTTATCAGTGAAAGCATTTTTTGCACCTTCCGTTGACTCATAGAGTGCTGGCCACTGTCAGGGAGAGGATACAAGCAGAGGTGGTCAGTAGCATGGCTGATTGTCTCAGGTTGGCAAGAAGCCACGGCACTGTGCTGTGTTACTGGCAGTCACAGCATTCCAGTGACCATGCAGCAGTTTCATAGCTCATAGCCTGGTTCTCTAATTCAGATTTGTTCAATGAACCAGAAAAACTGCCGAGCCCTGGAGGACATAATCCAGAAGGGTAGATGTGACCAGTTTTTTTCTTTTTCCCCCCATTCTCTGTTCTTTAATTACATTTGACATTTGTCATCCAGGGCGTTGTTACTAGCCTACAGCAGTGGACTTTAGGAAGACATGGAACATACACACAAATAAAATGTGTGAGCTCTTGAAATGACAAGATTTCGGGGACAGCTGGTTCTTGGTTATATATTAAATGGATTTAAATGATACCCCAGGTTTTTTCCCCAAAAAACCTCATATATCCAAATCTCCGTGTTAGCTGAAATTTGTGCTGAAATAAAATGTTCGCGGTGCTCTTTATTAACTGATATACAAGTGCAAATAATGCTAGCACATGATGGAATTAAGACTCTTGGGGGATTTTCTCTTGCCTCTGCCTCAGTTGTGTGACACCTGGGAGGAACCTGACACCTCTCTGGCACAAAGGTGTTGTGTGAGGCTTAATTAAAGTTTATGAAGCATCTGAGATCCTCGCCTCCAAGGCAGTATATAAATGCAAATGTGTTGTTATTGGTATTCATAGATTCAAAGCCCTGGCTGGGATGATTTGGTTGGGAATTGGTCCTGCTTTGAGCAGGGGGTTGGACTAGATGACCTCCTGAGGCCCCTTCCAACCCTGATATTCTATGATTCATGGATTTTAGGGCCAGAAGGAACCATTAGATTATTATGTCGGACCTCCTGCATATCACAGGCCATTAAATTTGACCTGGTTACTCGTGTACTGAATCCAACTTGTGTTTGGTAGAAAGGCATCTGGGCTTGACAGGGTGGTAGTTGCTTTTATTATTATTCTCAATCTTGTAAAAGATCTGGGCCAATTTTGACACTGGATTTTTTTTTAAAGTCAGATCAATTTACTTAGCCTAGTGCAGATCATGACAATAAAGCATAATCCATGACCAGTGTATCTAATGCTGGCATGTTTCAAAGAGGAGCAGTATGGAGATTCCTGTTTTTTCTTCCCTTCATGACTTCACTCAGCAGTGATGATACATGCTGCTACCTGTCAGCTCTTTGCAGCTCTGACTTGGCAAAACATTAATCTAGCAGTGAGGCATTGGGCATGCTAGAAAAGCAAAACTCACTCAGTTCCATTAAAACAAAGGAAGGTTTTTGCATTCTGTGGAGTTGCTGCAGCATATGTCCATGGATTTCTTTCTGCTCTCCCTGCTCTGTGTCCCTGCATATGTGGCCAGATCCTCAACTGGTATAAATTGGCTACTCTGATTTATATCAATTGAACTTCAGACTTATAATCTGTGCCCCGTTGATGTAAGAACCTTCTCCTCTGCAGCTCCGACTGTCTAGGACAGGCTTATCAATTTTTGCTCATATGTGAAATGTCAGCTGAAACCGTATCTGCTTGTGTGCCACCAGCTTAGATTTTAAGTAACCTGTATGCATGTGTGTCCATGAAGGATGAATTGATTTTCATGGCATTGGACAGAATTAAAATTCATTCTTATTGTGCAACAGTTGTTGCAATCTAGTGGCTAGTTGGTACTTCTAAAGCCAGTTGTCATTGAGGGGTGTCCAGCTCACAAAAGCAAACATTGTATATCGGCAACCTCCTTGATAGTCAAGGCAAAACAGGGACTCTGGAGACTTGCTACCATCTCACCGCTAGAAGCTGTCCATCGTGTCAAGAGTTGAGATCTATTAGTGGAGAATTGTGGGGGAAGCTCATACTGCTACTGCCGAGGCCATCCCTTTCCTGGGGATTAAGAGAGAACTTTAGTTCCTTGGGCAGACAATCCAGCATCTTTGAGAACATGCCAAGTGCTGAGAAAGAGAAGACCCTCTATCTTTCTCTCCTTTTCTCACATATAATGGATGCTTTGTCTCATATACTGGTGTCTTCTTGTAATGCTTAGCAAAGAGTCAGGAGTCAAGTTGTTTAGAGAGATGAGAGCACTTTCACTAACTGAATGAGCCCTTTGCTGGGTCTGAGTCTGCTCAGGCATCTAGAAGCAGCACTGGGCATGCTCCGAGACTTAACCCATACATTAGTCTAGTCATTCCCATATATCCGTTACATGACAACATTAAGACATTTACTGCATATTAGTAACTGGGTAGCTAAATTTACAACACCCAGGGGCCAGTTTCTCCAGCGTGCAGTGCACCAACCTAGGCAGGGATTGAAGGAGGAGAGCAAATTCAAATAGGAGAGTTAAGAATTGTATTTTTTCACCCTTTTTTTTTTCTTTCCTATCTCCTCTCCTTCTCTGGGTATGCTTTTCATCACACTCTTTTACCTTGAGTTAGGGCTTAGGCTCCTCCCTGGGGTAAAAAAAGGGTGTGGAAAGCAGCCACACCAAATGTATTGTGCACCTTTACAAATGTATTGTGCACCTCAAGTTAATTAGCAATCAGTTAACTCGAGGTAAAGAAAGCTAGTGTAGACATACCCTGTCTTGTTTGCCCCTCCAGTGTCAGCCTCCCCAAGTCCCAACAAACCAATATTTCATCTAGACTAAACTGTTAATTGATCTGGAAGGTTAATGCCCAACTCAAATTTTGAGGGGAATTTGCTGATCAGAGGTGCTCTGTGGCAACTTCTTGGGTCTACGTAGGGGCATGCAGGGGTTTAATGTAATTCTGCAGATACCAAGTTTGGCATTGGTTCACCACTGAGACCCTCTGGCATGTCTCTACCCTGCCTTAAACCTTTTCCATGTCAAGAGAGAGCGTCCACACTCATCCAGGTAGCTATTTTTCCTGTCCCATTCAGTGCCCCTTCCCTGAACCTCCCAACCACTCTGCATTGCACATCCTCGAACACAAGTTATATCCGGTCCCTTCTGACTGTGCCTATGCAGCACATCCCCAGTCCGTTTTGCTCTTGTTAATTATTGCAGTGGACTGGTATTTTCTGGTTAAACTCCAGTATTGCTTTAGCTTCTTAACCATGCTCCCATTCTGAAGCAAGGAGGACAGACTGTTTCCAACCAACTTTTAACACAAAAGTAATGTGAAGTGATGTCAAAAGACTGATAACAAGCAAATAATAATTTGTCGTTATGCATTTGCCCACTGTTACTTCTTCACCTTTGAAAGATAATTTGCATGTTATCATCCCAGGTACTTTACTTTGCTATTATATTACCAAGAGACAGTTTGTTATTGTATAAAACAATAGAGATCAGGGCAGCCTGCCCTCAGAGAATGACTCATCTTTGAGAGTGGCTGATGGGTGTCAGGTGTAGATTGTGCAGTGCAATTATGACTGGGTAATTAGAATCTTCTTCCTGGGAATGATTGACTAGAAGTCTGTGTTATCCACTATCCCACCTTGCCTCTCCACTCCAGAGTGGCGGTGCTAACAGCCCCTCGCAAGCATTACTCTAAAACCAAGCTATATTTAGAGCACCTGCAACACAGTTTGCAGCAAAAATGTAGCACAGAGGATATCGGTCCACTTACTTGCAGAGAGAGATTTGGAGAGCTATTTTAAGCTATTAAATTGTGGGCAGGTTGCAGATAATAAAATACATGAAACTTGATCATAGCAAGAATAACCGGCTTTGTGAGGGAGGTAACTGACCACTCCAGTTAATTGTGGGCATTCAGGATGGTTGCTGGCTATGAAAATCTATTCCAAAACTCTTGTTTTCTTAAGTACAAAGAGAGGTTTACTTGAGAGAGAAGGGACAGGAGAGAGGGATTCTGTCCCCAGCACTCTCACTATGTAGCTACCAAGTTCTCTGACAGGTCTTGTGGATGTGAGCAGGAATATCATTTTTTTTTATGGGAGAAGGGGGGCAGTTACCCGCCCCCCCAGCTTGTTTTGCTCCCTCTAGACTTCCCATAGGTCTATATGCTCCACTTTTGCATCCCCATCGACTTTGCAGGATATAATATAATCACGTGTTATGTCCCCATAAAGGACATTCTTTCACTCCCCTCACCTGAATGTTTCTAAACTGATGCCCCTGCATGTAAGTGAAGTGAGTGAGTGTTTTGTTTTGCTTTTCCTGATCCCACCTGCCTTTCCCTATCCAATAATAATAGATTCATGATAACACTTGGCATCTACATAACACCTTCCATTTGAGGATCTTGAGGTGCTGTCACCTACTTGTGGATTAAGAAAGAATGATTATCTCCGTTTTCCTGATGGGGAAGTTGAGGCAAAGAGAGATGAAGTCACTTGCTGAAGGTCCCCCATGGCAAAGCTGGGAGTGTGAGCCAAAAGTCTGTCCTCCTCCTCTCTTAGCTTTCAGTGTTTTTGTCTATCTCTCTCCCAATCTTTCCCATTTCCTCTTCTCTTCCCCATTGTATCTCCCTTTGCTTGCATCCTGGTTCATTTCCCTGTCCCCTCACTTCCCTTGGGCCTTTCCCCTGATGGTCTGGTCTCCCCACTCCAGTCCAATCCTCCCCTTGAATGTTACCACCTCAGGTCATATCCCTTAATGCGCCCAGCCTGCCGCATCTCTCTCTGTCAAGCCCCTGACTCTTCTGCCCATACATGCTCCCTCATGACCCGCTCTGGGGTTGGGGTAATGCTGCTGCGGTCCAGGAGGCTGAGGGATGAGCCAGAGGGTGCCGTTCTCAGCCTACACATCTTCCCCTCTGCCTGGCCCATTGTGCTGCACTGCGGGGTGCCGTGGGGGAGCCCATGGAAGGAGCAGAGAGAAGGATATTTGGAGGAATCCTGGCTTGGCAGCGCCAACCCGAGATACCCATTGTATGGGCACCACCCAAGATCCTGAAGTCCAGAAAGAGCTTTGGCTCTGAAAATCCCTTACCTCCAAATGCCACTGTGGAAGGCTACCGTGTGACAAAATGGCAGGAAATGTTGGTGATTGCGGAGAACCTGGCTCCCCAGAACAACTGCCCCCAGGCACTGACCCAAATGAAAATAGCGGTGTGCTCTTAAACCGAGCGAGAGATGAGGGGATGAAAGCTGGGGACAATGTGACCATGGAGAAGTTGAGGAATGACCCGAAACGTGAACGTGGAGAGGATAAACGAATGCTTGAACACTGCCTGATGCAGTTCCCCCTGTCAACAACTTGCACCCCTTGAGGATGATGAAAAAAACCCCTACAGCCCAGGAGGGGGAGGGAGTGTAGAGGAAAGTCCATTCCTTCCCTGCATCCCAGCTGAGGAGCGACAGCTGGGACCAGTGATAGAGCTCCTGATGTGTGATGCTATGCAGGTATGTCTCCATGGCAAATATCAGCAAGGCGCTGTCGTTTGCATTAGCTCTAGACATACTTAGTATCCAAGTGCTTCTCCGCGCTGTGGCTAACAGGCTGATGAGGAGGGGCTGTCTGAGAGACCTGTACAGTGATGTGCCTGGTTGCTCACTAAACAGGGCTGTGACTTAAGATTCATTATCAAGTGACTCTTCCCCACCCCTCCGTGCCCCCGGACAGTATTTTTGGCTGATCTGAAAGAGCTCTCCTGAAAATGCACTGCTTTGTTTATGGGAGTCTGTGACAGAATTTACCCAGAAAATAAGTTTGTAAGACCCCCTAAGGTGAATAATTTCTGAGTTTTGCAATACACAAAAAGCACCTTCTCTAATGTGCAAACAGCTTGGTCCAAAGCCATTTAGCTACAGAAGAAGGCAGATTTCATAAAGAGATACACATTGAATCATGAGAGCTCTAGCTTGGGACTTGAGAGACCCAGGTTCAAATCCCTGATCTGCCACAGATTGCCGTTTTGAGCCTGGACCACATTAATCTCTCTGAGCCTCAATTTCCCATCTGTGAAATGGGGGTAATAGCATTCTCCTGTCTCATAGGGATGTTCTGAGGATAACTACATTAACGTGTGTAAGGTGCTCAGTAACAGGGAGTGGCAGCACAGTAAGAGAGCCATCCCTTTTGTCGTTGCTGGATAGGATGCTGGAAGGCATATGTTAGGCTTGTTAGTATGGAATCTAGGACGTTGGGGTGTTTGTTCTGACTCGGTGTATCTGGTGTGCCATGCTTCCATCCCTCTTGCCTTGCCACCAGCCCCAGCTAACCGGTGGGAATGAGCAGCACACCTACTGCACAGCAGCAAAGGAGTCAAAAGGACAGCAGCTTGTACAATCAAAGAAAAAAATACGATCACATGAAAATTGAAGTCTTGGATGAGGTAAAGGCTGGATAAATGTGCCAGTCACCCAGCCTGTCTTCACTCCAGTCCTTCCTAATGACCCAGCTATCCTGGGAGGCCCAAGAATGTAACCAATGAAAATGACTAGCTGTGTGGGGTGAGGAATTTTTTTTTCTTTTTTTAATACAAATGGCGCCTTCCTTTGAATCTCCCAGGCCATCATCCTGGCTATGGCTCTCTTACGAAGCAGAGATAGTTTTGATAGCTGCGTGTTATGCAGCACTCAGCACATTGTTGGGGATGAACACAACTAGAAATAAACAGCAAATCCATTGCTTGTTATAAAAATGGATAATGAGTTAAAACTGCCACCTGCCCAGCCCTCAAGAAACAAATACTCTTGCCTTAGCAGGAGAATATCTTCCCTTCCTCAAGAGCTACAAAAGGGTGAATATCCTCATAATGCAGCCATTTGGCTGGTGCATTCAACAATTCTAATCTGAGCATGTTCTCATAGACTCCTAGATTTTAAGGCCAGAAGGGATCATCATGATCATCTAGGCAGACCTTCTGTGCATCAAAGGCCAGAGACCCTCACCGTCCACTCCGGTAGTAGGCCTATAACCTCTGACCGAGTTACTAAGTTCTCAAATCTTATTTTAAACACTTCAAATTACATAAAACCCACCATTTTTATTAGTTCAAACCAGCAAGTGATCCATTCCCTCTGGTGAAGAGGAAAGTGAACCCCTGCCAGGATCTCTGACAGTTTGACCTGGGGAAAATTCCTTCCCAATTCCTCAGCATGGTGATCAGTTAGACCCTGAGCATGTTGGCAAGACTGACCAGCGGGACACCTGGGAAAGAATTCTGTAGAGTAATTCAGAGCCCTCCCCACCTAGTGTTCCATCTCCAGCCACTGGAAATATTTGCTGCTAGCAGTTATGGAAATGCCCTTGTAGGAAATCTCATCAGACCATCCCCTCCATAAACGTATCAAGCTTAGTCTTGAAATAAGTTAGGTTTTCTTTCCCCACTGCTGTTCTTGGAAGACTGTTTGAGAACTTCACTTCTCTGATGGTTAGAAACCTTCATCTAATTTCAGTCCTAAATGTGGTGAGGGCCAGTTTATATCCATTTGTTCTTGTGCTGACATTGGCCCTTAAATTAAATAACTCCTCTGCCTCCCTGGTGTTTATCCCGTTGATGCATGTATAGGGAGCAATCATATCTCTCCTCAGCCTTCATTTTGTTAGGCTAAATGAGCCAACCTTCTTACGTCTCCTCTTGTAAGGTAGGTTTTCCATTCCTCTGATCATCCTTGTAGCTCTTCTCTGCACCTGTTACAGTTGGAATTCATCTTTCTTAAACATGGGACCAGAACTGCACACAGTATTCCAGATGAGATCCCTCCAATCCCCCCGTTCCTTTTATAATGATAAGAGCACTTCCCTATCTCTACCGGAAATTATTTCACTAGGAGGGTGGTGAAGTACTGGAATGGGTTACCTAGAGAGGTGGTGGAATCTCCATCCTTAGAGGTTTTTAAGGCTCAGCCTGACACAGCCCTGGATGGGATGATTTAGTTGGTGTTGGTCCTGCTTTGAGCAGGGGATTGGACTAGATACCTCCTGAGGTCGCCTCCAACCCTAATATTCTATGATTCTATTCTAAATGTTGCTTGGACTAACTGCAGTGTCAGCAGCTAATGATTTCTTGTCTGCCCACAAAACAAAGCAGATAATGGCTGAACTAAGAGGTCCGTGTGGAGGAGGGGATGCCTCAGCTTGGTGTGGCTTACATCTTATAGCCTCTTCAACATGTAAGTTACACAGACATAGGCTCAGTTAAACTCCATCAGACTCACTTACCGACACTTCACTGATATCCTCTTATCACCTCTGAATTTGGCCTAAGGTGTTGGTGAAACTTGTCCACTGAGGAGTCCGGAAGAAGGTGTAAATCACAGCAGTGTAAACTTCCTCTGATTCCTTTCTGAATTTGGCTGACACAGCCAAAGAAGCTGCTGTCAGCATCTGCAAAACAGCCACAATGATGGTTCCTGGGCTAGTGTTATCAAATACGACTGAACAGGAATACAGTAATGATCATTTGCATTTCTACATACTCTTTCTGTGAAGATCTCAAAGCAATTTGAGTTAATGAACGTAATCTTGCATCATCTCCGTGAGGTTGGTAAATTTAATTCCCCTTTGAACTGGGGAAACTGAGGCACAGGCAGGCTAAGGTACGTGTCCAAGGTCACCCAGTAAGTCATGGGGATGGAACCCAAAAGTCCTGGTTCCTAGTCTTCTGCTTTAAGCCCTACGTGCTCTTTCTCTGAAGGAAACGGCAGCAGATAGGTGCATGCTGAGGACATATTAGGGCATGAGCAATGTCATAGCTTAATTCTATAGTGCAGCTAGGAGGAGAAAAGAGAGATTAGAGGATGGAAAACCGAGTACAGGTTTAACTCATTGTAGATTCACTTTGGACTGAATTCATCCCTAGTGTAAATCTGTCAGAGACGACGAATGTGAGCTCATGTCCATAAGGCTGATGGAAAAGGCGTTTTCTTTTCTCAGAAGCAGTGAAGAGAGTGGGAGGGAGAAATACTGTGTTTGCAGTTAAAAGGCTATGTTTGCAGATACTGTTCAAACCGTACCGCCCTAAGACCCTTCCCCAAGCCTTAGGCGGATACAATTTTATCCTGATACATTTTGTGCAAGGAGAAGGAAAGCTGCAAAATAGCACTTTTTAAGTCTGTGTTTATTTCTATATTTTTACTATTTCAGGGAGAATGAGTGCAGAGAAAGTATTGTCTGGCATGGGGGGTGGGAGGCTTTTGAGTATTTTCCTTTCGGGAAGCATCTTTAAAAAGCGATAGACAAATTGCTTTTCCCCCCTGATTGATTTTGGGGATGATCTGATTGAGGCCCGCTAAGGAGCTGAAAAGATTTTGATGAGCTGAAAGAAAACAAGCCTTAAATGTGTCCTTGGAGAGGCATTTTTAACGTCCACCAAGCCAGGCAGATTGAGGAGGAAATAGAAAAAGCTTTTGAGCTTGAGTGTGTTCCTGACCTCTTTGATCCAAGGAGGACTCAAACCTTAATGGGAGAGAGGTTTAGCCAAGAGGGTCATTCTGCCCTGAGAGAACCAGTTCCACAGAGGAGCAGCAGCATTACGGGCACTCTATCTAGAGAGGAAATCAGAGGTCCCCAAAAATAAACATTCAAGGCCTGGCCCTTTCTCCATGTTCCTTGAAATGCATAGATCAGTTTTCACATTAGCAATTTACAAACAAAAGTTAACTAATTAATCCATACAGTGCCCTTGGGAGGTGCTATTATCCCCATTTTATGGTGAGGGAAACTGAGGCACGGGGGTATTTTTCAAAAGCACTCATTGAGTCCACTGGGAGCAGAGTTATATAAACTCTGAGCACTATTCAAAATACCACCTTCAGTGTCTTGCCACATTCACACAGCGGGCCAGCAGCA
This sequence comes from Mauremys mutica, assembly GCF_020497125.1. Classification (NCBI taxonomy): domain Eukaryota; kingdom Metazoa; phylum Chordata; order Testudines; family Geoemydidae; genus Mauremys; species Mauremys mutica. The sequence continues at coordinate 6,539,968 of NC_059081.1, read as the reverse complement.
GAGCCAGGAAAAAGAACTCCTGTTCTCCACAATCCATGTCTTTAACCACAAACTGTCTTTGCTTTATCCCTCGCCACAGCAGCTGGTTCAAAGGTAACCTGTTTTTGCATAACAGAATGAAGTATAAGAACCCTGAAACCCATATCCACAGTTCCGTACCCAGATGCCACCTCAGGGAAATTAACTTAGTGAGTGCCTATGTGTTTAGGCAGAATAAGAGGGAGTAAGAGAAGATGAGGATGAGGCAGTCTGAGAAAACAGTGGTGAAGTCAGTGTAATTATTAAATAGTTGTCTGCTCGTATGCCTAAGCTATTGGCTTGGGGCATGATCCTGCACAAGAGAAGCCAATGGGAATTACATGATTGACTTCAATGGGAGCAGGAGCAGTCCCTTAGAATGGAGAGAGTGAGAGGTAAAGAAGGTTTTGGTAACTGTAACAAGGAATAAAAATTCTACCCTGTAGGGTTCTCTCTCCGTAAATGAACTACCCAACCACTCTGGACAGTGAGTTAGAGGAGACTGAAGATACCACTACTCTAGGTTAATAACATTCCAGAGAACAACTGCAACAACATTATTCTAGGCAGGGTTGTTTCTATGGTGATATAAGAATATATTTATAAGTTTAGCATTTAAATTAAGAATGTCCTGCATTTTGACATGCACAAGGAACACTGCGTAGCATCAGTGGATGTTGTAACTTCTATTTTTATGGCTCAGGAACCATCCTGGGGATTTTCTTTCAAAGATGACTTCAGTGGTGGTGAAGGCACCAGGTTAAGTGCCCTGTAGATTGAAGTCTTCTGCTTATCGATAGAACTGCTACAGCAGAGAGAGTGTGGTGCCAGCCTCTTCACATGGTCTCACCAATGTTCCTCAACCCTGACCTGCAGAAGAATGCTTCAAGGGCTGAGAGTAGAATTAAGCCCATTCAAACCTTGGCTTGTCTACTGAGAATAATTAAGAGGTTTCTAATTCCAGTGGTAGCTTTTCTCATAGTGGGCTGAAACGTACCTACCCATTCAGATAATTTCTCAAGCATTTTATTTTTATTTTTATATATATCTATATAAATACACATACACACTCTTTAGGCTATTCTGACATGATTTATTTTTGATAGACCAGGATTCAGAGAATTTTTAAAGCACTCTGAATGCCTGCAAGTCCTGATCTAATGCCCACTGCAGTCAATGGAGGTCTAATCATTGAATTTTATAGGCATTGGATTGGGTCTGTAGATCCTGAGAGGTATTTAGGCACTTAACTCTATTGAAGTGGAATACCCAAGTTCAGATCATGTCAGACAGAGGTGGGAATTGAATCCCGGGGGCTCCCACATCCTGGGTGAGTACTCTAACCATGGTGCTAAAGGTATAAGGGAGGCCTTCTCTTCCTCTGGTCCCAAGTGGAGATAGGCTCCCTGCCTAGCATGCTGGCTTTTATAGATTCCATTCTTAGCTGCCTGTCTCTCACCATGCATGGTATGCAGGGGCGGCTCCAGGCCCCAGCACGCCAAGCGCGTGCTTGGGGCGGCAAGCCACGGGGGGTGCTCTGCCGGCGCCGCGAGGGCGGCAGGCAGGCTGCCCTCAGCGGCGTGCCTGCGGAGAGTCCCACAGGCACACCAGCGGGAGGTCTGCCAAAGCCGCTGGACCAGCGGACCGTCAGCAGGCACGCCGTGGAAGGCAGCCTGCTTGCTATGCTTGGGGCGGCAAAATTCCTAGAGCCGCCCCTGATGGTATTGGGAGCCTAGGCACCTAAACTGGGGTTTGTGGATTCAAGTGGGTGGATAGGCACCTAAATTGCAGCATCTAAGTACCTTGTGGATTTGGCATTGAGTAATCTTTCACAGGTCTTTGAAAAGCTTGCTGCTAGCTGTGCAGGATTTGCTTTGTACTAAGGGCTTGCCTGTCTGCCTTGTGCACTACCTGTCTTACTCTCCCCTTATGTGTTTAATTTCTCACTCTCACATCCCCTAAACCTATGGTTTACCTAGAGGTTAAAAATTATGCATCCAATTTACAGGATCTAGCCATTCTACTACATTAACATTAATAGTGCATGAAAAGTGCTCCCAGTGGCTTTGTCTGCAGTCAGTAGCCTTCCTCCATTCTTCCTATTCAGGTTGTGTTACTTAATGAGACCATAATGTTGGCAGAGGCGCTTGTGTTGATGGAACAGGGAAGGTAATAATGGTTTCTGGTTGTCCTTTTTCTCAGTTTTCCATTACTACACCTAATGCAGCCATGACAAGTTTGTTTTACTGATGAATCCAGACCAATGGTGGGATGCGTGCTGAAATGAAGAAAGATCACAGAAGTTGTGCTGAAGAAAGACTGTCATCACTTATATGTAAAGGGGTATTTTAAATGTGAAATTCTCTGTTAGCCTCTGATTCAAATGGTCATTGCAATAGAGAGAGAGAGAAGGCAATGAAGCCTAAAAGCAGCTGACTGATGAGGACTGATTGGTCTTTCTCAGCCCACTGGCTGGGCAAAGTCTTCTTTTAGCTATTGCCTACTCTGCCAAGCTCAAGGGTGAGCAGAAACCTCCATTTGGTTTTCTCACATTGGCAAGAGTGTGATGCTCTTAAGCAAAGGTGCCCAAATTTTGCCCAGATGAGGACCATACTCATGGCTTGCCAGAAGCTTGAGAACTGTTCCTACTTTGAGATTCCCTCATCATAAATGAAGTGGTGGTGTCTTCTGCTAAGATTAGGGTGACCAGACAGCAAGTGTGAAAAATCGGGATGGGGGTGGAGGGTAATAGGATCACATATTTTAAAAAAAAAAGCCCCAAATAGCGGGACTGTCCCTATAAAATGGGAACATCTGGTCACCCTAGCTAAGATCACGATGGAGCACAGAATGGTAGGAGTTGTTGACTTCTCCTGTTGGCAGGTGTATTTGGCCCTGCCTCTGGCCTCCTCTCCTTTAAGAAAAATCTGTCTCCTCTGTCAGCTTTACCCCTTTGTCATCCATAGCTGAATTTACCAGCAGCTCTTACCAATCAGCATATTTCAGAGACTATTTGCAAACCTTGTTTCCACCAAGCAACCAGATCCAAAGCAGTGCTTTCACTTCTGGATTGTGTCACTCATGCTGGATGTTTAAATTCTGGATTGAGGCAATGAGAGTCACTGTTGCATTCTGATTACTGTGTCTACAAGACAGGTTAGGGACTCCAGCCAATCTGCAGAACATTAGAAGCCTCTGCTAAATAGACCAGAATTTTACTGGCAGAGTAATCACCTTATCTATGACTAATGCCTCTAGAGGGAGGTACAGTCTCCCCAAAATGCCACTCTGCACAATTCCTTTCACTTCTCTACAAAGTTCAGGGACCAGTCTACCTATGTTGTGCTGAAGAATGTAATGTTTTCAAAGGGTGAAATTTATGTTCCAGGAAACACATCACTGCCAAAATTAACAGGTAAATGGACAAAGTGAAACAGACTATTAGACCCATTGTAATACCGTAGTAACTGGGTGGTGGAGTAAAAGCATAAGCTAATGGGTAAACATAACCCCATTAATACACATTGTATGTTTGTCATTGTTTACAGCTGTGTTTACTCACATGAAGCCAGTATAACACTATAAGATATAATTTAGGAGGCAAGACAATTGCATATAATCTTGCTTGAAAGGATAGTTTCCTTGGCTAGTTTGTATTAGTAGAAGGGACGTTATTCTAGCTCAACCCCATGGGAATGCCTGCATTTATTACAATAGTGTTACTTCAATCGATAATTTGTACCTTTAATAGGACATTTTTGGGAGTGAAAAATAGATTTGAACGGATGTTCCAAAAGGTAATTCCAGGACAAACTTCACTTTCATTTTGACCCCATTCACAGCCCTTTTGATTCATTGTCCGCACACCTCTGTAGGATGGATTTTTTTTTTCCCAAGAATGTTCCTGGAAAGTGAAAGTCTCCTGAATATTCTTGCAGATGTTTGCCTGTGATGGAAATGTTCACTGCTCCATCTTGAAATCTTTTTGCACTCCGTATTTATAATCATCCACTCAGAGGGCAGAAACAATACCTTGTGATGTAAGTTACCATTCAAATAGTACATAGTCAAAGCAAATAGTTTGCAAACAGTTGTTAGGCTGTATTATGTTTGTATTGAATGGTTTAAACAACTTTAAATAACGAACACATTTATAACAAGAAAAGTCCGTTCATGGATAACAAATGAAAAAGGGCTAAATTGGTCAAATACATTCACTTCTGAAAGGCATTTAGATACTACAGTGATGAGCACGGTATAAACATCTGCATAGTAGCGTAGTGTAGTAGTATATGAGTAATTCACATAATAATAAGTATTGAGGATCAAATTAGCCTCTAGCATGAGGAGGCTCAATGCCACTGGATCCATTATTTTGCTCACTTAGGCCAAGAGTGAATTTGAGCCTACGTAGGGACTGTAGGATTTGGTCCTTCGTTATTGAGTGTTTTCTAAAATTCTGTTCTATTGAAAAATAAATGCTGACCCTTGGATAATATTATAAACCTCCCGGGGTGTAAAGCAGAGGTAGCAATATTACCCCACTGCAGACTCAATGCCGTGCTTTCAGACAGAATCTAAAGACTGTAGGAGTGCTGGAGTCACAGTGCCAACTGCCAGTTCTCTAGAACGGCAGAGGAATACTCTGCACAAACCAAGGGATGGAGAAAGTAAAGGTGTCTGTAAGCCTAGAACTGTCTATCTGCTGGAGTGGCGCCACTATAAATTAGAACAGCCAGCCAGGCCATACCCCTACTTGGAAAGATTGATGCAGGAGCTTCTACAAAATGTTTGTGCTACCCAAGGATTTCACCGTCTACGGGGTATCCCTCAGTGGTTGTCTAAGCTGGATTTAGGCCGCCTTATGCTACCAGAGTGGTACAAAGCAGTTGGAGCACAGGAAAGAATCAGGCATTCTAAACGTTTAACATAGAATCATAGGACTCGAAGGGACCTCGAGAGGTCATCTAGTCCAGTCCCCTGCACTCACAGCAGGACTAAATATTATCTAGACCGTCCCTGAGGGGTGTTTGTCTAACCTGCTCTTAAAAATCTCCAGTGATGGAGATTCCACAGTCTCCCTAAGCAATTTATTCCAGTGCTTAACCACCCTGACAGTTAGGAATTTTTTCCTAATGTCCAACCTAAACCTCCTTTGCTGCAATTTAAGCCCATTGCTTCTTGTCTTGTCCTCAGACTTTAAGGAGAACAATTTTTCTTGCTCATCCTTGAAACAACCTTTTATGTACTTGAAAACTGTTATCATGTCCACCCCTCAGTGTTCTCCAAGCTAAACAAACCCATTTTTATCCATTAATATTCACATTGGCAAGGTCTCTCCTCTCAGGCATATGAGAAACAGTAAAATATTTTTTACCCCTGTATGACTGCATCATTCTTGAGAATATGTAGTGGCGCACTGGATCTCAGAAAATACTTAAAGGTGCAAATGACAGAATTGACATGATGGAGGTATGTAAAGTAGCCAGGTCTAATCAGCATTTGTATTTGTATATCAAATAATTAGCCAACTAAACTATTTGCACTCACAAAATTGTAGCACAATTGAGGTTGCAAACATATAAGTACGTCTTAAAAAAGTGGCCCGATCAATGCTGGGTCTAGGTGCTTTCTTATAATTTAATTTTGTCTGATAAATTTGTACCTGCTGTTTTCAAAGAATGGCTTCTTAAGATCGTTGTGTGCCTCTTAGCATTGAAACATTACTCTAGGGAAAGTAACTCTCTGCAAAACAGTGAAAACTTGGATGCCCTAAAACCAGAATCAGATGACTAGTTGAGCAATAATATATTGCCTAACTTAATGAAAAGTCATTACCTTTAAATAATGGACCACATCACAGATTTAATTATCCCAAGGCAAGGTAGAGGGTACTTCATGTCGACAAGGTCAATTACCTTATCCAGAAGAGCCAGTTTGAAATATATTATGAATAATTCACAGACACAGAAATTAGATATGTAAAAGTATCCCAGCTATAATGTAGTGAAAGCATTTAGATTCATTCTTCATGTATTTAAGATAATAGCCAACGGACAATTATGGCTGCTTAAAAGTAACACTAGTTAGGTGATGAGAAACGCCAGGTGGATACTCAAATCCACATTAACATGTGTAACATTTGAAAGTAGTGTCCTTTGTGCCAGTCTCATACAAGAGGGTAATAAACTGATTTAGGCCTTATTTTGACAGTTTTCTCTCATCCCCCCCATCTCCCTCACAAAACCCAGAAGGCCTTTGGTTATACTTTGTCCAGTTGATTTCAGTCTCTGACCTTTGGGAAGCTAGCTACATAAAATACTCTAGCTAGACAGAGAACTCTCTGATTTTTCTTTGTTGAATGTTTCAGCCTTTGGGACAGTCCCAAAAATCATGAGGAAAACACTCACATTTACTTCAGCAGGCTTCGGATCAGCCCTCGCTATTATTAATGTCACAATACTACCTAGAAGTAGGACCTCGTACTACACGCCATGCAAACAGAGAGAATTCCTACCCCGAACATTTCATAGCTAAGTCATCAGGGAAACAAAGGCAAAGCAAGGTGCTAAGGAAGAACAACAGGTGAGTAGCAGTTCCAGAAATGGAGCCCATGATGCCTTCTGACTCCTACTTTAAAACCCTATCCACTGGACTCAGTCCTCTGGTACCTGATTCCATCTTCCTTGCATCTAGTGTAGCCTTTTACACCTACACTCGCTTTGCACAGGCAGGGATAAATGATTACAGAAGAGACAAGGCAGGGCAGAATTAGGTCCTTTGAATGGCTCTGCATTGTTACAAAGCTGGTGCAGTTACTCTGGATCTGCACTGGAGTTACTAGGCATGGCACTTTTGCTTCTGCCTTTTTTTTTTTTTAAACATAGTGTAGAAACACACATTCTGCAAGGTTCTTAATCAGTCACCTAGTGAAAAAACAAAACTGCTACTTTGGGTTATACTCTTGCTGTTAAGAAATGTGTATGATAAATATGCTCAACACACCATTGTAATATACCTATTTGTGAGACATATATTCACACGATGCAGCTGTTCACTATATGAAACTCAGTTCCTTCTCTATGCACGCCAAGAAGGAATATTTTGCATTGTGCTCACGGGGACTTATTCTTTTAAAATCAGTTCTTAAAGCATCCCACATCCATAGCATTTTTTGGAAAAAATATCCACAGTAAATGCAATTGGAGTAAATGTATTTACAAACTCTGCATGTAGAACATTTTCAAAGAAATGCAGGAGGATTTTGCTACATGTACCACTCTGAAAATATATCTGATTGATAGGTCTCGCCTACACAACCAGGGCATTGATTGTCTATTCAATCTCTTCTGCCAGGGAAAAAAATTTAACTATATTTATTGGAGGCTTGCCGTGCAGCAAGAGATTAAAGTCAACACAGCTTTTGGTAGTGACAGTACAAGACACCATAGCAATGGCCCAGGAAGTGCCATGATCCAGGCAAGAGTGGTCTTTCCTGACAGAGCCACGGGACCTGTTGTTACCTTGCTGAATTTGGGATATGGGATGTTTTGAACGGGTGGTTTTGGTGATCGCTGCAGTAGATAGAGAGGAAGACTATTTGGATATACCTCTGGAGAAATCCAGAAACAAGAGAGTAGACTCTTGGTAGAAGGTCTTTTACAGGCCACAATCCTGTTTCCTTGAAGGGAAGTTTAATGTGCAAACTGGGTTGTTTTGATTTTTAAGCATATATTGTTCTTTCATGTAGGGTTCTGCGGGTGTGGATGTGCAAAATACTATTTTGCTGCTTGAATTACTATTCTAAGAACCAAATCTTGTACATCTATCCATATTGCTGGAGGAGTCTGGGTGCAGTGAAATGGATGAGGTTCCACATGCAGGAGTGGGTAGGATTGCTGGAGACTTCACAGGGTAACCTCCCTTCCATCCTGTCCCACGCTCAGCTGGGCCAGACGATCTGATCTATTGAGTTGAGCTTTCTCTTTGGAGTAGATGAGGGTTGTTGTTACCCAAGGTAGGTTGGTTGGTTGGCTTTTTCCCCTGATAATGCAGCTGAAGCCCAGAGGGATGAAGGGACTTAAGAAGTCATATAAAGAATCTCTGATAGAGACAGGAATACAACCCATGTCTTCTTATTTTCTGTCCTGTACCTTAGCCAGAAGACCACCATCCTGCTTTGAGTAATAAATCATATTGCTTGAAATACCATCTCATACCAACCTGGAGCTATTTAGCAGTCGGACTAAAATGATGACACAAGCTGTGCTATAGAACAACATAGTCTCTTGACATATGGTGACCTTAAGTGTGAATTATAAACACACTAAACCTGCACGTCTAGGGAATAACATGCTCTTTCAGCATATTGTGACTTTACACAGACAACAGTAACCTTAGCTTTCTTACTTTGACTTTGCAAGGAGTGGTAACAGCCAGGGAAAATCCCTCAGGGTTGAAGTTTTTTAAGATGCCTTGGGAGAAGGTGGCTAATTTGTCAGGTACCTTAGTTTAAATGTCTAAATTTAATAATGACATTTCATGGCCTTTGAGTTTACCTGTGTTATTTGTTTGAAAGGAAAAGTTCAGCAGAATTTTGGAAGGTGCTGTGGAATTGTCTATTTAATGAGGCATTCAGCAGGCCTGCTTCTGCTCCAATTGAAGTCAATGTCAAGATTCACACTGACTTTAATCAGAGCAAGATTGGGGAGCTACCAAACATTTTTTTAAAAAGCATTTCAGTGAGAGAAAATAAAATGAACACAATTTTCCTTTAAATAATGAGCTGTTAACATATGTGACTAATTATAGAGTCAGGAAGGAGTGGCTTCAGTTTAGTTTGGTCAAATTCTGGGATTGCAAACTGATAGTTGGATCTCTAGCTCTGTACAAAAAAGAAACCACATGGAAAGGTGGGGGTTTTTTTTGGCTGGTTTGTGTGGTTTTTTTAAATGGCTATTTTGGGGGCCTTACATCTCCAGAACTCCACACTCAAATCACTCCAAATTTGGACTGCTAACGCTACCCGACACTCTCCTGAGGCACACCATGTTCCAAAGAAATCCAAGTAAGCACGTTGACTTTACAGGACTGAGAAAGGTTGGCGTTTAAACAGATGTCATGATGCAACCTTAACTATAGTGGTGTTCCCACACCACCATGATTAGGAAATATATTTTTGCTTTTATGTCCCCTAATTGAATAAACTGTTCAAGTTCTGTTTGTTTATTTTCTGTCCTGTACCTTAGCCAGAAGGTTGAATTCTTCAAGTACAAGGAAAAGCAGAATCTACACAAGTGTGTGTGTGTGTATATATATATATATATGTATATGTAACATATATATATCTGTGTGTATACTACTTAGTGTGACTGAGTGGCAGAATCTTGTGTGTGTGCGTGATATTCTGTTCTCTTCTATATAGGTTTTGTACCACCCATTCTTTCTCTTGTCCTCTCCCCAAGGGAGAACTGTGTGTGCACTGTAAGGTTTTGTCTTGGTAGACTTGCTTTGTTTTAAACATCCATACTGCTTTGTGTGTGTGTTAACAAGACAGGTTGAAGTGCAAGGTGGTGAGGTTTGTGATGGTCCTTAGTTCCTGCTTGAATTCATTCCACAGTCTTTAACTGACCACTGTGAAAGCTCTGTCTCATCATCAGACAAGCTTTATCTTTATGGTAGAAAGTTCCATGGTGCCCACAATCTATGTCCCAGAACTTGACGCTGTGTTTTAGATATACTGGGCCCAGGCTATTGAGTGCCTTGATGATAAAGTCCAAATCTTTGTTGACTCTCTGTTGTATGGGAAGCCCATGCAGAGAGCGTAGGATGAGTCTGTTGTGCTTGTGGTTGCCCATGTTGCTGAGGAGATGCACTGCAGCAGTCTGCACTTGGAGTTTTCCATGAGCTGAAGTCTTCATGGCCAGGCATACCCCACTGCTGTAGTCCAGCCAAGAGATGACAAAAGTATAAAACACTGAGGTCTATTCATCATCTGCTGGCATGGAGGGGACTCTCCTAGCCAACTGAAGATGATAGAAAGCAGTACTCCTTGACACTGCCATGGCTTGCAGAGGATGCTATGATACAAGTAGTATCTTACTTCACTACCTATGCCAGCTCAGCTGCCCTGTCTGGCATGTTGAGGGGTAGGATCTCAAGACCAATTACACGGTGAAAAAAGCAGTACTCCTTGACACTGCCATGGCTTGCAGAGGATGCTATGATACAAGTAGTATCTTACTTCACTACCTATGCCAGCTCAGCTGCCCTGTCTGGCATGTTGAGGGGTAGGATCTCAAGACCAATTACACGGTGAAAAAATAAAGAACACATTAGAAAGCTGGGAAAGTCATTCCCTGGGTTAAAAAAAACCCAAGTTCAGAGTTGATTAAGATGCTCCCTAAAGATGACAGATTATTGTCATTCTGACCTTTAAAACTGGCCAGGATGTATCAATGGGAGGTTTTTTTAGTAGCGGATTCTATGAATTTTCTCACTTATAGTCTCTTGGTTTTCCCCTGTCCCCCATACATGCTGGCTTACAGCCAGTCCATTTCATGGAGTTGCTTCTACATATGTTCTGCTACCGCTGCATTTTTCTAAACTGCCCAATCTCACACTGTTCCTGCATCCCTTTGGATGACAAATGCTGCCCCTGCTGCTTAGACCAAGGGAGCTCTAATTACACGCTGAGCATAGGACAGCCGAGCCAACACTGTGCTCTAGTTTGCATGTGTCCTTAAGTTGAAATTGACTGCACTTGTTTGTTGGAGCCTAGTTCCCTCTTTCACTACTTACAACATTAACTACTGACCTTAATTGTAACGTTCATGGAGGCAGAATGGCTCAGCAGTTGACATCAGTATTTTATCAGCAATTATTTATTTATAGTTGCCTTTTAATATATTTAAACCCTTTAGACTATAAAGAAATTCAATTAGCAGTATTAATGCTTCTGGTGACTAGTAAAATGTGCTTTATTAGATATGTGAAGGGAAGCTCGTACCTCGCTAGGTGACTCATTCTCCAGCGGAATGTTTACCTCCAGATGGGTGTTGTGCCTACCGTGTCCAAACAATTTGGTCTGTTCTAGCAGATTAGCATGTTCTAGCAGTGCGGAGCAACCATAAATCCCATTTAAATCGTCCCTGGAAATTCTGCCTGCATGGGGAGAGTGGCAGGGAAAAGGGGGAGTGGCCAAAGAGTCCCTGTGCATTGCTGATCCCCTGCTGCCATAATGGTCCCCAGGGTCCACTGTCAGCTAGTGAAGGTTAAAGCAGCCTTCAGGCTGCTCAGTTGTGCTAGTGACTAGCTAGCAGCTGGTGGCCCCCAGGGGAAAGTAAAGGCAGCTTAACGACACCTTTGCACACAGCCCCGTCTCTGCACAGAGCACAGTGTGGCTTCAGTGGTGAGCCAAACCCCGTATTATATTGAGGAAATTTCAGACAGCATTGTCATTGTTGTCTTCACTTATATTCCTGGTTCTTCTGAATCTAATAAATTTGGAGAGCTCCCGTCAGTGTCCCAGAAATGTATCTACTGTAGCTTTCCAATATGGACACCTTATTGGCTAGATTGTGAGCAGCCCTGTACAGGGACCTAACCAGCAAGAGGGGCCACCAAAACCTTCTCTCTGTGTCTTTCCAACCCTATCCACTTTTTGCTGTTGTGCAAGAGTTAGTCATAATTTCCAGGCTTTAGTTCCTGGTTCACCTAGATTGCTCCAAGACAGCAAAGACTCCTGCACTAGCCTCTCCAGATGGCACAGGTAAGGCAGGAAGAGGCCAGGTCTTCGTATGGGAGAGCACACAACTCACCTACCCCTTCAGCGTTATAGCAGCAGTTAGCCTAGCCTGTGCACCTCTCTCTCCCTGGCAATCCCAGATGCATTGTGCATGCCGGATCCGTACACCCTTCCAAAGCTCTTGCTGGAGCTATGTGCTCTACAGTTTTCGCCGCCCCAAGCAGCGCACCGAATTGCTGCCGCGGATGGCGGGGGCAGTCCGTGCACCCTTAGGGCGGCAGGCGCGTTTCTCCGGAGGCGGCAATTCAGTGGCAGCTTCTATGTTTAGCTGACAGCTAAACATAGAAGCTGCTGCCGAATTGCCGCCGCCGCCGCGGAAACGTGCCCGCCATCCTAACCAGGGGCGGCTCTAGCAATTTCGCCGCCCCAAGCACGGCGGCACGCCGCGGGGGGCGCTCTGGCGGTTGCCGGTCCTGCGGCTCCGGTGGACCTCCTGCAGACGTGCCTGCGGAGGGTCCGCTGGTCCTGCGGCTCCAGAGGAGCATCCACAGGCATGCCTGCGGGAGGTCCACCGGAGCCGCGGGACCAGCGGACCCTCCGCAGGCACACCTGCGGGAGGTCCATCGGAGCCGCCTGCCGCCCTCCCGGTGACAGGCAGAGCGCCCCCACCCCCGGCATGCCGCCCCAAGTGCGCGCTTGGCGCGCTGGGGTCTGGAGCCGGCCCTGAGATTCCTAACGGCACACGGACGCCCCTGCTGTCCACAGCGGCAATTCGGCGAGCTGCTTGGGGGCAAAAACACAGGGACTGCCGCCCCTGGCAGATTGCTGCCCCAAGCACCAGCTTGGAATGCTGGTGCCTGGAGCTGGCCCTGGTGCCATCCCTCAATACCCCAGGTAGTCGGTCGGCAGTCGTAACCTTGCCTTATGGAATGATCCTAATTATGAGCTAATCAGCCTCCAGGACAGTGGTGGTCAAAACCAGACCAAGTAGGGGGAGTGAATTCCAGAGTTTAGGGCATTCTCTGCAAGGTCCCCTGAAATTTGGAATTCACTCTCCCACCCTTGTTGCAAAATGGTTCAAATGTGTTCACCTTCTGTGCATGCTGCAAAGCTCATTTATTTCCCCTGGCTTTTGGGTTGGGAAGTATTAGCTGAGCACTGAGGATTGGGATATGGGCCTGGAGTGACCCTCAATTCCCTTCTTTGTTTCAGAGAGGCCATTGATTTTCGTCTGCAATGCTAGACTTGTGGCTGTAACAAAGGCATTTGTAGTCCCAGATTGGCACTTTTTTAAATGTTTTGAATAAATCCAAATACATAACTAAAATGGATTTTTAGATCTAATTATAGTTTGTGACGTTTTATGAAGCAAAATAACAGATTTCCCTCAAACTGAAAGCTGATCTCTTTCACCACTTAATCTATTTGGTGACATTCCATTGCCACATCTTGTTTCCCAAAGGGTCCTGCAGAACATGTTTATTTCACTGGGAGATTTCTGCTTAAAATATATTAGTCCACTCTGACCCTGATGAAATCTGTCATCTGCATCACTTTCACACCAGGTTCAAATGTATTTTGTATGTGCAGTTTGCAGTGTTGTTGTAGCTGTGTCGGTCACCCACCTTGTCTCATTTATATATGTAATTTATGTACTGCCATTAATGTGTGTATTTATTCTTCTTATACCGGTTCAGCAATACAGCACATTTATACAGGATATCTTTGCCCCATTTGAAATCTAATCATTGCCATGAGAGTTGCTGGTTATTATAATCCATTTATAGAAACTAAAGTGTGGTTTTATTCTGAAGAGAGACTCTGTAGAAATGACATTGTCTCAATGATTTCTGGGGCAAATTTGCTCAGTAAATAGATGTTGTTTTCCAACTGCCAGCCTAGCAAAATCAACCTGGGAACTGAAAGTCAAGGTATGTTCTTGCTGGCTCATAAACCAACATTAATAATAAAGACTGTCCATGCCACATTCCACCCTCAGTTACCCCTGTGCAGAAGACATTGTCTTCGAGAATACACTAGAATAGAGTTAATAGTCTTCCTGCAATGCCCAAGCCAGAAGAAACTCCCGTTCCCTCTTCCAGTTCTGTGTTGGCTCTGCAGGGGTAGCAGGAAGAAAAGGGAGTAAAACCATACTTTTTTTCATTAACTATCAGAAGATAGGATTGCAAATACACACAAGGAGCAGATCTGTTGAGTAAAATAGTTCCATTTTTACCTAGTTGCTTCTCAGAGTAGGAGCAGAAAGAAGGCCTATTATTAGATCATGTCATCTCTCCCAAAGAGCTAGTGTAGAATTGGTTCTCACTGTACATTCTCCAGTGCTTTGCCCAGTTCAGTATTAAATGTTCCAAACAATGGAGCAGCTAGACCATCTCAAGCTGTGGTCTCAGAAACCAAAGCAGAACAGTGGGAGACCATCAAGGAATGCCCTCAGGTGCTATCTCTGCTAGAGGAGTGCTAATCACTAGTATACATTTCTTTCAGTTCAGAATTAAAATCTAGTAAGGCTGCCATTTGCTTTCAAAATCCTATTGTTCAAAGGTTTAAGCTGGATCATTAGTTGGATAGAAGAGCTCCAGAGAAAGCCCTGGTGCTGCAGGAAGTGTTGATGTTTAAGAAAGTGTCAGTCTTCCCTCCAAAACAATGCACTAGAATTACTATGAGGTATAAACAAAAAGATTCTAATCACTTGTGGTCATCCACGATCCCATGGCAAGAATAGGAATGTGACTGTTCTTGTCCTACTCAAATTATACCTTCAGTAGCTGTTGTTTATATATTACTTGAGCAATGCAGAACATATATTAGTCAGACCTTGTACAGAACAAAATAGGCAGCTAAAGGAGGGTAATGTAATTAATACAAATCACTCTGGTTTTATGGAAGATAGAGCCTGTTAAACTAACTGGTTATATTTTGGATGAGATTACAAATTGGGTTGATAAAGGCAATAATGTTGGCATAATACACTTAGACTTCTTTAAGGCAATTGACTTGGTAACACACAATATTTTGATTTTAAAAAACTAGAACAATATAAAATTAATATGGCACATATTGGATTAATAAAAAACTGGCTAACTGATAGGTCTCAAAATGTAACTGTAAACAGGGAATCTTCATTAAGTAAGTCTGTTTCCAGGTGGGTCTTCCATGGATCAATTCTCAGGCTTACGCTATTTAACATCTTTATCAAGATCTGGAAGAACACACAAAATCATCACTGATAAAATTTGCAGATGGTGTAAAAATGGGGGGGAATGGTAAATAATGAAGAGGATAGGTCACCGATACAGAGTGACCTAGATCACTTGGTAAACTGAGTGTAAGCAAACAATATGTGTTTTAATGTAACTTAATGTAAATGTATACATCCGGGAACAAAGAATGTTGGCCACACCTAGAATGGAGGACTCTATCCTAGGAAGTACTGACTCTGAAAAGAGATTTTAGGGGTTGTGATGAATAATCAGCGGAACAAGAGTCCCAGTGTAACACAATGGCCAAAAGAGCCAACAAGATCCTGGAACACACAAACAGGGGAATCGCGAGTAGGAGCAGAGAGGTTATTTTAGCCCTGTATTTGGCACCGGTATGACTGCTGCTATAACACGGTGTCCAGTTCTGATGCCCACAATTCAAGAAGGATGTTGGTAAATTGGAGAGGGTTCAGAGAAGAGCCTCAAGAATGATAAAAGGATTAGAAAAGATCTATTTAATTTAACAAGGGGAAGGCTAAGGGGTAACCAGATCACAGTCTAAAAGTACCTACCTGGGGAACAAATACTTGATAATGGGTTCTTCAGGCTAACAGAGAATGTTATAACCTGATCCAGTGTTCAGACTGGAAATAAGGCATAATTTTTTTATCGGCGAGAGTAATTAACCATTGGAATAATTTAAATCAAGATTGGATGTTTTTCTAAAAAATATGCTCTAAGAATTATTTTGAGGAAGTTTCATGGCCCACATCATACCAGAGGTAGATTTCATTGGTCCCTTCTGGCCTTAGAATCTATGAATCTTTGAAACCTTGCTGTCAAGGTTTCACACCTCCCACCATCTGCAACACAAAAGGCAGGAGTTCTGTAAACAGCCTTCTTCACTCTACAGCCACGGTTCATCCCCAAAACAGATCCATCCTATGCACTTGGTGAGGAAGGGAACCTGTGGAAAAATCCAATGTGATCTTGTAATTAAAGACCATATCGTGACATATGCATACAAGGGGCAGATGGGCATTAGAAGCTAGAAAATTCCAGAATTAAGGTTACTGTGCAATTTTGGAATCATACAATATCAGGGTTGGAATATCAGGAGGTCATCTAGTCCAGTCCCCTGCTCAAAGCAGGACCAATCCCCAACTAAATCATCCCAGCCAGGGCTTTGTCAAACCTGACAAAGTGCATGATTTTGCAACCTTAGTGTTCTCTGCGTGTGTGTGTGTGTGTGTGTGTGTGTGTGTGAGAGAGAGAGAGAGAGAGAGAGAGAGATATTCCTTGTTAAATATCAAACTGAAAACACACAAATTCTATCCATGTTATATCATATTGACACACGCATAGTGGGTCATCAGCAGGGATGGAACCCATTGTTCCATCACACAGACCTCTGTCATTTGAGCTACTCGAGTAACTGATGGCAACAGTAGGTTGAGACATATAAAGAGACAATGGAACATAATTGTCCAACTGCTGTGAAGGAGCACAATGAAAGATTTTAAAACAAGTGAGTGACCAAAGGACAATCACTACTAGTATGTTGGGGGGGGAAATGAAAGAAACAAGCATTAAAGCATGTTTCATGTGAAAACAGCATAGTATAAAGGAAAACCAGCTGGATGGATTAGCTGCTTTGTTTATTAGAATTAAATTTGTTTTCTGTTACATTTTCCCAATTTTTGCTGTAATTTTTACTAAAATTGTTTTATTTTTTCTTCATTTACCAAACATCTATAGTTTGCTTCCTAAAAGTGAGGTTTTTGATAAATGAGAAATTTCAACAACTTTATATATAACCGAAAAAAAAAAAGTTAGGTAGAGAAATATCATGGAAAATTTAGCAAAAAAATGGAAAATTGGTCCACACCAAACTTTGTGAAACTGAACAAACTTTGAAATTTCAAAACTATTTGTAAAGTTGTTTTGTGCTTTTTGAGCAGCTCTGTAACACTGTTTTAACTAAGAACAGAATTTGGCCTCTGGACTCTAGGGCATTTCTATCACATATGTTTAAAAATCATAAGCAAGGCAAATCCTAAAGATATGTGGCCTCCTCACAGATCAAGCACCACCTGAGTTGATCTCTAGCCAGGTCCTTAAGAGAGTCTGGTTGGACATTCATTCTATGCCCATCATTGGCAATCTTGTTAGGTCACTGAAACTTTTGCAATCATGTGATTACCAGCCATACAGCAGCATTCCTTGGCAAACACACTTTGTAATTTGTGTCTCTTCCATCCTAATAATCTGTAAATAGCAGGAAAGCAGCCAAGAGCAAACCAGCGCTGATGGAGACAGTTGCTAGGTTCAGCTACAAATATTATCCTCATTGCTGATCTTGTTCTTCCACTTAATATGTATCAGCTGATAAAAATGACAATCAGAAACATCAATCTGCCACTTTCAACCTTCTTCGGCACCCAGGTTTCCCTGAGCTACAACAGAGTTGGGATTACCATGGTTGTATATTTTAAATATCAACTGTCTTAGTGTCAATATCTGTCTGTTTCAGTGCTTCCGTTCTATGTAACATTTGGGGTGTCAAGTGAGCCATTTGTAGATATGGATATTGTGTGTTAAAATGGTTAGTACAAACATATGTTTTAGATGGTTCTCTCTGTATTCTAGTTCAGAATTACCTTTGATTGCTTTCTCCAATAATGAGATCTTTTTTTTTTTCAATTTGCAGTGTCTCTTTTCATATGTGGATCTTTCTATTTAAGTAAGGGAAAATAGCAAATTTAAGATATTCTGCCTGTTTGGGGTCATTGTGTTGTATGAAAAAATAAAACCATTATATTGAATTCAGTTAGTTGCCTCTTTACCATGGTTTGATTCTTTGTAAGAAAACGATGAACCATGAAAATGCCTGAACAAAATTATTTTAGTGTAACATGGTCCCAGTATTTCAACAGACAGCTAACAATACATTAACTTTCTACGTCTGTGGAAAAGACCTTTAATTGACTTGTTCCTATTGACTCAGAAATCCTAGAAGCCTGCCTGTGTTAGTGGTGTACGATCATTGAAGTCAGAAAATAGGTTTGAACAGCATAGAAGCTTAATGTAGGATCCAATTTATCTCATTA
This sequence comes from Mauremys mutica, assembly GCF_020497125.1. Classification (NCBI taxonomy): domain Eukaryota; kingdom Metazoa; phylum Chordata; order Testudines; family Geoemydidae; genus Mauremys; species Mauremys mutica. The sequence goes on along the minus strand of NC_059081.1, from coordinate 6,521,873 downwards.
CATTTCCATCATTAGCCTCTGCTTTAATAGCAACAAAAGGCTCCCTGAGAAATGATGCAAACAGATCTTGACAAATACTCTAACTATAATATTGTTATAGGTATATGGCTCCTGTTTAACTCGAGAAATGCAACCCTAAACGCTAATGGTAAGTTTCTGCTCTCAGTTCCAATGCTCCACAGAGTCACTCTGGATTTATTTCCATGTAATAATTTCATCCTAAAGCCTTGTGAAACACCACTGTTTGGAAACTAGCCCTCTGAATGACTGCATGCAGTAAGTGTATTTACAAGAGAAATGTTTGTATCATTTAAAATCACAGAAAGGCCTAAAAACTCAATGGGCCAGGAAAAGAAAATTCCACTAGTACAACTCCCGAAAGGCAATTGAGTGAGCAAACATCAGTTTGTGTGCCCGTTTGCACATTTGGTTTCTGTGCACTCACAAATTGGACAGACAAATGTTTGGAACTCTCTCACTGAAAATGCCTGAACATTCACTCCAAACCCCATAAAAATTGGTTTTAAAAATATCTCACATGCACATCTGGCTATGTACTGGTCCTTAGGCCAAGTATTGAGTAAACTGAGGAGAGCGGAGAACTACATGGGTTTTAAGAGGACAAAAAACTTTCCCATCAACTGTCTGTAGGGCATGGGACATTACATTCCATAAGTGCCCCCTACATGTGGATTTTGGGTAACAGTTAATTCACCTTCTTTCTATGCCTTCAACCTCCTGCCATTTACGTTTAGAGAGAATTACCGTGAAGCACTTCTCCATTGCTGGATTGCCCCTACTGGCCTCAGGGATTTTTAATTGCAGTGTAGACATATCCCAAAACTGGCCTTAGCAGCTGACTCAGGCAGGGGCAGCTCCAGGCACCAGCGAAGGAAGCAGGTGCTTGGGGTGGCCAACGGAAAGGGGCGGCACGTCCTGGTTTTTGGCAGTAATTTGGCGGTTGGTCCCTCAGTCCCTCTCTTCCTCTGAGCAAAGGACCGGCTGCCAAAGAATGAAGCGGCGCGATTGAGCTCCTGCCGAAGCGCCGCCAATCAGCTTATTTTTTTTTCCTTCGCCGCTTGGGGTGGCAAAAAAGCTGGAGCCAGCCCTGGACTCAGGCTCGCAAGGCTCAGGGGGAGGGTCCCAGCCTGAGCATGGACATCTACACCAAAGTGAAACAGCTCCTTAACCCAAGTCAGCTGGCACGGACCAGCCATGGATATCTAATTGCAGTGTAAACATACGTTTGGCCTGCACCCTCCAGACTGCAATACAATGGGATCTTTTCTATATAGGCTTGCGGTAAAATAGATTTGATATGGAGAATACAGTAGACATCCTTTGAGTGATCTTCTTAAGCAGCACAGGCTAGGTGCTACCAGGTGTGGTGCAGCTGCCGCAGTGTGGGTGTGCAGTGTGAGTGAATCATGTTCAGTGCCTGGCGGGAAGAAACAGGCCTGAGCCTCACATCACTGAATTCCACTACTGTGCAAGATTTTGTCTTACATTTGTGCATAGGGTGGGTGTGTCTGAACCCATAACAAGCGAGCATTTGGCTTATTATACAACAGCCTCTAAAATCAATTCTTTTATTCAGTGCCACCTTTTGATTTAAATTCATTTTTGGCGTTCAAGTACACAATGCTTTGCTTTGTAAGAATGTTTGCCGGTGAGGGTAAAAATAGTAGCGTAAATCAGACAGCTGTTTGTTGAGGCTCCTGCACAGTAAAAACACACAATATTATTGTTACTGCCAGTGCTTCGCTGGGAATGTAATATCTTTGTCTTCTAGAGGATTTGTTTAACCACACAAAAAGGGGGCTTACGCAGCTTGTGAACAAATATCTTGGAGGAAATTAAATCTCCAACTCTTCTATCTGTGTTTTGGGTTGTTGTATTTAACATTTATTGCCTCTCTCCAGTTGCTCTGTTTCCCCTTCAGAGCACTAGCATTGCCTATAAGAAAAACCCTAATGGTCCATTATGAGTTAATTTTTCGTCTGTTATGACTAGAGGGAAAATGTATTGAATGGAATGCGTTTATTTGTACAATAAGCTTTTGTCCTCTATGTTGGACAAAATAAATAACTGAAGCATTGAATGACAATACCTTACAATGAGTGGTTGTTTATTCAGGGAAATTTAAAATGGCTTTCCAACTCAATAAGGTCCTCATTGGCCTGTGGGACCAAAATCATCCCTGGGATAACCCCATTGACCGCAAAGGTTTTACAGTAGAGAGGGATTTAGTTCATTTGGGAGACGGCTTTGTTATACAATGAATAGTGAAGAAGTGAAGACTATGTAACAAATGACAATCTATTGCTATTGACATTGAAGAATGAAGCTTGACAGCTGCTGGCCAATTTCTGATCTCAGTTGCACTATTTACTCCAGATCTACACCACTGTAACTACATAAGCTCTGAATAAGGGTGCTGTGGAATGGCATGAAACTGATGTAACTAAGATCAGAGAGACATCTCATTATTATTACTAATTATTTGTATTCCTGGAGTGTCTAGGACCCCGATTCAGTAAAACACTTGAATGGAGTTTAAGCTCGTGTTTAAGTACGTTGCTGAGATGATTACTCACATGTTTAAAATTAAGCACAAGCTAAAGTGTTCTGCTGAATCAGGGCCTAGAATTGAATGGGTCTAATTTTCCCTGGTATTGCAATTGGTTTCCGTGGGACTACGCAGGAAGTAAGACGCTGCTGATCTTGAGAAAGGGTGGCAGAATTGGGCATTATAAAGAGAAACCTAGAAAAGATATATTAGCTCATATAGTCCATTCCCCTGCCAATGCAAGACTATTCCATACAGTAAACACTTTATTTAGTCTAGTTTTAAATTACTCAAGCTATGGTGCTGCTAACACTTTGAGAGTCTAGATCATAATTTTGTTTGTTGGTTGGTTGGTTTAGTTCAATAAAATACATATAGTAGAACATGAAGAAAACATAATAAGTATTCAGTCTTACTACTCATGGATGGCTCTTTATCAGTATGTTGTTCTTCAGTTTAACGACTCTGGCAAGCAAGCAATAAAACCCAGATTGATTTTGATTAATGCACACTATTATTTGCTGTTAGCGCCGAGGTTTTAGTTTATTTAAATATATTTTTTCCCAGACTGAGCAATTTTTTTTAATTAGATGAAGTATTTCTATATAATGTCTGTTTCAGTTGCCAGTCAAATTATCCTTTTACTCAGCAAGCATTCTTGTTACAAGGTTTATCAAGTAATTGCCCAGTACAGTGATTGTGGACCTGTTTCATAATGATTCACTTTTGTAACATAGTTTAGTTATTCTCTAGATTCTTGCTGAAAAGCAACAACAACAAAAATCCAAGATACAAAATGAAGCATGTTGATGATAATATATGGTAAGACCTAAATTGTGTAAACACATTTTAGCAGGATGCATCCATAAACGATCTTGCACTTTCTTTTCTATAATGAGCACCAGTGGGCATTGGTCAAAGTCCACGGTCCTAATTGCTGGTGTCATGAGAACAGTGTTGTTTTGTTAGTTTTATATTTTTCTCCAAGTATTTACATTACACTATTCTAAGGTTAAAGAGAAAAGAAGTAGGAGTTCAACTGTGCTGAATTCATCTTAAACTCAATTTAACTAGGCCCAAATGCTCATTATTAACTTTCATCATATTTCACATTCTTGAGTTTCCTGCCTTGCATAATTAGGAACAGTCCTTGCTAATATTTTCAGTGAAAGAGATGAATAGACTGATATTGTTCCATGTTGTTATTGCAGTTTTGTTTATTTTTCCTAAGCTTCTAAGATCAAAAGGCCTGGAGCAAAATTTAGCAAAATTGATGCATCTACCTTTTTTGTCACAGATTAAATGCCTTGATTTAGGGATTACGAAGTTTGATAAATTGACTGTCCGGGAAGACAAAGTTAATCTTAGGAAATTATTAATCCATTGATTTCAGGATGTCTGTAATATGGTTACTGCCTCTGTTGATTAATGCCTAATATTTGATGTACTGTATAACATATTATGCATTTAAAATGTAAATAATCTTGGTTATATTTAGAGCACACAGCATTTAGAGCTCCCATGGGTAAACAATAATCGCATAGGGTGAAATTCACTTCAGCATAGAAGATCTTTTGCGGTGTTCCATGGGTCCTTGTATGGTGAATTTCTCCCTCAGAGCATAGCTAATAAAAAGTCTGGTCCTGCTCCTGTTTCACAGTCAATGGGAATTTTGCTGTTACCTTGAATGTCAGGTTGAGTCCAATTCTTGGAGACTTGCAAACCAGGAGGCCCCTTGAGTAACAATAATATTATTTATGATTCATAGAGAAAAATGGCAGCCTAAAAGGAGGATTTGCCATATACTGGAGAAGATGATTGATATTGGTGGTAGTGAGTACCTAGTGCTTCAATACAGTTTTATAATCCTGTACAGGGTTGGGGAATCATTTCCTGTCTCCTCCAGTGAATAGATCAAACTCTGATGCCAAGAACTATATTACTCTATCACAGTAGCGGATCTAAAAGCAAGGGAAGCACTTGTAGGGGTTATTTGCAAATGGAACATCCCCAACTTCTGAGATAAAATTGGAAGGAGAACACAAGCTAGCTAGCTAGGTAGCCCCTCCGTCTTTCTCTCCAAGCTATACGCATGATCTTAAAATGGCCTTTCCTCTCTCTCTGCTCAGTACCCACTAGACCAGACCGAAAAGGAACACAAGCAACTAAAAGGCACAGGTCTAGCCCATATGATTATTGTTATCTTACCAGGTGCTCCACAGGATGAAATAGTCACACCTACTTGTCTAGCAATTGCCTCTTGTGATGTTTGAATCTAAGAGTATGTCTACACAATAAAAGTTGTGCATGGTTTAGCCTACCCGAGCTAGTTTTAACCAGTTAGTGTGGGTAATGATAACAGAGAGGACAGCGTGTGGATAGTACAAGTTTGCCATGAACTCTGAGTACACCCTTGGGTTGCTAGCTTGTGCTATGCCGCCTTCACTGCTGCTGTTTCCTACACTAGCCAGATTTAAGCTAGCTCCAATAAGATAGTCTTTGCACAGTTTTTGCTGTGTAGACACACTCTTAGTGTACTGTTTATGGTGCTCAGCTTCACTTTAACACATTTACTTACAGTGCAATGTGCTCATCACAGGTCTGTCATCTTTTCCCTTCCTCTCACCCAGATGGAATGCCATATGTTTGGTGGGTTGGCCGTGCCAATGAAAAGCATCCTTACTGGGGAGGATCTCTTCCTGGAGTTCAGCAATGTGCCTGTGGACTGGAAGAAAGTTGTCTGGATATGAGATATTTCTGCAACTGTGATGCCGATAAAGAAGAATGGTAATGATGCTAAGAATTTTGATATATCGTATGTGTGGAAAGATGCGGGTGGGATAGTAAGGAATGATGGGGGAGCTGAATCCTGTGCTAATTTATACCAGGCAAAACCTGATTTGTTTCAGTGCGAGTAAATGGGGAGTGAGTCAGCACAGAATTTGTTCTTATTGAAAGCACAGCTTTTCATTCAAACAAAGACAAGCCTTCTACCGGACACAGTCTTCCAGTGTGAATAGCATGTTGGGCAAAATTCTGCTTTCAGTTACACCTGGGAAGCTGTGTTGCAGTCTGTGGGCTAAATCATGACATTTTTTACTTGATCAAAATTTCCATTGACTTCAGTTAGAGGATTGCCTGAATAAAGATATCAGGAATTTAGACTCCTCAGTGCCACTGAGGGGAGAGTTTGGGCCTCAGACAATATTTTTTAGGTGAAGGTAGGAGCAGAGGAAGTATATCCTACCAGAAGGGTTTGTAAGCCAATAATTTAAATTTCTATATGTGCCTGGATCTTCTATGCCTGATCCAAAGCCAAATGAAGATGGTGGAAAGACTCCCTTGCTTTCCGTGCACTTTGGATTAGGTCTTATAGGTATAAACCCTCCTGTAAGTGTATATTCAAAACCCTATGTAAACTTGAGTCTTTGATTTACTGAATCTCTGTCCACTGAATGTTCCCTAATTCTGGAAAAAAATGTGAATGTAAACTCTTCCTTTAACCCTCTGTTCACGTTAAAGACTATTAGCTGCTGACAGAGAGCCTGTCTGGGTATTTTCAAATTAATTTCCTATTTGTTCTATCGAGGATTAGAAATGACAGACATGCTTGTTGAAAGTACAAGGACGTTTATCTGAAACACAATAAAAAATTTACATGAATCCAAAAAAGAGGGATAATCCACAGATGTGAGTTGCTCTACTTTATTTTTAGAAAAATATTTATCACACTTAATAGATCATCAACAAAAGTTGGAGAGAAAATACACACCATATATCATAACATGTCATTGTATTTAAAATAGTATCTAAATTTCCTCTAGGAAACCCTCATTTTGGAGAAATAAAGGGACACAATAAAACAATGCATGGAGCTAGCAATATAAAGATACACACCCAGCTATTCAAACGTGACCAGTTGTTTCAAGTACCTCGCTTTTTGGGTGCCCAACTTGCAGCACTTAAAAAGGGCCTGATTTTCAGAAAGAGTGGCACACCCACGCTTTGAAAATCTGGACCCCTAGATGTCTCAGATTGAGCACCACAGAGTCCTTAGTCGATTTTGAAAATCTCGGTCCTGGTAAGTTTTCACTTAAAGATCGTTAGTAAAATAAAATGAATATCCTGTCTTCTCGTTCCAAATACTAGTGTCACAAAAATGTACACTATAACATAAGGCTATAATTACTAATATAACAGAGTTAATAACAAGACTAAGCTGAGTGAAGGAGAGATGACTTGGGATAAAAAGTCACTTGCTAGGTGAACTCAACAGCTGCGAACAGAGGAGTATCAGAGAGTAGCTGCAGACTTTGTGCTTGGAGGTAGTGAGACTTAGTGAGTAGTGTGTCTAGTCTGTCTGTGGGTTGTTTGGTTGAGTGTGGTTTTTTTTTTTCCTGTTTGTTCTCTGTGTACAGATTACATAGCTAGGCTATTGGCCCCAGTAAGCAGGGTGCTTTGCTAAAGGTCACCCAGCTCTAGTCCTTTGGGCTTTGATTAGCCCAGATGTTTGAAGTCTCTGAGTGGTCAATCGCTCCCTAGGGAGCTGAGCTGAACAGGGAAGACTTGGTAGAAAAAGTCATTTGCTAGGCAAACGCAAGAGCCGCAAACAGGGGAGCTGAGAGAGGGAGTGTAAGAGGCTTTCCTTACAGGTACAGCACTACCTGTGATATCAAGATGGCCAGTGATGGAACTTGACCTGCAACAGATGTGCCATGTTCTCTTGGCCTGATGCTGGATGGGATTCCATATTCATGATGTGCAAGTTGGTGGCTGTGCTGAAGGAAAAAAATCTTGGATTGGAGGGGCAAGTTTGAGATGCTATTGGAAATTGGAGAAGCTGAGGAGTTCCTAGAGAGCCAGACTCAGAAAACACCAGTATCCCAGGGTCAGAGAAGAATGGAGCTGGCCACCAAGGAATCAGAGAGAAAGAGACAGGAGTCCTGGCAGTTCATAACCATTAGAGGCTATGGTGATAGTCTACATGGCTGGAGACAGATAAGCTGTGTCAGACTGTGGCCACCAGAAAGAAGAGGACAGGGAGGAATTCCATAATTAGTAGTTTCAAGTTGGTACGAGTTCTTCAACATGGAAACTTTGAAAGATACCTCTCTAGATCCAGCAGGTCCAAGGAAACAGAGATGTGTACAGGACACACCCGTGGATGGCAGCTGAGCCCAACCTGTAAGAAAATCAAGCTTACCCACAAAGAGTTCTCTAACTATACAAGGAAGACAGACAATCCTTATGGGAGATTCAATACTAGAAGAACTGAAAGAACATTCTGCAAGGGAGAAGTGGACAGCAGGACAGTGTGCTGCCTTCCTGGAGCCAAGACACAAGATTTCACTCTAAGATTGGGTAGGCTTATGAAGTCAATGGGCAAGGATCCATTGGTTCATTTTGGCACTAATGATTCTGTATCATAGGATATCTCACAGATACTAAATGATGTCAGGGCACTCAGAAACATGCTGAAGAAAAAGAATATGCAAGCAATCTTCTCTGAGATCCTTCCTGCCTCACAAGTAAAGGAAGACAGAAGGCAGAATATTGTGGAAGTGAACAACTGGCTAGGTAAGTGGTGCAGGGTGGAAAGTTTTAGTTTTGTGGAACATTCGTCCACCGCCTGTGGACAGAGGGCAGTATAGTTTGGATTGGTCCTAATTCTACTGAAGTAGAGGCTACTCTCCTCAGGGACAGGCTGGCTACAGCAGGGGTGGCCAACCTGAGCCTGAGAAGGAGCCAGAATTTACCAATGTACATTGCCAAAGAGCCACAGTAATACATCAGCAGCCCCACACCAGCTTCTCCCCCCCACACACACACCGCTCCCCGTGCCGCCCACCCACCGGCAGCCCTGCCAATCAGTGCCCCCCCTCCCTCCCCACACCCCCGGATCAGCTCTTTTGTGGCATGCAGGAAACTCTGGGAGGGAGGGGGAAGGAGCGAGGGCACTGCTGTCGCAGAGGAGGGGGCAGGAAGGTGTGGAGTGGGGGCAGGGCCTGTGGCAGAGCCAGGGGTTGAGCAGTGAGCACTCCCCGGCACATTGGAAAGTTGGCGCCTGTAGCTCCAGCCCCGGAGTCGGTGCCTATACAAGGAGCCGCCTATTAGCTTCTGAAGAGCTGCATTTGGCTCCGGAGCCACAGGTTGGCCACCCCTGGGCTAGAGGGGGTTAAACTAATAACAAAAAGGGAGAATAAAAAAAGGGAAGATATGAGCACTGGGTTAGCACAAAATCGAGATGTTGAGAACAAAATTATTCAAGGAACCAAAGGACATGAAGAGAAGAAATTCTTGAATTGCCTATATACCAATGCTAGGAGCATGGGTAACAAACAAAAGGAACTGGAATTGCTCATTTATGAGCATAAATTCAATCTAGTTGGTATTTGTGGAACCTGGTGGGATGATTTGCACTATTGGAATATTAAAATCAATGGTTATCACCTATTTAGGAAGGATTGAGCGGGCAAAAGGGGAGGAGCAGTGTCATTCTATATATAAAAAATGGCATTACCTGTTCCCATGTCACTGATAACTCACAAGAAATGATCTTGAATGTTTATGGCTCAATGTCCTAACAGATAAACCGTAAAATGGGGTATTAGTTGGCGTCTGCTACAGACCACCAAATCACATTATGGAATAGTGGCCGAGGAGCTCGCTGGACCATTAAGGTTGGTTTTCAATAAGTCTTGGAGCACTGGGGAAGTTCTGGGACACTGGAAGAAAGTTAATGTACCAATTCTTAAAAAGAGTAAGTGGGATGACTGGCTGCTCTATGACTCAATTAATGAAGAATTAAAAGGAGGGTAATGCAATTAATGCAAATCAATGGGTTTATGGAAAATGGACCATGTCAAATTAACTTCATATCTTTTATTGATGAGATTACAAATTTGATTGATAAAGGTAATAGTGTTGATGTCATTTACTTAGATTTCTGTCAGGCATTTGACTTGGTCCTGCATGCATGATATTTTGATTTAAAATCTAGAATGATATAAAATTAACATGGCACACAATAAATGGATTAAAAACTGGCTAACTGATAGTTGTCAAAATATAATTGTCAATGGAAAATTATCATCAAGTGGGTCTTTTTCCAAGAGGATTCCATAGGGATCAGTTCTTAGCCTTACACTATTTAATTTTTTTTATAAATGATCTGGAAGAAACCATAAAATCAACTTGACCACTGATAAAGTTTTCTGTTGAAACAAAAATTAGAGGAGTGGCAAATAAGGAAGAGAACAGGTCACTGATTCAGAGCGATGTGGATCACTTGGTAAACTGGGCACAAGCAAAAAATATGTGGTTTTGATATGGCTGAATGTATACATAGAGGAAAAGGAATGTAGGCCATACTTATAGAAGGGGAGAAATCTATCCTGGGAAGCAGTGATCTGAAAAAGATTTGAGGTGGTGAAGAATCAGCTGGACACGAGCTCCCAATGTGATGCTGTGGCCAAAAGAGCTAATGTGATCTTGGTATGCAAAAACAGTAGACTCTTGAGTAGGAGTAGAGAGATTATTTTACCTCTGCATTTGTCACTGGTGTGACCTCTGCTGGAATACTGTGTCCAGTTCTGGTGCCCACAGTCCAAGAAGGATGTTGATAAATGGGAGAGGGTTCAGAGAAGAGCTCTGAGAATTAAAGGATTAGAAACCTGCTTTATAGCAATAGACTCAAAAAGCTAAAGTCTATTTAGCTTAACAAAGAGAAGGTTAAGGGGGGGACTTGATTTACGGTCTATAAATATTTACATGGGGAACAAATATTTTATAATGGGCTCTTCAGTCTATCAGGGAAATGCATGATCCACTCGTTGGAAGCTGAAGCTAGACTTGAAATGAGGTGTAAAATTTTGACAGTGTGGTAATTAATCACTGGAACAATTTACCAAGGGGCGTGGTGGATACTCCATCACTGACAATTTTTAAATCAAGATGTGTTTTCTAAAAGATCAGCTCTGAGAATTATTTTGTGGAAGTTCTGAGGTCTGTGTGCTATATGGGGGGAGGTCAAATTAGATGATCACAGTGGTCCTTTCTGGCCTTGGAATCGATGAATATTTGACACAATCATAATCCACACAGCCATAATACATTGAGAAGATTCCCACAGGAAACTCTAGAAAAGATATGCAAGGAGGAAAGGAAGTTTATGAAGTATTAGGAAGTATTGAGTTGAATAAGCTTATTCTGTGTTCCTTTTCTCTATTTCTTAATTCTCAGGAATGGAGAAAAATGTTGTCCATTCATAACTAGGTGAAAGAATAAAAATACTAGATTACATCAAGATTGGGAGGGAGTGAATGAAAATTTAGAGAGCAATTTCCAGGTTTGACAAGCCTCCAAAAAATCTAGATCTGTTTATTCTGAAACATGAGTGTCTGAAGATTGGTGAGAACTCAGTCTTTCCAGTCAAATTGACAGAGAGTATCATGGCTCAGCAGGGAATTCCCATGTTTACAATCTGTCTGTCAGGGCTGTTCTTGGGATCAGTATATGTTAGGGACATTTTGAAAGCTGTAGCTTTACATTTTATCCATCATATTTTCCAAGAAGGACTAAAGAGTTTCATGGGGAAATGAGGTGCTCCCCTTCTCTGTCCAGGCTTCTTTCTAATGGTCTCACAGTTATTTGCCTTGGTATTTAATTCTGTCTTGCTCAGTGTTGGTAGGAATTGAAACAAAAACTGTGGGCTTGATTGTGAACTCATATCAGTTTTTCACCCCTGCAACCTGATTGGCTTCATGGTGTTATTCCTGATTTACAGTGGGGAAAATGCTATTGAATCAAGTCTGACATGAAATAATGAAATAGACATTATGTTTTGTGGGACAGCTGGTACCAACTGTCCTATTATCAGTCGCTCAATGTGCTCTCAAAGTCAGTCATGCTTTTAACCCTCTCAGGCATTTCAGAGACATTTTTGTCTGTATAAATATTGATTTGTGTGTGTGTCTGGAATAAGTTACATGCTCATTGTGACCTCCTTACCATGTCCCATAATGAAAGAACTGCCTGATTCATTTTTTTTCCCATAATTTTTATTTTCTAAAGAGAAAAATAATCTATGTAGATGTAGTGCTTGTGATTGCCACCATTATCAGGGGTATGATAATTATCAAGTTGTATGATAATCAAGAATGCTTTGGTAAACTGTACTGAGGGGAATAAAGAGAGTCCTCTTCCCTGAGGAGCCGGTCCCTTAAATCCCCCAAGCAATGTTTAGGTCGGACATCCATTACCCAGATTGTGAGCAGCAGGTGTTTCATCAAAAGGCCGTTTTGGTGAAGTTTTGAGACTGCACACTATGTAGGGTTTCCCGTGCCAACATGCTATCAGGTCGTGCCAGCGCACAGTGAGAAAACAATGTGAATTTAGAATCTATTTGCATCACGTTACATAGACCGGGGGGTTTCTTCTCCTAGTTTCTTTGCTGCAAACAGGGTAAATTTAGAGGTTTATTCAATTAAACTGTGTTTTGCCCACTGGAAAATTGGAACACAGCTCCTATTTTGTACAATTCTAAATTGCACATTGCCTGCTTATGGGCTAAAAGGGGACTCGAGGCCCTTGAACTCTGCAAAGAGTTTCCAAACAGGAAATTTCATGCTTATTGAAGATTGTCTTTGCAGTTCTCTGCTAGAAAACTGACCCCCTGGTACATAATGAGCATTTGAATCTTAAATCTGCTGGGATCTGAACTGTGAAGCTAGCCCGCTGTACATTATGCTGGAAGGGGGAGACAGTGCTAGATGCATTTAATTTGCCTTAGCATGAAATAAAATGGGTGCTTAAAAAAGGAAAAATCAGACAACCGTTCTTGTTCCTTTTAGTTAAATCAAACTCCTTACTGCAGCTCAGGAGCAGAGACCAGTCAGTGCTACTGTAGTTTCCTTTTGGGAAACAGGCAGAGGTTTTTTTTGTTTTGTTTTGTTTTCCTCTCCTAACCTCTGGTCTTCACTGCAGATTAAAGTAATAGTTCGTCAGAGCAGACAGAAAGAAACAGAATGTGAGAGAAAAGTCATAAAGGGAGGAGTGAACCTAGTGATTGGTAGAAAAAGAATATGCACTTGCAGGCATGTTGATTTTAAGTAATATCCAACCAGACATCTAAGCCAACTGTTAATTCTGGTCTTATTAGGCCATGTCTACACTGCACAATGAAGTCAACTTAATTTATGTTGGCATATAGCTGCTGCAGTAATTACGTTGTTTGTGCATGTCTATGCTTTGCTTGTGTCGGTAGTGCGTGTCCTCACCAGGAATGCTTTTATTAATTGTACTATCAGTGTGTGGCACTGTGGGATGGCTCCTGAATGCCAGTAATAGTCAACATAAGCAACACAATATCTACATTGACACTGTGTTGATGTGACTATAGTGACCTTGACTCCACGCCACTCGTGGAGTTTCAGTTATTAAGTTGTCATAGCTGGGCAGTTACATGGGTAGGAGCAAAATTTAAGTGTAGATGCTTCCGTGGTTAGGTCTATGTAAGCTGCTTTGCATTAACCTAACACTGTAGTGTAGACAAGACCTTACTTGAAGAATGATATGCAGTCCCTTCTACAGTAGCCAGGTGGACTGGAGTATAGTTCTGAGTTTGCCATATCAGAAGGACTCTAGTATTTTAACTTCAGCAAGTCACTCTAGAGAGAGCCCCTCACACTCCTGACTTACAGGTTCCACAGGTAGGGTTGGTACCATGATAACAGGAGTCAGAGAGCTAACTTGGCAACAAATTTACTGAATACAGAACTAACTTAATGATACTAGTGGAAGAACAGGAGAAGCGGATCTCAGAGCAAGTAGCTGATGCGTAAGCCAGTTTGATCCAGTGATACTGTTCTAACCATGTCCCCAGCTGGTCACCTGCGACACAGAGAATGCATCTGTAAAAAAAAAATGTTGGGAGGGACGGGGGAGAGACTTGACTACAGTATACTGGTATCTCCATGGGAGACAGATTCTTGGTAGTCAGTGACTTTTCAATCTAGGAGAAAAAATTGTAAGGCAATTCAATAGTTGGAAGCTGAAGTTAGACAAATTCAGGCTAGAAAGGAACAATTTTTTATCAGGGAGGATAATTAACCACTGGAACTATTTACCTAAAGGTGTGGTGAATTCTCCATCACTTGAAGTCTTTAAATCAAAGCTAAATCTCTTTCAACAAGATATGCTCTAGATGAAACAGACGTTAGGGGCTGGATACAGGAATTACTGGTGAGGTTCTGTGGCCTGTGAAGTACATCAGACTAGAGGATCACAATGGTCCCTTTTAGCCTTAATATCTGTGATCTATGAAAAAGCCGAATGAACAATGGGAAAGGAAATGATAATATAAACCTGGAAATGTACCAGGTAACGTAGCTAACATCTGCTGCTTATTGCCTGAGAAGGTTTGGTTGTTAAAATCTGTAAGTTGATGCAAAAGGGGAGAGCATTTTTGAGGTGCAGCATTGTGTAAAATGCAAGACCATTTCTTTGCTCTCTATTGATATAATTTATTTATGTTGTCTCCATCCTTGTAGATCTCCAGTGGTTCACCTTTTGCTTCAGGACCCAGTCAAATATCACCTGCCATGCTTTTAAGATCCTTTATGGACTTTTACACTGTTCTTTACGCACCTTAGGGACAGTGCTTCCATCTGCCTCAGTGGCAAGGGAATTCTGACCTCTCATCTCACCTTTCTCCCCTGTTCACTCTTCCTTCCATTCAAAAACCCCTGGGCTCTGCATATGCCTGAAAGATTTTTCCATAGGCTCACCATAGCACCTGTCACCTTGGACCTGCCAACCTCTTGGGGGTCACCAGGTTGTTGTTTTGCAGATGCTCTTGCTAGTTCTGGTTATCGGAACATATTCTAGTTAGCCCTTCAGAGACATGCTTACTGTCAGTTTAGGTGCAGCTCTCATGGGAAGCTCTGTATATTGCTACTCATGTCCATTTACTTCCTTAGTCTTTGTCTCCGACTAAGATCCATTCTTAAGATGTAGCTGTAGCCTCCAGGTTAAAGCCACTCGTGTAAGCAAAACATGAGAGCATATATTACTGAATTTATCCTCTCAATAGCCCTGTGTGTTAGGGAAGAATTATTGTCTGCATTTGACAGAGGGAGGAACTGAGCCAACAATACACAGGAAGTCTGTAGTGGTGCTGGTAACAGAACCCTGTTCTCCTCTGTCTTTGGCCAGTGTCTCAACTATACAGCTATCCTTGCTAGCTTGCTTGCTTTGCTTTGCTTTCCATGGTCTTATCACTGTAGCAGTGAGAAACTTCTCCTCTTTAACTTCTGCCATCCTGAGCACTTGGATCACATCCTGAACAGCCTTCCTTGGAGACTGAGCACTTTCAATTCCCATTGACAATGACAGGACCTTAAGGGTGTCCAGAATGCCATACCTCACAGATTCTGGCCCTGTCTGTTTTCTTGCAGCTGCAAATACGTCTCTTCTACTTTATTTTCCTCTGTTAACTCTCTCCCCCTCTGCTGTTTATTATTTACTGTAACTCACTATTATTGAACTCAGTAAATCATTTTTGCATGCAGTTGGCAAGATATATGCTAATTAAATTGTATTCTGTTGGATTATTAATGATCTGCCCTGCACACGGACTCAAAATTTTCTCTAATGGAAACCTATTATACTGGTCTGTTTCCCATGCTGTTCATTGACATCTGCTGATGGCAGTATTTTTTCCAACTGTACTGTATTTATGAAAAATTGCACTGAGTATCCAAGCTACTCAGACCCCACCAGAGTTTTTATTAATATACAAGTAGAAAACATTGCAGTAGGGAGACCATATTATATTTAATGACACCACTGCTCCACCATCTGTCAGAACAAAATGTGAATACTGCTACCTAGAGATTGCCAGTTTATGATGGTTCAGGCTATTGGGATGCCAGAGAGTGAGATTTCTGAGAGTATCCTTTTATTAGTACACAGAAAGATGAAAAATGGTCCCATAATGTTCTCATCAAGCTAGTTATTTGTCATTTACAGGTAAGGCTACCTGTGCTCCATTTTAAAGAGCCCAACTGCTACACTATCCCTCAAACACTGTTACTCCAGCAATTGTCCAAAGAACTAAATTTTCATAATGAGGTATGGAAGAGCATTTGTTTTCAATTACTAAAGATAAATTTGGAGCATAACGTACTCTCTATTGCGTTAATGGAGTTGCATGGTGAGATACACAGTGTACTGGGATCACACATGCATGCTGAGATGACATAAAAATCTGTTTAATAATGCAATTGTATGTTCTGTGCTGGTAGCACTTTCCATGCAAGGAGCTCAAAGTGCTTTATGGGCATTAACTGATGAAGCTCCATGAGGTATGATGAATTAATCTTCGAATTGATGCGTGGCACTCAGCAGCAGCACTACCCATCTGGGCAGTGCAAGCTGGGCCCTGCATCTCCTCAAGGGCCCCTCCCACGGTTGTGTAAGAAAAGTGCTGCATTGCTGCCCCGCCCCCAGTTCCTTGGTAGCGCTCACGGACAGCTTCGGAACTCCCCGTGTGGTTCTGCTCACATTTTTTTCTGACATATTTAGCTCTTAGTTTCATTAATCCTGTAAATAGTTAGCAGTTTGTGTGCCCTTTACTTAAGCTTTCTTTACTGTTTTCTGTTTTTGTTTCTAGTTTGCTAGTTACTTGCAGTGCTGAGCCACGAAGGTCACGTAGCACTTTCTGGGCTTCAAGCAGTGCCTTTTGTGGGAGACATCGCTTTCTAATAGTGACTCCCCACACACGTTATTCGCTGTGTCTCAGTAAAGGACACATCCCAGAGAGGTGTAGCATCTGCCGCTCCTGTAAGAAATGCACTCAGATTTCCAGGGATCTGCGCCTCAAGCAGCATATCCTGGAACAAGCCATGAGGCCGACCTCAGTACAAGCACCGGTGCCAGATCACTCTGTCTGCATGCAGTCAATCGCTACTTTGGCAGAGACTTAAGACCCCTCTCCAAGAAGAAGGAGAGTCACTCTTCCTCTCCTGCAGTTCCTTGCAAAAAGGCACACAAGACTGTTGGGAGCCACTTGAGCTCTAAGAGAAGCTTGTCTTCCACTTCAAAGAGAGGCCTGGTGCAATGCCAAGATTCACCAGGTGCTCAGGCCTTATAATTTACGAATCTATGAATAAAGCAGCCTTGAGGCTGCTCTAAGGTATTCTGGGGGCCATTTATTTATATATATATATATATATATATATATATGAAACAATTGTGCTTTAATCAAAAATTGTCAACACATATCAAATGTTCTTTTGCATAAGGAATGGAAGGGATATGTCCTCGATTCATTTGCCTTTTCTCTTTGCTATAACCAGGACACATGATACTGGCCTTCTTTCCTTCAAAGACCATTTGCCTGTAACTCAACTCCTGATCACTGACACAAACAGGTCAAACTCGGAGGCTGCTTGGAGAATCGGCCCCTTGCGTTGCCATGGAGACAGTGAGTACCAGCTCTTCTCAATCTCCAGATGTACAGAATGTCCATCCCAGGTTGTTGTTTTTTCCTATATTTGATAAAAAGCCATCTTTACGTGTGTGGCTTTCACTCACGGCCCTGTGTCAGTTAACTATAGAGAAGGGTATTGTCTTTTGCAGGACAGTTCTGGAATGCAGCTTCCTTCAACACAGAGGCCTCCTATCTTCACTTCCCCACCTTCCATGCCGAGTTCAGCGCAGACATTTCCTTTTTCTTCAAAACCACGGCTGTGTCTGGGGTCTTCCTGGAAAACCTTGGGATTAAGGATTTCATCCGCATCGAAATAAGCTGTAAGCGTCAATGCTGGGAATTCGCCATATTCATTCCTTACAGCCAGTTTGGTGGGGAGGTGGGAAGCAAGTGCTTCATGATATCTTTATAATGCCCAGCATGACTGTAGATCGACAAAATGGTCTCTGGAGAGTAAAGATTCCCTTATTGCTAAGGCACTGGGCTAGGACTCAGCAGATCTGGGTTCAATTCCCTGCACTGATACATACACCCAGTGAACCTTGGTCGATGTTCTTGAACTCTGTGTCTTCCAGTTTGTCATGTTCAAAATTGAGATACGGTAATACTTATTTTTTTAAACCCTTTGTCTATTTAGACTGCAAGCTCTTTGGAGCAGGGATTATCTCGTACTATGTGACTGTGCAGCACCTACCAGGATGGGATCCCTGTCTCATTTGAAGCCTTTTTGTGTTACTGGAACGCTAATACTAAACCATGATAATAATTCCTATTATTATTATTATTGTTACATTTCAAACATGAGGATGCCATTTTACTGTTTCTGCTTGACTCGGGCCTGGTCTACACTGGGGCGGGGGGAAGGGATCGATCTAAGTTACGCAACTTCAGCTTCGTGAATAACATAGCTGAAGTCGACGTACTTAGATCTACACACTGCGGTGTCTTCTCTATGGGGGGAGGGATAGTTTAGTGGTTTGAGCATTGGCTTGCTAAAC
Organism: Mauremys mutica; assembly: GCF_020497125.1. Taxonomy (NCBI): domain Eukaryota; kingdom Metazoa; phylum Chordata; order Testudines; family Geoemydidae; genus Mauremys; species Mauremys mutica. The sequence continues at coordinate 6,503,815 of NC_059081.1, read as the reverse complement.
CCAGGGTTGTGAGTTCAATCCTTCAGGGGGCCACTTAGGGATCTGGGGCAAAAATTTGTCTGAGGATTGGTCCTGCTTTGAGCAGGGGGTTGGACTAGATGACCTCCTGAAGTCCCTTCCAACCCTGACATTCTATGATTGCTGCCACTCGGCCTGCACCTCTCACTCTGGAGGAGTACCGGAGTCAATGGCAAGCGCTCAGCAGTCAATTTATCACATCTTCACTAGATGCGATAAATCAACCCATGCTGGAGGGAAGTGTAGACATGCCCTCAGTGCCAGTAACACAACTCATTCTCAAGTGCCATGCTCATAATTTTAACCCCTTCACGGGTGGGGACTAATTAGATGAGTTTCAATGTTTTTCCCTGTCAAGAAATTGACCATATGAGATCCGTTGCCTAGTCATTCTCCACCCCAGCATAAAACACTCTTGGACAAGGGCAAATAGTGTTAAAGCAATGATCTCTTGAGAGTTGAGGGCCCACAAAGAGCATGGTGAGGGCTCTAACCCATGCTGAGAGCCATTAATGGTCCTGTTAGGCCCTATGAACACCACAAAGCCAACTTAGTGGTTGAATAGTAATTACAGCTCAACTTATACACGGGGAAAAAATAGCAACAGCTAATTGGTAGGTTTAACCTCTCTCTCTTATTCTACTGATTTAGAATATTAACAGGGGGAAAACTGTTGTAGCTTTGAAATGAAATAAGACCCCTCTGTTCCCAATTCTGTCAGGATGAGAAAATGCAGAATTGAGTGCCATCCATTTTATAATATGGTTATAATAACCTCAACATAAAATTTAATAAAATAAGGCCCCAAGGCCCTTTGATTCATTAAACCAGTGGTAAATGTCATGGTGCATTATCACAAGGTAATGAGGTATGATTTAGTGTTAATTGCACATCAAAGTCCAATTTGGTTATAGTTCAGTGTACTGTATATCATTCTCGGGGATGTGAAAAAAATGACAGTTTGACACTAACTGTGACAAACTACTACAAACCATTTAGATGCTTGTTTAGCAAATTCTTTCATCAGTGCATGCCAAAACATAAGCTCACAAAGCAACTAGTTATTGAAAAGTTGGGAAACTTGGAGTTGTTCTCTCTTTTTTAACCTGGACTCCTCATTAGCAGCATCTTGTTGTGTATCTCGCAGCCAGATGGAATTTGCAGCCTAGAGGGCTTGTATGGAGAAACCTCCAAAGACCAGCTGCTTGGAAAGGAATTGGCCTTTTAGCAGATGCAGAGGCTCAGAATAGATCTTTACCTATCCCCATGGAACGTTTTCTAACTCAAGTAACTGAGCAACAGCTTCTAAAACCAGATCTATCCAATTTCTTGGGCTTGCAACAACAGGTTTCCATGAATTTTCAATCCGCTACCTTCTGTTTGGCATGCAGTTCACAAAGCTGGTACTTTCAGTCTCTAGTGTATGCAGTAGTTTAAGGAGAGGAATAAATTCAGTAACAATAATATTAAAGACTTCTGGTTGAAGCCTGCTCCTGTTACAGTCGTTGGAATCATCCTATTGACTTCCATCAGAGCAACTTGAACTGCTTTGTGTCACTCTGTCTTCCTGATTACATTTCTGTCCCTCGGGGTAGGGGGATGTACACTACAAAACACAAACAAACAAAAAACCCCACCCACAGCAGCAAGTCTCAGAACTCAGGTCAACTTATCCCGGCTTGCAGGGCTTTTACTCCAGGGCTGGACGTAGCAGTGTAGATGTTCTTGCTCAAGCAAGGTTTTAGAGCCCAGTTCCACCCAAGCAGAAACATCTATCCTGCTGTTTTTAGCCTCGTAGTGTGAGCCCAGTGACCCCAAGTCAATTGACCTGGGCTCTGAGACTCACGGTCGGTCGTGTTTTTGGGGGGTTTTTTTGGCAGTGTAGATGCATACTAGGATCCCTTCATATCTCAGCATGTGCAACATATGCCCCTCTATTCTGAGACTGTCCCTTAACTCTGTCTCTCATGATGCTTACCTGCTACCAGGGTCAGAGCTACCCATGTGACCAAAGGCTTTGAGCAGACACCTCTCATCACACACTTAAAACCTAGCTTCCTGCTGTTGTCTTTTATTAACCATACGTGGTTAGAAAGGCTACGTGGGGAGGGGCAGGTTGGCCCTTTTCCAGCTGTTGGCATCACTCACGCAGTGTGGAAGCTTTAACTGCCAGCATCAATTTTTTGTGCAATGCTTTGCATCTAAGTGGTTAATTTTCCCAGGGGGGAATGAACTAGTTTTCCTTGGACACCATCACTGAAATAGCAACAAAGTCAGGTATAGCGAATGAGTCTTCAGCCCTTTGTAATCACAATGGAAACCAGACAGAGCTGCAGGATGAGATTTACATCTAGGCTGCCATGTTATTTGCTAGGTTAATAGTTAATGGTGCCTTCATTTATAGACTATTCTTTGATGTCAAAACCAGATATTTAACTCCATCCTTCATCTCTTCCTCACCCTTGTCCATCCCAGCCCCTAAGGAGATCACCTTCTCCATAGATGTTGGAAACGGGCCTATAGACGCTACGGTGCAGTCTCCCACTCCTCTGAATGACAACCAGTGGCACTTCGTCCGAGCCGAGAGGAACCTCAAGCAAACATCTCTGCAAGTGGATAACCTTCCTAAAAAGATTCTGGAGGCACCTGCCGAGGGGCATTTTCGTTTGCAGCTTAACAGTCAATTCTTTGTAGGTAGGGACCATTTAAGGCATTTTTTGGTTGTTTGCAACTTTTGTCTGTAGTAAACCAGTAACACAACTTTTCTAGCCACTGAGGTTGGGCATCTTTGGGCTAGCTAGTGCCCTGCTTTTTTACAGCCATGCAGTTGGGAGAAAAGAATAAGGATTGTCACCTTGTACCGGTGCCTGCTCCTGGCCCCTCCACAAACGCAGTCAGAGACCAACTGAAGTGCAGCACCCGTGTCCTTTTATTGTGTGTGTCCGTTCCCACCACCTATTATTTACAGAGACCCACACTCTGGGAGACTGCTAACTGCCCAGCCAGCAGGGATCTAGAGCCCACACTCCTCCCTTTCCTGTCTCCCCCGGCTTCCTATCTCTTAGCCAGCTTTATAGGGCAGGCTGGCTACCCAGGCCTGCAGGTGGATCCACTCTGGTAATTAGGGCGAGGCCCCTCAGCCAGCCCAACTACTACCCTTCTTCCCCTGGAACAGGGTTAACAGGGACCTGGCTTGTTTCTCCTAGCCAGCACCCTGTTACACACCTCTTTTACCCACCTGCATGTCCCATGTCAAAACCTCCAGAATCATAGCCTCTGCCCTTGAGGGACTGCGTAGACAAAGATTTCCTCAAGTGTATGTGCTGTTGAAATGATCTGCTGAACAATATCTGAATATTTCCATTTCTGTAGCTTTTTGCAACCAGCTCACTGTGGGGATTAAATGCTGAGCGCTTTAGATTGGACACACAGGTCCTGTAGCATATTTATGTACCCTAACAGGAGGGGCATAGTTCTTGGATGCAGGTTTCTGGCATAGTTGCAAATAATCTGCAATTTTTCCTTCAAATCTGCTCATTGTGGTAAACATTCCTGCTGGTAAACTCATTTGTGAGAATAGCCATGTAAAGCAAGCATAAAAGCTATGAACACAGGCAAAGTAAACACAGTCAAAGAGACAAGCAGACATTTTATTTGCAGATTATTTTTTCACTTTATTTGCCCAACTCTTATGCAACCAAACTCCAATTTTGGGCTCAGTTGCTCCTGCCTTTTTTGGTCACTGAAGCAGAGAAGACAAGTAGCCTTTCCCTATTCGCATCCCTCTAGCCATCACAGAACTTCCCTTTGAGATGGGCTGAATGGCTGCATACTCCTCCGTACTCAGGGCTGTGTATAAGTGATGCATTCTGGCCTTTTAAGAAATTCTGTTTAACTGAAATGCCTTTGCCCACCTCAGCCTGGCAGTGGGATATTCTCTGTTCCCCCAAATATACAAACCCTACATTTTATGAAGGTTTTCAGTTTTCCATGAGATGCTTATAAAATTGGGGTCTGGTGGGGCTGGGATCCTTCTGGATGGGAAGACATTATATAAAAAAAGATACATCGCTAAACCAGCTATCATTGTTTCAGTGGTATTTTGCCATCCTAAGTGCTAAGACATATTGAAGTCAAGCTCTAGTAGCTTTCAGCATAGAGGAAACTTACTGAAGATCAGAGGGCCCATGTAGGACTCTCATAGTGTAGGACAGATCTATAAAGAAGTTGGGCTTAGCCCCACCTGTGACTGGTTAGCCGTCTCCCAGCTGCTGAGATAAAAGATCAACAAGAAGCTCTGTTGAAGTGGAAACAACAGTTAACGTGTGATTCACAAGCCCATGGCCTGGGGAGTATAGCCCTGTCGGGAGTAGCTAGGCTTCTGCAGAAGATTCTGGGACATAACCATGAAGAAAAGGGACTTAAAAGCTGATGCCATTGGCAGTGATTTTTGGCTGGCTTTAGAAAGACCCTCTCGACAGACCATTTCAGCCCACCTTACGGACCTAAGCAGTGCCAATTGCTTGCAGTTTTCTTCATAGGAACATAAGGTGTACTAGACTGGATCAGACCTGTGATCCATCTGGTCTAGTATCCTGTCTCCAACAATGGCCAGCTCCAAATGCCTTAAAATAAACCCTGCAATAGGCAGATGTGAGATAATCTGCTTCCCATGAAGGACTCACGCGAACTCCTGGTAGTTAGAGGCTGATAGAAGACCTGAATCATGTGGAGTAAATTTCATCCCATCTGAAAAACAAATAATAATAATAATAATAATAATAATAAACCACATTAATTGTAAAAGGAAAGAAGCAGCCAAACATAATGTTCTCTTATATGTTCCCAACATAGCTTACAACATATTTGTTTAGAGAAGCAAGGTAATATCTGTTATTGGAACCTCTTCTCTGGTGAGAGAGACAAGCTTTCAAACTCTCTCTCTCACCAACAGAAGCGGGTCCAATACAGGATATTACCACACCCACGTTCTCTCTAATATGCTGGGATCGACATGGGCTACAGCAACACTGAATACAATATATTTGTTTCTACATCTGCAATGCTCTGCATACCAGTTAAGATTAAGGGGTTGCCACGGTCGGTATGCACATGCTTAATTAATAATCCATATAGCTGACGTGATTTGCTGTTTAAAAAATGTTCTAAATATTTTTTTTAAATTAATCTTCCTATTTTATTTCATTTAAACACAGCATTTCATTTCCATGAAGGAGATGGCTAGTCATCAAGATTTAATATATTTTATTTTTATCCTCCCTTCTGAATCAATTCAAGTATTTTGCAATTCTCATAAACAAGACTCCGTCAAAGTTTAATTTAGTTTATTTATCTTCTGGAAGTATTTATGGATCCTTCTGGATGGAAGGTGTATATTAATATAAGATACTTCTATTATGACGAACAAATGTGGATCCAGTGTAGCTTTCCAAGTATAACTTTGTCTGTACCTGCAGAGATGTTAATAAAGACAGAAGAGAAATGACAAAGTCTTTCATCTCTACAGATTGAAGTTTAAATATAGCCTTGATCACACAAGTAGAATGAATTCTGGGGTCTAAGATTAGTTTCTAGTGGCATTGAGAAATTGCACAGGCAAAATTTTGGACTTGGGGAGATGTTTGCACAAACCATGCTTGTCTTCAATGAAGCAATGTCAGTTTACACCAGCTAAGCTAATAATGTCTACCCTACATTATTCTATTATTTACCATATGTAACTTTAGGGACAGATCCTCCCCTCATACTCCATGAAAGTTCATGGTTTTAGGTTTGTAAGCAATGGCATGATTTTATCCTTAGGTCTTTGGCTTAAAATCAAATTGTAGGATAGCTATTACCTAATGACGTACATAATTGTCTCTATGTGGGAATGTTGCACCAAAGCCTTTTTCAGAAATGTTAATAGAGCTATTAGTGGTATTTAGCCAGGATTTGGCCGTGTGCCCTATGTATCACTGCTTTGGTGGTGCCATTCTCTTCTGCAGAAATTAAGTGTCTGCTATGCAGAGAACCCTCACACAATTACCCATTCCAAGGATGTCTTTCAGAGTCTGAGGTGTGGACTTCTCCTGTTTGTCTCAGTGGACTGTTAACTCTGGAGTCTAGTGACCACACTTGAAGTGCCAATATTGTTAACATGTTTCACTGCTGATCATTTCAGCAGAAAAATCCGGCCACTCTGAGATCATGAGTGGAGTTTAAGGATGGTCTCACCATTATATTTTTTCCACTCTAACCCCTGTGCTTTGCATGTTCTTGAGCTTCAGCTCATTCATAAGATTTTAGAGTAGAGTTCCGTTCTCAGTTTGTTCTTTTTATCTGGCTATTGCGGCTGTTATGGTTCCATATCCAGAATCATGGTACCAGGTACATGGTATGGGCCTGAATCTCAGTCATGCCATTCCTGGGCCAGGGAGACAGGCTAAGGTGGCATTAAGCTACCTTTGTGTTCCTTGTATTCTGAGTCCCTGCAACTGCCTGCCTAACCCCTGGTTTAAACCTTAAGGCTGCTTTGCATAGCTGTCTATTGGATGTACTCGGGGGCAATTTCTGGCCACTTTAAGGCCCCCTTTATGCTATCAGATCATTGTAAAGGGGAATTGGTGTATGTAAGAATCGGCCCCTGTATGTGTATGCGCCTAACAGCTATAGTAGAGCACAGTGAAACTAGGCTCAATGTGGCATTTCTTCCTTGTCTCTACATTTTCCACCTGTTGTCAGTTCAACTCAGCTCTACCATCCTTCACTTGTGCTTGAGTCAGAGATAGCGGCTGCTTGTGCAGCCAGCTGAGGTGCCGTGCATTTCCTGTCCCTAGTGTGGTTTCTTTCCTAAAATGTCCCCAGGTATTGTTTTGGGGGGTGGGAAGGGACAGGAGAAATATACAAGCATTTACTTGTACTTGGAATTCCACTCTGTCACTAAGCTTATGTATAAATTGTTGTTGAGCTCCGGTGGGCTCCCCAGTCAGTCAGTGAATCCTGGAGGTTTGATGGGGTGTACTAGGCAGAGGCCCCCCTGCTGGAGCCCTCAAGGTCCTACCACACCCCATCCCAGAAAGAAGTAGTGGAGTTAAATCCTTCAACTGGTCTAGAGAGGCTGCGCAGGAGGCAGCCAATCAGGGAAAGACTGCAGGGAGCAGCCAATCAGAGGGTTGCAGACCCATGTAAAGGGAGCTGCTGTTCAAAACAGAGGTAGTTCCTTGCTGGAGCCAGAGGAGTACAAGTGGTGCTCCTGGCTAGCTGAAGGGCGCCGTAGTACCATAGACAACTCAGCTGCTGGCAAGGAGCGAGGAGCAAGATATGTCCATCATATGCCTTGAGGTGAGGGTGGACCATTGGTGAAGGTGCTGAGGCCCGTGGTGCTGTAGCAGCATAGCAAAGAGCTAAAAGAGAAGCAGTGGCACCTGGCTGCTATCCATAGGGTCCCTGGGCTGGGACCCAGAGATGTGGTCAGGCCCACGTCCTGCTGGTCACAGGGGAGTGGCCTGAGTCTCAGAGAGGAGACTGAAGACCACTGAATAGGGCCAAGATAGTGAACTGTTTGGACTCTATTGGACTTTGACGCACCCCTGGAAGGGGGCCTGAAGTACTTGGTGGCTCAGCTGGGGTCACAGAGGCCCAGAGAGGGTGAAGACGTTGCCTCTGGGGAGGAAACCCTGGGGGTACAGCTCAATAGCTGAGACTGTGTAAAGACTGTTGAACTGTTTACCCTGCAAGGGGTCTTGTTTTGCGGGTCTCGTTCCACAGTGTGAGACTAGGCCGGAGGGCTGAGTCGCTGAAGACCCTCTGCAATTAGAGTGTGTGTGCAGGCAGCTGGGGGCGCTCGCAAGACAGGAGGATAGTCATGAGGATATTCACCACATCCTGGTGGCAGGAGGATATTCATGGGTGTTTTTGTGCAGTTGGGGGTGTGTCCTCCCAAGTTTTAAACAATGCTAAAGCTACTGCTACACTGTGTCTTGAGTAAGGAGTGAGCAGTGCCACTGGATCGTCCGTTTGTATTACTGCTTCTTTGTTAAATTCTGTGCTTTAACTCTGCCCCCAGAGCAAAACAAAGTCCTTTTCCACAGAGCCAAAGTGACGGTCATCAGTCATGAGTGCTTAGAAAGTCTTTCAGTATGGTGTGCTCCAGAGACAGTGTCTATAGAGAGGTGGAGCAAGCACAGAGTTCAGATTCAGAATAATCTTGGGCACAGGCTTAAATTTTGGATTGGAAACTGCAGCAGATCTAGAGTTTGGGGTGGATAATGCCAAAACCTCATACTCATTCTCTCCTCATGAGGTAGTAGATGCATTCAAAGTGGAAACTGGAAAATAATCCCTGCCAATTGTGCATTCATCCTCGAGTGGGGGGGGGAAGAATGTAGGGGAGAGGACCAAGACGGGAGTGTTCAAATCCAAACTCTGCAATTTCTCCGCCCCACACACCACAAACAAAAGATGAAGGGATTCAGAGTGAAGTTTCTGCTTTTGTTCCATCCTTCATTAGGACAATACCATCTAACAAGGCACTAGGGGCCATACTGCACTCAATTACAGTCCCTCCTCATTAGGAAAATATTCTTGTTAATTATGCATAATAGGGGAGGTGCAAAGGTGTTGACCTAATAATAGATTTGGGGTTACATGATTTATATACTGTGTAAATTACCTAGGTAATACCAGAAAGATTCTTTTACAACTAAAAGAATGAGGAGTACCTGTGGCACCTTAGAGACTAACACATTTATTTGGGCATAAGCTTTCGTGGGCTAAAACCCACTTCATCGGATGCACGCAGTGGAAAATACAGTAGGAAGATATATATATAGATAGATAGATACACACACACACACACAGAGAACATGAAAAAATGGGTGTTGCCATACCAACTCTAAGGAGACTAATCAATTAAGGTGGGCTATTATCAGCAAGAGAAAAAAAACTACTGTATTTTCCACGGTGTGCATCCATTGAAGTGGGTTTTAGCCCATGAAAGCTTATGCCCAAATAAATTCGTTAGTCTCTAAGATGCCACAAGGGCTCCTTGTTCTTTTTGCTGATACAGACTAACACGACTACCGCTCTGAAATCTTTTTCAACTGTGATTGCTATAATAATGAAAGGGCAGTTGATATATGTCAGTACACACAGAATATGTAGCATGCTATTGATGTGATTTTCTGTGTGTGTGTGTGTGTGCGTGTGTGCGCACGCACACACACATGTAGAGTATGCGTTGCCAGTCAGATGACTCTATGGCCTTCAGTGTTGAATTATTGGCACCACAGTAAATTCATAATCTGAAGGGTTGGGATTTCAAAGGATTCCAAGGAAATAATGTGCCCGGTTCTTATTGAATTTCATACCTGCTGCACCTGTGTATACTCCTCCGATTCATTTTGAGAGTGCAAAGGGCAAACCAGGCACAAGCTTGCAGGTCAGGTTGTATAAATTGCACTAAGCCTTGTACTGAGGGCCGTGCAGGGTCATACCAGCACATTGCTTGCTCTGGGGGAAAAGCGGAGATTGTTTCTGCTGATCCACAATCCCTCCCAAAGATTCAGGAGTGAAATTGCTGCACTATTTGTTTGGATAGTTCAGTCCACCCACTCAGCTGGCTGCGGGTGTGAGAGTGCATCCTTGTCTCCTCCCTTCTTCCCTTGGGGGTGTTTTTGGCCTCAGGGGTGAGTAGAAAGATCAGTCCCCATTTTCCACTCAGTGTAAACATGGCCATAACTAGCACAAAAGAGAGGGAAGCTCCCTGCATTCCTGTGCAAGGATAAGGGCACGCTCTAGTCTCATAATGTTCAAGACAGAATACAAAGCCGGAGACGTGACTGTACCATATAAAGCTCTTGTGCTGCTGTCCCAGAGGACAAGCCTGGTTCAGAGCAACCCAGAACTGGCAGAAGGTAGAGGTGACTTAGAGTTCCTTTTGCATTCCTCTCATAATCCTGAGATGCACCATTTGCTCCTCAGCTGCAACCAGGGACTGGAGCCATTATGTTCAAATCAAATCAAATGCAAATGTTATGTTCAAATTCAAATCAAGTGCACAACTACAAATTGGGGAATAGCTGGCTAGGCGGTAGTACTGCTGAAAAGGATCTGGGGGTTACAGTAGATCACAAACTGCTTATGAATCAGCAATATGATGCAGTTGTGAAAAAGGTTTATGCCATTTTGGGGTATATTAACAGGTGTAAGACATGGGAGGTCATTGTCCTACTAAGCACTGGTGAAGCCTCAGCTGGAGTACTGTGTCCTGTTATAGGTACCACACTTTAGGAAAAATGTAGAGAAAATGGAGAGAGTCCAGAGGAGAGCACAAAAATGATAAACGGTTTTGAAAACCTGACCTATCAGGAAAAGTTTTAAAAAAAAACTACACACACAAATGGGCATGTTTAGTCTTGAGAAAAGAAGATTGAAGGTGGACCTGATAGCAGCCTTGGAAGACGTTAAGGGCTGTTATAAAGAGAACGGGGGTCACATGTTCTCCAGATCCACTGAAGGTAGGTCAAGAAGTAACGGGCTTAATCTGCAGCAAGGGAGATTTAGTTTAGTTATTAGGGAAAAAAAATCCAGCTCTAAGGGTAGTTAAACTCGGGAATAGGCTTCCATGGGAGATCTCCCTCATTGGAGGAATCCCTGTCATTTTGGACTAACACTTATCAGGCAGGTATCCTACCTCAGCTCAGGAGGCCGGACTTAATGACGTCTAAAAGTGCCTTCCAGCCCTACAGTTCTATGGTTCTGTTTGGTTTTACCCTTCCCCCATTATTGGCCATTCCTTAGGCTCTGTAGTAAATTTCATAACATTGAGCCTGATTGACCATGTTACACAGTGCAGTGCTAAGCTCCCGAAGTCATGTCCCAACATGTACTGTTCCATGGAGGATTCTTTTAGGCTTAATTTATGGTGCCTCCAGCCTGCTTCTATGAGCATTTTGGCTGGAGGCTACGGAGTAGAGCCTGTAGTTCGGCTGCATGATGCCACCTGTTTCCCACTGCCTTCTAAGTCCCCCTCCACTCTTATCTACACACACACTTTTCTGTGTCTATATTATAAAAAGAAAGCAGTCCCCCAACAGTCCTTCAGTCCACTACGTCCTCCCTAATGCCATCTCTTTCCAACAAAAGAAAACATCCTTTGTTTTTTTAAACAAAGCCTTGAACAACTAATCCTTGAAGAGAGTTAAGTCATTTAGCCAGTTGTGCCACTAAGCTACAGTATTGATTTGCACTATGTTTTGCTGTTGAATCATTGGCATGAGCCTCCCTCCCACCCCAAAGGCTTCTTCCTGGCTGTTCAGAGCTGCTCAGTAAGACCCCAGCTGCATAAACCTGTGGCTGCCAGCAAAAGTAGTTCATTTAACAGTCATGTCCTTAGCAAAGTGTTTCCCCAAGCCCTGTTGTTTGCAAGTTTGAACCTCATGCTAATATCCCTGGGTTAGAGAGAAGATTCAGATCATATGCATAAGGTAAAAAATACCATATAACCCAGGGATAAACACTTTTCACAAAGCGATCAGTCATACCTGACCCTTCAGTTCTTCATCCTCAAAGGAAACCTACCCAACACCTTCAGAAGATGAACCTGGAAACTTAAATTCATAACTTTGATAGACACTAAAATTATGGGCTTAATAAAGAATTGGATTTATGGCTTTGTAAGGGGGTGGGCAGGGGCTCCCTCATGCCTCTTCCAGACCCTGCTTCCTGTCCTTTATAATGTCTTTCTTCCCACCCCACCCTAGTGGATGCCCAGAGGAGGTGTTCTTTGAGTAAACACAAGAAAAAATCCTCTCCCTTCTCCCTTCCTTTATGAGAGAAGAAAATCTGTAGGAAAACAAAGAGATTTAAGGGTGACCTAGATCTCAGGCAGCCTTCCTGGGTCAGCCCCTGGGGCTTAGTCTAAAATGCACCTCAGTGGTGGTGTGAGAATGTGAGAAGAGTTCGTTGTTCTCCTCTCTGTCAGAGTGAGGGCATGTTTCTTCACATACCCCACCTTTCAAGCTGGAAAAGCTGTTCTGGGTCAGTTTGTCTCCATCTCCAATCTCCCATGAAAAGAAATCAGCATTAGTATGCACCTTTCCCATCCAGTGTTGTACTCTGAAACTGTAGGGTGGTAATGAAAGGTTTCATCTCATTGTGCATAGATTTGTGTCTTTCATGGTGTGGATCCAGAATAGGGGAGCATGATCCATTAACAGGGAGATGGGTTGGCCATAAGTCCCACATCCAGGAGAGCTTTTAATACAGCCTTTAAGTGCTATAGGTGGTCTTACCACATAGGGCTATAGAGGATGATGTTTTCTACATAGGCTGCAGCATATTGCTGTGGGCGGGGGGGAAGTCACAGCAACTCCATGGAGAGCAGGGATAGCTCAGTAGTTTGAGTATTGGCGTGCTAAACCCCACATTGTGAATTCAATCCTTGAGGGGGCCATTTAGGGATCAGGGCAAAGATTTGTCTGTAGATGGGTCCTGCTTTGAGCAGGGGGTTAGACTAGATAGCTCCTGAGGTTCCTTCCAACTCTGATATTCTATGATTCTTGATTTGGAAGCCCCCAAAAGAGGTGGAGAAAGCTTTTTTTGTCTTGCAAAGAAGGGGATAAAGGAATCTGCCAATATCCTTTTGTTAGGTCGATAGTGCTCAGGAGTTTTGCTGGTCCCACCTGCTCTAGTAACTCATCTAGCCTTGGCATTAGGTCAACATTGAATTTCAAGATGGAATTGATCTGTTAAAGTCAATGCAGGACTGAACCAAACTCTATGGTTTGGGAACCAGAACTATTGATTCCACAAGTACCCTCATCTCTAGCATTGCTCGCGCTGCCTCTCAGGCTGTATCTCACATCTTCCATGGCAGTGGTCTAGGGCTCTCCCTGACCAGCTGGCCTGGGGTGATCTCTAGATGACGTTGGACCAACTGTGTTCTTCCCGGGAGGGTGGAGAATACTGTTGTGAAGTCCTCAATCAATTGAAGGAGCTACTTTCTTTGCCCAGGGAAGACCCCCTCACCCCCGGGACTGTTGTGAGTTCTTGGACACTGGGTACTTGGGACCCTCATTCAGGTTCAGTCAGAAAGGGAGTTATCAGCAGGGCCTCCCACATTTTCCACGGATTGAGAAGATTCACATGATAGATCTTAGTAAACCAGCCTGACTTGCCTGTCACTGTGCCATTAATTTAGACTTGGCTGAGGGTAGTAGCAACAGGACACGGTCACTTGGGTGGAAAGTCCATAGTTGTGCCCCTCTATTGTAATTTATTTCCTGGGTGTGTTGGGCCTTTCTCAAATTCTCTCTGCCTGTTGACCACCCCTATGTTTATGAGTTGGTCCCTTAATTGTAAGACATACTGGAGTGTGTTTATGTCCCCTACATCTTGTTCCTTCCAACCTTCTCTTAGCAAGCGCAAGATTCCTCAAGGTTGATGACCGTAAAGATGCTTGCGGAACCTCTTTTATGGCAAACTGGAATGGTGAGAGTAGCTGGTCTCACTGCCTGGGGTTGTCACTGACAAAGCATTTCAACATTCCCTTCAGCATCTTATTAAATCACTCTACTAAGCTGTCGGTCTGCAGGTGATACACCAAGGTTTTCAGGAATGTGACCTTCAGAAGGGAGCATAATTCACTCATCAGCTGGGAGGTGAAGCTAGTGCCTTGATCTGTTAATATTTCATAGGGAAATCCCACGCATGAGAAGGTTTTCAGGAGTTCTGGAGTGATCACTGTAGCTTTGACAGAGAGCGCAGAGGAACAGCCTCCAGGTACCTGGTTGCATAGTTGACAATCGCTAATGTGTACTGATGCTGCAAGGCAGTTTTTCTAGGGGCCCAATTATGTTCACTCTGATTTTCTCGATGGGTGTTTCAATCAAGGGCAGAGGGACCAAGGGTGCCTTAGGGCTCCTGTTACTGCTGCCCAGTTGACATTCTGGGCAGGAGGAACAGTATTCTCTCACCTCATAATGCACTCCCAGCCAGTAGCATTGGGCAAATACCCAAGACAATGTCTTCTCTCTCCCTAGGTGTCCAGGACACGGGCTATCACGTGCATGCTGGAACACCACCCAGTGGTATTTGTGTGGCATCAGCTGTTGGGCCTTCGCCACCCCAGTTTGTTGATCCCTTTCAATTCAATACAAGCGCTCCATGGTTCAGTGTAGGGTTGTTCCTTTGCTGTTGCACAAAATTCCTGCTCTGTAGTAGGGCTTCCAGGTTCTGACTGCTTACCTCTTCTTTCCCTGTTGGTGTCAGAGGCCATGTTGCTCAGGACATTCTTCCTTCAGGATCCTTGGCTCCACCAAGGCTCACCAAGTTCAGGGAACTGGTTTTGCTGAAGGATCTGGATTCTCTCTCACTCTCCAGACTTGTGCATTAAAGATTCCCTAGAAAAAAAGCCAATCCTGCCCTATGATTATGAGGTAGGCCACTTCTTTGGCTAGCGGTTATCATTACCACTGAGGTATGGGCTCCCAGTGTCAGTGGTAGCCGCTGGCTTGGGTAGGTTTTGACATCACCATGCAGGTAGATTGTATTCTTAGGGGAGTTGTCACCTCCCACCCTGAAGGCCTGAACCACTATCTGGCTGCAACTGGAATCTAAGAGTCCTTGAACTCTCTTCCGTTGGACCATCACCAGTACTGTCAACTTGGGATGGGGTGTGATTCTTTTTCCCTGCCCAGGTTTCTGCTGTCCAGCCCTGGGCATATTCACATTCCATCAGAGGGACACTCCCTGTTTATGTGTCATGTCTGCCCACAAGAATAGCACGTTAAATGGCTGGTGCTACTGGCATCTTTCCTAGGTGATGTTGGGCCTGGTCGGTGCAACCGTGGCAGCGGGACCCTGGTCTGTGAGTCCTGATCCCATTGTTTGTGGTGCCCGGCAGTCCCATGGATGATGATGTATCTGTGCCTGACCACCCTTGCCTTGCTGGGACTAATCTTGGGCCAAGAGGTGGAAGGAACTTTTCAGGGTCCTTCAGAGAGATTGTTACTGATTCTGGCTCACCCCGCCCCCCACAGTGGTCACCACCCTATGGAGGCTTGGGGTGGTTTCTGCATCTAGTGATCTTTCAGCTTCTATAAAGTCCTCCATTAGCCGTACCACTTCTGATAATGTCCCCAGGCAGTGCTGTAGTACCCACTCCTTGCCTTTCACAGGTCATATCTTTATGAAGTGTTCTGTTATGATGGCTCTGGTCACCTGGGCCTCTGATCGCTCCTCCAGATGGAGCCACTTCCAATAGTGTTTTCTGTACCCTTGCGCTACTATCCGGGGTCTCGCCCCCTTGGGGTAGTTCTTGGCTCTAAACCATTGATGGTGAGTCTCTTTTTGGAAATATCCAAGTACTCCAAAATGGCAGACTTTACTTGTTTGTAGTCTTTTGCTCGCTCTATGTCCCAATTATGATCGATTTCCTGGGCTGGACCTGTCAAGTATGGGGCCAGAATCAAGGCCTGTTGTTCTGGGGGCCAGTGGGCTGCTAGTGCCACCTGCTCAGATGCAGCTAGGAAGGCTTCAGGGTCATCATCTGGTGCCATCTTGGTTACCTTTACTGATACTGGTGGGGGACCCCCTCGGCAGATGCATGACCTGTTGGAACTCTGTGGGGGCATCATAGGGCTGGTGCTGTCCGCTGTATCCTTTCCTTTTGAAATTCCTGCTGCTGGGCCATCAGTTCCCTCAGCAGCTGTTGTCGCTGTGTGGCCTGAACTTGCTGCTGGGTGGCCCACTCCTGCAGCAATTGCTGTTGGAACTGCTGTTGCTGAGCAGGCTGCTGGTGCTGCATCTCTGCTAACCACTTATACCACTATGCCGCTTCCATCTTGCATGGAGCAGCTGGGCTCTATCCCCTCTAAGGCTTTTTTTTAAACCCTTGTATCACATGTGATTATGCCCACATTCTCCACCATTTTCCAGGGGCAGGGGCTCCCTCAAGTCCCCTCCAAACCCAACTTCTGGTCTCTTTTAATGTCTTTCTCCCCTGCCGGTGGAAGCCCAAGAGGGGGGTCCTTCAAGTAAACAAACCAAAGAAAAGTCCTCTCCCCTCTTCCTTTCCTTAGGAGAGAGGGGAGTCCATAGCAAAACAAAGAGATGCAAGGGTGACCTGGATCTCAAAAAGTCTTCCTGGGTCAGCCCTTTGGGCTTAGCTTTAGAAATCTGGGGGTGGTTCTCTGGCCAACATATGTAATTGGAGCATGATCCCCAATAAGCAGGAATTTGGGTGTGGCCATTCACGCAGGTCACAATAAACACAAATGACCAAATTCTTGTCCTTAGATGCATGTCTGCCTTTAAAATCAGGAGAAAGCCAGTGCTTGTGCATAGGAAGACAGAATTTGCTCCAAAGAAGAGTCTGTAAATGTTTGTTCTCTTCAAGAAAATGCCTCTATCATCTGGAGCATAATGAAAGATAAAAAGCACATAAAGTCAATCTGTCTCTTAGGCACAGTCATGCTGTACAGAGCTAAATTATCCCCATCAAGATTCAGTGCCTATGGATTCCTGCTGTTAATATGCAGGAGAGGAAAGCATCAGCCAGTACTGTAGGGTGGAGTGATAGGGTTTCTCTGAGATTTCTCCTCCCCCACAAGTCTCTCTCTTAATTTGTGGAAGAGCGACATTAATTGAACAGTATACAGCAAAACACACCCTGATCTCCAAGCAGTCCATCGCAAAAGTGCCTTATGACATATTGTTCTCTGATCATGCTCAGCTGATCATGTGGCATTGGGACCAACATCTACATGTGAGTAAGTTTAGAGAGGTGCTTCTTAGTTCAGAGTTGTGTTGCCAAAAGCCCAAAATTTCACAGCAAGAATAATCAGTCTGAAAAGGATATTTTGCTCTTGAAACAGAATTGCAGTCTGCAGCCTCAGTGAAGATATGGGAAAACCACAGACGTTTCAAGAGCAAAACACTGGAAACTGTTCAACAGAATAGTAAATGGAGTGGTATTGCTATGAACTATCTTTGCCATCATTAATTGATATTAATGTCTCAGCCCACTTCTCGGGGGACAGGTGTCCTCATTACAAATATGGGTCCTTGTGGTTAGAAGCAGATTATTAATTTAGACTATAAACCATAGAGACTAAGCTGCCCTTTCACCCCAGAGAGCTTGTTTTCACTAAGACATTTAATCATATTTAAACTATTTTAACAACCAAGTTAAATGATATGATTCTGAGCACAACTGCCTGGTCACACACACAAGGACCAGTCATTTTCAACATCATGGCCGCGAGTTGTGGGGAAACCCTGGCCTGAATAGCATTCACCTAGGACAGGTAAAAGACATGACTTGTTCTTGTCTGTGCTGACCATCAGTAGCCTGTCAGCGAACTCCACTGCCCTTAGGATTACAATCACCATCTATTATGTGTATTGTGGTAGCACCTGGAGGAGATAGATGTGGTGCAGATAGGTAACAAAGAAGAAAGTCAGTGCCCCAAGGCACAGTCTAAATGCAGCAAGTGGATAAAACAAGCAAACTGGGTGGGAGTGGGTTAGGAGGACATGGTAATGTGATGAAAAGAGCTTAGCAGAATAGTGGAAGTCACAGTTCATCATTTTCTCATCCAAGAAGAAAAAAATCAAGTTTAAAGCAGGATGAAATTTCCCAGGAATGACCAGGTCAGGGAGGGTGCAGTGTGAAGAGACATTTACAAGGAGCAGCAGGAATTGCCATTTCGTATGGAGTTCTGAACAGAGGACTTCAGTCTCCAGAGATGCCAACCTGGAACTGTATTCCCTGAAAACATACTTAAAATGTTACTGTAGGATAATTGCTGTGTATTATGACTGTCCTGGGGTGCTTGCATTTCTTTGTAGTTTTGCATTTCTTTTCAGACTTGTCACTGAAAGCAAAGCCCTTATGTTCCTCTCTCTTGTTTCAGGGGGAACAGCTTCAAGACAGAAAGGTTTCCTGGGATGCATCCGCTCTTTACATTTAAATGGGCAGAAACTGGACCTGGAAGAGAGGGCTAAAATGACCCCTGGAGTCAAGCCTGGCTGCCCAGGACACTGTAGCAGTTATGGTAATCTCTGTCACAATGGAGGCAAATGCGTGGAGAAATACAACGGTTATTTCTGTGACTGCACCAGCTCTCCCTACGAAGGGCCTTTCTGCAAGGAAGGTAGGCAGCACGACTGCTCCATGCGCTCGCCTCGCAGCTCTTGGCAAGCTCTGTGTCCCTAAATTGCAGCTACACCCAGCTCACCAGGGATTCTTCCCTTATCAGTTCCCACTTGAACACAACTCAGCTCACCGATGTTTGCCCAACTGGGAGGAGACGATTCCACGTGACCGCATTGTCACATTGACCTCCTCCAATATTATAGGCGGGGCTGGTAGCATACCTACTATTAAGGTTGCCTGGCACTTCCCATTGTAAGACCCTGTTTTCAGTTGCTTAGAAATTTACAAACTTTAACAGTTTAGGCTGATTTTTTTCCATGATAGGTGCCTTCCTCAGACTGAATATGTCTGGAAAATTTCAGCCGAAATGGTATAGTTATTTCCAAGAACGGAGCTAGGGAAAATACATTGTTTTGCCCATGTTAAATAATTCTTGAGACCTTTCCTTTGAACATTTCTACTACCCCCATATTTTGAAATTTGATAGGCAGGTGCCCTTTGTGCCTTTTTCCTGTCCTTATGGAAATCCACCCAAATGCAACCAAGTTATAAGCCTTTGAAAAATTGCAGTTTGCGCATATCCAGTAGAGCCTTCTTTGATTTTAATAGTTAAATATCTGAAGATTCTTTCCTCAGCACCACACACTCCTAGTATTGTGATTTGTGACCAGATTCTGCATGTATCATCCCCCCAGAGCCACTGAGCATGTTCCCATGCAAAAAATAATTTGTGATCTTGTAATTAAAGACCGTATTATAATGAATATGCACAAAGGGGCTAAATTAAGGTTACATGGGCAACCTTAATTTTAACATTTCCTAACCTTTGAGTATTTGATGATGTTGTGTGAGGTCCCTGGAATCAATGTTATGGAAATAGGGTCATGTTGTCTACATTTAGTAAAAATATTGATTCCTGGTTTATTGTTATATTTGTGACTTTTGTTAATAGTGATACAAATTAAACAATAGGAGAAACGGAAGCTGCCCCTTTAAAAGTAGAGAGATGGCATGGTGAGGGGGCTGGAATACTCAGTGTGTCTTCATGGGGCATAATGCTGCTGCTGCAAGAGGAGGCTGGTTTGAGGTTGTGCTGCAAGAGGAGGTCTCCACTGGCAGTAGGCTTTTAAAGAAAAAGGTCTGGATTCCTGGAACAAGGAAAGTTCTGGAAAAGCTGAGTCTTGTGATCAGTGGTGCAACATTTGCAACCTTAGTAATGTCCTTTTAACATAGTTTTTTTGTGTGTAATATGTATTCACCATCCAAGCAACTCTCAGGAAAAAGAGATCGGGGTGAGAGGATAATTTTCAGGGAAGTGAAGGCAAGAAGCCCTTAACCGATGTTGTCCATGCAGCAAAAAGAACGGATTAAATGTGCTTTGGGGGGAAAAAAACACATTTGTAATCCACCATAATCTTCCTCTACTTCTAAATCACAGCCACGCTGCATGTGAGCATATTTATTTTGGCTGCTTCTCCGATGCCATATGTTTAATCGCTGGGTTGGACCCGCTTCTGGTGTAAATTGGCTTAATTCTGTGGAATTCAGTGGAACTGTGCCCACTTATGTGAACTGCAGATCTGGCACTAAGGTTGCAATAGGCACACTGAATAAATACCAGTGTCCTGTTCAGAGGTGGGTACAGATACTGTGGACTATGGAGAAGTACCATTTGAATCAGCCTACGACTACCCAGTAAATAGTGGAAGATGTCACCCTCCAACTACTGTTGTCATCTAAATATATTTTGTGGCTAGACCATTTTATGCATGTGATGCAAACACAAAGTCTGTCTCCTGGACCTGACCACATATAGCTAGACTTCTCCTTTCCTGAGGACCTAGGCATATCTCTTAGCTACAATACCTTTGTAAAGGTGGACTGTTAATAGTTGTTTGTTTTAAAGGAAGGAACAGATATGGGCTTCAAAGGTTGGTTAGGGTAGAACGAGGACAAAAAGACCTCGAACTCAGAGCAGACCTGCAGAACTCTGTTGCTACCACCACAATAGTTTAAGGTGGGGGTCTGGCTCCAGCTTGCATCCTCAGTGATTTTCCATGGGCGACCAGGCTGAAAGTATGAAGAGGGTCTCTCCAAGTGCCTGGAAACAAGCCAAGATGGAGGTCCTTACTGTAGAATGTGTAAGGAACATTCTGCAGCATGCTCCTCTCTGAGCGATGCTCTTCTGTGGTAGTCTGCCTGCATCTGCCATGTCCATGGAGAAGGACTCGAGCACCTGTAGTTGGCTTCTACAGCTCCAGGCGCATCTTGCCCCTACCCTACTCAGGGGCTTCTCACAGGAACAGAAACATGTGTGGCTGACTCAGACAGCCTGACTTGGAGAAGTTCAAATCAGAGATTCACGTCTGCAGCTTTCGAAAGATTTGAGGTGGGTGGGGATTGCAGATCTGATGGTCTGGTTCAGGCCTATGTCCAATTGTAAGATTTGAAAATGCACCATCTGAAATAGTTTCCTTGGTTTATGTATTATTTTCAGAGGTTTCTGCAATGTTTGAAGCTGGCACCTCAGTTACCTATATTTTCCAAGAGCCTTATCCAGTGACAAAAAATGCAAGCACTTCATCCTCTGGCATTTATGCAGACGCCATTACGTCCAAGGAAAACATTGCATTTAGCTTCCTGACAACACGTGCTCCAAGCCTCCTGCTCTACATCGACACCTACTTTCATGACTATTTGGCTGTGATTCTCTCCAGAAATGGTAAGCATTTATGATATGCTACTGCAATAATGCCATCCTGACTGTATTAATAGTTACTGTGGGGACAATACCGAATTCAGGGTTGTTCTCAACTGGATTCCGTGGCTGCAGCTTTATCCATTTCAATTCATGAAAGTGGTCATCGCTCTTGCTTATATCTGTTTAATTTGCATGCAGTGCTTCACTCGCTTATTCAGTCCTTGAATAATCATGTTGCTGGAGCTTAAAAGTGCCTTAATTTTCATTCAGCATGACTGTACAGTAGAATTTCCTTACTATTTATCCCATGCTGAAATCCATTAGGCCTACTAGATAAGAAGATGAGAAAGTCTGTGAGTGTACTTGACCCATGTATATACTGTTGTCTTATCTTTTACCTTGTCTGTTGGTATGTGTGTTGCTCCTTCCAATGCCCTTTGAACCACCTCTGAGCATGGCCAGTTGAAGAGTAGTGATGAATAGCAAAATTTGAGGGTTTCTGGCTTCACAATCACATCAGGTGCAAATCTGTTTGATATTAGAAAATATTTAGGGGAGGTTTCCAAAAGCATCTAAAGGATTTAGGAGCACAAGTCACATCAATTTTCATTGGGACTGCTGCTCCTAAATCCTTTTAAATGCTTTTGAAAGTCCCACTGTTGGTAAATATCACAAGCAGCCACATGGCAGGTTTTGGATTGTCTGTAAAGTATCAAGTACAGAAACTTGGGAACTGGTTACTAAGCATACTCGGGATTCAATGATTTCCCATCTAACTCCCGTCCTTCCACATTGCTAGATGACAAATGCCACATGGACAGAATGTAGAGGGACATTGTGGTACTCTCCACGTGAAATATCTCCTCTGGCTTTTGCCCCTTGTTTTATCATTTTTATCTCGTATCCTTTTTTTTTTTTCCAGTGTCATTGAAATGGAAACTATTCCAATGAAAATAATGTTCAGATGCATTACGCTTCCCTATTGTAGCTAGTTTATGCTTGCTATAAAGCTACTGGACTATGAATAACAATGTCCTTTGCAATGATAAACGTGATCGTGACTCCTTGTCCATTACTGGGTCTTTCTCTTGGATATTTGCAAAGCACAGTAGTGTGTGGTGGAGCCAGGATTGGTCCCGGTTGGATAACTTATTTATTAAGGTCATACTCTTTGGTGAAGTGGGACTGGGTACTCTCACCTCAGACCTGAGAAGTAACACTCTTCACTGGTATTTCAGGAGCCTTTAGAGTTGTTATGAAAATAACGTGTTAGTAGAACAGCCATCTACCGAGTAACACTTGAAAACCCAACTGCAGGCTAATTTTTCCAACACGTTCAAGCTACTGCTCACTACTTGTAATGTTCCCCTCCCATCTGGCCCGCAGAATGGCTGGGTGAATTCCTAACTAATAACTCTATGTCACTAAGGAGAATGATGAGCATAGGTGTTCCCAGGCTAAATGTGTTTCGCAACAGCTAAAATGTCTGAAAGTCTAATGAATGTTTATACTCTATTGAAACTTTGCACAGCACATGCTGCAAAGTTAATAGGAATTGATAAAAATAATGAATAGTCTTATCTAACTCTTGCAGCACTTGCCATCCACATAGCTACAGAGGAGGTCAGTATCATTATCTCCATTTACCAGTGGGAAAATGGAGGCACAGGGGCATTGAAGTATCTTGTCCAAGGTCATCCACCAGGCAACTGGCAGAGCCAGCAATAGAATCCAGGTCTCCCAAGTCCCTCTTCACTGCTCTGTCCACTAGGCAATACTTCTTCCCCCACAATAAGATCATGCTAGTGATCAGAACCTTAAAAGATCAGGTCCTTGGAGAGTAAGGCATAGATACATGATCTCCTGGGCACCATCATCACTCAGGAAGAGAGGAATTGCCATTCTGGGTCAGACCCATGGTCCATCTACTCCAGGATCCTGTCTCCAATAGTGGACAGCACCAAGGTTCCTGGAACCCCATAATGGACAATTATGAAATAACCTGCCCACAGGAGAAGGTTCTTCTTAGCCTCTCTCAATTAGTGGCTGGCTGAAACATGAGAGCTTATAGGTAAAATTTTCAAAATCATCTAAATGACTCAGGAGCTGAAGTCCCATTTCCAAAGATGATTTAAGCACGTAGAATCCTAAATCCCATTGACAGGATGGTGATGGTGAAATCTTCAGGGAGATTAGAGAGATTGCAAAAACAGAAAACCCAACAATAATGGAGCATTTCAGCTGTCTGCATGTTGACTGGAAACATGTCACCTCAGGATGAGGAGATCAAATTTCTAGACACCATTAGTGACGGCTTCTTGGAAGCAGCTAATCCAGAAACCCACAAGGGGAGAGGCAGTTCTTGATTTAGTCCTAAGTGGTGCCCAGGATCTGGTCCAAGAGGTGAACATAGCTGAATCACTTAGTAATAGCAAACATAATAAAATTAAATTTAACATACTGGTAGGGGGAATACCAAAGAAACACACCACAGTAACATTTAACTTCAAAAAAGGGAACTATACATCAATGAGTAGGCTAATTGGAAATTAAAATGAACAATCACAAGAGTGAAAAGCTGGCAAGCTTCATGGAAACTTTTAAAAAACCAGCATCATGGAGGCTCAAACTATCCATATACCCCACATTTTATATTTTATATATATATAGGCTTAACAGTGAAATCCTTGCTCATCTCAAACACAAAAAAGAAGCTTACAAGAAGTGGAAGTTTGTACAAATGACCAGGGAGGAGTATAAAAATATTGTTCAGGCATGCAGGCGTGAGATCAGGAAGGCCAAATCACACTTGGAGTTGCAACTAGAAAGAGATGTTAAGAGTAACAAGCAGGGTTTCTTCAGGTATGTTAGCAACAAGAAGAAAGTCAAGGAAAGTGTGGGCCCCTTACTGAATGAGGGAGGCAACCTAGTGACAGAGGATGTGGAAAAAGCTAATGTACTCAATGCTTTTTTTGCCTCTGTCTTCACGAACAAGGTCAGCTCCCAGACTATTGCACTGATCAGCACAGTATGGGGAGGAGGTGACCAGCTCTCTGTGGAGAAAGAAGTGGTTTGTGACTATTTAGAAAAGCTGGATGAGCACAAGTCCATGGGGCCGGATGCACTGCATCCGAGGGTGCTAAAGGAGTTGGCGGATGTGATTGCAGAGCCATTGCCTATTATCTTTGAAAACTCATGGTGATCGGGGGAGGTCCCAGATGACTGGAAAAGGGCTAATGTAGTGCCCATCTGTAAAAAAGGGAAGAAGGAGACTCTGGGGAACTACAGGTCAATCAGCCTCACCTCAGTCCCTGGAAAAATCATGGAGTAGGTCCTCAAGGAATCAATTCTGAAGCAATTAGAGGAGAGGAAAGTGATCAGGAACAGTCAGCATGGATTCACAAAGGGCAACTCATGCCTGACTAACCTAATTGCCTTCTGTGATGAGATAATTGGCTCTGTGGATGAGGGGAAAGCAGTGGACGTGTTATTCCTTTACTTTAGCAAAGCTTTTGATACTGTCTCCCACAGTATTCTTGCTGGCAAGTTAAAGAAGTTTGGGTTGGATGAATGAACTATAAGGAGGATCGAAAGGTGGCTAGATCGTCGGGCTCAACGGGTAGTGATCAATGGCTCCATGTCTAGTTGGAAGCCGGTATCAAGCGGAGTGCTCCAAGGGTTGGTCCTGGGGCCTGTTTTGTTCAATATCTTCACTAATGATCTGGAGGATGGCATGGAGTGCACCCACAACAAGTCTGCAGATGACACTAAACTGGGAGGAGTGGTTGATACGCTGGAGGGTAGGGATAGGATACAGAGGGACCTAGACAAATTAGAGGACTGGGCCAAAATAAATCTGATGAGGTTCAATAAGGACAAGTGCAGAGTCCTGCACTTAGGACGGAAGAATCCCATGCACTGCTACAGACTAGGGACCGAGTGGCTAGGCAGCAGTTCTGCAGAAAATGACCTAGGGCAGGGATCTCAAACTCAAATGACCACGAGGGCCACATGAGGACTATTGCATTGACCTGAGGGCCGCATCACTGACACACACCCCTCACTACCTCTGGCCCCGCCCCCACTCCACCCCTTCCATTAGGCCCCGCCTCTTCCCACTCCTTCCCCCAAGTCCCCACCCCAACGCTGCCCAAGGGGGTGCAGAAAGTGTGGGGCTTGCAGTGCCAGAGGGGGCAATCCCGCGGGTAGGCAGAGGGCCGGTGGGGGGGTGCGGGGAGCTTGGTGGGCCATGTGTTTGAGACCCCTAACCAAGGGGTTACAGTGGACGAAAAGCTGGATATGAGTTGACAGTATGCCCTTGTTGCCAAGAAGGCTAACGGCATTTTGGGCTGTATAAGTAGAAGCATTGCCAGCAGATAAAGGGACATGATCATTCCCCTCTATTCGGCATTGGTGAGGCCTCATCTGGAGTACTGTGTCCAGTTTTGGGCCCCACCTTACAAGAAGGATGTGGAAAAATTGGAAAGAGTCCAGCAGAGGGCAACAAAAATGATTAGGGGTCTGGAGCACATGACTTATGAGGAGAGGCTGAGGGAGCTGGGATTGTTTAGCCTGCAGAAGAGAATAATGAGGGGGGATTTGATAGCTGCTTTCAACTACCTGAAAGGGGGTTTCAAAGAGGTTGGCTCTAGACTGTTCTCAATGGTACCAGATGACAGAACAAGGAGTAATTGTCTCAAGTTGCAGCGTGGAAGGTTTAGGTTGGATGTTAGGAAAAATGTTTTCACTAGGAGGGTGGTGAAGCGCTGGAATGGGTTACCTAGGGAGGTGGTGGGATCTCCTTCCTTATAGGTTTTTAAGGTCAGGCTTGACAAAGCCCTGGCTGGGATGATTTAGTTGGGGATTGGTCCTGCTTTGAGCAGGGGGTTGGACTAGATGACCTTCTGAGGTCCCTTCCAACCCTGATATTCTATTTTTATATAGATAGATATAGATATAAAAACCCTCCCCAAAAGCTACACACTACAATAGGCAGTTATAGATAAAAAGAAATCTTTAAAAATTGGAAGTCAAATCCTAGTGAGAAAAAGATAAAGGAATATAAACTCTGGCAAGTCAAGTGTGAAAGCATAAATTAGGCAGTCCAAAAAAAAATTTGAAGAGCAAATAACAAAAGACACACAAAAAAACTAGCAGCATTTTTTTAAGTACATCAGGAGCAGGAAGCTTACCAAACAGTAAGTGGGGCCACTGAACAATCAAGGTACTAAAGGTGCACTCAAGGAAGACAAGGCCATCAGTCTTCACTGCAGAGGATGTGAGGGAGATTCCCACACCTGAGCCATTCTTTTTAGATGACAAATCTGAGCAGCTTTCTCATATTGAGCTGTCAGTAGAAGTGGTTTTGGAACAAATTGATAAATTAAACAGAAATAAGTCACCAGGACCAGATGGTATTTACCCAATAGTTCTGGAATATGAAATTGTAGAACTACTTCTGTGGAAAGCAACCTATCGCTTAAATCAACCTCTGCACCAGGTGACTGGCAGATAGCTAATGTAATGCCTTTTTTAAAAAAAGTCTCCAGAGGTTATCCTGGAAATTACAGGCCAGTAAGCCTAACTTCAGTACCAGGCAAACTGGTCGAAACTCTAATAAATTACAGAATTATCAGTCACAAAGATGAGCATGATATGTTTGGGAAGAGTCAACATGGCTTTTGTAAACGGAAAACATGGCTCACAATCTAATAGAATTCTTTGATAGGGTCAACAAACAGGTGGACATGGGTGATCCAGTGGCTATAGTGTACTTGGACTTTCAGAAAGCCTGTGACAAGATCCCTCACCAACGGCTCTTAAGTAAAGTAGGCAGTCATGGGGTAAGTGGATCAGTAACTGGTTAATCAATAGAAAACAAAGGGTAGGAATAAATAGACATTTTTCACAGTGAAGTGAGGTAAATAGGGTCCCCTATGGATCTGTATTGGCACCCGTGCTGTTCAACATATTAATAAATTATCTGGAAAAAGGATAAACAGTGAGGTGGAAAAGTTTGCAGATGATACAACATTACTCAGGATAGTTAGGTCCAAAGCTAACTGTGAAGAGTTACAAAAGGATCTCACAAAACTGGATGACTGGGCAACAAAATGGCAGATGAAATTGAATGCTGATAAATACAAAGTGATGCCCATTGGAAAACATGATTCCTCAATATACATATGCAATGAAGGGGTCTAAATTAGCAATTATCACTGAGAAGAGATCTTGGAGTAATTGTGGATAGTTCTCAGAAAACATCTGCTTTATGTGCAGCGGCAGTCAAAAAAGTGAACAGAATGTTAGAAATCATTAGGAAAGGGATAGATAAGAGGACAGAAAATAGCATAGTGCCAAGATAGAAATCCATGGTATGCCCACACCTTGAATACTGACAAATTAAACTAGATTTCTGGTTCCCCCATCTCAAAAAAGATATATTAGAATTGGATAAAGTTCAGAGAGGGGTATGAAAGCTTCTGTAAGAGGAGAGTTGAAAAAGATGGACTATTCAACTTAAAAAAGAGACAAGGGGGCGGGATATGAGAGAAGAATATCAAATCATGAATGGTGTGGAAAACATGAATAAGGATGTGTTATTTACCCTTCACAAAGCACCAGAACCACAGTCACATAACTAAATTAATAGGCAGCAGGTTTAAAACAAACAGAAAGAAGTACTTCTTCATACAATGCACAGTTAACCTGTGGAACTCCTTGTCCGGCAATGTCATGGAGCCCAAAATATAAATGGGTTCAAAAAAGAATAAAACAAGTTCCTGGAGGATAGGACCTTGAGGGATATTAGCCAATGCGGTCAGGGATGCTACCCCATGTGTTTGGTGTCCCTAAACCTCTGAATGCCTGAAGCTGAGACTAGCCGACGGGATGGATCATTCAATATTTGCCCTGTTCTATTCATTCCCTGTGAAGCGTCCGACACCAGCCACTATCGGAAGACAAGATACTGGGTTACATGGACCATTGGTCTGATCCACTATGGCCGTTATTATATTCTTATGTAAGACTTAGGCTCTTGGTTCACATAGGTGTTTTTGAAAAATTTAATCTATATCTTTTTAAGTCCTATATCATGTAATTGGGCATCTTTTCATTATTCATATAAACATTTAGTCCTTTTATGTAGGCTACTATGCCCTTGGGATCAGCATCTCCACATCAGGTCTCTAGTTATAGTCCTTTAAAATTCACCATTCTCTGGTCATTTTTCAAGGAGCATGGGACCTCAGAGCACCTGCACCTTGAGACACGGATGCATTAATCAAATTGCAAAGAAATTCTAGGTGCCATTAATTACCATGCAGGATAAAAATCATTATTCTGCCTTATTAACGGTATCAAAATGGTTTCCATAGATCATTCACCTGATCTTTTGACCTTCAAGGATGACTGGGTAATTAGATTATATTGTATCCCAAAAGAGTATATCCAAAGTGAGAGTTGTAACACAGTAAATGGAGAAAATCTCTGAGTGAAGAAACCAATAAGGGGCATTGCTATAGTTTAACACTCTAATCTTTCTAATTTCCTCTGTCCCATGAAGAGTCATGCACCCAACAACAGACACTTGCTAAGAAAGAAAATGTATTTCTTCACTCCAGTGCCAAATGTTTCATGTAACTTTCTGTTGCAAATTTCAGCAATCCCACCAAATAACAAACACCTCAGCATTGTTCTCCATCTTGATCTCACTATTACAATAGCCCACTTCACTATGATGAAAAAAGCCTTGATAATTCCACAGAGATATCTGTCACTTACTCTCCCCTACTTAGGAAAAAAATCAGATGAGAAATCTAAACATGATGGGAAAAGATATATAGGAAATGTGTCTCCAAACCTTTGATTTCCGCTTTTCCTGTGGGTGTCATGTGATTCCTAATCCAGAAAGACAGCAGATAGCCAGCATCAAAGTAAAGAGATAGAATCTCAAGCTGTATCCCAAAACGATTGAAAATTTATCTGGATTTATTATCTCATCTCATGACAAACTCAAGAACTGGAGGGATTTTTTCTATTCAGTACCTATTGCCATCCCTGTGAGCACCCTTTTTGATTTCTCCACTAGCAAGAGAGACTCTGAAATTGCAAAGGAAAGATTAAAGATAGAAAAAAAATACATCAGTTAAAACCAAAAGTACAAATGAAAACAGCTTGAGTCCTTCTCCTGCCAGCTCTTTGATTTCCAGCTTACAGGAGCTGTAACGAGGTGAACCCAAGTGCCCTATCATCTAGGGCCTTGAAATCTGCCAGGCTTTTTAATAAATGTGTAATGAAAAACTAAACCCATGGTAGGTATGAGATAAATTAGCACACAGCTCTCCCCCCACCCCAAAAAAGTCCAAGAAACGTAAAACAGACATTTTGCAGATTAATTGTTTTTTAATAAACTAATAATCCATGCTAACTTCCCTCCATTTCAAAGTCAGAAGCAGGCCTGTGTGAGCATTTTAAGTCTACCTGCTCCTATTACCGTGCACACATTTAGTTAAATATGGAACATCTTTTTCCTAACAAGAGCAAAGTCTTTAACATTCTTAAGCCAGGCAAAGGCAGTAAATTGAGGACAACATTCAAATAAATCCACATGTGCATACACACAAAGAAAGAAAGGTTTTCTTTTTCTTTTCTTCACAGATTGCTGAGCCTCCCACTTCTGCATGAGTCCATATTGCTCAGTCCTTTGTCTCTCATATTAAGGGCCACCATCACTCTCACTGAGTCATACCCAGCTTGGAGTGAAGTACTATGAAGCATGTGGCAGAATTGGACCCTAATAAGTTGTGCTAATGCAATATTTGGCCTAAAGGGTGTCAATGGTCTTTATAAATCAGATACAGAATGCAGTTTGCCCACCATCAAATTGCAGCTCACAGAGCTTAGGACAGTAAAGTAGGGGACAGGGCCATGGCGGGTAAGGTTAAGGACAAGGCATATTGAACAGGCAGGAGTAGAGGAAAGAGGTCAAATTGGGGCATGTGGGCCATGGTTTTGTGTAGGGCAGTGGCTCTCCAACAGTGGTCTATGGCTGACTGATGAGCACTTGCTGGTTGTCCCGGGAGAGCTGGCTGAACCATGGCACTGGTGGTTCCTCCCTGTTTCTAGCTGCTGAATCACATGGACATACATGAATACTTTCCAGATATTGCTTGTTCATGCAAGCCATTGCTGTAGTTAACATGGAAAAATGATGTTATCTTTAGGGGGTTTAGGGATCTGATCACACAGTGCAATCATGAATGGAAAAGGAGGCAGCTTAGGTAATTGTAAATGGGAGGTGATGTGATCTGAGGGAGAAGAGCAGGGGAATCAGGACTATTAAGGCTGGAAATAAAGTAAATCTCTGTGTAAAACATGGTCCATGCTATGACAGAGGAAATAACTACATAACCTAGGAAGTCTCCCTGCCAAAACCATACCACACAACATGGATCTTGTGGTGGTACACAGAATGCACTTGCATGTATGTAGAAAATCAAGACGTTGACAAGAAGTTTCTATTCAAATCCAGCGTGACTAAGCCTTGGAGGCAGTAGGTGGACTTGACTAGCCGGCATCCAAATGAGATTTACTTCAGCTTATGGTCTTCTAAACCTCTGAGCACGTGAGACTTATTTGAAAGGAGAGGCAGCCAAAAGCATTCGGCCATGGACTCTGTTTGGCAGATTTCTTTTTTCCTGTCCAAGAGGAAGGAGATACAAGGGTGGCTTCATTAGCTCAATTTGTGGAGGTATTTTATGCATTCAGAACACTTCAGGTTACTGAATGGTCAACAGATGCCCAAGAGACGCAAAGGGAACAGCTAGAGGACTGTAATTGGATTATATAAAGCGGGGACAGAAGAGCAGCTGTTTGTAACTAATCTGTGCTGCATACATACAGACTGACATTGAGCATATTGACATCCGGGATAAAACCCAGGACCATTGGCTGCAAACAAAGAGGTCTCTAGTACTTGATTTTGAGCTGAAAAGAGAATCGTCATTCGCTGTTGCAAGCAGTAGGCTTTTATCATCCAGTAGAAGGCGGTTTTCTACACAAGCCCTCTGGCCAGTGTATTGCAAATGACAGGTCATTAGTTCAGAAAAGGCGGGTGAGGATCTTTTATTGAACCAACTTCTGTTGGTGGGAGAGACAAGCTTTTGAGCCAACACAGAGCTCTTCTTCAGGTCTGGGAAAGGCACTCCTAGCCTCACAGCTAAATGCAAGGTGGAACAGATTGTTTAACATAAGTAGTTAACACATATTATAAGGGACCATTTGGGGCAGAGTGTCCTGTTAATACTTCTGCAGTTGTAAGACAAAAAGAGAGGATTAGTGGGTTACAGATTGTTGTAATAAGCCATAAATCCAATGTTTCTGTTCAGTCCATGATTTTTAGTAATGAATTTAAGCTCCCGGGCTCGTCTTTTGAACGTGTTGTGCAAGTTTCCTTTGAGGATGAGGATGATAAATCAGACATAGAGTGATCGCTCTGTGAAAAGTGTTCACCCACAGCTGATAGGGCGTTTTTGTCTTTTATCATTTTTCTGTGTGAGTTCATCTGAGAGTGTAGTGATTGTCTGGTTATACCCACATAGTTGCTGTTGGAGCATTTAATGCACTGGAGGAGGTACATCATATGTTGTGATAGGCATGTGTAGGACCCAGGGATCTTGAAAGGTATGTTGTGAGGAGTGTTGATCATGGTAGCAATGGAGATATACCTGTAGGTTTTGTATCTGTTGTTCTGGCAGGGTTTGGTGCTCTTTGAGTTGGTGTGTCCTGGTCTTGCTTCTCTCATATCCTGGGACTGACAAGGCTACAAATACACTGCCTAGGTCATTTGTTGTCTTGTTTGAGGAGCTGACCTCAACCCACACTGCAAAAAATTTACAAATTTCAGAAATATGTAACTATTTCCTCTGAAATATATAATGGCCTATATTTTGCTACAGAAATGTTGTCATGATGAAACCATTATTATTTATTTGTAGTATGGTAGCCTCTGGAACCCCAAGTGAGATCAGGGTCCCATTTTACAGATGGGGAAGTGTAGCAGAGAGAGATTAAGTGACTTAATTGATGTTCAACACAAAGTCTGTGGTAGAGACAGGAATTGAACCCAGACCTCCTGAGTTGTGCTCTTAACCATGTCGTCCTTTCTCTGGTCATCACCATTAGTCTGATGACACAACAGCCTCAAACCTCTTGAACAAGCTATTTTTGTATGGGGTAGGTTTGCTCATAGCTGTGAAACTCAAACTCTGCCCTGAGGCTTGCAATAAATCAATCCAGCTTGCTGATGTGAGAGTCAGACTTGTCCAAGCTCAGGAGCCAGCAAAGTCAATGAAACATTAGGCAATATTCAGAAGCCCCTAATGATAAGGGGCACAGGGCATTGCCAGGGGATTAATGACTGGTTGGGTGATGTTGATGGACCATGACACAAGCAAGGACCATTAACCTCAGACAAGTCATTCACAGGCAATGAACTAAGCGTGATGGTTGAAGAAAACAGACACATGGTTTTTATTTTTAAGTTTGATGCTTCATCCGTTGATCAAGAGACATAACGAAATGTACAAATTGACTGTATCATCTGTCCAACCCATTCAATTCATATTCCATCATGATCTCATTTCTGAAGGTTATTTTTTGTTAATTACCATGAGGCAAATCCCTGGTTGGACTGGTGACTGTGTTGTGGTGATTGAAACTAGAATGGATGGAAGATAATAGCTTGAGTTTGAAAATAACGGGCCAGATGCACAACTAGGGTAGATTGGTGCAATTCCCTTGAAGTAAATGGAGCTCTACCAGTCTCTTCCAGCTGGGGACCTTAGCCTGTTCTCTCCATGAGTCATTCATGAATGATTAGTACTGCATTCATGTGGGAGAGAATAAACAGACTGCTTTTGCAAACATGTCTACTACTTGACACTTCAAGTGAAATCTCCAGTGTAAGAGCAAAGACATGCAAGTTGAAATATCTAAATACAAAGATTGAGTAAACCACATAAGAAAGCCATACTGAGTCAGACCAAAGGTCCATCTAGCCCAGTATCCTGCCTTCAGTCATTGGGCAATTCCAGGTACTTCAGAGGGAATGAACAGAACAGGTAATCATCAAGTGATCCATCCCCTGTCGCCCATTCCCAGCTTCTGGCAAACAGAGGGTAGGGACACCATGCAGTCTGATCTAACTCCTATTAAAGTCCTTGGAAAGACTCATTACATACAATGAGTATTTTAACAGAGTAGGGACTTCAGCATCAGATCCAATATTTATCATATACATATTTTTTTAATTAAGTGTCTTAAGACCAGTTAAATGGAAGAACAAAGAACGTGTGAGCACAAAGCAGTTTTCTGGTGCACAATAAGACATGAAGGAATCAACCTGGTCATTTGAAAGCATGTTTCTGTGGCTGCAGGGAGTTTTAACTGGTGAAGCTGATCCTTTGAGTCCTGCTCTGCCTAGTCAAACTGAGTCACTTGCTGAAAAATATCCTTAAAACTGCACCCTTATTGGAGAGCAACAGCTCCATTAATTCACTAGAAATAAATGTTATAATAATAATGCCATGCCTTTACATAGAAGTTTTTATCCATAGATCTCAAAGCACTATACAAAAGAGATTGAGATCATTATCCCCATTTTACTGATTAGGAAACTGAGGCACGTGGAAGGGACATGTCTTGCCCAAAGTCACCCAGCAAACCAGTGTGACACCAAGACCAGAAGCCAGGTCTTCTGAGCCACTGACAAGTGATCTAGTCACTAGATAACACTGTGGGCCTTGTACATATATACACACACCATATATGTTAGAGATGATGCTTACATGATAAATTTCATAGACATGTGGTGAGTATCTCTGTCCATCATCTTCTGCCCACTGACCTAATCTCCCAAGAATTTATTTGTTCTACTATTCCAAAGCTTCAAGCACGTGCATGGCTTGGTTCTGTTACGCATTATGGCCCCAAGCCTGCAAATGCACAGCTGAGTAACTTTTCTCATGTGAATATCCTATTGAAGTCGATGGAACTGCCCAGGTGAGTAAAGTTACTCAGATGCGTAAGTATTTGCAGGATGGAGTGTGTTGTTTGGGCCCATCTAGATGGGGGGGACGGGAATTATTTGGGCTTCAGTTTCAGCTTTGGGTAATTAGTTTCTGGCTTTGTACTGATAAGCAGTTGCTATTTCATTTTTCCCTTCCCTTGCATGAGCCTGTTCTTTTCATTTCCGGCTCCCGAGCTCATTGAGTTTACATGGGACTCAAATTCCTAACCTCCTTAGGCACTGCTGCAAATCCCATTGGGCACCTATCTACATTTAGGCGACTAAATGTCCTTGTAAACCTGGCCCGCGGTGCAGGACAAAGGTGAATTGAGCCCTTAGAGCCCAAAGGAGGCAGTTTTTAACTATGTCCTATATAGCAAAATAAATCCAATAATCAATAAATAATTATACATTGCAGTTATTCTTTTGGAAAGACCCAAATCTGACCCCTAGATCTAAACACTCCAATCTTGCGGGGGAGCACTTAAATTTCAAATAAGGATTCACAGCTCATAGCGCGAAGTGCTAGCAGTGTCCATTCATTTAGCTATTTTAAGATTTAATAACTAGAGTTTTCCTTTAAGACAGCACCACAAAAAATAGCTGAGCAATAGCAGCAGGACACCACAGGAAAACAAAAGCGGCAATCTCGCCTCTCCGTTTTCCATGTCTGTGAAAGGAACATGGATGGCACTTTTTTTTTTCCTCCCACTTTCCAAAAATGTGCAAAGACTTTCTTAGTTAAAAGCCACTGGACGATTAAGAAGATGGGTCCTGTTATTTCGTAACACCAGCTGCACATCCTGTGAAGAGTAAATTTGTTGAGTAAACGTCCCTTGGGAGAGGCTGCTAATTAAGGAGCAGGTTTCCTACCCAGCTGTTACAAACAGAGAAAGAGAGAGAGGTCGTTCATTTTTAAATAGCCAAGCTGTAAAGGGGAAGAAGTACTGCAGCACCAGGATTCTGCAAGCTGCCAGGGAGCTATTTGGTAGTGCCTGGCACTGAAAACAATCCTCTAGCACCATGTGATGTGGAATTAACAGAACAAAATTTCACCTAAATCATTGCAAAGGGCTTTCTGTACACGATTTTTAATAGCTGATTTTGAGTGCATAGCATTATTAATAGCTTCACAAATGTTATTTTCCCCCGTTTAATCAACTGTTTCCCTAATGATTTTCTCTCATAACTACTGCTTGTATGCATGCTGTGGAAATATCAAAGCAGTGTGGTCACTCGTTTAACAGTCTACCGAAGTCATTCTGTGTTCAGCTGTTGTGTGTATAGAGGGTCTGCCAGGAGTTTTACTTGGGGCACCTGGGGTGGATGGTTGGAGCTGAGTGGTCCCATGTCGTCAACCCACCCCCTACTTCTGGGTTCTCAGCGTGAAACCATGGAAGGGCTCTGAACAAACAAAAGGAAGTAGTTCTTCACACAACACACAGTTAACCTGTGGAACTCATCTGCAGGGGATGTCGTGAAAGCCAAAACTATAACAGGGTTAACAAAAAGAAATAGATAAGTTACTGGAGGACAGGTTCATCAATGGCTATTAGCCAAGATGGGGGGTGCAAGTCCATGCTTTGGGTTTCCCTAGACTCTGATTGCCAGAAGCTGGGACTGGATGACAGGGGATGGATCACTCAATGATTGCCCTGGTGTGCTAATTCCCTCTGAAGAGCATCTGGCATTGGTCACTATTGGAAGACTGTATACTGGGATGGATGGACCATTGGTCTGAGCCAGTGTGGATATTTTCATGTTCTTAATGCCATTGGTAGGACATGCAGAAATCACCCCGTTTAAAAAGTCTTGATGTAAATACTGGGTTAAGGCTCTTTCCAGACTCCTTAGCAGAACAGGTTTGAATTCCAGCACTGTGCAGTTCACTGGGTGAGGAGACCCTAAAGGCAAGATCAGTGTTTTCGGAACTGCGTGCCAATACGAAGATACACAGGGTAAAATTTTCAAATGTGCCTATGTGATTTAGGAGCCAACGTCTGTTTTTTTCCAAAAAACTGCTTCAGAGCCCAAGTCTCATTGACTGTCAGTGGGACTTAGGTGCCTAAGCCACCTTGGCACTTTTGAAAATGTTCCCCTTAAATCTATATTTAGACACCTAAATAAGGGCCTGATTTCCAGAATGGCCGAGCATCTGCCGCTCCCACTGACTTGCATGGAGTTTCTCTTGATTTATACCAACGTATTTGAGATTGAAACGAGGCCCACCTGGTGTGATCTTTCTGACGTTAATGGGGGCTTTGTCATTGACTTCATTTGGAGCAGAATTGAGCCTATATGGGTTATTTATTTTCTCTTCTCACCATCCGTAGCAGAATATAGCAACCATTACAGAAGAAAGGATCAGGCCTGTCAAAGGGTATTTTTCCTCCTAGCTCCCTAACATGAATAGGAAGTTTGCAAGCACGTCCCCTGGACTGTAGCCTTGAATTAAAATAGCCGCCTGTGGTTCCATTCTTGGGTCACTGAAATAATACAAGTGCTCGGCAAATGCACATGTGCTTATTGTACTCCTTTTTCAAGAACTCATCGGTAACTGACCGTCACTTACACTTCTATTTGTGGAAATGCACACAGCTGGCGCTGCTGATACCCACGGTACACAGGTGGCAGAAAAATAACTATCCTGTTGATAGAGTTAACTGCAAAAAGAACATATGGGCCATGTCATAATAGATAACATTATGGCTGGGATGTTTGTTTGTGTCGTGCAATTTGTGTCATTTGATAATCTTACTCAGGGTGGGTTATGCCGAGAGACTTCTAAACAGCAGATTATGTTTGTTATAGAGACACAGAGTCTGGACTCTGGTTTTTGCTGTGCTCAGTGTAGTACTCAGTGCACAGGGTTTGTATAGGTGGTTTTAAGCTACCTTTTATGTTCCTCCAATCCTGGAGCTGGGACTGTCCCCAGGGTAGATTAGAGTAGCTCCAGAGGGTGTTTTAACAGCCAGGGATGTCCAAGGTGTAAGAATCCCCTGGCCATGTCCTCTTCCCTGCAGCCACAAGGAGCAGTGGGAGTGGTGTAAATGCTGCTACACTGGCTCTTCAACCCCACCCCCCAAGGATTTCTCAGAAGATCATTTAAGCCAGTTTTGCATCGCTGGAGACTAGCCATAGATTTGAAGGCCAGAAGAGACCCTTGTGATCATTCAGTCCAACCGCCTGCATTTCAAAAGCCAGAGAATTTCACCACTAAACTTCACCATAGCGGGACCAAGAATCTGACCTGTAAGGCAGAACTGTCCCTCCATTGTACTTAGTTAATAGCATTGGTCCCCAGGAATTCCATGGATAATAACCAGGCAGTGAAGCGGATCATTGCTTGAATACTGTTGCATGTCTTATGTACCTGCTTAGACATGGCAAGCGAAGGTCAGGATGACAAGCCAAGCCATCATTGCAATGAAGTTCCCAGATGTGTATTACTGTGACTATCTTAATTCCTATTAGAGAGACAACACTTAATTACTATTGTGAGATAGAAACAATGCAAAAATCATAGTAACCGGAATTATGCCCTTGCCCGTTTTTGTGGTTAGTGATACCCCGGCATAATGAGACACAGAACTCCAACCAACCAGATAATCAAAATTCAAAGTTGCACACAAGGTTTCTTAATAATAATTAATAATGCATTTCTCTTTCTATCACACATTTTAATGTAATGAAAAGTTTATGTAAATCTCCCAGCATGAAAAGATTTGCTGCTGATTAAGGGCCAAAATCTGTTCACAGTTACACTGGTGTAAATTCCAAAGTAACTCTGTGGCAATCAGTAAAATTGCGTATTTGTGTTGATGTAAATTTGGCCCCAGGCAAAATCCCTTAGTTCAAGTCAATGGTTTTGAAGAGCAGAAGTCCAAAGAATTCTTAGCTGGAATTTAAAGAAAATTAATAACCGAGGATGTTATGGACTGAGCCCTTCCAATCTTTACAAAAGGAAATTTTGCAGGTAATGAGTAAATTATTTTTTTTCTAATGCAATCTAAGAAAAAGAATAAATGGATCAGAATATCAGCTCATGTAAACCAGTGTAGCTCTGAGGAAGTCAGTGGAGCGTTGCTGGTTTACAACAACTGAGGATCCGGCCTATAGTTCCGTAGGTAAAATTGCTCCAGAAACACTTGTTCACTACATTTGTGCACGTACGTGCAGTAACACCTTTCAGCTGACGTCTCAAAACACTTAGCAAACGTTAATGTCTCATAACTTCCCTGTAAGCTAGCCAGGCATTTTCACACACACAAAGGAATTATAGGTAAAGTCTATGCAGCCTGCAGCAACTAGCATCCCAACCCAGATCGACAGTTTCAGGTTTGCACAGCTCACATTCGCCCCCTAAAAATAGCTATGTAGACAATGCTTTGAAGTTGCAACTTAGCCTGAGAACCTTAGGGCTTGTCTACACTTGCAGCGCTGCACCAATATGCTGCACCTCTGTAGCGCTCAGTGAAAACACTACCTATGCCAATGGGAGAGCTTCTTAATCCACCTCCCCAAGAGGCCAGAGCTATGTCAGTGGGAGAAGCCCTCCCATAGACATATTGCTGTCTACACTGGGGAAATCCACACCCCTAAGCAACAGTTATATCGCCATGAATTGGTAGTACATAAGAACATAAGAACATAAGAAAGGCCGTACCGGGTCAGACCAAAGGTCCATCTAGCCCAGTATCTGTCTACCGACAGTGGCCAATGCCAGGTGCCCCTGAGGGAGTGAACCTAACAGGCAATGATCAAGTGATCTCTCTCCTGCCATCCATCTCCATCCTCTGACGAACAGAGGCTAGGGACACCATTCTTACCCATCCTGGCTAATAGCCATTTATGGACTTAGCCACCATGAATTTATCCAGTCCCCTTTTAAACATTGTTATAGTCCTAGCCTTCACAACCTCCTCAGGTAAGGAGTTCCACAAGTTGACTGTGCGCTGCGTGAAGAAGAACTTCCTTTTATTTGTTTTAAACCTGCTGCCTATTAATTTCATTTGGTGACCCCTAGTTCTTGTATTATGGGAATAAGTAAATAACTTTTCCTTATCCACTTTCTCAACATCACTCATGATTTTATATACCTCTATCATGTCCCCCCTTAGTATCCTCTTTTCCAAACTGAAGAGTCCTAGCCTCTTTAATCTTTCCTCATATGGGACCCTCTCTAAACCCCTAATCATTTTAGTTGCTCTTTTCTGAACCTTTTCTAGTGCTAGAATATCTTTTTTGAGGTGAGGAGACCACATCT
Organism: Mauremys mutica; assembly: GCF_020497125.1. NCBI lineage: Eukaryota > Metazoa > Chordata > Testudines > Geoemydidae > Mauremys > Mauremys mutica. The sequence goes on along the minus strand of NC_059081.1, from coordinate 6,464,595 downwards.
GTACACAGTATTCGAGATGTGGGCGTACCATGGATTTATATAAGGGCAATAATATATTCTCAGTCTTATTCTCTATCCCCTTTTTAATGATTCCTAACATCCTGTTTGCTTTTTTGACCGCCTCTGCACACTGCGTGGACATCTTCAGAGAACTATCCACGATAACTCCAAGATCTTTTTCCTGACTCGTTTTAGCTAAATTAGCCCCCTTAGTGTAGACCAAGCCTGAGTTCTGCCCTGAACCACAACATCCACACTGCTAGCTTGAGCCCCTCTGGATAAGTCTGTCTGCCCAGGCTGGGAGGCTCACGCTGTTGTAGCATAGACATGCCCTCTATGTTACCCTAATTATGGAGGTGCCACTAAACAGCCTTAATCAGCGCCATTGCTTGGTGTCACGTTACTGATAGGTACTCTCACACTTAGCACCAGCTTCACGCAGGTTTTCACAGGGAATATAAATGAATTGTGTTGGAATTGGGAGGTTCCTTGCAGGGTAAGGTTCTATTCGGTATCATAGAGTCATAGAAGATTAGGGTTGGAAGAGACCTCAGGAGGTATCTAGTCCAACCCCCTGCTCAAAGCAGGACCAACACCAACTAAATCATCCCAGCCAGGGCTTTGTCAAGCCTGACCTTAAAAACCTCTAAGGAAGGAGATTCCACCACCTCCCTAGGGAAGCCATTCCAGTGCTTCACCAGCCTCCTAGTGAAATAGTTTTTCCTAATATCCAACCTAGACCTCATCCTCTGCAACTTGAGACCCTTGCTCCTTGTTCTGTCATCTGCCACCACTGAGAACAGCCGAGCTCCATCCTCTTTGGAACCCCCACTTCAGCTAGTTGAAGGCGGCTATCAAATCCCCCCTCACTCTTCTCTTATGACGAAGGGCGGCAGAATCTGGTTGTGTATTATTGTATTTAAACAATCTTAAGCCCGTGTACTCACCGAGATGTATGCACAAATTCCCCAGAGACATCAATGGGAGTTCCAACTTTATAGCTAAGAAACTATGCCTCTTATATCCTTAACTTTCCCCTTCTATTAAAACCCCTTCTGATCTTGTAGGCCCTTGGACTGGTGAAAAGACTGATTCTCAGTAGCCTTTCCCACTTTCCCTCATACCTTTGGGTAAGCTGCTAACTCCTTACTCCAAACTTTGTGGTGAGCTGACCTCCTTGGATAGGCTGAGCACAGCAATGCCCACCAGATAGCAGCCTGGGGCTTGTGTGCCCTGGATGGTTAGGAAAATACATTCCTTCTACTGAAGCTCTTTTCTGAAAAGATTCCGGGCCCGAGACTGAAAGAACTCCTACTGAAATCACTGGGAGATCAGCACACAGTGACATGCACCCATGTGAAAAGGGCCAACGTTATGCCTATGCCTTTTAAAGACTTTGTGAGGACTTTAGCAGCGTATAGGATGTGTGCTGCACAAAGGCAGATTTCACCCAGGGAGAACTTCTAAGATGGGACTAGATTTGCAAGCTCTGAAACAAACTAGAAATAAAAGGGTGGAAAAAACCCCATAGTGACAGCCAGTTCCCCTCCAGGTCATGTTCACCTGCATCCATCTCCAAAGTGCAGCGATGCATGGAATGTTTGGAGGTAATGCAAACAAAAGCATTGGAATGGAAGGAGATAAGGGTTGCTTATGATGGTTTTTAGGAGAGGGAAAAAGTAAAACGAGGAGCCATTGCTCAGCAGATTGTGAGATTATATATATTTATTTCTGCCTCCTTTGAGATACTGTATTCCTGGAAATGAATGTAGTAAAATAACTATGGAAAAGGTGTGTTTGGTTTTTTTTTTAAACTCTGTAGAACCAAAAATGTTCAGCATGTGTCAATTACTGAGTTGCAAGAAAGCCCCAAAGATTTTCAGAATTTTGTTTTGTCTTCTTGTTACCTAATTACATGCTGAACTGCAAAGGTTTGTTCTTCACTTGTCCAAAAAAATTAAAAGGATGCAGTCAGTGCATTTTTTTCCCCAGAGCTTTTCAAATCATATTCTTTATCCTTAATCTTTTATGGAAAGATGTAAAGTGATACATTTCCTTTTTCACCTTGTGTACTTGTGGGTTTGCTATTGTTTGGCTTTTCACAAGTGCTGGGCAGCCACAACTGATGTTTTATTACAAAAGAGCAGAGAAAGATTTGTTTGTCTTTGGGTTTGAAAAGAAATGCCATAGCTTTAGATGAATTAGAACCATTCTCATTTTCTTTAAAAAAAAATAAAAAAATAAAAAAAGAGTACAACATATTGTCTGCTACATTGTCCGTTACATTTCACTTTACTGTCTTCTTGAAGAGTAATAATAAAACCCACAAATATTACTGTAATGAAACAGCTCTCGACCTGTATGCCCTCTGGTGGAAATGATCATTCATACAAAGGAGTCTAATATAGATCAAATATTGTGCAAATGTTAAATGTGTGCCGTATGTGGAGAGAGACACATTCCTTTAATATAGTTATTTGTTTGATCATTTCAGTTATATTTTTGCACAATGGAATTTGTAAGCTGGTGCGAAGGAAGTTTCCAACAAATTATTTGTCGTGCTTTTCATTAAAGTTTGACCATTTTTATTTTAACTTGTTTAACTTGTGCCACTGGTTTTATAAAAAGAAATGAACGTTGCATATTGCGCAAAGCTATTGAACCGTACCTAGTTATGGACACACGTTTTATAGATGGAAATGTGCTTTCCTTTTAAGGAAGCTTACAAGTCCGATACAAGTTGAGTAAGGATGGCTTCTTCATTTTCACCATTGACTCTGGAAACCTTGCCAACCGGGAATTACACCATGTGAAGATCAACAGAGAAGGAAAAGAACTCCTCATTCAGGTATCAAACCTACCTGCCATGGTTTACTTTCAGGGTCCAACTCACTACCTGTGCCCAACGTTAATTAGTACCTTACTTCATAAACAGTCGTGTTGATTTCAATGGACTTACTTAGTAGGCTTCATGTCACTATTTGTGCAAATCCCTACTCGGTGGTGGGAGCAAGGATTCACAATCTGGCACCACCGTGAGCAAGGCTGACAGAACATAGCTCTTACCAGATTGTGTTTTCAAATAATGTTGTTGATTATAATCTGAAATAAGGCATATGAGGCAGATCATTAGGCTCATAGACTTTACGGCAAGAAGGGACCATCATGATCACAGAACTTGATGCACTCAGGGCCATAACCTCTGGTTGAGTTACAGAAGTCCTCAAATCTTGATCTAAAGACTTCAAGTTATAAAGAATCCACCATTTACTCTATCTGAAAACAGCAAATGACATTCCACAACACAGAGGAATGTAATTCCCCTTCGACTCCACCCCATTCCAGGGTCTCTGCCAGTTTGACCTGGGGGAAAATTCCTTCCCAATCCTAAATAATGCTATCAGTTAGACCCTGAGCAAATAGGCAAGACCCTGCATAAGACCTCAGACACCTGGGAAAGAATTCCATGTAGCAATTCAAAGCCTTCCCCATTTAGTGTTCCACCTCTGGCCATTGGAGCCGGCGCAGATGGGCCATATGCCATTGTCAGCAGCCTCATCATACCATCCCCTCCGTAAACTTATCAAGTTCAGTGTATTGGCGAATTTGAACAAAAGAGCCACGGTGAGTGGAGGCATGTGGGAATCTCATTGATTTCAGGTGTATGTGTCCCAGAGTTGAATGTGACCCATAATTTGACTACATGAGGAGGAGGAAAGACTGATAGGGTTAGATTGTGTGACTATTACCATTCACATAAACAGTCCCATTAACTTCAGCAGGACTAGCTATGTAAGTGCTTACCTCATCTACTGTGACAACCTTCTATCAGCGGATGAGAGCCCCAAAGTCCTGTGCACCACCACTCTCCAAACACATCATTCTCACTGTCCTTTTGAGAAGCCATGCTGAGTCCAGGACCCGGTAGGTGGCCTGTTAGGGCTAACAAGCAACCTTGTGCTGTCCTGTTTTTCAAAAGAAGAGCAGGGAGTGAGTGCACAGCAGTGTCTGATGCTCTCATACCCAGGGGAATTTTGGCAGCTTTTTGGCAAGCTTCTGCTTATTTGCTAGGGCTGAATGGTATTTTCTGGCAGTTATTAATGAAAAGAGAGGGCAAGGCAGAGACAGGAAAGGAGGAGAGAGGTAAGGAAAAGGCAGTGAGAGAGAGCATCACACTTTGGTTTCAATTTATTGGCATAAAACTATAGACAGGTATTGGCTAAGTGAATGTAGCACATACAGCAGGTGGACCCAGTTCTGATCTGCGTCTAAAGCAAGCTTCACACTACCAGTTAGGATTTATAACTGATCCTAACTGTTATAAATTAGTCGATCTTATAATATTCCCTTATATTGCAGCTTTTTCCATATCCTTGCCAGTCAGTTTCCAGCCAGGCTTCGTTTGTTTGCCTGTCTGTGGCAATCAGAGATTAATAGGTGAGAATTCTCAGTGGGGGCATAAGCACGTGTCAGATATTTTATAGTTTCGTGCAGGAAAGGTTTCCTTAGAAGCCTGCTGTATGAATACTCTGACACACTTTTTGGCTTTTTCTTCAAAATTCAAGTACATTCACTTTGCGATCAGCGGGAGGCAGGCATTACCTGTATCCAGTGTGGAACTTTTCTACAAGATACTTCAGGGGTCTCTGCATGCTGCAATAATCAACTGTTTTTATTTTCCTGTTCCAGGTTGATCAAGTTCTCAAACTCAAGCACAACCTCTCGGAGATTGACTTCAAGGCCATCAAATCGCTCACCTTGGGCAAGGTCGGAGGTAGGCTGTGCAAATGGCTTGCTGGTTTGTCGATTGTACGGTTAAGACTCTATAATTATCTGTGGAGTGTGGTAGGCTTTTTCTTAACCTGTAAGGACTAAATATAACAGAGCTGTTATTTACATAGTAGCAGAAGCCCAGTGAAAAGCTTGTTGGTAGAAGCTTTGGCGATGTGAGTTGTTTGCCCTGATAGCAACGTTAACCTCTCTCCTCTTGTTGAGCCATCTAGAAAAGGATGTTGGGAAGACCCAGCCCCCCATGGCAGCATAGAGGCACTTCTGAAGCTCAGCATGCCCTGATTTACACCCCTGTGTGATGTGCAGCTCCACTATCTCATCTTGGGGGAGGGCAGAGATGTGCCCTCACCTCCTCCCCACCCTCCTTGGGGCTCAGATGCCCCCCTCCACACTAGCTGAGTGCTGCATTAGAGAAGCAGTTCCTGGGCTCTCATACAGTGTAGGAGCTGCAATTCTGTCTTCTATTTCCACAGGCCAGGTGAGCTGGGGTGGCCTTTTGATTCCCTCCCCTTTAACACTGCACACCTATCTCAGGGCCAGGAAGAATCTACCAGAAGCTTCAGACGAAGAACCCTTATTTTTCTGTTCTCAAGTGGGCCATTTTCTCATATAAGTTCCATTATTCGTTCCTGATAAGAACCTAATAGCCTCTTTATTATGACAAGAGAATGCTGTTGCTGGTCCCACAGCGAACCTGGACATCCAAATCAAGTCTGCCGTCCGGAGTGCTTACCGCTGAAGTGTCTTTTACCACTGCCATTTAAAGGTTCACTAATGGCCCCCAAAGCCTATAGAATTGAAAGCCTTTTTGGCAGACAGAGAAAATAGACATCCACTTGTGAGCTATTAATTGTACATAACAACAACCGCGCACTTGGTATCGTTCTTTGCCAGGTAGTATAAGTAAAGGGACTGATATTTTTATCTTGTTTATAGCCAAGGCTTGGCCTGTCTGTAGAGAAAAGCATCTAACAGCAACCCAAGCGCTGCAGAGCTGGTTTAGGTGCCTCAGAAGTTGGCACTCGACTCAATGCTAAGCTAATACCCCAATTGTGCAAGGTCCCATTGTGTTGCTGAAAGCATCCGCTGCCGCCAAATCGTAAAACCTCCCCGTGAGTGGTTCCTAAAGTTCCTAGTGTACTTGTTAGAAGAACAGAGATTTCAGACAGCTTGTGTCATGGACAAATCCCTCTTCTGTTTACCTCTCTTGTCCTGTAACTTCAGGTAGATATGTCATTCTCCACTTCCTTCATTAAAGCTCTGTCATGTTGCCTGGGCCAGAAACCTTCCTACCCAAATGGTGGGAGAAGTGTCTGCTGTACATAGAACATGTAGAATTTGGGCTACGGAACCCCACTAGTTACTTAAACAGGTGCCTTAGCCCTGGTCCTTCTTCCCAAATCCAGTTTTAAACTACATTTTCCTTAAGCAAACTTCTCCCCTCTATTTTGGTTGCATACGTCGGTGCCCTTCACTCCCTGTCCTACACTGTTGTATGGTGTATGCTGAGAGCTGTTAAACAGCAGCCATGTTTCATCCCAGAAGTAGCCGCCTTTCAGTCAGAAGGGTGGGAGCTCAGTTCTGCAGTCATCACATCTCACAACCCTTAAATAGGAGATTTATCTGAATACAAAATGTAGGATTGGGCCCAATCACTTTGGGATGTCAGGTCCTGTATAAGTGATATGATTATTATTATTGGTCTAAATTTAAATAAATTAAATTAATGGAGATACACCTAGAACTGGAAGGAACCCCAAAGGGTCATCAAGTCCAGGCCCCCTGCCTTCACTAGCAGGACCAAGTACTGATTTTGCCCCAGATCCTTAAGTGACCCCCTTAAGGATTGAGCTCACAATCCTGGGTTTAGCAGGCCAATGCTCAAACCACTGAGCTATCCCTCAAGTATTCAGTCATCTGTAATCCAATGGCAGATAAATACAACTGCTCCATAAGAATGGATTCAAATATGATTTTTTTTCTTTTTCCTCCATTTAGCTGTCTTTGCTCAGTTATCCAAGGGCCAGGTTTTCAAAACTGCTTAGTGCTCAGACCTGAGTCCAGGTTTTCACAAGTGCTCGGTTCCTGACTGAAATGGCCAGAAGTATTCAGAACCCAGCACCTCCCATTAATTAAAAACGGTTAGAAGGCTAAGTGGAAGCAGAGCTCTTGTGGAAATCTGACCCTCTGTTTAGGTGCCAGAGTGAGAACAGATGGGTACCGTGCTCTTTTGAAAAACTCTCCCCTGACTGTCCCCTTCTGCCTGCCCAGTCTCGACCTTCCATTTCCTCACTGCTCCATTTCAACACTGTATGTCAAGCTCTCTGAGCCTTTGCTGCCTAACTAGATGTTTTTGTCACCTCTTCTGCTTTCTGGGGCTTCGATTTTTTTCCCTTTCCTTTCCAATTAGCTTAGAAATCAGATGAGAGCTTCTTTTTTTTTCGTTTGAGAACCACATAAACACGCCTTTAGCTCTTGCAAGTAAATTTTATGAAATAAAAGATTTTGAAATTACATTGCAGCTTCTCCAGCTGCACTTTCTTTGTTCCAAAGCCACTTACACTTATTTATTTCTGCATCGCTGTTGCCCCATTCCAGGAGTTGTCCTCCGCTTTGGAGTTGCGTTCCGGAGGTGAAATCCTGATCCGGTTTAAATGAAAGGATTCTAGTCTGGTATCAAGAGACTGGGCTCAATTTTCTGTTCTACCACAGACTTCTTGTATGGCCCTTGGCAAGTCATTTAATCTCTATGTACCGTATCGGTAAAATGAGGATAATAGCATTTCGCTACCTCACAGGTGTTGTGAGGATAAATACATTAAAGATTATGGATACTACTCAATTGTATTTGCTTGTCTTGAACGCTAAGTTTATATTTAAATCTGTCTGTGGTTCCTAAATGTCCCCCAATGCCATAGTATCCAAGCACCCGGACGAACATTTGTTGAATTTATCCTCACAGCATCCCTCTGAGATAGGAAAGTATGATCATGCCCATACTTTGTTGTCATTTTATAAACACAGAGCTGGAACATGGAAGGATTTATCCAAAGCTCATTGATTGAATGGAAATCCTTTCATTGACATCAATAGGTATTGGATTCAGGTCCCAAATGGCTTGTCCAGGGTCATGCAGAAAGTCGAGGCCCAGCATGGAACACAGATCTGAGCCCCCAGTCCAGCACCTCTGCTTCCTTGTTGTCATCCCTCCTTGTTGTCATCCCTCTGTGCTAGTAACTAGATCATACACCCTTCCCTTTGGCCTCTTGTACATCAATTGAACCTAAGCATATTTGCATGCATGCAAGTCTTTCTATAAGGAGATGATATCACACAGCCCAACATGTCAGGTTTTTTTGTCTGAGTTTATTCTGACTTTACGGCTTTACATGTGGTTCTGCTGGGTCTAACCATATTTTCTTTTCAGCCATGTAATGTCTTATGTATGCAACACAATTAAAACAATGACATGTAAAAGTGGCCATTAGCTCAGTGCTTGCAGTGATCTGACTTTGGGTTTCCAACTTAACTCAATCTATTTGTCTGCAGCGACCCCAAGGTGTGACCCTCTTTGAAATGCTTTTGGATGGTGGTTTACTTTTTAACATATTGGTGAAATTTCTTCATTCATGCTTCTACAAGCCTAGCTCTTGCTCGTACATCTGCTGTAAATCTATCTGAGCTGCAGAAAAGAGTGTCTGACTTTCTACGTAGTTACTTCTTTGCCCCACTCTCCATCACCTTACCAGTAGCATAGTAGTATCAGAGTTAGGGTGGGGAACTTGCATTGTGGGTTAAGGAGGTTCTGAAGATGAATAGTATAAAGGTTTCTCCAGCGTGTATTTGTGGTGACCTGTCTTCACTTGTGGTTTCTCCACTTGTTCATATTTCAACCATCCGATTCATGATGGTAAAACCTGAATAATCCGCCACACCTTTGTGGAGTCACTTATTTCTTTAAGTGCCAGATCGAAAACCCATTGAAGTCCATAAGAGTCTTTCCAGTGACTTCAGTGGGCTTTGAATCAGGCCATAAATGTAATGTAAATTGGAGGTTTATTTGAAAAACAATTGTGCTCGCAGTGTGAAACAGTTATTATTTATATAGGCCTGTAAATAAACAGATTGGTTTATAGAATATTGCCAGTAAAATGATAGAGTTCCTGCCCTGAAGAGATCACAAACTAATTCAGATGAGTCTATTATTAGACAGGGGCACACACCAGCTGCAGGTTTATTTCAGAAGGTACAGAGACATCACCAGTGGGGAGACGGGTGTAGGAAGGCTTCACTAAAGAAGTGCCTCCTTAAGGAGAGGTGCAAACGGAGAAGAGGGATGAAGTATAATTGTGCCTGGGTGGTCACCTTTTTAGTAGCCAAAGAGGCAATAGGTTTCTCAGTGAATTAAAAGCTCCTGTCACTGAATATTATAGCACAGCTTTCAAAGAATGAACACACAACAACCGCAACCCCTTCAGTTCCACACCTCAACAACCCCACCCTGACCCTTCTTCTGTTCTTTATTAGCTGTTATATTCTTGCCCCTTCAAAACCTCTCCCTCCTGTTCCCTACCCATCTTGTCTTCTCCTGCCTCCTCAGAAGCACCAGAGCAGCCAGGAATAAAAAAATATCTCTCTGAGGTGCATTTCAGACCTGAAACTGCTTTTGCTGCAAGGAGCTTAATAAAGCAACTTTGAAGATGGAGTTGGGTATCCAGGATAAAAAAGAAAGTAGGTTGAGGGCAAGATGGCAGCGGCTAAAGATGAAATGGGAGGATAAGCTGAGCTGCCAGAAGTTCTGCTGTTGTTCCCACATCAGACAGCAGTAATGCCATCCTGCCTCTTCCAGAGTGACACAGAGGTCGCTCAGCCATCACTTCCAGCAATACAATTTAACTAGTGTTTTGTCTTAATCCTGAGAGAAAAATCTGTCCTCTGTTTCCCTAAAGATAACGCTCTCCAAAAGAAAGCTCTGTTCTCTCTCCCAGTCTTGTCTCCCCCTTAGCTTCCCTCTAGAAGCTTTATTTTTAGGCTGACTGATTGTTATTTGAATTGATTGCAGCTGTCTGCTCTTGAAAGAAGCATGTTTTCCATTGTAAGCCCTCTATACCTCTCCATTTTCTTGCATCAATTGCCTCTTGTCTCATTACAATGTACCGTATTGTGAGCCCTGTTGAAATCAAACAGGAGTGGCTGTGTTGGGGCACATTAAAATGAAGATGTCACAAATGGGTTTTGACATCTAACAAATGTCACATTACAACCTGAAGCGATGCCTGTTTTTAGCTGATGGATATCTTTAAGTATATATATATATATATACTGGGTCAAATTAACTTGGCTGAGCATACTGCGCTCTCTGTGTGAAATGCTCCATAAGTTGGGACCAAAGGACCAGCTCATTGTTTCTGTCCTTTGTGCCCCTTGCAAAGTCTGGTGGCAGTGGTGCCTTTGGGTAGGTCTACACTGCAGTAAAACACCCACGGCTGGTCCATGTTAGCTGACTGGTCCATGTTAGCCATGGCTGTTTTACTGCAGTGTAGACGTACCCTTTAAGTCACAGAAGTTGCTCCTATCACACTCTGGAGCTAGAAACTGCTCTAAGCTGCACTGAGTGCCCATGTTCCTGTCTCAAGATGCCCGTATGGCAGCCCCACTACACCTTGTATTCTGGTCTTGCCCCTTACATTAGGAAAGTCCAGAGTGGGGTGGACTAGAAACAGCTAACAATGGCTCTGTGCCCCCCAAGGGTAGTTGTAAGTAGGAGAAATCCTTCCATGGTTTTAATTGCTGACTTTGAGGCAGATTTACTGTGAGCACAGGGGTGCTCCAAGCTGCCTTTATGCAGGCTTGGATCTAGCCCAAGATGTGCATTATGTTTCTCCCAGGTCAAACCCAATATCAGCAACGCTTCTCGGTTTTGTAGCAGGACATGGCAGCCTATTTACGTGCATAACCATAGAGTGCCTGGTGCCTCGCTGCACATATTCATAATGAATGCAGGACTGAGACCACTTCTGTGTCATTAAATCAAAGTCAGCCCATTTGTTCGTGGCCAAGCGTAACCTTGCCAAGATTGTTCAGCCAACACAGTGAAACGAGGTGATGTTCTTGGTTTAACTCTCACAAGACCACCTTTCTATTGGTTGGGCTGAGAAAAGAGGCCAAGCATTGCATCAACATGGAAATGAAATGATCCTTTCAGCCCCCAGCTGTGGTCCATCCAGTACAGGGTTAAGACCCACTGAGGGAGAACTTAAACTAGTGGTATACCTGCTTCCGTTGAACTCAGTGACAAAACTCCCACTAGTGAAGTGCATGATAGGACACCCATGGACTGCAATGGGAGAAAAAGCAGGCCCAAAGAGAGAGGACTTTAATCTTCAGTGCTGTCAAGTTGACTCTTGTCACAAGTGTGAAATTGACTTTTAAAAGTAGCTGAGGAGGAATAAAAAGGACATTGAAAAGTGTTCATGCTTTCTCTTTGTCTCACCTTCCGAAGCCCCTTTGATCCAATGTCTCCAACACATTGGAGCCTTTGCTTTCCATAGCATTAATTACGTGAAAAAATACATACTTTCAAAGGCACATTTTTCAAGTCCTTCTTGATTGTCTTGGTCCTTTGAACATAATTATTTTCTGCCTGTTTAAAAAAAGAAATCAGCCCCTTTGCTTCTGAAGAGCATTTTGTAATTGCAGACTTACTTCCAGCAGAGCACTGAGGACCCACTCCTGCATTTTGGAGTACCTCTGTTGGGAAACAAGCACAGCAAGGTGTGATGTTCTCCCTGGCTGGGGTGCTCCAGTGCAGAATCTCATTGCCAATTACTCTGCTGCTCACTTGTACCTAGTGTGTGACAGTGCCAGGTGAAGGTGTGTAGTTCTAAGTACACGAGGACATTGTGAATGAAGACTGATTTGTTGTTGTTATTAATTTGTATTATCGTAGCTTCCAGAGCTACAATTAGGATTAGGGGACTCGTTCTATTAAGTGCTGCAAAGCCCAAACATAACAGATAGTCCCTGTGCCAAAGACCTTGCAATTTGGTTTCTTTGTTACAATCCAGAAAAATGAGCCACCACAACATTCTCGGCTTTATCATAGTAAATCACAAAATACCTTTAAAACTATTATCCTAGATGGAAATTTCTGGGTGATTCGTCGCACATCATAGGCACGTCCATTATGATACATTCATCTGTATGACATTATTTATGTAAATACTTCACACACGGCACAGCCAACCTGTGGAACTCGTTGCCATGGGATGTTGTGAAGGCCAAATGTATCACTGGGTTCAAAAAAGAACTAGATAAGTTAATGGAGAGTAGACCTATCAATGGCTATTGGCCAAGATGATCAGTGACATAAACCTATGCTCCAGGTATCCCTAAATCTCCAATTACCGGAAGCTTGGACTTGACAACAGGGGATGGATCATTCAAAATTGCTCGCTTCTGTTCATTCCCTCTGAAGCAGCTGGCACTAATGTCTGTCAGAGGCAAGATACTGGGACAGATGGACCATTGTCCATGATCCATGTAGCCCACGGACCATGGCCATTTTTATGACTCACACCAAATTTTGGGCAACAACCAAGAGACAGACAAGTTTTCAGTTTAGATTTGTAAGTAATAATTAAATTGGCCACAGAGCTCTCTGGTAAGAAAGAATATAATTCTGCTAATGGTTTGAAAATGCTTCAGGTGTAGCCTATAGCTGTATTTTCCCAGTATATTATATCCTCCGATCATACGAGGTTAACAGAGTTGGGCATAGTGAATGGTTGTCTAGCAGTCCACCAAAGAAAACTCTGGGTGCTGTGACAAATGATACTTGTGACTTAGGTGTTAGCTATTCCTCTGAGTCAGGCCTGGTCTACACTTAGGGCGGGGGTCGAACTAGGGTACGCAAGTTCAGCTACGTGAATAGCGTAGCTGAACTCGAAGTACCCTAGTTCGAACTATTTATCCGTCCAGACGCCGCGGGATCGAAGTCCGCGGCTCCAAGGTCGATTCCGCCACCGTCGTTTGCAGTGGTGGAGTTCCGGAGTCGACCGGAGCACGTGGGGAGTTCGAACTATCGCGTCTAGATTAGACGCGATAGTTCGAACTCCAAGAAGTCAAACTCACCGCGTCGACCCGCACGGTAAGTGTAGACATACCCTCAGAGAGGAACTAACGCTCCAGTGTATGGTGATAGATCACGACACTCCTGGAGATGTTAACTTTACTTTGTGTGTAAAACTGAGGCCCTGAAGACTTGTGGTCATTAAACGTCCTGTGACACTTTCTTGAAAAAATAAAGGTCACTAACCTCAGTGTCCCAGTGATATACTAATTTGGATAATTACACTATATCTGCCAAAAATCCTCCATGCAATTTCACTAAGGTATTCACTTTGTCTTCCTGCTCTTTAGTTTGCTTATGGATTGCTAAGCAGCTCAGCTGTTCCACCCTAGAGGTGTCTGCCTTTCTCATTTATCCATCACTGCATTGGGTTGCACATTGCTTTACATGTTAAAGGTTTTACTTCAAATAGCAGAGATGGATGAAGCAACAACATTATGTAATATTTATAGTGGAGAGTGCATATGAACAGCAGAGAAGACGTCTTGAAGTCATCATAAGAATCTTAAAAAATCAATAACTAAATCTAAACCTAAACCTCAATTTCAAGGGAGTCAATGTAGACACATGAGGACCAGAATAACAAGCGAACAAGAACAATGAAAGATTAAGTGAGCTGTGAAATCCGGCATAGCTTGCAAGGAGTGGACACAGGAGTCCAGAAAGAAGGCAATTGCATTAGTCCATAATTGGACTAACTAATGCATGGACCTGCAGAGAAGCTTGAATAATTATTTTAAAAATATGGATGAGTAAAATTCATGAGAGTGAGCAGCTAAACTACTTAAAAAGCTGACGAGTAAAAAGCCAAACTTCTCACCACAGACACAGGAGACCTGCAGGAGATTTAACCTGAGAGAACAAAAGTGCAGCACAGTAAGATCAAAAGACCAAAAAATACTGAACTGCAGATTCAATTCAGGTAAAATTTACCAAGCCAATTAAACACTTTGGAGGAGTCATAGAGTTTAATGTCAGAAGGGACCATTATGATCATCTAGACTGACCTGCTGCATAACGCAGGCCATAGAATATTTCACCCAATGATTCTTGTATTGAACCCAATAACTTAGAGAGAATCATAGAAATGTAGGCCTGGGAGTGACCTCATGATCTGATGCAGTCCATTCTCCCATGCTGAGGCAAGACCAAGATATTCCACCAATTTGTGGTGGAATATCTTTCAGAATCCAATGTAGTCATGATTTAAAGACTTCAAATGCTGGAGAATCCACCACAACACCAAGTGAGCTATTTTCATGGTTAATTACCCTCAGCGTTAAAATTGTGTGCCCTATGTCTGATATAAGTAAGGATTTGCGCTATCCATATGAGAATTCAAACAGTGGGGTCAAACCTGCAAGCCCAAGTTAAACAGAACTCCCATGGGCTTCAGTGAAAAATCTGAATTCTGAGGGCTTTCAAAACTGAACTCAAAAACATAATTGTAAAGAAAACCATAATTCTGCAAGCATGATTCTTGTCTGAGCATTCTCAGTTTTTCAAATGTAATAGTCTTTTAGTGGCTAGTCCAAGTGGGGCTTTTAATTCTGATTTCAAATAACTAATGAAACTGTCATATAACATCTCTTAGGCTTTTCAAGCGACCATGAAACACAATTCAATATTTATTGGGTTTCCCCTTTGGTGGGTGGAAACAGAACAAAGCAACTAAGATAGTGTTAGCTCTGTAGGATATGAAATATTCACCCCTTGTATTAGAAATATTAACGAAGCAAGAATAGATGTGTTGGGTAATGTTCACTAAGATTTTTGTAACTTCCATGAAGACAGAAGATGCTCTAAATCACTGTTTTCCCATGTTTTTGTAAGCTCCGCTTCAGAAATATAGAGTCAATGCTTTCCTTCCCCTGGCAACCTCACCATCTGTTGTTACAGGCCTACCCATATTAATTTATACAGCTTCCACTTCCCCCTCTGCACAAACGCTTTGGGAAAGTCCAAAGCATAACTCCTGAAAGTTAGATTGTATCCTACATCAGGAATGGAAGTATTTCCATTGAGACACTCTTTGTTGTTGTCCTTTGAAACATCTCTCCTGTGGGGAAAACACAGAATGTTCTTGTCATCTGGGTATATCTCACTTAATTAATTTCCTGACATTGAAGGGA
Source organism: Mauremys mutica (assembly GCF_020497125.1). Classification (NCBI taxonomy): domain Eukaryota; kingdom Metazoa; phylum Chordata; order Testudines; family Geoemydidae; genus Mauremys; species Mauremys mutica. Next base: position 6,449,541 of record NC_059081.1, on the reverse strand, counting down.
CCCCGGGCATTGGTGCATCTCGGTCCCTCCTATTCTCTTCCTGTGGCACATAATAGTTTAGACTCCTGTGGACTGTAATACCATGGTCTAACTTCAATTGTTGGATTTAGCATGTTGGTGGCATGCAGGAGATCAGACTAGATGGCCCGGTAGTCCCCTATGGCCTTACATTCTATGATTTATGATTGTTTATGGTAGCACCAAATATGTAATGGTTATTTCCAGACAAACAACAGGAACCTGGTTAGGGGAAGGAGAACAACAGAGGCTATTTATTTACAAGCCAACTCCATTCACTATAAGTAGCATGGTAGATGTACATCTTTAAGAGGGATTTAAATGTGGATATCATCTCAGACCTAAGGGTCCAGTGGAAGAAGGAGGTAATTGGGTGAGAAGCCGGTGAATGAGTGAATAAGGTCAGATAAACTGGCAAAGAGTTTTTTAATCAACACGCAAAAGGAAACATTTAAAACACCTTTTTGATTGTGTTGTGTGTTGCAGATAGTCTGGGACTAGATTCTGAGGTCTTGAAGGCAAACTCATATGGCTTTATTGGATGCCTGTCCTCTGTCCAGTACAATCACATAGCTCCACTGAAGGCCGCCTTACGACATGCCAGCATAGCCCCCGTGACTGTCAAAGGCTCCTTGACTGAATCGAGTTGTGGATACATAGCAGAGGCTGATGTGAACACCATCACCACAGTATATTCCTCATCAGGTATGTTCTGTCAAGAAGCGAAGGCTTCCATTAAACCAGCCTTTTAGAGCTCAGCATGGGGTTTGCTCCTCCCCCTTCCTGCTGTCACGGTAAGTGTGATACTAGAAGCAAGATGGCTTGGAAGCCATCAACACACAAGTGATCGGGATGTACAGATAATAATTGGAGACTGATCCTAAACAACTGATTAAGATCCTGTATTGTCTGCAAAATGCCCACAGGAATGTGACATTATAGGAGAGTAAAGCCTGAGTTGCAAAGGTTAGTCCAAACACTGTCTCAGGAATATGGGCTTTCAATTGCCATTGGAGGCAGTCCGTGAAGTCTGGTATCATGGCTCCAGTGCTGGAGATTTCAAAGGAAAACAAAAGCCTGGTATGGTGTTGCATATAATACAACTGTTCCTGACCCGAGATCCTGACCAGCATATGCCCTGAAGTCTGAGGAATCATGCCATTTACTAACTATAATTTTACTCTAGCTAGTGTAAATCATAGAATCATAGAAGATTAGGATTGGAAGAGACCTCAGGAGTTCATCTAGTCCAACCCCCTGCTCAAAGCAGGACCACCACCAAATAAATCATCCCAGCCAGGGCTTTGTCAAGCCGGACCTTAAAAACCTCTAAGGATGGAGATTCCACCACCTCCCTAGGTAACCCATTCCAGTGCTTCACCACTGGAATGGGTTTCCTAATATCCAACCTGGACCTCCCCCACTGCAACTTGAGAACATTGCTCCTTGTTCTGTCAATGCATGAGTGTTAATCTGTGTGTCTTTCTCTGAATACGTGTATCATTCGCTTTATTTTAAGTGAAGGCACATAACTTGAATGTTCCTAGCTGATGATCCTAAGCAGTTCATTTTCCTCTGCAGTCATGAAATTGCCCCCTGGGACTCTTAAGCGGTTTGCATATGTGTATTAGTTATGCCAGGGGAAAAAAGAACACAGAGAGCAGCTGGTAATACTGTCACCACAGGCAGGGACACACAAGTCGCTGTTTTAGTCACTAGTGGATGTGGCAGAGACCTTAATAACCAGAAAGGAGTGAAAAATGGAAGGTTTGGGTTTTTTTAATCCTTTGAACTATGAATTCACTTTATCTTCTCTGCTTGATAACTCATAAAGCTTCCTATGTTTTATATCCTTATGCCATTTATTTCCTTGATATTTGGACTTGCAGCAGATCTCCCTTTCCTTCAGCTTCTACCCATGGTATTCAGCAGAAAACAAATGATGCTATTAGCGGTTTGCATAGGGAGAAATAATTAGGCTTGCTCTCTGTGTGGGGAATGGATTCCAGCTGATGTGTGCTTTGTTTTTTAACTGAAGAAACATGGCTTGTTAATGGTGAATGGTTTAGAATTGCTGTGTGTGTGCAGGCACACATGCATTCTCATGTGTGTTTACACACAAACCCTGTCCATCACTCTGTGGGTCAAATTTTGCTCTCACTTATCTCAGGCCAACCTATAAAATCAAGAAGGGGACATCTTAGGATAAAGCTTAAGTTTCAAAGAATGAATTGAAACTCTGATTTCAGATACAGCGGGGCAGGATTTAGACTTTCATATTTAAATCTTGCAATTAACTAGATGTAAGGCAGTGTTAAGGTTAAATAAGCACTCAGATATCAGCTAATGCAGAGTCGTGGTGAAAGCTCAGTGTTATCTCTGCATATTTCTGCTTTAAAATATGGTCACCCTTTTATCGTGATAACTGATACCTAATATAACCTCAACATTCAAAGTGGACTTCTTTTGTAGATTTCATTGAGACTTAAATCAAGCCAATTTTGAAAACTGTATGTTCTATACTGTGAGTAATGGTTATATAAGAAATTCCATTTTGTATTCCATTATACTTTATATTAATTTACATATAATTAATTTTGATATATATATATAGAAAGACCATATTTTAAGGAGTAATTACAGGAGGGCAGAGTTAAGGATTAATCTTCAGCTTTACTGTGCATTTCTCAGTTTATCAGTTCTTGATTTGTCAACTCTGCATGTCTGAGAACAAAAAAACAAACTTCAAAGACTGCTATACTTGTGTGTGCCAATTTTCTAAGCCATTGATAGAGCACAGATATCTGCCTGAAAAGCCTGACGTGAATGTGTGAAAAAACTTTCAGTGCTCATAACTTGAGAACTATTAAAGCACTTTCCTTCAAACTTGGAATGTTTGTTAGATCTTCAGGAAAGTTTCTTAGCAAACTACTTTTGAACAAAATCCACTCAACTATAGTTGATTTATCCATGCACAAAATTTCTGATTGGAACATCTGAGGGGAAAAGTGACTTCCCATGATGATGATATTTTGTAATGTTCCATAAATCAGTCTCTCTTACGTGGTAGCACATATACTAGTTGCTACCCCAACTCCACATTGATGGCACCCTGATGTCTTACTCTACTAGGATGTTTACAGTATATTTAAAATACTGCAAATATCACAGTCTATTAAAATGTTTGTTTTTTTTCCTGAAAATATGTATTAGTGGCCATTACTATATTTTGAGGGCTAGATCCTCAGCTGCCAGTTTATGCCAGTGGAGGATCTAGACCTTGTGTATTTAAATTAAATATCCCAAATACTTTCATAAGTCAGATACTGTACAAAAATATTTTGCTTGTGGAAGTCATGTGAGACATTTCATGTCCCCATTTCACTGAGGTGCCCTTTGGTGCGAATTTTTTTCATGCATTATCTCAAGGGTCATATCTAAAAGAGAAAGAATGTCCTATTAAAATCTCATATGAGACATAGTGCTTTTTTTTCCTCCTTGGCTGCAGAATTTACCATGATCCCACAGGGGAAGGTTCTGCTGTCACTTGCCATCTGCTTCTCTGCAACAAACACCTTGTTGTCTTGTATCCTGACTTTATTTCTTGGGTGAAACATAATTCGCAGAACCTTTAAGGTCTGTCGACCTGCATTCTGATTAAATCACAGAAAGAAACTCAAAGTTACCTTTAAATCCCCAACACTTGTTTTGGATTTTTTAAAAGTCGTTTAGCTTCAAGTAATTTTTGGTCAAAGACTAAAGACTCTTTAATAGCATGTATGGCCAACATTTTACACAATGGACATGTGGATCAAAAGTCTCGCCTACCCCTTATTCGTTTTATGCAATCTCAGAAGGTGACTTGTGATGCCAGTCAGAATTCTCTGTCCAAGCCATAGGGAGTTATGACAATTTACACCAGCTAATGATCTGCCTCATGATGCGCAAAATTAGCTACATAGTCAACTCATGTATAAACCAAACTTTTCTGGTCTAAAATGAGTTGGTATTTCACAAGGTCTGCTTCTACCTGAGCAATTACTTCTCCAGGTACCCAATCTCCATGCAGTGGGAAAAGGGAACTTGCAAAAGAGCTGCAGTGGGTTCCACTTGGGGAGCCCATAGCCCAAATGGGTGACTCATGCAATCCTGGCTGGTGAGCATTTCTTTATGTCAGCAGTCCCATTGATTTCAAAATCTCTTCTGCGACTGCATCTGCTCTGAACATCAGCAATCTGCAGAAGTGCAAACCCTCCTCTGTTTACTGTTAGTTTGTAGGCATCTGTTTACAGGAAGGGAAATGCTTTCATCTTTAAAACTGGCACGAGAACAACTTCTCAAACCTCAGAACGTCTTGGGCCAGATGCTCTGTGGTCTACGGTTTGTGAAGCCATTTACATCGGTGAAACTGGGTGTAAATGGTATCCTTTAGCACTCGCTTTGCACTAGTGTAAATGACTGCCCGAGGTGCCGGGCAAAGGAGAATGAGGCTCTTTCTAAAGAGTGCAAAGCAAAGCTGGGTAAAGATGAAAATTCAGCCCCATCCAACTCACAAATAAGCTCATTTGTCTGAAGTAAAAAATCCCACTTAACGAAATACTAAGCGTCTGCTGAGTCAGCAACTAAAGCAAGAATGCTCAATAACAATGAGGCATTGCAGCATTTTGCATCTCTTTCTCAGGCCTCCGCATCTCGCCTTTGAAAGGAGCAGTCTAGCAATGCCATACAATCTATTCCCGAGACCATCAGAACTAGCTCCCAAGTACAGGCCTACGTGTGATAACCTGGAGGCTTGTAAAAGGGGAGAACAGCAGCTCTGCATTCCTGCAGACAGACACTAAAGAGAGAAAAGGGTGAGCTGAGAGGAAAGCCCTCGTATGAGGATACAGACAGGCTGGATGGTTCAGAGCCAGAGCCAGAGGTAGATCTGGGACATGCGGGGACAGCGGGTGTAATTTATCATCGTTCTGTTGGCTTTCAGTGAGGGTTTGACCCATACTCTGGATCTGGATATGAAGCTCCCAAAGTTTAAGGTGTTTGATTCCCATTTTGGTTTGGTGGAGATATGGAAAAGCTGGCTCTGGGAACCGCCCCTCCCCCACTTAGACAGTGTTTGGATACAGGAGTTTGGAACCCTGATCTCTTTAGTACCCTCTAGATGCTCCAGTCTCCTCAGTGAAGAGCAATGCTCACTGTGCAGTGCAGCAGTAATCGTTTGGCAGATCCTATGTGCCAAAATCAGGAAGTCTTCCTTCTCAAGGCTGAAAGCAGCCACAGAGGGGACATGGGTGCAAATTAAGGACGGGAATGGATGTGATAACACGAACCAGAAGGACCTGTAGCAGCTGAAGGGGGAAGATCAGAACACGTCCAATTTAAATGCACCCCACTGACAGCTTCTGCCTTTGGAACATGTGGTGTCACCATTGTTCTGCATTGAAGAGGGAGTTCCCTTCCAACAGAGCACCCTCCGTGCCTCCCAGACACTGTTTCTCTCCCTCAGATTGAACCTTACCCATATATCCTATATTAGCCTCCTCCCTTTCCAGATGCTGCTTAGTCTTGTCTCTTTGGCATTGTAATATTGTTCAGTCTGACAGAGGCTCCCAGCAGGCTACCTGGGTCAAATGTCTCACTGTGGTAGGATTATAGGGTGGTGTTTTTACCCATTTAGTTTCTTCTTGCATTCATGGTTTGCTCGGCTTTATCTCCGAAGGTCCCTAAGAGTGTTGTCCTGTGATTACCTGTTTTTAAGAGGGCTCTTCTCGGCTCCAATTCTCTAATCCCCAAACCACATATTTTGAGGGCAGACCAGGGTAGGTAACTTCATTCCAAGTGCTGAAGCAAACTCAGCACGTTGCCCATAGACAATGAGCTGTTTTGTATTTAATCAACTGCAGATCCCTTTGGGAAGTCGGATGAGCGGGAGCCCCTCACCAATGCAATCAGAAGTGATTCAGCTGTTATTGGAGGTAACTGTTTTCTTTTTTTTCTTTTGAATGATGCAATCAGAAAATATCCCCCCCCCCCCCCAGAAAACAAGTACACAGGGTATTTCCAGCAAAATGCTTAGCAGCACCTTATCCTCATTTTCTGCTCTACTGTAACACAGGGCTTTACAAGGCTGTTGCTGCTGCATTTATTATTAATATTCATTATATTATGGCAACATCCCAATGTTCCAATCAGGACCAGGGACTATTATCCTACATGCTCCCTAAATAAATAGAGAGAGGCAGTCCATATTCTGAAGATCTTAAGTCTTTTCATAATACAAAATAGCATCTGTTTTTCTGAGACATGGCTCAGTTGTGAGTGCTGCACACAAATACACACCTCTGACTGGTCATGTAATGTTGCATTCATATCTCGTCTACCTTCAAAGTTCTCTAAAAGCTCAGTGTGGTGTGTAATGGAATTCCTCAGACCACATGGAAACCCTCTTACAAGCCAAAGCATTGGTTGATTCCCAACTGGTCCTCACACCGTCATGTATTGTTTTCCACATTCCATTAACAATCAGCATTTATCTCAAGGGTGTGTTGCTTTGCAGTGAGTTGCTTTTCATGATACCGGTACTCTATGGGCCAAATTCCCACAAGGTTTACACAGATGTAAGTTAAGAGCGAGCCCCCAGTGAATGAAGTTGGCCAGAAAGGGAAGTTGTGGAGATGAGGGAACAGAATTTTCAAAACACTCAGCACTGGCCTAACTTTGCTCTCATTGAAGTCAATGATTGGCTTCAGGCAAGCAGAATTAGACCAATGTTGAGCGTTTTTGAGAATCTCACCCAAGGTGGCTGTATTCTCCCTTGTGCAGGATAGAAACCCCCAGATGGCAGCACTGGGGCTATGTCTACACAGCAGCTAGGCGCCTGCAGCTGGCCTGTGCCAGTCGACTTGGGCTCAAAGGCTGGTTCATTGCTGTGTAGACTTTCCAGAGTCGGCCAGGCTCTCAGACCCTGTGGGGTGGGAGGTCCTAGTGTTCAGGCTCCTGCCCAGTCCCGCACAGCAATGAAACAGCCCTGCAGCCTGAGCCCTGTGAGGCTGAGTTAGCTGGCACGGACCAGCTGGGGGGTTTTCTTTGCTGTGGAGACATACCCTGGGAGGCTAGGATAGAGGACTGGGATGCCCTTGTAACCCACACACTGTCTGGGTTGGCTTGTAGCTCATGCTGTAGAGGCTCATGCACTGAGGTCCCCAGTTCAATCCTGCTCACCAGCAACCAGGGTCTGTCAGTGTTATGCATTTTCTAAGCAGCCTCCTCTGGGAAAATCTTTGTTTCTGTTTTCCCTTCCTGTTCTTACTTTCCCCTCTCTGTCCCCAGGTGTAATAGCAGTCGTAATATTCATCATCTTTTGTGTCGTGGCCATCATGAGCAGATTCCTCTACCAGCACAAACAGACACATCGAAGTAGCCAGGCGAAGGAGAAAGAATACGCAGAAAACCTCGACAGTTCCTTTAAAACTGACGTTGACTTGCAGAACACAGTGAGTGAGTGCAAACGGGAATATTTCATCTGATGGATTGTGTGGTTCCTTCTTACTCTCCTCCCCACACCTGGCCTTTTTTCTTTTCTTACCCATTAATTTATTTGCCAGCTTTTAACCTTTTGGAAGGAGACTGCCCTGCACAGGAGAGACTGGCAGACACTTCAATGCCTCATTCCCTTCACAAAAACTACCACAGTTACATCGACATCTCAAGAGACCTGCTATTCTACTCTGGACAGAATAAGTTCACGGACTTGCATGGTTGCCTATTAAGTTTCTGGATTTCTCAAGTCTTATGTTGTTTTCTGGAACCATTTAACTCACCACTGTATTCGATCTGAGCTATATAAACTAGAGGTAAAGTACTGTAGTTAAATAAATAGCATCACGGCTTTTGGGACAGGGTAGCAGGAAAGAATGAGACCAAAATGCCTGATTTATTATAAGATGCATTTACACCAATCATAAAGTAGCAGCTAGGTCCTCAGTTGATGTAATTTGCCATCAAACTGTTGACTTCAATGGAATTACACCATTTTTCACCAGCTGGGAATCTGGCAAGAAGTTACAATTATTATTTTCTTTCTCTCTTTAAGCTCCTTCCCCCATCCTGCTGTCCTTTTACTGTAACTTTTAGGCTTACAAATGCTTTTAGAAAATACAGGAATACTGATACCAGCATTGGACAAAATTCATTCCAGTGCACCTTGTATACCTCCGTCTCATAAGTCTGACTAGAACCAACGTACTCTAGCATAATTCTAGATGAAGCATGGAAGATAGTACTTAAAGGGTCTTAGGAGGCTTCTAGGACTTAGGTGCTCTATAAATTTCTCTGATGACTTGTCTGAAACATTAGAAGTGCAGCATACACACGCTAACATCATATAGAGAATGATTATGTGCTGAGGTCAAACACTTAAGCGACTGTGGCGAATTAAAAACAAACAAAAGAAGAAGACAAACGACCCCACCCAAACCATGAGATCTAAATTCTGCTGATTCATATAAAAAAGCCAAAATTGTTATTAAATTGCTTCTAAAAAACTGCATGAATGAAGCGATGGTGCTTCCTGTTTGTAGAAACCAGGATGTTTCCCCTCAAGAATAAGGAAAGGGTGGCTTTTAAAAATTGTAGCCAGACAAAGTGGATGAGGTTCATATCTTTTGTGGACGGACTTCTGTTGGTGAGAGAGACAAGCTTTTGAGCGTACACAGAGCTTTTCTTCATCTAAGCTCAAAAGCTTGTCTCTCTCGTCAACAGAAATTGGTCCAATAAAAGCTATTACCTCACCTACCTTGTCTCTCTAATATCCTGGGACTCACATGGCTGTGATAACACTTAGTCAAATTCATTCACGAGGAGAAAATTGTAAAGGAGCATGTACAAAGTTCTGGATGTTTTATTTTCTTCTCTCCCTTTCTCCAATGGCTTTCTGTTCTCTCCTGTTTGGGGACACTGGCTAACGGAAGTAGAAGGGACTCTAATCTGCCTCTATTCTTTCTGATGGATCACTGAACGTGGAATCAAATCTCTCTTTCACTCAAAAAATAGTGCAGGTGGGGAAGGGTTTGGGCCCAGCATGAGCTTGCATGATGGTCCCATCCCAGATGCTAGATGAGCCCTGACAGTGTGTTTAATGTCATACAGGGCCCGTCCTGGGAGCTTAACAGTCTAAGGATCTGATCCAACGCCCAAGAGAAAATGGGAGTCTTCCCATTGATTTCAGGGGGCTTTGGTTCAGGACGTAGGGCATCAGCCATACATCTGGACCCATATGGAGTCCCAAGGGCATTTCCACATGGTCACAAGCGTTTGCACTGCCAGAACTTGCTGCAGGAAAGGGACCAATAACAGACAATAGAAAGCAGTGGAGCTGCACAAAGCCCCAGATGGCCAGGGCTGTATAGGAGGCTGGGGAGGGGTTTAAATAAATGCAGGGAGCTTGGATTAATGGTTGCAGATGGTGGCTGATAGGCCTCAGGGAAATAGATGTTGAGAAGGAATATGAGCCAGTCTTGTTTTGATGTTCAGCACGCTCACTGCGTTACACTGCAATCATCGTTGGTCTCTTGACCGTCTTTGGGGGCGAATGGGATAAGTAAAGCTAGGCTAATACAATGATCATCAGGCCAACCAATCTGCTTTACAAGGCAAGCTTAAACTTAAAGGAAGGATGGCACTGCTGCTTCCCGCTCCTGCCAGCCAGCAGTCACCGGGTCTTGTGCCAGCTGCTTGTATGACATTTGGTTATGAGTGCCTTTGCATGCCGTGATGGACTCATTAGCAGGAAGATAGTGAAAGATGCAGAAAGGAATGCACCTAATGAGATCCTCAGCAAAGAGTTTCTTCCATTTATAAAGCTGCTCTGCTTTGCATGTTACAGGTGGATGGGGGGACAAGCATACATAGGAACAAATGTTCATCTCCCTCTTTCTGTGGACTCCAGGTTTTTCTTCCTTATTTTCAGCATGGTTTTGTCCAAGTTACCTCATTTTGAATGCTCTCACTGAGGAGGAGCTATTAATTCCCCCAAACATGTATTGCCTTTAGGAAGAAGAGATGGGGAATCAAAATCCACATTGTATTCAGATCTCCCACCCCCCATTACTGTGCCATGCATTTTTCCCTGGTCAACATGGCAGATTATAAATCATCTTTGTGCTTTGCTACCTATTCTTCTTTTCTTGATATAAAAAGTCACAGTAAGATATAGTGAGTCTAGCCCCAAGCCAACACAGTAATTAAATGGATAGAAAAGGGAAGGGTTGAGCAATCAAATAGAATCCCCTCATTATTTAAGTCCCTGAGAGGACAAGATTGCTTCGTGCAGTCCTAGAGTCTGAGCCTGCAAGGTGCCAAGCATTCTCAAGTCGGCGGGATGGCCCTAGTCAGGGCTTTGGATCCAGCCCGCGGGATTGCGCCCCGCAGGGCCTGTGCTGCTCTCAGAAGTGGCTGGCACCACTTCCCTGTGGCCCTTTCGGAGCGGGGGGGCAGAGGGCTCCGTGGGTTGCCTCCAGGCACCACGGGGAACCGTGGCCAATGGGAGCTTCAGGGGAGATACCTGGAGGCACACACAGAGCCCTCTGCTCCCCCCCCACCCCAGGGGACGCAGTGCTTCCTGGAGCGGCGCAAGGCCCAGGACAGGGCAGGCATGCAGGGAGCCTGCCCTGGCCCTGGTGCACACCGCTGCCAGCCCAAAGCCGCTTTAGGTAATCGGCACCGGGCCGGAATCTGAACCTCTCCTGCACCCTGCCCCTCAACTCCCTGCCGTAAGCCCCCTACCTGCACCTCTCACCCCTCCTGCACCCCAACTCCCTGCCCTGAGCCCCCGGTATACCCTGCACCCCGAGCCCCCTCATACACCCCGCACCTCTCCTCTGCCCCAGTCCCTTGCCCTGAGCCCCTCCCACACCCCGCACTCCCTCCTGCACCCCAACCTCCTGCCCCAGCCCTGCATACAATTTCCCCACCCAGATGTGGCCCTCAGCCCAAAAAGTTTGCCCACCCCTGGTCTACCACTTTAGGCCAATCGATAGCAAAACTGCCCAGCAGAACTTAAGAATGGCCATACAGGCTCAGACCAAAGGTTCATCTAGCCCAGTATCTGGTCTTCGGACAGGGAATGAACAGAACCGATAATCATCAAATGATCCATCCCCTGTCGCTCATTCCCAGCTTCTGGCAAACAGAGGCTTGGGATACCTTTAAGGCACAGTAGCAAAGCAGCACCACCACACCAGCTAGTTAGATGTTGTTTGTATCTGGAAGAGTGTTGGTGGCCCCATGTAGCTCTGGGTGGGTACATGACATGAGAGGTGTGGATTATATAAACACACATATAATCCCTAATCCAGGAAATCAATTCAGCACATATTGAAGTTTAAGCGTGTGAAAAGTGGCATTAACTTCAATGAGATTACGCAACTGCTTAGTCACAATCAGTGTTGTGAAATTGTATACACCCTGGGTCATTCTTTTGATGGGCAAATTAAAGGTTGAGGGGTTTTTTTTTGTTTTTGTTTTTTTAATAACCATCATTAAAAATCACATATAGGGCAGGCAAGTAAGTTTAGTAAAGTTTTAGGAAAATTTAGTTAGGTGTGTGTGTGTGTGAGAGAGAGAGGGGGGGTGGAGGACATACACATGAGGATAAATACATCTATCTATACTAGTGCTTCTCAAACTTTTGTGCTGGTGACCCCTTTCACATAGCAAGCCTCTGAGTGTGACACCCCCCCCCTTATAAATTAAAAACACTTTTTTATATATTTAACACCATTATAAATGCAGGAATCAAAGCGGGGTTTGAGGTGGAAGCTGACAGCTCAAGACCCCCCACACAGTAGCCTCACAACCCCCTGAGGGGTCCCGACCCCCAGTTTGAGAACCCCGGATCTATACATACCGATATATTGGACATAAACACACAGCTATTCAAACCAGTAAGAAACTGCTTAGACAAGTTAACAAATTGTGTATGCACATTGCACTCAAAATGATAAACTAGGGTATTATATTCTTGCAATGAAAAAAATAATGGAAAGCAATGAATTAGTATCCCAGTAAATGAGAACATGCTGCATTAACTGTGGGAAGCAAACAGTCCGACTAATTTTTCCTTTTTTTAGTGGTTTGGATCTGCTTTTTTTTATGCAATCATCATCTGTTTATTAATATACTAACTAGAACTGGTCAAAAACATAGGGAAACATTTTTTGCAAAAAGAAAACTTCAAAATGTCAGTGTTGTTGCCATTTTGTATAATTCTGAATAGATCCTTTTCCCTTTTTTTTTGTCACCAAAATTGTTCTCTCAATCTTTTTGTTTTACTTTATCTTACCGAAAACCCAGTTTTCAGTGGGAAAACACATTTCTCAGTAAACAAAAGTTTTTGAAAACTATTTCCATAACAATAGCTCAGAAGAGTTTATGGACAATTCTGATGCTGTGGAAATGCTTCAAGAAAAGTTTCATTTTTGAAAAAAGGCCAATTTTCAACCAAGAAAACCAAGTTCAGAAAATTTCAACCAGCTATTACGCCAATCTTGCTTTTATTAAATCAGTGATGAAAATTTGCATTTATTCCAGGAGGAACAGGATTGGAGTGGCAGATCTGTCCTTCAGGGCATCAACTTTAACATACTTGCCAACTTCATTCTCCATCTGGATTTCTTTACTAGACCAGGAGGTGGTCAGCCTGGCTCAGCCATGGCGCCACTGCCACTACCTGTGCTATCAAGGCTACACTGCTATTTATACTCATGCTAGCTCAATGAGCTAGCAGGAGCACTTGTACGTGAGCAGGGGAACCACACCCGTTTCTTGTAGTGTAGACGTAGCCTAAGGTACTAAATGAGCTTAACTCCTGTTTTGAAGTCTTTTGGTCAGGTCCTGAAATCCTTACTCAGCAACGAGTTCCCATCAATTTCAATGTCATGTATATGCCACAGCGATACAGTACTCAGTTCAAAATTCTCAAAAGTGACTAAGTCACTTGGCAAATTAAGTCCCATTTTCAGAAGTGTCTTAGGGACAAATTTTTAAAGACCTTCAGGTGCTTAAAGATCTAGATAGGTGCCTAGGCATGTTTGAAAATCCCTCTAAGCACCAAACTTCCATTGAAATCAACTGAAATGTGGCTCTTAGGTGCCTAAATGCCTTTGAAAATCAATGGTATGGTGGCTTCTAAGAAGTAGGTATTAACCTAGTGGGATTTTCAAAAGTACCTAAGCAGGTTTAGGTGCCTAACTCCCATTTGAAATCAATGTGTTAGGTGCCTAACCTGCTTAGATGCCAAAAAAACAACCCACCCCAAAACATTAGGCACCTAAATACCTTTGAAAATCTGGTCCTCGCTCCCTTTTTAAAATAGAACTAAAGGCTCCTAAGTCACACAGGCACTTTTGAAATTGTCATATTTAAAACAAACAAAGTCTAAGCTAGATGGAAGACACCCAGGACCTCACAGGAGATGCACAGTAATGCATTGTATTGGGCCCTGTGTGCTTATTGAAACTGTCAATCTTTACTGAATATCGCTGCTCAGGTTATGCTAATGCCAAGTGTACAATCAAGGGGACATCTCCAGCAGTAAGGTTTTGACTATTGCTTTCTATTCATTCTTAAAAGAAAATGCATAGACTTTGAGGTCAGAAGGGACCATCATGATCATCTAGTCTGTCCTCCTGCACACTACAGGCCACAGAACCTCACCCATCCACTCCTGTAATAGACCCCGAACCTTCTTTACTGATTTACCATAGAGAAGAGGCTCCCTCCCTCCCAAAGTTTAAACACTTATTTTAATTAGATGTTTTTGTTAATTAGTGTGCAGGCTATTTCACACACACGCACCCATATTGGGCCAATACAGCATGTGACGCAGTATGATTTGGCTATCTAACATGGAGCTTGATCCTTTTCCTATTGACATCAATGGGAATTTGGACATCAGTTTCATTGGGAGCTGGATTGGACCCTGAGTTTACGGGAACACTTGAAAACTGCCTTCATTGTACACCTTTTCGTTTCTTTCTTCTTCCCTTGTGGCATCAAAAGACCCATATTAGGCCCAAAATCTGCTCTCACACCAAAATAAATCTGCAGTAACTCCACTGAAGTCAACTGAGTTACTCTGGATTTACACTAGTGTGACCAGGAGCAGAATCTGACCCTCTTTTAATGCCACCATCTTATTCCAGTTGCTGTCAAAATGACATCTGCCTTTACCTAGAAAAAAAAATGTCTGCTGTGGACAGGATTAAGCCTATTGCTTCTGAGAGCTGTTATGTAGTGCAAGGCATTCACAGAGACAAAGGGTTATTCTTTTTGCAGAAAACAAATGATGCCCACTAAAGCACCCAGGTGAAAGCTGATCCCTTGCTAGGCACTAAAACACGAGTGCGATTTCGAAGCTGTCATGCAGTTTTTGAGATGCCTTTCTATCAAACCAGGCAAGCGATATAGCTAAACCTGATCCAACGTCCATTGGAGTCAATCGGGGGGGGCTTTGTATTGACTTCACTGGGAGTGGCGTCATGCCCTTTGTTCTTATTCCCTTCTCCAAAGCCAGTTATTTCACAGCTACAAGGCTTAAAACAATTATTTATTTAATCGAGTTCTGGGCTTTGTAGCATTTTCTTTAGCCAGTGAGAAGAACTTGATATCTCATGTCAATCCAGGAGGCCCTGCTGTGTATGTTTCCTTCGTGAAATTCGAAACATACTTTTTTTTTTGAGGGTAGGGGATGTTGGGCCTGAAATATATTTTGTTTTCTTCTGTTGTTCCTTTTGAGCCATGCCTCTAGGACTTGGACATATTTCAATGCATTGCTACTTATTTTTGTGATCTTTTGCACTCAGTTATTCTAAGGGGGCGGGCGGGAGGGGGGAGCGCACACTCTGGTGAACTATTGTAAGTTGTAAGCTAGTTGTTTGTCTTTTGTCATGTTTTGAGTCGACAAAGGGGCCACAAACAGAGCAAAGGAAGGATTGAGGCAACGGTTTGCTTCGACGCTACCCCTCTCCAGTCAGGATATATATTGTTTTTCTTTGGCATGTGGAGAAAATGGTGCGGTGGATGGGGCAAAGAGTAAAAATTAGGCAGAGACCAATATTATAATGGTGATTGGCAAAGGGCCAGCAGTGTGCTCCTCCCGGCGCAAGACACTCAGAAAAAATATGGGTCCTCAGGCTCAGCTGCTGGCAATCAAGGTCCCTCCACCAACGTCAATGGAGCGCCACTGATTACGCCAGCTGAGGATCTGCTTCCGTGCCCCTCCCCCGCCAGCCAAATGAGCTTGCAGTCTGCACAGGCACTGAAATACAATAGGAGATCCAGGGAACAGTCTTTACGTGGAGTCTCGCCTTTTTCTCCCCCTCTCCCCGATATTAGCGTGGTGACGGCATTTTGCCATATGACTGGAGCTGCTAACATACTAATGGCAGCTGTTTCCCACAATGTTAGTCATTACCATACGGGTTGTGTTTAACCCCAAGGGCCATTCTATCCGAAAGCTACAACCAACACTACTCTGCATGGGAAATTGTGTACTCACATTTGCATGCCAATTCTAAACCCCCGTTTCCTCTTGAATCATTTAAACAAAATATTTTCTCACATGCTTCGCAATTGCTTCTAATATTGAACTCACTGTCATGTACTCAAGTGGCCCTGTGTCTTTGGAGCTAAAATTTAGATGCAGCCATTCCATGTCTCCTTATAGAGCTTGAGACACAGCTGTTTCATCAGAAATCCAACATCATTCCATGAACATTTGGGGAGAAGAACAAGCAGGCTTGTTTATTCAGGCACCCAACCACAAGCAATTGCCTGTGAGAGTCTTGAAGTGAAAAATTCATGTAATCTCTTCTGTCTAAATAATAGAGACCATGCTTCAGACCCACTTCCTGTCTTGAAACCTTTGGCATGGAACACACTGGGACAGATTCATTCCTCGTTGTAATCCCTCCAAGGACAATGGAGGTCCATCAGGGATGAGTTTGGCCCGTAACTTAGAAAGTCTCCAATCACCCACAGCAAGATGGGCCTGATGCTTGTAAATTAAATCTGGGACTTTCCATTCCTCAATCCCGGTCAATGAGAGCTGTATTCAGTGCACACGTCTCCTTAGGGAATTATGGGTGATATTTACAAAACTCAAGTGCCCTTTAAGCCCTTGATGTGAGTTGAAATCACCTTTAGGACCTCGGGGAGGCTCATGGCCTGACCCAAACCTCCTTAATAACTACAGGAGTCTTTCTGTTGACGTAAGGGGTTTAGATCAGGCCCTCACTGCACTGAGATGAATTGCACCCTACGTGAAAAACAAAGCCACGTGATCAGCAAAACTCCTTCCTTAGGCAAGACGAGCAGCAGTCACCCAGGTTAAAATCTGTTCTATACACTTTAGAAGTAACACAAATGGCCTTTTCTAGATAAGGACATTTTCCCATTTGTTTTACATTGTGCTACTCTCAAATCCTTTGAAATGATGGTAGGTTCAACAACAATTCCAAAAGGTAGCACAAGAGTCTCTCAGTTACAGTAAAAAAAACAAAACAAAATGGAGGTCTAGCTTTTCCTTCCACTGTCTGGTTTTCTGAAGGGAATCCCACAGAACGTTGCCTCGCTCCAAGTCAGTTTTGTAGACCATGTAACATGTCTTATTACACTGGATGGGATTAAAAAACAACAAAAAATTTAGCTTTAGCTTCTTTTGTTTTCTATGGTTACTGTTGTACAGAAGAACGTCTTAAACTGTAAATACTGTATATTTAATAAAGAGAGCCTTTTGTATGATTTTGTGTGGAATACAAGTGCCTCCTGCTGTGTTTTTCTTAGCTAAATGGGCAGTTAAAATGCTAATCATGGATAATCTTATTTTCATTCTTTTACATCATTCTCTTCTAGACCCGAGGCCGCGCCTGGATGCTAATAAAACATGAAACTCCTGCAACTTGGCTTTATCGATTTCAAAGCTTGCTAACAGTGCTGTCACAGGATATCTGATCACTGCTCCCCAGCTCTGCCTGAGCCAATTAATGCTGCTTTGCAGCACCTGCCTCTGAAGTGCAGGAGGGCAAATGTGTCTAAAGTCATGGCTGGAAATGTGCTTTAGCTCTAATGACAAAGCACCCCTGGTGCTTCATGGTGATAGCTTCCCAGCCACACTTTTTCTGGGTGACTCATCTAGTTCATGCTTTCTCTCTCTCGCAATGATATCTTAGGGGTTCAACTGGGATTCCGAGTCACCATCACACAGAGCTGTAGTATTGGATCTGGCCTGTCTCATTAGTTCTGTTTGGGACTCTAAGAGATTCAGGCTCTCAATCACATTGATTTTTCCATAGGTTTTGAGCATATTAAGCCGTGGGGATCTTCTGAAATTCCCAACCTCTGATGCAGGAAATAGGCACCAGTAAATACTAATGGAGTAGAGCCATGGGTAACTTCAAAAGGTTCATACTCAGGGTTTGGGTTGGATAAGGATCCAAAGTCTCCAGTGCTTATCCAGAGTTTACTTAACCGTGTAGATCTGCAAAGGGGCTGAGGGTTGCTCCAGCACTTTATGCGCTTCCTGCTTCTGGTCTGCACCAAAACCCAACCACCTGACTTCTTATTTCTATTTAGTTGCCTCTGTTTCTAATTCTGGGTGGGGAAGCAGAATATGGAGGCATTTGTACATGAATGAGAACTGAAAATGAAAAGGATGTAACCAAACATGTCAGAAAGCTTCCAAAAGTGTGGCTCAAGGGAGCGGGAGAAGTGGAGCACCTGAAAAGAAGGTTCTCCAGTTTGAAGCTCCTAGTCCGAACAACAACCACCTATCTGCTGATACTGTGTGGCCATACAATTACTCTGCAAGAGATCTGCAGACAAGTCTTCTGACCAGATTAGCCCTAAACATGCTAGCAATGGCCACACGTTCACATGGGGAGAAACACTAACCCAAACCAGAGGACAGCTGTGGTGGGGGGTAAAGGGAGCCGTTTAAAGAAGGGACTGTTATGGTCATCTGTTCTCACCTCCTGCATAACATGTTAGTTTTTCCCACCCTTCATTAAGAAAATATACCTTATAATTTTTACTGTGATTGTCATTATTTTGGGACCAACACACTCCTCTTGAGAAAGCCTTTCCATTGGGACATATCTAAAAGCCAGGTTTTAGCGCTGAATGGCTTATTTAGACCTCTTTTCTTTGGAAAATGCTTTTCGTCTTTCTCCCTGAGCCATCGCATGATGGGCTGAAGTCATTTAAAGAGAATTGCATTAAATAATTACGGTTGGGTAATGGCAATACATATTTCCAGTTGCTGGTCTGGAAAAGAGCCATTAATCTTCAGGTTATGGAATTAGCCGTGTTTGAAAGAGACGCCAAGATGTCGTGACAGGTGCCAAATGTATTTATAGTCAAATCTACCTCCAGTCCTCTCTTGCTGACCTCATCTGCTAAACAAGCTAATGGTTTCTCCTCTTGTGCCGCATCCACACGTGTGTTGAGTATTTACATGAGATGTTGAACAGTAACGGATGGCATGCTGCAGTGTAAAGTTCTTTCATGTCTGCACCTTTCTATGACTGATCTGCTGATGTTAGCATGGGGTTGTAGCAACACAGTGGTCAGTGTAGTCTTTCAGCCTTCTACAGGATCCTGTCTTGCATGTAAGTAGTGTAGTATAATACCAAAACAGTAGAGGGACCTAACCCCTTTGCCTGACCTCAGCTGGCAATGTCCTGAAGCTTAAAGATTGATACCAGGTATAAGTTTACCCTTCCTAATCTAAGTGTGGCTGCTTTCTTCAGTACTTGTGTCTAGTCCTTTTTTAATTTTAGCCTCACCGAGATTTCCTCTGAGCAGTGTTGGATAATTCTACTGGTAACTGGAAGCACAGATCACATGGCATTGTCTCGTTTCCTGCTGGGATGAGTGTAATTCTAAGATGCAGGTTTCTAGGGCACAGCAACAAGTTGAATAGTGAAGACTCACTCGAAATTCAGTGTTTCCGTGAATATTCCTGCTCGTGTGTGAGGCTACTCCCAGGAAATGAACATTAAAAAAATTGAATTCATGAAAAGAGCCAAATTAATAGTCGTGGGAACAGTGTTTGCCCAGCTCTCTTAATTATTGAACCATACGTGGTTTTTGTTGTACCCATGTTAAAAGGTGTCTTTAATTCCATAAAATTAATGTCCTTTTATAGGCTGCCTGACTGAGCCCCGCTCTACAGCTGTCAATATACAATACCCCAATACCTGCTCTCTTCCCCTAAGGAGAGTCTGTGCTTGAACGTCATCTTGATGAACGTTCACAGATAAAAGGAGGGATGCCCCCTTGCCCAGGATTACAGTCTTTCTGCACCACAGCTCTGTAGCAAAACTTCTCCGTTCCCTCCCACCTCTGGGATGGCGTTACATCTATTTTGCACAGCTGGAAACAGCTAACAGATGGTGTTAGGCAGAGAGGAATCAGGCCCTGTTATTGTGCAGGCTGCAAAGCACTCAGGCAATACAGAACAGCTGTAAGTGACATCGGTATCACTTACAGTAAGCAGAACATCTCTAGATGCTTGTTGGGGCTGCCAAGCCTCTGCAATAGCAAGGGGGAAAGCAGTGCTATGGCAAACGCGTAGCTTTGTCAGTGAGTCCAGGAATTGGTTTTGTTATGTGTCAAAACAAAACAGGGATAGAAGAGGGTATGGGAAAGATTGGACAGAGAGAACATACATTTAAAAGAGAAGAGCAATGTATTAAGCTCAAGCAGAGCTTGCACAATAGAGAGCTTCAGAACAGAACATTTCAGCTTCAATAATACAAGACGTGTGTTTGTGTAACCCATACACCGTCTGGGTGTGGTTTTCTGTCTCATCTAACGGCACCAAGACCACTTAAAGAGAGAGAGACAATGAGTCTGCTTTACAGCCTTAGCTAACAGCCAGCTGGCTTTTAGCTCATGCACTAAGCTCCAGAGGTCTCATCCTACCCGCTGATGCCCGGGGGTCTGTCAGCATTACAAGTGTATGAGCCTCTACCACATGAGCTACACTCGGATACCCCAGTAAGAGGGGGCCAAACCTGTATCTATACAGAGAAACCATCAATAAACCAGCATGTAGTATTAAAATGATGTCCACCAGTAGCACCTGAATTCAGGCAATCTTGACCCAATGCAGCTGGAAGCAGGAATTTGGGTAACAATTTCAACACAGTTGTCCTATTTCACAAAAAGCTGTTCTGGCCACTGCTGGGGTCCATGGGTGTAGACGCAGGCTAGGGGAGAGAGGTTTTTCACTAAATCAGCTGCTGTAGTCTGCAACAGCTCCTTCCAGTCTGTTACTTACTGAACGCTGTTGGAGTGCCCTGAATAAAAAAACTCCAGCAACATACAGCAGCTTTGTAATCCCAGCACAGAGCAGTTGTAGAAATACCTGCAGCATGCAGCTGTCAGAGGGCTGTCTTGAGGAAAATGATCAATCGTGTGATTCGTACCCACTCTTGACGCACTAGGAGAGGGTTCTGATAAGCAAACCTGAGATGCATGAATATCACACATACTAGAAGTCATTATATAATGCCCGCAGCTGTAATGTTCACTATATGCATCTGAAGAATTGGGGGGGGTTACCCACAAAAGCTTATGCCCAAATAAATCTGTTAGTCTCTAAGGTGCCACCGGACTCCTTGTTGTTTTTGTACATACTAGATGGTGAGCTATGCTGTACTCAGCATGGAGAAATTTACCAGTATAATTACACCAGCCGAGCTATACCAGTAAGACATACCTTGGGTGCTCAATGCATCACTCAACATTTTGTACCCTCGCTCGTGGGGGGAGTGGAGGGAACCTAGTGCTCTTATTAGCGGTGTAAGAAGAGGACTACGCTCACGTGTCTTTTGGGGAGGATGGGGGGGGGTTGGTCTTAGGGGTTACAAGGCATGAACAGTGCACCACGGCATATTTTGTAACGTGAAGCATATGCTAGCTGGAGATGCCTACTAATCCTTTTCAGAGTATACCACACATTCTCCATCAGTCATTTTACTCTTTCCCAGATTGATGTCTCCCTAACCATCTGTTTAGCTAGCACCACTCACTTCTAGGCCAGCTGATGTGACTCTTCATGCTCAGGGCTGGATTTTTGTCTGGTGTGGGTGAGATTTTGTATGAATTCCCTTACATCCCTTTAGATGTTGTTGTGTTTCCTTGCATATGGAGGGTGCATGGTGCTCTCAGTCAGAAATGACTTGTATTTGAAATTAAGGCAAACAACTATGGAAAAGAAAAAAAAATGTAAAGGCTCCAGGAGATGAGTGAGCCTGTGCATGACAAGTTTGAACACAGCTTGAGTCTCAGCTTAGTTTCCCTTGTTTACCAGGGATCACATCCTGTTTGGAATTCTATACAGCACATGGAAACAAACAACATAGAGCAAGTAAACATACCCTTACAAAATGACAGGTGCTTCCTTTTCCTTTCCTACATGAGCAGTGGCAGTAGTGAAATGGTTACAAATGTTGACTTTTAGATTAGCACCCTTGGGCCGCCACGCCAACACCCAATTGCAAAGAACAAGGGCAATTCACGCTTCTCAGAGCTACTGTTTCAGGGCTTGTCTACATAGGGAAATTTACCCACATAACTACAAAGGTATAATGATACTGCTAGAGTTACAGTGTTATAACTCCCCCATGAGGGCCCTCATATTTCAGAGTACTACCTTTTTTTAAAATGACAGACTAAAACCAGAACAAGGTTCTATTATTCTGTAAAAAAGATGGCCCTCATGGGGCGTTATACCACTGGTTGGTGGGTGGGCGGGTGGGTGCGTGCGTGCGCGCGCGCCCCACTGTCACTGTAGTGGTATAATTACATTATACCACTATCATTATGCCAGTGTATTTCCCTGTGTTGCTGAGCCCTCAAACGTCACAGCATCACTGTGCATTTTGAAGATTTTTCTTGCCAACCACAAGCACCAACGACACAGGGATTGTCTAGTTTTAGGCAATTGCACTGGTGCATCAATGCACTACATCAGTGTAAAACTTCCCTAACCTAGACACCCCCAGGAATGGAGCCTAAACTGGCATAACTCAGTGCTGTGCTAGTCAGTGAGGCTGCACTAGTTGGTTTGGTGAGTTTGACGATCTGGGAGTACAAGTCCGGGGAGGTGACACATATTGGACCTTTATCCTTTTTTTAAGCCACCCTCCAGACAAACACACCATCAGTATCCTAAACACATTTGGAGAAGTAAATGCTGAATCCTGTTGCCAACATATTTCCCCTGCTATTTACAATGTGAGCATTATTGATACAAGGATTTAGATTAAATACCAACGAGTGCCACTGCGCTGGCATTCATGGCTTAGCTGGCGATGGCTCAGGGTACAATTAAGGAAATAGCTATGTTGAATTAGTGTTGCTTAAAGCATTTTAGACAGCCTGAAAATTACCGGTATCCTTCGTTCCAGCAGCTCTAACACGAATATATTACCGCACGCAATAGGCTGCAGGAGGAAATCAAATTATTTCTACATTTGAAGAAGAAAGATATTAACGGAGCTGTGGCTTCATCTCACTTAAGCTTTCCATCCTCTCTTTGATCCACTCACTCTGCTTTTTGGTCTTGTCTCTATCTTGCTCTCTGTATGTATGTGTATATATATATATAATGTCTAGTACTTGGGCCAAATACGTGGGGGAGGAAGGAGAGAGGCAACTCAATATGTTTCAGTGTGGCTTGTTGTCCCCCTCTAGTGGCCAAACCAGGTAGAGCGCTTCTGCATCTGCCACTGTTAAGCAATCTGGTCTTTTAGTTCAATCAGTAGAGCAGTTTTTTCCGTCTGGTCCAGGATGGCCTTCTGTTTGACCCAGCAGGCATTAGCTGTTCCATCATGCTTCCCTCCGGTGGCTCCCTGGTAATGATGGCCCTGTTATGCATCTTCAGCTCACCCTGACCTCCCAGGGGCTCTGAACCCTGCATTCCCCTGACCTGCCTCTCAGGGCTCCCCACTCACTCCCGCAGGGGCTATACTGGCCCTTATGGGTGATTCTGGCCCCTGTGCTCCCCTGTAGGTGGCTGCTTTCCCTCCCCAGCTTTAGAGCATCCTCTGAAGAGGTAGGTGCCATGGGGGAGTGGAGGGGCACGCACAGGCAGGGACATTGCAGCCAGGACCAGGCAGGGGGTTGCAGGGGCTAAAACTGCGTAGCAGAGCCATCCTTGGTCAGAGCTGGAGCCAGGGGGCAGGGCTGTCCTTACAGCAGAGGCCCCAGCTGGGAGGAGGAGATGGGCACCGGACAAGGGAGGCAGGGACAGGATAACCTTTGAGGGGGACGTCACTCCGTGGCTCCCTTGGGCCTCTCTCAGCTCCCCCACTACCACCCTCTTCCTCTCAGCTCCCTCCATTCAAGCAATACTAAGGAGGCCGCTGTCTCCAGCAACCACTCCCCTTCCCTCTCTCCATGCTTGGGACCAAAAATCCTGATTACCCAAATGAGCACAGAAGACATGTGCCATGACTGTAAATGGCGGGGGGTGGGGAGGGGAATAAACAGAAGAGCATCCCAACACATGCCCTGAGTGGACTGGCCATCTGCATGCCATTCAAAAATCAGCTGAGGCACCATCTTTGGCATGCCAATCCCTGCCAGACAGGCCAAGCATTGCCATGCGTTCACTCTGAAGAGCCCTTGGGAAAAGATTTGAACATTGCCTTATCCGCCTCCCTGGAAAATGTAATTGAATACCCCTGCCATAGAGGTTTTCAGATCCTGAGGGCATGGGTTAAATTCCTGAAGAGGACCCCGTGGTGATCAGACAAAGAACTGTGTCAAAATGTCACCTCCTCGCTCAAAACATCACTTGCATTTGGTAATCTCCCTCACCTCCCAAGTTCCTTTCACAACAGAGCCAGCTCTGGCTTAGCTAGCAAATGAGGATGCTGCCGATGGAAGGAAAAACACCCTCCCCTCTGCCTGCCCCTGGGATATTGCTTTTGCATCGGGAAGCCTGCTGTAACCAAGAGCTTTTTGGAGGTCACGATGGAGGTGCAGCTAGGCCGATGGCCTGTGAATAGAGCTCACTTGACCGCAATATGTTTACTGACCACAGAGGACGCAGTGATGTGCAACTGATTAGCCTTTTCTGTTTTTTCACCTGGGTCTAGATTTAAAAAAAAACCAAAAACTTCCAACAGGCCCATTAGTGCCACATCTACCTACATAGCATGTGTGTTTGTTCTGTTCCATGACAGGTGGCTTTTCAGAAAATGGTGACACTTGAAAAACCCGCTCTTCTCCCACAGGCAATGTGCTCTGGGTTTAGCAAAATCTTCTCTCTCGGGATTTTCTTTCAGTCATGATGGGACGTGTCAAGAAATTACACTATGGACATGACCTTCTGAATCCTTCCCCTCAAAATGCAGCTAATTCTCAGGTTCTTAAAAAAGCACCTTCCTCTTCTTAGCAAATATGCCCTGTGCACCACGTGTGATGTGAAACTCTTCCACTAAGGCTGAGCAAATACCAAAGTTTTCAGGTCAAGGGCACAAATGGAAAAAAAATACCTTCCCCCTTCCCTCAAAAGTTTGTGTCAAAACAAACAAACCAGGAAAAAAAAATCATTTAAATCAATGCAAAATATTTTGTTTTTCAAGTTTGGGTTTTGAATTGGCCATTTCAAGTATTTTGTCATACTTTAAAGCAGGGTTTCTCAAACAGGGGTCACCGCTTGTGTAGGGAAAGCTCCTGGCGGGCCGGGCCAGTTTGTGTACCTGCCCCATCCACAGGTCTGGCCGATGGCGGCTCCCACTGGCCATGGATCACTGCTCTGGGCCAATGGGAGCTGCTGGAAGCAGTAGCAAGTATGTCCCTCGGCCCGCGCCTGCTTTAAAAAAAAAGAAAAAAAAAGTCACTTTGAAACAAAATGTTTCAAAATGCAATGCTTAAAACAAAACATTTTCACGCTTTTTTTGGGGGAAAAAAATCAACCCTAATCTTTTGCCAAAGTCAACTTAAATTAGAGAAATAGATTTTGGGAGCCCAAAAGGGCTTTTTTGTTTTCTCTCTCTCTCTCACACAGGGCAGGCTCCAGGCTGGTGCTTGGGGCGGCATTCTGCAAGGGGCGGCAGTCCCTGTTGTTTTGCCCCCAAGCAGCTCGCTGAATTGCCGCCGCGGACGGGGGGGTGGGCAGTCTGTGTGCCCTTAGGGCGGCAGGCACGTTTCCGCGGCAGCGGCAATTCGGCAGCAGCTTCTATGTTTAGCTGTCCGGGGTGGCTTCAGCTAAACATAGAAGCTGCCGCCGAATTGCCGCCGCCGCGGAAACGCGCCTGCCGCCCTAAGGGCACATGGGCTGCTCCCACCCCCCCACCAGGGCGGCAATTCGGCAGCGCTGCTTGGGGCCGCGAAAACTGTAGAGCCGGCCCTGCACGCACACACACACATACTCCCTCTCTCTCTCCCTCCCTCCCCAGCACTATGGGACTCCAGTATATAAAGGAATGACACCCCCGCATCCCTATGGATGCATTCATTACTCAGTGCAAAGGGCTGGCTTGTATACTACTACTCCTACAGGCAAGCAAGGACCATCACAACCCAGCTAATTCATGTGATCAACTACACCTCTACCCCGATATAACGCTGTCCTCAGGAGCCAAAAAATCTTACTGTGTTACAGGTGAAGCCGTGTTATATCCAACTTGCTTTGATCCGCCGGAGTGTGCAGCCCCCCCCCGCCCCCCCGAAGCACTGCTTTACCGTGTTATATCCGAATTTGTGTTATATCAGGTCATGTTATAGTGGGGTAGAGGTGTAATTAAAAGAGTTAGAGATGAAAAAGGCCTAATAGAATCCATCTCCCTGCAAGAGCAGAAACATTAATGGGAGGCGAGGCGCTGAAGCCCAGCGTATTGATCTGAGAATCCCTCCCTCCTGAGCAGAGGGGACAGGAGAGTCAAAATCTCCCGGAGAGCGACGAGATTTCTGTTTCCCATCTAAATGAATAGAAAGCAGAGGAAATCCCTACTTCTGGCACTCAGGATTTCTCAGTGCACAGCAAGAACAAACCAATTGGGTCCAGAAAGAAAAAAAAACAGACTCTAAGTTGTTTAGCTATGTACCGGTATATTACTATATCTATGCTTGTATCTGTAATGTTCACTTCATGCATCTGAAGAAGGGTTTTTTTTTTAACCCACAAAAGCTTATGTCCAAATAAACCTGTTAGTCTGTATCCACAAAAACAACAAGGAGTCTGGTGGCACCTTAAAGACTAACACGGCTACCCCCAATACCTACACTGGTGTACATCACGAGTTGCCCCATTGAAATGGCTGGAGTTACACCAATAGAAAAATGTGTAGTTCAGAGGAGAAATTAGGCCCATGGTTTCTATCTGGTAAAAGCTAGTTGTGCTTTTCTCTACCAGAAAAAAAAATCAGTTGAAATAAAAGCAAATAAAATAATAATTTTTCACTTGCTCATATTTCTCTAGAGAGAAACAAAACAGATGAGGTAATATATTTTATTGGACCAACTACTATTTGTGGAAGCTATCAAAATTCACAGAGCTTTTCTTCAGGACTGCAGAAGGCAACCAGAGGTTCTAAGCTAAATACATTTCTCTAAATACATGTATTTCTCTAAACATCCCTTGGGAGCTGGAAGGATTCTGGTCTTTTCCCGAAGTCCCTGAAGCATTAATTATCTGCTGATATTTTTCTCAACCAAATAATAGACGCTGACGAAGGTTACCAACCCAATTAAGGTATCTACCCCAGAAGTAGCATCCCTTGTTATTAATATACATCTCTCTTGGGATCCCAACAGCAACGTCTGCTCCTAAAGAGTCATTTTCTCATTCATGATCAGGGAGTCTCAGAGTCACACAGCAGCTATTCCCCAGAGAATGACTTCACTTGCCCATAGGATTGGCTTTTAAAAGGTTATCATCATTACTGCTTTGATGTAGACTTTGGGTTTACTGACTTGCATACAGTCAGTGATTTATTATGGGTGGAAGCCAAGGAAATTCCTCTCCTGACCCCCTCCCCACACTCCCCAAAATGCTTGTTCCCTGTTTCTAAACATTCAATAAATTATCAGACATGAAATATATTTCCCAGTTCTAGCTATCTATGAGCTAAATTGTGAAGTCCCTACTCATTCCTTAGGTAGATATATGAGCATTTCTACCATGTTCACTACTGTAGTCTCAGAAGCTTTGCCTAACTGCTGAATAAAACCTGAATAAGATGTGATCGTATCTGGAAAGTGTAGTCCAGGCAGTCTATGGCCTATGTTAGACAGGACCTCAGACTAGAAGATCTAATGGTCGCTTCTGGCCTACGAAGAGGGCATCTACTGTGACGCCTGAGATCTATTTCCAGCTCTGTCACTGACCTACTTGGGCAAGTCATTTCGGGTCTGATCCAACGCACAATGTCAACAGGACTCTTTCCACTGCGTTTACTGGACACTGGAGGAGGTCCGCAACCTCTGAGTGTCACTTTGGACAAGACTCATGGAAGGACTCTCATTGAGCTCAGTCACCGCATGCATCTGCAAACTAGAAATCAGACCAATACTCCTGGGTGTTGGCTGCTTCATCTGCAGCTCAGAGGTCTCTTGTGGTAGAGGGGGGCGGAAAACAAAAAACATCGTAGGTGCAAAAGTTTCGTGACTTCCCCCCACTGCTCCCCACACTTTTTCAAATGGTTTTCAATGACCATTTTCTGTCTGGACTTTCTTGTGTGGAGTCACAACTAACACACTGTACAGAAAAGTCTTCAAACATTTAAATCATTAGCCTGTTTTCTTTTCTTTAATTACCTAGCCTTTGAAAAACATTTTCTTCTGACCCGGGAGGATAGCACAGTGATTGAGTCCCTGGTACCGTCTCAGAGATCAACATCTTAAACTTTCTTTCTTTCTTTCTCTTAATTTCACCCAAGAGAATATCTGAGAGAGAGAAAAAAATAATGAATCCCTCCCAACCAGTTCAGGTGTCCAGAAATGTGGTGGTGAACCACAGACAACTTGAAGGAGATATAGTTCCTATAACAAAAATTGCTGCATCTACTTCGTGTCCTTTGAACAGCCACTGCACAGGATACGGGGAAAAGGAGTCACCGACAGGCTATTTGACGGACAGAGAGGTAGAGGGTAGGTAGCATCTGGGCTGCAGCCCCAACGTACCAACCAGCACAGCTGAGCAGGTGCAGAGGAGGAAGTAAGTTGAGAAAACATCAGGGCAGCGCTCTTTGCCCACGAAACAGTCACAGTTTGGTCCCATGTCATGATCCTGGGGCAGTGGAACTATGTGTTGTCTCTTTCTCAGGGTGGATTGCAGGGGAAAAGTAATTAAAGGTCTTAAATACGATACTTGGTCCCATCCATCGTTGACGTAACTCAAGTGACTTGACAGCAGGGATGCCCACTAACTGCAGTGTCACTCAATCAGAACAGCCACACCCTTCTATCTACCCGTCACTGTCCCTATGCCACAGTAATGCTACTTTGCACCGAGAGCCTGATCCAAACCCCAAGCCTGGAAAGACTCTCCCTGACTTCAGAGGGTTTTGGATCAGGCCCTTCTACAGGAAGCCCGAGCTGAGGCTCTCCAAGCACTTGAGGCTTCATTTGCTAATGTTTCTAAAGTAGAGCTGGTGAGAAAACTGTGTGAACTGCAGAGACGTCTCCTCCTCCTCCTTTTACTAACAAGGAAACTGAGGCACAGAGACACTATCTGGCCCAGGGCCATTCAGCAATTCTGTGGCAGAGCCAGAGAACAGAACCCAGTCTTGAGTTTCTAACAGGGCTGCCCAGAGGATTCAGGGGGCCTGGGGCAAAGCAATTTCGGGGGCCCCTTCCATAAGGAAAAGTTGCAATACTATAGAATACTATATTCACGTGGGGGCCCCTGCAGGGCCCGGGGCAAATTGCCCCACTTTCCCTCCCCCCGCCGGCCCTGGTTTCTAACCCCAACATCACCCTAAATCCCACCTACTACCTTTCTTCCTGTAACACTCACCCAGGTCCACCCTCACTGCTGAATAGACACAGGCTAAGAGCCTGGTCATTCCCTTCCTGTGTAGAAATGCATTGAGAAGAACACACACAGATACAAAACAGGACGGGCAGGGGAGTGGAGAAGGCAGAAGGCGGTGACACCAAAAGCAGCAGGGGAAGAGGACCTGTGGCTACACAGGGCTTCAAACTCAAGGATGCTTGGCCAGCTAAGTAGAGGGTCTCTCCCTCCATATCACTCCGTGCTTCTTCCACCAGCCAGAGAGGCAGGGCTGGGCCAGGAGTCAGGCTGCCCGTGGTCCCTCCAGATGAGGGCAGGAAAGCACCCAGATGAGACACTGCTGCTTTAAGGCTCAATCCCACTGACATCAATGGGCCTGGGCATTCACTCAGTGCCTGTTTAGCTGCAGTTCGCTTGCAATGCTCAGAGGGGTACTTGCTGCTTAGTCAACTTCTCCTGCCGGCCGTTGGCCCCACCTCCTTTCCCGGAGTGGCTGATGGGGTCCCTCAGAGCTGGGGGCGGGAGCGGGGCAGCAATTCAGAGACGGAAGCCTCCAAAAGGGGCCCGAGTATCCATGTCAGGCCTCCATGAAGACTTCTGGGCTCCAGGGGAAAGTCCACCTCATTCTTCTGGGGGGAAAGGGGAGAGGAGCTACGAAGCTGAAGGCAATGAACCCATCTTGGTGTTTGGGTTGGTTTTTTTCCCCAGTCATCTTTATATGCAACACGCAATCCCACACCCCATTGCAGTCAGGTGTGGAAGAGAAATGGATGGCTAGGCATTTACTCCTTGTATCGTGATCTCGCTTAGAAGCCCCAACTGAGAGCTGAGCCCCACCAGGCCAGGCACTGCACATGCACATAAGAAGAGACAGTCCCCTGCCATGTAGAGATGATCGTCTAAATAAAGAACTATTCGTTCAGTTTTACTAATGGGGAAACTGAGGCAAAGAGCTGAATTTACACAGGGTAGATGTAGCAGGGCTCAGAACTGAACCCAGCTCTTAATCCCAAACCACTGCTTTACCACGGCCATCAGCTGTCTCATTCAGCCCAATAAATGGGCCCTCTGTTCTTAACAGAATAACCTTCTCCCTAGGGATGAAGTTGATTTTTGGGTAACGAAAGTGTTTTACTCTGTTCTGTAGCCCATTGCAGTGGAGTGGAAGAGGTGAAGCTCACACAAGGACTAAGGTTGCTGTTCCTGAAATTATGCTAGGGTATATAGACAAAGAATGCCAGAATTAGCATTGTCAACCCCCCCCAGTACTGTCCTGGGGTCTCCAGGAATTAAAGATTAATCCCTAGTCGGAATCCCGATATTTTAATGCTCTTCAGGGCTGTACCGAATGTGCAGCTGAGTGAGCAGGCCCTGCACGTGCGAAGGGAGGAAGAGTCGTCGTGTTTATCATGATTTTTGCAGACACAGCGAGCAGCCATGCCCTTTGCAGCTACGTGGCTTTCCTTTTGGATGGAGGGGAAAAAACAAAATAAACCAAAGCAAAAGTAAAGTCTCCCTTGGGGGCGGGGGGAGAGCGAGAGAGCGAGCGCACAATGTGCTTGCCCTTTGTGTAGCAGGCTGTGCTGAACATAAAATGGCAGGGTGCCTCCAGATGACAACAGACTCCTGTTAAAAACTGCAGGGAAAAAGCTGCATGCAAGATGCCAATTGCAGTTCACAACAAGGATAAGAGTTACTGGTCTTACAAAACCCAGGGAAAAATGCCACATATTCTGGAGTGCCATCTACTGGCACTTTAAATTCATAGATTCCAAGGACTGTTTTAACTACATGTAGAGAGAAAAGGTGGGTGAGGTAATATCTTTTATTGGATCAACTTCTGTTGGGGAGAGAGACAAGCTTTCAAGCTTGCACAGAGCTCTTCTTCAGGTCAGCTTTGTGTAAGCTCAAAAAGCTTGTCTCTCTCCCCAACATAAGTTGGCCCAATAAAAGATATTACTTCACCTGCCTGGTCTCTCTAAAAGTCCTGGTATCAATGAGGCTACAACAACACTGCATATAACTACAGAGACCTCCTGAAACAATTCCTCAAAACAAAGGGACAATACATAGAAAAAATCCCCCATAAATTACCAAGTTTTGTAGAATGCATAGGAGTCAGTAAGTGTTTCATTTCTGTCACTGACTCTCTGTATGGGCAAGTAGGCACCAAAGAAAGAATTCTGCCTGTAGTGGGGGTTTTTAGCTTCCTTTGTCAACATAAACAAAAAGGAATGAAGCCCCACAAGAATATTCACTGAATCAAGACCTTTTAGGTTGCCTAGTCAGTCTTTCAGCCAGTGCAGGATCCTTTCCTACAATACTTGTTTCTTACCACATAGTTCCCTACTAAAGAAAAACTCAACATAGTTGGGTAAGTACAGGAGGCGCCAGCTGATTGTAAGGGGAAATGTAATAATTTGGGGCTTCAGATGTGCCCACTGAAGTCAATAGTACAGCTCCCAGTAAAGTCAATGGGGGATGATCAGGCACTCCATGGTTGGAAAAGAAAGAGCTCATGGTTGAAGAGAAAGGATGCTCTTGCGGTTATACCCCTGGGATTCAAGAGATCTAGGTTCAGTCCCAGTTCTGCCATAGGCTTCTTGTGTGACTATGGGCAAGTCAGACTTCCTGGATCTTAGTTCTCCCTTATAAAATGGGTATAATGATACTTCCTTTGGCTACTCTACCTATGTAGATGGCAAGCTGTGTTTTTGGTATGTGTATATAAGCACGTAACTCTATGGGGCCCTGATCTCGGTTGCTATCTCCAGATGTGACTGTGATGTAACTAATAAGCATTACTACAGCAAAGTGGTATCATTAAAGGTCCCCTCTCTCTGCTCCCCACATACCACAGATGACACCAGCTGACACTACTCCCATCAATACCACATTCCTTCTGGGTGCATTAGTGATAATGGAAGTGAGTTTTTAATATTGAAAATCTACCTCCTCGCTCAATTGCATTCCTTTCCTACCCGCGGTCAGTAAGAGGCACATAAGAGATGGATGCAGATTCATTTACTTCCTCGGCTTGCTGGCTAATCCCCAGATCCTGAGAATTAATGGAAGGAACAACTTCAGTGCCATAATGCGGCTGAGAGCTCAGTGGATGGTCCTTTATATGCCTTCCCCCTCGGAAGTGCAGCACAAAAGATAATATCGTGGCTAATGTCAAATTGCAAAAGCCCATTTGTACAAAGGAGATCAGCTATATAGTTTAAATTCAGTTAAAAAACACATTATTGATAGGGATTTCTCTGCGAGAGACAGCTTCCTGTTGCCTTAGTCAGAATCCCAGGAAAGCTCAGTAACTGATTTTAATTGTCTCATCCCCAGACACCCTTCTTGTCAGGTGGGTTCCCCTTCATCCTCCTACTTTGGAAGAATTGGGATGGCAGGATGAAAGGGGATGAGAGCCTGTCTCCCACCAGCCTCCAATCCCAGACCAACCAGCTTTTCGGCAGATCCAAGCATCAAGCACAAACGTCACGCCCGGTGAGAGTTGTTACAACTCTCAGGGCTGCAACCCTTGGAAACACGAGGCACCCAAGCTGCTGGGTTAACACAGGATGGTGCTTCTTTACGGTGATGTCATAGACAGCCTAGATCTTCTACATGGGGCTAATGTTTATAAGTATTCTACAGACCGGTTGCCTTGGATCAAGGCAACAAGACACTAGAGCTGGTAAAAAGAAAAGAAAAAATAAAGATTCTTCCCCCAGTGGGAAATTTCTATTTTGGGCACAAATTCAAGTGCCAAAATGTTTTGGACAAAACCTGAAACATTTTGATGTGGCGTATATGGAAGCTGTAGTTTGGCTGCCTATACCCTACCCACTAAGTTATTGAATACCAGGGGCAGGGGGGTGGGAGATTGCCTCTCTAATTCACCAAACAGCTCTCTTATTTGCCAGCCAGCCCTACCTGCCAGTATTTTAAGGGTATAAACACAAAGGCGGGAGTGAAAAAGCTAGGATAAATGGGATGAACCTGAGCAAAGGACAAACACCAAGATGTATTAGACTCTGGAATAGTGTCTCGTACAAGGTGTACAGGGAAAGAGAGGCCAAAGTAATGTGGTAGTGCACAGGATTCCAGAGTTGGAAACCTCGTCACTTGAAACATTTAAAAGTGGGCTGGACAAGACATTACAGAACATACTGTGGGGAACAATTCTGCTCTGGCAGGATGATGGACTAGAAATAATGTGTCAGGTTTCCATCTCTAATGCACTGTCTTGCCAGGGAGAGACCAGCATTTGTAGTTGATAGCTATAATTAGTACTTATGGACTAACCCTTTCTGTCTCCAAAGGGCTGCATGGACATCAGCTAATGTATTCTCACAACACTGCTGAGAGAGACAGAGAAGTGTCTTTTAGCCCTACAGATGGCAAAACTGACACCAAGAAGGGGAAGTCATTTAGTAGGGGCGAGAGCTGGTTAAAAAGGGGTAAGTACATTTTGTGGGGGGAAATAAATAGCATTTAAAAAATGGATTTTTTTTAAAACGCAAAAACCTGAATTTTATGGGGTTTTGCTCTCTCTTTGTAACCTCCTTTTTCACTGGCAAAAAAAGGGGAAATTGGAATAACAGAAGAGAAAGAGGGAAACAAAATTTGGGGAAAATACCCATTTTAGGAGTGTTGGATTTTCTTTTGTTTTGTTTGAAAAATTGGAAAATTCCAAAAAGTGAAAATTGTCCAAAGAAAAATTCATTTCCAAAAGTTTCAAGTTCTCTCTTTGAAGCGCTAAGTGTAGTCAGAGCTCTCCCAGCGCTGTCCGTACTCCACCTCCCTGTGGGGAATAACATACAGCGCTGGGAGCCGTGCTCCCAGCGCTGGGGCTTTGACCACACTGGCGCTTTGCAGCGCCGCAATTTGCAGCGCTGGAGAGGGTGTGTTTTCACACCCTGCTGCAGTGCTGCAAATTTGTAAGTGTAGCCAAGCCCTTTGACTAGCTCTATTAAACGCTACACAGCAGGCCACGTGCAGAGCTCAAGTGAGAATTTAACTGTTCCTGGCTCCCAGTCCCAGGTTCTGCTTGCTCCACCTCTAAGTTGTGGGACTAGAGCTGGGTGGGAAATGATTTTCCCATCCCATGAAAATTTGAGATATTGAAAAATAAATCCCATACTGATCATTGACAAAACAGCAAATCCTCAAAGGTTTTCATCAACAGAAAATCCAAAAAAAAAGCTTTGGGTCAATCAAAATTCTTGTTTCAATAATTTCAAATAGTTGAGTTTTGATTTTTGACTTTTTTTTTTAAGTTTAGTTTAAATTCACTAACAACCAGAACTTTCCCATTGCAAATATCAGAATGGGACACTTCTACAATTTTGATATTTTCCAAAACTTTCTGAGTCAGAAGATTCTTCTAGAACAAACCTGTTTTGCCAACAGTTTCAGTTTTGACAGACAGGCAATTTTTAGTGAAAATGGTTTGTAAAAAACAACAAAAAAAATCAAACATATTCCTGACCAGATCTAGTCATGCTGTTTAGGATTTGCCCTTTCCCGCCTTTGGAAATAAAGACCCTTGGTAACACCTTTCAGCAACACTACTAGGCTGATGTTCCCTCCAATAAACCCCCTTAAACTTTACTGAACTTACCTTTTATTTGTCCTTATCTATTTAAACCATGGATCATTATCACTTTCACAGCACTCTGGGAATAAGTTAGCTTTTTAATTAGCTGTTGCTAATTAAAACACAGAAAACACAAGCACACATGGAAACGCACGGGACTGCTATATTGCACCAAGCTATAGTAAAAAGGAAACTTTCATTTCCATGACTAATGGCTCTGAATTGAGATCCTTGAGTTGGGAAAGGGGCCTTTGAATGTTTCTGTAATTTAAGCATTCAACAGGTGATTTAGATTACAGGGCTAGATGAGAACTGAACAACATATAGATCACCTTTCATTCCAACTGTGATGTTGCTCTCCGTATGCTTTATGGAAGTATGCTTATGAATATGACATAACTGAAATATGCTTTATGCTAAATACCCCTTGTATGGTGTCATTAGAAAGCTTGTAATCTACGATGTGTGTTCATCCTATTTGTTTGCATATATTATTTCTATATCTGGAGTTACGAGAATAAGATCTAAATTTGTATCACCGATGTAAACATATTAAGTGGAGGTCTTTAAGGGTGCTCCAGAAACAGTCCATGGTAAATGGCCTTAGTTACTTGAAAGCCTTCCCGTGCACGTGTGGGCCAGCCCACGGGGAATGGAGACTAGGGGGTTTATAGTGACATGTGACCATGTCACCTGATAATGAAATCCATTTTAAATCAGGTACTTTTCCATTTAGAAGGAGGGGTGGGGACCGAGAGAGAGAAAAGTTTCCTGCCTTGTGTCAAAGCTATAAAAAGGGGATGGAGCAGGACAAAGGAGGCTGCCAGTCATGAGAAAACTCCTCCTCACCCCCTGAGATGTCTGCTGGATCTAACGAGGACTGTACCGGGGAAAGGATCGGGCCCAGACTAGGAAGGAGTCTAGTCTGTGAAAAAAGCTTCTTGGAACATCTGTGATGGTGATATTACCTTTAATCAGTTTCTTAATGTATTAGGCTTAGACTTGCGTGTTTTGTTTTATTTTTCTTGGTGACTTACTTTGTTTTGTCTGTTATTACTTGAAACCACTTAAACCCTACTTTTTATGCTTAATAAAATCACTTCTGTTTATTAATAAACCCAGAGTAAGTGGGGAGAAGGGGGAGCTAACAACAGCGCATATCTCTGTATCAGTGTTATAGAGCGCACACAATTTACCCTATATAAGCTTTATACAGGGTAAAATAGATTTATTTGAGGTTTGGATCCCACTGGGAGCTGGAGTCTGGGTGCTGGAGACAGGTAACCTGCTGAGATGTTTTCAGTTAAGTATGCAGCTTTTGGGGCGTGGTTCAGACCCTGGGGCTGTGTTGCAGCAGGCTGGCATGTCTGGCTCAACAAGGCAGGGTTCTGGAGTCCCAAGCTAACAGGGAAAACGGGCTCAGAGGTAATTTCAGTGCATCAGGTGACAGTGCCAAGGGGATCTCTGTGACCGAACCCATCACACCAACTATCACCAAATGTTTTATAAATGTGCAAACTATATTGGAATTGCTTCAGCTACCACTGAAATGAAATTCAGCCACCTCTGGGGTGGAATGCGGCCATTATTCAACAGCATTGCTACTAAACAGTTTAAGGAATATATAAATCCTTGAAATCAGTGGAGCACTAACAATTTGCACCAAAACTGAGAATCTGCTCCTCAAAATCCTCACTAACAAGTGATGGATGTGAGAGTTTGGGCAACTTCTGTCGATTGCATTAAAAATCCAGAATACTCTTGCATAATTCTTCTTCTGCTTACAGGGCTGAGCATTTTGTCTACACTCTGCCGCACTGATCACTTCTGGCACTGAATTCACCCCCCTCTAAAACATTTACATTCCAGGAAACAACTTCTTGACACCAAGCTCTCTTATGCTAGGGGCTCCCTTTGTTCCTCCCCTGTCTCTGGCTGCATTATTTATTGCAGTTAAATAGCTCTTCCCCAATCCTACTTCCATTCCACATATTATTTTCCAGATCCCGTTTTAGAGGCTTCAATTTCACTATCCCCATCCTCTTCGCTTAGGAGACCTGGGAATAAATGGAAAGATTGTCATGAACTTCAAAGGGCTTTGGATATGGCCTATAACAGCCCCACTTGTTTTCAATTAAATCTAACAATAGTAAAACCTTGTGGGAAAGATCTTCATTCTACTAGATGTATTGATGATTTAAACCTCTCCTCCAGCAGAGTCTGCAGTCACACAGGCATTTTCCTTGTCTTTGTCTGCATATCACCTTGGTTTGCCCCCTTAATTACATTGGTTTCCTCCTGCACATTAAGATAATGGATGGGGTATTTTTCTAGAAACAGTATGTGTGTGTTCTTATGTGAGGACACAGATAGAAGTAGAGGTCTGCATATATGCATTTAGAACAGTGTTTCTCAAACTGGGGTTGCCCCTTGTGTAGGGGAAGCCCCTGGCAGGCCAGGCCAGTGTGTTTACCTGCCCCGTGGGTCCGGCCGATTGCGGCTCCCACTTGCCACAGTTCACTGCTCCAGGGCAATGGGAGCTGCGGGAAATGGCACGGGCCGAGGGACTTACTGGCCGCCGCTTCCAGCGGCCCTCATTGGCCTGCAGCAGCGAACCGCGGCCAGTGGGAGCCGCAATCGGCTGGACCTGCGGACGGGGCAGGTAAACAAACTTGCCCAGCCCACCGGGGGCTTTCCATACACAAGTGGCAACCCCAGTTTGAGAAACACTGATATAGAATTAAAATAGACTGCACAGAGAGAACCAGATTCTCCACAGCTTGAACAATTACCT
The DNA here is from genome assembly GCF_020497125.1 of Mauremys mutica. Classification (NCBI taxonomy): domain Eukaryota; kingdom Metazoa; phylum Chordata; order Testudines; family Geoemydidae; genus Mauremys; species Mauremys mutica. The sequence continues at coordinate 6,412,104 of NC_059081.1, read as the reverse complement.
CCTCATTTATCTGGGCAAAGTGGATTCAAAATGCCAGCAATCCAAAAGCCCGTGGTATATGACAACTCATGATGATGGAGAATCAGGCCCTCTTTTATGAGACGAATTCAGTAGAACCTAGCAGTCACAGCATGCTAAGCACTCTACATGCAATTAGTAAGAGAAAGCCTCTGACCCCAAAGAGCTTACAATCAAAAAATACAAGGTGCACAGGGAAAGAGAGGCAAAAATAATGTGGTCTAAGAGTGCACAGGAATGGAAGCACCCAGGGGTTCCTGTCCAAACTCCTATCCACTGGAACTCATTCTCTGTCTCATAAGGATAAATAACACCGACTAACCTAGCTCACAGGGGCATTTGAGATTTACTGAAGGTTCACCAAGAGCTTCAAAGATGAAAATAATCCCACAAGCACTATGTTTACAATGTTGCCTACTCTCACGGTTTTATTGTAAGTCTTGCAATTGTAGGTATTTTACTTAAAGATCCTGCTCCCAAGAGTCAAGTGAGAATTTCAGCTTTTACTGAAATGTAAATTGGTTACTAGCACTCATGTTTGTTTATGGAGAAAAGGTTGAAACTGGGACCCCAAGTGCACCAGAGGCGCAGAAACCACACACCATTTTTAAAGCGATATTATTTTAAGCAAGACTCATGATTCGAGGCCTGATTCATGGTTTCTGAATGCTTGGGATTGGCAAGGCTCTATTTAGATAACTGACCCTAATATCACCGTGGTGTAAGGTTGCAATTACTGCTGGTTGGGAAAAAAAACAATCAGCCCAGCAACAGAGGAGCCTAAATGGGAGCTAATGGCCACCTTCACAGCTTGTTTGTTTTTTGCTGCGTGATGCGCTTCTTGTTATAGCTGTAGGTATTTATGTGGGCCCAACATATAGCATTGCTGACAGTGAGCTTGTTCTCCACTGCTCTGCCCTCTGGGTGTGAAACTGTGAAATGCTGCCAGATCGGCAGGGCTGCATGAAGGCTACCCAGGACTTCAGAGGTATCGTGACTCTGGTCCCCACCCCTCTCAGAGGAGTGGCACCCAGGTTCCTCCTCCTCCTCTCAGAAGCAGCAAGTATTCCCCCTCTCCTGCCACAAAGAGGCAGCAGTAAGAGGCCCCTAATACTCCACTGTCCATGGTGTATCCGCTTGGGGGACTGGACCAGATTCCTCCTGCCAGAGACTCCTGCTGAGGTGGTGCTGAAGGGGCTCTGCAGAACAGTGTTCCGCCATTGAACTAATGAGGCAGTTCATCTCTCTTCGGGCTACTGTTCCAGGCTCTCTGCAAACTCCAGAAGCTGATCACATGCCTCTAGCAGCCAGAGTTCTAGGCATGGAGACTATGGCTCAATCCAGCTCCACCGAGCCGATTTCTCTGCTTACACAGGCATTGCACAAGTGTAAATGACTACACAAGGAAGTCGCCATTGCTACTGTGTGGCCTAGTGGATAGAGAACTAGACATGGGTTCTGTAGACCTTGGTTTTCGTCCTGGATCTGTTGCTTGGTGACCTTGGGCAAAACACATCAGAGCTCCGTGCCTCAGTTTCCCCATCTGTAAAATGAGAAAAATGACACTGACGGCCTCTGTAAAGCACTTTGAGATCTATTCACAAAAAGCACTATATAAGGCAGCAACAACTTTGAAATGGACACATTTTCCACTTAATTTTAAAAAGGAAAACGGTGTACATTTTAAATCAGATTTCATCAGAACTGATAACATTTTCCATTTATCAAAAACTCAGGTTTTCAGTAAACAAAAAAATCAATTAAGTTATTCATAGAATATCAGGCTTGGAAGGGACCTCACTAGGTGATCTAGTCCAACCCCCTGCTCAAAGCAGGACCAATCCCCAACAAAAATCATCCCAGTCAGGGCTTTGTCATGCCGGGCCTTAAAAACATCTAAGGAAGGAGATTCCATCACCTCCCTAGGTAACCCATTCTAGTGCTTCACCACTCTCCTAGTGAAATAGTTTTTCCTAATATCCATCCTAAACTTCCCCCACTACAACTTTAGACCATTGCTCCTTGTTCTGTCATCTGGTACCACTGAGAACAGTCTAGATCCATCCTCTTTGGAACCCCCTTTCAGGTAGTTGAAAGCAGCTATCAAATCCCCCCTCATTCTTCTCTTCTGCAGACTAAACAATCCCAGCTCCCTCAGCCTCTCCTCATAAGTCATGTGCTCCAGACCCCTAATCATTTTTGTTGCCCTTTGCTGGACTCTTTCCAATTTTTCCACATCCTTCTTGTAGGGTGGGGCCCAAACCGGACACAGTACTCCACATGAGGCCTTACCAATGTCGAATAGAGGAGAATGATCACGTCCCTCGATCTGCTGGCAATGCTTCTACTTATACAGCCCAAAATGCTGTTAGCCTTCTTGGCAACAAGGGCACACTGTCGACTCATATCCAGCTTCTCGTCCACTTTAACCCCTAGGTCCTTTTCTGCAGAACTGCTGCCTAGCCACTCCGTCTCTAGTCTGTAGCAGTGCATGGGATTCCTTCCATCCTAAGTGCAGGACTCTGCACTTGTCCTTGTTGAACCTCATCAGATTTCTTTTGGCCCACTCCTCTAAATAGTCTAGGTCCCTCTGTATCCCATCCCTACCACTCCTCCCAGTTTAGTGTCACCTGCAAACTTGCTGAGGGTGCGGTCCACGCCATCCTCCAGATCATTCATGAAAATATTGAACAAAACCTTTGGGGCACTCCACTTGAAACCAGCTGACATGGAGCCATTGACCACTACCCATTGAGCCCGACGATCTAGCCAGCTTTCTATCCACCTTATAGTCCATTCATCCAGCTCATACTTCTTTAACTTGCTGGCAAGAATACTGTGGGAGACTGTATCAAAAGCTTTGCTAAAGTCAAGGAATAACATGTCCACTGCTTTCCCCTCATCCACAGAGCCAGTTACCTCATCATAGAAGGCAATTAGGTTAGTCAGGCATGACTTGGCCTTGGTGAATCCATGCTGACTGTTCCTGATCACTTTCCTCTCCTCAAAGTGCTTCAAAATTGATTCCTTGAGGATCTGCTCCATGATTTTTCAGGGACTGAGGTGAGGCTGACTGGCCTGTAGTTCCCTGGATCCTCCTCCTGCCCTTTTTTTAAAGATGGGCACTACATTTACCTTTTTCCAGTCATCCGGGACCTCCCCCGATCACCATGAGTTTTCAAAGATAATGACTAATGGCTCTGCAATCACATCCGCCAACTCCTTTAGCAACCTCGGATGCAGCGCATATGGCCCCATGGACTTGTGCTTGTCCAGCTTTTCTAAATGGTCTTGAACCACTTCTTTCTCCACAGAGGGCTGGTCACCTCCTCCCCATGCTGTGCTGCCCAGTGCAATAGTCTGGGAGCTGATCTTGTTCATGAAGACAGAGGCAAAAAAAGCATTGAGTACATTAGCTTTTTCAATATCCTCTGTCACTAGGTTGCCTCCCCCATTCAGTAAGGGGCCCACACTTCCACTGACCTTCTTCTTGTTGCTAACATACCTGTAGAAACTCTTCTTGTTACTCTTAACATCCCTTGCTAGCTGCTACTCCAGTTGTGATTTGGTCTTCCTGATTTCACTCCTGCATGCTTGAGCAATATTTTTATACTCCTCCGTGGTCATTTGTCCAAGCTTCCACTTCCTGTAAGCTTCTTTTTTGTGTGTTTAATATCAGCAAGGATTTCACTGTTAAGCCAAGCTGGTCACCTGCCATATTTCCTATTCTTTCTACACATCGGGATGGTTTGTTCCTGCAACCTCTATAAGGATTCTTTAAAATACAGCCAGCTCTCAAGTTACTGATAAAAAAGTCAACAATTTTTTTTGTCAGTGTCAAAAAATTTTCAGGAAATAACTTACTTTTAAAAAATGTCAAATTTTCAACTAAGAAACCTTTTTCCATTCAAATAATTTCAACCCCCGTTAGCAGCCACCAACCCCCCAACAGTTCAAAACATCTCCCCAGAAGCACCCTAGGCCTCCACGACCTATTTAGGCCTCTTTTCAGCAAAGCTTGTGTGTAAGTGCTTTGCTGAATTGGGTCTTTAGCCTCTGCCTTGACTGCTAGCAATGTTACGAATATGATGGTTGGGCTTTTTGTTTCTTAAATGGGTACTGGGTTACCAATGGACTGAGATCACCAAGTTCATTGTCCATAAGCCACCAAATAGCCTTCAGATGGTAGCAACTTTTCATCGCTATCCTGTTTAGCTGGGCTCAAACAAGAGACCTCTTTAACAAGGTCAATATATACCTTCCTTGAGCCATCCAATCGCTCTAATATTTAGAAACTGCTTAATACCCAGGGATGGAAGGCAATCTGTGGCTAAAGATATTAAGATATCAATTGTATGAAACTTATTCTCTCCAGCTACAAAACAACAATTGACCTGCCAAGGTTTGAGTATCCTGTTTATACCCCCTCTTTGTTCAGCTTCTCCAAGAAGGGGAAAATATTCCCAAATCAGAAAATCAGTCCCTATGTAGTCTACTGCCTGCAAAATAATTTATGGACATGAGGTTTCCTTGTGTTTAATTCGAAATATCTCTTCTGCTTTCATTACAGTATATCAGGTACAAGAGTTTTTAATGAAAGATTTCTAAGTCATGTTTATTTTGTATGTGTGGGGCTTTTTACACATGAATAAATATCTCAATTGAGCTCTACAAAGGCAATTAGGACTTTGTTTATCTCTTCTTAACAGCTCGGTTCCAGTAATTTCTTTGGTCACTGTGCTCCTCTATAGAACTCTCTCTGCTCGTGCATTTGATGCTTCTCAGAGTCCCTGAATCTTTCCAGCATTTATTTTATGATATATTTATTCGTTGCTTCTGTAGCCTCTTCCTTTTTCTTCAGTCTGGAAAGCATTCTGACAGTCTTGTGTGAAGAAGGAGAGGTACCAAAACTGCCAGTTCATTGCCTGGGTGACTAAGATACAATAAACATTTGCTAATGTTCAGGCATAGTAAAATTTCACTGTCATTCCCAGTTTGTACAATGTAACTCAACTCTGCAAAACTGATCAATTGCTCGTTTTTTCATTAAATGCCAACATTAAGCTTGTGGAATGGGCGTACAAAGTCAAAGCCAACCCGCTCAAACTCCATACGGCCTCCAGAAGCTTTCAACGTTGCCAACTCTTGCGCTATTATGGTGAGTCTCACCATATTTGGTAGATTTCTCAAAGCCCAGTTCACAGAATCCCACAATTACATGAGAATAAAGAAAGGAAGCTCTAGCTTTGTAGTTGAAAACAGGACCTGAGTTCACCTAAGCAGTTCAGATAACAGAAGGCAAAAAAAGAAAGAATTCAACATCTATTTTTGTTAAAGTCTCATGATTTTTAAGCCAATCTCATGATGTTTAGTGTCTGACTCATGATTTTTGAACACTAGTGTTGGCAATACTGGGCTCTGGTAGGTAGGTAGGTATCTATGGTCTTATACTGGCACCATCTAAAGTTGTCAGCATTGCCAGATGTCCCCCATTTTGACTTGAGTCTCTAAGAGCAGGTCCCTTCTCCCCAGTCTTTCCTAGGGGTTCTCTCTCTCCAGCTCTGGGTGCTGCATGGCAGATGGAGGGGTGGCCAGGCCAAATTTGAGTGGCGTTGCAACCCCGTGTGCCAGGTCAAGCTGTCAGCCACTGGCACTTTGCAACATAAATTGCTGGAGCACTGCTCCATCTTGGATTGGCATTCCAGACTGCTCTGGCCCCAGCTGTATTGAAATATGGGATGAAAAATGTCCTGTACTAATCGAGTCTGACCTCCCGCACATCACAGGACACAGAACCTCACCCAACCACTCCTGTCTCACACTAATGCAGGACTGTTGGAAACCTAGGCACCATTGCAGCTTTCTCTCTGCACCTCCCAAGAGAAAAGTAACCACAATCACACTAAGTCAATGGTCTAATTGTCTTAATTTTTGTCTCTTCATCTTAGCTCTTGGGCTACTTTTTATAAACATATTTATAAAATTGTTTCCTTCTCTCTTTCTTGACTCCCTTTTCTCCCTGCTGCTCCTTACCTCTCTCTTCCTTCCGCTTATTTCCTCCTCTGCCCATTTTTGTCACGCTGACTTGTATCTGTGGGAGGGATAAGGAATGACTTTTACATCTCGCTCTGGAGGCTGACACACCATGTCTATTCCAGCTTGCTCCGGTGATGAGCCACAGTACCTGTTGCTGACAAGACAGGTCTCTTGTTCTCACAAGCTTCGGATCTGGAGTTGATAGCTCCACAATACCTGAGGAATATCACTGTGGAGGGGGAAGTCATCATGGAGAGTGAGGTATCATGGGTAAGCTGTGTGAAAGACCTTGGATACCATGACCTGGATTTCAACCTGCTATTCTGCGGGCAAACAGCACAGTGAACTGGGGTATTCGATGAAGAGCCAACACAGAGAAATCATACCAGGAGGATGATGCTATCTCTATGGCTAGTGTTGCTGAGGAGATAGTTGCTGCATTTTGGATTAGTTAAAGTGTGATCATCCTACATGCAGGTAGTGACCTTCAATAGTCAGGGCTTGGATGTCTGCGTCCAGGCTTGTGTTGAGAGAATGGGTCACAGTCTTCTGGCTAGCCACGGATAGAAGAGTGCATTTTGTTGTGGCTGTATATCACTATCTGTGCGTCCAGCAGCAGCAAGGGGTCATCTAAGTGGCAGATCAATTTGACACAATTACCATCCCATGGCCAAGAAAACGGACCACGCCGTATACTGCACAGCTCCTAAGTAAATCAAGCTTCCTACCTGATGGGTTGCTATTGACATTGATGTCTTAATCATCACGAGAAGCTGGACTTGTCATCCGTTACACAAGCCATTCACTACAGAGCACCACAATCCAAATGTGATTAGTGAGGCAAGTTGAGAACCGTAACCGTTTCAGGACTCAGTGATAATCAAAGTAAAACATAACAGCTCTGCCTCATTACGAGGATTAAATAATTGGTCACACAATCTCCGTGGACAGACAAATAGCTTAGCTGCTGGCACCAACATCCTTTATAAACACAGCGAGCAAGACACCAGCCTCCCCTGCAGGCCTATAACAGAAACACTTATTAGCCTTTGCAAACTGCATTGCTCACAAAAGTGAGTTAGCTAGATTATTACCTCAGGAAATATTTAAAATTTACATTTCATATAAAGGACAAGGGGAGCAGTGGGGGCAAAACACCTCACTTGATTCAAGACTGAGCTTGATAAGTTCATGGAAGGGATGGTATGATGAGGTTGCCTACAATGGCATATAGCCCATCCTCAACTGCTACAAGCAAGTACCTCGCATCCCCAGAGATGGGACCTGAATTTGCAAGGGCTCTGAGTTACTACAGAGAATTCTTTTCCAGGTATCCAGCTCATTGGGCTCAACCACATGTTCAGGGTCTAAATGATCATCATATTGAGGATCAGGAAGGAACTTTTCCCCTGGGTGAGATTGGCAGAGACCCAGGGGGCGGGGGTCATGGGAGACTGGTCCCTTGCTGGTTTGATCTCAAGTAAACGGTGAATGTTCCATAACTTGAAGTCTTTAAATCAATTTTTGAATACTTCCGTAACTCAGCCAGAGGTTATGGGCCTGTCACAGGGGTGGATGCATGACGTTCTATGGCCTGTGATGTGCAAGAAGTCAGACTAGATGATCATGATGGTCCCTTCTGGCCTTAAAGTCTAGGAGTCTAAGAAACGGTGGGCTACTAGTCTGAGCTCAGGATTGGAAGCCAGGAGTCCCTGAGCTCTTGGCTTAGGTTTAACACTCTGGTCCAGATCCTCAGCTGATGTAAGTTGTTGTAGCCTATGGAGCTAGGCCAACTGATTCAATGATTTCCACAAGAGTTCCAGGCACATGGATTCTCCAGGATCAGCTCCTTGGTTAATATGTTCCACTGCCCACTCCCCCAGCCTCCCAGTATCTGATGCTAAAGTGAGATGGAGGAAGCATAAGAGCATTTTTCAAACCGGAGGAAGCAAGAGATCGATGAGCTGCTTCCCCTCAGCACTGTGTTGCATTTCAATTAAGCTTTATCCTAATCCTTATAGAAAAGTTCTACAGAACTTAGGCTCTGATTGATTTCAATGGGATTGTTCACAGGCACATATTTCACTCTAAGCTTAATTTATTTGATGAATTTTGGTTTTAGCAGAGATTAAACCAATAGAGTTCTCTAATAATAGGGCTCCATGGAAATTATTCTAAAGACCTGTAGAATTTAACAGAGAATGATTTTCTTACATAAGAACGGCCATACTGGGTCAAACCAATGACCCACCATGTAGCCCAGTATCCTGTCTTCTAACAGTGGCCAATGCCAGGTGTTTCAGAGAGAATGAACAGAACAGGCAATCATCGAGTGATCCATCCCCTGTTGCCCATTCCCAGCTTCTGGCAGTCAGAGACTAGAGATCCCCAGACCATGGGATTACATCCCAGATCATCTTGGCTAATAGCCATTGATGGACCTATCCTCCATGAAATTTATCTAATTCTTTTTTGAACCTGGTTATAGTTTTGGCCTCTTTCTATAGATTATTTTTTTAAACTGTTGTATGGAATTCCACAGCAGGGAGACCACTTTCTATTGAATGCTATAGGATTTATTTTTTAACCCTAGGGGAATATTCCCCCAAATGCCCAGATACCGCTGCAGAGCTCTAGTAAGTGTTTTGAAATGACTCACAGTCTCATGCAGAAAATCCACACCAGGGAACAAACATCTCCTGTCACTTTACAAATAGCATAAAATAAGTCAAGTCATCTCACAGCAAACATCCTGAAACAACTGTATGGTTATGTTTGTACTTTCTCCTGGTAAACAGTCCAGAGCGGTTTGTAAAATGGAAAAGGTGGGGTGTGGTGGGGTGAACCCATGATGTTTGAAGACTGTTAGAGAAGAACTGGAAAGTGAAACTAGGAAACCAATGAAACTAGTTTGGATAGTTTTTCCAGATATGGCCATGCTTGGACCGGATTTACCCCACTGTTATTTATATCATGGTGGTAGCTAAAGGCCTTTCTGCTCTGAAGAGCTTATAGTCGAAACAGAAAAGGCACACCAAGGGTAGGTGAGGAAACAGAAGTGAAGTGCTGTGAGCATGATCCGTCACAGAGCCAGGGACAGAACCCAGCTGGCCCCCATTCCTAAGCTAGTGGGCTCTTGGTCAAATAAGACAGCTTGTGCTCAAAATATCAGATATAACTGACCAGCTCCATTGAAAGTCTTCGCAAACACCCTGATTTAAAAGGGAGGATTTTTGGCCTAGGGGCCTAATCCTGCTTCCATGGAAGACTTCAGTAGATGCTAATCAGGTCAATTAGTGTACTCGGAAGGTGCTCAGATATGACAGTGAAGGATGCAGAACAAGACTCAGAACAAAATGCAGTGTGAGTACTGGGCCCTACATGTCTTCAAAGATTAATGGAAATTTTAGTATATGGCAGAGGTGGCAGGTCTGGACAAGGCAGAGTATGGCAGCACCTCTCCTGCTTCTCAGGAGATTGTGCAAGCCACAGACGCAAAAAAAAGGTACCACTATGCCAGGTGTGCCAGTACACTTACAGATGTATGACATGATAGGAATAGGCTTCCGATGCTACTGAGTTTCCAGCTCTCTAGAAGCACGTGGGAGTGGGCGCAATCCCTGGCTAAGCCCATTTCTCTACGAGGAGTGCTTTCCTGGTATAGCTATACCAATATACCACACTGGCAAAACACTCCTAATGCGAACACAGCTGTGCCAGCAAAGCTGCATATTGCTTTGCGATGCTAAAACGACCCCTCCTGAATGAAACCAGCTATTCCAGTCAAAGCATAACTTTGCTAGCATAGCTGCATCTAGGGACGACGGCTGGCACAGTGATCTTGGTCAGGGATCACACGTCTTCACAACTCTGACCAACACAGCTATGGTGGTAGAAGTCTGTAGTGTAGACATGGCCTAAAGGAGCTACTGGAAGTCAGAACTGGTTTCCATTTCCAGTTATTCCACTGACTTCCTATAGGAACTCTGACAAATAGGAACTGGGACAAGTCACTTGACCTCTTTAGCCCTCAGTTTCCACATCTGTAAAACGGGGATGTGGCCAACCCTTGAGGCTTAATAAAATGATGTACGGAGATCCTCAGATAAAAGATAATGGAAGGGCAAAGCACCTCCCTTCCTGAGATCCTTACTGAGTTGTTATCCAGTATTTAATGAAGAGTGGACTTGTGGTTAAGGCACTGGACTAGAACTCAGGAGATCTGGGTTGAATTCCTGGTTCTGCCACTGACTCAGTGTAATCTTAGGAAAGTCACTTAATATCTCTGTGCATCAGTTCTCGCTCTGCAAAATGGGGACAATCATCCTTTTTATTTGCCAAGACTACAAGCTCTTTGGAGAAGGAGCTAGCTCTTAATTGATGTATGCATCATGGCAAAAACAATGGAGCCTTGATCATAGTATAGGTGGGAATGCCATCATAACACAATGGAGCCTCCAGGTGCTACTGGAATACAAATAATATTAAACACAAACTTCAGTGGCATTTGGGTCTGAATCAGCAGCAAGTTTAAAAAAAAACATAGAAAGGGCATCATTATTTTGCCTGCTTAAAGGTAAAATACAGCCTGTAGCAACCTGCATGGAGCTTGGAGGAAGGAGCACGGGTTGCACGAGGGAAGAGTTTGGAGGATGCATGAGAGTCTTTGTGCATCTGGCTAGAACGCCAGCTGCAGTTGCTAAATCTCTGTAAACAAGTTCTCTTAATACAGAGCTAGTTTAGTTTCAAGGAAACATGGAGTCCCCACATGGTATTACCAAACACACAACCTCGGTGTTTTCCCCAGTCAGACTCCTTGGATAACTTAGTCCATTACAATGCTACCCGATTCATTAGTAATAGACCAAAACAGTGCTGGCACATTTTTATAAACTGACATGTTTGGGGCCACTGTTGTATATTACTATAGTATCTTCTGTCGTGGCTTTGTAATAAGAGAAGGCTTATCTAGGAACTCACAGAGGACAGTGAATTTACTATAACTGCCACAGACAAGTGAGCAGGAAAAAAATGATCAATTCCTAAAAGCTTTTAAAGCAACAATGTTTGTCCTTCTCAGCTTTATGAAGGTCGTACGTCTCTCTGCTATGATCTGCGAAGCCCTATAACAAAGCTTCTTTAAGGGGCTTGGGCTCACCCAACTGCAGCCCCATCTCCAAGCTGTGCTAGGAGAGAGAATTCCTTTACAAGAACAGCCACACAACTTTTATCTCCAGGAGTCTGTACTTTGCGGCAGACTTGTTTAGAGAGGGTGCCAACTCCTAACCACAGTCCCCCAACAGGATGATACACGGGTTTTTTTCATGTCAGAAGTACTGCCTGCAGCTATCATCATCATCCAACCTTCCTTATGTACTGTTCACCAGGCTTCGACATCCCTTTACTATTACTTGGGTGCCTTTTTACCCACCATAACTGATGGTTGGCTGTAGATAACCTTTGTGGGTTGGACTGGCACCTTGCAATCAAGGGCTCTGTTGCTCCCGGAGCAGGCAGGGACCCAATAGTAGCTCAGAGTAATTTCTCTTTGCTCAATAGAGGAAGGAAGCTGCACCAGCTCTTTTCCTGGCATAGCTTGTATCTCCCTCCATGCTGGCTCAGCTGTGCTTGGCAGCTCATTGGAGGAGGCAGAACTGAGGCTCCACCCACTTGTTATCTCCCCCAATCCTGCATGGGCGGGGGAGTGGCAACACTCACTGTCCTGCACAGGCTCATCCTCTGGTCTGATAATGAAGAGCTGTGGGGAGAAAATTTTGCCACTGGTCTTCACCCCAGACCTTTGCAATAACCACTGCTTGTCCTCAAATATAGTAGAAGGGCCAAAATCCTTAACCAGGGCCTCATGCTGAGCTGAGCCTCTCCTATGGGATACGAGGCTGCTTGGCACCTTGCACGATCGGTCAGAATTGGCCTCATGGTCCTTTCTGGCGTAACACCCTACTGGACCTGTGGAGTTTTGTGCAAGGGATGCAACCTGACCAGGACAATAGGATGGAGGCTGAGAAGGAGGCATAGGATCTAGTGTCTGAATTGCTCTTGATGTATAACTGCTGTTAAAAATAGTGTTTTGGGGTTAATGTTAATGACTATTGTTGTTGACGTGTGTGTGTTCAGATCTATGATGTGATTTCCAGAAGAGACCCCCTGATGTGCAGAATATAAGGAGAGACAGACAGCTAGACTCATTAGGAGTATAGAAAAAAAAGCCTTTTTAAAATACTACTGCTAAACTCTTATGTAAGTGCTTTTCACCAATACATCCCAAATCACTGAGCAAAGGTGGTCAGTACCATTATTCCCATTTTACAGATGGGAAAACTGAGGTACAGAGCAGTGAAGTGACTTGCCTATCACCACCCAGCAGGTCAAGCTAGGAATAGAACCAGCCTTGTCCCTGTTCTGTGTTCTATCCACTAGGCATTGCTGCCCGGAGTTGTAGTCTGAACCTTTAACATTGTAAGCAACAACCATACTAGGCAGCACTGGAAAGTAGGTCTTTGAAAAGAACTTAACTGTGGTCAGGCTAAGGCTTGAGGATGAGCCGGGTACCTAGAAGAAGGCATGTACGTGACTGCGTGAGAAGTTGATGCAAGGACAGCTACGGATAGGAGCATGGGCAGAGCGAAGGCTCAAGAGACGATGGGAAGTTTGACAAGCAAGTATCTGGTTTTATAGCCTACCTTGTTATCTAGAATCATAGAATCATAGAATCTCAGGGTTGGAAGGGACCTCAGGAGGTCATCTAGTCCAACCCCCTGCTCAAAGCAGGACCAAACCCAACTAAATCATCCCAGCCAGGGCTTTGTCAAGCCTGACCTTAAAATCTAAAGCAGTGCTTTTCAACCTGTGGTCCATGGACTCCTGGGGGTCCACAGAATATGTCAAAATATATATAATATTTGTTAGGGGTCCACAAATGAGAAAAATTAAGACTGATCTAACAAAGACTTTCCAGGGAATTTATGCATCTAGGTCAGAGAGGCACCTTTGAAAAGGCCGCTCAGAAATGCTCAACAAAAAGTAAACTGCAGCCCATCCTCGTAAGAACCCGATCCAAAGCCTGCTGCAGTCAATCTGATGCTCTCCATCAGCTTTATTGGGCTGTGACTCAGGCTCTAACAGGCGACTTTAAAGAACAGTCTATTTCTAGTCCTGCCATCCTCTGGAATTAAAAAAAACAAACAAAAAAACTATTTACTCAATCATCAATAATTATATGGGCTTGACCTTTCAAAATAAAGTGAAAACCGGTTCATTTTATCACCCGCCACTTTTATGCCAGTAGTTAAGTCAAGTTTTGGAGCTGGGAAGTGCATTATATAGACCCAAGTAAAGTTAGACAATTAACCTTTCGAGGGAGCTCTGTCAGAACACCCTTAGGGAAATGTAACACAGCCGATGTATTATGATTTACTCTATCCGGATGGCTTGTGATACAGAAATCCAGGCTAGCTCATCACTGCTGAATGACTGGTTTTGATTTAAAGCTACAGTATCTCCTTATCAATGGACCTTATGATGGCCAAATATTTGTCACAAAATGGATGATACACTCGGCATACAGCTTTATGATTACCTGCAACCTAAAGGTGAAATTATTAATATTCAAAATACCCCATAGAAAGCAAAGATCAGGTATTATTCCCATTTTATAGATTGGGAAATGGACGTAGAGTGGTTATGGAATTTGTCCAAGGAAACTAATGTTGGAATGCACTAATTCTGGGTATCTAGTTCTTTCCGTTGTTATTTATATTTCGGCAGCAGTTAGAGATTTAAACTGAGATTGGGTCCCAATGCATTTACACATTGTACAAACAATCTTTACTTTTTTTTTTTTTTTTAAATCCACACTCTACATCAAGGGAATAAAATCTCAGCTAGTACCTGAAACCAAATCCGAAACATAACACACACAGCTCAGGGGAAGTGAGAGAAACAAGATTTTTTTTTTTAATAAAGATCACACTTTGATAAGCATGGATTCACAAATCAGTGGAGACAGAAAAGAAAGCAGCACCGTGATCATGCTAAAAATTCATGGTGTAATTTGACAAGGAGCGGATTAGCTTGTTATATGTCCAGTCCTCCAGCTATGATAATGTCCCTGGGACCACAAATTCATTGGGTATGTGAAGTACTACTGCATCTAACTTTTTTTTTAAAGTCACTTTAAACTGTAGGTATTCTAGGGCAGTGGTTCTCAACCAGGGGTACGTGGACCCCCTGGAGGTACGCAGAAGTCTTCCGGGGGTACATCAACTCATTGAGATATTTGCCTATTTTCACAACAGGCTACATAAAAAGCACTAGCGAAGTCAGTAGAAACTAAAGTTTCATACAGAAAACAACTGGTTTACACTGCTCTATATACACTAAAATGTAAGTACAATATTTATATTCCAGTGGATGTATGGGTAACAATGAGAAAGGAAGCATTTTTTCAGTAATCGTGTGCTGACACACGTGTTTTTCAATGAGGTGAAACCAGGGGGTACACAAGACAGCTCAGACTCCTGAAAGGGGTACAGTAATCTGGAAAGGTTGACAGCCACTGTTCTAGGGCAGGCCAGGTCACACCATACCTGGTCTCACACAGTTTGGTGGAGGAGTAGGGTAAAAATGCAAAGCAGTTTCCCCCTTGCATTCATGCCCCTACACCAGGGTCAGCCACTACTCCTGTGGAGAGTAGGCTACCTCATCACCACGGCCAAGGCTAGACTCCTGCAAAGAGTGAAGCGCAGCTAAAGTAGCTGGATAGCAGACATGCCAAACCCGGGGCGTGGGGGGGGAACCTCAGAAATTGGGCTTGTTTTTTACTTAATTGCCTTGTGCGTTGCTGTTTGGCTAGTTTTTGGCTTGTAGCTTTTTTTTTTCCTTTTTGATTGGCTCCTGGCATGCAGGGGCAAGCGGGAATAAAGGGGGGGGGAGAGAGTCAGGGGTGCACAGTGGGCCCACCACAGCCCCAGACTGCACCCCCGGGTGGGGGATCTAGTCACAGAGTGTTGGGGGTTTTTAGGGAGTGGCTTGTTTTTGGCCTTGTTTTGAAATGGGATTAGCTTGATTTTTGGCTTATTGTGAAAGTCGGGGGGCTTATTTACCTCATGAAAGTTGGCAACTGTGCTGGACAGTTAATTGTGCTGATCCCTGTCTGAGTCCCTTACTCATGATGAGTCATTGACTTCAATGGGCCCGCGTGCAGAGTAAGCGCTGGCCAGGCTGGCTGCAGAAACGACAGGGTCAAAGCCCACGGCCAATGTTAGGAATGAGGTCAGTCTAGCTGATCATAATGGCTCCTTGTAGCCTTAAATAACTATGGAAAGCCTGGCTCCATTGAAGCCCATGGAAACTTTACCATGTGCCTCACTGGGGTCCGGATTTCTTAGGTCTCTATGTGAGTAAAGGTGGCACGCTGGGCCCTTGAGGCACAATTCTACCCTCATAAACCAAGTCGGGTAGCACTTACTCATGTGAGTAATCACACTGACTTCAATGGGACTACTCCTGTCTAAACACTGCCCAATGCAAGTAAGGTGGGTTGCAGAACGGGGACCTATATCATTAAAACACAGAGCTTGGAGAGCAGAAAACTTACTGTATTGAAAAGTCAAAGACCCGGATTCTGTCCTCAGTTCCATGGGTGGAGCTCCCATGAAAGTCCAGGAGAACTAGGTCATAAGTCAACAAAGGTGGTCCATAAAGTCAACCTTTATTGGCTTGACCATTTGTACAGGGCAAACAAGAGGCTTCAATTGCACATATGAGATTAGAGAAAAGCTTCCGGACTTTATTATTAAATAGTTCCGTCTTAGCTGCCAACTCTGTGGGTGCCCCAGGGCTAAAGCACCCACAGAAAATAATAGGGGGTGCTCAGCACCCACGGCCCCACCCTGTGCTCTGCTCCCACTTGGCCTCTTCCCTTATGGCCTCACCCAGGCTGCACCTACACCCATCCCCACTCTGCCTCTTCCCCAGAAGCCCCCACTGCTCACTTCTGTCACATCCTCCCCATGTTATTTGCCCTGAAGGCAGGGAAGGAGCGAGTGGTAGGCAGGAGGTGGGAGGGGAGTAGCGAGCGGTGGTCAGGGCCTTGGGGGAGGGGGCAGAGAGGAGCAAGTGGCAGGTGTCAGGGGGGGTCTAGGAGTAAGGGGAGGAGGGGAGCAGGTGGAGTGGGGGAGCTTCAGGGGAGGGGGCACCCACTGGCAAAAACAAAAGTCAGTGCCTGTGAGTTATGTCAATCAATGCTGGTAACACACAGGGGCAGAGTTAAGGTTGCACAACAACTTAAATGTTGGCAGTTCTCACTTTTGAGTGCTTAGCAATGGAGCCTCGCTAGCCTTTTACACTTGGAGATCTCAGTGGGGATTTTGGTGCCTAACCCCCCAGCTTAACATGGTATCTCTGAGGGAGGTAAAAAAGTGGTGATTTTTCATTTGAACTAGATTCACAGAAACACTCAATGTACAAATCACATTCAAATTCAGATTCACAGACACCCTGAAATAGAGTCCAGCCTTATGAATTTACCATAAGCAAAATGTCTCGAGTCATAGGATTGAGCCAGGCTGTGTCACCGCGGCAAATATCGTACACAGCTCCTGCAGAATATTTGAACAGGAGCCATAAAGCTCTGCAGTGAGCCAGGCATTATACTCAGAAGAGAACACATGAACATTAGGCTTTATATCTTTGGCATACTCAGGTCAGGTGTCAACACAAAGTAGTAAATAGCCTTGGCACTTTGGATGGCGTGGGGGTGGGGAAGGAGAACATGAAAGTCATTAAAAAAAGGAAGTTTCTATTTCTCTTTACTGCAGGGGGAGGGGTCAGTGGGTAGAACATGGAATTTAAACTTAAAAGGCAAATCGTACCAGGATGATACACCAACAAAGAGTTGCCAAATGTCTATCTGCTGCAACCTGACAGGTGTCCATTACTGCACAGAAAAGCCGCCAAAATGCTAGGAGCCGTGAAAAAAGCAAAATGATGAGTTTCCTCCAAAGTAACTCTCCCTGTGGCAGTTTAATTTGCAAGCTTTTCCTCTGGCGAGATAAAAAGCCAGAGTGGGCAGAACCACAGCTGAGGTTTTGGATCACTCTGCAATCACCTCTGAAGTAAATGCTTGTAGCAGTAAATGCTGTCACTTGGGCAGCCAAGCACTATCTTCAAGAAAAAACAAACAAACAAACCAAATCAGATCAGAAAACTGATATTGGACAAAAAGAACAGGAGTCCTTGTGGCACCTTAGAGACTAACACATTTATTTGTCCATAAGCTGTTAGTCTCTAGGGTGCCACAAGGACTCCTGTTCTTTTTGCGGCTACAGACTAACACGGCTGCTACTCTGAAACCTGATATTGGACAAGGAAGCATCACAGATTGTACTGATTTCTTTGGGAGTTTTGCAGCAGCACAGGGACAAAGGTTTAGAATTTAAGGCCCTAATCCTGCAGCTGACATTTTGTGGAAGGAACGCTCTGATGGGATCAGTGTCTATGAGAAGCCATTTGCTTTAATATCCTTTTATAGGGAATTAAATAAAACGGGTTGGACACCACCTTTAGCGGCAGTAAAGAGGACAGTAAATGAATTTGTCTTGGCATTTGTGGTGCTCCCTGTACTGTGAGTAGGAAAGAGGGCCAGTATTGCAGTAATGGTTGTATGGGGAAATGGATAGCCCAGATTCTTAATGGACCTACGTCAATTGACACCAGCTGAGAGTCGAGCCTCCATTTTCTTTGGTGGTGGTCACCTGCTAAGTTTTTTTTCTCCTTCCCATGCCCTTCCTGTGGGCACTAAAAGAGGGGACGCCCCAGATGGATGGCAGGAGATTCTGGGCTGCCACCAGAACTACCCAGCGTAGAGTATTAGGATTGTTTGGTCCTTAAGATTCCTCAGAAGAGCTCAGCACCCAGAAATTCCCCTTGACAACGACGTCAGCTGCTAGGTGCTCAGCTCTTTTAAAAGTTTGCCTCCATATGGGATCTGTCTGCCATAGGGTGAAGCAACAGCCATTCCTCTCATACCTGTCTCAAGCGGGGCGCACAGCTGAAAAAGTCTCCCTGCCTTTTGCAATCAGATTTTACGGCTGTTTAGGACTAACAAATGGTTGCAGTAAATACTCCACCAAAACTCTGTCACTGGCTCCCTGCTACACTGTATGCTTCAGAGATCAATATAAATTAGTTCCCAATTGTGCAAAAGTCTGTATGAATTATACTGATATTTGAAGGAGCTTGGGTCATTTTTTCCTCCTCTGAATACATTAAGTGCTGATAAAATTAGAACGTCCCTTCCCAGCCTTGGTCTGGCTGACAGATGTTAAATCGTACGTTGCCATAACCTTCCAAAGAATATGGAAGCCTAGAAGTGTAAACGTCAGATCACTCTAGAAAACATGCTGGGCCATGCGTCATGTTCACAAGAAAATATGGAACAGTCTGTCTGCAGTATGCGCGTACAGCATCGGTAGCATGTTCGTTAGCTGCAGTTGTTGGTCCATAAGCCATTTCAAGGCCTTCTCTGTGATGCTGTGGATATCATCCAATTCACCTTTTGAATCCATATTTGGGGGACAGCCTTATGATGCACTCGATGTTTTTTTTTTTTTTTTTAAAAGCATGTTTCATTATAACCCCACCCTAGTAGAACCCAGACAAAAAACCCAGTGTCCCCTTTCATGGGAATCTCAAGGCTTTTATTGGTTATTTATTAAACTACCAGGGGGAAATTTGTTATTTTGTTCAGTTGTAACATAAAACCAAGTAAAACTTAGTATCATCAGCACAAGTCCCAGGAATCTACTTTGGGCTTTTCATGTCGATCAGAGCAGCCCACAGACAGAGGTGCTTCTGCATATATCCAGGGCCGGCTCCAGGCACCAGCGCAGCAAGCAGGTGCTTGGGGCAACCAAGGGGAAGGGGCGGCACGTCGGGCTCTTCAGCGGCAATTCTGTGGCGGGTCCCTCGGTCCCTCTTGGAGGGAAGGACCCGCCGCAGAAATGCCACTGAAGAAGAAAGCGGCAAACTGCTGCCGATTGCAATCACGGCTGCGGCTTTTCTTTTTTTTCCCCCACCGCTTGGGGTGGCAAAAACCCTGGAGCTAGCCCTGCATAGATCTGTTACTACGAGACGGCTGGAGAAGAAGGCCTGTCTTCTTGTTAAGACATCATAGTAGGACTCAAGAGCCTGGATTCAGCCACAGACTCCCTGTGTGATCCTAAGTCATCATATCAAATCATGCTATAAGACACCTTTATATCAGTATACCTGCACCCTCAGTAGGAGGCTGGACTGCATTAAACTATGCTGGTTTCTAAACTGAAATAGCCATTGCAGGACAAGATCTATGTGTAAACCACTCCTAAGAAGTGATCGGAGAATTCCCCAGTGGCACCCAAGTAGCAGAAGTATCAATCCTTCCATTCTAATTTAATTTCTCTTGGTCTTTCTTATTAATTATATTTGGATTCCACTAGCCCGTGGAGGCCCCCAGTCTACAGCAGGGCCCCAAACACGGAACAGGTCTCATTGTGGTGTGCGCTTTACAAACATATACATCCCTTTCCCAAATATAAGTTATACTGTGATGTTGGGCATGATATCTGAATTAGAGCTGGGTGGAAAAGCAGAGCAAGACTCCTAGGTGAGCGCTCTAATCACTGGGCTTCTGCCTGTTCCGGGGTGATCTCCCTCCATGAGCAATTCCATCCTGAGAAACCTTTCCCAACAAGTCTTGTTCAAAACAGCTACGGTCCAGCGAACAGTTTCAATTTTGATGAATCAATACTTCCCACCAAAACACTAATTTCCTGATCACCTTTCATCCAAATGTCTCTCCCCCATCTGTTAGTTACTCAGACCTTGCTAATGCCCTCAGAACAAATTGAGTGAAGCGAAGAAGTGGTGAACAGCTAGAAAAGAGTAACGTTCTTGAATTCAGAGAGTTGGGGGTGGGGGTGGGGGACAAGAAGAGAAAGCCATTTATCCAGCTATGCCCAATCTTGCAAGAAAGGAAAGCTGCAAAAGGCATTAATTCCACTTGCATTATTATCCCCAAAATACACTGCTGCAATTTGGACAAATAAAATGTTCTCCAACAAGCTCCGAGTGTAACATGTTGACAAAGAAACATGTTATTAGTTTGAGCCGCTAGATCACCCGTGGGATAGCAATACAAACACCCTAGCTAATTTAGCTAAAAAATAGGGAAGTGGCTCAGACTGTAGGCAGAGGAGAAGAAAATAAATATCGCTACTGTAATGAAGACTGACAGAGAATGAATGCCGAGGTGGGAAGAAACATGTGCACGGAATAGGTGTTTCAGGAGAGAGAGCTGTATAGCGCATCTGAAAGACAATATGAATGTTCTGTCCTCTAGCGCTATTCATTTCTGTCTTTTGTTGCTGTTGTATTGCCTTACAGCAACTTGCTGTATGGGCAACAGTACAAACTAATGACTGCTATCGCACTAATCTTTTAAGACTTCAGCCGCCTTCTCTCTAGCAGCCAGCTGGAAAGGGAAAGTAATCACCTGGTTCTGTTCCCAGTACGGTGCTGGATTTCCTTGTTGTCTCACTCATTTTCTTTTGCCCTGTTCTAATGAACGTATTGCTTGAAAAACAAGCCTACGTCTGTGAATATTCAAAGGCCCAGGTTATATTTCTTAGATGTTTCTGGTTTATATTGGGCTTGTGATTTCACCAGTGAACTGGCAAGCACATAAGTACATTTCCACATCCAGCTTCTGCTTTGTGGAATTGTCTCATATGGAACTCTGCATTAGTGTCTTAGCAGTTTAAAAGTTCAATTTCAAGCATCAAATTCTCAGTGGGTGTAAATCAGCCTAGCTGCTTTGATTTCAATGCTCGTTTACACCATCTGGCCAATGTCTCTCTTGCCTTTAGTTATTAACAGATGAATCGGACTAATGTAATGCTGTGACATCTGTAGCATTGTATACAATGAGAGTGGTGTGTGAGAGACACACACACTACTCCTGGGGAAATTCTGTGCCATTGCAAAGGCTCAAAATTCATGTCCTGCACAGATTTATTTGCTTCCCCGCATAAAAATGAAGCAAAAGGGAAGCCACAAGAGAAGTTACGTGCCCCTCCCTAGCAGAACAGGCACATCGTTTTGGGTACCCAGGGCAGAGAGGTAAATCACTGCCCCACCACCATGCATCTGGAATCCTCACGTAGTCTCGTGCCAAGCCTCACCCCCTTCTGCACTCAGGACCCCGGCATCGCGCCTCCCATACCTAAACCCCCACCCAGCCGAGCCTCAATCCCTGCACTCAGAGCTCCCCCTGCACCCAGAATCCCCCACTAAGTCCCAACCCCCTGCAAGAATTCTACCATTGACCTAGCTACCACCTCCTAGGGAGATGGATTAACCATAGCAATGGGAGAACCCTTCCTGTACCTGTAATGAGTTTCTATAGTGAAGTGCCAGAGAGGCACAACTGCAGCTGCACCACTGCACCAATGTTTTACGTGTAGACATAGACTTAGATAAGAAGCAAAAATTTAGAGAGTATAGCCTAGAAGAGAGGCCAGCAGAAACACAGAGAGATGCTCCATCAAACTAGGATTCCTGAGTGGAGTATCAAGTCAACCTGTGGAACACACAACAACTTGTGGAACTCATTGCAAGGGGTTTCTGTGAAAGTCAAAAGTACAACTGGGTTCAAAAAAGAATTAGATGAAGTCATGGAGGACAGCTCCATCGATGTCTATTAGCTAAGATTGTCAGGGATGCAATCCCATGCTTTTGGTGTCCCTAAACCTCTGATTGCCAGAAGCTTGGACTGGATAACAGGTGGTGGATCATTCAATACTTGCCCTGTTCTGTTCATTCTCTCTGAAGCATCTGGCATTGGCTGCTGTTGGAAGACAGGATACTGGACTAAATGGACCATTCGTCTGACCATTCACCTTTCTTATGTTAAGTTGCACAATACTACACTATACACACACTGCCAAATTCTGAGGGCTTTACACAGCTTTTTCCTCAGCCCTTACTCGACAAATCCCACTGAAGTCAAGAACACTTTTCCTGGGATGGAGTGAAATCTCAGGATTTGGCCCATAAAATTAGCTTGGGATTTTCAAAAAGCACTGACTACTCTCAGTGGAGCTTTCTGCTAGCTTCCATAGGAACAGATTTAGGGCAAAGCTGAGTGCTTTTGAAAATCCTACCCTACAAGTCTATTGGATCACCCGACTATTCCCAAAGTCCAGTACAAGATATGTCCCCCCAGTGTATACTTATTGTACAGTTCAGTTTTAAATCAGTCAAGCATTAGTTGTCACGTCTCAGGCTACAAGCTCTTCGGGACAGGGATGGTCCGTGTTTGCTGTTCCATGACTGGCACCCCTTCGTACTCGGCTAATATTGTGGAGAGTATTCCACGATCCAGTAAACTCTTTCCATTAGGAAAACACGCCTCACATTCAGACTCAATTTGCGTTTACTCGCCGTCACCCATCACTCCTAGTTAACCAACTGGATCATTCTCTTTTGGGTGTTGACACCCTTCAGGCCCTGAAAATAATCACCCACCGCCCCACACACACATTTTGTCACTGTCAATATTTTCCAGGCACCCCACACAAGCCCGCTGTGGGGAGCAAACAATCTTAGTTGGGTGAATGTGACATGACAAGATGTGGTCCTAGCCAAAAGAAGCAGGGGGGGAGTCAGGCGACAGGAAGGACAAAGTGAGAATATAAAGACAGTGCATACCTGGAAGTCTGAATGCTTCTTTTCTTTATACCTGCAGTGGGGTGGTCACCCCGCTCCTCCCCGGAGGCATTAAAAGCAGTTCTGGAGGGGGCTGCGGCTGGGTAAAAGGGATTAAGAGCAGCTGGCGAAGCTGAGTGAGTAGCTGACCACAGCTGTGGCCATCTTAATCAGGGCCCAGCCAGCCCTTATAAGAGGGCTGTGGGCCAGAAGGACAGAGACACTCTCTCTCTCTAGCTTTTGAGAGGGAAGGACCTGGCTGCCTGGGAGCTGAGACGGGTACCTAGGGTGGAGCAGTGCTGGGGGAGAGCAAAGGGAGCTAGGGAGCTCCAGCCTAGTAGAAATCCAAGGCCGCAGGCCTCATCAAAGGCCTACAAAGGATACTGGGGCTGCAAAGGGGCAGCCCATAGGTAGGCAGAGGCAGCCAGTCCAACCTCCCAACTTGCTGATGAGTGGTTTACAGACTGCAGGCTGCCCCAGTGAGCAGGGGCTAGATGGTGACTAGCAGTAGCCACTGAGGCAAGGTGGGGATAGAGGTTTGGGGGTTCCCTGGGGAGGGGAGACCCAGAGATTGTGGGGGTACTGCAGGGGCAGAACCCTGACATACAAGGGCACAGGGGTCTGGGAAGGACACGGGGGCCAGCGGCAGGTGAGGCATCAGCCGGCAGAGGGTGCTCCAGAGCTGGAAAAGAGCTAATTCCCTGGACAACCAGCAGGAGGCGCTGCACCAGTGAGTCCTCAGCCACAATACTCTGGCTAATCAACATAAGACAGAAATCATACCCAGCTTAGGAGAAAGGTGGTGTTTTTCTAACATTTCTCCTGGTCTCATGCCTGCATTTGAGTGGCTGTCCTTAGATTTTTTTTGTTGTGTGCTGTCTTTTTTTCTTCATCTCTTCCCCATCTCTCCTCCCCTCCAGCACACCCTATACTTCCCAAAACAACAAAAATATCTAAGTGGATTTATAATTGCTGTATTACATGCCTGTTGAGAGGTGGTAACCTTACATGTGAAGTTTACATTTACAGCTTTGACAAGAAAGAAAGTCAACCCAGACATAGCAAAGAAGAAAAATAAAAAGCTTATTGTTAAGAAACAGTGGTTGTCAGCTCACCCGCTAACATTCACTAGCATCATGCATTAATAGAGAAAATTGAACTGGCTCGATTACAATACAGGCCGCACTTGCACAAACCTTCACCCAAAGCTTGAATACAACAGGAATCAGCCACCCATTTTTCTGATGGTCTGAACTTTTTCTTTTTTTCTTGTTTTCTTTTAATTTTCTGGGCCACCTCTGCAGAACAAAGACAGAGACAGACAACCGAAAAACAGTGCCAAAATACTTAGGAAATGCCAGACTGGACTGGACTATGGTTCTTTTATTGCAATGTCCTTTCGCTGGCAGGGAGTAGTAGCCCCTACTTTAGAGGAAGATACAAGGAAACTCTGCAATGGGCAGTTACATCATAACCTACACCCAGGGAAAATTTCTTCCTAGCCCCCTTTAGTTAGAGTGTGGATTCAGCATGCAGCTGAGGATTTCTCTCTTCCCAAAGTCTTCCTTTTATTTTTAAACCTTACTCTGAATATTCTCCTTGCACCTGCAATTGTCTAGTCCTTTTGGGAATCCTGCTCAACTCTTCACCTCAGTGACACCTTGTGGTAATGAATTCCACAGACTAATTGTGCATTAAATTATTTCCTTTTATCAGGAAGGTTGTTCTCTTGGCATATCTAAGGCTGAACAGAAACAGGAATCACCACAAATCTTGTGAGGCTTCCTGTTCACTGTTTTGACGAAACCACATTCAGATCACCTTCAGACCAGAAATATGCTCACTCAACCAAACACCGGGGCACTGCCCCACATGGGAAGAAAAGAGAAAATTAACTCAGAATAAAGCAGATTTCCCTTCATTACAATCCTGTGTGCCATTCACAGCTTGTTAAATGAGCAGAACACCGCTTCCATCGGGGTTATCACTATAAGCGTGCTCCACCATCAGCACCAGGATCCCTAGCCCTAGGTGCCGTACAAGATAGATTGTAAACTCTTCAGGGCAGGGAACTGAAGTGAAACCTCTTCCTATTCAGCTAATAACTTAAGCATGTGCTTAACTTCAAGTATGTGGTGAAATCTTTTTAGCAGCCATTGTGGCCGAGTGGCTAAAGCGCTAGATGGAGACCTCTGTTCTAGTCCTGGCTTGGCCTGTTGGGTGACCTTAGGCAAGTCACTTCCTCAATGCCTTAATTTCCTCATTGAGCTGATGATACAGAGATCTGTTGTGAAGAAGCTAGGTACTATTATGATGGAGTGTTTTGCTGAATCAGGGCCTAATTTAAGACATGACACAGCAAGAAGTGGACAGGGGGCAGAAGGATGACAGTATAACTTTTGGGTGGACGAGGGTTTACTTCACTACCCTTCTCTTGGGCCTAAAAACAACTCCCATAGAAAAGCACATGGAGATCTAGAATTCAGTCAATGAGGATTTTCAGCGAGGATTGCACAGGGTCAACCGCCCCTACAGTCAAGTCCAAGAAGAACAAAAGGAACTAAGTGAATTCTTAAGTACCAACTTTATAAAATCGTATGATAAAGAAACATAAATAACAATTATTTTGGAGGGCAAGAGATAGCTCAGTGGTTTGAGCATCGGCCTGCTAAACCCAGGGTTGCAAGCTCAATACTTAAGGGGGGCCATTTAGGGATCTGGGGCAAAAATCTGTCTGGGGATTGGTCCTGCTTTGAGCAGGGGGTTGGATTAGATGATCTCCTGGGGTCCCTTCCACCCCTCATATTCTATGATAACATGGCTACTTTATAACACACATTAGATTTCATTTGTTTTCTTTCTTTATGTTTGTGAAGATAAACAGGCCAGACCCATGGAAATACAGTGAGAAGAAACTCATAGTTCCCAAAAACATAGGCTGAGTTCACCTGAGTCTCAGATCAACAAAATCTAGACAGTCTGATGAGTCAAAAACACAGCAACATCATCTTCCCTCCACTTGCTTATAGAAATCTTCAGCTGGAAGCCAGGCAGACTCTCCTTCCTATGCTGCAATCACTCAGTTAGCTAGTCAACTAAGTAATTAACCAATCACTTAGTTAATTATATGGATTAGAAAAAAAAACTAGTTACAAGAACAAACATACAAAACTTAAATCAGCAAAATAAACAACTCACCATCACCACAGGCACATAAGAGAAAAGTTAGTGAATCATACTAGTTGAGACAATTTAACAAAGTTTGGCTAAAATCAAGCAACATTCCAAGTATAAAATTAAAATAAAAGAAAATTGTTTTCCCTTTCAATTTCCCCTTCAGCATTGTCAGAGCTTCCCTGTTGCAAAATGCTTCAGAGAGTTAGGGAAAACCACCTGCTTTCTGCTCCTGGGGCTCAGTTTCTCCCAACTCACACATGGTACGTGGCCTTTGCAAAGAAGCTGCCCTGACTACTTGCCCTCATGGCACAGGCGCCAACTTTCCAATGTGCCAGGGCGTGCTCGACCCCCGGCTCTGCCCCAGGCCTCACCCCCACTACACCCCTTCCTGCAATGCACCTCCCCCACCTGCCTCTTCCGGCCCCTGCACCAGCCCACCTTACCTCTTCCTGCCCCATTCTGCCCCCTTCCCCCAGTGCACCCCACCTTTCCCCTTCCCTCCCACCCAAAGCCTCCTGCATGTCACAAAACAGCTGATTGCAGCAGGCAGGCAGGTGCAGGAAGGGAGGGGGAGGTGCTGATCAGCAGGGCCACCGGCGGGCGGCAAACACTTGGGGGTGGAGGGGCAGCTGATGGAGGGCTGCCGGTGGGTGCCTATGCCTCATGCACTCTGAGGCTATCACATAGTGTCACACCCCATTCCAAAAACTTTTGAGTGTGGAGAGCTAATTGTGCCTCTGCAGCAATGACCCAGACACAACTCATTCCTACTCCCTCCCCCGTGATAAATCTCTTAAAGAGATATCTCCCTATTAGGCACGAGGGTTACAACAGCAACATGTGGTTGAATAGCCTAACCCAGGGCATGACTTGATGGCACCAATAGACAGACCCAAGTGAGGCAGAGACTCCAGTGCATTAGACTGGACCTTCCAGTAGTGCTGCTGCATGTGGAGACCTCTGCATTGACCAGTGTCAGCGGTACCCAAGGACACTTTAATGAATGAGCACAGCAACAAAGCCACATGATTGACCCCAAGTGAGCTGAGCCAAACCTCAATCTACTGAGGTTTCCCCATCAATGGTGGAGCATGTCATAGCAGCATCAGATCTTTCATACTGTCTTGTTTTCAGCTAGGTGTGTCGTCTCTCTGCTCTCTTTCAGATGACGTTTGAAAGCATTGTTTTGCTGCTCTTGCTTCAGATCCATGCTCTTAGAACATGGCAGGGACTCCGAGGGTGGAAACCGGACTGGGAAACAGGGCTGAGGGACAAATGTAGGGCTCATTTCATCTGCTGCAAGATGCAATAGTGACTTAATTCTGTGCCTAATTTGATTTTCAAGATGTTAGAGGCCTGGCAACGGAGTAAGATTCTGTCAGTTCCGGGGGATGTTTTAATCCTAGAGATTAAGTTAACTCTGTCTTTTCTTCTGCACCTCCACAAAAGAATATGCAAAAAATAAGAGAGCTTTGAATGCACAAAGAAGAAACAGCAATTAGAACCATCACCCCCATGGGAATGCAGGTTAGCATCTGCGAACCTGGGTGTGAGATGCAACCTGGGGCTACTGATAGGATGGCAGGCTGCACTGTTCTGCTGAATTCTTGGTTTTCATGTTCTTAGAAAATTTAGCTGGAATCACAACCACTAAATCATCCCCCGCAAAGGCATTTCTTAGGGAAAAAGAAATAAATAAATGAAATCCAGGGCCTGCTGTGTTGCTTCTGCTGAGAAGCAAATGCCAAAATCCAAAGTGCTATGGTTGGTCTCTCTCAACAGCACGAAGAGGTGAAGAACTCAAAGGCATTACTCAAAAAGACACACTGAGCCCTCTGGTACCTGTGTAAGCCAAAGATATTTCACAAGTAATGTCAGCTGTACTGTCCGATATGGAATGCACAATGGTCAGTCTCAGCATTGGTTGTGTGCTCTCTGATCATCTCATTCTGTCTTGTATGGCATCTACCAACGTGATATATACCATCATGTGCCAGCAATGCCCCTCTGCCATGTACATTGGCCAAACCGGATAGTCTCTACGCAAAAGAATAAATGGACACAAATCTGACATCAGGAATCATAACATTCAAAAACCAGTGGGAGAAAACTTCAATCTCTCTAACCACTCAGTGACAGACTTGAAGGTGGCAATTTTGCAACAAAAAAACTTCAAAAACAGACTCCAAAGAGAAACTGCTGAACTCGAATTAATATGCAAATTAGATACAATTAACTCTGGCCTAAACAGAGACTGGGAATGGTTGGGTCATTACACTAATTGATCTATTTCCCTATGTTAAGTTCTCCTCACACCTTCTATGGGCCATCTTAATTATCACTTCAAAAAGTTTTTTTTCCTCCTGCTGATGATAGCTCATCTCAATTGATTAGACTTTTCCTGTTGGTATGCATACTTCCACCTTTTCATTTTTCTCTGTATGTATAAATATCTCCTGTCTGCGTGTTCCATTCTATGCATCCGAAGAAGTGAGCTGCAGCTCATGAAAGCTCATGCTGAAATAAATGTGTTAGTCTCTAAGGTGCCACAAGTACTCCTGTTCTTTTTGCGGATACAGACTAACACGGCTGCTACTCTGAAACCTATAAATAATGATGTTCAGTGGTGGCAATTAGAAAGCCAACATTTGCCAGCTGATACTCCCATTTCTCGTGCCAACTCTTCCTTTTCCCGGGGGTGCGCAACCCCTCCTTTAACCTAGGCCCTGCCCATGCTCTGTCCCCCTCCCAAGACCCCCCCTCGCTCCGCTCCCCCTCCCCCAAACCTCTCCCCAAGCTGTCAAACAGCTGTTTGGCAGAGCCTCTGCCCCCTATCAGCTGTTGGGCAGTGGTGCAGCCCTCTCATCAGCTGATGACTGGTGGTGGCCGGTGGGTGGGTGGTGGCCGCTGTGGCCGGTGGGTGCTGAGCACCCACTCTTTTCATTCGATGGGTGCTCCAGCCCCAGAGCACCCATGGAATCGGCGCTTATGGCTGGGTTAAATTCCAAGCTCTCTCACTGAGTTTTTTTGGCATGACTTGGGCTCTGATTCAGCTCAGTATGTATTTAATACTTATGAGATTTCTCACCTCTTTTCAGCACTCCCCTTAAGCCTGTGCTTAACTTCAAGCATGTATTTAAGTCCTGGTGAACTCAGTGCTTAAATATTCTGTATAGGGATGAGATTACTTGCTTGTTTGGAATTAACCATACACTTAAGTGCTTTGCTGATCTAGGATCTTAATCTCTCAGGCTCAGTTCAGCAAGGTGCTTAAATCTTGACTAAGTTTAAGCATGTAAGCCATCTTCAGTGTGACTACTCACATGCTTAAAGACAGGCATGTGCCTAAGTACCTTGGCATGTTTCAATTCTTCTTCCATAAAATGAGAGTGATTATATTTTCTCTTCCCCACACTTTGTCTTGTTTAATTTGATGGTCAACACTTTGGGTCAGGAATTTTCTTTTTCTATGCATTTCTACAGTGTCACATACAAAGGGGTTTTAATCTAAGTTGGGAATATGGAGGCACTGCTCTGGTACA
Organism: Mauremys mutica; assembly: GCF_020497125.1. NCBI lineage: Eukaryota > Metazoa > Chordata > Testudines > Geoemydidae > Mauremys > Mauremys mutica. Next base: position 6,382,564 of record NC_059081.1, on the reverse strand, counting down.
GATTGACTGGGGTATGAATTTTTTCTCTGAATGATGTTCCAGGGGAAGACTCATTTTCTGCACATTTGAAATTCTCCACAGAAAAGTTTCAGTGTTTTCCACCAGGAAATCATTCCCAGCTCTCCCTCTGCCCCAGCTGAGGAGTGCTGGGGAGCACCAATTTCCAGGTTCAGCAGTTTCGGGGGCAGCCTGCCCCATGGACTGCCCCAGAGACAGAGCTTCTGGGCTCTCCAGCTCTGGTGCTCCCAGTCCCATCAGCTGACAGGCTATCAAGGCTCCATGCAACGTAGGGAACCTCTGAAACCTTTCAAAGAGGTTGAAACAAAATATCATTTTTACTTTCTCTAAACAAAATTGGGGTATTACCATTCTGCAGGAAATTGACTTTTCAATCTGTTTCAGATTTTTTTTTTAAATTTGAAATTACACTTGTAATGGGAATTCCATTTGCCAGCCAGCTCTAATAGATCATCATCCAGGAGACCCTTGTATGTTTCTAGGATTGATTAAAAGTGATTGCGCCTGCTGTTTGAGCTATTTCTAGGTGTGCTTTTTTTTTAAATCAAAAGGGAGAAAACAATGAAGGAGAGAGGAGCCGAATGGTGGAAGTTGCTGCAGGTATAATCTGATTAACCACCACTCCAAGAAGGAATCCAGACACATGCACCAGTCTAATCTAAATGTGGCAAAACTTGAGAAAAATCAATATCTTCTGCAGCAACCTGGACTTAAATCCAATGGGAAACCCCTGGTTTCCATAGGCACAGGAACTAGGAGTGCAGGGGCCGCCACACAGGGTCCCGGCAGCTGCCAGCTGTGGTCCCAGCCTCAGCCCCCTTCCCCCGTCTGCTATCCCCCCATCTCTCGCACTGTAAACAATGTTGCAGCACCACTGCTGGTTTACGGAGTGCTGAATTCTGCAGCAAACTATCTTCCTAATGGTTCTTGGTCAAATTCATCACTGCTATAAAACTCTGTGCAGTTCAGTAGAGACTTACAGTTGAGTTGGAAGTATGAGAGATGCAGCTGATTCGTGGGGGATGGCCTAATCGAGTCACCAGAGCAAGGATAAGAAAGCATGGATTTAATTTCTAATACTGCCACTCTGTGCAAAGAGACAAGGTGGGTGAGGTGATATCTTTTACTGGACTACATTCTGTTGGTGAAAGGGACAAGCTTACGAATTCTACAGAAGAGCTCCGTGTTCCTTGAAAGCGCCTCTCTTTCACCAACAGAAGTTGGTCCCATAAAAGTTATTACCTTACCTATCTTGTCTCGGATATCCTGGGACAAACATGGCTACAACAACACTCTTTGCAAAGTCACATGAGTGCTCCTCCGCACCTGAGCTTCTCCATCCGGAAAGTGGTGATAATAGTAATTACCCCTCTCACAACTGACCTGTAAATCACTTTGAGAACCTGGACTCTGGGGTACCACAGTCATTCAAAGTCTGATCTCTTGGACTTATGCACTCCTGCTCTTCAAGCACTCATGTGCATGCTGAGTTCCCTGCACTGCGTAGCCCTGTGGGTTTTAATGAGACTGCTCATTGGTGTAAAGATTACCATGCGTTTCCAGGAGCGGGGTCTTAAGTGCTGGACCCGTGCAGACTAAACACGTGGCGCGGTCCTCCTGCTAAGCAAGGCCAAAGGCAAAATGGAGACTTCTCCATTTGACACAAGGGGTCAATGATAGCTGGGGTGGGGGGGAAGAGGGTGGAAACGAGATGCAGAACATCTGTAACATTTCATCCAACGGGCACTTGCCGATGCAGCATCCTGCCTCCACCGTTACGTTTCCAGGGACTATATGGGGGGGTGACAGGATCCTTCCTCCCACTATTGACCTTCAAACGCAAACAGGAAGAATCAATCGAACTGTCTAGTTCTGAGAGCAGACGGGGTAGGACTTTGGCTGTTTCGCTAGGAGGTTGTTGAGAGAAACATTCTCCTCTTTAAGGAGATCTACCGGGCCCCGCTTAGTTAACGTTATTAATTAAATAATATTGAGTGTATTTTCTCGTGTACCATAAACTCCAAGCATCTCGTCTGGCTCCACATTCTTTTCTGGACCTGCCTTAAAGTTGCCCTTTTTGTTACTATCCTTCTATGAACTTGCTTGGCCCACCTCGTGGGCCTTCTTCCACATTCTCTGTGGTCCCCTCATGGGGTATGTAGTAGACTGAAAGAGCAGGGGGAGCTCTCACAGCATCGGCTAAAAAGGGAGGGAGAGCTCTCCTAAAAAAGCTGAGCTCTCTCTCTCTCTCCACCCGCTGCTTTGTCCGACATTAACCCTTGCTCCCTTTCTCACCCTGTCCAGTCCTCCAGCACCAGCCTCTTCTTGCTCTCTCACCACTACCTACAACCGCCTTCTTCACTGCAGCTCCTGCTGCCCGGAGAAGCCTTCCATTTCCACTACCTCTATCAATGTGGCTTTTAATAAGGTCCATCACCACTGTAGTAACTGAGGGCTTCCCTCCCCCCCGATGTTGACCCTCCATCTCATTTCACACTTCAGCTGAAAAATCCCCAAGCGTTGTTTGTTTCTTTACACCATTTTTCTCTCTAAAATATCGCTTTCAATGTTTACATTAATTTGCTGACACTTTAACAAGGGGAACCCGGAGAAATGTTCCACCACAGTTGGTGACACGCTGCAATATTTCTCTCGCCCCTACCCTGTCAAAATCCGTTAATTTCAACTTCTTCCCAAACCAAAGATCCATCACTTTCAGTCTTTGCCTACCCAAAACCCTTCGCCTACCAGCATGTCCCTTCAGGCCCGGCTGTAACACTCACCCACTGAGTATAGTAACTTGTTACATGACACCAGCGGGTGGGTGCTTCAGCAAGGGGTTCCGTCCCTGCCTGCCCTGTAACCCTGGGTACCTTAATGCAATGCTGCTGTGGTTCAAAGCCTTGAGGCCAGTAAGGCTCTCACCCTGGCTTCCAGCAGCCCAGTTACTCCTTGCAAGGTAGCCTCAAGAGCTCTTCCAATCCCAAAGCTCCCCAAATCAGTCTACCCTCAGTTAAAAGGGGGGAAGGTCTGACTGCCCAGTAGTTAACATTGATACTTCCCCCAGCACTTGCTTCACACTCATCTGGGTCACCAAGGCCAATCAAGGGTTCCATCACCCAGAAGTGTGAAACCAGATCCCTTACCACCCTAAGCCTTCCTTGCTCCCAGCGGAGTCCTGGACCACCTCATTTCCTAGCTGTACCAGGGTCTCACCACTCCTAGCAGATCCTGGGCCACAAAGCCTTCTAGCCGTGACTCAGTTTCCCTCACGCAGACTAGTGAAGAGTTCTGTCACTCACCCAAAGACATGAAATCACATCTCTTGCCATTCTGAGACTGCTCTGCTCCCTGCAGAGTTCTGGGCCACAGCATTCTCAGCACTCAGTTTTCCCAGCGAGGGCTTCCCCGCCTTGACCCCTGAATCTGGCTATGGTGGGCTGATGCCTGAGCCTCAGGCTCAACCCGGTTACCTCATTATTTAAAAACCACCACGACATCAAGAAAAATAAACTTCCCACATTCCAGAAGAAGCCCAGTCACTACATAATCTCCAGCCCAATGAATTGCTGAGGCTAAGGGGTAGATTTTTCAAAAGGCACAAATGGGAGTCACTAACTTCCCTTTTGCCTTTGAAAACTTTGCCTTAAGACCGAGATTTTTTCAAAACTGCTTAAAAGGTTTGGGTGCTCAGCTGCTAGGAGAGGGTTCCCAAATCTCATACAGAGCTTTGAAAAATCTCCATCCAATGGCCTGATCTGGCTCCCACTCCAGTCAATGGCAATCTTTCCATTGACTCCTGTGCAGGTTAGATCAGGATCCAAGGAGGGTAATTGCAGCGAAAACCATGCTGGAAACCCATTAAGATTGGAAGACTGAGTTCTGGGGTCCCTATTTTCCTGCTGCAGGCTGTGAGAATCTCCCATTGCATTTGAAGTCCACAAATTTCACAGCTTATGGTCCAACCATATTAAATAAAGCCTGCAGTTTTCTCGCGTGCCAGGTGTAATAAGAGTGGATGCGTGGAACAGAGCTGTGTTCAACTTGTAATGTGCATCATGTGCCTGGGGACCTCAGTGACTGGTCAATTTTGGCAAGGGAGGGAACTTATCATTTGGGTTCAAACTAATCAAATGAAAAAATGCACACTTCCAAAAGTCAAATGTAAAGGTAGCTATCAGAGCATAAAATGGCTGCATGATGTACTGCATTCATCTGCACTGACCTGCTAGAATGAACCAAGAGTCTATTTCAGGCATTTCTTTACCCCCATCTCCACCTAGAAATCAGAAAATATCACTCACCTGATTAATAAAAAAGTCAGGTTCATAAAGAAGAGATTGATTTGTTTTTCCTGTTTTGTACTTTCATTTACCACTCTCAGAGTCTCTTCAATGAAGGAGAGTTAAACAGGCAATATATCATGATGCACAATTGTTTATTAGCTACTCCCACACTAACTGTATCTCAGATGATATTTAACTAACAGACCAACGTTTTCAGACTTGTGAGATGCTATCTAAAAATTAACTGAATGTGATTAGCACTCGGAGGAGACCAAAGGACTTGTGTGTGTGCATAGTCCCAGAGTTCCTAGTCTCCTGTCACAAGACACAAAATAACCCCAAGTGCATCAAAGTCCCACCATATTGGAACATCGAGCATCTCCACATGGAGGAAACCACACTGGATTTTTGAGACAACCACTGCTTGAATGCAGACAGAGATCCTCTATCTCCCCTGCCGTGCCCCTCCCCCCCATGGGGGGCTTCCTTTTCTCTTAGGAAAGGGATCCACACCCTAAAATAACACCTTGGTTCACTTCGCCCTCCTCTACCTTCCAAACCACATCCACCTGCAGTCACTAGAAGCTGCTGTGGAGTCTGGCTTGAGGCAATCACCTGCAAGTTTGCACCTATACCTTCTGGCTTCTCCAGCTACTGGATCCACGCTGGGAAGGAGTATCCAGCAGCATCAGCAATTGAGGTGGGCTATGTCCACATTCCCCAAGCCCCCAGTCAAATATTCTGCCCTCCAGAGACAGCAGATGAGGAGTCTCCATACAGCATGCCACTATGGAAGGGGAGCAACATATAGGCAGCCCCCAGGAGGCTGTGCTGCAGTCACAGCTCAGAAATTCAACCCTGATTTCTGAGACCTGTCCCTTAACTCCCCATATGATCCATATGGGTCTTTAATTCTTGACTCATGAGATACTGAGAGACTTCTTCACACAGCGCACAGTCAATCTGTGGAACTCCTTGCCTGAGGAGATTTTGAAGGCTAGGACAATAACAAGGTTTAAAAGAGAACTGGAGGTTAAGTCCATTAATGGCTATTAGCCAGGATGGTAAGGAATGGTGTCCCTAGCCTCTGTTTGTCAGAGGGTGGAGATGGATGGCAGGAGAGAGATCACTTGATCATTACCTGTTAGATTCACTCCCTCTGGGGCACCTGGCATTGGCCACTGTCGATAGACAGATACTGGGCTAGATGGACCTTTGGTCTGATCCAATATGGCCATTCTTATGTTCTACCATCCAACATTCGGAAGTGCTCTAGGATTGAGATGATCTGAAAAAAAGTAAAGTAGAAGTAAACCAACCGAGAAAAGTTTAACCTGGAGAATTGAGAGCAGCCAAGAAAAAGCAACACAAAGCATTGATTGCAGAGCGATAGGCAGGAGTTTTCATTTCACACATTGTCATTCTAATCTCACAGCGCCAGCTCCACAAAGTCAGAACAAAGCCGTAACACAAAGGGAAAAAAAGAAGAAAGCAAACTATAGCCCAGAGTAGGGAGGTTTTGTTTGTTTGAAGTGTTCAGCACTTTGGGGCACAGACAATTTCTATTCCTTGACTAGTATCACATGTTCCTGTCACTAGCAAAGCTACATAACCTCAAGACAAAAAGCAGAATAAAAGGAGGATGGTTTTGTTGCAGTTTGATGAAAGTTCCATCTGCAGGTACAAGAGACAGCTTTAATTTCACAAGTGCAACAGCCAACAAACTCATGGACTCGCTCGTACTACAGAAAACAGAGCAGAAGCATGCCCTGTAAAGTGGTGCATATGTCCTGAGAGATGTTGAGTATCACTTAAAGAGGACATGGGCAGAGCTCAAGGATTTTACAGGATTCAGGCTTATTGCTTTGAAAATCTTTCCGGACACACAGATAATTTCATATCACCACAATGAGATTTGATTGGCTGATTTCAGCTTTTATAGTGCCTAGCCTAATTCTATGTACTTTACAAAAAAGAGTTTAAAAAGCAATATTGAAAATTAACTGTATTCCAGCCTGCAGAGTTCATGCAATGAGACTGCATGGCTGTAATACAGAATAGTATATATAGCAAAGAATGCAGTTTCTGATACCAGTTTTCTTGATGGATACAAATTTCTTCTACAGTTAATGAAACTCTGAGGATTCACAATCATTTTCACATATACCTGGCAGCTATCTGGACATTTGTGGACAAATAAGGTGAGCTCCATGAGTTTAGCAAACCAACATTGACTTTATTTAGAAAATAATTGTGAATCAGAGATCCCACCCCCCAAAAAATTCAAACAGATCAAAGTAGCAAAATGGGTGAGTCTAGGGATGGGTCAACCAGTTTATTTTCAACCCTGTAGAACCTTTGCCCGTTTCCAGAAGCAAACCAAACCCAAACATTTTAAGGTGCAGAAAATATTCAGATACATTTAACCCTCAATTCTTTATGCACTGAATCATTTACAGACTCCAGTGCAAAATGCCATGAGAACAGTGGTTCATAAAGTACTACTTGCCTGAAGCAAAAAGTACTAGAATGTCACGAGAAAGTCTGTCTTCACATATATGGCCCCTTCTGCACACTTGAGGAGTCTGGTGAATATGCTTTGTTACTATTAATATTAAGTCACTAGTTCTGCAGTAGCATCTAGAGCCTACGGGTGAGATCAGGTCCCTATTGTTAACTGCTCAAAACACACACACACACACACAGAGCTCTTCCATACCTCTAATAATTTTTGTTGCCCATCCCCCTACCTTTTCCAATTCTAATACATCTTTTTTGAGATGGGGGCGGGGGGCGAGACCAGAACTACATGCAATATTCAAGGTGTGGGAGTACCATGGATTTATATAGTGGCATTGTGAAAATATCATAATCTACTTTTAATTATAGAATATCTGCTATTCCTCTGTGATGGCATTCAAGTGCCTATTCCAAATTGAAAGAGCACTACAGCAACTGCCATGGTATTTTCATATGTAGTGGGATGACCTTTTTAATATGATTTCATGTAAAAGAAGGATTTGTGTTCTGCAGCTCCTATAGAAAGTTGCTGCTGCTTTTTCTATATGTTCTACTTTCAATTCACAGTGACATTTGACTGGAGATGTAAAAATGTCAGTAGATCCAGTCTCTTCACCTACCTCCTTCGACAAGGAGATTCCCCTCCTCCCACCCCCATACAGTACAGTCTATGTTGTTCATTAATTTGGTCCTCTTTCAGTTCACTGCTTAAATATGTAGGATCTTCACTATCCTACCAGGAGGCGAATAATGTAAGATTAAACACAAAACCCTTGCAATGGCTTTGAGGTATTACTAATAAATGTGTACCGCACACATTTTTTTTCTTTTTTGCAAACTCAAATGTCACTAGAGTGGATAAATCTTATTTTCCTCTTTCATAAAGCTGATTATATTCAACTTAAAGTGAAACAAAACTTGACAGAGCTACCCAATGTAGGGATGCTCTATTGCAGTGTTTTGCAACCTTTTGATACCAGGGACTGGCTTTCTACCTTCTTGAACAGTGTCAGGGAAAGCTCAGGGACCGGCACCAGGTCATTGAGAAATACTGCTCTGTTGAACTGGGACTTGCTTTACATCATTCATTCTTTCAAGAAGGTGTTGAACTGAGGGCCGGGTGGAAGGATGGTCCAGTGGTTAAAGCATGGTTAAAAGGAACTGAAACAATTCATTCCCTGTCCCGGCACAAACTTTGTGCATCACCCTAGAGCAAGTCCCTTGGGGTGTATCTACACTGGAGCTGAATATGCAATTCTCAGCTCAAGAAGCCCTATCCCTCCCAAGGTCTAGGGTGACCAGATGTTCCGATTTTGTAGGGACAGTCCTGATATTTGGGGCTTTTTCTTATATAGGCTCCTATTCCCCCCCACCCTCTGTCCTGATTTTTTACACTTGCTGTCTGGTCACCCTACCAAGGTCTGATCAAGCTACTGTGCTAAAAGTAGAGTAGCTGTAGCAGAAGAGAGGCTAACTGACCCAAGCATTAAAGATTGGTACAAGGAGGAGAGAAAAAAAATGCTCTCCTTAACCTCTGAGGATAGGACAAGAAGCAATGGGCTTAAATTGCACCAAGGGCAGTTTTGGTTGGACATTAGAAAAAACCTTCTGTCAGGGTCGTTAAGCACTGGAATAAATTGTCGTCTAGAGAGGTTGTGGAATCTCTGTCATGGGAGATTTAAGAGCAGGTTGGACAAACACCTATCGGGGATGGTCTAGATAATACTAGTCCTGCCATGAGTGCAGGGGACTGGACTAGATGCCCTCTCGAGGTCCCTTCCAGTCCTACGATTCTATCAGCCCCTCTGAGATGCTAGGTACATACGTGGAGCGGCTAACCACTCGCAGCACTGCAGCACAGGGCCGCCCGGGGGGGGAGGGGGAGGAGCAAGAGGGGCAATTTGGCCCAGGCCCCGGGCCCCACAGGGGCCCCCACGAGAGTTTTCGGAGCCCCTGGAGTGGGGTCCTTCACTCGCTCCAGGGGCCCCGGAGCTTCTTCCGCTCCCGGTCTTCGCCGGCGGAGGGTCCTTCCGCTCCGGGGCGGAAGGACCCCCGCTGGTGAATTACCGCCAAAGCGAGACCCGCGCCAGGCTGCACTTCGGTGGCGGTCCCGCTTCGGCGGTAATTCAGCGGCGGGGGGCCCCGCCACGGGTCTTCGGGGCACTTCGACGGCGGGTCCCGGAGCGGAAGGGCCCCCAGCCACCGAAGACCCCAGGCCCCCGGAATCCTCTGGGCGGTCCTGCTGCAGCAACGCTATTTTTAGTGCGCTAGCTAAATTGAAGCTAGCACAGGTATGTCTATCTGAGTTGCAATCACACCTCCTGCACAGCATAGACATGCCGCTCGTCTCTGCATTCCTTGGTTCCTCATCTGTAAAATGGGGATAAATGCACTGTGCTACCTCAGCAAGGGGATTGTGAGGATAAATGCCTTAAAAAGAGTGAGGTGCTCATACTTTGGCAATGGCAGCCAGTAAGTACCATAGTCAGGCATCCCCCAAATCTTCTATTTTAATATGGCCAATCTGTACAGTGCATCTGGAGAAAATGTGTGTGTGTGTGTTTGAAGTTTTATTTCTAGGGAGTTTTTTGGCGGTCACTATTTCCCACAACTTTTGTTTTTAGTTTTCAACAAACCCACACACATCTTTCCCCATCTCCACCCCTCAAAAATGGTTCCTGAATGTGAACCATTTTCAGTTTTCCAAAAACAGAGAGAGAGAGACACACACACAGACAGACAGACATATATAGGTAAAAAAATTGATTTGGGGGCTTCCCCCTCCCCCGTTTCTTTTTTATTATTATTTCCCCCCCCATCAAAAAATAGATAGTATAACTGAAAATGAAATTCTTCCAAGAAAATTTGTTGTAGACAAAAAATATAGATTAAGTTACTTTCCACTGAAAACAGCTGGACCAATTCTAACTGCATCACACATTGTGAATTGTGTTTGTGGCAGGGGAGAGGGGTACCCTGGCAATAGGATGGGCACTTATACATTGGAAACAAAGGCACATAAATATATAGCTAGGTAAGTAAAATTTGCTTCTCATTTGTATAAGAGTATTGTGTACATCTTTCTAGAGTTCACTACTGAGGGCAACATGCACTAGCCAGTTGGGGGCTGCAGGTACCTCTTACTCGGCAGGTAATGCCTCTTATGTCACAAGGTCCCCCATGGGAGTGACACACTGCTGGCTTCTGCTTCAGCATTCATAACACTGGCAAAAAGTATCTGTTCCATTTCTACTATACATCAAACATATCACTGGTGTTACTCAAATATTTGCAGATTTTCAGTATCCTAGTAAGACATGACAAAGGTCTCTCCCCCCACCTACTCCATTCAGTGATCACAGACTGCTCTCCATGATTAAAATAAAATCAATTATTGTACAAATTAATATTCAGAATCCAGCAAGGCTGAGCGAAGGCACTGTAGTCACGTTGCGCTGTGGGGCGCATTGCTACCAACAAGGAAGTACGACTACTTTCCAATATTTCAGGGCTAACCACGGTTATTTTCAGTAGGTCAGACTATACGGGGGTTCTCTTCGCTCACTATTGATTCACAGCCAGTGGTGAGCTGGAGCAGGTTCCCACCGGTTCTCAAGAACCGGTTGCTAAAATTAGACCTCCGTGGAGAACCGGTTGTTAAAGGGCCAGGGGGTGGGCAAAGAACTCTGGTCCGTGGGCCGGACCATCCTGTTGCTCCCAGGATTCCCAGCTGGGGAGGCTGAGGCTCCCCCGGCCCTTCCCCCCAGCTGCAGCGTGGCCAGCCGCCGGCACCAGCTGGGCAGCTCAGCTGAGCTCTGGAGTTGTCCTGCTGCCACTTTTTGAATGGCCCAGCAAGGTGGGGGTGGGGGCTGCTGCAAGCTCCAGGGCTGGCCAGAGGGGAAGGGAGGGGGCAAGTGGGGCAATTGGCCCAGGCCCTGCAGGGGCCCCCGGCCCCACAAGGATCTCTCCCCCCGCCCCTCCCCCGCTAACCTCCCCCCCCCTTAAATCAGAACTTTTGTTAAGATTTTGGCAGCTCATCACTGTTCACAGCTACAGTTTGTCGATAGATTCCAAGGCCAGAAGGGACCACCAATCATCTAACTCAGATCTTCTCTTTAATTCACACCAGAGAACTTGACCCAATACACGTCTTCTTAAATCTTATTTATTTTTCCTCACACAGCCCTATCCTACCCTCATGTTTGGGGCTCGTGCTTTCCAACAGGGACTGGAATCAAAAGAATTAAATCACAGGTGAGGAAATAAAAAAAAATATTTCTGGTAAAGTTCATGGCTCGATTGGAAACATTTGTGCTCCAGCATGTCTTGCAAGCGCTTGTTCCGATGAAATTTCTAGCTCCGTTTCTCAGACACCAAATAACCCTCCAAACTTTTTGGGAGGGGATCCAAACAACCCAGATTGAAAACCTTTTGAGGGACTAATCTCAAACTCACTTAACACTATGGAGTCTCTGTTGATGGCAGTGGTCTCCGGGTCAAGCCTTAACTGAATGAGTCAGAACTGAAAGAACCATAAAAGATGCCTGTTCTGTGAAGGCAACAAGAGCATTAAGGTAATGAGTTTTCATACTGACTCAATCAAAAATGAAGTCAAGCGTATTTTAAAAACAAACATTTTGTGACCTTTACTCATTTCTCTAGAAAAGAAATAAAATCCAGACAATTGTACCTTCAGCTTCCACAGTGTTGTCTGTGTATTTGATAAGAATCTGACTGGGAAATGATACAGACAGTGAAACAACAAGAAAACCCATTTATCACTGTGACAAGTGCTCGGTTTTATGAGAGTTTAAATTTCCAGTGATGGAGTAGGGTTCTCTTTCTATCATCTCAAACTTATAACCAATGCTTAGACTCAACTGAAGTTCGCGTTTCATAGTGATCACGTTTCATGGAGCCAAATTGTTATTCATGAATTCAGGGAAGGTTAAGACTTGAGATTCATTAATGTGTTGTCAGCAAACAGCAAGTAGCTTCCTGACTGGAACAGTTTGGTAATTGGTAAATTTCAATGCTGGGTGGTTAATGGCTGTTTATTGGACACTAATACATTCTGTGTTATTTAGTTTGACAAGATTTGACGCTAGATGCTTCTGAATCACAACATCCCAGCTGTTCACCTTACTTGTAAAATGAGTGGACGGACGTGTGCCACAGTTTAATGGTGTTACTTAGCAAAATACAAATCATCACCTTACTTTCACCTATAGTGCTGTCTTCATGACTCTGTGCAGCAAGGACATCAGTATCATCTGTATCATCATGATCAGTATCATCACAAGAATTGGGTGCACCATTCACAGCAAACAACTTTTCTGACAATTTTTGGCCTCTTAGTTCACAAGCCACTCACACATGTTGCTGCTCTTATTTGCTCGTTGTCAGATGTATTCACTAATTGCAATTAGGTGGCAACTGAGGAACTGTCCCAGATTGAGCTGTCAGTAGGAGGTTTTGGAACAAACTGATAAATTTAACAGTAATAAGTCACCAGGTCCAGATGGCATTCACCCAAGAGTTCTGAAGGAACTCAAATATGAAATATGCCTGGAGGATAGCTAATGTGATGCCATTTAAAGAAAAAAAAGCTCTTACAGGCCTGTAAGCCTAAATTTAGTACCAGACAAATTAGTTGAAACTATAGTAAAGAACAGAATGATCAGATGCATAGATGCACGTGATTTCTTAGGAAAGAGTCAACATGGCTTTTGCAAAGGGGAAATCATGCCTCACCAATCTATTGGAATTCTTTGAGGGAGTCAAACAAACATGTGGACAAGAGGGATCCAGTGGATCCAGAGTACTTGGACTATTAGAAAGCCTTTGAAAAGGTCTCTTACCAAAGGCTCTTAAGCTAAGGAGTAGTGTGATAAGTGGGAAGGGCTTCTCATAGATCAGTAACTAGTCAGAAGTTAGATGGACCATTGGTCTGACTGAGTATGGCCATTCTTAAGTTTGAAATTCAATATCTAATTTGTTGAAGAAGTTTTAATTTTCCCTATTAGTCATCTGCTCAGAATGATTAGGAAAGGGCCCTCCCAAGTAAAAGCAATGGTTTGAGGTCAAATTCAGAGGTCTGCCCTCAGTTTACTTTTTTTCCATCTCTCGGGAAAGCAGTTAGAGTCTATGGGAGTTTACACATTGATAATTGGCCCTGACTCAAGCAAAGGACCTCAGAATTTTGCCCATTGAAAGTAAAGTCTTAATTTCCTTCCTCAAAAAGCAAAAACAAAAATGTTTGATAGCTTCATAGACTGTGAAGTCATCTAGTCAGACTTCCTATGTCAAAAGAGGCCATTAATTTTCACCCAGATCTCCCTATATTAAGCCCAGATACTTTTGCTAAATTAAAGCAGTCCTCAGAGATAAAAAACTCGTGTGTGTCATATGGAGAGAATGGGTATTGATGGTGTCTGGATCTCTTCCATGGCCCCTGCAATGGCAGGCAATTGAATAGATAAGATGCTCAGATGATCCTGCAGGTGAATCACACCCCATGCTGCAGAAGACGACAACCTCCCGCCTCCAAAGTTATCAGCCAATCTGATCTTGGTGGGGCGGGGTGAATTACTTTGATCTCCAATCTGAAAAATCAGTATGGCCCTGAGCAGCAAAATACCAGCCAGGAATCTTGAAACTCAGGGCACCAGTCCACCCATCCAGTGTCCCATCTCCAGATGTGACCATCTCAAAAGCTTCAGAGGAAGGCGAAAAAACAAGCCAATGGACAGAAAGGAACACATCCAACCAATTGTGCATCAGAAGAAAGACTCCTACCTAACCCAGCAGGTTACCAGCTGAAGCTGTGAAGCCGGAAATTTGATTATAATCATCTTAATGTAGAACTGCAAGTGTTCTAAGCAGGCGGTGGGCAGTGCTGAAGGGAGGAGGTGAACAAGGGGAAATCAGAGCTTCTCAGATTCCAAGGCTGGATGGGACCATCACAACCATCCAGCCTATACCCTCCCCACTCCATATCACTGTGCAAAACACACACACCTTCCCTCAGAAGCTGGATTAAAGTAGTATTTTAAAAGAAATTTCACTAGACCAACAGGAGTTTGGGAGTCTGACAGGTAAGACCTAGACAGTGAGAAGAGAGCCCTTCGTTAAACTCTTAGGCCATAGGTTGGGTTGATAATGATGCTCAGCCAGTATGAACTAAGTTTACACTATGACATTAGCTAAGATGGCACATGTTGAAAACATGGAGTACACAGAAGTTTTGTGACAGCAGAACACCAGTTCTGTGCTTTTAATTACAGCTATGTGAAGTGTATACAACAAAACCTGAAACAATCGGGGGGAATCCATCCAGATTCATCCACAGGGTTGTAAAAAAGTGAAACCAGGCAATTCTAACTCAGTTTCTCTTTCGTTTAGGGAGCGGGTTGTTCAAACTCAAGTCTGCATCTGGGGGCACAGATCCTGAATGTTAATTAAAGGTCTGTAGGAAACCCAGTAGAGTGAAATTCCAGAGATTCACACAGCTCTAGATCAGAGGGAAATATAGTTTTCATTTTCCACAAGCTCAGCTGCTCCACGTGGAGGGTATTTGACAAAAGGTATTGTGCATATAAATTAACATTTCAAAGGCATGATCACATCTTCGAAATATGAACGGAGATTTAACCCATAAAAGGCATTGAGATTTTTATAAAGGATTCCCCACCGCCCCCTCCTCCTCCAAGTTGTACAGCATCTAAAGAAAAACACAAAACCCTCAATCCAGACTTGATAGGTTTTATATTGTGATGCAGTGTCATGCATATTAATACCATAATGAAACTTATCCTAAATAATTCACATGCAACATAAACAGCTTTGTAAAGTGATGCATTTAATTTTTTGGCAAGAACACATTGTTCTGATCTGAGGCAATTAGAGCAAAAAATTGTGCCTTTGTACCACTTTCCTTGAACTGATTAATTCTCTCTTAACCAAATAACAGGTTTAATAGAATCTAAAGATAGACCCTCGAGGAAATAACATACATTCTTGTTTCCTGGTAAGCAATATGCTAATACTCAGAAAATGCTAGATCCTTACAAAAACTCCCACCTTTCCAAAATAAGACAGCTTCTACTGGCACATGGTGGTGCCGACAGTAGAGGTAACAGAATTGCTCTGACTTAACAACATTATAAGAGGTGTAACATTATTAGCAGCCATACTGCAAGTACAGAAGGCAAGCTGTTAAGTGTAATCAGCGGAAGACAGACACACTGGAAAATTGAGAATAATCTGCAATGTATATTAAAAGTGGCCTCTTATTAAAGTCACAGCTGTCACAAGCAGCTTTAAGATGAACCGAGGTTTTCCAGAAGAAATCATGTTAGGCTGCAAAAAAAGGGGAAGACTGTGAGGTGTTTATGCGACACTCTCTGTATTGCGTTAATCTAATTAAATTAGTTACATTATTATTATTTGCACTGTGATAGCTCCTGAAAGGCCCCAGGCCAGGGTCAGGCTTGCACCAAGCGAGGCACTATGCAGTAATACAAAAGAAAGAGTGCAGTTGACGATCTAAATATTGAATTCAATAGGATTTAAGCTTAAGTACTTTGCTGAATAGGGACTGATTAAAGTTAAGCATGCACACAGGTGTTTTGCAGAATCTGGATGTTAGCTTGCAAGCTCTTCAGGGAAGGAGCTGTCTTGTGTGTATGTACAGCACCTCGCAGTCTTAGTTGGAGATCATGTCTGTTGATCAGTCTCAGCCAACTGGATCTAGGTTTTTTTCCCTTTACACCAGGGAGTCTATAAAGTTTGGCACAGCATTCTCAATCACCCACCTCCAGCTGATGATCTGAAAGGACCAAAAGAGTTCTGATTTCTAATATGTGCTTTCACCATACGTCACATCTTGTCCTGTCCCTCCAACATTTAAATTCAGTGGAGTCAAGATCAAAGAAACCACATCTGTTAGATCTCTCTTCCTCTTTGGTTTCCAGGACTTATTAGGCCAAATTCAGACATTATGCAAGAGGATACAACTCATTTGGCTTCAGTGGACATGCACCCACTTACACCAGGTTCAAATGTAGGTTCCCTTTCTTTAGTCTCCACGCGTCCCTTGGCCTTGCAGTCATAACATCACAAATGGAGATCGGAGTGGTTCCCCATTCATATTCACCTCACTTTCCACTTCAGTCCCCAACAGGCTTCCAAATTGGAATATTGTATCTTTTAAGGGGAATTCTCCCTCCCTTATTTCTTAGTATTCCATTGTGATTTAAGCAGAGTACCAGAACTCCCAAGCAAGGCTTCCATGGCAGTTGGATTGGAGAGCCAGTGACAAAGCAATTGAAAGCCATGTGCTGGTGTAAATCCACTGGATTTACTCCAGATTCAAATCAACTGAAGAGCAAGGTGGGCAGAATGGGGGGGGGAACAAAACACACCCCAATCTAGCCTTTTGTCAACGAATGACAGAACCTCAGCCACATGCCAAAGCAACCTGAAAATGGCAACATAATTCCAAGCACAAAGATCATCCCAATGTAAAACAACTAAAACCAGGAGATCATTAGGTTTTTGGTAGCACAATGGAAGAGCCAATGAAATAAATTGGGACAGAATAATACAAGGCCCATTAAAATAGCCTTATTGATTCAAGCCTGATACAATTTAGTACAGATGTAATTTTAGGGATTTTGATTGTGATCAATATGCTCCCACCTCCTGTAAGAGATTAAAGCCCAGTCATGTCTAAGTACTCTTTATCCCCACCCATTGGTACCTACAACATTTTCCTCTGTTTTCAGTCAACATTTTCTGGGAGATGATCAAGTTCTCAGCTTAATGATGATTCAGTAATGGAAGGACAGATTCAATATGCACACTCTGGAGACTTTGCTGCTGCTATGACTTTATTGGGGAAGCTGTCTCTCCGGGCTTGGTCCTGACATGTCAGAGGTGGGCATGCTGCCCCCTATCCAGAACTGTACATAAAAAAGATATAAGCAATTCAGCCTTTCTGGAGCTGCTGCTGTTGTGTAAGGATGTGGGGTGGCTACAGAGACCAGAGCTCAGGGGCCTGGCCTCCATGATAGAGGATGGACTCCAAGAACCAGGCAGGTGTAGGCTGTAATTAACACCAGGCTCTGGTTGCTGCCTGATGTGTTAGTGTTGTATCATGTTTAACTAAAAACATTTAGTAGTTAAATACAAGCTCTCCCTGCCTTAAGAAGAACAGTGCATTGCCTGCGATCTTGCTTATTTATTAACTTGAAAATTTCTTTACTGCCCATCACAGTTGCCGCTGGCTCTGTTCACCATGCTCAATGCTCAAACCACTGAACTATCCCTCTGTTCAAAGGGAAGGAGGGATAGCTCAGTGGTTTGAGCATTGGCCTGCTAAACCCAGGGTTGTGAGTTCAATCCTTGAGGAGGCCACTTAGGAATCTGGGACAAAAATTGGTCCTGCTAGCAAAGGCAGGGGGCTGGACTCAATGACCTTTCAAGGTCCCTTCCAGCTCTAGGAGATTGGTATATCTCTCTTTATTACCCAGTACAAACAAACGTGAGCCCTTAGTATATTTGGTTACCCACGTGAGTAGCCTATTATCACACTGGCTCATTAACCACCACAATAAGCCCTTCATCCTTGCAAATGCCTGGTGGGGCAAGTAGGCCTTGTATGGTAACAGACGAGTTGTTTATTCAATGTTTATCAAGCACCCTGGGGCTGTCTGGTGTGATGCAAGCACAGGCACCGAGTTTACCATCTCAGTAGTCGGTGGGGAAGGGGTGATAGCTATTAGTAGCTGCCTTACTCAAAGATCCCTTAATGCTTTATAGCTTAGGGTGCTGCTCACTAGACTAGGTCCTCCAATGTTCTCAGCACTTGAAGCTTTGGGTAAGCTACAACCTCTGGCTCATTTTAAGCCTTTTATTTGCTGAATTCTCTTAAGGCACAAAATACCAACCAAGGTATAGTCTGAGGATGAATTTAGGCAATACGAGTTCCAGCCTTTACTCTGCTGCCCAATCATGAAATAACCATAGCAGCGCGGGGGTCCCTATAAAAAAAAAGTACTGGAACCCAGGGGACGATTTACTTGACAATGATCAGAAGTACTAGAAAAGGGTGGTGGTGGGGGGAACATTCCAGCATATCCTGAGCACCGACCCATTGCCAAGTTTCTTAGACTATTTTTTTTTAATTGGTCACTTACTTAAGCTTCCACATAGGCACCTGAGTTCCACAAGTGCTGAGCACCTAGCTATCCTATTACAATACAAGCACAATAGATCCCAAATGGCCCAAATCAGAAACTACAGAATACCCACAAACAATAGCGACTAGGCCACATTTTTAGCCTCCGATGATTTAAAAAAAGGCGATAAGAAAGAGGTTTGCTATCTATCTGTTTTATCATGTGACCATCTCAGTTTCGACAGGGCTGTCCTACACGTTGCAGGGCACTGAAACAGTCCCAAAAATGTTTTTGGAGCTGCAGCAATAATTTAATCTTATAGCACAACTGCATAGTCCTTCAGTGCAAATAATGAATGCATCTTCCCTCTGCAAGGACAGGAAGAAAGTTTCCAGTTGGAGGCTTAGAAGAGAACATACAAAAGGAATTTCACATCCAGGGCAGTCACTGCAGTGATAGTCCTAATAAGAGGGTTCCAAAGGTGTGAGTGGATACTCTTTGCATTGGAATTTGGGCTCTTAGTCTTGTGAGAAGAGCCTATCTGCAGTACCAGTGTCTTTATTTCTCACACTGGATTCAGTAAAGCTAACATGGAACTTTGAAATCCCCTCATTATAACTTCCTTTAATGCCGAAGGAAGTTTAACAGTTACAAATTTTACTTCCACTTGGAGGAGTGGTTTGTGCTGGATCACACCTTCTTTCTCTTACAAATATCTGTATCTGTAGCTTCCCACTTGCATTTAGAAACAGGAACCAGCACAGTACGAGCATGATACAGTTTATAAAATAGTTAGCACATACAGCAGTGTTGACAGCATCTGTTACAGGCGTGCAGGTGACAACTTATTATGACAAATAAGTAAGTATAAAAGGCTTAACATTCTGCAAAGTGCCTTAGCTTGAGGGAAGTGTTCTATCCGTCTGTCTCTTTGTCCATCTGCCACTGTTCATTCTCAAACCTAGCAATGATGGGTTTAGCAAACAATGTGAAGAGAATGCTATTAAAAGCCAAGACCCTTGGCTGGTTTAAAACAGCATAGTGTTGCCAAGTCATGCAATTTTACTGAATGCTTGTGATATTTGGTGTTTTTCTTAAAGCCCCAGCTCCTAAAAGCATGTGACGACATTAGAATCTCAGTGCTTATTATTATTATTATTCATTTAAAAGGAAATGTCTAGCGCTCATGGTTGTAAAGAAAAAACTTGAAAACACACACTGAATACCCAGAGACCTTAGACTCAAAAACCAGAAAACAAATAATATTTCCTGTTTAAAACAAAATAATTTTTAAGCCAGTCTCATTTTTTGAGCACTTGGGTTGGCAACACTGCCTTGCAGCTTCCTTGACTTCAGTGGAGCTAAAGTGTTTTACTCCAGCTGAGGATCTAATCGAACCTGTATTTCTTGTTCCTAAATAAATGATTTGTAGCTCTTTAGGCACAAGTTGTGAAGTGAATGGCACCAGACCTCAGGAGGTGCACCATTTCCTTGCCCTTTCCTAGACTTGCTATAGGAAATACCTCAAATACTGGATAACTTCAGCAAAATTCAAAGAGAACCTTTTTCTAGTTGGTAAATGGAGTTTCATTGACACAAATTTTTGTGAGCAGAGCTTGATTTGGGCAGAATTTTCCATTGGGGGGGGAAAAAAAAATCAAACCAAACTATTTTGTTTTGGGTCAGATCAACTTAATCTGTTGGCTTGAGCTGCAGTGATGCTTCCTGGCCCCATTCCCTCCTATGGGCTCTGCCTCCGAACCACAGTGATTCACAATGAATTGTTATTGGTCTTTATACCCCAGCTGTGGGCACAATGGAAAGTCCTAAGCACAAACATAAGCCATGAGATGTTCCCATCCAAAAGAGCCCATAGCATGAAAGATGTGTATGCCCTCTGCTGATTGGTTGCCTTCCCACTTCCTCCCATTCCCCTTAGCTACTAGTCTCTCTGTATCAGCCACTGCACATCCAGCAGACACCAAATCAGCACTAACACTACAGCATCTCGGCAAACACATTTCCAGGACAACACAACTCATAGGACCTCCCACCCTTGTAGCAAGCTGTGTGGAACATGGAGAGAGGAAACCAGGTTGCAGAAGGGAAGCTTTTGGAGGAGGCACCAAAAGAGTCAGTCTGTGTGCACATGGCTAAAATGCTAGCTGCAGCACCTAACTAGTTCTTTTAATAAAGAGGCAGTGGAGTTTTAAAAATCAAAGAGTCCTTTCACATTATTTTCCCAGCATGCAATGCATGAAACATCCCTCCCACCAGTATGACCCATTCTGAATCCACTTCAGCATCTACAGACTATCATAGGCATTATTGAATTCTGCCCTGGAATGGTCTGGGGAGGACCCATGCCGGGGGCTGGGTTTCTTGTGTTGTGGGTGAATGGGAGAGGCAGGGATGCTGGAACAATTTGCATTGTGGGGGTGCTGAGAGCCTTGAACCAAATTGTAAACCCTGTGTATAATGGAAACCACTTCAAGCCAGGGGGTGCGGCAGCACTTCCTGCACCCCTACTTCCAGCACCTATGGAGAGAGGTGCAGAGCGTATGCTAGAAACTTTAGTTTAATTAGAATTTTACTGGGTTTGAGAGAGAAATACCTACAGTTAGGGACTTGCAGACAGGAGTCGAGCTAGGGACGATCAGTAAGGCAGAGGATAGAGTGGGGATAATTTATAGAACAAAAAACTCCCAAAATATTCAAAAAAAATCCCACAAGACAGTCAGAGTCATTGATTTTAAGGCCAGAAGAGGCAGTTACAGTCATGTGACCTGGCCTCCTGCATACCACAGGCCAAAGAACTTCAACCAGTAATTTCTGCATCATGCCCATAACTTCTGTTTGAACTATAGCATCTCTTTTAGAACATATCCAGTCTTGGTTTAAAGACTTCAAAATGGAGACTCAACCACAATAAAAAAAAAAATGTTCCAGTGGTGACTAGATACCCTCTGTTAAAAAGATGCACCTTATTGCTAGTCTGTATTTGTCTAGCTTCAGCTTCTAACCACTGGATCCTGTTATGCCCTTTTCCCATAGATTAACGATCTATTATCAGAAGTATCTTCTACATGCAACTACTTATATGCCACGACTGACACATCTCTTAGCTTTCTCTTGGATAAGCTAAGTTAGAGTGAACATCTTTAGTCTACTGCTATCAGATATGTTTTCCAGGCCTTAGATCATTCGTGTAGCTCTTTCCTGGACCATTTCCAATTCTTCAACATCCTTTTTGAAGTGTTGATGCCTGAACTGGACATTATTGCAGTAATGGGATCACAGTGTTATATTCAGAGGTAATATCACCTCCCTACTCTTACTTGATATTCCCCTGTCTTAGCTACAATATTTCACGGATACTAATTTGCTTGTGTGCTGAATCCACTTCTCACCCCCACCTATTGTTTTGTCTTCTGAATTTGTTAGCTCTTTGGCGCAAAATATAGTCTTACTATGTATCTGCCCCATGCCGAATATATTTTGGGTTCTATCAGATCATGTCAATGTTTTGCCACGTTCAAAATTTCCACAATGTTGTTTAAATTTTGCCAAAAAATGTGATGACTTTTTCAAGAAATGCTGCAAAAAAAAAAAAATCCTATTCCACCCCACCCCCCAAAATTTCAACCAAAAATAGTTAGCACTAAACTTTGGAAATTTTCACCTGTTCTCGCTCTTACCACAAGTTAGAGAGACAAGGGGGTTGCTCCAATTAAAGATATTACCTCATCCATCTTTCTTTTGCAGTATCCTGAGACCCACGTGGCTACAGCAACACTGCATATTCTAACAAAGTGATATTTTTAGGAGTTACCACCATAGTGATGGTATCTGGGTAGAGCTACCTGTGTGCTAATAAAAAGCAATCAGAAGACAAAGATCATGCAACAAAACCCTGCTTGTCACCAGAAGAAACTTGAGCCATCCCCCGCCCCTCCAATTAGAATCTGTAAGCATGTTTGGTAGATATGCAGTTATGCCCATATGTGGATTTTGTTTTCTAGCAATGAGTATCACTTTATGAATCAATATTTAGATGGTATATACAGTGCTCTGCAAAGGGCTGTAATGGAGATGTGGCTGCTTCCTCCTTTTTTCATTTTGGCATTTTTTTCTCCAGCATATAGTTGCTCCAACTGCAATGCTATGCTCAATACAACAGACCATGCTCCTGTATCGGGATCTGCCAGCATGGACTCCTGATATCTCATTTCCAGCCGCATTGTCTGGGACTCCCCAGAGGTAGGGACCTGCACTGGGGGATTTCATTCTAGATTTTCAAAGTTTACTCCTGGGGGAATTCTGTAGCACTGCATGTGTGCAGACTTCATGTCCCTTGCAGTTTTCGTTGTTTCTCCATAGAAAAATGACTTTCTGACAGGGAAGCTGCAAGAACAGTCATGCACTCCCTAGCTGTGCAGGTATATAGATTCAGGCACCCAGAACAGCTGGCAGATAGATAGATCACCGTGGGTCTGGGCACACCCCAACCAGGGGCTCCTACCCTGAGCCGGGACTAGCTGCTAGTATTGGCTGGGCTGGAGGCAGGAGAGGACAGGACTTCCTCCTCCCATCCCACCCCCCAGAAACCTCCCTCCAGCTGCAGAAAGCTCAGCATCCTCTCTGCTTCCTGCCCCCATCGCTCCTCAGCTGGGGGGGGTCACTATGTGTAGCTGTGCCCCCATCCTCCCAACCCCCATGCAGACAGATCTTCTATACCCAGACACCCCTGCCAAGCCTCACCCCGTACACCCAGAACCCCCCAGCACTCCATGCCCGAACCTCATCTCCTGCATCTGGAGAACCCCTTCACCCAGACTCCCTGCCTCCAGACACCCACCCCCTACATCTCAGACCTCCACCCTGACAAGCCCCGACACCCACCCCACTGGCCCCCAACTAGCTGCACCCAGACCCCCACCCCACCAAGCCCCATTCTCCCAGCACCCAGAGTCCCCCACTGAGACCCCTCCACACACCCAGATCCCTCTGCTGAGCCCCAACCACCTTCACCATGGAAGCCCCTGTAGAATCTCAGTCCCCATGCACCTGGAATGCCCCCAAAAAGCCTCTGTGCATCCAGATCCCCCACACCTAGACACCCCCCATTGAGCTGCCTGCACCCAGATTGTCCCACACAACCCTCTCACCCCACACATGGACCACCCACCCCATGCTGAGCCCCTTCACAGTTGGATCCTGCCTGGTTGCCCCAGAACTAGTGCACCTGGTGCAGAGGGGCAGAGCCCCATGGTGTTTCTAGGGCAGGCCTAGGCCCTATGCTGTGTCAGGGTCAGGTGCAGCCTCACCACTGAGTCCATGTCCCAGGGGTGGGGAGACTGCAGGGTGATCTCCCACCTTTGTGCAGTCTGTGGCCTGTGCTCCCCACTGCCATGCTGGAGCCTCTCCACATTTATTTATTGACAAATACAACTTGCAGAATTTTTAAATTTTTGGTGCAGAATGCCCTCAGGAGTAAAAGTTGCATCAAACCACGCTCAGTTGAGCTGCCTACATACATGCTTGGAATTCTGTTCAAATACAAGACTATGGACACAAAAAGGGAATAGAATGTTTGAACCTCCCCTTAACATCTCCTTCTCAAATAAAATTAAAAGGCCTTAAATATGTAATAAAATAAATGGTCCAATCCTGCAATCACTTAACACTGAATGTAGGACCTGCTACTAAGAGCAGTACTATTGAAGTTAGTGGGAACACTCATAGTAAGCCTGCAACTAATCAAATCATCCCCAATTAAAGCATATCCTTAAAGTCCTATTGAATTCAATGGGATTTAGGGACGTGTATATTTAAACATGTGCTACGTGGTTTGCAGAAGAGGGATGGACTTAAGGACATGTTTCTGTGTTTTCTTGAAACGGGACCTAAGTGTTTGCAGGATCAGGTCCAAAGCCTATACTATAACACTTGGCATGTACAAATACAAGTTAAATCCCATGCCGAATCATTTTAAAATATCTGGTAACAATACTATTGATAAAACAAAATTCTCTGTATTAAAAATAGTCTGCTGTTAGAAAGGATCACATACCATGAGTCTGCAAGAGATTGGGGGAAAAAAAATATGCATATGAGCAGATAATGGTTCCAAGATTGGATTTCTCTCACCGTTTTGTTTAAAAAGCCCCAATAGTATTCATCTTATTGGATGTGATGCTTTATAGCCAGAGATGATACCACGCATGAAACTGCATTGGAATTCCTTTAGGATTTGAAAAGAAAAATCTGTTTTTGAAATAAATTTAGTGAGATTAAGTGGATCAGGCACACTGAATAGCAACCAAACCAGATTTTAATACAAAAGTTGAACCTCAAATACATTTAAACAGACATGTTACATTCCTTGAGTTACCCTGCAGTTACAGCTATGAATGAGTAGGAGGAATATTACAATAAAGAGAAGGAGCAAGATGTAATTTTTAAAGTTTAAAACTACGTAAAGCAAGATTACTTTGAATCGGTGGGGATGCAAGTTGAAGTATAATATAGGGGATTTGATGTATGTGATTGCAACAGATGAAAGCTGCTTAAAATTCAAAGTACCTCACAAGAGCTACCTATTGAATCCTCACAATGTTACGGACGTAGGAAAGTTTAACTAGTCTCATTTTTAGGATGGGGGAAGTGATTTTCATTATTAACAGCTGTATTATAGTATTACCTTGGAGTCCCACTTGAGATCAGGCTCTGCACATACAGGGTGTGTTAATACTTGAGCGAGGGGTTTAATTTCCAGTATGTGCTAGTTTTGATAGAGCGTCAGTGTGCTGAAATTCAAAGTGTCGCTGTGGCAGCAGGCTGGCTTAGCAACATTGAATACAATCCCACCTGTGATGTTGTGACAGCCAAGATTAACAGGGTTTTTAACAAAAAAAAAACCCTGGATATGTTCCTGGAGCATAGGTCCATTAATGGCTATTAGCCAGGATGGGCAGGGATGGTGTCCTAGCCTCTGTTTGCCAGAAGCTGGGAATGGGCAACAGGGGATGGATCACTTGATGATTACCTGTTCTGTTCATTCCCGCTGAAGCACCTGGCACTGGCCACAGTTGGAATACAGGATACTGGGCTAGATGGACCTTTGGTTTGTTCCAGTATGGCCATTCTTATGTTAGCCCATCTTCTCACCTACACTGTTTTTTTAGCATGCTGACTCAATCAAAGCTGGAAATTAAGCCTTCCAGCTGCAGTGTAGAGATACTAGCTGTGGTAAGAGTCTTGGCCCTGAAGAGCTTACAATTTAAGTAGACAAGACAGTTCAAGGGTGAGAGGAAGCATCATCAACTCCATTTCACAGGTGTGGCACAGATGCTGTACTGTGCCTCCAACTTGTAGCATAGGTGGAATCAGGAACCATGGTGCTTCACAACCTATGAACCACAGCACTGCCAGAAATCTCAAGTGCTGTGGCCCAGTCCTCACTATCTCTGCAGGCTCCAGCACAGGAGCTTGTGGGGTGGGGGGTGGTCCTCAGAAGGCAGCCTTCCAGTTTTCTTCCACACTTCCTGCACAAGGGGAATCCTTCCCTAGATCAGAGTGTGTTCCCTTTAAGTGCTTGTTATGCCATGTGAGGAGAACAGACCATACGCAAGTTGGGCCTAGTATAGACTTGAATTGTTGGGTGTTAAATGGAATTTGTTCTGAAAAGTGTGACGGTCGTTCTTTGTTTTTAGGGTAAAAGTTACCAGGGAAGTTATGAACTTGTACCTTAATGAGGCTCCATAGGTAGTTCTCTGCGTCCCTTCCTCGATGTGTGAGCTATGAAAGAATGGATGTATGTTGCCGAGGAGGCTGTAGGTATTTTTAAGAAATGGCTTAACCCTGTAGTGTTGAAGCTAAGAGCGAGCCCCCCCATGACTAGCACCCAAAATGGGAGGGTGTTCATAGCTTCCCCAGAAAGCCCCTCCCTCCCCTCTTAAATGGGAATTTGAGAGAACAGATGCCATGTGACTGCAGGCATGGAATTTCCAGACAATAGTCATCACTGAGTGGGACTTCCCAATAGTGACCTCAGGCCTGGAGCCTGTTCCCTGTGAGAGGATTAGGCCACATGGACGGTATCCAGAGTGCACAGGCCACCTAACTGGTGGTGAAGCTGGTGCAAGCTGGAGTCTCCCCCTCCCTGCCCCCCCCTAAGGTCAAGGCTATGCAGAAGGGAAGAGTGATTTTCCTGGTCAACATCTAAAACAATGCACCCCTCCTATTTCCCATGGGCAGGCCACCCAGGGTAAGAGGAAGTGAAGACTCTGGATCATCAGCTATGCCAGTCTGCTCTCTCCCAAGGGCCCCCACCCCGGCCAGTGTCAGAGCTCTGACCAACCTACTCCATCACCTGGTCCCAGTAACTGCACTGAAGTGCAGCACAGATCCCATGCCCATGTAGCAGATGAAATTCAAGTCAACTGAGTTGTCTAATTTTTCCCCATTTCTTGTCTAAACAGAGAGATGACTCATTCTGAGTGAGTGTGAGAGACCATACTTTGCGGAGACAGTGGTTTAAAAATGCCCTCATCCCTAAACCCCAAGTCTGCCATGCCATTAGTAAAGTGTCTGAGGTGAAAGTGTTTTTCAGAGTGGCTATTACTGAGCATTTCTTGCAGCCAGCAATCAACTCTGTTTGAAGGCACTTGGTGAACCCACATAGGGCATCTGAGGGGGAATAAGAAGTGTAGAACAGCTATCAAAAAGGTGCAATTTTAGGAGGAAGCGTAGTACTAGCGAGGTTGTGGTTAGAAACCAATTTGGTTTCTATACTTCCCACTCAGTGTGGTCCTCCTTATTCAGGCTCTAAGCCAGGGTGGGCAACCTGTGGCTCCGGAACCACGTGCGGCTCTTCAGAAGTTAATATGGTGCCTACACAAGGAGCCATGACTCCGGGGCTGGAGCTACAGGTGCCAACTTTCCAATGTGCTGGGGGGAGGGGACTCACTGCTCAACCCCTGGCTCTGCCACAGGCCCTACCCCCACTCCACCCCTTCCCACCCTCTCTCCAGAACCTTCAGTGCCCTCACTCCTCCCCCACCCTTGAGGCTCCTGCATGCCACAAAACAGCTGATCGGGAGGTCTAGGGAGGCATTTATTGGCAGGGCTGCTGGTGGGTGGCACGTACTGGGAGGGAGCTGATGGGGGGCTGCTGACGTATTACTGGGGCTTTTTGGCAGTGTACATTGGTAAATGTTGGTTCCTTCCCAGGCTCAAGTTGGCCACCCCTGCTCTAAACTTTAAAAGGAACAGTTACATCCTACACTAGCTAAGTTGATTTCACTGTTCAGTCAGGATCTCTTGATGAGTGGGTTTTAGATTATAGCAAAAACACCTCCTTCAGTCGATCATGATGCAAGGATTACTAAAAACAATCCTTTGTCAGCCTGCTGTATTAACTTGATGATCCAAAACAACCTCATTGTTAATCCATCAACCCAGTGATTCAATCTCTAAAATGAGGGCAAAACCCATCTACAATGAAGTGTCATTAGAGGTGGTTTTGGAACAAATTGATAAACTAAACAGTAATAAGCCACCAGGACCTGATAGTATTCACCCAAGATATCTTAAGGAACTAAAATGTGAAACTGCAGAATTACTAACTGTAGTCTGTAACCTATCATTTACATCTGTACCAATGACTGGCATCACAGTCGAGTCCCTTTTAAAAAGGAGAGGCTAGCTAGAGTTGATCCTAGCAATTACAGGCCAGTTAGCCTGACTTCAGTACCGGGCAAACTGGTTGAAACGAGAGTAAAGAACAAAAAGTTGTCAGACACATAGATGAACATTATGTTGACTCTTTTCGATCAAATTGTTTTTAATAAAGGGAAATTGTGCCTCACCAATCTACTAGAATTCTTTGAGGGCAGAGGTGAAAGTAAGCTGATCCCCTCCGGTACAGCGTACCGGCAAGAGCCAGTATGCCGTGGCGGACGGCACTGGCTTCCGTGGCCAGATTTAAAGGGCTCTAGGCTGCCGTAGCTGTGGTCAGCCCAGAGCCCTTTAAGGCCCCCGCCCATGGCTTCGGCAGCTGGGCTGGGGCTGGATTTAAAGGGCGCTGGGCTGCTGCGGTTGCAGGAGCCCAGAGCCCTTTAAATCCCACCTGTCTGGTGGCTGGAGCTGTGGTGGGGGATTTAAAGGTTCCAGAGCTCCGCGGCGGCCGGAGCCCCGGGTTCTTTAATTTGCCCCTGAGCTCCGGGGGGCTCCCAGCCACCTCTGCAGCTGGGAGCCCCAGGTTGATTTAAAGGCCCTGGGGCCCTGAGCCACAGCCAGTGCCCCAGGGCCTTTAAATCTTGAAAGGCCCCGCCTCTTCTGGTTGAGGCCACACACCCCTCAGGACTCCGGCAGTACCGGTAAGTCCTGTAAGTTACTTTCACCCCTGTTTGAGGGGGGGTCAACAAGCATGTGGATAAGGGGGATCCAGTGGATATAGTGTACTTAGATTTTCAAAAAGCCTTTGACAAGGTCCCTCACCAAAGGCTCTTAAGCAAAGGAAGCAGTCATGGGATAAGAGGGAAGGTTCTCTCACGGATTGGTAATTGATTAAAAGATAGGAAACAAAGGGTAGGAATAAATGGTCAGTTTTCAGAATGGAGAGAGGTAAGTACTAGTCATGGAAGCATAGTTCTCAATGACTCCAGCAATTAGATTGTGCTTTGCCAATGGGAAATATACCACAGGGATCAATCTTTCACTGATTAGGGTGGAGAAAGTAAAGCCCAATAGATCATCTATTTCTAAATTTCCTCCACACTAAATTAATGAATCATCTTTGTTTAAAAAAAATAAGGTATTGACTATTCAAAGGAAATCCTATTCTCATAATACCCCAACCTTACAGCATCTTGTATCTTACCACTTATCTACACTATCCTTTTATTTATCGCACTTATTGTGGAAATCCAAAAAAAACATTTAACTTAAATATACATACAAGAGAGAGACCATGTGTTCTTCCAAGTTTTCCCAAGCTCCACATGTGTGTCACTCTATCACAGAAAACCACATCACAGACACATTCTTGGGAGAAATCCACTTTGTGATTGGATGCCAGACCAGTAGACTCTAGAGCTCTTACTGCTGTTTTCCCAGGGATATTTTCAAAATGACTTAAACTTGTGCTCCAAATGATTTTAGAGATCTAGAAGTGCAAATACACTTGGCATTTCTGAAATTGCTCTTTTTTGTCCCCCACTGTGAAATTTTTTGGGGGTCCCATCTAACTCCCACTAAAGTCAAGGAGAATCTTTCCATTTGCCACCATGGGAATTGCATCTTGCACATCTTCAAGTATGCAGGCTACATAAGCCCTCTCCATCCTTAATTCTCACTTGAGCCCATTGAGCCGTTAACAAATGCCACTTAAGTCTGAATTTTGGGCCTGATCCTAAAAACTGGCCCTCAGAAATCAGCGAGACTAATTACTGCAGGATCAGAGCCTTTATCTGTGAAGGGAGCATCAGGTGTCTCTGATAGTCTGTTTAAGGTGCCTCTATCCACACAAGTCAGATACTGGCTGGGATGATGCCAGTTTTCATAAGCAGAGTCCCCTTACTTATACAGTCAGCCATTAGACACACAAGCTTACAGACATACACACCATGATAAGGGAGCCTTGCTTTTATCCTATCTTCTCCCAGCCTTAGGCATTGAAATTTTCTTTAAATCTTTGCTGGTCATTCCCATTGATACTGCCTGCAAAGAGAATAATTGATTTTAGACTTCTTAAGTCTTTTGTTGTCCTTTCATATGAATAAAGTGGGGGAATGGGAGAAGGGAAAAACAAAACAGCAACAAAAAAGGCTCATTTGTTGCCCCTCCCTGAAAACCCTTCATGGGCTGTGGAGCTGCAAGATGAATCCAAATTGAAAATGCATTTCCACATTAGTTGCTGTAATTTCCAGTGAAACACAAGGGAAGCGGGTGTGCATTGCATGCTAGTCAGATGTATACTCTACAAGT
Organism: Mauremys mutica; assembly: GCF_020497125.1. NCBI lineage: Eukaryota > Metazoa > Chordata > Testudines > Geoemydidae > Mauremys > Mauremys mutica. The sequence goes on along the minus strand of NC_059081.1, from coordinate 6,352,566 downwards.
ATCTTTATCTATAAATAAATCATTCATTTAAAAATAAAGTTTCTTTGATGATTTGTAGCCAGAGTAACTGATTATTCAGCTTTTGAAATGTTGGAAAATTCAACAGAGTGGGTCATTAATAAATAAAAATAACATATGGTGCTTTTCAACTGTAGATCTCAAAAGCTCTTTACAAAAGGTTAGTATCATGATCCTCCTTTTATAGATGGGGAAACAGAGGCACAGGGGGTGACAGATTCTCAAGGCCATTAAGATACTCTTTCCATACCCTGCTTAATCCTCCCCTCTGCCCAAATCTTCCCTAGATTGAGTTGCTATGCACATGATTACTACTGCTTTGGAATATTCCTTTCAGCTGAGTTCCATCTGTGCTGAAGATACTTATTTCCCTGCCCCCTTCACACACACACATACACACCCCTACCCCTACCCCTCCATCTCCATCTCCATCCTTTCAAACAAACTCAAAATGTATAGGCTCCTTTTCAGTAATTTAGTGAAACAAACTTGTTTTTAAAAAAGAACCCTTTTTCTGGAAAAAGTTTTACCCTGTTCTGATGTGTTTTTTCTATATCTATAAATAGATTCTCAGACAAATGAAGAGGCAGAAGATTGAAAAAATAGTCATACCTAGCTCTTATATAGTAACTATCATCCATAAATCTCAGAACCATTAAACATGAATGCCATTATCCCCATTTTATGGATGAGGAAAACCAAGCCATAGACTGATGAAAATAGAACCAAAGAACAACTACATACATGTGTTATGCCTTCTATTGCTCCACAGTCCCATGGATGTGAATGGGAGTTTCACATGGGAATTGGGAATTTCATAGCTTACAGGTTGCTACATTCCTCAGACAGTTTTGTGATCTCAGACAATTTTGGTTTCAATTCTGAGAGAGAGAGAGATGGGACTTTGTTTCACGCATATACATGGCTTCAATGGTAGCCAGGCATTTCAGAGGGGGATTGGAACTGAATGTTTTACGCACACACCTCAGAGATGATGGCTGGGGTATTCAATGTCCCTTGAACTCCTTCAGCACCACTGTGTCAACCGGCTGAACTTGGAATGGCAGGTCTGTTCCAGGTAAGTGCCTTGAGCACAAGCCTTGCCATTAGGCTCTTCTGAATTTTAATCCTAGCTCTGACAGTGTCTCTGTAGCCTTGATAAGTCACTTAACCTATCTGCACCTTATATAGTTTTCCCACCTGTAAAACTGACATAATACTGAGCCATATTACTTCAATGAGTTTCAGAGGATGTAGGTAACTGTTAGAATATAGATATTCAGGCTTGCCTGTAAAGGCCTATACTTTAAGAACTTAGGTGTATTTTTATCATGTAGCTAGTTATAGACGTTTAAAAAACCCCACAAGTCTGCCTGTGTAAGGGCCTTCTCTCACTAGGCTAGTCTGAGGCCTTGTTCTTAGGCCAAGGCCTTTGGCTAAGCAGCAGGTGCAGCCATAAGCCGAGAAGCGTACAGTCACATCCTCACATTCCAAACCAGTCCCACTGAAATAGTGATATTGGGCTCTTAGGAAGACGATCCTGTCCTAATAGGGCCCATCACGACCAGATAAAGAAACAGATCTTAAGATGGTTAAGGAAAACTTAGTTTGCTAGCATCCTGTCTGGCAAGAAATTAATCGCTTATCAATGGTTGTGAAACCCTCTTTTCTGTATGTTATCTTTATGGCCCCCACTTTTCTATTGTTAATCTGTCTGGTTCTCTAGTTGTTTGTCTACTGTATAATAAATTGTTAGGTGTAAGTTAATTAGGATAGTGAGATATAATTGGTTAGAGAATTATGTTACAATATGTTGGGATTGGTTAGTTAAATTTCAGTAAAATGATTGGATAAGGTATAGTGGAGAATATTACTGTATAAACTGGGGTCAAACACGAAGTGGGAAGAGAAATTGGAATGTTTGCTGGGGTGGGGGAGAAACAAGGAACAGGGACACAGGCCAGGCTCTGCGGTGTCAGAGCTGGAAAGGGGAATACGGGGTAAATGCTCTGCAGCATCAAAGCTAAAAATAAAAACACTGAAAGCCCAACTGGTGTAAAGGGCTTCAAAATATGCCTGCTTAAAAACTAACCCAACAAACATCACATGGTCGGCACTTCAAACTTCTAGTCTTTTGCTCCTTGTGGTCTGTGTAACAAAAGCCAGAAAAGTAAAGGAGTAAGGAAAATCCCTCTAACAGTAACCTTCAGGGACAACCCTGGCCCCCCCAAGAGGTGTACAGACCACTTGCTCCTCTCACCTACATGACTGACCCATTTTAGGACCAATGGTACCTCGCTTCTCGAACCCATTGGGCTGACAGATTCCAATTCTGCTGTTCTTGGATTGTACAAGAGTCTTACAGTGTTTCCTACCTAGTGATTGGACAAATAATTGGCTCTATATGCCCCTATGACCAGAAGGGACGTGACTACCAGTTTTTCCAGGAGCAAGACTCGAGTCACGCAGTTTTCTTGTATTTTACAAACATCAGATTTAAATCTACAATACAATCATAGATGTGCAGCACTGCGAGAGACCTTAAGAGGTCATTTAGCACCTTTTGGTGCAATATAAATGATGGATTAGATAAGAGATCAGTACTCAACATATGGTAAATCTAAATTTAAAAAAAGGTACAATCGTCAAAGCTCATACATTTTTATTAACAAAAATGAATGTTCTCTCAAAGCAAACTGTATAAATTTTGAATAAGTATTTCTGTATTGTACCCTACGAGGAATGGTGTACAATCTTTTTACAGACTTGTATAAAAGCATATACTTGTATTTATTAGAGCTGATGGAAAAATTATTTTCCCCCCTCAAGAAAAAAGCCACTGAAGATTTTTTTTATTGTTTTCATTGGAAAGAGAAAGAAAATTTGTTTTTTCAATAAAAACCTAGAAGCGTTGGGACAAAGTAAAAAAATGTTGTCTTAAGATTTGATCATTCCTAGTATTTTTATTTTAAACTGCCTGCTATATTGCCTTGTCTTGTATCTGACACCTTCCATATCTCTGTTTGTATGAGGCAAAAAAATGTGTTGGCATATCTAATATTGTAACCAAAGCCAATGTAAGCAGCAGAAATATGAACGGATGTCATTAAAACCAATGGATGATGATGAATCACTGCGCCAGGTAGGCAATTTTGTGACTGCTATTAATAAAAAGAATTCAGCTTAAATGAGAACAAAAAATGGTATTTTCTACTGTATTATTTGATCCCATCTTTTTTGGTAGCACTGCTTGTGAGAACTAGCAGAGAAGCATGGCCCAACAATTCTCATGACAGACCAAGATCCATGGCATTAATAGGGCTCAGAGCTCACCAGTCTCAGCTCACCTGCACACTTTCCATTGCAAATGTGGCTGAAACTTCCAAATGACTGCGCCCCACCCTGCCACACACTCATGGCTTCTTGGCAGCCTGCTAATTCTTTGTTAAGGGAACTTCTACTGCTAAGAACAGCAGTAAGGTGTGATAGAAACTAAAATAAGATCTGCTAACACAGCACACAAGTTCTGCTCTGCTTTTTACACATACTCTCCCCTCCCGGTTCTTCACTCATCTTTCCACTCATGTAAATCCATTGTGCAAAAACAGTTCCATTGGAAAATGCTGATTGGACACAATAGAAAGGTGCCATGGGAACATGTTGGTTCCATGAAAAGTTTCAGTGGAAACCAGGCAGCCTGCCTGCCCAGGCAATGATTTCAGTTCTCCTGAAATGGATTTTTTTCCTTGCAAATCCCATCTCAACAAATGTGGAGTTTTACTTTCTCCCGATCAGCCCAAAATGGCCACAAGAAAGGATCTCTATTTTCCATGTAGCTCTAGAAAGCGCGATTGCAAGTCATCAAAAGAAAATTGCACAGGGGATACGTACTGTCACCTCTCTCCACTGTGCTGGCCCATCCCACCCCATTTGGCTTCATTGGTACTACTCGCAGAGTACTACACCACTCAGCATGAGCAATGGCAGCAGAATTTGGCTCTTTGTTAGAAGTGTCTCAGACATGAAACCCCAAACAACCTATTTGGGAGGCTCACCTATAAGCATTAATCCACTCACCTTCTATCTAATACAGCATGTCAGAGTCCTTCTCCTAAAACTCCGAGTATTCCTGCTTTTGTTGGTTTGTGTCTTAGCCCTGAAAAACATTTTAAAATGGTGTTTTGAGTTCAGTGTTATATTTCTGTTTGCCCACACTGGCACTAATCATAACGGGCCTATCAGGGCATCAATAAATAAAAAGTTTCCAGTTTAATACAGAAATTTCCATACATATTAAATGTTCTTTCCCTCCTTTCACTGGCTAAGTACAGGAGTCATGATCTGACTTTATTACCATATTCAGCCTAAATTTTCTATGTATATTTATATCCTGCAGTCCTGGAGAAAGCAGATATAGGAACCTGAACCTTACACATTTTTTTTATATCCAGTTGTATAAGCCATAAATCATAAAGCTTCCACCAAGGATTGACTGTTTGTCAAGAGCAGCAACTTCTTAGAGGCAAAGTTTGAAACAAAAACCATCATCTTTGGGTTTTAAAATCTGAAAGAGTCTACCTCTTTGTACTTTTATTTTTTGGGGGGCGATGGGCAGAGGGAAGAATTAGCTTTTTTCTTGCCATAGGCTAATTCTTCCCTCTGCCCCCCCAAAAATAAATCCGAAGTTTTTTTTTTGCACAGCTCTTTTGCAGGCTGCTCCAGTTTAAATGCAAATCATTTTGTAAACATTCATATTTAATGAAGAATATAAAAAAGCCCCTTGACTCTTCCACAAACCCCCGTCCTACACACCTCCCCCAATCAAAATGCCTGCTGGAACAACAAGGGTTAATTTCCTTAAATCATAAATAACTAGAGCACTTTAACCAAATGATACCTCCATATTTTAGCAAGATCCTTATTTCAAGTTGTACTGTTTCCAACTCTTGTAATATTTGCTTTAAGCCCCAGCTCATGGAAACAAATGAACACACAAGAATCTCACATTTAAAACAAAAAAACCAAAAAACCCCAACCAACCAAAAAAAACCCCCCACAACACAAGAGTTACAGAAATCCCTGAAAAGATAGATGTCAAGTACCACAAAGCTTGTGTTATTTTTTTTAAAATCTAGTCTTATGATTTACTGTGGCCTGACGATTTTTGAACATTTGCAGTTGGCAATGCTGCGGCTGCTGCTACTATTAAATACAAATGCTTTCTACCAATGCAGTATTTTAAAATACAGACAAGAAATAGAACCCTGTGCCTTTAAACTATTGGCTTAGCAAAACTGCCAGTCAACAGCACAAAGGTGGGACGAGAAAGCTCTGAGCAACCCTTCATTCACTGAACCGAACGGGCCTGAAGCTTCAAGGCAGCACCGAGTACTCAATAAAGGCTTCTTTGTTATGCCGTAGGCAGTTTTGTGAGCTTGCTGTTATCAGGGCATTGAAAGATGAGCTTACAGCTGCCTAGATATTAAAGTGGGAAGTGACCTGATCGAGTCCAGCCTCCCACATCACAGCAGAAGACTGGAGAGATTGACGGGGGTCTCCACTGCACAACGGAAAGGTGGCAATTCAATTACCTGCCTATGTACCGTCACTTGATTGTCCTCTTTTAATGCATTTTCAACTGTTACAAAAGGCCTTTTCTTGATTTTAGGAAGTTACTTACTGAGGTACAGGAATGAATTTCCATCTGTACAGAAGAGCCAGCACAAGGCTCGTGGGGCACTTATGTCCCCCTTAAGATCTCAAAAAAAGAAGGCTAGGTGAGACTTAAGGGATGCATAGTCTTGTGGTGACCCCCTCTACATGAGGCTGAATTTCAACCGTACATGCAGAGATTATGGAGGAGAATTCCCTCACCCATTCTGCTAACGGGTCTGTAAGAACCTAGACTTGTCATCCTCAATCAGCATGTCGAGAGATTTGGGGTTCCAGTACGTCATGTTCACTGGGGCTCCACCCCTCCCATTTCAGATGTTTTGGGGGGTCCCCTGAGCTTACAGACCTAGTACAATTGTCCCCTCATTTTTTTAAATTCTAGACAATTCAATTTAATTCTAGAAGATTTCCTAATGGGCCAACTCTCTAGGACACCGCACACTGGGATTTGTCAAGAGGGAAGACGGCAAGGAATTCAACCTGATTACAGCGTAAAATACTGAATGGCAAAAATACGCTTTTAGCGAGAGTAATTTAATCACATGTTTATTCAGATTCACTTAAAACCAATTGAAGTGAGGGATGTCAGAGGCTGAAATGTCATTTGTCATGAGTCAACGCAGTGCTATTTTTGGAGAAAGCAAATGTAGGAAACAGATTGATTAAAAAGGGATTTGTCAGTATGTAAATAAATGGAGTTGAAGGAATAAATTGTCTCTTAAAGATGTACCATGAGATTTCCCTAGGGCAGGAAGAGAATTTCAGATAATGGAGAATATTGACAACACAGTTGCTCTAGCTGGGTTTTCTGCTATTGCTGGGATAGAGTTTGAAATTCACCTGTGGTAAGTGCATGAGCCTGATCCTAAAGTCTTAATTCACTTCCGGCACAGTCCCAACTCAAAGGGTGTTGGGAAATTGGAGAGGGGGTCTAATAAGACCCATGAAGTCATCTATAGGATTAGAAAACATGCCTTATAGTGACCGGTAAGCCAAATAGACAGAAGGAGCTCAGTCCAAGAGACGGTTAAGGGATGACTTGAATACAGGCTAAGTACCTATAGGGGGAACAAATACTTGATAATGGGCTCTGCCATGTGGCAGAGAAAGGAAGGTCAAACAGCAATACTGATTGAGGCTCCGCAGCTGCAAGTGGGTCTTGAATGTGGTTCCTGCAGCTCACGTTGAAACAATGATTTAATTAGCAGCCAATCAGGATGCTTTTGTTATGTTATTAAACAATTCTAATTGATAAAATACTTGTCAGTCATTTTGCTGTGATATGTATGTGTATATAAAATACACACACACACACACACACACACACACTATTTCCCCATCATACTGTTCACATATGAATCTATAGCACTATAGTAAATGAAACAATGATTCACCCTCCTGTGGCTCCTTTGGGTGATGCCGATCTGTAATTTGGCTCCTGAACCCCTGAAGTCTGAGCATCACTGGTCTAACACGATCCAATGGCTGGAAATTGAAGCTCAACAAATTCAGTCTGGAAATAAAAAGATGTACATTTCCCAGCAGCATTAACCATTGGAACAATTTACCAAGGGTCATGGTGGAGTCTGCACCACTGACAATGTTTAAATCAAGATTGGATTTTTTCCCTGAAATATGCACTTCACAAATGATTTTGGGGAAGTTCTCTGGCTGGTGTCATGCAGGAGGTCAGCCTAGGGGCAGGTCTAGCTGGAGAATTACTTCAGTAAAAACTACATCGCTCAGGGGTGAATCCACACCGCTGAGTGACCTAGTTATACTGACCTCAGCACTGGTCTGTCAGCAGGAGGGTTTCTCCCACTGACATAGCTACTACCTCTCATGCAGGTGGAGTAACTATGCCAACGGGAGAGCTCTCTTCCTGTCGGCATAGAGAGTGCCTTCATTAAACACACTACAGCTGCATTGGTGCAGCTGCACTGATGTAGCATTATAATTGTAGATCTGCCCTGGAGGATCATAATGGTCCCTTCTGGCATTGGAGTGTATGAATCAAACCTCCCATTGGTTTCAGCGATTCCAATAGCAATTTTGCCCAAGAAAGAGACAAATTCACTTTTTAACTCTGTCCTATTTACTTTTCAGAATTATCTGTCTGCAAAACAGGACCAAAAAGCTCATGAGATTCTAATACCACCTTTGTTCCTGGTCCCAGTGGAAAGTGCCATATGGCCAGTCCTTGCTGCTTCTCACACCCATACCAGTGCGAGTCAGGAGTCACTCCACTGAGGACAAGGGAGTTACATTTGAGAAGATGATGTGATAGGAGATCACAATCAGGATGTTTGATTGTAAGAATTCCTGTCTGAAAAAGATTTCATTTGAAACTTGCCAGAAAATGTCAAAAACGGGAGTTTTTACAAAAAAAAAGTTTTTGAAAGTTCAAGTTTCCAATTGCTCTACAAAAACCATTTGAAAAGTTTCAATAAAAATGTCAAAATATTATCAATGATTTTTTTTCCTAATGGAAAAAATCCCAACTAGTTCTAATTGTATCTTTATGGAGAAGTGCTTGTCTTTGGTTCTAGCATGCTTGTGGGTGTTATGAAACCTAATCAAAAAAACTTTTGCTAGCAGTCTGCAGAGGTGATTTCATTCCAGGAGCCAGATCCTCAGCTGATGCAAATTCACCTAGTACCTTTGATATCAATTGGCTGGTCTAAATAAAAGTAATTTCATTCATGTCAAAGGTGCTGTACTGATTAGCACCTGCTGAGAATCTGGGCCAGGTTTTCACTCATAGCAGAGGAGTGAATAATTCACAATGAATATCCAGTTATTTCTTTGCTTCAATTATTAACTAGCATAGTTCACAACCAGTCCCTAGTTAGTTGCAATGGTCAGATGAGTTACAGGGTATTGTTTTGTACCATGGCTGGCTGAATGCAAATTTAAAATCCTATTTCCGTGAATCATATGACTGGAAGGAACCTTGAGAGGGCATCTAGTTCAGTCCCCAGGACTCATGGCAGGACTAAGTATTATCTAGACTACCCCCGACCTTGTGATCTTCAAATCGGCTTTCCATACACTTTCACGTTAATTAAAATGTGATTGCTCCAATGTTAGAGGGTGAAATTCTGCCATTGCAGGAGGCCAGCACAATGCTGATTACCATTTAAGTCCTATTTATGCCCACTTTTGCTTCCAGAACAAAAAAAGACATGGTTCCTGCCTGAAAGATTTTACGGTGATATAGTCCTGCCCTATTTGAAAGCATGTGTGATGCTTAGGTTTGTGCAGTGGTATGAGTATGGGGTATGTCATTTCCACCCAGAACAAAGTGTCCCCATTGCAAACATTTAAAAATCCAAGTGAATACATGAAGCACACCTATATAGTTAATCCAGCTGTGACATCCAATCAAATATTCCTAACATTTACTGTATTAGGTGGGGGGAGGGGGGAAGTGTACATCTACGGTGTTGTTTTTATTTTCCTCCCTTTAGTGGGCAGACATAGTACATTGGCACAGAACCAAGGCCAGAACCACCCTCAAACTCACTGTGTTTGAGTTCCTAGGAGGGGTTGTTGAGGAAAGGTGAAACAGTTCAAGGGAAATGGCTGCAAGGCAGCCTGTAGCTAGTCTAACGTTGGCTTCTTTCAGCAGAATGTTGAAGACTATTACAGAAGGCAAATATGGGTAGCCGACATACTGAAGTCAAGGATAAAGAGATGCACATGAATTAAAAAAGTAAACTTACACCCAGAAGAATACTAAGGAAATGCTTCAGGTACCATCTACTACTGCTCATTTCGCCTCCTGTAACAAATCTTACAAGACAGATGTACCAATTTGTTTGTGTATCACTGAAAAGCAGAAGACTGTGTCCTGAATACAGGCATCACTCCTTTTCCATCTCCTTGCAGAGAGTCACTCACATGCTGTTGCCTGACCTTCTACCCATCTGTATTGAACTCCTTTCTAGCTGCAGTGTCTGTAGCATCTTTACATGCCTATTCCATGGGCCAAGTTCAGAAGTGATGTGTAAGCTACACTCAAATTGTTTCCATTAGACTTTGAGAACTAAGAACTTGCTTTACCAATGATGTAGGGGTGCCAACAGCGATGGAACTTACAGGCTGAGAAACTAAAAAGGTGGTCCAAGTTTCAGGCACCTACTTTCTACTTTACACAGAGCAAGTGTAAACAGGCCTGAGATGGTCTAATGTGGTGTGATGGAGTACAAGTATCAGAGGACTGAAACCACAACAGCCTCCCATGAATCCAGCCTCCCATGAAGTTAGGGCAGGACAGTTCCTGTCCAGATAGGATTATTGTAAGGATACATATACTGCAAGTAAATTATTCAGCCACTAGATGTCCGCTGTACAGAGTTCCAGACAGTGTGGTCCCTGGTAAACAAAGGAGACAAAGCTGGAATTCAAACTATGTGGAAGCCTCTGAGTTTGCAGTTTTGTTTATCAAGGGCCCCCTATTTAAGATCTGTAATTCCACATGTTATTCATGGCTAGAATTCACTTGTGGCTTTCTTCAAACACCAATCTGGGATTTCCATGATATGGTCAGAAACAGGTATAAAGCCATAGAAATAAGAAGCGCTGACTATGGTGGAGCAGCATCTTGTTCACTTTGGACAGTCAGAACGAAGTTCCAGACTTGACACAGACTGCTGGGAATTATTCAAATAGGTCTGAAATATGGTGAAGTGGGTTTGCCCATCCTCATTGTTGGTTTATTATTTCATGTCAGTATTTCTGCCTTAAAGAAATAGCGTGAAATTCTTAGAAGTTACTTTAAAAGAAACAAAGAAGATTAATTATAATGCTCCCTCTGGACACAAGTGTATATTCTGTTGCCAGCCGGTTGAGTTTATATCTTTATCTAAGGAAGAAAGCTTGCATTGGTGTAGGTTTCCATAATGAAGCAACTGACAGTAATATATTTGTTCTTGAATCTTTCCTTTTGCAAAAATAGGATAAATAAGAAAATTTAGTGGAAGCCGGTTCTGTGAACTTGTTGGTTTGTGTAATGTAAACAGATAGAAACCTGCCTTGTTCTGTATAAAGTATTATTGAATTGAATCTTGCTTCCACTTAATGAAACAAAATAGCATCTTTGGGTAAAACTAACAGCTCAAGAATACACATAAGTTTGTTACAGATTACAGCTGGGAAAATACTGGAAAAATATATTTTACAAATATTCATGTGAATGTTTATATGAGTTTGCATAGGATGGGTTGTGTCCACTTAACATGATTTGTACCATTCTAACAGATTGATTGGCATGCATGTTCACCAAAAACTGAATTGAGTATTGCAAACTGCTTCTAGAAAGTTAGTGTTGAAAAAGTAGAATCAGGATTCTGTGCAAGTGAGGGTTACAATCAACCAACTGACAAGGTCCCTCACCAAAGGCTTTTAATCACACTAAGCAGTCATGGGGTAAGATGGAAGGTCCTCTCATGAATCAGTAACTCGTTAAAAAGACAGGAGATAAAGGGTAGGAATAAATGGCCAGTTTTCAGAATGGAAAGAGATAAATAGCAGGGTCCCTCAAGGATCTGTACTTGGACCAGTGCTGTTCAACATATTCACGAGTGATCTGGAAGAGTGGGTAAACAGTGAGGTGGCAAAATTTGCCGATGATACAAAACTACTCAAGATAGTCAGTTTTGGTTTTGCCTGAGAAGCATTACAAAGGGATCTCACTAAACTGGGTTACTGGGTAACAAAAAATGGCAGATAAAATTCAGTACTGATGAATGCAAAGTAATGTACATTGAAAAACAATCCCAAATGTACATAAAAATGATGAGGTCTAAATTAGCTGTTGGCACTCAAGATAGATCTTTGAATCATACATCTGCTCAATGTGCAGGAGCAGTCAAAAAAAGCTAAAAAAATTGGCATGACTGTTAGAAAGGAATACACGAAGTATCATAATGCCACTATATACATCCATAGTATGCCCACATCTTGTGCAGTTCTGGTTACTGCAGCTCAACAAAAGGTTAGAATTGGAAAATGTACAGAGAGAGAGGGTAACAAAAGTGATTAGAGGTATGGAACAGCTTCCATACAAGAGATTAAAGAGACAGGGAATGTTCGATTTAGAGGAGAGATGATTAGGGGGAGGGGAAAAAGAGAGGGTATGATAGAGATCTATAAAATCATGAATGGTATGGAGAAAGTAAGTGTTATTTACCCCTTCCCGTAACACAAGAACCAGGAGTCACCCAATGAAATTAATAGGCAGCAAGTTTAAAAACCAAACATAAGGAAGTACTGCTTCATAGAATGCCTAGACAACCTGTCGAACTCATTGCCATGGAATGTTGTGCAGGCCAAAAGTATAACCCAGTTTAAAAGAGAGAGAAAGCTATTGATGGACCTGTCCTCCATGAGCCATAGCCAAGATAGTACAGAATGAAACCCCATACTCGGGTGTCCCTAAACCACCGATTGCCAGAAGCTGGGACTGGACCACTCAGAATTATTCTGTTCTGTTCATTCCTTCTGAAGCCTCTGGTATTGTCAGAAGACAGGATACTGAGCTAGACAGACTACCGGTCTGACCCAGTATGACTGTTCTTATATTTAATTCAGGCAACAAAACCAAATCCCTATGACTTGTGTCCAATGAAAACACCTGAGTATTTCATTTCAAGTTGAGAAAAGCCCCCCAAAGAAGCTAGATTTTAAGAGTATCCTCCTAAAAGGTATTTGTTATGAGGAATACTTAAGTATTGTCTCTACACAATTTGTAGAGAGAATGGTGAAAATCAGCTAATAAATTATATTATGAATCGCACACTGGGAGCTAGGACTTGGTATACAGTGACAAGGAATCTAGCTTCTGCAGAATAAAGAAATTCTGAGAACTGTTTAACATGTTGGGGAAAAAAAAATAGTCAAAAAAAAAATCAAGAAAGCAGATCCAGCTCTCAGGGCCTGCTTATTTTCTTGTTCCAGGAAGGATAAGTAGTAGGCAGTGAACATGGCATAAGTACGCTTTAGAGTGGCAGATAATAGGCTAGAACCGGATCTCATTTATGCTATTGAGACTCAGGATTTACGATGTTACTGAGATTAGCGATCCAATGTCTTTGTGTCAGCAAAGCTTTAATGAAGTCTATCCTTCTCCCTTCATTTGTTAAAAATAAATGACTGAGAGCTACTATAATTAGCAACACTAGGCCAGATCTGCTGTTGTCAGTGTGCCCCCATTATTTTCAATGGAACTATGCTTTGGCCCTGGCCCAACATATGTTCTAGCTGTAGAATTTAAAAGCTAACAAATGTAAGGCTTTATCATGTTATGTTCTTGTGCCCAATTATAGACATTTTATTCCAAATGGAGGGATTTGGGGGAGAGAATTAGGGAGGAAGAAGTCCAGCTGACTACAGGAATTATTGGATAAAATGGGAGAGAGTTTTTCTACGAACATAACAATCAGCTCATCCATGCCTACTCATGACAGTAATTCCCATACTTGTTGATCTCGTTACCACTAACAGCTGTGTAACCAAGCAGCCGCACGACCATATAAAGAATGTTTGCTGTGTGGCCAAGACTATGGAAGTGTAATCCATTACAGAAATGGACCATAAATTAAGCCAAAGTCAGACGTTGGTACCTAATGCCAGGCACCTACATTCATCCTTAAGCACCTGAACTATGGGCCTCATTTTCAGAGGGTCTCCATCAATTGCACTGGGAGCTACCAGCATTCAGCACCTTGGAAAAATAAGGATAAATATTAAAGTGCCTAAATAGGGATTCAGCTGTCCAGATTTAAAGCAGGGGTGGCCAACTTGAGCCTGAGAAGTAGCCAGGCAAAACCGTTGACTTTGATATGCAAGATATCCAGCATCCTTTCTTTAAAGGCCAAGAAATTTTGAGACACAGTAGGGGATCAACTTCTGTTGTGGAAGGTACAAGCTTTTGGGCTAAACAGAGCTCTTTGTGGGGGGAAGGAAATCTGAGCTAAACTCATGTTGGGATAGATAGTTAAACATAGGTCACAAAGCTATTGCTACATATCTGATCTCTCAGTACTCATCCGTAAAGGAAACCCGCACAACACCTTCAAAAGACAAGCCTGCAAAGTTAAATCCATTACTCTAGACATGCAAAAATGGACTTAACAGAGATGCTCGTTTTATGGCTCACTATAACAATTTGTAACTCACCCCTGCTAACCCTGGATTGCCGACTTCATTTTATATGGTCTTCTAACACATGTGTACTCAGTATGCATGAACAATCTAACCCTCATTGTTCACCTTCTCTTATTTCCTGGGACCAACATGGCTACAACACTGCAGAGAACTTTTACATCTTGTGAAAATTGTCTCTAGTCATTCAGAGCCAGATTCTACTCCCATCTGTGGTTCTTCTGGTGACTTCAATGAATGATCGAGGCTGAAAGTAGAATCTCTTTAGAGTGTACATACTTACTTACCACCTCTTAGGCCAATGGTCTCCAACCTTTTTATGCACAAGATCACTTTTTGAATTAAAGTGCAACCCAGGATCTACCCCCACGCCTTCCCAGAGGCCCAGCCCCTCTCACTCCATCCCCCGTCCCTCCGGGTGCAGGCTCAGGGATGGGGCCAAGGGATTCAGAGTGTGGGAGCGGGCTAGGGTGACCAGATGAGAGGGAGAAAAATATCGGGACACATGGGGGGGGCTGCTAGCAGAGGAAAAAAGCCAAAAAAAAACCCAAACCCGAACGCTGCCAGCAGAGCGAAATATCGGGACAAATTGCGTCCTGACCAAAGATCGGTCAGGATGCAGGACAAACACCTAAATATCGGGACGGTCCTGATTTTATCGGGACATCTGGTCACCCTAAAGGGGGATCCAGGCTGAGCCTGGGGCAAGAGGTGGCTCCGAGCTGGTGCAGGGGATTCAGGGGGCAGGCTCAGGGCAGCACCCAGGGCTCCCACCGGGCGGCACTTACCTGGGGCGGCTCCCGGTTGGCAGTGCAGCAGGGATAAGGCAGGCTGCCTGCCTGCGCTGGCACCACATCACTCCCAGAAGTGGCCAGCACACCCCTGAGGGAGCATGTGGCTCTGCACACTGCTCCTGCCTGCCAGCACTGCCCCCACTGGCTGCAGTTACCCATTCCCAGCAGTGGGAGTGCAGGGGCAGTGCTTGCAGGCAGGATCCTCGCACACAGAGACCCCTGCCCCCCCAGGGGCAGGCTGGCCGCTTCTGGGAGCAGCGTGAGGCCAGGGCAAGCAGGGAACCTGCCTTAGCCCCGCTGGGCCGCCACATTTTTAGCAGCCAGAGATCACTCAACTGTCAGAGGCTCCAGGATCGACCAGTTGATCACGATCTATGGCTTGGTGACCATTGTCTTAGGCAGATCACGAGCCATGCCAGAATTGCACTTAGTACTGCTCAAGGTGGGACTGCAAGATTGGGGCCTAAAGATAGTCTGGCTTTAAGCTGTTAGGTCATACAGCTGCCACTTTGGTGTCGGAAGGAAAGTGAGACCCTAGCCTCACTCCCTATAGCAGGGGAACCCAGTACTGTGTCTGGGACACTTGCTGCTATGGCCACTGCAGAAAGGTACAGCCACTTTCTGCCCAAGGCCTGATACAAAAACCAGCAGGAGCACAGCTGAGAACCTTGCTGCTTACCTCTCTCGAATGTATTCACAGAAAAAAAGACAGTCTGGATGCTTAGCAGAAGCAATCTGGCCCTGTTCTCATGCAAACTTAATAAGCATCACAAATCCAGTTCAGTGAGCTACAGCAGCAACACTCCACACATACGCAGTCTGCTTACTGCTTGCACAGGAACAGCAAGGGTGGCTGTACCCGTTCTTTTTGCGGATACAGACTAGCACGACTGCTACTCTGGAAACATATCTTTAAAAGACCCTTTTATGTTTCACACCAACAGTTGCCAAAGGGCATTATTACTGAAGAAAAACCGATGTCTAACATCTGCATGTAATCATAAAATAGTTCAGTTTTTTTATTGCTGGTGTTTCTAGAAAGCTTACAGTCATAGAAGTCTGTTTCTTAAAAAGTTGCAACCTTGCCAGCACAATGCTGTGCCTTGACAGCAGCTGCAAAAAGTCTGCTGCCACAAAATAGTCTCTAGTTGCAGTACCTCTGCCAGTAGATACAAGTTGTTCTCTTAGGTTGAGTTTTGCTAGCATAATCCATGCTTGCTTGGTGTGGCACTCTACTACTTTAGTGGTGGCTAGACGAGCTAGAAATTGAGGAGCCCATTACAGGCTGGGTTAAGAAAAACATCTTTTAACTCGGGGTAGAGGCTGATGCATTGAGCTCCAAAGGTCTCAGGTTTGATCCTGCCTGCTGCTAACCACTAAAATAAAAATCCCACTTGCAGAGACATTTGTGGGTGGGAGGGATAGCTCAGTGGTTTGAGCATTGGCCTGCTAAACCCAGGGTTGTGAGTTCAATCTTTCAGGGGGCCATTTAGGGAACTGGGGTGGTAAAAAAAAAAAAAGTCTGTCTGGGGATTAGTCCTGCTTTGAGCAGTAGGTTGGAGCAGATGACCTCCTGAGGTCCCTTCCAACCCTATGATTCTCTTAATGTTTTGGTTTTCCCTACCCCCAGGTTACATTAGAAACCTGCACAGTTTGTCAACCTTATTTCTTCTGGTAGACAGTATTGATGACTGAAGTATGTTAGGTAGGATGCAAATAAGAATCCAGAGCCAAAACACAGTTTTCACATACACCCAGAGGTCACGCATGGCAAAGGAGGACAGAATTTGCCTGTTTTGTCCATAAACCAAGCCAAGCTCAAACTCAGGAATGGCAGCTCTCATTCTGACAACAGTGACTATGCCAAACACCAAAGTAGCAAAATACAAGGTCCTGGTGGTGGGTCCTCCCTTTGACTTGGCCCCTGACGAAGAAACTGTGGCCATCAGATTAGAAAGCCCTGAGACAGAAGTTGTTAGCAGATGCAAGGGGAACACTGCCATTTCTTTGTCATGTAGATGAGCTGACTTCCTTCCTTGGCGTCTCCATTTCTTGAGTTGCATTGGTTCCTAGCAAAGTCAGTAGCTAGTGGTATCTAGCCTAGGTCAGGTCTGTTACTCTTAGAATACTGTTCATGGCATGTGACTTGGGTTAGGAGATAGAGATCAGTCTCTTACATATCACCCCTTATTATACATCTCAGAGTTCCCCAGCCATGTTACAAGACTTCATTGGTGTCTCAGAAAAATGAAGCTTTTATTAAGTTTGCCTAACTGTAGCATTGATCCCTGCAACTCCTCAATGAAGCCCCATTTGTAATACAGCATTTCTAAATTTAACTGAGCACTCACTAGGAACACGGTTAAGGGTTCACTGGGAAAAAGAGCTCAGCTACTTGAAAGGGCTCCTGCGTGTTTTACCCAGTTCATGCACTGTTTTCGCTAACCTGTCTGGCATCTGGCTGTTGCCTGCCATTTCAAATTTGGTTTTCCTCCAGGGAGCCTGAACACTAATCTACAGTAACACAGAATTGAGGAATCTAATAATTGTACCATGACCCCAAATGATCTTGTTAAGCATTCTGCTTTTACCCAGTCTCTCTCAGAAATTGACAAAAGTTTCTGCAGCATGGAGATAAGGAACGTGGTCAGATCCATTTATTCTTACTCTCCTCGCCTGCAGACAGCTACATATTCCAGTCATTCAAATGAGAGGCTTACCTATGAGCATGCATGAACAATTGGGAACCTGTGAATTACAGGCAAAGCATCAGCACAGGCATAATGGAGACCATACATCAATAGAGAGGTAGTCCTGAAAGACTATAGCAGCCAGCTTCACAAAGCAATCTGGACTTTGTTAGCAATAGGTGGCATAGCCCATCTCTAGGAAATATTCAGACAGTGGGCCAAACCATCCCCTCTACCTACGAGAGTCAAGGGGAGGACAGGGAGATTACCCTGCATCATCATTCCCCATTTTTCCTCCTTGACCCCATGGAATTCTTTCCTTGGAGGTCAGGCTATGCAGCTTAAGAGGAAGCAGGCCAGAGGCAGAGCAAGGCAGGCTGTTCACTGCAGCCTTATTCGTCTCTTCCTTAAAATTGCCTTTAATGGGTAAAGAAACTCCACCAGTCAGCAGTAACTCTGCTGGTTTCTGCCTTCTGGCTGTGGAACCCCCAACCTAAGGGGAGGCATTGCGGGGGAGTCGTTAGTAACATGACCCCCTATAGAAGCTGCTCTGCCAGGAAGCCAAAGGAACCAGGAGCTACACCTGGGACTCGTGGAGGCAGTGATGACCCTGTATCTCTAGGACTCCCTTGAGATACATGAGAGTGCCTGGCTTATAGGGGGGAGAGGGGTTACCTCTTCCCTCTTCCTTTGTGGGAGGGCAGGCTGGCAGCTATCTGTGTAACTATGGACTTGACTGGAGTTCTTCTGGATTTAGACCAGTGCAGAATCCAATCCTAGAGGCTCAGTGAAGGCAGGATATGGTTGAAGAAGTCATCTGCAGTGCCATGCCTCATACCACTGGAGCCTTCACTGTTCTAGGTCTACATTCACTCTCCTTGGGCATCACTCATTGGGGGTGATACAGCATTGGCTATGATTTTTATTTAACAGAAGGATTTGTGTAACTAGATTGAAGTAACTTAGGTGCAACGTTATTAAAAGTTTTTGGTTCCACTGAAGAGCAGATTTTGCTTGCAATGTCATTCAGCTCTTCATTTACATCATTATTAAAAAGGTTCTCATTTCAGGATACACATTATGTTTCACAGCCGGTACACAGGATGCAGGTGTAGTGCAATTCTCAATACACAAGCCAACATGGTTGGGAAGA
This sequence comes from Mauremys mutica, assembly GCF_020497125.1. Lineage (NCBI taxonomy): Eukaryota > Metazoa > Chordata > Testudines > Geoemydidae > Mauremys > Mauremys mutica. The sequence continues at coordinate 6,334,072 of NC_059081.1, read as the reverse complement.
GATTCAATGATCAGCTTGAAGGTCAGAGTCAGGGGTTGCTTTGTTGCTCAGCAGCAACCCCTCTAAGAATGACAAAATGTAACCCACATACAGCACCTCTACCTGCTTAGAGCTAGATACTAAAAACGAGGGGTCTAGATGCCAAAACTTCAAATTCAGGGCCAGAGTCAATAAAAGAGCTCCCATTGTCTTCAGAAGGTTTTGGATCAGGCCCTTGTATAGCATCTTCCATTGAAGGTTCAAAGCTCTTTGCAAATGCTATTTAAAACCACTGGGGAGGGCGGGGGAAGCAAGTACAGTTTGCCCCACTTTGGGGAAGCAGTCAGAGTTCCAGGGGCTTGTTTAAACAGAGAGAAAAGAGAAAAATAAAAAAAATGATGGTAAGTTATAATGAAGACAGACCAGATTCTCAGCTGGTCAATTGTGGTGCTCCTTCAAGTCAGTGGACATGTGGCATTTATACCATTAAGGGCAGACTTTGCAAACACACTCTGTGTTAGCTTAACTCTGCTTCCATTAATGTGCAGCAGGGTCAGGCCAGCACTGGACAACTGGAAAACTATCCTCATTTCTTTATTATGGACATCGACAATGTAACACCCACTTTTCATAAAGAGTCACATTTTAGTAACTACCACGTGTCTCAATCCTGCAAAATAGAACGAGCATGACGTGGTGCTCTTAAATTGGGTACAAGCACCAGAGGGGTAGCCTTGTTTGTTGCTTTTTACAGATCCAGACTATTTGTCCCGTGGCACCTTAAAGACTAACATATATTAGAGCATCTGATGAAGTGGGTATTCACCCACAAAAGCTTATGCACCAATACATCTGTTAGCCTTTAAGGTGCCACAGGACTCATTGATGCTTAAATTGGGTAAACATTTTACCCAGAAATGTTTAATCATGTAAGATAAAGCCTCAGATGAAATGCTTTGTGCGTGAGATAGTCAGGGAGTAATTAGACCTCCATGCCTACAGGATAAAACACCACAGCCACCTATTTTGGAATCATTTGCTGACTAACACAGAAGTGATCCAGAGGAAGCAATTAAGACAAAAAAGGGTATGGGGTGTGTGTGGGATGCTTCTGCAGTTCAATCCAATAATGTCAATCTACTCTGGGACTCAGACTCCTCTTCCCCGCCACCCCACCCCCTGAGCAGTAGATCTTTACCCAAAAAGGGAACCGTTCTGGGAGAAGTAACCTAGTGGATTTTTTTTTCACCCCAACACAATCATGGCTAGGTGAGGCACAGCAGATGTTTTCCCTCACCTTGCACCTTCTGCCGATGGCCACTCCAGCACAGCCATGGTCCCTTTTCTCACAATTCAGTCAGGTCACGTTGAAGCCCCATCCTGCTTTCCAGGTAAAGCGAGTCCCAATAGTCTCTTGCCCCTACCCAGGCTCACTTCTCCAAAGACTCTTCATCCCTTCCCCAAGCTCTGCAGAGTTGTCCTGTTCTTGTGTGGAGGCACTTCCCTGGAGGCCTGGCCCCACACACTTGTCTTATCCCCTTCCTTGTGCCCTGGTGTTTCTGAACCACCTTTTCTGGCAGCCAGTGGGGGAACCCAGGCTCTCCTTCTGCACTGGGTTCCAGTCCAGGGATCCTGTAGCAAGCAGCTATGGCCTGCTCCCTCAGATCCCTTGCTGCCTCCATGGACACCTTCCTGCTTTCAGCCCCTTTCCCACAGCCACTTTCCTAGGCTTACTGCACGTCCGCCTTTCATTAGGCCTTCCTTCACTCTCTAGCAACCAGAGGGATTGGAGAGTTCTTTGTCTCGCTCCCTGCAGCCCCCTTCTCATTGAAGCTTCCTCCTTGTCTGCTCATCAACCAGCTCCTCCCACAGCTGGGCTTCACCTTCAACTGGACCTGACCCACCCTTCAGGAGCAGCCAGCTGCCTTAATTGAGCCCTTTTACTCCAGTTAACTCTGTGTGGGGAATCTCCTCCATCACATATTTATACAGATCCAAACAGAACACTCCCCTGTACCTTCTTCAGGGGACAGGATGAGGGCACACAACAGATGTGCAGTCACGTTGCCCACCTTCCAGGGGTGAGTAGGCAGAGTCTGCGCTCATCACCATAGTATAAGAACCTGTATAGGCCAGAATAGGGTGCCCCAGGCAGTGCAGTAGGGGTGTAAAGATTATTAGGGTATGTATGTAAAGCTTAAATCAGGTTTTCTGCATGCTCTTGTGCAAAATGCACCTGCCAGCCGTGTGCAAGCACCTTACTGGCAATTGGAACCCAATGTGTAACCTAGTCCCCTGCGAGAGAGTGTGTGCATGGTACTCACTTGGAGGAACTGGGACAGGGAGATTGACCACCTTTGTGGTGCTGCCCTCACAAAGCTACTGAGAGGAGAATCAGCATTGAGGTTTCATAGTGGGTTACCGATCAGCACTAGCAGCTGAGAGCATTACAGTTTCACCCTGAGACTCTGGCTGCATGTGGCAGGACATCACAGCTTCCCTCCCCCTCTTATTACCCCACCACACACACACACCACTTTTTCTGTTCCAATCATTTCACTCTTCACCCTTCCCCTCCCATTTAAACACAGACAGAGAAAAGGAGAGAATTAATGTTGCTGACACTCTGCTCTCAGATTAACATCTCCGTGGAAGGGAAGGGCACAGGGTGATGCTTAGAGAAAGGCCTTTTGAGCTGAAAGGAAGAGTTTCATACTAAGGAAGATGGAGAGTCTAGAGCAGGAGGGGTTCTCAGGACAAGTTATTGGGTGGCCTCACGGTGTTTCCTAATATACTGAATTAGCTTTGGGAAAAATAAATAGGCACATCCAAATCATGGTAATTTATTTACTGCTAGCTAGTAAATCTGTTGTGAAAAGTGATATTAACAAACATGTATCATTTTTCACAGCAGACTTATTCAGCCCTAGCAAGCCCAGGGGAACAGTCAAGGCCTGGATAGGAAGTCGAGGGAAGCAGCGGAGGATGGGGGCAGTGCATGAAGCCCTGCAGCCTGAGGGCAGGGCTGGAAGCTATGCAAAGCCTAGGGCCCACTGTTATGCGGCCAGAGCCCAGGGCTGGAGACTGGGATCCCGTGCCCAGAGTCTGTCACCTCAGGGCTGAAGTGCAAAACCTGAGCCCCCACCACCCTTGGTAAGGGGAGGAATTCACCATCTGCCTGCTCCTCCAGCATTGAGCTCCAGGTGTCTCCAGAGGGGGGCAGGGCCCAACCTGGGTCTGCTGGGGGCCCCAGAAACCAACACACTGCACCCCAGGAGCAACAAGGCAAAGGAAGGGCCACTGCTCCTCCCCACCCCCGATCACAGCCCAGGAAGCTGTGGCCACCTTTGAGAAACATTGGTCTAGAGGAGGTGTGCCAGAGTGTACTGCTTTGAGTTCGGGGTAATAAAGGTGGGACAATAATGATCCCACAGCTGCTTAAAAAAAAAAGTGGGGAGCGAAGAGGACAGGAGATAGAGGGAAGCACCTGTCCGTGTTTTCACCATTAGCCAGCACCTTACTAAGAAAAGCGAACAACTGTACTTTTTGCATTTGTACTCAGAGCTTCCATGGACAGCACTGGACAACACATACAGATTGCAACAGACCACTCAGAGTTTGGGGAGGGGTGGCAGGTAGGAAATGCCTCAGGATTATCCCCCACCTGCCCAGGGCATTTTCAACACTGCTCTCTCAGGGCACACTGAATGGGCAAAGGAGGCAGTGGACACAGTCTCTATACAGGCCAGGCTGCTGATGGAGGGCTTGTTCCTCTTTGTTCTTTCCCCAGCTATCAAAGGGGTGGTTGTAATACCCACCCCCTTTTAAAAACCCAGGCAGCTGGCCCTCTGTCAGCTACTCCTTGACCCTATAGTCTCTCCAAGGCCTGGCTACACAGGCCTCTCCACCTTCTCCGCCCCAGAGGATAGCAGGGAAAAGAAACATGCTTTTTGCTATTCCCCAGCAATCTTACCTCAACTCTCCTAGCCAGGCCTCTGGGTCCATTCTTCAAGAAGCTCCTTACCAAACTATTGCTGCTGAAGCCCTGTCCTGAGATAATCCCCAGCCCTTCTAACAACCACCCCTTTCCCTCAGCATCAGCCTTTTATCTCAGCTGTTGCTAGTCAGTCACTTAGTCACAGCTGGGGAAGTAATTCCTTCATGGCTGCTACAGGGTGTAGTTTATACACCCCATCACCGTATACAACAACTTCCATTCAATTTGAGTTAGCCTTGCATCATCCTTGTTAGGTAGGTGAGTATTATTTACTGTGTTTTACAGATGGAGGCAATGAGAACAGAAGTGACTTACTGACAGTCTCGCAGTGACTCTGTGTCAGCATCAGCAACAGAACCCAAGAGTCCTAATACTCAGGCTCACTGGAGCTGGTTGAGTGTTTTGTCCAAAAAAAAAAAAAAATTGCTCATGTGTTTGAATTTCTGGTCAAAAGCAAAGCCAGAGCCTGCCCCCAGAGAAGTTCAGTGGTTAGGGTATTCAGCTGGGATGTACCAAGCAAAGTTCAAGTCCTAACTAACTACCAGGTTGGAGAGTCAATGTCTCATTTGTTTTCCACAAAAGTTTTGAAAGGTCTCACTTTCATTGTGCATTGGCTTGAAAACAAAATGTCAAAAACCTGCAGATATTTTGTGCAATGAAATTGTTGTTTTCCAGCCAGCCTGACTTCTAACGTGACCCTGCTCCCTAACATATAAAGGCGGCACAGGGGAGTCAGGGAGAAGAATGAGAAGTAAGGAGATTAAATGGGAAAGTTAGATACACGGATGGACTCTGAGCTCATTGGGTTAGACTGGGATAAGACCAAGTACTAGAACATCCTGCAGAGAAGGAAGCCACCTATCATGGGAATGCATCAGACTATCTTGGGACCAACATAGCTAGATGGGAGAGACACAAGATGTGTGAGGTAATATTCTTTATTCGACCAACCTCTGTTGGTGAAAGAGAAGCTTTCAAGCATCACAGAGCTCTTTTTATGGGGGGAAGATGATTACCTATCCCCGACTGAAGAAGAGTTTTGTGGAGCTTGAAAGCTTGTCTCTTTCACCAACAAAGAATATTACCTCACCCACCTTGTCCCTCTGTCAGTCTAAGTCTTTCTCATATCAACACAGGAACATAGGAATGGTTACATTGGATCAGACCAATGATCCATGTCTGACAGTGACCAGTACTAGGTGCTTCAGAGGATATCAAAATTCTACAAACACTGGTCTCTCCCTCTCTCTCCAAAGTAAGGCTAGAATGAAATAAAAATCTCACCAGAAAGCAGAAACTGCTCAAACTAAAAACAAGCGTTTACATACCTCTGCCAGCAAATCTGACCCAACTCAGCCACCAGGATTTGAGCCTCTTTCTTCGTGACCCTGTCTAATAGCTTAGAAGCTGATTTTCCCTTCATCCCCTCCTTTTGTGGTCAATCCACAAAATACAAGGAAGTCTTGCCCAGTGGCTAGGGTGCTAGTGTGGGACTTGGGAGACTATGGTTCAATTCTCCACCTTAGACTTCTTGTACGACCTTAAGCAAGTCACTTACCCTTCTTGTGCCTCAGTTTCCTGTCTGTAAAAGGGGCATAATAGCACTGCCTTACCTCAGAGGGGGGCTATGAGGATAAATACATTAAAGACCGTGAGGTACTATAGTGATAGGGGGGCCGTATACCTTAGATAGCTAGAATCCCCTTAGTCAAGTAACACAGAGCTCCATGTTCAGCTAGGTCAAGAAATGGGACTTAGATCCAGATGTAAAATAAATACAAAAAATTTGATGAATCCCTTTTATTTTCAAATAATCTCTTCTCTCTCTTTTGCAGCCTTGGGAAATTCTGCACAGACCGAAATTTGGAACACTACCTTTAGGACCCCTGCCCTCAGTCAGGTGCCCACGGTCCCTAAGCAATGCATAGGGAGAGGGAGGCCGCTAAGAATGAGATTCACAGAAGCCAGGAAGCTGAGTAGAGTGGCATCTGCGCTAGCCAGTAGAAATGCCAAAGAGAAGAGCAGGGCTTAGGCCCTGTCACTCACGGGTATGTAGGGAAGCTATTTCTGTGCTGGAGGGAGGCGGTGCCTGGTGGTTGCAGCACTGACCCACCACACGGGAGACCAAGGCTGAAATCCCCACTCTGCAGGTGCGTGTCCTAACTACTGGGTTATAGGCTAGTCTAAGGTGGGTCCCTCCTTTTGGCATTGTTCCAGTGTGTATAAATTCTTGAGTATTCATTAGAGCAAGGAGAGGAACCTGGGTTAGAGTGCCCTAACCACTACTAGGCCATGGAGCATTCCCACGTGCTCTGGCCCAGTAAATATTTAAGTATTTTATACAATTTCAAGATCATGGATTTTCAAATTTTTGGAAAAGGGGAAAATGAAAAAACATCTTTTGGTGATTCCCCCCCCCCCCATGACTATTTCTGTTCTTTGTGTGTTGTGATATAACTTAGGATGGCCCTAACGCCTAAAGTGGTCTACAACCGCTGGCTTTAGGTGGTAACAACGAAGAGAAACAGGTCGACAGCTCAGATCCAGATTCCCTATTTTGTAATATTTAGCTGTGTTTAGATCTGCAGCTTGGGTTCAGAGCCACCTTGGATGTAGTGATCATCAGGTTTTTTCCTGGGGAAAAACATAGAACTCTGCTGTCAGGTCTCGACAGAGGAAAAAAACTCATTACTTGCCATTAAAAATGGATGTGGAGGGTTTGATCTTGCATGTTGGTTTTCTTAATGAGTGGGAATCTCAAACAGTTTTTTTCTAAGAAGCATTTCAGTTCTTATAGATTTTGCTTGTTATGCTGTAGAGCCGTGCACTTTGCTAACTCAGGGGAGGACTTTACACATTACGCAATACCGCTGCTTGTTGCACTGAATCACTCAGATCCCATGTAGGCATTAATGTTTTAATACCTTTTACTGATCCAGGAGAATATTCTCCTAACCAGAATGTGGACTCCACCAATTGAGCCAGACCCTGTAGCCCTGAAATTTTGTTCAGCAAGCCACACACGTTATATTCTTGAAATATCACCCATCTCCCTCTTCAGATTTTGAGGATATGATTGTACATCACAACAGAGGGAACTGACTCACTGTAGCGGGGGGTTGTATGAGAGAATGTATTGCCTATGCAGCTGCATAGTTTGTTGATTAGGATGCTCAATGCCGTGACAAGTGAGTTGATAATTGAGCCCAACCTAGTAATCACATGACTTTTCATGTTTTATGTTGGCACACACTTCATGGGCCAAAAATTATACAGAAATGTCAAGTCAATAACACTCCTTTTAAAAAACAAAGCTAGGAATTAAGCCACATTTTTTTCATATGTGCGTTATCATCTTGTTCGTTACGGATGAAATTTTGAATGGCTTTTGGCTTATTTTCCCCCTTAAGTAAAGACTTTTCCAAATTGGACTTGTAGCAATGGGTCAATTTGTTCTGGAAAAGCCACCATCAATACATTACTTGTTATACTGAGACCAACATTCATGTACAAGGGTAGCACTTACATTTGTTTCATTTTGTGAGCTCATGGATTACAGCAGCATTCCCCAGTTTAAGGACAATGGAAAACTCCCAGACTGGCAGAATAATTCAAAATGGAAGAAACTTTAAGCACAGTCACTTTAGGTTGTAGATGCAAAACATGCAAGAACTGAATCCTGAGCAATCAGGTGTTAAGAAAGTAGAGATCAGTGCAGGATTCTTATAGCTGTTATGTAATAGGCAAGAACACACCAAGCCTTAGTGCAATCTAATATTTATCCTGCAACAAAAAAAGAGAGACACCATTTCTAACAGAAGATTACACTGTAGTGAGAGTATAATAATTGAAAAGAGTCTTCGTTACTAGTCACAGAAAACTGGCTCAAAATCGTGTCTGAAAGCTCTTTAATCTTCTGCATAGAAACATCACAGCACTTGACTGCAGCCATGCAGTAGGCCTCACTGTTTCAGAGTGTCTTGCCAGCATATGGCTTGGGAAAAATTATATTTGTTCACTTACCTCAATGGAGTATTGTAAAGGTTACAGTTAGATAGTATTCATCCATGGATTTGAAAATCGTGTTATGGTGGAGAGTAGGTGAAACCTGCCTGACACTCCTGGGTATAACAACTGCTGTGTATCCCATATAAATGGAATAAGTTCCTTTTTGGAGTAAGAGACTTGAAACAATAGGAACCACCATCCTACCCAACAGGGTATGTGCAAGGCCAGCCAGACGCAGAGGTGATTCTCCTGGGGATTGACTACAAACATCAGGGGTTGGGGATTGTTGGGTGCGTGTATGTGTCTGTGTGCAGCAGCAGCCAGGAAACAGGCAGAGAAGAGCAGCCAGAAAGCCAAGGAGACAGCAAGAGAAGCCCTTGCACTGTAACTTGGAGAAAGCCGGGAGGGCTTTTGGAGCAGAGAGTTGGCTGGAAAGAGGCCTCCTGATTCATCCCTACCATGTTCAGGGAAACAAGACTCTGTACAGTCTTTATTAATAAGCAGGATTGCAAAAAAAATGCCCAACTCTATCAATTTCTTTTCCTGATGGAAAACAACCTCCAAGATCCCAAATATTGGCTAGCCATTCAGGTCAAAAGAGGTAACAATATAAATCACCATGTAAATGCTACATGACATACCCAGTGCAGTGTTGTGTTTGAAATTCATTTTTACCTTTCCCCAGCTGAGAACAGAAATTTGCAGTGTGTGTTCTGCAAAGGACAAGTTATCTAACTGCACTACTCATTAACACACTCCATGTGTACAGCCACCCTGAGTTCCATGTGATGTTAGCATTCTAATCCATATATTGAGTCCAGCAGGGACCACTGTGATCCTCTGGTCTGATCTTCTGCATAAAATTCCACCCATTAATTCCTGCAACAGGTGCAAAAACATGTTGAAGAACAATATATCTTTGCGCAAGACATTTGAATACTCCAAGTGATGGAGAATCCACCACATCCCATTTACAAGTTGTCCCAGTAGTTAATAACCCTTCATATGGTAATAATTTGAACCTTATTTCCAGCTGGAATTAGTCAAACCCCAAACTTCCAGCCACTGGATTGTATCATACCTTTGTCTGCTGGCTTAACAAGCCCTCTGCAATCTGGAATCTGCCTCCTCACGTTGCCTTGGGGCAAACTGTAGGGATGAACAACCAGAGACTCCAGCACGGACCTTTGGACTTCCAGAGAACATTCCACAGTTTTGAATGGACTCTCTCTGCCCTGTGCTGATTGGCTATTTGCATCAACCCTCTCCCGCCACCTCTCAGTCTCTTCACCACAGCTTCACTCCAAAATGATCCCTCTTACACTATTCTCCCCTGCCCTGTCCTCGCTTCCCATTCAACTGAAAAGAAAATCATGGAACTAATGAGTAAGGCTAAGATTTTGTCATGGTTATTTTTAGTCAAAAAGTCACAGACAATAACAAAATTCATAGAAGCTGTGACCTGTCCGTGACTTTTACTAAAAAACCCTGACAAAATGGGGAGTGGGAGGATCCAGCACCCAAGGCTGATGCAGCTCCATGATTTTCTCCACCACTGTGGTGGCTGGGAGATGCAAAGTCCCCTCTGCCCACGGCAGCTGGGAGCTGCATGGTGACTTTATTTCCCAAAGAGAAAAGAGGACACCTCCAGCCACTCACTTAAGCCCACCCCCCCTCACGACTCCCCCATGCGCGAGGCTGTTGCCTGTCACTGAAAACCTGTGGAGGGCCCCCTCAGGAGGCTGTTGCCAGAACTCTGCTGCGGCCCCTGCTGGCTGCCATCCCCAGTCCCTTGACCCTGGGGGCTGGAGTAGAAAATTTCACCAAGATCTCTGGAAGTCACAGATGCCGTGACTTCTGTGACATAAAACGTAGCCTTACTAATGAGACACTCACTGCCAACACATCGTTTACTCTGCTGGTGTGTTATAGCCATTCCCCCACCCTGTGTCTGTCTTGTCTATTTAAACTGTAAACTTCACGACAAGGATTGTCTGCTACTCTGTACAACACACATAGCACAAAGGGGTGCCCTTCTTGATTGGCCCTTAGCTACCACCACAACAAACAATGAAAAACAGGCACTTTTATATCATGATCAATGGTCATGTTTCTAATTAATACTTAGAGATGAGCCTTATATAAAATGCACACCATCCATCTCTTCCAAACTTTGAGCCATGTAGATCCAGATTGAGAGAGACTGGTTTCACAATGGGCCAAATCCAGACACCATCAGACTTCAGACATCAGGGAAGTTTGGATTCAGGTCAGGTTCTGGATCCGAACTTCACACCCATTGGTCATGGTAAGACACTAGATTTGTCAATGAGGCACAGAATTTTCATCCTCCTATTGAATTTCTCCTCCTTGATCACCATGTCACATGGCAGTTCCAGAGGATTAAATTAAAAAAAAATGCAAATATCACCCTGAAATGATACCAGGAAAAGAGTATAACAGCATGAAGAATTTTTGGAATTGAGAAAAATCCCCAAACTTTGGGTAAAAACAAAATCAAAATGAAGAAAAAGCTTTAGGCTCTTCATGAAGGTGCAGAAAAGATAAAATCCTGTAAATATGAACATGTTCTACTGCAAACAGGTTTTAAAAACATGCTAAGCAGAGTGGGTATTAGCTGTTCAATGAAAGCTACAGTATCTTCCCCTTCGGCTGCCTACGGAAATCTGCACTCCCAAGCATTTATTACATTTCTATTTTCTAAATCAGCAAAAGCTGCTTTTAATTCCTTTATTATTCTAGATTATATTTAATGCAGTCCTGTTATTTCTAGTTGCATTAAGATAGCACCTAAAGGTCAGGACCCCGTTATGCTGGGTGCTGTACAGACTCCCAACCCTGATGAGCTTTGAATAGGCCCAACACGGGAGCTTGCTGAGGGAGAGGGGAAGCCCTGGCTAAGTCTCATATTTCCCTCTCCCTGCCCTCTGGCATTGCAGGACTGGAGACCTCTTATATATCAAGTTCTCAATGTGGCTCTGTCATCCTGGGGCATATATAACCTGCTATAGCCTTGGCTAACAAAGCTGAGCCTTTTAGTTGAGGTCAGAGTGGCCCATGATTTTAGAACCAGGTTCAATCCCCACTGCTGACAATCCATACAGGACCATCATGTAACAAGAGATGGCCAATACATTCAGTACACCACGGACACCAACAGTGCAGGGTTCCCCAGACAGTGTGTTTCAGACAGGAGTTGGAAGGATCACCACATGCTGCTCTTCTCACTGTTCCCAAATGCCCATGGTTGACTCCCAAAGCACTCTCCCCAGAGAAGAGCTGGGGGGGGGGGAAGGTTGGCCAAGAATGGTGGTTATGTAGCACCGAGTAACAGATCTTTGTCAAGGGTGGTTGTACATTGATTCACTTTTATGCATGGTATTTCAGTCCTTCAGCCACCAGAGAGATTTGTTGCATCTCCCACAAGTCCAGAAGAAACCCCAAAGTTTTGCACCAAGAGGAATCTTCTTTTTCAATCATTTCAGCCATTTAACATTCTAATGGTGTCCTATAATGCAGTGGAACCATCCAACCCCTCCCACCTTTCCTCCATCCTTTGGATTAATGGGATATATCGGAAGGGCCTGTAACAGTCTAATATGTCAAATATCTACTTTACAGATGTTCTGAGCCTACAGCTTGGAATGATGTGCCCTGTCAAAGGTCTGGTTAATGAGTTCTCTTCCTTGGGGAGACAGCTAATCCGTTACAATGTACTCTGTCAGATAGCTGTGTCGTGGGGTGTTAGAAGTTGTTTCAGGCTAGGTCAGGGGACATTGAGCAATGACAGATATTGCCAAAGCCTCCAGCCTCAACAGCAGGGAATAAAATGGAACTACCTGGATGCATTTTGAGGGGCAGTGGAAGACAGGTTCTTTCAGTGTGGGATTTTCAGAAGCAGGCAGTATTGGCTTAACTCTGCTCCCACTGAGCTTAGTGGTAAATCTCCAATTGACTTTCATGGAGCCAGTCCAGGCAATGTGGAACACTTTTGAAAATCCCATCCTGGCTGTCAAATTCAAGCTTTTCAGCAGGGACCCCCCAATTTGTGCTGGCCACATTAAAAAAAGTGCATACCTGCTGGAGTCTGAAAATGGAGTACCCTCTCCATGTAGAAGCAGCATGAGCACATAGTTGGTCAAAGACAAGTTTCTGCTGAAGGTGAACTCTAAACATAGATGTACAAGCCAGGAGGAAAATTCTCTCCTATGTTTTGGTTGCTTTATGCTGTGCCAACAGCACAAAGCAGCCTTAGAGCTGGCGGAGTAATCCTGGGGGGGATCCAAGGTAAGGGGGACCTCTGGCATTGTCACCTTCCTTTCCTGGGGCTGGATTAGGTGGCTTAGGCTAGGGAAAGATTCATGGTCTGGGATTCTCTACCACTTGGCCATTTCCAACTGTCATACTTGCCCTTGGGGACACTGGCAGCTCTTAGTTACACCCAGAGTCCAGCCCAGTGTCCAGCTTGTCCTAAAATCAGTGACTTCTAAGGAAAGGTTAAAAAAACTGGGCATGTTTAGTCTTGAGAAAAGAAGACTGAGGGGAACCTAATAATAGTCTTCAAACATGTTATAAAGAGGATGGTGATCACTTGTTCTCCATGTCCACTGAAGGTAGGACAAGAAGCAATGGGCTTAATGTGCAGCAAGGGAGATTTAGATTAGATGTTAGGAAAAACTTTCTAACTGCAAGGGCAGTTAAGCTCTGGAACAGGCTTCCAAGGGAGGTTGTGGAATCCCTGTCACTGGAGGCCTTCAAAACAGGTTGGAGCAACACCTGTCAGGGCTGGTCAGACTCTAGGATTACTTGAGCCTGCCTCAGCACAGAGGGTCAGAGTTGACTCCTCAAGTCCCTTTCAGCCCTACATTTCTCTGATTCTATGAAAGGCAGAGCTGACTCGAAGCGATGTTTGCACCTCCCAGCTTTTTAGCTGTGGTATGTACTCCTTGGGTGCAGATACGAGAAAGTGAATTTTGTCATAACTCTCCTCCTAGACTTCAACAGGAGCAGAGCTAGCCCAGTGTTAAGCACTGTTGAAAAAAATCACATGCCTTAGGCCCATTTATATAGCTGTTAGTGCAGTCTGGGGGCTCTTGGTATATTCTTGCCAAGTGACCCATTCTATGGCACAAAGACAGGTGCCCCTAGTTTAGCCACTGATTCCCTGCAGTCAGAGCAGACTGCAGACCTTTTCGGAACCAGATTCAGCTCACCAAGAATCAGATCTTATAATATGAATGGGAGTCTTTTTTCCCATTCACTTCAGTGGGAGCTGGATCTTGCCCTTAGACTTCAAAGCAACCTGCAGCAGACAGCTTCTCTTATCATCCATCAGCTTTGAACTTGTATGATCAAGAATAAAAATAATTTAGGAAAAACCTACAGTATTTTGCATTCAAAGTAGCCTGAAACATGATGATGACTCAACAATGGAAAGTCAAATAAGTCCTTTAATTGTTTGCAGAACCAAATGCACTCAATTATCTCTGTTACCATAAAGCTGGAGTGATCAATGTGACATGATTTAAGGTGGCAACTAAGATCAAACCGGAAAAAAAAAAAAAGAGGGACTTGAAAGAACCTCTGACACTTTTTTTTGTTCTTGCTGCTGTTGTTCTTTTATCCACTTCAGTTCCCCGACTCAATCTGCCGCTAAGGTTTTTAGTAGTGACAGGGGCTGCCGTGCTAATACAGATAACTCTACAGTGCCTTGCCTATTTATCAGTTTAATCATTATGTACACGAGAAAAGATTGCTACCTTCCTTCAGAGGCTGATGAGCTCTTCAGCACATTATTACCAGAATAAATGTGAAAAGTAAAGTACGAATTTTAAAAAAAAGAGAGTGATTAACTCACCCCACCACTGAATTTTAATTAGCAAGACAAGGGCTATTTGATTGCTCAGTTCTAAATGTGCTTCTGATGAGAGAGTAATATCTAAGTACTTCTTCCATAATGGTCCTTTTCAGGACAGGAAAGGTGCTTGGTTGGGGGGAGAAAGCATCATTCTTGTGATGTTCTGAGCACCCTTTGGCTCCACTGACTTCATGGGAGTTGAGGTGGATCAATACTTGCAGGAGATGCTCCTAGCATTGGAAGATGCAGACCCATGTTAGGAATGGACTCAGGTTCAAAATCTAAGAAACTCAATTTAGTTTACCTGAGAGAAGATTAAGGGGTGACTTGATCACAAATTCCCACTCAGGGAAGAGATTTCTAGTGGGTGGCTCTTTAATCTAGCAGTCAAAGACATAACACGATCCAGTGGTCTGATACTGAAGTTAGACAAATTCAGAGCAGAAATAAGGTAACATTTTTAGGAGCGAAGGCAATTAACCGTTCTCCATGACTTGACACCTTTTAATGAAGACTAGACATCTTTCTAAATCATGCTACAGCTCAAACAGAAGTGATGGACTTGATGCAGAAAAACTGGGTGAGGGTGTCTAGCCTGTGTCATGCAAGATGTCAGACTAGATTATCATAATGGTCATAGAATCATAGAATATCAGGGTTGGAAGGGACCTCAGGAGGTCATCTAGTCTAACCCCCTGCTCAAAGCAGGACCAGGTTCCTTCTGACATTAAAATCTATGGAAATTCAGAGCTCTTAAACCCTCTATTTCTGAAAGGCTTGCTATAATATGGAGAAATGAGTGGAAGAGTTATGCCCAAGTTAAGACTCGTCTGAAGACAGAACAGTGAAGGCATTTTCCAGTCCATAGTGCTCTGGGCGTGAAGAACTGGCCTGGTGTACCGTATGCTGGCTGCTATAGATTATTGTTTTCAGGATAGCTTCTTTTTGTACCTTCATTCTGTGTTCCCGGGTATTGTAACAGATTTGTTTACAGCCTGTTTTGTTAGGGAAAAAGTTAACAGCAAGGAACATGTAATGATACTTTTAAAAATAATCCGTTAAATGGATTCAAAAGACATGTTAACGTCCTTGGGTGTTCATCTGACCCAGAGGTTTGTGTGGGTGTACACGCATGGGTGTGTATAGCTTTTGTGGGGGCTACAGGAAAGCGGGCTACAACATTTATATGCAAATGCTATATGCTCTGCCATGCCAAAACCCTTACTAGGATATAGAATGCTGAATTAATAACATTCATTGCGATTATAGCGAGACATCAAGACTAATTGGAGAAGGTGTTTGATCATAAAAAATAACTATCAAAGGCTGGTTTTTTAAAAAAATTCCATAATGAAATTAAATGCGCAATAAAGAAAGGAGGAAAGCAGAGGAGGAGAAGAAAATTATGCCTGATATTGTGCATGTTGCAAACACAGGTATAATTAATTACACATTTATTTAAATAATCTTTCATAGTCTGTCAGATTTCTTTTTTTAAAACTCTGATCTGGATTCATTTCTGTGTAACAACAATACGATTGCCAGAGTTACATAACTGAGTAATAATACTCAGGCATTTCAAAACTGTGGCTGAAGTTTGCTATACCCGCATAAGCATCCGGGCTTTGTGTGGGTGATGTTCAAGGTAAATTGGGAGGAAGATTTACACACACACACACACACACACACACACACACACCTCAAGACAGTACTTATCCTGGGCTAGGGGCTACAGAACCCATTAATGTACTGGAAGTATGACCTTATAGTTTATCTGTTAGAGCTGGACAGGAAGCAATTTTCCCATCCCATGAGAGTTTTTACAACTTCCTATCCAGAATCAGGAAAATCATCAAAATCTCAAACATTGGAACAGGTCAATTAGGGTGACCAGATGTCCCGATTTTATAGGGACAGTCCCGATATTTGGGGCTCTCTCTTGTATAGGGTCTTATTACACCTCCTCTCCCCGTCCTGATTTTTCACATTTGCTGTCTGGTCATCCTAAGGTCAATTGAAACATTATTTTGAAATTTTTTGTTTCAATTTTGATGGTTGTTATATTATTTTATTAAAAAATCATTTAGAGACTTAGAAAAGAAGAGTCATTTTCAACAATAACAAAAAAATTGAAGTTTTCTTTTAGAAAAATCTCAGGATGACCCATTCATCCCCCTCACTCCACCAAAAATAAAAAAGTTTCAGAAGCAAATTGAAACTGTTCACAGACAAGGTTTTGACAAAGTGGAATTTTCCAAGCAAAACATTTCACTGAAAAAATTCCCAACCAGTTCTATTATCCTATAGTTCAGAGGAACAGCTCTGGTGGATCAGGCCGATCATCCATCTAGTCTGTTATCCTGTCTCTAACAATGAGCAGCACCAGATGCTTTAAAGGAGCATCCAAAGTGTACACCAAACCCCAAAGTGTACAATTATGGAAGAAATAGATCCTAGCTAATGTGCTTCCTGATCTTTGAAAACTCGTGGCAATCAGGGGAGGTCCCAGACGATTGGAAAAAGGAAAATATAGTGCCCATCTTAAAAAAGGAATAAGGAGAACCTGAGGAACTACAAACCGGTCAGTCTCACCTCAGTCCCAGAAAAGTCATGGAGCAGGTCCTCAAGGAAACCATTTTGAAGCACTTGGAGGAGAGGAAGGTGAAAAGGGACAGTCAGCATGGATTCACCAAGGGCAAGTCATGCCTGACCAACCTGATTGCCTTCTATGATGAAATAACTGGCTCTGTGGATATGGGGAAAGCGGTGGATGTGATATATCTGGACTTTAGCAAAGCTTTTGATATGGACTCCCACAGTATTCTTGCCAGCAAGTTTAAAAAGTATGGATTAGATGAATGGACTAGAAGGTGGATAAGAAGCTGGCTAGATCGTTGGGCTCAACGAGTAGTGATCAATGACTCCATGTCTAGTTGGCAGCTGGTATCAAGCGGAGTGCCCCAGGGGTCAGTCCTGGGGCCGGTTTTGTTCAACATCTATATTAATGATCTGGAGGATGGCATGGATTGCACCCTCAGAAAATTTGCAGATGACACTAAGATGGAGGGGGAACGTAGATCTGCTGGAGGGTAGGGATAGGGTCCAGAGTGACCTAGACAAATTGGAGGATTTGCCAAAAGAAATCTGATGAGGTTCAACAAGGACAAGTGCAGAGTCCTGCACTTAGGAAGGAAGAATCCCATGCACTGCTACAGGCTGGGGACCCACTGGCTAAGCAGCAGTTCTGCAGAAAAGGACCTGGGGATTACAGTGGATGAGAAGCTGGATATGAGTCAGCAGTGTGCCCTTGTTGCCAAGCAGGCCAATGGCATATTGGGCTGCATTAGTAGGAGCATTGCAGCACATCTAGGGAAGTGATTATTCCCTTCTATTCGGCACTGGTGAGGCCACATCTGGAGTATTACATTCAGTTTTGGGCCCCCCACTACAGAAAGGATGTGGTCAAATTGGAGAGAGTCCAGCGGAGGGCAACGAAAATGATTAGGGGGGTGGGGCACATGACTTGTGAGGCAAGGCTGAGGGATCTGGGCTTGTTTACTCTGCAGGAAGAAAGAGTGAGGGAGGGATTTGATAGCAGCCTTCAACTACCTGAAGGGAGGTTCCAAAGAGGATGGAGCTCGGCTGTTCTCGGTGGTGGCAAATTACAGAACAAGGATTAATTGTCTCAAGTTGCAGTGGGGGAGGTCTAGGTTGGATATTGGGAAACACTTTCACTAAGAGGGTGGTGAAGCACTGGAATGGGTTACCTAGGGAGGTGGTGGAATCTCCATTGTTAGAAGTTTAAGCCCTGGCCTGACAAAGCCCTGGCTGGGATGATTTAGTTGGTGTTGGTTCTGCTTTGAGCAGGGGGTTAGACTAGATGACCTCC
Organism: Mauremys mutica; assembly: GCF_020497125.1. Lineage (NCBI taxonomy): Eukaryota > Metazoa > Chordata > Testudines > Geoemydidae > Mauremys > Mauremys mutica. The sequence goes on along the minus strand of NC_059081.1, from coordinate 6,316,321 downwards.
TGAGGTCTCTTCCAACCCTAATCTTCTATGATCTCAGGCAATCAGAGGTTAGTCCTAAAGGATGAGGATTTAGATCCTTTTAAAAATATTAACTATGGTTAATACTGTGCTCTTTTCATTCTTGATAGAAATATATATATATTTTTCTGAATAGCACTAAGGTCTTGTCCTGGATGATACCTTGCAGAAATGAGTTCCCCAGATTAAATATGCATTTTTAAAAATTATTTCTATGTATTTGTTCTAATATTCTGCCTTACAGCTTCCTTGAGTATCTCATTCTTATACCTTGGCAAATTGTAAATAGAAATTCCTGCTCTATTTTCAGCCCTTGTTTTGTCATGCCTCTCTGATTTTTCTCCTCCCAGTGTTTAAATCTCTTTTCATATGGAGGTGTTTCCATGGCTCCAATCATTTCCTGTATTATTCTCTGTATTTCCTCCTCCTGCAACATCCTTTTGAGAAAACCAAACACAGTAGCCCAGCTGAAAATAGACTTTGATAGCATTATAACTTTATTCGTGTTATTTTCCATCCCATTCCTTTTCTGACCTACTGCAGCCTAGGATATAAAGGTTTCAGCCTATCCACAGCTGTAACTATTGCACTGGGAGGGGGGGAAACTGAGGTCTCTTTTTTCACTATCCTGTTTCAATCATTAGACTATGCTTCCTATTGCATCTATAGCAGCCCAGAACTAAACACCTTGTGGGGACATTAGTTCAGTAACACAGCTCAGTGGAAGGGATACCAAGTAATGAATCACCAACAGCATTTTCTGCAACACCTACAGGCCTCCTTAGAATGACTTAGGGTATGTCTACCCTGCAGTTCAACATCTGCAGATGGTCCATGCCAGCTGACTCAGGCTCTCAGGGCTCAGACTAAGGGGCTGCTTAATTGTAGTGTTGTAGACATTAAGACTTGGGCTGCAGCCTGAGCTCTGGGACCCTTTGACCTTGAAGGGTCATAGATCCTGGGCCCCAGCCCAAGCCCGAACATCTACACTGCAATTAAACAGCCCCTTAGCCTGAGCCCTGCAAGCCTGGGTCAGCTGGCATGGGAAAGCCATGTGTTTTAATTGCAGCATAGACATACCTTTACATACAAGACAGGCCCAAACCTCCTTTTCTTTTCAAATGTATTGCCACAAAGTATTTAGGAGATTTGAATCCCAGGAGATTTGAACAGCTCTGGTTAGTGCCTGTAGTAAACAGAACCTGTTTATATAAGCACTCTAAAACTGGAACACAAAATGGAAAAGCTTTAAATATTTGTATATATGCTTTTTACATTCGAGACAGTAGGAAATTTCCCAAGGGAATAATTTTCCATTGCAAAATGCTGTTTCAATTAAACTGGAAAATTTCATGAGAATGTATCAATGTCATTGAATTTGACAAAAGAATATTGAAACACTTTTGCGTTCATAATTTCTACTTTTATATTCTCTTGACTTAATCTAAAAAAAAAATAAAAACCAAGCGGGTTGACCTTATTGAAACAAAACACTTCAATAAGGTTGTTTTGATATTTACAAAACAACCTTTTTTCAGATTTTTCATTCTACGGGAAATGTCTACGTTTTGACTTTGCATAATAATTCAGCACAAAAGGAAATTTTGAAGTGTTGGAACTTCCAAGAGTCAACCATCTCGACAAAGATTATTAGTCTTTAAGATTTTTTTTAAACCATCCTACAAGGGAGGCCCTCCACCCCCACTTCATGCAAGAAAATACAAAGATAAAACTGGCTAGACTTCACAGGATGTACGTACATCTTGTTTATTTATTGTATTACAAACTTCACATATTACTGAGCCACACATTGCAAGTCATCAGTCATCACTCAGCAGAAAGGCAATATAAAAAAAGACTAGAAGCTGTTCAGTTGACTGGTACATTGGAATCAACAGCACTTTAGAGTAAAATCTCAGGTGCTGAGTTCAAAGAAAGATAGCTGTGAGTTTGACATTTCAGTGTTCTCACCCATAGAATATTTGGAATGTAGAAACATTTGAGATTCAAATACAAGGAAACTGTTAATTACTCATAGGCACGGCGCAGAGTTGAAGAAATGCACATTGTCAGGGTGATAGTACAAAAGGGAACTGACGACTATTTGGGAACTTTATTCTCTGTTGAGAGTCCAGAGGCATTAGAGCGATTGGGATTGAAAATTGTGCAAACCCTGCACGTGGCACACCAAGTTCAGGCTATGATAACATATCATCGGCACAGGGGTCATAGAGAGGATACCAAGAGCTAAGCTCTGGAGTGTATCTAAGATGACAGGCTGGAAGTTCATAAGTGTCAAACTAAAGTGGGACTCTCACTAGCAATGCCTCTCGGTGGCTCCCTACAGCCAGCCTTGAATTCCTCAGCTGCTCATTGCTGACTATAGCAAGGGTTAATATAGGCACCCACCAGCATAGGAGTGCATCTCACAAAGGGCACAGCCAGTGCAAAGCAGAGCATCTGATGGAAAAGGACAGTTTTTCATGTGTAATCATTAGATGCTGCTACAGAGAACATAAAGCCTCAAACTCAGGCAAAAATCAAGGATCTGAGGAAAGATATTCTTTGGCATGTGCGATGAGTGCTGATCTAAGAGAAGTCTACATTATGGTTTGCAGAGGAGAATTTTGCCTCAAAACTACACAGTGCCAGAGGACTAGGTTGAGTAATGTCAGTTGAGAAAATGATAAATTGTACGCACACTCAATCTGTAATCCAAAAGTAATACTTGGTTGACTCCCAAAATATTCACAAAATGCCAGACATTGGGGTTTGTTTTTCATACCTCTGAAGTCACATAACTAGCACAGAAGGAGATGCTGCACAAAAATACATTGGCCAACCTAAATGAGAGCCTAGGACTGGAATAGATGGATGTGAGGGTTTATGCCCCTCGTTACAGGGTAGCACGGTCTAGTGGCCAGAGTCCATAGAAGTAGCCCTTGTTGCAGGGCAGTACGGCCTAGTGGCCAGAGTCCACAGAATTGCCCCTGGTCACAGGGCAGCGCAGCCTAATGGCCAGAGTCCATAGAAGTAGCCCTCATTACAGGGCAGTAGGACCTTACTACTGGCTCAGCGCTGGGGGGTGTCCTACTGAAACACACTGAGGCTCACCGGGGCAAGGTACCAGTCTGTCACAACCACCACCCCCGGGTTGCTTCTTACCGGCTTGGGAGTTGGGGTCTCCCACGAATCCCAAGGTCCTCCGTGGGTCTCCAGGTCCGTCACCTCCCCTGGTTCCTCCCGCAGTAGGGGTTCGTGCCAGTCTGTAGAAGCCTCCGTTCCCAGCAGCTCCAAGAGTGTTGGCTGGTCCTCCGCAGGAGCTTCCCAGTTAGGTCCTTCTCCTGCAGCTGCCAGCCCAGACTGAGCTGAATTCCCTCCTTTTATACTCCCAGAGCACTTGGAGCATGCCCAGTACGAACAGGGTGGGACTTCCTCCATCAGAGCTACTGGTCTGACACTGCTGGGGCTAGTGTGGGGTGGGGCTGCCCCATCACAAAGGAATATTAAAATCAGCATTGATGTGTATTGAATCAGGTTACTCCTTATGGTCTGTTCTGGTTAAGGCTTGGTTAATAGCTTTCATTCTATTTATTTTATTTTGCTCAGTTTATTTCTATTCAAGCTCCACTAACAATGAACCACAAAATCTTCTGAAAGGCCTACAGAAATTCACCAACTACTGGCATGTTTGTGTGTTGTTGTCCATCCTTCCACACTTTGTTTGTATGACATTTGGCGCCGGGGGAGGGGATAATCCAAGAAGCCCAAGTGGCTTTTGAGCACTGTAAGTCTCATTGTATGTCAACAAGGCTTGTGCTCCTAAATCACTTCAGTACTTTTGGAAATCACACTCTTCATTGTTTGCTCTTCAGTGCAAGGACTCTGCCTACCCTTATGATTTTATCGTGAGTTTCAGGCTGGTGGTATTTTTCTTAAGGCCCCAGGGCCTGGAATCAAGTTATTTCATGAGAATCACAGCTTTCATTAAAAAGTATGTTTCTAATCCTCAGGGTTGTAGGAAAAAGCTTGGGGTGGGAGAGGGGAAATGACCCAACTGTATCGTAAAAGGAGCACAAACATTGAAGAGCACAAATAAAAAGAAGTCAAAATTTAATATATTTTTAACATGATTTTTAAGCCAGTCTCATAATTAAGTATTTGGGGTTGGTAATATTGCTACCTACATGTACTTTACAGTATCTGGCACATTCTACTGTAATATAAGTTATAATAATTCACTTTAGCATGACAATGCTGGAATGCCTTGGACTATATAGGCCTGATCCAAAGTCCAATAAAGTTAACAGGAGTCTTTCCCAGTGAGATTTAGACCAGGACCTGTATTTACACACGTGCTGCCATACTGTCATGTATTTACATACAGAACAATGAGCCAAATGCCAAATACCTTCCTTAGGCCCGAGTTCTCCACCAGCTCTGGGCTATTTTTGCATGTCTTCTCAATTAAGTGTTACAGCTGTTGGAATTAGAAAAGGGAAATCAGCGTGCATCTGCTGCAAACTGGCTCCTTTGACTTAATGCGAAAGCATTTTTCAATGATGGGTTGTAAAAATATATTTTCATCTTAGTAACCAAAGTAAACATATTGGAGGAGGCTTATGGGGCACCGGAGGTTATTGAAAATGTAATCAATGTTCTATTGCCGCTGGAATCCTGATGGAGTCATAAATGGCAGTGATGCTGAACGCAGATGCAAACCGGACTCTTTGGAAATGCTTGGGGAAGTGTTTTTATTCTGGCGGCATTTTTACGGCAAGGTTTCATTCAGTTCCCTTACAGTGCCCCCGTTTCACTTCCCTTGTCGCCCCAGATTGTATTACTGAGTTAATTCCCCCAACGAGACCATCTGGTGTTATTTAATATGTAGTGCCACTTTATAAATCAAGCTGGAATTTATAATTAATTAGCCAATTTGTGTTTTTAATAAACAAAAGCTGCTTTTTTCATAAAAAATAGTCTGTTGTTTTTAAATGGGCTACCAGTGTTTGTGCACATTAATTTATGATTTGGACTCTTTTGAATTAAAGGAATAGAAAGGATTTTTTTAAGGAATATCTGATTTTAAAATTAAGTAAGGCATATTTTTACAGAGACTTACCAAAAAAAGATAAAATAAAACCCCAAAATCACACAAATGTTATCCCAAAATTTGAACATTTCAGAAAGTTTGAGCATCTGTACATGGAATTAGAATGGATATAGCTTGGCAACTTTTCCTCTAATTGCTACTGACATCCAGTGTAATCTACTCTATTGAATTATGATCATAAACCACTCCCCACTCTCTAGTTAGGTTTGAGTATCTTTAGAAATATATATATTTGTTTTTTATGTCTGTGTAACGCTGACAGCCCCCGGTCATCGGTGGGCAGGATCGAACTGGGGACTCTCTGGAGCTTTGGGCATGAATCTCTACAGCATGAGCTAAAAGTCAAGTGGCTCTTAGCTAAGGCTGTAGAGCAGTTCACTTTGTTGCTCTCTCTAAGTGGTCTCAGTGCCACGAGATGGGACAGAACACCACCCCCCAAAGCTGTGTGGGTTACATTCGCACCTACGGACCCCAACCTAGATGAGGGCCCAGTAGCACTGGCCACTGAACCTGAAGCAAGAAACAGCCCTTGCCCTGAAGAGTTAATCTAAATAGTTGATTCGAAAAGCAAAGAGAGGGGTTTGTTACCCGCTGGCTTGCTGTTCTGGTTGGAGACCCACTTCACCATCCTGCATTGGCATCTTCTGTCTCCATCAGAACTATTTGTTGGTCTGATATTCATCTTTCAGTAATGTAAACCAGGAGAGATACCATAGAAGTCAGTGGAACTTCAGTGTAAAAGTGAGTTAACAAAGGGGAAACAGAGCCACTACATTGTTGAACAATAGCTCATTGTAAAAAGCACAGCATGTTAGCGTTTGCACGGCCTTCTCGCCCTGTCCCTCTCCATTTGGCAGGGCTGCTCATTCCGTGCGTCACTGAGCTTGGCAAGTCTTCAAAGCACAAAAGAAAGAACAGAGTCGCAGCTAAACTGGTTGGAAACAACCAAATCCGCAAAACACTCAAGATTGAGCACATACTTAAGTGCTTCTTTAAAAGTCGGGCATACTAGAAGCATAGGCGCCAACTTCCCCTCTTTCCCATTGGTGCTCGACCTCTACCTCCGGCCCCACCCCCACTCCACGCCTTCGAGGAGGCCACGCCCCATCCCACCCCTTCCCCGTCCCCATCCCAACCCCTTCCCCAAAGTCCCTGCCCCAACTTCACCCCCTCCCTGCCAATATTCCAACTCCTTCCCCAAATCTCTGTTCCCACCTCTTCCCTGAGCGCTCCACATTCCCGCTCCCTCCTGGAGCATGCTAATGCTGCCAAACAGCTGTTTGGCGGCAGCTGGGGGGGAAACGCTGGGAGGTAAGCGGAGGAGCAGGAACATGGCGCACTCAGGGGAGGAGGTGGAGAAGGGGAGATGGGAGGTAGGGGAGCTTGGCTGCCAGTGGGTGCAGACTAATTTTTCCTCACTGGTGCTCCAGGGCTGGAGCACCCATGGAGTTGGTGCCTATGACTAGAAGAGTAGCATTAATGATCCCATAGGGTTTTGACTTGGTTAGTCTTTCTGCATTCTAGCCAGGTTCACATCTTCTCCATCACTACCTCTGAAAGAGGAGATAGTCTCTAAAGTGCCACAAGAACTCCTCGTCATAATTGCCATAGGTGATGATCCTGAGCTTGAATGTATTTGTTTAAATGCAAAAGCCACTCATTAGCAAGGCCTTCCATAGAAGTGCTAACAAATTATTTGGGCATAAGCTTTAAAAAAAATAAAATAAATGTTAGTATCTAAGGTGCCACATGGACTCCTCATTGTTTTTACTGATAGAGACTAACACGGCTACCCTTCTGAAACCTGTCACCTTTGGGAAGCTGTTCCATAGCCGGGGTCTTGCCTGTTCTGGCCTGTGCCCCAGAGTCCGATCATAGGTCTGGCTGACTGCTGTGCATCTTTGTGGAAAATAGCTGTCTTGCTCAGTCATGGGCTCATAGGCAGTTGCTAAACAGCCTGTTCAAAATTGCTGATAAAACAGACCCAGGAATCTGAATTTGACCTGAGATTATCCGAGAGCTAATGCAGGTTGTGGAGCATGTTTGTGATGTGTTCACACCAACTTCTGTTCCTGGTTACATGCCCTGTTGAGTACTACTCAAGCTGTAGCTTCCACATGGCGGTCACTTTCGGTCTGAGGTAGAGCAACCTAATCTCAAGGTAATGAATTTGTGGATCACAAATGTGAGGTCCTCATGAAGAACAAAGGTTTTCTGGCCAGCTGAAGTTGGTAAAACTAATTGTTCATCTCTGTTGTATGGTCAAGAGCAGTGAGGAATCCAACACAACCCTGAGATTGTCTACCATCTTCCAGTGTCAGTGGCTGGATGCCCCCAGCTGAGAGATTAACGTTCCAATAGGTTTCTCAAAGGGTTTCCGCTTTCTATCACAACCACTTCGGCCTGTAAGTCTGAGCCAGCTGCCTTGCATCCATCTGCTTCTCTCTTCCAGCCACTGTAACATCTTGGTGGTGGTAAAGGCTGCATCCATGACGAAATGGACAGAGAGCTGAGTGTCATTGGGGAACTGTTGAAAGTCATGATCACCGAGTCGTCTGATACATATGTTGAAAGAGTGGGTGTGCAGTATTTAACAATGTCAGCCTCCAAACATCTAAACCCTTGGTTAGATGAAAACAAACTGGGTCTAACATTGCAGTTAGTAATAAATGCTTCTGGTGAAAGCTGCCAGCTCTAAAAAAGATGGAGACCAAATTCCTATTGATGCCCAGAGCCTTGACCGTACAAACTTTCCCAACCCGAGCCAACGATGTGGCTCAGCCCTGCCCTAGGATAATCATTTCTAGGCATAAGACGCTAGTTCACTGTTCAGGCCTATTCAATCATTAGTCTCTTTGCCTATATGGCCAACAAGGACACTAGTTGTCGTGGGGCTAGTTGGAACAAATGGGAAGTCGGTAAATTGGGTGGTGGAGGAGAAAGCAGTTGACAAATTGGGATGTGAGCATGTTTATTAAGATGTGGAATGAGACCACTCTTTCCCTACACATAAATCACTTGATGGCCACTAAACAGTGATAGCTTTCAATCATTAATGACCTAGGCAAGGCTTGAACCAGTGACCTGGAAAGATACAGGAGAGGGGGAACCATTTCAAATACTTAAGCAACCCATTCCCCCACTCCATGCTGCATTCTGAACACCGAGTAGCACAGGAACTAAATGGATAAGTATTCCACTGATACTTGTAAGAAAATAGCTTAGGGGACTCCCAGGCTGAAAACCAGTCTTATAAAACTGCCTCTCTCAGAGCCATTAAGTTCAACTCCAGCAGCCTATTGCTTCCACCTCCAGTGAACTGCTGTCAGTGTTAAAAGACAAAGGGGCTTCTGTGAAATGAACAAGGCCCGAAGAAGTCGTAATGCACGCAACAGGCATCTTACTGCAAATCCAATAATCCTTCCATGCTCAGAAAAGACCTGCGGTAGGGAGGGAGGAAGGTTACGGGAACAGAGTTGCTCAGATCCTACATCTGTGTGATGAAGCACAAGGCAGAGACGTACCTCCTGTCAGTGTGGGATACTTCTCGCACACCAATACAACGAAACCTGAGCCTCTTAGCTGTTAAGTGCCCACGTGAGATGCTAAGCACACTCAGCAATCAGTAAACAGAGTTTAGTACTCCGGTACAGGCCCACTATAAATACCTAGATAGACTAGGATGCAGTAAAAATGGAGGGCACTCAACCCATCACAGGAAGTGCTTCCTAATTTTACGAGCCTGGCCCCGACAGCAGTTGGCTGCATCGGTGCCTAGCTAATTCTAGTTATGTGATATCAAGTCGTAGTCAAAGGGACAGATTCTGGCAGTCAGAAGGCACGTTAACAAGTGTTAGCTCTGTATCAAACACTGGAAAATTCACAGCAGCCGAAATAATGCCTAGCTCTCCTACAATGCTTTTCATCTGTAGATCTCAAATAACTTTAAAAAGGCTGGAATTGACTCCATTTTACAGATGGGGAAACTGAGGAACAGGGACAGGTGATTTGCCCAGGGTCACCCGGAGCGAGCTCTGAGAATAGAATCCAGGTCTCTGGAATCCCAGTCCACTGTTCTAAAATTCACTAAGGCATGTTGCTTCTCCCGTCACCACTGAACAAAGTTCTGATACCTCAATCCAGATCTGGCCACTCCGCTGGTTTGTCAAACATTTCATTTATTCCCCAGCTCAGAGAAATTTTTGATTGTGCAGAAACCTCATTTTCCATTTTGGGGAAGAAAAAGAAAATAAGTGGAAAATTCCCAACCAGCTCTACAAATAATATTCAGTCACCTGATGGGCATACAAGGGAAACTTTGCAACATCTGTCAAAAAGCATTCTGTACTCTGTAGCTGTAATCCCGCATTTACAGCCTGTATTTTCATTCCTTACCCACCCCCCACAGCCCCCGTCTCTTATTCTTCATTGCTAAGAATGTGTGCAACAAACAGGGATTTTAATGAACTCTTGATAATGCATGCTCCTCTGTTGCCTCATGCCTGCATGGAAACATAATCCTCTGCTTGTAATGTCACAGTTGGTGCTTGTGCTCAGAAAAGATTAAATTTGTCAGAGACAGAGGATTACGCATTTAAACAGGGACACAGATAGGGGAAGAGGTGAGCTCTTTGGAAGGAAAGTTCCTAGTGCATGTAAAATATACAACAGCGAGGTCTCTGTCCTTCAGCCCTTGAACGGCATGAGAAATAGAAGACAAGATATGTAAGTAGCATCAAAATTGTTCCTAAATATCATAGCAAGAGGCATCCTCAGCTGGCATAAACCATGTAACACCATTGACTGGTTCAGCCCTTTGGAGGAAATGACTGATGGTGCATTAGAAATTCCAGATCCCGCCAGCCAATGGGGTATATCTACATACACGCCTTTAACTGTGCAGTTTAGGCTATTTAAGAAGTACTCATAGGGGACATCAATTTACAGCAAACACCGTGAATCTTTACTGCATGCATAACATCGTCCGTGCTGTATGAATAAAAATTGATTCCCTCATTGCAGCACGTCTACACTGCAGCCATGGCTGTGACTGGAGCACATGTAGACACCCTCAAAGTAGCTGACTTGAATAACAACAGCCGGGAAGTCACAGGGCAACGGGCTGCAGCTTGGGCACATATCTAGTGTAACGCTGACAAACCCCGGCTGTCGGCCAGTGGGATCAAACCTGGGACCTCTGAAGCTAAATGCATGAGCCTCTACTGCATGAGCTAAAAGCCACGTGGCTCTTAGCTAAGGCTGTAGGAGACTCATTAATCTCTCTCTAAATGGTCTTGGTACTGCTAGATGGGACAGAACCCCATGCCCAGGAGGTGTGTGGGTTACACTAGGATCCCAGATGAGCAGGTGCAGCCTGTGCTGCCGTGGCTTCTTTGCTACTGTTAGTGGAGCTAGCGATATCAAAGCTAGCTCGGGTACGTCTACATGTGCTGCAGTCACACCTCTGGTTGCTGCGCAGACGTAGCCTTCGTGACGCAACACAGGAGCCATAACCCAAGGAGGAGGAGGCACCTTTGTGCCCTGCTGATCCTGGCCTCCTCCAGGCCCTCGCAATGTGATTGGTACACACCGGAGCGCCTGACTAAGTTACAGTAGAGTCAGCCTGTGATTCTCTATAGGCCCAGCACTGCCTGGAATCTCTGCAGCGCTCCAGCCCTGCCTGACATGCTTGTCTGAATTCCAGCATGCCTGCTATGCCGGGGCTTGCAGAGGGGTCCTCAGAAAGAACCCTTACAGCTGTTTTCCACGGTGCCTGTGCTGGGGAAATCCTCCCATGGTTGGAAGAGGGGTTTTTAGGGCCCTTTTACTCCAATCTGGTCCTTTTACAGGACATAAAGAGGGCAGGGCAGAGCAGAGCATCTTACCCCTCGCTACACATGTGAAACCCAGCACCTGCACACACACACACACACACACACACACACTGTGTAAGCGCAGACTCCGTTGTGAGGCCTGAGAATAGCACCTGACCTGTACGTGCAAATGACCAACCAGGGCCAACCTAAGCAGCTTGAGAGTCAGGGAAAGAAAATCAAAGCAAGTAAGATGATGAAAGCAAAGGGAAGAAGGGAGGAGTCAGAGAGAAAGGAGGGGAAACAAGGAGACAAAAGCATAGAAAACAGGAGGGAGGAATAGGCAGCCTTTTCTTTCTGCTCTCCCTTTGAGTATGAATTTGCCTGTCATACTGATGGCCTTTGACAGATGTGCTCACAAGTCCTGAAAGCCTGTCTTGACTCATTGGAAACTCTGAGCAGGTCCTGATCAGTTTAAGTTTCAAAACCTGAGACTCCGCAGAAGCCCAGTAATGGGCAGAGGCAAGGATATGCACAGTGCCAGGCAGCATGTGGGTAGGTCTGCAGCAGTCTGACAATGAAACTGTAGGGCTAGGTTCACTCTTATGACTGCTTTGCTGGGGTCACAGGAAGAGAGGTGCATCAGGGAGCCAGTCACAGCACACTGGTTCTGTGCTGATCCAGCAGAAATTACAGCAACCCAATAGAGGGACTGGCATAGCACCGGGTATCCCTGTCCACCAATGCAGGGCCAACACAGACCCCACCTCCACTCCCTTTGCACTAGTGGAGAGGTCCCGTCCCTACATCTTACTCTGTGCAAGCAAGGAGGTTATCAGCATGAGGCATTTGAAGCCACAAAGGTCAGCTCTGGGCAACATTTGCAGGTCCAGAAGGGGGCCTTGGGTGGGTGCATTTTTGCTGCAGTACCAGTTGTGCCCACATTTGAAAATACCGTTAACTTTGTGGGATAAAGGCAAATAGAAAGTTTAGGTAATTAGAATAGTGTTGCATGTTCAGACTTATTAGAACTCACTCAGTTGAAGTTTTATTTAAGTAAGACACTCAAGCAATACTTCATGCAGCATTATACAAAAAAGAAACATGCATACCAACTCTAACTGCAGACGCCATGGCAACTTTACTTCAGTTCTCTTGTGACTAACTTTCTAAAACTCACCTCTTATGTATACTCTTTGGACGAAAGAAAAATCCTCTTGCATGCTTGATCTTATTTTGACTCAATAAGCCAATGATATTTTTACCAGTGCTGGGACTATCTGTGACCACAATTAGCTCTTAATGCTCAGACATAATCCATACATTAGCGATTTGCTGTTCTGTAATCAATGTAACACCTGCTATACCACATGTTCTTGTCCATTTTGTCAATTACTAAATGTTATCAATTAGAGCATTTATGAGAATGCCTGATCAATTACACCATTTTGTCCATTATAATAATAGTCATCTATTTATACACTCTGTGTGTTTACAGAAAAGAGAAAGAAAATGAACAATTGACCATGGACTTCTTTTCATGGCATCTGGTTTACATAATTGATAAGCTAAAGACATCTAGTCAACCATCCATTATTTTAATCAATTATAAGATACATCTATAATTAACTCATGAGAGAAGTCACCTGTTAGAATAATTCCTGATAATCTATCAAAAGATGTTTTTAGTGTATCTTATTAAATCACAGAAAACACTCACCCCACATCAGTTACAAGTAGTTCCTTTCTGGGCATCTGGACACATTTCCCTGAGGGTCAAGAGTTTAGAGTAAAAAGGATGCAATCCATTATTTCATAACACACCGAGGCAGCATTTCTCAAACTGGGGTCTGCGAGGGTACTCCAGGGGGTCTGCAGGCCCCACTAATCAACTCCTTCCCCTCCCTCCCAGCGTCTCCTGCATGCCGCGGAACAGCTGTTTCCCAGCATGCAGAAGGCTCTGGGAGGGAGGGGGAGGAGTGGGGACAGGGTGCTCAGGGGAGGGAGCGGAGAGGCAGGGAAAAGGAGGGGCAGAGTGGGGTTGGGAAGAGGTGGGGTGGGGCCTTGCAGGAAGGGGTGGAGTGGGACAGGTCCTGGGGATGAGCGGTGAGGGGACTTGACCGTCTGTAAAAAAATTTAAATCAGAATGGGGCTCCTCAGGTTGCTAAAGTTTCAGCTTATTGATAATACACTAGAGTCAGCTAAAGTTCAGGGTAAAACCAGAGCGGATAATAAAGTACAGCCTACAAGGCAACAGGGCTGCCCGAGGGCGGGGGGGCAAGTGGGGCAATTTGCCCCAGGCCCCAAAGGGGCCCCGCGAGCCCTGGCCCGGCGCCAGTCCGGGTCTTCGACAGCATTTCGGCGGCGGGAGGGGGGGCCCTTCAGTGCTGCTGAGGACACGGGGCGACTGAAGGGCCCCCCTGCTGCCGAAATGCTGCCGAAGACTCGGATCGCTGCCGGGTGAGTACAAGTGCCGCAGCTCCCCCGCTTTGCCCCAGGGCCCCTGAATCCTCTGGGCGGCCCTGCAAGACAAAGACATTCATTTGCTCAAAACAATAACACCTTTAATATTAGAGTTTAGTCAGCATTTAGTTAACACCGAAGAGATTCTGGAATGCTTGGCCAAGAAATTATCGAGTTTAATATAAAAGAACCATAAAGGTTAATATTTATGAACAAAAAATTAGGAGCCAGGAGATATGGGCTCTACTTTGAGTTTTCCCATTGACTTGCTGCATGATCTTGAGCAAGTCACAGTAATTTAATTTCCTGAGCTATAAAATGATAACCATTATCCATCACTGGAAAGTGCAGGGTATCCTGCAAAGAAAAGTGGCATCTTAGTTCAAAGGGTTATAAAAATATTATGTCTTTATAGTCATCACACTTAGATAACCTCTTCCATTTTTTGCAGTGTTACCAGGTTCAGCAGTATCCTCCATTTTAAATGGAGGGAAAGCTTATCAAACTAGTAGAACATTTAAGAACAGAATCATTTTTAAGTTTGACCCCTGAAGTGCAAGCAGTGAGTAAAGAGCTGTATGTACAGAAGCTATCTCGAACGTATGCTGCTGTACGTATTCTGACTTGTGTGGCTTCAAAATAGACCAAAACAGAATAAAATGTCTGTCTATAATGAAAGGTCTGGGGTTGCATTGTGCTGCAACAATGCTTTGTATGACAGAGGATGTATGTGTGGGTTCTGGTATTTACCTGCATGTTCATTTGTATTTTTTATTCACGTTTTCCAGGAGCTTTTTGCATGTCTAATGAGTCATCTAAAGGCCAAAATGAGACGAAGCTTCTTCTTTTCATGGCCTTTCAGTTGGGGGGGGGGGGAAGCTCTGAACCCCCCCAGGATCCTACAACATATCAGCCCCGCAAATAGTTCCCTGATACACAAACATCCATTAGGAACAATGTGAAAGTCAGCAGTCTGAAGAACACGCTCAGCACTCCTATGTTTTTCCAGGCCCTTGGTCAGCAGGGGCAGATGGTTAACCATGGGAGGTTTGGAATTGGCTCATACACAGCTGGGTCAATCAGGGTGGCCCAGATTCTCAAAGGTATTTAGATGCTTAATTGCTTTTCATGTGGGTCCCTGCGTGTTGGGGTGTGTGTACCCGTTGGCCCAGTGTTGGGTTGGTACATCCTGCCACGCAATCATCAGGACTCCCTGTTGTATCAGGCTATTTCGATTTGGGAGGGACTCATGGCCCCTGATGGGGCCCAATAAACACTTGGTCTATGCCTTCTGAGCCACCAGGCTGGAGCAAACAATTGCAGCTGGGTCTCTGATCCTCTGGGCAGGCTAAAGCCAACAGATAGTCTGCAGCCCCTGGGACGGGGCAGAGAAAATGCTCAGTTTACTCTCCTGACAAGTGTACCACCAACAGGCCCCAGTCATCGGCAGGCGGAATTGAACTGGGGCCTCTGGAGCTTCGTGCATGAGCCGCTACTGCATAGGGTGACCATATTTCTCTATGCTGAATATGGGACACGCGGTAAAATGACTCATATTCAAGCGAGTTCAACGGCAATCAATCAGACCTAGGCAGTACAAAACGTTCTAACATCAAGTTGACTGAGCCCCTGTTAAAAAGAAATACGGCCTCGTTGGATTCTTTTTATTTACCATCTTACCTTTAAGGCTTTAGGGTTCACACGGGGAGGGGTGACACGCACCCCCACCCCCCCGGCCCCACCATAGGGGAAGAGATGACACACAGACACAGCTGTACCCATCTCTTACACAGCGGGTGATTGATTGACCCGACCCTCCCTATCCGGCACTCTCTGCCAGGCTGGGCCCCCGGGATGGACCCACCTCTCCTAGTACCTGATGCCGCATCTTTCTGAGGCAACACATGGGGGGGGCATGTAAAAATCATATGCCTCCCTCCCCCCCCCACCAAATTTCTGCCAGGGTTTATACCAGAATGTGGCCAGCAGCAGCCTTTCGGCACCGTGTGGGAGGGAAGGGACAGGAGCTGCTTCCAGCTGTACTGGGGGGAGGGATGACCTGGCCCAGGTCTTTGTAGACTCATCTCTTCCCCCCGATCCCTGCTCCCCAGTGGCTGGAAGCAGCTTATCCCTTCCTGCCCGCACAGCGTGGGAAGGCAGTTAACACCTCCAGGTTGCTGCTGGCCACTGCCATAACCCAGACGCCTTCTGTCCCCTGGCTACAGCACGGGTAGGAAGCGGTTAAGCCCTCAGGATGCATTGTATCAGATGGGGTAGCCGTGTTAGTCTGGATCTGTAAAAGCAGCGAAGAGTCCTGTGGCACCTTATAGACTAACAGACGTTTTGGACCATGAGCTTTCGTCTGTTAGTCTATAAGGTGCCACAAGACTCTCTGCTGCTTTTAAGGATGCATTGTGCACCAGGGGCCCAGGGAACCTGACTGCGGGGGCTTCAGGGAACCCAGCCAGAGAGGTGGCTTAGTAGGGGAGGGTGCTTAGGGGACAGAGCAGCCCCGCGCTCCCTGGGGCCAGGACCCAGGGCAGTGGGGGGCAGAAAGAGGGTGCTAAGCCTCTGCCCGGGGAGCTGCTGTGGAGCCTAATAATAATAGGAGATATACCAATCTCCTAGAACAGACTTTGAAAGGTCATTGAGTCCAGAGCCCCCTGCCTTCACTAGCAGGACCAATTTCTGCCCCAGATCCCTAAGTGGCCTCCTCAAGGATTGAACTCACAACCCTAAGCTTAGCAGGCTAATGCTCAAACCACTGAGCTATAGGGGCACAAACAGGCTGGAAAGTGCTTCCCCCCTCCCACTCCAGAACTTAGCTGAGGGGCAGAGAAGCTTCCCCATGCCAGCACCGTGCAGGGCTTTGGCCTAAGGGTCCTGGGCTTTCCCAGTGCGCCGGCCCAACAGAGGCAGTGGGGGAAGGAAGGAGCCTGCCAGCCAGGCTGTTGGTGAGCTGAGCGCTCCGACCAGGAGCCGGGTCACCGCACAGCGCTGGGAGCGAGATGCACCCCGCCGGGGAGAACATAGAGGAGCAGCGGAGTTGGGGGAAGGGGTAAAGCAGGGAGATGACAGCAAGAGTAGGGGGAAAGCTCGTAAAGGGCTGATGGGCGGGCAGCAGAGGTGACATGTAATCACCCGCCGCCTGGCGTCTGCCTGCTGTCACCAGCCCCCGCAGCTCGCAGCCTGCGCCGTCTGGAAACACGACGGGGCCCTACTGGCTGAGAGCCGGCACGCAGCAGGGGCTGCGCTGACAGACCCACCAGCCTTGCACCCCCACCCCCATCGTTAGCCACTGGGCCCCCCCACTCACCGGTAGCGGGCAGGCGCCTGGCAAGCAGGGGTCTGGCCAGCAGCAGGACCCGCAAATACTGATGCGGGGGGTGGACAGAAAATAGGAGACAGCCCATTTTTAAGAAGACGTTTGGACACCTGCAGGAGGGATTTAATACAGGACTGTCCCTTTAAAAATGGGACATCTGGTCACCTAACTACTGCATGAGCTAAAAGCCATCTGGCGGTTAGAGAGATTAATGAGTCTGCTCTGCAGCCTTAGCGAAGTGGTCTCAGTGCCACTAGATGGGACAGAGCACCACACCCAGGAGGTGTGTGGGTTGTAGCAGCAGTAGCAGAGCTCTGGCCCTCCGGGCAGGGCAGAGCAAAGCAACAGTCTGTGACACCTGAGCCTCCTGGCTGGGACAGGCAATAGCAGCTGCGGGGCTCTGACCTTCTGGGTAGGGCAGAGCAAATAGCCAGTCTGTAGCTGGAGCCCCCAGTAGCTGCACCCAGTTACCAGTGCGGGGGGGGGAATTGGGGAACCTGGGCTCACCACAGTCCACTATGTTCCAATCTACAGCCCTATAGAGCTTGGAAATTCCCAGTTAAGGGTTCAAGCATCAGCTTCTGATACATTCACTGGGGCACTTCCTACCGCAAGGTTCATCTCGAGCACCTCCTCAGCTTGCAGTGCCTCAGCCAGTCTCCGCAGTCAGCTGGTCATCCACAGCATAGTCTGAGTCCACCATTCCCGTCGCTCGGGGCATCACTAGTGCCTCTGCAGGAGCCTGCAGCACACATCCTTCCTCCTCCCAGGCCAGCCCAGACTGAGCTGGGCTGCCTCCTTTTATCTGTCCCCTCCACCTGGAGCATGCGCAGCAGGGGGGCCTCCTGGGCCCACAGTGATTGGCTAGGCCCCATGGCCCCGTGCAGGACTGGTACCCTGTCACACTCCCCTTTAAATCAACTAGGCACCTTAGTACCTTTGAGGATCTGGGCCTGTGTCTGTCCTGGCTGCTCTGTTTCTCGGCAACCCAGTGCACTGCCCCAGTGCCCCAAAATGCTCACAAACACACCCCCAACCCCAAGATCTGAATTCTCACGTGCAGTAAGGCCCCTTTACACAGCCCTAGGAAACAGATTCTCAGCTGGTGTGAACTGGTCTAGGTCCGTTAAAGTCAGTGGGGTGATACTGACTTACACCAGCTACGCCACTGGCCAAGACAGTCTGAAGGAACCTTGAAGTGGATGTAACTAATTACACTAGATGCTGCTTATTAGCAACCCTGGGTTGCCAGGGAAAAAAAAGCTGCCATCATCCCATAGTTGCTAATAAGCATATGGCTGGTTTGCAAGGCTCCAGCCAGAGAAGGAAGCGCTGGACCGTGTCTTCCCTCATTGCAGCTCTGTTAACCTGCTGCAGCAAGCAGCAGCGGAGAGGGGTCTGCATCTGCAGCCTGGATGCTGGGGGCCCTTGGGACTGCACGGTGCCTCTCCAGCCTCCAGCAAAGCACTGCACTCAGGAAAGGAAGTGCTGGGACATGCTGAGCCCTGACCACGAGGAGAGCGCGGGGAGAGGCACCATGCTGCTCTAGGCTGCAGCCCCCTCCCTGCCACTGTGCTGCCTAGTCGACCCACCCAGCCCGCAGCTCCATGCCTCCTGTGTGGTCCATATGTGCAGGCAGCTTCGTGGGGATGAAGGGCTGAGCACTGGACGAAGGCAGCTCCATGGGCCTGCAGCCAGGGAAGATAGCTCGTCCTTCCCTGGCTGCAGCACAACAAACCTGCCTGTAGCTGGGGCTTTTCCTCCGAAAAAAAAATGTTAATAAGCAGCATGCCATTGCCAATAGCCGAATCCCATTAATGTCAAGGCAATTGTATTGGTTCCCAGGCAAATGTTGCTATTAACCGGAAGTTGTCAGTATCGAGGTTGCTATTGCATAGAATCAACACCATCCTTAAAGGCCTCTTTACAAAACATCACACTGGTAAAATGGATGGGTGTGAATCCAAATCAGGCCCCAACCGTTGGTGTGTGTGCGCTAGAGGTGAAGATAGCCTTATAACCTGTAACTAGATGGGTATGAAACTAAATTGGCTTGGTTGTAGAGTCTGTTACAAAGTCAAAAGTTAGCAATGAGTCATCGCCAGTTTTGTGGAGCTGAACTTTTTAGGAAACATGAGCAAAGTTTTGGTTTTGGATATAACACATGGTCTTTTCAGTAGAGTTTCCCTTTCCATTTTGGAATTCGTTTGAACTGTGAACCCCAAACGCTGCAAAAGCCCTGGTTACGTCTGCAGTGAAGACATATTCTAAATGAAATAAGCTAAACAATGGCCTCAAGCTTTAACCAAAGTTTTACTGGCCCTTTCTAAACTAGAGCGCTCATAAAGGGGATATCTTTGTGATATCGTTTCGGTCTCAATACAGTGACACGCTTAAGAATATGCTTAAAATGTAAGTATGTGCTCAAGTCCTGTTAGAGTCAATGGAACTCAAGCATATGCTTAAATTTCAGCCTGAATTGGAAACTTTCAGAGCATGTATTATTATTAACAACAATGATACACTGTGCCACCTCTTTTCACCCTGTAAAACACAAATCTGCAAGTTAACCTGCTCCTAATTTATAGCTGCTGGCATCACTTGCTGCCTTAAATATTATACAAATTTACTTTTCAAACACTCTGAGTAAATATATGTCTAGTGGGGAATATTTTATCAGATGGACTTTTCAATGAATTATTTTATTTCTAAGGTGGGACAAATGAAAAGTAGCAAAAGAAATATGGCGATAATAAAATACGCTGTCAACAAGAGCACTTTGATAGCATCAGCAGCTGCATGGATGACTCCTGGAAAAGAATAAATTGTGTTTAGAAATAAGTACCAGGAAGCTAGCATTAATAGATTTATTTAATTGAAAACTGTAAAGCTTGTGAGATTCTTATCTCCTGCATTTTAGCATGTTTTGTTCTTGTAAAGAAGGTGAGGGAGGAGAGGTGAAGTGGAAGACATGCAAAACTTGTGGTGTCAAGTGAATTTTTAAAATAGAGACAAAATCCTACCTGGTTCTGGTCTCAGTGGAACATGTCTAATTCCAGAATAACTTCACTGAAGCAAGTGGAATTACACCTGATTTACACTAATGTAAACAATCTTGCCTGCTTTCTCCATCAGTAATGCTATAACCCATGGCTGTGGACTAATAACAGGCACTAGTCTGTGGTCTGGTGAGTGGGAGGCTGTTCTGTGACTCAGGTGAGCTAGGTTCTAGTCCCATTTCTGCTGCCTGACCTTAGGCTAATGCCTTCTCCTCCAACTTGTTGTCTATTTAGATTGCAAGTTCTTTGGGGTCAAGAACAGCCTCACACTGTGTGTGTAAAGTACACAAGACGACAGAGTCCTTATCTGGGTTGGGTCCAGTAGGTGCTACTGCCAACACATAGAAGAAGAATCTCACATCATTTCAACTGTGAGCAGTTACCAGAAGTCATTACCAATGTAAAGCTCCTCAGTGACCGATGTGAAATGACTTAGAGGTCTCAGTCACATTCTTTGTGGGCAAGGGTCTACATCGTAAAACTCACCATCACACTAACTGGCAATCTTGTGAGCAGCCCCTGGAAATGCTGCTTAGGTGAGAAGTTCGTTGATGCATGGAGCAGAACCAAGTGCAACTCGCTCTCCCATAGCTGTCTGGGTTCTGTTGTGCTCGCAAGAATAGTCGTTAGCCAAGCTACAGAATAGGTGAAGAGAAAACACGTGTAGTCAGTCATCTAGGGCTTTGATGGGGCTATTTACATGAGTAGGCTCCAGCCCATCTGGAATTATCATCTATAGTTTTTGTAATGCTTTCTCCCAACACTGACAATTGATGGGATTTCTACCACTTCCTTTGGAAGCCTATTGCCCAGTCTAAGTCATCTAGCATTGGCTTCCTGATAAACATCTTCCACCTTTTTGTTGCATAAGGAATGGGATGGTGATAACAGAGAAAATTACAAATGCCATTACATAATCAATGGTTCCGCATCATCTGGAATACCGCATGCAGTACTGATCACGCTATATCAAGGAGGATATTGGGAAACTATCCAGTGGATGTAGTGTACTTAGATTTTTAGAAAGCCTTTGACAAGGTCCCTCACCAAAGGCTCTTAAGCAAAGTAAGCAGTCATGGGATAAGAAGGAAGGTTCTCTCACGGATTGGTAACTGGTTAAAAAACAGGAAACAAAGGGTAGGAATAAATGGTCAGTTTTCAGAATGGAGAGAGGTAAACAGTGGTGTACCCCAGGGGTCTGTACTGGGACCAGTCCTATTCAACATATTCATAAATGATCTGGAAAAAGGCGTAAACAGTGAGGTGGCAAAATTTTCAGATGATACAAAACTACTCAGGACAGTTTAGTCCCAGACAGACTATGAAGAGCTACAAAAGGATCTCTCAAAACTGGGTGACTGGGTAACAAAATGGTGGATGAAATATAATGTTGATAAATACAAAGTAATGCACATTGGAAAACTAATCCCAACTACACATATAAAATGATGGGATCTAAATTAGCTGTTACCACACAAGAAAGATCTTGGAGTCATTGTGGATAGTTCTCTGAAAACATCCACTCAATGTGCAGCGGCAGTCAAAAAAGCGAACAGAATGTTGGGAATCATTAAGAAAGGGATAGATAATAAAACAGAAAATATCATATTGCCTCTGTATAAATACATGATACACCCACACCTTGAATACTGTGTGGAGATGTGGTCACCCCATCTCAAAGAAGATATATTGGAATTGGAAAAAGTTTAGAAAAGGGCAACCAAAATGATTAGGGGTATGGAACCACTTCCGTATGAGGAGAGATTAATAAAACTGGGAGTTTTCTGCTTGGAAAAGAGACGACTAAAATCATGGAGAGCTATAAAATCATGACTGGTGTGAAGAAAGTAAATAAGGAAGTGTTATTTACTCCTTCTCATAACACAAGAACTAGAGGTCACCAAATGAAATTAATAGGCAGCAAGTTTAAAAGAAACAAAAGGAAGTATTTCTTCACACAACACACAGTCAACCTGTGGAACTCTTTGCCAGAGGATGTTGTAAAGGCCAAGACTATAACAGGGTTCAAAAAAGAACTAGATAAATTCATGGAGCATAGACCCATCAATGGCTATTAGCCAAGGCAGGGATAGTGTCTCTAGCCTCTGTTTGCCAGAAGCTGGGAATGGGCACCAGGGGGATGATGGATCACTTTAGGATTTACTGTTTCTGTTCATTCCTTCTGAGGCACCTGACATTGGCCACCGTCTGAAGACATGATACTGGGCTAGATGGACCTTTGGTTTGACCCAGTATAGCCATTCTTATGTTCCTGCATTCTTAACTAGAGGGAATTCAGAGATGGACAGTAAGAATGATCAAGGGCCTGGAAAAACATTCCTATAAAGAAACTGAGAAGAGAGGGTTTGTTTACCTTAGAAAGGCAATGAATGAGGGGACATGATAAAAGTATGCCAAATAAGGAATGGTCTACAAATGGTAGACAGAGAAATCCTGTTCCTCCTGCTTCGCAACACAAGAACAAGGGCACTTTCAATTAAATTAAAAGGTGGGATGTTAAAAACCAATAAGAGGAAATACTTGTTCCATACAATGCTAAACTGTGGAACTCCTTGCCACAGGAAGTTGTTGAGCACGATTAAAGGATTAGACATTTAAATGGGTAACAAAACTATCCAGAGCTATAATTAATTATATTAATTTTTGTGGAAGGGATATTAAATATAATACTTTAGGACTTAAGCCAATCTCTAACAGTTATAGATCAAGATGAGACCTAGTGTAGGGGGCAGATTATCTACTGTGGGGTTCTTACACATCTCTGCAGCACCTAGTGCTGTTCACTGTTGGAGACAGGTTACTGGTGTTAAGGAATAGGCTATGGGTGGTCTTGCCTAATGGTCAGGCAGGAGGCTGGCTTAGTGGTTGGCACAGAGTTGACCAAGCCTAGTGACCAGAGCCCAAATCAGGAGCTGAGTTACCATATTCAGGAAGGAGCCAGAGCTGAGAGGCAAGAATCAGGAGCTGAGGGTCAGAGCCAGAGTGGCAGCTGCAAGAAGGCAGGATCCAGGACTACACACCAGGACCTGGGAACCAGGAAAAAGGAACAGGCAAAGGAAGTAGCTGCGAGCGGAAGCAGGACGAGGAACAGAGCTGCGGCCATGGCACACGGCAAGGTTTAAGAATGGGCCTGCTCCAGTCATCAACCAGTCAGGGGCCAGATTCATTATCTGACTCAGCTGAGGGCAATGAGCATGTGGGTTCAGCCGTGGGATCCTGACAACTGGACTAGACAGACCTCAGGTCTGATCCAGCCAACAATTCCTATGTTCATTTTAGTTCCCTTTTCTCAATTTCCTACAGTTACTCCCAGATAAAGGCCTCCGTGCCTTGCCACGTAACAGCCTGAGCCTGCATTTCTTAAGCGGCCCCACTGGGTTCAGAGGGGCACCTCCATGCATAATGAAGCTGCTGCAAGCTACGCTGTGTGTGACCATCTGCCACGCAGGGACAAGTGAACAGCAATTACACGCTCACAACTGGCTTGGGATCTGCTGACTCAGGCTCAAGGGGCTTGGGCTGCTGGGCTCATAAACTGCTGGGTAGACATTCGGGCTCAGGTTGGAGCCCAAGCTCTGGGACCCTGCAAGGAGTCTCCCTTCCCCTTTGTACAGCTGTACACGGGACACTCATGCTCCGGGGAATGCATGAACTCCTTGGCTGCCTGTGAGCAGGGCTCTGAGAAGGACAAGGAAAGGGGTAGGAAGGAGGTGGAACCATTAGCCTCCTTTCCACCCCAATAGGTCCACTGAGCGGGATAAGTGCACGGCAGAGAGCAATCACTAGAGGGCAGTGTTAAGGTGGTTTGAGGGCCATAACTGCGCATTTCCATACCTTGACATGCTTAGATTTCTTTTAAATTTGACTAACTGGATTTCTCACATTTGTAATGCTTGTTTTGGGGGTAATTGCATCATCCCTGTAATGCTTTTACCCTTTAAATCATAGTTCTCCTAAATCTTATTTATGCTACTAGATAAAAACTGATACATAATCATTAGCTGCCTGAAGTCTATAGTAACACTGTTTTTTAATAGCCACATTGCGTGCAAATGTCCAGTTTGAGCTATAAATAAAATCTGGTTAATCACTATCAGGCAGTGAAGTAAGTGCCTCCTCTCAGCTCCTCCATAAACCTCCATCACCCCTTAGGGGTGTCATGCTGCCTAGAAATGTTATATGCCTTCGCTCCTCCAGAGCTACTTGAGGAAATTTATACTGAACCTAGCAGAAAATGTTTTATCAGATGGTCAGCTCAGTAAAATATTTTATTTCTAAGAAGGGTAAAAAGGAGGCAGCAAAAGAAATACAGCTGTAATAAAAGGAGCAGGCAGTGAAAAGGCTGTGGTATAATCAGCATAAGTGTCACCCATAAGAGAATAAATTTTGTTTATAAATAAATACTGGGAGAATAACATTAATATATTTAACAGCAAATGGGGAAGTGTGGGAATGGTGAAAACTGTACTTCCTCTGCATTAGCATACTTTGCTCTTCAAAAGCAGAGGGTGTGGGATTAGGTTGGTACAGGCTTGTTCACTGATGGGTTCTAAAAGGGGAAAAAAGAACGAGAAGGTATTTCATGCGCCAGCTAAAGGAGAGGCAGCAAAGTCTAAAGGGTAGGCTGGGAGTCAAGAGACATGGGTCTTAGGCTTGGCTTTGCTGCTGAAATACAACACGGTCATTTAATCTCTTTGGGCTTTTGTTTCCACTCCAACTGTTTGTCTTGGTGGTTTAGACCAGTGGCTCTCAACCTTTCGAGACGACTGTACCTCTTTCAGGAGTCTGATTTGTCTGGTGTATCCCCAAGTTTCACCTCACTTAAAAACAACTTGCTTGCAAAACTGGACTTAAAAATACAGTGTCCCAGTGCACTATTACTGAGAAATTGCTTCCTTTTTACCATATAACTATAAAATAAATCACTTGGAATATAAATATTGTATTTACATTTCAGAGTATAGTATATAAAGCGGTATTGTCTGTATGAAATTTTAGTTTCTACTGACTTCGCTAGTTCTTTTTCTGTAGCAAATCTCTGGATGAGTTGATGTACCCCTGGAAGACGTCTGCTTACCCTCAGGGGTACACATAACCCTGGTTGAGAACCACTGGTTTAGACTGTAAGCTTCTTGACAGAGAGACTGTCTCTCATAATCTTTGTACAGTACCTAGCAGTTGGGGCCTCAACGTGCTCTCATAGTATAAATAGTACTTATAGTATAAATAGTACTTGCTTGGTCCTGCAGCTATAGCCCCAGGCAACTAACGGATCTGTCAAGTTTTGTGCTAAAACTAAACATTGAGAGATTCCATGACAATGTCTCTCTATGTTGTGACTTGGACTCAGCATTTCACCAGTGCTCCAAAAAAAAAATCTCTCTATCTTCTAGAAAACTTTATGGTTTGGAGAACTGGTAAACAAGAAGAAAAACATCATCAGGTGGCAACAAGGTTTAGAAGATGAGAAATAGAGCAAGAAAGCATCAGCCTAGGGAAAGTTCCTTCACTGAAGGTTTTCAAAAAGAGGTTGGATCATCACCATCTGTCTTGGATGGTTTAGACACAACAAATCCTGCATCTTGGCCGGGGGTTAGACTAGATGACCCTTGCGGTCCCTTCTAACCCTATGCATCTGAGTCAGTGATCAGGCTGTTCCCATCATTCCCAGCAACAGCAAATTAAAATAAATAATAGAACCTAATGCACACTTTAGCTGGGAAGTTGCATCCGGTACATTGCTCATTTAAGAGAGTGTCTCTTTTTCCGATCCACACCATAAAGGTGAAGCTACAGGGGAATGAGGAAGTGGCAAGAGACTGAAGCCAGGTCTCATGAATGGGCTGTTGGCTTATCAAGCTTGAAGTCTGGCTCACATCCTGAGATCCAGTGAAGGACAGGATGGTCCAATGGTGAGGGGGCTAGCCTGGGACTCAGGAAACCTGCTCCACCACATACTCCCCTGGGTGACCTTGGGCATGTCACTTAGTCTTGGTGCCTCGGTTTCCCATCTATAAAGTGGGGATAATAGCCATGCCCTAACTCCCAAGGGTGTTGTGCTCTGATACTACAGGATAGAGTCCAGACAAGTAACTTGCGCCCCGTAGTTATCCTTCATGTGTAGGTCCACCCCACTAATCCTGGTGTGTTACATGTCCCTGAGCCACAGAGTCTGTTATACAACCCTCCCACCTTTAGAGCTTGGCTCTATAGCTCAAGCTGAAGAGGTTCATGCTGGCCAGCTCAGGGAGTCACTATTTGGTGTTGGCCAAGAGGGCAGCTACCACACTGAAATAGATAGAACTGGACCCCATCTATGGTATCTGTTACCACAGTATCTGAGCCTTCACAATTTCATTATAGTTCTCCTTCCAGCACCGCTGTGAGGTAGAGCACTGCTACTGGCCTCATCTTATGCACGGGGAACCAAGGCACAGAGAAACTAAGGGCTTGTGGCAAAGCAGGGAATTAAACCCATCTCTCTTAAGTACCAAGTTAGCGTCCTGACCACTATATCATCCTTCCATTCCTCTGTTCCACATTGCACCACAATGACGTGACTGACATCAGCGGAGTGAAGCTGCTCATACACTGTTATAACATGTATCTTTGGTCTATGGAAAACAAGTGGATCATAAGGAAGGGGAGTCTCAAGAACCCAGTAAAAGAATCGCCAAGTCCTATCCAGCTAAATTTTGTTTTTCGGGGCCTCCCCAAAGGGCTCCCCCAGCTCTCTGAAAGTGGAAACATAATGAACTTTTTTTTTTTTTTAAACAGAGGTTCGTCTACAAGGAGGTCCTGCAGCTATAGCCCCAGGCAACTAATGGATCTGAAGTGAGCACATCACTTACTCCGTTCTGCATGCGCATCACTGGGAGCAAATATTTACTTCCAGCTCAGAGGACATTACAATTAAATTACAATTGCTGAATCAAACTGAGCAGAAAGATACACAGATTAAAAGTGAGCAAATGCAGACTAAGGACACCTCAGACTGTCTTGTTAGAAGACGGCGAGATTGTTTTCTTATTTTAGAATAACATCTGTGTAGAAAACGAGGACTGTATGGAAAAAAAATCAGTTTGGGTTTTCACGGAGTCATGGGAGTATTTTTTTTAAAGTTTCATTTTTGGTTCACATTGCTTTGCTCTAGAGCTGGGCAAACTTGTTTCGCCCAGTTCCAAACTAACTTCCAATGCTGTAGGGTTGAAATTTTGAATGCTTGAGTGTAAACTAGGCTTGGGTCTATTTTTCTTTGCGTTACAGTAGTACTAACAAACATTACCCAAAAGAGCCACAGTCGTGTGAATTCATTCAAAATGACGGACCCAGCATTCTTATATTATCAACTACAATTGGTTAATAACATAGTAAGAGCATCCTGATTGGTTGATAAAAGATTAGCTAATAATTAAAGTGTTTTAATATCACGTGCTGCAAAGAAACACAGGAGACATATTAAAGAGGCCTTGTCTACATTAACTCTGTAGGTCGATTAAGTTACACTAGTGAAGTTACCTAAGCGATGTCTACAAAATCGCTCTCCCGTTGACATAGCTTCCACCTCTGTTGAGGTGGATTCATTAAGTAGACTGGAGAGCGCTCCCCCATCAACTTATCACATCTTCACCAGACCCACTAAATTGATGCAGCTGCATTGATCGGAGCTGCACCGATTTAGCCACATAGTGGAGACAAGCCCAGAGCTACTTGCAACTTGTAAGCCTCAAGATGAATATTGGTAATTTAGTGCTTAGGGAACTACCCTAAGCTTTAAAAGAGTTGGGTTCAAGTCCCTCCCCTGCCACAGACACGTTGAGTGAGTCATTTATCCCATTTGTGTCTTATTTACACATCTGTAAAATGGGACTAATAACACCCCTATGAGCCAGGGAAGGGCTATGACGATAAATACATTAAAGATTATGAGGCAATCATGTGCAATGGTAAATGGGGGCCAGATAAGCACAACAGATACTACTAGGCTCTAAACAGGTGGATAGAGACAGTCAAACCCCTGAGCGGGGGAAGTGACTTACCCAAGGTCACACAGCAGGGAGCTGGGACTGGAACCCAAGACTCCTAGCCCACTGCCCTATCCATTAGACCACACTACCTCCCCAAAGATAGATTAGGATTTGGGTTAGAACACCTTCAAGTCCTCAAGAGAAGCTCATCCAGAACTGAAAACATATGCCTGGGTTTTGGGCAGGGGGGTGGTCAAAACTATTTGAAGCCCCAACGTTTCAGCCACCCAAACCTGTAACACCGCAGCCGCGTATGCTTTAAACTTGTCCCAAGCTCAACAACAACAAGAGGTTGGCAGAGCTGACCCAGGTTTTATGGGTTTAACAGGACCATGAAAGGTTATGAGTTCTACTTCACAACGCTTGGGCAGCCTGAGTCCTAACGGCTGGTGACATTTGGAATTGTAGAGAACTAAGGAACAGTGTTCCCTGACACAACACTCAACTTCCATGGCAGTCTCTTTACGACAGACACTTCTCTTCCTCTCACTTGTGTTTGTCTCTTCAGCGGAGGCTCTGAGGGGGTCAGAGGTGATACCAGACCATGAAGGAAACAAGAGGGGTATAAGAAAAAGACACCCCCTACCTCTGGGTGACTCTGCCTTCAAGATTAAAGGGAATTTGGAGCACTTGTTTTAATAGATTCCATTTCTCCCATCTTCCTCTTCTCTTGTCTCCTAGTGTTTTCTATTTCTCTTCTGTTCCTGTGCACTTCCTTCTCTATGTGCACTCACAAACACACATTGCTCCCATCCACAGGAGCACAAAAAGGAACATGCCTGGTAATTAGCTGTGGTCACAATGCTCAGTGATACCAAGCACTGAGTAGATCACCAGACAACTTGACATGTGAGTTTTCAACTGGTCTTGAATTTGTAACTTCCTAGGGGTTTATTAATTATTATTATTATTATATGTCTGCCTTTGTATAATCCAAGGAATTAGAGATCCAAAGGACCTATATAGTCATCTGTTCCATCCCCACCCTTCCTCCATCTCTACCATGCTGCCCGGGCACCAATGGGCTGGGTATTGAGAGCACCAGAGAGCCAATCTGCCTGCTTTCTCTTCTGGTGCCACAGCAGTCTCAAGCAGATGGGAGGCGCACTTATAGAAGAACGCAGCCGCCACAGCCCTGGGCTGGGGCATGTTCACTGCTGATTGAATCTTCAAAGAATTTTGCTGCCAGCCTCTAACAAATCTCGACTGAGCCTGTGCAGTCATTTTCAGGTGCTCATTGCTCAACTGAATGTGGGTGGGTTTCTCACAGGAAAAACAAAAGGCACATCCCTGACACCATGGCGACTCCCCTGTCAATTTCAAGGCCATCACTTAAGTCATAGGGTTCTAGACTCTAGCAGTTAGAGCATCTCAGTGAAATGGTTGCAAGACTTCTTTTAAAAACCCATTCTTAATACAAGGCATTTCCCCCTAACCTCCTTCTTTGAAAACAGCTGAACATTTTATTTCGCTGAAGCTTTCCCAGCCGATTCAGCCTGAGGCAGACACTCTGCATGGAAAATTTCAGCCTGAATGCTTGAAGTTTGGGCAAGTTATAAGCTGCTGCAAACATGATCATATAATAGAAAAGTCAAGTATCAGAGGGTTGTTAGTCTGGATCTGTAAAAGCAGCAGAGAGTCCTGTGGCACCTTATAGACTAGCAGACGTTTTGGAGCATGAGCTTTCGTGGGTGAATACCCACTTCATCGGATGCATCTTCTGTTAGTCTATAAGGTGCCACAGGACTCTTTGCTATAATAGAAAAGTGTTAGGCAAGCCTTAACTATAAGCATTTCTATCAACTCGACGTATAATGCTAAAATATCTTGATCTCCTGTGCACAGAAGAGAAGCACTGGTTTGATCCTGTATATCAGTCTGCAGTAAAGAGCTAGATTTTATACACGCTCTCTTATCGCCTGCCTCCCATATCCCCCCGTCCTCACTCATTCTTTCACTCGTTCCCTCTTTGCCTGAAGGTACATAATATGAAGGAGCAAACAGAGAGACAGCTAAAATATCTGGTGTCTGTTGCGAACATGTTGTATCACGTCTCAGACGTGTAGAATAATTATAAATGGCCTCCCAGGCTTAAGTGCTTTAGATCATGCCTGACTCCTATTGTCTTGTCTGCTTCTGTAAGGCTTAAACTGGAAAGCAAGCCAACACCCAAAGTTAATATTTAAAGCACAGGCCTGACTGAACACCCATATCAATTCAGATAGCAAGTAACAGTTCTGAAACAAAGACGGCAAAGGGAATAGGAGCAGATAGTCATCTCAAATCACTTTGGAGAGAGAACACTGTAACTTCGCAACTACCTACCTCATCACTGGCTTATCCGGTACACACTTGACGCTGAGAGCGTTATTTTTACATTGTTAGCCAATACATATATGCAAGGCGTAGTATGCACCATATTAATGAGTATTATGTGCATGGTATTAATATAATATACATAATTATATAAGTGTTGGGAAGTTATGTTAACTTAATGCACTATGCTCTCCACATAGTCTGTTCATTCAGGTCAGGTATCCCAAAACATGTTGCAAAGCTGAAGTCAGCATTGGCATTAGAAAGCGGGAAGTCTGTCAGAGCCAAGATACACGAAGGGTGTGTCCTAGCACAGGTTGGGATGTACCTCTATGCCAGTGGTTAACATAAGAACATAAGAACAGCCGTACCGGGTCAGACCAAAGGTCCATCTAGCCCAGTATCTGTCTACTGTCAGCGGCCAATGCCAGGTGCCCCAGAGGGAGTGAACCTAACAGGCAATGATCAAGTGATCTCTCTCCTGCCATCCATCTCCACCCTCTGACAAACAGAGGCTAGGGACACCATTCCTTACCCATCCTGGCTAATAGCCATTTATGGACTTAGCCACCATGAATTGATCCAGTTCTCTTTTAAACGCTGTTATAGTCCTAACCCTCACAGTCTCCTCAGGTAAGGAGTTCCACAAGTTGACTGTGCGCTGCGTGAAGAAGAACTTCCCTTTGTTTGTTTTAAACCTGCTGCCTATTAATTTCATTTGGTGACCCCTAGTTCTTGTATTAAACATAACACTAAACATGCACCATTTGAATAACGTACCGATCTGAAAGATAACCCAGTAACATCTCTGGATTGGTTGGCGCAGAGCAAAATTACTCCTTTCACTTTAGCCCTGGCCCACCCAAGAAAACTGCTGTGAGAATTAATATCCATCAATCTAGTCCATCGTGTTTATACATCACTAGACATGGTGGTGTCAAGGTGTAGTACCCTTGCTGGCAATCTCAGCAGAGAAGCCATTAATCAAAAGGATGTATAAACTAAATTCACCTCACAGGGTACACTACACAGCTCACAGCAGCAAGTCTCAGAGTGCAGGCTCCAGACCGAGCTGCAGTGTCTACACAGCACCGTCACATGAGCCCTGCAAGGACAAGTCAGTCGACCTGGGTGCTGAGCCTCACTGTCACGGGCTGCTGCTTGTTTGTAGGCACATCCATAGAGTCTCTCCAGGTCAACGTTGACTTTGGTGGAGGAGCAGTATGGTTAAGTTTCCAATCCTAGTGCCTGAGGTGTATGTGCCTCCAGAGACAGAGACTTCCCATTTACATCAAGATGGCTCTTCTCATTAGCACAATTTACTTGAAAATACTGATATACTCTCTCAAGTGATTAGAGACAAATGCTATCTTCTTACCAGCAGATCTACTTCCTCCCTATGCATTCCAAATCAAACCTACTCCAATAATTCAGAAAATGTACTCCATAGTTGAACTGAATATTGATTTTGGGTGCAGAACTTGAGACTACTTAAAGGGGTCTAATTTGCAGAAAGTGCTGAGCACCCACCTTCCAAAATCTGTCCCATTTAAGATGTCTTATGTTAAGCCTCTGAAATCAAGTCAATTTTTTTAAATTTAGACTTATATTTTTGCTATTTTAAAAAAAAAATTCTGTTACCCCTACAGACCTGACACAGCTGTGAGAGTCTGAAGTGGATTCTATTCTGGTTTATCTACCTTCAACTGAAATGATAATGTAATTCCAATTGCAGAGCCAAATCTTTCTTCATTTATATATGTGCAACCCCACTGTTTTCAGTGGGCTCAGACAGATGTAGCTAAGGACAGAATTTGACCTGAAGAACCTGCATCTCTGTTGCCAACACACACATTGGAAAGAACCCAGCTTGACTATCAGATTCCAGACAGAGTTTGCATGGCTGGAAGTTAGGGATAGACCTAGACCTTTATAAACCTTTAGTTTATAAAGTGGTGGTAATCTCAACTCTCCTCTACGGCTGTGAGACTTGAGTGACTTATAGAAAACACCTGAAAAGCCTGAAATGCCAGCACCAGCACTTTCTTTGGAAGATCCTCAACATAAAGTGGGAGGATCATCGCACTAATGTCAGTGTCCTCACAGAGACCAACATCTTCAGTGTTCAGGGCCTGATTATCCAGCACCGGCTGAGGTGGAGCAGTCATTGTGTGTGCGCATGCCTGATATGTGCTTACCAAAACAACTGCGGTACGCCCAACTCACCAAAGGAGAAAGGAAACAGGGAGGCCAAAAGAAACGCTTTAAAGACACCTCAAGATAAACATCAAGAGATGTGGCATCGACACCACACACTGGAAGACAGCATCCTAGGATAGGGATAACTGGTGAAGACTTGTCAGAGAAGGAACGTCCACTTTTGAGGAAAATCACCATGCCCTGGTTGCAGAAAATCACCAGAAAAGGAAAGACAACTGTCACGCAGCGATCAGGGCCCATCTCTGTCTTCCAACACTACCTACAACGTCTGCCAACAAGGCTGTGGCTCAAGGATCAGACTCCTCAGTTACCAAAGGACCAATGAAAAATAATACCTGTGAAAGAGATTATCCTCGACCTCAAGGGATCATCGATGAGGGACAAACCACAAACAAAACAAACAACGAAAACCCCAACACGCAGAGCTGGTCAGGGAATGTGACATTTCAATGAAAACTTTGACAAAAAATGAAAGATTTTCTTTAGAAAATGTTCAGGCTTTGTTGACACTCCCCCAAAAGCGTTAATATGAGAAAATCCCCACCTCCCGCCCCCAAATGTTAAAGTCTGACATTTCTTTCTGAATTCTCAGATTTCATGAAAGAGCTGTTTTTCAATCCAAAAAAAGTAAAATAATGGTTTCCAATTAAAAATTTCAAACAGCTCTACAACAAAGCGTTTTACGTGTAAACGGAGTTAAAGTGATATGGAATTGCTGGAGTATAATAAATGCAGAACCTCTCAGTGCTACTTTCTAGCATTCTTTTCTCAGAGTAAGATTGCACTTGAGACAAATATGAACATTGACTGCTAACATTTCATATATACACAGTGGATTGCAGGGATGTCCGGATTTCCTAGTCCTCCGTATAAAAGTGCTGGCACATTCCGGTTTTGTAGTCACTTTTGTTACTCTGCTGCCAGACGTGCTTGTCTGGATCTGCCTAATTTCAGTCACAGATGCTGTGATGACATCTTGGGTCCGGTCTGACAGCTGAGATGATTGTTGTGATCATTAATCCTCCCTTCTGTCCATCAATACACAGTACAGGTAGAGTTTTACAGAAGGAATGCCACTCTGGTAAGAAGCTGCACTATTGGACAGCTGTAATCCTGGTGTATCAGTTGTTTTGTTTCCTTTTACACTGAATAGCTACATTCTTATTCAGAGATTTCTGCTATCCAGGGGGTATCAAGCCAAGCAGGTAAATAGGGCTTCTGTTTTACAGAGTTTATTAATTTCATTTTGGGGGAGTTATTTTTTTAGCAATTATTGAGTTTTATGTAGCTATCCAAAAATTGGGGGGTTTCAGAGCTTCTTCTTTGTACATACAATAATGAGTAATCTCTCTGTAATGTTCCCTAGTGTGCTTTAATGTTGTACCGTTTCAAACAGTACTATTTCAAAGCACACTAGAGAACCTTTAGTGCGCACCAGCAGGGTTAGGCCACTTTAGAAATCACACAACTATAGTCCCCATTATGACTCCACATAGACAAGCCCTTACCTACAAGTAACCATTTCCAATGTTTTTCTGGTGTTTATTGGATAAACACTGATTTCAGAAAGAAAGAGAGAGAGGGAGAGAGAGTGTGATCGGTTAAAATCAAAAGCCCTCCAGATGAAACACAATCCAGCCCTTCTCATCTTTAAGCTACTGAGCGCTGATGCAAGCATGTGAAACCCCCACTGACGGGTCCATTTCCTCCATAATATCTAGACAAACTTTTCTTACACTTGCAGCCATACTTTTATATTGCTGCCTTAGTAAATCAGCTTCAGATGGTGTAAATCCACACAGTTCCATTGATTTCAATGTATCTACACCAATTCCAAATCTGGTTTGGTATTTCCTGCTTAGTTACATTGCTCCTGCCTAGTGTCAGATGCTCTGTATCAGAACAGGGTTACATCTGTAAAGGTTCTTTAGGGTATATAGATAGGGTTATGATCACTTTTTCCATAGGGATGAGCAATAGGCACAAAGACCCTTTCCCACTCTTGCACAGCCTGTTTTAAAATGGATGCATGTGAGACCAGCTGTGTCCATTTTTTTTTACTAATTAAAGACAGAAGATGCAGAGAGAACATGATGACAGTTCTGTCAGTGTGAATTGGCTCCCATAAGAAAAAAAAATGGGAGAGAGTCTGATTCTCCTGCTGATGTGTATGTTTAACTTCCACTGAGTTCAATGGATGCTGTTAGCGTTCAACAGTAGGAAGTTGGGACCCA
The DNA here is from genome assembly GCF_020497125.1 of Mauremys mutica. NCBI lineage: Eukaryota > Metazoa > Chordata > Testudines > Geoemydidae > Mauremys > Mauremys mutica. Next base: position 6,281,712 of record NC_059081.1, on the reverse strand, counting down.
ATGGGAAAACTACAAAATCCCAGCTGCCATTTTGGAATTGCATCATTCAAGGAGGTAAGTTCCTCTGGCTGTTATAGACTTTCCTGTTTCATCCTGTTTCTTCCAAAAGCACACCTGAAAACAGGTGGGGTGCCAATACAGCCGTTACAAGTTGCAATAACTGGACCGTGTGTGACGGTTATTATTTAACTAATATGTACTTATTTAAATAATAAGTAAATAATAATAAGTAAAAAGTTATTTTATTAAATGCAGAAAGTAGGATTTAAGTGGTTCCAGGTAGTAACAGACAGAACAAAGTGAATTACCAAGCAAAATAAAATAAAACACGCAAGCCTAGGCCTAATACAGTAAGAAAACTGAATACAGATAAAACCTCACCCTCAGAGGTGTTCCAGTAAGCTTCCTTTTACAGACTAGTCTCCTTCTAGTCTCGGTCCAGCAATCACTCATACCCCCCATTAGTTACTGTCCTTTGTTCCAGTTTCTTTCAGGTATCCTTTGGGGTTGAGAGGCTCTCTCTTGAGCCAGCTGAAGACAAAATGGAGGGGTCTCCCAGGGGTTTAAATAGACTTTCTCTTGTGGGTGGGACACCCCTCCCCCCTATGTAGAATCCAGCTACAAAATGGAGATTTGGAGTCACATGGGCAAGTCACATGTCCATGCATGACACAGAACTTACAGGTAGCAGCCATTGTTCACATGCTACCTTGAACATCCTCAAGTAGACTTCTTATGTGGATTGGAGCCTTCCAAGATCCATTGTCCGTTAAGTGTTTCTTGATTAGGCGCTTAACTTGCACATTCCTCTCTAAAGAAGCTGACCAAATACCTACAAAAACCTACTTAAAATCAAACAAGTATACAGCCAATATTCATAACTTCGAATACAACGATACATGTATACAAGTAGGATGAATATATTCAGTAGATCATAACCTTTACATAGATATGTTGCATGGCATATGTAGCATGAAACATATTCCAGTTATGTCATATATATATTCATAAGCATATTTCCATAAAGCCTTATGGGGTGCAACGTCACATCGTGTTTCATTAGCAATGACTGGTGTGGTCAGCAGGCAGAATAATAAGAAACAGGGCGTCAGTATGAGTTCCAGGAGGCCAGGGTCACACACTCCTGAAGTGGGGGGGCTAGTTCAGTGGTTTTAGTATTGGCCTTCTAAACCTAAGGTTGTGAGTTCAATCATTGGGGGGGTATTTAGGGATCTTGGGCAAAAAAAAAATCTGTCAGGGATAGTACTTGGTACTGCTGTAAAAGCAGGGGACTAGACTCAATGACCTTTCAAGGTTCTCTCCAATTCTATGAGATAGGTATATCTCCATATATTATTTATTAACCTCTGGTCCCTCACTCATCTAGGTCCTTCCTGAAACCCAATCCTCTCTCTCCAGTTCCACCCATCCTACTACCAAGTGCATATAAAAGTTTTCTCTTTGACCTCAAGAGCAAGCACTCTGGTGGCCTTAAAAATGGATTTAAGTCACTCTGTGCTGTATTCCTGCTCTGTAAATTATTTTCTTCCTTCTTTGTGTTTGTTAAATTGGCTTCCTGTGAAGTAACAATAGTTCTAAAAGGCTTCTTTTGATATTCAAAGTGTTTACAGAACATTTGCTCCCACTTGTCTGGTTGAAACGCTAGAGCGTTTCTTCCTACATTCGGGTCATCTACCCAGGGATTGCTAGTAGCTCCCACACACACATTTGCAAATCCCTGGGTGATCAAACTTTGTTTTGTTTCATTTTTTATGCAATCGACCTTTGAAATTCACTTCCAAAGCCTATTATGAATTGTAGAGTCCCAGCTGGGAGGTTTTAAGGTTATGACATAAGATTTATCTGTATTACACACATTCATTTTGTTTGCTTTGCCTTCTCTTTGATAACTTGTTCTCTCTAGTGTTTTGCTTTGTGCAGCATTATGTTATTTGTTACCGTGCACCATTTTTTGATGTCTCCTAACTAAATTGTTTTACTGTGCACAGTGCCCTGCTGTTATGCCAAGCCATTTGCCAGTCAGAATGTAAGTATTGGAGATCAAGATGAAACAGAGATATTGGATCACTCAATCTAACTTCCCTAAGGAAGGCAAGGACGGGGTCCTTCCCAAGGAAAACCAGTATGTTTATCAGCAGGCTTGAGAGATTTACTAAGGAATCTAATGGGGAATTCTAGTCCACTCAGTGCAAATACATTTTGGCCCTGATCCTGCACCATTAAAATGAATGGGACCTTTGCATCTGAGGCCCTGATCTAGAGCCCAATGGACTCTGTGTCAAAGTATCACGAAAGGCCTATCTCATGCTCCAGACTGCACATGTGCTGAGCAGTACAGAGGGGAAATTTGGGTCTCAGGACCACAGGGGTAAGTGGGCACTATGCACCTGATATTCCCCCTTATGGAGCAGACAGGGTGGGAGGAGGGGAATTCCAGTTGCCCCCTCCCCCACCAACTTGCCAGGCAACAGTAGCAAGGTGGTGAATCAGGAATAGCTATTTATTGCTGCTACAGATCAGCAGCAAATGACTGCCCCCTGGAGGATGGGGGAAGTGGGGACTGAAATGGGGCTTTCCCCAACCTGCCATTCCATCCTTAGGATGATCCCGATGTGGTGCCTCTTACTATGGGTTGTGGTCTTGCGGCAAACATCAAGGCAAACCTTTTGAGGTGTCACACAGGAACCATCTTAATGCTGCATTTCACACCTCAGGAATTAGTAGTGATGACAGGCTGATATTAACCAGACAATGGCAACCCACATGCACTGGGAATTCAATGTTTGTTGAAGACACATGCTGCAAAGTTCACCTTCTCTTCAGGGCCCTGGGAAAGCGATACACCAAACTTTCTTTGATTAGTGTAATGGGAAGAGAGAAATTGTGTGGGGAACTTAACAGTTTTGATGTATGCAATCTTCAGTGTAGAGGAAGGATGGTCCAGTGGTTTATGTACTAGCCTGGGATACAGAAAACCTGAGTTCACATCTCTGCTTTATCAGTAACTCCTTGGGCCACTCACTTAGTTCCCTGGATCTTAGCTCCCCATCTGTAAAGCGGGGTAACAGCACTACTCTATCTCACAAGGGTGTTGTGATGATAAATCATTACAGACGGTGAGGTGTTCAGATAGCCTCAGCTACCATGCTAGTACCATAAAAGAGTTGATCTGAAGCCCTTGCACACTTTGGAGAAGTCTAGATCTGAATTCAGATTCAAGCTTTAGTGGCAGATTTGGATCTTGGGTCAGGCCCAGCTCAAATGCTTTCTCTCTGGATTTAGGCATCAAGAGGTTGAGTGTCATGTGTTCAGTATGACATAATGCCAGCATACCCTGTTGCAGTTCTTCATTTTTTTCAAAAAAAATTTTTTTTTAAATGAAGGGGAAAGTGCCACTTCCCATCCCCGACATTTACAGATGGATAAGAAAACAACCAGCATTCACATAAGGCCTGGGATGAATCACCCCGCCCAGCTATCAGCACTAGAGCCTTCCAGCAACTCTAGTAAACAAAGTGGCCCATCTTCCTCTCTGACATACTGTTGTGTAATTAATAAGTGTTCTAGAAGAGCCAACCCAGATCCTTTAGAACACACGCTTTTCATTGAGTGTGGAACAGGACCTGTAAACGTTTCATTTTCTCGCCAACTTCCTGTCTTAAACTATCCCAATGTATCCTCGACCATATTGGGCCAGAGCCTATCTATGGAACTTAGATGGCCCCCGTCCCTGTGGTATACTCACCTGCTGCAAAGTGGTGTACTCCAGACTTCAGTGGAGTTACACCAGTTTCACACGAGGTGATGATCCGGTCCATTAAGGCTCCTGCTCCACTTTTATCAGATATCATCTCTGCAGAGGCAGCCATTTCTGGTGGTTGTTCCTTAAAAAGTCAGCATTTGTTCCACACAAAAGGAAAGCTTTGCATATAGAGATCACAGCAAGGAAAACGGGAACCGTGTCATGGTTTAACTGGATGGATTGGTTGCTGTCTGTCAATCAATTTCAAACTCACAGCATACAACTTAAGCTACATGTTCTTGGCAATATGTTAATCCACCCACATTGTAATTAAGCGGAGAATAAACAAACAAAGGACATTTCTTAATTTTCTGTGTGTCATTCCTGTGTTTCTTCAGCAGCACTTTTATTTTAAAGCAAGCTTAAAAAGAGATCCAGCAAACAACAAAAACCAAAGCAATTCAACAGGCCTCATCATCGTTCCCATTGGCACATCCTGACTCACACAGTGGAGTTTAACCTTTGTTCAGTCTTGTCTTGATCTGTAAGTTTCATACTTTAAAATGGATTTTCTTCAAACTTGGCTTATTCCTTATAGTTTTAAATGCAATGATTAGATATATATTGACAAAACATGAGTGGCTTAAACTATAGGGTCCTTTTTTTTTCTCTTAGAAATATGGAGACATACCTATCTCAGAGCTGGAAGGGACTGAAAGGTCATTGTGTCCAGTCCCCTGCCTTCACAGTGGGACCATGTACTATCTCTAACAGATTTTTGCCCCAGATCCCTAAATGACCCTCTCAAGGATTGAACTCACAGCCCCGGGTGTAGCAGACCAATGTGCATATCCCTCCCCCCATCATAAAGTTAAGATGATCTTCCATATTTCGGTAGTCTCATACTTTGGGGCATCAGTCTTTGTTGCCCAACACACCAGGGTTTCTATGAACACCCATTGGGTCACTTGCTTTCCTGTAACAGATAATGATGCTCGTGCCAGGGCATTCTCTGTGCCTTATCATAGGTTTGTCCTCATCCACCTGTGATGCTCATAGCATATACATTTCCTGAGTTGAGATGGTGTTGGTGGGTTTTTGCTTACAGCCAAGTAGCCAGAGCTCTTTACAACATTTCCAGCCTATACTACTCTCTTTATCCAGAACTGGTGCACTCCTCCTAACTCCTCCCTTTGATGGCTGGTGCTACATTTCCCATTTGTTGTCACCTGCAGATGGTGCTGTTCTTTTGTATACAGCTTAGAGGACTTCCCCGCCAACTTTTACATGGTTCTTGCTCTGAGCTTGAGATAATCAGCCCCAGCACATCCATTTTAAGGACCCAATCTTGGAGGATGCTAAATCTGCAAGGTACAGAGTGCCCTCAACATGCTTTGTAGGCAACGGAATTGAGGCATTCAACCCTTCTCAAGAGGTGCTCAGCACCTGTATGACCAATCCAACATGGACAGCACACTGGCATTTGACCCACTTGGGTCCATCTGTCATTGGGGTCATGCTGTCTGCATTGGCTCATAACCCAGGCTGTCAAAAACGAGTGGACATCCCAAATGGTGGTATGTTCTCCAATTAGATTTATCCAACCCAGAAACAGATATGATCTCCTGGATCACTGTACTAGTCTTACCACTGAGTCACAGACAGTTCCCTTGGGCACTCCAGTCTATCTTGCAAACTGGATTCTGTGATAAAGGGTCACTTACACCAAAAAAGACAAAATATTCAGGTTGCTCCCTGTCCCACAAGATCAGTCACTTACCTCAAGTCAACAGGTACCCTAGATCTTATACCAAAGACAACGCCTGAGCCAGTCATGTAATGATCTATCTAAATGTATATTAACTAGGAGAAAGAAATAAGAGTTATTTACAGGTTAAAGCAAGCAAACATACACACAAATGATTTACCATATATGGTTCCTAAATGTGAAAGATCTAGTAATCTGTCCATTCAAAAGGTCTTTCAGGGTGTGTTACCCAGGGTTATCTGAACCCAAAGGTATGGTAATTAGTCTGTTTTCCAGTGGAGGACACAGCACCTCCTTCTGATAAGTGATTGGTACACACAAGAGTGCTCCCACCCCAAAATCCTTGTTTTTACTGAGTACAAAGCACACATCTAAAATAGCAATAGTCTAGAGCACCCCAGAATATAGTTACTCAGTCTGAGGTGGTGCTGAGTGGCAGCAGCAGGGTACTAGTGGCCAGCCATTCCTCTTAGCTGCCGGGAAGGTAGCTGTCAGACTCCAAGCTCGTAGAAATCCAAACCTCTCCAAAGTATACACAGTCGCACCAAACTCTTTATAGGTTTCTCCAAACAAAGCACATCACTCAAAATAATTTGTAATAAGCTAACAGTTGCCCTAGCAACAGCAAAGAACTCATAATTTTTACCTATTGGCAATGCACTCTAGCAAGAAACTTAGACACAGGCACCCAGACCAAAGGTGAGTTATCCACACTGCCTTCCATTCTCATGAACCTGTCATTTATACATCCTAGTTAGCAACACTGCAGCTGTGCAGATGTTTGTTTGCCTAAGCAAGGCCAAATTCTTTCTGGCTACGTGATGTGCTCGTTTCCAGCTTACGGAGGCTAAGTGCACAAGATGTCTATAGGTTATGTGAAGTCCAGGTCTCTCGTTAACAGGTGGACCCAGGCTGACTTTCTGGATTTCTGGTTTAGTTTAGTGTCTCAGGCCCTGTGACAATTCAAATAGCGAAAAGATGAAAAATTTTCTTGATGCTGTTTTATCTTTTACATTTGGCCTTCCAGTCCATGAAATGAGCTTCCTTGCATGTAGCATTTCCAAAGCGCAATAAGGCCATTCACCAATCCTTTGTATTGTGATGTTTCTTAATGGCTCGTTTAATCTTGATATGCCTCCTGAATAGACAGGGGGGACGATTCCCAGGTCTGAGTTCAAAAGGTCAGAGCAAACATTTTCAACGTTATAAAGCATAACTTATCGGTACATATTTCCTTATAGCATGAAATACACACATTACAAGTTACATTAATGCATGCAGCAATTTATAAGCATTTCATAAGGTATAAATACGAAATACTTTCTTACAAGACTAATACCTATCTTGAACAAAACGAACATACAGGTGAGCTGCGTTGGTTTCTAGCAATGAGTCTGTCAATTGTTAACTAATGCCCACGGCCTTGGCCAGGGCTGGTATTTGGTTTACCAGTGTCACAACCCAATCCTAACTGGGTGTCTTGATTTCATCTCTGCTACCTCTCTCATTTCTCCCAGGGTCAGGCACAGTTTTTCCTTCATCACTTGTTGATAAAACATCTAATTGTTGATAATGAAATGAGACACTTTTCTTGTGCTTCCTTGGATTTGGCTTAGCAACATAAAAAGTCATATTTACAGTCCACATACATCTAGATATACACACAGTAAACCCGTGTGTGTGTGTGTGTGTGTGTGTGTGTGTGTGTGTGTGAGAGAGAGAGAGAGAAATTGAGTGAGTGAGTGAGACTGCATGCTTTATGCCAAGAATCTGCATGGCTTCATGTCTCAGTTGCTGAGAAATCAAATTCCATATACTACAAAACAGCTATTTCAGTAAAGAAAAAAAAATCCAGATAAATCACAGGGAGAGAACCTACAATTCAGCTCTTAACTCCTCATTAATAAAGTAAGTGTCAGATGAACTGATTTATCTGGAAATCTGTCTTCACCTGAACGACATTACGGTAGTGTCTGCAGTTTTAGTTCTCATTGATTAAGCAATGCACCTGTTGTTCCTGTTCATCCTGACCAGAAAAAAAAATATCTACAAGAGGATTGTAATATCTGCTGACACACCTGGAGGTTTCCTGGTGGATATTGAAAGGAATAGCACTTGGAGATCTATTTATCAGCACAGTCTCCACACCCATAGGCCTCACAATGTTGTAATACAATGAAACACAAAGCTATTGACATTCCAAAGAAGTCGCCAGGGGATTGATTTAACTATTTAAATGGTAAATCCTTCAGAAGATACATGGACCTAAACATCTGAAATATTTAGGTGAATGCCCCACTATGGTTCTGCATGTATTGGAAAGGACTGGAAGATTCTACAGGGGAAAGGTCTGATTTCCTTCTTATTCATGCCCATTTGATATTTCCAGTATTATCATGTACTCACTTATACTATTTCCCTTGAACTCTCATTCTTATTCCAGTTTAGAAGGCAATTTCTATTTGCTGAAAAGACAGACTTTGGAATACATTTTGCAAAATATGTACATTTTATTTCCTAAGCCAGGGGTTCTCGGCCTGGGAGTTGTGTCCCAAAGGCATGCTCATGAATAGGAACCCGAGGCAGCACAGAAACCCTCCTCTTCTTTTAGAGGGGAGGGGGTGGTCCTGAAGCTTTCTTCTGTTGTAACGCAGGGTCGCAGTACAAAAAATATTGTGAATCACTGGTCCTAAGCCAATGATAGCTTTTAGTGCCTGCTTTGGGAGCTCATACCAGTGAAAAATCAGGAATAACTCAGTTCACTTCATGGACCAAATTCTCAGCTGATGTAAGTCAGATCATTTAAAGCAGCAGCAGCATGGTCTGTTGCTAGGGCACTAGCCTGAGACTCTGGTTTCTATTCCTGGCTCTGACCCTTGCCCAAGCTCACATGGTAGGTCAGTCAAGTCACTTCCTGTCTCTTTGCCTCGGTTTCATAGCTGACCCTTTGTCTTCCTTGACTGTAATCTTTCTGGGGGAAAGGACTGTTTTCTACTGAGTGTTTGTACAACACCTACCACCACAGAGCCCTGATCTCCCTTGGGATACAAACAAGAGTTGCATGCTTTATTTTTCTATTTAAATCTTCTTCTGCTTCTTTTGCCTCTAAACAAAAGAAAACCAAAAATCATCATTTCACCTCCCCCTCCCTGCAACTTAGCCAGACTTTTAATATAATTTATTTCAACAAAAATGCTACGAACGCAGGTTGCTCTTGCATGTGCACATGATGGAAATTAGTCATTAATCAACCGAATTCCCATAGAACCACTTTAACTTAATGTACTAAAACAAATGATGGAAGGAAAAACAAATGCATCTGAATTAGACAAAGCGGAGAGACTGCCAACCCAATAAGCACTCAGAGGAGGAGACGTACAGTCTTATTTTGTGCGTGTGTGTATGGTCCTTTTTGTGGTTTATTATTCAGACTATTAATACTAATGATTTCAGGGAGAGGCAGTTAGGAAGCCAGTCTTCCAACTTGTTGTGCAGAAGCTGAATATTGTATGATCCAGAAATAAATGGGCTGTTACGGACACTATTTCGTCTCAAAGTTGTGCTGAAGAGCAATCCCATCCCTCACACTTCCTCTTCTTTGTTTTCCTACTGAAAACTTTCCAAAAGATGCTCAGTTGCCCACTCTTCAATGGTATGGCGTGCCCTCAGCTTCCACTTATCATGGTAAGGGTGAAAAACAGACAAAGAAAACCAAGAGTTATGGGAGGTGGATAAAACCTAAGGGGTCAGGCCAACCTACACATCTTAGGGGTTAGGAAGAAACTTTTCTTGTGGATAGGTTATGGAATAACTTTCTACTTTGGAGTTTCTTCACCTTCTTCTGGAGAAGAATGGTACTGGCCAACGTTGGAGCCAGAATACTGGACCGGATGCAGTATGGCAATTCTTATGGCCCAAAGCTGATGGCACTTTCTCAGCATTGGGAAGCTGGGGAACACGAGTTGCATTCATGGGGAGAGGTTTGTGACTATTCTTCAGCATGAAGGATCATGTGTTCCAGCAGGGGAGGCTCTAGGCATTTTGTCAAGTATCAGAGGGGTAGCCGTGTTAGTCTGGATCTGTAAAAGCAGCAAAGAATCCTGTGGCACCTTATAGACTAACAGACGTTTTGCAGCATGAGCTTTCGTGGGTGAATACCCACTTCTTCGGATGCAAACATCTTGCATCCGAAGAAGTGGGTATTCACCCACGAAAGCTCATGCTGCAAAACGTCTGTTAGTCTATAAGGTGCCACAGGATTCTTTGCTGCTTCTAGGCATTTTGCCGCCCCAAGCACGGTAGGCAGGCGGACCAGCGGACCCTCTGCAGGCAAGCCACCGAAGACAGCCTGCCTGCCGCGGCGCAGGCAGAGCGCCCCCCATAGCTTGCCACCCCAAGCATGCGCTTGGCATGCTGGGGCCTGGAGCCGCCCCTGTGTTCCAGCTCTGGGAGACTAAGACACAAGTACGAATCTAGGGTCCTGTCGTGCATGGTGCTTACAGGACTCAACTCATCGTGACGTTAGATGCTAAGGAACATCGAGCGCTAACGTTCCCTAGCACTTCACAGGAACTCAGCATCTCTGACTTTCACAGGGCCTGATCCTACCACATGCTGAGCACCTTCAATGCCCATTGGCTTCAACAGATGAGGGGCACATTCTCGGGAGGCACTCAAGCTGTAAGTATTGGTGTAGCAAAGTGGGCTAAGCTGGTGGATCTCAATGCTACCAGCTCTTCATATACATGGTCCTGCCTCAGCAGAGGGAGCTGGACTAGCTAACTCTTCAGGGTCCTTCCAGTCCTACATTTCTATGATTTGCAGAATTGGGCCCACAGGTCAAAGCTCTTTAAACTGAGTTGTTTGCTTTGGACGAGCCCAGGAAAATCATCCCCAGAATTAAAATGGGCTACACAGAGCTTCATTAGCCACACATTTTTAATTTTTCATTAAGTGCTGTGAGGCTCAGCGCACGAACAGTTCTAATAGCAAGGTTCCAGTACACTAAGAACAGGAGACTAAAAATAATAAAGATAGGTCACTCAGCAACACAAGAGAATATTTGAGTGAAAGATGGAAGTTCCTTGGCTTTTTACAATGCTGTAGATTGTACTCACCAGCATGTGATGTGGGTTAGTATGTCGCTATTTAGCCCTTTTCCATAACACCAGACCAAGGTGGCATGGCACAATGGGAGGGGGATGGGGGGCGCATGATCTGGATTGGAGTCTGTGTAGCACCTGGGGGCTGTGGTCTCAGCTGGGACCTCTAGGCACTATGGGATCTATATCAATAGCGCAATGAACTGATGTCCTATATAAGAGGAAATGCATTTCCAGTGATGAATAACTCACTTGTGGAACTCCCTGCTGCAGGAAATAATTGAAGTCCAAAAGCTCACATAACCTTAATGTGCTGGTCGAATTTTTTCCCCTTGTCATATGTCACATTCCGAAGAACCCAAACCAGCTTTAACTGCACCTTTGTGCAAGCCCATCAGTCATATCCTGTCAAAAGGACCAGCATCCTCCACTGAAGAAAGAGCAGCTTACAGGTTTCTAAAGGCATTTGACATTGGCCCAGTTGGAATCAAATGCCGTTTCTGCCTGGATTTGTGCACAGCCTTTCAGACCTAACTGTGATGGAAAGGAAGGAACCTTTTAGGTGTCTTTACATGCTCCTTTGTCTCCGTGAGCATTTTCAAAGCACCTTGTCCAACCTTAATTTTAACTTCTCCCTGAGATTTCTCTCTTCATATGCCAGTTACGAAGCATACCACTGCCTACCACAGCTAAGGATACATACCCTGCAACGGGCCAATGTAGAGATTAAGTTGATGGGCAGAAGGAAATAGTTGCTGCAAAGGACCTGATTTATTAATTTAAAATCTAGATGCTCTCCCTATGTCAAGCAAAGGGAGAATTTGGCTCTAAGCTCAGAGCTGGAAAGACGTTTTATTCCAATGTGCCACACTTCTCCTCGCAGCTGTGGTGCATCTGTGCGAGCAGGAGAAATCTGTTTACCCTACGTTAACAGTGTAACCTTTCCATTGATTTCCTGATATAAATGTTAATATAAACCTGACATTAACTCCAGCTTCCAAGACTCTCCCTGCCGAGAAAACAGCCATTTACGAGCTGTGTCAATAACAGGTGACCTTAGACTAACATCCCAGACTCCCACCTGTGATGAGACGCTCTCTACAGCTGGTCTATACACACATACCAGCGTGTTCTACTAAAAGTGAATCCTTTGCTGACTGACTTTTTCAGCAGTGTCTCATTAGTGGCCTTGATTCCACAAGTCTTTATGTCGTATGCTGCTAATCCAGATAGGAAAAGAGCGTGGTAATGGGATAGCTTGCCCCATGGGCTGAAGAGACTGAGGCTAAACCAACCCTAATTATAGAATGAGTCCCACATGAGAGGAATCAGGTGATTCTGGTTAAAAAAAAGGAGCAGGATGGGGCAGTGAAAAGGGGGAAAGTTGTGGCAGGGTCTGCAGGGAGTGAGGAAAGCGCTCCAGAGAAGGCGGCCTGGGAGAGACCCTGTCCCAGCCGGGTGGGGCCTGCAAAGGCCTGAGAGGAGGAAGCTTGAGTTGTGGGGACTTATGAATGGACTTTGAGGGTTACAGTTTATTGTATATTAATAAAATCAATCCCTAAGGAGGGGTAGATTGTTTGACCAAGAAAAAGCCTGAAGTGAAGCTTATTTGAATGGTCCAAGAGGGGAAACCGAGGCAGACCACCTGGATTGTGACCCTAGGCTGGTGGGGGGTGGGGGCAGGGTGCACAGGAGGAAGCTGGCCTGGGTATAAACATATGATGTGGAAAAAAAAAAAGTTTCCCGGCCCCTACCTGGGGTAGCTGGTTTCTACCAAGCATGAAGCTGACCAATACGCCTTTAATTTATCAAGTTCCATATAATCAACCAACCTTTGCTTCAGAACATTAAAATGACTCGATTCTGCCAACTCGGATGGAAATCCACTCAGCCTATTCACAAGGCTGTCAATTCTTGTGACATATCCAATCTCTTACTTCAAACCTGTGTCCCCATCTGCTAATCTGCCCAATGACTTCAGCTACATCACCAAGGTTAATTTTATGTAATAACCTTGAACTTAATTAAATATTTCAGTCAGGTCATCTCTTACTAGTTTTTCTTTCCAGACTAAATAATCCTATTTCATCCATTTCCCTTTCTGAGTTTCACAATATTTGGTGTGTTTCTTCACGTCCCAGTTTCTGGAGTCACCTGATTATAGTCCAATCTTAGCTTTGAAAACATAGCTTTTTTTGTAGAGAAAAACCTGAAAGTGTGAACCCAAGAGGCCCAAAAGCCAGAAGAACCCTAATTTTTATATGTATAATTAAAAAAAATCATGCTTTTAAATCAGTCTTGGGATTTTTGAGGGTTTGAGGTTGATGATACTCAAAACCCTCCATTCCATGACATGATTTAGGCCCTGAATAAGTTACTCCAATTGCAGCATTGGAGCCTTAAGACCAGTGGTGGGTGACCTGCGGCCCACAGGCTGCTGGCAGGCCATCAGACAGTTCGTTTACATTGGCACGGCCACCCGCAGCTCCCAGTGGCCACGGTTCGCCGTTCCTGGCCAATGGGAGCTGTGGGAAGTGGCGGCCAGCACGTTCCTGCAGCCCGTGCTGCTTTCTGCAGTGCCCATTGGCCTGGAACGGTTAACTGAGGCCACTGGGAGCTCCGGGTGGCCATGCAAATGTAAACAAACTGTCTGACGGCCTGCTAGTGGATTACCCTGACAGGCCACATGCAGCCTGCAGGCCGTAGGTTGCCCACCACTGCTTTAGACACTCATTTATTTCCATTTCCACAAAGACAAAAAAGGTGAACACAATAGCTGCAGGCGCCTCCGTGTTCATTAAAACATCATCATCATCTTCTCAAAACTGCATGTTGCGCCCCTTCCACTTTAACAATCCAGGTATAGGGACTGAAAAGCTTTGCCAAATGCAATCTGACTAGGGTTTAACAAAGCGCCAACCGCTGAGCTACAACATCCAGGATGATTCTAACAAATGTCAGGAGAAACCACTGGGATCTCAGAGCGGACAAACAAGCATAGCTTGGTGGGAGACCGATTTTAGGGTTGCCAACCCTCCTGGATTGGCCGGGAGTCTCCCAGAATTGGCCTCAATCTCCCAGTGACTATTAAAGGCAATCTGGGAGATTTTAATAGGCCAAAGTCTGGTAGGGGGTGTAGCAGGGCTAAGCTGCTCCCTACCTGTGCTGGCTCCGCGCCGCTCCTGGAAGTGGCCAGCATGTTTGGCTCCTACGTGCAGGGGCAGCCAGAAGGTCTCTGCATGCTGTCCTCACCCCAAGCGCTGACTCCGCAGCTCCCATTGGTCAGGAACTGTGGCCAGTGGGAGCTGTGGGGGCAGTGCTTGTAGGCCGGGTCAGCCTGCAGAGCCATCTGGCCGCCCCTGAGCCTAGGAGCCGGACATGCCGGCCACTTCTGGGAACCACCTGAGATAACTGCTGCCTGGCTGGAGCCTTCACCCTCCCCCATACCCCAGCCTTGAACCCCCTCCCACTCCCAAACTCCCTCCCAAAGCCTGCACCCCCTCCTGTATCCCAACCTACCACCCCAGCCCTGATCCCCCCTCCCGCACCCAAACTCCCTGCCAGAACCCACATCCCCTCCTGCACCCCAACCCCCTACCCCAGGCTCAGACTGGAGCCCCTTCCCACACTCCAAACCCCTCGACCCCAGCCCAGAGCCCACACCCCAATGCTCTACCCCAGCCCGGTGAAAGTGAATGAGGTTGGGGGAGAACAAATGATGAAGGGAAGGGGGATGGCGTGTGTGGAGGGTGGGGCCTCGGAAAAGGGGTGTGGCAAAGGTGTTTGGGTTTGTGTGATTAGACAGTTGGAAATCTTAGCCAATTTCTGTGTGTTCCCACTAGATCTGTACCAGTAATTGCTTTTCCAGTTTGCAGTGTACACACACACCCCTACCTGTGCAGGGGCGGCTCTAGGAATTTGGCCGCCCCAAGCACACCGATCCCGCGGCTCCAGGGGACCTCTTGCAGACGTGCCTGCGGAGGGTCCGCTGGTCCCGCGGCTCCGGTGGAGCAGAGGTCCACCGGAGCCGCGGGACCAGCGGACCCTCCGCAGGCACGTCTGCAAGATGTCCACCGGAGCCGCGGGACGAGCTTGGCACGCTGGGGTCTGGAGCCGGCCCTGCATCTGTGTCTGTGTCTGTGTTATGTAGCTCAAACCTATATTTTTTTCAGTTCTCTCAGTATAACCACCACCAAAACAAATTTCAGTTTTTGGTTTTTTTTATTAGCAGCAAAGGAAATGACAGATGAGTGGAGATGACTCTCTAGAACTCCCTCAATTAGAGCACTGATTTAGGAGACCCAGGTTCAAATTGCCACAATGTCTAATTCAGATTTGAGTCTTGAATTTCAAAATCCCTGCTGTGAATTTGGCAGCATGGGGACTTGACCCAGCAACTCCCCTGTTCTCCAGGAATGCCCTAACCACAAGACTATAGAGTCAGTGGCTCCCAAACTGGGGCTTGTGAACCCCTGGGGGTTTGTGAAATGTTACAGGGGGTTTGTGGGAAAAAATTCCCTAATGGCGGACAGAGCTGTCCCTAGGGACCCTGGGCAGCACGGGGCCCGCAGCCTGGAGCCCCTGGACTTCCAAGAGCTAAGCAGATCAAAGCAAGCACATCTGTCACACTGAGGAGATTTAAACTTCAAGACTCTTATGAGAAATGGAAAGAGATGGATATTTTCTGCTGTTTTTTAAATTAAATAGGCAGCTAGTCTTGTTTTTAAAATGATTATGAAGAACCAGTTTAAACTTTGTTGTAACGTGCATTGTTTGCCGGACTGCTCAAGACCTGAATGCTTGTGTAGGAGGAACTCTGAGTTGGCTTCTTAAATACCTTCCTGCTGTTTCACATCTGATACTCCTTGATGAAACATAGGAGCCTTGTCTTATAACAAGTTTTCAAAGTGATACAAGCTACGAAAGTGAGATCTTGGAAGAGTGTTGACATTTTACTATAATGATAAATAATAAATAATAGTGTGTAATAAGCATGTCATAAAAACAAATTTTATATTTCCAAGATCACTGCTTTTATAATTTATAGTCAGTTAAAGGAGAAAATCCCTGGAAATATTCGTTTTTAGGAGGGGGTTCGTGAGACTTGACCTTTTAATGAAAGGAGGTCACCGGTTGTTAAAGTGTGGGAACCACTGATCTATAGAGTATTCAAATATAGGTCTCAGTCTCTCCAGCTGAAATGGTTCCACTTTGGACAAATAATTTTTTTTTGACAAGACTAGAAAACTTTTTTTAAATGAAAACTGAGATTCTAATCTCATCATGTAGCTCCAGGAGCGGAGGGCCTGGGTACAGATTTACGGTGCAATTACCGTAATCCAGTCCATGGGGAAAGAATACAAGCAACAATGTGTTATCATACAGTTGCGAAAACAGACAACCCTAAGTAGAAAATGGTAATTTCTCTCTCCATTAGTTAATACTCTACAAACAAACAAACAAAACCCCAACAACCCTTTCTTCCACATACTAGCACAAATTTATAGCCTCACACACACACACACACCTTACCTAAAATATCCACTGATTTCAGTGTGCATTACAAGAGAGGACAATTCGCATTATCCCAATTTTTACAGCTGAGTTACAGGCACAAGTGACTTGCCAAGGTCACAACACACCTTAGTACTGGAGCCTGAAACAGCACCCCGCTACATCTCCTGATGATACACCAGCAGCTCTGTTATTGTAGTAGTTGTAGATTTCTATAATCAAATCAGAATTGTGATTTATGGGGGCAACTTAATGAGATCTGGTCATATAATCGTAATTTCATCTTCTGCATGGTTGAAATCTCCTAAGACTAGATATAGCTTCTATTTCCTCCCCCGTAAATGCGTCCCTGAGGTCAACAAAGCCTTAGAAACAAACCCAGACTTGAGTATCAAGCTTTTTCATGTTTATTTGGGTCTATCTAAATAGTAAGATCTTCCCTCTTTGCCCAAATGTACAGCTATTCACAACAGAAATCCTCTAAATTAGTGTTACTTATCCTGCTTCTGTCAGCTAACAGGTAGACTGTTAGGGTGTTTGCGCCAACTCCCTTTGGTTTTTAATTGTAGGGTGGGGTGTGTGTTTTACAGTGAAAGCTCATTTTGCTGAACAACCACCAATTTGCAGTAATGAAAGCCTTGAAAATGAGGACACAGAAGCAAAGGCAAGTGCCACTAGAAAAGTAATCAAATAACTAACCAAAACACAGGCTTGGCAAGTCATCTCTGCTAGTGCTACAAGCTGCTACTGCAAAGTCCAAAATTCCTGGAAATAACTGAGAAGCGGCCAGTAGCGGGGAAGGGGTGTTTCAATAGAGGCTATTTGCATCTGTTAGGTTGGAGGTAGAGTGACCAGATGTCCCGATTTTATAGGGACAGTCCCAATATTTGGGGCTCTCTTATATAGGCATCTATTACCCCCCCCACTCCCGTCCCGATTTTTCAGACTTGCTATCTGGTCACCCTAGTTGGAGGTTATGCCTTAAGCACTTTCTGAGTCAGCCCACAGAGAGGATTTGACTGACGTCTCTAAAGCAGTAGGTTGTTTTGTTCCTATTCAGCAAGGATGGTCATAATTAGTCTTGATAATTAAAATTAGCTTAAGCATGAGCCTTGTATTTTGCAGGAATATGCAGTTCCCATTAGCTTCCACAAGGTGGCCTCTTTCAGTAACTTTCACTGTGCAGGAGAAACAGACTAGAGAGCAATCCATACATCTACTTGGAACAGAATTTTTTTGGAGGAATGGGTAGAGAGTGGGGAAGGATATGAAGAGCATGAGAGAGGAAAGGCGAGAGTGTGCTTGATTATTAAAAAACTTACAGCCTACACTTGATACCTTGGCACCTCGCTGCTCTCTTCTAAAATTATTTACCAATAGGGGCTGATCAAGATCAGTGTAGATCCAGCAACTGCTGTTTACATCAGCCGAATATCTAGCCCTCTGAACATCTCACCCATGTAAAGATCTATATAATTACATGGAGCCAGTTCATCTGCACGATAAGGATTTACCTGTGTCTGGAAGCTCCCTGGATTTTCCTTTGCAAACATTATCCTGGTATTGCTTCCTTCGGAGAGGCAGGAGTGTCCCGCCTCCCAGTCCTGTAGATCCCAGGGATCAGTGATGTATCCATGCAGGCTCTGCCCCTTGGCAAACCATCCGTCCTGAAGTGCAGAAACTGCATTACTGGAGCCTCCTCTAATAGCCAGTGCTCTTGCAACCCCATCAAAGAGGGGACTCCACAAGCAAGAGGGGCAAATTGCTGATGATCCCTACCATGCGCATTGTTCCAGGTGGACAGGACTGATTTCTGGCGCAGAGTCAGGCATCTGCCTATAGGACGGGGCCCACAAAGTTAGTGCTCTCTCAGCCAGCATTAGCCTAGGCAGATTGTCTCCCAACGTTTATACAGGTTCATAGTTTTGGCAGCATTAGGGGTCTCAAATGCTGGTCCATAGAGCTCGTAGGAGACCGTATGTTTGACCTACCACCCAGCAACCTGCTAACAGTCACCAGAACTCAAAGCTCAATTTTTGCAAAGGATGCCAGTCCTTGGATTTGTTTGGCGAAACTCTGAGGGTCCTGTCCAGCTCCCTGCTTCTATTTCAACCAAGCAGAGGAACAGGAAGTGATCTGTGCAACTGGATTTCTTCCCTGCTTAGGAGTATCTACCTCCTGAGTGCTACCCGCTCCTGCTGCCTGACTCTGATCTCCTGGTATCCTGACCTGGCCTGCCTCTTGATCCTGATTCTCAGACTCTCCTCTGGCCTGTCTCAGATGCTGGTACGCAGATCTGGCTTGCCTCCGGGAACCTGACTTCTGCTCTGACCACCAGGTCAAATCACTCACATCCCAGTCACGACAGGGAGCATATACAATATTTCTAACCTCAGATGGATTTAACTATACAAGCAAGTGAAGTTTCCAGATGTTAACATTTCAGAAACACATGAGAATGGGATAAAAACTAATATTTTATTAAACACGTATATAGTGCATAGTAAGAGAGAGATGGGGAGGTGTGTGTGTGTGGGGGGGTGATTTTTGGCTTGAAAAGATCAGGGATACAATTTTCAAAGAGCACCCAAGTTATTTAGGAGTTGAAGTCTCATTTCCTAAGCGACTCAGGCATTTGGAGCCTAATGCCAGCTTTTTAAAGCTGTACAAGCACCCAAAGATCAAACAGGGGTCTAGCTGGATTTGTAAGAGTGCTCGGTGCCCCAGTTGCCATTCAGTTTGCTGTATAAAAGACTTGGGTATTTTATTAATGATTAGTATTATCAATGATTAGTATTATCATCATCATCATCCACACGTCAAGTTACTCATGGGCATGTTTACAGGGTGAAACCCTAAGTTAGGCAAACAGAGCATGAAGACAGACACAAAGATGGGGAAAGAGGAGGGATGCGGGTTAAGAAGACAAACTATTTAATTCCACCTTTAAAAACGATATTGAGAAAGCCTTGAAGGCCAGATTGATGGGAACTTTCACGGATCTACGGTGGAAGAAGAGAACTTTAGGCGCACCTTCCATGTACCTGTCACATCAAAAGAGGCACAGAGGAGTCTGGATAAGTGGCATCATGGCCCTGCCTCCTCTCCATACCCTTTTGTGGATCAGATCTCATGGAGAGGTGAGCAGGTTGCAGTGACCAGAGAGCTCAGAATGAGATTCTGTCCTGACGCTTCCCCTTAAGTGGTGGGACTCAGACCCAGGGCAATGCAATCTTGCCCCAAAGGCTGCCTGGATCCTCACACGCACACACAAGGCCCCAGGAATGTCAAAGTTAAGGTTGCACACAGAGCCCTAACTCTGCCGCCTGTGAGTGTGCATTGAAACAGTCACCAGTTACAAGATCATGCACAGATTCTCAAAATCACCACAGCATCCACAAATTATAATTTTGCAAAGTTATGAGTTAAAGAAACAGGCTTTTATCAAAACTCTTAATCAGCCTCCACTCATAATCATATTTGGAAGTAATTCTCAAACTAATGGATATTAACACGACATATTAAGAGATTAGCCTCTTATCTCTGATTTAGACCCATTTGATATTGGTTAAGCTTCTTTTGACTTTAGGGGAGTTACAATGAGCAAAATCAAGAGTAAGTGGAAGGAAAATCCTCTTTAGCCATTCAGCATTATTTGTCCTGACCTCTCTTACCTACTCAACAGAACATATTGGATTCCAAGTTCGTAATACATTGTCACATCTTCCAAATCCTAACTGATGGGCCACTTCTTTTGGATTTTTTTTTTTATTATTTCTAGTAAGTAACAGGCTAAAAATGGCTACATATTTAATGGTTGGTGGTTTTATAAGCGCACACTTTCCATTACAGAACCAGAAATTAAAATCAGTGAACTCCTATCTTAGGTTTAGGGTGAGGAAAGAATTAGTCCAGGAGCTCTGGCTCTGCTAGTTGCCAGTAGTTAATACAAATGTCCAGTGACAATATATTTCAGCAGGGGGAAGGAGGGCCATGTGGTTAAGATACTGGCTTGGGACTGTGGAGACTTATGCGCCATTCTTGGCTTTATTGCCTCTTTCCTGCATGCCCTTAGCCAAGTCATTCAACGTCAGATCCCCATTTTACAGAGGGGGACAACAAAACTTCCTGTCTCCTCCCCTTTCTCTATCTTGCCTATTCAGGCTCCAAGCTCATCAGTGCAGAGTCTGTCTCTTACTATGTGTTTGTACAGCACCTTGCACAGTGGGGCTGCATATAATCACAGAAACGTAGGACTGGAAGGAACCTTGCAACATCATCTAGTCCAGTCCCCTGCACTGAAGCAGGACTAAGTATTACCTAGACCATCCCTGACAGGTGTGTGCCCAACCTGTTCTTAAAAACCTCCAGTGATGGAGATTCCACAGCCTCCCTAGGTAATGTATTTCAGTGCTTAACTACCTTGACAGGATTTTTTCCCCTACATCTAACCTAAATCTCTCTTGCTGCAATTTAAGCCCATTGCTTCTTGTCCTGTCTTTAGTGGTTAAGGGGAACAATTTATCACCCTCCTCTTTATAACAACCTTTTACATACTCAAAGACTTATGTCCCCCCCGCAGTCTTCTCTTCTGCAGACTAAACAAACCCAATTTGTGTCAACCATTCCTCACAGGACATGTTTTCTAGACCTTTAATCACTTTTCTTGCTCTCATCTGGACTTTCCCCAAGTTGCCCACATCTTTCCCAAAGTGTGGTGCCCAGAACTGGACGCAGTACTCCATCTCTGGAGACGCCTGGCAGAGCTACTGTCAGACAAAGAAAGAAGAGAAGTGAGGCTCCATAAAACCAGGAATATAATAAATCCTATTTAGGCCCCAAATTGCCAGCTAACAGACAACAATTGAATGGTTTATTCAACGAGGCCATTGGTAACCTTAGGTTTAGAACTGAAAACATCTCTTGCTTTTGTCACTATCTGGGAAGACACACCTAATTCATAGATTCCACAGAATCTAAAGCCAGAAGGAAACATTATCTAGTCTGACCTATTGAATGACACAGGACATTAAATTTCACGCTCGCATCTCTTCAGTAGCAACATGCATCTTTTCAAGAAAACAATATGACTTCAGCACCCAGGTGATGGAATCTTTTTATTCTCATTTGGATTATTTCAGCAACATCTCCATAACTGCTTGAGCTAAATCAGTTTGAAATAGAGTTCCTTGCGCTGAGCAAACAATATGTTTTATTCAACACACAAAATACCCCCGACACAGGAACAACATGTCCTGTTGAAACAAACAGGCAAAACAGAAAA
Source organism: Mauremys mutica (assembly GCF_020497125.1). Classification (NCBI taxonomy): domain Eukaryota; kingdom Metazoa; phylum Chordata; order Testudines; family Geoemydidae; genus Mauremys; species Mauremys mutica. The sequence continues at coordinate 6,260,281 of NC_059081.1, read as the reverse complement.
AAGGCAAACATCAAGGAATCCTTGGGGGTTTGGACAGATTGCAAGTTTCAAGTGACTATATGGGCATCGCCATATGGGCTTTCTGTGACCCTTCATTGACATTTATTCTTTAATCAGCCTTTTACAGTCACATCATCATCTCTCCAAATCTACTAGATTATTTATATACAATGTTGCTTACTAACGGGAACCTTGTGGGCGGCACTTAGGATGACCAGGCAGCAAGTGTGAAAAATTGGAACACTTTTGTGGGGGGCACTATGGTTGCCTATATAAGACAAAGCCCCTGATATTGGGAGTCTGGTCACCCTCACTACACTTCTGGGGCCAAATCAGTCACTGACAACACTGGCGTTACACCAGGGATGAGTCTGGCCCTGCATTTTCCTGGGCCAGCACTTGTGCTGTGCCGTTTGAGCGCACACCAGCACCACACAAAGAGAACGCCCAAAGCGAAAGCAGACAGCAGTGCTGCCTTGCCTCCATTTCAGTTTGTTTTACCGTAACAAGGATATTTATGATAAAAGTTTCTCAGACTTATATAGAGAAGGTACCTGTTTTTGTGCATCAGGTGGCTTATTGGAGAAAGTCACTAGCCAGCAGTAGGGGCTCATAGATCAGTGAGGATCTATCTAAGGTACATATACGGCCTCCATTACTATAGTATCTGAGCACCCCACAATCTTTAGTGTGTTTATCCTCACAACACCGCACTGAAATAGAGAAGTGCTATTATCTTCATTTTACAGATGGGGAAACTGAGGCACAGAAAGGTTAAGTGACTCACCGAAGCCATGCAGGAAGTCTGTAGCAGAACAGGAAATAGGAGACATGTCTCCCAAGTCCTAAGCTGGTACCTTAACCACTAGTCCATCCTTCCTCTCTAGGCCTGCCATTGAGAGCTCCCATGCATCCCTCACTTACGCCACTCCTCACAAACAGAAGGGGGTTGGCTCCTAAGGCCCCAGACCACACAGCTGTAGAATGAACCTCAGGGATGTGTTGGAGGAACAGGGAAGTTTATGCATCCATCTCAACATCAGGACTCTCCATCCTCTTTCTGAGACCCAGGCAACACGTCTCCAATGGAAGCACACTGTCTGGGAATCCCAGACAGGCAGCTGCTTCCTGACACCCACTAGAGCGGATTGCCTAAAAATTAACCCAACCCAGCATTCTCCTAGAGAAAAATTGTCTTAAGTTTTGATTTTCTACTTTCTTCATGAATCACTGAAAAATGTGGGGTTTTGTAAATTCCATCCCCCTTCCAAATTCCCCCCTCTTTTCCTTTGGGGCAAAAATGGAAAATGGGGAAGAGAACAAACATTTAGTTTTCAATTTTTTTGTTGAAAAAAAAGCGGGAAACTGTTTTCACAGAACATTAGAAAATGTGTGAAATATTTTCTCTCTTTTTTTTTATTATAGGTGTTTACAGAGCATAAACTTTGGAACTGCTTTCTGGTGTAAGACCGTGCAGAATGTATCATTCCTTCATCACAGCACAATGCCAAGGTGAGACAACCCTTATTTATAAAGTGCAAAATTCCAGATTTCAGCCTGAACCAGAGTTTTAGAAACAAATAACCCAGAACACTGGACAAGTTCAGCTCTGTCACCCCATCTAAGCTCTGTAGCTGTGTTTCTTTCTTTCCGTTTCTGTCCCTCACCCTCTCTCTAATGGCACAAAGAACGAACTTGGATTCAAAACAACCACAGATCTGCTGCATGGGACCATCTCTACTGAACTGATAATGAATCCAGATTCTCCGTCAGTAGCACTTAGGCTACATCTTGGGTCTATTCAGAATCAGAAGTCTGAAAACTTCCCACAAAACATTCAGTATTAAATGATGCTTCAACCAAAGAACACATTACACCATTGCTCCTGGTTCTGCACTGGTTGCCTATTAGCTTCGTACTGGAGTTCAAAGTGTTGATTTAGACCTAGAGAAAATCTTTGGGAGAGGACTTCAAAAGGCATAGATAAGAATTAGGCATCCAACTCCCATGGGCTTTTAACAGGAGTTGGGTGCATAACTACACTGTGTGCCTTGGAAAATTGCTGCCTACCTGGTTTGGTTTCTAGGTACCTGAGAGACCATCTGTCATGGTCATCGTGCAAAGCATTGCTGATGTGAGAAGCTGAGACTCAGTTCACCCACTGAGATAGCCCCCTCCTGGAGTTACTGGGTTGCTTCTCAAGGACTCAAAAATACAAACATCATCATCTCTGTTCCTACTATTCCAATGGGAAAAGGGCTACTGGCCAGGCATAACGAGACCTCAGCTCTAGAAAGAACTCCCAACCTCCATCCACCAGAGCCTGGATTTGTTAAACTTCCTTTGACATGCGACAAACATTGTTTTTTCCCTTGGGATTTTCAATCCCGGATGCTGCTTGAGGGTTGGGCCATGAATTGTGATGTCTGAATGGGGTTATCCATGAATGTTATTTTGGGGTGGCAATTTTTAGGTTGGATGGTGTTGGCTGGGCAGTTCTTTTGTGTTTGAGTTCATTTATATTATTTTTTAAATTGATGTATTTCAACTGACTAGTAATGTTGGATGCCTTAACTTTACATGCCTGACGTGAGATGTCCTAAAGAGGTCTGATTAATACCCATCCTCTGAAAAATAAGGCTTTTTAAAGGATATTCATGTTAGACACTAATAAAATTAAGATACTCAAAATCACTCATCACTTCTGAAAATGTACGCTATAGATGGATACTGTTAAGTGAAACATACAAATAAGATTTAAATACGCCAATCGCTGTAGTATCTCTGTAGCAATCTGAGTCAGAAGGGACTAATGAAAAGTGGCATTTCTTCAGCCAGCACAGTGCAAATATCCTTTTAAACTGTATTTTCTTTATATCAATTTTGGTTGCTTCTTTTCTAAAGCTACTTTTCTTGCCCAGTGTATTTAGCACACATTTATCTCACTCTATCGGCAAAGATTAAAGATTCATACTACCTAGTAATCCAATTACCCTGCATGATAAAAGCAAATGTATCTTTGGTCAATGCCCACAGAGCGAGAAATCCATCACAGTAGAAAATAAAATCCAATTAATTGTACGCTTTGATATAGCCTTTGTGCACATCGTTACTTCATTCATTTTTAATGCATGTGTTTACCACTACTTTTAGGGGAGATTTTGTAGATTTAAGATTGACTGTGTTACAACCTAATTTTTTTTTTCAAATGCAAGACCTGGAAGCAATTAAAAGCAGGATTGACTCAGAAGGAAAGGTTAGAAGAACTAATTGCATAAAGCTTCAATACATAGCACAAAGGGGAGAGATCGGGATAATGGTATTTCGAAGGGTTGTACACCAAAAAGAGAGTTGATGGAAAGGGTTATCCTAGTATAGCCCTTCTGATTCATAGAGCTCAAAGTACTTCACTAACATTATTAGTGCCTAGTTTACACATAGGGGAATATACTTAGACAGGGAAGGCCAATATTTTCAATCCTAAGCATGTAAACCCATCTTTAGACTCAAAAATGGTCTGAAGTTCAGATGTGCAGAGTGCCCACAAGCCTCTTTAAAAAAAAAAAAAAGGGAGATCTGGTGCACAAAGGAGGCATTTCATTAGGTGCCTCAATATCAAGTTAGGTGTGTAACTTTAGGGTCCCCCTTTTTTAAATGATCTGTGGGTGCGACTACACTGTGCTGAAAAATCCGCAGCCCCAAGTCTCAGAGCCTGGGTCAGCTGAGCTCGGGCTTGCGGGGCTCAGGCTGCAGTGTAGACGTATGGGTTTGGGCTGGAGGCCAGGCTCTGAGATGCTCCCTAACTGGGCCAGCTGTGATCATGTGGCAGGTCTCTTACCACAGTGAAGTAGTAACCTGTGTGTGACTTGTAAAGCAGCAGAGCAGGGGACAGAACCCTTGTCTTAATTCCCAGGCCACACGGCCTTAGATCCAGACTCCTACATGTAGGTTATAATGGGTAGAGACGACCAGAGGACAAATCAATCTCACAGCAACTTTTGAGCTGTGAGCAACAAAATTGGCTTTTGTTCCGCGCTCAAATTAAAACAAAACCTTCTGATTGTTTTAACGAAACCGGAATTGGGTCAAAGTGTGTGGGAGAGAGCAAGGCTTTGTCTACAGTGGCAACAGAGTGTAGGGTACCTGTAATGACCCAGCGCCGTGAAAAGCAAGCTGCGTCCACACTATGCTGCGTAGCTACATGCGGTAATGACAGGCTCTGGCGAAGGAGGCAATGGGGAGATGCCGGAGCCTTTCCCGACTGCCTCTGCCCTACCAGAGCCTTTCCCTGTGGTGGGGAAAAGGGTCCATCAGGAAGCACGGCTTGGGTGTGTAGTGAACTGTGTAGGGCACATACATGTCATAATCTTGGAGTGTTTACTTGCTTAAGCAGTGCCTCGCTGACTACACTGCTATTTATACCTGTACTAGTAAGGAGCGCTGTGTATACCTTCTACATGTGTGCCTAAGTGGGGTAGGACGCTAACTTGTAGTGCTGACACCCAGGTTCAAGTCCCTCTGCCACCTAATTCAGAGCAGAAGTTTTTAATTTATTATTCTAGATCACTTTAATTCAAGCAGACCAGGGATCTAGACCTGGGTATCCTACATCCCAGGCCAGTGCCCTAATCAAGCTATAGAGTCCAAGAACACCCCTCTGCCTTTCCCCACAAAAGCATTTTGACAAAGACTTACTTGAAACCAAATCTCCATGAAACTTTCAGCTTTCACAATATTTTCTTTCGTGTAATCAAAAGTGTTCCGACTCTGTTCTCGTAATGGGACTAATCTGAGATGAGAAATTTTGTGTCTCTCAATAACCAGCAAAAATACCCTTAACTGTGAGAGTGTTTTGGAAGAACAGACTAAGGGAAATATGTGACTGGGTTTCCACTACCAGTTATTTACTATTAGACCCCCAAGAAGCATTAATGACTATATGGCAAGCAACAATTCTACCCCACATGGGCATGGGCAAGATAGGGTTATTTTTCCCCTCCAGTCTAATCTCCGATTCCATGAACACAGCCATACTGCACATTGTTCAGTTTCCATGTGCTTTTGGAGGATCCTGAATAGCATCCACCTCAGTGTACGACAAGCAAAGCTCTGTTCATAAATATTTTGCATATGCAAACATATGGTCACTTTTATTGGACTCGTAAGTGAGGAGACAAGCTGCACTCTCCTTTCCTCAATAAGAAATACAAAGGTAATCAGGCACATAAACTTGTCTATGCAGAATTTGATCAAAATGGACTCAGTCTTATAGGGCCTGATTCTCCATTGCCTTGCACGCTGTACACAAGAATGTGTATAATATGTACCTTACTGTAGCCGTATGCAGGGTCATACATGTAAGAAGAATGGAATGCAATGATGCTGAAAAGGGACTTAATATTTCTGTGTTTATATGTCCAAGGATCACATTAGCTGTTTTATCTACAGCATCACACTGGGAGTCTATGTTCCCTTGGTTATATACCACGAACATTAAGTAGGAGTAAGGAGGTGATATTACCTCTGTATACAGAATTAGTGAAGCTATTACTGGAATACTGTGTCTAGTTCTGGTGTCCACACTTCAAAAAGAAGCTTGGGAAAAAAAACCCATAAAGGGCGTAGGAAAGAGCTAGAAGAATAACTTAAGGTCAGGAAAACATGCCTCGTAGTGAGAGACTAAACAACCTATTTAGTTTATGGAAGAGAATGCTATGAAGCAACTTAACCCAGGTCTACACTACAAAATTACTTCGGTATAACTACATTGCTCAGGGGTGTGGATTATCCCTGAGCAATGTAATTATACTGAGCTAAGATATGCCAGCAGGAGAGCTTCTCCCCCTCACTGGGAAAGGGAAGTAAAGGAAAATTATTAATAAGATTAATTCCTAGCTGTTATTAGCACGTTTCATCAGTAGATTTCAATGAGCTTCACAAAGAAAGTCACTATCATTTAACAGGTGGGGAAACTGAGGCACAGAGCAGGGACGTGACACCCAGCAGGCTACGGGCCAGGAACAGATTCACGAGTCCCAGTCCAGTGCTCTAGGCTACAGCACCTCATTAGAAAACAGCCCAAACAAAAGAAAGCTTTTGGTTGTCACTCTTTACATAAAAAAGAGACAAAAATTTTAACCACATTTTTACTAAATTGGTAAAAAGCCATTTTTAGTCATAAATGCTTAAAAATATTTTAAACCTCTTCTAGCCTTAAAGCAAGAGGGTCTAAATCCTCATGGGGCCTTCTGGCAGCTACTGTAATAAGATAATTTTCATATGGCAATTAATACTGTTAACGAAGCTCTGTCCACTGGGGGCATGCATATTAGTTTCACTCATGAGGTTGCCCATTCCCTGGTTCCAATGGAACACAGTTGTTCCGGGAAGTCAACAGTGCTCAGGATGAGGAGATCCCACAGGTAAATGTGGGCTGATTCATAGACTCTAGGACTGGAAGGAACCTCGAGAGGTCATTGAGTCAAGTCCCCTGCCCTCATGGCACGGACGGCATGTCCATTTAAGGCATGGAAGATGAGGATTACAATATTTGAAGGGAACCTGATGCTCACGAGGAAGCCAGTGAAGTGGTGGTAGGTTCTGAGATGGCCAATGTAGTTGACCAGATAGGACGCTATGCTGTGACCCAACCTGCTTCTCTGAGGTGCACCTAGACGTGAATCTGCTCAGAGTTACAAAACCAAATGCTGGCAGTGAAACAGATGGATCACCATGTCCAAGCCCAAACCTGACAAACCAATGGCTGACCTCTAGGGACCAGTGCCAACAAGACACTTGACTGTTGAGAAAGAGTCTTGTCTCCATTGAACTACCAAGCTGGCAGGGCATCATAGCAAACTGCTTGAAGTACAGGAGCCGGAGTAAGCTGCTAAAGTCCCTTGGTAATGTTCAGAATGGCATAACTGCCACACCAGCTCATGATGTGTTCGTGTGCTCGGTTTTAGCCTCCGAGAGACAGATGTAGAGCATGCCTTTGAAGTCAGTGGAAAGACTTCCACAGGCACTGAATCAGTCCCTTAGTGCTCACTAGCATGAGCGGTCCTGTTCATTTCAAATGCAGACTTAGTGCAAAGCCCACAGAGTTTGTCTGCTTGCATCGATGGTGAATCGTGCTCGGCCACTAGTGGAGAAAGGCCTCTACATGTACCCGTGCCAGGTACCACATAGCAAACATTCACTCTTGTAAGTATTGTGAAAGAGGTACTTCTCACTAATGCCTGGAATGCCCGATCGAAAAGGGAGCCTGGCGGCTCCGGTCAGCACCGCTGACTCGGCCATTAGAAGTCTGGTCGGCAGCGCATCAAGGCTAAGGCAGGCTCCCTGCTTGCCTTGGCTCCGCATGGCTCCTGGAAGCGGCCGATAAGTCCCTGTGGCCCCTAGCCACAGGGGCATCCAGGGAGGCTCTATGTGCTGCCCTCACCCCAAGCCCTGGCTCCGCAGCTCCCATTGGCTGGGAACTGTTGCCAATGGGAGCTGCAGGAGCGGCACCTGTGGATGGGGGCGATATGCAGAGTCATCTGGCCACACCTCTGCCTAGGAGCCACAGGGACATGATGGCCACTTGCAGGAGCTGCCCGAGATAAGCACTGCCTGGAGCCAGCACCCTGCACCTCCCCCACAGCCCAACCACCTGTCCTAGCTGGAAGCTCCCTTCTGCATCCCAAACGCCTCATCCCCGGCCCCACCCAGAGCCTGCACGCCCAGCCAGAGCCATCACTCCTCCTGCACCCCAACTCCCTGTCTGGCCTGTAGCCCCCTCCCACAGTCTGAACCCCTCAGGCCCATCTGCTAGCCCAAAGCCCCCTCCTGCACCCCAAACCTCTCATGCTTGGACCCATCCCAGAGCCCACACCCCCAGCTGGAACCGACACCCCTCCCATACTCCAAACCCCTGCCCAGCCCAGATCCCCCTCCCACAATCCAAACCCCTCATTTCTGGCCCCACACTGGAGCCTGCACCCCCAGCCAAAAGCCTGTACCCCTCCCGCACTCCAACCCCCTGCTCCAGCCCAGAGCCCCCTCCCACCCTCTGAACCACTCAGACCCACCCCCCATCCCAGAGCCCTCTCCTGCACCCCAAACACCCAAGCCACATCCTAGAGCCTGCACCCCCAGCCTGAGCCCTCATCCCCACACCCCAACACCCTGTCCCAGCTCTGAGCCCCCTTCTGCACCCCAAAACCTCTCATCCCTGGCCCCACCCCAGAGCCTGCACCCCCATCCAGAGTCCTCAACCCCTCCTACACTCCAACCCCCTGCCCCAGTCCGGTGAAAGTGAGCGAGGGTGGGGGAGAGTGAGCGATGGAGGGATGAGGACTGGAGAGAGCATGGGGCGGGGCCTCAGAGAAGGGGCGGGGCAGGGGTGGGGCAAAGGTGTTCAGTTTCCTGCAATCAGAAAGTTGGCAACGCTACTTAAGGAATGAAAACTCATGGTAAAACCTGGGTTTCATTAAATATCGCAAACACCAATAACTGTAAAGCAGAAGCAAGACACAGCTGTGCTAAGGCAGGAAAAAAGGGAATAGCTGTTCCATTCATTAGAGGCACATCAGAAAAAAAAAATTCAGATGTAGGTTCAGAGAAACCAAAAGTCTTTTTCCATAACAGTGGGTAACAAAGTAGTACTGATTTAAATTAGGCATTCACTCCCTCCCTGTTGGCCATGTGTCAGTTATAAATGAAATTCTCTGTTCAGGCATCAAAATACATAGAGGTCATTATGACTCAAAGTGGGTGAATATGAAAGATTCTCTTTCATTTCTAGTGTATCAAGAAGATGTAAGTATATGGTGGGGGACGACAAGGACTGTTTAGATAGTTTCAGGCAAAATATAATACAAAGGCAAATCTAAATGGTTGAAGCTAATGTTTCAGCATTAAAAAATTATATATATAATTTATAAGGAGGGGTTTTTTGGTTTGTTTTATGGGGGGGTTGTTTTTTTGTGCAATGGTCAGGTATACGTTTCCAACTTACACAAAATTCGAGTTACACAAGGTGTTCCTTAATGGAACACTTGCGTAAGTTGGGGAGTGTCTGTGTATATATATCAGAGGGGTAGCCGTGTTAGTCTGGATCTGTAAAAGCAGCAAAGAATCCTGTGGCACCTTATGCATATATACACACACACACACACACACACACACACACACTTTGTGTCAGGTATTAAGGATGGATATGACATGAAAGAGTTAGATGACACTGGACACTAACTGGAAGATAGTTCTGTCCAAAAGTTCCATGAATGTCCCTGGCATTCATAAATCAGTAACTGTTACATCATCTCTTATTACTGAACGCGGTGCTATCACCAACAGCGCAAACGGACTAGCACAGTAAATCAGCATGAGAGCTAAGCAAAGCGTCTGCAGTGAAAGTGAAGTTCTTGGTGAAATCCATGAACCTAAGCTTAGAAGAAGACTCAGCCAGGCCTCCCTTCCCCACAATACACCACAGGAGCTTCTGCCTTCTGTTCCAGGTGCCATCATCTGGCACTGGTTGGGGCAGTCGCCTACAAGTCGCCTCAGCATTACTGACTTCAACTGGTCCTTTCCCCTTCCTGCTCTATGTGGTCCATTTAACCACTTACAGATGTTGAGGAGCAGCAAGATCTCTCAGGTGTTCAGGGTAGTAAGCAGGGCCGGCTCCACCCTTTTTGCCGCCCCAAGCAGGAAAAAAAAAAAAGATAAAGCCGCAGTTGGCGGCACTTCGGTGCCAGCTCAGCCGTGCTGCTTAATTCTTCAGCGGCAAGTCAGCGGTGGGTCCTGCACTCCTGGAGGGACTGAGGGATCCACTGCCAAATTGCCAAAGACCCCGGACATGCCACCCCTCCCCTTGGCCGCCTCAAGCAGCTGCTTCCTTTGCTGGTACCTGGAGCCAGCCCTGGTAGGGAGTGGACTGCCACTGCAGCCTCTGCCGTTTGGCAACAGAAAGACATGGGCAGGACAGTCAGCTTACTGAATTTAAGTAGGCTTCAGAGTAGCAGCCGTGTTAGTCTGTATCCACAAAAAGAACAGGAGTGCTTGTGGCACCTTAGGCCTGGTCTACACTGGGGGGGGGTGTCGAACTAAGGTACGCAAGTTCAACTACGCGAATAGCGTAGCTGAACTCGAACTACCTTAGTTCGAACTACTCACCCGTCCAGACGCCGCGGGATCAAAGTCCGCGGCTCCCCCGTCGACTCCGCCACCGCCGTTCGCAGTGGTGGAGTTCCGGAGTCGACGGGAACGCGTTCGGAGTTCGAACTATCGCGTCTAGATTAGACACGATAGTTCGAACTCCGAGAAGTCGAACTCTACACGTCGACCCAGCAGGTAAGTGTAGACCTACCCTTAGAGACCAACAAATCCCTTACATCTTCTTACTATATCTTCCATTCTATGCATCTGATGAAGTGGGCGGTAGCCCTCGAAAGCTTATGCTCAAATAAATGTGTTAGTCTCTAAGGTGCCACAAGTACTCCTGTTCTTTGTGAATTTAAGTAGGAACACAGTCCTACTGAAAGACTGGCAAAGGGATCTGTGCTTCTAACTCCCTTCAGCTCTTTTGAAAATCCTCCTTTGCATCCCAAAGGAGAGAGAATAGATTAAAGCCCAAGTGACTTGCTAAGCAAGGAATAAATTAATGAAGACTAAAGCTGACATGATCAACAAACAAGTGAGGCTGCATTTCTCTACACAAAGGAGTGATGGAAAAGTTAACTAGTCCACCTGCATCTGAGCTACCTCTTCTGGAAATCTAGAAGTAGAAGATCCTCTCAGTCACTTTTTCTACTTGGCTCTCAAAGAGTTGAGGTAAGTGGGCATTAACTTACAGGAGAAAGACCTACACCTATCAGACTATATTCTTGAGGGCAAGAGAAGTACAGATTGATGTACGGATCATAAGAACTAGGCCCTGATATATAGTTTGGCTTTTTACTCATTCTCAGCGCTCCTAAGCAACTCCTGGTTGAGGGAAATGAAGAACCTGTGTTCCATATGTCTTCATTTACAGCACTGGAAAGTAGAAATAATGGAAACTGAAAAAATCTGCAAGATAATGTAACTGAATGTTTTAAAGTCTCACTCAGAACACTGTTGCTCTATATAATATGAATATTATCAATTCTGAACTGACTCAAAGATTTACTTCTTATTTGACAATTGCTGCTTCATTTTGCTGACTCTCAAATAAATGGCGCTTGATTTCCTATTAATCAAAACCTAGTCCTCACACAGACATCACAAGGCAGATGCTAGTTTAAATGGATTTTATAATTACTCACTGAGGGCCAGATCCTCAGAGAAACCAACCTACTGCTTCTCCCACTGACTTGACTGGAATTTGCAGATGTTCAACAGCTGTCAGGATATGGCCCCTTGATGTTTTTAAGACAGCTACACTATGCCGCACACGTAACAACATAACACCTTGGAAAGGGACAACAACATATGATGATAATCATAGACGGTCCAGTTTGTTTCTCTGCCTCCTCTGGCATGAACTTCTGTGTGGTACTAGCACTTGTTTTCGTGTACTGGCTTTGTGCCTATGTCATTGTGTTGTCTTGGCACCCGCTTGTTTAAACATTAACCAATCCGGTGCCCACTCGGTCAAACATGAACCCATCTCTCTAGAATGCTGGTTGAGTTCTCTTACTGGTGGAGGGCTGGCGAGAAGTGCTCCCTCAGCTCGCACAGCGGAGCGCTACGGTTTTGCAGCCACACATTATGAGCCGTATTTCTGGTGGTAGAAGTTCAATTAGCCTGTTGTCCCAGAGTCTACACATCCCTACTCTGTGACTTATAACAAAGCAGCCACCCCCCCACTTTTGGGACATCTCCAAACAGCCTTAGTCCTCACCTGGGCTCCAAACAAGGCCTGATCTCCCAGCCCAGTAAAAGCACTGGAATGAAGAGATTTTAGATTAGGAAATTCAGCCAGTAAATAAGGTCAGAGAAAAGGTGGGGATTGAGCCAGAGGAAGCATAACCGCACAGATCCCCTGGCCATGGCCATCTGTTGTGGGGAATCACAACCGTGGACCTGAAGCCGCTGTAGAGGTTGCTGAATGGCTGTTACTCTGTGTCCTGATTACCCAGAAGCTTAATGGGATTTCCACAAGAAACTAAGAAGAGAATCTGGCCCGTATTCATTAAGGTAGCAGCATCCAGCTGCACAGCCACAGAGATCCTCCCCAGGCAAGTCAAACCCTGGAGATAGGTTGGGGGCTGCATTTCAGGGGTACCTCCCTGCGACTTGGCACCCAGATCCCTGCGCGGCAGAATGCAAGTGCTGAGCATGGTCAGTCTAGGGATGTGCACACCCACTCATCCTCCCGCAGCAGAGAGGGGTGCATTAAGGGCACTTGTGGCTGCTTCAGCAATGGGGCTTATACAGTCTCCTTGAGCAGCAGTGGAACCATGCAGCAGGCTTGGGTGTGTGAGGGATAACTATTCCCCTGCCCTCCAACCAGTGCATCTCATCCTCACGTAGCGTAGCTACTTGGCTGACTGGTACAAGATCTGCCCTTAATTTGCAATAGATCATTAGTGCAAATGGGTGAGGTTCACTTATAGTCCACATGAAAGGAAAACACAAGGATAAATGGATGCATGAACAAGAAGGAGGGAAGATGTGATCTATCCCCATTCTAAAGGCAAAAAGCACAACACATTCCCATCGACAAATCACAACTCAGATTGAAATGAAGAAATGGACCCAAGTTTTCTGCCTTGGTAAGCCAGGAAGAAAAGGGCCTTTAAAAAAACCCATCACCCTCTGGGAAAGGAGACTCCCGATTCTCCTTGCACCTTGCGTCAGCATTACTAATGCCTGTGATATTTGGTGTTTTCTTTAATGCCCTAGCTCCTGGAGTCACGTGACTTTGTGAGAATCTCAGCTTTCATTTAAAAACAGAAACGAATTTCTATCCCTCATGACAAGGGAGAAAAATTGAACATGGGTTAACATTTTCAGAAGTATCTAAGAGGCTTAAAAAGTTAAAGGCCCATTTTCAAAAAATGGCACTTTAGATTCACTGATTTTCAGTGAGACTAAGGAGCCTGAGTCTCATGCAAAGTCAATGGATCTTAAGTACCACTTTGGAAGATTTTACCCCCTGAACCCTAAAGGCTTAAAAAAACTAGAAGGCAAACACAAAACAAAACTAAAATCAGGTTTGGCTGAAAATTTTTCCAGCCGATCTCATGATTCCTGGGGAGGCTGGGAAATCATTTTGGTACACTTGGCGCTGCTGACTCTATTTATACCTGTGTCAAGTATGTGTAACACCACCACCAGTGAGAGTAGTGAACCTCCATTTGGAAACATTTTGCACTCACTTGGCAGAGGTGCAAGTGACTATAAATTGCAAAGCAATTTATATATTATATCGCATGCACACAGACTATTTAAAGCTATTCCAGTTTTCAATGATATTCAGCCGAGATCCCCTATAGATTTTTCGCTTGCTGTTCACATTCGGGGGTTGGGGGTGGAGGACGCAAGCACTGATGTGAATTTGTTACAGAAAGCCCAATGCATTTTTCTCTGTTAAAATATCAAGGGTGAATTAACTTGAAAGGTTAAAGAAAAAAACCTATTGGTAACATTGCCTTTGTAACAGTTCTTCAGACAGTCATTGAATTTCCCTCCGCCCATTTTTTTAATGTTGACTGCTGTTTGAGCACAGACTAAGCACAAGAGAAATTACAAGAATAAACTGACAGCTACTGTACTTATGGTTGTTGAATTGAATCCTCAGGGCAAGATTTAATATTCGCACCCAAAAGTATATTTAAATAATATTGAGGTTGGGTTCTGCCACAAGCCAACAAATGCCTGGCAATTCAAAGGTAAGGATGATTCTTCATCACTGATGCTCATAACCCAAAAGGAGGGAAAATTGTGTAAATTAAAGACATAATTTCTGCCTCTCTTTTGCATTCTCTGGGATTTGTTACACTGAGAATGGCATTTTAAGCACAGCCTTTTGTATATTACATGCAAAAACAAACCCCGGCATTCAGGCAATATTAAGTTTGCAAAATAAATCAGAAAATTTAAAAGCTAAGGTCCTTATAGAACAGCAAAATAAGTCACATTACAAATCCCGCGTTTGGTGTTTGCGTACATACCTCTCAACCTGCCAAGTGCAAGCGTGGAACATGTGTGATAGAGACCCAAACTCAGCGACACAAAAATATTATCCTCGCAAGGAGCATAAAATGTGGTGGGTGTGATTTCTAAAGTGTAAATATTTTGTGCGTAACCCCTATTTTCCTTATTCTTCATTTCTGATGTAAATAGTTTTCAGCAATAAGCCAGGGAACACTGACTTTTTGGAAAGGTTAGTTAACTTTGGGAGCAAAATGTGTTTTGCCCCTTGAAGTGACAGGGAATTTATTTTTTTTTAAATAGCAGCTATTCTTGCAATCCTCTCTCAGGCTGGTACGGACTAATTGTATATATTAAGGCTGTAGAGCTGGGTTCATAAACTGTACTATTTCAAGCTATACATTAAAAAAGAAATCAAGAATAGAAAGTTCTACATAGATACAACATGGGTGAGTTGACTTTGATTTTTGCATTTCCTGAATGTTGACAATTTATTTCAGCTGTGCAATTTCACAATGGCACTGATTTGGGTATGTGTGCGTAGGGGGAAGGGGGAGGTTGCATTAAGTTTCCTAATATTTTGTAGAGGGGGGAAAAATAGGATCAAGACTCTACCACACTCGGTTTTGTACAGCACAGATGAAAGCATGAAGAAGTTTATAATCCCAGGCCTCAGTTGTTCAATTTGCTCCCATGCAGAGTTCTATTGAATTCAGTGGGGCTGCCCGCGTGGGTAAGTTTTGGGGAGTTTAATTTAAAACACGATGCAGCAACTGTTGACAAACTTGAGGAAAAGATGGAGGAGGGCGGACTAGGGCAACAGGAAGAACATATGGTCCCACAGACTAAGGAAACTGTATGCATGACTTGATACATAAAAATAATTGTACAGGATTGCTTTTTAAATAAAGACATATATCTATACAAATCACACTGCACCTCTAACTAGCCATCATACACTTCCACAGTATATGTATATGTCCAGCATGCACCTCTGAGACATGTTTTTGTTGCAATTTTTGCAGTGTCCATTAAACACTGCGAATTAAGAAGGCCCCCGTACTTTACATTTTCAAGGCTTGTTATATTTGGTGTTAGGCAAAAGAGTTGTCTCTGATTGCCAAGATAAAGGTGAGTCTCCAGATACGTTTCCCATGCAAGTTTACACGTTTCCAAGCTATTATCCATTCACTCAACTCCATTGCAAACACAAACAATTCATGTAGTCACTGCAGGTGTGTGTGTGTTAAGATGGAGGAGAGAGCGAGGGAAAACACAAGAGAAGGTAAGAATACTCACCAGCTGGAAGAGCAACCAGTTAAAGAATGGTCATTTCAAGGTTGCAGACATTTCCCTCTGCCAAATTAAACGGGCCAACTCCAGAAAGGCATGCTGGGAAAAAGTTTCTATAGGAATGCAAGTTTCATTAAAGGTCCTTTGGGGAAAGGGGTTGCTTCCACCTTTGAGTGCTACATCACAAGGGCTAGCAGGCAGCAGAGTGAGGGTTTTATGAATGTAAATGGTACCTACATTTTGGACTTAGGTGCCTAATGTTTGAGTGAGGTGCCTAAGATCTTTTATGAATCTAGCCTGAACTGCCTATCCCTGTTGTGATGGGGTTGGGACTCACCACCATGGCGCCTCCCGCTGGTCGCTCTGGGAATTAGCTCAGTCCTTGGTGGAGCAACCTCTGCCAGTGGTGTCCCATCCATTGTCTCTTCCTTGCTGGTGACTGGACCCACATTGCTTCCCGCTCGGCAGCGTCCTCTTCATGACACTGCCCTCCGGCAGTGCCCACTGCTCCCGTCTCATCCCCTTCTGGGGGTCTGGTGTTATCAACAGTCCTTCTCTGCACCCCAGCCATGGTCAACCACACCCCAAAGTCTAACCCCTATGTCAGGGGTCTGGTGCAGTCCACTCTCACCACATCCCCTGGCTGGGTGTTCATGCAACAGGGAAAGAGGGGACCCAGGCCCAACCTCTACACTGGGTCCCAACCCAGGGACCCTTTGGTGGTAGCCTCCCTGCCCTCCTTCTCTCCCCTTGTGCACCTCTCTCCCTGGACCGCTTCCCCTTTGCACCAGCTAGGCCCTTCCCTCAGGGCCCGCAGCCTGGCAGGTAGCAGGCTGGAGTTCCCTTCTACTCCCCCAAGCCTGCCCAGCACTGCGCTGTCCCAGGTGCTGGTCTCCTCCCTCAGGAGAGGAATCTTCCCCTCTGAAGGTCTGGGAGAGACTCCCTGCTCCTCGCCTAGGCAGCCTTTATATATGGCCCAGCCTAGCCCTCATTGGCTGGCTCTAATCTTGGTCCTGATTGGCTCTCAGTAAGCCTTCTCTGATTGGCGGCCCGCCTGCACAGGCGCACTTGTCTGCTGCAGCCCACACTCTCAGGGAGTGGGGCAGCTGCCGCACTATACCTGTTAATACTACAATAGCTTTTAAATGGCAGAAACAAATGTCTTTGACAATCAGTCTTAAAATTCACTGCAGAGCTAAGATCTTACATGCCAAATTTTATGACTTAATTGCAAACACTTGGGAAAAAGCCCTCCAATTTATCATGTGAGTGATGGTATCACTTCGCTTTCAACAGCAAATACAGAAGCCAGTATTTAATAGGAAACTTTTGGGTAGCTAAGCAATGAATATTATGCCTACCACCGCACTAGCAGCCAGCAAAAATTACAGCGATCACCCTAATCGCTTTGCTTGGGTTTTTCATCCCTTTCCCTCACACTCCATCTGCCTTGCCTATATGGGCCCCAATCCTACAAACTCTTACACACGGGCTTAACTTTACTACCGTGACGCATCCCACTGAAATCAGTTAAGCCCCTGCATAAGTGTTTGTAGGATCAGGGTCTTAGACTGTAAGCTCTCTGGGGAGGGACTTGTGCCAAGGTTTTCAAAAATGACTAATGACTTTGGGTGCCTCCATTTTTGTGATTCCAAATGGAGACTCTTGAAAGGGGCGCGGGCTCTGGGAGGGAGTTTGGGTGTGGGGTGCAGGCTCTGGGCTGGGGCAGGGGGTTGGGGTGTACGAGGGGCTGAGGAGTGCAGGCTCCAGCCTGGCGGCGTTTACCTCAGGTGGCTCCCAAAAGTGACTGGCACATCCGTCTGGCAGTGGGTCCTGGGCAGGGGTGCCAGGAGATCTCTGCATGCTGCTCCTGCCTGCAGGCACCGTCCCCACAGCTCCCAATCGCCGCAGTTCCCAGCCAATGGGAGCTGTGGAGTCGGTGCTCGGGGCGGGGGCAGCACGCAGAGACTCTCTGCCCCTCCCCAGGGGCCACAGAGATGTGCCAGCTGCTTCCAGGAGCGGCGTGGAGCCAGGGCAGGCAGGGAGCCTGTCTTAGCCCCACTGTGCTGCTGGACTTTTAGACCCTAAAATCTCCCAGTTTGGCTTCAGTAGCCTCCGGAATATAGATCCTGATTCCGGGAGACTCCCGGAGAAAGTGGGAGGATTGGCAACCCTAAATGGAATATGAAAAAGGCCCTGTGAAATTTGCAGGGTTGGGGATTTATTTTTCAATGCAAGGCAGAGTCACTGGAAGTGTTTGCATGTCACGGGCTATGCACGGCCACAAGCTCCCCCCACCCCCAACTGCTGTGATGTTTTTCCAACAATGAGGAGGTGGAAGTGGGGATCTCCCACTTCCACCTCCCCGCTGAGGCTACAGCTGCTTGTGGTGGGGCGGTTTAATGAGCTGGTCCTATCCCAGAGGGTGGCAGGAAAGCTGAGAGCTCGTCCTATCCCAGAGGTTTGGCGCGGAGGTGGCTCATCTCATGGCACCGGCTGGCCAGCCCAGCCCAGCCCAGGGCAGGGATCGGGGCCTTTCTCACTCTGCACTTGGCTCTGTCCCAGGTGGCCTCTGCTGCTTCCTGTCTGGCCAGCAGGGAGACGGGGACAGCAGGCAGAAGGGGACATGGCAGTTAGGAGCCTGGGTCCATTCCACTGTAGGAGACACCAGAGCACCAGCTGGCAAGCAGCTGAGACTGGATCTACCATTTAGAGCATGAGCAGGTGGGAACGTATTGGGGTGGGGGCAGGAGGCCTCTATCCCAATTCCCCCTCTGGGACAAGGTCCTCTCCCACTCCTGCTTCTGCTCCGAGCAGCGGATCCCAGTCTTAGCCAGCACTGTGGTGTCTCCCCCGGGGCCTGCCATGAGACAGGCCGGGGTTCCTAATTGCCATGCACTGTCAGTGCTTCCCCCCTCTCCTTGCCAGCAGGACAAGCAAGAGGAGCATCGGCCTGAGCTCCTGCTGAGTGCACAGTGGGCACTGCATGGGGAGATCCGCCCCCCGGCCCACCACCACACCCATTCCCCGCATTTCCCCACAAGCAGCCACATTAGCCCAGTACCGTGATTTGCCCAACAACGGGGCGGCTGAAGCAGGGATGGCTGTTTCTGCCTCCCCACCACTGGGGAAATCAGGGTCTCGGGCTAATTGAATGATTTCCGTGCAATCGGTGAAACTGTGATTTACACAGGGCCTTAAGTATGAACTGGATCCTCCTCTGCGGACGGAGCAAGAGCAAAAGGAGCATTCCTCCTGCACTCCTGGAATTGCTAAGAATCACTGACATTCTGGTTTTCAAAATTTTCACTGTCAAGGTTAGCAGAGCACACGTTAAATGGATTAAGTATTGGCTAAATGACAGATCTCATAAAATAGTTGTCAATAGGGAATCATCATCCAATGAGAGGTGTTGCTAGTGAGGTTCTGCAGGGATCCGTACTAGGCCTGACACTATTAAACATTTTCATCACTGCTCTGGAAGTAAATATAAAATCACTGCTGCTAAAATTTGTGGAGGATACAAACCCTGGTGGAACTGTAGAAGAGGCCAGGGCTGTCGTACAGAGTTATGTGGATCACTTGGTAACCTGGACCCATTGAAACAAAATGTGTTTTAATACCGCCAAATGCAATGTTATACATCTAGGAACAAGATATGCAGGCCACACGTACAGAATGAGGGAACGTGCCCTCGAAAGCCATGAGGTTTATGGGCTCAGAGTGGACAATTTGCTTAATGTGAGCTCCCAGTGCAACGCTGTGGCAAAATGGATTAATACAATCTTGGATGTATAAACTAGAGAGCAATAACCAGGGATAGACAGGTGATCCTATCTCTTTATATGGCACTAGCGAGACCGATAGTGGAATATTGCGTCCAGTTCTGGTGTCCACAATTTTAAAAGAGATATTGTAAAATGACAGAGGGTGCAGAAAAGAACACACACATGTTTTGAGGGCTGAACAAAATGCCTTTCAGTGAGATACTTAAGGAGCTCAATATGGTTAGTTTATCCAAAACTTGATTACAGAGTATAAGTCCCTTCCTGGGGAGAAAATACCATGTTTTAAAGAGCTCTTTAATCTCAGAGAGAAAGGCAGAACAAGAACCACCAGGAACAGGTGACTCCAGATGATTTAAAATTAGAAATTAGGCACAACTTTTTTGACAGTGAGGGTGATGGCCCACTTCCAGGAGAAGCTGTGGATTCTTGATCTCTTCACACCAAGATTGGATGCCTTTCTGGACGATCCGCTTTGGTCAAACACAAGTTATGCTTTAGTCACACATCAATTATTGGGTACAATATAGGGTAACTGGATTTGATGCAATGGCCTGTGGTATACGGGAGTTCAGATTACATGGTCAAATGGTCCCTTCCCAACTCTCAAAATCTTTTAATCTATCAATGAATTTTTTGTGCCCTCCTGAAGCACAATACCTGCTTCAGCTCCCGTCTGGGTTTTGTAGTTCTGTACCACTGGCAGTGCAGGGCAATCAGACACAACTGGGCCCTGTACAGGCCATAAACTTTTCCACTCCCATCAGAACAGTGTTTGAGAGAAAACAGGGTTTTTAATGTGGTGACAGGCTACTTAATGTAAAAGCCATTCCAGGTTACTCCTAGAGCACCCACAAACTTCACATGGCTAAACAGGCAATCACAAGATGTACTAGCAGATGTTACTCTGACCATCACTCAGCATAGGAACAACCAGTTTTGCACAGCGTCGCTGCCATTTACAAGGGTCACCAGGGAAATCAACACTACAACAGATCTTTTACAGAGGACCTGGCACTTCATGCTGGCGTAAACCCAAATGCAGGAGGCAGATTTCTGCTCTTAGATCTGCATAGTTGATTTTGCGTTTGCTATCCCACGTTCCTTCCAGGCAGAGCCCTTTGTCCAACATCAGTGGCTAGGATGCTAGCCCCTCGGTCACTGAAATCCAGAGAAGGAATCTGCCGTGTAAATCTGAGAGAAGCAGCTTGCCCCCAATTTGTACATAAAAGGATTGCTCCTGCTGTTCATCTAATGCTGACAGAAAGCGTGGCTCACAATTTGCCGCCAGAATACGTGAAATGTTTGGCAGGAATTTATCAAAGAAAAGGCTCCCTTTCTTAGCTAAACCTGAAATGGCGCTCCTAAAAAGTCCAGGCAGTAATCACTAGAAAACAGTCCTTGTAAGAAAAAAAAGTCATCACAGAACAAGAGAGAGTTTTCCTGCTCCACAGGAAGGCCACTTGTAAAATCACCTAGGAAACATTAGCATTCTGGTTGCAGGACATAAAAGGTTGTATGCAGTATAGAGGGTTTCAAGAGGCAGCAAGCAGCGGCAACACTAAATGGATTCTGAGGACATCATGAGTCAGACAGCCAAATTTAGTTTTCGGGGCTGGATTGCCAGCTGGTGTAAATCAGTGTAGCTGCATGAGCCATGCGCTGTTTTACACTCAGTCAGGGTTTGGCTTTGGAGTGGGGACTTTGCAGAACCCCACAGGTTAAGACTGATGCTCCTCAGCTTTCCAAAATCAGGATGTGATACCTGTAAAATAGAGGTGATTGGAAAATTTCTACTGAAATTAATTTTCAAATGATGAACATTGGGAGGGTGATTATGGAAAAAAGAATATTTTCTTAGCAGCTCTGCTTTTCAGAGTCCATACTTGGGCAGGAGTTCTCCAAGGAAAACTCAGTTGCTTCGAGAAGCAATGCTCCAGATGCAATAGATGACACACACTCCTCTGAGTCGTCTTAACCAGTGCTCCAGCACGGGGCACACCGTGCTGCTAGTGGTGTCCTCTGCCAAATAATATAAGCAGAATGGAGAGAAACTGGATGATTTCTTTCCCCCAGGGCTTGAACAGACTTTCCCTTCTGTTTGAATCTGCATGGATAAGCTTCCCTGTGAGTTTAGAGTCAGAAGAGAACAAGCTCAGTTGAAAAGAACCAAGTTTCAAAAGGTTTTCAAGTAGAAACCATAAAAAGTACCACCAATGGAAGTGGAGTTTGCATGAAACAAACGTTTGTGAGCCTTAGGCCTAGATCTAATGCCTGTTGAAATAAATGGAAGAGCTCCCAGTGACCTGAATGTGGTTTGGATCAGGCCCCAATGAACCATTCAGAGAACTCTCATGTGGGTTTTGTGAATTTCACAGGTTTGGGGTTTTCTTGCAGAAAGTTTTGATAGCTCTAGTCATTTTTTTGGTTATTACAAATCTCATGGTAATTTTCACAGGGAACAGGGATACTGGCCCCATGGCTACATTCCAAATGAGTCAGAACATTCTGCCTCTGTAACATTTCCAGTGCAGTTTCAATTGGGTGTTGTCAGCCTTCACCGGCTGTTCTGAACAGCTGCCTGATGTTTCTTTAAGACGTTTAAAAGCTTCTGCCTTCCAGCATGCCCCACAGGAGGGAAGATGAGGGGATCCTGGCACTGGTTCTCAGTTCCTACATTGTTCCTTTTGGTGCGGAGGCTAACATGGCTTTAGACTGGCCTTGCATCCCACTACTTTGGTACCATTCCATAGTCTGCCCAGTCCCTAGGCCCTTTATGAGCCATGGGAAGCAGAGAATAACTCTGACTACACTTCCTCTCCAATCCCTCCTTCCCACTCCACCCTCTCAACCAACGCCCCAACTCACCCCTTAGGCCTGGGAGTAGGGATAGCATATAGCCCTTATATTCATTCTACGCCAGCCAGCGAAGCCTCCAGCATGAGAGGTATTCTCAAGGAGCCATTTCTGCCCCCTGAATGCTAACCATCAGACCTTTGTATCACGGATAACCAGGGTCCTGTACAAATGGGGGCCATTCCTCAGTTGGTATAAACAGTCAGAGCTCTGTCCACTTCAGAACTACATCAATTTACACCAGCTGAGCATCTTTGCAATCATTCTATCAAGTGCTCTGGGATTCGGTGCCAACAGAATGTCAATCATTCTTAGCACTTATCAGACTTATGCGGTATCCATCATTTATTCCAAATATGTATTCAGTATCCGAGATTAAACTAAACCACTTGAAGCAAATCTGGTTCTTACAGTAGTATGAGCTGAAGAAATTCTGAAACAGAAAAACTTTACCAAGAAAGCAGACAGAGAGAAGAGAGAGAAAAAAAACAACTTTTACTAAGCTGATTGATCCCACAGCTGTCAAGTCGTATTATTACCAGTAAACTAGACACTGCTGGGAACACAGATGTTGATCTAATATATTTGGTTGTTGATCTAATTTATGCCAACCTCCATCTCCCACTTGTTACATTTTCAGACAAGCACCTTTGTGTTTTCTCCCATGCTTGGGAGGTGCTCCAACAGGGTGCATCTACCCTGCAGTTGACACCTGCGTCAGCTGACTCAGGCTCCCGGGGCTTGGGCTAGGGGGCTGTTTAATTGCGGTGTAGACATTCAGGCTCAGTCTGAGCTCTCGGACCCTCCCACCTCGCAGGGTCCTAGGGTCTGGGCTCTAGCCGGAGCTCAAATGTCTACACCACAATCGAACAGTCACGTATGCCGAGCCCTGCGAGCCTGAGTCAGCTGGCACGGGCCAGCTGCGGGCGTCTAATTGCAGTGTAAACATCCCCATAAACATCCACAAAGCTAACTCATTATCCACCTTCCAATCTCTCCTCCCTTTCCTTTGCCAATGATACAGACAAAAAACTTCAAAACAGTTAGGCTGCTGGTGGGCCAAGACGACTGCCTCTCATGCTATCCTGAAGTAGCTTCTCTGGGGGGAAAAACGAGGGGTGTGTGTGTGTGTGTGTGTGTATAATTAGCTGAACATGAGCTCCCACTGCGATGCTGTGGGCTAATTCGATCCCGGGATGCATGAACAGGGGAACCTTGAGTAGGATTAGAGAGGTTATTTTATAGTTGGCCCTGGTTGGCCTGTTGGAATACTGGGTCCAGTTCTGGTGCCCACAATTCAGAAAGGATGTTAAGACATTGCAGAAGGTTCAGAGAAAAGTCCCTAACAACTTATAAACTAAAGAAACGAGAGGGTTCTGAGATACCCAGAGATCTTGAAAGGTGGGTTGTGGGGGGGTTGTAGATCATGGTAGCAGTGGAAGTATGTCTGCAGGTTTTGCATCTGTTGTTCTGGAAGGGTCTGGTGCCACTTTGAATGGTGTATCCCAGCCTGTGGGGAGCTTGCTTCTGATGATGAGCTTGGAGAGGGTTTTTTTTTTTTTTTTAAGGTCAGAAGAGGGGGTTGAGAAAAGATTTCTTTCAGGATGGAGTCCCCATTGAGTAGGAGTTATAGCTGCTTGATGATACCCCAGGGGGGTGACAACAAGGGGTGTGTGGTTGGAGAGGTTTTTATTTCTGTATTGAAGCAGGTGCTCTCCAGATATTTACCGTATTTATCGGCGTATAACACGCACAGGCGTATAACACGCACCTTCATTTTAAGGGGGAAATTTCAGGAAAAAAACTTAAATTTCAAATAAAGGACTTTGAAGCAAAATAAGGGTAGCTCAGAACTTGTTTTATTAATATTATTACCACTTATAAGGTAAATAATGTAAAAGGACAGTAAAAACAACTGTTTTAACAAAGAAACTTGGATATTCTATATTTTTACAAAAGTTTACTCAGAAATCGCTACTATCTGGGAAACCAAGAAACTCTTCATCTTCACTGCTATCTTCAAAATCACAATGAACACTGCTGCTTTCACTGCTACTATCTTCATAAATCAGATCATCTTCTTCCCCATCCAAAGCATTACTTATGCCACATTTTTTAAAAGATTTGATAATAATATCTTCTTTAACTGCGTCCCAAAAGGGAGAAGAGGCACCTTTGAGTGCAGTATGAAAGAATTTTTATTACAAGATACAGTATTAGTAACTCACATTTAAACAAAGGGAAAGCCTGTGTTAGTTAGAAGAAGTGTCAGGTCCGCTTCACCAATTGCTCTTTTCCTGATATGGCAGAGGACGCAAGCGGGCTGCGGTTTCCAGCAACAAGAGGCAGCGGGTGACGTCACTCACTTATTTTTTTTGTACTCTACTTGTACCTGACGGGTACAAGCTCTCCTGCCTCAGACAACTCTCGCGAGGCTGCAAACTCTCGCGAGGCTGAAAACTCTCGCGAACCGTGCAGAGCGTTACCGTGGTTACGCTCCGCCGGCCGCGAGAATTAGACGTGAAGAGGAAGGCGCGGGTTGCCTGAGCAGTTACCGATGGCGGCTACTGATCCACTCGCCGCTACTAATCCACTCGCCGCCGCCGCCATACGGTATGCACATGTATTTTGCTATACTTGATAATATATTGAAAATTACATGGCTTCTTAAGGTTATATCGGCGTATAACACGCACACATCATTTGCCCCCTATTTTCAGGGGAAAAAAGTGCGTGTTATACGCCGATAAATACGGTAGGTTCTATTGTTTGTTTCATGGAACCAGTATAGTCAAAAGAAAAGTTTAACCCAAAGGTATCATTTCAGTTTAAAGGAAGAGATTAAACAAGTTTAGTTCCCCTCTCTCAACGTCTTTATCGGCTGGAACAGTCACATTGAATTTTCCCCATCTCCTGGCAGGAACAATACCTGATAGGACTCAATGAAGGTTCCATCCCACAATTTCTAATTCCATCCCATAATCTCTCCCTCTTCGCCGTTGTTTGAATAGCTCAGCTCGTTTGCTTCTCCTTTTTCATATGTTACACTTCATCTTCAGTCATGAAATCATCAGCATGATTTTCCTGTGTGGGGGTAACAATCCCAATGCCTTGTTAGAGGTTAAGCCCTCTTTGGAAAAAGTCGAGAAGGGAAATATTCAAAAACACACGCACCTAAGGACACTTGAGCAGCCGACAAGTGCTGCTTCGTGATGGAAGTTCTGCTGTGCAGCGGAAAGCACAACTGTGCAGAACAAAACACTTTTAAAGCATTAACAAGAGGCAGGAGGGTCTAGAGACAAAGCTTAGCAACACAGGGCTCAGACTGTGCATGTGAAGAGCTGATGCAAACAGCTACACAAAGGAAGCCACTTCCAGTGTGCAAAAAATGACAAACTCCATTGGTCCTTCCAAACCCATAAACAACCTTATTTATTCTGAAGCACCATCTACTGGCATATTTTCTATTAACTATTGACAGACATATTGATGTGGAGCACTCTTGTAACAACATGCTGGCACCAGTGTCAGGCCAGGAAACAAAGACATTTAAGTCAGGGTGACAGCCGGGTAGTCCTATGGCCTGCGTTATGCAGAAGTTCAGACTAGATAACAGTGGTCCCTTCTGGCCTTACATTCAATTAAAATAATTTCCTGGTCTACATATTGGAGATAGTAACTCACAGAGGTGTCATGAAGTTTCCCGCATTATGGCTTGAGCTTTGCTTGGAGAATCTGTTTGCTTATTTAAGACGTTGAGATTCTGGGATAGGAGGTGCCGTAGGAGTGAAAGGTATTGTTATTCTCTGGGTATACATGCCTGTCACCTGTGACAAATATCAGAAATGGCCCTTGGAGGCACTGATGTATTTATCTTTTGTTTGACACGAGAGGCAGGCAAGCTCCTTCGTACCACACAATACATCCTGGAGGCATCCCATGGAAATTCACCCAGCCTGGCCATGTTTCCTGTTGCTCGGCTCTGAAGCCTGGGGAGCTGTCATGTTCAAACCTCCACATCAATTTATCCTTCAAAGGCCCAAGCCTGTGCAGAACACAAGCTCCGTCCGTGTGACTCCATGATCCTGGGCTCTCCTGGAATTTAGATTTCAGCTGTCAGCTGTATGTTAAACCTCTCATAGAAGTGTCATTTCATGCTCTGCTAACTTCCCCCCAGAGGACCTGCTTAGAGCCTTCGTACTCTTGATCTGCATGACAAAAGGCAAACAATACCTAACTAGTGTGCATATTTCTTCAGCTGCAGCAACACCTTCCGCTAGACAAGTGCTGGATCCTAATTGATACCAAATGAAGGTTTCTAAGTCTCCCCGATTTACACAGCTTCTATACCAGTGTGATTCCATTGACTTCAGCAGATTTAATGCTCAGTGCTTCTACTGTGTTTAGCTGTATTTGTGGCGTGTGAGGCAAGAGCCTTGCTGTGCTGTTCCCCACCTGCTTGAGACACAATTTTTTTTAAAGGGCCCTGGAGGTTTCCGAGCCAGGCATCTCGCAGAGCGTGAGGGACGTTAACCAGAACATTGTGTTTCTTATGTGAACGATGCGTTTGTCCCTCATGGTGTGTAAGGAATCAGTCTATGCAGATGCTGTTTTCCTGAGTATGTAGCCATGCCCTTGATGAGGCGATGTCTCTGAAGCCTTTGGGGCAATGTGAAAACAGCCTCCTGAGACCTTCATAATCTCATGACCAAGTGAACAATCCTATTGAGATGGGCGTGAAGGTGGGATCAGGATGTCATTCAAATTTGAGGTATTTTGATGGCTCCCATCACTGCAATCGGTTTTGAAGACCTCACACACAGTAATTTGTTATTACTTCTCTCAACTCCCCCCCACCCCCCTGTGGGGTAGGCTTGTATTATTACCCCAATGGGAGCAGGGGCGGCTCCAGGCACCAGCGCACCAAGCACGTGCCTGGGGCGGCAAGCCGTAGGGGGCGGCCTGCCGGTCGCCATGAGGGCGGCAGTCAGGCTGCCTTCGGCGACATGCCTGCGGGAGGTCCGCCGGTCCTGCAGTTTCGGCGTCGGGTACACCGAAGCCATGGGACCGGTAGACCTCCCGCAGGCGCGCTGCCGAATCCACGTTACCAGAGGACCTCCCACAGGCATGCCGCCGAAAGCTGCCTGACTGCTGTGCTTGGGGCTGCAAAATACATAGAGCCACCCTTGCTCAGGAGCCAGTGCACAGACAGAATCCAAAGGTCTGCTCCAAAAGCTATTACCAATGGAAGGATTCCTGGGACAGAGTGCCATCTCGTGGACATGGCTTGAACCAACAGGAAGTGCAGAGGGAAGAGGACGTAGCCTAGACCAGTGGCTCTCAACCTTTCCAGACTACTGTACCCCTTTCAGGAATCTGATTTGTCTTGCGTACCCCCAAGTTTCACTTCACTTAAAAACTACTTGCTTACAAAATCAGACATAAAAATACCAAAGTGTCACAGCACACTAATACTGACAAATTGTTTACTTTCTCATGTTTACCATATCATTATAAAACAAATCAACTGAAATATAAACATTGCACTTGCATTTCAGCGCATAGTGTATATAGAGCAGTATAAACAACTCGTTGTCTGTATGACGTTTTAGTTTGTACTAATCTCGCTAGTGCTTTTTTTCTGTGGCCAGTTGTAAAACTAGGCAAATATCTAGATGAGTTCATGCACCCCCTGGAAGATCTCTGCATACCCCCAGGAATATGTGTACCC
Organism: Mauremys mutica; assembly: GCF_020497125.1. Lineage (NCBI taxonomy): Eukaryota > Metazoa > Chordata > Testudines > Geoemydidae > Mauremys > Mauremys mutica. The sequence continues at coordinate 6,232,495 of NC_059081.1, read as the reverse complement.
CTGGTTGAGAACCACTGGCCTAGACAGATATATGGAGTCAGAGTTTGGTGACTAAGAAAGAAGTTAAATCTTGTTTCATCCTTGATGTAATAGCGATTCATAACAGCAATTTGCTGAAACCTGAGACTTCCCTGCTTCCTTGAGAATTCTACCACTCTCTCTTTTACGACAACTCTCTTTTAACAGTGAAGGTAACTAACCACTGGAACAACTTACCAAGAGATTCTCCATTACTGGACATTTTAAAATCAGGATTGGATGTTTTTTTCCTAAGACAGAGAAATCATAGAAAGGCTAGAAGGGACCGCAAGAGGTCATCTGGTCCATCTCCCTGCAATCAGCAGACCAAGTATACCTAGAGCATCTGTGATGGGAGATATAAACTCCACACTAGCATGGAAGGGGTGAAGGAGCAGCTTTGGATTGGAGTGACCGTACACTTCCAAACCTGCAAACCGTGCCAGGACTGGAAGAGGAGTTCAAAGATAGAAGTTTGTGGCCAAGCTGTAATTTGAACCCAGGTTTCTCAAATCCCAGTCTACTATCTTAACGAAAAGACCATGCATTTTCCTGTACCGCTAGAGTTTTAGCTTCGGCGCATCTCGAGGGCTGACCTCATATTTCTGAGTGCTCTCTATCTCTATCTGTATCTATGTAAATGGTTAATAAACAAGATGCCAGAAGGTGACACTAAAGAATATGGGATTTGTCAGACCAATAGAACTTGTTTTGCATTCAGCAAATGGCCTCTTCTAGCAGCAGTTTACACCAGCTCTTAACATCCATGTGGCTTTTGAAATAAATAAATTTCGAAATATTGGGATTTTTTGCACTCTAAAAGGCAGTACAAAAAAAAAATCTTCCAGACCAGCTGAACAGGAGATTTTTTAAAAAAAAAAACTCTTTCAAATCAAAATGTTGTCAGAGTTACCGTTTTCTTTGACAAATATTTTTGAATATATCCCAAAGATGAAGGATCTAGGAATTTATTTTTTCCCTGATGTGTCCACAAAGCTACTGAATGTTACATAAGGCAGTGGTCTAAGTTAAAGACAGAGGTTACTAGTGTCAAAAATATTTTGACGTAGTGCTCATGTATTAAAAAACGAAGTGACTTTTAAATGAGCACCTCCTTCCACCCCCTCCTCTGCCCCATGGCGATATGATTGTTTTTCTGATGTTCTGGTCCAGGAACAAAGTAACTAAAAGGTCAACACCACCACAATAACACATGTAGTGAGAGACAGCAGTTTGGTTTAGTTTGAACCTCTAACTTGTGTTTATCACAGATTCAGCAGAAACAGCATATCCTTGCAGGCAACTGTAATTTGTAAACACAGAGAAGGTTCCAAGAGGAATGCTCATTGCAAGCTGAATATGCAAATTATTTGGGCAATGTCATTTGTCTTAATATTATTCTAGTTAAAACCTGCCATCTTTTGAAGAACTCACGTCTCTACTGCCTCCAGCCATTTGATGTCTGTTTCATTTTGCAACTGCTTCCAGACCATGGAGTAATATTGGTAGTACACCGCTTTATAAATTTTCACTCCATATGTTCATCAATTTCTGTGCAGCACTTGTAGCTAAAGCACATCTCCTTTTAACCTCATCCTCGATGGAATCGTCGGCACTGATCAAGCTTGAGATGAGATTTTACTTGTTCTACAGCTTTAGAACTGCTGCATTTCAACAGTTTATCTATTATCCCTTTCCCAAGATGCAATCACTTTGTCTTCTTGGCATTCGTTGGAAGTCCAAGTTGACAACACCAATTTTCCAAGACAGTGAAGAGTATTATCATGAATTCAAATGTGTCTGCCAATTGTACAATGTCATCTGCATAAATTAAGGCGCTTAATTCTAAATCATCCAGTGCCACGCCCTCCAATTCGTCACAAATTCCTTATGTACAATTTAAAAAACAGGACAAACAAAGTCCAGTTTAAATAGAAGAGAACCAAAGAAGTTAGGAGAGTGGGATGTGAAATCAGTGTATGGGATTGGCTGTAACTGAAACAATTATGCTGATGGGAGCACCACAAGAGACATACAAAGAAAATAATGCAAACACAACCAAGGTCAGTCCGATATACGAGTAGATCATCAACTAGATGGCAAGATATCGTATGCAGGGACATGACCAGGCTGGGCAGAATGGAAAAACAAGCCATGTCCAGGAATAAATGGCAATGCTCTATTGTCTGCAAGAATGCTTTGGAATGAAAAGAAGAAGAAGTGGAAGTGCAACTTGAATAGACTGTTATTTCTCTTTCTATGAAAAACAAAGTATTGAAAAATGCCCCAGTTCAAGAGTTTCCCAAGAGCCTGCTGTTTAGGCCACATTCTGAGCTGGCGAAAAGGAACATGACTCCATTGATGTCAGTGGACCTGTACCCATTTGCACAAGATCAGGATCCATGTTGAGATTATCAAAGGTATGTAGGCTCCCAACGCCCATGGATTTCGATGGAAGTTAGGAGTTCTGAATACTTTTGAGCATCTGAGCCCTAGTTGTTTGTTTGGAAATTCAACAGGTTTCATTTAAACGGTGCTTTAAATGCAGAGAGCTAAGCTGAAGGTTCAATTGTGGCCCTGAGATCCAGTGAAATGTCTTTCCTTCAAGTCCCCCCTTAAAATTCTCCTCTGCTGTGATACTCACAAAAAACAACAAAAAAAATGACTACACTTACACAGCTGATTTGCTGAGACTGCTGTCTATCATGTTGACTAGCATTAGCTTATTTCATAGAATCATAGATTAGAGTTGGAAGAGAACTTAGGAGGTCATCTAGTCCAACCCCCTGCTCAAAGCAGGACCAACACCAACTAAATTATCCCAGCCAAGGCTTTGTCAAGCCGGGCCTTAAAAACCTCTAAGGATGGAGATTCCACCACCTCCCTAGGTAACCCATTCCAGTGCTTCACCACCCTCCCAGGGAAATAGTGTTTCCTAATATCCAACCTAGACCCCCCATCCACTGCAACTTGAGACCGTTGCTCCTTGTTCTGTCATCTGCCACCACTGAGAACAGCCTAGCTCCATACTCTTTGGCACACCCGTTCAGGTAGTTGAAGGATGCTATCAAATCCCCCCTCACTCTGCTCTTCTGCAGACTAAATAACCCAAGTCCCCTCAGCCTCTCTTTGTAAGTCATGTGCCCCAGTCCCCTAATCTTTTTTTTTTTGGTCCCTCCGCTGGACTCTCTCCAATTTGTCCACATCCCTTCTGTAGTGGGGGACCCAAAACTGGACATAATACTCCAGATGTGGCCTCACCAGTGCCGAATAGAGGGGAATAATCACTTCCCTTGATCTGCTGGCAATGCTGCTACTAATGCAGCCCAATATGCACTTAGCCTTCTTGGCAACAAGGGCACACTGCTGACTCATATCCAGCTTCTCAAACACTATAATCCCCAGGTCCTTTTCTGCAGAACTGCCGCTTAGCCAGTAGGTCCCCAGCCTGTAGCAGTGCATGGGATTCTTCTGTCCTAAGCGCAGGACGCTGCACTTGTCCTTGTTGAACTTCATCAGATTTCTTTTGGCCCAATCCTCCAATTTGTCTAGGTCACTCTGGATCCAATCCCTACCCTCCAGTGTACCTACCTCTCCCCCATCTTAGTGTCATCTGTGAACTCTAGGCCCTACCATAAATAATAACTCGTAATACTATAAGTGCAGGAAGGGAGACATTTTCTAGCAGCCATTGCTTCCAAATGTGTTGAGCAGGAAAGAAATGGCCCAGATCCTCGGCTGATATAAATAGACTTCAGTGGCGTCTTGTGGATTTATGAGAGCTGAGATGATCTTGTCTGCAGAGTGCAGCTGCAGGCATAACGCTTCCATGGGGTGCCTATGGGGGAGTGCACTAGAATCAACAGCGATGTGACAAAGTTTTTCATACCAACAAGTCAACCTTATAGCATGGTAGTATCTAGCTTAGGAGCTGTAGTACTATGCCATGTGCAAACACGGACACTCTGATCCCTCAATACTGTTCTTCAGTCAGGACATGGCCAAGTTCCCTCCTCATTTCTTATTAAAATCTAATTTATCTTAAGCACTCGGATAACTTTTAAAAAAGGATAGAAGGGACTGCAGAGGAGCCATAAAGCCCATGGTAGATATATTACTGAGCAGTTTTGTGGAGTGAGGAGAAAGAGGGAATGATGGACCATCAGGCCAACCCTATTAACAAAGAGTTTGCCATTTTGCTTCTGGAGGTAGCAGACAAAAAGCGCTTGCAAGAGGTAAAGCGATTAACATTCTAAGCGGTTGCTACTGACTGTGAGAATGACAGATAATCTCACCCCGCATCTCCGAGTATCACTGCTTTTCTGCTTGTTCGTCTGTGGGTGCCAGAAGGAAGTGGGACTATCACTCTCAAATGTGTGCAGTTAAAAGGATTTCAGTCCATTAAACGGCAAGTCAGAAAAGTTGCCTTCAAAAATATTTCCAGTGTGCTACTTTTTTGAATGATTTCTTTATAAAATACAAATTAGTCACTTAATATGTTGTGACAAAGTTCCTCCTCTATCCTGGTGGGTCCTGCGCTTATTGGTGGATTTGTTTGCCTCAGAGATTCACTGTGTGGGTCAGGAAACAGCTCAGAGACCTTCCCCTCTGGTAGAAGCCACAGTCCAGGTCAATTCCTCTTGTGTCTGATCAGGAGTTGGGAGGTTTGGGGGGGAACCCGGGCCCACCCTCTACTCCGGGTTCCAGCCCATGGCCCTGTGGACTGCAGCTGTCTAGAGTGCCTCCTGGTACAGCTGCGCGACAGCTACAACTCCCTGGGCTATTTCCCCATGGCCTCCTCCCAACACCTTCTTTATCCTCACCACAGGACCTTCCTCCTGGTGTCTGATAATGCTTGTACTCAGTCCTCCAGCAATACGCCTTCCCACTCGCAGCTCCTAGTGCCTCTTGCTCCCAGCTCCTCGCATGCACACTACAAACTGAAGTGAGGTCCTTTTTAAACTCAGGTGCCCTGATTAGCCAGCCTGTCCTAATTGATTCTAGCAGTTTCTTCTCAATTGGCTCCAGGTCTCCTAATTAGCCTGCCTGCCTTAATTGGTTCCAACAAGTTCCTGCTTGTTCTGGAACTGCCCCTGTTACCTTACCCAGGGAAAAGGGATCTACTTAATCGGGAACTAATATATCTGCCTTCTAACACTCTCCTGTATCCATCTGGCCTGACCCTGTCACAATATATGTATTTTAAAAGGGGTTGGCTAGGACTTAATTGGCTAGATTGTGCCCAGAGAAGACAAGGGGATGAATGGGACTCAGAGGCACAATGTATTTCTTGGTTCCCCCTCTTGCTGTAGAGGAGAAGTAATCTGCTATTGGTCTATACCGGTACGAGATACTTCCTATGCACAACCCCAGCTGCACTGGCCAGCACATTGTGGGATGTGGTTGAGGCTCCACTTACTCTTGACTCACCTGCTTAGGAGAAGGATCCACTGCCAAGCAAGGTTACACCCTCCGCTGTGTGGTGGGAAATACAGCCAGCAGCGTGGAATAAGGAGGAATCCAATTCCCCTTGACAGAACTGTCTCTCGGTATGTGCACATACAGCACTTGTTCTGATGGAGTCCTGATCTCCGTTGGGCTCTGGGCACTATAATAATAAGCAAAAGTGTTCCCAGTGTCAAGACTATACAACACTTATCACTAGGGTATCTGAGCAGCTCTGAAATACTTTACAAACCACAGGACCTATAGGATTACCTCACCCACTCCTGAAATGTGCATAGCCCCTTTGCCGTGAAACCTGGCAACTGCTTAACAGTCCATAGCACCAACCGGTTTAGGACAGGAAGTGAGAAAGAATATTGTAAGAAATCACAACACGGGGTGGTGGATTGAAATACCGCAGGAAGAACACAATAATTAAAAATTGTCCCGGAACATATAATGAACAATAGTCCTAGTCTTGTAAAAGAGGTTTGGTATGTTAGTCGACCCAGTGATGAGTCAGTGGGTGGAGGACAAGTGAGATGGTCACAGATGCCTGAGAAATGAACTTATCAAATAGGTCTGTGATTTAGCACAGAGTTACTGCACCACCATGTACAGGACGGGTACTTTTTGTGTCTATTGTTGGTGTTTTTTGTGCTTAGTTATGTGAAATGAGGAAGACAAAGAGTCTGTGTGTGTGTGTGTGTGTGTGTGTGTGAGAGAGAGAGAGAGAGAGAGAGAGATTTGGAAACATTCAGACCAGATGCCAAAAGCAAGTTGATGTCAAATAGGGCAATCAGTCAGGATTGAGTTAGTCACTTCCAAACTCCTGCCTTGCTTGGTTTTGAGCAGGTGCTTAACTTTCTGCACATGTTCACTCAGACTACAAGTGGAACTACTGTTCTAACAGATAGGCCCTGATTCATCCAGGAGTTTCAGTGAATGAACATATACAGCTCAAAGACATTTTGGGCTCAAGAGCCATTGTTAAAGGTAATCACTCTGGTCCGCCCCCAGTCTGCTCCTTCAGCAGATGCCCATTCCAAGCTTTGTAATTCTACATTTATATTTTCATCTCTCTGTGGTAGAAAGTGGGTAGTGGCTTCTTTAAGTACTCCTGATAACATCCGGTTGTGGCTTTTGGTAAAAATCTGCATTTCAGAAACCCTCTCATATCCACTTCCATTGTCCATTTCACTTGGCCCATTTCAATCCCACCCCTTGGCTCTGTGCGTGCAGACAGCACATTTAATCTGCTGTCTGTTGAAGTTTAAAAAGTTATTGGAAGATGCTTTTTTTTTAAAAGGATGCACAGATGCAATTTCAGATTTGTGAAAACTGTATTTTGGTATAGGTTGGTTTGCACTTTTCTGTTCCTCTTGAACTTCCATCTAATAAATGGGGTGAGCTGTTTGAGCTTCTAAGCAGTGGGAGATGAAGGTTTGAGTTTGGGGATTGCCGAAAGCATTTTTCTTTGAGGGTTTGTTGATGCTGATACAGTGTATATAGATTTTATTAATATTAAATTGTCCCCAGAGCTTTTGAATGGAAAACATTTTAAATAAGTACAAGAAATAAATAAGCAAACTCGTTTTACCTAAGGGTAATGATCTCATTTACTCAAATCAATATGTATTGATTTATGGCTGATGCTTTTGTCTTTATGTATTACATCGGCTTGGACTGATCCCTTGGCTTTACTGCCTACATTTACAAGTGTGCTCATGGAAGGTATATGCTCCATTGAAATATGTGCTGAAGGCAACAGAAATGCTGATTTAACATGCAGTGTTGGCTGCTCTTCCAACTCAATATTTAACAGAGTGTCTCTGTTTTAGACACATGTATAATTTAGTTCAGGCAAACACACACATTCCAAGAACCAAGCCTATAGAGTAAAAGATGCAACACATGGTCATCCTAGCACTTTCATCCTGGCATGTTCATAACCTAGACAAAATTTTGGCCCAGGCCATGGTAGAAAGCTTAGTATAAACAGGGCCGGCTCTAGGTTTTTTGCCGCCCCAAGCAAAAAAATTTTTGGCTGCCCCCCCCTTCCCCCAGACATGAGCCCCCCCCCGCCCACCAGTACCCCCCACTCACACCCCCTGTTGCCCCCCCCGCCCACCAGTACCCCCCACTCACACCCCCTGGTGGCCTCCCCCCCAAATGTGGGATCCGCTACCAGCACACTGCAGCCGAGCCCTGGCCCAGCTGAAACTCCGTCCCCATGCGGGTGGAGCTGCTGGGCGGCGCGGAGCGGGAGTACTTCCAGGTGGCGGCACGGCTACGGGGTGGCGCAAAGAACACAGCCCCCTCCCTGGGCTTCGCAGCACTGCTGGTGGCCAAGGTGGATCAGTTCGTGCTCACCGCCCTCACCCTCGACATGCTGGCAGCCAAAGACCTGGAGAGCCCCCTGGACCTGCTGCTCTTCAACCTCACGGTGCCCTGGCCCAGCCCTGGCAGGAGGGAAGGCGAGGATCTCCGGCTGCGGGGCTACCTGCTCAGCACCGACGAACCCAGTTGGCCGCTCACCTCCTCGCACACTCCAGGAGCCCCTCGCCACCATCGCAGCCCGGGCTTGGCTCCAGGGGACCCCGTTTCCCTCCCTCCCTCCCCGGCTCCTCACACACACTGGGTAGGGCCGCCCAGAGGATTCAGGGCAAAGCAATTTTGGGGGACCCTTCCATAAAAAAAAGTTGCAATACTATAGTAACATGTATTTGGAAATGTAAAAAATAACTAGTGAAAATTAATTTGTAATAATTTGAAAATACACCAAATACATTATTTAAAAACATTAAATGCTTTACTGGTCTGTATACATTTGCAATTACAAAATGGGCTGTTGCTGGGTGATGGTTGGTGCCAATGGGCTGTCACTGCCTGGAGGTGGTGCTGCTGTTGCCCAGGGCTGGGTGGGGAGCTGGGCTCTGGGGGGTGCCCGGCTCACAGGGTCTGGGCTCAGGACTGTGAGGAGATGGGGTCGGAGGTTGTCTGGCTCAGAGGGGCTCGCCTCAGAGCTGGGGGTCTGGGGTGGGGGGATGGGGTCGGAGGGTGCCCACCTCAGAGCAGCTGGGCTCAGAGCTGGGGGTCAGGGCAGTGGGGGATGGGGTCGGGGGTGTCCGGATCAGAGGGGCTGGGCTCAGAGCTGGGGGTCAGGGCTGTGGGGGGAATGGGGTGAGGGGGGTGTCCGGATCAGAGGGGCTGGGCTCGGAGCTGGGGGTCAGGGCTGTGGGGGGAATGGGGTGAGGTGGGTGTCCGGATCAGAGGGGCTGGGCTCAGAGCTGGGGGTCAGGGCTGTGGGGGGAATGGGGTCAGGGGGGTGTCCGGATCAGAGGGGCTGGGCTCAGAGCTGGGCTCAGAGCTGGGGGTCAGGGCTGTGGGGGGAATGGGGTGAGGGGGGTGTCTGGATCAGAGGGGCTGGGCTCAGAGCTGGGGGTCAGGGCTGTGAGGGGGATGGGGCCGGGGGGGTGCCCAGGTCCTAGGGGCTGGGCTTGGAGTTGGGGGTCAGGGCTGGGTGAGGAGGATGGGTTTGGGGGGGGTGCCCACCTCAGAGGGGCTGGGCTTGGAGCTGGGGGTCAGGGCTGGGCCTGGGGGGTAATGGGGTCGGGGGGTGCCTGACAAAAACCTCCCTGAGACCCCCCCAATCCAACCCCCCTTCCCTGGCCCCTGACCGCCCCCCCCCACAGAACCTGTGCCCCCTCCCTGCCCCCTGAGTGTCCCTGGGACTCCCTGCCCCTTAGCCACACCCGCCCCGGCTGCTTACCCCCGGCTCACCGCGCGGCAGCCGCATGGCTCCGGAGGGGGCTGAGCTCTTCCCCGCTCAGAGCCGCGTGGGGAGGGGGCGGGGCCGTGAGCTCCAGGCTGAGCTCAGCTGTCTCCACTCGGCCCGGAGCTTGCAGCCCCGCCCCCTTACCACGCGGCTCTGAGCGGGGCGGGGCTCAGCCCCCCCGCCCCCGCCAAGCTGCTGCCGGGCTGTTTAGGACCCGGGGAACAAGCGGAGGAGGAGCGGCCCGTCCCCTGCAGCCAGGTGGGGCCGCGCTACCGGTAAGGGGCCTCCCCTCTCCCCCAAGCGGAGCCGGTAGCGCGGCCCTGCCCGGTTGCAGGGGACGGGCCGCTCCTCGGCTCGCAGTGGCAGGATGAGCTGGGGCCCCAGCCTTTTGCTGCCCCCTATATTTTGCCGCCCTAGGCAGCAGCTTGTTTTGCTGGTGCCTAGAGCCGCCCCTGAGTATAAATCAGCTTGTCACATATTAATAAAATAATAAAATAATAATAATAACAACTCATGCTTCTATAGCACCTGCCATCTGTGGATCTTAGAGTTCTGGACAAAAAACGTCAGCCCTGTGAACTAGGGAGGTATCGCAATGCTCCTCTAGGGAGGAAACTGAGGCAGAAAGATTTGCTCCAGGTCACACAGGAAGCTTGTGTTGTCTCTCAAAAGAGGTTCCAGATCTCCTGACTCACTCAGATATAGGCCTATCCCCTTAATTGTTACCACACTGAGCATACTACTAGCTCCTACATTGTTTAATCTTGTTCCTGCTTCAACACACATTCTGTGATGTTCGAGAGGGTGTCTATCTTAGCACTGGACACGATGGAGGTTTGTGTAACACTGCAAGGTTCAGAGCTAAGATGAAGGTGAAGATCATCATCATAAGGGACCTGTTGTTTGCAGATGATGCAGTCCTTGTGGCTCACAGTGTTGATGCCTTACAACATCTTATTACCAAGTCTTCTGATTCATGCAAAATCTTTGGGCTAGCAATAAGCGTGAAGAAGACTGTGATCATGCACCAAGGCTCTTCAGAACCAGTTCCAGATATCTTAGATGGTATTTCTCTGGATGTTGTTGACCAATTTTGCTACCTTGACTCTACTGTTACCAGCAATGTGGAACTTGATGCTGAGCTCGCTAGTGGAATTGGCAAAGAAGCCAGGAACTTTGGTCTTTTGCAAGACAGAGCCTGGAAGAATAAGTTGTCCACTGAAATGATAATCCATATTCATGAGACATGTGTTTAATCCACTCTTCTAGATGGCGCAGAAACATGGGTGACTTACACAAAACATACCAAAAAGACTAAACAGCTTTCATATTTGATGCTTGCATAAAATTCTTCAAATAAGATGGCCAGAGAGAGTGACAAATGTGGAAGTGTTCAATCGTGCTGGCATGTCATTCATGGGAACGTTGATTAGTAAGAAAAGACTCAGGTGGCTTGGACATTTCAAGTGAATGCCGGATTACAGGATCCTGAAGAGAGTGCTGTACTCAGGGCCGGCTCTAGGCATCAGCTAAGGAAGCAGGTCCTTGGGGCGGCCAAAGGAAAGGGGCATCACATCCCGGTCTTTGGTGGCAATTTGGTGGCAGGTCTCTCAGTCCCTCTCAGAGCGAAGGACCCACCACGAAATTGCCGCCGAAGAATGAAGCACCATGGTGGAGCTGCTGCCGAAGTGCCGCTGATCGTGGCTTTATTTTTTGTTGTTTTTTCGCTTCACCACTTTGGGCGGCAAAAAAGCTGGAGCCGGCCCTGGCTGTACTTTGAAGCTCAAGAAGGTCTAGAAAGAGAAGTAGACCACCGAACAGATTTTGGGATGCTTCCAAAGATGACTTCGTATCCTTTGGAATCTATGTGGATGATTGGGAAAGGGGAGCAGAATGGCATTGCAAGACAGACTGGATCAAGCTTTGTGATGACTGGCGTCAGAGGACGAAAGAATCTCCTGCTCAGATTCAGAGCATTGCTAATGCATAGGTGTGCCCTACCTGCCAATGGAACTGTCACCCGTGTCCAGAAGTGAAAGTAAGCCGGTATGGTACGGCGTACCGGCAAGAGCCAGTACGCCGTGTCGGACTGTACCGGCTTCCGCAGCGGGGATTTAAAGGGCCCGGTGCTCCGGCTGCTGCAGGGAGCCCCGGGCCCTTTAACCTCCCCTCCCACCGCAGTTCCAGCAGCCAGGATTGGCCGGGGATTCAAAGGCCCCCGAGCTCCTGCGGCTGCGCGGAGCCCCGAGCCCTTTAAATCCCCAACACAGCTCTGGCAGCCGGGCTGGGGCCGGGATTTAAAGGGCCCAATTATGGTCTCTCACAACCAGCCTGCAGGTCACAACTTGATTGTCTGTGTATAGCTACAGCCCTGGTCCAGCCACTCTGGCCCCAGCAGCCTGTCAGCAACACACCAGCCACACTTGGATTTCCAGCAACCTTGGTTACTAACTACAGGGTGACTCCAATACACGTCCAGGCCCGAATTTTCCCCAGAACAAGTGTTCTGCATTGTCCAGCCCTCACCTGCACAGTTCAGATATCTGAGGTCTGGTCAATATTCAACAGTTTGCTATTTTACCTGGCATGACCAAGCAGTTCAGTTTAAACAACACTGGATTATTTGTAATTAAAAAATAAAACAAGTTTATTTAACTGCAAAGAGATAGATTTTAAATGAGTACAAGTGAAAGGTATTAAAGTCAGAAATGGTTACCAGTGAAATAAAGATAAACTGCTTAACAAGCTCGAATTGGTTCAAGGTTAAATCCTTACCACAGGCTCCCAGCAATACAGCTGATCAAATTCTCAGGTCAGGAATGCCCCTAAAGTCAAAGGGCTGGTTCCTTTGTCTTTCAGAGAGAGAGACACACACCGAGAGAACAAACCTGGGGTATTTTTGCCCCTTACTTTTATAGTCCAGTCACCCTTTGAAATGCATTTTCTTGAGGGTCACCCCTAGATAAAGTTCATTCCAGCTGTGAGGTTGGAGACATGGAGTCGCATGGTGAAAGAGATTCCATCTTGTTTGCTAAATCCAGATTGATCTGTTCCTGCCCCGCTTTGTTGCCAAAGAATGGCCACTTGACAGATGATTGCCCATCAACTTTGATGACACCTGGCTAGAAGCATTGTCTTGTCCTTTGTCTTTCAGAAACCAGTCTACACACTCTGCAGGCTTCTCTGGTAAACACAAACTGAAATTATGACTACAATATATTCATAAAACACTTAAATGCATTTCATAGGTATGTTACACAGGAATATTGATGATCAGTGCACTATTAGGTTTTAAATGATACCTCACCCGGCATATTTTGCATAAAAGATTACTACAGTACTGCATCGGATGTGAATGGAGGGGTGCTTTTGGTGACAAATATACATATGAGGAAGCTGTGCCCCCCACAAATGACACTGTTCTGCAAATTAATACAGAAACAACAGCACATTGGTGAGGCTGAACTCAGACTTCTAAACCCAGGCAGAGTTTTGCACAATACACAGCACCGAGACCTATTCTTTCTTGTTGGTTTTCCAGCAACCTGCTGGACTGTTCCTTCTGATGCAGATTGTTATGGTTACTTACTACTCGCTGTAGTGTTCTGTCCCACTCTAGTGGTAGCTGGGTCCAATATCGAGGTTGATGAGCCTGCTTTGCTAATGTAACCCACATGTGTGGTGTTCTGGCCCATCTAGTGGCACTATGACCACATAGAGATAAAATGAGTCTACTCTACAGCCTTAGCTAATAGCATGTTGGCTTTTAGCTCATGCACTAAGCTCCAGAGGTCCCAGGTTCAATCCTTCTGCTGATACCCAAGGTCTGTCGGTGTTACACTAACAGAGGTGACCCTTTTATCTCAGGCAGTAGAGTCTCATGCTTTTAGACTCTCAGAGCGCAGGATCTGTCCCTACTGCCAATGACCCACATAAGGGCACCTCGACACTACCATGGCAGGGTAGCAGCTAACCAAAATCTGCCAAGTGTTCTCTATAGATATTGAGTTTTTGGACTCTTTTCTTCCAGGGACATGTCTCCGGTACCCCACCCATTCCACATTTTATACTACAGACCTGTCCTTCTAAGGTTCACTCTAGGAATTATTTTGGGGAACCTCTGTATAGCACAGGCCATAGATGATTCCAGTGGTCCTTTCTGGCCTTGGAATCTCTGAAAGAGATGCTCTAATTCAGCTAAGCTGTGATGTTTATCCTCTGAGCTGTTTGCACTTTGCATCACCAAGCCTCTGTACCTTGCAGCATTGGTTCCAAAGGCAGAGACACAGCTGTGGAGAACCTTAACAGGTCAGGCTGGGAAACTTGAGCTGGCAGTGAGAGCCAGTGGAGAGATTCAAAGTGAGGAGTGACACAGTCAGAGCAGCAGGCGAGGATGGTATTAGCCATTGCATTTTAGATAGGGAAGGAGAGCAAAAGGAGAATTGAGAAGCTCAGAGAAGATGATGGTGCAGTAATCATGGTGGCAGATCAGGCGTAATGGAGCATTTTAGCCATAGGGGCAGAGGGGAGGGGTTGGGTGTTTTAACTTGGATCCTGAGCTTGTGTAAACCAACATTAACATCAAAGGACCAATGATGATTACACCATCTGAGGATCTGGCCCACTTGTCTAGAAAGCACCAGCAGGGTTCGGTGACAGCCTGCTTGTGCAGGGCTTGGTATCTGCCTCATTATGCTCAAATGACATGGTTGCCCTTCACCAAAAAAAAAAAAAAAGCCTCAACAATAACTTTCACTAACTTGACTCTAATTGAACTGTCCTGTGTGTAACCGTTCTAGAGAAATGGTGATTTCTGCAATCAGTTGAGAGGAAAGATGCTGGGGGAAAGAAAATAAGCCACAGACACAGATAAGGAGATTTTATTCAGCTTTATTTGACAAGCTTTATTACACTGAGAAAACATAACGTATCTAATCTCTTTGCAGCTGTTGCAGACCTTCAGCCTTTATTACTTAAATCCCATTAGATATAAAATTGTTTCTATTTGTCAATGGCATGATATCTTTTTTTTATTACTATTATTATCATCATCAGAGAGTCCTGTGAGTGTGGCCAAGAATATAATTTCTGGTTTATCTTCTTACCAAGGGGCAAAGTTACCCAATAATTTCGGGCTGTTTAAATGTCCTACATTTTAAAAAGACAGGAAAGTTGCATGTGCTTTTTAATAGCCACGTAGTGACACTAAATAGTGCCCCATCATTTTCTGAGCATTCTGTTTCTTTCCCACTAATCTGTATTAGAAGTAACCTGAATTGCAAATTTCTTCAAGCTATCCCATATTATTAATTATTTCAATTATAGTAGCTCCTGGAGTTCCCAACTGAAATTGCAGCCACACCGTGCTAGGTGTTGTACAAATACAAAGCAAAAGAGTCCCTATGCCAAAGACCTTAAAATTACAGCTGGTCAAACAAAAAATTTAATCTGCAAAATTTCAGCAAACTTCTATATTTTCCACAATATATATATATATATTTTCAGCAGGAATTCAAATCCCCAAAATGTTTCAACTTGGAAATTCTGCTGTGGTGCACTGTAGCTCAGATACCTCATTCTCCACTATATCTAGGTTCCCTGGTTAGATAAAAATCGCCCATGATGCACATCAGTTCCCCCTCTTTTAGGGTTGCCAACTTTCTACTTGCATAAAACCTGCTCCCTGCCCTGCCCCTTCTGAGGCCCCGCCCCCTGCTTACTCCATCCCTTCTCCCCGTCCTCACTCACTGATTTTCTCCGGGCTGGCTGAAGGGACTGGGATGTGGAGGAGGCGAGGGCTATGGCAGGGGGGTGGGCTCTGGGGTGGGGCTGGGGATGAGGGGTTTGGGGTGCAGGACGGTGCTCTGGGTTGGAATGGAGATGAGGGCTCTGGCTGGGGGTGCAGTCTCTGGGGTGGGGCTGAGGGGTTTGGGAAGCAGGAGGATGCTCCAGTCTCAGATCAAAGGGTTTGGAGGGCAGGAGGGGGGATCAGAGCTAGGGCAGGGGTTGGGACCCCAGGAGGAGGGTCGGGTGCAGGCTCCAGGTGGCGCTTACTTCAAGCAGCTCCTGGAAGCAGCAGCATGTCCCCCCTCCAGCTCCTAAGTGGAAGGTGTGGCCAGGCAGTTCTGCACACTGCCGCGTCTGCAAACTCCGCCCCCGCAGCGCCCATTGGCCACAGTTCCTGGCCAATGGGAGCTGCAGAGCTGGTGCTTGGGGCAGGGGGGAGGCATGTGACGTGCCCCCTGGCTGCCCCTACATGTAGGAGCCAGAGGAGAGACATACTGGCTGCTTCCCGAAAGCTGCACGGTGCAGAGGCTAACAGGGATCCTATCAGCCTCGCTGCACGGTGCTGCCAACTGGACAGTGAAAGGCCCAGTCAGTGGTGCTGACCAGAGCCGCCAGGATCCCTTTTTGACCGGGTGTTCCAGACGAAAACCAGACACCTGGTCATCCTACCCTCTTTCTTGGAGAGGAGAGGCAATGCATCAGGGAGATCCCAAGCCATGGATTCCAGCCCAGAGTGGAAAATGAGGACCTGAGACAACCTAACTCCAATTCCCATGAGGTAACATTCCAGCATTTCCAAATCAAACCATTTTGGTTTTCAGCTAAAATATTTGAGTGCAGGGCACTTGGATTTTCAACCACAACTCAAAACACTGAAACCCACATTTTTTTCTGTTGAAAAATTGTTTTGATGGAAAATTTTCAACTGTTGCTACTTACAATATAAACACACAAGACAGACAAATGGTGGGAGGAATATTTTGCTGAAAATGATTTGCTCAGGATCATGCAGCGGAGCCATAGATTAGAATGCAAGTCTCCTGAGTCACAAACCCAACCTCCCACACCACTTCTCAGAACCCTTCAAGAACGTTCATCTCAGTACCGAGGGAACACGTATGTGCCTTAGCATTGCCGAAAGGAATGAAAGTGTGAGAATCCCTTACAGACTAGGACATAAAAGTTTAAACAAATGACTAAGTCACTGATCCTGGATGTATACCATTAAGGAGAGGTGTGTTTTTTCCCTTTAGTTTTTATGGATGGTGTAATCTCTCTTGCGCTTTTTATTGGTTTAATTTTCTTTGTGTAGCGTGGGTTTTATGGAACAGATTCGTTCCTGCTGCTTCTCCAGTGGAGATTCGCTAGGGAGGGCCCTTTATGTCTTTAGGAAATATATGAAGGTTTATCCAAAGGTATTAACGTTTTATTTATGTATGCTCTGGGCAATTGCTCTACCGCATTCTCTTCACTAGCTACGGCCTTTATTTGGCAAAGCAGTTACTCGAATGCTTTACATTAAGCCGGGGAGTAACCACCCTGGGATGACTGACATGCTCAAAGTTAAGCACATGCTTAAGTGGTTTGCTGGATCAGGGCCTGTGGGTCCAATCCTGCCATCCTTACAAAGACTCCTGCTCCCATTGCAATCAAGGGGAAAAATTAAACGACAGCAGGATCAGGTGTTCAACCACGAGTCCCACTGACTGGGTGTGCTGCCGCAAGGACTGACATTCCGAGGTGGATCTCAGCAGGTCGAACCTGGCCCCAGACGCTGAGGGGAGCATTCAGCACTGAGCAGTCCCATGAGTTTGTACCAGGCCTGATTTTAGCCTGGTGCATCTATGGAGGATGGACATTTTTGCAGAGTCATTTTGAAGGATTATTTCAAGTGTTTCACTGAATTGGTTTTGGATTCTTTTTTTTCAGTGCACCTCCTGATAAATCTCTTCACCTTTTAGCTGCAAGGTAAGAAATCTCAGGTGTACAAGAGCAATATCACATGGGAAACTATAAGACAAAGCACAGTTAAATCCTAGTTAAAGAGCAGGGTTAGGATAGTGGTAGGATAACGTCAGACTTGTAGACTCCCTGAACCGAAGATCGTATCATTCTTTCCACTCACTTCCTTCCTGGGCCCACAGAGACAATAAGCAGGCAGAATAGGCACAAAATGGTACCGATTCAGCAAATGACTTTAACATGTGCTTAAGTTTAAGCACAGTTTAAATTTTCACTGACATCAACTGGGACTACTCACGTGCTTAACTTTCAGAATGTGTTTAAGCACTTTGCTGAATCAAAGTCAAAATTCTGATCGATAACTTGAACCCCCTTAACATTCAAACATGTTCAGCTACAAAGTTTTGGAAGGGTCAAAGAGAGAAGAGAAGAGCCAGCAAACCCCCTCTTCCCCCTCTCCCCCCATCCCACCAATTCAGACCTAGATCCAGGCTCATGGTGCAACTCCCACTCCAGTGCTCAGTTTGCTTGGATCTTTGGTTTTGGGGTGATGCCCATGTCAGCTACAGACACAGAACTGAATCAGTGACTAACTGCTCAGAATGCTACTACTCACGGAAAGTGGTTGAAACAACAGAACAGTGCAAAAAGCT
This sequence comes from Mauremys mutica, assembly GCF_020497125.1. NCBI lineage: Eukaryota > Metazoa > Chordata > Testudines > Geoemydidae > Mauremys > Mauremys mutica. Next base: position 6,214,852 of record NC_059081.1, on the reverse strand, counting down.
TATTTCCTGGAGCCTTTAAGTGTTTTTCAGCAAGAGAGATTTGCCATGTTTTATGGTAGAGTGCACATATCATCACTGTTTTCTGATTAATAACTAAATAGCTCCTATCAGACCCTCTGGCATTAAAATCATGTTTGTATAGTGTACGTGGAGCTCAGTTCTGCACATTTCAGGGTATTTACAAGTGTCGGCTTTGGCAACTACACAAAATTACCCTGTACTCTGCAGAATTTACACTCTAGAAAGTGTAAAATTACAGTGATGGGTTGGCTTTTTGTTGTTATTGTGTTACTTTTTGTCATTTGTAATGTAAAACATTGAGGACAAGCTACACATTAGAAACAAAATATTCACATTCACTGGATTATAAGTCACAAGGGTTTCAATGGATCACATCTGTGTCTTGAATTTTGATCGATTACACTCATAATAAATGTATTGAACAGAAGCTCAGCTGGTGTAAAATGGCATACCTGTACGGATCTGGCCCATTGTCCACAGACAGGTGAGCACAACATTTAGTTTAGACACTATGGTCAGGGGCCCATATAAATAGCTAAAATAGATTGTCTGAACAGATGTAAAGAAGATCAGAATCAGGCAGGTTCTCTGAAAGTGTTGCCAGCTACCAGGAAAATCTGTGTCCATCACATATTGCTTGGCTGTGCCTGCAGCTACTGTACCAGCTATCCAACTTCATGAACACAATCAGAAATGTGTTCCACCCTGCCTGGCACTAAAGTCCTTTGCTGACAAAACAGTACTTGGCTGGAGAGCCTAAGGAACGGCACAAAGTTTGGTACAAACATGAACTAATTAGTCCTCACAACTCTCCTTTGAGGCAGGAAATATTTCTCCCTTTTTACAGTGGAGAAACTGAGGCTGGGAAGAGTAAGACTAAAGCTTTTGCTCAGAACTTTTAAATCCAAACTGTTAAATTATTTGGATCTGTAGTTGTTGGTTTGGGCACATCAGTAAACACAGCCTTTTCATACTAAATGCAGTGGGGATTTTGCTAGAGCAATGAAAAAAGATTCAGGGCTCAGATGAATTATATATGCATACTTTACTGACTATATATAATTTTACTTTTTAGCACATAAGAATAAAGTGGTTTCTATTCTTGCTTGGTAAAAATCAATCAGAATTGTCCAGTATTTTCTTATTGATACATCTTTATTAGCAGTGATGAAGCACAAAGCAGGAAGACCACAATAATCAGATTTCAGGTTGACTTTGTTGGGTTGGTACGGGCAATTAGAAAAACTGTCTCTTTTCTTTTAGCAGTTAGTACCAAACTGAGAATATGTGGTATGAAACTCACAGAAAGAGACCAGATTCTGCTCTTACTTGCCTTGGAGTCAATTAAAAGCTACCTTCCAAGGAAGTCAGTGGATTTACAGTAGCAGAAAACCCAATATAAATGACAGCAGAATCGGAGCGCAAGTATAAGACTTCTTTCGCTGTCGCTTTCCTGACCTACTCTGAATAGTAGTTGCACTATGTATAGTTTAAATAAAGTTGCTTAAAAAAAAATCAATCCAATGTATTTTTTGTTCTTATGCCTGCCACAGGGCAGCCTGATGCTCTGATGTGATTGCTTTAAGGGTTAATGCTCTGAATACAGAACATAAATGAATTAACATGCAAGTGTGTTTCATATCCCTTTGCTTTTCAGTATCCTGGTCAGCCTCTGTGCTTCTACTACTCCATTCTAAACACCCACTGTCAGAGGGGATGGGGGAAATGAATTTAAACATTTCACAGAGAAGCTACTGTAGCTGATTTTCACTATAAAGCACGTGTTGGGATGCCCCATTAACCTTCCTGTGGCTTAACTTTGGCAGTGACATTTTATAATTACCTAGGACAGACTCTGCATATCAACATGTAATAGAGAGATTGGTCAATAATTTATTGCAACAAGCGTCCACGAGATCTAATACATGAATTATGAATGGATGCACTTTAAACAAAGTTCTCAACAGAAGTTGATTTTTCTCCCCTTTTTCTTCCTTGGCTCTTGATTCAGGCTAGAGGAATCTGCATACAAGGAACAGATGTTACCAAAAAACTAATTAGGCACTAAAATGATAACATTATGTTGCAGAAACTGTAGTGCAATTTTTGGAATCAACCAAACTTAGCACATTAAAATAAACTAATTCAGTTAGCATGATTTAGTAACAAATGATCTGGTTCATCTCCGAGGGATGCAAAAAATTGAAGATGGGAACTGATTATCTAGGGCCAAGTGACTAGTGATTTTCGATCTCAAGTGCCGGTTGGCCAACATGAGACATTGTAAAGACGCCCTGATTTCAAACATTGCCGAGCACATGGCCCCATGAAAATCCCCCTGAAGTCAGGCACCCAAAAATGGAGGCTCCCATTGTCACCGGTCACTTTAGAAAAACGTGGCCTATACACACACACACACACACACACACATATGAACTGAAGATATAGAATTATTTGTAGCACTATAAATTCTCTGAGCCAGAGAATGTTAACACTCTTTATATTATCATGATAGTGCCTAGAGACTCCACAAGGACTGAGACTCCCACTGCACTAGGTGCTATACAAAGAGACAATATGGGCTCTGAAAAGTTTACAATCTAAATAGGTAAAGGCTGGAGGGAAGACAGGGACAGAGAGGTTAAGTGACTTGCCCATGGCCACACAGTAGGTAAGTGGCAGAGCTGGGGACAGAACCCAGGTTTCCTAGTCCAGTATCCTATCCACTAGGCAACCATACCTCCCAACATATTGTATAGCATCGCTAATGTGGAGTCTATTATTTTGCAGCAATTCAGTGTTAGATAAGATCATGTAATCACACTATATTCACACAATTTCATTGGGCTCCCATTTACCCAAAGGGCAAAGTTTCCCATTGGTTTAGAGATGGATGAAATCCTGGCCCTATTGAAGTCAATGAGAGCTATGCCAGCTATTTTATGGTGCTGCAAGACTCAAATCTGTTCTTGGATGTTTCAGAAGGAACAACACACAAAGACTGAGGTTTTTAGAAACAATTATGCTTTACAATCTTTATTCTGTAAGCAAATGCCCTGGGATCTACTGGATTCAGATCTCTCAGCATTTCAGTTTTGTCCTACTAAAATATAGGTCTTTTAGCTAGATTTTTTTCCCCCTCCTTATTTGAGCCAGGCTTTCTAAACAGATCACATCCCCATGTCTCTCAGTAGAGTGTCTCTGAATTCAGCCAGCTTTATAAACTGCTGTGCACATAATTAGGTTCCTCAACCAAGTACTGTTTCATCAATATGCCAGCAAGCGACTTTAATGCCAGGCATGGTGGAATAAATTACCAATGGTGTTAACAAACTTGGCTATCTGGTACAGCAGCTGTACGAATACGTGACAGGCCTAGATTTTCCTGGTAGTTGGCAACGCTTCCAGAGAACCAGCCTGATTCTGGTCTCCATTATGCCTTTTCAATCCATCTATATTAGTTACTTATATGGTTCCAAGTCCTATACTATATGAGCATCTCAGAATCTTTAATGTATTTATCTTCACAAAGCCCATGGAAGGTAGAGAAATGCTATATTACAATTCTATGGCTGGGAAACAGAGACACAGATAGGCAAAGGACCACCTCTTCAAACAAGTTAGATGGACAGCAGGGATCGAAAGTGTGTGTGAAATTTAATTCACTATGACAGCATGTGCAGTTACCTGTGGTGTGAAAGATCGCTATAACTGCATGCAAATTAGCAGCGGCGGCTCCAGGCATCAGTGCTCCAAGCGCATGCCTGGGGCGGCAAGCCGCAGGGGGGCACCCTGCCAGTCCCTGCGAGGGTGGCAGTCAGGCAGCCTCCGGCTGCTTGCCTGTGGGAGGTCCGCCGGTCCTGCAGATTCGGCGGCAATTCGGCAGCGGGTACACCGAAGCCGCGGGACTGGCGGACCTCCCACAGGCAAGCCGCCGAATCTGCGGGACCGGGGACCTCCCGCAGGCAAGCCGCCGAAGGCAGCCTGCCTGCCGTGCTTGGGGCAGCAAAAAAGCTGGAGCCACCCCTGCAAATTAGGCATTTTATTCAAAAATCACCATGGAAACAGGCTTAAGTTTTCAAATGGAAAATTGAAAACTTACAAAAATCTAAGTCAAAAACTGAATTAAAAAGAAAAAAAAAGAAAATGTTCAAAAGAAATGAAAACTATCCCATGAGAACTTTATAAATGTCATTTTTGATGAAAAATGAAAAAAAATAATAGCCCTGCCCTGCAATAAACACTTTAGAAAATATAAAGAAAGTGTACTTTGCACATCTAAGCAGGTATGATAGGAGCAATAAATCATCATGCTATCTGGAAGCAATGAAATTATTAAGCGCTATGGGCAAAATTCAGCTGTGGTGTAAGTGGATGCAACCCCGTTACTACAAAAAGTAATTTCCCCTCCCTTGCTATTCACCCCTTCTTGTCAACTGTTGAGAAAAGGCCACTTCCACTTTAACTGAATTGGCCTCGCTAGCACTGACCTCCCACTTGGTAAGACAACTCCCATCTTTTCATGCGCTGTAATATATATACAGCTTCCTGTAGTTTTCACTTCATGCATCCGATGAAGTGAGTTTTAGCCCACAAAAGCTTATGCCCAAGTAAATGTGTTAGTCTCTAAGGTGCCACAAGGACTCCTTGTTGTTTTTGCTGGTACAGACTAACACGGCTACCACTCTGAAACCTGTCACTGATGGTGGTGATGCATGAGAGAGACATCTGCTTAGGACAAGGCAGAATTTGGCCGTGTCAGTGTGGGAATATGTTTTACTTAAGCTGAGTTGGATCACAGATAGCAACAAATTCTATAACATTATGAGGACACGACTGAAATACAGCATACCTTGAGATCCTCTTTTTCATTTTTAAGAGCAGCAATCCAATAAGGACTTGATTAAGAAATGCTAAGGTGCAAATTTAAACACTAAAAAATGGAATGCTAATGGCAAGTTGCAAGGGTACCTTGATCTCTGACCGCTTGTGCATTTGTACTGTGATACTTGATCCTAGGCAGGCATTGACTGCAGATCTAAAAATATTAAGCCAGCTGAACATCCGGCCCATGGCTTTTAAATAAATGCATGACCACATGCTATTTCTCAAACAAACACACTACTATGTTTGTTTTATTCATGTATAGTCTACAATACTTATTAGCATTTTCTCTGAAAATTTTGCTGCTTTTTAGGAGCAAAGGCAGGGTTTTTTTAATGGCAAAATAGGATTTCTGGATGCAGAGACCGCTTTTCATCATTGCCAGTCCTTCACGATAAGAACAGCAGCAGCAGCAACATTTTTTGTGAGCTTTTGCCAGGATTTTCCTTTTTGGATAGCCCTAGTCAGTTGTATTTTGCTTTGAAGAGGTAATATAAGGTGACAAATACAATCCACAATAACATCCCACCGCTCAGTAAATGATCTCCAAAACTTACAATACAAAACAAGTTAATTTTGTATAGCATCTTTCATAGAAACCCAATCCCAGAGCATTTTACGGAACTAAATAATACAGGAGAGTGGATAGCATACAGGAGTGGTTGTCAAATTGAGATCTGTGGACCACCAGTGATTTAGAAAGTCTTTTCTGGTGGCTCGCAGAATGAAATATAAAGAACCACTTCCTGGTCGCATGCAGAGAAAAATAGCCATAACCAGTTTTGTGACTGAGTCAGAGTGTTAGAGGGGGAAATGGGTCCGTGACAGGATTTTTTTTTGTTCAGGCCGTATGGCAAACATGCCCATGCAAGGTAGAAATAAATGGGCATAAGATCCTCATTACTCATGAATACACGCTACCTGGTTCACGGGTAGCAGAGTGGAGGAGAGTAGAAGGAAGAGCAGCCACTGTCGGTTGCTACTACTTCTGCTCAGGCAGGTTCGGAGTGGACTCCACTTCCCCAGATGCCAGCTTGTCCCACTGGGCCAGGAAAAGAATTGCCCTGGCTTATTTTCATCATGGAGCAAGGGGAAAGAAGGGACCCAGTGGTGACCAAATTGTGACTCTCACCTATGTACTGCCCCTTACTCACAATTAGGGCAGATTGTAAAGTTATCTATAAACTACATCTTCTGACGTGGAATAGAAATGTTGTAATGCATGAAGAGCAGCAGCGGCAAAGACACTTTATGGTAAATATATTCAACGCTCAGCTGAGGTGAAGCAGAACTAAACAATAATGGGGCAAGGGAGAGGCCATTCCAGGTACAGCAGGCTGCAGAGGAGAAGGTTCTTCCAGAAATATGAGAGAGAAGAGGCCAGTGCTCAATGGCGAGAGGAAGGACAGAGGAAGTCCAAGAGGCAGGCTCACGAGCAGTTGGCGAACAGAACCACGAAATGAATGGGCATGTTGGAAGATGGCAGTGATGTAGATGCATGGGAGAAGATAGACGCTGTGTTTTGTTGGAGTCCGAGGAACTGGATCTCTGTGAGGAAGAGTGAGTTGCAATCACAGTGAGCGCAAGAGGGGATGAAATCAGTGCAATATGAGCAGGCATGTTGCACTGGTGGCAGTCGGCAGCCATATTGGAGGAAGAGGTTCATATTATTGGTTGTACCCTCTTCACTACTGAAACATAAGATCAGATGTTCAGCTGGTGCCAATGATGTCAGCATTGAAGTCAGTGGTGCTACACCCATTTATACCAGCCGTGGATCTAGGCAAACTTTGCTAGTCAATGGTCAGCAAGTAATGAGATGACTATTTCCCTAGGAGGGTGGTGAAGCACTGGAATGGGTTACCTAGGGAGGTGGTGGAATCTTCTTTCTTAGAGGTTTTTAAGGCCCGGCTTGACAAAGCCCTGGCTGGGATGATTTAGTTGGGGATTGGCACCAAGACCATTTAGAGAGAGTTAAAGGAGTCTGCTCTACAGCCTTAGCTAAGAGGGAGTTGGCTTTTAGCTCATGCTGTAGAGGCTCATGCACTAAACTCCAGAGGTCCCTGGTCCGATCCTGCCCGCTGACAACCTGGGTCTGTCGGTGTTACACATGCAAGTTATAGACAATGCATTCTCAGCTGAGGGGATCTGATAGACACAAACTGCAGAGGAAATTAAATGGATATGAAAGCTGATTATCAAATGGCAATGTTTTTCAGTGCTTCCTGAAGGTAAAGCTGTTCTGTTATAACCAAAACAGATACAGCATCCACCCAAGCTAGCCCAAAAGAAACAAACAAAAAAACCCCACATAAACTTATCCTAAAGTGGAACTTACTATAACTGGAAAGAAAAAATACTCAGACTACATCAAGACTTCACAATTGCTAATCTAATTTACATGGAGAGGGTTCAAAGACATGGTGATGATCAGCTGTACAAAACCACAATATAGGTTGATCAGAGGCAAAAACTGAAATCTGGCAAAGGGCAAAAGTTCTAATAAGTTGGTGAATTGATTGTGTTAATGAGAAAAAATGTTCTTGACACTTAAATATCATTCTCAATGCAGCAATGTGAACTGGCTCCTGTGTATGTGCACCACTGCCCTCTATTGGACGGAATCAGAGCTGCGCGCCTGCACAGCAGAGGCAGAGCTGTGTAACTACTGAAAAAATAAAGTTTCCACATAGTTTGCTCAATTTTTAAAAATGAATGTGTTCAACCACCTTTACGCTCCTCTGCTGTTCACTCTCGTGTAACTGACTCTTCATGACATACACAAGGGCAGCATTTCAAAGTTGTGTGTATGACGTGTTCTGGGAAGCCCAACTTTACATTAGCATGTGCACAAGAAGTGTTTTTGCACTCCATCCAAACAGAAAACAGAAACAATGCCATGTGACAGTCGCCCAATCAGTGTAACCAATACAAATTGAACTGCAAATAAAGTGTAAGAGGGCTTTTTGGATACATCCAGATTAAAAAAACCCAGAACAAAAAACAGCTGAGTGCTTTCAAACAGTAGATAAAAGTTGACGAAATTTTGATCTGCTTTTAGATATATTCATTCCTGGTAGATCCTTTAGACCTGCTTCTCTGCAGAGCTCTGCACTGGGATGCCACCTGTTTAATATTTCTAAGACATCTGAGCACTGAAAGATGTGGATTACAAAGGAGGGCAAGAAGCACAGAACCTGCCTGAAAAGCATCTCAGCCTCTGCCCAGTCAATATGCACTGTATACACGTTTGGGTAGATTTTTAAACCTCATTTTCCTTTAGTTTTTACTATTAAGTGGCAACAGCAAGCAGCAGCAGCCACAACACCTCCACCTCCAGCTGTGATAATTAATACCCTGTCAAGAAGGGATCTGGAGGTTCTAGGAAACTTAATGTCTGGCTAGAGGTAGTGAAAAGTGCTGAGGAAGATCAGATGCCAGAAGAAAATGCATAGAGAAGTTTTGTAAGTTATAGAGTCAAACCACGTTCCAGGAGTCTATTTGTAAAGCACAATGAGCTCTTCACAGGAAGAGTGCTGTGGACATGCAAGGCATTCTTTTTTCTTTATATGTAAAGGCTACTCAGGTGCATGTATTCCTGATGATAAATTAGTGGCCTGATTCAAAGCCCATTGAAAGCCAATGGAAAGACTCCAGTGCGTTTGGGATCAGGCTGTTAGGGGAAAACTGACTTCATTCACCAAAAAACTGCTTAATCAGGCTGTAAGTGGGTGGGCTGGAAAGAATAAATCCACTGTCCCCAGCCTGGATTCAGGGCACAAGTCTTCACTGCAGCTCCCATCACCATTACTTCAGTCTATGAGCTTGAATAATGGCTATAGATCCTCTGTATGTCTCATCAGAGCCACTGGAATATGAACAGGGAGCCTTCACCTCTCCATCACTACACTGCCTGTTGTGTAAGCCACATCCACTCACTGTGGTGCTCTGTGGTGCACTGTGGTGCTCTGTCCCCCTCTAGTGGTGCTCTGTCCCGCCTCTGGTGGATGGGCCACAGAGAGGGGCTACCGGCTACAACCTTAGTAATACAGATGGGTCGTTTAGCTCTGGCAATAAAAGCTCATGCTTTAAGATCAGAGATTCAATCCCTGCTAGCAACAGCCCACCAACGGGCATGATGTTATAAGGCACGGGTATATAGCAACTTGGGGGGCTTGGGCCCCACACCCCAGCTCAAGCTATCAATGTGTGTGTGACTGGTCCAACAGAAGATATGACCTCACCCACCTTAGTGTTCATTTTTAAATTTCCGGGGGGAGGGGGGGGGAAAAACACATTTTCCTGTGAAAAGTTTTGTGCAAAAAAAATTTCAACCAGCTCCATTATTTTGGGATTATGTTACCCATAACTCCAATCCAGCCAACTGTGAGGTGGAAGGCAGTAGCCTTTAAATTTTACAGAGCAATGCTACACAGTGCTTCAGGACAGTATGTGATGAATCTGAAACTACAGGGCAGCTTTGCTAAAGCAGAGCGTGATGGTCAGCCTTTCATGGCTCCATTCAAAAAGCCTGTTGATGATTGACCACCATATACTTCTCGGCAGGTCTAACAACATTCAACCCAGCTTTTACTCCATCACAAACTAATTGCATATGAAGAATGCAGGAAATCCACTGTACTAATTTAAGAGGGAAAAAAATCCAATTTAACTCTGCAAGATTTTCCTATGAAGATATTACAAATGTTAATTAATATCTTGAATCTTGATTAGGTGCCATTAGTCATTGCTCTCTTCCATTCATGGAGATCAAGTCTTCATTGCAATATTGATAGTTTGACACAAAGTGAAATAGGTCTGATTTTCTAAAAGTGGTTATGCATCCGACGAAGTGGGTATTCACCCACGGAAACTCATGCTCCAAAACGTCTGTTAGTCTATAAGGTGCCATAGGATTCTTTGCTGCTTTTACAGATGCAGACTAACATGGCTACCCCTCTAACAGTGGTGTAAATTACAAGTAACTCCATCTGAAGCCAATGGAGTGTCTGTAGTAAAATCACTGTGGGTGATAGGAAAAATATCAGGCCTATTATCTCTTGCAGTTTGGTAAGATGCACATTGAAATCCTGAGTGCAAATACAAATATATCCAATGGGTTACAAGTTAAATAAAGCCAAATACAAATGTTTTGTACTAATTGTAGTACTTACTAAAGCACTACATCCAATAGTAAGTGTTTGCAGCATCAGGCCTATAAACAACTAGATTTTCATAATCTTAACCCTCAAGATTTAAATATACTATAAAAATTCTCTCAAACCCATTCACTTAATGGCAGACAAACAGAAGCTAAAGTTCAGGGGTGCTTAATTTAGAGCCACATCTTACTCCCAACCAGAAGTAATTGTATTTTAAGTCAGTGATGCTACTCATATGAGGAAGGGATGCAGAACTGGACTCTCGAACCCTGAGCTTGCAACTTGTTCCATGCAGGCAGAACCCTGTGCTTGGGCAAAGTCCCACCGACTTCAGTGGGGTTCTCTGCAGGTGTAGGGTCCATGCGTGCAGGACAAGTTGCAACAAAGGTATTGTTACAGTCCTCATGGACATGTTTGGTTTGCTGTATGGTACCATGCAGCCTTATGTTGCTGTAGAAATAATAGTAATAAGAGAAAGCTCAATTTCCTTCAGTCATGCCTTTCAGTGCAGTTGACAAACACAGCTAGATTGACATGCAAGTGGGAAAAGCTGAGCTTTGAAGCCTCAGGAGCTCAGTGCCCTGTTGCCTTTTGCTCACACAACAGGGCTGAAACGAACTGCCAATCACAACACAGGCAGAAAATCCTCTGCAGAGTTAAGCCAGCTGGAGAGAGTTATTTTGACCTGATCTCAAAGGAAATAGAAGCATTGTATGTATTCCCCATGGAAAGGCAAAGTAAGTTGGCTCTTGGCTTTGTTCCAGACATCTTCAGATACTTAAAGATACAGTTCAGAACAAAAGGCTTTAAAAGCGCTCAGGAGAGGACTAAATAATTGGAGAGTGTAACATTACCAGTAAGTTCCAGCAGAAGAATGAGAAGTTATTTGAATAGAAACCTGTTCACAGTGTTTGGTTACTAGTGTTACTTTAAACTAGCTTTTAGCTGAAAGGTCATTGTTAGGGCTGGCCAGGAAACAAGAATTCTGTTTCACCAAAAAGGATCAGGTTTCGACATGTGTTTTTCATGCCGATGCAGACCGAAAACGAGATTTCCAGTCTCTTCCGCTGGCCCAATGAATGAATAATTCATACAGTGACCAGAATTTCCAGTCTGGACCTGAGGAACCTTCCCAACAAAAATATTGTCAAAAAAGAGAAATGTATCCAAAAAGTTTCAGTTTCAATAAGTTGGCATTTCCCTGATGGAAACACTCCCAACCAGCTGTCGCCATTGTGGAACCTGGCTTGCAACTCAGCAGACAAGATAACGCACGGGATTTAATTGTTCTCGTATCCTCAACAAATAGCTTTCTCACCAGGAGCATTGTTTAACCTAGGCCTCTTCAGGAACACTGGGTAAGAATGACTGGGTATAAACAGCATGGTTGGCAGAAGAAACACATTGGTGCCAACATGCTGTGTGTTTACTACATCTCAGTCGGGGGCTCTAATCCCTACTGATAGAAAGAGACTTGGCAATGCTGTGATCAACCCACATGTTCAAAAAAATTGTGAGTCCCTCCTCTCCCCCCCCCACAAAAAATTATGAGATTGGCTTAAAGATCATGAGATTTTAAAATTGTTTTTTTTTAATTTACTTTCTGGCTTTTGCACCTTTAGGAAATTGTGTTTTCCAACATTTTGCTGCAATCATAAAGACTAGAAACTTTATTTTTTGAAGGAAAGCTAAGATTCTGATGTGTTCATATGACACCAAGGCAAAACACCCCGGAATTACAATGGGACCTGAATTTCAAGCAAGGGATTTAAAAAAAACAACAAATATGATAAAAATCACAGGAGTGAAGGATACTCATCACATGCAGTGTGTGTGATGCAAGGACCATCCATGGAATAGGTAAGAATATTCTTACCTCGATGTGGCTTGTTCTCCCCAGGTCGATCCAGAGATCTAACCAAACAGTGCTGAAGGTGGCTGCCTCTAAGCACCAGCGATGCCAGCTGTGGCTAATTAAAAGGCACAGATGCAGTACTGAACTGGAACCAAAACAGTACTGGAGATTATAATGCACAGACATCCTGAAGCTATACCCGGATTTTCTCTGCACAGGGGCATGCTCCGGGGAAGAAGGATACAGTCTGACTAAGTGTTTCAGGAGATAGATTTTGTTAGTATTCAAGAGCTGAGGAAGCCTTAACTCACCCTCCTTTCTGCTTTTCCTTTGCTAATCAGTGTTTTATTCTGGGCACCTTAAATCAATTTAGAGTGTCATCTTTTCACCAAAACCTCGCCAATTAATAATGCCTTCGCTCCATTCTGGAAGGATCACACAGAGGGATACAAGAATAGTTCAGGCTTCATGCCCATTAGCTCCTTTGCCTCTTTACTCATACTCTTATCAATGGTGCCTGTAAATTTATTCTCACTTCATTTCACACATTTAGTGGCTTGACCCATTTAACTTTTGGCTGGTTTCTTCAGTGTGCGCTCAGGGTTTCACGTCTGAGCTTCGCTCTCTCTGATTGTTCCTGGCAGGCTGCAGCTTCCCATTTATATAATTAGCTCACCTGTGAGGACTAATGATCCTCTCCCTCTGCAAAAAGAGCGGGCCAGTTAACTTTGCACGCTTAAAAGCCGCTTCGAGTGGTTTTATCGCGCCGTTACTTGTTGCACTTTCCTTGATGAAATGAAAGTGGTTCTCATGTCACTAGGAGACATCAGTTCCAGGGAAGACGAAGAGTCCTGAGTTCTATGAACAAGTTCAGAAAATATAAACCTAGTTCTTTATATTCTGACCTTGACACAGACAGCATCATCTGAGGGATTTAAAAAAAAAAATCCAACAAAAACCCTGGGTTATTGTACTGGAAAAAGTCACCTTTAATAGAGCGCATTGTGCAGGCTTCATTGGATTGGGCCCTCACCAGGCTGCTGTACTGGACCCATGCCTCGGACTCCACAAGAGTTCAGGCATCATCTCTCCAGCTCTGGGCCTCCAGTCACACATGCCAGGTGCAGACAGTGTATGACACCTCTTTGGACACAGAGGACCCCATAATCCAATTGCTAAGCCCCAGCTACTAATGCCAGCTCTCCCAAGCCTCCCTATAGCTGTTGCACAGGTCACCAAAGATGTGGATCCTCTAGTTAAACTTTCCCTCTTTGGGGACTATGTCACACCACAAGTGACATACACATTTACAAACCCAGTTTACTCTTGGACAACACAGGAGAGATACAGATCTATAGGGAAAAAAAAACCCTGCATGCAAATCCCTGCCTCAATTTCCTTACCCCTCCAAGAGCCCGTTGGGAGCTGGACAGTGTCTTTTCAGGGGATCCAGGATTTGTTCCACCCAGCCTTGTCAGCTACAGGCCCTGGCTGGCTCCTCTCTCTCTGCTGGAGCAAGTCCCTTTTATAAAGTTGCTGTCCCCTTTGTCAGGCGACCACCTCACTGACTTCAGGTCCCTCATCAGGTTATCGGTTGCTTGGTTACCAGACCTCCTGGGAGAACAGGCTCCCCTAGGCATTAGCCAGCTCATTGTCCTGGTTGGGCCAGGTTATTCAATTAATGATGGTCCTTAACGACTGTTCCATTCAGAGGAAGAAGACACCCAGGTGCCAGTCCCTCTTCCCTTAACACAGCAGATATACCGTGAAAGACAACCATAAACATACAGTGTTCATAAAATCAAACTGGCATTCCATAAATTCACACAGGCAGATTGCAAAACAGTCACATATGCTCTAGGGAGCACTGTTGTAGCCACATCAGTCTCAGGCTATTAGAGAGACAAGCTGGGTGAGGGAATCTCTGTTATCAGACCTATACAAGATTGTAGTGGGTGACACTCACCTCTCGCAAGTGTCCCCTTGGTACAATGTGTGTGTATCTACACTCAGTTTCTGGTGGGTCTTCGGTGACTCAGCCCTCCAATTGAGTCACACGCTGTCTGTAGGTGAAATAAAAATCAAACCCCTTCCAAGATACAATTCCAAAGGGGGCCTATCTCGGTGCCCTCTGTCATGTCTCTTTATCTGCAGTCCTATCCCAGGGCTCAATCCTCAATCAGTCCAACAGGGCCTGTCACAGTACCCTAGTTCAAACTTCTCAGCCCTTTTTGGGCTCCCTCAAGTTGTCCTGCTCTGGCACGGAGCAGTGCCCCAGAGCTCTCCAGGTGCCCTTTCTGGGCCTTTTTTTTCCAGCTGGGCCCCTAAACAGTTCAGTTCCCCTTGTGGGGTGCATCAAAGTCCAGGCCACTGCCCCACAGACTAATGTGGGGGACCCAGGCCCGTCCACTACTCTGGACCCCAGCCTAGGGAACCTATAGATAGCAGACACCCACCACATCCCTTTCTCTAAGCTGCATTGCTGCTATGATTCCCAGAGCCACTTCCCCTTGGCCCCAGCACATTCATCAACCTTACCTCAGGGCTTTGTCCTGGCTGAGTCCCAGCAGCCAGCCAGGAGCTCCTTCTTGCTCCTCCCCACCCCCCAGTCCCAGCCAGCCAGCCACAGCTCTGTCCAAGGTCCTTCAGTCAGACAGCAGTATCACCTTCACTCCTCGGGCTCCAGCAGCAACTATTTTCATTCTGGCCCTGCATCTCTTTTATACTAGCCTGCTGGGCCCTGATTGGCTGCTCACTGAAGCCCCTTTTCTGATTGGCTACGTCCCACACAGCCACTGTAGGCAGCTTGGAGGACCCTCTCCACTGCCTTTTTCTGGGCTGGGGTGTGGCAGAGCCATCAGGACTCCAGCAGAGGCCACAAGGCTCAGTCCACCCAGTCACAAAAATATTACCTCACCGACCTTGTCTCTCACATATGATCTAGCTCAACCAGAAGTTATGGCTTGATAAGAGGCATCACTCAGCAGTATTCTATAGCTTTAAATATGTATGACGTCAGCCTAGATGATCATGGTCCCTTCTGGTCTTAAAATCCATAGATTTTGTAATTAAAACTGGGTGAATCGGGGGAGGGGAAATTATTCATCATTTTAAGTTGCGTTTTGATTCAGTCATAAAGCTGATCATAATTTTTCAAATTTAAAAGGTGGATGAAGTTTCAGACGTTTGAAATGAATTGGGAAAATAGTGATTAGCAAAAATTGAAACAACATGTTCACAACATTCGTCTTCTGTTTGGCAGGCAACCATAGAGCTGACAAGAAAAATTTCAGGGGAGTTTAAAACTGAAAATAAATCAAGGACATTTGAAAAAAAAATCATTTTTTTTTGTTTACCTACCAGCTCAGTGTCCCCATTTCCCCATTCCATTTAGGTTTTATTTTCCCCATAAACATTCACATAAGTGTCTTGTTCACACAAACATTTGAGGAGGAACCTGTACTAGTGTTTGTGGAAATATGCCTGTATCTGGGATAAGCGTCCTTGCTTATCTAGATGTATATTTGTGTCAGATGCTTCTCTTTCTTTCATTCCCTGTCTCTTCAGCACCCTTCATCTTCTGTTACTATTATCATGTGTGGGTTTGTGCAGGGACCATGTGGTTTAATTGATGCAATATCCTGGGTCTCAAACCCAGGCCTGTGAAGACACAGACAGCTGTCATTTCCTGGCCCCCACCCAACATACTGTGTGGTGTCTAGAGGACAAAAACTCAACAATTGGCAACAAGGATGGGATTCTACCGGGAATAGAGCGGGAAAAGACTGACTGCCAAAGTCACTGGAACCCAAAGGAGAAGCAGAGTTAGGCCTAGTAGGTTTATATGCAAATTAGTAAAAAAAAAACCAGGCATTTAACACTCAACTATGTAGTGTGGTTCCCTCACATTCTTAATGCTGCAACAAGAGTAAGGAACCAACACAGTGTTTAGAAATATTTAAAGAATTCTTTTGATGACATACGAAGAGGTATGAGATCACTTGGGTTTCCATTAGCTGTGCTGGCTCTGTCGAACTGGCAGGAAAAAATACGTTATTTTTCTTATTATAGTAAGCAGACGAAACTGAATACAACCAGAAATTGATGTGGTGAGAAAGGAGCTGCCATCTGTACAATCTTTCCTCTAACTTGACTACATTGAGTGTATTAGCACGTGTGTTCATTCCCTGAAAATAAAATGAATCAAGTTTGGTTAGCTTCCCTTCCTGGAATTATTTTCTTCATTCATGAGAAATGTTCACCAACAAAAAGCTTGACATACTATTCCAATTTACAATCGAATGGTAGAATGCTACAAGCCCAAGCCCAAATTTTGCACAAGAGCACACAGAATTTTGAAATCTTTTCTTGAAAATAATTCTTATGATTTTGAAAGTGTAGTGGCCAAAAACAAACAAACAAACAAACAAACAGCCCCCGCCCCCCCCCCCCAAAAAAACCCCTGTGTACTATTGGGTTGTCCGGGAGAGGGGGCGGGCGGAAGCCCGCCCCATGCTAACGGATCCCCCCCCCAGCCTAAGGGGAGGATCCACAGGGCCACGGAAACCCACTAAGTGCGGGGGACAACTAATAAAAGAACAGGGACAGGAGTGAGGTCAAAGGGTCATAAGGAGGGAGCCTGATGGGGACACCGAGCAGAGAACCCCGGACAGCGCCCACTGCTCCTCGAAGGCGTCAAGGGAGCCAGCGGACGCCGCCCAGAGGAACTCTGCCCGGAGACGTGAGCGGACGAGGGACCGGAAACAAGCCCCACAGTCGCAGGAGTCTCCGTCGGCCAACCTCCTCTCCCTGGTCGCGTGGATGGCCTTTTTAGCCAGGGCGAGAAGGAGGTTGACCAGGAGGTCCCGCGACTTTGTGGGGCCACGGATAGGGAGTGCATGGATAAGGAGGTGAGGGGAAAAGTGCAGCCAGAAACGTAACAGAATGTCGGTGAGGAGCCGGTATAGGGGCTGCAACCTGGCGCACTCTAGGTAAGCATGCGCCAGGGTCTCCCTCACGCCGCAGAAGGGGCAGGTGTCCGGGACAGGGGTGAACCGCGCCAAGTACACGCCCGTGCTCACGGCCCCGTGAAGGAGCCGCCAGCTGATATCCCCGGCGGGCCTCGGGACCAGGGTGGAGTACAGGCTGGCCCACCGGGGCTCCTCACCCTCCACAGGTGGCAAGAGGTCCCGCCACTTGGTGTCGGGGCGGGACACGAGGGCGAGGAAGTGGACGGTATGGAGCACGAGCGCGTAGAGTTGTTTCCTTGGCGCGGTTTGGAAATGGACCAGCTGCAGATCGTGCAGCCGGCTGGCGGAGAAGGGGCGGGGGGGCCGGTCGGGTCCACGGGGCAGGGGCCCGATGAAGAGGTCCGGAGGGCTCGGGGTGGAGGGTGGACGGGGCGTGCCCTCGCGCAGGACCCGGTCGAGGTAAGCCCGAGCAGCGGGCGGCAAAGCGGCCTTCACCTCCTGTAGTACGAGCCGGGGAGTACAAGGTCTGGAGAGCCCCATCCGCCGAGCGAGCGTCAGGGGATCCAGCCAGTCTCCCCGGTCGTAGTCCAGGAGGTCTCCGACCCTGGTGGCTTCTGCCAGGACCAACCTCTGGCGCACCGCGGGGGACTCCGCCACCTGCACACGGAACTGAGGGTTGTGTAGCAGGGGCTCCGCGAGGAGGTCTGCCCCCTCGGTGGCCGCCACGGACCTGGTCGCAGAGAACAGCTTCCAGGTCCGGAGGAGGTCCTGGTAGAAGACCGGCAGCCCGGAGAGGTCTCGCGGAAGGCCCCTCGGGTCGAGATAAAGGAGCTGCCGGTCGTATCGGAGCCCTCGGAAGCGGCGCAGGAAGGCGTGCGCCAGGGCTCTCCATGCCGGACTACCCGCACCATAAAGGAGCCTCTGCAGTGCCTGGAGGCGGAAGACGTGGACCTGAGTGCGGAGGCACTTCAGGCCCTGCCCTCCCTCCTCCAGGGGCAGGTGGAGTACCCCTGCAGGGACCCAGTGCAGTCCTGGCCAAAAGAACTCCAGCACCACCCGCCGGAGGTCGGTCAGGAACACCGGGGCCGGGACCAGGGTGTTGAGCCGGTACCAGAGCATGGACAGGACCAGTTGATTGAGCACCAGTGCCCTCCCTCGGAGGGAAAGGCACCGGAGGAGTCCTGTCCATTTCCGGAGCCGCTCCGCCACCCTGCCCTGCAAACCGTGCCAGTTCTCCGGCGGAGAGGGATGCGTGGCAGAAAGGTAAACGCCGAGATAGAGCAGCGGACCCGCGCTCCACCGGATGGCCTGAAGCGCGGGTGGGAGGGAGCTCGCCTGCCACCCGTCCCCTACCACCAAGCCAGAGCTCTTGACCCAGTTGACCCGGGCGGAGGAGGCCGCCGAGTACACGGCCTGGCAGGCCTCCACCCGCGCCAAGTCGCCCGGGTCCTGGACCACGAGGAGCACATCGTCGGCGTACGCCGACAGGACCAGCCGCAGCTCCTGCTCCCGAAGCACCAACCCCGTCAACCTCCTGCGGAGGAGACAGAGGAAGGGCTCGATCGCCAGGGCGTACAGCTGGCCCGAGAGGGGGCACCCCTGCCGCACTCCCCGCCCGAAGCTGACCGGCTCGGTCAGGGTCCAGTTGAGCCTGACCAGACACTCTGCGGAGGCGTACAGCACCTGGAGAAAACCCACAAACTGGGACCCGAAGCCTAACGCCTGCAGAGTGCCCAGGAGATACCCGTGGTCCACCCTGTCGAACGCCTTCTCCTGATCCAGGGACAGGAGGGCGAATGACAGACCATCCCTGCACCCAAGCTCCAAGAGATCCCGGACCAGATACAGGTTATCGAAGATGGTACGGCCCGGGACGGTGTAGGTCTGGTCTGGGTGGATCACGTCCTCCAGCACGGACCCTAGCCGAATCGAAATGGCCTTTGCGACAATTTTATAGTCCGTACTGAGGAGCGAGATGGGACGCCAATTCCGTAAATCACGGAGGTCCCCCCTCTTCGGCAATAAAGCGAGCACGGCTCGCCTGTACGAGAGAGGGAGGACCCCGCTCCGCAAGGACTCGGCCCAGACGGTGACTAGGTCCGGGCCGAGGACGTCCCAGAACACGCGGTAGAACTCCACGGTCAGCCCGTCCATGCCCGGGGATTTATTGGTGGGCATGCGACGGAGGGCTTCCGAGAACTCGGCCAGAGTGAGAGGCAGCTCTAGCCGGTCCCGGTCGCCCGCGCTGACCGTCGGGAGTCCGTCCCAGAGCACTTTGCAAGCGGCAGGATCGGTCGGATCCGGGGAGAAAAGGCGCGCGTAGAAGGTCCGGGCCCTCTCGCACATCTCCGCCGGATCCGTGAGGGGGGAGCCGTCCTCCGCCAGGAGGCAGGTGACGTGCTTCTTGGCCCCCCTCCGTTTCTCCAGGGCGTAGAAGAAGCGGGAGCCGCGATCCATCTCCCGAAGGAGGCGGATGCGGGATCGAACAAAGGCGCCCCGGGCCCGATGGTCTTCGAGGACCCGGAGCTCCTCCCGCTTCTCCCGGCACGCTCCGCAAAGGGATGGATCCTCGGGGCTGGCGGCCAGACGCCTCTCCAGCTCTAAGACCTCCCGCTCCAACTGCCCTATCGCCGCATCCCTCCGTCGGCTGGCGCCCCGGGTGTAGTCACGGCAGAAGAGCCGGGCGCGCACCTTCCCCACGTCCCACCACCGCCGCGCCGAGGGAAAGGCGCGCCGCTGCCCTCGCCAGGCCAGCCAGAACTCCCGGAAGGACGCCACGAAGCCCCCATCCTCCAGCAAGCTGTTGTTGAAGTGCCAATAGGCCGGCCCGGCCTCTCCGCGCAGAGAGAGGCCGTCACGGTGACGAGGTGGTGGTCCGAAAAAGGGGCCGGCCGGATGCTGGAGGACAGGGCCCGTGAGAGATGGAACCGGGACAGATAGATGCGGTCCAACCGGGAGTGGCACGACCGATGGGCTTCCACCCGGACATAGGTGTACGTGGAGGCGTCGTCCGGGTGGTGGTCGCGCCAGACGTCCACCAGGGAGTGATGGGCGACGATCTCCCTGAGGACGTCCGCGGCGGCCGGGCTCTGCTCGGTTCCCGACCGGTCCCGCTCCTCGAGGACGGTGTTAAAGTCCCCACCCAGGACCAGGCACTCGCGAGGATCCAGGGAGCCGAGGAAGGCGGACGCCTGCCGATAGAACTGCAGCCGCTCCGGGGCAAATGCCGGGGCATAGATGTTGATGAGGTTGACCACAAGCCCCGCCATGCGGACCCGGAGGTGCAGCAGGCGGCCCGGCACAGCCTCGGCGACCCCCAGCACCTCTGGCCGTAGGTCGGGGGAGAACAGGGTAGCCACTCCAGCCTGATGGGTGGTGAGATGGCTGAAGTAGACCCCGTCCCCCCACTCCAGCCGCCAGTTAGCTTCGGCGGCCGGATCCGTGTGGGTCTCCTGCAGGAAAACCACGGAGTACCCCCCTTCCCGAAGGAAGGAGAGCACCTGGCTCCTGCGGAAACCCACCCTACAGCTCCGGGTGTTTAGTGTGGCAAAGGTGATGACTGCCATGAGGAGGGCTGGGGGGGATCTACGTCAGCAGGGGCGCTCACGGCTCCCGTTGGGCCGCGCAGCAAACTGTGGCCCACCCCGAAGGCGAGCAGGGAGTCACGGAAGCCGCGCGCCCGGTGGTAAGCCGCGACATTCCGCTTCCCGGTCCCCTTGCCCTCCCCTATGAGGGCCCGCGTGGCCAGGAGGAGCTGGTGGAAGTCCCCCCAGCGCTGGAGAGCAAGCACGACCTTGTTGCGGGAGCCCCGGACGTCCTCCAGGAACTCCTGCAACTCCTCTCTCAGCACATGGGGGGGTGGGGCCTCTGGCGCAGCCCCGTGGCCGACTGGGACGGGCAAGCAAGGGGCGAACCCCGGCTCAGTGGGGGGCGGCGGAGGGAAGATTGCAGCCCCTAGTGGGTCGGGACTGTGAAATTCAAAGGCCGCTCCCTGGGAGTCATCCTCTGGGAAAGGGAAGGAGACAGCCCCAGGGGCGGCAATAATATCATGGGAGGTGGAGGGGGCAGGGCTGGGGTCAGGAGCAGGGGAGTGAGAGAGACAGGACCCTGGGCCTCAGGAGCTGAGCCATCAGTAAGAGGCTCCTCGCGGCCAGGTAGGGGAGTTGGAGGGGAAGGGAGGGGGTCCCCAACGACACCGGGCTCAGGCTCAACGGCAGGCAGAGCAGCCTCGGCACGGGGAGATGTGGAAGCCTCAGGGGGGCCCCCACCCGGGAAGGAGCCCGATTGCTCCGCACCGCCGAGGGACACCCCCGGTAGCCCATCTCCCTGCCACGAGGCACCGGCCGTCATCTCAACAGGCTCGGCGGCCAGCAGCGGGGTGCCATCCGCAGCCGGGCAGGTCGAGGAGTCCAGGGGACCCTCGGAGGCGGGAGCAGACGCAGCTGGAGGGTTGGTGGAGCACGGGGAAGGGGAAGCTGGGGTGAGGTCAGCTAGATCAAGGCCCGTCGGCAGAGGGTCGTCCTCCCCCGGGGTGACCGGGGTCAGACCCAGGGCCTCGATCTCCTCGAAGATGGAGGGGAGCTCGCCTCCCACCACCCCGGGGTCCTCCCCACTCGCGCCCGAGGCGACGCTCACCTCGGGTGTTGCAGGGGGTACAGGCGGCAAGGGACCAGGAGGGGCCGCAGCGGAGGCCTCCGCAGGGGGGGACTGCGGGGGAGGGATGGTGGTACCCTCCGGTGCTGCCACGTCTTCCCTAGCCGTCATCGGCAGATGGGTCAACCCCTGGGGCACGGCAGAAGGCTCGGTGTCGGCGGCCCCCTTTCTGGTCTTACGGGGGGCTTCCGCCTCAGGTGGCACGGGCGGAGCCCGAGCCTTCCGCTTGCCCCGCTTACCCTGTACCCGGGTCCAGCCCTCCATGGCATCGCCTGCGGGCTGGTCAACAGGGATTGGGTCAGGGGGCAGAGAAGACAGTTTTGGGGCTTGGAGAGGCACAGGTGGGACAACAGGAGGGAGGGAGGAGTCCCCCTGGGGAGAGCCCCTCCCATGCCCGGCAGTACCCCTGCCGCACCCTCCTCCACAGGCCCCGCCAGAGTGCAGGCAGCGGAGGCGGGGCTCTCCCGCTCATCTGGGCGCTCCGGAGAACGCACCCCTGAGGCCGAGCGGGAGCAGTGACGGACCGAGGGGGAGGAGGGGCTGCTCTGGGTACCGGGCGGTCAGGGGCACCGGCGATGGCGGGGCCGGCACCCTGCCGGGGCTCGGGGGTCCCGAGAACTCCTCCGAGCCGGGCCAAGGGGCAGTCCCTCCGGACGTGCCCCGTCGCCGGCAGAGGAAGCACCGGGCCTCCCCCGTCGAATAGTGCACCCGGTAATGGGCCCCCTGGTAGGGGACCAGGAAAGACCCCTCAAGCGCCTCTCCGCCACGCGCCGCCGGCGGCAGTTGAAGCTGCACCTGCCGGCGGAACGAGAGAACGTGACGGAGGGCGGGGTCTTTGCAGCCCAAGGGGAGAGGGCTCACAATGGAAATGGGCTTCCCCAGGGTCGAGAGGGCGGGTAACAGGGCGGCATTGGGCAGGAAGGGAGGGACAGAGGTCAGGACGACACGGACCCCCAGGTCCTCCAGCGGCTCCAGGGGGACGAACACGCCCCCACCGCCAGGCCCTTCTCCACCGCCTCCTGTGCGGCGGCCTCCGAGGCAAGGAAGAAGACCACCTTGCCGTACATTTTGGAGGCCGCCACGATGGCCGTGGGCCCCACCACCCTCGCCAACGCCCGCACATAGGTCTCCACGTGGGGCGAGGCGGGCACCAGGAGGCAACGGACGCCGTGCTTCCGGGTCAAGGTGGGGAAGGGGCCCCGGCCGCTGTAGATGGTAGCGGAGGCGGCGGACGGGGGAGATGACGTAGCGGCGGGCGGGGGGGCCGCCGCCACCTGGGCGTACGCTCTGGGGGCCGAGGGAGGGACACCCGCAGAGCTGGTGGAGGGAACAGCGGGAAGGGACGCCGCGGCCGGTGGCGGGGCCGCGGCAGCGGGGGCAGGCTCCGCCATGGAGGGCTTCGTCTTCCTAGCGGGGCCCTTTCCCTTCTTTTTGCCCTGGCCCTTTCCGCCAGCTGGGGGGGCTCCCCCAGAGGCGGAAGGGGCGAGGGACGTGGCAGCAGCAGAGGGCACCCTGTCGGTCGCCGCTGCCGGCGCCTCAGCGGGAGCGGTGGCAGGTGGTCCGGCAGCGGCGGGTGAGGTCGAGACCGGGAGGCGTTTGGGGGGGGCAGGCGAGGGAGGGGGGACAGACGTCCCGGGAATCCCACCCGCCGCGCCTCCCGCCATGCTGAATGGGGAGGGAGGGCAAACACCGGAGAAGGGGGGTGGGGATAAGGGACAGGTCACCGACTCCTCCCTGCTAGGCTGTGGGCAGGGAGGATGGTGCCAACAATAGAGAGGGGGGGCAGATACGGGGACTATCGAGGACTTCGGGGGGGGGGGTTAGTCACCGACAGAGGATTGGAATCCGGCTCCTCTAGCTGCACTAGGGGAGGGGAGGGGAAACAAGAGCGATGGGGGTGCAGTGCAAGAGGGGCAACGTAAACAGGGGAGAGGCACAAGCGCACTGATGGGGCTATGGGTGCACGAGGGGAGGGGCTAATCAGGGGGAGGGGCCGCGGAGGGAGGGGAGCAACCAGGCTGGGAGTGGGGCAGAGGGACCAAGGGGCTGGCTTCAGGGCCGGGGCAGGACAAACAAAGCTGCAAAGGGAGATGGGCGGGGCAGGAAAACAAACTGAAGCTGGGCTGGGCGGGGGAGGGGGGGGCCACAAGGGGCAAACGGGGCAGGCAACAAGGGGCAAAGCTAGGGGGCCTGTTGCAGAGGGGCAGGGGGGAGTCCGGGGAAGGGGGGGGTGCGTGCACCCACAAGCGCTTGTGCAAAGTCAATGGCTGGCTGGCTGCTGCTGGAGGCCCAAACGGTGGCAATAGGGCGCGGCAGGCCAGGCAAGCAGCTGAGTCCCAGAGGCAGGAACCGAGGCAGATGGTAAGGGGCCTGCAGGGGTGGTGGAGGGGGCAGCGGTGGTGGTGGGGGTTGGCGGGGGGACACAGATGGACCAGGGGGCAGGCTCCACGCCACACCCCCGTGTCCCCACAAACACAGTCTAAACCCCCACCACTAGAGCACAGTCAAAAAGTTACTCAGTCTTTGGGAGCCCCCTCCACAGCGGTCTTCGGTGTTCTATGCGCTCCCCAGCAGCCGGTGGTCTTTTCAGTCCTCTTCTCCCTCCTCCTCCAGGCTCCAGCAGCTCCCCAGGACAAACACAGCTCCAGCAGCAGTAGCAGCAGCCTCCCCTCCTCCAGCAGCCCTGGTGGCCAGGCAGGAAGGACCCCCCAGGTGGTAGCTGTAGTGGTGGTGGTGGGGTCCTGGCTTCTCCCTCCAGAGGCGGGGGAGTGGGGGCTGGCCAGCAAGGCCCCCCCCACCCCTCACTCACCCACTCAGCAGCAGTTGTAGCAGGAGCAGCAGTCCTGGGAAGAAGCACTCCAGCCAGCAGCAGCAGCCCAGGAAGGGAGAAGGAGCTCCAGCTAGCAAGGCAGCCAGAGAAGGGGGAGCCCTCCAGCCAGCAGGGCAGCCCAGGGACACAGAGCGCTCCCTGTAGCAGGGTGGACCCTGCTCCGGTGTTTTTAAGGGGTTTAAAAGTGGCCTGACAGGGCTGAGCTGATTGGGAAAGTGGCTGCAGCTGGGGGCCACGCCCCAAACTGAGGAGCAGGGCCTTATAAAAGGCAGGGAGCCAGGAGCCCAGACAGTCTCTCTCTGTGGTTAGAGAGAGATGGGCCTGGCTGCTTAGAAGCAGAGCAAGAGTACCTGGGTGAAGCAGGGCTGGGAAGGCTAAGGAGCTGGGGAGCTCTGACCAGGAAAACCCCAGGCTGCAGCCTAGCGGTAGGCCAGAAGGTACTGTGGGGGGGTTGCAAGGGACAACCCAGGAGTAGGCAAAGCAGCAGGTCCAAACCCCCTTGGCCTGTGATGAGTGGGCCGATGCTGCAGTCTACCCCAGGGTGTGGGGCTAGACCATGACTGTCAGTGGCCACTACTGAGGCAAAGTAGGGATAGTAGAGTGGGGGTTCCCCTGGGAGGGGGAGACCCAGGTATAGTTAAAGGGGCACCGGGTCCAGGGAGGGACACGGGGCTGAGAGTAAAGCAGGTGGATCACCAGCCTGCAGAGGGCGCTCCGGACTGGAAAAAGAGCTAGATTCGGAAAGCAACCAGCAGGAGTCCACCTGTTTACACCCTGACTTTCAGTGATGCAATGCAGCAGCTGCTAAATCAAAAGTTATTTAAAATAATTTTGATTCCATTTAAGTCCAAATTTGGGGGTTCACTGAGTATTTTAAAAAGGAGTTTTCTCTTCAGTTTAAAGCAGTGACAGCAAAGCCTCTAGAAATCTCTCTAGGGCTGCTGACATAGCTTTAAAGCATTAGAGGTATTAGTGGCCACCAACCGAATGTGTTATTAAAAAGAATTTTTCAAGCTTTGTATTTGAAGATAAACAACCTACAAAGCATTAGAATAATGATTTGTATTCCTCTAGTGTCTTAGGATTTCAAATCATTTTGGAATCATGAATAAATTCAGCCTCAAGGCCCCTGCATGATAGGCAGAAGCATTACCTAAAAGAAACACGCAATATGATTTATTGTGTCATAGATTTCACAGAGTTTGAGGCCAGAAGGGACCACCAGATCATCTTGTCTGACCTTCTATATATCGGAGGCCACTACCAACCACTTAGCACCCTCACACTAAGCCCAATGAGCCAGTGAGTAGGACACTAAACTATTGTGTGCCACAGTCAAGGAACTATTGTGCACACCAGTGCTCAAGACCTCTGCAATGGCAAGAAATTGATTAAGTGAGATATACGCCGATGATCCCAACAACCCAATCTGAAGAGGAAGGCAAAAGAAAAATAAAGAAACAAGATGACTGCCAATCTGACCCCTACCCTACCCTGAATCAGGTAATTAATCTAAACTTTTCTTGCTCCACATACCTTCATGGCAGTAATTATTACTTTGGACAGGCCTCTTTTCTGTTTCTAGGTTCATTCAGGAGCCAGCTAGATGAAGGTTTTCCCCGTCAAGAGTCCTTGGTGTGGAAAATGTCTTGCCTCCAAGAGGCTCCCCACACTCTATTGCGGATTTTAAGGGAGAGTTGGACAAATTTCTGAGTGTGATTGTATGCCGGGTTCCTTGTGATAGTAGGGGGCACTGCTCAACAGCCCTGTGGCTCACTTCCGGTTTATGTCATGTTTCTAAGAACACGTGCTTCAGGATTTCAGCCGGCCACCTGCAGAGGTCAGGAAGAGATTGCTTTCACCCAGGGGCGGCTCTAGGATTTCCGCCACCCCAAGCAGGGCGGCACGCTGCGGGGGGCGCTTTGGCGGTCGCTGGTCTCGTGGCTCCAGTGGACCTCCTGCAGACGTGCCTGCCGATGCTCCACCAAAGCCGTGGGACCAGCGGACCCTCCGCAGGCACGTCTGTGGGAGATCCACTGGAGCCGCGGGACCAGCGGACCTTCCGCAGGCACGCCTTCACCCCAATGTATTCTGGGAGATTTTTTTTTTTAAATCTTCTTCTTCTGAAGACAGGGAGGGCCAGGGTTTTGAAGTGGCACCGAGCATTCTTTCTCTCTCACAGATGCTTGGCTGGCTGGCTCTTGCTCACATGATCAGGGTCTCGCTGATCACCATATGTGGGGTTGGGAAGGAATTTTCCCCCAGGTCAGATTGGCAGTGACCCTGGAGGGGTTTTGCCTTCCTCTGCAGTGTGTAGCTCTGGGCCACTTGCCAGGGTTATCTGTGTATGTCTCACTTAATCATTCTCCTGCCATTGCAGGGGCCTCAAGCACTGGTGCACCTCGGTCCCTCCTGTTCTCTATTTATGGCACATCATAGCCTAGTCTCCTGTGGGCTGTAATACTTTTATCTCCGTTCAGTTGTTGGATTTAGTCTGTGGCTGGTGTTGGTGGCCCATGATATACCGGAAATCAGACTTAATGTTCTGGTGATCCCTTCTGGCCTTAAACTCCATGACTGGCTTGTTTTATGCAATGGCAAAATTAGTTGTTATCTTGATTGTTTTGGGGGCTCCTTTCCCATTTCTGGGGGGTTGTCTTGGGTTTGCATTGCCTGTCTCCTTGTACAGAAATCTGAATACCAGAACCATTCATAGTTATATTAGATAGCATTAGCTCTGAGCGAAATTTTTCTACTGGAACTTTTCTTTGCAAAAAAAGCAGATTTAGTGACTCTGAAACATTTTGTGAATTCAGGTGGCTTTCACCCAGTTGTTAGTTGAATTAAAAATTCTGAAAAAGTCTAAACATTTCATTTTTTTGCTTCAGCTGACTTTTTGTTTCAAAAGGTTCTTGCATTTAATTAAAAAAATTGAAAAATATTTAAAAATGCTCAAAATAAAAAATGTTCCTTGGTGTCCAGCAAAATATTTCTTCTGACTTGAAATAATTTTTTTAGCAACTTTTCAAGTTGCTAAAACTTCTGAAATATTTTGATTTTTCAGAATTGTCGAGGAACCAAAAAAATCATTATTCACACAGCTCTAGAGAGGGTTAAAAAAAAACGAAGGGCTATAAACTCTTAAGCATCAGAGAATAAACTAACTTCTAATGGGGAAGGCTAGGAAGAGGAATCAGCAATAGGGTTCTTTCAACCTTCCCCTGAAGCATTTGCTACAGGAAAGTCTGAAAGTGCCTATTAGATGTTCTCTGATCTGGCATGTCAATTCCTAACTGAACCCATCAATTGGCAGGTGCATTAGCTGATGGTCATTGGGGTTTGCTTTTATGCCAGGTGCTTTGTAGGATGTCTTGCTGTGTAGTTTGGGAATATTTTATATTTTGCTCTGTGCACCGCATTCATATGCCTTCAGACAAAGTCTCTTATAATTTGATTAAATAAAATACATAAACATATTAGAGGTTTCTAGGAGTCTGCCTTAGGTGCTCAACATGTCTTTGGTTTAAGGTACCATGAAATTGTCATCTAGCTAGTATGAGTGACAGGATTGCCAACAGCAGGGGAGCTGGAGCTACTTGCACCCTAGATAATGGCTGGCGCAGGGAACATCTTAGAACAGCTGTTTCCTTGCTTGGCCTATCATCTCATTTGGAAGAAGGACCTGAACCTCAGTGTCCTGCGTCCCAAATGAGTACCCTAACCAATTAGCTATTTGGGGGTAGGAAGGTGGGTGTCTCTCTCCATGAAAACATTGAAAAGGCTCAGTTTTGTTCTACACGGGAATAAAAACAAACAGATATCAAAACCTTGACATTTTTCACATCATGGAAGTCTTTTCTTCCAGGCAGCCCTACCTGTATGATCCTTGTCAATCTAGCCTCTGTGGGAATACTACACTGTAATTAGACACCCGCAGCTAGCCTGTGTCAGCTGACTTGGGCTGAGGCTAAAGGGCTGTTTAATTGCGGTGTAGACATTAAGGCTTGGGCTGGAGCCCAGGCTCTAGGACCCTGTGAGATGGGAGGGTGCATGGCCTGGAGCCCGAGTCTGAACATCTACACTGCAATTAAACAGCTCCATACCCAAGAGCCCTAGTCAGCTGGCACAGGCCAGCTGTGGGTGTCTAATTGCAGTGTAGACATACCCTGAGTTTCTCAGTACCATTAAATTGGCTATATTCTCCCAACCTTTCTGTGCCTTAGGCAGATAATATCCCCATTTTACAGATGCAGCACAGGGGTAACTATAGCACAAGAGCAATTGAGTGACTTGCCACACAGGAGAGTTGAGGCTGATCTGGGAGTTGAACCCAGGTCACCTGAGTCACAGCCTAGTGCCTATGAGACCATCTTTCTTACACTACCTTTAATATTCTCCTAGAGAGATACAACCCTCTTCTATAGGCAAGACTACTTCCTACTGAACTGAATTGAGACCTACCAGAGAGGACTTTTGCATGAATTGTTACAGAGACACCATTTTATATTAAATTTCTGATGCCCTTGAAACAAATTCCTATCACAGGAAATATGTTCTCTCTCAGGGGAGCAGTTTCATGCCTGATTTGTATATGAAACATGAAAGCAACCTAACAGGTACAGGCCACATTGAATCAAAGACACTCTCACTTCTTTCTGCTCACTCTTTATGATGCAGTTGTGAATTATGTTCTCCCTCGAACTCTTTTTTTTTTCTATTTGTAATTAGAGGGCAAAACAGATGGTGGTGGCTAAGTTTAAAGTGACATCTTCATTAAAATACTCTTCAGTGTGCTGCCAAGTGACTGTGAGCGCCAACAGAGAAATTGTTGTAGTGATGGGCAAACTTCAGAAGATTTAGAGGTTCATTCTGGAGAAGCATCTGAAATTTCACATGTGATTCTAGACACGTCGAAACCTCTGAGGCCTGGAAGTTAGATTGACAAATTTCTCAAGCACTAGACTAGGAGCCAGGAGATTAATCCAGCCCTGACACAGATTTCCTCTGTGACCCTTGGCAAGTCACTCAGGCCAAAGTTTTATTATTACTATTAATTGTTACAGTAATGCCAACCCCACAGGTACAAAAATCATGAGTGAACCCTCCTCCTGCCCTTCTCCCAAAAAATCATGAGATTGATTTAAGATCTCATGCACTGCCACAGGCTGGGGACTGACTGGCTAAGCAGCAGTTCTGCAAAAAAGGACCTGGGGATTACAGTGAATGAGAAGCTGGATATGAGTCAACAGTGTGCCCTTGTTGCCAAGAAGGCTAATGGCATATTGGGCTGCATTAGTAGGAGCACTGCCAGCAGATCAAGGGAAGGAATTATTCCCCTCTGTTCAGCACTGGTGAGGCCACATCTGGAGTATTGAGTCCAGTTTTGGGCCCCCCACTACCAAAAGAATGTGGATAAATTGGAGGAAGTCCAGTGGAGGGCAACAAAAATGATTATAGAAAATGGGACACGTGACTTATGAGAAGAGGCTGAGGGAACTGGGTTTTAGTCTGCAGAAGAAAAGAGTGAGGGGGGATTTGATAGCAGCCCTTCAACTACCTGAAGGGCGGTTTCAAAGGGGATGGAGCTCGGATGTTCTCTGTGGTACCAGATGACAGAACAAGGAGCAATGGTCTCAAGTTGCAGTGGGGGAGGTCTGGGTTGGATATCAGGAAAAATATTTTCACTAGGCCCTGGTCTACACACAGCCCCTGGTTCGAACTAGGGTACGCGAATTCAGCTACGTGAATAACGTAGCTGAATTCGAACTACCCTAGTTCGAATGACTTACCGTCCAGACGCCGCGGAAGTGAACTCCGCGGCTCCAAGGTCGACTCCGGCAACTCCTCCTGCCGCGGTGGAGTACCGGAGTCGACCGCGGCGCTTCCGGAGTTCGAACTATCGCGTCTAGATCAGACGCGATAGTTCGAACTCCGAGAAGTCAAACTCACCGCGTCGACCCGGCGGGTAAGTATAGACGTGGCCTAGGAGAGGGTGGAGAATCACTGGAATGGGTTATGTAAGGAAATAGTGGAATCTCCATCCTTAGAGGTTTTTAAGGCCTGGCTTGACAAAGCTCTGGCTGGGATGATTTAGTTGGGGTTGGTCCTGCTTTGAACAGGGGGTTGGACTAGATGACCTCCTGAGGTCTCTTCCAACCCTAATCTTCTATCATACTAAGATTTTTTCAAACAAATTTTTTTTGGTGGTGGGGGGGGGTTGTTTGCCTTCTAGTTCTGGAAGCTTTAGGGCAAAGCTGCCTGCCCCCCAAGTGTGTTGTGAGCTTTTAAGGGTCCGGCCTTAAATACACAGGTAAAAACAAGTCCTTCCCCCTGGTGTTCTGGACTGGATTCCACTTCCTCTCCACAACTCCTGGGATTGGGGAGCTATCAGTCTCTGCATCCCCTCTAGGCTTCCCTCCAGTTCCCAATCCTCCTCTGCCTCCTGCCCTCTGCCTCCCCCTACCCCTAATCCCTTGAAACCCCTAAATCTGCCTCCTGCTCCCCCCTGGTCTCCTTATGTACCTTTTATAGAGTCTCTGCTACCTCATAGTTTCAGTCAGGTCCCCCACAACAATAGTGTGGCAGCCATTTTGCCTGTAGGCATGTTTCAGTTTCACTGGAAAAAGTGGGAGGTGGCAGCCATCTTTATTTGAGGACACTTCACTTCCAGATGCAGATAGATGGTAGTGCTGGGGGGAAGCAACCACCTTGCTGGCTTCAGCCCCATCTACAGTAATGGGAGAGGGTGGCTATTTTGAACATGGGAAAATTGTGTGTTAAAGCTGCCTCTCATCATGCTTTTATGAAATAGGTATAACCACGTCCCCAATCACCAGACTCATGATGAAGTTGCAGGAGTGTATAGTATACTGCATTTATACTATGAGAGCTCTAAAGGTCTCAACCAAGTTGGGCCCCCAAGTCCTAGGTACAGTACAAACATAATAAATCACAACCCCAGAGAATTTACAAAAATATAACAGGGGGGATGAGATAATCAAGTGGGGGATCCTGTGTGTGTGGGGCGGGGAGAGGGGCAGGATAACAAGGGACCAGGTTCTCTACTCATGTAGACAAGTGCAGCTTCATTGGCTTCAGAAAAGTTAATCCTGATTTAGGATGTTGTAAGAAAGAGGGGACCAGACCCAAGAAGTTCCCCCCCCTCTTTTATTTTGCTAAAGTATTAAGGGAAGGCTATTGGGGGCGGGGATAGGGAATGAGAAACTGTCTTTCACTCAGCACATGCCTCTCTGGCACAGAGGACACAGGCCCTCTGAATGTTGTGGCCCTTCAATGAAAATTTCTCGAGCAGGAGGTGAGAGAAGGCTCCTGGTGGTTTCTAAATGCTTGTGCTGCAGTTCCATGATGCACGTAATTAGGAATGGTCAGAAAAGGGCTGATCTTGCCATATTTCCATCTGGGATGCAGCAACCAATGTACTAAACAGACAGTGATGTTGGGGATACATAATGCTGAGCTCCACAAGCTGCATTTCTGAACATGGGTTCCAAGGAGACGAAGGCCTTTAGTGTTAAGGTCTGGGCCACTAGACCATCCCTCTCTTTGTGCCATATTAGGACAATAGTGGTCAGCAGAGGGGACTGAGCCAGAGTTCCTTGTGCAGTTGGCAGTATATTCTCTGTAAAGGCCTTCATCTCTGAAAGATGTTTTCCCTATTTGGTCCACCAGTACCTGGATCTTCTAACTGTCCGAACCTGCTGCATATCTCCTCTCTTTTCTTCTGGTATTTGGGGAAGGTGAAGGGTGACATTTCAAAAGGATAATTTAGGAGTCCAGAAGGATTACCTCTTGTGGTAAGATTTGATTATAATTGCATGGGCAGTGGCTGTAAGTGGTTCAATATGAGTTCCTAATCATTGTGTATTTTGCATTTTCAGGCACACCAGCTCTTGAGATGGGGACTGTTTTCATATGTATTTGATAAGTCAAAATTAACTAATTGTGCTAATGGCAGTCACAATTTTAAATAGAAGGAATATCTGTTCTCACCAGGGCACCTTTCCTAATGTAAAATGGTTAAAGGACCCTTTTAAGGTACCCATTGTATCATGCCTCTAACCTCACCCCCAAATAACATGGAGAGAAAATTATCCTATATTGCTGTGATGTCAGCCTAAGGTTAAAGTGTGATTTTGAAACACTCACCTCCTGCTTTGAATAAGAACATTAGGTTCAACTGTGGGTTTATACTTCAACTTTGTATTCCCGAAGCCTCATGGTGATCTTTACAATCTCTCCAGTAAGTGTATTTACTTAGGTTTTTTTTTTTTAATAAATGGAAAAGGTTAAAGTCACAAGAGTTTATAGTATACTGTGCATATACTCTGAGTGTATCTAAAGGTCTTAACCAGGTTGGGCCTGCCACTATTTTTATGGGGAAGACTGTCTTGTTTTTTAAAGTTAATTTAAAAAAAAAAAAAAAAGCAAAGATCATTATTTCCCCGTTATTTCTTCTCCACCATTGCTCATGACTCCCCCTTTGCCTTCTTTCTTCTCTTACTAAATTCACTCTGTCGTTTTTTCCTTCCTCTCTTTTGAGAACGATGAGTGGAATGTGTCTCAGATACTCACAACAATAGCATGCAAGCCACAAATGGACCAGAGCTAATGGGGCACGAGGGGAAGGAAGAGAAGCAGGTGGCATTGTTTCCAGACTAATATACCTCAATGGCTGTGAGCAGCTCTGAAATCTACATTCGCTATGGGTCAAGAACTATTGTAAACTATAGGACTGGCTATTTAGGGCTTGATTCTTGCTCCAATCTAGCAAAGTTCGTGCTTAACTTTAAGCACGTGAGTGGCCCCATTGCAGTCAGATGCAGTTATAACGAGGATGGTCTAATAAGCTGAATAGAATGGAACAGAATTGAAGTGAATGAGACTAGTAAAGAGCTTAAAGTTAAGCATGTGCTTAAGTGCTTTTTGTGGATCAGGGCCAGAGTGCTTAGCACCTGGCAAGATTGAGCCCAAAGAGAAGAAAGTGAATAGGTAACCATAGAGGGCATGGTGGTACTTTGGCACATCTTGTGGTCCAGTTTTGGGTTGGGGGAATAGTAAGGTTCAGGGTTGGGGCCAGTTAGTTAGCCCTGAAAAAAAACTAGCAGAGGTGAGTCAATGGAATGAAGCAAGTAGGTGCAGTTTGTCCCATTGTTTTTCAACCCCAAGAGCTGTCTGTGAACTGTCATTACTAATGGCCCATACTGCTACTATGTGATTTCAGTAAATCAATACCCACACCTCCATTTGTCATTGTGGATATAATCCATCATGCCATTTGGTTGGTCTGGGCTGCAAAGAGGATGAGCGGGGATAGATAAATAACTCACCTCCCTGCTCATAAATAAGCTCTTTAAACATGAAGCAAGACCGGCTTCTCTTGTATTGATCCAGATATCCTTTTTCTGCTTTCCACCACTCTGCCTTCCCCTTTAGTGTAACATGGAAGCTCTGAGCTGTTCAAACTAACTGAAGGTCATGACTACGTTGATGCAGCAATGTGAAAATGAGTCAGCTCCAGCCGGCCAGCTAGGACTAATAGAGAGCCCATCTTCCCTATAGAGTTGGTGAAGAGATGTAATTGTGTGGTATATGGTATAGATCTGAGATATCAAATTATTGAGGAGTTAGAGGATAAGCCTTCCTTACAGATTAGTTTGCTCATATTTTCCCAAGCCAGGAGTTTCGCCTAGTAAGGCCCTATGTTAGCAAATTCTTACTGCAAAGATTCCATAAGTAAATTTCAGTGTCAAAGACCAAATCAGCTGCGCTGGAGGAGCCTCAATGAGCAGAACACCACCAATGGTTGTCATTATTATCATAGCACTGAGAGCTGCCAACTTTGAGCATGGGCCCTGTGACAGGGTTGGGACTCACCACCACAGCACCTCCTACTGGTTGTCTCCGGGAATTAGCTCAGTCCAGTGGAGCGCCCTCTCCTGGTGGTGTCCCGCCCTCAGTTGGCATCTGAGCCTGTGTCGCTCCCCAACTTCTTGCATCCTCTTCAGAACCACTGCCCTCCGGCAGTGCCCCTTAGTCCATCCACCCCACCTTCCCAAGGGGGTGATCGGCAGTCTTTCTACACCCCAGCCACCATCTCCAACCACACCCCCAAAGTCTAACCTCTCCTGTCAGGGATCTGGCGTAGTCCATGATGGCTGCTCCCCACAGCCAATGGCTGGGTGTACTGCAAGGGGGGGACCCAGGGCCACCCTCTACTCTGGTCCTGGCCCAGGGACCCTCCAGCATCAGCCACGCAGTCCTCCTTATCTCCCCTCATCTGTCCACTTTCCTGGGCCACTTCCCCTATGGCCCCTTGCACCCACCAGGCCTTCCCTTCAGGGCCTGCAGCCTGGCAGGCTACGGGCTAGAGCTCCCTTCTGCTCCCTGAGCCCAGCCAGCACTGCACTGTCCACAGTGCTAGTCTCCCTACTCTGGAGACAGACCTTCCCTTGTCAAAGGTCTGGAACAGATTGACTGCTCCCTTTCTGGGCAGCCTTTATATAGGGCCAAGCTGAGCCCTGATTGGCTCCCAATAAGCCCTTTTCTAACAGGTACACTGGCCTGCTGCAGCCTACACTCTCAGGGAGTGGAGCAGCTGCTCTACTACAGTCCCATTCTTCTAGGCAAGAAGGAAGTAGTCCCCACACAAGAGAGAGTCCAATCAAAATTGACAAGGAGTGGGAGGATGGATATACATTCCCATTTTACTGATGGGAAACTAAGGCACAGGGGAGGTTAAGAGACTTGTCCAAGGTCATACAGAAAGCTATGGGCAAAGCTGGGAAATGAACCTCGCTCTTCTGAGTCCCGGCCTAGAGCCTTCACTACAAGAAGATTCTTCAGTGACGTGGGTCTAGGCACAATCCATCCATGCTGATACTGGATGACAAAACAAGCACATGGTCTCTCCCATATTGAACTGAATGGAAACAGTTCTCATCCTGCAAATATTTCTGAGAGTTTGAAATCCCCTTCCACCATCTCAAATCAGGATGAAAAGTCAAAATTGTGAAAATATCCGTGAACCAAAAATCCATGTTTTGTTTCAAAAGTTTGGAAACATTTAATTTCAATTTTGATGCCCCTCCCCCTTTTAAACTTTTTTTCCCTTCAGGCTAATAGCTTAGATTCCTGAACAGCATTATATTTCAGATCAGAAAACTGGAAAATTTCATATTGAAAATGCCAATACATTTCATTTTGACAATTTTGAAAAACTTTTTTCTCAAAATTTTTTTGAGTTGGGAAATTCACTAAACCTGACACTGATTTGGGACAGTTCAGTGAATAAGCATGGTTGGATAGAAGAACAATTATTTAAATACATATATGGAGATATACCTATCTCATAGAACTGGAAGGGACCCCAAATGGTCATTGAGTCCAGCCCCCTGCCTTCACTAGCAGGACCAACTACCCATTTTTCCCCAGATCCCTCAGTGGCCCCTTCAAAGATTGAACTCATAACTCTGGGTTTAGCAAACCAGCGCTCAAACCACTGAACTATCCCTCCCCCTGTTGAAAAATATCTGACTAAGTCAACTCCCATGACTCCAGTCACTACATCATTAAGTTTTGCTTTAAAGGTTTATTGTGTCTCTATTTCATTGTGCTTGTTTTATTTGTACATAATTGCATTTGTAAATTGTTTTATGGAAACCCAAGTGCTTAGGGGATCAGGGATGCTTGTAAAAAGAATATCTATATGATAGGAGAATTGGCATTAAAAACAGTGGTTGAATCATAACAACCTACTGGTTAGAGAAGAGAAATGGAAAAAAACCTGTTTGACTGAAAGATCTGTCTCCGAGCACATGCAGGATTATTCCTCATATTATGGGTAAGGATTGAAAGAACCCCGAGGAAATTTGGGTCTGAATTAAACTTTGCAGCAGACCTACACATTAGGGATAAATCAGTTCTTGCATTATGGAGAAAGAATTAAAGGAAAGTGGCGGGGGGGGGAATCACAAATGATGTGAAATGAGACAGCAAACTGATAAAAGGCCAATTGTCTTCCTCGTCAGCATGCACAGAGAGCATTCAAAGCTCCACAAAAATTTCTTTTTGTTAATTTATTTGGCTAAAAAGCATTTACACTAGTAGCTCGTACAATGATTTGCTGCCAACGGAACCCAGAAGTCACGTGAGCATTCTACTGCAAAACCTTTTCTGGAAAGGTGCAGGCAAGTCTCCGAGTGCCCCCTTTCAGGCCTGCCCGGTCCCAATTTCCCCAAATGGAGTAGCAATCAATTCTGAATTAAAAGCCCAGGGCAAAGAGAAGCCAGCACACATGAAGCAAATGCCATGTCCCTTTAATAAACTTCAGCCCAGGAAGCATTGCCACAAACAGTTCCTCAGTCCAGGAACCATTACAACAATTGTTTCATTAGAGCCCAGGTTGAGGTCTCCCATACCTACAGTTCCCAAGTCTATGGATCAGTTTAGACTTGTCTCCAAGTGCCTCAGGAAACAACTGCTACTCCCCCCCGCCTCCGGAAGTCGACTGGCAATACAATAAGCCATCAGCAAGATCAAGAAATGAAAGATCCATGGAAACAGCGGAAGGTTAAGAACAATTGGGCTGCCTCTAAATCATTTAAGATAGAACAAAGGAGACTTTAATTATGTTTGACAAAGGAAATTGGTGGAAAGTTTTGCAAAAAAAAAATATCATTCAAAAGGTGAGACAAGATTTTATTTGTAATTGCCCACTTTGATTTTTAAATGTCTTATTTTGTTTAGATTTAAGCATTTTTTTTCATCATGCACACATGCATACACACACATACTGACCAGGCGGTCTGCATTGCAAGAATGTGTTTCTGTTTTGAATGCATAAAGCAATAAATGAGTTTCTTTTTTAAAAAGGGAAAGTACATCCATGCTGAAATAAAAATAGCAGATTATTCATGGAAGGACTCCAGGGAAAGAAATTGAAAGGTTACTTTGAAAGAAAGAGTCAGATACTGTAAGGTACAAAGCACCTTCTGCTCCTGCTGAAGTCTATGAGCGCAGAGGCCTCTCAGCATCTTACGGGAGATGCTTAAAACCTCACAGAATAGGGCCCTGGGAGACCAGGATCATAAAATAACTTACTGATAAGCCTGAATTATGGCACAGCATGCCCCATTTTATTACAATCTCCATTTCATGCTGTCTATGCGTACCACAAATCCCTAGAACTTGAGAGTTTCAGAGGGAATTTGTACTGACATCCCTGGGTTGATTAGAAGCCTTAGGACATGGAAGTAGTGGAATGATGTAAATGTCAGAGTCTTTACTGAGTTATCAGATAAATCGGATGCCTTACTACCAGGATTCTGAGCAGAAAGATTATAGGCCTCAAAATCGAGGTAAATGAATGAGGAGCTGTAGACAGGTCAGAGGCTACCAACAACGCCTAAGAGGAGAATTCATCTGGCAAACAAAGTGAGGGGAACTTGTTGAACTGAGCACAGGAACTTTTCGGTCCATGTTTCCTTTTCTGTCCTATTTAGGATTTTATATGGACATCACCACGGTACCTGAGTGTCTGAACTTTGACTCAACAGATCCTGAGTCTATAGCAAAATCTGGAGTTCCTGATTCTCTACTGCTTGCACTTATGCCTGTGCAAAGTGGAGGCACACAGCACTTTTCTGATCTGGAAGCATTTTATGCCCAACTTTGCACAGGTATCAGGTGAAAGGCGGGGAAGAATCAAGTCACATGTCTGAGAAATGAAAATAGAAAATAATGGGCCAGGTACTCAGCTGGTGTAATTTGGTGTAGCTCCATTATTGTGCAATTTACACCAGCTGAAGATGTGGTTCTACAAAAACAGGCCTTGAGCATCAAAATTAAACCTTTTACAACTCTTTCTCCTTATAACACATTGGATTGATATTTGTTTTGTTTCCTGCATTAGTCCATGGGAAGCATGGAGTCTCAGGTTTCAGTGATTTGCTTTTATTAAGCTATTATGTCAAGAACATCATGGATGAAACTGATTTGGGTTCTTACTGTAAACTTTCCATGCCTCTCTAGCTTACTTTCTCTTGCTGTACTTTCTATTAGGCCTTGTCTACATTGAGGGGGGGAATCGATTTAAGTTACGCAACTTCAGCTACATGAATAACATAGCTGAAGTCGATGTACTTAGACCTATTCACCATGGTGTCTTCACTGCGGTGAGTCGACTGCTGCCACTCCCCCGTTGACTCTGCTTGCGCCTCTCGTAGCGGTGGAGTACAGGAGTCGATGGGAGAGCGCTCAGGGGTTGATTTATCACATCTAGTCTAGACGCGATAAATCGATCCCTGCTGGATCAATCACTGCCCGCCGATCCGGCGGATAGTGTAGACATACCCTTAGATAAATAAGATGGCAGTTGCCATCATTTCCCCATGACTGCGGTGCTTCCTGGATTTGGCTGGGGCCAGAAGCGTCAGCATGGAAGAGGCATTTCTGACCACTTAACTGGAAGTTTTAAACAGACAGGTTTTGGTAATCAAAAACAGCACCAATCGGAACCTGGTACTTCATCTGCTACATGCACAAAATTCTCATTTAACACTCCATGCTCTTGGTGTCCCTAAACTTCTGGCTGCCAGTAGCTGGGACTGGACAACAGAGGAGGGAATCATTCAATAGTTGTCCTGTTCTGTTCATTTCCTCTGAAGCATCTGGCACTGGCCAGTGTTAGAAGGCAGGATACTGGGCTAGACAGACCATTGGTCTGACCCAGGATGACTGTTCCGATGTTCTATTTAGCCAAAGTGGATTGGATAGTCCCTTGCCCAATTTGTAAAGTTTTCCTCATTTTATTTACACAAGAAATGTTCCTACATCATAGAGGACCTCACTCCTATAAGCAGATCTGCCCTTCTGTACTTTGATTTTGATGGTCTTAAAGTTTCTGGGTTCTAAGGTGTCTCATAGCATTTACAAAAGCTGCAGTTATTTAACTTTCACATCTGCAGCTCCATGTGCATGTTCAGGCACCATGACTATATTAAACTGGAAGGACTGTTTCCACTTTCACACAAACCACTTTAAGTCAGTAGTAGCTTCAAATAGGCCAAATCCGTGTACGCTGTGCTAGTTTAAAGCTGCTGGGGATATTACCAATGGAGTTAAAGCAGTGTAAGAGAAAGGAGAATCAAGCCCATAAGGATATTGTCTGTCTCACTGTAAAACTAATTTTGAATCCTTTAATATTAGTCTGTGCTTACAGTATTTTTCAGAATCTACTATTTTAAAAGCAGATGCACACTAAATCTTGGTTTGAATGAAATCCTGCAGTTTTGTCAGACTTTGTTACTTATTTGGGATCTGATTTTGAAACAATGAGCTTTTCAATTGACTTTAAAATATCCCTGGTTTGAATTTCAGATCCCCTATTGCTAAGATATATAAATGGACCACTGCATTGCAATACAGTGAACTTAAAAAGGTTAGTTACATAAATAATGGACACATTTCCACTTGAAAGCAAGACATGATCTATAAACTTCAAACTTGAGCTGCTTTGCTACCAAAAGCCACTGCATGCGTCTGACAAAGTGGGTATTGACCCACGAAAGCTTATGCTCCAATATGTCTGTGAGTCTATAAGGTGCCACAGGACTCTTTGTTGCTGTTTACAGATCCAGACTAACACGGCTACCCCTCTGATATTTGCAGAAAGTTTGTGTTAGTTTGTTGACTGTTGAAGGATCTACACAATTTTGGGTCTGTAATAGCTAAATCTCAAATACAAGAAATGGATGTTCCAACTTCTGACTGGCTGACATGAAATTTTTCTTTTGAAAATATTAGGATTAGGTATTATTTATGGCCAGTTTTTCCAATGCATTATGTTAGTAGTCTAAACCAGACCCTAAAAGAACCAGCCTGTATGATTAGAAATCTTAAAAAAAGACAATATATATTTTTCAATAATATTTAGGTAACTTTGTAACACTTAGCGCAAGAAAAATAAGTCTACTCACAGCATTGCAGGCTGGGAACTTGCAGCTTTATTTAACTGCATCACTGCTGAATGAGGTGGTGGTGGGGGTTGGGGGACTTTCACTGACTATACAGAAAGTAAGGGAGGGGTGGAGCCATGACAGTTAACCCTATCACAATCTCTTTACTACAGATAATGCAAGCCAAACCCTTTAAATCATAAAAATCAAGGAAGAAAATTACTCAATAGGCTATCTACTACATAGTTCCATCCGGTGGAC
Organism: Mauremys mutica; assembly: GCF_020497125.1. Lineage (NCBI taxonomy): Eukaryota > Metazoa > Chordata > Testudines > Geoemydidae > Mauremys > Mauremys mutica. The sequence goes on along the minus strand of NC_059081.1, from coordinate 6,174,242 downwards.
CCTGTATGGTATATAACAGAAAGGAGGCTAGAGAGAGACAGAGGCAGATTTGAGGGGTTCTCTGAATAAGATACTGAATCTAATTCTATCCATTATGTTGTTGAGGACATTGTTAATTAAATAAATGGAATTCATTTAAACTTGAGATTCTGCCTCCTCAAACACGGCAATTTTATTCTCTTGCCTGAGAAATAGGAAACAAAGAGGAATCTGAATTAGTGAGAGTCTTTTTTTTTTTTTTGGTTGAAACTGTTATAATGTGTGATAGTGCAGGCTGCGGCTGTACACGCAAACCCTCCAGTGTCTATGGCAGGCCGGGCAGTGTCACGTGAGGGAGCAGGGCTCGGAGCTAGTATTCGTCCTGGTCCTCCAGCTGCTGGTCCTCCACCTCGTCATCCTCCGGCGGTGCAAAGCCTTCCTCAGTGGCATACAGGATGCCGATGATGCCGGCGATGACGGGGCTGTTCTCGCTCTCGTGCTCCTGGCAGATCAGCTCGATGTCCCGCAGTTTGCTGAAGTAGAAATTGCGCTCCTTCTCCAGCCCGTCCACCATCAGCTTCAGGTCCATGAGCTGCTGGTTGAGCTCCAGGATCTGGGTGTCGGCCTCACTTCCCCTGTTGCGGGCAGCAGGCGGGTTTCTGAGATTTTCACCACTCAGGAAGTTGTTGACAAAGTGACAATTGTCTATTGTGGAGGGAGGTCTTAATGGGAACAGCAGAAGCGACCCACCTTGAACTTTGAAGAAAGCTGGGTTTAAATGTAGATCTGCACTTCAAGATGTGTGGTTCTTTCTCACTTATTGAACAATAACCACTTTTCTCTAATCAGACTGATAAATCAGCACTGTTTGTCATAGCTCTAAGCAATAATGTTCACATCCCTAGAAAGAGTTGTGACTTGGATTAGAACTACACCTATTCTTCTCACTCAGAACCAATATATTAGAATTGGAAAATACAGAGAAGGGCAACAAAAATGATTAGGGGGATGGAACAGCTTCCATGGGGAGAGATTAAAAAGACTGGGACCGTTCAGCTTGGAAAAGAGCTGACTGAAGGGGGACATGATAGAGGTCTATAAAATTATGAATTAAGTGGAGAAAGTGAATAAGGAAGTGTTGTTTACCCCCTCACATAACATATGAACTAGGAGTCAATTAATAGGCAGCCAGTTTAAAACAATCAAAAGGAAGTATTTCACACAACACACAGTCAACCCGTGGAACTCATTGCCAGGGGATGTTGTAAAGGCCAAAAGTATAACTGGGATAAAAAAAAAAGAATTAGATAAGTTCTTGGAGGATAGGTCCATCAGTGGCTCTTAGCCAAGATGGTCAGAGATGCAACCCCATACTCTGCGTGTCCCCAAGCCTCTGACTGCCAGATGCTGGGGATGAATGCCAAGGGTTTGATTACTCGATAATTGACTTCTTCTGTTCATTCCCTCTGAAGAACCTGGCACTGGCCACTGTCAGAAGACAGGATACTGGGCTAGATGGACCATAAGCCTGACCCATTATGGCCGTTCTTATGTTCTTTCACACACACCCAGAACTCATTTCAGATACAAGCACTGAACGTCTTTCCTTCCTGATGCAGCTTGTAAGCTCCTCTCTCAGAAGCTAGTGGCCTTGTTGAGCTTGTGGAACTTTAGAAGGGCTGTAAGATCATTAGTCTGGTGCTTTGTGACCTATGCTGGCTGCTTACTGGTTTCTGAGCAGAGAGCAAGATGTCAGTTATAACCTTAAAAAGTCCTTCATGTTTGAAGAGCAGGTTACCTGGGAGACCGCCTCTCACACTGTTGACAGTGTCACCATTACGGTCAGTGGAGACACTTGTGTGAATACTCTCATGGTTTAAACAGGGGGGAATTGCTGGAAGGACATTCTGTACAAATTCTCCTTACTTTGAAAAAGTATAAATATTTATTACACATTAAAAACTATGTTAAAAGAACATTATTAAGGTTTCAACGTCAAGTGCTCAGAAGTTAGGAAAAGCAGGTATTAAGCTTCGTCTCCAGATGTGGGGTATACAGTCTTCACATGTCCACTCAGCAGTTTTGGGTTCCAGAATTTCTTTCCCATTTTCCCACTGGGAGACTCTTTCTGACCTGGCTCCTCCAACCTGTTCTGTCTCTTCCCCACCCTGGCTCCTTCACCCAATCCCATTCTCCTCACCTAGACAGTCCCAGTCTCCACTCATGTTTCTTCACCCAATCCAAGTCTCCTTTGCCAGCACCTCCTAGTCTCACCACTCTGGAACCTTGTCACAGTACCAAGCTCCCTCCCCGAGTTCCAGTCTTCTTGTCTAGCCAATCCCAGTCCCCTCCCTCCTGGCTCCCCATCCCATCTCTCTCTTCCCCCCACCCTAACTCCCCCCACCCACATTCTCCATCTCCAGTTGGTCCCAATTCAATCTTCGTCCCTGAGTTACGTGCCCAGTCTTAGTGTTCCCCCATCCATACCCCCAGGTCTTTGTGCTAGTATATTTGCCCAGGCAGTTACATTTCTTCCTCCATACCTGGCTCCTTGTCAGATCTGACTCTCCCCTCCCCATCACCTTTTTCCCCCGATGCATAGCTGTTCAATCCCAGTGCCACTGTCCAGCCAGTCCCAGTCTCCTTCTATGCGCCTTGTCCCAATCTACTCTCCCTATATCCCCATAGGTCTGGCTCTTGTCCCCTCCGCATTCGAATCAGACAGCTTCTCCCCCCACACTGCCTGGCCTCAGCAGGGGTGTCATTCAAAGCACAGGAGATAGTATCTCAGTTTAGATGTGTGGACCTGGTTCCCGCATATCCCAGAGCAGTCCACAGCTGTAATTGCAAGGAAAGTCCTCCTCATTTCACATGACCAGGGCAGACAATGTTCAGAGAATGTAGCTGCTAAGCCTCTGAGCATATGCAAACTGATTTTTCAAAAGTTTATAATGTAGCCAAATTTGGGGAGATTTTCGTAGAAATGGCAAAAGACACACCTCCCTGCTGCATTTCAAAGTTCCTGTCCTAAAGCAAGGGGGCCCTTGTTGAGAAGTGGGTGTGAGGGCATAACTGGGGATTTTATTTAGTGGTCAAAGTATCAGGGGGTCGCCGTCTTAGTCTGTATCCACACAAACAAGAGGAGTCTGGTGGCACCTTAAAGACTAACAGATTCATTTGGGCACGAAATTTTAGTATTTTATTTATCCACGAAAGCTTATGCCCAAATAAATCTGTTAGCCTTTAAGGTGCTACTGGACTCCTCGTTGTTATTTAGTGGTCAGTAATTCTTTATCTGAAGCATATGGACAATTGATTTTATTGCCTTGTATTTCAGATCCTGATCCAAATTTCTCCAGAGAGCCCAGGTTTTGATTCAGGCCTGTCACTACGTATAGCAATGCCTATGTTTTCTGTCTTGGGACCTCACATTGTTAAAGCATATACCAAAACTAAAGACGAGGATATCTAAAGGGCATTTTGCGAAGACCAATAAGCAGAGAATGAAAGGCCATATGGAAAACTAAATAACCTTATTCAAATACCACAGGTTACAAACAGATATTAGCCATGCAAAAATGCAGCAAGAGATAACAAGAGCTAATACCAAGGTCACAGAATGCCTGACTCCTTAGTCACAGCAGACCAATAATGATCCTACAAAGCAAATAGTGAAATATTCAAAAGGAACAGAAGAAAAAAAAAAACATTGAAAGTCAAGCAAGCTTTGAATTCAAAGAATTTCTCAATTATCCTGTTCCTTGTTTCCTAATTTACCTGAATGGGCTGTTAGGGGCTTAGGAAAATAGTATGCTTTTGTTAACTCCTAATGACACATACAATACCTTGTGCCTTCATCCCAGTGTGACAGTAAGAAGGGTGAATCACAATATGGCCCTTGATCTTGAAGCTGCCGTGTCACCATGGCAATTTACCATGCCCAGGAGAGCATTGCTGTGGTAACCACTGCTTGGTGAGGTCACAGGGGGATTGTAGCAGTTAATGCCAGGCTGCAGGGGGCAGGGATGGAGGCTGTGCCCTGTGCCTCCCTTACACTCTCCCCCAAGGACCTGGCCCTGTTTGTGTGCATGAGGATCCACCACCAAACCACAGGCCTGCCTCGTGTTCTGTCCCCATGCCAGCCTGGGTAACAGTTGTGCTGTGGTAGCGACTCCATCTCCTGGGTCCACCTGCTGCTTCTTCACTATAAATAAGTGAAGCTTTAATTAGCTATTAAATTATACACTGAATGGGGGTGGAAAAGACAAGTTTGTGATTTATGTCTCACCTGTCAAAAAGGTCATGAGCTGCCACGCTCTGAGCCCCCTCACTGGCCGCTTGCCCAGCTGCGATCCAGACCATGTGCAACAATACATTTCCCTTAACGTTGCACTGGGGCACTGGTTCAATACCACTCCAAAGCAGAAAGGGAGCCTGCTTCTGTAGATAAGGCCCTGGAAAGGGACCCTGAGGAGACACAGGTTCTCTTCCTGACATGCCCAGAGTTGATATGTGACTTGGGGCAGATTGTTTATTTCTCTGGTACTTCTGTTTCCACTCCCACCCTTTGTCTGTCTTGTCTATTTAGACTATTGACTGTGAGCTCTGTCGACAAGAACTCTCCTGCTATGTGTGCGTACAGTACCTCATTGTGCATGATGCTGATCCTCAGTGTGGGCACTAGGTGCTACTGTAATATAATTAAGAATACGAGAGTGAAAAAAAAACACTTTCCATTGAATTATCAACACCCGTTCTTGTAACAATCTCGATTTGCCTTGAAGATCTTCCATCCAAACACTGACTTGGCCAGAAACAGCTTAGCGCTCAGCATAAACATCATCCACTTGAAATTGACCTTTGAATGAGATTTAAGTAATACAGACAGAATAGAATCATAGAAGATTAGGGTTGGAAGAGACCTCAGGAGGTCATCTAGTCCAACCCCCTGCTCAAAGCAAGACTAACCCCAATTAAATCATCCCAGCCAGGGCTTTGTCAAGCCAGGCCTTAAAAACCTAAAAGGATGGAGATTCTACCACCTCCCTAGGTATCCCATTCCAGTGCGTCACCACCCTCCTAGTGAAAGACCTCCTTCTCTGCAACTTGAGACCATTGCTCCTTGTTCTGTCATCTGCCACCACTGAGAACAACCAAGCTCCATCCCCTTTGGAACCCCCCTTCAGGTAGTTGAAGGCTGCTATCAAATCCCCTCCCCCCCACACACACTCTTCTTTTCTGCAGACTAAACAAGCCCAGTTCCCTCAGCCTCTCCTCGTAAGTCATGTGCCCTAGCCCCCTAATCATTTTTGTTGCCCGCCACTGGACTCTCTCCAATGTGTCCACATCCTTTCTGTACTGGGGGCCCAAAAACTGGATGCAATACTCCAGCAACCATACAGCAACCTTTTACTCTGAGGAGAAAGGGACCCATAATAAGCAAAGAATTAGCCTTTAATAAAACACATGGCCTACTAGATTCTCATATAAACACTTGTCATTATAGTGACCTGCCTCAAAACTGCTAATTATCTATTGACCTCATTCAAGTCAATGGAACTACACCAGTTTACACCATCTCTGGATCAGGCTCTCCAAGATCAAATGTAATTGGTATAACAGGATTCAGTTCCCATGGACTTTACTGACATTGCATGTACGCCAAATTGAATTTCCCCTTGTGCTAATTATTAAGGGCTTAAGTGATTGATTTCAGTGTGTCCATCTTTTAAAAACATTTAGGGCATTACATCTGCAGTAAAGTTTAGGGTATTTTATTAAGTAATGGGATAACTTGGATGTCTACTTATTTTGAATAACTGCATATAAGTATCACTAATTACTGGTATATATTACTCGGATATTGTCTACACGACCTTTATTTTGACTATTAATATTTTGTCTTGTAATTCACAGGCTTAATTATGACACCGAGGATAAATGAAGCACTGATGGTGGAAGGGGAATAGTGCTGCTGTAGTGTCTCAGTAAGGATAGGAGGAGGCATTGTGTCTGTGTACAAAGCCTTCAGGGATGCCGGTTTGCACTGTATTAGTATGTCTATACAAGGAGACTTGGTCTGCACTTAAAATTTATACCAGCATAACTGTGTTGGTCAGGAGTCTGAAAAAAAAACACGCTTGGTATGCTAACAAAAAACCCAGTATAGACTCAGCTCTGTTGACAGAAAGATGCCTCTTTTGGCATAGCTAATGTCATTCGGGAAGGGGATGTTTCTACACTGGAAGAAAATCTCCTGTCAGCGTAGGCTGTGTTTACACTGAGTGGCTACAATGCTCTACCTATGCCAACATAACATAGGCTCTGTAGTGTAGACAGACAAAGACAGGCATAGTGTGCATTCCAAAAACGCTTCCTTCCAGGCACTAGCTTAGACCACGGTGGTTGTATGGGAGAAGGACCTACCCATGCCCATCTCCAAACCCTGTGTAGAATATTTACCTTCTGGTTTCTGAATTTTTAGGATGTACTTGGCTTTTTCTGATTTTTCCCTGAAATTATGGGGCAAGATTTTTAAAATAAAAGGTGAAATTCTCACGAGAAAGGTGAGAAATCCCATGACTATAGTAGACAAAGAAAAATCACCAAACATTCAAGATTTACAATAAAATTGCAAGAGTTAATAACAGCACTGCAAACACAAGCCAAGCCTGGGCCAAGCTAAAGCCATACTGCATTTCCGATAGAAACCTGCTTTCACATCATTTCAACATGAAACTCCAGGCAGAACTCCAGTGCTGTTTCTGAATATTTTTTTACTTTTTTATATAAAATGTCAAGTGAATCAGGAGCCATGATGTCAAGCTGTAGCTATTGACTCCCGATGGCTCAGCTGACAGTTGGAAGCTCTCCTGCCTACGAAAGACCTCTACCAGTAGGTGTAGCAGTGCCATCCCCGTTAAGAAGGCACATTATGGAGAAGACAGAAGCCTTCCTTTTGAATGCGGAAGAAAAGGATTGATGGTTTATGAAAGACTGTTTTGTGTTTGGGCAGCTAGTCTTGTTTCGAATCACATTAATTTTCTTATTCCCATGGTCCTATGCTCTGAGTTTCTGACTCACCTGCACAACCTACGAGACAATACTTGCTATGTACCTAAAGAGAGGCACCCAAAAGGAATCTAAATATATATTAAAATCAGCAGTCCTCTCTATCTAGTGTCCCAGTCTCAGCTTCTGGCAATCAGAGGTTTAGGGACACGCAAAGCATGGGGTTGTGTCCCTGACCATCTTGGATAATAGCCATTGATAGAGAATATCATGGAGGATAGAGCTCATACTTTTTTGAACTCGGTTATACTTTTGACTTCAGAACATCCCCTGGCAACAAGTTGCTGAGGCTGATTTGCATACCACAGTTAGTAGTTCTGCAATTTCATAGTTGAGTTTCTTCAGAACCCTTGGGTGAATACCATATGGTCCTGGTGACTTATTACTGTTTAATTTATCAATTTGTTCAAAAACATCTTCTCTTGACAACCGGGAGAGTTCCTCAGATTTGTCACCTAAAAAGACTAGCTCAGGTGTCGGAATCTCCCTCACATTCTCTGCAGTGAAGACTCAGTGCAAATAATTCATTTAGCTTCTCCACAATGATCTTGTCTTCCTTGACTGCTCTTTCAGCACTTTGATCAACCAGTGGCTCCATTAATTGTTTGGTATGCTTCCTGCTTCTGATGTACTTATAAAAACCTAACAGCAATTTTATTTTGTCTTTTGTTAGTAGTTCAATTTTTGGGGGGAATCTGCCTAACTATATTTTTACCTTGACTTGCCATGCCATGATGTCTTCATTCCCAATTAATTCTCTCACTCAACCCATTATGTACACACGAATTTTCCTGTTTCTCCTGTGATGAGCTTCCAGATGTGCACCACTGAGAGATGGTGTGCAGAAGAAGCCCCAACTGGCCAACCAGAACTCGTTGTGTGCAATCAAGACTTGAGCGTGCTCAGCACTTATAGCTTTCATTGAAATTATTAGGATTTTCAGGTGCTCAGCAGTACATGTTCAGTTGAAGCAGCATGTGGAATAATATCCCAAGGGCAGTGATAAAAAGCCTAGTTTTTGGAGATATTTAAAACTACACTGGAGAAATCTGTGCACTGTCAAAGAGACAGGTAGCAGTCCCCTTTTCCATCTCTAATTTTTTTCACTATTCTGTGGTTTAATATGGGCTCAGATTCACGTGTTACCTCCTGAATCACTACATCACTGGATTTACTTTAACTGAGGAATTCTTCCCTACTATTTCATTATGGACCTGGTGCGCCTAATGGAAGTTCACTTTCTGTGTTTCTCCCCTCCATGTCTTCGGTAAGATGGACCATTTGTGACCTGTAAAATTATAATCAAAGAATGAAGCCCAATATAGCCAGATTCTCAACTGGTATAAAATGGCATGGCTCCATTGACCCCAACACAACAATGATTCCACTGGCATCAAGGCTGAATCCCCACTCTGACACCTCGAGTGCAGGAAGTGGGGGCCTGCAAGGATTTTAAAAATGAATACTGGCCACTCCAGGCTTGTATTAAACTCCCAAGGTTACAGCTTCTCTCTGACCTTGGCTTGGTAAATGCTGCCACCACCCAAATGAAAAAAAAGCCGCCTTTGAACCCAGGAAGGCGCACTTGGGAATTCCTCCTTGTGGGGTAACCTCAAGCCCTTTCACACACACACACACAGCCCCCCAGGGAAGAGCTGAGAAAGAAAACAAAGGAAATTAGCACAAACCTCTTAAGACACCAAAAATCCAATCCTGTTCTCAAAAAAAGGTAAATTTTATTAAAAACAAAAAGGCAAAAATACATCTGGAACTTAGGCTTTTTGCTAGATCTTAAAAGAAAAAATTACAAAAATTAAGCACTCAAATTAGCTTTCTTGGGGGTTCAGCTTAAAGGTGACAAACAAACAAAAGCATCTGGGGTTAGCACAAAGGAGATCCACAAGCCAAAATAAAGAAATAAACCTGATTGTGTCTAGCTAAACATTCCTGATTTACTTACATATTTTGGGGGTTTCAAATAAGTAATTCTAGGTATGATCTGATGATTTTCATACCTGGTTTAAGCCTTATGTAGCATTGCTGCTCCATGTCTCCTTCCCTGGAAAACAACAGACAAAGGGAAAGTTTCTTTCTCCATTTTAAAAAGTTCTAGCCTTCTCATTGGCTCTTTTGGTCAGATGCCCACTTTTTTTCCCCCTTGACCTGTGGGCTTGTTAACCCTTTACAGGTAAAGCAAGTAGAGAACAGCTACCAAGAGGGATTTTATAGCTAACTGTCTGGCTGGGTGTCCATAAACGGGAGCTACCTCCACTTCATTTATCACACTGTCAATTTACACCAGCTGAGAAGGATCTGGTCCTAGTAACCCAATGTTGTTAGGATAGTTTCGTCTTAAAATTTTGAAACATACCATTGATTTCCGCAGACTTAGAACATAGGAAGAAATCATTGTCAACCCCTTGCAAGTTCAGGTTGTCACTGGGAGGCAGGAGACTTCACCGGGCAAGAGACAGGTACTGCATATGATCTTTGCTGGAAGGCCATGTAATTAATGATGAGCTAGTTAATTAATGGTGAATGTTCCTCTCCAGCTGCTCTAGCCACTTGCTAATTGCTTGGTGTTGCCCTGGCTACCCAGCACCTAACACTTGGAGAATGATGTCTCAAATTGCTATTATATAGAGATGGCCCTTTAACAGGGTTCACATCAAGGGAGAGAGAAGGGTGTGCCTCTGCTCACCCAGTTCCAAAGACCAACTGACTTCCCTGTTGCAGACACACATGACACATTCTACGGCACTCAGTTCAGCTAAGAAAACCAGTTGATTGCCGTTTCATCAGCAAATCAGTACTTTGTCACTTGGCGATGTCCTTTGAATTTGTACATTTTAATGGGGATATGCTGCATATCATGTGCAAACATGACCGAGCTGATCCAAAGAGAAACCCAGGGAGGTCTAGTCTGCCCAATGTACCAAGCCAATTAGATCACAAGTCAGCTATTAAGGAATATGTATGTATAACGACAGACATTTTAGCCACCATCTGGGATTGACCCCAAGACTTCCAGAGTTAAGAGCATAAGCCCATACAGCTGTCTAAAGGCCATGGAATTCAGAGGACATTAGGTGCCTAAATACCTTTTAAAAACCTGGCCCTAATTCCTCTCTCTGTGGCATCTGTAGCAAACTCCTACCCTGTGTGTATCAGGCACAGAAAGGGAACACATAGAACAGTGACACAGACCAGAACCCCTAACCCACTGTCCCCGACATGCAAAGCAATTGTTTGTTGTGACTTTGGTTTCTGCCAAATAATGCTACACTGCCCTCAACAGAGAACTATTCAATATGATGCCATCGCCCCCACTAAAATCACTTGTGAAACAAGAGTTTAGGCCTGGGGATAAGAAAAGGTTCCTTTACTGCTTGTCTGAAAGGTTTGGAGATTCAAGGCAGAGTGTTTGCTGCCCTCATCTTCCTTCCAAGCAGCCATAGGCACCGCAGCACATTTGTCATACTGCCCAGAAATCCCCAAAGGTGATACTTTAAATGGAGCCATCAGCCAGTAGGCCTGCAAATTGGCTGGTGCGTGACATTGCAACAGTTTATCAAAACTGCAACCATTAAATTTTTTATGTCTTAGGCCCCTCACTTCCTTGTCCCCGCCTCTCTCCTTGAAGTTTCCTATCGACTTTCTTAGGTGGCTCCCTGCTCAGGTGCTGGCTTCTCTGAATCCCTTTCTTAGGCACCAAACTCTCTCCATGCCTTCTGTAGGACGCTCGGCACTTAACTCAGGGCTGTCCATTCCACTGGGTGGCAGGGTGCCGAAACGTTAGGCATTGCAATCCTGAGCGTAAGTTCCCTTTGGGTAAGAGTCCTTATACCATGGCTTGATAGGAACAGGTGAGCTGCCTTCTGGGAAATGGAGTCTGATGTCCTGTGCAACACCAGCCAGCACTGGATGTTTCAGAGGAATGCGTGACTCATTCGAAAATGAACATAATTAAGTAACATTGTAGACTGTGCTTAATTTCTTTCTGAGTCTAGTTGCAGGATCATTTTATATAATGAAGCATGAGGTTTGAAAGCTCTTCTTAGGTTCCTCCTTAAGATTCGGTTCTTCCATAATGTCCACAGGTGAACCAACAAGCCAAACAAACATACACACACACACACACACCCCTCTAAATTTGTCCTTCTAATGGGCTTCCTAGTGTACTCAGTGTTTTCTGTACTATCTTGAGAAGACTGATTAGCTTGAATGGAGTCCCCAGAATTAACAGGGCTATACTGGTGTTAAACAATAAATAGTTAATGCAACAATTTTCCCATCATCACAAAGTCTGTTTTACTGGGGAGAAGCAAGTTCTCTCCCCCACCCCTCCATCATGCCTCCACTCCCAGCTTCCCAAAATGCTGGAGGAGACCAGAGTTTTAAATTTTTAATTGCTAACTTAAAAGTATCAAACAGATTGTTTTAGCAACAGCAAAATGCTAACCTATCATAACAAAAATTAAAATGCATTTAATAGAAAACAAAACAAATGGATTATATTAAGGTTAAATTGGGAAGGTTAGAATTCACCACAGTTCTTTGTTGCTAGGTTAAAAAATTGGTAGTGCAACATCAACATTCTTAAATATAGCAAATATTAAACTACCTCTGTAGCTTTTCGTTTGAAAACGCTCAGTGATCTTGAAGGTTTAAGTCAGCTATTAAGAACGTTATTTATACTAATCTGTGGCTGCCTATCAGTGCTCCCTCTAAAAGCAGAGATGGTCAGTAATGATGCATGCAAAATTGCAACAGGAAAATTCCCTTGATAAGTTCCCAGCTCAGCATCCCTCTCGTCAAGACTAAAAAGCCTTAGAAAAATCACTGAATCTGTAGCTAATGGTTGCCAAAATCAAGGGTGGAATAATCTAGTTGCATTAAAATATAAAAAAGGAGAGACTGTTTTATTAATTGGGAAATTCCCATCATTAAAAAGATCTTGCACTGTTAGCATGAAGGGCTGAAATATGAAGTAAAGGGCTACCCAAGGTCACTGATGCTAGGAGAGGTAAACAAAGAGAAATTGCAGGTCTGTTGGTCACCAAAGTTCAGTGAGCTCACAACCAGCGAGGACAGTATTCTTTCTGAGCCAGCTGCTTCCCTCCATATCCGGCCTTCTCTCACTTCCAATGCTCTTAGAATGTCCCATGCCTGGTTTCCCCTGTGGGTAGCTCACTCCTGCATCTGCAAGACTAGGTATAGGCAGCCAGAATGTGGGATTTTCTGGAGACCTCTCCCCAGACGTGTTTTAGAAAGCCAGTATGAATCAGCAACAGGAACCACCAGTGTTTTTTATCTCAATGCAGAGTGGGGAGTCCCATAAATTCCCTTGCTTGTTTCCCAGAATTAGGAATCATGGGGCCTCTAAGGGAAGCGGGTCTTCTGATTCCTCCTAGAAGAGAAGACAAGCTGGCCATGTATGGAGAAGTTGGGTAAGGGAATGAGCCAGACATTCCCAAAGAACCTCAGAGGAGGCAGAAGACTTCTCTCAGAGGACAGCATGAGATACATAGGGGAGGAAAGCCTAGGACAATTGGGTGGAAAGGAGGAAAAGTCTTGCAGTTGGGGCATGAAGGATTAGGAGCCAAAAGGTTTCAATGATCTGGGTAAACAACCAAACTTTTGTAACACATAAGGCTGCCGTGGCATACTGTGGCTTGAGAAAAAAATCAGGCATTCAACCATGGCAAACAGGTCAGCGTGTAGCATATGTTTTTTCCATTGTGTATGGGAAGAAATAGAGTATTTTGTGGAAGGCTTCCTGTTGGAAGAGAGATTTACCACTTGCTGTGCATGGGAAATATGTGCATTCTACTCATTAATTCCAGAACACTCTTTATTTTAATGCTCACAGGGTGGTGCGACATTTAGGTCACCTTTAGTTTGGAGCTGACATTTACCTCACAATGAGATTAATGAACACTCTGGGAAAGCTCAACAAATGCTAGACTCCCCTGAAAATTGGAAACACTTTGACGTCCATAAGCGGGTTATGTTATGCCAATGAAACGTGCTTGAACAATGAACTGCCAGTTCCATTCATAGAGGTGGGATAGTTAATGTATTGCTAAATTCTGTCTATCTAAAATTTCTCCTCACAGTTTCATTGGGATAGACTATTCTTCCCACATTCCTTTCCTAAACTCTCCTGTGGCTGTTAAATAGAAATAGAATTGCTACTCCTGTCCACCTTTGAATTAGCTACATTTCCGTGATGACTGAAGAGAATTATGTACTATAGCAGTTGACTAGTTATCTTACCCTTCTTTCTCACAAGTTCATGCTCAAATTTCTGAAAATTTATCTATTATTCTTTAGTGGATACAGTTTGTAAATATATACATACATTAGTATAAATAAAGTAGTCCATAAATGATACAGAAACAGACGTGAAACAAACAAAAGGAAGTACTTATTTATGCAAAGCACAGTCAACCTGTGGAACTCATTGCCAGGAGTTGTTGTGAAGGTAAAAAACTATGAACGAGGCTCAAACAAGAATCAGATAAGTTCATGGAGGATAGGTCCATGAATGGCAATTAGCCAATATGATCAGGGATGCAACCCCATGCTCTGGGTGTCTGACTGCCAGAAGCTGGGTGTGGATGTCAGGGGATGGATCAATAGATGATTTCCTGCTCTGTTCATTCTATCTGAATGGGCCACTGTCAGAAGACAGGATACTGGGCTAGATGGACCAGTCTGAACTAGTATGGCCGTTCTTATGTTCAGTAGATATCTGAAAATGAAAATCTGCCACAGAAACTGTTCTTATTTTAACTTTTAATCTTTGCCTATGTAGAGTTTATGACCCGCAGAAGTCAAACTCTGCAAATACAGAATTTAGGGCTAAAAGCAGAATTCCTGGAAGGGAGGCAATTGGCCTAGTGGATGGCACTTTAGCCTGTTAATCAGAATATCTTGGTTCTATCTCTGGCTCTACCACTAGCCTGCTAGCTTAACGTGGGCACACCACTGTGCCTCAGTTTCCCATATGCAAAAAGGAGTTAATGATATTTAGTTCCTTTGTAAAGTGGTTAGAGATCTACAGATGAGAATTGCTATGTAAAAACTAGCTGTTATTGAATAGTTTTAAGGTTTCTTTTCCCTTAAAGGATGAATTAAATACAAATTGTTGATTAATTTGAACATTCAAATCAGAGAAGTTGAAGCCATGCTGCACTTTTCTAATATTTTACATTTTTTAAAATACATAATTTAGTGTCATGCAATTGGCTGTCCAGTATATGTCATAAATATATGCCATGCATCCTGTTGACATTCCTGAAAGAAGATTTTTTTTAATTGTCTAACTGGAGTATTTCAAAAAGTAAATTTGATACATGTGTCTGTCTCTCTCTCAAAATGAATTTGATATTGTAACAAAATTCCTTGGGATGAAAAATTCTATTCACTATATAGTACTATCATTGTAAATTATAACAATTGAGAATGTGAGTACTTGTGGCACCTTAAAGACTAACAAATTTATTTTAGCATGAGCTTTCATGAGCTACAGCTCACTTCTTCGGATGCATAGACTGGAACATACAGACAGGAGATATTTATACATACAGAGAACATGAAAAGGTGGACGTATGCATAACAACAGGAAAAGTCTAATCAATTGAGATGAGCTATCAGCAGGAGGAAAAAAAACTTTTGAAGTGATAATTAAGATGGCCCATAGAAGGTGTGAGGAGAACTTAACATAGGGAAACAGATTCAATTAGTGTAATGACCCAACCATTCCCAGTCTCTGTTTAGGCCAGTGTTAATTGTATCTAATTTGCATATTAATTCGAGTTCAGCAGTTTCTCTTTGGAGTCTGTGTTTGAAGTTTTTTTGTTGCAAAATTGCCACCTTCAAGTCTGTCACTGAGTGGTTAGAGAGGCTGAAGTGTTCTCCCACTGGTTTTTGAATGTTATGATTCCTGATGTCAGATTTGTGTCCATTTATTCTTTTGCGTAGAGACTGTCCGGTTTGGCCAATGTACATGGCAGAGGGGCATTGCTGGCACATGATGGCATATATCACGTTGGTAGATGTGCAGGTGTTGAGAATGTGTTAGTTCTTATTTAATAGCCTCCAGCTCCAATACTGAATCCACATAGGAGGCATACCGTTAATAGCATTGTTGGGTTAAACTTACTCTTTACTGTTGAAAAAGCTTTGTTTTATCTCACGCCTCAAAGTACTTCAGTAGGCACATTAGTAGATTGTTAGCTGCTGCAAGATGGTGAAAATAGTCCTTCCTCCAATCCACCAAACCATTGTCCTTATCTTAGAGACTACGCAATTGTATTATATCTAAACGAGGTGTAGGGGAGAATGTGGCCACTCAGAAAACGAGTTCTCAAAAAGAACTTTCCTAAAGGTTATATGTCTACTGTATATTATCTCAGCATAAGAAAACTATTCGTCTTTTGATCAAAACATGACAAAAGGGAGCACATCCAAATCGATATATGGAAAATTTAATCCTACAAGCTGTCAGAATCACAAATAGAGCAGGTGAATTTTAATGACAGGAAAGCAAACATATTCATTGTGGGAAAGGTTACTCCTGAAAAGACTAATCTGACTTCTTAGAACAGCATGGAAGAGATATTACACGTTGACCTTAAAGTGTGTCACCTAACACTTCTCGTGCTTTTCAGCAACAAAAAAGCACATCTTGGAACATCTAGTCTGTCATCTCTGCTACTTCGCCCTTTACATATTGAGCTTCTAGGTGAAAAATGTGTATCACAGGAGATTCTCTTGGCTCTTTTAGAGGAGCTGCAAACAATAGAGCAAAGTTCCCATAACAATCCTTCCTCTCAGAAAAGTGTTAAGGTCCAAACTTTTCAGCTTGGTCCCTTTAAACCAGCAGAATTTGCACCTCAAAATTGTACTCATGGTATCAGAAATTAACTACCTGATTTGCACATGTAGATAAGGTAGTTGTACATTCAGTTACTAACATTGCACCCAAAATCTGTTGCAGCAGTTGATACAGGAATCTCCATCTCTGGAGATATTTAAGAGTGGGTTAGATAAACGTCTATCAGGGATGGTCTAGACAGTATTTGGTCCTGCCATGAGGGCAGGGGACTGGACTCGATAACCTCTCGAGGTCCCTTCCCTCCCTTCCTAGAATCTATGACTCTATATGGAATCGCAGTCCTTATTAAAATAAGAAATCTTTAATAAAGACAACAGCTGCAACTACAGACTAACAAAGAGGATTTCACACAATTTGTGTTTCAGCTTTGTCTCTTCTGATTTCCAAGGACTACACCCAGTCTTACATTGCACACAGCACCCACAGATTTTAAGAGGCTGAATACAATACTGTAAGTAAACATATCATAACAGCAGGTCCCTAAAATATAAGTACAATTTTGTAGGTACTAATTGCATCTGTCCAAAAGGCAAACTATCCTGAAAATTTAGCTCCGAGATTCTAGGAACTAGTAATTTGATGACTCATGGGCTTGAAATTCATTTTCAGTTCGCCTAAGAATTGTATCTTATGCTAACTGAACAGAGTAGATATTATTAGGCTTAATTCTGAGAACACTAGAGGGAGGCTGTCAGGAATCAAGACAAAAGGAAAAGATGTAGTTAATTTTTCATTAGTTGGTTTCAATAAAGAATCTAGTTTTATCCTGCTGACTCTGTTTATCTCTGTGATAATTTGTATGAATTATTTAAGCTTCCTGAGTCTACCAAAAAAAAAGGGGGGGGGAAGGTGTGCTATGCTGTGGTATTTCAATATTAAAGCTGGCCAACATTTAAGAAACAAACAACCTCATTTTTATTTAAATGTTTCATTTTGGTTAGGTGGGGGAAGGTGATTCTTGGGGGCAAAATTCCAATCAGCTCTAGTCAGCATTTCCCATTCTCATTCTGAATGGAGCCCTTAAATGCAAAGGAAAATGGAAAAAAAAAGTGACCCAAAAATTTTGCAATCACCAAAACAGTTGGGTTTGAGTTCAGTTCTAGACCTGGAAGATAGAACCCAGCCCCCACATGAAAGAGTTTTCATTAGCAAGTTGGTTCCTCATTCAGGCCAGAGAACTCTAGAAGGGTCACTATTTATTAAGATGGCATTGGTCCACTGCTTACTGGTCCCAATATGGCCTATAATATTTGTTCAGCAACAGAACTATTCCCTCCCAATGTGGTGTACTCTGTACACCAGCAATAATTTGAATTTGTCACAATGTTTTGACTTTTGACAACAACATTACAGATTTTGAAGGACGGGGTGGGGAATTAGGGGGAAATCCATGATTGTTTCTGCCTTTTCCAACCAACGTTAATAACATGGACAAATTCATCATGCTTCTTAGCGCTTATATAGTACTTCCCAGCTGTGGGGCTCAGAGTAAGTTAGCATCAGTCTCATCATTTTACAAGTGAGCAAAGGCCAAGGAAGAACAGTGCAGAGGTCAGGCCCCTAATCTAGGCTGTGGAGACCTGAATTCAAATCCTACCATGCTGCAGACTTTGCGTGACACTTAGCCTTTGATTTCCCCATCTGTAAAACAGGGGTAGTAGCACTTTCCTACCACAGAGGAGTATTGTGAAGATAAATGTGTTAAAGATAGTGAGGTGCTCAAATATTACGTAATGGGGGTCTGTAGAAGGCACACCACCACTGACAGTGCTAGCTAGTGCTCACGTGGTGGTTGGCAGGACAGCTCCCTGTTAAAGCAAGATCCCATCCTTCGGCCCCCAGTGGTTTCCAGTCCTCCCCTTTAGCTTGGGGTCTTGGCTCTGGAACAGTCAGTCAGTCTTTTTCAGCTGGCCTCTCAGCAGGTGAAGGCTCTTATATTGGATAAAGTGGATAGGGGACCCCAAGCCTACACTCTCCACTGGGCTCCCGTCCAGGGCCCAATGGTGGGCAGCTGCACCCAATGCCAGGGGCTAGGACGCTGCGCTCCTCTCCCACCGCTCCAGACTACGTCCTATCTCCTGGAGCTTCTGTGATGTCATTGATATATTCTGGGACCATATAGAATATGGTTGCAACCAAGGTCCTGTAGTGGCACCAAATCTTATGTAAAGAGGGTCATATAAGGTGTCTAAGACCAGGTTATGGGTTGCTGGTTATGATTATGCTGTCTGTATGCATGTATCATTTTGTAGTCGAAGTTATGAGTATTGGCTCCATACTGTCTGTATTTCAAATTTGTGCTGTGCTTCTGGGAGACATCCCAGACAAGTTGGTGTTAGCTCTGCCTAGCCTGCTTGATGGCCCATTAAGGACCATCAGCTACACAATTGACCCATGGAGAGAAGGCAGACACGCCTTGTAACTCAGCCAGGTATGCAGAGACTTGTCCATGTGACTGCAGACTCCATTTTGCTGTAATTTTCCACAGTAAGAACAGAGGTGTTCTTACACCTGGAAAAGCCTATAAAAGGCTGATGCCCCATCTGCATCTTGTCGTCAGTCCTGCTTCTTACGTCTGGAGGGACTTTGCTACAAACTGAAGCTCTGAACAAAGGATTGATGACCCATCCCAGCAGGGGAGGTACTCCAGAGACTTGATTTGAACCTGCAGTTTACTCCATCACTGCTACAAGCCTGAACTAAGAACTTTACTGTATGTAATTGATTCCATTTAACCAATTCTAGCTTTCATCTCTATCTTTCCTTTTATGAATAAACCTTTAGATTCTAAAGGATTGGCAACAGCGTGATTTGTGGGTAAGATCTGATGTGTATATTGACCTGGGTCTGGGGCTTGATTCTTTGGGATCAAGAGAACCGTTTTCTTTTATTGGGGTGTTGGTTTTCATAACCACTCATCCCCAGGACGAGTAGCACTGGTGGTGATACTGAAAAACTGGAGTGTCTAAGGAAACTGCTTGTGTGACTTGTGGTTAGCCAGTGGGGTGAAACCAAAGTCCTCTTTGTCTGGCTGGTTTGCCTTAGAGATGGAAAAACCCCAGCCTAGGGCTGTGACTGCCCTGTTTAAGCAATTAGTCCTGAATTGGCGCACTCAGTTGGGTCCCGCCAGAGCCGCATCGTCACAGCTTCCCAGACTAAACCACTCCAACACAGTCTGACGCACCCGCTTCGTCCCCTGTTTCTCCCTTGTGGGTTTGCCTCCTCTGTATTATTAGGTCACAGGCAATGAGTCCTGGGTAGTGACTGCTCTGCTCCCCTTTGAAAGCCCTGCCTCCAGCTTAGGCAGGCTTTGCAGGTGTGTCTGGGTGGGGCTGCCTGGGCTCAGAGTTGTTCTTTAAGCCCTTGCGCTCCAGTGTAGGAGTTGTATCATAGGGCCATATGGATAATGGCCCTATGATACAACTTTGGCTAACAAACAGAGTGTAAGGACTATATTTTCACAGTAATTCCGAGTGTCTCCATTTTTCGTTGCCCAACAAAACACTCTTAGGGTCTCTATTTCACAGGTGTTGAGCACGCACAGCTCCAGTCCACTTCAGTCACAGATGCAGAACATCTCTGAAAATCAGGCCTGCCTTCCGTGTCTCATGTTGGGCACCCGACCACTCAAAATTATGTGGAGAAATGCAGTTATCTCCATAAGTCAGTGGCAGATCCAAGAACAGCACTCAGGTTTCTTGATTCCCAGTCCAGTGCCCCATCTTTGCACAATGCTGTCTCTAGAATTTCAAATTAGGGCTCTGGCTAGCAGGAGAGAATAGAAGAAGAAATCTGTGCCATGTTCATGGAATAAATGAGAGGAACAGCTTTCATTTAATAGCTAGGCTGCTGCACCAGCCGTGATTTTCCCCAGTAATTAATTGGCTGCTGTAGCTGATTAAAGACCCATGAATACTGATTATCCCAAATGTTCTAAGTTTTTCATGAAAGGAAAACTTCCATGCATGCTGGAGACCCCGAAAGAGCAAAGTGCACTTAATTAATGCAGTCCCTCCAAACTATGTTAGCAGAGACATCGTCTTGGGACTTTTTTTCACTGGGAACGGTGAAATGTGTCAAAGAACAAAGCAAGTAAGACTGCACATGTGGGGAATATGATACCCTGCCAACAATTCAGAGCAGAACGCTCCCAAGAGAAGACCTGTGAAACAGTATGGTAATCTGGCTGGAAGCAGTGCTCTCATTTTTGTGCATTTTCATGTTTGGACTTTACATTCTTGGTAGGAAGATATTTAATTTCTTACCGTCCAACCTGAAAGCAGCATTTTCAGGCAAGCCCCCTTCTTGGTAAAGGAAATTTGCTTCTGCCTAGATTTTAGGTACTGCTATGTAACCAGACTAGAAACTAGTGACAGAAACTGCAATTCCAAGCTTTTGCAGAGTTGTCTGTTTGCTTAAGCATTGCTGTACCTAATTGTAACAGGGTGTAGCAGGGTCCCCTTTGTTCCTGCCTCTACTGCATTCACAAACCACTCAGAGACCCTAGGGTTCAGCAATCACCAGTGCAGTTTATTTACAATGTGTGCTCCCACCACCTTCTCTCCATTCACAGGTTGGGGTTGCAGCCTTAAGGTCTTCTGCACCTAGGAGGGAAGAGCTACCACTCTCCTTCCACTCTGTCTCCTTCCTGGCTTCCTTCTTCTGGGCCTGTATGTAGCCCAAGGGCGGCTCTAGACATTTCGCCGCCCCAAGCACGGCGGCATGCCGTGGGGGGCGCTCTGCCAGTCCCGCGGCTCTGGTGGGCCTCTCACAGGCGTGCCTGCGGGAGGTTCACTGGAGCCCTGCCTGCCGCCCTCCCGGCGACCGGCAGAGCGCCCCCCGCGGCATGCCGCCCCAAGCACGCGCTTGGCGTGTTGGGGCCTGGAACCGCCCCTGTTGTAGCCCCAGGCTAATTAGGCTGCAGTTCTTTCTCATTCACCAATCAGGTGCAGGTTTCTCTAGCCAGCTCCAATTTACTTCCCTTAATTGGAGCTGGCGTGACAGAGGGCTGTCTCAGGAGTTCATGCCCAGCACCCGTCACACTAATGTTAATTCAACAGAACTGTTAGGTGTGATACCTACTACAGAACACTGGAAGGCGTTTCATTGGAGGATTTAAGGCAAAGAGACAACATATTTATTGGTCCTTTATGATTTATTTCAGGCAGGGGACAACATGGCTTGACACTACTTGATGGATGGAGACTGTGCACAATTGAAGGGGGAGTGGGATTTTGTTTCCTGCACAGACAGAAGCTTGCCCAAGGTCACACAAGAAGCCTGTGGTGAAGCAGGGAATTGAATCTAGCTCTTACAAGTCCCAAGCTAGTATTGAATGACTGGACCATCCTTCCCCTCACCATGTTAAGAGTGCAGTTACACATGCACTAGCTTTTCCTTACCCAGACCAGAGAAGAACAAGCTAGAGAGGGAAACCTAAATGCACCAGCTAGTCTCCAAATACTCACTCTTACCAAGATCTTCCTCCCCTGAAAACAAGCCTAGACAGACAGCATAGCAGGGACAACAGATTCAGGGTATTTTGAACTAAAAGAGATGTGAATGCCAAAGCCAACAGCCCCTCATCCTGCCAGCAACTCCCTTTCCCTTGAACTGAAGGAGCTCCAGGTTGAGCACCTCCTCTGATGGGAGCTTCAGGCCTATATCAAAGGGAGGGCAGCAGTCTATCAAACATGGAGGTTCTGAGCCATTTAGGGCATCATAGGTCAAAACCAACATGCTAAAAATCCATCCTGAAGCCACTAGGGAGTCAGTGCAAATCCCAGAGCACTGGTGTCACATGTGAGCAAAGGAGTTGCACACTTGGCATAGCTCTAGTCTATAGGCTGATTTACACTGGAGTCGCATAAAGACACAGCATTGCACTAGTCTAATTGTGAGGTGACAAAAGCATGGCTAACAGAAGCCTGGTCCACATAGTAGAGAAGTGGTAACAACCTTCTAGTTAGAAAACGATGGCCAAAAGCCAGACTAGACAAAGCTGTAGCATTGCCCAGTCTAAGAATACACCCAGATTGCAAACTCAGTTAACATATGGTTGGCACATGCCATCAATTAGAACTGCTTCGAAATTTCTGTTGAAATGTTTTTCTACCAAAAACGCAGTTTTTGTTGAAATCAAAACGTTTCATAAGATGTCGATTCTGACAAAAATTCATTTTGAAAAAAACAAAAAAAACCCAACAAATGAAGCATTTCAATAATGCCAAAGCATTGCATTTCAATATTTTTGGAATGGAATGTTTCAATTTTTCTTCATTTTGAAATGAAATCATTTGGTGTTTCTTGAGTCAAAACAAATGTTTTCAGAATTTCATTTCATGGGAAATTTTAGATTTTTCTTTTCTCTTCCACAAAGGAAACAAATTCTAAAATTATGGAATTTCCTATGAAATGGAAAATCTAGTTCCTGCCCAGATCTACCATTAGGGTTGTGTGTCCTCCCTCAGAATCCAACAGAATAACTGAAGTTCCATCACCCTCAGAGGAAGGACGATCAAAAACAGGCACCTCCCCAAAGCGGGCATGCTCCTGTTTTGGGCAAGCCGGAGTACCACTTTCAGGGTCCCACAATCACATGTTGGAGATGTAGTTTTGCACTGAACGGCTTTGTCAAGGCTCACAGACTGAGTCCATACAAGTGCCCAGTAGACGGACGTACACTGAACTGTAAAGGTTATTAAAAGACAACTGAACTTGTTAACAGTTGCTTTCATGAAAAATTTCCAATGAAAAGGTCAGTGAAGCTTCTGACCTTTCCTGTCCTCCCAGTTACCCTGTGATTGTACAGCACCAATTGTGACTCACAGGAAACATTAATAGTGATGGAAACTTTCCCAGTGTCACAGCAGCAAAGTCATCATCATCAACACATTTACAGTCTGCAACCAAAGGTCAAATGGAAGCATAAACACAATGATTAATTACTATCATTCAGATCAGAGTTGTACCCCGTCAACTGTCTCTCTCGCATTAAAGGAAACCCTGAATAGCTATTTAATGGCCCAACTACCCGGTCCTATTGATTTAAATGAAGTCATACCAGTGTCAAAGTGGAGTAACGATAGTGAGTTGAGTCCATAGGGCCAGATCTCTAGCTGGTGTAAGTCAGCATAGCCCCATTGACATAAGTCCACTTACGTCAATCAACACCAGCTGAGGATCTGCCTCTTTGAGTCTAAATATAACACTCAGGCTATATTTAGTTTAGACTTATGTTTAGTTTAGTTATGGCTGGACTCGCAACTATGGTTCTGCAGTTTAATGGGTACCTGAAGAAGTTGTACAATGCACAGGATCTGTTTCAGTGGTGGTCCTTCAATAGCTTGACATTTTATGGAAGTGACACATGGACTAGTTACAGCCTCGATTAGTACCGGAGTCCAGCGAGGTTCCAGTAAGACTTTGTTTGAACCTCCTTCTATTGCAACTCTTAATTTTGATGACTTGGTGGAAGAAACTTTGGTACCAGATCCAGCTGGTTCCATACCAGATTGAACTGGTTCCTTACCACCGACTGTTCCTGTTGGTCAGGACACTGCCACACCACCATCACCCTGGGACCCCAA
The DNA here is from genome assembly GCF_020497125.1 of Mauremys mutica. Taxonomy (NCBI): domain Eukaryota; kingdom Metazoa; phylum Chordata; order Testudines; family Geoemydidae; genus Mauremys; species Mauremys mutica. Next base: position 6,150,698 of record NC_059081.1, on the reverse strand, counting down.
GAGAATGTGAAAACCAGGTGTGTGCCTGAATTTATAAGTTGTTTAGCTAGTAAACTACTATTCCAGGGCAGAATAATCCCTGGCAATTTAAGCAGCTATGGTAGTCCACTCACAACTCTTAGTTCGGTTATATAGTGTTTATTGTGAGCCAGATAAACAATAATGTATGTGTGTTTGGAAAGTGTTTTAGGGGAGGGTGGAGGAATGTACTCTTTACGGGTTTAAGTACACTCCCCTCCCCAGGGCAAAGCCTCACTTTCATGTTAGTTTCAGTTTTGCACTCAGAACAATAAAGTGAGCACAACACCCCTGTGTGTCCATTAGCTCCCCCTACAGCAGTGTATGTCCTTCTCTGTTGGTTCCAGAAATACAATACATGCATTTTCTTCCTGATAGGCTGTAAGGTAACACTACTTTATTTCTAAGAACTCTTAACACACAACAACCAAATACATACATAGATAGCGAGCTGTTCCCTAAGGCAGAGCAGCAAAACACACGCCACCTTCTCCAGACTGGATCTTTTGCAGCCTGACTTCCAAGGACCCACCTTCCCTCAGAGCCCCTAGCCTGTAAAGGCAGGAAAGGAAATCCCTTAAAACCCAAAGTGATAGCTTGTAATGTTAGCACAGTTTTCAAAACACCACAGGAACACCCTGGCCATTTCTTAACCACTTCACTCAGCTATTTTGAGATCTTTTTTATTATCTCTCTCCAAAGGGAGCTTAAAATTCCTTGGTTTGTAAAACAGGCACAGATGCCCCTATTCTCCACTACATCCAAGTGTCCCTCCAATGCAATAGACTTGTGTAATGACATCAGCATCTGCCTCTCATGATTGCCCCCTTTTGGCTGATACATGCCTGAAATCCATCATTTGTGAACAGGGTAGCACCCACCGCTCACAGGTGTCCCCTTTCCCATTGGGTGTAAGCTTTCCTTAGTTCTTGGTTGGCATGGGGTAGCACCCGCCTCTCACAAGTGCCTTCCCCGCCCCCAGCCAATGGTTCTTTTGGCAGGTCTTCAGTAAGTCAGCCCTCTGATTGAGTCACAGACACTGTTCCCCCTTCTGGGGTATGCAGTCTCTAGTTCATTCTCAGAGTCCTGATATGGGGCCATATCACCAAGGCTTCCCTCCTGGAGGAACTGCCTTCTTTAACAGGGGCCCTTCTCGGCACCCTCAGTTGGGGTCCTTCAACCAGACCAGCAGGTCCCATCACGGTACCCTCTCCTGGTCTTGCTGAGTTTTGGGCTCAGTCTACCCACACTGACCTGTCCATGGTCCTGTTGCTCTTCCAACCAGCCAGGCACCCTGTCCTCCATCTTCAAGCTCCAGGCAGCAACTGACTGCTCTACCGCTACAACTTCCTTTTATAGGGGCCTTCTGGCCCCTGATTGGTCGATCCAGCAGTCCCTCTGATTGGCTGTTCCCCTACAGCCACTCTAAGCTGCCTGAAGGACTTTTCCTCTTCTCTCTTCTGGAGTGGGGTGAGACAGGTCCAAAAGGTCTCCAGCAGGGGGCCTCTGGATCTAGTCCAACCCATCACAAATGGCAATTACAGTTCTCTTACCTTTGTCTGCCTGGCTCTGCAGGAAATTAGATCACCAAGTGGCCTATTCTAACTTTGCCTGGAAAGAGTACCAGTGGCTATAGTGGAGCTCAGCTCTACCACATCACCAAAACACGCCCCCCTCCACTAAATGAGGGATTGGGCAGGTGGGGGCTAACATTGTCCCTACACAGAGAGAAGTCTACCGAGGCAATCACTGGCTGGTTTATATGTGGAAAGTGAACTGGAGAATCCAGACATCCACATTTCAGAGATCTCCTTCTTTAGTGGCAATACCATTTACTACACTCTTTGCACTATTCTGGACTCTAAGCAGAGAGAACACTTTCAATCCTGTGTCACCCTGGGATGCAGCAAACTCAGATTGCCAGATTCTGTCAGCCTGGCTCACCCAGAGTCATTCCTAACTGCATGAGAGGTCTCGCTGATTTCAATGGGACTACTCACAGAGAAAAGCAAGGGGCTACTCTGCAGGTTTAAGGCTGGCAGAGTCTAGCCCCAAGATTACAGCAAGATAGGCTGCATATCATAGGTGTCCTGGAGTGGAGAATCAGGCCTATCATTAGCAATGAATCATTTGACCAAGTCGATTTTTCATTATTCTTCAGAGCATTCATTTGTGGCATTTTTTTCTTCTTGATCCTGGAGCCCATTGCTCATAGAAACAGCCCTGTAGAAATCAATGGTGCTACTAGTACGAGTTGCAGAGTGAAGCAACAAGAATGGGAGTGGAGTCTTTGAGAGCAGAATGAGTCAAGGGTGGTGATAAAAGAGGTCTAGAAAGGCTCTTACCAAATGCAATACAAATGTTCGAGCAAGTGCCTGACACCCTTCTGAAGAGGACAGGAAAGTCAAGGAGTATTCAGGGGCGTCTAAGTGCTCTGGGCTGCCTTATCACGAGCTCTGTCAAAGGAAAGCACAAAAAACACTGACAGGATGCAAAATGTTGTTAAGCTGAGGGATGCAGTGGATAATGTACTTCCACCTCTTAGGTTGATTTTCTAAACAGGATCATTTGGCCATGCATGGTGTGCTGTGTAACCATGTCATTATGGCCCTTTCAAGCCTAGGGGGAAAGATATGGAGGAAATGTTTTATCCCCAGGGATGCTGCAATACTCAGTTTATTAACTACAGTTATCATGGAGTTATTAACTAGAGTTATCAGGTTCATGGAGCTACAAAGAGCACTTTTGCATTCTCACCCAACCCACCTTCAGCTCTGCTGAGTACTGCATGTCTCCAGTTAAATAACTAGCCCAATGTTATATGTGTGCCACCAACAGTTCATTATCAGGAAGCTCCAAGCACATTTACAGAGCAGTCATCTTCTTCTGATTGAGTCTTTGGCCCCATGTATACATCTCACCCACTTGTGTAGGAGGATCTGGGGCTTTTCGACTTCGGGGGCTGCAGACACAGAAGACTCTTTGCTTACAGTGCTCCATGGAGAGTCGTTCAACTCCACCTCAATCCTTCCTGCATGCCCAGTGCAATAATGCCAGTAGCAGCGATGGGGAGAGGGGGGAGATAGAGAACTGGCTGGAGTAGGCAAGTCACTCCTTGCATTATTGGTGGAGGGTGCCAAACCTGAGTGGCCTGTGACCCCATGCACCAGTTTGCAGTGTTTGACCTGGCCAGCCCTCCACCACTTTGCAGCCCTGATTTGCTAAAAGGAGTGCATCTGGCATTTCACTCCAATTATTAACAACAGAAAAACGATTGAAAATCTTATTTTCTTTTCACCATTTAGGCTCTTTATATTTTGCATTCGCTCAATGTAGACAGTGAAATTAGACGGGTAGTTTTGCTTTCTGTTCATAAACCCCAATCCTGCAAATCAGACCCTTGTGCCAGTCTGAAGCCTCATTATCTCCAGTGGGGTCACATGAGTATGAACGGGTCTCTGCATAGATCCGATTATAGCACTAGGGCAATAATTGCCTTCCCTTGGGTTCTGGTGCTATCACAGTGTTCTTTCCTGTGTTTGGATTTCCAGGACTGCCTGGGGAATGCTAAAATGTCAAAGATCCATCACAACTAGTTTTAGTTAAAAACATTTATTTTTTTATCCTAAATATTTCCAGAGAGAAATGAACAAGCCAAATCATTGGTGGTATGGTGGAAGAAATACAAATTTAAGCTAGTGATGCAGAGCTTCAGTTCAGCAAAGTACTAATGCACATGCCTAACTTTAAGCACATGTGTAGTTCAATTGACTTCAGTGAGTCTACTCGTGCTTAAATTATGCACATGCATAAACACTTTGCTCGACTCAGGCATAAAAGCCAGGATCAGAACCTTTTTCAGCTTTGGAATTGGAGGGAGATCAGGATCCAAACCCAGAGCCACAAAGAATGTGAAATTAGTTTTCATATTAGTTTTGCTCTTGGGAGGATTGAAATATCTGCCTCATTATCTCTGTGTTCTGCGGTCATTCAACATCTATGGCAAAGAGTGACAGGTCCAGTCTGAATCTGGCTGCAATGATTTACATCCTGCAAAAATGTTCAAACACTACAGCTGCAATTGGTTTAAATCTGGATTTGTAGCACTCTGACATTTTTATATGTTACCAAAATGTCACAGAGCTATAGCAAAAGAAGCTATTATGTCAAATGCCCTCAAAACATCTCCCACACCAAATTTAACATTTATTTTACTTGATGTGCATGATTGTAATATAGGACAGGGGTGCTCTTTTCATGGGGTTCAATGGGAAAGAGGCCGTTTTCCTAGCTAACGTCTTGGAGAATAGCAGGGAAAGTAAGAGTTGGTCATGGAAATGTCCAAACAATATCTAAAGTAGGTTGATATGCTGTTCAGTGAAGCAGGAGCTACAGGGTTATAGATATGTATGTATCTCACTGCAACTCACCTATCTTTCTGTATCTGTTCTGTGTACATTCAGTCTCTGTTCTGTGGACAGAAGCCTCTAGTCTCCTGATATAATATTCACTTAGCCCCTTTACATGAGACTATTTAAACTGGGTTAAGTTGTCTCACGAAGGAACACCAGAAGGAGATGGGTTTCAAAGTGGTAGCCGTATTACTCTGTATCAGCAAAAAGAAGGAGGAGTAATGCCAAAAGTACTCCTTGTTCTTTTTGCAGAAGGAGATGAAATCTGTCATGGTGGAGGGACAATTGACACTTCTGTACAAGCTGTGCTGGACACATCAGATTTTTACAGGGCCACATGGCAGCAACTTTAGTAGCCATGAGATCATCATGGCATCAGTCATTGGGGATCCTCAGAACGGGCCAAGAAACAATTTTATCATCCATTAATGATCTGGATGGTGGGATGGATTTCACCCTCAGCAAGTTCGCAGATGACACTAAGCTGAGGAGACAGGTAGATATGCTGGAGGATAGGAATAGGGTCCAGAGTGACCTAGACAAATTGGAGGATTGGGCCAAAAGAAATCTGGTGAGGTTCAACAAGGACAAGTGCAGAGTCCTGCACTTTGGAGGGAAGAATCCCATGCACTGCTACAGGCTGAGGACCAACTGGCTAAACAGCAGTTCTGCAGAAAAGGACCTGGGGATTACAGTGGATGAGAAACTGGATTTCATTTAACAGTGTGCCCTTGTTGCCAAGAAGGCCAATGGCATATTGGGCTGCATTAGTAGGAGCATTGCCAGCATATCGAGGGACGTGATTATTCCCCTCTATTTGACACTGGTGAGGCCACATCTGGAGTACTGCATTCAGTTTTGGGCCCCCCCACTACAGAAAGGAGGTATGCAAATTAGAGAGAGTCCAGCGGAGGGCAACAAAAAATGATTAGGGGGCCAGGGCACATGACTTGTGAGGCAAGGCTGAGGGAACTGGGCTTATTTAGTTAGCGGAAGACTGCTGATGGAGCCCTGGACCAGGACCTGGTGAAGACAAAGGGGCCAGGTCCCTGTACCCATCTCCCTGTCACCACCCACCCCTAGGTGGTGGCCCACTTCTCTGACTCTGGCCACTAGCCCGCATAGCCCTGACCCCACAGGCAGTTGTATTGACTCTGGCCACTAGGCCTCACTTCCCTGAACCCAAGGTCTGCCCTTTTGAATCTGACCATTGTGCCTTATCATGGTGAGGCCCGAGACAGGCGAGTAGACTGTAACCACGGTGTCAGCAGTCCTATCATCTGCTTCAACGGGAGATGGGGTGTGCACACACTGCCACAGGGACAAGTCAGATTTAAAGAGATGCTATCTGATAAGAGAAGGGGGTTGGAGTTTCAACAGCACCTAAGTGACTTAGGAGTACAACACCCATCAATAGAAGCTGTGCTTCTAAGTCAGTAGGCCTAAACCTCCAAGTTATATAGGCATCTCACTCCCATTGAAATCAATTGTGTTAGTGGCCAGATTTTTAAAGGTTGCTTAGGTGCCTGGCAGGATATTTAAAAAGCATGCTAACCCCCGTTGATTTTATGTGCTTCCGAAAATCCCACCCAAAACAGCGTTCAACTTCATGGTAGTTAATTTGTTTCTAACATGATGCATCTTCCCTGTTAAGACTAGGCCTCCGTGATTAAGGACTCTTTGGATGCTAAAGCTATGCCAGCTTGAAAACACCCTGATGCCTGTTTCAGGCAGAGAACACAAGCCACTAATTACTCACTTCCAGTTGGGTGAATTAATTGCCACCCAAAAATGAGTGTCTGTGTTTGGGGAAACAAAACAAAACAAAAAAAAAAGCTTTTTGACAGGTTGATCTAGTACCCTAATACATTATGCACCAGGGCCACATGATGAATGGAAAACTAGACCAAAATGGAAAATATACGAAGGAGAGATCAGTGGGAAGATAGATGATTTTTCTATATGGACATCTTCGGTTAAAAACTAATTATGCAAAAGAGCCAGCTTTCTGGAGATGGTTGAGTTCATCTACATACAGTCTGAGAGAAAGGATTGTGCAAAGTTTGCAAAGTCTGTTTCTGTTGCTACCTGCAGCACTTATAACAGTGTATTAGCATCATTGCCTGATCCCGCCCTCACATAAAAAGAGGCAGATCTAAGAACCTCTAAATTAAGCCATTAAGAATTGCCTGTGACAGCAGCATTGTATTAAATTATCTCCCTCTACCAGCCTCTAAAACACAGGATGTTCAAATAAACAAGGTTTGAAAATAAAAATAGCAAGATTGACAATGAAACAATTGCCTGAGTGTCTTCCTGAGATATATATCTGTCCGGTTACACACTCTGTTCATATAATTACAGGGATATACTCAAGGCTAGACCCAGGTGAATTACTGATTTTTTTGGCTCATTGGCAATTCAGAAAAATGGAAGGGGAAAAAACCCAACATTTTGAGTCCACCCCAAGATGAAATTTTCAGCAAATTGAACAGTTCGAAACTGTTTTGGGTTGAACAAAAGATTGTTCCATTTCAAGTGCATTTTAAAGTTCTGACATTTGAAAAAAAAATCACAAGAAAATTTCAAAGCAAAAAGTGATTTCAAATAAAAAAAATTAGACATTTCATTTTGAAAATGTCAAAAAAGATTTTTTGGGAATTGAGAGAAAATACCTTGGAACAATTTGGAGAAATTGAGATGAATTTGTGAAATTTGTGAATTTCAGGGTTGCTGAATTGGCATTTTTCAGTGAAAAAGGTTTTGGTGGAAATTTTTTGCCAAGCTCTAAGTCAAGACAGGCTTGGGCATAGATGAATGTATACAGACATATCTTCACTGATGTCAATGTCTTCATACACTTCCTGTCCTAAAGTGGGGAGTAATGTCGCTATGTGCTATTGAACAATTCCATTCACTGGGATTTAATTGGTATGACCAGCTTTGTAAGTATAAAAAAAGAGACAGAACTCCCTTCTGCCTCTAAGGTACCTTTCAGAGGCAGGTATGACCCACACATACAAGACTAATATTGGGAATCATTAGGAAAGGGATAGATAATAAGACAGAAAATATCATATTGCCTCTATATAAATCCATGGTACACCCACATCTTAACTACTGAGTGCAGATCTGGTTACCCCATCTCAAAAAAAGATATATTGGAATTGGAAAAGGTTCAGAAAAGGGCAACAAAAATGATTGAGTATAGAACAGCTTCCTTATAAGGAGAGATTAATAAAGCTGGGACTTTTCAGCTTGGAAAGGAGACGACTAAGGGGGGGATATGATAGAGGTCTATAAAATCATGACTGGTGTGGAGAAAGTAAATAAAGAAGTGTTATTTACTCCTTCTCATAACACAAGAACTAGGGGTCACCAAATGAAATTAGTAGGCAGCAGGTTTAAAACAAACCAAAAAAAGTATTTCTTCTACACCACGCATAGTCAACCCATGGAACTCTTTGCCAGAGGATGTTGTGAAGGCCAAACCTATAAGTGGGTTCAAAAAAGAACTAGAAAAGTTCATGGAGGATAAATCCATCAATGGCTATTAGCCAGGATGGTGTCCCTAGCCTTTGTTTGCCAGAAGATGGGAATGGGCAACAGGGAATGGATCACTTGATGATGACCTGTTCTGTTCATTCCCTCTGCGGCACCTGGCATTAGCCACTGTCGGCAGGAGACATTAGGAATGGCAATATACAAAAACCTGTAGGAGAACACTTCAACCTCCCTGGCCACACAATAGCAGATCTCAAGGTGGCCATCCTACAGCAAAAAAACTTTAGGACCAGACTTCAAAGAGAAACTGCTGAGCTCCAGTTCATCTGCAAATTTGACACCATCAGCTCAGGACTAAACAAAGACTGTGAATGGCTTGCCAATTACAGAACCAGTTTCTCCTCCCTTGGTTTTCACACCTCAACTGCTAGAACAGGGCCTCATCCACCCTGATTGATCTAACCTCGTTATCTCTAGCTTGCTTCTTGCTTGCTTATATATACCTGCCCCAGGAAATTTCCACCACTTGCATCTGAAGAAGTGGGTATTCACCCACGAAAGCTCATGCTGCAAAACGTCTGTTAGTCTATAAGGTGCCACAGGATTCTTTGCTGCTTCTACACATGGATATGTCTCTCTCTGTTCTGTAGCACTCGCATTAACACCTCAACAGCTGAATGGCTACCACATTCCACCCCAGAGGCAGGCAAAGTGATTGCTGGATATGGATTTCTAAAGCACTTTGGGATACAACTGGAGGAAGAAATGTTGCAAGGATGGAAGAATCTCCCCCCCCGCCTCCTATTTTTCCTTCTTAAATATTTTGGGCTGTCGAGATGCTATTTGTGCTGCCCTTTAAGTGGATACCAGGAATAGCTAGTAATCATAATTAATGATAATTTTCAGAGATACCAAACCATGGGCTGATGGGCTCAAGAGATTAGAAATCAGGATTAGACCTTCATAGGGGGCACATTAGCCTCCATCTGTTTGCTGTGAGGTTCTTACACCTCCCTCTGAAACTGGTCACTATCAGGTTTCAGAGTAGCAGCCGTGTTAGTCTGTATCCACAAAAAGAACAGGAGTACTTGTGGCACCTTTATTTATTTCAGCATAAGCTTTTGTGGGCTACAGCTCACTTCTTTGGATGCATAGACTGGAACACACAGACAGGAGATATTTATACATACAGAGAACATGAAAAGGTGGAAGTATGCATACCAACAGGAAGAAACAATTGATTAGACTCTTCCTGTTGGTATGCACACTTCCACCTTTTCATGTTCTCTGTATGTATAAATATCTCCTGTCTGTGTGTTCCATTCTATGCATCCGAAGAAGTGAGCTGTAGCTCACGAAAGCTTATGCTGAAATAAATTTGTTAGTCTCTAAGGTGCCACAAGTACTCCTGATCTTTTTGTGGTCACTATCAGAGAGAAGATGCAGGACGAGACAGAGGTCAGGTCTGACCCAGTCTGGCGATACTTATGTTAAATAAAAAATAAAATAAAAAACACCCTGGAAAAAAAGGAAGAGTCGCTCTTAGAATATTTCCTCTGCAAGAAAAACAAATAAATAAATGGCAGGAAGGTTGATTCAGAGTCTCTGTGAATATTACTTGGAATTTATCATTTGTTCTTCCCCTCCCCCTTGCAAATCACTACAGGACTCCTGTGTGTCTTTGATTCATCAACACACAGCTTCCCATCCCCCCTTCTGTGAGCAGGCTGTGCTGAGTATGCTGAAATCCAGTGTAGGCTGCCAATTAGCAGGATTTATCACATGCCTTTCAGAGGGAATCCAGGCGGAGCTTTTGTCAGGGGAACACTCAAGGGCTGCACTTCCCTTTCAGCACAGAGGCCAGTGGGTGATAGCAGGCTACCTAGGTACCTATTCTTTAGCAAACAGGAAGCCCCAGGTGTTAATAGTCCCATCAATTGCTCCCTCTGAATGACATCAGTGATATATCCACATGTCAGGATATGGTGACTGTGGGGCTCCCTGAGTGTAGATAAAATAAAGAGTGATTGGAGCAGGGTGACAGGACCTGGGCTCTCCCACCACCCAGGTGGGTGCCCGAACCACTGAACTTCACTCTCGCTCTGGCCCAACGACTCTTTTGTTGTGGAAAAATTAAATATTATTCCACAGTGTTAGAGTCATTGGGCCAGAGAGAGAGAAAAAATGACCCACTGATCACTGCACTCATCTGGGAGGTGGGAGACACTGGATCCAATCCCCCTGGCTGGATAATAACCCATAGCTCAGTGACTGGGGCCCTCTGCTGAAAGGTGGCAGATCCTTGTTCAAATCCTTTTTTCGTCACTGGCAGAAAGGGGAGAATTGATCTTGTGTCCCCCACATCCCATGTGAGGGCTCTCGCTACCAAGCTAAATGTTATCCTCCTCTACGAGACCCAATCTAGCAGGCATGCTTGGAGGCCACCTACCAGAAACCTGGATTCTATTCCTGGATCTGCCATTGGGTGATCTTGGGAAAGTCACCTTCCCTCATTGCCTCTGTGCCCATCAATTGTCCTCCTTGCCTATTTATATTGTAGTTCATGGGGGGACAGGATGGTTTATGGTTTTTAAAAGCAGCAAAGAGTCTTGTGGCACCTTATAGACTAACAGACGTTTTGGAGCATGAGCTTTTGTGGGTGAATACCCACTTCGTCAGATGCATGTAGTTGAAATTTCCAGGGGCAGGTATATATAAGCAAGCAAGAAGCAGGCTAGAGATAACGAGGTTAGTTCAATCAGGGAGGATGAGGCCCTCTTCTAGCAGCTGAGGTGTGAAAACCAAGAGAGGAGAAACTGGTTCTGTAGTTGGCAAGCCATTCACAGTCTTTGTTTAATCCTGAGCTGATGGTGTCAAATTTGCAGATGAACTGAAGCTCAGCAGTTTCTCTTTGAAGTCTGGTCCTAAAGTTTTTTTGCCGCAGGATGGCCACCTTAAGATCTGCTATTGTGTGGCCCGGGAGGTTGAAGTGTTCTCCTACAGGTTTTTATATATTGCCATTCCTAATATCTGATTTGTGTCCATTTATCTTTTTCCTTAGAGACTGTCCAGTTCGGTCGATGTACATAACAGAGGGGCATTGCTGGCATATGATGGTGTATATTACATTGGTGGACGTGCAGGTGAATGAACCGGTGATGGTGTGGCTGATCTGGTTAGGTCCTGTGATGGTGTCGCTGGTGTAGATATGTGGGCAGAGTTGGCATCGAGGTTTGTTGCATGGATTGGTTCCTGAGTTAGAGTTACTATGGTGCAGTGTGCAGTTACCAGGGCCGGCTCCAGACCCCAGCGCGCCAAGCGCGCGCTTGGGGCGGCGTCCCAGCGGGAGGGCGGCAGGCGGCTCCGGCGGACCTCCCGCAGACGTGCCTGCAGAGGGGACGCTGGTCCCGCGGCTCCGGTGGAGCATCCGCAGGCATGCCTGCGGGAGGTCCACTGGAGCCGCGGGGCCAGCGGACCCTCCACAGGCACGTCTGCGGGAGATCCACCTGAGCCGCAGGACAGGCGACCGCTAGAGCGCCCCCCACGGTGTGCCGCCCTGCTTGGGGCGGCGGAAATCCTAGAGCCGCCCCTGGCAGTTACTAGTGAGATGTGCAGTTATGGTTTTTGTGTGTTTGTCCAATGCCTAGCACCAGAGGGCCCTATCACACTGCAAGATTCCTTCACCAATCCAGTGGGTTTCAAGGAAAGAATTTTCCCATCTTTGTTTCAGTAGAACTGCTGGCACCATGTAAGCTTTAATATACACTCAGGAGGCACAGGACTTAATTAAAAAAACAAACCCCAACTGCAAAAACATTCAGCTCAGTCTGAGCCTGCTCCGGCTTCTGTAAACATCTAGTTCAGACTGGGCACGCTCAGAGGTTTATCATGACTGGTGATATGGCATGGGAGTGATTAAAACTAACATCACACTGTGCTACTAACTTAGACAATCCCATTCTAGTAACCGGATATGTGCTGTCATGGGGCATGGCCACCCCAAAGTGCCCCCTGCTGGCTGAGTGTGGCACTGCTGGCACTCCCTGTCTTAGTTTCCTTCCCCTGAGGTGGGTCTCCTCAGCTTTCCTTACACCAGTCTAGGCTGGAGATATATTTTTTCTCTTGTGGTTTATATTACCAGAACTCCTTGCTAAAAAATAAATGCAACTTCTTAGCATCAAAGGAATATAGAATTTGCAGTGACAGTTCAGTATCAACTGTCCATCCTGCCAATATGCTGCTTCTGGCACTGGCTTAGATCTGTTGCTTCAGAAGAAGGCAAGGGGGAAAACAATTGCACATTGATGCATATAGTGCAAAAAAAAAAAAAAGTCCTCTTGATCTCTGTGGTCATCAGCTAATGCCCTGAGCATGAGAATGGATTAACTCAGTCTTCGCAGGCAAAACTAGAAGTATTCTGAATGGTCATAACCTCACCCCAGGCCTTTTCAAATGCAGCTACTGTGTTTGACTCTGACCTCTGCTGTACTGCAAGCCATAAGCTCACTAAATGCTCTGTGAAGAAGAATTTCATGTCATTTGTTTTACATTTATCTGCCATTAGCTTCCAGTGACCTCTTGTTCTTTAATTATAACACAGTATAAAAAGCAGGGGCTGACTGGTTTTTACTGTACCCTTTATATCTTCAGAGTTTCAGTGAAGTCCACTCCAGCTTTATACTTCCCAGGCTAAATAATCCGCATGTTTGCTAAATGTCAGGATATATTTTATTAGCTATAAATTAGTATAAAGATGTCCTTCCAAAATACTGCTTCCCACATGCCTGGGATAATTAGTGAGTTGGCTAGCATGTCAAACACATTAGTGTTTGTCATTATCTCCTCCGTGGTGAAACGTGGATAAGTAGATGTGTATCCGTAGAGATTTGGGGGATGATTTTCAAGGCATAAAGGTCCATGAGGTACTTACGTCCCATTGAAAGTCAATGGGAGTTTGGAGTCTAACTGCTATTTGTGTCTTTGAGGTTGGTAAATTTCCATGTTAATTTTGCAAGAGTCATTTAAATGGCTGATAGCTGGGAACGAAAGGTCTAATCCAGTGTGCACTGGTGACAGTGGAAATACATTGATTTAAATGAGCATTGGATCACACCCTAAGGGGTGAAAAACAACTCTGCTAGACTAACTTAGAGGAGCCTCTTTCTGGGTTCTGTGCTGGGTTCTCTTGAGGCACATAAAACACATGGGCCTAATTTTGAACTCATTTCTAGCAGTGAGAACCAGGTGTAATTCCCCTGAAGTCAGTGGAGTTACACTAGTGTGAGATCAGAATTGGGACCCATCACTTGATTCCCAAAGGGCATGTATTGAGCTACTGCTTCATTCAAAAGCTGATACATAAAGCCTGAGTCTGCAGGTAATGAACATCCCCTGCAAAGGTGCTAACTGGATGCCACTCTTCGGGGCCCAGGTCTACACTAGCAGGGGGGTCGACCTAAGACACGCAACTTCAGCTACGCGAATAGCGAATAGCATAGCTGAAGTCAGCGTAGCTTAGGTCGACTTACCTGGCTGTGAGGACGGTGGCGAGTCAACCGCTGCCGCTCCCCCATTGACTCCACTTCTGCCTCTTGTGAGCTGGAGTTCCGGAGTCGACGGGAAGTGCGATCGGGGATCGATTTTATCACCTCTACGCTAGACGCGATAAATCGACCCCCGATAAATGGATCACTACCTGCCGTTGAAGGTGTCAGCTCACCGCAGGATCAGGCCCAAATTTAGATCACACAACCTTGATCAGTGCACATTATTTCCCTGCACTGTGTTCTAAGGATATTGGTCATTAATGGACTTCATCTTTGAACTTCAACTCTGACCCATCCACATAGGAGGAAGAAAAAATATTACATATAGAACCACACAAATGTAGGGCTGGAAGAAAGCTTGAGAGGTCATCAAGTCCAGCCCCCATGCTGAGGCAGGACCAAGTTAACCTAGACCATCCCTGACAGGGGTTTGTCCAACCTGTTCTTAAACACCTCCAACGACGGGCATTCCACAACCTCCCTTGGAAGTCTATTCCAGTGCTTAATTACCCCTATAGTTAGAAAGTTTTTCCTAACACCTAAATCTACCTTGCTGCAGATTGAGCCAATTACTTCTTGACCTACCTTCAGTGGACACAGAGAACAATTGATCACTGTCCTATTAATAACAGCCCTTATCATATTTAAAACTGTTATGAGGTCCCCTCTCAGTCTTCTCAGTTGGGGAGAAGGGGTTTCATGTGGTTTAAGGCAGTGTGGTGTAATGTGGGGTCCAGGAACCTGGATCCAATTCCTGGCTCAGCCATGGATGTGCTGGGTCATCTTGGGAAAGTCACCATGCCATGTCTTTTCTGTTCAGATTGTAAGGACTTTAGGGAAGGGACTGTGTCATGTTGTGTTGTGTTTTTACAGGGCCGAGTGCATTGGACCTCCAATCTTAATTGGGGTCTCGATACAATACTGCAATACAAATACTAAAACTATTGTGGCAACACATATTTATACTTTCAGGGGATAACGGAAGAATGGGGCCAAAAATATTTGAATCAGCTAGCGTGGCTGTGTCTGTATCTCCTATTATAGATGATATGCTAAATAGTTTATGAAAAAAAACTGATGCAGTTTTGCATATGCCTATCGATCAAAAGAATGCATTGTAAAGGCACTGGATGTAAAGCCTGAAAGAAGTAATGTAATACTCACGGTGCCATTGCTACTACAGAGCACCATCAGTTCCAATAGTCATATTATAATTACCTTATTTACTGTAGCTATCTGGCAGTATCATCCTATTCCAGGTTGTATTGTAGTTTCAGATCGGCTGAGGAGGGAGAGGGAGGCAGGGAGGGGCACAGACATGGGAGGAGGGTAGAATGTGCTTGTGGAATCAACACATCTTCGGTAATTTCCTGAAGTGTCTGAAATAATCACTTTCAATGATTGAACACAGAATGACACAGGGAGCCGAAAAATGAAGGGAGATAGATAAAGAATAATGCTGAAGCAAGGAAAAGCCGTCTATCAGATTACCTAGGGGGAATCGCTGTGTAATGATACATGTGTAGCTAAATTTACCTGGTTTAATACTGTTATCCCAGACAAGCCAGTATCACTGCAGAGACTATGCTTTGTTCCTTTCCTGATTTCACCACTAGTCAAATTTCTGATGGCTGCTCAGGAGAAATACGCTTGTGCCTTCACATCTGCCTTCCATGATATCCAATTAAAGAGCAGTTGTGTGGACAAAGATGGCAAAGACATGTCACGGGTACTTTGGTATGAGAAGGGATCAAAGCCCCTAAGTGACACAGGACGTTAATTAACTGTATGACTGCGGAGCATAGAATAACAGGATTATTAGTATTACAATGGTGTGTTATTTATGTAGCTGCATAGGCAAATAAAAGAAAAGGACCCAGATCTTCAGCTGTGCTATGGCCCAGGATTGCTGTGTGGCCCAGGAATGAGGTGCAAAAGGGGGACTAAATGTGTGTTTGGCTGGTCTCCCAGCCTAATTTAGAGCAGCCTAAAGGTTGCTTTAAGTTACACCAGCTGACAACATTCCCCAAAACGTATATCAGACAGGGTCTAGTCAGGGAAATTCTGGGCCCCAGTCACACCACATTCACCCAAAGTAGAGAGGGGAGCTAGCATAAGAGTCCCTAGGTCACCCCGGGATTCCCGTACACTCAGGTAATCTTCTAGCATAAGCTACATGAGCTGTAGGGCCAAAATTCTGCTGCACAACTGGGAGAAACCAGGCTATGGTACTTGCTCTGAAAAATGTTACAATCTAAAGTCCTGATTCTCACTGCCTTTCGCCTTCTGTTGTCATCATTCACTCCAGAGCAAAGCAGGCTCAACCCACTGCACCAGTGAGAGGGAATGGAGGATTCTGACTTGACAGCATTTTATGCTTACTTACTTTGCAGAGGTGAAAGTGACCTTACACAGTTTCAAGGCAGGGAAGATTCAGCCCCTTCTCTGCATGGTATCAGAAGTAACACATTTGGTAGTAGCAGCCAGGAAGGGCAGAGTGCAGACTGCTGCTTACCCTGCAAGCATGGCCAGTGAAGTTCATTATGACAGTCTCGTTAAACCTCCTTCATATCTCAGGCCATAATTTTCAGCCGGTAGTTCCTGCTTCTATCCCAACAATGTGTGATTGAACTAGAGCATGTGTTTTAGGAAAACTTCATTCTTTCAGTGCTTACCCTAAATCATTCTAATCTACATTTACATTATGAAGGACAAATGGCAAGCAGCTACAAACCATTCTTATTTTTTTTTTACTGATACACAAGAGTTGAAAAAATAGTCTGCATGACGTGGCATTGAAACTAGAAAGGAAAGTGTGGTTTCATTTGCAGGTGCTTTACCGTTGAGTGTTTTACAGTTATAATACATACAACTAATTAAGTATT
The DNA here is from genome assembly GCF_020497125.1 of Mauremys mutica. NCBI lineage: Eukaryota > Metazoa > Chordata > Testudines > Geoemydidae > Mauremys > Mauremys mutica. Next base: position 6,134,333 of record NC_059081.1, on the reverse strand, counting down.
GTTCATCCTAGGACACCTGGTGGCCAGCTGCCAAAGCTAACACCTTGCCTGTTACGTATGCTAATTGCCACCAAACTTCAAACACACTTGTGCGCTGTTTATGAATTTATAGGGCCACATTAGGTGGTAGAAATCAATGCCTTTATTTATTATTACAGAACAGTGGAGACCAGTTCCCTGCTTCTGTTCTTCTGTAATAAATATTTTGAAGTGTGAAGAAGCCTGCATTGATTTTAACATAAGGAAAGAAACAGGATGCAAGCTAAATTTTAAGAGAAGGTCATAGGAGATGTTGGGGAGGGGGAATGCAATGACCTCAGTAATGGTGAGAGAAGTCAGAGGAGTTTCTGAGGCCTAACTATCAAAGGCATTTCCTGTCAATGTAAAAAGAGAGACGGTGATATTCAGTCAACACCACACATGAGTGTGGCTCCTGATTTATAAAAATGAATCCTCTCTCTAAGTTTCTTCACGGCAAACTGACACGGTAATTAGGATATAGCTTGAACCTCTCCTATAGCTGGGTAGGGTTGAACCCAGCGTGGCCAGGATGAACACCAGAGAGAGAAGGCAGGTCTGGAGAGCAGCCATGCTTCTCCAGTGACCCAATGGCTCCAGAGAGATGTTTGTGCAGAAGCTAATGCTGCGCCTTGAACCAATAGCTATATTCTGCTGTGGGTCCTCCTATGTGCACAGGGGACACAACGACAGACTAGCTCCCAAAGGAGTGCTACTACAAGGAGGGGGCTACAAGGGGTTCTGCACAGTGTGAAAGCAACACAATGCCCCCTGTGTTGTCAATCTCCAATTGAGGAGCACAGTCACTGGAAACTCAGCAAGTTGAGCCTCATGGCATCCTGCAAGTCTTTCCTGAGTTTTATTCTGGGAAGATAAAACACATCAGGAGACTGGGTTAGAATCATAGAAGATTAGAGTTGGAAGAGACCTCAGGAGGTCATCTAGTCCAACCCCCTGCTCAAAGCAGGACCAACCCCAACTAAATCATCCCAGCCAGGGCTTTGTGAAGCGGGGCCTTAAAAACCTCTAAGGAAGGAGATTCCACCACCTCCCTAGGTAACCCATTCCAGCGCTTCACCACCCTCCTAGTGAAATAGTTTTTCCTAATATCCAACCTAGACCTCCCCCACTGCAACTTGTTCTGTCATTTGCCACCACTGAGAATATCCTAGTTCCATCCTCTTTGGAACCCCCTCTTTGGAACCCCCCTTCAGGTAATTGAAGGCTGTTATGAAATCCGCACTCTTCTCTTCTGCAGACTAAATAAGCCCAGTTCCCTCAGCCTCTGCTCATAAGCCATGTGCCCCAGCCACCTAATCATTTTTGTTGCCCTCTGCTGCACTCTCTCCAATTTGTCCACTTCCTTTCTGGGGGAAGATGGAGGGGTTGGGGGAAACTGGACGCAATAGTCCAGATGTGGCCTCACCAGTGCCAAATAGAGGGGAATAATAACTTCCCTCAATCTGGGTTACCTGGGTCAGGGAAGGCAAGAACAGAACTGATTCTGAAGCAGCAGCGAGGCTGGGACAGGACTGGAACAGGGCTGGGTGTAGACGGGAGCAGAACTGGAGCAGGGCTAGGAGAGAGATAAGCACAGGAAGGCAGAGAATCCATGGGTGTGTGCATTGAACCACTGGTGCTCTGCTCTTGCTGCTGGGCTTGTAAATCAGGCTGTTGCTCCTGCAGCCAATCAGGTGCTGTGATTAATCAGAGCGGGCAGTGCAGTTGCCTAGCAGTGAAGTTAGCACCTACTGAGTTCCTGGAGCAGGTCAATAGCTGGTCTTAGCTGCCCTGGCCCCTCACAGTGCTCCTTCCACTTTTAGGCAGGCCCTTGCAGGAGCTCTAAGGCCAGATTTCTCAGGGTGAAAGATGTGTAGGAGGTCTGGGACATGGACATGTGCCTCAGATTCCCATGATCATTTGTCTGGGCTGTACCCTTCCCAGTCTATGAAATATTGGCGTTTTCCCTGAATTTAGTGGGAGTCCAGATCTTGCTGGGCCACATATACTTCCTGGCCCTGAACAGTTACTGGTGGGAAGGAGGGGGAGGAAGATGTGAAGCAGGAAAATATTCCTGTCATATGTTTCTAAAAGGGAGACATAAAACACTGGGTGAACCTTAAGAGATTCTTCTAACTTCAACCCGAATGCTACAGGGTTAACCTGTTCTGTGACCTGGAAGGGCCCTAAATACCAGTGGTCCAGCTTCATGGAGGGAGGCATTGATTTAAAATTTCCGGCAGACATCCAGACCTTACGCCCTATTGTAAAGCTGGGAGCTGGATGGTGGTGCCAGTCAACATGTCGTTTGTATGCTGCCTTAGCTTCCTCTGACCATCATCTGAGCTCTTGGTTCTCTTGGTGGATGGGAGCAGTAGAGTGATCATTGGTAGGTACTGGCAAGTCGCTGGGGATCTCAGGGTGAAAGATGGGGTGGAACCCATAGTAAGCAAAAAATGGGATCGTGGGTGGAGACGTGCATGGGATTGATGTAAGCAAATGCAGTGCAAGGGAATCGAGGCAGGCAGTTGTCTTGGTGACAGGTTAGGCACCAACGTACCTTGCAATGATGGAATTGTTGCCTGCCTCAAATATCCACAAGGCAATGGACAACATTCAGATATCTACACTGAACACATCACCACACTCATCCATTTAATCCTCATCCACAACAATTTACTTTAATAACACTTTGTCCAAACCATGGGAACAGCCACGGGAACAACCCCATGTGCTGAGTGTCTCTAGCCGCTGTTTGCCAGAAGCTGGGAGTGGACAAAATGGGATGGATCACTTGATGATTGCCTGTTCTGTTCATTCCCTCTGGGGCACTTGGCATTAGCCAATGTTGGAAGACAGGATACTGAGCTATATGGACTTTTGGTCTGACCCAGTATGGCCGTTCTTATCTTCTTATAGTTAGTAAGGTGGCTCCCCAATATGACAACCTCTTCATGGGTCACCTTGAGGAAGAATTTCTGGACAAGTGCACCATGAAACCAGTGATATAGCTGAGATGCACTGATGATATTTTCATCCTCTGGACAAACGACCTAAACTCCTTCATAGATTTCCATCAAAACTTCGACAACCACCACCCATCCATTAAAGTCCCTCTTGAACACTCCCACACAAGCATCAACTTCCTGGACACCATGATCATCTTCAACAAAGTAATCCTATAGACAACTATATACAAAGAAACCCACAGATCACCCCACTGGCCTTCACAGATTCAGTAACCACCTCAAACACACCAAGAAATCTGTTATCTACAGCCAGAATATACTCTGAGGAGAAAGTCTGGGATATATACCTTAACACAATTAAAACCATCTTCACCAAACAAGGACACTCCAACAGAGAAGTAGATCGCATCATGGAGCAGGCCTCCAAAATACCCAGAGAGAACCTGCTTCAAAAGAGGGGGAAAAAACCTACTGACCGCCCACCTACCACCCCACACTGGAACCCATATGGGGTATCATTAACCAATTACAACCCACACTCGATAGGGAACCACATCCTGAAATAAATCTTTCCAGGACCCCTTCTAACCTCACTAAGCTCATTATCAGAAACAAGCTCTCCACAGACCAGCACACACCAACTCAAAGAGGCAATAAAAGATGCAAAACCTGAAGACATCTCTCCATTGATACTATAATCAATATCTCCCACAACACATCTTTCAAGATCCATGAGCCCTATGGATCTCTAACACAACATGTGATGTACCTCATCCAGAGCACTAAATTCTCCAATAACAAAATGTGGGTGAAACGAGACAATCGCTATGCTATTGAAGGAGCTCACACAAACTGATGATAAAAGATAGAAACACCTTTTAACCCGTGGGCAAACACTTTTCACAAAACAATGACTCCCTCTCAGTCCTCGCTGTCAAAGGAAACCTGCACAACTTCAAAAGATGAGCCTGGGAACTTAAATTCATAACTCTGCTAGATATCAAAAATCATGGACTTAAAGACACTGGATGTATGACTCAGTTCAGCAAACTGTAACCCACTAACCCTCCTTTGTCCTATGATTATAGAGGTGTTAACTGGCTGTTGCCCATAGGGCTAGCTTGCCTTTATTATATTCATTGCTTTCCGTTATATTCAGCAGTAGTGCAAGGAACCTACAGGCCGGTATTCTGTAAAACATTCAATTCAGGAAATTAGCATAAGGTTTAAGGCCTATGAACTTTGAACAGATAAATGGCCCAACGGAAATCCACAGGTATTGGGGAGCTGAAAATAAAGTGTTTAAGTAGAATTTCTGACCACAGGAACAACCAACCACAAGAGTGTCCAAATGTCCAACCATAAAAGTGTCACGGCAACAAACTGACTCATATAACAGGTATATGAGCTACATCGACAGATATCTAACCACAAGATATACTAATCTACCGGAGAAGGACACTCCAACATTAGTAAGGTGAGGCTATACAAATAAGGAAAAGGGGAAATACCCTACTCAATATGCATCAAACATAGTGGCGTCAGCGTATCATATTATAAAAGTGATGTCCCAGCCTAGGGACAGTAGAAGGAGATGGAGTCCTTGGAAGGTGCCAGAATGATGGTCACTGGTGACTGGGGTGGGGGGTGGGGGAGGGGGAGGAAGGTGATGGTGATGAGGAAGATGATGGATAAGATTTCAGGTTGGTCTACCTGGGATGGTCTGAGTATATGGATGTGTAGATGTACATTCTATAGTATCTCTAACTTACTGAGTCGGGTGCTTGTGACTGTGCTAAATGTATTAATAAGCTATTTGTAAATATAGAAGAGTTCCAATTGTGTGAGTGTTGCAACTGTGCACATTGGGGTTCCCAGCTCTATAATAAGTTGAATAATACTGGACCTGATCTTGGGACAAGAATCTGTCAGCCCTCAAAGTGATAACTGGGGATTCTTACATAATCTAATCTGAAAAAGGAGATAAAATGCGCCATTCAGTATTAAGTAACAGCTGCTGTTAATGTTTTTTAAAAATAAAATTAAATAAACATATTTAAACTATTACCGGTATATTATGTTGTATTAGCTGTGTTGTTGTAGCCATATTGGTCGGAGGATATGAGAGACAAGCTGGGGGAGGTAATATCTTTTATTGGACCAACTTCTGTTGGTGAGAGAGAGAAGCTTTTAAGCTTACACAGAGCTCTCCTTCAGGTCTGGGAAATGTACTTAAGAGTTTCACAGCTAAATACAAGGTGGAACAGATAAGGAATTAACACATGTTGCAAGAGACCATTTAAGGTGAAGTGGGCAGTGTAGCCAGATAGCTAGATCAAAGTGTCTCCTGTTTGTGATGTAACGAAACCGTCTGACACTTCGTCAGGAAACTCTGTATATAGGTGTCAATCAGTACTAAGTAGCAGCTGCCCGTAACAGTTTAAAAATAAAATAAAATGAAAAAAAAGTTAACTATTTTATGCCCTAATAGATCACGAAATAATGTAATAAAAGCATAAACACAAACAAAAAATAAAATAAAATTTGAAATGAAATTTTCACATTCCGAAACAAATTTCAAAATTTCCTGAAATGAAAAATTTCCATTTTTTTTTTAAATTTGAAATAGGGTCCTCTCTAGGAATAGTCATAGAAATTGATACAATGATGTGAAAAAATATCAGTTTAATCAAAACACTTTTTATCAATGAAACACTGTTTGGGTCAACATTTTCCAACCTGCTCTACTCTGAACCTCTTTGGGAGAGGGTTGAATTAGGTGTTATGTCAGTATTCTGTCTCTGTTTCCTTTAGTCTTTCCCATCCCTCCTTAACGTCTATCCAATGGTCCAATCTGGGGGTTATGGCTGTGCAAGAGAACACTGCTACTATTATTTTTGGTGAATGTACTGTTGGTGAAATGCGGCAAATGGATAGTGAGAAACTAACAATTGTACTTTCTGTTGGCCAATTTGTAAGAGCGGCTTGAGTTCATGGATTCCCACCCCCCACATCCTGCACATATTACTCCCCCCCCACACACACACACATACATTACATCTGGCTGTTTTCCACTCTCCATTGTTATTACTAATGAATAACTTTGATGCATTTACATGGGTGTATAAGAGATTAGACCCTAGCCTGCTGAGACTAGCTGTCTCCAAAAAAACAAATTTTCTGCTCTGAGCTTTGCAGCATTCTCTAGCACGAATAGAAATCATAAGATATCCTATATGTGAGTCCTCTATCCCCATAACCTAATTTGTAGTACATTGATCTACCTCGTTCCTTTGTTTCTTTCATATCCTGTTAATCGATACTTTAGATTATTTCTGCAATACTCTTTCTCTGTTAAAATTTCTCAGATATGGAAACCTCAAAAGTTTGTATATTTCGAAGGCCAGATTCTTCCACCCTCACTCACATGGGGCCGAATTTAGAGTCTATGGGATTCTTTCCAGTGACTTCAGATCAGGCCAGTGGACTAGCACCAGACCCTCGAAACAGTTCCTTTGAAATCAACAGGATTATTTAGGGCTCACGTGTGAGCAACCACATGAGCTCATGCAGGGGCTACTTGCATTGTGAGGCCACCCCCTCACTCATGTAAGTAGGAAGCAAGCATTCAGAGGAAGGAAGTGGGCAGAGCTTTCTTTCACCCTTCTTCCCTACCAATGCACCAGTCAGCACTGCCGAACTGGCAAAGCAGTTTCATTAATCAGCCCCAGGTATAGACCGGCACATGTTACTTACCCACCCTGGAGTCAAGGGGGAATAAGGAATAAATTGCACATTTTTCTTTCAGATTCGTAAGACATTTAGCAGCCAGCCATGCCATTTAGATTTTCTGAGTAACAAAAAAAATTAAAATTGAAACAGGAGAGAAATCAGATTGACTGTGCTAAACATAGTGGCATTGTGTAATAAGGCCAAAGGCTAGTGAGATTTGCACGAGGGGTTGAAACACATGCAGGAAAGGTGTCTGAGATGTTGATCTCCCTTATTCTACTGACAAAGGAAGACTGGCATCCCCAATGGCAAAGTGTTTTCAAATCACTCACTGGGAAAATGACATTGGGTCTGTGAACTGCCACCAATCTGTCAGATTCAGCTACTCCCAGGCTCCAGACACACTCCCATCATGTCAAAGAAAGCAGACTTCAGTTAGTTCATGTGTGTTATACTGTCAAGCCACAAATCAAACAGCAAGGAGGCAGAAAACGAGTTAAATGAAGAAGTGACGCAAGAAAGGCTGAGATCCATCGATGTGCAGAGAGTCTGGCAGGAGGAGCCACTGCTATGCCATCATTTATAGGACTGCCTCTGAGGTGTTTTATTTACTCACTCACTCAAGGATTCAGTTCTTCGTCTCTTGGAGTGTAAGGGAAGAAAACTTTTCACACACACACACACACACACACATGTTGCCCTCATGGTTACTGAAACAGTGCGTTCAGCTCTGACTAACGTGTCAATGAATCACAGTGAAGGGAATTGTCTCCCTCCAATAGAAGACCACTGATAGAACCAGTCTCAGGGCGCTCAGCATCCACCGGATTTGAGGGTGAAAAAATGAACAGCATTATGAGAGAAGAGAGTGAAGGAAATTACTTTTCTTTCTGTCTCTCTTTCAAAGAATCCTTAAAATAAACCTGTCAATTTATGGCCCTAAATGATGAACAGAGTATGTTGCAAAAGTTTAAAAATTAAATGTAGCCACATAGAACTGAAAACCATTTCCCCTTTACTTTTAGTGCAGAAAACACAGATACACAAACAACTCATGCCATCCACTATTAACACTAAAATCATGTAAGAAGCTGACTTTGATCCAGCTCCCATGGACTTGGCAGTTATTTGTATTATGATACAAATTACAATGGCAAGACTGGATGTCTTTCTAGAAGATAGGCTCAAACTCAACCAGAAGTTGACTTGGTGCAGAAATTACAAGGTGAAATTTTATGCCTGTGTTATGCAGGAGGTCAGACTACATGGTCCTTTCTGGCATGAAAAAAAAAATCTATGAAACACTTAGAGGCCCCAGCCAAGATTCAGGCCCTATGTTGCTAGACAGTATATAAAACACATAGAGATGGACAGGACTCCCCCAAAATAATATACAAGAGTGATATCATTTTACTGAGAGAAAGGATGGTCTAGTGGTCAGGGCAGTGACCTAGGCTGTAGGAGAGTTGGGTTCAGTTTGGGGGGACGCTGGCTGTTTGTGGGACTCTAAACCTGGCTGCACTTTTTCAAATTCCAAATTAAAAGAAAAAAAAAAAGGTTGATTATGTTTTTTCCTTCTTTCTTTCCACCCCATCCCTCAAACCAGCTCTGCCTGTAGTCAGTTTGCAAAACCATATTCCCAACAGGAGATATTCCACCCCAAGGGTCCCTCCCTGCACCTGGGGTTATGCTAGGAGCAGCAGATGTAAAGTGTGGATGAAATCTAGCTCCTTGTCCCAACTGTAAGGCATATTACATAGAGTGTTTCCCAACTGTCAGTCACCCACTGTTCTCTTTGCATTCTAAGGGTATGTCCTAACTATCCGCCAGATCAGCGAGCAGCGATCGATCCAGAGGGGATTGATTTATCACATCTAGTCTAAATGCGATAAATTGACCCCTGAGCACTCTCATGTTGACTCCTGTACTCCACCGCCGCGAGAGGCGCAGGCAGAGTCGACAGGGGAGCGGCATGAGTCGACTCACCGTCGTGAAGACGCCACGGTAAGTCAATCTAAGTACGTCGACTTCAGCTACATTATTCACATAGCTAAAGTTGCATAACTTAGATCAATCCCCCCCAGTATAGACCAGGGCTAACTGGGAGAACGTATTTCTGTACATATTCAGCTTGAAAATGCTCATTTAACAAGTCACACATTAAATAAATGTAGACAGGCTACAAAAATTAGAATTTCCCTCATGCCTCCCATCTTCCTGCTGCTCGAGCCAGAGGAGGACATTTTAGAGGAACAGCTACTGGATTTTTGACAACTGCCTGAGGGGCCTGGGACTTCCTAAAGCCCTTAACGAAAGCAAAAGTGATTATGTCAGAAAGGAGGTCAGGCACGTTGCCAGTCCCCCTGCAATGCCAATGGGAGCTGTGCTTAGCAAGGAAAGAAGATCCATATTCCCCTTAAAGAACATTTACACAAGTCAAAGCCCTCCCTGACATAACTCCTCTGGCTTCCACAGTGTTGTCTGGCATTTGAAAGGGATCGTGTTATACATCCAGAAGTGATCAGTGCATTTTGTTAATAATAATGTCACCCGCTTTCCTCTTGAAAGATCTTAAAGTACTTTACACACCTAGAAACAGGCAGGATATACTTCATCCACCCCTGAAAAGGAGGAATGATTATGATGTGCTATGGCAGCCATTTAAAGACACACAGCAGCGCTGCAGCTAGGGTGACCAGATGTCCTGATTTTATAGGGACAGTCCTGATTTGGGGGGATTTTTCTTATATAGGCACCTATTACCTCCCAGCCCCTGTCCCGATTTTTCACACTTGCTATCTGGTCACTCTAGTTGCATCACAGTTTAAGACAAGAAATGAAGCCGCATTATATGCTGTTGAAACTACAGTGGGGAATTTTGGGAGGAAGAATTGGATGAATATAAGTTACAGTTTTGTTGGGACTCCTGTGGAAAGTGCTATGGGATCTAAAAAAAAAAAGGGCATTCTTTTCTCCAGGAGTTGTCAGTATCAAAAGAGCCAGATTCTATCATCCGATGGCTCTTTCGGAAAACTTAAACAACACCGGCTTGAGCCTCCAGCCAGAAACACAGGAAACCATAAATACCCCCAGGCACACCTTGATAGGCAGCACTTCCCCACTCGGAAGCACTGAATTCACAGGTTTAAGACAAAGAATTTTATTGGGGTGACACAGGATAAACTTGGGAAATCCAGCAGATAATACATCTGCTGTGTCTGGTTGGTTAAACTCCCAGCCTCCCAGGACGTTTCACCAATAGTCTTAATCTCAGGCTTCTCACAGCTGTGACTGGCTAATAAGGCAATGAGTTAGAGTAGTAACCACTGTGCCCCAATCTACAGCCAAAGGATGTGAAGTTCAGCAGGGACAAAAAATGATTCTTGCAGAGCATTGGGAAGCTGCCAGAATTCACCTGGGGCTGAAAGGGAGGCAGTGAGGTCTAAAGACTAGTGCACTGAAATGGAACTCTGGAGACTAGGGCCTGCGTTGTAGTCCCAACTCTGCAACTGCATTGCAGTATGGCCTTGGGCAAATCCCTTCTCCGCTCTGTGCCTCTGTTTCCCCTCCCACCCTTTGCCTGTCTTGTCTAGTTAGATTGTAAACTCTTCAGGACAGGGATAGTCTCGCACTATGAGCCAGAATCTAGCCACCCCACGGGCAGAGTCCTGTCGATGTTACTGTGTTCACATTGGCCACAATTAGCATCTTTACTGACAGTCTCAGACACAAAAGACTGAACGGGCATGGAGTGTAGGTCAAACTCCTGACATGACCCCTCCAGGTCTGATGTTAGTTGGTGGTGATGGGCAGTGGAGGGGAGGGAAGCTATCTCTGTTGCTAGCTGTGCCGTAACAGCTCTGTGGATAAACACAGGACTTCAGTTGCCAGCAACTATCAGCTTAGCACCTTCTATGAGCACTAAATCTCCACGAGTACATACATAAATAAATTCTTGCAGCCCTGGTAGCCGGACTACCAAAAACTATCCGTCTCCTTTAATTAATCCAAGGAAAAATCAGCTTGGAGACGTCAGAGCATTTCAATCACAATACCTGTCACCGGGTTACTAAATAATGCAGCATAGGAAGAAATTCTCCTGAACAGAAGGTAAAGCAGGTCTTGAAGCTTCACGCCGAAGGAGTCAATTAAGGTAAGGATACAAAAGTCCTCTCTAGCTGAATAGTCAGTGCTCTGGAAAGGTGTCTTGTGGAGAGTTTGCACTGGCTTTAGGATTTCATTACCACAATGTTGCTTCCCTTCCACCGTTTCAGGGAAAGCAGCAAGTGAGAACTGCCTAAGACAAGAACGTGTAGTCTTCGGAGAAAACTGTCTGACTATAGAGGTGTCTGACAGCCTCCTTTTATTTAGATCTTATTTCAGCAGCTTGCAGTCCCAGAGAGACTTCCGGGGGCGGGGGGACATTAACAGCCCAGGATTTAGAGCAAAGACTCTAAAAACAGCTGCTGAGTCAGCATGCACAACGCTCTCCCCTCCAGTGCTGGCACGGCTCAAGCACTGGCACAGGCGCGAGTCAATGGGGTACCAGGGAATCTGACTGCCAGAGATGGGCCACAAGTGAAACATTCAATTCGTCAGCTCCTTTGCAAGAACCCCTCACATCCTTAACTCATTTGTCTCCTAAAATGACACCTGATTTGACTGGTAGCTAGTTGGATTATAAATAAGTAGTGTTTTGCTTATTATTTATATTCCAGTAGCACCTAAAGGTCCCAACCAAGAGTCACACACTATTGTGCAGGGTGCTGTATAATGGAGTGAGACAGTCCCTGTGCTACAGATCTTACACTACATGACAGACAAAGGGTGCGAAGGGAAAGAGGTGAAATAACTTAGAATCATAGAAGATCAGGGTTGGAAGGGACCTCAGGAGGTATCTAGTCCAATCCGCTGTTCAAAACAGGACTAAACCCAACTAAATCATCCCAGCCAGGGTTTTGTCAAGCCTGACCTTAAAAACCTCTAAGGAAGGAGATTCCACCACCTCCCCAGGTAACCCATTCCAGTGCTTCACCACTCTACTAGTGAAATAGTGTTGCCTAATATCCAACCTAGACCTCCCCCACTGCAACTTGAGACCATTGCTCCTTGTTCTGTCATCTGCCACCACCGAGAACAGCCGAGCTCCATTCTCTTTGGGTAGTTGAAGGCTGCTATCAAATCCTCCTTCACTCTGCTCTTCTGCAAACTAAACAAGCCCAGTTCCCTCAGCCTCTCCTCATGTGGGGTTTGAAGGACAGATACGTACCAGAGCCCGAGGCTGCAGTTGGGGTGACCCCTGGTAAGCTGTTTAGCATGTGTGTAGGTTCTTTTATTGTTTGTAATATGTTTTCATTCTAATGCTTTCACCTTAAGAATAAACGTGCTTGCTTAGAAAGAGCTGAGCGGTAATGTATAACTGCAGGCAATCACACTGTTCATAGCCTCTGGATAGAAAGCAATGTGCAGATGCTGGCTTTTTAGGCAGTCTGGCTTGCTCAAGATATCATAGTGGAGTCAGGGAACTGGGCAGCCGGGAAAAACCCTAGTCTTTAGGGAATAATGTGGGTCTCCACCCAAGAGAAGTGATCGCTGAGAGTGTGTGCTCTCAAGAGATCATGGTGGAGGAATACCAGATCTGTTACCCTGAACTGTGACCACTGGTATAAGCACCTCTATATCTGTGTAACTGCATCCACACTAGGAGGTTGTCCTGCTTTAGCTCCATTGCTTTGGAAATGGTATAGTTGAAGAGGATTAAGCCTGTCTGTAGACCAGGGGTCAGCAGCCTTTCAGAAGTGCTATGCCGAGTCTTCATTTATTCACTCTAATTTAAGGTTTCGCGTGCCGGTAATACATTTTAATGTTTTTAGAAGGTCTCTTTCTATAAGTCTATAATATATAACTAAACTATTGTTGTATGTAAAGTAAATAAGGTTTTTAAAATGTTAGAAGCTTCATTTAAAATTAAATTAAAACGCAGAGGCCCCCGGACCGGTGGCCAGGACCCAGGCAGTGTGAGTGCCACTGAAAATCAGCTTGCATGCCACTTTCAGCACGCATGCCATAGGTTGCCTACCCCTGCTGTAGACGATTCCTGTGAGAGCTATATTAACACCCAGGAGGGTTGTCTTAACTGATCTCATTTAGAGGATTTGTCTGCTCCAGTAGGGTGAACCACATGGGAACTGACTATTGCAGATTTCTTTGATGGTTTCTAACTGGAGCTGGTTGGGAACTGAAGACCCTGGAAGCCCTGGCAGCTGCTGACTGAAATCACCATGATTCTTATGAGTTTCAGTGCTGCCCGAGAATCATGTCAATTGCAGTCAGCAGCTGCCAGAGTCCCAGGGAGCACATTTCCTTTTGGAAACACCCCAGTCAGTGTTTCTGAAGCAAAACACAAAAACAAAACAAAAACTAGGGATAAAGGAATATTTTGGTTAGCAGGAGATTTCGAACAATTTGGTTTCATTCTGAATGGGAACAAAACCAAAGTTCTCAATGTCAAAGTTTCCCCCACACCAGAAATTCCAAGTTTTCAGCCAGTTCTGTTTCACCCATTTTCTCACTTCTGCTCAGTTTATTTCATGGATGATATTTAATCAAATCAATAAAGAAAAATAAATGTGGGTTACCAAGTGCCTCTCAAGTGCTTGGCTTTTGTTACTCTGTGTTTCGTTTTCCTTTTAACAGGAAAGCCAAGCTTGGCAATGATTTGGGTATAATTACAGAACTCTTAGGGGTCCTTAGCCTGTTGAACTCACAGCAGCAGTTCTGGTTTGGTCTCCTCTCTGTTTTTTCTAGCTCATCTTTGTCTCTCTGCTGACAGAACCATGTGCAACTCTATAAGGTCCCACTAAGACAAACCTTTCTCTGTGCTTCCAGACATCTCCTTCCTGGAAGTTTCATATTGTTCCTCAAGTGTCTCCTTCTTCTCCTAACTCCCTTTAGGTCTCCTGTACCATGGAAGTTAACAGGAGCTTGCAATTGACATCAGTGGGAACAGGTTTGTGGAAGTTGGAGGTTAGGAGTCTAAATATGTTTGAAGATCTGGGGTTTACTGCTCTAAAGACTGCTTTGGGAGATTGTGGAATCTCCTTCATTGGAGGTTTTCCAAAGGAGGCTGGAGCCATCTTTCTTGAATGCTTTAGACACAACAAATCCTGCATGTTGTCAGAGGTTAGATGAGATGACCCTTCTGGTCCCTTCTAATCCTCTGATTCTATGAAAGGAACTAAATCTTTCCCTCTCAGGCCTTTATCCTTCTCTGTTTTCATCCTGTCTCTCCTTTACACACCGTTGAGAGAGAATTACTAATAGTATAGTGCCATCTTGTGATCCCAACTCCAGTCGGAGCCCCATTCTGCTAAGCATACCAGAAAAGACAGCAACATGCCCCTAAAAGTTTATAAACTTAATTAAAGTCAAGATGCAACAGGTCGCTGAGACAAACAAATGGGCGGGCATTGAGAGAAGAGAGAGTAACGCTAGCACACATTACCGAATAGACGAGTTGTGTGTGCAATTCATAGGTGTAACAAGGAGATCAGTCGCCATAATCTCAAGAGATCCACAGGATCAGCCTTCCTCAAATTACTCACTTATACATTTTGAATGGAATAAAATGTTAAAAGAAAAAAATAACTGCTGACCATGTAGAAGATAGGTGAGCCTTGAGCCCTCATTGGGCAGTTGCATGGAATAAATATTTCCAGAGTAAGCTGATTGCTTAACAAAGAGAATGCAGCGCTGAGGATGCCCTACATCTGGATTTTGCTGAAGCAGCTGATTCTGTCGTTAAATCTTAACTGGAAAAAAAAACTGATGTGGGTGTAGAGATATGGTCTATGGAGTGAGATCTGTCTGGATCAACATAAGCAAAGAGTTAATAACCAAGGATTATGTATTAAAATGAGATGAGGGGGCAGACTGTTTTATTGTTGTAAACCCCAGTCAGTGGGAGGAGCTTGATGACTCTAAAAAACAGGCTGCTTATTTAGTTGCTTAAATTCGGAGTTAGTTGCCCCATGTTAGACATCAGAATTTGAAAGTGGCCTTACCCATTCTGAATCATCTGTGAAATGAAAATAGATGGTTCTGGCCTGCCAGGGTCAGAGTTTTGGGATCTGAGGTTTTGGAATGACCCAACCCATATGATATTTACCATATATGTCTCACAGGAGCATTGCAAAGTTCAAGCTTTGATCTGTGAAATGCTTTGAGATCCTTGCAATCCTAGCATGGAAAGTGTTGTGGAACGGCCAGCTCATTATGTTTACAAGTGGTTAGCTTAAAGAGCACTGAGATTCCGAACAAGGTCACTGTTGCGAGGCGGGGGGCATACTGCATTCAAGACTTGGTGCAGAATGAGTGCTAGTGGTGTAACAAAGCCACAGAGGACCCTAGTGCAAGAATATGTTAGGAGCCCCCCCTTCCAGATTCCAAAATCTTTAAAGTTGCTTACTCCCAACATCCCAACCCTCAATCTATTGCACCCCCCAATAAGTCCCACCCCCAACATACCCCACTTTCCCCCAGATCCTCACCCCACAGCCAACCAACAACTCACTCTCCAGTTTCCCACTCCCGGGATCTCCCTGGCTACTCACCAGTGCTCTCCCGGCTCAGCACTCCGCTCCGGTCTCTGGCTAGGGTGCTTCCTCCTGATTCCAGCTACCCAGCGGCTCCACTCGCTCCCGTCACCTACCTCGTGTTCATGTGGCGTGGGCCAAATTTGAGTGATGAGTAGTGCTGGGACCCCTATGGCCTGAGTAGCTCACTGAAAGTTGTCCCACCCGTCCTCAATGGAGGGGCGGCAAGACCAAATGTGAGTGAGTGGTGTTGCAACGCTGTGTGGCTGGTGAAGTGCCAGAGCACTGCTCCACCCGGCTGGGCCCCCAACAACCTTGTGGGCAGTGGCATGTCCGCACCACTTGCACCATTGTAGCTACACCACTGCTGAGAGCGATTTCTTAGAGGACTTGATCCAACGCCCTTTGAAATCAAAGAAAAGAGTTCCATTACCTCCAACGGGCATTGGATTAGCCTCACGTGTTACACACGGCCCCACATGTTACACAAGGTCTACACCAGTGATACAGCCCTTCCCCATACTGGCTTGGATGGGTAGTCAAAAGTGTTCAAGTTTGGCACCTGGGGTCAGATCCTCAGCTGGTGTAAACAGGCACTGAAGCCAGTGGAGACTGATACTCAATGTCCAATATAGCAGCGTCCACAATGTAGACACAGTCTTACTGTTTTCGTAACTAGCATTCTAGTACACCACATTATGTACTATTGCTAGTATTTATTAAGACACGCTCCTCAAAACCATCTGGGCCAATAAGTATCTTCACAGTGCATTAAGATTTAGAGCCACTGTACTTTAATTTTAAATAGTTACTGTCAAGCTTGTTCCAGATGGGGAGGGGGGGGAGAAGCAACCCTGTCTGCAGTCACTTGTGCCTACTGAATTAAGCAAAGAGAAACAGCAAGCTGAGTAGAAAATTGGCTGGGAATTGGAAATCAAATTGCTATGGGTAATGGTTTATGAAGGTAGCAAATAGTGAGGTTCCTCTATTCTCTCTCTCTATCAATTACTTAGATAAAGGAATAACAAGCTACCCTTCAAAAATTTGTCTATAATATTAACATGATAAGAAAAGAAATTGGGTTCCAGATGCTGGCAACATCTGATGCAGAAACCTGGCAAACAGAATTTAACACAGATAAGTGGACTTTGCATAATGGAAGTTAAATATTAATTGTAACCACAAAGTAAAGAGCAAATAATGCAGACAACAGATATTAAAGGGATTAATGAACTGTAATAGATTGCTCTTTCAAACCTGCATTATAAGAGCAAGCAAATGGGAGAACAAGGTGTCTAACTGAATGCAGATCTGGTATAAGTTCTGCCACGCAATAATGAAATTCTATACCTAATGCACTAAATTCTGTTTGGACTCGTTATTTATAGAAGGTGTTTATGTACAGAAAAATATCTGCAGTGTGTTAGCAAGTCACTTGCAGATAAGAATTTCCATGAACTTTTGTCTCTTTCACCCAGTGCTACAAAAGACATGGCATTAAATGCATAATAGTGGTTAGCACAAAAATGTATCATTATCAACAGAACGGTTATTTTCCTTACCAATGTTTATTTATGAAGGTTTTCTTTGGTGGGAATGCAATATATCCTTGCCCCATATTTCTTCTCTGTAAGACATATATGTTCGTGATTATTATGAATGGGGGAAAAATATGTGTAATAACAATACAGAATAGGGCTCATAAAAAACCCAATGAGACACAGAAGTATGTATACATATACAAATGTAAGATATGGCCGTGCTAACTGCTAATAAGCATACAAATTTAGTGCTCCCATTGTGTTTTGTGACATTAGGTTGAAGCATGTAATATATAGATTTGTATAGCTCATTTGGAATCCTGGCACATTTCTTCTAACAGAACTCTAGCAGTGCTCAGAATGCAATATTAATGTGGCGATGCAGTCCATTCATAATGGTCCATTATCATGTTTAATAGGAGCAGGTCTGACATCCCTAGGAAACCTATATTCTTATTAAACTATTTCTTCTCCCTCCCTACCTACCTAAGAACCGATTTACTATATCTTAAGTAGCCATTCCCTTCACTGTGCCCTCCTAAATGCAGTTCTCAAGACCCAGGGTCTGTTCACCTCCTTGTCCATCAGCACGAGTACATCTCTCCTATCCTTCAGTAATTCTGCTCTTTACAGGGTCCAGTTATATGTGCTGTCCTGGCCCAAACTGTGCCTTGTTATTGCATGAGTATGGAAGAGGTGATGGTGCAAAGAACCTTCTATTCACTCTTCCTGGGTAGTGGTTAGTTACAATCATTGTGTCTGCATTTGCTTGAGACACAATGCCTCCTTCTGGGAAAGTGCAACTCTGTATCAGGGCTCACTCTTCCTCCATTAGTTTAACACTAGTCTTCTCTAACTTGCTCTATGCAAACTCATCACAGAGAGTAAAGAACCTTCTCCAGTATAAGTCCTGATGGCTGGAATCCTACAGGCTCCCAGATACTATGGTGATGGGTATTTTAGAAATATCTTCCTAAATCAAACTGTCAGCAAAATTATTTCCAGGCTCAAAATTTCACCCAGAAAATCTGAAGCTGGTCTGAAGTCCTTTTTCTAATCTATATTATTTAATTAATCTCTTGGGATATTGGATTTGATCAAATGGAAGCCTTTCCATTGACTTCAATAGGCTTTGGGTCAGGCCAATAGTTTGGATGAAAGACAGTACACAAAAGTTGAATTGTGTTGTGTTTCTGCAAACACCTGATCTCCTTCTAAGTAAAAACTAACCCATATCATTGACATATCATTTTAGGGTAGGTCAGGGAATTTCTTTCCACCTCAAATGAGGAAAGAAACAAAAAGCCAATGGGGGTGGGATGTGTCAAATTTTTTAAAAAATATGACAGTGCTTCTTTGTGGGAAAGTGGTCATTTATAGGCTTGTGCAGAATTCAGAATGAGCATTTTGTATTTTTCTTAATGAATGACCAAGCTAGTAATGGAAATTTTGATAGACAACAGGGAAATGAAGAGTGCTGTTCTCCTGCAGATTGCATTGTATCCAACACAATGGTGTTTTCATGATGCATTACAGCCCCCATCTGTAGTATATCATCGGAGAAACACCAGTATGATTGCAATTTAGAGTCAAAGAACGACTCTATGGACAACCCTTTAAACTGAGATGTATATTTTAAAAATAATCTCTTGAACCAATTGATCTTCTAGAATTTATTGGTGATTGTTGTGGAGGGTTTCTGGGCCTAATCCTCAGCTGATGGAAATTAGCATAGTCAATGGATCTCTGTCAGTTTACAAGAGCAGAAAATCTGGCCTATTTACGCAGTGGTTTAGGACCTGTGTTGGAGGAAGTTGTAAAATAATAACATTCAATCCCAGTCCTGAATTATCACTGAACCAATTGTTGTGAACTTTGCAAGACATTTGGTTATCATCCTACCCTCAGTCCTTCCCCACCTTATCTAGAATAGGCTCAACCAGAATCCATTGCCACAGATATTAAAAACAATAAATAATAATACTGTACACTTTTTGTCCATAGGTCTCAAGTTCAGGACAGAGGATACTCGGTTTATGGACAGAATTTTGGGAAAGTATTGCTCTTTTTCCAGACTTGATCAATGAGGAATAAGGGGAAGGAAGGTTTTAAATATGGGCAGCACTGGTCAGGAATTTTTCAGCGAAACTTTTTTAGGGTCAGAAAATGCAGATTTGGTGAAACCAAAACTCTTTGTGGAGGTTGTATCAGTTTCAACAATACTTTATGAAGTGGGTATTCACCCACGAAAGCTCATGCTGCAAAACGTCTGTTAGTCTATAAGGTGCCACAGGATTCTTTGCTGCTTGTTCAGAGAGAGAGACTATCCCCAGAATAGCCAATACCCCAGTGGTTAGGGTCTTAACCATCAGGCTACGGAGTCAGTCTCTCTCTCCATCTCTCCTCTTGGAGCTCTGCCACTTTATATAAGTAAATATTCATTGGACCAGAGAGCGTGATGCTGACTATAGTGCAGTGGATCAGGCCCTCACCTGGATGTGAAAGACCCAAGTGCAAATCCCAACTCCACCTGATTCAAAGAAGAGACTTTCACTTGGGTACCCCACCTCCTAACCACCTGTCTATTTGTTATTCTGGGGTCTCTTTGTCCGCCAGCCCCCCATAAAAGCATTGAGCAACAGTCTAGTGTTCATTCAGATGCAGAATTAAACCAAAAGTCAAAACTGCAAATTTTTTCACGAAATGGAATTCTTGCTTTTCCAGCCCGCCCTAAATATGGGAGTCACAGTGTTTATAGAAACACCTTGGAAAAAATGATGCTATCAAATATTCTTTAAATCAATAGGGGAAGGTAGTGGTGCGGATCTCAAGTCAGGGTGAGTTTTATTTATTACGGAACTCCCCAGAAAAGCATTATTGCCTGTGAATTTAAGATGTGATGCTGTCCTCTGTCTAACCCCCCTTTTAATAGCTTAAAGCCCAAAGGTGAAGATTTTGAGGGTGGAACTATAAAATACATTTATGGAAGACATTATTGAATAGACAAATCTGCCCTAAGGAATTGTCCTGTGTGCACAGATAACTGAGCTGCTGTGCTCAAACAAGGCCTAAATCTCCCACAAATCATTTGCAAACTGATCTTGATCTCTACAAATATGTCTGTTATCCATAGCTATTCTCTGATCATCTAGATGCATAATGTTCAGACTCTGATTTGCTTCCAAACCATTCACCTTGCCTATTTGAGAGTTTCCTCATCAATAAACTGGGGATAATGAAACTGACCTCCTTTGTAATCCACTTTGAGACATAAAGATAAATAGATCTATACAAGAACTAGGTTTTATTCATTATTATTATTATTATTCTGTGCTTTCCATAGTTGGTGTGATGAGTTACATAATTTGCGTGGTGTTGTTTTCTGCTCCGTGCTTAAGTGACAACATTGTTTTTGTTTCTTTTTTAATAAGAGAGTGAGAAATAACAAATGATGACAAGCCAATATGGTGACAGGTTTCAGAGTGGTAGCCGAGTGAGTCTGTATCAGCAAAAAGAACGAGGAGTCCTTGTGGCCCCTTAGAGACTAACAAATTTACTTGGGCATAAGCTTTCGTGGGCTAAAACCCACTTCATCAGATGCATGGAGTGGAAAATACCAGACATGTACTCAGGGAGGCATGTGACCGGACTCTCATGGCTACACTCCATTTTTAGCATGCTAACTCAAGTGGAGCTAGTGCGGATGTCTCTCCTGAAGCTGGGAATTACACCTTCAGCTCAAACTGTCGACATACCTGAAATGACAAATGGTCTTCCTCATGCCCCCTTGTGTGTCTGTGGGTGTTTATAGAGAGAACAGCCAATCCCCAAACAACATTCCATCTGCACGGGCGTTCATGAAGAGTGGATGAGCATATAGGGTGACCAGATGTCCCGATTTTATAGGGACAGTCCCTATATTTGAGGCTTTTTCTTATATAGGCTCCCATTACCCCCCACTCTCTGTCCCGATTTTTCACACTTGCTATGAGTATGGCTGAACTGAGCAGTCCTTCCGAATCCAAACGAACATTCATGAGACACTATCTTTTTGCTATAGCCATCACTATCAAAGTCCTAGGAGGGAGGGATAGCTCAGTGGTTTGAGCATTACCCTACTAAACCCAGGCTTGTAAGTTCAATCCTTGCGGGTTTCACTTAGGGATCTGGGGCAAAAATCAGTACTTAGTCCTGTTAGTGAAGGCAGGGGGCTGGACTCGACTCAACTCAATGACCTTTCAAGGTCCCTTCCAGAGATAGGTGTGTATCTCCAATTATAAAAAAAGCTCCCACCAGGGCCATCTGAGATCATTCTCATATAAACAGAACAAATTGGTATTATAGTACTAGATTATGTTCCCTAGCATGCTTCTGTCATTCCCTCCCCACAACACACACATGTCAAGGTGAAATATAATCAGATGACAAAGTTTTCCTTATATATTTCATTTTCTTGCAGTAACGGCTATTTTTAGGTCACATGTATAAAGTGATCATAACACTTACTCCTGTGTTCCCTGATATTTGCATGTTTTTTTTGTTTTGTTTTTTAAATTTGCTCACATGGATAGGCTCTGTGTTTGGAAGGTCTCTGGTGGGAGATGATTAATTCTGTCTTACTCCAGATAACTTCATTACAGTACAACTTGCGTCGCAGGACACCTGGTCTAAAATAGCAGATGATGCTGAGCTGTGCCCATTTCAGCTCTGCTCATGCTGACATGATAAGGGATGAAAATCTTCTTAAACGTTTAAATAGCTCGCTGATTACACTCAGCCTGGTTAAATAAGGAAACCCTACCTAACCTTAAAGGGAGATGCAATAAATAAGAGCTTGCTATGGGGCACAGTCACTCTGGGGCCCCCACCTAGCCTGTGATGGGGTTTCATCCCATCACAGATCCTGATGCAAAATTACACTCTTTAAATCTTATTTTGAGGAATTAAGACAGGACCTAAGTAATGGACATGTCTAGTGCTAGTCTTCTGTTAAGGGGTGAATTTCACCTTGTGACCATTGCCCCCAGTGAAACAAATCAGAGTGGCGCTAAGTACATCTCGTTTGGAAAAATGCTCTTGCATAGCTTAGATTTTTCTCCCCTTTGGCAGGGCCCAATGAGCCCTGACCCTGTTCTAAGCATCAATGTGTATGTCTTTCAACTGAGGACCAAACCCAAGAGTAGCTAATCCCTGGAGTCTCTCCTCCCCAGGAGGTGGCTGAATTTGCTGTCTGCTTCCTGCCCATTTCTACATAAGAAACTCAACCACAGACTTGCATCACCCAAAAGGATAATCAAGCTAATATCAACTAGACCACGTTGATCTCAGGTGGAGGTCATTCTTTGCCTGTCTTACCAACACAAAAATCATCTATTTATTAGGGTGGCAAAGGGACAGTGGGAACTTTGTTTTTCCTTTGGACAGCCTCCAGAGATGGGCAGAAGTGACCTGGATTCAATATCTCATCAGGAAACAATGCTGCATCTAAAGTAGTGCACTGCAGAGTCATGAATGGTTAGGAGACTGGTGAAAAGAATAGATTCATAGAGTCAAGCCTAGAAGGGACCACTATTATAATCTTGTCTCATCTCCCACATAACAGAGTTCACAGAACTTCATCCATTAATCCCTACACTCTGAGACATCTAACTGGGAGTAGAATTTGAGCATCCCTTTCAGAAAGCCCTTCAAAGATTGCAAGAAGAAAATCTAGGATGCATTCTGAGTTTCTGCCTATTCATGCTTTATACAACATATGTCAATAAAGAGTGATCCAAAACAAAACATTTGATCCTAATATGGGAAAAATTAGATATGTATCCAAACTTCACAGCTGGCCTCAACTTCTATAATGAGCTGAACCAAACCATGGATCTCTACCTCCACCTCCCTCCACCCAAACTCTTGGAAACTTTGGATCTGAGATTGATGCCTCTATTTTTGATCTAGCCTCCTGAGAATGGTTCCTTAAAGAGCTGATTTTTTAAAAACCTAGCACCTGGTCCTGCAGCCCTTACTCGTGTGTGTAATCTTCACTCACACAAATTGGCCTACTGTAGCCAATGGACTGGATTCTGGCCTCTTTTTGCATCAGTAAAATTCCATTGACTATAGTGGAGTTACTTCAGATTGACACTAGTGCACTAGTCTAATTGGGCTACTCCCGTTGGTAAGTATTGCAGTATGTCCAGATTCAGCAGGATCGTAAGTAGAGCAACTCATGCACTTCCCTCCTTCCCCAGGCTAATGAACTTCCTTCTTAGACTAATTTAGAACTTTCTGACACTCCGTTCATAGCACTTCATGGAAAGCTAATCACTTTGAGTGAAGTCATTAACCCAACACATTCACGTTCAAAATGATGTTTATTTATAAAGAGAATAATGAGCAATGTTTATTTATAAGAGGTGACATTATGGGATATATTATGCAAATTTCCATTGAGGCAATACATTTGAATTCCTAGTAACTAAGAGTCTGATAGGTATTGAGAGAAGAAGTTAAGAACTTTCCTCTACAAATGGTTCTGCACTCAGCCAGCACCCATTGAAAGAGGGGAGAAATCGGGTTCACTTGCTGCTAGGAATGTGTTAAACAATGCTCACTTAACTTGCACTTGGTGATTATGCTTTGGAACGGGGCCATTGTCATCTGACTGTGTGTGTTAAAGATACATTTCTGAAGGGCGGAGCTTAGTTTATCCATCAGATGTCCCTAACAGGACTTTGAAAATTTCTCCGCTGGGTGACACTAGCTGGCATATATGTAAAAACAATCAGTGCAGCAGCATATCCAGTTTGCGCCAGCTGAGAATCTGGCACATAAGATAGTGGGAGTAGAGAACAATAAGTGAGACACCACAAATCTAGGAGAGAGAGAGAGAAGACCTTCTGATCCAGAAGTTCTTCTGCCTTAGTGAAATCTCTAACACAACGTTTCCCAATCAACTCTAGGACCCAGGATACCAAAAGCTCTGTAGTTTTAACTCAATTCCACCCACAGTATAATCCAGCTGAAATATCCCATTCCATCATTAGTCCCATCAAAACCAATAGGTCTTCCAGTGGACTAGCCCATCAGGACTAAGGCTGTTCCATAGGTAGCAACGAAGGTGAGTCTCATCATCAGTAGATGCCCTAGTGTCTTAACATATAATACAATGTGCTGTGATAATTTAGATTACCTCCTTTCCCCCTCTACCTTCCCCCTCTACCTTTGACTGGGAACAACAGTCAAAGTCATCCTTTCAAGTTGTGGCCATACAAAAAGCCATGCTGGTGTTTTCAGCTCCATGTCACCAACAGCCATTTGAAATTATTACAGTTCAGGTAGCCCATTCCCAGAGTCAGGCTTTGATTTAAAAACAAAAAAATGTTTGTTGCACTCTGCTTTTGATTGATGCAGGAGATTAGAGATGAATGCCATAATCCAACAAGTAGAAGGGCACCAGCTAGACAGTTTTGTGTATTTATTCAAGCAACTAAGAAATGAGCATCTTGCTGCTCAGCAGCTCTATGAATACAAGTGTCTTGGGGAGTTCACATATTAACAACATTTATTTGAATAAGCCTGTGGCAGCCAACCTGGGACAATTGAATTCATGGAAACAACTGTCTATTCCCTGCACTGAAAGTAATTTGAAATTCCTGGGTTTCATGCATTCAATAAATAAACTGTAAATGATAAATTCAAAGAATCGTGTCTACCTGTGGCCAAAAAAGATGCAGGTGATTATAGGCACCTGAAGGCAGAGTGATCTTTTCCGTTCCATCCGTCTCTAAGGCTCATCGTTTTGGAGCTGTGCCTGGATTCATGCTGTGAGGGATGCAAAATAAAAAGTGAAGCTCAGATGCGTAGGGTGTCCTGACAGTTATACAGCTCTATGCTTGTAGGTGGTTTTCAAAGCATTTTCTCTCTTCTCAGACCTGTGCAATCATGGTTTTAAATTCCCAATCTATTAGCAGCTGCTTCCATCCTGCTCGCTCCACATGAATAGCTCCAGTTTAATACAGTTTTTAAAAATCTCATCTCTCATTCACTGAGTGTACTTTACATGGTGACTATGGGGCATCAGGTCGGCCAAGAATCTGGCCCATTGAGATATTGGGTTTTTTTTCCCTCTCAGTTTGGTCAAGCAAAGGAAGGGTGAAAATCTCAGGTTCACAGCACATCTGAGTACACGTGAGAACTCTGCCTAAGTTAAGACTGCACAGTGCATGTAATATTGTATAGACTCATAGACTTTAAGGCCAGAAGGGATCATCAGGATCATCTAGTCTGACCTCCTGCACATCGCAGGCCAAAAAAACGCATGCACTCACTCCTGTAATAGGCCCATAACCTCTGGCTGAGTTACTGATGTCCTCAAATCTTGGTTTAAAGACTTAAAGTTTACAGATTTAAAGGTTAATAAAGTTACAGTACATTGGAGCTCTACTGGTGGAAAAGCCTATTAAAGAGAGCTTGTTTATTCCAGTGGAATGCTCTAAGGGACTTTTAAGGAAATAAATCAGTTTGGATATACATAGAACATTTAGTAAACTTCTGTATGATGCATTGAAATAGAAGTATGATATAATTAAGCAATGACATGACAGCTAGCTAGTGTGTTTCTGGGCAATTATCGCATGCCTCACGTGTCATTATGAGACACCAAAGCCAAAAGCTCAGGGAACGTTAACAGCCAGAGATGGGCAATAATTCTCCCCAACTGCACAACCTGCCAGGTTTTATTGCTATTTTGAAATGGAATTTGTAAATAAAAAAATAAGGAAAGCAATCAAACCTGCATATTGCTGACATAGGTATGACATTAATGGCAGACAATCAGGGGCATTATGCCCAGAATTCTACAGCCATCCAGTGGTAAAATATATTGCAAACACTGAGGAGAGACACAGCTGTGGTAAAGGCGGTGAACTAGAACCTAGTAGTTCTGGGCTCCATTCCTTGTGTGATCTTGGCTAATCTCTTTGGGGGCAGAGATTATCTCTTACTGTATGTTTGCTATAGTGCCTAGTCGAATGGGGTCTCTAGGGTAGAGCTGAGGGAAAAAATAGGGTAAATAGTAAATTTGCCAAAAAACACATTTTTCAGAGCACCAAAGCTATCTGTGAATTTGAGTCAAATTTGGTAAATAGTTACAGCTGGAAAAAAAATGGGGAAAAATGTAAAAAGTTGAAATGGTTCATTTCAGCCCTTTCAAAATTAAACTTTTTGACTTTTTATTTCAAACTCATGTTTGGTTTTAAATGTTAGCTAATTTAAAAACAAACAAAAACAAAAACAAAAGGGTGAAATGCACCCGAATCAAAATGAAAAACTGAAAACCAAAATGGGTTTTGGTCAAACAAAACATTTTGTTAAACTAAAAATGAAATAAAGAAGGGAAATAAAAAATTCCTTTCAGGGGGAGTGAAATGTTTTATTCAACCCAAGCTGCGCCTTTTCATTTCAGTGAGAAAAACCTGAAAAAAAAATCAGATTTGTATTGAACTGAACCAATATTTTCCCCTGGATTTTTCAGTTCAGCCTCTGAACTGAAATCTCAGTTATTCGCTCAACTTTACTCTAGTACCTACTGTAAGACAAATAATAATGAAAAAATAGACACAGTGGGACTTTGCTCATTCACACAAACATTTCAATTTTGAATTAACAGGTGGGTGAACAAACACAACGGAAAGAAAATGTTTCCCCACTGGAGGCAATTTTTCACAGGCTGTTCAGGTAATTTGATGTGGTTTGGACACTCTGGCCAAAGCAAATGTCTTCCTCTTTCCAGGGTAAACCAAAGCCCAAAGACAAAATATATCCTTCAGTCCCCTCCAGGATCAACTGCCACTGCTTAATCCTCTCTGGCTCACAGCTTTCAGCCTCGGTGACACTGGGGGATTCAATGCTGGTTCTGGTTTGCCCTCCCTGGGCGTAGTTCAGTAGTCATTTGCCTCTCTGGTCTTCACCCTCTTGATGAAGCTGGACTTCCTTACACCCTCTCTGGATACCCTAAACAAGAAGAGATGCCAACACCAAGCCTCTAACTCACATCATGCCACCAGAGGTTTTTCCCTCTACTCACTCCATGCCTTTCCAAGGTCCCTCTGTATCCTGCCTTTTCAAGCCATGAACAACTTACCTCTTCCCAGGATTCATTGCTCACTTTCTCCTTCCCACAAGCTGATGCTCTTGCCCCTGTTCTCTCTCCCTACTGAGAACAGGCTGCTTCTGACATCTCCCAGCAGGCCTGGCTCTCAGTTACATGACCTGGAAAGAAAACCTGGCACAGGTCACATCTAGGACCTGAACCTCTTAAAAGCTCAGCTCACCTTGTGGCAGGTAGGTATGAATTGTGGAATATTTGGGATTACAGAAAGATCTGCTCTGCAAATCCAATCTTCAGGAATGTTTGGCTCAGGACTAGGGGCCAGATTCTGATCTCTGCTAGATCCAATCAAATCCCACGTAACTCTTCTAGCAGTTTCAATATCACCATACCCAAATGTTCAAAAGTCATGAGCTAGGTCCCCCAAAATCATGAGGATGGCTTCAAAATCATTACATTTTTACAAAATAATATATTTTGTGATCTTTTTATTTGCCATCTGGTGCTTGAGCCTGCTTTCAATCTTCCCTCTGCTACAGTGAGGTTTAGAAACCTACTTAAAAAAAGTAAGAAAAGAGAAATGACATTCCTCCAAAAATGAGATTTTGTCCAAGTCACCTGACTCCAGGAATTGAGGCTTTATCAAAAACACCAACTATCGGTTGTGTGACTCATGATCAAATCATGAAAACAGGTAACATCGCAGTCAATATGATTTTTTTCTGCATTGTTAAGTGATCCATGCAGTTCAGTGGGAAATAAATATTTCCTGACACTGCATTTCTACCCATGTTGAGAAAAATACAAAGAGGTACTGTGACACTGAAAAGTAGCATGCGTTGCTCCAGCATCAGCCACTTAATATTATCAGTGATTGTTTGTGTATGAACACTGACCGGCACTTCATCTCCCTACTGTGAAGCTGGACTGGGGAAGTGTGAAGGCCCCATCCCAGTGATTAGCAGTGATTAACAGTGATTAGCCTGTTTGATCCAGTATTTATACAGAGGCAGTCTGTGCCTGAAATCAATCTACATATCTGGGATCTGTGGAAGACAGGCACTAAGCCAAAAAGGGACAGACAGAGAGGCCCATTTCATTTCTAGAGCTGCTGCTTCTTGCATTCTCAGTGAGAAAAGCATGATGCCCCATACAGACAATACAATTGATACAAGCGCTCCTGGTGAGGACACACGCCGCCGACACAAGGAGTCAAGGGTGTGCACACATAAGCAATTTAATAACTGCAGTGGCTGTATGCCGACATAAATTAAGTTGACAAAATGTTGTGGGTAGACTTGTCCATAGTCTTTTGCTAGACAGATCAGAGGTCACTGTTTCCAGTAAGGTGATGGGGAGTTTAACACAGACAGATAGAAAGAAACTCCAGGCATCTAAATCAAGGCTAATGTTGATGTTGCGCTACATTGTTCTGTGATATTCCCCCATCCTTAGCATGGCAAGAGGTAATCTCAGTTCTAAACTCTCTGACAGACTAACACGGTCAGTGGATGTTTTCTTCTATGTGGAGCAGCAGCAGAAAATGGTGCAAGGTGCTTTTACAGTGGCTGTAATTGGAAGTGTGAGTCTTTCCTCACGTATACCCAGGCTATAAGCATTAATTACTGATTAACAGGAGATGAGATTGGGCACCCAACTGAGACTGGGCTGTCTGGCCTAGTACGGAAGCACATTCTTCACCGTGAAAGCACAAAGAAAGGTGTACTGATGCAATGTGGGCCTCGGATGACATGAATAATTCTGCAGAATTCTTCTTAAATAAGTCTCTCTGGGCTGTATAACTTACAACCCTACTTATCTCCTGTAGCAAACCTGGCTCAGGCTTTAACGACTGCCTGCGCATCGCAAGAACAAATCTACAGCTTGAGAATCTAGTGCACGTGTCCAGCTAACCCTCCAACAGCAATGAAATCGAGCCCCACAACCCACCAGCGCATTACATCTTTCAATTTTTCATGCCATTGGAGGCGACAATATCCTTTTGATCTAATAAGGCCTGGGAGATGCCCTGGAGCAGGGTTGCCACCTGAGCAATTTATGTACTGCCTTGTGGATTAAAAGATTTAATGTGCCATTTTTCTCCCCCACCTGGGACATGTTAGAACCCTCTACAGTTCACACTCCCGGTAGTCCTGACTGGGTTGCCATATTAGAATAAGGTAAGAAAAATGACCAACTAATATAAAAAATACACATTGTGATATGGTGGTGTGTGTAAAATGTTTCTCTAAAGCATTTTGGTAATAATTTGCTGTCGTCAGCACAGGGTCCTTTTGTTGGTGGGAGGATGGCCAGTATCTCTCTGTCTTGTGGAAGGTAGCTGAGTGCTGACCCGTCATGTTCACCCATGGAAACGGTGATTCTGTATGGCCGGCGATGGTGGGTGGCAGCAGACAGGTGCTGCATTTTCAGTCCTGCCTGGCTATTTTGCTAATCTACTCCGTAAAGAAATATGCACGACAGGGAACATTCTTATGCCTCTCTTTGTACCGTCCCGTAGGTGCACTTACGTTTCTGTCACTTGGAGCCAGATTTCTGGTTTCAGCCATATTACCCCTTGTAAGGGTAGGAGACATCCCACAAAATGATAGGAACTTTCACAATGCAAGAAGCCTTTTAAAGTTCAACCACTGCAATTTCCGCATATTAGGACACTCTTTTTGGAATAATGGAGTAAAGACTTCAGGATCCATCTGATCTAATGTATTGTGTTTATCTCGCTCTAGCCCACCAGCCTAGATTAGGCATTTGGTGCCCTGAGACTTCTGTTTTTCTACTAAACTCTGTTTTAGTGCTAACTCCTCCTCCCATCTCACTCCATTTGTCTGTTTCAACCACTTGCATCCTGTCATGTAGATTGTGAGCTCTTGGGAGAATGACTATGCCTGGATTCTCAGAAGTATTTAGGCCTGTCTTCTTTGTCCATATAGCCCCTAGTACAAATGGATCTCAATCCTTCACTGTCCTTTCTAGGTGTAGCACCCCCTCTCCACCTGGTTACCTTCTTTAACGTCAGTCAGTTTACAGGTGTTGATGGACAGGTCTGGGATCTTCTGGATCCCGCCGCCCCCTTAGCAGGGTGAATCTTCTTTATTTTCCCTATGAATTTATTCCGAGGTGCCTCCACCCCCATCGCTCCTTCCAGGGCAGCTTGGGAGGAAAATTCTAACCACAGGGTAACCCCCACTTACTTGCCAGATAGTTGGAGATTCCCAAGAAATAACACAAACACAAACACAGTAATTATGTTAAACAGGAGACAAATATAACAGGGTAAAACACTATTCTTAGGGTCACCGGTGCCCACGCTGATAATACCCATGACTTTCCCCAGTCAAGGGACCTGATGTAGCAAATGTAAGATCAGTGTCCTGTTGGTAGGTGTACTTTGTTGGGGCCCTTGATGACCGATGACCACGATACCTTCTCTGCAGTGATTTAGCAGTGTGGCTGACTGGGTTCAGTACAGCCCAAAGGACTCACAAGTGGGAGACGGGGGTAAAACCCTCCACAGGTTTAATATGCAGCAGGTTATAAAATCCCCAAACACTCACTCCCTGGCTTGAGGACACAGTTCAGGGACTAGGGGCTCCCCAAAACAAGTTCTCCGACTGACTAACTAAAAGATGGTGCCCTCACAAACTCCATGAATGATCCTCAGGTTCAGAGATGACTCTGGACTCCTCAGTCAGTGCAGAGGGGCTGGTCTCTGCTGGCCGGGATCCTCTTCAGGCAGGAGTCGGTCCCAGGATTTCCCCTCAGCACAAACGGGTGCAGGGCTCAAGGTGCAGGTTACACAACTATACTAACTTCCAATCTGTCGTCTCCTACCCCAGCGTCCAGACACACCCCCAGCAGGCAGCAGCCCGGGACTAGCAGCAGAGCAGAGCTGACCATGTGGGGACTGGTCTCACCTAGGGAGCTGGGGGGGGGGGGGCAAACTCAGCCTGGCTGGGGAAGTTTCCCAGCAAAACTCTACAAACTGGGAATCATCAGTGGAGAAGGAAAAGCCCAGCTGAGGGATCTTGCTGTCAGGTCCCTAGCGGCCAGTTCTCAGGGGGAACCCTGCACACAGGCCTGGGACTCACCAGCTCCCCACACAGCCAGTCCTGCTCTTGCCCTGGTTAGCTCCAGACTGCCTCAAAAATGGCTTCTCCCCTTTCCTGAGCTCTCTGGGAAGGGCCTCTCGCTCCCTAGTGGTTGCTGGGCAGACTCTGAGGCTGCCTTTGCTCCCCCTTCCTACCAGGGACAGTGCCTCTCCCTGAGCTGCCAGCAGACAGAGCCCCAGGAATCTAGATCATCTCCTTGGGGGTTACATAGGCTAGGTGTAATTCAAATAACACCTAATTATCCACCATTATGGTAGCTTACCACAGTTGACCCACAGGCTCTTTTATAATATTTAGGGTGAATCATGCTTCTGGTTGGACCAGAATTGCCATAGAAACAGCTGCTGCTGTGTTATTTCAGCACTTTTGTTTCTGGTTTCACACACAAAAAAAAGTAGGTGTTGGGGGGAGGGGGGGAACAGAAAGAAAAAAAACTTTTTCAAACTTCAAAAGAAAAAATCATCTTGCATTTGGGGGTGAAGTTTTGATTGACTCACAATCATCCCTACCCAGAACTGGCTATGCTTCATCAGCTTTCTGCCCTGCATGAGCAGATCAGACAGGAGAGATACTCTGAGGCTGATTCTGGCTCCTCATCCAGTCCTTATACCCTGCTTCAGGGTCTCTGAGAGCTGGGGAAGAATTCCCCTAGCTTAATCTATTTAGCTTTACAAAAAGAAGGTTAAGGGGCGGCTTGATGATTACCTATACGTACCTACGTCGGGAATGCATATTTGATCATGAGCTCTTCAATCAATCGTAGAAAGTTATAACAAGACCCAAAGGCTCGAAGACAAATGCCTACTAGAAATACTGTGTGAATTTTTCACAGTGAGGGGAATTAGCCATTGGAACAACTTATTAAGGGTTGTGATGGATTCTCCATCACGGACAATTTTTAAACCACAATTGGATGTAGCTTTTATAACAGACATGCACTAATTCCAATGGTATTACTTAGGGAGAAGTTCTGTGGCCCGTGATAGAGAATCATAGAAATGTAGGGCTGGAAGAAACCTCCAGAAGTTATTAAGTCCAGCCAAGTCAGACTAGACGATCTCAATGTTTCCTCCTGGCCTTAGAATCTATTAATCTGGTGCGAGAGCAGTGTAGACATGATGTAAATGTCTTTACACTGCTCCACTTGCCTATGCCAGTGGCCGGGCAGGATGCAGCACAGGGAAGGCTGCCAGTCCTGGGGCCAGTTTTGTTCAACATCTATATTAATGATCTAGAGGATGGGATTAATTGCACCCTCAGCAAATTCACAGATGACACTAAGATGGGGGGAGAGGTAGATACTCTGGAAGGTAGGAATAGGGTCCAGAGTCACCCAGACAAATTGGAGGATTGGGCCAAAAGAAATCTGATGAGGTTCAACAAGGACAAGTGCAGAGTCCTGCACTTAGGAAGGAAGAATCCCATGCACCACTACAGTCTGGGGACCGACTGGCTAAGCAGAAGTTCTGCAGAAAAAGACCTGCGGATTACAGCGGACGAGAAGCTGGGTATGAGTCAGCAGTGTGCTCTTGTTGCCAAGAAGGCCAACGGCATATTGGGGCTGCATTACTAGGAGCATTGCCAGCAGATCGAGGGAAGTGATTATTCCCCTCTATTCGACACTGTGAAGCCACATCTGGAAAATTGCATCCAGTTTTGGTCCCCCCACTACAGAAGGGATGTGGACAAATTGGAGAGAGTCCAGCGGAGGGCAACAAAAATGATTAGGGGGCTAGGGCATATGATTTATGAGGAGAGGCTGAGAGAACTGGGGTTATTTAGTCTACAGAAGAGAAGAGTGAGAGGGGATTTGACAGCGGCCTTCAATTACCTGAAGGGGGATTCCAAAGAGGATGGAGCTTGGCTGTTCTCAGTGGTGGCAGATGACAGAACAAGGAGCAATGGTCTCAAGTTGCAGTGGGGGAGGTCTAGGTTGGATATTAGAAAACACTATTTCACAAGGAGGGTGGTGAAGTACTGGAATGGGTTACCATCCTTAGAGGTTTTTAAGGCCTGGCTTGACAAAGCCCTGGCTGGGATGATTTAGTTGGTGTTGGTCCTGCTTTGAGCAGGGAGTTGGACTAGATGATCTCTTGAGGTCTCTTCCAACCCTAATATTCTATGATTCTAATTTAGAGGCCCAGGGTAGGCAGAATCAAGGCAACACAAAGGCAGCTTAAAGCCGCCACTCACCACTTCTCCCCCTGGGCAGAGCCTCTCAGCAGACACAGCACAGAATCTATCCCTCTGGATTTAGGGCCTAGATCCCACTCACTGGAATGGGCTTTGGAGCAAGCCCCTAGCCTGTTGCTGCTTTAATCTAACAGGCGAGGAGCTAAGAATTTCGAACACAGAAAAGAGGATTGTGTTTGTATAGAGGCAGGCTGGTTCTCTGTAGCACGAAGGCCCTGGGGATGAGTGCTCACGAGCCAGGCCCTAGCATTTTGTTGCAATTTAAACGAATAAAGCAGTCTGGCAGGTTGCGTTAATGAAAACAATAAGCCATTTTAACTAAACTCATAAGCTATATCACTAGGGCTGGAAGACATGATCAGCCAGCTAGAAATAATCAAGCTGGTAGGAGAAATAATGTGGGTTTAAAAATATTGTCACCCATTTCTTCCCTGTCTGTTGTGCAATAGGGCGCAGAAGAAGACTGATGAACGGAAATATCCTCTCCCCCAAGCCTCTGGGCTCTGCCATCTAAGGTACACAAGATGGGCCTGATCCAAAAGCCATTGAAGCCAATGGAAAGCCTCCCATTGACTTCAATGGGTTTGGGATCAAGTCCTACAGGCAGTTTGTTGTTCTGTAAAGGGGTTATATTCTCCCTGCAGTCTGAGTGGGTTCCTTCCCTGTCCCAGTCCCCTCACCCATCATCGTTCAGAGGGTAGGGGTGGCCTCGTGAAGTAGGGGAGTCCACACTTGGCAGAGGGTGTGGCTTGAAAACTTGCTAAGGACATTAGAGTCAATGATGCTCTGACAGGGATACATTTAGCACCATGTAAATATTTTACATTTTAAGCCTAAATTGATACACTGTAATTTAAAACAACACTTAGGACGTTGTAACATATATATAAGGGGGCAGGATACTAGATGTTAGCGACTGAGACTGGGTGTCTGGGGTTCTGGTTTCTTTTGCCACCTGAACTGAACCACTGCTTAGCGTTGGGCTGTGCCTCAGTTTACCTAGCTGGAAAACGGGTCTAATAATGCTTACCTCACATGTAAATTAGGTGGCTCCCCTGATATTCACACAAGGGCATTTGGAATGCACACTTTGCATTTACACATGCCCGTTCATCTCAAAGCACTTTACAAAAAGTGGTTTATTTTCATTATACCAGTGGGAAAGCTGAGGTACAGTTATTTAAGGACCTCCCCCCCAAATGTAGCCACTTAATGTCAAAATAAAGAAGAGAAGCCAGATCTCCTGATTTATCGTTTCTAATTTTACCACTAGGAAACACTAAATCCATGAATGAGAAGAGCAATATAAATCCATGGTATCATTATCAGTATTTTGTTCCAAAATACATTCCTCATTTTGACTAGTGATAAATCTGCCTGATTAAAAGGCAGATGTAGAAATTACATTTTACAAAGCCTTACAGGAGTCAGAAGAAATCCCTGTACGTTTCACTTGACATCTCTATTGATTTGATCCGCTCCACTTTGCACTACCAAACAGTCTGTGTTACCTGCCTGGGCATGATAGAGTCCATAGGTTTATTTGGGAATTTTCAATGCTTCAGATACAAATAGTTACCTGACCAAGATAAAGCTCCTATCTCAATGATTTGCACATAATTTTACTTATGCTTAATGCAAAGGGGTTTGCTAAAATGCTAAACATTGCAGAGTTTTGGCTGAGTGCATTTTAAAGAAATCTAAATAAATGACTAAAGCAATAACTTTGATCATTACATCTTGAAGCAGTTTGGAGCCTAACGCACCAGCCTGCATTTCTTCATTCTCTCTACAAGCTGAGCAGCAGTGCATCTCCATAAATGTCAAGCCCCCTGCTTTTTTATTTGTCGACTGAAAGTCCTCCCTATTCCCCGATGGTTTGCCATATTCATTTGCCTCATCACAAGCTAACAAGAGGTCAAGAAATGAGAGCAGGAATTGAACTGGCAACATGTTTTACTGCAAAACATAGAATATCAGGGTTGGAAGGGACCTCAGGAGGTCATCTAGTCCAGTGCTTCTCAAACTAGGGCTGCTGCTTGTTCAGGGAAAGCCCCTGGCGGGCTGGGCCAGTTTCTTTACCTGCAGCGTCTGCAGGTTTGGCCGATCGCGGCCGTGGTTTGCCGCTCCAGGCCAATGGGGGCTGTAGGAAGGTCAGTCAGCACGTCCCTCGGCCCGCGCCGCTTCCTGCAGCCCCCATTGGCCTAGAGCAGTGAACTGTGGCAAGTGGGAGCCGCAATCAGCCGAACCTGCGGACACGGCAGGTAAACAAACCGGCCCGGCCCTCCAGGGGCTTTCCCTGAACTAGCAGCGGCTTAGTCCAACCCCCTGCTCAAAGCAGGACCAATCCCCAACTAAATCATCCCAGCCAGGGCTTTGTTCCACAATCGAACTGCTGCTGAAATGAACACTCATTTTGTTGTAATTTCAGTCTCCTGAACTCCTCAAATCCCCCGTTTATAATCTATTTTGGGCCCATTAATAACATTGCCAGGGCTCTTAAGAAACCTGAACTTGTTATCCTACTATTAAAGGTGTTTTCACTGCCTAGACTGAATCCAGACTAAGATGAGAGACTATGCTTATTTAGGAATAATATGCTCATGTTTTGCAGGTTAATGACATGGGCTGGGGCAGCGGAGAGATCACAGTGAGATGACTGCGACAAAAATGAATGGAATATATGCCCTAGAGACCTGATCCAAAGCCCTTCAGAGCCAATGGAAAGACATTGGCTCCAGCGGCCCTGGCATAAGGTCCTTTATATGCACAAGTGACGACTCTTCCCCCTTTCTTTGCACATTTCTGGGTTTTTATCCCATGGCCTGTGAGCTGCATTTTCAGTTTTTTGACCAAAGAGCTTTCACATATGTACCTGCACTGCATCTATAAAATTGATTATAACTTTCTAAGCAACGACCTAGAATATTGCAGTAACACTGGTGTACTCTCTAGTTTGGACTCTAATGGATGTCTGCACTGCGGTACGGAGGTGTCATTGTAGTACATGCAGATATACCTCAGCTAGCTTTGCTCAAGCTAGTTTGCTCAAAATAGCAGGGAAGCCACAGCAGCATTGGCTAGTACAAGCTCATCCTGGAGCCTGGGTAGATACTCAGGCAGCTAGCCTGTTCTTCCACCCCATGCTGCTGCCGTTTCTTTGCTATTTTTAGCAAGCTAGCCTACATGTGCTGCAATCCCACCTCCTGACTGCCGTCAGGACCCTATGCTGAGGTAAAGCAGCATAACTCTGTTGACTTCATTGTCTCTGTGGCTCTTGGTGTCAAAACATTCAGGCAGCCCTGATTTAGTATACCCCGGTGGAGGATTCAGGCAAACTAACACAAATCTTGCCTTCCACATTTGCGTAAACAAAATCCCAAAACACGTAAGGATACATTTTTAGAAGTTGTTATACCTGGCTTCCTTTTTTGCTGGCACCAACCTAACCGTCTCTAACTCCGTGACTTGCCCCGGTAATCAGGAATGTAGAAGGGGGCAAAAAATGCAGACAGCGTTTTTCTGGTCCAAGTTATGCCCACCAAAAGGGATGGAACCCTCTCAAAATGTTGTCTTTTCATGCACTATTCTCCCACTAGTTCTTGGATCAGCAAGGTAAAGTGGTGCCACGTTTCAGTAGCCTGTCACTTTTCAAGTTATTTTGCAAAGTTAAAACCCCTCAGGCCTGATTTGGGGCCTGGAGCAATTCCACAGTGCTACGCATTCTTCTGTGCAGGTTCACGGGTTTCGGTCTCTTGCTACAAATGAGGGCTAGCACAGCCTTTACAAAGAGCTGCTCAGTGGCCTGGTGAAGAGAATTGGCTCATTGGATTAAACATTGGCAAGAGGCCTAAAACGATACTTATCCATGAATGGAATCTATTAAGCATGAAAGAATTATAGACAAGAGCAGATCAAGCATCAGAGATGTGCTGAGGGCTTCGTTTATATTAATATATATGGAGATTACACGATGGTGCTGAAAAGACTTGCCCTGCAGAGAATACGAAGAGAATAGCATGGAAGAAAACACTTTATAGAGAATGTTTACTAAAGGGCCTGAGGGGGTTTCTGAAATAATCAAAACGAACCGTTAAAACCAGATGCTCCCCTCTTCAATGGGAGTTATTCGTATCTCGTGGGATCGCGCCTTCAGCTTCATACATCCAAACAACTGGATGAAAATCTTAAAAGAAGGAAGTTGAGACTAAAAGAAGGAGGCAGCAAACTTTCTACTGATGGTGTTTGGAGTCACATGCATGCTGGAGAACAAGATCTGCACAATGGACATTGGCTGATCTTCTGACAGATGAGGCCAGCACTCAGAGCCCATTCCTGCATTCCTTGTGCACCAAAGCAGAAGATAGGGCCTGATCCTCAGCTGGCATTAATCAGCATACAAGTTAATTGACTACAACAGAGCTACAGCGATTTATGCCAACTGAGCATCTGGCCTCTGTTTTTGACACAGTTATTTTCCCAGAAAGTTAATTAGCATCTCAACAATGTATTAAATGCAAAGATGATATTGAGGTAATACGGGCATGAGATACAAAAGCCAAGGCCAGGACAATCTTCTAGGATCTTCAGAGTTACCCATGGGGAGGGGGCTCAGTCCTCTTCTGCTGCGCCTCCCCCACAGCACATTCGTCCGCTCTCCCTGGGCAGCTGAGCCCAGGTGGTGAACAGAGGTGGAGGGACAGAGCCGCTTCTCACGCCAGCTGAAGGTTGCTGCTCAGGGTCACTGCTCTGTGCAGCCTGGCAGCTGCCTGAGACACAGCTCGGCCGCTGTCGCCGCCTCCCCAGCTGGGCTCTTGCAGGCCACTGCCGCGTTGCACAGAGCAGCGACCTGGAGTGGCCAGCGTGAGAAGTGACTGGTCCCACCCCTTCTTCTCCCTGCCCAGGCCTGGTTGTCAGGGACAGAGGCTGAGGGACAGGCACGGTGGGAGAATGACAGATCCCCTCTCCCACTGCTGTTGGTGTAACTTCTGTTGCTCAGGGACTGGGATTCAGGAGACTTGGATTCTATTCCCAGATCTGCCACTGTCCTGTTGGGTGATCTTGGGAAAGTCTCTTCTTTCCCTGTGTCTGAAGTTTCTTCATCAATAAATTCAATTTTAAGTGGCCAGTCACACAGTTGTATATGGGGATAATGATACCGTCTCTGAAAAGCCCTTTGAGAGCTACAGCTGAAAAGTGCCAGGAGTCTATGGCTCTATTATCAGTTCTGCCATTGGCTCACTGTGTGCCATTTGGAAAGTTCCTCAAACGGGTAGGGCTATAGGTCTACTTCACAGGGTTCTCATAGGCTGAACCTTTAATGGGTGTTTTCAGAGTCTCTTCTCCTTCCACAGTGTCCCCCCGCATCCTCTTTGAAAACCTTACCCCAGTCTTTCCAGATTCATGGATACAGCATCTTCCAATTAAGGGGACATGCAGAGTTTTCCTTGAGGAGACTCTATAAGGGTCTGGCTTGGTTATG
Source organism: Mauremys mutica (assembly GCF_020497125.1). Classification (NCBI taxonomy): domain Eukaryota; kingdom Metazoa; phylum Chordata; order Testudines; family Geoemydidae; genus Mauremys; species Mauremys mutica. Next base: position 6,095,572 of record NC_059081.1, on the reverse strand, counting down.
GTGGTTAGGTGCAGCTAAACCCTGGATCAGAGTTTATCTCTGACCCTTGATTGCAGTGATTGGCTTGTACTTAGTCTGGTGAGTCCTTGTGAGTGGCAGAGGTTTACATGCTTCCTCCCAACAAGTCTGCCACAAGAGTCAGCTAAGTCTGCTGTGCAGCAGTTTTCCTTCTGGTTGCCAACCATTCCTGTGACAAGTTCTTCCTTTTAAGCCTGTTTCCTCTAAGTGGTACATGCTCTGCAGGTGTGCAGAGTCAGTGTATCTCCATGGGGCAGGAATGTGAAATAGTAAAGCAGGTGATGGAGTGATCTTGGGGACTTCCCTGTCTCACATTCCTCATCTTTAAAATGGAGATAACAATACTTGCCCATTTTGAGGAACTAACTCTTGAGATACTGGGATGAAAGCTGTGATTTATGTGCTCAGAATGAATAGGATTAATAATAACAAACTGCTTAAACCCACAAAAATTACTTTATTAAGGAGAAGGAACCAAACCGTATATCCTTCTCTTAAGGTCAGGATGGACAATTTCCCATGTGCCTGTTTGTCCCTTGAGAGCATCAGCTCAATCTTACACCATGTGTCATTAGATCCTACTGTCACTTTCTTTTCATCATTCCACACTCGTCATGTTGTTAACTTACAATCCATGTGGGCCAGAGTACACTGAGGTGCAGCCAAGAGGCGGAAGAAGGAATCGTATCTGTGTTTTATTTCCCTTCAGTTCATTCTGTTGTTCTCCACTGCACAGGTCTGTTTTGAGCAATTTGTGGAATCTCCGATTTCAATACAGGTAATTAGTCACCAAGACAACGGGCTGACTGCTATGTCTGGACACTCAAACATTTATCTCATTTCAAAATGAGGATTATGTTTCCCCCTGCAGTAAATGCAGAAGAGGTTGTATGCTGCAAGGTGCGGTGCAGCGACTGAAAGCAGGGGCATTATGTGGTCCATGGAGTAAGGTATTTATCTCAATAGGTACCTGTGGGGGCCACGGTATCTTAGTACTTCCCAAACATTAATTAATGGGGAAGAGAAGTATTGATCTTGGAGCTATTTTGGAATAAAAACGTCAAGTTTTTCAACAAAATATGACCTTTAAATGAAATGGACAATGTGGTGCCATTGTCATCAATTTTTGGGACATAGGGGTTGCAAACCAAAAATTAAATATTTCCATTTTCAACAACTGTAAACCCAACAAATATTTCAGTGTCCAGTTTTTCAATAAAACCCTGAAAAAATTCCTTGAGGAATGTTGACAAAAATGAACATACTTCGGTGTGCTTTGAGATGTTTGCAGAAAACAAAACACATTTTTGACCAGATCTAATTATTAGCCACAGATAGAGCTCCAGATGGTGTGACATTCCATAATTCCATTGAAGTCAGTAGAGCTATGATGCATGATAGCAGGTGCGGATCTGACCTGGGAAATGTGAGCACAAGGTGATTAAGGGAGTTTATTAACAAACTTTGATCTTACCAGGGCCAGAGGTAAGAAGCAACAATTTCTTACCTGAGCTCCATTTGCTCCACTGGAGGACAGTAGTCTGCTACTGCACTTGGCCAACAGTAGATTACTTCCCCCCCGTATTGGCCAGCACGTGAGAGGTGGAGTCAAAGATCCACTCATTCCAAGCCTGTTTCCACCACCTACACTAGGATGCAGGTAGTGGTACCATGGACTTTGCATCTCATACTCCCCCATTCCCAGTTACAAAGAAGTAAAGGGGCGGAACCCCTGGCATTCCTTCTGAGACAAGTAACAATTTTGCCCTCAGCGACACACTCAAGATCACACAGTGAGTCTGTGGTAGAACTGAGATTTAAACCCAGCTCTTATGAGGCACAGTTTAGTGCCTTAACCACAAGACCATCCTTCCTCAGAGGTAGCTACTACAAAGACTGACCTGTAAATCTAAGCCCTTCTCCATAAAACTGAGCAAGGACAGTGTGAGCAGCATAGCTTTCACCTCCTGGTAGGCAGGTCATAAAAGCTTTCCCAGTGTCCCTTTACCACCACTGATGCATTTTGCTATTTTGAGTGCAAGAGGCATGAGATAAGACAAATGTGTAATTACTTCTTGACCTGCTCTTCTGGGTTATACATTTTCATGAGATGCCACGAATCATTATTTGCATTGATATGTACAGAAGGATGGGGCTGCTTAGTTGATATTCATTTATTCAACAGTCTGTAATCTATATTTAATGGAGTACCAGACTGTGGCATAATAAACCGTTTTAAAAGATAGCTGCTGCTTACATAGGGGTTATTGCTTGCATAACCTGTACTTATTTTTCATTACAAAACTAAAAGAGCAAAGCATAATTCATACCAGAAAATGAAGTTAACATTTAATGGTTTGAAAAATGATAGTGTACCAAAATGCTGTGCAGTAGTCGGAGTGCTTATAAAACAAAGCAAGGGAGCAAAAAATAAGTACAAATAAAAAGGCAATAGCAGTGCATTGTGAAATAAGGATACCAGTGCAAAACCAGGCATACCTATTTGCCACTTGCTTAGGTGTCGTGAGCAAGGGTTGCTAATAAGTCGGAAATCAATAGTTTTGGGAGCTGTTGAGCGTACACACGCAGCTGTCCTAAGAAGCACAAATCCTGAAATTCACAGTTTTGCCCCTTCAGGTTTTTCCAGAGCAAACAGCAGTTTCCGCCTGATGTACAGAAATGATGGAAAAATGGGAATTGTGAAGATGACACAAAAAGAAGAAGCAGACAAGCTGATACTGCATTCAGAAACCTCCGTAAAATCTGGAAGGCTACAGATATTTCAATAAAACCAATAATCAATGTATATGAGACAGTTCTTGTGCTGAAACTGTTGTACCGGTCAGAATGCTGAAGTACAAGGAAAGCCAATGAATGTAATATATTGACTGCAGAAATGAACTGATTGTGGGGAATACTGAGAGTTTCAAGACTACAGAAAATAAATCATGAAGTGATAAGAACACAGATAGGACAAGAAATGATGCTGTTACGGAAGTGTCAAAAAAGACGACTGTGATAGTTTGGACACATGTCAAAAATGGACCTGGAAAGTATACCATGCATGGTGATACTTACCAGAGTCCAAGGAACTAAAATTAGATGAAGGCCAAGTATGCAAAATAGATATGGTAAAGAATGACAGAGAAAAAAAAGCTTTAAAGGTGAACAAAGTCTTGAAGCTGGTTCAAGACAGAAGCGGAGAAAAGACTTCATTCATCCCCATTGTTGCTGCTGAGCTGACAGATGGGAATCAAATAAAAATAGAAACGATGTTTGACCCATCTGTCCACCTACCTACTGACCCATTTAACTACTGTATCTATTCATCCAACTATAGGTCAGACTGTACCATCCAATCTTAAGGTTTTATACTGCTGCCCATCAGCAGAGTTTCTGAGGTCCAGATTTTCAAAAGTATATAGGTGCCTAATTCTAACAATTTCAATGGCAGCTAGGCTCCTAAATACCTTTGAGGATCTGGGCCTGAGAGTCTTCCATGTAAAATCGATAGTAATAGCGAAATTCCTAGTCGACTTTGTGGGGTGTCTTGTGCTCCTCCTTGTTTTGGGGTAAAAATATTGGCTTAAGATATGGTTTTTTGTCTTTAAATTTTAGATTTATTTCCTTTTCTTAGTTGGAGGATTAGTTGGCTGGGGTAGAAAGGGTGTCAGTGCTATGTCATTCTTATAGTGGAAAGGCCTTTTGGAAGAGAAAAGTTTTGCAGTGCTCACTCTACATTTGCCTGCTCTCCTGTAGGAGATTGTTCCATAGGTGGATCCTATCCACCAAGAACGTTTTGTTCAGCTGTCATGAGTCAGTCCTGGGCTTAGCATCCCAGAGGAATACATGGTGGTTCGTAGACTGAAATTCAGTCTTTACTTTAGCTGCGGCTTGATCCATTCATCCTGATATCTTTAATTAAACTGATTAGCACCTTGCTCTTCAAGCAGTCTCATTGACCTCAGTGGGACTATGTGTGAGGTAAGGAACTGTCTGGCATGAGCAAGTTGGCTTATCAAAGCATCTTTGTTGATGGTTTAAGTTTCTCTTGGCCACTTCTTTCAGTAGAGTATAGGGAATATTGTACTCAGCCAACACTGTTGAGTGGATATAGGATGACCTCCAGATGTTTCCGTTTTAAATAGTTCAGACTAAAGATAAGCCCAGAACACCCCCCAAATCTGAGTAACTCCCTAACTTTGGAGATGTTTGAAGTCTGAATCAAAAACCAGATCTGGGTCCAAATTATCTGCTGAAGTAAACAGGTGTGGCACCACTGACTTCAGTGGAATTTTCCTCATTCACACCAGCAGATAACTGGTCTGTGAAATTTTGTAACCTGAGCCTCTCTCTAGTTTAGACAAGCAACACAAAGGATTCTTAGATGATGGCCTAGGTCAAAAATGTCAAAAGCACCTAGGTGATTTCAAAGCCTAGGTCTCATTGAAAGTCAATGGGAGTTAGGCTTCTAAGGGCCAGATTGTTTAATGGTATATAGGTGCTTATCTCCCACAGGAGGTTAAATACCTTGAAAAATCTGGCCCTGAATGTCTAAATCACTTCTGACTATGGGACGTAGGCTCCTAAAGTCATTCAGGAGCTTTTGAAAATGTTACCCTTGGTCAAAGAGATGGCAGATCCATTTTCACCAGAGGCTCTCAAACAAGCTATGGGATTACCAGAGCACAATTAAATTGCAAAGGTCCAGATTCTTTGTAAAGCTCCAGATTCTGGTTTAAATCATGTAGGTCTATGGACTTCAGTGGAGCTACCTGCAGATTCTGACATCTGCTCAGGTGCAACATATGGCATGGTCAGGGCCTGGGTATATGATGGACAACAGGTGATTGCAACAAACAGGCAGAGGGAGTATTGAGTTAGCCTAATAAGCTGCAATCAAGGCACATCATCTTCCTGACCACTGCTGTGTGATTTGTAAGCAACACAACAGAAGTGAGCTTTAAGGAGGGACTTGAAAGAGGCCTTCCTGTTTATTTGGGTTGCTGGGGAAATGAGCACATTAGAAGAGTCATTCTCTGTACTGCTGAAGCTCACTTCCAAGGAAAACGATGAGTTTATATGTAGCATGTCTCGTCTGGCAGAAAGCTAGCTGAAAAGCGTCCACAACACACAGCTGTTTGCATCCAACATTTTGCCTAGCTTCATGCTGAGAGTTCAACTGAATTCCTTCCAGACCTGAACTGACGTAACCCATCTTGCTGCCATGTCCATTGAGGGACTGGGCAAAAGGACCTTTTTAACCTATTTGCTGTTCAGAAGGGAATGGAAACTTAGCAGTGACAGAGGTCAAATGGGTGCCAGAATCACAGCAATTGGGGGGAACTGAATTGCAGTGGAGGATGACCTAGCTGGTACTTCCGCTGGTAGACGTCTCTAATTTAGATGGAGCGAATCAGAGTGTTGGAAAGGGGCAAGGCCCTCCTGTAACTTCTCCAGCAATGTTAGACTGAGGGAACTTAAATGAGTCATAGTAAGTGACTTCCAAATGGGCAGAAGGACCTGGGTGTTTGGATTCAGTCTACTGCCTACGTAGCCTGTGTGGTAGTCCCGATGGCACAGAAGAGATGTGGTCGTAATTAGAGCTAAACAGGATTCTTTTTTATTGGCAAAGCTGATTTGTCAGAACAAAAACTTCTCCTGGGGAAGGTTCTCAGGTCCAGGGTGGAATTTCTGGTCAAACCCAGGAGACAGAGGCCCACCCACTCCAGAATAGCCACTCCCCCTGGAGATTAAGGCACTCCCCTGGCCTGTGGGTTCAAAGCCCTGCTCCAGATCAGGGCTCTGGGCCTGGGTCTTCCATAGCTAAGGCAAACAGCCATACCCATTAGGCTATTCTGCATGTGTTTCTCTTGCTCTCGCAGAACTTTGAGAGGCCTTGCTTTTCTCCAAGTACAGAACAGGAATATTTTTGAAATATCAATTTTCATTGGACAGGAAGAAAGATTCCTGCTCAGCTCTTGTTATTTGTAATTGAGGTTCCTGGATGCAAGTCAGACCCTGCGGTTGTCTCTGCCTCCCAGCCTGATTTATCCAGCCTGTTCTGCCAGTGCCTTGTGTCACTCCACAGGGTGTCTGTAGGCATGGTACAGTTCCCTGCACTGGAGGTTCTATTCATGACATCTGGTTGACCAGGCTGGAGTTTGAAGTCCCAGCCCCTTGTTTGTGATGGGGGAGTGTTGGTTGGAATCTGGGCTCATGTTCGGGCCAGTCTTGATGCAGAACCTTTGCAAGGGACAGGACAGGAACAAGGAAGAAATGGCAGAAGAATTAATCAGACAGATAGATATTATGGCCCTGAGATGTTCTTCACCAGCAACTCATACACGGCAACACTTTCCTCACCATCTGGCAGTGACATCATCATTACCTCACTCTAGTCTTTACAGTTCTGACCGCAAAAAAGCACAGCTATGGGAGTGTGGTGCAGTGTGAAGGGATTGTCTGTGTGTGTAAGCAGGCTGTCCTACAGAATGTCTAGTGATGTAGAACCTTCTTGCCCAGATGATGGCACCCACTGGCTTGACTGAAAATACGATCTAATTCCAGCCATGATCACCTGAGATAGAACTGAATGAGAGCTTGTGAAAACGATCCCTTTCCTTTGTATAGCACCTAATCTCCAGATATCTGAAGATGCTTCTCAAACACAAAAATGCTGCCTAACACCTCGAAAATATCATTAGCTCCACACTGGGAAAACTGACACATGAAAGCGGTTTTCAGCACCCAAGGCCCATACAGTAAGGCTGTGAAAGAGCAGGCACCAGAATCTGTCTCTCTTGACTCACAATGCTGTTCTTTAAGCACAAGACCTTGTTGTCATCCCCTGCTGCTACTCAGGTGTCAGGAAGACAGAAAATGAACAGGAGAAACAAACAGTGGGAAAAAGAGAATGTTTCACTTCCATCTCCCACTGCTCTTTTTTGAAAATGTCATTTAATTTAAATAATTCAGACAGACACTTTCCACACGCTCAGATTTTACACCATGTGCTGCTTTCCTTTTTATTACTTCTTCACTGTTACCCCAACAAATGTGTGATCTTGTGCTTATTGCCAAGTGTGTATCCATCATAGCATTTTATGTGCTGTAATTCCCAGGGGAATCCATTCTAGATATTTTACATTGCAAACCTATGCTCACTCATCAGGCTAGACGAGTTTTAAAAATGCAGGGCCTGATCCTTCACTCAGTTACACTGGGATAAATCTAGTATCAATACAAGGAGAATCAGGACCTGTGTCTCGTATACTTTCCAGGGGAAATACACATTGTAATTGTTTCCAAATAAAATGGTGGAAATGAGAATATGGGTATTGGAATGATTGCTGGCTGTAGTTCATGGAAATTATAGGACAGTCAGCCTTACATCAGTCCCTGGAGAAATCATGGAGCAGGTCCTCAAGGAATCAATTCTGAACCACTTAGAGGAGAGGAAAGCGATCAGGAACAGTCAGCATGGATTCACCAAGGGCGAGTCATGCCTGACTAACCTACTTGCCTTCTATGATGAGATAACTGGCTCTGCGGATGAGAGGAAAGCAGTGGATGTGTTATTCCTTGACTTTAGCAAAGCTTTTGATACAGTCTCCCACAGTATTCTTGCCAGCAAGTTAAAAAAGTACGGATTGGATGAATGGACTATAAGGTGGATAGAAATCTGGCTAGATCATCAGGCTCAACGGGTAGTGATCAATGACTCCATGTCTAGTTGGCAGCTGGTATCAAGTGGAGTGCCCCAAGGGTTGATCCTGGGGCCGGTTTTGTTCAATATCTTCACTAATGATCTGGAGGATGGCGTGGACTGCACCCTCAGCAAGTTTGCAGATGACACTAAACTGGGAGGAGTGGTAGATACGCTGGAGGGTAGGGATGGGATACAGAGGGACCTAGACAAAGTCTGCAGAAGAGAAGAATGAGGGGGGATTTGATAGCTGCTTTCAACTACCTGAAAGGGGGTTCCAAAGAGGATGGATCTAGACTGTTCTCAGTGGTACCTGATGACAGAACAAGGAGTAATGGTCTCAAGTTGCAGTGGGGGAGGTTTAGATTGGTGTAGAGATGCAGGACTCACCCCTGCAGCGCCTCCTGCTGGTTGTCTCTGGGAATTAGCTCGTCCAGCCTCTGGCACGCCCTCTGCAGGCCAGTGTCCCGCTGCTGCTTGGCCCCTATGTCCCTTCCTGTTATCTGGGGTGCTGCCCCCTGGCTGAACATCCCTCAGTCTCAGGGTCTCCCCTCCCCAGGGAACCCCAACCCTAATCCCCACCTTGCCTCAGTCATAGGCTACTGCCAGTCACCAACTAGCCCCTGTTCCCTGGGGCAGACTGCAGTATAAGCCTACTTATCACTGGCAAGGAGGGTTTGGACCTGCTGCCTCTGCCTACCCCTGGGCTGCCCTCTGCAACCCCCAGTACCTGTTGGCCTTCTGCTAGGCCACAGCCTGGGGCTTTCCAGGCTGGAGCTCCCCAGCTCCTCTGCCTTTCCCCAGCCCTGCTTCACTCAGGTACCCTGTGTCTAGCTCCCTGCAACCAGGTCCATCTCCCTCTACAGCTAGAGAGAGACTGCTGAGCTCCTGGCTTCCAACCTCTTATATAGGGCCAACTGAGGCCTGATTGGGGCGTGGCCCAGCTGTGGCTGCTTCCCCAATCAGCCTAGTAGCTGCTTCCCCCTGCAACAGCTCTCTCCCAGGGCTATCTTTATACCCCTCAGGGCAGGAGCAGGTGACCACCCCACTACAGTTGGATATTAGGAAAAACTTTTTCACTAGAAGGGTGGTGAAGCACTAGAATGGGCTACCTAGGGAGGTGGTAGAATCTCCTTCCTTACAGGTTTTTAAGGTCAGGCTTGACAAAGGCTGGGATGATTTAGTTGGGGTTGGTCCTGCTTTGAGCAGGGGGTTGGACTAGATGACTTCCTGAGGTCTCTTCCAACCCTAATCTTCTATGATTCTAAAATGTCTAGCACTGGCCGCAATGCAGTCTGCTCTGACATTTCCTGGCCTATGTATCATAACAGCCATACTGGGTCAGACCAAAGGTCCATCTAGCCCAGTATCCCGTCTTCTGACAGTGGCCAATGCCAGGTGCTTCAGAGGGAATGAACAGCACAGGTAATCCTCAAGTGATTCATTTAGTTCTTACCTGGCAGGATTTTTAATAGAGCTGATCAAAAAAATGCAATTTCTGTTCCATGAGAGAGTCTGATACTTCAATGCATTTTTTGTCCCACAGGAAGAGACTAAGATGCATCCTGGGAAATGTAGACTGCCCTCGAAGCACTAAGGAACCCTGAAATAGAACTCCCATGTTATGCCAAGGCAGCTCAAGTGGACGTAGAGATAAATATTGACTTGAAACAAAATGTTTTATTTCAATTTTTCCCACCACAAAAATCTGCTAAAATTGATCTTTTCTCATGGAAGATTCTGATGTATTTATTTATTTTTAACAAAACCCCATTTTTCCACTAGCCCTGTGTCTGAGGTGAGGGGTGTTTCAGTCATTGGACCTAGGCTAAAAACCAAGAGCTGTTTCCTCCCATTGAACCTACATATTTCCTTTCTCAGTTTCATCCCACTTTGCCCCATTAAATCCTTGACATTGTCGCTGAGTCTGCCAGCAAAGGGTTGTTTGTGCAAAGTGGTTATCTACCCATTAGGAATGGCGTGGAGACCTACCTTCTCTTTTCTCACAACAGTCATCTGATAACAGCTGTCCATCACTATGTCAACCATGTGAGCCAGTAACATTCAACCACTACCCCCATTATCAACCCTCAAAGCTCTCTAGTTTCCCAACTTTGCCATTTCTAGCATGCAAGTTCCAAACTGTACAAGTGAATCCAAATGCAGTCCTGGAACATGTTAGACAGATTGCTAGGGGGAAACATGTAACATTATTTAATTTGATAGCACAGTGCTTTATGCCAAGGTAAGGCATGTGTTTGCTGTTAGCAGTCAAAGTGCCTTAGTGAATGAAAACTGACATTTTAGTTATGAAATTTTACTAGCCAGGAATCCCTAGGGAAATTAATTTGACCCTTTGGAACGTGTCCCTTTTTTTGAGCCAAATCACAAGCTGACCCATTGTTATTTAGCACAGAGCAGATTATTAGTTTTGGGGTAGAGAGAGCCCACTGAGGGTGGGTAGCGTGCAGTGGCTTACTCTGAACTGTATTAGCAGCTCAAGTGTTTTCTTATAGTTCTGTTGTGAATCAAACTTTCCTCAATGGCCCAGAACTGGGGCTGAAGCTGAGGAGCAACAGACCAGAGAATCAGGCCCTGATTACTAATGTTCTAGAGCTTTGCTGACATTATAATACATGAATATATATGCAAATATAATACATCTTCCAAGCACCATTATCTTCTGCCCTTGTAGCAGGCCTGAGGTGGCTTCATAAAGTCACAGAGTCTATGACCTTACAATTATAGCCACCTGTGAAATGCACTAATTAAAACTCAGAGACTTGGGGGTGCTGTCAGTGAAAAAATGGAATTTACAGTTAAAAAAATCATTTAAAAAAAATAAAGCTCAGAACAGGTGTCTTGCCAATGGAGCATTTACAGGGCCATCGTAGGCATTAGTCATTGGTGTCCAGACACCACAGTGATGGGTGGATTGGAGATGGAGAGCTGGGACTTGAATACTCTACCTGTTTTCCAAGGAGGTTTTCTGATTTGCAGGATGAGTTCTGTTGGGTTACACTAAGCTCCTGTTTTAAAAAGACCTTCCCCTACCTGTTGGCTCTAGAACTGCAGGTAGTGAAGGAGATTGGCTGTCAGTACTGTCTATCAGAAAACTGTGGTGGTATCGTAAATTCATCGACTGCTCTTGTATCGTTTCAGAGATGACTCTCCCAATACACAAGGTCCATCAGGACGTAACATGTGAAAAGACCACCTAGACTAGGGTGACCAGACTGCAAATGTTAAAAATTGGGACAGGGGGTAGGGGGTAATAGGAGCCTATATAAGAAAAAGACCCCAAAACCGGGACTGTCCCTATAAAATTGGGACATCTGGTCACCCTAATCTAGACTGAAATGGGATGCCTAGTACCAATCTGTGGCCATTTAGACTTGCAATAGGGCCTAGTACAATACATCTACATATGAAACTCAGGGCTACTGGATGGAGAACCAGGTTATTTAAACCCTTTTCTTCTTGCACCATGGGCTCTGCAGGCAAGAGAGGCACCTCTGGTGAGACAGGACTGGCTCCATCTGCTTCAAAATCACAGGTCTCTGCCACTTGAGCTAAAAATTAATCTCTTTACTACTCCTTTGTCCTCCCTATGGATCAGCCATTAGAGGGTGACATCACTGAATCGTAAATACATAGACTGACTTTATTACATGAGCTTGGTGCTTGCCCGCCTGTTTACAGTAGAGTGGGCCAAAATCTGGACACCTTCTCTTGCTGGCTTCCGCTCTGCTGCCAAATGACTGCCCTTCCTGAAGCAGTGGAGAGATTATCACACATAAGGGAGACCTGTGTATGACCAGATAGGCCCAGGGTCCCTGGAAATGGCTCTGTTAAATGGTAACTGTTGGCATGAAGCAGGAGGAATGTCCAGTAATGAAAGGCCTGATCTGAAGCCCATTGCTTTCCATTGACCTCCAATGGGATTTGAATCTGCCTTTGTAATGTGCCCAAACAATGGGAGCAGGCAAATGGGGGGAGGTTTTAAAGTCATCCTCCTCCAGAGGGCAGCTGCTGTATAGCCTGATCATTGAGAATAAATAGTTTCCTACTAGGAGGCTCTATGGCATGACTATGTCTAGTGTGGTCTGTTGGAAACGTTTTTTTTGTTTTTTTTAATTAAGCTGTCATTTTAAATTTCAGCATTTTTTCCAGGTCCTGCTTGCTGGCAGGGGGCTCTGTGGGGACCTGTGTAATCTGGGCCTTGCACAGTCAGTTTGTAGATAGTCAGCCTAGAGTGAGCTGCTGATCTGTTTCAGGGAGCAGCCTGCTTTGTCTCGCTCTGTTTTGAGGTGCTTGTGTGTTAGGGCTCTGAATTCTAAGAAATAAAGTCACATTATATTGCAACCTTCTGGCAAGAGTATTTTGTTTTTAATCTAACTTCTCTGTTTGCCCTGAAATAGAACGTGTAGGAATTTAGAGATCTCTACTTCCCAGAAGTGCTTGAGGAAAGAGGACTATCTATGTGGAGGAAGGAATGAAGCCTGAGTGTTGCACTGCCTTGGCTCTGTCTTTTTATGCTTGTACACAGAACTCCTCTCATCTGTAACTATATTTTGACTTTAAGAGGAGTGAAGGATGGGAGGCAGGCTAATGCACACTCTATTTCTGTAGTGGCTGATGACAGGATCACTTGGTAAATGACAGGACTGGAGCTGGGAGAGTATCCAACGCCTGGCAGCATCTGCCACAGGCTCCTTGCTGTGTGTGCATGCCAGAGACGTCAAGGGCTTGAGTTCTCCAGGGATTCCTCATGTTCTTTGTTTTGTTTTCTTTTCCCCAATCATGGCTCTTAGCCTAGATTTGCTGCATCATTTATATTTTTATTTGTTCCTTCCGACTCAAATTGGGGAGACGCGCATCTCCCGATCTAGCGGACCAGGGGGGGGATTAATTATTGAGCATTACGATTATCATTCTTTTATTGTATTTATGTAGTACTATCGGTCTGCATGGTGTCTCATGAATAAAAGACGAGACCAGGCTCTAACCTGAGGATCTTACAGTCTAGGCATTAGACACATTGCACTGACTATGTCTACACTGCATGCTAAGCCCGGGTCTACGGGACACAGGCTTGTGGACCTGATATTTACAAACCTCTGCTTGAGCATCCATACTGCATTGTAAATCTGGTTTACAGTTGCTGGGTTTGGGTCGCACAGCCGTGCTAACGCGTCCATACTGCACTACGCAGACCTTCTGACTCAAGTCTGTGGCCTGACCTATGTCCACATTGCTAAATGAAAGGGCTTGGATCTGAATCACAACAGAACTCAGGCTCTGACTGATGCCTCTGCGTACTATGGTCCTAGAACCAGGGTCCTGACTTCTTGCTGACCTGAAGTAAAATGATTTGTATGTTCGGGGAGGGGGGCTCAGAACTGAATCAGAGCCCAGACTTAGTTTTCAGTGTAGGCTCCCCACTGTGACTGCAATATTGTCTGGGGACAGGATGGCAAGGGCGGACATAAAGCAAGGGGACAAAGAGACAGAAATAGCCTAGGGAGCATTTTTCCTCTTAAGCACTGTGTTGGTGTCCTTGAATTGCCTTGTTTTGTAACACACAAATCTGTCGACCAGGCCTGAGCTGGATAATGGAGAGTCCAGGTTTGTGCTTTTAAAGCCAGCCATGCTGCCACCATTTGCTGGAGCTGCATCAGGAGATAATTGGGCACTCACATACGATGGTGGTAGGTGCTGTATAAGAACCTATATAGAATGCCCCTGCTCCAGATAGGACTTGCCAGACTGGATCAGAGCCCAAGTCCATCTAATCCAATATCCTGTCTCCAACACCAGATGCTTCAGAGGAAGGTACAAGAACTCCACAGTAGCCACTGTGGGGGAAATCTGTCCCACCCAGAAATCAGGAAGAGACCTAAGGCTGCTGTCGGCCCTGAAGCACAAGGTTTACTTGTTGTAATTAATTATGATTTTCTTGATATCCTTACAAATATCTAACCCCTCTTTGGATAACCTGCCGAGAAGGAATTGCTATCCGGTTTGGGAGGGGGTCTACTCTTCCCACACCGAACCAGGGCTGGGAATACAGCCATACTTGGCTACCGAGACCCCGCCCCTCAAGAGGTGCAGGGCTTGTTCCCAGTGGAGGAATGGCTTCAAAGGACACTGGTAGGCCAGGAAGAAGGGGAATGAGCTGTGTGTGGCTCCAGGAAGCAAAGTTGCTGCTGAGAGCTGGGCTGGGCAGGGCAATGGCTTTGTGAGGACTGCTCAAGTGTCCGGAGCTTGCATTATGCACTCTCCCCTCAGGAGTTGAAAGCCCCAAGAGCGAGTGACTGCACAGGACACTAAGAGACCAAGGAGCGTCTGCTAAACCTGTGACCACGCCCCAAATTGAGGTGCTCCAGAGTGGTAGGAAGTGACCTGAGGGAAACAGAATTTGGGGTAGTGCAGTAACTGAGCCAGACACTTTGGTATAACCCTGGGTCAGGACCTCTACACTGCTCCATAATTAGAGCAGGAACAAAGCCCCAGAGCTGAATGCCCTGTGGACATTGCATCAGAACTTGTGGCTTGGGCTCATTTCTGTGACTGATGGGACTAGAGCTGAACAAAACTCAGAACACTAGGGGATCTGTTTTAATAAGCTGTGATTATTATTTTTTATATGCAGTTAGTCCTAGTGACCATAGAAAGAGCTGGACAGAAGAGGGAGGATGGTCTCTTTGTTCTGTGTTTATGTGCTCCAGAGCACAGTGGAATCCTAGGTGCTACCAAAACATAGAGAATAAATAGTAATAATAAAGTATGCAAAGACCAGAATAAGATGGCTCCATGCTGCCACCATGCCTAGCATTCTTCAGGCATTTGGGAAGGTCTACTTTGGTGCATACTTTAGGACCACTTGTACATTTCAGCTGGTGGAGACTATACTAGCTTGTTTGCTTAACAGACCTGAGTGCAGTGAGCGGAGTACATTTACTTAACTAGCTTCCCATTTGCATCTGAGTGCAATTCAAGTTAGTGAAGGCTTATATCATTCTAGCTACCTGTGCAACCTCTTCTCTCCCCACATATTGTTTCAACAGTTGCTCCTGCTGACAATCCTTAAATTTAAACACTGGAGGCAGCAAACCAAATTCTCTGCTGGTGTAAATGGCCCATGGAGGAGCACTCTTTTACCCCAAAGGACAGCATATTCTAATGAAAGGACTCCATTGCTCAAGCTGCTGGGTTTTTTAGTTGGGATCTAAGAGTCCTTACCTCTTAGACTCCAACCTCTCACCACAAAGTGAGAAGGAATTTCTATCCGCTAGTCAGGCAGTCCACCCTCCCCACTCACCCAATGAGCCACTCTCTTTTGGGTGTCCACCCTCCACTCCTCAGCTGTGCAAGACTGGGGTTTGGTTAGGGTGACCCCTCACCCAGGGCCTATTCACTATGGCTCTTTTTTCCTTTGTGTTGCACAATGCGGGTAATTAAATTTCATTACCCCTACACTCAAAACTTAAATGAATTTTAGCAAAAAATGAGTAACATTTTCAAAGTGGAATGGTGAGTAACAAAAATGCAAATAAAGTGTGAGCCCCTCTCTTCTTCCCCTGGACACCAACAGACAGAAGTAGATGTAGTTTTATCCTTCAAAGCTTCCTCGGGGCTTGTACCGATATAAATAAACCATTATTTGACCCATAGTCCCTGCTACAAGTAGCTTAAAATGTAAAGCCGTGAACCTCTTTGGAAGACATCCGACTCTTGTGTGTAGCCTTTTATTTTATTTGAAGTGAATTTAGTAATGTGGTATTACACCACCGTGGGTTCGGCTCCGGTGGCTACAGTTTGAAGCTCACAGAGTGAAAGTCACCTCTGCTACTTGCTTCAGATTTAGAGTCTCTAGGAACACATAAAGAGCAAGGGTAGTGACCACACATACAATTACAAGGTCTAGTCTGTTTTACACGTTTTATTAAAGGTACAGTTAAAGTTACAATTACCCAAGCACATAGAAATTCTATACAGACCTATGCACAAGTTACAAATATCGTTATACTCACATCCTTAATGATATTCTTGAGGTTTGATGACTGCCTTGCTAATAGATCATCTGTAGAGGGATGGTTCCTGATGGAATTTTCAATAGGGAGCTCAATTTTCCCAGTTTGGGCACCCTCTTCTTCTAATGTGAGTCCCTGATTATACCTCATTAGCATTTATACACATAATGCACCGTGCGGTTAGGGCATTTGTTAGAAAAATGTGACTACCGGGTATCTTGTTAGCCAAAATTGATTTTTCGCAATATCACCCAATGGTAAATCTTTTCCCATAATCTTGTGGCCTAGGGTCATTCTTTGGTTACTTATGTCAAGCATTTCTTAAGCCTATGGCCTAGTATGGCTAAGCTAAAATCTTATAGGCCTCAGCCTGTAAGCCTTGTGTTTCAGCCCTACTTACTTAGATACCTAATACATAATTATCCCTTCTAACTACTAATCAATCTTATACTTCTATAATCCCACAATTTAACTCTATTTAGCATATGATTATATATGACATAACATGTTAGTTAATCATAACATCACACAATAAATGAACAATAAACTAAAATCATTGGCTACAGCACACAAGAGAAATTCCATACACTGCAGGTTATAGCATCTTCCAGAGTGTTCATGTAAAAAATGATTATGATTCTCCTGCAAGAGTTTTGAAAAATGTTTCTTTTTTAAAAGTACTAGGAGAAAAAGGGTTATCTCTGTGGGGGGAAAAAAAGTTTGTTGGTATTTTCTGAGTTATCAAGATGCCCTCTCTGCTTGAGTTTCCATTTCTTAAATTATATTTTTTCCTGAAAAACCCATTTTCGGTCACAGTAATGAGCAGATAAACAAGGGATAGCACCAGATAGCTGTAGAGTGAATGGAATAATTCAGAGGAGAAGCATTCCCCACACACCCCCCATTTCCCTGAAGAGAATGTCAGCTCCTAAAAATTTATTCATCTAGCCTTGAGATATGCAAGCCACATGCATAAATAAATAAGCCTCTGAATGCATGCCATAGGGCTTGGCAGTGCTGCAGATATTAAAACATATTCAATTGTCCCTGACTATTGAAGATGTACAATTATTGGGTGTTGTAATTAGATAATGAAAGAGCTGTCCCTAATAAATCTACCTTATAGCTTTCAGGGCTCAGT
Source organism: Mauremys mutica (assembly GCF_020497125.1). Classification (NCBI taxonomy): domain Eukaryota; kingdom Metazoa; phylum Chordata; order Testudines; family Geoemydidae; genus Mauremys; species Mauremys mutica. Next base: position 6,078,669 of record NC_059081.1, on the reverse strand, counting down.
GTAGCCAAGAGCATGAGTGTTTTGTTGAATGCAAAGCTGGGTACAGAGCTATTTTTATTAAGTAAATTGTCTCCACTACCACAGTGTGGGATGGGCATTTTTCCCCATCAGTATTCTGGAATCTCATAATTATAGAAGGGAGATTTTAAATTTGTTGATGATAATGAGTTTACGTAACTCCAAAATGGGTTAGAAGCTTCATGTAGTAGTAGTTGTCGGTAAAGAATATAAAATGGCAGCTGTTAACTGTTGTGTAGGACCAAGAGGCTCCTAATGAGCAAAACATTAAAATACCTACGATTTCAGTGGCCCTACTCAGGCGCTTAAAGTTAGCCATGTGCTTACATGCTTTGCAGAAGAGTATTACAGCGGGTTAAGACAAGAAGTGAAGAACACGATACCCCACTTGAGGCAGGTAGCTAACCTACCTCTGCTTAGGGTGACCAGATGTCCCGATTTTATAGGGACAGTCCCGATTTTTGGGTCTTTTTCTTATACAGGCTCCTATTACCCCCCACCCCCTGTCCCGATTTTTTACATTTGCTGTCTGGTCACCCTACCTCTGCTTAGCTTTCGAGAGCTGATGAGATCACAGATTGCAACCATCTTGAATTTCCCAGGAGACTAAAGAGTTACTGTGTAGCATAGATTGGCCAATAACAAATCCAGAAAATGTAAATTGAAATGCTTTGAGAAAGAAAGGACGGTCTAGCGATTAGTGCACCCACTGAGGAGCCATGAGTTCTTGGTTCTATGACATGCCCAGCTACTGTCTTGCTGTGTGACCTTGGGTTTAATCTCTCTGGCCCAAATCCTCAAAGGTACTTAGACTCCCAACTTCCACTGATTTTTGGTGCAAGTCAGGAACCTTAAATGCCCATCTGTAACCTGGGGGCTAATAACATTTATCTACCTCCCAGGTAGGTTGCAATGTTCACAGTATCAATGTTTGTAAAGTGCTTTGAGATGCTTAAAAAGGCGTCACCAGAAAAGGGTTACATAACATTCTAATTATTAATAAATAATAAATCAGGCAGTTGTGACTGAATGAATTTCATGAGGCTGAAAACCAGAGGAGGCTGTCGGGTGAGAAGCCTTTGGCATGGGCCAGTGTCTTGGCCCTCCTGTAGTATTGTAATGCTTCCTAATGGGATCCAGTGGTGCAAAACCAAAAAAGTGAATGAAGCTTTTTTTGAGCCCTCAAATCCTTCCGCTCTAGAGATGAAGAGTTAGTGCTTGGGTTGGTTCCTCTCTTATTTCAATCAGTGCTTCATCCCTACCAGTTACCAGCAGGAATATGTAATCAACCACTTGTGTGTTAAAAGATGAGTATAGTTTGCACAGAGGTGGACATAAACTCTGTAGAAATGGTGCCCAGGAGGTGAAGACATCTAGATCCAAATGTCACCAAAGGGCTGTTCAGTTCTGGGGTTTTCCTTCAGCTGCTTATAGAGTCAAGGTTAGTGGATGATAAGATCCATTGTCCAATATAATGACCAATACAAAATATCCCCAAAGATTGGTCTTTTCCAGGTCTGGGTTTTGGTGGGGGTCCATTTACCATGTGTCTGCATGATGTGACCCTGACGTGGGGGAAGCCTGTATGTGCTACTGCAAGAATAATAACGTAATACATTTTCAAATCAGCAATCCCCACCAATGACCACAGCAGTTGCATCAGGCAACTCGCTACTAGGATTCAGAGTAGCAGCTGTGTTAGTCTGTATCTGCAAAAAGAACAGGAGTACTTGTGGCACCTTAGAGTATTATTACATATTCTGGTTTAATTAATAAGTAAAAAGTAATTTTATTAAATACAAGGAATATGATTTAAGTGGTTCCAAGTAATAACAGACAGAACAAAGTAAATTACTAAACAAAATAAAATAAAACATGCAAGTCTATGCCTAATACAGTAAGAAAGTGATTGCAGCTGAAATCTCACCCTCAGAGATGTTCCAATAAGTTTCTTTTACAGACTAGTCTCCTTCTAGTCTGGGTCCAGCAATCGATCCCACCCCTGTAGTTATTGTCCTTTCAGGTAACTTTTGGGGTAGAGAGGCTATGTCTTGAGCCAGCTGAAGACAAAATGGAGGTGTCTCCCAGGGGCTTAAATATACTTTCTCTTGTGGGTGAACACCCCTCCCTCCCCTGTGTAGAATCCCAGATACAAGATGGAGTTTTGGAGTCACGTGGGCAAGTCACATGTCCATGCATGACTCAGAACTTACAGGTAGCAGCCATTGTTCACATGATATCTTGAACATCCTCAGGTAGACTTCTTGTATGGATTGGAGTCTTCCAAGATCCATTGTCTGTTAAGTGTTTCTTGATTAGGCACTTAACTTGCAAATTCCTTTCTACAGAAGCTGACCAAATGCCTTACTAAGGCTACTTAAAAGCAAACAAGTACACTGCCAATATTCATAACTTCGAGTACAAAAATGATACATGCATATAAATAGGATGGATATATTCAGTAGATCATAATCTTTGCAGAGATATGTTACATGGCATATGTAGCATAAAACATATTCCAGTTATGTCATATTTACTTTCATAAGCATATTTCCATAAAGCAACGTCACAAGCAAAACCTTCAGTTTTCTGATTTTCTCTCTCTTTATGACACCTCCCCCCGCAAAAACAAAACAGTCAGTGAAAAGATAAAGTGCTTCTGAATATTTTTTACAGAAAAAAAATCATTTTCCACTCAGCTCCCCTCATCATTTTAAGTTTCATCAGTATTGAAACAGCACTTGAATTACTATAGTTTCACAAACAGAAGACATTGAAAAATCCAGTAAGAGAAATAGTCCCACAAACCCACCTCTATTAAAGGAAAAACAATGTTATTGTGATTTTATTTATTTATTCATTAAGCATTGACAATGTGACTGGTACTGGACAAGAAAACCCAGATAAGGACTGCCCTTGCTCTGAAGAGGCGTTTTTTCTCTTTTGTAGTAGGACACAATATCCCTTCATTGAAAAGGAAAAGTGCTTGACATTTCAGAATCATAGACAGACCCTATGAGGCTTGGATTACTCTGAGATTCAATTTCACAGACCTCGAGGCCAGCTGGTTTTGGTGTCTGGCCCCATATTTCTGTCTCACAACCTGCAGCTTAATTCAAAAAGCAATTTTAAGCGTATTCTTTCATAAGGTTTGGACACTAAGGAGATGTTCTCAGGAAGCAAAGTTAGAAAGACTGGGCTATTTTCCTCCACATCAATCTCTCTCTAGACAGGCTATCAACAAACACTGCACAATGTACTGTAAAAATGGCTACTTCTAGAATCTGAGAAAGAGCCTAAGGAAAGTATTACAGAGCCTAAAAAAGATCAATAGTAACACAGAATCAGAGATGGACCCCCCACCAAAACCCAGACCTGGAAAAGCCCAATCTTTGGGGATATTTTGTACTGGCCATTATATTGTACCTCTATAGCGGGCCAAATCAAACAATGGATCTTATCATCCACTAACCTTGAGATCAGAATTCTGTGACTCTATAAACAGCTGAAGGAAAACCCCAGAACTGAACAGCCCTTTGGTGACATTTGGATCTAGATGTCTTCACCGAATAATGAAACTTCCCTACCAAACAGGGATGTTGTGAGGATAAGTATTAGCATTTGTAGTATAATAATGCTTCGGGGAGCCGTTTTCGAACAGGGACACCATTTTCAAAAGCACCTAAGTTATTTAGGAATCTCAGTTGAGTGGGGTTTAGATTCCAAGTTCTCTTAGGCAATTTTTACTCAGGGCCTTGTTATTCATACACAGCTAATGACCATCCCTGCCCAGAGATCTTACACTGAAAAGGGACGAGACAGACTAAAGATGAGGTGGAAAACCAAAACAGATGTAACGTGACTTGCCCAAATGACTTCAGGGAATCAGTGGAAAAGTTTTCGCTAACCCCCTGATCTCCTGAACCCCCGTCTCAATGTCTATGCGCTACTAGATCACATGGCCTGTCCAAATAAGTCAATGCATTTGAGATCATAGGTATGAATTTACTATGCATGTGTCCAGGCTTTAAACCGGGGCATGGCTTAGGAGAACACATCATTTGTGACTTGTTATATTTATGTTCTTTGCTGCTCCTTTTGACCATTGCTGTGTGGAAATTATTGGCAAGATGTCAAAGGTAAAATAAATTGATTCTCAGAAAAGCACGGAATTGGAAATGACTATCAAAAGAGAACAATTAATCAAGCAGAAGACATAGTTTAAACATATCACAGCTAAGGAGAAACACGTAGGAAAAAGATTGGCTGTCTTAGGGCTGAAAGTGCAGAACTAGAGATGGGAATAAAGAAATAATAGCAAAGGTATTAAGGAGACAGTTTCCATCCTCCTACGAATAAAAAATATGGACATTTGCTTAAAGCTGATATCAGATTTGCACATATGAGAGACACAGAATTCAGAAGATAAAAAATAATGTGTGGGTATTCTGAAGTGGATAAAGCATCAAGGGGAGTGTTACAGTGCTAGGGGGAGAAAAATACAGACATTGAAAAGCAGTTTTATAAGTGCTCTCAGCTCAGAGTCAGGAGGAATCCTGGAACAAGAGGAAGTGGCTAGCATTATAACATTACAACTTTGAAAATGACACTAAAAAAATGCAACTTCTCGGCTGTGGAGTAGTAGAATCATAGAACTGGAAGGGAACTTGAGAGGTCATCTAATCCATTCCCCTGCACTCAAGGCAGGACTAAGTATTATCTAGACCAGTGGTTCTTAACCTGGGGTGCACCCCCCCCAGGGGTGTGAGATGCCCTTTCTGGGGGGGTGAGACAGGCCAGATTTCTTTAGAAGGTAAATCATTGAAAACACAAATTAAGCCCAGGCACGTAAGTACAACTACTTTGTTTCATCAAACCGATGTATTTATTAATATTATAAATTTTTAACAATTACTGTAATATACAAACAAAAATAGATCTAGGTTTAAAGAACTGACCTACTTCAATGATTTTTGATAAGGGGGTGCGAGACCATATTTTGAGAACCAAAGGGGTGCAGGCTGCAGTAAAGGTTAAGAACCACTGATCTAGACCATCCCTGACAGGTGTTTGTCCAACCTGCTCTTAAAAATCCCCAACGATGGAGATTCTACAACCTCCCTGGGCAATTTATTCCAGTGCTTAACCACTCTGGCAGTGAGGAAGTTTTTCCTAATGTCCAACCTAAACCACCCTTGCTGCAAATTAAGCCCATTGCTTCTTGTCCTATCTTCAGAGGTTAAGAACAATTTTTCTCCCTCCTCCTTGTAACAACATTTTATGTACTTGAAAACTGTTATCAAGTCCCCTCTCAGTCTTCTCTTCTCCAGACTAAACAACCCCTTTTTTTTTTTTCAATCTTCCCTCATAGGTCATGTTTTCTAGACCTTTAATCATTTTTGTTGCTCTTCTCTGGACTTCTTCCAATTTGTCCATATTCTTCCTGAAATGTGATGCCCAGAACTGGACACAATACTCCAGTTGAGCCCTAATCAGCGTGGAGTAAAACGGAAGAATTACTTCTCGTGTCTTGCTTACAGCACTCCTGCTAAGACATCTCAGAATGATGTTTGCTTTTTTTGCAACAACGTTACACTGTTGACTCATATTTAGCTTGTGATCCACTATGACTCCCAGATCCCTTTCCGCAGTACTCCTTCCTAGGCAGTAATTTCCCATTTTGTATGTGTGCAACTGATTGTTCCTTCCTAAACGGAGTACTTTGCATTTGTCCTTATTGAATTTCATGTTAGTCTCTAAGGTGCCACAAGTACTCCTGTTCTTTTTGCAGATACAGACTAACACAGCTGCTACTCTGAATCCTAGTAGCGAGTTGCCTGATGCAACTGCTGTGGTCATTGGTGGGGACTGCTGATTTGAAAACGTATTACGTTATTATTCTTGCAGTAGCACATACAGGCCTCCCCCACGTCAGGGTCACATCATGCAGACACATGGTAAATGGCAATCCTCACCCCCAAACAACTTAAAAAACACATCTTAGCAGATGGAGGAGATAAGCAAGCTTGCAGGGTAACAAAGCTAATTGGCTGCTTTTGCACAGACAAGCAGTGTGCACAATTAATAGCCAATCACAACTCTCCACTTCTCTTGCAATTATCTAATGATGGGTTAATATCTATATACATCACAGCAGAGGTGAGTTTTGAGGAGGGCAGAGTGGTGGTTTCCAGATTTTGGACAAGAGTTTCACACATGTAAGAGGCGGTATGGGAAAAATGCCCCTGCCCACTCATGCTGACAAGTGGGTCATCAAAGCTGGAATTCTTGGCAGACCTAAGGAGTCACAGGCAGCAAGACAAGAACTGCAGTGGGAACAGAAACCAGGTCTTCTGAGTCACAGACTTTTGTTCAATGGCCTGAATGATGCATGCTCAATAAGTTGCATGAGAGCTATTCACTAAGGTGGTCAAAAACTTTAATAAATGAAAATGGCTTTTTAATGAAATGGATTATTTTTTTTTTTTGCAAAATAAAGTCTATTTTCATTTAAATATGGATTTTCACTGAAAAAGCAAAATCCGCAAAAACAATTTTTCCTTCAGTTGCCAAAAAGCATTGTGACGGGTTGGATCACAGAAACCCCCTTGGGGCTGCCAACTGATATGCTGAGACTACCCCTGAGCCTGTTTCCCCTGGCAGCTTGGGACTTCAGTGCCCTGCCTGGCTTCGGCCAGACCCGCTAGCCTGCTGCAAACCCAGACCCAGGTCTGAACCACGCCCCCCCAACAGCTGCAGGCTTAACTGAAAGCAGCTTAAGAAGTGTTCCTGTCTCCAACACTCAGATGCCCAGCTCCCAGTGGGGTCTAAACCCCCAACCCCTGTATAAAGCCTATACAGGTTAAACTCATATATTGTTCACCCTCTATAATACTGATAGATATGCACAGCTCTTCCCCCCCACCCCCGGCCCCGGTTTGGTAGGGAAGTTTCATTATCCCCATTCTACGAGTGGAAAATGGTGGCATACATGCCTGGCCTGAGGTCATCACACAGGAAGGAACAGCAAAGACTCAGTTTCATGGATTCATAGATTTCAAGGCCAGAAGGGACCATTGTGATCTTTCAGGCCGACCTGCTGTGTAACACTGGTCCTAAAACTTCCCCAAAGTAATTTGTGGAGCAGATCTTTTTAGAAAAGTATCCAATCTTGATTTAAAAATTGCCAGTAATGGGAAATCCTCCACGACACTGAGTCAATTTTTCCAATCGTTAATTATTGTCACTGTTGAAAATGTATGCCTTATTTCTAGTCTGAATGTGTCTAGCTTCAACTTCCAGCTACTGGATCATGTGGTTCCTTTCTATGCTGGATTGAAGAGCCCATTATCAAATATTTGTTCCCCAGGTAGTTTTTTATATACTGTAATCAAGTCATTCCTTAATCTTTTCTTTGATTGACTCAAGGAGCTCAATCTACTCAGTTATCATTAGAAGGCAGGTTTTCTAATCCTCTAATCATTCTTGTGGCTTTTCTCTGAACCCACTCCAATTTATCAACGTCTTTCTTGAATTGTGTGCACCAGAACTGGACACAGTATTCCAGCAGCGGTCACACCAGTACCAAATACAAAGGTAAAATGACCTCTCTACTGCTACCCAAGATTCCGCTATTTATGCACCCCAGGATTGAATTAGTACCTTTAGCCACGCGTCACACTGAGAACTCACGTTCAGCTGATTATCCACCACCACAGTTACTGCTTCCTATGACAGAACCCTCCCATCCAAACCTGTAAACTGTTGGGATTCCTTCCAACACCTTTTCTACTCAGCTTACCCAGAACACCTTGTCCAGTTCTGGGAGAACACTTCATCTAAAAAATTCAATTCAACTCCAGGTTTTGTCACTCAGGTTCCTTTATTTGGCATACAGCCAATACTACGCTGAGTGGATCAGACTCAAAGGCAGCGGGTGGAGGCAGGGTATATCACAGCTCTAAAGTTATACAGAAACTTTCTCCCTTTACATATATTTACATATTTCACTGCATTTACCGTACATTACATCACACATTTTTGGACTGGCTTGGTTACTTTGCAGGAAACAATCCCAGTGCGGCATGCTCATTCCATGCATTGTCCAGGGTTAACCTACTCCTTAGCTCATTTTTACATTACTAATAAACGGTTCTCTGGGTGTTCTCCCTCTTATCTTAGCTGGCTCAGACATCATCTTTTTCAGCCTAATGATTTGTTTACCTCCCTAATTCTGTCTTCCAAGAAATGAGGTCTCCCTCCAGGTGTTAACTACTCATGTCAGGCCAGGCTTCCGCTACAGAAGCATGGCCTACATTCTCTGGTCCCAGATGTAGATGTTCAAATTTATCTATATTAAAACACATATTGTTTGCTTGTGCCCAGTTTACTAAGTGATCCACATTGCTCTGTATTAGTGACCTGTCCTCTTTGTTATTTACCATTCCCCCTATTTTTGGGTCATCTGCAAACTTTATTAGTGATGATATTATATTTTCTTCATGGTCACTGATTAGAAATGTTAAATAGCATAAGGCCAAGAATTGATCCCCGTGGGACCCCATTAGAAACACACCTGGTCTGTGATGATTCCCCTTTACAATTTCTTTATGAGACCTATCAGTTAGCCAGTTTTTAACCCATGTAATGTGTATGAGGAAGACTCATGAACAACAGGGAATGGATGTCGGGGAGGAAGAGTGTGATAGGTGAACGTTAGGCTGTGAAGAAGTGCCCATTTGGAGGGGATAGAATGGTTGAAATGTTAGTGTATCTATGCCTTGTTTAGCCTCTGCCCACTAAATGGATTTTGTGTGTGTGTGTGTGCGCAGTTGTGTATGTGTGTGTTTCCCTACATTAGGGCCCAGTCCATCAGCAACTGAAGTGAGTATGAGTAATGAGTATTCCATTGTCTTCAAAGGAAGCTGGGTCAGAGCCCTAGGACTTGACCCTAAAGGACTTAAACATGTGCTTATCTCAGGTTCATTGGGGCTACCTGTTCTTAAAGGTAAGCACTTTCTTCAGTGGTTTGTTTGGGTCGGGACCTTAATGAATTGGTATCTTTCTTCTTCTTCTTCTTCTTCTTCTTTTTAATCTTTGCATTTAACATAGAGATCATGATCTAAAAAAATCAACCAGAACTCCATTTCCCTAACGGCCTCTGGGAGGTAATTCCAAAGATTAGGCAGACAGCTACTTCAACCCAAGGGATTTAGATTTGAGAAAGGTAGACCCCTGGGGTGAAAGGCGGAAAAGGAAAAGAAACAATTCTGCTAAACCACAGGGAGCTAGAGAGTATAACATTTCAAATGGTAATGTAAGGATTTTAAAATCAGTGGGGTGTTTAATAGAATCAGGTACAATGCAGCCAAAGTGGGCGGAAATGTGGTGATCATTGAATTGAGACTGAGCATAAAAACCTAGCTACAGCTCGGTTACATAATTAAAGCTAGAGGAGCAGAAGGAGAATTTCAATAATCCAGCTGAGAAGTCACCCAAGTATGGACTGGTGTCTCAATAGCAGGAAAAAAGTATTATATATATTTAAAAAGTAGGCGGCCAATTTCTTTGTGTTAATCATTTAAAAAATAAAAGGTGGTTTAACAAAAGGGATGATGTCTGAGACTCTAAAACAAGTGACAAGAAGACAAGTTAAACAAGAATCAATCTAAGGACTGGAAATCACACACTGGGAAAATGAACTGTATCACTTTATGGAAGCCAAAAGGTTATTGGGCCAGAACTTCAGCTGGGGGAAATCCATGTAGCTTCATTAAATTTGATGGTGCTATGCTGATATCCTCTGCTAGTGTATATGGCCCTGGATCTGACTTGTGTTTCCACATTAAAATGGACATGGGTCTGTTTCTGTACAGGGCTTTCTCAACCGGTTTCCTGCAATTGCCTTTGCTTGGAGTAGCTCCACTGAGGGGGTATGGATTAGTGTAATCAGTCATGAGCGCTGGCATTGCTGCTACATGTAAGCCTGCCCTTCTGTCGAAGGAGATAATGATGGAAAGAGGGTCTCCTTATGGTGACTCCTGGCCTGTAAAGAGAACAATATACTATTGCTCCCTGACCAAAGCAGCAGGTGAGTATGTGGAGCCTTCTCGGGTTGTTTCCATTGGCAGGAGAAATTGATAAATATTTGCACAGAATGAACAAAATCCTGTTTCCCTGATGGAGTAGGAACAAACAACCGGAGAGAGTTTTCTCGCTCATGGGTTCCACGCCTGTCTTTCCAGCCAGCACTTTGTCCAAAAGAAGCCCTTGCTCTTGGCTTCCCATCGGTGCCTCTTTCCCTGTCTGCTGACTTTCTGGTTCTTTGTGCTTATGACACACAGCCCCATAGGTCAATGTCCCAACTCTGGCATTTTCCCTCAGTCCCAGGGAAACACCTTGGGTCTCGTGGCTCAGCTTCCACTCAGGCCTTGCCAGTGTGGTTGTGGCCTTGGGCAGTGACTTCTGTTGTTTCAGCAGCAAAGAATCCTGTGGCACCTTATAGACTAACAGACGTTTTGCAGCATGAGCTTTCGTGGGTGAATACCCACTTCTTCAGATGCAAGTCTGTTGTTTCAGCTACTGGTGAACAAAGGGGTATGTAATTGTTCCCTTAGTTGGCCTGAATGAAAGGTGGCTAGTACATCCATCAGCTCTGTGATTGCCCAAGGATCAAAGACACACTTGCTGGTATCCACAATACATTCGTATACACTGTCCAATCTACCTATGGTGGTTGGCTTCTTCCTACGATCATCAAAGTACCAGTATCTAGGTGCCGCTGACCTCAACTGTTAGTTGTACTGCAGGAAGTGGTTTCAGATAGAAAAAGAGATACTGGATTTTGGTGTGAACACACTTCAGAGAGTACAGGAGAAAGCCTTTGACGTCCTCTCTTGTTAGGATTTAAGCAGCCATAGTGGCTTTACTTCCCTGATGCCTCTCAAAGGAAGGTCTGATGATCCTGCCCAGTGCAGGGGCTGAGAGCTCCACATATAAGTACAAGGTGAAAAGTGATGAGCAGGACAGAGCACAGAGGAACCCAGTCCCGCAGTAATGGGAGCGCTGCTGCATAGGCACCAAGTTCCTCCTGTCTAGTAAGAAGTGAGCCCAAGAAAGGAGCAGGTAGCTAAGTTATTTGTTACTATAACGATGAATGCGCTTAAGCTCCAATCTACCTGGGCACAACCATTACCTGGCCGCATCCCACGCCTCTGTTACTCTGTAAATTAAGGAGGAAGCAAGCAGGAGGGGTGAGACTCATTACCGCTCAATGCCGAGGGCTGTGCCACTTACCCTTATTTACGCCCACTATAGTCTCTGCTGACACTCACATTGGAGCACGACACCACCTCGCAGGATCAAGGCGCATGACTCTGTACAGTATACATTTCCAGCACTGAAAATGAACAATTAATCAGTTACCATGCTATTAATTTCTCTTGCCTGTTTAAGTCCTGGTGTTACAATTCCTTTCCAATGGAGCGGCTAAAATAAGCAACTGATTTCTTTCTAATACCTGCCCCTATCGTCCGACAATATATGCCTCCATTGTCCTGTCCCTCTGTAACAGATCCCACCCTACAACAGGCAAAGAAGCTGGCATGAAGGCTGGGCACCAGGTGGACGAGCAGTAGCAATATGCCACTTTGCATAAGTTGCATTCATGTGTTGGTTGGTCGGCCAATGGGCTGTTGTTCTTAAAAGCTGATCTCCATCTGTTTTCCCTCTTCCTGATAAAATTTGTGTAATACATTTATCAGCTACCGAATTCATGGCACGAAACTAACAAACAAAAAAATCCCACTATTTAGAGAGGGAGCACTTGCGTATAAACAGTTTTTAAAATCCTGCACTGACCCATTGTCTCTGCTTTCTAAACACGACGTTGTTAAATGTCAAGACCAAGGTTTCTCTGTGAACTACAAAAAATAATGAAAAGTTGCTCTTTTTCGTTCATCCAGTGTTATTACCTTTTTAAATCCATTCATATTAATCCTGTCATGACCTTGAAGGGTTTCTGTACAGATAGACCATAAGAGGTGCCTGGCGTTCTACTCTGCTTTGAAAGAGCAGATGTTCTTAAAGTGAAATAAGCATCCGCTCAAACAAGGATGAAAATGCATTTCCCTGACAGGCAGAAAGAGAACACTTCTGTTATGACTGACAAGAAAGAAAGAAAGAAAGAAAGAAAGAAAGAAAGAAAGAAAGAAAGAAAGTCTGGGATAAAAGTGATGGAATTAGCTTGAAAACTTTGAAAACAGAATATGTCTTTTCACCACACAGACAATTGCAGGTATATTCTGGGCCTGATCCTGCTGTCAATGGAAGCTTTGCCATGGATGGCAATAGGCCCTTGATGCAGAATAGATTCCCAATGTTATTTCAAGCGCATGCTCATCACCCACTTCTCATTGTAGCTGAACTACGATTGTTCTGTAGCACAGGGGGGCAGTGATACAGAGGGATTTTGCACACCCCTTGAGAATTCGTCATTAGCTGCTACATCAGGGATTAAACCAGGGCACCTCCTGAAAGGAAAGCATGTGTCACTACTGTTATATCCTTGGGGGGAGCCGGTTTAGGAAGAAATCAGTTGAGGCCAGAGAGCTGACAGCTAACAAAACCACCATTTTATTTACAGAGACAGAGAGCTCACTCAGCCGGCTGAAGCTGGCTGAGCTAACCCATAATAATCTAACTCAGTTGCCATGGCAACAAAAACCATGACAACCAAATACACAACAACTACAGCTTGAGCTGAAGAGTTCTTTGTGGATTGGCTGTAGACTCGTAACACACACAGACTGTTGTGTTACACTGGCTCCAGTTGGCCTTGGGCTACCTAGGGCTGGCTCTGTTTCTCCTGAATGACCATTGATTTTCCTGCTTTAGTATCATCCGTAGGGATTGGGGAATGAACGAGAGAAATTAAAGACAAAGGCGGCAGTTAGAAGAGGTCTTGATTCTCCTTCCATTTCCTAGTGTATTTGGTTTGTGTGTGGTTGATGCTCAGGTGATGGGCATCAGTTAGAGTGAGCCAAAAAGTAGAAACCACTTTCCTGCCATTTTCATCCCACAGGTTTCAGAGTAGAAACTTTTGGTAACGGCTCTTTATAGAGAATGTCCAGTTTAAAAATGGTTTGGTTTCTAAGTTGTTTGTCGGTTGTTGAACTCCATTTTGGGGGTGGGGGGGGGCTCTGCCCTTTCTCGCCTCTCTTTTCTCGCTTCCCCCCATTTATCCCTCTCTTCCATTTTGCCACTTGAAATAATGGGAGGAGAGGGAAGTGAAGAAAAATGAAGGGGGAGAGGAAAGAAAAGAAATAAACCCAAAACAAATAAGCTATTTTTTTTAATTTTCCAACTTTGGTGAAAAAAGGGGAAACTTTGAAATTTGTTTGCAAAACTTTGATTTAGAAAGACAATTATTTTAACCCAAACCCCTCATTCCCCCCCCCCACCATTCACTGCAGTGCTAATATAAGAACTTAGGTGGCTAGAAAGGACAGTATTCAATTTTTAGTTTTCTGATGAGCCCTGAGGTTGCCCTGCTCTAGAAAAGTGAGCTGTCTAGGGGGCTCTGTCCTCCTCTCATAGCAAGGGTACAGGAATTGAGATGGAATAAGGGATAAGCATACAAGTGTCTTCCTTAGAAAGATGTTCTCCCCACCTTTGCTTACGTGTGTAGTTCCTTTCCATCAATTTTAATAACATTACTCCTGGAGCTAAGTATTACTCAGGCTGATTATGAGCAGCAGGACCTGGATCTAAATTAGTAACTTTTTGCCAAGGTCTGATCAAAGCCGTATCTAACCGTCTACAAAGCCAACCACTCTGTCAATATCCACTGCTCTCATTTTAAGTAGACTGATTTCCCGCCCCGCATTACATCTCTGCAGCCAACAGAAGGTATCTGAGAGTTACTTGCAGAGTTCTCCATAAGATTCTGTTCAGATTTTTTAAATTCTTCTCATCAGCTCCTTTTAATTTGATTTGGTGTATTTAGTAAATGTACCAGTCCCTTTCTGTGCGAGATTGTTTATATTTCTGGAGCGCCTCTGCCTTTTTATTTTTCCTCATATCAGCTCTTCTGGCAACAATGACCTATATTCTTCTTCTTCCTGTTTTCTCTATACAAAAATGAGCTTCACAAATATGATCAGAATGGGTTCCATACTTCTGTTCACACTTGTTATTGGTAGATTTCCCATACTCTATAAGCAATGATTATTAGCAAACCATTAATTATAATAATATCCATGATGAATTTAGCCTCTTATTTGGTTAAAGAACTGATCCTGAATTCTGTAAATATTTTTTCTTTATTCTTAAGTTTTCACCATATAATCTAGCTAAATATTGTTGACTTGTGTCACTGAGAATTCATCATCTGATATGGTTATTTATTACTCATTATTCGGTGCTGTGTAATTGGCCACTTAAATTGCATGGCGTTCTTTCTACTTTCTTTTTGGATAACCAAAGATGTATAAACAGACAACATTCCTGGGGGTAGGGGGACTTTTTGCTTTGATTTTTTCCCCCCAAGAGCAGTAAAGAGCCAGTGATGGGATGTTAAGAGGGCTTGAACATGGCTACAGTGTTGGCTGAGGTATATGATTTTCACAGCAGAGGTTTGGACAGATTGTGTGGGGATGAAATGAATGTCAGGAAGTCTGGGAAAGAAACGGTTTCAATAAACAATGAATGAGGTGATCAAGACTTCGCTGGTGGGTTTGGGGTGTGGATCAAGAGACAAGGTGGAATTTTGAAACGTCCAGTGAAGTTTCATGGGGGAAGTTTTGCTGTTGACTTCAGTGGAAGCAGGGATCAGCCAGCATCGAGTGCTTTCCAACCCAGAATTGTTTTGTGCACCTTGGAGATGAGACCTGTCCACTTGCTGATTTTTCAAACGCCTGGGCCTTTCGGTAAAATGGAAACATAACTCTTGAATTTCCAGTGTCTCTTAGGGAGTGTTCTAATGTTTGGTTTTGTAATGAGAAAATGACAATATTCCCTTCAAGTGGTTTTCTAATGCCAGTGCTAGGTTAGCACTTTTTTTTTTACTTGGGAGTATATTACATATATATGAATAATGTTTAGGCTAAAAAACAATTAAAAAGACAGGAAACAAAAGTAAAAGTTGCCACCCTGAGATTATACCCCATGTTTGTTTGATAGTAATGAGAGCTAACATCTACACTATCAATTTTAGCCTTGAATTCCACGGCTTGTGACGGTTGGTGTCAGAACATTATGATTTACATGAGGGTGTGCTTTTTTAATTCAATTAATAGGACATTGCTACTTAATGCCAGTATAATAGGATAGCACCACATACATTGTATTTATATGTGTTTCTGTAACGTTTTTTATTATGGTGAGTGACCTCAGGCCCAGTGGTAATGCAAAGGGCATGCTGATGATTTGAATGCATTTAGTCTCAATATTTCAAAGCACTTTACAAACATTAATACATGATGCCATAGAACATCGCTGTGATAGAGCACACCCTCATCCCAATCAGGAGGAGGCTAATGACCTCCTCTGGGCTCAGTGTCACTCCCACTGACCAGACAAGAAGCAAAGATCCATATTCTCAGCTGGTGTAAATCAATATAGCTCTGTGGTCTACAGTGGAGCTCCCCACAGAATAATCAAGTCTCCAAATAACCATGTGGTGCAGGTCAGTATAATTATACCCATTTTACAGACAGGAAAATATTATGTGCACAACATACACACAAAGAAGTTAAAGTATTTATGCTTTTAACTTTTCAGATGGTTGTAGTGCAACCTTAAAACACAGGAACCAAATACAGAGAGAGACAAAGCAGGCAGCTCCCTAAGGTAGAGAGACACAATTCACCCCACCTTGCTGTAGGCTGGCTCTTTGCAGACTGACTGCTTAAGGCCCAGATTGCATGCTTCCCTACAGAACCCTCCAGCCTTCAAGGAGGGCCAGGAGAACCCCCTCCAGACTTGAAGTGACAGCTTGTAATTTCAACGTTTTCAATACACCACAGACAATTTAGGCACAGAGAGCTTAAGCTACTTAACCAAGTCAACAGCACAGCTGGGGGTAGATCTGAGTCCTAGGAGTTCCAATCTAACCATTAAATATAATGCCTTCTCCATTTATATGTTACTTAGAAGGATCAGCGCTTTTACGTGAAGTGAGAAGGCCTGACAACCACTGTCATGCTTCCTCAGAAGGCCCTAGTTAGCACTTATTCATCTGGGACATTGGATGACATAGTATGTGCTTTCAGTTATACTTTTCAGCCACTAGATATATCTGTGTGGTATATGGCAGTGGTTTTCAATCTTTTTTCATTTGTGGACCCTTAAAACATTTCGAATGGAGTTGCGGACCCCTTTGGAAATCTTAGACGTTACAGTATGCGGGCCCCTGGGGGTCTGTAGACCACAGATTGAAAACCACTGGTGTATGGCATTCCAAACAGGGTGTGGTCTCTGATAAGCAAAAAAGACCAATCTGAAACTCAAACTGGGTGGAAGCCTGTTTGTGTCTGTAGTTGTAGCTCCTGTATGAGTAAAATATGGCTGATGCTAGCCTGCTTCTTGCCTAACTTCTAAGGTACCAGCACAAAGAGCCCATCTCAGAATAAAACATTAGCTAGCCTTTTCCCCTGGTCTGCTGATAGATGGCAATATGATGAATAAGCCAGTATTTTTATTCCATTATTTGCTTGGCTGCAGAGCCATAGGTGATCATAGAAAACATAAACCGGAGATAAAAATATCTAATGTGCTATTCGTGCTTATTTTATTGGATGGGGTGCAGGGTTGATATGGCCGCTGTTTAAAATTCAACAGCACAATTATTACAAAATGCAGTGAGCAGCAAATCTTCAAGTCATAAATAAGAAATGCTGAAAGTAATGACTAAATCAATAACACCTATATCCCGAAGTATGTTCAGTTTGACTTATGTGAAATATCAATAGTTATTTATAAAGTGAAAAGACTTATTTAACTTTCAATGGATCGCTGAAAGAAAAAGATCCTTAGACTAAATGATAAACTCACCCAAATACACACAAACACACACACTCTCTCTCTACATTAAGAGCAGTTTGTTTCCTGCTTGCATGCAATGTACACTTTGCAGTCTCAGAGCCAGATGCGCCGGTATGCTCAGGCAATTTTACATTACATCAACCACGCTAGTCATCTGATGATGTCACTTCCTGGCTTGGGATTCTTGGCTTCCTGGCTTGGGATTCTATGAATCCTGGTGTGGAGTCACCTTTTCTGTAATTTCTCCAACTTTTTCCATGTATATTTGATTTCAGCACAAATCCTAGCCACACAATTCCATCTGATACCACGGGTCAGATCTGGTCCCCATGTCTTGTACAATTTATGCTGAAAAAGTCTTTGGCCAGATCCTCAGATGGCAGAAATCAACAGAGCTTCATTAATTTCAGTGGAGCTGTGCCAGTTTATATCAGCTGTGGATCTGGCCCATTGTGCTTGAATTGGGAATGGGAGAACAAAGCAGCCAGACATCTATCTATTCATCCGTTCATTTTATTATGCTGTGCCCACCTTGGTGGTAATTTGAGCCTGTCATCTCAAGCCTAAAATTCCAATGTAGAACCACTTGTATAACGTTTAATTGAAGCCAGATGCCTGCAGGGTACCAGCAGGGAAAGTACTAAGTTATACGCTTGGTTTAGGGATTCATAATGTCCAGTTGCTTAATGTAATGACAAGTCACATTAGTATAGATCACATTTATTAGACTGATCATAATACATGCAACCGTTGCTCCTCTCTAACACTTATTTTTATCTAATTTTCCAGAGAGCAGTATTGCAGTATATTTATAATGCAGTATAATTTATATATTGCAGTATAATTTATGATGCAGTACTGCCCAACTGCCCCAATCATTTAGGTTTAATTGTGTTAGGTGCTGTACATTCCAAAGCCCTTTTCACAAACAGCTGTCAATCTAAAATGACAAGTGATGTATGAAGGAGGTGGAAGAATATGGAAGCAGTCAGTTGTATACAATATTTGTGTGGAGAGATACCTTTGTTGTCATATTTTTTAAAATACATAAAGCAATGTCAACAAACCCAGTCTGCCCTTCCAGTCACCTCTAATGGCTGATTTCTTGCAGGTGCCATAGCAGAAGAGAAGTTTGACTTAGAAAAGGTTAAAGGCCTTCTGAATGCGTTCAGAGCGCCTAGAAAGTATTCTTTAAAAAGTAGATTGAAGAAGGGCCTGGAATTTTCTGTTCTGCAGTGACTGCTAGACAAAAATCTAGTCTATACTCTTCTTACATAACAGTGAAACCGTACATAATGGTGAAACTGTTCCTAAAACAATTATGCTCGCAGACTAACAATCTCTCATTTACATAGTACCTGATGGATCCCAAAGCACTTTACAAATACATCCTGAAATTACAAAAGATCGTTTCCACCTTTACTTGATATCCAGACACCTCTGCTGTAAACAAAAACCTCTGTTGAACAGAATGACACAATATAATAGGACATAAAGGGAAGGCTATCACAGCCAGCTGCAATGCCACTGTCTTACAATACCTTGGTCATTTCTGACGGTCTCCCATCCAATTGTGGTACATTCCTGATGCTGTTGAGCACAGAAGAGGTGATTAGATTACAAGCCGTTCCAAGCTCTATGCTCCTTCTTCCTACTGCTCATCGTGTATCTAACATTGTGACTGCTTTACTCATGCACTACGATTTCCCATCTTAACTCTTCCTGTAGACTTTCTAGTCTCCTTTTCCCATTAGTGTCTCACCCCCTTTTGTCTGTCTATCCCCCTACACTTGGAATCCGCTCGCTGATCCTAAACATCCTTTTCCTGCCACAAATCCTTTTTTGAGTAACATTTCTTTCATTTTACCACCCAACACTGATCTGAAAACCCCACTCCCCACACCCTTGGCTTATTGTCATTTCTTGCTGGGTTATGTCTTGGACTAGCCAATAAGCCTTGTCTTTTTAATTGTTCTCTGAGGCATCATGCAAATAACAAACAATAGTCACCTTAATAGCAACAATACAAAGTATATCAATTATAGTAACTAGTGATTATAGTGGCAGCATGAGTTACTATAGTTCCTTCGCCCAGATAGCGAATCAGCTCTGTTGTCTTACACTTGCATTGTGGGCCTGAGCATGTCTCTCTTTAGTAGGTGGCACCAGAAAGCAGGGGAGAGACTGATACTTGGCTGCATGAGTTACTCCTTTTTCTCAAGTGCTAGGGTTTGCCCTGTTGCTTCTGAGGGTATGTCTGCAATGTTAACCTGGATCTGTGGAACCCGAGCTTGTGGAGTCAGTAGTTCCGAGCCTGCGCTTGAGCATCCACACTGCATTCTAAACCTGGTCCTACAATTGCTGGACACAGCTCTGCTAATGCATCCAGGAGCACATAGAGAATGACTATAGTGACCACAAACACAGCTGCCAGTAAGTTTGTCTTTATTATGTGTCACTAAGCAGATAATCAATGTCACAATCACCAACACACACACACGAAACCATGCAATACCTAGCACTGTGTTCATACTTGCATTCCCAGAAATATCATGGAGTTGGGTGGACGTCTCAACAGCTGGTCATCAGTGGAGGGGAGGGGTCTTCTGATGGGGTCTTCCCTCCTCATCTGTACCAGGGAAGCATTTTTATTCATATGTTCTGACAATGCCTACCACCTTATGCATATGAGGCTATCAGCCCCTTTTTCCTTATCTGTACCTTAACACTCCACAAATTTTGGAGTACCCCAATTTTCATAGGTTGTCCTTGTAGATCCTCTTATTTTCATTAGCAGTTTCATTAGCATCAGTGTAAAGCATCCCCATGGTAACCTGGCGTGACAGTAGAAATTCCCATGATGTTACAAATTGGGTGTCTTACCATCTAGATGGGTACATTGTGACATATTTTTTTTTCTGAACATCCCACCTTGGCACATTCCTGTAACTTTACTGGTACGGCGTTATTCCTAGGTCACCCGTTTATGTCAACCCTCATTAGGTCTCAGGCCTAGTATGGTTAAGTAGGCCTTGCATTACAGCCTAATTTTGCTTATATAGCTAATACACATTCATCACTCATAAGTACGTACCAGTCATACACTCCTATGATCCTATCCTACTTAAACCTATCCATCACACATTAATTAATTATACTTAACCACAACAATAAATCCCCTATTAAATTAAATAATTGGCTACATTTGTGTGTATGCAGAATGGGAGGTTGGGTCAAACAGGAATCAGAGCCCAGGTCTGATGTGCGGTGTAGACATCACCGCACAACCCCCGCAGGAGTCCGGGGTTGTGTCTCCATTGATGATTACGATGTATCATTACATCATACGCAATTGTGGCTCACACACATGAAGCTATCCAAAACGTGTATCTCACTTGCTAAGAGAGGCTGGTAGTTTAGGGTATAGCATGCACAGCAGAGGACTAACAGGAATTTTAATGCCGGTTCCTAATGAGTGCATGGAAGGTTATTTTTAGAGTGTTCGGTCAAGAAGCTATTTGCAGTGAGTTACACCATCTTTATTGAACCTAACTTATGAACGATGGTACAGATTCTTATGTGCCCATAGATGGCATTCTTTATTAACTAGGTCTCTACAGACATGTATAGCAGATATGTCTTTTATATAGCACTCCAACTAGCGGCTACAGTGTCCCATCTAAAACATTTACATACAACCACAAGACTGGATAGGGCTCAGATGAGCATGATCTTCAAAAATGCTGTCCTGATTAAAGGACTTTTATCCTACAAGATGGCTAGAACATCAAGAAGTTAAGGACTCCAAAGAAACTTCTACAAAGATAGGCCAGAGCTGCTAAAAGAATTATTTGGAAAAAATTGAAAATCCAATTATAAGTTGAATGGTATTTGAACCAGCGAACCTAGAAAAGATTGTGTTCTGCATGAAAGGGAAGGCTGGGATCTTTGAAGAAATTTGGTCTTTGTTCTTAGAGTTACATGATTAATTAGAGATAAGACGTGTTTCAAAATCCTTCATTTATTTGTAATTCCCAAGAGTTACTTACTTTAACTCAGCCCTTCTGTGCAAACTTTTGGCTGCAACCATCTCCTCCTCCCCACAACTTGAATTCCTTGTTTCCCTCTGTTACTTCTAGGAAATACGAATATTTAGAAGAAAGGATCCATTTTTTTCCTTTTATCGCTTATCCATATATGGCATATTGACATGTTTGGTCATAAAGCATAAGCGTGTAGATATGTATCTACAATATGCAGATCTCTGTTGATTTTTTTTTGTTACATTGGCGTATTTCTGTAATATTTCCAACTTTCTACATGACAGAATACTAATTGGCTACCATGGTGATTGCTACTCTGGGGCTTGATCCTGCACTATGGCAATCAATGGGATTTGTTTTTATATATACAAGGTGTCAACGGTTTAATAAATGGGTTGGTTTGCAAGATGAGACTTGAGTTTCTGTAACCAAGCTAACTAAATATCAAATAATTTTAAAATAGGCTAGCTGACATTTATTAAGATCTGTGTTTGATGTCTGACGAGCCTGCCATGGTTATTTTTTCCAGTATGTGCCGGTTAAATGCTTTAATATTCCATACAAAATTAATCCATTAAAAAGAGAAATCTCATTACACATGTATTGCTTACATAATTTTAAACTAATTACACCACAGCTACTATTAAGTGATTCCTACATTATCATAAAACCTGGAAAAAAAAAGTTTTACTGTTCAATTGATATTTCATTATCATAAAATGACTCTATCAATAGATCTAAATTAAACCCTTGTAGAAAATACTGCTAGGATGAATAACAGTGACTTGTAATTAAAAAGGAAACTCAAATCATTTAGGGCCAATATTTAATGCTAGGCTTGTAGTGATTAAAAAGGCAAAATTATGTGATTTCAATGGATGCTTTGACTGCTAGAGCAGGGTTGACAAATCTTAAAGTGTTTGTTTGTTTTTGATGGTGCCTGACACTGGGAATTAGGGGAATTTGAACATTTTGCTCCAACGATGGAAACACAAACTCCCCCACTGGGTTAGTGCCAGGAGAATCAAAAACCTGAAGCCAAGATTTTCTGGTATCCTCTAAATTTGGGGGTCCAAATTGAGACACGTTAATGGATCCTTATATTTTGAGGATGGGTGCTCTGTGCTTTCTGGAAATCAGGCCCTTTTAATGTTTCTCGAGCTGGGCTCCCAAAAATTTGAGGCGCGCTTTTGAAAATCTTGGCCTGAGAAGGTTAGAAATCTTTGAGGTCACTAGATGGAGCTAAGGGGAAGTGGCAGAAGGAGGTAAGACAAGAAAAAAGAAGCTGCAACAGTTGGTGTAATTGGAAATCCAGTCTAATTCTACTGACTCCTCATTTCCTTCAGCCAATTAGAATAAGCAGCTACAGATACTGGATATATGTCGATGTGATGGGGAAAGGTGTAGAGAATTCCAAGAGCTGAAGATGTTGCAAGGTTTCCGCCTGTGGATCTATGCCAACTATGTGTTTAAAACCAGAAAAAGCTCCATTTTTTTTTGCTTCCAACTCTGTTTTGAAATAAGAACCATTTGGTTTGTCCTCTTCACCCCTTTCAGCCACTGCTCTCAGCCTACCGCTTATGGCTGTGTCCTGGGCGAGCTGCACCGAGGAAAGGAAGAAAGGCCAGATTTTAAATTCTTTCCTCTGCCCTTTCCCAGTATCTGATTTTTTCCTATCACTAATCAAACCCACTCATGGCTCTCTAAGCCTCTTGCAAAGAGCTTCAAACAGACTTCCTCCCTGCCTGAGCCTTAATTCTGTCCCACACCTATCTATAGGTATGTCTAGACTACCCGCTGTATCGGCGGGTAGCGATCGATTTCTCGGGGATCGATATATCGCGTCTCATCTAGACGCAATATATCGATCCCCAAACGTGCTCTCATAGACTCCGGAACCCCACCAGTGTGAACGGTGGTAGTGGAGTCGATAGGGGGAGCCATGGACGCCGATCCTGCGCCGTGAGGACAAGAGGTAAATCGATCTAAGATACTTCGACTTCAGCTACGCTATTCATGTAGCTGAAGCTGCGTATCTTAGATCGATCCCCCCCAGTGTAGACCAGCACCATCTCCACTCTGCTTTCCAGCTGGTTTTCCCTCTGATGACCAATCTTTCCACCTGCTACCAGCACTTCCAAGTGGTAACTTAGAGAACTACGGTGAAGGGGGTAGTATGAGGAATAGAACAGTGAGTTGCATCCAAGGAGGAAGTGTAATATCCTGATCCAAACTATTCTAAGGGTGGTAAGAACCACGGTTTTATTTTTGTCCGAAAAAGACAGAGTTGAGGTGAAAGATTCAGGGTTTGACCTTATATCATTTTTTCTTTAGAAAGAAAATCAAATGGATTCATGTCCTTATCTTGTATTATTTTCATTAACATTATGACTTCAGTTTCTCTCCATGAGGAAGAAGAAGCAGCTTCTCAGGAGGTGTAACCCAGCATAGCTCAACTTACTTCAGTAGAGCTGTACTGATTTACAGTCATTAACAAGAGGACCCAGAATGTCCCTAAAACATAGAGAATAATCTCTGCAAAAGTACATTGTTGGTAACTCTCCTTTTAGAGAAACCTGGCAATTAAATTCTAAAGTCTGGCAGATGTCGTGAGTCATACAGATGTGACCCCAAATTCAAGAAGGATGGAAGGTTGATCCAGCTGTTAAATATGATTTATTCTCATATCACCATTGAGTGCCTCTAGATATTTGTTTTGCTTTTGCTAAACAAATATAAGCTGTTTTGAAAACAGAAGCATATTTTCCCTATCATTTGTGTGCTTGTTTTTATTTTATGTTTGTTATTTAGCAAAATATACCACTGAAGCTTCCCTTTGCATTTCAATTTTTGACTTGGGCAATGTGGCTCCATTCTTTTGTAACCGGAATGAACATTTCTTGTAGCAAATTAAGTATCTTAATTTGGATTTTAAAAAGTGTGGGTTTTTTTCAGATTAGAGATAATATTTTAATTATGCATAGAGTTACAGGAGAACATTTGTCAGAGCTGTCATAGGAATTTTATACTTTTCCTAAATGTCTGTGACTGTGTATTTGGAAGGTTGAATTTATGAGCATAAATGGATAGGTGGGTGGAGATCATTTGTACAAATTCTTTTGAACATCTAAAAGGAGAAGGGTCCTTAAAAACTGAAGTTTACAAAAGCCTGATTCCTAGTGAATTAAATGACTCTTTTTTGCAGCTGGTTGAAGTTTTCTATTCATATGAGTCACTGCCTCTGTAACCAAAGTCTTTCTTAAGCAGGGGGCAACTATTAAAGAAAACAGCTAGAACTACAGAGTCAACTAGACTTCCACTCAGCTCGAGTTCCAACTTTGTGTTCCTGTTTACCAGGGACTACATTATGCCTGAAATTATATCCAGCACTCAGAGACATCTAGTGACTACATAGCATGCTGTAAATAAACGTATCATTGCAACATACACATTTGCAAAGAAAGGAAACAATGCATTTGTCAGTGCTCCCAACCAAAATTTAGCTTTTAATACATATCATAGTTCTGAATAATTTTCCCAAATAGTCAACCAGTTCCAGTGTTAGGCTGCATGGTATTATAAAGCTCAGAGGTTAGATTCACTTACATTGGTGTAGAGAAGAAAAAATTATACTTTCCATCCATCTTAGGTTATATGTGTTCATTATTGTAATGTCTGAACACTCACCATTTTTAACGTGCTTATCCTCACATCAGACCTGTGAGCTAGGGAAATGATATTATACCCTTTTAACAGATGCAGAACTGAAGCTCAGAGGCCCTGTTGAGAGTTATGCACCTAAATAGCTTTAAGGATTTGGGCCTCAGACTATTTCTACACTGCCTGTGACACTGAGTCTCCCAGCCAAGGTCTGCAGACTTTGGCTTGTAAGGAATCAGAGTAGCACTGTAGAAGCAGCTGTGTACTCAGTGCTTTGAAACTGCAGCTCTGGCTCTGAAGCCCACGCCCCGCCACAAGCTTCAGAGACAGAGCCACAGCCTGCACACAGCTCTTTTTCTGATGGTAGCACAAGCCTGAGTCTGTGGACCTGGGCTGGGAGGCTTGGCGCTGCCAGTATAATTATTCCCATTTTACAGATGGGGAAACTGAGGCACACGAGGGTGAAGTGACGCACCCTAACTCACACAGGGAGCCTGCAGTTGAACAGAGACTTGAACCTGCATCCAACCAACCAAGCTACAACTCTACCTGCTATTTTGTCCTCTGAGCATTCCACACCTACTGTAGCCATTCCTCTACCTGCAAGCTTTCAACCTGCCAATGCTGTGATAGAGAAACAAGCTGAGAAATAAAGGTAACAAGCAAACTAAACAAAAAAAACCCAAACAAATAGTAGCACTATTAGAACTCAATTTTCACAACCTAAGTTTCATAATTCTGCATACCTGATTTAACTTCAGTTGTTAGTAAAAGGGAAACTATGCCAGGTTTTGATGGGACAGAGGTGAATGTGGATCTAAAATAAATATGCCATATGGCCAAGCACCCCTCCCATTTTTTTTCAGTTGTCATGTTGTGTTACTAAGTATGGGATCATGTCTGCCTTTGCCAGCCACATCACATTACAGCATGTAAAGCTACAAGACTGATTTCCAGCCAGATGTCTTTAATGTGTAATCAGCTGAACAGTGACATTCTGAAACAATGTTATGGGAGGCTTTAAAGGACAACTGAAGTGATTAGCAATAAGATCTGAGGTCGTTAAATAGCTATTTACTAACTAAGGGCTAGAGTCTGACAAGGTCTCATTTGGCTGTGCAGAGGAGTTGGGGAAAATAGAGATTCCCCTGGCTGTGTTAGAGTACCTCAGATCTCAACTCCAGGTATTAGGGGCGTGCAGGGGCTGGGTGGCAGATACTGCCCTGGCAAGAAATGGGAGGCAAAGTGGCCTGCTGGGGAGAGCATGGCGTGAACGCAAAAGACATGCATTTGATTCCCAGTTCTGCCACTTACCTACTAGATGACCTTGAGCAAATCGCTTCCCTGTCCTGTGCTTCAGTTTCCACATCTGTAAAATGGGGATAATATTACTGACCTCCTTTATAAAGCACTTTGAGATATACTGACACAAAGCACTATAGAGAGGTAGGTATTTTGATGTGACGTGTAGAGAAGCTAAGATTTGTACTTAGTTGATTCTAGTAATGGCTAAAAGCAGGACACCCAGATGGGGAAGAGACTCCCTAAATTTTAAACATAGATAAAGGATGTAATTAGATGTCTGAGTGCAGAGGAAGCCATATGTGAGAAAAGAAAAAAGCTCTAGAAAACTGTAGTATGAAGTGTAGTTGAAGCTGTGTCAGTCCCAGGACATTATACAGACAAGTTGGGTGAGGTAATAGCTTTTATTGGCCCAAGTTCTGTTGGTGAGAGAGACAGAGACACGTTTTCAAGCCACACAGAGCTCTTCTTCAGGCTTGGGAAAGATAGATTTTTAGTGTCTAGCAAAGTTACACATTTAAGTTCCCAGGCTCACCTTTTGAAATGTGCAGGTTTCCTTTGAGGATGAGGACTGAGAGGTCAGATATAGAGTGATCACTCTGGGAAGTGTTTATCCATGCGTGTTAGGGTGTTTTGGTCTTTTAACATTTTCCTGTGTGAGTTCATTTGAGAGTGTAGTGATTGTCTGATTTCACCCATGTAGTTGTTATTGGGGCATCTAGTGCACTGGATGAGGTACACCGCATGTTGTGATAGGCATATGTAGGATCCATGGATCTTGAAAGATGTGTTGATCATTGTAGCAGTGGAGACATTTCTGCACGTTTTGCATCTGTTGTTCTGCCACTCTCCACATGGGCCACCTTGAAGAATAATTTCTGGACAAATACAGCACAAAATGGCTGATCTAACTGAGATACATAGATGATATTTTCAGCCTCTGGATAGACAGCTTAAACTCCCTCATAGATTTCCACCACAACTTCAACAACTACCTCCCGTCCATTAAACTCTCTCTGGAATGCTCCTACACCAGCATCAACTTCCTGGATACCAAGATGAGCTTCAACAATGGAGCCTACCGACTACCATATACAAGAAACCCTGGATCACCACACCTACCTTCACGGATCCAGTAACTACCCCAAGCACACCAAGAAATCTATTATCTACAGCCAGGCACTCAGATACCACAGAATATACTTTGAGGAGAAAGTCCGGGATATATACCTTAGCACATTCAAAACTGCCTCCATCAAACAAGGACACTCCAACAGAGAAGTAGATCACATCATGAAATGGGCCACCTAAATACCCCAAGAGAACCTGCTTCAATACGGAAATAAACCCCCCTCTGGCCACACACCCCTACTTGTCACCTACCATTGCACACTGGGACCCAGATGGGGTATATCATCAAACAACTACAATCCATACTCAATGGGGGTCCAATCCTGAAAGAAATCATTCCTGAAGCCCCTCTTCTGGTCTTCAAACAACCCCCCAACTTCTTCAAGCTCATCTTCAGGAGACACAACAACTCAAAGCGGAACCAAACCCTGCCAGAATAATTGTTTCCTGCATGACTGTATATGACTAAAAAAACCCACAACAAGATAAAACTAGTTTCACACAGGAATGTAGTATCAGAACTATACACATGGAGTAGTCGTTTACTCTTCTAATTTTCCTATATACCTTAATTAGGCTAATTACAAAGTATGATGATGACCAGCATTATGGGGAAAGAACATGCCTCCAAATGAATCAACGGATGCCTATCAGTCATAATGGAGGGCATCATATTTATTTATTGTATTATTATTTGTTTAGCACTAGGTGTGCGCAATGTTGCCTAACTCCCATTGATCTCAATGGCATTAGGTGCCTAAATACCTTTTGAGGATCTGGACCTTACAGTTTAAGGGTTGGATCCAAGTGCTATGGATGGAGACAAGGAAAGTCTTCCATTGACTTCAGTGGGAGTTGGATCAAACCATAAAGGATCCTTCCAATCTTTCACCCAATGAAAATGTTGCCATTGACTTTAATGGGACCAGGATGGGGTTCTAAATGGAAGGACAAAGTGAATGAGACACAACACACACTGAGACATGCAGGGGAAGGTTCACAGTGGGTTTGGGTTTCTTTGGTCTGATGTGGGGAGAGGGGACGGTATGGCGTTATTGGGTTAGTGTAAAGCAATATGCTACTTTGTGGATTATAGAATGTTAGGTAAAGATGCATATTAAACTGAACTAAAATTTAAAAATACCTTTAAACAAAGCAAAGTAGTTTTGCGGAGACCTCTGATTGTGCTTCTAGTTCTTCTTAATGAGAAACTAACACGCTGAAGAGCTGCAAAGATGCTGCTTCTATGATATCTCTCAGTAAGTAAGTGAAAAAAAGCTGTAACAAAACAACTAATAATTTAAAAAGTTAGTGTATGTGCCTCAGTTTCCCCGATAGATGCATTTACATTGTTCTCTTTCTTTTTCTTTTTTTTTGTTAACAAAACAAGGCAGTAAAAGAAAGAGCCCAGGGACACCCTGAACAGGAGTGGTGGGACCGCTCTTGCTGCTACAATGTATGTATGGTGGCACATATCTGTAAAATGGTGGCACATATCCTCGGATGTCCGATGCTCCTTTATTAATTTTACCACTGTTCAAAATTGGCCATAATAAAAAAAAGGGGTCAATTATCCACTGGTGGGGCGGGGGCAATTGTAACTTAGCATCCTAAAAATATAGCATCACGTATTATCTGGGATTGGGCAGTCCATCGCTACGTGTGGGAGATGGCTCCCTCCAATAACATAGCTAAGCAGTATGTGCTGACTACATCTTCTATCAGCACATATGGATTGCAGGGGCAACACTGAGTCCCCTCAAATAATGTGTAAAAAAAAGGCAGTGCCAAGCTGCTCTTATAAGGTGGGTCAACACATCTGTTGGAAGGGAAGGCACTGGGATATGCCCCCACTGCAGCACATGTGTTTACCAATACCTCTGCGGGTGTTTGGAAAACCACTAACCCTGAAGTGCCTTTCAATTTGCTATTAAAATCACAAACACAAAATTTTTCAGTGCATTGGCCCATCATTATGCAACATACTGTTAATGTTTCTAACTATATTGTGTTTAATTTTTCATAAATAACATCCAATGTGTTTCTGCCGTTGGCACACATCCAAGAGCAGCTTTCAGTATTCCAGACAAATGCTTCCTCCTTCACAGTGTTACAACACACGCTTAACTAAAAGAAAGCTGTGTTTGCCACCACCATTCGAGTGGGGCATCTATGCCAACAAGGGAATATGTGAGGCTGTGTTACTAATAAAGCCAACAGTCATTATTGGCTGGTGTATGCAATTGTTGCTGTCCTAACAATCTGCTGCATACTGTATTGCTGTTTAAGTAAAAGACCAACAGTAAGCCTTGCCACCGTATTGGGAGGTGGGGGATGGGGTGGAAACCAAACTGGTGACCCCTCCCAACAAAATGTTGATTCGGGGTCAAGGAGGGGGAATGTCACACCCCAATGGCCCCCTCCCTCAGGGAGTCCCTGGGGAAGGCAGATCAGCATTGTATGTGGCTAATGCTGTTGCAAGCGTCGCAAAGCATTTTGGGGAGGGTCAAAGGTGTGTGAGTGGGGAATGGAAGATTCCTTTACAGAAATACGAGAGGCCAAGGGGCGGGGGGAGAGAGAGAGAGCAAAAAACGGGTTAACTCCACACTCCTGCTAGGCCCAAAAATAAAACACTCAAGGCCACAGCACACAACTGACTCTCGGCTGCCAGCCAAGAATGAGGGGGGTCCAGAGTGGAACAGACACAGACCTGCAGAGCCAGCCCATAACAAGCGAGGCACGCGAAGGCCAGCACAACCCCCCCCAAAAAACCAACAACAACAAAGTCTACTGTTTTGGGGAAAGTCGAGGAGACCACAAAAAGCCGGTTTAAACTGGCACGAAAAGCACCAGAAACAGAGGTCGTGGAATGGAACACCCCCCAAAAAGCCCAGGACTTAAAACCTTCCTAAGAGCTGGAGCAATTCAGAGAGCACAGCAGATTCTCGGATGCCCTGGGCCCAGGACAGCACTCCCATCCATCCTTCCCCCCATCTTCTTCTTACATTACACCCAAGCCTGGCCAGCTTTGGGGTAGCGTGTGTGTGAGTATGAAAGTGGGTTAGGGTTTGGGGCTCTATTGCTTTCTTTCTTCCCCTGAGTGACTTAGGAGGGTTCCCAGCACTCTCTGGTGTGATTTTATTATTGTATCAATAAAGCTTTAAAATCTAGACACTTGATGTGTTTCATCATCTCCTCCCCAAACGATCCTGCTTCGTCAGCCTGATCACCTGACGCTCCAGGCAGATTGGTAACAAAAATCTGTCACACCATCCATTTTCCCCAGCTGCATAGTCTCTGGTTTATTATTTATATTATGGTAGCGCCAAGAGGCCCGACTGAGCTAGGCAGTGTGCACACAGACACGCCCTGCCCACAAAGAGCTTACAGGCTGAAGAGACGAGAGAGGCAGAGAGTAAACAAAGGCACAGAGAGAAGTTGCCTACATAAGGTCAACCAGCAGATCAGTGGCAGAGCAAAGAAAGAAGCCAGGTCTCGTGAATTCCAGTCCAGTGCTTTATGCACTAGAGACAATGCTGCCTCACATGAAGACTTGTTTAAAATGTTACACAGATCTAGAGACAGAGTCTGACTTCCTGTATAACAGATCAAAATAGTTCATCCAGTAGAGATAATTAGTCGTCTCTTTTATGTCAATGAAGTCTATAAACCCCTATAATTTGACCTAGAACATACCTTGCAGAAAGACCTCCAATAGTCACTTCCCCGGGTAATCTGCTCCGCTGGTTAGTTACCCAGTTGCGACTTACTTCAATTTTCTCTAACTCATCTTTCAGCCTCTGCACTTTTATCTGCGAGTTAAAAGGACCCTCTAGTGTCAAGTATCAGAGGGGTAGCCGTGTTAGTCTGGATCTGTAAAAGCGGCAAAGAGTCCTGTGGCACCTTATAGACTAGCAGACGTAAATGGAACATGAGCTTTCGTGGGTGAATACCCACTTCATTGGATGCAAATTTCCACTACATGCATCCGACGAAGTGGGAATTCACCCACGAAAGCTCATGCTCCAATACGTCTGTTAGTCTATAAGGTGCCACTGGACTCTTTGCCCCTCTAGTGTCAGATATCTTCTCCTTGGGCTTCTCAGTGAGGAACGAAGCGGATGAAACAGATACAAAGAGGGTCACTGTCATATCTCAGTAGCCATCAGCTCCACTTCTCCATGGCTATATGTTCTCTGGATACTTGTTTAAACGTCTCACAGATGCCATCCCCTCCCTTCTAAAAAAAGCCCTAACTCACCCTTACACTCTGTCTTAGCTTCTTGCCAAGCTCAATCTAAACAGCTAATAAAATTACAGTCCCTCGCCATCTGCTCAAATCTCTTATTGATGCTGGGTTATTTATTTCCTCTCCTCTCAGGAGTTCCCCTCAGACCGAGTTGCAACTCAGCCTTCTCTGAACCTAAACTGACTCTGACTAGTACATTTCCCTGCCTGAATTCATTCGAGATGGCCTACTGTCCTAACGGTAATAATGAAAGCTTTCCCTTTTCTCTTCTTTGACTAAAATGTACTTTAACTATTAACCATGCAGTTGCCATGCCTTCAAATCACACACATCTACGTCTACCCCTTTTCACAGGAACCTATACAGGATCTGATCCAGTGCCCACTGAACCCAAGGGAAAGACACCCTCTGACATCCACTGTTGGATCAGGCAGTTACAGAGCAACGTGCAACCCTAGCACTATGGGGCTGGGCATAGGCCTATCTCCATTACATCTGGCTACCTTAGGAGAGGAGTTATGGCCTTTCTGCCTCTAAGTCACTGGTTAAAATCTGGCCTTGCTCAGCAGTGACTGAAAGTCATGACCATCAGATGGCTGTTTGGTGGCCTACATGAAATAAGTTGCTAGTCTCACTTCCAGGTCCAAACCACAGTTACCACCATGGCTGGCTGAGAGAGACCAAGGATTGGCTATATCGTGGAGGGTGAATTAAGCTCCCATCATCTAGAGCTGGTCCAGCTAGGTCAGGGTGGAGGCAGATTGGATAGCATCTTTCAGGCTGCCAGTGTGAATTCATAAGTCTCCTATCAGAATTTAGTTTAAAACAATCTACTTAAAAAACACATCCCCATCCACAGGGTGCAATAATCCCCTGACAGTGTTTAAGGGCACATCTACACTAAAAACTTAAGTCGACCTATATTAGGTCAATTTATGGCCACCACAGTAATTACTGCAGTCGTTCATGCCCACACTACCTTCCTTTGGTCAGTGGTACACTGTGTGTGGAGCTGAGAACCCAGGCTGTGAACTCCACTCGTAGTTCTCCAATGGGAGCCCAGATGCTCCTGCTGGGAGTGGAGCAGCCTCCCGGAATCTCGTCTCCCTGCTCAGAGCAGGACGGCCACCTGGGCTTCCAGTAGGGAGCTGGGAGTCAGGATCCTCGGTGCAGTCGGCTCCCAGAGGAGAGCCAGGCTCCTGGCACAGAGCGGGGAACCAGGACCCCAGGAGCAGCCGGGCTCCAAGCAGGGAACCTGAGCAGTAGCCCATCTGGGAGTGGGGATCTGGGAACATGCATAAAAATGGACAAGAATGACATTCAACAGCCAAGATAAGTAACATAGTGTCTACAGGGACACTGTGTCATCCTAACTATACCGACATAATCCCTATACTTCTTGGGAGGTGGCGTTATTAAGTAGGTGTAGCAGGGCACTTCCATCAGTGGGAGCAAGGCTGTAGTGTGTACACTGGCACAGTAAGGTCGACATAAACTGCCTTATGTCAACCTAACTATGTAGTGTAGGCCAGGGCTAAGAGGTCAGAGTTATCTCTCTCTACACTGATAAAATAGACAGGTTTGACATTATTACTGTTTTAGTCTAAATAATAAAATGATAAAGGGTCCTATTTGAAGGAGGAGGAGTGTAACAGGCTGTTAATAGTAAGGCCAGATTCTGCTATAAAACTGGAGTATCTCCATTGGTTTCACTGGAGATACGCTGGCAATGTGCCTTTGTAACTGAGGTCAAAATTTGTCCCACATCTGCTTTGAATGCCCTCAGGTGGAAGTTCTAATTGTTGTGCAACTTAATAAAGAAATACTTATTGGATACATTACCCAGAATCCTTATGAATGTAACCCTTCTGCCAGGTGGAGCCAGCAGCAACAAGGGCCGGGTTCAGTATCTAGGGGTTCCCTTTCACCAATACAACACAAAACCGGCTCGAACACCCATCCAATGACCTGGGACAATTACACACCACCCCGTGGGTGACTCTGAGGGGCAATGCTTCCCCTTTCGCAAACCCAGAGTCTGAGTGTAGCAAAAACTTTTAATAAAAGGAGGGAAGAAACTCAGCATTATTTTGGGAAAACAGCACAACTAGGGTTCATAAACATAAATAATGAGCAAAAGACCCACTCCCAAGTAAGTTGGGCAGTGTCCTTTTCCCCTCAGGTTCTTAAGTCCAGCAACCCAAAAGTCCCTTTAATGTGCCCGTCCCTCCTCTGCACCCCACTCACAGTTGCTGTCCTTGGCCAGTGCAGCCGCAGAGTTCAGAGGTCCATCCGCACAGTTCACCTGGGTGGAAGGGGGGGTAAGGAGGCACCTTACACATTCCACTCTTCGGGCACTTGCTTGTTGCCCTGTTGGCCGATTGTCATGCATCTCTGTGGGGCTCTGCTCTGGCCCTCTCCACCAGATGCCCCGATGACTGTGCCTCTCCATCAGCCACCCACTTGCTAAGATGTCTTCAGGGCCCACCACTTAACACAGGTGTCAGTGATTTCAGCTGTTAGTAGGGGAGCCTCACTGCTAGTGCACACTGTCCCAAAGTAGGCCTAATACTTAGACCTAGGTATCAGTGATTTCAGTTCTGCAGCATGTAACAAGACTCTCAATGCAGTCTAAATTAGCTAGCTCTTTTATTATACCACGGAGAGAGAAAAGCTCAAATGGTGTATAGGACCCTTAAACAGGGCCCATCCTACCAGATACCAGTACCTCTTCCCCACCATCTTTCAACTCACTGGGCTTTGGAACCCATATCCCTGCCTAGTGAGTGTCATTTGGTTGAGGGTGAGTCCCTCCATTGGGGTATGCCAGGTACAGTTCTGCTGCCATCGGTTCCACAACAACCCTTTATTACTCATGCCCCAATAACAAGGAAACTGGGGATCCAACACCAGCCACAAGTGATCATTTGGGCAAGCAATCCCATCATGCTGAGCACCTAGGCAGGGTGGGTGTATCGATGCAAACGAGATCAGCTCCTGAAGCCCTTTTCCACAGCTCACCACTAGATGTCAGGGGAGAGCTCATTCAGACTCTGCTTACACGTAACATCTTGGATCAGGTCATCATGAGGCCTGAACCCTCAACTTCCAGATATAAATACATGAGCCTTGACTACTTGAGCAAAAAGCCAGTTCAGTCAACTCAGAGGAACAAACTGACTCATAATACACTGTGGTCCAGCCACCAGGCATTTGGGTGCAAAGACTTGCAGCTGCAGGTGTACAGAAAACCACAGCAAGCTTCTGATACATGAATGAAATTTGATGATAAATGCAACTTTGCTAATAATTTTGCAATTTTTCATCAATAGATGTGTGTAACACATTGCTTCAGCATGGTACCATCAATATACAAGGGCTTGTCTGTGGGGGACAATCTGAATTAAAATGGATTAGTTAAACTGGATGAAACTGCTGTGTGGACACTCTTTCAGAATTAAAGTGACCTTAAGTCAATTGGGCATAATTCACACTAAAGTGAATTAAGTGCAACTGAATTAAGGTAACAAATTCGGAAGGAGTATTCACATAGCAGTTTCATCCAGTTTAACTAATCTACTTTAAATTTACACTTTTAGTTAATTTGGTGTAATTTCCCAGAGCATCCCTATGTAGACAAACCCTAAGGCTAGTAATAAAGAAGTGAGATACAGTGCAGCAATGAAGAGTAGCATTTTTTATCCCGCTGTAAGATGATCCACTAATAAGCTTGTCCTTTTAATGTTGTACTTTAGCTGAGAGATTCCAAATGAAACACCCTGAGGAGCTGACAGAATTTACTGTCTGATAAACAGCCAAAGACCTCACCTTCTGTCCATCTGCCACCACACATATAGATTTTGAACTGGGAACTGATGAGCCAGAAAAAGTGCAGTTTGCTACAAGTTGCTATGGAGCTCTGCACAGGGACCGATAGTCATGTTTGTTCTGGAATAAACCCAAGTGTTTCCTGTAACTGTTGATTATGTTGGACCGGTGGGGGTTGTGTAGGTGTTTAATTCACAGCTTTAAAAAAAGACATTCAAGTCTAGTTATGTTCTGCAAAGGGACTCAAATACCGATTGTGAGGGTCCATATTTATTCTCTACCAAGGACCACTAGATCAAATAGGCAAAAGTTCCAAGTCAAGTGATGATTTCTCTACCTGTCGGCATCACAAATTCAGTTGGGGGATCTGGAAATCAAGCTCTGTCTTTTCGGAGCTGATATCAGATGTAGGAATAAAGACTGTCCAGTCAGATCTCAGACAGGCAATTTTCATGAGGACATAGGAAGCCATTCTGTGTTCTGCTTCCAATCCCATGACTTGCATGTAGAGTGGCAGACCCTAAGCTGAGGTAAGTCATTGTAGCTCCATGAGCTGGCCTGGCTATTAAGCTGCATTATTAAAATGTGTGAATGCTTGAGGTGGGATCCTCACTCTCACCCCCCATTCCAGCCCTTTTACTGTCTGTAAAAAGGCTGGAGGGACTTATAGGGGGCCTAAAAGCCCCATGCCTGGCTGGAGGACCCCCCCCCAAAAGCCATGGCATAGTGGGATGTGCTACCGGTGGGCCTAGCAGAAAGAGTGACAAGTCAAAGCCTACAGCACTGTAGAGATTCTGGGCAGCACGGCATCCCATATGGCAGCCCAGGGGAGGCTGCCTATATTACGCTAGGGGCCTCTGCAGCCACTGAAACAGCCCAGGTTTGGGCAGGTACAAAGATGGTTTAAA
Source organism: Mauremys mutica (assembly GCF_020497125.1). NCBI lineage: Eukaryota > Metazoa > Chordata > Testudines > Geoemydidae > Mauremys > Mauremys mutica. The sequence continues at coordinate 6,042,487 of NC_059081.1, read as the reverse complement.
GTCACCTTACCAGCCCTGCCTCTGGACTGTGATTACTGTACTAAGAGCCTAAGCCCTGGTCTACACTACAAACTTATCTCCAGGTGCAGACGGTGTTATGTCTCCCATCGACATAGCTACCATCTCTTGGTGAGGCATAGTACCTACACCAATGGGAGAAACTCTCCCATTGGCATTGGTAGCATCTTCACGAAGCGTGTCTGCAGTGCTCTAAGTGTAGACAAGGCCTAAGAAGAGCAGCGCGCACTCAAACCCAAGGTTTTGTTGAGCCAGTAGCCACACACACACATCAGAGACATACTGGGAGCCATTCCATAGCTCAAAGTTTTTCAGACAGAAAAGGTGGGGTTCCTTTAATTGTCTTTTTTGTTTATCACAAAAAAGTTGACATTTTTCATAACGTTGCAATGTTTCGTTTTTCAAAGAAAGCCATTCCTTTGGTGCACTTCCCTTTCTTTATTGAATGCACTGGCAAAAGCACTTCCTTGGTTGCTGAAATCCAGGTAATTTTTTCGTTTAACAAATGGGGGTAGGTTTTTTTTATTGGTGTTTCATTAAAAATTGTAATAATAAAAAGTACAAAAAAATTGAGTCCCTCCCCCCCCCATGCGTTTTTTGGAACACTTCAAAAGGAGAAAAAAACCCTTTGAAATTTAGAAATTTTGGTGAAAATAAGTATTCATTTTTCATCATCTGTTTTAAGGGGATTTCATTTTTACAAGGCAATATTCCCAACCATAAGCACAACGTCAATATTAGCCATCACAGTAAACTGGGTGATTCCATGGGTTGCAAAATTATACTATAGGCCAATGATTCCTTAGCTCAAGTAGTTCATTAATGGAAGTGATAACTGATGAATAGACAGATGCTAAGGGTGAAATCCTGGTCCCACTGAAGCTGATAGAGTTAATCTTTTGCCCTACACCTTTTGAATAAGACTGAGGTATGGTTGGACCCCACTGTCACAGAGTTCATTGGATAATTTTAAGAATGTGTTATTGAGAAAATTTAAATTAAATGATTTTAAATTATCCCTTTTTTTAAAAAAAAAGGTGAGTACTGGAAACCAAGCAGACTTTTACTGACTTGGTCTTGGCACCTGTTTGTCTAAGGATCATGTTAGACAAAAATTCTCAAATGGATGGATCCACTGGGTTTAAACCTTGTTATGAACCAAAGGAAAAAAATTACAATGCAAACTTGTCACACACAATTAGAGCTCCAATTCTCTGGTGTGTTAAGTATCAATGCATTTTGGAAGGGTACAGTAACTATACAAACACTAAACAAATAAGAAGTGGCAAGATTCACATCCAGGCCCAGATTTCCAATAGCCCCAAATCTGGGAGCATTCAGATCCAGAGATCTGATCCATCCTCAAGAAAGGGGTTAACTGCAAAATTTTGGAATCTGGGCTCAGATTCCAAATCTCTCTCTCCCCAGAGTTCAGTGATGTTTGGACCCAGGAATTATATAAATAACATGAAACATGGAACATTGTGTATCCATTGGGAGGCCAGGCGGGATGTAAAAGTTATTAAAATCTCTGTTACTACTATATACTAATTGAACTTTTATATTACAGCAGTATTGTACACAGTTTTATTATGCCTATAAAATTGTGGCTGTTTCACCGAGATTTCAGCTGTGGCTTAGCTACATTGTCGACATTTTGTGCAAATACAATGAGTCTTCTTGAGCTTGCTGAAGTGAGTTGACATTATCAATTCAACACATCCCTTACTTTTAACAGCGATATAATGTTGGCTTAACTGGGGTTTTTGCTGTGGATTCTGGTGTTGTCGCTGCAGATTCCATTATATGAAGCAAACACTGGAGATGAATACCTGATTTTAGACTGAATGCCATTCTGACAATTTGAAACTGATCTGAAATGCCATCGAGGTAATACAATAAAAGAGAAAATTACTCCTCTTGAAGTAGCCACGAACATTTCATAATACATCAACGTATCTATTGGAAGCACAATGTTCATAAATCAGCAGATACAGGCACAAAAAGTAATATGGAACCCACCAACTCTTTCTGAGGTTATAGAAATCTCTTTTAGCAGGTGGCAAACTAGCTCATTTAAAGCAAGAATTAGTCTAAAGCATCCTCCAAAATAACAATATTTTGCACTTTGAGCCAATAGCGCATTTCAGCCGATCTCAAAGCATTTCACAGGGTATAAGTCATTATTCCAAGGGGCTGGTTCATGTGAACATCTGCCATTGCTGGAACAGAGGGCATATCCAATAGAAATCAAGGGACAATCTCCCATTGATTTAAACTTGCTCAGAATTAAGTCCTGTCCAACAACTCTGGAATGAAGTTCAGCACCATTCAGAACCAAAGAACCCAGGTAACAGCAGTTTAGGATGGATGCGGTTATCCCCATGAGAGAAGAAAACTCAGAATAGAGTCCAGCGTATGCAGGAAATAGACTTGAGATCTACCAGAATAAGTGTTCAATATATTGCAGCTGATTACCCTTCCATGGTGGTGATAAAGAGGAGCAGGTCCACTGAAATCAATAGAGATGTGGAAGTCGAGCAAGAACTGACAGGGATTTGAAGGGGATTTCAATGCACGACAGTCTCTGTTAGCAAGAGTCGGGCTAACGGTAACCCTAATAACGTGAGATTTGTAGAAGCGAGGAGTGTGTGAGGCGAGTGGGAAAGAACTGTGTGAGAAGCTGTTGCGACCTTGTGTAGATAAGATAGAATGTGGACTAGAGTCAAAGTAAGTGAGAAAATAAAGTTATGAGGATGACCTATGTATAAACAAAATGCAGCTGTTGCTTGCTACTGTCCGTAGAGTGTTGCTTATTATTGTCTGTAATACAGGTATAAATGCTTGCTGTAATTGTTTACCTGTAGAGAGACCTGCCTGGGAGGGGGAAACCCTGTGTCCTAGCGCACTCTCTCCCTCTATGCAATTGCTTGAGATAATAAAGTATCTGACTTTGCTGCACCCAACCAGAGAGTGAGAACTGTTTTTCTCTGACAGAGGTAAGAGCTATGTAAGAAGAGAATCAAGCACATTATATTGCAACTATATCAAAGAACTTTATAAGGTCCTACAGATTTGTCTTTCTGAACAGCATTCTAACATTAATATAATTAAGGATGAGATACTTATTCCATTTCAGTGGAAATAATTCTATGGAGCTAATTTGCAGCTTTTAAGCACAAAGATTTTTTCTGTTATTTGCTTTCCTTTATTAGCTAAGCTGTACTTTTGTAGTAAGTGGTTCGATAGGTTTAGATCCCCTTCACTGTAATCCACTTTATTACATTATAATAAAAGCTATGCAAGTAATGCTGGAGAAAAGCTGAATCTAGCTGCAACTTCCTGCTGGCAGCTCTAAACGCCTCAATGTTTCTTTTGGCATTAGCTGGGGAAGACAGTTTGAAAACAGTCCATGAAAGAGATTGTAAGAGGGCAGCTGCCTCCCAAGCGCTGCCCCTTGGTCAGGGGTGGCTCCTGCAGCCCCTTGTCTCTCTCCCCCTCTGCAGGGTCCCGTAAGAATGCCACACAATCTTTTTCGTGGGTAACACCATCCCCACCTGGGCCTGATTTAAGAGAAGTGGTTCAAAAGGATCCTCAAGCTCCCCAAATAAAGTCCACCATCATAACACAAATGTTCATTCTCAGCTTTGGCATCTTCTAGCTGGAAGCTCTGTTCTGTTCTCCACTAAGCCAGCTGGAGTTCAGCCACTCCTTTTTCCAGGCCCAGCTCATTCCCCCAGTCAGAGGTCTCCTGCAGGAGCCTCCTGCTCAGTGCAGCTCTTCTCCTGTCTCTGCTACAGCTTCCTCTTTGTAAGGCCCAGGTGCCTTCCTCTGAGCCCAGCTGGGCAACTGGTCATCAGTCACTGCTGTCCTAAAGGGGCCAGTCACCCTGTGACAGAAACCAATATCTCCTCCCGTTGGTTACCAAGACATCATCCAACCCTTGCGTTACCCCCACAGGGAAACTCAAATCATTACAATTGTTTAGATTGGTCCAAGTGGTTATAAGCAGGAGCAATGAGGTGAAACTCAGTAAAGGAAAAAAATAAGAGGGTTGACTGAGGAAAGTTGATGATGAGAGCTACTGAACTATCAAAGAATCTCCCAAAGGAAGTAGTAAAAGTCTTATTAAGGCCAAGAAAGGAAGGATAGTCTTGTAAGAACATAAGAATGGCTATATTGGGTCAGACTAAATGTCCATTCAGCCCAGTATCCTGTCTACCGACAGGGGCCAATGCCAGGTGCCCCAGAGGGAGCGAACCTAACAGGTAATGATCAAGTGATCTCTCTCCTGCCATCCATCTCCACCCTCTGACAAACAGAGGCTAGGGTTGTGATTAAGACTGGCCTGGAACTCAGGAGATGCAGTTTTTATTTCCAGTTCTGCCAGTGACTTTGTGTGACCTAGCTCAAGTCACTTGTAGCCATGTAGTAATTATAGCAGTAATCATAAGATAAAGATGTAAGGAACTGACAGCAGCAATGCAAGAGACCTATAGGACTAGACCTATAAGTAGGGCCCTACCAAATTCAGTCCATTTTTGTAAATTTCAGTCATAGCATTTTAAAAATCTTGAATTTCACAGTTTCAGATATTTAAATCTTAAATATCTTGGGGTTGTAACAAAGCATTAATATGTATTTAAAAACTGTGAAATATAAACATGTAAAGCCCTTAAGACTCAGCATTTCTCAAACTGGGGGTCCTGACGCAAAGCTAATGGGTTCACAGTATTGCCACTCTTACTTCTGCACTGCCTACTGAGCTGGGCAGGTGGACAGCAGTGGGTGCTGGCCGGGCACCCAGGTGTGAAGGCAGTGCCACCGCTAGGAGCAGCGCAGATGTCAGGGTGGTAATACCATCCCATCCCACCTCTTTCTCTCCTTGTTTTCCCTTTCATGACCAATCTAGTGTCTGGTCAGAGAATATTTCAGACAGCTAAGATGATGTTATAGCAAATGCAGGCCAACATTTTCAAAAGTATCAAGTTATTTTGGTGTCAAGTATCAGAGGGGTAGCCGTGGTTCTGTAATTGGCAAGCCATTCACAGTCTTTGTTTAGTCCTGAGCTGATGGTGTTAAATTTGCAGATGTTATTTTGGGGACACCTTAAAGGGACCTGACTTTTCAGAGGTTGGATTCTCAACACTTCGGGAAAGTCAGACCCTTGGAGGACTCTCTCAGATTGCTTACCTGAAAAATGAAGTGCTCAGAATCATTAGTCAGTTTTCACAAACTGGCCACATTCTGTTCTTGGGTTGGGATCTTTCATGGCTGCTGAACTGGCAAGGTCACTGTAAACTCAACACAAGGTTCACCCTATTACCATAGAGTGCTCCACTGTTCCTTATCAGACACTGATTAAAGGGTCAGCAAACTTCTGATTCCTCATGACCCCCTAGGGCACAGTCACCACTTGAACCCAGCCAGGTTCTCTCATCTGACACGCTCCAAGATACAGGGTTTTAATCACAAAGCTGCAATGCTATCTCATTTAAGGAAAAAAAACCCCAAACCTTCCAATGATGCTAATTGACCTTAATCTAATGTGATGTGTAGTACACTCAGCATGCAACTGTGGGAGGGAAGTAATGGAAGAATAAAAACACCTCTTAAATCTAAATTATATTTGAAATAGCAGATTAGATTATTTCCAATGTCCTCAGACAAACCTCTACCCGCTGAAATTTACCTTGAGATTTCCAGATGCATTAGGGGGTTGCGACATGACAACAGTAATGTTTTATAAGATAATCTACCTTGAATACTCCTCGGAAAAGGTATTCAAAGTCACACTTGCATTTTCATTATTGATATACTGTACTATATGCCTTATGCCTGCAGGGGAATGGTATGTTTTGACAGGCCAGCAATGATGTCTTTTGGGGGGGTTTCACTAATTTGCTAAGAGGCCTCTTTAGTTTCAGACCCAATCTGCCTCATGGCATGTATCATAGCACCTTCGTAAATGAATCATTTTAAACCCCTATTCCTTATTCTATCCATGGTCCAAATAACATGTGTTGTGACTTCCTGTGCTGGGAGAGAAGGATTTATCTGATGTGCTAGGCACAGAAGTATAATATAGAGAAGTCCTGAGTTCTAGATCTGACTCCCTAGATGGCACCACTCGCCTCTGTGCCACAGCACAGCACTAAACCAGCACCTCTCACCAACAGCCTTACTCTTGAAATGTACAGCCCCATGACAGCCATGCCCCCGGTTCCTGATTGGCTTGACACACAGCATTCTCATTGGGTACCTGGCCTATAGAAAGACCCCAACAGGAAACAGAAGCTGTCTGAGCAACAAGCCATTGCCTGCTGGTTGCCACCTTGCCTGACTATTCTGCCAATCCACCCCACTGCACTGGATCTCCTGCCTACTGACTCTATGTGGGAACTCTAACTGCTGCTCTGTACTGCCCCTAGCCCATGTCAGCCTCTGGGTGTTACAATCTAGAAGAGAGGCCATTGGACTGGACGTCAGGAGACCTGGATTCTAGTCTTGGCTCTCAATTTACTTCCCTGTGCCTCTGTTTCATCACCCACCTTTCAACTGTCTTGTCTATTTAGAATGTAAGCTCTTCAGGGCAGAGACTTTTTGTATGCACATTTTTATAGAACACCTAGCATAATCGACTCTGATTATGGTTACAGACTCTGGTGTTAGTATAATACAAACAGTAAATAGTAATAACACTGACCACGTTGCTGCTGAGGTTAAGAATGAGCACATATTATTTTATTATTGGTATTGCGGTAGTCCTTGAGTCCTCGATCAGGGATTGGGACCCCATTGCACGAGACATTGATCATAAATATAATAAAAAGATAGGTTGTCAGCTCTTTAGAGGAGAGCCAACGTATAAGACAAGAGATCTATACCACAATAAGGATGATCAAGATGGTGAATATTGACTCCCTCGTTGTGAACATCATGGAGGAAGTGAGTTTTATATCAGAAGAGAAATTCATACATTGAATTTATGGTTTTGATCATAGGTCTCTGTTTCTCCCCAACAATACCTTTTCCCCTGAAACAGGCAGTACATATGCATCCAAAACACTGTCAGTGGAACCAACAGATGCATAATCCGTTTCCTCTCTAAACAAATTGATTTTCAGCACTTTTCTGCTAGCTTCAGTAGCTTTCATCTACAAAATTATTTCTTGCCTGCTGACTCCAACAGCTTTGCATTTACATGCTGACATCTTCCCTTGGTTTTCAAGACTGGATGTATCTAATGACCCAGATAGCTCTGATTTGCATTAATGCATTTAACATTTAGTTCAAGCACATTCCCTTTTTGTTTACCTTTGAGCAGTATAACTGGACTCAGCAGATCTCCAAACCACATGTTGCTACAGTGATCAGTGACCTTTTATTACCAGTAGATAGTTAAGTATATTGATATAAATAACATTTATTTATACAGGTATAAAAAGAGAAGAAAACCCACTGGCTTGATTTTCAGAGCTGCTGAGCAGCTAGAATTGCCCTGGAAGTCAACAGGAGCTGCCACTGCTTTGAAAATCAGGCAAGTATGAAACATTCAACAAGCCAGGATCAAGAACAAGTGCCAGAGCCCTGTGATTCCATCACTGCTGCAGGAAAGGGGCATTTCTTTTACAGGAATTCACTGTTGTTCAATGGAGCATCTCCTGCATTGCAAGCAATTGCCTTCATATCGGTGGAATTTTAAAGGCTCCAAGGATAAAATCCTGCCCCACTTAAGACAAAGACATAGCTCCTATTGACTGCAATAGGGGGAAGGAATGGACTTCAGAACAAGTAAGGTATGTGTCTCTCTGGGGAGGCGGGTATACCTATTCCCCAAAGACAAAGGACAAGCTAACTCCTCTAGCCAGGTGTCCTCAAACTTGAAGGGCAATCACCTGTCAAGCAGCCATTCTTTGACAATGAAGGAGACAGGAATGGGTCAATCTGCACATGGAGACGGGACTCCTTGTCTCCATCCTCACAGTGGGAAGGACCTTTGTCTAGGGGTAACCCTGAGTAAGACGCATTTCAGAGGGTGACAGGACTCAAGGAGTGAGGGGCAAAAACATCCCAGGCTCTCTCTCGCTCTCTTTTTCACCTAAGACAAAGGAACCAGCCCTTGGACATTGGGTGGGTGGGATCCTGGCCAGAGAATTTGGTCAGCCCTGATTCTGGGAACCTGTGGTGAGGGTTTTACCTTGAACCAAGTATAGTTTGTTAAGTTTTAGCTACTAGAAAGTGTTTCAACTTTATTTCTTTTTCTGACTTTAATGCCTCATAACCCGTTTCTGACTTTAATGCCTTATAATTACATTCACTTAAAATCTCTCTCTTTGTAGTGAAATAATCTCATTTTATTCTATAATCAAAACTAATCTAGTGTTGTGTTTAAACTGAACTGTTTGGGTAACTCCAGCTGAAAATCAAACTGCTGAATATTGACCCTTACAACCTGAACTATCCAGGACAGCGAGAACATGTTTTTAGGAAATTTGAGGACAGGGAGTGTGTTGGGGTCACCCTGAAAGTAGTAACCCAAGCTGGTGGAAGCCAAATTGTGACTGGAGCATTGCTAGTAGGCTGCAGCTATACACAGACATTCAGGGTGTGACCTGCATGCAACTTGTGAGGAGCCCAGGTTGGGAGCTATGGCAGCAAAACATTGTGAGGCACCCACGGTGGCAGGGCAGGTGGTGACACAACCCCTCACTAATCTGGATTGCAGCCCAGAAGGTGCCAGGGCTATTTAGGGCTAGAGCAATGGATCAGTGGTGTCTGGGAGCCTTGACAGAGTCCTTCCCAGCCACTCCCAGAAGAGCTTTTGGCTCTCTTAGTTCTGCTCAGGCTCCCTTACCCAACTGTGCCTGACAGCAGTTTTGGTTGGGGTGACCCCAGGCAGCATCAGTGTCTTCTCCTGGGATTTCCCAACAGGCTCAATTGCATTTGATTGCCCCTAAAGTTCACTGAATTTTAACCAAACTGCCCCAAACCAGCCCAGAGATCTCCCTCGCCAGTGGAGCCCCTGCCCGTCTGTGGATCTTAAGCAGCACCTGGCTGCTCTTGTCCCATTTCACCAACAAGAGGCAGCAGTGAGCTCCCTTCTCTCCCATGCCCGAGGGCTTACATAGGTCTGGACAGATTGTGGCCTCGCCATCATGCTGCCCATTGAGCTATGACTGCTTCGGAATTTTCTTCACATTGCTGAGTTCCTTGTCATCACGGAGGCTTTTATTCCTTAGCGCTGTGCCTTTATAGCCTCGTTGAGGGCAGATCTACACTGGGAACTTCCATTGGCTTAGCTCCATCTCTCAGGGGTGTGAAAAATACACACCCCTGCCCAACTTCATCAAGCCAGCCTAGCCCCCAGTGTAGACAGTGCTAGTTTGATGGAAGAACTCTTCCATCAATCTAGCTATTGCCTATCGGGAGGAGGATCACCTACGTTGATGGAAGAACCCTTCCTGTTGGCGTAGGTAGTTTTATTTTATTTAGCGTGTACGTAGTCGTCTAGCCAAGAGATGGCATCTTCAGTGGCGTGATGCAGTTCTTCTAGCCGCAGCTGCACAAAGGGCTGTCACAAAGGCCCCAACGATACTGGTTGGCTGCACAGAGAACTTGCCCGATCCAGAACCTGTTCAACAGGGACCACTGGCGATGTGGCAGGTCAAAACCGGGCGGGCAAATTGTGGGGTCGGTGACGAGTGATTAGAACAGATATCCATTCCTCTCACCAGAATGTTTCCGCCCTAACATCCTGGCATGGTAAGTGAAACCATAATGGGAGATGTGACAGAAAATATGTAGCCGGTGGTTTAAAAAGGACATTGTGCAGCGGCAGGCTCGAATTGAATTGTACTTTCTCCAGTAACTTGCCAGTGGCAGCCTCTCATCTGATCTGAGGAGGAGCGATATTGCTCAGAACTGGGAGCCGTGGGAGTGGGGTCGGATGCAGGATGCTGGAGATGATGCACATGGAGGCATGTAACTGCATATCCACCAGTTTTGTGTGTGACAATCAACTCCAAACTGGTGTGCAGGACTCCGCAACCGAATACGGAGTGGCAAAAGCTGATGTCCACAGAGTTGAAGCACGGGCGCCCCATGATGAACCTGCCAGTTTGCTAATGAGATTGTTACATGTCTTAACTTTAGCTGCTATCTTCTTCAGGTGGGCATGGTAACTCAGTGTGTGGTCTAAGGTCACATTTAGATAGACCGGTTCTACTTCATGCTTCACCTTCTGGCCATTCAGATAAACATTCAGTTCTCGGGTTGCGCTGGCATGGTGAAGATGGAACAAACTGGAGACTGTTTTTATGATGCTTAGCTGGAGGCGCCAATCTTACAGTAGTCAGCTAACTTTATCATGTCCCGGTTTAAGGTGGGATCAAGCTCATGAAACGTCCGGGCCTGGGTACCGCAACAGATGTTATCTGCGTAAATGAACTTTCATGACTCCATTGTTGGCAGGTCACTGATGTAAAGGTTGAATAGGGTTGGAGAAAGCACAAAGCCCTGGGGTAACCCATTGCTCTGTCATCTCCAAACACTCATCTTCTCCCCCATTTGGACTCTGAACTGCCTATCATGGAGGAACAGTTCAACGATGCCTGTGACCCAAGGTAGCAGGACCTGTGATACCTTCACGAGCAGGCCAGTGTGCATACCATATTGTACGCTGCAGTTAAATCGATGAAAACAGCGCCTGTTTTCAAGTTTCTCTGGAAGCCATTTACAATAAATGTGGTCAGCGCGAGTACTTGGTCACATGTGCTATAGCCTCTGCGAAAGCCGGATTGGCCAGGGCGTAGATAGTGTCTACACTGAAGTGCTATGTAGTGGTTCATGTGTAGACAAATCCTTATCTACAAGTAGATGATTTTTTTTCCAGATGATTCTATATGTATCCCCTGGCCCAATCCCTCATCTGATGTAAAGTATCAAGCTCCACTGACTTCAGTGAATACAGAACTGAGTTCATAAGATTCCCATTAAATCTCCTTTCCCCCTAATTTATGGATTTCCCCCTCTCCTTCTCCAGCCTTGCTATAAAACACTACATTTTTTTCATGCTCCTTGCCTGAGTGACAATTCCTACCCCCAAACCAATTCTCTTTCAATTAGCAAGTAAAATTAATTTTCACACTTCATATTCTCAGATGAGAATGACAGAAATGCTTAATGTTTGTTAAATCTGTCAATGTAAAAAAAAACCCCACACACGAAAAAGGAGGCTTTATTTTCCGAATTTGCTCCCCAGGAGGTCCTGGTTAGGGATTGATGTGGAGTGGCTGGTGCTCAGCATCTGTTTGTCCTCAGTAATAGCGGCTGGATGCTTCCCATTTCTGAAATTCTATTCTATTCTTACAGCTAACTGGTAACCTCGCAATCTTGAAAACCTGATGGTGTGCACCTACTTTTTCATAAGAAAAAAAAAAAGAAATCTAAGTGACAGCTCACAGTCAGTGTTTAATGGATGATCATGAAAATGAAATAGCTCCATATCACACACATACACACCCCTGGACACACAGTCTCACACTTCATCTCAGCACTAGCCCCTCCAAGTGAATGGTAGAGCGCAGACAGAACAGGGTGGAGAAGTGTATGCCGACACCCTCTGAGCCGCCCCTGTTCTGTGGACGGTTGTAGGAGTTGGGCCTTGAGGCTGTTAGCTACGTTCATTGAAAATTAAAAATAAACGTTGCCTAGCACGTTGTGTCATAGAATTGATGTTATAGGAACAGAAGATTTGCCAGACTGAATCAGAGCCATGGTCCTTCTAGTCCAATACCTTGTCGCTGATGATGGCCATCACTAGTCGCTTCAGAGAAAGATGCAAGAAACTAGGGTGACCAGACAGCAAATATGAAAAATCGGGCAGAGTATGGGGGTAATAGGTGCCCATATAAGAAAAAGCCCAGAATATTGGGACTGTCCCTATAAAATCAGGACATCTAGTCACCCTACAAGAAACCCAGCTGTAGGCAGATATGGGATAATCTGCCCTCCATGAAGGGCTTATCCCAATCCCTAATAGAGATTGGTTTAAGCCCTCAAACATGAGGTTTTATCCTCTTTCCAATACTCTTTATGTTAGCATGAGCTATTATAACTCTGGATACTCTTGATATCCATATAAATATCATCTCTCTCTCTGGATTTTAGTAAGCTCTTGGCCACTGACATCCTGTGGCAGTGAGTTCCACAGTCTAATTATGCACTGTGGGGAAAAGTATTTCCTGTTATAAGCTTTGAATTTGCCACTTTTTTCGTTTCATCATTGGTGCCCTTGTTATTGTGCTGTGTGACAGAGAGAAAAGAAGCTCCGAATTGATTTTCTTGGACTTTAATGGTGCTACAACAGTTCACAACAGCTGCAAATCTGGATGCTGTTCCCATGTAGATCAAGGCCTCTCAAACTTTTCCAAGGTGTGGCCCACACTGTAATAGAGAATGGTATTCTTCTAATGCTGTGCAGCAGATGGAAATGAGGAGAGCCAGTATGCACCATATGACCAGCCAGTTCCCTATGGACCACATTTTGGGAACTGTTGCTGGCTATAGATACAGGCTACAATTTTTAAAAGCACTCAGTGCTGGCCTAACTCTGCTGCTGCTGAAGACAGTCTTAAAACTGCTATTGACCTCAATGGAGGCAGAGTCAGGTCAATACTGAGTGCTTTGAGACAAGCCCAGTGGGAAATGTTAGCCCCTCATACTGCACGGTTACACATTTCTTATTGTAGCTCAAGGTGCATAAAACTTCATGTCTGACCAACATCCTCAAAGCTCTTCCTTGATATCTCCTAGCGGACACGTACCATTAAAAGTCTGTCCTGCTGTTACAGAGAAGTTCATCGAAGTAGGAACACACATTACACCATGTGACGCTGACAGACCGGGTACCAGTTCTTGCCAAGTCTGTAGGCGTCAGCTGAGCACTGACAAATTCATAGCTTGGAAACCAGACCAGTTCACCTGGATGTTAGTATTGTGCGAGATAGGTATCAGACTTGTAAGAATGTGTTTGGTGCTTAGGCCCTATAAAATCGTAACAAGTTGCTGCATGCATTAATCCTGTGATGTCTGTATCCCACGCTATATAGTAATATGAACGTTTTGCTTGATAACTAAAAAGGTCTGCGCTGAACTTGTGAACCTAGGCGGGAAGAGTGCTTCCCCTGCACATCAGGAAGGACTATCAAGACTAAATGGGCCATTGTAGGACAAAAACAATGTTGATTGCCCCATCCACCCATGAAGAAGCTACATGCAGGAGTGATCATCCTGTCAGTTTGAACTCTGGGGGAAGGGCATAGAAAGATGCTCACAAGAAGAAATGGTTCTCTCTTTGCTGTTCAAACTCGCACAAGGGCCAGAGCTAAGAAACAAAAGGGTCAGAATGGGTTAGCCCTAAAAGACATTCAGTACTCACAGATTACTGCATCGCTGTCACCTTTGGGCACCATAGACTGTAACTCGTTTGTGCTTATACGTTCCCCGCTTTAAGCTGTGCATAACTCTTGCATTTCTTTTTTCTAGTTAATAAATCCTCGGTTAGCTACTATAGGATTTGCTACCAGTGTTTGTCTTTGGTATAAGATCTAAGGTACAAATTGACCTGGGGTAAGTGACTGGTCTCTTGGGACTGGGAACAACCTGAATATTTTGTGATCTTTGGGGTAAGTGACCCTTTATTGCTAAGTCCAGCTTGAACTGAGTAGCAAGAGAGCCTGGAGTGGCCGAGGAGACTGACTGTGACTCATGGTAAGATTGTAACAGGAGTTCCCATTTGTTACTGGATTGGTGAAATCTAGTTACAGCAGATACCACCAGTTTGGGGTCTCTGCCCTGCTTTGATAGTCTGCCCCGAGGTTGGCGCTCAGTCATGACCCACTCCAGACAGCGTGACATGCTGGCGCTGTATAGCAGAGAAGGGATCTGCGCCATTGTGTCATGTGGGGCTAATTGCCCTTCTCTTGCTAAATTGCTGCTGCGTGACCTTTAAATATCACAGGGCTAAATGGTAAAGGAGAATAATAACAATGATATTTTAATTTATTTGTGAATTATTTAACAGGGCAACTGATCCTTGCCAGCTTGACCCCTTTGTTACTGGAAGGAATCACAAGACAACCTAGATTTGCTATATATTATTTTGCACTTTTCAGTCTAATAGGCTCCTGCTTTTAACTTGTCCCTTGTCATAGAAAGGATAGATTGAAACAGAGTTGCTGCCATTTCCATTAAGATTCATTCACACAGGGTGAAGGTCACCCTGATGCAGAAAGCTGCTCTGAGGTCTACTGAGCAACTTTAGCTGCATGGGGGAGAGCAGCCAGAGAGGGAATACTGTACCCCACTGGGAACCGCAAAAAGGTTTGTGCTCCAGCGCCTCATAGGCCAATACAGAAACCCATGAAGAGGACATGGCAGGAGAGAGGACCAGTGACTGGGGAGCAAGGAATCCGCATATGCAGAGATCCAGTAGTCTCAACACCAAATGCTTCTGGCTGGAGCAGTGGCGCTGGAACATTTTTAATAGTGGAGGCGCTGAAAGCCAGCCCCCTTATCCCTGTCCACACCACCCCTCTCAGAGCTGAGGCCAGGAGCAAAGCCCCGGGTGTGGGACAGCAGATCCCCAGGCACGGGGTGGCCTCAGAGCCCTAGGCATAGGGCCGGTAGCCAGGACCCTGTCGTGGAGTGGCCTCAGAGCTCTGGGTGTGGGGTCAGCAGCTGAGACCCCCTTGGGCAGAGCTGGCAGCCGGGAGCCCAAGAGTGCTGCAGCACCCCTAGTTCCCACTCCTATGGACTAGAGAAGCTGCAGCTGCTTTTCCAATAGCTACACCAGGAGTGCTGGAAATTTTTTTTATAGTGAGGGTGCTGATAATGGAAACCACGTATTTGGTGTTTGTTATTACTACTTCAAGCCAGGGGATGCGGCAGCACCCACAGCATCCCTAGTTCCAGCACCCCTGATAGCAGTTGGATGATCCTGGGTCCTAGCCCTGTGTTACGGGTTTGGATTTGACAACCACAATCCACCTCTACTCTAGCCATTTAGATCAGATTTCTTGTTAGTCCAGCTACATAAAGTTAGCTAACACAGCAGGTGCTCTTAACTGAGGCAGAAGCTGTTTCAATCCAGACACCCCAAATTCAATCTCTCCACCACTCTCCACCAAGGGCTCACCCGGGTATTGTGTTATTACCTATGGATGGAGTGGATTTCACCCACAACGATTAGAGCTGGAAATTCACTTTGCTCATCATACTGCAGTTTATTACAAGACTCCTGACCAGTATGGACCCAATAACCAGGAACAACGTTGCCTAAACCTATTCCCTTGCTCTTCTGCAGAATATCGTTACGTTTCATTGGACATTCACTGTGGTTTATTCAACAGAGACAGAGTAGCACAGGGCAAGGCCAGAAAAGTGCCAGCCAGGATTCAAGCCTGCCTCCGACTCACTGTATGATTCGGGGTCAGATGATTAACCTCTCCGTGTTGTAGTCTGCCCATCTGCAAAACAGGGGCACTGTTGTTAAGTTCCTTCCAGTGATCTAAGCATGCCCAGTATGGTACATAAGGCGAACCATGGCAAAGAAATAACAGAGCCCCTGCCCTGATGAGCTGGCCGCATAAAGGCAAACAACACAAAATAGGCCTATTCAAGGGGTTAAAGGTGCAGTAGTTGGTGTATTCAGACTCTCCACCTGACCCATTCACAGACAGATGCTGCATTACTTAGGCTACATCTACCCTTGGAGCTGGGGGGGAGTGACTCCCAACTCGCATAGACGTACCTGTGCTAGCTCTGTTGGATCCAGCAGGCTAAAAATAGCAGGGTAACATGGCAGGCCAAGCATCCAGGTATGTACCCAGGGGGTCCAGGCTGGTACATACTTGGGGCAGTTTCAGTAGAGCTATAGTCTTAGCAAAGCAGTGTGGTCTGATGTTCTCTTGCTTAGAGTAGCACACTGAGGAAACATTGGTTCTAGTCCCAGCTGTCACTGATTTCCTGTGTGATCCCAAGGAAGCTGTTTCCCTCCCACCTTTTATCTGTCTTGCGTTTTAGACTGTAAACTCTTCAGGGTCAGGCCTGGCTTTTGCTATTTGTTTGTACAGGGCCCAACACAATAAAGCCCTGGTCTCAACTGGGGCCTCTAGACATTGCTCTAAGATAGATAATAATTTGTACCCCCAAAGCTGCCGTTGCAACTGGAAGTTCTGGGTGGACAAGGAATGCAGGATCAAACCCTGACTCATCTAGGGTGACCAGATGTCCTGATTTTATAGGGACAGTCCTGATTTTGGGGTCTTTCTCTTAAATAGGCTCCTATTACCCCCTCACCCCCATACCAATTTTTCACACTTCTTGTCTGATCACCCTATACTCATCTCACTTACCCAATATACTCCCCCTAGCCATTTGCCCCTTAATGTTCCTAGTCCCACTGCAGCTTGGCTTGGAAGCTTGGATCATTACATTATTTTAAATAGCCATGTACTTTTTTTAACGGCTGTCATTTCTTTAGTTGTCTATAACCCAATTTAAGTGTTCAGTGGAAGCAATGCCTCTGTTTCTTTAAGACAACTATTAAATTAATCTGTAGCTAACAACATAAACCCAGCAGACAATCTGAGAAGCTTGAAGCATAATCAATAAACTTGGAATGCGAGGAATGGAAATTGGATCTGGAAGATTAACAAATCTTGCCATTGAAAGATTGATTCTTGCACAAGTGTTTGGCTTAATAGGGAGACCCAAGGGGGCAGTGCAATGGTAATTAGCAGTATTGGTTAGAAAGAAATATTAAGATAGATAAGTGATAGTTATTGAGATCAGTGGGTGGGAGGATGTTCTCGGCTTTGCTTTTGCAATGGGCAATAGGTCTTCCCCCAAATCTCATGGATCCAGACAAATGAGAGGCCTGTTGGCTGCATCCCAGCTCCAGGGACCTGTTTCTTCTTCTGCCCCACTAGAAAGGGCAAGTGGCCAGAAGACAGTCATGACTCTTGATCGAGCCTTATTGCTGGCGAGTAGGGTGGGCTCAGAAGGGAAGGCCATCCCTGGTAGTGGATATGGGCTGTAAGAGCCCAAATTCCCATCAGCTGTTCTTGCTCTGCAGATGTTGAAAGCTGCATCTTATGCCCCTTTGATGTGCAGCGGCGACACTAGGCATAAGCAGACTAAGCCATTGCTGAGGGACCCAATCAGCTCCCGGGGGGCAGGGGGTGTGTGTGTGTTCCCATTTAGCATTATCCCAAAAATACCATTCATAATGTGGACTTGATAACATGTGTATTAGTATGTATTGTGCTGGTATATATATATTTCATTTGTGGAAATAATGCAATTATTATTGTTTAGGGACCAGGTGAGGAACAAAGGGACACCAAAATATACCCGATTCCAAAAATCAGATTTAATAGTTTGGCTGCACAGTTTGCAAGCATTGCCAACAGCTAGGACTTTGGGGAAGGGTGAAAGAGAGAGTCTGTGTGGTTTAAGTTCAATAGTCAAGCGAATGAGGCAGCTTGGGAGATAGAATCGTCCTTGTTTGTCTAAAGCAAGCAGGGGTGCACTTTATTCACCTATACTATAAATGAGCACTTTGGGAGTTCTATTGGGAGCAATACAATTTCCTTTATTTAGCTGCCGTCAGTGTCAACAGAAACTGAATTATGCATGGAGGTAACAATACTGTGTTATTCACTTTTAGGGACTTTATTAAAAAAATGGAGAGAAATCAATATGAGCTGAAGTACGGAAAAAGCACTGGGCAGCTTGGTGATCTGAGAAAGCAGCCAAAGTCATTTTAATAAGACCTCGGCGTCAGATTTGATTTTGAAGATTAAGTGAGCTCATGCTTCAGAAACTTGGTTCTTCAGAAACTGGTGATCTGTATTAAAAAGTTAGGGAAGAGACTTTGAAAAGTCTTCTTATTTTTTCTCCCTGTTTTCATTGCGGCTCAGTTACCTCATGCTGTGACCTTGTCAGATTCCACAATCTCAGCCCTGATTGGTCCCTTGGATGGGACATCTGAAAGAAGACTCAAGGTGCTGCAGGAAGTGTTGCTGGTATTTCAGTATATGACATAGTGTCAATACCAAGCCGATGTTTCACCCGTTAAGTCAAAGGAAGCTGCAAATTCAGAGAGCCACTGAAAAAATCAAGCCCTAGACATTTGAAGCTGAACATCCCAAAATTGAAGACCATGTAAAATGAATCTTGTTTCTAGATGAAGACTGTGAGATGAGTGGAGACTAGGGGTAAAATTGTCACTGCTACCTAAAGGATTTACACACCCGATTCCTGCAATAAATTATTGAGAATTTCATACCTAGACCCACGAGGAAATTTTGAAAAATCCCACCCCAGAAGCAAAGGGAAAAACTGGATTCAGGTTGGGGAGAGACGCTAGAGAGGTGACTGCCCAAGGGAGGTCTGTGTGTGTTGGGGGAGAGGGAGTTAGGGCATCAAAAAAGGAAGAAAATGGGCTTGGGTTAGGAGAGATAGGAGACAAGGAAGAGTGGCGTCAAGAGGTGTTCACCCCACCTGAAGGGATTAAGGTGGCTAGGTAAGCCAGTTAACCACCTAGGCTGCAGCTGGAGGAGGAGCCAGGGGGCAATGAGGACTCGTCATAGGATAAATTCTTTTTGCTGATACAGACTGACACGGCTACCACTCAAACTCATCATAGGATGACACTCACATGGACAGGAACAGGTGGGGCTTGTATAAAGCTGGGAAGCTGAGGGAAGAAAGGGGCTGCAAGGAGGAGGCCTGCAGTCACTCTCTGAGGCAAGGGAGAGCAGGGACCTGAGCCCAGTGGGAAGTGCATACCAGGAGAAGGAGCAAGAAAAAGCCTGATAGATGCAATATAGGAAGCAGTCCTGGGGAACAGCTGCAAGGTGTGGACAATGTAGACCTTAGCCACTGGTTGTAGGGTCCCTGGGCTTGAACCTGGAGAAGAGGGCCTGGGACGGGTTGGTTCAGATAGTTCACAAACTCCCGAGACAGGGAAAATTACAGTGACCTGGCCGGAGGACCAAGCCACAAAGAGGGAGCAGTTGAGTTCTGATGGAGATAGAGAGAGACAGATTTGAGCACTTGCGGGAAGGGGCATAAGACTGTCAGAGCCAATCGCCAGGCTGAAGAGAAGAATGCAAAAGTATTAGCTTTGATTTTTTTTTCAAGTGGTAGGAATAGGTGGTGGATGTTAGGATACTCAATTGATTGGAAGGGAAAAAGATGGATTTGGTTGAAGAGATGGGAATACGGAAAAGAGAGGAGGATGGGAGTATAAGAAAGATACATTATGTTGGAAGATGATTCTTTTTTGGTCTTCTAATTCAAGCCTCTTAGATTTGGGGGGCCTATTCAAACCAGCCCACTGAGCCTTTTGGGTTTCAATCATCACTAATAAACTGAATTGAAATTATTGTTCTTTAGTCTTTTTTTTTTAATAATGATCCTTCCTTGAACTGCAGATGATTGAATTTGCTAGAGGGATCTTTTCTATCTTTTTATTGCAAAGTTCAGACACAAAAATATTGGAGCACATATTACACTGCTGTAATGTAGCACAATGGGTCAAATATTAATTACCTGGATTTCGCCCTGTTTTCTTTTGCGCCGTAATAATGCCTTCAGTGTTATCCGGACGTGACTGACCTTGTGTAATTTGGTTCCTGTCTAAATCAATACAATATCTTGTGTGGTTAGTTTCCTTTGAGCGTCCTTCGCTTTATCAGCTTATCATGCATTTCTCCAAATACGAAATAATGAATTTATGGACTTAAGCGAACTCCTTTTATTAAGTACCAATTATTGCATTAAGATCCAGGCTTTATAAGGAATGATGGATTATGAGGCTCTTGGTCAATGAGTGCTTAAGAAGGCATTTATCAGAAACATTTCATGAAAACTAAACTGGAACTACATTAAAGGCCTCATCCAAAGCCCATTGAAGTAAATTGGAGTCTTTTTCTTGACTTCAGTGGATCTAAATGCTACTTTTAATGTAGTTAATTAAGAAGAGCCACCTTTATTTATTTGACTGAATTTTTAATCTCAGTTTTGCCCTAATTTTCAGAAGTGAGTTGCAGGAGCTCAGCATCCCTGAAAACCTCGTAGATGGCAACAATAGCAATTGTCCATATTCTTTTCCCAGGAGCAGACCAGGAAGCAGATTGTGACTCAGAGGTGCTGTTATTGACCTGGATTCTCCACTCCATTACACCATTTTTATTCCAGGGTAACTCACTGACTTCAATGGAGAAGTCCTGTTATTTTATAACTCCTCTAACAGAAGAGACCCTTCTAAAAAGACGTTGTTTCTGGAAATGACCTCTATCTTAGGGTGTTTATACAGCCACCCAACAACATAATATTTGAGCATCACAGTACCAACCAGAGTCGCTTAGACCTTGAATGCCTTCTTGGAGACATATGGAAGGAAGGATTCTCATCTGTTTATGGCACGGTACTGGGACTTGGCAGAAGTAAGTTCTATTCCTACTTTTCCATAAACTATAGCCTAGGGCAAGATATAGGTTTGTGCCTCCTCTCCCCATCTTCCTGATAAGTAATCCCTATCTACCTCCCGTGGGTATTTTGAGAATTAACTCATCAATATTTGTAAGTCATCTTAATATTCTTGACTGGAAGACGCGATACCAATGTTTTGTTATCAACAATCAAGCCAAATCTTCTACCAATGACAATATTTTACATGGTAACTGCCACTATTCCAGAGGTAGACTGAAAGGGTGTTAGCAGCAATGTTAGCAGAGTAATGGACGGATCCTGGATGGTAACATGAAAACTGATACACTCAATGCAAACAAAGTGAAATGTTTTGCACCATTATTACTAGAATTGCAGTAGCAAGGACCAGCCCCAAGCATGGACCAGGAGACAATAGGACTAGAAGGCTGAACAATACCTTCTAAAGTTTAGCATGTAACGCTGTATTCAGGCACCTAAATACATGGACTGATTCCCCAGAAATCTGACTGCCTTTTGTGACAGCTATGACAATTTCCTGCAATATCTTTGGGAGATCTCACTGCTTTAAGTTTATGTATCACTGTGAGCCA
Organism: Mauremys mutica; assembly: GCF_020497125.1. NCBI lineage: Eukaryota > Metazoa > Chordata > Testudines > Geoemydidae > Mauremys > Mauremys mutica. Next base: position 6,021,353 of record NC_059081.1, on the reverse strand, counting down.
AGGATTGAATGTAATTCCATGCGGGAGGGTAGCCACATCCCCTCCAAGCACTAAGCAATGTGGGGCAATTAGGTAAATTCACACAAGTTGTAACACCTGCAGAGAGGCACCACTTCCTGGGGAGGCTTTCATATACTGGTTCTAATGGGATTTTCCAGAGGCCAACAGACAAAGAAAGGACTTTTGAATAAACACCCTGCGTCTAAGTTGACTCAGGTCCTTCTCTCTGACCCAGTGACTGGATGGGACCTTCTGTCCAAGGAGAGGGCCCAAGCCTTAAGGAAGGGTTGGAAGTACATTTTATAAAACTTTCACACAGTTGCATCAAATTCAGAAATTGTCATTGATTTTGGAAACTTTTTTTGTCAAATCAATGAATCAGGTTTGTCCCTTCTCCAAGCTATAGTTTTTATTAAGGGAGGCCAAACTGAACTGAAGAATGATTTTGTAACTCGGAGGAAAACCTAATGTTAGCCAGCATCACAATTATTAATTATTATTATGCCTAGCAAGTCCAATGAAGAACCAAGACACTATTGGGCTACCACCCTACAGACAAGTAACAAGGAAGATAGACCCTGCCTCGAGATCTTATGATCTAGACACTAGACAGATTGCGGCAGGTGGACCAGACAGACGGATTGAGAATGGATGGTAGGATTTACGTTTTTCATTACAATTTTCATATTGCCGTGTATGGGACTTATATCTCAAGCACAATATCCTGGAGCCCAGCTGTTCTGATTAATATTTGCTCTATGCAGGGGGAAAAAAGTCATTCTCTTATCTCCAGGTCTCTTGGAAGATGAACCCAAGTAAATATGTCAGTCAGAAATAGAAAATAACGGAGAAGCTTGTTTTCTTCATGCATATCATGAACGTGTTGATCCATAGAACGTTTTAATGAACAAGAATAGCACTTACCTTGAAATTCTTCAGTAGATCAGAAATTGCATGAATAAACAAAGGAAATAAGCATAACTTTAAGCACTGCAGCTGAACTGAGGCATGACGTTTTAATTTCCCTGTGCCTCAGATCGTCAGGTAATTTGCATCACCACCACATCACTGCCTTTAGGCTTCTGTTCTTTACTTTGAAATGTTGCTGTTTTGTATCTGTGAAGTACGTTCGGCTGTATTTTAAAAAATATAAATCACTTGCAAAATTGATTCCATCTGCGAATTTCCCTCACCCCCCTTGTTCCACAATAGCCTGTTACAATCACCACATCACAAAGTACTGACTCGTGCAGCAGTCGGTTTAAGGAAACATAATGATGATATATGAAGGTCTGGCATCAGGTGCGCTAAAGATCTGTATCTGTGGCTGATTTCACAGTCGTGTTCCTGCACTGGAGTGAATTAGTGCAGTTTAGTTAGCTGGGTCGTGCTGGGTTATTAACTGCAGTGGGATCATGTGTTTGCAATGTTCAAATACCTTGACTTGGCTAATTTAATGCAGATTATTTGAGTAAAATAACAAAGAATCAATTATAAGAGGAAGCTGTTTCCTTTAAACGTGTTGAAAAACAGAGAGCGAGATCTTTTGCTGGTGTAGATCGGCACAGCTCCACTGAAGTCCAGGGAGCTACAGCAGAACCTCAGAGTTATGAACACCTCGGGAATGAAGGTTGTTCATAATTCTGAAAATTTTCGTAACTCAGAACTGAACGTTGCGGTTGTTCTTTCAGAAGTTTACAATTGAATGTTGACTTAACCGAGCTTTGAAATTTTACTATGCAGAAGAAAAATGCTGCTTTCCTTTTTTTAGTAATTTACATTTAACATGGGACTGTACTGTATTTGCCTTTTTTTTTTTTTTGGTCTCTGCTGCTGATTCTGTACTTCTGGTTCCAAATGAGGTGTGTGGTTGACTGGTCAGTTCGTAACTCCGGTGTTTGTAACTCTGAGGTTCTACTGTCTGTTAATGTAAGGAATCAGCCCTATGATATTTTATTCGTCATTCAGCAGATGTTCTGGTCTGGATGAAATCTTGGCTCCATGGAAGTTAGTGACAAAACTGCCATTGGTTTCACTGGGGCCAGGACACTTTTTTTGTTTCAAGCTAATTGGCCAGATTCTCTGTTGCCCTGCACCTTGTCGGATGCCATTTACACCAGTGCAAAGTGAGACTAAAACTTCACTGAACCAGACGGATTGCATTTTACCCTCAGTTTGCCTGGGTGTAAGCAACTGCAGAAGGTGCAGGGCCACGGAGAAACAGGCTCAATATATATTTTATATCTAACATAGCAGGTGGCCATCAGGTCACTCCTGAGGCCCAGACAAACCATTATCGAGTCCTCAGTCAGATATAAATCCAAGGGCTCTTATTCAGCTGTCACCCCCTTCCGGCACTGCAGCTGCCTGCCCCAGTAGTCAATAGACCAATAGTCCCGCATCAGGCCTACCTTCCCTCAGAGAGGCTCCGGCCAGTGACAGGCTCCCAAGCAATTCCCGGGCCCCAGTCAGGTCTCTCACAGAATAAGAGCTACAGATTTGCTTTCTCTTTCTCTCAGTCAGCCACCAACTGAGCTGGGCTTTTTCCCCTACAGCCCCCTCTGCCATGCCAGACACCTACTCCAGGTGTAGAAGTGTGGGGCAGATTGAACTCACAGCAGCTTGTTCACCCTTTCGTACCCAGTATTGGGATTGTATACCCCCTTACCAGCTTCAATGATAATACATCAGTAATAGCAATTCACAAGCTGGACACTCATACTGAGTATGCATGTACTGCAGGAAAAGGAATGACATATTATAGCAGATAACTGAGGAAGACATATGTGAAGAATGCCCACCTCCAAGTCATCGATGAAATGTGAGACCTGTATTGTAAATCTAGCGGGGGAATCACATTTTCGCTACTGTATGTCATCACCTTCTAGTGCTAATAAAGCATTTTAGCCGATCTTATTTGTGTAGCTACTAACCATGCTGATCAGATTAATTGTGCACGATATTTATTGAGAATTTAACCTCTTTTCCATTCGGATCCTGAATTTTAGGAATGAATTGGTTATTTGCCAAACAGTTTATGTAAAAGAAATTAGCCTAATGGTTGTCCATTAACCACCTCCCTTTGAGACCTGATGCATTCAAGTCAGCGGAAAGATTCAGTGGGCTTTGGATGAGGCTCTATTTATTACATGGGAATTGATACAGCAGGTACATGGTATAATCTTCCACTCTCTGACTAGGGACTTGATTCATGTGTCCTTGTGCTGTCTCTAAGCAGACCAGGAACCCATGTGACTGTTGCCCCTAACACCCTTCTAGGAAAGTTTCACAAGTGTAGGGGTCTGATCCATCATCGTTGGCCAGTATGCCTTTGCCCCAAATGCTGTGCATCATTTCTCCGCTTCCAAAAGATGGCGGCATTTACAGGTTGTTCTCTGTCTGACATTTGTAAAGAGCTTTGTCACCCTTACAAGTCAATGCTATTGTACAGTGGAAGTTCTGATGATGATGATGAACATATAGAGGCCTTCAAGACTTGGTGTTACTGAGAACATGTTCGTTTTGTAGCTTTTCCACTTATACCCTATCCGCAGTGATGAGAGAGCTGCACAGCTAATGTGATTCCATTCAAACATTATGTTCATGGCCACTCTGCTTATCGTCTTTCGACTGCGGTTTTATTCATATCTCTCAGTCAACTTCAGAAAAAGCAAAGAGGCTCCTCATCTCTTGTATTACCCATTCAGTGCTGACAATCAGACAGAAGTCTATTTGTAAACAAACAAAGATGCCCAATTCTCCTTATCCTTGGGATAACAGCAGCTTTCTTCTATTATGGAAGGTCAGATATTTAATCATTTCCATTTCATATTTCACTCTGAATGTCAAGTGTACGTCTCCAAAAAACTTTACCGTGCCTACAGCAAAGGCTGTTTATTTTTTGAGTTGTCTGTGTAAACAACTTCTCAGAAGCACAGGGCCTTTGGATTACTGATTGCGTTATGGGCTGTGTTTAAGGACAAGAATCAGTACAACGTCCCAGACCGATCCATTCCTGCAAATGTGTGGGGAAGGAGGCCGTGGGAGAGGATTCCCACACCAGGAAACCACCTTCCAACCCACATCATACCATCAGTTTTTGCAGTGCTAATTCCAGAGCTAAAGTTAAAACAAGCTGATCTGCACAGCAGTCCCATTCAAGGGATGCTTGAAGTCCACACCCACTACTCCAGTGCTTCCAGTGGGTTATATCAGTCATGGAACAGCAAGTACTTGTGCTGGCCTCGGATACTGAGATGAGTTGCATCAAGGTGAAGAAAGTGAATAGGGAAATGTTAATTTGCCCAATCACATCACACAAGAAACAGGGGTCACCCGGTGAAATTAATAGGCAGCAGACTTAGAACAAACAAAAGGAAGTGCTTCTTCACACAACACACAGTCAACCTGTGGAACTTGTTGCTAAGAGATGTTGTGAAGGACAAAAGTCTAACTGGGTTCAAAAGAGAAATAGCTAAATTCAAGAAGGACAAGTCTCTCAATGGCTATTGGCCAAGATGATTAAACCCAGGCTTCAAGTGTCCTTAAAGCTCCGACTGCCAGAAGCTGGGATTGGATGACAGGGGATGGTCACTCGATAATTGCCCTAGTCCATTCATTCCCTCTGAAGCCCCTGGCACTGGCCACTGTCGGAAGACAGGATACGGGGCTAGATGGACCATTGGTCTGATCCAGTACGGTCACTATTGTGTTCTTAGGTGCAGGGCCATCTCTAGACCAAATGATGCCCTAGGCAAGAAGCATCTTCAGCACCGCCCACCTCCATTTGTTAAACTTTTGAGCACCTTACTGCACCCCGAGCCCGGCGCCCCCCAATTCCAGCACCGCAAGTGGTTGCCTGCCCCTAAATCTGGCCCTGCTTAGGTATTTTCAAAATTGATGGCCAGACTTGGTTTAAGTGAGCGTAACTCCAATGAGCAGGGGGATGATCTTACTGGCTATTGTTCAGTGGTTAGAAAGCAATTATATTTAGCAGGTGATTAGTAAATAGTGCTTCACCATTCCCCCCATGTTCACTGCAAAGATGACTGAACACCACGGGGATAGATGTGGCACAGGTATGACCTGATCTAATAAAATATACTTGGCAACATTATATCGAAGTGAGAAAGAGCGAGAGATTTCTACATCTTCTGAAAGTTCTCATGTCCACTATGCAGAGCTACTCAGTCAGGGTTTAAAGATTAGAGCTGTGCGTCTACCTTCTCACCTCCGGTTCTGGAGGAAGCAAGATCATTTTGGCTCTTGCCTTGAATTTGTGGTGAAATAAAGCACAGCTTCTGCAAGATGCTGAGCGACCTCTGGAGGGGCTCAGCGCCCACGGCAATCTGCAAGAATCGAGGGTGTTCTGCACATTACGGATTAAGGTCCCCAGAAATGAACCCATCATTGATGCACTTTTGTCTTGCATAGAACTCGTGCACGGCACCTCTTTCCCGAACTCATCCTAACATCTATTCCCTCGTTGTTCTCTTCCACTCGTTTGTGACATCCACTTACTGCACCGTGTCTTCACTCAGACTGCAAGCTCTAGTGGCAGGGTCTGTCTTTTACTGCGTGTCTGCACAGCAGCTAGCGCAGGGGGACCCTGATCTTGCTTGGGGCATCTGGTTGCGGCAGCAATGCTTATAAAAGAATAAACAACCACGGAGCTGCCAGTAAGGACCCTCCTAGGAATGATACAGCTACTGAACTGGGACAGAAAGGAAGGACGTAGCTGGCAAAATGCAATGAGGAGAGGGCGAGCATATGGCTGGGAAGTGTGTGCAGGAAGAGAGGAAGGAAAGAGGACCAGGTGGCAGAAAGGGAGCATGTACTGGGAAAGCTGGGGGGGGAGAGAGAGAGAGAGAGAGAGTGAACCTGATTTTCATTTACACTAAGGCACCTTTACTCCACTCAGGCTGTGCAGAGGGGCCTTAAAGTGACAGTACCTTACATTGCCACCCATTTTCACGCCCCTTTACACTGCCAGAGCCCTTTCTAGTGGCACAGCGGTGCAAAAGAGCCATGGTGTCAATGAGAATCAGGCCCAGTGTGATTCACTTTTTCCCCCAAGAAAGTCTCATCCCACTGAAAACTGAAGATACACAGAGACCTTCCGCATGTTACTGTTCTGCAGGAGCCAGCCAGGATGTTCTGTGATCACAAGTGGGTCTGTGTGATGACAAGTGAGAGGGGAAGGATCCGGAAGAGTCTCTATTTTAGGTGTCTATCGCTGTGGTATCTGAGCGCCTATGTTTGTACAGCACCTAGCACAGTGGCATCCTGGTCCATTACTGGGACGCCTAGGCAGTGTGAGAATACAAATAAATAACACGTAGCGGCATGGCTAGAGAAGCGTCCCCCGTGGACCTTCCGGGCACCCTGCCACTACCACTGTTCTCCCCAGGGGGGAGAAGTCTCTGTATCTGGTGTTTACTGAGGCAGGCTCCGGCCAACCGGCAAATTGTTTCTTCAATCCGAGGGGCTTTAACCTCAAAATGTTCTGAAACAAAAAGCAAACCCAGCTCAGTGCGGTGCTATCCACTGCTCTTCCCGTGGGGTATCCCTGCCCTTTGGTTTCCAAACAGTGTCTTACTCATGCGTCGCTCACTCTTTGGGGTTTAACTGCTCCTCCGACTAGCAGGCCTGTGTTCTGCGACTCCGTAGGCACAGCTCCCTCCAGACGGAGCAGCAGAAATCCATCCTCCTTCCTGGCCAGTCAGCCCTGAACTGAGCCAGACTCTCATTTTATTCCCCCTCTGATCTTGGTACTGGTGGCAGCTATAACAGGGAGGGACTAAGTAGGCCCAAAGGCTCTTCTTAACCCCTTCTCTGCTGGAATGGTGCCTCTTTGCCCATCACCTCGCCCCATTTTGCAGGTGAGGAAACTGAGGCACAGAACAACTGCAGATGAAGTTTTCAAAAGCACCTAACTGACTAGCCCAGGGTCACCCAGGAAATCTGTGCAGGAGGGAATGCAACCCTACCCTTCCAAGCCCCCAGGCTGGCATCCTAACTACTGACACAGCCTCCTTCTTGCTCCATGCCACACTGTGGTAAAGACTCCCTCTAGAAGAACCTAATTTAAAGAATGACCAAGAGGTGTCTGTGCCTGAAGCCTTCTTATGACTAACTGCACAGCTACCGCTTTTTGTCACATAGCTAAAAACCGTACATCTAAGGGAAACAGCATGCCACCAGCCTGTCTCTGCTGGATCAGAAAATACATCGCTACCGTCACATATTCCACTTTGGTTCGTTTGTGGATGGGTTTTTTTGGAGTTTGCCGCTTGTGAAGATCTGAAATGTAAGCATCAAGGCCTTCTTGCTTCTTAAGGACAACTGCAGCTCAAAGAGACGATTCTCTACAAAGCAGCCTTCGGGGAGTCACATCTAGACAGATCAAGGTTTGAGATGAAGATGGTTGTATATTGTTTCGGTTTAGTGGATAGGCTGGCTTACAGTCAGTAGCACAGATGTGTTGCTGTATCGTCACTCAGCGTGCAAAACTTTTTCATTGCAGCAGTTACAGGCTAGTTTGTCACTTTCTTTCTACTCCTGGCTAAGGGGCCGCACAAAGGGGCACCACCTCAGGAACAAACCTTCCAGCAGAGTCATATTTCCTTCTCTGGATCCTGCCTTCTTCCAAGAGGGAAGTAATCTGAGGGCAGGTCTACACTATGGGGGAAAATCGATATAAGATACGCAACTTCAGCTATGTGAATAACGTAGTTGAAGTCGAAGTATCTTATATCGAATTACCTACCGTCCTCACGGCGTGGGATTGATGTCCGCTGCTCCCCATGTTGACTCCACTACCGCCGTTCGGGTTGGTGGAGTTATGGAGTCGACATGAGCGCATTCGGGGATCGACATATCGCGTCTAGATGAGACGCGATATATCGATCCCCGAGAAATCGTTTGCTACCCGCCGATATGGCGGGTAGTGAAGACGTACCCTCAGACAGTCATTGACCAACCGGTGGATTACTTTCCCCTCCACATGGGTGCAGCTGTGCTGGCTGTCACTTTGGGGTGGAGGGCAGGGCAAAACTCAAGGCTGCATCCAATCCTGGCCTATCTGGGCATGGGTGGGAAGTAGTTATCTCATGTAGCTTGCTTGCCACCCACATTCAGAATGGCAGTTCAGATAGTCAAAGAGAGGCAATTTATGCCTCCTTTGTTTTCTTGTGCAGGCGTGTCAGGCAAGTGACAATCTTGCCTTTGGAGCTGCGTGCGCTTGCGCTCACTTGCATTTATGTACATGCTTATTGACTTGACATTGTTATTTAGTGGGCCTGACCTGCACTGACTTCAATGGACACTGGATCAGGCACTGTCTAGTCTAGTTGAGATTTTGGTCATAGCCAATTGATTGTATAATTTGCATTTTTAATAAAATACAAAATAATAGTTTGGATTTGCAAAAAGTACTTACAAAAACACCATATAAAAGTAATTATTTTATTATAAAAGGGGGCACTGGCAATGCTGCAGTTTATACGGAATAAATGAAAGTGAATATTTGTACAGCACCTTGCACAATGAAGCTTTGAATTTGACTGGGGCCTCTACATGTTACTGCAATACAAACAATTAATAATAATAAAAATGTGTCCTTCTGATCTAGGATAACTTCTCAGCTCATAAGCGATCTGTGTGCGTTGTGGTCTTGTTAAAGTAGTGCTTTGGTTCTGTTAATACCACTTCTCTGTTGCTGCTATTAAATCCCAAACCCATGACGGGTTATTTTTACTCACTTTTAAAAATCACAAATGTCCTAGTGATGTTGGCTTTCCACTCTTAAGAGTCCCCTCTATTTGTTTTGCAGTTTATATCCTGACAGCTCAAAGTGGATCCGCAGTATAAATAGTGAAATATGCATTATTTGTAGATGAAGTGGTAAATGCTGAGCTATCTCGATCATCTACCGGGTCATTATATGTGGAATGGAAATGCTGATACCTGCTTGAATGAGTGCTGATAATGGTCAATTAAATTTGGTGACCCTCACATTATGCCTCAAATCTCCATAATCCATGTGAGCCATTTAGATGCTTCAGGTGTGCAGAGAGAAAAAGATACACTTGAAAAACTCCAGGCACAACAAATCGAAACCATTTCTTCATGGTTTTGCTGTACACCAGCCTAGTGAGTGTGACCATGTCTCCCTCTAGTGGATGGTCCCAGCAACTATTCAGACTGCCACTCAATGATAGGAGAGATTTCCTTTAGCTTGAGTGCTAGACGCTTCTGTTTCGGGTGCTGAGTTCCATCCCCCACTGATGAGCATGCTGTGTTTGTGAGCAGTTGGGAAAGGCCCGTGACACTGTGATGTTCATAAGAGTCAATACCCCATAGGAAGGGAATAAAAGAGAATTGTCCCAGTACAAAGCAACTGGAGAATGGTGAGGGCCCTTTGCTATTTATGGGCATCTTTTGTATCTTTCAAAATCTTTGTGTTTGCTGATTTGGCTTCTAAATTTACCATAATTTTTGGTCCAAACTGGAGTGAGAAAGATAATTTAGGATCCTCCACCACTTAATGATCCTTTCATTAAATAGATTCACAGATTCCAAGGCCAGAAGGAAACATTGTGATCATCTAGTCTAACCTCCTGTATAACACAGGCCAAATAATTCCTAGAGCAGACCTTTTAGAAAAGCATCCAATCTTGATTTTAAAATAGTCAGTGATGGAGAATCCACCACAACCCTTGGTAAATTATTCCAGTGGTCAGTTTCTCATTGTTAGAAATGTATGGCTTATTTCTGGTCTGAATTTGTCTAGCTTCAACTTCTAGTCAGTGGATAGTGTTATAGCTTTCTCTGCTAGACTGAAGACCCCATTACTAAATGTTTGTTCCCTATGTAGATATTTAGACTGTAATCAAGTCATCCCTTGACCTTCTCTTTTTTAAACTAAATTGACTGAGCTTTTTGAGACTATCACTATAAGGCGTGTTTTCTAATCCTTTAATCATAGTCATGAATCCTTTAATCATTTCTCTCAGTGAGAGGCAGCCTGTCATTGTTACCTTTCTCCAGGACTGGATTAAGCCACAGACATTGACAGTCTCTGCCTATGGTCTGGTGTCCTGAAGGCTTACAATGATTTCAGAATCAAAGCTTCTTTCCCCTGCTTCCCATTTGTTGCTAGCCTTCATGGTTAGGAGGAAAAGCTAGAAAGCATGATTTGAGGCCTGGTCTACACTGTGTGTGTGTGTGTGTGTGTGTGTGTGTGTGTGTGTGTGTGTGTGTGTGTGTGTGTGTGTGTGTGTGGCGGGGGAGGAATTGATCTAAGTTATGCAACTTCAACTACGTGAATAATGTAGCTGAAGTCAAAGCACTTAGATCTACTTACTGCAGTGTTTTCACTGTGGTAGGTCGACTGCTGATGCTCTCCCATCGACTCCACCTGCGCTTCTTGCGCCAGTGGAGTACTGGAGTCAACTGGCGAGTGTCGGCAGTCGATTTATCGCGTCTTTACTAGATGCGATAAATCGACCCCGGTTGGATTGATCGCTCCAGAGGTAAGTGTAGATATGCCCCGAGTGTAACTGATCTAGTGATGTCTGCTTGAGTCTGCAGACAGCTTAGTAGAGTAGCTGTGAGAGGTGTGAACTGTCCATATCATCTAAATGCGTTATTAATAGAGCTGGGTGAATAATTGCTTTTTTTGATTTGTTGGCAATTTCAAAAAGTTTAAAAAAAAAATCAAAAGGTGAAAACCAAACTGTTTTGATTTTAAGCATTTTTTAAATGTTTACTTTTAAAAAATAAAATTAAAGAAAATTTCCACATGAAATGTGATTTTGAACTGAAAAATCAAAACTCTTTGTTTCGAAAAAGGTTGAGATGAAACATTGGTTTTTTTTGGATACTTTTTTTATTTTGTTTTTGTTTTAAATGAACAATTCAGCAAAACAGACACAAATTCATGAAACATTTCAGTGTCACTGAATCTTCATTTTTCACCTAAAAAGCGTTTGGGGCAAAGAAATGTTGTCCAGATCCTATTAACTCTGAAACTCACACCTCTGGAGGGATCTTGCTGATGCCATCCAAGCAGAGAGTACCTGTCATACTATGGGGGCAGCAACTTCGGTAAGACAACGCTTAAATTGAGGCCTGGCTTGATTTTTAATTTAATTTAATTTAATTTGGCTGGATTTGCAACCCTTTGTGACCCAGCTCCCATCCTCGCCTCCATTTTAAACACTGTGTATTATAGTCTCTGGGGCAGTGTTGGAAAACCAGCGGCCCATCAGGATAATTTGCTGGTGGGCACGAGACAGTTTGTTTACATTGATGGTCTGCAGGCACGTCCGCCCACAGCTCCCGGTGGCCACAGTTTGCCGTTCCCGGCCAATGGGAGCTGCCCACCACTGCTCTAGGGGGAAATCTTGTACAGCCCCCTGCTTGGGTGCAGAGGTCCCTGGCCATGGCAGAACGGGTGTGATTCTCCATGCAGAGAAGGCAGAATGACAGATTGCGCAAGGGGCTGTACAAAGACAGTCCCTGCTATGTAGGGGCCCCTTTTGTGCTGATGCTGGGGACGTCAAGGTCACAGCAGGGGAAGAAAACTGACAGGCCACACAGATCTGCAGGCTGTTTCTTGTGCGGGGGTGGAATTAGAAGGTACTGTAGGCTTAGCAGCATCAGAGTGGTTCCAGTACTGCCCCGTGGCTGGGCGGGAGGCCTAGGGTTGGCAACTATGTAATATTTAAAAACCAAACACTCGAGCAGGAGTGTCAGAACCTCCCACATCCTGCATCTTTCCCCTGAGGCCCCGCCCCTTCCTCCATGGCCCCGCCCCTGCCCCACCTCTTCCTCCATGGCCCTGCCCCGTTCCTTCCTTTTCCCCCTTCTCCCCGGCACTTGCCGTTCTTCTCCTCCCCCTGTGCCCAGGTTGGGAAGCATTCAGGGCTAGGAGCTGCTGCCTTCTGACGCAGGTAGGAGGCAGTCCTGGCACAGGTGATGAACTAGTACCTCCCGCCTGCAGTAACTGGACTTTGGGTGTCCAGTCAGTAGATCTGACAGGACACTGTCAGGTCCCCTTTGCGACCGGACTTTGTGATAGAAAACCGGGCACATGGCCCCTCGGAAGACCTAATACGCACTGTGTTCCCTGAGGCGCTCTTCTGACCCAAACCGGCTCAGGCTTGGCAAACGGGATGTGATTTTCTCCTAAGGACTCCGACTAAGATACACACACACTTTAGTCTGAGTCCTCTGTAAGAAAGGGCTCTCCCGGTAAAGGTTACAGCAAAGTTCTGCCTTGAGGAGGACATGAATTAGAATTGGGGACTCTCACTCGACCCCTGACTCAGAGTGGGGAGCCTCCTATGGCATTTGGAGTGTCTGTCAGCATTCCTCCTCGTAAGGCAACAGATCTCACATTGTCTGGACCTCCCCTATGGCCATGTCCCTGTCATCCCTTGATGGGAGCCACTTCCAAGAAAGTAGCAACCCCAGAAGTACTGACTCAAGTGATCGGTTTGCAGAGCACTTTGGGAATGTAAAGTGCTATGCAAGGGCTAAGTATTATTATTATTATTAAGAACAGCAAGTTGTAGGACTATGGAAAAAAATTCAGCAGCTGGGACAGGTGGGGTCAGCAGATAAGCTAAAGCCAAATTGCTCTTGTGTGTCGCAGGGCCGCCGGAACGCGGTGCAATTTCACACTCAGCACCCCCCAGTTAGAGGCACTCCGTTTCTGTCAACGAAAGCAGAACTGGCAGTTTGACTCGTGCTCTCTGTGGCTAACTTATGTCCACAGCCTCATGTCTGCACACACACACACACACACACACACACACACACTCTGTCTTCACTAGAAGTAACTAAAGCTTAAATTGACGAGGGTTGGTCAGAAAATTCCAAATGAAATCCAATAAGGGTGAGAAGCACCTTATTTTTGTATATTGTTTGAGGAGCTGGGGCTTTAGAGAGGTATAACTGATACAGGAAGAGGGATGCTCTCGTTTTAACTATTTGACAAATTTGCATTTATTCTATCCAGCTGCCTTGATTTTAAAATTAGTATTTATCATATATTTATCTGATGGTGCGCTATAGCCCGAGACTAAAATGCTACATTCATATACGCGACTTGGTCAGATAATGAGGGGTTTTTCCTCAAAAGAAACCGCTATTGAATCAAAAAAAAATCAAGTTTTCCATCGAAAAATATTTCCGAGGAAAAATTTTGACCAGCCTTATATTTAACCTTCCTTGTGAGTTGCAAACAAAGATGCCTCCAAGAGCTTGCAAACTAAGTATAAGTCAAGATCCAAGAGGAGGTGTCACGCAGTCACCAGACGATGCTCTGGAACTACACCTCTACCTCGATAGAACGCTGTCCTTGGGAGCCAAAAATCTTTATAGGTGAAACTGTGTTATATTGAACTTGCTTTGATCCACTGGAGTGCGCAGCCCCGCCCCCCTGGAGTGCTGCTTTACCACGTTATATCCAAATTCGGGTTCTATCGAGTGGCGTTATATCGAGGTAGCGGAGTACTCTGTATGAAGCCAGCAGGACTCCGGGGGAGCATGCCTACTCTCTCCGAGCACACTGTTGCCAGGGCAAGAAGCTTACACAGATTCGACCTTCCTGGGTCTGACCTCAGAGCATTCAGCATCCCCTTGCAGGGCTCCCGGGGAAGCTAGAGGGCCCTGCACCCCAATTCCACAGTCAACAGCTAGCGTAACACGGAAGGTTTATTAGTCGACAGGAACACACGCAGAACAGAACTTGTTAGAACAGGAATCAGTGGCTTTCAGCCAAGTCCATCTTGGGGGAATCCCGGGCCAGATGCCCTGGACTCCTCCCCTCCAGTCCCCCAGAGCAGCCTGCTCAGCTTCCAGCGACCCAACCTTAGACAAACCCCGTTGCTCCTGCTCCTGGTTTTTGTCTTGTTTCCCAGGTGAATGTCACCTGGTCATCACTTGGTTGCATTCCCCTCCTGGGTCTCAGGTTATGAAGGGCACCAGTGATAGCCTCCCCGCAGGCAGCTGGAGCAGCCTCATCTGCCCCCGAGGGTCTCAGCCAAAGTCACACACCCTTATTCCTGCTACCTAGGCATTGGTGCAACACACAGGGAAACTGAGGCACACGGTATTCATGCAAAATAGTAAGACTCACATAGGCTCACATACAACGTAACAAGGGAAAATCCCCACTTCATCACAAGAGGACACACACACACACGAGCTTAAGGAAACAACTAGGCCATATTGGTCAGCATGATAGACTGTTGTCCTTATGAGAAGTTTAATGTATCATCACCTTTCATGAAAATATAGCACCTTTGCATGATCACTTTAATAGCGCTATTCAATATTTCGGGGCCCAGATGCTTTCCAGTAGAAATATCATAGAATAGGCTTGATAAAGAACATTCCATCCGTACTTTCAGAACTTTGATTGTCTTTTCCACACACTCCTGTTTAATGGACTGTAATAGTAGCCCTAATCACGAAGGCGAGATCATTACTGACATCCTTGTCTTTGCTTATTTATTAATGGGATAAATCTGTGAGGAACAGTTGTTCCTGCCCCATCGGTGTTAAAATAAAATAAAGGAGACAGTAGACTCTGATGTAAAGTGACCATTAAGATACACAGTGAAGCTAAGCGGCTTTGAGTGGCTGATCCTTTGCTAATATATTTACAGTGTAACTTACAAAATAAGGATCCTGCCCTTACATCTGTGTGGGTGGCCCTGTCTCTGCCCATGGATTCCAGGGGAGGTCCATGTATTCAGAGCTCTGCCCATGTAGGAGAAGTGGCTAGACTGGGGCTTCAAATTCCCCAGTATCTTTATATATGGTTTATTATTAGACTACATAGAGAATGGGGTGGAATGTGAGGTTTACACCAAAATCTGATTTTGATACCAGTGGGAAGACTGAACAACAATAAAGCCCAGTATTCCTTAATATTAACTGGATTTAGGAGGTGAGGAATGAATAACTATTCAGAGATAATTCAGCTGCCCAGTGTCCATTCTGTAGCCACCCTTTTTAATTACAACCGTTCAAAGTGGAGGTGTTTGCTGATGCAGTTATTCCAAGATATCCCACCGCGTTATTGTGGTAGTGCCCAGATTCTCCAGTCACGATCGGGTTTCCATTGTACAATCACACCTGCCCCAAAGAGTTTCGAGTGTATGGCCCTGATCCTGCAAACCCGTATGTACATTGTCCCGTTGCATTCAAGAGACAACTCATGCCTAACATTCCTTTCTTGCATAAGGGTTCGCAGGATTGAGGCTCAAGGGATCCATAGAGCTAATCACCCCAAGAGCCTGGAAGATGACAAATGCTATGTAAAGGTTTTGTAGTGGGAGGCACCAGGTGGCGCTGTCACTCATAACGTTCTTTTCCCTTAGCACACAAAGCTAATGAAGAAATGCTGTTGTGAGTTTGTGATGCAATTTCTGCGTAGGGAAGCTGTTTCAAACAGCAAGAAAGTTTGCTTACTGCCTTTAACTAGAGTCGGTTCTGGGTACAGTGTAGCTTTCTGGGATCCACACGTTGCTTTTTGGTCTGAGGTTTCTGAGAGGGAGGACCGGCTGCCTGCTGTTTTGGCTGCTTCTCTTTAAGGCCTGGTGCATATAGCGTAATTAAACAAGAGGCATTAAGAAATTACCCAGACGCCACACCAATGCTGCCTTCTGCAACAGAACACTGACTTGCAAGGCCTCGAATGCTACCACTCGGCCAAGGGGTGACAGTGTTATCTGGTTACAGGGTCGATGATGCTGAGCCTTAACCGTGGCATAGTAGTTTAAGGGGTATTCCGTTTATTGTACTCACTAGCTGGAAGCAGTGACTAATGGGATAGAAACAGAAAGAACAGAGCCACAAACCTCGGTGTGTTTAACCAGAGCTATGTGCATCCTCAGATGAAGAGGCGAGCACAAGAGGGACACGTGGAGGAACAGGCCTGTACCTCTCCTTCAGTGGCAAAATGGGAAAATAGGGGGAGAGGGTGCAGAAGGAAGCAAAAGGGGAGAAAAGATGAAATATGTCACAAATGTAAATTTTTAAACCTGTGGAACAAGCATAATTATGACATTAAAAAAAACCATGAAAAATCTGTCCTGTTTTAACCAGCTCTGCTTCAGGGGCAACATAGTTCAGCAGGATGCAATGACCTAAGATGGCACCAAAAGCCAAACATGAGCTGGTTTCATTTAGCAAGGGGCCTTTACAGCAAATATCAGCAAAGCCTTCACTCTCACTGGACAACAAAACAGTCAGGTGGACAGGAGAGCGGGGCGCGCATTTAGATTTCAGACACTCAAAGATAAGGGTGCATTCGCATCTAGGGCTATTTCTACATTACCACTTATGTCGGTATAACTTACGTTACTCCAGAGTGTGAATATTCCAGCCCTCCTGAGCGACATAGTTACACCGACATAAGTGCCAGTGTGCAGTGGGATAGCTTCTTCCGCCAATAGAAGCTTCTGCCGCTCGTATAAAATTTCAATCTCCGCCCTTCCTGTGGGATTTATACTATATTCTTTCCATTCTGGGATAGTGCCTACTACACTATCCCAGCTAAGCCCTGAAGAGTTGATGGAGCTCCCAGCAAGAAATTCCCTTCCACGGGTTTGAGGATTCAAGGGAGAAATTCTCATGTGTCAGCTGAGACCTATTTCACGGGCCTGTTTTCTTGGCTTATAAAACCAGAGAAATGTAGGGCTGGAAGGGACCTCAAGCAATCATCAAGTCCAGCCTACTGTGCTGAAACCATCCCTGACACGTGTTTGTCCAACCTGTTCTTAAAAACCTCCTGTGATGGGGATTCCACACCCTCCCTTGGAAGCCTGTTCCAGAGCTTAACTACCCTTAAAGTTAGAAAGTTATTTCCTAACATTGAAACAAACCCAGATTAAGCCCATTACTTCTTACCCTCAGTGGATATGGAGACCAACTGATCACGGTCCTCTTTATGCCCCCACCATTTTTGAAGACCGTTATCAGGTCCTCCCTCAGTCTTCTTTTCTGAAGACTAATTTGTTTTTAAACTCTCCTGATTGAGCGAAGGTTTTGAAAACCTGGACCTTTTTTCTTGCTCTCCTCTGGACTCCTTTGAATTTCTCCACATCTTTCCTAAAGTGTGGTGCCCCGAGATGGACACACTACTCCAGCTGAAGCCTCCTCAGTGCGGAGCAGAGTGGGACCATTACCTCCCATGTCTGACATATGACACTCCTGTCAATACACCCCAGAAGGATCGTAACATTTTTTTGCAACTGCACCACTTCGTTGAGTCATTTTCAATCTGAAATCCACTAGAACTCCCAAGTCCTTTACAGTCATACTACTGTCTAGCCAGCTATGCCCCATTGTGTAGTTGTGTATTTCAGTGGCTCTCAACCTCTCCAGATGATTGTACCCCTTTCAGGAGTCTGATTTGTCATGCGTACCCCCAAGTTTGACCTCACTTCAAAACTACTTTCTTGCAAAATCAGACATGAAAATATTAAAAAGTGTTACTGCACATTATTATTGGAAAAATCGCCAATTTTCTCATTTTTACCTGTGACAAAGTTCCTCCTCTACCTTGGTGTGTCCTGCGCTTATTGGCGGATTTGCTCACCTCACAGATTCACCCTGCGGGTCGGGAAACAGCCCAGAGATCTTCCCCTCTGGGAGAAGCCACAGTGCAGGTCAATTCTTCCTGTGTTTGATCAGGAGTTGGGGGGAACCCGGGCCTGCGCTCTACTCCGGGTTCCAGCCCAGGGCCCTGTGGACTGCAGCTGTCTAGAGTGCCTCCTGGTACAGTTGTGCAACAGCTACAACTCCCTGGGCTACTTCCCCATGG
The DNA here is from genome assembly GCF_020497125.1 of Mauremys mutica. Classification (NCBI taxonomy): domain Eukaryota; kingdom Metazoa; phylum Chordata; order Testudines; family Geoemydidae; genus Mauremys; species Mauremys mutica. Next base: position 6,003,508 of record NC_059081.1, on the reverse strand, counting down.
CCTCCTCCCAACACCTTTGTCCTCACCACTGGACCTTCCTCCTGATGTCTGATAATGCGTGTACTTCTCAGTCCTCCAGCAGTGCCTGCTCACTCTCAGCTTCTTGCACGCCACTTGCTCCCAGTTCCTCGCACACACTTCCTGTCCCCTGGCTCCCTTTGGCCTGACTGGAGTGAGCCCTTTTATAGCACCAGAGGGGCCTTAATTAGAGTCAGGTGCTTAACAGTCTCACCTGACTCTTAGCAGGTTAATTGGAGTCAGGTGTTCTCATTAGCCTGGAGCAGCCCCTGCTCTGGTCACTCAGGGAACAGAAAACTGCTTATCCAGTGGCCAGTATATCTGCCTTCTACTCTGCTGTTCCCAGCTGGCCTGGGTCTATCACATACCATATAATTATAAAATAAATCAACTGGAATAGAAACACTGTACTTACATTTCAGTGTATAGTATACAGAGCAGTATAAACAACTCATTGTCTGTAGGAAATTTTCATTTGTACTGACTTCGCTAGCGCTTTTTATGTAGCCTGTTGTAAAACTAGGGAAATATCTAGATGAGTTGATGTACCCCCAGAAGACCTCTACGTACCCCCAGGAGTGCATGTACCCCTCGTTCAGACCCACTGGCGTATCTGATTTTTCCTTCCTAAGTGAAGTACTTTGCACTTGTCTTTATTGAATTTTCATCTTGGTGCTTTCAGACCAGTTCTCCAATTTGCCAAGGTTGTTTTGAATTCTAATCCTGTCCTCCAGAGTTTTTTTTCTGGGGGCGGGGGGGCACACAAATTCTGCTCCCTGCAGGTTGGAAACCCTGTGTTTACTGACCTACTGAGAGATGCTTTTAAATCTAGAGAGTTGTGTAGCAATTAGGGCTGCTGCGGGGGAGGGGAAAATACCTCCTCCTCCAATTTTTGCCCTTGCTCAAAGTTCCATATGCTGCGGAATTGCAGGGTGGGGCATGGCCCGACCACTTTCAAGCGGTGGTCCCATACTAAATCATTACAGCTGCTGCCAGAGCATCGCTATGGCTGTGTGGTCACAACGCCACTGAAATTTGACCCGGCTGCCCCTCCATCCGGAGGGAGGAGTGTCTGGCCAAATGGTGCTGCGACCTGCTTCACGGGAAGTCTGTTCTGGTACAGCAGAAAGCAGGGCAGTTTGCTGAGAACTCAACTCCTGGAAGCAGCAGCTCAGATGCTGTGTGGGTAAGAAAGAGGGGAGACTCCTTGGCTAAAGAGACCTGGGGTCCCTGCAGAAGGAGGGATGGGACAAGCAGGAACTGGAACAGGGTCTCTGCCAGGGGGAGGGAAGGAAGGCAGAGACCAGAATTTGCCCTCCGCCCCCCGCAAAGAGATATATGAATTGGTGCCACTGCTAGAGTGTGCCCACAAATCCAGGAGACAAGCGCGCAGTGATGCAGGAAATTAAGGGAGTCCATTGAATTTTAAATGTTCTCCATACATCACTTGTCCAAGGTTGCAGCACAATTTTTCAGCTGCAAGGAGAAGACGAAAGGAAATCTTGCAAAATACTGATAAGAGACTGGATGCTCTTTGCCAATGAGGAGTTTGCGAATTCTATCAGAAACCACACTTGGAGTTTGACTGCAGCAGCGTGTTTTAGTGTTACTATATTCTAGATGGGTACGGGGCTGGGTCTCAGTGTTTGGATAGAGATGCAACCTAAAAGGCCAGTGAAGCACATGGTGAAATTCCATTGGGTTAAGGATTGGTGTCAGAGTTCAAGGCTGAATCCCGCTGGGTATGAATGATGAATTATTCTCATGAGATTTCAGGCCCAGATGGTTATAATCTCACGACATCAACTGACCTTGCAAGTTGCCTGCCAAGCTAACCATGGGAAATCTTGAAAGATCAGCCCTTCTTGAGAGTGCTCCAGCATCCTGTGTTGCTTCCAGATAGAACCATTCTAGTTTTGCAAGCAATTCCAGATGCAAAACTGTGTGGGGCACATTCAAATTCAGAGGTTAAAATCCAGTCCCTTTCTCCCCAGACTTCACAGGTGTGGGTGAGACTTATTTCCCCTTAAAGGGCCAGCCACCTCGTGACCAGACATCTCTATAACATTCTGCAAGATTACAATGTTATGAATACATCAGCCTTTAAAGGGACATTCTTACTATATTACTGGCGTTTAGGCAAAATGGATATAACTACTACTTTTCTAACTAATCGGTATACCCTTCATTGGATCCTAATTGGTACTGTAATCAACAGTGAATGATCAACGCCCTGATAAAGCAATGGCAGAAATGAGGCAATCCACAATTCAAATGATATATACTGTGGTCTGTCTTCCAACACGTCAGCATGAGGTTTCTGGGATTACTATAAAGGCTGGGTCATGACTTGATTGCATGTCCATGCTAGGGACTAAGAAATCCCCTCGCACCTTGCCATGGGCTAGCTGGACCTTGGATCTTGGCAACAAGAGTAAGTTCGGTGTCCAGTGGGTGCTCCGCGTTTAAAGTGCTTGTGACAAAATCTGCTTTAGTGCATGGCTGGCTCCCACTGTGGCTGGCTGTGCATAACAGCAGCAAGAGTTTCACAGCTCCCCAACCAGACGCTCCATTTGAGGAGTTCAGCGGTTAAGGGCCGAATCCCCAGTATTGCTGTAAGGAGGGATATCAAGAGAAGCTGGGGAATGGCTCTGCTCTTTATCTAGTTGTTAGTGAGCACAGCTGAGCCAGCCTGCAGGGAAGGGATAATAATTTGCTGCTAGTACAAGCCAGTTGCAAACTACTACACTCCATCCTCTTCCCCGGGAACCGGATTGAGGTGAGGGAGGTGCTGTGGCTTGGAGGGGTGTCTGAGGCCTGATGTCTTCTGGGCTAGTCCTGGGTTGGTCCAATACACGCCCAGTCCCTTGCTCAGGGAAGTCATAATCCAGCTCTACAGATGCCCTGATGCAGTGGTCTCCAAAGTGGGGTGCGCAAGAGGATCCTTCGGGGTGCGTGGCAGGAGGAGCGCCGCTGGAGCAGCGACACTTCTTTTCCCCCGCCTTTGGCAGTTTGGCCAGGAGTCCGAGCGGCTTTTTTTTTTTTTGTGCTTCAGCAGTTCAGCCGGGAGCAGGGGGTGCGTGCTCAAAAATTTGTTACTGATGGGGTGCACGATCAAAAAAGTTTAGAGACCACTGCCCTAATGGATCTAGAGGTAAGTGAACATTAAACCATATGATATGGATGACACAAGCCTCTTAAAACAACCTGCCATCGAATTAAAATGTAACTAGAACTGAAACTCTAGACCAGATCATTTCCTCTGCTGTGCTGCATGAACAGGGCCGACAAGAGGGAGGGGAAGCCGGTACAAATTACTGGGGCTCGGCGGTCCAGAATGGGGTCCGGGGCCCAGCTTCCCCGGCTTCGTCAGCCCTGTTTAACCGGTCCACCCTTGCTGGGGGGCCTGAAAAATTTTTTTCACCAGGGCCTGAACCTGCTGTCAGTGGCCCTGTGCATGAAAGCAGCCACATCCTAGCCCAGACCCCCAAAGACTGTCAGAAAATGTCTGCAGAAAGCACTATGCATCCTGTTGCCCCTTTGCCAAGTAGTAGTAGATGTCAGGTCAGCTTCCCATTGGAGGAGAAATCAGTGATGCAAAGCCTAGTTTTATAGATATGTAGTGCAATGTGTGTACTTACATTATATACACCTGGAACAGTGGTACCCATAAAACAGGATGTAGACAATCATCTCTTTCAAAACTCTTATCCTAAACACCAGTGCCACCTTACGAACAGTCATACTGGGTCAGACCAAAGATCCATCTAGCTCAGTATCCTGTCTTCTGACAATGGCCAATGCCAGGGGCTTCAGAGGGAATGAACAGAACATGTAATCAACAAGTGATCCATTCCCTGTCACCCATTCCCAGCTTCTGGCAAACAGAGGCTAGGGACACCATCCCTGCCCATTCTGGCTTATAGCCATTGATGGACCTACCCTCCGTGAGTGGACAACTCTGCACCAAGAATTAACTCTAATTAGAGAGATTAAGGAAGAAAGCAAATTCCTTTGCTGCTAGCCACAACTCCCCAAACAGAAATTGAATCACAAAACCAACACCAATACAACCATTTCTTTAAAGGTTTAACAATACTCACATACCAATGTTGTAAAGCTGTGTGAGGGTCACTGGAGATTGACAATGCAATGTAAATAACCCTATTGAAATCAGTGAGGTAACTCCCGGTGAACGCAGAATCAGGTCCATCGCATCTGCTGGCTGGAGCACATAAGGTTGATCATACTTGTACGTGTCTATGAAGCACTCTGACAGGACACTTATGGACGCTTTAGCAGCAATAAATAATATGAATAGTTCGAGCCTTAAACTATGTCCTGGAATAGCCTCTTCTCCTCCCCACCCCCGATCCATGCTATTGAATCAGTTCTCTCAAACATCCAAACGGTTCCTTCCCCCTCCCCACCATCTGTAAAGCATTGGTTTGTGACAGAGGGAGTTTTAAAGCCACCTCGCTGTTTGGAAGAAAGAGCCTCCCACTACAAACAGATCTTATTATAAAAGCCGTAAAAGCGTTCGGGGCCTGTTGTTTCTTTATGATAGGGCTGCTGGGTCAGCTGGAGGTGCTCTGGTACCTGCCAAATGCTATGCTTCCACAGGCTGTGAATTTTTATTTTCAAACCCACCTGTGTTTATACTAAAAGGCTAATGGAGTGTGTAAAGTTGGCTATTGGGAGACGCAGGGAGGAAAAAAAAAATATATATATATATATATATGAAGGGAGAACAAGAGATGCTAGACTGTACCTTACATATGCTTCCATGATCAATACAGTCTCCCCCAGCGGGCTCCTGGACTGAAATTATGGCTTCAGTTACAATGGCTCCCTCCCGTTCTCCCATCATGCAGATGGCCTATGGATGACCATTTAAAGTGTAGTGTCTGAAACGTTACCCTCCCACTCTAACAATGAACGTTTTCTTCAGGGTACTAATAATGCAGTACGAAATCTTAAAGCTCTGGATGGCAACTCAGGAGGTCTACATCCAGTTCCCAACTCTGCCGCAGACTCCATCTATGCCCTTGGCAAGTCACATAATCTCTCCATGCTTCAGGTCCCAATCTTCTGCTTCTACACTGCAACTGTTTGGTATATCTACTTGCATTGTAGGCTTTTTCGGGTAGGGGCTGCTTCTTGCTATGTATCTGTACAGTGCTGATCTTGGTTGGAGAAGCTAGGTCAGTGTTTCTCAAACTGGGGTCGCTGCTTGTGTAGGGAAAGCCCCTGGTGGGCCGAGTTGGTTTTTTTACCTGCCCCATCCGCAGGTCTGGCCGATCGCGGCTCCCACTGGCTGGAGTCCCTTGGCCCGCGCCGTTTCCAGCAGCTCCCATTGGCCTGGAGCAGCGAACCGTGGCCAGTGGGAGCCACGATTGGCCAGAACTGCGGATGGCACAGGTAAACAAACCGGCCCGGCCCACCAAGGGCTTTCCCTACACAAGCGGCGACCCCAGTTTGAGAAACACTGTGCTAGGTGCTACTGCTATACAAATTATAAAATGAAAATGATGATTCTATGGAGCTGTTATTGACTCTCCATGCTGGGTACAAGAACACCATCATCGGGTGATGCCTGATCAGGTTGGATTCACACCTATCCTGCCTCTACCAAAAAAGGAAAATCTATTTGAAACCATCTTTCAAATAATATTGGTTATGGATTTCATCCTAATCTTCTTCCACCAGGCCAGGTGAATCCATGTTCCTGTGTGGAATAACATTCACATCATCGGGATTCCAGATGGGTCTGAAAGCATGGATCCAAATGTAGGATGGCAACTTTAGCTAGCAAATTGTTTGTCACAGAACCAAAAGGTCAATTATTTGTCGTACTCTATTCACGGTTTAAAAAATATGAGAAAAAGTTGGCATGGAGCCAACAAAATTTGATTTTTTTTTTTCTTTTGAATTTTTGGTATGTTGAAAAAATTTCCATTTGTGGTCAGTTTCAGAGTGGGGATTTGAACCTAGGTGTCCTACATTACAGGTGAATGACTTAACTATTGGGATATTGGTTATACAGGGAATTGGATGGGGAATCATAGACTCATAGAATTTAAGATCAGAAGGGACCATTATGATCATCTAGTCTGACCTCCCACAAGATGCAGGCCACAAAAGCTGACCCACCCACTCCTGAAATAATTCTCTCCCTTGACTCAGATGTTGAAGTCCCCAAATCCTTATTTAAAGACTTCAAGTAGCAGATAATCCTCCAGCAAGCGACCCCTGCCCCATGCTGCAGAGAAAGGCGAAAAACTTCCAGGGCCACTGCCAATCTACCCTGGAGGAAAATTCCTTCCCGACCCCAAATATGGCGATCAGCTGAACCCCGAGCATGCGGGCAAGACTCTCGAGCCAGACACTCAGGAAAAAGACTTTCAATATCCCAACATTGACCCTCGGTACTAATTACCAGTGGTGGCATGTTATTGACCTATTGACTAAATCACGTTATCCTATCAAACCATTCCCTCCATAAACTTATCAAGCTTAATCTTAAAGCCAGAGAGGTCCTTCGCCCCCACTGTTTCCCTCGGTAGGCTGTTCCAGAATTTCACTCCCCTAATGGTTAGAAACCTTCGTCTAATTTCAAGCCTAAACTTCCCGACTGCCAATTTATATCCATTTGTTCTCGTGTCCACATTAGTACTGAGCTGAAATAATTCCTCTCCCTCCCTGGTATTAATCCCTCTGATATATTTAAAGAGAGCAATCATATCTCCTCTCAACCTTCTTTTGGTTAAGGAAAACAAACCGAGCTCCTCAAGTCTCCTTTCGTACGACAGGCTTTCCATTCCTTGGATCATTCTAGTGTGTTGCACCACTGACCCCACCTCTTCTGACCATTTTGTGCATGGCCGAAGTTATTCATGTCAAACTCACGAATAGTTTGGGGCTGACTGAAACCGCATTTTTTGTTAAAAACTATTAATCTGAACATTTGTGCCCAGCTCTGTTTGTGAACTGACCTTGATTTTCTTCAAATGCAGTCATTATTCATAAATATTAGCCAAATCAATTGAACAAACAATTGTCAGCTGATGGATTGTTTGTAAACTGTTCACTTCAGCTTCGCTATTCATTTTTTGTGCAATGTGTATTCTTTACCCAAGTCACATGGTATTGTTCCTACTTTCTGGTTGGATGGCCATAATTTTTAAAACAAGAAAATAGCTGATTGTTCATGATGTCTAAGAGATAATGCACTTTCCAGGAATGAATTTTCGGATTCATTCAACTTTTGGAAGTGGTGAATGTTTTCACCAGTAAACCAGCAGTTGTCCAAATGCCAAACACAAATAATACAACTCTATAAATAACAGTAAACACATCACTTTCATTCACTAAAATATCTGTGAACTTTTTATTATTATTATTCAATTAGTTCCTCTTGTTACTGTTAAAATGACCTATGTTAGAGAATTCCATATCAGCAGTCCCAAACGTAGTTGTAACACTATTATATGCTGTAGTTTTTGGAGACATTACATTAAAATATCATATCTATATATAATGAGACAAGAACATTCCTTTTTATTTTTTTTTTGCAACAGGTTCAGAATGAATTCATAAAAAGATGGAAATTGCATGCAACATTATATCAAGCATGAAAATCTGACATTTTCTGTAGTTAACAATGAATTATTCTTGATGTTTGCCCATTTTAAAAAGGCTGATATGTGAGCCAAGCCTACAATATCCTTAAGTTACATCAGATATAATGGCCCACACAAAGAATTGAATGATAGAGTATGTATCCTGAAGACCTTTATATACCGTAGTGGGAAGAGTGAAATGTCAGACCGTTAAAGACGGAGAAACTTCACGTATCAGGAAGTTGTGTTATGATGAATTATTAGTTTTATACTTGTTCTTGTGCTGCCCTTTCTTGATCTCCCATCTCCCCGCAGCTCAATACAAGAACAAGATTCAAGCTGGGGATGGGTGACTACCAGACCCAAACCAGTGCCATCACTCATTGACAGCAGAGGCGATAGGCAACTTGATATCATTAGTAATCACCCACTGACAACTCGGCAGGGTGCTGTGGTGAGGTCTGATTTCCGGTTCGTGGCTCCAGGAACAAGATGGTCTTTGCATAGTAATTACTTTCCAATCAGACTAGTTTTTTTCTGCTAATTGAAAGTGCCACTTGCAGCCCAACCTCCCTGTTTTTCTTAGGAAGAGGAATTGCCACTATTATTTATTATTTGTGTTACAGTAGTGCCTAAACTAGAAGCCTCAGCTATGGACCAGGACTGTGTTGTGCAAGGGGCTGTACAAACCAGAACAAAAAGCTCTCTCCCTGCCCCAAAGAGCTGACAATCCAAGTGTAAGACAAGAGAGACAACAGACAAAAACAGACAGATGGGGGAGTACAGGGAAACAAAGAGTCAGCCTTGGTCAGCCTGGCAGGCATTGGTCTCCACACACCAGCAGCCTACCAGTTGTCAGGTTTTTTGTAGGCATCCAAGCAAAGGAGAGTTTTAAGGAGGCACTTGAAGGAAAATGATGAGATAGCTACCATGCTTCCGTCTGAATACTGTTGTGTTCAGAGACCTTAACTGTTAAGTAGCCATGTGGAAGTGTGAGTGAAACAAGTATTTAAATGTCAGCAGCTTCGATGTCATAAGGGCACCCAGTTTTTCCATTCTTTTCCTTGCAGCTCCCAGAGATTCTGGGCTGGACACCTTAGAATGGAACTGAACCTTCACAAGAACAGTAAAAACAACAGCTCCAGCCCACCTCCGCTAACGTTGTCTTCCCTTCGCCTCCAAAAAGGACAGTCGTTACCATCTTTGACACCATCTCAAAGACTTTCAAATGTGGGGGAGGGGGATCTTTCTAAAAACTTTTTTCCAGGGAAAGGGAAAGGCAACAAGGGATGTTGTTAAAATGAAAGCCTTAGTGAAAACTTTTTCATTGCACATGCTTTACCTGGTTTTCCTTCTCATTTCATATCGTTAATACAGAAGGTTAAAATGATTTAAATGGGGTGTTTGCTGTGGTGCTAAGCAAGCTGATGTCTCTGAATGCCAAACCCCAAACTCTTTAATGTTGGACAGTGACAGGATCTCGTGATACTCCTTGGGTGTATAAACCCCACATTAGAAGTGAAGGGGTTAAGTAGCAGCTCTGGGCCAAGGCTACTCCACCCCTGCAAAGGTGGAGGAAGAAGTACAAAGGGAGCCGGACAGTTCAGAGGTGGGCAGACAGAGGAGGCAGACGACCTCTCCTTGAGCTCCAGAAGAAGGGTGCTGCAGAAGCCTTTTGCTGGGAGGAAGAGACTGCCTGCTGAGCCTTGCGGGGCAGAAGGTTCAGTTATTCCTTCCCCCCTTTGTTGCCTTGTATCAGACTTTGGAGAGGAAGTGGATGGTGGGAAGTGGCACAGGGAAGCAGCCTCAAGGCACTCCAGGGTGCTGGCCATTGTTGCCTCTCACCCATCTTCGTTAGGGAAAGGAGAAAACCCTCACGTCCGCATTCCCGAAGTGAGGAGTGGGTAGAGGCTCTGAAAGCAGCCCAGCTGGGAAGGTCCACCCACAGGGATGTAGTCTTATAGTTTGTTTAGAGTGAATTTAGTAATGTTGTATTGCACCACTGCGGGTTCAGCCCTGGTGGCTACCGTTTCCAGCTCAGAGTGAAAGTCGCCTCTGATACCTGTTTCAGAGTTAGAGCCTCTAGGAACACATAAAGACCAAGGGTAGTGACCAACCATACATTCACAAGTACAAGGTGTAGTCTGGTTTACTAGTTTTATTAAAGTTACAATTAAGGTTGTGATTACCTATGCATATAGAAATTCTATAAAGACCTATGCAGAAATTAGAGTGATAGTCACGCTCACATCCTTAAAGATATTCTTAAGGTCTGATGGCTGCCTTGCCAATTGATCATCAGTAGAGGGATGGCTCTTGCTAGAGTTTTCCCTCAGGGAACTCGTTTTACCCAATCTGGGAGCCCTCTTTTCTCTTGTGATTCTGACTACACCTAACACTCTGCACAGGTACATGAAGTGTCCACCCTCTTTTTCCTTATTTATATGGTGTCCCCCAAGAATATTGGGATACCCCATTTTTCATGGGTTGTTTATAGTTCCATTTATTCTTATTAAGATTTAGGCACAGCGTGTGTCTACCTTGCAGTTAGGACACGTGAAAATATGACTACTGGGTATCCTGTAAGCAAAATATTACTCTTGCGGTTATTTTTTTAATGTCACCCATTGGACAGATTTTTTATCTTATTTCATAATTTTGTGGCATAGGGTCATTATTTTGTCTCTTATGTCAAGGATTTCTTAAGCCTATGGCCTACTATAGTTAAGCTGACATCTCACAGGCCTCAGCCTGTAGGCCTTGCATTTCAGGCCTACTTACTTAGGGTAAGCAGCAAAGAATCCTGTGGCACCTTATAGACTAACAGAAGTTTTGCAGCATGAGCTTTCGTGGGTGAATACCCACTTCTTCGGATGCAAGCAGTGGAAATTTCCAGGGACAGGTGTGTATATATAAGCAAGCAAGAAGCAAGCTAGAGATAACGAGGTTAGATCAATCAGGGAGGATGGGGCCCTGTTCCAGCAGCTGAGGTGTGAAAACCAAGGGAGGAGAAACTGGTTCTGTAATTGGCAAGCCATTCACAGTCTTTGTTTAGTCCTAAACTGATGGTGTTAAATTTGCAGATGAACTGGAGCTCAGCAGTTTTCTCTTTGAAGTCTGGTCCTAAAGTTTTTTTGTTGTAGGATGGCCACCTTAAAAATCTGCTATTGTGTGGCCAGGGAGGTTGAAGTGTTTCTCCTACAGGTTTTTGTATATTGCCATTCCTAATGTCTGATTTGTGTCCATTTATTCCTTTTCCTTAGAGACTGTCCAGTTTGGCCGATGTACATAGCAGAGGGGCATTGCTGGCATATGATGGCATATATTACATTGGTGGACGTGCAGGTGAATGAACCGGTGATGGTGTGGCTGATCTGGTTAGGTCCTGTGATGGTGTTGCTGGTGTAGATATGTGGGCAGAGTTGGCATCGAGGTTTGTTGCATGGGTTGGTTCCTGAGCTAGAGTTACTATGGTGCGGTGTGCAGTTGTTGGTGAGAATATGCTTCAGGTTGGCAGGTTGTCTGTGGGCGAGGACTTGGCCTGCCACCCAAGGCCTGTGAAAGTGTGGGATCATTGTCCAGGATGGGTTGTAGATCCCCTGATGATGCGTTGGAGGGGTTTTAGCTGGGGACTGTATGTGATGGCCAGTGGAGTCCTGTTGGTTTCTTTCTTGGGTTTGTCTTGCAGAAGGAGGTTTCTGGGTACACATCTGGCTCTGTTGATCTGTTTCTTTATTTCCTCGTGTGGGTACTGTAGGTCTTGAGAATGCTTGGTGGAGATTTTCTAGGTGTTGGTCTCTGTCTGCGGGGTTAGAGCAGATACGGTTGTACCTGAGTGCTTGGCTGTAGACAATGGATCTTGTGGTGTGCCCGGGATGGAAGCTGGAGGCATGAAGGTAGGCATAGCGGTCGGTAGGTTTTCGGTATAGGGTGGTGTTAATGTGACCACCACTTATTTGCACCGTGGTGTCTAGGAAGTGGACCTCCCGTGTAGATAGGTCCAGGCTGAGGTTGATGGAGGGGTGGAAGCTGTTGAAATCATGGTGGAATTTTTCCAGAGTCTCCTTCCCATGGGTCCAGATGATGAAGATGTCATCAATGTAGCGTAGGTAGAGACTACCAAAAGGAGGCCGCCAGACAACTCTCCAATACCAAATTTTACAGGCTACTTCCCTCAGATCCCACTGAGGAATACACTAAGAAACTGCACCATCTACTCAGGACACTCCCTACACTAGCACCGGAACAAATCAACGTACCCTTAGAACCCCGACCAGGGTTATTCTATCTACTACCCAAGATCCACAAACCCGGAAATCCTGGACGCCCCATCATCTCTGGCATTGGAACTCTCACTGAAGGACTGTCTGGATATGTGGACTCTCTACTCAGACCCTATGTTACCAGCACTCCCAGCTATCTCCGTGACACCACTGATTTCCTAAGGAAACTACAATGCATTGGTGACCTTCCAGAAAACACCATCCTAGCCACCATGGATGTAGAGGCTCTCTACACAAACATCCCACACAATGATGGAATACAAGCTATCAGGAACAGTATCCCTGATGATGCCACAGCACAACTGGTTGCTGAGCTCTGTGCCTTTATCCTCACACACAACTATTTCAAATTTAATGACAATATATATCTCCAGATCAGTGGCACCGCTATGGGCACCCGCATGGCCCCACAATATGCCAATATTTTTATGGCCGACCTGGAACAACGCTTCCTCAGCTCCTGTCCACTCACGCCCCTTCTCTACCTACGCTACATTGATGACATCTTCATCATCTGGACCCATGGGAAGGAGACTCTGGAAAAATTCCACCATAAAACCTACCGACCGCTATGCCTACCTTCATGCCTCCAGCTTCCATCCCGGGCACACCACAAGATCCATTGTCTACAGCCAAGCACTGAGGTACAACCGTATCTGCTCTAACCCCGCAGACAGAGACCAACACCTAGAAAATCTCCACCAAGCATTCTCAAGACTACAGTACCCACACGAGGAAATAAAGAAACAGATCAACAGAGCCAGATGTGTACCCAGAAACCTCCTTCTGCAAGACAAACCCAAGAAAGAAACCAACAGGACTCCACTGGCCATCACATACAGTCCCCAGCTAAAACCCCTCCAACGCATCATCAGGGATCTACAACCCATCCTGGACAATGATCCCACACTTTCACAGGCCTTGGGTGGCAGGCCAGTCCTCGCCCACAGACAACCTGCCAACCTGAAGCATATTCTCACCAACAACTGCACACCGCACCATAGTAACTCTAGCTCAGGAACCAACCCATGCAACAAACCTCAATGCCAACTCTGCCCACATATCTACACCAGCAACACCATCACAGGACCTAACCAGATCAGGCCACACCATCACCGGTTCATTCACCTGCACGTCCACCAATGTAATATATGCCAGCATTTGCCAGCTATGCCCCTCTGCTATGTACATCGGCCAAAACTGGACAGTCTCTAAGGAAAAGGATAAATGGACACAAATCAGACATTAGGAATGGCAATATATACAAAACCTGTAGGAGAACACTTCAACCTCCCTGGCCACACAATAGCAGATTTTAAGGTGGCCATCCTACAACAAAAAAAACTTTAGGACCAGACTTCAAAGAGAAACTGCTGACTCCAGTTCATCTGCAAATTTAACACCATCAGTTTAGGACTAAACAAAGACTGTGAATGGCTTGCCAATTACAGAACCAGTTTTCTCCTCCCTTGGTTTTCACACCTCAGTGTGCTGGAACAGGGCCCCATCCTCCCTGATTGATCTAACCTCGTTATCTCTAGCTTGCTTCTTGCTTGCTTATATATACACACCTGTCCCTGGAAATTTCCACTGCTTGCATCCGAAGAAGTGGGTATTCACCCACGAAAGCTCATGCTGCAAAACTTCTGTTAGTCTATAAGGTGCCACAGGATTCTTTGCTGCTTCTACAGAACCAGACTAACACGGCTACCCCTCTGATACTTTACTTAGGGTAGTGAATACTTATCCCTTCTACTGCTAAACCCAGGGTTGTGAGTTCAATCCTTGAGGGGGCCATTTGGGGATTAGTCCTGCTTTGAGCAGCAGGTTGGACTAGATGATCTCTTGAGGTCCTTTCCAACCCTAATAATCTATGATTCTAACTACTAATCAATCTTATACTTGTATAATCCTACACCTTAAAGCTATTCAATATACAATGATTATAGATGACATATTAGTTAATCATAACATCACACACCGCACAATAAATGAATGACAAAATGAATCAATCGGTTACTGGGATCAATAGACAGACTGAAGGCCCTACTAATCATAAGGGTGTGGGACCCTTGGGACTCCGTTACCCCGGAGAGGAGCAATGCTAAATCAGTGACCCCACTGGAGGAGCGAGTTGACACGTCCCAAAAGGCGGACCACTGTGGGAATAATAATTGTCCGTGAGAGACATTGGAGGAGGGGCACGTGGCAATCCAGTGTCCTAACCACTAGGTGATGCCATCAGTGACCCTAGCACATCACAGGCCCATTTATCCCGTTGAAATAATGCAACAGGGGTGATGTGGTCAAAGTGATGGGTCTCAGCAGCAGTATTCTGAATGGATGTGAGTGGGGCCAGACCGGATTTGTCAAGGCCAGGGAAAAGGATGCTGCAGTCACGGAGAGGCACGATGATGGCACGGGTGAGATTTGTAGGTGTATCAATGGCTAGGGAAGGCTGTATTTTGGAGACGTTATGCAGAAAGAACCAGCAAGATGTAGACATCGTGTGGATGTGAGGACATAAAGAGAGGTCTGAGTTGAAGATGATGCCTAGGTTATGGACTGGAGTGATGGGCGTGGTGGTGGTGTAGTCCATAGTGAAAAAGACAGACGGTAAGGGAAAGGTTTGGAGGAGAAGATTAAGAAAGGTTTTAGCCATGTTGGCCCAGATCTTCAATCAACAGGAGCTAGGCACCTAAATCCCTTTGAGGATCAGGGTGGCTGAGTTGGAGCTGATTGAACAGAGCTGATTGCACAAGATGCAGGCCCCAGGAGCAACTGTGTATTCTGAGGAAGAATTGGCCCAGCACACCTTCTGGGCCAGTGGATCTCAACTCCCCACCACCCTACAGTGGTATTACGGAAGGAAGGTCTAGTGGGTAGGACTAACTTGGGAGTGAGGAAACCTGAGTGCAATACACAACTCTGCCACGTACTTGCTGTGTGGCCATGGGCAAGTCAACTAACTTCTGTGTGCCTTGGTTTCCATGGGGATATAGCTTTCCCTGAGCTTACAGGGGTGTCTTCAGGATAAATATATTAAAGGCTGAGATACTAGAGTAATGAGGGCCATATGAAGACCTAAACCAGAAAGAAAGATAAAGTCACAATCTCTCCCCTTGCACTCCATCTTTGTCCTTCTATATTGTCACAATTTTAAAAGCTAGATGGTCAATTTCCTTTTAGTTTTGACAACATTTCACGCTCTGATGCTCATAGCCTAGCACAATGTTTAGGTGAAATGTGCAAATTGAGCAAAAGAAAATCCCTTAACTGATTTTTCTTTTCCTTCATAAATTAATGAAAATATATCCCCTACGTTCTGTGAACCTCTCCTTTTACAAATCCTACCCAGATGCATAGATTCCAAAGGCCAGATAAAACCATTGTGACATCTCAGCTATGCTCCTGTGTAATAGAGGCCATAGAATTTCCCCAAAATAATTCCTAAAGCAGATCTTTTAGGGATAAAAATAGCTTATCTTGATTTTAAAATTGCCAGTGATGCAGAATCCACCACGATCCTTGGTAATTTGTTCCTGACTGTTAAAAATTGACGCCTTATTTCCAGTCTCAAATTTGTCTAGCTTCAATTTCCAGCCGTTGGATCGTGTTATACCTTTCTCTGCTAGATTGAAGAGGCCAGGTACATATAGACTGAAGGAAACAGCCTCCTTTGTGGTACCATCTCTTCTGATTAATATTGTAAAGAGTTGGGAAGATAAGGTTAAAGAGAATCTTAGCATCATCTTTAAAGCAATGCCTTGATGCACAGGCTGGTAATGTTATAGGATATGGTATAGACTAGCAGATGACACACACCATAAAATAATTATATATTGGCTGAGACAGCTAAATAAAAGTTGAAGATCAATAATTTGGGTTAAAAGGTCGATATTTTTCTTATCATGATTACAATATTTTATTTCATTGTATATAATAACCCCTAAGGAACTTGAAACTACATTGTTATTCCTTATAGCTTTAAACCATATTATTATTACTGATTACTTATAGCTTTACACGGCAGTTTACAGAAGAAATTGGATTTACAGTTAAAGAAATGGGATTTTCCTCAACTGATGTAAATGAAAAGCCAGTATTTCATTAAACTGGGGTGAATCCAGGATAACATCACTGATCCCATGGAGTTGCTTCAGATTTGTACTGCCATAACTCAGATTGACATCTAACCCATGATCCCAGCATTATTATTTAATATTTATAAAGGATTATAGTTAAGCATGGTGCTTTATGGACCAATGAAGACATAAAAAGCCAAAGTCTGATCTTACTTACGCTGGTATAAATCCAGAATAATTCCACTGACTTCCGCCAGTCCAAAGGAACTCCTCCAGATTGGCCAGTGCTGTAACCCTATCATCCATGAAGTCTTTAAATCAAGATTGGATGCTTTTGCTAAATGCAGTGCTCTCGTCCAGCCATTCCTGCACTTAGCCTGCTGGATGAAATTCTGCTGTGCAGGAGGTCAGACTAGCTAATCGCAATGTCTTAATATCTATTAACTATATTTATCCAGACCCTCAGCTAAGCTGGTCAACTTGTTGTTTTCATAGAGCTACATGAATCAACCTGAGGAACACTGACATCTTATGAGAGAGGTTCAACCTAACATACATTTCTGCACCAAATGAGTGAGGAGGGATATGGGGCGTTAGGCGATAATGCCCCATTCGGCGTGCCTTATTATTTAATTGTGAGAGAGCTTCTTCCCATTGTTTCAGCAAAGTGTCATTATCAATAGCCATTTGGAGGAAATCAGAAGGAAATCGTGTCGTCTGCTGCTGCATGCAGCTGGTAATTCATGCTTAGAGATAGAACAGCCTCGACCGCGCTGTTAATTTGTATATAAATGTAAATCAGTCCCCTTATTTGCACAGCAGGAGGCTAAATTGCATCACTGCACAAATAAATCTGACATTTAAAAAAAAATTTGACACTGCATAGCAGAGTGCTGTCTTCAATGCTACCTTTCATTCTACAGAAACAGTTCCAGAAACAGGCATCCCTCTGGATAAAGACACTGATGGAGACAATTCATGTAAACTGTCATAGATCCTCTGACTGCAATACAGAAGCCGAGGATCTGGCCCAAGGACAAAAAGGAAAGTAAGGGGGGAAAGCCCTTCAGTTAGATGGGAGGGAAATTTATTTCTAAACTAGTATGTTAAATGCTTCCTTATGGGTAAGAGATTCCCCCCTGAGAAAGTAGCACTCTTGGTGAAACTCAGACATGGAGTTTATCACAGCTCTGCTTGCTAGTGTCTTAAACCACTGGCTAAAGCCTATATCTAAATGCACTTACTTCATTGATCCCTCATCTGCCTGAGACACAAGATGACCAGCTACTCCTTAAATGCTGCCTGCTGCATGTATTGTGTGTGTCAATAATGCATGGACAGGTTTGCACTTCAAAAAAATAGAACTAGTTTTATGCTGCAACGTGAAATGGCAGGAGAAGGGTTAATGTAACTCTCCCTTAGCGCTAAGGAGTCAGAGGGGTTTTTCAGAAGTTTGGAGTTCCTGCCTTCACCCGTGAATTAAATCGATGGCCCTACATTTTTAAAGTTGTCTAGGGATGTTGAGTGCTTCCAGGTGTGGCATGTTAAAGGGACATGCCTTTCAGAGAGTCAGACACACAGCGCTTTGTGAAAATCAGGCCACTGCAAGGTGTTTCAAGTTGACCATCTAAAAACTGAGATTTCCCCCAAATCACTTTGTCACTTTTGAAAATCTAAGCCACAAGCAGTCTTGCCAACTCCAAGCATTAAAATCCCATGAATAAGGTTCCCCAGAACTCATGAGTCTGGCTTAAAAATGATTAGATTAAAAAAACAGCTTTTTTATTTGCCTTCTGGTTTTTGATTAAGGGTCACATCGCTAAGTTTTTCTTCACCATGTTGAGGGCTAGAAAATTACTATTTTTAAACAGAAAGCTGAGAGCCTCACATAATCACATGACTCCGGGAGCTGGGGCCTTAAGAAAAACTATGATTGTAAGACTGGTAATAAAATCACCAGAGTTGGCAACATTGCATGAGATTCTAGTAAGAAACATGTGTTCTGCCTATAGAGAAACTATTTTTTAAACGAAAACAAATTAAGCATAAGCTTGTATGCAGTTTGTTCTTTTATTCAGAATCATAATTAAGATCTGACCTGTGACCACACGCACTAAACCTAAGGCAGCTGCACACAAATGTGTTGTACACCAAAATGCATTAAAAACATTAAGGTTTTCTTAATTCTTAATTTCTCAATTCTTGCTAGCAAGTTAAAGAACTATTGACTGGATGAATGGACTATAAGTTGGATAGAAAGTGGGCTACATCGTTGGGCTCAACGGGTAGTGATCAACGGCTAGATGTTTAGTTGGCAGCTAGTATCAAGCGGAGTGCCCCAAGGGTCGGTCCTGGGGCCAGTTTTGTTCAACATCTTCATTAATGATCTGGATGATGGGATGGATTGCACCCTCAGTAAATTTGCAGATGACACTAAACTGCGGGGAGAGGTAGATACGCTGAAAGGTAGGGATACAGTCCAGAGTGACGTAGACAAATTGGAGGATTGGCCAAAAGAAATCTGATGAGGTTCAACAAGGACAAGTGCAGAGTCCTGCACTTAGGAGGGAAGAATCCCATACACTGCTACAGGCTGGGGACCGAGTGGTTAAGCGGCAGTTCTGCAGAAAAAGGACATGGGGATTACAGTGAATGAGAAGCTCAATATGAGTCAACAGTGTGCCCTTGTTACCAAAAAGTCTAACAGCATATTGGGCTGCATTCATAGGAGCATTCCCAGCAGATCAAGGGAAGTGATTATTCCCCTCTATTCAGCACTGGTGAGGCCACATCTGGAGTATTGCGTCCATTTTTGGGCCCTCCACTACAGAAGGGATGTGGACAAATTGGAGGAAGTCCAGTGGAGGGCAACAAAAATGATCAGGGGGCTGGGGCACCTGACTTACGAGGAGAGACTGAGGGAACTGGTGTTATTTAACCTGCAGAAGAGAAGGATGAGGGGGGATTTGATAACAGCCTTCAACTACCTGAAGGGGGGTTCCAAAGAGGATGGAGCTCGGCTGTTCTCAGTGGTGGCAGATGACAGAACAAGGAGCAATGGTCTCAAGTTGTAGTGGGGGAGGTCTAGCTTGGCTATTAGGAAAAACTATTTCACTAGGAGAGTGGTGAAGCACTGGAATGGGTTACATAGGGAGGTGGTGGAATCTCCATCCTTAAAGGTTTTTAATGCTCGGCTTGTCAAACCCTTGGCTGGGATGATTTAGTTGGTGTTGGTCCTGCTTTGAGCAGCGGGTTGGACTAGATACCTCCTGAGGTCTCTTCCAACCCTAATCTCCTATGATTAAGTTAATTAACACCCGAAAGGTAAGGGGAGTTGAAGATGATACAATAGGAGTTATGGGGGTCAGCTGTGTCCCTTTCTTAATGTTTATGGTATAGCTGGAAATTGACAAAAGTGCATGTCAAATTAAAAATCCTCAGCCACAAAGGGTTCAAAATCAGAGCCACCATCCATAATGAATCCATGACAAAGATGGTAGCTCTGATGCTGATCCCTTTGTCACTGAGGATTTTTAATTTAGGATGCACTTTTGTATACTTCCATCTTTCAGGAGATAGATTAGACGTTGTACTTTTAAAAAAAGAGACAGTTTCAGGAGCTTGTTAAGAGCTCCTGTACCGTCTTCCCTGAGTTCAAGGCTTACAGGATTTACAGGATCGATTTAAAAAAAATATGAAGATTGAGCTCCTTGTTATACTCAGTCTCCATGTAAGAAATTGTCTTTACCTTGACTCCTATCTCCAGTTGCCCTGCATTTCCCCAGCCTCTAAGTTTCTACAACATACACTTCTCCTGGCTCTTCTAAATCTCTTTGCCTAGAATGGAAGCTGAACATCTAATTGTATTTTGTCCTGAAATATCTTTTACTTCCTTCTACCACTCCTAGCAAGGCACAGGACTGGAATAACTGTGTAAATAAACCACTACTCAGTGACACACTCAGGCAGACTTATTATTTCATTCTTTCAGTCAGTTCATAGGGAGATTTTAAAGTAGCTGGAGGCACCAAAATTTCTCCCCCCGTGTTGCTAGGCAGGGAGACCATTTTACCAGCAGCCTAATATAAGATTTGTGTAAAACCAATCTAAAGCCCACTATCCTATCAAGAGTAAAGCTCTTACCACAGAGTCAAATCCCATCCCCTCTTAATATATATAACAAATGCTTTCCTCATTCCCAGCTCTATGCTACCCTTCTCTGAAGCCATCACAGCCCTTCACTAGGAAAGGTTTCTCCTTCAGCTTTTTTTCAGCTTTCCCAGAGTCCCCTTTTGGCAACATTCCTTCTGCCCAACAACTGGCAAAGTCTCCAAACCCACCACAATCTTTTTGTCCTGATACTGACAACTCACTCTACACAGAAGCTCCCTTCTTGCTCTCTGTGCTCAAGTTAAAGGTTTGGATTGATCCCTAGCTGTTAGTGGATCACAGTCTAACCACTGTGCATTTCTTTAAACCCCCTTTTCACCTCTCTCGTACCCTCTGTTGTTCCTTTATAAAGATCTGGGGAAAGTCAACCAACTGGTTATCCAAGATTTTTCACATCAAGTAGGCAGGTGAATCAGATTCAACAACTCTGATCAAACAGACAAACCCTAAATATTAAAACTAAGCCCCACCTTGCATGGTATTAGACCAGCAAACAGATTTAAAGGTAAATCAGACATTCACCGCTGCAACATGGAACACTAGCACTTGACTTAAGAGGCCAGGGTCCAGATCTTTAATGGTATTTTGGTGCCTTCAAAGGCACCTAATTATAGACATATAATTGGGATTTTCAAAAGCACCTAGGCACTTATCTTCCATGGACATAAATGAGAGATAGGCACTAGATACCTTTAAATATCTGAGCCTAAGTCCATTTTCTGGGAGCAAATGGGAGCAATTCATTTGTGGTTGAGTCACAGAAGGAGTATAAGCAACACATTGAACAGCAGGTTTAAATTACGAGATAAAAAAGTAGATTTGCGAGGTTGAAAATGTTCATAAAATGCTGAACTCTCTGAAGCTTGTCTCGCTAAAAAAGCCCAAACAGTCATGGCTGGTGTATTAAAATGTAAGAAAAACAGGATTCAGACCATTTTTAAAAAAATAAACATGAAATGGATTGAAAATAACAAGCCCAAGTCTTGACATTTACCGGGGATGGAACAAAGCCAGCCAACCAACCAACCAAACCAACCAAACAAAATATATACTCCAATCTGAGCAATGAAAAGGGGGTGGGGAGGAAAGCTACCGAGAAACTAGAGCATTGCCCAAAGGGAAGTAAACATAAAAGATAAGTTATCCGCATGAGCTCTCAAGTAAAGAGCAGCAGTCAAATGTAGGAAACGGATTTTTTTTTAAGGCAAAGTACAGAAAGCCCTGGATGAATCGGAAGGAGGGAGAAAGGCAAAGCAGTAGGAGACGTGAGATGACCCAGTGACCTACTATTGTTCTTTATGAGTTCTTATGTGTTTATAGTGCCCAAGATTTGGTCTACTCCCTGTTTATGGACACCTGACAATGGTTCATGATGCTGTTTTTTAGTGCCTGGGCTTACATGACATTAGCTCGTTTAATAAGTCACTATTTATGCTGGCTCCTTCCCAATGCCGTGGTACATCTCCAGTGTGAGCTGCTGTCAGCTGCCAGATAGAGACTAGAAGATATGCTCACTGGAGGGTAGATGGCACAGTATTCTTGTTGTTAAACAGCAGTATGCAATGGCCTCAGGCTTTATGTGCTGGTGGTCAGATTAATGCAACATTAATCTTATTGGCTAGAGATACGCACACAAATCAAATAGATGTGGCATACATACACGATAGTGGCACAAGCTATGGCCCCATAGTTCAGGCTGAACTGAGTTTTGCCCTTGCAGCAAGAATTCACCCTCTGTGTTATGTATGAAGAATATAGCATTTTCTCCCCCAAAATCTTAACTGCTTGTTATTCGAGCACAGAATTCTGTGTCTGAGAATTTGCAGGTAAATCTGTTCATTTGTGAGTTAAAATGAAGGAAAAATCTGGTCCATTAAGAAATTGATCGCCCAGTGTGTCAGTCCATTTTTTTTTGTCCCAAATGATCTTGGTAATGAAAACATTCTCCCTCGAATGAACACTGGAAATCCAGGAGATTCAGAATTAAAGCGCAGCTCAGCAGAAATCCAAGCACGCGAAGGTCTGGAAATGCTCAGATCAGGCACCCAAACCACCTTAACTCAGGCCGGTAGTGACTCTGTACAATTATGATTAGTGCATTTTAGTTCATGGTCCCAGAAACTGTTTTGTAAAGACATTACATATGTTCATATATTTTTCCTCATGATGTGGCAGTTACAATCAGCACTGTTCAGAACAACTGCAATGTAGGTGCCACGAATGCAGCCTGCTGACCCCTGTCCCCCTGATCCCAATCTTCTTGAATCCTCTATTGGATGGTCAGCCTTTACCCCGAGAAGGAAATTCAGATGCCTTTGCCACTCTGCTGAGGGCACAAGCTGCAGTGTTGTTTTTTGTGAATTGGATTGAAAATTCCCAAGCCATCTCAACACACCTTTCAAGATCCAGTGGTTCTACACATACCTATCACAACATGTGGTGCACCCCATCCCATTCACTAAATGCCACCAATAGCAACTATCTAGGTGAAACCAGGTAATCACTCTGCTCTCAAATGAACTCAAACAAGAAAAAGTATGAAAACCAAAAACACTCCGCCACCTGTGGGTGAACACTTTTCACCAAGCAATCACTCTATAGCTGACCCATCAGTCCTCCTCCTCAGTGGAAACCTGCACAACACTTCCAAAAGACGAGGCGGGGAGCTTAAATTCATAACTTTGTTTGACACTAAAAATCATGGGCTAAACAGAGACACTGGATTTATGGCTTGTTACAACAATCTGTAACCCACTAACCCCCCTTTGTCCTATAACACCCTTGTTGTCAACAGGTCACTTCACCTGGAAGAATCCCTTAAAGATGTGCTAATTACTTATGCTAAACTATCTGTTTGATTGTACCATATTTAGCTGTGACATTCTGAGTACCTTCCCCAGACCTGAGGAAGAGCTCTGTGTAGCTCGAAAGCTTGTCTCTCTCGTCAACAGAAGTTGGTCCAATAAAAGATACCACCTCACCCACCTTGTCTTTCTCATGTTCTGGGACCGACACAGCTGCAATACTGCATACACCATCTTATGAACTCAACTGAATAGATGGCAACAACTCCCAGTAGCTTCCATGATGCAAAGGATATGAATCAATGATCTAGAAGGGTCTCAAACCCATTCCGAATCTTCTGAGCCATCTAGTTCTACTTCCTTGATTTATTCACTCATCACTTTGGTCATATAATTTCTAGCATCCTCAGGAGTCCAATACATATTTAAGATGAGGGTGCATGGAAAAATGTTCTCGTAATAAAATTGCTGATTGATAAAGGAATATTGTTCTGGTTGATGCGAATCCAGCACTTTTCCAGAGCATTGGGCCTCCTGCTTCCCCAGAACTCTTTCACTTGGTGAAATACAGTCTAGTTTCCCTTTCCCTCCAGTAACTTGAGACCCATTTCCTCTGATAGCCTATGCCTTTTCTTTGTATCGCTGGAGAACGTCATTAGTCACTCCTGCCATTCACTCACTTTCATGAACACTGAAATCCCACAATTTCAATGTAACAGACTTTTTCCCTATTTCCTAGAATGTCCAGTGCCGGTGATTTAGTGCTCAGAAACAACTCCAAGAGTCTCTCGTCTCATTTTTTTCGACTCACCAAGAAAGTATCAGCAAGAAGAGACTTGCAAGGATAAATCAAAGCGCAAGAGACTCTGCTAAACTAGAGCAATTTTTATAGCATTTGGATGATACTGCAGCACTGTTAACCAGAGTGTAAATGATTGAACAGGTGATGAATTCCTCAGAGGAAAAAGCCATTAGGCAGTTTTAAATCCATAAAAAAAAAATTGTATTATGTGCTATAAAGAGCAACTGAATGTCCTTTTCTTCCCCCTCTAATAGAATCTTCATCCAATCTCTTCTATATTGTCTTCCTGGGGCATTTTATTAACACATACTAAACAATCACCATGTTGAATTTCAATGTGATTTATAAATTTGCAGTTGCAGTGTAGTACTGCTGATCTGCTCCAGTTTTATTCCCATTAGACTCTTGTACATGTTATTTGTAAAATAAGACAACTCAATTGTTTCCTTTTGCATATAACACAGTTGTAGGGAAGCCAATGTGTACAATTATCAAATGTGCTTAAGTTACTTAGCAGCCTAAATCTTATTTTCAAAAGCAACTTTCAGCTACTTCGGTGCGTAAATCTCTTTGCCTGTCACTTTTGAAAATGCGATTTAGGCGTCCAAGGCCCAGATTTTACATATTGTTGCGCTCAGTGTTGCAATGCCTAACTGATTTAGGAGACCAAGTCTCATTTTCTAAAGGGATTTAGGCACTTAGGAATCAAAATGCCTTTGACAGGCTTCTAAATGCCTAAATACTTTTTGAAAATGAGAATTGGCCTCCTGAAGCAGTTAGGAGTTGTAACGCTGCACGCAGCAATGCTTAAGTCTCTTTACAAATCTGGACCTATGTCATTAATGCTCTTTGGAGATTGCTTTGTGGGAGTACCCTTATGTGTACTGAAAAACATTGTCTTAGAGAGTCTAAAATAAATGGAAGCTGCCTCACATCCATGAAGATCCCAAAGTGCTTTCCAAAGGATATATTCAGGCATCACTCCAATTGTCTTCCATCACTGGAGTGTATGCAATCCTGGCTTACGGATTTAGCATGTTATATTGAATTCATTGGTTGATTTCAAAGTTTTGCATTTGAAAATTTTAGGTTTAGGGACCTAACTCTCTTAGGCCCCTTTGAAAATCCCAGGCTTAGTAATTGCCACCTCCCCTAGTGTTGTAGGATCAAGTCTGCTGTTCTGCCTCCAGCAGTGATCAATTCATTAAGTTAATGGAGATGGGCCTGTACCAAAATCCATACTTCCAATAAAATGGACCATGACTACATTTATCCAGACATCGCAGCTATTGTCAGGAATCAAACTTGGAACTACCAGTCCCCAAAACTCACATCTCTGCCACTTGACATGAAGGAGAAAGCTAGGATAAAGTAACAGGCCAGTATAATCATTAGAAGCAGCAAAGAATCCTGTGGCACCTTATAGACTAACAGACGTTTTGCAGCATGAGCTTTCGTGGGTGAATACCCACTTCTTCGGATGCAAGCAGTGGAAATTTCCAGGGGCAGGTGTGTATATATAAGCAAGCAAGAAGCAAGCTAGAGATAACGAGGTTAGATCAATCAGGGAGGATGAGGCCCTGTTCCAGCAGCTGAGGTGTGAAAACCAAGGGAGGAGAAACTGGTTCTGTAATTGGCAAGCCATTCACAGTCTTTGTTTAGTCCTAAGCTGATGGTGTTAAATTTGCAGATGAACTGGAGCTCAGCAGTTTCTCTTTGAAGTCTGGTCCTAAAGTTTTTTTGCTGTAGGATGGCCACCTTAAAATCTGCTATTGTGTGGCCAGGGAGGTTGAAGCGTTCTCCCCAGGTTTTTGTATATTGCCATTCCTAATGTCTGATTTGTGTCCATTTATCCTTTTCCTTAGAGACTGTCCAGTTTGGCCGATGTACATAGCAGAGGGGCATTGCTGGCATATGATGGCATATATTACATTGGTGGACGTGCAGGTGAATGAACCGGTGATGGTGTGGCTGATATGGTTAGGTCCTGTGATGGTGTTGCTGGTGTAGATATGTGGGCAGAGTTGGCATCGAGGTTTGTTGCATGGGTTGGTTCCTGAGCTAGAGTTACTATGGTGCGGTGTGCAGTTGTTGGTGAGAATATGCTTCAGGTTGGCAGGTTGTCTGTGGGCGAGGACTGGCCTGCCACCCAAGGCCTGTGAAAGTGTGGGATCATTGTCCAGGATGGGTTGTAGATCCCTGATGATGCGTTGGAGGGGTTTGAGCTGGGGACTGTATGTGATGGCCAGTGGAGTCCTGTTGGTTTCTTTCTTGGGTTTGTCTTGCAGTAGGAGGCTTCTGGGTACACATCTGGCTCTGTTGATCTGTTTCCTTATTTCCTCGTGTGGGTACTGTAGTCTTGAGAATGCTTGGTGGAGATTTTCTAGGTGTTGGTCTCTGTCTGCGGGGTTAGAGCAGATACGGTTGTACCTCAGTGCTTGGCTGTAGACAATGGATCTTGTGGTGTGCCCGAGATGGAAGCTGGAGGCATGAAGGTAGGCATAGCGGTCGGTAGGTTTTCGGTATAGGGTGGTGTTAATGTGACCACCACTTATTTGCACTGTGGTGTCTAGGAAGTGGACCTCCCACGTAGAAAGGTCCAGGCTGAGGTTGATGGAGGGGTGGAAGCTGTTGAAATCATGGTGAATTTTTCCAGAGTCTCCTTCCCATGGGTCCGGATGATGAAGATGTCATCGATGTAGCGTAGGTAGAGAAGGGGCGTGAGTGGACGGGAGCTGAGGAAGCGTTGTTCCAGGTCGGCCATAAAAATATTGGCATATTGTGGGGCCATGTGGGTGCCCATAGCGGTGCCACTGATCTGGAGATATATATTGTCATTAAATTTGAAATAGTTGTGTGTGAGGATAAAGGCACAGAGCTCAGCAACCAGTTGATCATTAGAATGAGCCTAATCACATGAACATTGTCAGTGCACATGCACGTCTGGAAAAAGGAGATTAAATGTTATGGCCAACCCCTCACACTGCAATGGGTTAAGCAAGAATATCCATGTAACTTGGGCAAGTTTGTATCTAAATCAGAAATTTGCAGCTAGCAACTCCCCCATAATAAACCTAGCTAAGGGTTTTAATCATGTCTTTAGCCCCATTGATTTCAATGAGCAATGTTATACATTGTAGGGTGCGGGGTGGGGGAATTCTCCCTGAGCCCAGCAACATGAAGGTTGAACCTTAACCTGCATAACTGCCAATGCAAGTCATGCTCATGCATATACAATTCAACTTCTAGCCGTGATATTTTCTCCCATATCTATTAAGATGCCTTAACACTAGTGCTAGAAACCACTGCTAAAGGAAATGAATCACAAGTGGAGTTTTTCCAGTGCCTGCTGCCCATCAGAAAGATGACCCGAGTCAGCAGCAATATAGCGTATTGCCTGTTTCAAGCTTCAAGTTCTGCTTTTCCACCTTCCTCAGAGCAACTGCCTCCTCACTTATCAAAGGAAATGACCAGCTGTCTGCTATTTAATTGGGACTTGAGAACTCCAAGGAGACTTGAATAACTCAGCAAGCAAACCCTTCCTCCTTGATGAACTGCTGCTGCTGCTTTTTTCCCCTTCCTGTTGCTTTCCAGGGATATCTGTCCAGTATGGGGGTTTTTTTGTGTGCCCTTCACAATGTGGGGAGATGAGTTGGCCTTTTTTCTTGTAAGTTTCAACAAATGCGGTTTAAGAAGATGGAAATGCTCCTATTCAGAGGCGGAGGAGAGAAGCAGGGCTGCTTTGAATTGGCCTGCCTATCATGAATAGAACTAGACTCTAAAAGATGGAACACTGTATCTCAGGAGGATATTCTCAGTTGTCCACTACAAGGAAAGTACCACTAGAGAGATGACAACAAAAGAATGCTTTTATTAATCTTTCTTTGTTGAATTAACAGCAAAGTTTCCTATGCAAAAAGAAACCGATTGTTGACACTAATTACTGATGTCTTTAGAAACAATTTTACCATTTAACCAATGCCTCCTGTGCAACACACCTAACTCATGACCTGCTTTGATGCCTATTCATTTAGCCCCCAAGCCTCCAAAGCACTTAAATAGGTATAACCTTGGGCAGCTCAGTAGCTCCACTGATGTCAATGGGGCTATTCACATAGCTTAAAGTTATGGATATGCTTAAGTGTTTTGCTGGATCAGGGCTTAGTAGAGACCCAATGCTGACATTTGATGGTTGTTGGGTTGTTGTTCTTGTTTTTTTTAAATAGATAGTGGCCCCTGTAGCCCATCACAACGTTTTAGAATTACTCCACTTGTAAACTATAACTGAAGCCACTTAAGAAAATATGTAAATAGTAGCAGCACTGCCAGCAGATCGAGGGACGTGATTATTCCCCTCTAGTCGGCACTGGGGAGGCCACATCTTGAGTATTGCATCCAGTTTTGGGCCCCCCGCTACAGAAAGGATGTGGACAAATTGGAGGGAGTCCAGTGGAGGGTAACAAAAATTATCAGGGGGCTGGCTTACGAGGAGAGGCTGAGGGAACTGGGCTTGTTTAGTCTGAAGAAGAGAAGAGTGAGGGGGGATTTGATAGCAGCCTTCAACTACCCAGTAACGTAGCGGGCGGGATTCAGCGGAAGCAGCCGCTTCCCCTCAGGCCAGCAGGCGCGGAAGCAGCGCCTGCCAGCCGGAGCTACCAACCACACAGCTGGAGGAGCCGCGGGGGCGGCAGCGGCAGCCCGGCGTGGAAGCCGCGCCTGCCAGCCAGTGCAGGCACAGCCAAGCACTGGGACAGGAGCCGGGGACAGGTGGCAGCGCAGGAGGAAAGGTAAGCGGGGGGAGGGGGAGTCCGGTCTGGGGGCGTGGCCAGAGGGGGAGCCAAGGAGCGGGGTGCCTTTTTAATGTTTTTCGCTCCCCCTACGCTGAAAACCTGGCTACGCCACTGCAACTACCTGAAGGAGGTTTCCAAAGAGGATGGAGCTCGGCTGTTCTCAGTGGTGGCAGATGACAGAACAAGGAGCAATGGTCTCAAGTTGCAGTGGGGGAAGTTTAGGTTGGATATTAGGAAACACTATTTCACTAGGAGGGTGGTGAAGCACTGGAATGGGTTACCTAGGGAGGTGGTGGAATCTCCATCCTTTGAGGTTTTTAATGCCTGGCTTGATAAAGCCCTGGCTAGGATGATTTAGTTGGTGTTGGTCCTGCTTTGAGCAGGGGTTTGGGCTAGATGACCTCCTAAGGACTCTTCCAACCCTAATCTTCTATGATTCTATGTGTGCATTAATTAACCCATGTGGACATTTAGGGCCAGATGCATATCTGGTGTAATTCAGTGTAGCTCCATTGAAGTCAATCTGGCCCTATTGTCTGCAGGAATATCCCATTTTGCTTGGACACACTCTGTGTGCCATTTGTACCCATACTGAGGTGGTCTGGTAGAAAGTGAAAGATGCATATGAGTTTCAACATAAGCATTCTCTTTCTTGTCACCACATAAAATATTATCTCAGCTGGAGAAGAGGTGAAAACAGTGTATTTCTGAAAAAAAATGAACCTACCTCTTCACAGAACACAGTGTTCAGGGACTTGTAAACAATGCACATAGGTCAGAATAAACACCACCAAAGCTGGGCATATCCTTCCAGTAGGGCTGTTCCACTTGAAGCTGGGTGTTGACAAAGAATTCTAGCTGGGGAAGTAGGTGAAGTTTGAGCAGGCAAGTCCTGAGGATTCAATCCCAGAATTTGGAGTAAGCAGTCCTTGAGCAAGTGGAACAGTTTTGATTGTCTGCCCTTGCCCAGCAGACAGGGGAATGAGGAAAGGGGTTTCCTCTGTATAGTCATATTAGGGTCTGAAAATCTATAATCTGGAAGGAATTGGATGGTCTGGGATTGGGGAGGTCTTTCTTTTCCCAAGCATTGTGCTCAGGATCCTTGGCAATGAGTCTCCAGACAGAGATTTCACTCTGTCTCCAGTTTTGACCTGGTCTGGCCCACCATGGAGGGAAGCTCCAGCCCCCTCTGTTCTCACATTAAAAAAAAAATCTATATTACAGACATTTTGGCTTTCACAAATCTCAGCCTCATTGACTAAGCCCAAAGCTTTAGAAATATAGTCCATAATGCTCACAGAGCCACAGGCTCCACAGACCAGGCCCATCCTGGCTTGTAGCCACTCAACGTGTCCACTTCCCTCAGTTGTCACTTATCCAAGTTCTACTTGACTTGGTTGAAGAAGAGACAGGCTGGGTTTTATGGACTTTTCTTTTAGATAGTTGATCATGTTCACACGCTACTGTATTCCATGAAGCTAGCCTAGACCAGCAATGCCAGTAGACAGTTAGAAAGGCCATTCCCTCCCAAGAATTTCACCCTAACAGAAAGCAAAGGAAATCTCATGAGGGAACCTGTTCTTATGAGGTGAAATTCTATGGGCTGTGTTCTGCAGGAGGTCAGACAAAGTGATTAGAGCAGTCCATTCTGGCCTTAAAATGTATGAGCTATCAACCTTCACTGCTTACAACTTTTAATAAAATTAAAGGAAAGAGAGAGGTTGGCTGGTGGGATCCTGTGGAATTGTTATAAAAAAAATGAAGTTGTCCATTTCTTGTAGTCACTAGGCCATTATCTGCTTATGTAGCATAATGCATCTCTCACAAGAAATCCCTCAGTGTTCGTGTAGCAATTGATCAGCCTCCCACATCTGTCACTAAAATTGCATTTCCCCTCAGGTTCACCAACTGAAGCCTGAGCGATCTCACTGTGCCGTTTCCCCAAGCAACATCGAGCTAGGTAGTATGTACCAGCATTTTATTCTACAAGCATCAGTTTAAGCAGCAGTATTTCTAGGAGGACCAAGACATTATATCCATATTTTTTTTCATTTCAAGTCCCATTTCAGATTTTGCTCAGAGAAGGCGATTATAAAAGTGATTTAGTTTTGAAATAAATTTCCTTGTGGCTTCAAAAGTGGGTCTTTAATTCGCCAATCCTATCATTAATTTGTGACTCACTCCGTTTTGGTGTTGTCTCTCCTCTTAAAGGATTAAAATGGTAACTCAAATGAACGTGTCTGATAACTCAGCAGCAGTTTAATAACCAATTGGAATGAATCTTCGTCATTTTTTATCCTTCGAAGCTAATCTGAGAAACAATGTAAAACAGAAAATTAAACTCAAAGGAGATTAGAAAGTTTGGGTGTGTTTATTTTTTATTTCCAGGTTATGTTTTCTTTGAAGGCAAATTGCTTTATGGAAGTATTAGAAGTGGCTTCTTGACAGCAAGATGGGATTGGAGTGAAATTTCCATTCTAGTCAAAGCTGTCTTTACAAACCATGCAATTTTCCTTATCCTCCAAGTTTAAATTCAAGGCTCCTATAGTGATATCACACTCAATCAAATCCGACAGGTTATTTCTATTAAAGTTTGGGGTTGAATGGAGACTAACTAGAATGGCGATTCTATTGCTAATATTTCATTCTAGTGGCAGCATGCAATAGCTTGGATGAATTTAAGCAGATAAAATTTATAACATGGCTGGAATTGAAAAACTGCTTGTTTATATAATTTCAATGCATTCAAATAAAATCCCATTTTTTCCTACTGTCTTTAAGTGATATTTCTTTGTAATTGTCTTATTGTTTTTGCTCACACAGCCCTTATTAGTTGGCACTGTAATTATTCCTCCTAAACATCTTACTCTTGTATTTTTATATCCTGATCTACAATATTGCAGTGATCAACGTTGCAAACTTGCTATTTTCCTATTATCTTACTAAAGGAAAACATGTTTTATTGGTTAATCTCATGGAGATAATACTGTGTATTTAAACATTGCAGTATTTCCAAGCTGTCAATTGCTCTTGCTTAACCTGGCACAATGAAAACTCATTCTCTTCAATTTTATTAGCTTCTTTTCAGCTGAAGACCTTTGGCAGAATCAGTTTGTTAATGAAAGAGGAAAAAAAGAGTAAGAATGGCCATACTGGGTCAGATCATCTAGCCTAATATCCTGTCTTCTGACAGTGATGAGTGCCAGATGCTTCAGAAGGAATGAACAGAAGAAGGCAATTATTGAGTGATTCATTCCCTGTCCAGTCCCAACGTCTGGAAGTCATAGGCTTAGGGATACCCAGAGCACGGGATTGCATCCCTGATCATCTTGGCTAAGAGCCATTGATGGACCTATCCTCCATGAACATCTCTATTTCTTTTTTTACCCCAGTTATACTTTTGGCCTTCACAAAATCCCCTGGCAATGAGTTCCACAGGTTGACTATGTATGTGTATTGTGTGAAGAAGTCCTTGTTTGTTTGTTTTAAACCTGCGTCCTATAAATTTCATTGGCTGATCCCCATTTCTTGTGCTATGTGATGGGGAAAATAACACTTCCCTATTCACTTTCTCCACACCAAAATTATTGCAAACAATTGTCTTTCCTCTTAGCTTCTTCATCTGTGTTTGAAGAATGCTGATAGCATGTCTGGGGAACTGCTATGATAAGATTCACAGGACTGGCTGTATGAACAGGAGGACAGTTTAAATGGAAAGGTTGGCGGGGACTCCAAATAAAAATATGTAATTCCTGTCTGAATGAAAGCCCGGTTATGCATGAGTGAAAGTGAGACAAAGGTAGGATTAGGGAAGGACAGGAATTTGATGTTCAGCCAATTTGCAGCCAAGTAGTGTTTATTCCCATCTATTTTTTTATGTTTGCCAGTCAGGTTGCTATACAACTAATAATCATTGTTTAGAATATTGTATCTATCTATCAATAGCTAAATCAAAAGGACATTTGGGGTGAAATTTACCACTGCTCAGAGAGCCAGTATAAGGCTTTGTTACAAGGCTCAACATCCTAGAGTGCCTCCTTGTGGTATAGTGGGGCAATGCAGCTTCCCTGCCTCCATTTCTACACTACATTCTTTGACCTACTCCAAACATAAAGGACTTGGAGCTTCAGTCAAGGCACTTTAGAGACTTCAACCCCTTCCGGGGTAACAGAGTCCAAATCCAAAAACACCACCACCAAAACAAATGAGTTGTTGGCCTCGCTGGTCTCAGCCTTAAGTCGCCTTCCTTACAGGTGGGCCCCCAATGCAATGGTGTGTCTCAACACCCATCAACAGATACCTGGCCTCTGGTCAACCCAACAATTCAGATGAGGCCCCCCTCCTATGAAGGGTTCTGGCCAGCCACAGGGCTAAAATAGCCTAGCTGAGGGCCAGGAGCGTCTTGCCTCCAGGCAGGAGTAGCTTGTCCCCTCTCCTCTCCTCTCAGCCTTTACCTGCTGAGCTTTTTTCTTTTCCTTCCTCAGCCCCCAAGTTCTAGCTCAGCTCACAAGCCTATGACTTCTCTTGGGCTGACTCTTTACACGCCTCCCCAGCTTTGTCCTGGCCCAGGCATCCCAGCTTTGGTCTTTGGCCTCTCAGGTCTCCTGGTTCTTCAGGATTCTCTGGTTCTCTCAGGCCTTCCAGTTCCTCAAGCTAGCATGAGCCCAAATTCTGGTCCCATATCAGCCAGTCCACCATCCTCCCCAGCCTGCTCTCAGCAGCTGGGCTTTCCTCCTTTTAAGTCCCACACTCTGCACAGGTGTAGCAGAGCAGGCTTATTGAACAGGACTGACTGGATCTGGGCCTCCTGGCCCTTAAAGGAGCAGGCAACCCAGTCACAGGCTTATGGAGCACTTAAGATCCATGTAAATCCTACTGGGATTAAAATGATGCTTTAGCTTTGTCCTGGATCTCTGCACACAGGGGCAGCTCCAGGCCCCAGCACGCCAAGTGCATGCTTGGGGTGGCATGCCACGGGGGCGCTCTGCCGGTCACTGGGAGGGCGGCAGGCAGCTCTGGTGGACCTCCCCCAGGCGTGCCTGCAGAGGGTCCGCTGGTCCCGCGGCTTCAGTGGAGTATCTGCAGGCATGCCTGCTGGAGGTCCACCAGAGCTGCGGGACTGGTGACCAGCAGAGTGCCCCCCGCGGCGTGCTGCCGTGCTTGGGGCGGCGAAATGGCTAGAGCCACCCCTGTCTGCACAGATGTGGATTTCACCTTCAAGTAGGAAATAGAATTGGAAGTTAGGAGACACTAGTTTTTGACTGCCACTGAGTCACCATGCAACCACAAGTAGAGCATGTTTATGTGCCTCAGTTTCCCCATCTGTACAACTTGTATCTAATTACAGTCACTGACTTGTATGAAATGCTTTGGGACCTAGTATCAAAAGAGCTCTATTTTAACACTAAATATTACTATTAGTAGTAGTAGTTCTGGTGTCGGGAAATGCAAATGTTATACAAAAGCATAGCACTAAAGATCAGATTTTCAAAGTAGGATGCAGTAGAAGTACTTCTGCAAATGCACACCTCTGTTCCCCTTCATTTGCACACACATATAGGGATGTATCACAGATACCTCTCTTTCTCACTAGGTGTTGAGCAATGAATATCAAAAGCAGCAAACTGCTTTCATAAACTTGAAAACATTTGGACAAGTAGCGTGGTTGACCTCAATACAAAAAATGCACATTTTTAACACCAGCATCATGTCTGTCCTCCTTTATGGAGCAGAATCATGGAAATCCCCAACAGAAATTGATAAGAAGATCAGCTCATTCCAAAGTAAATGCCCATGGAAGATCTTCAGAATCCATTGAGAAGAGCTTCTTGCATAAAAAATTCTAAATAGAGCAAGCCAACCTATAGCAGCAAATGTGGTCAGAAGAGAACAATGGAAATATTTAGGAGGGGCTTTAAGGATGCCACCAACATGACTTCCACATCAAGTGATAACATGGTGTCACCATTTCAGGGAAATTACATGTGAATTCCCCCTCCATGGCCCACCAAAGGCATCCACTTTAGGCTCTTGGCTCCTCTTGGGGGAAGACCCGTGTCTCACTCCCTCCTCACTTGGGGGTTTTAAGGCTGCACAGCTCCCTGGATTACACTGTGATATCTCCAACAACCAGACTGCACCAACGGGTCAGTGCCTCCATACTCACTGCATTGCCCACTGTTACAAGTTACCACACTACTCCTTCTAAGCAAGCACACTTATTCTTAAGGTGCAAGCATTACAGAGAAAACATTAAAAAAAATAAAAGAACCTACACATACGCTGAAAAGCTTACCAGAGGTCACCCCAACTCCAACTTCAGGCTCAAAACCTACAACTGTGTTTTGTCCACAGTTATAGGTTTATAGCTGGCTTGGATTCAGAACCAGAAGACAGGCTGGACAGTTCCACCCTTTCTTTACAACAGCTTGGGCCTTTGATCTCCAGTTTCTAGGAACAGTTAATCAGCTGACTGTGACCCACTCCTCAGGATGCATCTTCAATGGACGGGGTCTTTGCATAAACCTGACCTGGGGAATTTGCATTAACCTCTCCCTAGGTATTCCCCAGGAAATCCATTTCACATTTATTGTCCCCTAAATCCATTCTTCTCTGGCACATTTTCAATATAATCCTTTGAACTCCTAGGCCTCACATCACATCTCCCCCCAGAGAGGTTACATACAATCCCAGCACACAACAATACAGAAGCTTTGCATTTAGTGCAATGGACCCCAAAAATACTTCAGCTCAATTCAATGAGGTCTCCCAAGGATATGCAGGAAACTGCTATATCCGTCACAATGGACAACAACTGGAAAAAGAAAAAAAAATGGGTGACCCAGAGAAACATTATGCAAAACAATAGAGAAAGAAGCCAAATCCATCAGCACAATACTTAGAAGCCAGAACAGACCAGCACAGAACTGAAGTAAATGGCAGAAACTGGTGGACATCCTATGCAGCTAAGGCTGTGGGAAGACAAATAAGGATAGACATTTAGAAATTCATTGGGTAGGTAAAAGTGCACTTACCCACTTCGCTACACACAAATGCCCATCTGTGCACACTCTTGGGGCATGTTTTGAAAATCTGGCTCCTGGGATTAATGACCTAGCAATTTTTAATTTTGCTGCCCTTCCAAAAAAAAAAAAAAGGGGGGGGAGGATGCAAATGCTTTGATTACAGCCGAATGTCTAATTCGCAGCTAATCATGTATTCAATAAATGCCACCCTTTTTCAGTGCACAAATGGTCTGCGAACAGAATGCAAAACTTTCTGGCTATGTGCTCACAAATTTACTCAGTGAATAAGCCTTACAGTGCTGATCATTAGTGAGTGATTTGTTGCAAGCGTTTTGCAATTTGCATATGCCCATTCCCATGTATTCCATGGCTTTGTTTCTGTCCTCTGCTTGGATGATTTATACAGTGAACTAATGCAGTGATTACTGGAAACTGCTTTGTGGTCCAGACAATTGGAAATTTGTCTTCAGGGAATATTCAAGCCTAAAATATTTTTTTCGCAAGTATTTTTGCTTAGCAGAGCTCAGTTGCCCAAATGTTCATAGAAAGTTTAAATCAAAGTGTCTTGAACACAGTATTTGACATCTATCCATCCCTTAGCTGAACACCTTTCAAAAATGAAACAAACATTCCTATATCTTATTTTGCACTGTTAACTCAGCTCTCATCTTAACTCAAACATTATTTATACTGATTCAGGAGACCAACTCACTATTTCTATACTAACTGGACCAATTCAGTTTACACATCTCCCATACAACTATATATGGTAGGGTTTGCATGTCATTTTTCACGGAGCTGAAGAAAAAATAACACAACAGAAGAAGAGGAGGTTGGCTGTGTTTTGAACCCTAGTTAAAAATGATTGACCTTTAGCCTTTCCTTAAAGCAAAACAAAAAAAAATCACTCCGACAGGGGGCTTCCACTCAGGGATTAGCTCGGTCTGGCAATGCCCCTTCCAGTGGTTACACCCCATCAGTTTCTCCTCTGCTGCCCCTCTCAAGAGCTGCAGCTGTTCTTTTCATGACTCAGCCCTCCGGCTAGGTCACTGTTTTGGTTTCCCCTGCTGGGGGGGTGTGGATCAAAAAGCAGCTCAGGCAGCCTTCTGTTTTACTGCCTCACAGTGCCACATCTGCAGTGGCTGGCAGGGGAACCCTGGGGCCACCCTCTTCTCCAAGTTCTGGCTCAGAGACCCTCTGCACAATAGCCAAGGTCCCTTCCCTACACCTCACTGCCTCTTCCTGAGCCACTTCCATAGCTCCTGGCCCTCCTCACTTCCTCCTCCCAGAGAGTAACTTTTAGGCAATTCATCTCTGCAGCCTCCTGGGCTTCTAATTTCCTGTCTTTTGTAGACATCCCACCTGTCCCCCACAGGTGCGCTTCTCTCTAATTAGCTGCCTTGAGCCTAAATTTCCCTGTTTGCAGCCTAATTAGCTGATTAGGCCCACCTGGCCTAACTCAGCTCTTGCAGAGCCAGTGTGGGGAGCACACCCCGTCACATTCACCTCTAGGTTACTGGTTCAAGGCCAGACCAAGTCGGTAGTGACTAAAAGTCATTCACAACTGTTCAGTGGCCTATTGGAAATGAGTTAATGGCTTCAGACAAGTACTTATTATTAAGTGGCTTGGTGTTTATTGCCTTAACTGTAGTGGTTACCAGCAGAGTGGAAATCAGCACTCCTTTCCAAGCCTACTTAATCCAAGATGTGACCCAGGGAGATGCTCTGTAGTGACTGCAGAGAGCAGAAGCTTTGTTAGGGTCTGATCTGGCACAAACTGAAGCCAATGGGCATTTTACTATTGATTTCAGTGGAAGCAAATTCAAGGCGTCAGTCAGGGAATTAGAAAGTTACAGAGAAGTAAATGTCTGGACACACCCTGCAGCATCCCAAAAGAATCACCTTTATATTCAGCCCATGTTGTCTCAGCTGTGTGTGTGTGTGAAAGAAAGAGAGAGGTTGTATGTACATTTTTAACCCTTATATATAGATTCAACTCCCACTAACGTGTGGGCATGCACCTAAGCTTTCTTAAAAGTCCCCAGCATATCTGCTACTTGCTCATCCATTCACATTTATGGTGTGATGAATCCAGGCATCACATCAGTCAGTCCCCACAGACAATTTGCAGGAAAAGCCAGGCGATCCTATCAATTTCCTCTCCTACTGGAATTTGCTCCCCTCACTGCATAGCCCCAGGAACATAGTCATCTTTCTAGGTTCATTGACCGGACTGGACTTACACAGGTGATTTGAAAGACAAAGGTCACACCCACAGTGGCCTGCTACAGTCACGTTTATTAGGAGCATCCGCCTGACTTTCAGCACCATCAGTCTCATCTGGAGCAACACTGGAGTAAATTAAATGTGGCAGAGCACAGGAGTAAAGCCAAGTGTGAAGATGTACATTAGCGATAGACAGGGAAGAGTTCAACCTTATTAGCCTCTGAAAACCACACTGATCTACAAAGGTAGCAACTAGTGTACAGGAGATTGCACAG
Organism: Mauremys mutica; assembly: GCF_020497125.1. NCBI lineage: Eukaryota > Metazoa > Chordata > Testudines > Geoemydidae > Mauremys > Mauremys mutica. The sequence goes on along the minus strand of NC_059081.1, from coordinate 5,965,408 downwards.
CCTACTGGAGTCATATCAGTTTTAACCAAAGGGAGGAGAATAAAAAGGAAATTAATTCACTGAGATTTGTACAGAAATTTAATATGTAAAGCACATCACAAGTGCTAAACATGCTTATTATTATTAAACTTTCACACTGCAGGAGCACCCAAGAAGCCCCAAGCTGAATCAGAGTCACATTGCGCTAAGCAAAATACACGTGTATTAGTGTTATTATGTGAGGGGAGGAATCATCTCCTGGCAACCAGTGTTTTTGCATACAGCTCCCTGGAATCTCCCAGACTGAATTGTTTCTCAGGGACAGAGCTGCTGCCAGCAGGAAGTACGCAATCCAGACCCAATGATTTCATGATGTCATAATCATTGCATTATCAGTGTGACCTGTAGAAATCATCAGTGGGTGATGCTGACACTGCTGATTAGAATTATTATTTTCCTATGGGAAATTTATATGAAAACATGATAGATAGATAGATAAAATTATGAAAATTTTAGACTTTTCAGCAAATAATCAAAAGCTGACAATTTTCACCCCAAAACAAAACAAAAAAAAAAGACCAAATATTTTTGGTTTAAAATGGAAAATTTTGATGCCAAAATGCCACTACACTGCCTCCTGGGAGTTGTATTTCAGGCATCTCATGTCCCCTTCTCTCTTCTATGGGCTGTGCTCCTTGGCCAGACTATGTCTTCCACAATGCCCCTCAATCTCCCCTCTTGCTCATCCGCTGCGTGCATTATGGGAGTCCCTGCACATGCTGCATCCTGGGAGATATAGCCCAGCCGGGGAACCCAGTTTATAGAGAGGAATGGGGACATGAGGCACTGCTATGGCATTTTCAAATCATAATGTTTTTGGTTTGTGAGTGCTCAATTTTTTGTCGGGAAGTCACGATTTTCAGTGGAAAGAAGTCTCTTGTGAAAAAGAGTTTTGTCAATAAACAGTCCATCAACAAACAATTTCAACAGGAGATGTCCAACCAACACTATTTCTTTGCTTCACACACACGCCACTGAAGAGATGACCTGCCATAGAGAATAATTACATGCCACTTCCAGAAAGCCATATTAGTGGATTAGATTGGCTATTGTTGGCTTCTTCCATTTGTGAACTTGATGCTACCTATTTCGGGCTTCTGTGAGAAGTAAATACAACATCTGAGGACGCTTTTAGAAGGAAGACATGGATCGTGAGCGATCAGCTGTTGTGACTGCACAGGATGTGCCATGTTTGTCTTTCTCCCAGAGGATAGAAAGATAGGTATCTGTGATACATCTCTATATGTGTGTGCAAATGAAGGGGAAGGGAGGTGTGCATTTGCAGAAGTACTTCTGCTGCATCCTGCTTTGAAAATCTGATCTTTAGTGCTATGCTTTTGTATAATATTTGCATTTCCTGACACCAGAACTACTACTACTAATAGTAATATTTAATTGGAGGAGGGATATGTCAGTGGTTTGAGCATTGGCTTACTAACTCCAAAATTGTGAGTTCAATCCTTGAAGGGGCCACTTAGGAATCTGGGGCAAAATCAGTACTCAGTCATGCTGGTGAAAGCAGGGGGCTGGACTCAATGACCTTTCAGGGTCCTTTCCAGATCTTTGAGATAGGTATATCACCATATACTAATATAGAGCTCTTTTGACACTAGGTCCCAAAGCATTTTATACAAGTCAGTGACTATAATTAGATATAAATTTTACAGATGGGGAAACTGAGGCATATAAACATGCTCTGCTCATGGTTGCACGGTGACTCAGTGGCAGTCAAAAACTAGCATCTCCTAACTCCCAATTCTATTTCCTACCTGAAGGTGAAATCCACACCTGTGCAGAGATCCAGGACAAAGCTAATGCATCATTTTAATCCCACTAGGATTTACATGGATCTTAAGTGCTCCATAAGCCTGTGACTGGGTTGCCTGCTCCTTTAAGGGCCAGGAGGCCCAGATCCAGTCAGTCCTGTTCAATAAGCCTGCTCTGCTACACCTGTGCAGAGTGTGGGACTTAAAAGGAGGAAAGCCCAGCTGCTGAGAGCAGGCTGGGGAGGATGGTGGACCGGCTGATATGGGACCAGAATTTGGCTCATGCTAGCTTGAGGAACTGGAAGGCCTGAGAGAACCAGAGAATCCGGAAGAACCAGGAGACCTGAGAGGCCAAAGACCAAAGCTGGGATGCCTGGGCCAGGACAAAGCTGGGGAGGCGTGTAAAGAGTCAGCCCAAGAGAAGTCATAGGCTTGTGAGCTGAGCTAGAACTTGGGGGCTGAGGAAGGAAAAGAAAAAAGCTCAGCAGGTAAAGGCTGATAGGAGAGGAGAGGGGACAAGCTACTCCTGTCTGGGGGCAAGACGCTCCTGGCCCTCAGCTAGGCTATTTTAGCCCTGTGGCTGGCCAGAACCCTTCGTAGGAGGGAGGCCTCATCTGAATTGTTGGGTTGACCAGAGGCCAGGTGTTTGTTGATGGGTGTTGAGACACACCATTGCATTGGGGGCCCATCTGTAAGGAAGGTGGTTTAAGGCTGAGACCAGCTAGGCTGTCGACTCATTTGTTTTGGTGGTGGTGTTTCTGGATTTGGACTCTGTTACCCCGGAAGGGGTTGAAGTCTCTAAAGTGCCTTGGCTGAACTCCAAGTCCTCTATGTCTGGAGTAGGCCAAAGAATGTAGTGTAGAAATGGAGGCAGGGAAGCTGCATTGCCCCACTATACCACAAGGAGGCACTCTAGGATGTTGAGCCTTGTAACAAAGCCTTATACTGGCTCTCTGCGCAGTGGTAAATTTCACCCCAAATGTCCTTTTGATTTAGCTATTGATAGATAGATACAATATTCTAAACAATGATTATTAGTTGTATAGCAATCAGACTGGCAAACATAAAAAAAAAAAACTTGGCTACAAATTGGCTGAATATCAAATTCCTGTCTTTCCCTAATCCTACCTTTGTCTCACTTTCACTCATGCATAACTGGTCTTTCATTCAGACAGGAATTACATATTTTTATTTGGAGTCCCCGCCAACCTTTCCATTTAAACCTTTCTTCTGTTCATACAGCCAGTCCTGTGAATCTTATCATAGCAGTTCCCCAGACATGCTATCAGCATTCTTCAAACACGGATGGACAAGCTAAGAGGAAAGACAAGTGCTTGCAGTGATTTTGGCGTGAAGAAAGTGAATAGGGAAGCGTTATTTACTCCATCACATAACACAAGAAATGGGGGCTCATGTTTCTTGCATACTGGGGGCTCAAAAGAGGTCTCTCTCCTACTCTTGGGTTCATTTACAGTTGCCTGCTGTGTTCAGCATCTGGGCTTCTCCCTGATTCTTACAGTGCTACTCTGTTAGAAGTTCTATGGCTATGATGACATGCGTAAGGCCCTCTGCTCTCCCCTTTGGTGGTTGGACTTCTTGTTGGCAGTAGGATGTAACCCTGACCTCTGGCCTATCAATCCCATAATAATCTCGGGGGGGGCGAGTGACAAAAGAAAGAGAAACATAGACAAGTTAACCTATTTCACCTTCCTTTACTCAGAGCCTGCAGAACCACAGTGTATCACAGTTACTGCTGAAACCCTGCAATCTGTTGTGTAACATTCACAGGGGGCTGGAAGGCCCAAAATCAATTCCATGACAATATAAACAGGATCTAATATCAAGGGCTGTGTCTGAGCTAATAATGTGTGAATACCACTTCTAACTGTGACATTTGCCTATAGAGCACTTCCGCTCTATCTAATTAATTACTCTGTAGAACGCCTGATTATGATATGAACAAATGGCTTTCCTGCCCACTCCTATTACTTCCTCTATTTTAGTCTCCTCTGTCGAGACAGAGGAGCATCTGAGAGTTCATTTAGGTGAACAGTGGACTCCTATTACTGGATTTTTGGGGGGGGGGCACGGGGAGGGGTATTTCAGGTTCTGTTATCTGTAGAGTTCTGAGATCAGGCTGGCACTTGAGCATCTTTTTTCCTCTTCTGACTCCTTCTAGTGGATCCCTTCCTGAATTATTATTCAGAAGTAAACACAGAGAAGCAGATTTATTTATTTTCCCCCATTTTTTCAAATCTATTTCATCCCGTTTCTCTTTGTGCCAAGGACATATGATGTAGTGGAAAATGCTGAATATGTTGTTCCGGGACATTTTCTGCACAATTAATAAGTACCTTCCAGAGGAACAAAAATATCATGAGGAACAGTATCACCCGAACAGAATGGAAAGCAGGCAAATAGATATTTCAGTACCTGCTTTTCTATTGGTTGTTGTTGGTTTCTTTACCTTCTTCTTCTTATGAACGGAATCATGTTTTTCCTGGTTGTCTTCCAAAGAAGACTCTACAACCTATCAATTAATTACTTTACTTAATTTCATCGGTCAGCGCTAATTGAAGTGTTTGTATTCAGTCTAGTATGAGATTTAATTTTAAAGACACATTTTGGAGATAACTCAATCGCTGCCAGGACATTTCAGCATTCACTCTTTATATATGTATATATCTCATTACTGCTTTAGCATTCCTGCTCATCAGTCAGATAAGTGTTCCTGTCCCACTGCTTTCAAACACAGAGGCCAAGAGTGCAGATACATGTGCAGTGAAGAAAGAAAAGATCTATAGATCGAAAAGGCCAGACGAGAAAACGTCAGTGTGCCCAAATTAGGCCCATAATTCAGGTACCTCACTTCCCCGGTCTGTTTCAGCGTGCAGCAACAAAATTCTTGTTTGACCTGCCTTACAGATCTTTTAGCTGTAGTGTTGAATGTGTAATAGGGATCACAGCAAATCTGAGAGGAGATTGGTACCCTTATGCCTAGAGTCTGCAAGTCCTTGTGCATTTTGTAGCCGGGAGTGCCCGGCTGATGTGCTTCAGTGATATGTTTAGGAACAAATAAGCTTACGCACTTGACTTACTGAGTGGCAATAGGTTTCAAGCTTTCTCATTCTCGAGCGCCACAAGAGTTTGTCAGTGGCTGAGTGATCATGGGGAGTCCCTGGTCCCATGCTACATCCATGGTGACACTACTACACCAGACCACAAGGCCCTCATAGCCAGGGAGTTGCCCAGCGGTAAATTTAGGAGCAACGGTAGAAGGGAACCCCAAGGGAGTGCTGTACAATACTCCTCACCCTGAATGATAGTGTCCATAGATCTGGATGAGTGCTGTGGAAATGGAGATACTTTGGGTGCAGGGAAGAAAAGGGTTTGCCTCTGAAGGCTTCTGTTACTGAGGTTAAAGTGCCTGTGGAATACCAAGGAGTTACACTGCAGGCCAGGGTAATGTTCTAGTTCATTTTTCCCAGCACTGGTGTAAATAGAAGCACATATTCTCTCACACAGAAGCTGGGAGGGAGTGTTCATGGAGGAGGGCACATCTAGAGAAGCCACAGAAAGGTGAATATGTTGTACCAAGGGTCCCGTGTATGGAAATGCACAATAAAGGGCATAAGTGACACTCACATGGGCATCATGGCACTCTGCCAAGGTAACATTTGTCCCCAGAGACAACCCTACCTGACAGTTAAAGGATTAGAGCTGCCCTGAAGCCCCTCCCACTTCTATCAGGGTGCTAAATTGCTGTCTTCCATGCACGAATGGCTCTGCTTGAGCAAACTTCAGGATCTGAACCCAGAACTCTGTTCTAAAATCATGAGCATCTACTGCTTGTAGTAGAGGATTAAACCCTCCTTTGTAAACCTCTCTTGTGTACTAGCCACTATAGGGTAACTCACGCTCTCCTAGCAATGGGCTACGCACGGTTAAAAGAAAAACAAGAACTGGCAGACTTTGGGGCTAATATTTTCAAGACACCAGTGCGTGATGAGGTTGAGTGTGAAAGAATAATTAAGTGCTGCAGTAGATTAGATTGATTAAGGCTGGGATCATTTCTGACATTTGTAATTCAAACAGAAGGACAACCCAGAACACGAAAACGTGTGGTTATGACATTTCTTAAAGTGTGTTTGGGGATTAAAGGCACTAGATAAGTGTGAGTCATTATACAGTTATTTTAGCTTTCTCCCTTTTCAGATCTGCTACCTCCCCGGTGATGAGAAGGCGAAGGTAAAGAGATGGCACTCTGAGCCCCGCAGAGAAAAGTCTTCACCTCTCTTCTCAATCCCTGAGCCAGCTAAGCCACAAGAGTCTGAATGCAAATGCTCTCTAAAGCTATCTTAGCTCCCTGTCAGAGAGTTCAGCACTACATTTAGGTGGAATGCAGGCTGCTGAGGTTGAATACGGTAGGTATATCCTACGATTGTTTACTCACCAAGGCTTTGATCCCATAAATCCTTGCATGGTGAGCAGCTGGGAGCACAAATACAGGCGTTGACTGAGGCCCTGGCCATGATCCTCAAGTGGTATAAAGGAGTGTATGTCCATTTACACCAGGTTAGGAACCGGATTTATATGCAGATACCAGTGTGGTTGAGTAATAGGCAAGGACCTCTACAATGAATGGTAGCACGAGCCAAGTGCCCTAAAAAAAGATCAAAAAAGGACCATTTGTGGGCAAGGAGGAGATATGGGCTCATGCGAGATCCTGATCATACAAACGTGGCACTTAGCTACACGCCCCGCTCTGTGGCACTGCCTGTGCTTTGAGACAGGGTAACGGGGACCAGCAGCACTGCCTGTAATGCTGGCTGTTAAGACACAGGCACTGTGCAGGAACATGGAAAGGATGGATCTTGTCTGATCCTGATGGCACAGAGGAGTAACTGTACCTGGGATAAGTGGATATAGGTTATGTTCTGGTTTTTGCCATTGCCAGAGGATGAAGTCGCAGGAGATAAGAGGGCCTGATCCAAAATGCACTGAACTCAGAGTTTTTCCGCCACCTTCAGTGAAGTTTGGATCATCTCCTAAAAAATGGGTCCATAAGAACTTCCTGGAGAACTTTCCCTGGAGAGGCAGAGAGAATTATATTCGCCATCCTCTACACTCGCTTCCTGCCCTTCTAGTCCCACTCACTAAGCACATGGAGAATTTGGAAAGAGCAGGAGGGACCAGGATGAAGAGACAACTCATCACGAGAGGGGTGACGTTCCTGCGTGAAAGGCATCCTCTGCGCCTGAATCCCGTTGACGTGCTCCTCCCGTAAGAGCACATACGAGATATATACCAGGGGTGGCCAAACTGTGGCTCATGAGCCGCATGCGGCTCTTGGAAGTCCCCGAAGCCGTCCCCTCCTTTCTCTGCCTACCAGACTGGGGGAGAGCTCAGGGCTTCTGCCCTGAGGTGGGGTGGTGGGGCTAGCAATGACTGGGGCCTACTGAGAGCGGGGGACACAATTCAGAGTTTCAGCCTCCCAACAGCTTGAGTCACACACACACACACACACACACACAGGCACAGGCACGCCCCCCTCTTGGCCTCAGCAGCCCCTCCCTGCAGTTCCCAGGTATTAGCTCCTCCTGGAGAGGTATTAGCAGCAAACAGCTGAGAGCTGCAGGGAGGGGCTGCTGCGTTAGTCCCCTGGGGAGAGGAAGCAGCAGCTCCCAACTGTTTGCTGCTGCCTTTCCCCACTGCCTTAGCTCCCAGCTTGCTGACTCCAGCAGCTGCCATGCTGGGAAAGGTCCCAGTGGCACCATGTGACTGAGCAAGCGGGGCTAGCAAACCCTGGCAAAAATCAAGGGAGGGGGGAACATGACCGCATGTGCCCCCCAAGCGTCACTTCTGGCTTCTGCCCAGCGGCAGGACTTCAGCCCTGCAGGGCAAGCCTGCCAGGACTCAGAACTTCAGCAGGAACAGACCTTCAGCCCTGAGTCCTGCGGGCACCTGCCATGGAGCTGAAGATCTGAGTGAAACCTCCCCACCCCACAGGGCTGCAGCCCTGAGCCTTGGCTCTCGAACTTTTGAAGATTGTCCTATGCGGCTCGGAGGGTCGGTAAGCTTGGCCATCCTTGATATAGATCGTTCACTTATGAACACACGACTACACCGTACTCCCAGTAACTTACTCTCTTATGAATCAATGTTCATCAATCAATGAATCAATGTTGAAGAAGCAGTGAAATGCTGGACCATTTTCAAAGCATGAAGCATATTAATATAATGCTCAGTAGCTTAAGGGGATAAAGTGGTGGATATTTTGTCTCATATGTTTCTGCCGATTTCTCCGGGCTCCGGACATCAGTGGCTCTTAAATAAACAACCACCTCAGAGGTTGTATTTTCCCTTTTGTTTTGGAAAGGTGGTGGGGAGCGGATGCACCTCGTGATAAATATTACATTTAGTAATTACCTTCTCTGATTTACAAGGTCCGTGTAGTAAAGGTTCTAAATTAAATAATCCTCATTTACATAAATTTCAATCCAAAGGGCATCATTAGAGGACAGCATCTCCTAGTCAATAATGAGTTGCTTTCATTAACGGTGCCCTAATGCTTACAGCTGGCTTGTACTTCAAGAGTCGTGAGAAGGTTAGCCAGGCAAGACCAAAAAAAATAAATTGTACATCTTTATCCAGTGCACTTTCTGTGTATGTCACTCAATCATAAACTATTCCCTGCTCTCTGGCTGTTGTACTCCGCAGCCCAAGAGAGGGTATTAAAAAAAAAAGGCTGAATGTAAACTTATCAGCCATTTTGAATATAGAATCGGGACCACATTCTGATTTCTGTTACTCCTCTATAAATCTGGAGTAACACAACTGAAGTGGGGTATGCTCTTTGGGGCTGAAATTGGCATTTATGTTTGTACGACACCTAGAATAAGGGACTCGTAACCTGGTTGGCTTCTAGCTGCTACTGTTGTAATAATAATTAATAATATTAATAAATAAATAAATAGCTGGGATTTCCAAAGGACACTACAGAAGTTAGGTTCCCAACTTCAATTGACTTCCTGAAAGCTTGTGCGTCAAAGCTCTATACCAGCATGGTGAGAGAATTGTTCATTTTTATTGGTAACTTTTGCTGCTCAAAAGCTATTTGTCTAATACTTCATTTGATTAATTTTGCCAATTTCTAATCAAAATAATTGACTTGGTGAATAATATTTTGTGATGCTACCCAGTTTTTCACTGGCTGAATGGTGTGCATCAAATTTATTACACCACCACCACCACTATATAAATTATTCTATGAATACTATGTTGAGCTGCTCTACAAGTGACCATTGTGAATCTCAATCTATCTCTGCACTTGTAATTTATGCATCACTACAATGGACTGAAACGATGTGCAGGATTCTCAGCTGGTGTAAATCAGGAGAGATGCATATGCTCTATTTAAACCCACTGAGACAGTGCCCTATTCACTGCCCAGGAGATACGCCTGGTTGACACCAGCTGGCAATCTGGCTAGATAGCCAAAGATTAACCCAGCTCTCCTCCATATTTTAAACCACCTTCTAAAGTGTGGTTAATATTGGTGGTTGATATGCCACCAAGACGTGCCATGTTGTAACATGAACTATGGCAGCTCCTAAAAACAACTGTGTCACGAGCCAGATGAATTGTCAACTGCACCATAGTTGCTATATGGATTGTCACACCAAGCTGGTGCACAGATCAGGGGTGTCGCAAACCCAACCAATCACATATTTACTGATAAGCACCAATGAGTACTCCCATCCACTTCAATGTAGTTAGTCATGTGTTTGAAGTTTGGGCTGCATTTAAATACCTGGCTGAATTAGGACCTAGAAGAGGGAGTGATACTACCGTGGACACCAGATTAAGGGAGATGTTTCAAAGGGGGGGAAATAAATGGTCTTTTTGGAAACTCTGGAATGGAAATAAAATAATTTGGTTTGATTGCTTTGTGATAAACTGCAATACTCCCTGGCCGGGGTCTTTCTGGAGTTATTACTGGCTAACAATAGTGTGTTAAAGTGCTTGTGCTCAGAGAAATCCAATCCTATGAGTCCTAGGAGAATCAAGTCACACAAAAAAAGGAATCTATTCCAAGCATGAGCCATTAGTTCTGCTCTGAATATCACCGTTATTAACTGCAGGGCTTGAGTGAAAGCTCCAACCTGCCAAAACCTCAATCCTCATCAACTGCCAGGAAAAACTACAGTGACAGGCGTTAATTGGTGATTATAGAAAAGACTAGCTGAGGATTGGGAAAAATCACCCTCCGGACTAAATATGAATAATAGCCACTCCCCAGAGAGGGTGAGGCTCTAACCTACTTCTCTTTGATTACCAAGTCTTTATAAGTACTACCAGAGCCCAGCTCACATTCACCCTACAGACAGATTCATTTTAGAGATATGAAAAACTTTGGTAACAAATCATCAAAGCTGGTGAACTTTACTAGGTTTCAGATTCAGATGCAAACTGTCACCATGTTCCTTGACCGGGGAACCTCCCCTCCAGGGACTGAGCCAGACCTTTACACTCACCCAGTCTCTGTTCTGCAATGCTCTGCCACGGCAGTCCAATCATACAAGGCTCAGACCTCTGGCTGAGCCCCGGACAGTCCACCCCTTCTGTGTTGGCAACAAACGCAAAAAGAAATGAACACAAATGAACTGTCCCATCGGTGTGGTACGGCTCTATTCCTTGAGCTTCTGGTAAGCTGTGGCCCCAGCTGGGCTCACAGGCTAATACAGAAAAATGGTCCCACCAAAAGTGGATCAGCATCATGCCCTTCTTTCCTTCAGGGAGCGGGGCTGTTGGGCAGCAGTGATCCAAGGAGCTCTTGCCTTCAGTCATCCCTCTCACCAGGAGCTGAAGGCTGGAGGGCTTTTCTCCTCTCTGGCTTACCACCAACTGTGCAGTGTTTTCCCCTTTTAAATTCCTCCTTCTAGGTGGATGGGGCGGGGCTGATTGGGCCTGCAATAGCTCATTAACCCGGTGTTAACCACTGTGGGGTGTGTATACCCCATCACACACCTCTATTCTATTCTATTCTATTCTATTCTATTCTTATAGCACGCTCCTATCATCTTGGTATCTGGGGTCACTGAGATAGTCTAAACCTGCTCAGCTGCCACCTAAGTCTTGAGGCACCTAAAGTCTCTAGGTGCCTACATTTTCACCATTAGAGTCCCCATGGCATCTAAAAATCTGCCAGTGAGCATGTGCACAGATGTCTCAGTCTAGGCACATAGTAGCCTCTTTCACATTTAGGCCCCGTCAGGATCCTCAAACTCAGCATTCCCCACACCCTACCTTGGCAGTGGGCTCTGGTCTGGTAGGCATTCTCAGAGCATGCCTAAATCCACACAAAACTGCCAGAGGAGGAGACAATGGCTAGGCCCCTCTCCTCAGCATTTCTACGTGCTAGCTTAGGAGGCTATCCATTCAGCTTGCTGGCTTTTATGAACTCCATTCTTAGGCACCTAAATCTCCCTTTGCATTGTACAGGGAGCGTGGGAACCTAACCTGGAGATGTGGATTGAATTTTGACATTAAAAAAAAAGGTTTACACATATTCTGGTATAAAATAAAAGAAATTTTGAAACAAAAAGCCAACCTGAAATGTAATTTTGAAATATTCCATTTCAAAATGGTCAAAATGGGATGTGTGGACCTTACTGAAAGCCTTTTTTCTTCATTTTTTTCCCCACAAAAGGAAATATTAACACAATTGACATGTTCCCAGGGGAAGATTCGGTAGTCATGAAAAAGCACTTTTCTATGGAAAATGCTCTATCAGAAAAATTTAACCTGCTCGCTATAAAGTTTGTTTTGGAAAACAACAAATTTTCAATCGTGATTTTAATCAGACTTTGTTAAAACATCCATTCAAATTTCAATAAGAAATATCATAAAAACTTTGTGACAGACAGTAAATGGAAACCTGCAAAATTCAAAATTACTTTTAAAAATCCTTCTGTTGTTTGATCTAGCTGTAATTCTCTGCAAGCTGACCTGATATTTATGGCAGATGACTATGGAAACTGATGTATGCTTAACATAAATATGCATGCTATGTTTCTAGCTGAATAGCATGCTCCTTCAACAGATCTTTATTCTTCACTCTTTCTCATCTGCTTCAGAGATGAGAGTAACAAAAAGGCAGTGTCAAAAGAATGGCTTTTTAAAAAAATTAAACAATTTTTTTTGCTTTTGACCTCCTTAATCTTGTTCTTTGCCTAATGTCTTTTTTTTTAATACCAGAAAACAGTCTTTCGTTTCAAATGCATTTAATTCTCCACATTTCCACTTGCTGGTTGTTAAAAAAAAGACATTATTTTCCTTTATTCCTTTTCATCTTTTGGTGCCTTTCCTAGGTAAAGCCAATTTGTTAAAATAAACATAGAATAACCCAAGCCACAATGGACTCACACTAGCATGGAATTTCAAGTGTTTCCAATGTAATCAAATAAAAATATATTTCCATCTTTGTGTGACTAGAAGGCTGAAGTAGCATGTAATTGGGATCAGCGTGAAGATTCATAGAGATAAGAGATGAGACACCTCATTTGTTGATCAATAGGCTGAATTCATTGTCAGAATGTAATAGAGAAGATGGAAAATCACCAACAGGAGTCTTATTGACCATAGGTTTCATCTTAAGTTTCCTAGGTATCCATGGTGGGAAAATGAAACAGGGTCACCATTTGCATTGGATAGACGCTTCTTCTGAATTGTCAAAGGAGTAAGGGAAATGAAGGACATAGGTCTTAGGCTAGAACCTCAGCAAATGTAAATCTCCATAGCTCTATAGAAGGCAAGAACAGCCATACTGGTCAAGCCAAAGGTCCATCTAGCCCAGTATCCTGTCTTCCAGCAGTGGTCAATGCCAGGTGCCCCAGAAAGAATGAACAAAACAGGTAATCATCAGGTTATCCATCCCCTGTCGCCCATTCCCAGCTTTTGGCAAACAGAAGCTAGGGACACCATCCCTGCCCATCCTGGCTAATAGCCAAGGGAGCACTGCTAATTTACACCTGCTTTGGATCTGGACCTGGCAGTCAAATTTACAGTGATGTAATTAACAACAGAATCAAGGTCCTTTTCCTCAGAGGGGGGGGGAAAGTTACTTTATTTTTAATAGAAAAAATATGTTAATTGAGAGTGACTATAAATCGACAATTAAAATCTGTAGTACTCTTTGCCATGCTCTGATGTAAACCTATCCTTCATAACTCAGGGAATAACTACTTTCCATCCAAACTTCTTAATGGGTGGGAAACCTGTGATTGCTACTGTTAACAGCACAGAAATGTAGAGCACAAATTGATGTTGCCAATACCTCATTAAGGACCAAGTAAAACACATTATTATTTACTGGTCACTAGAGTGGCGCAGACTGTAAAGGAATCAACTAGAAAGATCAACCAGTTATGAGGATGAACTTTGTGGCTCATAAGGTGAAAAATAGTAAAGTAGAATATCGGTGATGCGCAGTATGAAACTCAAACAAACAATACTATTATATGCACTTAAGCCACTAACAAGATAATAACTCCATGAAATCTCCTTGCAAACACCCCAGTACCTTTAAAATTGCACCTCCATTGTTGGAAGGGTCCTGTTTTCAGGAACGCATTGATATACAATAGATTTCACCATGAGAGGCAGGACATGCCCTGCTAGGTCAGTGGGTATTTGATAGATTATATCCATATAGGGTTGACCCAAATGAACACAGACAGGACTCATGGGTTTAGGAGAACCACCAGAACTGACAGAGAGCAAGAGGTAACACATTTGTTCTTCAAGGGGAGATGGGACATTGCCAGGATAGTCAGTCAGTGTAAACAAGCAGAGGTGGATTTCCAAATCTGAGAATTATCGGAGATCCCAGAGAAGCTCCAGTATTTTCATTATTTTGATACAAACCCCCCACCCACCCCAACCTCTCAAATGCTTGTCATCAAGGTGGCAATTTTCTGGGAATGGAAGCATCACAGCATCAGGCTCAGTAACTTGAATGACACTAGGCTGATGTTGCACAAATGGGTGCTTCCAGGTCTGCAGTCAAACCACAGTTGGCCCCACTCTTTCTTAGAACTGACGGCTGAAAAGATGGGCTTCAGTCCTGAAACCTTTACCCACATGAGTAGACCTTTTTCATCTATTGGTGTCATTGGCTTCAGGGAGACTATTCGTGTGTGCAAGGTCTTCTTACAGGAGTTGCAGGATCAGGCCTCAGGCTACTTAGAAGACTACCCAGGGGCTCCGTGATTTATGGATATATGTTGCACACATCACTGTCCTCTGTTAGAAGAGACCATCTCATGTACATAACATTTTCTTTAACTACATTAAATAGCAGTTGAGCTCCTTTTGCTCCCTTGGTAGAGGCTTCCAGGGAGTGGAAGATCTACTGTTATATTCTCAGCGCCTCTTGCATGGTGGATTGATGATTTGCTATTAATTAATTCATCCATCAATCCTATTTATTATGGTAGTTCCTAAGGACCAACCAAGAATGGAAACCCACTGTGATAGGCACAGTACAAGCTCAGAGTAATAGACAGTTCCAGCTCTGAAGAGTTTACAATCTAAATAGACAAGACAGACATGGGGTGAGGGAAAGAGGTCTAGAAAGCAGAGTGAACAATGTGAAGGCAGAAAACATTAGCTCCATGATTTATTTAATTTTTTTGAGCAAGTTTAGTTAGAAAGTGAGGGGGAGAGGGCAGCAGAAAAGCGGAGACGAGGAAGAAATACTTAAAATACTTGATTGGTATTTAAAGCCTTGGATGTATACTGGCGGTCTACTGCCTGCTACTCTGTGTCCTTCTGTAGAAAGGTTGCTGAGGCTGGATTTAATGGGCATTGTTTGGAACAGATTAGAATGGAGGCAGGATTTTCTCTGTTGAAGGGAAACTTTGAAAGACTCTTCAGTTCAATATGACCCAGAGTTTAGCCAGGGCATCTTTCAAGTCAAGGCCAAATACTCTTTGGATTGATATTTAATTTTCAGTTGCTTATTGTTGGATTCTGCATAACTTGTATATGGGGGGTAATGAATGAGGGTCGGTTTGATTTGTGCTCGCTTATGTGGTTAGTTATACTTGCACTGAGAAACTCAAGAGTCTTTAGATATGGATGTGGCTGCTGATGAAGAAAAACACATTGTAGTGGTTATTATGATTTATTAACCATAGTGCCGGTATGTATCTGCCCATGGACTGTTACTCATGACTAGAGCTTGTTGGAACATTTTTGACTAAATTTATTTTCCTCAGAATCTGCTGTTGTGTCTAAGTTGAAACATTTTGAGGAGCTGTATCTAATTCAACAAAGTTTCTAATGAAGTTTTCAACAAGAGGCTCTCTGAGGTCTAAGATGGAATCTGTGGTCTTCTCGACAAGAGCGAGAGACCCGAATTGAAAAATCTGACCTTTTCAATCCAAAACCAGCCACTTTGGCACAATTCTGTTTCACAAAAAAAATTTCAAAGGTTTTGGTTTTGTTCCAGCGCAGAACAAAAACACATTTCAAAACCTTGAAAGTTCTCACAAAGTGAGATTGTTTTCCTCTAGCCACCTCTCGTCGTGGCAACTCCTGCTTTATTTGAACTGCAGTGGTTTCTCGGGACATCTTGCTGTTTCTGTCAAAACTAATTTAGATGAAATCCCTGCTACTTCACAAGATAAAATACAAAGCAAGTGCCACATTCAGTTTTCCACCTCTCTTTATTTTTGACAGTGGGTATTTTCCTGGTCTCAGATTGCAGCTGACAAACAACAGACTACTTTTAGAATATTACTGCTTAAGGTGATTTTTGTAAACTAGGCAGCGCATCTCCCCAGATCTTCTTTCAAAGCTAAAATCTTTCAAGGGGATGGCAGCGGTCAGAAGATAAAGATTTCTTTAGAGAGAAGTGAATGACAGAAACACCTAATTGTCCATACAACATGAAAAGTCTTCAAAGTGCTCTTTAAAACTGTAAGGAGAAAAACAAGTAGAATACCTAGTCATAAAAGCCTTTGTCATAGCCTGCTGTGTGACTTAAACTGAATAAAATGCAACTCTCCTTTACTCCCTTTCAAAGCCCTAGTCACTGTTTGTAGCATAATCTCACATTGTGGAAAACAAAACCCAAAGACTTACTTTTGTCTTGTGATTTTTAATGTATTAATTTATTTGAAAGAATGAACTTACTGCTGTATATGTATCAGTTAGTGGATGCCAATGAAAGGAGTTATGCACAACTCTCTTTTCCTTGTATCAGTAGCAGAAGTTTCCACTTACTGTTAAACCCCAAAGTTACACTATCATGGGGTTTATGGAGGAAACAGGAATTGCCATCATGATGACTTGTAATGGGGCCATATGAACAAATGATGTAAGACACAGAATGTAGAGATTGAGAATATCTATGCTATTGGGTTATCTGGTCCATCAGTTCTCAACTTGGAAGTTGTGACCACTAGGGTGGCCTTGAACTTGTGTCAGAGACTTGTGACAATCTCACCCTTCCTATGTTGTTAACTGGCAGAGTTAACTTGGTTAGGTCTCTGCTAGATGGGAAAATTGGAATGCAATAGGTGGGTGAGGGAGAATTCCTAACGGGACTTGGATTAGGCCCTATATTTGCTTTGTTCATGATCAGATAATGGCACCTATACTGAATTATCTGATGTGGGTTTGTGGCTAGTGCCAACTGCCAGAACCAATCATATCACTTTACTGGAAAGGTTTGCAAGTGCAACCATTGCAACTGCATGTTGCCCTAAGACCAGTTATGCCAATGGTTATTTGTGAATGTCTTTTCTTCAATATCGTATTTACTTCCTGATAAATTCTCTCTCTCTCTGCACCAGCTTTGTGTGGAGTAACAGAGGACATCTAGTGGCCAGTTACATTAATTACTAGAGCAGCATAAAATCTGCTTGTGACACTGGGTATGGTACATTATGGGACATCTGGAGAGTCAGACTAGCTTAATGCATCTGTTAGCTATGGAGCAGGGGACCTCTGCTATTGCTGGGTTAGAAGGGTGTCACTTGCCTCCAGAAGATGCTCTGGGGGAAGGGGTCAGTCTCTCAAAGAAAGACAGCAGAATTGGGGAGCAGGCCATGACCACTCAGTGAGATGGATACTTGTAACACTGAATTTATGAAATTCCTGGTGAAAATCCCCCCCCCAAAAGTATCCCCAAGAAAATTAAAGTCACATGCTATGGCCCATAGTACAGGCTGCGATTTTGCCCTGACTTCCATGCAGGTACAATAGTAGCCCCATCCAATGGAGCTACAACATTGCAGTGATAGCATAGTCCAAAGGATGGGGCATTAACATGAAACTCAGAAGACCTTGGTTCTGTTCTTGGCTCTACCATTTATTCATTTTATGACGTGTGGCAAGCTTCTGACTCAACTTCCCTTCCCATCCTTTGTCTGTTTAAACTAAAAACTCCTCGGGGCAGGGACTGTCTCTTGCAATATGTTTCTACAGACTTTCTCTCGTTTGCTGATGCCAGAGCTTGATGTGCAAGTTCCGAAACCAGATGATAACCTCTGTATCAAGGGAGGTTAGGCATTTTGAACCACTGTCTAGATGTCTTGATGGGCACTTCCTCAAGACTACTTCCTTCACATGCACATGTTCCCCCTTGTCAGTAGAGAAAAGTGAAGCTAAAGCAGATAAAATGCAAAACTGCAGCGGTTTCTACAGTAGCTGACATCATATAGGGCTCTGATCTCATTCTGGGCTTCTATGTGCTATTATAATACAAGTAATTAATTAATCATGATAATCAAACTGGTTTACATAAGCAGAGATTCAGGGTCATGCAACAAGAGATAAAATTGAGCTCTTAGATTGTCGAGTTCATCCACCAGCAGGGACTGTTCTCTATACTGTATCTTCTAGTGCTTTGTACATACAGTTTTAAAAGTCCCAGGTATTGGATATTCTACTGCTGCCTTTGCAGAGACTGTTCAACTCTCACCTACACAAATATGCATCTAGTCATGGTCCTAGTGTCCCTCTGTTCCTGATTCACAAGGACATTTTTTTAAATTATATAGGGATATACCTATCTCATAGAACTGGAAGGGACCCTGAAAGATTGTCAAGTCCAGCCCCCTGCCTTCACTAGCAGGACCAAGTACTGATTTTACCCCAGCTCCCTAAGTGGCCCCCTCAAGGATTGAATTCACAACTCTGGGTTTAGTAGGCCAATGCTCAAACCACTAAGTTATCCCCCCAATTTCAGAAGCTGTGCAGCGGGGGGGAATAAAAGTCAGTGCAGATGTGACACAGGCTATTTGCTCCTGTTGCATAATTCCACAAGAAAGTGAAAAACTGCTGGCATCAACTCATTTTTAATCATCTCTGTCCTAGGAGCTTATAAAATAAACATGGTAGATTGGGTAACTGGGATTAATTGACGCAAAAGCAGTCTATGTACCAAGCTTGATAACGAACCTATTACAGAAGCAGGCACCCGAGGGCCAGAAGCATATATCAGAGTGTAGTAGAGGCAGCTAAAAATGTCCATCTTTGCTATTGCTGGTGGTTTCCAGGCTCAAAAGTGCATTCACTTAACTCCACTTATTGTCCAATATGTCTTTTCTTTATAGAGGACAAGTGTGATTTGGCAATACACTAGAATGCAAAACAGACCTGGAAAGAAAAATTCAAATGTTAATAATGACCTACATGACCTATTTATTATTATTATTAATAATAGTAATGCATTAGGAGTAAATATAACTAGATTAGACCGCAATAATCTCCGTTGGTTTCAGTTCCTAACGAATTAAAAATCAACAGATGGTGTCACTAGACTTGGATTGAACTAGTTGCACTTTCATTTTTTAAACTATTTTGTGGCGCCTAACTGCAGTGGCGAGGGATAGTTCCTTTGGGAGACAGTCAATATTTAGTTAGATAGAGGACTTAGCAGAAATTCATTTGTTAAAATGCTCTACATATCAAATGCAAAATATCTGGCTTTATTGCTCATATGGTGCCAAGTACCAGAGGGGTAGCCGTGTTAGTCTGTATCCACAAAAACAATGAGAAGTCTGGTGGCACCTTAAAGACTAACAGATTTATTTGGGCATCTGAGGAAGTGGGGTTTTCTACCCACAAAAGCTTATGCCCAAATAAATTTGTTAGTCTTTAAGGGTGGGGGGTGGGGAGCTGCCGCAAGGGGGGTGCCTCAGGGCAGAGGGTGGGAGCTGCCGTGGGGAGGGGGAGGCGCCTCAGGGCGGGAGCGCGGGGCGGGGGAGGAGGGCGCAAGATGGAAGTTTCGCCTAGGGCGCAAAACATCCTTGCACCGGCCCTGATGACAGGGACGGGAAAGAGGAATAGGGCGGTGAAATGACCTGTCCATAGTCACAACGTTACTAGGATTGTAAACCCTTTGAAGCAGGGACTATCTTTTTGCGCTGTGTATGTACAGCATCTAATGCAGTGGGTCCTTGGCCTTTAACTGGACTGCTACAGATGGGCTATCTCTGCAGACAGGTTTGAAGCTGAATTGCGCTCACAGTTCTGTGGGCATCAACTTTTCTAATATAAGCAGCGACGGTTCTAGGGAAAAGACATCCATTTATTTATTTCCCTGTAGCCTGCTGTTGTCATCTGAGATAACACTTGTCTTTAACTGGAGATGAAAGATGCCTGGTGGTATGGAGGTTATTGGATTGTCCCCTGATTGTCAGGGATACATCAGGAAATTTTACCTCGTAAATGGAGTTTCTGCTTAAAGATATAAGATCCCCCTCCAAGCATGTTTACAGGGCTAGTTATCTGGTGTTGACATTAATTGTACTGGCATATATTGCAGAAAAGCCTCAGGTGTTCATTAGCTCAACTGCAAGACCCTTCCATGTATTACAGTCTAGCCTAATATACTTCACAGATACATACCTTTCTTTGTGCAGTAGCAGACAATTATCAGTCAGCTGAAAGAGTCTGGACAATGTTATGCAGATGGCTCACTACTGAGTCCTATATGTGCATTGCTAATGATTAAGGATGCATTTTTATTTGTTGGATTTCTATATACAACTCAGTTTCCTTTTCATGTATCCGTCTTCTATTTAAAGACCGCGGGAAAAGCCTTTAAGGATAAGTGAGTTAATCCTACTATAGAACCCTTTAGTATACTAGAATGGTTCTGACCTTCCCATATTATGCGTGATGGGCTCCTTGGGGACCTCTCTCTTCTCAACCACCCAGTTTTGATCACAGCCCTTCCCTATGGCAATTAGTGTACTTGGTTACATGAAATAATCGGATGAGGATGGCACCAAAGACAAACGTTGATGGTAGATTTTGGTGCAATAGTTGGGTTACATTGGTCTATTTTTTTATCAGTGCCGTTAATTTATTTTCCTTCGAGGCTGGACAGTACATTTCTCAGCACTGAATTATCCCTCTGTGAATACTCAGGGCCTGATTCTGCTGGTACTTACATCAGTATAAATTCCGAGTAACTCCCTGGTGTAAGCTCAGACCCAAAGAGTCTTGATCTGGCCACAGCAAGCAGGACCAGTGACTGCTTAAAAACTACGTAGCATATCCTTTGCTACTGTGAAGGAATATGGACCACCTGGAAGTGTCAGTCTGTGGACTACTCCTGGCACAGTGCATCAACAGAGGGCTTTTGTTTCCTTATATTAGTGGGAGTTAAATGTACCCTTCAAATGAGAAATAACTCCAAAAGAATGCCCAGTGGAGCCAAATCAGGATGAATTCTGATACTCATGAGGAGGGTGAGCTCAGTGGTTTGAGCATTGGTCTGCTAACCCCAGCATTGTGAGTTCAATCCTTGAGGGGGCCATTTAGGGATCTAGGACAAAAAATCTGTCAGGGGTTTGGTCCTGCATTGAGCAGGGGGTTGGATTAGATGACCTCCTGAGGCTGCTTCTAGCCCTGATAGTCTATGAATTCATGCTGGCATGCAGCATTGTAGGCAGAACTTGTAGTGATGATGCCTATAGTTAAGGTGTCCCAGCAGTTCCCATTATGAGACCCTGTTATCACTTGCTTTTAACTTTAACAATTTTGGCTAAAATTTGCCATGCTGGGTGCGTGCATCAGACAGAATATTTTTTGAATGTTTCAGCAGACATTTCCAGAACCAAGGCTAGGGGAAAATACAGTGTTTTATCCATGTTAAAAACATTCTTACTACATTTTCATTAAGAAGGTCCAGTTCCCACATGCTTTTAGACTGGAGACTTCATATTAGACAGGAGCTACCTTGTAAATACTTGAGTGTGTGTCCCCGTTTGGTGTGCAAAGGATCCCAAGAAAATTAGACTTCTCAGCTGTAAACTGCTGAATATGAGATGTAAAACTTCTGCTTATTGTTGTGGTCTGTTAACATCTGTATCGTTGTAACTCCTTTTGTGGAGGAGGAAAAGGTTTAGCTACCACAGTCAGGTAAAAATCCAAGGAGGAAGCTTGAATTGGCTTTGAGGTTGTGGTTTAGACATGAAACAGTAATTCTGTTTCACTATTAAAGCATTCAATCAGCTCTAAAATCCAATTATAATCAAATGCACAGCCCTCCTTCAATTCCTTTAATGGATTTATATGGGTTGATTTGTTGTATTAATATGATGATTTCACTAATCTGATAATTTAATTCCTGTCCATTACTGCTGCTATCTTTTGATCTGGTGAGTTCACCTTGATTTGATTTTAACTGTGTTGCTTAGCTCTTAGTTTAGTTTAGTAGGGTTAGTAGTAGCTCATCAGAGCAATATGCTTTCTTGATTTCCATTTGTCTATGAACTTTAATACAATTTACAATAAGGACTGCAAATCATATTTCATTCGATAAGCAATGTGGGCCAGAACCCTTGAGAATCAGGGTGGATATTAGCTGGTCCACCTAGGAGCCTAACCAGATCCCTTTAAATTAGCCTGTGGTTCTCATACACTGTACATCAGGAGTAGCTCCTATAATACCTATCATGCTGTGATCGGGTGGCCTGAAGGGGTTCGGGTGGCCAGGTGGGCCAATTAACTGCCTAGGATGCACTTGGAGGAGAAGCCAGGGATCAAGGACTAATTAGAAATGGACAGGAACAGGAAGGGCCTGAATAAAGGCTAGGAGCTGAGAGGCGCAGGAAAGTAGTCTGCAGCCACTCCCTGGGTGAAGGGAGACATGTCTGGGACTATAGAGGGCAGCCTACAGTTGCTCCCTGAAAGGAGGGAGTTTGGGCTGGCCAATCCAGAGAGAGGCGGGAACCAGAAAGGTAGGAAAGTCTCAGGGGAAAAACAGCGAGGTTTGGCTAGTACAGAGCTTGGCTGCTGATTAGAGGGTCTCTGAGGTGGAATCCAGAGTAGAGGGTGGACCTGGGTTTCCCCACCAGCCCTGGGTAAGCAGCACAGACCAAGCAGTGGAGAGCAGACTGCCTGGGACAGTTTGCCTGGAAGACGTTGATACCCCGGAAGAGGAGACCATAGTGACCTGGCTGGAGGCCAAGTCACGAGGAGGAAGCTGTAGCTCCTGGAGCGAGAGGGGGCTGCAGGGTGAGACAATGATGAGTGAAGAGACCGCCAGAGAAAGGTGCAGCACCTGGAAGGAGATAATCCCCAGAGTGGCCAGGAGTAGGTGCCCCTACTGGTGAGTGGACCTGTGACACATGCTGACCAGTATTATCTCATTGTTTTCGTGACAGAGACAGACAGACCAAATGGAGTCTCTTGCCTTATGCTTGGATGGGAGACTCTTTGGGGCCAGGACTGTCTTTTTGTTCTGTGTCTGTACAGCACCTAGCACCGTGGAGTGCTGGCCCATGACTAGGGCTCCTAGGTGCTACAGAAATACATACTATTTATTTTTAAAAGAGCTTCACTGAAGCAAATGGAGAGAGACTTGTGTGACTCTACTGGAAGTGAGAGTGGAAACAGGTCATTAGAGTCTCATTATTTCTATGCAATGCACACACTGCAGTGCATAGAAATAAATTCCATGGATGGTGACCCTGCACTACAGAATGATTGCGAAGAGAATGTTTGACTTCTTTGACAGTAAAAAGTTCCCCAGAAATTCAGTACAGATAATCAACAGGCAAAGTGCAGAGCATAGTCTCTACAAGGCTGTTAGTTTGTGTGTTCACCAAAGAAGCCTGTTTTTTTGTTTTTGTTGTGACATGGCTAAAAATAAAACCAGTCTTATTTATTGAACATAAGAATGGCCACACTGGGTCAGACCAAAAGTCCATCTACCCCAGTATCCTGTCTTCCGACAGTGGCCAATGGCAGGTGCCCCAGAGGGAATGGACAGAACAGGTAATCATCAAGTGACACACCCCTGGTCGCCCATTCCCAATTTCTGGCAAACAGAGGCTAGGGATACCATCCCTGTCCGATCCTGGCTAACATCCATTAATGGACCTATCGTCCATGAACTTATCTAGTTCTTTTTTGAACCTGGCTATAGTCTTGGCCTTCACAATATCCTCTGGCAAGCAGTTCCACAGGTTGACTGTGCATTGTGTGAAGAAATACTTCCTTTCGTTTGTTTTAAACCTGCTGCCTATTAATTTAATTGGTGACCCCTAGTTCTTGTATTATGAGAAGGATTAAATAACACTTCCTTATTTACTTTCTCCACACCCGTCATGATTTTATAGACCTCTATCATATCCCCTCTTAGTCGTCTCTTTTCCAAGCTGAAAAGTCCCATATGGACTCTTCTCATATGGAAGCTGTTGCATACCCTTAATCATTTTTGTTGCCTTTTTCTGAACCTTTTCCAATTCCAATATATCTTCTTTGAGATGGGGCGACCACATCTGCACGCAGTATTCAAGGATGTGGGCATACCATGGATTTATATAGAGGCAACATGATATTTTTTGTCTTATGATATATCCCTTTCTTCATGACTCCCAACAGTCTGTTCACTTTTTTGACTGCTGCTGCACATTGAGTGGATGTTTTCAGAGAACTATCCACAATGATTCAAGATTTCATTCTTGAATGGTAATAGCTAATTTAGATCCCATCATTTTATATGTATTGTAATGGTCCTTTTTTACCATCACAAGCCCTGATTTGGGGAGTCATCAATGACTCAAGTTTATTCACTCTTTTGAAGTTGAGAAGAGGAAAATAGAGCTAAAATTAAACAATTATGGAACAAATACAGCCACAGTGTAATTGTAGTGACTTCAGTAGAGTTGCATCTGCCTAGAGACTCTACATGTTGCAGGTTCAACATGTTGCAGGTTCAACACCACAAAAATGATGCCTCCAAAGCACTTACATGTTTTTAATCAAGACAATATCAATGGAAAATATTTTAAGATATTTGTCCATCTCAAGTAAAGGGCTTCCAATGAACTGTGTAACTTTGCCAAATAGGCTAGTTGTGTGAAAAGCAGACTGGTTACATTTGTTCTAACCAGAGGAAATCCCTGGAGACACAGTATAAACTATGTACTAAGCATTGTGCCTCTAGGCAGCATATGTCTTCCAAAAAAATGGAATGGGGAGACACTTGACAGAGCTTAGTTAGCGTTCCAGAATGAAGACCCAAATCCGAACACACTTATGAAGTGGCTTGGCTTTGGATCTGAAGTTTAGAATTTGAATTTGGATCAAAGCTTCACAACTTACCCACTTTTGCTATGAACATTACAGAGTTTAACAGGGTGACTTTCCAGTTCTTATTTATTACAATATATTCCAACATTAATGCCCCAATCCAGCAAGCTCTTACGCATATGCTCGATTATAAGCATATGCGTACAGTAATCCCACTGTAATTGATGGAACTGCTCAAGTGCTTGGATGTAAGCATGTTTAAGTACTCTACTGGATTAGGGCCTTTCAAAAAGATGAAATGAAATATCATTGTCACTGTTTCATGGGAACTGCTAGGGTAACCAGGCTCCTCCTTTCCCAAAAGTTTCCTAATAAACCTAAACCCCTTTTCATCCACACACTGAGACCCTGAACGTCTGCCTGTCTAACTGGCCCTATGTATGGAACTTGAAGCATTTCAGAGAATGCTACCATGGACATCCTGGTCTTTAATCTCTTACCTAGCAGACTAAATGTGGCCTCCAGGACCTCTCTCCTACGTCATTGGTATCTCTGTCTACCATGACATGTGGCTTCTCCCCACCACTGCACATACGTCTGTCTAGATATCTCAAGAGGTCCTCAATCTTTGCAGGCAATTTACCAAGTGGTTCTCCCAGACATCACAAACCCAACTATGTATATTCTAGAAATTGAATCCCCCATTACTATTACCAGGTCTCTTTCTAATAACAGGGATCTTGTCCCTCAAAGGGGTATCCTCAGTGTGAGGGGATACCATAACATCATCCGGAAGGAAGGTCCTTACTATGGGATCACTTCCCTCCTCTCCAGTTTGATGTTCTTCTTCCCCAAGACTTTCATCCTCCCCTACAGCACAGAGGCTGGCCGACTGGGGGTGGGACCATTTTACTGTGTCCTGGAAAGCCTTGTCATTGTACCTCTCTGTCCCTAGCACCTCTAGTTCAGCCTCTCTGACCTCAAGACCAGAGGTACCCAACATCTCTCAGGATTATTAAATAAGAACTCCAAATGCTGGAATATAGACCTGATTCAAAGCCCATGGAAGTCATTGGAGTCCTTCCATTAACTACAATGGCTTTGGATCAGTGTCAGTGGAGAGAACCTAAAGGCCC
Source organism: Mauremys mutica (assembly GCF_020497125.1). Classification (NCBI taxonomy): domain Eukaryota; kingdom Metazoa; phylum Chordata; order Testudines; family Geoemydidae; genus Mauremys; species Mauremys mutica. Next base: position 5,939,901 of record NC_059081.1, on the reverse strand, counting down.
TTGTAGTGTAGGCTAGAACTATTAGTTGAAAAATTATGAATAGAGAGAAGGTTCATGAAAATCATAGTTTTGCAGGCAATTCACAAACTGATAAGGATCAAATCCATTGAATAAAGTTTTCTCCATCAGTAGATTGACCGGTGTCTCCATGCCTCAGTGGGTCAGAACTGAGCATACCAAATTCAGGACAAACTGCTGAGAAACAGGGCAGACACACCCCCAAACTGGTGATTATTGTCACATAAAATATACCAAACCAGCAACAAAATTAACTTTCTGTTTCATCACACTGGCTAACAAGAAGTCAGAAAAGCAGTCTCCTTAGGCATTCCGGTCCTTGTTTCACCACCAAAGACACTAGACTTAATGAGTGGTGGTTGTTTATAACCAATTTCATCAACAAAAGGGTTCTTCTGATCCCAAAGGATCAGCTACATACCCAGGTCAATATACAACTCAGCTCTTACCAAATAATCACACTATTGACAATCCCTTAGTATCTAATATCTAAAGGTTTATTTATAAAAAGAAAGAAAGGTGACAGTTAAAACTGGCAAAAGGAATCGAATACATACAATAAAGGCAAAGTTCTTGGATCAGGCTTGTAGCAGTGATGGAATAAACTGTTGGCTTGTTAAGTCTCTGGTTGTTTCCAAATCATTGGAAGGTCCTCAGTCCCTTGGTTAGAATGCTCCCATTAGTATAAGTTCATAGTCCAGAGGTTTGAGCAGGAAAGAGGCAAAATGGAGATGTTCCCAGGGTCTTTTATAGCTTCTTCTAAGTTAGGAGAAACCCATTGTTTCAAGAAAGCCCTCTGCACAGCTGGTGGAAAAATACAGGTAACAGGATGGATTTTGGAGTCATGTGGGCAAGTCACATGTCTATGCCAGCTTCACTTAGTCATAGCAAAGGCCATTACCCATACTCTAGATAGAACATTCACAGGAAAGTCCATTACATGTAGATAGGCATCTTTCACTCTGTGTTAAGTGTTCTTTGATGGGCTATTCAACTTGAATAGTTCCTTCACAATGTGCTGGCTAAAAACCTTGTTGGTGTTTACTACAGGAACGAACATTTGAAATACAGGTACATAGTTAATATTCATAACTTCATATACAAAAATGATACATGTATGCAAATAGCATAATCAGATTCCGCAGATCATAACTTTTCTATTGACCTCTTACTTGATAAACTTTGTATAAGAATTGTAGCAAATGTAGCAACAATGATCTACATGGTCCTATTTTAATCAGATAATGTCACCACCAGCTATAACTGTAGGGACAAAAACGGTAACCCAACATAACGGAGTACAGAAGAGGTCATTATTGACACAAGGCACTCACTACTGTAATTTGTCACACTCAAAAAATCAGATCACACAAGTAGGTACAAATGTGTCATGTCATTAATATCGCCTACCATGCAGCAAATTGCTTGTCATGCTTCATTTATACTCATTTATGACTAAACAGGAATATTTGGAAAGAGATGCCATAAATATATTGTACACAGCCTTGCAGAACCACAGTTTTTAACTCCTATGGTTTCCTGATGCATTTAGAGCAGTGAAGAGCTGAACAGAGAGAACAATTTAAAAGGGGGTTATCTGCAAGCTTAGACCAACATGAGAGTAAGAATTCTGACGACTTACTCACATTAAATAGACATTAATGAGTCAAATTTTCTTTTTTACAGGAGCCCCAGTGGCCTAATGGATAAGGCACTGGCTTTCTAAGTCAGAGAATGTGGGTTCAAGTCCCATCTGGGGTGAAAAACTACTTTCTTCCTATATAGTGCAAGGAAACATCAGTCTTATTTTAGTGGGGAAAGGATAGTTGAGTGGTTTGAGCACTGGCTGCTAAACCCAGGGTTGAGTTCAATCCTTGAGTGGGCCATCTAGGGATCTGGGGCAAAAATCTGTCAGGGACAGTACTTGGTCCTGCTGTGAAGGCAGGGGACTGGATGCAATGACCTTTCAAGGTCCCTTCCAGCTCTGTGAGATAGGTATATCTCTTACCTTCATCCAGAACCGATGGTATTGCCTTAGTTAGAAATAAGGGAAAACCATAATATGCATTTATTAGAAAAAATGGTTTTTTGCAATGGAGGCTGACTGGGAACTTGACATTTGGGACTTCTGTAAAGTATCGTGATCACTTACAGGATAGCATCAACTGGAAGTGGCAGTTGTCACAGGAGAATGGTCTCTTGTCACGACATAAAGGCCAGGATGGAACTGGGATGTTGACTCTCAACACAGTGGAAATCTTCCAGGGGTCAATCTGCTAACTCTGAAAGTTGTCTTTAAAAGTAGGCCATACTTCTATGAATTAGTTTGTTTCTGTCTGGCTAACCTTTTATCTCTGGTCTCTCCAAGATATTTTAGTATGACCATCACCATGGTATGATATAGTGGTCTGAGTATAGGACTGGGAGCAAGGAACTCCCAGATTCTAACACAAGTTCTGACACTGGCTCCCTCTATAGACTTGACCAAGTCATTCAGCCACTGCCATTTATCTATACAATAGGGTATTAGCTATGTAAGTAATAAGTTATTGTTTGCAAAGCATTTTGAAGATGGAAAAGTGCTATGTAAGTGATAGCGCTGATTCATGCCACTCAGCTTTGCAAGCTGGCATGGATCCCATAGTCAGAACCACTTTCTGTCCTTGTGAACACTGCAGGAAACTCCTATTTGCAGCCATGGGATTAGCATGTGCAGATCAGGTGACAGAATATGGCCTGTAATCATGGGTGAATGTTTTGCACTTCAGGCAGGGCTGGCTCCAGACACCAGCGCAGAAAGCAGGTGTTTGGGGTGGCCAACGGAAAAGGGCGGCACATCCGGCTCTTCGGCGGCAGGTCCCTCAGTCCCTCTCAGTACAGCTGCTGCCAGAGGGCCGCCAATCATGGCTTCCCCCCATCTCATCCACCGTGCTTGGGGCGGCAAAAGAGGCTGGATCCGGCCCTGACGTCAGGCTCTGTTCAGATATGCACTCCAAATCTTTGGAAGATTATTGGAAACACCTGAACCTGTGCAAGCCTTATGGGTCTCCAAAAGTCAGCAGAGGAAGCTGCTTTGTAACAAGATTTTTAATACTTTGAATTAATGCTAGAGCCAGATATGTCACAAGAATGGACATTTCTCACCTTATTTCAGCAAATATAGTCTGAGACCAAACTAGGCACATGAAGATGAAAGCCAGTGGCAAAATGCCCGATGTATGTTACAGAGAATTTGGTTCTGGTTCAATTCCAGAAACAAGTAAAGGTTGATGTGAGTTACTGATTTGTTCTGAACTGTTTCACCCAACCCTTGTGTTGAGTGACAAGACACACGGGAAAAGATCAGATTTATTCTCAGTGTTTAGGAAAACATCGGTTTCCTTTTATTGCACATCTATATGATATGGGCCAGATTCTTTTGTGCATTAAGACTCCATTACATCATCCAAGTGCCATAAAGGGACCATCATTTTGCTGCAGGTTCCCATGCTGCAAGGGAACTCCCTGACACTGAACTGTGCTGCAGCCAGTGAAGAGTGTCACGTGCTGGAGAGGTGTGGTTGAGCAGAGCTCTTCTATGCCAATCCTCCACTGGCATCGGTTCCATCAAGGACTCTAGGCTGGTGGAGTAGTTAAGAGCTCCCCAGAAGCAGTTCTAAAGATGCTGGAGGTCACCCCACTCAGCTGAAACCAGCTCTGACACCCACTCCTTTCTCCTGGGCCATGTACAGCTCTGGGACTGGAATGAATCCAGCCCTACACATTTAACCTAACAGCATTGCTATCTATACCTTAATTCCAAATGGCATTCTGGGATGTATTGAAATACATTCAGTGCGGGGTCCCCTGCCACCTCCAGGCTGCATCTCAGCATAAAACTGAGTGCTTGATGTTGCTACCTATTTCTCAGCAATGCTTAACTTGTCTCCTCACGTCTCATCCTTTTCTTGCCTGACCTTTCTAATCTAGTCCCACTCTGATTATTTCCCTCTTCCTTTTCTGGGATGCTTTTCTTTGCTGTGAACCTTAAGCAACACCTAGTGTGCAAAAGTTTGCTCAGTGGCAGGATCTCTCGGGGGTTCAATGCAAGGGGAGAAACAGACCTTTGAAGCCACCTTGACTGGAAAGCTGAGAAAGTTTGCTGAGAAAGATTGAGGGGTCACTTCTTCCTCCTTTACTAGCTGGAGCTCATTAACCATCTCTATGATAAGAAAAGATACTGAAAACTTGAAGGTATATGATGATCCAGCAACATTCCCCAGCTCGCTGGGGAAAAGAAGTGGTTCATTAACCAGCTCCCTAACCCTAATTCTCCAAAAGTTTAAGTTCCTTCCCAGATCTATCCATTTTTACATGCATATACTGATTCCAACCCAAAGTCAAAATTCTCATTGACTTTAATGGGAGCAGCATCAGTCTGAAAGGTTGTAAGAGTGTGCTGTCTTCCAAAGATAATGCAGCATATTGTCTGCTAATGCAAATTGGTGCAATTCTATTGACTTGTTGGAGATATGCCCATTTAGGCCAGCAAAAAGGTAGCCTGCTGTGTTTGATATGCCACTTTTGATACAGGCTCTCAAGGCTATCTGGCTCCGCCACAGATACCAATTGGAATCTGAGCATGAGGATGAAAAACTCTGTGGGGAGAATGGTGTTTGAATCATTCAGTGGTGCTCTATCATGTTGGGTGTCCAAATAACAAATCACAGCTCAGGCCTATTTTATGCCTAGTGGGAAGAAAAAGAGCAATTGGTTGGATTGACTGTGGGAATCAAACAGCCATTCTGTACAATGAACAGCTGTAAATGAGCTTCCCAGGGATGTTAAAGAAGAAATCAGAATTGAGTGTGCAAAACTGAGCTTATCAAATTGGGCTAACAAAGGATTAGGGTCTTGAGCCCACTGAAATTGATAGAAAAACTTCACTTGACTTCAATGCGCTTATGATCTGGACTCGAGGAAAAAGATCAGTCTTGAGAACTGTACTAGGACTGCAGATCCTTGGACTGGGTTATAACTAGGTCTGATTGAAATTTTTCCATAGAAACTGATTTGATTAAATGAATATTTTTTGGAAAAAGTCTGCCTTCTATGAAATATTTTGACTTTTGATGTGGAAATGATGGGATAGTACCTCATGGGGTTGTAATTCAGGTGCCTCATGTCCTCATTCTTGGGATGGGTCTGCTAGCTGGACTACACTGCATTGTGTCCAGTGACCCACTTGATGCACCACTGTGACCTGGCAAGAGGGAAGATCATGGTGAATTCTGGGAGCTGTAGCCTGACCATGCAACTGACCCACACAGCAGAAAGGGAGACATGAGGCAGCTGAACTACATTTCCCATGCAGCACCAGAGTAGCACTGCCAAAGCAAACGCTTTGGTTTTCAGCAGAAAAAAATTGGCTGAAATTTGTCAGATTTCAATTTTTCATGAAAAAGTTAAAATTTTCCCTGAAAGTTTCCTAGCAACACTAATTACAATCCAGCCAATCTTCAGCACAGAGGCCATTGAAACAAGAAAGCAGTGCAAATATGCATTCTGGTTCTTAACAGGAGTCCACTTCACAGAAACCACCACCCTAACTGGCACTACTTGTCATGGTTGTTGGAAGTGGCTGCATAAGCATGGAGCATGAACTGTTCTCTCATCTACTTCATAGAGTTTAATGCCTGAAGGGATCTTAGATTAGTCTGATCTCCGGTATACCACAGACTGTTATACTTCACCCACCCTCTCCTGTGTTGATCCCAATAAACTGGGTTAAATTCAAGCTTCACAATCTGCACAATAACATGGTGTGTGCCACAGGCAGAGAACAGAGGAGACTGAGGTGCCACCAATGCCCAAGGCCCCTGCAGTATCAGGGAATTGGTTGCATGAAATATGTCATGGGGCCTGTTGAGTGTCTCTCTCTTGATAAACGCATGAGCACATTGAGTAGTACTGCACACTGACATACCATTCCGCAAAGCAAAAGCATAGTGGTGTCATAAAACCGATCATGAATTATAGTAGTGATCCTTTTGTTTAACTGTAATAATCTTGGGGCTGGGGTGTGCAATGCCCAGAGATGATGTCTTCACTAAGAGCAGGACAGAAGTGCTGGTTTCCACCTTGTAACGTCTCAGTGGCAAATCATGAAAATGCCACCAGTAGGACATTTTCCATGAAAGTTTTTTGCATCTAAAATCAAGACACTTTATAGGCCACTTTACTGCACCCCTAGGAGTCCTGTAGAACCTCATGCCCTATCCCCATGAGGTCATCATGTGGAACCCTAACACCCTCTATATACCACTTTGCCACAGTACACCTGGGAAGCCACAGGATCTTCACCCAGCGTTTCTACTTAAATATTTAAAGGACAAACAGATATAAGCCCTGGTTCAGCACGGCAGTTCATTTTGTATCTCCCCAAGCAGCTGAATGGTGATGTTGACCCACATGCTTAGTTAGTTACATGCTCAAGCATCTTGCTGAATCAGGGCCACAGTGCATACGTTTCTGACAAGAATGTCAAGTGACAATGAAATCGTAAGCAAGTTTTGCAAAAAGCAAGAGATAAACACATAACGCTTCACTTGAAAAGGTCAACGATTGGTTGAACATATTGACCGGGCATAACATAGGCAGAGAGGGTTTCACTGAGCCACATTTAAAATAAAAAAAAATCTGGCTTTAAATCAGGAAAATATGCTCATATGCAAACTGATATGGTTGATTGTTGCGCTGGCTTGGGTCTAAGTGCAGTTCTGTTTTGTTTGGGGATTATTATTTTTTGGCACGGCTTTCCATGCTTGAGCCCAAGAAAAGAATAGAAGATCCTACCAGCTGTGGCATAATGGGAGGCCAAGTAGGTGATATTCACATTGAAGTCAGTGTGGAGTCCAGCCCAAAGGACTGAACCCTTTAAAAAAAAAAAAAGAACCCGACCACAGAATGTTGGTAGAGACAAGACATTGGTGAGAGGGTAGAGGATCTGGTTCCACCCTGGAGATGGGTCACATTATAGACCCCTCCACCTCATGCTGGCTGCCTATTGCACAACTCAGAATACAGGGCTGGAGGTTAAATTTCTGGCATCCAGAAATGGCCTTAGAAAGAACAAAATGGAAAGAGTCAGAGAAAATACAGCCGTGGTATGCAGAACTGCTCCTAAACAGCATGTCAGCTGCTCTTTAAGCAGTGAGAAGCCTGTTGCTCTCCTCAGATGAATGCCCAGCGGTAATTTCACTCACTAGGTGTTGGTACAAATCAAAGGATTTAAGGGTGGCACTTATGCCATGAGATGGTTGCTAAACCCCACCTCTGGCCTCAGACAACTCTGCCCCATCCTCAGGAATGAAAAATAAAGACAATTTTAAGTGAAGGCAGCTTTTATCTCCCGGGTGTTGACTTGGAAATCAGAGCCGCTGCACAGTGGGATAATGTTTCTGCATGTTTGACTCAATGAAGAGGATAATTATTGAAGGGGAAGAAAAGATTAGAGGCAGTATTAAATAGAGGCCTTTCCAAGGAAGATAATCACTTGCTTATTTGTTGTAATAATAGTATTTTCCCCACTTACTATTCATTCCAGTACTTCAGCTGTCCCGAAGCCAAATCCCAAAGCCAGTACTCATTGTTAACTCAGTGCTGACTCATGAGCGGTCCCATTGTCTTCAGTAAGAAATCCCCTGGGTGCTACTTCCAGGAAGAGTGGTAGAAGCTAACCCTGGGGCAAAACCCTCAACAGTCCAGTGTGCTGACCAGTGGCGTAGCTAGGAGTGGAAATTTGGGTGGGTCCCGACTTTTGGGTGGATGGGCAATGCACTAGCCATGCCAGCTGGCTGTGCAGCCTGGCCAGAGCAGGGAGCACTGATCCCCTTGGCTGAACCCTGACTCTGCAGTGGGGGAAGAGAGGGAGCCATTGCCTCATTGTGGGATATGGGCTGCTGCCGTTCAGCTGGGGGCTTGTGTCTCCTACAGGCCATAGGGCCCCTGTGCAGGGTCAGCTCCGGCTGCGCTGCAGAGGCATGAACAGGGGCTTGCCTGGTGCACAACTTGGCCCGGACTGTGTACTGAATCGCCCAGTCAAGTGCATCCTCTTCTGGGAGCACTGCAGTGAGACTGGCCTGGCCGCTGCCTCCAGCCATGCAGGGGATGAGCCGTGCAGAGAACGCCGCTGGCCAACAGGCAGCCCTCGGGCACCTGCTAGCTCAGCTTCTCCCCTCATGCCACCCCCTCTTCCTAGCCCTGGTGTCCCCAGACAAAGGACTTCACCTGCTGAGCTGGGCACGTGCATGCGGCATCTCAGAAAATGGTACGGCAGAGCTGCTGGAGTGTAACTTTCTGAAGGGCAGGTGCAGAGCTCCATCCTGGATTTCCGGGGCCCGAGTGATTCTCCAGGCCGCTGTGGCAGCACTATACCCCTGCTCAGATTTGGATGGGCCTGGATGCTAAGTGGGTGGGCCATGGCTCACCCAGTCCAACCTGTGGCTATGCCCCTGGGGCTGAAATCCTTGTGTTTGATTCAGGGCTATCTCTAATAGTGACATATTAATATACTGCTTATTTCTCAAGGGGACATACTCAAGGGATGCAATTACTTTTCCAGAAGGAAATATGAAGATAGTCTTAGAACAAGGGGTGGTTTTATAAATCACTTTGCATATACTGGGACTAGAAAGTTCATGGAGCCAGTCCACAGTAAACAAACTTCCCATTTTGAATTCACATTGGAAACCCAGATTCTCAGGCTTATGCTCATCTATGTGGGGAACAGAAACCATACCATGTATGATGCATCCCCAATTCAAACTGGTTTTCATTGGATGTTGGATACTCACTATGACATGGAAAGCGAGCAAGAGCAGTGAGACAGCAAGCACTGTTGATGCCAGGCAAGAGCCATCCAGCAGGGAGTGGAGGAGCTGTCACGGCCTGTGAGATAAGTGTCTGGTTTGGGGCTGCTCATCTCTCTCTGGGCAGGAGTGGTGTGTCCTCCCCAGTAGAAGGTTTTATCCAGGAGGGTAATTCCAGGCACTGAATTGCTTTCCTCGCTCCTATGTTTCTCAATCTGTATCTTCTCTAATGTGTTGGCCATAATGTCTCCCTCTTCTTGCCTCTCCTTGTATTGTCTCCCTTCATAGGATATGGGCAGGCTGCCAGGTGTGTAACCCCAGATGCTTGTTCTTGAAAGCCTTCACAATTCAGGAGAGGAAGAGAATCATGCTGGGTATTGGGTGCAACAGTGGTGGTGGTGAGGTGACTGTCGGTGTTGACTCTGTTGCTTTCCATTGAGTGGGGTTGATCTCAAGCAGATGGGAAAGGGAAGCAGGGAGGGTGAGATCTTGAGCACCAATCGAGTTTTGGGCAGTGATGGCTCTTGCCTGGGTTATTAGCAGGACTTTCAGAGGAATCGTCCAGGAACCCCAGCCGGAGGAGAAACTGGAAGAAGTGGATCTGAGCAGCATGGACATACATCTAAGCAGAGACGAACAGTCCTTAGCTTTCTGCCTTCTACCGCACCGGCTGTGAGTCATTTGCAGGAATTTGTTAATACAATGGAACTGGGAAAATTGTAGACAAATCACATAAACAGAAAAAAGGAGAAATTCATCAAGTAAATTATTTGCTACAATTTGTAGTTTCCAAATGAGATGATGAAATTATTGGCTACCTCATACTCACATGCATAATGATGCTTGTTAATGCAGAGACTTTATTTTTATATATAAATCAATTTTATAGGGGGAGTATGTAACCTCTGCTAACAAAATATAAATCTTTAACCCGTCTAGAGGTTACATGACATGACTTAGGGAATGTCTTTGCTGCAAAAAATGGCAGTGAAGACACATCAACTTAGCTTTTCACTTGGGTGAGCAGCTTGAAATAAGTGAGCACCTTGAAATAAAGCCTATTTGGGAGCCTGTGGTTGAACTTAAGCTGCTAACCTCAGTTAACGGTTGTGTGTGTCTTTTCTGCTATTTTAACCCGAATTAAGAACTTGATTGCAGTGAAGAAATACCTATAGAGGCTGAGGAGGCTGCTACTGTCTCCAAGCTAAAGGTGTTGGGTTGTTTTTTTTTAAGGACAGCAGTAAAAGTCCATGCTCTTATAACTCAAGGTCCTGGATTCAATCTGCACAGATGGCTTGTCGGTGGATGACTTTACATACCCATTGTATTGGCCAATGGAGCACAGAGTTACCCGTTTTCGATGCACACATGCAGGACTATGCTTACACCTTAGGACTTCTTTTGAAAATTTGGGTTTCAAACCCTTGCAGTTCCCTTTGCTGATGCCTAGAAACAGCTCTTCATTCAGTATTATGTGGATTATTTTCCTTTGTTTATTCTTTAGGCCCAGAGCGGGAAGTATGCTTAAAATGAAAGGGCTTATTTTGTCTCCCATAGATATTTCATAACCCCCATTAATGGTAGCTGTTAGCATTGATCACAAGGTGAGACTAGAGCTATACAGTTTTAGGGGATGTACGATTTCTCTCTCACTTTATCTCGTGACAATGAGATTATCACATTGGTTGCTATGGTGCTTAGCTGTTTCAGTTACAATGGCAGCTGATGAGGCACCGGAGGACTGTTGGCTAAGTCAGAAAATATAAAAAGAAGCTCAAATCCTTTCTAAAATTGAGCTTAATATTTTCACTCTAAGTGAGCTGAGAGCTGGCAAAAAGGTGCTGGCTGGGTTGCCCTGAAGACTGAAGTCAATCTTTATTGCTGCACAGAACAGTTGAGGTATCAGCGTTGGCAGTGCAAACTTCTCCACGTTGCCTCGCCAATGTGTTCCAACCTTGACCCGGCAGGGTGTGCTCCAGAGGCTGAAGGGATAATTCATCCTCCATTGGCAGTTCAGTAGTTAGCCTCTCTGCCCAGACTCCCGATGAGGGGACTTTGCTAGTGATAAGGGGAGGGCTAGTTCAGTGGTTTGAGCATTAGCCTTCTAAATCCAGGGTTATGAGCTCAATCCTTGAGGGGGCCACTTAGGAATCTAGGGCAAAATCAGTAGTTGGTCCTGCTAGTGAAGGTAGGGGGCTGGACTTGATGTAGACAGTTGCATGCTATCAACTCCCACTGAAGTCAGTGTAGATTATAGATCCATGCAGGAGGCACTGAGCATTCCACAGAGCCTAGCCCTTCTCTGTTTGGCTCCAGATTAAGATTCTCCTCTTTATTTACACAGACCGCCAAGGAGCTCTCACCTGGTATTATCTTTTGATGACTATTGGCCTGAGCCAGGTGTGCACCAATGTGCTGCTAGAACTGCTATGGATCCCATTATCAGCACTTGTGAATGACCAGCCTGGTAAATGCAAATCCACTTTAGTTTAGATGTAAAACACCTACCTGTACAACAGTACTATTACAGGGCCAAGTCTGAGGTCAACACCCAAGGCCATAAAAGAGTCAACAGTCAGAACTTTTATTCACATGGCGTAGCACCTCCCCCACAATTATGCCTATTTGTGCCAGTGGCTCTACCTGTGCAGAAAGGAAATGCAGGTAATAGTATAGTAATAATCTGACCCTCAGCATGTATTCTAGACAAATTACCATTGACATCAAAGAGTTTGCTGGTGTAAGAATGGAATAAAACCTGAGTAAAGGACCTCCCTCCTTGTAAACACAGTGATTTAGGCCATTTAGGTGGAATGCTGTAGAATCAAGGCTAGAATCCCTCCCGCTATGACTTGGAGCTCCTAACCATGGGCAGTGGTGGCAGCGGGGGTACCCTGCCACTTTTAACTTTTAGGTGCCCCACCACCCATAGACCCCCCCACTGCCAGCACCCCCCACACAGCCCCACCACAACTTCCCAGCACCCCCCACAAACCACCCACTGCCCAGCGCCCACCACCCTCTCACTTCTGAGAGTCCCCCCCTGTCATGGAGTCCCCGGGCGATGCTCTGGAACTGCTCCCCACAAAGCCAGTCAGGACTTTGGGGAGCCTCCTCTTCCATGGAGCAGACTGTTTTTAGGGCAAGAAGCTCACATGACTTCACCTTCCTGGGTCTGACCTTGGAGCATTCAGCATATGCCTCTACGTGCACTTCCCACAGCGAGTCCACCCAGGCGGGGTCCTGGGGAAGCCAGAGTGTCCTGTATGCACCCCCACTTCGCAGTCAGACGTGACTCTTAGCCAGCCAGTAAAACAGAGGTTTATTAGATGACAGGAACACGGTCTAAAACAGAGCTTGTAGGTACAGAGAATGGGACCCCTCAGCCGGGTCCATTCTGGGGCCTAGCAAGCCAGACAACCCCATCTGCCCTCACTTCCCGTCCCCAGCCAGCTCCCAACTGAAACCCCCTCCAGCCCCTCCTTCTCTGCTGAGTTCCTTTCCCGGGCCAGGAGGTCACCTGACCTCTTTGTTCTCCCACACCTTTAGCATCCCCTTGCAGGGGGGAAGGGCCCGGGCCATTATTTGCCAGGAGACAGAGTGTCGGCCAGAAACTGAGGCACCCACACAGTATTCAGAGGAAAGATTAAGAACAGCCCCACTTCGTCACACCCCCCACACCCCACCAGAGACCCACTGGCCATACTCACCAGCCCCACTGGGAGGTGACTCTGTCCACTGGGCTGAGTGAGGAGAGCTCCAGCAGGGCTGCATGGGGCTTTTTCACCCTCCGCCAGCCCCATCCCCTGCCAGGACCCGGGAGCAGCAACATTTTAATTTGTAGATGCCCCTAGAAATGTGCCTAATGGGAAATCCAGCCCTGTATATATCAGCACAGTTCCATTGACTCCAATTTACAGAAGCTCAGTCTCTGACTCGTCAGTTTAGAGAGCACTGAAGTACATTTTCTAGTTTCAATGAGCAATGAAAGAGTGTGATTTTTCAGATTTTAGTGATAAATTTCCATTTGTTTTTTTTTCCACCCTAATTTATTAGACATGTAAAAATCTGAGCTTTATTATTTAGCTGTCGGCATGAATCGTGACAAAGTCCATGACATCTAAACTAGCCACTTGCATCGATCTCTCAGACGATACCCTTTGCAGAAAAAAACGACTGACTTGTTATCTTGCCCTCAAGATAAGTATTTCAACCATTCTCCTTCTACAGACAGAAGCCAGCCTTTGTCAAAGGAGTTGTCATGAGGCCAGTCCCAGATGGCGCAATTTGTAAATAAGGACATCAATCAATTGGTGTGGTCACACTGAAATTACTGATAATATTCTCTTCCTCTGTGATGGTGCTGAGAGATCGGACGCCTGTCAACACTCCATTTTAGAGCAATCTGAGAATCTTCTGAGCAGAGGGGCTATTCCACCCCTGAGCCAAGCATGTGTCACCTCTCTCCCTCCCCTTTGCTGCACCCGTTCCACCTTCCCTCCATTGAAAACAGGACCACAAACATATTCAACACCATTGCCAGCTTCAGCCCATTGGCCAGCGATGGGCACGATATGCAGCATCTCTGTTTGTACATACACAGGATCAACCCTGCCTCTCAGTGGGGTTCAGAGGTGCCACCCATAGCTGTGACCCAAGCAATAGGAGGAGATTAGACTGAAATTTTCAAAAGGCTCTAAATGAATTTTGCATCCAAATCCCATGACTTTCCTAACTCCCATTGAAAATCACAGTCTAACCCAATGTAATGAAGGACACGTTATTAGTGTCTTTATTTAGCTAATTACTTTTAAAGGGGGCGGGGCTCATAATCACTCATGGAAAACATTCCCTAATTGGAGACAATTGCACTCATTGAGTACATTAAATATTTTCTGGGTTTATCTTCCCTTGTTCTTAGCGACACACATGAGTGGAAAGGGTCTGTTCCTTAGGAGTCATCTGCGCCTGATGTCTATGAAGTTATCACAATAATCCCGTTTATGACCTTCCCCAGCAAGCCACTGTGACTGTATCACAAACAGAGGATATGGACCAGCCGAGTGCGCTCACTGCAAGTCTTGACAGAGGTGGGGGGAGAGTTAAAGGGGACATTAAATTGCCTTTGTCTCCCCCATCCTGGATCTAGCAGATGCTCATCCTGGAGCCTTGCAGAAAACAGAACAACCTAAGCGCTGCTTGTCTCTTAGTGACTCTTCTAGAGTAAAACTAAATCTTTACCTCTTTCCTCTGGCATCTGCATCTGATGAGTACAAGGCTTTGTCTCTTTTGTGTTTTGGTGTTATGGGTCACCACAGCAAGAACGAGTGAAGAAGACCTGGGAACTGTGGAGGAGATGAAAAATGTGTAATCAAAGATGTCCAGATGAAGAGACAGGTAAATTTTAAGAGAGAATTACTTCATTCTTTCCCAATCACCTGTTTCTCACCTGCATCTTTTGCCCATACTTCCTTTCCACTGTCCATGCTCTGAAGGTGTGGGTCCAAATTCTCTTCTCCAGTGCAGATGGAGGATTTTATCTACAGTGGCGATGTGTATTGAATATTCAGCACTCGGAAAGCATACAGAACTCCTGTTGTTGTAATGGAGCTGGACTGTGCCGTAGCATCCCCAGTGGATTAGTGACAAGAGGCAAAGATCCTCCATTGGTGTAGATCAATGTAGCTCCACTGAAGTAAATGGAACAACACCAATTGACACTAGCTGAGGATCTGGCCCAGGATTTTTTTTAGGTATTTCTAATAGGACTATTTAGAATGCATAATGTTAAACCCATGCATAAGTCTGTGACGAAGTGGGGATTTTTCCTTGTTATGTTGTATGTGAGCCTATGTGAGTTTTACTGTTTTTCATGAATACTGTGTGCCTCCGTTTCCCTGTGTGCTGCACCAATGCCTAAGTGGTGGGAATAAGGATGTGTGACTTTGGCTGAGTTCCTCAGGGGAAGGGGAGGCTCCTCCAGCTACCTGCAAGGAGGCTATGGCCAGTGCCATTCGTAACCTGAGACACAGGAGGGGGAGGTGACCAGGTGATGACCAGGTGACATTTTGCCTGGGAAGCAAGACAAAGACCAGAAGGAGGAGCAACGGGAGTCTCTGAGGTCTGGTTGCTGAAAGCTGGGCAGTCTGCTTTGGGGGACTGGAGCAGGGAGTCCAGGGTGTCTGGCCCGGGATTCCCCCAAGATGCACTTGGCTGAAAATTCCTGATTTCTGTGCTAACAAGTTCAGTTCTGAGCTGTATTCCCTGTCGACTAATAAACCTTCTCTTTTATCGGCTGGCTGAAAGTCACTGCTGACTGCGGAGATGGGGTGCAGGGCCCTCTGGCTTCCCCAGGAGCCCCGCATGGGCAGACTTATGCGGGAAGCGCACGGTGTGCAAGAGGATGCTGAATGCCCTGAGGTCAGATCCAGGAAGATCGAAGCTATGTAAGCCTCTTCCCCTGGCGACAGTATGCTCAGAGAGAGGAGGCATGTTACCTCAGAGTCCTGACTGGTTTCACACAGAGTAGTTCCAGAGCATTGGCCCAGTGACTCCGTGACAATGTCATTGCCACAGTTGTACCTGATAAATTTTATGATAGCTTGTTCTAAGTATCTATGAAGTTCACTCTGTTACCTGAGAGAAAGGTGAATGATCTATTAGGAATCCCATTTTGTGCGTGTGTGTGCACAGATGGGAAATTATTAAGAGTCACTAAGTATAATAAATGGAAATTACCTCCATAGGCAAACCCATACACTGCTAAGAGCACGATGCACAGAATCTAGCTATAAATATATATGAGACTTTCTGCTTCATGGTCAAACTAGTGACGCGGGTATCAATTCTGAAGCAGCTTTTGCTTTTATGCTTATATGCTTTTATGCTTAATCTTGGGTAGGATTTAATAATTATTAAATAACCAGCAGTCTACTGGGCAGAGGTGAAAAATAATAGAAAGGAAGAGATTAACTACAATATTTGGGTATAATTAAAACACTGAGCTACTGCTGGTCAATTTAATAAATTGCATCATCTTAATTGTAAAGTGTTTTTAATTCTAATTTAAGACTAGGGCACAGAATATTTTGCTCTAGCAGAAGCATCAGGGAATGGGTAGATGGAGTCTAACATTATCTTTCTTGAATAAAGATGAGCGCTAATATGAAGCAAACAGTGCAGAGATAAAGCACACAGGGAGTTAATGAAACTTCTGGTTAGGATTTGTGTCCAGTAGATGGCTCTGCCACCACTTGAAAATGGGAACATAAACACTTTTCCACGAGTGGAAAAAGGTAAATATAGTGCCCATCTTTAAAAAAAGGGAAGAATGAGAATCCGGGGAAATAAAGACCAGTCAGCCTCATCTCAGTCCCTGGAAAAATCATGCAGCAGGTCCTCAAGGAATCCATTTTGAAGCACTTGGAGGAGAGGAAGGTGATCAGGAACAGTCAACATGGATTCACCAAGGTCAAGTCATGACTGACCAACCTGATTTCCTTCTATGATGAGATAACTGGCTCTGTGGATATGGGGAAAGTGATGGACATGATTTACCTTGAATTTAGCAAAGCTTTTGATATGGTTTTCCACAGTATACTTGCCAGCAAGTTAAAGCAGTATGGATGGGATGAATGGACTACAAAGTGGATAGTTATGTCGCTGTTTTGTGTAATTGTTTAGGAGGCTGCTATCACATTATGTGTTTTTATGTTTAGTCTATTATATAGGGGGGCTGTTAGGATTCCCTCCCCACTCTGAACTTTACGGTACAGATGTGGGGACCCTCATGAAAGACCCCCTAAGCTTATTTTTACCAACTTAGGTTAAAACTTTCCCAAGGTACAAATTTTCCCTTGTACCTTGGATTAGGTAAACGCTGCCACCACCAAGTGATTTAAACAAACATTTAGGGAGGGCCACTTGGAGCCCTATCTCTCCCCTAATATCCCCCCAAGCCTTACATGCCCTTTCCTGGGGAGGCTTGAGAATAAACAAGATGAGCACAGACTAACCTTGGGTTTTTTTAGGACACTAAAAAAACCCATCTAATTTTTTTTTAAAAAGAACTTTATTAGAAAGAAAAAAGGTAAAAGAAGCACCTCTGTAAAGTTAGAATGGAAGATAATTTTACAGGGCAATCAGATTCAAAACACAGAGGATTTTCCTCTAGGCAAAACCTTAAATTTACAAAAAGAGGGAAAAAAAACAAAAAAAAAACAGGAATACACCTTCCTCTCAGCACAGAGAAAATCACAAGCCAAAATAAAAGATAATCTAACGCATTCCGTTGCTAGTACTTACTAATTCTATAAGAGTTGGATTGCTTGCTTTCTTGATGTGTCTCCGGCAAGAGCCATATGAAACAGACAGAACAAAGCCTTCCTCCCCTTCCTCCCTCCGGATTTGAAAGTATTTTGTCCCCGTATTGGTTCTTTGGGTCAGGTGTCAGCCAGGTTACTTGAGCTTCTTAACACTTTACAGGTAAGAGGATTTTGTGTCTCTGGACAGGAGGGATTTTATAGTACCATATACAGAAAGGTGGTTACCCTTCTCTTTATATTTATGACAGGGGCTCTCCTGGATTGACGCATGGGGAAACCCAAAAGCACAGTGGTGCTGTACTGACAAGCATTCCTCAATGAATATCCATACAGAATGGTAAGAAATGGGCCTGAGCCAAACCTGTAGATCCAAATTTGCCCAGACATTGAGGGCTGTGGATCTGAATGTTATAGCTGGTCACTGTCTCCATACTGAGCTGACAGAGAATCCAAATTTTTGCATAATTCAGAACCATATCTAGATCTGGAGCTGACCTTAGTGTCTCTGAGCCATCTCAGATGAATGTAGATTGTAAGCTCCTTTATGAAGGCACCATGTACCCCCTCTGTATTGCTTACAGTGCTGAGTACAGAAAATAACACATCATATTGAAATCTCTGTGATTTGCTTTGTGATGCAGTGGCTACAAGAGTGGATTCTCCATTTTAGCCCTTGTTAAATGTTAAAGAGACCAGTGAATGTTCTATTCTAGTGGCTGGAAGGTTATTCTGTCTGTCATACAGTTTTGGGCAGAGGGGTATTCTCAAATGAATCTTAAGCCTCTAACTGGTCAATATAGTTGAGCAGCTGCAGGCAGCAGCTTTTTATGATGAGCTATTATCATCAACCAACACCTACTGTCTTTTCCCACCACCTTTGATCCATAGCCCTTTGAAAGCCAAGATCAATAGAATATGGACTCAACGCAGCCAAAGAAGCAGGAAGCCCAAGATTCTTGGAGATGCACAGAATCAAAAGATGGAAAACATTAATCACTTATAGTTCAGATGGCGAATAGCTGGCAGAACAAACAAATTAGACATCCAGCTCCTAAAAAGTCTTAGGCTGGATGGCATATCAGATCTCTGCTTAATGAACATTACGTATAGCTCAACAGAGTCATTAATGTTTGCACTGCTCATTAGCAAGAGTCAACATTGTGCATCTGCGTTTCTGGAAGTGAGCTCGCGTGTTTAAAGCAAATCCTCAGGTTATTTTAAGCAAAATCAGACTCTGAGACTCAGATTGGCCAACTGGAAATGAAAAGTATCTTGGAAGGTGTCTTGGAAATCAGTGGAAAAGGTTTGACCTTTTGGTTGGCCTCTGGTGCCATAAGCTTGTCAGATATTATCTAGCTACGGGAGTACGTGACCAGCAATTAGAAAAGGACATAGTTATTCATTATGCAAATCCCTGTTCTACTTTGCACAGGCTGTTCAGACACTCGTGTGATATGTGAGTAAAATGGTGTCAGTCTGATCCCTAATGAAAAATACATGGTGGCAGCAATATTTAATCTTATTGCAACAGGCGGGTATTAATTGTTGAATGCATCTTTATAAAAACAAAAACAAACTAAAAAACTCGCATTGCAGTTTGGATAACTGATTCCAACTACATATATACATTTACCCATGCCAGTAAATTCCCGTTGTGTCCATTGGAACTGTGGTATATATTTGATGGAATAAATAAGTTCAGAGAGTCAACAGTGTTAACACGATCCTGTCATTGTACAACATTAATAGTTAAACAAGGCTTGGGAATACAGAGACTTGGGCCTGCTTAGTACCATGGCAAACACACCATTACAAATCCCTTTAACCTTTTATTAAAGATACAGAAAAAAGAAGCTCCCTCTGCTTCCCTGGTTTTTTAGACTGGGGATATAGCATGCAGACTCTGCTGACATTTGTAACTGATAATCTCTTTCAGGAGATGGAGAGGAATAGGTGCCCAGGCAGATTCTATTAGTTCTTTCAGTGACACCGCTGATCATGAAGCGCTGTCATAGGGCATTCATATCTTTCAGGGAGGATCCAGAGGGTCATATTGAGCAATTGTTCATCCTCTCTGAGAGCTCTTGAGTGTAGGTTGCAGGGAGTCCGGATCTCCTGACCCAGCTTGCTCAACATCTATGTGAGGATGCCAATAATCATTGTGAGAAGCTTTTGGCTTACTCCTTCTCATAACACAAGAACTAAGGGTCACCAAATTAAATTAATAGACAGCAGATTTAAAGCAAACAAAAGGAAGTATTTCTTCACACAGTGCACAGTCAGCCTGTGGAACTCTTTGCCAGAGGATGTTGTGAAGACCAAGGCTATAATAGGGTTCAAAAAAGAACTAGATAAATTCATGGAGGACAGGTCCATCAGTGACTGTTGGCCAGGATGGGCAGGGATTGTGTCCCTAGCCTCTGTTTGCCAGAAGTTGGGAATGGGTGACAGGGGATGGATCACTCGATGATTACCTATAAAAGTGGTATAAGTATGTCAATGATATTGAGCTTCATGCTTCCCTGTTAGAGAGACCAATTTTTGGCCAAGATAGGTGGCTACCTGAAAGGAAGTCTCACTTTCAGCCAAGAAGGAAGGGTTATGAGTGAGGACATCTCAATGGGAGATGTGACTGCTCTCTCTTCAGAGGGCCCTTCTCTCTCAGTGATGTGCAATATGGAGACTATTTGATTGCCAGATGACCACTGGAATTCCAACCTTCCCACCGCTCTCTCTGCCACTGTCATTTCTGAAAGGCACTACTCACCCTACTTAGAACCTCTTGGAAACTCTAGCTAGAGCAGAAAGTTGCTACCTATTTTTTCAACAGGTTAAGTCTATGTAGGTGCCTAATACGCATGTGCCATAGACTTCAATTACTTGTGATTTCCTTTTGAATGAGTTTTATGGTACTGATATATGTAGATATATATATATATAAGACCCTAATGACTTGGGATCCAGCCATCTTAGAGGTGGCCTTTTCCACTAAGGCACTTTCAAACGGCGAGAATCCTGTTACTGTGAAATCCATGCTGGGGCTATTGGCTTGGGGCCGGGGGCAGTGAGATTTCACCTCTGGAAACAGCTGCATTGATTGCATTTGGGGCACCTTTGTTTAATCTGCTTCCTATGTCTTTTGGTGGATTTGGGTCAATGGTAGGGCAGGTGTTTGTTGTCAGTAGGTGGCTTGGATACAGAGTGGCAATGGCAATGCAAGGCCTTTGTCAGGGCTGTGTCACTGGCAATAGTTACTGATGGTTCTAGCACTCGCTAACATGCCCACATATTGTTATAATGGGTGGAATATTAATGATCAAATAAACATGAAAAGAAATGTGCAAAGTACTGTTATTCGCAAACCATAGGAGCCATTTATTATGGTGCCATCAATTTATATAGAAGTGATGCTGGCTTTACTCGGTTAATGTCGTTCCTGTGCAGAAGCATGGAAAGTAGGACTGTTAATTGATCACTCACCTCACTCCTATTAAAATAGAGAAATACAAACTTCTTGGCAGTAACTCATCCATCTGGGGATGGGGGTCCAGCAGTTCCATCCAGAGGGGGGTCAATAAAGTTGCACCAGGGATGAATTTGGCCCAACTGAATAAGATGGGCCATTGGAATTTCAGATTATTACCATGATGCTGGTTCCTAGAGTTCTCAGTGGAGATCACTGGAACGGGTTACCTAGGGAGGTGGTGAAATCTCCTTCCTTAGAGGTTTTTAAGGCCCGGCTTCAGAAAGCCCTGGCTGGGATGATTTAGTTGGGAATTGGTCCCGCTTTGAGCAGGGGGTTGGACTAGATACCTCCTGAAGTCCCTTCCAACCCTGATATTCTATGATTCTATGATCATGCCCCTATTGTGTATAGACACATAATAAGGGACACTCTCAGGATTGCCAACTCCCATGATTTTATTGTGAGTTTTGCAATATACAGTGCTTTTGTTAGAGCCCAGCTGCTGAAACCAGGTTATTACTGTTACTAAATATTAGCATAAGAATGGTCATACTGGGTCAGACCAATGGTCCATCTAGTCCAGTATATCGTCTTCGGACAGTGGCCAGTGTCAAATGCTTCAGAGGGAGTGAACAAACAAAATTCGTTTTTTGAGCGAGCCATCTGCTATCATCCAGTCCTAGTTTCTAGCAGTCAGTTCTGCAATATATATGCACAAAAAAGGATTATATACAAATCAAAATCCTTTTTTGTGCATAAACCAAAATATTTTTTATCTACAAATCTAGCGCTCTGTACCTATCAAACTGCAACGTTCTCTGCACTTAGGTTGAACCTTAGTTGGTGACCACATGTTGGAATGTATGTAATCAAAAAGGGAATGTGTGTAATCCCTTGCTCTGACCCCGTTGATCCATAAGAATTGCATCCAGATGTTCATAGGGACCATTGGTGATTGACACATGATGTTTGTTATCACAGATGTGTTCTGTGATTGATAAAATAATGAGCCATTGATTGATGTTTAGGCCAGTAAGAATCACTTGTTCTCACAGATGGTTTCTATAATAATTGGTCAGCTACAGATGTCTTTAGCTTATTGATTAGATAAATTGAGATATGTGGGCTGGAACCCAAGGTAAGATCACTCATGGGAAAGGAATGCCTTTGTCCTAAACAGTATATAAGGAGAAAGTTTTAGGGAGTCAGTGAGGAATGAATCAATTGGCCGACACTGATCCAGTCTTCAGATTGGTTGGGTAATGTATAAAACCTTCTTTTCTGTATTCTATATTGTGCTGCATTAATCGTTGACTAATAATCTTCAGTTAAATGAATTCCACTTGAGCCTGTTCACTGACCTCTATTATTAGTACTATTAATAAATAAAATCTCAAACCCAGAACAGTTCCTGAGAATCTCAGCTTTCATTTTTTAAATGTACGTTTCTAGCCCCAGAGGCTGCAGAATAAACCCTGAAAATGTGACTTCGAAACATTTCAACACCAGAAGGAAAATATAGACCCCACACACTATCTGTATGACTCATGATTTTTGAATACGTGGTATTGACAATACTGTAATCCTTCCCTCCAAGAGGTTGTCATCTGACTAGACAAGACAGACAGAGTGTGGGAGAGATGAAGTGTTATTGTCCTTATTGTACAGATGAGGAATAGAGATCCTGAGAGATTAAATGACTTGACCAAGGTCCCATATGAAATCTGTAGCAGAGCCAAAAACTGAATCTAGCTCTCCTGAGTGCAAGTCCTGAGCCCTTCCTTTCAGATCAACTATTACCTAATACTGAGCAATATAAACTAATCCCATATATCAAACAATGGACTAAGGCCTGGTCTACACTAGGACTTTAATTCGAATTTAGCAGCGTTAATTCGAACTAACCGCTCAACCGTCCACACCAGGAAGCCATTTAATTCGAACTAGAGGGCTCTTTAGTTCGAATTTGGTACTCCACCCCGGCAGGTGGAGTAACGCTAAATTCGACATGGCTAGTTCGAATTAGGCTAGGTGTGGATGGAAATCGAACTTAGTAGCTCCGGGAGCTATCCCACACTGCACCACTCTGTTGACGCTCTGGACAGCAGCCCGAGCTTGGATTCTCTGCCCAGCCACACAGGAAATGACCCGCGAAAATTTGAATTCATTTTCCTGTCTGGGCGGTTTGAATCTGACGTTCTGGTTGCACATCGGGGCGAGCTCCGCAGCACCGGCAGCAATGCAGAGCTCTCCAGCAGAGGAGTTCATGTAATCTCTGAATAGAAAGAGGGACCCGGCATAGACTGACCGGGAACTCTTCGATCTGATCGGTGTGTGGGGCGAGGAGTCTGTGCTTTCGGAGCTGCGCTCCAACGAACGGAATGCAAAGACCTACGAGAAGGTCTCCAAAGCCATGATCCAGACAGAGGATACAGCCGTCATGCAACGCAGCGCCGCGTGAAAATCAAGGACCCCAGACAAGCCTACCAAAAAATCAAAGCGGCCAACGGACGCTACGGAGCCTGCCACCACTGCCCCACCAGTGACCATGGACTCTGATGATGGGACAGTGTCGACGGACAGTTCCTCGACGATGTTCACGGACGGGGAAGATGAGGAAGGGTTTGTGGAGGACGAGGCAGGCGATAGCGCTTACAACGCTGGTTTCCCCGACAGCCAGGATCTATTCATCACCGTCACGGAGATCCCCTACCAACCCTCCCCGGCCAGGAACCCGGATCCTGAATCAGGGGTAGGATCTGTCGGTAAGTGCTTTAACCATGTTAACTTTTATTCTTAATATAACAGGAATCTGAAGTGTGTGAAAAGGAGGTCTCTGTATATATGGTGATAGAACAGAAATCCTCCTGGGAGAATGCCACGAAGCTCTCCTGCCGTTAATCGAAAAGCATCAGCAGGAGGTTCCTGGGGAGAGCTGCCTTATTGGGTGCTCCGTGGTAGCACACTTTTCCGCGCGAGGCTTTCATGCGGTATTCAGGGAGCACTGCCTCCCAGAGCACGGCTGCATAGGTCCGTGGTTCGTGCTAGATTTCACGCAGCATGCGCTCTCTATCTCCTTCAGTGCCCGTCCTCACGGTGATCTCGCTCGGAGACTCCTGCATCTAAGTAGGGGAAGAAATGTTACGTTACGCCTGGTCCAAAGTATTTTTAAGAAATAAACGGACAGACGGCATAGCACAGACTCAGCACGCAGCTGCGTGACGAGCGTAACGGAAAGCCAAAGAATCAAATGGACGCTCATGGAGGGAGGGGGAACGAGGACGCAAGGTATCCCACAGTTCCTGCTGTCTCCGAAAAGCATTTGCATTCTTGGCTGATCTCCAAATGCTTCTAGGGTCAAACACAGTGTCCGCGGTGGGTCGGGGCATAGCTCGGCAATTTACGCAGCCCACCGACCCCCAGAAGTTAAAGGGAAAACAATCCTCTGTTGACTCTTTTACATGTCACCGTATCTGTACTGAATGCTGCAGATAGACGCGATGGTGCAGCACTCAACACCAACATCCTTGCTCCCCCACGCTATGGATGGCTGATGGTACAATAAGATGGAAATCCATCCTCATCATCAGCCTATTGGCACATGGGGCAGTGCAAAAGGACTGGTAACCATAACGACCGTACCAACTTGCTTGGAACAGGTCGGTCAAGGCCGCCTGTTGCTAATTTTTCATGGTAGATGGTGCAGTATGGCTGGTAACCGTCCTCATCATTGCAACAGGGGGCTGAGCACCATCAGCCCCCACCCTTCATTGTAAAGAAAAGATTCAATTGCCCCTGGACTAGCAGAGGGATGAGTGGCTCCCTCCTCCACACCCCTTAATGTCATCTCTGGACTATCATTGCAGCTGGAGGCTTCCTTCCACTCATTTCTCACAAACGACTACCTGTGTCTTATTCATGCATTCTATATTACTTCATCACACAAGTGGGGGGACAATGGTATTGGAACCCAGGAAGGCTGGGGGAAGAATGGAATGAACAGGTGGGGTTGTTTCAGGAGCACACCCTGTGAATAGCGTTCAGCTCAAAATTTATGCAGGATTGGACAGAGAGCAGCTGTGGTCTCTGGTTGTATGATACAGTGGTTCTCTAGTACACTTGCCCATAATCTAGGCAGGACTGATTCTATTTTTAGATACCCAAAAAGGAGGGATTGACTCGGGGAGTCATTCC
This sequence comes from Mauremys mutica, assembly GCF_020497125.1. NCBI lineage: Eukaryota > Metazoa > Chordata > Testudines > Geoemydidae > Mauremys > Mauremys mutica. The sequence goes on along the minus strand of NC_059081.1, from coordinate 5,915,050 downwards.
CAAATTTTGCTTTTGCGCCCCTGGCTGATCGACCAGGGGCACTTATGACAGCACCAAATGGCGCAGTGCAAAAGGACAGGTAACCATGACCATCTTATTACCGTCTTCTTACCAGTTCATGGTATGGTAGACGGTGCAGTATGCCTGGTAACCATCGCTGCTGTCATGCAAAAGCATAAGCATGCTGCTGTGTAGCGCTGCTGGTCCGCCTCTGTCAGCGGCATCCAGTACACATACGGTGACATACACAAAAGGCAAAATAGGGTCCATTGTTGCCACGCTATGGCGTGTGCCAGGGCATTTCATGGAAAACGTGCTCGAAATGATTGTCTGCCATTGCTTTCCCGGAGGAAGGAATGACTGGCGACATTTACCCAGAATCCACCGCGCAAATGATTTGTGCAACAGCAGGCACAGGGGTCTCAACAAAAAATTCACAGAGACAGCCTAGACTCAGTTAATTGTTCGCAAAAAAGTATCATTGCAAGGAATTAACTAACTGTTTCCCATCTCACAGCTTCCACTGTCTCCAGACCTGCCACAGCATCCACCTCGCAGAGGCTGGCGAAGATTAGGCGGCGAAAGAAAAAGACAAGGGACACGATTTTCGATGAATGTGTGGGCTGCTACCTAGCCGAGGCGGACCAGCAGAGGCAGTGGAGGGAGAAAGTCTCTCTGTACCAGCGCTCACACAGCGAATGGGAGGAGAGGTGGCGTGAGGAACACAAGCAGGCGACTCAAGCAATGCTTGTACTACTGAGGGAGCAAACGGACACGCTCTGGCGACTTGTGTATGTTCTGCAGGACCGCTGCAGGACAGAGCCCCCGGCAGTATCTCTGCAACTGCCCTCCCCCGCCACAAAGTCACATTCCCCCCTCACCTCAAATAACCAGGAGGATGCCCGCCCTGGGCCGTGAATACTGTCACTGCACCCCAGCAGAGTGCTCAAGTAACCAAAAGCTCTCCTACCCTACGTTTGCATAAGTCCTTCCCTTCCGGACTCAAACAAGTCCCAATCCCAGTCCCATCCCATAACTGTGTACTTAAGTAATAAAAATACTTTGCTGTTAAGTACTGTTTCCGTCATGTTTCTTCACTGAAGACTGTGTTTGAATGGGGTGCGTGGGGAAGTGCGTTGCTAATTGCATAGGACAGGCACCTTTCGCAGGGTACAGACACGGAGGCCGGATCAGCAGCGGGTAACACACACAGTGCAGTCAGCAGGCACCGTGGTCGGTATGGGAGGTGGTTTCCAGGTTCTGTGTGGGCGGTGGGGATGTGACTTTTTAGCGGGGGAGGGCAGGTACAGATCTTATACAGCGGTCCTTGTCGTGGACCGCTGAGTCACGCAGCAGAGGAATCTGTATCCGTCCTCCTCCGCCACAAGGCCACATAGCCCCCCGCACACAGAATCCCAAAAAGGAGGGATGGCAGGCTCCGTTGAAACAAGCAGTCCGGCAATGCGGACCGCTGTAGGAGCAGGAGCCTGTCATTCCTTGAGTTTAGAGGCGGTCTTTACATCAGCGCACACCCTACCCACCGCAGTCTGCGTTCCAGTTTCGACCCTTTAACGAAAAGTCATGAATAAAGAAACCTCTCCTCAGTAACAGTGTGACATGTATTTTATTTTTACACGTGTCTTGGAAGTGGAGGAAACGGGGAGAACGGGGTATTTAACCGAAGAGGAGAGTCAACAGTAACTGGGTAAAGAAACAGGGGCAGGTTCAGCTTCTCTGTAAAGAAACTGAACAGTCACAGGTCACGCTGCTCGCTGGTATTTAAAGAGTTCCTTGTCGCTGTCCCAGGCGCCTGTATAGGGCTTCATGAGCAAGTGCATTAGCGGGCAGGCTGGGTCACCGAGGATCACTATAGGCAAATGCACATCCACAACAGTTATTTCGTGGTACAGGAAGAAACTACCTTCCAGCAGGCGTCTGAGCAGCCCACAGTTCCTGAGAACACACGCATCAGGAACCTTGCCCGGCCATACGACGTTCATGTTGGTAAAACGTCCCCTATGGTCCCCCAGTGCTTGCAGAACCATTGAAAAGTAGCCCAATTTCTCAGCAGCTGAATGTGGAAGAGGTGGACGATAAAGTGCGAGGAGGAGAAAACGGCGAGGATCGCAGCGGGCTCCATGCTTGCAGTGCTGTGGCGTCCACGCTGTCACTGACCAGAAAAGTGCACGAACAGATTGCCCGCAGGCGCTTTCAGGGAGGGAGGGAGTGAGGGCGTGATTGACGGTTCAATGACGACAGTTACCCAAAACCACCCTCGACACATTTTTTCCCCCAGCAGGCATTGGGGGCTCTACCCAGCATTCCAATGGGCAGCGGGGACTGCGGGAACTGTGGGATAGTTTCCCACAGTGCACCGCTTCGAAAGTCGACGCCGGCCCCGTTAATGTGGACTCAGAAGTTCGAATTAGTGTATTTAGTATGGATACACAAATTCGACTTCATAAGGTCGAATCCACAAATTCGAATTAAGTAGATTCGAAATAGTCCTGTAGTGTAGACAAGGCCTAAGAAATTAAACTGCAAGAAGAAGCATAGATCAAAAATAGCCGGTGCCCAAAGACACTCTCAAATAGTACTGCTAAACGCCAAATATAAATACTGAGTGGTGATAGTCACTGATTAATAATTTATCCCCATGCTCTTTTGCTGTTATATTGATGTTATGTATATTGAAATTACAGATGCCCTTTAATGGGAAAATGGAGTCAGCCAATTTATAAAGATTGAGTCCAGGAGAAGTGAAAAACCTTTGTCAATAACAACAGGGCATGTGAAAGCTTTAGCTTATTAAAACAGGACCTTGTATTAGTGAACTCTGATACCTCATAATGTCTCCGTTACTCTCCATCTACCCGGGTAATCGTTGATTCAATATTCTTAACATTTCAGGTAATATGGAATGATATGCTGTCTGACACTGCTTGAAAAAAAAAGGTTAATATACTTAGGCCTGGAAGAATTGTATTTGTTTATAATTTCAATGGATGATATTGGTGTTTATTTTTAAGCATTTTTTTTCCAATTGTATCTATTTACATTTTCAAGCTGCAGGAAATAATGTGTGTGTGGGGGGTCAGACAACAGCGTGGGTCAGACAATTATTTAATGACAGTAGATGCTGAGGGCTAGATGCACTAGATGCAGCTGTGTCACTGTAGCACATCTGGTGCAGACTATGCCCATGGGAGAGACCTCTCCCCTGGGCATAATTATTCCACCTGTGTAAGAGGCAGAAACGATGTCGATGGGAGAGTATCTTCTGCTGATATAGCGCTGGTGTGGACAGTGCTTAGGTCTCTGTAACTTATGTCACTTTGGGGGGTGGCTTATTCACACCCCTAAGCGACGTAAATTACAACGACTTAAGCTGTAGTGTAGACCTGCTCTAAGGTTCAATAAAGTTAAAGCCTCATACCCATTAAAAGACAAATTGTCAACATCACATGCAAAACATACAAAGTAAATATCTTTCAATCAAACTCTAATAAGCTCTCATTTTTCACACTTTGCTTTTCTAGACATTTTGATTATTAGCAATGGACTTTTTTTTAATCGGTTTGTGTGCATATGGTGAAATCGACTTTTACCGGCATTTACAAATAACACTCAAATCCTTCCAAGCCTAATTATAGGCCTCAGACTCAATCATAGAATCATAGAATCTCAGGGTTGGAAGGGACCTCAGGAGGTCATCTAGTCCAAGCCCCTGCTCAAAGCAGGACCAAACCCAACTAAATCATCCCAGAAAGGGCTTTGTCAAGTCTGACCTTAAAAACCTCTAAGGAAGGAGATTCCACCACCTCCCTAGGTAACCCATTCCAGTGCTTCACCACCCTACTAGTGAAAAAGTTTTTCCTAATGTCCAACCTAAAGCTCCCCCTCTGCAACTTGAGACCATTACTCCTTGTTCTGTCATCTTCTACCACTGAGAACAGTCTAGATCCATCCTCTTTGGAACCCCCTTTCAGGTAGTTGAAAGCAGCTATCAAATCCCCCCTCAATCTTCTCTTCTGCAGGCTAAACAATCTCAGTTCCCTCAGCCTCTCCTCGTAAGTCATGTGCTCCAGCCCCCTAATCATTTTTGTTGCCCTCCGCTGGACTCTCTCCAATTTATCCACATCCTTCTTGTAGTGTGGGGCCCAAAACTGGACACAGTACTCCAAATGAGGCCTCACCAGTGCTGAATAGAGGGGAATGATCACATCCCTCGATCTGCTGGAAATGCCCCTACTTATACAACCCAAAATGCCATTAGCCTTCTTGGCAACAAGGGCACACTGTTGACTCATATTCAGCTTTTCGTCCACTGTAACCCCTAGGTCCTTTTCTGCAGAACTGCTGCCCAGCCATTCGGTCCCTAGTCTATAGCAGTGCATGGTATTCTTCCGTCCTAAATGCAGCACTCTGCACTTGTCCTTGTTGAACCTCATCATATTTCTTTTGGCCCAATCCTCTAATTTGTCTAGGTCCCTCTGTATCCTATCCCTACCCTCCAGCGTATCAACCACTCCTCCCAGTTTAGTGTCATCTGCAAACTTGCTAAGGGTGCAGTCCACACCATCCTCCAGATCGTTAATGAAGATATTGAACAAAACCGGCCCCAGCACCGACCCTTGCGGCACTCCACTTGATACCGGCTGCCAACTAGACATGGAACCATTGATCACTACCCGTTGAGCCTGACCATCTAGCCAGTTTTCTATCCACCTTACCGTCCATTCATCCAGCCCAGACTTCTTTAACTTGCTGGCAAGAATACTGTGGGAGACTGTATCAAAAGCTTTGCTAAAGTCCAGAAATAGCACATCCACTGCTTTCCCCTCATCCACAGAGCCGGTTATTTCATCATAGAAGGCAATTAGGTTAGTCAGGCATGACTTGCCCTTGGTGAATCCATGCTGACTGTTCCTGATCACTTTCCCCTCCTTTAAGTGGTTCAGAATTGATTCCTTGAGGACCTGTTCCATGATTTTTCAAGGGACTGAGGTGAGGCTGACTGGCCTGTAGTTCCTTGGATCTTCCTTCTTCCCTTTTTTAAAGATGGGCACTACATTAGCTTTTTTCCAGTCATCCGGGACCTCCCCCGATCGAAGAAGGGAGTGTGGTCTAGTGGGTAGAGGTGGGCACTGGGACTCTTGGGTTCTAATCTTGGTTCTGCTACATCCTGAGACTGTGGTGATACTATTGGTGTGAATAACCAAGCGCGCAATCAAGATGCATGGGCGTGAATGTTACGGAAAATGAATTTCAAAGCTGCCTGGGAAAATATTTGTTAAAACTGAGTTTTTAAAATGCAGGGGTGGTTCTTCATAACAGAGGCACCTGAATGTTCAGCCAATCAGAGAACAGAAAGAATGCCGTGTGACTTATCAGCGCAATCAGAAGTAATCAATGAAGCTCAAATAATGACTTTTGAAAACTCAAAGAAATGTTCACTATCAATCCATATAGTTAAATGAAAGAAAGTCATCAAGGAATTTTGATAATGAACAAACTGAAAGGAATTGCAGAAATTCCACAAACAGAAAAAGAGGCTAAGGCCTCAAACTAGCTATGAACTTAATCTCATGTTTCAGTACTGCATGCCTTTGAGTAATCCCACTGGAGTGGCTTCAATGAAACTATTTATATGCATAAGTGCTTATATTTGTATGCATAATGGCTTTGCTAGACTGGGGGCATAATACAGCAGGTACATTATTTGTGACAATTTATTTACTCAGCTCTTGTTCTGACATTTTAAAAGGCCAATAGTCATGTTTTCAAAAAAGTTTAACTTTGAGATACTGGGCCACGATTCAGGCTATAACCACCAAATTGTTCTGGCTAGTTGACTATTAATGTGGGTCAGGCATGATTTATTATTTGGGGTGCAACCCACAAAACTCAGTGGCCTCACCCATGTTCAATCTCAAATCAAGCAAAATGTTGTCATCTCAGCTGACTTTTGTAGTGAGATTGCTAGAATCTGGAACTCAGACTTCAAGGAGGAGGGTGGGAACCCACACAAAGCAAAATGGAAGGTAAGACTTACAAAAGCTGACTCTGTCGCATTTCACATGCCTGTTTTGGGCATAAGGGCCAGATCCTCCTGGTGTAAATGGGTATAGCTCTGTCAAAGATACTAGCTAACAGCCGGGCCCGTGTCTTTAAAACCAAATTCATTGGAAGATAAAATAAATCTATGCAGTTCCAAGGCCAGAAGGTGCCACTGTGGTCATCCAGTCTGATGGCCTGTATCACACATGCCATACAGAACTTCCCCCAAATAATTCCAGTTTCAACTATAGCTGCCCTCCCACCCCCGCACACACACACAAATGCCAGTGATGGAGAATCCACCACAATCTCTGGCAAATTGTTCCAATGGTTAATTGTCCTTACTGTTAAAAATTTACACAATGGAAAATCGTCATTACATTCATTACAGAAGGTCAGCTGGGTCTTGGGAACATCAAACCTACCCCACAGCACAGTTTATGCCTTTCTTACACTGATCCAAAAGGCAAGGAATTATTTAGCATTTACCAAAAAGGGGAGGGGGGCGGAGAAGCAACAACTGCTCATTTCCTCCAGCATTTAAATACTTGTCGTTTATTGCTAGTGTACATAGCTTTACAACTTTCCGGTATGAAGCATAGACATCTGCTCATCTCAGCACTAAACATCTGGTTATTCCAACAAAGCATATAATTATATTTAATGGATGAGAAGTGTTTGATGGATTACAGCCAAGTATCTGAATAAGACAGTTATACATAAAGACTACTTGCAGGGATTAGCTTGACAGGATAACCAGAGACAGTAGAACATTCTTTTGTCTGATATTTATATTGATATCAATGGGTATTTTACATTACAGATGTTGCAATCATTTATTTTTGTTGGTCTCTCCAGCACAGACCTTTTTTTTGCATCTAGGCAATCAGAGTGTGGAGATTTAGACTCATTAAGTCAACTAGTCCAGCTGATTGTGAAGGCAAGATTCTTCCCTATTACTCATATGCTAGTGTTTTGGCTAGCCCAGTTTTAAATGTGCAAAGCAATGACACCTCTACTATTTCTCTTAGGAGACTATCTATTGGCTAAAAGATTGCTCTATCAGGAAGTTTTCCCTATGCTAAAAATTGGTCTCCTTTGTAGTTAATTCATTTGGAATTGATAATGAATTGCATTTCATTAAGATAATGCTTGGTTGGTTATCCAGCACTACAGACCTCTGACTTGCAATGAATCAAATGGCTTGCCATTTGTTTAGTTAATTGGCAAACAGGTCCATCTCTTGATCAACGGGTGCTATTCTCCTGCAGTAGGGACTGGGGCTGGTCTTCACTACGGGGAGATTGATGCTGCTGCAATCAATGAAGCAGGGATCCATTTAGTGGGTCTAGTGAAGACCTGCTAAATTGATGGCAAAACACTCTCTGGTCAACCCCGGTATTCCAGCTCTCCAAAAAGAGTAAGGGAAGTCGATCAGGGAGCGTCTACCATCGATGCTGCACAGTGAAGACACCGGGGTATGTTGACCTAAGTATGTCGACTCCATCTATGTTATTCACATAGCTGGAGTAGCGTAACTTAGGTTGACTTAGTGAAGACAAGCAGTTGACCAAGGTCCCACATCTTCTGTGATAAGTGTAGCTGGATGGCAATCCTGGGACACCTCAATTAAATTACCTCATGGAGGTTTTAAATTAATTGAATGCGAAAATGAATAATGTTGCCCCCACATTTGCAGTTTCCAGCAAGCTTCAAACATTTGCATTGACACGGCAGAAATGCATTGGGCAAGTTGCCAGGGGTAAGGCTAGAGGTCTTGGCAGCAGGGTAAGGGACGATTGAGGGTTTTAGGACCTGGGGAGGCATAGGAGGCTCTTTGGGATTGAGGGAGATGCATATTAATGGAATGTTTCTACTAAAATGATCATCAGTGAAATACTTAACAATGTTGGCATTTAAAAGTCAAATTGTGCTCGAAGCCCAACAGCTCCCCTCAAGCTAGATTGTGGCAGCCTTGTGCGGCCACTCCCCACTTACTTCCTGTTCAGGTTGTGACTCCGGACACAGGGAAAGAGCAGAAGCCGCTGTACTAGGACAGGCTGGACAACAAGCATTCTGGCCCGCAAAAATATTTGAGGTTTCAAAATCTGGTTTGGTTCCACCCAACCTTTCAAAATGTTTTGTGAGAAGACACCAGAGCGAGAAAGCAAGCCATCCGAGAATAGCCAATAGCTATAGTGGTCAGGGCCTTCACCTAGGATGTGGGGGATGTAAGTTCTTCCTGGTTCACAGCAGGGACTACAGTCTGGTCTCCCTCATCCCAGGTGAGTGCAATAATTGTCAGGCTCCCTGGGCATGTGAAGGGTGATCTGTTCCTTTAAGGGTAGTGGTCTAGAAGTCAGCAGCAGCGTGCTGATTTCAACAAAATTCCATTTTAAAATAAATAAAACAACGAGCTTTGATACGATCTCAAAACACCCTGCCGGTTTCAAAATGTCTTGACTGACCCAAAAATTTCACTTGGTGGGGAAATTCAAAATTAGATGCCTTGTTCCTCTTCTGAACAAAAGCAAAGCTAGAAATCGTGGAATTTGCTGTTCAATGGAAATTCCAGTTCCCTCCCAGCTCTACTTTAAACACAATGAACATGAAGATCCCATCTAAGGCATCTGTGTGTGAGGAAACCCAGCTTGTAGCAGGATCATTCAACTCCATTCAGAGCAAGTTATTCTTCCCTTGTGTGTGATAAATGGATGAGTCATCCTGTCACTTTGGGGTACTAAGGACTGTGGTTCCCAGTGCAGGCTGAGAGACACTCACATTGCTGATTAAATAATGAGAGTTTATATAAACCACAAGGAACCCAATGTTCTCTCATGAATTTCAGTCTAAAACTCATTTCAGGAAAGCAGGGAGGAGTGGGTCCAAGAACGTGTTATTTGAAAATCCTGAGCAACATCTCTCCTAGCTGGCAGCAGTATCCAGGAAGGTTCTTATCTATTCTGAAGGCCAGCCACAAGGGGGCAATGTCACACTTTCATACACTTCTTATAGCCCTATTATCTGGTCTGGTGCCTAGACTACGCACTCCACATCCATTGCTGCTTTTTGGACATGTTTGTGTTTCCACTGTTCCTGCATTGTGTGTGCAGGTCAACCTGGGATGTGAGGGTATCCTCCGATTTTAAAATGGTTACAGGTCTTGTCCTAGAAAACAGTCTTTTTCCCCTGCTAGGAATACAAACGGCTGCCATGTATTTAATTTAATTTTGGCAACATGTGCAGGGACAGTGTCTAATTTGAGTCAAGCAGTTTTTAAAGTGTCCCTTTAACTGACAAATTATAAGGTGGAATGGCTCCTTCCAGTCAAGCGTTGCCCTATAGTCTCTCTTGCTGCTTCTCCCGAAAGTGAGACCATGCCAAAATATTGGAACTGAACAGTTAAAAACACTAGTGTAAGAAAAAAACATTCGTCTAAGTGTTTTTGTGGGTGATTAAGAGACTCAATAACTACTGAGAGTTGGTTATTCTGGACGTGGCTATATTTCCACATGCAAATCCTTGTTGATTAAAACTCATTGGCATGCAGTCCTGGCAACGTTGTCTGCAAACAGCTGAGTCACAGGCTCATGTTTCCAGTCAAGAGTGTCACTTGCCAGGATCCATGATAAATAAAAAGACTCAAAAAGCTGATGATGATGATGAAGAAGAAGAAAAAGGACCACCTTGGGAGGTGGTTTGGTCCAGGGGATAAGGGGCTGAATCAGGAAAACGGGGTTCTCTATTCCTGCCTCTTCCACTGACCTCTGATATGACCCTGGGCAAACCAGGGTTACTTTTATTATTTGTATTACCATAGCAGCTATGAGCCCCAGTCGCAGACCAGTATCCCATTGTGCTAGGCACTGTACAAATACCCTTGGTTGGTCTTGCCTATTAAGATTTTAAAGTAAGAGTCTGTTTCTTACTATGTGTCTGTACAATGCCTAATACTAAAGGATCCTGATCTGGGTTGGAACATTGAGACCCTACTATTATATTAATATTAATTTTGCCACAAATATTTTTTTCAAGTAGGGAATGGGCGGTGTCTAGTGGTGTGAGGCGGAGACACAGGATCAGGGCTCTTGGGTTCTAATCCCAGCTCTACCAAGGGCTCACTGTAGGCTCAGGGATGTACTGAGTACTTCCTCTGAAGTGCTGAGTGTCCTCCACTCCCATTGACGTCTGTGGGATCTGAGGTGGCCCAGATTTCACTAGAGGCAGAGTGCCCACTGCAGAGTCAGGCCCTATGTCACCCTGGTCAATTCTCTTAAACTATTTCTGCCTCTATAGGTTCTCCTACAGTGCCTGTCATTCTATTATATCAATGCCTTCCATGTGTATTAAAGTGGACACAAGAAGATCTCAGCATCATTCCCTCCTCTTCTCCCCCTTTTGGTATAAGTAGACCTTAGATTAGTTTTCTATGTGGTTTTGGTGGGGCTCTGGAAGTCAAGCTAGACTGCAGGCGTGCATACCACATTTCATCCTGTGACCATCTTGCTCCCTTCTGGAAGAGAGTTCCAGTTGTGGACCAGTTGCTGAGGAAGCTCTTGTGGCTGCCATCCGAGCAGAATGGAGTTGTCCTGCGGAGTCATTTCCCTGGCCGGTTTCTTGGGTCAATCCCTGAGCGCGCTCCGCTGGTAAGGCCCCAAACTTTGAACTTGGCGGGATCGTCTGTGAGAATTCCATGAAGCCAGTGAACACTGGGGTGAGGAAATATCAGCAGTCTGGGTTCAATTCCTGGCTTTGCCACAGACTTCCTGTGTGACCTTGGGCCAGTCCCATAGTCTTTCTGTGCGTTAGCTCCCACCTCTTTGTAATGGAAATAATAATTGCTATTTTTCATCTGTCTTAACTATTAGAGTGTACGTTTTGGGAGCAAGGATGATCTCTCCTATGCGTTTGTACATCACCTAACACAGTGGAGCTCCAGCTCAGATCTCGGATACAAACAATGAATAGATTACAGGGCGGGTGGTTTTCTTTGATTTTTTTATTTTTATTTCCCTGTGATTAGTGCTGGATAAGGTCTATTTGGAAGGGAAAAATTGTTTTGAAATATTTGTAATTAGTCTTTTACCGCTACAAATCAATTCCAAAGGGTTGTCACTGCCAATTCTGTCATCGTTACAATGGACTGGAAATAAATAACTCTTTATGTGCTCTGGTATTTTGATCTGAGTGTGGCAAGAAATATATTTATAACTTACTCCGTTTAATCAATTTTTTTTAATGTACAGTGTTCATCAAAAAAAGTCAGGCTTAGCTTCCAAACAACACTGTAAATTCAGAATCCTTAGTGGTTGTATTTGGCTATTTCTCAGGAATGACAGGACTGGCCGGGCTCATTGTTTTCTCAGCTAACATTCAGGTTTCTGATTTCCCAAGGATACTAGCTTCAGGGAACCTATTCTCAGAGAGTTTTGTTCGCACTACTAGCCACTGTCAGTCACTTTTTCAGCACAAGGAGGAAGAGTTTCCCATTAAATGATAAACGCAAATGTAAATAAGTAAATACAAGTCAAACGTTTTTTAAAACTCTGTTTTAGGTCCTGGATCTATCTATCCCTTCATCTATCTCCAGTGGAGGTTGTGGAATCCCTGTCATTGGAGATTTTTAAGAACAGGTTGGACAAACACCTATCAGGGATGGTCTAGGTTTACTTGGTCCTGCCTCAGTGCAGGGAGATGGACTAGATGACCGCTCGAGGTCCCTTCCAGCCTTACATTTCCATGACTTTAGGAAATATGCAACATTAACTATCTATGAATCTGTTTATGTATATGCCAGCACATCATCTATCCATTCATCTGTAGTGTCTTCTTTCTATCTATCTTCTTCTAACTGCACCCAATGACAGTAGCACTGATGGCAAGACGTAAGGAATTCAAGCTGAAAGGATATCCTCTGTAGGCTGCAATCTCTCTCCCGACACGGGCTCACACTCTTTGGAGTAAAGTAGTTTGTGTGGTTTAGCACCTAGTAAGTGTCATAATCACAAATGCTTTAGCCAATCTGATGTTCCATTCATTAGTGGACTGTGGTGAACCACATACCGTCTGGTGGTCCATGCACTTTTGATCAGGTCACTTGGTCCAGTGTTGAGAGTGGAGGCACCCTCGTGATTAAAGCACTGGACTGAAACCCCAGAAGTCTGGGTTCAATTCCAAGTTCTATCACAGACTCCGTGAGTGACCCTGAGCAAGTCCATTAGGGTACGTCTACACAGCAACTAGACATCCACGGCTGGCCTGTGCCAGCTGACTGAGGCTTGCAGGGCTCAGTCTGTGGGGCTGTTTAATTGTTGTGTAGACTTCCAGGCTCAGGCTTCAGCCCAAGCTCTGGGACCCTCCCATCCTGCAGGGTCCGAGATTCCAGGTTCCAACCCAAACACAACCCCACAGCTTGGGCCCTGCAAGCCTGAGTAAGCTACTATGGGTTTTTCTTTGCTGTGTAGACATACTCTTAGTCTCTCTGTGCCTCAGGTCCCCAGCTGTACAATGGGGAATAATAATACTTCCATTGTCTTGTCTATTTGGGCTATAAACCCTTGAGGGCAGAGACTGTCTCTCAGGAATTAGACTCTCAGCTCTTTGGTGCAGGGACCATTTCTTTGTTCTGTTTGTACTGTGCCTAGCACAATGGGATCCCGCACTGTGACCCAGGGCTCCCAGGTGCTACCGAAATAAACAATAACGATGATTATGCGTGCATGCTAAACCGAGCAAAACAGGGCCCCAATCCTCACTGGAGGTCGCAGGCAGTACCATAAAGCTAATAATTAATAAACACTAATAAAACAGAGGCAGACAAGCACACACAAGGTGTAATCAGGCACAGACTCACCCGGTGGCGCCTCCTGCTGGTTGTCTCGGGAATTAGCTCACCAGTCATCGGAGATGTCCCATCCGTCATTGGCCCCCATATACCTCCTGGACCCCAGTGCCCTTGTCTTGGGTGCTGCCTCCCTGGCAGTACCCCCACTCTCTCTGGTTCTCCCCACCCAGGGGAACCCCCACCCCCAATCGCCACGTCGCCTCAGTCATGGCTACTGCCAGTCACCGTCTAGCCCCCGCGCCCTGGGGCGGACTGCAGTCTATCAGCCAATCATCACAGGCAACAAGGGGTTTGGACTGGCTGCCTTTACCCACCCTCCAGCTGCCCCTCTGCAACCTCAATACCTATGTGGGCCTAGGACCAGGCCCTGCAGCCTGGGGAGTTGCTGGCCTAGGACTTCCCAGCCCCCAAAGCCTTTCCCCAGCCCTGCCTCACTCTAGGTCCCTGGGTGAGTTTCCCAGCAGCCAGGCCTGTCTCTCTCTCCAGTCAGAGTGAGATTGCTCAGCTTCTGGCTGCCCTGGCCTTCTTATAAGGCCTAGTTGCTCAGTTTGAGGCATGGCCCCAGTTGCAGCCACTTCCCCCGATCAGCCAGGAGTTTGCTCCCTTCTGCAGCCCCAGCCCTCTGCAGGGCTTTTCCAACCCCTTCAGGGCTGGAGCGGGGTGTTCATAGGGCATAGAGTAAATATGCTTGTCCAAGCAAAATACAGCCTTGGAGATCTCCAGTCCCTCTTGCCATGCAAGAAAGCAGTGGTGGGTTTTTTTGTTTTTAACAGGAGCTCAGTGTTTTTCAATGGAATTCACGCAGCTTGCCAATTCAAGTGTTACAGCTCCATGGCTCTAAGAGGGGCAAGAATTGAAACCGACTTTTCATGCCCGGGTGCTGGTGTGAGAGACAGAATCATTTTGGAATTGTCAAGGTATCAAATTTATGCTGCCCTGGAAACTTAGAGACTTGTAAAAAGCTCATAAACCTAGTCAGACCCAGCAAAAAGCTCTGCAGTAATACTTGGTAGCATAGGTGCCAGGCATTTCAGGCAGCCTTCCAAAGAGGATTAGCCAGGGATGGGTGACAGAGAGTGTCACTCCTTTACTTGGAAGAACCATGTGACTGTGGAGCTGTTTGTTTAAGACAGCCCTGATTTTCCATTAGGAAGCCCTGGGGTACGTTTCCAGTTCATTCTGATTGAACAAGAGAGATGATCCTGACCCCAAGCTCCTCAGCTGAATGCCCTGGATGTTTGAGGGTGGGAATCCCAAGGTGGAGCAGGATTCAAATTTCACAGCTGGCTCCTGCCCCTATAATGCAGAAAATTCAAAAGCCCAGCTCCGAGCATCGCTGTGCTTTGCAGGTTTCAAACACGTGTAAGCTGGGCCCACTCCATGTGGCATTTTGTCCCCTTTAGAAGTAGCTAGGCCAGCTAGAGTCTGCTACAGCCCCCACTAACAGTTGGGTGTGTTGGATCAGGTAGTAGCGGCTTATGCATAAGAACATAACATAAGAGGGTCATAGTGGGTCAAACCGATGGTCCATCGAACCTAATATCCTATCTTCCAACAGTGGCCAATGCCAGGTGCTTCAGAGGGAATGAACAGAACGGGGCAATCATCCCATGAGCCATCCCCTGTCATAGACTCATAGACTTTAAGGTCAGAAGGGACCATTATGATTATCTATTCTGACCTCCTGCACAATGCAGGCCACAGAATCTCACCCACCCACTCCTGTAATAAACCCCTAACATATGTCTGAGCTATTGAAGTCCTCAAATCATGGTTTAAAGACTTCAAGGTGCAGCGAATCCTCCAGCAAGTGACCCGTGCCCCACGCTGCAGAGGAAGGCGAAAAACCCCCAGGGCCTCTGCCAATCTGCCCTGGAGGAAAATTCCTTCCCAACCCTAAATGTGGTGATCAACTAAACCCTGAGCATGTGGGCAAGACTCACCAGCCAGACACCCAGGAAAGAATTCTCTGTAGTAACTCAGATCCCACCCCATCTAACATACCATCACAGGCCATTGGGCATATTTACCGCTAGTAGTCAAAGATCAATTAATTGCCAAAATTAGGCTATCCCATCATACCATCCCACCCATCTTCTGGCATGATTTAATGGTCCTAGGTTTGATCCTTCCTACTGACAACCCACCCAAGGCTGCTAGTGTTCCATACAGACTTTTGTATCTCAGGGCCATTTCTAATTCATCTCTGACATTTCTAGAGTGTCTTTGACCCCAAAGCACTTTACAACTAATGTAAATGCAGCACCTCAGAAAGTCAGCCACCTCTGGGGTGATGGAAGCAACCACCAAACAGTATCCACCACACTGTACAATAGTGGGAGTAGGGGAAATTATGCTCACTGGGGAAAACCTCTTAAGAAAACTGCCCTGGGACCCTCACTTTACATGTGGTACAAACAGCACCTTACTTTTTCATAACCACACATTGTGAACAGCCTGATACTGTATCTTTCCTGGACAAATAAAAGGCTCTTTCCCCATTGCAAGCATTTGAACCTGTCTCTCCAAGGAACATAGCTGTTTCCGACCTGACGTTTGCTAAACCACCCATTCATTACTCATGGAAATGAACCTTTGGAAATGCTCAGTGTTGCATGAAAACAGTCCGACATCTCTCTCCAGTCCTTCGCTGTCTGATGGCTTGGTTAAATTGAACCATTCCCTTCCTGGATCATCAGACTTGCACAAGAAGAACCATGTCTGAGCTGCATGATCCTGAAGGTGAGTAAAGGTGGGGCTGATTTGAAGAATATCTGATAATTTAAAAATGCGACAAACAGGAAGTATTCAGAGCCTTGGGACCTGCCTACCTGAGAGACCCCCTGGGGAGATAATGCTGCAGATGTAATCAACAGGGGATGGGATGCTGGAGCTGGCTTCCCCTCATTATAAAAGAAAGAGGGGTCACTGAGCAGGGCATTCTCAGCAAGGACTGGAGGATCTGGAACTTGCTCCCCACATTGGTGTGAAATAGCCGACTATTGATCACCTTCCAGGCATGCTACAATAGGCATGTATTTGGGTTGTGAGGAAGTATATACGTAGGGGCATTGCCAGCAGATCGAGGGACATGATCATTCCCCTCTATTCGGCATTGGTGAGGCCTCATCTGGAGTCCTGTGTCCAGTTTTGGGCCCCACAGTATAAGAAGGATGTGGAAAACTTGGAAAGAGTCCAGCAGAGGGCAACAAAAATGATTAGGGGGCTGGAGCACATGATTTATGAGGAGAGGCTGAGGGAACTGGGATTATATAGTCTGCAGAAGAGAAGAATGAGGGGGGATTTGATAGCTGCTTTCAACTACCTGAAGGGGGGTTCCAAAGAGGATGGAGCTCGGCTGCTCTCAGTGGTGGCAGATGACAGAACAAGGAGCAATGGTCTCAAGTTGCAGTGTGGGAGGTCTAGGCTGGATATTAGGAAAAAAAATTCACTAGGAGGGTGGTGAAGCACTGGAATGGGTTACCTAGGAAGGTGGTGGAATCTCCTTCCTTAGAGGTTTTTAAGGTCAGGCTTGACGAAACCCTGGCTGGGATGATTTAGTTGTGAATTGATCCTGCTTCGAGCAGGGGATTGGACTAGATGACCTCCTGAGGTCTCTTCCAACCCTAATAGTCTATGATTCTATGAGGTAGCTGAGGATAGGTGCCTCTCTCTGTGTGCGTGTGTGTGAGTGTGTGTGAGAGAGAGATATGTCTTTCCATTGCTTTGATCTATTGTCTGACTGTATTGTCTGACTGTATCTACCTGCACCTGCTTATTTAATGCTTCTGAGTGGTCACCACCAAGTTGAATGAATTGTTAAGGCTGCCACAGTTTTGCTTCATTGGTTGCTTTTCTTGGTTGCTTAAATCTCTCTAAATAAATAGATAACATTATTTCAAACAAATAATGGCCACACTGGTGTGGGAAGAATTCCCCTGGAGTTCCTGCTGTCTCGATCAATATTCTCAAGTCTGATGGGATTGGATGACTCAAAATGTACTCACCCCTGAATTCTCTGGATAACTCTTCTCTAAATGGTTTCACCAGGACACCATGCAATAGATGAGCTCTGACCAGGAATCAAAGCAGCCAGTCCCTACCTTGAAGAGCTCACAGGTTAAAACAAACTGGAGACCAAAGTAATAATCTCATGCTCTATAAGAGCCTTCATCAGCAGAGCTCAAACCGCCTTACCAAGGAGATCAGTGTCATTGTCCCCATTTAGAGGTGGAGAAACTGAGGCACCAAGAGGGAAAGTGACTTGTCCAAGGTCACCCAGCAGGCCAGTGCCAGCTCCAGGAATAAAAGCTTGGTCTTCTGAGTCCCAGTCCAGTGCCTTATCTGTAAGGTCACTCTGCCTATCTGCCATCCTCTGTTAACATGTCAGAAACTGCAGTCAGGCTGTGGTGTCCCCAAGGAAGCAGGAAGGCTCAGACTGCAGTAAAAAGATTTATTTCACTGTTATATCAATGGATGAGCCTGGATTCCACATCTTACTAAGGGTGTGCAAAAACTGTATCTGTCTGCATGTCTCTCTCTAGCCAGCTCCTGATAGATCCCCGCCCACAAGATAGTGCTATTCAGGGCCGGCTCCAGACCCCAGCGCGCCAAGCAGGCGCGTGGGGCTGCATTTTGCCAGCAGGGCGGCATTTGGCTCCGGCGGACCTCCCGCAGGCATGACTGCGGAGGGTCCCCTCTTCCCGCGGCTCTGCCCGAGCTCACGCAGGCATGACTGCGGCGGGTGCGCTGGTCCCGCGGCTCAGACGGAGCTCCCGCAGGCATACCTGTGGATGCTCCACCGGAGCCGCGGGACCACGGGACGATCCGCAGGGACTTCTGCTCCGGCCGCAGGACTCTCTTTTTCCTTTTGCGGTTGCTTGGCAGAGCGTATCCGCATCTCAGAGAGACATTGCTTTGATGGTTCCCAGTGAGGTTGGGAATGGCTTTCCTTTTTCTGTTGTCCTCGTTTCACCAGGAAAGTGCTTTGAGAAGCACAATGCCTAGCACAAAAGAGGGGGAGGAAAAGATTT
The DNA here is from genome assembly GCF_020497125.1 of Mauremys mutica. Lineage (NCBI taxonomy): Eukaryota > Metazoa > Chordata > Testudines > Geoemydidae > Mauremys > Mauremys mutica. The sequence goes on along the minus strand of NC_059081.1, from coordinate 5,897,113 downwards.
CCAAGGCCAAACTGCATTATACTCAGGCTCCGTCTGCGTGAGCACCACAGAGCTTGAGCCAAGAACAGCCTGGCCTTGAGGGACTAGCAAACATTCAGAGGCTCTGAGGATTCAAAGTTATGAGCAACATCTGCGTAGGGATAGATTGTCTTCCCACTGTACGTCACCTCTTTCTATTAGCTTAGATATCAGGACACGCAGCTGGGAAAACTCGTTTTTAAAGAAGGAGAAAATACACACGATAGAAACAAATAACATGGCGGGGGAGCCGGAAATAGCCAGGCAATATTAAGCTCCATTTATACTAAACTTGTCTGACGAAAGATGAGCAGGAGATAAAGCGTTTATAGATTTGCAAGCAACTTCCCCACTGTGTTTCAGGTGCAATGCTCCTGGCATCAACAGATGTGTTTCCTCAAAGGGATGTGAATTTCGTCTCCTCGTGCAGCCGTACTCGGGATGTGCAGCAGAAGCAGAATGGGACTGGGAGGGGACGGATGGTCCTGCAGTTCACATTCCGATCCAGCAGCCAGGGCTGTACTCTGCATGGCCCAGGGCAAGTCACTTTAGGCCAGATGTTAGCTCTTCAGCCACTGGTTATTTGGGGGGAAGCTTTACAAGGGTGCAAGTCGACGTTTGTGCGCAATGCCCGGGGATCCAAAGTGGAGCACAGACACCCTGACATCTTTTCCAAAAGTGCCTTAGACAATCTGGCTTCCAGCCCAGCCACTGCCTCAGTTTACCTTCTCTCTCACATTACACAGCCCATCTGGCACTTTCCCAAGACTGCTGCACCCTGGGGGGTGGTTCGTTCCCATAAGATAACACTCAAACCCAGCCACCCATCTTCCTCAGGCTCACTTGGGGCATTCAGTGTATAATTGGGCTTTAGCATCCACTCAGCCCTCCCTCTAGGCTCAGAAGTCTTCCCAGTCCTTTATCAGAATTCCCATTGCTTCTAGCACACCCTCTGGGTTCACAATCCTTTGCGGTCCCCCCAGCTGGGGCTTCTTTCCCAGCAAGTCCCTCGGCCCAGCCTTATCCCTCAATAGGCACCTCCTCCACGCAGGTCCCTCTGCCTGGGAGCACCAGGGCATCTTCTGTCCTCTCCTCAGCTGGCTCCCTCCCACCCCCCAGGCTCAGGCTGCCTTATATCCCCCACCCTGCTCCCACCACACGAGCACTGGGGTCATGCCCCTCACCTGAGGGAGTGGGCTAAGTTTGACATAGAGGCGGCTGAGTCCCATCCACAGGCGCTGACTTTTATTTTTCCCGGTGGGTGCTCTGCCCTGAGGTCCCGCCCCAACTCCGCCCCTTGCCTGAGGCCCCGCCCTTGCTCCGCCTTCTCCCACCCCTACACTTGCGGTGGCATTTAGGGTACATGTAGCTGTATGGTGCGAGGCTCTGACCGGGGGAGGCAGCGGGGAAGGGCTCAGGCAGAGTGGAGGCAGCAGGACACTACCCTATTCAAAACATCAGAGTAGACGTAGGAGGAACTGCTTGGGTGAGTAGACAGCCATGGGATACATACCCTAAGATTCTGCTGTGTATCCACTGTATTCGCCTAAGCAGTGTCCCACTGTCTGCGGGGCTCTTCAGACCCCTACTAGCTGGGTGTGCAGTGTCCATACTGTACATGCCGCCACAAGTGTTGACCTACCCTAAAATGTGTGTTGATTCTTCACTTTTAAGGTGTGTGCATTGCTGGTGATACAGGTGTTACCATAATGAAATGTAAAGCTTTGGGTGTTCAAAGAATTGAAGGACCAAAAGTAACTGAATTTCATTTCTCTTTCTGTTTGGTTGTTGTTTCAGGTTTGTTTTATCCTTTCGAGAGGGACTTGAGGTTTCAAGAGGAACCTCACTGGTTCATATTTTGTGGATTTTTCCTCTCTTTGTAACTGCCGACATGGACTAGTTTTTCTATGTATTTATTTTATTGTTCTTTAAGAATTAACTCCTCCTCCTCCTCCAAGGTTTATAGACTTTAGAGGACCATGACAATGCTCATAATTTTCTCCTATTTCTTTCGGTCCAGGGCATATTTTTGTCATTTATGATAATTCACATTAAGAGGTATTAGGTCTTCCTTAATATTATCCTTCCATCTTCTCCTTAATTAGCCACAAGGTCCCCAGGCACTATAAGTTTTTCTTACAGGAGATTCTTAGCTGTTCTGTCTTCCATCATCCTAACTTCAGGCCTTTTCCATTTTATTTTATTTTTTATATTCCCCTGTAGATGGAAAAGTTTTGCCCTTCTTGCAGAAAAAAAAAGAGAGGCTTTAAAAGTTGTATTTGAAAAAGTCAGAATCCCATATTTTTATAAGCATGAACAATTTATTCAAGATATTTGCATATAGAGACATAATGCACAGCATATGCCTGTGAGAGAAAAGCCATCAGATTATGCTGCCATATAATCAAGTCATCGTTTTTTCCAGAGCCAGTTTGTCACCACAAGATGCGTGACTGACAGATGAAAAGGAATGTTCCTTCTTTATTCCAAAAGGAGTAAAAAACCTGAGGGGAACCCATTGGCTAAATGAGGCCTGTTATTTATGGATTTTTTTATTATTACACCTCTACCTCGATATAACGCTGTCCTCGGGAGCCAAAAAATCTTACCGCGTTATAGGTGAAACTGCGTTATATTGAACTTGCTTTGATCCACCGGAGCGCGCAGCCCTGCCCCCCCGGAACACTGCTTTACCGCGTTATATCCAAATTCGTGTATTATCAGGTGGCGTTATATTGGGGTAGAGGTGTATTATTTTTTTTGTTAGAGTAGACTTTCTGGTTCCTTCTGTTAAACTTCACAAAAAATGAGGTACCTCTAATTCACATTTAGGGCAATTGCTTTCCAGCTAGAAGGCTGATTAGCAACATTATGGGTAGCAAGTTTCACTGGGTTCCTTAGGGCCCAATCCAAAACTCAGTGCAAAGACAACTCTCCTTAACTTCAGTGGATCAAAGCCTTCTCGTGCACTTCTTTCACTGAGTGAAACAAAGACCGACATCTTTGAACTTAGCTGCCAAAAATGCCTATGTCGGCACTGCAGTGAAAACCCTGTTGCTCCAAGTCTCAGAGGCTGGGTCAGCTGGCTTGGATTCATGGGGCTTGGGGTGTGGGGCTATAACATTGCAGTGTAGACGTTCTGGCTCAGGCTGGAGCTTTGGCTTCGAGAACACACCACCCTCTCACGGGGTCCCGGGCTCTAGCCCAAGCTCACACATCTATACCGCAGTTTTATTGCCCGGCAGCCTGAGCCGAGTCAGCTGACCTGGGCCAGCCATGGCCAGGCTGTAGACTTTCATCTCAGTGTCGACGTACCATAAGGGTCTGAACTCAGTGTGGTTCATGTGCGCACTGTGAGGGGACATGCCACAAGCAAGCCTAGGGAGGATCCCTGTGCTCAGGCAGTGCCAATCAGGTGCACCTGCAGAGCATGCTCTACCGGGAGAAGGGGAGCTTATAAAGGTGAAGCTGACCACAGAACTCAGGGCTGGGCTGGGGGGATGTTTGCCCAAAAGTAAAGGCTTCTAGAGACGGCAGAGAGCCCGGTAGCCTAGGGACCCCAGCCTGAGGTAGTGACTAGCCTCCCCTCCCCCATCTTATGGCAACCAGACCTGAGAGGGGGTGTGGACGTCTGCTTGCCTTCAGTGCCCTGTAGCTAAGCCTGAGGAGCAGCCAGGGACCGGAGGTAATTAAACCAAGAAAGGACCTCTGGAGTGAGCTCAGGTCCCACAGGGAACAGTGAGCTTGCCCCCAGGGGACCCAGGGGCGGGAGACATAAAGAGAAGGCGGCCACGCCTGGTTTGAACCATGGCTGACTACAGGGAGACCCCTGCCTTCAAACAGAGCTCCACCAGTTTAACGGGGGCTCTGTGGACCCTCAGGGATCTGCCCCCATGGATGTTTTATTGCAGGATCAGCTCGAAATCCATCCTTGGTTGCCTAAATGTGTGGCCTGGGGCGGTCCCCCTAACCCGGCAATAATTCATAAGCCCCAGCCTCACTTGAACCACGACTGACCCTTCCTCATTACTTCACCTCATTCCCCATTTTAAGTGAAAGTTAATGTTACAGACACAGAGCTCACCAGTCTCACTGACTTAATGTGAATTTTCCTGGGATGATGATAGTACCTAGCTCTTATCATGTGCTTTTCATCCCTGTGCCTCAAAGTGCTTTTCAAAGGAGGTCAGTATCATGATCCCCATTTTATAGGTGGGGAAACTGAGGCACGGGCAGGGAAGTGACTTGCCCAAGGTCACCCCACAGGCCAGTGGCAGAGCTGGGAATAGAGCTCAGATCTTTTGAGTTTCAGAGCCGAGCCCTACACGCTGGACAACACTGCCTAAGGAAAGAGTGAAAACTGCATTAAAAAATAAGGAAGAATCTCGAGATTTGGCATAATGAATCATTTTTAAAAATAATATTCTGCACTCATGTAGCCCCTTCCATCTGGAGATTTCAGACCACTTCATAAATATTGATCTAGTTCCATCATAGTCTATGGGATTTTTGCCTTTGGCTTCAGTGCGATTTGGAACAAACCCTTGAAAGTGTGGGATTTTACAAAATCTTTTCCTCTGTCTCCTTGCAGCTCTGCTCCTTCCCAGACCACACCAGCTGCTGGATCACACGTGCTCAGCAAAAGTCCATTGAAAGGCCTGTGCAGTTTGTGCAATGAATTAAAATGGTACTTATTTGATAAAGGGGAAGTGGCTTCCCTGACTGTTATTGTACATGCTGCTGAGGGAGGGATGGACAGGAAGGACTATCAGGAGGAAGCACAGTTGTTACATCAGGAAGTGCAGGGTTTTCCTTTAAGCAGGAGTTCACAGCACTGATACGCTTGTTTCTGGAGAGCCATGTGTTAACCATCTGTCTGCTGCCAACTAGCTCAGGTGCTATAGAAGATTAGGGTTGGAAGAGACCTCAGGAGGTCATCTAGTCCAATCCCAAAGCAGAACCAACACCAATTAAATAGAAGCATGTGCATACAGACCACATACCTCTTGATAATAATAAACTTATTGCAGAACTTCACTGAGCACAATAGACAATTCCATAAGGAATAATCATGCAGGACAATGCAGAATGGTTCACTGATATCCAGTTGGCTGTTGTTCAGTCATTTTCTATGCATCAGTGGTAGGGGTGCCATCAATGTTATACCATATATCTTGATATCTCAATGAATGTGTGCTTTATATTGTAGACTTTCCCCTCTAAAGTAGTTATTTTTAATGACATCTTTGCATTAATGCAAGGTAATTCTGTGTGCATGGTGGTGATGTATTTGGTAGAAAAATGAATATGCTACTTTAGAGGTTAGCAAGAGAGGCTGGTTTTCTTTTCTCACAGTGAACAAAAATGTAGTCAAGTAATTAGTTCCTAGCATCCCTTATCTATCCAGTATTACCTGGCAATTATAACAGAAAGAGGAAAATAATGAAGAAAGGAATAAACAGGTTTTAAAAAACCATAATAATGAATTCAGATTGAAGGCCAGAATTCAACCTTGATTAAAAAATAAATTCTAAAGTGGGTCTGACTCATCGCAGCAACACTCAAAAGACTTTTAACACCCATCATTTCTGCACCCACTTAAATACCAACCAATATTGTGTGTAAGCCGTCTGAGACCGTGACACACATCAGAAGTCAACGTCCCTGCTAATAAACAGACGGTGGGAGGCTCTTTCTCTCTGTATAGTTCTTTGTGGTTTGTATTTTGGGTTTGCTCTGAAGAAGACATCTTGTAAGTGGGACTGAGGCAAACATGACTCAAGAAGTGAGCTGTTCATGTAAATTAGCGGTAAAAAGGTATAGCACATTGGCTTTAAGGGACATCATGGATGGGGTGCAAATTTATAAACAACAAAAGGTTTAAGAGTTTAAAGCAGAAACTCTGGGCTCAGCTCGTTGCTCCTTCTATCTTCAATTCATCCTGAATCAATGTGCCATGTAACATATGCACTACAGCGTCTATGCTCACGAGGGAGAGTTCACGGATCATTGACTCAATATCAGGTCAATCCTGACTCACTGAATACTCTATAGGCCCATGTAGTAAAATTGTCATATTTTTCTGAAGGGAAAAAAGTGATGCATGTCCACAGTGGCTGTGTTTTAACTTCCAAGTCTAGGCCTTTTATTGTCAAAATACCTATCAAACGAGACAGGCCCACTGGTGTTTTGAGATATGCAGCTCAAAAGAAGCCACTTTAAGCTTATCACCTTCTATTTTTCTTTGACACTTGGTTTTAAGAAGTGAATTTAGCGTTGGTGAGAAAGACCAGCCACTTTGACCTCTGAGAAGGAGGCAGGGATCCTATCAGACAACCAACCATGCAGATGGGAGAGCCCACAAAAACCAAAGGTCAGCTATACAGTGGTAATGATGGGAGTGGGCACAATAAAAAGGCACTAGAAGGGGATGCTGAGCAGAGAATGCTGGACAGTGCTCGAAGAAGCAGGAGAAACTAACCTATTGTAACTCTGTGACTTGGGCAAAGACCCCACAGGGGGCTCCACCCATAACAACAATGGTTTCTCCCAGTGTCGAGGGGAGGAGCCAAAAAATACAATGTTCAACTCAACGGCATGAGACAAATAAAAGGAAAGTAGGGATGGGAGTGAAGTCACCAGTCAAAACATGGAATCCGGAAGGCGACCCTGATCAGAGAACCATGGACAACACTGTCTGCTCTGAAAAGCGAGCGACTCCAGCCAACCCGGCGATGAGAATTGGTGGGTGGAGCTACAGAATGAGGGAGGGGCCAGAATTTAGCCGAGTGGAAAGGACAAAAAATGAACAAACAGGCCATAGGCCGCAGGGTCAAAACAAGGGATCCAGAGGAGGAGGCCCAGTTGAGAATCCCAGACAGGAGCTGCTGTTTTGAGAAATGAACACTCCTGGCCTATTTGATTCCTGAGAATGGTGGTTGGAGCTCACCAGAACAACAGGGGACGGGCCACAGAGCTCCGGAGTCAAATAATTGCTTGGGAGAACAACAGAAGAACACAAGAATGAGAGTGAGGCTTAATGATATAAAAGAAGGGAACCAGATGAAGACACCAAGCAGAGAATCCTGGGCAAGCCCACCACTTTGAGAAGAGAGAGGCTGCATTGACAGCCCTGCAGACTGAAGCCCACCACTGAACCAGAAAAAAAGGCATTAAAGCAGGGGGAACTGGTGGTGCAATCTTCTCTCACATCACTCCTGTTGTTGCAGTTTATCCAAAGGGACTGCTTCTAGAGATGGGAGTGAAGTTCAGTCACTCTGGCTCGCTCATCCCTTGGCCTCGAGGCTGAAACTGCCAACAAAGTGCCAGTTGAGAGAATGTTTCGGACCTGTAGCCACCGTCCACTAGCAACTGGGCTGAGAAACTTGTTGCCTGTAGAGCAGCAAACATGTCGGGTGATAACGCCTTTTGGTCCCTGCCTGCTCCGTCTGCATTCTCACTGCCAAGCCCCTGAACCGGCCAGTTCCACCTATCCCTCAAACTGGAAATAAGAAAAAATATTTTTTACCTTTCTTTTGTTGGTAAAGATTGAACATGAATGTTCAATTATGTGCCTGACTAAATGTTAACAGCTGCGGTATAACTGCCTGAATACAACTGCTTAAAAATGAATACACTGATGAAATCCTGATGTTAGAATCCTAGCACAGAACTAGAGCTGGTTAATGATTTGTTAACGATTTTTCCCCCACCGGAGACTATTGATTTTTTGAAACGGAAATATCGATTTTGACAAAACTTTCACCGGGAAGGTTTCTCAGGTCCAGGATGGAATTTCTGGGGTGGGAGAAGAGAGAGACCCACCCCAGAATAACCCAGGGGATGGAAAACAGGTTGAATCCCTGCTCTGAATGAAGTACCACAGCATTTGAACCTGTCTCTCACATTTCTGCTGAGTGCCCTAACTGCCGGGCTTAGCTATTCTGGGTGTCGCTCTCACGCTTGTTTTTTCTCCAACAAAATTCAAACGTTTTCGTTGTGCTGAGGAACATAAACAAATTTGGAAACCTTGAAATGTTTCACAAACCAGAATTCCCATTTCCTAGTCATTCCTGTGAAGAGACCACTTTGCACACATCCCTCTGCCAGGGACAGATTGTTCTCAACAGTAAATTCTCCAGTGCTCTGCCCAGTCTGATTCGAACCATAGAGCTCATGTCCTCTTTCTGGTCACCTGCTTTCCTGTTTGTTCAACAGTTGCATTTGGTTCTGCGTTCGTATGTTTGTTAAGGTGGAGAAAGTACAAAGTGGATGGCAGTTTGTTGTAACTGTCCCTTGGTGGGTTGGTGGGTGGGATAAGACCCAAGGAATGTTCCTCTCTCTTAGCATTACTCTGGTGAGCAAGTACTACTCAGCATGATCAAGCGTAGCAGAATCAGGGCCTTGGTGGAATTTACTTTCCTTCCTGTAAAACAAATGCTTGGCTTTGGGTGGGTGGGTGATAAGCATGGAATGCTCTCCCTCGGCTCTGGGTGCACAGTGCCCGTCCTGCCATCTCTGCTTATTGGACTGAAATTTCCTCTTGACGTCCTGGGCAGTGAAGTCATCTCCCAAACACCAGGATGTGTGTCTTGGACGCCACCTGCCCGAAACTCTCCCCAGTAGGAAAACCCCTTCACACTAGGGATCCTCGTTTAACTTTCTTCTGTTCCTGCCCTCTCTGCTCCTGAAAGGCATTGGTACCACCGTACAGCCACTAATGGTCTACACTGCAATTAAACACCTGCACTCAGCTCTTGTCAGCTGGCTCAAGCTGTGGGGATATAAAATTGTGGTGCAGATGTTTAGACTGGGGCTGGAGCGTGAGTTCTGGGACCCTGTGAGGGTCAAGCTCACCCCAGTCTCCATCTGTTCTTCCCTATTTCCTGCTCTCTCCCCCAAACAAAAGTGTCTTTATTTGAGGACCCTAAAAAGGAGCAAAGGGTGGAACAGCCTATCCCTTCAGCAGGCCTAATATCCGACACACTAATTTTGGTTCATTAATTTCCAGTTCCACATCTTCTATTTTTACCAAGCACTATTTCAACACAGCCCTTGAGTTCTATCAAGAGGCCTTTTAACATAGATTAATTCAGTCTGTCTCCCTTTCATACCTTTCCCCGTCAACACTTATTGTAGGTTATTGTGACTTCTTATGAACTTTTACCTACTTGGTACAGTTGAGTTCACAAGTAGGGTGAATTTGTCAGCCCAATTATCACAAAAAGGGGAAGGAAATATATTTCAGCGCTCTTTTAATTCCCAAGGACTAATACATCTCAGACTTTTTTCCAATGAACACCGCAGACTCTCTGCTTTGGCTGTGGGGTTTTCTCCTTACAAACCCCTCAATATATACCCCAGGGCCTCCAACTGTAACCCCATTTTCCTGCTTGACATACAGACCTTCCACACACACAACATTAATTTTATCTCTTCACCTCCAGAGGATTTTGCTGTGCCTTTGTTTTGAAGGTTCTGCTGTCTGAGACACAGCCCAGTCTCACCTTGCAACCCCCTGAATTAACTAATGCAAATTATAGCCCATGGGAGAGACACCTGCTTCTAATTTAAAGCTGCAAAATTACTCTTTACAGAGACTTTAATAAAAGAAAAAAAAAGCTTTTTTTTCTTCCTAATAGATTCCCCAGCACAATGACTTCCTGCGATATCAGATACCGAACCCATCTCCACAATTTCAATGTCCACTGAACCCTAGAAACACTGTATTCATTAAATCTATATCTAATTAATTCCTTCCTTTGAAATTGACCAGCTTGAGTTCTGAGCTGGATATTTTTTTACCTTCAGCCTGAGGGGAAAGTTTCATTTTATTTCATTAAAACCCACATGTGGGTGAAAACTTATTTACCTTGAAAAAAGATATTTTTCTATCTTGATTTCAGTCTAGCTAGATTATTTATTTATTCAGTATTATTATTTTCCACGATGGTGACTATAGATCCCACTCAGGGACCAGAAACCTATTTATTTAAATGATGATCCTGGTATAAGAACCTATATAAAGCAGACTATTTTGATATGTAGATGCTGTACATACACCCATATAATAAAAAGACAAACCTTTCCCCCAAAAGCTTACACTTTATACATACGAGCAGACAAAAACAGGTTGTTAATTCAGCTAGAGATATCACGTCATGTATGAAAAGACATCATGATACCAGCTTGCAGTGTTTTAAAGGTCCTGAAATGTCTCTGAGGGTACCTCTACACTACAAATTAAGGTGTGATTGTAGTATGGGTAGGCACAGGGGGCTAGCTTTAATTTAGCTAGCATAGGTAAGAATAGTAGTGAAGAAATGGCAGTGTGAGTTTCCACGTGGGCTAGCTGCCCTAATTCAAGCCAGCCTGGGGCCCTTGGTACATACTCAGGTCGCTAGCCCATGCTAGGGTCCATGCCACTGCATCTTCACTGCTATGGTTACCCACACGAGCTTGATTAAAGTCTATCTACTCTACAAACCTATCTTAATCTGTGATGTAGACGAATCCTTAGAATCCATAGAGTATCATCATACCATGGCATCAACATCATCATCCCATGACATGGACAATGGTCCAATTCATGATACATGTATTTGTCCTTCAGGATGGATATTGCACCGATTCTCAGAAGACTTCAGTCTCTTTTTATTTCTATCTTGATGCAAGTCACGGTGTCCCCAGTGGTCCATGAAACCCAACATGAATGGCTATCTGAGAGACCGCCTTCTCCCTAGGCTGAAATCCACAGAGGCATTTTTGCTAAGAGTCCCAAGTCTTACATGCCTGGGTTGAAATCCTGGACCTATTAAAGTCAATGGGAGTTTTGGCATTGACTTCAGTGGAGCCAGGATTTCACCACTACTGCTGTGTTCTCAAAGAAGCAGCTAGGCCCAGGTCTCAGCAAAATGCTGACATAATGGATGAAGCCAGATTCAGGGTGAAATCATGGCCCAGCTAGCATGGAGGTACAAGAGCATAATCTGTCCTCACTCCCCTCAAGATGATACATCCCACCCATCACACACATGGTCAGGATGGGGAAGAGTGTGGCAAAGACTTGGCATAGTCTTGACCAAATGGCGCCCTAGGCTTAGGGTGACCAGATGTCCTGATTTTATAGGGACAGTCCCAATTTTGGGGGCTTTTTCTTATACAGGCTCCCCCACTCCTGTCCTGATTTTTCACACTTGCTGTCTGGTCACCCTACCTAGACCAAATGTCACCCCAGACGAGAAGTGTCTTCGGAGTCCCCTTCTACATTTGTTAAACCTTTGAATAATTTATTTTTATTGTATTTGTAGTCCATTTCACAACTTGGATGCACGATTTGCATGTGTGATTTATCTCTGTCATATAAGATGATAAATTCGCACACTAGGATATGTAAATTTGTATTTATTCATGCCATATATAAGCAAATCGAGGAAGAATTTTTTTAAGCTTATAGAAACTTTTTAATTTTAAGAATAACTGAAGTGTACAGGGCCTGGCTGACAACATTCTAGGAGGTTCAAGGAAAATGTAGTTCTCAGAAAGTCTGGAAGGCTCCAGAGGATTCTACAAAGGTCCAGAACATTCTAGGAAGTTAGTGAAAAATGAATCTACGTACGGAATACCTGAAACATTTTTCTTCAAACATTCTATTTTCCCTTTTGTCGCTGACAACAATAACAGCACCCAGAGACTGGCGCTCCCCATGCCCAGCATCCCAGGCGGTCGCCTGCCCCTAAATCCAGCCCTGGTCTTGACTCTACCCACAATGTGCCAGCTAGCTGACTGCACTGGTACACTGGAGAGTGAGCACTGCATCGGGAATAGACCTGGAGCAATTTACTCCTTCCATGTAGCAGTGGGGGAATCAGCAGGTGTCAGGATCTCCCTCCCAGGCTGCTCTTGGAATGCATGTCCCTTTCTGTGGTCTCATGGCAATGCCACAGTGGAGCAGGGTGGAAGTAGGAGCAGGAGGAGCACTGACATGACGAAGCCCTTGGAGTCCCTACGCTAAACTCTCTTAGCTCGCTTTCTCCTGCCCCAACATTCACAGTGAGGTTCATGCAGAGGCCACAAGATGGCTCTGTGCTTCACCTGGTACCCGGGGAAGGGCAGCCTTATAAAGCATCTCAGATACGGAATCATTTCCTTTCATTTTTTCCACCAGCAGGGACTCTGCTTATTTCTTCCTGAGTGCACAAGCACCCCCACGGAGGCAGGCTAGAGTCCCACCCATCCATTGCTGTCTAAGACCACAGTTATGGGTGGTGTAACAAGGGTGACTCCACCCTTAATGGCTGGAGGGCCTGGGGCTAGATGACCCTGATTACTAAAGGAAGCACACCTGTGGGAGAGTAGCTGATTCCTTATAAAGACCAGCAGGTGGCTGCACTGGCGGGAAGAGAGGAACGGTCAGGAAACAGAAGCCCTAGAAGCTGTAGGTGGCCAGCAGCAGGACACAGATGGAGAGTGGCTCTTGCAGAGATGTTGAACTGTTCCCCATCTCTTGGGAGAATGGCACTGGGTTGGGGCTTGGAGGGCCAGTGCATATCTGAGGCCTGAATAAAGTGGCCCCCAGGTCGGGGAAATGTTTTAATTTCTTTAGGCCTATATTGAGTTTGTTTAAGGAGCAGTGAAGAAGGGGAAAATAGAATCACAGAATCATAGAATATCAGGGTTGGAAGGGACCTCAGGAGGTATCTAATCCAATCCCCTGCTCAAAGCAGGACCAATTTCCAACTAAATCATCCCAGCCAGGGCTTTGTCAAGCCTGACCTTAAAAATCTCTAAGGAAGGAGATTCCACCACCTCCCTAGGGAACCCATTCCAGTGATTCACCACTCTCTGAGTGAAAAAGTTTTTCCTAATATCCAACTTAAACCTCCCCTACTGCAACTTGAGACTATTGCTCCTTGTTCTGTCATCTGATTCGACTGAGAACAGTCTAGATCCATCCCCTTTGGAACCCCCTTTCAGGTAGTTGAAAGCAGCTATCAAATCCCCCCTCATTCTTCTCTTCTGCAGACTAAACAATCCCAGTTCCCTCAGCCTCTTCTCATAAGTCATGTGCTCCAGCCCCCTAATCATTTTTGTTGCCCTCCGCTGGACTCTTTCCAATTTTTCCACATCTTTCTTGTAGTGTGGGGCCCAAAACTGGACACAGTACTCCAGATGAGGCCTCACCAATGTCGAATAGAGGGGAATGATCACATCCCTCGATCTGCTTGCAATGTCCCTACTTATACAGCCCAAAATGCTGTTAGCCTTCTTGGCAACAAGGGCACACTGGTGACTTATATCCAGCTTCTCGTCCACTGTAACCCCATAGCACTCACCCCAGGTCATGAGGGGTTGATATAACAACAGCAACAATGCCCCTAATAATGCCTCTCTCTTACATAATGCTTTTTATCAATAAATTGCAATGCACTTTATAAAGGAGGTCAGTATCACTACCCCATTTTACATATAGGGAAACTGAGGCACAGAGCGGGGAAATGACTTTTCCAAGGTCACCAGCAGACTGGTAGCTGAGCCAAGAATAGAACCCCTGTCTCCTGAGCCCTGAACCTCTCAGGCAGAGTCTGCAGAAATAAGGAACTCAGGGTAAAGCTACACTTAAAATGCTTCAGCTTCAGTGTAGACCCTCACTGTGATAAAGGAGAGGTTCTCCTATTGCTGTAGTTAATCCACCTTTCTGAGGTGCAGAAGAATTCTTCCATCGACCCACCCAATTTAACTATGTCACTTGGGGAGAGGGGTGTAGCGAGGAGGCGTGGCCTCCCTCCCTGACAGATGGGGAGAGAGCCGCGACCGCCCTCTGGTGGGCAGAACTGGGATATCTGCTGCTGCCCTGCCGGAAGCAGAGGGGCGGGGCGGGAACAGGAACTATAAAAGGCCGGTCCTCTAGCTCAGTTGGGGCAGAGCTGCCAGAGGAGCAGGACGTCTCTCCCCTGCTGCTGTAGCCTGGACCTGATCGGGGCTGCTACAGTGCCAGAGACCCAGAAGGACTGTGGAGCTGCCAGACACCGGGGACATTGATGAGCTGTTGGGGCTATTGCTGGCCATTTACCCAAGTGAGACCGATGATCACCCCGGAACCCAGGTACCCCCAGATTGGGAGGGTAGGAAGGAGCCCCAGGAAGCCGAATAGGGGGTTCAGCTGTGTGACTGATTGCATGTCGGTCAGCATGTTGCGGTCGGATTTTCCCGCTGACCCATTGGCAGACCATTGTTATGGCCCTGGGCTGGGATGCAGTGGAGTGGGAGAGCCTGCGTCCCCCTGCCACTCCACCATCAGGGGTGGCAGCCTCCCCACTTTGTGGTCAGGAGGCCTGCAGTGGTCTGGCACCCACCTGAACTAGGATGCCAGATGGTTTGCTGACTCACACCCCAGAGCCCCATACCTGCACTGACTGCTGCCCCGCCCTGATTGAGGGCCCAAGCAGACAGACTCACTGCTCAACCAGACCACAAGCCAGAGCCATTAACTGTGTCGCCCCACCCTGATTCAGGGCTCCGGGCTATGGACTTCTCACTGCTCTGCCTGACTGCAGGCCTGGGACACTGTCAGCTAATTTTCCTCTGAACCGAAGCTCTCCAAAGTGTCGTGGCGAAGGGGCGTGGTCTCCCGCCCTGGTGGATGGGGAGAGAGTTGCGACCGCCTTCCTGGGGGACTAACTTTTTACCGCAGACCTGGCCTAAGACTCCTACACTTGTGCAGAATATCACTGGATACGGGTGAGGTTGTTGTGGACTACGGGACAGTGAATGTGGGACTGCTCCAGCTTTCCACAATGTATTGCAGAGGATAAAACGTTAATTACAACTGCGCGTGTCTAAATTCTGTGCCAGGGACAATCCTGGAGTTGTTAACTTGAGGTCAAATGATGAGTTGCCAGGAAAGCGAAGACAGTTAGCAGAGTGGGGTCCCTACAAATACATTGTTTTAAACAAACTGGATTAATGCCTTTGATGGAGTAAAAGAATCCTCACAAATGCACGGGAGGTGATGCAATTCTCCTGGATTTCAGTAGGCTCTCTGGTAAGGCACCATGCACAGGCAGGTGGGGAACGTGAGAAAAATGTAAACAGGGAGGAGTTTCAAGGGTTAGTGTGCGGGTAGGATTGCCAATATGCTAATTTCTAAGGATTTGACCCCCCCACCCCCGCTTAGCCTCTTCCCTCAAGGCCCTGCTCCCTGCTTGCTCCTCTCCCACCCTCAACTTCCATCGCTCACTGCTCTCCACCTCACTCTCCCCCCACCCCTCCCAACTGGGCTTCCTCTGCTATGGGGCCTAGCCAGGAGCTGAAGCCTGACATGGAGCCTGCTGCCTGCCCGCCCGCCCACAAGATGGCGGCCCCGACTAAGCAGAGGCTGGTGCAGGTTGATCACCTGGTGCCTCCCCTCCCCACCCAGGCTAACTGGACTTTTGCTGTCCGGTCAGTACATCTGATCGGACATTTCCAGGTCGCCTTTTCAACCTTTCTGGTCAAAAACCGGACACCTGGCAATCCAATGAGTTTGAGTTCATAGCAGTAACTTGTGGGATACCCCACAAGGTCAATGCTGATCCTAAGCTTCCATAACCCCGGGGGCCTGGGAAAAGGAAGAGGGGCAGACATACGTTGGTCCGTGGTGTCTTTTGCATTGACATCAATGGTTGCAGGATCAGACCCTAAATCTGAAGGTGACGAACTTTAAGAGGAAAAAGATCCAGTACAGAAACTCCAAGCCTTTTTCAAATGAATTCAAGTTAGACAAGAGAGCGAAGAAAAGGATTCATGGGTGACGTTGTGCACTAACGTGACTAGATCGTACTGTCCGCGTCTGTATATTCAGTGCCTGATTTAGATACAGAGACCGTTCCTTCCTTTACGTGCAGCACACAGCCCATGCTCAGTAAACAACTGATGATGAATGAGTGGAGAAATGTCAAAGGAAGGACCAGTGCGTGATATGAAAGGAGGAAAAGCTCTGAAAGATAAACATGTTGAGCTTGGGAAGCAGATAGCAAAGTGAACTCATTACCGCTTTCAAATACAGAAAGGGGATGCGCAGTTCTCTCAGAAATGACCCAGGTGATTTCCCATTTCAGCATCTCTCCTTCCTCCTTTGACGGGCCAGTTCCAATAAAACAGCAGACGTGGGAGTCTGCCCTTTTTGAGTTTGCCTATTTCAGCAGGAAGCAAACGAGAGCGCCTCCCATTTCCAAGGATATCCTGACAAGGGGCAGCAAAGCACGCAGAGTTTGCTTTAACAGCTGGATAGATCATCCCAAAATCCAAGAGACGCACACCAAAAACTTCCGCATTCATTCATTAGATGGTCCCTTCATAAGCAATATGACCCAAATACCTAAAACAGAACTGGAAGTGGGCTCAGTTCAAGTGGCAACATGCTCTGATATACTAAAACCAGAGCTTCAGATGCTGTAAATTGGCATGGCAGTATTAAAGTCAATGGAGCTACACTGATTTATACCAGCTGAGGGTCTGATTCTGCCCATTTAAGCACACCTCTACCCCATATAATGCGACCCGATATAACACGGGTTCGCATATAGTGCGGTAACCCCAGGGCTCCGGCAGCGGGGCTCGGGCAGTGCTTTAAAGGGCCCGGGTCTCCGGCTGCTGCTACCTGCAGGGAGCCCGGGCCCTTTAAATTGCTGTCCAAGCCCCGCAGCCGCAGCCCCAGGGTAGCAGCTGCCTGCGCACTTATGAAGTCACAGAGTGGAGCAAATCATGGATTCTTTTTTTTCATTTGATGGCATTTCTAAAATTTTGTTTTGGGTTGAACCAAAAACAAAAACCTTCCAACTTTTTAGCAAATTCAAAGTGAAGAAAAAAACATTTTGGATCAGATGAAATATTTTGTTCAACTGAAAAAAAAACCCAACATTTTGTTTTGATTTTGTGCCTTTTTATATTTTTTAACAAAAATGTTACTAACAAAACTGAAGGAAATTTCAAATGGAAATGTTGCATCAAATGGAGAAAAAAATCAAAATGGTTCATTTCCTGGGTGTCTGGCTGGTGAGTCTTGCCCACATGCTCAGTGTTTACCTGATTGCCATATTTGGCATTGGGAAGGAATTTTCCCTCAGAGTACATTGGCAGAGGCCCTGGAGGTTTTTCGCCTTCATCTGCAGCGTGGGGCACGGGTCACTTGTTGGAAGAGTCTCTGCACCTTGAAGTCTTTAAACAATGATTTGAGGACTTCAATAGCTCAGCCATAGGTTAGGGGTTTGATACAGGAGTGGGTGGGTGAGATTTTGTAGCCTGCATTGTGCAGGAGGTCAGACTAGACGATCATAATGGTCCCTTCTGACCTTAAAGCCTATGATTCTATGATGCAAAAGGTTTAGATTTTTTTTTTCCAGAACATTTTTGAGGGGAAGGGGTTTTCCACCAAAAAGATTCAGCGAAATCTACACAAATTCACAAAATGTTTTGGTGTCACCAAATCTGCATTTTCCCACCCATAATAGTTTCAGTCAAAACATTTCACCCAGCTCTAGTCAAGAGGGAACTGGTCTCCTTCGGTACAAAAATGGAACTCAGACCCCATCGTGTGTGTCAATAATTCTAGGACCACATTTGCAGACAAGCAGGAGATGTGGTTGTGTGACTAACAGGCATGCAGAATGACTGCATTTGCTTGCAGAGACAGGCCATGCGGAATCATTCTGGACGGGGCACTAACCACTTTTATCAGTGCAAGTGACCTTGCAGATAAGTTGCTGTGTTATCCCCATGTTTTGTACGTGCAGCTGCACACCCAGCTTTCCTAAGACTCTGGGTCTCATTTATTCCTTGTATCTTCATGCAACAGTAGATGGGGATTTGGGGGATTTTTCTAACTGTCTTGTATATCCATACCCAGCTCCGAGAGGCCTGAAAATGTTAAGACGTGTTTATCTATAATGAAAAGAGAGGAATCGATGACATTCAAAAGGCTAGTTATAAGGATGGCATTTTGCCAGGCTGGTTTCCGTCGATGCATCTAAATAACCAGCGGAAATCAAAGAGAAATTAAAGATGATCCTTCCCTTAAGGGAACAAACAAATGTCTGGCCAGCGCTGTACAAAGGAGTCATTCTCTATTTAAAGCTGCCACCAACTGCTGTGTACATTGAAAGAATACCTAGTCCCACTGTTAGCACTGCAATCAGCTGACACGTCTCCTTACTGCCAGAATACGCTCAATGACATATTCATCAGGGCTGACCTCAGTTCCCCCCCTCCCCCTCCTCAAGATTCTCTGACGCTTTGGGACACTCATTTTGTTTTCGTTCAAATATTATCGTCCGAAAGTATTTGCTTTCTTTGCCGCCCCAAGAATTAGACAGGAAAAAAAAGCCATTTGTGTGGAAGTTAATGAAATTATTATTATTTTGTATTTCCGTAGTACATAGGGGCCCTAACCATGTGCTACTAGTGAGATAAGCATTTCTAGCAGTGCTGGAGAATGTGATGACAGTGATCTTCAAGCCAGGCTAGATACTTCTCGTAAGCAGCGTGGTTATAAAGAAAAGGGGGGAAGGGAATGTAGAGAGTTAGCAATCAAGGCATTAGGGCCAGAGATGCAAAAATCCAGTCCTCATGGTGCAGGGGTATCCAAGATCTGGGGATTTAGCTCTGCTCCTTATAAAGAGATGGGTTGGCCCTGAAGTTTGGGTCGAGATTGACATAAAACAAAATTATCCAAGTGCAATAAATGACAGGATGGCTAATGCACTAGGCCAGGACTCGGGAGTTCTGAGTTCAGGGCCACACTCCTGGTGTGACCTTGGCAAGTCACTTAGGGTGTGTCTACATTGCAATAAAAAACCAGCAGTACTGATTCTCAGAGCCCGGGGGCTGGGCTGGCGTCCAGGCTCTGACCCTCCCCCCTTGCTGGGTTTCAGAGTCTGGGCTCCAGCCCATACCCAACATCCATATTGCTATTTTTAGCCCCAAGTCAATTGAGCTGGGCTCTGAGACTCCCTGCCCCTCGCTGCCGTGGGTTTTTTATTGCTGTGTAGACATCCCCTTAGGGCTCTCTGTGGCTCAAATCCCATCTGTAAAATGGGGAACATGGTGGGCAGTGTGATAGATTACATCGCAGGTCTAATTTTCAGCTGATTTCGCTTCGTACATGTTTTAACGATGTCCCCTTTCCCTCCTGTCTCTTGTATTTGCTTGTTCAACACCTAGCACTAGGGAACCATGCGTTTGACTGATCTAAGCACCAGAGTCCTAGTAAATAATATGAATGTCTTATTTTGAACCAGAGGGGTAGCTGTGTTAGTCTGGATCTGTAAAAAGTGACAGAGTCCTGTGGCCCCTTATAGACTAACAGACGTATTGGAGCATAAGCTTTTGTGGGTGAATATTCACATGTATTCACCCATGAGAGCTTATGCACCAATACGTCTGTTAATCTATATGGTGCCACAGGATTCTTTGTTGCTTATTTTGAACCACACAGTTATACCCTTTCTACTCACCTTAGGCACCAGCCTCATCCGGAGGTACGTCCGTTTACACCAGCTGTGGATCTGAGTGTCTGTCTTTTTAGGGATTTAAAATTTAAGGCTCTCAGCTACACCAGCTGTGATTCTAAAGTCACTACGTTGTTTTGAGTGGAGATAACCCAGTGTAAATCCAGTGGATTTATTCCAGTTTTACACTGAGATAGCAGAGGACCGGGTGCTGCCCAATGCTCTACGCCAAAAAAGTTATGTATTGTGAAAGAACTAATCCTGGAAGTAAATATTTGGATTAATGCAAATATTTGAAATAAAAATCTCAGCTAATGTGCAGCCTACAGAGGATAGATATCCTTTTAGCTTGAATTCTTTCATGTCTTGCCATAAGTGCTACTGTTCTTGGGTGCAGTTAGAAGAAGATAAATAGAAAGATGACACTACAGATGGAAGGAAAGGTGATGTGCTGGCAGATACATAAACAGATCCATAGATAGTGAATGTTGCATAAATCCTAAAGTCATGAAAATGTAAGGCTGGAAGGGACCTTGAGAGGTCATCTAGTCCAGCTCCCTGCACTGAGGCAGGACCAAGTAAACCTAGACCATCCCTGATAGGTGTTTGTCCAACCTGTTTTTAAAAATCTCCAATGACAGGGATTCCACAACCTCCACTGGAGATAGATGAAGGGATAGATAGATCCAGGACCTAAAACAGAGTTTTAAAAAACGTTTGACTTGTATTTACTTATTTACATTTGAGTTCATCATTTAATGGGAAACTCTTCCTCCTTGTGCTGAAAAAGTGACTGACAGTGGCTGGTAGTGCAAACAAAACTCTCTGAGAATAGGTTCCCTGAAGCTGGTTTCCTTGGGAAATCAGAAACCTGAATGTTAGCTGAGAAAACAATGAGCCCGGCCAGTCCTGTCATTCCTGAGAAATAGCCAAATACAACCACTAAGGATTCTGAATTTACAGTGTTCAGAAGCTAAGCCTGACTTTTTTTGATGAACACTGTAGTCTCAGCCTGGTATTGCAACCTATTTTACTTTTCCAGTAGAAGTTTCCATTGCTGATGTGCCAGCCATTTTGCCTAATATTTGCTCCCCAGCCCATATACAGGATGTATATATCCTTGCATCTCACTTGGAATCAGTTAACAGCTTTAAAATGTCACTCCAAATTATGAGCTGACAGCCTGCCAGGTGACATTCCTCGACCTCTGTTCTCAGGGACTACATTAAAAGTCTCAGCTTTACTTTCAACACACAGGAAACATACAAAGATAGTTTGCTTTAAGTACTGAATTTATGGAGACTTCTTGGTCATTGACACAATAGAGAATTCTGGTGTGAATTAGGGTTGGTCTCCATCGGGGTGGATAACTCTCTTGTCGACTCCGGTATGCCACTGGAATGAGAAGAGTAAGGGGAGTCAGCTGGAGAGTTTCTCCCATTAACTCAGCACGGTGTTGACCTCGTGGTAAGTAGATCTAAGCTTCGTTGACTTAAGTGACGCTACTAATGTAACTCAAATTGCATAGCTTAGATCGACTTTTCCCTATAGTGTAGACCCGCCCTTAGTACAGATAGTTTCATAAACTCAGTTTTTAGGGAAAGAAGATATCACTTCAATCAGTTAGTCTGACCACCTGCATAACACAGACCATAGCGTTTCACTCAGAGATTCATAGGGACCATTAGATCATGTAGTCTGACCTCCTGTATAACATAGGCTGTGGAATTCCATCCAGTTACTCCTGTATGGTGCCCAATAACTTGTGTTTAGCTAAAGCGTATCTTCCAGAAAGGAATCCAGGTCTTGACCTGCAGATGTCAAGAGGTGGAGAATCCACCACTTCCCTTGGTAGTTCCAGTTGTTAATCATCCTCACTATTAAAAACTTGTGCCTTATTTCTAGTCTGAATTTGTCTGGCTTCAATTTCAAGCCATTGGTTCTTGTTCTGCCTTTCTCCACTAGATTAAAGAACCCTTTAGTACAGTTAAAAAGGTGTGATTTTATACTGATTTAATTAACCCAGTAATCTTGTGCGTGGAAACCTTAAACTGGTTTAAACCTGGCTCACATCCATTTAGTTTGTGTTGTGTTGTGCCCCTGGGTGGGTTGTCGGCAGGAAAGATCAAACCTAGAACCTCAAGATCTTAATGCATGAGCCTCTACTGCCTGAGCTAAAAGACCCGCCTCTGCTAGCCAAAGCTGTAGCAGACTCATCAACTTCTGTGACCCATCCACCACCAGAGGGGGACTGAATGCCAGGCTGAGTGGCTTAGATTTCTATTGGTATTTACAGGCATAAGCAAAACCAACATAACCAGTTTTAAACAGATACAACAGGATCCATAGGGGGTTGCAGTGGTTAAACTAAGTGAGTTTTTAAACTGATTTAAGATAAATTGGTGCAACTTGTGTACGTAGGTGTCATAACTATAAAGGGAAGGGTAACAACCCTCCTGTGTACATACTATAAAATCCCTTCTGGCCAAAGACACCAAAATCCTTTTACCTGCAAAGGGTTAAGAAGCTCAGGTAACCTGGCTGACACCTGACCCAAAGGACCAATAAGGGGACAAGATACTTTCAAATCTTGGTGGGGGGAGGCTTTTGTTTGTGTGCTCGTTGTTTTGGGGATTGTTCACTCTTGGGACTAAGACGGGCCAGACATCAATCCACGCTCTCCAAATCTTTCTGAATCCGTCTCTCATATTTCAAACTTGTAAGTAATAGCCAGGAAAGGCGTGTTAGTTTTATCTTTGTTTTCTCAACTTGTGAATGTTTCTTTTGTTAGAGGGTTTACCTCTGTTTGCTGTAACTTTAAGGCTAGAGGGGGTTCCTCTGGGCTCTTTAAATTTAATTACCCTCTAAAGTTACTTTCCATCCTGATTTTACAGAGATGATTTTTACCTTTTTTTAATTATATTTTTTAAGTACCTAATTGATTTTTTTTCATTGTTTTACGATCCAAGGGTTTTGGATCTGTGTTCACCAGGACTAATTGGTGAGGGGATACTTTCAAGCCTTTCCTTTTCACCCAGGAAAAGGGGTGTAAAGACTTGGGGTGGGGAGGGGAATTAGTCTCAAATCTGTCCAGGAAAAGGGCGGGTTAGAGACGTGGGAAATATTTGGGGAAAGGCAGAGTTCCAAGTGGCTCTTCCTGAAGATTTGGAACACACTTGGTGGTGGCAGCTTACTGTAAACCTAAGCTGGTAAATAAGCTTAGGGGCCTTTCACGCGGGTCCCCACATGTAAAATCAGGATGGAAAATAACTTTACAGGGTAATTAGATTTAAAGAGCCCAGAGGAACCCGCTCTAGCCTTAGGTTTAAAGTTACAGCAAACAGAGGTAAACCCTCTAGCAAAAGAAACATTCACAAGTTGAGAAAACAAAGATAAAACTAACACGCCTTGCCTGGCTGTTACTTACAAGTTTGAAATATGAGAGACGGATTCTGAAAGATTTGGAGAGCGTGGATTGATGTCTGGCCCCTCTTAGTCCCAAGAGTCAACAATCCCCAAAACAACGAGCACACAAACAAAAGCCTCCCCCCCCCACCACAATTTGAAAGTATCTTGTCCCCTTATTGGTCCTTTGGGTCAGGTGTCAGCCAGGTTACCTGAGCTTCTTAACCCTTTGCAGGTAAAAGGATTTTGGTGTCTCTGGCCAGGAGGGATTTTATAGTATTGTACACAGGAAGGTTGTTACCCTTCCCTTTATAGTTATGACAGTAGGCAAACCCTTCATGGCTGATACAACCCTGGGCCTTACAGGCAGGTTTATTCCTTCTAGAGACCTTTCAGTGGGAAGGATGTGCTTGTTTCTGATTTCAAAGATGCGGCCTAGTGGATTGAGCAATGTGTTAGGACTCAGGAGAGTTGGGTTCTATGCCTGCTTCTACTGCTGGGTAGGTCACTTCATAGATTCTGAGGCCAGAAGGGACCGTGGTGGTCGTTTATTCTGACCACCTGCATAACGCAGGCCACAGAACTTTGCCTCTCTGTGCCTCAGTTTCTCCATCCATACAATAGCAATTGTGATACTGACCTTTGTAAAGTGCTCTGAGATCTACTGATGTAAAGCACTAGGTATTATTAACGAAGTCATCAAAGGCTCTATCAGTGTCATTGGGTATATCACAGATCTTCTTCTGTTTTTTTTAATGAGTCCAAAACTCTCATTTTAGCTCCATTGCTAGCAGACCGCCAGCGTTTGTGAAGAATAAGAAGAGTTGCATTGAATGTTCAGCCTTTCCCTCTAATACCAGCTTCCATTGATGACTAGTGTTATGTCCCTGTGAGACCCAGCCTCCAACTCTTCAGAGAAATAAAAACAGTCTTACAAGAGTTGTATATAAAAAGAAGGGTGTGTCCATCTGTGTACGCATGTAGTATATAATATATAAATAAAAGTGAACATATATAAAGTTCTCCATCTAGTGGTACATAAGAATAATAGTGTTGTATTGTTCATACATTTGTTGCTTCAATATAGTTGTTATGCCCTGCAAATGGTTTCCTGTTCGTAGTCTTTACCACTGAAAGACCCCAGTTACAGGAAAAAAAGTCTAGAAATCCCGGTGTTGCCAATTCTCATGAGTTTATTGCAAGTCTTATAATACTTGGTGCTTTTGTTAAAGCTCTAGCGGCTGGAGTCAAGTCACTATGTGAGCATCTCATCTTTCATTTTGCAAACCAGGATGTTTCTAGCCCTCATGGTTATGGAGAAAAGCTTGGAAATGTGACCCAAGTCTGAGATTTTTCAAAGCCTGATAATGAGAATTAGGTGCCCAAATCCCCTGGACAGCTTCAAAAGCTTCAGCCTTTAATTCCTCTATTTATACTTGTGCCAAAGAGACTACTTTGCATTTGAGATCCAGTTTTGACAATAACTCCTCTCCGTGCCCTTGCACAAACCTCTTGCCTTCTCTTCCTTAGTTCCCCTTTTGTAAAATGGGCATAACAATGCATTGTGCAGTAACTGTGCAAAAATGTTAAGTGTGATGTTGCAATAGGTTATACCTCTCTAGCACCCCGTTGGGGTGAGGATGGGACCTCTCTTGTTCCAGCCATCCTTCCCTGGGTAATGCCATCGCTATGGTTTGAGTTCAGAGTTTGGGGTGCAGCCCTCTAACTGCAACTTTCCCCTTTCCAGGGTGTAAAGTAGTTCAAATGAACAAAAACGGCACAATACTTCCACCGCCCATAAAAAGGACCAAGTGCCCATTGTCTCACGCAATGTAAAGGAGGAGGAGATCTGAGGTCCTTATCCCCTGTGTCTCCAAACAGCCATGGCTGAGCCGCAGGACCCCAAAAAGAAAAGGAAAGAAAAGCCAATCCCTCTACTTCCTCATGGGACCCAGGCAGCCAGTGCTGACTAGCAGTTTCCCCAGTAAGGAACCCCCTCTAGCTCTGCTTGCTCCAGATCACCAGATCCTTCTCGAGGACCTTCTGTCAGATCCTTCTCCAGATGTAGCATGTTGGGGCTGATTGTGAGTAGCTGAAAGAGGATGGCTGAGTTTTTAGTATATCAAAGAGTGTGAGAGAGTATTCATAATGGCAGCTCTGGTTTGTTCAGAGAATTTATGGGCTTTGGTCAGAAGATCTCTAACCTCATCTTATCTTCAAACAGTGTAGGTGACAAGGTGGCGTGCTACCTGCTTTACTGATACAACACGACTGAGCTCATTTCTAGACAGATTAGCCCTGAAACAACCATTCTGACTCATGGGAATATTAACAAAGATGCCAACAAGTGACAAAATTAGCAAAAGATTTCAGAGAAAGGTCGGGATTTGAATTAGTGTCAAGGAACCCAAGAATGAATAAAAAAATTCAGAATTCATTGGGCTGTAATTAATTTATTCTGTTTGCATTGAAAGCTTTTACAGCACCAAGTATAATGTCATTTAGATTAAGCTGTAGGGAATTTATGGAAGATGTCAGGAAACCTCCCTTTGTAGTTCAAAAGAACAATTCAATATTATGACAGTTCGGTTTTCAATAGGTAGAACATTGAAATTCAGCTCAATAGGGATGGGGAGTGGAGGGGGGCAGAGTATTGATTTACACATTCTTTAAAAGGACTTAAAATGTGTATTGGGATTGGCTCTTATCCCAACTAAAGTATGCTGCTCTTCAACTGTAAACTCTTTGCGTCAGGGACCGTGTCTACCTCTGTCTGCACAGTGCCTAGCACGATGCGGCCCAAATCCTGATAGAAACATCCAGATACTAGAAAGAAAGAGAGATTCTGTACCATCTTGAATCTGAGGGATTTAGAATATATTGCAAACACTGGTTACAGTATACTCCTGATTATCTAAATAACATGGGAGACAGAGATTTTATTCAGATAATCGGGAGTTCGGATAATCGAGAGGGCAGGAGCAGTTCAACCATTCAACAGTTGGGTGGCCTTCCATGTGGCCAAGGGCCCATCCTCTTCCTCCGTCTTGCAGTCCTGACTGGGGGGGGTCTCTGCTCTATTATCCAAACCCCTGCATTATCCAAACCCTTTTCTTGTCCCTCCCACATGAGATACGTGGGAGACAAGGAAGGGATTCCGATAATAGGGTTTCAGATACGTGGGAATATTCTACAGTTGGTTAATTCTCAAAACACCCTCTTTAATAGATATGAATTGTAGAGAGTGACTGAGATCAGAAAATCCTAGCTTGAGATCGATCCAGGTGGTGCTCAGACTGCAAGGAGGCTATGTCCCTCTGGGATTTGTCTTGATGAGCATGATAAAAAGAATTTGGGGGAAGAGGTAGAGGGAATATTCAGATTTGACTCCCTCATACAGGAAATCTTCCCCGTTTAGGAAAACATGGAAGCATGTTTGTAACCTGAAGCAGGATTTAAGCACAATCTCAACTTCAAGTGCATGCTTTAGTGAATAGGGGTAGACATAAACATACATATCAGTGCTTGGCCGAATTGGGTTCTGAATGCCTATGAGAGCTGCTGGAAGTGGCACGGGCCGAGGGACATACTGGCCACTGCTTCCAGCAGCTCCCATTGGCCTGGAGCAGCGAACCGCAGCCACTGGGATCCACGATCGGCCGAACCTGCAGACGCAGCGGGTACACAAACCGGCCCGCCAGGGGCTTTCCCTGCACAAGTGGTGCAAAAAGTTTGGGAACCTCTGATCGAGTCTTTTTATAATTAACTTTTATAAACCACACAGCTCACAGTGACCCCTACTGGGTCATCACTTCTCCTAACTTAAATAAACTGCTTATCCACAAACATGCCTAACAATTTTAACCATCATAAGCTTCTGTATATCAAAGGCACCCAAATTAAAGGTCTCCATCCACTTATTTTCCTTCAGTTTCAATTTGTTGACTCTTTTCTCCTCTCCTTCCATTCTGATTAGCAGAAACTGCAAACCCACAGTTAGTTTTGACCCTGCCCCCATAAATTCTGCTTTCAAATTAATCCTTAACTAGGTGGTGGTCTGTTTTATTAATTTATGATGGCTGAATGCACACAACATGGTTGCAATTACCTCAATCACAATCTGGGGTATACTCACCCCTCAAATCCAGGACAACAGACTCAGGCATGGGACTCTGGGTCCGAGCCCTGGGTTAGCGCAATTTGGGTGTGGACGGAAGAAGAGTTAGGCTTGAGCCTGAATTCAAACCCCGGGCTTCCATAGTAGTGCAGACATAGCCCAGGTGATGTACATCTCCAGTTCTGATTTGGATGTGGTTGAAATCTCACAAGATCAAATAATCTTATGAGATTCCTGCCATTTCTGGGCCAAAATCTTCCCTGAAACCTAAACCAGATTCAAACCTTAACAGTCTCTCTCTCACCTACATCATCTTTCACCTAACTTCACTAGAGGAAGCTTACGTTAGGGTTCTTGGCAGAGGATAATTCAGTAATGACTATCTCTTCTGTAGATAAATACTGGCCCACAAACATCCCCTCCATTTTCCACACCAGGGTTTTGAGAAAACCAAAGAAGCTGTTTCTAAATAAACCAACCCAGGTTTTACACTGAGCCAGGTGAATACTTATAGTAAGGGAAACCTTTGTACCTTGTTACAAGGAATGGAAGTGGCTGGATCTGCTTATGCTGGCAGAGTGATCTCTGAGCAAATGTCTGTTTCCTGGAATGTCTTGGGTTTTGTTTCCATGTTAGCTTCCTCTGTGCCCAACATGAAACCAGGGAGGTTAAAATGCCAGTACAGGACTTGAGGAATTTAGTCAGTTCAGAAATGATCAATAAACCTCATATATGACCATTGTGTTGTCTCATTATCTGGTCTAATGATCTTAATTTAAAAGCTATATATACATGCAATGAAGCACGTGGTTTCTAGAAACAAAGATCTGCAGAGCGCCATTATAAAAGCTGCTTTAGATTGTGTGTATATCGGTCAACAAATATTGTCTCTGTGTTTTCTGGAGCCCAATTTGTCATGGGTGGATATAATAACCATGGGCTCTTTGCAGTGCTTTCCTTACCACTGTGTATTCTTCTCCTGCTGAAAGTCAAAAATCTTGAATTAGAGCCAATCAGATACAGCTAAACTACGCCCTGGCTGCAGTAAAAATATGATCAGCATGCAATTTATTATTAGAACAGGCCAGGCTAAATCTTTACTCACATCACGGCAGACACATATATCCAATTTTTTAAACTTATTTGACTCCTGAGCAAGGAAAAGGAAAAGAGACAACAGATTAGCCAGTTTTAAAAACATAATATACTTTTAGCTGGACCCCTTGGGAAACAGTGCTCAAGGCCTGCAACATCTATTATGCTGATTTACACACTGAGGATCTCTTCCCCCCGCCACCCCGGAATGGCCTGAGAATTTTAGCTTTTGATCAGTATGTTCTGAATGTTGCCTAAGCTCGATGGAAATTTTGCCAATTGAGTAAACTACAGTAAGTTAATAAGGAGAAATTTCCAAAGCACAAAAGTCACTAGGCTCCTAGACCCAGCTCCTCAAAGGAATTTAGGTGAATTGAAATCCAGGAGAACTGGGCATAAAATTATCTGTAAGGATCTGGGCCCCAGTTTCCACTGAAAGTCACTGGGAGTTGGATGCCTGACTCCCATTTTTGTCTTTAATAATCCCGCCTTCCTGAGGCCCTGATCATGCAAAAACTTAAGCACGGGCTTAGCTTTACTAATGGGAGTAGTCTCTATGAAATCAATGGGACAATGCGCGTACATGAAGTCGACAAGACCATCATGTGATTGAGTTAAGCATCTGTGACAGGTTTCCGAGTGGTAGCCGTGTCTGTATCAGCAAAAAGAACGAGGAGTCCTTGTGGCACCTTAGAGACTAACAAATTTATTTGAGCATAAGTTTTCATGGGCTAAAGCCCACTTCATCGGACGGATTGCATTGCTGGCACTTGCCCCTCTGCTATGTACATTGGCCAAACCAGACAGTCTCTACGCAAAAGAATAAATGGACACAAATCAGACGTCAAGAATTATAATATTCAAAAACCAGTTGGAGAACACTTCAACCTCCCTGGCCACTACTACAGACCCAAATGTCGCAATTATTCAACAAAAAAACTTCAAAAACAGACTCCAACGAGAAACTGCAGAACTGGAATTAACTTGCAAAATGGACATCATTAAATTAGGCCTGAATAAAGTCTGGGAGTGGATGAGTCATTACACAAACTAAACTATTTCCCCATGCTAATTTTCCCCCTACTGTTACTCACACCTTCTTGTCAACTGTTGGAAATGGGCCATCCTGATTATCACTACAAAAGTTTTTTTCTCCTGCTGATAATAGCCCACCTTAATTAATTAGTCTCATTAGAGTTGGTATGACAACACCCATATTTTCATGTTCTCTGTATGTGTATATACATATACTAACAAATTTATTTGAGTATAAACTTTCATGGGCTAAAACCCACTTCATCAGATGCATGCAGTGGAAAATGCAGTAGGAATATATACTGCATTTTCCACTGCATGCATCTGATGAAGTGGGCTTTAGCCCACAAAAGTTTATACTCAAATAAATTTGTTCGTCTCTAAGGTGCCACGAGTACTCCTTGTTCTTTAAGCGTCTGTGTGTCTGCAAGACTGGAGTCTGAATCATATTTTGCTTTTCCTGACATTAAACAACTGATCACATCAGAAATTTTACTATAAAAAGAAGAAAAATAATCCAAGTGAAGTGAGTTTTTTTAATAGTACAACTATGAGCAGTGTGGAAAATGCCACTCAGACATCACTGAGTTAGAGCTACCACAGAGTTATTTATGAAAACTCTAATAATAGGAATTGTGCTAAGAAACAGGGCTTTTGGGTTCACTGCAGATATTCACTCGGTGCTTTGTTTTTATCCATTGTAACTAAGTCCTTATTTTAGCACAGACAGGCTTTGTGTTAGGACGGTGGGGTGTGACAGTAACATTTCCACTGAAGTATCTCTGCTTTTATGATGAACATGAAGCAATGAAAGGCAGACAGGTACTAAGACAGATGCCTGCGAGTTCAAACATCAAATATGATTAGTATCTCTGGGCACAGTTATGTTAATCTAATCCTTGCAAAAATTATCAGAAGCATTTCAAGCCCTGGTTTGCTTTGATAGATAACTACAAATTAATGCCCTGATCCTTCATGCATCTGCGTGGAGTTCATTGAAGGCTGGATGTGGTAGGTGCATTAGAGAGGGGAATGGAGGAAGGAACCTTTCCTCCAATACAGGAGCATAGGAGGTGGACGTAATCTGGTGCCCTGTTCTCCAGGGCGTGGCGGTATCTAGCACTGACGTACTTAGAGGAAAGGTGGAGTCATAGTCAGTACTGAGGTGGCATTATACCTTAAGAGGTGCCGGGATGGCCCTCTGTGTGTTGGGTATTCTTAGGGGACCATTTGCTCCCATTTGAAGGCCCCAGTCAGCTGCGCAGCCACATAAAATGGATTTAGTGAGATGCTCACTGTCTTGCATGAGCACCATTTTGAAAAACTCAGGCTCTGATTTAACAACATGCTTTGGCTATTTGCGAGCTTAAGTTAGGTGAATGGAACACAGGAAGGATGGTGCAGTGGTTAGAATGCTAGCGTGGATCTAGTTTCAATTCTCTGCTCTGCCACAGATTTCATGCATGGCCATAGGCAAGTCACTTAATCTCCCTGTAAAATAGGAACAGTTGTGGTCTCTCTTTCCCAGTGGTATAAAGGAGACTGAATTTAAAACAATGTAGGCCAAGTGAAGCTCCTTGGTGGTATGGACTATTAGGAATAATTCTGATGGAGGTAGATTAGTGGGCAGAGTGCAGGTGAGATGGTCAAAGATGTGTGTGTGTGTGTGTCTGTTTCGCCACTGCCATACCAGTGTGACCCCTCTACAATAGAGTGGCACATAGTTTGTAAAGTTCTGGTTCTTCTTCAAATGGTAGTGTCTCATACCAACTTTCCCAAAATAACCAGGATGATAAAAGCGCTACACAGGCAAACAGGGAATTTTGTTTCCCTATTTTCAGGAAGGATTTGAAGGCTTCAGAGATGGACAGATGAACAAATGTCTCCACCAAGGGGGAAAAAAAATCAGTTAAATTGCCCTTTCCTCTCTGGGTTAATGGAGACACCGTGAGCCACGGTGGCTAAGGTATCGGCCAATGAAAGGCCGTCATGGAGGCTTCTCAACCTACCTTTGCTATCAGATAGATTGGATGCTTCTGGACAAATACTGTAACCTTTGGCCAAAAAAGGCTTTAAACTACTCTTTAGTTGCCCTGTTCCATATGGTTTTCTCTGCCTACAACAGCCACTGGATGTAAGGGTGAGAGCAGGGTTCAGACATGGGGGACATTAATGGCCAATCATATTGTTTGATTCCCTCCGCTTCCTTCCATGCTTCTTATTTCCCTGCAGCCTCTGCTCCCCTCAAGGCAGTTGGCTCTGGGGTCAGAGGGAGAGAGAACACTATGCCTTTCTATGTTCAGTATCCTTCTCCCAGATTCCTCAGGAAGTGCTATGGAACTGGGTGGGCTCTCTCCATTTTAAAGCTCAGACCCTTCCCATACTGGTGCATGGAAAGGGTCCATCATCCAGCAGAATCGCTGAGGTTCCACTCCATGGTGGTTGAGAACAGGGTACCAGGGGCCTTGCAAAGTGGGCCCTACACCTTTACAGGGGATCCCAGCACAGCGGACAAGCAGGAAATGGGGCTAGAAAATCCACTAGAAAGGAAGGCTTGCCTAGTGGTTACGGTGGCCTCCGTTGCCTTAGAGGATCTGGATTGCATTCATTGTTCTGCTACTGACTTCCTGTGTACCCCCTTGGGCTAGTCACTTATGCTCAGAGCCTCCAAAAAGGTACCTGACTCCCACAGATTTCAGAGGTAGTTCAGAGACTGAATATGTTGAGGATCTAGGACTTAGTCTTGCCTCGGTTCTTCATCTATTAAATGTATGGTGATAATAGCAGTTCCCTTCCTCACGGGGGTGTTATGAGGATAACTAGAGCAAACATGGCGAAGAACATTGTGAGCTACTACGGTAATGGGGACCATATCTCACCCCTTCAGGGCAGGGACTATCCACTACACTATTTGTACAGTGCCTGGCACAATGGGGTCCTGTTCTTGTTTGGCTCTGGGGCACTACTGTAATAAACATGATTAACGGTAAGTACCTAAAATTAGATAGGTTTCAGAGTAGCAGCCGTGTTAGTCTGTATCCGCAAAAAGAACAGGAGTACTTGTGGCACCTTAAAGACTAACAAATTTATTTTAGCATGAGCTTTCGTGAGCTACAGCATCCGAAGAAGTGAGCTGTAGCTCACGAAAGCTCATGCTAAAATAAATTTGTTAGTCTTTAAGGTGCCACAAGTATTCCTGTTAAAATTAGATAGATATCGGGATCTTCCATTCCTTTGGCTTAGCTGTGGCCCGGCAGGTCAGATTCCTTCCTCACAGCAGAGTTCCCCCGTGTCCAGACATATTACTCAGGATGGGAACTGAGGCAGGATTTGAAGCTAAGCCCAGATCTACGGTTAAAATCAGATCGCTCTAGCTACATTGCTGACGGCTGTGAAAACTTTTGCACCCTGTGTGACATAGTTACGTTGACACACCACCCTGTGTAGGCAGGTGGGTGGAAGAATTTCTCAGAGAAACAGATGATCTGCCCTGGCAGAATAACCCCTTTCACTGACGTAAGACGCATCTACACTATGATGCTACAGCATGGCCTTAGTGTAGACACACCCGTGCCTGTCAGCACCTCAGCCTCCTTCCTTTCCTCTGTGTAGATCCAGAATGCTCTGTGCATGCCGCATGTTTTAGGTGTGGAATGGGGAAGCAGAACACAATGGGAAACAGAATTCTAGTCAGTATTTTCCGTTCATTCACAGGTGTCTGTCCACACTACATCAGCCCTTAATCTGGTATAAACTGATGTAGCTCTACAGAAGCAAGCGGAGTCACATCAGGGGGTTTTGTCTCTCTGGCCCTTGCCTTGATGTGCTCTGCATGCCAGGGAGTATTCAAGGGTTCTCTAACCACTGTGAGAGTCTGTTGCAAATGCTGCTGATGTGAGTTGTTTACCATATCGGTGCCCGCAAACGAGGTTAGGTTATTTGGATTTGTCATGTACATCCCACTCCACCGTTACAGAATAAATATTGTCAGCCAAGTACATAGCAGGGCATTTAGCAGCAAGTCACTTAGCTGGCTTAACAGAAACAAGCTGCACCACCTTTGCATAACAGGGGGAGTTTCAGTCTTGATTCTGATTTTCCTGCCCCTGACTTTGAGTCAAACTGTTACTGTGTTGTTGACATCGAAGGCATGCTGTGAATTCATACTGACCCATACAGTCCACGAGAACTGAGGATTGATGAGTTCTGACAAAACCACTTGGGTCTGATTCTAATGAACTATTAGTAATAATAATGATTCATTAATCGTTCCTTGTATTTTGGTGGTACCTAGAGGCCTTAACCCAGATAAGACATTGTGTTAGGTGCTGTACGGACAGTAAAAAAAACACTGCCTGAAGAGTGAATAAGCTAAATAGACAAGAAAGAAAATGTATAGGCAGTAAGAAGTACTATCACCCCCATTTTACAGATGGGAAACTGAGGCAGGGAGAGACTTGTCCAAGGTCACACAGGAAATGCGTGGCAGAAGCAGGAATTAAACCCCACTCTCCTGAATACCAAGCCGAGTCTCTTAATCCCTGGCTTGATCCTTCCTCTTATTTACACCAGGGTAACTACTCCAATTTCAGTGGTTATATTCCTGATTTATACCAGTTAAATGAGAGGGACAATTAGAATCTCAGGGCAGAGGCTTGCAAGCCAGAATGGAACTTGAAAACCCCATTGTGAAATCATCCCAGCGTTCCTCCATTTTTTTGGCAGTGACTTATCCACCATTGGGTTAATATCCATGGGGCTGGTAACTGGCCCGGGACGCTAGGCTGGATTGTGATTGAAACCAAGCACGTTTAAAAGCATTTTCTTTCTACTTGTTGCTCAAGATTCAAAGTTCCTGGAAGGCAGAGGGGCTGGGATACGTTAAACTTGAAAACAGTTACTGCTATCTGAAAGTGGGGGCCCCTCCCCGCTCATGTGAGCTGGAAAGGCAAAAGAGAATGACACATGTGCTGTTTCCTTTTCCAGTTGCGAAGGGGTCAGGAACTCAGCAAGGAGTGTCTGAACAAGTGTTGCATTCTCCTGGGTCCTTGGTCTCTTCCCTGCCTTTCTGGCCGCTCTGTTTAATCCAGCCGGCGATTCTGAACAGGGGGGAAAAAAACTATCAGCACAAATAAGGCATTTCTGAAGGCGTAAATTATGAGCGACCAAAACAATGTGACACCATCGCCATGTGAGTACCCTGTTTTTTTCCCCTCCCTGCAGTAACAGTGAATTTACAAGTCTGTTGTTTAACCAGATGATTTTTAAACACAGTTCAAGTTCTTGCAACAAATTGCCTGGGGTCTCCTTAAAGGAAAGAGATATCAATGAAACTGTCTCTGTGTGTGTGTGTGTGTAAGTTACAGAGGGAATCGAAACAGACCTCTGCAAAGTTTAATTCCTGAATATAGCATACGAAAATTTGTTGCATTTCATTCTAAGTGCTAGTTTAGAGAAAATATAAAGTAAATGCTTTTCCCGTAAGGAATGAAAATATAGAGCATTCAGAAGGCTTAGTGTCTCTCTTCTGAGATATTAATGGTGCTGCTTAGCTTGTATTTAGAGACACCAAGCTGTCTGTATGTAATATGAGACGCAAGCCAAAAACGGTCAGTCTATATTTAAAGTTACAATGCATGTTTGCCTTGGGAACTTTAGAAACATAGACTTAGGGCAACTGAATGGTTTCCTCATAGTAATGTTAGAGGAGGGAAAATTCAACACTGATGTAGTTCTGTTGATTTCAGTGAGTGGCGCAAGAGAGAATTTGGCAGAGGGAGTTCAAGTGACCGTGCCATTTAATCACCCCACGGTAGAATATTTTGGGGGTAATATTAAAAAATTGAGGGCCAGATTCTGATCTGGTGCAAATCTAGAGTAACTCCAGCGACATCTATGGAAATACTTTGGGTTTCAATGGTATAACTGACAGCAGACTGTGACCCACAGTCCAGATAACCTCTTTGGAAGAGGTTTGCTGTTTTAATCCCACTATAACCAGTTTGGTAACATCACAGCATATTTGTAATGAACCCACCAAAACGGTATTGATCCTCACAATGGATCCCTGTAATAAAAAGCACAACACAGAGGGGAGTGCTGGGGAAAGAGCCAACCTCAACTCTTGGTCCCAGGGTTGCTGTAGGATGAACTGGTCTATATGAAATTTGAAACTGACAATGATTTTCAAGCTTTGAATGAGATAGATGGATTGAGCAGAAATGTTATATTGAAAAGAATCACTGGAATTTTAGCCAAAGATTTTTATTTGCTCTGGGTACTTTTACAAGTAGAAACCAACTTAAAAGCAGAAAAATCATCTCCATCTTTTTTTTCCGGTTCCAGTAATTTTGACCAGATTTATGCCTATTCACTGCTAGTAGAAGGAAAAAACATTCAGGCAAAAACTGGCACTTTAGAAGACACTACGGTGTCTCTGAGCTTCTGTACACTTATTTTCAGACATGTAAAATACTTATAACTATTGCTCTTAAATGTCTTGTGGGATGCGGGAGTTACACTCTTTAGCTGAAATGCACGTTATTGATTGGCAGTGTTGTTGATTATGTAGATGCCCAAGGCCCAAGCTTTACTCAGGAGTTTTGCCTGCTTAAGGAGTTTCGGAGTGGACTCTCAGGCCATGATTCAGATCTCACTTGTGCTAGTGTAGCTCAGGAGTGCCACCAGTTTAAAAGTGGCAAAAGTGAACTCAAGAATCAGGCCCAATATTTGACAAACCTGAAGTGTTAATTCGGTGTGTCAGCATCTCACAACGGTACAGAATGAGAAAACAACTGTATACATCAAATCATTTCATTTTCTGGAACATCTAGGAAGGAGCTCCCAGTTTTTGACCATGTCAGACTCTGCAAACCATTTTTACAACCATAAACTACAGATGGTTACATACGAAACTTGCACCCCCTTTACCTAGTGTTGAATTGAAATAATAATATTGCTGTCTGCTTTCCAGCTTTCTGAATGCAATTTCTCCTGCAGGTTCAGACAGGATGTTCCTGTATCCTGTTTCAGTTTGCATCATGGTAAATGTGATCCACATTGTTTAAAAAAACAAAATAAGAACCAAATTCAATTAAAGAGGAAGCCTTCTGGTGACTACAAACACAAGTTCAGTGCGTTATTTCCATGCAGGCCTGTTTTGTTTTCCTGGCACAAATCCAGCAGCTTTGGCACCAGTCAGTTTCTAATCAAGGAGACGTTAACGTTCAATGTGTACAGAGGTCCTGCACAGCACAGACAACAGATGTTTAACAGAGAGGGACTGAGTCTAGCAAAACAAAGTTGTATGGCTTGATAAGCAGCATGAAAAGTACTGAGGCTGGTGCAAATATCCATAGAGCACCAGCAATACATCAGACTAATATTAGTCTAATTTTTTGATACTGGCTGGGGATGCCAGATAACAGCTGTTTTGTGAGATGGATAGAATGGGGTTGGGTAACCTAATTACTAGGGTGCTCTGGTGAGCCTCTTGCATTGACTGATGAATGATAAGGGGTTTTTACTCACTCTTTCTTTGTATACAAGTATATTCTTGATGGTCCTGAAAGAGCATAACAGAAAGAGGAATGTTTCCATTTTAAAATTCCCAGCTTTATGAACTTAGAGAATTTATTTTCCTCTGCCTCTCTTCATCTGATCATGGCTCCTTTACGTGCCATGCGGTGAAGCCATTATTGACCTGCTGTGAACATCCCTGAAACGGTGTTTTTTAGCTGCATCAGTTTATCGGTAATCTCATGCTTATTTTTATTATACTCAGCCCATGAGATTTCCCCATATCCCTCCCCAACCGCCCAAGAAGGCAGTGGGTGTGGACAGTCACCATGTGGATTGTTGTTAGAAAACCTAACCTGGCTCTGGAGATTTCCAGTTCCACTGTAGAGCCCGGGCCTGCTAAACTTTTTCTGGTGAGTTGAAGGACAAAGCCGTGGTTGGGATGATTTAGTTGGGGATTGGTCCTGCTTTGAGCAGGGGGTCGGACTAGATGACCTCCTGAGGTCCCTTCCAACCCTAATATTCTATGATTCTATGACTGCTTATGTGAGTGAGGATTACTCGCAGGAGTAAGGGTTTGCAGAATGGGGGATCAATCCTACAAGCTGCTGAACTCTGTCCGTTCCCATCTCCTTCACCAGGAGCTGAAGGCCCTCAGCAGAGACAGGCCCTCAGCAGAGACAGGCCCTTGAGCACCAGCCTGTGTGTGTGCTTCTCAGGGTGTAGCCTCTAATGCCCCACGTTGGCTGTCTGGAGCAGCAGAAAGGGGAGAACAACCTCCATGAGGTTATTTCCTATCCTGTGCTGATGGGTGTAGAGTGACTGGAGCTTTGGTGCTACCAGTGCAAGGCACCATCCAGCACAGATTGGAGGGGGAAATGCTAGGGAAAGGGCCAGTGCCTGACCTCCCTTCTGGAGCCAGGGGAAACTCAAGGACCAAAGTCACCAGTTGGTCTCTTGCGCTGCCCTTCACTCGGGGCTTGGGGCAAAGCCACAGTCAGTCCCTGAGGAACCTTCCTTGGACAATCTGCCGACTTGGACCTAAACTTGCTTTCGTTGCCTCTCATCAGTGGAGGCCCGGTCTGGAACAGTAAGTTTTAAATCAGAATGGAGGCTACTGATTGAGGAAATGTATTTAATGAGTCAGGAACCGTGGTGGATTACACTGACCCCATTTTCTAAAAGAGAAGGCCCCAAATGCACCCACAAATGCATGTGAAATTGAGCGCCTGTGTTTGTGTGCAGAAGAGAAGAGCGAGGGGGGATTTGATAGCAGCTTTCAACTACCTGAAGGGAGCTTCCAAAGAGGATGGAGCTCAGCTGTTCTTAGTGGTGGCAGATGACAGAACAAGGAGTAAGGGTCTCAAGTTGCGGTGAGGGAGGTCTAGATTGGATATTAGGAAACACTATTTCACTAGAAGAGTGGTGAAGTACTGGAATGGGTTACCTAGGAAGGTGGTGGAATCTCCTTCCTTAGAGGTTTTTAAGCCCCAGCTTGACAAAGCCCTGGCTGGGATGATTTAGTTGGGGTTGGTCCTGCTGTGAGCAGGGGGTTAGACTAGATACTTCCTGAGGTCTCTTCCAACCCTAATCTTCTATGATTCCCATGACTCTGCATGCAAATTGGATATACCTAGTCCATTCTATGCAGGCTCTTATATTGTGCCCATCTTCATAGATATCTATATGGAAATGTGCAAATACAAAGACTTGATATATGTCCAAAATTGTGGTAATTGGACACAAATGTAGGTTAAAAAATACCCATGTAAATAACACTCTGCTTTTCTTAAAGTGCATGACACTTGACATTTATTGGGATCACTCTGCCCCTGACAATTAAAACAAATATTATACAGCAGATTTGAATGATCCAGGTTATAATTAGCTAAATTCATAGGCCTATTAGCACTACTGCATGGCACATCGTAACCTTGTCACATAGCTGTTATCACTGCATCTTTTTGTCTGGGCTCTCATGGAATACTGTACATCCATCACTGCTCAGATGATGATAGATAGATAGAAATTGAGGTCCCATTTTCAAAAGTGAGTTAGGCACTGGGCTCCTCAGTCCCATGAAACTTTGGAAAAGAGGACTTAGATAGGATCTATCTATCTATCTAAGTCACTTAAGTACTTTTGAAAATTTTACCCACAGGCAGATAACTGTTCCTGCAAAGTATCTGGTAGAGAAATGTTGACATTTGCAGAAATCAGGATTCGTTTGCAAATTATTTATGAACAGAAAAAATTAAAGGCTATGCTGGATAATTTATTTGCAACCAATAATTCAACCACGTTCAGCAATGATATTGCAGTGCAAAAACAGCAGGCTGGCAGATCGCAATGTGTGGCAGAAATAAGATCCATATTCCGCGAGTTTCTCCAAGAATCAGCATCATCCAGCTCACACCAGAGTCCGATCAAAAGTGATTATCCATTCCATACTCTCCTATTGCATACCCGCAGTGGTATGCCTTGTGCGTGTTTTTGCCAGTAAGACATTTGACTAAGTGATTTTGTTTTAATTAATCTTCTAATCTACGAAAGAGACCAGCCTCTCACATCTTTTCTCTTTTGACATCTGTTTCACAACGGGGTTCTTTCCTGACGAAGCAGAAAACTTAGCTGAAAATCGCAAATGGGTTAAACTCGTTCTGCTGTATTATAAAGTTTTTAAGTGATTTCTCTCTCGCTTGCTCTCTTATTTTTAGCTTATATAAAAACCCCTGTTATTTCATGAGGGTCTAATTCTTTCTTCTTCAGATAAGCCCTGAGATGGAGTTAAGCTTTTTATCAGTAAGTTGCAGGGGGGCTTTCAGGCAGACCCTGAGACAGCTCCATGACATCCTGTGACTGATAAGCGACTGTTTCAGTTTCTTAATGGCAGCGCTCATGTTTAAAATGTCCTACTTTATGGGACAGTCCACATTATAAAAGAGAACACGTGACAGGCCGTATATTGCAGAGTCAATACCAGCTCTCTGTATGTGTGTGTATTCTCTCTAAGCTAGAAGACCTACAAAGCCTTCTGATATAGATACTGGTTTTAAACAGAAAATATCTTTTAGTCACTTAGTACATGGAACCTACCAAATGGCCTTCAATGTATGTGTGTATCCTTCTCAATTCTCATGCTTCTGCTTGGAGTGAGTATGTTTTATTTCCCTATTCATGACGCTATTTGCCACCCAACGTCCACATGCTCGCACCTTTCCCTTTTATAGCTTAGATGCCTCTAAAAACTGGTAACAAATAAGAAGATGTCATCTGGCCAATGTACAATCACTTTAAAAAAAAACAGCAAGGAGGAAATCAGATTCTAGGCTGTGTAAAGAAGATGGTGGAAAGTAACATGGAAATATGAAACATTTTTGTATGATCCAGTTGTATATTAGCATCCTTAATAGCACAGTCTCCAGGCCTCCAAACGAAAATGCCTCAGGAAGAGCAATAAATGGAAATGACTTGAGGAAGACTAAATAATTTCTTCCTCAGCAGAAGTCAAAGACCAGGATTATGGATTAGAAAGTGCTGGTCACGCTTGCCTCTCAATGAAGTTAATGGAAATTGTTTGTGGACCAGTCACAAGGGGTGCATCAGTGGTTGGAGATGGTGTGGCTTGACCATGCGGCACTCTAGTGATCTCCAGCTTGTGTTATAACCCCTAGGGAGCTGTTACAAACCATGGAATACAGAGCAGTTCTGAACATGGATATCTCAAACAACTGTGTATGTCAACCAAATTCATGCTGCTTCTTGTCTGTATGGGGAAACTGAGGGTACGTCTATACTACTCACCGGATCGGCAGGTAGTAATCGATCTATTGAGGATTGATTTATCGCATCTCATCTAGACACGATGAATCGACACCCATACTCCACCTCAACAGGAGGAGTAAGTAGCGTTGAAGGGGGGGCCGCGGCAGTCGACTCACCACCGTGAGGATGGCCAGGTAAGTCGAACTAAGATACTTCAACTTCAGCTATGCGAATAGTGTAGCTGAAGTTGCGTATCTTAGTTCGACACCCCCGCTCCCCCCGCAGTGTAGACCAGCCCTGAGCAGCATAGCTATTCCGGAATAACTCCCATCTGGAAACTCTATTCTGAAATAAAGCTGACTTTAGTCCAGCGTAATTGCTCTGCTTTGGAAGCAAAATACTTATTCTGGAATGAAATCACTTTCATTCTGGTATAGAGTATCGACATAGGGGAGTTATTCCAGAAAAGGTAAATTATACCAGAATAGCTATAGCAGAATAGTTATTCCAGAATATCTATGTCAGTCAGTTTCCCTTGTATAGACAAGGCCTTATTCCCTGTTCACAAATGTTTGCCCAAATGGGGTTGTGTTGTCCATGCCAACGTCTGTATTTTCATGCAAATAAGAGTGCTTGTTTTCTGGTACGTATTCAGAACTTTCAGTTATCCAGTCGAGAAGCAGAAGCAATACAATGTGACCAACTATAACATAAAGCAAATAATGAGTAGTCCAGGTGTACAGTCTATGAAGAATTTAGCATCGGAAATGTGCATGTCTAAATATTTGTTGAAAAGTTTCATATGATTAATAGATTCACTTTGTGGATGAACAACACATGTCAGATAATTGAATTGAATCCCTGTCTAGGGATTTGTCCTGCTTTGAGCAGGGGGTTGGACTAGATGACCTCCTGAGGTCCCTTCCAACCCTAATATTCTATGATTCTATGAAGCAGGTCCTGAAGTTACCTTATGAGCTCATTGACAAAAAGCACATTACAAGAACAATAAAAACAGTGAGGAGTCTGGTTGCACCTTAAAGACTAACAGATTTATTTGGGCATAAGCTTTCATTACCGAAGTGGGGTTTTTTTACCCACAAAAGCTTATGTCCAAATACATCTGTTAGTCTTTAAAGTGCCACCAGACTCCTTGCTGTTTTTGTTGATACAGACTAACATGGCTATCCCCTGATATAAGAACAATATTACCAACTCCAAGCAATCAAATATTAGGAGTCAGGCCTCAACAAATTAGGAGATTGGCTTGAAAATCATGAGACTATTTTAGAAAAATAAACGTTGAATTATTTTTATTTTCCTGCCGGTTCTCCTTCTGGAGTCTTTAGGGTTCAGCTGAGGCCCACGTTCAAGCTTTTCTTGGCAACCAGAAGGGCTAGAAATTCATTTTTAATGAAAGCTGAGATTCTTCTGCAATCTGTTTATTCCAGGAGCTGGTGCTTGCAAGCCTTGCAATAAAACCATGAGGTGGAAATGTTGTAATGACCAGAATAAACTAGGTTTCAGAGTAGCAGCCGTGTTAGTCTGTATCAGCAAAAAGAACAGGAGTACTTGTGGCACCTTGGAGACTAACAAATTTATTTGAGCATAAGCTTTCATGGGCTACAGCTCACTTCTTCGAATGAATAGAATGGAACACACAGTAAGAAGATATTTATACATACAGAGAACATGAAAAGGTGGAAGTACCCATCTGTATCTGTACGAGTTTTTTCATGAAGTTGATGGATTTCCACTCCATATGGCTAAATTTCAGGATTTGTTCTTCAGGCTGTGTTTGGTCACCTATGTCAGCTGGCATTATTACTGCTCCCCAATTGGTTGGCCATTGCATAGCAGGCTGGGGGCAGCAGAGGATTAATTTTTCATTGTGTTCATCATGGAGTGACCACATGGAGTTTCAAGTGATCTCTGAACCATCTGTTTCCTGATTTAGCCCTACCACTGATTTGCCTATCTGGTCAACTGAGGTTTGTTGCTTCCCTGTAAGCCTCCCATTTTTTCTAATCTCATCCTCTCTTAGCTCCTAGGGAACTTCTGCCACATCCAAACTGGGGGCTCTTGTGAAGATCATAACTGTTAATGAAGAATTGTTTCTTCCTGTCCTTCAAGGGCATTCCATAGGTTCAGAAGTGAGAAGAACGGAAGGGAAGCCAAGACCAGATGCTGGGAAGACATAAATCTTTCTTTTTCAGCCTAGAATTTCTTTTCATTTGGGAGTTCTCCTGCCTCCATTCCCTTCTCCAAAGATTTGTGTCTTGGTCTCTGGAGCTTACTCTACAGCAGAAAATCTCTCCATCTCCACTTTCTTCCTGCAGTAAGGTAGGAGTTCCCATATGCATTCTGGGGCATTTTTACTCCCTGTGTTGCAGGACTAACAGAGTTCATCTTGACCAGGCTCCCTTTCATTTTCACTGCTCGCCAGCGGGTTTTGCTTTTGGATTCGGGATTCTAAACAGCACTTTGAGCTAGTTTTCTTTTCCTAATCTTATCACACTTAGTTATTTGAAATAACAATAATACCTAGCTTTCATATTGCATTGTTCATCAGCAGATCTCAAAGCAGTTTACAAAGACTCATTGGCTCCATTTTACAGATGGGAAAACTGAGGCACAGGGGAAGTAATTTGTTCAAAGTCACCCAGCAGGCTAGTGAAATTGCTGGGATTAGAACTCAGGTCTCTGGAGCCCTCATCCAGGGCTCTAACCATGAGGCAACACAGCCATGCTGCAGTAAGGTATTGACATTCTGGTAAATAAGCATATGGAGGCAGAAGTTCTATAGTACTGCATATTGCAGTATACATGTAGGATTCGACTGTAACTACAGTCTGTGCTGAATAAAGAGCGGTAAGTAGCTGCATCACCCCAGAACTGACCCGGAAACAAATTGTGATTCAGGCTGTGTCTACACTAAGGAGAATACACCAGCTTGGCTACATTGCTATACCGGCTTAACTGCTTAGTGTAGACACATACAGTGATGGAAGGGGTTTTTCCAGCACTGTAAGAACACCGTCTCCCCGAACGATGGTAGTTACATCGATTAAAGCATTTTTTCAATCGACATAGCTGCGTCTACATGGGGGTAAGTCTGCCTAGTTATGTCTGTCCAGGTGTGGTTCCCAGATGTTGACCCAGAAGACTCAAAGAAAGCTAATGTGCCAATTTTTAAAAAGGGTAATTGGGATTGCCTGGGTAATTATAGGCCTGTCAGATTCACATCAATCCCAGGCAAGATAATGGAGCAGCTGATATGGGCCTGAATTAATAATGAACTAAAGAAGGGTCATTTAATTAAAACAAAGCAAGATGGGCTTATGGAAAATCGACCCTGTCAAACTAACCTGCTATCTTTTTTTGATGAGATTACCAGTTTGCATGATAAAGGTAATAGTGCTGATGTTATATACGTAAACTTCTGGAAAGTGTTTGACTTGATGCAACGTGACATTTTCTTTAAATAACTGGAACAGGATAAAATCAATCCGGCACACAGTAAATGGGTTAAAAACGTTTTCTAGATTACATGATACACGGGGCGCAAGCAAACAATATGC
This sequence comes from Mauremys mutica, assembly GCF_020497125.1. Classification (NCBI taxonomy): domain Eukaryota; kingdom Metazoa; phylum Chordata; order Testudines; family Geoemydidae; genus Mauremys; species Mauremys mutica. The sequence continues at coordinate 5,853,095 of NC_059081.1, read as the reverse complement.
ATTTTAATATGGATATGAGTACCCAGTGTGATGTTGTGGCCAAAAGAGCTGATGGGATCCCTGGATACATAAACAGGGGACTCTCCAGTCGGAGCAGAGAGGTTATTTTACCTCTGTATTTGGCACTGGTGCGACCACTGCTGGAACCCTGTGTCCAGTTCTGGTGCCCACAATTCAAGAATGATGTTGATAAAGTGGAGAGGGTTCAGAGAAGGGCCCTGACAGCGGTTAAAGGATTAGAAATCATGCCTTATGCTGGTAGAATCATAGAATCGTAGGACTGCAAGGGACCTCAAGAGGTCATCTAGTCCAATCACCTGCACTCAAGGCAGGACTAAATATTTTCTAGACCATATATAATATACAGGCCCAAGGAGCTCAGTTTAGCTTAGCAAAGAGATGGTTAAGGGTTGACTTGATTACAGTCATTTTTAGTCTGTTTTTCACTCTGAATTGGGACAAAACCAAATTTCAAAATATCGAAATCCTCCGCAAAACGGAATTACCGTTCTCCGCACAGCTCTGTCTCTACCAGGGAAAACTTAGGCTCATTATCCTGAGGTCTTGGCAGGTATATAAAGGCATTAGGGAGGGTTTGCTATATTGTTATAGCTGTGTCAGTCCCAGGATATTGGCGAGACAAAGCTGGGGGAGGTAATATCCTTTACTGGACCAACTTCTGCTGGTGAGTGAGACGAGCTTCCGAGCTTAGAGAGGGTCGAACCTTTAAGTCTACACACATGTTCACTTGGGGAATTGTTACAACTCCACTGACGTCAGTGAAGTTATAACAGTTTCCACCAGCTGAGGATCAGCTCCTGGACTCTGAGCTGACTCTCATAGACCTCAATGGCTTTGGATCAGGGTCTGGCTGATTTGGAATCTTAGTTCTCTTTTCATGTCAGCCTGCTTGCCTTCCGCCAGGCCCTGGCTGAGACAGGAAGAGTTCTGGAGGCTAACTGGGGCTGTTCTTCTGCTGTGGGGGACATACCAGGGGCCAGCACAGTTCAAGAGGGGGAGGCTCTGACGGAAATTTAGAGATGCTTCCCCACTGAGAGAGGATGGCTCTGGTACCCCAGCCAGCTCTCCCTGCAGGTGAATGTTCCCTGCAGCCCAGGCTGGTGCATAGAGGAGCAAATCTCACCTCCCTAGATCAGCCAGAATGAATGGCACTCAGGCGATGAATGATTTTTAGATTCCTCCTGCATGTCACTACCTCCCGTTTGTAAAAGACCCTTGCGTTCCCTTCTGGAACCCATCATGCTGCTTGAAACCATGTCAAAGGCTCGTCTTCCTCCTCCCACACGCTTCAGGAGTTTCTTGAACTCTGCACACACACACACACACACACACCCGGAGGACAAAACTGCTTGCCAAGTCCCTCTGCGCTTTGGTACCTCCCCAACTCAGCTTTGCTCTCGATGAATACAGCCTTTGATCTGATAGCCTCTGACTCGGGTCATAGGACTTGTGCCTGGCTGGAGCAACAAGGAGAGGGCTTGGTGGCTGCTTGGAGAGCTGCTTTGCGGAGTAAATACAGAATGGATGAATGCTGGGGGGGTGGGGGAGAGGCAGAGGAATAGATTGAGTTCCATTGTGCAGTGCTGGTTTAAAAAAAAAAAGGAAAAGCCGCCTGAGACAAAGAATTCCCCCTCCCCACTTCCTGGCTTACATTTCCTTTAAGAGGAGGGTCATACATTCTGCCTTGGGTTGTTAACAACATTATCTATGCAGGAAGTGAACCCTGTGTCATGTTTTCCCCTAAAGGCAGTAACTGAACAGATGGGAGCATGGATTCCATGTGTCTGCTCAACTGTGCTGCTTTTCAGCGGACCGTCCCCCAAATCAATGAGGCAGCACCACCGAATTCCCTCTCTCTAAACGGTCTGCAGATAAGCACTGTGGCTTACACATGGTGGCAGCTACCCAGAGGTGGCCAATCGCAGCCCGCAGAGGTGAAATCCTAGCCGTCTCTTTGCATTTCTACAGGACTATTTTCGTCAGGGGTGTAATTGCAACCGTAGCTGGGTATCCACAGCACATGTCCTGTAATTAAAGATTGTGTTCATGATTAATTCCACAGGAGTCGCGCATAGTGTCCTTGTAAGTCAGAAGTAACTTTGAAAACAGGAATAGAAAGGCATCAGCAGGAATCAGTGAATGGGTATGTTGCGGAGTACGACACAGGCATGAGATGCCTATGGGTAGTAAAACCTCAGAGTCCTTGAATGTCCACACTGCATTGTACACCTGGGTTTCCAGTTGCTGGACTTGGGTCGCACAGCCTTGCTAACATGTCCACACTGCCCTATGCAGACCTTCTGGTTCAGGTCTATGGCTTGAGCTGCATCCATACATTCATCACATCTGTTCCATAGCCCATCGTGGAGTTATCTCAACCAGGGTGTATCTAGAAGTGACAGAGTACAGGGCATCTCTGTGTAAAGGATAGCAACCCCAGCACGTGTTCCCCATGTAGCTTTCCTTTAAAGCTCGCACCAGAGGAAGCCTTGCGGAGATTTGAGAAAATCCGACTTATGTTATTATTCTGTAGCTTTTAGCTGACTCAGCAGCAAACAGCAAAGGAAGAGGTTTGCAGGATGGCTGACAAGAGCCTTCCTGATGGGTTACTAATGACAGCTTCTACCCAGCTTGACAACTGATTTTCTTTTCCACTGGTTGCAGTTTCTAGGTGTAGGGGTTGAGATCAGGGTGTTTGAATGTCTCTATTGCAGATAGCGTAGGATGATGGGATAGATCCTTTGCTGGTTTGTATGTCGGTGTAGGAGCTATGCTGAGGTAGAGCAGCTGAGGATCTGGCCCAGCGACTCCTTTGCTCACCAAAAACAAGGGGTCAGATCTTGTTGCTACTGCAATAAGGTGTGGGGGGTGGGCAGGACGGGAAAGGACTGCCCCTGGCTTCAGTGGGAGTAGAAGTAGGTCTTAAGAGTGTAACAATTGTCTTGATGCCAAGTAGCACCTTTAAGCTTTGTTGATAAAATTTCCAGGGAATGCATCTCAGTAAGGTGCAGCCGCACATGGTAAGTATTTACTGTGAGAGCAATTCAACTGCCTGAGCTTAACCCTATTGGGAGTTCTGCCGCTGACTTCAGGGTGAGCGGAGGCTCGTGAAACAAACCCTTGCAAAAGCGCCGCCTAGTGGGGCGGGCAGGATGCCAGTGCAACCTGGAGCACTGCTCCTTGGCGGACTTCCTGCATGGCCATATGCAACAGCTCTTTGGGTGTAAAGTGATATAGGGCCAAAGGACCCACCACCATGCAGAAACGGCTCTCCAGGCCCTGCCCCCAGAGCACAGGGATCACAAGCCCCATAAAGACGATTCCAGAACCGAGGCCAGAGCAGCATTTACAGATGGGATCCACTCTCCCTCTGCTGTCAAGGTCATGAAGTCCTCTGTCTCTCCTGAGCCCCCCTCAGGTACTTGGGCTGAGAACTGCGGCCCCTGGAACATACCGTCGGTCACCTAACTGAAATGCAGATGCAGACGACCTGATTTTCAAAGTCAAAGGGTGAGATTGCTCTTTCATAGTAACCTGGATTGTGAGATGTAAGCTGACCCTTACTTGTTACGGGTGAAATTCACTCCAGCGCAGAGGGCCCACGCAAACCGTGACGTGCCACTTCAGCCCCTACCTGAATAGTCCTCTGTTACTAGTGCATCAGACATGGTCGTTTTAACTAAGGGGAAAATCCTGCTCTTATGACGTGGGGGGAATGGTTGTACGGAGGGTCTCTGAGTCATCCCACTGCTACAAAGTAGAATGACTTTGGTTCAACTATACTATAACAGGGTTCAAAACAGAATTACATATGTTCACGGAGGATAGGTCCATCAATGGCTATTAGCCAGGATTGGTACAGATGGTGTCCCTAGTCTCTGTTTGCCAGAAGCTGGGAATGAGTGATAGGGGGTTGGATCACTCAATGATTGCCTGTTCTGTTCATTCCCTCTGGGGCACGTAGCCTTGGTCATTGTCAGAAGACAGGATACTGGGCTAGATGGACCTTTGGTCTAACCCAGTATGGCTGTTCTTATGGTGTGGGTGGGGGTGGTACAGAGAATATGCTCCAGAGTTCCCTACAGTGTCTGCTGCTAAAGAAAACACAGGCCTGATCTTCAGCTGGATCCTCCTTCCCCTGGTAGCTGTAGACTAATTTACACTAGCTGGAAATGTGTCTCTCTATGCAAAGGGAGTTGCTAGAAGCATAACCTTATCCCTGATGCACTAAATCATATCCCTGTGCAGCCCTGCTGTGCCATCTGATAAACTGGTCATACACCCCCAACCTACTGGTCAAGAGAGCACTAAGCTGGAATCCTGCTCAGCTACTGAGTGGGGACATTGGGTGGAGAAAGACTTCTCCTTTGCCCCATTCCCTCGCCTCTCCCAGCGTACCTGCAGGGTTCTACCTGGCTGTTGGTGTGGTACCATTTACACATCTCAGGTGACAAGGGGCAAAGGAATGTTTCTTCTCGTCCTCCTACATCTCTGGACTCTTTCCATTTTCCTGTCCAATCCATCAGGAACAGCAGCTTTCTTTGCCAAAGACACCTGCCACCCTGTCCTTCTGCAGAGTATGACAATGAGCAGGGTCCGGCAGCATCGCCTCAATCCTGCAAGGTGCCAAGCGGTTTGGGTTGGTCCAACAAAGCACTTAAGCACATGCTTAATTTTATGCATGCGTACAGTCCCATTAGATTCAGTAGGGCTTGAAGTTAAAGCAGGACTGAGCCCTCATCTCCTTCTTCCCGATTGCCCCATTTTTGTATATGCAGTAATTCGTTCTTTACCGCTGTCAGTGGCTCTGAATCACGGCTTGTGATGGGGGTAGGTTGGAGACACATTGCCCCAGTCAGTGCAAGCCTCGTGCAGACACAAGGCCCCCAGGAGTTGTGCAGTGACAGAGACACTGCTACACCCTTGCAGAGGCTGCAGCTCCTCCTCCACTCTACGCTGGAAGGCCCACTTTGCCAGCTGTGTAGGGTGGAGGAATGGCCCCATCAACACAGTCCGCAGGGGCTTAGAGCTGTCCACCCTCACTGAACCCTTAACACTCTCATAGAAGCATCTTGGAAAGGGGTCTAAAGAAGTAATGCCCATCTAGGTGCTTATTAAGGATGATTATTTCCATTATTATTACAAAACACTTCTGCAAATCCAGAGGAATGCTTCCCGCTGGCTCCTGCTGCGGGGATGGTTTCCCCTCAGGTGAATAACTCAGAAGAGAGACCCCCCCACACACACAAACACTCAATAAATGGCATGATTTGGGCAGGGGTCTAGCCTCTCTCTGTGCTTAATTCTTGGAGGTTTTGGTGCTGCTCAGCAGCCAGGCAGCAAACTAGAAAGCAGCAGCCTGTGGTGAGAAAACAGCCCCACACAACGAAAAATCAGAAGAGGGTGGGGGATAGAACCAATGAGCCCCAAACACAGAGAACATTCCTCATGCAGAAAGGGACCACCTTGTCTTCTGCTTCCTGGTGTCCCAGTCTGTAATTCAGGCCTGGGGGTGTAGCATCAGGCAGGCCTGTAAAAGGAGCTAAAATGTGGCTCTAAAAAGGCATGCGGGTGTGTGGTGTTTGTTCTTGACCCTGACTCACAATGGATAAATACTTTGGCTCAAGCTGTGCCCTTAGATAAGCACAGCACAGCTACCACTGAAGTAAACAGGAGTTGCACACGCCTGTCAGAGGGTGGAATTTGGCTCGTAAACAAGCTTTAATGTAAGTACGGCATGGCTGAACTCTAAGTTGACTTCATATTTTCCAGAGCTGTGGCAGCCCTGTATGTTCCCCACCCACACCCCCCAGCAGATGTTTCGTTGGGATAACTTACCCTGCATACACTGTTCCAAAGCAGACCTCTTTGGAGGCAATGTTAATGGTTTCAAGATACAAAGTGATATGAAAAAAGTGCTGTCTCTTCCATGGATGGTTAGGATTAGAGAGACCCAGTGTGGTAACATTAGGTAGAACAGGCTGTGTTCTATTAGTCTGTGAGTTGGAGAGTCAGCGAGAGCTACCAGGAGTGTCCGAGTCTAGCGACTCTAGAAAAGAATCCTCTTTCTGGTCATTAGTTCTGTCCCCTCTCTGACATCTTTCCAGCTGGGATTGTGAAAAGCCCTCAACATTGACCTAACTTTACTTACATTAAACTAAAGCTGGGCTGGAAACAGTTTTTCTGTCCCATGAAAAATGTTGAGGTGTAGACAATTTTTCCTGCCTCCAAGTGAGATGGAAAGTCAAAACCTCAAAAACTTTGGTGAAGAGACAAACTGAAAAAAAATTCAACTGGAGTTAACAACAACAAAAAAATTCCCATAATTTTGAGACTTTTTGTTTCAATTTTGACATTTTTTCTTTGGTTTATGCTTGTTTTAGCGTAAATTTTGAAATGAAAAGTTATTCTGAAACAAAAAACCCAGACCTTTTCACTGAAGAAAAAGAAAAAGTCTCAACCTTTTTTCAGGTTGGAAAATTTGTTGAAACCAACTGTTTCTAGCAAACAGTTTCCATGTTGATGAATTGGCATTTTTCAGGAAAAAAAAATTACTGAAAAATCCCTGACCAGGTCTACATGCAAGACAGTGGAAGTTTAGCCTTTGCTTTCAATGGGAGCAAGATTAGTTCTACACAAATGCTTTGGAAAATCCCACCTTCTATGTACAACACTGGTATTTCATTTTGTCCACTGAATGGTGCTGAACCAGTGCCCTTCATAATACCAGCACAAATGGAGATCAGTGATGCCTGATCCTATTCAGTCATGTGACAGGCAGAATTCCACTCTGTTTCCATATTCCAAATGAATTCAGCAACTTGGAGTATTTTATTTTATGTTGTTATTTTTGGTAGAGAGTTTACTGAGGAACTCTTCGATTTTTTTCATTGGGGCCCTGGTTATCTGGTTTTATCGTATGTTGGTTGTTTAATACTTTTAGAAAAGAAGCAATGGCTTTCAGCCCTGGGCATTATAAAATATGCTCATGAGAAAAGTGCCTTAGCAAGCATTTGTTGTTATCAAAAAATACTAGACCATATTCTCCCCTAAGTTAATTGATTAGAACCCCATTGAAATCAACAAGGCTGATCTGCTGTCAAAGAAAGAATAGATGCACATTCACGCAACCCCTTTCCCTGTCTACAGCTGCTAATTTTGTTATATTTTGTGAGTTACTTGGACAAAAAGGAACAAAAGACCACATTCTGCCACTCTTGCACTGCGTCCCAATTAGACTATTCACAGAGTAAGGCACTACTCAGCATGAGTAGAAGTGACTGAACATTTTCTGAATTGTTTTCCCAAACAGCCGCAGTTGAAGGCAGTGACGTAACTTGTTTCACCATCCAGTGCATGACCTCCACCTACTCCTGAGTGAATAGTTTAGAATGCTGAGAGTTCTGTGCACTCCCAGATGATTCCTGGGGCTTATCTAGAAGAACACTTAAGTTTGTGGCAAGTTTCCTACCTAGCCTGCCACACTATTTGTATGGATCCTGCTGCTGCATACAAAAAGTTTCCCAGTGCACTTGAATCTGTCCTCCTTTGAAACAGGAATCGACTACCCTAAATCTCTCTTTGCTCAGATTTTTAAACTTTATGAGCTCATTTCCAGCTAGGACGCTATCCACCCTCTAATTTTCAAGGCATAATTTTGCCTCCATAAATACCACTTTAATTTTTTAAGCCAGATTTAGGCACCCAAGTCTATCTATGTAAGCACCCAAACAAAGGCCAAAATGAATGAACACTGAAGCCAATGGAGAGGCTCCCACTGACTTCATTGGGTGTTTGAAGTACATGGTAATTAGCTCTCAAAGTGCTACCATTGACACTTGCAAATTGTTAAGGGTGGGAAATTATTTGTGGGTGTAAAACAGTGCTCACAACAATTCAAGGCCATCACTGAAAATCTTCCAATATACGCTGCTGATATAGGATTTTAAGGTCAGCACTGCTAATGTTTTCAACAGCTAGTACCAGACAGTTTTCCAAGAAAAATATTAGCATTGGCCTTTCTTTTATAATAATTATCACACAATCTGAATATGATGATTCAAATAAATGATAGATGTTAAAGAAGTTTTGCTAATAAAGGTCAAATAAAAGGTTTATTTTTCCTCTTTTTAATTCCATTCAGCAAAGCAATTTTCAAATGCAGCAGATATTCAAATGAAATCTGCACATTCTTTACCAAAGCCTTGGAAAATGAGAATGTTGTTACTTCAAGCTGTTATTTGCCTTGTAAGTTTCCAGTGTGTCTTGGAATGTCTTATTTTCCTTTTCATATGTTCAACATTGAAAAAATCAGAAGCTTCTGTTTCCACTACAGATATCTTCATTAATAATATTATGCTTGTCAGCACCTCAGGACAGGGTTTCATGTCCCTAATGAGCATATGCTAGACATCCTGATATTTCACTTGTGATGTTTTTAGTAGACATGGCCTGAGGCGAGAATTGGCGCAGGACATGGGAGTAGTTGAATGCAATTTCATTTAAAATAAACACGGAAGGGGGAAAATTCCTGTTCCCAAGAGTAATCACCTATGGGTCTGCTCCGCTACAAACTGTGGGGGTAGGGTGACCAGATGTCCTGATTTTATAGGGACAGTCCTGATTTTTGGGTCTTTTCTTATATAGGCTCCTATTCCCCCCCACCATCCCTGTCCCTATTTTTCATATTTGCTGTCTGGTCACCTTATATGGGGGTGAACCAAAGTGCATATTTTAGCAAAGCTGCTACTGTGCTTTATATATACACACTAGCAGCCTGATCCAATGCCCACTGAAGTCTAATAGAAAGATTTCCATACGTGTCTATAGGAATACATGTATACAAATGTTCAATCAGGTTCTAGCTTTTTCCAGGGCTCACCTGTAAGTTGAGCACAAGGACAAGTTCTGTATTTTTATTCATCACCCTTTGCTAAAGTAGCCTTCGTATTTTATTTCCTTGATTGTCAATGTTACTTTTAAAGATGCTGCTAAATGCATTCGCTGGAATTATTTAAAATCTTTCTTATCATGACCATTTGAGCGCTGATGCATTTTAAATAAGCCAGAAGAACAAAAGAAGGATATCTTTTCCTCTTCTCTTTGATCCCCATCCATCAGCTCAACAGCAAGAGTAACAAATTAAGCTTTTCCACCGCTTTCTATCTTGTACTAGCTTCATGGCTTCATTGATCTTTAATCATTTTTGTTCCATGTCATTTTTCACCATGTTTACCCAACACATCCTCAGTCTTCCTCTATTTCTAGTTCCTTGCACATTGGCATGCATCGCTATTTATTGTATCCCCTTAGGGGTCCACTCTTGACATGTGTCCCTCTTTCTTGAATCTCCTATAACAGCATTATTTCTTTCCTGTTTTCTTATCTCTTCTTTTTTTTATTATTTATTTTCTGCAGCCTTGAAACTCAGCATTCCTGTCAGCCAGCTCATTTCTGCAGTCAAAATCTTTTGGTCATCGGCTTTCTTCATACTCTAGTATTCTGACCTAGACAGCAGTAGCTGCATGACAGTTGTCTCATATACACAGGGCTCTGCTTTTATTGAAATGTCTTTGGACTTCCAGATCTTGCAGAATTTTCCGAATGTAGTAGAGGCTAGACCGAGTCTTTTTTTGATGTCATCTTCACAATTCTCATTCTTTATACTAGTCCCCCAAGGATATATTACATAAAACCAAAACCAAAAACTAAATAAAGCAAAAACCAAACTCTGTGTTAAAAGAACGTTAAAGTTGCAAAGACATGTACTTACAAGTTAGGAAATGCCAGAATTAAAGGTTGCCTGTGCAACCTCAATTCTGCTCCCACCGTGTATGCATTATGAAACAGTCTTTAATTACATGATCACATACTATTTTTTCCACAGGACCCCTGTTTTATCTACAGGCTATAGTCATATAGGCTGCGAAGTATACACACACACACACACACACACACACACCATATGTTGAGCCATTCCCTTACTCCCGCAGAACACCCTTGGATGTCAACAGGAGATCTTCCTGAGTATTCAGAATTTAAGGCCCGATCTAAAGTCCACTGAAGTCAATGAAAGTCCTTCACTGGGCATTGGATAGGCTTTTAGGTCGGAATTCAGGACTGGGTGCATTAAACCTACCCAAACCTGTGAGGTTCAACGCATCTTTAATTCCCATTGAAGCCAATGTGGTTGAGAGTACCCAGCAACCCTGAACAGGTGCTCACCACCATTCTCCAGTGTCAGGCCACTGTAGCACTTCTGGGATTAGCATTCACAATGTAACCCCTTTGGGGTTTAGAGAGCATGGCCCCTTTACATCTTTTTCCCAGGGGGGAGGGGGAGAGTGAGGAAAAAAGGAGGGAAACTCCACGGGGCGGCACTGGAGCTCCAGGGAGGGAGAGAGGCAGCCGGCAGGCCCTGGAGAAGTGAAGCAGGGAGAACCTGCCTGAAGCCTGGGAAGGCCATGGCGGCCGATCGGGGACAGCCCAGGACAGGAGCCAGGAGGAGCCTTGTGCCAGGGAGGAATCGCCCGAGAAGGACAGGCCGGAGCTGGACCCAGCATCACGTCTGCCCAGAGCTGGGTGGGACTGTGAGTACTGGGGCTTGTGACTCTGCATTCGGAACAAGGAGGGAGGCTGTAGCTAGTTAAGTGGGGAGGGGGTCGCTCTGTGGGGCTTTGCAGAGAGCGGCAGAAAAGGATACCAGAGGGGTTTGCTGGGGAAAGTTCACTGGCACCAAAGATGACCAAGAGCCCCCAAGACTCACCAAGGGACTGGAACTTTGCCCAGGACTCCCGAACTCTGAGTGCAGACGCATTGCTCAGTGTCTGCCCTTCCAGACTGTGCTACCACTGGGCCTGTGGGGCCTTGGTTTAAATGCAACCCTGTTTTACTGCTCCCCCTGTCTTTCCCCTTGTTTTTTTTCTCCTCTCATCCCTCTGTAAATAAATATCTCCCTTTGTTATATCCATTGTACTTTTCCTGTGGGTGGGTGTGTTCACTCTGGGGGGTTTGGAACAGGTGCCCCTGGGATGGAAGGGATTTCTCCTGCTGCCTTCCTGCGCGCGCCTTCTCTTGACCAGAGCTGCCTGCAGAGCAGACTCCGTCTTGTCCACGAGGGCGCTAAAGTTACACTTACGGTGTCCCTTGTCCAAGAGTGGGAATGCTCTGATGCTGAGAAGCAGAAACGTGTGCTTGAGAGTCTGAGGGGACCTGCCATGCGACTTATCCGAGCCCTGAAAGACTCCCAACCAGCTGCCACAGTGTAAGACTATTTAACTGCTCTTGAGAGTGTCTACGGTGCTACTGATAGCAGTGAAGACCTGTATTATCGTTTCCTCCATACCTATCAGGAGCCCCACGAACGGATTGTTGGATTTCATCAGGAGACTAGAGGATTTGCTACAACAGGTAGTGCAGAAGGAGGGCATCCCCACCAAGCACATTGATTCCGCTAGGTTGGACCAAATCCTTCGGGGCACCCGACAGGATGGGTTGATGTTGTGGCGACTGCAGCTGAGGGAGCGGGCCCCAAATCCACCACCATTCCACAAGCTCATTCGAGAGGTACGTGAAGAGGAGGAGCGATGGTTGCAAGTGGATGCAGTGGTGCAGCCGAAGATGGCAGGGAGTCACACCACCACAGTGCTTGGAGAGATGGAAGACGCCCCGTCAGTGGCAGCAGCACTGAGAGATTTGACCCGAGAAGTGGCCATGATGAAGACTCAGGGACATACTGTGCCATCCTCAAGAGGGGAGAGTAGCAGAAGGGGTGATAGCCATCGAGAAGGTTTCTGTTATAACTGTGGAAGAGATGGTCACTATGCCTTGGACTGCCAAAACAAGACAGATCATGCAAGGGTATCTCAGAGATTGCAGCAGACCATTAGGAAGCTTCAGGGAAACACCAACAGGGCTTGGGGAAGGAGCAACCCAAGACCCTGAAATTCCAAGGCTTCCCAGAAAAAACCACAAAGGGGTTACACTAGCACAGGGGTCGGCAACCTGCGGCTCCCGGCTCGCCAGGGTAAGCACCCTGGCGGGCCGGCCTGGTTTGTTTATCTGCCGCGTCGGCAACTTCGGCCGATCGCGGCTCCCACTGGCCGCGGTTCGCGGTCCCAGGCCAATGCGGGAGGCAGGAAGCCGCGGCCAGAACACCCCTCGGCTCGCGCCGCTTCCTGCCTCCCGCATTGGCCTGGGACCGCGAACCGCGGCCAGTGGGAGCCGCGATCGGCCGAAGTTGCCAACGCGGCAGATAAACAAACCGGGCCAGCCCGCCAGGGTGCTTACCCTGGCGAGCCGGGAGCCGCAGGTTGCCGACCCCTGCACTAGCACCAGTCTGTGGAGTAAAAAGCACACAATATGTTATAACAGCTGGACAAAATCCAACATCACTGGCAATTCATTGTCCCCACAGCCCCACCTCATTTTCCACAGGAGTCCAGCAGAGTTTAGAATAATATTCTGAGAAAACTTAAGCATAACACTGTGTGGAAATAACATAGCAGATGCCACAGCAATTGGAGGGCTCTCAGTACCTGGAAGCACATGGTAAGCACACTGAAAATATCAGTCAATGCGGAAACACGAAGCTTCCAGTTCTATGTACAAGCAGCCTCTTTTCCTAATGTTATTGTTTTTAACATTCAGATGACAATGAAGATAACTGCAATTTCTTTATACCTGTAGCAAGAGGGCAGCTGGGGTTGGTTCTAGCAGAAATTCTACAGTGACACAGCTAGACACAATGACTTTAGGGATATGACTATTTGTCTTATTCTAATAAAGTTCCTAGTAACATGGTAGCAGAGATTGACTCTTTGTGTGTTTATTTTGACCAATGTCCTAGGACAATGCTCAGGAATGTCCCTTGAGCACAGGTACCTAATGAGTAGAATGGGTTGAAACATGGGAAAAAGTGTTGTGAACAATTTATCCCTTTTCTTCATTAAAAAGTGTCAAAATTGTCACCCAGCTGTATTAGGGACATTTATGAAGCCTAAATTCTCAGTATTGCCAATTTTCTGCCTGATCCTTTACCACTGACTTCAACAGGTGCTGGATGACACGCTTAGGTCCCAACTAATCAAATACCCACACATCCTTCACTTGAAAAACATTGGTTGTCCCACTGAGGTCAATGGGGATACTCACATGCTTTGAGTTGTGACCATGCTTAAGGATCATGCTGAACCTGACCTTCATATTGTTCCTTTCCATAAAGTTATTAAGGAAGTGGTATTATTTTGCTGTTCCCAATGGCTGCTCTTTTCTTCACTGTGACCACAATTAGCACTCTTGGTGTCCAGCCAGCCCCCACTAAATAGCACAAGTACTTAAAAATTACTCTCCGCGTCTACATTTAGGGGGCAAAGAACCAAGTTTGCCTCACCTTCACAATCAATAGATGATCCCAGATGGATAATGAGTTCTTTTGACACACAGGCAGTCTTGGCTACCTTTAATTGTTGCAAGCTCTCCTTTAATCTATAAAATGTGAGGATATTTAGTCTAAAAGACCTTGTTTTGTGGGGTAGGAAATAAATTCAGACATTTCCACCGCAATTCAGATTCAAAAGGTGAACTGCTGAGATTGTATGGACTCAATTAACATAATTATACTAATTCTGCGAACACCCCGTCGCTTCATTGTACTACATTAGCTGAAAAAACATTCTCACATAGCCAGCTCCTTCCTGTTTCATTTTGGTATTTTCCCATTAAGCATTTACATCCCCAAACATTTAAAGGTCTGATCCTGTTCCTTTCAGAGTCAATGACAAAACACCCACTGAGTTGGCAGGGAACAAGATTGGGCTGTATGTGTTTTAATTTTAAAACAAATCACATGCTTATCTACATTTTTATCGTGAATTCTAAATGCAACCCATTTTGCCACTTAAACGATCATGCAGTTTTTGTTGTTTTTTCCCTCACCCCGCTATTATCTTTGTAATAATTTAGCATATAAATGGAAGCCAAATTATTCTGTCTCCTGTCCAGATTGACAGATGAGATACTGTTCCTTAATTTTCAAAGAGCAGCACTGATGAGTTTCACTATCTAATGGGAGACGGTGATGGGTTTTTCAACGGAGAGTGTCAGATTGATGAGTTTAGACTGATGACCCTTCATGAAAGGAGATGCCAGCTCCAGTGGGGCAGCACATGCTTAGTAGAAAGTATTTAAACACATGATGGATAAAGATTTTTAACTCTAGAAAGGCATATATCTAATGTAACAGATATTTCACAAAACAAGTCCAGAGGCTGCTTGGAGAGATTTTTAAAGGAAGTTTGCTCTGTTTGTTCTTACACATAGAACCTCAGTAAACCAGATTTAACTGTAGCTTGCAAATTACATCAGTAAACTAAGGTTAATAGATTAATGATTTTCTCATGAATGTGATGTATTGGGAAGACACAAACATGAAGGGCAAGAAGGGTGTACAGGAATTGCATAAACAATGGGTTGTTGTATACGTTAAGACTGTGTTACTTCTTGGGTCTTAACTAACTGGTAGAATGGATTTTGCATTGGTGATGATAATAGAATCCTGCTAACTCAGAGACTTACTTTTGGAGCTCAAGCGATTGTTGAGTGCAGGAAGGTACACAAGAGAAGAAGAGTTCATGGGAGAAGAAAGATTATAATAATAACCAAGAGTCATTACCCATTGGACCAGGGATAGATTCTTCCTCACTTGATAGAGGAATTTTCTACAGCACTCAATGTTGGCCTCACTAACATGTTCTCACTGAAGCCAATTAGGTACTTTTCCATTGACTTCTATGGTCGCAAAGTTAGTCGAATACTGAGCTCTTTCGAAAATCCCAGCTGAAGTCTTTAGAACAAAATGGGATACAACAAAAGATATAGTCTTTTAAATTATTGGGCTTGATGCTGGTATTAGTAGGTTCCGTTTGATGTTTTGTATTATGCTGGAGGTCAGATTAAATGCTCTGGCCTTCCAACCTATCAATCTATAAAAGTCTTAAATGGGAAACAGGGATCCATGTATTAAGAATGGAAAAATCCTGCTTTCATTTACATTCAGAGCTGGTTGAATTATTCACTTCAAGCCACTAATCCATTCAGTTTGGACTCTCTCCCGTCCACCTAAACAGAGCACGATATCTATGAATCAATCCCATTTGTTTGATGCTTTGTGCAGACATGTTTCAACCTATGGATTCCTTGAACGCCTTTTGCTGCAATCATTTATTTGATATTTGGAATTTGCTCTGGGAGCTGTGTGATTGGACACAAGTCACATGGGATTGTTTCTGTTTCCTTATTGGAAGAGCAAACTTTGATAGATTAGAAAGTATCCAGCAATTTGACACTGCTAAACAAAAGATCCAATTGCAATATCTAACCCTCAGGGGCATTATGTGGACTTGCAACATTCCCTGTAGATTTTTGGGACCCCTAATCAGTGCATGGATTAAAATGTAATAACTGAATTGTGTTTATGGACTGATATAATCTTGCTCCATGTACTGTGATCCTTGCTCCATGTACTGGGATCCATTTCCCACTGTCTTACTCCAGATATTTCAAAAAGTCACTCCCTTCCCCTATGTTCCATGATGATATTTGAGGTCTGCTGGGACAAAGCCTCTGTCTGTCTCTGGGACATGGCTTGATGAGATTGGCAGCAAAGCCTTATCTGTTGCAAAACCCTGCTTCTGAAACTTGATCCCTCAGAGCCGGAATGTGATGAGTTTCATATAATGCAACAAAGATACTGGCTTTTGGCTGAACATTTAGTTTGGCTGTTTGGTTTGTTTATTGTTGTCTTGATTTGTTTAATACATTGGGGTGGGTAGGAAATTTTATGAAGAACAGGAGCTTGTCCAGCTCTCTTCATTTCTGTATGTTTTAATAACCAATGCTGCTGCACGGTGCCCAGCTGCAGTATTTGGGTTACAGTGCTAGATAACACATAACGGGCCAGATTGCGCCTAGCAGACATGCAAGCCAGCGTAACTGTGGGAGGCATTTTTGCAGGGGCAATTTAATAGGCAATACCTGAAAACGTCTCCCCTGTGAAACACAGGAAAATAACCAAATGGACACGACAAAAAGACTCATGAAACACTGGCGTTTGAGTCCTCTGCACTTGCAGATGAATGGAATAAAGAATTCATAGAGTGTCACACCTTGTAGTCCTTACCCAGGCAAAAACTCCTGGAAGAGCATGGGAGTCTTTGCAACTGTAGGGAATTCAGCCCAATAGTAACAGATTATACTTCTTGTGCATAGCTGAGGCAGTTTAGAGTTCTACAGCTGCTCCAGCTGATGGCGGTCACCTCTCTTTCAGACTCGGAGCAGGTCATCTCATTTCATGAGTGCAAACCCACTGGGCTCATCAGCCCCAACACTTCGACCAGTCATGGTAACTTTGTATAATGCCCTCAGTTCTATTAATAGAGCAGGTCTAGGGACCGAATGGCTAGGCAGCAGTTCTGCAGAAAAGGACCTAAGGGTTACAGTGGACGAGAAGCTGGATATGAGTCGACAGTGTGCCCTTGTTGCCAAGGAGGCTAACAGCATTTTGGGCTGTATAAGTAGGGGCATTGCCAGCAAATCGAGGGACGTGATCGTTCCCTTTTATTCAACATTGGTGAGGCCTCATCTGGAGGACTGGCCCAGTTTTGGGCCCCACACTACAAGAAGGATGTGGAAAAATTGGAAAGAATCCAGCAGAGGGCAACAAAAATGATGAGGGGGCTGAAGCACATGACTTATGAAGAGAGGCTGAGGGAAACTGGGATTGTTTAGTCTGCAGAAGAGAAGAATGACGGGGGGATTTGATAGCTGCTTTCAACTATCTGAAAGGGGGTTCCAAAGAGGATGGATCTAGACTGTTCTCAGTGGTAGCAGATGACAGAACAAGGAGTAATGGTCTCAAGTTGTAGTGGGGGAGGTTTAGGTTGGATATTAGGAAAAACTTTTTCACTAGGAGGGTGGTGAAGCACTGGAATGGGTTCCCTAGGGAGGTGGTGGAATCTCCTTCCTTCGAGGTTTTTAAGGTCAGGCTTGACAAAGCCCTGGCTGGGATGATTTAGTTGGTGTTGGTCCTGCTTTGAGCAGGGGGTTGGACTAGATGACCTCCTGAGGTCTCTTCCAACCCTAATATTCTATGATTCTATGAGGTCTGGTAGTTCTCTCACATGCTTGTTCACTGAGCTGCCAGCTGAGATCCTCAGCTGAGGAAGTGGCCTATTTATGACAATGAAGTTACTTTTGATTTACACCAGTGTGAGTGAGGAGGGAAGTGGGCCAAATTTCTAATCCAAATTCTCTATTGCTGTATAAATTGGCGCAGCTCCAGTTTACCCAATGAAAGGATAACTGTGGGAGGAGGACATGTTAATGCAAAAGTGGAGACTCTCCTATTGGCAATCATTGAGAGCTGTGGTGATTATAGACGTATAACTGTTTTCACTGGCATAGTTCCACTGACTTCAGCAGAGCAATACCCATTTCCACCAGTGGAGGATCTGGCCCACATTCTTCCAAAAGCTTTAAAAGTCCAATGTCAAAATTAAATCTTAACACGGAGATACCTTATCAAAAAGCACTTCTGTGTCAAGGGCTGGAGATAAGGCATCTGCTTGTTATCTGAATCAGAAGGGCCCTTGGGAATGCCAGGAATGATGGAGAGCTACTCATATACTTTTATAATTAAAGCAAGGAGGATTTGATCTGGAATTAATATTTGGAAGCATCCCTTTGTAGCTTGATATTGCAGTAACCTAGGGAAACGTTTCAGGATTCACACGTCGCCCTGCTAATTCCCCATGGTGGGCGATGGACTGGTGTGTAGTGAGGTGGTGTGGCCTCCCACAGACCCAGATGTAGAGGAACCCCAATGCTTGGGTACTACAGGGAATTGATCTGTTCTGAGCCATGAGGATTTGGAGTGTGCAGATTGCATGGAATGGGGTAAACCCGTCATCAGCACACAGCTTGAATGGGATCGGGGAAGGGTGTGCTTAGGAGAATCCTATTCCTAGACCTTCCTTAAGATACTTTGGAAACCGCCCCCCACAGTGGTGCAACTCCATGGGAGGGCAGGATCTGAGGCTGTGGGGGTATGTGCCTCATCTCCAGTGAGGCCTCTGTGCTCTGATATAGGGGCTGGAAGCAGTGAGCCTGCCAATGTGTTACCGTTGCCTTTCACAGGTCTGGGATGTTCTGGGAACTATCACAGTCTTGGTGCTTCTGTAGGAGGACCTGGGCTTTGGGTGTCTTCCTTCTCCACCTAAACAGACTCTTCCCAGATACTTGGGTTGTACCCTGATGGATTGAAATCTCCCATCCTATACAATTTGTCTTATTTGTCAACCAACAGAATTTGTAATTATATAAACAATACAACAACAATCCACGTGAAGGGAGCCTCTGTACTATACAAAGCATGTATAGTACTCCAAAAGTCAATCACCTTGTTTGTTGCTCTAAAAGATGTGCTATAGTTCAAAATAAGAATTCTTTCAGGGACGTTCTAAGGCCTATATTATGCAGGAGGGCAGACTCAAGCCTGGTCTACATAAGGGGGGGATAACGTAGCTGAAATCGACGTACTTAGATCTACTTACCGCGGTGTCTTCACTGCAGTAAGTCAACAGCTAATGCCCCCCCATCAACTCCGCCTGCGCCTCTCACCCTGGTGGAGTACCGGAGTCGACGGGAAAGCGCTCGGCGGTCGATTTATCGCATCTAGACTAGACGTGATAAATCGACCCCCACTGGATCGATCACTGCCTGTCAATCCAGCAGGTAATGTAGACAAGCCCTAACTGATCACAGTGCTCCCTGCTGGCCTTAAAACCTACTACCGTCTGCCTTATCTTTCTTGACTGTAGAAGCTGCCAGTCAAATGCTTGCTACAAATTTACCTCCAAAATTAATTATTAGGCCTGCACGGTAATAATTTCCTTCTGAGAATAAACACAGGTTGAGCTGAGTAAAAAATCAGGAATAATTCAGTTGAAGTCAGTGGGGTTACACCAGAGTTAAAAACAGTGGAGCGGAGTATGGAATCATACCTGGTAACGTTGGCTTGTGTCCAACCAAGGAAGCCAATAGGGAAATATCAGTTTATCTCACTTTACTGTTGCATTAAGTATCATATTAGATCGGAGGTGGGCAAACTACGGTCCGTGGGCCACATCTGGCCTGCGGGACCATCCTGCCAGGCCCTCCCCTGCTGCCACTCCCCCAACCCATGCCGTCGCACAGGCAGCACTCTGGGCGGCGGGATTGCACGCTTCTGCCGAGCAGTGCAGCAGCTTGTCTGGCTCCAGCCAGGCAGCACGACTGCCAGACATGCTGCTCTGAGTGGCATGGTAACGGGGTCGGGGGGGTTGGATAAGGGGCAGGGTGTCCCAAAGGGTATTCAGGGGACAGGGAGCAGGGGGCGGTTGGATGGGGCGGAGGTTCTGGGGGGCAGTCAGGGGACGGGGAATGTGGCAGGGGGTTGGATAAGTGTGGGAGTCTCAGGGAGCAGGGGTGTGGATAGGGGTCAGGGGATGGGGAACGGGGGGGTTGGATAGGCATGGGGTCCCGGGGGCCTGTCAGGGGGTGGGGGTGTGGATAGGGATTGGGGCAGTCAGGGGACTGGGAGCAAGGGGGTTGGATAGGCGGTGGGGTCACGGGGGGTGGTTAGGGGTGGGGGTGGTCAGGAGACAAGGAGCATGGGGGGTTGGATGAGTCAGAGGTTCTGAGGAGGGCAGTCAGGGGGCAGGAAGTGGGAGGGGTCAGATAGGGATCGGGGGACAGGCTGTTTGGGGAGGCACAGCCTTCACTACCTGGCCCACCCCAATGTGGCCCTCGAGCCAAAAAGTTTGCCCACTCCTGTATTAGATAAAGGTAATAATTGGAGAGATACTAATCTCCTAGAGCTGGAAGGGACCTTGAAAGGTCATCAAGTCCAGCCCCCTGCCTTCACTAGCAGGACCAATTTTTGTCCCAGATCCCTAAGTGGCCTCGTCAAGGATTGAACTCACAGCCCTGGATTTAGCAGGCCAATGCTCAAACCACTGAGCTATCCCTCCCCTAGGGAGGGAAAAATGTCATTGTTTCATTTTGTATTTTCTCCAAACACTACAGCTTTTCATTAGCTGTTTTTCCCCTGTGATTTTGGTTTTTGTTTTTTTGTTGGTTTGGATTTTTTAGTAAATGCTATTTTTTCCCAGCAGTTTATGACTTTTTCAACCGAATTCCCGATCTCAGATACCTAAAAGGCCATGGTCATCTTCTTCTTACGCTTTTAAATTCGAAAATTATCTGCTTAGAAGTTATAATCTATTATTTGGCTTCGAAGGGCCACATTCAGATGTGGTACAAAAAAGTTCTACTCCACTGAAGTTATACTGTACTCACACCAGGTCTGGCTTTCCTCCAAATGTACATTTAAATGATGATGCTGAGACATAATGGTAATTAAAGTCAACAGAACTAAACTAATTTATATCAAATGAGAATCTTGTCCAAAATAGGCACCACTTTTTTGTCCCCCATACTGACTTTCCAAGACTAATCACACTGCCCAGATATTTTTAATTTCATCATTCATCAGAGGATGTTACAGGTAAGTGATCATAAGAAACAGTAGGTGTGTTTCCCTGATGGCCAAGAGAATTTGCACTATGTGTTGGCTGTTTCTTTCCCAAGCATTATATTGATACAATATCACTATCATGCACCCAGTTCTAATTAGATATTTTACTGATGCTACATCAGAGATCTCATTTAAGTTCTACATTTCATGTTACAGAGGTTAAAATACTATTGCACCCTTCAGTAGGGGAGCTGTAGTCACACATCATCCAAGCCATTTAATCTACTTAACTTTTCTATATTCTACTCTATTTGCAGCTGGAGCTCTCGGGGGTTCTTCAGCGGCAGTAGATGTGGCAGTCATTGGAGGTAAGTATTCGACTGTATTTGAAAGTTTGATTAGAACAGCGTTCCTCAAACTGGGGTCCAGGGACCGCTGGGGGTCCACGAGGGTACTCCGGGGGTCCACCGGCCCCACTGATCAACTCCACCTCTTCCCTCCCTCAACTCCTCCCACTCACTCCCTGTGCCTCCTGCATGCCAGGGAACAGCTTGTCAGCGGTGTGCGGGAGATGCTGGGAGGGAGGGGGAGAAGCGGGGACAAGGCACTCGGGGGAGGGGGCAGAGAAACAGGGAAGAGGAAGGTGGGAAGAGGTGGAGCGGGGGTGGGGCCTTGGGGGAAGAGGTGGAGTGGGGGTGGGGCCTATGGCTGAGTGGGGGGGATCTGGGGGTCCGTGAAAACTTTTAAATCAAAATGCTAAAGTTTGAGAACCGCTGCATTAGAAGAAAACAGGGCTCTTGCCATCCTGTAACATCCCGTGCTTGGTCAGCCTTTTATAGACATCGCTGTGCAGATACTATGCAGTATTCAAAAATGAAATCAGAAAAGTCCCAATCCAACAAAACACTTAATTACAGACTTAATTTGGAAGCTTAATTTTAAATTTTCTGTAGCGTTTGCATGCGTAAAGTTAAACGTGTGCTTAAATACATGGCTGAATTAGGATCCCAGAGTGTGCTCTCTCTCTCGCTCTCTCTCTCTCCATCTCTCTCTCAGGAGACAGGGTGTTACTATGTTCTACAGAGTCACTCTCCACCAAGCAGGATTTGAAGGGTTAAATCTTCCAAGAAGCTTCATCCCAGCCTCTAATTTTTTACCTGTGGCCAACCGAGGAGAAAAGTGATAGAATTTAGACATCTAATGGCCTGGGGCCTGATTCTGATCTCATTTATGCCATGGGGAAGCAGGAGTGACTCCCCATTGAGGTGAATGGAGTTACACCAATGTGAGACTGACGTGAGAACAGAATCAGGACACTTAAATCCAACATTTGCACCGGCAATTACTTGCCATTGCCTGTGCGTAATTTATTAGAGAGGTCACGTTTCAGGTGCAGAATAAAGGGGAATTTTAAATAAAATGGCCATGCTTTCTGGGAGGGAATCAAATATTCCAGGATCTGCCTGGATGTTAGGGTTTCGATGCACAGGGGCTGTCCATATGTTAATGATAATTGTCTATAGCTAGACAAACTCAGACTGGCAATAAGGTGTAGATTTTTACCAGTGAGGGCAATTAACCATTGGAACAATTTATCAAGGGTCATGGTGGATTCTCCATCGCTGACCAATTTTAAATCAAGATGAGATGTTTTTCTAAAAGATCTGCTCTAGGGATTATATTGGGGCAGTTCTCTGGCCTGTGTTATACAGATCAGACTAGATGAACACAAAGGTCCCTCCTGGCCTTTTATTTGCTTCGGCACGAGACGTCGGCAGAATTTCCACAGTCTTGGAGTGGGAGGATGCCACTGAGCTGGCAATTCCCTGCTTGTGCTCCAGCACAACTCACCTGTACCCCCAAATCCATCCCTGGGAAGCAGAGAAGGAGGTGGAAATGGTGATGTTTAGCCTTCCCCCGACCGGTATCTATATGTCTTTCACTGGCCCTGTGCATCTGGAAGGGGTATGTATGGCCATGAGGCAACCGTTTCCCTCTCTTGTCTCCGAAAGGACCTTCCACATCCATCTGTGTCTAGATTCCAGATCATGTCAGAACCTCAGTAATCGGCTCTTTGCTGAGTTACACACGCTGTAGTCCCACAAATGATGATACTCGCCCCAGAGTTCAACAAAGAACCAATAGTCGGGCACTCTAGTGACCTCTTACCTCATTGAGCCAGCTCATCAGCTGGTGTAAATCAGGGTAGCTTCATTGATTAGAGCTACGCCAATTTATACCAGCTGGTGATGTGGCCCATTATTTTTACAAAATATACAACACATTTCCTAGAGTTCTATTCAAGCACTCTCATACATTTAAACTAACTACAGTTGTCAGGCTAAATGAGCAAAGCACTGAACATGGAGAAATGCATTATCCTGGCCTTTTGATTTTCATTGTGTTTGTTCACTTCCCTGCTCACTCTCTCATTTCAGTAATTCACCAGGGGTATCCCAATCATTAGTGCAAATTAGTGAGGTTCTGATGTATTTCCCTCAGGTTCTAGCTCCTGTAACTTTAATTTCAGTTTCCTGCAAACCAGTGGAAGGTAAATTGAATTGTGCTTCGTCTCCTGGGCTTATTAATAGTGTGCCATATCTAAAGCCTATTTAAGCCCATTGTGTCAAGGGATACCAATGTAATCCAAAAAAATTGAGAGAGCCTCTGGTGGAATCACATTATTATTGTAACCTCAACTTCTTTACATGAGCAATTCTCTTTCTGAAAGCAGGAACGTCAGTCACCATAAAAGCTGGAGGAGCTAGTTAACATAATTAGGTACAACTAAAATGGTCTCCTGCCTTAGTCCTGGAAGTGTTGCCAAAATTCTCCCCTCACCATTGTTTTCATGCCAATATTCTCGTATTACTCACCCCCATTCTCATGTCCCTACAAGTGAGCTCAGGCTCACTCTGCAATGATGTGATACCCTTGGAAAGCCCATTGACCCTTTTGCTATTTTGGCATTATGCACTATATGCCTCCTATCACTTTTAAAACAAACTTTGTATGTATGGATAATTTAAGCACTATACCCGGATGTACAGACACTTTTCTCAACCTATATATTCTAAAATATTTTAACATTAGCTTAAATAAAATTTGTAAGTATGACAGGGTTTCCCCCCCCGAGTTAAGACAATCAATGCTGCTCATATCCTTATCTAAGGGCTACTTGGAGACTACGTGTATGGCAAGTAGGGTGACCAGATGTCCCGAGTTCATAGGGACAGACTCGATATTTGGGGCTTTTTATTATATAGGCTCCTATTACCCCTCACCCCCGTCCCAATTTTTCACACTTGCTGTCTGGTCACCCTAGTGGCAAGTCAGGGTGTCAATCTACAGCAGACTCGCTTGCTGTATACTAAGTGGCCGTGTGGCCCCAGCTACCACACACTAAAAGTCCCATAGTGTGCTTCGACGTATTACTGTTTGATACACTGCTGCAGTACATCAAAGAGCACTATGAAACTTTTATTCCATGCTAGCAGGGCCAAGACAGTGTGTGGCAGATTTCCTCCCTGGCTTGCCACACATGAAGTCTCTGTGTAGACATGACCTGATTACTTGTCTAGCAGGACATGCTTTTCTTGTGTTTGTTGTACAGATTTCATACAGCTCATACATTGCGTACACAGTCTAAAAACGGGCTTTCCGTGGGATGGTGAGCACAGAAGTCAGGAGAGGCCGATTCCTGCCCCTTACCTTGGATCAAGAATGTGGGACAGACACAGGGTCACGTTGGCTGCACCTTCCTTGGGCTTTGCCCAGTGGCTCTGCATCGTTCATAGACCTGTGAAGAGTGCTTATGCCTTAGAATTGCCAACTCTCATGGTCTTGTTATGACTTTTGTAATATTTAGCATATTCCTTAAAGCCCCAGCCCCTGGAGTCATGTGAATACAGGAGAATCTTGGCCATCGTATATAGAACAAAATAAGTTTCTAGCCATCCAGGTGCACAAAAAAGCTTAATCTGGGACCTGAGTGCACCCCAAAGGCTCAAAACCCAAAAGGCAAATAAAAAGCCCAAATATATTATTTTAAAATACACATGACTTTTAAGCCAGTCTCATTATTTGGGGCAGGGGGAGTCTGACTTATGATTTTTGAATGCTTGGGATTGGCAGTACACTGCTTCCCTGGCATCTCCTTCCTGGCTCTCACGCTGCTGAAGAGCTGTGAAGTGCCAAGGCATGCAGAGCTCCCCATGGCTTGGCTTGGCTTCATACTCCTGCAGCAGGAACTGCAGCAGTACAGGTTCTGTGCAGGGCTTTTTCACATGCACATTCAGGTTGCCTTTAGGAAGCAGCATTTCTGGTCCAGATAGAGGCATTGCAAGCGAGTAGCTAGTCCTGGAGGAGCAAGCATCTACACAGGATTCCTCATCTCCGGTGTCACTTCACCAGTCACTAGAAACTGTTTGTTTAATTAGAGCACAGGATGTGGAAGCTAGTAAATACAGAACAGTGCAGGGACATCAAGGGGTCTGTTCCCACCCCATGCTGGGTGCCACCTTAAAAACTTCCATGCCTTCAATTCCTCCTGAAGTCACAGGGAGTTGAGAGCATTCAGCATGGTGCATGATCAGAATCACCTGGAAGTAAGTTGAATTAGCACCAGCGTGCTAACCAGCTCACACAATTTTTTCTTTTAGATTGCCTTGTTTCTTCTCAATTTGGGATGAATTTGTATCCACGTATTGAATATTAGCCAATTCATTTGGAAGCAGACTGAATTTTTGCATGGATTTCTGCAATACTTTTACTCAGGCCTGGATTGCTGAAATTCTGCCTATCGAGATATTTATATAGACCTCCCATCCCTGCCATGTCTGAGTGCGTTATGATGTATTATCCATATACTTCCCCCCCTACTGAATACCCCTGGTTACATTATGTCCCGGTGTAAAATGTAGGCTGTATATGATTGCTCGCTAAGCAATTCAAATGGTTCTCCCCTTCTAGGTGTCATTGCAGCAGTGGCTATTGTCCTAATCTGCCTGTTGATCGTGATGCTCCGATACATGTACAGGCACAAGGGCACCTACCACACGAATGAAGCAAAGGGAACTGAATTTGCCGAAAGTGCAGACGCTGCGCTGAAAAATGACCCGGCTCTCCAGGAGGCTGTGGATGAGAGCAAAAAGGAATATTTCATCTGAGAGCAAAGGGAAGCCACACTGAGACTGCCTTAGTGGTTCTTTCCCCAAGGGAATAGGCCAGAAATGCTACATCAACGAAAGCACTAAGATATGGATATGGCAAGGATAGAAGCAAGCATCCTAACTGAAATGCTACTCCCCCCACACACACACTCCCCATGAAGAACGGAATGCCAGATACCTGGCTGTTGATTTTATTAGCCACACAGCTGGTCACAGCTGAATTCAGTATCAGATCAGAAGAAATAAAATCTCAGTCTGAACGATAAACCGATACCAGCTAATGATATCAAATGTCAAACCTTGACATTTGGTCAAAATAGCAGATGCCAATGGAAAACATTCTCTTAGCATTAATGATGCCTCCTCTGTCAATATTATACAGAACTATCTGAAAATGCATTTTCAGTGGTAATAGAACAAGTGTTAAACCCGATAAAAGCTGAGGTTAGTGGAACAAAAACTGGTCTATAGTCCAGAATCCCGCCCCCCTTAAATGTGCACTTTGCCAGGTGTGATGTTTTCCTCCCCAGCCCTCTTCCTTCCCCCCCCACCCCCCCCCGCCACTTTGTTTTTAAGTCAAGGACATGACACACACAACCCCCATAGGAAAAATATGGAACACTTAAGAGTGACGGATTTTTAGCTAGCTCTGCGTGGTGACTTGAGGATTGCAAAGTGTTAGAATTTACAGTATATAGTAGGTAATGACCACTAGACTTAAGAAAATGATCCCAAATAGCTATTTGGCTCCTTTCATGCATACGTAAGTAGGTCAATAGTTATTGGCTAGTGCCAGCCTTCTGAAACAAATGCTCTCCACTCGATTTGGAATGAGAACTCTGGCCCTGATGTTTATTTATTTATTTCATATTGGAGAATTCTTTCAAAAGCCTGCTGACATTTGGGGGAATTGAGTCAGAACACAGACATAAATAATAGTTAGAAATGTAACTGTAATGCTACCCGGGAGCAGTTTGTCCATTTGAATCCCATTCTGTTGTATTGATCTTTCTCTCTTGTGTGCCCCTCCCAGCTTTTAAATATATCTTGCTTTTCAAGCAGCCTCAGATACAAAAAAATTCCATTGAGCATCAGCTCTTTAAAAAAAAAATGGACGTGATCTGTAAAATGAAAGATCCTGTTCATCACGTAAGAATTCACTGTGATGAATTTCTTCACTACAGCAAGCTCTCTGTCTCACGGAAACCAACAGGTAGTCCTGGAAATAGGATTAACTGTCCTCTGCACCTGTTTATCGCCAGCTAGGTTTATGCCCTTAATTATCCCAAATGAGTGTGTGTGGGGGGGAGGGAACAATTAATAACAAATGTGCCTTCGATCAACTACCCTGTTTTAAATCAATAGTTTTCTATGTTTTCCTGTTTAAAAAATATGACAGAGAGACATCTACAATTGTGCTTTCACAGCTTGGTGGCTTCATCTTCTCCAAAGATCTTCATTTTATGACACTGAAGCCAGACTGGCTCCTAGAGACCAGCTTAATTCACCAGCGTTGGCCATACAACTACTAGAGGAGACCAGATCTCCAGGAGAAAATACTTGAGGAATCAAGTAGATTTGGTGAAGGAAGGGGACAGTTTTGTCTCTTTAATTACATCCTCAAGGCTGCTCAGTACGTACAGGAGCAGGACTTTGCAGTAGGAGAGTCCTAAGGATTGAATGTTGGCTAATGTTGAATCTTTGTGCTGTATGCTTTTAACCAAAGAAAATCAAAACCATGCCAACTTACTAAAAGCTTGGGACCAAATTCCACAGACCATTGTACAATGATATCATATACATCAGCCCACACGATACTAAAATCCTATAGTCCACCACTAACACAATTCAAATGTTATGGTGTCATGTACTTGATTTTTTTATTCACGTTACCACTTTAATCCTTTCACTGCCGCTTTTGAAATAGGAATAAACTTGTGTGATTGTTTTGGGTGGAAGAAACTGATTAACCTTAGCAGCGGGAGTATACTTCTGTGCCTGCATCCCCAGAAAAGGAGCTGGGGGAAGGGGGAGGAAAGGGACATCCTCTTCTTGAAGGTGCAGAATTCACGTATCTACTATGAAGTTAAATTCTTCATCGACCTAAAAAAATACATAAGCTTACGCCCTGGATAGGCCCAGGAACCCAGTCTGGAAACAATGTAAACATTCCCTATGGATGTGAGGGTGGGCGGAACATACACCCCATGTCATACATGAGGCCAGGGACAACCCCCCCTCCCAAAAAAAAATACTTCCAAGAGGCATAGCGGGCCAGGCTCTATTAAACCTTTTCCTTAAAGCAAACTTCCTGAGTCAACCTTATATCCCCTTATTTCTACCTTGCATCTATCCAGCCCCACACCAGCCAGCTGTGGCTGCTGAGAAGAACTTACGCAATAAAGGTTTGTTTGAAGCCTTTCTAGTGGCTGACTGAAACTGTAGTAAATTCTCATCTGAGCAGCCATCTTCTGGATGGACACACAGCAGAACTGAGGTGGTGGTGGGAGGTCCATGGAGGTTGCAAGGAACAAGTCATTTTTCAAGGCTAGGTATTGTTACTAAGCTACTAAGGAACCATGGGATACCTGAACAGCTGCACAAGATACACCAGAGTGCGTTTTTATTTATTAATGGGGTGGATGGACCAAGCCAACCAAGCCTGAGAGTCATCTCCAGTTGTGGGACTGATGGCCATCAGGTAGCTGTTAGTCATAAAGGAGTGGTGTAAATTGGCTTCAATGGAGTTATGCTGATTTACATCAATTGAGACTCTGGCCCAGTATGTGACTATTTAGGCCTCAAATCTTTGGCTATGGTCCTCCTTAGTAGGTTACTTCATTTCTGTATGCCATTTTCCCCACATTCACGCAGCCAGCTGAACAATCCAAGTATACAATAACTACATCGTCTACCCATCACCAATGAGCCTTTTAGAATATTTTAGAACAGTAACTTTGGCGCTAGTCATGTTTTCAGTTGTTTTTTCAGGGTTCTTTCAAGTTCAGCGATTTTGACTCACGCACCCAGAACAGAGAGCAGAGCAGGGATGTGAGGGGTTTTTTTGTTTGACTTTTTACGAATCAAAGGATGCTTTGTAAAGAAAGAGCAACATTTAACAGTATCATGAGACTGGCAGAGCTCTAAGGGCCCAATCGCTCATCCTCTACCCACACAATAGTCCCACTGTCTTCAATCAGTTTGGCCTTAAATCAGTGCATTACAAAATTCTCATAACTTTTAGGGCTAATTTGCAAAACTTCCCTCTCTGTACGCCACATGCTGTGCTAAACAGAACACAGTTTGCAATACAGAGGTGCCTCGGTGGGTGGCTATAACTTTGGATCAAAAAGAGCTGATAGATTTTTTAAAATAGCACTAAAAGTTTTCAGTTAGTTACTTACTCCCATTATTCTGTAGCCACCAACTGAGGAAACAGGACACATTTTGTATGAGCAAATGCCAACTATACACCTGGGATGGAGCTGGGTGGGAATTTTTTGACAAAATGGTTTTCTGTCATAAAATGCCGCTTTGTCAAAACAAACTTTTTGTGGGAAAGGGTTGGTTTTAACAAAAACTTTTTTGGGGGGAGTTTTCTCTGGTCCAGGATGGAATTTCTGGTCCAAACCAGAGACACTCCAGAGTACTCTGCTGCTTGAATTCACCTGGGTTCAAGTCCTTAGTCCAAATCAGTCAGAGCACAGTTCTGAACCTAAGTCTCACACACCTGAGCTGAGTGACTAAACCACCAGGCTATTCTGGGGCAGGGGAATCTAGTTCTCTTTTTTCTGGGTTCCCCCTACCCCCCCTCAAAAAAATCAAAACAGTCTTGGTTTCATCCCAGTGCAAAATGGGAAATTTTTAGAAATCTCAAAAATTTCCACAGGATAGGAAAACCATTTCACACCCAGCTCTAGTTTGGTACAGATGCTCCTGGTGTAGTGCTCTCTAATAACTGACAGTCATTGGTCCAGCAGGGACCACTTTGTACATAATGTCTCTGTTCCGAAGCACCAGTCGGTCTTCAATATGCATTTTCAGTGCCTTTGAAACTTTGTATCGAATCCTCAAATATTTGCTATTTTTCAAACTGATGCAGTTGTGGAAACATTAAGGCTTTTTTAAAATAAAATAAGATAATAGCTAGTGTTAAGAAATAAGGCTGATAACTTAATTAGAAAAAGCTTGTCTGGAAAGATTCCTGTTGATGTCAGTGGGCTTTAGATTGGGCTCTGGAGATTTAAACAGGTCTCATTGGAACACTGCGTTGTTTGTGAAGAAAAATAAAGCTATTTTCAAAATCCATCCTCTAGTCTAGATTGAAGTGAGTTATGTGGACATCTGTTGCTCTACTGGATTTACATGGCACCAACACCTGATCTTATACTAGTCACAGTGTTTAGTCTAGGGCTGTGCAAACATTACAGGTGCTTCGCTACAGTGGTGTAACCCCATTACCAACAGTGGCATTACACCGGCATTACTGAGAACAGAATTTTGCCCATAACCATTCAGTCCAACTAGCGGCCCTGCCTTGCTCTGTTGATGGGAATGCTTATCTAAGCACTTCCAGATGCCAACCACTATCGGTGCCAATGTGGGACAATCGGCCAGTGTTTTGTCACTGAAGCTGTGCCCTACCCTTTCATTACATAGTTAACGTTCCCAGCACCTTGGCCTACTCTCATCAGTGAACGTGAGGGAATAACAACCGAGATGAATGCATCCCATTCTCTTTCTAGGCAGTTGGTCAATTTCTGCCACACCTCCCGCCCCATGCAATTCTATTGACTTCAGCTGCAGTATTGTCAATCTGGCCAAATAGACACACAAGCCCACAGATGCCTTCTGAGGCAAAATCATTAGGAGGAGAATGCAAAGCAGACTGTCTCCAGCCAGGGAGAATGCCTGTGACATTTTCCTGTCCAGTACCTGGGAGCCGGAAGACTCACAGAAGGTTCCAGAATCCAGGTGTTAATAGCCCAGCGGAGCTGCCTCAGGACAAAGGAAGAACTTCATCTCTACCCTGTTTTGACTCATGTATCATCCACTGCTGTGAAATGAGTGTGAACAGCACTGCTGTGTCTATCTATCCCTACCCAATCTCCAGTGTCACCAGCCTCCAGTGTAGAAGGGCACCATTGGGTTATTGGGCCACCTTTCGGCCATTTTCTTCATTGCTTTATCTAGTTTCAAATAAACATGGCAATTTATACTTAGGGCCAGACTGATCTGTGCTGCTGGCCAAGCTGGATACAGGACACTGGACCAGACAGCGCAGAGACAGTATGGCAGTTCCTATGTTCCAGATGGGCTTAGTGTGTAATGTTATGGGTTCGGTGATGAGGTTGTTGAGTTCTTGCATAGTCTTGAAGTTCTATGGCTTGTGTTATACAGGAGGTTAGACTAGATGATACCAACCATCCCTTTTGGCCTCAAAATCTATGAATTTAAATCCACCATTATTCTACCAATTTCAACAGTTACTTTGGGATTACACCAGAGTAACTGGAGCAGAATTTGGTCTGTGGTATAAACAAGGCTGGGAAGCCTTTGTAAAGTAGATTCAGAAATAATGCTCACTGGATCCTGCTTGTGCTTCTCCATGTGAGATAACTGTGAATTGCTTGTCAGAGTCACTTAATCACATTTATCCTATTAGCTACATTTTTTTATCATAGTGGAGTGAAAACCGCAAGCTTGCCAAAAGCTAGAGATCAGTCATAGCTTAAATACCACCCTGCCATTTACATTAGAAAAAGAAAACCTGCTGCTGCTTAGATCTTTTCATCTTTCATTACAGACCCTGAATTTGATTTCTGTGCAATTTAGCTCTGTTTTAATGGTATATCTGCAAGCATCTCTGGGACCAACCCTGCAGCCTGTCACTCTCGATTAGGCTGCGCATTTTTATGGCAACATACAGAAACATCTGGCCACATTTGCTCTCACTCACTCCTGATTTACACAGCTTGGCACTCCATTAACTTCAGGGTCTCCATTGACTTAATGGAGTTACTCTGAATTTACCAGTGGTTAAAATAGATTTTTAAAAGGAGGGGGAACCAGCCAAGAAGGAGCGCTCTCTATACTCACTGTACCAAGCCAGGGATATGGCCTATTGTCTTCTTGCTGGTACCAAGCATCCAAGATACCTGTGCATATCCCAGATGGCTGAATGAGATCAACGAGGAAGCAGATGAATGTCCAACCTTATGCAGCTTTCTTCATTCAGAAGCCTCGACTTCTGGAGTGCATGACCATGGAACATGTAGGCAAACATTGCATAGATAGTCTTGAATGGCTGGCACAAATATTATATTTTTTCCCAACACACCTCCCCCTCCTTCAAAAAAACTGTAAAGAATAAATAAATAACTAAGGGCCCAGATCCTCAGTGTATGTAAATCAGCATCTCTCCAATGACTTCTGAAGACTTGTGTTAATTTACACATGCTGAGGATCTTGCTCAATAATGTAAAGGTCTTATAAAACAAACAATGATAAATCATCTTTATGTCTTTCTTCCGGGCTGGTGCTGGCACCCATCACCATAATATCTAAGGTTTTGTCTTCACTGCATTGTTAGCTCAAGCTATAACTCAAGTTTTTCCCCTTAACCAACTCCTGTCCATATACACACACCTCTAGCTTGAGTTCAATGGCGCTTTAAGCTGGAGCTAGCTGGCCCGTCCGGCAGGATGGATTGACCCTTGAGTGCTGCCGCTGATGAGGTGGGAATGCAGCATCTTGATTTACAACTACTCATCAATTGCCAATCCAATCACTCTGTGCCACTAATCCAAGCCCTCCGCCTATTTTGAGTGTTGTTTCCCAACGTGGTAACTCTCCCTTGCGCTAGTATAGCATAGGTTGAATAACTTGAGCACAATAACGAGCTGATTGGTGAAGTGAAGACAAGCCCTCCGAGCTGAAATGGGTATATATGCAGAAACGTATGTACTAAAATGCACTCCTAAGCCTATATCCCCCTTACAGGAGAGCTCAGGTCACTGAAAATAGACATTTTGTTTATTTATTCACAGGAAAATCTAGTGAAGTAGGTTTACACAGACAAAAAACAAACATATCTGAATCCCAGCTAGCCTTCGGGAATAAGCAGCTCTGTGTTCAGTTAGCATGAACCCATCACCTTTCACCCACAGCAATAAGGTTTCATTAGTGCTGTGTGTTTCAAACAGAGCATGTTGCAGACCCTTAGAGGGAAGTGTTAGCATATTAAAAAAAGAGTTAAGGGCCCAGTCCTTCAACTCTTCCAGGTTCCCGTTGACTTCAATATTAATTTGCATGGATGAAAAAAATTGGGAAGCTGAGACCAATGAGTATGAATTGACAGGAAACACAGACAATTGATAAGAAAAGTTAAAGGTATCAATGAAAAATCTATGTTCAGTAGGGTTAAGGACAATGAAAAATAATTCTTTAATCATATTAGGAACAAATGAAATCCAAACAATGCTGCAGGGCGAATACTAGTTAAGGATAGTAAAAGTGTCAATCATGATGGAGAAAAGGAAGAAGTATTAAATAAATATTTCTGTTCCGTATTTGAAAAGGAGCAGAACGATATATTCATGTCTTATAGTGATAGTGAAATACTTTCTATTCCATTAATATCTAGAGAGGATGTTAATTAAACGTTTTTAAATCAGCAGGACCAAGTAACTTGCACCCAAGGCAATTAAAAGCATTGGCCAAGGAGCTCTGGGAACACTCAGGAAACGCAATAAGACTGTAAAAAGGAAAAGTTATGCCAATATTTAGAAAAGCTAAAGAGGGTGACTTGGTAACTATAGCCTGGTTAGCCTGACATCAATCAAAATGCTGATATGGGATGCAATCAGTAAAGAATTAAAAGTGTTAGCATAATTAATGCCAGTCAAGATGGTTTTATGGAAAACAAGTCTTGTCAAGCAAATACTATTGTGTTTTGATAACATTACAAGTTTGATTGATGAAGGTAACTTTGATGACATAATATACTTTGACTTCTGCAAAGCATTTGCCGTAGTCCCATATGACATTCTGATTAAAAAAAATAGCACTATACAAAATGATTGTAGCCCCTATTAAATGGATTAAAAACTGGTTAACTGATAGATTACAAAAAATAATTGTAAATGGGGAATCATCATTCTATGGGGGTGTTTCTAGTGGCGTCCCATTGGGATCCGTCCCTGGCCAGAATTTCACCCATTGTGTTTATTATTCTTGGGGAAGTGAATTATAGTCTTTATATATCTCAGTAAGAATACACTAAATCAAAGGTTAAACCTTTATAACGACTCAGCACTCAGGACATTTGTGTTTTCTTTCATTACTCTTTTTTGTTGCAAGAATATATATATCTGCTGGCAAGGTTTGAAGTGGTATTTACATAAATGTTTGCAATTCAAACCTACTTTAACCTGACAAAGAAGATCATAGAAATATCTTTCATTGATATATGCCTCTACTTCATGGCTCTCTCTGATACTTATGTTAAAGTAGACTATTATGCTTTTAGTCAACAAAGCTATTAATCAACTGCTGCTATTAATGTATTATATTTTGAATGGGGAAAAAAATTTAAGCGAAGGGTATACTTTTTAATTAAAATTGTCACTTTCTGTATCTAAGGAGTGTGTTTTCACATTTTTGTTCTCTTTTTAATATAGATCTGCAACTCTTGGGGAAGAATGAGTTTGTTGCTAAAGCAGAATTGCCAATTATGTGGTTTTCTTATGAGTGTAAGTCCAAGAAAGGAACTCTAGTTAAGACAGCCTTCCTCTTTAATAAGATGAAGAAACTCGAGAGACAGAATGCTGGGGAGCGAGGTGGTAGAAGCCTTTAGACCAAAGCAGGATTCAATCTTCGAATCAGAAATCAACCAACAATGCCATCAGAAAGAACACAACCTTTCTGATGTCGTCACTATGGATATTCATGCTGGCATATTTACTAAAGCTCAGGTATTCTGGAAAAGTTTGTGCAGAGACTCCAACTGAGACAGGCTTATAAGGCGACTGACTGATTATTAGTGGTGAACAACCCGCCGTCCACCCAAACCATACCAGATCTGAAGGGGTCTGCTTTGTTCTTTCTGCCTTATGTAAAATATCAAGGTGAATTTGCAATATCCCCAAGTAAAGGCTAATAGGAGTATGCATCTGTAATGAAACATACTTTAGCCTTCTTTATGCAAAGTCTTCTTTAATAGGTGGCTTAATGCAATGACGGTTGTGGTTAATGGAAAGACTCCCACTGAATCTAACAGGCATTTCATGGGTACTTTCTTCATCTTCCCCTCATTAATCCCATCAAATGTGGTCTGCTCTTTGAGTCTCTTTCTCCAAAGTGCACTGTTCAATACCATATCCTCTTTCACACCACATGCAAACATGTCGTCCTTTATGACCTTCCAAAACTTCTTCTTGGGTCAGCTTCTATCTTTTCCCTTCAGCCTTGATCTGCTGGACTCCCTTTCACACACAGTTTTCAGGACTGCACTTCACATGACCAAACTATCAGCCTGCACAGCCTCATTTTTGCATGTATGGGTGTTCTTGGGAGCATGTCTCTAACATACACTTTCCTTACGTGATCTTTCTTGCTTACCCAGCTACACCCAACTCAACATTGGCATCTCTGTGGAAAAGATCATTTGCTCATCTTTCTTCTTTGTTGCCCCTTACAGTCATGGTCTAGACACCCTGGGGCAGACTGCAGTATCAGCCCACTCATCACAGGCAAAAGGGGTTTGGACCTGCTGCTTTGCCTACTCCTGGGATGTCCCTTGCAACCCCCAGTACCTCTTTGCCCTTTACTAGGCCGCAGCCTGGGGCTTTCCAGGCTGGAGCTTCCCTAGCTCCTCAGCCTGTCCCCCAGCCCTGCTTCACCATAGGTACCTTCTCCACCTCTAAGCAGCCAGGCCCATCTCTCTCTGGAAGCAGAGAGAGACTGTCTGGGCTCTGGCTTCCCTGCTTTCTTATAAGCCAGATGCTACACTGCCCATCTAATTTCCTTCAGTGTTCACATTATTGAAGTTACATAACCCTATGTTCTGTTTGCCTTCTGCTTATTTTGAGTCTCTCCAACACATCGCTCCATGGGATACATTAATTGGGCCAAATTATGGCCCTTCACAGGCACAGCTGTTCTAGGTAAGGTGGAGAAGTCGCGCTCCGTGGGCTGTGGTGTCTGAAAGAGCCGTGTGTTAAAATGTTGCAACATCCTTTGAGTCAGTGGGGAAGGTGTGATGAAGCTAGCTTCAGCCGGACATTCACCTCCAGGCACTGCCCACTAAGTGCAGGATTGGTAGAGTGCAAGAACAGTGTTCCTACCAAAGAGTGGCCATTGGATGCTTCATTGACGTGCAAGTCCAGTGTGCAAATCAGGCCCCACCTACCCATCGGTGTACCTGCCCATAGGACTGAAGTATATCACTCATCTTCATGGTACCTAATTTACACCCGGAGATGCACAAGCAGCCAAATTCTGTCTTGACTTGTACTGAAACCAGAGAGATTGCAGCTTTTTTGCTGTCCAAGTGGCGAAGGGAAAAAAAAAAAGTTGGCATATCTACCTTTGCTCCGAGAGGGACTGAGGGACCCGCTGCCGAAGACCTGGACATGCCACCCCCTTCCATGGGCCGCCCCAAGCACCAGCTTACTGTGCTGGTGCCTGGAGCCGGCCGTGATTACAGGGAGAGTAAGTCAACACACAGTCTGGCCCCTTGTTTGTGGCTTCTATGCCAGGAACTGTATAAAAGGTCCATTGGACCAAATTCATCCCTTTTCTAACCCCATTGATTTTTACAAGCTTACGCCAGGCTTGGACAACAAAGCTGAAGAAAAATAGTATCCAAAGGAAAGGAACTGAAAACCACTCTTTGCAACAACATGTGGCCCCCTGTAGAAACAGAATTCAACTCTGCAAAATGTATTATTCTCCAGAATAAATGCAAACTTCTGGATTTCCCACCAGCCCGGAGCTAATTCGGAAGAGACATCTAATACATGTATGTGATGCACGTCACATTGCTTCTATCACTAGGGCTGCAACAGGGGGCTTAGGGTGGAAAGTTCTGGATGCATTGGATAAGAAAATGGTCCAGACC
This sequence comes from Mauremys mutica, assembly GCF_020497125.1. NCBI lineage: Eukaryota > Metazoa > Chordata > Testudines > Geoemydidae > Mauremys > Mauremys mutica. Next base: position 5,816,209 of record NC_059081.1, on the reverse strand, counting down.
TTATAATAATCAACCTGCTTCCAGGAAAGCTTTTGATTAATTTTTCTATTTCAGCTAAAAGAACAAACAAAAAATCTCCCGCAGATGGTCTTGTCGGAGCTGGCTGAGTGGAAGTACACTACTTCCTGACGGCTGGATAATGATCAACAAGATGTAATGGATCTTTTAGCTTTCCAGTATCTTAGAAAGAAAGAATCTAATCTCCCAAGGGAATTGCTAGCAGGATCAGTTGGAATCCTTCCCAATTTAACACATGCCGACAAAATGCAACCCAATATTATGCTCTATGTTACCAGGAAAGATTACCCTCTGGTACCGAATAGAGTGATCAATGGCATTTTTACAATGGTCAAGTTTAATCTAAATTGCACTTGATATTGTATTTCTATTAAACTGTACCTCCTGCCACTTCTACAGTGGCAAGATGGGTGAGGTAATGGCTTGTATTGGACCAACTTCTGTGAATGAAAGAGATACGCTTCTGAGCTCACACAGCTCTTCTTTAAGAAGTTGGTGCTTTGTCTCTCTAAAATCCTGGGACCAACTTGGCTATGACAACACTGCAAACAACATTCTTTATAGTGCCTATATTCTCTTTCTTTTCCATTCATAAATTCTTGTTTTATAAACCGAAGTGTGATGCCTGGGGCTCTCCATAGCTTTTTCTAATATTCCCTGAATATTATGTTTAAATACAGTGATGGGCTTGGAAACTCTACTCAGCTAACGTCTATTCAGTCCACCACCAGCGCAACTTATTTTCAAACACAGAAAGGGAAGAGTCAAGTAGATTATTATATTTCGCTGCTGACTGGCAAAGGGGCACAGAACACTGTACTGTGAGTGACACTCAGGGCTCGAGCAATCTTTTTTTCCCCCCATGTGATGATGACCAGGCCCAGAGGCCTGAATGAAGAATGAATGAGCTCAGAGCAAGAGCTTTTACAGACTGAGCTAAATACTCTGGCGAGGAGACAGTCGCAGGTTGTATTGGTCAGGAGCAAAGAGACACTTCATACACAAATACAAGGGGGTACATGCAAATCTTTGCCCATCAGAACACAGCTCTCTTAGAAACACTAAGGCAATTTCCTCTGCCAATGAGCAGTGTTAAAATAAGAATTTGAACCTCCTGCTCTCCCTTCCTACCCTCAGGGGTTAATTAATTAATAAATAAATATTTTCATTCCAATGAAGCTAGAAAATCATCTTTGAGAGGCTCCACCCAGCTGCATAATGTGCTTGGAAACCCGACACAGCCCTTACCCAGCTTGGAGGACAGGGAAAACACCATGGCTGCCTTTGCAGATGCAAGACCTTTGCTAGCCTGTGCTTTATTGTCATGCTGCCTTTCACGCAGATCCCGTCTGCTCAATAAAGCCCTTTGTGATTAAAAAAAGATGCACTTCACGGAGAAGTATATGAAAAGTGTGTTGGAGGTGAGCATTTTCCAGCAAAGAGGTTGCCTGGGTGACTCTCCGGGCAAAATCATTATGAAAGAAGCTGCCATTCCATCTCTGGAGCATTTGCTCAATCCCCATTGTCTCCCTATAAATCACAGAATCCTGATTTATAATAAACAGTATTTCCCAGGAGAAAAGCCTCCTAATATTTATGAAGCATACTTGAAATATAGAAGCAGCACCTCAGCAAGCAGAGAGAGAATTCTCATCACAGAGGAATTCTACGCCCAGGTGGTTGACTCTCAAAATGTTTTACAGTTCAGGCATGAGATTTTTCACAGCCTTGAGCAACGTCGTTAGGTCGACCTAGGTTTATGAATAGACCCGATAAGCTCCCATATACCAAATCAAGCTCATCGCTCTGCAGAGGGGCTATGCAATGGCCAATCACTAAGCGTTCTTGAGGTAGGAGGAATCCTCCATAGAAATATTGGATACACCCAGACAGTCCTTAAAGAGGGATTGTGAGCCGAATGGCCCAGTTCATAAGGCCAGCCAGGAAGCCACAACTAACAGGGTTAATGACCCCTGGTCTATGCTACCAACGTATGTCAGCATAACCACATCGTTCACAGGTGGGGCAAATCCACACCCCTGAGCAATACCGTTATACTGACCAAGTTTCCAGTGTAGTCAGTGCTATGTCCTTGGGAGGGCTTCTCCTGCTGACATAGCTACCACTACACAGGGAGGTGGAGAACCTCCACCGATGGGAGAAGCTCTACCATCAACATAAGAAGCATCTTCACTAAGCACTACTGAGGCACAGCTATGCTGCTGCTGTGCTAATAAGTGTAGACAGCCCTGAGACATTGCAAATGCAGGGGCTAGGGATTCTGTCAGTGTAGGTTCATCTACCCTAGGGGGCTATACCAGTTTAAGTATGCTGGCATAAGTTCTATAGTGTGGACATATACCCTGTGAATACAAAACTGTGGCTTTCAAATATTTTATCCCTACAAGTCTAGAAAACCTCCCCTTTTAAATTTTCCAACTTAGCACTTCTACAGTTAGAGGGCAAATGTGGATTTCCACTTCATGTTCAGATGCACGGCTTTTGGTTCAGCCCTTTATAGAAACGTGGAGCCAGATTTTCAGCTGGTGTAAATTGGCATAACTCCATCACTTCAACAGAGCTCCCCTGACTTCAAAAGCACTGCACTGATTTACTCCTGCTCAGGATCTGCCCTGTAAATCTACTGCAAAATTCAGCTCTGGATCAGAACATAAATAAAGCTTGGGGGTATTTGAACCTAGGGGTTTAGGCTGAACATGATTATGGCTGTTTCCACCAACAATCTGGGTTGCAAAGGGTGGGCTGGAGTGTTAGATGGCCTCAAGCACAGCAAAAAAAACAACATCCATTGAATGCAGAGATCATCTGACCCTTTCTAAATTATATTTGGCAGAGAGTCTTAAACCTGCCAAAACTCTGGCTTTTGTTTTATCTTTCTTGGGTACAGTTAATCTGACAAACTGCTCCAGTAATTAAGAGCCAAAACAAACTTTCATGCATTCTGTTGAGAATTTTTTTCTTTTTAGCGGAATAAATGAAAGAATCAACTATTGTGCATGAATTACTTCATTAGACAATTTCTTACGGGTTTCTTGTTTTTGGAGGAGAAATCATCTTCAAACATCTGGGAAGACAGCACAGCTTGCTCTCTAGTCAGGCTTGGAGCTATGGGACGTACCTGGCTGCATAAGAAAGGTTCTCATAAAGCTGAATCATTTGGGCAATTAACACTCAAAGCAATTTTCACATAAGCCCTTGATATATGTAATTTTAGTTTTGCATACATAACAGGCTGGCTTTTGCTGTCTGAAGACAGCTCTGGCAATGCAGTTACCATCAGCCCGTGAAAGTTTATGAAGGGGGAAAATACTACTTTGGATAAAAAATATTTTACTGGGCTTCTTGTGCCCATTGGAAATGGTTGATTTAGCAATGTGCTATTGGGAGGAGGGATAGCTCAGTGGTTTGAGCATTGGCCTACTAAACCCAGGGTTGTGAGTTCAATCCTTGAGGGGTCCCTTTAGGGAACTGGGGTAAAAAATGGTCTGGGGGTTAGTCCTGCTTTGAGCAAGGGGTTGGACTAGCTGATGTCCCTTCCAAGCCTGAAATTCTATTTACTGTTTGAAGCCTGATCCAAAGGTTGTGGAGCATGAGCAGATCTGGAGATCTTTGAATCAAGCCCTTGAGAGCTCTGCATCATAGATTTTAAAGCCTGAAGGGAATCACTGTGATCTAGACTGATCTCCCACATTTACACAGGCCCTAGAATCTCATGCATCCAGTGCTGCATTAAGCCTAAATTGGGATTGAATGGCATCCAGTCTTGATTTGAAGTCGATCTTTGGCACAAAGAGCAACAACTTACTTCCAGTAATGGAAAACCAGAAATATAAATGATAAAGAAAAACAATGCAGGTTTTATAAATCAAATTATTTTGAATTCAAACTCCTGCCACAGTCATTATTTTGGAAAACAACAGAATTAAAAATCCAATGTCATTTAACTTGCTGCCCAGTACAAAGGGTCCAACGTAATTTAACTCTGTCTCTGAAGTCATGAGATCTATGAATTATTAGATGTGTCTATAATGCTTGGAAATCCCTACCAGTGCTTGCATGGCATAGACAGGGATTGTGTCAGGGAGATAAAAAAAAAAGATAGTAAAATGTGATGCTAGCCATGAGAGATTAGAAAATAAAATTTGGCCCAACTTCTCATCCATAACCTGAATACCTCAGGGCTGAGACATCACTTTTAATCTTATTTTACATTTCAGAGTCTTCTACTAACATCTTCCTCCCGCATTTTGCGATCTGTGTATTGATGAAATACCAGGCTCAGTCACTACATCGATAGTTGAATTCATTTTCTACTGTTTTTTTTCCTTTAAAAAAAATTAAATTTGATCATGAATAAGCCACCAGAACTCCCCTAAAACAGGCTTATCTTCCACTTCTTAGTGAAAGTGATTTTCAGATTGCAGCCCAAAGGTGATTTGGGGAAGGTTATTTAGAAGAGAAAATGCCTTAAGAGCCCAATTCGGTCTTCTGATGCACAAAGGACATGATTCTGGTCTCATGCTGCGATAGCTCAATTGACTTTGACAGAGTTACTCCCAGTTTATATTGGTATAATTGAGAACAGAATCAAGCCAAAGATCCCTGCATCGATCATTACATCCCAGGGCAGAACTGGGCCCTGTCTCTGAAGGTCATGGGACTGCTCCTGCCAGTAGCTGCTGATTAACGAGAGTCAGAGCCAGCTAGTGCATTTAGCAAGTATTGTATAAAGCATTGCTTTCAGGAGCTAAGCATATACAGCTAGGAGATCTAGAGAAAGGTAAGAAAGTCTCTGTTCACTACCAAGTAGGGCTAATGATAACAAGGGATTTATTTATGTTTTACAGCTGAAACTGACAAAGGGACTTTTCAATCACCAACCTCCTCAAACAAAACAAATTCCTTTATACCTAAAACACACTAGGCTAAAGGCAATCAATATTCCTTCAGAGTTCTTTTGGGCCTAAGAGACTAGCTCCTAGCTTGGGTGAGACTTCTTATGTATGGTCCTCAACACCCAGCAGGTCCTGCTTCTTAAATCCAACCCAGTTTCTGGACACCTGAACTGCATTCCCCAGAATATTGCTATCAGAAAAGCAAGCGTCCTACAGCTCACCTGTGGTTTGCAATCTAACACAGCACCTGGACTTAACTCCCTGTGCAGGCTTCCAGCACACACACAGCTAATCCTCCAGCCCCCTGACTTATTTAGCTGCAAATACTGGCCTGTTTAGCAAACAGCCTCAGCTGGGGAGAAGCTTTCAAAAAGGGGTTTGTCTTCCCAGCTCTTTGGCTCTGATAAGAGAGAGGGAAACAGATTCAGTAGCTGTATTGCTACCCAAAGTAAAAGGGGATTGAGGAAAGAGAAAATACTACTCAAACACATGCACACAGACTAGAGAGGGAAATGCCTTAAGTTACTTTAGGGAAGGGCAACTAAAAAAAAATCTAATGAGAAATGTTCCCTGATACAGGAAAAACTTTGTAGCTGTATGAGCCTTTCAGAGAAATGGTCTTAAGTAAACAGGATGAAATTCAATAAGGACAAATGCAAAGTGCTTCCCTTAGGAAGGAACAATCAGTTGCACATAATACAAACTGGGAAATGACTGCCTAGGAAAGAGAACTGTGGAAAGGTTTGGGGGGGTCTTAGTGGATCGCAAGCTAAATATGAGTCAACGGTGTAACACTGTTGCAAAAAGAGCAAACATCATTCTGGGATGTATTAGAGGGAGTGTTGTAAGTAAGACACGAGAAGTAATTCTTCTCCTCTACTCTGCACTGATTAGGCCTCAGCTGGAGTATTGTGTCTAGTTCTGGCCACCACATTTCAGGAAAGATGTGGACAAATTGGAGAAAGTCCAGAGAAGAGCAACCACAATGATGAAAGGTCTAGAAAACATGACCTCTGAGGGAAGATTGAAAAAACTGGGTTTATTTAGTCTGGAAAAGAGAAGACTGAAAGGGGGAATGACAACAGTTTTCAAGTACATAAAAGGTTGTTACAAGGAGGAGGGAAAAAAAGTGTTCTCCTTAAACTCTGAGGATAGGACAAGAAGCCATGGGCTTAAATTGCAGCAAGGAAGGTTTAGTTTGTACATTGGGAAAATTTTAACTGTCAGAGTGGTTAAGCACTGGAATAAATTGCTTAGGAAGGTTGTGAAATCTCTGTCATTGGATATTTTTAAGAGGAGATTAGACAAGCAGCTGTCAGTCTGGTCTAGATAATACTTTGTCCTGCCATGAGTGCAGGGGACTAAACTAGATGACCTCTCGAGGTCCCTTCCAGTCCCATGATTCATGCTACTACAATATCTGCCTCTTGCTGACTAACACAAAGTTCAATTCCTGGACCCATATACTGTGTATGAGGCTTGTCTTTCAACCAATCCAAACACCAGTTGGTTCCAGCTAAGCAGTCCTCCTTGCCTTACTCACATGAGTAGTCCCAATGAAACCCAAGCCACATGCAGGTGTGAAACAAACAGGGTTTGGCCCTGAGTGTCATAATGAAAACATGTAACCATAAATGTCAATTCAGTTCTGAGAATCTATTTGTCCCAAATGAAACAGTGCAACACGAACAGGTACTTTATCTATGAAATCACAATAGATACATCAGACCAAGGGAGAACAAATTTAGCAGGAAAATTCTTTTGATTGGATATTTTTACTTATTATTCAGAAACTGTGTGCTAATAAATGACATGCTTTCTAGGCTTGACAGCTAAGTTGTATAAATAGGCAGCAAGACATTAATGGACATATAAGAAATTTGATTCAACAAAATAACTGTGTGCACTCCACAGTTTAGTGTGAGATGCTGCATTTAAATCTTCATGTTCGCACAGGCCACCAGAGGAATTCCTAGAACGTCCCAATGTGGAAAATGTACTTTTAAAAATAGATGTTTGGCTTTTACCCTTTTAATATCTTTAGATATTAACAAGCTGTTCCATCACAACACATTGTATTGATCCAGAAGTAACTAGAAGGGCAAAATCCCGTTGGTATCTCACAGGATTGGGTCCTACAACTTTTTATCTTGGAGGGACTGCGTTATGAAGCCTAGAAACATCAAAGAATCCTCCCTCCCACGCCCAAAACATACAGGGCCAGTGCCTGGAATGCAATGTAAATTCTAGCCACCGAGGTGCCACAGCATAAGGAACATGGTCAGGGTGCTACATTGTCCACCAGCGACCATTTCAGAACCTGGGGGCGATTAGCAGCTGGTGTTAAATTAAAACAGCCCGCCAGCTTTTCAGGCTCATCCCATGTGAAATGGCTCTGCATCAGAAGTGGGGAAGTGCAAATCTAAATGTGTATAGGCCAAAGCTGGAACAGGATTTGTTATGCTTTTTTCTCAATGCCTGTCCCCTGTCCCTATTTTCCCACTGAGGCTAGTCAATCTTCCTATAGACTTTATAGGTTGCCATTAATGATCTGGAAGGAAATATAAAATCACTGCCGATTAAAATTTTCAGGTGATTCAAAGAAAGTATTTGCAACTAAACAAGCCAACCAGCTGGAGGATTAGTTGTGTGCTGGAAGTCAGTGTTTAACCACTGCAACAAACTACCAAGGGAAATGGTGGATTCTCCATTTCTTGATGTCTTCAGATCAAGACTAGATGCCTTTGTGGAAGATACGATTCAGACAAACACCAGTTATTGGGCTCAATACAGGGGTAACTGGGTGGACCTTAGGGACCTGTGATATATAGGAGGTCAGACGAGTTGATCTAATGGTCCCTTCTGGCCTTAAACTCTATGAATCTAACATTTCGGACCCCACTCTCAAAAGCAAAGCTTGCTCACAAATCTGAATTACCTCTATTGAGAGCAGGCCCTACAAGCATTAATAAACCACGACTCTAGATCAACACAACTTCAAACACATGACCCCATTAATAAGAGCAATGCAAACAGAATATGTCCCTGAGCAATGCCAGAACAAAAGGCTCAGTGATCAATGTCTGGGGTTAAATGATACCTTGAGGCATTAGTGTTCATGTGGCTATTTACAAAATAATTTTACAGCTTCTTAACTCACTCCAACACAGAAAGAGTGCTGCTAATTATTCCATTATAGACTCACTCGGTAGTGATATAAATAGCTATGATAGTGTTGGCAACCTAATTCCGCAGTATGCAGCAGAGAACTGTCAATTATTTGCATTGGCTATCCATGGACTAGGTATGCTACATAAGTTATTTTGAAAGAGAAAGGGGGTCATTTTAAAGGCTAGAGCAGGGGTTCTCAAACTAGGGGTCGGGACCCCACAGGGGGTCGTGAGGCTACTACATGGGGGGTCATGAGCTCTCAGCCTCCATCCCAAACCCCACTTGGCATCCAGCATTTATAATAGTGTTTAAATATTTTAAAAGTATTTTTAATTTATAAGGGAGGGAGGGTCACACTCAGAGGCTTGCTGTGTGAAAGGGGTGCCCAGTGCAAAAGTTTGAGAACCACTGGACTAGAGCATCATATTTTTCCTCCTATGTCTAGAGCTGTTTCTGTTTGATTGAATCAGGCCAAAATGAAGTGAGGAGGAAAAATCTGTTAATTTCATGCAGAGATAGACGAGATAACAACTAAAAATATCGGTGCAGTTCAACAGAAGCAAGAGTTTAGCGTTTGCAGCAATGCAGTTTGCCGTGGGCAGTCCGTCTCCAAATCTAGCTCTTAACCTGAATTGCAAGGACTTCCAGCACAATCTCAGGCAGAAGATATGAGAAATAGGTTTATTAAGTAATTTGAGGTTAAATATGTTGATGTGCATTAAAGCCGAGGGAAATTATGCTCCCCCCCCCCCCCCGTTTCGCTCTGTTCAATAACACAATCATTAAGAAAAATTACATGAAAGGAAAAAATTAACGCAAAAGTGGAGTCTATTATTATTATCGTCATCATTATTATTAGGCCCTTTGAGGAAAGATTACAAAGACTGGAGCTTGTCCACATGAAGAGTGCAGGACATAGTGTCTTTGTGTAGGGGCTAAGTGACAGGAAAGGCAAGTGAGGTGAAATTAAGCAAGGGAAGATTTAGGCCAAATATTAGAGAAAACTTCCTGACAGTGAGATCTACTGTGTTAAGTTCTGGAATCTCCCAAATGAGATGGTAACTGACTCATTTCTGGGGACATTTAAAAGATGACTGGATGAAATGGACTGTAGAGGACAATTCTGGATGACACCATGGAAGGGAGATAGAAAAGACATATTCAATCAACCAGGCTGTCTCTAACTTCTATGAACACCTTATTACCTATATATATTGCCTTTCATCGCAAAACACATTACCAGCTCACTCTCGCTAACAAGCTGCTTGTAGTTATGGGTGATGTGGTTTCTTATGTCGGATTTAGCTCCAACAAAGAAATGAAGCTACAACTCGGTTGATAACAACAGATGTTCTAACAGCACGTAGCAACACATCACAACATTTTAGGCTAGACAGTGAAAAAAACTGTCTTGATAGTTTGTCAAACTGTGGCCCATCGGCTTCTGATGACATACAGTGCGCTTGCTGGTGATCTGCAGAAAGTTGGCTAGTCACATGATACTGGCCCCTCCTCCTCGTTTCCAGCTAGTTAATTGTATTAAATGCAATTTTATAAATGATGTGCTTTCCTAATGTCCTTTTTCCGTTTGTGCAACAGCATTGGTTGCCACAGGGATGTTCTTTGATGGACAATGGGAAGGGAGATGGTCCACTTCATCATGAATGGGAAAAGAAATCTCCATAAGACAGTCTCTCTATTAAGATGTGGTCCACAATATGGTGAATGTTGAGAACCCCTAACCGATAGAATATAGATGAGAGAAATAAGTAGTCAGAATATATTCAGTGGATTTTGGCTGTCATCCTTACTCTTGCTAACTGAGCCAGTGGCTCCTTAAATGATCCCCTGTGTACAAATATTCTGTTTTGCATCTCATACAAAAGAAGGCCCCATTGCAGAAGAGTGCCCCTAACTCTGTATTGGGGTATTAGGTTCATATAGACTCATTAAAAAGGTAACACACTCCACTTACATGGCCTATCTCCATAGTTTGTGGTAAGTTCACACAAATTTCAGGTCCCATAAGTTTCAAAGAAAGAAGCAAGTTCCAAGTTCCAAACCAAATTTCAGGTGCCTGTCTGAACAAAAGCTTCCAAAATGAAGGTTGTAAAGCTCACCCATGAGATTTAGAGTCTGAGTTTCAAGAACAACCTTATATTCAATTGCAAAAAGAAAAATCCATGTGCAATGGAGTGGCTAACTTCAAAAGTTTTTGTTGTTGTTGTTGTTTTTTTTCCCCTGCTGATGATAGCTCATCTCAATTGTTTGGCCTCTTATAGTTGGTATGGCTACTTCCACCTTTTCATGTTCTCTGAACGTATACATATCTTCTTGCTGTATGTTCCAGTCTATGCATCCGATGAAGTGGGCTGTACCCACAAGTACTCCTGTTCTTTTTGCGGATACAGACTAACATGGCTGCTACTCTGAAACCTGTAATTTGGGGGTGTACTTATTTCATTTGTTACACAGATCAGGCATCTGTATGCACAAAAGGGCAGTTGTGTGGCTAACTGTCCATTTGCACACAGTAGTATCTAATTTGACATTAGGGTAACCAGATAGCAAATGTGAAAAATCGAGACACTTTTTTTTTCTGGGGGGAGGGAGGGGCAGAGTATCGTTGCATATATAAGACAATAGCATCTCCTAATATCAGGATGGTCCCAATAACATTGGGATGTCTGGTCACTCTATTTAACATGCATATGAGGACTAGGTTGACTCTTGTGCACATAAATTTACACATGTAATGGCACATGTGAATTTTTGAAAATCAGTGAGAAATTTCCTGTTACTTATATACTATAACTTAGTTTCCTCATGTCACGGTATCACCCGGACCTCTGGTGAGGGTTTTGGGCTGTAAATCTTTCACTGTCACCATCAGTAAGTGTCTTTCCTCTATGCGCATGATGCAGAGCCCATTGGAGGCAATGCAAAGGATCTCATTGGCTTCAAGGGGCACTGGAGCAGGCTGTATGTAAATAGGTATGTTTTGTTCATTGCCCTTCTAGGATTTTATTTTATGCAGATCCATGCAGAGGATTATGGGCTAGAATTCTGAGAAGGGTTGACAGAGAAGAGTGCATGTTCTGCAAAGTCTATACCCAATGGGTAGAAGCAGCAGATTTCAGAATCTCCTTGCTCTTGTAGATTGAGTCTTTTTGCTGTTGTTTCTGAAGCTCGAATCAGACCCTACGCACATACCACCACAAAGGATTTATCATAAATAGCTGGGATGGAACTGGCATGGTAACCGCTTTGGGCATTCCAGCCTTCATAACATTCTCCATTACAGTAACATTCTTAAACTCTCCTCTTTATGTCAACGGCCCTTGCGTTACTTTGCTTTTGTCAGCGCATGTTATATTGTAAAATCTGTAACCCATGCAGGTCATAGATGAATGCTAATTAAACAACTAATTAACGCGCAAAAGGACTATTGCATACAATCCCGGTCCATTTCTTTAGTGGGGCTCTCACTGGGCTCTGCACAAACTATAGACAAAGCAACCCCAACCTTGACTGGGCTATGAGCTGGCCAGGTAATTCCAATTCAGGGTGTCTAGCACTATTGGAGTCCAAGCACCAGTATCCTGACTCCCCCCACCCCCGAACAAAGTAAGAGGAAGAGCTCTCTGCACCTTGTCCCCACGCCCTTGCCCTTCAAACTGGGGGGAGGCAAACACTGAAGCGCCTTTATTAGATGGTAGGCAGCTAGGTCCGGATCCTCAGTTCAATGGGACCTTTGAGGGTCAGGGCCTCAGTTCAGCCCAGTGGACATGGGGACCAGGTTGATTCTCCCAGATGTTTAGGAAGCTTTGGTTGGAGGAGGGATGTTTACAGGGGGATAGCTCAGTGGTTTGAGATTTGGCCTCCTAAATACAGGGTTGTGAGCTCAATCCTTGAGGGTCCCATTGAGGGATCTGGGGGAAGAAGGAAAGGAGAAAATAAAAACCTGTCAGGGACAGTACTTGGTCCTGCTAGCAAAGGCAGGGGGAGTGGACTTGATGACTTTTCAAGGTCCCTTCCAGGTCTATGAGGTATGTATATCTCCATATATTATATTATAACCAGTTTTTCTATTACCTCCATTCACCCCTGTTGGAAGATGAGGTCCCTAATAACTTCTGTGGGTATTAGGCTAATATTAATCTAAACCAGATAAATCCTGCTGCTACAGAAAAGTTTAGTGGTTCAGCACTATTTAGCCTCCTATAACTACAATATATGAGCACAACTCACGTTAGTGCAGGTCCCTCTAAAAATTGTGTTTCTATTTCTTTGCAATAATCCCATAGCTGCCATGAATAAGGGATGGAAGTCTACCATGCAGATTCTGTCAAACAGAGAGAACATCTACCCCTAGCACTTTGATCTATAATATTCATTAGTATCCTATGCGGTCCCAGAAAGTTGTTGCTTTGTTTTTCATCTGGTTTTGTTTAAGTGTATTTGAGTGCACAGGATGTTTTGCTTGTCTCATCAATATGTTTTTCCCCCCACAAACTATGTGCTATAAAGCTGCCATCTGTATCTGAAATATGTACCAAACTCTCTGGGGTTTTTCTCCCTGGAGAATTCTGTTCTGTATGAAACCCTGAATAAAATTCGTATGGGTTTTTCAAAGAAAAATTTAAAAAGGAAAATGACTTTTGCAGTGTAGCGTGCATCAGATTTAGCCATCCCTTGGAGTGTTTTATCACCTGCACTGTGATCTTGCTACAATGATAGTAATACTTTGCACTTACATTGTATCTTTCAGATCCAGCTACTATGCTACAAAAGTTAATGCAGCTCCACAACACTATAGTAGTTCTGTGTGGCTCTTATGCCCATTTTATGGTTGGGTAAAAAGAAGCATAGAGAAGTTAGACTCAGGTCCTCACATACTTTTGAGAATCTGGGCCTTCACAGTTCAAACACTGAGTCAGCTGATGGTAGAACCCAGGGGTCGTCCTCCCTTAGTCCCTCTTAGTTTGATTACCAGACCACAGTCCTACTAAGAAACCCACTGGATGATTATTGTTATTAACTTGATTACAATAATACCCAGCAGCCCAAGTCAGGATCAGTGCTTGTCACTGTGTTTCTCTCAAACTGGGGTCACCGCTTATGTAGGGAAGGCCCCTGGTGGGCCGAGACGGTTTGTTTACCTGCCCTGTCCACAGGTCCGGCCCATCACGGCTCCCATTGGCCACGGTTCGCTGCTCCAGGCCAATGGGAGCTGCTGGAAGCGGCGGCAAGTAAGTCCCTTGGCCTGCGCCCCTTCCAGCAGCTCCCATTGGCCTGGAGCAGCGAACGGCAGCCAGTGGGAGCCACGATCGGCTGGACCTGCGGATGGGGCAGGTAAACACACTGGCCCGGCCCACCGGGGGCTTTCCCTACACAAGCGGCGACCCAGTTTGAGAAACACTTGTATAAACCTATATTAAAGATGGCCACAGCCTCAAAAAGTTTCCAGTCTAAATTTCTGCTTCTTCCCGAAGATTTGGGGTATTGCCTATGTTTCAGAAAGCAGAGACTGGAGGATGTATTAACAGATTTGCTCTTACCAAATGAGTAGCTAGGGACAGAATGCTAAACACATAGTTGTGGCAGGTTATGATATTTGCATCTATTATTTAAATATCAGTTATTTGAGGTAAGCCCCACTGACCAGAAATCCAACTACTTGCTAATGGGTATCTGCGAGCATCCCATGCTGCCCTGAGGGAAGCTTATACCTGGGTCAGAAAGCAGCAAGCTATGGCACGGGTGGAAATGAATCGCTGATGATGAATTAAATGAAAGGCTCAGTGCTGATTGCCCAGAAACCATCAGAGACGAAACGCAATGCAGCCAGGTACTGTGCTGTGAGGACCCAGTGAGGATCTCGTTGGGAGCTGATGCAAAGAGCTGCACAGAGGAAACCATTTGCTGTTCACAGCAACAGCAGGTTGCATTGGTCCTACGAATCCTGGGAGCGTAGACTTGAGCACCATCTTTGACAACTTCTCTATTAAATAAGAATGTACGTACTGTCGTAGTACATTTCACCAGATGGTGCTGTTACACACAGATTCCCAAGTTTCTTTTTTGTAGCATGTGAGCAAACGTTCGGTCTTGGGAAGACATGTTGTGTGTTGCTGTTTTTTATGCAAGGTTCTAGGTAGATGGAGCTCTGTGAGCAGGCAGAGAATTTGCTGCCTGCCTTTTTTTCTCCAGTTGGAGTAAATTCTCGAGGCAGAGTTGCACCGTGGAAACCAGACATTGGTGTTCATTTGCGATTCCTGAAAAAAAAAAATTACCAGCATGGTGTTTGTGACCATTTCTGTCCCACGAGTGGTGCATACATGCAAATAAAACAAGTTACACTCATATACCCAGACTCCACTTCACAGGGGAGCCAGTTTGTGAGGCCCTGGACATCTGCTACTGCTCAGTCAAAGGCCAGTAATATACACAGATATGGAGCGCTCTCTCATTTCTGCCTTCTCCTTTCTTCCCTCATATCCACCGGTCTGTAGCTAGCTGGGTTAATATTTTAGTCACAGTGTGAATTCAGCTGATATGCATTTGGGAAAAAGGAAATACAAATGATGAACAAGGTGAAGCAATAAAAAAAAAAAAAAAGCCCAGGATGCAGTGCTTTGTGAATATCAATAATAGTAAACCTTGCAATCCATTGAAGAATTTCCAAGCATCATTACCAGCTTATTTGAACTATGTGCTATATCTGAACAGCATCTTTCCTGTGAGGATCTCCAAGTACTTTTCCACCTACTTGACACATACACAGAACAGAGAGTGTAACTGACATTTCTCAAGGCCAGGAAATGAGTCTGCAGCAGAACTAGGAACAGAACTCAGATATCCTGACTTCCGATCTCCTGCTTTAATGACTAGGCAACACTCCCATCTATCACCTCTGTATAATCTAAACAGGAAAGACATTTCACCTGAAACATCATTCCAGCGTCATGTTTTGTCATAAAACCAAAGCATGTTGTTGGTTTTTTTTTTTATGATCTGGCACATCCAAGGCAGTATAAAAAGTGACAATACCCTTAATAAAATTGGCTCAAATAGTCTACAATACGCACACAATCATAACACAGCATGAATCATAGAATATCAGGGTTGGAAGAGACCTCAGGAGGTCATCTAGTCCAACCCCCTGCTCAAAGCAGGACCAACCCCCAAAGCATGCAATGTTAGGACCTGATCCAATGCCTCTTGGTGTCAATGGGAATTTTTTCATTGACTTCCATGGCTTTGGATCAAGCCTTTGTAGAGCAACTTTCTTAATACTAAATAGAAAGGATACAAAATGTTTCATTTTTTGTTTTAAAACATCTTTTCATTTCAATTTTTAAAGTTTGATATGACAGCATTATGCAACATTTCAAAAAAGTCAAGATCAAAACAAAACATTTAGACCAATCTTCATTTTATTTTATTTTTCAGAATTTTCCTTTGCAGGAAATTATGAAAGTTTAATTTTTGCTCCAATTTGGAAGGAAGCCACATTTAAAAATCTCCCACCTTTGCAAAATGGAACTTCTGTCCTCTCTACAGCTCTAATGAAGATGAACACAGCAGGGCCGCCCAGAGGATTCCAGGGGCCCGGGGTCTTCGGCGGCGGGGAGGCCCTTCCGTTCCAGAACCCGCCGCCAAAGTGCCCCGAAGACCCACGGAGGGAGCCCCCTGCCGCCGAATTACCGCCGAAGCGGGACCCGCCACCGAAGCGCAGCCCGGTCTTCGGCGGTAATTCGGTGGCGGGGGGGGGGTCCCCACCGCGGGCCTTCGGGGCACTTCGGCAGCGGGTCCCGGAACAGAAGGGGCCCCCCGCTGCCGAAGACCGGGCTGCGCTGCGGCGGCGGCGGCGGGTCCCGCTTCCCCGGCCCCGGCCTCAGCCTCAGCCTCTCACCCGAGCGCGTCTCCGGCGGGGCCTGAGCTCCGTCCCGCTCAGAGCCACGTGCTGAGGGGGCGGGGCTGGGAGCTCCACGCCGAGCGGAGGCAGCTGCCCCGCCCCCTCCCCACGCCGCTCTGAGCGGGGCAGGGCTCAGGGGCTCGGCCGGAGACTCGGCGCTTGATGCGCTGAGGCTCCAGGAGAGTGGCGGAGGCGGGAGCCTCCATTCTTCTCTTGGGGGCCCCTGCGGAGCCCGGGGCAAATTGCCCCCTTTGCCCCCCCCTCTGGGCGGCCCTGGAACACAGTAAGGGAGACAGGGAGGGAAGGAAGAAAGAACCTTACTGTGTCACCATTCTTTAATTCCAACTCCTCCTTCAAATAAAAGGGCAGGTCAGCACAAAAATGGGTGCCACAATATGGCCCGTGATTTTTGACTATGGTTATAAACTATACAACTTCGTCATAAAAAATATCCTCATACCTCCCTCTCACTCAAGTGTGTGTGTGTGTGTGTGTGTGTGTGTGCGCGCGCACACACACACGCTTGCCAAATGGAGATAGAAGCAAGGAGTAAAGCCTGAAGGCCTGATTAAACCCCTTTGTTACTCCAATGTTACACTAGGATAACTCCACTAGCTTCACTGAGATCACACCCTGTACGAAACCTCAGATGCATGCAGGAGTGACTCCGGCGTGTGCCTTTTTAAACGGTGCCCAACCTTTTAGAAGAGGTGACTCTTGCTTGGCTACTTTCCCACTGTATCTCAGTGACTGATGTAGAATGCAATGAACCAGAAGTAGGGCTGAACGAATGCATTTTACTTCAGGACTGCAGTTTGTAAAAGCTCTTAAAGAGGCTCGTACTCCATTGAGCAAGAGATGCCCTGCACGTTTGTAAGCAGCACATTCACTGAACCCCTTCCTACTGATGCAGCTAAATCTGGGAAATCCCTGACTTTGTGCCAGGATCAGCATCATATGGAACTGTATGCCCCTTCCCTGACCCCGCTGCCTCAGAGGTCTCATGACCTGATGCATCTTGAGAATGGTCATATTGCATTCTGATAAGAGGCAACACGGGCAACAAATCACGGTGTCATTCAGCAACATTATTCATATTACATACAAACAACCTTACGTTAAAAGAATGCTATTAAGGTTACAAAGTCAAGTACTCAGATGTTAGGAAATGCCAACACTGAGTGCTTGTTACAGCTAGAGCCACCAGGTGGCGCTGTTACACATAGTTTTGCATGTTTTTTTTCTTGGCATGCAAGCAGCATATAGTCTTGGAAGAAATGCTGCATCATTGTTAGCTTTGTGATGTGAGTTACTTGGTGGGGAGCTGTTGCACACAGCTTGAGTTGGTTCTTGGTATTAATCTCACTAACTAGAGTCAGTTGTTGGGGCAAAGTTCCTTCCTGTTGGGGCTGTTTGAGCTGGGATTTTGGAAAGAAGTGTTGCCTGCCTGCTATTTGGACTGGTCTTTATAGTGGAAATAAAGCAAGTGACACCGACAAAATACCCAGTTGCTGTGTCGTAGATTTCTTCTGCAATGGAAAGCCAACTGCGAGGCCCTAACAATCTTCTTCTGCTCAGCAGAGAGATACATTATGCCCAAATATTAGGCAGCTGCTACTTGCTCAGTGTCCTATCCAGACAGGTTAATACTGAGTTGGATGTAATCTGGATCTAGAGTCTGTTTGAGGTAATGCCTGGGAACTTAGTTTAACATGACTTAGTAACCAGATCAATCTGAACTGCTTCTTGCCTTCCCAGTTTGGCCATCAGCTGCAGCAATTCACCAAACTGAGCCAACGAAGCTATGTCATCGGCTATTCAAGATTCAGCATTAACACTGATTTGTTCTACAGAACCCCTCTCATTTTACAAACAGTCCACAGACTAAAAATTCACCTTCTGAACTATTCAGTGAATAATTACAAATAACAAAAACATTGAAATAGCGGGCAGAGGACATGGGTGAATGTGTAGCAAATATAAATATTCAGCGAAGTTCTAATGGCCATATCACACTAGGATGGTGTAACGATAAGTACTTGCAGTTATATTATTCATCCACTAGATGTCTCTGTGTGCTGTGTAGACTTCCAGGCAGAGTATATTTCCTGGTAAACAAAGGCAGATGAAGCTGGATCTCAAGCTGTGTAGAAGCCTCTTTGCTAGTGTTGACAGCTTTGCTTCATAAATGCCTCCTGTTTAGCACTGTGATTCCATGACAGATGGAGTAGTATAAGGCGAGCTTTTGCTGACGTTGTGTGTGCAATACCTGTCCTTCGAATACATAGGCATGGAGATAGAGGACTTCAATCAGTCCTCTATCAAGAGGAATAAAGTTCCTATTGGAGACCAGAGCTGATATTAATGATGGAGTTATGTTTTGAATCCACTTAGGCCAAGGTGCTCTTTCTGTCAAGGAGAGGCCAGACTCTCTACTAGCATTTTTTCAATTAGCAGAGTCCCCAGTCCAGCAATTAGGACCAAAGCGGGACCCTTGCAGTCCCTAGGTTGTGGCAGCATCAGCATATCTATAAATCAGACCCTGTTAGTGGCAGGCAGAGAAGACCAGGCTTTGATGAACTCAGCTGTGTATCAAACCACTGAATGGAGCTGCTGTATTTCATTTAATAGAAAAGATTGGCTAGTTTTTCACCTGGACAACCATATTACTGAAACCCAAAGGAACAACAATGACTGTCCATCAACTAGGTAAGGGATATGAATCAGTTCTGGGGCAGATGTTCTCCTACTGCTGCTCACATAGAGTTCAGAGCTGTACTGATACAGCTGGGAACATGGTGATTCAGGGCAAATTTCTATACTTGTCTTCCACCTTTCAGCAGGTCAGTCCTGTTGTATTGGCTGAATAGAGGTAGAGCACATAGTATCATTCCTCCTCAGTCCCCCTTTCCATTTATTTCAACAGCAATTACAAACGCAGAATGGTTCAACTTTCAAGCTACTCTATTTGATTATGAAAGGTCTAATGGTACAGAGAGAGAAAATGCGTGCAGATTTTTTTAATGAGCTCATGAGTAGGAAAAAAACAATGTTTTATTCCTTCAGATTATTGAAATAAACGAGTATATTTCTAAACAGCTTCTTTCTTTTTCTTTCTTTCTTTCTTTCTTTCTTTTACATTTCAACAGAGAAATGGTTTTCTTTCACCTTCCTATTACCAATGGAGTAAACACATGAATAAAGTTACACATGTGTATAAGTTTTTGCATGATCAAAGCCTTAACTGGTACCAAACTTCATAGTAGGCCATTTCTACTCTGGTATTTAGAGACTGCGTCTATGGGAGAGATCAACCGAAAACCAAGACTTAATCAACCTTGAATTTTGGCAGCTGAATCTGGATCTGAATTATGCAAATAGCTCTTAACTTTATAACAGGCTGAACCAAAAGCTCTGAGCCAAACGCTAAAGCCAAACCTCAGAACAAATCATGCTTTTGGGTGTTTGAAATCAAGATGTCTGGAGACCACTTCTATTCTCTGCGAACAGAGATAATTTGACACCAGACTAGATTATAGCCGTGGAATAACTCCATCATCTTCCATAGACTTGCACCTGGGATGAAATTAGCCCAACATCTTCTATTTGTAAAGATGGAAGGCTGGAAAATGCTCTGCCAATGCAATGATTTAAGAGTTTAAAAAAAAAATCTACTAGCATAGAGTATCCTGGAAGTTTGTCTCTCAGCTAATGAGCAAACAGCTGAACTGTGTTCAATAAGCCATCTGGTGTGTATATGGCTTTCTGCTATGAAACAGAAATTATGACTTTGTTTCCCCCCTTGTTTTACGCACTTCTTAGGCATCAGTAAACCACTCTCCACATAGAGCCAAACTATGTCCCTGCACATACCCAGGCATCAAACCCATCCATTGATCTTAACAAGGTTGCGTCTGCATCAACAACAGCATAATTTAGCCCCCGTCCCTACCTGCAGCATATAATTGTGTAATTAACAAGTGGATAGATAACCATGGGAACTGCTGGGTGCTCAGCATTTTTGAAAATCAAGCCACTGATGTAGGTGCCTGAATATGGATTTAAAAACCTAATTTTAGGCTCTTAGTTTTGGAAATTGCAGAGCTTCTCCCATGCGTATTTCATCACCATAAACAGCCTTAACTCTGACCTAGAAGTTTTTTGGTGCATTTCTTTTGTTACCTTGGCTTTCCTATCTATATATTTTATTTTCAGTGATACTAATCAGTGGGAGATATTATCAGTTACTTCATCAATTGACAGTGGATTGGGGAGGGGGGGAGGAAGCTTAAAATGCTGTTCCCTGCAAACAAAAATTGGAATTTTGGGAACAGCCTTTCAGTGCTTTGTGCAGCTCAAGAGTAGGGGTCTGGAAACATCTTTGTAGCTTCTTGATTCAAAGTCGGTCAGGTGCTGAGCTCTTCGGAAGATACTTTCCTACAATTACCCTTAAAATATGTCACTTTTATGGTCCACAGTGTTGTCGATATTGTCAAAATCTATCTATATGTCAAATGTTGTGACATTATGTGCCCTCTTTGGGCAGTTAAAGCAATACACCGAAACATTAAGCACTTTGCAAAATGTCAGACTTTGAAAGCATGCATTAAGTGGTAAGAAGTAAGTGTTTTACAACTTTTATTATCTGCTGATTTTCAGTGAGCCTTAATCCTACACATATATTTATTTACTGGGAAGTTATAGTTCCTGGAAGAAAAAAAACGAATGTGCCCACCTCACCAGGAGGCCGTGTGACCTAGTTGACAGAGCCCTGGGACTTGGAAGACCTGGATTCTCTTTCCAGCTCAACCAGTGACCTTGTGCCTCAGTTTTCACCACCTATAACATGGAGAGAATGAAGCCAATCTTCTTTGTGAAGTGCCATGAGATCTTCTGACGAAAAGCAAGGTACTACTATTGTTCTAAGCATCATCACCCTGTCTATGTTCCATAGTAACATTTCCCAGTCAGGTACACTTTCTTTCTGGTAAGTAAAGCATTAATGATATATGAGGGCAGAACATTTCGGTGATACTACTAAATAATAATGTTGCCTTGTAACTTTTGCTCCCTTTGAAGTCAATAGGATTTTTACAACTGACTTCAGTGGGAGCAGAGTTAGGCCAATGCAAAACTTACCTATGGAGTGTTATATTTAATAAATGATTGTGTTTTCTTTTCACCTTCCGATTCTAAGAATAGCATGTATTTAAAAAATTTAAAGGATTTCAATAAATAACTAGGCAGGAGCCTCATTTGCTGAGCCTTGGCTCCAAAATAGACTTTTCAAAACACAGGGACGTGTTCAGGACTGCATTTAGAGAAAGGCAAAAGGGACAGCTATCCAGAGTGTCATGCAGGGAGCCCTCGATATTTCGAAAACAAGGCCAGGCATTAAGGCAACCGAGCACCATGTATGTCACAGTATATGATCATTATCATTTTCAAGTTCCTATAGCCAACTCTGAGATCCGTGATGGAAGGTGCTGTGAATGGGCTAAGTATCACAATCTAAAAACTGCTTCATAAAGATGGGGAAGCATTAATTTGCCCTGTTCATAGGCAGGGAATGGAGGCGCTGAACAGTTAAATGGCTTGCTCACGATCCCACAGCAAGTCTATGGCATAGCCAAGAAAAGAATCCCCCAGAATTTTTGTCCTGGGCCAAATCCACTAGACTATCCCCACTCCTTGGACCAGTTCTTAAGATAATTGTTGGGGTGGGGGAATTGTTCATGGAATCAGAGAAGATTAGGGTTGGAAGAGACCCCAGGAGATCATCTAGTCCAACCCCCTGCTCAAAGCAGGACCAACACCAACTAAATCATCCCAGCCAGGGCTTTGTCAAGCAGGGTCTTAAAAACCTTTAAGGATGTGGATTCTACCACCTCCCTAGGTAACCCATTCCAGTGCTTCACCACCCTTCTTGTGAAACAGTGTTTCCTAATATCCAATTTAGACCTCCCCCACAGCAAGTAGAAACCATTGCTCCTTGTTTTGTCATCTGCCACCGCTGAGAACAGCTGAGCTTCATCCTCTTTGGAACCCCCCTTCAGGTAGTTGTAGGCAGCTATCAAATCCCCCCTCACTCTTCTCTTCTGCAGACTAAATAACCCCAGTTTCCTCAGCCTCTGCTCATAAGTCATGTGGCCCAGCACGCTAATCATTGTCATTGCCATCTGCTTGACTCTCTCCAATTTGTCCACATCTTTTCTGTAGTGGGGGGGTCAAAAACTGGATGCAATACTCCAGGTGCGGCCTCACCAGTGTTGAATAGAGGGGAATAATCACTTCCCTCGATCTGCTGGCAGTGCTCCTACTAATGCAGCTCAATATGCCATTGGCCTTCTTGGCAACAAGGGCACACTGTTGACTCAGATCCAGCTTCTCATCCACTGTAATCCCCAGGTCCTTTTCTGCAGAACTGCTGTTTAGCCAGTCGGTCCCCAGCCTGTAGCAGTGCATGGGATTCTTCTGTCCTATGTGCAGGACTCTGCTCTTGTCCTTGTTGAATCGCATCAGATTTCTTTTGGCCCCATGGACTTGTGCACGTCCAGCTTTTCTAAATAGTCCTTTAATCTGTTCTTTCACCACTCAGGGCTGCACAAGTTGTTCTTCATCTGGCCTTTACTAGTGGATGTCGCTGTCTTACTGGGCCCACTGTGTAAGCTGTGAAGTTGTGGAATTTGACCAAGTCACCATTGGTGGATTATGGGTTTGTTGCAGCCAAGCTGCGTGTGCAGATTTCAAATGGCTAGCAACATCCTCTATAGGGGACATTGGGTGAGATCCCTAGCTGGTGTGAATCAGCATAGCATTATTGATTTCAAAGCAGTATGCTGATTTACACCTGCTGAGAATCTGGACCACACTTCTTTATGGGTTTCTATCTTAGGTCTGAAATTCTGTGGCCTCCTCTACTGTAGCATGAGAGCACCTCACCAGCTATAATGTATTTATCCTCACTACACCCCTGTGAGGTAGGGTAATACTAATATTCCTATTTTACAGGTGGGAACCTGAGACACAGGTTGTATGTCTACACTGAGCACTTAGCCCAGGTTTTAGCTCAGGTTTGAGCCCAAGCCCCCCTTCCGTCCACACAACTCAGTCTGACTTGGATCAGCGAGCACTCAGGGGCCCTTTTAGGATCCTGCTGGGTGGAAGGTGTTACAGCCCAAGTTCCAGTGTCTCTTGGGTACAAGCCCTGTCATTTTGCAGTGTGGACACAGCTTAAGCCCCAGAACCAAGTCATAAGGTTTGCACAATGTAGTATGGACGCATTAGCATGGTTGTGAGACCTGGGTCCAGCAATAGTAAACCCAGGTGTACAATGCAGTGTGGAGGCTAAAGCACAGGCTTGGAAACAGAGTCCATAAGCCCAGGACCCACACGCCCAGATTTATAATGCAGTGTAGACATACCCAGAGAAACTAAATCACTTGCCCCGAATCACACAGAAAGTTTGTGGTGGAGCAAGGATTTGAACCAGGCTCTCCTAAATCCCAGGCTCGCACCCTTACACTAGACCAAAAAATTTAAAGGCTCTATAATTTTATCACCGCCTCCATAAGTTCCTTGGCATTTCAACCCAGGATTTGTCACAATCATACCCAATTTCACCAGACCAGGTGTAGCATATGGAAACATTTTGCCATCTTGTAATGAACTCTTATTTTAAGCTGAAATTATTTAGAAGGTGGGTCTCTGAAGATGCTATTTATCGCCTCTTTTCTGTCACACCATCACTTATCTTTCAGGTTGGTTTTCCTTGCAAAGTGACTTACACTTGCTCCTGTGAGCAGATGAACAAAGCAGGTGATGTGTTAAAGTTTATTAAAAACACACCAGGGAGAGGGGGGGAAATCGGTTAGCTTAACATCTCTGAAAATCAAATCAACATTCATTCTAAATCATTCCCTTTCCCTTGCTTTTGAATTCACAGAGAGTCTCTTTGGTTTAAAAGTCACAAATGGCCTTCTTTTTGGTTAAAGAACCTATTAGATGTGAGTGTCATCTTGGTAATTTAATTGGTTTAGGCGAATCCTGCTTTTAAAGAAACATAAGAAGCACCTGGGAAGAGGGGAAAGAGAAGGAGGAGGAAAGGAAGACACTTCTCTCTGTGACTGATGCTTCATTTGCTGAAGCACATTAAGCAGCAAAGACTAACAGGTCATTCAGCTCCTAGGTTCCAGTTCTGTATTCTCCACTAAAGGGTAAGAATGTTTCACAGTGGGATTGTGCTGGTCTCTTCTCACTGGTTCCCATACACAGAGCTGCTCACCTCGTTCCTCCTGCCTCCAATGGTGGTATGAATTTGAATCAATCTCAAATAGGAATTGAGAAGGATAGAAAAAATGTAGAGAAAATAGCATGGCATGAAGGTAACCCTTAGGGATGGGGGAACAAGACACAAACACACAGATCCAAACTCATATTTGGTGTAACTCCGCTGACTCAACTGCTTTTAAACCGGAGTTTGAATTCCCCCCCCACCTTCCATTATCTGGGAATCTGGATGCCAATGGACTCCTGTTTCCCTTAGTTTCTTTCGTTGAACCCTTCTGTGGCCTGAATGTACCCAGACCAGAGAACGTCCCAGAATTCCGAAGACTTCTCCCCAGCAAAACACATCAAAAGAATGTCCTGAAGGAATTATTCCATAAACATTTCCAACCAAACATGTTCCTCAAAATGGCTTTCTGGTCCCTCAGATATAGGTATTTTCCCAAGGTGTCCTTGTGAAGTTATTTTGCACTTCAGCTGTAGCCCGGATCACCGGGGTGAGGTTTCATGGTCTGTGTTATGCAGAAGGTCAGACAAGATGGTCTGAAAAATGTCTGAATCTATGAATTTTAGTCTAAACAGGTCCCAAATAGAATAGTTTAATGACTCCATTTTGCCCTTGTTTTCACCAGCATTTTCCACAGCAACATATTTATGGGTCTTTTGTCTCTCTTCACCTAATGTACTCAAAGTAAACATAACCATGTACAGAAAAGGGCTATTTTAACACTTTGGGTGTATCCCTCACAGAATTTTCCCTTAGATCAGCTGACACCCAGAGATAATACATATGGCGCCTGCCTTTCAGAATGATCTGGCCCGGCGGTGGTCTGTGTCTTTGGCAGCATTTCTGCGGTGGGGGGCCTTTCATTTGCTCCACGTCTTTGGTGGCATTTCGGCATCAGGGGGCCCTTCAGTGCTGCCAAAGACACAGAGCGACTGAAGGGCCCCCTGCCGCCAAAATGCCGCCAAAGACCCAGACCACTGCCGGGTGAGTACAAGCACTGCAGCTCCGCCCACTTTGCCCCAGGGCCCCTGAATCCTCTGGGCGGCCCTGTTGATGGACTATGATCCATGAATTTATCTAGTTCTTTTTTGAACCCCGTTGTAGTCTTGGCCTTCACAACATCCTCTGGCAAGGAGTTCCACAGGTTGACTGTGCATTGTGTGAAGAAAAAGACAGATTAAGAGGAGTGCAGAACTGCTGCTATGCTTACCAGTTTCAATTACATTTCTGCCCATCCTACAGCTGTAATAATATTCCCCAAAGCCCTGGCTCCAAATGGATTTTGACTCCTATAGTTCAGGTAGATACTGATATTATTTGGGGCAGCTTCCTGCAGAGAAATTGCAGAAACAAGGAGGCTGATGATCTTCCATTTCTCTAAATGCTGGCCCAGCCGCCTACCTCTCCCCTGTTAGTCCACAGAGTTGTGGCATTAGCTAATGCATTTTTGATTACAGCCTCGCTTAGGCGGATGAACTAATGGAAAGTTGCTAAATGCAAAGTAAACAATTAATTATACATTTTATTGTTATGCTGTTTGGGGGAGAGGAGGAAAACCCAAATCCAGAACTACACTTTTTCTCCACCTCTCACATATTTTTTTCCTTTTATCAACAAGGGACTCCCCCTCTGCTAATTAGTCGTTAGGGCAAATCGGACTCGTAATGAAATCAATGAGAGGTGAGGATCCTCCTCATTTCCAAGCAGGCACACAACATCTTGAAGGATCAGGACCTGAGGTCTTTCTGGGAGGAAATTTGTTTGGCCTATTTTGTCCATTGTCAATTCTCTGCGCCAGCCATCGCGATGCGGTTTGGAATACAGTCGTGCCTAAAGACCCCGCAAGTTTCAGTGCCCCACTGCACAATCAAAGACATGCCCCTGCACCAAAGAGTTTCCAAACTCAACAGAAAGGACAGACTGAGGATCAGATCCTCAGGTGCTGAATATCGTGATCACTTCATCGACTTCAGTAGATTTATACCAGTTTACACCACAGGGAGCATTCAGACTGGCGATGAGGCTTCAATATTTAACAGTGAAAGTCATTAACCGTTGGAACAATTTACCAAGAGTCATGGTGCTTTCTCCATCACTGACAATTTTTAAATCAAGATTGGATGTCTTTTCTAGAAGACCTGCTCTAGGAATTATTTTGGGGCAGTTCTCTGGCTTGTGTAATGCAGGTCAAGCTAGATGATCGCAATGGTCCCTTCTGGCCTTGGAACGTGTAAATCACCCCATTTTTCAGTTGGGGAGCTGAGGCACAAGAAGATAAAGTAACTCACAAGGTCACGGGAAGTCTGTGAATTGGACCCACAGCTGGGAATGGAATGCAGTCCCGGATGCCTAAACCCTAGGACCACTCCTCTATACATATGTACACGGCCCTCCCTCCTTAACTTCAACCGCTGCATTGCTCTTCGTTTTGAAGGGCCTAACTCAGTCGAAACATTGATTCCAGGCTAACGCTTGTACAAATGGTCTTAGCCAGAAAGCAATTTTATTTTACTCAACTGACCTAGCAAAGGGTAAAAAGGAAAAAACAAAAAGAGAGAAAAACAAATAGAAATTAGTTTTCCTGCAGATGCTCTGTAGCCGTTACATAATGAGTTTGTATTTCTAAAAAGAAAATTTTGCAGACCGCTGAGCCACAATGTAAAGGATACGTGAGTTTGCTACTAAATAATCATTCTAAACAAGAGGTTTTAAGAAAGCCAAAGCAGATTCCTGCACAGGGCTCTGAGAGGACTGTGATAATCTTTGTGCATCATTAAAGCACAAAGTGAAAATAATCCTTCAGTACTTAGGCCTCGAAACTACAGCCTATAATGGAGCCATGGACATTTATTACTGTAACACAGCTGAAAATGAGCACTAGCATTGACCGGCTAGTGTATAATGCAATTGTCTGGATAACCTGAATGCCATGAAGTGTCTAACTGGGCCTTGACTTCAGGCTCCATAACAGCCTGATCATGGAATGTAAGAATGGCCATACTGGGTCAGACCAATGATCCACCTAGCCCAGTGTCCTGTCTTGGCCAGTGCCAAATGCATCGGAGGGAAATGAACAGAACAGGACAATTATCGAGTGATCCATCCCTGTCGTCCAGTCCCAGCATCTGGCAAGCAGAGGGTTAGCTCTGCCCTTATGAAAGGATGTGTTTTAATAACGCCTCATTTTCGGTTATTGGACATTCTGATCAAAGTCATGCTGGAATGGCCTAATCATGGGATGACTTGGGAGTTTGTAATAACTCCCAATATTTGACTTATTTAAAGTCAAAGTTATTTAGGCACCTAACTGCCATTGATTTCAATGAGGTGCCTAAAGATCAGAGATCATGGGCTAGTCCCTTCTCCACCTGAAGTCAGTGGGACTACCTAGCCACATATCCATGCATCTGGGTACTTATATCAGGTCTATCCCCAGGGTATCTGAGCTTCTAAGGGCAAATTCTCCACTCATGCAAACTAGTGTTAAGCTCCTGAACCCGTCAAGTGCGGAGCCCCCTCAAGTCCCCTTGACGGCCCTAAATGAGTCAGACCAGGCATGAATACCAGATTGCCTGTTTTAGATATTCATAGATTATATTTAGCACCGTTGTAGCGAGGTGTGGATGCAATACAGGCATCTTAGCAATGTTTGCTTGTTTCGGCATTAAGCAAATGTATTTATTTCCTTTTCATCTCTATTCCAGCATCAGTGTTAAAAATTCTCTTCTTGAGATATTCAGACAGCTTAAGTGGTGTCACTTAGCAACACTTACCAGTAGGCTTATTGTTGCACATTTTACCATGGCCTTATTTGCCTTCCATTGCAGCATTGTGAGAAGAAGGAAGTGGTGTGGCTAAACTAAACGGCACAGGTTTGTGTGTGTGTGTTTGTGTGTGTGTGTGTGGTATGTATGCAAAGGAGGGTTAGCACTCCCCTGTCCTCTTCCCTTTCCTGACATAGCTCTGTAAAAGCCTGGTCTCAGCATGCCAGGCCGAAGCAGCCTGAAGGCTGCGCTAATTCATACTTGACTGTAAAAAGCTACAAGCAGCTGGAATTACAACTCAGGATAGAAATAGGACAGGGTCGGCTAAGTCACGCCCCTTTTCCTGTGGCCACACCCCTTTGCCCTTGTACAACAGCACCGCAGATGGCTGGCATGAGAATCTGTACTTCAGCTCTGTGCTACCAGAGGATCATTCTCATGCTGGCATGATCCTCCCTGGGCAAGTTTAGGAGGCATTAGGGCCAGGCGATGTCGGCAGTTGGTGCCAGTACCTTTCTGTTCAGGAGTCATCAGCCCAGACAACTAAGTGAGCATTACACACACTAGACCAGATCCTCAACTAGCATAAATCGGCATAGCCCCAAGGAAGTCCTACCCCGATTTCAGCTGAGAATGTGGACATCAGATGTAATAAGCTGACTCGATAGGCTTCAGATCATGAAATTCATCTTATGGAAAAACCCTCAGTGCAACAGAACTTTAGGGGATGTGGTTTTGCTAGTTAAAATGACCTGTGGTGAATTAGTACTTGAATCACATCTCACCACGGCTGATTTCCTTAGCGCTGCCTTTGAAACTCCACAGGACCCTTTAATATTAATAAAGCACAATCTACCCTCACTTGGTCTATGGAGGGTTTTTTGTGAGAGGTGGAGCATACTTCTTTTTCTATTTCCTTAAGGAATACATGAATTGTCGTGATCTAAATAATATAGTCTTCCTCAGTAACATTTAATTAATCCTCTCTTACAAAAGCATATTTTCCCACAGCATCTCTCTCCTTCCCTCAAGCAATGCATTCAACCAGAATAATAATAATAAAAAACAATCATGCTTCTACTCTGTCTCACACATACAAGATTCTATCTGAGAGCATGCAGAATGCAAACTCTCTAAACTTTTCCTCTGAATATATGCTGGGTGTAGTAGCCCTTGAGGACTGGACCAGCTGCCTGGCTGCTTGACATGATGCAGAAATCAAAAAGCACTGAATTTTAGGCTCAGAGATTTACATTTTCTCACTGATAATATCCATAGCTCATTGCTGGTCACCAAAACATATTTGTTACAATAATTGGCCATCTTATTTATTACAACTGATATATTTATTTATTTACTTGTTCGGGTTTTTTTCTCCTGAACATGAAACTGTCCATGTGTTGATCATGGTGTTTAGAAATAAATCCGCTATTCAAAATCGTTTGGTGAATCACTTTTTTTACAAACATATTGGTGCCCTGATTGTGACCCAATCAAAGGGCATACGCCTTTAGTTATCTCGTATTTGGAATTCACCAGCAAGCTTTCTGATTGGTCACCTAAATCACATGGTATTGTTTTTCTTCCCTAATGGGTCCCACATGTGTTCACAGATAGCTCCCAATAAAAGCCTATGATCAGGCTGGATTGAAACCTGGTTTTCAGAGTTGACAAACAGTTCATGAACTGTCTCTCCCCTTGTTCCAGTAACTCCCAACAAAGCTCCGTGGTGGATTGGCACATCCCTCAATGTGGCTATTGGAATTAGTGGACAGTTTCTGAATTTTTTAAATTTTGTTGAAGCTTTTCCACACAGTTTTGATCAGTTTTTTGGAAAAAAAAATGTTTTGACCCACGTTGAAAGCTGGTGGAATTTTTCCGAAACGTCAGGGTTTCCATGGCGTTTCTTCATTCGGACTTTCCGAACCACTCCATCGAACTGCTTTCCACCAACACACCCAGAAAGGGAACAGTTAGACCATCCAACGGGGTTCTTTCCCTTCCCCAGTGGTGTTGCTCATTATGTGCCAGCTCCCTGCAGAGCTCCTTTGGTTAAGACCTTGATCCCTACTTAGTGAGTCATTGCCGCCTACCTAGATAGCACGCGATGACAGCTGCTGCAAACCTTTTAAAGCACTGCACAGGGAATGCAGATCCATCCCACAAGGCAGCATCCCGCTTGTGCCTCTCACCTATGATAAATGGCCCTGTTTAGTAGCTCATAAATATTCGCTTCTACTGCCGGACAAATAGCTCTCATCAGTAATCATTTTGACCAGGGCTACCATCGTTCCCAGACTGACATTCCCCTGCAGGAGAAAACCCTTTGATTTGATCCTAGTGCATCTCCAAATGCATGGCCTGATTTTGAAATATGATAAGGGGCAGGGAGTAGCACATAGCCCAGAATCATTATTTTTCTCACTGGGACAGAAGACTTGTCTGCGTTTTTTCTTTTATGTAGTTCTTTAATTCTCTCCCAGGCCCACAATGTGCTGAGTGCTTCTGCAAAATGCGCAGCACCCTGACACCCAGCTGGAGTCAATGGGAGTTGAGGCCCCCTAGTGGCTTGGATGGTCAGGCTTCGGGTGAAACAGCTGTTCCAAGCGGATTTCGTGCTAGTTACAGAGACTCTTCGGTGCAGACAGCAATGATGGAAGCTCTTTCCATCCACCTCCCTCAATGTGCTTCGACCCTGGTGTGGAGGGACCATTTCCCAGGCTGAGGCAGGGAATTGGGGGATTGCTTGAACAACAGGAAACTACACAAGGACACTTTTTTTATGTTTTAAGGGATAAACAGGTGATAAACAGTAACTCATTCTGACTAGCAAGTTGCCTTAGAAACAGCACAAAATATGACAGGCTGATTTGATGGTGCAAACTGTATGCAGCAGTTCCTGGCAAGAGACAGGTGATTAGCATTGGCTCGAGGCAGTCTGTCACTGTTCAAGCTTCCCCTCCTTTTTGCACACAGAGAGGGTCTGATCTGTGTTGTACAGTAGCACTTCGGCATTACGAACACCTCGCGAATGGAGGTTGTTCAGAACTCTGAAATGTCCGTAACTCCGAACAAAACGTTATGGTTGGTCTTCCAAAAGTTTGCGACTGAGCGTTGACTTAATACAGCTTTGAAACTTTACGATGCGGAATCAAAATACTGCTTTCCAATTATTTTTTTTAGTCATTTAGGTTTATTTAATTTTTTAAAATTTCGTCTCTGTCGCTTCCAGTTCCAAATGAGGTGTATGGTGGACTGGTCAGTTCCTAACCCTAGTGTTCGTGTCTCTGAGGTACTTCTGTATCTAATATTATTTGGACACGCAGAATAAGTAGATATAATGCATGCTAGTCAACACAAGGAGGCATTCAGGAGAATTAAGGAGAACTTTGCTAGAGCTCTTTATTTACATTTTGTGAATGTGCTACAACAAAGGACAAGATCTAACCCTGCTGAGTGCTTGCTAAGCTTTAGTAAAAAATGCAGAATTCTCCCAGCGCCCTTCAGTCCAAGCCTGGAGTATCTATTACTGTTGTAGTCGCACAGTTCTTCCAATGCACCTCAATCCTGATCCACCATTGACTAGTCCAACAGTATCTCTCTTGAACAGGCGGTGACAATGGTCTAATTCTCTGCCAGCACCTATAGACTATGGAGATTGGAGCCATATATGCATCTGAGGGAGACTGAGAAAACAGACGCTAATGTGCTAATGCATGGCATCAACTGGACGTGTGGCATCAGATCAGCAATTTATCATTGTGCCAGAATGCATCTAGTAATTACTATTGATTTTGCTTGTTAAAATAGACTCTTTAATGTTACAATAAAATACATCACGACAGAGCAGGGTGCAATTTTAGCACTCATTTCCCACTGCAATAGATATAAGGCCAGACCCTCTGCTGCTGGAAACTGCTGCAGCTCCATTCAAGTCAATGGAGTGATGCTGATTTACACTAGCTGAGGAGATGACCCATCATTTCTTAACTGGCCAGGGTCCAATTGAACGCTAGTGTTCATTAAAGGCCATTGCTGAGAATAGTCAATAAAAACAAGCTGACGCATTAGTTTGTGTTAGCACAGCCCTTATGCAGACTCCTGGCAGCGTCGTCTCATTCGCTGTCTTTGACCTCTCATGCTAGGACTCTCTGTAGCCTTCCCTAGTCCTCTTATTCCAATGGCTTCTGCACTCCGCTGCTCGTCTCAGTCACACCTTCCTCGACAACCTTCCTGCTCCGCTCTGCTGTTTCCTACCTTTACCTAGCCTCAGTAGCCTTTCCCCTCCCTCCGGGGCAGTCTGTCTGTGATGGGCCTGCTCTCACCTCCACTGTGCAGGGAGACAATCAGCTACGTCTAACCCATCCAGATACGATGTAGGGAGAATGAATGGTCTTGGGACTAAGGCACCACACTAAAGCTCAAGGGAACTGGTGTGTGTCATGCCCCAGGCTTCCTCTGTGATCGCAAGCAAGCCACTCAAACATTATGTGCCTCAGTTTCCCCCTCTGTTAAACATGAGGGAACAGCAATGGCCTGCCTGACAGAGCATCAATTCACTGATCAGTGTGTGATGCTTTGGGGTCCTTGGATGGACGGCTGTACAGAAGTGCAATATTATATGAAGGCATCCAGTTCTGCTATATGATTCCTGGCTATGATTCCCACCTTCCGTGCCACCCCACCCCACACACATTTCCTATGTGTGCAAATCTGTACCAGTGCAACAAGGCTCGTATCTGTCTCTGCCATAACTCCACCTCTGCTCAAACCCACATCCGTGCCTTCATCTCCTCCCCCCATGTCTGTCGGCTCCTATCTCCAAGTCCCAGTTCCTCAGCTATGAAGAAGGCTGACGCCTATCTTTTCATATGCATGAAGACGTGACCGTTGCTTTCCCATTCTAACACAACTCGGCTGTCTCCTCATTCTTTTCCCCCCCAACCTTATCTTTGTCCTTTTTCAGCACAGTAACTCCTCACTTAACATTGTAGTTGTGTTCCTGAAAAATGCAACTTTATGCGAAATGATATTAAGCTAATCCAATTTCCCCATAAGAATTAATGTAAATAGGCAGGGTTAGGTTCCAGGGAAAAAAATGTTTGCCAGACAAAAAACATTTATATACCTATACCAGTTTAAGTTTTAAACAATTTTAGATAAACAGTTTAATATTGTACACAGCAATGAATGATTGTGAAGCTTGGTTGAGGTGGTGGAGTCAGAGGGTGGGCTATTTCCCAGGGAATGCCTTGCTGCTAAATGATGAACTAGCACTCGGCTGAGCCCTCAAGGGTTAATACATTGTTGTTGATGTAGCCTCACACTCTACAAGGCAGCATGGACTGAGGCAGGAGGGAGGAAACACCATAGTTGCAGGGCAGTAGCTGCAAACACTTCCCTGCAGAAACTGAACATGATGATGAGCCCACGCTCTCCAGCTGGAGCACCCCACTCCCTCCTCCTGACAGCGCATGCACGGCTGCACAGGTGCTGACTTGCCAAAGTGCTGGGGGGTGCGTGCATGAGTGAGAGAGAGAGAGAGAGAGAGACGTGCATTTCCCCTTTAAGTACATTGACTGCACTTCAAGTGTGTTGCCCTTTTAAGTAGATCAGCCAGTTCAGACAGGAAGCAACTGCTTCCAGCAAGTTCCCCCACCCCATACTGTCCCCTTTGTGGAGAGGGGGTACCGACGGGGGGCAGGAACAGGGGGGCATCCTGACATCAGCATCCCTCTTCCCCCAGCAAGCTCCCAGGAGCAGCTCCAAGGCAGAGGGCAGGGCAGGAGCAGGACAGCGGTGTGGGGAGGGACAGCTGACCTGCTGCTGGGCAGCTGCCGAGCCACATACCTCACAGGGAATTTAGGGGAGCTGATGGGGGGGTCTGCTGCCCCACTTACCCGGTTCTAATCCCCACAAGGACGGGCTGCTCTTCCAGACAATCCTGCAAACAGTGGACAAAGCAGGCAGCTGCCAAAGGACATTATAAGGGAGCATTGCACAACTTTAAACGTGCATGTTCCCTAATTGATCAGCAACATAACGAAACAACGTTAACCGGGACAACCTTAATTGAGGAGTTACTGTATCTGGTCACTGCTGGCATGGGAACCTTCTCCCCTGAAGCTCTTACCATAACAAACAGCTTCTCTGCATTTCTTCACCTCATTGACTGTATATTATTTTGAATCTTATCAGAAAAAAACAAACCTTTTTTCTCCTTTCACTCTACCTTTTTAGCCAGCAGCTGGATTGTTTAGCCCCGGAAGGCATTTGGAGATGCAATCTAGCTGAAAGACCCTGCTACTCAGAATAAAGGTGATTGTAATAAATAAAGCTCGTAGAAAACTGCTGCGGACGAAATGGATGAGTGGATGGAGTCTCACGTCCATATCGGCATTTGAAAACTTAACCAACATTATAAATGAACATGTGCATGGGAGACCAGACCAATGGGAGAACTGCAAACATGACTGCATGTGGGACAGATAAAATTGTCCATGGCCACTGCAGGCTTCGTATCCTTGCTTTGCGCTGGTCACGTTTTTCACAGGGGGTGTTGCTGCACCTTGCTTCAAAGCAATCAACGGCAACATGACAAATCTGCCTCCAGCTGGCTCTGTCACGGGCTGTTGCTTTGGGATCCACCTCAGCTGCTTTCAAGTTTGAGTTCAGTGTATCTTTGTACCATTTGGACTGAGCACCATGACAGCGGGTGTCCTGGCTTAACTGACCATCCACTATGGCCTTGGATATTCCTGAGTTGGCCATATGAACAAGGTGCCCAGAGCGGCACAGCTGAGCTGTTAGGAGCACGCTTTGAATGCTAGACATCCAACAACGATTCAGGATTTTGGTATTAGGAATTTTGTCCCACTATTTGACCCGGCAAACAGACTGAAGACAGTGAACTGATCAAGCCTGCTGATATAGCAGCAAGATGTTGTCCATGTCTCATAACCATGCAGAAGTACTGTTAGCACAACTGCCCAATCGCTGTTCAGATTAGTCGTTATTTTGATGCCCCTGTCTTTCCACAGAGGGCGTGGCAATGTTCCGAATGCAGAGCTTGTCTCGGCCATGCAATGGGTGATCTCAGAATTAATTGAGTAGCGTACTCCCCAGGTAACAACACATCTTCACGGACTTGCGAGGAGAGTTGTTGGTCTTAATAACTGGATGGACATGCACATCCCCCAGCACAGGTTGGTACAAGTGCTTCAGTTGTCTTTAGGCTACCTGTGAAACTAAAGGGGTTAACGTCACGAGTTAAGTGACCAGTTACAAACTGACTGTAATAGATCAAGGGAGCAGCCAGCACACAGCCTGCAGCAAACAAAAGCTCCTTCATAAGTAAATCCAGCCACTTTGGTGAGAGCACAGAAATGTTGCAGATTAAAGAACTTCCCATTGGTGGAGAACTGAATAAATTCTCCTCTTTTGGTGTTATGAAATGCATCCATGAGCATAGCCAAAAAAAGGATGGAAAAGAACGTGGGAACCAGCACACAGCCTTGTCTGCTGCCATTACTGACTGGAAAATTGTCCAGTCTCTTGCCATTTCCCACCCCTGTGGCCATCATCCCATCATGGAAGGACCAAGTGACAGAAATAAGATCTGCAGGACATCCCACGATGAACAAAAGTTTCCAGAGTCCCTCACGCTGTACAGAATCAAAAGCCTTGGCTAAGCTGATAAAAAACTGTATAAAGGTCAGGATTTTGCTCCTGACATTTCTCCTGGAGCTGGCAGGCTGTGAAGATCATGTCTGTAGCACCTCGACCAGACTGAAATCCATGTGGAGAGTCAGGGAAGATGGCTTTTCCAGAACAGGTCTGACATCTATTCAATATAACCCGTGCAAAGATCTTTCCAGCAACAAAGTAAGAAATGCTGCAAAGATTATCATAGTTTGGCATCCTGGAAAACCTATGGTGCACCAACTCTTGCTCCCAGATACTGCAGAAGAGCCTGGTAAGATGCCTTGCACTATGGTAGCCACCCTGCATGTAGATCTCTGCTGGAATGGCATCCAGACCAGGTGCTTTCCCTTGTGACATCTGCTTGGTTGCTGTTATGGTTCCATATACGGGCTAGTGGAAGCTCTTCTTTGAACGGGGGTTGTGGAAGAGCATTAATTGCTTCCTTGGACATACTGGAAGTGAACTAAAATGTTCTGTCCATTGAGCAAGTATTTCTTCTCTATTTTTATTTTTGCCATTTAAGAGTTGATTGCCATCCAGTGTGCAGACAAGGGTTATCCCATGGCCTCCGGGGACATACACAGCACAGAGACCAGAAAATAAATCAGGCAGAAAACTGCTGTGGAGGTAATAAAATGCAATGGATGAATCATTATGTGTTTAACCAAATTCAGGCTGCACAGTCAGCCTCAATCTGTGTTTTTACTGATGGTAAATGATGGGCTTATATAATTTCCAGCATCCTGATGGATGATACAACACCAGTTGTTTAGCTGGAGGAAGACAAAGTGGAAAAAAGAGAGGTTCTTTAGCTCTTTACTAAACAGCTGGATTTGTGGTGCTGAGGGCCCTTGATGTCCCAGGGGAGTTGGGGACAGTTTAGCACCTTTCAGGAGTAGTCCCAGACCTTCTCAGTATTAGTGAAACCCGTGGCATTTTACAGGGCTTTGGCCAGGGCGATTTGTAAAAGATCCCCAAGTGCGAGCAAGAGGATTGATTACCCTTGTCTGGTTTTAATGAAAATGAAGGATCCGGGTGGGAGGAAAGTTGTGAGATTACCATGCTGGTGGAAATTGAAACTATCAGCAATGCTCCCCCACCCTCCAAGACCCAGCCTCCTTCCTACCAAGGTCACCGCCATCCGCTGACTGAAGGCAGCTGTTCTTAATTGAAGAGCCGCAGTTCAGTCATGTGGAAGAGAAAATAAAGCCTAACCTCGGCTCCACAACAGCATCAAAGCTGCTGGCAATTAAGACGTTCGTTCATACGGCCCTGTGTTCTGAATTGCTAATGGAAGGTCATGGGGATCTCACCTATCGCTCCTCTTGCCGCATACGAAATCAGACACACCGGACCAGCTGACGAGGTTAGAGCTGTAATTAAATTAATAAAGTATGCCAGGGATCTGTAAAGGAGAGCAATCATTGCAGGTATTTTCCCAACACACTGTCATTTCATTAATGCGGCATTGATTATTTCCTTTGTTCACTTGAAGCTTGGGATTTTTTATGCTGCTCTCTGCCTGAGAGGGGCCATGAATGGAGAAGGAGTAGAAAAACCAGCTCATAGGGATGGCTGAAAAGTTTCCGTCAAAACTGTGTTTTGCAACTGAAAACTGGGGGTGGGATGAGCCAAAAACTTTAATGGAAAGTATCTGCTTCCTTCGAAAATATCTATTTTTGGTCAGAATACTGAAAACATTCAGCCAAAACCCAAGTGGTTTCTTTGTTTGTTTCAGTTTTAAGTTTTCGGTAGTTTTCAGTTGGCCAATTAAAAAGTCAAAAATTTCCAATAAAAACAATTTTGTCAAATGTTCTGCTGACCTCCACTCTTTCCCAGCATTTTCCAGCCACCAACCCGTTCCGAGTCAGAAGCTGCTCACAAAATGGCACCTTGCTTGAAGGTTCATGTTTCATGCATGGCGTCCTGAGTCGTAACATGAAAGGACTCCATGCTCGTAAAACTAAACTGGCATTTTATTAAAAGAACTAGTTACAGAGAGGGGCCTGTTTTGTGTTCCACATCCCTGTATGGACCAATCTACAGTCTAATATTAGGTGTGTGGTTGATGCCAGCTATAACAGCTAGCCTTGAAGCCACGTGCACACAGACTGACGTCCTGGTGCCTTCTCCAAACTTTTCCCTCCTGCAACCTCTGCTCCTCCCTCCAAGTTCCATGCAGGTTTCTATAGTTCAGGGCTGTCTCTTGCTCAGATATTTTACCTACTTACCTCAGGGTTTTGCACAACACCCATCGTCGTAGCCCCTAACTGTCTGATCAAAAGCACAATGGAGTTAGTGAGAACCTTTCCAGTGATTCGGATCAAGACCTAGCACTTGGGAGCCATGTATTGAGTGAGCTCAGCCTTATGCACTCAGATACATACATAGGTGTTTGGGGACTAGTGTGACACGTTCCTCCTAATGCTGAGCAACAGGCAGTGTATCTCAGGAGCAAATTGGAGAAGGAATCAGAATTCTCAGAGTAACCGCATTCCATCCTTCATCCCCCCAACTTACTTAGAAGTAAGTGGTCTGCCCTTGGTCCATACTAGTAGCAGGTTATCTCCTCCTCCATGCTGGCTCAGCTCCGATGGCACATAATGGGAGTCTGTGCCTACTCGGAAGTGTTCGCGGTCCCTATAGACAAGGCCTATGGGAAACCGGGGCAAAAGGACTTGCTGTGTATCACACGACTTGTTGGTGGCAGAGTTGAGATTAGAACCCAGCTGGGTCCTGTCTCCTATTCCAGTTTGCTAGCCACTAGACCACACTGCTTCCCCACCACCCAGGCCTATTAAATTCACATTAAAAGTAGCAGATCCCAAAGGACTCACTGACTTGACCTTTGCAAAGGAGTCAGTGACGTGTTCCTCGTCCTGTGTAGCATATTCTTGGGGGTCCCATCTGGAGTGTTGCTGATGCTTGCTATACCAATGTCAATGACCCAGCTGGGTGAGAAGTCCTAGTGACACCAGTCTGATGCACTTGAATTTGGAGGAGAGGAGGACAAGCAGGCAGATAGCCCTGCTAGCGGGACACACTCATCGCAAGGCCCAGAAGATGCACTCCACTTTGCCTTCTAGGAGTGCTAGAACCTTAAAATACATTTTTTTTATTTTTCATTGTGACGATCACAGCTAAAGACAGTAATCAAGGATTGCAAGTGCGGGTGGAGCAGGTAATTTTTATCGTTCTTGGCTTTTCAAAGCTCACTCAGACAAACAGACGTGTCATCTTTCTTCCTGAACTAAAATAAAAATTTAGGAGGTTTGACCTTTGAGTTTACTTTATTTTTTTGCCACCTAATCACAGGCTAAGAGTGCCCTCTCTCTCTTTCCCTAGGTAGCTGAAATGATATCTTCTCCTGGAACAAAGAAGCTGTGCATATTCATACAATCCCCTGCAATTCACACCGAGATCAACTCAGAGCTTTAAGGTTTCATTGTTAGGGTCCCCCCTCCCATCTTTGCAAACCCTGTGCAAATTAAAATTTGGGTTAACCCCCACTCCAAAACCCCATTTGACTTTCCCTCGATTTAGTACAGAACAAGAATTCTCTTCACTTGAGCAGCGGTGCTTAGACTTTTCCTGCCTGTGGTTCTGAAAAGGAAACTCTTTGAGTGCATTATACAGTTGAGTAAACAAAAGGTAGAAAAGCTGCAGATCTGGAACAAAAGGCCCCAAGGCTAAGACAAAACAAAAGGAAAGGAATATATTTAAAATCCTAACACTTTATTGGAATTGCAGAGAAGCGATGACTGCTAATGTTTCGACTGAAAGTCATTTTCCGAGCAAGCTGGGGGGACCGACCCCACGTTTCTTGGGAATTGAGGGCTCCCAGAATCCCATTGGAGATGCTCAGCACCACATAGCATTGGCCCATTACAATTTATGCAACGCTTTGTTAGGAATAATTCCAGGTGGGTAGCAAATAATTATTTATATGACAGCTGCAGCCCCACTGTGCTAGGTGTTGTACACAGACATAGTGAGAGATGGTCCCAGCCCTGACAAGCTTACAATCTACATAGGCAAAGCGTTAGAGAGGAAACAGAGGTGAAGTAATTAGCTGAAGTCTAAACACAGGTCAGAGCCAGGTCTCCTGATTCCTAATCCTGTATGCTTTCCGATAAATTATTAGTGATCCCAGGGCTGAGCAGGAAGGTCCTGATCTCAATCAATAATGTCCCTGGAGTTTGGGGGTGTTTGGAGACAAGATTTGGCTGCTGTCAGATGTTCAAATAGGGAACAACTGCCAAATTGAGACGGGGATCCAAGCCTGCCCGCTGCTCAGGGGGGCTAAGCTGTGGATTTGTGGCTCATACCCATTTCTACAAAGGAGGGTGAGATGCTGCTACCTGGCACACCCAAAACCTGCCGGTGGGCCCCAGCACACAATCCCCCCCACAAAACCAAGATGCCCGAGAGTTAGTAATGCCCCCCAAAGGCAGAATTGCCTTGTCATCATCCTCAGTGGAAGCACAGAGCACCTCAGAAACAAAGCATGCGGCGGCACAGAAATCAGAAGTATGCGCACTTTACTATGGGTTTGAAATACATTCTCTGGATGTTATATGTCAGCCTCAGGGCTTCCCATTTGGGGTGAGCAGCAGCTCTGCACCAAACAGCGGTCCACATAATGGTATTTGATTGAGCCCCCCTCCCCCCCCATTCTCTTGTTTTATTTATTTATTTATTATTGCATCCTCGTTCTGCATAATTGACTTAATGTGAATTTCAAGGCTGACACTCAGCCGGGCCCTTTTCTCTTGGCTTGTGTGTACCCTCATGTAGCTGGGCTTCCAACCTTTTGTTTTAATTAAAATTGCAGAACAATAGCAATTCCCCTCCAGAGCAAACCTTTTTCCCAAGTCATAAACAACTGAGGTTTATGCATGACAGCGTTTAACTTCTGGTTTCTAGGGCCCGGTTTCACGCACATAAATTAGAAAATGTATTAAGTATCTTAATAAGAATATAAAACAGAGGAATGCTCTTAAAAGCAATGCAGATTTTTATTATCTCTCTTGCCATGGTGTAGGATCCTTACGTGTTTTTCTCCAGATTTTGCATTTTGTTCAAGGGATGGCAAGCCACACTGGCTCCAGCTAGCACTCGTTCTGACAAGGCCAGGTGTGTGCTAACATGTGTAGAAGCAGCAGGTATAATTGCTGTTTGTTTTGCAGTTTCTCTTTAATTTTCCCTATGTTAACTGGGAAAGAGGCAACATTTATGTTATTTATTTCCTAAAATGGTTCGGTAATTAAGTTGACTGGGCTT
Organism: Mauremys mutica; assembly: GCF_020497125.1. Classification (NCBI taxonomy): domain Eukaryota; kingdom Metazoa; phylum Chordata; order Testudines; family Geoemydidae; genus Mauremys; species Mauremys mutica. The sequence continues at coordinate 5,775,139 of NC_059081.1, read as the reverse complement.
CCTATTCATCTCCGAGGCCACTTCAGAATGGCCTTTCTGGCTACCAAAGCTCTGCAACAATTCATTCTGCCTTCCCTCTCAGACATCACATCCACCTGCTATATATTGCTGCCTGTTCTCTACATCTACCCACTCTGCTCTGCTAGCCTTCACCTGAGCTCTCTTATGACCTCCTGCCTTTCAAGTCTCCTCTCGTCCACTTCTTCCCCCATCTGTTCACTGTGCTAATCCAGTCTCCACCCACTCCATTTCCATCTCAGTCTGCTCTGAAAATCCCCACTTTTCCTCCTAGGCCTTCTGTACACCATCTGCCACACAAGGTCAATCTAGTTCTCCTTCACCAAACTCCACCATACTGCATGTTCCACTAACCTTGACCTCCCCTATGTCCTCTCCCGATCCAAATTTGGATATTGCTCTTTGACTTGCACTGCTCCATCTAATGGAAGGTCTCCATTTCCTTTCTTCCTAGCACTTAAATTATTATGTCAGTCTTCTCCTTTCATACAGCAACTTGAAAAATAACATTAAAGATTGACATCCTAGTTTGTCATTGTGATAAATGAAGGGGAGGGGAGGGCTAGCTCCCTTTTATGGACACCCAGCCAGCCAGTTAGCTGTAAACTCCCTCTTGGTAGCTGTTCTCTGCTTGCTTTCCCTGTAAAGGGTTAACAAGTGCCCCAGGTAAAGAAAAGGGAGTGGGCACTTGACCAAAAGAGCTGAAGGGAAGGCTAGAACTTCTTAAAATTGGAAAAAGAAGCTTTCCCTTTGTGCCTGTTGTAGCTCTCCGGGAAAGAGGGGAACAGAGGGCAGAACCAATACCGGGTAAAGCTTTAAGCCAGGTCTGAGAAATCTTCAGATCATACCTAGAATTACTTATTTGAACCCCCCCTAAATATGCTAGTAAATTAGGAATGTTTAACTAGACGCGATCAGGATTATTTCGCTATTTTGGCTTGTGGCTCTCCTCTGTGCTAACCCCAGATGCATTTGTTTGCTTGTCACCTTTAAGCTGAACGTCCAAGAAAGCTAAAATCTAGCAAAAGCCTAAGTTCCAGATGTATTTTCTTCCTTTTTGTTTTTTAATAAAATTTACCTTTTTTAAGAACAGGATTTGGATTGTTGTGTCCTAAAAGGTCTGTGCATGTTGTGTGCTTAGCTGGTAGCCACAGCTAATTTCCTTTGTTTTCTTTCTCAGCTCTTCCCCAGAGGGGTAGTGAGAGGGCTTGAGAGTACCCCACAGGGAGGAATTCCCACATGCTCCTTCCTGGGTCCCAGGGTTTTGGGGTTTTTTTGCATTTGGGTGGTGGCAGCGTTCACCAAGCCAAGGTCAGAGAAAAGCTGTAACCTTGGGCGTTTAATACAAGCCTGGAGTGGCCCGTTTCAATTTTTAGAATCCTTGAGGGCCCCCACCTTCTGCACTCGAAGTGCCAGAGTGGGGAATCAGCTTTGACAGTCATCTACTCTATGGTTTCTGTTTATGTGGAATGAATCATAGAATAAGGCTGCCCCTCTGGAGAAGGATCTTAGAGGCCATTGGTTCACTTGATGTTCCATGATTTGTGTGTCTTCTCCACATTCAAACCTTGGGTTTTTCATTTCCCATTTGTGCAGTAGGTAACCGCAATACACATGTGAGGTTCTGATGCACGTCACTGTGATCCATGTTAAATGAAGTTGAACAGGAGCTCCCAGTGTGATTCTGTAGCCAAGAGGGCGAATGTGATCCCTGGATGTATAAGCAGGGCATTAGCAAGGGGGAGTGGGGAAGAGGTATTACTTCCATATATGGCCCATTTCTGGAATACCGTGTCCAGTTCTGGTGTCTGCATTTCAAAAAAAGATATTGAACACAGTGGAAAGGGGTCAGAAAAGGATTACAAGAATGAGTCAAAGTCTGGAAAATATGCCTTATCCCGATACACTTAGGAAGCTCAATCTATTTAGTTTATCCAAGAGAATGTTAAGAGGTGACTTGATCATGGTCTATTAGTACCTACATGGCAAAGACATTTCTGTTAGTAGATGGCTCTTTAATCTAGCAGGACAAGGCATAATGAGATCCAATGTTTGGAAGCTAAAGCTAAAGCTAGACAAATTCAGACTAGATATAAGGCATAATTTTTTAACAGTGAGGGTCATTAACCCTTTGACTAGAGATATGACAGATTCTCCATCACCCGAAGTCATTAAGTCAAGACTATATGTCTTTGTAAATGATGTGCTTTAGCTCAACCAGAAGTTAAAGGCTTGCTGAAGGGACTACTGGGTAAGTTTCTCTGGATGGTGTGATGCAGGAGGTCAGATTAGGTGATCATCATGGTCCCTTGTAGCCTTAAAATCAATGACGCTATACATTATTGTTTATTATTTGTATTGCAGTAGTGCCTAATTGTAGAGCAGGGCACCGGTGTGCTCAGCAATGTACAGACACTTTAAAGTTTCTTTAATTCTCATCTTAAAATCATCCTTTTCTCATTAGCTTGGGAACATCACTATCAATGGAGAGTTTTGCAATATAGTGTAGGCAGGATGCTATCTAAAAATCAGTAGTATGTACTAATTGTTGATTACAATGTGTAAACTGGATTGAAAAGAGACTGAATAGTGCCATGATGTATAGAATCACAATCTATCTTATACCACAGAGGCATTTATTAAAGCAAACTACAGACTATGACAAAGTTCCTCCTCTACCTTGGTGGGTCCTGCGCTTATTGGCGGATTTGCTCGCCTCACAGATTCACCCTGTGGGTCGGGAAACAGCCCAGAGATCTTCCCCTCTGATAGAAGCCACAGTCCAGGTCAATTCCTCCTGTGTTTGATCAGGAGTTGGGAGGTTTCGGAGGAACCCGGGCCTGCCCTCTACTCCGGGTTCCAGCTCAGGGCCCTGTGGACTGCAGCTGTCTAGAGTTGTCTGTAGTGTACAACAGCTACAACTCCGTGGGCTACTTCCCCATGGCCTCCTCCCAACATCTTCTTTGTCCTCACCACTGGACCTTCCTCCTGATGTCTGATAAGGCTTGTACTTCTCAGTCCTCCAGCAGTGCCTGCTCACTCTCAGCTTCTTGCACGCCTCTTGCTCCCAGTTCCTCGCATGCACTTCCTCTCCTCTGGCTCCCTGGCTCCCTCTGGCCTGACTGGAGTGAGTCCTTTTATAGCATCAGAGGGGCCTTAATTAGAGTCAGGTGCTTAACAGTCTCACCTGACTCTTAGCAGGTTAATTGGAGCCAGGTGTTCTCATTAGCTTGGAGCAGCCCCTGCTCTGGTCACTCAGGGAACAGAAAACTGCTTATCCAGTAGCCAGTATATCTCCTTTCTACTCTGCTGTTCCCAGCTGGCCTGAGTCTATCACATGACAAATAGGCTTCCACACATTTCATCTTCCAACTTTGTCTCCCTTGTTTATCAGGAACCATGCTCTTCCTGGAACGCTGTATGGTGCACAAAGACATCTAGTGGTTGAATAATTCATACAAGTAAACATATCATTACAAATGTTTCCTTTTCTGAGCTTTGGAGTAATGCAAAAATAAAGCCAAGATATATTATAACTATTGGAATCAGGATTAATGTGGTAGAACAGTTATATTCAGTAAGGGACTCTCAGTCCTGTTTTTTTTCTTTATTTCCACCTTATACAGTACCAGGAAATGTATTTAGATGCTCATATGCCATCTCTGTTTGTAGAAAAAATTAAAGTTCCATTTCTTTATCATCTGATTTACTTTGCTATAATAATCTTATCCAGTGCTGTATATTGAATTATATTGTAAAAGAAAGAACCTTTGTTCAAAGAAATTAACACAGAGCTACAACAGTTGTCTTAATTTAAATTCACTGTGAATTCCTTGAAAAATAAATATACCAAATATCCAGCCCACTTCTGAATGTGCTGTGAACGTTGGGTGTTCAAGGATGCACAATCCAATCTGGATTTTGAACTTCCTCTATATTTTCATTCCAAGAATGGACATGTGTAGTTCTAACAACTGATCCCTTGTTCACCTCACTGAAAGCAAAATGGTGGCAGAGACTGATTCATTTCAAAAGAGGCGTGTGTTGTGCAGCTCTTGATATTTACACAAATAGTGCAGACACAGGGCCAATTCTCTCTCTAGTAATACTGCACAAGTGTAGCTGCATGAGAGTAATCGCGGACAAAATTAGCACCCATATCCTTTTAATGTACGTATGAGGCAAATGAAGGTCTGTGACTTAATTATCTGCATCAGATCAGATTTTGAACCCTGCATTATGCACCAACAGATTAAATACTCAAAAGTGACTAAAGAACAGAGCTGGTCAAAAAAAATTCTGTCCAAAATGGCTTTTTGACCAAATGTAAATGGTCACCCAAAAAAAATTAATGAAAACTCAAATATTAGTGGCATAATTTCAGTTTATAGAATAAATGGAATAATATGGCAATTCAGTGCCAAAACAGGGAGATAGTCACTATCAACAAATTGTCTTGGGATCTTTCTTATAGTCCTGTTGAATCATTATGAAGCACCTCAGTGGTTTAAAAGGTAGCAATGGTTGGAAAAGTGACTAGGCAAAAATGGTGCCATATTGCTTGTATATTTCCTTGGTTCCTTACAGTGCCATCTGGTGATTTCCTTGATGGAACTGATGTTTATTTTCCTTAGCACTGCAGAGCTCGCAGCTATGGGAGAGTGCGGGGGTTTCTATTCAGCCTTATGCATCAGCAGCAAAAGTGAATCTTTATTCCTGGTGGTGATGTAAAGGCCAGAAACAGCCCAGCTTGATTCTCAGATCCCAGGTTGAGTCTGCAGAGCTGACAGTTAAGAAATTCTCTTTTAGCAAAATTCCTCTTATGGAGAAGAATGTCATGATGCCTATTGAAAAGTTAATTTGTAAAGCCAGCATCTTTTAGTGATTACAATAGTAACTGCTTATGCCCTGTGAGCAACTAATGACAATCAGTTGTGATGATGTAATGCTTGTGGTTCCTTTATCTATATTTGCACCTCAGGTTTACAATTGTATTTATTACAGGTTTTCAGATGGAATATGAATTTATTATACTAATCGCCATTAAAAGGTATCCATTAAAACATACGTTTTTGCAAACGGTTACCACAGGGTGATATTTGAATCCGATTCTAAATAGAGGGAAAGATTATGGCATCTGAGACAGTAGCGTGGGATCACTGCCGGCAAACAATTACTTTTTAAATGGCAGCTCTTGTAACGTGATGTTCTGCTTTTGATAGATAGATGTCCCTTAAATGATTAAGATAGGTAACGTTCTACAGAACCATGCAGAAATGGAATTGTCCCTCGGGTGGCCTGCTCATGCAGTTCGATTTTAGCTCAGTTGAATTAATCACTCTCCAGAAAAAAAATCTGTTGTTATTCTCCCAAATCACCTCTGGATTCTTAATCCTAGTATCATCTACACAACACCCATGATGCCTTTTTTTTTTCTGTCGGGAACCAGGCTTTTTATTTAAAAAGGGGTTTTAAAAATGAGCACTGTGACATGTAGAACACAGCTTTGTGATTGCAATGTAACCTTGATTTATCCACCCCTTCAGTTGTCTGAAACTCCCTATTATCCAAAACACGGCCATGTCATCTGATAGCTATTAATTACATTGACAATGCCTCTGACTAGCTTTTATCCAGACCTACTCGGCTTCCCCTATGACATCTGGGTAATCAAGGCTCTGCTGTACTTCTTTTAGTTCTCATCATTTTTCTGTTCTTTCAGATGAGAGAAATAGCATCTATCTCTTTTTATAGGTGGGCAGAATAAGTAGACACAGCCAGATGGGCAATATGACCTCTTTCTGTCCCCCAAACAATACTTTATTCAAACTGACAAAAAACGTCAGTAACGCAGAGTTAAGACTCCCCTCTGGGTGTCTTGTGTGAAACCAGGCTGGCAAGCAGCTCTCTTGGCTAGTCTTTCTGCAGATGAGCAATGTAATCCATCTGCTGCATGGGCGTTAGACTAGTGCCTATCTAGACAGCTTCTCTCTTTTTTGAATAAGGTTTTTAATATTGCTTCCCCAAAGAGCCCGTCAGTCCCGTGCACTAGCTGGGGGTAAATGTTAAGTGATGGGGTGGTTTCACCATGGTTTCATCCCCAGGTCTGTGCAAAAATAATCATTGGTAGAAGGAATCAGCTTTAACAATTTTTTTTGTGGGGCCGTATCTTGTTCACCCCTTGCTCAAATGACTCCAAATGTGGATCACTAACCTGACTCTGCACCTCCATGAGGCACACTAAATTTCAAGGCAACCTGCGTAAGTCTGCAGATTTTAGAGAACTTAATCCTGCTGTGTACTACTAATATTATTGAGTTGGTTGCATAACACACGGACAACACATTGAATAAAAGCAAAATGGAATTTTTCATCCAATTGCTCCTAATTCAAAAAAAAAAGAAAGAAAAGAAAACAATCAATCATCTTAACTGACAGCCATGTTCTATCTACTTAGATGGTCCCCATCCTACCATCATCTGAGAGCTTCATAAGCTTTAACTAATGGATCCTCATAACACCCCTGCAAGGTAGGTGCATGTGCTAATACCCCCGTAACAGACAGGGAACCAAGGCTCTCAGAGATTAAGGGACTTGGCCTAGAATTGAACCTAGTTTTCCAGGGTCCCAAGCACCTTCTTTACCCCCAAAGCCATGCTTTTCTGCTGAGCTGAGTACTAGTAAAGGCCTGAATGAGTAGAATATCAGGCATGGAAGGGACTTTAGGCAGTTATCTAGTCCAACCACCAGCTCAAAGCAGGGCCAATCCCCAGACAGATTTTTGCCCTAGATCTCTAAATGGCCCCCTCAAGGGCTGAACTCACAACGCTGGGTTTAGCAGGCCAATGCTCAAACCACTGAGCTATCCCTCCCGCAATGCAGACTAAACTAACCCTCTCCTAGCTGAGGTGGCCCCACTAGGGCGCATTTGAAAGAAGTAGCCTAGGGGAGCTTTTACTGCTATTGCCCATTATCTGGGCATAAATATAGGTCTTTCTTTCCAGGACTACCTGCCTGGAGCCCTTCAACACCATTCAGCTCATCTTCAGATAAACTAATGTAATCAGGAAACAAAGCTAATAAATTATCATTACTGTGGTGTATTGAAAACTGTGTTAAAACGAGGAGCTATCACTTGAAATTCCGTGGTGTTTTCCCGGTCCTGTTTGTTGGCAAGGGGCCTCTGTAAGGAAGTGTGTGATCTGGGACATTCTTCCATTGTTGTATGTGGTGTTGTTGTAGCCCAGGCTATTAGAGAGACGAGGTGGGTGAGGTAATATCTTTTATTGGACCCGCTTCTGTGGGTGAGAGAGAAGCTTCTGTGCTACAGAGAGCTCTTTTTCAGCACTGGAAAACTTACTTGACACTCTACATACATATACCAGAGCTGAAAAAGAGCTCTGTGTCGCACGAAAGCTTGTCTCTCTCACCAACAGAAATTGGCTGAATAAAAGATATTACCTTCCTCACCTTGTCTATCTGGAGTCAGTCTCCAAAGAGTCAGCCAAGAGCAAGGTAGAGCCTTGCAACCCATCCTGAACCCAACTACAAGTGTTGGGTTCAAGCCCAGTTGAAAACAGCTCAACGCTCTTGGCTTCAGGTCGAGTCAGGCCATCTCTGATCAAGTTTTTCTGCCCGTGGGGTTGAAGTGTCTTGACAGTTGAGACAACAGGACATTCCAACAGACCTAACATACTTGCGTTTATTTCTGAAAGTGTGTAGGGAGGGGCTGAGGAGCTCTTCATATTTTATGCACTTTTCTTTCCCGTTATGGATTCCAAGACAGAACTTCAGGGTATGTCTACACTGCAGCTGGCAGTGTGTTTCCCAGCCCAGGTAGACAGATACACGGTAGCTCTGCTTGAACCAGTGCACTAAAAGCAGCAGCATCTCTGGGGTAGCACAGGCAGCAGCTTGCTGGCTGCCTTAGTAAATACCTGCCCAGACGTCCGGCTACGTACTTAGACAGCTAACAAACTGCCGCCTGTGCTACCCAGCTACGCTGATAGTTTTTGAGCACCAGCTCAGTCAAAGCTAGCAAGTGTCTTCTACCTGCACTGGGAAGCACCCTCTTAGCTGTAGTGTATGAGGGAGGGGCTAGTCATTGGCATTTGTTACTGGGGCGTAAGTGTCTCACAAAATATTCTGTCCCTCAGACTTCATACGAAAGGAAAATTCAATAAAGATGAAGACAATAATCCAAGACAGCAGAGCTTTGGGAAAAGGTCACCCATCCCTCTTCTTTCTCTTCAGTATTCAGGCAGGAAGACATACACACGTGGAGAGTGTAATACGGGATATACCTGAATGATGACATACTTTATAAAGGCAGCGCCAGTATTTTAACAACCCCAATCAAATTAGGAAATACCTCTCTTTCCCCTGAGCCACTGCCCACTAGAAACAGATATTAAACTTTGCACTGCACCTAGTATTCTGCTGTTCTTTGTCATGGTGGGTTCTAGTTGTACTGAAGAGCTGGCTCTTTATCAAGTCACACACACACAACATGTGCATTAAAGGGAAAATGGTGTTGATTTCTTGACTGCTCTCTAAGTACTGAAATCCCCATTGCTGCAAAATAGTTAACTAATGAGTGCCAATAGGTGGCGCTCAAGAATATATCGCCTCGTTCCTGGGTTTTGTAGGATCAATAAAACATTTCGGTATTGTTGCATAGGGCAAATGGCTACCTCTGGAGCTCTTTGCATCAGCTCTTAGCACACATTATCTCGGCACGTTTATCCCAAAGGTAGTATGGGGGTAAATTTGCACGAGGGTGACTTCCTGGTTTTGGAACCTGCAATTCATTTCCGAATGCTTCATTTTGCACCAGCAATGCACTGATGTGCGAATCTGAGTATTTCCCTATATAACTGTCTGACTGTGGACCCCTGTGACATAGCTAGAGATGGGCACTGACTGAAAATGAATTCTCAGAGCAACGCGTAGTGATCAGTGGCTCGATGTCTAGTTGGCAGCCGGTAGCAAGTGGAGTGCCTCAGGGGTTGGTCCTGGGGCCGGTTTTGTTCAACATCTTTATTAATGATCTGGATGATGGGATGGATTGCACCCTCAGCAAGTTCGCAGATGACACTAAGCTGGGGGGAGAGGTAGATATGCTGGATGGTAGGGATAGGATACAGAGTGACCTAGACAAATGGGAGGATTGGGCCAAAAGAAAACGGATGAGGTTCAAAAAGGACAATGCACTTAGGAGGGAAGAATCCCATGCACCGCTACAGGCTGGGGGCCAACTGGTTAAGCTGCAGTTCTGCAGAAAAGGACCTGGGGATTACAGTGGATGAGAAGCTGGATATGAATCAGCAGTGTGCTCTTGTTGCCAGGAAGGCTAGCAGCATATTGGCCTGCAGTAGTAGGAGTGGTGCCAGCAGATCGAGGGAAGTGGTTATTCTCCTCTATTCAGCACTAGTGAGGCCACATCTGGAGTATTGTGTCCAGTTTTGGGCCTCCCACTACAGAAAGGATGTGGACAAATTGGAGAGAGTCCAACAGAGGGCAACAAAAATGATCAGGGGGCTGGTGGACATGACTTACAAGGAGAGGCTGAGGGAACTGGGGTTATTTAGTCTGCAGAAGAGAAGAGTGAGGGGGGATTTGATAGCAGCCTTCAACTACCTGAAGGGGGGTTCCAAAGAGGATAGAGCTCGGCTGTTCTCAGTGTTGGCAGATGACAGAACAAGGAGCAATGGTCTCAAGTTGCAGTGGGGGAGGTCTAGGCTGGATATTAGGAAACACTATTTCGCTAGGAGGGTGGTGAAGCACTGGAATGGGTTACCTAGGGAGATGGTGGAATCTCCATCCTTACAGATTTTTAAGCCCCAGTTTGACAAAGCCCTGGCTGGGATGATTTAGTTGGGATTGGTCCTGCTTTGAGCAGGGGGTTGGGCTAGATGACCTCTTGAGGTCTCTTCCAACCCTAATCTTCTATGATTTTATGAACAGCTACAGATAGCCCCTAAAGACCATGTCTCCTCCCAGACGAGGAGGGACCCCTGACTCAGGAAGTAATCCTGACTTTAGGGTTCAGGTGAGGTGTTTCCTGGCCAGGAAATGGAAAAGTATTTTCAGAGTCAGCAGCAGGAGGGGAGCTGCCTCTGCCCCCCTCTTCCTGTAATAAAATACATGTTCTCTTGTTTACTGAGCTTTGTCCAGGGACTCTGCCTGCTTGTCTTATTCCAGCCACAAGGATACCATGAGGTCATGCAGCAGTGCTTATCTGGCCCCTGTTACCAGGGTGTCTGAGCGCCTCACAATTTTTATCATATTTATCCTGACAATGCCCCTGTGAGGTAGAGAAGTGCCGTTAGCCACATATTACAAAGCGAGTGCTAAGGTTAAGTGATGTGACCAAGGTCACACAGAAAATCTGTGGCAAAGCCAGTTTTTGGCAGGCCTAGGCTAGTGCGCTGATTAGCCCCCCTCTCTAAAATGGGCAATAGGCTTCAACCACAAGGCTGAGATCTGGATTCAGACTGAAATTTCCACAGGGTCTTCAGATCCAGGTGTTTGTTCATCTCACTGTCGAAATAAAGGCCCAGCCCTGAAGTTCAGATCCAAATCCAGGTGAAGATGAGATTTTATCACTGTAAAAATGAAGAGGACGGAGCAGAGATGGGGGGGAAATGGTTTATGAGAGAGGCACCCAGTCACCAAAGAGAAATAAAGATCTCACCCGCTAGTGAGGATTTGTGGGGATCAATAAAGACAGCCATGTTAAAAAGCAGTAATAGTGCCGGGGGGGAGTGGGGGAAGGTGTCAGATTACAGCAGTTTAATGATTACAGGGAGATTAAAGTGAAGAACAATGCAATAAGGACCCCGCCTAATGTAAAAGGGTTGTCAATAAATGTGTCAGATTACAAGCAAAATCAGATTGCCAAGGTACCCCAGAGACAGAGGAAATGAAAGTGTTTCGGGAGTAAAGAAACTGCTTGCCTTGAGTTTAGGAGATTTATTTGTTTGTAATCAACAGAGCTGCCTGTATCACTGGGCACCTATCTGCTCTGCTTAACTGCACAGATAATGGTTTGTTAGCTTTGCAGTAATGCCATTTGCTCCAAGTTATTGAAGCGCGAGAAGTTCTGAACTAGAATCCTAGAAAGGTAGGATTGGAAGAGACCTTGATAGGTCGTCTTGTTCACTCCCCTGCACTGAAGCAGGATGAAATATTATTCTACACCATTCTTGACAGGTGTTTGTCTAACTTATTCTTAAGAACCACCAGTGATGGAGATTCCACAAACTCCTTACATAATGTACTCCTGTGCTTAACTACTCTTCCAGTTAGGAAGTTTTTCCTAATTTCTAACCTAAATCTCCCTTGCTGCAATATAGGCCCATTATTCTTGTTCTGTCCTCAATGGATAAGCAGAACAATTTATCACTTTCCTCTTTATAGCAACCCTTTATGTACTTGAAGACGGTTATCATGTTCCCCCTCAGTCTTCTTTTCTCCAGACTAAACAAAGCCAGTTGTTTTTTTAATCTTTCCTGGGAGGTCAGGTTTTCTAGACCTTTGATCATCTTTGTTGGTTTCCTCTAGACTTTCTCCTGTTTGTCTACGTCTTTCCTGAAATGTGGTGCCCAGAGTTGGACGCAATACTCCAGCTGAGGTCTTATCAGTGCTGAGTGGAATGGGAAAATTACTTCGCATGTCTTGCTTACAACAATCCTGCTAACATAGGTGCTGAGTCCATGGGTGCTCCAGGGTTGGAAAAAAATTAGCTGGTCCTTAGCACCCACTGGCAGCCAGCTCCCCTCTCCCGCCCTGCACCTTCCACCTGCCGGCGGCCATGCCGATCAACTCCTCCCCCACCCTCTCAGCACCTGCCAACTGCCGCAACCAGCTGTTTTGCAGTGTGCAGGAGGCTCTGGGAGGAAGGGGGAGCAGCAGGGATGGGGCACACTCAGGGGAGGAGGCAGAACTGGACAGGAAGAGGCAGGCTGGGGTGGGAACTTGGGAGAAAGGGTGGGGCCTGGGGCGGAGCTGGGGGTTGAGCACCCCCTGGTCCCAGAAGAAGCCAGTGTCTATGCCTGCTAATACATTCCTTTTTTTGCAACGGTGTTACTTCTTGTTATTCATATTTACGTTGTGATCTACTATAACCCCCAGATCCTTTTCTGCAGTATTCCTTCCTAAGCCGTCATTTTCCATTTTGTATTTGTGCAATTGATTATTCCTTCCTAAGTGGAGTACTTTCCCTTTGTCTTTATTGACTATCATGCTGTTTATTTCAGACCATTTCTCCAGTTTGTCAGGATCGTTATGAATTCTAATCTTATCCTCCAAAGTACTTGCAACCCCTCCCAGCTTGGTATTGTCCACAAACTTAATAAGTGTATGCTCTGTTCCACTATACAAATCATTGATAAAGATACTGAACAGAACTGGATGCAGGATACATCCCTGCTGACCCCAATTATAATGTCCTTCTAGCTTGACTGTGAACCATTGATACCTACTCTCTGAGTGTGGTTTTCCAACCAGTTGTGCACCCATCTTATAGTAGGTTTGTGTAGGCTATATTTCTCTAGATTGCTTGTGGGGCGGTCACGTGAGACAGAACCAAAAGCCTTGCTAAAGTCAAGAGATATCATATCTATGGCTTCCCGTCCTCCACAAGGCCTGTACGGGTTGTTACCCTGTCAAAGAAGGACATTAGGTTGATTTGACGTGATTTGCTCTTGACAAATCCATGCTGACAGTTATTTATCACCTGTCCTCCACACATTCTCAAAGATAATTCCTGAAGGCTCAGAGATCTCTTCAGCCAGCTCCTTGTGTATTCTAGAATGTATTTCATCAGGCCCTTTTGACTTGAAGACATCTAACTTGTTTAAATAATTCTTAACTTATATATATTTGGTCATCACAAAACGTTTTGGTTGATTCAAAATGAAATTTTTCAATTCAAAGTTTTGAACAAATCAGCAAGGGAGGGGTGTTTCAGATTTTCTGGTTCGGCCCCCAAACACAAACATCAATTGTTTGCTCACGCCTAATACATACCACAATATATATTGTTGCCCTGTTTCCAACCCCAGTGTGTGACAGCTGACATTAGTGTTGCCCACTGCCAAGTGGTAGCAGACGTGTGGCACCTTACAGGTCAGCTTCCCTAAGTGGTGTAATTATAGTCGAGGTATAACATGCTTTATTTACACATATGCTTCAGAACAGAGGCGGTCACCAATAGCATGCAGGAAATCTCTTCCAGAAATCTCATTCCATCCAGCAATGCCAATTCCCAAGAAACTTTGCTTCCTGCTTTATTCTCTATATTTGGAGGCAATGCTTGGGACAGAATACTCTATCATCCATACGTTCTCTCCAATGACCAATGCATAAAAAAGCCAAGAACTGCACAGGTTTCAGAGTGGTAGCCGTGTTAGTCTGTATCAGCAAAAACAATGAGGAGTCCTTGTGGCACCTTAGAGACTAACACATTTATTTTGGCATAAGCTTTCATGGGCTAAAACCCACTTCATCAGCTGCATGGAGTGAAAAAATACAGCGAGCAGTTTATATATACAGCACATGAAAAGATGGGAGTTGCCTTACCAAGTGGGGGGTCAGTGCTAACGAGGCTAATTCAATTAAAGTGGAAGTGGCCTGTTCTCAACAGCTGACAAGATGGAGTGAATATCAAGAGAGGGAAAACTACTTTTGTAGTGCTAATGGGGTCAATGCAATCAAGGTAGACATTGCCCATTTCCAACAGTTGACAAGAAGGTGTGAGTATCAGCAGAGGGAGAATTACTTTTTACAGTGACCCATCCACTCCCAGTCTTTATTCAGGCCTAATTTAATGGTGTCTAGTTTGCAAATTAATTCCAGTTCTGCAGTTTCTCGTTGAAGTCTGTTTTTGAATTTTTTTTGTTGAAGTTAATACTTTCGCTAATACATTTTTTTCTCCTTCCCACAGCTTATCTCAAAAACAGCTTGTCCTAGAAACTTCAAGTGAAGATCATGATGAGATGGAACACTTCCATTGACTTCAGTAGCCTTTGGATCGAGGCTCAAGTGCCCAGAACTAATTTTTAATATTTGGGAAGTTATTCTCCGTTGAATTAGGAACATCAGAATGATCCATTACAGATTCCAGGGGAGTTAAAAAAACCATCAAATGACTGTTGGAAGCCTAAACGTTCTTTTAAAGTACATTTCTAGCCCCATTTCCTTATGGAAATAGCCTTAAAAGGGTAACTCGATTGATAAGGCGGTTTGTCACAGTGACTTTTCTACAATAAATAGGTAAAATCACAGCTTGCCTCCAACCTTACCAGCTGTGCTTTTGACTGATCCCTCCCTAGCTACCAGACAATAGCTCCTAACTCAATTATGCTCCTGGCATAACTGTGCATGCTTTAACGGGGAAACGCTGACCGCTGTAAAGTTTTGATTTCTTTTACATATTAACCTTCACTCTGGATTTATTGTGGATCTGATGGTTGGCTTTAAAATATTAGTGTTCTTTTAATAGTATTTCATTTTCACTCTGAAAAGATCTGATATACACCGTCAACCTTAACAAAGTTCTGTGTCTGGGCGAAATATATTTATATAGCTGTCAAGCTTGTCTCTGCTTAGACTGCCTGGAAGAGACACCGTCCTTCTTGATGGTCTGGCAAGCACCTAGAGCAAACTGATCATTACCATATATAAATAATGACAATACATTGACATTCATTGGGTTACATTAGTGATAGGAATAATGAGGTGGCATGAGGAGGCTGGAGGTCAGTGAATTAATGGCACAGCTGTTGAGTATTTAGATTTGTTTCAATTTAATCTACAATTCTACTACAGATAGTTATGAAGTGATGCACCTACCCAGTGGGTGTCCCTAAATCTCCAGCTGCTAGAAGCATCTGGCCCTGACCACAGGCAGAGACATGATACTGTGCTAGATGGACTATTGGTCTGACCCAGTGTGGCTGTTCTTCTGTTCTTAACTTTAAACTCTTCAAGAGGGTCCAGGGGATTAGCCCTGGAGTTGGGAGACCTGGGTTCACATCCCTGATTCACCACAATCCTCTCTTGTTTCGCCTTGGGCAGGAGGTAATTGTGCTTCCTGACCTCACAGAGGTGTTATGAGAATAATTACATTGAAGGTGATGAGGTGCTCAGATACTATGGTGATGAAGTACCCTGATCTCATCAGTAGCCTCACTGAATCTGGGACCTGCTTCTATGATCATTGTAGTCCAGATAAGTGTTGCCATTCACTTCAAAGGATCAAGGCCTTTAGCCCTGATTCAGGAAGATACGGGCCTATCTTATAATTTTAGATGAACTCAAAAGCACAGAACGAATCCTCTAGGAAAACCTGTTTAAAATTGTATTTAAGCATATCGAGAGTCCTAGTGAAGTCAGTGGTGCTACTGGCGTGATTTAAGCTAAGCAGGTGCTGAAGCGCTTTGCTGGATCAGTGTCTCAGTTGGGAAGAATAGTTTTCCACCACTGAACGGGCTGGAGCTCCATCTCCAAACACCATACATAGATCTCCCAGGATTCACAGGAGCTATAATATCCTGAATTCAAGTCCAGTGTCTTACCCACAAACCCATTCTTCCTCTCTCACATCTTCACCATAATGCGTGTAATAGATTTTTCTCTTCTGTTCCTCACTCCACCATTCTCAGCCACGTCAGGAGGGTCTTGCTGAATGTGTGGTTGCCAGTTTTCAACACCAGAAATCCACCTTGTTTTTTTTCACAAGCCCATTGCATCCTCTTCCATCTGCACAGGGGCCTTTCTCATTTTGTTCCACTGAGTTAGATAATTCCCTTTGTGTTTCATAATGAGATCCACAGATGAAAAGCGCAACAATTAGTGCAAAGACTTCTTCATTATTACTACTACAAATCCGTGGCAGAATTACAGAAGCATTTAACCAAACTGCAGGGGGAATCTGGCTAATATGAATGCATTATTTACTATACTTTTTTTTTAACCTCTGGTTTCTTTTTCTGTTGGTCCTTGGTTTTGTGTGTGTGTGTTTGTTTTAATATATCGCTCTTTAACCCCGGGATGTGGCTGGGTTGGATCTTATAGTATTTATGCATCCTAATGGCGCAGAATGAAATCTGCCACCTCTGCTGATGTTGTTATTAATCCTGTTGTCACAGAATAATAGATGACAGAGATGGAAAAGACCTCCGAAACTATGTAATCTGTCTCCATCCCTCCCCAGGCACGGCAGCGTTCTTCCCTACAGCATATCTCTAGCACTTTGCCTAGCCAGGTTTTAAATGACTCAAGTAATGAGGTTTTTCATGGGGCTACTCATCATCTTACCTCTGATTATCGCTCTGGCAAATGGAGTTTGTGTCTCTCTCCCTCTCCTGATCCATCTCTCTCTCTTTATTACCTCCGGGCCCAACCCACCCCTTGCCCTCTGTCTTGTACCAAGCTTGAGTAGCCAGACTTGGTGCAGGAGTTTTCTGCAGGCGTTGAGGAGTCATGCTCACCTGCCCATTCCTTTGAGTCTGCTCCATGGGGATTCACACCCAACAGAGCAGCTTTCTCTCCTCCCATTGCCCGGCCTCGCAACTTGAGTGGGGACCCGCAGTCCCTTACGTACACATGCAGTAAATTGGCACTTATTCCTCCTTTGCAGCTGCAGAAGGATCCCACTGTGTGTTTCCTCTGGTTTTCTAGTTCTTGTTCCACTATTTCCTCCCCCCACACACACACGCCAATTCTCTATTATTCTCTGTAGCACCCTCAATGTGGCTATTTTCTACCTTGTGTTCCTGTTACTCCCTTTACATTTTCATTCTGATTTCCCTTCCTTTTTAAAGTTCCTTTTCTCACTTTGATTTTTTTCTCCTCTTTGTACTTACATTGCTCATCAGCCTCCGCCACTACAAGGCAGGACAATTCCTCTTTGTCAGGGAAGGAAGGATGGGCTGTGGTTCAGACACCGGATTGTGTCTGAACCACAGCCCATGAGACCTATGTTCATTTCCTGGCTCTGCCCATGCTTCCTGGGCAAGGCAATTTCTCTGGGCGTCAGCTCCCCATTTGTCCAATGGGGGATGATCAGAGTGCTTTACCTCCAGAGCTGGGGGCAGGGAAAATCCCTTACTATTGGCAAAGGCGGTGGGATTAGTAGAGCGTAGAGCTGGTTGGGAAATCAGGGTGTATAACCCCAGAAGAGTGATCTGGGCAGTTATCAGGGATGGAAGAGAGATTCTGAACTATCAAATAACAGAGCAAAGCTTCAGAGGAAAAAAAATGCTATGAGACTCTTGCAGGTCCAGCAGGGGCTGATGAAGAACAAACATTGACTGACAAACTCGGTGACATAAGAGCTGTGGTGTCTGACTCTCATTTACCCTAAGGCAAGTGGTCCCCACATTTTTACCTCGTGCTCCCCCTCACCCCTGTTTGCACACACACACACACACACACACACACACTGCCCCAGAGCCAGGGCTGGGAGTGGGGCCGTCGCTCCGGGAGAGGGGTACGTGGGCAGG
Organism: Mauremys mutica; assembly: GCF_020497125.1. Taxonomy (NCBI): domain Eukaryota; kingdom Metazoa; phylum Chordata; order Testudines; family Geoemydidae; genus Mauremys; species Mauremys mutica. The sequence goes on along the minus strand of NC_059081.1, from coordinate 5,757,611 downwards.
GCTAAAGGAGCGAAGGCTGGGGCCACAGATGGGGGTGGACTGGGGCCGGGAGCAGGCAGGGGCCTCGGGTGGCAGCCAGGGGCCAGCAACCGGGGTCCTGGGGGTGGGGCCGGGGCCAGGAGCAGAGCTGGGTGGTGCTCCCTGCCTGCCTCTCCATGTGGGCTGGCCCATGCCCCCCTAGAGGTGCGCACCCCCCAGTTTGGGGACCTCTGCCCTAAGGTGTCTTTGCATCTCTCTGGCTGCATAAAGGAGCCATACAGTGGGCATAAATTACCTCACACTGTCAGAGTGGGGCTTAGTGACACTGAGGCCATGTCTACCTGACTAAATTAAGTCGACCTAACATAGGTCATCAGAGGAGGAGGCTCCAGGCCCCAGCACGCCAAGCGTGTGCTTGAGGTGGCAAAATGCCTCCACAGGCAAACCACTGAAGGCAGCCTGCCTGCCGTGCTTGGGGCAGCAAAATGCCTAGAGCCGCCCCTGGTCGTCATACAGCGGCTGTGATGATTACATCACTTGCGCGTGCCTACGCTTCGGTCCCTGTGTCGGCGGTGCACGTTCTCACCAGGGGCGCTCGTATCGATTGTACTGCCAGTGGGGAGCATTGCGGGAAGGCTCCTGAAAGCCAGTAACAGTCGACATAAGCAACGCAGTGTGTACACTGTCACTGCTTCGACCTAACTACATCAACCGTGGCTCTACGCTGCTGGAGGTGGAGTTACTAAGTTGATGTCAGGTTTCAGAGTAGCAGCCGTGTTAGTCTGTATCCGTAAAAAGAACAGGAGGACTTGTGGCACCTTAGAGACTAACACATTTATTTGAGCATAAGCTTTCGTGGGATACAGCTGACTTCATTGGATGCATAGAATGGAACATATAAGAAGAGTGTATGTGTATATATATATATACACACACACACACCCAGAGAAGATGCCATACCAGCTCCAAGAGGCTAATTAATTAAGATGACCTGTTAAGTTGATGTCGCGGGGCAGTTACGGCGGTGGGAGTGAAACGTAAGTGTAGACATTTCTGTAGTTAGGTTGACATAAGCTGCCTTGCGCCGACCTAGCTCTGTTGTGTTGGCCAGGCCCGAGACTCAAGCTCTTCGATTTTGGTTAAACGTGTGCTGTAATGTCTCTCAAACCCATTATGTGAAAATGGGCTCACATTGCAAACTGGCTGGCGGGCTGTGAGCACAGGGCATTGTGCAGGGGGTTATATTTAATATCTTCATTAATGAGCTAGAAGAGGGAGTCAGCATCCGCACACAGAGGATGTTCACTGATTTGTTTCTTCTTTGCTGAGCCCGTAAGCGACCATGTGCATATGTCACTCAGCATTCCCAGTAATTGATATGCGAATTCCAGCCTCAGACAGGGGGTGGAGCTAGTTCCCTTGTCCCTCTAAAAAGAGAAGCCAGATCCTCCACCGGTGTAAATCACTATAGCTCTGTTGACGAGACCTCCAGCAATTTACACCAGCAGGCTGCAGCAGTTGTTTAAAAGAAAAGACAATAACAATGGTACAAAACGAATCACAGGCGATATTTGGCCTGCAGCGCTGTCAGCTTTACAGTCCCTGGCGTGCGACCCTCCTTGGACTGTGTTGCTCACGCTCGGAAGCTGGTTTCCCTAAGGGGGAGTCTGACCTCTTCCAGCAGAGGCAGAAGTGAAGCCCAAGGGAAATGAAAAGAAAGGAACATTTTTATTCTGTCTGGTTGGATCCTTGTCACCGAGGACTCGGCAAAAGCTGAGCTGTCCATGGAATACCAGAGCCACAATACTGACTATTCAATACATGGCTGGGAGTTTGCTAAAGCCAAAGTGGAAATGACCCAGTCAGAAAACAAATTGGCAGGCTACTCCTGTCTTCTGAGGTCCAATGGTCCTTTTCCCCTTACAGAAGCCCGCTCATCCCTCCCTATATACATACACACGCGCACACACACACACAAACACACACACTGCCCTTCTTTCTTAACAAATAGTTTAGCTGAATAGTGAGAGGTTGGCCGCCATGGACACTGGAGTCCTCTCCTGGCCAACAGAACAGGTCTAACAAGCGGAGCAGCAGTGCAGTCTCTCTCCAGGTTGTCCTGCTGCTGAAGTGACCATCTGGAAGAGACGGAGGATGGTTCTGTCTCCAGGGCCCATGGGACTCTTGGCAGCTCTGCTGAGGTGCGCTATAATTTAGTGAAGGGCGGTCGTGAGGTGGACTCTGGTCTTTCGGGAACTAGATGGGAAGCACAAAATGAATTTAACTAGGCTACTGCATGGCCATGAAATGGTGGCAACTTTCAGTCATTATCCTTGAACATTTGAACCGGCAACTTTGAGGTGAAAGGATCTGCATCCCGTTACTGGGGCCCTTGGTCTCATCCTTTCTAGCTCCCTCAAGTGTGTGCGCGCACACACATACACACACAAACACCAGTAGTTTTTCTAGCTGAGTATTACTTTCGGCATCTTCATGATTTGCTCACTCTTACTCCTGCCCTGGTCTAGCATTTTCCAAACTAGATGATCTTCAGGTGTGCTCAGAGGGACAAGATGGAAGGCAGAGAACTTTGCCTTTACACTGCTTTTTCTGATATTACTCTAGTACCTACTGCCAGGCTGGTGAGCAGCAGCCCTTGAAAATGGAAAAAAAAAAAAAAGGCAGGACAGGGCCATGTCCCAAAAATAGGGGCAGCTGGCAAATCTCTTGAGTAGATGCACAGTGCTCAAAGTAGGGAAAAAGCAAAGAAACAAAAATACAGACTTCGGATGAGATGAAAACTGGATAATGCCAGAGATGGTTCCAAGGTGCCTGAGCATGGTTAGGCAGACAAATGCAGCTCCTTGCCCCCAAGCCTCTGGTAGGACATTAAAGGGAAGATTGATACAGCTATGCACACGTCAGTCTAATTATTGCGGCTGGTTAATGGTCAGATGACCTCTGAGACGCAGTGATTGTGTAGCTTGTTCAAAGCCTTGTTTGTCGTTTCCAGGTAAATAAATTAGCTCTGGAGCTAATGCTGCTCCGTGCCACTCAACGGGGCCAGCAATTATTGTGGGACACGGATATTTTTCTCACAGCATCCCAAGTTCTCGATCTCCCTACCTATTGCTTCAGATCAGCAGGTCACTCAAAAGCCATTCCCTCCAGCTAGCCCTACATCTTTCTGGCCAGGATTCACAGCTGCCGCCAACAAGTCTCCACACTTGTCACTCTGTCACTCCTACTGCTCGATATATGCTTAGCCTCTACGATGTTAGTTACAATGTTTTGTGTATTAAAGGCAAGCTAAGCAGAGCACTCAGAGAGCAAACAGAGGAAACAAGGGAGGTAGAGGAGGACCAGGTAGGTTGCACCAATGCCAAGATATTTGCCGGCAGACTCTGCAGGAGGAAGCTGCGTGATGTCCTGTTGACTCCTGTGCTATATGCAGGACACGTTCGGAACATGGCAGTGCAGAGCAGTGTGCAGATTCTAGGGGTGAAATCCTGGCTTCATTGAACACCCATTAACTTCAGCAGGGTCAGGATTCCACCCTACCAGGGTCCAATCTGACACTGGACACTGCTCCACAGAATGTGCGACGCTGAGGGATGCTCTCCCTGAATAGGACTCAGATTGGGACGTTGATTCCATCCCGCCCCGTGCCCAGTCTCCCTCCTTTTCTCCCACTGTCCATTGCCCTCCCGTCTTCCCTCTTCTGTCCCTTACCTGCCAGGCTACCCAGAGTCAGGAGCAACGTCAGGGCTGTGCAGGCAGCTGCAGAGGAAGCTTAGCTCCCATGGTAGCAACGAGGGGAGACACAATGCCGCACTAACCGATCTGCTGGGCCCTGGGACGCAGAAACCAGCTGTGGTGCAGGGAATTCTAACCTCCCCCCAGACATGGCTCTGCTCCCTCCCCTGCACATGGGGCTGAGAGCCGTGTACAGCCCTTAGGCCAGTTCTGCTCTGGGTGAGACCCTTCTAAAGGGAGTATTCACAGGGAGCTCTATCTGCCCCCTGCAGAGCTGCATAAAGGGTCCCTGATGTAAATGAGTATCAGGCCCATAGTGCTGACAAAAGGCTGCATTGCAACAGTCCTGCCTTGATCTAGCCAGCGTGCGGTTGGGCAACTGAGCCCTGCAGAAGAGCTCTGTGTCAGCTCAAAAGCTTGTCTCTCCCCACAACATAGAAGATGGTCCAATAAAAGATATTACCTCCCCGACCTAGTCTCTCCAGTCCCAGCCACGTCATCTAGTGCTTGGCGGATTTCTGATGAACATAAACAGGCGTTCCGATGAGCTCAGTTCCTAAACCGAGAGAGACTCACCCAGCTCCAGACCTCAGACAAGCTTTGACATTGGTCTCCAAACAGCTCTGGCCTAACCTAGGCTCCTCCCTCCTCCGCACTCAGGCATCCTCCGAGGTTTATCAACATCCCTTATCAAAGCCCTCAGCAAGGATGCTGATCCGGCTTAGCTCAACAAGGAGCTCCCGCCGGTGCTCGAAAGTTGCAATCGCTGCAGGCTACATAATCAGTCTGTGTAAAAGACCGATCCTCCCACCAAAAAATGAAGCAGAAATTAAACCTACTCCTCAAAGGAGGAGGGGGAAAAACAACCTCCTAGCTCATCGGGGAAATAAAAAAAACCCCAACAATGATTAAATACAAGTCAGCAAATGACACAAAGAAAGAAAACTACATAGAGGGAAGCCAGATCGCCACTGACCTACTGCGTAATTTTGCCTTGTGTCACTTCGCCTCACTGTGACTCTTGGCTCTTTAGATCATTAGTTTTGCTGGGCAGGGGCTGTGTTTGTACCTGCCACCATTTTACAGAGAATGGTAATAAAAAAAGAGATGCAACCCATCATCACCTAGGGCTACATTCTGTAGTCACAGCTGTTCCAAGCAGGGATGGGGGAGGCTGTCATATAGGTGGAGGATGTGTTTATATTGGCTTCCTTGCTAGCCCGTCAATCCAGGTGCATCCTCTTTTCTTAGAAATACATAAGGGCAAGAATCATGTATATTGAAAATTGTGTCCTACCCTCTCTTCCTTCCACACACTGGCAGATTAAGGTGGGGGATTTAGAGGCTGCAGCTTGGGGCCTCGGATTTTGAGAAGTCCCCAAACATAGATATCCATAGATAATTAGGTCAAGCAATGCGTAACACTACTAGTATGTGCCGAAATTAAAATGCTTTTGTTTGGTTTAACTTGCATTTGGCTTTGCTACTGGTCTATCACGTTTAAAAAACAGAACTGCAATAACAAAGGTAATTTCACAATAGAGGGTTTAGCAATGGGCCCGGGTGTTGGTAAATCAGTAAAGGGGAGGAATTGAATATGCAAAGAAGGCCCCTCAAAACTGTAACAGCTCCGGGCACCTATCAGACAGACTCCAGCCCTGCACCCACTCAGCCTGATTGAAGTAGATACAGATCCAAAGCTGTAACTTCAAGCACAACTGGGTTATATGGGTCTTAACCTATGGGCTGTGCGGGCATGGCTCCTCCCAGCGCCGGCCGTCTCTACTGGCTCTTGTGCAACTCAACTTAATTATGGGAGAGATTTGTTTCTGAGAAGCAGAGAAAAAACCAAACAACTGGCCCCTTGGAGCTGCCGGAGAAGTTGGCCACACAACTCTGTCTATACCCTCCAGCAGCAGGACTCCGCCGTCCGGAATGCGCACTCAGACTGTGCCATGAGGCTAACAGAGCTGCCCTTGTCCACAGTGATTTGAAACAGAGACATTTCAGGCTTGGGAAATGCCTCTAAATGCCAGGATTCAGGCCGGGCGTGCAGAAGAAATGTTTTTCTCTCTGTTTAGTCTGGGAAACTTGAACTTTGGGGTCCGGGATTTCGCTGAGCAAACATTGCTAAAGCTGCATCCTTTTTCCTGGCGGCCTTCCTCTCCTTGTTTGGCAAAGAGCCCCGAGAAAGGAAAATGACTATCATTCTCTAGCTTCATTACTTGCTGTAAACACCTCCGTTCCCAACTGCACGCAACGGAAAGAAAAATCAACCTGTCTGTCCGGGACGGCACGGAGCGAGAGCACATGGCGGCAGTCTGTGGCTTGAATGCATATTGCCATACCCTTCCTCTGATTTACCTCCCCCTGCATAATTGCATAGCTCTATCGTATTTTCACTGCTGGGTGCTGATTAGCTGGCTAGTGGGATGCACTAAGATGGAGGTTTTTCACAATGGGGTGCCTGAAATTAAGCTCTTAAATTCATACTTAAGCCCCTTAAATAAGTGGATGTTGAGCACCCAAAGCTCCCATTGGCTTCAGTGTACTTGATGAATACACGGAAGCGCTGGAAAATTCACCAGAGGGAGGGGCCCGGTGCAAAAAGCAGCTGCAAGCTCCGCTCCATGCCAAGAGCTCGCAGGGGCTGGTGCAGCATCAAAAGTGGGTGGGGCTAACTAGTCAGAGGTGTGGCCAGAGAGGCAACGAATCAGAACTTCCCATGAACAAGACCTGCTTTGAAAGCTGCTCTCCGTTCTCCAGAGCAAAGGGCAAGGCGGGGCAGTAACGCTGCTTACGGTCCCTCAGGGCAAATGACTCCTGGGGGCATAGGGACAGTAGCTTGTGCAAGGAGGGGTAGTTCACCATCCCCAGGGGGATGAATCTGTCTTCAGGCATCTGAACGGAGCTGGCGCTGGCTGGTTTAGACTGTAAGGCCCAGATCTGCAAAGGTATTTTGGCACTCGACTCCCATTGATTTCTATCCTTCGCTCAAAATACCTTTCAGGATCTGGGCTCAAGTCCCTTGGATCAAGGGCTGAGGTTCTTTATATGTTTGTACAGCGCTGAGCACCGAACAGCATGGGATCAGACGAGCCCTTTAAAGTCACAGAGGGTGGTGCTTTACCAGAGCGTCTCGCTTCCCATCATCCCCAGACCACAAGTGGCTACAATAATGCATGGCATCAGGATAATTTGCTCTTCATCAAGGGTACCAACCGGGGAGGATAATTTATCAAGCATTCCTCAGCAGCCTGTAGGAGCTGGCAGCATGTTAACAGCAATTTACCTGACTGCTGGTGGAATATGCATGCTGAGCTGGCCCCTGTATTTGAGAGCTCTCCTTGGCTGTGCATAGTGAGTCCTCTAGTGGCGAACATCAGCCTTCTGCAGAAAGCCATCAGCCTTCTGCTCCCTGTTCACCCAGCAGCTTCCGCCTTTTCACAGTAAGGACAGTTCAGAGGTTTCCCAAAAAGCCATCCGGCCCGGCCTTCCCCCGGCAGAGAGGGCAGAAAGGCAGTGTGTGATTTTTTTCAGTCAACCTACGCAGACACACACCTGCCGCAAAGTCCTATGTGATAGCACTGGGAGGAGGGTGCAGACCCGGGAGGAGAAAGGCATGGAATAAGACGGTGCATCCAGATCTGGGGAGTGGGTTAGTCAAGGGAGTTAACGGAATAATAGATGGTGGATTCCTGTGGAACAGGAGAATGCAGGGACCCGTGAGGTAAAGTCCAGGATAGAGGGGACACACCCTGCTTTCTCAAGGCACTCTGGTCACCAGAGAGCTCAGTCACTACCAAGTAAGCCCGGTGCTCTGGGGCCACCCTGCATCTGCAGGTAGGGCAGCAGTGTCTGAGCCAGCCCTGAGCCCTACTCCTTGATGGGGTCACTAATCACGCAGCATGCCGCCCTTTCCTTTCAGGTTAGGAAAGCCGCATTAAACAGCCCATTGCTCCCTTCTCCCAGTCACCCATTTGCCTGAATCTCAGGGACTGAACAAATCCCATCACAGCCTGGTGATGCTGCTTTGCTTCCAAACCGGAGCTGCATTGTGGTTTCAGGAGGCCCGCTAATAAATTGCAGACCTGGGAATACCTGCTGGGACCAACCCATTTCACAATGGGTGGACAACACTAGTGTAAAGGCAGACAGGCCAGCTAGCTTCCAATACCCGTCCTTAGAGAGCGTTCTAACCACAGGTGGTACTAAGCAAGCCCATCCAGCCCGCTGCATTAAACTCTAGTGGCAAATCCTACTGCAGGCCGTGTGCCTACATGAGAAGCTTTTTGTGCTAGTGTGTCTTTGTGGGGGAGGTGGGGAAGTGCTTGGAAATGGATATTCTGTAAAGATCCCTTTTGATGAGCTCAGGGTTAACCACCGCTGTCATCAATTATTCACGGTCCCCAAATGGATAAGGCAAATACGGAATTAAGACCGTACACTGCCTCTTGCTTCCCACACCCACTCAGCACTATCGCCTCTTAAATACGGCTGGCGGGACGTGAGCATTTGATGTTAATTAGCTGTAATGATAATTGCAAAGAAAGTGCTTTAATCTGGGAGGCGTGAAGTGGTTTATATTAAAAACAGAGTATTAGAGAACGCCTTACGTGCTTAAATTGCATCCTAGAATACCCAATCTCCCCATTAGTTAATACTTAGCCTGACATGGTTGTTTGATGGGGGAAGATGATCTGATAGCATTACAGTTAAAGCTGTAGGACCAGATCCTGAGCTGGTGTGAATCAGTGGAGCATCTCTGAAGTCAGTGGAGATTTACAGCAGTTTAGCATCTGGCTTATTCTAACACATTATACAGCATGTTTTATTTTGTAATGTTTCTGCTCTAACTAAAACACCCTGTGGTGGTGAGAAAGTGGGCAGCATTTTTAAAAATCTCACTATTTTTCACCATTGCTGCTGTTGGCTTACATGCTGCACTTCCCTGAGTTTGGGAGAGTGACACCGAGCGGGTTGGCATCAGTGGTTGTTTATAGTCAGTTTCACTTTCTGGTTCTCAGCAACATAAGCGGCTGGGTTTATGTAACTTGCTGGCCAGTGTGCATCATGATGTGTGTCCCTCTTGGACCCAATTCACAGAGGAAGTGAAGCAGTTACAGGGCCTGCGTCTTTAGCTCAAGCTGTAGAGACACTCATGCCTTTGATCACAGGTGTGTTGGCCAAGACGATGGTTGTCATGCTTGTGTTGCAAATACTTTAGGGAAAACTTTTAATTCCCCCTCCCTTCCAAACTGCTATGTGTATTGCACATCTGTACATAGATATATATCATCTGACATATCTTCACATGCACACACATTAAATCAATGTTGATCCACATTACGTTCCTAAAACATTTTTTTAACAAAACCTAGATCTGAGCTTTAGCCAGTGTCCCACTCATTGTGTCTCATTAACGTGAGTGAAGCAGAGTGTCAGCATGTTGTAGGGCTGGCAGGCTCCCATCACGGGCTGTGCTGAAAAAGTGTGAGCTGTTACCCTTATCCCAGTCACATACATCTAAGCTGCATTGCTCCGGTCCATGCATTGTAAAGGCTGGAATGTGCAGAAAAAGAGCATCTGAAAGATGGCTGAAATGGCCAATGGAATGGGGAGGGCTTGTCTAGCTCTCTAATGGAAACCCATTGCCCTGGCAAGAAAGGCTCCCAATGTGAGTGTTCTGCATTCATCTGCAAGGAGACAGGGCACAGCAATGGGCTGCCAAGTGACACCCCTCCTTCCTGCTGACATGCAAAACTGCTGGAGCACATTCCAGAGGCTTTTGCATTCTGCTGGAAGGAGGTATTGCTGCTCCGGGGGATTTCCCTAAAGGATGGGAAATGGGGAGATCCCCAAAATGTAGCTGCTGGTGTCAGGGGAGACTGACCCCTGTCGTGTGATGGGGCAGAACATTTTGTAATCCTGGCTCCCCTTAGGCCGCTGAGGCCACGAAATACCAATAAGTGTCTCACCAGTGCTCCTGTGTGTCTCCCCCTTATCAGACAAAGGGTTCCCGTTACACATGCACCAGGAAAGCAATGGAGAGGATCAACTAAGCGGGATTTGCGTTGCTGTTTGGAAGAGCTGGGCTCGGTCTCTGCTCGCCTGTTGACAAGAACTGGGGCTGAGAAAGAGACTCACAGATCTCTTCAGTAACCCCCTCTGGACAAGTAAAGGGGTGGCAATGATCTCCACAAGATGTCCTCCACAAGATGTCCTACAATGCGCCCCACTGAAAGGGCCTCGGTTTACATTTGTGTGTAGGGAGGAGAAGAGCAGAGGCTAATGTGATTGTGTTTTTAAACCTCCATAAATCAACTCAGACATTGTAAGGGGTAGAAGCATCTGAAGTCCCCTGGATGAGAGTCATTGACTTTCCTGACTAGCTCTGGGCAACCACTTCCGATTGGCCAGTGTGGCTACCTTGGCGCTAGCTACATAGCCCTGGATCTGTAATGGAATGCTAATCTGTATTATTCTGTTTGTCACCAGGTGGCACTGTGTGTAAAATACCTCATTTAAATGAACTTCAGCCATACCTGGCAGAGCACTGAAGGATCTTCTGATGAACACATCTCATGGGTATAAGCAAATTCTGTGTTCAGTCCATATCTGGTACAGAAGTATTTGACATGGTATCAGCAATGGAATTAAGAACAGAAAGAGAAGGGAAACAGCAACAAAGGTTGCAAATGCAAGGAGTAAAGTTTACAGGACCCTCATGAAGATGGCACTCTTCAATGCCCCAGAGAAGTTCAGCTTTGACAAACCTTCAGAACGCTCAGCCTGGAAACAATATTTTGCAAGATTTGATATTGCTAACAAGCTTGACAAACAAACTGGAGACAGACAGGTATCTCCTTTAATGTATGCTATGGGGAACCAGGCAGAGCATATCTTTAAATCATTTGACTTTACTGAAGACAGTCACAAAGTTAACTATGAAAGGGTTCTGGCTATGTCTGATGCATACTTTATACCTCTGAGAAATGTGTTGTATGAAAGAGCATGTTTTCACCACAGAATTCGAGGACCAGGGGAAATGTTGAATGTTGTATAAGAACTCTGCATGCGTTGGCTGAAAACTGTGATTTGGGGAATGCAAAACATGAAAATATCAGAGACAGGCTGGTTATTGTATCAGCAGATAAAAACCCTTCTCAGCAGCTATAGCTGAAGAGAGATTTAACTGTAGCCACAGCTATACAGAAAGCAAAGCAGTCTGTGCTGGTGAGCCTGCAAAACCTAGAGCAACTTGGCACACTTGAAAAATCTGATGCTAGCTTAGAAACTGTAAACAGACATTTGAGAGTTAAAAGTCATTATCATAAAACCCCCAAGGCAAGGAGAGAGAATTCCCAGGTAAGAGGGACAAATTCCAGCCTACATGTACAAGGTGTGGAAAAAATCATATCCCAAGAGATGATGCTTGTCAAGCCAGCAGCACATGCTGTAATAAATGTAAGAAATATAGCCATTTTGCTGCTATTTGCTGCACCAAAACTGTCAGGGAGCTGACTCATATTACAGATAATCAAGAGCCATTGTTTCTCAGATCCATCTGTGATGATATAGAGCCTGCCTGGAAAATAAAATTGAATATTCATGGCAAGCCTATTGGTTCAGTCAGGAGCTGATGTCACGGTCATCTCAGAGGGGATTTACAATCACCCACAATCCCTCCCAGAGCTGAAGTCACCTGACACAGCTTTGACTAGCCCTGGAGATATTCTGAACTGCATGGGCCAGTTCACCACAGAAACAACCTACAGAGACAAAAGCTTTGCATTCAGAGTACATGTGATCAAAGGCCAACAACCTTCTCAGCCACAGAGCGGCAGCCATGATGGGCCTAGTGAGAAAGGATTTGATGATAGATTTTTGAGAGAAGATCCAGTAGAAATCAACTTGCAACAACTCTGAAACATACTGTGAACAAACACCTCTGCCAGAAAGACTAGCTGCATATTTATGCAGATTCAGAGGGCATTATTACCTGGTCATTGTGGACTATATTTCCAGATGTATAAAGTACTTGAAAGACATAATATCTTGCAGTGTTATTGAGAAACTAAAGTGCCCTTTTGCTCATATTGGTATTCCAGAGCAACCAATGATGGACAATGGACCACCATTCACTGCAGCAGGATTTAAGTCATTCCAAACAAAATATGATTTTGATCATATTACTAGCAGTCTACATTATGCACAAGTGAATGGAGGGGCCGAGAGAGCCAAGAAAATCCTACAGCAGGAAAATCTATTCCATGCTCTTCTGAGATCAACACCAATAGCTGCTACTGGATATAGTCTAGCACAGCTCCAGATAGGAAGACAAATCAGAACTACTGTTCCAACTTTGGAAAAGAATCGATCTCCAAAGTGGCCAGACATGAAGAGAGCAGCCAAATTGGATTAAAAAAGCTGAAAAAGCTTATGAACACTTTTACAGTGGATGTCACTCAGAGAACTGCTGGGTCTAGAACTGCTGACCACGTTAGTGTCCTGGATGAAGGAAAAGGATGGACAGCTTCCACTATCATAAAGAAAAAGAATTTGGCACCCAGATCATAGGTGGAGAGTTCAGTAGAAACCATTGACATCTATAGCTTGTTCCTTAGAAAGAACAATCAACAGAGCAAACACTACAGATGGCAGATGCAGAACAAGGAAAAGAAGACTCAAGGATTCCCAAACCAATCACAGGATTGGGGCAATAGATCATTGCTATACTAATGTGACTTGCACTTAACGGACAGATGACCAAGTTGTTTATCAGGTTGTGTCATTAGAAAAAAATGATTCAGAGACGCTTAATGGACTGATGCACAGTGAACTTCAAACGTAGTGTGATAGTGGAACATTTGTAAATGGCAGGAATGCAGAACTTAAAGCAGGAGATGGAATGGAATGCTAATTCATATGCTAATTTATATGACACTGTTCAGCCACTAGGCAGCACTGTGTGTAAATGAACCTCAGCCATACTTAGCAGAGCTGTAAAGGATCTTATGATGAACACATCTGGCGTGTATAAGCCCACCAGCTGGGGGAATAGCTCAGTGGTTTGAGCACTGGCCTGTTAAACCCAGGACTGTGAGTTCGTTCCTTGAGAGGGCCTTTTAGAGAGATGGGGCAAAAATCTGTTGGATGATTTTAGTGGGGATTGGTCCTGCTTTAAGCAGGGGATTGGACTAGATGACCTCCTGAGGTCCCTTCCAATCCTGATATTCTATGATTCTATGATAAGATCTTTGACTGGTCCCTATCTGGTACAGAAGTACCAACAGGATCATAGGCCCTGATCCAGCAAGCACTTAAGCAAGTGCCTAACTTTAAGCACATGAAATAAATTTGAGTGGGATGACTTATGTGCTTAAAGTTAGGCCTGCACCTAAGGCCCTGATTCAGCAAGGTGCTTAAGCACATGCCTAACTTTAAGCATATGAGTAGTTGCAGTGAAATCAGCGACGTAAGCATCATGCTGGATCGGGGCCATTGTTCATTGCTAGACTAATGTGGCTCTTCGGAGCACAATCTCTGTTTTTAGAAGGTCCTGCAATAGCATTAGCTTGATGGTCCAGTATCCCGCAACTGAAACTCAAGAAGTTTTCAGGTACCACACATTTGCAACTCCTTATGTTAAGTAGCAAATTTACTGGGTGCCCTGGATTGTCCTTGTAGACTGTGGCACTCCTACCAGAAGAAGCAGCCTGCAATAAGAATGATTACAACATGCATAAAATTGAATCGGAGAGAGGAAAACATCCTTGAAATAATACTGCTTAAATTGTACAGCCTACAGCCGCACAATGTTCTCTCCAAGCAGGATAGATGGCTCCCCGTTAAACAAATACCATCAATTAGAACCAGTTAATCTTCCCATTAGTTTCCCTCCGAGCTTTTAAAAGGCTGAGACGGGTTTATTGTCCCAAAGTGATATGTCAGCCATACCTCCCAAGTATCATTGGTGCAACGCAAAACCTAAAATCCAGACTGTACTAAATTATTACAGGAGCATAATAGAACAGAAGGAAAAGAAGAGGCGAAAAGGAGTGGGTATATTTCTCCAGAGAGTGTAAGTGTAAACTACATAATCATAAGCAATATACAACGACATAAACTCCCCCATAAATACTCTCCCATGTAGTGCTCTTTAATCACGATGAAGAGGGAAGCTCCAGCTTCCACAGGAGATGGTCCATTCTAATTTGTAATCATTTCTCTCCTCTCTGTCATGATTCTGTATTACTCAGAAGCTTCTTACACCTCCCCAGTTTCGTCCTTCAGCCCCAGGTTAAAAAGAAAAAGGGCCGTATTCTCAGGCTGCGTAAATGGCGTAAGCCCAACTGACAACAGCGTGACTCAAAAGAATCATTGACGTCAATGGAGCTATGCTGATCGGCACCAGCTGAGGAGTTGGCCTCCGATTCTCTATCATACAACAAAGCAAATAAGAACACCTTTGGCCTACAAATGTTGTGTTAATTTAAATGGAAATCAAGCACCTGACCCAAAGGGAAGAAGAATCCATTTTGGTGCAAGAGATGCCAATAGCAACTGATTCAAATGGCCCCAGAGGAGAGCAGCTAAAACACAAGGCCAAAAGTCTGCCCTGATGTAAATCCTGTTTTAACCATATTATTTTTAATCAGTGCCCTTTCATGGAACCCGTTAGTCTTCCATGAGAGAAGAGTGGCTAATCAAGATCATAGTTGGAGATGACTTTTCTTTGAAGAACTTGAAGGGAATTTCAGAGAACTCAGCACAGAAAGCAGGGAATGTGTCCTTGAAATGACTGCATCACAGGAGAAAATCACATTTCACCAGAACCTGCAAGAATGAAAGAAGAATGGCGTTGGCTTTGAAAGCATTAGGCACTTGATTCAGCAAAGTACTTGGTTAAGTTAAGCATGTCCATAGTCTCCTTGAAATCAGTGGGACTTAAGCATGTGCTTAAGTGATTTGAAGTCTAGATACTGTTTAGAAATGTGGGGGGAGGTGCTTTAGCCAACCGAACTGGGAAGACAAAGCGAAGAGAGGAGTCATAAGTGGGTGAAGTACCTGTGGATGGCTTAATGAACATTATCTAGGCCAACTCCCTCTGGCAATAAGCGCTAAATCTGTCTGAGTTGGAAGAATCTACAGTATCTGTTTTGGAGGAACAGGAAATTAGGGGTCAACCAGAAGCGAGAATATGGCCCAACCTTCTACATTGAAGGAATATACATGGAGGAAGACAGGAGAGCAAAGAAACAGAGAAGATTGTGAATGTGGTCAGTAAGCAGATTGTGTGGTCGTGTCAGAAGACATAAGGACAAAGGCCCAGTGATGAGCTGCCAAAATTTTAACAACCGGTTCCCTATAAAAAGTTCTGATTTAAGGGGGGGGAGCGGATGAGGGGCCGGGGCAGGCGGAGACATACTTGTGGGGCCGAAGGCCCCTGCAGGGCATGGGGCAAATTGCCCCACTTGCCCCCCCAGCAGCCCTAGAGCTTGCCCCCTCCCACCTTACCTTGCTGCAGCTCAAAGCAACTCCAGAGCTCAGCTGAGCTGCCCACGCTGCAGCTGGGGAAGGGCTGGGGGAGCCTCAGTCTCCCCAGCTGGGAATCCTGGGAGCAACAGGATGGTCCGTCCCACGGACCGGAGTTCTTTGCCCACCTCCTGGCCCTTTAACAACCGGTTTTCCATGGAGGTCTAATTTTAGCAACCGGTTCTTGGGAACCTGCTCCAGCTCACCACTGCAAAGGCCTAAAGATGGATACATTCAGGCAGATAAGCAAGTGACAAAGGCGGAGAACTGAGCTCGCTCCCAAATAATCCAGGGGGATAGTGGTGGACCAGCATGGTCAGATATCTCATCCTGCAGAAGTGGGTGGCTGTGAGAAAGGGCCACTTTTATAGTCCTTGAAAAGGGAACTCAGTGTTCATTTGTTTGTGAGGCTCCTTGACAGAAAGCTTTATCAGCTGTGAAATTAGCCCTTCATGCTCCCTTAAGCCAACAGGGCAGCACTCAGGTACCTGCCACAGCCGGTGCCCGCAGTTGGTCCTGATTAGCAGCCCCCGCGCGGATTTACAACCAGGGGCACTTGAAACGTGCCTGGTAAAACTCCAGTTGCGGCACTAAATCAACAGGGATGCAGTAGCTGGGGTCTGAGGACACAGGAAACGAAACTACAACGTTATTATCTCCTCTGGCAAATGGCCACCGGCCTTGCTCCATTTACTGTACACACACACACATACGCACACACTAATTCAGCATTGCAAAGCAAAAAAAAAAAAAAAAAGTCTTTAACACACTATGTCCTCTTGGGCAAATAAGAAGCAAAGCAGCTCTATTTAGCAGGGAACTAAAACTCCCTTCTGAGGCACTGGAGACCGATTATACTTGTGCCCTCTGCTCTCAGTGCTTAGAGGAGCCTTATTTACTTAAGTGTGGGCTGCACAGTAGAGACTTGTAAACCACTACTGGAAATTTCAGGAGGTGTCTCCCGTCTGTGGGCTGGAATACTGGAATGGGTGCATTCACTGGCCAAAGTCTTCCACCTCCACAAGAGTAACCAGGGGGGGATAGCTCAGTGGTTTGAGCATTGGCCTGCTAAACCCACCATTGCGCGTTCAATTCTTGAGGGGGCCACTTAGGGATCTGGGGCAAAAATCAGTACTTGGTCCTGCTAGTGAAGGCAGGGGGCTGGGCTCAATGACCTCTCAGGGTCCCTTCCAGTTCTACAAGATAGGTATATCTCCATATATTATTTATTTAAAACTTACATATTACCTTATAACATGGGATACAGACATTACAAGACTAATGAATGCAGCAATTTATAAGTGTTTTATAGTGTCGAAACACTAAACAAACACCTATCTTGAACAATACTAACATACAGGTGGTCTGGTTATGGAAATCTTGCAGCACCCCCACCTACCCCTTTGGTGGATTTTTGCCTGCTGAATGCCTGACACTCTGCTGTACACCTCACTTATGTCAGGGTTCTGTTTGGCCCAAATTTTTTTTTAACACATTGGGCTGGATTGTAACGTTCTAAGCTAGCCCAAGCAAGGGACAGCACATAGCTGCTCTGCCAGGATCCAGGAGCAGAGCAGGGACTGGAGTTTGACTCAGAAAGTCACGACCTGGTCCCAGCAGCCCCCTGGTCCCTCTCTTTACCCAGCATGGATTATTCACTCCTCTGTACCAGCTGGTACCTTGAGGGGCGGAGACACTGGCATGGGGCGGAGGCAGGGGGAGATGCTAGCCTGCTAATATCCGCTCGCCACCCGCACAGGCCTCAAATAGGCAGGTAAAGCCCATGCCGGGGTGTTTTTGTGCTCCCCTGTGGCAATGTGATGGCTGTCCTCTTGGCTGATGCGGCAGGGACAGAACTGGGGACTTCCAGGGTGGAAAACACAGGCTCCATAGCAACTCATGACCACCATGGATCATCTCACAGGAAGACCAGCAAGACACCCTGCCTAGTAGGTTACACAAGCCTGCAGAAGCCGCACCGTTCTTGGACGACAGGTGCTGCCTTGAGGCAAATGCTGACCACCTCCCTGATGTAAGCGTGGTGCTGTATTCTGATTCCACACAGCACCAAGCAGCTGACAAACTACTATCCGTCAGGTGCAGTTCAATCAGGAGGAAACTGGCAAGAATATATAAAATGAGTTGCCTGTGGCTTTTGAATTGATTAAATATTTAAAGGCGGGCAGAGGCACAACTCTTAGAATTAATAATTTATCCCGGCTTTTAACCAATCTTTGATAATTGGCTGCATGGTACCATGTAGTGCACACCCTGAAATAATGGGATGGAAATCCGCATTGATCAACACAGCATGAGGTGCCTCCTTCCTGAGCAAACGCAGCCTCGCTAAACACTAGGGGCTGTTTGTCCTTAATTTAACAGCAATTAGGGCCTGATCTCCAGTGCTTCCCAAGGCAAAGAACAGCCCCAACAACCATCCAAGTCAATCTGGGAGTTGGGAGAAAACTCAGCACCTCTTAAGAGGCATTCTGCAGAACTGGGCCCTTGACATGGTCATCGCCTGCATCCTATCTTTGGTGGGAGTAGCAAAACCGATAAACAATATTAGACATCAGTGTCCGTTTATATATAACAAACCTCTGGAAGCTCTGCTCAGCTTCCTGGGTATGTCTCCAGAGCTGGGAAATCGGCAGAGGAGATAACAGTGGGTAATAAGAGGAAAGAAGAAAGGAGATATTGTGGGGGAAAACAAATAATCGGTGTTCAGATTCACTTTGATGTCAGTAAGACAAACTGGGCTAATTTTCTTTGAGCATCCCGGAGAGGAATTGAATCTCATTTTACTCCGGCTTGTTCAGCCATGGAAAAAGACTATTCTGGTGTCGTTTCGCTTCCTGGCACAAAACACCCTGGAAGGAAAGTTTCTTAGATATCCTCTAACCCACATGCGGCCCCTCAGGGTTATCCACTGGCGGGCCGTGAGACAGTTTACATTGACCATCCGCAGGCCCAGCCACCCACAGCTCCCAGTGGCTGGGGTTCGCCGTTCCCAGCCAGTGGGAGCTGCGGGCGGCCGTGCCTGCGGATGATCAATGTAAACCAACTCTCTGGCGGCCAGCCAGCGAACTACCCTGATGGGCCACCGGTTGCCCACCACTGGTCTAGCCTCTTCTGCAGACTGAGACGAGAATGCGTCACGAGGTTTCAGTGTCACGAGGCCATACGGCTCCCTCTTCTCTGCCTACGCTCACTGCACAGAGCAAAGAGTTTGCCAGGTCTCCAAAGTCGCTGTCAAAGGCTACCGGATACTGTCTCATTCACCAGTTCTCCAGCGAGACCCGCACGTTTCACCGTGCTGCTCCGGTGACTTGCAATAACCATGATGAAAAATAACCCTTTGGCAGACTGGAGCTGGCATCACTTAGTCACTAGACCACCGTCTTATAGAACTGACTGTCCCAGAACACAGAGATAGAGCAGAGCCAGGCTCCTGGGCCTTCTAAAATACCCATCCAAATAGATTAGCATCTGCAAGCACACAGCAGTGGTGAGAGCTTAGTCACGACAAACTCCAGAGAGATGGATTGTGGTGACTGGAGCTCACTAGAGGCCATCATCAAATTACTGTGACCTGCACCTCTCCAGAGCAAAGGGGAAATTGTGACTGTGGTGGGGGTTCCCTTTCTGCCTCACAATCTAGGTCTCTGTTTGCACCTGGTACTTAGCCAATGTGCCTGGGGAAGTGCAAGGGGCTTCCTCAGTCCTGGGCAGCCCATGACAGTCACAGCTCCTGTGCTTGGGGTGAGAAGTTCTGTCCCATTTCCCTTTGTAATACATGAGTAAAACACAGCAGCTCACTTCCTTTTTAATGTCTATTCGTCAATGACCCTAGAATCCCTGTTTCCATTGCAGACCTTCCCATCCCCCTATCCTGCCCTGCCCCTGTCCACCTGCTCAAGTTCAATTTAGCAGTGACATCCAAAGCAAATATCCAGTTTGCATAGCCAGTGGAGCAGCAAAGTTCACAACCAAACCGTGAAACATTGACCAGCCTTCTGATCAGGTGTCCTTACAGACATGCAGTCTTGCCCAACTGGTGTGCAAAGCCATGAACAAACTAATTGCCCTTCGATGTGTCTTTGTGGAGATGCAAAGACTGTGTCCGCTTTTGGATGGGTTGGTGGTTGTTTATCCACTCCTCGCTACCCTCTCTTTGCTGAAGGACCGTGGCAGGACCTTTGGAGGATCTGATGGTCATGTCACGTGAGCTTGTACACTTTCCCTCGACTGAGTGGGGAAAAAATGCTAAGTCTAAGGATGTGGCTACACAACAGAGCTGTAGTGCTGCTAATGCGGACGCTCTAAGCCATTGGAAGAGAGCTCTCCCATCAATGTAATTACTCCAGTCCCTGCGAGTGGCAGTAGCTCTCCTGCTGACATAGCACTGTCTACACCAGGGCTTAGGTCAGTGTAACTTACACTGCTCAAGGGGGTGGCTTATTCACGCCCCTGAGTGACATAACTTATACTGACCTAAGCTGTTTTAGCAAGAGTAAGGAAGAAGCATGTTAGGTGCCTGTGTTGAAGGACCGAGGAGTGAGCTGATAAAGTAGCCATGTTGGGAGAGTGCCCCCTGCTAAAATGTTGCCAGCACAATGTTGAAGTGAAATCCACTGAAGTTGTTGCAGTTATATCCACTCCTACCAGGGTGATTGAGAACAAAGTGTTTCATACAATATTTTGAATGGAATTGGAATGTACACAGTTAAATCATAGAATAGCAGGGTTGGAAGGGACCTCAGGACATCATCTAGTCTAACCCCCTGCTCAAAACAGGACCAATCCCCAACTAAATCATCTGATTTTTGCACCCCAGATCTCTAAATGGCCCCCCTCAAGGATTGACCGCACAACCCTGGGTTTAGCAGGCCAATATTCAAAGCACTGAGCTATCCCTCCCCCTGGATGAGTGCTTTGTCACTAAAATGGCTGAGATGATTAAACATAAATAATAGTGTGTGTCAAAAATTTTCATTTTGTTGTCAGAAAATGCCAGATTTAATTAAATCAAAACATTTGGTTGGGAAGTAACATTTTGTCAACATTTTTGTCAGGAATTTATTGAAACATTTTGTTTTGAGAAGGTGAAAATGTTTGGTTTCTAGAAGGTGGGAAAATGTTGTTTTGACTTAGCGTTAGGATAGAATTAATGGTTGAAACGATAAAGTCAAAATGCAGCTTTTTGATCTTATTGAGACAAACCGTTTCAATACAGTAGAAATGAAACCTTTTTTGAATAGTCCATTTCTCAAAACCCCCCAGAGATTTGTGACTATTCTGCCCAATTAGGGACGAAAGCAAGTTTTAAAATCTCAGAATTTCACATAGGATGGAAATTCTGAACATTGACCAGGTCTGAGAAGAATAACATAAGCCTCAGGCAGCATCTCTGCGAAGCACGTAACAATGATCTTTGCTTTCACTGAGGTACAGGGAGGAGAAGTGACTTGTCCAAGGCCTGACCTACACTTAAACATTAGATTGACTTGGCCAGATTGCTCAGAGCTGTTGTGTTCTGTGTAGCATAGTTAGGTCGACCTGGTGTAGATGCAGCTAAGCTAACAGAGAATTCTTCCATTGACCTAGCTACCACCTCTCGGAGAGACCAATTAACCACATTGGTGGAAAAACTCCTTCCATCAAGGTAGGAAGCATCTAAGCGCTGTAGCTGTGCTGTTGAAGTGGCTGTAGTGTAGACATGGCCCGAGCCACAGAATGAGTCAATGAAAGAAGCAGGAACTAACCCCTCCTGTGCTTACCTCCAGCTTCTGCTTTAACCACTTGGACATGCTGCCACGACAAGCGTTCCCGTTTGCAAAGTGACGTTTGTTGCAGGAAAAGTCCAGCTAAGTAGCCAATGTGCATCAGTGACTTTTGGGTCACAGCGCCTTTCGTTGTGTTAATTTACTGAAGTCTCTAGAACCGACAGCTAACCAAATCCAGGTTTCTCAGGAAGCTCGAGGCGCAAGGTGGAGTGCGCATGCGAGCAAAGGTGACGTGGCGCAAGCAGCTTTTCTGGAGTAACAATGGCCGGCAGAGCGCAAGAGCTGATTTTTAATGCCGATAACAAGAGGCTTTGAACTCTAAGAGCAGCCCTGGTTCAGGCTTAGAATACACCTGGTACGTCTCAGGGACAAAAGAAGAAAAGCAGATGGTTGCACGCAGTGCAAGAATAGCATCACTGCCCCTTTAGCGCAGCACAGTCTCTGCTGACGGCTGGTCTTAAACCTCCACTTTGCCTCTCCGCTATAGGACAAACACTGTGTGGGGGAGGACGAGTGAGCTAGCAGACAGCAGCAAAATAAAAACCAGAGTGTGAAATCTTCCTAGCCTCTGTTCTAAGCCCTCTGCATCCCATCCCCTTCCTCCTAGGGCTGGCCACCAAGCCAAAGACCCCTGAAAGCGTAACCATGTCCTCCTGGGGACCTGCTTCCTCCCAAGGGGTAGAAACTCTGCCATGTAATATTGACTCCCAGTTACGAGGCCTGGGATAGAGCCCCCACTCCGATAGCCCGAGCAGCTAATGCAGAGAACGGAACCCGGCAAGATGGTACCTTCACACCTCGCTCAGGGACATCCCGCATGTAGCAGACCAGTCCTTCGCCCTGCACAAAGCCTCAGCAAACTCATCTGTGCAAGAGGATCTCTGAAGAGGTCAGAGGGAGAGAACTGCCCCCTAGGCTACAGCTCACCTGTGCAGCCTATGATCCGCAGCCTGTGCATGGCCAGTGGAGCCGCTTCGTTGCAGATTCACTGGCCTTGGCCCTCGGCCGTCCCGTTCTGCTCCCCAAATGTCACTGTGTCTCCAAAGCAGACTGATTCTGCCTCTTTGCACATCTTCGCTGGCCTCTGGTCAGGTCACTGGATTTGTCCAGTAGGGCCCAATCCTCATTCAAATGCAGTCCTGCAAACAGCACCCCATCGGCTCCAGTGGTAGCAAACACTACACCATTAGCAGGGGCAGTGGAACTGGAGGGGCAGAAGCGGGGTGTCTAGCACCCCCCCAATGGAAATATTATGGGAGCTGATCTATGTTTCCACTCCCACCCTCCGCTTGAGCTGCCTCTGAGTCCCACTTCAACTCTTCCCCCTAACTCTGAGCCCCGTCCCTGGCCTGAGCCACCTCTGAACTCTGGATGCCAGCAGGGGAGTAAGTAGGAACCAGGGTGACCAGGCAAAGGCCAGGAGCTGCTACCCCCAGCAAGAGGGACTCCCAACATCCAGCCTCTGCCCTGGTGCCCCGATGCTCCGTGTCCCCCATTTGAAGTGAGCTTCTGCTGCCTCTGTCCACAAGGGTTCAGAATTTAGCCCAGCTTTTATAGCTTGGCTAGAAAAACCAAGTGAGATCAAAGTATCCAAAGGGAAGGTCACAGGGTCTCGTTCCATGCATTAAATGTGACTCCTCTCATTGTGTCCTCAGTAAGGTTGCATAGCTCAGGCATCTGCAAAATGATAAATTACCCAAACAAACTGGAAAAACAAATGGCTTGAATTGCAAATGTAAGTTGCCCAGCACAGCAGTACTTAAAGCTGGTCTTCACGATACGTCACTTTCAGATAAGTTAATAAAGAACTATAGGAGAGAATCTGTTTTTAGTAATCATTCCTGTATACAGTAGGGAGAGCTCCAGGCTAGTCAATTAATTCTAGACCATAATTATGAACGAGGTTCAAATTGTATAAATCAGCATTTTTTTTATTTAACTTTCCAAATTGGATTCATAACTCAGGATTAAGTAAATGCATTTGGAATATCTCACAGCTCTCGCTGTCCCCGAAAACCGGCACTCCAAGGATGCCAGTCTCTGGAGGCATAATTTGCAAACACTTCCCATTTCAGAGAAATCACGATAATTATAATGATTATATAATAATTATCATTATTATAATAATTTCAACCTGTCACCTGTCCAAACGACTCCTGGCACCTTTACATCGCATAATAAAGAAAAGGTTAAAGTGACCAAATAACTCAACAAAACCTGGTCGATCTCTGATAAATCTGCAGTGAAAAGTAAGATTTAAAGAATAAAACCTCAAAAACAACAGTCTCACCCTGGATCAGAATAAATGCCACATACTGCTATGGAGAAAACAATTACAGAGAGAAAAGGTAAAGGTTACACAATACAGAACACGTTGCATTTATATTGTCGCTTTCTTCAGAGGATCTCAAAGCACTTTACATGCATTAATTTTGTCACACAGCACCTAATATACCGGTATGTGTTACCATGCAAAGATAATTGGAGGGACAGAGAGGTTAAGTCACTTGCTTCAGAGCCCCGAGTGAGTCAATGAAAGAGCCATGAATTGAACCCAGGAGTCCTGAGAGAGAGTAGGCTTTCTGGGACCACAAGACCAAGTTGCCTGCTTTAATAAACCACTACTGATTGCACAAAATGTGTACAGCTCATAACATGCAGTCAGATTAGATTCAATTTAAGTTAATTGCTTAAGCAGATGCTCTCTAAAGAATCAGAGCTCTGATGCCTGTTCATTTGCCCTTTGAAAGCTCCCTTGAAGGCATCCCTGGAGCATAGCCTTGGTGAAGCTGGTCTGCTGCCTGGAAGTGTGTCAGGGCATTTCAATGGCATACAAGACAGCTAAGCCCGTGGTTCTCAGCCAGGGGCAGGGCCGGCTCATGCTTTTTGCTGCCCCAAGTGGCGAAGAAGAAAAAAAAAAAGCCGCGATCGGTGGCACCTCGACGGCAGTTCAACCGCCCCGCTTCATTTCTTGGCGGCAATTCAGCAGCAGGTTCTTCGCTCCAAGAGGGACTGAGGGACTCGCCGCTGAATTGCTGCCGAAGACCCGGATGTGCCGCCCCTTCCGATTGGCCACCCCAAGCACCTGTTTCATTTGCTGGTGCCTGGAGCCGGCCCTGGCCAGGGGTACATGTACCACTGCAGGTACGCAGAGGTCTTCCAGGGGGTACATCAACTCATCTAGATATTAAAAAAAAACAAAAAAAACTCCAAGTGCTGCCGGTGGAACGAAATATCGGGACAAATTGCATCCCGAGCAAAGATCAGTCGGGACGCGGGACAAACACCTAAATATTGGGATAGTCCCGATTTTATCAGGACGACTGGTCACCCTAGTTGCCCATGATCTGCCCCTTTGCATGACTGATACAGATGGAAATTAAAGGAAAACAACCAACATGGAGACATTCTCAATGGATGATACAATTTCAACTGCAAAGATGCAGTTCCCAGTCACATTGCTTTAGTCTAGTCCCAGGTATTGGCACTATGCGTAATGGGCATAATACATAATAATAAATAACTATGTACCAGGATTTCGTGTTTGCAGCGTGGTTGTAGTGGTGTTGGTCTCAGATATAAGAGATACAATGTAGGTGAGGAAACATCTTTTACTGGACCAACTTCTGTTGGTGGAAGATACACAGAGCTCTTCTTAAGGGCTGGGGAAGGAAGCGGAGCATCTGAGTGCCTCTCCCAGGTTTTTATGTTGCTTATATTGCAAGTAGGAGACAGAGTCCTTGTTAATGAAAATCAGTAGATTTCAAACAAAATTAAAATTGGTTTAAATACAAACAAATGTTTCCCCAGGTTACCATTACACTGGGAAAGAAAAAAAATAATCTTAGCTAAAATGAGATCTGACCATAATTGTCATCCCAAACTACAATCAAAACTTTTTTACCGAAGACTCTAAAATTTGCACTCTAAGCCAAGCCAGCAAACACTCGTGTCTGCATCTAACAGTTCCCATTGAAAGCCCACTTCCAAGAAATGTCTCAAAAGAATCTAATCTCACCAGATAGCCAGACCAGTTTCTGAACCAAAGTAAATCATCTAAGCTGTCAGACTTTGAGTTTCTTATCTAAATTCCCCCACAAACAGTGTTTTAACTTACCATTGGCTCAGATTGAACAATAAATAATAGTGTTATACAAAATACATGACGAGGACATTGCAGTTAAAAATCGTATGCATTAAAAAGCATGGATATAAGCAGCTTAGTGTTGTTTTATTGCCTTGGGTTAAGGACAATATTGGCATGTGAAAATTCACCTTCCACATTCCAATGCTAACTTTAACTCTGGTCTCTTAAATAGATGTTTGAATATATATAGAGGAAGATGCAACTTGTAGGTGTTTACCTTTGACTAAATACATAATTATTTATTTAGACTGATACACATACAAAAGAACATCTATCCATATACTCTAGGCACTTTTGACATGACATGAGACTACAAAATTAATACCCAAGCATGATTAAAGTGCCGTGGTACCATTGAATATAACCCACTACCAGCAAACCGGCTCAATCAAAAGCTCAAATTACTCTCCCCTTCCAACAATTCCCCCATCCTTAAAATCCCTTTTGCCCAATTTCCATTTAAAATACTTTGGTTATAACATGTCCAATAGCAATAGACTCAAGGAGCTTGATCTATTTAGCCTAACAAAGAGAAGGTTAAAGGATGACTTGATTATAACCTGTAAGCACCTACATGGGGAATGTTCAATGTATCAGAGAAAGGTATAATATGATCCAATTGCTGGAAGTTGAAGCTAGAGAAATTCAGGGTGGAAATAAGGTACACATTTTTAACAGTGGGAGTAACTAACCTTTGGGACAACTGACCAAATGTCGTGGTGGATTCCCATCACTAGCCATTTTTGAATCAAGATTGGATGTTTTTCAAAGAAATCCAGTCTAGGAATTATTTTGGGAAAGTTCTATGGCTGGTGTTATGCAGGAGGTCAGGCTAGACAATCATATTGATCCCTTCTGGCCTGGGAATCTATGGAGCTATGAAATACGAGTTTTGTAGCATGACCTAAAGAACATCGGGTTACGGGACATTGGGGCGGGTAGTACAGCTCTTGGCCACTAGGGGCTGATAAAGGGGTGAGGCCTCCAACTTCTTGACAAGATGCTTCAGAAGAAAATACAAGAAAGCCTTTAGACCGCAGTTATGGAACGATCTCAGGGAGATCTTCCGGAGCCAGACGTTGGCTTAGCCCTGAAGCACGAAGACTTCAATTCTTTCCAACAGCCTTGTAATGTTGGTTGACTTTTGAGGCAGTCACAAAACAACCTGAATGGTGGCACTTTTGGTTGAGCTGCGCTTCCAGGATTTGTGTGGGGGGGTGGTGTCTGATCAAACCCAAAACACTAAGTGGAACTCCAGGGATGGGGGAGTGACCCTAATGCAGAGCTGCAGCTGAGAAAACGTGCATTTTGAATGCCCTGTGAGCTCCAAACAATAACCTCTCTCTAATTATTATACGAGAGTGTTTTTTTTTCTCTTGAACTGACTGGCTCGAAACCCATCTGTCCTCAGCTCAGACTGAATTTAAACCTAATCAAATATGCTTTGCTTTAGAGCACTCATTTGTCTTGTTTAACCAGATCTATGCATTTCTTACACAGGGCTCGCACTGGGGCTTTTTGGTTTTATTTTCTAAAATGTGCTGGCCTCAGCACTGCCTAGCTTTTGAGGGAGCTGATAGATGAAGATCTGGGAGCATTTGTTATGTGCAAGAGCAGAATCCATTTGTATTTCCCTTCCCCTGACCCCCATGTACAATTAAGATGCAGACGCAGTGTTCCCAAGATAAAGCAGCGGCTCAGGCTATCGCTAGAGAAGAAAGATTACACGTGGGATGATCAATAAATTGACATCTTCAAGTTGTCAGCTGCTCCTCCTCCTTCCAAGTAAATTTCTGCAATGACAACAACAAAAAGTTGTCTTCTCCGGGACTGTTTTCAGGATGGTGGGGTCTGATTGGGCAAAGTGCTGGTGAGCGCATCCAGAGTTGTACTCAATGCCCTGAACTCCTATTAGCAAGAGGGGCGGATGGAATTACAAATCTTATCATGCAGCGCCTTACAGGGCCTTCCTCGTTTACCTAAACTGGGGCTCCTTGATTTAACAAAGACGTTTGGCTTGTCTTGACATCTTGTCAAAGTCTTTCTCCCACATTCTCTTTCTGTATAACTCGGGCTATTGTTCAAGCTGCAGCAAATGGTAGTCAATCCAGACGTTGTTCAGATGCTGGATGGGAAATTAGGCTGGTTCTTGCTGCAATTATCTGAGAAGAAAGACATCTAGTGAGTGGTTCTACCTAATGGCACAGGCTAGGCCGTTGAGGTCAGCATCAGGCCTGTGCTTAAGTTCCTCTTGTGGCTTCCAGTTAGCTTCCAATACCAGAGTAAGGCTTTGAAGTGAACTTTGAATGCTGCATAACAGAGGCGATGCATGGGGGGGAAGGACGTAGGGTCTTGTGCCCCTCCCCCCACCCCGATTTGCTGCTTGGCTTGTACTGAGCATGCTCACACAACTAAGCATGCTCAGTAACATCTGCTGAAGCCCCTGCCCTCACTCTACCCCCACCCCACTATTGGCAGGTACAGGTCATCTCTGCCGCAAAACCTTCCTACCACAAGAATGGCACTTGCAACATTGACACCCCTTATACCTCAAGATCCCAAATGAGCTGCCCCACACACACTGAAAAAAAATCTCAAACAAGTAAATGGCCATGTGGAAAGTGAACAGCGATAATCTATCCAGGTGATGACAAAAGCATAGAACACAGTTCATGTAACACCTTAGATACATTCCAGTGCCACTTGGACTACAAAACCTGTTGGCACTGAGTCTCCCGGTTGGAGAATTATTGATTAAGGATCCGATTTTCAAAAGTACCGATGGTATCTAGGTGCCCAGTTCCTATTGACCAGAATTTCTGTACATCTATACAATGGTTCACTGTCAAACTAGGGAGACATATCTAGTGTGTTCCCGCAGGGGTTTGTCCGGGATCTGGTACTATTCAATATTTTCAGTAATGATCAGATAATAGAGTGGAGAGTATGCGTATAACATTTGCAGATGACACCAAGCTGGGAGGGGTTGCTAGCACTTTGTAGGACAGGATTGGAATTCAAAATGATTTTGATAAATTGGAAAATCTGAAATCAACAAGATGAAAGTTGATAAAGACAAGGGCAAAGGAAGGAAAAATCAAATACATAATTACAAATGGGGAATAACTGGCTAGGTCGTAGCACCGCTGTAAAGCATATGGGGGTTATAGTGGATGATAAACTGAATATAAGTCAACAATAGGTATAAAAAAGGCTAATATCATTCAGGGGTGCATTAACAGGAGTATCTTATGTAAGATATGGGAGGTAATTGTCCCACTCGATTCAGCACTGGTGAGGCCTCAGCTGAAGTGCTGTGTTCAGTTCTGGGCACACACTTTTAGTAAGATGTGGAAAAATTGGACAGAGTCCGGGGGCGGGACAACAAAAATGGTAAAAGGTTTAGAAAACGTGACCTATGAGGAAAGGTTAAAAAAACCCTGTGCATGTTTAGTCTTGAGAAAAGAAGACTGTTAAAGGCTGTTAAAAAGAGGACAGTGGTCAGTTGTTCTCCATATCCACTGAAGACAGGCCAAGAAGTAATTGCTTTACTCTGCAGCAAGGGAGAGTTAGGCTAGATATTAAGAAACACTTTCTAACTATCAGGGTAGTTACACACTGGAATAGATTTTCAAGGAGGTCGTGGACTTCCCATCATTGGAAGTTTTTAGGAACAGGTTAGATAAACACCCATCAGGAATGGTCTAAGTATACTTGGTCCTGCCTCAGCACAGGGGTTGGACAAGATGACCTCTCGAGGTCACTTCCAGTCCTACATTTCTATGATTCTATGATCTTTGGTCCAATTCCTTAGATATTCTCCTTTAGAAGCTTCTCCCCAGAAATTCAACTATAGAAGCTTCTCCATGCAAATGGCTTGATTCTTCATTCTACAGGCAAGCCCCTCCTGTACAATTCACTCTCTGCACAGAGGTCATCGCTTGTCAAGTACTGTGGCTAGATTTTAAAAGGACTGGATCATTTTATGGCCAATAACATTTTTAGTGCTGCAGACAATCAGACGTTATGTATCACATCATGAGCTGATCTCCATTGATGTCAGGAAGAAGTTTTTTGCACCCATTCATGACACTCCGCAATTAGCATTATTGCAGGGGTTGACTGTCCTCCGGTGCATCATGTGTTGGACACTAGCAGGTAGGACGTGAAAGGCCAATGGTCTTATTTGGGATCGTAAAATCTGGTGTATCTAGGATATGGCACCATCTTGCCTTCTTCTGTGATGTCTCATGTCTGTCTTCTCTCTGGGACATTTGGTCCCACACTTAAAATCTGTTCATTCAAGACCTGACCCAATGCCCATCGATCTCAAAGGAATGGCTCCAAAGTACTTCAGCATGCATTGGATCCTGCCTTCAGTTTCCAGAGCGGGTTTGTAAATTGCACTTAAGCCAGGTACATCAGGGAAGATTTTTTTCCCCCTCTAAATAATTAATCCTACTGAACCATGAAATAGATTAAATATTGGGCACTCAGAAGCCATTTCAGCATTTAATCCAATCTGAGATAATTCAGTCTACCCAAGATAACAAACATATTGATATGGCCAGGCAGAAACAAGTCTGCATATCTGCTCTGAAGAGTGGAAAAGAGAACTAAACTAAAAACACAGCGAGTGTTACTTTCTTCCTTTGTAAATCGTGTTTGGCACCATATAAGTGTGGAGAGATGCATTATTGTCTCTCTAAAGGAAAAGCAACTGGAGGGAGTGACGTTAAATTGTGAAAGAAAAATATTGTAATATTTATATACAAATCCAATCAGGCACAGCTGTAAAAATAAAGCGATCATAGCACAGTTTAAAGCAAAATGAAAATCTGCAGCCGTTCTGAGAATAAATTGGACTTGAATGGTACACTAGAAAATGTGATCTATGGCATGGATTAAAATAAAGAGACATAGCACAAAGCCTGTTAACCAATTTGACTGTGAACAGCGTTAAACAGTCATTGCCATCTGCTAGCCGTCATCTCTTAGCTTTTCTGCTTTCACACATTTCCAGCAAGCCTCCGCATCAGGGGAATCATGAGAGAGATTTTTTAGAACCTATTTGGGAGACTATTTCTGTTTAAAATACTGCAAGACTTGGTATCTTTGCTTTGAGGACAATTCTTGGTAGACTGATGCATTTCACAAATAGCCTGAGGAGAGAGAAGATATGGAATTTACTAGGATCATCCTTCACATCCATAGTGTATGCTAATTTTCAGGGCTGATTCGTTTGAAACTGGCTTTGTGCCAAAATTCCAGAAAGACTGGGGTTTTTTTGGGGGGGAGGGGACTCTTTTCTACCTATCTTAAGTACTTATATGGCCCCCTGCCCCAAAGTATTTGAGCACATCATCTCATCGCCTTAAATCCACTTGTCCTCACAACACCCGTGTGCACTAGAGCAGCGCCTATTTTACAGATGGAAGACTGAGTTATAAAGAGATTCAGTGATTTGCCCACAACCGCAGAAGAAATCACTGACAGACCAAGGACTTGAACCCTGATCTCCCAAGTTCCTTGATCACAGAACCATCCTTCCTCCATCCTTCCTCTCTTGGGGGAAGACTGTAGAAACTGAGATCCTGGGCTTGGAAATCAGCCCCTGATTTAGCTGCAAAGCAGCCCTACAAGGTCTGCCAAGGTTTCCTTCAGTTGAAAGGGGGCTCCTCCAATGATGGAAAGCCAATGTAGCTAGTTCTAGGTCACCTGCTCCCCACCTCTGCGTGAGGAGGTGAGCCCAGAGACGTGGCACACAGTGCCCTGCCTGATCCCCAGCTGGTTCTGAAGTCCATATGGAAGGCGAGGTGCAAATTATAGCAGCCCTCTAGCTGCGTCTTGGCCCCCGAGAAGTCCCAAGATGGGCAGAAAGGTGGCTTCTTCCTCCTCAGCGGCACCCATGAAATCATTACTTGTAGCTGAGGATATTCGCCACCTCCCCATCCCTGAGTGAACTCCCTACCTACTTAGACAGTGTGCATTACTGTAGCATCTGAAGGTCTTGAAAGCATGCTCCTGCTCCCAGTAAGTCACTGGGAATCTCACTTCAGGTGGAGCAGGCCTATCCCCTAAGAAATATGGTGTTTTGGTGCTAAGAGAAGGAGTTGACCACTGTGTTCCTAGCTGACCTCTCCCTTCACTATTGCTTTAAGACCACTGGTTGCCATGCTCCACCCCAGAGATGGCTGCAGCATCAGGAGGTGCAAGGTGTTATATTAATGTAGGTCATGGTGACCCTCCTGTGATGCCCCAGTATGTGGCCTGATTCTGAGAGGTGAGACGTTTTGCAGCGCCCAGTGATGTAATTCTCTCTTTCTTCTGAGAAACAATTAAACAAAGACACTTCCCCAGGACCAGCCCGTACAATGGGTCAGCGCCCCACAACTGGCGTCCGAGTTCTGCACGGCACTGGCAACTCTTCTGCAATTCACCCCCACTGATGTTTTCAACCCCATCAGCCTGGCAACCTTCCTCCCAGCCCCTGGGAGATGACAGCTTGATCTGTATCTCTTTAGGGACACGTTTTTGACACGAGGTAGGTTTTGATTGATGGTCTTCCACCATATATGCTCAGCTAAACAAGGTGTTTGATTTTATTATTATTGCCACTGTTGTTGTTGTGATGAGCTAATCTGTCACTCGCATTGTTGAACACCTCTGCGCCTGGAGGAGTAAGTGTGTCACGGCAAACAGTGGCAAATCTCAGTGATCTCACCTGGGTTGAATGAAGTATTATTTTTGCATTTCTTTTCAAGGCCTGGGTAGCAAATCCTGCTGCTGTTGAAGTCAAAGGCAGAGCTTTGGGATCCTGTGAAATGAGCCACATACCGCCAATGTAAAATCTGTTGGCATTAGTGTTCACGTGTGCTTGCACTTCGTGGTTATGCCAAAGAACAAAAGGAGAAGTGCTACCACATCATGGGAAAGGTTGCTGGTGGGCTGAGACCACTGCTGATCGTGCTGAGACCACTGCTGATCGTGCTGATCAGGATTGCTTCATTGTTTCCACACTCACCTGTCTGTCTCTATCTGTTGTCCCTTGAGTTTTCCAGAGTATGTGTCATGGTAGCCGGAGCTGAGTTAAAGGAGCAGAACCCTGGTATACTAAGCATTCTGAACTTCACCAGGGCAGTATTTTTTGACCTGATCTAGATGGACCATATTTCTAAAATCAAAGCCTAGGATACTTTTCTGGCCACATTTTTAGGATCTTGAAATCCTCATATCAAAGGCAAAACCATGTGCTGGCGTCACTACTGCCAACTTCTGCCTTCACACAGGCACCTACATACTGGTGTATTTCTCAGAGTGAAGGATTTTTTCCAGTAATGCAATGTTCTTAATGAATTTGTCTTCAAACATCAGACCAAGGTCATTAACATTCACGCCGACCAGTCACTCATTTAACTATTCTCTTTACCCAAAAGCTGTTAAACACACTGAACACTTACTGCACTCAACTGCATGGGCCTGGTAAGTACTTCTTCACACAATGCACAGTCAACCTGTGGAACACATTGCCAGGGGATGTTGTGAAGGCTAAAAGTATAACTGGGTTCAAAAAAGAATTAGCTAAGTTCATGGAGGATAGGTCCATCAAAGGTTATTAGCCAAAATGGTCAGGAATGCAACCCCATCCTCTGGGTGTCCTAAGCCTCTGACTGCCAGAAACTGGGGCTGGATCACATGATAATTACCATGTTCTGTTCATTACCTCTGAAGCATCTGGCATCGGCCACTGTCAGAAGG
Source organism: Mauremys mutica (assembly GCF_020497125.1). Taxonomy (NCBI): domain Eukaryota; kingdom Metazoa; phylum Chordata; order Testudines; family Geoemydidae; genus Mauremys; species Mauremys mutica. The sequence goes on along the minus strand of NC_059081.1, from coordinate 5,724,647 downwards.
CAGGATACTGGGCTAGATGGACCTTTGCTGTGACCCCAGTATGGTCGTTCTTATAAACTCAGAGCAAATTCTTTGTGATAGAGCAATATATCTGGAGCAAACATTTTCCCTTTCCAAAAGATTTCTTGGATAAAAGGAAAAACTGAGACATTTCAAAACTCTTGAAAGAAGTTCCCAGGACACTGGGACATCATATGAAGAACTGGGTCTATCCTGACCATGGTCACCTTAATTAGATACAACTCTGCAGAAACTGGCCATTTAGGGACAGTGGGGTCACAAGGACAAATTCAGGCATTTCCAGCCTTTTAGTCTTATGATTGTTGCCAGTGGTCTTCATGAAGTTCAAGATGCCACTGAATGCCTAGTTCCCACAAATGTGAGTCAGTTACATTCTTTTCTGGGACCACTGGACTTCTATGGATGGAAGCTTCCTTCTTCTGTTTGCTACAATGTCAAGGGCAGGATGCTTAGCCGGTGATACGTTGTCTGTAAAAACTTTCACCAGTGGTGGCTCTAACCCCAGATCTTCTTTATGATCCTCTCCAGTGAAGTTTCAAAGTTGAGCCACAGGTTGAGCGCTGTCTGGGAAAAGCTTGGGGGCTTTTTTTTCCCCCAAGAGTGGGAAAGTTTGTTTTCCTCCTTGCAGAGTTTTAAAACAGCTGGAAAGCTTTTCATCAGATTTTCTAAAATATCACTTTGGGGTGAGGACCTGCATAAATTAGAGCTGAGGTCACACACTTTGTTGCTTTTGTAGGCTGAGCTCATTGCACATGCCAAGGGGTCCTTGCATTCCTTCATTCCCCCTTCAAACTCCCTGTGTGCTCACCTCCCTTCCCACTCTATTTCAGGGACCTAGACGCGCTAAATCGACCACTGATGCATCGATCGCAGCAGCGTCGATCCTCCGGTAAGTGTAGACAAGTCCTGATTTGATTGAGGTGCAGACAATTGTAGAGGTTTCTAACCATCAGAGCAGTGAAATTCTGGAACAGCCTTCCAAGGGGAGAAGTGGGGGCAAAAAGTGACTTCAAGACTGAGCTTGATAAATTTACGGACGGGATGGAATGATGAGACTGCCTACAATGGCATATAGCTGATCTGCAACTGCTAGAAGCAAATATCCCCAAAGGCCAGTGATGGGACACTAGAGCGGGAGGGCTCTGAGTTACTACAGAGAATTCTTTCCTGGTGCCTGGCTGTTGGTCTTGCAGAAATGCTCAGGGTCTAACTGATCACCATATTTGAGGTCTGGAAGGAATTTTCATATAGGTCAGATTGGCAGAGATGCTGAGGGGGGCTTTCTTTCCTCTGTAGTATGGTCACTTGCAGGTTTAAACTTGTGTAAATGGTGGGTTCTCTGTAACCTGAAGGCTTTAGATCGTGATTTGAGGCCTTCAGTAACTCAGCCAGAGTTTAGGGGTCTGTTACAGGAGTAGGTTCTGTGGCCTGCAACATGTAGGAGGTCAGACTAGATGATCACGATGGTCCCTTCTGACCTTTATGTCTATGAGATCTCTAGGCGCTTACCACAGTGTAAAAACTAATATTACTGAAACCCCAAATCTCCAGTGGTGTTTAGATCTCTACAGCCATTTCCCTGTTTATAGTGAAGGGCTAGATGATCCTGTATGACTCAGATTTCAGACAATCGTGAATAATTATCATTTTCTTTGAACATGTTTTATACCAAATTTATGCAGCTAAGAAACTCCCCGTCTCAGGATCTGCACCACTGTCTGGTCTAGCTTAGGTCTCTCTCATCTTATTTAAACAAAACAACATGCTCATTTTTATGGCACATTTTCTTCATCCACACTAGCTCTCTTTGGTCAATACATCAGCGGCTTTTATGTTGTGTTTGACTATTGAATCTGAACTTTGAAATTGCCAAAATTAAAGTCCTTTCACAGTAGTTTATCTCTCCAGTTATTTCTATTTCTTTTCATTAATCATATTTTCCTTCAAGGGTGGTTTCTTTTATTACCTTGTTATGGACACAACCATTTTATTTCTTTTATTTTTTCGAGTGCATTTACTTTTTCCTACATGTATTGCATTTATAAACAACACTGCCTGGGAGGCATCTGGACATTCAGAAGGTGGAAGAGAAAGGATGTTGCCAAAGTCAGAGCTTTCATATACATGGTCCCATTTGCAATTAATTTAGGAGCCATTCCTCAGCCGGTGGATTTATCATTCTGCATCCACAAAACCCCAAGGCACTTGGATTATATTCTATGCATCTTAAACAGTCCATACAATCTCAAAAAGAAATCTACGTTTTATAATAAGTTAAATAAGACGGGCCAAAGTGCCGGCACTATAAATCTTTCATTTGCAGAGAGATTGAAAAGATTTGGACTGTTTACCTTAGCGAGGAAAGCAATCAGACGCAATATGATAAATGTAGTCAGGACAATGAATGATATCGAGAAGGGAGGATGGGCACTTCTAGTGACATTTTGTTTTCTAACATAAGAAAAAGGAGGCATTTAATGACATTGAAAGGAAGGGTTGGAGAGGAATAAAGTGCCACGCTTTTGCCAGGGGAGGATATCCTCAGTGAAAACACTATGGAAGACAGCTGTAGGGCTGTTCTCTGAGGACCCCCACAAAAGCCTGGGTGTAGGAGATGAGAGGGAGCATGCAGGCAGACATTCAGGCCTTAGCTGAATCCCAGGATATGGGATTTATGATTTGCTTTCCGTGAATATTTGCACGTGCATCCGTGAAATTCACTTTCCTGGGGTGTTCCTGCGACGACCGGTCAAATCCTTGTATGCCCATGGAACGTGGAGAGAAAAGGGTCACAAAAAGAACAATTCAAACTGAAGCTCGTGGGAAATGCTTTGCATTATTCCCCCAACTCTGGTTGAAGGCCCTCATAGTTAGCATGCAACTTGCACTGATTCAGCATTCAGTAGGTGCAAAACTATTGCACTAACTTCACTTGGAGATTCTGTGGAACCCAATGGCCGTTACTTCTACCAAGACTGATTTGACCCACAGGCATGTTGGGTGTGGCGAGGGTGTACAGAAAGCTTGCTTTCTCTTAGACCCTCCCAATTAGTTGCTTTTCCTTCAAAATCCCCATTTCCTTCTTCCCGCTCAGGTTGAGATTTTCTGTACAGTGCAGGGGATTTAGTCTGGGATAGAGGATATCAGGCTTTCTCTGCACCCTGCTGGAGGGGTCGCCACCTTGACAAACCTGCCTGTAGGAAAAATATCACCTAGAAATGGGAGGCAGTGAATTTAGAACTCCAAGTACTGTCTAGAGAGGCCACTTAGGCTCTGGTACCAGCAGAACCAACAAGACTTAGTCCTCCAGTGGCTAGAAAGGCCAGAAAGAGGCAGTAGCCAACCAGGACCCACCAGATGAGATACAAAGGCTTTTGCCTGCTTATTCTAAGGAGAAGGGTGCTGGGGCCAGGGTGGAGCTCCCAATCCTAACCTAAAACACCTCGGCTCGGGTCAGAGTATAACAAACCAACTGCACTTTCCGCTGACATGTGTGAGAAATGGTTTGTTGTGGAGTTTAAAAACTCAGTGGCCATTTTGACTTGAATTTCAGTTCACTACAACCAGACTAGCAAGAGGCTCTCTGCCTGAGATGCCTTGGTCCTGATGAGCTGTGACACAATCCCACATCCTTCAATAAGGACCCCTCACACTGCTGTGAATTTCTAAACGGCAGTGTGTAAATTCCACCTATTTGCACCTCCACTCCAAAGCAACTCAGTGTCAGTTACACTCCATTGACCCTTAGATTCAGTTTCTGACAAATTTACACCCATCATATAGTTTACACGTCCACCATCCAGCTCACTGTTGAATTTGGCCCAGGGTCACCTGTGGAAGTTGCACCTGTTTACACTGGGCTGTTTTCAGCTGACTTTGGCCTGGTCTCTGGCCCACTGATAACAATGGAAATACTCCCATTGACTTTGCATCAGGCCCTCTAAGAAGAGGATGCCAGGCGTGGAGTTCAAAGCTTTGGACTGGGAAATAGGCAGACAAGAAAAGCAAGGTGTAGACTGCAGTGCCAATAAACCTGGACTTTCGAAAGTTACGGCTATTGTGGGAGCTTATCTTGGGCCCCGCGCTGGCACAAACCACTTAGGCCATCTCTTTTCTTTTTGGTGCAATTCAAGGAAAGCAGTTTTTTTTTCCAATTCAGTGTGAGAAGTGGCACATTTTTCATCCTCATTGTCACACAAAGGAAAGCCATTAAAAAAGTGAAATACCATCGAAAGGCAACGTGGCAGGAGGATATAAATGAGCCCACCTATGCCCCAGAAATGGCCCAACTTAGTTTTCTATCTGCCACATTGTCTTGACAGATAGAGATACCTTTGACCATATCGGCAGACCTCTGGGGAGGGCTGTCTTTTTATTCTCCTTCCCTTGATCAGAGCAGAAACAAGCTCCTTTCCATCTGCTTTTCCCTTCAGTCTTCTTTGTTCATTAATAATATTTATTATTGTTTCAGCTGGATTTCTAGCACGTTAACTATTTAAAGCTCAGATCCAGCTCCCAGTGAAAACCTAGGGCAAAACTCCCATCCACTAGAAGCAGAATCAGACCTTAAATCTAAAATTGGATTTAAATTGAGTCTTTCCTGATTCTTCTCTCACAGAGGAAATTCAGTCCATTGAATTCAGTGGTGTTCCATGGTGTACAGCCTAGATCAGTGTGATCAGAATCAGGCCCTATGTTTCCGAGCCGTGCTCTACAAGGGTGCATCCATGTCACATGGCCAAATGGAAGGGTGTCATGGCAAAGTAACTGGACACTTTCTAAGGAATTAGTGATGGCTGGACTACAATAGGTACCAAAGCCACATCCAAATATTGTGCTTTTCTGCAGTGCTTCAGTTGTGAAACTCCTCCCACAATGTATCAAAGCAGATATATTATTATTATCATTACTCAGCACTTACACAGGACGTTTTGTGCATGGTTCCGTGTTCCTTGTATTTAAGACACCTGGGTTCTGTCTCCAGTTCTACCACAGCCTTTCGGTGTGACCTTAGGCAAATCACTCTGTTTCCCATCCCACCTTTTTCTCTCTTGTTAATTTATATTGTAAGCTCTTTGGGGTCAGGGACCTTTCCATACCATGTGTTTGTGCGATGGCTGGCACTATAACATAAGAACGGCCGTACCAGGTCAGACCAAAGGTCCATCTAGCCCAATATCCTGTCTACCAACAGTGGCCAATGCCAGGTGCCCCAGAGGGAGTGAACCTAACAGGCAATGATCAAGTGATCGCTCTCCTGCCATCCAACCTCCTCAGGCAAGGAGTTCCACAAGTTGACTGTGTGCTGCGTGAAGAAGAATTTCCTTGTATTTGTTTTAAACCTGCTGCCTATTAATTTCATTTGGTGACCCCTAGTTCTTATATTATGGGAATAAGTAAATAACTTTTCCTTATTCACTTTCTCCACATTACTCATGATTTTATAGACCTCTATCATATCCCCCCTTAGTCTCCTCTTTTCCAAGGTCTGATCTCAGTTGGGTGCTTTAGGCCCTATTCTAATACAAATAATAAGTAGAAACAAAGTGCATAAGCGTCATTATCCCCATTTTAGGAAGGGTTAAATTGAGGCATGGAGCAGTTTAATGACTACTCCAAGGTCACCCAGTGAATCAAGAGAAAAGCTGAGCACACAAGCCAGGACTCTTGACCCCAGTCCCATGTTCCAGCCACTAGTCCGTTGCTACCTACCTCTATTTAGCATGCTACTGGGAACCACAGAAAAATGTAGAGCAGATCGGGGGGAAAGTGTATTGGCTGTCTGGGAAATTATTAGAGAGACAAGGTGGGTGAGGTAATATCTTTAATTGGCCCAACTTCTGTTGGTGAGAGAGAGAAGCTTTCGAGCTTACACAGAGCTCTGCTTCAGGCCTAGGAAACTAACCAGCTCTGTGTAAGGGTGAAAGCTTGTCTCTCTCCACAACAATTGAAGTTGGTCCAATAAAAGATATTACCTCACCCACTTTGTCTCTCTAATAGCCTGGGACCAACAGGGCTACCACAACACTGCATACAACAGTGGGAAATTATTGTACAGCTAGAGACGGGGAACAGATCTGATCTCAGTTACTCCATTGCCTGGAATGGAATCAGATAAGATTTACTTTAGTGTAAGTCAGAGGAGAATCTGACACATATTTCAGAAGGCGATATTAGATGGAACACGGGCTTCCAAGCTAGCTAAGAGTAAATCATTGCTTTCTTGGCTTTTTTCCCCTGTCTTCGTTCTACTCATTCTCCTTTGGCAGATAGCATCCCATTTCAGGGAATCAATAGATGTACATGTGTGTGTGGTATGGTAATTCAGTGTTCAATACGTGTTATGCATATCCCCTCTGACTCCGAGCCAATGGATATGAATCTCTTACATGGGTAAGGAATGGTGTCCCTAGCCTCTATTTGTCAGAGGGTGGAGATGGATGGCAGAAGAGAGATCACTTGATCATTACCTGTTAGGTTCACTCCCTCTGGGACACCTGGCATTAGTCACTGTCGGAAGACAGGATACTGGGCTGGATGGACCTTTGGTCTGACCCAATGTGGCCATTCTTATGTTCTTATGTACATCCAAGCTACTGCAGTTAGTCCTGCAGCACAAGCTTTAATAGCGAGTCCCTGATTCAAACCCTGATCGCTCATGAGCAATATGGTGGCCTGAATGTTGCCAGCTCCCATGACTGGCCCAACAAGTCTCATGGTATTTGGTGTTTTTCTTAAAGCCCACCTCTTGGAGGAATGAGCTCAGGTGAGCGACCCACAGGAAATTTCTAGCCCTCACAGTTGTGGAGAAAAGCTTCAATTGTGACCCAAGTATAACCCCAGGGCTCAAACACCGGAAGGCAAATAAAACTTACTCCAATTTTTTTTGTTCCAAATCTCATCATTTTTAAACCAATTATGTGACTTCTGGAGGGCCGGACTCATGGTTCTGGACTGCTTGGAGATGACACTATGCAGGCATCACAGTACATTCAAGATAGGGGTGAAACTCGTGATGTTCCAGGATCACTGAACCCATCAAATTATTAGGAGGGTCGACCAAACTCGGTTGAGTTCATAGAGCTTTTACCCTGTAATTTAAACCTTTTCCCACCCCACCCCCAACAGTGATTTAGATGCAAAACAACATTTTTTCCTTGCTAAAGGGAACTATGTCCTATGTTATAAGGACGTGCACTCCCTCCCACACACCCAAGAGCTAGTACCTACTAGGAGTTGTGTTTCACGCTACCTCATGTATGTAGGGTATCAGACAAAACTCCCCCTCCCGCTCTGCCCAGGGTGTTACATTGATTTAGGTCCGCAGAGGATCTGGCCCTTCTGTATGGTGTGGATCTCCCTTGACTCCAATGGAGTGAGGCGGATTTCCATGAAGCTGGGGATCTGCCTCCATTGACTCCGATGAAGCTGCTGCGCTGCACACCAGCTGGGGACATATGGCCCTGGCTTTAAAAGGGTGACATCCCAGCGCAGTGCCTTGGAAACTTGGTACCTGCTGTCGCCGTACAGCAGCTGTGGTGGGAGCCAGCAGCCAATGGGTTAATGTACTATGCTAGTAAAGAAAATGGAATTGTAGCTTGCACACACACACACACACACACACACACCCCTTTCAAGCCCTGCTGCACACAGCCACGTCTGTCCTTCGCTCACTCCACCCCGGATGGTCACTGCTAGTCATCGCCTGAATGGAACTGGGGCTTCTGCCTTGTTTTACCTTTCACCAATCGGTCCGGGAAGGACGCACGCAACACAGTTGTCAGCCAGATTGGCCCCGACAACTATCATATGCTTTACTTCACGCGCTAACTGCCTGCTTCCCTTACCAGCCCTGCTGTCATTCATCCTGAAGAGCAGGTGCATTATTGCCTGTTTACAGCATTTCTAGCTGCTGTAAATAGCTGGATTTGCCAGGTATAATTGCTGTTTAGTAAGGTGTGTGTGTGGGGCGGGGGAAGGATACACAGTGTTGCCCTTAAACAGCTGAAAATCTGGCTGCTTCTCACCCCTTTCCTCTGGTAAGCTGCCTTCTTTTCACGGTCCAACCTTTGCTGCTCCTCATCCCAGCTATCAATCATTTACTGCTTGACACAAACGATTTCCATCAACAGGCCACAGGCATCCAACGCCCAGCCGTTTGCATTATTCACACTTGTCAAGAAAGAAACAACAAAAACCACTCGGATGTTTCAAGATCCTTAAGGCTTGAGTGGTTTCCCCCTATGTTGGCTTGTCAGAGATGATGCTCTTCGGCTGGCTCTGGGTTTGAGGGAGGAAGGGTGCAGGGAGGTGAACTTCTCGTATGGGGGGGCCGCTGGAGAGGACTCCTGGGGTGTAGTCTTGATTCTCATAGTCTTTACTTCACTATGACGATGTAGATTTCAAAGCAGTTAAATCCAGAAGGGATTCTCCAGTGTATCACAGGCCATTAAATTTCCCCCAGATACCCTTATGCTGGGCCTTAATTAAACCGAAGCATCTCAGGAAAGTAAACTGTTGCGTGTCACAAGCAGAGAACAGGGGATACCTAGGTGCCACCAATCTCGTCTGACTTCCGGCACGATACAGGCCATACAGCCTCACCCACGAATTCGGGCCTGGTGCTCATCACTGTTGTTTGACACATTTGTTTGTGGCACCTTTTCCCACTGACTCCCTTCAGGCAAGTCTCTGAATCGGTACTGCAGTTCCGCATCTGCAAAATGGGGCCAATACTCCATTCCCCCCACCCTTGTGGGTCCTGCCTGTTTAGACTGTCACCTCTTTGGATGTGCATGTACAGCACCTTGCACAATGAGGGCCCTGACTGCAGCAGGGGCGTCTACACACCCCGTCCAGACAAATTGTAAACATGTCTCCCACCATCGGTAAAGTTTTGCTATGGAAACCTTGAACGAAATGGGCAATTTAAGAGCAAATATTGTTATTGCAAAGCACTCGTGTTGAAAAATAAGCCCTGAGTGAAAGGACTTGGCAAAACTTCACATATTCTTCATCAGAAACCCTCGTCGGCCATTCTGGCAGCTCCAGTCCATTGCGTCGGCAGAATTTTGTTTACCTTCATGTCCTTTTTGAAGCTACTGCAATGCAGCCATCGCGTTCCCCAGGTGACATCTGTCTTTCTTTAGATTTACTTCTGAAGTGCATGTTGGTTGAGTTTGATTCCTTCAGTACAACTGCTTTGCCATTTCCAGATTAATTGATTTAGAGGCAACACAAAGCAGCTTTTTTCGGCTGTGTGAGCGCGAAAGCCCAAATTCCAGAGCAGCGGAACAAACATGATCAATAAGCTGACCAGTATGTACATACACCACTGCCCTCTACTTGGTGGTATCAGAACTGCATAAGTGTGTGTCATAAACCCTACGCTGATAACAGAGATTCTCAGTTAGCTAAGGGGGCAGAGGCCTGTGTGTCTGAGCAGAAGCAGCTTAGTTCTATTGCTGCTGTCTTGGAGAAGGCCCAAGTGGCCATAGGTTGCAGCACAGTGCTCTCTGAGGTGGCGGGAGATGTTCTGAGCCCCCCTCCAACATGCTATAAAAATTCCTTGGCCCACTTGTGCCACAGTAACCGTTTATTTGCATAGCCAGTAGATTAAAAGACAGGGCCAGCATTAGAGGGTAGCAAGCAGGGCGATTGCCCAGGGCCCCAGTCCTAGGGGACCCTGCAAAACTAAGTTGCTCAGGCTTCAGCTTCAGCCCCGGGTGGCTCAGGTTTTGGCTTTCTGCCCTGGGCCCTGGCGAGTCTAACGCCGGCCCCTCTCTTGTTTATATTGGCGGACTCCCTGAAACCCTCTCACGGCCCTTCAGGGCCCCCAGACCGCTGGCAGAGAACCTCTGTGCTACCAGATATTATTGTGTGTTAGGGGAACAGGGCAAACAATTAATCATCACTCACTTTTAGTACAGGATGGCACAGTAAGCCGACTGTGACAGTGCCACATTGCTGCTTCATGCCAGTGATGCTTACCCCCACGTGTTTAGAGATAGCTTTGATGTGCAGTGGCCTGGCTTCAGTGGGCAATGCATTTTGTTGCTTCATCATGTATTAATGCGACACCATGAGACCTGTTCTCTTCCCCCAGCCAAAATCAGGGACCCTTCTAATGGTACCGAGTGCTGGGTTTGAAGGAAATGGCACAGATGGGTTGCTCACTCAATGTGCCCACAGGGCTAAGTTAATTTTGCTACAAGGCTTGGGAAAAGTAGTACCGAGTACTAATTAATGTTATTAATCAGGGCAGGCTGGTGAGTGTCAGGTCAATTTATTATTATATTGTTGTTATGATTCCGAAAGGCCCCATTAAGGATCAGGGCACCAAGTGCACAAATGATTAGAACAAAGAGAGTCCTTTTCCCAGGCAGCTCATAGTTTATGATGCAAATGAGAAGCAGTGGGTGAATAAACAGACCTAGGGAGAGTGGGGGGACAGGCAGCAGGAAAGATGGGAATTTCTTTTCGTAAAACAGTTGTTTTGGTGGTCAAAGTACTCACAGATAGCCACCAAGGCTGGAGGACTGATTCCCATGGTCCGGCTTGTAGAGTATGGTACTAATCAGTGTGAAATAGGATGACAGAATCCGGCCTTCCATCTTCTCAATACAGCTATTCAGGTGGGCATGGATATGCCTAATGAGAACCCTATTGCCTATGGCTGGAGGCTGCTCTAACATATCTCCCTAGGGTGATTTGACTGCAGTAGCAAAGGTCAAGTGCAGAACTTGTGCATCGTTACGTTTTTAGTTAATTTGGGAGGTGGGTTGTTTAAGCTGATAATTTTTCAGCAACTTCATCGTTGTATAAGGGAGTTAAAGAAAGAGGTGGGTCTGCAGGGCCACCCTGGCTGCCCCTCCAGGACCACTGGCGTGTGTTGTCAGTAGCTACTGGTGTGGTGCTCTGCTCTTGTTCGATGATGGTAACAGGCAGCTGCGTGCGTGTTCCCTCTGTGTGCTGCCCCGGCTCTGCACAGGTAGCTGACACAGCAAACCCTGAGAGAACCCCCAAAGACCACAGACTCTAGAAAGGTACGAAGGAACCCGAGACAGGTTTATTGTCAAACGAAGCACAGTAATAGTTGCCTATAGACTCTACAGGACATACTACGAATCTGTGCCCCCTGGCAATGGACCAGCTCAGTCAGTGGCAGGACTTTCCACTGCTCCCTAGGCTGGACAAAGATGCGCACTCCGGGACCTACTTTTATACAGCTACAGGACAGATTACTCATCCCTACTGATGTATTGAGGTACAGCCCCTTGGCTCATTAGGGTGCTGTCTCCTCCTTTGATCATATTGTTTCAAACAGATCTATCCACTATGCTGTCCTTTTGACCCTGTCTTTAAGATGCACCAGCCTGTTCCTTGTTATGACTGTGGAGTATCCTGATGTCATCTTGGCACAAGTTCCTCTTATTAGCACTTATGTGTGGATGCACCTGCTTCTAACAACCCTCTTCTCGCCAACTTCTGTGAGCAGGGCCTGCCTCTGGCTCACAGCCCAGCTTTTGCTTAGCAAGGGGCAGGAAGGAGAGGCCATAGAGTGCAGCCACCTTATCACAGTGGGCGTCTTTCTCGCCCACTAGTGGCTGGGCCACACACAGGCTTATGACTTTGCTACTCTTTCCAGTTAACGGACTTTGTCCTTGAACACCAGTGAATAGAGTCTCATGCTTTCTGATCAAGAGGCTTTGGGGTCTGGCCCCACTGATGATCCACCCAGAAGATAGTTACTTGAGCACATCACCTCCAAGGTACATTGTGTTTCTCTTACACACCTGTTGTCTCCTCTGACATTTAGTATGTAAACAATTTGGATCAGGGACCATCTTTTTGTGCTATGTTTGTCCAGTGCCAAACATAATAGGGTTCTCCTGGTCAATGACTGGGGTTCCAAGCTGCTGCCCCGAAGTAAATAATAATAAAATAATGAATGAAGAGGTGATGATTAAGAGCTGATGGACTTGGTACAGTATTTCCAGTGCAGTGGGATTGGCATTCCAAGAGAATAAGACATCCAGGTAACTGGGACTAGACTTCCCAGCACATCTTATATTGACCAGTCCAAGCTATTGTGTATTGTGATAGACCCAGGCCAGTTGGGAACAGTAGAGTAGTAGAAGGCAGATATACTGGCCACTGGATAAGCAGTTTTCTGTTCCCTGAGTGACCAGAGCAGGGGCTGCTCCAGGCTAATGAGAACACCTGACTCCAATTAACCTGCTAAGAGTCAGGTGAGTTTGTTAAGCACCTGACTCTAATTAAGGCCCCTCCGATGCTATAAAAGGGCTCACTCCAGTCAGGACAGAGGGAGCCAGGGGAGAGGAAGTGCGTGTGAGGAACTGGGAGCAAGAGGCGTGCAAGAAGCTGAGAGTGAGTAGGCACTGCTGGAGGACTGAGGAGTACAAGCATTATCAGACATCAGGAGGAAGGTCCTGTGGTGAGGACAATGAAGGTGTTGGGAGGAGGCCATGGGGAAGTAGCCCAGGGAGTTGTAGCTGTCGCGCAGCTGTACCAGGAGTCACTCTAGACAGCTGCAGTCCACAGGACCCTGGGCTGGAACCCGGAGTAGAGGGTGGGCCCGGGTTCCCCCCAAACCTCCTACTCCTGATCAAACATAGGAGGAATTGACCTGGACTGTGGCTTCTACCAGAGGGGAAAGTCTCTGGGCTGTTTCCCGACCCACAGGGTAAATCTGTGAGGCGAGCAACTCCGCCAATAAGCGCAGGACTCACCAAGGTAGAGGAGGAAGTTTGTCACAGTATATAGGAGTGGATGAAAATAGGGACTTGTTTGGGTAACCCACATGCTGTGCTCCTACACTCAGCTTGTTCGGGCTGTGTATACATGGACCTGTGAAGGACGAAATTCTTTACAGAGGCAGCACATTCACCCAAAGCAGCACCAGAACCCTGGAGCTCAGTGACTCATCCATAAAACACGCCTGTTTTTATGAGATGCTGGTGACCTCGCTGAAAGCAGCCAGAGAAGAGGAGGGTAGTGTGGGGATGAGGCACAAGGACTGTGGGAGGAGAGGGCTGTGGGGGTGGGAGAATGAGCAGCCAAGAAAAAGAAAGGAGGAAAGTTAGAAAAAGGAAGCATCCCGTTTGTCTCGGGAATGTGCGCAGCTGTCAGAAAATTCATTTTCTGAAGGCAAGGCAGCAAGCATTGAAAGCGAAGCAGAAGAGAACAGCCTCCTTTATTGCTCCCCATGCATATGGAATGTGACAATGAAAGATTTTACCTTTTGGAAAATCTATCAGAAGGGTGAACTAGCCCCCTCTCTCTCTGCAGGGGAGTGACATGCTTTGCCCATTAGCCTCCCAGCACCGGTCATCCCCACGCTGCACTTTCTTCTCCCTGTAGACCGCAGTCTAAGCTCTCAGGCCTTTGCTGGTGAGTCATTTGCTTCCCCAGGAAGAACAGTTCATAAGAACATAAGAACGGCCCTACTGGGTCAGACCAAGGGTCCATGTAGCCCAGTATCCTGTCTACCGACAGTGGCCAATGCCAGGTGCCCCAGAGGGAATGAACAGAACAGGTAATGATCCATCCCCTGTTGCTCATTCCCAGCTTCAGGCAAACAGAGCCTAGGGACACCATCCCTGCCCATCCTGGCTAATAGCCACTGATGATGGATCTATCCTCCATGAATTTATCTAGTTCTTTTTTTGTTCTAGTTCCCATTGGGATGACGCCTCCAAGTTCTCAAATAAGTACCCTCCTTCACCAAATATCTCCGGCCAGCACATCTCAGGACCTTGCCTCAAGGCCATCAACATGAAAGGGCTGAGTTAAATCCTAACTTGCAGGTGGTTCTTTAATTCCTACGTGCGGGGAGAAGTCACCATAACGTTGGGCTGGGAAAGAGCTGCCCCAGCTTCACAAGTTTACCCCTTAGCCTTATGGCCTTTCTTCTGTTAAAACAGGCCATAAAACAAAGACCATTCTTTCTGGCCAGGGCTTGTCATGAAGCTTCTTTGAAAAACAGTAGCAGCTGTGAACCTATACCATAAAATGCTCATAAAGTGCTGCCCTGAAGAGAAGAACAGTATCAGTGAATCTGAGAGATATCCAAGAGGCTGAGCAAGAGAAGGGGTTGGCGGTCACAGCAGGATGATGAGATTAAAAGGTCTCATCCTCCTGTTGCTTACGATGGTGTAAATCAGGACACACACCCCTGAAGTTAATGGAGTTCTGTCGTTCCAGCCAATGAGAGGGGAATCAGGCTCAACATTTCACAAAACAAGCTCTTCTGTCACTGAATTCTAAGGATATTGTACTCGGGAACCATTGCATTTATTGTCATCCCCAAACCAGTCAAAGTCAACCTATTGTTCAGCTTCTCTTTTGAAAAAACAGCATTGGGTTCTCTGTCGACAATTCTGTTTGCGGCTCAGGTGGCTCCTGGGCAACCATTCAAAGCAACAAAGGTCTTTGGTAAAACTGGCACAATGTAAACATTTGCTAGTTTGCCAACAGTTGCAAAAAGCATAAGGGTCAGATCCTCCAGGGCATAAGAGCAGCTTTGAGCTACATTGCTGGTACAAAACTGCCTGCGAGTCAGTTTACCTGATGTCTTCAGGATCTCCCCTTGGTTAGGAAAACCGCAGGTGGTGTGGAAACTCCACCATAGCAGCTCACACCATAACTCCACCATAGCAGTCAGAGCTGGCTCTGAATGCAGAGGAATGAATGGGCCACGGTGACCAAACTATTCTCATTCCTGAGACGGTCCCTACAGAAGAAAGTTAAATCACATTGGCCAGATGCAGGAGATGGGTGGGGAAGGAGGGAAGTTTGCCCTGCTGATGGCCAACCTGGATTAACCAAAGACCTCCATCATCACTGAGGGTTGTCACCTTGGCATCTTTTGCCTGCACAAAATGCACTCAAACCCACCAAAAGAATTTTCAAAGCATTCGAAGGCATTGTTTTGTCATTGCAGTATGTATGCTGTAACCTTATAAGGATTCTATCCATCCCCAAAGGCTTTGGTGAATGGTGGACAATTTCCAAGGATGTTTCAGGCTGGCAACAGATTTCCTAAAAAGGGAAAAGATAGAGACCTGTTTTGTCTTGCAAAAGGAGGAGGGAGCGGTTGTACTATAGGAATATTAGAACACTAAAGAGCTAATTAAATGTGGCACACTCTTAGAGAGAAAGCACGCTTTATATGAAATGTTTTTGGGGGTAATTAACTCCTCTTCTCTGCCCACTGATAGTTTTCAACACGTTCCTTCTAGACTGTAATGAGACCTTGTGATTGCTCATGCAAACATCTCTTTAATAAATGAATGGTAATAACAAATGTCTCGGAATACTTCATTAGCCGACATGGAAATAGCTTTGCTCATCAGCCTTTGTGAACTCAGAAGAAGCAGTCGGTGGCACTTGGCAGAGATAGCCTCAGAGTGGACACAAGAGTGATCCACTTATTTGTCGTGTGTGTTGTAAGTAGTTTCTCACACCACCTCCTGTAGCTCTTCACCTTGCCAATAGGCAATGCTTATTTTCCACAACATCAAAATGGCTATTAACGGAACGAAGGGATCAAGGCATCAAGAGAGCTTGAAGGTGAACTCCCTTTGGAGGATAGAGCAACCTGTTCTCTGCCATTTTGGAATGTAATTTGTTATCTCCGTCCTAACACTGGTGAAATGGTCTCTGGAGAGTCCTTTTGTCTGGCAATAGACTCAGAATATCTCTTAGGATTCATAAGACTTTCATTATTCAAATGCAATGTGAGGCAGCACTGATCATTCCTAAAAGATATTGGAGAAAACAGGGAAGCAGGAAACTAATGAGGCGTGTGAACTTGGCTTTATTGACAATTCCATATTGTGGTCCCGGGAGCAGCTCAGGATACTTGACGATCCCCGATTTAAGAGAGACAGCTCTCAGCTGTCTGGTCCAATAATTTCAAATATTATCAACTTCAGTTGAGTGTGGTGTTAAATTGAACCTGTGAGGAAAGCAGGCATTTTGCATCAGCATGTTTTGTCTTTTCCATCATTCCCATGTCTTCCACCTCCAGAATCACTGGAAAAAAGGAGGTAGTGGGCATTTAAATACATTTACCTATCTCTTAGCCAGCTTCCTAGCATTCACTTTCATGTAATGGGCAACAGTAAGCAAATTTCCCCTCCTCCGATGCTTTGCTAGAGATTCCATGATGCAGCCCTGAACATGAATTATCCTTAGGCAACACCTTGCGTTCTGACACAAACCATAGAATAATCAGACAATCTCCTTTAGCACATTTTTCATCCTGGGAGAGGGGGGGAAAGCCTCGGATGAAATTCTGCGGCAAACAGGGTTATCCCAGCCTTAAGCTGGAGGAGCTGTGAGCAGACTTTAGCCTTATGTGCTCATTAGCATGGCTTGTGTGTCCCCAAACTGACAGGACTGGCCACTTGATGAATTGGCCCATGGTATATTTTTTAATCTTCTTTTTCTTGTGAACATAAGAACGGCCACACTGGGTCAGACCAAAGGTCCAGCTAGCCCAGGATCCTGTCTTCTGACAGTGGCCAATGCCAAGTGCCCCAGAGGGAATGAGCAGAACAGGGAATCACCAAATCCATCCCCTGTCGCTCATTCCCAGCTTCTGTGACTCAACAAAACTTCTCTCTCTTGCAATGCAACTGAAACACAGGCTCAGCAGCACCTCTAGGCACAATATTGTAACAGACTTGGAAGGCTGAGATTTTTAGTTGGTAAACAGCAGTTAACGTCAATGTCACCGTACACAGGCAAACCGGCATAAATATTTCCATTGATGATAACTGAAAATTACAGACAAGCAAAGTAAGAAAAATGCTACTTAAGAACTTCTTAGAGTTGGATTTAAGGATATTGACTTTGTATATTTGGACATGTGATTTTGACAATTTGTGTTGTTACAGGTCTAACGCTTTAACTTTTAGAATCTCAGCCTCTCCCATCATTAACTATTGTTTCACACACACACACACACACACATTATTTCCCTCAAGTCTGAAAAATTAACTTAAAAAATGCCTAAAACCTATAGTTTTGTGCAACTGTGAAAATTTAAATTGCTATCACAGTATTTCTCAAACTGGGGTCACTGCTTGCGTAGGGAAAGCCCCTGGCGGGCCGGGCCGGTTTGCTTACCTGTCCCGTCCGCAGGTCCGGCCAATCGTGGCTCCCACTGGCCGTGGTTCGCTGCTCCAGGCCAATGGGAGCTGCTGGAAGTGGCGCAGGCCGAGGGACTTACTGGCCGCCGCTTCCAGCAGCCCCCATTGGCCTGGAGCAGTGAACCACGGCCAGTGGGAGCCGCGATCGGCCGGACCTGTGGACGGGGCAGGTAAACAAACTGGCCCGGCCCGCCAGGGGCTTTCCATACACAAGCAGCGACCCCAGTTTGAGAAACACTGTGATAACAATTGAAAAAAATGCTTTGAAACAAACATTGATATTATCTATTTTTTTTTTTAATGAAATTTTACCAAGCCTAACCATAAATAGGTAACATTTATTGGGATTTGTCAAAGGAAGAGCCAGCTTTTCATCCCTATTGATCACTGCCCTATAAAGCCTGAACCTTTCTAATTTCTCTTTGATAATACTTTGTGACACTATAGCCAGTGCCCAGAACACTGTATCTATGCTATGACGCCATAGCTATCCCAAATGTCTGGTAAGAGATAGTGGAGATCTCCGCCTAATACCAGTAAAGTGACCTTTAGTGTGCTGGTTGACATGTTGTTCTTATCCGTTGTGACTTGGTATCTTTCCATGAGCTACTCTGTTTCCCTCTGGCTTACTTCAGGATATTTGGAGTGAGGCGGGAACGCTTTTGAAATCCTTAGAGCTAGGCAGGTAGAGGCGTTTCAGTCAAAGGTTGAAACATACACAAAATGATGACTCAAACCACATTTCCCCCTTGTAATCTTGATGATGGGCCAGGCCAGGTCTTCTGCAGTGCCTTCATGAGTCACCAGCATTATAGTATAGTTTATGGGCCATTATTTCTGATGGCCACTTCCATTTTAAAGGCAATATATACATTCGGTAAATGCAGCTGCTGACCACATGGCAAGTTATAAAGCTCTTTGCCTGTCATTTGCTAACAGGAAATGATGAGATTGGTAAGAAACTGTGAAACCCACCTGCTAGTTCTTCCCCCCGTCCTACCCTTGGGAAATTGGGAATGGAATATTGATAGGCAATAGAATGACTGGTAAGGGTCCTACTTTGAAGATCTGTCTTTTATGTTATCACAGATTTGCTACTGGGCTTTATACAGGCTCAGAAATGATAATATTCTGCAATTCGTTCCTTTTATGCCCTGTTTACACTAAGTGACTTTAACTCACACACGCCTTCAGTGATGCTTTTTATTAGTAGCTGGTTAGCAAACACGCTGGGAAGGAGAGTTGGCTACCGATGTCACGCCAACACGTTACACATGGACAGTTATGTTGTTTGTCATTCGTCCTGCCTAGGCCACAAATGAAAATGTTCATCGCTTGCTGCTGCTAATTCGATGGCACATTGGTGAATCATAAAGGAAAAATTAGGTTTGCTCGGTTTGCAGCTGAGAGAGAGACTTGGCCCCAGAACAGATCTTCCATCTGGCTCGCTCAAGTTCAGGTCCTGGCAGCAACGAGGATGTACAGGAGGTGCATTCAGCCGAGCCAGCCCGAACGGAAGAGTCTGCAAATGGGATACGTCCAATGGTTGCCCCTGTACTTCCCGCTTTTCTCAGGGATTTTTGTGACTGCGTTACTCAGGGAGATTGACACTCTCTGCCAGTCGCCTGGCCCATTTGCATGGTCTCTTATTCACAACATACACACAGTCTGTTTCCTTTCCTCCTTCAATCTGTAGATCACAAGTACTGCAGAACATAACACAGGCATGTGTCAGGTGGATTTACCACCCAGCTTTCCCTCCCACACCCGGCTCACAGGTTGAGCTCCCCTCTTTACTTCCTGTCCCTGTCAATTATATATCTTCCCCTTATTGAGCTAATTACTTCATT
Source organism: Mauremys mutica (assembly GCF_020497125.1). Classification (NCBI taxonomy): domain Eukaryota; kingdom Metazoa; phylum Chordata; order Testudines; family Geoemydidae; genus Mauremys; species Mauremys mutica. The sequence continues at coordinate 5,705,596 of NC_059081.1, read as the reverse complement.
AGCCTGACCATTGCCCCCAAATGTCAACAGTCCCCACCATTACAGGTTCTTTGCTTCCAATTAACCCCCTGATCTTCTCTGTTATGCTATTCTCTAAATTACCAGTGTGCTACAGCTCTCTCTCTGTCACATACCTCCCCCCACTTATTTCATTGGAGACCTTCTAATGCTTCCTGGTGGGGAGGATTCATCCTCCCTGTCTGAGCCCTCCCTGATTTGTGGGTCTGGGGTTCTACCCGGGCTTCCTGCGCCCTTCCAAACTGACTGTCCATATTCCACCTGTAGAGGTCTTCTGCCTTCCGCTCACAAAAAGTACACTTTGAGGGTGAAGATTTTAGGAACTTTGGGAGTTTTTATAGTGTATGGTGCGCAGCCTGTGAGAAAGCCCAAGTAGTGCTTCTATATCCTGGGAAATTTCCCAAAATCTGGGAATTTGTGAGTAAAATGTTTTGAATGAAAATTCCAAATTTCCCAAGTTGAAACATTTTACTCACAAATTCCCAGGTTTGGGGAAATTTCCCAGGATATAGATGCACTGTAAAAAACTTTATCTGGGAATTTTTCACCAGATTTGGGAAATTTGTAGCGCTAGGTTGGGAAAAGTTGGCATCATGATATAGAAGCACTAGCCTAGAGGTATTTGAGGGAGAAGTAGATGTGTGAGTGATATAATACAACAGAATTTCGTACATCCTTTTCTGGAGTCTGAGATACACATGGGTGAGCATCTTGTTAGTAACATGTTCTGCTCTGTGCAATACAGAAAACAAGCAAATGGTTTTTTTCTTATTGCCATGCTGCAGTAAGGTATATTGGCTATCCAATATACTGCATACACTCAAAAGCATGCATGTTCACATAGGCTTCTCATTGGCTTGTGGCATACACATCACATATTGTTGTCTGTATATTGTTCAGATACTATGCTCTCTTAAAATGAATAAAATCCTGTTTTTACTCAGAGGAGACAATAACTCTTTATTATGATTACACTATTCAGCTTCAATTCTATCCATCCATCCTTCCTTCCTTTCACAGTTACATTCCACTCATCACCACGGCATATCTGAGCACCTGCATTCAGCAGCAGTGCTGGAGTTAGGGCTCAGTGCTGATAATCAAGCTCTCCGATAAAGGCATATGCTAAAAACAGCATCTGATAAAGCTAGTCAGTACCCTGTTATCTGGCACTGCTTGAGTCACATAATGGATATTCCAGGTGTTTACTGTTCTCTGGATCATTCCCCAGGAACGGTTCTATGTTGCCATTAAAATCTGTTGCAAGTGACCTCTAATTTGTTTATCTGTTTTGGTGGTCAGCAATCCAGCCCTTCCAGACCTTCCTGATACAATCTATCCAATTGCTGCAGCTTGACAGATCATCTAACTCCGTGTCTATGAATCTCAACTTTCCAGAACACCTCTTTCCCTTTGCTTTCTGGGATAGGAATGTAGCTAGACTTCCATCTAGCCAAACTGCCATGCACTATACAAGGCCTCGTTTTGACCCCGTTGGACAGGCTTTACACTGATATAATTGTACTAGAGTCACTCCTGATTGACATGATTGTAAATAAGATTAGAATCAAGACAACAGATCCTAATTGAGTCCCACTGTTCTCAAGGTAAGAAGTGTGAGTCCAAGTCCCTGTGAATTCTGGGAGGTTTTGAGGTCTAGTAAAAATTCATGAACAGAACAAGTCTTGCTCTGCCATTGACCAGCTGTGTGACCTTTGATGAGTTGCTTAGCGACAGATTTTTAAAGATCTTAGTAGAACTTGTCAGGAATTTTCCAATGAAATGTTTTTAGATAATGCTGATTCATCAAAGCTGTTTGCAGGAAAGGGTTGGTTTTGACAAACCTACCAATTTAAAAACTTTTTTTTTTAAAAAGTGTCAACATGCTCAAAATGTCCCATTTTGACATTTTCTAAATGAAAAAAAGGTTTGTTTTTTGGTATGACACAACTTTTTCTTTCTAAATTGTAGGAAAAAAGGTAAACAAAAAAGGTCCAAGTGAAACATTCAAAAATTATTGAAACAAACAGTTTCGATTGAACTAATCGGGAAAAAAAAATCCAGTTCATCAGTTTGTGAAAATGTTCAAGATGTTGCCTTTTTCCCCACTTTGAGACAGGAAAAACTTTGAAATCTTGAAAACTCTGTGGGATGGGGAAACTGTTTCCCATATCTAGTATTCAGGTGACTAAAGATACAGATAAGCTTCTAATGGGATTAACTCTTATTCATTTCAAGGGAAAATGCATAGGCACTTCTAAAAATCCCACTAACCTTTAGGTGGCTGCATTCCCTTAAAGATCTGGCCCTTCTCCTCTGTCTGCCTCAGCTTTCATTAATTTGTAAATTGATGTGAATAATTGCACAAATCTGCCTTCTCCTCTCACTCACAAGGTTTTTTCTTACCAGTGTAGCTCCATCAAGTTCAAAGAAGTTCTTCCTGACTTACACCAGCGTGAGTGAGTCCAGAATCCACTCTTATGTCAGTAAAGTTCTTGGCATACGTGATGCTCAGATATAGTATTATTGTAGCTTGCTCTCAAATGGAGAGCTGGAGCTGTTTGAATCAGCTGTATTATTTCCCGCTACATTCCATAACAGCGAAATTGGCACTTACGGTAGGTTTAAAAGGGTTGCATAGAAAAATGCATAAAGATTTATAAAAGAAGGCTTTGCTATTCATAAGTCGCTCTTCTGAGTTGATTGTGCTTTGATTATTGCTCATGTAAGAGCATCTCCACAGCCGCACAGTGGTAAACATATGAAAATAGCAATGTTACTGGAGAGACAAGGTGGGCAAGATAATAGCTTTTATTGAACCAGCTTCTCTTGGTGAGAGAGACACGCTTTCAAGCTTACACGGAGCTCTTCTTCAGGTCTGGAAAATGTAGGCAATGTTTACATGACAGTTTATGTCAGAAGAACATTAATCACCCCCCTGAGCGACATAAGTTACACCACTGGTGTGGACGGTGCTGTGTTGGCAAGAGAACTCCCACCGACATAGCTTCTGCCGCTTGCACGAGTGGTCTTATTATGCCGACAGCAGAGCTCTCTCCCCTCAGCATAGAGTGTCTTCACCAGACACACTGCATTAGCACAGCTCTATTGGTTTAGTTGCAACGCTGTATGTGTAGACATGGCCTTAGTCGCACTGGAACAGATAGTTTAGCATAAGTAATTAACACATATTTCAAGAGAGCATTCAAAGTGAAGTGGCCTGTTGACACCCTTCAGTCATAGGGAGGAAAGAAAGTGGTGGTGGAGGGAAGCAACTGGGGAGGGTTATAGATTGTTGTAATAACCCATAAATCCAGTATCTCAATTCAATTTGTGATATTTAGTGTCTAGCAAAGTTATGAATTTAAGCTCCCAGGCTTGTCTTTTGGAAGTGTTGTGCAGGTTTCCTTTGAGGGTGAGGACCGATAGGTCAGATATAGAGCGATCATTTTGTGTAAAGTGTTCACCCACAGGTGAAGTGATGGTTTTGTCTTTTATCAGTTTCCTGTGTGAGTTCATTCGAAAGCACAGGGATTGTCTGGTTTCACTCCCATAGTTGTTGTCGGAGCATTTAGTGCACTGGATGGGGTGCACCACATGTTGTGGTTGGCATGTATAGGAGCCCACGTACCTTGAAAGGTGTGTTTTGGGGGGTATTGATCATTGTCTGCAAGTTTTGCATCTGGTGTCCTGGCACTTTGAGTTGGTGTGTCCTAGTCTATAAGGAGCTTGCTTCTGATGATGAGCTTGGAGAGCTTGCGGGTTTGTGGGCCAGAAGAAGGGGTTCAGGAAAGCTTTCTTTCAGGACGGGGTCCTTATCAAGTATGAGTTGCAGTTGTTTGATGATGCCCCCTAGGGGTTCCTGTGTGACAAATAGGGGTGTGTGGTCAGAGGTGGTTTTATTTCTATATTGACACAGGTTCTCTCAGGGTATTTGGGTGACCCGTTTCACGATGTGATCTACTTCTCTGATGGAGTGTCCTTGTTTGGTGAAGGCAGTTTTGAGTTTGTTAAGGTGTGTATCCTGGACTTTCTCCTAGTAACGTATTTGGTATTTGCACGCCCGGCTGTAGAAAGCAGATTTCTTGGTGTGTTTGGGGTGGTTACTGGGTCTATGAAGGTAGGTGTGCTTATCCATGGGTTTCTTCTATTGCCTCACCCACCTTGTCTCGCTGATATCCAGGGGCTGACAAGGCTACAACAACACTGCGTACAACAACGTTACTGAAATAAGTGGCTGGAATGGGAACCCACAGAAATTTACAGCCCCTTTAGATAGCTCAGTGAAGGGTCAATAGTCTGGAACGTAAAATTTCTTCAGCTATATCTACATGGCAACTGAGGATGTCATTTACAGCTAGTTCTAATCTAGCTAGCTCACTAAAAAATAGCAAGGAGGGTGCTATAGCGCGGACTAACAATGCCAGTCCATACCCAGGGGCAGGTGGGCTGTACAACTCCCACTGAAGCCTGCATTGCCACGACTTCACTGCTATTTTCTGCAACCTAAATAGATTAAAGCTAGTGCAGGTAAGTAAGTCTATACACGTGGTGAATCACCTCCCTGGCTGCAGTGTAGACGTAGCCTTAGAGGAGCATAAAAGGTGACAATTGCTGATAGATGGCAAAATTAATTTCTGGTGTAACTCCTCACACCCAGGATGAATCAGGCCTGGTCTACACTAGGGGAGGGGGGTCAACCTAAGTTACACAACTTCAGCTACGTGAATAACGTAGCTGAAGTCGACGTACTTAGATCTATTCACAGCGGTGTCTTCACTGCGGTGAGTCGACTGCTGCCATTCCCACGTCGACTCCACCTGCGCCTCTTATGCTGGTGGTGTACCAGAGTCGACGGGAGAGCACTCGGGGGTCGGTTTATGGCATCTAGACTAGATGTGATAAATCGACCCCTGCTGGATCGATCACTGCCCGCCGATCCGGTGGGTAGTATAGACATACCCTCAGACTCACTCCAAATTCAAGGATGTAGAGTGAGGGACGGTGATTGACACAAGTTCCTACAGAGGATTTGAATGTGTTTTAGGAGGAGTTAAGACAGAGAACTTGCCATCGGGATGGGAGCTTGAACACACAGCTCGTCTAATGTGATGCTACATCTGTATTAATTGTGTTGCTACTTTTGCTGTTGACATCTTTCTTCATTAGAAGCAATAACCGAGACTCTGGTCTAGAACCTCAAAGAAATCTAGACTCCTAACTCCCATATTTCCATGGGAATTAGGTGCTTACATACCTTTGAGGAACTGGTCCCATGTTCTTATTCTAACTATAAACAGAGCAGGAAAGGAGAGCCTGGGTCAATGTCTAATCACTTCCCTTCCAATCCACTCCAAGGACCAAATCTTTCCTGGCAGTTTGGATGCACATGTGCAGAATTAATGTACCACGCGTCATTTTGCCTTGTATTTATGCTAATGAAATGAGTCCTAGGTAGTTAGATTTTAAATTGTTTAAGAAACATTTTGTTTTTGAATGTTAATCCTTCACCTTTTCCAGATGGTAGGTAGGAGAGCCCTGTAGCAGGGGCTTATAACAAGCCTTCCTGGTGTTCTTTCTAAATTAGCTAGCGACAGCATATACGTTTGTGAATACAGAAAAGCCACAAAGGAAATTCTAGCCTCTCTGTTTTGCACTGATGTTAGGCATACACTGCTCACTGCTGTGGCTGCATTAACGTTTCGGTTTTAACTCCCAGGATGGGAAAAGAAGCTAGTGAAATTGTGGGTTGCTGTTCACACAGAGGCATCATCTTACTCATAGGCCCTTAAGCAACTGAAGTAATCCCCTTTTGAGGAAAAATGTCAAAGAGCTATGGACCAGATCCTCAACTTCAGGTCTTAACTTCTATGGGGCACAATGATTTACACTGGGGCATCTGACCCTATATATGCTCCCATCACTGAGGGACTGGATGTGCCCAGGACTTTCTGTACAGAAACCAAGACGAAGCAAGAAAAAGTCTGAATTAAGGGCCTGAATTTCCCTGGCAAGTGGAAAAGAAGGCGTCAAGATAGGGCATTGTGCGCTAGGGAATTCTGGGAGAATCCATCCTGGAGCTTTCCCTGGAGGTGGGAAAAGGTGTTGCCAACTGTCCCGATTTTAGCATGAGGTTCACAATATCTGATCTTTAACTTTTTAACCCCGGCACCTAGAGTCATGTGATTATGTGAAAATCTTAACATTTATTTTGTTTAAAAAAGTGTCCGGCCCTCCTGGCTGCAGAGAAAACATGTTCCAAGGGCACCCTAAAAGCTACCAGCAAAGAAAAATAACCCCCAAAATGTATCCTTTTTTAGTCTCGTGATTTTTTTAGCCAAGCTCTGGATTTCCAGGGACCTGAGTCATAGTCTTTGGTCATTTTGGGTTGGTAACGCTGGGTGTAACTCTGCACTGCTCGGCTATAGAGCTGTGCGTCATAGGCACAAGAAGTATCTAAGTCAGCAATATTGCATATTTAGCTCATTCCCATGCCATTTACAGATTGATCCTTGATTTTTTGATAGGAGACCCCATGTGTAGAGAGAGCCCTGCAGGACAGCCTGTAATCAGGAAGTGTGCTCTCCATGATCAGCTTATTTTTCCATCACCGTGTTACCATTCCAAAACAGCTGATTGCCTTTATTTCGGAAGCGGTCTGGCTAAGCTTAGCCAATACAGTTTCAAAGCTCCGGAGCTGTGCAAAGCAGTCACGCTGCAGTATTACCAACAGAAGCCAGCAGGCTGCACCAGCAGAATTAATTAAAGGTGTTAATTCCCTGCATTAGCATTTGGCTTCTTTAGCTTCTCTTCACCTGCGCTAACTCTAATTTGTGCGTCTTCCTTTAACGTCATTTGAAAAGCAATTTAAGCCCTGAGCATCTCAGGAAACTGGTGCAGAATATAGATATCGCTTTCTTGAATTGTTATCCCGTTTCTCACTAAGATAGCTTTGTGCCGTTAATTACAGCCTGGAGCCATTGAGCGCTACTGCTGTGTTCAAGTGAGTGGAAGGAGTGCTCTACATCTCTGAACATAGACCACTGAGCGTTAGGGGTTCTTTAGATTCTTTTTTTATATATATATAATTTCACAACTTTTAGGAAACCTTTTGTCATTTTAAATGATGCAGCTGAAAGTCCTGTTTAATTATGGATGTTGCGAGAGCATCAGCATGGAGCTAACCTAATCTCGTACGGCTACCGTCCTCCAGCATGATGAACACTTAGCTTTAATAAAGGCGTGTCGATGAATTGGTGAGGCCTTCACTGCCAGAGCTCTCTTGCATATTTTATAATGCAGGCAAAATGATGGGACAGAAGTCTGCTTTCCCTTGAAAAAAGTCACACAGTTTAGCAAGAGAGGAAAAAATCCCTCTCCTATCTCCCAGAGAAAGTTCTCACGTAAGGATCAACTTTTTTTTTTGAACCAGCGTCTGATCTTTTGAGTTCAGAGAATAAAACCCCTTTCTCAAAGAATGGTCTTTAATTTTTCTTAGTGCTTGTGAAAGATGCATTGATTTACAACCTGGAGGACATATGTCTTGTATGTGTAGCTAGAGAACTGTAGTTTTTAGCTAAGACCTTTCACAGCAACGCATGCAACGTATGTACTAACCCTTATGCATTCTCTAGAAGACACAGGAGCCACAAAAAATAAAATAAAATAAAATCCAGATCTGGAATTAAAACCGCCGATGCACAGTATATAGGGGAGGAAATCCTAATTGGAGCCTTAGGAACATCTTCCTAACAAAGGCTATGGCTACAATTTAATCTCAGGTATTTTTAGTAAAAGTCATGGAGAGGTTACGGGCAAGAAATAAAAAATCACGGTCAGCGACCTGTCCATGACTTATACCATAAATACCCCTGACTGAATCTTGGGCGGGGTCGCTACTCGGGTGGGGGAACCTGCAGCACCTGCTGCCGGGGACGGGGAGCCCCGGGGGCCAGCAGCTGCTCCAGCGGTCCCCAGGACCCTGCTCAGGCGGTCCCCAAGGCCGGCTGCATTGGTCACTGCTCGGGCGGTCCTTGGCGCCAGCTGCCCGGGTTGCCAGAGTAGTGGCTGGAGCAGCTGTCCCTGGGGCCAGGGACACTCCAGCAGTGGCTGGTGTGGCTGGCTGCAGGGCCGCCCAAGCAGCTGGCTACAGAGCCGCTCCAGCAGCAGCCTGAGTGGTGTCCCCAGGTCCATCTGAGCAGCTGGCTCTAGGGCCAATTGCTTGGGTCAGCCACACTGGCCTCTGCAGAAGTCACGGAGGTCGCAGGAACTCACGGAATCCATGACTCCCACGACCTCCGTGACAGACACAAAGCTCTAACAATGACGTCTGTCTGTTGTGACATAGACTCCTAAGGCACATGGAGGAAGCTACGGGTATGCATGCCTAAATAGACAGAAAGATCCTGATTTATCGCTCACACCAATGTAAATCAAGAATAGGTGTTGAAAAGTCATGCTGATGTGAAAATGGGGTAACGAGGCCCCAGGGTAGGGAGATGGAAGGTGCGAGAAGAACAGGAAGGTGGCTGAGTAAGGTGACTTAACACTGCAGATGTTTGTCCAGCTGTCATGTCAAGCACTCTATGCTACAACAAACATAAGAAGAAAAGTGACACATTTCTTCCCACAGAAAGAGAATTTCAGGGATGTAAAATGCATCCTCCTCCCTCAAAACTGGTTATTGTTGCCCCTAAACCTACCCAATCATATCTGCTTTTCGTTATGCTGATTTCTTTTAGGCTCAGTTTTGCAGACCATGCTGTGTGCTAATTGCCCATCTCTTATGATGGTTTTTAATTAGACACTGGGATGCCCTGATGTTTAATATTAAACTATGGGAAAACCCCACCCCCTTTCTCTGGGCATGGAAGTTCTTAGATGCCAACGTAAAGGCAATGAAAATGATTAGGGGGCTGGGGCACATGACTTATGAGGAGAGGCTGAGGGAACTGGGGTTATTTAGTCTACCGAAGAGAAGAATGAAGGGGGATTTGATAGCAGCCTTCAGCTACCTGAAGGGGGTTCCAAAGAGGATGGATCTAGGCTGTTCTCAGTGGTGGCAGATAACAGAACAAGAAGCAATGATCTCAAGTTGCAGTGGGGGAGGTCTAGGTTGGATATTAGGAAACATTATTTCACAAGGAGGGTGGTGAAGCACTGGAATGGGTTCCCTAGGGAGGTGGTGGTTTTTAGAGGTTTTTAAGGCCTGGCTTGACAAAGCCCTGGCTGGGATCATTTAGTTGAAGATTGGTCCTGCTTTGGGCAAGGGGTTGGACTAGATGACCTCCTGAGGTCCCTTCCAACCCTAATCTTATATGATTCATCGCCTACTTTGTGCTTTCTCCGTGCTGTCCCTCGTGCATGGGAGGAGGTCCCTATAAACATCCCCAAAGCCACTTCATTGTCCTCCTTCAAAACCATTCGTCAAACTCCCCTTTCCCATCATGCCTATACAAAAAGCTTGACAGGCCAATACTGTTGCACGGGGTAGGTTGGAGGCAGATCTGAGGTGTGCCAGAGGGAGGAGCAAGGGAAAGCCTGTTGGATTTACTGCTAAATGGTTTAACTGACCTTTGCTTATTCTAGGGGGCAGGAGAGCCATCTTACTTTGCACAACTGCTCTCATGAGTCTCCCAGATCATAACTGCTTACCTTGCTCAGGAAAGTCTGGTTTCTCTACCTAGGCACTTCTATGGCCCCCCACAGTGGTAGTAGTATCTTTGGCCCACATCACCACAGGTATTTAGCGGTCTCACTCCCATAGAAAGCAATTATTTCAGTGGCAGTTAGGCCCCTAAATACCTGTGAGGATCTGGGCCTTTGTGCCCAACTGAAGAGCTTGGAAGGAATCCTGGCTCAGAAAACATTCAGGGCCAGATCCAGCTATGCTTCTGCACACTGAGTAATACTGTACCCTGGAGCAGATCCATTCATTTCAGTGGGATTACTCAAGAAGCAAGGTACTACTCAAGGTGAGTAGTCCTATAATGATGGATATTACGGCTGCCAGACTGGCAACATTTCATAATTGTCTCCCTCTGCCTTCCTTTTTTTTTCTCCCTTGTATTTATGAGTGTATCCCCTGATCTTTAGGGAACAGTAGGGGTGGCTTCAGAAGTTTCACTCCAAAAAGAAAGCAATCAGAGCTGAATGCAGCAATTACATTCCCAGCTACTAGAAAACTGTGGCAATGCCCACTTATCCCCACTAAGCTACATTTAATTTCACAGCCACATTCTGCAAAGCCCTTGGAGTAACATAACTCGGCCCATTGTTGACAGTGCCTATCTGCTGAGCATATATAAATGTTCTTCTTGCCGAACCAATTAGATAGCTGCGGATCTTGGATTTATTCCTTTGGTGCCATTGTCTTTTTTCCTGAGACAATGGTTTGTGTTCACTTGGACCATATGCTGGCTTGAATTTATGCTGCTGTGCTTTGTTGAAGATCAGATTTTCCTTTGCCATTCAAGGAAAAAATAGAGCATTTTAAATGGACTGTGAAATAAGGTAAAGAAAAGTTTAATTACGCTAAAATCAATTGAGTGGAGTGGCTTTGTTAATAGTTATTGCATTCTGCATCATGTTGCTTATTAAATATTGCACATTTCAGAGATCTTACTATTTTGTGCTGCAGTTTTATTGCTTTTTAGCTCCAGGCTCATTGCAGTCGCATGCTGGCTTTGAAGAAAGGAGCTGTCTGTTCAGTGTCAGGCCCCATTATTAGAAACATAAAAATTACCGTACTGGATCAGACCAGGGCACCATGGAGTCCAATATTCGGTGCTTAGCAGTGGCCAGTAGCAGTTTCTCTAGAAGAATGTGCAAGAGACTGCACAGAGGACAATTATGAAATAGCATCGTCTAACTCCTGTCTATTAGAAGTTGATTAATGTCGTGATGTGTAAGGGTTTATAACACTTCTCTTTCTCTTATTTTCTATCTTATGTTGCCAAGACTCTTCTCATTATCCATCTTAATGCCTGGTCCTTTTTTTTCTTTCCTCTTGTCCTCAAGGATGTCTTGTGGCAATGAGTTACATAGCTTAGTTATACATTGTTCAAAAGTAATTCTTACTTCTCCTCTTCATTATTCTCATCCTCACTGGAGTAGCATCTAGGAGCTCTGGTCATGGACCATGACCCCAGTGTGCTAGGCACTGTACAACACACAGAATAAAAAAGGATCCCTGTCCCAAAGCATTTCCAATCGAAGTATGTTTTAATCTTGCTGCCTTTCAGTGTCATTGGCTGTCCCCCTGGGGTTGTGTTATGAGAAAGGACATAGGCGTGCCCACATTGTTTGTTTTCTCGGGGCTAATCACAATAAACCTAAAGATGGGACCTTTTTTGAAAACACTTACCATTGACTTCAGTCTCCTCCCATTGAAACTCCCATTGACATCAATGGGATCAAAAGTAGGACAACGCTGAGCACTTTCAAAACTTCCACCCTCCATGTCTACACTTTTGATCCATTAAAGCAAAACCATTTTAATCTGATATTTCAATTTCTGTCTGTTCCTGTTTAATTATCAGCCTGGGGAAGATGATTCAGTTTCTCTAGCGACCACTTCACATTAAAGCTGATACAGAAAAATAATGATTTCCCCAACACAAACATGAGCCATTCGCTTCATAAGACTGAGGATGACTTGCTGCAATGCAACTGAGGCAGAAAGGAGCAAGGATGGCCAATTCCTATTACCTTCCAGTTACTCATTCAGCCATTAACCCTCTCTCTTGCCTCCTTGCTTTAGTTAATGAACATATATGCACATTTCTTGAGGTAGTCAATGGTGGAGCTGGTTATTCAGTTGAAGGTGCAAGTAGGTTGTTGTGGGGTCCATTTATTTGGCATAGAAGCTCAATATATAACCATGCAGTTACGAATTCCAAAGGTGGAATTCATGGTGGCCAAGACTGGTAACATATCAAGACTGTCCTTCGTCCCTTATCTTCCTTTTTCTTCTCCCTTATTCTTACTAGCAGCCCCATTTCTCTCCTTCTCTAGATAGATATGTCTGTCTGTCTACCTATTCACCTACCTAGTAAGGGTCATGGTGGACTTTCCATCCTTTGAAGGCTTTCAGTCAAGATTGGATGGCTTTCTAAATGCTATGATCTAGTTCAGACAGAAGTGAAGGGCTTGATGCAAAAATTTTGATGGGAGATTCTATGGCCTGTGTGCTGCAGATCGTCAGACTAGGTGATCATAATGGTCCCTTCTAGCCTTCAATCCATCAGTCTCCCATGCTTGGGAGGAACTCCCTGTAATTATCCACATAGCCACTTCCTTGTTCTTCAGTTCCCTCCTTGAAATTTTCCTTTGATGAGATGCCTACATAAGAACATAAGAAAGGCCGTACCGGGTCAGACCAAAGGTCCATCTAGCCCAGTATCTGTCTACCGACAGTGGCCAATGCCAGGTGCCCCAGAGGGAGTGAATCTAACAGGCAATGATCAAGTGATCTCTCTCCTGCCATCCATCTCCATCCTCTGACGAACAGAGGCTAGGGACACCATTCTTAGCCATCCTGGCTAATAGCCATTTATGGACTTAGCCACCATGAATTTATCCAGTCCCCTTTTAAACATTGTTATAGTCCTAGCCTTCACAACCTCCTCAGGTAAGGAGTTCCACAAGTCGACTGTGCACTGCGTGAAGAAGAACTTCCTTTTATTTGTTTTAAACCTGCTGCCTATTAATTTCATTTGGTGACCCCTAGTTCTTGTATTATGGGAATAAGTAAATAACTTTTCCTTATCCACTTTCTCAACATCACTCATGATTTTATAGGACTCTATCATGTCCCCCCTTAGTCTTCTCTTTTCCAAGCTGAAGAGTCCTAGCCTCTTTAATCTTTCCTCGTATGGGACCCTCTCTAAACCCCTAATCATTTTAGTTGCCCTTTTCTGAACCTTTTCTAGTGCTAGAATATCTTTTTTGAGGTGAGGAGACCACATCTGTACACAGTATTCGAGATGTGGGCGTACCATGGATTTATAGAAGGGCAATAATATATTCTCAGTCTATTCTCTATCCCCTTTTTAATGATTCCTAACATCCTGTTTGCTTTTTTGACCGCCTCTGCACACTGCGTGGACATCTTCAGAGAACTATCCACGATGACTCCAAGATCTTTTTCCTGACTCATTGTAGCTAAATTAGCCCCCATCATGTTGTATGTATAGTTGGAGTTATTTTTTCCAACATGCATTACTTTACATTTATCCACATTAAATTTCATTTGCCATTTTGTTGCCCAATCACTTAGTTTTGTGAGATCTTTTTGAAGTTCTTCACAATCTGCTTTGGTCTTAACTATCTTGAGTAGTTTAGTATCATCTGCAAACTTTGCCACCTCACTGTTTACCCCTTTCTCCAGATCATTTATGAATAAATTGAATAGGATTGGTCTGAGGACTGACCGTTGGGGAACACCACTAGTTACCCCTCTCCATTCTGAGAATTTACCATTAATTCCTACCCTTTGTTCCCTGTCCTTTAACCAGTTCTCAATCCATGAAAGGACCTTTCCTTTTATCCCATGACAGCTTAATTTACGTAAGAGCCTTTGGTGAGGGACCTTGTCAAAGGCTTTCTGGAAATCTAAGTACACTATGTCCACCGGATCCCCCTTGTCCACATGTTTACTGACCCCTTCAAAGAATTCTAATAGATTAGTAAGACACGATTTCCCTTTACAGAAATCATGTTGACTATTGCTCAAGAGTTTGTTTTTCTATGTGTCTGACAATTTTATTCTTTACTATTGTTTCAACTAATTTGCCCGGTACCGACGTTAGACTTACCGGTCTGTAATTGCCGGGATCACCCCTAGAGCCCTTTTTAAATATTGGCGTTACATTAGCTAACTTCCAGTCATTGGGTACTGAAGCCGATTTAAAGGACAGGTTACAAACCTTAGTTAATAGTTCCGCAACTTCACATTTGAGTTCTTTCAGAACTCTTGGGTGAATGCCATCTGGTCCCGGTGACTTGTTAATGTTGAGTTTATCAATTAATTCCAAAACCTCCTCTAGTGACACTTCAGTCTGTGACAGTTCCTCAGATTTGTCACCTACAAAGCCAGCTCAGGTTTGGGAATCTCCCTAACATCCTCAGCCGTGAAGACTGAAGCAAAGAATCCATTTAGTTTCTCCGCAATGACTTTATCATCTTTAAGTGCTCCTTTTGTATTTTGATCATCAAGGGGCCCCACTGGTTGTTTAGCAGGCTTCCTGCTTCTGATGTACTTAAAAAACATTTTGTTATTACCTTTGGAGTTTTTGGCTAGCCGTTCTTCAAACTCCTCTTTGGCTTTTCTTATTACACTCTTGCACTTAAGTTGGCAGTGTTTGTGCTCCTTTCTATTTGCCTCACTAGGATTTGACTTCCACTTTTTAAAGGAAGTCTTTTTATCTCTCACTGCTTCTTTTACATGGTTGTTAAGCCACGGTGGCTCTTTTTTAGTTCTTTTACTGTTTTTCTTAATTTGGGGTATACATTGAAGTTGGGCCTCTATTATGGTGTCTTTAAAAAGGGCCCATGCAACTTGCAGGGATTTCACTTTAGTCACTGTACCTCTTAACTTTTGTCTAACTAACCCCCTCATTTTTGTATAGTTCCCCCTTTTGAAATTAAGTGCCACAGTGTTGGGCAGTTGAGGTGTTTTTCCCACCACAGGGATGTTGAATGCTATTGTATTATGGTCACTATTTCCAAGCGGTCCTGCTATAGTTACCTCTTGGACCAGCTCCTGCGCTCCACTCAGATTAAATCTAGAGTTGCCTCTCCCCTTGTGGGTTCCCGTACCAGCTGCTCCATGAAGCAGTCATTTAAAGTATCGAGAAATTTTATCTCTGCATTTTGTCCTGAAGTGAAATTTTCCCAGTCAATATGGGGATAATTGAAATCCCCCACTATTATTGGGTTCTTAATTTTGATAGCCTCTCTAATTTCCCTTAGCATTTCATCATCACTATTACTGTCCTGGTCAGGTGGTCGATAATAGATCCCTAATGTTATATTTTTACTAGAGCATGAAATTTCTATCCATAGAGACTCTATGGAACATGTGGATTTGCTTAAGATTTTTACTTCATTTGAATCTACACTTTCTTTCACATATAGTGCCACTCCTCCCCCTGCACGACCTGTTCTGTCCTTCCGATATATTTTGTACCCCGGAATGATTGTGTCCCATTGATTGCTCTCAGTCCACCAGGTTTCTGTGATGCCTATTATATCTATATCCTCCTTTATCACAAGGCACTCTAGTTCACCCATCTTATTATTTAGACTTCTGGCATTTGTGTACAAGCACTTTAAAAACTTGTCCCTGTTTATTAGCCTGCCTTTTTCTGATGTGCCAGATTCTTTTTTATGTGACTGTTTATCATCTGATCCAGCCCTTACATTATACTTTTCAGTCCTCTGCTCCTGACTATAACCTGGAGATTCTCTATCATCAGACTCTCCCCTAAGAGAAGTCTGTGTCCGATCCACACGCTCCTCTGCAGCAGTCGGCTTTCCCCCATCTCCTAGTTTAAAAACTGCTCTACAACCTTTTTAATGTTTAGTGCCAGCAGTCTGGTTCCACTTTGGTTTAGGTGGAGCCCATCTCTCCTGTATAGGCTCCTCCCATCCCAGAAGTTTCCCCAGTTCCTAATGAATGTGAACCCCTCCTCTCTACACCATTGTCTCATCCACGCATACAAAATCTTGACAACAGTTAGATTGGTGGTGTGCTGATACCACTGCCTACCATGCTGACCAACATTGTCGCATAGTTGCCTTGTACTCACCTGTCTTTCTGTATCCATCTGGTGTCTCTTGTCTCATAGATTGTCAGCTTTTTGAGGTATGGACCATCTTTTTTCTTGTGTTTGTACAGCATGCAGCAGAATGTGGCCCTGGCCCATGACAAGGGCTCCTAGGTGCTATGATGCTAGTAATAATAATGTAAACCCATAGATTTGTTTATTACTACCACTCATCACTGTAATATCTGAGCACCTTTTGTGACCCTAGGTACCCAAGTATTCACCCATTACACACTACTGCAATAATATTTGTACAAAACATGCCTTGCGAGGTATCATATGAAAGCTAATAACACACTGGTTATTAAAAAACAACAACCAAGGAGTCCTTGTGGCACCTTAGAGACTAACACATTTATTTGAGCATAAGCTTTCATGGGCTAAAACCTACTTCATCAGATCCATGCTCTCATGGAAGTGGATTTTAGCGCACGAAAGCTTATGCCCAAATAAATTTGTTAGTCTCTAAGGTGCCACAAGGACTACTTGTTGTTTTTGCTGATACAGACTAACACGGCTACTGCTCTGAAACCTGTCACACTGGTTATTAGTATCACTGTAAAATGCATGTTGTGTGTGAAGTTATGAATTCCCTCTGTGCGATGTTACTAGAACATGTTTAAGACAAAGACAAGGTAAAGATGATAAACATGTCTGTCCTAGACAAAGCAATGTGGGTTTATCTCACTTTACATATTAGCAGTTGACAAAGCCATTGAGCTAAACGGTGGGAGTTATCCTGAGCCTGAATTCAAGAGACAGAGAAAAGCATCCTTTAAAAATTGGAAGTCAAATCCTACTGAGGAAAAGAGAAAGGAGCATCAGCTCTGGCAAATCAAGTATACTAAGGCAGACCAAAAAAGAATGTGAAGAGCAAGTAGCAAAAGACACACAAACTAACAGCAAAAATATTTTAAGTACATCCGAAGCAGGAAGCCTGCCAAACAATCAGTGGGGGCCCTGGACAATGGAGGTGCTAAAGGAGCACCTAAGGAAGACAAGGCCTTTGTGGAGCAGCTAAATGAATTATTTGCATGGGTCTTCACTACAGAGGATGTGAGGGAGACTCCTGAGCCATTTTATTTAGGAGACAAATGTGAGGAACTGTCCCAGATTAAGGTATCAGGTATCAGGTTTGGGAATAAACTGATAAATTAAACAGTGATAACCAGGACCAGATGGTATTCAGTCAAGAGTTCTGAAGGAACTCTAATATGAAATTGCAAAACTACTATCTGTGGTGTGTAACCTATTGCGTAAATCAGCCTTTGTGCCAGATGATTGGAGGATAGCTAATGTACCACCAATTTTTTAAAAAGGCTCCAGAAGTGATCCTGGCAATGACAGGCCAGTAAGCCTAACTTCAGTACCAGGATAATTGGTTGAAATTATAGTAAATAACAGAATAATCAGACACATAAATGAACATGATATGTTGGAAAAGAGTCAACGCTGCTTTTGTAAAGGGAAATTATGCCTCACCAATCTACTAGAATTCTCTGAGGGGGATCAACAAGCATGTGGACAAGGGGGATCCAGTGGATAGAGTATATTTAGATTTTAAAGCCTTTGCAAGGTCCCTCACCAAAGGCTCTTAAGCAAAGTAAGCAGTCATGAGATAAGAGGGAAGTCCTCCCATCAGGGCCGGCTCTACATATTCGGCCGCCCCAAGCAGTCATGCGCGGGAGACGCCCCGGAGCCCCGGGAGCAGCAGACCTCCCGCTGGCTTGACTGGTGAGGGTCCGCTAGTCGCGTGGCTCGGCTGGACCTCCCGCAGCTGCGGACGGTTGGCTGGTCCGGCGGCTCCGGTTGAGCTGCCGCAGTCATGCCTGCGGGAGGTCCAGCCGAGCCGCGCGACCAGCGAACCGTCCGCAGTCATGCCTGCGGCAGGTACGGTCGTCCCGGGGCTCCGGTGGACCTCCCGCAGGCATTACTGCGGCAGGTCCGCTGGCCCAATCTGCCGCCCCTGATGACAACTGCCGCCCCACGCGCGTGCTTGTCGCGCTGGGGTCTGGAGCCGGCCCTGCCTCCCATGGATCAATAGCATAGCAGACATCCTTCAGTCTCGAGAGACCATGGGGATGCACCCCGAGAGGTAGAGAATTTACTCAGTTGGTTTTATGGCAACTGCAAACGTGGCTGAAGAGACCACTTGAGAGAGAGAATCTCTGCCGCAACTGTCACATTAAAAGGTGATGTTTCAACCCTTTGGGCTCTGTCTTCTGCAAGCTCTTTTCTCCTCTGCTGAGCTGGATGGCTTCCTAACTCTTGTTAGGCTCTTGTTTCCAAAGGCTGCAGTCTTGGGTGTGATCTTCCCATTTGTCCACATCCATGTCCATTTCTTTGAGGTCTCACTTGCACACATCCTTGAAACGCAATTTTGGGCATCCTTTGGGTCTTTTTCCAGATGCCAATTCGCCGCAGAGGATGTCCTTGGGATGCGCCCATCATTCATTCGGAACACTTGCCCAAGCCAGCGGAGGTGTCTCTGTTTGAGGAGTGTTTCATGCTGGGTATTGCTGGCCCATTTGAGCACCTCAGTGTTGGTGACTCTGTCCCTCTAGGAGATGCCAAAGATTCGACAAAGGCAACACATATGAAAGCTGTTGAGCCTCTTTTCCTCATGAGGGTATAAAATCCCTGTCTCGCTCCCATACAAAAGTGTGCTAATAACACACAGAAAATACACACAGATCTTTGTGTGTTCTGTCAGTTTGTTGTTTTGCCATACCCTCTTGTTCAATCTAGACATTGTTGTGGTGGCTTTTCCAATTCAGAGTTCATGGACCAATAACAGTTAAAAGATCGGACACAAAGGGTAGGGATAAATGGTCAGTTTTCACAATGAAGAGAGGAAAATAATGAGGACCCCTAAGGATCTATACTGGGACCAGTGCTGTTCAACATATTCATAAATGATCTCGCAAAAAGGGTAAATGGTGAGATGGCAAATTTTGCAGACAGCACATAATTAAGTCCAAACCTGACTGCAGAGAGTTACAAAGGGATCTCACAAAACTGGGTGACTGGGCAACAAAACAGCAGATGAAATTCAGTGTTGATAAATGACAAGGAATGCACATTGGAAAACATACTAGCTGCACATACATAATGATGGGTGTAAATTAGCTGTTTCCACTCAAGAAAGTGATCTTGGAGTCATCATGGTCAGTTCTCTGAAAACATCTGCTGAAGGGACAGCGGCAGTCAAAAAGCTAACAGAACATTAGGAAACATTAGGAAAGGGATAGATAATAAGACAGAAAATATAATGCCACTATATAAATCCATGGTATGCCCATGCCTTGACTACTGTGCACAGTTCTGGTTACCCCATATAAAAAAAAAGATATAGTAGAATTGCAAAAGATACAGAGATGGGCAACACAAGAGCCAGTGGTCACCTGATGATATTAATGGGCAGTAGGTTTTAAATTAACATAAGGAAGTACTTAGTCACATAACACACAGTCAACCTGTGGAACTCATTGCCAGAGGATGTTGTGAAAGCCAAAAGTATAACTAGATTAAAAAAAGAATTAGAGAAGTTCATGGAGGATAGGTCTATCAATGGCTATTAGCCAAGATGGTCAGGGACACAACCCCATGCTCTGGGTGTCCCTAGACCTCCAACTTCCTGAAGCTGGGACTGTACAACAGGGGATGGCTCATCAAAAGAATTCCCTGTTCTGTTCATTCCCTCTCAACCATCTGGCACTGGCTGCTGTCAGAAGACAGGATACTGGGCTAGATGGACCATTGGTCTGACCCAGAATTGGACGTTCTTATGTTCTAGAAAGCTAACCATTTTGAGTGGTTTGCAGTCTCTGTAGAGGCAGTGAACCTAACACTTTCTGTGTGAGGGTCTAATGAAAGAGGCTGGTCCTTGCAGTAGGACAACTACGGGGAGAATTCAGGGCTGGAAGGGTTCTAATATCAGCCTGCAAGGATCACCAGGCTGGTCAAAGCTAGTGTCAGGCTTGTGGGCTGCTGGCAGGGCTCTTGCGATCAGAGCTCTGGACCAAAGCTGCACAACCACAAGACATCCTGGGTTTCAAGGCAGATGGCGACCAAACCCCTTATAGGCCTGGGTGAACCTCAAAACTTCACACTTTCCACAGAAAATCAATTATTAATCATACATCCCTCCTGCCCTTCTCCATTTCCAGGGTAAGAATACTGGGACTCCGAATGGAGCACCAGGAGCTGGGAAACTCCAAGTGGGGGTTACTGTAACAATACCATATTTCTTCATAACCAAACCTGCCACTTTCTCTTTACCCCGCACAACTCCACTTTGCCTGTCCTGTTCACACAGACATGGCTCTGTGCAGCACCTTTGGTGTGGGGAGACCTTATCGCAGACCATCCTGCACAGACAGGCTGAAGGAGGGATCAATGCTTGTGATTACTCAGAGGGACCTCTTCTTCAGTGATTCAAAGGGGGCAGAGATAAGGGTCTGTGGCTGTGGTGTGAGGGAAGGATCTCTTTTGTTCTCCATTCTCTGCTTGGCCATTGTTTGTTTTTGTTTTTTCCTATAACATTAACGTGAGCTCACAGTCAGGATGGTTTTGTTGAGAGTAACTAATAACTTGGTTTACTGCAGCCAGATTCTGCTACTCTTTCTCATAGCAAGGGATGCCTTATGCTGCAAGTAGTGCCATTGAAATGCAGATCACAATGCCCAGGAAAGACTGGTGAGCGCCGGTGAAAAAGCATTATCTGTTGAAGGGATCGAACTAGGGCAGTGTTTCTCAAACTGGGGTCGCTGCTTGTTTAGGGAAAGCCCCTGGTGGGCTGGGCCGGTTTGTTTACCTGCCCCATCCGCAGGTCCGGCCCATTGCAGCTCCAGGCCAATGAGAGCTGCTGGAAGTGGCGCAGACCGAGGGACTAACTGGCTGCCACTTCCAGCAGCCCCCATTGGCCTGCAGCGGTGAACTGCGGCCAGTGGGAGATGCGATCGGCCAGACCTGCGGACGGGGCAGGTAAACAAACCGGCCCAGCCCACCAGGGGCTTTCCCTATACAAGCGGTGAACACAGTTTGAGAAACACTGAGCTAGGGGAACAATCTTTGAAGAGATCAGGTGAATCCAGAGTCTGGCCCATCCTTCCTCTTGAGAAAGCCCTTCCACACCCTTCCGTTCCCAAACCCCTACCAACCCCACCTCAAAAAACAACCCCAAGCAAAGTTTGGACTCTGAAGAGTAAGCAGTGACAGACAGGCCAGGAAGTTCACTAGGGACTTTACTACTGCTGTTGATTTCAAACACAAGATGCTCTGATACTACAGTGATGAGCAGTAATATAACACCCTAAGATTATCTATCTATCTATCTATCTATCTATCCCCATACACCCCCTCTTTCTATCTATCTATCTATCTATGCATTCTTAGATTAAGGTATTATTACTCAATGTAAACTAAGATAACAGAATCCAGCACATAATGAGGAACTGATTTGCATTGCTAAAATGCAACATTTTCCAGGGAATGCCCATCCCAAAAGTCAAAGTTGCTGTTACCCAGTGTCCCAATGGATACAAACCAACCTTATAATTAAGTATGTCAAAAGAGAGAAAAATGTTCCACTTTTAATGAAGAAGACAAGATAGTGCAAAGTAGTTTACTAAATTTCAGCCATGGCATTTAAACCTACTCATGTGATTCAAACTCATTTACTTCCCCTGAAGTTTTCTGACAAGCACATATATTTCCCTGGAAACGTAGCATACTAAAGCTATTGTAAATAAGCTGAATGAAAAATCGTGCTTTTATTTCCATTATGATTTACCAGTCGCAGTGCCGTATCGATCTATGCTTCCTGTATGCTTGCTACAAGGCTGAACGTGAATCAGTTGTTTTTCCTGTCTTGCCTCTTCAATACCATATGAAAACCACTTTCTGATCATGGGGACAGCAGTTAAACTTCATCTTTGGTCTGTTATTTTGTTGTAGTGGCATTAAGAAAATGAAACCATATTCTAAATGGGTTTTATTGGTTTTCACATATAACATATACCCGTAGTATTCTCTTGTGGCAATATTTAAGAACAACAGCAACATGTAATTGGGCTCAAGTTGATTGATTGCTTAGGCTGAAATAAGATAAAGATACAAGTCATAAAACCAGGGTCTGGAGTCCTTGTGATCATTAGAAGTCCCATAGAGCCATTTTGCAAGACTCGGTATATCCTGGCCAAATTCCTACACAAATTCTCCCAGCAGATATAGAATTTGTCTTCACTTCTGCCTGTATGTTTCCCATGGCTATGCACCATTAGGCAGCTGCCACATTTTATCTCAGAGGTGGTTGCATTCCAATGGTGAGGAAAACGATATCTGTAAATGGAAAGTTTGGATGGAAGGAGCTATGTAAAATGAAGGCACTTGATTATCCCATCAGTAAAAACTTTGATCATGGGACCCAAAATATTATACTATTGTACTGTAAAGGAGGCATAGGGATACCTAGACATATGGAGACATATGGCTATATATATAGATAAGAGAGTTTACATTCTGCATTGATAATTTTAAAGTTATAGCACACTGAATATAAAAAAAAATATTATTCAAACCATATTAGGGAAAGAGACAATAATAATGTTGAGGAGGATCCAGGGAATTATATATGTAAGAAATAATGAATGAGAGAATTATTAGTTTTATTATTTGTATTGTGGTAGTGCCTAGAATTTCCAACCAATATCGGGGCCCATTGTGTTAAGTGGTGGGCATAGAAGGAGTAAGAGATAGACCGGACCTCAAAGCACTTGCCATCTAAACAGAGGAGACAGCCATAGGAAGCATTATTATTATTTTCATTTTACAGATGGGAAACTGAGGCACAGAAAGAGCGTAAGTCACTTGCCAAAGGGCCATGATTGGAGCTCCTAGGCACTACCACAATACAAACAATAATAGGAAGAGTTGGTTTCATCCAAAAAATATAAGAATGTCTGGGAATAGAAGAACTTTTCCTCTGTGATCATACAACCCACGCTGCATTACTAGAAAATTACAAATGGCCTTTTCTGTTGGGTTTTGGTTTAATAAGAAAATATGACTCTCAAGAACTCTCCTTGCTGTGCATACAGACAGCAAGCCTTCTGCCCTAAGCAATTTCACTTCAAAGTTTAATTAAATGTTCGGAAAACACATTGAAATGCCGACTACGGAGATTCAGGCTGATCAGGTGTTGTCTAATCACAGCAGTGACAGTAATATGCATCGGCCTTTACCACCTGAGCCTCAAGGTTCACTCGAGTTATCATTCCCTAATTCCAAAGTTACCACAGTGAATTCCACCTATGTGACCCCTGGTTAATTTGAGCCTCTGTTCCATTTGATCACATCTCAAGCCACTGTGCTATTTTAAGTGACGGTGCTACAGTTTTGCCATTTAATTTGAAAATGTCCATCTCTGATGAGTTGTGATTGTAATGTGGGAATGGGAGTTGAGGACTTTTCTGTCTGAGGCCACTAATTGAGTCTACGTAACCTATCACTGTTACCCTCCTACGGTCCCTCTGATTCTTTGTTACATTCATGTGCCGCATCTTGTGTTAAATTGGACTGTCAGCTGTTTGGAGAAGGGACTGTCTCTTACTGTGTGTTTGTATAACGCTCAGCACAAGGCTGCTAATGAGGGCTTCTTATTGCTGCTGGGATACTCAGCTGGAGTCCCTTTTAGTAACCCGTCTCTTCACACCAGAATCAGGGCAGTGCCACCTTTGCTGGACTTGTGCTGTAGGTATTATGGCCAGACTCAATGAACTGGCTCAGAGAATTTTCTCCTCAGCAGTTGTATGTAGTACATGCTGATATTGTCATGCTGGTGGCAAGACATCTAGGAAAGTGATTTTTTTTTAATGTCTTGGGTTAAATGATCTCTAATAGCAGTGAGTTCCACAGATTGATTATGTACTGTGCAAAAATAAATAAAGTATTTTCTTTAGGTCACACTTTAAATCTGTCACTAGTTTAGTATTTTTCTTTTCCTAAAAAAAATAAATCTGCTTTTGTTGAAGTGATAATTAAAACCATCTACCACACTTTTATGGGACAACTATGTTTTAAATCTACCAGAAGGAAACGGGCTTATTGTTATTAAACCCATAGGTTATATCACATGTAACTTTCACACTCCCAAACTCAGGGCAATCTCATTTTCCAGGGATTCTTATAAAAACCCATTCGGATTTCATTAGGCATTTGTAAATAACACTCATATGTTTGGTTGCTACTCTATGCCTATAGGCTGCTCTCATTTCCATGCAACGATATTGGAATCAATGGTCCCTGTTTCCCCAAATAATTTTCCTAATTCCCAGGAATAATTTAGCTTGTTTCATTTAGATTTTCATAGATCTCCACTTGCTGCATATGCATAATATAGACAGGCCGCCTCCTTTTGAAGTCAGTGGGACTCTTTCCATTGACTGTGTGGGCTTTAGGCCTATATCCTCAAAGGTATTTAGGCACCTAACTGCCATTGAAATCAATGGGGATTAGGCATCAAAATACCATTCAGGATCTGGGCTTGAAAGCCTGAATGTCATAGGTTAAGTCTACATAGCCAAAGGCAGGGAGCCTCTGAGGCCAGGTCAACAGACTCAGGTTTGCGGGACTTGTGCTCCTGTGTTAGCCCATGGTACACCCATACCTTGAATACTGTGAGCAGTTCTGATTGCCCCATCTCAAAAAAAGATATATTTGAATTGAAAAAAGTACAGAGAAGGCAACAAAAATTATTAGCAGTAAGGAACTGCTTCCATGTGAGGAGAGATTAAAAGGAGTGGGTCTGCTAGGCTTGAAAAAGAGCTGACTAATGAGGGGTATGATAGAGGTCTATAAAATCACAAATGGTGTGGAAAAAGTGAATAAGGAAGTGTTATTTACCCCTTCACGTAACACAAGAAACAAGGGTCACACCATGAAATTATTAGGCCTCAGGTTTAAAACAAACAGAAGGAAGTGCTTCTTCACACAACACACGGCCAACCTGTGGAACTCATTGCCAGGGGATGTTGTGAAGGCCAAAAGTATCACTGGGTTTAAACAGAGAATGAGATAAGCTCATGGAGGCTAGGTCGTTCAATGACTATTAGCAAAGATGATCAGAGATGCAACCACATGCTCTGGGTGTTTCTAAACCTCCAAAAATCATAAAATCATGAGTGGTGTAGAGAAAGCAGATAGGGAAGTGTAGTTCACTACTTAACACAAGAACTAGGGGTCACCAAATGAAATTAATAAGTAGCAGGTTTAAAACAAATAAAAGGAAGTATTTATTTTACACAACACACAGTCAACCTGTGGAACTCCTTGCCAGAGAATGTTGTGAAGGCCAAAACCATAAAAGGGTTAAAAAAAGAACTAGATAAATTCATGGAGGATAGGTCCATCAATGGCTATTAGCCAGGATGGGCAGGAATGGTGTCCCTAGCCTCTGTTTGCCAGAAGCTGGGAATGGGTGACAGGGGATGGATCACTTGATGATTCCCTGTTCTGTTCATTCCCTCTGGGGCACCTGGCACTTGCCACTGTCAGAAGACAAGATACTGGGCTGGATGGACCTTTGGTCTGACCCAGTAGGGCCATTTTTATGGTCTTAAATGCTCAAAGCTGGGACTGGACAACAGGGATGGCTCACTTGAAAAAAATTCTCTGTTCTGGTCATTCTCTCTGAAGCATCTTGTACCAGCCATTGTTGATAGACAGGATACTTGGTTAGATGGACCATTGGCTGGACCCAGCGTGGCCATTCTTATATTAAAAATAGCTGTGTAGATGTTGGAGCTCAGCCTCTGAACCCTAGGGAGAAGGGCGGGCTTCAGAACCAAGCACCAACCCGAGCTACAGCTTAAAAGCGCCATCTACACATTTTTAGTGCCATAGCCCAAGCCTGAGTGTGTTCACTGGGGCTGGGAGGCTTGCTGCCATTGGCCATGCAAACATACCCTAACAGTTCCTCTTTGCTCGCAGTAAAGATGTTGGTGGTTTCCAGCATATCTACCTTGGCTTTCATGGGGGATGTCTCTGCCCCCCAATTGTTTTTTAAGCAATTTGAATGAGATACTAACATGGCTCTCATTATGATGATCGTTTCTGAGCAACTGTGGAACTCTGGAGGGCTGGCCTAACCTAAGCCAGGATCTTTCTAATGTATTTATCCTCGCAACACTGCTGTAAGGTAGGAGAGTGCAATTATCCTTCTTTTAGGGATGGGGGAACTCATAGAGTCCAAGGCCAGAAGGTACCATTGTGATCATCTAGTCTGTCCTCCTCTTTAACTCAGGCCAGAGAACTTCTCCCAAATAATTCCTAGAGCAGACCTTTTAGAAAAACATCCAGTTTTGATTTTAAAATTGTCAGTGATGGAGAATCCACTGGGACCCTTGGTAAATTATTCCAGGGGTTAATTACTCTCGCTGTTCAAAATGTACACCTTCTTTCCAACTCAAATTTGTCTAGCTTCAACTTCCAGCCTTTGGATCATCATATACCGGTACCTTTCTCTGCTAGACTGAAGAGCTCATTATTAAATATTTGTTCCCCATATAGATACTTACAGATTGTAATCAAGTCACCCCTTAACCTTCTGTTTATTAAGATATATAGATTGAGCTCCTCGAGTCTCTCAATATAAGGCATGTTTTCTAATACTATAATTATTCTCATGGCTCTTCTCTGAACCTTCTTCGATTTATCGACATCTTTCCTGAATCGTGGGCATCAGAACTGGACATAGAATTCCCGCAGTGGTAGTATCAGTGCCAATACAGAGATAAAAATCCCTCTCTACTTGTACGCGAGAATCTCTTGTTTCTACACATCTCAGGATCGCATTAGCTCTTTTGGCCACTGTTACATCAGGAGTTCATGTTCAGCTGATTGCCTACCATGAGTAGACCCCCAAATCTTTTTCAGAGTTACTGCTTTCCAGGACGGAGTACCTCATCCTGTAATCATGGTGTGCAGTCTTTGTTCCCAGGTGTATGCACTCACATTTCGCTGTATTAAAATGCATCTTGTTTCCTTGTGCCCAGTTTACCAAGCAATCCAAATGGCTCTGAATCACTGACCTGTCCTTGTCGTTATGGACCGTTTCCCCAATGTTTGTGTCATCTGCAAATGTTATCAGTGATGACTGTATGGGTTCTTCCAGGTCATTGATAAAAATGCTAGCTAGAATAGGTGCAGAGAGGCTAAGTGACTTGCTCAAGGTCACAGGCAGTCTGTTACAGAGCAGGAACTTGAACCAGCTCTTCTAAATCCTAGACTAGCGCACCTAGCCACTGGACCATCCTTTCTCTCAAGGTTGTGACTCTGCAAGGTACTTAAGCACTTGCTTAGCTTGGTGCATGTGCGTCATCCTGTTATTTAAGTACTTTGCTGAACTGGGCTCTCGAGCCTTATTTGTTTGAAGGGTGTAAGTAGCCAGGAGAGGAGGGGTAAAACAAAGAGAAATGGGATGAAATTAAGGGAAGAAAAAGTTTCTCTTGACTACTGGGGGAGGTTGGGGTGGGATTCAGATGGTAAGATCTGTGAGGCTGCAAAATAATGTGCCAAGGAAAGTGATGGAGACATCAGCGCACGAGACATCTAAATTAGACTGGACACAGCCGTGGGATCTGGAATATAAAGAACAGACCTGTCCCCTGTGTGTCCAGTGTAACCTGATCTGTCGTTTCCTTCTCCAGCTTCAATGGGCCCAGTTCGTCACTGCCCTAGGACAGGCATATGGAGCCTGGAGACTCTCTCTGGTGCCGGGATGAATCTGCCAGCTCTGTGCTGCCTCTGCAGCAGCACAGGGTAGAAGTAGAGGGTGAACTGGAGGGGACAAGGATGGGCTGGTGGCATTGTCAGAGAAAGGCTGCTAAAGCAGGAGAGCAACTCAAAATGCCCAATTTTCCCCTGCATCAATAGCAGGGATGAATCTGCCTCTATGGTTCTAGCTGTATATTGCTAAGTGAGAGTCTCTCCTTAGTCTCCAGTACAGTCCTGTGTTATTACAATGCACACAGGGCATTCTCCTTTGCTATATTCTGTCGCTTGAAAAGCAGAGGCGGTGGTGTGGAATTGGCAGCGGGGCTGTGAGGACCTAACGCCAGAGCGTGCAGGCAGGCTGCTTGTGAGTGATTAACCCAATAAGAAGAAAATCCATAATGTTAAAATGAAGAAATGCTCTCAAACGCTGGCTGAAACTGCCCACCATTCAGGTTTCTAATCACTTTGCAGTGCTGTGGGGCTTTAGAGTGCGGTGTCCAAACCTCTGTGCTTCTTTCCGAACCAAAAATTGCACGGGGAATAATGAGACCGTAGCGGTTTCATTGTTTTCTGCACGTCCAGCCATTAAGCCAAATTCCGCAGTCCTTAATCGAGCAAAACTCCCATTGAGTCTAGTGGGAGTTTAGCTCATTTAAGGACTGCAGAATTTTGCCCATTTTCAGAGGAAAGTAGCCCCACGGCAATAAGTTATAGGGGTCAGGAGAAGAATACTGATAGTGTACTGGGATACAAACAAGAACAGTCAGGTACAGCTGCTACAGAGACCCTTTGAAAGCATTAACAAACCCATTTTATTCACGGCATCCTTCAGCTATATCTCATTGTGATTCCTAAGGAACACAACATTGCATTTGAAAACAAATAGGTTAAAAATCCCCTTTCCCTATTCTGCCCTGGGAATAAAAGCCAGAACGGGGAGAATACTGAAACTGCAGTTAACAGAGCATGTTAGAAATGTAAATACTCAGAAGGCATGACATGGGAAAATTAAAGTTGAACATGCAACCTTATCTCAGACCCCTTGTGCATATGCAGTCCAACTTTAATTGCATTAATTATATTCATTTACATTCCCTTATCATACAACCTTAGGTACAGATGAGCAGCACGCATCTCCTGGTACTTCTAGATAAGTAGCATCCAGGAAAGTCCTTTCCATGTACAGTAGGCAAACATCCTTAAACAACATGCTGGTTATACAGTAGAACATCTGAGAAAATTTTCATTAAAACTGATTTATACCAGCTGACAATCAGATCCAGTGTCTTTATTTAACCAACACCTAACATTCCTACACCAGGCCAGCAAAACATAAGCATAAGCTTAAGCCAGGGGTCGGCAACCTTTCAGAAGTGCTGTGCCGAGTCTTCATTCATTCACTCTAATTTAAGGTTTCGCATGCCAGTAATACATTTTAACGTTCTTAGAAGTCTTTCTATAAGTCTATAATATATAACTAAACTATTGTTGTATGTAAAGTAAATAAGGTTTTTAAAATGTTTAAGAAGTTTCATTTAAAATTAAATAAAATGCAGAACCCCCCGGACCGGTGGCCAGGACCCAGGCACTGTGAATGCCACTGAAAATCAGCTTGTGTCCCGCCTTTGTCACCCGTGCCATAGGTTGCCTACCCCTGCCTTAAGCATTAGTAATCTCCTTGAAATCAACATGCTTAAAGTTGCACAGGTGCTTACGTGATTTGTTGGATCAGGTCTTTATAAAGCAAATAGGGCACTGCTGCTGCTGGAATGCAGCCTAGCCATGTTTTCTGTCTGACCCTCTGCAGCTAGTTCCTGTCTCTGTGAATCTGGGAGAAAGTGTGGCCCTGCATAGCATCTTGCAGGTTGTGGGGTAGCTTTAAACCGCCTTGGGAAGGTTAACCCTTCATAGCACACCTCCACCATTGCTGGAAGCGGGCTGTGGACAAGTGGTGGACTTTGCTCTCTAGCGTTGGTATATTGTAGGAGCTCTAAATTGAACCTGCAAGAGAAAAAAGCAGATGTAAAAATGTTTTAAAAAATAAATCGGTGAGACTGGAGTGCTGAGATAGAATGATCTTGCTAAGATTTAAGAGTGTGCTTTTTTCATTCTGCAAACACTTTTCTCATATGGAAGCTGTCATCAGCCATTGCAGGATCAGCCCTGGGGTTTTCAGCTTACTGCATAATATTAAAGCAAAGGATAAAGATCATTTCAGAAACTAACAGGTGGTGTGATAGTGTCATTGTCGAATAAGGGATGAAAGGCAGCCAGAAAAAAAGTGCAAAAATATCTTCATTACAGGAGCATCATTAAGCCAACCCTATTCTCCTCCGTCGTTCATCCAGTGGAATATCAGTTGCAAAACTAATTACTGACAAGGTGAAGAAGTCTGAGTGTGAGCAGCATCCATTGGTGGAATCTGACTTCATCCTGCATCCAAAAACAATACATGAGTTCCCTTTAAAAGAGTAATTTCCTTTGCAAATGATTAATGACCTCTCACTCAATAGCAGCTAGCCAATCTCATAGAGTGCCCTTCGAGCCATGGTATCAGAGTGCCTCCTAGCAAATGAATCAAGACTTGAGAATGGGTCCCGCCAAAATCTCAAAAGAAACTACCTAAAACCCATGAAATCAATCAAATTTCAGGTTAGACTGACAGGCTTCACCCTGAGTCTCACCATGATAGGGTCCAAGGCCATTCCACATTGGCAAAGCTCTGTATCCCTAAAGCTTGAGGTAAATAGCTGGAACATCTCAAAGGGCCACAATGAAGACAAAGGAACTGAGAGGGAATAAGAAGGTCACCAAAGACACAATGGACTTTTGCTCATGAAGCATCCTATAGCTACTGATGGGTGAGTTTCAAAAGGTACAGACTTTGTGTTAGCTTCAAATGGACACCCAAAAGTTCAGGGGTGAAATCCTGGCTCCATGGAAATCAATGTCAACATTTCCATTGACTTCAATGGGGCTTATTCTGACCTTCTGAGCTGGCAAAACTGTAATGGATATCTCATGTTACCCCTTTGTGACCTGAGCAGTTAGCCAAAATTCAGCATTTAGTGTTTCTGTTAGGAGGAAAAATTGATGTTGGGGTCAGGTGTTTCTTGGATGCAATCCTATTTATTTACAAAGTCCTGTTTCCCTGGACACAAACAGCAGAAGAGAGTTTGTTTGCTCGTAGTTTCAACCCCCTTTCCAGCCAGCACTTTGCTCAAAAGCTCGCTCTAGGTTTTTCTCAGGACCACATTCCCAATGTTTGTTCTGGCTGTGTCCTTGGCTTTCTGCTTCTTCTCTCTCAGCCCCTTGGCAGTTTCTTCTGCTTCTCTTAGAATGGCCAGCACACATACCTCCACCAAACAATATCTTGTAAAATCCCTGTGCCCATGGTTTTGGGTGGTGACATGTGTCTGTGTTCTTGGTGGAGGTCTGAGGTTCTGCAAGGAGGCCGACACCACCATGCTGCTACCCAGCAGCCATGATACGGTTGTGTGTATTATCACATAGACCCTGTGGAGAGAAACACCACAGGCCAGAGTGACAGCTTCCATCATGGCCCCTCATTGTAATAATTGTAGTAACAATCAGCCTTTTGTATCTGCTATGCTTCCATCTACACAGAGAAGAAAACCTATACTTTCCACCTTAAAATGATTACTTTTATATTTTCATGTTGTTGTTTTTCCTTAATCTGAAATCAAAGTAGAGTCTTTCTAGGAGAGAGCACACTGTGTGCATCCTCTCTCTCACAGTCAATTGCAGCTCTGCCAACAAAATGGCTGCTGTCTTTGCACTTAGTCAGAATTTGCAGAAATGTTAAAGGTATAGATCACAGAAAATAAAAGCACCAACCTGCACCACTCTCCTCTCCAGAAGGTTCCCCTTTTAATGAATGATTTTCTCCAGTAGATTCATAGTATTTAAGGCCAGAAGGGATCCTTAGATCATCTAGTCTGACCTCTTGTAATACACAGGCCAAATAATTTCACCCACTTACCCTGTATTGAACCCAATAACTTGTGTTTGTCAACAGCATATCTACCAGTCTTAATCTGAAGACATTAAGCAAGGAGAACCACCACTTCCCTGGGTAGTTTGTTCCAATGGTTAATCACCCTCACTGCCACAAAATTGTGCCCTATTTCTTGTTATGTCTTTCTCCTCTAGATTAAGAAGCCCGATCGTGCCCAATATTTTCACCCCAGGAAGGTACTTACGCACCACGATCAAGTAACCTCTTGATCTTCTAGAAGACTACAGAGCACTGCTCTCTCACTGCACTAAAGTTATCACCCTCCTCCCAGTGCTCAAAGTTTGTCTGCTTTCAACTTGCTGTTGTCAACAGAATGCAATAAGATTCTGTTTTCCCATCTACTTCAGTCCTCAAAGGATTTAAACTCCAACCCGCCACCTCCAAAAATCTTTATTTCACATCACCATTCTGTTGTCTCCAGTACAGAAAGGAGAGCTACAAAAGTGAGGTAGCGTTTAGAAATGCCCATGTTATTTTCTATTGTTTTCCGCCTCGATACATTGCCCTGCATCACATCCGGTCTGTCACTCAACTTGTATCAGTCACATTGTGTTAGGCTCCATCAGACTCACTCTTGATCCCAGCCCTTGTATCTAGCCATTGCTTTGTCACGGGGGAAGATTTTGCAGATGCAAGTTTCTTGTTTACCTTTCACTGTCCTTTCCCTACTGTCCTGATATATGGAATCACAATCCCATCTCAAACGGGAATCATTTTTTTAAAGAAAACAACTACTAACTGCAGACAAGCAAAACAGCCTTCCACACAGATTGAGTTCCAGCTTTGTTTCCTCTTTAGTAGGGACCATGCACTTCCTGGAATGTTGTATGACACACTGAGACATCTCGTGGCTGAGTAATATGCTGCAAGTGACCATATTTTAACTACTAGTCTACTGTGATGATGCTGTCTTTCCTGTCAGGAGAGAGCCAAGATCAACTCGGCTTTTGAACCAGTGGGGGACAGAATGGTAACTGCTGTGTGCGTGTGCTGTTGATATTCAGAGAGGGCTAGGCATCCCATTCCGTAGTATGGCATGAGAGGAACAAAACAGTGGGACAGTCACCTGGCTGAATGACTGAGCACAAAATCCACAGGTGCGTCAGTGTGGTCTTTTCCTCAGTGGGTGGAGGAAGCAAAATAAACTCGCATAAGCAGAAGAGGAAACAGAAACCTCCCCAATGCTGGGGATCAGCCAAATCCTGGGAGCCTTGGGTTGGAGTCCCACCTTCCCAAAGGCTTTCCCCAGCATTTGTCTCCAAGCTGGCCTCAGAGATATTCCACTCTGCTCCTGTGCCAGGGGAAGAGGGAAACTGAGCTGCAGTTAACCCCTTGTTCACTGGGACTGCGTAATCTCCCTGTCATGTAGAAGAGAAAGGAGGCTATTTAATAACAACCTACCGCCACTCTGAATAACATCTGCCACTCCTTGGCGGTAGCTATCGTAAGGAGGGTGGCCTGGCCCGTGAGGGGAGGAGTCTGAGGGAGACCAGCCCCTCCGCTACAGCTGTAACAAACCATGATGACATATGGCGGTAATGCCACTGCTTTCTATGCTACCAGTGCGGGAGGGGGAAACCAGGCAGGCCATGGAACCAGAGTCCAGCCCTCAGACAACCTAAAAGCAATAACGAGCTTCATTCTCTGCTCCACTGCCAGGCTACTCCTCTGGCCTTACACGTCCCCGTTGTGTGGCTGGCCGCCTCGCAGAGAGGAGGATAGGAAAGGAGAAACCCACCAAGGTCAGGCATAGCCATAACATGACCACTCTTGCAAAGCGTGTGAACCCTACAGAATAAACCCTAGAGCAACGATACAATCTATCCACTGTATAGGTCAGTACCACCAGTGGCAAAACCTCCTTGCAAATTATACTGGCCGTACCGCTCTGCAAACCAACTGCCTAGTACAGAAGACCCCGCTTTATGCTAAACGCCATCATCCTTAAGCAGGATACGCTCTTGAATATTTAGCCACTGGCATTAACCAGCATGGAGCCAACCCTCAGAGAGAGCAAGCGTTTCAAATATAATGTGTTTAATGGCTTGCATTTGATCAGCTCATTAATGGCTGCAAGGAGCACAGGGAAGCATTGCCACCAGGGACACTCAAGAGGGGGAAACGAAGAGGCACAGCGAGTTGTGATCACCTTAACCGCTCCGGCTGAAAGGGATTAAACTCGCCACAGGAAATGAAACGCAGGGCTTCTTTCCTGCCAGAAGCTGGTAAGCTGGAAGCGTACGTGGCGGCAGGCCCTCCCCCTCCGTTTAATAGCACTGGGCTGTATGTTCCAAACCACGTTTTGCAGTTAGAAGCAGCTTTTCCCAGCTGCCAACTAAAACTCAAATCCCATGTGGCACCAGCTGGGTGGTCAAAGGCTGCAAGCCACTAACCACACCCCTTTAATATGGAGGGAGCATATTAGGAGGAACATTGCACAGAAGCAAATGTATTTCCTTGGCCATCAAGGGCCAAATTCTGCCTGGCCTGCTGCACACTTGCAAAATGCTACCCAAGGCTTTCCCTGCCACCAGTATAGGCTACATGTGCTCCAGTCTGTATTGCAGGCTCTCCTCCCTCAGCAGCTCATGGTGACTCAGGCTGTGACCCACCCGTCCAGCAGGGTCCGGAGTGCTTGCTGACCCGCGTCAGACTGATTTGTGTGTGGACGGAAGCAGCAGGCAGCTCTCCTCATGGAGTTAGTGTGCAGTATAGACATACCCAGAGGAAGTGGGGGGTGAGGAGGCGATGGCTCTGCTCACTCCACACCTGCTATGGAGTGGAACCAGACCACGAGGAGAGCCGCCTGCTGCTTGTGGAGGATTGCACTAGCATGAGCGCACTCCTATGCCTCCCGATGCTCCGCTGAGCTGGGCCTAGCTGTCCCTAAACTAGCATTATAATAATATCCTTCTCTCCTCTAGATGCCTTCTGTACAAGGGTTTCACAGCACTTTATAGACATGACTTCCCTCTCAGCTCGCCCCCTCGGAGGGGGAAGTATAGCTGGGGTCACTGGTCCATTTTACACATGGGGAAACAGGCATACAGGGGGTAAGAGCCTGATTTTCAGAGCTCTTGAGCACCCACTGAACATGGTGCAGTCAGCTGGCTTCCTCCTCCCCATCCTCCCGCTGTGGAACTCAGTTGTGTGAATTAGTATTCTACCGCCACATGGAATTTAGCTGTGATGTGATAATACCATCTTGACTCCCTATGGCTTTCCTTTCCTCTTGGGGTCCCAGTGGCAGCTGTTCCACTGTTTAGGACACGAGCCTCAGACTTGGGAGACCTGGCTTCAATTCTCTGCTGAGCCACAAACTTTCTGTGAGACCTTGGGCAAGTCACTTAGCCGCTCCGTGCCTCAGTTTCCCCTTCTGCTTCACAGCGGTGTTGGGTGGCTGTTTCGAAGATTGTGGAGCACTTTGAGAGCTATTGATGAAAAGTGCTGTATAAGAAATAGGTATCATTTTTACAAGGAGGATGTGTTGTTTCAGTCTGTATTATTACCTACAATTGAGTCACCATTAACACAATTTTTGTTTTTCTAATCTCCTGCCTCTGAAGCCTCAGGGATGGCCACGGCTGGAGATGGGACATTGGACGGAGAGGGCCAGGGATCAGAGGTGGCACCAAGCATGCTCTCTCTCTCAGGTGCCCAGCTGGCTGGCTCTTGCTCACTTGTGCAGGGGCTAACTGCTCACCATATGTGGGGTCGGGAAGGAATTTTCCCCCAGGGCAGATAGGCAGTGACCTTGGTGGGGTTTTCATCTTCCTCTGCAATCTATGGGTCACTTGCCAGGATTATCTGGGTATATTTCAGTCATTTTCCTGCCATTGCATGGGCCACAAGCACTGCCCCCCGGTCCCTCCTGTTCTCTGCCTGTGGCACAGAATAGCCTGGTCTCCTATGGGCGGTAATACTTGGTCTCATTTCAGTGGTTGGGTTTAGTGAGCGGGTGCTGAATGGGGTTGGTGGCCTGTGATGCCCAGGAGGTCAGTGTAGATGATCTGGTGATCCCTTCTGGCCTGGAATTCTACAGCTCCATGAATTACTTCTACTTCCCGAGCTCCCATGGTGGCACTGCAATTACACACGGCCCCTGGTGGCCCACTCTGGCTTAATGCCCCATTTAGACCTCACTGCTGGCGTGGAACCAGAAGAGAGGTACATGTGCCTCAGTGATGCGGGGTGCTAGCGGGTTTAATCTGCTAATTAAACCCTTCAGTTTTCCCTTTTCATCCAAAGGGGGAGCCAGAGAGGTTCTGTTCCCAGCATGTCTTCCAGATCTGGGGTTTAGATTAATGTCATCTGTAATGGTTTCACAGACATTGCAGAGAAGTAGAATATAGCATCATTGGGTTTGGGTATTTTTAAGAAACATCGGTAAGATCGTCTAACCCCTTTCATGACTGTACTTTAAGTTTTGCAGTGGATGCTGTTTAAAACCAATACAAAACAAATTCAGGTGGGGGTAGTTTCAGCATTACATTCAGTTTTTGTCACATTTTAGCATTTTTAATCCAGCAGGCAAAAAAAATTCATTATTTTCTTAAATTTAATTAATTTACTAAACTCCTCATGGTTCATTGAATTCAATCCTGTATCTGCGATCTTTCTGGGTCCATTAAGCTCATGGGGTTCGACTTCATCTCTTCTAACTCATAAAAATCTCATCAAAATGGAAATAAAATGCAATTTTGAACTTGCTAATGAAGGGAAAAAATGTTAACTTTCCAGCGCTGTTGAATTAATGGATTATCTTTGCCAAGCCACTTTAACGGGGAACTTTCGCACAGGGGCAAACTTATAAAAGTGGGAATAATTATACAAAAAGGCATTCACCAGGCCAGTAATTTTCTCTGCTTTTCCTCTACAGCTGTTGAAGATATTTATGTATGTAGCAGGATGAACACCCGCTCCAGCCCGGAAAGGGTTGGAAAAGCCCTGCAGAGGGCTGGGGCTGGGCTAGGGAGTAAAACCCTGGCTGATCGGGGGAAGTGGCTGCAGCTGGGGCCACGCCCCAGACTAAGCAACTGGGCCTTATAAGAAGGCCAGGGAAGGCAGAGGGAGGAGTCTCACTCTGACTTGAGAGGGAGACAGGCCTGGTTACTGGGGAACTCAGCTAGGGGACTTAGAGGGAGGCAGAGCTGGGGAAAGGCCGTAGGAGCTGGGAAGCCCTAGGCCAGCAACTTCCCAGGCTGCAGGGCCTAATTCTAGGCCTCCTAGGTACTGGGCTGGCAGAGGGGCAGCCTGAGGGTGGGTAAAGGCAGCCAGTCCAAACCCCTTGTTGCCTGTGATGATTGGCTGATAGACTGCAGTCCGCCCCAGGGCGTGGGGGCTAGACGGTGACTGGCAGTAGCCATGACTGAGGTGATGTGGGGGTGGGGGGAACCCAGAGAGACTGTGGGGTACTGCAGGAGGCAGAACCCTGAGATAAGGACACTGGGGTCCTGGGAGGGACAGGGGGGGCCAATGGCAAGTGGATCACTGGCCTGCAGAGGGTGCTCCTGGGTCAAAGAGCTAATTCCTGAGGATGACCAGCAGGAGGTGCTGCAGGGCTGAGTCTACACTGTGCTACAAAGTATTAAGAGCCTTTCTCCTCCTCCTATGCCTGCTTCTCCTTAAGGAGGAGCAGAGTCCTGTTTATAGCATATCCCATTCTGTTGCTAGCTGTGGAGATACTCAACCGATGTTACATATTCATTATAGCCCCATTCAGCACCTGCCCAACTTTAAGCATGGGAGTAATTCCACTTCTTTTGTTCATGTTGCATTTCCCGTCCAGATCTCTTTTCACAAGAACAGTGGTTACCACACCCAATTCCAGCTGGGCCAATTGCAACCTGCCTCCCTAATTCCCCCTGCAGTTTCAACTGGTTTTGGTGTCATCTTCAATTCCTCTCCTGAATTGTTGGGCAGTATTCCTAGGTACTATGAAAGAGCTGCTAAATTCCACCCCAGAGGTGGCTGCATTTCAGTGTTGAATGAAGTAATTTCTAGGTCCTCTACATAAATTACTTTAGTAACTTTTATGATGAAGTGTTCTCTGTAAATTCTAGGGCTATTCAAAAAAAATTCTAAGAAAGCATTTTAAACACAATTGCCTTTAAAATTATTTTCTACATTTTCATATCTATTTCTTTAATGTTTATCATTCCCTGTTTGTGTGTGTGCTTTTATTTTTCCCAAAATCTTCTTTCCCTCTTTGCTCTTTCCTTTGTTTTCCCCTCTTTTTCCCCCCACAGTCATTTTCAAAATCAATGTTTTTTCCCCCCAAAAAAAAGATTGAGGGGGGAGAGGAAAGAGGAATTTTAAAAAGGAAAGAGAAGAAAAGTTAAAGAACAAAACTGAAAACGATGTATGAAAACATTGGAAAAATGATATTGAAAATATTTGATAAAAAGAAAAAAAATATGAAACATGATTTTGTTTTCATCTCATGGGTTCAATCTCAACATCTCCAATAGTTCCATGAAATTGTTCTTTAAATCATCTCTAATAAATAGAATTGATCTCTACATCTACATATAGCTATAGAAATAATAATTTTAAACTATTCTGACAGTAATTATAATAGCCATGATCCAATCTAGCTAAAGTTAATGTCTGGCTGTGTCATGCATACAAAGGAAGGGCTGACCAGACCAATGAGTTACTGACTTCCCCTGTATTTAATTATGATCCTTTAAACACAAAAGCCTGCCTAACAAATGAGCATGTCACTAGGAAAGAAGTTGATTATATATCAATGAGACGAGGAATTCATTTGATGACCTCAGCTCAGTAGTTTTAGCCCCACCCTCCACTCCCCTTTTCTGGGGAAGTTACACATGATTGGACAAAAGGGTGGGAGGGTGTGGCTGTTTTCTAGTTGAATTTCTCAATTAGTTCTTACAGTAAGAGATTTTAATCTTTCAAAAGCTCGACTTGGACAATTCTAACTTCTGTGTGTGCTGTTGTCTTTACTCTCCAACCTCTTAGAAGTAATTTAAGTTTGGTTGTACAGAGTCCTTCACTTATTTAGCTCCACTATGTAGAGACACTGATTAAATGATTCCCAATGGAGATTTTAGGATGCAGGATGGATTTCTACAGCTGCTGATTTCCTTACTCTCTTAAATTGATCTTTGACCATGTCAGTTAATTAATTAGCTAACTAATTTTCCTCTCTGCATGCATGATGAATCTTTGTCGAGCAAAGCATGGTGAAACTCCTCAAGGTTTGGAGTCTGTCTTAGGCTTGGATAAACATCCCAAACTTTGGATGTTTGTCTCTAACTGAACCGCTGGGAAGATTGCAAGACTTGTTTTGGTCACAGCATTTCTGGCACTTGGGTTTCCAGTCCCAGATAGAACTACTGCACAGATTCCAGAGTAGATTAGGCCTTTGAGCGCAGCCTAGGGCAAAGATTGGTGTATAAGTGGCACCACCAACAGAAATAGCCCTCTATCTCTCCTTGCTCTAGGGAGGTGTTAATTTGGGCACAGCTGCAGCAATGTATGACATTGTCCATGTTGACTCAGTTGGGCTGACTATTGCATTCAGGGCAGAGCTAACCCACCACCCATTTCCACTACATGCATACAACAAAGTGGGTATTCACCCACGAAAGCTCATGCTCCAGTACGTCTGTTAGTCTATAAGGTGCCACAGGACTCTTTGCTGCTTTTACAGATCCAGACTAACACAGCTACCCCTCTGATACTTGCCACCACCCATTCTCCACCCACTCCGTACCTTCCTGCCCCACAGTGGGAATAAGTGAGCTATATCCCAGGATCCAAAGACCCTTGTGCAAGTCACAATCTACCCCTTAAATTGTAAGACACCAGGAAATGTGCTGTGACATTATTAGGAAAACAATACAATTTTGAAACAATAAAAATAAGATTTCTGTATATAGAATGGATGCTTTAGCTGGTCTTATCCATCTTTAATTTCGGTGGTTCTTTGTCTTTTAATTCTGGCACATACATATAGGGCCAGGAGGTAGCCAAAGGTTTCCTCACCTTTAAAACGGTTCCTGTATATGAATAGAGGAAGATTTTTATAGGTGACATTCTTATTTGAAACCAGTTGACCCAGCCCTACATCTAGCTCCCTGCTTTAAACGTTATGGCCAGTTTTAGATGATGAATATTCTGTCCACCCTTCACATTTATCTTTGTCACCTAAAATATCAGGAAAGACCAGCCTAAGGGCAAATTAACCTCTACAGCTTGTACTACTGTGATGATAAATAATCCCCAGCTCTTTTCACCAGTAGGTCTCATAGCACTATACAAAGGAGGTCAGTGTCATTATCCCTATTTTACACATGGGGAAACTGAGGCACTGGATGTGACATAGATGCTTTCCTTCTGACTTCCCACTTCTTGTATGTTTTTTTTGGACAACAGAGAATCATTATAATGGTTCCTTAGACAGCCTAAT
Source organism: Mauremys mutica (assembly GCF_020497125.1). Taxonomy (NCBI): domain Eukaryota; kingdom Metazoa; phylum Chordata; order Testudines; family Geoemydidae; genus Mauremys; species Mauremys mutica. Next base: position 5,665,497 of record NC_059081.1, on the reverse strand, counting down.
AAGTGTGGGTCAGATCCTGCTACCTATATTTACACTTTGCAAGCAGTCCTGCTGGTTCCTTGGAAGGCAGTGTACTCTAGTAGAGATATATGGGGGTGGATTTGGGAGACTTAGGTTCTGTTCTTGGCACAGTGTGACATTTTGGCGATGACCCAGACCAGTAAGGGGTCCTGCCCTGTAACTTTGGGCACCTTTATGTTGTGCAGCTGCATTTCAATGAATTCCCTGACACCAGTGTCCAGCCCACAAGAGCAAGGGCTCGCTCTGGTGCTCTCACCAGCCTACTTACTCCTGGCAAGGTGGCACAAACAGCCTTTCCAGACCCAAGTGTCCCCAAGCATGTGCTTCCAGAGTTCTTCAGTACCAGACCCTCGCAGGGTGCCCCTCTGGTCCCTCACTCCCCAAGGTGTGAAAACAGCCCCCCAGATGGCAGCTTCCATTGGGACAGCAAATACAGACGCGTTACACCGAAAATAACATCAAGCTGCAACCTCAGCCCTTTCACTTTCATAGTAGATAAAATGTTTCCTAATAAAAGTGACCTATTGCCTTTCAGCAGTTTCGCAGCCTACTCCCCCCCCCCCCCCCCCCCCCCCCCCCCCCCCCCCCCCCCCCCCCCCCCCCCCCCCCCCCCCCCCCCAGAGACAGGAGGGATCCAGTGTTCGTGGACAGCTTCCCACCTAGACACTGTGACCCCGATTCTGGATAAAAACCCTCGGCCCCAAACCTGCTGTTGAAAGGTCTTCTCCTTTTTTGTTTCCTCTCGGACCAGGGTGACTCTTGCGCATTCAGAGTGGGGAAACTCCTTGGACTTGATGCTTAGGAGCCACCGTGTCCTTTTCGGTTTCAAGTGCTCTCAATGGCTTTCCATTCATTCTAATGGTCTATTGTTGTCTTCTCCTGGGCTGGACAATGGATAGTTACCCTGGAGCTGGTTTTGTGTAAACCCCTGGCTCAGGAGTAACCCTGCCCACTTGACGGCTCACTGCCCTGCTGGGAGGTGGCGCTGAAGCAGCACAGATTCTGAGCAACATTTTCTATACTCTACACAGGTATAGCAATTCATAACCAGCCTGTATACATATCCCCTAATGCCCCTGAAGTTCAGAACATTACAGGCTGTCATAAAAGACTGTACTTAATATACTTTTATGGTACAGTAACACAGCATGCAGTCAGTTGGTTTAACTGCTCCTTTTGGGAGGTTGAACCTTTTGTTCTCCCCTTAGGTTGTCTGGACTCTGATTGTCACACTCCGCCACTGACTTCCTGCATAGCCTCAGGCAAATCACTTGGCCTCAGGACACTGCTGTTTCCCCTCTTACCTTTCATCCATCTTGTCTATTTAGATTGTCTTCAGGGCCCCTTCTGGAATAGCTATTCCTGATTCGCTAACACTGAATAACTTCATGTGTGGATGCTCTTAGTCGGGAATAAGGGTGCTTTATTCCAAATTAGCTTAATCCACAATAAGAGTGTCCACACATAGAGGGTGATCAGGAATAGTTAATTTGCTTTGAATTCACCCCCTAATCTTATTCCAGATTCGGTTTTGTGCGTAGACATGCCCTTACTGCGTGTGTTTGTACAGGGCCTAACGCCCTGGGTCCCCAGTCTTGGCTGAGGCCCCTACGCACAATAGTAGAAGTAGAATTAAATCCAGTCCAGAAGTAGAATTAACTCTGTCTAAGCTGGCTGCGCAAAATTATAGGCGACTGAAGGAGCTCGAGATTATGGATCTCACATGGTCATTCCATTCCAAATCTTTGCTACTAGCAAACTGTCAGCTCTGGCAAAACCAACCTAATGTCACCACTTGTAGGCGCTGTGTCCCAACTTTCTCCCACCGCAGAGCCGGTGTGTGGTGGGTGAAAATAGGCAGAACTTTGGGTGAACAATCCCCTTTCTTGTTGGCCAATTCAGCTCAACCAGCACAGGGGGTGCAGTAATTTGCTGGCAGGAGGGAACTCATGCAAAGGGCTGTGTATCTGAGGCACAGTGTCTACTAGGACAACTCAGTCTGGCCATCTCCTATGATTTAATCACAAATATTGTAGTATTTGCTCTCTTTCTTAAAGTCTGAGCTCCTGGAGTTGTGAATATATGAAATCTCTTTTCATTGAAAGAAGAATATATTTTAGCTTTTGTAATCACAGAACAAATCTTGAAAACATGACCCAAGGGTACCCTAAAGGCTCAGAGGCAAATAAAAAGAACCCCCAAATGATGATTTTTTAAAAAAAAAATTACATAATTTTTAAGCCAACCTCACGGTTTTTGGGGACGCTGATGCATGAGTTTTGAACACTTGAGGTTGACAACACTGACAACTGGTGAACTAGTACGGACTATTTACCACTGCTTGCTCCAATCTAGGCCAAAAGTCACCATCCAGTTGTTCCCGTAGCAACAGCAATTAAAACCAAGTGTAATTTTTGCAGCCTTTGCTTTGATCCCAGAAAAATCCCCTTATGTTGCTCCAAGGGCAAGGCAAGTGCAGGGAGTCCTGTCCATGCAGAGTAACCCAAATGCCCCCATTCATTTTTATTCCATCCAATGTGTCTCAGCTTTTGTGTTCTCGTCTTTTCTCCCACCCCTGTCAGACACCGATTATATTAGTTCTATGTTTTCATCTTTATTAATTGCAGAAATGTGACACAATTACCTCTGCCCCAGCCACACCTGGTTGGCTTGCCACATGGATATTTAATTATGCTGCTGAATGATGCCAATTGACTTGGGTCCTAATTATTAAACGATTTACCAATATAATTATGTGGTTTATGTCAAGCCACTGATGATAACTCAGTCTAGCCTGATAAATCGTTTTTCACAACTGTACGTTGCTACATCAGGGCTTTTGCTCATAATTGCTGGGCTTTGCGCTTGGATGGGAGCCGTGAAGACTCTTGATTTGAAAAGAACCATGGAATTATTGGTTATATAGCTGTGGGAAGCAGTGAAGTCTAGTAGCTAGAGAAGGGGACTAGGACCCCTGGGTTATTCATGGAGTCCAAGGCCGGAAGGGACAACTGCGATCACCTAATCCAACTTCCTGCATAACCCAGGTTCTATACTTGACTCTGCCACTGACTCACCTCTGGGCAAGTTGGTAAACTGAGGCTTAGGCAGGTTCTCTATCTGTACCGCCAGGATAATATTTCTCTCACAGGCGCATCATGGGGCTTAACTGAATAACAACTCCAAAGTGCTGCGGGATGCGTGACTTAGCAAGAACGTCCCACATTACTTCTCTCCATTCACTAAGCCCCTGACCTCACCCCTGAGAGCTGTCCAGGCCAAAAATAAACAGGAAGGCTGAGATTTGCAGATGTGACTGGTGATTTGCTGGGGGGGTGGGAGGGGGACGAACTTAAGGCACATAAAGGGCCTGATTTGCTGAAAGTGTTAAGCACCCGCCCTCTGAAAATCAGGCCCCTTTTTTCTTGGGCTGAGCCCCCCGACATCACTAGTCGCTTTGAAACATCTTGGGCTAACTTCTGCTGCAGGCACAATGGGCTCTGTCTAACTGGGACTGAGCGGGAGCTGGGTGGGACCCAGTCAATGCAGGGCTAATGCAAGTGGGTAGCCTGCAATGGCCTCCAATTTGCAGGGGATGCTTCCCCCATGCTGCTGGGATGGCTGGCAGAGAGGAGGGCAGCCCTGGCTCTGTTCTCACCCCATCTTTCCCTGCCCTTACAGGGGGCTTTTAGGTCCACCCACAATGTCAGACTCCCCCAGGTACCGGGTGAGGAAGAGAGGCCCCTCCTCCCTCCTTGCACAACTGAGCAAGGACAGGCGGCATCGAGCCCCGAGTATTATAACTGGCTCGAGTGCTCTCCCTTCGTAGACTAAAGTAATGTCTGCAAATATTGGGCCAGTAAATTATCTCTGCCGAGCCCGGGACAGTTGTAACTTCTAAAATAATTGCACCTCAGCACTGCACCAGCCATTCATTACCAGGGCTTGCTTTAGCGGCGCTTTCGGCCAAGTTAATTCAAGATGTGTCTTGATGTACTGTCGTTTAAGACCATGACTATAACTATACGGGAAATCATTCTGGCAAGTGTATTATGCTGAGTTAAAACGCATTACCTTAAATCATATGCCCTTACGCACAGCACTGCAGTATTTGAATACATTACATTCCTCGAGCGTTGGCTGGGGAGCCAGCGTGAGAGAGGAGGTGAGGGAGCGAAAGGTTTCTGGCGAGCTCCCTGTCTTTACAAGTGAGAATCAATATTATTATTTAGACCACAGTAAGGGCCAGAGGCCCCAGCTGAGCTCAGGTCCCCGCAGGGCTATCCTGATATGTGGCAAGAGACCATGTGTATTGTAACAGGAGGGTCTATGTGTAAGGGGACCGTTGCCCCCTTACTAACATTCAGTGGGGGTGTTTTGGTTGGCCAGCTCTCATACTAAAAGGCAGGGAGGTCCTGTCCTGTCCTCCATGTGAGCTGGAATTGCCTAGGTCAGACAGAGTGGAGTGGAACTAAGGAGAAAACAGGGACCCAAGCTGAGCTGGGGAGCAGAGCCGGGCCAGATCCAGAAGGGTCAGAAAAGCAGCCCAGGAAGCAGCTCAGAGCTGGGAGCAGAGTCACAGAAGCAGCCCACAGAGCAGACCCTGTGCTGGGAGCAAGGCTGCAGCCACAGAACCAGAGACACAGCCCAGAGAGAGCAGATCCTGTGCTGGGAGCAAGGCTGGGCCAGCCAGAGAGACAGCTCAGGGAGAGCAGATCCTGTGCTGGGAGCAGGGCTGGGCCAGCCAGAGACACGGCCCAGGGAGAGCAGATCCTGTGCTGGGAGCAGGGCTGAGCCAGCCAGAGACACGGCCCAGGGAGAGCAGAGCCTGTGCTGGGAGCAGGGCTGAGCCAGCCAGAGACATGGCCCAGGGAGAGCAGAGCCTGTGCTGGGAGCAGGGCTGAGCCAGCCAGAGACATGGCCCAGGGAGAGCAGATCCTGTGCTGGGAGCAGGGCTGAGCCAGCCAGAGACACGGCCCAGGGAGAGCAGATCCTGTGCTGGGAGCAGGGCTGGGCCAGCCAGAGACACGGCCCAGGGAGAGCAGATCCTGTGCTGGGAGCAGGGCTGGGCCAGCCAGAGACACGGCCCAGGGAGAGCAGAGCCTGTGCTGGGAGCAGGGCTGCAGCCACAGAGCCACAGACACAGCCCAGGGAGAGCAGATCCTGTGCTGGGAGCAGGGCTGGGCCAGCCAGAGACACAGCCCAGGGAGAGCAGATCCTGTGCTGGGAGCAGGGCTGGGCCAGCCAGAGACACGGCCCAGGGCGAGCAGATCCTGTGCTGGGAGCAGGGCTGGGCCAGCCAGAGACACGGCCCAGGGAGAGCAGATCCTGTGCTGGGAGCAGGGCTGGGCCAGCCAGAGACACGGCCCAGGGAGAGCAGAGCCTGTGCTGGGAGCAGGGCTGGGCCAGCCAGAGACACAGCCCAGGGCGAGCAGACTTACATATGCCTCTAAGGGCCTGCCAACCCGTTTGATTATCAGCCTCGACTGGGAAGGGGTCAAGTGACTCTCATAAAGGGCTGAGAGAACTCGGGAGCAGGAGCATCCGGAAGCAAACTGGTGCCCATAGCTGGTCTGGGAGGCGGGGGGAAGCAATGCGATGGGGAAAGGCCTCTTGGTGCCGGCAGCCTGCTTTGGTCGAGGGAGTAACTGTGACTTTTCAGGTACAAAACTCCCGAACTGGGCCTTGAGGTAAGGGCCCGATCACCAGTGTGGGGACTGTCCCGTGGGGCTCCTTGCAAAGCTCAGTTCTGGGGCCCCTACCTGGGACTGGGAGGAAGATGAGAGCAGTAGGGGAGCTGGAAGAGGTGCAGGGAAGCAGGAGGTGACTGCCCGGCTCCTGCTTCTGGCTGGTGGCTCCGCTGTCTGGCCAGCCTGGCTACTCAGCTCTGGCTCCACCCTCCGGGCTCCCAGCAGCTCTGGCCCCTGCGCTCCCCTGCCTGGTCCTGGGCTGCAGCATCCCTATGCTGATCTGGCTCTGAGTGCCTCCCAGAACTGGCACCAGCTGGCTCAGAAGATATTCTGCAAGGACGGGCAAGGGGCAGCCTGGCAGGGGACCTGAGAGGCTATTGCTGCTGGCAAAGGCCTTCCATTTGGCCTGCTGCATGTCAGCTGTTCCTTCCAGCTCCCCGCTGGGGGTTCCCCTGTAAAGCCCTGCTACCCAGCTCCTGCCAGCTCCAGCCCTCTTACTCCCTGGCTGCCAGGTGGCCCCCTTCCCTCCCAGCTGCAGAGCATCTGCCAAGCCAATGGGGTGCTCAGAAATGGCTCCGCATGGGAACGCTGAAGCCGGGACCAGCCAGGGGAGTGCGGGAGCGGCCAGGAGCCTGGAGTGGAGCTGGGGCCAGGTAGCAGGTCCATCCTTACAGCAGAGCCCCCAGCGGGGAGCAGGATGGAGCAGCTGTCATCCTGCAGGCCAGATTGTGTTTACAGGGGCCTCCTCGCTACTTCAGGGCCCTGAGATTGTATGGCTTGCAAGTGCCTAAAACTGCCACTGGTGAATGAACCTCTGGGTTAGCCAGCTCAGAAATGGCTGCCCCTTGAAACGCAGCGTGTCCAATAGTCCTTCCTGAGGACTAGAGCGACATAGGAAACAGTTTTTTCCTCCTAAGAACATTTTTGAGATCTGGAAAAAAGTTCACTGTCCCAAATTGGGATGGCATGTGAAAATCGCAAATATTTCCAGAGACTGAAACACCCCCCCCCCCCGCAAAAAAATCCAGTCTGGGTCAATTGCAACGTTTCCTTTTGAAAATTTCAAAATATTTGGTTTTGAGTTTGAATATTTTCCATTTTAAAACCATTTTTAGTCTAAATGTACTAAAATTTCAAAACAAGACTTTTTGTGACTCAGAAAACCCAAAGTTTCTGGTGCGAAAATGTTGAAACGGGCCGTGTCGACAACGTCAAAAAGTGCCAAAAATGTTTCAAGTTGGGAGATTACGTCGAAACTGACCCTATTCCACAAACCGTTTCAGTCTTGATGAATCAGCATTTTTCTGCAAAAAACAAAACAAAGTTGGTCCATAGAAAAATTCCCAACCAGCTCTGCTGAGGCCTAGATCCGGGACTGATGGGAAATGAATTGGTCAGCTAGCCCAAATCGGATGGAGAACGACCCAAAGTGGGCCATGGGCATTCTCGGCAGAGAGCTGGCTGCATCAGAGTGGTTGCCCTCAGAGAAGCATAACCAGACCTTCCTTCTTTCAGAACCGATTATGACAGGTTCAAATGTATTCAATGCCTGCCACTAAGCACCCTCCCCCAGGCACTGGGACTGCTCATCTCAAGCCTCACCAACATGAGTAAGTGTCCTTTGATGTGTGTACAGCACCTACCACAATGGGCTACCAGTTCCTGATGGGCCTCTACGTTCTTTGGCAATAAAATTATATCATAATATGGACAGTAATAATAATAAGGATCCCACAGTCCAGCCTTAGATGTAGAGTATAAAATAGTATCTGCTTTAGGCACAAGGACAAGTTAATGCTGCCGCAGCAACATTAAGTTTTTCATTTCTTTTTTTAATATACTAACTGTGCTATCTTAATGGAAACATAATGACCTCCTTAGCTACACTGCATTTATAATGCCGCATTGCTAAATCTATATTTCACACCTTATTACAGCCTTTTCTGTTCTAAAATGGTTAAAGTCATAAACCATGTTACGAAGCTGTTGTACGGATGGTCCTGATCAGTCAACAACAATCTATACCAGGGTGACATGGGACACCTTACAATATTGCATTTAGACCACAGTACAGAAAACGGCATCATCCTTCTATCCCCGCTGGCCAGTATTCTGAATGGAGGGTAGCTGAGGGGTGTATTCCCTAGATAAAAGCCCTCACCATTCATTCCTCCTTTATCAGCTGCGTCTCCTCCTGCCATCGTCACAGACTCAGCTCTGTTGTCCTTTCGTATTGGCGTTTGCAGGTGATGGAATGCAAGTGACAAGTGGTTCATCTGTGTGACTCAAAGACTTGCCTCATTTCCAGCGACGGGGCAGCTGCGATGTCTCTGCAGACTGGGGTTGCCAGAACAATTCCAGCATCAGGAGAGGAGTGGGAAGATCAGATCCGTGGGATGATCAGTTTGTTTCAGCACCCATGAGAACATGGAGGGCTTAATCCTGCACAGTGGGGAGTATTGGACAAGGCAAAGCAGTGGAGAGCCTAACGTGGCATTAAAGAGAATGCACCCCATAGATATTCCTGTCAAGCAGCAGAAGTTCAAACATGCAACTTAGTGCTTCCCCATTCTCCTCCCACACCCACGTTTTGATCCTGTGTTATCCAAGGAAGGGAATGGGCAGGTGGAGTGCACCTGGCACTTAACATTGATCTGCCCCTACAAGTGGCCAGTGTGTGTCTCCAGGACCGGCCAGGGAAGTGAAACACAAAAGACTCTGCAGTTGCGTCAGTGAGAAAGATACTGGTTTGCTTGTGACGACAATAGGAACTGGTCGGCAATGTTCAGCCAGACAGCGATGCCAAGAGGGATTGTACAGAATAACAAACAAGCCAAATACCAGAGGGGTAGCCGTGCTAGTCTGCATCCACAAAAACAGCGAGGAGTCTGGTGGCACCTTAGAGATCTGTTAGTCTTCTGGTTTCCACCAGACTCCTTGTTGTTTTTTAAACAAGCCAAAAGAGGTGCCGGTGCGAGCAGTCGGTCATCTTGGTTTGTGTTTTACAGAGAGTGAAAGGATCCAGGTCTGAATGACAGAAGGCTGCCAGACTACCAATCTGTAAGGAGAGCTCCCATCCCAATTGGGTGGTTTCAGTGTCCAGTCACTCTTCTTGGATCATCTACAGATCACCATATATAAGCACATCCTATCAGACCTTTCCCAAGTCCCTGCTGTCCCACTATCCTACCTGCTTGAAAACTTCCTGTGACCCAATAACTCACTCAATAAACTGTTTGCACCATATAACAATGCAGAGATTTTTACTCTCCGTCCCTTTTTCAGTCTCACCTGCGAACCTACCATTTTCTCTTTACTTCGCCTTTTCATTTCTTACTGCTTTTTGCTACAATGAATATCATCATAATAGTGACATTCTTACTATTTCCAAAGCACTGCTCATCTACCAACCTCAAAGTGCTTTACCAGAGTAGGTGAGAATTATCAGATGCTATAACTGAGGCTAAGAGTTAATCATGGGTATTTTTAGTAAAAGTCATGGGCAATAAAAAAAATTCATGGCCTCGTGACCAGTCCATGACTTGTACTATATACCCCTGACTAAATCTTAGGTGTTCTGGGGAGCTCTGGGGGCACTGTGGGTGCTGGGGGGGCCACCAGGGCACTGCTAGTGCTGGGGGAGGCTCCCGGAAGCTCGTGGGGGGCTTTGGGGCACCCGCTGCTGCTCAGAGGGTGCTCCGGGGTGCCCACTGGTTCTTAGGGAGGGTGCTCTGGAGCACCCACTGGTGCACGGAGGGGGATCTGAGGTGCCCACTGGAGCTTGGGGGTGGACAATGGCACGGGATCACCACAGCTGGCTGCCACCAGCCCCAGAACCATTGGGGCTGCTGGGGGGCAGTCCCAGGACCACTGCCATTGCTGTTGCTGGCAGGGAGTGCCTCGGGACTGCTGCTGTTGCTGGGATGGGGCCAGGGGGCAGCCCAGGACTGCCACAGTTGCCTGGGGGGAGGAGGGGTGCAGCTGGCCCCAGGACTGCCCAAGCTGCTCGGGCGACCCCTGGGGTCAGGTGCACCAGCAGGCTGCAGAAGTCATGGCAGTACTGGAAAGTCACGGAATCCGTGACCTCCATGACAGACTCGCAGCCTTAGCTATAATAGGTAGATTGAATCCCACTTCAAACTCTTGGATCACCAACCATGTGATGCTGCCATCCGATCACAAGTTCTCATTTCTAGAGCTGGGCAGGACATTAGTTTTCCCATCCCATGAATTTTTTTGAGATATTGAAATAACATTTTGGTCCAAACTGGGACAAAATGTTGAAATCTGAAAAAACTTTATGAACCAAAAAATTTTTTAAAAAAAAATGGTTCAGGTCAATTGAAACATTTTGTTTCAATATTTTTGACCATGTAAAAAACATTATTTTCCTCTGATTCGTTTCAATTTCAAAATGAAAAGTCATTGCAAACCAGGAAACTGGAATTTTTCATTTTGAAATTATCAAAATGAGACGTTTTGATAATTTCAGAACTTTTTTTCCCCCACCTTTTCTTTTCAAGTTGAGCAATTTTTTGAAACCAGCCCTTTCCTGGGAAACGTTCTGGTTTTGAAAAATTGGCATTTGGAACCAAAAAAGTTTGATGAGAAAATTCCCAATCAGCTTTCCTCACATCTACCCCGTTAGCCCAAATGTGTGTGGGAGCATGGAATGAATTCGCGGAAGGGTCTCTTGCTCCTGAGGAACATCTCCTGAGAGTTCTGGTGCACTCTTCAATCCCATTGGCTTAAAGGGTGATCAGGACTCAGTCAGTCCCAAGCAGTGTCAGGTCCCCAACTTTGCAAACCCTCACTGATAAGAAAAATCTTTACTCAAGTGAGTAGCCCTATTGAAGTCAGTGGGACCATTTGTGTATGTAAAGACTACTCAGGCAAGTAAGGGTTTGCAGAATCAGGCTCTCTGTTCTTTTTCCTTGAGAAAATGTGTCCATATTAGTACGTTCCTTGAAAGATTCTGATTGATTTCAGGACTGTTAGGCTTGAGCATGGAGATAAGAACATTGTGCGAGTTTTGAGTAAAAATTCTTCCCATTGGGTTGTTCCAGGGGAGCAGAGGTGAACCTTGCACAGGGAGGGACACAACTGAGCTCTAAGTGAGTTGGCCAAAGCCACAGAGGGAGAATCACTGTCCAAACCAGGATCTCAACTCTGGACTTTGTGGCTCTCAGTCTAGTGCTCAGATCATCACTCAATTTCTGCGATCAAAGTAGAAACTTTTATTTTGGGTGGATTTACTGATAGTGAAACTTGCCTGATGGATGGCATGAGAACATAAGTCATCTGTCTGCTGAGCAGAGGCAAGTGGCGTCCAGGCCTTCTCTCCCCAGCCTACCAGTGTCCCCCTACTGGTGATGTGGGGGAGTTCACTCCAGGCTTGTTCAGTCCTTGACCCTGCTGCTGGGATTACAAGGAAGGGTTGCAATTAGAGCCAATGATGGCTTTTCTTGCGGTGGATACTTTCCCACTAGAAATGGAACCAGAGATGTCTAATCACTTCCCATTGGCCAAAAGCCATTAGTGTGCTTTGCTCCACACCATCCTGGGTCATATTTAAACCTGTGGTTTACAGGTTAAAATCTCCATGTCACCCACGACCAGTTCTCCCAGCCTCTTAAATGGGTTAAATCCCATTGGGTTTGATTCATCCCTGGGGTAACTAAACGGGCTTTAATGGGAGCCCTGGGTGCTCAGCACCTCTGACAGTCAGGGCACCTGTCTAGGATGTGGGTACCTACTTGGGCAAATTGTGGCTGAGTAACTTGATCAAGGTTATACCCTGAGTCAGTGGCAGAGCGGGCATTAGAGTCCAGGTTTCATCATAGCCTGTCCTGTGCGCTACGTTCTTGACACAGCATTAAAGCCTTTCCACTTTTCCCTTCAGATACCCTAGCCGTCATGTCTCATGTAGGCCAACTGCAGTGGAGTAACTCTGGATTTATACTGGCGGAAACAAGATCAGAATCTGGCCCTTCATTTTCATTCTCTCCATGCCTTCCTCGTCTCCCTTCTTTTCTCCCCCCACACCCCAAATTAATGCTTTGAGCGTCATCCCTCTCTTTTTTCAGTCTTTCCATTAACGACCTACCCCGTGGAAGTGCCAGAGCTAAAATATGTGTGTATGCAGATTAAACTGTTCTTCTAGCTGCTGCTAATGACGTTTGCTTCCATTTCTTATACCCTCACTGCTGAAATGACACGTGTGATCGCCTGGCTTAATAATAATCATCTCTCTCAATCTTACTAAAAACTCCTCTAGGCTTTCTGTCTCCAAGCCCATGTAATCCTGCTAATATCCTTCAGGCACCTCACCCCAGCCACTCCACTTGGTGGGAGTGGATTCTGCTTCGGATTGATCCATGTCTTTGAGACATTTGCTCTCCGAATGCTTAAAAAACATTCGCTTCCCTTAGTAAACATGCTGCCAATTAAACTGCAAGTAGAATTACTGCTGCTCTTGGTGGTCAGTGATGGGTGAGAGAGAAACACTGACTCTCTGTAGATGAGGTGATTGTGGTGGGTTCCCTCATTGTTTTGATTCAGTCTGGTGGTGTCTCACCCTGCACACTTTTAAAATCAGTATCTGTCCTTTACAATCATGTTCCTGGGCTAATTATTGCAATGCAATCCATAAGTATGGCAGAATCAAGGACTAACCTAGTTGTCTCCATGCCAAGTGAGATATGACAAATGTCCTGACATTTTCATTGACAAATCATTCAGAACAACCAGCTGGTTTTTTTTTCACTTTTATTTCTCTAGTTGGAAAAAGTTCACAGGGCTACAGTAGATTCTCAGTGATCACTTATATCTGGAGCCAATAAGAGGGATAATTTGCTATGCATCTTTCCAAAGCGTGGGTGCAAGCAATTCAAAGCGACATCCAGACTTGCACCAATAATAAGCTTCTTGGTGTCAGTCTAGTTCCTAATGCACTGGAATGGGTTACCTAGGGAGGTGGTGGAATCCCCATCCTTAGAGTTTTTAAGGCCCAGCTTGACAAAGCCCTGGCTGGGATGATTTAGTTGGGGATTGGTCCTGCTTTGAGCAGGGGGTTGGACTAGATGAGCTCCTGAGGTCTCTTCCAACCCTAATAGTCTATTCTATGATTAATGGCTTTGTGTCTACAAACCCACTACGCGGCAGGGGATGACTGGCTGGTGCCTGCTTTGGAGAGTTAGCACTGGGGTATAGGGTGACCAGATGAGAGGAAGAAAATATCGGGACACATGGGCGGGGCGGGGGGTCGCCGGCAGAGAAAAAAAAAAGCGTAGTGCTGCCGGCTAAGCAAAAAAACCCGCCTAAATATTGGGACAGTCCCGATTTTATCGGGACATCTGGTCACCCTAGTGGGGTAGCAGAGGTTGCATCCGTGGTCGTCTGTTGGCAAACTGTCTCTCTAGTGATGGCTCTCTTTGCTGATCGCTAAATGCTTGATCCAAAGCCCACTGAAGGCAAAGGGAATCTTTCCGTTGACTCCACTGTGCTTTGGGTCAGGCCCTATGTGAATGTAAATGAGCTTGATCTTTTTCACATTTTCAGAATGGTTTGTTTGAGGGAGCAAACGAATAATCTCTGCTTATTTACATTTGTTTTAGGTTATAAGTAACCTTCCCCCTCCTTGTATGGACCCATATTTCAGGATACAAGATGCTTTGTCAATATATTTAACTGTTTATGAATGAGCCCTTTGGAAATGTGATCAGATGAAAGACACTCACAAGTCTGATTAACTAGCAAGGATCTGGGCTGAAAGTGACACAAACCAGCCTACAAGAGGTGTGGGGAGCCTCATCTGTCTAGTCTAATTAGATTGTGGGTTTGTTGAACCAGGGCTGTCTCTTACTCTGTGTAAGGGCAGCACCTAACTCAGTGGACACCTGAGTAAAGCTGGGTGAATTTTTTCAGTTGAAACTTATTTTCGGTGAATAATTCAGTTTCAGCAACACCGAAAGGCTTTGCACATTCATGTTGGTTTTGCTGAACTATTTTAGTTTAAAAAAATACATCATTTTTGTTTTCATATTTTCAAAACCAACAATTTTGATTTTTTTTTTTTGGTTTGAAACAAGTTTGCCTTTCAAAATTCCCTTTCATTTTCGTAAAGAAACAATTGAAAATGTTTTAAAATGCTCCAAAGCAAACCGAGACATTTCATTTTGGGTCAAACGAAACCTTTTGTTCAGTCAGAATATTTTTAAGCTCTTCAATTTGGGAAAATTTCAAAAAAAAATTCATTTGTGATTTGACACGAAGCAGCTTTTTGTGTTTTTCATAATGGCCAGCGAACTGAAAAATCCATTATGTGCACAGCTCTCGCCCTAACCTCGGTGGATGCCGCAAGACAAAGATGTAAAGTAACTAATGGTAATAATAGTAGGAAGCATCACCCACCCTTCATTAGTCAAGGCCTCTGTCATGCGGATTCGTGGGACTGAGAATGAGGAAAGGGAAATGACTTTGAGGATCCTGGAGAGAAAAAAATACTGCCTTTGGTGAAAGCAGCGCCAAACTCTGATCCTTTCTTGGGTGGGATATCTGGCAGGACAGATTTCAGACTCGTACCAATGTTAACAGAGAAATTACAACCTCCTGAAAATATACGTCTGTCATAGAAATGGCCATGCTGACAGGCCCCGGCTTTCAGTGGTGCAGACAGGGTCCCTACAGTGATGGTGCTGCTGTGGGCAAGGTCACCTTGTGGTTTTTTCTATGTCTGTAACCCTCCATTGGAAGGGCTTAATACAGGCGCCTACTTTCCAATGTGCCGGGGGCTGCTCGACCCCCGGCTTTGTCCCAGGCCCTGTCCCCACTTCACCCTTTTCCCCAAGGGCCTGCTCCTTCCCCGCCCCCACCCCACCGCTTCTCCCAAGCCCCCACCCCACCCTGCCTGTTCTCACCCTGTTCTTCCCCCGAGCGTGCAGGGCCCTCACTCTTCCACACACACACACCCGAGCCTCCTGCATGCCACAAAACAGCTGATTGCAGCAGATGGGAGGTGCAGGGAGAGAGGGGGGGAAGCACTGATCAGCGATGCTGGGGGGGAAGAGGGGAGCTGAGGGGGTCGGCGCCTATGGGTTTTAACATATCTGTCTCATTTAAACACACAGAGCTGAAAGTTGGTATATAAGCTGCCTGCCTAGATAAGAGCTTTTTGGTCTGAAATCCCTTACCTTGTCCATCGATAGGCTGTCAGCAAAAGAAAATGGAACTTCGGCCCCATTTCCCATCTGTTTTTCCCCTTAAAGAACAAGACTGAACTCTGCTGCACATTCTTATTTTGCAGATCGTGCATCAATTGCTCCCAAACAACAATGCAGTACGAGGTTGTGCATCTGGGGTTTCAGATGATAGACTGATCTGGTTTGGGCATCTAGAAAAGGGGCAGCTTGGGGTCCTGAATCCTACAGTGGAGTGAAGACAATGACAGGCTTGCAAACCAGACGGTTTAAAAGGAGCCACGCTCCAGAACTGAGACTGATGAATATCTGAGACTGCTGCACTGGGCAACACAGCATGAGGAAGAGGTGAGCAGCCCTCAGTGGTGAAAGAACAGGTTAAGGACTATTTAGAAAAGCTGGACATGCACAAGTCTGTGGGTCCAGATCTAATACATCCAAGGGAGCTGAGGGAGTTGGCTGATGTGATTGCAGAGCCATTGCCCATTATTTTTGAAAATCCGTGGCAATCGGGGGAGGTCCCGAGCTATTGGAAAAAGGCAAATATAGTGCCCATCTTTAACAAAGGGAAAAAAGATAACCCAGAGAACTACAGACCAATCAACCTCACTTCAGTCCCCAGAAAAATCATGGAGCAGGTCCTCAAGGAATCCATTTTGAAGCACTTGGAGGAGAGGAAGGTGAACAGGAACAGTCAACATGGATTCACCAAGGGCAAGTCATGACTGACCAACCTGATTTCCTTCTATGATGAGATAACTGGCTCTGTGGATATCGGGAAAGCAGTGGATGTGATATAGCTTGACTTTAGCAACGTTTTTGATACGGTGTCCCACAGTATTCTTGCCAGCAAGTTTAAAAAGTTTGGATTGGATGAATGGACGAGAAGGTGGATAGAAAGCTGGCTAGATTGTTGAGCTCAACGGGTAGTGATCAACGGCTCGATGTCTAGTTGGCAGCCAGTATCAAGCGGAGTCCCCCAGGCGCCAGTTTTGTATAACATCTTTATCAGTGATCTGGATCAGTGGTCTCCAAAGTGGGGTGCGCAAGAGGATCCTTCGGGGTGCGCCACCGGAGCAGCGCCGCTTTTTTTATTTTTCCCCTCCCTCGGCAGTTCGGCTGGGAGTCTGAGCGGCTTTTTTTTTTTTTTTGCTTCGACAGTTCGGCCAGGAGCAGGGGGTGCTCAAACATTTTTTACTGATGGGGTGCACAATCAAATAAGTTTGGAGACCACTGATCTGGATGATGGGATTAATTGCACCCTCAGCAAGTTCACAGATGACACTAAGCTTGGGGGGAGAGGTAGATATAGGGGATGGTAGTGATAGGGTCCAGAGTGACCTAGACAAATTGCGGGACTGGGCCAAAAGAAATCTGATGAGGTTCAACAAGGACAAGTGCAGAGTCCTGCACTTAGGAGGGAAGAATCCCATGCACTGCTACAGACTGGGGACCCACTGGCTAAGCAGCAGTTCTGCAGAAAAGGACCTGGGGATTACAGTGGACGAGAAGCTGGATATGAGTCAGCAGTGTGCCCTTGTTGCCAAGAAGGCCAACGGCATATTGGGCTGTATTAGTAGGAACGTTGCCAGCAGATCGAGGGAAGTGATTATTCCCCTCTATTTGGCACTGGAGAGGCCACACCTTGGAGTATTGCATCCAGATTTGGTCTGCCCACTACAGAAGGGATGTGGACAAACTGGAGTTCAGTGGAGGGCAACGAAAATTATTAGGGAGCTGGGGCACATGACTTATGAGGAGAGGCTGAGAAAACTGGGGTTATTTAGTCTGCAGAAGAGAAGAGTGAGGGGGGATTTGATAGCAGCCTTCAATTACCTGAAGCGGGGGCTCCAAAGAGGATGGAGCTCGGCTGTTCTCAGTGGTGGCAGATGACAGAACAAGGAGCAATGGTCTCAAGCTGCAGTGCGGGAGGTCTAGGTTGGATATTAGGGAACACTATTTCCCTAGGAAGGTGTTTTTTAAGGCCTGGCTTGACAAAGCCCTGGCTGGGATGATTTAGTTGGTATCGGTCCTGCTTTGAGCAGGGGGTTGGACTGGATACCTCCTTCCAACCCTAGGTCTCTTCAACCCTAATATTCTGTGATCTTAGTCAGGGGCCTAATACCAGGGACATGGCCCCTGTCTGAGCTGGCTGGTCTTCAAAGTTGGCTGGAATTTTAATTCAACTGCAGAATACACGTACAACACCTAGAAGCAGAAAACAACCGTGCTGGTGATGGCGCTGGTGTTTAGTATGGTAGCACCAAAAGCCCACACTCGGGGATCAGCTGGCCATTATACCTCTGTATATGGCATTGGTGTAGACCATTACTGGAATACTGCGTATTGTTCTGAACTTTGAAACATTGGCGAGGATGCAGAAAAGCCACAAAAATGAGTCAAGGGGCTGCAGAAAAATGCCTTGCAGTGTGAGAGGGGAAACGCTCAATCTGTTTAGCGTCTCTAAAAGAAGACTGAGAGGTGACAGTTACAGAGTATAAGTACCGTCATGCGGAGGAAATACCAGGTACTAAAGGGCTCTTTAATCTAGCAGAGAAACAATAAGTGGAGACATGCACAACAATGGCTGGAAGCTGAAGCCAGGCAAATTCAAACTGGAAATGAGGCACAAATTTCCGTCACCATCCCGATTGATCAGTTTACATTGTCAAGACTCCTCTGTAATCTTAGGGTCTGTGGAGGGCAGCGGGGCTACACCAGCTAAGAAATCAGCCCTTAAACAACTCCAGAGTTGTAACAATTTATTTTGCAAATGTTAATCCATCTCTAGTTGCACATGTAGTTCCCAATCTGCTCACCTGTGGAACAAGGGACCTTTGCTGTCAAAGAAACACGGTCCTGCCTCTTACGCTAAAGGGGAACCTCGATTTGTTATATTACGGCTCTTACATTTTGGAGCCTAACCACGAGAGCAGGGTGAGCAGATAGATAATATATATACACGCACACACATGAGCCAGTCTGTTACAATATACCCAGACCTGCTTGTTCTATAAAGGATTTAGAGATAGTTTCAACCTGGGCTTTCCAGAAATGAATCTACAGTTCAGCTCAGAGCCGTCAGGTTTGCCATGCATCATTAAAGGTAAAGTGAGCGGCTCAAAATATGCCCCAGAGATGGTTTGGGAGTTGAGCTGCATAAACTGATTTACCTATAAAAATACCCCTCAAATTCCATCCAGGCTCAAAGCCAACCTGGGGGAGAGACCAGATCTAACCAGGCCACACGGGGGCTGTTTTATAAAGTGCTGCCACGTTAATTCAGAGGGACAGACCATCGGTTCTCGGTTTGCACCAGTGTAAAACTGCGTGCGGGTGCCCCACAGACTGAAAATTCAGCAGGTGCGGGTTCCGGCTGCCCCCGGCTCCTCCATCCCAGCAGTCCTAGACAAGCGGCAGTGCTGGTTGGGGCGGAGGCAGGCTTGGCAGCTGCACTGACACAGAGCATCAGTTGTGCAGCAGCCAGGAGCAGGACTCTTAGGGAGCCTAAAACCAAAGCTGCCCCCAGGCAAGCAGAGCAGACCCTTGATTGAAGTCAGTCCTAGAGTGCAGGGGGCTTGGCGGGTGCAGAGAGGGCCATGTGCTGGGACCACTCGTCCCCTTTTCTCCCTGAGCCTCAGCCAAGTTTATCCGGGCTGGATTTCTCTCCTGCTTTGTCAGGAGGGCTGGCGTGCCAAGCTGCCATTGCCTCCCTGACAAGGCACAGACAGCAACCACAGACGCGCCTTTGACACCCTTTCATCTTGCGCTGACACTCCCTCAGCCCACCTCTCCGGGGAGCTGCCTGGAGAGCGCTCTGATCTGACACGGCGCCGACGTCTCCACAGGCTCGCGATTGACGTGGCTGTTCCTTCATCTCGTCTTTGCTCCAGCTCCGCGGATTCACGTTGATGTTGCCGGGGGAACGTTAGGAGGACGTCACGCTGGGGAGGTGGCAGGTTCGCAGGACGTGCTGATATAAACAATTACTGCACACGAGCTGTATGTAGCTGGTTCTAAGAAGTTTGCATCTTCTTTGCTTCCTGTTTACACCATTAGCTGCTCTATTAATAATAGCCAGCTTTTCATCCATAGCCAAGTGCTTTACATAAGAGGCATTATTATCTTCATTTCACAGATGGGGAAACTGAGGCACAGAGCAGTAAAGTGACTTGTCCAGGTTCACCAAGCAGGTCAGTGGCAGAGGCAGGAATAAAACCCCAGTCACCTGAATCCCAGTCCAGCATAATATGTGCTAGCTCACAGTGCCTAGAACTCTGTTATGCTTTGGAGTGTGGCTTCAGATCCATATTGATCCCACTGCAAAGTGTAGGAGGGGGTTGGACCTTGCTTTCTGCTTCATCCACATTATAAGCCTCACGGCCACCAGCACAATTCAGATCAAGGGCCTGATTTCAAACACCACCAAAGCTTGGATGTAATTGGATCCATGGTTTCACTTCAGGCCGATCTGTTTTACAAAATGATTACCTGATCCCACGATTGCCAAACTCTGACGTTCAAAAATCATGAGTCAGCCTCCTCCAAAATCCCCCCAAATCAGATTTGCTTAAACAGATTGAAACATTTTGGAAAAAAAAAATGTTGCGTTCTTTTTATTCCCTTCCACGCTTGGGTGATATTTCCAAGTTCCTCTCTGCAGTCACAAGGACTAACACATACTTGTTTTTAATGCAAGCTGAGTTTCTCATGTAATCACCTGCCATCAGGAGGTGGGGATTTAAGAAAAACACCAAGTTTCCCAAGACTCACATTAAAGCTGTGAGAGTTGGCATCACAGTGGTCCTGCAGCCTCCTTACTCGCTTGATTAAATCCACTGAGGCCAACTCAAGGACTAATTATGCAAATCAAGGGTTTGCAGAACTGGACCCTGGAGTTAAATTGTTTATTATAGTTGCATGCACTTCAGTACAACTCCAGCTGACTAAAAAGCCCAGTTAAATAATGTTTGCTTAGATTTTAAACTCTTTGGGTCAGAGAATACATTTTTATTATGTACATATAGAGTGCCACAATTTATAGATTCATAGAATTGAAGGCCAGAAGATCATCTAGGCTGACCTCCTGCATGTCACAGGCCCTTAATTCATCCAGTTTCCCCTCTATTGAGCTCAATAACTTGTTTGACTAAAGCATAAATTGTGTTTGGCCAAGGCATATCTTCCAGAAAGATATCAGTGTCACCAATGCCACATGCAAAGGTCAAATCAGCTCCGTACCCCTGCTCCATTGTTAACACATCCAAGCGCCGGTGGGTGCTAAGACGCAGCCTTGCTTCATACTAAACTCAGATGTTGTTTCGTTTTCATACTGGGTGATTGCCTTCGTTCCATCATGGAACTCCTTACGGAGGGAGAGGACCTTCTGTGGACAGCCAGTTTTCAACGGGATCTTTAAGATGCCATTCCTGCTAACCGTGTCAAAGACCTTTTCTAGGTCAGTGAATGCTGCATAGAGAGGTGGCTTTTTTCTTGCCACAAGTGCAATGTGAAGGACATATCAGTAGTGGAGCGTCCAGCTCTGAACCCACACTGGCTCCTTTTCCTGGGTACTAGATGTATTAAGACATATTTTGTTTGAATGTGCCCTAGTTACCAGATTGCTCTGTATGACAGCCCTGTCCTCCTCATTATTTACTAGTCCACCAGTCTGTGTCTGAGCTGCAAATTTTATCAGCAGTGAGTTTATATTTACTTCGAGATCACTGATGAAAATGAATAGCATCAGGCCTAGTACCAAGTCTTGCGGCACACAAGAAACACCCCCCATTCGCTGATGATTCCCCATTGGCAACTCCTTTTTCACAGAAAAGGGAGCAATGGTCTCAAGTTGCAGTGGGGGAGATCTAGGTTGGATATTAGGAAACACTATTTCACTAGGAGGTGGTGAAGCACTGGAATGGGTTCCCTAGGGAGGTGGTGCAATCTCCTTCCTTAGAAGTTTTTAAGGCCCAGCTTGACAAAGCCCTGGCTGGGATGATTTAGTTGGGTTTGGTCCTGCTTTGAGCAGGTAGTTGGACTAGATACCTCCTGAGGTCTCTTTCAACCCTAATTTTCTATGATTCTATGATATGTCAGTTAGGCAGTTCTTGATCCATTTCATGTGTGCGTCATTGATGTTGTTAACATTATTTTTTTCAATCAGAATATTGTGCAATGCTAAGTCAAAGTCTTACAAAAGTCTATTACCTCAACACAGTTGCCTTTATCAACCAAACCCATAATCTCTCCAAAGAATGAAATCAGGTTTGTTTGACAAGACCTATTTTCTATGAAACCATGTTGACTGGCAATAGTTATATTAATATCCTTTTATAGTATTATTATTATTATAGTAGATTATATCACTATCCATTAATTCCAGTCCTGTCCTTTGCCAGAGCTTCGCTGCTAAAATCTCTGAAGAGTCCATTCACATTGACCTGTTCCAGCCCTGGGCCACTGGGTAGTTAGCTGGAATCTCCTTGCCAGGCAACTCCAGGCTGCTGTGGGCCAGGGCCAGGCACTGAAACTGAAAATAGGGAGCCTTTATTTCCTGTCATCTCCATTCCCACCCTGCTGGGCCCAGGCTGTGTGGAGGAGGAAGCTACTTGATTCAAATACAGCTGGCACAAAAGCTAGACTTGGGAAGAATAGGAAGGTGGAGAATAAGTTGGGAGAAGGAGCCTTTTGGCATGGGGGAGACTAGAACTGGCTAGAGGAGACTGGGAATGGGACCTAGTGATGTGGTTGGACTTGTGTGTTCGTCATGTTTGGGGACCCCAAACTGAAACCCTTTGGTTTGAGTGGGGGAAGTGCTGAGCGCACACAACTGAACCTAAAGTCAATGGGAGCTGTGCCTTGAACAGATAAAATGCTACATAATGCTAAGTACTCTGAGAAATCAGGTCCTACGCGTCATAAATTGGGCATCCAGACTCAGTGGGTTCTTTGAACCATAACATATCTGTGGCTCCGTTTCCCATCTATATAATAGGGATAATAATAGCCCCTCAGCTCACAGGGATGTCATAAAAATAAATTCATTAATATTTGTGAAGTACTCGGATACTCTAGTGGTGAGTGCCGTAGAAAATCCCATGAGGATATTAATAACTATCTTCATAGCAGGGTTTAAATAGCCTGCGGTAAATAAGGCCCTGGCTTATCAGTTCCACCCCAGATCACTGCTCTGCATAACACAGAGCTCAATAACTTGTTTGACTAAAGCATAACACAGAGCATTTACAGATGTTTATAGTGAAATCAAGTAAAAGTTTATGTAACAAAGCAGAGAGCTTCAAGGAGTAGCACATAGAAGTATTGGAAACAAATGGTTACAGATTAAATGAAATCATAGCACGCATTTGGGGAAAGAGAGGGGTCTTCATTAAAAGGGTGAATGGTGACTCAACACAATGAATATTAACAACAGAAGGGAAAGGACTGCAAGCCAGGGTCTTGGAACTGTTAGAAACTATCTTTGAGAACTCATGGAGGACCGGTGAGGTCCCGGAGGCCTGGAGAAGGGAAAACAGAATACCCGTCTTTAAAAGGAGGAACGAATAGGACTCAGGATATTATAGATCAGTTAGTCTAACTTCAGTACCTGGGAAGCGACTGGAACAAACTATTAAACAATCAATTTGTAAGCACCTAAAGAATAATACGGTTATAAGGACTAGCCAATATGGATTTGTAAAACACAAATCATGACAAACCAACCTAATTTCATTCTTTGGCAGGGTTACTTGCCTAGTGCATGGGGGGAACCAGTAGACATGATATATCTTGATTGTAGTAAGGCTTTTGGTACAGTCCCACGTGACAGTCTCATATTCAAACTAGGGAAATGTGCTCTGGATGAACTTACTATAAGGTGGGTGCAAAACAGGTTGAAAGACTGCACTGAAGGAGTAGTTATCAATGATTAGCTGTCAAACTGCAAAGTTGTATTGTGGGATCAGTCCTGGGTTCGGTACTATTCAATATTTTCATTAATGACTTGGATAATGGTGTGGAGAGCATGCTTATAAAATTTGCAGATGATACCAAGCAGGGAGGGGATGTAGGCACTTAGGAAAACAGGACTGGAATTCCAAATGACCTTGACAAGTTGGAGAACTGGTCTGAAATCAGCAAGATAAAATTCAATAAAGATAAATGCAAAATACTTCGGAAGGAAACACTGCAAAGTACTTAGGAAGGAAAAATCAAATGCACAACTACAAAGTGGGGAAAAACTGGCTAGGTGGTAGTACTGCCTAAAAGGATCTAGAGGTTAGAGTGGGTCACAAATTGAATGTGAGTCAACAACTGGTGCAATTGCAAAAAAACCTAATATTATTCTGGAGTGCATTAAAAGGATTTACATATGTAAGACACAGGAGATAACCATCCTCCTCCACTCAGCACTGGTGAGGCCTCAACTGGAGTACTGTGTCCAGTTCGGGGCAGCACATTTTAAGAAAGATGTGGACAAACTGGAGACAGTCCAGAGGAGAGCAACAAAAATGATAAAAGGTTTAGAAAACCTGACCAATGAGGAAAGATTTAAAAAACTGGGCATGGTTAGTCTTGAGAAAAGAAGACGGATAGGGGACCTGATAACAGGCTTCAAATATATTTTATATATGAAAGGCTGTTATGAAGAGGATGAGGATAAATTGTTTTCTGTGTCCACTGAAGGTAGGACAAGAAGTAATGGGCTTAATCTGCAGTAAGGGTTAGATATTAGGAGAATCTTTCCAACTATTAGGGTAGTTAAGCTCTGGAACAGGCTTCCAAGTGAGGTGGAATTCCCATCTTTGGAAGTTTTTAAGAACAAGTTGGACAAACACCTGTCAGGGATGGTCCAGGTTTACTTGCTCCTGCCTCATCATAGGGGGCTGGACCTGATGACCTCTCAAGGTCCCTTCCAGCCCTACATTTTCATGATTCTAGAGCTGAGACTGAACTAGATATGGTCATGACTCGTAGAGTAATGCTCACCTAAAATCCTTGCTGTGCTTTACAGCCAGGCTGGTGGTGACCCTCCTTTCATGAATAAAACACACTGTCAGCTTGCCTCCTATGCAAAAGATTCTGTGAGTTTCTTTGCCCTGAGGTATCTCAGTCCCAGGACCAGCCCTAGACCAAATGGAACCCCAGGCGAGGAGCATCTTCCGCATCCCACCCCCCTCCATTTGTTAAACTTCTGAATATCTTACAGCATCCTGACCCCGATGCCCCCCAAGCCTGGCACCCCTCCTAAATCTGTCCCTGAGCAGTCCCATCCTTTGTCTTTACTCATCAGCAGCTGTTTGTTTCCTTTTGTAGATTTCCTTTCTTGTAGATTTTGCAGTTTCTCATTCTCAACGGGCTCAGTACGCAAAGAGGCCTACAGTGCAAGATGTACAATATACAGACAACCAGAGGGGGAGATAGGTGTCTGTACTTCCTGTCTGAAAGGAACATCGTTGGGGTGCGTTGCCCCCTGCTGACCTGCCTTAACTTCAAGCCCTTAAGAACATAATTTTCAGAATCGATAAATAACTCCTTCAGTATTAGCCGTACACACATTTCTCAATGATTATGAAGGCCGGTGGGCTACTGGCTCTCTGTAGAGACCTTACCTGCCACCCTTCATAGAATGATAGAATATCAGGGTTGGAAGAGACCTCAGGAGGTCATCTAGTCCAACCCCCTGCTCAAAGCAGGACCAACACCAACTAAATCATCCCAGACAGGGCTTTGTCAAGCCGGGCCTTAAAAACCTCTAAGGAAGGAGATTCCACCACCTCCCTAGGGAACTCATTCCAGTGCTTCACCACCCTCCTAGTGAAATAGTGTTTCTTCAGGGAGGTATTATGCATGTACCCAACCCAGGGGATCCCTGTAAAACCCTCTGCACTTCCTATGCCCCAGTGACAGGGTATAAAGGTGCCCAGGCCTGAGAGGGGTTGTCGGGCCCTGCCTATCACATGGTTGATGTGAGCAGAGATATACAAGAAAATGGTCAGCTGGTGCAAAGGAGGCCATGATAGGGGAAGGCTGTGTGTTCTCTCCTCCCCGGTGGCAGAAGCTGGAAAGGGCTCAGGGTGGTTAGTGCCCAGTGGTTTGCATTGATTTGTTCTGGGTTTGCATTTGTGCATTTGGAAATAAAAAGCAAAGGGATATGAGGAGCCTGAGGGGATGGGTCTTTATTTTTCCTTCCCTGACTGGTGAGTCTGCACACTGGCTTACCATGGCCCTTTCAGCTGAAGACAAGCGTATTTCGTGAGATTGCTTCCTCGCCGGCACGCTCTTTGATTGAGGCTGAATATAGATTCCAACGAAAGGGCTAGATTTACAGAGGGGAATCAGCCTGCTCAGCATTTTTGCCCATGCAAATCACTGGCACCCGCTGTTTCTGAGCCCTTTCTGTTACAAATGCAATGCAGATTTGGGCTCAGCCTGCATTCGCTTTGCACACACAAGTTGGGATTTTGCTGAGCATTTAGGTGCACAATGGTCTTATGCACAAAGATGCAAAGCACAAAAAGAAGTAACATTTCACAGATTCGCCTTCGCTGTTGATATCCGTTCCCCATCCTCTGCAATCTCAGGTTTAAAATGTGCATTTTTCTCTCCCTGAAATGAATAGTTTCCTTTCCTAGGGAAGCATTTATTCCCTTTGGAGGTGTTATATACAAGTTATTTTTCCAATCATTTTAAATAACTTCAAGTAATTAACAAAGATTCTGTTCCACTGGTGCCTGTTTTGGTTGCTTGGTTGGATTTTAAAAGAAATGAATTAGTGAACAAAAATCCCCAGGGTTGGAGACATGGAAAAACTACTGGGGTTGGAGATTGAATTCAATTAAGAAATTTGGAACAGTCTGGAGTATTCTGACACTGGGCTAATCTGGAAAATAAAGAAACATAAAATGTGAAGATCGGGCAATCAAATAAACAAAGTGATTAACATAACTGAGTTAAAATAAGCATTATATATACATGGATTATGTGATAGATAGATAGATAGATAGATAGATAGATAGATAGATAGATAGATAGATAGATAGATGAGTGTACGATTGACACTTCCCTGAAAAGATATGACAATACTAGTCAATGTGACTCTTCATGCCAGATCGTCAGCTGGTATAAATCATTGTAGCTCGATTAACTTTAATGGAGCTATTCCAGTTTACACTAGCTGAGAATCTGGTCATTAAAGTTTAAAAAATGTATATAACTGGGAGTGAGTTGATGGCTCAGACTCTTAGCACTCGGAGGGCTTGTTTGCGCTGTCACTGGAGATGAATGTCACCTTATCAGAGAGGGGTGAATGCTGTGAAAACCATTCTGCCATTACTCATTTGAATGTTTAAGTGAAGTTACTTCTGTTTTGTTCACACCCCTTTTGTGTTCACATTATGTAAATATTCCAGTGAATGACTTCTCTGGCAGGACTGGATTTTAAGATGACACAGAAGCACATCCGCGGAACATGAATTTTAATTCCTAAAGGCAGATCTTTGTATTAGAATCCAGGGTCTGAGAGTTACATTCACTCAGAATCCTGTGGCACCTTATAGACTAATAGACGTTTTGCAGCATGAGCTTTCGTGGGTGAATACCCACTTCTTCGGATGCAAGTAGTGGAAATTTCCAGGGGCAGGTGTATATATAAGCAAGCAAGAAGCAAGCTAGAGATAACGAGGTTAGATCAATCAGGGAGGATGAGGCCCTGTTCCAGCAGCTGAGGTGTGAAAACCAAGGGAGGAGAAACTGGTTCTGTAATTGGCAAGCCATTCACAGTCTTTGTTTAGTCCTGAGCTGATGGTGTTAAATTTGCAGATGAACTGGAGCTCAGCAGTTTCTCTTTGAAGTCTGGTCCTAAAGGTTTTTTTGCTGTAGGATGGCCACCTTAAGATCTGCTATTGTGTGGCCAGGGAGGTTGAAGTGTTCTCCTACAGGTTTTTGTATATTGCCATTCCTAATATCTGATTTGTGTCCATTTATCCTTTTCCTTAGAAACTGTCCAGTTTGGCCAATGTACATAGCAGAGGGGCATTGCTGGCATATGATGGCATATATTACATTGGTGGACGTGCAGGTGAATGAACCGGTGATGGTGTGGCTGATCTGGTTAGGTCCTGTGATGGTGTTGCTGGTGTAGATATGTGGGCAGAGTTGGCATCGAGGTTTGTTGCATGGGTTGGTTCCTGAGCTAGAGTTACTATGGTGCGGTGTGCAGTTGCTGGTGAGAATATGCTTCAGGTTGGCAGGTTGTCTGTGGGCGAGGACTGGCCTGCCACCCAAGGCCTGTGAAAGTGTCGGATCATTGTCCAGGATGGGTTGTAGATCTCTGATGATGCGTTGGAGGGGTTTTAGCTGGGGACTGTATGTGATGGCCAGTGGAGTCCTGTTGGTTTCTTTCTTGGGTTTGTCTTGCAGTAGGAGGCTTCTGGGTACTCATCTGGCTCTGTTGATCTGTTTCCTTATTTCCTTGTGTGGGTACTGTAGTCTTGAGAATGCTTGGTGGAGATTTTCTAGGTGTTGGTCTCTGTCTGCGGGGTTAGAGCAGATGCGGTTGTACCTCAGTGCTTGGCTGTAGACAATGGATCTTGTGGTGTGCCCGGGATGGAAGCTGGAGGCATGAAGGTAGGCATAGTGGTCGGTAGGTTTTCGGTATAGGTTTCCTACAGCAAAAAAACTTTAGGACCAGACTTCAAAGAGAAACTGCTGAGCTCCAGTTCATCTGCAAATTTAACACCGTCAGCCTCATCCTCCCTGATTGATCTAACCTCGTTATCTCTAGCTTGCTTCTTGCTTCCTTATATATACACCTGCCCCTGGAAATTTCCACTACTTGCATCCGAAGAAGTGGGTATTCACCCACGAAAGCTCATGCTGCAAAACGTCTGTTAGTCTATAAGGTGCCACAGGATTCTTTGCTGCTTCTACAGAACCAGACTAACATGGCTACCCCTCTGATACATTCACTCAGTCACACAACAGAAAACATACCATGTGACCAAGGTGCCCTAAGCAACCCAGCTCAAATTTCAAGGTTGTGAACTTCCTACAAGATGGATCTTTCTGCAGCTGCATTAAAGCATCCTCTTACTTTAAGCACATGAGTACTCCCCTTGACCTCAATGAGGGTATTCACATTTTTAAAGTTAACTACATGTTTAGGTGCTTTGTTCGATGGGGACACTTAATTTAGCCATGACTTCATTGGGACTAAAATATGTGCTTAACTTTAAATATGTGAATAAATGTTCTAATTAATTGGGACCTTAGTGCCAAAGAATCTCTGTAATATAGTAGCAAATTCTTGAACCTTGTCTTATGGTGTCCCTTGCCTCTTTTGTGGTGTCTCTAGTCTCTGTTTGCCAGAAGCTGGGAATGAGCGACAGGGAATGGATCACCTGATGATGACCTGTTCTGTTCATTCCCTTTGGGGCACCTGGCATTGGCCACTGTCAGAAGACAGGATACTGGGCTAGATGGACTTTGGTCTGACCCGGTACAGCCATTCTTATGTTCTTATGTCAAAGGATGCAGAATTATTCCTTGGACTCCTCCTGATGCTCAAATCCTACGGATGGATGCAATGGTATTTTTCATTCTGGTTAGATCAGCCATGCCCAACGAGACAGGGGTATAAAAGGGTCCGGAGTGGTTCTCGAGATGAGAGGGCTCTAAGACCAGAAAGAACAGTGGGAAATCCCCTAGGAATATACCAACTTGTGAAGG
The DNA here is from genome assembly GCF_020497125.1 of Mauremys mutica. Classification (NCBI taxonomy): domain Eukaryota; kingdom Metazoa; phylum Chordata; order Testudines; family Geoemydidae; genus Mauremys; species Mauremys mutica. The sequence continues at coordinate 5,636,858 of NC_059081.1, read as the reverse complement.
GAAAGGAGATATTTAGACTGATGTTTATATTCTTTATTGTAAACTTAAATAACAATAAAATGCAAATCCCAGGAAGGGGGTAAATTTGGACTCAATCCAGCGTATGTGGTTTCTGTTCAGAGCTGGGGGGGAATGCCATGTTTGTACCAGCTCCTCCAGGAGAAATCATTATTTAAGCAACAGTAGCAGCAGTAAAGGCCTTTTAAACATCTGAGCCCAAAATTGCAGCACTAAATGATGTCTGCATTTTCTCAGATTGCCCAAGGTCAACCTAATCATTCCATATTCCCTAAAGACTGTGAAGTCAAAACCCAGGGCTGAAGAGAAATTCCCTAGTCTCCCCAGACCCCGTCTTCCCCATGCTGAGTTTCTCTAATTAGTAATACTAATTCATCTGTGTAGAGCTAACGCTTATGCAGCCTCAACAGTTTCAGGTTGTTAGTAGCACCCATGTCATAGGGGACCAGGAAGCATGCCTCTCAGCCGGCAAACCTACCAACGTGTGACCAAAGACATCACAATAATATGGCAACCAAAATGCAGAACACCTGTAGTTTGTTGTGTGTGTCGCCATAATTGGCAGATTAAAATGCTTTGTTTTAAACTCTAAAACCTGTTTTTAAGCATGGTTTCTCACTGTGTGCCTTAAGTAAACCAGTGCGGGGTACGAGGTGAGTAACCAGTGGTATGAAATGCACAGGGATATACTAGATCATCATCAAGGCAAATCTCAAAAGGACGTAGCCTGCTTGCAGACCGAGCGCCAGCAGGATCAATCTCTAGCTAAAATGGGCTGTCTGGATGTTCAGTCATTGGTGATAAATGGCAGATAGTAGAAGGTAAACCAGAACTCATGTTATCTGGGCTCCTAGCTCACTGCACCTTCCCCTAGGTTACAGGCTCTTTGAATTCTCTCACTACCTCATCTGCATAAAAGTACCTTGCTTGGCAGTGCAGTAAAATAAGCCGTCTTCCTCAGATCGGATGAGAAATGTTCCTTTAAGTCCAGTCCAGCTGAAAGCTCTGGCAGGAAAAGGAATTAAGAAGTTCCCCCATGTTGCAGTAACTGCATTCACTTTTTGAGTAGGTAGAATGGTGATCAGTTTGGGAAGAGGGAAAGAATTGCTTATAGAAGGGGCGGTGTCAGTGCCTTCCTGAACGGACTCTCTCTGTCATAGTAATGTGATTTTTAATGACTTCATTTCTGCAGTCCCAACATCATTTGCGCTGTAGTACAGCTTGGAAGGGAACAACATTGTCTCCAGAACAATCTTTCCTTCAGCAATTTATTAAACCGTACAACTAGGACATTTTAATAAAAATACTAAGGCACAAAACAAAACTCTGGGTGGTTCATATTTTATTCAGCAGCGTTGCAGAACATGATACATCCCCTTCAGGGCAAGATTTGCAACCTCGATTTCCTACTGTACTTATTTCTCTAATGGCGCCTAAATGATTATTTGCCAAGAAACGTATTATAGGCCCATCCTTTTTCCTGCTACCTCCCAGCACAAGCTCTGTTTCTAAGCTTTGCTGTTCACAACCTTCCCTTTCCCCCTCCCCTTCCTTCCTTTTTCTGGCTAATTCAGCTTGCATTATAAAGAGCCATTCTACATGCCAGTCGGCTTGCTCCACAGCTTCAGTATTCTGCACTCCTACAACAGCATCCCCAGAGGAGTGACTTTACAGGTTATTAGTAACAACCACTGAACTGGCAACAGCTACCCCCATCACATTGCTCCTAGGTATTATAGGGCTGTAGATTTGTCATAGTCATTTACTTGGGAAATCACAGTGCAGGGGGGTTTCCAACCCACACAGGGCTGGAAAGGGAGGTGGCCAGGTAGGCCTATTAACTGCCCAGGCTGCACCTGGGACCTAATTGCTAGCCAGCTGAGGAGGAACAGGCGGGGCCTATATAAGCCAGGAAGCTGGCAACAGAGAGTGCAGTCGCTCCCTGGGAAGAGGGAGGAGGGCTGGGAGCTGGTACACTCAGAGAGAGAAGGGAAACCAGAAGTTGTCAGAAGCAGTCCAGGGAAGGAGCAGTGAGGGCTGAGAGAGGAAAGCTCAGAATTGCTGAGTGGAGGGTCCCTGGACTGGAACCTGGAGTAGTGGGAGGGCCTGGGTTCTCCTACTGACCACTGGGGAAGTGGCACCCTCAGGGCAGTCCTGGAGAAGACTCCCTGAGATTGTGCAGAAGTACTTTGGGTAACCCCCTGAAGGGGAAACCAAACCGTGTAGCGACTCAGCTGGAGGACCAAGTCACAAAGAAGAGGCTGCGGTTCCTGGAATGAGAGGGGCCACAGGGGAGATGACAACAGGAGGGACACCACCAGAGGAGGGCGCAACACCTAGCCACAGCTAATCTCCAGGACGGCCAGGGGGCGGCACCACCTGCAGCGAATGCACCCTGTGACATACACTCTCATATCATTGGGGCATAATATGTGGACCTGCGATCAAAATAATGGCAAGTCCCGGGCATGTGCCAAAATTCACGGTGCAAAGCATAAGTGTTGAATTTCTCTAGCACAGATCAGAATGACGAGAGACTACATCGGACAGAATTTATATTGATTTTCTGGTGTGCACAAGGAAGAGAACTGCAACCCATCCACAGGCCAACCTGGGAAACAGCTGAGTCGAGAGCAGGGAGATAGACTGCATTATATCCCATTACCAATCCCCTAAGCCATCTAGATGGGGATGTTCCAAGCCTAAAGGAATCCGATCTCTAAAGCCTCTTGATACTGGGCACCTAACTCCCTTGTGCTTCCTTGAAAATCCCAGCACATATTAAATTAAAATTAACTTTAAAAACCTGCTTGGTGGTGGTGTAGCCACGTCGGTCCCAGGATATTAAGGGAGACAAGGGGGGCGAGGTAATACCTTTTATTGGACTCACTTCTGTTGGTCAGCGAGACGAGCTTTCGAGCTTCAGAGAGCTCTTCTTCAGGTCTGGGAAAGAAGAGCGCTGAAGACAATCTCTGTGCAGCTTGGAAACTTGTCTCCGTCACCAGCAGAAGTGGGTCCACTCAAAGATAGCACCTCCCCCACCTTGTCTCTCTTTTATAACCAGAAGAGTTAGAAAATCTATGTTTGCAGGCTGTATGTTTTTAACCTCCAAAATGATTAAATAAGAAAGAAAATGACACACAAGAGAAAAGGGAAAATACCGTGGGAATCCTGTGCATGTGCTACACCTCTGATGCTCCCAGCGTCTGGATCGGAGCTCGCTTGTGCCAGTGTTATACCCGTGTAACTCCACTGACAGCCTCTGAATCGCTGCTAGCTTGCACTGGGGTAAGTGGTGGTTAGGCTATTGGCGAAGATGTTGGAGTAACATTTTTGGAGACCTGAGTTCAGTTCCTAGTGCAGCCACAGTTTGCTTGGGCAAGTCGCTCACCCCTGTGCTTCGGCAGCCCCTCTGTAAACTGGGGGTGAGAGGTGGGTATTTCCTTATCTCACAGAGCAAAGCCCATTAAAGATTGTGAGGTGCTCAGATGCTGCGGCCATCAGGCCTGTACGAATGAGAGGAGAAGTGGATGCCCAGTATTATAATAATTAGGGTAGCACCTAGGCTTCCCAATGAAGACAAAGTGCTAGGTACTGTATGGACAAGTAACAAAGACCATCCCTGCCTCCCATGACCATCCCTGCCTCCCAGAAAGGACCCAAGAGGCTGGTGAACCAAACAAGGCGGGTGAGAGGAAGAAGTAACAAAATGAAGAAGCAGAAAAATAGAATTGCAGAAGCAGATACACCCAGCAAGCCCAAGGTTTGCAGAGCAGTGTCTATTACAACGTGCAATTTATCGAGGTGCTAATCTGGCTCCCATTACCGCAGTAGCTGATACGTAGCTATGCAATACATGCTCTGGCAAACCAGGAGGGAAACAAAGTGCACCGGTAAATGGCAACAGCAATGAATCAGCTTGTCTGGGGACGATCAATTCCATTCTGTCAGACAGAGACGGATCACGCTCGGTGATGATTCTATTGTGCGGCTCAACAATGGATAGTCCAGGCTGGCAAGAGAGTGATCCCTGCAAACGCCCTGGATTGATAAATGACGCTAAGATTCACCTCCCCAGATAACCTCTCTGACGAGTGATACAGCAGAGCGAGGAGCTGCCGAGCAAACCCAGCTCGGAGCAGCTGTGCGTCCAGTGGGACCCTGCTACAGAAAAGCAAAAATAGAAAAGAAAATGTGACCTCAACCGTTGCACCCATCAATGGCAGACCTCCACCTACCCACCCATCCATCAACGGCAGACCTCCAGCCACGCACCCACCCAGCGCCTGGCCCTGGCTTCCCTGGGGCAAAGAACAGCCATGATGTTCTACTCTGCTTCTGCCTCAAAGCCTTAGAAATATACAAGCTAGCGATCCCCCCTCACCTAACTCCTCCCCCTTGGGCCTGGTCATTGCGGCACGTGTGGTTCTCCGTCCCTCTCCACAGGTCCCTGGGTTGCATGGCTACATACAGTGATCCATTTTTTTACATAGAGAATAAACCTCTAGGAGGCACCAGACCATCCTGGTGCTAGGGACAAGTTTCCTTCCAGACCAAGGCTCCACCACCACCCTTCAGGGCACGTGGCCCTCTGTCCCCAGATCAGTGACTCCAAGCCTGGGCTTTGCCCTCACAACTCCCCCAACAGTTGGCAGAAGCAAGGAACGGGACTCAGGGAAGCCTTTGCCCCCAGGCCAGCCAGGGACACAGCTCCAATACATCTCTCCCTGTGAGCAAGTTGCACGTATCCCAGGGGGAAGCAGACATCAAGCTGCCCTCACCCCTTTCGCAGGGTCAACACGTCCACTAGTTGTGAGGGAAATGGCCCAGATTCCAGGTGGAAATTTCCCCCTGGATTTCAGAGTGGGCTGGCCATTCCCACACAGAGGGCCCTAGCAGGGGGAGAGACTCGTTATATCAGGCCTGAGAGTCGGTCAGGAAAGGGGCAAAGGGAGCAGATGGGCTAGGGAGCAGAAGACAGATCTGCAGGCCATCCCGGGGAACTGGGAGACAGGCCAGAAGCTAGGAGGCCTAGGTGGCAAAAAAAAAAAAAAGAGAGACTCCGGAGAAAGAGGAAGGCCCAGGGGAACCTCCCGGTGGCCAGTGTCCCATGCAAGGGGCAGGGATCTGGGAAAGAACCCAGGAGGGGTGAGAGACTTTTATTAAGACCCGGGTAGATGGACCTTGTTTGTTTTATTACTTTGTTTGAGCATCTGAAGTCCAGTGGAGGTAAGTCCAAGACCCCTGCAGTCTGAAGAGCAACTGAGGCTGACGAAGAGTCTAGAGCCATAGAAGGTAGGTGGAACCTGAACCACCTGAGTTATGGTATTGAACTTTGCCTTGTGATTTGAGGTGTCCATCGCACTAGAGGAACCCACTGAATATTCCAGTCTGTGTTGGTGAGGTATTCTTGAGGAGTCCTGAGAAGGAGAAACCAAGGTTGGGGCACCTGCAGGGCTGCCCCAGGCCTGAAAGACGTACTCCGAACTAGTGACTTTATGACAAGGGGCATAGTGCTAAGGCGTGCCTGATATTTGCAACGGGGAGAGGGTTGGCAGTTCATTAATCATGACCCTTTCCCACACCGAAAGCTGGAAGCTTTTCACTCCACATCGCCCTCTGTGCAGGTGAAAAATCTGCAAGAGGTAATTACTTCCAAAGGACACTGTCAAGGCCTGCACGCTCCTCCGTACATAAATCTGATGCAGCCACTCCCAGCCCTAAACGCAAAGAGACTGCTCTGAGAAACAGATAAACACCGAACTTCTCTTTTCTTATTAAAGTGCCTCGCAGAAGCAGAGAGCACTGAAACCCCACATAAATGGCTTGTGATGCTGTTCTGAATCGAGCCCTTAAGGATTATTAAAGCAATCCATCTTAATTACACTGAAAACCTGTTACTGGCCTTACATAATAATGCTTCATTTACAATTTCCACTTAGTTAGGGCTGCATTCCTCCCTCCCATGCTCCAGTCTCTCCTCTAGCAGTATTTTTCCTCTGTATCGCTCTGGAAGAAATTACTTGCAGTTTTTGTAACTGAATATGGTGCTCTTAAGATGGCAGAATGGCTTTGTAATTAAATGCGTAAGAGATTTGGGTTCGATTCCTGGCTATGACACCTATGCTCTTCGTGACATTGGGCAAGGTACTCCAGTATTATTTATTAGCAATATTGTGGTAGGGTCTATAGGTTCCATCCAAGATCCAAGATTGTGCTTGGCAGAATTGATGTCAAGTATCAGAGGGGTAGCCGTGTTAGTCTGGATCTGTAAAAGCAACAAAGAATCCTGTGGCACCTTATAGACTAACAGACGTTTTGCAGCATGAGCTTTCGTGGGTGAATACCCACTTCTTCGGATGCAAGCAGAATTGATGTGTGAGATTTAATAAACCATGCAGGGTCACATCAACCTCTCCTCCCCCCCGAAGCTGAAGCCAGCTGCCCCCACCACTATCAGCAGGCATGGGTGGGGGCAGCCAGAATCACTCTGCTCCCACTAGGGTTGCCAACTTTCAACTCAGACAAAACCGAACACCCATGCCCCGCCCTCTTTCTGAGGCCCTGCCCTCTGCTCATTTCATCCCCCTCTCCCTCTGTCACTCGCTCTCCCCACCCGCACTCACTTGCTCATTTTCACCAGGCTGGCTCAGGGGGTTGGGGTTGGGGTTGGGGTGTGGGAGGGGGTGAGGGCTCTGGCTGGGAGTGCAGGCTCTGGGGTTCAGGAAGGGGCTCCAGGCTGGTGGAGCCAGGAGCAGGGGGCAGCATTTTGTGCGCTCCCCGGGGCACGCGGGAGCTTCCGGTTCCACTCCCATCGCGCCGCCGAAGAAGGACCCTCCACCGAAATGCCGCAGGCGACAGTGGTAGTCATTGAGCTGCTCAATTGCCTGCCACTGTTTTCCGTGGCATGTTGGCAGAAGGTCCTTCTTCAGCAGCGCAACGGAGCGGAACCGGAAGCTCCCGTGCGCCCCGTGGGGAATGCACAAAATGCCGCCCCCCAAATCCTGGCACCCTAGGCGACCGCCTAGGGTCACGTAATGGAAGCGCCGGCTCTGGGTGGAGCTGAGGGGTTCAGAGTATGGGAGGGGGCTCTGGGTTGAGGCAGAGAGTTGGGGGGTGGGAGGGGGTACAGGCTCTGAGATGGGGGTGTGGGTTCTGGGGTGAGGCCAGAAATGAGGTGTTCAGGGTGCAGGAGGGGGCTCTGGGCTGGGGTTGAGGGGTTCAGGGTGCAGGAGGGGGATCTGGACTGGGGCATTGATTTGGGGTGTGGGTGCGTGAGGGCTCTGTCTGGGGGTGCAAGCTCTGAGGTGGGGATGGGGGGTTTGGGGTGCAGGGGAATGAAGGGTTTGGGTTCCAGTCAAAAACTGGACACCTGGCAACCCTAGCCCCCACCACTATCAGCAGGCACAGGTCATCTCTGGTGCTAAGGACTGTAAGAGACTGTCATTGCCCCAAAGAGCTTCCAGTCTCCATGCCTGTTACCTCTTTTTGCCATCATTTGCACATCAGCAAAATGGTGCTGCTAATACTCTCCGACCTCTTGGGGGGGTTGGCCCAGATCTTGAAAGGTATGTAAGTGCCTAACTCACACTGAAATCCGTTCCGTGGGATTCAGGTGCCTATATACCTTTGAGGATCTGGGCCATTGTGTCTATTAATGTCCGTCAACTGCTATGAGATCCGCAGATGAAAGTCCCAGGTATTATTTTTAAAGATCAGAGGAATAATATTGTTCTTTAATGTTTCTGTCCATGGATCTCAAAGGGCTTGCCCAAGATGCCTCATAATAATTTGGAAGTGCTTTGGGATCCCCAGATGGAAGAGGCTGTATTAGTCCAACGTATTCCCATTCATATTATCTCCAGTGGAGGGAATGTGATCTAGCATTTAGTGCCGAGTAACGAGAGACAGGTCTCTTGGATTCTGTTCTTCTGTCTGCCACTGACTCAGTGATGTTGGGCAAGTCATTTAGGCATAAATACTTACCAGCAGGTGCACAGAATACCCAGTGCAAGTCAGTGATTTGTAGGCACACAGGTTTTATGTGCATGCAACCCTCATGTCTGTGCACATTGCACATGCAACTCAGCTCTGAGCTAAAGTGCATGTGCATTTTTGCCCACACACTTGGAAAAACAAGTGTGAAGCTCTCGGTACTTCAGTTTGCCCCACCTATAAAATACCAAGGAGAATAATATCTACTTCACTCAGAGATTCCGGACACCTGACTATGAAAGTGTTTTGGATGGCTTGAATAAATAACACTGCAGAGTTTAAGCTAGAATGAACAGATGTTAATTTCCTCCTCTGGATAGCTCAGAGTTATTCTCCATTTCCTCTTGGGTCTATTGGACTCAGGCAAACTTTTGTTTTCTTTTCCACTGTCCCAGTCCCACTGTTGTACATTCAAATGACTCCAGATCAGTCCCCAGCTATCTCATGTTAGAAAAGCATGATTATCTTTTTTTCCTCATTTGGGTCCTAAAGACCTGCGGGTGCTTTTTCCGATGTCGTTTCAGGCTCCCTTGTCCCTCCATAGCCTAAACAAGAGAATTGCAGTTCAGATTTAATAAGCCAGCAGAGGAGGACTGGGCTTTGCTTAGCAGCTTTCATACCCAAGGCATTTCAAAGTGATCTGCAGCACAAGAAATTAGTTACTGGAAATGCTGGTGAGTGTGCAGGGATATTCCCAAGCCATTATGTGCTCAGCAACAGCTGACACAAAGCTTTAAGCATTCAGAACTATTGATGCAAAGGAGTATGAGGGTTATCTAGCATTTATTTGCTGCATGAACTTAAAATTGCAAACTCTGGACTCTTTTCTGAATTTGCTCAACATAATTAGTGAGGAATGTTAATACTCCTGGAAGTGCTGCGCTGATCACAAGGGAACCTGTTTCCTGGCAAACTCAGGTGGCCGAGTGAAACTCTTCCGTTCTTTCAGTCGATTGCAACCTGTGCATTTATTTACATTCATTCCTTTTTTAATTAATAACAATTCTCCTGTTATGCCTGTATCATGCTCATTGAGGACGTGATCCAAAGCCCTTTGCGAATCAGCAGGAATCTTTCCTTTTTAAAAAAATAAAAAGTGTTTTATTGAAAATGGAAAATAATTCCCACTTACAAATCCAATTGCTTTGGGAAAATTCAGTCCCAAAGGCAGACCCGAGTCTAAGGATTGGGACCCTAGCTGAGGATCTGGACCCTGTATGGGTCACTTTTGAATACATCATTTCATTTTCAGTTAGCTTTAATATATGTCAGAGATTTCATTGTAGAAATTGTGCCTCAGTGAGGTGGCAAAGGAGACACCTGGATTGTGGTGTAACCTATCTACAAAGCAACTTTTCCAAGATTAAAATTTAATTGAGTCAATTATTCTTCCCTTGCACTTGCACAGAAGAAAAGGTTAAAGCTAAATTTCAATAAGCTATGTTGATCCCTGCATTATTCATTCAGTCACTGGCATATGGCTGCCTGGTATTGTATGGTCCTAAACATTAGCTAGAGGATCCTGACTCCTCAGCAAATCAGCAATTAATCTATCCAGTGTTTCTAATTCATGACAATCATGGCACATTTTATGGTCTTCTAGGAACTGAAGTAAGACCCCACTTATTTCACATGAACCACCCAACAACCATCAACTTTCCATCACTATTGGCCTGGGTCGGCTTCAAACTGAAGACCAACAAGTGAGAGATTCCACAACTCATTACTAATTCTGGTGGCTTAGTCCTGAGCTATTATACAAGTTTATTTACTTATTTAGTAGCCTTGGTTAAAGTGCCCGCTTCTTGAGTAATCAATGACATTGGATACTCCTTTCTAAACAGATTCCAGGCGATATTTTCAGACGCTCCAAAGAGGCTTTTGAACCTTAGCCCCGTTTTCAAAAGTGACAAAGGATATGTCTACACTGCCAAAAAACCACCCGCGATGCCAAGTCTCAGAGCAAATGTCTCAGGCTCGCAGTTTAAGTTACCTAGGGAGGTGGTGGAATCTCCTTCCTTGGAGGTTTTTATGGCCCAGCTTGACAAAGCCCTGGCTGGGATGATTTAGTTGGGATTGGTCCTGCTTTGAGCAGGGGGTTGGACTAGATACCTCCTGAGGTGTCTTCCAACCCTAATCTTCTATGATTCTATTATTCTAAGTGTAGACATTCCTGCTCGGGAAGGAGCCCAGGCTCTGAGGCCCGCCTTCCTCACCAGGTTTCAGAACCCGAGCTCCAGCCTAAGCAGGAACATCTACACCCTTATTTTTCACCCCAAAGCCTGAGTCAGTTGACCTCGGCTCTGAGACTTGCTGCTCTGGGTTTTTTTACCAGTGTGGATTTACCCCTAGGCACCCAAATACCTTCAAAAATCTTCAAAACCTAAGGCCTTGCAACACTGAGCAGAGAAACACTTAAATACCGGTAAAAATCTGGGTCTTAGAAAACTAAGTCTCATTGCAAGTCAACGTCTACACTGCAATGTAACCCCAGAGTTCAAACTCAGGCTTAAGTCTAACTCCCCTTCCGTCTACATACAAATCACACTAACGCAAGGCTCTGACCCAGGGTTCCAGGATCCCACAGAGCTGGATGGTCCATGCCTGAGTCAAGCTGGGATCAGGGTTCAAGCCTATTGCTTTTCAGTGTAGACGCAGTCCAACTGGACTCTTGCTCTTGGAGCCCACCAAAAATATTCCACAATCCCACAGGCCAACTTTCTTTGTCCTCTGGACAGTCAAGTTTGGTAGAGAGTCAAGTTTTCCCACACTGTGCCACCAACAAAGGGTTGAAGCAGCCATATTTTGGGAAGGCACTAGGAAATATGGGATATGAGTGGCTGGACTCAGGTTTGCATAATGAAGTGTAGACATTGGAGTCCCAGGTTGGGACCCTGGTTTCAGTAATTCCTAACTGGAGGTTACAAATGAATGCAGACGCTCAAGCCCTAGGTTAATAAACCCAGAGTCTCCTATCTCAAGTTCTACTAACCCTGGTCTTAAATTGCAGTGTAGACATGCCCTAAGTGCCTAAGCTATGTCTTCACTAGAAATGCTGCAATGCTTCAGTGTAGACCCTCACTACAGCAAAAAGAGGGGTTCTCCTATTTGTGTAGTAATCTACCTCCCTGAGGGGCAGTAGCTAGGTTGACGGAAGAATTCTTCCATCGACCTAGCGCTGTGTACACCAGGATTAGGTCATCTTAACTACATTGCTCAGGCGTGTGGACGTAGCTGGGTCAACCTAACTTTTTAATGCAGGCCTGGCCTAAGTCACTTTTAATAATGGGACTTAGGCTCTTAGGTCACGTCGGCATGTCTAAAAATGTGACCTTCCATCTAATTTACTATAGAAAACAGTGTGAACTGCAATATCAGCATTATTAAACCTGCTCTCCCAAGTGTAGCTTTGATGTCAGTAAGAATACATCTTGTATTGTTCCTCTGATCAATAACCTGGCATGCGCTCCCCCAGCGCGGAGAGGTTTTAGCTTGTTATATATTATATGAGAGTCTAACAGCTTTGGGCTGAGCCTACTGTTACCAAAGCTTCCCTCCCCTCTCCCAGTAAAGCTGAGCAAAAAAAACAACCCCGGAAAATGAAAGATATGGAAGACCCACGAAAACCAGACAGTCATCATAATGTCTCTCTCCTATCACAAATCCTACAGGTTAAACAGGCATTAAAATCAATAATCCATGCCTGGCTGCTTAGCACTTCACCCAGAAGAGTTCTACATTGGGTGGGTGAAGGAGGGATGAGAGAGATTCTTGGGAAAAACACAGAAGCAGATTTCCTTTCATGCGCTTAATGATAGGTCAAGGTCTTCACCCAGGCGCCTATTGCTCCTGCTAAGTTTGTCAGCCATCAAATAGTAATGAAAGCAAAAGCTCGCTTAAATAAGGAGAGCGAGAGGGAGCAATGGGAGGACGGAAAAAAGATTTGTGATGGAAAGTCGCACAGAAGTTATCCAAGAGCTCAAGGAGCATATGGAAACATGTCAGTCACTCCCAAGATTAAAAACGGGTCAGAGCTGCCAAGATTAAAAAGAGAAGGAAGGGAAGGGGTACTGGAGTGGCAATGATCAGTGCATTACACTGGCTGGCAAGCTGTCAGGCCTGCTGTGCCACCACTGATCGACCTTGGGAATGACCCCAGAAGGCAGGAAATGAAGGGGATGTTCTATATCCAGACAAAAACAGGGTATCATAGGCCATGACAGGAGCTGGCTCCCACAGCTTGAAGAGAAAAGAGCCCGCAGGAAGCAAGCAGCTCCCAACCAAGATACAGACATTTGCAATAACTGCCAAAGATCGTGCAAATCTCGGATTGGACTAGTCAGTCACATGAGACATTGCAAACCATTTATATCATAGGCTGCATTTCCCACCATCTCTCGCAGACGAAAGGATGCCAACGAGTTTTCTGGACACTCTTGATAGCCGTTAGCGCTTGAAATACATGCAGCAGAGAAAAGGAGGCCCATTTGAAAAATCAAGGTCTTGAAGCCTCCTCAGAGTTTTTAATTTCACATCTCATTCTTTGCCTGACAACGCAGGATTTCGAGGGATGGATGAGTCCAGGGGAAGCACTGGCCTAGACAGTGAGAGAACAGAAAAGGGAAAATTGTGCCAGCAGAGTCCCCGTCTTTGCAAAAATATATTCCAAGCCATCTAAAGTCTGCAAGGCCTGCCCTGTAATTGGGCTTTCTGCAGTGAACAAAGAAGGGCACTGGGAGGAGATAACCTGCTTGGCCTATGGACTCAGACTGAACCCAGCCTGCTAAGATGAGGGCATTTCCAACTCTCTGTCTACACAGGGCTGATTTCCCTGCAATTGTCACACACTGTGCCAGAATTACACCGACATAAAGTAGCAAGTCGCGATATTCTTTGGCTGTATCAACAGATTGACCCGAGTCACCAGCTGACTCCTACAGATGTTGCATGGGGAAAGAACTCAGGCCATCGTGCACTGAAAACACAGGCCTTGCACACCTGAGTGAAAGGAACGTCTCCGTTAGTGGCTGAGGGTTGGGGGGCTTTCATCCTCTCTGGAGGCCCACCAGTAGAGGCCGTTGTCGTGGTAAGTGCTGAGTAAGGACACATTCCATCCATTGCAGGGCAATGAACACACGTGGAACATTAAGATGTTACAATGTTTGCCAACAGGGGTGCCAGGATAATTCAGAGGGATATGGAGAAAAGAGAGAAGCAGGGATGGTGTGTAAAGAATCCAGAACCCTTCATGCCCATCCACTGCCAACTGAACTGCAGGTGTCTTCTTGACAGCCCGCTGGACACTGCTGACTGTAGGAGACGCTCACTCATACAGCCCTATAGGTTCCCGCTTCTCTTCTCATCTCCTCTGGGACTCAGCCATTATCTTCTCTTTAGTGGGGCAATTGCCCTCCTCCCTTGATGGATGCCCATTTGCCTGGGCATCTGTGGTGTTGTGGTCTCCAAGGGGAAAAGCAAAGAGACTCCGTTTACCTTCAGACCTCATGGTCAACATCCTTCCCAGGTGCCCCTCCTTTGCCTCATGCCAGCTATACTACAGATACTTGTCACGGGTGGGAGACCTGTTGTATTAATTTGGATGAAATAAGTGGGCCAAAGGTATTAGCGAGTTTTAAGAAGGGAAAAGCCCCTTGCTTGGCAGTCTCTTAGAGGGCATTAAAGACGGCAATATCTGTCCTTGGAGGGGAAAGAGAAGAAGTTAGTTGAGATGGACTGGAGGGGTTGTTGTTAAGGTCTGATCTCGCTCCATCCCGGGTGATGTTTGGGATTCAGCGGGAGCCAGCAGAGCTGGCAGAGTCAGCTGGGTCTCTCACTCTGCTCAGGGCAATTCTCAGGATTAGAATGACAAAGACCCAGGGTCCCAGGAGATGAGGTGGCAGCCAGGCTGGTGAAACTCGCTCCGGTAGCCAATTTTTCTCTCCAAATTCTCTTTATTTTTAAGGACCCACAAAGGGAATGGGGAGTGGAATAGCCCATCCGCTTGTGATTTTGTCCACCAGTTTAGGCTAGTTTCCAACACACCAATTTTGGTTCACTGATTTTTGGTTCCATGCTTTTCTTGTTTACCAAGCATGATCTCAATGCAGTCCTTGAGTTATATCCCTAGGGCTTTTGGTTTGGACTAATTCAGGCTGTCTGTCTCCCTTTCGTACCATTTCCCATCGACATTTATTATTGTGACATCTTATGAACTCCCATGCACTTTTTACAGTTGAGCTCGCAATGAGGGGCCATTTGAAGGCCCAGTTATCACGACAGACCCCCACTCCTGAAACATGCAGTCTAGGAGCTCTCTGGGGAGCTCTCTGCTCTGCTTTGGAAACTCCGCACAAATATATGTGACAGCTCCCGCTGCGCTCGAGGTGCTAATAAATAATTGACAGTGGATCCCAACGCAGAAAGTGTCACCGCCACCTGTCAAGCCGCAGACATTTGGGAGATTTTTTTTTTAATCGCCCTAAAGCTACAAAAATAAAACAAGGCTCTGTCTCATCTGCCGACAGTGACAGATGCACCGCAGCATACAGCACCATGTGAAAGCAAAGGTCTGGAGCAGGAAGATTCTGGCTGCTGAGCGTGAATTAACGCCCTTGCTGTTACTGTGTGGGTTGGGGTGGGGAGGGGATTCTTTTGCAATGGGATCCAGGCTGGCTTTTCGCCTTCAGACATTCTCCAAGGGACCCAAACTGGTGCATTCTGCAGCTTTCTAAATAATCATCCGAGCAATATTGGCCTTGCCAGACCAGATCAGACCTGCAGCTTCCTCTGCAGCGTGGGGCACAGGTCACTTGCTGGAGGATTCTCTGCAGCTTGAGGTCTTCAAACCACAATCTGAGGACTTCAATAACTCAGACATAGGTTAGGGGTTTGTTACAGGAGTGGGTGGGTGAGATTCTGTGGCCTGCATTGTGCAGGAGGTCAGATTAGATGATCATAATGGTCCCTTCTGACCTTAAAGTCTATGAATCTATGAGACTCCAGTATGCTGTCCCTAATGGGAACCGAAGGTCTGATTCGCCCCCATCGAAACCAAAGGAACTTCTGCCATTGACTGCAATGAGCCCCACACACCAGATCCCACCAGGCCCCCATCAAGCATGGGAGTTGTTCCCTGTAGACTTGGGAAGAACCACCTCCTTGTCCTCTTTCAAATCCCTCCCTAAAACTTACCTTTGCCGTGACACCAACAAAAAACTTGACAATGGGCAGCTGGCCTACTGCTGGACAACCCAATCGTGTCTCATTATTTCCTTGTGCCCCTGCTTCAGTCTGTCTGTATCCACCTGTTATCTCTTGTCTTATACTTACATTGTCAGCTCCTCGGGGCAGGGACTGTTTTATGTTCCATCTGTACAGCAGCTGGCATAATGGGGGTGCTCCTATGCCAGGTGCTCCTATGCACTACTGTAATTTACCTAATAAATATTAGTCATAATTTTTACTAGTGGTTAGAGCCCTCAGGTTGTCTGGATTCTACCACCTCTTCCACTGACTCACTGTGTCACTTAGGGTTTCCCTACCTGTAAAACTGGGGAAATAATACTCCATCAACTTCATGGATTAGTTCTCTAGGGCCCAGCGGCTATCAAAGTCAAGGAGAGCTGAGGGTGCTCAACATCTCACTGGCGACATCCAGCAGCTTGCAGGATTGAGCCCTTTGTGGTTTTGAAGCTCCTTTGATGAAAAGCATCATATTTAAGAGCAATTATTAGACCAATCAATGAACGGGAGTTGTGGGTTCTCAGTACCACTCAGGATTTGATCAAGGTTTACTTGGTCCTGCCTCGGTGCAGGGAGCTGGACCTGATGTCTTCTCAAGGTCCCTTCCAGCCCTACATTTCCATGATTCTGAGATTAAGGTCCCAGTCCAGTAAAGTAATTAAACATGCTTAATTTTAAGCACCTGATAGTCTCATAGATCTAAATGGGACTATTCAGAGCAATCTAGGCTGTTCTGGATCAGACGTGCTGTACTTTGCTGCAGCTGGGGAGTAACCCACTGGCATATCCAGGGTTTTCTAAAGTGACAGGGAAATTTAAATTTAAAAAGAGAGCTTTTACTGAAGTGCAGAGTGGGTGTCATTGCATTGCATTGCAAATTCCAAGCTGGCCGGAATGTCACCCGTTATTTTTGCTAATGCAACCGCAGAGCAAAAGACATTGTACGTTCTCCATTGAAGTAATCTGTTTCCTCCATATGTTTTTGTTTTTAAAAGGCCATCTTCATAACTCAGAGCATCCCGCACACCTCGCAGTTACCAAAAAGAATTTCCAGGAGGCTTCGAGTTTATCTTCTTTTATGACTAATAGATCCTTTATTTCAAAACCCTGCCCTGCACTCTACAGGACCAGGGGAAATATTGCAGCTGGAGGATGCTTTATAGAAAGGAAACCTCCGTGATGTCCACAAGCATAAATACTTAGGACACAGGCTATGGCCTCTCCCTCCTTTCAGCTCAGCACAAAATGTTTTGCTTCAGATTTAGCAGAGAGTCATGTTTAATGCAAAGGGTATCTTTGCAGCACTTTTTCAGCTGACAGATATCTGCTGGCTTCTTGTTGTTTCCTCCTCTGATTTAAAGCTGTCTTCACCAGTCAAATTTAGGACTATCTCATCCCAAGACAAGAGAGAGAATAAGGCAAGGAGAGAGAAAAGAGAGCTGAGTTATGTAGCACAGGCTGTCTCTCTGCGACCCACAGCCAAGGACACTGTATAATTACAATGGATGTTTTCTTGTTATATATTTTGTGATTCACTGGGAAAATGGCAAAGAGTCCTGTGACACCTTATAGACTAACAGACGTATTGGAGCATGAGATTTCGTGGGTGAATACATCTGACGAAGTGGGTATTCATCCACGAAAGCTCATGCTCCAATACGTCTGTTAGTCTATAAGGTGTCACAGGACTCTTTGCTGTTTTTACAGATCCAGACTAACATGGCTACCCCTCTGAAATTGGGAAAATGGGGATCGTCCGTGTTGGAAGTTTTCACGCTCTGGAATTGTTGCTGCTTTCTCCCCTCCATCAGGTTCTGAGCCATGTAAGGTCATATATATGGTGTATGTGCCTCCTGTGATTAATTTGCCCTGGATCATGTGTGTTATGTATAGCCTGGATGGGGTTGGTCATGGAATCCTTGGGTTGATCCTTCCTTCCAGCCACAGGTAGTTGTTTAGGGTCCAGATCTCCCATGCATGGAAATAACCAGTGGAATTCTTCCATAGTGAGGAAGGCGTTTGCCCGTATGGAAGGAGTCAAGGATTCTGCCAGCAGCACCTCTTGAGATCTAATGGACTTTGGGGGATGTGCCAGAAGCCAGGGGCCATCCTGCCATGTTAAGTTCAGCAAACCACCCCCCATCTGACTTAGGGAGAGAAGCCAAGTGAATCCTTTGCCCCATCCCTTCCCACTCCAAACACCCAGAGCTGCATGTGGAGAAGCATACAGGCAGTTGGGAAAAGGAGGATAATACCACAGAGACGAAATTCCCCACTTATGGAGGTACTGCTCACCTGTGCACGTACAGAGGGCAGTGTGGGAAGCTGGGAAGGGGCCACCTTCCATTTGCTAGTAGATGCTTTGCATTGTGGGTTTTAACACAGCACTTTAGCACGTTTCAGCAGAGTCACCGGAATTTATTTATCATCTGTTTATTTTCACATTAGCAGCTTCCTCTGCGCTAGTTTCCTAGGGGATAGTGCTCTTACAAAGGCCGACACCTAACTGATGGGGAAATTTCACAGCTAACCGGGTCCCCAAGAGAAGGCTGCAATGAGTCACGTCAGGGATGCCACAAGTAAAATATTTGTGCAGGGACACGCTTCTGTTTCTCTCAGCCTGCCAGGAGCTAGCCAGTAACACCTGGTGCTAGGCACCATGGGGACCACCGTTCACTAATCACACTTGGCCCAGCAGAGCAGCTCCTCTGTGCGTGGGATAAGGAGTAGGGATGGTGATCAGCGGGTAGTGTAGGTAGATTTACAGAGAGGCAAGTGCAGGTTTCTATTAATTAAACCTGAAATGGCTGCTTCCTTGGTATGCCAGTGTGTGTGTGTGTGTGTAGGATATAGGCTAAAAACAGGCTGGTATAAGGTGGAACTGAGTCTTATTGGCAGATATTTTACCAATAGCGGGTCACATTTAAGCCACCTATAGTGGAATATTTTGAAAGGAGCTTCTCCTTAAGTTGTTGCCAGCACAACATTGGGCCTCATTCTGCTCTGGCATGCACCTGTTTTACACCAAAAAAACTCAACTGATTTAACTGGAGTTACTCCTGATTTACCCACTTGCCTTTACAATATGTATGTGTGTGAAAACAGGAGGAAATTAAAATGATGGAACTACGGGGCAGGTCTCATTTTAAAATGTGGGACTTTCCCACTCTGCAACCGACTTCCACTAAACTGTAATTGGAAAAAGTATATTATAAAAAAAACTAGGTTAAGAGAACACTAAGGTTGCAAAGTCAAGCACTCAAAAGTTAGGAAATGCCATCGTTAAGGTTGAACATGCAACCTTAATTCCTCCTCCCTCCTCCCCCTATACTCTGAGATCATCTTTAATCACATGATTAGATACTAAGCAGGGCCGGCTCTACAGTTTTCGCCGCCCCAAGCAGCTCGCCGAATTGCCGCCACGGGCGGCGGAGGCAGTCCGTGTGCCCTTAGGGCAGCAGGCGCATTTCCGCAGTGGTGGCAATTCGGCGGCAGCTTCTATGTTGAGCTGAAGCCGCCCCGGACAGCTAAACATAGAAGCTGCCACCGAATTGCCCTCACCGCGGAAACGCGCCTGCCGCCCTAAGGGCACACAGACTGCCCCATGCCGCCCAGGGCAGCAATTTGGCGCACTGCTTGGGGGCACTGAGCAGGGGGTTGGACTAGATGACCTCCTGAGGTCCCTTCCAACCCTGAGATTCTATGATTCTATGATTCTATGAAAACAACAGGGACTGCCGCCCCTTGCAGAATGCTGCCCCAAGCACCAGCTTGGAATGCTGGTGCCTGGAGCCGGCCCTGATACTAAGGTAGAACTTCTCAGTTAGATCTGGAATTTTCCAGTAGAATGCTTTTCAGTCAGAAAATGCCAGTTCAACAAAAGCAAACTGTTTTGCATGTAAAAATAAAATAGCCCAAACATTCTGGCATTTTCAGAACAGAACATTTCAGTTTTTCATTTCAAAATGGCTTGTTTTAAAATTTCTTTTATAATATAAAAAATAGTTTTCTAAAAAAATGTTGAAATTAGAACGAAACATTTGATTTTAGCAAAAGAAAATGTTTCAATTGACCTGAAACTAATGTGTGTGGGAGAGTTTTTTGTTTTTTTTTAAATTCATTTTGCAGGAAATTTTGAAATTTTCATTTTAGTTCCACTCTGGAACAAGAAAAAATGGCAAACTTATGGAATGTCCCATGAAATTGAAAATCCAATTTCCTCCCAGCTCTGTTCTCAATGATACATTCCTAAGAATTTTTTAACACGGGGGCAAATAGGATGTTTCACCTTATTTCAGTCTCAGAAATGGCTGACCTGTTTTTGCTGAATTTTTTCACAAAAAAAAACCTTCAGCTTCAGGCAGAGAGACCCAGTATGGAAAATTTCAGCCCATATGATTAATTTGTCAAGATGATAAGTAACTGAAAGCATGGTATGATAATAGAAAGTCTGAGGAATGATGAACTGTAGGTTACATGGTACCATCTCCATCTATAATTAAAGTCCATACAATGAATACCTCTCTCTCTCGCTCTTTCTCTCTCTCTCTCTCTCTTTCTCTTCCATTCAGTTCAGCATAAGTTCCCTTAACACAGCCCACCTACCTATTTTTCCTGTACCTATGAATAGCCAGAAGGCTGGGTATTTCAATCCCAACCCATCTGTACTGAGCAAATCAGAAAATAGCACTTCAGTTTGCTGGTCCATAATCACCATAGGGAAACATAATTCAGCCTTCATACACAGTAAGTACTGATGAGATTTACTGGAATTACAAGTTGTCTTTATGTACATGCTGGGAACAAAAGCCATGGCTGTGAATTCTTCTGCTGAAGGATATATACCTAGCATGTTGTTGGAGAAATCAGACATTTACAGCAACAAAAAGTAGATAAATAACAAGAGAAGCATTTTTTCTTATAAAGCATATTTTTTAACAATGAGAATGATTAATCATTTGAACAATTTACCAAGGGTCATGGTGAATTCTCCATCACTGAGAATTTTCCAATAAGGATTGGATGCTTTTCTAAAAGATCTGCTCTAGGAATTACCAGGGGGCCTGTGTTATGCAGGAGGTCAGACTAGATCAGGGTTCAGCAACCTTTCAGAAGTGCTGTGCCGAGTCTTCATTTATTCACTTTGATTTAAGGTTTCGCGTGCCAGTAATGCATTTTAACATTTTTAGAAGGTCTCTTTCTCTAAGTCTATAATATATAACTAAACTATTGTTGTATATAAAGTAAATAAGGTTTTTAAAATGTTTAAGAAGCTTCTTTTAAAAATTAAATTAAAATGCAGAGCTCCCCTGACCGGTGGCCAGGACCGGGGCAGTGTGAGTGCCGCTGAAAATCAGCTCACGTGCCGCCTTCGGCACGCGTGCCAAGGTTGCCTACCCCTGGACTAGATGATCACAATTGTCCCTTCTGGCCCTGGAATCTATTAGTCTATAGGCCTCTTGCAACAGATACAGTATTGGCTATGTGTTAAAGCATCCTGGTTAATTTCCTAAGAAAGGAGCATGAGTTGTTAATCGCCCAGGTTGGTGGATAATAACAGTGAGCACATTTGAGAGAGTCCTTGTTCATCTTCCAGCTAGTCAATTCTATTTCCAGCCCTGGAGGAGGATCACGGCGTTAAATCTTTGATCCACCAACATGTATGTCACCAGGAAATACATTGGAATAAGAAGTTTGCAGGATAATGCTTCCATTCCACAAACCTCAAACATTATTTCCAGTTGCCGGGTTGTTTTTTGGTTTTGTTTTACTGCTGTGATAGCTCTGAATGAAACCACAAAAATGAGAGGATGATGGACTGGGCCTCTCATTCCTTTCCATTTACTTCCTGACTGGGAAGCTGTGTTACAAGACTCAAGCAAACACAGTTCTTCTGTACATTTGCAGAGGGCGGGTTCTGGTCCCAGATCTACACCAGTGACTTTATTGAAGTCAGAGGCCCTCATCCTGCAAAGATTTACACATGTGCTTCACTTTACACACATGCGTAACTTTATGCACTGTGATTAGTCCCATTTTCCCCCACTGTCAGGCTGGAGTAATGGACAGGTGACCCAGGAATGTTCTTTCTCTCCTTTCCTCCTTAAGAAACTGTGTTGATGGACAATCTGTCTGATCTCACGAGTCACCAGAGGATAAAGCACTATATGAGTTCAGGAAGGATGATAAATTGCTGAAAGATTTGCAAATTACTGAAGACTGAAAAAACAGTATAATTTAATGTTCTGCATTGGTCTAATGATCTCTGCCTAATATGCACACCTGGACTTTTGCCTGCTGGGTATTCATCAATGTATTATATATAATGCTTTTCTTTACCATTCATTGGTCCTACCACTCTCCTTTTGATGTCCTAATATATTCCATTAGCATTTCATCTCTTATTAAACATTTTAAGGAAATAAACAGGAACACATGATCACCACTTTCTAAAAGACAGCATCTATGAGGAACCTGAGGGCGAATGGAGCTTAATGGTAATCTTATGAAAGTTTCCAAGAAGTGGATTGTTAGTTTAGTCTCTAGTGAATGACTTCACTTTGTAGGATTGAATGAAAGGTCTATTTATTGAACTGCCCGGTGATAAGTTCTGAACAAAAAAGAATGGAAGAAAATTATGATGATGATAAATTTGACAACTTAGTATTATTTGTCCAGAAGAGCATATGATCTAAATTGACAGGGAAGAGTGTTATCTCTATTGTGCAGATGGGGAAGTGAGGCACAGAGAGACTAAATGATTTGCCCAAGGTCCAACAGGAAGTGTGTGTAAGAGCTGGGAATTGAACACCAATCTTCTAAGGCCTAAACCAGTGTCTTAACCACAAGGTACAATTCCTCTGAAGTGGAATAGGAATTATTTTATCGCTTTGTGCCTGTGAGCTCTCCACTCACCATCGGGAGCAGATTTTGCAGTTGCCAAGTTCAAGCAGCTCATTGAACTTCCAAGTGCGATGAACCTGGACCAGTCCCTTATTTCCCAGGACTAATATTTTGCACTTGCAATAAGTTAAAGATGTAGAGCAGCTATAATCCATGTCCCTAGCTCACTATAGTTTTTCATGCTCAGATTCAGAGCTGCCAAGCCCATCACGTTCCAAGCAGAGGGGATTTAGAGAGCAAAAAGCAGGGATTTAATACCACATTAAGAAGCTATTTATTGAAACAGTGAGATCCCGACTAAAAATTGGCATGAAGCAAAACCGACTGCATTCATTGCTTAAATGCACAACCTAACAAGTGGGTTTATCCTTTGAGTATAATGCAAACTCATAGCTCAGTGAACAGCAGAGGCCTAAACTACAAGTTGTTCCATTGAAAATCTAAACCATTTTCAAGGCTCTGGATTTCTGTTGTTCACAACAGGTGCAGAGAAATGAGTTCATAGTCCTATTAGTCAAAGCCTGTAAATGTTTTTTTTTCCCTAGTTAGTGTCAAAACTCTCTCACCGTATGTAGTGTGCAATAAAGAGAGAACAATACAAATGATTAACATTACATTTGTATCACAATAACACCTAGAAGCCACAACAGGGCCCTATTGTGCTGGCTGCTGTGAATACATGTAGTAAGAGACAGTCCCGAGCCTACAGAACTACAGTTAGAACTGGGCAGGAAAGCTGCAAAAGCTTTAGAGATTTCACAAATTCTCTCTCTCCACACTGGGAAACCGGGAACTTTCAACATTTTTTGCAAAAGAATAGAGAGAAAGAACAAACACAAGACCTGCTCTGCAATAGCCCGGGGGTGAGGGCAAACACATAGGAGGTTGGAGACCAACGTTCAAGATGCTGCTTGGCCTATTTCAGCTGAGGGAGTTGATCCTGGATCTCCTCCATGCTAGCTTCATGCCCTGACATCTAGGCTATTCTGGTGTGCAGGGGATATTTTTTTTCTTTCTCATTTTGATCAGAAGTTCCATCCTGGACCTGAGACCCCTTTCTCGCCCAACATGGCAGGTTCTAGTGAAAAGTTTCTGTTTTGATGAATCAGCCTTTTTTGATAGAAAAACCATGTCAGCCAAAAATTGCCGGCCTCCACTACGGAATTAGAAAAGGCAGGCAAAAAGTGGGGAAGCTGCTGCGTTATTTTAAAGGCCAGATTCCGATCTCATTTGCCCCAGTGTGGCTACACGGTGAGTGCTTCAGTGGAGTTACTTCAGATTTACTCCAGTGTAACTGACAGCAGGGTTGTGGCTCAAGGTTCCTGCAGCAAGGCTACCTTGGCTCTGGGGCATATGTGTTGCATTTTCTAGTCCCTTTTCTCCTGCTGGAGAACAGGTATATTTAAAGTAGTTCTGCTTATGCGGTTAAAGTTACTCTACACCACAAAATATACAAGATCAACACACGTCTACCTGGCCTTTCTGCTCCCTCAACTTTGGCTGGGATCAGTTTAACTCCCAACTTATCTTAGATCAGTCTCCAACCATATCTACTGCCTGACCTACCCACACCGTGCCCCCTATGCCAAAGGGACCGGAGGAAGTAGCATGGAACTGACTGTGCCAATATTCGGCCACCTTGGGATTCCCCTATCCCAGAGGAACTCCCAAAGGAGCCATTCAGGCAGCATTCTCTCTGCTTTGCAAGTGCCTGAGCAGCCAGAATAGGTGGGAAAGAGCCTGGCGTAACAATATGCCTGTATTTTAACCCTCTGCTGCAATGAACTGTGTGGAATTTCCCTCTTGCGGGAAATGATGATATTTCAATATTTGTCTTCCTCCTGAATCGGGATAAAAAGTTGAAATATTGCAACTTTTTGCAAAATGGAAAGTTCAAAAAAATTTCCACTGGGAAATGTTGCAATGTTTTGTTTTGAAGTAGTTTGACATTAAACTACATGGGCCTGAGCTGCCGCCGTGCCTCATGGGAGTTGTAGTTTGGATGATCTAGGCCATGCTCCCCAGCCGACTACATTTCCCATCATGCACAACAGCCATGGGACTCCCATGTACTGTGGTACTCAGTCTGGGGAGAAGGGGCAGTGCATTGTGGGAGATGTAGTCCAGACAGGGAGTCCTTACTGGGAATTACAACTCCCATGAGGCATCACAGCAACTCAGGCAAACACAGATTAATGTTTACCTGCCCTGAAGCAAGATGTTTCATTTTGATTTTTCTGACTGAATTAAAAACAAAAATCAGCAAAACTGACATTTTCCCATGGAAAAAATTCAGTGTTGCAGAAACCACATTTACCGTGCAGAACACATTTTGACAGGATTCCCAACCAGCTCAGCAGAATGGCTGCACACACTTCTGCAGCTCCCATGTTTCAGTCCAGAGGGGGTCACCTTTTAGCACTGCTGAAGTGACTCCTGGATGTTGAGCCAATGCTGGCCCTGAGTGCAAGGATTTGCAGGGCTAGGACAGCTGTTGGGCATTAAGCGAGTCCCCCAAGCACATTATAAATGGGAGGAGCCAAGGGGCATCACTGGGTTTTGCATGTGGCAGGAAGAGTTAGAGGGTCTGAGAAGCAAATTGGGGGGGAGATTGGTTTGCTCAAAGCCTGGCTGCTATGAGCCATACGCTAACCATATTCCGTAGTTCTCACTGAAGGGATCTGGGTCTAGTACTGGGATTATGGCTGAGAGAAGCCCTAGCGTTTGGTATTTAAAGGGGCAGGACATTCTTTACATTCACTCTTCTGTTTATAGTGAAGCCAACAGCAAAGGTTGAAAAGCCCCTCCTAGAGCCCTTTCCTGCTCTGACCCATCTCATGCACCCAAATTTACCTGGCAACACACAGAGCGCTGCTTATGGAATCGCATAAGGCCGATCTAGGGACCGAAAGATTAACTGGTCCTAATACCAGCTGTTGGATGTAGTTGATTGCATCCCCCACTCATTTGTATGTCACTTAGCACCTTAAACTGTATAGTCTTTGGGGCAGGGACTGGTATCTTCATATGTGAATTTAAAGCATCTAGCACAATGGGGTCTGTTGTCAGTAGCTACCGGTGTGGTGCTCTGCTCTTGTTTGATGATGATAACAGTCAGCTGCATGCGTGTTCCCTCTGTGTGCTGCCCTGGCTCTGTGCAGATAGCTGACACAGCAAACCCCGAGAGAATCCCCCAAAGACCACAGACTCTAGTAAGGTACGAAGGAACCCGAGCCAGGTTTATTGTCAAACGAAGCACAGTAATAGTTTCCTATAGACTCTACAGGACATACTACGAATCTGTGCCCCCTGGCAATGGACACAGCTCAGTCAGTGGCGGGACACTCCACTGCCCCCTAGGCTGGCCAAAGACGCGCACTCCGGGACCTACTTTTATACAGTTACAGGATAGATTTCTCATTCCTCCTGATGCATTGAGGTACAGCCCCTAGGCTCATTAGAGTGCTGTCTCCCCTTTGATCATGTTGTTCCTGACATACAGATCTATCCATCATGCTGTCCTGTCTTTAAGATGCACCTGCCTGTTCCTTGTTATGTCTATGGAGTGTCCTTGGATCAGGCTGTCCAGGTGCCATCTTGGCACAAGTTCCTCTTATTAGCCCTTATGTGTGACTGCACCTGCTTCTAACAACCCTCTTTTCGCCAATTTCTGTGAGTGAGGCCTGCCTCTGGCTCACAGCCCAGCTTTTGCTTAGCAGTGCCTGGAAGTACTTTGGTTCAGGCTTCAGGCTTTAGGCCTCAGACTAGGCCTCTGACACAAGAGTTTATGTTTCAGGGCCTCATCTTACTACAGGGTCCTCATCCAGACTGGGTTCTATTGTAATGTAAAAATTGCATACTAATAACTGGGCCTCCTGCACAAAACATCCCTCTGCACAACTGGGGTTTTCAGTGGAGCCTAAGGGTGTCCCTAGCTCCCTTTGGAACTCCCAGCCTTCATCTTTATTACATCAGCCATCACAGGACCAGCTCATCTGAAAGCTTTCCTATAACCAAATGGGAAACCCACAGGTCTTAATACCCACCTGCAAAAGTTTAAAGCAGCCAGCTTCCGTTGGTAATTTATGGAGTAGGGAAAGAACAGAGGCATTGATATAACAACCCAAGAGTGGTTTTCATGGGCTGCTATTAACATATTGTTAAGTCTAGTATTAGTTAAGTCTTGCATTTTACATCACCGCAAAATATTTCACAAGTGTTAACATTCCCTGTGCTTTGTGAAATACATTTATGCCTGGGGAATTGGTGGAAGAAGCTATACATTTGTATTTCCCCAGCGCTAGAAGAACTGATGGTTAAGAGAAAAGAAGTTCAAAGTAAATTGAGCAGAGAAGCAGGGTAAGCAATTCCATGCATTTTAATTATGAGGTTTTATGAAGTTTGCTAGGCCAAAAAGAGATCCAGATGTGAAACTGTGACAAGTAGAACCACGCCCAGATTACCAGGTTTCAGAAATTGTGGTCCAATTAATATACTATAGCTCTGGAGGGGTGAAGATGGAATCTAATGACTGCATGTATATAAATGAATCTCCACTGGCATGTTAGGACAGAATTTTTAACCAGTAGTTTGAGGGGTTGTTTTTTTTCATAATGTGCAAGAAATCCCTGTGTGTGCGTGTCAGTGTGAGTGAATGCACACATGTGTGCATACATGGACAGGTGTGTCTGTGTATCTGCTCATTCACTTCACAAGCCCATGACAGCTATCGTTCCAAAAGCTTCCCAGACTATTTTTTCAAAAGGAGGTTCTTGCAAGTACCTTGACTTTTCTTTTCTTTTTTAATACATAATACCCCTAGGAAGTGCTAATAAGCAAATGGCATCTTTGAATTCACTCGCAGCAAGCTACAGACAAGATGGTAAGCGATGTGTGTAAAATACTTCCCTGTCTCACCTGGGTGTTGTGATGAGGGTCATCAAAATACCTGAGTGGATGATCCTGGCTATATATATATTTTATCCAATACTTTCAAATGTTCCTGCATGACCAGAGTACATGAGTTACATTCCCCCTGGTTGCTCACATCTCCAGCAGTTACCACCCCCCATTAGACCACACCGGTACAACTTCTGTGGGAAATATGCCTCTCCGGAAAGGCCTAAAGGAGCATGTTCATCGTGGCTCAGAAGTGTTTGGCAGCAGCAGTTCTACGGTGTGCGGTTCTTTTGCTGCCGTCTCCTTGCCCTGACCTCCTGGAGCTGTGAAGCTAACTAATCAGATACTCAACGAAAGGTGCCTTTCTGCTCCTTTTCTCTCAGCTCTTCCAAAGTGACCTCTAAGCCCCAGTGTTCCCCTCTGATATCCACGTGTTTTTCCATCATTTGCTGCAGTCCTTTCGCAACTGATTTCCCAAATTCTCATTGACATTAAGATGCTTTCCCAGATGTAAATGCTGATAGCAATCAGCCCTAAATGCAGTCCTTGTACTGGCAGATCATTAGACTGTGAATAAAACATGGTGTGTATATATATATATATATATATTTCTGATCAGCAGTAGGTGTGTTGACTGCTTTCATGTGAGGCAGGAATGTAAGTGTGACAAGACGCGTTATGTATAAATCACGTGTTGGCTCGTGGTGAACTTTTCATAGTTACAAAGATAAAACGGCTTCTTCTCCCTCATTAACTCAGCACTGACAAAGCACTGCAGGGGCGCTTCTACTACACGGAAAACATCTGTCTAGATTAAACTTCAGGAAACCTATTGCAAATCTTTTCATCTGTGGCTTCTTCCCTAATAAAGCCACATATAGGAGGGCAGCCTTAGGTGTCCTTCCTGCCCTGAGACAACCGCAGCTACAAACAGCCCTATGTAGAGATTGTCCTTTTAATGCTAGTGTGCCTAACACCGAGAGCAAAGTCTCCCGTCTTCATTTGGCCAGGTCATAAACTCAGAAATGAACAGATTCTAACTTCACTGGGAATTGTGCTGGGTTTCCTGTCTCCATTAAGAGAACCACCCTCATCCCTTCAATCCCCAATAGCCCATATTCTACAGTATAATGGTTCTCCACATTCTGGATCAGCTGGTTCTAGCTCAGTTAATCAGTACCTGCCCTTGCAGAAGCATTGGTGCACCTCAGGCCCTCCCGTTCTCTGCCTATGGCACACAATAACTCAGCCTCCCGGGGGTTGTAATGCTTTGGACTCATTCTGGTTATTGGCTTGGTGTGGAGGTGGCTGGGTGGTGTTTAGTGACCTGTGATATACAGGAGGTCAAACTAGATGATCTGGTGGTCCCTTCTGCCACACGTGCCGGCTTCCTCTGGGTCCCGGGGGGTGCTCAATGCCCCACTCCGCCCCAGGCTCCACGCCCACCTGCCCCCTTCCCCCAAATCCCTACCCCATCCCACCTCTTCCTGCTCCCGCTCTGCCTCTGGCCCCGCCACCACCCCACCCCTTCCCTCAAGTCCCCACCCCATCTCTTCCCACCCGCACCCCGCCTCTTTCCTTCCAGTTCCATCCTCTCCCCCAAGTGTGCCCCGTCCCAGCTCCTCCCCCTTCCTCCCAGAGCCTCCTGCACACTGAAACAGCTGACTGCTGCGGGCAGGATGCGCTGGGGCAGTGGGGGAGGAGTTGATCAGCAGGAGGCACTGGGGAGAGGGAGGAGCTGGCTGCCAGTGAGTGCTAAGCACCCGCTAATTTTTTTTTCCCATGTCAGAGTCAGCACCTATGTCTTCTGCCCTCAAACCCTACACTTCTATGAATTCTGCAGACCTCGTTTTATGTGGGGCGGTGAGATTTTCTGAAAGATGCACCTCTATTCTATTTTATACCACCGCAATAGGCATAGTAAAAGGAGAAGACAAGTCCTCTCATGGATCCTACCCAATACCTCTTCCCAATTCCTTTTTCCAATCTTTCCAGGCCTAGTCAAACAGATGGTAGTTTGAGAATCATAGTTAATATGACTGCGGTTTAACAATCTTCTAGGAAGAGCATGATTTATCCAAAAATAGATGGCACCCCAAGTATTCTGTGACTACCTATCTCTCTCTTGTGTCAGCTTCTTTACTGGGGGAATATCGTCCAACTTGGCAGAGGATTCGGAAATGTCTATGGGCTGCTTTACTCGTTCCGAGAAGAAGAATGTTCAAAAGTCCGTTTGTGAAGAATACTTGATTTTAATTAGAGCGGCAGAGTGGTCCCGGGGGTCGTACATTAGACTGGGGGTGGGATGGAGGGGACGAGAGACCTGGATCCCATGCCTGGTTCTGCCACTCACCTGGTATTTGACCGTGACCCTTCTGTTTTCCCTCCTGACAGTTATTTATTTGGACAGTAAACTCTCCAGAGCAGGGTTTGTCTCTTTGTACAGCGCCTAACGCAATGAGGCCTCAGTCTCAGTCAGGGATTTTAGGTGCTTTCATAATAAAAAAAATCAGCCGATTGTCTATTTCTACCAAAACAACCCCCAAAAACTTAGCAGGGATTCTTGCCTCTCTATCACTTCCTCAAGGCAAAGAGGCAAGGGAACGTGGTGAGTCATTTGTCACCAACACAGTTCTATTATAATCCTGCATTATGTGGTTAGTACCAACAGCGTGGCTGGGAGGAACAGAGTTAGGCAGGGCCCTGAAGGCGGTGACACAAGGTTTATAGACCTGATGCTGTGGAGAAGATGGGTAAAGGAGAGCGGGGAAAATAGAGGCAGCTCAGGGGCCAGAAAGATGATTTCAGTGGCTGATTTTTATATCATTTAAGGGAGAGCAAAGCTGAGGGAGGAAGGATAATCCAGTGCTTAGGATGCTAGCCTGGAACTTAGGAGACCTGGGTTCACAGAATTCCTGGCTGACAGCGAGCAAATCACTTAGGGCTAGACTGACCAAAGAGACTTAGACACCGCATTGCAATGCCTCATGTTCAGGTGCCCTGAGTAAAGCTCCCCATGCACTGTCTGGGGGAGAGTTAGACACCTAAGCAAAGTCTTCTCAGAAGCCAGCACGCGGAGCGGGGAACCTCCTAAGCTCGCCATTAGTGCAATGCTGAGGAAAGGGGCCGGGGGCCAGGCTCAGGGCCCAGCGCCTCAAAGCACCTAACTCCTTACATGCCTGACTAACAAGCCGGAGGGAAGTGCCTGTCTCCACTCAAGATTCTCTCCCGGAGTTAGGTGCTTAAGTCCCTTTGTGACTCTAGCCCTGTGTGTCCGAGTTCTTCATCTGTAAATTAGGGTTAATAGTGTCTCCTTACCTCCCAGATAAATATGTTAGACTGTGAAGGTCTCACACACCGTGGCAATAGGGACCTGATAAGAGCCAAAGGTAGGCATGGGCGAGAGTTTTAGCTGTCTGGGCAGAAAGAATGGGATCTTGAAGATACAGTGGGAAAAATACTCATCCTCCTCTAGGTCTTTATTTGTTGTGCCTACTCTGAGGGCCCTGAGCTGAAAGCTGCAATGAGGAATTAGGTCTATTAGTCCAATTTTCCCATGCTTTCTCCTCGGCAGCGACTTCTGCTTGGAAGATGATCCCTCTAATCCTCTCTAAAGCCACCACATGTTCCTCCTCCAATCCCTCCTTAAAACTCACCTCTGACTTGATGGCCATACAATGCTTGATCACGGCTCGGACGTTGGTGACCTGGGATCACTGCTTTTTGTACTAATCACAAGCATCTCGCTGTCCCCTGGTGCTCCCCCTGGCAGTTGGCTGCACCCTCCTATTGCCTCTTACCACTCTTTGGGGGCAGGGACCAGATTTATGTTTGGATGTGTTCACAGCGCCTAGAACAACGAGGCCTTGATCCCCGATGGGGGCCAGGAGCTGCTTCCACAATACAAATAATAAGCAATCGTGATCAGAAAAAATCAGGGGAGAAATGAGCCGCTAGGGCAGAGGAATTCGGAGGAATCCCATGCAGCTGCTGAGAATCCCCTAATGGGAATCCCCTGGCTGAAATCCTACTGGGAGCAGCAAGAGAGAATTAGACAAAGAAGAGGCTCAATGCAGTGAAATGTCATAGCAGTCAGGAAAGGCTAATTTTTTTGGCACAGTGTCCCCGCGAGTGGATGTAATTAGCGGCTTATCCAGACAGTGCGAGATAAGTGCTGGCCCGCCATCTAGCTCTGGCCTCTTCTTATTCCTTCAGCACCGTCCTGCAAGAGCATTTATTGAGAGCCGACCAACTGAAAGAAAGCCTGGTGAGACTGAAGGAGATAAATCTTCTCCCAAGGGAGTGAGGAGCCCTGCTGTCTGTAGGGCGTTACTCAGGTCGTACCAGGCACTTTCCCATGAGAATCTCCAAGTGTATTAATTCATTTGGGCAGGTAAATACTGATCTCCACATTGCAGATCTGGGGTAAGTGAGGAACGGCATGGAGAGCGTTTACCTCAGACAGTGACTCATGGGTATGGCTTTGAAAAAAACCCAATAGTCCTGCTTTCTAGCTCAGACCCTCCAGAGCCAACTCTAACCACTAGTCAGCACTCCTCAGAGCTAGGAACATAATCCACGAATCCTTCCCCTCTAGTGCTCAGCTCTAACCACTAAGCCATACACCTTCCTGGAGACAGGAATAGAATGCAAGAGGTCTGGTCTCCTAATCCTCAACTCAGTGGCAGCACTTCCTACCCAACGTGTGACAGTCCTAGTGCTTTGTTCTCCAGGGCAGGTATTGTAGCTCTTTGAGAAGCACACCTGTTTCTGCAGTGTGCCCGCAGTCTTAGGGAGGCCAGGCTCAGTCATATGGGGGAGATGGTGAAGGAGGGAAACAGAAAAGAGCAAGAGAGGACAGATGAGGTGAAGCAAGGAGAGAAATCCTGTTGGGTCAGCGCTCCCCTGCCAGAGAAGAGGCACGCCCCTGCCTGAGATGCCTCCTCACCAGTACCCTCCCCCCGGCATGCTCTGTCCACGATGCCATTGGGGCCCAGCTGTCCCCAGTATGAATGTGGAATCCCTGGGGACGCTGGCACAGCGAGGCTTCAAGTCCTGCATGATCGGCCACGCATTGGAATCAGCAGCACCCCAGTGTTTATTACTGCTCAAGGAAGACCTGATCCGATCCATCCCACTCCATGTGGGCCTGCTGTGCAGCAGCGTGTGACCGGAGCAAGGGGTGCAAGGTCAGACCCTCTCTCACTTCCATAGAACTGAGACAGTCGTTACACCGGGGGTCAGCAACCTTTCAGAAGTGCTGTGCCGAGTTTTCATTTATTCACTCTAATTTAAGGTTTCACATTCCAGTCATACATTTTAATGTTTTTAGACGGTCTCTTTCTATAAGTCTATAATATAGAACTAAACTATTGTTATATGTAAAGTAAATAAGATTTTTAAAATGTTTAAAACGCTTCATTTAAAATTAAATTAAAATGCTGAGCCCCCCAGACCGGTGGCCAGGACCCGAGCAGTGTGAGTGCCACTGAAAATCAGCTCGCGTACTGCCTTTGGTACGTGTGCCATAGGTTGCCTACCCCTGCGTTACACATTAATGTGGTGTACTGAAGATGGCATCTAGCCCACCTTTCACTCCCTTCCCCTCTGAGATGTGGCAAATGCAATTCGGTCACAGCTGGAAGTTTGAGCCCATAGACTGTAAGCAATTTGGGGCAGGGAATAATATCATTTAATTGACAATAAGTATAGGTCCAAACCAAAACCCAAGACCCAGATGCCTCCAAGTTTTGGGGAATTTTGGGTCTAGTTCCAAACTTTGTAGCCTGATTCCATTTTCACTGCAACAGATTCAGTAGCTCTGTTATTTGAAAGTGTCTTGTCTTTCAGTTTGGCTTGGAATTTATTTCTGTATTTACTTCTCATGTATTAATTTCTAGAATCTGGTAAACATCAAGGGCTGCTGCTGCATAGAGCTCATGAAATGTCCTGACATCTGCTACAACTAGAGCAGGGCAGGAAATGCTTTGCCCCTCCCATGAAGAGTTTTCAAGATTTCAAAACATTTTCCCATCGTGGGTCAAGACAAAAAGTCAAGATCTTGAAAATGTTTGTGAATCAAAAATCTGGAAAAAAAATCCCAAACCCTCAGTTAAGGTCAATTAAAAATGGTTTGTTTTGATTTCAATCATTTTAGGGTTTTTTTTTAATTATTTGCTAAAAACAACCTGAAATTTCAGAACCAAAAAACCAGAACTCTTTGTTTCAAGAAAGTCAAAATGCGACATTTCTCTTTCTGTGGGCTGCTCTCTCTTTCCATGCATCACTCGTTCATGTCCTCAGCAATGCAACTCAACTGGCCTTCTACATAGATCAGATCCACAGTCAAGTATCTTGTTGGAAGAGGTGCAAATCTGTAACAGGGCATTGGGACCTGTATATTCAGCATTGCCTTTCCCTCTTACTATTTATTAAGGGTCCTGTATCGGGGTGGTCACCCGCTCCAGCCCTGAAAGGGTTACAGCCCGTACTGGGAGAGGGCTGGGGCTGAAAGAAAACCTAGGCTGATTGGGGAAGGCAGCCACAGCTGGGGCCACGGCCCAATCAGGCCACAGCTGGCCCTATAAAAGCTGTGGGTCAGGCACACAGGCACTCTCTCTCTAGCTCTGGAGAGAGATGGGCCTGGCTGCTTAGGAGCTTACAGGGTGCTGAGAGTGGAGCAGGGCTGGGGGAAGGCCAGAGGAGCTGGGGAGCTCCAACCTGAGAAACCCCCAGGCTGAAGCCTTGCTGAAGGCCCAGGGCAGGTACTGGAGGTTGCAGAGGGCAGCCCAGGGTTAGGCAAAGGCAGCAGGTCCAAACCCCCCTTGCTGATGATGAGTGCAGTCTACCTCAGTGAGTGGGGGCTAGATGGTGACTGGCAGTAGCCACTGAGGTGAGGTGGGGGTTGGGGGTTCCCCTGGATGGAAGTGCCAGGGAGGGACACAGGGGCTAGCGGCAAGTGGGACATCTGCCAGCAGAGGGTGCTCTGGAGTTGGAGAGCTAATTCCCAGGATGACCAGTCTTGCTACAGGTCCCAATCCTGAAAGGTGCTGTGCAGCTCCCAAAATGTGCTGAGGACTCTCCTATCCTCCTGACTTCAGATCAGGCTCTAATGATAGCTCATCATGTGGAAGCTGGGAGATGTTTTTAGTACCTGCATAGGTTCTGCAAAACTATTGAGCAGCAGTGGGGGCAAAAAGGCTACTCACAAAGATGTTTATAGGGGTGTGACAGAGCACTGAGCAACAGCAGCTGTACAAGAACCCTGATCACTGGCTCACCAAGTAAATCACCCCCAGAGTAAACCTGAGGGGCAAAGCTGTGCCTAATTGATAGATTGGGATGGGCTGCAGAGAGCTACAGGGCTGATTAACCTGTTAGCCCAGAAAGTAGAAAAGCACAGGAAGGAAATGCTTAGGGGATAGAAGAGAGATTGACAGTCTTTTGAGAGCCAGATGTCTCGGGGAGAAGATACTTTGTCTCCCCTCTCACTGGCTGAGCGCACAGAGGGGTGCATGTTATTGTAAATACAGAGCTGCACAAGTCTGTCAGGGTGGTGGGAAGAGCGCTGTAAATAAATTACCCAACGTGTTTGACCAGAAGAAGATCCCTGAACAGTTTGTAGCTAGAAAAGAGACAGGAATGGGATGCAACGGGATACTCAGAAATAACAGAGCCCCTGTTCGCTCACTCTTTACAAGCAGGGAGTAACCATCACCTTTAGATGCTCTGGGGCTGAGTCAGTCTCTGACTCACACTGACTAGCATAATGCTTCCACTGAAGTCAGTGTGACCAGATGGAACTGTTGGGGTGGGGTGACCAATGGCTTGGAGGGAGGCCCTGTGACTGAGGGGGAAGGAATCGCTCAGTGGTTTGAGCATTAGTCTGCTAAACCCAAAGTTGTGAGTTCAATCTTTGTAGAGGGGCATTTAGGGATCTAGGCAAAAACAAGGAGTTGGGGATTGGTCCTGCTTGGAGCAGGAAGGTTGGACTAGATGACCTCCTGAGGTCCCTTCCAATCCTGATATTCTATGAATGGGATGGTGGGTTAGCCTTAATATCAAAAAGGATGTTCACTTTTGCCCATAATGGGGATAGCCAGCACTGCTTTTATGAGCTGCCACTGTTCTGAAATTCCTCTATCATTTAATCATATGCACTTGCTTTGTATTGAGGCTCAAATGATTTGCACACTCCATGTTTCTGCTGAATTACAAGAAGAAATATATTAACCAAAAATGAATAGCATCATGTCAACTAAGGGAGAGTCTTTATTTCTGGGAAGCTGCGGTTATGTTCTGCTGTGCTGTCATAGTGTCTATAGGGCAGCTGCATCCAGTCTAATGGCTGAAACACACTTTTTCATTCTGCAGTTTGATTTATACTCCTCAAGTTTTGGCCACTCTTCTGGTCACTGTCATTTATCAGTTGGCCATCAAATATTTCTAATACCTAGAGCCATTTCTTCCACCATCTTACACCTCATATGATTTACTCCTGTGCAAAGTAGGTACAGAAGGCTATCAAATCAGCATGGCATCATTGCATGTTATGCAATAAATGGCTACGTTAGGTGCCAGGTAGTGAGAATCTGGCTCCATGAGTGTGTAGCCAAAACCCCTCAAGGTTCATAGCTATCAAGAAACACACTTGTGTTTCTGGAGCCAACAAGCCTATCTTCTTCCTGTGAAGGAAAGGTCTCAAGTCAGACCCAGTAAGGGAGCAGATCACAAGCTTGAGTCCTCTCTTGAAACACCATCAAAAGGGACCTAGCTTTCAGCCAAGCAGTCAGTATGAGAGACTTCATGTTGTAATGCAATTCTTTAGAGTTATTATTTTTCTGAGGTCAAAATAAAACTGCACTAAGTGGAAGAACAGTGAAGTCGCTTAGTACTTTCAAAGACTATATTAGTTGAAAGTATTCAGTTTCCACTCTCAGAAAAGAGCTGTCTTTGGAGGTACCTCAAAGAGATACAGCTGAACATATAAGTTCTTTGGGACAGGGGCCATTTTTTGTTCTGTGTTTGCACAGCTCCTAACACAATAGGGGCCTGGCTCCTGAGTGGGACTTCTATGGGATTCTGTAATGCACACAATAAATTTAATAAATATGTATGCAGGTCAACAATAGAAAGAACATCTACTGGCCCACGAGAATACACAGCATTGTTCTTAAGTGAGTAGGCTCCATAAAGTTGTAGTTGTCCACTGCAAATGGCTGCCTGAGAAAGCAGCCATGAGCACCCTCCTCCAGTTCCAAAGAGAGTCACAGGAACCGGAAGTCCATTGTTTGTAGCCAAAGCTAGGAGAGTATATGAAGCAAGCTGTGGAACACCGACACCCAGACCCATGGTGCTCAGATTCTATCCAATTATACCTGTATTGATGGCTTGACTCTTTCTGCCCCTGGCACCACTTTAGAAGACTGTGGCAAGACTAAGGGTATACTCCGGTTACAGAAGGAAGGAATCAGATATCCTGGTGTCCCACTGATTTTTGTCAATCTGGGTGCTAGAACACATTTATTTCTCCAGTTCCTGCAGTCTCAATGGAACTGATCACGTTAGGTTTATAGACCCATACATTATAATTTAACCATATTTATGATCTCACTTCTCATCACTGCAACCCCTCTCACCCGATTTCCGTTTTTTCCTCTGGGGGTTGAGTGCTCTGAGATGTCTCTGATTTCCCCCTCTCATTCCACCAACCCTCAGAAGCCCCATGTCACAGTGACTTTTCTTCCAGCAAGGACTTGGTCTAGCTCCCTCCAGAGTGGGTCAACATCACTCCCCCACCAGATAGTCACTGGAAGAAACCTGAGGTGCAGCCTCCCCTCTGCTTAGGGTCTGAGGACATTGGCTGTAGCACTACCAGCCCCAGTGAGACAAAGGACCAACCTGCTTTCAATGCCAGCTTTAGAGTGACCAGATGTCCCAATTGTATAGGGACAGTCCTGATTTTGGGGTCTTTTTCTTATATAGGCTCCTATTATCACACACACACACACACACACACACACACACTGTCCCGATTTTTCACACTTGCTGTCTGGTCACCCTAGCCAGCTTGCTACACAAAGCAAGGATGAGCAAAAACTGGACCAAGTTCACCACAAAGTCTAGGAATGACCACTCCAATGGAATCCAATACAATTTGCTACAAGGGTATTCAAAATCGGAACCTGAATCTGAATCTGACAGCTGGCACCAATCTTATGGGCTGAGCCAAAAATCCTAGTTCCAAACAGCCACAAGCTCTGGGATGCTGAACATTCAGATCTAAACCTGGATCAAAATGTTGTGGGTTGAGCATGCGTCTAAGAAAATTTCAGTTAGCTATACGCCCCTGTCTTCAGTTATCTCTAGAATAATAATAATCAGTAATTTTGTTTATATTTGCGCCAAATTGCTCAGGAAGCAGCACAAGCAAACAATAGCCAAATAATGCAACTAAAACCAAAGCCAATCTAACACGGTGTACATGGGGCTAGACCTTAAGAACAAATGAAAACTTAAGTTAGTACAGAATGCAGCTGCTTGCCTATTGAGAAGCATTTCCTGCTGAGAGCATATTACACTATGGGGATTCACCATGTTGGTTTTGACACATTTCCAAACTGGCCTTAATCCTCTGGCTTCAATTCTCTTCCTCACAGGGATGACATGAGGCTTACTTCATTTCCCTTTGGAAAGCACTTGGAGATCCTGGGATGGAAAGTGCTGCAGAAGGTTATTCTACGATAAGTGAGCTTCACAGTCTAAAAGAAGAATTTGGCAGTGGCAATGTGTAGCTAACTTTCAAATGGGGGCATCTTAATAGAGCATCCAAATCCTGTGTTAGATGCTCAGATTCCCACCTAAACCTATTTCAATCTTGGTCCTACAGATCTGTGATCAGTGTACTACAAGAGGTTCCAAATTATCGTGCTCCAGTCCAAATGAGAGTGGAGGCTACTCACAGGTGCAAGTAACGTTTAGCGCTAGGCATTAGCCTCCAGCCTGGGAAGGAAAGGCTAATTCTCAAGCCCACTGCACTCACGCTGCCTTATTTGTGTAGCGCTCCCTCTCCAGCCGGTTACCTTCTTCAATGCCAATCTGCTTACAGGTTTTGATGGACAGGTCTGGGTTCTTCAGGATCCCGCCACCCCCTCAGCAGGGTGAATCTTCTTTATTTTTTCCTATGAATTTATTTGGTGGTGCCTCCACCCCCCTCGCTCCTTCCTGGCAGGGTCACCAGGGCAGCTTGGGAGGAAAATTCTAACCACAGGGTGTGACAAAGTGGGACTGTTCTGAATACTGTGTGTGCCTCAGTTTCCCCTATGCATTAAAAGTCTCCAGTATGCATAAATGGCTAACAGTCTGTCTCCTAGCAACAAATGGCCAGGGCCCTTCTCCCCTTGCAAGGGGATAGCTAAAGGAAAAGAAAGAGATCAGGTGACCTCCTGGCCTGGGAAAGAGACAAAGGCCAGAAAGGAGGGGCTGGAGGGGGTTTCAGTTTGGAGCTGGCTGGAGACGGGAAGTGAGGGCAGACGGGGTTGTCTGGCTCGCTGGGCCCCAGAATGGACCCGGCCAAGGGGTCCCGTTCTCTGTACCTACAAGCTCTGTTTTAGACCGTGTTCCTGTCATCTAATAAACCTCTGTTTTACTGGCTGGCTAAGAGTCACGTCTGACTGCGAAGTTGGGGCTGCGTGCAGGACACTCTGGCTTCCCCAGGACCCCGCCTGGGTGGACTCGCTGTGGGAAGCGCATGGAGGGGCATATGCTGAATGCTCCAAGGTCAGACCCAGGAGGTAAATCCATGTGAGCTTTTTGCCCTAAAAACAGTCTGCTCCATGGAAGAGGAGGCTCCCCAAAGTCCTGACTGGCTTTGTGGGGAGCAGTTCCAGAGCATCGCCCAGGGACTCCGTGACACCAGGTAACCCCCCACTTACTTGCCAGATAGTTGGAGACTTTCAAGAAATAACACATACAATATATTCACCACAATAATTATATTAAACAGGAGACAAATCTAACATAACAGGGTTAAACATGCATCCGACGAAGTGGGTATTCACCCACAAAAGCTCATGCTCCAGTACGTCTGTTAGTCTATAAGGTGCCACAGGACTCTTTGCTGCTTTTACAGGGTTAAACACTATTTTTGGGGTCACCGGTGCCCATGCTGATAATACCCATGACTTTCCCCAGTCACATGACTTGAGGTAGCAAATGTAAGATCAGTGTCCTGTTGGTACCTGTACTTTGATGGGGCCCTTGATGACCTATGACCACGATATCTTCTCTGCAGTGGTTTAGCTGTGTGGCTGACTGGGTTCAGTACAGCCCTTCCACAGGTTTAATATGCAGCAGGTTATAAAATCCCCAAACCCTCACTCCCTGGCTTGAGGACACAGTTCAGGGACTATGGGGTCCTCAAAACAAGTTCCCCGATTGACTAACTAAAAGATGGTGCATTCACAAACTCCATGAATGATCCTCGGTTCAGAGATGACTCTGGACTCCTCAGTCACTGCAGAGGGGCTGATCTCTGCTGGCAGGGACCCTCTTCAGGCAGAAGTCAGGTGCTTCAGTCCCAGGATTTCCCCTCACCACAAAGGGGTGCAGGGCTCAAGGTGCAGGTTACACAACTACACTAGCATCCAAACTGTCATCTCCTAGCCCAGCGTCCAGACACACTCACAGCAGGCAGCAGCCCGGGACTAGCAGCCAGAGCAGAGCTGACCATCTCATTCCCTATTGGTTGCCGGGCAGACTCTGAGTCTGCCTTGACTCCGGCTCCCTACCAGGGACAGTGTGTCTCATCCCTGAGCTGCCAGCAGACAGAGCCCCAGGAGCCTAGGTCATCTCCTTGGGGGTTACATTTGCAATTTCATAGAATAGAAAAGGGGCAGCTCATGGGTGGAGAATGACCACATTGGCTTAAGGGCAAACTTCATCAGGCAAATGAAGTACTCTATGGCAACTCTATGGCAACCTCACAGCTGTGTTCTTGTCAATGAGGGACTGAGTGAATGAGGGACTAAGTTACCCTGCATTCCTTATCCTGCTTCCCACTTCCCACAACTCTCCACGCTCCTCTGCTGGGTAAGATTGACCTGTAAATGACCATGTCATGACATATTGATCTGAGTGTCCATATGCAGGATTTGGATGCCCTGTTATTGCTCCTACAGTAGAAAACAGGGAATCATCCTAAGATCCCATTACATTTTTTCAGTGTACTCTTGCTTTTGATACTTCTGGTAGGTTATCAATGTAAGTACCATAGCTAACTTCTCAGGGAACAAAGAAGCGGGTTTGCCAGCTAACTCATACCCTTGGATGGGATAAACATGACTCTCTGCATGACCTTGAAACCCGAGAGATCCCAAATACAGCTGACAAGGGAATGAGAAAGAAGATTTTGCTTTGTAGTCAGCCAGAAAGTGGAAATCCATCTGATAGGTGTCACACCATCTGGTCTGCTAGCTAATCCTTGAGGAATAGAGGAACCAGCTTGGTTTGCATGCCAGTTACTGCAGTTTTACTCCCCCGGCAGAGAGGAGAAAATAAAGAGTAAACTCCAAAGTAAAGATCTTGTTTAAGGTACAACAGGGAGGGTCAAACAAGGCATATTTGAAACAGATCCTTGGATCTGTGCTAGAGCACTTCAAAGAGCCTATCCTGGCCCATAAAAGGATTAATCCATTTCTGGGGGCAAGAATAGTCTGTCAGCTATTTACAACTGGGGTTCAATATGGGTTTGGATGGGGGCTTGGATTGATCATCTGTCTGTCTGAGGTATTTCTAGGGCACCCATCACCCCGGTGCTTTGGTGCCACCACCAAAGGATATCAGGAGTTATCCTTTCAATAAACATCCACTTTAATTCAGTCCTTTCAACTCTTCCTCATGGGTCAGGTTTTCTAAACCTTTAATCATTTTTGTTGCTCTCCTCTGGATTCTCTCCAATTTGTCCATGTCCTCCTTAAAGTGTGGCGCCCAAAGCTGGACACACAGCTTCAGCTGAGGCTCACCGGTGCTGAGTATGGAACAATTGTCTCCCGTGTCTTGCATACAACCCCTTTGTAATACATCCCAGAAAGTCCTTTGCCTTTTTCTCAACAGCATCACACTATTGTCTCATATGCAATTTGTGTTCTGCTATAACCCCCCGATTTTTTCTGCAGTGGAATACTAGCTCCCTGCCCTCCTTCAAAACCTTTATTTACCCCTTAACCCCCTTCAGCTCCCTGGACCAAATGTTCCCGTTTGCCCTTGATCTCACTCACCGCCAGTTTTAGCATTGTGGTTGCTCTCCTTACCATTTTTCTCTTTTCAAAGCCGCATTGCCCAAAACTGAGCTCAGTCGAGGACTAGCCAGTGCCCAGAGCAGAATAATTCCCTCACCTCTTTATGTGATGCCCCTACTAATGCAGCTGCAATATAGCACTTGCTGTTTTGTTTTGTTTTTGGTCACAGCATTGTTTTCAATTTATCCTCTGCGCGCTAAAGCCCGGGACCCAGTTGTGTCTCTGCGGTGCAGCTACCTAGTCAGGGTGATTATGAACTCAGTGGTGAATTAACAGCAACTTATACGCAATAAAGGAGACGTGTTGCTCTTTATCTCTATCTCCAAGCAACAGTCAAGATGAGGGAGGGTTCCTCCCTCTTTTCCTTTTTGTTTTCCACAGCTGCTTAACACAAAAACTGTTGAAAATGTTGCTGCTATTTGGATTTAATGAACCCTCCACTCTGGTAAAGAGTTGATACTTTCCTCAGATGAAAACCAATGTTTTCTTCAAGACTGTAAAAGACTGGGGAGTGGAGGGGAGGAAGGGACTGTGAGAGCAGCAGCCCATGCCCCCTCAATCATTAATCTGATAATGACTGGCGGGAGAAGAAAAGGGTCATGGGGCCCAATCCTGGTCCCAGTCACCACAGTAGGAGCAGGACTGGAGACTATTATTATTTTTATTTGGATTATTGTGGCATCTAGGAGCCCTGGTTAAGAGCCAGGACCCCATTGTGCTAGAGGCTGCACAACCACAGAACAGGAAGAAAGCCTGCCCCAAGGAGCTTAGACCCTGAGTGATAGTAGCGTGGTCATGGTGCCCAGTCCTGGTCCAACTCACCTCAGTGGGAGCAGGGCCGGGAGCCTGCACCAGGTAGTGACTGAGAGCACCCATTAGCACGGTTACTACTGCTTAGCTAACATGGCGTGGGGGCAAGAAGGGTATTTTGAACATGGACAGATAGAGCTAGAGAGGAACTCAGCCCCTGGTCTAGGTCCCCAAAGATGGGGAGGATGTGCACTCCCCCAAGGGCAGTACATGCGCTCTCCTGAGCTCAAGGATGGCATCCTATTGCAAGCAAGCCATCCCTAAACTGGATGAGGTAGAGGAAGAGTCATAGACCCGCTCTGTGTTCAGCCAGCCAGCAGAGGGCACTGCACCCTCTCACGCCTCGTCTACACTAGCAGCAGCTCATAGAGTATGTGGAGCTACACCGCCCAGAGTGTCCACACTCACTACTCTGTGTTGCTACACAGGGTAGCAAAAGGCTCCGGCAGCAGGGAGACAACTGCACTGCTAAAAAATCGTATTATCGTGGCACCTTAGGAGCCCTAGTGATGGGCCAGGATCCCATTCTGCTAAGTCCTGCGCAAACACAAAACAGGAAGAAAACCCCGACCCAAAGGGCTTAGACCCTGAGCGCCAGTAAGGTGGTCATGTAGCAGTGTTGACATGGGAGGCATTGCCTGGGCATGTAGAGAGCTGTGGGGGTTATATACTCTGGGTGTTCAGCCGTGTAGGGCACTCCACTCTGCTTGCCTCAGCCACATCTCACCATCTGCGCTGCCATTATATCCGTGCTAGCTGGGTGTGTAGTGTCTGTATTCTGCACGCTGCCACAGGTGTAGACCTATCCTGTACCCCGCCCTCATTCTGGGGGCTCTGTGCACCTTGGAGGTGCCCCCCTAGGGGGGGCGGGTTCTGACTCTGCACCGTCAGGTAACCATGGCCAAGCCTTTGGGCACAATC
Organism: Mauremys mutica; assembly: GCF_020497125.1. NCBI lineage: Eukaryota > Metazoa > Chordata > Testudines > Geoemydidae > Mauremys > Mauremys mutica. The sequence continues at coordinate 5,593,773 of NC_059081.1, read as the reverse complement.
CCACCCATGGTATTTTGCCAATGTCATCTGTTCCTTTTTTTAAAAGGACGTTTGTGGCTCATTGACTGGTGATAAACGTACCTTCAGAATATTCCTCAGTGCAACTATATTATCCCTCTCAACCCCTAAACGTTCAGATATCACAGTGATTGGGCACCGCGTAACAACCTGGATGAGACACACAGGCAGTACCTTCCAACTACAACAAGCATGCTAAGGACAACATTGAGGGTTGTTTATTTCTAAGCTTGGAGGGTTACAGATCCTAAGAGTTCACGGCATTTTGAAAGACACAACTGCTTATATAAACCATGATTCCCATTGAAGTCAATGGCAAAACTCCTCTGACTTCAGAGGCTGCTGCGTTTGATCCCATGTTTCTTGTATTTCTTTAGTGCCCATTTCAGTGCACTGGCATGACAAAAGATACTTTGTTTTTACGAGCACATCACTCAGTGCTGCCTATTCCTCTCCTGAATCCCTGGTCCCCTGTCTGATCCAATAATGGAAGACATTGTCTTCAGGGCATGGATTAATTCCTCCAAAGAAACAGAGCTCTATCAGCCAGGATGGGTAGGGATGGTGTCCCTAGCCTGTTTGCTAGAAGCTGAGAATGAGCGACAGGGGATGGATCACTTGATGATAACCTGTTCTGTTCATTCCCTCTGGGGCACCTGGCACTGGCCACTGTCAGAAGACAGAATACTGGGCTAGATGGACCTTTGGTCTGACCCAGTATGCCCGTTCTTATATTCTTATCCAGGATTCATACTAATATGTTCCCTAGGAGCAAATGCTGCCCTCACCTGTACCCCTCCACTTTTAATACAGTGTGCCAGATGTGCTGGAAATGGTGAATGTGACAGGAGCCACTGGACTCAGAGCCCATGATGGGGTACTTACCTTTTGTGACTCAGGCCCATGTTTAATGATAGAGGCCTTTGTTACAGTGAGGTCCCATTGCAAGGGGTGGGGAGGAGTGGAGAAGCAAGAAACATCAGAGGGTCTTGTCCCCCAGACCCCTCTATGCCACAAAGCACGACTCCAAGTGGACTCCCTTGAGTAAAGAATGCAGGGAGACTTTGGTGGGATGGAGCTGATAAATCCCCAGGTGCATGGATCTCCATTAGAGGGAGTGCAGGTCTAGTGCAGCCTGGAGACCAGAGTAGCTGCCATGGTCAAGCTTTATGACTTTGGAGATAGGATTCCTTTTCACACACCCTGCCCTCCCCGCCACACACAACCCTCAGATCTTCCCCGGCTGTGTGCTGTGTTTAGGAATTTGCCACTGGAAAGCATTACAGGGTGGAAAGCAGTACAGGAAATGACATAATGGGCAGAAATGTCTCTAACCAGAATGTAATCAGCCTTCACCAGCCTTTTAAGAATCACCATTCATTGGCAGGCCTGCGTTTTTGGTGGGAAAACTGCAGAGGTTGGGCAAACTCATGCAACTTCTGGCAAGTTCAGTCTCAGGGAACGTTTCATGGCAGGCTAGTTTCTCTCTCTCATCTGCTCTAGAAAGAGAGAGGGAAATAATATAGATTCCCTGTCACATGGCTGAACCCAGGCCCTTTTGCTTTACAGCTGGGTTCCCCCTCTGAAAAATAGGAAACAAACACTTATTATTGAAATTGCCAACCCTGGTTCCAATTCAAACCAGTGCCCCAGTGACATTTGAGTAGCAATGATTTTTTCAAGTATGACTTTGAAGCAACATGATTCAGTGCTCCACAGCTCTTATTGATTTTGGCTGCTGAATGTTTTATGACAAGGAGTCACCCTGCATGAATTCTGAACAGGAGATCAATAGGCTGCTTAAGATGACATGCCGTGTCTACTTGATTGACGTGCTTCCTTCCCTCCACCCCCATCCCTTCGAGTGTTGGCCAGTTTTCATGTGAATCCACTGAATGGTTTCACCTATTGCGGTATTGGCCTTTTGTTGTCCACTCCTAATAGATTGGACCTCCAGCTGGTCTACTGATTTTCTTATTATCATCGTAATTAGCTTCAGGGCACATGGAAACTTCTGTAAAGATAAATAAAGGGAGTTCAGAAAGAACACACTTTCCTTCCAACTTCAAAGTTTCCTTCTCATAAGCAGAAGCCGAGAAAACAGCTGTGTCATTTGAAGAGTGCATCTTCTCATCTTCACATTCCCAACAGACCCAGCATCCTTCCTTGTCCGTATTAGGTACCTTAGGGATTTCACCCAAAGCTTGGACTAATCCAAACCAAATAATCTTTTGAGCTTTCAAAAGAAATTGTGGGGTGTTTCCCCCCATCCCATCTGTTCTGGGACTGGAAACAGAAAAAGCTGTGACCCTTCATGAAAGAACCTTCTTCCTCCAGTAGGCAAGAGGTTAGTCCAGTCTCCATAATCTTGGCTTCCCTGAAGAGATTGCGAACAAAAGGGCAAAACAGGGCTAAAAACTGCTGGCAGTTTTGCTGAAGTGGACACCTTTTCACTGAGAACTGCACTGAGATCTCCCACCTCACTTCACATACAGCATCAAATGGTAACACCTTTTAGTAGCTACCAAATTGGATTAGATTTGAAGGGAGAATCTAGAAGTGAAAGGCTCAAAAACCCAGTTCCTTAACCATCCAGTGCCCCCAATTTACTAATGAGGAGTGCATTTTATTTGAAAGGTTATAATTGAATTTAATACCAACCAGCACACATGCTAAAGAATGATGACAACAAACCCCAGGCCCCAAAATATTTCCTGAACCATGTACCTGCCTTTTCTTTGCATCGTTTATGAGCAATAAATTCCATCTGTTGGGGTAGAAAGGACGAACAATGTGGTGGAGATGTATTTGAAAAAGACACAAATCAAATCACTTCGAACACTGTCGGGAGGCTACATATCAGTGGATTCTGCTTTAAATCCCAGAGGTGCTGTAATGCTGCTGGAAAGTCACTAATGCCATTTTAGTGACTTCTGTATTGTTATCTTCCACTTCAAAAGGCATTAATCTGGTGTAGCAGAAATGTATGAGGTAAACAAGTCAGAGAGAGAGTTCACACTGGGCAAGTCTATGCTGCTGGCTCTTCAAGAGTAATAATTACTAGTCATCAGTCGTGAGAACCAGCTGCAGATTCTTTCCTTCTCTCTGCTGTCACTTTATCAACTTCAGCTTTCTTTGACAAGGCCACCAAAGGGAGAGGGATATTTCATATGGATATTCATGTGGCTCCTTTTCCCTCTCACTCATCCTGGCGTAAATTAGCTATAACTCCACCAGAGCCAGTGGAGTAAATCCCTATAAAAGCAGTGTGAGTGACAGCACAGCAGAACAAAACCAAACCAATGTTGACATTTGGAATTTTCTCACCAAAACCGGATTCCGTTTTTCGACCAGTTCTGTGCACTGCAATATCGAGCTCACACAAGAGGCCATGAAACTATAGGAAAGTTTGATCAGCATTTATGTTCACATTAGAGCAGTTTGGCAATTGTTGCTGGGGCAGGGTTCAGTGGAAAATGGCTTTTTTTGTAGCGGAAAAGAACAATTTTCGTGGAAATTTTTCAGGTTTTCATAAAAAAGAGAGAGAGACTTTCACTTGCCATAAGCTGAAAATCATAGAGTCATCGAAAGGTAGGGCTGGAAGGGACCTCAAGAGTCTGTCCAAGAGTCCGAGTAAACATAGACCATCCCTGACAGGTCTAACGTATTCCTAAAAACCTCCAATGACGGGGATCCCACACCCTCCATTGGAAGCCTGTTCCAGCACTTAACTACACTCATAGTTAGAAAATTTTTCCCTAATATCTAACTTAAATCTCCCTTGCTGCAGATTAAACCCATTACTTCCTCTCCTACCTTCAGTGGACATGGAGAACAATCGACCACCATCCTCTTTAGCATATCTGAAGATTGTTATCAGGTCCCCTCTCAGTCTTCTTTTCTTAAAACTAAACAAGCCCAGTTTTTAACCGTTCCTCATAGGTCAGGTTTTCTAGACCTTTTATGTTTTTTGTTGCTCTCCTCTAGACTATCTCCAATTTATCCACACTCAAAACTAGAAATAAATGTGCTGAAGCTTCACTAGTTCCGACTGGGACAATTCTCTTCAGTGCCTTCCTACCACGCTCCTGTTAATACATCCCAGAATGCTATTTGCTTTTTTCACAAGTGTATCACATTGTTGACACATATTCAGTTTGTGATCCACTAAAGCCCCCAGATCCTTTTCAGCAGTACTATTGCCTAGCCAGTTATTCCATTTGATTTTCCATTCCTCAGTGTAATATTTTGCATTTGTCTTTACTGAATTTCATCTTGTTGATTTCAGACCAATTCTCCAATTTGTCAAGATCATTTTGATTTATTAATTGTACTCCAAAGTGTTGTAACCCTTCCCATATTGATGTCATCCACTAATTTTATAAGCATGTTGTTCACTCCATTAGCCAAGTCATTAATGAAGATATTGAATAGACCACACCCTGTGGGATGCTTCTAGAATATGTCCTCCCAGTTTGACAGCAAACCATTGATGACCATTCTTTGAGTATGGTTTTCAACCAGTTTTGTACCCCACCTTATAGTACTTTCATCTACACTGAATTTCTCTAGCTTTCTTATGTGACTGTCATGTGGGACTGTGTCAAAAGCCTCACTAAAATCAAGATATAGCATATCTACACCACTTCCCCACTATCCATTAGACAAGTAACCCTGTAAAAGAAGGGTCTTTGGTCTGAAAATGACCAAAGTTGTTTGGTTTTAAAGTGATTTTTTTCTATGTATTCTTGCTACAAACGGGAAAGTTTTCAGGTTTTCGGAGTTTTCACAAAAAAAACTTAAGAAAAATTTAAAAAATGAAAAAAAAATATTTTTTCTGCCTAAAAATAATTCCAAGCAGCTCTCTTTGGGATGGCCTTGTTACTCACCAATAGCCTCAACATGTAACAATGGCCTTTCTGTATATTTAATAAAGTACCGTGTCTGGCTGCTTGGGAACCAGAATTTCAGTTCTGTGGGGAAAAAATTCTGAATCAGAACAAAAACCAAAATTTCAACATTTCCCATGAAACAAAATATTCTTTAAAAATATGGTTTGGGATCAATTGTAACATTTTGAATGAAATTTAACTTTTTAATTTTATTTTATACTTTATAAATTTATTTTACATTGTTATAGAATGTAATATAAAATAAACAAAAATTAACCTTTTAATGAAAAATCTAAATGTTCTTATCAAAATGCTTCTTTTCCATTTTTTCCCTACATAAAATTTCATGGAAATCGACGTGTTCCCTCAGAAAGTTTCAGTTTTGATGAATCTGTATTTTTCCAACAGAAAAACATTCTATCAGAAAACTTTTGACCAGCTCTTATTGCTAATGAAGCAGGTCTGGGCTGATGAAATCATTCTGAATATCACTGTTCCAAGACTGAATATTGCCTACCCTATTCCTCAGACCAATGTGATTTCTAGGAAGAGGGAAAGAAATTCCATAATTGAGAGAAAAAAAAGGAGGTACAGCTGTATGGAAGCAGGGGAACAGTCCTGCTGCTGTGGGGAATTTCCCTGGTTTCTATGCTATAATGGGGAATCTGATGGTGAAAGAATCTGACTCCCTGAGCCAACTTCCTTGTGCCTGCCTGGCCTCGAGGACTTCTCTTCCTCTCTCCCATGTAGCAGAATCTTCGTAACGCCGATAAAGCTGGGCCCAGGTATTGTGTATTTGGTTGTCATGGGTTTTGTTACTATGGCAACTGAGTTAGACTATTAAGGGATAGCTCAGCCGGTTTCAACCGGCTGAGTGAGCTCTCTGTTTCTGTAAATAAAATGGAGGTTTTGGTTAGCTGTCTGCTCTCTGGCCTCAAGTGATTGCTTCCTACACCGGCTGCCCCAAGGATATAACACCAGGAACCATAGGGGCTTAACCCCCAAGTCTCATCATGCATCGCTTAGGACGGGGTCTCCACTCGGGGTATTTTCTCCTAACCGGTCACTTCTCTGACCCAGTGATTGCTACATTGAATTTAAACCACATGCAATTTGCTAAACAGCAACTGTAAAACCACAAGGGGAAAACTGAGACGGCGAATGGAATGCAACGCTATGGCATGGGGACATCGTAAAGAATAGTCTCTGGAAATCAAGACAATTCACAGCCTGCAGTGATTCCAGGGGTAAGACACCTGCTTTGGTGGTGGCTACATGGCCTCAGGCTCTAAGGGGCAGGACCCTTCTCCCCAGCATCGGCTCTGCCGTTGGGGGTCGCATCCCCCCTCCAAGTCTGGCCTACAAGGTCTTCTTCTCTGGTGACATCCCCCACCGCTGCTCCTTCTCTGCCCAAGGACCCAGCTCATTCTCCGCAGCCGTTTATTGCGTACGGCTCCAGTTTACTTGTGGCACAGTAGCCCTTTCTCTATCCCAACTCTGGCCCCATGGCTCTCCTCTGTAGCTCGGTCCTGGCTCACCATTGGTGCAGCTGGTCTCTGTTGCTCTGGTTGTGGCTCCTCCGCCTCGGGGCTGCTGCACTCTGCCCGGCTCACCCAGAGGACCGGCCCTGGGCTCTGTGCCTCCCACGTTGGCCTGCCCACCCTATCAATCTAGCTCACTTGGAGTGCTGGCATCTCCTTATCAGCCCTGTGGACCTGTTACCCTCCTGAGTCCTCTTTGGCCCTTCCCCTTTCTCCGGGTATTGGGAGACGGCCAATCAAGAAAACCCACTAATTTTCAGTAAAGGGTCAGCAGCCCCCTTATCCTTAAAAAAGAGTTGGGGTGGACCACAAGTGAAAATTCATGAGTTTTGCACCAGCATTGAGGATGTCACTGAGATAGTAAAATTTTGAAAGGGATGTATCCCCCTCTCCCCCACAGTGGTTGCACCTATAAAGAAAGATTTCTGTAGCAGGATGTCGTTTGTAAGTCAGCTGTTTGATCACTGCTCAGACGTTTGCTATGTTAGGAGCAGCCCCAAGGGAGATTAATTAGTGAGCAGAGTGCAGGTGGGGTTTTCAGAGATGCTTGGGTAATCATTACCACTCACTCTCTCTCTCTCTCACATGCACATATATATATATATAGGCTTGGAAGGATTAGATTTTTATTGGCAAATATCGGCAAACGTCAATTTCACCGTGCTCAAACTAAGGGGGAAAATATTTCCACCCGTAATAAACAAAATGTACAGCTAGGCAAAGAGAGACAAGTGCTGCTTCTGAACTTCTTAGAGATTGATTTAAGGATATTTACTTTGCATATTTTGACATTTGATGTTGACAATTTGTATTTTAACGATTATATAAAGCTTGAAGTTTTTGAATCTCAATGTCTACTGTCGTCAGATAATTTCTGTCTGTTCCCCACCATCATTTCCCGCAATGGTGAGAAATTAAATAGGTAACAATAGGGAAAAAGCTGAAAAATAAACATCAATATCCATCAGAATTATTTTAAAAATCAAATTCTGCCACATATATATATATATATATTGGTGATCAGATGCTACAGTACCAGGGGGGCATATAAGTGTGTGTGGGGAGAGAGAGTATGTCAAAGTCCTTGTGGAATGTGAGCAGCAGAATTAAAGATTTCCAGAGATGGGTTTCTGACCCTCCAAACAAAGTTTTATGCAGAATGAAATGATCATTCTTGGTGTCTGAGGGCCCTCCTGTCAGAGCAGTGTCTGACGTGACTAGGGATATTGAAAATTTAATCCTCCTTAAACTCTGAGGAATCACTTCTATCTCCTTTCCAGCCTGAGTTACAAAACAAGGATCAAACAAGTCTGTTTTTTAAAATTCTTCACTGACAGGCAATCATGTGGCTGGTCCGTCTCAGGCTGCTTCAAGCAGACAACGCTGTTTGTCCATTTTACCCAGCATCCATTTGAGAAGCTATCATGGGCCTGATTCTCCAAACACCTTGGTAGTGGAATGGCAGCATTTCACACCAGCTTTGCACTGGTGTAAATGGGTGCACAGGACGCAAGGCAACAAGGAATCATGTTTCCAAGGAAGGGAAGGGAGCCATAGCAGGATTGGAGTGGGGGTACTTGGACAATTCACGTCACTGCAAGGGAGGGACGAAGGCTTTAGAAAAATGGGGATGGCTCTGGAATGTCAGCAAGCCATTAAGGAAGGAGAATAGGCTGCCAGAGGAGATACTGTCTCCCAGGATTTGGTTACAAAGGCAACTGTCTGTGAAGGGATCTCCTCTGGTTACACTGAAGGGGTGGTGTTGGCTCCATCCCCAGCAATGTCCTGCCTGTCCCAGACTACTGTGAGGCAGCACTATGAGTCCGGAGAGCTGCAATTGTGAATAGGGCTGGACAAGGGGAGTCAAAGGTGGCAAGAACACCTAGTTCTTGTGTTATGAGACAAAATGAACCAAATCAAAATTTCTTCTCATAACACAAGAACTAGGGGTCATCAAATGAAATGAATAGGCAGCAGGTTTAAAACAAACAAAAGGAAGTATTTCTTCACACAGCATACAGTTAATCTTGTAGAACTCCTTGCCAGAGGATGTTGTGAAGGCCAAGCCTGTAACAGGGTTTAAAAGGGAACTAGATAAGTTCATGGAGGATAGGTCCACCAATGGCTATTAGCCAGGATGGGCAGGGATGGTGTCCCCAGCCTCTGTCTACCAGAAGCTGGGAGTGGGCCACATGGGATACAACACTTGATGAATGCCTGTTCTGTTCATTCCTTCTGAAGCCCCTGGCGTTGGCCACTGTCGGTAGACAGGATACTGTGCTAGATGGACCTTTGGTCTGGCCAAGTATGGCCGTTCTTTTGAAACAAGCATTTGTTTAGAAATATATTTTATGTGTTATATTATATTATAAATCATAGAATAAAATAAAAAGTTTAAATCAAAACAAGTTTTTTTCAATTTTATTGGAATAGAACATTTCAATTGATCCAAAACAACATTTTTAGTCCATTTTGCAAGAAATTTTGAAAGGTATTCATTCTGTCCTGAATCAGAATGAAAAACAAATTTTGGGATATCAGCATTTCCAAAGGAATGGAAATTCCAAGTTTCAAGCAGCTCTGTTAAGAGGCAGCCAGCATGTTGTAGCATGCAGCGCTGTGTCATGGTTATCACATCTGTGCTCCATGCACAGGAGTTCAAGCTCCAGTGAAACCATTTATTCTACATGCTGTTAGAAAATGACAGGAGGTCGCAAATGCAAACAAACAAAAAATTGTTTGCAAAAAATTTTCAGTAGAAATTTCAGCTTTTAGTCAAAAACAAGATTCCGCCCTCCCATTCCCCCCCCCCCCCACAAAACTGAATGATTTTGATTTTTAAGCAAACCCTCCCAAAAATTCATGGTTTTGATTAAAAGTCTAAATTTTCTGCAGAAAGCAAATACATTCTATGAAAAAATGTGTTGAGTCAAAAACCAAATTTTTCATCAAAATGGTGTTGATGGATAATTTCCAACCAAACCTAAATTATTCCTCCTTTAGTTCCTGAAGCAACTCCCAATGAAGTAAAAGGAAAGATTCCCACTGACTTCAATGGGAGCTGGATAGTGCCTGTATCCCTGTGTTTGGAAGAGGATAGGTGTCTTCCATCTCAAGCATCTATGATTCTATGATGTGCTATGTAGATAGAGATTAATCAACTTGATCCCCTGGTCTCATTTGTTCTGAGCTACTAAAGCTGGTTTTGCTCCCACTTAAGTCAATGAAATGTTTGTAACTGACACTACAGGGAGGTGCCCTCTGTCACAATGATCCAGTGTTCATGGCTTTGCAATAGGGTGACCAGATGTCCCAATTTTATAGGGACAGTCCTGATATTTGGGGCTTTGTCTTATATAGGTGCCTATTACCACCCCCTCACACACACCCTGTCCCGATTTTTCACACTTGCTATCTGGTCACCTTACTTTGCAATAACCCTCATGGTATAGTATGAGCTGGTGTCACCCTGCAGAGCTGCATGAAACTCACCCTTTTGGTTTTATGGAAATATGAATGAATGTTTATTTGCTTTGATGCAACAGCTGTCTTTGCTCCAAAAGTGGGCCTATTCTAGCGTAGAAATGAGTCCATTGCAGCCTGAACATTTCCCATGACTATTCCATTTAAAAAATCTTCCCTGTCGAGTTTAGAAAGAAATGTGTGTGTGAGTGTGTGTGTGTATATGCATGAGTATCATTGGATGGATGTGTATATGCATAGTTTTTCCTTGATACCTAGCCCTGCCACCGTGCAAGTACAATGCCCGGATGATGCAAGAATGAACTATCCCTAGTCATGGACATAGTTAAAACATCCGTGCATCAGGAATGTCTGATCCTTGCAGTTTTACAGCTCAGCTGCCACTTAGGCACCTTAATGAAGTGGCCAGTTTGTCAGATATGCTCAGGGCCCAGCCGCGCTCACTGTTCTCACCACTGTTCTCACACGTGGATTAGAGGGACCGTTGCTCTGATCTGATCCAGCCTTTCCTAGGGCGTTCGGTGGCTGATAGTGTTTCTGTCAACCTTGACTGGCATTATTGGAGGGAGGGAGTTTCCAGGAGGGATGTGAAGGTGGGTGTATGATGCCCTGGGACAGGGCGGGAGTTTGAGGCATTCGGGGAGCAATATGAAGAAGGCATGAAGATGAGAACAGGAGGAGAGGACGGAGATGGTGTCTAGGTGAGATTTGTTAGTGAATTAAAGGGGGGTGAATGTGAGAAGCAACCTGGCTGGGGGATGAAGTTGTGCAGAGCCTTGAAGGAGTGGATGAGGAGACACTGAGCACAACAGATCACCAGCGGAGAGATTCACAGAGGGGAGAGACAAGGCGTGAGCAGCAGAACACAGCAGTGAAAAGACATGGCTGATGAAGCGTTCTATTGTAGCAAACTTGCCTGAGTGTGCTGACAGTTCTTGAAGACTTAAACTAAAGGTAGCAAGTAAGGATGCGTGGGTGGGGGGATGAAACTGATACAAAGACGTGAGGTGGTATATGCCATGAATCTGAGTATGGCTGCATTACTAAACAGAGGCACGAGTCTGTTTTACTGCTACTTTGATTTCCCCACTTTGTAATTTACTGCTGATTTCAATGGGCTTATTAAATCTTAAAGTGTATCAGATGCTATGATCATGTCCTAGTTTTAAGATTGAATATAGCACCGTCAAGACAGCTTCAAAGGTCTTTCTAGCAGAATGACTAATGAGGGGGGTAGTTTGTTTGTTTTGTTTGCTTGCTTGCTTACAAACTTAATATGGAACTTAATGGAACTTAATATGCACTGAACCCCTGCCATTCACCCCAGCTGAAAGGGCATGGAGGGGATTTGCTATGCTGTTCTTCTGAATCTTTTCCACCTCATTCATGTTGGTACAGTGAGACTGGGTAAAGCACATTTGTACAGTTGTTTGATCGGATAACTCTCTCAAGCTCCAGTGAAACCATTTATTCTACATGTTCTCCCCTCTCCTCCACAGGTTGCATGTCCCCTTTTACATACACAGGACCAAAACTGCATCGAACCCAATTCTGCATGGCCTTGTAGCCCACACGATCCCATCCAGGGATCAGATGGAGGCAGTAGGCAGAGGTACAGAAGGCTATTACTCCTCTAGTGCATCAGAATGCTGAATTTAAGCTTTCCTTTAAAAAGAGCTCTTCTCTTTCCATTTCAGAGTGGTAGCCATGTTAGCCTGTATCAGCAAAAAGAACGGGGAGTCCTTGTGGCACCTTAGAGACTAACACATTTATTTGTTAGTCTCTAAGGGTGCCACAAGTACTCCTGTTCTTTTCTCTTTCTATTGCAATTTCTCATTAACATCCTGGTGACCATTCTTCAAAGCTCAAATGGCTTGAGGCCAGGCTGTCCATAGGACGCCTCTGCCTTTACCAACACTTCCCGTAATGGCTGTGCTGCGCAAGAACAATGTAACTACCTACCACAAGAATGCAGCTAATGGGAGGAGGGGGCAGAAACTTCCGGGTGGCCAGCTTGTGCCTTTGGAACTCCTTCCCACAAGAACGAGGAATGATCACACGCTTTCAAGGCATGGAGCAGGACCCAGCTCTGGGCCATACATTTCTTGGGATGATGACAATAAATAATACAATATTTAAAAAAAAAACCACCCAGGGAAAGCATGAAGAGGTCCAAAGGCTTAGTTTGCCTGTTGCAGAAAATTTTTGCAAGATTCTCATTTTGCACATTCATGACTGCCTTATAAATGCTGAGGTAAGAGGTGGTAAGAGGAGAAGATTGGACTAGATCCTAGGTTATCAAGTGCAATTTTTATCTGAACTGCTTATAAAGCATAAGCCAATTTCTATTGATTGGGTTTAGGTAGAAATTTCCCCTGGGATCTGAATATCCCATAACTGAGCCTACTGCAGGGTTTCTTACATCTTCCTTTGCAGCAACTGGTACCTATCACTATTAAACAAAGGATCCCAGACTAGATGGCCCATTGGTTTGATCCAGCATGGCAGTTCCTATGTGGAATCCTTGTCATTGGAAGATTTTAGGAACAGGTTAGATAGACAACTCTCAGGGGTAGTCTAGGTGTACCTAGTCCTGCCTCAGTGTGGTGGGATGGACTAGATGACTTCTTGAGGTGCCTTCCTACCCTACGTTTCTATTATTTCTATGAATATGTCAGCCAAGTTCTGCCCTGACTCACCTCATTGCAAACCCATTGGCATTAACAGATTGGAACCGGGTGTAAATCATTGCTGAATTTAGCCAACTGGGGGACCAATAATCTCTTACAGTATAGCAAATTCTATGTCCCCATTTCTCTATCAGCTAATAAATAATTTGCATTATCTCCAGTTTAGCCCAGAGTATCTATATGATGACATCCTTATAGATGACATCATAATGCATTTAGAGAACATTAGTTTGGAGGAATTTCTATTGGTGACGCTTAAATTCAAACCCACTGGTGGCCAGTTAGACAGGCTGCTATTAATTTGGGGCCATTTCTTGCTGTTCTTAGTCAATTTCTACTAAGATAAAACTCCCATTGACTTATTTTTACCATAGAACTGGCTTAGGTTGCTTATGCATAGAGAACCAGAGCCCTGAGGCTGGTAACTTAATCATAGCATGGAAACCTGGAAAGCGTTGACTCAAAATTATATTTATAAAATTTGGGAGGACTGCATACAGTTCACAAACCTCAAAAAAGAGAGAAAATTAGGATACAGTTTAAGGGAGTGTCTAGCAGATTCCTTGTCCAGACATGCAAAATCAATGTGATGGTAATGTTTAGTTATGAAGACTTTATATGGAGTGTGCCGTACATAATACTTTCTTAGGTGGCCTGGGAAGTATTTGTGTCAGACCCTATATACTGTGCACAGATATACAGCTAAATGTTCTATGCTGCAGAGAAGAACTAATGCATACTAATTGCATGACCAAGTCCAGAAAGTGATGGAAGGACAGCATAAGAATGGCCCTACTGGGTCAGACCAAGGGTCCATCTAATCCAGATCCTGTCGTCCGACAGTGGCCAGGAACAGAACAGGGAATCATCAAGTGATCCATCCCCTGTCACTCATTCCCAGCTTCTGGCAAACAGAGGCTAGGGACACCATTCCTGCCCATCCTGGATAATAGCCATTGATGGACCTATCCTCCATGAATTTATCTAGTTCTTTTTTTAACCCTGTTATGGTCTTAGCCTTCACAATATCCTCTGGCACGGAGTTCCACAGGTTGACTGTGTGTTGTGTGAAGAAATACTTTGTTTTATTTGTTTTAAACCTGCTGCCTATTAATTTCATTTGGTGACCCCTAGTTCTTGTGTTATGAGAAGTAGTCAACAACACTTTCTTATCTACTTTCTCTACACCAGTCATGATTTTATAGACCTCAATCATTTCTCCCCTTAGCCATCTCTCTTCCAAGCTGAAAAGTCCCAGTCTTATTAATCTCTCCTCATACGGAAGCTGTTCCATATTCCTAATCATTTTTGTTGCCTTTTCTGAACCTTTTCCAACTCCAATATAACTTTTTTGAGATGGGACGACCGCATCTGCACACAGTATTCAAGATGTGGACGTACCATAGATTTATGTAGAGGCAACATGGTATTTTCTGTCCTAAAATCTACACAGGATGCTCCCTTCCCTAGCCTCATAGTTCTGCTGTCCCTCCATAGTATCTCTGTGTGGAGCTCTCCAAGTAAAGGACCACCCAGTGTGTATATTCCTATGGCATAGACTATGCTACTCTAACAAGTGAAAGCTAATACTGAGGGGGTCAGCAGTAACTTATTCTGATCTCTCCGTGCAGTAGGCTTCTTGTAAGCACCAGATACAAGAGGGACACATGCTGCCAACAGGCTTGCCACCAATAACCTGGAGCAGCAAGAGACACACATTCCTTGGCAATCCAGATTAGTAGGCCAGCTCTACTTCCCTTAGCAGTGTGTCCAAATGTTTTGATTTTGCCTCATAAGGATTTGAACCACACTGTCTGCTCCATTCGTACTGCCACTAAACCTTCCCCCACAAGCTGAGGAATCGTCAAATTTTCCTCAGCAAAAATAGGAGTTTGGTGTACACAAGGAAAGTAGAGCCAGGCTCCTCGTCTCTATATGCTGTCCCACACAATCAACTTGAAAATGGCTAACGTATGAGTTTATTGTGCGCTCTTTGCATTGCCACTGCAGAATTTGACCCACCCTAGACTTTCAGCTTTAGTATCACCTGCCAACTTTGCATGAGCCGTGACTTGGAAACTAGAGTTGACAGTAATTAGATTTCAATATGTAACATCCAAAAGACATATACTCCCTGATGCCACATACGGTATATAAGAGTAGCACCCAGAACATCTCATTAAGTCCCCATTTACCCAAGTTCCATGTTATTCGGTAACAAGTAATTATTTAGGTAAAGCACCTTCATTAAAGTTTCGTTGAATGCTATGTCATCCTTTATGAAACAACCAAACTTTTCCTCTCTGGAAGTCAGACATAATTTATTAGAAGAGCAATTTATCTTTTAATCTAAATTCTTTCCAGCTCTTCCTTAGTTCATTGCTCCTTTTATCATTTCTTCTCTGCACTCAAAACTGAAAATTCATAAAGCCCAGGAATTCTGTTTTAACTTGAATATTGCATTTCCCATTGACAAGCAGAGAGGATAAGATATTCTGCAAATTTCAAGTTTTGAATTTTGATGAGTCTTCAACATCCAACATGAGAAGGATCTTTCAGAGCATGATGCCCTTGTTGTTTTCCTCATTTTTTAGAAAAGATTGATCATCACTACACAAGTTACAAAAATTGCTAAAATACAAGAAAAAGGAAAAATTATGATGCAGACATAAATAATTAGCAACAAGTAGTTGGGAAGTTTTGCTCTCTCTTACACTGGTGCAACCCCACTGACTTAAAGAGAAGAATTTGACCTGACAGGGAGTTGGGAACGTGTCTTATTAACAAAAAGACCTCTCAGAGCCAAATTCCAACTTTCTCTACAGCTGTGTGGTCCCACTGAAGCCAATTGGATCATGCACGTGTAAAAGTGAGTTCAGATTGTGGCCCATCTATCTTCTTCTTCACCTTATCCCATCAACAATGGCTTGACTGCTCTTGTTCTCCATCTCCAAGTGTTCTTGTCGAGTGCATCTTCCAAGATGATACTACCCTTCTTCATATCCTCCCTCAATGTCTCAAATCACCTTTTTCTCGCTCTCCCTCATGGTCTTTTCCCCTTGACTACTAGCTCTTGTACTCTCTGGCCAACATATCCTGTGTCTCTTCATCTCACATGACCAAGCCACATCAGTTGATACTCCCTCTGGACTTTCTCCAATTTGTCCACATCTTTCCTGAAATGTGGCACCCAGAACTGGACATAATACTCCAGCTGAGACTGAATCAGTGTGGAGTAGAGGTTAGCAGAAGAGTTATTTCTCATGTCTTGCTCATAAGACTCCTGCTAATACATCCCAGAATGATATTTGCTTTTTTGTTACAATGTTGACTCATATTTAGCTTGTGATCCACTACGACCCCCCAGATCCCTTTCTGCAGTACTCCCTCCTAGACAGTCATTTCCCATTTTCTATGGATGCAACTGATTGTTCCTCCCTAAGTGGAGTACTTTGCATTTGTCCTTATTCAATTCCATCCTATTTATTTCAGACCATTTCTCCAGTTTGTCCAGATCATTTTGAATTTTAATCCTATCCTCCAAAGCACTCGCAACCCCTCCCAGCTTGGTATTATCTGCAAACTTTATAAGTGTACTCTCTATGCCATTATCTAAATCATTGATAAAGATATTGATCAGAACTGGACCCAGAACTGATCCCTGTGGGACCTCACTCGTTATGCTCTTCCAGCTTGCCTGTGAACCAGTGATAACTATTCTCTGGGAATGGTTTTCCAACCAGTTTAACTCCATCTAGGTTGTATTTCCCTAGTTTGTTTATGAGAAGGTCATGTGAGACAGTATCAAAAGCCTTACTAAAGTCAATCATGCACTGGGATGGAATTTCTTGGGCAGTCTCTTTTCTTTGCTTGTCCCAGAGTCTTGACCAGGAATCTCTGTGCAATGTCCCCAGGAAATGACAACAGCAGTTGCCTGCCTGAAAGTATTTTACTACATATGGGAAAGTTGGCTCTTCAATAATTTGCTCTGCAAACTTGGTATATCCCACCAACCAAAAAAAATGGAGGATGCCTTTGCCTGCTCCCTTGACTTTCATGTCCTCTGAGCATTTACCCAGCCTCTATTCACTTATAAATGTATAGGGCTAAATTCCACAGTGACTTACCATGGATCCCTCATTGACTTTATTGGCATTGCACATGGCATAATTGAGAACAGGATATAGACTCTACAGTACGCAAGAGAATTGTCCACCAAAAAAAATGTTACAAAAACATTAAGGTGGCAAAGTCAAGCACTCAAAAGTTAGGAAATGCCAGAATTAAGGATGCCTGTACAACCTTAATTTGGCCCCCTGTGAGTATGAAGAGACTTTATCAAGGCTCCTTAACCACCCAGTCCCAAGTCTCCCTCTCTACGTTTCTCATCCTAGTTTCCCTCCTTGGGCTCCTCATCCCAGCCCCGACCCCCGGCTTTTTGTCCTCGCCTTATCCTACCTCAGTCAACTCCACCTCAGGCTCCTTGTCCTACGCTCCTTGTTCTGCCAGTCCCAGTATCACACCCAACCTGGGCTCTTCTTCAGTCTCAGTCTTCCAAACCCCACACTGGCTCCCAGTCTCCCCATTAGTTCCCAGTCTCAGTTTTCCAATCCATAGGTTTCTTGTCCCAACAATCCCCACTCCCAGATCTGGCTGTTGTCCCCTTCATATTCAAGTCAGGCAACTTAATTTTCCTCACTGCTTGGGCATCAGTAGAAGGAGCATTGAGACCCCAGGAGAGACAGTGTCCCTATTCTCAGTTGCTGCCCGGCACCACAGCCCTCTGCAGTAGATTGGAGGAGCAACTTCAGGGACAATCTTGCTCAGCTTCTGCATCCCCAGGCTGGAGCATGTGCTGTGCAGACAGAATCTTCAGAGAGTTTACCTGACAAATTCTAACAAATCTCTACTGAGCATGTGCGAACTGAGATTTTTCAGCGGTTTTTAACTGGGCCGGAGTTGTGCAAGTTTTCACACCACCAGAAAAAGGCACATTCCTGTCACAAAAGTAACCCCTCCTGCCAAATTTCAAGTCCTCACTCCAAAACATGGAGACGCTAGACCTGTTCAACACAACGGTTGCAAGAATTGTTTTTTAACATAAGCAAAACAATGTCTTTTTTCCCGAATCTCATTCTTGGAAAAAGCTGAATCTTTTTGCTGAAACTTTCTAAACAAAATAAAGCCTTAAGCAGACTCCAAGCATGGGAAATTTCAGTGCAAAAGTTTAAAGCTTGACAAAATTCTTAGCAACTGAAAACAGTGTCTTGTGTTACAATGAGAATTGTCAGGCAACTTTACGGATAGGCAGCCCTGTGTAGTGAAAGCAACCCTAACGGTTACCTCCCCAAGACAACACAAAGGGTACGTCCATACTACCCGCCCGGGTCAGCGGGTAGTGATAGACTTCTCAGAGTTCGATATATCGCGTCTCATCTAGACGCGATATATCGAACTCCAAACGCGCTCCCGTCGACTCCGGAACTCCACCACCGCGAACGACGGTGGCGGAGTCGATGGGGGAGCCGCGGACTTCGATCCCGCACTGTGAGGACGGGTAAGTACTTCGAACTAAGGTACTTCGAGTTCAGCTACGCTATTCGCGTAGCTGAACTTGCGTACCTTAGTTCGAACTCCCCTCCCCCAGTGTAGACCAGGCCAAAGGGTCAGCATGTCATTTCCAGTACAGTTTTGTGTATTCATTAGTTATAGACTCACCTCAGCAATGTCATCATTTGGGCTGGCCCCTTTGCTGTACAGCTCTCTTTTATCTGGTAGACTCGTCCTGATCCCATTCACACCACTGTCGGTCAGGAGTTATACTCTGCTGAAGTCCAGGAAGCTACAAGGGGGTAAGTAAGAACAGAATCAGGCCCAGACATTTTTAAATTTATTGCATTTATATTGTTGAAAATGATTAGGGGTTTGGAATGGGTCCCATATGAGGAGAGATTAAAGAGGCTAGGACTTTTCAGCTTGGAAAAGAGGAGACTAAGGGGGGATATGATAGAGGTGTATAAAATCATGAGTGATGTGGAGAAAGTAGATAAGGAAAAATTATTTACTTATTCCCATAATACAAGAACTAGGGGCCACCAAATGAAATGAATGGGCAGCAGGTTTAAAACAAATAAAAGGAAGTTCTTCTTCAAACAGCGCCCAATCAACTTGTGGAACTCCTTGCCTGAGGAGGTTGTGAAGGCTAGGACTATAACAGGGTTTAAAAGAGAACTGGACAAATTCATAGAGGTTAAGTCCATTAATGGCTATTAGCCAGGCTGGGTAAGGAATGGTGTCCCTAGCCTCTGTTTATCAGAGGATGGAGATCGACGGCAGGAGAGAGATCACTTGATCATTACCTGTTAGGTTCACTCCCTCTGGGGCACCTGGCATTGGCCACTGTCGGTAGACAGGATACTAGGCTAGATGAACCATTGGTCTGACCCCGTACGGCGATTCTTATGTTCTTATGACGAATTTAGAAGGATTCAAAAAGGGAAGGGACATTTATATGGATAACAAGGATATGCCGAGTTATAATAGTGAATGCTGTTTTTAAAAAGAGTTTCGGAAAGGATATAAAACCACATGCTTTAGGCTTTAAACCCATCTCCAGATAATAAGGATTAGACCATCAAGGAGAGTAGATTATCCCGCATCTGCCTACTGACGGGTGTCATGTACTTTCCTCGGAACCATGTAGCACCATCAGCAGTTGGAGACGAGACATTGGACTGGATGGATCCTGGTTCTGATCCAATCTGGCAATTCCTAATTTTCTGTATGCTCTTTCAGGTTTTTTTCCTGACTCAGTCCTGTTCTAATCTCCAATTGTAACATTCACAAATTAAAATGAATGCAAAAAAACCTCAGCTCTCCCACAAACACTGTGAGCTCCTGCTCGCTAGAGTAAAATGCTCCTTTTTCATCTCTTTAAATGTCTCACATAGAAAATTGGGGGCGGGGGCAAGGAGATCATTTTCTCAGCTCGTCTCTAACGTGCATGTACGGGGTGGAAGAAAGCTGTTGAGCAAACAGCAGACATCAGAAAAAAATAAATGAGAAATCAGGGAGATGGGAACATGGAACAAAGAGATGTCTGAAAAAGAAAGGCCCAAGAAAAAGGCCACATGAACCAGAGTGAGAAGCCTGAAGAAGGAAACAAGATCGGATCCTGCTCTCACGTGTATTTCTCCTGCAATGACTGTGCAGCAGCTGAGTGACAGTGGTGTTTCCAAAGGAGACCTCTGCTTCTGATCCCTGGCGGAGAATAGCCAGGCTGCAGGAGCAACCCAGACACACACCCTGAAAACCCCTCAACCACTATGGTTCTGGGTATGCTTGTTAGAGGAGGTGCAGAGGAAAGCCCTTTGCATTGGGGATATGAATCCCTAGGGTATCCATGTGGCCATTTTTCCCAAGCATAGCCTGAAATGGGCCTTGAGTGCCAACATATTGTTCCTAGTGAAACCAGAAATGGCAAAGGTCCTTCATGACTGCAGCACCTGAATATCATGCCAACAGGTGTTATAGAAGTATGACAGACGGACGGACAGACCAGAGTGATGGGAGCATGCTAACTAGATAAACAGAACTTCAGCGGGAGCAATATTTACCCCCTAAAGCAGACTGGATAGTGCACCCCTTATGCATGCTTTGTGCACCTGGGCAATCCAGATTGTGAGGCAAAGCAGCTGGGAATGGGCCTTCCTGTCGTTCTGAGACATATATGTCCTCGGTGGGCAGTTTATTTCCTTTGTTCACAAGTTAAGAGTCTTGGCAGCCATTCTAAGATGGCTCCTATTGCCCATCTCAACAGGCCCTCTCTGTAAATAAATTGAATCCTTGTGTTTCTATGGCTACCGCCCCCCCATTGCCTCCATAAGCAGCAACACCTGCTACCAAATTAAAGACCAAATAATACAGAAGAAAGGAGAAGCGCAAGAGGTTCATTTGAGTCCCTGTCCCCGGTTCATTTAAATGCCGAGACGCTCCCCAAGAGGGAGAGGACTTTCAAGCTCAGAGGTTTCTAACCGAGCTAATAAAAGAAAACACGAAGACTTCACAGCAGAGGGATGCGTGCAGGGCTTGTTGATATGAGATTCTGTGTGAGACAGCTAACGAAGTACCTGGGGGCTGCGTAGCAACTCCAATCAGATTTTAATTGCTTCACAAAGAATATCATGGATTCCACTCACAATCCAGTCGCCGCGACCAAAGCTCATTATGCAAATAGGCTCTCTTCAAACAGGATCAGGTCTTTGTATAAATCTCTAGCTGAGTTCCTGGCTGTGAGAGCTAGTAATGACTGAGCATTAGTGGGCTGAGGCTTCAAAGGCTAAGGAGACTGGCACTCACCTGGTGAATTTAGCAGGTGAAATAGCTTGCAAGAATGACTGTACTTGGGAGAAACATATTGCCTGGCTCCCTAAAGGAATAACAGATTTAAAGCCAAGAAGCATATTTAAAGGCGGGGCCATTATGACGTTGTTTAGGCCACACACATATATCTGTGTTTAAATGTAGAGATGAATGAATAATTTTAGAAAACTTTTTTTATGAAAAATGCAGATTCAGGTCGACCGAAACATTTCACGAAATTGTGGCAAATTTGCCAAATTTTCAGTAGAAAAACACCCTCAGTCACCCCAAAAA
The DNA here is from genome assembly GCF_020497125.1 of Mauremys mutica. Lineage (NCBI taxonomy): Eukaryota > Metazoa > Chordata > Testudines > Geoemydidae > Mauremys > Mauremys mutica. The sequence goes on along the minus strand of NC_059081.1, from coordinate 5,572,494 downwards.
ATCTGGGGGGAAAATGAAATGTTTCACTTTGACTTTTTCTAAATGAAACACTTAGATTTTTTTTTTAATTTGAAATGAATTTTTGTTTTGAAACTTACCTAAATTTCATTTTTAAGAATTGTAAAGGGTAGAAAAAGTCAAACAAAATGAAATGTTTCAGGTTGAATGGAATCTTTTGTTTGGCCAAAAATTATTTGTTTTCTACTTTTTGGTTCAAAAACTAGGGGGAAATTGTTTTGGATTGAATTGAAACAATTTCCCCCCTATTTTATTGTTACCCAGCAAACCACAAAATAGTTATTCACACAACTCTATTTACATGTGCCAGTCAGAATGGTTAAGTAGCGAAAGATCTGTTCTACAGACTTTGAATCTGGATGTAGAGCTGAACGTTGCCAAAGTTTGGGGGTGACAGGATCTGAACTTTGGGTTCAGTCCATTATCGGGGTGAGAGCCAGTAGCAAGGTTTGGATCCAAATCCTGATCGGAATCCAGTTCTGAGTGGAGCGCAATTCCATTTCATGGCAACGGTTGAGATTTTGAAATTTGTTTTTAGTTCCGCATGCCCCGTGCGACAAACATCAACTCTGGCCCTGGCGTACTCAGCTGCAGAGTGTACTGTGCACCAGTATGGACAAGAACCTGCCATACCCAACTTGTGGATAGGCAGCTGCATCAGACCATGCAAATCACACAGGAACTTTAAGATCAATGCTGCTACCATGACTTTCTGTATTAGCAAACACTGAACCTCCAGCTATCCATCGCGATATAGGCACAGCACAAGAACTTAAACATGCCAAAGACTACTTGGAACTTCCCATCCAGCAGGTTATGGACCACATTCCCCAACAACACCTGAAATCATGAAAACCACTATGGACCACATGCGCCCACCTCAAGTCTCTGGATCCAGGCAGGGAATGCAAAGAGTCTGGACCTCACCCACCATTCCAAACAAGTACATTATCACTGACCCAACAAGCCATCCTCCCAGTTTTGACTTGCCAGGCAGACTTTGGACCACACTGAACCGCATCTGTACAAACCATGGAAGATGAGGCTACTTGATGCACAAGTGGAAAATCAAAGACTTCCCTTAGTGGGACTGTGGTGAGAACATCCAAATCATCCATCATAATGCAGTGCCCCAAATATGGATTCAAAGATGAGGTGGGTGATATTCACAGCGTCACAGAAGAGGCCTTGATATGGTTGATGGACCTACAATGGCATCTATAGAATGTTGCTTTACAGACGCCAAATGTGTGCACAAGCGAGACATTGGAAAGAAAACATTTTCACAAGGCAGAATTGTGTCAAATTGTCCATTTTCAGATTGAAACCTGAGTTTAAGTATTTGGGAAGGACTTTTGGTTGCAAGAGAAAAAGAGAATCTCAGACTGGTGAACAGGGTATTGGCCAGTCCTTGGAATCATTTTTGTAGCTCTTTTCTGAAACCTTTCCAGTTCTTCACCATCCTTTTTGAAGTGTGGACACCAGAACTGCAAAAACTATACAATAATGGTTTCAGTAATGCTGTATACAGAGATAATCATAGAATCACGGGGATGTAGAGCTGGACAGAACCTTGAGGTCATCTAATCAAGCCCCCTGCATGAAGGCAGGACCATCCCTGACAGGTGTGTGCTGAACTTTGTTCTTAAAAACTTCCAATGACGGGGATTCCACAACCTCCCTTGGTAACCTATTCCAGTGCTTAACTATCCTCATAGTTAGAATATTTTTCCTAATATGTAACCTAAATCTCCCTTGCTGCAGATTAAGCCCATGTCCTACCTTCAGTGGACATGGAGAACAATTGATCACCGTCCTCTTTACAACAGCCCTTCGCATATTTGTTATCAGATCCCCCTGCAGTCTTCTTTTCTCAAGACTAAACATGCCCAGTTTTTCTAACCTTTCCTCATAGTTCAGGTTTAAACCTTTTGTCATTTTTGTTGTTCTCCTCTGGACTTGCTCCAATTTATCCACGCTTTTCCTGAAGTGCAGCACGCAGAATTGGACACAGGACTCCAACTGAGACCTCACCAGTTCTGAGTAGAGTGAGACAATTACCTCCTGTGTTTTTTCATATGACACTCCTGTTAATACTCCCCAGAATATTAGCTTTTTGCAACTGCATCACATTGTTGACTCATATTCAATTTGTGATCCACTCTAACCCCCAGATCCTTTTCAGCAGGACTCCGCCGAGTCGGTTGTTCCCCATGTTGTAGCTGTGCATTTGATTTTTCCTTCCTAAGTGCAGTACCGCTTCCCTAAATTGTTTGATATTCCACAATTTGTGCCTCCAAGGATGTTGTTCACACTCTTAGCTACAACATCACACAGGGATCTCATTTTCCATTGGTTATACACCATGACCCCTGAATCGTTTTTATTGTCACTGCATTCCTGGATAAAGTCCCACTTCTTGTTAATTATCCGTTGGTGGCTCCTGGTGCTAGGGAAAGAAAAAGAGCTATACCTGAGATGCTCACGAGAGGAGACAGCGGACAGAGAAGGGCAAAGGAGTAGGTGGAGCCAAGACTCCACCTCCTATGCACCAGATGGTCTGTTCAAGAGGAAGGATGCTGTGATGCATAAAGGAGTGTTGCAAATTACTCCTCCACCTTACCTGGCTCAAGAGGAGACCCCTGGAAGGCACAATGCCACTCAGAGCTTCTTCTGGAATAGTGAAGGCACAATCTAGCACTAAGGCACTTACTCTGCTTTCACAGCTCAGTTTCAGTGCGCATCAAAGAGTGCAAAGCAATGCTTTTATTAACCTGATTTATTAAATCTTAGCATTCCTGTTGTGGTAAAATGCAGTATCTCACATTAGATTTAATGAGACTGGCTCTGTGCAGCATTAAAGTACCCCGTTGCTATTAAAGGAACATTCATTGAGCTCTAATAAGAGACAAATCAGCCTTCCATTTCAGAGCCTCAAAAATAACACAAGCCATAAAAGTTTGATCATATATATATAATGATACTGTAACTTACACTGTACTGACACCAAATGTTTAGGCATTTTCAGTTTAACAATGTTGTCTGTAGTTATCATTAGGGGGAAAGTTTATTATTATTCTAATTGCAAGCGAAAGTTAAAATTCCTCTTCATTTAAAAGCAAATTACACTATTCAGGGACTTAATGTGCACGCATAACTCTCATTGTTTTTGTTTCATTGCTTGTGTTATTTTCAGAGAACTGTTTCACTGCACTGGTATAATGTAGTACTGGAGGCTGTCTATAGAAGGCAATATGATCTCTGTAAATATTACGTTTAATGAAAGATTTTCTTTAAGGGTGAGCAGTAATGGGTGGTTTAGACCATGTACTGAAATTCTGGCATCAAGCCTCAGTCCAAAAGAGGCAGAAGTCAGGAAAAACAATACTCTAATGAAGTCCCCAAATTTCCTCCCAGCCCCAGAAGAGTTCGATGTTTCTGAGAAAATGAGCAGCAGTGAGATATTTTACAGTGTTTACGTTTAGATTATTGTCCACTTTTTTCACTTGCAGTTTTTTGTTTCATTAATTTTTCCTTTTGCTACTCTGCAACTTTTCAAATCTTCTTGAAACTTGGCAGAATTATGGAGTTTCTTCCCTCCCTCCCCCTTTTGCTGCTCTGTAACTTTTGGGGAAAAAATGAGGAAAACAACCCTAGAATCATAGAATATCAGGGTTGGAAGGGACCTCAGGAGGTATCTAGTCCAACCCCCTGCTCAAAGCAAGACCAATCCCCAACTAAATCATCCCAGCCAGGGCTTTGTCAAGCTGGGCCTTAAAAACCTCTAAGGAAGGAGACTCCACCACCTCCCTAGGTAACCCATTCCAGTGCTTAACCCATTCCAGTGCCTTTACGTTTGATTGGGGTCCTCTATGCTACCGTCATAGAAATCTTTTGTTCTACTTCATTCAGTGGCAAAAAAAAAATAAATAAGAATGAAGGAGGAAAAGTGATGAGGGGGGAGCAAATAAAAAGTTTTTGTTTCAGAAAAAGATCTTTATTCATCAGGAAAAAAGTTTGGAATGAAAAATTTCAAAGAGCTCTAGTAATTATCCCCATTTTGCAGCTGGGAAACTGAGGCAGGAAGTAATTAAGTTGTTCTCATGGAGTTCCACAGAGCCTGCGGTAGCACTGAGGTCAAATGCAGCTCGGCTGAGCCTGTCTGGTGCTGTAATCCCATGACCGTCCTTTTTTTTTGCCTGGTTTGGCTGAAAATAGATGTTTTAAAGCACATTGTAGAATTTTTTCTTATTGTTCTGAATCTTGATCCGACAGGGTATGTTTGCCCTAGATGGCTGTGTAAACAGCCCACACAGGCAGCTACCCAGTCCTTGGGGATGTGCAAAGAGGGGAGGAGATGGCTCCACATAGGTCAGAGCTGCTCAGTGTGGCCGAGTTAATTAGGAGTGGGTTTCCTAAAGGCGGGAGCGGGGTAATTGCCATGCTTGGGGGAGGAAGATTGCTCAGCAGTAGGGAGATTCTCTACTAATCCTAGCTGGCTTTGTACAGTCTAACCCATCACTCTCCTTGGCTGAGTATCAAGCACCACTGCCCCCACTCACCCCATCTCCCCCACCCCCATGCCCTCCCGTAAGGCATTGTGTATGCTACCGATTCACTCCCCATAGCCCAGTGTGCAGCTGGAATCCATGGGAGTTTAGCCTAAGTTAAAAATACCATCCTAGGCCCAGAATTCCTATGAGTGCTTTAATGTCTCATGACAGTGAGTTCATATGCTTGCCATTGTCTATAAAGACATTCAAATGAAAAGCAGGCACAAGACATCTCAGCACAATTTAATCTGCTCCATGGTTCCATCATGGCAACACAGTATCACCTCGCTTCTGTTTTGTAATCACCGCATTTTTTCCCCCTTGGCGAAAGTTCAAGGTTGATTTATTACAGATCATTTGAAACTGACTATAAGGAAGGTTAAACTCGTGTGGGTTATGATTCACTGGTGAGCTTATTTTCCTCTCCTAACAATTGATTTAACTATAAAAGCAAAGGATGAGACAGCTATTGAACCCGTTAAATCATTTAAAAGTCTTGGACTGATGCTTTGATCCATCAGCTGGCATCAGCGTTGAGATTAAGCCTGCAATGAGAAAGCAGGGACTCTTTTTTAAAAAAGGATCATGAGGTGCTATTTACATTTTAGAGAAAGATTAAAGATGGCTGTTCAATTTATTGTGCCTGCCCGTCACTGAAGAACTGTGCACAGGGAAGATTGGAGTGGATGGCTTCTATAACAGACCCCCTTAGATTGGTATCGTGAAACAAATTCAGAACTCATAGTAATATATGTAAAGCTCAATAGGAAAGGGAGCAAATTGCTATCGTGTTTATTCAGTGAAGCTTAGCCACATCACCTTGGATGCTCTGCGGTGTCTGGCTCACTCGACTCTACTTCCTTACAAGGCGTCTCACTCATTTGAGCTCTACATTTAACTCTATTCCCCCATCACCTGCTGCCATTTCACAGCTCATTACAGTAAATTATTTCCATCAGAGATTCAGAGCCAGAAAAACTGAGTTCCTAGAAAAGTTTGTGCTTGTTTTAGAAATACCAACACATGGACGCTGTAGGTACAATAGTCAGATAGCTAGTGATGAGCTGTGGCTTGTGCTGAGCACTCTTTGTTTGCTGTTTCCTCATCTTCCCAACTTACCCCGACCTCCTTGGTCTGCATTGTCTTCCTGGATTATCTTGTTTTTTCTGTAGACTGCGGATTGCTCCTGCTTTGAGCAGGGGGTTGCACTAGATACCTCCTGAGGTCCCTTCCAACCCTGATATTCTATGATTCTAGATTCTAAGCAGTCTGGGGCAGGGACTGTCTTGTTTGTTGTGTGTATGTAGAGCCTCTGACACAACAGGGCTTTTATGTTTGATTGGCGTCCTGTATGCTACCATCATAGAAATAGCAAGATACTAAAAGTTAGATGATAGATAGATAGGTAGATAGATAGATAAACACAAATAAATCTACAGTAGAACCTCAAAGATACAAACACCAGAGTTATAGACTGACCAGTCAACCAGACACTGTGTGAAAGCAGAAGTAACCAGAGTTATAGACTGACCAGTCAACCAGACACTGTGTGAAAGCAGAAGTAACCAATCAGGCAGCAGCCAGGGCCCCCCAATAAAGGGAGTACGGTACTGTACTGTGCCTGTATTGCATCTTAAACGTAGGTACATCTGGGCTGCCTGCTGAGGAGAGAGCTCAGATGCTGCTGAAGTTCCACTTCATCTGCTGGAGCTGGAGCCCGAACTTCGCTTTGTTCAGAGTTATGAACATTTCAGAGTTACGGACACCCTCCATTCCCGAGGTGTCTGTAACTCTGAGGTTCTACTGTAGTATCATATTTTTCTCTGGTACTTTTTGCTGTGTCCTTTATATGGGACTTATATCATATATTTGAGTCTTCATCAGCTCTGGGTCCAAATCAGGGCTGGCCAAAAACCAAGGATTTTGCAAAAGTTTTGACATTGCAAAATTTATTTTCCTTCTGCATCAGAATGAAAATGAGATCTTTTGAAATTTTTCATGGAAAAATGAGAGCAAAAGAGAGAGAGTCTATCCCAGCCAGATACAGATGTAGAATCATAGAATCATAGACTTTAAGGTCAGAAGGGACCATTATGATCGTCTAGTCTGACTTCCTGAACAACTCAGGCCTCGGAATCTCACCCACTCCTGTATCAAACCCCTAACCTATGTCTGAGCTATTGAAGTCCTCAAATCGTGGCTTAAAGACTTCAAGGTTCAGAGAATCCTCCAGAAAGTGACCCATGCCCCACGCTGCAGAGAAAGGCAAAAAAAACCCCAGGGCCTCTGCCAAACTGCTCTGGGGGGAAATTCCTTCCCAACTACAATATGACAAGCAGCTAAACCCTGAGCATGTGGGCAAGACTCACCAGCCAAACACCGAGGAAAGAATTCTCTGTAGTAACTCAGATCCCACCCCACCTAACATCCCATCACAAGCCATTGGGCATGTTTACTGCTAATAGTCAAAGATTAATTAATTGCCAAAGTTAGGCTATCCCATCATACCATCCCCTCCATAAACTTATCAAGCTTAGTCTTGAAGCCAGATACGTCTTTTGCCTCCACTATTCCCCTTGTGAGAGATCTAGGTTCAAGTCGCGGCTCTGCCTGAGTTATAGACCCATAACACTGGTCTATACAGTCAGTCTCAACTGGGGCTGTTCCCTTTGCATAAATAATTAAATATTAATTGGACCAGAGAGAGAGACGTCCCTGCACTCAATCAGGCAGAGTTGAATCACACTTGAACCTGGATCTCCTAAAGGCCAAGTAAATACCTTTACCACTCAGCTGTTGGCTAGTCTAGGATGGGTGGCTCTCTTGTTTTGACCAGAAACCCTATCCTGGATGTGAGGCACCTTCCCAGTGAAAGCAGCAAAGAATCCTGTGGCACCTTATAGACTAACAGATGTTTTGCAGCATGAGCTTTCGTGGGTGAATACCCACTTCGTCGGATGCAAGCAGTGGAAATTTCCAGGGGCAGGTGTATATATAAGCAAGCAAGAAGCAAGCTAGAGATAACGAGGTTAGATCAATCAGGGAGGATGAGGCCCTGTTCCAGCAGCTGAGGTGTGAAAACCAAGGGAGGAGAAACTGGTTCTGTAGTTGGCAAGCCATTCACAGTCTTTGTTTAATCCTGAACTGATGGTGTCAAATTTGCAGATGAACTGAAGCTCATTTGAAGCTCAGTGAAACATTTGTTGAAATCGATACATTCACGCAAAAAAGTTTCAGTTTTGATGAACTGGCATTTTTCTCACAAAAAAGTAATTTCATAAAATAATCCCCAGCTGACATTAGTCCAATCAAAATGTCAGTTCCAAACCCTTCTGAAAGCTGGGGTTTTCAAAAACGGATCCAGCCCTGAATTTTGCAAACAAACGATGTTTTCATATTGGGCTGAATCAAAACTCTACATTTGAACTCCCCGATCTTTGGGATGTTTGAAGTCCAAAATGGATTTGGATCTAAATTTTGTGGCTTACTCCCATCTTTGCTCTCACCAGGTTGAGAGATATTTTATACAAGTGATGCTACTGTTCAGGGACTGTGCAGATTTTAAAGTGAGGGAAGGATAGAATTACCCCCCAACTCCTCTTCTTTCTCTCCTCCTCTTCCTTTCCCTTGCCCTCCACCAGCAGCCTTGGCTAGGGCCCCTACCAAATTCATGGTCCCTTTTGGTCAATTTCACGGTCATAGGATTTCAAAAATCATAAATTTCATGATTTCAGCTGTATAAGTCTGAAATTTCACAGTGTTGTAATTATAGGGGTCCTGACCCAAAAAGGAGTTGGGGGGGGTCGCAAGGTTATTGTAGGGGGATTGCAGTACGGCTCCCCTTACTTCTGCGCTGCTGCTAGCGGTGGTGCTGCCTTCAGAGCTGGGCAGCTGGACAGTGGCGGCTGCTGGCCGGGAGCCCAGCTCTGAAGGCAGAGTCGCCACCAGCAGCAGCGCAGAAGTAAGGATGGGATGGGATGGTATTGCCACCCCTACTTCTGCGCTGCTGCCTGTGGAGCTGGGCCCTCAGTCAACAGCTGTCACTCTCTGGCCACCCAGCGCTGAAGGCGGCAGTGCAGAAGGAAGGATGGCATGGTACGGTATTGCCACCCGTACTTCTGCGCTGCTGATGGCAGGGCGCTGCCTTCAGAGCTGGACGCCCGGCCAACAGCCACTGCTCTTCAGCTGCTCAACTCTGAAAGCAGCGCAGAACTAAGGGTGGCAATACCTAAAATAACATTGTGACCTCCCCTGCAACTCTCTTTTGGGTCAGGACTTCCAGGTTGAGAAACGCTGGTCTCCCCCATGAAATCTGTAATATAGGGTAAAAGCACACAAGACCAGATTTCATGTCGGGAGACCAGATTTCACAGTCCATGACGTGTTTTTCATGGCTGTGAATTTGGTAGGGCCCTACCCGTGGCCCATGAGCCCTATCTGCCACTTCCCAGGAGCCTCATCCCTTGAGGGACCCCCTTACCATCCCTCCCTTCCCAGGAGTCCCTGCCTTTCCCACCCCACTCCTTAGCTGCTACCTCTCCATGCTGGTGAGCCTCACCTTCAGGTGACAGGCTCTATCCTGCTTCCCTGCTGTTCCCCTGCACTGAGAGAAGGCACTGCTGTTTCAGCAGACAACAGACGAGGGTCCTGCACACAGCACCCTGCACAAGCAGAACAGGACCGGGATGCTGGCCGCAGCACGCTCCCAGACACAACCTGCATGGCCACTAGTTACAAGATCATTGCACGTGCAGCCAGCACCTGGTTAAGAGTGGCAATGCCGTGGACTGGCTCCCTGGCCTGTGGTAGTATTGATGGGAGGTGAGCAGTCGTTGAATGGAATTTGGAAGTGAGTAGAACCATTGTAATACTTTTGTTTGGATTTCGGGGAAGATTATTGGGTGGATAAACAGCGTAGCAAGGAAGCCCTGAACTCTGACTTTGCATGTGCTACCGCTTCTGCATGTAACATTGGGCACATGCCTGTTTGTGTGTGTACTTACTGGGCAGTTCCAGTTCCACTGTGGGTATCCCACTGTTCTGCCAGTTTGCCCACCAAAGTGTGACAAAATCAGAGGGTGGCTTAAGGCTGGCTGAAAATCTGACCCTGGGGAATTTCCAGCATGGTAGCCTTTTGAAAGTGTGATTCACAGAGGAATGCCTTATGGAATTTCAGTGGCCATTGGCTCAGGCCACTAGTGACTTTAACACCCTCCTGCTTCCTCCCAGTCACGGGAGCTCGTCCTTTAACTCAAGTGATAGGAGCTTGTACATTGGCTTGTGGAGATCACACGTTCAGTCCCTGCTGATAACTGAGGGGTCCATGCAGTGCTTAATTTGTGGCAGGGCTTGCCAGGGTGTAGCAGGAGCGCTGCCAGCTTTTTTGGCACCCTAGGCAGCGGAAGGTCCCACCCCCAAAATACTGATGACGACCGGGGCGGCCAAAGATCCGGCCGCCGTGGTCGCTGCCCCCCAAATGTAAGTGCCCTACGCAACCGCTTAGGTCGCCTAATAGGTTGCGCCAGCCCTGGGGTGTAGCAGTTCATAGCCCTATGGGCTTGCTGCATCAGTTATGAATGTAAAAATGTTGCTTGAGCACTGGCACCTAATTTGCTTGGGCCCTGGCACCTCTTCCATTACCAATTAAGCACGGTGTCTGTGCAAATACTGACGGTGTTTGTTACAATTGCACCCAGTTCTAGGTATCGCCGTACTCCTACACAATGATTCATACAATCAGGCAGTGTCCATAAGCACAAGAGAACAATGTGGGGAGACCCCCAGATTAGTGAAGAGAAAAATTCCAAATGAGAAATTCCTTCCCTGGCTCAAATCTGGTCTATGTCTTCAAATGTAACTAGTGATTTTGGGGTGGAGGAGGGCAACTTGAGACACCTTAAAGGGGCCTGATTTTTCAGCAGGCAGATGCTCAGCACTTTCTGAAAAAAAATCATGCCCCTTTTAAAAGGTTTCAAGTTGGCCACCTCGACAATTGAGGCATCGAAAATCACTAGTCACTTCTGAAAATTTCAACCTCCTCTCCTTAATGATACTCCCTGAATTTCCACACTGGGGGAGAGGGGTCCGGGGAAGGGATCAAGGACCACAATGCATTGAGAGAAGCAAGAAGTAGCATGTAGCATAGGCAATGGTGTGTAATAAAGCCTTGACACAATGGAGTGAACTCATGTATTAATTCAAAAATGGCTGCCCTGAGTGTCTGGGGGGAGATGTCTGTAGCCAATTGTTTATGAAGTCTATTGTACTTCCCAGAACTGATATTCTCTTGTTGCGATGAGACGGCAGAAACATCGTCCCTTGTCGGATTCCAAGTAACTGCGTCCATTTCTCATAAAACATGTAATTAACTGAAGAGGGATGCTTTTTAATTAAATCCAGCTGAAATTAATCAAACACTAGCATTGTGGTGCATGGCATGTTCTGCTCTCTCCGCCCTGGCCTGCTGCAGGGTGAAGCACGGCTAGTTATTTGAATACATTCCTCCGTGGGCTGTTAAATGAATGACTGACAAGATGGCTCAGCAGAACTGATTGAATATAAAAGTCAACACAAGAGTGACATGGGAGAAGCCAGAGTATTTATAGTTTGCTGATGTATTTTACGTTTCCCATTGGAGGCACTTTTAGGGAAGCATCATGAGCCAAAGATGTGGGCAGAAAGCTTCCACCTTCTCAAAAGATGTATTCAGAAAAGTTTCAGTAAAATAATAAATAAATACTAGAGTCAGGTATTGAGCAAAGGGAAGCAGGCAGAACTAAGCTCTCTCTCCTGTGGAGATGCAGCACCATCGTTAGGGGCTCCATTAACAAGCAGTCGCCAGAATGCTAGTTCTTAAGGCAGTATTGTGCCATTATAGCGAGCGACACCGAGACAGTCTAACCGGATTTTACAATGGCCTAGTGTTAACCCCACGTGCATGCAAAACCAGGGAAGGCCAGAGGCCTGGAATTCTAGGGAAGAGACTAAGAAACATATAGATTGCAAGTAATTATCATGTTGTGTAGATGTGAAAGCAATAATATGGTTTTTGTCTTAAGCCCTAGCATTGGAAGTTGAAATTTCGGAGAGCGGATAGTCAGACCCTGATCACCTTCCAAAAGCATTCACATCCGCATGTTAATAAGTAGGTTTCCAAGCCTTGTGTGGTGGTAAAATCTATCTGTCTATGTAAGTACCTAATTTCCCATCACCATAGTCTCTAACCACCCAGTGCAGTTGAATGTAAATGTTAGGCTTTTATTGGGCAACCAGGTGTTTTCAGTATGAAGGATGGTGGACAAGCGAGAGACAATGATGGACAACCTGGTCAAGAACTTCTTGGAGGCTAAGCTACACCCTGGGGGGTGCCCTCCTGATCTGAACCAGGAGAAGAGGCTCCATTGGCCTCCCCCAGCAAGGCGTTGGACTCACAGATGAAGGGAGAACCCAGAAGGTTGGAAAGGCTGTTCCGTGGGCTGAGGCAGCCCTTCACCTTAGGGCATTACCCCTTCTGGGGCAATGGTCCCCTAAGGGTGCAGCCAGTCAGGGACTAAAAGGGTCTGTGAGAGAAAGGGGCTGAAAGGAGCTGCAGAAGCTGCTTCCCCATGGAAAATCAATGCTGACTAAGTGGAGACTAGTACAACTTTGGGGCAGTGGAATGTGTCTATGCCATAGCCTGCTTCTTCTGGACATCAGCATTTCTCGGGGAGCTTGGTGCTCTTGTTGTCCTCATTATAGTTGATGAGGTAGCGATCCAGCGGCTGGTTAACTCTGGCCAGATATTTGTACGCAAGCAGCTATTGGGCCATAACTTCCCAAGGACTGGGGGGGGGGATGTTGCTTGTAGGAGGGTATCCATGGAGATTTTCTTCCCTACCCCACAGGCCGTGGAGCTGGGGGGTGGCAGTGGCAAAAGAATTGTTATGCCCAGTGATTCTGGATCAGGATTGGGGCCCCATAACTGGGCTGCTGAAAGAGGCCAACCAATGACACCCAGATCCTAGCGCACGTGAGGGGGTCAGTATACTGCTTGTGAAGGTCTTCCCCTTTCCTGACCTTCAGAAAACACGGGAGGAGCGTTGCCTGGCCTGGAAGTGACCCCTACTGGCATTTAAGGGCATGAGAATATGGGCCTTTAAATCCACTGCCACTCAATGTGGCATGGACTGTCCAGAGATACCCCATGGGTGTTAGACGCCCAGACACCACCTGAGGCCCTATAGACTCTGAGCCAGAACCGGTGAAACAAGCACAGAAGGGCACCCATGGAAGGTCCACACAAAGGTGACTACCTCTAACAATCCCATCGGTGGACGGTCAGTTTCTCACCAGCTCCGTTGACTTTGTGCAAGATCAGCTAAATGATGGGAGCATTTAGCTAGCTGTTTGGGTGGCTAGCCAGGGTCAATGGGCCCCTGGTGGATGTGAGACGGGATGCACAATACCCTCGCTTTGAACTGGATAGAAGTGTCCTGGTTCAGGTGATAAAAGAGCCCCAAACGAGAATACGCCAGTCACAGCTACTGGTCCCCAGGTCCTTTAGGCACAAAGTCCTCAAACTGGCCCATGAAATACTGTGGTCTGGCCGCTTAGGGATAGAAAAAAACAGGAATGGATATTGGCTCATTTTTTCTGCCCAGGGATATATCAAGAGATCAAGGACTATTACAGCTCTTGTCCCAAGTGCTAATTGGTGAGTCCCAAGCCAACCCAAAGGGCTCCCTTGGTTCCTCCCCCTTGGTAGACACCCCATTTGAATGCATTGGGGTAGATTTAGTTAGGCCCTTTGAACTAATGGTCAGGGTGATGCTAACTGGTCAGGGCATGATCTTCAAGTCAAGGTTACTACACAAAGTTTGCTCCCTACTTGACACAAAGTCCATAAGAACCTCAGTCTGCCACCCCCAAACGGACAGGTTAGTGGAGCATTGCAACCAGACCCTAAAGGGCAGACCATGCAATTTCATCACAGCTGGATCCTGCAACTGGAACGAACTGCTGCCATATCTGCTGTTTGATATCAGGGAGATACCCCAGTCTTCCATGGGGTTCTCTCCTTTTGAGTTGTTGTAGGGAAGGCAGCCCCATGAAATTCCGGACTTCATGCAAGAAGTATGGCAGGACCAAGGCTGAGACCACTGTGCAGTATGTCCTAAACTTGTGGGAGCAGCTGGACTTGATCAGGGCTTTGGCCAGGCAGAACTTACAGACACAACCCCCCAGTTCTCTTCTCTTGTGCTAAGCATTCCCTTCATTCCCTCAGTCTGATGTGGATGCAAGAGTGGTAGGGCTGAGTCGACAGTGTCTGGGAAGCCTATGGGAATGGGATGAGAGCTAATTAACCGGTTCCACTTAGTTCCAAGGCTTAATGCTTTTTCCTGTTGCTGAGTAGTGCCTGCAAAGAGGGGTAACACAGGTCAGAGGTGAGTTTTCCAGCCTGAAAGCAGAGCCCTGGCTTGGCACGTTCTGGGAGAGCCAAGAAGGAGATCTTACTGCCTGTATGACGATACACATATCCTCATTCAAAGTGCTTGGGGAATTGGATGGCTCAGGGGATTGAGAATGGCTTTTCAGCTTGTTGGCTTGGAACTTAACGCTGGTCAGTCACGAGATTGCCATCGCATAGCTGCTTTTATATAGATATGGCCAAGTTCTTCAAACATGATCAGTAATTTTGGGGCCCCCGATTTTTGAGAACCCAACGTGAAACACTTCAAAGGGACCTGCCTTTTCAGAAATGCGGAGCACCAACCCTCTGAAGATCAGGCCTCAAGCTGGGCACCCAAAAATGAAGGCATTCAAAATCACTTTTGAAAATCTTGGATCCATATCTATCTATCTATACAGACAGTTAAAGAACTTATGGAATATCATCCTCCATTGCCAGTTCAAATCCAGGAAGGGACCATTATTCACCAGAAGGAGGCATCTGATGAAATCACTAATGATTGAGATTTGTTCTGTTTGGATCCTGTTGTTTTGTTCCAAAGCCCACACAGTGCTGGAAGATCTGAACTGTTGGTTTCTCCTCTTGCTGCTGTGATTGGAAAAGTTCCCTTGTGGATGCCTGAAGAGGAAGGAGCAAGCTATTCCTTATTGCCAGTGACATCATTAAAACTTTCTTCAGGTGTAATGATCACCTCATATAAGCAGGCAGGAATAATACAAGATAAATGAAGACCGCAAACATTAGCTGGATAAATGCCCATAGGACAGAAGGAACAAATATGGTAAATTTCCTGCAAAATTTCTCTTCTCTCTTGAATAAATGACTTCTAAGACACCGATGATACAATGGAATGAATGAAAAATTCTTCATTTTGGTCCTCTGAGGACTGAGTAATAACTTATGTGCTTCCTTGCACAGCAATACATTAGCCAATATTTATAGAACAATGCATTAAAGCAGCTGCGAATTTGTTCCCTATTTGATCATAAATAAGAGCTCTGAGTTCAAATTTCTAGTTGCCTTTAAAACTGTCTATTCTCCTTCCATTTTTACGCTATTTCAGCCTGCATAATTTAGCACCAGCAGAAATCTTGTTCCAAGCCTTATGTGAACTCAGAGACTCCAGCCGGAGATTAGAAACTCAGAAGGAAATGTTTGCCTGTGTCATGTAACCACACAACAGGTGAAAAACCCAGACCTTCCAGTGCTAGGCCACATCACACCTCCACCTGGTTAATGAAACAACATTGAAATACACCACAGATAACGCCAATGTTCAGGTGCGGATTTTGAATACTTCAATGTATGGTGTCAAGTCCAGGGTATTGATTCCGCTCACTGTATATTTAGAGGCTAATTTACAAAGTGAAGGTCCAGATCTGGATTTTGGAACCCCACAAAGTTTGGGTTAGGATTTGGTTAGGGCTCATGGGTTGGGTCTCCGACTATGCTAAACCAACATACTAAGCACATCGTAGTCATTAATTAATTAATCCTCATCCAAGCCGTGCAAAGGGAATACACTTCCCCAGTATTACCTGATAGGGAAACTTGAAGTAGACCAGTTAAGTAACTTGTCCAAGTCAATCCAAGGAGCCAGTTGGAGAAGTAGGGTCAGAATTCAGTCATATAACCACAGAGTCATTCCACTGCACCATACTGCATGTCCCGTAGCTACTTGGGTACTCTCCCAATGGGGTTGGTATTCAGATAGAATAGCCCTGCATCCAGTCTGTTTTCTTTCAACTGTGAACACCCGATTAGACATTCCTCCATTATCATTATGCGCATTAGGGATTCCGACTTCACGTTCACTCAGTCACTGGTAGACGCCACATCCTCAAAAGCACTGAACTGTTGGAGGAAGCAGCCAGGGAGCTCACAGAGGCTGGAAGGCATGTTTTGTGCCAATGAGATGTTTTACATACCATCTAATAACAGCTGTGGTTATAGATAATACTGTATTCCTCTCATGTTCTCGCTCTCTCTAATCCCCATCCAGGGTGCTTCTCTAAATGAGATGCTGCATCTCAGCAGATTTCTCCACTCTTAATATAATTTAACGTATCAAAGTGTGTTCCTGTAGAGTGGTGGAGGGTAGATGAACTAAAAAATACCATTTGTCCCATTGAAAGAGAGAAAAAAAATCTATTTTATTTCCTTTTCTCCTGTGGATTTCGATGTTCACTTAGATACTAAGGGGAGTGGTCAGGATGCTGTCTGAAGGTCAGCTTTCCCACCAGAGTTAAGTGGCCAGTTCAGTAAAAAGGAACAATCCCTTCCTAACCCAGCAAATTAGAGTGGGACAAGCAGAATACTAATATCATAGAGCTGCATTATGCAGAATGGGCCTGATGCAATGCCTACTGAAATCAGTGGGAGTCTTTCCACTGACTGCAAAGAGCTTTGGATCAGGTCCCATATGCATGAAGCCACCACATCACAATGGAGTAACATTCTTGGTAGCTCTCTAAGTTCTTCTACTGAAGCTATGACCTTTGGATGAGACATTGCAATTGCTAGTCAAGGTAAGAGCAACTGCCAGCCGCCCCACCTCCAAGTATGGGTGACAAGAGAAGGATGGCTTCTTTCCCATGCGACCTTTCCTCCTCCGACCACCTATCTCTGGATCACCAGCTCTACTGGCTGCCCTTGTCCGGAGATGATGGTTAGGTTGCAATTTTGCTTCTCATTGTCACAACATTGCATCACAATGTCACAAGAGCAATATCACCACCTCTGGATGCAGCTCTAGTTCAGATTCACTGAACTTTGCAACTGTTGTATGACCACAAATACTTCATATTTACATATATATGGAATAATAGATACATAGTTTCATAATTACATAATTAATAAATAGCAATTACAATAATAATAAATGCCTCTGGCATACGAAAGAACTGAACATCAGCGTGATTCTTTGCTAATGGATCAATGCAATCCAGCATTTTCTTCTCCAAAGAGGAATCTAGGAAATGTCACTGATGTCATGTGTCTTTTGTTCAATCCAAAGCTTGCTCCATGTCCAGGTTTCCTTTCAAAATTAAAACAAAGAAACGAGGAGATGATGCTCTCAGTTTCAGTCTGTGGAAGGGTATTTAGTTCTCTCAGGGTAGAAAAAGTGCGGTTAAATCCTGGTCCACCTAGCATGCATTAACCTTTACTGAAGGCTGCAGGCTTCACTGGAAATCAGCTGTGGCAGAGATCTAATGTACGCCCTCAATAGATAAAGGCTTGTCAGACCTGAGGCTTTCTTACTTGACTGTCAGATTGATGGTTGTTCTCCATGTGGATCTAGAATCTGAGGTGTTCAAATGCCGTCCAGACCGGGGTTACCCCAGCCTAAGGAAAAGGAGTGATTAATTATTCAGCATCTAAGGAATGAGCAGGAGACACATACCAGGAAATACTGTGTGTCTGAATCTTTCTCCCAAATGATTTTTGTTGTTGTTGGTTTGGAGAGATTGAAATGTAACGAAACAGCTAGCTCGGTTTTAATTAATTAGCTTGTTCTTTTCACCTTGAAACAACTGTTCAAAGTTTTTTTTAAAAGAAGTCAGTTTCCACCTGTTTGGCAAAGTAATAGTGAATGTAGAGCATAGATGATGGTGATTTAGTGCCTGATCCAAAACACATTGAAACCAATGGAAAAAATCCTATTGACTCCAATTGGCTTTAGAGCAGGGCCTTAGAAGGGAAGGATGTTCTGGTGGCTTGTGGGACTGACATGGGACTCGCAATATTTGGGTTCAGTTCCCAACTCAGCCACAGGCACCCTGTGTGGCCTTTGGGCAAATCAATTAGGCCCAGATTTTTAAAACTATTAAGGCTTTGCTGGGCTTAGCGTCGCATCACCTACCTGATTTAGGAGCATAGATCTCATTTTCAGAAGAGATTTAGGCACTTGGGAGTCTAAATCCCATTGACTGTTGATGGTATTTGGATTCCTAAGGGACATCTTGGGTAGGAGTAGGGAGATTATTTTACCTTTGTATTTGGCACTGGTGTGACTACTGCTGGAATATTGTGTCCAGCTCTAATGCCCGCAATTCAAGAAGGATGTTGAGAAATTGGAGAGGGTTCAGAGAAGAGCCACGAGAATGATTAAAGGATTAGAAAACCTGCCTTATAGTGACTGAGCTCCGTGAGTCTATCTCTTTAGCTTAACAGAGAGAAGATTAAGGGGTGACTTGATTGCAATCTATAAGTATCGACACGGGGAACAAATATTTAATAATGGACTGATCTTCAATCCGGCAGAGAAAGGCATGACACAGTCCAATGGTTGGAGGTTGAAACAGGACAAATTCAGATTGGAAATAATGCATAAATGTTTAATGGATAGAGTAATGAACCACTGGAACAACTCCCCCACGGGCCAATTTTAAATCAAGATTGGGTGTTTTTCTATAAGATCTGCTCTGGGAATTGTTTTGGGGCAGGTCTCTGGCCTGTGTTATGCAGGAGGTCGAATTAGACGATCACAGTGGCCCCTTCTGGCCTTGGAATCGATGATTCTGTAAATAGCTTTAATATTCTGAGCCTTCATTTCTCTGTCTCAGTTCTTCATCTGTACAATGGGGGGATAATTGTTCCTTTGTCTGTCATGTCTGTTTAGATTGGAAGCTCTTTGGGGCAGGTCCTTTTACTGTGAGTGCATAAAGTACCTAGTACACCTGGACTCCAGTCTGGGTTGCGACTGCCATGCAAATAATAACTAATGGTCACAGCACTCAGTCAGGAGAAGGTTTCATGCAACTTGTACGTGCCTGGGGAAATCCACTTCCTCTGTCACCCAGGTGTAATTCCAACTCAGGATTCCTTCCATGCCTGACAATCAAGGCATAGACAAATGCATCTCCATTTGGGTGTTTAATTGGTCACGTGTCTTCTTAATATGGAACAAATTAAACATGGCCTGCACTGAGTCAAGGTCGTCGCCGAGGGTTATCTTGTCAAGAGTATATTGATGAACACCAGTATTGCATCTGACCCACCGCACGCCATTTAGGGAAGGTATGTCAACACGTTCAACCATCCAGCAGCGTCTGCCCCCTTGTGCACTGCAGAATGCCACTGTGCTTCAGTGTCAAAAGGAAATCAATAAGGAAACCTTTCTTGTTTTGCTTTTTATTTTTATGAACAAAAACCCCAGGCAGCATTCTGCCAAAGAGGCACCGAGCAGAGATGGAGGGTGATTTGGGTGCAGGATGCTATAAGGTTAAAGAGACAATACACTAGGCAACCTCTTTAGGACAGTGTTTTTTACTTACCGGAAAAGGGCGGTCAGTCCTGTGACCTGCCCCTTTTCTTCATCCTAGAAAAGACACCCACTTCCCCCATCTGTGCTATTAGTGTCTTTCAGCTAGTGTACGTTGCTGCCAGCTTCAGTGATTCCACTGAAGATATATAAAGCAGCCACAGCCTTGACATGTCAACAACTTTTCAGCTCCCGGGCTCTCTTAAACTGTGATCTGTCTTGTTAAAGGCACTGACTCGGATGTGCCGCGCAATGACACCGAACCCTAATTAGGAGCGCAGCAAATTGTCTTCCGACAGTTGCAACACTATAACGGAACGTTGCTTGTTAAATTCCTTGGGGCCGGGGAAAGAGATTTGTAATGAAATGGGGTTTGGGGTTTTTTGTTTCTTTTGGGTTGGGGAGGATGAAAATGTGCTGTGGACAGGAAGGAGGGTCTTGTGGTTAAAGTGCGAGGGTGGGGTTCCGGAGATCTGGTTTATATTCTTATCTCTCCTGCAGAATCCCAGTGTGGCCGGGGGCCAGCTAATCCATTACTCTGTGCCTCGCCCATCTGTAAAATTAGGGTAATAATCCTGCCTTTCTCCGGCCTGCGTCTTTAGGGCTCTCCTGCGGCTTTGCTACACACCCCGTGGATGGGGCGGTTCATTGTTATGCTGCCCAGGGAGTCACAATCTGACTCCTGCTCTGGGGAGGATGTGCCTTGGATCAGACAATATATCTGGTGCAGCTCACGTCCCCTGCTGCTGCACTGGCTCATGCTGCAGGGGGTCCCTTACCCTCCTGCATCAGCATGCAGGATGGCCCACAAACTGGCCATTAGTTTGCAAACTCCTGGAAGCTGGGACGGTAACCTACTATGTGTTTGTACAGCACCTAGCACAATGGGACTGCAGGGGGAGTTAAGCACATTTGAAAATCCCACTAGGCCTGCAGTTCTCAAACTGTACGTCAGGACCTCAAAGTGGGTTGTGGCTCACCCCCCCTGGCAGGGTTTCCAAGTCCAGGCTCAAGCCTGAGTCCAAATGTCCACACTGCAATTTTTAGCCCAACCTCTGTGGGCCCAAATCAGCTGACCTAGGCCAGCCGGGGCCATGCTGTGGGTCTTTTATTGCAGAGTAGATTTACCCTCTAGGCCTACAAGGCTTGGGACCAGCTGGTTCCCCAGGCCACACTGCCAGCTGAGATCACTGGAGGCAGCTGGAGCTCTCTTAGTACAGATGTCAGATCTGGGGGGGGGTGCAGTATCGGGGGAGCTGCAGGATGGAGGTTTCGGCAGGTTCGCTGCATTTCGGGCAATCGTCCCCTGTATTTCTTCTTTATTGCTTGTTTGCAATTGTATTAATATTTGTTCCGGGCACCTCGAGTTTTGGATGGGTGTGTGTTAAAGTGGAGTGAATAAATAACCATATCTATTTATAATGCACACGCAACTGCATGACCTAGATGTTGTATTGCCTTTGTGTTTTCAGTCGCCTATGCTCAGCGAATCAGCAGCCATTGACTGGCAAAGGGTAACCGTAAAAGCAGAATTAGGAGCACCAATTGCCTGTCCTTAGATGGAGACATTCTACCAATCTCTGCATTAGCATTACATTCCCACCCCTTAAAAGAGAGGAAGAAACAACCATGTTACAATTTGATATTATTTGGATTTAAATATATATTCTAATCCATAGACGTCTAGGTAGCTCGCTTTCATGACGCGACTGCAGACAAAGGGTGACTCGTTGAAAACCCCAACGGCTGAAGTTCTCTTTTAATCCATAGGACATCTACAGCAGCATAGTGTGAACTGCTCTCTGGTACTGGCCTGCCAATGTGCCTTCGCCCTTTTCTGCAGGGATCACCTCAAGGATTGACAAGGAAGTCCAATTTCCATGGCCCATTCACCCAGTGGCCTCTCTGCCAAGACTGCTGAAAATAGGCCAATTAATGCCAGCTGTTGTGATTTTTTTGCAAGGGGAGGTTCTGTGTTGGAAGAAGTCAGTCAAGACACACACACACACACACACACACACACACAGCTCCCTTAGCTGGTTACAGGCCAGTCCACCTGCCCCAACTAGCGCTGCTCCCCAAAATGCGATCAGTTTGGAAAAATAAATGTGCTACTTCACCCTGTCCTCTCACTAACCTAACCTAACCTTCCTCCATCCAGTGTCACTCAGCCCTACCTTTCTATCTATGATTGCTGAATGCCTGGCTGGACATGCAGAAGTCATAAGGAAAGACACTAGATGGACAGCTCTGAACATTTATGGACCAGATCCTCAACTGGTATAAATCAATGTAGCTCCACTGTCTCACAGCTGTGATCTCAAGGGGCCATAGGGACGAGTGGAGAACTCAGGTCCATAGAGTCCTGAGTCATTCCATTGAGGATGTCAACACAGTCTTGATTCCAGGCTCCAACCCAACACCCACGGAAGCCAGTGGGAGCCTTTCCATTGACATGAATGGGCACTGGATCATGCCCTTAGTGACTGGACACAGGGGCGGCTCCAGGCACCAGTGCACCAAGCGCGTGCCTGGGGCAGCAAGCCACGGGGGGCAGCCTGCCGGTTGCCGTGAGGGTGGCCGTCAGGCTGCCTTCGGCGCCATGCCTGCGGGAGGTCCGCCAGTCCCACGGTTTCGGCAGTAATTTGGCGGCGGGTACGCCGGAGGCACGGGACTGGCGGACCTCCCGCAGGCACGCCGCCGAATCCACATTACCAGCAGACCTCTCACAGGTGCGCCGCCGAAAGCCGTCTGACTGCCATGCTTGGGGCAGCAAAATACATAGAGCCACCCCTGACTCGAGGACAGAGGAGTGAGAGCATCACATTCATTTAGTTAATAAAGTTTTTATTCAACTTAGGCAGAACTGCTGACAGTACAAGATATTTTCTTACCTGGGCAGTAATGGAAAAAGTGAAGTACTCCACTAGGTAGGAGGCAGAGCTGAGCTCAGGCAACGACGAGTTATTTTGTTTCTGTAAATGAAGAAATATTTTTAAAGAGGAAAAAGAAGGGATTGAGTGTCCTACTATAGATATTTTTATTCCTGTACTTTCTACACAGTGGAGACCGTGACTCATCATGTTCTCTGTGTCCTGGGAACGAGCAATTCACAATTTATTTTTAAAAGGTGTTGGTAGGGGGGAAATTTAATCTTAATTATTTTCTTTGCCTTGGTGCCAAACACGTGCTGCAATTACAATGGATAGCGTGCACACCTTCCATTTGGGCTGTCATTAGATGGAGAAATCTTTCAGTAACTTGCTTAGAAACCCTTGAACAAGACTCTTGTTTTATTAAAATGATCCTCCAGAGGCAGTGTCAGATTCCTCCAGGAAGCAGCATTTTAATGAGCTCATGTTTGCTGCAGTATCTTGAGTTAAGAATGCACAAACAGGACTCAATTAGGCTGTTATTATAGTTTGGCCACATTCGCTTCTAGGCTCCAGTACAAATTGCTATCCTTGCTTCACAGACGATTACAATTCTCTTTTTAAATATTGAAGAGTTATTTTTTTTAAATGGCATAATAAGAAACAGAAAATCTGACTCTGGTGTAACTCTGTTAAAATGAATAGAATTGTACACATTTGGCCCAAACTTTATACTCCTATTGATATAGGCCCTGATTTAGCTAAGCAAGTAAGCACCTGATTACCTTTAAGCACATATTTAAGTCTGTCTGTATTCAGTTAGGCAGATATTTAACTTTAAACACGTGCTTAAGTCCCACTGAAATCATCTGGGTATGTTAAGTATGTGCTTCAGTGCTTTGCTAAGAGCATAAAATTGCATACAGTTGAAATGTTCTTAGATTTGTTTTTACTTTTCCTTAAAGTACTACTGGGGAGAGGGGACACAAAATCATTGTATTTTTCTAGCACTCTGCTGAATTATGAAAGGCAATGCATATTGGCAACAATCTAAGTCCATCAGCTACATAAGTCTAGCTCAGCGGTTCTCAAACTTCATTGCACTGTGATTCCTTCTGACATTTTAATACTGGCAAATTATTATATAACCCCATGTCACAGGGGGCCCTGCAAAGCTAAGTTGCTTGGGTTTCGATGGTAATGAATATAAATCAGAAGCTAGAAATTGTAGAAAATTGATAAGGGAAGCAAAGAGACACAAGGCAAATTCTATGGGTGGCAGCGTTAGGAACAATAAGAAGAATGTTTAAGTATATTAGGAACAAAAAGAAACCTGGCAATGGTATTGGGTTCACTAGAATATGGAAATGGTAGACTTATCAATAATAATGAAGAAAAGGCAGAAGCATTCAACAAATATTTCTGTTCTGCATTTTGGCAATAAACAGATTATAGCCTCATCATATGGTGATGACAACACTCTTTCCATTCCACTAGTGTCTCAGGAGGATGTTAAACCACAGCTACTAAAGTTAGACATTTTTAAATCAACAGGGTTTTTAAATCCAAGGGTTTTAAAAGAACTGGTGGAAGAGCTCGTGGGACCATTAATGTTGATTTTCAATAAATCTTGGAGCACTGGGGAAGTTCCAGAAGACTGTAAGAAAGCTAATGTTCTGCCAATATTTAAAAAGGGTAAAGGGGATGACCTGGGTAATTATAGGCCAGGGCAAGACAATGGCACAGCTGAAACAGAACTTGATTCACAACGAATTAAAAAGGTAATATAGATAATATAATTAATGCCAATCAACCTGGATCTATAGAAAATAGATTATGCTGAACTAACTTGATATCTGTTCTGATGAGATTACAAGTTCATATTGATGTAATATACTTAGACTTCTGTAAGGCATTTGACTTACACAACATTGTGATTAAAGAACTAGAATGACATAAAATTAACATGGTACACTTTAAATGGATCAGTGGTTGAATAACTGATAGGGGGAATCACCACTGCGTGGTGTGTTTCTAGTGGTGCCCTGCAGAGATCTATTCTTGGCCCTATGCTAGTTAACATTTTTGGCAATGACCTGGAAGAAAACAAAATCATCACTTTTACAGGTTGCAGAGGACATAAAAATTCAGGGAATGGTAAGTAATAAAAAGGAAAGGTCATTAATAGGAATCACTTGCTAAGCTGGGTACAAGCAAACAATGGACATTTTAATATGGCTAAATGCAAATGTATACTTCTAGGAACAAAGGATGTAGGTCATGGTTACAGGATGGGAAGCAGTGACTCTGAAAAAATGTGGCAGTCCTGATGGATAATCAGCTAAAGATGAGCTCCCAGCACAACACTGTGGCCCAAAGGGCTAATGTGATCCTGGGATGCATAAACAGGGGGATCTCGAGTAGGAGCAGAGAGGTTATTTTACCTCTGGATTTGGCACTGGTGCAGCTGCTGATGGAATACTGTGTCCAGTTCTGGCGCTCACAATTCAAGAAGGATGTTGAACTTTGAAGAGGGTTCAGAGAAGAGCCATGAGAAAGATTAAAGGATTAGTCAATCCCCCATATAGTGATAGGCTCTAGAAACTCAATCTATTTCGCTTAACGAAGAGAAGGTTAAGGGGTGACTTGATTACAGTCTGTAAGTACCTACAAGGGGAACAAATATATAAAAATGGGCTCTTCATTCTAGCAGAGGAAGGTATAACAAGATCCAGTGACTGGAAGTTGAAGCTATAAATAAAGCATAAATATTTAACGGTGAGAGTAATTAACCACTGGAACAATTTACCAAGGGCCCTGGTAGATTCTCCATCACTGACAATTTATAAATGAAGATTGGAAGTTTTCCTTAAAGATCTGCTCTAGGAATTTCTTTGGGGCTATTTTGCAGACCCAGACAGTTCCAGTAGCTCTAGAGATCCCCCTAAAAGATCTGCTCTAGAAATTTCTTTGGGGCCGTTCTCTGGCCTATGCTACATAGGAGGTCAGGCTAGATGATCACAATGGGCCTTCTGGCCTTAGAATCTCTATTGTATTAATAGCCACCTAAGAAATTGACTTGTCATTATGGTGCACACTGTGGCTACTGGCAAACTCAGGTCCATGGCAGGGGAGAATTCAACTGCTCATGCTCCAAAGCACAGGCCCTAACCTCTTGAGCTAAAGGAGAGTCCCTGTTAGGGGAGGCAGTGTGGCTTTGTGCGGAGACCACTGGCATTCAGGGTTTGCTACTTTCAGCTTTGCCACTGCTTTGCTGGATGACCATGGGCAAGTCATAGCCCTTCTCTGTGCCTCAATTTCCCCATCTGTAAAATGGGGATAACAATACTGTGCTCCTTTGTAAAGCACTTTGAGAGTCACGGATGGAAAGCGCCCTCTCAGAGCTAGGTGTTATTTGCTGTTAGCAGTGCAGGGCCTATGACACAGTTGAACAATTCTCTTTCTACCCACTAGGATATGTCCACATACCCACTGACCAGTCCCTCCTCTAGTGAGACAAACCTCATTCTTCTCAGGATGTTTAAATTTTACAAAATCATGAACATTTTTCTCTATATTTTTCTTTGTAAAATCTTTTGTTTTTAAAACAACATTTTTTTGGCCTGAACTGTAGTCGACTGTGGGAGCTTGAGTAAGGGCAGGATCCCTTTAAGACCCTTTTTCTGAACCGTAGAGATGAGCCCGATGTGCAAAGTTCAGATCCAAACCGCCCCAAAGGCCTGAAGTGTTCAGATCTGAAGTTATGGCTTGACCCTATCTACACGCATGTCCCCAGGGCATTTTACACTCCAGTTGCCATTTATAATAGGAGAATAGGCAATTCCACTTCCATCGGTCTCATCTTCCTTCCTTTCCGCCACCACCTGCAGAGAGGTAAATGAATTTGAGAAAGAAAAGTTCTTGACTGGTCAAATGCACTTAAACCGTCAGGGCCCATGAGACAGTCGTTAAGGCCGTGTTGCTATGAAGCTGACTAGATTGCTTGTTACAGCTCCCCGCAGGATACCAGCTGGCCTCCGGCTGCAAGATTGACCCTAGAGGCTCCGAACCGGCCTCCAGCTGTGTGACACTCAACGGAGAAGCGGGGGTTTGTACCACACAAGTGAACAAAGGTCAAATTCAATGATTACTTGGTGCGGTTGCTGCAACAGCCTCCAGAAACGCAGTAAATACTGGGGTCTGAGATCAGCTCCTGAATGTTCATCAGGGGAAAATGAACATCGATATTTTCCCCAGGTGGGCTCCGAGCGCGCCACCAGCTGACAATCACAGTCACTCTTACCACTGAACTTTTTTTTTTCTTTTGCTTGCAAATTAATTCCATAGTGAGAGTATTTGGGGGGAGAAATTAGGATTCCTCCCAGCCCTGAGCTGAATTTGCAAGGCCAGAAATAAAAAGCTTCCCCCTCTAATGTGGAATACTAGCCCCCTGTTCTCTGCTTGCTTTGCCTGTAAAGGGTTAAAAAGGCCCCCAGGTTTAAAAAAAAAAAAGGGAAGTGGGCACCTGACCAAAAGTGCCAATGGGAAGACTAGAACTTTTTAAAATTGGAAAAGAAGCTGCCCCTTTGTTGTCTGTTGTTCTCTCTGGGCTGCAGGGACGCAGAGCAGCAATGCTATAAGCAGCAATGCTGTATAAGGTTTGAACCAGGTGTGAAAAATTATAGCAGGACTTGGGTTAGGGAATGTTTAGATAGACGCGGTCGGGTTATTTCTTTATTTTGGTTTGTGGATCTCCTCTGTGCTAACCCCAGATGCTTCTGTTTGCTTGTAACCTTTAAACTGAACCTCCAAGAAAGCTATTTTGGGGGCTTCGTTTTTGGAATTGCTCTTTTAAAATCTAGCAAAAGCCTAAATTCCAGACGTATTTTCTTCCTTTTTGCTTTGAATACAATTTACATTTTTAAGAACCGGACTGGATTTTTGGTGTCCTAAGAGGTTTGTGCACATGGGGATTTATAAATACCTTGGGAGCTGAACGCTAGGGAGGAAGAAAGGCTATTGAGACTAAAGCACAATGCTGGCAAAGGAACAAATAGGGATAAACTGGCCAGTAATAAATTTAGGCTGGAAATCAGAAGGTTTCAAACCATCTGAGGAGTCAGGATCTGGAACAGCCTCCCAATAGAAGGAGTTGGGGCAAACAACCTAATGACTTTGAAGACGGAGCTTGAAACATTTAAGCACGGGGTTACATGATGGGGCTGCCTGCATCAGCATATGGGGATCTTGAAGACCCAGGAGTTCCTGTCTAGCCCTACGCTCCTAATGAACTTCTTAGAAGAGTGGTCCCTTAACCATTCCTGTGGCAGCGGATGAGATAAAGATCCTCCTCATTTGAACACCGGGCTGACATGCGTGGCCCAGTGCACACTTAAAGACATGCAGAAAACGGGCATGCCCAGTTCGGCGCAACCTACCTTTCCTCAGAGAATGACGAGCATGTTGAAATAGTCGTATCAATTGCACTGCTCACAAGTAGAATCACGGGTGCATAACAGAGCCAAATTAAGCCCGGTTTTCACCTGAATGCTAGGAAGCATTACTCCTTCTTTCCATCCCAGCCCTTTCACATGCTAGAAGAGGTCCCAATATTTTTTTTTAATAATGGAGACAGTATTTTCCCCCACTCCCCTTCTCTTAATTGGACTATTTTGGGGGAAACTTTTTTTAAAGAAAATTTACCCTGGGGCAGAAACCAAGCCTAGGCAATGTGAGCAGCTTGGAAAGTTGTAAGTGGCTGAAAACAAGGGCCTAGGATGGAAACTTTTAAGAGGCATAGTGACCACTAATGCTCCAGCTGTAATAAAGGCAAAAGTCTTCTCTCCGTATCACTGTAATTCTAGCCCCCAAGTGTCTAAGCTTTTCACTAAACTTCAAACACTCCAGAAAAGGCACTAGGCAGAACTCATCTGAACTGCCCGACGCCCTTCTTAAGATCCTTTGATTTAAAAAAAAAGGCTATTAAAGAAATGGACAAAAGACAGCAGAGGGCAACCAAAATGCTATGAAACTTCCAAAGGGCTAGAGAAACTACAGAAGGGCTTTCTGTGGAAAGGGAGAATCTTGTACGGCGAGATCTCATTAAATTGAACATGCTTCTAAAAGGGGAAGAGAAGCTATGAGGCTGTTTGAGCGTCTGCCAAATGCAAGAACGAGGGGGGACGTGAAGTTATAGCAAGGGAAATGGCACTAAAGGAAATGAGGCAAAATGTCTTTAGACAGAGAGTAGTTATTAATAAACGGCTTAAACGATCAAGAGCGGCGAGTGGGCCGACTGAACAGCTTTTAAGAGGAGGGATGTGGCACGTTGGCTGTGGTACAAATCCAGCTTCTGAGAGTCAGGGAGTGGGCATTGATGCTAATGGGGAGGGTCTGACATTTCCCTGTGACAATATTTGAGCCTCGTAGAAGCCATGAAAGCAGGTTAACGGTGCGGGCTGAGAGGCGCGAAGCTGCCGTGTGCTTGGCAAACTGAGGCCATGGCAACAGTCAAAGTCATTTGGGGAGCATGAGCTGGGTGCAGCTCAGCGCCAGGTTACTCACAGCAGCTGTTGCTGGCTTGTTTGTGTGGTGGCTTAACAGCCGCCTAACTTCTGAGTGATCACAGCAAAGCCCGGGGCAGGGTGTAAACAGGTAATGCACCACTTGGCTCCTTCCCTGCCAAGCACCAGGCACCATCCCTGAGCTGGAGATGCAGAAGCTGGGCGCTGCCCTGGATCTCCCTGCGGACAATTCCCCCCGCTACCCAGAGGGGTGTTGTACATTGGCCAAACGCAAGTTGGGGCCCCAGATCTGATCTCATTTAGGCTGAGGCGTATGTGGAGTAACTTCACAGGACTCAATCAAGGGGTCAGAATCGAGGTTGAAATTCGCCCCAGTGCAGCCATCCTGAGTGGTGTATAATAAGCCTTGGGCTGGCCCTTCTGCACAGCAATGAATTTTACCCCAGTCCCTTAGGGTTACAGCTTCCCTTCCTAAAGGGAGGCATCTAGGGGCTGATCCAAACCCCACTGAAGTCAATGGAAAAGCAGCCATTGACTTCAATGGGCACTGGATCATCCCCTAATGGTTAGAGCCAGGAGCGTGGTTATTTTCCTGACTCTGACGCTGCCTCACTGTGTGACCTTGAAACAGTCACTTCATGCTCTGTGACTCAGTTTCCCCTTCTTTAAAAGGTGGGAGGGGATGACTAATATCCTGCTTTGAGCTCGTCTTTGACACCCTCCAGTGATGCTATAGATTTGCAGTTTCATCGGTTTGGTTTTTTTTAAAGAAATGTCAGGAATTGAAAAGCACTCAGACTGGCTGAAGTGAGGGCGTCGAAGATCCAGCCGCCTTGTTCTCTCTCCAGCTATTTCATGTCCCAGTCCCCTCCAGAAGTAAAGCCGATATATTTAAGGACAGTGTGTTCTTTATAGATAATCTCTGGGGTGAAGTGTAGTCTGAAAACAGCGTGAAAAAGAAGTTTGGAGAGGTAATAATAAATGCTTAATTAGCTAGTAAATCAGTCACTGGAGCACGGCGGGATTTATTTGGTTAGGAAATGGGATTTTTTAGGTTTCTGTAGTACAGGTTTATGATTCTCAACATGAAATGAAACGAGTAAAAGAACCCAGAGTAAAGTACCAGGATAGATTTGAAATGACAGTTCTTCCGCCCTCGCCCTGTTGCAGGTCAGTTCAAAGCTTTGTGAAATTTCCCAGGACAAAAGCGCTTGTAGAAACATTTGGAAGTGTTATTTTGTGTCTATTTTGTCTGCAAGTCAGACAGAGTGTGTGCTGTGCTCTGACGTTCCAGCCAGCGGGCTCCCATCCATCGGAAACTGGGCAGTGAGGTAAATCGATGGGAGCTTTGGTGTTGCTGTATGTTCGGAAGGCGCCTCAGGTGTAAAAACTTTCACAGTGCATGAGTGAACTGCGGGGTGGATGCAAAGGTTTCCAATGTTTCTTTAGGAGAGAGAGGCTGGAATTCACTTTCATATTACTATTAAGAGGTATGGGGGGAGGAGAAAGTTATTTGTATTTGGGCTATCGGGGGTGCAGATTAATCCTCTGTGACCAAAATGAATATAGGGTCAGATTCTGCTGAGGACAGCTTAGAGGGGGGACTGTCAAGGAGCCAGGTATGACTCCCTGATTCTCTTCCTGGCCCCTGGAGCAGGTTAGAGCAGCCTGGAGGTTGCTCTACCTGGCACCAAGGGACTGCATGCTACAGGTTAGCGCAGTAGCCATGCCTCCAGTACACTCCCCACTCCAAGGGTTGTGAAGAGGGTGGACTAGACGTTAGCTTTGCTGCTTCTCTACCCTCTGGAAGCTCCCCCAAACTGGGTTCTGCTTTTCCCAGCCAGGGATGTGTCTAGGCTCCACTCCCTTTGTGTTGCTCCAGGGCAGGCCAGAGAATCTGCCCCATAAAATTTTGGAAGCAGAGTCTCTGTGAATATATTATATATACAGGGGATGTGGGGGAGGGGGGCAGTACTGATCACTGATGTCTCTGAACCAAACCCATCCTGCAACCTGCTGAACTTTACCAGAGTTTAAATCCTGATCTGGATCCAAACTTGATGGTTTAGGGCTTTTTCTGTAAAGGGACAAGCTGGAATCAGCATCTGCCTGCCCTCAGGGCGAGAGTCCGGCTCCCACCGGTCCCTTGTTTGCCTATAAAGCCTCTTAGGCAGCCAGAGGAGAATTCACCCGCCACAAGCTCTATGCAGGGCGGCTGTATGCAAACCCCCCTGCCTCTCCCAAGCGCCAGCTCGGGGGGGCAATGCCATGGGCCGGATGGAGGAGAGCCTCTGCAGAGTACACCAAGCCCCCATAGTGGAGCAGCCCATGGACAGCCCTGGAGGGGCCACCATAAAGTACAGCAGCTTCTGGCTGCTTTACTTGACATTGGAGGCTGCACAGGACCCCACAGCTACCTAGACTTCGACAGGCACAAAGGCTGGGTTTAAAAGCACCCTAGCGTCCGTTCACCCGAGCTCCGCCTCTCTGCACCGCACCCCCTGGAGGAGAAGCATGGGATCCATCTCAGCCTCAAACTGCGGCAAAGTTCAGCTCTGGATCCAAACTTCCTGGCTGACCCCCAGCTCTACGATGGGTCTGAGCATGATTCTGCTTCTGAGAACTCCTACATTTAGGGGAAGTTCAGGCTTGGTTCCAGTGTCAACTGAGGAACTTCCTGAGCCTGATTCTGATCCCACTTACACCAGGCATGAGCAGGGGCGGCTCTAGACATTTCGCCGCCCCAAGCACTGCGTTGTGCCGCGAGGGGGGCTCTGCCGGTTGCCAGTCCCGCGGCTCCGGTGGACCTCCCACAGGCGTGCCTGCAGAGGGTCTGCTGGTCCCGCGGCTTCGGTGGAACCGCGGGACCAGCGGACCCTCTGCAGGCACGCCTGTGGGAGGTCCACCGAAGCCGCGGGACCAGCGGACCCTCCGCAGGCATGCCGCTGAAGGCAGCCTGCCTGCCGCCCTCCCAGCGACAGGCAGAGCGCCCCCGCGGCATGCCGCCCCAAGCATGTGCTTGTCGTGCTGAGGCCTGGAGCCACCCCTGGGCATGAATGACTCTACTGCAGACAGGGGGTTTACACCAGTGCAAACCCGGTTGTTAAGACCACAATCAGGCCTCATGTCTCCAGGAGACAGACAGCTGGACAGATAGTCAACTGGTTCCTCTTAAGAAATCTTGATAAGAAAGTGGGTTCCTCTTAAGAGATTTCACACACAGAAGCCTGCTGCAGTAATGACCCAAAAGGGACATTTTTTTCCAATACTATGTTCAGCTTTAATTGGCAGCCAGCGAAGTTAAGATAAACCAGTGAAATGGACTCAAAGGATAATCCCCGTCGATATTCTCCCCGAGACACTAATGGCATGCTAGGCCTTCGTTCTAATTATATTTTTTCCTTTGCTCCTGTCTTAAAGGAAATTAGACACAGCAGATTCACCTTGAGCACCAGTGCTTTTTCATAGGGCACCGATGCGACTTTTTTGTCCCTTGTGAAAGTACCGAAAGCCCGGTCTGTCCTGTAAATTACCCTATAGCCTCTTCTGCGTTCATGAATATTTTGACCATCATGCTGTAATTTTCCTCTGACTGCTGTGTTTTTCACAGATGGGGTAGCTGTTCCCATAACTCACCGACTCTCTTCTAGTGGATTCGCTTCTGTACAGTGTCCGTTCCAATGCCCTTGAAAAACAACACTGTAATAATGCTGTGATAATCTGTTACGTCCTCATATAGGCCCCTTCTAGCCAAAGGAGATAGATGGCTCCCATTAACGGAGCCTGGCTTCTGCTATGCCGATGCAGCAGGAGAAAAGGGCCTTGCCTTTTAAATATTTCCAATCACTGGAACACATTTAATGATAAACCAGAAGAAAAAAAAACGATTCCAAGACAAAGTGGCCAGGCTGCTGGCTTGGCAGTAAGCTGATGAATCACACAGTGATAGGATTCCTTTTTAGTATAACTTAATAATGTCTGAGCGCCAGGGTATTTAGCTAACCGGGCTCACCGGTTCAAACGAACAACTTGACTTTGTCCTGAAGCAACCACTGTCTCCCAAGTCCATTGCACTAACCTGTTATTTTAAAGGGCAAATGCCAAAATAAAAAAAATGACATTACATAAAATCCAAACACCTTACCTGGAAGGCTTATACCACTGTTGTGGGATGTATAGCTTTGATGTCACTTTGTTTTTCTGTGTACTTTGCCTTTAAATGTAGAGGCGTGTCCCGGCCTACTCTACGGAGCAGCTGAGAAAGGTGCGATTTTGTGGGTACATGTATGAATGGGATTATATGACATGATAGCAAGTGACTGGATTTGAGGAGCCAGCACTCGAGGCTTCCAGTCCTATGTCCATATGTTCACCTGACATCAGCTGAGAACAGGTGTAACTGAATGTTGGGTGTTATCTCTCTGTTGCATGGAAACATTTATTGTTGCTCTTTCTTTGTTCATTGTTAGCCTTACTTTGAAAGGGAAATCATCCAGCCTGAAAAACACAGGCTCTGCTCTTGGAAAAGTACATGGTAAAAACGTTAAAGTATCAAAAAAGAGAGAATGTTAACAGTCTACTTTATGTTTACTGCATGCGTGGCCTCTAGTCCCGATCCTTCATACAAACTTCTGTCTCCTGACTAACGGGAACAGGGTCAGGCTTTTTGTTTACTTTTTCAGTCCAGACACTTTTTTAGTTCACTTCATTCAGTCCAGACAGTGACACCAGATGCTTTATCCTTTTAGCTCGTAGTTACTTATTCCTGGGGGAATTCTTCGCCACTGCATGTGTGCAGAATTCATGTCCCCCTCAGATTTCTTTGCTTCCCCACAGAAAAATGACTTTCTGACAGGGAAGCAAAGGGAATCTGCAAGAGCAGTCACGCACCACGCCCTAGCTGTGCAGGTACATCGTTCTAGGCACCTGGAGCAGTGGGCAGAGGCGTAAATCACCGCAGGGCTGGGGACACCCCAGCCAGTGGCTCCTACCCTGAGCTGGGATCAGCTGCTAATCCTGGCTGGGCTGGAGGCAGGAGAGGACAGGACTTCCTCTTCCCCTGCAAGGAGTGTCTGGGACTGTGTCAGACCCATCCCCACACCCAGACCCCTCCGCTGTGCCCCAACCACTTTCACCTGGAAGCCCCTGCAGAGTCCCATTGCCCTCCATGAGCCTCTGCACCTCCAGATCCCCCCCACCTAGACCCTCCACTGAGCTGCCTGCACTCACATTGTCCAACACAGAATTCTCTCACCTGACAACTGGATCCACACTAAGCCCCTCCACACTTCAATCTTGCCTGGTTAAGCCTGCCTGCCCCACCCCTGGTGCACCTGGTACAGAAGGGCAGGGCCCCAGGGTGTTTCTGGAGCAGGCCCAGCCCTTGTGCTGTGTCAGGGTCAGTTGCAGCCTCAGCCCTGAGTCTATGTTCCCGGGATGGAGAGTGGGGACACTACAGGTGATCTCCCAGCTTCGTGCTCTGCCATGCTGGACCCCCTGCATTTATTTATTGATATATAAAACTTGCAGAATTTTGAAGAATTTTAAAATATTGTGTGCAGAATTTTTAATTTTTTGGCGCAGAATGCCCTCAGTAACAATAGTTTCACTGCCTGGTTCTTAGTAATGCAAATGTAGCAGTTTTGCGCTAGTGCCTAACACTTTAGGGGACTCTTCGTATTTCAAAAATCTCTGCCTTGAAATTTAAAAACAACCCAAAGAGCATTTTTATTCCTAGTAGGGTGTTAAAAATCTTTCATTTTAAACCAACCAAAGCAGCATCTGAAGCCTAGATTAAGCTGTTTGTGGCATCTCTGGTAAAGTAGGCAGTACATAAGGATAAGTAAGCCATTAATCAAGCATTCCCAGTCTGAGGAATATTCTCTTTCCACCAGGAGAACAAATTAAGAGTTGTCCATGTGTTACTCTATTGCTTTGGTTGTATGCAAGATTTTAATAACACCATTCTTTGATCACTTCCCTTATAAAGCTTAATGAAATGAGTCGCCGGCTAAAATCAACCCTGATGTAAAGATGGCATAACTGCACTGACTTCAGTGGAGCTCTGTCTGTTTATACCAAGGCCAAATTTTGCCCTCAAATTATTAAGGGACAGGAGCACATTCTGAAATGTGTTTGAATGCCCTCGACTCCCATTGGCTGGAGTTCTTTGCAGGATCAGACTCTTTACCTGCAAAGTAACCCCAATCCTCTTTAGTACACTGATCTTTCAATCCGACAATTTAATAAACCCTCATTCATGACAGATCCCTTAACACACATAGATGGGAAGCAGTAAAAGAATCACCTGGTAATTTCCTTAGTTGCTTTACCATAAATTCTGGAGCAAATTGTAACAGACAAGCAGCCCAAGAGAGTGTGAAAATGCTGGTACCCTCTTTGTGTGTTTGTGTGCGCGTGCATGTGTGTTGTGTGAAGAAAATGGGAGACACTATTAATAGATTGTCTGCTGTTGGATTGATCATCGCCCCCACAAAATTTAATTCCTTTCATAAAACACTTTCAGGGTCACTGTGACCAAACAATAGGCACCAAAAATGTACAGAGTTCAGGGACGGTTTCACACGTAGCTGCCAGCATGAACTAACCTTTTCCTTTCACTAACCCCAGAGCTTAGTTAGAGGCAATTACAAGCCAGAGTTGAACTCGTCTTCCCTATAATAATAATAATAATAATCTGCATTTATATAGACAAGCACATTTCTTCCAGAAATCCCCCAGAGTACTTTGCTGGAAGGCACAGCATGTATTGCACAACCACAGGGGGAGGGGAGATGTTGGCCAACTCGAGCCTTGACTCTTCCAAGTGCAATGAGCTCTTTAATAATCACAGCATATATCTTCAGGCTTTCAGAGCTCTTCTTAAAGGCACACACATACTGCGCTAGATATTCCTCAATGTATCCAGCTCAGAAAGATGGTATTTGGGGAGCTGATGCCATCTGAAACTGTGATCTCAGGGAGTGAAGATAGTATAGAGCTGATGATTTTATACCTCTATGCCTTCACCTACAAAACTAACCTATATGTGGGCTGTAAGCTCCATGGGCAAAAACAATGAGCCAGATTCTGTGCTAAAGGACAACAATCAGACACTTACCGATAGTGGCGGGGACAGAGTGAGGGCCTGGCTTCAGCAGATGTGACTGAGCATGCTCAGTCCATGTGAGCATTCTCAGTACAAGCCAAGCAGCAAATCTGGGGGGGGGGCATGTGACCCCATGTGCTCCCTCCCTCCCCCCACACATCGCCTCTGGCTGAAGGACAATATTGGCACAGGAACGAAGGGGTGGAGATTGGCCAAGAATAAATTCAGGCTGGAAATTAGAAGAAGGTAGAGTGACCAGATAGCCAGTGTGGAAAATCGGGACAGGGGTGCGGGTAATAGGTGCCTATATAAGACAAAGCCCCAAATAGCAGAACTGTCCCTATAAAATCAAGACATCAGGTCACCCTAGAAGAAGGTCTATAACCAGATGAATGAGGTTCTGGAATTTCTTCCCAATAGGAGTTGAGGGGGGCAAAGAACCTCCCTTGTTTCAAGATTGAGTTTGATACATTTGTGAAAGGGATTATATGATGAGTGTGCCTGTAATAGCAGGAGACTGGATTTGATGAAGCGGGAGGTCCCTTCCAATCCTATATCCTATGTTGTCAGTCCTAAGTCCCTACGTTCCATTGATGTCAGCTGAGAGTAGGCATTACTGAGCTCAGAACCTGGTCATATGCCTTCTGTTTTCTACAACATCAAATACTCTGATAAGAATCAGTAAATAATAATAAATACGTATTACCATAATAATAATAATGCCATTCTCTTGCACGGCACAAACCTGGCTTTTATTAAATTTCCCATGTGACTGGCAGGTGAAAATGCAGCCTCACTTCTTTCATCAAAGCAAAATATTGTGAGGCCAGGACAGCGGGTTTAACTAATGCCGATTTGCTTTTGATTCTTCTTCCCTTTGATGCACTCAGCATGAAACAGGCATGTTTGATCTTTTTTCTACCAGGGTAGCAAAAATTCAGACTTGCCAGTTTCTCCAGAAACTGCATGTTTCTTTCAGTCTCATTGAAATTCCCTATGATTTCTTTCCCTTCTGTATTGTGTTGTCCAAGTCGAATTTAAACATCGTTCCCATTGTGTTACCCTGTGGGCGAATCCTCCATATGACGACTCCCTATTGGCATTGGCACCCCCTGCTGGCAGAGTAGCTTCACTGCTAATCATAGCAATGCAATAGATGCAAAACAGATGTCAAGCAGTGGGCTTTTTGTAAAGGGTCACATTTTCAAGCACATTCTTAAGCGAGTGTACAATATTTACCCCAGCCACTCTTTGCATGTGCAGAATGAGCCATCTGTGCACAGCCACACTCACGCCTGGGCGCAAAAATGTATCGGCACCCCAAATCGGTAACTGTGTGTGTAAATATGTCTTGTCACCCACAAACACGGAGGCTTTGCACAGACCAATGTGTGAATTTTGTCATCCCCGTTGAGGGGGCCCTTTTAAAATTTGGCACCAGAAGCCCACCTGAATTTCCTTTCGTCCTATCTCCACTGCATCTGACACAAGAGAGCACAAAAATCAGTCTCCCAGAGAGAATAAAACTGCATTAGCTCAGCGGTTACTCAAATGCAATGCAGATTTTTTACTCTAGGCCAGTGATACTCAGAATGAGCCTCGCGAGCTGCAAGTGGCTCTTAACGTGTCTCCTGCGGCTCTGCAGCTCATGATATTAAAACACTGTGTGATGTAATTATTAACCAATCAGGAGGCTTTTACTATGTTATTAACCAATTGCAGTTGATAAAATAATAATATTTGGTCAGTCATTTTGCTGTGAGAATAATATATATAAATGTTTCCCCATCTGACTGTTTAAATAGGAATCTAGAGCACTATAGTAAATGACACAATGAATTCACCCTCCTCTGGCTCCTTTGGGTGATGCTGATCACTAATTTGGCTCCTGAACCCCTGAGGTCTAATTATCATTGCTTTAGGCCTTAAATTCTGCATCAGACTCCTCCTCACTCGGACTCATGTTCACTTTTTGAAGGGCTGTTTAAAAAAAACAGCAAAGTCTTAAAATTGCTACTTTATAGCTCCAGAAATCCCATAGCTACAACTGCCGGGGAATTCAAAGTTAAGGCAGACACGCCCTCTATGTTATCTCCAGATTTTGCTGGCACGCTCAGAACAGCGGATAACTTTGCCTTCATTGTGTGATAAAATCCGCCTTTGCCTCGCGCATTTATCCCCTCTCCTCTCAGCTGCTGGAAACACCCCCTCACCCCGTTCTTTCTCCTTCGTCCACTTCTGCAAAGAGTCACATATGCAAAGGGCACTCATCAAGGAGGGACTGTTCTTTAGCTCCGCAATCAGTCTGAGATCCTGGGATTTTAAGGAATAGGTGTGTTAAAAATGTGTCTCCTGCCATCCCTTTAAAATTCTCTCCACATAGAGCCAATCTGGGAGAGGAAGCGCTGATCATTCCCATCAGCTTTGCCACAAATGAAACAGAGGCAGCTATTACTGGCTATCAACGTAGTTAAATAAAAAAGGGTTTTAATGGTGGTACCAAGGAGGGCATTGCACTTAGATATAAGACAGTCCCAGATTGCAGCTCCATGAGTTCCAACGTCATGTGCCAGGTTGCAGAGGCCTTCCTCTAAGACCTGCAAGCAGTAGGAAGTGTTAGTGCCATTATACGAGGCACTGGTGAGACCTCATCTGGAATACTGTGTGCAGTTCTGGTGTCCCATGTTTAAGAAAGATGATTTCAAACTGGAAGAGGTGCGAAGAAGGGCTACTAGGATGATTAAAGGACTGGAAAACCTACCTTATGAGAGGAGACTCAAAGAGCTTGGCTTGTTTAGCCGAACCAAAAGATGGCTGAGGGGAGATACATTAGGGGGATAAATATGAGGGAGGGAGAGGAGTTATTTAAGCTAAGCACCAATGTGGACACAAGAACAAACGGATATCAACTGGCCATCAACAAGTTTAGGCTTGAAATTACAGGAAGGCTTCTAACCATCAGAGAAGTGAAATTCTGGAACAGTTTTCTCAGCAGAGTAGTGGTGGCAAAAAACCTAACTGGCTTAAAGATTGAGCGTGATAAATTTATAGAGGGGATGGTACGATGAGACTACCTACAATGGCATGTAGCCAATCTTCGACTGCTAGCAGCATATACCTCCAGTGGGCGGTGATGGGACACTAGATGGAGAGGGCTCTGAGAGTTACTACAGAGCATTCTTTCCCAGGTGTCTGGCTGGTGGGTCTTGCCCACACAGTCAAGATCTAACTGATCACCAAAGTTGGGGCAGATTGGCAGGGACCCTCAGGGGCTTTCGCCTTCCTCTGCAGCATGGGTCACTTGCAGCTTTAAACTAGTGTAAATAGTGAATTCTCTGTAACTTGAAGTCTTTCAGTCATGGTTTGAGGACGTCAGTAACTCAGCTGGAGGTTCGGGGTCTATTACAGGAGTGAGTGGGTGAGATTCTGTGGCCTGCCATGTGCAAGAGGTCAGACTAGATGATCATGATGGTCCCTTCTGATCTTAAAGTTTGAGTCTATGAGTAGGGAGTCCACTCCAGCTAAACTCTCTTGATCCCCACACCTGAACAGGCGACTGTGTTATAGCAATGAGGTGGGGTTACTAAATGATGCTTAAGAGAGGGGCTAAGGTTTTAAACCAGCTCAGATACCAAGGTGATGAGCACTAGGGGTGACATTCACCCCTGTGCTGAAAGCCAGAACAAAGCCAATGTATTATTTAAGTCACACTTTAGTCACTAAGTGGTTTTAACAGTGCATGTGCCTTTTGCTCGCCCTCTGCACATGGGTGGATTTCACCTGAAGTGACAAGACAGATTAGATAAATAGAATCAGCTCCCTAGAGCTAGGAGAGAAGAGGACAGAGGTTAGTTATGGTCAAGCTAGACAAGACGCTTCATTAATCATGGAATCACAGAACCGTAGGGATAGAATGGACCACAAGGGTCATCTAGTCTAACCCACTGCTAAGATGCAGGATTGGTTGTGTCAAATGATTATTGAATTGATGAAAGATTAATTAACCTTTTAAGCCAGAATAAGGTCTGCTTTTGTTTTGTCCTGACCTTATTTTATGTCTGTTTGGTTGTGTGAAAGGAATTTTATTTTAAGCCTATTTTACAATAAAAATCTATGATGACAAGGTGCCCCATGTGAGACTCGGTGGTCAGATAACACATACTAAATGCCAGCCTCCAAACCAACATGGGAAAGAGGGTGTTGTGCCTAAGGCAGAAGAACAGGAAGCAGAAAACCAGAGTTTATTCCCACATCTGCCACATCCCATTGCTTACCGCTACAAAGAGGACAGTGATCAATTGTTCTGCACGTTGACTGAAGGTAGGACAAGAAGTAATCTGCAGCAATGGCGATTTAGGCAAGGTAAAACATCCTTATAATCTAAAATCTAAAAAATTATAAGGATAATTAAGTACTCCAATAGGTTACCAACAGAGGTTGTGGGAGCTCCACCACTGAAGGTTCATCTCCTGTCAGAGACAGTCCAGATTTACCCAGTCCAGACTCAGCACGGGAGGATGAATGAGATGATTTCTCAAGGTCCCTTCCTCCTCTACATTTCTATGATTCTATGCTTCCTGTGTGACCAACGCAATTCACTTTAACCTCTTGGAATTTCTGTCTCCAGATCTTTAAAATGAG
Source organism: Mauremys mutica (assembly GCF_020497125.1). Lineage (NCBI taxonomy): Eukaryota > Metazoa > Chordata > Testudines > Geoemydidae > Mauremys > Mauremys mutica. Next base: position 5,532,066 of record NC_059081.1, on the reverse strand, counting down.
GATAATGATTTGGGCGGAGCAAAGAATTTGCAACAAACTATTTATTTGATGACTTTAACCTTTTTCCCTGCTTTTAGAGTATCTATGAGCAGGTCACAGTTTCCTTTAATGTATTGGGTTATTTGAATGTGTCCAGTGAGTATCTTTTCAGATTTTTTGTTTTGTGAATTGATCCCTGGTGTTTGGAATTCATGCTGCCTGAAGGAAAAAGGAACAAAATTGTTTCACTCAAAAATTTCATGGAAATAAAATTGGCTTTTTCTAACAGCTCAGTTGGTTCTAACTCACCAGGGGAACACCACATGCTGTCTTATTCTTTCCTAATAGCTAGGAAAATTAATTAATTAATTACGAGACTGTAATTGATCCCCAGTAAACCTGTCAATGTTTTAAACAATTAACCATTTAGCCCCAAGCAAGGTAATTAAACTTGAATTAATATCTTAAAATGGTGACATTAATAAGTATGCCAATTGGTGCCTAACTACTCCCACCTCAGCAAATCGGTTACATGCCATTTAGATGTCTAAAACTGCCTCCTGATTTAACATATTAACAATCGATATGTGTAAAATTAGATTTGTTATGTAACTTCCAGTCCAGTCAACATCCTGGAAAAGCTGCTGTTCACAGGGGAGTCTCCCGACAGGATGGGCTGTTCCTCTCCCAGTGCAAATCTAGGAACAAATTCTTTGCTGGCATGAACATCAGTGTAATTACACCCACAGAGAAATTGGCCTCCGTATCTGTTCGTTCAAATAGCTAAGCTCTCCATTGAACAGGATAGCCAGAAAAGGCATCACTGGGAACCTGGCATTTAACACAACCGAGATCACTTGCTCGGGCAATGGCTTAAGTACATATAGCTAAAGCGAAAGACCACAGACCGACACAGTAGTTGGGTTGCCAGGTTTCAAAATACAGAAGCCCCCTGCTATAGAAACACAGATGTAGGCTGCACAGTATAGCTGGACTCTAGCTGCAATGACTGATAAACCTATGTGCTCAAGGAAGCGTTCAGAGGTTTCAGATCAGGTCATATGCATCTGTTAGGAACACAGCAAAGGGGATCTGCTGCCTCCATAGCCATAGCCCATCAATCAACAGTGCAAAACAAGAACAGTGCCTGGTGCTGGTGGAAGATCCATTGATTTATATGAACAGCACAGTATGAATAATAACTTCATCTGTCGCGGGACTTTCCCCGCCGGATGCTGACCTACAGCAGCCATCCATCTTCCTTCATAATTAGCAGCTGCCGGTGGTAATTATTCTTCTCTGCCCACCTTCACTGCCCTTAGAATTCAGGATTCTTCCCTACTGTGGAGCCTCCCTTGCTAGGCTGCATTGGGAGTTCCAACCAGTCTGATTTGTAGAGGCGCTGCTGGCTAATATTCTTCTACCTTGTTACTGGCTGCTAAATTCAGTACCCCGTGGGGGGAAGGAGAAGCTAGAATCCAGCTACAGCAATGAGCCAAGAGCCACAGTGTTCACTGCCAGAAGCAATGGGTTTCTAAGGGTGAAGATCAATGCGCATTACAGCAGTTCCCATTCGCTGACTAAAGAGTGCCCTCCAAGGTGCTTGATGAGGAAAGAAGCTTATATGGTTTGGTGACCAAAGTTAAATGAGCTGGTGGTGTCAGTTTAGTTCCTAGCATGTCCACATCACAGCTAAGAACTAGACCAGGGGTTCTCAAACTGCGTTGCACTGCGACCCCCTTCTGACAACAAAAATTACCACATGACTCCAGGAAGGGAGTACTAAGCCCCATGCCCTGGGCAGAGGGGCCAAAGCCGAAGCTCCCAGGCTTCTGGCCCAGGTTGGGGGCCTGAAACCTGATCCCCGCCACCCCAGGCTAAAGCCCTCAGGCTTTGGCTCTGGGTGGTGGGGGTCGGGCTTCGTCTTCAGCCCCTGGCCCCAGCAAGTCTCACGCCAGCCCTGGCGGCTCTATAAAAACAGGGTCGCGACCCACTTTGGGGTCCTGACCCACGGTTTGAGAACCACTGAACTAGCCACACAGCTACCCTCACAGCTGACACTGATTGGCCCCCTTGTGGGCACTTTTGGCCAAGAGGTCAAGGATTGAATGGGCCGTGGAGACTCTGCTATCTGCTCGTCCCTGGAAGTGGTCCTATTGACTAAAGATACAGACACATTGGTGGAGGAACATTTGGTTCCCGTTAGGTCTTTTCTAGCTCTAACTCACCTGATTTCATATTTTTCCCTTCTGCTTTGTACTCTTTGCTTGACTGTGACTTGTTGCCGTAATGATTTTAATACTGCGGTGTATGCTGCTCAGCTCCAGCAGGTCCCTCTTTAAAATATGCTCTGATCCCTGCTAATTGTAACAAAAGATTTCATTCGTTGCAATGAGAGTTTGGTGGTAATAGGTATCAGGTGTCCAATGCAGATCAGGTAATGTCGCATTTTCTCGGATTTTGCCTGTACAGTAGCTTGCCGATAGCCTTGGGACACTTTTAAATAAGCACTATGGGGCTTGCTTTAATGTCCTTCTCCGACGCTCTGTCTGAAGCACCTCTCTAGCCCTAGCAAGTGAAACAGCATGCAGCAGTGCTTAATTAAGAGGAAATAAAAAGAAGAGGCTTTGCCCAGCTTCCTGGGGGAGTTGCATATTGCTGAGATTGACTGACATTAATCGTCAGAAGGAGGAATCTTTCTGAGAGAAAAAAAAACGTTAACTTCATTAGGGACAAGGCCATTAAAAATGACATTCGCTTATAGTCCACTGGATCTTTTAATTCCTGTATGCCCATTCCCATTCCGACACCTGCTGCATGCTCAGATGCAGGCTAGGCTGGGTCTACTTCAGGGTCACGGCAAATAGTCTCTTCCCTTTCCTTGCAACAATGAATGTGACACCACTGATAGGCTTCGGTAATATCTGCGCTCCCTTGCTTTGGTATTAGGAAAGTCCTTTGGTGTGTAAGATCATTGTGCTATTTCTCCTGACAGGACATGTCATGTCCTTAGGATGTGCCTTCCAGCTTCCTCACCTGGGGCCCAATTCACCATTGCTCTGCATCTTGTGTAGTCATTTGCACCAATGCAAAGGGGTTAAAAAGTGCTACTGTCATGCTATCTGGAGGGGTTCACGACCGTCAGTGCCAACCTCAGGGCAGATGTCAAAAAGCAGGGCGGAGACCCCAAACTGGTGGCATGTTCTATAATTAGATTTCATCAACACAGCAAAAAAAGGGGAACTCCTGGATCACTGTAACAGACTTACCCTGGAGTCACAGACTGTCCCCTTGGCCACTCCAGTCTATATTGCCACCTTGGCAAGCTGGACTTAGTGATAAAGGGTCACTTACACCAAAGATCACAAAATATTCAGGTTGCTCCCAGTCCCAAGAGACCAGTCACTTGCCCCAGGTCAACTTGTGCCTCAGATCTCACACCAAAGGCAATGCTGGTAGCCAATCCTATAGTAACTAACCAAGGATTTATTAACTAAGGAAAGAAATGAGAGGGTGCATGGCAGGGTGCTGCTAGAAAGGCTACTTAATGAGCGCCTGCCACTCCAGCCCCAATCGGGGGGATTGGATTGGGGCTGGGTAGATAGTTACCAGGCAAGCATCAGGCTGACCTCATTAGCAGGAGCTATAAGGCTGGGAGGAAGTGAGAGAGCAAGGGGGTTGGAGACCAAGAGGAGAAGGTCAAGTTCAAGGTCAGGCTCAGGGGGAGGTGGGAATCTCCTAGGGTGACCAGACATCAAGTGCAAAAAATCGGGATGGGGGTGGAGTGGGGGGGGGTAATAGGTGCCTATGTAAGAAAAAGCTCCAAAAATCGGGACTGTCCCTCTAAAATCGGGACATCTGGTCACCCTAGAATCTCCTAGTCTTTGCCGGACAGGCTGGTGGCAGGCCAAGCTGTTGTAAAAAGCCCGTGTAACGCTGGAAACTGGTGGTGGGGACTTGATCACGAAAAAAGAGCACGGGAGTTGCACCTGCCTGAAGTGTCCCCGAGTCTCCGAGAAGAGGGGGGGAAGGGTCAAACCGGAAGGGCACAGCGTGTGCCCCGTTAGAGGGTTATTGACAGGTTAGAGCTGGCAACATATAAGCACAAATGAGTTACAGTCCATGGTTCCAAAAGGTGACAGAAGTAGTAACCTGTCCGCACTGAATGTCCTTGAGGACGAGCCCAGGCTGATCCTGAGGATCTCTGCTCTTGTTTCCTCGCTCCCGCCCTGTGAGAGATCAAACAGCAAAGCGAGGAAGAATTTTCCTGTCCGCTGTCTTTAGTTCCTTCTTCCAGAATTCCAGCTGATGGGATGAGCTTCCATGCACCCAGCACCTTTATGGGTGTGAGAGGGCCCTTAGCCCAGTCGTTCTATCCTGATGCTTCACAATCATAGAATCGCAGAATGACTGGAAGGGACCATGAGAGGTCATCTAGTCCAGCCTAGGAATTTGTGCTTCCAAAGCAATATTAAGCACACTGGGAATGGGCACCAGGGGACTGGAGCTTGTACTGCTGCTGTCCTACCAGTATCGGTTCTTGTGAATGCGTCACTAAACGGAGGTCTTAATTTTCAAGGATAGCTAGACTGGCACTTTGTATGAGCACCATCTAGGGTGACCAGATAGCAAGGGTGAAAAATCGGGACAGGGTGAGGGGTAATAGGTGCCTCTGAAAGAAAAAAACCCCAAAATTGGGACTGTCCCTATAAAATCAGGACATCTGGTCACCCTAGCACCATCATGTAATCTAAATGCACACAAAACCCTTCCATAGTCCTCAATACTGTTCCCCTCCTGGCCAAGCCACTGCTAGAATGTTTCTGCACTATCTTGCAAATAATAAGGCACCGATCTGATGACTCCTGGCAATGCAGACCACCTTCACTACACTCCAACCTGAATGTAGAGTAGGCACCGAGCATGAAGGCTGAATGGCCCTGATTCTCCATTGTCCTCCACATTGCGTAGTCACAGATACCCGTATAGCGGGGTTAATGAATGGTAGCATTTGACATCTACTTTGCACTAATCTAAATGACTGAACAAGGTGCAGGCCAATAGAGAATCAGGCCTTTGTAGTTTCTCTTTGTAAGAGATAGAGGACACGGGGTGTGCCTGATGAAGGACATCCATTTTAACCAATGTGTCCTTATTTTCTTAGGGTAGAATTACAATGAAGACACATTATTACAAAAAAATGTGAGCTCTTACGTTCATGGCATACAAACATACAAGTTAGGTAAAACATAAAATACTCTTGTTGGAAGGCTGCAAGGTAACATTACCTTATTTCTTAAAATCCAGAACCTTCACACCCATGAACCAAAAACAGAGAGAGAGAAAGCAGGCTGCTCTCTAGAGCAGCCAGGCATAAATCACCCCACCTAACACTAGGCTGGCTCTTTGCAGACTGACTCCTAAAAATTCAGATGGCACGCTTCCTGACAGATCCCCCTAGCCAGCAACCAGCAACAGGAAACCCCCTCAGAATGTAAAGTGATGGCTTATAATTTTAACACACCTTTCAGTACCACACACAAACCAAAAAAAAATGTGTCCAAAACTCCATAGAAACTGTCATTCCTGCATATTGGCATATGTCGGCTCCCTGTTCCAGACCTCCATTTTTTAACAAAATCAGGAATGCCAGTCAAGCCACGGCTTATGTGACAGCAAAATAAGGAAAGCTCTCCTCGTTCTCACTCTTTTGTGGTTCTGTTTTCAAGTGCCAGAACATGGCATCCCACAATCCAGCTAATTACAGTGAAACTTCAAATCGACACATTCATTGTTACACAGTTTAATAGCCTGTATGACCTTTTCTTTGGTCCTTACGAGCTAATCAGAGATCTGTGTTTTTGTAACATTTCATGAATATCATTCCTTTCCCTGCATCATCTTGACTGCATAACAGCTACCTATACACACACACTGTAATACTCAACTGACCTTCAAGGTAAATTGTGTCCTGCATTTGCCTGTCATATTTTCACAGTAACAGAATCCTTTTTTTAACATAAATGATCATTTTCGAATAACTTGATGGTTTTGAGTGCAGACAATAACTGGCTGCAATTTGCTTCATGAGCGATTTTATTTACACCGACAGTAGCAGAACTAAATTGAAAGGTCCATTCATTGACTGGAGCTGCTTCTGTGTGAACGCCGATTCAGCTTCAGGAAATCAATTCACCTTTGATTTAGCCCTCTGTATTATTAACACAAGACTAATACCGAATATAGATTTCCTGCCCAGTTGTAATGTGAATGTCTCTTTTAGTGCCAATTCAAAAGCCACCCAAACTATTGAGAAATAACAGTTTGATGAATATTGCAACTTTTACGAAGGGTGAGAAAAAGAGTTCCCATTATGGGAGGGAAAGACTTACTCGTTTAATAGATCTTAATGCAGCTAAGGTTGTATTTGCCCCATAGAAAGCTGGTTTGTGCGGGAACCCCATTAAAACTCACAAGCTAAGCAGGATAGGAATGGGTCAGTACTTGGATGGAGATGCATGAAGACGTGCTGTGATATAAGAGGCAGCACTATTCTCCCTGAACTGATATCCGTGGCATCCTCATATGCTCGAACCGCGCACACAATACCAACACTGACTCAATCAATCCTGTAGGGGGATCTCAAGGACTTTGAAACCGACTGCTGCCATGAGTGCAGGAGGGTGGATTAGGTGACTTCTCGAGTTCCCTACCAGCCCTCTGATTCTATGGTCCTATATTATTGCTAGTCTGCCTCCTGGGGATTGAGGCGCCATTAGTAAGGCTCGATGCCATTAGTAAAAAGGAGAGACAAAAACAGATGCACGCTCCAAGGCATCTGCTGCATGAACTCATTCCACCAGAAAGAGTTTTGCCTGTCAAAATTCCTTCCCTCAATATACTACTGTGGAAGGCCACAGAGTAACAAAATGGTGGGAAATACCAATGTTCTTGGAGAACCTGGCTCCTTCAGAACAATTCCTCCCAGGTACTGACCTTGAATGAAAACACTGGTGTATTCCTAATCGAGCGAGAGCTGGTGTGGCAAAGGCAGGTGGCAATGTGACCAAGTGGAAGCTGAGGAATGACCCCAAATGTGAAGGTGGAGTGCATAGCAAACAATTGAACATTGCCTGATGAGGTGCCCACCCCCGTCAACATCCTGTACCCCTAAGGAGCTATTTGAGATCAGTGACACCATCAGGTCTTGGCTGAGGTTTTGGAGCGGCAAACTATGGTGATCGTCATCGTCACAGGGGCCACTTTGCTGGAGAAGGGGTCTTTGATGCCAGGTGAAACCAACGTCCTGACTTGAACTCATTAAAGTGGCCATGGGTCTTTCTCTCACAGTAGAGGTCTTCATCCTGGTGTCCTGGCCAAATTCCAGTGAAAGAAATTACATTATTATTAACTACTATTTGCAATAAGGTAGCACCCAGAGGGACCGTGCAAGGCACTGCCCACACGCATAGCAAAAAGGTAGTTCCTATCCCAAAGAATTTGTGAGCTAAGCAAAAGATGAGAGACAAGAAGTGGATATAATACCCGGGCAGGAGGCACAAAGTAACTGTGCATTGGTTATGATCAGTTTAAAAAGCAGTGGTGACAGCACCCCAGCTGCAGATCCAATGAGCAAGGCCTGGTGGTCATTCACACACACAAACACATACACATACACCAAGAATCTTTATCGGTGCTAAACCAAATCGGTCTCACATACTGTTAATTCGTGATTTTTTGTTCTTTTTCCCATAAAATAGGAACAAGAACTTAACTCCCACTTGCAAAGTGATTAAAATTCACTACTTTATATCTATCATGGGGCTGCATGTTGTCTGGAATAACTAGACTGGGAAAGGTGGGTCTCTCTAGATAAAACACTAGGTATTCATAGCTGTGTCCTGGCAGTGCCTGGAGACCACAGTTGAGATGGGGCCCTATCGTGCTGGCTGCTATAATTCCACAGAGCGAAAGACTGCCTTTTTCCTGAAGCATTTACACTCTAAATAGAAAAGACGAACATAGGGAAGGAGAAAGGAATGACTATTATCTCATTTCACAGATGGGGAACTGAAGCACCGAGAGCCAGGTGCACAAAGGTATTTAGGTTCCTAATTCTCATTGAAATCGGTGGGAGTTTGGCACCTAAGACCTTTGAGGATCTGGGCCAGGGGATCTTGTCCATGGTCACTTCAGGAGTCTGTGGCAGAACATTGCCCTATAGCTCTTGAAGCCTGATCCAGTCCCTTAACCACAAAGACCATCTCTATGGGCCAGAACTTCAACTGGTGTCATTCACCGGAGTTGCAATGAAGTCAGTGGAACTATGCTGATTTACACCAGCTGAACATCTACCCTTTCATAGTTAATAGGGGGGGACCACTTTACAAATATATCGAGATGTTGTTATGAAGGTCTCCAAGGAAGTAAGATCAGGGAATATGAGGCTAACCACAAGGCAAAGAGCGACTTTGAACTAGCAGAGCCACTAACATATGCCATCCGAAGAGTTCATGTTTTAAAGTGACAAAGGACTGTGACGTATCTGATCAGAACAGGCCTGAGCTAAGTGGATGGAGAAAAGTGGGGGGACTCTTCCCCAAGAATGTTCACAGCATCTTGGGCTGTCAAGAGGAAGACTTACGACTCTGCAAGTGTACTCTGAACTCTGTCCTGAGCCATGATTGAAAGCTGGTGGCTGTGGCGTGAAGATGACATGCCGAAGGAGAGGGAACAGGGAAAGAAACCCAATGTGTCCATGACATTCCCACATGCACACTCTGGCTGATTTATGGACATAGTTGCCAGTGTCTCCTGTGCTCAGGAAAAGAAGAAAATAACTGTTAATAAAAAATAAATATTGTTTAATTCAATAGGGATCTAATAAAAAAAGTATTGGAAAAGTATGTTATTGAGTTTCCTCTTCGTTCCTAAACATATATAAATGGCCATAAATTGCCCATTGGGAGGAGAGACAGGCAAATAAAAGCAAAGTATCTGTTGAGCATAAAGATTCCAAAACCGGAACTTTTGAGAATTTTGATTTCTCAGAAAGTCAGGCCTGGCTCAAGCGGGCACATGTCACACTGAAGTGGAAAGGGAGAGCATTGGAAAGTGTGAACCAAGAGGGGTAGGGGAGTGGAGGCGTGTGAAGAGGTAGAAGATGCAGAGTCTGGAGTAGGGTTACCAACTTTCCGTTGTTGCCTTGCAGGACAAAACTAATCATTTTGCCACACCGTGTCATGACACTGCACCTTTTGCAGCCTCAGGTCATGGCGCTGCATGTGATGGACATTACACCTTACTGCCATGACGTGTCTTCACACTTTGATGCCCCCAAAAATGTAGGACTCTAACTCTTGTGCATCCCTGGCTTGCCACGGGACTAGGGCCCTACCAAATTCACGGTCCATTTTGGTAAATTTCACGGTCCTAGGATTTTAAAAATCATAAATTTCGTGATTTCAGCTGTTTAAATCTGAAATTTCACGGTGTTGCAATTGTAGGGGTCCTGAACCAAAAAAGAGTTGGGGGAGTCACAAGGTTTTGGGCGGGGGAGGGTTGTGGTACTGCTACTCTTACTTCTGTGCTGCTGCTGGCAGGGCACTGCCTCAGAGCTGGGCGCCTGGCCAACAGCCGCTGCTTTCCAGCCACTCAGCTCTGAAGGCAGTGTGGAGTAAGGGTGGCAATATCGTGACCCCAGGCCTAAAATAACCTTGCGAACACACACACCCGCGACTCCCTTTTGGGTCAGAACTTCTGATCTGAGGACTCCCAATTTGTCTGCCCCATGAAATCTGTAGTATAGGGTAAAAGCACAAAAATAGCCACGGGGGGGGGAGGAACAGATTTCACGGGGGGAGACCAGATTTTACGATCCATGATGCATTTTTCATGGCCGTGAATTTGGTAGGGTCCTACCCATGGAGTACAAACCGAGGACAAATGGGACTGTCACCAACTGTGGAGGCAGGAACAGCCCTCGAGTGGAACCACAAAACGGCAACCTTAATGGTTTGTCCAAAAGCATCAGAGAGAGGTGGGAGAAGAGCCGCATGGATAGAAATATAACCATAAGACTTCTCAGTGTAATTGATTGATACCGTTAACCCTAGAACAACAGGTAATTACGTCTGTCACATTCTAGGTTATTCCAATGTGGGAGACATCTATGTTGTCACTTCAGTTTATATGCTGCAGGCTAATAGATGAAGAGATCAACCAGGACCAAATAACATGACCTTGTTAGTTATGAAAGGTTTCCAAAGCATAGTAGCAGTGCTGTAAGTTAAAGCCTGCCCTGGGTAGCACACTTTGCCATGTGGTTGGCTGTCCTAAATGCAGCGCACCTTGCATTTCAGAGGGGCTTTCTACCCCGTGAGGTCTTTGCTTCCTGCACTATGCAGTCCATAGAACAATGCTGTCTACATCAAGAGGAAAATTCCATGTGGGTACTCCTGGAAGTATATGAAAACACAGCCTTCGTGACCACCGCATGTTTCCGTTTTGCCCTGGATCAGTCAAATAGTCCTTATGGAATTTGTCTGAAATTTCACCTTGTTTTTTAAATCAGGAAAAAAGTCAACAAATTGCTTGTAAATCCCACACACACACACACACACATCCCCACCTAATTATTAATTATTCTATGATTTTTTTCTCTGTATTATTATTATTATTTTATTATTATTGGCCAACAGCAAACACTGGTAAACCTTTTTTTTTTCCAGATTGGGAAACAGTTTGCTGATTTCCCCCTCCTGATTTTGAGTAGCGCTACGAGCCATGTGCCACTAAGATGGAGGCCAGTGTGAGGGCTCTGATGGACATCTGCCGTGACATGTTGGCCTCCGTTCCTTTTCTTGAAATAGGTGACTCTACAAAATTTGCAACGAATTCACCAATCTGGAAGTGTGAGAAATGCCAAGTGGTACCCAGAGATGACTAAGTGAGGAACAGGCCACTGCAATGGAGTCCAGGATGGTGGTGATCACTTCAGAGTAGAAAGGCAGATCTGAGTGTACTATGATAATAATTGGCACATTACACCATTGCATATTGAATCTGTATTCCCTTAATAGGCTCTTCCTTTGCCAAGTCTTCGTTTGAAATGGCTCTGCTGGATGGACTAGCTTTGTCCACGTCTCAACATCCTACACAATTTAGGCATGAACAGGAATCCAACCTAACAAAAGCTGTGGTATAATTCTCATCACCCAATTTCCCTTCCCTTTTCTATTTATCGCTATAGTATGCAACAAAATATGAGGTTTTTCAAGGTGACCGAGATCTGGAAAAAAACAAAAATCTGTCTTGAAGATTATTTTATTTTGCTGGTTGTACGTAATTTGTGAGGGAACAATCAGCACAGTGTGAGACTTACAGAACTCTGCTTGCTGTTCAGAGGTGAAAGAGGTAGCTATAAAAAATGTTGTAATCTGCATAACACAGCTCAAATGTTCCACTTTTAGCAAATAAACCCAGGAAAGCCTTTTTTGTTTTCCCTCTACAACAGATTTAGCTGACGATAGCTTAAGTGGAAAGTAAGGTAAATAGAGAGAGTTAATTAACAATATTAGTATTCTACCTAGATACTCCAACCAAGAGTTGTGCCGGTTGCTGAGCATATATATATCAAGAGACTTCAATGGAAATCTTGCAGTGTAAGGTCCCAATCCAGAAAGCACTTAAACGCGTTCTTAACTTTAAGGGCACACTTACATCCATTCCTAATTAGCAAAGCACATGCTTCAGTCTCTTCCAAGCCATTCATTAGTGTTTGTAAAGCACTTTGAGATCCTTGGATGTAAGGTGTTAGACAAGTGCAAAGCATGTTGGAGGCAGCGATGGTAGGTGCTGGATTGAGAGCCATGGAGACTGAAGTCCTCTAGCTATGCAGTTGATATAGAACTGGCATCAGTAATGCAAGCCCTGCCTCTGTGCCTTACCCTGGCTTGGAACAACCACCCCTAGAGTTCCCTGTCTCCCAGGCCAATCCTGGTCTTTGCCTGTCTGCTGGAACCAATCAGCATGTTGGGGGATCAAGCCGAGTGTCCAATAGGAATGAGACCAAGACCAGCAATTCTTTTCCCATAGACCACGGAATAGTTTTCAGTTAATGGGCCTGATTCTCCTCTCACTCCTGGTGACCTGACATTAGTGTAAGCAGAGTCAGGATGAGCCCCACCCTGACATCTGGTGGTAAATTATGGGAAGTGCGGAAAGTGTTGCATTGGTATTTCGGTTATTTGCATGGGCACTCCCACCCCACTTAGCATACCGCAAAGCAGCATGGGATGGTTACTTTCACAGCTGTGGGAGCCCCCAATTTCGTTGTTATTGGGGCAGGAGGAATGAAATGTTGTCACCCTGATTGGGTAAATGGGGAACTACAAAATTGTCTTGTGATGGGGGGTTTCATTGTCAGCTGGATAGCGCTTGCTAGATGGGGCACATGGGTTCCAAAACCCATTGAGAGGAGAGAGGCTGGGGGCCAGTATCTGTACTTGGTGGTGCAGGCTACTTGTGTGAGCCAGAAGCACCAGTTCCACCTGTGCCTCTCTCCACTGTGGAATGTCAGAGTTAACTTTTGATTCCCTTAAGAATCTAGATGCAGGTTACTGAGCTGAATTCACTGGGGCTCCCCTACTACGAGCTGAAATCACTGAAGAGCTGGACTTGCTGAGTTGAGAGCACTGTGCTAATGAGTGGAGCTGAAATCACTGAAGAGCTGGACTTGCTGAGCTGAGAGCACTGTGCTGATGAGTGGGGGAGCCTGAAGCAATACTGGCAGAGCAGAGTGGAGCAGTTTGTGCAGCCACTGGGTGAGTGGAGCTGAGCAGCTCGTGAGGACGGCTGGAGCGGATCACAGGACAGCTGGTGGACCAGAGCAGCTGGCAGAGTGGAGCAGCCCACAGAGTAAGCGGAGCTGAGCTGTTTGCGGGGACGACTAAGGGAAGCAGAACCCCACGAAGAGGCAGGGCAGCTGGCCCCGAACCACGTAAGGTGCCCCTTTCTACCTAGGCTGGGGAGGGGGACCTCTGCAAAGAGACTCTTGAACTCTGGGCTGCCTGACCCGGGACAGAGACTTTTGAATTGTGGGACTTTTGGGACTGTGGGTGATTTAGGGGGGTTGCTGGACTCAAGGGCCCAGAGAGGAGGACACGGCCCAAGTTGCTGGGGTGGGTCTTTGCTCACGGTTTGACCTATGAACTCCAGTTGAGGTATTTTCCAAATTTCATGCTTGTTGTTTATCTTATGTAATTAAACCTTTTCTGCTACACCAAGAGTCTGTGCTTGCGAGAGGGGAAGTATTGCCTCCTTGAGGCGCCCAGGGGTGTGTGTAAGATTTTCCCAGGTCACTGGGTGGGGGCTCGAGCTGGTCTGCATTACGTTGTGGGGAAGGGACCCCTAGGTATTGAACCTGGCCCTTGCTGCTATCGTTTCAGCCCGGCAGAGGGGTTACATTAGCATAGCTCTATTGACTTCCGTGGAGTTGCTCCTGAGTTTGGGAAAGGAGAGTCAGCTCCCGTAAAGTCTCGCCCCCTCTCCCTCCAACCTGGGTTGGATTGAAACCTCTAGAGGAGAAAGTCACCCAGTCACCTGAGCCACTCAGTCTCCTTAGGGAGCATGTGAATGCAAGAGGATTGCCAGTGTTACGCTTTAATCAAAGCCACCAGCTCTCTTGTCTGTCACTGCATCTTCAACAGCAGCCAGTCATTCTTCCAGGGCTTGTAAAAGGTGGGAACCACTCTATTTAGCCACTTAAACATGGAGTGGGAAATACAAGGCTGTAAACCCCCCTGTCTCCTGCTGGGGTGAAGTCTAACTGAGCTTGCTGCCCCCAAAAGTCTTTTTAAAATGTCTCTGTCCCAGCTCATATACATGGACTCATTATAAAATATTGATAAGTAAACCCAGACAAAGCGGAAGGGTGGGAACAACGCCTGCTGTGTCCTTTTCTCTGCTTTCAGACACCCACTGGGCCTCGTTATCGCTGGTACTTTGCCCCCAGTGGGAGCTTCAGGAGAGGAATGGGGATTTCACTGAGTTCCCAGCCTCCGGAAATGCCAGCACTCAAATAAAATAAAATAAAAGAGTTAATACTAGTCATACGGGGACCTTTGGAATGAGAGACGGGGAAGAGCTCTGAGATCACCCAGCCCGTCTCCCCTGAGGCCAATGCAAGGGGGATTTTGTTTGTTTTGAAAATTGACTTTAACCTGAAAAATGTCCCCTGAGCGGGGAGCACCAAAAGTTTCCCGTTGCTCTTGCCTGCAGATCTTTCCCCACCCTGGGGCTGGCAGCTGATCTCCTGCCTCATCAGCTGATAATAAAAGCTGCCTTGCCCTGGGCACGCCGCACTTCTAAGGCCACGCTGAGCCGACTTTCAGGAGACTAACTTGGGCCATGTCTACGCTGCAGGCGCGACAGCGGCACAGCTACGGCACTGTAGCTATGCCAGTGTAAACGCTTCCTACAAAGACAGAAGGATTTATTCTGTCTCTGTAGGTCATCCACCACTCTGAGCAATGGCTGCTCGGTGAATGGAAGAATTCATCCATCGAATTAGCCGTGACTGCGCTGTGGGTTAGGTCAGCATAGCTACTGTACCGATGTCAACCTAACTTTTAAGCATAGACCAAGCTGCAGATTGTTCTGCGTTTGTCCAGCACCTGGCACAGTGGGGACCTGGCTGTGACTAGGGCTCCTAGGTGCTTCCACAGTACAAATAAATAATAGTAAATGAAAAACTTCTGGCTCCCATTTTGGGAATCTGGGCCCGGAGCTAACACCCCTAACGTTGTGAAAAGTGCCACAAGCTAATGACCACAAATGATCAGGACTTGAGTTTAAGGTCTCATCCATAAAGACGGGGCAGCTTTGAAAATCTCTCTTGTAAGGGGTTTGACTGCCAATTCCAGTCAGAAATTAACATCGCTGGCTGGAATCTTTTTGAGGCAACTTTTTTTATGAAAATTCTCACTTTTTGTTTAAATTTGGTTGTTTTGGGTTTTTTTAATGAAAAACAAATCCCTAAATGTGAATATTTTCTAGTGAAACACTTTGGGGTTTGGTCTATTTTGTGGGGAGGCAGACGGCGTGGGGAAGTGGAAAACAGTTTTCACGTGACTTTTTTAAAAAAATTAAAATGTGTCCAAATCTCCCATTAAAAATAATTTGGTCTTTGTTGATCAGCATTCAAAATTAATGGAAATTGGTCATCAGATCCCTTAGCTAGCCTTAAAAAATCTTGCCTGTCCAACATAACACCTCCAACTACCATTCAGCAGCCTTGGCTCAGCAGCAGCTCTCCACACTGAATCAGTAGCGCCACGTTCACTGGCTTTCAAGTCTCCCTTCCAAGTACTAACAAGGGCCGTCTCTGCTTTGCTTATGAGATCTGACAAACTTACAACCCAGAGTGCAACAGCTGTGATCAGCTTATTGCAAAGTAAAAAGCTCGGTGCTATTAAAGACAAATGTAAGCTGTGCAGCGCTGTCAGAATCCTGATAGCATCGTAAGAGGAGCGGTAGTTACAGCATTATGGCAGGCGCATTAGCACAGCCTTTGAAAGAAATGTTCCCTGTCAGGTGCGTTACTCAGATTTCCTTGTATAATGCAGTGGTAGCTCCTTTTAAAAGAAATGAAATAACCCTTTTTTTTTCCCCCGGTGTCATGCTTTGTCCAGAGTGACACCCCTTACTTTTTTATTCCATTCCTCTATGCAACTGTGTTTAGGCAAAAGAGAAAGGGGGGGGGATTTACTTCCATGGGTGGTTTGTTCGGGTTGCTTTGTTTGCTTTTGTAATGATGGATCTGTGCAAGTTAGCTACACACACACACACATACACACACACAAAGATTTGTGCCTTACACTGAGCATCAAACCTTCTGATGGCATCAGCAGAGCTCTCCTCTCTGCACAAGCACGTGGCAAATCAGATATCCCAGCATGATCTATCTTGCAACATTGGTCCATCAATGGCTATTAGCCAAGAGGATCAGGGTTGCAACCCCATGCTCTGCATATCCCCACCCTCTAATTGCCACAAGGAAGGAGTGGACGACAGGGGATGGATCACTCAATGATTGTCTGTTCTGTTCAATCCCTCTGGGGCACCTGGCATTGGCCACTGTCAGAAGACCGGATACTGGGCTAGGTGGACCATTGGTTTGACCTGCTATGGCCATTCTTATGTTCATACAGTGGGGCAGGAAGCCATCAGCTTTCAGGCTGAGAAAGGCCCCTCAAGCTCTAGTACTGTGATAATATGTGCTGGGGAAGAGGAACTGCTCAGCATTGCCAAATGGGAGTATAGCGAGGAGACCTAGGATGAACTTAAGAACAGGAAAGTTTCAGATAAAACTTGGGAAACTTCCAGATGCAAGGTCCCTTAGACTATTTTAATGATAATCTCTTTTGGGAGACGTTTTGTATTACAGTAGCAAGTTATGGGCCCTAGCTGAGATCAGGCCCCCATTGTACCAGGTGCTGCACAGAAACATCATGAGATTTCCCAAGAGCTCTAATTAGAAAAAAGAGAGGATGGGGAAACAAAGACACCAGGCTGGGGAAAGTGCCTTGCCCAAGATCGTACAGCAGGAGAGAGATAAAGCCAACCACTCTGTTGTGCCCTTGCTCTCTATACTTACGTTACAATCATAGAATATCAGTGTTGGAAGGGACCTCAGGAGGTCCTCTAGTCCAACCCCCTGCTCAAAACAGGACCAACATTCTCGGCTCTTTGGGGCAAGGGCTGTCTTTTTGTTGTGCATTTGTACAGCACCTAGCACACAGGGAGCCTGGTCCATGCCTGCGGCTCCTATGTGCTACGATAATACAAATAATAAATAATAATGCAGGGCATAAAGAATATGAGGAAAATACACTGGCAGAGTTGGATGCCAAATAAGCATGTTTAATTACTATGTACAAACATACAGTATACAAATATAGGTATACTGCTTCTCTGGCAGGGTTCTGGTGGTTTTTACAATAGTAGACAGGGAGGCCCATTAGAAAACCTCCAACTATTTAATGGGCTATCGCCCAATTCCTGTACACGACAAACAGGGTCTCCCCTCCCCAAGTCCAGTGTCCGAGCCACGGGAGTACGCTGCTTCCACAGATAAACAGTGGCATGTCACACGGACAATACGATGGGCTGATGCTGTGGCAGGAACTCTCCCATGTGGCTGGGGGGACAGAGAGGTGCATGGACTTAAATGGTGTTTTCTATTTTTATGATCTCTGTGATTTGCACTGGGGAAAGAATCTTGTAAAAATCCATTACAGAATTTTTTTAAAATTAATCTTTCTCCTTCTCTCTCGGTCTCATGCCCCCCCACCCCTCACACCCCCAACCACACCCACGCCAGATGACACTCAGTCAGGGTCCCTCCGTACAAGTATTAATTTATCACATCCCCAACAGGAAGTGCCTGAAGTGCTCAATGACGAGGAGAATCTCCTTAAGAGGCAACAACAGATTAATTCATAAACAGGCTCCTGCTTAACAATGCAACCATCACCTCGCCCGACGCCCGGCTTCTGATAGGCCTTGCTGGCTCATTGGCAATAACAATTTTGCAGCCCATTAACTTGCTAATTGACTAACTTGTTAGCATTAGCGAACCAGACTGATACATCAGAGTAATGTTTAATTTTATTTTGAAGAGGACTGCAAAGCTCGCAGACCCGGGATAGCAAGTTTCAGGGGAGTTAGTGGCCATCAGTTGTCCCCTAACAAAAAAATCTTATAGAATTTAGTAAAGAAAGAGATGCTTTCTCTGGAATTTTTAGTCCAACCTATAGAATTCCACAGCAAGGCAAGTGATTCTCCTGTTGGTGAAATTAAATAGGTTGCTTTAAAAATTCTGTGGTAAGCATCTCATCCCCTGTAAAGTTGAGATCCACACCCCGGTTCCAGGTGCTTGATGCCAGGTAAAAGGGATGGAATGGCATCCAGGGACCCTAAAAGCCCCAGCTCCAGCCATTGAAGGAGTCTCTTGGTGCAGGCACTGCAGAAGCTCTGAGGAACCCCTTGTAGACCCCACATAGAGGGCATGTCAAGGGAGAGGGATAGGCAGGAGAGGTGAGTTGTGCTGTATCATGCAGTGCTGCAGGGATTCCTGGGCCCCACAGGACAGCCTCGGGAGGCTGCTGTAGCATAGACAAGGACCCCAGAGTTGTGTACGCCCGCAAAGAGGCTATAAAGCCACCATAGCCTGGACTCTGACTTCCGTACTGCACATTCAAGACCCGGAGCACAGAATCTCACCCTAGCTTTTTAGAGCAATGTCTATTGGCAGTTATTGGTTTCATCCCAGCTATATTCATAGGCCAGAAGGGACCATTACAATCATATACTCTGAACTCCTGCATAACAAGGGCCATTGAATTTCACTCCTGTGTATATATTCTGTCAGACTTTTCCATAAGGGCACCGTGTGAATGGCTGTTCAAGCTACAGTGGGAAATGAGTTTGTGGTGTCAGTCTAGTTCCTGGTAGATACGGTGTCTATAGCCCCAAACCCACCATTCCCCTGGGCATTCCCTGTGTGGAGCTGCAGCTGTTGTCAGGCAAGCCAGTTGTGTCACTGCTTGCGTTGTAGCTATTCTGCACGCCTTCCGTTTCCAGCATTGTCAAGAGGGCTCCTATCACAACATTGTAGGCACTTGACAAAAAAAAAGGGAGGCTGTATTTTTCCGACGGGGCGGGGAGGTTAACCAATGCCACTCTATGGCTTTAAAATTCCTTCAGGTTGTCAGCAGAGTGCCGTTCCTCATAGCTGCCCAGGCCAGTCATTAGCTGCTCGCCCTGGCGCACAAAGCCTTTTCTATTTGCAATTTTTTCTGTGGCGGCATCTCCGTGACACTGCTGATAAATTCAATTCCAACTGCAGCGAGACCAGGTGACAGCCGAAAACAAAAAAGTGCAACCGATTCTGACAGCGCATCAAGTTGGAAAAAAGAAATGGCAGGAGAGGAATGTGCTATCCATGCAGAGAGGAAACAAACAACACAGAGAGAGGCAGGTTTTACTAAGCTGGACGTTTCCGCAGGTATTTTCAAAAGGTCGCATTCCTCCTCCCACATTCACCACACAGTTGCTGTTACAAATAGCACCGTGTTTATAGATTCCCCAGCAATTTCAGCAAATCTTGGGCTTTGGATTTGGATTTTTCCTTTCTCTTTCTATTTATCTATCCATCCGTCCGTCTATAAAGCACTTGTCACTGTGGCGCATCAAGGTCCCAGTTCTATAAAGTTAATAGTCCCATTGACATCAGTGGGGCTTCAGCACATGCTTAAAGTTAAGTATGTGCTCAAAAGCTTTGCTGATTCATGGCCCTGAGCACATGGGGGAGCCATGTCTGGTCTGAAATAAGGGGGGATTTGGTTATTACATTTTCTGCCACGCAGAAACTTTGGCACCATGAGATGAACGGGCGCTGTGTTATTTTGGGGCCATAAATGGATGTCTGTGACATTAAAAAAGAACCAGTGAAAAATCCTGAAACAATTAAATTTGAATAAAATACTAGACCCAGCACATGTTCCGAGTTACGAACATTTCAAATGGCTTCTTTGAAGTCTTCGGGCTCAATTTGCCCCATTTGGTGCAAGGTGTGTCCTAGACACACAGGTTTCCTCTGCCACCTTCACTCAGGGGTTAAATCCGGGGAGAACAGTTTCCATTTCCAGTGGTGATGCCATATGCAACTGCAGCAGGAAAACACCAAATCAACTGTCCTCTGGCTGCCCTGATCATGTTCTCTCTTTGGCCACCAGTTCACATAGTGCAGGTCCCCCAGCGGAAGGGAGGTTGTGGTCACCTTGTGTCTCCTCTTGATGGACTTTCTGCTGCTATATTCTAACCATGGGTGACTCTACTCCTTAGGATGCTAATCATGCTTATGGACATTTTCCTTATCTAAAATCCAGCGAACAGAACAATGGTCTCAGATGACCTTCCTTCCTCCAAGCTAGAGATCTTGTACTCAACATGACAGGGTTCTGGGGTGGGAAATGAATATTGTTTCTGCAGTATTGGTCCCTTAGAGGTGTATACATGCAATTGAACAGCAGAAATTCCATCAAAATGACTGATGCCCTTATAATGACCTCATTTGGGAAGGTCAAATTTGGGAATATTTTTTCCTGGACTCAGACACCCATGTGGAATGAGTCTTGCAAATTTCAAAATCCTAGCTCAAAAGGTGCATGCTACGTGCAAATTGTCTCAGCCAGTCAGCTGTCTACAAGCACCTGTGCTCTACATAGAAACACTGATATGGGGAAAGAACAGAGGCAGAAGGCTAACAGACATTAGCTGGGTCACATCCCAGCGTGAAGGAGTTCTGTGACCCGCAGACTAATCTGAAGTGCCGCAGATTGTCCAACTGGATGAACCTAGAGAGACTCCAGCTTTCTCCGTGCACTGACACGGGTGTTTGTTAAGCGCTTCTTATTCATCAAGGCACTAATTGGCTGAAAAATCTGTTCCAGGAGCTGTTTCCCTAGCAGCTGCAGGACAATATTTCTCACCGTTCTGTGCCAAGGCCTCTCTGCGGGCACATCGCACATGTTTATACAAAGTACTTATGATAATGTAGTTTAGGGTTAAGAGGCAGCCTCATTATATCTGAGAGGGAAAGAGATGGAAGCAACCAGGTTTATCTGCTTGTTTGTTCAGAAATGTATCCCGGGCTTAACATTTTAACAATGCCCTTTTGTCTGTCTGCAAGGATTTTGGAGCCAGGGGGTGATCTCTCTCTCAGCTGCTCCTCACTCCCACCAATGGTGCTCACGTGTATCTCACACCCTGTATCCCAACCCTTGGGTGACCAGATGTCCTGATTTTATAGGGACAGTCCCAATTTTTCTGTCTTTTTCTTATATAAGCCCCTATTACCACCCACTCCCGTCCCAATTTTTCAAATTTGCTGTCTGGTCACCCTACCCAACCCACATCGCTCACAGATCTGGGGCCTCGAATCTATCTCCTGCTGTTAACACACTTTGATGAGTGTGAACCCATCACTTCAGAAACTGGTTGGGGGAGAACTTTAGGCATGTTAAAGATGCTAACCTCCCACGTTATTAAAAGCTTCCACATTGGGGCCTACCAAGTGACTTGAGGCATCTAGAAAATACAGCTGGGACATGCATGAACCAGACTGAGAGGCAGTGTGGTATAGTTGATGTTGGTCCTGTTTTGAGCAGGGAGTTGGACTAGATGACCTCCTAAGGTCTCTTCCAACCCTGATATTCTATGATTCTATGATAGTGGATGGGGTATCATGATGGAGTCAGGAGAGCTGAATTTTAACCTCACCTCTGCCGTTGACCTATGCTGTGTGCGCCTCTGGGCAAGTTGCTTTCTCTCTCTGGGTCTCTGTTTGTCCTCCCACCATTTGTCTGTCTTGCTCACTTAGATTATTGGCTTTTTGGAGGTCTCCTTTTACTCTGTGTCCATCCAGCACCTACCACAATGGGGCTCAGATCCTGACCGGGGCCTCGTGACTCGACTGTCATACAAACTGTAACAGTGATAACACATAACTGGCAGTTTTCGGTGCTCCTGCACTTCATTTCCTCCATCGATAGCTTCAACTTGCTTGGCACCATATCCCGCCAAGATATCTCCGGCTACTTCGCATTTCCAGAGGCTGCCTTGTTAAAAACAAGACAAGGTCATTATGTCTTCACTGCAGGAATCCCACCCTCATTCCATTTCACAAGCCAATTCATGCCGCACCCAGGCATTAAAGGGAAGAAATCAAATGTGCTGCTGCGTGTGAGACATGCATTAAAGGAACTGGGGCATGAAAGGCTATCTCCTATCACAGCATGAGTATCCTCCATTTCCTATCATAGCCTGGGCCTTCTTTCCAAGTTCTTGTTTCATCACAGCACGTGCTGCTTCCTACCAAAGCACACACTCCCTCTAATCTCCTTCACAGAGCACTCTGCTCCCAGCCTAATGTGTCCCATCTCCTAGCCCATGTCACACCCCACCTCTAACAAAGAACGCTGCCAGTCACAGTACACGCTCCCGCCCATCATGGCCTAGAAAGTGGTTGGTTTTCTCCATCCCACAGTAAATCAAGCCTCCTCTCCAAAATACATTAAAACAATTCCGGAGGTGTGCAGAAACTAGTGCATGGGAGGGTTCCTGCCGCTAAACTCTTCCATATAGGACAACTGTCAAGGCGCATAAGGCATCAAGATTTCTGCCTAATGTTCTTGACACATTAGTTCTGCTTTATTCCCTCTGATCGTCAGTTAAACGTTAGTCATTTGGGAACTTTGCCGCTTACAAAGTAAAAGTTAAAAGCAAGATGTTCAGTGCGAGGCTCTTCCTCCTAAAATATTCATGCTTTTGTTGCAAAGGCTGTTAGCTCTCCCTCCCCAGCGTTCATAAATTAAGAAGTGGAAAGTTTGAATTAGATCCCCATTCAGCTTTCCACGGGGAGCTGGTGGAGTGCTTCCCAGCTCATAGAATCATAGAATCTCAGGGTTGGAAAAGACCTCAAGAGGTGATCTAGTCCAACCCCCTGCTCAAAGCGGGACCAACACCAACTAAATCATCCCAGCCAGCGCTTTGCCAAGCCGGGCCTTAAAAACCTCTAAGGGTGGAGATTCCACCACCTCCCTAGGTAACCCTAGCATAGAATCATAGAACTTAAGATCAGAAGGGACCATTATGATCATGTAGATGTACTCATGCTAGCTTGATAAAAATAGTAGTGTAGGTGTGGTAGCCTGATCAGTTGCAAGTGGCAGCAGCTAGCCACCCTGAGTGCTTACCCTTGGCGAGTGAGCAGGTTTGTCCATGCCATCACCATCCGCTGCCCATGCTAACGCGGCTACACCTCTATCTTCAGCACACTAGCTCAGTGTGAGTTAGCGCGAGTAAGTTTACTCGAACTGGGACTCACCCCCTTCCCTCCCCAGCTCCAAGTGTAGACATGGCCATAGTGTCTGCTCCTGCTGCTATTGCAATGAATGACAAAACTCCCACTGGTGCAGAATTGGGCTCCAAAAGTGGGATTCCACTCTGACTCCTCCACTAACTCCACAGATCTACTCCCCTGTTTCTGTTCACAGTCACGGGCTGGCATTGCCAAGGAGCCCAACTCCCATTGACTGCAGTGAGATGTTGGTCCTTAAATCCCAAAGGCTCTTTTTTAACATCTCAATTTACTTTGGTCATTTAGTGAAAACCCAGGTGTGAAAATCTGATCAATGGCAGCAAAGCAACAGGAGAGTGACCTGGATTCTATTCCGGCTGACATGTTATCAACAGAGCAGTTAACTAGGGGTGTGTCTTCACAGCAGAGTTAACCTGGATGATTGGCACCTGTGTCTGCCCACCCGGTTTAGCCTCGCCTGGGTGTGAGCAGAGCTCTGCTTGAGTTACTGGTGGGGCATTCACCCATCCATGTCACTAGGCTTCCTGGGGGCATATCCCATGGTTGTTAGCACTGCAGCAAGCAGAGCCGTTCTGATTCTTTCCCACTGAACTGTGGGAGAACTCGTCTGTTCTTCAGGGGAAAAGGGGGGGCGGGATTGTGGAAGGCATTGGAGGAGTATCAGCACTCGAGGAATGTAGCTTGCATCCTCACTGCCAACTGGTCAGGTTACCAGCCTAAGTGAAAGCAGCACCCTGCCAAGCCAGCTAGCCCGGGTGGAAAGCACCACTAAACTTGGCTAAGAGAGCTTTAGATGAGGACAGGAAGAGGGTTATGGGCAACACCTGGGTAAAAGCCCAGTTAACGCTAGTGAAGATTTACTGAGTTCCAAATGGAAGGTCAAATTCTGACCTTTATGTACACTCACCGAAAACAGGGCAATAGACATACTGGAGAGTGTCCACTGCTATCCACACTGTCTTAGTAAGACAAATCTAAATACTGAAACATTTGTCTTAGAAGAAAATAAATGCAGGATAAATGAGGCGGATACATTTTATGCCTCTCATCCTTGAAACTGTCTTTTCTATAATAAATTTGAATTGTTTTCTTCCATTCAAAACCAACCAGACAAACCCTCTTATACTGAAATAGGCGTCTCCGTGCCCTCCTTCTCCATACAAAATAATTCACTAGAAGAGGAAACAGGAGAAGACCTATCTGGATCTGTACCCCTTCTGATTCTCCCTAAGTGGGGGTGGCGGGGGAAGCAGCAACTGTATGTACTTAGGGAGAACAGAGGGCTCTGGAAGATCATATCATCACTCCCAGCAGGAAACAGCTGGCACTCGGGAATTGCTCCTTATCTCCTCTAAGAACAGTGGCAACTTCTCTTAGTGAGAGCAGAGCCCTCCAGGGCATCATGGGGATGTTTATTACCAAAGCTGACTGCTTGCGACAATCTGGTACATTGTCCTTGTAGCTGAAAAGGCCAAGAGTTTTGCCGCAGAGGCAAAACTGACCTTGCCAAAGGGCTATCCTGGTATCTTGCGCGTTGGCAGCTGAGTTCGATCTGGGTGGTGTTTAATCTGACTTAGAACAACGCTTCCTCAGCTCTCGTCCCCTAATGCCCCTACTCTATTTGCAGTACATTGATGACATCTTCATCAGCTGGACCCATGGGAAGGAGGCCCTTGAGGAATTCCACCAGGATTTCAACAATTTCTACCCCACCGTCAACCTCAGCCTGGACCAGTCCACACAAGAGGTCCACTTCCTAGACACTACAGTGCTAATAAATGATGGTCACATAAACAACACCCTATACCGGAAACCTACTGACCACTATACTTACCTACATGCCTCCAGCTTTCATCCAGACCACATCACACACTCCATTGTCTACAACCAAGCTCTAAGATACAACCACATTTGCTCCCATCCCTCAGACAGAGATAAACACCTACAGGATCTCTATCAAGAGTTCTTAAAACTACAATACCCACCTGCTGAAGTGACGAAACAGATTGACAGAGCCAGACGGGTACCCAGAAGTCACCTACTACAGGACAGACCCAACAAAGAAAGTAACAGAACGCCACTAGCCATCACATACAGCCCCCAAATAAAACCTCTCCAGCGCATCCTCAAGGATCTACAACCTATCCCCAAGGATGATCCCTCACTCTCACAGACCTTGGGAGACAGGCCGGTCCTCGCTTACAGATAGCCCTCCAACCTGAAGCAAATACTCACCAGCAATTAGACACAACATAACAAAAACACCAATCCAGGAACCAAACCCTGGTGCCAACTCTGTCCACATATCTATTCAAGGGTCACCATCATAGGCCCTAACCACATCAGCGGCTTGTTCACCTGCACATCTACCAATGTGATATATGCCATCATGTGCCAGCAATGCCCCTCTGCCATGTACATTGGCCAAACCAGACAGTCTCTACGCAAAAGAATAAATGGGCACATATCTGATATCAGGAATTATAACATTAAAAAACCAGTAGGAGAGCACTTCAATCTCCCTGGTCACTCAATAACAGACCTAAAAGTGGCAATTCTTCAACAACAAAACTTCAAAAACAGACTCCAATGTGAAACTGCAGAACTGGAATTAATTTGCAAACTGGACACCATCACATTAGGCCTGAATAAAGACTGGGAGTGGTTGGGTCATTACAAAACCTAAACCTAATTTCCCCCATACTAATTTCCCCCTACAGTTACTCACACCTTCTTGTCAACTGTTTGAAATGGGCCACTCTCATTACCACTACAAAAGTGATTTTTCCTCATGTGCCATCATGTGCCAGCAATGCCCCTCTGCCATGTACATTGGCCAAACCGGACAGTCTCTACGCAAAAGAATAAATGGACACAAATCTGACATCAGGAATCATAACATTCAAAAACCAGTGGGAGAACACTTCAATCTCTCTAACCACTCAGTGACAGACTTGAAGGTGGCAATTTTGCAACAAAAAAACTTCAAAAACAGACTCCAAAGAGAAACTGCTGAACTCGAATTAATATGCAAATTAGATACAATTAACACTGGCCTAAACAGAGACTGGGAATGGTTGGGTCATTACACTAATTGAATCTATTTCCCTATGTTAAGTTCTCCTCACACCTTCTATGGGCCATCTTAATTATCACTTCAAAAAGTTTTTTTTCCTCCTGCTGATGATAGCTCATCTCAATTGATTAGACTTTTCCTGTTGTTATGCATACTTCCACCTTTTCATGTTCTCTGTATGTATAAATATCTCCTGTCTGTGTGTTCCATTCTATGCATCCGAAGAAGTGAGCTGTAGCTCACGAAAGCTCATGCTAAAATAAATTTGTTAGTCTTTAAGGTGCCACAAGTACTCCTGTTCTTTTTGCAGATACAGACTAACACGGCTGCTACTCTGAAACTTTTCCTCTCTTGGTATCCTACTGTTAATTGAATTGTCTTGTTAGACTGACCTCACACTTGCTAAGGAAATGCCCATCTTTTCATGTATTTATACCTGCTCCTGTATTTTCCACTCCATGCATCTGATGAAGTGGGTTCTAACCCACGAAAGAGTATGCCCAAATAAATTTGTTAGTCTCTGAGGTGCCACAAGGACTCCTCATTGTTTTTGCTGATACAGACTAACACGGCTACCGCTCTGAAATCTGGAAGGAGGCTATATCTCTTTGGGATTTGCCATGATTATGAAGAATAATGAGCGTACAAGAGAAGGGGGAGGTGACAATCTCCTTGGAATGAAGCATTTAACACCTCTTTGATAGATGAGAATAGCTTTATTCATATGGGACCTCTTGTTAAAGGAGTGTATATCTGCTAAACGTGTGGAGAAGTTGCACTCTAATGGGAGCGAAGGGCCATTGAAATGCACAGAAGCAATGCAGGACTTTAACCCCACTTCACTCTAATCAGAAGCACTATAATTGAGTTCATTACAAGCTAGTTCTCTACTGACATTACCCTGAAAGTTGGCCTTCAAATTCCCAGTTGTGCCAGATGAAAGCTGGGGGTTACTACACTGATCTCATTGAAACCTACTTAAAATGCGAGCGACCCCCTAGCTTCACAATGGAGGCACTGGTGGCATTAGATGCTGCTTCCCACAGATGCCCTACTTTGCAATAAGCAGAGCTCCCGATGGATTTGGCTCCTGTCGGAGAATCACACCCCACAGTCGGTATCAAATCCTCCCATCACAAAAGCCTCCATACAATTTAAACTCCTCTTTGACACTCTGACCAGTGGGAGGCCGTGGAGGGGGCTGAGAGAAAGCAGACCAGGGAATGGGAAGATCTAGGATACTTTTTGCAAAATACAGCAGAGTGTCTGGATAATCTAGGGCACTGCTGTTCACAACAAGCCAATTAGACTTTCACAGTACACAGCCCATTCAGGAGCTTGAATGCCTTCTCCAGGTAAAGGGCCGTCAACAAAGACCTTCGCTCCGAGCCGCCCAAATCGTCTATAATTAAGCTGATTTAGCAAGTTGAGAAGCACCTGCAACAAGAGGAAATGAGCAGAAAACAACGGTGCAGAATATTGAATTCCTCCTTGACTCTTTGAAGGCTCTCAACTGACAGACCCGCCGGCTTTGTTCTTTTGTTCTCCCTCTTTGGTAATGGGAACGAAAAGGACACAACCCACCAATGACCCGCATTCGTTTTGTCTTCATCTTTTCAGATCCCTTTACATTCCCAGGGCAGCTCCCTGCTTCCTCATTGAAACACAGATTAATCTAGAAGTGGTTGGTGGGAAGGGGAGGTGAGGGAGTAGGACAGAGTTGGAAAACTGTGCTCAGGTAGGAAGCCACGGGCAAATGAGAGCAAAGCCATCGTGCTGGGTACATCGACACTACGCTGTTATTCCTAGCTGGAGCCAGCACACTCCAAATAGCAGCGTAACCCCGGCAGTGTGAGTGCAAGACAGGCTAGTTGTCTGAGGACAATCCCACTGGGGATCCTAGGCACGTATTTGGGGGGTCTAGCCCATGCTGCCATCCAGGCTGCTGCGGCTACGTTGCTATTTTTAGCACGCTGGCTCAATCAGAGCTAGCTTGTGTCCATCGGCCTGAGCTAGAAATGACACCTCTTGCTGCAGTGTAGATGGACCCTCTGTGCGACATGGTGAGAGAGAGACTCAGGCACAGAACCTGGTGGATTTATGGGCCTTGAATGTATTGTTTAACGCTGAGCCTGAGGCCCATCGTAACTGACCCCGCTGCAGGGTGTTGCTGGGCGTGTAGCAATACACTCATCCCTTAGATGTTTGGTAGCGCGCTAAATGTATCAGGCACTCGGAGACAAGCATTATAGACAGAACAAGGAGCAATGGTCTCAAGTTGCAGTGGGGGAGGTTTAGGTTGGATATTAGGAAAAACTTTTCCCTAGGAGGGTGGTGAAGCGCTGGAATGGGTTATGCAGGGAGGTGGTGGAATCTCCATCCTTAAAGGTTTTTAAGGCCCAGCTTGACAAAGCCCTGGCTGGGATGATTTAGTTGGGGTTGGTCCTGCTTTAAGCAGGGGGCTGGACTAGATACCTCCTGAGGTCCCTTCCAACCCTGAGATTCTATGATTCTATGATTATAGCTGCTCCAAGCACTAGTCTGCACAGACTCTAGCCCGTGGTGGGTTTCCATGAACACTCACAAAGTCCCAGAAAATAACAGAGGATTCCTTTACCAGGGCTGTCAGAGATTCAAGATCAAATTATCCTAGGCGTGATTACTCTAAGTTATGACACAAAGATGCAAAGAGCAGTTCCTTACCCAGCCCCTAGGGACAGTCCAGTCCAGGGGGGTTACCAATAACAAAGTTGCAGTATAACTCCTTCACACTATCGCCTCACCAGCCCTGTGTCCTCCAGCAACAGCGACTGCTGGCCTTCTGCCACCTGGTCCTCCAGCTACCCTGCCTTCTCTCTGCAACCAGCTCCCAGGCTGCTGCCTCCAGCCAGCTGCTCCTGCTTGACCTGGTTCTCTCTGTGTCACATTGTTCTTCCCTCTACTGGGTCATGGAGCTCTCTTTTGGCTGGATGCTGAACTGGGGGTGAATGCAGTTCCCACAAAGGTTCATTGCATTATGTTTCCCCTACTTGCATTCATTTTGTTACAATAGAGGCTTGTAGGAGCTATCTTTGTCTCCTTGTTTGCTTAATAAAATTTAAATACATGCCATCCGTCAGAGAAGGACATATAGCTATGTCCTTTAACCCTGAGAATTTAATTTGCTATTTTGTCTGCACCTTCCCATATCTAGCATTCTGCTCTCTGCAGGAGCAGTGGCCATTTTGTGAGGCAGGGCTGATGCAGTTCTCTAGAGAGAAGACTACACACTGCGCTCTCCCCTGGAGATTTGGCATCAGTCCTTTCTCATTTCCCCTCATCTAAAATGAAGAGTCATTCAGCCTGAAAAGATCCAATGGAAAGATTCAACTGGCAGGGACATTTCACTGATTTGTGGCTGCTCAGAACTGGAGCGGGTCAGGAATTTTTCCATCAGAAAATGCTGATTCAGTCAAATCAAAACTTTTGGCAGGAAAGGGACTTGAACCTATGTCTCAAACATCCTAGGTGAGTGTTACACCTTCTGGTGTGTTGCACACACTCGGTCTCTCCCTGCCTCTCACTCTCGCGTTTTCTTGTTTTTCATGAAAAATATTGAACTATTTGCCCCAACGTGGAACAGAAACTTTTATGAGATCGCTAACATTTCCAAAGGACAGGAAAAATATACCCTCCTATCACATAGCTCAGTTGAAACTCCTTCTCCCCATCAGTGAGAGTGGGGACTTGAACCTGGGTTTTCCACATCCCAGCTGATTTGCCTAAATACTGAGCTGGAAATTACTTTTCCCGCCAGTCACCATTCTGGAAATAGCAGCTTATTCTCCCCCGGGTTTTGTTTGTTTTTGCCCAAAACTATTCAGCAAATTCATGTCACATCTGTGAATAATTCCAGGTCAATCAAACCGCATTTTTCAGTGAATTGGTCCAAATATTTCACCCAGCTCTAGCAACAAGGGGATAAACTCCAACCAGACACAAATGGCTGCAACCCCATTGAAGTCAATGTAGTTGTCTCAATTTATACACCACCAGCTCCTGGCCCGAGCCCTTTGTTCCAGGAACGCAAGGCAGTTGCAGCTGTACATAATGATGGCCCAGGCTGAATCATAAGGGTCTCTTGGTGCTCCACAGAGAAGGGGAGCCCAGCAGTCGTGAAATATAACCCACCCTAATGTTATCCTACTAGGGGCCCAGCAAGCCGGCCAGTGCAGTGGGTCTGTGGGAGTTAAACCCCAGCAAGGAAGAGATCAGGTGCAGCTGGGCTTAGTTAGGCTCAGAAACTTAAAAAGAGCCCCCGCTGGAGGACCAGCTTGCTGCTTCGATGCAGAAGGGAGAGCTCCAGACTCAGAAGGGGTGTATGGGAGTTGCTGTTTTCATGGGGCTGGGTTTTGCAGAGCTGAAGGCTTTAAGCTACATACAGGGAATGCGGTCGGCTACTGGGAGGGGGTTTAGTTTGTTTTGTTTGGGTTGCACAAAGATCATATCAAAGAAACCTGGAATCTCAAAGAGGATTTCTTTCCTCGAGTCAGGGGCTCCTGTGGATTTTCTTACAACGGGCCCATCCCTTGCTCACTGGCTGACGTTAAAACCCTTTTCCTGGAGAAGGGAAATGGCCCCACTTCCTCTGATAACGGGCCCATTTCTTAGGGCAAAGAGGGTGCGTTTTTAAGCCCAAATGGTGCTGGTTATGGGGAGGACGGCTCCACACCGCAAAGGGGTGAATGCCCATTTCGGCGTGATTTCGTCAGCCCTTCTCCTCCAGCCTTTTTAGAAATGGTGGGTGGGTTTGAAATGGCACGGGACACACGTTGTGCGTTTGCCGGCAGACAAACAGAGCAGCCAAAAAAAACCCCCCGTCCTTGGCCCTCCCTCCCTGGGGAAGCACTTGTACAAGCCCTGACTCCTTCTTGTGCCAGAGAGCCCCTCCGCTAATCAGATTTAGATGCTTGAAGAGGCTGAGAGGTAGCAGCTGTGTTGAAAAGACAAGACTGCCAGTTCAGTTTCTGCCCACCCCCAGGTATCAGGCACATCATCAGTTCAGAGGTGTAGCCACGGTCCTCATTACCAGCCAGACATGTGCTGAGATCGACCTGCACCTTCCCTTCATCAGCTATCTAATTTTAGGCTGTTGCACCTAGCTGGGGAGGACGCTATTGATGGAGTTCTTCAAATATTGTAGCAAACCCCAATACTAGCTAATCAGCCTCCTTATCTGATTTATACCTAAAAGGCATAAGCTGCTGGCTCCCTTCCTTACCTCCACCATCCCCTGTAGCATTCATGCCGGGAGGAGTTTAAGCCAATGATTAAAAAGCTTTTCCAGGGTTTCATATCGCAGCCTGCTTCCCCGCGTCCATTGCATCAGTGCCATGAATTCTTTTCTTTTTTTAACTTCTCTGGCCTATTTGTTTCCCACACATCCTCGTGCTGGGACAATCACACCAGGGCAGAGAGGATCCAAGCTCAACTGGGTTGGTTTGACTGGTTGTTTTCCACTTCAGTCCCCCCATTCGTTGATGTTCACTGAATTCAAAGTCATGTCCAGGGTCGTAAGTTCTGCAAAGCAAAACAAAACCCGCACCACACCACAGCATGTGTATGTTAAGAGATTACCATGGAAATGCTTTGCAATCTTCACCCGATCGCCTGCTGTGATACAGCGTATCACACACACCCTACGATAGACTGTCAAGAGCAGGGAATGTACAGTATTATATGGGCCTTGAGTGGACGGGGGAGTCATTTTGATTCGAAACGAATCCTGACAACATCCGGCAGTGAGACTCAATCTAGCCGTGTCACACGCTCAGCACAGCTTTGCAAGTAGCTAGCGCTGGGCTTTGCAGCTGCCCGCTGCATCCGCTGCTTCCTCACTTAATGAGCCAGCCACGCTCGGTGTTACATCACCCATTCCACATCACACCCTGTGGGCCATCGGTTTTGACACATGCAGCATGGAATAAACGAGAACTCCTCGGAGAAAGCCGCTGCAGACACGGCTGCCCTCTCCATGCTAAATCCCTCCCTCTGCCAGAACCGGGGGAGGAAACGCTCCAAAAGTCCTGCTGGCCTCTGTCCAGACTCCCATCCAAAGATGTCAGGTATGAGTCCTGCCCAGTGTTAGCCGCTCTGGGACATAGAGACCTGAATCTCTGCGGTGACGCCTGAGCTGCGGTCATGGTGTGCAGCAGCGGTGCTGTGATGCTACTGCCTGATCCTGACTATTCACAGACATACTAGGGGCCTGATTCAGCCAAACCAAGACTCAATCTGACTCCAACCTAGTGCAGAACACTTGGCATCTATTAGGGAGAGAGGGAGCATGGTCCAGTGGTTACATCAGGGAACTCCGAGTCAGGCTTCAGATTCCTTTCCCAGCACTGTCGCTGATTCTTGAACAGAGAAGGACCCAACCTACAGTGTCCAGACCCAAACATCCCAGTAATCCAGATACTGGGTATGCTCAGTACAGAGAGAACTGCTAGCTAGCTGTTGGAGAGTTCAAGCCTGGCTCCAAGGTTGCCCATATCCGGGGTTTTAGTTTGGGCCCAGGTCCTCAACTCTGGGCAAGTCAGTCCCTGCCTCAGATTACCCATCTCTACGACGGTGGCGGTACCTCGCTCAAAGGGATGCCGCGAGGCTTAATCCGTGGGGGCTGAGTATGAACTAGTAGTTAGGCCAAGCTGAATTAAGACGAGCTGTATGAGGGAAGTGGTAAACAGCCAGGTGGAAGCACAAGGGCTGTCACCGTCGGGTTCTGAAGCCAGAGGGGCCTGTGTCCTCACAGCTTTTACGGTACAT
Source organism: Mauremys mutica (assembly GCF_020497125.1). NCBI lineage: Eukaryota > Metazoa > Chordata > Testudines > Geoemydidae > Mauremys > Mauremys mutica. The sequence goes on along the minus strand of NC_059081.1, from coordinate 5,499,262 downwards.
CACACTGCCCGTTTCCTGGAGCAGGAGATGTAAGGCGTAGAGGCTTCCTGGACTCAGCGTGCTTTGAGGGGAGACTTGAAGCGGGAGAGGGTGAAGGCACAGCAGGCCGGGTCAGGAAAAGGGGTTCCGGGCACGGCAGTAAGCCAGGAGGCGGGTGTGTGAGGAGGCCGCTAGGCAGAGCTTTATTCCAGGTACGCAGGGAGGCCGAAAGTCCGTCCGCAGCCACAGAGATTTCTACAGTGCAACAAACTCAGCCCTAACCATTTCTGCTGACAGTGGCTCATCGTCTGGGGCTTTGGATTTGAAAATAACAGCGATTCTGTCTGTGTCTCTCACCCCCACTCGCACGTACCCCTGGTGACCCTCACGTGCTGAAAATTCACCCCAAAGCGTCGCCGCAAGAGAAACGCCAATAAAAAGTTATTACAACTTCTCGTTCTCCTATGGAGCCGAATCAATACGAGATTATTAAAGCCGCTTGCTTAAAATCAAACCTGGCAGCAGCAGTCGCATGGGGAAACTCAGGAGGGAGGGGAAGCAAACGTAGCTGGGCCTGGACGGACAGATCTGGACACTGCAGTGCTGTGTTTACCCCCCCAGCAGGTATATCGCAGGCAGCAGCATTGGTAGCTGCCTCCAAATCACCCCTTGCTGCTGTCGGTCAGACGTCTTATGGTGAAAAAGCAGTTCAGTCTCCATGGTTTATTGAGGGCTCAGATGCCATAACGAGCTTGGATAAAAACCTAGATAGAGTGAAAGCAGATTGGGACACCTGGCATGCGTCTTCTATCTAGCTGGGATCCTCCCACCCCCATTCATCAATATGAACTGGACAGGGTGATCATAACCACCGGTTGGGACTCCCTGGATTCCATTATTCATCAGTCATAGATTCGCAGAGTTAAAGGCCAGAAGGGATCATTAGATCCTCCAGTCTGACCTCCTGTCTATCACAGGCCCTTACATTTCACCCAGTCACCCCATAGTGAGCCCCGTAACTTGTCCGACTAAAGCACATTGGTCAGAAAGGCGTCCCAGTCTTGCTCAGGAGACATCAGGAGATGCAGAATCCTCCACTTCCTTGCTGGTTTGTTCCAATCGCTAACCATCCTCACTGGTAAATATTTGTGCCTAATTTCCTATTTGAATTTGTTGGGCTTTAATGTTCAGCCGTTGGTTCTTGTTCTGTCTTCCTCTGCTAGATTAAAGACCCCCTCAGTACCTGGCATTTTCTGCCCAGGAAGGTACTGAGACATTGTAATCCAGTCACCTCGTGATCTTCTTTTTGATCAACTACACAGCTCAAGCTCTTTAAGTCTCTCAACTGTCAGGCATTTTTCTCCAGCCATCAAATCACTGTTGTGGCTCTTTTCTGTACCCTCTCCAATTTTCAATGTCCCTTTTAAAATGTGGGCAACAGACCTAGATCCTGCATCCCAGCATCGGTCTGACCAGATGTACAATCATCTCCTTACACTTTTCACTACTCTCCTGTTTATACATCCAAGGATCACATTAGTCCTTTTTTCCCAGCATGGAACAGGGAGCTTGGTTCTTGTCCACTGTGACTCCTACATTCTTTTCAGGATACAGTGCCCCATTCAGTAGGTATGGCCTGCATTCCTTGTTCCTAGATGTCAAACTCTGCATGTGGTAAAACACATTTTCTTTGAATGGGCCCAGGTTACTAGGTGATTCCGTTAACCCTCTGTGACTGTCCCGGCCTCATCTTTATTTATCACTCCACCAATCTATGTATCATCCACACATTTTATCAGCAGGGATTTTATATTTACTTCCAGGTCACTGAAGAATATGTTGACTAGTGTCAGGCCTGGCACCAGTCCTTTCACAACCCCATTAGAAAAACCTGCATTTGATGAATATTCCCCATTGACAGCTAGATCTTGAGATCTGTCACTTAGCCAGTACTTAAGCCATTTAACGTGTGCTTTATTGATATCATATAGTGCCATTTTATAATAAGAACATTGTGTGGTACTAAATCAAACACCTTACAAAAGTCTATGTATATTACATCTAGTCAATTACCTTTATCAACCAAACTTGTAATCTCATCAAGGAATTAAATCAGGTTTGTTTGACAGGACCTATTTTCCATACAACCATGTTGAGTGGCATTCATTATATTCCTATTGTTTAGTTTTCTCTCACTTGAATCCCATCTCAGATTTTACATTGTTTTCTGTGGGATTGATGTCAGGCCAACCAGTCTGTCAGGACCTGGATCATCCCATTTGCCCTTTTTGAATATTGGCCCAATGTTTGCACTCTTCCCGTTTTCTGAAATGTCCCTGGTTTTCCAAGATTTCCTCAGCCAACTCTTCTCAAACTCAGGTCACCATCCCTGGTCCCTGAGGCAATCACCAAGTTCCAGTCCAGTGATTAATTCATTTTTATCCGTCATCCTGAGGTCCAAAACCCTTCCCTTGTGTTGGATGCAATACCTTTGCTTTTAGAAAATTATCATCTACAAGTTTTTATAAACTCTAATGATGCTGTACGACTGGCTGCCTGGGACCTCCCGCATGTGTCTCCCAAACTGAAGTCCCCTATAACAGCACATTTTTAATTTCCATACCGTAGACAGGTGCTTGAAGAGTAACTCAACCTGTGCTCAAGTTTGCTTTGGTGGTCTAGTAACAGATCCTCCCCTGTCCTGGGCTTTGTTCGTTAGCACATTGATCCATATGCATTCAAGATCCTGCTCTTCTGAGTTCCCAATCACCCTAAAACAGGTAATGGTGTCTTTAATATAGAGTGACATCCCTCCTCCCATCTCCATTACCCACTCTAACCTTCCTAAACAGGTTCCTGGGACGCTGGCAGAACAGCTGCCAGCTCATGGCAAGGTCCCCAGGCCTCGGTTGAGCACTTACAAATACATCAGTGTGTTAGTATTGTTAAAATAGGTATTCGAATTATAAGAATGTGTTCCGTGTTTAGACTTTATGGAATGCTTGTGAGTTGCTGCCTGCATTCATCTCACTGATAACATCCCTCTCCCATACTGTACAGTAATCCTCGGGTGTTTGCATTGTGAGCCTCTGTAACTGTGGAAATCACCAGAGAGGAGAGAGATATTAACTCGTGTGAAATGCTGGTCTCCGGCAGAAGCGGCTATGTCCTGCCTGACAAGGAAGGCCCATCGACACCAGACGGATGAGAGGGGAACATTAAAGAGAACAGAAGACTTTGTTGTTTGTTTCCCCCATCGCCATGAAGACAAGTCTTACAAGTGAATTCCTCCCCTCAGCACAAAGCAGAAGCGGGGAAGGGAATCAAAACCCGCACCGCTTCCTGCAGCTCCCATTGGCTGGGAACGGCGAACCGTGGCCACTGGGAGCTGTAGGGGGCCATGCTGTGGATGGTCAACGTCTGAAAAAGTCTGCAATCAGCTTACTCTGATGAGCCACACATGGCCCATGGGCCCCAAGTTCCCACTATTTCCCTACATAGTAAATATTTAGATAGTTTATTATAGGATTGGCTACAAATGTTGCCTTTGAAGTGAGATCTAAAGTTCAATTGATCTGGGGTAAGAGACTGGTCCTTTGAGATAGGGAGTAACCTGAATATTGCTGCGATACTTGGTGGAAGGGACCATCTATCACAAAGGCAGGCTTGCCTAATGACAAGATAGATTGGATTACCCCAGGGGACTGTCTGTGACTCCGTGTTAAGGCTGTTATAGTGCCTGAGGAGTTTACACTTGATAATTGGTTGGTGAAATCTAACTATAGCACTCCCGGCCAATGTGGGGTTTGTGCCCTGCTTCCTAACAGTCTGCCCTAAGACTGGGACTTACGCTCTTGAGCCACAGCCGGACAGTTTGACAATTATAAGCAGTGGATTTAACATTCCAGTCACACGACTCATCCCACCAGGTTTCAGTAATGCCAGTTATATCAATTTTCTTCTCATCAATGAGAATTTCCGATTCCCCTAGCTTGTTATCCAGACTTCAAGCCACAGTGTATAAGCAAGTGACATTTTTCTTCCCTTCACCTTCTTTGATGGTTCAATTGGTTTGACGTGCTGAGTTTGAGTTGCTACCACATTTGCCATTTTGGCATCCATTTAGTTGGAGATTGGTCCTGCTTTGAGCAGAGGGTTGGACTAGAGGACCTCCTGAGGTCCCTTCCAACCCTGATATTCTATGATTCCTCGTGTTGTTAGTTCAATGTCCTCTGGGCTGCTCCAGCAAGTCTCCAGCTGAAAAGATCAGCCCCACTGCATGTGAGATACAAGCCAGCCCATTTGTGTAGCCCCGTCTCCCACTGGAATGTGACCCAATGCTCCACACAACCAAAACCGTCAGCATCACACCAATCATGCAGCCAATGCTTCACCCTTCATATTTTCTCCCTTCATGGGACTGGAGGATCCCCAAGAATATCACTTGGACTTTCTTCTTTTCAGCTCCCTTCCAAAATCCCTGCAGTGTCCTATAATCTGTGTAATTCCATGTGATGCTGTGTCACTGGTTCCAATGTGCCTCCTCACCAGGGAGACTTGCCAGATCACTTCATAGTCCTGCCCAGTCTTGGTGTTACATCTCATGTGTGGTTTGCTTCAGGGAGCCAGCACACCATCCTGTTGTCCTTGTGTCCTTTGTTGATTTCTCAGTCCGCTCTTCTTAATACAGAGTCACCAAAGATTATTATTTGCCTTCCCCAGTTATCAACGATCCTTCACCTTGTGTCATCTGTGGCAATCATTTCTGCCCATGGCCCTCCAGCTGAGACTGCCAAATGCAGTGGTGATTTATAAAGTGGACACCTGTCCTCCAGGAACAGAACTGAGATACCCAATTCGCTTCACAGTAGCATTTATGTTGACGCCTGAAAATAACTGGGCCACCTGCAGAAGTGACCTGAAGAGCTGAGATTTGTGGGAAGATGACAATGTATTTCACCTTCTATCACAAGGCTTTCTGCTTTAACAACTGCAGCTAGTGCACTATCCATTTTCATCCCTCTCAGGCTGTCTTTTCAATGTTTCCCTCTGAACCAAGCCATTGCCCAATACAAATAAACTTGAAGCAAACGCTCAAGCCATTTCAAAACTGGAAACATCATTGTTTTGCTGGCATTTTGTACTTTCCCTGGTAATACGCAGGTCTACAGGAGCCAGGCTTTCAGAGAATGAATTTATCCTCTGTGTAAGTCCACTGAAGCTAAGAGAGTAATACCATGGATGAATTTGGCCTTTTGTCTTTCTAATGTGGGACTTCATAGAAAGGGACTAAAAAATATGGCTTACCTAAAAAATTGAATACTGACAACTCACTGCTACTACTCCTCTGTTGATGCTGTGCATTACTGAGCATCGGCGCTAAGGTTTTTCCCCCCTGCCGTAATGTGGGTAATCATTGACTTCCATAGGGTTGCAGCCACTTACACCAGAACTAGATTTGACCTATTGAGACTGGTGTGTCTCATCCTAAAATAGATCCTTGTCCCCCATTTGTGGACACTACAAAACCATCCTGCATTTCAGCCTCATGGGCAACCTGTCCTCAGAGGAGAGAGGGGGTTGGAAGAGGCAGGGTTCTCGAGATGCATTGACTGGGAGAGGTGACTAAGGGGCTAAGTGTCTTTCCAAATTCCTGAAACCGTACCCTCTTTCTCCAGTTCCACTCAGCATACTACTGTATATAGCTTGTGTAACTGGAATATAGGAGGCACCTGTCTAGCATATCGATCTATTCATGTCTGTCCATTCATCTGTCATCTAGTAATCCATCTAGTCATAAAAACCGCACCCCTCAGTGTGGTATCTGTCTACTGAACACATACCAGACCTTCAGCAGGTGTAAATCAGTACATCTCTGTTGGCAGCAAAGGGGCTACACCACCGTTCGTCAGCTGAGGATCTGTCCCATGACATTTGGGTTGGGTCCAGCAGACTCAAACGTGGCTGGTTCAGTCATGCTTGCCATTCAGCAAGGGATATTCAAACAACCCTATTCTTCTGGCCTTGGAGTTCGGCCTTCATGCAGTATGTATAAGTATCTCTCCATGTCTCAGTGTAACTCCTTACTGCTGTTACCTGGGTTTTGGTATATAGTACCCGGGTCCCGTTCTGATAGCATTTTGTTGTTATAGACCCATGAGCGAGGCTGGAACTTCCCACCTCATACCCACGCTGCGCGGCTAACCCTTTTCCTAACTCAGGCTTGAATTCCGCTGTTCCTCTGACTTCCCGACACCCAGGAGCGCCGCCAGCTTTTTTGCCGCCCTAGGCGGCGGAAGGTCCCGCCCCCAAAATGCCGCCCCTGACAGAGGTGGCGGAAGGTCCCGCCCCTGAAATGCCACCCCCGACAGAGACGGCGGAAGGTCCCACCCCCGAAATGCCGCCCCCGATAGAGGCGGCGGAAGGTCCGGCCACCGCGGTTGCTGCCCCCCTAGGTCACCAAATGGGTTGCGCTGGCCCTGCCAACACCTCATAAAAGCCTTCAAATGGATCTATCTCAGACTCTCAAGCCCACCAAATCCAGCATCAGATGGAGATGAATTTCTTGGATCATCACAGTTCATTTCACATGGCGGTCACTTTATGGATTAGCGACTTCGAGGGATTCCTCAAGCATTTCTCTGGCCTGATGTACAGAGGAGTAAATGGAAACAGCTCAGTTTAGGTCAGCAGCCACAGCCCTGAGCACCTCAGTTTGTTGCTTTGACCAAAAGTGCAGGATATAGCCTGTGCAGGGAATGGCTGCCACTAGTCCCCACTTCACAACTAAACATGCTCTCTCAAATCAAGTAGCTGCTTCTGTGCTATATTCCGCCTGGAATCTCCCACTTACAGCCAGCACCTGGCATGCTGAAGGAAGACACAGAGGCTGGAGGCAAGTTTGCAGAATAACCGTTCTCCAGATATATCGAGGAAAGTAAGCAAGAATCCTGCTCTCACTGAAGTCAATGGCAAAATTCCCATTGACTTGAGGCTCACACCCCAAAGAATGTGGCTTTGCCACTTGTACGGAGTGGAACACAGGCTCACACCAAGGGGCTGGGATTTGAGAATTAGGTGCTACCTTTAATTCTGTCACTGGCTTTGAAGAGTCAGTCACTTCATGCTCCTCATTTTTCCCATCTGTCAGATAATAAGTAGAATACTTCCCCTTCTTTTAACGCGCCCAGAGATCATAGAATCATAGAATCATAGAATCTCAGGGTTGGAAGGGACCTCAGGAGGTCATCTAGTCCAACCCCCTGCTCAAAGCAGGACCAAACCCAACTAAACCATCCCAGCCAGGGCTTTGTCAAGCCGGGCCTTAAAAACCTCTAAGGATGGAGATTCCACCATCTCCCTAGGTAACCCATTCCAGTGCTTCACCACCCTCCTAGTAAAATAATGTTTCCTAATATCCAACCTAGATCTCCCCTACTGCAACTTGAGACCATTACTCCTTGTTCTGTCATCTTCTACCACTGAGAACAGTCTAGATCCATCCTCTTTGGAACCCCCTTTCAGGTAGTTGAAAGCAGCTATCAAATCCCCCCTCATTCTTCTCTTCTGCAGACTAAACAATCCCAGTTCCCTCAGCCTCTCCTCATAAGTCATGTGCTCCAGCCCCCTAGATCCTTGAATGCAAGATGTGAGGTGGATACTAAGCAATATTATGATTCAAGAAGAGCTGGTCAGAACAGATTGTTGTTTGTGGGGGGGGAATTAAAAATTTTCCTTTTCTTGTTTAATTCTTCATTCCTCCTCTGCCCTGCCTCCCCCACCATTTTTGCAAAACTGAAACCAGAAAACGGAGGCGTTAGAAAGGAAAAACTCCTAGAAACCTAAATCAATTTTTTTTTCACTGAAAACCTGGAAAATTTCAAACGGAACAAAAAATGGTCTTGAAAAAGTTTGTATTTAAAAAGAAAACCCAGTTTTTATCAAAAGTAGTTTAAAATCAAAAGTTGACCAGTCCTACATTAAAGTAATCCAGAGCGTAATCAAAATCCCATGGTGAGGGGTGCATTGGAAATACTGTACAGTAGAGGTTGCAGACAAGCAAAGTGCAGGTGAATGGTGGCAGCATGATTTAATCTTAGCAGCAGTGCCCACGATCCCTGCACGGTGCTCAGAGAAAGCTGGCCCCTTTGCTTATGCACTTTGCATGCCAGTGCCTCTCAACCTATCCAGACAACTGTACCCCCTTCAGGAATCTGATTTGTCTCACGTACTCCCAAGTTTCAACTGACTTAAAAACTACTTGCTTACGAAATCAGACATAAAAATACAAAAAGTGGCCCAGCCACTATTACAGAAAAATTGCTCCCTTTCTCATTTTGTACCATATAATTATACAATAAATCAACTGGGATATAAATAGTGTACTTGCATTTCAGTGTACAATATACAGAGCAGTATAAACAAGTTGTTGTCTGTATGAAATTTTAGTTTGTACTGACTTTGCTAGTGATTTTTCTGTAGCCTGTTGTAAAACTAGGCAAATATCTGGATGAGTTGCTCTATCCCCAGGAAGACCTCTGCGTACCCCCAGGGGTATGTGCACCCCGGTTGAGAACCACTGCTGCATGCCATACACACTCCAGCGTAACAATGAAAACGCCAGGGTGCCGTGATGCTGTTGACTAACCTTGTTACTGTATAACGAATGCCTGAAACAACCAGCCTTTCCTCCTTGCTGTTTAGCTCATTAATCAACTCACTGGTGAAGCACCTCGGCTAGGGTTAAACTTAATGTGAGCAAATTAATCCGGGCTTAACAGTGGAAGCCGGGCGCCATATGGTGCACGCTGATGTGGGGTCTGAAGCTGCTGCAGCATCCTGTCTTCCTGAAATCTAATTAGACTCTAATGTAAGCAAGAAGTTCTTAATTGAAAATTACACTTCCAGTTCAATCAAAGCCTGCTTCCGTGTCACTATGCAAGGCATTTTCAAAATTGCTGAACCCTGCGGTGGCCTCGCATACTAAGTGCCCCTTTATCGAGAGCCTCTGTGATGGCTCTGTAACGATTTCTGAAGGCTGTATGCTGACCTGGTTATTGGCATGTTTACTGTATGAATAGACTGGTTCCGTTTAATAAGAGGCTGTCAGGAGAAACAAGCGGACAGGGAAAGAATGGCTCAAGATAAGCCCCTTCTCAGCAAACACTTGAGATTTGTAAAGCGATAATAACTGGACAGGGAAAAAGCCCAGGAACACAAGAGATCAAAGGAGCCATGGTTTACAAAGAAACACCCGCCCAAGAGGGGGGTATATTTGCACTACACGTACAATTTGAAACATAAGCCCTTTTCTGGCCAGTTTTCCTGAGTTCTCTCCCTGCTCGCCTGGCCCAGAGCTCTCTCTCTCTCTCTCTCTCTGAAATCTTCCCCAGCATGCTGAGGAGACTTTGATTCACTCACCCTTATGAGTCATTCTCCGTACCCTCACGTTCTTTGGAATTTGTAAGCACCCGCCTCAGTGCTTTGTCAGTCACTCCACCGCTCCTGCTTGCGTGTTGCTGGGAAGACACTGGGGTTTGCCTCCATTCCCCTTTGTCTACGTGGATCTCCTGGAGCACTGCTTACCTGTGTGGATGCCCTTTCTCAGCAGTGGGTTTGTCTCTCTGCCCCACCATCCTACATCACAAGCTGTGAGACCTTGTTCCATCACGGGCAGGGAGTGGGCCTCTCGCTGCAGTTCTGCTTTTTAATTACTTGGTTTGCCTTCACTACCTGCAGCTCTAGTGACTCTGCTTCCATTACCAGCCTCTGACGTGATCCATCCCCTGAAGTTCTGCCTTCGTTACCTGGCTTGCCCTCTTTCGAAGGCAGCAAACACAGTATTTTGCCTTTTTGTTATTATTTTTACAGTTTGTTTAGTCCTTTGCAACTTGTAGATTTCTTTCCACTCTGCTGATATTCATCAGCACTTTCAGAGCTTCTCTCAGGTTGCAGCTTGCCTCAGTTTTGAATTGTCCCTTTAATGCACCCGTCTCTCTCTTTCTCTTGGGTTTTAGGCTTTGCCTGCTATGGAAGGAGATGCCCCTGGACTCATTTGTTCATTGTTCATCTGATTCTGACTTCCAACTCTCTTTGGCTGGCTTGAGTTTGGAATGCAGCATGGATTGGTTGCAAAATCAACTGATTTTTCAGATGATAACCTTCCACATGGGCTCCCCTCTCCAAAACAGGTCACTGTGGGTAATTGATCAAAGGGAACACTTTTTAGAGATCTTCTAGGCAGTGAGAAGGGAGGAAGTTTCATTGTCTAAGTATTTAAAGCTGGTCTGGACACAGCATTAGAAGCAGCAGGGAACAATCCAGCAGCAGTATAGGGAGCTACCTGAGCTAATAGGGATTTGTCTGCTGCCATTTCTGTATTTAATGCCCACATCCCAACCAGGTACTGAACAGTGAGATGCAGATGACCTCCACCACCTTGGAAAAACGCTACTGTAAGTAAACACTGGAGGAGCTTTGCTTGTTTCCAGATCTTCCCTGTGGGCTGCCCACCACCACAGAACAGAGAACCTGGGAAACAACCAACATGGAAGGAGGAGTTCCTGAGTTCCCAAAGAGTGAGACACTGGGTGAAAGGCAGCTTCCTGAAAATCTGACCTGCCTTCCAAGTAGAAGGCTTAAGGAATCCAGATTCTCCTCCACGGCAGGTCCACTGGAGTTGTGGAGCTGGAGGCAGGAAGTCGTGGTGTAAGTAATATACATGGTAATATAGAATAATAACATCTTACATGCTTAAAGTGCTCCCTGGCATAACAATCAAGTGTATGCTTTTTCTACCCAACCTTTGCATATGGAATCTCCATAGAGGTCTTGGAAGTTTAGCAGGCAACTAATCACATTGCCACAGATAGCGAGCAAATTAGTTAAGATAACAGCACCAAGTAAAGTGACTAATTACAATTAATAAATACTAATGTCCATGTATATTAAAATTCAGATCACATTAATTTATAGTTGAGGTTGCAAAAGTATATTTCTGTACAAAACAAATACTATGAAGTGAGGAAACTTCAGATTCAAGCACCATTAGCATATACTGCAACCAAACCCAGTTCATGTGATTTACATCCCAAATGTTGTAATATCCAAATACACCCTCAGACTCTTTACTGCCACAACTCACCCGCTTCCACTTCCAGCATATAACCATCCACAGCCAGCTCCCATTCGAATACACAATCTTATCTCGGACCTTTGAAAGATTCCTGCTAGAGCCACTGCCTTAGAACACACGAGGCTGGATTAGCAATACTTGTCACTGATTCACTATATCAATCTGTCTGTCTGGTTCCAGTGTCTCTCTTCAGGAATGAAGCCATTTGATTGACATTTGACCTGCTGTTGGGAACTAAACCGAGACACACCTCACCATCTCATGCGGGTGCAGGAAAGAGCCACAGAAAATATATGAGAGCTGGAAAAAAATGACTTGACTTAAGGAGTTAATCAAATTAAACAGATGTATAAATACCCTCACAGGAGAAAGTACAAGGCACTTAGAGGTTCATCTAGCAGAGAAAGGCAGAAAAAGAATGAAAGTTAAAGCCAGACAAATTCAAATTAGAAATAAGGCGAAATTTGTTAAGAGTGAGGGTGATCAACCATCGCAACAAACTGCCCAGGGACGTGGTGGGTTCTCCATCTCTTCATGTCTTCAGCGCAAAACTGGATGCCTTTCTGGAAGGTACTTCAGCCAAACCCACGTTACAGGGCTCAATACAGGGGTAACTGGGTGAAATTTAATGACCTGTAATATGTAGGAGGTCAGACTAGATGATCTAATGCTCTCTCCTGACCTTAAAACCCATGAATCTATTAATTAGTCTGCACGGGAAGACTCTCTTTTCCTGTAGTCTCGTAAGGCTAGTTTTAGTCCACATGAGATTAATTTAACTGTTAAGATTAAACAAAATCAGACCTTGACATGCCGGTTTGAAATCTCTGCTTTTTCTCAGGCATTAATGGCCAGCAGGTTTAAAACAAATAAAAAGAAGCTCTTCTTCATGCAGCACACTGTCAGCTTGTGGAACTCCTTGCCTGAGGAGATTGTGAAGGCTAGGACTATAACAGGGTTTAAAAGAGAACTGGATAAATTCATGGAGGTTAAGTCCATTAATGGCTATTAGCCAGGCTGGGTAAGGAATGGTGTCCCTAGCCTCTGTTTGTCAGAGGGTGGAGATGGATGGCAGGGGAGAGATCAATTGATCATTATTACCTGTTAGGTTCACTCCCTCTGGGGCACCTGGCATTGGCCATTGTCAGCAGACGAGATACTGGTCTGGATGGACCTTTGGTCTGACCCAGTACAGCCATTCTTATGTTCTTATGTTATGTTCCTATGTTCTTATGTATTCCAATGCATTTCTTGCTTTGCAGTCTGCCAGCATACCTCAAGACAGCAGCTTCTTATTCAGGAAAAAATTCTGCCACCCTTCCTCACCTTGCGGGAGTACCTTGGGTACCACTCCTGCAGCGAAGCTCCATGCAGGCAACTGTCTGCCTCCCACGCAGAACTTTATTGACTGCCGCAGCATGAAGCTCACGGGAGGCAGCGTGGCCTAGTGGACAGAACACTGGACAGGAACTCAGGAGAACTGGGTGCTGTTCCTGGTTCTCCCACTACCCTCTTTGATGACCGGGGGCAAGTCATTTCCCTCTCTGTTCCTCAGTTTCCCCATGTGTCTGACGCAGACCTCCTTGTAAAGCTCTTTGAGATGATCTGATAAAAGCACTGTGTAAGAGCTAGGGATTATCATAATTACAGGGTTGGGACCTTTCTTCATAAGTAGCCCATCTGCAAGGACAGCACAATCTGGCCCTCGACCATTATACTTGTTAATTTTTTTTCTTTTAAATCAGTCTCAGGAATTTTCTCCTCTTCTAATTAGATGCAGGGATTAGACGATCTTTTATGTTACACTGGAGTTTTCCTTTAAATGTGGCCTGGCTAGCTATCTCTGTTCTCATCGCCTTCCCTTGCCAATCAGGGTCTTTTTCATCGTAACAACAAAGAAACAGTGAAAGAAATGAGAGTGACGACAAAAAATTAAAAATCACAGCAAGGCGTTCTCCAGAGCCGATCTCTCTCTCTCTCTCTCTGCCAATCCAAAGAACATCTTTAAAAATATCCTAATCACCTGCCTCTGTAAACACAGAAGGGAGCTCTTCCTTCGTTTTAATTGTCTTGATTCTTTTTTAATTACACCCTTGCTCAGCGCTGTGTAGTGCCATCAAATATTGGAACAAGAAGCTGGATTTCAGCCCAGCACAGTTCGGCTGAAGCCAAACTCCTGAATTTAAATAGCTTTCGTCTTCCTCCCAAAACTTACTTGCTAATGAAGTTTTGTCTGAGGCCTCTTGCAGTATTCACGACTGCTCGTTCACACGCTGCGTTTGCTGAAGAGTTCACCTGTCGGTCTGTGATATTGCAGGCAGTTCTGTGCCCATTACTGTTTAATAAGTAAAGCCTAAACCTGCTAACAAATTTGATGTGGAAAAAATGCTAATCAGATCAAAATTAACATTTTGCTCACTGCACTTTGATTAAACTGGCAAGGAAATATCAGCTGTTGCTGGATAAAAAATGCTTTAAATTGGATCATATGTCTCAGAACGTTTCCAGGGTGGAATTAGCAAATTGGGTGACGTTCGCTATGCAGGAGGTCAGACGAGATGTCTTTGACCATGTAGCCGTCTCTCTTTGCAGCCCTCCACTGGCTCCCTCGTCTCTATTGTATCAAACATAAGTTATTTCTCTTCACTGTCAAGGCCCTTCACGGCCTATTGCCACGCTGTGTATCATCTCATGCGGCATTGAAAGGTTGACTCCCACCTCTGATCAGCTCATGTTGCCTGTTCATTAAAGCTTGTGCTTTCTCCCCTGCTGCCCTTCATGGTTGGGAGACGTTCCCTAGAAACATCTGCAAAACTCACACCTTGTCCACTGCCATTAATCTATCCTCAGCAGAGCGCCCCCTTCAGGAGCTACATGGGCAGCACACGCCTGCAGGTCCAACTGCCCCCACACCCACAGGCTCTGCAGGGCAGGTGAATGTAGTGGGATTGGCACTCAGCCCACTAGCCAAGGCCTTCTGGCTGTTTCTTCCCCTTTCAGCATCCCGAGCGAAAGAAACAATCAGTCCACAGACACCAAATGAGGTTAAATAGAAGCATAAATGATAAGAAAGAAAGAAAGAACTTGGTGGCAGCCTCCAGGAGGATATTGGCCTTGACGAGATCACAGTCCACCCCAGAGTTCACTGGGTCTCCAGTACAAGACTCAGTCTTTTTTCCCCCTTAGCCTAGAGGATCCGTTTTCTCCTTTTGGCAAGGGCTTTCTTGGCTGCCAGCTTCTCTCCAGGAGCTGAGGAGCTCCACAGCTCACTCCCTTCCCAGGGTTACCCCCATCTGAGTGCAGTTCTCTCCTTTTAACTCCCTCAGTCCTGGCACGATTGGCAGATGAGGAGAGGCGGAGCCACAATAACCCAAAACAGTTCTTTAACCCCTTTCATGCTGGTGCAAGCTTTGTACACCCCGTCACATGCACCTTCAAATCCCTCCTTAAAACTTTCTTTTGCCAGGATGGCGATTGAAAACTCAATAACCATTAGGCTGCTGGTGAGCTGAGACCACAGCCTGTCATGCTGACCAATACTATCTCATTGTGTCCTTGTGCTCCCTCACTGGTCTATATCCGTCTGTTGTCTCTTGTCTTATACTTAGATTGTTGGCACTTTGGGGCAGGGACAGCTTTTTTGTTGTGTGTTTGTACAGCTCCTAGCACAATGGGATTCTGGTCCATGACTGGGGCTTCTAGACAAAGCCCTGGCTGGGATGATTTAGCTGGGGATTGATCCTGCTTCTAGCAGGGGGTTGGACTAGATACGCCCTGAGGTCCCTTCCAACCCTGATATTCTATGATTCTAGGTGCTCTGGTAATACAAATAAGAACAAACAAAACAATAGAGGATCATAGTGGTCCCTTCTGGCTTTAAGGATCTACTAATCTATAAGCCGGTTTGTACCTATAAGAAATTTTAAAGAGTATCTTATCCCAGAATAGTAAACAAGCTTTTCCTGACGTTAAAAAAAATATATATCACTTTTTCTTTAAATTCTCTTTCTTTCTCGTGCTGCCTCTGAACATCCCGAGAGACATGTCCCTAGCTCTAATGTGCAAGTGGAAATTACAACCTGTTCCGGACCTTGTAGCAAAGCTGCGATGAAACAGCATCCTTTGTACACTCAAAACTCTTAGTATTTATTGCGTTACGTTGGGATTTTCCAAAGAGGCCAAGGGAGTTAGGCTTTCAACTCCCATTGAATTTCACTTGGGGTCTCCTGATAACTCCAATCTGCTCAGCACTGTACACGCCAGAGAAAGACGGTCCCATAAGAACATAAGAGCAGCCATACTGGGTCAGACCAAAGGTCCATCTAGCCCAGTATCCTGTCTTCCGACAGTGGCCAATGCCAAGTGCCCCAGAGGGAATGAACAGAACAGGGAATCATCAAGTGATCCATCCCCTGTCGCCCATTCCCAGCGTCTGGCACACAGAGGCCCTGCCTTGGCTAATAGCCATTGATGGACCTATTCTCCATGAATTTATCTAGTTCTTTTTTGAACCCTGTTATAGTCTTGGCCTACACAACATCCTCTGGCAAAAAGTTCCACAGGTTGACGATGTGTTGTGTGAATAAATACTTCCTTTTGTTTGTTTTAAACCTGATGCCTATTTAAACCTGCCCCACATAACACACACGCTGAAGGACAGACACCTAGAAGACACAACATAAATGTTTTGGTGATACCACAATCACTGACGGGTGGGAAATGTTTCTTCACCATAAAGGTTTCATCCATGCAGGAGACAGAACTTTCTCATGGGCTAGTCCAAAACTACGGAACTAACTCCCTCAGGAACTAAGGACTATTGCAAAACTCCCGACCTTTCGCTCCAAGTGCAAGGTGCAGTTGTTCTGCCTGCCTTCTCTTACAAACACCGAGCAGCATGTATAATTAACACCAACAAAAATACCTGACTAAAACAACCCTCCCACTGCGCGCACAATTTTCCCACGGGGGAGAGGATGAGAAAAAGACCAAACCGCATGTGAGAGATGTTAGTCGCGTCGCTTAGTGGACGACTGGAAGGCGTTCAGATACCACGGTGATGTGAGCGGGATAAGAACCTGTATAGAATAGACTAGAACGGTGAGAGGTTTTCAATGGTGCTACACTGTACTCACCAGGCTTTGAGTGGGCACCAGTGTCAGAGCACAAGTCCCATTGAGCTTCACCTTTTGCACCCAAGATTGAGCCAGATGCGGGACCCCACTCATTATACCCTTCCAGCTTGACTGGGAACCATTGATAACTATTCTCTGGGAACGGTTTTCCAACCAGTTCTGCATTAACCTTATTGTAGCTCCATCTAGGTTGTATTTCCCTAGTTTGTTTAGGAGAAGGTCATGCGAGACAGTATCAAAATCTTACTAAAGTCAAAATATATCACATCTACCACTTTCCCCCCATCCACAAGGCTTATTACCCTGTACAAACATGAGTTGGCAGCAGTAAGAAAGCTCCGGACTATGTAAAATTTGCCATCTATAAGAAGTCCTTACCTCAATCTGTGCACCTTCCTATAGCATAGAGAAGGCAGCCCTGTCTCCTGCCATACATAGATCTCCTCCCTTGCACACTTCCACTAATATAGACAAAGACACAGTACTGTCTATGACTCTCCTAAACTACACATGCCTGCACAGAAGCAAAAGAATGCAGCAAACCAATAAGAGATTGAATTAAATAATCCAGTAGGAATGAACACAAATTCGTGTATTTATAACTGTATACCTTTGACAAATCACAGCCAATTATCACCACATCACTGTCAGGCACATCTGAAGCCCAGGGACCATCTCCCTGCCAAATATCAGGTCTGTACCGTGTCCCAGTAAGGTGCCACAACTATTAAAAAAAAAGGTTAGGAAAACAATAATTGGAAGAGTGTCTTTGTTTGGACTCACCTTGTTTTTCCAAATAGCGACCTTGTTTTGGCTCGTTCTTTTGCAAAAACGTTCACTTCTGCACTGAGAACCAACCTGCCAAATTTCAGCCCAAATAAAAGGCAAAAAGTTATAAGCATCTGGAAAATAACCCATGAGAATGGAGACACTTGTGCAGCCTTAACTGTATATGTTACTGAAGGTGGCATTAGTCCCTTCAGCGTGGCTAATGTGGCTGCAGACCAGTGTTTTTGCACACCCAACGTAAAAACCTCCTCATTTTAACTCCAATTAGTTCTGCAAATTCCACTTGTACAAAGTTAATCCTATTTCCCGACTCATCCTTTTGCCAGATCACACCCAGGAAATGTTCGTAAGAGGTAGGAATCCTGGGAGCAGCTGATCTCAAGATGCTTTCCCACCTCCCCTATGTCCAACAAAAAGAGGTGTTTTAAGCCAGCTCCTTGGATTCTGCACCAGGTTTCAAATCTTAATGCCCCAGCTTTCCCCTCTGGTTTGGGGAAGGAGGGGCATTTTGCCAAAAGGGTAATTGTCTGCCTCACTGTCTGCAAGGCTGATTGTTTGCACTCTCCTCTGGCAGAGGATTATCACAAATGGCAGCAGCCCATGCCTTGTTCATTTGGAATAGTTTCGCTGGCATCCCCATTCAGATAACTGTAATTTTCTAAAGACAGTGCAGAATGGAGCCCTGGAAAGCTCCGAGACGGCTCTTTCTGAAGGATTATCCACCCGAGGCAGCCGATAATAACAGGCTTTCATCCCCACCATTGAGGCATCGGGTGGGATTGGCTGGATTTTTTTTTTGTTGGGTTTTGGTTTTTTTAATGCATATATTTGGCACAAACCAGGAAAAATCCTGGTCGCTCTCAACAAGCTGCTTTCCTGTCCATACATTCTGAAGCAATCAGCCCCCCATCCAGCCCTTTCAAGCCAGTTGCTGTGGAGATGTGTCCCTACATCTTGCAACTTGAGTGATAGCTCACAAAGACACAGTACAGCTCAGAGAAACAGTGTAGCACAGCCAATCCACCCCTGCTGCGACCAGCTGTTTATTTACGGTTACCTGGGATTCTCTCCTATAGTCTAACTCATAGCAGAACTGGCCTTTCTCCATTCTTACTCAGAACATCACAGTCCCAGCGTCGCAACACTTTTCACTCGCAATCGGTGAGGGCTTTGTCGTGGTGTGAGCCCACCTGTTAGTTAGCCACAGACAGCCTCATACATCAAGCATCAAATTGCCAAACCTGTATTTCTTGTGCATCCTCTTTGTCCATTGATGTCCCATCAGGAGTGTGACATCTGAAGTGGCCAGTCTCCGGGGAGGTCCAAGAACTCTGGCACGCTAGTTTCCTTCCTGGTTAATGTTACACGTTACCGGTGGCACTAATGGAGGAAAGAGATTTGCCGTGGGTGTGTACATTCCTGATGAAGGGAGTCAGACAGACAGACTGAGATTTATTTATTAGCAGAGCAAATAACGCTGAGCTGCGTCAGCTGAGCTTGTACATGCAATGTCCTTAAAACCTACCTTAGAAGGAACACTGCTTGAACCAACTAAAGAGAGATGACGCGATCCGTGCCTCGGTTTCCCAGTATTTAAAAGGGAATCAGATTCCTCCAACTGAATTCTATCTTTGAAAATCTCCGTATGGGCCAGATACTCTCCACTACATAAGGCAGCTGGGGGAGGGGGGATGCTCAGTTATAGCTGGGGCTGCTCTAAGTTACTCCAACTTCATATGGGCCTTAAGGGAGCACATGCTGGCTGAGAATTGATGGGATGGAGCTGTGCCCCTCCCAGCAGATAGTGTGCCCGCTCCTAGCCTAACCCATGCCCAGGTTGGTACCTGCTATGAGCTTCCTGCTCTGGAATAATTCTGAGCTGGGTGGCTAAAGCTAGATTCCAGCTGCTTTGTGCCAGCTAAGCAATGCAAAGAAACTGGGAGCTGGCCCGCGAAGTGTGATTGCTATTCTTCTCCATGACCTTTCCATCCCTGGGCTCTTCGCCGAGACCACCAGGCCGGCTGGTGTCTGAGCGATGGTCCTTTTCCATTTCTGCACAGACTCCTCAGAGCCGAGAAGTTTGCAGTGCATCTCTCCTGCTGCTAATCAAAGCTTTTCAGACATGAGGTCTCCGTCAGGAATCAGACAAAGGTTTCAGAGGCTGCTGCTGAGTGCAGCTGTGAGTTTGTCAGACTGCTCGGATCCATTGCAAACTAATTTAAGGTTACTTTCTGCACCATAATTGTTCAGTGGTTTTATTTTCCTGATTCATATTGTTGCAAATCCATTGAGTTGGAGGTTGATTAGTGTCGGGAAGATGGTGTCTTCCTTGACCAGTGCAAGAAGGTTTATCAAATGTCTCTGCATTGGCTCTGTAGCTAACTGCTATGCATCTGCTTATTGTTGCTAAGTCATGGTCATGGGTCCACAGGCTCGGTGCTCTCAGACGGCTCTGAATCAATCCCTGGCAGGACCCTCTTCAGTGTGACAACTCCTCAGGGCACACTCTCAATAGGGTAAGCCTCCTTGGCTTCATCACCTCCTGGGATTAACCACAGAGCCTTCAGCACCCATTTCACACCATGAGCTCCCCACAGTGAGTCCACCTGAATGGACCCCTGGGCAGGGCCGGCGTAACCCATTAGGCAACCTAGGCAGTTGCCTAAGGCACTAACATTTGGGAGGCGACGACCGCGGTGGCCGGATCTTCAGCCACCCCGGTTGTCAATGGTATTTCGAGGGCGGAACCTTCCGCTGCCTCTGTCAGGGGCAGCATTTCGGGGGTGGGACCTTCCACCGCCTCTGTCTATGAAGATGGCCAACTAATTTGCTTTCCTTCCGGTCAGTCCCAGTCTTGGCTTTTTCACAGTGTGTGTTGCATTTTGGGCATGCCCTGTGCATGTTGGCAAGAATAGAAAATAGAGTTTAATGGCATAATGTGGGTAAATTCTGCTGTAAAGTACGTGGCTACAAAATGCTCCACAGGGTTTAGTTCCAGGGGAGTTACTCGGGATTTAGACCTGTGTGCCCCAGGGCACAGAAGCCGTTCCATTCCATAGCTCACAAAACAAGCACTTCATCCTTGAAGGGGAACATTTTTCCTCAAATGGAATATGAAAGCTGTTCAAACACATAGCTGACCCTTAAGTTCTGTTTCCACTGCACTTGGTTAGAATTGCATCCTCCTCGCTCATCTTGGGAAAGTATAATAAGAAATAACAGAATAATATGCAGCGTTGTAGTTTTGGAGTAATGGTCAAAAGACTTGAACTCTGGGAGGCCTTTTCCAATTATGCTGGTAGCTTGCTAATGTTTGGGGATTTTTTTTTCAGGATAAATTACATTAATTGTGTCCCTTGGATCTGTTTTCCACAAGAAGTCCAATAAATAGAAAGAAGAGGGGGGAAATTAAGTGCTGGAGTTAATTAGATTAGGTTTGTGCTGTAGTAAAGCAGGAAGATTCCACTAAATCCCATAATAGGCCCTAATGAGGATTTTATCATGCTTGTTAAACGGGTCATTTAGTTGTGTGAAGGAACCATTGAGCGTAATGTAAAAACTGGTTCATAAAAAAAAATATTTTAATTGCATACATAGGCACTGCAATATCAAAAGAGTCCAGCTGAATGAAATAGCCTCAAACCAAATGCAGTCAAAGCTTTGCAGAGCCTGTAACGGTGAACATGTAATGTGATTATGCCAATTAATTTTCCCTGACTGGCATAAAAATTAATGTTCTGTGAATGATTTACACTGGAGAGTATTAATTACTGAACTCCATCAAGGTAGAAGTTGTGGTTTTATTTATATTTTTTCTAAAAGGAAGAGGGAAGGAAGACCTGGTCATTTCTGGGCAGTCCTCTTTACCCTTTGTTTAGAGTTTCTAGGGAAACTCCTGGCTAGAATCACTGATTTGTGACTAGCATGTGTTTGGTTTTGGTCCAGCTGAGACGTGAATTCTTCCTTCCACCTTGGCTCCAGGGCACTAGGTCAGTGGTTTTCAACCTGTGGTCCACGGACTCCCGGGGGTCCCCAGACTATGCCTAAGGAGTCCATAAAGGTTGTCGTTACCACAGAACAGTTTTTCAACCTGTGGTCTGCGGACCCTGGCAGTCTGCAGACTATATCTAAAATTTCCAAAGGGGTCTGCACCTCCATTTGAAATTTTTTAGGGGTCTGCACATTTAAAAAAGGTTGAAAACAACTGCACTAGCATTGCACTATCCACGGGTGAATGTTGCTACCCCGGTAAGTGTACTCTGTATGATGTTTGGCTTTGACTGTTTTATTTTTACTTTAACTCCTTGGCGTCTGGCTAACTTCCCTGGTATTTGGGGCAAAAAGCCCATCCATCCAGTGCTGCCCCATGAATATCAATTTGAAGGATTCATGCTCCACTGAAGTGGGTTATATTCCATTGGGGAATTGTGTTACTCCAATGCACAGATCCTGCGGCAGAGACTAGCAACAAAGAGATTCGTTTCTCAAAGGCAAACTCGCTTTTTACTCTTATCAGAGTAGGAAGCATATAAGAGAGGTGAATAGTCATGGTTCCCCTCACTTGTCATTGTTTACCCATTAAAATCATATATATCCGGCATAGAAATGATCTCTTAGATCGTTTAGCCCATCCTTTGGAAGCTTGTGCAAGATTGTTCCCTACATTCTATTTTCTAGAGTTTAGTTTAGTCCCATTTTAAATGTCACCAAGGAGGGTGATTCCACCACTTCCACTGGGAGACGATCTCACTAGATCTCATGGTCTTCCAATGTATGGATCCTCAACTTTGATCGGAGGAGGGGTAACTGTGCCCCTACTCTTCCTGTTACACCCTTACCTTAACTCCTGTCTGCAGCCTATTCATAATCTTGGTTTGGTTGCTTTCCTCTGAGCTTCATCCAACTTGTCTACATCTTTCCCATAGTGAGGAGCCCAGACATGGGTGCAATACTCAATCAGAGTCCTATACATAGGGCCCATCACTTCCCTGCTCATTGACTTGCTGTTTTCTCCATTACCCAGCCCATATTCACCCTTATTTTGTGTTGATCTGCTGTCATAAACCTCCATTTTGTTCCCCTGAAGCCTCCACCAGACCAAGTTTGATCTATCCCCACGACCACTGTGATTCCCAACTGGCCCACAAGGGGACAGTCACCATTGTGCTTGAGAACTCAATTTCTCAGAGGGCAGGGCAGTGTGCACAGATATTCCAGCTGCAGCTCACCTTTGCCCTACCATGATGGCATCCCCAGGGGCATTGGTGAGAATTGACAGTCATTAATAAGAGTTTCTACCAGACTAAGTTGATTCAATGGTTCTCTGACCTCATCTGCTGAGCATCTGCAGCAAAAAAGGAGGGGAAGAAACCCACCCCCACACTTCCTATTTATTCATTTCTATTAATTTTCCGACACACCGCCCTTTGCTTTGGGGTCTGGGCTTGGGATTAACAATGAAACATGGAAGGCAAACATAGAATGGCCTTTCCATTAGCCATTTTCAGAGGCAGGTCCCCAATTTGCACGCACAGTGGTGAAAACTGTGCATCTGTTTTGTGTGAGCAATTGCACACCTTGTTTGTTTAAAAACCAGTCCTTTTAATGTTGACAGATATGTACTTTTGGTACAGTGGTTTCAGCAGGGGGTGAGGATGAGAGATGGGTCTGCACCATGTATGTTTGTGTTCATATTAGGGAGGTGATGGGGTGTAGTGTATAAATTCATCAAGTTTACAGAGTTAGCCTGAAAATCAAAAAACCCGGATTCTTGTTGCTGTTATTTAATATTTACGGTGCAGTAGCACCAAATGGACAACTGGCTTGGGGCCTCAGTGTGCTAGGTGCTGTACAAACAGAAAGTAAATGACACTCCCTGACCCAAAGGCCAGTTCCTAGTGCCCATGTGTCCACATCATCACCATCCCTGGTTGTCCCAGTGGAGAAGGCTGGGACTGAAAATGAAAGACCCTGTTAGGGCTTCCCCACCCTCCCTTGGTTCTTGGTCCGCAGACAGAAAGCAAAAGGTCAGAGTCTGAAGTGCAGGCAAGGGGATGTTTATTGGGGTTAACAAGCGAGCGTAAGCACAGCTCATTACACCAGTAAAGCTTCCTTCCTCCCTCCTCCCTAGTGGGCTTAATTATATGTGTAGTGCTCGCCCTGGCACCACCCCTTACAATTTATGGTCATGG
This sequence comes from Mauremys mutica, assembly GCF_020497125.1. Classification (NCBI taxonomy): domain Eukaryota; kingdom Metazoa; phylum Chordata; order Testudines; family Geoemydidae; genus Mauremys; species Mauremys mutica. The sequence continues at coordinate 5,476,034 of NC_059081.1, read as the reverse complement.
ACCCGTTTTGGAGGGTCTTGAGTCGGGGGGCTTTGGTGCCTCCTCTTTTGTACCCCATGGGAGGGGTAGGGCGTGAGGCTGTGTACCAGCCACGGGCACCTTTTTACTTTGGCTTTTAGTGTTTCTGATGCCTCCCTCTCCTCCCCTTTTGATCCCTCAACTGGTTGCTCGACCTTGTCTTGGGAGAGGAGTCGAAGCAGAACTGTCCTTCAATTGTACATTCGAATACTGAATTCCCGCCTTATCCGGTAACACTATTTCTTATCTTTACTCATTGTACTAAAACCCCCATCTGGTAGTAGGCAGAAGCCACACACCGTGTCTTTGTTCCCTGTTCACATATCTCAATAAGGATAGAAGACACAAACAATTGTATTTGAAAAGCCTCAAAATTCAAACAAAACCCAAAACTCTATCTCGGGCAAATAAACAGGCCTAAATACTCAATTACCCTCACGAACAGACCCTCTCCCGAACCGGAGCTGAGCTGCGTTGGCAGAGCAGCGTATGGCAACTCACACTGCTACTGCTCTCCCTGCTGTACTTCCCGAGACGACTTCAGGTGGAAAATGTTGTCCTTTGGGCTCTAAATTCTAATGCTCAGTTATGAAATATAATTTGAACATGCCCTATTAGTGACAGCATCAATGCGCATTGGCTCCCGGACTCAGAAAAGGCAGAGGTTGTTTTACATGCAACTTTGCATCCCAGTTAAATGCCCTCGTTGCAGTTTAGCTGCTTTTGTTCCAAGCAATTTTGCCATCGATATTGACAAATCTCAACTGTATTAACTGTTGTTCAGGGTCAGCCTGATGGTTCGATTTACGGTGTCTGGTGTGCAGAGGGGGATATGTATCATCAGCTGCTGTCATAAACAAACATGGTGACACTTGATGGATTCTGGGAATAAACGGAGTAGTATCGCTTATCACCCTGGCAGTCAGATTGAAGCACAGTTGCGGTCATTTTAAACCAGTGCCTGAGTGCGCAGGAAGTGCCGCTAAAAGTCAAATGAAGGGCAGAACTTTTTCAGAATTTAGCAGGATCACAGACTACATGGAAGGCCGGCTGGTTTAAACCAGTCACATCCATGGAGCTGGGACTATTTACGCCAGCTGAAGTGGGAATCCCGTCAATCTGCTGGACTCAGAGTAGAAATGGAAAAGTTGTCTGATTCTACTGATGACATCATTGCCTGATTAAGTCAATCGCTTTAATTAAGCTATCCCAATTCACACCAGCTCTGCTTCACTTATGTCTGGCAGGGCAACACATTGTCACGTGTGTCAAAGCCACAACTCCACAAGCAGATACAGTGCTGGCGTACCTGGGCACAGGTCCATTGTTCACAGTTGACTCTTGCTCTTGGTTATTACGGTTGAACGAATTTGGGGGCCTGATCATGTGACCACGACTCACGCCTGATTCTCACTGAAGTTTACATTTAAGTCCCACTGACTCTGGGGAGCTGGGGCTTTTAGAAAAACACCACATACGGCAAAAGAAATAAAAGCTAAACTCCCCAGCGGTTTAATTGTCTAAACTGGGTGAAGGGCAAAATGAATGTAAAGAATACATTATACCTGGTGAAGAGTGAATTGGAGCAGATCAGTTCTGCAGTCTCTCTGCAAGCAAAGCTCCCATTGATTTCAGTGGAAGTTATGCGCATGTAAGAGCTCCAAGATTTTAAAAAGTAATTAGTGATGTTAAGAGTCCAGTTTGAGATGCGTTACAGGCACCTGGTTTTCAGAAAGCTCTGAGCAGCTGCTCACTGGAAAGCAGGCCCCTTTCAGGTGTCTGGGGTTGGGCACAAAACCCTGAAGCACCCAAAATCTCCAGTGGCTTTTGAAAATCATGGTCTTCAGTTTGAGTAGCCTGTGGCGATGGAATTAGTAAGTGAGCTAAGAAAACAAAATGCTGCGGAGACAGTCTCCCTTTAGATGAAATGTTAAACGGGCAAGGTTTCTGCCCTGGGGTGTCTAATGTACTCACTATCTGGAACAGAGAGTCCAGAAACAACTGTACATAAAAGAAAAACTACTCCATAATTATGAGCAGTGCAAAATTCCATCATATTTGGTGAATTGGAGCTCTAGAAATACCTGAAGGCCAAACTATGATCTCAGCCCAGTGATCATCTCAGTTACTCTGATGTAGATCTACGGTGACCGATGGGCTCCAGGACAGTTGCTCCAGGCTTACAGTGGTGAAACTGAGACTAAACGCTGGCCTATTGAAAGCAGAGCACACAATTATTTCACAATGGGTCAAAGAGGCAAAGGTCAGATGGGGGAGTTTGGGCCAATCTCTACATACATTTCCAAAAGACGTAAACCAATTGGATAAGAGAAAGGGGGACACTAATGTAGCAATTTTAGCAATCTGCTTTGGATTGTAAATTGCCCTGGGCAGGGACAGTGCTCGTGTGTATGGGCACAATTAACCATGCATATTAAAAGCAAACAGCAGCACTAAAATTCTGTCTGGTGGGAAAGGCCGTCCTGAGTCCCCCTTCAAAATTCTGTCCCATGGACTCAAAACTAATTCTAGTCCTGTTGGCATGTGAAGGTTTCCTGAAGCTGTGCAGCCTAGAAATGCCATCCCAATTGATACTCTGCCCACTGCTGTTTGGCCAGACAGGAGTTTCCAAGTCGTTGACCCCAACGCTCAAATTCAGCTTAAAACATTGCCTTCCAACTTGTTTCTGTTTAAGGAAACTGCAGGGAAGTCAGGCACTGATTTACCGTGACTCACCTATATTGTTTTCTCTCCTGTTTTGTTTTAGTTTTCCCCAGCAAATTCTTAGTATTAAAAGAGCTGCCTGGTGCAATTCATATTTTATTAAGAATTGCAAAACGTTAAGTGGTATGAGGGTTTTCATGCGTAATCAGTTGCAAGAACTGGCTTGATTGCAATTGCTCTTGGGTCTGTTGCACACAAGCACCTGATTAGATTTTAGCTGAGCTGCCAATTCCAAAGATGCTTTCAACCTAGTCATCTGAAATGTCCTTTGCGAAATCACATTTCTTGTTCTTCAGGCCTCCCCGCCAGAGATGCAGGAAAGAGGGGTTATTATCCCTCTTCAAAAACTAGTTAGCAAGGATTCACCCTTTCATAAAGCCTTTGTTTAAACAGAGGAAATTGGACAATGTGCCACCACTGCACTATGTGGAGTGTGATGCCTTAACTATGCTGCTTCTGTGTATGACCTTGTGATGTAACTCGGAGTGTTGCATCAAGTCAAGCCACAGATTATGTGAATCTTTTAGAGTGCTAAGCTTAACAGGCTCGCTCTTCAGTTCATGCTGCAGCATCTCATGTTTTTAGCTCCAGAGGTTGCAGGTTCAGTCTCAAGCGTTCACCAAGATGGTAGTTGCAACAGTTAGATCGTATCACTTAAGCAGGAGGGTACTTGGAATGCATATCTGCAGGGAGCTTTGACGTAGGCTTGGCTAGAGCTTTTTGGAAAATGAGATTTCCAGTCAGTGGAAAATTATGCTATTTGAACATTTGCTTTCATCCTGTAACAGGCCAAAAGGTCAAAATAACAAAAAACGTTCATAATCATAGAATTGTAGAAGATTAGGGTTGGAAGAAACCTCAGGAGGTCATCTAGTCCAACCCCCCTGCTCAAAGCAGGACCAACCCCAACTAAATCATTCCAGCCAGGGCTTTGCCAAGCCGGGCCATAAAAACCTATAAGGATGGAGATTCCACCACCTCCCTAGGGAACCCATTCCAGTGCTTCACCATCAGAAGCATCGAAGTTCTGAAAAATTTCAGCTGGGGCATATCAAAATGGAAAAAGTTGACATTTTTTAGTGTTTTGCTTCAAATTTTCCCTTTGAAAAATCAGAAAATTTCCTTGAAACTGACATTTTCCTGAAAGAAATGTCGATTTCGATAATACCCTATATTTCAGCAGGAAAACTTCTGGGTCAAACCATGTTAACCCGCTCTCGTGTTGGCACTTTAATAGGCGTCACTAGTCCCTGAGTCACCACTGGTCCAGAATAGTGTCAGAGGAACAATTTCAATTCCTTTTGCCTGGGCAAGGCTCTATTAGGTGAGAGATCCAAAGCTGTGTAAAACCAGACAATGTTGTAATGCAACAGGAATCTTAGTCCAGCTGTTTGGACCTGCAACTTCCAAAATTTGTCCGTTTAGACTCTACAAACCTGAAGTTTAGAGTTACTGCATGCCCGTCACATGACCAATTCCACACTTAAAGTCATCCTGGTTAACGTTGTTTCGTTGCTGATCAATTAGAGGACATGCTCGTTTAAAGTTGCGCAATGCTTCCTTATTACATTGTTTGGCAGCGACCTGCTTTGTCCACTGCTTGCAGAAAGAGCAGCCCATTGGAGCTAGCTAGTGGGGGCTTGGAGACAGGGAGGGCCAGCAGCCCCCCTATCAGCTCTACTAAATTCCCTGTGCAGCAGCTGCCCAGCAGGCTATCAATTGCCTGGCACTTCAGCTGTCCCTCCCTCCACTACCATGTGCTGCTCCTGCCCTCTGCCTTGGTGCTGCTCCTGGGAGCCTCCTGCTTGCTGTGCAGAGGTGGGGAGAAGCAGGGTGCTGATGTCAGGGTGTCCCTCTCCCCCTGCTCCTGTCCCCTGCTCCTGTACCCCATCGCCACAGAGCAGGGGGGGACACGACAGGGCTCAGGATGGAGGGAGCTTGCTGGCAGCAGCTGCTGTCTCAACTTGCTGAACTACTTAAAAAGGCAATGTACTTAGAGTGGGATCAGCATACTTAAAGGGGAAATGCACATCTCTCTCTCACACGCACAGTGTGTGTCTCTGTCTCTCTCTGCCATGCTATCTCCCTTCCCTCCATTCCTGCTGCCTTGTAGAGTATGAGGCTACATTAACAACAATGTGTTTACCCTTGAGGGCTCAGCCGAGTGCTAGTTCATCATTTAGCAGTAAGGCATTCCCTAGGAAATATCCCACCCTCTGACTCCACCACCTCAACCAAGCTTCACAATCATCATTGCTGTGTACAGTATTACATTGTTTGTTTAAAACTTATACTGTGTATATGTGTGTGTGTATATATATACATAAAATATAGTCTTTGTCTGGCAAAAAAAATTTCCTGGAACCTAATCCTCCCTTTCCCCCCTGCTCATTTACGATAATTCTTATGGGGAAATTGGATTCACTTAACATCGTTTCGCTTAAAGTAGCATTTTTCAGGAACACAACTACAACGTTAAGCGAGGAGTTACTGTATTTACAGTCTGCTCCAGATGTAAGCAAATAGGTTGCAAGCAATGAACACACTTTTACAGTGTAGTAAACTAGTGCAATGAGCCATTTGTAACGTCACTAAAATGGGTACTGACTGGATCCAAATGAGAGTATAAAGCTGCTGCTGTTATAATATGGTAGTTCCAGCCTCTGCGGATACAAGATACTGCCCACTTGTGATTATTAAAAGAGTTCATTGTATTCTTCTCAAAAGAATCCTGAGTCTCCTGGCCAAATTGCAGGGTAGGTCATTGTATTCTACTCACCTGAAAATTCCTCTGCAGTTATTATTGGCAAAAACAGTCTCCTTCATTGTTGTGTAAGGTTGCTTGTGTGCTACTGAACAGCAGCCCTGATCTATGCCAGAGGCGGTAGCATTCCAGTGGCGGGCGAAATCAATCTGGTTTGTAAAACGCTTTGTGATATGATAAATGATCCCAACATAGAAATTGTAAAGTATTATTATTTAAGGCCCAAACAAGGCCCATTACCAGCATTACTAGCTCCCTCTTGGAGTTGCTTAACGTGCACCATGAATCTAAGTAAAAGTGGTCTCCCTCTGCAGCTCAACATGTCTGCCAAATCCCAATGGCCCAGTCAGCAGACTTCTGGGACCCGATCCAAAGCTCACTGACGTCAGTGGGAGTCTTTTCAATGGGCTTTGGATCAGGGCCCTGCTGAGGCACACACAATGCAGAGCACAGGCAATGGAAGATCATCATGTTCCAAATGCTAAATGATGCATGATGTGGAACTTTCAGCATTCAGAAAAACAATGGAGCTGATACACACCAGTTCAGTGGGTTGCATCAAGAATTAAGCCTCTGGGGCTCATTAGTAATAATGGGAGTTCAGGGCTACATCTTGTGGGTCACAGTGAAAACAGACGCTTCCCACTCCTGACCAGCCGATCTAATTAGGACATTACATCTGTAGGTACTGATTCCGGGAATAAACATGGTTTCAGCAAATAATCTAATGAGGTTTATAACCTAGCAGAATAAACAGCCCATAAACTAGAAGAACCCATTTAAGCTGATGTCTGCCCTATCCCAGCACTGACAAGGAATTTCCCCAGATTCAGAAACACAGTTTTTGATGGGATCATCAAAAATAATGGTGGAATGTCCCTGATCCTCTGAGTTTTGCCCAGCAGGTGTCTGAAGGAAGAAGTAATTGGTTGTACTGAAAAGCTTTCAGAGAGTGGGGTTGTTTTAAAATTGTTGTGTTTTATTGCAAAGCAGAATAAAGGCAAAAAATCCATAAAGATGGACCACGATCAGGTAACAAACCTTAGCTATTGACACCATAGCCAGCACTGGGGCGTGAACCAAGAACCAAAACCACAGATCCTTCCTGACTTCTTGATCTGAAGGAGAGCACCCTTCACAGGGAGCTGTATAGTCACTGGGACCAGCCCCTAAGATCACAAGCACTTGGCCAGAGCATTCAGACAACATGTTTAGAGTGGCCTTTTTGTATATGTCCCCATTCCACCTCTTATGTTTATAACTTGCTCTTCCAGATGGTGCTTCAAATGACCAACCTCTCCCCATTCAACTTGGAATGAATACCAGGAACGATGAAGGCTTGTGCTATGTGCGGACTAGATGATCCCCTCTGGCTGAAAATCGATGCATCTATGAATGAATCAATACACATACCATTTGATCCCTCATTAAAGCTCATTCAGCCCTAAACCTTATTGGCAATTATCCACCATAAAGTGAGAGAGAGGAGTGCACGGACAACAGAGAAGAACCTGGACCTTCATCTGATCGTCTGGCCCCGTAGAGATTTGAACTGGATTATCTGTCTACTTGCAGAGCGAGTGCTTTTAGGCGCCAGCATGGTGTCTTCTTCCACACTTTTGTACAGCTACCTTCTTACTGATGGCGCTCAGCAAACCATACCGGTCGTACACTGGGAGCCCCGATAATCATGCACCAATGGAGGTTACAACTGCAGTATAACAATTTCAACAGTAGAAAGTGCTGGGAAACTAACCAGGCGGCGCTTCTGGGAAAGTGAAGTCAATGGCAAAACTCCTTTTGACTTGGATGGAAATAGGGTCAGGCCCTTCGTTTTCATTCTTTGCATTTGCTTTGATTTTGCATCCGGTGGCAATGAACATCCAGAGGCCCATCCTCATCACCCAGTAAGTCACGTTTGCATGGATGCAGCAGGGCAAAGGGGGTTTAAAGAAGCTGCTGTGGGTTTTATTGGCAAGAGTGGGTTGGATGAGGTTACTCTCTGGGAGGGCTGCTGAAGGGGCAAATGGCAACATTATTGCACAGCTCCCTCTACTGCTTCTGTCAAGTCACATGGATCAAAGAGCTGGAGGTGGATATATGCTCACACAGACATATGTCAATTTCACCAGCTGGCCAGCAGCTCCTTTGGGTGGTGGGTTGCAGGGGGTTACATCAGGCCAGACCCTGAACACAGAGCCATTCCTGGCTTTCAGGGACACACAGTTATTTTATTTTCCTGTAGTTATTTTAAAAGCCAAGGCTGTGTTGTTCATCTCTAAGCACTACCAAGAGGCAGCCGCAATTATCTGCAACCGCAAAATGGCACTGGTAAAAAATGCAGTCACCGAATCGGAGGCTGCTTCTGAAAACCAGCACCCTCCTGTGCATTTCATTCACACCCAGCGTCTTCTCTGGGTAAAGGTAATTTCATTCAGTTCCAGAATATACTGCTGGGGATTGAGGGTCAGACAGTAATGTGCCTCTCCATCACCATTCTTATTTGTCCTGTCTAATATGTTGGCATTTAACTTCAACAGCAGGTGGGAAAGTTTGCAGTCTTCATTTGTCTGCGGTGAAGTAATTCTGTGCAACAATACATTGGTGCTTGTGAGCCACTCCCCATACCCTGTCAAACAAATGCCTCCCCTCAACTGCAATTTTCACGTAACAATAAGGAAATGAACCTGAAGCATCTCTGTATTTGCAATGCCATCTGCCTGGTTGCAGATACAGCACAAAGATTCTGCATGCAGTTGTTGGAAGGAGATGCTTTGCAGCCAGCTGTTAGTATGGAATCTGGGTGCGAGCTGAGCAGCATTATATGTGGAAGTGAAGGGGAAAATCTCTGATACTTTCCCATTAGCTCAGCTATTTTCTGCTTCGGCAAGCCTGACTTGTCATTAAACTTGATACAAAACTCCATATTCAAAATCACTTCTGGTTTGATGTTATTTTTTCTCCTGTGAATTTGTCATTCTTTTTTGTCATTGATTTCTTTTTATTGGAAACTTTTCAGAGAGGAAAGAATAGAAATACATTTTTAAAAACCTGCTTCACAAACACAACCAGGCAGATGCATCCCACATGTTGAAAAGCTCCTTATCTGCACCTGCTCGTTTTCCGAATCCTCACATCCCTACCCATCCCCCTCTACCCCAAATAAACAGAGTAGGTTCGCTAGAAAAATATGACCTTAGCTTCCATGCTGGCAGTGTGAGAGCCAGGATACAATTGCTATGGAGGTCACACCACACACAGAGTAATTTTCTTAAAAGGGCCTCTTCAAGGAATCCATTTGTGTGTTGTGGTGTCTTACTGAGCTGTCTCGGCTGGCGTGCCATGCAGTGATAGGTAGCCATGCCTCTCGTGTCAGCGGTGGGGGATTGTTGCCATCCATAGGAGGGCGGCAATCAATCTCGTGAGGCCCCAAAAGAGTATTTCACCAGTGCCCCACGTCTGGTGCTATTGCTCGTTTCCCTTCCCTTTTATAGAGGAAGTCAAAGCTCTGAAGAACCAGGTGTTAGGCAGTCTAGCCCACTCCAGTCTGCAAAGGAGAGCCAGAGAAGCAGGAGCAGGAAGCCACTTCCAGCTCTAGCCCTTCCAATCCGGTGGTAGGCCCAGGCCCCACTTCTGCTTGGGGCTGCCTGTCCATGAGCATCCCAAGGATAAAGGTGAGTTTTTGGATGCACCAGGAAATGCCGAGCTGCAAAGGAGAAGAGAAGAGAGTGACAGGGAGCCAGACAAACAAGTCCTTTGTGAATGAGAAGGGAGAAAATCTGACCCGGAAATAGAAATCCTGCCCCTTGGTCAGGATACCAGCACCTCCACTTCCTTTATTCAGCCAGCAGGGCGACCTCCTCAGCTAAAACTAACCTGCAGTCCATGGCGGTAGTAGGAAGTGGGCTACGAAAGACACTGATTGTGCTCAGTTTGCTGCCTGGGTGCATAGCTGGGGAAGGGTACAATGGCCATTGTACCCCACATGCATCAGTAGGGTACAGTCTAAGTCCCTTCTAGCTAGGCCTGGTTAGGAATTTTCAAAAAACAAAACAAAACGTTTTTCTTCAGAAAATGCCAATTTTAATAAATTTCCAGATTTGAAAAAAAATTGATTTTTTTTTCAAAATTGTCAAAAGTCCCATTTTGACATTTTCAGAACGAAGCAATTTTTCATTTTCTGGTTCAAAACGCATTTTTGTTTGGAGATGTTAGTGAATGTATACTTGTTTAAACAAAAAAAGGGGTGACATTTTTTAAAAGACAGAAATCAAAATGAAACATTTTGAAATGATCAAAACAAAACATTTGGACTGGCCCGATCCGAATTTTTTCCGATGATCAGTTCGCGAACAGGTTTGAGATTTCAACTTTTCATCCTGATTTAAGACGGGAAATTGCAACATCTCCAGCTCTCGCAGGCTGGGAAAACAGCGGCACTAGCTACCCCGGCGGGGCCAGGAAACAGGCAGGCATGTCTCTCCCTATCTACATACCTGCCCAACTGAGACTTAAACTCACAGTCATATTGATGCCTAACTTGGTTCTAACTGTGGAATGGCCTGTCTGTACCAGTGTCACTGCCCTACAGAAAGGAGTAAGCAAGCAAGAGTTTCTTCCTTTCTATGGCTCACTTGTCACAGATGCAGGCCAATGGGGTATGGTAACATTTTTCCCACTTCACTCAGACTATAAACGCCTCCGGGCTGGAACAGTGTCCTCCTATATGTTTGCAAGCATCTAATGTAATGGGACCCCGATTCTGCTTGAGACCTCTGTGTTTTACAGCTATCTAAATATTAAATATCTACCACCGATTAAAAACAGGGAGGGAAAGCAATGCTAAGATCGCCAGACAGACTGATCTGGTGCTAGAGAAGGGCTATTCTTAAATGGGTGGATCTAACTCAAGTGATCTTTGTTTTCTTCTGCCAGTTCAGGAACCAAGGACCGTGCATGCTGGTTTAATACCTGTTTGCTAGGATCTGCACCCTGGTGTTCTTTTCCTGGGTATTTTTAAGAAGCAAGAATAAAAATTATAGTATTTATTTGGGGGGGGACCTATTTTAAGAATGATGTGGACTTTGCAAAAATAAAGATCATAGAAACAAGTCAAAATCTGGGTTGATAAATCTTGCCCCTTTCATCAACCCAAACTAACATTGTGACCAGCCTAAAAATATATGCGAGGACTGAGATCATAGTTTCCGTTCTCAAAGGGAAATATTTGCAGCACGGGCTGCCAGGAGCTCTCAGTGTACAAATATAGAGATGTTGAGCAGGAGACATTTCTCACGGTGGAAAACGCTCTCCCAGGAGAGTTCCCATTGTAAATGTTTTCATAACCTTGTGTACCAATTAGACGTTCTTGTCTGGTTGCATCTCCTGACTGATCTGCTTGCTATCAGCCTAATGGATCTCTACTGTAGAATCGCTGTCATGAATAAAAACGAAGGCAGGGTCAGTTATCAGGGGAATTGGCAGCCCGGACTAGAAAGATCATGGGGCTAGAAAAAAATATCTTTTGTATTATTCTTAGAAGCCCTTTTGCTCCCGATGAAAAGGAAAATGTAGACAACGGAAAGCGGTGGGGAGAGTGGGGGGTTGGTTGGTTTGTTTACCATGAACTCTATACATTGTGAAGTTCTAGTCTCGCCTGGGAAAGTGAAGTTCTATTCTCGCCTGGGAAAGTCAGGGTGCATTTTATCCTCACGTTAGTGGAGCATTCAGCATTGCCGGCCACTTTCCAGGAGGAGCCTTTAGCTTCACACTTCTCTACTTACCTTGACCCATCACAGCCTCGGTTTAACTATCTGGGGCGGGGGTGGCAGAGCCCACCTTTTCCCCCAAAGGGGGCCTGAGGGAGGCAGCAGATTGTTTTGTCTTCATTGTGGGCCAGATCCTGACACCCTTTATCATAGATGCTGGAAGTAGGGGCGCGGGGGGTGCTGCAGCACCCCCAGATTTCACACGGGGCTCCGCACCTGCCCCCAGCTGTGGCCCCAGCCTTGGCCTCCTTACCCCTGTCTGCATCCTCCCCTCCCGGAGCCATGGCCCTGCTTCTGACCACAACTCTAGGAGGTGGGGGGGGAGATGGACAGGGGCAAGAGGAGGCCTGAGGTAAAAAGTTTGGGGAACACTGCTTTACACTGGTGAGTGTCTATTTATTTATCCGTCAGGTGGGGAGGAGCAGTTTCTTTCTGCTGTAAAACTGGCTTAAATATCGGGCCCGTGCCGGCGTGGGCCCTTGACGAGCTGGGAGTCTGTACCCAATTATGAATTCTGGAACAGTGGTTCTCAACCTCCTGGGGCTCAGGGCCCATTTGCAAACCTTGATAGCCTGTCGCAACCCAGTGAACAGCTTCAGCGCAAGAACCAGCTGGCTCACTAAATATTTCATACCCGTGGCATATAATAGACACATTCATACAATAAGTACTAAATAAGTACACTGTGAAAACCACACTGGCGGCTGCGGTTCCTGTCCCTCGGAGCTGGCAGAGCTCAGCTCCCGTCTCTAGGTGTTCTGATTTAGCGCCACAGCACAGCTCAGGTTTGGCCAGGCCAAGTTTGTGTGTTTTTGTGACCTGGTGCCCAGGATCGCAGCACTGTTCCCTCAGATTTGGCCCAGCTGCCCTCCCACGTAGCGTCATGACAGAGAGGCACCTGGGCCACGCCTGGACTATGACTCAGGATTTGTTCCCAGCTCTGCCACCAGCCTGCTGTGTGACCTTGGGCAAGTCACCTCCCTGCCCTGTGCCTCAGTTTCCTGATCTGCAAAATGAGGCTAATGATACTGACCTCCTTTGTAAAGTGCTTTGGGATCTACTGCTGAAAATTCCAGCTGGAGAGTTAGGTGTTATTTATTAATTATTGGTATTTATTTATTAAATATATAGGAGCTCAATCCAGTGACCACAGAAATCAGTGGTCATCCTTCCACTCAGTTCAAGGGACTTTAGATTGGTCCCTGAAAGCAGGTCCTTTATTCCATTGCACTGAAGATTAAGATTATCTAAACCTTGAAGAAGGGTGAGAGTAACTTCACTATCTAAGGAGGAGATTTAGGGCAGCTAATACTGTCTGTCCCATAAATCATTCAAACAGGACTGACCCAATTAGCACTCATCCTCCTGAACTGAATGTGTGAGGCGCAGGGTTCTGAGGTAAATTTGGCTCCTGCAGAGAATATATTTCAAAAATAAAATAATCAGGGGAAGTTTTTCAAAACCAGCAATTCTACATGACACTGGGATCATTTATCTCTTGAGTAAACTGCACCTCTAGCGTCCTGACAGGGAGAATTCCTCCAGCCTAAGAACATTGCTCCTGAGTAGCCAGGATACACCAGAGTGGCACAGAGCTTTCACCATTAAAGCCACATTGCCAGTCAGTTAACGCTCTAACACAACAGTATGGGAGGTACCAATGTTTTTTCCTATACTTAGAAAAGACGATAACCTCGGTAAGTGTGTGGTATCTGTGGGCAAATACTGACAAAGGATCTCCAAGGTACAACAGGTTCCTATTAACATCTGTGGAGCTATCAGTACAGAAAAGCGCATGAGTACATGCTTAACTTTAAACACCGTGGTGAATAATCCTATTGACCTCAATGGGGCTAGTCACAGAATTAAAGTTAAGTGCTTTGCTGGACTAGGGCCTAAACTGGTGGATTTGAGAGCCAAATTCAGCAGGCATTTCACCCAGCTAACTAAGAGCAGAATTTGGTCCTTATAATATTATATAGACTTGAGGCCTAATTCTGCCCGAATTTACTTAGACTCCTGTGCAACCCCAGAGTAAAATCTGGCCCTTGCTCATGGTCCATGAGTAGCCGTTGCTATATATGGACCGTTTTTGCAGCTGCTATTCGGTGAAATGATTCTCATTCACTATAATGGGCACTGGATGGGGCCCCTATTTACTAAGCACCAGAGGCAAAGACTCACAGAAGTTAAGGCCAGAGGGGACCATTAGATGATCTAGTCTGACCTCCTGAACAGGAGGATGCACAGTCCTGGATAATACATAACAGTCTCTGCCCCAGGTAGCTTTCGGTTCAGGCTGGACAGGGAGTTACACAAAACCCCAGACGATCAGATATTGAAGGGACTAGTCGCAAAGCAGTGTAGACATATTTACAAAACAGGTATGCAGGCGTGACTGCCCATGTGACTTGCCCATGGTGCTATTGATCAGTTTATCACTTCTGTGTGTTTGGCATTTGCTTTGCGTTGATTTTCAGCTCTTTGAAAATTAGCAGGCTCACATGCTTGGAAAGGCCCTTCTTTTCCTTGACACACAATGATTACTGTGGCTTCTGTGATAGGGTGTACCAGGCCCTCAGTCTTACTATACCCTGTCCTAGGCAGCGGCAATGTGGGAGGAAAGGAGCAGTGAAGGTGGGTCCTCCAGACCTGTCTACTGAGGGCTTTCTGGACCAGCTATCTTGGAAACTACAGAGACCTGGTCCTCCAAGAGCTAGAAGGGCTAACAACAGCCAATCAGAACCTAGTAGGCTCAGATAAAAGGAGCTGCAGGGGCTGAGCAGTGCAGTCCCTGGCTGGGACTGGAAGAGCAGGGGTGGATGTTACTCTCTGGTCACAGGTGCCTGAGGATGAGCCATGGTTCATCTCCAATTGCACTGACACAGCTGGGTTTGCAGGGAGAGAGGCAGCTGAGAGCTTTGCCCCTGAGCTAAGATAAAGGGGCCAGGTGGGAAGAGGCCCAGGGAAATAGCAGCATCAGGTTGAATCGAGCAGCATATGGCTGCCTTCCTTACCACTGTTATATCCTTTAGCCAGTCATCAGTTGTCAGTCACAGATGTGGGCTGAGATAACAAGGATGATTTAAGAGCAGTTGAAGAGTCTGCACCTGGTCTCATTGAAGTCAGTGGAAATTTTGCCATTGAGTTAAATGGCAATAGAATTGGACTGTGGGACTGCGCCATCTTGTGGGCAGGTATCTAACAGGAAGTAGCCTAAAGAGAGACGTGTGGAGAGCTGCAGTTTAGATGCTCTGTGAGTAAGAGTCTCATCACTTAAGCGGTTGATGAAACAGTGAAATAAAAGCCGTGCACTGACTATTCCCTGTTTCCTCATGAATATTACAATGGCTCTGTCTACACTTAGGGCAGTGAGTGGAATACAGGGACTGCAGGCCCCCCTAGCATGCGTATAAATAGCAGTGTAGACAGTGAGGCACTGCTTAGATGAGTAAAGACAAGCCAGAACCTTAGGCTAGGTACCCCACACAGCTCTTTATGCCCAAGTAGTGCCACCCATGTCCACACTGCTAGTTCTGGCACTCCCTACATGCCATTACCAGTGTAGACAAGGCCAAAGAGTCTGGGGGGCTATCAAGGTTTGGGGACATCCAAATGTCTCAGTGTAAAATCCAGTGTTTGGTGGGCCACTAATATAAATCAGTAATATCTAAGACTACGATTTAGTCACGGAGGTCGCGGAAGTCACAGAATCCGTGACTTCCAGTGACCTCCATGACTTCAGACTGCGGTGGTTGGGAGCGGCAGGGTCCCCCGCCGCCCATGGGGGCAGGGAGCTATGGGATACCCCCGCCACCTCTGGGGTTACAGCAGCATTTGAAGTGTGGGAAACACATTGTTCCTGATGGATGCCTGCCACAGCACACTGATTGCTCCTGAACCTGCTGCTCTCAATGCTTTATACAGGTGTGTGTTGTGTGAATCTGACTGTGTAGGTATCTAGCCTGGGTTTGCCTTAGCCTTGAGCCTAGCTGTCGGGAAGAATCACAAACACAAGGGAGCTCAAAGCAGCTTGGCTGGGCTGAGAAAAAGGAAGGGTCTGAGGGACTTGTGCAAATTTTTCCTCCTTCACCCCCCCTGCAGATGCAGCTCTCAGAGACATCACAGCACTGCCAGCCCACCTGCTAACACTCCAAGGCTGTGAGACGGGGTGCAGTGGCTATGTACACTCCCCCAAATTACAACCTTCTTGCTCGTCCATTGATAATAAAAGGCAAGTGGAGGGAAGCCTGTAGACCCCTGTATCCTGGGAAAGAAGATCACTTCCTCCAGCTTGTCTGACCTCATTTCCACAGCTTGTTTTTTAAAATCACTTTCTCTGTTTTGCTAGAGTCTGATGTTTGAGAAATGGACAAATCTGCTCCGCTTCCTGCTATTAATGAGCTGCTCCTCTGCCATCTTGCTATGGGGGAAATAAAGGGATGGCCTTCATCTTTTCAGCTACAGCTTCTGTAACCCTTCTGCCAGGTGGAGCCAGCAGCAGCCAGGGCCGGGTTCAATATCTAGGGGTTCCTTTCCATCGACAGAACACAGAGCTGGCTCGAGCCCCCACCCAGTGACCTGGGACAATTACACACCACCCCGGGCGTCTCTGAAAGGCAATACTTCCCCACTCGCAAGCACAGCGTCTGAGTGTAGAAAAGAAACTTTATAAAAGGAGGGAAGTAACATGGCATTAATTTGGGAAAATTCCACAAACAGGGTTCATAAACCTAAACCTTGAGCAAAAGGCCCATACCCAAGTAAGTTGGGCAGTGTCCTTTTCCCCTCAGGTTCTTAAGTCCAGCAACCCAAAAGTCCTTTTAATGTGCCTGTCCCTCCTCTGCACCCCACTCACAGTTACTGTCCTTGGTCAGTGCAGCCCCAGAGTTCAGAGGTGCATCTGCAGAGTTCACCTCCCACCCTGGATGGAGGGCGGGGAGAGAGGCACCTTACTTGCACCACTGCTCAGGCACTCGGTCGCTGCCCCTCTCTGCCAGCCACCTTGTCGGCTTATCACTACGCCTCTCTGCGGGGCTCTGCTCTGGCCCTCTCCACCAGCTGCCCTGCTGGCCGCTCATGTGCCTCTCCGCAAGCCGCCCTGCTGGCCACTCGCTGCGCCTCTCCGCCAGCCACCCTGCTGGCCACTCGCTGCGCCTTTCCCCCAGCCGCCCTGCTGGCCACTCGCTGTGCCTCTCCATCAGCCACCCTGCTGACTGCTCGCTGCGCCTCTCCCCCAGCCGCCCTGCTGGCTGCTCGCTGCGCCTCTCCATCAGCCACCCTGCTGGCAGCTCGCTGCGCCTCTCCGCCAGCCGCCCTGCTGGCCACTCACTGCGCCTCTCCATCAGCCACCCTGCTGACTGCTCGCTGCGCCTCTCCCCCAGCCGCCCTGCTGGCCGCTCGCTCCGCCTCTCCACCAGCCTCCCCTGCTGGCAGCTCATTGCCAGCTGACTATCAGTCAATTTCTACTGCCACTGGCCTCTCTGCTGTGACATCTGCACATCAGTCTCTTAGTAATTTTCAGCTCTTTGCAGGCTGGGCAGAGACACTCCCCCATCTCAAGTGATTTCAGCTCTGACTGAGCATTTAAAATAACAAAGAGGCTCCTAATTAAGCCTATGTAGCTCTTTCTTTCAGTGGGGGATGGGGGAACACCTTAAACCACTCCAGGGAGGACCCTGAGGGGAGAGTCTACATCTCCTGACTTACACACTTGGTCCCATCCCTCTTCTCTTCACAGGGCACTGACATTCGAGCCCCTGGCTTAATGAGGTCCTTTCAGCTGAGGGTGACCTCCATATTTGGGACAAGTTAAGCACAGTTCTGCTCCCCTTTATTCACAATAATGACAACATTAGTAACAGCATTTCACTACCCCTGCATTCAGTACAAAAGCGATTTGTAACCCAACACCAGTCAAAGCTGATCACTTTGAGCAGAATACCGCTCTGTCTGCTGGATATCTAAGCAGAGTTGGTGTGTTCATGTAAATACAGTTTGCTCTTGAAGTCTCTCCCCCTCCCAGCTAGCTGTCAGGGAAGAATTCAGTAGACCCTGCTTACACTTCTAAAGGGTTTGTTTTGTTTAGAAGAATCCGCCTTATCCACCAGTGAATAATTGGGGCTTCTTTGCCTTCAGTGGAATAATGAGCTAAATGGAGACTGCGCCAAAGTGGGATGCTTTCTGCCACACTCCATGAGCTTCCCAGGGCAGCTAATAGCATTTCTTGATGCAGATTTATTTCCTCAAATCCCTGCAGAATGCACAGACTCTGCCTAGTGTTAAGCTGACCCGCTGTTGAGATTGGTTTCAATAATATGATTTAATGTTAAAGTGAAACTGCTTTCAAAACCAATTCAGCATATCCACACAGGCAGTGCTTTAGTGATGCTGACACTGAAAGTCTGAGGTGCTGGGGGTACGTCTACACTGCAACTGAAAACCCATGGCTGGCCGGTGCCAGCTGACTCAGGCTCAGGTTAAGGGAATGTTTAATTGCAGTGTAGACACTCAGGCTCGGGCTGGAGCCCAGTCTCTAGACCCTCCCACCTCGCAGGGTCCTAGAGCCCAGGCTCCAGCGTGAGCCTGAACTCTACACTGCAATTAAAACAGCCCCTTAGCCCGAGCCCCATGAGCCTGAGTCAGCTGGCACAGGCCACCCAGGGTTTTCTAAGTGCAGTGTAGACAGACTCTAAAAGACCTCAGAGATATATCCCAGGCTTGTCTACGTTTAATTTTCTAGTGAAGTCACCATAGATGCAGCTCCACCGGTGACATCTCTGGTGGCAGGACATATGCAGATGCTGGCATTTTAACCACAGTTGCATCTAGAGCTGAGCAGGGTTCAGTTTAAGGTTCTTATGTAAGGAAAAACCTCCCTGATTCATGTGCAAAACTGCTAAGTTGTCCACATTTAAGTCCTTCTTAAGGACCCATTTCTGCCATGCTCACTACAGTAAATTTAGTTGACTGATATAAAAATCCCTATAGGTGGTCCACTTCCCCTTCCTCTAACCTCTATCTACCTACCTGTCTGTCTGTCTTAAACTGTAAGCTTTCCTCAGGGGTTGGGCAACCCCTTATTGAATGTACGGAAAGTACCCAGTACCTTATGGAGTTCACATAAACAAATAATAAGAATTCAAGATACTGAATATGATTGAAAGGCCATGTGAGTTGTGTGTCATGGAATCACAGTCCATCTAACCAAGGAGGCATTGATTAAAGAAAACAGACGCAGACAGAAACAGGCTTCAACATAGCTCAACTTCCAGCTGTGTCTCCTCTGTTTAACAGAGACCCCATCCTTGGCATGTTTTTAAATGCCAAGAGGACTGAGCATACTGATGTAGCAAGGAATTAATTCCTGCATTGGGAACTAACTTGGGAACTTCCTGCATTTTGAATCTCTGCAAAGGTTCAAAAAAATCTGTACAAAGTTTTCTGAATTTTTTTAACCTCTTTAGAGACTCGATTTGCAGCAACACAGGTATGAGATATTGTACCAGCTGTTATCTAACAGTCTGATCTTCAAAATGTTACTACTTCCTATTGTAAATTCCCATAAAGTCAATCCAACAGCCGCATGGGCAACTCTCAGTATACTTGACATGATATATGGATATTAGTGAGAGAACTTGCTTTTTGCAAATTTAGAACCCTCTTGAAATCATGGGGTTTAGATTTAGAATGGATCTGCAGCCATTTGTAAATTTGAAAGTGCCGGCAAAATGTAAATTCTAGGCGACTGTTCAGATAACGTTAGTCTTCTTAATGTTCTAGAAGATCAACAATGACTATAAGATCAAGAATCTTTCTTTTTTGCATAGCATGGGCTGTAGTTTTCATTATACTTCCATTTGGTAAACAATGGTTTATCTTTAGTGAAAAATGTTTTGTGATGGTTTATTTTTAACAGAAAATGTTTCTGTGAAAATCTAAGTTGTGCAAAATGTAGAATCACAGAATATCAAGGTTGGAAGGGACTCAGGAGGTTATCTAGTCTACCCCCCTGCTCAAAGCAGGACCAATCCCCAACTAAATCCCCAAATGGCCCCCTCAAGGATTGAACTCACAACCCTGGGTTGGGGAAGCAATGCTCAAACCACAGAGCTATCCCTTCCCCCTTTCCTTTTCACTTGCTAGACCTGGCTAGGACCAGATTGAAGACGTTGACTGGTATGTGCAGGCACACACAACCTGCTTCTCAGGCAGCACGGAGCTTGTGGCACAGTCAAAGGCATTTGATATAGTACATAGAAGTCCCATTGATTTCAGTGGGACTACTCACAGGGTTAAAGTTACTCAGAGGCATGAATGTCCAGACAACTGAGGACAGGAGGTTAACTCTGAATGTGACTAAACTAACATGGGTTGCTGTATGACACAGAAGTGCTAAAGCAGGGGTCGGCAACCTTTCAGAAGTGCTGTGCCGAGTCTTCATTTATTCACTCTAATTTAAGGTTTCACGTGCCAGTAATACATTTTAATGTTTTTAGAAGATCTTTCTATACGTCTACAATATATAACTAAATTATTGTTGTATGTAAAGTAAATAAGGTTTTTAAAATGTTTAAGAAACTTCATTTAAAATTAAATTAAAATGCAGAGCCCCCCAGGCCGGTGGCCTGGACCTGGGCAGTGTGAGTGCCACTGAAAATCTGCTCGCGTGCCGCCTTCGGCACACGTGCCATAGGTTGCCTAACCCTGTGCTAAAGCCATGTTGCAACCATCTCACTAGTGCAATTTAGAAGCCGTTTAAAATGTTCTATTGTCTTTAGTGCTCCTATGGGATGGGACTTGATTCTATCAGCGACAGTTCTCTTTATTTTCTGTTGCGAGAACATCAAAACGAGCAAGAACAAAGGCAAGGTTGCCAGGAGAGAGCATAGTGTGTGGGTTTCCTCTCAACACAAGATGGCAGCTGCATCCAGGAGTTGAGCCTTTTCTCCATTTTAAAGTTGTGACACACTGAAAACAAGTCTGAACAAGCTAGATGCGCGATGTCTCTGAAAATGTATGTCCCACTGCAGGGGGTCAAGGTGAAAGTGACAAGTTTCTAGCAGAGGCTTCAATATTTATTGGTGAGAACTCATCAACAGCCCCCACAATCAGCTTTCAGCAGAACATTTTACACAGCAGGCCGGTAAGGAGCTAACACAACATCAATGGTCAATTACTGCTTGGAGTTCCTAAATCCACAAGGACAGTCTAGGGCTTGGAGCTTTTATTTCCCAAGCTAGCAATTGAGGCGGGAGCATGAAAATGAAACTAACTAGATTTAGAGTAAATACAAACAATTACTGTGTTTTACCCGCATGTTATCCCAACGGTACGTGGTATTTAAAGAGTTTAACGTTTAATTACATTTTGGCTTTTGGTACATTGGCTAGTCAGTCACCTGTGAAGTAAAGCATCGGAGAGGCTTTGAACTCATTTAAAATACTCCAAAGCAAAGATCACTGAAGCTTGTGATGCGCGCTCTGTATTTTGATGAGCTATAGTATACTGTATGGAATTACTTATATATTCAGTAAACAGTGTGCTTCCTCAGTGCTCACAGTTCACCTGCAGGATTCTAGTGGACCTCTCTGAAAAGGTCTTGTTATCCATTGCATTTTTTATAACTATAAACACAGGAGAATTGCTTACATAGCAGTCATAACTGTAAACTCTTCCTTACCGCCATACAGTTTTTCTGAGCATAAATAGATTTAAAATATTAAGAGGTGCTCAGATACAACAGTAACGAGAGGGAGGCATATAAATATCTAAAATACACTGATGTAGGCAGATGTAAAGATGTGAAGTCCGTAGAGTTTTTGTGGATTTCTGAGAGTTACCAACTTACTGTGTTATTTAGGGCTCAATCCTGCAAAGAGCTGAGCATTCTAGTCCTGCTCCAGCAAACCACTAAAGCACATGCTTAACTTTAATCCCATAACTAGGTCCACGGACTTCACAGCAAGTCTAGCTGGACGTTGACCGAACTGGAAGATTAATACGGGGGGAGAGGTGATACGCTGGAGGTAGGGATAGGGTCCAGAGTGACCTAGGCAAATTGGAGGATTGGGCCAAAAGAAATCCGATGAGGTTCAGCAAGGACAAGTGCAAAGTCCTGCACTTAGGACGGAAGAATCCCACGCACTGCTACAGTCCGGGGACCAACTGGCTAAGCGGCAGTTCTACAGAAAAGGACCTGGGGGATTACAGTGGATGAGAAAGCTGGATATGAGTCAACAATGTGCCCTTGTTGCCAAGAAGGCTAACGGCATATTGGGCTGCATTAGTAGGAGCACTGCCAGCAGATCGAAGGAAGTGATTATTCCCCTCTATTTGGCACCGGTGAGGCCACATCTGGAGTATTGCATCCAGTTTTTGAGCCCACCACCACAGAAAGGATGTGGACAAATAGGAGAGAGTCCAGAGGAGGGCAACAAAAATGATTAGGGGGCTGGGGCACATGACTTATGAGGAGAGGCTGAGGGAATTGTGGTTATTTAGTCTGCAGAAGAGAAGAGTGAGGGGGGAATTGATAGCAGCCTTCAACTACCTGAAGGAGATTCCCAAGAGGATGGAGCTCAGCTGTTCTCAGTGGTGGCACATGGCAAAACAAGGAGCAATGGTCTCAAGTTGCAGGGGGGGGTCTGGATTGGATATTAGGAAAAACTGTTTCACTAGGAGGGTGGTGAAGCACTGGAATGGGTTACCTAGGGAGGTGGTGGAATCTCCTTCCTTAGAGGTTTTTACAGCCTGGCTTGACAAAGCCCTGGCTGGGATGATTTAGTTGGTGTTGGTCCTGCTTTGAGCATGGGGTTGGACTATATGACCACCTGAGGTCTCTTCCAACCCTAATCTTCTATGATTCTATGATAATAGATTGGGCCAGATGCTCAGTTTGTGTGAGTATCATTTGAATGACCTCAATTGAGCTCCACTGATTTATATCGGCTGAGGATCTGGCCTTTTTTTTTTTATTGATATTATTCTCTTCCAGTTTTCTGTGATCAGCATTCCTCTGAGAAGCTTTCCTTACAGGCTTCTGTTCTGGGCAGTTGATGGACATGATTTTAAAAGGTGCCTTGTAGAATCAAATTTCCGTGACTGAGGTTCAATAACACACTGTAGCAGGGCGGTCACGCAGCTCCGGCTCAGAAAGGGTAAAAAGCCAGCCCTTGAAGAGGGCTGGGGCTGAGAGCCAATCAGGAAGAGGCAGGAGGCAGCCAATCAGAGCTGGCCAAGCCGGTATAAAAAAGAGCAGACCAGAAGGGCTAGTCAGTCTCTCTCCAGCCTTGGAGAGAGCTGGACCTCTCTGCCTGAAAGAGCAGAGGGTACTTTGGACAGTGAGGTGCTGGGGAAGGGCAGGAGGAGCTGAGGAAGCTCCAGCCTGGCAAACCCCCAGGCAGGGGCCTTGCTTTCAGGGCCAGAAGAGGTATTAGGACTGTGGGAAAGGAGGCAGCAGGTCCAACCCCCTGGACGATGATGAGTGGCCACTTCAGCCTGCAGTTTGTCCCTGAGAGAAGGGGCTAGATGAAGACTGGCAGTGGGTCACTGAGCTGAGGTGGGCTTAAGGGACTGGGGTTCCCTGGGGCGGAGGACCCTGAGTGTGGGGGCACTGCTGCGGGGCCATACCCAACCCAGGAGAAGGGGCATCATGGGCCAGTGAGTGAGGTGAGGTCAGAAATATTATATGGGGTGGAGATTGACTAGGAAGCAGATACCAGTAGGAAGACATCAGCCAGCAGGAGGCGCTCCGAGGCTGGGATGAGCTAATTCCCAGACTGACCAGCAGGAGGTTTCGTGGTTTTGAGTGCGTGCCATGCTACACACACCCTAGCAATTGGTTTCTCCTTCTCCTGATCTGTTCATCCTGTAATGTTTTATTTAACATTAAGGACCCAGACTCAATTAAGTTACCCATATGGAACGATTATGGCTGTCTTTGAGCAGATGCTCTAAAAATGGAGCAGGCCGGGGCAATTTTCCCCATGCCTCTCCCCTGCCCTTCCGTATGGGAGGCAGCTGTAATTTGGCTGCAGGTACTGATGAAAGAGATGGGGCACTAGCATTGCCTGCAGGAATCGGAATCGTTGAGAGGCGTTGAGGGTGTGGCCACAGCCCTGACCCCGCCTTCCCCCACACCTTCATGAGAGCACTATATGGAGCGCGGACAGACCTAAGCCACCTGAAGTAGGCCAGTGCCTGGGAAGCGATCCTGCCTTCCATATCTGCCTTATTATCTGCATCTATCCCCTTAATTTGTAATTGCTACAGATTTGAACCACCACTGAAATTCTAGTGCTGGTCATTACACACTGACCATCCTAAACAAATCCTGTCATTTACATTTAAGGGGTGTCCGTTATTCTTCCCCTCCTGTCCTAAACTCCTGGGTAGTGATGCTGGCACAGAATGCCTGCGGAGGCAGCTGCATTTCCATTGTGGGTGAAGTGATCTATACACCCACACGGGCCCAGCTTCCTGGTGCACCAGATACTGGACAGTATCTGCTCAGACTGCAAAGCAAGTTGGAATCTATTTCCTGCAGTTGACGGGTGCTGTATCACTGTAACCTGTGCTTACTAGTATCCACAATCTGTTCCATTTGATTCACCAGTCTTTTTTCTTGGGTCCAATCGCCGCATTGTGCTTGTCAGCGCAAATGGTTGTTTGTTTAATCTGATCACTGTTTATTTTCAGTTGTCCAGAGGAGAAAACCTCTCCTATCCCCAGTACTACGGTACATATATTCTTGCTTTGGGGCTTTGCTTTGCAACAGAAATATCGTGCTCAGGCATGTAGCCACCAACGGGCTGGAAAAGATGGAAAGCGTCTAAAAGGAGGAGAGATGTGTATAAAAACTCCAAGCAAGGGGGGATATGATCAAAGGAAACTCTTGAAATGATGCCAAGGAGGAGTTGAACTGGTACCGGGTGATTTTTAAATCTTTTTTTTCCCCACCATCTGCAAGATTTGATAGTAACCTTATTATTTTCCCATTCAGCCCCACCAATGGGAAAAGAGCACGTAGGCAGGGTATGTTTTTCAAAGCACATCTTTGTGGTTATTTTTGGGTAGGTGGCAATTTAACTCTTTCATTGCCTTCCTACAAAGCCCCTTGGTTGAAAGCACATTTATTTTCCCCGTCTTTGATGGAAGGTGTGTCTGGCCCACATTCCCCTCCAAGGAAAGCAGAGAGTGAAAGCTCTCTTCGAAGCACATTCATTACAGGCCTCTTGTGTTCCTGCCACCGCTCTGCAGTTCTTTTTAATGGCACAAAGCAGCTGAAAAGAAACAGCCCAGGCTTTCATAGCATCTTTCAAAACCATATCAAAAGTTCTGCATTGGACCAGGGTGGCAGTTCTCTTTCTAAGTGCCTATCTATATATTCTGTTTGTTCCTAAGGCAGATATTCATCCTTTAAAAAAATAAAGGTTGGTTCAACTTTCGAACAACAAAGTTCACTGGAGAAAGGCCCTCCCCACCCCAAAGTCTCAGAGCCCCCCTGTTCAAGAGAAAAGTTTGCTTGAGGAGAAAAGTTACCTCTGTTCTTCTCTGAACAATCCCGTCATGAAGGCCAGTGGGGAGTTTGATTCAGCTGAGTTTTTTTTTCTCTGTTCTCCTTGGGGAGGAAGGAATGTCTCAAGGGTGTGGCAATGTGTCTTCTAGTTGTTCCCTTTCGGGTCACTGGTTCAAATCAGAACCAGCTGTTGCCCCCTGCTGAGCATTTGGTAGCTGATCTGAAATGAGTTGGGCAGTTTGCTTTCCCGCGGACAGGTATCCACAAACCACCACAACAATAGGCACGTCTGTTAAAACCCTCAGGAGAGAGGCTAAGGGTTCAGTGAGGCTGGAGGCTAGACTGTAAACCCCTCACTTCAGCAAGGGGTCCCCTCCAAGTCATGTCAGGGTGAGCTAGGGGGAAACATCCACTGATGCTGGCAATGCTGGGGACGCAGATAATTAGCTCCTGACATCTTTGAAACACTGCGCAAACGGCCGCGTTGTTTCTTGGAGCAAAGAGGGAACATCGGTCTCTGATGCTGGTGACCAAGCATCTTTCAGTATAACCTAAACTGACTTCAGAATAAAACTATCCAGGGCTGGATGAGAGACACGCTGATTCTGACCTGATTTTCACCCTCACACATTTCATAGGGGTTCGTAGCATCTCACACAAGGTGAAATCAACACCTCTGCTACACCTGAGTTCTCTACAAGCTGCTGGATCTCTGGCAGCAACGGATGTGAAGGTGGCAGTGAGCAGACCGCAGAACCCTAGAGCGTCAGATAAAGTGAAGTGTCTATTAATTTACACTGGTTTGGGTGGTCATTGGCCAGGCATGTAATTTATCTTCCTGACATCCACCTTCCTCCTTGGTGACATGCTGTTTCATTCTCATCAGATGGCATGGGGCACCTCCACTCCTCAAGGCGGTGCTGGATAGCCTAAATTCTTGCTCATTTTGATTGTTCAGATTAACCCTTCATACTTTAGCCTTTATTAATCTGTTGCTGAGGTTCAGATGGTGAACAGGGGAGATGATAGCTGTGGAATCAGCACTTTCTAGACATTGGACAGCCACATGAGTGGAATTTCAAGGGAGTTGATCAAAAATGGTGTATGCATGTAACTGAAACGGGTAAACTGGGAATTAAGAAATGTAACTGGACTGTGAAAAATAAAAGCCACTGTAAAATAACCTTTCTAAGGCCACAGTATCCAGTTAGGCACATCTTTGTGGTATATCTTAGTCTGCAGATGAAACCTACATGGAAACATATTTATTAAAAATGGTGACTGACGACTCCTTGGGTGGGCTATCTATGGGACTTGAACTTGGGACCTACAGAGCTAAATGCATTAGGCTTTACTGCTTGAGCACCAAATACATTAATTTGTAGACAGTAGCACACTCACAAATGTCTTTAAGAGGTCCAGCCACTACCGGGGCACAAAGATGCACCTGGCCATTGTGTTAGTCATTGTAAGCTGATTGGTGCAGTGGTTTTAATACACTCCTGGACCCACACGTTCAAATCCTGATGTCTAGAGTCACCAGGAAAACTGCATTAGGTGGGGCTTAGCCTACTCTCCATTTCAGCACAGCAAAAAACCAGCTTGCCAAAACAGGCAACATTCTTTTCAGGAGAAGTCCAGAACTAAAACAGCAGTGAAGCCTGTAGGCCCAGACTATGGTGCTTGGCAGAGCTGTGTGGGGCATAGGCCTGGAGCAGGTCCTGATTCAGAGGTGTCATGGTGGCTCTGTGAGGCACAGGATGGATGGAAGTCAGGAGGGATAGAAACACATTGAGAGAGCTGCATGGGAGGAGCTACCACATCCCTACAGCTCATTACCAGCAACTGTTGTTTGAAGCTTCCCGGATTTGTTGCAACTAAATTCACACTTCCCGGGTGAATGGCTGGGTGGCTCAAGGGATTGTTGATTGGGCTACGGAGCGGAGGTTGCTATTTACAATCCCTTCACCGGCTTGAGAGCGATTAAGAGTTACCATTGGATGGGCATCCAGTAACCTATATGAAATGAGAGTTTGGGTCCCAATTCTAACTGACAAGTGGCCACACCAGAAAAGCGACTGTACCACTTGGCATGCTGTAAAGCCACCTACCAGCCACGGTGAGTGTCATGTGTTCTGTGGGGGGACAGCATCGTTAATGGATCTATTAGCCGTGTGTCTGGTTGGGGTAGCATTAGTTAGGGGCTCAGAATTCAACCTGCAATTGCCAGGCTTCTGCAGACTCAGACTCACGGGGTCCGTGGGCTAGCAGATGTTCGGCACATTTTTGAAGTCCTATAGAATGGACTTTCCAAACTTCCTTTGCCTGCTCCGAAAGTGATGGTCCCTGCAGCTCTGAGCTGGAGCTCATTAGTGGCAACGTCGGGGCAGCTTGCCTGCCCTGCTGTGGGGCCTATCTTGTGGCTAAATATAGGCCTGACTCACAATTGGGAGTTTAAGGTCGCCTGCGCTTCTTGGTAAGCCAGTCGGAGTTGTAGTGGAAGTCACTCTCCTGCCTATCACAAACCACCACACGCTCTAGCTTTCACACCCTCTGTATGCTAGCATAAAACCTAGTTACCCTCCAGTGCCGGGTGTGACTATCTGAACAGCCTGGGAAATGTATGTTTGTTCTGCTTTTTCTTGCTATTGCAAGATGATCTTTACAGTCCCTGAAATGGTTTCCCTATAGGGGAAGCTCCTGTGCTGTTTGTATATTGTATGGCATGCCATTAGCTTTTGCTTCTGAAATGGAATAATTCTTTGATCAAGCCATTTCTCTCCTTTTTTTGAATATATTTCAGAGCCCTCGTGGAATTTATTAGGATTTCTTCCTGTCCGAGCCCCATGAAGTCATTAAAATTCATTCCAATTAATTGCAGCAAGCTGAAAACAAATGCGACACCTGCAAGCAAGGGAAGTATAAGCAATTAGACTAATCTACGCCGTCCCCCCTTTGGAACATCGTCAGCGCTTTCATGAGCAAGGGTCACATAGCAAAATAAAGGGGGGGGTAGGAGAGTGGTTTTGGTATGTTCTTTTCAAATGCAGAATTGAGCCCCCCGTCCGTCAAAGCTTGAATGCAGATTCTAACTTCCCTGAAGTTTGGGAGGCCTCAGAGCCCATCCAAGTCTTGGAAATTCGAAGCCAGTATTTTCAGCTCTAACATTAGACACCTACATAAGCAGCCCTGATTTTCAGAGGGATTGAGTACTCCCAAGACAGCCACAGTTCAGTTCCTGGTTTTACTGCCAGTGGCAAAAAGGGGAGGCAGTGTCGCAGAGCAATAATAACAATACCTAGTTCTTGTATAATGCTTTTCATCTCTAGGTCTCACAGCACTTTACAATATCTCCATTTTACAGATGGGAAAACTGAGGCACAGACGGGGGGGGTGATGTGCCCACGGTCATCCAGCAAGCCAGTGGCAGAGGTAGAAATAGAGTCTAGGTCTCCTGAGTCCTAGTCCAGTAAGCCCTTATCCACTAAGCAAGTAGGGCACACCACTGAGTTGGGAGACATTACTATTTATTTGTGTTAGAGCCTGTGTCTAGAGACCCCAATGGAGATAGGAACACAGGCAGGGACAGACTGGATGAGCGCCATGGTCCTTCTATCCCTGCATCCTGTCGCCAACCATGCCCAGCTCCAGATGTTTCAAAGGATGGTGTAAGAACCTCAAAGTAGGCATATGTGTCATAATCTGCCATCCTGGTCTCTGGGGGCACATCTACACAGCCCGCAGCAGCGAGCCTCCCAGCTTGGGTCAACACAAAAAATAAAAATAACGGTGTAGACGGCGCTTTGAAGTTGCACCAAGTCCAAGCCCGAGCCCCAGCTGCAACATCTGTACAGCTGTTTTTAGCACCGCCGTGCAAGCCCTGCAAGCCTGCCTTTGTCGACCCGCGCGGGGAGCCTCGCTGCTGCGAGGAGTGTACGCTACCCTAACGGAGAATGGCTCGGCCCTGCAGCACAAGATTCCAACACCGGGCCCCTCCATTCTGCGAGGTGCTGTGCTAAGATGGAGTATAAGAAAGCCCCTGCCCTGAAGACCCTATGGGATTGGGGGCGAAAGGGGTGTAACATACAAGCAGAGTGAACTATGTCATGGTCTGCAAACAGCATGTTAAGTCTACCTTTCCTCTTCATTCTTCCATTGTGTAGAGTATTTCCCCACAGCCCCACAAAAGAGGCAGGTGAACTGCCCCCCTAACTCCTGGCAGGCCAAGGCCTGGCCTCAGTTATTCATGCCTTTGTCACCCCTCAGCTGGGCTACACCAATGGGAAATACCAGGGCATGAAGCCTTCAGTGCTTAGGAATCTTCAGCTAGCACGGAACCCTTCAGTGCGTCTCCTCAGTAACACTGGCTACCATGAACGTATCACAGCTGCCCTCTGCTCCCTACCCTGGCTTCCCACAGCATAGCAAATCAATATCAAAATCAAAGATGGACTGATGCTGTGGGGTGAAGACTGTAGTCGACCACTTCTCTTCTCACTACAATGGAATTCTACAATAAGGGTAACACTCGTCTGTTCAGGAGACAGCGCTTTTGTGGCGGCTGACTGTGGAATGAACAGGCCCAGGAACCAAGGGCCAACAGAGGCCTCACCTCCTTCTCCTCCAAGTGCAAGGTGTGACAGGTTAGAATCACAGAAATCCCCTTGGAGCTGCCACCTGATGTGCCAAGACTATTTCTACCCCGGCTTTCCCTGCCAGCTCAGGACCCCAGCACCCTGTCTTGCTGAGCCAGATGCTCCCCGTCTGCTCCGACACAGACCGGGGGTCTGAATTACTTGCCCCAAAGCTGCAGACTTAACCAAAAGCAGCTTACAGAAGTGTTCTTGTCTCTGACACTCAGATGCCCAACTCACAGTGGGGTCTAAACCCAAATAAATCCGTTTTACCCTGTATAAAGCTTATACAGGGTAAACTCATAAATTGTTCGCCCTCTGTAACACTGATCGAGAGAGATGCACAGCTGTTTGCCTACCCCCTCCCCCAAGTATTAATACATACTCTGAGTTAATTAATAAGTAAAAAGTGATTTTATTAAATACAGAAAGTAGGATTTAAGTGGTTCCAAGTAGTAACAGACAGAACAAAGTAAGTCACCAAGCAAAATAAAATAAAACATGCAAATCTAAGCCTAATACAGTAATACAATTGAGTACAGATAAAATCTCACCCTGAGAGATGTTTTAATGAGTTTCTTTCACAGACTGGACACCTTCCTAGTCTGGGCACAATCCTTTCCCCTGGTACAGCCCTTGTTCCAGCTCAGGTGATAGCTAGGGGATTCCTCATGATGGCAGCCTCCTCTTGTTCTGTTCCACCCATTTATATATCTTTTGCATAAGGCGGGAATCCTTTGTCCCTCTCTGGGTTCCCACCCCTCCTTCTCAATGGAAAGACACCAGGTTTGTCATAGGTCTCACCCCCACTTAGAGCTGTTGGGTTCCAAAATGGGGACCTGCACTGGTTTCCCTCTAAACCTTTACAGAAAAGATTTATTAAAAAATAAAAGAAAGTCACTGTCTCTGTAACCAAGATGGAACAATATACAGGGTCTAAACTTATCAATCTCTGGAGAGAATCCCCCCTCCTTTCTTTCTCAGTAAAAGCAAAGTAACAGCAAACAGGAATAAAGAATTTCCTTCTGCAAACACACAATTGCAAATGTAGAAATCAAATTATAAGACTAATCCGCCTTTCTAATTAATACTCACTATTGAATAGTAGGAACTACTCCAGGAGAACTTGGAGACATGCCTGGCCTCTCTTAGATCCAAAAAGAGAATGCAGAGCCAACAAGGAACACACACAAAGGCTTCCCTCCACAGAGATTTGAAATTATCCTGTCCCTTGATTGGTCCTCTGGTCAGGTGGTCATCAGGTACTGCATGTTAACCCTTTACAGGTAAAAGAGACCTTAATCCTTAACTATCTGTTTATGACAAGGTTAAAGATGGATCCCAGTTCAGGTGACATAATCACATGTCACGGTAAGACTTCATTACCCACTTGCCAGCACACACGTGTACAGGAAGACTTACAGGTAAAACAGAGCCATCTGCAGTCAATTGTCCTGGTTAATGGGAGTCATCAAGATTCCAAACCACCATTAATGGCCCACCCTTTGCAAAATTACAATAGGCCCTCAGAGTTATATTTCATATTTCTAGTTTCAGATACAAGAGTTATACATTTAAACAAATAGGATGACCACACTCAGTAGATTATAAGCTTTGTAATGATACCTTGCAAGAGACCTTTTCCATGAAGCATATTCCAGTTACATCAGCATATTTTCATAAAATCATATAGAGTGCAACGTCACACAAGGCACATTTCTTGGAACTTGCCTTCTTTGTCATAAGCATACATACACTTTTCTGCTGGGGGAGAAGATGAGAGGACAAACACATGACAGAGGGTTAGTCACCTTGCTTAATGCATGAAAATGTGTGCATGCTAATCAGCTACCACGGTAATGAGTTTGGTACAAGAACCTACACAGAACAGAATAGCTCCATAAATCCTCCTTGAGCTTCACGGATTTCCCTTGCCTCTGCACCATCACCTAAAGCTGCCTTCCTGCTGTCCTGCTCTCACAAAAGTGATGCTGCGGGGGGCTTCTGCAGATTCTTGATCCCCAGAACCAGCCTGGGGGAGGAAGCATTGCATGACACAGGAGAATCTGCACAAGTTACTGCAGATCATGATGCGCTGGGGGTGGAGAGCTGCCCCACAACCAGCCCTTCACACCGTCCAATCTGGATTCCAGCAGAAGGGGCTCCCATGGGGTTAAACCAAGCCACAAATTCATCCCTGTCAGTGCATCCCCCAGCTAGCTGCAGTGGCTTGTATCAGGAGGGACGAGGATCCATGATTTATATGCAAGATGCTACAACTAAAATTCCATTGTATTGTTTCATCACTTACAATCCTGGCTGGCTGAGCTTTTCGTTTTGGGTAAGAAAGACAGAATAAAAAAACAACTCTGAAATTCATGTGAGGTATCTCCTAAGATTTGGTATACTTCTGGCACATCAGAAACATGGTTCTCCTTGTGTTTCACTACTAGCTCTCCTCTCTCCAGTGTTAATATTTGCTTTAATGACATTCTTTCATTCCTTCCCAGAGTGTTCAGCAGGAATCATCTGCCTCTTTCTTTCCCTAGCAGGGGTGAATGAACCACCAGTGTGTTTTGTATTTGGCATTTCAACTTAGCAGGCTGCTTGACTCCAGACTCAGTTTCACCATTTCCCATCTGGCTTTCATTACCTAGAATAAGATGGGTAGTCAACCTGAACTGCAAGTAATTAAGGGGGCTTTGAAGAGAGAATGCTTTTTTCTTTTCTTTTTTTTTTCAAACACATAATTGTGCGAAGATAACACAAAATGCAAATGACTTGTAGATATGCTGAGCTGGTTCTTTTATCACCACTTTGAAGGCAGAAGCTACAAAGGTGCTAATATTTGTAATCTGAAGACACAGTAGCGCCGCTAAAGAATGTCATTTAGCATCTTCCAAAACCACACCCTCTCTTCGTCGAACATTATCCAACGGAAGCTTAAATAATCTTACCTCACAGACCCAAAACAAGCAACCCATCCAGGATTGAGAATAGACATCTTTGCATTCACATGTCCACTTTGGCTTCTGCGCATCAGTGAAAGGGCATCTCTTTTAATCATGTGACCGTGAGATCAAAAAGCTGTAGTAACATGGGCTGCAGGCAAGGCTGAAACTGTATGGTAAGAAGGAAGCAAAACTGGAGGTTTCAGGCTCCAACAGGCTCAGCTAGTATGGCGATGAGAGCTGTACCTGGATGGGTGGATGGATACCACATGTTTTAGTCTATTATTTGTTAATTGGAGGAAATAGTGAGAAGACGACCGTACTGCATAACCTAGATGTAGCCATGAACCTTCAAGGATCTAAGCATCAGAGTGAGGTTCTGGGACAGCTTTCCAGTAGGTGCACTGGGAGCAAACAGTTTTACAATGAAGGTTGATACATCGATGAAAGGGATTATATGAGGGGATTGTCTGAGATAGCAAGGGACAGGGCTCAGTGACCCAGGGGATCTGTTCCAGTCCTTTGTTCCCCTGACATAAATATTTGGAGTAATTAGAGACAGATCTACTAGTGAAGCGATGGAGGGAGGACAGAATTTGCACTTGGACTGGTGGCTTGCAGATTTAATGGAAATGTAGTTCAAAATTGTATTCAGGTGGCACTGAAACCCACTGAGATTAAGTCCTACAGAGTCAATAAGTCACAGCTGTAGAGGAAGCGGAGGAAGGGGCACCAGGAGCTCAAGTAGAAGAGAGGTCAAAGAAGGCAGAGGTTTGGTTTGGAAAAACTTCAACCAAAGACGATTCAGACCCATTTAGCATTTGTCTGATAAAAGGTTCAAGTGTTTGGCCGATGAAAGGTTCCACT
Source organism: Mauremys mutica (assembly GCF_020497125.1). Lineage (NCBI taxonomy): Eukaryota > Metazoa > Chordata > Testudines > Geoemydidae > Mauremys > Mauremys mutica. Next base: position 5,442,789 of record NC_059081.1, on the reverse strand, counting down.
TACAGCCCATCTGTACTATTATGAGCTCAAAAATTAGATAGATGAGCCAATGAATAGTGACATCATCCTGGATGGGGCGGGGTCAAGGTGAAGAAAGGGGAAGGACATTATGCGGTCAGCAGGTGGCGAGTCTTCTTAGCCCAAACCCCTGATACAGTCGTGCCCTTGGAACGATGGTTGCATGCTAATCTAAGTAACCTGCCCCATAAAAGCTTTCCTCTGGTTTACTAGTCCCTGGGAAAATCGGAGGTCTAATTTTAAAGACTTCCTCCCTTTAAGCAGCACGGCAAAATGACTTAAAGATTAAGCTTCTGAGTCATTTACAGTCGGTTCATGGAAATAAGCTTTAAGAGGGATTTGCTTTTCCTCCCTGAAGCTGGCATCTTGCCATGGCCATTAGCAGAGAAAATGGAGCTTTTCCCTTCGGTAGGAGAGGAAAGGCTGCAGTTGGAAATCAGTTATGTTAGCCTGGCCTTTCCGTAAACGGCCCTGCAGTAGCACTGCTGCCACTGGGACTCCTTAAACTTGTCACCCTGCTGCAGACATTGTGAGAACAAGGCACCCTGTGGGCAGAGGAGAAGGGAGGGCAATGAACAGGTGATTAAAAATAGAACACGGTTCTGAATTTCTGGTTAATTTAATTGTATTCAACCACATTTTGTTAATGGACTGATTTATTATGGATTATCTTTATTCAGGGGACAGCAGCCCAACGTGCTGGGGCCGAAGAGACGTAGGGGCATTTCACTGTGCGCTTGCAGCAGTGCCTAGAAGGCGGCCAGTTCAAGGCCCCCTCTTGCCAGGTGCAAAGTCAGTCGCTTGGCAACCCAAGTGCAGCAGGCTAGGTGACGGCCTGCACCACCTGACTGGTGAGGAAGGGCAGCTGTCTGCAGCTGCAATACCCTGCTGCTCGAGCTTTATTCCCGTCCTGCTCCTGCCTTGTTCCCCAGCCTTGCTTTTGCACCATCCTTGCTACCTCAGCTTGTCCTGGTTCCAGCTTCTTACTCTGGTTCTGATTCTCGTGCTACTGGGTTACGATCCTTGGCTTGGCTGTTCCTGCTCTGATTCCTGCCATAGTTACCAGTTCCTGACTCCAGCCCTGACCCTGGGACTGGATCTGCTTCCTGGATCCTGCTGTGACCACTAGGCCAGACTCTTGCTCTGACCAATAGGCCTAACTGCCCAGGGATCACTCTCTAACAGCTGTGCAGACATGGAGTAAATGACCATGCCTGTCTCAAAGAGGGAACCCTGTGGCGTATTGAGAGCTGTGTAAAACCTGGAAGCTGTCACTTAAATCTCAGGGGGGCTTTCCTTGTCCTGTTTGCGCGCCAGGAGCTCTGAAGGGACGCATGCAACCTGGGCCTAGCAGCAGTTAGTTTGCAGCCAGACAGCCTAGAGCAGCGGGTCTCAACCTTTTTCTTTGTGAGGCCCCCACAACATGCTATGAAAAGTCCAGGGCCTCCCGGGAAGGCAGGCCTTGGGGCTCCTGGCTTCAGCCACTGGGGGTGGGGGAGGCTTGGGACTTCTGCCCGGCGGGGTGCTGGGGCTGGGGAAGAAGCTCAGGGCTTCAGCCCTGAGGAGTCACTGGAGCTCTGGGCTTTAGACTCATGGGTGTGCCAGGGCTCCGGCCTCCGGGCTTCAGCCCCATGGGGGTGCTGGGCTCAGGATTTAAGCCCCAGGGGGAGTGCTGGGGCTCAGGGCTCCCCACAGCTCCACTCCCAGTTTCAGCCCCGTAGGGGTGCTGAGACTTGGGGCACCGAGCTTCAGACGTGGGGCCCCGTGGCCCTCTGAAACTGGCTTGCGGCCCCCGCAGCGGGCCACAGACTCCTGGTTGACAACCACTGGCCTAGAGCAAATGGGAGCGAGTTATATCTGTCTACTTTAGGGTCTTTCTCTGTTCCTCTCTCTGCTTGGGGGGTTCTTGTGTGTTATTGTTCTGAATTCTAAGACCTAAAGTCGAGTTAACGTTGCAACCTTCCAGCAAGGGTATTTACAGTTTTATCTAATTTCTCAGTGTGTATGCTGTGAACATAACAAACCCCCGCCCCACAGTGCATCCAGGCTCATTAAGACAAATGGAGCGAGTGAATGCGGGAAGATGAAACGGAGATCAATGTAAGCGTAGCAAGATCACACTGCTCATAGACTTACAATGGGTACGACTTGATAGTTCCAAATCATTGCCCCAATTAAATTATTTTTGTTTTAATATTCCTTATCAAAGCAACGCCCCATGGGCTCCCTTCACAACAGAGAAGAGCCACAAGAGTGCTTAAAGGATTAGAAGCTCTTTGAGTCAAAGTAAAGTTTAAGGGGTGACTTGATTACAGTCTGTAAGTACCTACCTGGGGAACAAAAATTTAACAATGGGCTTGTCAGTCTAGCAGAGAAAGGTCTAACCCAATCCAATGGCTAGAAACTGAAGCTAGACAAATTCAGACCGGAAATAAGGTGCATTTTTTTTTAGTGGTGAGAGTAATTAACCATTGGAACCATTTGCCTAGGGTTGTAGTGGATTCTCCATCACAGGTAATTTTTAAATCAAGACTGGATGTTTTTCTAACGGATCCACATTAGGGATTATATGGGGGACGTTCTCTAGCCTGTGTTGCACAAGAAGTTGGACTGGATGATCACAATGTATGTTCTAGCCTGGGAATCTGCGACTGTAAGATCATCCCCTCTCCTCCTCCATTCCCCACCAGAAAAAAGCATCTCTGGCCTCTGTGCCTGTGCGTATGTTAATATATGTTTTCCTCCCTTTCCATATGGACTCTCCCCAGCTTCATCTCTGCCCTGCACTATCGACTACAGCTTCATAAATATGAGGGATGCTGCTAACTCGCTTAGACAAATGTCCTATGTGACCTCGGGCAAAGCCTGTAGGGTGAAATTCACCCTTATGCTGAGAGCTAACATCAGGTTGATGCGCTGCTTAATCCTCTGAGATTTAATTGTTGCATAGGCCTGTTATTATTATTTATTATTGATTTGTATTATGATAGCTCCTAGGAGCCCTAATGAACGGCCTGGACAGTCCAGGAGTTGTCTCTCAGCACAGGGGTGAATTTTCCCACTTTATTTACTGGTCCGCTACCGTTTAGAAAGCAGGCTGAGCTTTTCAGCTGGAAGGTGCCCAGGATTATTTTTCAAAAGTCAGAAAATTCATTATTTTTTCATGCGGCATAAACTCTGTTCGGAATCAGTTAAATATTTAACCATCTCAGGGTATTTTATCTGGTCCGTGCAGCCCTCCTGTAAGTTGTTGCACAGTTGGGCTCCTGGCAACTCCCCGTTCATCCCATTTGTTTTCTGCTTTGGCTAGTTTTATTGTCAGTCTGACGATTGGCTCGATCACCCCAGGGCTCAAAGCCCCAGCACCCCTGCAGATCCGCCCAGCTCTCTGTTGGGTGGGATATTTTTAGACAAACACCTACTCAAAGGAAAACTTTTTCTTTTATTTTTCAGCACAAGGACAAAAACATCTAGCATTATCTTTTTTTTACAGCACATTTTAACTTTGGTAACAGAGACATTTGTATCCTCCCCTATGTTGTTCATCTAGAAAATGTAGTTGCAGGGGGGTGGAGCAGAATCAACCACTGTGCATTAAGCAGCGTTGGGCAATTACCCAACTGTTAATTTCTACAAACAGAAAAGAGCTTTGATTCTAAATGAACAGAAAGACAGCTACGTTCCGAGTGGATCGGAGCTGTTGTTCCTTTAACTTTAAAGGAGTTGTTTTATCTCAGCACCCCAGCAGTAGAAGTGTGGAGCAGCCATGTCAAATGAGAAATAAAAATGAGCAATGCCTATAAAAGAGAGATATCATGAGAATCTGCCATTCGGGAATAATGAAAGGCTCAAGCAGACCAAGCCGATTGTGTAACCGACTAGAGGCCTGTCAGCTTTGATAACAATGGCAGCCATCAATTCCTGTAAAAATGGCAACAGCATGAATTGGAAATTCTGAAGCACCATTTAGGGTTGAAATGAGATTTTCTTCAGCGTGCATTTGTCTGCGTGTTCCCACTCACTTGAAAAGCACTGGGCAGATCAGAAGGAAAGTGAAGTAGCCGGGCTTGTGGATTTATTTATTTTTTTCATATAAAGCAGTTTTAAACGGCAAGCGCTTTCAGAAAACAACAGCAGCTTCCAATCCGCAAAGGAGCAATTTAAAAACTGAAGGGTATTCTCTTTGAATTACTTCGGAAACATTGCACGTCAGGAGAGGGGTTTGCTGTTCGGTGTGTTAAAGGAATACCAAAACCCAATGTTACTGTCAGATTAAAAAGGCGTGGGTTGCGGGGGAAAGCTGTGTGAAATTGCCTGGTCTCCTCTTTTTAGTGGTGACCTACCCTACATATGTCTCTGCGTTTGATACATGGTTAGCCCTGCACTGGGTATCTCACAGCACTTGAAATATCTTTTTAGACAAATAGCTAATCACTGATATAATCTAATGTCGCAATGTTTAAAGAAGGCTAAAAATGGCCCACCTGCAAGGCTGATTAGAATGTGTAATAGCCTCAAAAAGGAAGCGGTGGAAGACCCCATTGATTAAAACAAGTCAATGCTGAACAAATCGGTAACATAATAGATCTTTTCTGTCTGACCTGAATTTCAACACTTATAACAAGCTTTTTTACATACAAATATTTTTTGCCTATGAACAGGTTTTTTTTTTTCTATTTCTAAACACCATAAAGCATTTTTTTTTTTTGCTGGGGGGAAGCAAGAAGTTGAGTCAACATCACCAAGGTAGCAAATAACCGCAGAGGCCAATAAAATCGACTTTGGAATCTGAAGTGAGTGTGGAGAATTTTTCTGTTCTTTACAGAGAACAAAAAGCCACAAAGTTTGGCTCAGGATGAGACGTTCTGCAGAGATCAAGTGGTGAGATATGACCCAGGGTTTTGGGTCAGTTCATTATAGCAAGAGGGATGAGTTGCAGAGAAGTCGGGGGATGTTCCAATCCCCATTTCATGGTCTTTCCCATCTCCACTCTTCAGCCTTTTTTGCTATTGTCAAAGGGGGCAGAATCATAATTAAGCAATTGCTGTAGAGCCCAGCCAACATGCCTATCCCACCTGGATAAATCATGGAAGAATTCTCTTCTCTGCAAGGACTGATTCATAGCATCATTGTAACTACAGCCTCTCTACCCAGCCAGGCAATGAAGCAAGCAGTAGTGGGTATGATAATAGGGCCTGTGCCTTTAAAGTCTCAGCTTCTTTTCCAAGCATTGAGGGATCATTGGACACCACAGTGGGTGCTGCAGATATTTGTTTTAATTCACCAAGGGTGAAATTCATCGATGTGCAGGCAAGGTCTCTACATTATTTCAGCCCAAATTGGAGGCCGGAAGTTAGTTGTATCATCCTTTTGTTGATCCTCTGCATGGGAGGAATGTCACTCACAGTGCAGAACTGTATGTAAAAATGTACCAGGAATGTAGAACCTTTGCAATTAATTTCTAAGAAATACATTCTGGCCCCAGTAAAGTCAAATGGTCAAATTCTGCTCCCATTGAAGTGAACAACAAAACTCCCATTGACTTCAGTGGGACCAATAGCTGGTCCGCATGGTCCCTACTTAGCAGGACTAGGCAGCAGTACTGTGCTTCTTGAAAATGAGAAGCAGCAAGGTGTCCTTTCCTCGCTAAAAACCATTTTCACTCTGACCCAGACTCTGCAGTTCTTACTCCGGAAATAATCCTATTGACATTCTGTGCAAACAGAATAAAGTCCAAACCAGTTATACGCTTGGTGCTTTAAAATGGCCAATTTCACACAGCTGAAAACAATTAGACAGATCAGCCAGGAGGAAGAATTTAATCAGAAAAATGTGAATGATAATTGAGAATTGTTTCAGAACACCTTATTAGATGTCCCAAAAGCCACAATCCCTCAATCAAGGAAGAAGAGGATATTGGTTATAAATTTTACATATATATATTAGGCTGTTGATTAATTGCAGTTAACTCACGTGATTAACTAAAAAAAATCGTGATTAAAAAAATTAATCGCAATTAATCTCGGTTTTAATCACACTGTTAAACAATAGAATACCAATTGAAATTTATTCCATATTTTGGATGTTTTTCTACATTTTCAAATATATTGATTTCAATTACAACACAGAATACGAAGTGTACAGTGCTCACTTTATGTTATTTTTACTACAAATATTTGCACTGTAAAAATGATAAAAGAAATAGTATTTTTCAGTTCACCTCATTCAAGTACTGTAGTGCAATCTCTTTATCATGAAAGCACAACTTACAATGTAGATTTTTTTTTGTTACATGACTGCACTCAAAAACAAAACAATGTAAAACTTTAGCGACTACAAGTCCACTCAGTGCTCCTTCTCGTTCAGCCAATCGCTAAGAGAAAAAAGTTTGCTTACATTTACGGGAGATAATGCTGCCCACTTCTTATTTACAATGTCACCTGAAAGTGAGAACAGGCATTCACATGGTACTTTTGTAGCCAGCATTGCAAATTATTTATGTGCCAGATATGCTAAACATTCGTATGCCCTTTCATACTTCGGCCACTATTTCGGAGGACATGCTTCCATACTGATGACACTCGTTAAAAAAATAATGTGTTAATTAAATTTGTGACTGAACTCCTTGGGGGAGAATTGTATGTCTCCTGTTCTTTTTGACCCACATGCTGCCATATATTTCATGTTATCGCAGTCTCGGATGACGACCCCGCATGTTGTTTGTTTTAAGAACACTTTCACATTGACAAAACACAAAGAAAGTACCAATGTGAGATTTCTAAAGATAGCTACAGCACTCGACCCAAAATTTAAGAATCTGAGATGCCTTCCAAAATCTGAGAGGGATGAGATGTACAGCATGCTTTCAGAAGTCTTAAAAGAGCAACACTCTCATGCGGAAACTACAGAACCCGAACCACCAAAAAATAAAATCAACCTTCTGCTGGTGACATCTGACTCAGATGATGAAAATGAACATGCGTTGGTCTGCACTGCTTTGGATCGTTATCAAGCAGAACCCATTATCAGCATGGACACACATCCTCTGGAATTGTAGTTGAAGCATGAAGGGACATATGAATCTTTAGCGCATCTGGCATGTAAATATCTTGCAGCGCTGGCTACAACAGTGCCATGCGAACACCTGTTCTCACTTTCAGGTGACAATTTAAACAAGCGGGCAGCATTATCGCCTACAAATGTAAACAAACTTGATTGGCTGAACAAGAAATAGGACTGAGTGGACTTGTAGGCTTTAACGTTTTACATTGTTTTATTTTTGAATGCAGTTATTTTTTGTACACAACGCTACATTTGTAAGTTCAACTTTCATGATAAAGAGATTGCACTATAGTACTCGTATTAAGTGAATTGGAAAATACTATTTCTTTTATTTTTACAGTGAAAATGTTTATAATAAAAAATAAATATAAAGTGAGCACTGTACACTTTGTATTCTGTTTTGTAATCAATATATTTGAAAATGTGGAAAACATCCATAAATATTTATATAAATGGTATTCTATTATTGTTTAACAGTGTGATTAATCGTGATTAACTTTTTTAATCACTCGACAGCCCTAATATATATATGAATGAAATGGAAGAAAGGAAAGCTAAATAGTAAGAAATATGAATCAGAAGTTAGGAATTGTAGAAAGTTTATAAGAAAAGCAAAGGGACACAATGAGACATTTATGGCCAGCAGAGTTAAGGACAATAAAAAGGAGTTTTTAAATATATTAGGAACAAAGGGAATCCTAGTAGCTTTGGAGAATGTAGCCCCACATCAGGGTTGGGACTGCTTGAAGAGCAGAGACAACTTGAGAGAGCCCAGAAGGGACTGAGAAACCGTTCAAACCAGGGTACTGCAATAGGACCTGCTGGGCTGATTGAGAAGCAAGCCCAGAGATAGAGCTGCGGATCAAGGGACCTTACAGAGGGTGCTGAGATAGTCCCCTTGTTGGATGTTTATCCCAGAAGGGGTTTTGATTTTATCCCACATACAGACTGTGTGACTTGGCTGGAGGGCTGAGTCACCGAAGACCCACACACACTGAGATGGGGCGCTTGTCAGAGGTGAGTGCACCCCATTACAATGAAATTATACATTTAGTTGACAAAGATAATTGTGTTAATGTAATATACTTAGACTTCTGTACTGCATTTGACTTGGTACCACCTGACATTTTGATTAATGAAACTATAAAATTAACATGTCACACATTATAGGAATTAAAAACTGGCTAGCTGTTAGATCTCAATAGTAAATGTAAACAGGAAATCAACATCGAGCCGGGTGTCTTTCTAGTGGTGTCCCCTAGGGATCTGTTCATGGTCCTACACTGCTTTTATCAATGACCTGAAAGAAAACATAAAATCATCACTGATAAAGTTTGCAGATGACCCAAAAATTGGGGAGTGGTAAATAAGGAAGAGGACTGGTAACTAATACAGAGTGTGCCCAGTTTACCAAGTGATCTAGATCAATCTATGTGTTTTAATATGGCTAAATGTAAATGTATACCTCTAGGAACAAAAGAAGTAGGCCATACTGTACTTACATAGTGCGAAACTCTATCCTGGGAAGCAGTGATTCTGAAAAAGATTTGAGAGTCATGGTGAGTAATCAGCTAAACATAAGCTCCCTGTGCGATGCTGTGGCCAAAAGGGTTAATGTAGTCTTTGGATGCATATACAGGGGACTCCCAAGTAGGAGTAGAGAAGTTATTTTACCTCCGTATTTGGCACTGATGTGACCACTTCTGGAACACTGTGTCCAGTTCTTGTGCCCACAATTCAAGAAGGACGTTGAAAAATTGAAGAGGGTTCAGAGAAGAGCCACGAGAATGATTAAAGGATTAGAAAACATGCCCTCTAGGGATAACCTTCTCTCTGTTAAGCTAAGGGGTAACTTGATTAGAGGCTATAAGTACCTACATGGGGAAAAAATATTTAATAATGGGCTCTTCACTCTAGCAGAGAAAAGTACAACATGATCCAATGACTGAAAGTTGAAGTTAGATAAAAAAAAACAGAAATAAGGTGCACATTTTTAACAGTGAGAGTAATTAACCATTGGAACAATTTACCAAGGGTCACAATGGATTCTCCATCACTGACAATTTTAAAATAAAGACTGGATGTTTTTCTATAAAATATGCTCTAGGAGTTATTTTGGAGAAGTTCTCTAGCCTGTGTTATATAGAATCATAGAATATCAGGGTTGGAAGGGACCTCAGAAGGTCATCTAGTCCAACCCCCTGCTCAAAGCAGGACCAAACCCAACTAAATCATCCCAGCCAGGGCTTTGTCAAGCCTGATCTTAAAAACATCTAAGGAAGGAGATTCTACCACCTCCCTAGGTAACCCATTCCAGTGCTTCACCACTCTCCTAGTGAAAAACTTTTTCCTAATATCCAGCCTAAACTTCTCCCACTGCAATTTGAGACCATTATTCCTTGTTCTGTCATCTGGTAACACTGAGAACAGTCTAGATCCATCCTCTTTGGAACCCCCTTTCAGGTAGTTAAAAGCAGCTATCAAATCCCCCCTCATTCTTCTCTTCTGCAGACTAAACAATCCCAGTTCCCTTGGCCTCTCCTCACAAGTCATGTGCTCCAGCCCCCTAATCATTTTTGTTGCCCTCTGCTGGACTCTCTCCAATTTTTCCACATCCTTCTTATAGCGTGGGGCCCAAAACTGGACACAGTACTCCAGATGAGGCCTCACCAATGTCGAATAGAGGGGAATGATCACATACCTCGATCTGCTGGCAATGCCCCTACTTATACAGCCCAAAATGCCATTAGCTTTCTTGGCAACAAGGGCACACTGTTGACTCATATCCAGCTTCTCATCCACTGTAACCCCTAAGTCTTTCTCTGCAGAATTGCTGCCTAGCCATTCAGTCCCTAGTCTGTAGCAGTGCATGGGATTCTTCCATCCTAAGTGCAGGACTCTGCACTTGTCCTTGTTGAACCTCATCGGATTTCTTTTGGCCCAATCCTCTAATTTGTCTAGGTCCCTCTGTATCCTATCCCTACCCTCCAGTGTATCTAGCACTCTTCCCAGTTTAGTGTCATCTGCAAACTTGCTGAGAGTGCAGTCCACGCCATCCTCCAGATCATTAATGAAGATATTGAACAAAACTGGCCCCAGGACCGAACCTTGGGGCACTCTGCTTGATACTGGCTGCCAACTAGACATGGAGCCATTGATCACTACCCGTTGAGCCCGACGATCTAGCCAGCTTTCTGTCCACCTTATAGTCCATTATAGGACATGAGATTAGATGATCACAATGGTCCCTTCTGTCCTTGAAATCTATGAGTCCGCTGGATCTGGCCTTTCATCTGCACTGAATCACAAGGGTATTTTCAAGCTGAAGTTTATGGCTGTACACAAATTATTCACAAATATGCACAACACTTTGCAGTTATGAGTACAACAGAAGGAGAAAGTGAGCCTGACTAGTCCCGTTTCTAATTTTCAAGCGGAGCAAAATGCAAAAAACAAAAACAAAAAAAACCCCACCCAAACAAGCAGCATTAACAATAAATTTGGCCTATAAAATTGTTTCAGTTTAATAATCGAAGGTGTTACTGGTGACAGAAGTAAGGAAATTTATTTTTGCAAAAATATATTATTTCTGAACCGTCCCTTTAAAATCTCTGGGGCTATGCACTCTCAGGCAGTTGTCTGGTGCTGATGCAAAACAGGGCAATTCTGAGGATGCTGTATGCACCACTGGCTATGGCCTCATAGGTCATTACATCAGCCCAAGGTCAGCTAGGGATGACAGTTCCTTGGCCATGTCCTTTTGCCCTCCAGCTGTGCCTCTGACGTACCTTTGACACTGGGGGCTGCACGGAGGCTTTCAGGTTGTTTTGTGCCAATGGAGCCGCATTAGCAGGGGGCACAATCTGGCCCTCTGTCTTTGTAAAATGCAGAGTGTTTTTTATGATCCTCTACAATGGAAAGAGAAAATAATAATAATTAATAAAGTCAAACTCGCCTGCAACTCATTGATTTTTCCATTAGCTTTCCAGCAAGCATTTTTCTTCCCCTCACTCCATTGCCAATGTGGGTTTGCACTAGGAAACTGGTATTGAATGATTTTATTTTTTTTTGTATATCAATACAGTATTTATTCACCTTCCCTCAGTCAGGGCCAGGCCAGACAGATTTGGTTAGGCGGCAGGGATACCCCCACCTGCATTAGGACATTCACACCCGCTCACGATAGACTAGACACAGGAGTGCTAGGGAGGTTCCTTAGTGAAACTGAGAAGACAAAAGAGAGAGAGATAGTGACAGTTTCACATTTATTTACTTATCTGCTGTTATAAGAGTTTGTCTTTCAGCAAAGAAAGAGTGCTACAAATATGCATTCTCTAGGATTTAACTATGCAATTGTGCACACACACGCACACACCCCTAAGTTTCCACTCCACTGGGCCTATACTTTTCAGCATAGTGCTGTTCTCTTGCACTTCTAAGAAAGGGTCAGATATTATGTTGTACAATCAATGGGGAAGCAACCTCAGTAACTACAGCTCAGATAATGAAATTAAGAAGTCAGTGAATGGAAAGATTTTCATCGCTACATGTTTTCCATTTAAGTACATATTACATCCAAAAAACCCATGTTAAAAGAACGTTAAGGTTGCAAAGTCAAGCACTCAAAAGTTAGGCAATGCCAGAATTCCAGGTTGCCTGTATAACCTTAATTCAGCCCCCTTTGCATATGTATTTACAGTACAGTCTTTAATTACATGATCACATACTACTTTTTTCTGTACAACCCTGCTTCATTCAGCACAGAGAAGGGACAGTGCTCCCTGAATGGGCAGCTAATCAATATTTCTTTTTATCTTCATCATTCAATGTGTGGTCCCAGCCATTGTCCATTGCGCACCATCCAAACCCTGCAGTGAATATAGAATTATTAATTTCCTCGTGGGCTTTTCTAATGTAGTGACTCAGTTCTTTACAAATCCTAATGAATTTATATTCATCGCCCCTTTGAGGTGGATCATTCCCATTTTACACTCTGAGGCAAGGAGAATAAAGCCAAAATTGTCAAGTTTCAACCAATTTTGGTTGATCAATTTGAGAAGCCCACAGTCTGATTTTTCTGAATTCCTAGCCCTCTGGATGTTTAGAGCATTCCTCCCATTGACATCAATTGTGGTTGTGAGTACTCAACTCTTCTGCAAAGCAGACTCCAGCTGTCTCAAGTTAGGTACCCAGAAAATGAGGAACACACAGTGACCACTGCAGAAAAGTTTGGATGAAGTGACTTGCCCAGCATCAGATAAGATGTGGTGCCAGAGACAAGGATACAATCCAATTCTCCAGAGTGTCATTCAACTGCCTTAATCACAGATCATCCTTTCTTGTCCTGCAGTCTGATTCACCACATACCTTCTGCAATGAATTAGGCAAGGGCCCTACACAACCCTGTTTCAGCCCCAGAGAGGTCAAACCTATGCTCTGAATGAGGCAGGGATCCTAGGGAACAATAGGAAGTGATCATATAATCAACAACCGTCTCATCATTCCTATGTATAAGAGGACTGAAAAAAGATTACACGGGAGACTTTAATTCTGACATCGCCTAACTTTTGAGTGATTGACTTTGTGATGTTCTTTTAACATCGGAGGAAGTGGAGTATTTGCTAAATGTTTATTTAATGGAGAAAACAAAAATTTCATCCTGTAGAGCCACATGGATCGATCATCGGCAGGGCTGAGCTCTTTAGATCCATAGCACAGTCCTCTACGACATGAGTTAACGGAGTAACGGTAGCAATAGGGGGCTTTCGTCTTCTGTGCGGACCGGCCACTAGAGGGGGGTGGAGACATTTTGCCCGTGGGTTTCACAGCTGTTTGCTGTGAAAGAAATATGGAGATTCAGAAAACTTGGCTTCAGCTCCAGACTCTGGAGGAGAGTGTTCTCTAATGGTTATAGCAGCTTCTGCCCCCCTCTCCCTGTTCTCCCCTTCCCAGCTCCTGCTCATCCCCCTACTCCTGTCCTCTCCCATGGCACCTGCTCATTTCCCCCAACCCCCCATTCCTAGCTTCCCCCCATCCCCGGCTCCTGCCCCTCTCCCCAACTCATTCCTATGCCTAGGGCTGAAGGAAACGTTGCGGTTTCTGCAATAAAATCACGGCCCATGATTTTAACACACACAGCAATTTTTTTATAGCTGCCACACATTTGGGTCGCACTGCAACCCCATACTCCAGGTTGCAATGCCGCTCACTCAGATCTGGCCCAGCCATCATGACAGAGGGACGGGTGGGCCCAATTTGAGCCAGTTGCATTACCCCCCAGGGGAACGGGGTTGCACCACGATTCAAATTTGGCCTGGCTGCCCCTCCGTCATGTTTGCTGTCAAGAGCCACATGGCGTCTCGCCTGTGCTGCTACCCTGCTTTGGAAGGTAGCTGCAGTCACAAGTGCCAGCCACATTTTTTTTTTTAAACCAAAAAAAATCACAACTTTCCTACCTCTGCTTCCACCTCCTTCTGCTTTGGACCCTGCCTCCCCCATCACCTTTTCCTCCCTCTCTGCTTTCAAGTCAGGCTGTTCCAATGTTTCCTCCACACTGCCTGAGGCACGTAGAGAGCACGGGAAAGGCATGCTCCCTGCTTTCAGCAACATTGTCCAGCGCCACAGAGGCCTCCTGCAGATGGAAGGAACAATTGCCTGGAAAGTTCCACTTAGTCCCTGCAGTCTTGGGCTGGAACACACTGGATCGCTCTGTGGGAATGGCTCATGTGCAGTCCAGTAGGCACACAGGAACTGTGAGGGGCTGGATGGAGCATGCCCAGTGCAGACAGAATCAACAGAGAATTTAGCTGCCAAACTCTACCAAGTCTCTACTGAGCATCCGTGAACTAAGATTTTTTTGAAAGGCTTATAACTTGGCCAAATTTGGGTCATTTTTCACAGGGGTGGGGAAAGGCGCAGCCACCTTGCCAAATTTCAAGTCCCTGCTCCAAAGCACTGTGGCACTAAACGGTCTCAAGAAAATGGTTGGAAGAATTTTTTAACCTGGACAAAACAATGGAACAGCGGAATCATTTTTAGCTGAAACTTTCCAGAAATATTCAGCCTGAAGCAAACATCCATCATGGAAAATTCATTTGGCAAAGTTAGGAGCATTTAATTTGGATGATTCAGGAGGAGGGATAGCTCAGTGGTTTGAGCATTAGCCTGCTGGATCTAGGGTTGTGAGCTCAATCCTTGAGGGGGCCACTTAGAGATGTGGGGCAAAATCAGTACTTGGTCCTGCTAGTGAAGGCAGGGGGCTGGACTCAATAACCTTTCTGGATCCTTTCCAATTCTATGAGAGAGGTATATCTCCATATATTGATCTGAAAAGAAACTCTTGTAATGTTAACTACAGACACCATTATCTGTGCTGCCTCTAATGTTTCAGTATATTTATTTATATGCGCAGACACCTGCTAAGTCATATAACCTGAGATTGTGATCCCATTGGCTCTCACAGGCTATGCATGGTGAAGTATGCTCGGTGCTTGTATAGAAAGGTTTTTTCAAGGAGAACAGGTTGCTGTAGGAAAGTGGTATTTGCAACTCATGCCCATGGCAATATTCCTTCTGACTCATGGTAGAAACAAATCTGTGCCTCAGCTGGTGGCCATTTTCTTGCCGAAGAGTCAAAAACAGGTTCCTGACTGCGGTTACTAAAGTTCCCATGGCACTTTACTCAGTCGGGTTCTTTACTTCAACGTCTTCCAACTTCCAGATTGGTTGAGCATGTTCTGCCTAGGTTAATACCCCCTGCATTTTCAGTTGGATACAGATTCTCTTCACTTCATCTTGAGAAGGGCAACATAAGAACATAAAATGGCCATACTGGGTCAGACCAATGGTCCATTTAGCCCAGTATCCATCTTCCAACAGTGGCCAATGCCAGGTGCTTTAGAGGGAATGAACAAAACAGTCATCGAGTGATCCATCCCCTCTCATCTTCTGGCAGTCAGAGGCTAGGGACACCTCTGGGGGTTGAATCCCTGACTATCTTGGCTAATAGCCATTGACAGACCTATCCTCCAGGAACTTATCTAATTCTTTTTTGAACCCCATTATAGTTTTGGTCTTCACAACATCCCCTGGCAATGAGTTCCACAGGTTGACTGTGTATTGTGTGAAGAAGTCCTTCCTTTTGTTTGTTTTAAACTTGCTGCCTATTAATTTCATTGCCTGACCCCTCGTTCTTGTGTTATGTGAAGGAGTAAATAACACTTCCTTCTTCATGTTCTCCACACCAGTCAAGATTTTATAGACCTCAGCTGATCCCCCTTAGTCGTGTCTTTTCCAAGCTGAAGAGTCCTTCTTTTTAATCTTTCCTCCTATGGAAGTTAATCAATTTTGTTGCCCGTCTCTGTACCTTTTCCAATTCTAACATATCTTTTTTTAAGAGCGGGTGACCATAAATGCACACAGTATTCAAGGCCTGCGTGAACCATTGATTTATATAATGCCATTATGATATTTACTGGCTTACTATCTCTCCCTTTCCTAATGGTTCTAAACATTCTGTTCGCTTTTTTGACTGCCGCTGCACATTGAGTGGATGTTTTCAGAGAACTATCCACAGTGACTCCAAGATCTCTTTCTTGAGTGGTAACAGCTAATTTAGACCTCATCATTTTAAATGTATAGTTGGGGTTATGTTTTCCAATGTGCATTACTTTGCATTAATCCACACTGAATTTCATCTGCTATTTTGTTGCGCAGTCACCCAGTTTTGTGAGATCTCTTTGCAGTCTGCTTTGGACTTAACTATCTTGAGTAATTTTGTATCTTCTGCAAATTTTGCCACCTCACTGTTTACCCCCTTTACCTGTTTACCCCTTTGTGTGTGTGTGTGTATGTGTATATATACTATATGCAATATATGGTTGTGTGTAAGATATGTGCAACACATCTAAATAGCCATTTCACTGAGATATATGTAGCTATGATGGTTTCGATCTTAAATGTAAGAAGGTGTAGAGCGCTGAGATCTTTCAGCTAGAGGTGGGTGAATAGCTGATTTTTTTTCAGTTACACTCACAATACAAACAATACACAGACACACACAAAAATTATCAAAACCCTTTGACTTGAGACCTAAAAAATCTATTTGCTATCCTAGGGCTCTTTGCCAACTGCCATTTTGGTAAACTCACCTGTTTTTTTCTCAGCCATTGCTAGCAACTGAATGGCTAAACAAATAGTTTGAACTAAAGTTTCAGGTGAGTTGTCCTGTGCCTGAAGACAGGCTGACCAGTGACTTTGCCAACAGTAGTATAAAACTACTGCATTAACTGCCAACATCTCAAAGAAAATATGCATCTCTCTCTGTATGTCACAGAGACTTTATATTCATAATTTCTTTGTGATTTTTCCCTAATCTAAAATAAAAGTCGTCTCAACTGAACCTACATGTTCTGTTCCTTGGGCATCAGGACACTGTGCTGTAAAGGGTTAAGTTCTAGCAGGAAGATTAAAGCTGCCCCACAACCACATCCTTCCAAAAGCTCTGCAGTGCCACACCTCCTGGTTAGGGTCACAGAGTCTCAGTGTATGTCTACACTACAGCTGTGCTGCTGTAGTGCAGTGGGTAGACACTTCCTACAGCATCTGAAGGGATTTTTTTCCATTGATGTGGTTAATCTCCCTCTCTGAGAGGTGGTAATGAGGTCAATGGAAGAATTCTTCTGTTGACCTCGCTGCATCTACAGTGGGGGTTAGGTCAACCTAACTATGTCGCACAGGGCATGACATTTTTCACAGCCCGGAGCAATGTCTCTTGGCCAAACTAATTTTTAGGTGCACACCAGGCATCGGACACATACAGACAGGAAGGCGCCGCAGAGCCTGGGACAGAGAATGCAGCGATGCTAGATTCCAGCAGCAGCAGCAGTACCACATTTGCCTTATAAGTGATTTCTTGTTGGTAGTTAAATACATTTATCATCATAACACCTGCCTCAGTCATCACTGAAATAGCACAGACATGGGGGCATACTCGTCCAGGAGAGAGAAAATAAACCAACATTTTGACTACCCACCGTGACTTGTTTTTGCCCAGGGTGTCCATCAGGCTGCTGCACCTATTGCAGGAAAGCGTGGGCTCTCATTCACCCACTCATTCTGCCCCATACAACCCAGGCAGGAATTGACTCTCTGGGGTTATGTTTTTTTTTTCACCGATAGCTCCCGTTCCAAGCTTGGAGGTCCTGTGGCCTCCTTTCTTTTCCCGACAGCTGCAGCAGGGTTACCACACCTCCACACACACACAATCTCCTTTCATTTGCCCTTGCAGCTGAAACTGTCTCCTGGGGGACACTTGTTTCCAACTTTCAGCTAAACACCTGCTTAAGTCCCATGTGCTTTGCCAAGCGGGGGTGGAGTTACTCGTGTGCCCAAATGTAAGCATGTGCTTTGCTGAATCAGAGCCTAAAGATGGGGCTATTGTAAGCAAGTCCCGGTCAGACAGGGGTGGTGCTTTTTCATTTTACTTTCCTCTGAGCAGTGAGTGGGAGCCATCCTAGTGGTACATGCAAAGGTGTTAGTTATGTATGTGTGAGCAATGAGTTTGGTATACAAGTGTAGGAAAAGTTGCTTGGTGTTCGGTAAGAAGAAGACTCCCCAGCGCGTTCCCGACGAATACCGCTTGCATAAGTTAGTGCTGGCCAGAGTCTGTTCTAAACCCAGCCTTCGATGCATAGGCATTGACTCCATGGGTGCTTCAGGGCTGGACCATCCATGGAAAGAAAAATAGCGGGTGCTTAGCACCCACCTGCCAATCAGCTATTCAGCCGGCCTCACCAAGTAGCTGTTCAGCAGCAGGCAGGCGGCATTCCAGGGAGGGGGCGGGAAGCGGTGGAGCGAAGGCGGGGTCTCGGGGGATGGGCAGGAAGCGGCAGAGTGGGGGTGGGAAGAAAGAGTGAGGGTGGGGCATTGGGGGAAGGGGTCGGGCAGGAAGAGGCGGAGCATGAGTGGGGTCTTGGGGAAAGGGGCAGAGTGGGGGCAAGGCCTCAGAGCGGCACAGGGGCACGGTACCCGCCCAGAAAAATGAAAGTCTTCCACGTAGCTTGTGTCAGAACGGAACAACTGGCAAAATCCTGAGATGTGAAAGGGAGAAAAATCCCATCCCTGGGCCCTGTCCTTCTGTAGCCCTGGCTACCATGGGCTCTTGGCCCCCCGAGGCTCAGAACACCCTCAGTGAGGCCAGTCCGTGTTAGGATACTCAGGGTACTTTTGATAGACGAGAAGATTGAAGCACGGGACAATTAAGAGCCCAGTGAGGATCGCACTTCTTGAGTGTCCTGAAGTCTATGGCAGAACTGCATATGAAACCCAGATCTCCTGCTTCCTGGCCCCTATGTCTTAACCACAAGCCTATTAAGCTAATGGGCATTAGTGTTGGATTTTTCCCAAAGGAGTGTTTATTTTGTCGTGCGGTTAACAGCTCCATATTGTATTACTCTCTGCCCTTGCTGTATCGGCATCCTATACACCTCCTGCTCTGCAACTCTTTATCCTCCCCTCTTGGGTTTCAGTCTTCGCTGAGATGCCGAAGAGCACAGTATCTCTCCTGCCATAGGAACGAGGTTTGCAAGGGGAGACGGGGGTTGATCTGGGAAGAGAGTAGGAGGCAATTGAAAAAAGTAGAGAAGCAAAAGAAAAGTGAATCAGAGGGGCGCAAGCTAAAAGAAGAGATTGAAATTGTGTTGATTTGACTCCTGATACCTCGGAGACTGTCTCCACTATGCCTATTAAAATGGATCATTTGCATTTTAATGCCCATTTAAACAAACCGACTATTGGAGATTACAATACAGAGCTTTGCTAAAAAAGCAAGCGTTGATAGCATCGTCCACGTTCCAAGGAAACACTGAGCACACACACACACAAAAAGCAGCTGAGGAGTTTTAAAATTACATGGTTTGCAACCTCTATAAAATCACTTCTGACTCTGCACTTCTGATGCTTTGTCACTTTTTCATAGTCATTCTGGATTCAGTTTTGCAGAATTTTTTTCAGCAAAAAGGTCACAGAGAACCTGGAAAATAGCCCCATTGTCATAGACTAAAGGAGGTGAACAAAGAGTAATGAGATTGGGCTAATATAGTCCTAGTGTGAACCTGCTAAACTCGGTGGGGTTGTGCCCGTTTTCAGCAAGGCTGAGTTTGACCCTACAGACCCATACTGCTTTACAAATATTAGCTAATCTTCAGTCAGTATCATTGCCTCCTTTTACAGATGGGGCAAACCCCAAGTACAGAGGTGAATTGACAGGCCGAAGGTTGCACAGCACATCAATAGCAGAACCTAGACTAGAACTCAGGACTGCAAAATCCAGCACTGGGGACCCCTCCAAGACTAGAAGCAAGTGCCAACTCCCCTAGAACCACTTGGGGAGCCCCTGCTGTCCACTGGGGAACCCCACCTGTCCCCTGGGAGAAAGCGTCGCTTTTTCTTCCTACAGGGTCACTAGATACCAGACCAGACCTGTCACTAGTCCAGGACTGGATATGGACCATCCCAGACTGGTGTGATTTTGAAGTGGTGGGAATTACATACTGAACAGGGAAAAGAAGGCAATGTTTTGTTAGTTAGCTGGTTGATTCTGCTTTTAAATGGCAGCTGTGCGGAGCTACTCAGCGGTCTGAAATATTACAATCAGTCCCAGGGCAGAAGGGTTAGAGCGCAGGGTAATCAGTCAGATGAACAGTTTATCACATGGATTCTGCCATGTGTCACGTGAGCCTGTAAGTTATCACACAGCCATCACCTCCCCCTACATCCCCCGGGGAAGGGCAGCAAAGAGACTCAATAGAGAAAGAATCAGCTGCTCTCTTGAGACGTCTTTAGTTTCACTGAGAATTGGGGAATATGAAATAATCAACAGGGGAGCAATGCACTGACTTACGGCTGCCCCTTAGAACGGTTTACCTAGCACAGTGGTTTTTCAGTCTTTTTTTATTTGTGGACCCCTAATAAATTTCGAATGGAGGTGCAGACCCCTTTGGAAATAGACATACTCTGCAAACCCCCAGGGTTGCAAACCACTGACCTAGCATGACAGCTGTACCTTCTATCCAGCTCTTTCTGTTGTTGCAGAGGTGCATGCTTTAGCCAAAGGACTGAGGGTTACGTTTTTGTTAGCCCGGCCAAATGCAGAATGACAAACTATTGTGATGGTGCCATGATTCAAAATTGAATCGCCAGATTCAATTCAAAGTTCAGGCTTGTCCTAAGACCCATTAAATGCCGGTGCAGCTTTGACTTCAAATATACATTGCCTAATGTGGGATACTTCAGCGTGTCCTTAATTAAACCCAACCTGGGTGAGACACAGCATTCTGCAGCTTCACTGCAGCCTCGTCCCAGCGTAGCCTGCATGTGAAACCCCTGCTGCTGACTGTTGGGATAAAACGGAGAGAAATCAAGGCGACCAGGAACCATTCCAACCATGTAGCAACACCGCCACCTTGAGGAACTCCCATTTGGAGACTAGCAAGACAAGGATGATGTCCGGGGAAAGATACTTATAAAGAGCCAGATCTTTGCCGCTTCTGGGTTTGAGGGGGAGGTCCTGCATCAGTCAGCAAGGGTCTTCATCTGAACAGATTGCCTCTCCCTGGTAAAATGTGCTATGGATAGAAAGAATTCAGTAAACAGGAACGCACTGGTTGAATGTTAGGGAAGGAAGGTTGGCCGTGTGGCTCGCTGTGTGGCCTCGGACAAGCCACCTCCTCTCTCTGCATAGGCCCCTGCACCTGGTGGGAACGTTAGTCCACACAACCACTGTGTGGTACAGTATTAACTTTCCTGTGGCTAATGTCCTGAGATCTCAGCCCCACTCCCACCCAGCTTCTCCCCACTTGCAGATTGCCAGACCCACTGAGAACCATCCACAAGGTTAGGGAAGGCGGGAAAGGCTGTTGACCCCACATGTGGAAGAGGACACACAGAAGGCCCCCTGCAAGCATGGACCTGCCTCTATATTCCTGAGTGGAGTTCTGATCCCACACAGTCCTTTACCCAAACAAGCAGCCCCCCTGACACCAATAGGCACATTTACCTGTCTCCTGGGTTTGTATCCTGAATGTCTTTGTTGTTATACACGGTCTGTACAGTTCACAATGCCAAAAACAATAGGGACAGGGTCCTACAGTGAAGCAATTCCAGAAGGGACAGCCACCCAGGACTATATCTAGACTTACTTCCAGCTTTCTTAGACTCCAAGGGACCACTGTGATCATCTGATCTGACCTCCTGCATAACTTCATGGAGTTAATGCTTGTTTGAACTGGAGCAGACCTTTTGGGAAAGCATCCAATCTCAGTTTTAAAATGGCCAGTGATGGGGAATCCCCCACGACTGTTGGTAAATTGTTCCAGGGGCTAATTACCCTCACTGTTAAAAATGTGCACCTTAATTCTCATCTGAATTTATCTAACTGCAATTTCCAGCACTGGATCTTGTTATACCTTGGTCTGCCAGACGGAACACCCTTCTACTGTCAAACAACTTGAACAGCGTCCTTTTAACAGCCGGTGACACCTTTTGTCTGCCGGATCGTGGTTTAGAAGCTCTTTGGGGGCAGAAGCTGTCTCTGACTCCATGGATACACAGTGCCTAGCAGAACGGGTCCTCCTCCAGGGGGCCTCATTGTGAATAATAACAAATAATTACAACTCACTAGCCACTTTGCTAAAGCAGAGAATGAAGAAAGGAGAGCCCCTGCAAAGAGCCGGGGGTGGGGGGATATCCCAGCTGTCTCCTGTCCCCAAATGGATGCACATTTCAGGACACAAACATTTGAAAAGGCTTGTCAGTTCTTCTGTAGTGCACCACAAGAGGAAGCTAAAGGTAGCTCAGAAATACTATGTGTCATCCTTCAGCTGCAACCAACTCCCCTCCCGAGAGCTGCTGTAGTCGAGGCAACATGTGGAATGTTGCCACCTAGTGCCAAAGGACATGAACGGTGAATACATCAACGGCCCTGTTGTGCTAAGTGCTGATAAACATAGAGGGACTCAGTCCCGGCCATGAAGAATTTACAACCTAAGGCAGAGGTCCCCAAACTGTGGCGGGGCGTGGAGGACAGTTTCAGGGGGGGTGGGGGGGTGGACAGCCTCCATAGGGTGCAGGGAGGGAGCACTACCCAGCCCCACTCTGGCCCTGCCCCCAGCCCCATGCCTCAGCCCCTGGCCACAGCTCCGTTCCCGACCCCAGCCGCACCCACAGCTGCGGCCCCAGCCTCGGCCCTCTTACCCCTGTCCGCTCTCCCCGCCCCCCGGCACCAGCCATGGCCCTGGTCCCGGGGAGACATGGATGGGGTGGGGGGGGGCATGACCATGAAAAGTTTGGGGACCCCTGATCTAGGGAGTAGATACTGCCACATCCATGCAAGGGAGTAAGAAGGCCCCTTGTACCTTCCATGCAGGCTACCTGGACCTGGGGTTTGGCCATGCAGGAGTAAGCATGGCTAATGCCTACTTACTCCCTCAGTGGAGTGGATGGTTGGGAAAAGGCTGGAGACTTAGTTTCACCTTGTTCCACGCTTGCCAACACAGCTGAGCCAGTGCCAGGAGCATCCCGAGATCGCTGCTGTTTTTGGCCAGCAGCAAATTGCTCATCACCCCATCCCACCACCAAAACGGAGTGACAAAGGAGGTGTTTCCCCAGGCACAGTTTACTCACCATCCCTAGCCAAAGGTGCGGTCTGGCCTGTCACTTGTTGGGCGTCTCAGCCTCATTTCTGCCCTAACAGATTTACTGCAGACAATCCACTTGACCTACCTCGAGAATGAAATTCGTTGGGTCCAAATGAGACAAGCCTTGAAAGGTTTAAGGGGAAAAAGCTTATTGGCTTGTTATCTTAATACAACGGCGGCATTAACGTCTGACATTTACCACCAGCAGTCGTTCTAATACGACGATATTTGCAGGATTCCTTCTCTGAGTGTAGGAAATCCCGCAAATACCAAAGGGGCAACAAATGTCATAATTTTAATGGCAAGTGTCTTCCCATCCATTTTACTTTCATGTCCTGCTTTTATATTAAAACAGGCATAGCTCCTTGGAAGTCATTCTATAAAACCATTATTGGTGAGAGGTAGTTAGGCCAGTGGCTAAGGCAACGGATTAGGGCTTAGAAATCCTTGATTCTAAGCCTGACTCCACTGGTGACTTTGGGGAAAAATCACATTGTCTCTTTCCCCAATGCCACCACCCTTTGTCTGTTCCGAGAGTAAGAGATGGGCTGTGCCCCAAAGAATTTACAATCAGGCTGCACGATGCCAGCACAACAGACCTTGATCTCAGTCAGCGCTACTATAATAATAATCCTTGCAAGGGCAAGAATTCTGTACGGTTGCTTTAGTGCAGGTTCATAGATTCATACATTGTGAGGCAGAGGGGACGACTGTGATAATCTAGTCTGCCTTGCGTACCACAAGCCACAGAACTTCCCCGAATTACTTCCTGGTTGAACAAGAGCAGATCTTTTAGACAACAGCCAATCGAGATCTAAAACTTGCCAGTGATGGCGAACCCAGGAGAGCCCTTGGTAAATTGTTCCAGTGATTAATTACCCTCATTGTTGCAGGTGCGTCAGTAACATTGGTTTTGTGTAATGGGTTCACCCAAATTCGGTCCACTTACCCCCAAAATAGTTTACAAAGTGTGGATGTGTATCGTTCAGTAGCCTGCTTCTTTAACACAGGAATTTATTGGGGGAGGAGGGGGCCAAACCCGCCACAATTGTTTTAATGCAATGTGTGCATGTCATGAAACTGTTCTTTCATAGCTGGCTGGCTGGTTTCCGCCCTGGCTATAATGGTACTGTCTTGTACAGTGTGAGTCTGTGTGTTTCGCTAACCATGGGGTGCTGCAACCGGGCTACTGCCAACCAATAGTCTAACCACATTTACGCCACTGAAATTTGGTTTTGTCGGAGAAGCCATTAGAAGGCAAGAGCGCCATGCAGCTAAGCAACTGTTTTATACCACTGCAAAATCACATCAGTCTCTGGGTTTAACAGCCCTGAGCGATCGCAGGCGGGCTGTGGGAATGCTATCGAAAGCCAAGGTGTTAGTGTTACCAGCAGTATTTTAAAATGCTGGCCAGCATTTCTCTTAACCTCTGAGCCGATGACTGTAACACGCACCCCCTCTCCCAACGGAAGGAGGGTCTGTTTTCTATTTTTCACAGAAAAGCAGCTTGGAATGTCACTATTTTCTGCCCTTCTCCATTTGATGATTTGGCTCTGTGCCTCCAGCTCCAACAGGTACACAATCCGGACGGGGTTCTGTGACTGGAAGTTACTGTAGGGAAGCAGAACTTTCCCTTGGGTGGTGACAGGGTTCCCTCCCCACTCTGAACTCTGGGGTACAGATGTGGGGACCAGCATGAAAAACCCCCTAAGCTTATTTCTACCAGCTTAGGTTAAAAACTTCCCCAACGCACAAATCCTTTCCTTGTCCTTGGATGGTATTGCTGCCACCATCAAGTGATTTAGACAAAGATTCAGGAAAAAGGACCTCTTGGAGTTCCTGTTACCCCAAAATATCCCCCCAAATCCCTTCACCCCCTTTCCTGGGAAGGCTTGAGAATAATATACCAAACAATTGTCTTTAATAAAAGTACAGACCAGACCCTTTATCTTTAGGACACTAAAATCAATTAGTGTCTTAAAAGGAGAACTTTATTATAAAGAAAAAAGTAAAAGAAGCACCTCTGTAAACTCAGGATGGAAGGTAATTTTACAGGGTAATAAAAAGATTTAAAACACAGAGAATTCCCCTCTATGCTCAACTTCAAAGCTACAAAAACAGGAATAAACCTCCCTCGTAGCATAGGGAAAATTCACAAGCTAAAACATGAGCCAGCACCCAAGCACTAAACCCCCAACCAAAATTAGACTGTGTTATGGTCCATTGGAGACTAGATTATTATGTGCTCCAGGCAGAGGTGCACCAGTGCCCAAGGCCCCTGTGATGGCAGGGAAATGATTGAGCTATACCCAGATAATCTTGGCAAGTGACCTACACTCACCTGCTGCAGAGGAAAGTGAAACCTGCCTATGGTCACTGCCAATCAGGCATAGAATCATAGAATATCAGGATTGGAAGGGACCTCAAGAGGTCATGTAGTCCAAATGTCTGCTCAGAACAGGACCAATCTCCAGACAGATTTTTGCCCCTGATCCCTAAATGGCCCCTTCAAGGATTGAACTCACAACCCTGGATTTAGCAGGCCAATGCTCAAACCACTGTGCTATCTCTCCCCCCTAAAAAAAGGGTGATATATCTATCCGATAGGACTGGAAGGTCATCAAGTCTAGCCCCCTGCCTTCACTTGCAGGACCAAGGACTGATTTTGCCCCAGATCCCTAAGTGAGCCCCTCAGGGATTGAACTCACAACCCTGGGTTTAACTTACATGGGAGAAAAATTCCTTCTCAACCAGGCCTATGGCAAACAGCTAGACTCTGAGCACGTGAGCAAGAGCCAGCCTGCTGGGCACCTGAAAGAGACAAAATGCTTAGTGCCACCTCAGAGCCCTGGCCTTTCCCGCCCAATGGCCCATCTCCAGCCATTGACTTAATTAAACAAGTCGCGGGAGGCTGTTCCATGCATACACGGTAGGACGCCTGGAGCCAAGACTGGTTGGCCCACATAATCTATACAGTACACACCATATCGCATACAGCTCATGCAATTTAAGCCCTGCAGCCGCCACAGAAATCAACGTAACCTTTCCCTCATGCCTTTCTTAGGGGTCCGTGCTCCCCTCGAGGTAACTGATCAATCCCAGTTATGCGAGTGCCACGTACACCCAGACATTCAGGGAGAAAACATCCCCAGGAATGAATAGCTTCTTGATGGTCCCTCCTTTAGATCTAGCGGGAGCTCAGCGCGGCCGAAGAGGTAGCGCGTCCAAGGGGGGAAGAAGAAAAGTCGTTACACATGGAACCAGCTTTGTAAAAGCCCAACAGTTTAGAATTTAAAGCTTTTTTTAAAAAGCTGCCCTTTAAATTTTGATGACTCAATAAATCTAAGGCAGAATTACTCAAAAGTAGATGTTAACCAGGCCTTTAACTCGGTGGATTTAGCAGGAAGAAGTGGGGGAGGGGTGGGGGAATTAAAAAAACCTTAGAGCAATCAACAGACTTAGCTGAGCTGTTTTATTGGTAACTTCGTTTCTGAGCGGCGATAAATCCTGGGCTTAATCTGTAGAGCAGAGTTGCAGGAAAACGGGCTGTCAGCGGAAAGTTGGTGCAGAAGCCTCAAATGAGCTGAGCCACTTAGGCTGCTGGCCGTGTGCCTCCTGCCACATGCTCGCTCCACTCGGGCTAGCAGGCTGAAAATAACAGCGTGGCCATTGCGGCACCGTCTAGCCACCTGAGTACAAGCCCACCTGGCCCCCGGGGCCAAGCTCAGATCGCAACGCCCATGCTGGTATTTTTAGCACACTAGCGCAAGCAGAGCTAGCGTGTGTCCGTCCCGCCTGGCTGTGAAGGCACGCGCCAACTGCAGTGGAGCTATATACCCTTAGCCATACGGCACAGCCCTCGCTAGTTTGCCTGTCTAGAGCTCTGGGGCGTGTAACCGTGCTGTCTGAGGTTGTGATCCCACACGCTTTGGACCTGATCAGTACTTGGATGGGAAAGCTTAAAATGCTCCAGGATACACTGTCCTCTCTTTAGGGTGGCTCCACCTGCAGAGCATCCTCTAACAATGCATCAGTGCAGCTGCTCAGTCCAGCCTCTCAGGATATAATGTAAAATCTGGTTGGTAAAGATCTTGCAACTCTTTTTGCATCTGTTAACTCCACTCATCTGCCCAAATTCTGGCCAAATTCCATTCTGTCTCCCTGAATTCCTCCTCCGGTTTCAGTGGAATACAATATTCCACTATTATTCTCCACTTCCTGTTCTGAACTCTCAAGCAGTGTTGATAGCCAGCCATTGTGTTCCAGGCCAGAGGTGGCTGTACTATCGTGGTGAATGTCATAGTGACATAAATGTACAGACTGATACACACGCTATACTATGGCTCCATCCATGATCACGCTGACTCAGTAGCTAAGGGGGCATCCTGCATGTAGAGATCATAATTGGTAATGATGGTGAAGTCCTTCTGAGTATGATGAATGTAAATTTTCTGCTCACCAAGTTCATATTTGTCAGGTTATTTTCCTTTTTGTCTCTGTGTCTCACCCTGTTCTTCCAAAATTTGCTGCTTCTGAGTTCCTGTGTGTTTAATTAGTGTCTATCCTGCTCCATTAGATGCGGCTTCTTTAGCTTGTAAATCTCTCTGTGGGTTGACTGCAGTATAATTTCTTCTTCAGCTAATATAGGGCATACAGGGCATCTTATACACCAGCACTTCCAGAAGTTTTAGTGCTTTGATCAAATGCTTTTATACTGCATTTTTAAACAACGATATGCCGATGAGCTATTGATTACAATGGGATCTTGCATTCTGAAGACAATGAGCCAGAACCTCTGCTGACGTAAATTGATCTGGCTTCAGAGACTTCAGTGAAGCTTTGCTGATTTATATTAGCTGAGCATCTGGTCCAGTACACAGTAATATTGCCTCATGCACTCATAACTCTTCTCGTTTTTATAGCGTCGCATTGCACAGATCGCAACATGCTTTGCAAATGGAAATTAGGCCTCACAACCCCCTCAGGTCAACTTCATTTTGCAGATGGGAGAACCAAGGTGCAGAGGGGTGAAAACTGGCTGCTAGTTTCAGGTGTCCTGCCTGAGACATCAAAGACTATCGCACCCAAGATTAGTGGCCCCTTTGGGTGTATTAGCATTAAGGCCAGCCTGGTATGCATGTGTGCTGAGCACACAGCCATTCCTACTGATGTCAGCTGGGGGCCTTGGGTGTTCAGAACTTCTAAAAGTTAGGCCCTTCGGTGTCTCAAGGGGACCACCAAAAAATATAGAGGCACCCAAAGTTAATGCCCTCTTTTGAAACGTTCAGCTTCAGTGGGAGAGCCAGGAACAACCCAAAGCTGCTAATTCTGTGCTTGAACAACAGATCATTCTCCTTCTCTCTCCTCCCCATGTGCTGCATGTTAACAATATGATGGTGGTTTGTACGTCCTCACATATGTAGCATGAGCGTTGCTGTATATGCAACAGTTCACCTATGCCAAGTAGGTGTGTCTATCCAAATGTGGTCTTCTCCTGAGGTCTTTTCCTGCAGGACATTAATAGATGGTAGAGAAGAGCTCATTCAGACCCCGGATTACATAATATAGAATAATTACCCAGGGTCATGGTGGATTCTCCATCACTGGCAATTTGTAAATCAAGAGTGGATTTTTTCGCAAAGGTTGGCTCTAGGAATTATTTTCGGGAAGTTCTCTGGGTTGGGTTATACAGGAGGTCAGACTGGATGATCACAATGGTGATCCCTTCTGCTCTTGCCATCTATGAATCTATAATATAAAATTAATTAATATAATATAATTAATTTACATAATGTAATATAAAGTATAATTAATGAGAATTGAACAATAACATCAAAATGAAATGTTTTGACCTTATCAGAATGAAATAGTTTGGAATATTTTGTTTCATGACAAATTCTGACATTTTTTCCCCATCTGGGACAACACCAGATTTTGGAATCTCTGAGTTTCCCATGCAACGGAAATTCCATTTTTTAGCCAACTCTACCATACAATAATTCACATCTGCCACTTTGTTTCACAAGGCCTTTTAAGTCAGGCACCAGTCTATGCTGAGACTCAACCCTGGCTGACAAAAGCAATGGCTGTGTCAGGTAACCTGAAGGCACATTCCTATGAGCAGGGCTCCAGCCACGACAATGAACCAGGACGCCCAAGTGTTTGAGGGGGGTTGTGTGCCCTTTGCACACCTGCTCTTTTCAATGTGCTCTCACTACCCCTGCATTGCAACGCAGGTACTTTGGCGTGCAATTAACCCATCTGCACATGCAGATCCTGTGAACTGCCCATACCAAAGGATGTCCCTTTAAGAATTTGGGACTGGAAAGTACATACAACCAAGACACACAACACAAGGGCCTGAAGGACATCTTCAGGGAGGAAAGCAATACAGTTCAGCACCAGCTATGGAAGGGTTTCCCAGCCGACCCCATGGAGCATCAGGAAGACGTTTGTTTTTACAGTAGGATTATTTATGACAAGTGAAGTGTGCCGTAAACACAGGGACGTAAGAGGCTCTGCAGATAGAATAAGATGCTTCTCAGATGGCTGCTCTGTCTCCACCGAGCTAATTGCCTCATAAATTGGTTTTATTCTGCTGGCTGAGGCTAACCTCCCCCTTTAAAGTTAATAACAGGACTCAAATTGTTTTGGACTTGGTGCTAGCCAAAGAAGCTGCCGAGGGAGTCCAGAGGGGCCAGACGACGCCTCAGCAGCTTGGTTGCTCAGTGACAACCAATGGGCGTGCTTATGGAGGCTGGGTTTCCGTTTCATAGAATCATAGAATATCAGGGTTGGGAGGGACCTCAGGAGGTCATCTAGTCCAACCCCCTGCTCAAAGCAGGACCAATTCCCAACTAAATCAGCTGGCCTGGACTGCAGAGGGACAATATAGTCTGCAAATGAGAAAAATGACTGTGCTGTCAACCGGCCCTATCCTGTAGGCGGACTTGCATGTTCTCAGTGACTATACAACCAGATACAGATAGCCACTGCCAATCGCTGCCAGCAGAGGGCGCCCTGGCTCAATGGTAGTTGAGGGCAGCTGACATCTAACTGGACCGAGTCCAATGATTGAATGACTAGCAGGGGTGATGACAGCTATATTGATAGAGACACAGAGTTCAGAACCAGGTGGAAGCACATTAGGCTCAATACAGGCATAACCGGATGGAAATCTCTGGCCCGTGCTATGCAGGAGGCCAGACTAGATGGTCCAATGGTTCTTTCTGGCCTTGAAGTCTAGGAGTCAGCCTAAATTTGAGAGCATTTGGATTCAGGCCAGGCCTCAAATTTTATTCTGATCATACCCGAAAATGTTTTAAGTTGTCCTCTGCCAGCTGCTTCATTTCCTGCTCAAACCTGTGCTGACGTGGCCCTGAAACCCAGGCTGGAAACATGGTAAAATGCAGCACATAGCATTAGGTCTACCATCAAGCGGCTGGGTGCTAGAATTAACGTTGCCAATTAGCAGAGCACCTTCTCCATAACCATCAGGGCGGGTGCAAGGTAGTTTCATGCCCTAGGCCTGTGTCAGCTCTTCACCCCCACCCCCCTCTGCCCTGAGATGCCCCCCGCCCCCACGGCAGTTCCCCCCTCTGCCCTGAGGCGCCCCCCCTCCCCCCCCCGCAGCAGCTGCCCCCGGTCTGAGGAGTCATGCGGCAGCTCTCCGCCCCAGCTCACCTCTGCTCCGCCTCCTCCCCGAGCACGCCGTCATCACTCCACTTCTCCCGCCTCCCAAGCTTGCGGCTCCAATGTTTAAAAACTCCCCATTAGTCTGGCTCTGCAGCACCAGGGCAGGTTACCATTGCTAGGCTGGTCTTGGCTTCCACCCTACTGCAGAGGGCTCATTTACGGGTAATCGGATGAAATCTAGGGGTGGGCCAATGCCACAAATTCCTCTCCACGCCCAAGTTTCCTCAGAGTTCAGTGGTGCTTGGATCTGGTTTACCCCTGGGCGGGAAACCTTTAGCACAGAGGTCCCCAATGCAGTGCCCGCGGGCACCATGTCGTCTGCTGGGGCGTCTAAGTGTGCCCGCGTACTGGCCGGCAGACGAGCATCCGCCAAAATGCCACCGACAAGCAACATCATCCAGGGGCATTGCCGACTAAATGCTGCCGGTTTTCGGCGGCAACACCTCTGGATGACGCTGCTTGTCAGCGGCGACTCCTATTGATGTTGCCGCTTGTCAGCAGCATTTCGGTGGATGCTCGTCCGCTGCCATGGTCCTCCGTGGCTCGTCGTCTGGCACCCAGAAAAAGGTTGGGGATCACTGCTTTAGCAGATTTCAAAGAAAATTGTTGGAGACCTGAACTCCCAGTCCCAACTGTGAATTTCAAAGGGTCACGTCATCTCCTCGCACTGCATCCCAGTGAATTCTCTGATGATGCTGGGCTTAATTAAATAGAAATATGAAGCAAGTAAGTAAGGGCAATTAGATGGAAATGCAGCGTTACAGGGTGTGAATGCTGATTACCCTAATAATAGACAATAATGCAGTTTACGGGAGTTAAATGGTTTGTTTAATGGATGGAATGGCCTACAGTATATAATATATAAAGTACTTAACAATAAACATTTAATTACTAACTTCACTTCTGTTTTTCTTCAATGTGCAGAACAAAGTGGTTAATAAAAGAGTCGCCAGATTGGAGTAATTTATGCCCCTGTAAAAACAAATCTGCATATCTGACGGGCAACAGCAAGTCAATGTCTGCTCCTGGGAGATTCTAGAAAGCATGCAATGGACTCACAGACACATACATGAGCCCAGGGAAATAAAGCTGAGCTATGTTAAAAAGGAACATGGCTTAAACCAGTATCCTGCCTTCTACATGGTCAGCACCAGATGGTTCAGAGAAAGATGCAAGAAGACCTGTAGTAGGCAGTTATGGGACACCTGCCTCCATGGAAAGGTTCCTTCTTACTTCCATTAATGGGAATCCCTGAATTTCACACACTCCTTGAAGTCAGACATTCAAGTCAGACTCACCATGGGCTTTTCACAACGGTCTCGTCTGGCCTTGGAATCTATGAATCTCTGTACTCAGGTAAAGAGCTAGCAGCTTTATTGAATCCCTCCACCTTGGTTGGAGGTCTACACAGCAGTGACTAAACACTGCATCGGTTCACAAAATGGGCCTTCTACAACTCCGGAAATGGTTGGTGGGTGGCTGGTTCTGTTTCACTTGTTGTCAAGCCCTAAGCCAGGAGCAAGGAGGGGAGCGCCACTGGACACGACATGAGGGCAATCGTCAGTGAGACTGCCACAAGATTGTGGTTGAAATGAGACTACCAAGCAGCACAGAAGTCACACAGGCAAGTTGGTCTGATGGTGGGTGTTGGTCTGAAATGTAAGCAGGAAAAAGGCGAGTCTTTGGCTTGGTTGTCGAAGCAAAAGTGAGCTGCTAGCCAAAAAAAGCTAGGATAAAAGACAGCTGATGTCGAGCGGGGAGTGTTGTTACAGTCCTCAACAGTGGAGAAGCCCCGCTCACCGAGCTGTTTATTTCATGCAATGGGTTATGCAGCACTGATCACAGAACATCAACAGATGCAGCTAAATTTTAATATCTCTCATTCCGCTCTCTCCTATCAAAGCTTCTTTATCCACCCCATGATCACATGGTCCATTGGGTGGAAGAGCCAGGGCCCGGGTGATAACATGCACTTGACTCCAGCAACGCACAATCGTTCCAATTTGATGTGCATGAGGAAAAAACATGGCAATTGCCAACCTCGGCCAGCAGGGGGTGGGGCAAGGAGCTAGCTCCCTTCTTAATTTAATTCTACCTTCACTAGATCTGCAGGGGATCCCTGGTCCAAACTCTCAGAGAGTGGAGGGGTGTTTGAAGTTTAATTGTATTAAAGCAA
The DNA here is from genome assembly GCF_020497125.1 of Mauremys mutica. Classification (NCBI taxonomy): domain Eukaryota; kingdom Metazoa; phylum Chordata; order Testudines; family Geoemydidae; genus Mauremys; species Mauremys mutica. The sequence goes on along the minus strand of NC_059081.1, from coordinate 5,410,143 downwards.
ATACTGGTATTATTGAACTGCTGTGTTACCAGAGGGAATTAGGCACCTAGGCCTTTTTGAAAACCCCGCTAGGCACCTCTCTGCATTTTTAGGTGCCTAAATCCCATTAAAAATCTGGCTCCTGGTTCCCAGCCAGCTCTGCCATCTTCCCAGCCAGATGCTCCAGCACTGGAGTCTCCTAACTGAACGATCAATGAGACATTGTCCATAGCTAGCATCAACAGTCCAAGGCAGTGGTGGGCCGCACGTGGCCCGTTACGGTAACCCGCTGGTGGGCCACCAGACAGTTTGTTTCCATTGACCTTCCACAGGCATGACCGCCCGCAGCTCCCGATGGGCAGGGTTTGCCGTTCCTGGCCAATGGGAGCTGCAGGAAGCGGGGCCAGCATGTCCCTGTGGCCCGCGCTGCTTCCCGCAGCTTCCATTGGCCGGGAACGACAAACCCTGCCCATTGGGAGCTGCGGGCAGCTGTGCAAATGTAAACGAACTGTCTGGCAGCCCACCAGCGGATTACCCTGACGGGCCGCATGTGGGCCACAGGTTGCCCACCACTGGTCCAAGGAGCACAGGCCACATTAACTGCCAGTCAGGAGCTAATTCATCACAGGCACTTCCTGCATCCTGCGTCCTGCCTTGTTATGTATGGACAGTATGGTGCACCGCGTGGACTGATAACCCAGCCCCTCGCGGGTTTGATTCAGGCCATCACCAAGGAAGATGGCGTAGTGGGAAAAACCACAGTGTGCTTGGTTTGGGCCAGAAGTCATGAGGCCAAACTCTTTCGGCAGCAGCCCTGACTCTGGGGAAGGCCCCTCTGCAAAGAGGGGAATCACTCAGACTTGTGGCTATTTACTCCTCTCTCTTCCACATGTCAGTAGGCCTTAAATATTGATCGCCAGCTGTTATATAGCGTTCAGCCTTGCGTGCCAGCACGATGGCCCAGTGGCCCTCGGCAGATCCAGGTTTAATTCTTTGCTCTGTCATGGACTTCCTAGGTGGCCTTGGGCTAGTCATGTAGGTATCTCAATGCCTTTGAGGATCTGCGCCTAACTCCCAATGGGATCTGAGCCAGAGACTCTTAGGGAACCGAGGCACAATTTGTGAAATGGGGATAGTAGCGTTTCCTTAGCTCACAGCAGCAGAGGGAGCGTAAGTCCATTGAAGACTGTGAGGTGCTCAGATACCACAGCAAAGGGGAGAGGCACAACAGTTGCTAGACGATAGGGGGACGTCCCCAGTTCCCAGTGCTATTGGCGTCACTAGGTGTCATTGAGAAATTTTCCTAGCCCCTTCCAGCAAAGGATCTCCAAGCACTTTACAATCATAGAGTTGTAGCCCTGGAGGATTGGCAGGGCCCTCGAGAGGTCATATGGTCCAGTCCCCTGCACGCAAGGCGGGACTAAGTAATGGCTAAACCATTCCTGATAGGTCAGGGGTTCTCAAACTGGGGGTCGGGACCCCTTAGGGGGTCACGAAGTTATTACATGGGGGGGGGTCACGAGCTGTCAGCCTCCACCCCAAACCCCGCATCACCTCGAGCATTTATAATGGTGTTAAATACACAAAAAAGTGTTTTTAATTTACAAGGGGGCTTGCTATGTGAAAGGGGTCACCAGTATGGAAGTTTGAGAACCACTGTGTTTGTCTCAGCTGCTCTTAAAAACCTCCAATGCCAGAGATGCCACAGCCTTCCTAGGCAATGTTAAGTCTCGCTAGCCCCTTGTGAGGTCAGTGGCATAGGCCTGGTTTTACAGACAGGCAAACTGAACCACAGAGCTGCTTAAATAACTTGCCGAAAGACATGAAGCCATAAAGATCAGCATCAGAAGTAGAGCTGAGTAGCTTCGTTAACCATCTCTGTGCCTCTAGTGCCTCCTGGTGAGACTATCCAAATGCCAACCTCCTATATAAGCCCTTTTCCATGGGTAGATCGCAAAGCACTTTACGAAGGACAGCAATCGCAGTAGCGTCATGTTACAGATGGGGAAACTGAGGCACGGCACCATGAAATGACTTGCCTGAGTTTGCCCAGAATAGAATGCTGGGCTCCTGAGTCCCCGTCAAGTGCGCTAATCACCTGGCCATAGCGCCTTATGACCTCACAGGGGAGGAAAAAGTTAATGTAATACTCTCCAGAACAGGCAGCCCTGCAGCCGCCCTGGGGCACCTGTTGTGACATGCAGCTGAGGAGCTGCTGGCAGGATTTGTGGCTTCATTAACAAGACAATTAAGGGGGAGTTTTCATGGCACCAGCAGCCAGTAAATTTATCACTCAGAGCTGACCTTGGTGTGACTGTTTTACTCCTCAGGAGCTGCTATTAAAAGCTTGGAGGCAGGCAGGGTGGTGGGCAACGGTGTGAAATTCTGGTGTTTGCAAAAGTCTTGGGTGTGCCAACCTTGAGCCTTCAGAAATCATGTCAGGCATGGAAAAGAAGACGACGATTGGATTAAAAATCAGATTTTTTTTTAAAGTTGGGGGGGGTAGTTCCTTTCGGGGGGTGTGTCTTTAGGGCTGCCATTTTCAAGCTCCTCTCTCCACCCTGAAAGGCCAGAAACACCAATTTTTTTATGTAAAATGAAAGCTGAGTTTCATAATCCCATTCCTCCAGGAGCTGGGTCTTTGAGGAAAACACCAAATAGCTTGAGCCTCGTGATAAAAAATCTCAAGAGTAACACTGTAATGTGTGTGTGTGTGTGTGCGTGTGCTCACTCTGTGCATCTCTCTGAGTGTGTGAGCGAGTCGCTGGAGTGAACGGGCTGCGTGTGTCCCTCGGTGGCTTTGTGTGTGTGTGTGTGAATCTTGTGTGCGAGAGAGGGCCAGGCAGGGCTTGGGGTGGGGTTTAACTCACAACTGACATGCCCTTCCCTGGCCTGATTCCAGGTTGTCCTTGGTCTGAGAGTGGAAGGAATGGATTTGTGTATGAGAAAGGGACTGAGAGCTCTCTGCCGGCCCTGAGGGCAGGAGCCACCCTGGATTCGCTCCCATGGTCCCTTGCTCCCACGCCGCTATCTTGTGCCGATCTCTCCCAACAGCACTCTCAGAAATGCTGATTCATGGAGCTGGAAACATGCATCAGGATTCGCCCCATGCAGTCTCGGGCACTCACAGGCGTCTCTGCAGGCCGGGCAGGACACTCAGGGGGAGCCAGAGAAACCTCCCCAGGCCACTCCCATTATGGCACACGGCCTCCAGTGCCTGGCGAACTCACGGAGTCGGCAGTGCTGAGGCCCGTGCAAACCCCGGGTGCAGACCGGTGTTCTGCCGGCATACTAGGATCGGCGAAGTCACCTTCTGGGCCCTGTGCAGGCTCGGGGCGGGGCTGGGACCAGGCACCTGCACGGGGGCTGCTAAGGGGGCTTGTCCTGAAGGGGGTGGGAGGCTTTGGGGGGCTGGCGGTGCCCGGATTAGAAGGGTGGGTGGGAGGGTTTGCCTCTAAGGGTGCCCCTTGATGCCCTCACCACGCTGTGTTGGGGTCAGCCTGCACCCCTTGGCAAACACGACCCCCTAGCAACAAGATAGGCCAAGCTGCACGTTGATTGCCGAGGAGGCAGCATATTCCTGCGCCAGTGACCCTCAGGAGCAGGCAGCTGACGAGGTGGCTTTGAAACGTCAGCCCGAGCCCACCGCGAGCTCTCCGGGGGTCTCTGGGACTTGGCTGTACCCCTCCTCCGGCAACAGGCGCAAGCCAGCTGGGCTGGGACCAGGACAACCTGCATGTGTCAGGGCCACCAGCTGCAATGCCTGGCTGGCCAAGCAGAGCCCCAGCCCAGCGCTGAGTCCCCTGGACATCGACAGGCCTGTCCCAGCGCGGCCGCGTGGAGCCACAAAGCCATCGGCCAGGATGGCCCCGTCCGCGCACTGCTGCTCCCTGCCCCTGCCGCAGGCCCACATAGCAGCCAGGCCCAGCCAGGGTTCACTGGCGGCTGCTGGGTTTTTCCAAGCGTGGCCTGGCGGGGCTTTAGCCGTGCGGCAGTGCTGACCCCAGTGGACACGGCAGAGTGAAATCACTGCGGGGGCGGGGGGGGGGAAACAGGGGCTCTCTTCCTGCCCGGATCCTCCAGCGCGGGGTGTGTGTGCAGGGAATGTTTGTGCTGAACTAAGGTGGGCTGGGGGAGGCACAGAGACAAGCCGGCAGCTTGTTTGATGAATATCCAGCCCCATAGCCCGTGCTTCCCTCCCTCCCCATTTCTTCTTTCCTCCCTGGCTCTCAGCTTAGGGTAATGAATCCATCGCACAAAATCCAGCCTGGGACTCAGGGCTCAACCCTCAGTCTTTCAAACGGGGGGACGGGGGGAGACATCAGGGATTCCGGGGAGCACGTGGGGGAGAATCAGACTCATTCTCTAACCAGGGCCATGTCTGGGCTGCGGCCTTCCTCCAAACAGCACCGGCTACTGCCAGCGCAACAGATTCATCCCTGTGGCAGAGTGAGGTCCAGCCCAGGGACTGAGGCAGGCAGCAGTTACCTGCCCGAGGCAAGCTGTGGGGGCCAGTTTGTGCCCAGCCCAGGCTAAGGGGGCCCTGAGGGGGGCCCTGTTGCAATGGGCGGCTCTGGGCCATAGCCAGGATGCCGGTCAGCCGCGACCTTCTCAATCCTTGACCAGCCCCAGCCCTCCCACACCACCCCGCTCCGGATAGGGTGACCAGACAGCAAGTGTGAAAAATCGGGACAGGAGGTGGGGGCTAATAGGTGCCTGTACAGTAATTCCTCACTTAAAGTCATCCCGGTTAACGTCGTTTCGTTGTCACGTTGCTGATCAATTAGGGAACATGCACATTTAAAGTTGTGTAATGCTCCCTTCTAACGTCCTTTGGAAGCCGCCTGCTTTGTCTACTGCTTGCAGGAAGAGCGGCCCATTGCAGCTAGCTGGTGGGGGCTTGTAACCAGGGTGGACCAGCAGCCTCCTATCAGCTCCCCCATCAGCTCCCCTAAGTTCTCTGTGCAGCAGCTGCCTGCAGTTCAGCTGTGTCCCTCCCCCCACTGCCATGTGCTGCTCCTGCCCTCTGCCTTGGAGCTGCTCCCCGAAACTCCTGCTTGCTGTGCCGGGGCGGGGGGGGGGCTAACGTCAGGGTTTCCCCCTCCCCCTTGCTCCTGCACTCTGCTTACCCCATCTTCCATAGAGCAGGGCTCAGGACGGAGGGAGCCTGCAGCAGCTGCGGTCTCAGCAAGCTGATCTAATTAACAAGGCAGTGTACTTAAGGCAGGGGTTCTCAAACTGGGGGTCGGGACCCCTCAGGGGGTCGTGAGGTTATTACATGGGGGGTTGCGAGCTGTCAGCCTCCACCCCAAACCCTGCTTGCCTCCAGCATTTATAATGATGTTAAATATATTAAATGTGTTTAATTTATTGGGAGGGGTCGTACTCAGAGGCTTGCTGTGTGAAAGGGGTAAAAAAAAATTTGAGACCCACTGACTTAAGGGAAATGCGCCTATCTCCCTCCATTCCTGCTGCCTTGCAGAGTGAGAGAGTTAACCCTTGAGGGCTCAGCCAATTGCTACTTTATCATTTAGCAGTAAGGGAAATATCCCACCCTCTGACTCCTCCACCTCAACCAAGCTTCACAATCTTCATCACTGTGTACCAGTATTCAATTTAAAATTTAAAAGTATTAAGTTTAAAACTTATACTTTGTGTGTATATATATATATATATAGTCTTATGTCTGGTGAAAAAAATTTCCCTGGAACCTAACCCCCTCATTTACATTAATTCTTATGGGGAAACTGGATTCGCTTAACATCGTTTCGCTTAAAGTTGCATTTTTCAGGAACACAACTACAACATTAAGTGAGGAGTTACTGTATAAGAAAAAGCCCCAAAAGTCAGGACTGTCCCTATAAAATCAGGACATCTCGTCACCCTAGCTCTAGAGTACCCTGCATATGTCCCCTATAGCTGGATCTCTTTTAGAGCTGGCTTTGCTCCTGGCAGGTAGGTTTCCTGCACTGCGGTATTCCCTCGGGACAGCTCAGGCCTGGCATGCAGCTCTCTTGTGCCATCATGAAACTAGCTGTGGGACTGTATGATCTTCTGCACACGTATGAGCAGCCAGCACAGCAGGTTAGCAGCCATGCACGGGCTTTAAGGGCTGTTTGTTAGCAGGGAGCATGGGGGATGATTTATGCAGCTGCACTGGCTGACCTGCTGACGCACAGCAGAGCAGTTCTGCAGGGATGCTTTCCCTCCTCTTCACGTTTCTGGGTGAATGGAGTAGGAGTGCACCAGGCACAACCCAGGCAGAAAAGGTACAAATTCTGCACACCTCCAGTGTTCTGCCAAGGCATCTCATTCCTGACCTGCAGCCAGCCCCGGGCAGTTGTGAACCCCTGTTAATACGGGAGGGTTGAGACACCAGCGAGAGCAGGAGGTGGCCGCCAGGGCTGTTTTAGGGGCATATCCTGGCCTCTTGCTCCGGTAGGTTTGAATCCAGCACCACAGAAGTGAAAGGCTAAAGCACTAATGCTCTGCGCTGTCTAAAATCTGCAAAGGGCCCATGCAACCAGACTGTCGCCTTGGCTCCTGGCCTTGCTTGTCCTCCTTAGAACGGAGCCTGTCACGCCAGTCGGCAAAGCACTAATTGGCAACGGTTGGCATTTATCAGTTCACGTCAACCTGTGGTCCGTGGTTTATTTTTAAATGTCCTGCCCCCTCTTTCCACACTCCCCATTCATGCCACTCAAATCAGACACACTTACAGTGGCCGAAGGGGGACGGCACACCTAGGCCTGGCTGGCTGGCATGAATGTGGAGTGGTAACCCACCCTGCGTGGCTGTGGTACCTTCTATCAACGCACTAGACCGACATTAGTGGCTTTTGCCACACAGCATCCCCATGAAGGGGGGGAGGGGAGGACAAACACCATTCACCTTGTTTTACAGCTGGGGGAACTGAGTCACAGGGAGAGACTGAGTTGGCCAAAGTTACACTGAGTCAGTGGCACCATCAAGAACAGAGCCCCTCCCTCTTGCCCCTCAGCCCAACCCCCCAGCAGTAATCAATACACAGATAAACCTGTCCAGCTGACTCATGTCACACTTGGACTGTAAATTCCACGGGGCACGTCTTTTAATTCTGTGTTTGTACAGCAGCTGACACCACTGGGTTCCTGGTCCAGGGCTGGCGCTCTTAGGCCACGCAATAAAACAGCTAATCTTCACCATCAGCGGCATAGCTCCATCTCCTGCCATTGCAGGGGCCTTGGGCACTGGTGGCCCTCGGTCCCTCCTGTTCTCTGTCCGGGGCACACAATGGTTTAGTCTCCTGAGGGCTGTAAGTACTTTAGTCTAATCCATTGGGCTCGATGCAGGGATAGCTGGGGGTGGGAGGGGCGGTCGGTGGCCTGGAAGAAGCGAGAGATCAGACCAGATGAGCAGCTAATCCTGCCTGAGCACAGCCTCTCTGTCTCGGTGTTTTGCCTGTTTAAGAGCAAAGATGGCCCTGGGTGAAAAGTGAAATGACTGACACAGGCTGTAGGATGACACAAAACTGTATTTGCTGAACATTGCCAAGAAACAAACGGGACAAAGTCGTCTAGTACATGTCACCGGCACCGGGAGTCACAGCTCTGAATACAGCGGGAATTGTTCAGGTTTCGTATGACAAAAACGAAAATTAAAAAAAAAAAAAAAAACCCACCCAAAAACCAAACATCGCTCAGGTCACCAGGGTTAAACTCAGAGACTGACTGACCAGACGGACGCGAAGTTGCCAGCACAGCATCAAAGCCGTTCCAAAGGACTCGGAGAACGAGAAGCCGAATGAAACCAAGGCTTGCATGTGGCAAGCCTGAAATATTGGCTGCCTCAGTGAAGCTCGGACTAAGAGACAGGGTTAGCAGCATACGCTAGAAAAACGGGAAGGAATTCTAGCCAGCAGACCAGTTAAAATACAAGCCAGTACAGAACAGCCTGAAAGCTGGAGTTTCCCCATCTCATTGTTTAATAACACTCCCCCGCTCACCATGGGAAATCATTTCATTCTCAGCCATTGGGGTGTCCCTGCCCGCTCCCCACCCCCCAGTAGAATACAGACTCAGACCTCTGAAAGGGTCAAATGCTACATTTGAAGTCTCCGAGCCAAATGTGGCCATTTCCACTGGGCTTCCCCATTGTCAAAATCTGCCTCCCCACTCCAGAGAATGGGGGCGGGGGGAGGGGGTTGGTTACTCAGGAACTATGTTCCACAAGAACTGAAGGGGTGAGGTGTAGTCAGCTGCCCCCCTGCCATGTGTGCAATGATCTATGGCAGGGTTCTCAACCTCTGAGGCCTCCCCAACGTGCTGTAAGAACGTCCCTCCCCAGACCACGGTAACTATTTTTCTGCATAGCCAGTACATTAAAAACCAGAGCCAGCGTTAGCGGGTAGCAAGCCTAGGGCCCCAAGCCAAACTAAGTCCCTCAGGCTTTGGCTTCAGCCCCGGACAGCAGGCTCAGGCTGTGGCTTTCTGCCCTGGGCCCCCGCCAGTCTAACGCCAGCCTTGCTTTCTGGTTTATTTCGGTGGGCCCCCATCAGCCTGCTTGTGACCCCTCAGGGGACCCCGGGTTGAGAACCTCTGCTCTCTGGGATGTGTGGCGTGCAGTACAAGGAAGGGCCTCCCCCAGCCAGCTTTCTTTGTTTTTCTGGCCTCAGTCCAATCTAATTGCATTGCATCTTGCCCGCTACATGAGGAGCGCAGGTGTTTTCTAGCTTCATGCTCCAGGCTGATGGGAAGGTGCAGCCTGCAACACCCCCCGCAGTACATCAGAGCCTGGGAGCAACCGGGAAAAGCAGCACCTCCCCCTGGCTGTCATCTGTCTGCAATTCCCTGGGCCGGAGCGGAGTCAAGGGTCTCTCTTCCCATTGGACACGTGTTCAGAGGCAACTGGGTCAGGAAAGCTCAAGCCCAGGGCATTCTCTCTCCCTCTGAAACCTCCCCCCAGTTCAGACTCAGAGAAGTTGCTCCTCAAAAGGCATTTAGGCTCCTAACTCCCATTGGAGGAGCTAGGCCTGGTGGCCTTGTGTGGTCACGGACTCCACTCCCAGGGAGCACACAATGCTACCACCAGTGGCAGTGGCGGAGCCTGCCTCGGCAGCGGTCGGCATTCACTTTGTACGGGTGTAGGGGACAGGACATTCAATCTGTGCCTGCATTCCTAGAGCGCCCCCTGCAACAGCCCGGGAAATCATAGAGGCCATTCCTGGTTCATGGCAGACTGGACTGGGCAGCCGATGCAGCTCTGGGCCCTTTGTTAGGTAGCTGCTCCCTGGGATTTTAGCCACCGCTGTAGCTACCCCGGTGCACAGAGCCCTCCTGCCGACAGGGTGCAGCCATGTGAACTGTGACTCGTCTGCACTGGGGTTTGTAGCCACCCATGGTGCCACGTCCATGCAAACGCAGCCAAGCCCAAAGGGTCCAACTGGAACTTTCTGCCTCTGCCAGGTGGGATCCCTAGTTCTTCCCCGGCATTGGCTAGGCCATGGCCAGCACTAATCAGTGTGCGACTCTGGCAGCGGGCCCATTGGTGCAGGCAGGGGCTCCTCTGGCATGGAAGGCCTTTGCACTGGGGGTAAGTCTGTACAACTCTGCTGCGTTCCCAGCTGCGCTGCAGGGGAACATTGCTGGCTTCCTCCACTCCTGCCCACTCCTTTGCTCCAATGCCTGGTCAGCCCTGGAGGAGCCATTCGTAACACAGAAAGGAAGGGGAAACTTTACATCCAATTGGCCAAATCTGTCCCAGGTGTCGCTCCAGTGATGCATGGGGAATGGGTCAATGCTGACTATGGCCAGCAGGACCCCGTCACCTCAGGTAAGTTCTTAAGCAAGTGCCTAAGATTCATTTGACTGATATGGGACTTAAGCACGTGCTTCATTGCTGCGACTCTGGCACAATTCAGCAAGGAGGTGCCGCGCATTGACCAGCTGAGAGCTGCGGGTGCTCAGGAGCTCTCAGGCGCCCATAGCAATGCGCAAGCGATTGCAGAGGCGGCTGGCAGGCTGCTCAATGGAGCTCAGTGGCTGCTGGGTTCTGCAGCAAGGACTGGGGCTTGGCAGTGTCTGTTTTGGAAAAAGAGAGGAGCTGCAGTAACCACTCGCACCAAGCAGCAGCATGTGGGCCCCAATTCTGCGCATCCTAGAATCATAGAATATCAAGGTTGGAAGAGACCTCAGGAGATCATCTAGTCCAACCCGCTGCTCAAAGCAGGACTAATCCCCAGACAGATTTTTAACCCAGTTCCCTAAATGGCCCCCTCAAGGATTGAACTCACATCCTGGGTTTAGCAGGCCAATGCTCAAACCACTGAGCTATCCCTGCAAGGTGCTGAGGCCGAGCCTCCCCTGATGGCAGGAGGAGTGGAGCATGTTGTAGACGGCACCCGAGCAGCTTCTAGGCTGGATCGTGTGGTGCCTAAAATATCCAGGATAGTGACTCAGGGGAGTGACTGCTGGTTTGCAAAGAAAAGAGAGAGTGCTCCAGCGCATGTGATTCCTCTTAGGGCCAACCCGAGGAGAGGCTCTGACCACACTGCCCTGCGCAAGAGTCTACAGCAGTTATTATTCTCAAGGATCTTAGCGATTCATGTCGCCCATCCTTAGGCCTGAACCGGGAGACCTGTTGCCAAGACGACCACCACACCAACCTGAAATCATTGACAGATGATCTATGCCTCTCCCAACCCCCTTCCTTACCCTCCTCGCTTTCCCCTCAAATTTGAGCCTTTATAATTCAGGTGGATGTTCTGAAACTAAACCCACCCTGTAAACTGATACCGCCCAGGACAACAGACACTCGAGCCCTGATCCAAAGCTCCAGTCAATGGCCAGACACCCCTTGACTTCCCCAGGCTTTGGCTTAGGCCCTTGGAGAGCTGGGAGAGGAAAGAAAAATCACCACTTACAGCCTGCGTAAATGGGAAAGCCAGGTTGAGTGATGGGTGCTTGGTTTCCACTAGGGAAAACAGCAGGGCAGACTGGCTCAGTGTGCTTGAAGCCCGGGCTGCGGGAGTCTTTTCCTTTGCTAGATGGCCTGCCCAGTGAAGAAATGCACAGGGCATTTAGCCAAGGGAAAAGGCAGAGAGCAAGTAGGAGCCACAGCTGGTTAGGGCTTGTTGTAGCATCCTACGCTCTGAATGCCAGGTAACAGACTCAGATTGCGGACCCTGCTAAGGAGACGGAGGAAAGAACAGGAGAATGATGCCTTATTTCTTCGTCATCAAGTGGCTGTGTGACCGCAGCCCTCTGGGACAAGGCAAGGTGGCTACACTCAAGCTGGAGGGGAACACGTAACTAACCAAGCCGCTGGTGGGAGGAGAGGTGGGGAGAGAAATGCTTTATTGTTGATTCAGCAAAACTCTCCAACAGCAGCTTCGCAGACAGTGAAATAGCAGCTTTTTCGGGGTCATCTGATGCATAGTCCCTAAAACGGTCCCATTCTAGCAGCCAGCGGGGTCAGGGAATTTATTGCCCCGTTTTATACAGGGATCCATCCTAGCCAGTGTGGACTGTGGGTTCTTTTCACCTGACAGGCTCAAATCCAGCCCTGGGGTACGGCAGTTGTGTCTTCAGTAAAATAAACGGAGTGGCAGCTGCTTACACCAGGACTGATTTTGGCCCAGGAGCTCAAGGCCTGCCTCCTGCAGTATAAGCTGGAGCTTTTTGCGCAGGGCAGTTTACAATGCCTGAATCTGATCCTGCAGGCCTCATGCCCTCAATACTCCCCCTGAGTTTGTGTGTGCGCGAGAAATGCAGGATCCAGGCCCATCCGGGAGGCATAGAGCCTGGGTGGTACATTCTGTCTGCTCTGAGCAGCTTTCTTCAGGAGCAAAGGGCGAGAGAGGGAGAGGCACTTTCCCCTTCAAGCAGCACTGGAACAGAATTCATCAGAGCTGAACGCTACATCGCCTTTCGGGGAGAGGCTCTGCAGGGACAATACAGTACCGGACGGTTGTTTTGTTAGCCCTACACACTGAAAAGGCCTTAGTAGGATTTCTTTTGTAACAACTGTCTGGTTCAAACGCAGCAGATGACCAAAAAAAACCCCATATACAATAAATTAGAAATTAGTCCAGCTTCCTAACATGCTAGTCACTAATAAAACGATTACTTGGGAGACAAACTATAACTCTGGTACTTATAATCTTATCTTTTTTTTTAAAAAAACCAATAGTCTGCAGGGTTCTGCATAAAAATAAGCACATTTAAGCCAAGAGCTTGCTGTTAACTAAGTTAAGCCGCTTTTTTATAGATAGATAGATAGATGTCCCTCTAAAAAAATTTTCCCTAACAGTGTTCTTTGAAGGAGCAACTGGGTTTACAAAGGCATAAAAATAGAGATTTTGAAAGGGCAGCGTGCTAGTTAAGATGCTCAAGGCACCTCTGATTAAAACGATGGGATAATATTCTACAGCGCTGGCTCACGGTAAAGCTGTGCTGTGAGCAGTTACTCTCGAATAGTCTTGTGTTTTTGGAACGGGGGCCTGGCAGGAGGAAAAGGATAAAGGAATATCAGTTGTCGCAATTCCCCCGCATCACACACATGATGATAAAATATGGAGAGAATCTGAGGACATGGGCCAGATTCTGATCTCAGTTACCCCGGTGTGAATCCAGAGTGACTCTATTGGTGTTAATTACGCTACTGTGTAAATCTGGGGTAACTCCGGTGTTCCTGAATTTACATCAGCATCACTGAGATCACAAGCTGACCATTAACTTTAAATATATATATACACCCTTTTGACCTGCAAGAGGGTTTTTTTCCCCTGATATTGTACATGCAGGATCAGAAAGATGGGTTTGTTTGGGAAGTTTAACTGTGCCAGAACGTTTTGCATGCTTTGCTAAAGCCAGCTTATGTTAGGGGAGAGTGTTATTTCATACAGTGTCCTAAGTATGGAGGAGGTAGCTGCAACTCTACCAACCCTGTCAAGGCAAAAAGGAGGAGGAGTTTGGGCAGGGGGGTGTGACCTTAAAAAAACAAAAGATCAGATCTGCTTGCCAGCTTGAGCAGCATTCAAGTAGCATTTAAAGTACCTCCATGGGACTTTAGGATCTCTGGGGAATCTAATCTGTTGACTCTGACACGTGTAAGACCCGCTGTTTTATTTTAAGCAAGCAGGCTGCAGGGGAGTTTCAAACTCCCAGAACCAAACAGGAGCAAAGAATGGTGGGGAAGCCCAGTGTCAGTATTAGGACCTGGAGTATCGTCCCCACGTCGCCGATGTGATAGTCCCGCATCTTCTAACTCCTCACAATATAATAAAGTCATGCAGCAATTTTAAATAAGTATTCAAACAGTTCCCTTTTCTCTGACTTCAACTTGTTCACCAGCACAGGATTGGAGGAAGCAGGTCTAACGATACTTCATATGCAGAATTCAAGAAAGGAAAATAAAAATAAGCGCACAACCGGAAACACAGAAAGCAGAGTTGTTTTCTCAGTGGTATGTCTCAGATATTCTGTCTCACCCTTTCTTTTCCCCCACCCTCTTCCTTAAAACTGCACTTTCTAAACAGCCAGATTTCAAGACCATCCCTGCCTACATGAATCTAAACTTTTCCGCTTTATTAACAGGCTTTTTTATTCTTATTATTTCACAACTAGTTTAAACAAATCCAAAGTTTCACATTTTTTCCTTTCTTTTTAATTTGTCAGTTTCCCAATTTTCCCTCAAGAAAATTTCCCGGGGCGGTGTGTGCTGCTGCGATCGTCCAGCTCCGAGCTGGAGGAATTTTGGACGGAGCCCAGCTGCACACATTTCACTCCAATATGTACTCTTCCTGATAACTTCTTGCGTTTGCTTTTAAACGTATAAAATCACAGTTCATGTTACAGCTTCAAAGGAAGAAAACAAAACACACACACACAATCATATTTGTGAACACTGTACACTAAATAGGTCTTTTCAACAGCAGAATAGGACGTTTGGCTTATCACAGGTTGTAACACGGGCAGTGCCTGAAACTTTAGGGATGCCATGCCAGCAACCTAGATCACAAAACTGCAGAACCCACCCACCCATGAGTACCTTTGCTGACAGGCTCAGAGCATGGGACAGCTGGGCTCAGATCCTCAAAGGTATTTAGGATCCTAACTTTAATTGATTTCAGTGGCAGTTAGGAGCCTTTGAAGATCTAGGCCTTGGCGCTTTCCTGTTCGGGTATCAGACTGACATCCCCAAAATTCAGCCATCACAGCATTTACAGGTACCATGCTAAGCCACTTCTGCATCAGCCTTGGAATTCAAATGCTGCCAAATATAAGTGGGAAAGGGGCATTTGACCTGTCTTATTATTACGTATATATTTTAATAACACTTTTGAATTCATTTTACTGCTAAAACCTTGCTCTTTAAGAAGAATCCAACCTTTAAGTTGACACTTTTTTTAGGCTCATGTTCCTTTAAAATTCTCTTTTCTTTTGTTTTTAAAACACCTCCCAGAAAACTTGCTTTCTTCTGGCAGAAAAATCAGCTGGCAGCTCCGGGCTCTCACTGCACCCGCTCTGTGAAATTCTCCGGGAAAACCCCTCGACTTTGATCAAGTTCCTTATGCTGGAGCCAGTCAGCCTCTTTCACGCCCATCAGCCATCCTTCATCCTGGCAGAGAGAGAGAGATCAGATACCAAGGGCCAGATTATTTTTTTTATGCAGTGCAAGTTGGGAGACATCAGAAAGGGAGTGGGTGAAACAGATGCACAAAGTGATGCTCTGAGCTAGCCCTACCGGACTCCAAACCAGATGGGCAAAGGAGCTTCTTTTCATTTTTGCAGTTAAGCCCACCTCCCACTGGAGGCAATGGCAAAGCTCCCACCCCTGCCTGATTATATGCAAGGCCTGAGCTTGCTCTCATTTATGCCACCTGTCAATCAGTACTCCCACTGAAGTCAGATCAGTGCCAGAGAGTTCAGAACCTGGCCCCTGGGCAAAGGGGGCGAGCAGATCCCTGGGGCGTGATGGGATCCAGTGTACGTCTTTACATTGAGACGGGGGGGGGGGGGTGTCCCTTCCTAGATGATGCGCTTTCGCTGGGCTCGGTGTAGGAATTGTTGCATGGAATTCCCTGGCCCATGTCATGTAGGAGCTCGGACTGGATGGTCCCTTGTGGCCTTAAAACCTATGGATGGCCTATAAGCCAGGAGGAACTGCATAGCGGCCAGCAGAGCCCTGCTGGTGTACAATCCCCGCCCCTGGGTGTTTTGTCCTCTGCCGAGGTCATTCAGCAAGGAGGTTCCCTGCAGACTGGGAGTGCATCTGGAGTAAGAGCGGTTTCAGGGGAGGAGGCTGCTCAGACATGCAGACGCTCTTGCCTGGTGCAATTCTCTCTGCATAGCTCTGTGCTGTCACGAGGAAGCATCCTCTCAGCTAGCAGCATGCAAAGGCTCCGGGGCGGGGGCACCAGCCACGTGCATCGAGACAGCCTACGGGTTCATATCCTGGCCCCACGGACAGTGCATGCATGGAGGACTGTTTACTACAACAGCTGCACACGTCGTTCTGTGCCCTGCGTCCACCTCTTTGGGTGAGGCATCTACCTCAGCCCTGAGCTCATTTATATGCATCCGGTCAGACTAAGCCAGGGGTGGGAAAAATACGGACCGTGGGCCGGATCCAGCCCGTCTTAACATTTCTGTCCGGCCTCCTCTGCCCCCTTGCAGTCTCCGGGCCACTAAAAGTCCCATGGTGCAGCGGGGCGCTCAGCCCCCACGGCACTCCTGGAAGCAGCAGCGGCTGGCTGCTCTTGGTACATCTTTGCATGCCCCTGGAGGCCGGGGTGGGGGAGGCGGCTCCACGTGCTGCCCTCACCCCCAGCACTGTCCTCACAGCTCCCATTGGCCGGAAACCAGCCAATGGGAGCTGTGGGGGCGGTACTTGCGGGCAGAGTCAGCACACTGAGGCCCGCTGCCTCCCTCCCTGCAAGGGGCACACAGAAACATGCCGGCCGCAGCCGCTTCCAGGTGCGCCTGTGGTAAGCGCCTCCCGGCCAGCGCCTGCACCTCACACCCCCTCCCGCACCCCAACCCCCTGCCCCAGGTCAGAACCCCCTGCTGCACCCAAACTCCCTCCCCGATCCTGCAACCCCTTCTGCACCCCAATCCCCTGCCCCAGCCCAGAGCCCCCTTGTCCAAACTCCCTCCCTGACCCCACATCCCCTCCATTAATATAGTAGAAATGTGGGGCCTGTGATGACTTATCAAAATTTGTGAAGTGCCCCCTCCCCCCCCCCCAAGAAAATTATTGCCCACCCCTGGACTAAGCTAACTAAGCAGCTGGGACGGAATGCTCAGCTACTGGCTGCCCCAGCCAGCGGTGGCGGTGAATTCAGACGGTTTGCTCTGATTACTTTACTGGAGCTGGCAGGAGTCACCTGAGGACAACCAAGGCAGCTATATAAAAACACACAAGAGAGCTGCTTATATGGCAACCCGCACCCCAGGCTCTCTGCAGCCTGCCTCTCTTAGGGATCGAGCAGCAGGGCACATGCTCTCCTCGGGGTTTTTGCCCTTTTGCTTTCTTGTCCTGCTCTCTGAATATTTTCTATCACTGCCACTGGAACAAAAGGCCCAGCATCCTCGGGCTGGCAGCTCCCTGCGGGCAGTGCCGCTACTGCAGGCTGATTTACCCCGGCTGCTTCCTAAGAAGTCTTGGCTTCGTGCATTAAGGGAGCGTCCCGGAAACCGTACACGACACAAACCCACGTGCCCAATTTGGCGGAGCTGCAGACTGAAGGTTGGAGGGTCTGTGACAGACTTTATCGCTTCCATGTGCCATAATTTAGGCAGGCAAATGGCTGGGTAGGAAGAAGCAAGCCCGGGGGGTCCTTCCTGCAGTGCCCAGTGAGGCAAGCGCCAGGTACCATCCGGCTGCTGGTCTGCACCTGTGATGCACAGAGGCACAAGCTGGGTGTCTCCCACCCCTCTACTGCACCCAATTACACAGGGCAGGGTCCCTGGATCTAGGTGCTGCAGTCATGGCATTAGCTTCCTGTTTGCTGCACTCAGGGACTGACACCTGAGCTGCTGGATTTGAGCACCGAGGCTGCAGATGGTTATACACAATTAAATACATTAATGGCCTGGTTTTCCGAGCTTTCTCCACTCACATGCACCAAGCGTGCTCTTTGATAGGCACGTTTTACAGGTCCAGGCTTTGCCAGAGATGAGCTGGAGCAGAGGATGCTCTGGAAGCTATTGTTAGTAGGCTGCAACACTCAGAGCATGGCTGGCGGCAGCCTGGACGATCGCGGCACTGTGGCTCTCAGAGCTGCATCCAGCTCAAGTGCATGTATAGGGCATAGAGAAACTCTGCTCCATAAGCGCCCTCTCCTGCCAGTGAAGCTGGAAGGGAATCTCCCTATCACTCTCCATAGGATCAGAGTTTCTATCCTGGAAGCTGCTGGAGGCAGGTCAGTCCCAGCCAGAAGAGGATACCATAGCCAGCAGAAATGGCCCGTTTGAGCTCCTCCCAAGACTCTCTCACACTGCAGGGAGCAGCTGTAAATCTCCGAGTGCTTTATGAACAGGTGCATATGCAGCGTTAATTCCATTTTCCCGGCGGGGATGAGACTTGCCCAGGTGACACAGCAAGCCAATGGCAGAACTGGGACTGGAACTGGAACCCCCCCCCCCCTTCTGCCTTCCAGTTTGTATGCACCGCACTGCCTGCCTGCCATTAAAAAGGTATTCAAAGGGCCAGCTTTATCCCTGGCTGAATCCAGACCTCCATGGGGGAAATCCAGCCCTGCGGCTTTCTTCTAAAGAGCAGGGAATTCTCCTACCTGCTTCAAAAGCCACCGGGGCTGCGAGGTTAGATCTGTGTTTTCCTAGCAGCTGCCCACCTCTCCTGTTAACAGCACAACTGCAGCTTCCCTGAACTGGAAGTCCTGAATCTCAGCACGGCTAGGAGGATTTCCTCAACGCTTTTATGGAGGGCTCGTAATAAACAGTCAGTCCCAGCTCATTCAGCTCGGGCTTGGAGCCGGGAGAGTCTGAACCTCTCCCTGGGAGAGTCAGGCGAGATTATCACAAGGGATTATCACAAGATTCAGCAGCGGAAGGATGACAATTTTGTTGTAGTCCTTAGACTATACTGCCACCTGCTGGGCAATGACATTAGAGAAATACCCAAAACATCCCTGAGGGTGTAGCTAGCATAGCTACCCTGAAGTCAAGGACCTGCTCCATAGCGTGTTGCCTCCTTAGGATACGTCTACACTGTGGCGGGAAGGGATTCCCATCCCAGGTAGGATTTCACTCTTCAGGTGTAGCCACGCTGTAGCTGGGAGGCGTGACGCCACGTACACACACTCGCTTTGATGGCGTTAGCGCGCTAAACTTAGCGGCATAGCCCTGGGTGCAACACCGTCCGGGCTCCTCAGTTCATACTCAGGTGGCTAGCCCACCCCTCCCCCCATTCCCCCACGACCACACCGGTCCATTTAGCGCGCTAGCTCGCCCATGTACGTCTACTGAGCTGGGAATGACCCCTCCCAGCTGCAGCGTAGACACACCTGAAGAGTGAAGTCCTGGAGCTTCCCCCTCCCCACTCCACCTGCTGGGAAGATGCCCTGTAAGCAGAGGATCCGTATACCCGGGATTGCAGCCTGCGATTCTCAGCACGCTAGGAGCTGGGATTGGGGGCAGGAAGAAGAAGGTCAGCCTTGATTTAGCCAAGTAATGACCCCTGCTGGCTGATCACGGAGCAGCACTGACAGGTGCCCACCTGAGGCCTGACCAGCTGCTCTGCTGGCAGGAGGAAGCCCTAGCTACCTTAGGATGTAGTTACAGGAAAGAGGAGAGGGATAATTTTTTGTAGAGGCTCCCCCACACACACACCCCTCACTTTCCATGCCTTTAGCCAGGCTGATGTCTCTGCAGGACCCTCCCTCTAGGAGAAAACCCACCCTAGGTTCTCCATCCAGCTGCCAACGACAGACCCCAGCCAATGAGGGGAGGAAAAGCGATCAGTCCTGACCCCTCCCGGCCTTCTCTCCCCCCCACCCCACCTGCTCATCCGGGTTGTCGAACGGAATCACCAGCACCACGTCCCCAGCCTTCAGCGGCAGCTCGTCGCTGTCCGTGGCCGCATAGTCATGCATGGCCTGAACCTACGAGAGATGAGGACTCGGATGAGCACCCGCCCAGCTCTCCAAAGGCGGGACGAGGCACGCGGAACCTTGTGCAGAATTTTCAAATCTCTGCGATTCCCGTTTCTTCGAGCCAGTTTTATCCCAGCCATTTCAGCCCAGATCCTCAAAGTAATTGAGGTGCCCAATCCCCATTGGTTTCAAAGGGAGTTAGGCACTATGTCCCTCCCATCTCTGTTTCTCTATCACTTACAGGCAGTCGCTCTGCCTCCCCCGGAAATGAACTGCTCAGACACAGCTGCTTTGGTGTAGACAGGCTTCTGCTTCTAGACTCAGGCCGAGTTCCTTATTTAAGTGACTTGGGCCAATGGAGTCATGGCACTGGAGTCCACAATTGCTGTTCTTACCTAGGGTGACCATACGGCCCATTTTGGATGGGACAGTCCCTTTTTTAAGCCCTGTCCCAGACGTCCCCACTTTTTTGGCAAAAGAGGGCATTTGTCCTGTTTGTTCTTGCTGACTGATCCAATTGGCAAGAACACATGGGATAAATGGCCACTTTTGTCAAAAAAGTGAGGTGCTATGGGGAGGAACGTGGTGGGGGGAGATGCCAGCCCTGTGGGGGGGGGGAGGCTGGCTTGGAGGGTGGGGGAGGGTTTCAGTGCATGGGGGACCGGCGGGGTTCCAGCAACCAGCGACAGTCTTGAGCAGGGGCGGGGGGGGAGGCAGCAGGGCAGGGTTCCAGTGACCCGGTCAGCAGGGCTCGAGTGACCAGCGACAGCCTCGTGTGGGAGGCCTGCAGGGTTCGAGTGACCAGTGACAGCCTGACTGGAGGCCGGCAGGGTTCAAATGACCAGTGAGTAGTGACCGCCTCAAGTTGGGGGCCCGCGGGGTTCGAGTGACCAGCAACAGCTTCAAGTGGGGGCTGGGAGGGTTTGAGTGACCAGTGACAGTCTGGGGGAAGCGCCTTGGGCGAGCAGCTGGGGCCAGCCCCATGGGGGGTGGGGAGGCTTTGGGCAAGCCCCACGGGGTGTCCCATTTTCCTTTTGGGAAATATCACCCTATTCTTACCTCCAAAGGGCACAGATCCCCTCTAAAGAGAGGCTGTGAGTTTCTGACACCCGCCTTAGCCCAGGGCACAGAAAATGCCTGCAGGTCAGAAGTCACCCCGCAGTTTGGGGCTGAACCAGATCCCAGCACCCTCAAACACGGGAGCGGCTGCAATCTGGGACCTTATTTCACTGTTCACTCTTATCACGCCTCTTTACGGGATGACCTCCAAACCCCCAGATCTGACTGACCCTAGAAATCTGGGGTGTTGGAAACGCAGCTCTGAACTTTCAGGCCTGACCGTGGTTTATCTGCCTGAGTTCTGCCTTTAACGGGGCCCTGTCACACTTCTCCAGACAGCAACTGGCACCCGGTCAAGAGGACCAATTGGCGTAGCCAAAGCACTGATTCAACGTCTCTCCCACTTGCAGGGCTCCGCCAGGCTCAGCCTGCAGGGATTAGAGCTTTCCCCGTCTCCCTACCCCTGGGATGGGGAGCGGCGGACATGACTCCAACCTGCCCCCTGCAGAACAAAAGCCCGGAGGGGACAAACAGGCTGCCCCCTGCACTGGCTGCAGTGAACCTGACCTGGTGTCTAAAGGAACCCACATCCCATTCCCATTCCCTGTCCCTGGCAGCCCCATAGCCACAGCACTTGGTGTAACGCCTCCTGCACGTGGGTCGCAGGGACGGATCAGCCCCCACCCCGCACGCGCTTACCTTAAACAGGAAGCCCGGAGGCATGTCCGCCCTTTCGGAGGGGGCGCTGCCCTCCTCGGTGCCATTGACGGTGGCTGGGAACGTCTCCACGACGACAGCAGGCAGGGAAGTCTGGGGGGGCAGGCGGGGAAGAGAAGGGGAGAAAGAACAAAGCCACACTGAGAAAGGAGCGTCCGAACTGCTCCCCCGCCGCAGGGACCCACTAAATCCAGCCACCGCCTGCCCCAGATCCCAAGCACCAGGATTGGCAGTGCGGTTTCCAAGCATGCTCGGCCATGTCAGCTTATAGCCATGACTGGCGCGAAAGGGAAAGCAGAGAAGGTGGAAGATACTATCGAGGGATCCGGGCTTGTAAGGGACTAGATTATCAGTGACGTTAGGCTGGGCGATGAAGGTGCTTTGACTACCTTTTGCGGGACAGTATGGACATTTTTGCATTCTCCAGGGAATGTCGTATCTGCGCTGCGATACTGAACGTTTAGAGAGCCCCATCACGCTCACAGCCGTGAAATACCCACGCAGTGGTGCCACGCTGCTGGGACATTTACGTTTCCTCACTCCTCACGGTACCCCTGTGGAGCGGGCCAGTGGCATAACGCCCCTCTTACAGACTGGGAAATGGAGGCAGCGAGGTGAAGCAACTTGCTCACAGCAAGAGTTAGAGGTCTGGGGATTCGGGCTTATCACAACTCCTACTGGCTTGGCTTTGGGGCCGAGGGAGAAGGAAGGTTCCTCATCTGCTCCCGAAGGCCTTGGCTCGAGCGTGCAAGACAAACACAGTGCACGTCTGGCCTGTGAACAGGGACACAACGTGAGCATGCCAGCCACACAGGCAGTTTCCACGCCTGATCATTTCATAGCCCTCTTTCCATCAGAGCTGCCCCCGCAAATCAAGAGCGGGGTAGAAGAGGACGGGACCCCACCTTCCCTACATTCTTACAGGAGCAGATCCTGAGTCAGTTTCCGTTTTAGGTGCTTCAGCTCCAGCTGCCGCTTCTGTCCCAGATGCTTCGGCACTAGCAGGAGGTGCTTCGGTCCCAGCCGGCTCGGCACTGGCAGGAGCCGTTTCTGCTGGCTGCAACACAAGAGGCATCCAGGAAGAGAGTTATTAGAGGGGGGGTGGGGAAGAGAGAGAGAGTCTGTGCATGGAAAAGAGACCAATTTAAAGATTACACTCTCCAGGCAGAGATCACAGCTAGCCAGATCAAGATCTACGCTGTCCACCGCCGCCATCTCCTGGCAATTAGGAAAATGATTCTTGCTCGTATGTTTTCCTGACTCTCCGTAGTCTAGCTAGCCTGTAGTTCCCACTCCATCCAGCCTCAGGTAAAGCTCTGAGTAAAATTAATGAGAGTTTTACCTGAGTACAGAATGAATTAGTTGACTGCATGCAGCCACAGGAAAGGAGACAACCACATGCAGGTACACACAGCTGACCTGACGCTTTCATTTGCTGGGCCGAATACTGTTCTCAGTTACTCCAGTAAAGGCGCTCCCTTGCAGTCACTGGGGCTACCCCAATTCACCCAGGTGTAACCAAGAGCAAACTCTGATCCATTCTCTGTATAGAACAGGTACAGATCTCTATGGAATTATAACGGAATCGTGGAAGTACATGCGTGGTTTCGGCAAGAGGGCTTTGGCTTCTTCTCCTTCCTGGAACCATCAGCTGGTTGTCGAATTACTGTGCTGGGATGGGCTCCCTCTAGCAAATACTGGGAGGAGCATCTCTGGACATCCTCTGGCTAACCTGATAAGGAGAGCTTTAAACTAGGTCTTATGGGGGATGGTGACAAAAATCCAGCCAATGCACATCTAGGCTCAAGTAATGAAGACATGGGAAAGGGGAAAAATTTCTGGAGACGGGCCTAAAAATCAGAACTGCATTAAAAAGGCAAAAGGAAAAGCAAACAGGGCAGTCTGCAAAATATCTTCCAGGCCTGTACACAAATGCAGGGAGTCTGGGGAAGAAGCAGGATGAACTGAAGTCATGGTATATGAAGAAAATGACGACTTAATTGGCATTACAGAAAGTTGATCGGATAACTCCCATGATTGCAGTACCAGCATTCAGGGATATAGCTTGTTCCGGAGGGAGAGATATGGGGGAGAAAAAGAGATGGTGTTGTACTGTATGTCAATGTATACACTTGCTTCAAGGTCCACGGAGAAGTGAGCGACAGACCTACTGAGAGTCTCTGGGTGACAATAAAAAGGGAAAAGGTCAGTAGTGATTTTATGGTAAGGGTCTATTATAGACCACCAAATCAGGAAGAGAAGAAGTGGATGAGTCATTCTATAAGCAATTAACAAGATTAGCTAACACACCTGAGATAGTATTAATGGGGGGTTTTAACTTCCCTGATATCTGCTGGAAGACTAATGCAGCAAAGCACAGTATGTCCTGCAAGTTCTGTGTAGGGGACAACTTTCTGATTCAGAAAGTTGAACAAACAACTAGGGGGTCGTCCATTTTGGATCTGGTTTTGACCAACGGGGATGAATTAGTTATGAACGTGAAGGTGGTTGGGAACTTGGGAGGCAGTGATCGTGATCTGATAGAATTCAAGATCCTAAGGAAAGGAGGACACGAGAACAGCAAAACAAGGACACAGGACTTCAGAAAAGTGGATCTCAAATGACTCAGAGAAATAGTAGGCAAGGTCCCATGGGAAGACTAATTAGGAAGAAAAGGAGTCAAAGGTGGCTGGCAGTTCTTAAAAGATGTAACACTAGAAGCTCAACATCAAGCTATTCCGATACAGAGGGAGGATAAGAAGAGCCACAGGAGGCCAAAGTGGCTGCACAGGGAGCTTCTAAGCGATCTAAAAACCCAAAGGGATCCATACAGGAAATGGAAGGGGGACATGTCACTAAAAAGTATACATGGGAATAGCATGAGCGTCTAGGGACAAAACCAGGAAAGCCCAGGCAAAGAATGAGTTACAGCAGCAAGAAATGTTAGAGACAAGACAGGGTTCTTCAATAGGTCAGACAAAAAGAAAGATCAGGGATGGTTTGGGTCCACTGCTCAATGGAGAAGGTGAGCTGGTAATGGAAGATGATAGGAAGGCAGAGCTGCTCAATGCCTACTTTGCTTCAGTCTTCTCACAAAAAAACCACCATGTGACCAGATGACTAGCGAACTTACCATAGACAATAAAGGGAACGGATGCAGATCAGGATAAGTAAAGAACACATCAGAGATCTTCTGACCATTCTGAATGAATTCAAATCAGCAGGGCCTGATGCTATTCACCCCAGGGTGCTGAAGGAATTAGCTGAAGAAATCTCAGAGCCACTGGCAATAATATTTGCAAACTTATGGATGACAGGAGAGGTCCTGGAAGACTGGAGAAGGGCTAACATAGTTCCCATCTTTTTAAAAGGGTGGGAAACTATAGACCAGTCAGCCTGGCTTTCGATACCTGGGAAGCTACTAGAGCAATGTATAAAACATCAATTGTAAATACCTGGAGGATGAAGAGGTAATCATTAGCTGCCAGCATGAATTTACTAAGAACAAATCATGCCAAACCAGCCTGATCGCCTTCTTTGACAGGGTAACTGGTTTGCGGATGGGGGAAAATGTGGTGGACATAATATATATGGACTTCAGCAACGCTTTTGACACAGTCCTACATGACATTCTGATAAATAAGCTGGCGAAATGTAGGCTTGTTGGCAGTACTATTAAGTGGACACATAATTAGTTAAACAACCACAAAAAAAGAGTAACTATTAATGGAATGATGTTGGATTGGCAGGTCTCAATGGGGTTCCACAGGGATATGTTCTGGGTCCTGGTGTTGGTTAACATCGTTATTAATGACCTGGATTTAGGAACAGAGAGCATACTGATCATATCTGCAGATGACACAAAGCAATGGGGTGTTGCAAACACTTTGGAAGATAGAGCTAAAATTCAAAGGGATCTTGATAAATTGGAGAACTGAGCTATAGACAACAAAATTAAAATTCAACGACAAATATGAGGTGCCACACTTAGGGAAGAAAAACCAAATGCACAAATATAGAATGGGGGATAACAGGCTGAGCAGCAGCACTGCTGAGAAGGATCTGGGAGCTGTGATAGATCACAACCTCAACATGAGTCAGCAATGCGATGCTCTTGCAGAAAAAAAGACAAATGCAATTTTAGGTTGCATTAACAGAAGCCTGGCATGCAAGTCACAGTAGGCGATAGTTCCATTCTACTCAGCGCTGGGTAAGCTGCAGCTGGAGTACTGTGTTCAATTTTGGTCACCAAGGTATAGAAAGGATGTAGAGAAACTGGAAAGGATCCAGAGGTGAGCGACAAAGATGATCACAGGGATGGAATGCAGTCATAGGGGCAAAGGCTGAAGGAACTGGGTATGTTTAGTTTGTGAAAGAGGAGATTAAGGGGGGGGAGGACATGATACCGGTCTTCAAATACTTGAAAGGCTGCCATAATAAAGATGGAGAAAAGTTGTTCTCTCTTGCCACAGAGGGCAGGACAAGAGGCAATGGGATCAACCTACCGCATAGCAAATGTAGATTAAATCTCAGGAAAAACTTCCTAGCTGTAAGAACAGTAGGGCAATGGAACAGACTGGCCACGGAAGTCGTGGAAGCTTCTTCACTGGAGGTTTCCAAAAGGAGGCTGGACAGCCGTCTGCCTTGGATAGTTTAGACACACCAAATTCTGCATCCTGGCCGGGGGATAGACTAGATGACCCTTGTGGTCCCTTCTAACCTTATGGTTCTATGATTCTAGGGCTTGGATTGAGGACTATGAGCCAGATGCTCAGCTGGTGTAAATCAATGTCACCACATCGACTTCCATGGAGCTATGTTGATTTCCACAAGCTGAGGCTTTGGCCCATGCAGTACAAGGTGCAGAAATGGGAATCCTGTTAACCTGCCAGACCTAGTAGGAATGAACAAAGTTGTCAGTGCTATGACCCGGGTTACTATTTGGTTTTCAGCCCGTCCAATAAATAGGGGTCAGCCGCAAATACTTGGCCTGGTTTTAATTCTTATAGGAACTTTCCTAAAGGCAAGATCCTCTAACAGGCAATTTCTAGGGATCCATATTACTTGGAATATTTAATTTTTGTGTAACGCTGAAATGAGAGAGAGAGAGAGAGAGAGTTGGCTTAACTATCCTTAGATTTAGACAGTTTTTCCTAATATCTACCCTAAATCTCCCTTGCTGCAGCTTAAATACGGGGACAGGTTACCTGAGGAGGTTGTGGAATCCCCGTCACTGGAGGTGTTTAAGAACAGGTTGGACAAACACCTGTCAGGGATGGTCTAGGTATATTTGGTCCTGCCTCCTTACCGGGGGTGGGGAGGATGGATGGACTAGATGACCCCTTAAATGTCTTTCTAGCCCTACGTTTCTACACCTCTGATATAGAATGCTCCACTGAATTCTCCATCCCACACGCACACTGCATAGGGGAAGACCAAATGTTTCATAGCATCAAATGTATCTTCATGAAACACTCAGTTACGCGCACAATACCTGGGCCGAAAACAACCAGCCCATCTCCCTGGAAACTGGAGGGCCCAATCCTGCAACACTTAGACAGATAGTCCCAGTGGGCCTGATCCTCCTCTCCCTTATAACAATTTACCCCAGCTGAGGATTTGATCTCCCTGGCGTTGATGTGAGAAGAAATGCAGACCCATGTGATCATTCTAGCACAAACATGACTTCTGATGTCTTGCAAGGTTATGGACTTGGGTTTTGTTAAGCAATATTCTTGTTATAAGGCTCTGCACTTCCTGGTGGGGGTGGAGGGACAAGCTCCAATATGCAATATGCCTAGAGAGAAATATTCACCAATTTCTCCCTGCCTAGACGCTGCTTCCCAGGTGTGAATGTTCAGAGAGATTTGGGGGCTGTGAGTTCGTACAAAGTATATGCCATTTTGAAACACAACAAGAATGCATGCCCTAAATTGCCTAAAATCTACAGCTAGGTCCAGCTAATCTAGAAACCTCCAGACCTACACTTTCAGACTATCTATCGCTTAAGAACAGGTACCAGCAAGCAACTGGCAGGCAGCTGAGCCACACAATCCATGCCACCAGAGGGGGTCGCAAGAACCTATGAGCCAACGAGACAAGATCCCCAGTGCGCAGCAGTGGTTTTCTTAAGGGTCAGACGCCGTTATAAAAGAAACTGCCCTGGATTTTAAAGGACTGTTCAATTCCACAAGAGAGGAACATGCAGAAAGGGTCCTCAGAACTATGACCAAAACACTTACCGGGAAAACTGCAGTGACTAGTTTTAATAACTTCAGTAGATATTTACTATCGGTTATACACAGCTCTACAACAGAGGAGATCTTTTGTGTGTCTATCTGTGTGTATGTACGCATGTTACAATATATATATGCACAAATATATTTATATACACACACAGTATATGTATATAAATATATAATAAAGTACATACATACTTATATTTTCTATGTAGATTTACTAAATACACTAATGCACGATGGTAATTATCTACTTACACACACTCTACATATTCTTTACATATATAAGTTTATTACACGTACTATAGAATGCAGGGGTTTTCCAAAGCAAGTTATAGAACTACTCCAGAATTCTGAATGGTGTAAATTCTCTTAGGCACAGATTCTGCCATGAGCTCTGTGTAGACAGAACCCTGCAGCCCCACTGGGGCTTCAGGCAGAGGGTCCCACCCATGTGGGGCTCTCTGTGAGACCAGAACCTTGGCAAAAGTTGTCCTTGTGCAGATACCTCCCAGTGGGTATCAGTCTGTGGAGGCAGGTTACTGCTCCAGGAATGCCCATCCTATTGGAAAACTCTTGGTGCAGGAAGTTGCTGGCAGGTAAGGCCTGCTGTGTAATACGAACATTTGGGATTTATTCCTGTAACGGTGGGGGAGGCCTAGAACTTACAACTCTGAACTTTGCTGTGCATTTAAATGGGACCTGAATTTCTCCCGTTCTAATCTGCGCCAGTCTGTCAGGACAGCCACTTCTGACTGGACTGTCATTCTTGCTTCCCCTTCCATAGAGCTGAGGACACTGATACTTCACAATGATCTCCCCAAAACACTGTCCAGTCATTAAGGGACAGGCTGTGCCCTGCTGCCCCACGGTGGTGCGCTGTGGGGCTGTGTCCTCTCCTGCATCTCTGTGCTCTGTGTAAGTATTATTCCTATTTTACAAATGGTGAGACTGACAGGCAGACAGGCTACATGATCAGCTGAAGATCGGAGCGTGTCACTAGCAGAGCCCGGCTGAGAACTCAGGACCCCCTAGCTGCTCCTCTTGAACTTAGAGCACTAGACAAAGCAGCCCCTAATTTAAGGTAGGTCCCTCCAAAATGGCAGGTTTGTGCATGAATCCTTCTACACTGCCTACTGTCACCTCCCATTTCCATTTGACCCCACTGGCTGCAGCTTAAAGGGGGAGCAGACCTAGTGCCTCAACCTCCCCAAATGTTATCTCTCAAAGTGGGGGAGCACCTTGTTCCTTGCAAAGTAAGAGTGGCGAGGCCATGTCAGGAGAGTGGTAGCCCTGAACAGAGTTTAAGCATGGGGTGCTGTCATTAGCATCTGTTACAGCTAGCATAAACACATGTATTCAGACTGTAAGATCATTGGGGCAGGGATTGTCTTGTTCTGCGTTTGTGCAGCACCTAGCGTCATGGGGACCTGGTCCATCACTAGGGCTCCTAGATGCTACCACAATAATAACCAGAACCCAGACATCCTGCTCTCCACATCCTAGAACACAGCTGCCAACCTTCAGATCTTAGAACCACTCCCACCCGCCCTCCAGACTCATGGGAGCACTACATTCTGGACAGACTCGGGCTTGGATTCCACTTACTTGTGTTGGCTGGGTCTCTGTGGACTGGCTGGGCCAGTCCACAGCAAATGTGCTATCACTAGGGTTGTCAGCAAGACACGGATCCACGGACTGCACGCTGCTCGAGGAAGTCTTTTCAGGCTGGCAGTTGGGATTGGGGAAGAGAGACAGAGAGAGAGGAGGAAGATGGCAGTGGATAAAAAGGAGAAGTGCATGGTAAGTAAGGGGGGAAAACAGCAGAAAATGAGACAATCACAGAGGTACAGATCGGCCGGTCAGCTATTTGCAATTCAGATGAACTACAAATACTTGAACATATTATGGAAACAGAGCTGCAACTCCACCAGCAAATTTCATGATCTTTCCGATGCTTGCTGTGTATTCTCAGTACCAATGGTGCAGATCCAGAGTAACTCCAGTGGTCTTGGACAATGACAACAGAGCAACTCTGGATTTACCCCAGTGTGACTGGGAACAGAATCCAGCCCACAGAACACACCCACACACCCCCGTATATATGGCCAGCTTAGTAATTGTTCCCTTGTGTCTCCTAACCCGAGCGACGGTACTACAGAGACATGTGTGACTCACTGTCCCTTCAAAGGAAGCAAGGTTTCAGTTTACAGGACGGCCAAGAAAACTCTATGTGGGCAATGCGCTTTAGCCCAGCAAGGCGGTATGCACGGGATCATTTATTATAGCTATTATGGAGAAGGAAGCTGAGTGGCTTTTCATCATTTGTTTACAGCAGCAGCTGCTTAGGAAAATTAATCACTTTAATTAAAAGAAACTCCGCATGGTGTTGTGGAGGAGAAAGTGCCTGGTGATTGGAGACTTCATGGGATCAACACAGCTCAGAAGGCCAAGCATACCCAGTGATGGTTTGGTTGAACAGACTAGCCCCATGCAGTTTGATGCAGTCGGGGTGTTGGCCTTTGGGGGAGGCAGCTGATAGCTGAATAGACAAGAAAGCAATCAGGGGGCCGTGGGGGGTTACACTGTGGTAAATGTGAAAAGCAAAATTAGCCCAGATAAGCAAAGAAAACAGGTTCTCTCACTGGGATCAATAGGTGAGGAGGGTGTCTATTATAATGAACCTTCTCCCAAGAACATATTCTAGGGTTTCCTTAATTGGGAAGTATGAATTCAGTGCCCACGGAAATGGCGGACTTCCAGGAGGGACTAAAGACTGGTAACGGGCGTGTTCTTCCCTTTCCTCGACTCTGCCAATGCACCTCACGCCTAACCCTCTGCCCCCACTCCGCTATTCCAATCCTGGGGCCTTTCACAGCTCTGGGAATATGACCACCTCCTGCTAAGTCCAGCAACAGGCCTTTCTGGAGCAGAAACTGCCAGTTCTGCAAACTTAATGGCTCTGGAATGAACAAGAACCAACACAGTGAAGACTAACTGGATGCAAGATTTGAACTCGGCGCCAACAGGCTTGTTCACCCAACCTTCCTGCACTAGCTAGCCTCTCTCACACCATCCTGCCTTGCTCACTAGAACTTCAGGGGGGAAATGAAGCCCTGTTGTGCTTCGCGTAAACTGGATACCTGCAAAGTAGGCTGGGTATGGGTCATGAGCACAGCTCAGCAAACTGGTGTTAAAACAAACAACAGGCAACATCAACCTCTTCAGCAGAGGCTCAGAGAGCCTGCCAGGAAGGGACAGACCTTCTACCTTGTTATCACTACTGATTGTACCAGTTAATGAAACCATCTAATTTCAACACACTCAGTAAAGCACAAGGCATGGGTCCCCCCCCGTAACAAGGTCAGGCCTCAGATCTGAGCCCCAGCTGTGTCCATAGGCCTCTCACCCCTCCACTCATGGGCAAGTTTAGACCTGTAGTTTCCTCACATCCCTCCCTTCGACTGGCGAGTCCTCCTGAGTGGAGGGAAACAGAATCCTCCGAGAAAGCACACCCCTTCGCCAGCAGATCTCACCGCAAGAGCAACGCATCCAGCATGTTCTTTCCCCGTCACGTCTGTGTCAAACCCGTTCTCTGCTGCTCTCATGCCTTGGGTCTCCTAGACACCACTCAAGTCAATGGACTGGCCAAGTAACCCTCCTGAGGCACTTGGATTTATCCATGAGTCAAGCTGGGATATACACAGTATTCCCACAGTGCAAGCACCACCATTTTTCTTAACCCCAAGCACAGTCAGCTTCCAGTCTGAAACCTACAAGATCCCGTAAGTGTTTTGCTAATAACAGCAGGAGTAATGGAAAAATAATTACCTTGGGCTGACAGTCATTACTTACTGCCAGCCACCCTACTGGTCTAATTTAGCATACACTCTTTATCCCATCAGTTCCTTCCTAATGTTTCCTGCCTACTCCATTCATGGCCTTACAATACCATGGATATTTTGAATACCTGAGCTATAACCCCCAAGTAGACGCTTCCCACCGCAGCTCTGACAAACACAAACACATGGAACGCTACACAGGTCGCTCCTGTTTAATTAGATTCACTCCCAGGTTGCTTATTATTTGAATTCAATGGGCTTGTAACAGGGACTGACAGCAACCAACATCCATTTGGCCAAGTGTGTCTTTGTTTGGACAGGTGAAAAAAAACCCATGGGGAGCAATGGATTTCTCAGCTAGCTAATTTGCAGAAACTGTGTTTAATGAGCGAGGGATGGAATCCAGTTAGTCTCTTGGCTTTCAGCAAAAGGCATTTTGATGTCACCTGCCTACGTCTCTACTTTAGGGACTTTCACCATAGCAGCCCAGGGACAGTGCAGTCACGTACGGTCACAGAGATAGGGGAGGTGCCTTTGCTATACCCAGGTTTGGAAGCTTTGTTACTGAATGGCTTTTCTGCTTTGTTTTATCGATCGGCATCTTCACACACACTCGGGCGCGCGTCCACCAGACTGCTCTCTGGAGCAGCAGAACTGAGCCAGGTCTCCTGGCAACCCCCTGAACCGTGACGGCAAGGTTCGACAAAGCCAGAGGATTCAACGCTGCAGCAGAAAAACCAGGCACCTGCCTTACGGGGGAAGTTAGGGAAGCCTGGCTGGTTCAAACCAGCGTACCTGGCTCTACACTCCCCTCTCTCACGGTACGTCTACACAGCGCACTCCTTACAGCGGTGTGCAGAGTACAGACCCTGCACACACCCCAGTATGGGGGTTAATAAAGGTGTCGACAGTGAGGTACTGCTTAGGTGAGTAAACCCACAGCTGAACCTTTACGGTATAAACCCCGCACGGCCCTCTACATGCCCAAGCAGTACCTCCTCTGTCTGTCTACACAGCATTTTTCCAGCAGCGTCCCGCTGCCACATGGAAAAGCTCCAGCAGCAGGGAGCTGATGGAGCTTTTCCCTGCTGCCTCCCCCCTCGCCAGAGCCTTTCACCGCAGTGTGTGGCTACATGCCGCAGCCAGTGGTGTATAGTGTAGACAAAGCCTCAGACATCCCCCTGCTCCCAATGTATCCGAGTGGGCTGGGGCAAGAAAGGGTGTGGCCCGGGTATCTTATGTTCCAGCGATCCCTGGCTGGTACAATTGTCCCTAGGCAACTGTTTCTGTCAGCATAGTTCTGAGGTTGCTCTCGGTTATGGTGGGGTCAAGCTGGCTCCCAGGAGAAGGGAGCAGAAAGGTGGCTTAAAACAACTTTCACTCCCGCTCAGCGAGACTTGAGGATCTGATTCCAGGTGCTTGTCCCAATGACAGGAACCCAGATCTCTTGAATCTGAAATCTCGTGGAAATAGGGTCTCATGAGATAGCGGGTACATTGCCGAGGCTGGGAACTCTCTGATGCAAGGGACTCTGCTCATTGTTACTTGTGCATACAGCACCTGGCACAAGGGGGTTCTGGTCCCAGGTGTTACTCTGACACTAATAACTTCTTACTCCAGCCAGGCCAGGAATAATGTCTTTTTCCAGAGTGTTTCAGCCCTTCCTGCTTCCAACAGGAAGCAGAAGACCAAAGGTAGCAACAATGAAAAAAAAATAATTTTATTTCAAAGCTAAAGCTTTTCCAAACTCAAAGCAGATTAGGAGTTCGGGGGGGAGTCACAGTCTGGGCCGATCCTCGCTTTATTCAAACTGCTTCTCCCCAGTTACGCTCAGTTTAATAGCAAGAACACAGGTGGGCCAATATATTTCCTTGTGTATAAACAAAGGAGAAGCGGGGTTTCCAACTCCACCTGAGCCTAGTGATTGGAGGCCGCCCCCCGCCACTGTCTGGGAGGACACAAAAGGGAAAGAATATACACATCGGTTCTTCACTCTGATACCCAAATATAGCAAAGAAACCACAGCTTCGGGGAATAACAGGCACTCGTTCATCTGGGGAAGGAACACTCAGCTGACTCATGCCAGACCATGATGGGCGCATGAGAGCAAACGCTTCTCAAAAGGGACCGGCTGCACTGCCACGCAGCAGGCAGACATCCGCAACCAGGGCTGTCCACTTTTAAGGCTTGACGTCTTTCCCTGTGAAGACACAGACTTTTTTTTTTTTTTTTTTTAAACAGACAGACAAACAATGCACAAAGAGGGGAAGCAAAGATCAACATCGACAGCCAGTAAAAATGCATAGGGGAAGCATCCTTCTCAACGAGCCCAGGGCATGCATCATGGAGACAGCTCAATAGCCATATAGGAACCTTGGGCCAGATTGTCCCCTGGCGTCAGTCAGCCCTCTTCCTTTGATTTTACACCAGCAGCGGGGCTGGCCCTTTAACACAAAGGAAGGCAGATTCATTTCTTGAGCAGAAACAAAGAGGTTGCGTTTCTCGATTCGGCATTTCTATTAAGAGTGGTTGACCACGAGCAGCAAAGCCTGGCAGATATCCCAAATTTGCATACAGGAGGGGCAGTTGAGAGGCATGCAGGTTGTACAATGAAAGGGAGAGAGGACAGAAAGGTTTGGAGATCTGGAGAGGAAAGGAACAAATATGACTGTACGGCAGTGGTAGGGTTCGCTTCAGGCGATGCTGACTGCAATGCAAAACACCAAGGGAAAGACAGGAGAGCTAACGGCACAGGGGATAGTGCATTCTGCTAGGAGCGCCAGGTGCAGTGCCAGAACACAGGGCTGCCTTTTTAGGCCGATCCACAGACCAGAAGGCAAAAGCAGGTTCAAGGCACAGGGAGCAATTCTAGCGTGGCAGAGAGGGAGAAGGAGGAAGAAGACAGTGCCATCACATGCCAAGGTAGACAGTAAGTTTACCAAAACGGAAGCTGTAGAAAATTCTTACCTCCCATAAATCCCAAGGTAAAGACTAAGCGTGTCAAAGAGCAACAAGAAAAACAGGTTTATACTGGATTATTTCTGCCAACGGAAGCAATACAAATATCGTTCGGAGCGAGGCAGACGTACACATTCCACTGCACTCGCCTCTACATTTTGACACTTTTCTTAACAATTGCAAAATGATTGAGACCTGCCTGCGTCACACGTCGGATTTGAAGCACAATGGCATTAGACTAAGCACAGCCCCACCTTTGGCGCTGGTACATCAGCACTGCAAGCGAAGGTGCAACGGCAGCGGGTGTCAATACATCCGTGCTACCTTTATTCTAGCCCGCATGGGTAACAATAGCAGTGAATGCAGTTGCACAGACCCCAGCTTCGGGTTAGCAACCTGAGTACATACCCAGAGCCCCCAGCGGGCTTGTACTGGGGTGGCTAGACCATGCCAAAATCCACACAGTCCTCGGTTCACTGTTACATAGGCAAGCTCGATTAAAGCTAGTGCGGATACGCCTACCTGCCATACAGTTCTGTACTCTGACCCTGGTTTTCAAACTTTTTTCCTGGCGACTCAGTTGAAGAAAATTGTTGATGACCACAACCAAACGGAGCTGGGGATGAGGGGTTTGGGAGGCGCTCAGGGCTGAGGCAGAGGGTTGGGGTGCAGGAGGAGGTCAGGGCTCTGGGCTGGGACCGGGGATGAGGGATTTGGGGTGCAGGAACGGGCTCCGGGTTTGGGAGGGCTCTGGGCTGGGGCAGGTGATTGGGGTGTGGAGCTGGGGTGTAAGCTTACCTTGGGCAGCTCCCGGTCAGCGGCCCAGCGGGGATGCTAAGGCAGGCTTCCTGCCTGTCCTGGCACCACAGACCGCACTGCGCCCCGGAAGCAGCCAGCAGCAGGTCCGGCTCCTAGGCGGAGGCGCACAAGCAGCTCCACGCAGCTCTCGCTTGCAGGCAACACCCCCACCCCCCAGCTCCCATTAGCCAAGTACCAGCCAATGGGAGTGCAGAGACAGTGCTCGGGGTGGGGGCAATGCGTGAAGCCCTGTAGTCCCCCGCCTAGGAGCCAGACCTGCTTCCAGGGTGCAGCGCGGTGTCAGAATAGGTAGGGACTAGCCTGCCTTAGCCAGTCAGCATCACCAACGGGACTTTTAACGACCCGGTCAGTGGTGCTGACTGGAGCCACCGCAACCCAGTGCCTCACATTCCGCGACCCAGTACTGGGTCCCGCCCCGCAGCTTGAAAACCACTGCTCTAAGTCACACATCCCTCAAACATCAATGGCCCATGGTACTACTGGTCACCATCTCGCCACTGGGAAAATCCAAGGGCTAGTGGCATACGGTTTTCTCCATTTAAAACCTTTGGAAGCATTGGGCTGGTCATGCTCATTTCCACGACTGCAGCGATGTGGGCGGGGGAGGGGTCGGTTTTCAGAACTCTGCTTGGTGTTCGGCCCCCACTGATGCCAAGGATCAACTCCCTGCAACATCGGTAGCCGCAAAGATAGGCCAGCACGGAGCACTTTGGAAAATCCCTCCCATAATCCTGACATTGGTGGCTTGTCTGCAAGTCCAAAGTTTTATCCTATCTAATGGAACCGCAGATTGTTCACACTTTGATTCTTAAAAATCACTCTGCTCCCGTCACTAACCAAATCGAGCCATTTGCTGGGAAGCGCCCAGCACTAAGGCTGGGTTTCCCAGCAACACAATCAGGGCAACACTAAATCCATGTGGGACATGGTCCATGCTAACCTTGTAATGCACGTTGACTGAGTTTCCTAGGCCAAATCCCGCAAACATCCACAATCTCTGTGCAGATCAGATTGCTGCATGTGCAAAGCCAGGTGCACGCTCACCCAACTCATGCACACAAGTGTCAGAGAGCTCACGGATGTGCGGGGGCATGAGCACACCCCTTGAGAGCTCAGTCAATATGGAAATATGCACTGAAGGCATAGGCTGACTCCGCAGTCGGTAACGGTTCACGTACGCATGGAAGAAGGAATGGGGATAGTAACCAACCTGAGTGGCAGGAGTGGGTGTCTTCCCCACAGGGCTGGCATCTGGTTTAATGGGATCAAAATCCAGATCCAACAGGCTGGCTCCCTCCTGGAAGGGCCCAGGGGCATCAAACTTGGCAGCAGTAAGGAAGAAAAGCAGCATGAGCATTAGACAGATATCGGAGATAGATGGTATATGGCACTTGATATCCAGGGCTCAGGGTGCAGATGCAGAAAGCACATGGTGGGCATGATAACAACGGATGCCTCCATGCCTTTGCCCCAGATTGCATGATGCCTGTGAGCACGTACAGCGCACCAAGGAACGCATGCAAACCAAGAACTCAAACCTTGTCCGTTTTCCTACTTGTCTGAATGGCTCTGACAGGACAGGGTGGTCTGAGGTGGCCGAAATGCCATTGCACCCGTCAGCTTGGAAAGGTTTCTCATCTATTCCCAACTGTCCTTTGCAGCTTTTCTGCATCAGCACCAGCTACATGGTGCTCACAGCTCAAGATTAATTTCCCATCCTCCTCAGGAGGCGCCACCGTCTGCTGTGCGGCCAACCAGCATTCAGCTCACCCGTCATATCTACGCCAGTTGCTCAGGAGCCTGGAGCTAAGGAGGGAACGGCACATGACTCTGGCAGGTACCTCCAATGGAGTCCCAAGCCTAATCCCTAAAGTTGCTCATCTGTTATCCCTCTTCAGACTCCAAACGCCATCCACAGTCACATGAGTCATAGGTGAGAGTTCACACCTAACCCATGGTCCTTGACGGCCACCAAATTCCACACCTGTCAGTGCAAGCTCCAGTGCTGTCCACAATGGGGCTCCAGTCCTCAGACACACACCAGGACTAATGTGCTTTGTATTTTCCAAGACACCCAGATTCAAGAGATGTCACCGCTGCTTTCTGAGCCAGCAGAGTGAGTTCCATTATCTCTAATACACAAGCAGGTGGCACTATCAGAGCATTCATGAACTGCCTTTAATGCAGCCGACGTGGTAACCGTCACATAAGGGGAACTTAAGGGGAACTTAACATTCAGACCTGAGCTAATGCCATTCATTTTTAAGATTCCTGCAGGGCCATTATGAGCTGCCCCCTTTCTGCCTAACTCTTCCTTTGAGACGAAACAATTCTGCTCTATGAGTTTCGTGCTTTCAATGGATTTCCCCAAGATCGCTGGCCCTATAGTTTCAACTATATTTCCAGTTCCACCCAAAGTTGTTTTCTGTTGTTCCGCCCCAACGCCAACAAAGTCCAAGAGTGAAAATGCTCCCAGTACTTACTAAACACATCAGATTACCCAGCGACAAGCTTCAGCATCAAGTTAGGACATGAATTCATTGGTCCATCCAGGCAAAAAGAGGACCACAAAGTTTAGCATTTTGCAGCAAAACCACTACAGTTAACAGAAAGTGCCATACATGAGATCCACGCTCGTTACTTTCCACCTCAACGCACTTTACTCCCAGTTCCACTTCTCTTTATAGCTCTCCCCTTCTTATAGGCTTGTGGCCCACTGATTAGCACTCACAGGAAGGAGTGTGGCCAGCAGACATCCAGGTCCCCAACCCAAAGTGTTAAACACTAACCAGCACCCAGCCTCTATATCCCACTGGATAATTTTATCATAGTTCCTAAATAATTCTCCAGTAGAGCAATGTCTTCACAGAAGTTCCACCTCCCATGTTTTTCTTGGTGCTCAGAGATCAAAGGCTCTGGCTATGCTGGAATCTTACCTGCTGTTCAAGAGTTATATACACCATGGATTAGGGCTTCCTGCCCTTTGCCTAATTCACCCCCAATAACTATCTTATAAGGGCCCCGAGTGCACATTGAAATGGCCCTGGGGAAATACACCAAACATTAACGGACACTGGGATACCCCAGTGGTGTCTGTTCTAGAAACAAGAGTCCCCACTCAGAGATCACGTCCTGCAGGTCCCATCCTGGGTCGTGCGCACTGAACCGCCGTGTGCTGGAATCCCTGGATAAACGCAGGTGTTCACACATGATACGAACAACGTAACAGACACAGCGATCAGTTACACAGACATGCTACAAGCTACCCAGACATGCAGAGGGAGAAAGAATTGCTCAGTGGTCCGTGGCTTTCTCCTGTGATGTAAACAGACACAGAACGCTTGTTAGATTGTCCAGATATGAATGTAACTGGAGCCGGAGGAGAGTTCTGTATTGGGGACAGCTGTTGACCTCCAAAGCTCTGCATGATTACACGCTTGCTTTTGTGCGTGCTCTCGTCTCCTCCCTACTGTCCACTTGCTCCTTACAGTCCTCCAGATACTCCTTCCCGACTGCTCCCTTTGTCTCCTTTTTTCATGCCGCTACTGTTCCCAAGAACAGTCTCCTGCTCCCACGCAACTAAGCACTCTCTCCACTCTTCCTGCAAATACCTCCTTAAAACCCGCCTCTTTGGGGATCTCCCCACAAACAGGGTCCTCGCACTTTCATGCACCATAGCCATTACCCCACATAGAGCATCCGAATTAGTTTAAGTTCCTTGGAGAAGGGACCTCATCTTTACT
The DNA here is from genome assembly GCF_020497125.1 of Mauremys mutica. Lineage (NCBI taxonomy): Eukaryota > Metazoa > Chordata > Testudines > Geoemydidae > Mauremys > Mauremys mutica. Next base: position 5,371,691 of record NC_059081.1, on the reverse strand, counting down.
AAGTGTTTGGAGAGTGTTTTACACATTTACAAGACTCTGCTAATATCAGTTCAACCCCAGTGATTTCCCCCCACCCCGTCAGCTTGGCTGGATGCCCTGACTAAGCCAAAGCAGAACCTTACCCCTAGCTGTGATGCCAGCAGTATCCAACAAGGACACTGGGGGGAAAGCATCCAGCTGAGGTGGGCTCAAGCCACAAAATATGGATCTGGGTATTGGGCCCTTTGCCTTGGGATGAGTTAGGAGCCCATGAATTTAGGATGCCCAGAGGTCTGGGCCCATCTCTTTGCCTGCAAACCTTTAATACTTAAAGTTAAACAAAGACTAATGGACCCTGCATAATATTTGTAAAATGTACCAAAATTGAGGAAAAGGTCCAGAGCTGTATCCTGTCATGCCCTGGTCACTGCTGCCTTTCACCCCAAGCAGAGATAATGGGGGAAATCCTGTCCCCCCCTAAAGTCAATGGCAAAAATCCCATTGATTTTAATGGGGCCAGGATTTCACTCCAATGCACAGATCCACAAAGCCAAAGCAATCTCTAATGGCTTCTAGACAGGCAGGTCAATGGACTTTATTAGAACCTTCTCATGTCCGGCTGGAAGTTTGCTTTGAAAGCTGGAAAACTTAATATTTTCTTTAAGATCCCAGCCATTCACTATGGTTTCCATCTTACAGAAGCCCTCACAGAAATTGACATTCCAATAATTAAATCAATCAATTGAGGGGATGAGTACACTGACAAAGGCCAGTAGATTCAGAGGGAAAGCAGATCCCATATTGCCTGCATTGACCCCATGGTGCTCGGTCTGGTGGAGATGACAGGGTGTCACGCTACAAGAAGAACACTGCAAGAGCAACAAACCACAGGAAGTGCCAAAAATCACCCAACACCAACTATTCTGGGCCAGATTCTGAGCTCAGTCTCATGGGTGCAAATGCAATGAACTGAATGGAGTCACTCCAGATTTACCTTGGAGTAACCAAGTCTGGAATCTGGCCTTGTTTGGGGACAATTTAGCCCACAGACTTTTATAGTCTGCTTCCCTACCTTGGTTTAATATTATGTTGGACACCAGCGTCAATACAGGAACTTGCGCTGAAGGAAATACCTGCACCAATTTCTTATTCCCTGCCTCCTCCGAAAGGAGACACCTCTGTCTGTGATGGCATGAGCATGGCACAGCCAAGTTTTCACGTGAAATGTCCTCACTAAAAACAAAGGCAAGCATCCACCAAGCAGCTGTCAGCTAAATGTTGCCTAAAGAATATAGTAGCAGTGACAGGGCTGGGAGCCTAACATGCTTTGAGATAAGGTTGCCAACCTTCCAGGATTGGCCTGGCGTCGCCAGGAATTAAAGATTAATCTTTAATTAAAGATTATGTCATGTGATTAAATCTCCAGGAATACATCCAACCAAAATCGGCAACCCTACTTTGAGAGCTTTAGCAACGGAGGAAAGATTTTGTTTTGAAGGGTGGAATTTTGTTTGTTGGGGGTCCTTTGGTCAGAATGAGCAGGGACCCCCTTTAAGGGTAACCCACCCCTGCCTGTTTGATGCCGAGTACTCGGACACTATTGCTGTCCACATCATCCCTCCACTCTATGAGTTCAACCAGCCCCCCTGATATCTGAATGTAACTTAAGGCCTAGCTTTCTTTTCTCCCAACCCTGGGTGTCATTATTCTCCACAGTCGGGTGGAAGCTGGAAAGCCACAGGCCACTGAATTTGGGTTACAGAAGGAAAAGCGAGGAGGACAGTTACACAGCAGCATTGTTAGAGGTGTCACCTGGGTCTTTAAGGGATGAATTAAAAAAATTGAACATAAAAGACAGCGCGAGTCTCATAATTAAGCCAGAAAACTGGTCAGGTTCCCATCGGCACAGGGAGAGGTACCCAGGGATCTAATACCGAATAGCCTGCCCCCTTCTCCAGCTGCAAAACACATTAAAGAAGAGAGGGAGAAGAGGAATCTTTTCCCTTTGAAATTTTTGATCTTCAGGACTTTAGCTGCAGAGACCGAGGGCTGATTAAGAGCCACCAGCCTCACGCCAGCCAGAAGCCCAGTGCCAGTCGCACAGAGATAATGCTGTTATAGAGAGCTGATTGCAGCGAAAGGTTCCAGCGGAGGTCTCTGGAGACTGAAGTCCTTGATCCACAGCCCTGCCCTGTAGTGCTTTCTTGCCCACTCCACGGGGTTCCTGAGACACTCCCTTTCCACACAGAGAAGTGGCATTTCAAAGCCGCGGGAGCCTGATTTTTCAGAGGTGCTGAGTGTCCATATCAGCCCCTCAGCTGGACCTCTCATAGCCTCTGATTAGCAGGCCCCGGGAGCGTACAGCAGCAGAGCAATGAGTGCCTCACCCAGGCCTGGTGGGAACCATGTCTAGGCCCGGCCGCTCTTTGCAATGATAGCTTTGTGACCCCTTCACTAGGTACCCCCCAGAGTCGTCCTCCTCCATTCTACACCGGCCACGAGAACAGCCGTCACACAGCCCTGGCTTCCTGGCCGCACCGATCAAGGCTGGCTTCAAACTGACCAGCTGCTCAGGGGCCACGGGCGCGGTATCCCATTGGCAATCTCAGCCCAGCCGCGCGCTGGCAGCCGGCCCCTCTTGCCCTGCCTCCTGACCAGGTTTCGTGGCGTGACACCTCTAAGCAGGGGACGGCGCCGGGGGCTGGGAGCAGACAGAGATAAGGCAGGGCGGAGCGGCTAACCTGCGAGGGGGTGGTCACACTTATCTCGGGGACAAAATTGTCATCAAACAGACTGATGATGTTCTCGTGCTTGATCTCCTTGGAGGGGGTGTGCTTTGGAGGTGGCGGCACCGGAGGGCCTTTCCGCAACTGCATGCAAGCGAGCGAGCACACGGCGACACCCAAAAAAACCAGAGACAGGAACCAGGTTAGCAAAATAGAACCACAGACACAAGGAGGGGTCAAATAAACATGGGGAAGGGGGGAGGGGAAACCACCACACGCCTCCAGAGAAGGTTTGGCATCATTAGTTACACTTCAGCTGCGGGCGGGTCTCCCTCTGTGGAGGAGAAGCGTAACACAATTAATATGCATCACTCGGACATGCATACGTAATTAGAGCATGTGCAACCTTCCAGAGAACCACCAGGGGTGACAGACAGGTTACTCAGCACACGTTTCAGCACAGAAGTCCAGTGCGCTGGCCACCACTCCCAATACCTACCTGTGTGGCGTGAGCCTAGGGAAGTTAGAAGCCAAAGCAGATTGGCCTTATTCACATGTGGACACCAGTGGGCTGGATCCTGATCTCCCTTCCACCAGTTCCACTCCACTGGTTTCAGTGGATCGACTGTGGCATAAGTGAGACCAGATGGGGCTTCTCGTGAGAGTGACACGACCAAGACTGAGATCTGGGCATGGGTCACTGAAACATATGAGAATGGGCTCGCCCTGAGCCTGTCGGCTCTCAGCTTAACCGGCATGTAACACCAGGGACACCACTGAAGTCACAAGAGAGTCACAGGGGCATAAATCCAGGGGCAGGCGGGGGGGGAGGGGTCAGGCCATGCCCCTGTCCATATCCGACATCCTCCCTCACTTCACAGAGGGAGCCTTTGATTCAGTGCTGCACGCACCACTCTTTGAATGCCGTGGGGACGGCAAACCAGCTCAGGCACCGTTTTAATTTCTCTTAGCCCCAGACATTCGAGCTCAAACTGAACCTGCTGAGAAGATGCTGTAAAGTCTACTGTACTGTGCGGTGAAGATTTCCAGAACTGTAATGTTGCTTAGCACCCCCATAACTTTCTATGTGCAAAAGACTTTATGAACATTAATCTTCTCATCCTACCTAAGAAGGTAGGTCATTATTATCCCCATTTGCAGCCAGGGAAAACTGAGGCAGAGAGCGTGTGACTTGACAAAGGACAGACTGCTTATCAGTGTCAGATCTGGGATTAGAACACAGCAGATCCTGGCTCTCAGGCCTGTGTTCACTCCACTAGGCTGCACTGCCCCGCCCTCAGATGCATGAACGTGTGCCCTACCAGACATTTATTTGGCTGGCCATGGAAAATGTCAGCTTTCTAGAGGGTTAATCCGCCCCGGGCAATGTGCCTGTAAGATTCCATATACACATCTGAACTGCAGCTGGCTGCAGGCCTCTGGGTGGAGGGTAAGTAATAATGAAAGTGGCACTTTCACTTCCAGATCTCAGCTGCGCGGAAGCAGAAGTGCCAAAATGCCATGGGAACGGCCTCTCCTGCAGTATCCTGAGCCCAGCCAGATGCAGATGGTACCAGAAGTCTCATGGGAAAGACTGTTCTCCTAAGAGTGAAGCCAAAGTTTGCTGGCACAAGAGGCTCTGGGTACTAATCCAGAACCCAACACTGACCCTTTGGAAGTTTGCCCCTCCCCAGTACACCTATCCTCCTAATCACTCACGGGGGCGGCTGTGTGGGGAAATGTCAGCAACACAATGGCTAATCCTCCCACAGCGTATGCTGCCCAACGCACCCTGCACTGCGTCTGTACAGAGCCCTGTCCCTGCGTCTTGATTCTGAATGGAAAGAAAGCTCCCCGGACACAGTGGTTATATGCTGAAGGAAATGGAATACCCTTCTGGTTCCAGTCCAGACTGGACCCCAGATCCCCCTCTTCTGGATAAATGAGACATCGTTCAAAACGAACAAGACCATCGGAAGGACTCCGCTGCCTGGAAAGGAAGTTACACTCCGAACCCCGTCTACTAAGCTTGGGCCACGTTCAGCCGTAGCAGCATACGTCCATTGTAGTTCCATTGACTTCAGTGGCATCACTCCAGATCAGCAGCAGCGTAGCTGAGAGCCCAATTCCGGCCCTTCTGGTTTCATGGGGCCCATTGGTTCTGAAGTCCAGGATCATCCTCGCAGACACATTAACGAGCGTGGAGACATGCTGGCAGTCGCTTCATTAGGAGGCTAGACACAGGCAGCTTTTCAGAAAAGAGAGATGTCGGGAAACATCTTGAGAGCTGAAACAATGAGTAGTTCACAACCCAACAGGATTTCTCTGTTAGGCACGGATCCTCTAAGGTAGTTAGGTGCCTAGCACCCACTGATGTCAATGGTCTCTCCTTGTGCCTCCTTCCCTGTCTGTTCAATATGCCCCTCTGTTGCTTTCCGCGCACCACCCTGGTGGTTAGCATCAGTGTACCCTGAGGTGGGGTGAGGACCTAGCCGGGGTATTTCACATCCTTGTTGCTGTCCACTCAGGGCTCATCACCTACCCAGTGACTTGCCGTCACCCACGTTCATCCCATAGAAAGCTTCATATTAAATGCTGATAACTGAGGGTGCTGCTTTTGCGGCTTCTAACTCATGTGGCTACATGCTCTGGGGATAAGGAGGAGGCCATGTGGCTGTCCAAGTCTACCCAGTGTCATTCCTCCCGCCCGTTGCTTGCAAAGCCCCTCGCTGCCTTCCATGCTTCTGGATCCAGCTCCCTCTCTTGTGCTTGCTGCACCGACCCAGAAGGTCACGCTGACCGCACACCGCCCTTTTTCCGCACTCCTCACGGCAGCAGCCAGGGGAACTACGCATGCACTGAAAAACAGCTGCCAGCAGATGGCAGCGTCGGCTGCATGAAGGCCCACCTTGGTCTGTTCCAGCTGCTGTTACTGCCAGGCCACTTAAATACACTGAGCAGCAGAACCACCGTTACCCGATCCAATTGGAACCGGGGCCTGATCGGATAAGCAAAAATCTGGATAAACCAGAGAATGGGCAGCCAGGCTCCTGCTGCCAGCCCCAGGGCGGTTGGGGATTTGGTTAATACGGAGAGCCAGATAACTGAGGCTCCATTAAACGGGGTTCTACAGTATTCTGCTTGCTTAACAGTGACCAATCCACCGCCCTGCTGCTGCAGTCACTCAGCCCGCCAGGGGAGCACCCAGGGCATTACAAGAGCAAGGAGAACATGTGCTATTTAAAGTAAAGAGGAGGGAGAGGAAACCCTGTTGCAGCAGAACGAGGTGGAAGATGGGCTTAAAGAGCCCTGCAGAGAGAGGGCCGCACCTGCTCTCCGCTCAGCAACTCAGCACCTCCCCAAACTTCAAAGATGACTGAGGCAGACAAGGCACCGTCGCAGGAGGACAGTGGGTGGGGATGATGCTCCCGAGCTGGCCAGGACAGAGCTGAATAGGTAGCAGTGAGCTGGGGGCGCTGCAGGGAGAATGGAGGTGGGTTATTCTGAAGTAGTTCGTAGAATGGGCGGGAGCCTGAATGTTTGGCTCCATGTTCAGTCCCACATCCACACACGGCCCCTGCTCCGGGTTCCAATTCAGAGTTCTGGGACAGCCGACGAGAGACCAGATGGAAGTTCAGACTCAGGCTTGTAACTCGGTCAGAGCAGAAGGTTGAGCAGCTTGTGGAGAGAGGGATGGAGACAGTCGGTTACTCAGGCTGGTTTAAGGTGGAGGAATTCCATCCGGCCATGGAGCTGGGGAGCAAACTAGCCTTTCCCCAAGAGCGTCCCAGATCACTTGGGCTGCCATCGCTGGGCAAGGTGAGCGTATCATCAGGACAACGGGTGAGGCTTGTGCCCCTTTGGCGCTGTGCTGCCCCTAAGCCTGGCCAGACCTCATCTCCTTGAAGCTGTCAGCAGAGATCCCATGGCCTTACCCCTCCAACGCGCCAATGGGCACTGAGCCACTCATTGTTAAATGGATGCTCCAATGCAATGGCTGTGGAGGAGCAAGCATGGTCCTCTCCCTGGATGTTGATGGCTAGAGATTGAGTGGGTGATGTGACATCCTTCCCCTTCTCTCACACACTCACTTAAACATTCACCACCCACAGCCCTGGAGTTAGCTGCTGTCAGAGGCACTGGTTTTGTTTCAAGATTTCTTTGCCGTTCTGTTATTGCTCCAGCTACGCTCTCCACCTCTCCTGCAAGGTGAATGCCACCAAGTAACACTTGGGTCCTGTCTAAAAACCCAACGGACAAGACACAGCACACTCCCTCCCTGCAGCCCAGGTGGGATTTTCAGGGTCCGGGGCTATATCGCTGGCCAACAATTGCACAAGGAGGTGCAAGGTGATGGCCCAGCAAGAAGAGCAAACAGGTCCCTGCAATGGAAAAGAAACCAGAACCAAGACCAACAGCAGTTGAGGAAGGTTGGAGGGGAAAGACGAATTTTCTAACAGGGCTTTAGAAAATGCTGCCAGGTACCTACACACCTCAAAGGGCTAAAAAAGGCCTTTCATGAGGCTGTGAACATCTCCCCATCCCCGGCATCCAGATCCCATTAGGGAGACAAATAACACTGAAGAAGAGACAGAATGAGAGATTACTATTCCAAAGCGGACGTAGGCCCTGACCCAAAAGCATGACTCCACCTCACCTGGACTTCAGGAAAGCTTTGATCTGTAGCCATCTCAGCTGAAGAGCAATTGGGTATTTTTTCTCCAGTTAGGACGCTATTAGGCCAGAACCACTGAGAACCAGGATTCTTCCATTGGGAAGATAGTCTAGTGAAGTCACCTACTGAGGTCCAGGGACTTGCGCCACACCTGAATTTGGCCAGCTAAGTTTATTCTGCATTTCCCATCCACCCTCTCCTTTCACTCCTTATGTGGGGATGGTAGAGAGCGGCAACAGATTTAATTTTCTTTAAAGCCCAGAAAAAAAATTATGAAGCCCGTCAGGTGAGAATCCAGCTATAGTGATATTGCAGGTGGTAACTGACACCATATTTTAAACATACCACTTGGGGTTTCACATGTGAGGAAAAAGACCAAAGAGCTTAAATTAAATGTGTGCAGCAAGGATGGTGCAGGGACCATAAGGGGCAGACGAAGCCCTGCCCTTCAGATCAGTGGCTCAGCTTGTCCAGCACGCTCTCACCAACAATGGCTGGCATCAAACGCTGCAGTGGAAGGTATTAGATTCCCCACAAGGGACATGCCTCTTCCTGGCCTCCATCAGTCAGCAGTTGGCCTACTCCTTGAAGAACGAGGATTTATTGCCTTGATTGTTCACTCTGTTTGATGTAATTGTGGAAGTTCTCCTTACACCCCCCGCCCCCCGTCAGTGTCTGATCCTTTTTTGGATAGTGCTCAACTATTGGCTTCAGTAATATCCTGTGGCAATGAGTTCTACAGGTTAATTATGGGGGAGAGCGGGAGAGAACAAATTTCATAGCTCAACACTGACCTTCACCCTCACTGAATGGTCATACACCACCCTAGTAGAGGGGTATTATTTTGTCTCCTATAAAGTGCACACATTAACAGCATTGAAGAGGAATTTCAGGGCTTGGTTAGCTTTCTCCCAGCAATAGAGAGACCGACAAGGAGCAACTGATCTTATCAGGGAGGCAGCGCCTGCCACACAGGGATCCAGGCCATTCCACAAGATGGAGAGCAGACACCATCTCCTATCTTCAATAGCAGCCAGAGACCTGACTTGTGTCTTGTCTGGCCCACTGAGCCTTTGGCAGCAGGAATCCCATTTCTGGGGCCAGGTTAACACCGCGAGGACACTACCTGAGACGGTGACTTAGGGATGCCAGCCCCAGGTGTTTCCAACGAGGACGGTTCCAGCTCATGGTTGACAGTCTTGATCTCGGGGCTGGTGATGGGGGTCCCGTCGGGGGGAGGCGAGGGGCTTTTGTTTGCTTTCGCAGGGGCACTGTCGCTGCAGGAGAGAAAACAAAGGAGAGTCAGAACCAGCCCCTGAATGAATTATTCTGATCAGACAGACTGATCCAGCCAGGCCTCGTGGTCTCATTCTCTCCCCATTTCAATGCCCACACCTGCAATGACGGACCCTCAAGTCCAGTACCAGGCAGAGTTTATAAGCTTCTGAGCAGCTTCTTGCTGAGTCACCCTCAATCCAGTGCATTGTCTTTCTGCAGTAGGAACTCATGCAGATCACGATATATTAACCCAGGTCATTGCCTTGCATGCGCATGGATGCACTTAGACACACTGAAAAAACAGAAATTCTGTCCTGTGGCATTATATTGACACCCACATAGGCGGCTGCACCACACGGACCTCTGCCACGTGAGCTAACAAAGTAACTGACAGCACTAGCAGGTTGCCATCCTCCGCGGGGACCAGCATGTGAGGGGGACAGACCCTTTGCCAGAGGGTTTCACAGATATTTGCTGACAGCAGAAGAACACTGAGACTCAGGCGTCTTGGGTTCCATCCCAGGCTCTCGAGGGCAGTGTGGTCTAGTGGACAAAGACTCACCAAATCATAGAAGATCGGGTTGGAAGGGACCTCAGGAGGCCATCTAGTCCCACCCCTTGCTCAAAGCAGGACCAGCACTCAGCTGCCCGTTTCCCCAAGTTTGACCCCTTCTGCCCTGTTGTCTCCAATCTGTCCCTGTCCTGGTATTGTCTGTTTCCCACCCGGCTCCCAGCCCCATTCTCCGTACTAGCCAGTCCCAGATGCCCCGCCTCAGGCTGCTCAGGCTTAGAATCATAGAATATCAGGGTTGGAAGGGACCTCAGGAGGTATCTAGTCCAACCCCCTGCTCAAAGCAGGACCAATCCCCAACTAAATCATCCCAGCCAGGGCTTTGTCAAGCCTGACCTTAAAAACCTCTAAGGAAGGAGATTCCACTACCTCCCTAGGTAACCCATTCCAGTTCTTCACCACCCTAATAGTGAAAAAGTTTTTCCTAATATCCAACCTAAACCTCCCGCTCTGCAACTTGAGACCATTACTCCTTGTTCTGTCATCTGCTACCACTGAGAACAGCCTAGTTCCATCCTCTTTGGAACCCCCTTCAGGTAGTTGAAGGCTGCTATCAAATCCTCCCTCACTCTTCTCTTTTGCAGACTAAATAACCTCAGTTCCCTCAGCCTCTCCTCATAAATCATGTGCTCCAGCCCCCTAATCATTTTTGTTGCCCTCCGCTGGACTCTTTCCAATTTTTCCACATCCTTCTTGTAGTGTGGGGCCACTGAGGCTTGTCCCAGCCTCCCCCTCCAGACTCACAATCTCTGTCCCAGTGTCCCACCATAACTCCCAGTCCCAGTTATTCCCCCTGTTTCCAATCCTAGTCTTTGCCTTTCCCAGTCCCTCCCTCCCCCTTAGCTCCTTGTCCCAGGCTCCTTGTCCATCCAGTCAGTCACAGTTCCCCCTTCCTGGCTTCTCATCCTACCTGTCACCTCCTCCACCCCCCAACCTCTAGTCCCTATCCCCACCCCCACCATCTCCCCTCCCCCCTGGTCGCAGTCCCAGTCTCCCCTCTGACTCTCAGCTTCCCTCCCCCACCCTACCATCTTCCAATTCCAGCTTTCCCTTCCTCTCCCAGGCTACTTGTCCCAATCTACTCCCCCAGCATGGGCCAAACACCACGTTTCTTCCGAGTCTCGTTCTCAGAAACAGCTGAACCTTTTCGGCTGAAATTATCAAAACCAACTGAGCTTGAGGCAGACACTTGGCGTGGAAAATTTCAGCCCAAACAGTTAATGGCAAGGTTATAAGCAACTGAAAACAGGGTCTTATAATGGGAAGTGTTGGGCAACCTTAGTAAGGGACAGTACTACCAGCCCCACCTATAATTGGAGAGAAAATACAAGTGTTTAAGAGGCAGCTCCTCTATTACATAAGTAAAGCCAGCAGACATGTCTTGTGGGGAAAAGGCATGGGCCATCCTCTGTGGCATGAAACATACCCTGAGGCCAGCCACCTGGTCCATAACACCGTGCACTCCAAAACCTGGATTAGACCCAGTCTAAAACTGGATGGGTCTCAGAACCTCGGTCCCCTCCCACAGGGCAACAATGCACTCCCTGTATGTATCTCCACTTGAAACAGCCATGCCCCATGGTGCCCATGTTCTCATAGTCACTGGCTAACAGTGGCATGGCGATGCTCACGCCAACGGAGGATGCACTACGGTCTCATGCTTAAATACACAGAGTCTCGGAACAGGATGGAGGAAGAACCAAGAGGCATTTAAAGATTTCTCTCCATTCAAAGCGAGCATCAGCCCTTGAGCCCCCGATCCCACCTCACTCCCCAACCTCACAGAGACACCCCCAAGAAGCAGTCACTCCACACTCTCATGCAGATCAGATGTTTCTAATGACGTTCACATCAGCAGCATGACAACAAGATGCAAAAAAAACCAACAGCTTTCCGTGCCGACAGCTCTCACCCTGTGGGTCACATGGACCTGGCGAAGAAGCGGGTGCTTGTTGGGAGGAAACCAGGAATGGGTCACAAACATGCATCCAACCCTCCTGCTCTTCAACTTGACTGGATTTGCCTACTGGATCCTCCTCAGATGTCCCTTAAGCTACTGCAGTGCAAAGGATTGTGGGACCCAGCTGAGGAGTGGCTAAGTGCAGAGGTGCTAGGAGGGAAGAGGCTGAGAACTCCTGCTGTAAATCAGAGTCACAGCAACCTCAACATAAGCAGTGTGCAGCAAGCTAGTTAGTCACCTGTCAGTAGCAAGTACACCACCTCCTCCCGTCCTGTGATTCCGCATTTCTAGGGCACAGAGGAAGGGCTGGCCACACTAGGCTCCTAAGCTCCACACCAGCTTCAGAGCAACTCGGTTAAAACCGCATTGCTCAGGCTGACCCAGCGACTCAGTGAGTGCAGGATATAGCCAGAGAAGACCTGGGTTTCAATCCTGGTCCGCAGCCTCTTGCTTCCCAGGCTGGAATGACTCCCCCCCAACAGTGCCCCCTGCTGGTGATTTCAGCATTAGCTCATGTAGGAAAGAAGGGATAGGATGGGATTGCCTGGGACCAGAACCTTACATGGGACTATTTTTTTTTAATCCTGTCCCTGCCCTGCCCCGCCCCGCAATACCCGCTCCTGCCTGCCGACGCATTGTTTATTGCATTTTTATCCCACTCCCACCCACAAAAAACCTTAGATCCCATAAATCCTGCAAGAGAGAGAGATTCCCCCAGGCCACCCAAAAAAAAAGGGTGGTTAATATATTTATAAATGGAATTCAGGCACAATTTTTACCACTAAAGGGATTAAACAAAATCTTGCTTAAACCATTTAGTGATTTAGTGTTTTCCTGCAAATTGCAACACTCTGGTTTTTGTTACCCAACCAATCCTGCTCACAACAAAGTACATTTTACCCACTCCCGTTGTTATGGCAGCGGGTCCTGCAGGACCCACAGGATCCCAGTCCTGTTGCAGGAGTCTGCCTGGGACTGTCTATGCCAGAAATATGGTAATTACAGGGGGGTGTTCCAAGACACGCTGGGGGAAGGAGGGGTATTCAATGAATCCCCAACTTTTCCCACAGCTGCACACCCCTATTCCCTACCACTGGGGGGAAATGATGCATTCTTCGGTTTGATTATAAAAAGCTTTATTGCTATAGGGAAAACAACTATCCAGGTTCCACTCTGGGGAATGTTTAGAAGGTCCTTGTTTTAGGGGGCCCAAATACCCAAGGCTTCCTCCAGTCCACCAGATGTGGACAGCAAAGCCAGGGAGAATCCCGCCAGCAGGGGAGTACCCAGGGGAACAATAAACCCCCAGTTTGGCAGCCATATGGGGCTGCTTCAATCCTGCTCAGCTCGCATGAGGATCTAAATTATGGGCCAGGTGGCATTGCACCATTGGCATCTGGCCCTGGATTTTCCAAAAAGGAAGGAAAAACTGCTGTGTGCAGATGGAGGTCAGTGGTAGGACTGGTCTCATTTGTAAGAGCCTTAGACCATGCTTAATTTGTAGGGAAAGAAGTGCTGGAGCTCAAGCAATTTTTTTACATTCATGAGTGATGCATAGGGTGACCAGATGTCCCAATTGTATAGGGACAGTCCTGAGTTTTGGGTCTTTTTCTTATATAGGATCCTATTAGCCCCCATCCCCATCCTTCACACTTGTGGTCTGGTCACCCTAGAGATGCAGCAAGCCCAGCAGTGCTGGGGCTGTGATCTGCCAGGCCCAGTGGTACTGGGGCTCAGCCTTAGCAGTAAGCACTGGCCTTGGGGACACATTTGGTCCCAATACCTATCTCATAGAACTGGAAGGGACCCTGTGAGGTTATTAAGTCCAGTCCCCTGCCTTCACTAGCAGGACCATGTGCTGATTTTGCCCCAGATCCCTAAGTGGCCCCCTCAAGGATTGAACTCACAAGCCTGGGTTTAGCAGGCCAATGCTCAAACCACTGAGCTATCCCTCCCCCCCAGGATAACATTATGCGAGCTTGGCCACTGGAGTCTCAGACTTAGTATAAAATTAAGCAAGGGATGAATCTGAGCCCCAGACACCTCTCCTTGGGGGTGCAGAGAACAAGACCCTGATATGCATTGGAGTGAAGACGCCCGATCTCAGGTCCCCTCCGTGACTCCTGAAATGGGTCATTTGTCTGAAATGGGTGCATCTCACAGGGCCCGGCTGATGCCCTAACCACAGAATAGACACCACCCAGGCAGCTGTGTGCAGGCTTCCCCACCCATGTGCCTGGAGGGACTGTGGGAGAGGGGACTTCAGACTCCAATCCCGTTCACTCATTGGTGTCTCTGCCACCAGCTGTTGTATGGGCACCTGCCCCATCAGGAACTGATGCAACCAACCAACTCATTCGCAGTCTTCAGGGGCAGTTATTTTCAGCCCCTACCAGGGATCTGGACTGGTGCCCCATAGGTGAAAGGCTCCACACATCTAGCTGCCCCCTTCCTCCGTTAGACCCATCCCATTTCCTTCCACGCCTCCTGCCGTGGGTTTAGCAGGCCCCAGACCAAAGCCCTCAGTAAGTCACTGCTATTTATAGCCAGCTGAAGCTTTTTGCTGCTCCGGGTAGGAAAATGCCAGTGCTAATTTTGTCTGACCCTGAACCTTTTAGAAGCCCAGGGTGGCGTCTTCATTCTGAACAAGCCCGCTGCTTCGGAGGCATCCAGCATTAGAGCTTGTCCAGCAACCACCAATTAAACCCATTGCTGAGCTTCTGTGGCCTTCAGGGCTTCTAAGGGAACAGATCCCCGGAAATCACTTCAAAGCCCCACTCAGAACAAACCGTGCCTCTGAACTGACAGCTCAGTGTCTCTGGAGAGAGCAGGGTAGGCACTGCTTTGGGAAGCTAAGGCAGGTAGCCTGCCCCCTACTGACCAACTGGGCACTGGACTCTTGCTCAATTGCAGCAGAGGTACAAGACAAACACTTCCCGCTGCCCTCCAGTATGTTACTAGGAAATAATGCTGAGTTGAGGAATGACTCAGCTTTGGGGTTCTGGTCTCCCATTTGTAACGCACGTACTAGGGACTGGCTCTAGCACAAGAGTTGACGAATATGTGCTGGGCTAGAACATATATATCACATTCCCGCTATGTATTATCCACCCTGTACATATATCAGTGGGTATGAAGCATGTAATAGTAATAGAATAGCAGTTATATAGCCTGAAGGGGCCTATGCTTTTTATATAACCCTGCTCACTTATGCTAAGTAACCCATAACACCTTACATTTGTGGAAGTAAGCATTTGGCATACACAGATAGGAAACGTGTCAAAATTCAAGATACTTTTGTCCTGTGTCTTAGTACAAGCTAGGGAAGTACCTTGACAAAGCAGTCCCTGAAATGCTAGTCCACAAAACAAAGGTAAGACAGGAACAAAACCAACAAGTTAAGGAACCAGGACAAACTGACAGGTTGAATTTTAGTGATGTGTAACTTGTCAAATCATCATATAAATAACACCAGCTGAACTGTGTAAGTTTGGGAGCACATCTTCGTGTAAGGTGAATGGATGCAACAACGCTTCATGAGACAGCTCCTTGCAGATGGGGGTCGCGTTGAACCTTTTTCCTGTATTAGATTCTTATTGGCTTATTGCAGGAAAATTGACTGACATTGGCTATGTGGTGTCTTGAATATAGTTTATAAATGAAAAGAAGCGTAGTCGAGCAATTGGCTACACAATTTATCAACGCAAGCAAATTAACACAATCCAAAGACACCCTTATTGTGCTGCTGACATTCAAAGCCCCTAAGGCCTGCCCCCAGCCTGGACTGTTTTAGAAGAGCCTATGCCAGCATTTGCAAATGGGACTCCCACGTGCTGCAGCAATGCTGTTACGCAGGAGGGCACACCACTGGTTCCACTCTTTGTTCCCAGCCCGGTCGCCCCTCTGCAAACTCCCACGTGGCAGAGGGGTGGGCATCTCAGCAGAGGGGCTAAGAATCAGATGGTGCCTTCTAGCCAAACGCAATTTATTCTTTACCACCAAAGCACACTGATCTCCAGGGAATGGCAAGGGAAGCAGCTACACACCCAGACGTAGGAGGACACAAGTAGCACCACTATAACCTGCAAGCAGCAGATCAGAGCCTGGTCCCAACACGTGCTCCAGTGCCTGCAAATGTCTCATCATTCCACCCAGGGGGAGCCCTGGTATAGTCAAAGCCCTGGCGTTTTTACCCAGGGTCATCTGGACCTGCTCTAAGCAAGATGACCCTGTGGCTAGAACTCTAGTGGTTGGTCTATACCAGAGCTCCCGCTGTTGCAGTGTTAGTGCCACAAAGGGAAATGTGTGGAGATGCTGTACTTAGTGCGGGCACAGCCATTGCGTGGGATAACATTTGGGTAAAGCTATTAAGGTTTCCTGTTACTGGGGCCCTAGGATTACCAGACAGCAGTAAAAACAGACATAACTTGCCCAAATCTTAACCTTTCCGTTCCCCAATAAAAGACTTAACATTAAAACAAAAAGAACAGCAGTACTTGTGGCATCTTAGAGGCTAACAAATTTATCTGAGCATGCTCGGAGGTCGACCCCCAAGCATGCTCAAATAAATGTGTTAGTCTCTAAGGTGCCACAAGTACAACGCCTGTTCTTTTTGAGGATACAGGCTAACAGGGCTGCTACTCTGAAACTAACATTAAAAACAGTCGTCACTTATCCCCTTTCATCTGAAGAGCTCAAAAAAGTGTCTTCTAAAAAAATTCACTAAATCCCTCAACTGTCCTGCGAGAAGTATCATCATCTCCATTGTACAGAGGGGTAAAATTAGTGTCAAGTATCAGAGGGGTAGCCGTGTTAGTCTGGTTCTGTAGAAGCAGCAAAGAATCCTGTGGCACCTTATAGACTAACAGACGTTTTGCAGCATGAGCTTTCGTGGGTGAATACTTGCATCCGAAGAAGTGGGTATTCACCCACGAAAGCTCATGCTGCAAAACGTCTGTTAGTCTATAAGGTGCCACAGGATTCTTTGCTGCTTCTAGGGGTAAAATTGAGGCAGAGAGAGCCTGAGGGCACATAGAAAGTCCATGGCAGCACTGGGATTAGAACCCAAGAGACCTGGCTCCCAATTCTCTGTTTTAACCATTACACAGCACTGCATTCTAGGAGCCAGCTGGGATTAGAATTATTTTTTCTGACCCCCAAGCTAGGAAATGCTTCTACACAATTATGCAACTATTCTGTTCTCCAGCCCTACCCCTTCTGGTGCATTCAGTCCCTCTCTTAACTCTCCCTTTACAAATACACTCAATCTCCTACATGTTTCCACTTTAGTTACAACATGCACGTAGGCATCAGCTACAACCACTAGGCGGTCGGACTATTCTGTGTATTGAAACAGAAGTTACAAGCATGTGCTTTTTAAAAGGCGAGAGGCTTGACTCCCCGCTGCTTCTACCTGGTCCTGTGATTCGCACCTGCGCGATGTGGTAGCATTTTATAACCACATTGCACTGATCCATGTAATTGGTGTCACGAGGGGCAAAGCACGGGGAATCCAGGTTCAGCCAGGAGCAGGATCGTAGCAACTTATTTTCTCTTACACATTCAATAAATCAGAACCCATTCGAAAGGAGAGCTCCAGCTTGGGAAAATGAGGCCTTTTTAAACAGTCAAAGTTGCACCAGTTTAAATCAGCTTTTAATCAAATCACACTTTTAGTTAAACCAGAGCAACTCTGAACCCAGACAAAACCTCAGGGTTCAAACAGTCATGGAGTCTAAGTGTCAGGCCAGAATGGACTCCAGGTCATCCAATCTGACCTCCTGCATGTCACCGGTCACTAATACCTCCCAGCACCCTCAAATGAAGGCCAACAACCAAAAGGGAGCAGGGATTCAAACCAAGAATAAAAAATTATTAGGATTAATCGGACATGCAGAAATCTTCAGTGATTCCACGGGGCCAGAAACACACCGAGTCATGCAAGGAACTCCGTTCCAGTCCCCAAGTTAACACCCTCCAGGCTGTTAGAACATGGCCTTATATTCCACTCAGACACGTCTCATAATGCTGCTCTCCATACCGGTACCTGCTCATCTTCTTCTTCAGCCTGGAGAACAGTTTAGTTTTCTTTCTGGTGGGGATGGCACACAATGGATTTCCATTACTGGATAACACAGCCATGGGGAACAAATGTTAAGGTGCCACGCACCAGTGAACCTGGTGCCACAGGATGATTGTATTCAAGCCCTTCTTTCTCCTAGCTTCTGGATTTGCTCTATGTGCTACAGGGCAGAGCACAGGGCAGAGCACAGGACAGGACAGGATTCCTTGTGCATGGCAGTGTTAAGAGATGTGAATTTCCCCTGGGCACCCTGGGGCAGATGTGTAGAAAGCCAGACAAGCAGGGGATCCATAAATAGTCTTGTTTCACAGGTGGACAAATGGAGGTTGAGAAGTTACAGTCCCACAGCAAGCCAGCGGAAGACCTGGGGTTAGAAGCCAGAAATCCTGACTCCCAGTTCTCCATTCTCCCCACCTGCACTGAAACCAGCTTACGCTGCTTCCCTCCATTTACACTCTCAAAGCACAAGGAGTCGCACCAGGCGCAGCTCCAAACAGCAGGATTCCTCACAAAGACAACACACTGACATAACAGGGGAACTGTCCCATCTCTCCGCCCATCTACATCCATTTCCTTTCACTCTCTCCATCTCCAGCCCCTGCGTAGACAAATGAGGGGAATCATCTGCTCTTATTGCAGATCCTGGCCTGCAATAAGAGCAGATGATTCCCCTCAATGAGAAAGGGAAGGGGCATTTCCCCAACCCCACCAGACAAGAGTCCCCGGCAAGATGCGGGAGAGATGGCAGGAAACGCAACTGGGCATTTCCTGCCATCTGCAAAAATCTATTGTCCCGACAAATGTTTGACACCATCCAACCCCCTCCCTGGGTACCTGTGTGGAACGGCTCTATTACAGGACAGGTCTGGACCCTCGGTAGAGCCCAAAAGCAATGCAACAGGAAAGAGAAGGAGAATGCTTTTCTGTCTGCAAAGATCTCCACAGCTCTGATTCAGAGCATGTGTGGAGTGGGTCAGTGGGGCATGTCTGGGGCAACTGGACATGGAGGGGAAAGATGGAGCCAAGCCCGTGAGTTTCTACACATACAGGGTTTTCCATGTTCATCTTCCCTCCTAAGTGCATGAGCTCTCCCAGCCAGTTACGGTGCTCTGGGCTACAGCGGAGGTAGCTGGGCTGCCTCACATCCTACAGATGAAGCTGGAGACTTGCCTGGGCCAGAACTGCACTGATGGAAAATTTGATTTTCTTGGAAGCTTTTGTTGGGGAGGCCTCGCAGCTGGCCAGGAGTCACAAGTATTCATAAAAATAAACAAACGCATGTTGAGTCGTCGTTACTGCGTTCCACCGGGCCAAAGCATCAGCTGCAGCCCTTCTGCCTCCTCCTCCCTCTCTTGTGCTTTGTGCCTTCCATCCGAGCAGACTTCAGGAGAGCGTCCCAATCATTTTGTTTAACCAGGACTGGGTGCCTTCTGGAGGGAATCAGATCTCCATCGTTCATGAGAGGAGACCTGCCCCGTATGACCCCATCCCAGTGGACCGGCAGGTTGGAGCCGGCTGCATGAGGAAAGGGACCAGAGAAGAAGAACCCTGTACTGCTGGGATGGAATAACAGCTCCACTGAAGTCAATAGCAAAACTCCCACTGACCAGAAGGTGGCCAGGATTTCACCCCTGGTGTCTTTAGAACTGTAAGGATCTCACCTGCTCCCAGCTGAGAAAGACCCTGCACACCAGAAACCCAACCACAAGGTATGAGGCTGGGTCAGGGTTTTGCAAGGTCACTGGACTCTATGGCCAAGAGCAGACCCCAAACTTCTGTGCTCACAACATCACAGATCTCGTGCCTGCTATGGAACAACGGACAGGTGCTCTTCTGAAAGGGAGGGGGCAGGAAAGAAGGTCTGCTACATAGCACAGGACCTATTTGCCATGGGGTAGGAAATGTTCTAACACGGTAGTGCCCTATTCAGATCATAACATCGTTTGGTAGAGGATAGAAAAGTCTGTTTCTCTTTCAGTTCCCCATGCACAATGCTGCAGTCTTTGGGTTGCGAAGTCTGCAGGGGGAATGTTTGCTAGATGGGGAAGATGGAAACGTTTCTACTGGTCTTAAGTTTCATAGAAGTTTGTGTCTACACAGGTAAAATTTGGCCTCCGACTTAGGATAACATCTTCACCTTTAAAGTTGGTGAATTGTATAAACCCGCTGGTACTGGGTTTTGTGTTTGCAACAAAGAGTTAAATTGGGAGGGGAAGGAATAGGAGTCCACAGGGGTCCCCACAGCTGCTCTAACCTTTCAACAGCTGTCCTAAAGCAAGGCATATAGGCTGAAGTGATCACTGACATCATGCTAACTCCCCTTATATGCTGATTTGGCATGTATGTTGCATTACTGCTCACCCAGCATGTGGGACGAGCAGCAGCTGGAAGCCAGAGGCCCACATTGCTTCATCACTCACGCATTTGGATGGGAGCCAGACACAGCCTCAGCCAGAGCCCGCCCCTCCCGCCCCCTTAACTGGAAAAGCTCAAGAACGTACAGATTTGCAGTTAACCAACAAGGACCAGATTCTGCTGAGAAAAAAAAAAAAAAAAGAAAAGAAAAGTTCCTGTGGACTCTAGCACTTTGCAGAGACCTCCATATTAGGGGTCTGATGTTCCCTAAATGCAAAGGCCGAACTCCCATGAGGCTCTAACTGTACCCACGAGATTTGCCCAGGCAAAACTGCCATTATCATGCACAAAATAGGTAATTGCGCACAAGAGTCTGCCAACTGGAGATTCCATTCCAGCTCTGGTCACCAAACCCGAAAGGGGGCGGTGGGCAGGGAGAGATAGGACATGGGGCTCTTGTGTCCATTGGTCTTAAATGTGTGTCAGAGAGTGATCTGGAAGTGGAAGTGTCCCACTGTGCGACTTGACCTGCAAGGAGACGCACTGGGTGGGTCAGTTCTGCATCTTGGGGGTGGAATGATCTATTCAGAGCCACTAGGTGACAGCCACATAGGGTGAGGAAGGAGAACTGAAATCAAGAGGATGCAGATAAAATCATTTCACTCTCCGCTGTAAGAGAGACAATTCCACAGTGGGCTCCCACCTGCCCCTTCGACCTCTGCAGGGGAAAGCGCATCGCTCCAACGGCGGCTCACCTTGGCTGTGCTTTAATGGGGAAGGCGTTGCTCGAGTACTGCTTGTCTAGGCTCGTCAGGACATCATTGAGGTTTTGGTTCAACTGTAAAAAGAAGAGAACCCTAAGAAGCAGGTGGGGAATAGGGCTGGCTAGCCAAGGCAAAGACCTGCATCAGGACCACGACACCCCAGGAGAAGGCACGGTGCTGGTGAAACTGGGCCCACCTTCGTTCCGGCCCTTCCTTGGCCACCCCCTTTTAACGGGAACATAATCCGGAAGCACTACAGCAATCCGCGCATTCTTTAACGCGTCACCAGCACCCCCTGGGGAGCCTTTGTGTCTGATTTACAAACAACCCTGCTCAGATCTTTTCTATTTCCTGCCTTTCTCCACCCTCCCTGATATCACCAGGGACCTCTGCATGAGCACAGCTGAAGCCTCAAACCTCATCTGTGTCCACACCAGAGGTTACTACGACGAAACGGCTGTGTTGCAAACGAAATTACAGGCCAAAGTCACCCTTGGCGCTAAGAGATCCCACTCCATCAATGTCAATGGTATTGCACCGGCCATGCCAGCGATTAATTCGATCCTACAGCTCTAATAAGAAGCAGATGACTCTTAAGGAACAAAAGGTCCTGGTTTCTTGCATATGTCCCCAAACAACAAAAAAATGGAGAAGAGAACGGCAAAACATGTGACACAGGAAGAGGATTCTCTCTAAACCAGTGGTCCCCAAACTTTTCAGGGTCATTCCCCCCCCGGAGCCAAGGCTGGGAGTGGAGACAGGGCTCGGGGGGGATGCAGATGGGGTAAGGGAGCCAAGACTGGGGGTGCAGCTGGGGGTGGGGCTGGGGCCATGAATGAAGCCCCTGGCCGAGGCTGGGGGGGAGGGGGCGAAGGGGCAGGGCAGAGAGTGGAGCTGCGGCCAGGCCTCGGTGGGGGCCACGGCTGGGCATGGGGCCAGGAGGTGGAGCCGGAGCAGAGCTGGGGCAGAGCGGGACTGGGTGGCGCTCCCTCTTTGCCCACCGTGGGGACTGGGCCAGGCCCTGCCGCACCCCCCAAATATTCCTCCATGCCCCCCTGGGGGCGGGGGCATACCCCACAGTCTGGGGACCACCGCTCTACGCAGATGGGTTTCCCAAAGTTTTCTCTTATAAAGTACTGAAGTATAAGTAAAAAAACAAAAGAAAAAAACATTGCCTTTAACAACAGTGTTACTACCGTGGTTTGTAGCATGACTGTAGAACACTGGATTATTTTTGTAAGGGTCCCTGTGAAGTATGAGCAGACCTTGAAGCTAATGTTTAAATGATGCCAGTCGTTTCCTCACGGTGAGTGGTTACTTCTGGGAATCTAACGACCATAATGTTGCTTGTTGCTTAGCTGCTGTATTGTTGCCCGGACTACAGTTGGAGAACAAAAGTATCTGTTTTCACTTGGGCTCCCTGTCTCCTCATAAAAGATTAGCGGGATGTATAGGGAGTGTATAAATCATGTGGGTAACGCACGAGCCTGGAGGACTCCGGGAGTTATTTCAAATCTGGTTTTTAAGTTAAATGAACACAAAAATTCTGGATGAGAGAGTCAGTGTGTTGGCCTCGCCACTCACTACCCCTCAGACCTCTTCAGGGCCTGGCTAGGCAGCTACACAACAAGCATGGAGCAACTAAGGCATCTGCTCCTTGAGATACTCCTTACGGCATTGAAGGTTTACTACAGATGGCGCCTTTGCTACCAGTTTATCCATTTTAGTAAGTGAAACTCTTTACCCAAACGTTTGAAGGTGCTGAATCAGACTGGCTTCATTCACTCTCGGTGGGATCCACCGCTCTCAGGGGAATATGCTCCAATCAACAATAGTCCCAGCTGAAAACGGTAAGATTCCCTGCAGTGACCAGATGGCTATTTAAACAGGGATGTTAGGATTGTAAAGCCATCAAGACAAGTGCCTGGCCTCAGCTTGGTGCTGGCCTCTTGTACAGCCCCGGGTGCATTTGCTGCATTGCACAAGTGACTGTTATCGATAATAGCACGGCAAATGAATACAAGGGCCCGTAACCTTACCTTGCTCATTTCTTTATGGAAGTTCTCTTCTAGGCCTGCTATACTCTGGAATGTGTTGACATAGAAACCAACACGACTGCCAAATGGAAACAGAGCAAGAGTTAGTGGATACAGGTGGCTCTTCCAAGATCTGCAGACTTGGTTTCCTTTGCTAATACCCCCCCCACACACACACATTTCACAGTGAAGCTGCGCTCACTCTCCATCCTAACAGCAGTGTAGGTCAGGAAGTCCCCGGACAGCCCTGTGGGCTGGGGCAACTGTTTTGCTTTGCTGCCATGGGGGAGCCACTAGTTACGGAATAAACCAGGCCAGTGGGGCCTATAGGAGATGGCTGGTTCTAGCAGAAAGGGAGCACCCGTCAGGGTGCTTTTCATGGTGGACCCACCCCACGCCATTCTCCAGAGTGGCACTGGCCATGGACCAACACCCCCCGGTCCTCCCTTCTGGAAAAAGATGCCATGATAACGGTAACTGCAGGGGGGAAACAGAAGGGTTGAGCAGGGAAACCCCGAACTCGAGCAGGCTTTAGGGGCCTGGTCCCAGACACATTCACTACGTGACTCCCAAATCTAGTGATTTGAGTCAATCCAAGAAAAGTGCTGTCCTGCCTGCTGGGTTTTCTTCTCTGCAGAAGGGGAGCGAATAAGCTACACGGCTAGAAAGCTAGAGACTGACTACAGGGGGACAAGCTGGTTACTCGGGGGTCACGGGGTTAAGTGCCCTGCTGCCAATAGCCAAACTGACAGATGCCTGAAGCTGGCAGTGGCCGGATCCTCAGCTGGTACAAACTGGCAGGGACAGACTCTGCCTGTTACCTGACTGCCCGCTGCCAACCCAGCACCTTGAGGGTGGGGAGGGATTGTGCAGGAGCAGAGGGGGGTTGAGTTAGGGATGTCGGGGCAGCACCAAGCCAGGGCTGGCGCTGCCCCACGCTCTCCTCACGACAATGTGCTCTCTGGGGCTGCAGCCGCCCAGCTCTTGCTGTGAGATGGGTTTCTCCTGAGGAGCTAGGGCCATTGCCTCTGCTTCCTCAGGAGAGAGCCCGGCGCTGTCTGGGTGGGACACCTACCAGCCAGAGAGAGGCCTTTGGGGTTGGGTGAGGAGGCGGAGGCACCCCCTGAATTCAACCCACTCCTGCCGGGCATCTGTCTGGCAGCCCCCCCGGCCAGGGTGGGGTTGGGAGCAGCCCTCACTGCAGGGGCAGAAGGGAGCGTGTGGCCACAGGATCGGAGCAGGGGAGGAAAGCGGGCGGAACCGCTGGGTGCTTTACAATAGCAGGCAAGGGAGAGCGCGGCCTGTGCCCTCAAAAAAGCCAAACCACAGGCGGTCCCCCCACCCCCAGACCAAGACAGAGCCACAGCTCCAGCTGCCTCCATCTGATGGGCAGAGGGGTCCCGATCTGCATGGTGGGGATCAGCCGCCAAGAGAGAGGATTACACCCAGCAGGGGAGGGAACTCCCCAGCAGACACCGGCCCAACCGCTGCACGGCTCGCAGCCGGCGGCTGCATCACTCACGCTGCCACACTGTGCGTGTACCCTGCTAGAAGTCAGGATCCCCAGGGGTCCAGCGGCCCCTCAGGATTTTGCTTTCATCCCGCCGATGCCTGCTCTCCCCTCCTCCTGTCCTGCCTCCGCCCCCATCAGCCCCAGCCCCAGGGGACTGCATTTTTAAATCAGAAATTGGGACACTTCTGAGTGGACTTTGCCTGCACTCCACCCTAACACTCCACTCCCCAAACATCAGCTCTCCTTCCTCACTCATCCCCTGGCCTCCACCAGGATGTCTCCTAGCTCCCCTCCTCTCTGTGGCTGGAATCCCTGTACAGCAAACCTATGATCCACTCGTCTCCCTGCATTACCTGCCTGTTTTCCTGTGCCCAGCCTGCACTCAGGAGCCAAGCACCATCAGGTGGACAGCTGGGTCCCTGCTGTGCAGCAGGGCTGGAGGGTCTGGGACCCCCATGCCAGGGAAAGGACTTGCCAGCCAGAGCCACACCTGGGAACTCAGTGCCGAAAGGCGCCCTGCAAAGAAAATCCTGCAGCGCTGGGGTCAATTGCCTCAGGCTGCGGGACTAAAAACAGCAGCGTAGATGCTCCTGGTTGCGCTGCAGCCCAGGCTGTGAAGTCCAGCGAAGGGGGAAGGTCTCACAGCCCAGGTGCCAGCCTGAGTGGGAACGTCTACACTGCTGGTTGTAGCCCCGTAGCCCGAGCCCCACAGGCTCAAGTCAATTAACCCAGACTCCGAGACTCACTGCCACAGGTTTTTCTTTGTGGTGTGGAAAAGCACCTAAATCCCCTTCCCCACTCCCATCCCACTACATCACCAGTGTAGTTCAGCTCTCCCTAGGCAGATTTTCATGACCCCTACCACCCATTGTACCATTTTGTACCACTGAAACAAACATGCAAAATTAACACACACCCCCACACACACGCCTTAATGCACTATGTAATTTATGGACAGCCCCCAAAAGCAACACACACTGGGTGGCTACTGCGTTCCCGGAAGATCCAAGGATGGCAGGGTCTTGAAAACAGGATAAGGGGTGGCTTCTGTGAATGCTAGGAGAGGCCCCGAGAGCTGGGATGCACCCAGAAATCCAGGGCAGAGGGTCACCCTTAACCCAGGCCCCCCCTTCACACCAATGGGGAGCCCATCACAGTAATGACCTCCCTAAGGGGCGACTGGCCCGCAGCGGCTGCCCTTGGGCGCTCACCTATTCCATAGCGAAGGCAGCTCCTCCTGCAGATCGAGGTTCATCTCCTCAAACACCTTCTGAGCTTTCACCAGCTCTTCTTCGGCCTTCACAACAGAGACAGGACAAGTCAGCACCCATCCAGCTCCCTGCAGCGCAAGGCATTCGCTGCTTCCCTGGCCAGCTGGAGAGACCAGGCGAGGGAGATCCCCCACGCCACACAGGCCGCACTGAACCCCTCGGGACGCTGCCTGGGTTAATTCTCTGCTGAGGACAAGGGGCCTCATTCTCCTCTTGTTTACCCACCTTTTATGGTGGTGCCACTCCCCTAATTGACTGCCGAGAGGGAAGATCAGACCCCAGCGGGTGTACCTCAGCCTAGCTCCATGGCCAGCAATGGTGCCGAGCCGGCTGGGCACCCCGCCCCAGCTTTGAACCCCCACTGCATAGGGAGAATCAAAGACACAGAGCTCTGCACTGCCAGAGCAAGAGCTTAAACCAGCTGACGAGGAATCTGCCGTCATGGGGGAACCCACCGCAGGTGCAAAGCTCCTACGCTGGGGTCTGATCAAGATTTTAACTCCAGCACCCAGCCCAGCAGCCCGCTCTGCCCGTTGGCCCACTCTCTGGGTGAATCCCCCTATCTCCCATTGCCAGCACCAAGGAGCCCAGGACCGGGGCAAGAATACTGGCATAACGCAGAGACACAAGACGCTCATTGCTCCTACTGCAAACAGCACAAGTCAGCACCAGGCACGTCCACCGCCCCACATGCCCAGAGTCAGCACTGGGCACCTCCACCACCCCCCTCCCCCCCCCACTCAGCACCAGGTCCACCCACCACCCTCCAATCCTCCCCCCGAGTCAGCACCAGGCGCACCCACCACCAGCGGCGTATTATCACCTACGCCGACTAGGCCTAGGCCTAGGGCAGCAAGTTTGCAGGGGCGGCACTTGAGCTCTCTAAGAGTTTGGGGTTTTTTTGTTTTGTTTTTTGGCGCACTTCAGATCTCAGAGGTTTTTGCTTGGGGCGGCAAAAAACCCAGAGCTGGCCCTGGGGTGGCAAAATCATTAATCCGCCACTGCCCACCACCACTCTACCCCCCCGTCCACCCGCATGTCAGCACTTGTCACACCCACCACCCTACACCTGCCCTGAATCAGCACCAGGCACCCCCACCTCCCCAAACCCTCCCGAGGCAGCACGGGCACGTCTGCCACCCCACTCCCCGCAAGTCAGCACCAGGCACGCCCACCTCCCCAAACCCTCCCGAAGCAGCGCGGGCACGTCTGCCACCCCACTCCCCCCGAGTCAGCACCAGGCACCCCCACCTCCCCAAACCCTCCCGAGGCAGCATGGGCACGTCTGCCACCCCACTCCCCCCGAGTCAGTACCAGGCACGCCCACCTCCCCAAACCCTCCCGAGGCAGCACGGGCACGTCTGCCACCCCACTCCCTCTGAGTCAGCACCGGGCACGTCCACCTCCCCACTCCCCCGCTCCTCCCCCCATCCCAGCATCCCTCTTCCTCCCTTCAAGGCCCTGTACTGCGAACGTTCCAGTTTCAAGGTTTCCATTTTCTGCCTCGCCCCTGCCCGCGTGGTGGTGGGAGAGAGAACAGCGAATCCCCGGGGTAACCACCCCGCAGCACAGCCTAACAGGAAGGCCAGCACAAGCTGCTGTTTATATTAACAATAGCAGGAATGTCACAATGCCACAAGGCTCTCCAGCCTGCGTGCAAATCCAGCCCCCCACCCCCACCCCAGGGGCCCACTCTCTGCCTTCCTATTGCCACAGGAACTTCGGCACCGGAAGCTGGCTTCCTGCCCCTTCCGAGAGACAAGGGGACAGACATCGCCAGGAGAAGGAGACCTGCTCTGCAATGGGGTTAATAGAGGAAATCTGGCTTTAGGCAGCGTTGGGCTCTCTGTCTCAAGGATGAGCATGCACACCAACCAGATTTGGGGGGCGGGGCGGGGGGGCAGTCAGAAAAAGATGCATACTGGCCTAGTATGTGGCAGACCCAAGTCCTATTTCTGGTCTCCTGCTTCGCTGGCCGGGGGGAACTAGCAGAGGAGGCAGCTCAGCGTGTGTCAGTCTAGCCCCCACCCAACTTTCAGAAGTCGCCAGCCCCCAGCAGAAGCCTGGAGTGACGGCCTCAGTGCTCAAGGTCAGAGGACAAGGGGTTCCTTCCAGAGGAGAGAGAGCTGGGTACTGGAAGGAATGCCCAGCTCGGCCTGTCTGTGAAATGGTGGGTCTCTAACCGAGATAGGGAGCCACTCCAGGGAAGACATGGAGCAACGGGAGTCACATCCATCTTTCTTGCGCACTGGCGTTCAGCAGTTCTGCCCAGTGCATGGCACAGACAAGCCCACCATTTTCTGTGGGCTTGCAAAAAAATGAACCCCCTCTTAAACAGAGATGCCACTTTAGGCTATGCAGGAGGGCAGAGGACGGGATCACGAGGGTCTCTTCTGGCCTTAACATCTATCAGGGCACGAATGTTTCTGACCCATTCACTCAAAAGGAAAAAAAGGGTGAAGTACGTGTCCCCTTTCATTTCCACACCAGGCTTGAACCATAATCAGGAGTTAAAATCCCCAGAGACTAAGATCCCCATTAAATTCTGTTTGTTTCTCAGTAGCCCCATTGCACAATGAAGGAAATGACATGGTCTCCCCCCCTCAGGTTTATCCGTTCTCCAGGCCAAAGGACCCAGAAAGCAAATCCTGCACTGATCTGCGAGTATTGTGACAGCCCAAAAGCACAGCCCCTAAAAGCCCGCAGGCAGCGTTCACTCTAGAAACGTAAGGGAAGAGAGGTCCGTGAAACTCAGAGCTGTGCCTAGGGCTCTGTGGTGGATATTTCAAATCCCTTTGATGTTCCCAGTGATGGAGCTAAATTAATTTCTCTCATGCTCTGGCCAAGCCAATGGTATATGGTCACCGGGATCCAGCTCTACGCAGGATTTATTTTGGTTAGATGCAGCTGGCCTGATTCTGTGCAGCGCTGAGCATCTCCTCGCAGCTGTCCTCAACTCCCACTGCCATCCCTTCAGCCGTTATCCCCATGTTACAGGCAGGGAAGAGAGGGGACCTCTACACTGCACACTGTGGGCCAGACTCTGACTCAGGTTTGAGCCCTAGCCCCCGTTCCATCCACACACATCTCAGGCTGACTCGGGTCAGTAAGGACCCAAGGCCTGGATCCTAGGACCCTGATATGGGGGTGAGTCAGAGACCAAGTCCTGCTGAGATGCAAGTCCAAGCCTGCTCATTCTGCAGTAGGGAGGCAGCTCAAGCTGCAGACCCGAGTCCGAAGGTCTCTGCAGTGCAGTGTGGATAT
The DNA here is from genome assembly GCF_020497125.1 of Mauremys mutica. Classification (NCBI taxonomy): domain Eukaryota; kingdom Metazoa; phylum Chordata; order Testudines; family Geoemydidae; genus Mauremys; species Mauremys mutica. The sequence goes on along the minus strand of NC_059081.1, from coordinate 5,343,217 downwards.
GTTAACACAGCTGCGAGACCCTGGTGCAGCAATTGTAAACCCAGGCTTACAGTGCAGTACAGATGCCTAAGCACAGGCTTGGAAACACCAAGTGCACAAGCCCGGGTTCCACAGACCCAGGCTTAATGTGCAGCGGGTAGAGAGTCCAAGGCCCAGATGTTTAAAGGTACTTAGGCACCTCTCTCATTGAGCTCCCGTTTTGATTGAGGCATGTAGGATCTGGGCCTAAGTGACTTGCCCAAGGCAACACAGGAAGCAGTGTCAGAGCTAGACCCAGGTCTCTCAAGTCCCAGGCTAGAGCCTAACCCATAGGCCATGCTTCCTCTCTGGGGAAACAGAGGGACACACCGCTCAGTTAGCTGGTTACTCGCTGGCTGATGGGACGGAGCACCAGAAACACTGTGTTCTGCTGGAGTTACAGATCACCAAGGACACTGCTGCTCAGACAGGAGTCAGCGTTTCACTGGAGCTGAGGAGCAGCAGGAATTTGCTGCTCTAAGCGGTTTCCTCTTTGTTCCAAATGGCACAGTCACCAGAACGCTACAGTGTAACTCGCTTACACCCCCTAAGAGGAAACCTCCCGAGCGTTCACAAGAAACTCCCACTATTTTCTATCTGTTAAAGGCCTGGCTGGTTCGTTATTTGAAAAGTTAATTCTCGACTCATCTTTATATGAGAAATCAAAGGGCTTGCCCAGTCCTAGTCGCCGCACAAAAACACAGCGGACAATTAGGGAGACTGTGAAATAACCCGAGACTGAAAGATGAGCAATTGGCAGGAGAAGAGATTTTTACTCGGGCTGTTTAACGTTCTGGGATTTGATAGCTTAATGCTGAGTCCTTTGGTTATGGGCTGAGAAACTTCCCTCTCCAGCTGTGTAGGCCTCCAAAGAAACTTCCAGCAAATTCTCCCTTTTTCCCTGGTATTTCTCAGCTGAAAAACAAGCCTAAAGAATCCTGTCAGGCCTTTAGACATCAAGAAGCAAAAGTGTACAATTTTTCCTCCTTTGCAGGTCACCTTTAGGGGCAATGCAATCAGCCATTTTCTCCATGAGCTGATGCTCAGTTTAGGTGGCACTCCAGCATTTTATTAGCCAGTATTGTTATCTGTACAATCAGAAATTGGCTGTGAAAGCTCCCAGGCATTTTGAAGTGTGACCTGTCATGGGTAAACAGTGATTCATTCACTGACCAGGAATCTGAGAGAGCATTTGAATGAAAGCAGATGAGATCACCTGGAATGTAGGAGTAGGTATTTGGGTTTCTCTGAGTCAGGACAATGACTTACTGTCCTCCTCCCATTCAGAATATTTGTTTTTCTTCCTCCCTAGCACAGTCCTCCTGTCTGTCTGCTCCTACTGTAGGTCCCTGAGACGCAGATGCTCAAAAGGTACTTAGGAAATGTTTTAAATGGAAGCTAGGCACCTACCGACCTTTGAGGATCTGGGTCTGGGTATTTCCCTGAAAAACATTCACCAAGGGAGATTCCACCATGAAGGCAAGTTTCTCCTTCCCACTCCCCAAGCCCAAGGGGATGAACAAAGAATCCAATTTCAATAACTATAGTTTCATTGACTTCACTTCCTAAGCTCCTTCCCTGTAGGTTCTCAAATCTAAATAATACCTGGACAAACCCTGCTTTCAGGCAGCCCCAAGGCCTGCAGCTTGACGGTGTTCAAAGTCTAGCGCGGGACGCACACCTTGCATCCATTTCTAACCCAAATCAGACCGGACCTGTGAGGCCTTGGGAGATTCTCTCAGCACTTGTTCTATAAATGAATCATTTCAAATCTGCATTTTTGGATCTCACCCTGGGAAAGTTTTGCAACTAATTTGTACAAATGTATAAACCACTTCTGGTTTTTGCTGCGATATTTTGCTTCCAGCTTTACTGAATGGCAGAAATTCACGAGGCAGCTTCTTAAGGTTTCTATTTTTAAACCATAAAAATCTGCTTCTCATTTAGGAAAAAAAAAAGATACTAGTAGAACTGCATGGGATCTTTTGTCCCACTCCCATTCTATGCCCCGTCCCCTGGTGCTCACTTTATGGGGCAAGGCCAGTGGCAGATTAATGCACGGGCCTAGGGGAGCCTGGCCAGTTTGGGGGCCCCTGCTGGAGCATTGAGGAGCAGGGGTTGGGGCCCCATTGAAAGGGAAGTGTGGGGGAGCCCAAATATTCTTTGTGCCCAATAAATCTTAATCCATCTCTGAGCAAAGCATAATACAGTTTTACTGGGGGGAGGGGAAGAAATCAACAGATCAAACCTACACCAGATGTAACTTCACTTAAGGTCACTGGTGTAAGACCAAGAAGAAATCTGTCGCCTGCATAAGGAGGACACACTTGACGGAGGGCCTAGAGTGAACACTGCCTGGAAATTAAACGCACGTTACAGGACTAGAGCCCAAAATAGCACATGCGGGGGTTAGAGCCAGGTAGGTCGGCAATCACCTGATTTCGGAGCAGATTAGTTTGAGCAACGAGATGAGCTTGCAGTTTTCCTTGGCACCACTGAGGCGCAGCTTTCTCAAGCAGCGAGACAGGCTGCGGGGGGAGCGTTTTCAAAGGAAAGAGAAAACAAAAACAAGAGAGAGACAGACATCTGTTTAGAAAACAAAATCACAAGAGTGAGAGCATTACAGGCTGGGCCAACCCAATACCACCAAGGCAAGAGACACAGCATCCAGGGGACAATTAGTTACAAATCCTTCAAAGCATGCCAAGTGTAGCGGTAATTAATGCTCCGATCTGGAGACGGAGGGCACCAGGGCTGGGAGATTGTTTACCAGCAGCCCAAACAGGCAAGATTGGTTAGTGACTTAGCACACAACTGCCACGTGTTGAGTTTCCACCAAGTGCCTTCCAGGAGGTCAGGATTAATTCAACGTCACTCTCGTCCACGTGCAATTATTTAAAGTCCACAGCACTCCATTAAAATAGAGTGTTGTCAATTCAGCAGTAAGTAGCAGGATTCCTAAAGGGTGTGTACATGTGTTATAAGAAGGGAGACAGGAGAGGAAGGATGAGTCCAAAAGAATTCATGATGCTGTTGGTGTTATTCGAATATCATGAAAAAACGTCAGTTAGCTCCCAATATTTGCTCTATACTGTAATAACGAGACTTTGCGTTTCTCCAGTGCTTTTCCATAGAATCTCAAAGCACTTTAAGGCAGGTAAATAGCATTATTCCTATTTACCAGGCAGGGTAACTGAGGCAGAGAGGGCTGAAGGGCCAGCCCAAGCCCATTGCAGTGACTGGAACAGCTCCTGTTGACTTCTAATTGCTTTGTCCAATTGCTCTGGGCTGGGCTCTGTCCTTTGGTCCACATTGCTCATCGACCTTATCTATTCATCTGTCAATAACTGGTCACCTGTCACAGAGCGTCAGCACATGAGCAGTTTGGGCGAGAGCAGTGAGTGAAGCAAAGCTAGCAGAGTCTAGCTTCCCAGACTTGAAAATACCAGAGCCAGTGGCCTCGGGTTCCAATGTTCGTATATGAATCACCGCAGCAAGTTAATTGGCGATTTTAAAACACCACCACCCCTAAATGAAAGATTCTACCTCTCCACCCCCAAGAAAATTCCCTTCTTACTTCTGCATATGCTTCAGTTTCTCTTTAAAGAGAAAAGCCTGTGGAAAGTTCTGTTAACTGATCCATCTGGCTGGCTGACCAGCCTTATGTGCTGAATGGGGGACATTGGTTTTTTCCATACCTGATGCAATTATTCTGGTTCCTAAAGTCACCTTCAATTTTGTTCCCTGGTTTTGCCCGGTTATCCATAGTGCAAGCAAAGAAAGAGATGAGTAAAGAAACTTCTCCCTCCTCTCTTCTTCCACCAACCCTAGCTCCCACTCAGCTCATCCCTCCCCTAAAGTCTTGCCTAGACTAGGATTTAAGGTGTGATGTCAGCATCTTCTGGCTAACACCTTGGAAAAGTCTAGTGTAGATGGGGCACACTTGGATGAAACCTTAGCTCCACTGAAGTCAGTGGCAAAATTCCCCATTGATGTCAATGGAGGCAGAATTTCACCCACTGCCTTTAATATGTGCTCACATGGGGGTGCCTAGGCCAGTATTCAACCATCTTAGCACACGTTAAAGCCTACTCTGTCTTGGCCACACTAGATGTTTCAAACATGTTAGCCAGCCCAGGTTAACATCACATGTTAATTCCTAGTCACGATAAGGCCCAAGTGATCCGGGAGGGCGTGATTTCAGAGAGACTGAAGGGTGTTCTGACAACTGAATGCCAATTTTGCTTTGGCCATGGCACCTTCCAGTATGAAAGAGCAAAGCTGTTCAGGGGACGATTTATACAGCAGGAATTAACAGATCAGAGGCTCTGAACAGGTCACGGTTGTGTCCACGCTGAAAGTGCCAGGTAGTCCCTCCCAGCAAACACTGCTATCGCACTTTTGATTTGAGCATCCCAGAGCGCTCTGCGGACTTACTGAATTCAGGGCACAGCGGCCAACCACTTATTCTCATCACCATTTTACAGATGGGGAAACTGAGGCATGCAGGTATCCAGGATCAGGGAAGGAAATAGATCCCAGATCTCCTGCCTCCCAGTTCCTAGCTGACACCATAAGGCCATTCTTCCTTTCTCGCTCAGGCTTCTGTGCTCACCAAAACTTAACCACATACCCCTGAAATCTGTGTCAGGGACACTGCACAGAAGATCAGCGTCCGTGCACTAAGGCCTTCAGAGCCTTCTCCTGAAGTTTATTTTGGGAGTAAAAATAAATGCATGGGTGGGACCCTGCCAAAGAGAAAACATTCTGGCTGGATCATCGCATGACAGTTCTCTAAACAGAAAGCACCTGGGAACGATGAGTCAGCAGGTTAAAACTTCCTAAATGAGCAGTTATTAAAAATAATAATAATAATAATAAATGAAAGCAGGGCCCGCCCTGTGCTTTACCTTGGCGATTTTGGTTTCGTCTTTCTTCTTTGCAGTTTGTAGGGATTCAAAATGGTGTCTGGCGCTGTCGTAATCCACAAGCTTCCTCCCTCGCTTAGCGATCCGAGACTGAGAGAGAGAGAGAAAGAAACACCAGCTATGAACAGCTAGAACCATAAAGTTTAGACCCTCGGCATCTGGGCTCCACAATTAAACCCCTCCTTAATTACACCCCATGGAGTGAGTAAAGAATTGGCCCTTCCGGTTGTGGGCTAGCTGGAACTCCCTGTTGCTTCTGGGCTTCAGACCCCATAATAGGTCACCCCCTTTGGAAAGTCTCTGCCGCTGGCAGCATTTTCCCCAGGCATCAGGGAAATGTCTCTCTGCATCACCCTTCTCCATTATCTGTGAAGCACTAACAGTGCAGGACATGAAGCAAAGACACGAACCCCCCCCAACCCAGAGCCCCTTCCTGCACCCCAAGCCCCTCATCACCAGCACCACCCCAGAGCCTGCACCCCTAGACAAGAGCCTAACCCCTTCCTGCACCTCAACCCTCTGTCCCCAGCCTAGAGTTCCCCCACACACCCTGAACCCCTCATTCCCAGCCCCACCTCATAGCCATCACCCCTGCACCCCAACCCTGAGCCCCTCCCACACCCCAAACCCCTCATCCCCAGCTCCGTTGGGGCGCAGGCTCTCCTTCCGCCCGCCCAGTTCCCAGAAACCCAATAGATACACTGACATAACCACCACTGACATAATAACGCCACCTCTCAGAGGTGTGGGGCTCATGTTGGTGTAATATGGGGTGGGCAACATAGAGTCTGTGTAGACACTGCCTTACTTACAGCAGCTGTTGGAAGCTAGAGAACAAGAAAACTGGAGACAAGAAAGCCAGGCAGCTAGAGAACTTCCGACAGTGGCCAATGGCAGGTGTCCCAGAGGGAATGAACAGAAGAGGTAATCATCAAGTGATCCATTCCATGTCACCCATTCCTGGCTTCTGGCAAACAGACTAGACACACCATCCCTGCCCATCCTGGCTAATAGCCATTGATGGACCTATCCTCCATGAATGTATCTAGTTCTTTTTTAGTATCAGAGGGGTAGCCGTGTTAGTCTGGAACTGTAAAAGCAGCAAAGAATCCTGTGGCACCTTATAGACTAACAGACGTTTTGCAGCATGAGCTTTCGTGGGTGAATATGCATCCGAAGAAGTGGGTATTCACCCACGAAAGCTCATGCTGCAAAATGTCTGTTAGTCTATAAGGTGCCACAGGATTCTTTGCTGCCTTTATAGTTCTTTTTTGAATCCTGTTATAGTCTTGGCCTTCACAACATCCTCTGGCAAGGAGTTCCACAAGTTGACTACATGTTGTGTGAAGAAATACTTCCCTTTTGTGTGTTTTAAACCTGCTGCCTACTCATTTCATTTGGAGGCCCCTAGTTCTTGTGTTATGAGAAGGAGTAAATAACACTTCCTTATTTACTTTCTCCACACCAGTCATGATTTTATAGACCCCATCATATCCCCCCCTTAGTCATCTCTTTTCCAAGCTGAAGAGCCCATCAGTCTCCCCACTTCCCTGGAGAGCTGGCCTGCTGGAACCCACTCCCAGCTGAGAGCCAGGGCAAGAAGCCTGGGTGGCTTCTCTCACTCCCACCCCACCCCCCCTCCCCCGGCAGGAAACAGGTAGGCGGTTTCTCCAGGATCCCAGCAGGGAATGGGGAGCGGAATGGGGGTGGAGTCCACCAGGAGCCGAGAGCCTGTGGGGCAGACGGGGCTCTCCGCTCCCCACAGTGCCCCTCTTAGATCGGTGGAAGCACTTCTGTTGAGGACACACACCACCGACCCCAGGAGGGTAGCGTGGACGTGACTGCAGTGGCTGTAAGTCGACCTATATAGGTTGACTTAAGTTTCTAAGTGTAGACATGCCCTGGGTATCGTAGATCACCTAGTTAGGTGTCTGCTGAAAAATGCAAACAAGGTGTAACCAAGACAAAGAGTCTGCAGATAGTTGGGAAGAATAGCTCCGAGAGGCGCAAACAAGCCTTCCCCATCTCCACAAATTCTGAAGCCTAACAAGAACAGTGCAAAAATATCAGCACCACTAGCCATTCCACTATGGAGTGCAGGAGAGTGGGAGCAGCGTATCTCAAGGGTATCGCCGTGTCTGGCATCTCACATGGGTGGGACATGGTTTGTGGGTGAAGCTTGGAAGAAGACACCTACTTTTTCCCCATGGTTTGACCTCTGATGTACAGTGATAGGGGAACCTGTAGAAGCAAGTGGGGGAAGAGGAGCCCCAGAAAGCAGAGACCCATGTGGCTGCACGTGTTCACAGCTCGCACTATGATCCCGGGACCTGAAACCGTTTGAAGTGGCACTTTCCTTCAGAAACAACACCAGATAGTGACAAAAGTTTAGGCTAATCAGGAAGGGGGTGGGCAGAGGGAGAGTGGGGGGTTCCTTTCCTAGGGAAGGAGCCAGGCTGACCCATCCCATATGGTGACATTGTTACAAGTGCTGCCACATGGAAAAGCCCATTCCCTGTGCAGCTATTTCAAAAATGAACTGGTGCTGGGGGAAGGGATGGGGCTGGGAGATGGAACTCACAGGATATCAGATGATCCTGCGCTGTCAGCAGAGACCCCCACCCCTCCTGAGCAGCTGGCCATGTGCAAACAGATTTTAACCCAATACACAGATCTGCCTGCCACACAAGCCTCAAACATACTGGCCACTTGCCAGCAGCACTGGCTCCTTCCTGACGGCTCTGCATCTCCAGGGGAAGGGAAAGCCAGGGCATCAACGGGCTAAACAGGAAAACTCAGTCACTTAAAGGGATTCTATCAACTTGCCAGGCAGGGGCCCTCCCTGCTCCAGTTTTAAAAATGAGCCAAAACACACACACACAAAAAAGAGATGCAGAGTGTGAGTGAGAGAGAGAGAGAGAGAGCATGCAGAGTGTGCGAGAGAGAGAGATATGCAGAATGCACATGTGTGTGTGAGCAAGTGAGTGTCAGCCAGTGAGAGAGACATGCAGAGTGTGAGTGTGTGCGTGTGCGTGCACATGTGCATGAGTGTCAGCCAGTGTGAGAGAGACAGACATGCAGAGAGAGTGTGTGGGCGCACACGCATGTGAGAGTGTCAGTGTGAGAGAGAGAGCGCGCACGCGCGCACCATGCAGAGTATATGGGGAATGCCTCTGCACCACTCGCGTTCCCGCTTGGTGTTTCTGTAGCTGCACTTGGGTAGGAAAAGCTGGGGCCTGTTTTCCACTAAAAAACACCAGTGTGGCCAGTTGGATACAGCTGCTCTGTGTGTACCTCATGCTGCTCCCAATTAAATGGAGAGAATCAGAACTAACTTCGTTGCCGTCCGTGAATCCACACAAACATCATGCTGGATTGACAAGAGACTCACATGCAGCCTGCGCCCTTGTGCACAAACATACCCGGGTCCCAGGACTCCCTACAGCAGTGGTCCTCAACGCGGTGCCCGCGGGCGCCATGGCGCCCACCGGGGCATCTATGTGCACCCGCCTAGTGCCCAGCAGGGGAGAGAAGCCGGGGTCCCACGCCTGCTAGGGACAGAGTACTCTGGGGCTGCAGGCTGCGGGCACCAGGGTTCTCTGTCCTCCCAGCTTCTCTCCGGCTTCTCTGCCCTGCCCAGAACTGGCACCAAAAAAAACCCCAAACCAAACCAAAAAATGCTCTGACTCTGCAGAACAGAGGGAATGCCGCCTCGTAGCACGTGCTGCCCCAGGCACGTGCTTGCTCCACTGGTGCCTGGAGCCGGCCCTGTATGTGAGTAACTGTTGGCGCCCACCACACTCTTCTGAAAACATGAATGTGCTACTGGCCACAGAAAGGTTGGGGACCACTGCCCTACAGCGTTGGCCTGAATAGCACGGAGCAAAACCAGGCTAATTCCCATGCAGCCCCTACCCTCCACTGCAAAGCTGTGCGCTAACTCCAGGGAGCCTGGTGGGGGAGAGGCAGGGTCGGCTGACAGCTGCTTGCTGGGCAGCGTGTTCTCTCCAGTTGGCATACACTATGCCAGCACAGCTGTAATGGGGCTCGGACATGGCAGAGCAAGAGCAAAGGTGGCACTGACGGGGCCAGGGGCTCCCAAAGTGGTTCAGGGACCCTTCAGGCAGATGCATGTGAGGTTACACATGCGTTTTCTCATTCCATGCCCCTGGCATTGCCTGTAGCTTCTCCTCTAGAAGGGGGAAATGCAGCAGGTTTGCTGGTATATCAAAGCCCCTGAGTATCACAGGTAAATTTCTCCCTCCTGCACCTTTTAACATGGGAGAGAGGAATAAAGACCATTATGTCATTTCAGCTACTTCTCTTCAGTGCATTAGATGCCAATGCATTAATGCCTGACATGGCTTTTCCTTTCCACAGCCCTGGATCTGTGGTAGCAGGAAAGCATGAATGAAGCCTTGTCTGGGTGGTTTTATTCCCTTTACAAGGCTGGTAGACAATGAAACCCTATTCTAGTGATGACAGAGGGCTTCCGATTGAAACATGTTCTGCTCACAGGGGGCTGATGAAAGCCTGTGTATTAGAAAATGCTACCACACTTGGCTAACAGACAATTCCCCAGTCTATGGCATGGAGCCACTCTCCAGTGACAGGAAGTAAAAGAGCAGAGGAACCAGGGAATATTTATCATGATGAGTGAAGCGTGGAGCTCCCCACAAACTCCCTGGAAAGCCCGAGTGTGCAGATCTCACGCCTTCCCAGGGCAGCTCCAGTTAATCCAGCTATTGCACTGATACGTAGAGGACAATCTACATGGGAGCTGATCCTGCAGCATAAAATCATAGAATATCAGGATTGGAAGAGACCTCAGGAGCTCATCTAGTCCAACTCCCTGCTCAAAGCAGGACCATCCCCAACTGAATCATCCCAGCCAGGGCTTTGTCAAGCCTCTAAGGAAGGAGATTCCACCACCTCCCTATGTAACCCATTCCAGTACTTCACTATTTCACTAGGAGGGTGGTGTTTTCCACTATCCAACCTAGACCTCCCCCACTGCAACTTGAGACCATTGCTCCTTGTTCTGTCATTTGCTACCCCTGAGAACAGCCAAGCTCCATCCTCTTTGGAATGCATCCAATAGCAGCATCCCCTTTCCTTCTCTTTCACATGCCCTGGCAACCAGGGATGTGGGGTAGCTATTCACTAGCCAAGAGAGCAGAGGATTGGTGTTTGGCCAACAGGGGGCAGTGTCATTTCAGTGGGGGGTGTTCCCATGCCACATCCATTTCGCTACCCCCAAGCTAAAGGATATAGAGTGCCAAGAGAAGCGCTCATGCAAAGCCCCAACCTCAACTCGCAGCGTCCCCGAGACTCTCTAGCACAACGTGACAGGAGCGAGGGGAGCAACCTACTTTGATGTCCGGGAATTGGCCCAGGTAAGTGTCCATGGTGAGAAGCGCCTGATCCACGAGCTTCTGATGGAAATCCACCCAAAGCAGGTCATTGTTCTGGAAGACAAAAAGGAACGTCCGTGCTTATGAGCACAATCAGAATGCTTTACCTTTCTATTGCCAGTGATCGCCAATCTGTGAAGCCTCCCAGCACCCCAGAGATAGTTCTCCCATCTCTTTTGGAGAAACTGAGGCAGACATATCCCAGATCAAGAAGAACTCTGAGGCTCAAAAGCTTGGCTCTCTCACCAACAGAAGTTGGTCCAATAAAAGATATTATCTCACCCAGCTTGTCTCTCCAATATCCCGGGACCGAAACAGCCACAACAACAATGCATATCCCAGGTCACACGGCAGATGCAGAAATGGAAGCCACAAGTCCCGATTCTCCTAGTCCAACTGCTAGATCAGTGGTCCCCAATGGTCGATCCTGGAGCCTCTAACAGTCGATCGCGATCTCTGGCCGCTAAAAGTCCGCTGGCGCAGTGGGGGGGCTACACATCAGGCTGCCTGCCTGCCCTGGCCCCATGCTGCTCCCGGAAGCGGACGGCATGTCTCTGCAGCCCTTGGGGGGAGGGGGAGTGGGTCTCCATGGGCTGCCCATGTCCACAGCCCCCTCCTGCACCCAAACTACCTCCCAGACTCTGCACCCCAACCCTCTGCCCCAGCCCCCTCCTGCATCCACACTCCCCCCCAGAGCCTGCATCCTCTCCTGAACCCCAACCCCTCTGCCCCAGCCCTAAGCCCACACCCGAGCCCCCTCCCGGAGCCTGCACCCCAACACCCTGCCCCAGTCCCCTCCTACACCCACACACCCTCCTAGAGCTTGCGTAATGCCGACAGCCCCCAGTCATTGACAGGCAGGATAGAACCTGGGACCTCGGGAGCTTAGTGCATGAGCCTCTCTCTCTACTGCAGCTGGCTGTTAGCTAAGGCTGTAGAGCAGACAGACAATCTCTTTCTGCACCCCAACCCCCTGCCCCAGGCTCAGCCTGGAGCCCCCTCCCACACTCCAAACCCCTCCCTCATCCCAACCCCCATCCTCAGCCTGGTGAAAGTGAGTAAGGGTGGGGGAAGAGCGAGCCATGGAGAGAAGGGGGGATAGAGTGAGTGGGGCGGGGCTTTGGGAAAGGGGCAGGGCAGATTCTGGGTTGATCTTAAATTCAGAAAGCGGTTCTTCTGCATAAAAAGGTTGGAGACCACTGTGCTAGTCCATACTCTCTGCTCGGTACCAAGGCCCAGTCTGTTCAATTTATCTACCAGCCCATGCCTCCTGTGTGCATGCCTTCCCCCAAACATCTCCTTTCCTTTCCTGGGACCAGCTGTCCTGGGAGACTATGAGTAGTAATGAAGGGCTCGGAACGCCAAATGCTTCCAGCTGGCGTGCAGAGCTGAGAATCTCCACATTTGTGTGCGAGACTCAGGGCACCATAGGCTTGATCGTGCTCCCTTTGAAGTCAATGGAAAAAACTCCCGCTGACTTCAATGGACCATGCCCTAGATGCAGGCAGCACGTCCCATGCAACTGGAACAAAGCGGAGGAGCAGCTGGTTTTCTCCCCAAGCCAAAAGCTGCAGCTCACCTATCCTGTGAGAGCCAGAGGAGAAAGACCAAAGGAACAGCATTCCCACAGCATCACCATTCACCACAGTTCAGCTTATTTGTTACATTGCAAACCGTGCGTACACTGAGTAGTTTCAATAGGTTTTTTTTAAAGCTGTTGAAGATCTTCATCCCCAGACCAACCTGCCACCACAATCATTGTTTCACTATGTCCAAAGTACATGCCCCAAAACGTCCACACCTTACACCTCCCTGTGGGTCTCCTGCTAGAGTGACTGCTCCTTGGCTCTAAGTCGCCGTGACCAGCCCCTAACACCTCTCTCTGGACATCCCGGAAAAAAAATATCTACTGGTGCAGAAAAAACCCAGCCAGGAGCTCGTGATGAAGTGATCAGTAACGCATGGAACTTGGTTAGATAAACAGACTCAATAAAATCTGTCTCCTTGTATAACCCCTTTATTCATAACTGTGACATTCCCCTCTGCTTTGGCTCCACCCCCACATCATGCTGCCCTTCCCTTTCATATCCGCCCTCTCCTGTGTCCTAGACAGAGACTGCCCCTCCAGGCCGAAAACACCCTCCTTAGCCCACCCTCTCCTTCAAATCCCAGCTCGGACGTCAACTGGTCTCTCTCTAATATCCTGGGACCAACACGGCTACAACAACACTGCAAACAAGGTAGGAACAACAGCAATCGCAAAGTCCCCAGGGGGCCTCACAGAACCTCTGGCACGTCTCCTGTTTTGGGGCTGGGGTAGGGTCGCTGCTGTAGAGTGCTGAGTTCACCATTAGCACCTAGCAGGTAGCTCACAGCGACATTTCACAGGCAGCCAGCATGAAGGGTTTGAAGCGTTAATATTCCATCTCGGGACAGCTGGAAACCATGCAAGCGGCTGTGCGTTGCTGGAGATAATCAACTAACCGAACCCTAGCGTGACTCTCAACACGGTTTCCCCAGGGAAAGAGACCAGACATCCTGGCCAGGCTGGGACAAACAGGGCCAGTGCTGAGGGTTTACCTGGGGATGGCTATTATCCACATTTTTGCAGGGCTGAGAGAGCCAGTGCTTCCCCTGGTGCTGATGGGTGTACAGAGGATTCACCCAGTCCCCATCCACGACACATTTGGGCCAACGTTCTCTCCGAAGTGGCTCCTGATGGCCAAAGCCATTTCTTCCTAGGATCATTGCTGCCGGACAGATGTCTCGCAGCAAGGCTCCCAAGGATGCACTGGTCCCGCTAATCCGCTCTCCCTCGGGGGCCGGCCTCCCGCCCCGGCATGGAGTCTCACCTCGGCTATTTTGTTGGTATCGTCTCTCCCAGGCCATTCCGGTTCATACACTTCCTGCAAGCATTCCGTCAGCTTCTTGGAGGCCTCGTGCATTGCTAGGAGAGAAGAGAGGGCAGCCTCAGAAACCGAGGGACAGAGCTCCACCAGGGCACCAAGAGCCCCTCCCCATTGCTAGCAGGAACTCGACTGCGTGGAATGGATAACAGGAGCCTGATTCTAGTTTAAGGCAGGATATTTTCCAAGCATGATCCTTGCTAATACATCTGGGACTCGCAATAACATGGATGTAAAACAAAGGAGGTGAGGGGCTCAAGGATCTAGTCACCCAGACAACAGGACGTTCAGTGTTCATCCTCACCTAGCAGGATAGAGTAGGTGGCCTCCTACAAACCTGCACCAAGCCCATCTGCCAGCTAGGAGGAGAAAATAGCCTCTGCACCCCAATGTCTCCCACCAGAGCCACCTTGCTGCCTGCCTGAACAACCTTGCCAGCCTGAGGAGCAAGAGATCTGAAACCGGCACTCCATCACCCTATTTGCACTGGGCAGGGAGAGCTATAGCCAGGAAAACCCTATTTGCGCTGCCTACAGCTGGAAAAGTGACAGACCTCCAGTTGCACAGATGTTACCTTTTACGGAAGCCAGGTAAGTTCGGAGATCCTTCTGCAGCTTGGTGCCTTCTGTCTGCAAAGACAAAGAAAAGCCAGCCGGTTATTGGTTTTTACTGAGGGAGATGGATTTGTGCAGAACTCATCTGTGCTATTAAAAGAAAAAAAACCCACACACCACACACCCAAAACTGCCCAATACAGCCTGACGACTGAGGAGCAGACACAGGACTAAGAAACTGTCTATGCAGGATGGAGCAAAGTGAACCAAGAAATCAAGGCAGATGAGGCTGTTTAGCCCAATAGGCCCTGATCCCCACAGGGTGTTTCTACACTGCATTCTAAGCCAGACTCTGTGGGACCTAGGCTTGTGGATTCAGTGTGTCCAACCCACACTTGAGCGTCTACACTGCATTGTAAACCTGGGCTTACCATGGCCAGCCCCGGGTCTTACCGCTGTGCTGACATGTCCAGACCTTTTGACTCAGGTCCACACTGCAGAATTACAGGGTTTGGGCCGGAGTCCTAGTGGGACTGAGGCTCTGACCCCCACCCCACTCCTTCCAGCAGGGTCCTAGGACCTGGATCCTGAGTGCTTGCTGACCTGAGTCAGACTGATTTGTTTGTGGATGGAAAGGGGGCTTGGGCTCAAACGTGAGCCAGAACCCAGGGTTAGTGTGCAGTGTAGACCTACCAACAGAGGGACAGATGCTCTAGAATCCCACAAAGGAGCCCAACAAGTAGGTTTGAGGGGAGGTTATACGCTCCAATACAAGCAGTGATGTATTCTTGATTTATTTTGTACGTTATTGTGAGCAGTTGCAGTTTGAACTTTCCTCTGGGATACTGGAAACACAAAACACACCAGCGCTGTGCCAATGTAGGGGCTAGAAAGGGGCATGGGACTGTTCCACTTACTGTCCAAACTGAGTGAAGCTGCAGGAAGCAAACAATTAGCAGGAATGGTGAAAACCCGAATGCATTTTTCTTTTTAATGTCATTCAGTGGCCCCCGTTGGATTTCACGGATTTGGAAGCCAATGGTTAAGAAACAACAATTACTCTGGTTTCCTTTTTGGATTTCAGAGGCGATCAGACATCATGGTGATGCATACAGTACAAGAACCTCGATCAAAACGTCTTACATTGCAATCTCTCTCACACACACACACTTTGACCACTTTGGAAGCACTCGATACTGAATGATGCAAATGTTGCCTTTTATTGAACGCTTAAAATATACTGGGCCCAACTCACCCCTGCCTTGCAATGTGTCATCACTTACATCTGTGTAAATGGAGGTGTAAACACACTACACCAAGCCAGAAAAGGAGAATTTTACATCCACTTTGTGCAGATGCAAACACCAGAAGGGGGAAGGCAGCGGAAAGGCAGGCGCAAGACTGCAGAGGCATGGAGGTGACATCAGACAGCGTATGGATTCTGTTTTCATTTGGATTTACGTTTCCATCCTCTGATGCTTTGCAGTAGAGTGAGCGTTGGCTCAGATGGCATCAGAAGTCTAAGGGTCTTCTGAGACACAAAGGCTGAAGAAGGGTTTGAGAGAGACAGATGTCCTAAGAGGGAAAAAAACAGGTTTGGTTTCCCTATATTGAACACTTGCATTGGAGCTTTGCTAGCCCTGGAAGCAGCTGTGAAACTTCACGAGGATGCTAGAGGGTGGCTGTTATGCCGTGCACCAGCATCACACATTGTTACATTTCGTTTCCCTGTCATCTGTCCCAGCATTTTCTACATGGCGCCCCAGCACAATGCCTCTTGACAGGTTGATGGGGGAGCTCGCAGGCACGCTCTGACAGCTTCAAACTTAGTACCTTTGTGGAAGCAGCTGTTTCCTATCACCCGCCACTGTTCAGGCGCCTGCCTCTTGCCCACAGCGCACCTTCCCTAAAACAGAGCTCGTGCCGACGTCTCTGGTGTTCCAAACACTGCTGCACGCACTGAGCTGAGATCCAGCAGGTCCCCTCCAGAATACTCTCTGCCAGCGGTTGATGTGGCAAAGTTCAGTGTGTCTGTGCTAAATTCAGAGGGCCTGGGGAGAAGGAACAGTGACCACATGTGCCGCAAGAATAGGGGAACTGCGGGATGGGAGGGTCCCAGCAACTGGGCTCCAGCCCAAGCAGTGAAACCTCCCCCCTCAACCCGAGCCCGAGTTGACTGGAGCGGGCCAGCCGCAGGCGTCTAGTTTCTGTGAAAACATAACCTAAGGGTATGTCTACACTGCAACTGGGAGGTCTGATTGCAGCAGGTGCAGCCATACCTGAACTTGCTTTCATCTAGCTAGATTCCAGCTGGCTCACATAACTACAGCAGCGAAGTGGTGGCAGCACAGACTAGCCACTCGAGTACGTACCAGGGTCCAGGCGGTCCTGCCACAGCTTCACTGCTACTATAATTCAAGCCAGCTTTGATCTCGTGTACAGCAGTCACACCTCTTGGTTGCTGAGCAGACCTCTCGAGTTACAGCCTGACAATGCCAAGGGAAGCTGGCAGGTGGGGCAGGGAGATGGGCCGTAAAAGGCTATCACACAAAAACAACCTCTAGGGCAGCGTTTTTCAAATGCGGCCACCAGGAGCTTTTCCTGTGGCCACAGCCTGGCGGAGGGGATGACACAAAGCAGTGATCCCTCCCAAAGGGCCACCAGCAGCCCTGCCCTGCCCTCTGGAGCCACAAACACAGGAGGAGCAGACAGCCAGTGAGTTCCCCACCTTCCCGGGGGCAGGGAGGCTCAGGCTTCAGCCCTGGGGTGGCAGGCGGCAGGCCCTGCTTGTGGGGCTTTGGGCTCCAGCCCTGCACCCCGACCACCGTACAAGCCCTCAACTCTCACACACCCCCACATCCACCCTGGCCCCCGCTGCCTCCCCATCCATCCCCCCCACTACCCTGACCCCCTGCTGTCTCCCTACCCACCTCCCCATCCAGAGCATAATTTGTCCTCTGGCTCACAGAATAAGTCTGCTGTGAAAATTGATATTTGTATACCTGTTAATACCACTTTCCACAGCCTCCCTGCTAGCTAGTAAGCCTGCTGCAAAGTGACATTAACAAGCATACAAATATTACTTTTTTCAGCCACAGACTTACTAGAGAAGCAAAAGAAAAACAACAACAACCACCACCACCAAAAGACAAGAATGTGCAAAGCACCTTACTTGTGTTTCTAGTCTGTTTAGGTCCAGTAAAGAAGAGAGACAACTGTACATTATTTTTATTATTGAATCTGCAAAAAAACCTTTACATAAATAAATTGCAATGATTTGGACATGTATCTGTGCATATTTATTTGCTTTCCCTAAAGTATTTTAGGAAAAATTGTCAGAGTGACCACCAGCAAGACTTGGCGGCCGCACTCTGAGGCCACCAAAAAAATGTGTTGTGAGGACCCCTGCTCTAGGGCTTTCATTCTGTGGAACCAGTGATTCCAGGCTTGTGGAAGGTTTGGGGGAGGAAGCAAGGAGGGATCCTTGATGCCCACATTTTCCAAAGTAACCTCAAATTTTGGGTACCCCCATTTTTGCGGTGTCCAACGTCAGGCCTCATGAACTAGCACGCAGGGAACATCCTCCAGATAACTCTCCTCCTGCACATATGGCAAAAGTTGGTGAACTAAAAATGGAGGCTTCCAGACTTAGAAGCCACTGCTGTTTTAATCTAGGTGGAATAAGTGGGTCCAAAGAGTTAAAAAGGTGTTACCATGACGCTGCCGCTATCCAGCACTGAAACAGTGTTAAACAAGACTCAAGGTTTGGTCTTAAGACCTCAGCTTGCTTAATACCATGGCAACCACATGATTAAAACTCTTTTTGACCTTGTATTAAAGATACCAAAAAGAAGGAAACAGTGAAAGCATTTCCTATGTAAAGCGTTAAGGAAGGCTTCCATTTTAACAACCTCTCTTGTTCTCTTTCCCTTTAGCTGTAGACAGTTTTTAATAAAGAAAAACCCCGTTTGACAGGCTCTTTGATGGTAATAAGGATGGCAATACCTGTCCTTTTGGGGAAACGAAAAGAGGTTAATCGAGATGGGCTGGAGCTGTTAAAGTCCGATCCCGCTTCCTAGAAGGCCAAAAAGGGACAAACACCCACAGAAAAGGAGAGAAAAGAACAGAAAATGCAGCTTCTGTCTCTGGCATTGACTTTCACCTGCAGCCTTGCTGCTGGAAGACACAGGGGTGGTACACGTTCTTACCAGCCACTCTGGGACCTGGCTAACTTGTACCAGCATCGGGCTGTTTAAGGCTTTGCTTTTCGCTGCCTTTCTGGTCACAGGCTGCCAGCAGCCGTGGCCAGCTTAACTACGTCTCATCCCCAGGCCCAAACTCTTGCATCACAAGTGATTTTAGTGGGGGTGATGGCATCATATTGAATAGTTCTCTGGTTTCTGGCAAATAATGCTACACTGCCATCAACAAAGTCACAACAAACAATTGCTTTGCATGTGGGGGACAATGAGTTAGGGGTTCTGGTCTGTGTCACTGTTCTATGTGTTCCCTTTCTGTGCCTGATACACACAGGGTAGGAGTTTGCTACAGAGGAATTAGGGCCAGGTTTTTAAAAAGGTATTTAGGCACCTAATGTCCTCTGAATTCCATGGCCTTTAGACAGCTGTATGGGCTTATGCTCTTAACTCTGGAAGTCTTGGGGTCAATCCCAGATGGTGGCTAAAATGTCTGTCGTTATACATACATATTCCTTAATAGCTGACTTGTGATCTAATTGGCTTGGTACATGGGGCAGACTAGACCTCCCTGTGTTTCCCTTTGGATCAGCTCGGTCATGTTTGCACATGATACGCAGCATATCCCCATTAAAATGTACGAATTCAAAGGACATCACCAAGTGACAAAGTACTGATTTGCTGATGAAACGGCAATCAACTGGTTTTCTTAGCTGAACTGAGTGCTGTAGAATGTGTCATGTGTGTCTGCAACAGGGAAGTTAGTTGGTCTTCGGAACTGGGTGAGCAGAGGCACACCCTTCTCCCTCCCTTGATGTGAACCCTGTTAAAGGGCCATCTCTATATAATAGCGATTTGAGACATCATTCTCCAAGAGTTAGGTGCTGGGTAGCCAGGGCAACACCAAGCAATTAGCAGGTGGCTAGAGCAGCTGGAGAGGAACACTCACCATTAATTAACTAGCTCATCATTAACTACATGGCCTTCCAGCAAAGATCATATGCAGTATCTGTCTCTTGCCCGGTGAAGTCTCCTGCCTCCCAGTGACAACCTGAACTTGCAGGGGGTTGACTATGACTTCTTCCTATGTCCTAAGTCTGCGGAAATCAATGGTATGTTTCAAAAGTTTAAGGTGAAAATATCCTGGGGAAGGAAAGGGACACATGCGGGGGAGGGGTGACAACAGTCTCATATCCCAGCTGGTGACTGGGATTTAACCAAAGCAGATGGAGGTGGAGAGGTCAGTTGGGTTCCTTTCCCTGGCCCGTTCTGGTCAGGACCTCTCTCTGGATTAGGATGACAAATGCCCAACGCTGGGTCCCAAGAGATGGTGGGGAAGGCGGCCATGACGGTAAGCTCGCAGCTGCTGTCGTTGGCAGACAGCTTCCTCTTCTTTTAGCCAGCCACTGTTGCGTTCGCTTCCCAATCTTCCCCTCACACATCTCTTCTTTTAAGGACCCCAAAAAGGCAGTGGTGGATGGAACAGTCCATGCCCTCAATATTTTGTTCACCAGTTAGGCCCAATTTCCAACACACCAGTTTTGGTCCATTGATTTCCAGACCCGCAGTTCTCTTGTTTAGCTGGCATGATCTTAACACAGTCCTTGAATTACATCAAGAGGCCTTTTTGGTTGAACTGATTCAGTCCGTCTCCCTTTCGTACCTTTCCCCAGCACAATTTGTTGTGATAGGTCAGGACAACATTTTGTGAACTTTCACCTTTGTTTTTTTTTTAAACAATTGAGCTCACAACACGGGGAAATGTGTAGGCCCAGTTATTACAACACAACTTGTGAAAAACTGACCATACATGACCAGGCCCTACCAGATCTACAAATGGCAGGGTACATTTCCATCAGATGCTGGTCTCATCAGCCAGTCCCGAAATAACACAAGAACGTCCAGCTGCACAGGAACACTCCGGGGAGTTGTCTGGCAGCAAATGTATAAACAGATAAAAGGAGATTCTTTTAGATATAGTGCCTAGTAGATCGGCCATGGGACACCATTCAGATACACTGTGTAAATCCTGGTGAATGAGACTATAAACATCACTCACACACACACACTCACAAAAGTGGTGGCAGAAAAACACCACCATTCCCTTTCATTCTCCAACCATCGCCAATGCCTGATGTTTCAGAACAAGACAGCCCCTCACCATAACATGCACTTCTATCTAGAATATTTTACGCAGCGTTCAGCTCTGTATCCAGTTCCCTGAATGTTCCTAAACTCCAGGGTTGTTGGGATCTGGAGATCTGATGCAGGCCCGTGCCTAGCATTTCTTTTATTTGTTCCATGTTAGCCATTGATTCCATGAAGAGGTTATTTTGCATTTAAGAGCAGCTCTCTCACACACATAAGAAAGCTGGCGGGTTTTATTTTTAGCATTAACGCTTTCCCAAGAACCTTTAGCAACTGGGTTTTCTATGTACACCCACCATCTGCTTTTGCAAATTGCCGGTAATGGCTTCACTGGCAAAGCCTTTACTTATCTCCAGCCATGACAGTGCACAAGCAGCTTTCAAGAAGCAGTCAGGCACTGTCAAGGACTCTACATAGAAGAATTAATGCCCTGTAAGTGGCCACTTACAAGATGTTCCATAAAGCCCTGAGGGCAGAGTAGGTTTCTGACACAGTCAGGCCACTGCAGAATTAGAGAGAGACCAATAGACCCCTGTAATACAGGACGTAAACCCTTTTCTCAGCATTATTGTTTTGTCTAAGGGGAAGAAGGTTGTATCTTTTTAGGCTGACCAGAAAAGAAATGTGGTTGCACAATATTCTTTAAATGATCACAAATGTAGAAGGATTCAATGAAATATCTATTAAAATCCACAAATGCCAAGAAAACCAAGCTAAGGTGGAAGATCAGCGCTGACTCTGGGTCAGCGGTGGGAGTAGATAACGTTCTGGCATCGGCAGGATGTCCATCCGGAAAGCTCAAGGCATCTTTCCTTAACTGTGTCTGAAAAAAAAAAAAAAAAACTGCCAGCCTATGAGCTTGGCACACACAAAAGACAGCATGCTCCCCAGTTCAGCAGGGCGCAGTGAAGGAGACTCACTGAAAATCTGGTCGTGAAAGTCATTGCTCATTGGATTTTGACATTGGCACTTCTGCGTTTGGTAAGAGGCTCCCAGCTCCGGTGTCTGTGAATGTATGGGCAACTAAATCCCATACTTCCCCCTAGTCGCGGATTATTAGCCACTGGGCTGATGGGGCCCATGCCCAGGGGCCCCAGCCAATTGGGGGTCCCTAGAAAAATGGGTGCCCCTGTCCCCTGACAGGAGCACTGGGCAGGGCGGGGGAAGCCACTGTGCCCCGAACCTGCTCCCTGGCAGGAGCACCAGGTGACAGGGGAAACCCCAGTGCCCAGACCCCTGCTGCAGCCTGGGGACTGGAGGAGCTCTAGCCCCTTGCCATGGCCTCAGGGCTGGGGGAGCCCTCATTCCCCACACCCCATGGCCCTGCAGCCAAGTGGGGGGGGGCAGAAAGGAGCAGGACCGCAGTAGGGGGTGGAATGAGGTGGACCGTGGGTGGAATGGGGCAGGGCAGAACGGGATGGGTGCCTGGGCGGGGCCACAGGCAGAACTGGGGCGGGACTGCAGGCAGAAGGGGTTGGGAGGGGCCAACCACTTGCTCTGGCCCAGGGCCCCACAAAACCTTCATCCACCCCAAGCACTAGGAAACGGCGCTGCTGAAAGCAATCAGATTCTTTGCTCTGCACAAGGGGCATCCACACTGACTGGTGCATGCCAGGGAGGGGCGGTGGGGAGTGGTGCTGACGTCAGCCCTGATGGAACGAGTCTAGAAAGACCCAGCCTTCGCCAGGAACAGTTGCAGCTCCCGGCTATCACGTGAGAGCAAGAGAGACGACGGGAGCCCTTATCACAAACATGTGCAGGCCAGCCCAGCGGTTCCACATGAGCGACAGACACCAGGGTATCAAAACACAGCAACTCCGCCAGCCAGGAGCAGGTAGCATTGCCATGTGCCAAGCCTGGATTCCACACCAAGCCTTCAACTCTCCTCCCTCCCAGGCCAGCGACATTCAGAGGCTTCGGGTGAGCAACATGGGTCCAACCTCTCGAGTCCAGGGTCCCCTTTCACTTTTTCCTGCATGCCCCCTGTTCCCAGTTCTGGGCGACATGCATTGGGTGGCTGGGAACTATGGTGGTGGCTGTATACAAATGACATTTGGGCAAGGCAGCCAGGTGGGGAGAGGCGGGGGGAAAGAGGGGCATTCCAAGGATCCAGGCTGGAGGTTAACAGCCAAATTTAGCCCGTCACAAGGATTAGACTAACAGCCCAGTTGTGATGCCTCGTCAAGCCCTACGAGACCTAGCGTGTGGGGCCATCTATAGCTCTGCAGGTGCAAGGCCATGTTCAGCTCCTGTGTCACGTAGCGAAGTCCACTTGTCTAAGCAGAGAGCTCCTATCATTCACAGACTGCAAAGAGAGATTCTTGCATTGCTTTGAATGGACACAGGGCAGTTTATACAGCAGGGGATCCCGCCCCCTACACCCACCCACCACTTGGAGAAACCACAGGATGCCTTGGGGGAAGGAGAGAGCTAACTTTATCTCTGTCCTAGAACTTAACATAAGAACGGCCAGACTGGGTCAGACCAAAGGTCCATCCAGCCCAGTAGCCTGTCTGCTGACAGTGGCCAATGCCAGGTGTCCCAGAGGGAGTGAACCTAACTGGCAAAGATCAAGTGATCTCTCTCCTGCCATCCATCTCCACCCTCTGACAAACAGAGACGAAGGACACCATTCCTTACCCATCCTGGCCTATACTCACAAATAGCCCATACCCAGAAACACCCATCGAGACGATTCAATCCAGGGCCACAGAGCCCTGGGCCCCTCTGACTGAGACAGCAGACAAGGATCGGGGCCATCTGCTCATCTGCAGTTTCCCTCCCGTCCTGCTTCAATAGCCCTCTGGATGCACCCCAGTCAATTCCAGCCCAATGAAATGCTAAACTGGATACAAATCTTCAGCCCCTTGCTGCAAGAGATCAAGGCCCAGGCCCAAAAAGGTATTTAAGTGCCTAACTCCCATTGGCTCTAAAGCCAATGGGAGTTAGGCACCTAAACATTTCTGAGGGTCTGAGCCCAACTTTTCTTAAAACTTTAGTTTTGACCTAAGGTGCCTTCTTTGGAATTGTCTACATGGAGAAGTTGTCCACAGTGCAGAATAAGCGATTGCACACCCGAGGTAGATCCTCCATTCAGTCACTTTATTCTGGACTGATTAGTGCAGTTTGCGAGCACGCTAATCATTCTGGAATAGCGTGTTCACACATGGAGCTATTCCAGAAATGCTTATTCCACAGCAGCTATTCTGGTCAATTTCCCCGCATAGACAAGCCCTTTATAAGGAAGTCCACAGAAATCTCATCTATATATAGAGCTCTTTTTCCAGCATATCTGAGCCATCATAATAATTATCCCTGGCATTTTCAGAGTGCTGCACAATCAAACTAATCCAGGTTTAATGACACTCCCTGCAAAACAGGCACCATCCCTTTTTTACACATGGGGAAACTGAGAGGCAAAGAGAGGACAAGCAACGGGTACAGAGCAGCTCCTAATCCTACGATCAATTAACTGAGTGGCATAGTTCCCCCTTCCTTGTCCTGTCCCCTGAGAACAGAGAGGGCAGTATGAAACTGAACACCACAGCATTCAGGATAACAAAAATTAAATGCTTCTTCACACCTCATATTGATGCACTGTGGAACTCACTGCTGCAGGATGGTGGCTAGATTTAATGGGAGGGTTGGGTGGGCAGGGAGCTGTTTGTTTCCTTTTTAAAAAGAGTCATATAATTCCGTGGCCGCTGATGGCTAGTCAAGCAACAAATATTAAGGGCAAATTGTTTCATGATACCACATCAGCCGCAAGAAACACTTCTCCCCCACATATAACACTGCACAATCACCGAGACCAGCAACAGGGGGTTGGCACTTCCTTTTGAAGCACCAGTTACCACTGCTGCCAGAGGCAGGACAGAGGCCTTGAGGGATCCACAGGTGAGTGTCTGGAGTAGGTCATTCTATTACTAACGTCTGTGGTTCTGGGACCTTGGGGACAGGCCGCAGAAAGGCAATGGAACAGGCGCTGAGCAGTACCGGCACAGAATGGGTTCTCTGGGGCTGGGGACGTATGGATGCAGTAGCAGGAGGGGGAAGGGTGCATGTGGAAATGGACTCTCTGTATGCATGAATAAGGGAGAGGGAGCTGGAAGAGAGGGAAGGAAATTCTATGGACAGAGGGGAGGAAGGGAGCCAGGCAGAGACTGATTGGTGGGAGGGGACCGGGAGGTTGGTCAGGAGAGAGCTGAGAGATATTAAAACCAGTATCTATCCTTTAATACCCAGTATAAATTAAGGAGTTTCTGTTGCGTGTGCAACTCCCACTTGCGGGACTCATCCCATCCCTCAGTCTAGCTCCGAATGCCTTAAACAAGGGCTCTCGAGAAATCTTCCAGCATTCAGGTTTGCCTTCCTATGCCGAGGTCTCTACGACCCTCTCTCTACCACAGTTATCATCCTGTCCCCTCATTCCTGTGTGGGATCACGCTTAGCTATTTCATCCTTTCCTCACAAGTCACTCCCTCTGGCCCACTCGTCCTTTAGCTTCTCTTTTCCAAAATCTCTCCCATTAGCTACAGTTTCCAGTCTAAGTGGCAACATGCTCTAGATAGAGAATATGATGTGACAGCTCTGTATAAAAGCCTACAAATCAATGGGTTTTCTTGCCATCCTCCAAACATACATTTATTTTTGTGCGGTGTTTGCACAATGGTGTCCTGTTCCAGGACTAGAACTCCTAGGCACTACAGTAATAGAAATACATTTTGTTAAAATGCAGCAGTGAAACATTTTACCAGACACACTGGATTGGCTGGACTTAGCAAACAGATACAAAAAGGGAAATAACGCTGTGGGTGTTAGCAGTGTATTTCCTTTCACCATTTATGCGGTTTGTTTACTTTTTTTGCATTTCACTCAGCTGAGCAAAGGGAAGGTACATGGGCTAATGTTATGTTTAGTTTGTCAGTTTCATTTCCTGGTTCTCTGGCACAAGCACAATGCAGCTGGTGGGCAGAGTTTCCCGCACTGCCAGAGCAAACCGCTGTTGTTAAACTGAGTTTATAAGAGGAGGGGGAAATATGGAAATCTTGCTACTCAGATTAGATATTATTAAATCTAAATTTTGGACCTAAACTGGCCTTTTCCCATACAATGTTAACTGCCACGTGGCAAGGAAATGACATAAGAGATTAGCGTGATCTGGCGTGTATGCACAGGAGGGGGCTTACAGGTGGGTGGGTAACTTCTGTGTGACTATGGCTTCATTTGTAAGTGCCTTAATTGCATGTTCATTTCCAAAAGCCCCCTGCAGCGCTAGGGCCCAGTGTGTAATTACATATCACCAATTCACTTACCAGCTGTTTGTTGAAGTTCTGCACACACTGCTCAAACTGCTCGTCCTTTGTTTCGTCCGCTTTGCCGAGCTTCTGTAAGACCTGCAGGTGGGGAACAGAAGAGGAGGCTTTAACCCGGAGGTCACAAGGCTGACAAAACTGTACGAGGCAGGAGCAGACTGTGGCAGCTTCTTGGCACATCAGACAGGAAAAGGGAAGCCTCTCCCGTCCCTGCGCTCAGCACGTCTGAGATGCTTCACGAGTGGACAAAGGGTGCGGAGCTGAGTCAGCGTGAGCTCATGCCTGCTCAGCCCTGCTGGGAACGCTACTTCAGCGATCAGAGCCCGGCCTCCACCCAGGGTGCGGGCGGACGAGGCAACAGCAATGGGATGGATGCTGCCTGGTTTTGTTTATGAGGCCAGCAAAGGAAGGACCCTGCTGCCTCACACCTTGTGCCGAATGGGTGCGACATACTAACTCCGGTGTCTGAGTGGGGAATCTGGAGCATGCAGCATTTTACACCCGCTTTCATAGAATATCAGGGTTGGAAGGGACCACAGGAGGTATCTAGTCCAACCCCCTGCTCAAAGCAGGACTAAACCCAACTGAATCATCCCAGCCAGGGCTTCATCAAGCCTGACCTTAAAAATCTCTAAGGAAGGAGATTCCACCACCTCCCTGGGTAACCCATTCCAGTGCTTCACCACCCTCCTAGAGAAAAGGTTTTTCCTAATATCCAGCCTAAGCCTTCCCCACTGCAACTTGAGACCATTACTCCTTGTTCTGTCATCTGGTACCACTGAGAACAGTCTAGATCCATCCTCTTTGGAACCCCCTTTCAGGTAGTTGAAAGCAGCTATCAAATCCCCCCTTTCTTCTCTTCTGCAGACTAAACAAGCCCAGTTCCCTCGGCCTCTCCTCATAAGTCATGTGCTCCAGCCCCCTAATCATTTTTGCTGCCCTCCGCTGGATTCTTTCCAATTTTTCCACATCCTTCTTGTAGTGTGGGGTCCAAAACTGGACAGAATACTCCAGATGAGGCCTCACCAATGTCAAATAGAGGGGAATGATCACGTCCCTCAATCTGCTGGCAATGCCCCTACTTATACAGCCCAAAATGCCGTTAGCTTTCTTGGCAACAAGGGCACACTGTTGACTCATATCCAGTTTCTCGTCCACTGTAACTCCTGGGTCATTTTCTGCAGTCCCTAGTCTGTAGCGGTGCATGGGATTGTTCCATCTTAAGTGCAGGACTCTGCACTTGTCCTTGTTGAACTTCAGATTTCTTTTGGCCCAATCCTTTAATTTGACTAGGTCCCTCTGTATCCCATCCCTACCCTCCAGTGTATCTACCATTCCTCCCCAGTTTAGTGTCATCTGCAAACTTGCTGAGGGTGCAGTCCATGCCATCCTCCAGATCATTAATGAACAAGCACAAGCATAAACAATTGCACGGGGTACCAAGCGGCACAGAATCAGGTCCAGTCAGGAGATCATTTTTTCCCCCCTCCCAGGATTGCTGGACCCTCCAGCCCACGAGAGGAAAGGCGAGAGACACAAAGGGCACGGAGGAGAAGGAACACCACCTTCCCTCCATTTCCTCTTCTCACACAAACACACACCAGGTTTGGGTACCTGGTCGCTAAGAGGGCCCTGATCAAATGCTATTCAACTCCAGCTGGTGCCAGAGGAGGGCAAGGGACCACGCACCCATCTATCTCCCCACACCGACCAACTAGTCTCCTCTCCACAGCGAGAGCTCTTTGCACAACACAGCTGGCCCCCGGCCAAGTAAACCGTTATCAGGGCACTTCCCCTATCAGAAGTTCCCCTTCAACACACTCTCTCCAGAGTGCTTGATCACTCGCCAGCCAGGGAGACCCACAGTGCTAGGGCCTGCCAGGGGCAGTGGGGTGGATTCCAGCTGTAGAGGAGATCGGGACTGACTCACCCTGCCTTGGGCAATTCCAGTCCTGGAGCCGTGGGGATGCTAGGGAGGATCTTGATGGAGCAGGGGAGAAGGCCCGCTATGCATGCTGTGTGCAGAAAGGGCACGTGGTATTCCCAGCCAGCCAGCTGGTGGATTCAGAAGCATGGGCTGGTCATGAATACAACACGTATGTACGTGCACACACAGGGGGTTACATGCACACGCCGAGCGTTACACACACACAGATGACACTTGAAGTAGAAAATGCAGCCTAACAAACACTAATTCTGCACCCCGAAACCTCTCCTATCAGCAGCATAAATCCAAAAGCACAAGTGTGGGGGGTGGGGGATGGGGGAGAGGTACACAGCATGGCCCTAAGGCTGTAATTAAGGATATCAAGCTATTCTGGTTCACTTGAGAAGCTCCCCACCACCACTACTTAAGCAGGGAGAGAGCCCCCCAGTTAGGGTTGCCAGATTTCTAATCGCACAAAACCGAACACTCCTGCCCTTGCCCCGCCCCTTCTCAAAGGCCCCGCCCCCACTCCACCCTCACTCCCGCCATCGTTCGCTCTCCCCCACCTTCACTGACTTTCACTGGGCTGGGACAGGGGGTCGGGGTGCGGGAGGGGGTGATGGCTCCAGCTGGGGGTGCAGGCTCTGAAGTGGGGCCAGAAATGAGGGGTTCAGGGTGCAGGATGGGGCTTTGGGCTGGGGGCAGGGAGTTGGTGCAGGAGGGGGTGATGGCGCCCACTGGGGGTGCGGGCTCTGAGGTGGGGCCGGGGATGAGGGGCTTGGGGTGCAGAAGGGGGCTCAGGGCTGGGGCAGGAGGTTGGGGTGGAGGAGGGAATGTGGGGGTGCAGGCTGCAGGAGCAGGGCCAGGGCTGGGGCAGGGGTGTGGGCTCTGGGAGGGAGTTAGGGTGCAGTAGGGGGGGGCAGGGCTTAGTCCCCTGTTCTTAGTCCTACCCAACTCTGCCAACAGGTAGGAGCAGAGACTGGATTTCCTAGCTGCCCGGGCCCTTGGCCAGTTAAACTTTCCAGACCAGGTAGGGGAAGCAGCACCGGAGTCCACAGAACCTCAAAACAGGTGAACAGGGAAAGGCCCAACCCCTCCTGGCTGCAGGGTGTTGTGGGTAAACTGAGGCTGGAGTTTACCCACAACACTGCACTGCAAAAGGGCAACCCAGGCTGGCGGCCCCAACTCAGGTTTCCAAGAGCCACACCCTCCGGGAGGCCTAGCGGCACTGCGGCTGGCTAGTCTCCATTCCCCCAGCTCTCTGGTTACAAGGGAGGCCAGCCCCTTTTTATCCCATCCCCTTCTGCGCCCTCCCCCAGAATTTTTGCTGTCTGCAAGTGCGTATGGGATTAACGCAGGTGGCCAGCACCCGACTGACAGACCGGGAAGGCGAAGCCCACGCTCTCTGCTTGGAACACGCACAAGACGGGCCCTGACAATCTGCTTTCACTCGCAGCTGAGGGGAATCAGCCTCTGCAGACCATCAAGTCTGGATCCTCTCCAAGAAGGTCACCTATACATGCATATGCAGGGGTGGGGCTAATAAGATGGTGCCTGTTCAGACAGCCACGAGGGATTTCTCCCAGCTCATCGCCCTGGGTGTCCCCCGTGCAACGGCACTAGCCACTAGCAACTTCCGTCAAGCCGGTGACCTAGAAGCTGTGACCTTTGCCACTCGCCTCTCTGGATGTCGCTCCTGCCTGAGGCAGCAGCATAGTGGTTTTGCTAGCATGACAAAGAAGAAAAAAACCCAAACCCACACACACGCAGGATGTGCCTTTTTTTTTTTTGGAGCACAGTGTTAAGAACGAGATTTCATGCACCCACTGGCCAGCCCATGCTGTTACACAGCCAGCTGATGGAATTAGCAGCGTGCTGACACAGCCCTGTGCCTGGGCTTGCAACCTTTCCTCAAGGTCGCGAGCACCCGGGAGGTACAGCAACTCACACTGGAGCTGTGCGTGATAAATCTGTTTAGTCATTCAGCACCTGGTCCACACAGCCCCTGCTACGGCTGTGGTCAGATTATCTAGATTAGAGTGATTGTGTTTTGCTCCTCTGCCTGCGTGGGGGGGAGGGGGAGAATCTCTGGGGTGTTCATGTAACAGCAAGAGGGGGAAAAAATTACACCCACAACTGTGATGAGAACCATCTTCCTTGGGACCAGGGCTTGAACCTGAGACCTCCAGAGCTAGAAGTCTCTACAACTTGAGCTAAAGGAATAGGTGTGATAGCTGGGAGCTATAAAAGACCCCTCTGTGCTCTGTGGATCAGACACACAGCAGGGCACGCACCAGACAGACAGACAGTGGCGTTAGGGGTGCCAACGTTCTGATTACAGAAAACTGCACACCCTTACCCCGCCCCCTTTCCCATGGCTCCGCCCCTACCCCACCCCTTCCCCGAGACCCCCCCCCGTTGCTTGCTCTCCCCCACCCTTGCTCATTTTCACCTGGCAGGGGCAGGGATGCAGGAGGGGGCAAGGGCTCCAGGTGGGGGTGCGAGCATTGGGGTGGGCCCAGGGATGAAGGATTTAGGGTCAAGGAGGGGGCTTCAAGCTGGGGAGTGAGGCTGAGAGTTTCAGAGTGTGGGAGGGGGCTCCGGGCTAGGGCAGGAGGTTGGGGTGGGGAGGGTGTGAGGGCTCAGGCTCGGGGTATGAGCTCTGGGATGAGGCCAAGGGGTTCAGAGTGTGGGAGGGGGCTCCAGGCTGGGGCAGGAGTTAGGGTGTGGGGAGTTGTGAGGGCGCTGGTGGGGGGGTGCAGGCTGTGGGGTGGGGCCGGAGATGAAGGGTTTAGGGTGCAGGAGGGGGCTCTGAGCTGGGGCCCAGGGGTTCAGAGTGTGGGAGGGGGCTTCGGGGTAGGGAAGGAGGTTGGGGTGCAGAGGAGGATGAGGGCACTGAGAGGGAGTTTAGTTGCAGGAAGGGGCTCTGGGCTGGGGCAGGGGTTTGGGGTGCAGGAGTGGGTTCAGGGTGCGGGCTCCAGGCAGCACTTACTTCAGGTGGCTCCCAGGAAGTGGTGACATGTCCCTCCGGCTCCTAGTCGCAGGGCAACCAGGGAGCTCTGCGCGCTGCCCCCATCCGCAGGTGCTGCCCCCACAGCTCCCGTTGGTTGCAGTTCCCAGCCAATGGGAGCTGCAGAGCCAATGCTCAGGGCAGCACCTGTCCTGCAGGCAGGGGCAATGTGTGGAACCCCCTGGCCGCCTTGCGCCTAGGAGCTGGAGGAACATGCTGGCTGCTTCTGGGATCCGTGCGGAGCTGGCTGCTGCAGCCAACCAGACTTAGTGGGGAGCTGCCAGGGTCCCTTTTCGACCGGGCATTCCAGTCAAAAACCAGGTGCCGGCAAGTGGGGTACACAGTGTTCATCCTGTGTCACAGGAGGCGAATTGTGGGGCTGAAGATACGTAGTGTGCAGGGTCCATTCTAACAAAGGACACCGGGTCAGACTCCTGAGTGAACCTCTCCCACTAGGGCTGCAGTGAAAACATGATTAAAAAGAATGGGCTGGCAGAGCTGTTGGCGAGCAGACAGCATGGCACAGACAGTGATCCGAGAGGCTTTTGACCTGAAGAGCCAGCAGTGGCAGCCTAGCCAGAGAGATTTTGCCTTTCAGGTCAGAAATAACTGGACAACTCCCTCACTGGCTGTTCCTCCAGCGGAGTTACACCAGGGATGAATGTGAATCAGAAACTCCTGATCGAGCAACCATACAAAAAGGTACACGTGGTAGCTAGGTGGGGAGTGGCAGGAAAGGGAAATTGGATGGACAGCAAGGGCCAGGGCCAGGGATAGCCGTTCTGAAGGTGGAGGTAGACCAGGGGTGGGCAAAGTATGGCCCGCAGGCCCCGTCCGGACCATCGGACCTTTTAATCCAGCCCTTGCACACCGGCCCGGGAGTGGGGTCGGGGGCTTTCTGCGCAGCTGCCGGAAGTAGCGGCATGTCCCCCCTCTGGCTCCTATGCATAGGGACAGCCAGGGCCAGGGGGCTCTGCACACAACCCCCACCCCAAATGCCCCCCCCCAAGTTCCCATTGACCAGAAACCATGGCCAATGGGAGCTGCAGGGGCGGTGGCTGTGGACAGGGCAACACGCAGAGCTGCCTGGTGCCACACTTCCGCATAAGAGCCAGAAGGGGAGCATGCTGCTGCTTCTGTTGCCTGGATGCTCCCAAGGAGGTTACATATCCGCACCAGGGTTTCATGGTCATCCCCAGAGACAGAAATCCCGAGTAATGCCTCGGCCTGGTGACATTCTCAGGCGTGATGTAGTACTTCCAGGAAGGATGTCACTCACTAAGCAGATGTTCAGATATACTCCAGGGGTTACCATGGGCCAGAGGAGGACTTCCTACCAAAGCTCATCCAGGGCAGAGGGTGGATTTTTTACATCGCTAGCACTCCATGAGACCTGTTTTACAGGCGCACTTGTCAATGACACTGATCAGATATTTCTTTCTGCAGATTCCAAGCAGGGACAAAAGCTCTGATAGGAAGATCAAGAGAACTGTCCGTCATCTAAAGAGGCTTTTTAACAGGCACATGTGTCCGGCTGATAACAGGATGCTTTCAGGACTCTGGAGGGGTCGTTTAACTCAGACAGGAATGCTGAGTATGTTGCCAGAGCTCAAAGGTTTGAAAGGGACTTGGTGCTTATATGTGCAAACAGACATAAATACTAGTCACAGGAAATGATAAGGAAAAGGCTACTAAATGGACTCCCTTGTGCTCCTGCATCCTGTGTGCCTGGGAACTGGCCCTACATTTCAAATGCACCATACTTCATACACACAAGCTGCTTATCAGAGCCCTCAAGCCGAGGTCTGCCCCTTACGCCCAGGGGTCTCCATCCCTCCCTCCAGGAGATCTAGCTCCCCTTTCCTTTGGAGCTCTGTTGAGGTGCTGCTCAGCAGTGCTTAAATCGGTAATGGAAGAAGTGCCGGCGCTCAAGCAAATTTTTTACTTTCATAACTGATGCGGCAAGCCCAGAGGGGCTGGGGGGAGGGTCTCGTAACTGCCAGGTCCAGAGTTGCACAAATTAAGCCCTGCTGCTAAGTGTTCTCCATTGCTGAGAACTCAGATTCGTCCCCCAAGCTCTTCCCACCCACCCAGGAGTGCAGCGGCCAACAACATAACAGCATCTAAGGCCAAGTCTTGCCCTTGGGTGGCCAGCAGCTGAAAGACACAGAGGAACATGCAAAGCAGAGGAATCTACAGCCTCAGGGAACCCTAGGACGGGAAGTGAGGTAAGGGAAAAGGGGTTTATTTAAAAACATTTTTTAAAAAGAGACCACGCCAGAAAAAGAGAGCAGGCAAATGAGGAGTCACCCGCCTGACAGCTCCATGCCAGGTGTTGTCATATGGCAGGAAAAAACACGCACACCCATGGGTGCCAACCGAGCAAGGGGCGAGGTTGGCCTTAACCATAAGGCAGCCAGCAGCACATGTCCATTCCGGCTGTTAATAAACAGTGAACTCATAGGACAACTCCCCTCTGCCAGGAGCACGGGCGCTATTCTCCCCCCGCCCACCCCCAAGTGACAGCGCTTAATCCCTCGGATCATTGCAAAGCCAGATCAAGTTAGAATGGAAACTTCAGGCTCTTTATAGCTATTAATGGAGCAGATTTGCCTGCGCAGAGATGCGGTAAGTTAAGATCCTGACACAGCCCCAGCACCCAGGACTGGAGAGCCAAGGGTGGATCAGACAGGAAAGACAGTCAGGCAGCTGCTGTCTGCAGTCAGGCCACACACGCCAATGGCAGCCAGAAGCATTGATCTGGCACATGAGCATTAATTAAGAAACCCCAGCCGGACACCCTCCT
The DNA here is from genome assembly GCF_020497125.1 of Mauremys mutica. Classification (NCBI taxonomy): domain Eukaryota; kingdom Metazoa; phylum Chordata; order Testudines; family Geoemydidae; genus Mauremys; species Mauremys mutica. The sequence goes on along the minus strand of NC_059081.1, from coordinate 5,309,995 downwards.
CAGCCCTCGGTCTCTAAAATCCTAGCACGTTACGGCGGCAGTGAAGATTTACAACGGGTTTCAGAGCAAGAAGCAGCCAAACGAGAGGGACAGTTTTAGATCAGGGAAGCGGTTTTACCAAAGGAAGTTTCATGCTGGGCATTAGATGGGATTTCAGCACAAGCCTCCTGCATGAAAGTGGCTTCTATTCCTGGATCACCCATAGATTGGTTATGAGAGCCTGGGGAATTCACTTTGGACAGTGTTCGCACTCGAGTGCCTAACGTAGGAGCCCAAATCTATTTTTAAGCATCTAAATAAATGGTTTGGTTGTCAGTGGTGCTGAGAACCCATGAGGCCCGCTGAGATCTGGTGGGGCTGCAGGTGATCGACATTTCTGGGAGAGCCAGGACACTGGTGCTGAACTTTAAATACTCACGTTTGAAAACAAAACCCACTCTTTGTGCCTCAGTTTCCCCTTCTGTAGACCAAGAACACTAATTTCTACTGTACTTTACAGGGCTTGAATAATATTTTGAAAGCACTCTAAGACCTTGAGATGCATGATGATATTGTAAAAGAGCCAACTATTTTTAAAAAAATACATAAATAAATATGCAAAACAAGCACCAGGCTTACAAACAAGATTGTTTGGAATAAGATCTGGTTTTACATACTCATAGTACTTCATTAAGAGGAGTTTAGACACCTCTAGTCAAATTGCAATGGGTGCATAGACAAATGCTGCAGCCATTATGCACAGAGCAATAGCTCAGACAGAGCCTTGCACACTAGAACCTGACAAGTCGAGAAGGAATGATGGCCAGGAGACAGGGTTATTCCAAACACCCTTATGCCACAGGATCTTTAGCCTCCTACCTAGAACAGTCAGCGAAGAGAACGCTCATACCATCATCTGAAGGACAGTTTTTTTAATCAATGAACAATTAGCCTGTGGAACTCATTGCCACTGGATATCACCGAGAGTTCAAGTTCAAATGCCTCCACATTGCACTTGACATTCAGAAATGATTCCTGGCTCTGGGCAACCATGGAGACTCTTTGATCATTAGGGGGGAGGGAGCAAGTTTAAGTTTAGCACGGAGGATGTTTCCTACTAACTAACTACCTGCTTTTTGACCAAGTCCATCCAATTCCACAGCAAAGCCCAGCAGAACATAGGCAATTGTGCAGAAAGGGAGGATGGTCCAGCGGTTAGTGTAAGACCTGGAAGACCCGGGATTAAATTCCCTGCTCACCCACAGACTTCCCTGGACCTTGTGAAAAATCTTTGTCTCAGGTCCCCCTCTGTAAAATGGGGATAACTAACATGACTAATACATTAAAGGTGCTCAAATACTACAGTAGAGAATCATTTCACTTCCTGCAACTCCCTGGGCTTTCACTGGAGGTTGCTGGTTGCCCATCCAGTTACAAGGTCGGATCCTGTTTACCACAGCCTCCATCACTATTGTATGTGGGCACCTCCTACAGAGTAACCTGATTTATCCTTGCAGCCCCCTGTGAGGGAGGCAGTGTGGCTATCCATTTGCTAGAGACACTGCGACCATGTCACGGATTGCGTGATGCCCAGCCAGAAGCACCTCGGACCTTCCAGACATCAGAGCTGAGCATCTGCATCTCCCAGTGAAGTCAATGAGAGCCATGCCCTGCACCTACAGTTGTGCACTAAATAAAATACATAAATAAATCCAGGCACAGAAGAAAAAAAAATAATTAGTGGCCACATCTGATGGTTTGACTATGACGTGCACAAGGCCACCAAAGAACATCAGTGACAGAATCCAGAACTTCTGGGTCCCATGGCATGACCCTTCACCACACAATCACAGTGCCATGTGGCACACTCTCCACCAGATGCTGCATATGAATAGGCAACAGTGGTAAGTGAGGTGACAGAGCACAGGAAGGTGTTTTTAGGGAAACAGTCTCATTTTGCCACCTTCCAAAAGCTGGTACTACTCTGCAAGGTATTTGTAGCAGAGAGAGGTATGCACTGAAAGCTCCCCCCAGACTGACCCCATGCGAGATCATTACCCAATGTGATCCGCATCGGCAGGAGGGGTAATGTTAAACTCCAAAAGAAGACCGTCTCTTTCCTTTGAGCTCAGATGATTCAGGCTGGAGAAAAGGCAGGGTTAAAATAAATAAATAGATTTTTTTTTTTAAATCCACAGGCACTTTCTACATTTAATCTGGCCCATCAGATGGACTCCCCCAGTCAGTCCTGGGTTTGAGCCACCAGTGAATTTCACCTCCACAACAGACAAGGGCAGAATAGCCCAAGAAAGAGTGATAAGGAAAACAGACCTGTTTCACTTGCACAGTTAGCTGTTCACTCCTATTCGGTCACTGTCATCTTACCAAGCTTAGGTTTTTCCCCACATGGGATGGTCTTGTGGTTATGTCACTAGGAGGCATGAGATCTGAGTTCTACTCCTGGCTGTGCTTCACGTCTGACCTTGGGCAAGTCAAACTTTCCATGCCTCGGTATTCCCCATCTGTACAATGGGGCTAGCACCTACTTCACAGGAGTGCCAAGAGCCAATTGCCTGGTGTATAAAGCACTGATGGATGCTCAAATAAACAGTAGCCACCCTAGAACTACAAAGTGTTACCATAATGTAGAGGGTACTGTTGTTCGGTCTTGTGATCGATACCTGTAGCTAAGCCAAGGCTGTGAAAAGAGACCTCCAATACTAGGGAACAGTTACCAAGAGTTTTTTTCTGTTTGTCCAGTTTAAATTTTAAAATCCTGTCCCTTGTAGGGAATTTTTCTGTCCTAAACAGAGAAAAAAATTATATAAATCACTGTGCTAGGAAGGACAAGCCTGGGAAGAAACCTACAAAATGCCTGTGTGACTAGAGGGCAGGGCTGTATATTCAGGTAAGAATCTACCATAGGGCCTCTAGCCCCCATAAGACCATCTTCTATCTCTTCCATACATCCCCCAAGCCTCTCTCCTTCATGATGGGGACTGATTGGTGGATCTCATGGAGTTCCAGGCATATTTCATCCCCTCCTGGGAGCCCACTCCTTCCCACCCCCATGAAGGAGACATGTATCCTTTAACTAGAGGTTCTCAAAACTCACTAAGCTGACCAATGGCTGCTCTTAGGAGCTGGCATATTTGCATTTCCCTCGTTCTTTTCAACCTACAGCGAAGCACAGATAACTCAAAATGACCATCAAGATAACAGTGTCACCAGACCCACTGTAACCTGTCCAGTATCAAGAGACTGAGAACCCACCACCTCCCTTGTTAGTTTATTCCAATGATTAATCACCCTCAGTGCTAAATATGTATGTCTTGTTTCTAATTTGACTTTGTCTGGATTTATCTTCCAGCCATTGGTTCTTGTTCTGCCTCTCTTCGCTAGATTAAAGAGCTCATTAGTACCTGGTATTTTCTCCCCATGCAGGTACTTATGCACTGATCAAGTCACCGCTCAATCTTCTTTTCGAGAAGCTAAATAGATTGAGCTCTTCGGGTCTCTCCCTGTAAGGCATTTTCTCCAGCCCTTGAATTAACTTTTGTGGCTCTTTTCTGCACCTTCTCCAATTTGTCAACATCCTTTTAAAAATGTGGACACCAGATCTGGATGCAGTATTCCAGTATTGGTCTCGCCAATTCGGTAATATAGGAGGTGACAATCACCTCCCTGCTCCTACTCACTAACCCTTGTTTATACACCCAAGGATCACATCAGTCCATTTTGCTACAGCATCACACTGTCATGGTAAGTAGTTTGTTCACTATGTCCTCTAAATCCTTTTCAAACTCATGGCTTTCCAGGATACAGTCCCCCATTCTGTGGCTGTGGCCTGCATTCCTTGTTCCTAGATGGATAACTTTGCATTGGCAGCATTGTTTGAATGGGACCAGTTATCAAGCAACCCAGATCTCTCCTTATGACTGCCCTGTCCTCATCACTATTTACAATTCCACCCGTCTTTCCGTCATCGGCAAATGTTATTAGCAGCAAGATTACATTTACTTCCAGCTCATTGGCAAAAATGTTGAATAAGGGCTTAGTACTGACCCCTGAGAAACCCCACTAGACAGACCCCATTCAATGATCATTCTCCATTCACAACTACTTTTTGAGATCTGCCCGTGAGTCAGTTCTTACTCCATTTAATGTGGGCTCTACTGACGTTGTGTAGTGCTACTTTTTTAAAATCAGAATGTTATGCGGTACGAGCCAAATGCCTTACAGAACTCCAGGTAGATTACAGCTATGCACATTCTTCACCAACCAAAACTTGTGATCTCAAAGAAAGAAAAATCAGGTTTGTTTGACAAGACCTATTTTCCATAAAACCACAGCGACTGGCATTCATTCTATTCCCACCCTTTCATTTTTGATCAGTTGGAATTTGTATCAGCTTTTCCATTGTTTTGCCCAGAATTGATGTCAGGATAAGAAGCCTTTGGTTTCCCTGGTCATCCCAGGCAACTGCACGATTCCGCCACCATTACATCCAAAATATCTCCATCAAATCTAATTAAGAGAATATTCAGTCTAAGGGCCAGTCCCCCATCAGACCTGCTCAGCCCAACTACAGTAGTTTCCTTTGTACCATAAACCTGGGATTTGATTTCTTAGGTTGGGGGGAGGGGTCTATTAACTCAGCACCTGTAATAAAGTCGGTCAGTCAGGCTAGTTCTGCCCCACGCTAGGTTTCTAATTAGCTTGAGCCATACAACCTTGTACATCATTACAGGACCCAGAGCGAGTGGGAGCCCTTCTTTGCAGCGTGTCGTGCATTGGGTAGGCCCTTCTCTATCCCATGACAGTAGCTTTGTCCCTGAGCACAGGGGAGGGTGCCAAGCATGCTGGTTTCGAGTCCCCACCTTGTATCAAATCACAGTTCTAATCTGGTCATTGACATTTCCCTGTAATAGCGTCACGCCCGCAGGGAAGCCTCAGTTACTAGGGTCATTGGCGCCGGATCAAATCCTGGTGTTCACTGTGCGAGTGAATGGAGGGAAGAGGGTAGGAAGGCAAAGGAGAGGGAGACCAGGACAATGCTGGGACTTCCTACCTGGCTGATGTGCGTTGCCAATACATAGCTCTGCAGATCAGTGGCCTCTTGGAAGAAAGTCAGTTGAAGACCACGCATGAAACTGTAAATGAATCCAGGTCATTTCCTCCAAAGACTGGACTTGCCATATTCATAGAGATTAGGTTTGAAAAATGTCCTGCTAGCCTAGCCAGTCCACCCCCACCAGTGCTGTACTTCTGCCAGGATAATTGCCAATGCTTTATCCAGGCTGGCTTCAAGTGTCCCAACAACGGGGTCCCATTCTGTTCCCCCCTGGGAGATTTGATCTAATTATCAAGAATTTTTCCAAAGAGGTTTACAGAAGACATTCCTCAAGAAAGGAAGAGGACTTCTGCCCATCTCCAGTTTCTTCCACATGTTGCCAAAAGATGCTATTTACCACCTAACAGTACATATTAGAGACAGGCCCATGCCACGGTACACAGATCAGGTCCAAACTGCTCCAGATTCCAAGAGTATTTAGATCCAGGTTTTGCTTCAATACCTCAAAGACAAAGTCTATTTGTTTAGCATAACAGCCAGGTGCTCTACACGGATATGCACTTCCCTCACCCACATGCATGTAGGTACGTACATACTGAACACACGTTTCGTTTCTAGGTGTTTCACCAGGACTCTCGGACCCTAACCTGAACCAGTATAGATTGCTGCTTGAAAGAAGACGCTGGCAGAGAAACCTTTCAGAGGTACACCACGTGTGACAGTGAGAAAGTAACTCACTGTCTTCCTGTACAATATGCACTTCTCTCTGTCTATGTAAAATTCATATTCTAGAAAGAATACACAGCATTTTTTTTAAATCAGCAGAGGTTTGAGATGGCCACTGATTAATACTGTGGTCAAGCGACGGGTGGGCTCTATGCAGAATATTGTGAGTGCTGATAAAACCATAACACCCCATCACATGTAGTACAAAAAAAACCTACATTTAAAAAAGAGCTTTGAAAACATTTATTGGACTGGTTTTTTATTCATCCGGTCTAGAGGGCGCAGGGCCCCCCTAAGCTCTAGAAAAAAGCTTCATACATTTTCTGCATCTAAAGATGTAATGTTTTTTAAGTCTGCTACTGCAGGCCTAAGGGAAGGAGTCCCGCTGGGAAGACAAATCTCCAATTTCCCCATTTTCTCCCTGCATGCCATGATATTGCCGAGTTTGGTTCCCAACTTCCCTACACACTCACCTAAAGGTTCATGCAGTGTATGCATTGGGACTCAGTTGGAGTCCATGTGAATAGTTGTGTTTCTAGAGTAATGGGAGAAGAAGAGGAAATACACTGTTGCAACTAGTGTTCTAGCTTGCACCTGTATTTAATTTATCTGGGACACTGCTTTTGCTGAAAAGCAGGCGAAGATCTAAGACGATGAGACTTCTGTACTGATCTTCATCACCCTTTAGAAATCTTCTCTCTGACAGCTGGAAGTTAAGCCTGTTCACCCAGGCAGAGAGGAAGCCAGGGTTAAAGCCATCCACTGATCTAGAGACCAGTCCTCTCTCTAGTAAATAAACGTACACGTACACACACGCTGCAGTTTTTTTGTTAGGGCTACTTTGTGTCCACAAATTTTCATTAGAATATCGATTGTATCTTCTGCCCAGCAAGATTAGGCATGAACACAGATGTGCTTCAGTTTGGGTGAAGGTGGATCAAAGGCAAAGTACACAGAAATGTGTCTGAAGCAACCAGGTATGAAAAGTAATAGTAATTTACCTCGCTGGTACCCTGGCTTTCAATACTTCCTCTAAGGTCCTGGTGACACCCCATCCAGGTTCCTGATCAGGAATTTGGAGCAAAGATACCGCCCCAAGAGAATTCATCCCAGGTTTTGCACAGGGCCCATTTGCATGCTGGAATGAAACTGGCGAGTTCAGTGCATAGCACAGACACCTAGGCAGTGCACACATTACCAAAGCTCATAGTTCACACCACCAAGGCTCAGTAGTTTAAGGGACTCCCTGTGTGACATCCTGCCTACATCTCAACCAACCACATTCAAAATGCAGTTTCTTGGAAATAAGACAATCCTCCATTCTGTGAGGGAGGTGGTTCATCAGAGTTCTGAAACTGAACGCACAGGAAGTGGACTGCTGCTGGTCTGCACCAGTTTCAGCCTTGTACAAACTCATTAAGAAAGGGATAAAGATTAATTCTCTGAGTGGGAGCCAAGCTGAGAGGGAGCCAGTCACTTTTGTGCAACATCACTAGAACAGCAGGCCAAGAAAGCCAATAAATCACATTGTCTTTGGGGAATGGGCATTTTCTGTAAACATCACATTTCTTTAGACTGTTGCTTGTTTTCAAGTATCTGGAATTATAGGTCTTTTAAAAAGATAAATTTAAGTCTTCAAGCCAAGTAAGGGGTCAAGAGAAACTCATCCCCAGGAGAAGCCGAAGAAATGTTTCAGTTAAAAAAACCCACCATTGATCAGCAATTTAGATTTTCTTCCTTTTTCACATATATTTAAAAAAGAACAAATCCTAAAACAACTACTGCCCAAGCAACGGAGTGGTCAGCAGTTTTATTAACTGCCCTGAAAGAGATCTACGACATCCCTTCAAGAAGTGCTACAAAGCTGGTAACATTAAAGGTGACCCTACAATAACATTCTCTACCTGGCGTAGTATGCCAACAACCATAAAGGTTTATTTGGAAAAGCTAACAGCTTCTCAGAGCATGGTCACAGCGCCTCGGCTACAGAATCCCGAGCGGCCAGTGACCAGATGTTCTGAAGATGCAATACTTTTACCCTGTGCATTGTTGATTAAGTGTATGTTTGGTGCTCTGTATCCTGCTGGAGAACTAAACCCATCTAAACTGGTTCTTTCAAGGGTTAGAGAACACCCCAGCATGTCCCCTCTTCATTAGCAACGTTCTTTTCTCTAATTCATCACTAGATTTTTTTTAAAACAAGAATCCAGACCCAAATTGGGTCTTCCGCATGAACTCTATGGTTGGCAGATGTCTGTCTGTCCCAGCAGATGTCTGCTACTCCACTCAGCTCTGCAGGCAGCCTACAACGCTTTGAGATCCTCAGATGGACGATATGACAGAAATACTAGATTATGATAACTATTCCAGGACTTCCTGCCGGTCACTGCTGGGCACCACAGCCACACAGAACTGCATGGGACCCCGGGAGCTCAGATCCCCTGGTTCCAAAAGCACAGGCCTCTACTTCTTCTAGAGCACAAGGCAGCACTGCATTAGCAGTTCAATGTAGCGCTCTTTTGAGCAGACTGCTCGCTGCTGTATGCACAGAGACCAATAGTCTCTTATGCTTCATTGCCCTGCCCACGCAGCGTGAGGACAGCAGAAGCAAGAACTCCTCATGTGCACGCTTATGTCACACTCATACTCACCAACCAAAACACAGCTGGCAGGTCTAACTCAGAGGCCTGCTCTCCTTGCCACTACCCCTGTATGGGATGGGGAGAGTCCTTGAAGAGCCCTATCGCACAGGGATCCTGAAACTCAGGGACGAAGTGCTCAAAAACTCCCCCCGAGTCAGGGTCACATTGACAACTTACCAGGAGTTTTCATTTGCACTGATGGGACCAGACCACATGTGCCCCTCAGTTACAATGTGGAGCTCTATGGGGTACCCGCTCTGTCACCGAAGAGACTTCTATTCAGACCAAGCTAGGGTTGCCAACTTTCTGCCCCGCCCCCCGCCGAGGCCCCACCCCTTCTCCAAGGCCCCGCCCCCACTCACTCCATCCCCCTCCCTCTGTCGCTCACTCTCCCCACACTCTCCCACTCACTCATTTTCACCAGGCTGGCTCGGGGGTTGGGGTGAGGCTCCGGCTGGGGGTGCAGGCTCCGGGGTGGAGCCAGAAATGAGTTCGGAGTGTGGAAGCTGGCTCTGGGCTGGGGCAGGGAGTTGGGATGCAGGAGAGGGTGAGGGCTCTGGCTGGGGGTGCAGACTCTGGGGTGGGGCTGGCAGTGAGCAGTTTGGGGTGTAGGAGGGTGCTCCGGGTTGCGGGGTGGAGCCGAGGGGTTTGGCGTATGGGAGGGGGCTCTGAGCCGAGGCAGGGGTGCAGGAGAGAGAGAGTGAGGGCTCCGGCTGGGGGTGCAGACTCTGGGGTGGGGCTGGGGATGCAGGTTTTGGAGGACAGGATGGGGATCAGGGCTGGGGCAGAGGGTTGGGGCACAGGAGGGGGTCAGGGTGCTGGCTCCAGGCAGTGCTTACCTCATGTAGCTCCTGGAAACAGCAGCATGTCCCCTGCTTTGACTCCTAGGTGGAGACGCAGCCAGGCAGCTCTGCATGCTGCCCCGTCCGCAGGTGCCGCCCCCACAGCTCCCATTGGTTGCAGTTCCCAGCCAATGGGAGCTGCAGAACCAGTGCTTGGGGCGGGGGCAGTGTGCAGAGCCCCCTGGCCACCCCTACACATAGGAGCTGGAGGAGGGACATGAGGCTGCTTCCGGGAGCTGCGTGGAGTCACAGTAGGCAGGGAGCCTGCCTTAGCCCCATTGTGCCACCGACCGGACTTTTAACAGCCCGGTCAAGAGTGCTGACCAGAGCCCTCCTCTTCAACGGGGCGTTCCAGTCGAAAACCAGATACCTGGCAATCCTATACCAAGCTGGACCATCATGTGATGAGAATTTTAAAATGTCCACAGGCCACATTGCCCATGTTAGACAGGATGGGTATATGGGCTGAACAAAGGAATGCTCAAGTTCTCATCCCAGTTCTGACACTGACTTGCTGAATGACCTTGGGCGAGTCACTTAAAAAACACCCCACTTTGTGCCTCAGGTTCCCCACCACTGAGGGACTGTCAAGGTTTCATTACATAGCCAATATTTGAAAAGTACTTGAGACCCTCTGACGAAAGGTGCTATAAAAAACAGCAAAGTATTGTAGTGAAATGCTAGTACGGATGTGTGACCACTCTGCCCCCCCACTGGATGGGATCAGGACTGCTCAAATTTTGAATCATATGCCCTATGCTGCCAAAAGCGAATGAAGATGCCACATGAGCTCTTGTCTTACAAGCGTGTGCTTTTGGAGCAGGAGGATTGGAATTGTAGACCTTCTGTTGGTATGAAGTTCCAAGTGATTATGGTCTGCAGGAACATGACTACTGTGAAGCCCTAGGGGGACGATGAGTTGTCACAATACCATCCCCAACGCAAAGAAGAGGAGAGACTCTGCTTTCAGAATGGCGTGGACGCCTGGTCCTCCGCAAATGAGGAGCCTGCCTGTGGCTGCCACAAATTAGAGACAGAAACATCATCTGGTTTTCCCATGGGAAAGCTGGAATTGCAGAAGGGTGCTAGCGTTCGCTAAAACCTGAATCAAATTCACCACGTCCCTCCGGTACCAATGCAGCTTCCACATCAATGGAAAGGTATGCTAAGTATGTACAGAGACACGTTCACTCTCTCTCTCTCTCTCTCTCTCCTTTAGGATATAGGGACACTGCGGAGCTCAGGTGTTTTTAAAAGAAGGTAAGTAGATTTTCCTAACCATGCCCCACTCCTGTCCCAAACCAAGATTTTTAAACTAATGTGAAATGTCAAGAATGGGGTGGCCAGTTACTTCTCTCTGCCCCCACCATGCCCAATTATCGACTGACTCGTTTCTGTCCTTCAGAATATTTCCAGTTCTCAGATAACTGGAGCCGATTCACACTCAGCAGGTTTTATTTTTGACAGCACTTAAGGATTCAGTTACCAGGCTTGGATACGAAGGGTGTTTGCTCAGTTCTGGGCTGGGCGAGTGGCGACAGATGATGAATATATTACATACAAGTGGACAAAAGCTGTCAGTGCCCAATGGCCCAGAGAGGCATAATGCCACTGCAACTCAAAAGGGCTCGTTTCAGATAGTCTCAGTATAGCTTTTATTCCTGCCACCCAATAGGCACATTCATCAGGGTTAAAACAGACTGGATAACAATACAGAGGCGATTATTTAAAACCACGACACAGAAGACAGCAGTGAAAAAGCCAAGAATGAGCGTCACCACCACAGAATGGCTGGGGAAATCTCTCTAATCAGATTCGTGGTTAAAGAAAAGTTTCCCCTTTGAGCTTTCTCGGATTTAAAAGTCAGTGCCAACACACCTCTCCTGGATTTACAGACCCAACAGAGGGTGGCCGCAGCTTCTGATGCCATGCTATTAGCTGGTGGAGTAGGTGCAATCCCTGAACAAAACCCAGGGAACAAGAGACATGCCCATTAAATTGGCAGCACCCCAGAGCTTTCATTCTGTGGACCTCCTCATAGGGATCCTAATGTATCAAATTCTCCACCCACAACTCCCCAGAAAATCCCAAATCCAGGTAAGAGAGGTTATGGGACAGATTCACCAGCATGGTCTGGCTGGTTGCACCACTTATGATTGCTCTGGTGACTCAATGCAGTGGCTTTGTTCGGAACAAGGACCTCCTCCTCTTTTGGGTGTACGGTCACAGTACATAACACAATGGGGTCCTGATCCAGGGATAAGCAATACTGCAATACAAAGAAAGAGTACTGAATAGTAATTATACCCGTGAATCTGGCACGTCTGGCCAACTGATTAGGGAAAAGGTGCACTGAAGTATACTTAGATGTCCACATCTCATGAAGGAGAAAGAATATGCTCATTTGATGGACATCTGTCAGCTCTAAACACTCCCAGCGCTGCTTACGTAAGAATACGTGAAGCAGGGAGGGAAGTTGAAGTTGAGAGGAAGAAGAAATGGAAACACTTTCCAGCTTGCTCCTTTCCACCTAACGGAGCCTGGAGTTCTTTACGGCCGGCGAGTCGGGAGCTTGCTAGAGTCGATGTTTTCCAAAGCTTTGGCACAAATGTAATGCGGACATAGCAGGTGCGACCCCACTGAAGTCAATGAAGCTGTGTCAGCTTATGCCAGGGCTACATTTGGGCCTTAACCGTTGGTTAGGAGGGAAGCTCAGAGAGATCTTTCATTCATTACACTCTCCTGACAGAGCCACTTTTAGAACCGCTAGCCCCACGCTGAAACATGTCTATCTAGGGGCTTGGCTACACTGGAGAGTTGTGGCGCTGGTGGTGGGTTTACAGCGCTGCAACTTACTCACCATCCACACTTGCAAGGCACATACAGCGCTGCATCTCCCTGGCTGCAGCGCTGGCTGTACTCCTGCTCTGCCTCGGGTATAACTATTGCAGCGCTGGTGATGCAGCGCTGCTCCGCCAGTGTGGCCACCAAAAGCGTTGTAATTGGCCTCCAGAATTTTCCCATAATGCTTTTAACTAAAGAACTCTTTGTTTTGTTATGATGCCTCTCTTTGTTTTGTTGTGAACTCGGGGCTCCCAGAGCTGCTTATCTAAAAAACAAACACAGCTCCTGTTTGCTGTGAATGAGGCAGGCAGGGGGATGAATGTCTACAGCTAGTGTTTGCTTGAGGAGAGAAACAGCACGGCGGTGGGGAGGGGGAGTCCGTCAGAGCAGCTGCTTATCTGGTCTGCAGGCTATTTGCATTTAAGAGTGAATGAGGGGTCGGGGAAATGGTCAGAATTTGCAAGGCAGGGAGCTGACAGAGCATGAACGAGGAGGTGAGAGGAGCCGGGGGTTGACTGATATCGCCTTGGGCAAACTTAAAAGAAAGGAAGGGATTGGAACTTGCAAGGCAGGGAGCTGACACACAATGTCAACTCCAAAAATCCACTCTCTCTCTCCCCCTCACGCTCCTTGTCACACTCCATCCCATCCCCCTCTTTTGAAAAGCACGTTGCAGCCACTTGAACGCTGGGATAGCTGCCCATAATGCACCACTCCCAACACCGCTGCAAATGCGGCCACACTGCAGCGCTGGTAGCTGTCAGTGTGGCCACACTCCAGCGCTTTCCCTACACAGCTGTACGAAGACAGCTGTAACTCCCAGCGCTGCACACCTGCAAGTGTAGCCAAGCCCTAGCACACACAAACAGCCTCTCCAGATATCACTCAGCACAGAGCCCCTGAGCAAAACACTGCCACTTTCATCCCATCTAAAGTCACGGTTTAGCTCTCCAGCAAGGGATGGCCAATAGTGTCAAAGTTTCCCATGGGTTACGTTTGGCCGCCCTTTGTGTATGTTCTCATTGTGATGCCAGGAGGAGACCCTCACAAAACCCTGATGCATCCAAAGGAGGATGTACAGTATATACCCCTTTGAGGCACCCTCACCCAAAGGGTCAGACTAAAAAGGCATTCATTTCTATTTAGATTGCATGGCCTGTTCCCTGCTCAGTCCTTGGAGAAGATGGCCTCAGAGAAAAGACGTGTTTGCCGACAAGCAGCAGCTTCTCAAGAAATGTAGGCTCAGCAGGGTGGCGGATGGCTCAAGGGGTGGCTGGTAATGGGATATGAAGCCTTTCATCTCTAAGTCACTGGTCTGAAATTGGCCCCAGGTTGTTAGTAACAGAAAGTTACCATCTGACATTGGCTCAGTGACCTAGTGTATATGAAACGAGTTAGCAGGGCTCTGCCCAACGCCTGGTGGACAGGTGCCCACATCACAAACAATCAGAACCCGGCACACGCCCCAAGGACTGGCATGGCCATTCAGGCTAAGCGCCAGTCAAAGCTGCTCCCTTTGGGTCAGGGTTAAATCCTGCTGCAAGCTCTAGTCATCCTGGCCAGCCGCGACTGCAGCAATTCTGTGGCGTGCAGATTTATTCTGGCAGCCCAGCAGCTTTTCACCAACAGGAGATTCATTTGAAAAAAAATAGAAGTATAAGGAAAGAAATGAAATCTCAGTTACCAGAGGAGACCACACTGCATTTCCAACTAGCTTGACCCCTAGCCCTGGCGTTTAAACACTCATCCCCTACTTATACATATACACACAGACACTCAGATATACACAGACATTCTTCGCATTGCAAAACAATCAGAAACGAACACTTGGGTTAGAGAGAGTCACATAGTTACACAAATTTACCATTAAACCTTCAAGGGAGCGAGGCCCACACATGCTAAGGCAGAGAATAACCACACATCCTCTAGGTATGTTAAAGTTTTCAAGCAAACAGAGAAGTGAGAGACAATCCTCTTTCGATCTCTAGCCACTGTTAGTACCCTTGTTTCATCTGTTTGGATAAGTTTTCTTCTGCACACACACACCTCCCTCCCAAGTTAGGCTGGAGAAAGCAGCTTTGCTTGTAAATGTCACCAGATCTAAGCTACTGCTGAGAGGACACTGGGTTTGTGTCGCTGTCAGTCAAATGTCAGGCAAAGAAGTATCGCTGTATCAAACACCATTGTCAGCTGTCTCCTTTAAAGCAAGTGTGGAGTCTATTCTCAGGCCTGCCGGTCCCTGCCCTGGTCATTAATAACCATAGGACTGTCAGCAACCTTCAGGCCTCCCTTTCCGAGCTCCTGCTCCCAGGCGCCAGCACCTCCTATTACAGCCCTGCCCAGAAATCCTTAAAACCAGAAATGGACCAGCAGCACCAGTGCACAATGCAGGGGGATTGCAGAAAGCCACTATGCGTCCAGAGCTCGGCAGAGTAGAGCCTTCGTTATGCAAGAGAGTCTGTCGAACTAAGCATGGATTAAACTTGCTCATTTCATCTGCTCACAAACGAGTCGCGAAGAAGTGACATCAGTAATATGTTGGAAAAAACATACAGCTGGGGGGGGGAAGGGGGTTGATCCTCCAGCCGTCACTCACGCAAAAAGAGCCCCGCGGGCTTCAAGAAGAATAGACACTTTGTAAAACTCCTGGGGCTGGACTCTGATCTCAGCTACACCGGTGTCAGTTCAACAGAAGTGCTCACAATTTACACTGGTGTAACTGAGATCAGAATCTGGCCCGTGCTTTTTTAATTGGGTTTGACTTTCTGGAGTGAAGACACCTAAGAAAAGTTTGCCGGGCTTGAGCCTCAGTTAAAGCAGGAGCCAGAATGGCATAAAGGGGCCTTGGCATACCTGAGAACCCAGACCCTAAACGCTTCCAGCACCTAGAAACAAGGCAGGGGGGCAGCAAGAAAAGGGCACAGGTGCAGATTTAGCCCCTGATTTATTCCTGCTTAGGACTCAGTCTGGTGTAGTGGCTGGAGAGGAAGGGGGCTGGGTCCCTTGCCGGATCTTTGCGTTGCTGTGAGCCTAGGGTTGCCAACTTCGTAATATTTAAAAACCGGACACTCCAGCAGGAACCTCCCCTTCCCCTGAGGCCCCGCCCCTTCCCTCAAGGCCCTGCTCTTGCTCCGCCCCATCCCCCTGAGGCCCCGCCCCCATTGGCTCCTCTTTCCTCCTCCCACCATCGCTCGCTGCTCTTCCCCTCTCTCCCCCACCTCTGCCTGGGTTGGGAGGGACTTGCCTGTGGAGCTGGGGCTGGGAGTTACAGCCACCCAACACAGGTAGGAGGTGGCCCTGGCTAAGCAGGAGCTGACGGAGGTGATGACTCGGTGCCTCCCCCACCCACAGTGACTGGACTTTGGGTGTCCGGTCAGTAGATCTGACCAGACACTGTCAGGTCCCCTTTTTGATCTGACTTTCGGGTCAAAAACCGGGCACCTGGCCACCCTATGTGAGCCTCTACCACTCCCAGTACAGGTCACAGTCGTCTCAAAGGCTGCTCTAGCTTGCCCATGGTTCCGATGCAGCCAATCAATAGCTGGAGCATGGGACTGCCCCAGTCACAGACCCCCATCATTCCCACACACAATGATCTCACATGTTTATCCAGCATTTGAGAAGGATCTCAAAGTTCTGTCCAAATTCTCACACACACACACACACTCCTTTTCTATACACCGGGGTGACCAAAATAAATCTTGGCCAAGCCACCCCCTCCCCCTCTTATCAGAAACCAACTAAAGCACCTAATAGCAGCTGTGATTAAACCCAAAGTGTGCCAACTTGGCTGAGGGCCAGAATGCCCTCTCCCATGCATGGGAGGAGCACCTGCTGAAGGAAGACCCTGTGAAGTTCCACCTAATGGAGTTTCATCCCAATCTCTTCCAACTGCGGGGCAGGATTTACATCCCAGAGAAGGAGCAGGAAGTCTTGGCCACCCAGCCCCACAGGTCACAAGATTCATACGAATTTTTAGGATCCACTGGATGTGCAGGGCCAGCTGCACAGAGGTCCCATGCCTCCATACCAGCACTGGGCCTCTGAATGTCCGTAGCAGATTATTCCAATAGCATGCCTACAGCCCCTTCTTACAGGGTTAACTCAGTTAATTGCCACCTTGACAATGGACTTCAGCACCCAAATCTTGACAGGGAACTTAAGGTTTTCTCTAACAATATATAGTCTCACACATGTAACTTCAGAGACCAGAGTTTAGGAACACAAATTTCATCTACAAGAGCCAGCACTAGTGTGCAAGTCATGGCCCTTGCGAAACAGGCCTAGGTGTTTGGGAGATCAATCCCAGGAGTGGAAGAAATACACATCCCGACAGGGCAGTAAAAGTAAAAAGGAGGCTTAACTATCGTGCCTGAAGTGATTGTGTGTGGACATAAAATTACAAGATCATTCTCTTAATGAGTCAGGATCATCACTATTAACAAATTCAGCTGCCTTCCATCCCCACAAATACATACTGTTCAGCACACCAGGTGATCATGGTGGTTATATCCGTTAAGAGACACCAACTAAGTAAAATGGAACTAATTTCATATCAATCCAGAGAAAGCTCCATAACCTTTTAAAGGTGATGCCTACTCTGAATATCATTGTGCGTACAAAGGTCTCATTTTCTCCTGCTTTTCCCTTGAAAACGTCCTTGCCCAGCTTTGTCACTTAACAGGGCATATGAAATGGAAACAACAAATGAAAGCCTCAAGTCTGGTCTTTGAGACTTACAATGGCAGCAAACTCAGCAGAGCCTTGTAAACTCATGTGATATGGGACAGCATGTGACCAGATCAGCAGCTGGGGGGAGGGAAGAGTAGTGTGTGTTGCTTATGTGCGCTTTTTAGTAGCGTTTCACTTACTAGACTGCTTCACCCACTTACAGCCGAATATAGTGAATTTGCTAATACACATGCTGTACTGGGCCTATCTAGCCTGCACACTAAATGAAAGGAGCAGGCGGGGGGAGGCACTCCAGATTCAAGCAAAAACTAATTTGGCAAAGCTTCGGAGTTCAGCTGTTCTGTCCATTGCCCTGTTGTGTCAAGAGTTCACAGTCCAAGACCCTCTGCCATGCAGGGTATTAATAGTCAAGCTAGGTGGAAAGGATCTTTTCACCCTACAGAAAGTTTCAACGGGAAAAAAAAAGTTTAATTTTCTGTAGAAAATTTTGACTTTTCATCAGGAAACCAAAGCATTTTCAGTTTGCAATTATGACGCAAAAAGTCAAAAGTTTGCCCAGAAAGCAGACATTGACCGTGGAAGTATAAAACCCAATTTCCTCTCACAAAAACAGTTTTGACAGAAATTTTTCAACTAGTCCTAACAACCATCAAGTTCCAACCTTAAGCTAATGCATTGTGGTTGATGCACTAATGACTCTAACATTCATCTGGTCACAAGTGATGCAGATCAAATTTGTTGCTGGATCGCTCCAAGGATTAAATTGACTCATAACATGTGTGTAGAGGAGCAATGAATAAGGCTTTTATTGACGTTAACATGACTTTTTAGATTTTAAAAATCAATCAATCAGTTACATGAATTATCCACAGCACCGGGCTAACCTTATTTCTCCAAGGTCTCTCTCTAGGGCAATTAACCAGCCCCACAGAACCCATCTACATTTTCTCCCCCAGTTGTCCAGCCGTCTTCAATATGAATTTTGGTAATTAATGTCAGCTGAGTGAGCCCCATAGTGAAATAGGTACAGGATATGACTGTCTTCTGGTGGCTAAATTGGAAGGATCTTCTCCCTTCCCATCAGGCATTCAGGATCTTGTGAAAATCTCTAGGATTTTATAGTCTCCCACAGAATGCCTTGAAAGAATGATTTTGCAGAACTTAATAACATGGAGCCACATAAATAGTGTCAATCATACAGTTGTATACTTGTATACAAGCTACATGTATGCCACTACCCAGCACGCATGAGGATTGTATGTAAGAGAGCAGTATGACTGCTCAGAGCACCGGTATGAAACTGCAGAAAAACCTGAGAGCCTCTGGATTAAGTTTAGAAGTGTGAGCAACAAGGGTGATGTAGTGGGAGTCTGCTATAGACCACCAGACCAAGGGATGAGGTAGACAAGGCTTTCTTCTGGCAACTAGCAGAAGTTACTAGATCGCAGGCCCTGGTTCTCATGGGAGACTTTAATCACCCTGATATCTGCTGGGAGAGCAATACAGCGGTGCACAGACAATCCAGGAAGTTTTTGGAAAGTGTAGGAGACAATTTCTTGCTGCAAGTGCTGGAGGAACCAACTAGGGGCAGAGCTCTTTTTGACCTGCTGCTCACAAACCGGGAAGAATTAGTAGGGGAAGCAAAAGTGGATGGGAACCTGGGAGGCAGTGACCATGAGCTGGTCGAGTTCAGGATCCTGACACAAGGAAGAAAGGAGAGCAGCAGAATACGGACCCTGGACTTCAGAAAAGCAGACTGACTCCCTCAGGGAACTGATGGGTAGGATCCCCTGGGAAAATAACATGAGGGGGAAAGGAGTCCAGGAGAGCTGGCTGTATTTTAAAGAATCCTTATTGAGGTTGCAGGAAAAAAAAAAAACATCCCGATGTGTAGGAAGAATAGTAAATATGGCAGGCGACCAGTTTAGCTTAACAGTGAAATCCTTGCTGATCTTGTAAGCTTCTTTTTTGCGTTTAAGAAATGGAAGATTGGACAAATGACCAGGGAGGAGTATAAAATATTGCTCAGGCATGCAGGAGTGAAATCAGGAAGGCCAAATCATACTTGGAGTTGCAGCTAGCAAGAGATGTTAAGAGTCACAAGAAGGGTTTCTTCAGGTATGTTAGCAACAAGAAGAAAGTCAAGGAAAGTGTGGGCCCCTTACTGAATGAGGGAGGCAACCTAGTGACAGAGGATGTGGAAAAAGCTAATGTACTCAACGATATTTTTGCCTCTGTCTTCACAAACAAGGTCAGCTCCCAGACTGCTGCACTGGGCAGCACAGTATGGGGAGAAGGTGACCAGCCCTCTGTGGAGAAAGAAGTGGTGCATCCAAGGGTGCTAAAGGAGTTGGCGGATGTGATTGCAGAGCCATTGGCCATTATCTTGAAAACTCATGGTGATCGGAGGAGGTCCCGAATGACTGGAAAAAGGCTAATGTAGTGCCCATCTTTAAAAAAGGGAAGAAAGAGGATCTGGGGAACTACAGGCCAGTCAGCCTCACCTCAGTCCCTGGAAAAAATCATGGAGCAGGTCCTCAAGGAATCAATTCTGAAGCCCTTTGAGGAAAGTGATCAGGAACAGTCAGCATGGATTCACCAAGGGCAAGTCATGCCTGACTAACCTACTTGCCTTCTATGAGGAGATAACTGGGTCTGTGGATGAGGGGAAAGCAGTGGATGTGTTATTCCTTGACTTTAGCAAAGCTTTAGATATGGTCTCCCACAGTATTCTTGCCAGCAAGTTAAAGAAGTATGGGCTGGATGAATGGACTATAGGGTGGATAAAAAGCTGGCAAGATCGTCGGGCTCAGCGGGTACTGATCAACGGCTCCATGTCTAGTTGGCAGCCGGTTTCAAGTGGAGTGCCCCAAGGGTCGGTTTTGTTCAATATCTTCATTAATGATCTGGGGGATGCCGTGGACTGCACTCTCAGCAAGTTTGCAGATGACACTAAACTGGGAGGAGTGGTAGATACGCTGGAGGGTAGGGATAGGATACAGAGGGACCTAGACAAATTAGAGGATTGGGCCAAAAGAAACCTGATGAGGTTCAACAAGGACAAGTGCAGAGTCCTGCACTTAGGATGGAAGAATCCCATTCACTATTACAGACTAGGGACCAAATGGCTAGGAAGCAGTTCTGCAGAAAAGGACCTAAGGGTTACAGTGGACGAGAAGCTGGGTATGAGTCAACAGTGTGCCCTTGTTGCCAAGAAGGCCAACAGCATTTTGGGCTGTATAAGTAGGGGCAAGGCCAGCAGATCGAGGGACGTGATCATTCCCCTCTATTCGACATTGGTCGAATGTCTCATCTGGAGTACTGTGTCCAGTTTTGGGCCCCACACTACAAGAAGGATGTGGAAACACTGGAAAGAGTCCAGCGGAGGGCAACAAAAATGATTAGGGGGCTGGAGCACATGACTCATGACTAGAGGTCGAGGGAACTGGGATTGTTTAGTCTGCAGAAGAGAAGAATGAGGGGGGATTTGATAGCTGCTTTCAACTACCTGAAAGGGGGTTCCAAAGAGGATGGATCTAGACTGTTCTCAGTGGTACCAGATGACAGAACAAGGAGCAATGGTCTCAAATTGCAGTGGGGGAGGTTTAGTTTGGATATTAGGAAAAACTTTTTCACTAGGGAAGGTGGTGAAGCACTAGAATGGGTTACCTAGAGAGGTGGTGGAATCTCCTTCCTTAGGAGTTTTTAAGATCAGGCTTGACAAAGCCCTGGCTGGGATGATTTAGTTGGGGTTGGACTAGATGACCTCCTGAGGTATCTTCCAACCCTGATATTCTAGGATTCTAGAAAGTCACCTACAATGTATTTTGTTCTTCCCTAACAATCTCCTCTAGGAATAGATCCCACAACTTTCAGCTCCAACACAGGGGGCCACCAGCACTTGAGCCAAAGGAGCCACTCCACTTGCTGCAGGCTCTTATCTTTCATGTGGACTAGCCATTAGAGGGAGACATTACGCATGGCACTATCCCCAAGCAGGAGCCACTCAGATGCCATGTGGGTGGAGCATGGTATCAATACCTAGCAAGATTAACCAAAACTTATATTTCACATGTACGTTTGACTGTCTCATCTGTCATCTGCCCACTAAGGTTCTTTGCCAAGGCTCCTTTTAACATTGCAAACTTCTGAGTAGCTTCCAAGGTGCATCTTAAATAATAAATAAACTAAGAAAACCTAACCCCCTGGAAGTCAAAATGTGGACTCCCTCCTACCCCCACCCCCACACACACACAAAGTACACTGCTGTGAGGAAGAGGATGGGACCTTGGATCAGTAATAAGTTCATGTTCCAGTGTCCAATGTTCATATTTCATTTTTATTTTTAAATTCCACTGTGATTTTTTTGTTTTTGCAATTACCCAAATTGAAATTACAGTAAGTCTAAGTACTGTGTGGTCTTTGTCCCATAATTATGTGAGAATTACAACCTCGTCTAACCAATCAGGTTGTTCCCGCTGTCCAGTTCACTTTCTAAAATTCCCAATAAAAGCCACTTTGCTGCAGTAGTGCCAGTGGGAAAGAGGCTTGGAAGTGAAATGGAATTGCTGGAGGCTTACTTAAAATGCCAATACTCAGAATGGTTTTCCAGTTGACACAGCTGTGCTAAAGCTTTACACTCTCTGCCTCCCGTGAGTGTGTTTGTGTGTGCACATGCGCGTGTGAGAACACTTTACACTAGAAAGTGGCAGACAAGCTGGTGTGTTCATTTTTCAAAGCCATCTAAGATTTGTTTTGGAGACTCCAATGGGATCAGTTTAGTGGCACTTATTACAATAAACTGGAATAGGCATGTCATGTGTGACAAAACCAGGCTTCCTCTTACTTAACCTGCCCTGTTTAAGCATTAACCATCTGCAATCAACCATCCATGACTTGGGTCCTAACATTAACCGTCCAACTAGACGGTCTTTAAAAGAAAGTGGTGCTACCTCAGCAGTCTGGAGTGTTGTGGTTTAGAGATTTTAAACATTTACGGTCGCTGCTGAATTGACTCACTTAAATTGTTTGCTGTTTTCCTCCAACAGCTAACAAATACAGTACAAGCTTCATTTTCCAGGAGACAGCTCATCCGAAGCATGTAAAAGAGCAGATCCACTGCCAGGAATAGGATCATTCAATTAAGGTCTCCTTTCTGGCTTGGTTTCACAGCACATAAAGTAACCTTTGTGGTTCCTGGTTCAGTTCCTGTTCCCCGGTGTCATACGGAGGTTAGGTAAGGGGAGGTACGAAGGGAGGAGGAGATCCCAGGTCTTAATGACCTATGTGAGGGAAAAATTTGACAGCAGGTTTTCTTTGGCTTTTCTGTGGGTTAAATCCCTGCTGTGTGAGAATGCAAGAGAAGAACCCAGAACTGGAAAGGAGGTGACTGAACATGGCTTAGGAGCCTCAACTGCAATACGATGCTTCTGCATGGCAGGAAGCAACAGAAGACTCTATATGGCAGCCTCAGCAGCTGTTATAAGAAGCAAGAGAGCAACAACAGGGGAAGCAAGAACGAAAGAGGAATCAGGCAGGCGGCCAACTGACAAAAAATTTTCATGATCAGAAAGCAGGACTAGCATAGGCAGGGGCAAAGCCAGCTGCCTCCCCACGCTGCCCTGCATGGTTGCCTGTACCGGGAAGGGACTACCCTCTAGGGGTACGTCTTCATTGCAGAGTTCCCCTGCGTAGTCAGCCACTGGGTCGGAGCCCTCTGGTTAGTCTAGCCTGGGTGTGAGCGTCCCC
Organism: Mauremys mutica; assembly: GCF_020497125.1. Lineage (NCBI taxonomy): Eukaryota > Metazoa > Chordata > Testudines > Geoemydidae > Mauremys > Mauremys mutica. The sequence goes on along the minus strand of NC_059081.1, from coordinate 5,287,448 downwards.
GCGGCGATGTCTTACCAGAGTTCCTGTGTCCTCACTAGTGCTGCCTTCCCCCAGGTGTGTCTCCTGGGGGTGCATTCCAGGGTTCTCAGCGCTGCTGCAAGCTGAGCTGCTCTGTGGTTTTTTCCCCACCAAATTGTGGGGGGAGGGATAGCTCAGTGGTTTGAGTATTGGCCTGCTAAACCCAGGGTTGTGAGCCCAACTCTTGAGGGGGCAACTTAGGGATCTGGGGCAAAATCAGTAATTGGTCCTGCTAGTGAAGGCAGGGGGCTGGACTTGATGACCCTTCAGGGTCCCTTCCAGTTCTAGGAGATAGGTATATCTCCATTTATTTTTAAAAAACCCTGTCTGTCCATCTGAGCACACAAGCACTGCAGGACTATCAGCACTGGAGTGATTTAGCCTGCATCCTAATGGCAGAGAAGTCAGGCTACCCTCACCCAGTCCAGGGCGAAAGCACCACCAAACTCAGGCTATGGCTACACTTGCACTTCAAAGCGCTGCCGCGGCAGCGCTTTGAAGCACTAAGTGTAGTCAAAGCGCCAGCGCTGGGAGAGAGCTCTCCCAGCGCTGTCCGTACTTCACCTCCCTGTGGGGAATAACGTACAGCGGTGGGAGCCGCGCTCCCAGCGCTGGGGCTTTGACCACACTGGCGCTTTGCAGTGCCGCAATTTGCAGCGCTGGAGAGGGTGTATTTTCACACCCTGCTGCAGCGCTGCAAATTTGAAAGTGTAGCCAAGGCCTCAGACGAGAGGGTTCTGTGTGTGGATGGGAGGAGAGTTAGGGTTAACTCCACAGTGAAGACATAATAGGGAGCTTTACGCACCATTCAGTCCTTGTTCTCTCTGCTGTGATGAGAGCACTTGTCCATTAGGAACTAGCCCGAGATTAACAGCCTATTGCTCAAAAGACAAGACTGAGTTTTGGTCATTGCTGAGCTGGGTCAATGGTGAACTTCTGACCTAGAGGTGAAAATTCTCAATACACCCAGGAAGCCAAGATTCCTCTTCCATGCTGCTTTGCTGGGGGCAGGAGGTGAAATACATAAACATCAAGTTTCTAAGAGAAGCTGGGAGATAGAAGAGAACCCAGGAGAATATCACCCTTCATGCTAGATGGGCAACCAAAGACGTTTTCCAGAGCGTTACCATCTCTTCAGAGGGGGCTCTGGCATAACCTTCCACTGGGTGAGGAAACGTAGAGCCACCAGGGGAAAGACATTCCATTCCCTCCCCTAACCATTTTGTCAGAGGAAAAATATTCTCCGAAGGAAGCAGCACACATCTCTGAACTACTGAGTCAGCTCCGCCCCTTACACAGCTTTTGGGTCAGTGTACATAGCTTCCGGAGCACACCCAATGAGACCCACACCACACAAATCAATCAGGCCAGAAGCAAAACCCTGCAGCCCAACACTTTGGGGGAGTTTGGATATGTGGCCAAAACTTTACATCTGGTCCCTTTGGATCAATAGTTCTCAACCTGCAGCCTGTGGACAGCTGCAGCACAATCAGCACACAGCTGTGGCCCATGTGACATCCTCAGGGCCATACAGGAAGTGTATATATTGTGTGGATGCAGCCCACATAACACAGAGCTGCATATGCGGCCCACAATGGTAAACAGGCTGAGGACCACTGATCTGGACCAATAGATCACAGAAAATGGCAGGGAGAACTGTTAGAGTAAAAAGATTACGGCATAATTTTCCTCCTTTATGGAACGTTATGCATGTAACCATCTTTTTTTTTTATCAAAGAGGTTCACCACCTGATTTAGATAGCACAAGAGAAGTATCCAACATCTTTCTGCTTTCAAGTTCCCTGTGCGGTGTTTGGGTCTCCTATAGGGTTACCAACTTTCTAATAATGGCACAAAACCAAACACCCTGGCCCCACCCCTTGGCCCATGGTCCCACCCCCTGCTCACTACATTCCCTTTCCCTTGGTGGCTCACTCTCCCGCACCATCACTCACTTTCACTGGGCTGGTGCAGGGGGTTGGAGAGTAAGAGGCGGTGAGGGCTCTAACTGCTGGTTCAGGCTCCAGGGTGGAGCCTGGGATGAGGGATTCGGAGTGCAGGAGGGGCCTGCGAATTGAGACAGGGGATTGAGGTGCAGGAGGGGACACGGGCTCTGGGGTGGGGGTGCAGGCTCTGGAGTGGGGGTGCAGGATGAGATGTTGGGGTGCAGGATGACCTCAGGCAGCTCCCAGTCAGCAGCCCAGTGGGGCTAAGGCAGGCTCCCTGCCTGTCCTGGCACCACGCTGCACCCCAAAAGTAGCCAGCAGGTCCAGCTCCTAGACAGGGGGGCCAGGAGGTTCCATGCGAAGCTGTCACCTGCAGGCACCGCCCACCCCTCAACTCCCATTGGCCAGGATTCCTCGCCGATGGGAGTGCGAAGCCGGTGCTTGGGGCGGGGGCAGCGTGCGGAGTCCTGTGGGCCCCCCCGCCTAGGAGCTGGACCTGCTGGCCGCTTCCGGGGCGCAGCGCGGTGCCAGGACAGGTATGGACCAGCCTGCCTTAGTCCCACAGCACTGTCAACTGGACTTTTGATGGCCCGGTTGGTGGTGCTGACCGGAGCCACCAGGGTCCCTTTTCGACCAGGCGTTCTGGTCGAAAGCCGGACACCTGGCAACCCTGTTCTCCTACAACTGGAGAGGTCCCTGGAGTTGTCAACACCCGGCAGGCCCCACATGGCCCTTTGTAACCCTCTGTATGATCTCAGCAGGGAATAAACCCCACCCCCATCCACCTGAGCCAGAGGAGACAAGAATCAGTGCGGAAGCAGCACAAGGAAGGCGAAAACATTGAATCAGGAGAGCAGAAGCTAAGGAGAGCTCCCTCGAACAGGTGGCGGGGCTGGGAGACAGGGGAGTGGGAGGGGCATTCAGCTAAGCCGAGCATTTGCCCTTCAGATGCCCATGCATAATATAAAGTAACATTACACCGTATGCGCTACAGAAGAGTCGCAGGGCCCAATCTGATAACGTTCAGAGCATCATTTCTATTACGAACCAGCAGGAGTTCTGTTACCGCCTCCCCTAAGTTCTACTCGCACAGGATCACACAAACAAGCTGTCCGGGAACAGAAACAGCAGCGGAGGGAATCGGGGTCCTGAAGAGGGTGAAGAGGGAATAGGGGATGAAGAGAAGGGGAAGTTCACACTCACCAGCCCTCCTAAGTATATTTAAAGAGCATTCCTGGAGAATGACAGCTGGGTCATGAGACCCAGGCTCTGGGCGGGGGAGGGAGGTGAGAGGCAGACACTGGTCGCTACCAGCATTAAAGAGAAATGCCCAGACTTTAGGTGTCTGGTGCTAAAATCCACAGAGAGGAAATTGCTGAAATATTTTCAGCATCTAGGAGAATCAGGCTGATGCCTAAGTGGAAGGAACGGGGGGGGCTCTGCTTTGGCTCAACGATTTGTTTAAAACTCAAAACATAATAGCAGGAGTAACCAGCCCGGCAGGCCCCAACGGAACGGGATTAAACCAGAGCCATGGGAGATGATCCCACCAGATTCTCCATCTAGTCCCTCCCTAAGAAGCCAGGGTAGGACTGTCCCCTGAAATACATTCGCCATCCTCGTTTTAAACAGAGCTCGCCCCACTCCCTTAGGAAACCATTCCTCGTTCTCATAGACCGTACTGCTACAAAGAGCAAAGGAATTGGACTGGATCAGCTCCATGGTCCCTCTCATGCAGCATCCCTTCTCCACACTTGAAGTTTCAGAGGAAGGTGTAAAATTCCTAGCAGGAGGTAGATGTGGGATAATCTGCTCCCTTCACCTTCTTCCCACACACACACACTAAGACCCAGATCCTCAGAGGTATCTCAGTGCCTAACTCCCATCGGTTTAATAATTAAAAAAAAAAAAAAAGCAAGATCTCCTCTCCCTTTTGACCCCAAATACAAAAAATATTTCCAAGGTTGGCAGCACCATGTTGCCAGGCTGGCACATGCAGTGTTTCTGCCGCACCGCGCCATGCAGTGACTCCCCCTGAGCAGCCATCGAGTCGCTCATTCAATCTATGGATTTGGCCTGCGTTAAACGATTGCAATCAGGCAAAGACAACAGGCTTGGCCCTGTGCCGATCGTCTGGCGACGCGGCTGCTAACGCACGCAGCTGCCTTTTCCGGGAGCGTCACATCAGCCTTCCAGGCAGCTCCTATAAATACTCCTGCTCGCCTTGCAGTGCCTGGATAAAAATGTGAGTCATGACAGTGACCAGCAAATGTTCCGCTGCTGCCTACGGCCACGCTAACAACTCAGGGAAGAGAGTGACACATGCGCACACGACCCTCTGTGTCGCTGCCCAGGCAGCCTGGGGGCTGCAGAAGATGCCCTTCAGTTAATGGCTTTCTAGTCTAGAGCGCTAGCGGGCAGGAAGGAGAGGCAGGGGCCAGGAACTGGAAGCAATGGAGGAAAATACTCTGCAAACGGGGTAGTAAACACAACAGCAGCTGCTTATTTCGCATCCACGCTGGACCACGTTGTGAAGGCACATTTGGCACGTGGGTGTCTTTTCAGAGAGACCCGTTGTGATCATTTAGTCTCTCACTTGCAAGAATCGCCATTTCTGGTCATTGCATTCAACCTCCCTGCTTTCCCCCTGCGGATTTCACTTTCCCTTCCCCAGCACCCACAGAAGCAGTTACAGGCACCAGAAATGGGAATGCAACCACTCTGAGGACGACAGAAACAAATTTGCAATCTCATGGTTGCGGCCCGGTTCCCAAGCGGCAGCTGCGTGGTGGTGCCGCATTCCACCCCAGCAATGGCTGCACTTCAGTGTCAGCCGTGCACAGTGTTTGAAATGAATGAAAGACGAGGGAGTCAAATGGGAGCTTTGACTGCGTATGGACAGGTAGAAACTGAGGCAGGACTTTGGGATCTGGCTTTATGAATGGAAGGTCCTAATGGTGAACGTAAGGAGAGGTGGGGGCGAGGCCTATTGTTGCTGGCAGGGTCTCAGGGAGTAGTTTGTTATCCACACACGCTACTGCCACATGTTTGTTTTTTCCTTCTGCGACACCCTCCGACAGCGTTGTTTCTGTAACGTGTCAGAGTCCAAAGTGTCCATTGGCTGGCAAAACCGAGCAACACCAATCCCGAGAGGCACTGCTGTCACCGGGTGGTACTGCGGGGACCAACAAGTGTTTAGAAGCAATGGAGAGAGAAGGACATGGATGCGATCAGCTGCAGCTGTCTACAAAGGAGCCTTTGTCCTGGGGGGGCCTTTCAGCACAACTGAGCCAGTCTGAAAGGGACCGGATTCAGGGAAGCTGGGAAATGGGAACAGGGGAGTGCAACAGACGTGCAGCTCTGACATGCATGCAGCTCTCATCACACCAGCTGCAGTTGCACGCTCCTGTGAAAGGAAGACCCAGACTCTGGAAATCTAATCACATTCTGGAGCAGAGGTGGGCAATCTATGGCCCGCGGGACCATCCTTCTTGGCCCCTGAGCTCCTGGCCAGGGAGGCTAGGTCCCGGCCCCTCCCCTGCTGTCCCCACTCCCCCACAGCCTCACGGTGCCGCACCGCCAGCACTCTGGCCTGCTGCTCCTGCCACGCAGTGCGGCGGTGTGGCTGGCTCTGGCATGGTAAGGGGGCAGGGAGCAGGGGGGTGTCCCGGGGGACAGTCAGGGGACAGGGGGTGGAGGGAAGAAAAAGGGTGGTCAGGGGACAGGGAACTGGGGTAGGGATTGGATAGGCATGGGAGTCCCAGGGGGCCTGCCAGGGGGCAGGGGTGTGGATAGGGGTTGGGCAGTCAGGAAGCGGGGGGGATGGTTAGGGGCTGGGGGTCCGATGGGTGGGGGATTCTGAGGGGAGCAGTCAGGGGGCAGGGGCCAGGCTGTTTGGGGAGGCACAGCCTTCCCTACCCAGCCCTCCATACAGTCTTGCTACCCCATTATGGCCCTTGGGCCAAAAAAAGTTTGCCCACCCCTGTTCTAGAGGGCTCAAGACCCTGGCAAGGAGATATGGGACCTACCACCTCTGGATTGCTGGTTCACATAGAACACCAAAAGCCACTGCACAGCTCTTCCATGAATGATCCAATGGCCTCAGTCCAGTTCCAGGTGGAGAGGTGTCCACATCATGCACAAAAAAATTTAGACAGCGGGATATCAAAGATGGAAGTACAATTTTAGTCTCCATCGACTGCTAAAGTGGACTTTGTAGGTACAGGACAAAATGCACCAGCAGGGCAGTTTGGAGGAAGCGTGTGCTGTCACTGCTCATACTTCAGTGTCTGCCAGACAGCACCAAAATTCACTATAACCATCTGGCAGGAAGAAGGAATCACAGCAAATACTTTTACACTCCGACAGCAGCTGGGGAACATCTATTCTTCTTCCATTGCAATGTTTTGTTTCAATCCCTCACTATCTGCTGAAGCACATCTTCTGGTGCCACTTCAATGTAAATAGGTCTCATTTCTGGACCAATGGCAAGTTTGTTTTTTCTTGTAGGTAACGCTACAGACTAGCCTCTCTTTCTCCCACTCAGGCTCTTACTACTGTCTGTGTTTGGATAACAAACAGAATCACACACCGCTAGTATCACCCCATGTTTCTTTGTGAAGCAGCAGCTCTCAAAGACACACACCAAAGCACTCGTTCTGACCGTGACTTGCTTTAACATGTTTTTAGCCACGGATTCCAGAGCGCCCTCCAAACAGACTTACTAACTAAGTGATACAGTAGGGCTTCATCTTGGCTGCAGCTAAACTGTGACAAAACCACTGCAGGTAGATTGGCTGCTTGAAGCGAGTCGTCACGTTGCTTGCCCTATTAACTGTGCTGCACCATCCACACATCAGGACCTTTTCGTCAGGTCAACATGCCTGACGCCTGTGCGTATCCTGTGGGAATCCTGAAGCACCCATCCTAGCACTGTTGCTGGAAGCCGGAGCTTCTGGGTAATTTCTAAGCATGAAGCTCTGCATTGTGGGATAGAAACAGGATGACCAACAAAAATAGGTGCAACTGCTGTATTTGCAGCTGCCCACCTAGAAGTACTGCAGACTATGACAGTCCAGTCCGACATGGCTGGAGACCTGCTCCCCAATGTCACCACCTATTGGTACAATTAATGCTTGTAGGCATGGTGTCCACGGACACAAGATGGTCTACAGGCATTGCAAACTTCAAGTGCTCCATCTAGTTTATTCTCTCCCTGATCCAATACCTTCGGGAGAGGGAATCATCCTTTTATGCTGTTTGTAAAGCACCTAACCCCATGGGGACAACTTCACTTGAAGTCCTGTGCACTACAAGAATACAAATAATAATAGTAATTTCATGTAACAAGAGCCTTAGGTAGCAAGGATCAGCAACAGCAGGCAGTCTAGGACAAGACGTGAATACCTTGACCAGCTGAAACTGCAGGAGGAAATATTAGGTAGGTAGAAGGTGGTGACCCGTATTGGCCAAATTCCTGCACTCTTGTGAAAAGAGGTGGTGAATTCAGAAGTCAGGATATTGGGTTTATGTCTCCTCCAATAGGGATGAATTTAAGACTCTCAGTTTGCCTCAGCTGATGGACATTACACAATTCCCCCCCCCCCCAACTGGTTAGCACCTAAATTACAGGCAAACAAAGCCACACCGCTGTTTGGAGAATTTCCACCCTGTCCACTGCAAATGCTGGCTCAATAGTTTACATACTGCAGTCTCCTTAAGAGGACATTGCAGTGTGTGCATTTTAATTAAGCCAATGAGAAGCCAAGATAAAACAAATGTTCCACACCAGAATAAATATTAATTAGGGGACAGTGCACCTTTAATAACTATTAGCCATGGCAGACACTCATTGACATCAAGGGTAACTTTGCTCTGAGACACAGGAAAGACTATGGGCCACACGTTTGCAAACAGACTATCAAGGCTGAAATTAGGTTATTGTCCTCTGCCTGCATCTTACTGCAGGTGAAGCAAGGCAGAGGTTCAGAGTATTCTTACTAGGTCACTGTGGCACCCACTGCTTGGTCTCTGGCTCAAATGCAGCCCAGGATTATCGGGCCAGATTTTCTAATGCTCAGCTCCCAGGACTGAGCCCAGATGCTCAAAATTGCTGAGCACCCAGCAGCTCCCATGCTGACATTCATGGCCATGGTTTATCAAGGGCCCACATGCCATGTTCTTTGAAAAGCTGGCCACGGATTCTGGTGCCTACATGGAAGTTGTGGTCTTTTGAAAGCCTGGCCCATGATGATCAAAGTGCATTCCACTGTCAGCTGCTCGGGTAACTTCAGTCTGGTCCCTAATGGACAGGTGTCCACAACATAAAAAGATTCCCAGCATTTTTGGTGCCACTGGAGATGCTCAAGCTCTGCTGCACAGCCCCAGCCCATGTTTCTCCTGCTCTCTATTCTCCATGGACAAACAGGGCGGTAAGATCACTGAACTGACTTGAAGTTAATAGTCCAAAGATACCTGCTGCCCCCACACAGTTAATCCAACTGCTACAAACACTGAACTGCAAAGGCCTGGATCAATACTGCAAACCCACAGACAGGAGAACAGCAGCCAAATAGAAATGCCTTGAGCTACTAACAAGAACGGTGGGGAGTGGGTGGGGAAGAGAAAGAACCAAAATCGAGCTGAAGGATCAATGAAGTCCATATTAAGAGCTGAGGCAGCCAGTGATCTTAGAGCATCCAACCCAGCTGCAAATGTCTCAACACCGCATAACCACTCCTGTGTTCAGAGGCCCCTGTACATCACCCTGATCTCTAATTAAACTTTAAGATGAGAGGATCAGGGTTGCATTGGTGTGTTATTTCCTTTGTAGTCATCAGATCCCTGTTATTAAATGGCAACCTGGCAATGAAAGAGCATCAAAGCAGCAGCTCCTTTGGAATTATGCTCCAGTTAAGTTACTGCCACAGGCAAGGGCTTGGGGGGGCGGGGAGGATAGGAATAAACAAAGACAGCAAGAGGGCCTGGAACGAGGACTGAACTACATTAAAACACAAAGCAAGAGGGACATGGAGAAGTGATGGTCAAATGGGAAAAGCAGCCAAGAGAGCTGGGAAAGGCAGGAGACAAAGATTGATACAGACACCAGGGAAAATAGGGGGAGGGAGGAAGGGAGGCGCAGGGAGATGATGCAGCTGGTGTTCTGCTGGCAGGAAGATGCAATCAGCACTGGGCTCCTTTCTCCCAAGACAAGCAGGGGCTGGGAGTGTAGCAGAGAGAGGAGGCGGCTGCCAGGGATTTCCCTTGGTTATTGGGATAAGGAAACCCTCCTCCTTAGAATCTGCATGATCAGGACAGCCATCCCATTCTGTGCTTGGTTCTCCACCACACAAGGAGATGGCGGGAGACTACAGCAGAGCGGGAATAAGGAAGGCAGTGCCTGGAAGGAGGGAAATTAAAAGCGATCACCCTGTATACAAGCAGCTGAAGTTCGTTGTGAGGGCTTGGGGGTTTGCTAAGCAGAGCGAGTGAGATCTTTGCAAGGGCAGGCGAGACTTTAGGGATGAATCCATCTCCTAGAACTTGTGAACAGCAACAGCTACTGCTTATGCCACCTCCTGCTCCCCCTCCCCCAGCTGGCATTTAGCACAAGGAGACCTTCCTCTGAATCACACCAGGGTACTTTCCTCCAGATAAAGGGAAAAAGTGACGAGTCAGAAATAGCAGAGTCCAGGATACAACAATAGAACAGGTGCAGCACATTTCTCTGGCAGCGCCAGACGCCTCCTACTCCTGCACTCCGGAGAGAGGAAACAAGACTACCGATGAAATGCTATCTAAGTGAATTGGGGCAGGGGATTCAGCCTGCCTCTGTGCAGCTGACCAGTTACAAGGTAGGCTGGGCTAATTTCTATTTGCAGCAGCACATCTCTAGGATTTGTATATTCCCATAGCTCCCAGACACCCCAACCAAAAATCAGTGCCCCATTGTGCTAGGCACTGCACATGCCCATAGTAAGAGACAGTCCCTACCCAAACATTTCCCACCTTAATAGATGAAGTGAGATTATTCTTCCCATTTTACAGATGGCAAAACTGAGACACAGGGATTGGCTGGTTTGCCAAAAGCCACACCGGAAACTCGGGCAGAACCAAGGACTGCACTCTCACCTCCGGCATGCATTAACCATGAGGATCAACATTCCCCTCCAGAGGAGGGCTGGTTAGGAGCCAGGCGAGCCTGAACTAAAATCCTGCCTTTGCCATCGACTTGTGGCTTTGAGCGAGTCAAGACCTTTGTCTCCATTTCTTTCTGTAAAATGGGACTAAAGACATTTCCCCCTCCCCCCTTCAGCTCCCAGGGGGCATTGTGGGAATTCTTGGTTAATGGCTGCACAGTGGTTTGAAGGGCTACATTAATGCTGAGTATTATTACTAAACCACGTTATCAGTCTGCGCCTGCAAGATAAGGTTCCAGATGCAGAGGCAAACCCTATTATTGATAAGGGAAATGGGAAGGTGTTGGCCGCGTTTTTACCTTCCGGTTTCTAATTAGTGGGCGGTGATGCAGGATGGAAAAAGCTCTTGACTTTTCAGCTTTGAGTCAGCTGCACGAAGGAGTGGGTCTCTGCTGCACAGGGCGTAGCCGCACCTGCCTTTCACCTCTAGAAAGCAGAGTGCTGAAGTCACAGTGAAAGTCAGGTTGGTGGGTCGCAGCAACGTGGCCATGTGCACATGACACAAGAGAGTCAGATCCTTGGGAATCTGCACCAGAAGGACTCACGGCTGGAATATGCACAAAGTGTAATAGCTTCCTCTGGCTAGTCCTGTTAACCAGCCACTGAGGCCTTGATCCACAGCCTGCTGAAATGCTTAGGGGCCTTAATAAGCAAGCACTAAATACACCATAAATGTTCATGGTGTTTTACAGACCAATAGAAGACAGTGGAACGGACGCTCGTCCCACCAGGGCTTTTTTACACTGCTAGAATTTCACTGACTTCATAAAAAGAACAGGAGTCCTTGTGGCACCTTAGTCTCTAAGGTGCCATAAGGACTCCTGTTCTTTTTGCTGATACAGACTAACATGGCTGTTAATCTGAAAACTGACTTCATAGAATCACAGGACTGGAAGGGACCTCAAGAGGTCATCTAGTCCAGTCCCCTGTATGCTCTGTATACACGACATCAGAATCAGCCTGTCTGCCCCTGATTCACACCGTTTACAATCCAGCATCCTAAGAAAGGGAGGAAATCATTAAATGAGCCCTTGGAACTCTTACATTAAAAAGGCAGCAAGTGGGGAAAAAAACCAAACAAAAAACAAAGGGGTTTAGTGAGAAAGAGCCAGTTGGTTAAGGTAGCACAAGGCATTACATGTATATTTCCTCTTCCTTGTGATCAGAGCAACTCATCATAAGAGACACCTCGTTTATAAACAAATTTCCTCAAATCTCCAGGCCTGTGAAATCACCCTTGTCACTGGCAAACTTTATTCCAGCCAGGGTCACACGATGACTTGTTAAAGGGTTATTAAGGTCCCCGTATGGCTATTAAGAACAATACCTTTAACAACAGGGACTATGTATTTTTATGTCTTTATATTTGTTCTCCCTTTATAATAAAGGGAAAAAAAACTATAAAAAAATGTTTTAGAAGCTCACTGTGACTCCCAAATTTTAGGATTCTTTTCCTTTTTTCTATCTGCCTGCAGGCATATAGACTCCGATCCTCAAAGGTATTTTTACATATCTTTGAGACTCTGGGTTTTAAATTTTTATAGGAGAAATTTGCCCCTGTGCAGAAGACCAGCACAAACCCTTTGCAGCATTCAAATCCCACATACACCGTGTATTACAGGCTTCTTCTTTCCACATACACCTACTTCCCCACACCCCTCCAAAAAAAGTTTGCTAACTGCTCTTTTTTCTAGCGAGATACAGTGCGGGGGGAGGAGGAAGAACTGTCCACAGCCCAGCACTCGTGAGCAATCCTACAATAACCAACTATTGTGATTTAACACTACACTCACTCTCACTTTCTGCAAAAATGTTAAAAACAAGGGTAATTTGAAATGGACAGAGAAGCTATGAGCTGTTTGAGAACATGGACTGTCTTCTTTATACATGCAGGGCCGCCCAGAGGGGGGGTGTCACGGAGTGTGGGGGAGTTAGGCCCTGCACCCCCGGGCTCCCTGCCGATTCACCAGGACTCTCAGCCAGCCAGTAAAGCAGAAGGTTTATTTAGACGACAGGAACACAGTCCAACACAGGTCTTGCAGGCACAGATAACCGGATCTCCCCCGGTTAGGTCCATTTTGGGGCCTCACAGCCCCCATCGGGGATCAGAGCCCTTTCTCCCTGCTTCCCCTCTATCCCCAGCCAACTCCAGTCTGCCCAACCCCCTCCGGCCCCTCCTCTCTCCTCCGCTTCTTTCCCGGGCCAGGAGGTCACCTGACCCCTTTGTCTCCAACACCTTTAGATGCACCTTTGCAGGGAGGGGCCCGGCCATCAGTTGCTAGGCGACAGAACGTCAGGCATTTGGTTGCATGGCCTTTTGCTGCTAGAAACTTAGGATCTGTACCCAGCCCCAGTAAGACCAGTCCCACTTCGTCACAGGGGGGCAGAGGGGGCAATTTGCCCCGGGCCCTGCAGGGGCCCCCCCAAGAGAACAGCTGAGGCTCCCGCCTCCGCCCCTCTCCTGGAGCCTTAGCGCATCAAGAGGCGTCCTCAGACAGCGCCGCAGCGCGTCTCCGGCGGGGCCCGAGCCCCGCCCCGCTCAGAGCCACGTGGGGAGGGGGCGGGGCTGCGAGCTGCCTCCAGGCTGAGCTCAGCTCCCTCCGCTCAGCGTGGAGCTCCCAGCCCCGCCCCCTCACCACGCGGCTCGGAGCGGGACAGAGCTCAGGCCCCGCCGGAGACACACTGCAGCTGTTCAGCGAGGCGCTGAGGCTCCGGGTGAGGAGGGAGCCGGGGGTAAGAGGCTGGGGCCGGGGGGGTTGGGTAAGGGGCAGGGAGTCCCGGGGACAGTCAGGGCACAGGGCGATCAGGGGGCAGGGAATGGGGGGGGTTGGATTGTGGGCGTTCGGGGGGTGGATAGGGGTCAGGGAGCAGGGGTGGGGTCCCGGGGTGGTGGTGGCGGCGGGGGTCCCTGGGGGGACGGTGAGGGGACAAGGAGCAGGTTGGGTCGGGGATTCTGAGGGGGGCGGGCAGTCGGGGGGCAGGAAGTGGGTGGAGGTTGGATAGGGGGCAGGGCCAGGCTGTTTGGGAGGCACGGCCTTCCCCACCCTAAAGCTCATTCAACAGTTTGAGGCTTGCAGAAGAGCCAAGCTGTTAGCTTTTCCATTAGGGCTCCCATCCCTTTCACTTCTCAAATGCCAAGTTATAGTCTATATTTAATTTCAGTGTCATAGGGAGATTCATGTCAGGGGAGGGGAGCTTCATTTCAAATTAGCCACTGGGGGGGAAGGATCATATGAGAAGAGCAATATCCTACACCACCAACCTCCTTCCCAACCCTACCAAGGGAGACCCCCCTCCCCTGCATTCCCTGAGGCTTCAGAGGGGTTAATTCAGTGGTTCTCAAAGCTTTTGTCCTGGTGACCCTTTCACATAGCAAACCTCTGATTCGACCCCCCCCTTTATAAATTGAAAACTCTTTTTTATATATTTAACACTATTATAAATGCTGGAGGCAAAACGGGGTTTGAGCTGATAGCTCACTACCCCTTGTAATAACCTCGTAACCCCGAGGGGTCCTGACCTCCAGTTTGAGAACCCCTGGATTAATTTAATTTTAGCACCCTGTGTCCATTCACATGCATGTGCTATTTTGAGCATTTCAGTTTTGACAACATAGGCTCATCCCAGATTCTGGAACAAGCTCAAATGCTCACTTTGTGGAGTATGTACATAAGCTATAGTAAAGAAAAACCCACAGTAACCGTCTCCAGTTTGTGAGGGACCCCATGGAGCCAGTCTCTAGGAAACAGATAAATACATGGAGATTAAGTCCATTAATGGCTATTAGCCAGGATGGGTAAGGAATGGTGTCCCTAGCCTCTGTTTCTCAGAGTGGAGATAGATGGCAGGAGCGAGATCACTTGATCATTACCTGATAGGTTCACTCCCTCTGGGGCACTTGGCATTGGCCATTGTCAGTAGACAGGATACTGGGAAGGATGGCCTTTGGTTTGACCCAGTATGGCTGTTCTTATGTTCTAACCTAAATGAACCCAAAGTTATGGAGACAGGTGTGTCAAGGAAGCCAGCAGAGTATCAGGAACCTGGAAAAATCTGTCTGGATGGGCTCAGGTGTTTGGTTACAAGCTGAGGTGGTTCAAAAGTTTGTTTCTTTAAACAATAAAAAAAATTCTGCTTTAAAAAAAAAAAACAAACACAGCAAGCAGCAAATATTTGGCCACACATTTCTGAAACCTCAAACCATATTCAGGTTTTGGCAGACTAATTTCAGCTTTTCAATTAAAAAAACAACAAATTTTGAAGGAAAGCAGACATTGTCCGTGATTTTTTTTCTGCTTTTTAAAAAGCCCTAGTTTTCGATCCAGAAAAAGTTTTGATGGAAAATATTTGTCCAACCCTTTTAATGAGCTTTATGCCTTTTAGCACTAGCTGATGCTGAGAACCAGTGATACCTTGTAAAGAGGTTCTCAAAACTGGGTTTGTGCCGAAATGCGGAAGGTTTATTTTTCCCAGGGGCGCCTGTGGAAGGGAGCAAGTGGGGCAATTTGCCATGGGCCCCGCAAGGGCCCCCAGGAGAATATAGTATTGCAAGATTTTATAGAAGGGGCCCCCAAAATTTCTTTGCCCCAGGCCCCCTGAATTCTCTGGGCGGCCCTGTATACATGAGAAGCTGTTTGGCAACATTCTGCAGATGCTGGAGCCTGGAAAGCCGTGGCTCAGGGAGGACACAGAGAAAGGAGTGGCAGTTAAGGCAAGATGATGAGAATAGCGAAGCTGTGGTGGTTGCTTAATCTAGAAAACAAATGCTTTGCCTCCTGGCTTGTTCCCACTCTTCTCTCCCTGAATGTAGAAAGAATTCCCTCCTGAGACTCTTTGTTCCCCAGCACAATATTAGCTGCAAATTTACTGAGCCATTCTTGACCCCCCCGCCCCCATCCTTGTCCTCAACCTCTCCTTGTCTAAAATATCTGCCAGGCCTTTTAATATCATAGCATGTCCGTAGCATTACTGGCCCAGGGCCAGAGCCACCGTACAGTCTGAGAGAATGTTCTGCAGGGTGCATCTCCCTACATAGCCCTCAGCTGTCACCTTGTCTCAGTGTTGCAAATTAGCTGATGTTGGCAGGAGGTTACAGATGGTTCATAAGTAGTACTTCATTCTCAGTCCCACCATTTTCCAGATCCGATTACAACCCTGTTTCTCATTCAGCTCCTATTCATGATGGCGAACTTTAACGCACCAAGAAGAGGGACAAAAATCTGTAGGTTAACACATAGGGCCAAATTCTGCCTTCAGCCAGGCAGCATAATCAGTGTAACCTAAAGGAATGTGTACGAGGATGTGAACCAGCAACCTCCAAGATCTAATCCCAACTCTGTCATTAACTTGCTTTAAGAAAAATTACCAAGGGCCTAATTCATTGGGCACCTACATCTCCCATGACTTCAGACACTACTAGAGTCTCTCTCTCTCAGGGAAAAAAAAATCCAATCAATTTAAAAGTTTGAAGTGATAGAGAATCTATCACAGCCCTTGAAGTATTCTTGCCAGCAAGTTGAAGAAGTATGGGCTGGATGAATGGACTATAAGATGGATAGAAAGCTGGCTAGATCGTCGGGCTCAACGGGTAGGGATTGTTTAGTCTGCGGAAGAGAAGAATGAGGTGGGGATTTGATAGCTGCTTTCACCTACCAGAGAGGAGGTTCCAAAGAGGATGGATCTAGACTGTTCTCAGTGGTACCAAGTGACAGAACAAGGAGTAATGGTCTCAAGTTGCAGTGTGGGAGGTTTAGGTTGGATATTAGGAAACACTATTTCACTAAGGAGGGTGGTGAAGCACTGGAATGTGTTACCTAGGGAGTTGGTGGAATCGCCTTCCTTAGAGATTTTTAAGGTCAGGCTTGACAAAGCCCTGGCTGCGATGATTTAGTTGGGAATTGGTCCTGCTTTGAGCAGGGGCTTGGACTAGATACCTCCTGAGGTCCCTTCCAACCCTGATATTCTAGGATTCTAAATTGTCCCAGTTACCCTCCGTGGTTTAAAAAAAAAAAGTGCCTCATTTCTAATCTAAATCAGTCTAAATTTTGTCCAAGAGAAGGTTAAGGGGTGACTTGATCACACTCTGAGTGCCTACATTGTGCAAAATCTCTTGGTACAACATGGGAAACAGAAATTGGATAATAGAGGGCTCTTTAACTTATCAGACAAAGGACTAACATGATCCCAAATATATAAGGGTTTGTCTAGATGGGGAAGATAACCAGTTTTCAAAGCGACAAAACCTAAACCAGGAAAAACACTGTTCTTCTAGGATAAGAGAGAGTGTCTACACAGGGAGATTTGCCGGCAGAGCTATGCCAGTAATTTTACCAATGTAGACAAGTCCCAAATCCAGCCCTTATCCTAGGTCTCGGTTTCCCACATCAGTTAAACTGGGATATTACTACTTCCCTTCCTCATTCGGAGGCTGTGAGAACTGATTAGTTAATTTATGTTTATGCAGGGCTTTGAAGATGTAGCCAGCTCACTAGATATATACGCACAGGTCCCACTGACTGATGTCAGCTGGGGATGCATGAGCAATTTCAAGGGCAGAATTTGGTCCATACACACAAATGCTCAGGAAAGGTGGGGAAAACCTTTGACACATCCACAGATGTCTCCAGTGCATACATCTTAACTCCTTCAGCTGCTAACCCCAGTAACAATCGTAAATAAGCATCAACACCAATGTACTTCTGAATTTCCCTAGAAATGTGTAGCTTCCTACTCTGATCCTGCCTCATGGAGATTCCCAATCTAACCTCAGCTCTTTCCTCTTCTTCTATATGCTAAAGGACGGTCCTCTCATGGATCAGTAACTGGTTAAACAGAGGGTAGAAACAAATGATCAGGTTTCACTGTGGAGAGAGGTAAATAGCGCGGTCCCCCAAGGATCCGTACTGGGACCAGTGCTGTTCAATGTTTTTCAGATCACTTCTGAATAAGGGGTAAACAGCGAGGTGGCAAAGTTTGCAGAAGATACAAAATTACTCAAGATAGCTAAGTCCAAAGCAGACTGCGAAGAGCTACAAAGGGATCTCACTAAACTGGGTGACTGTGCAAAAAGGGGCAGATGAAAATCAGTGTTTAGAAATGCAAAGTAATGCACCTTGGGAAACAATCCCAACTATACATACAAAATGATGGGGTCTAAATTAGCTGTTACCACTCAAGAAAGATGTTGGAGTCATCATGGACAGTTCTCTCAAAACATCCACTGAATGTACAAGTGAAAGCTAACAGAATGTTAGCAACAATTAGGAAAGGGATAGATAATTAGACAGTAAATATCATCATGACACTATATAAACCCATGATACGCCCACAACTCGAATACAGTAGATCTCAGAGTTACGAGCTGACCAGTCAACCACACCTCATTTGGAACACCTCAGAAGTATGCAATCAAGCAGCAGCAGAGACAAACAAAAAAGTAAATACAATACAGCATTGTGTTAAATAAGCTACTAAAAAATAAATGGAAATAAAAAAAACCTCAAGGTAAGGAAACTGTTTCTGTGCTCGTTTCATTTAAATTAAGATGGTTAAAAGCAGCATTCTTCTTCTGCATAGTAAAGTTTCAAGGCTGTATTATGTCAATGTTCATTTGTAAATTTTTGAAAGAAAGAATCACCATAAGGTTTTCTTCCGAGTTATGAACATTGCAGAGTTCCAAATAATCGCCATTCCTGAGGTGTTCGTAACGCTGAGGTTCTACTGTACTACGTGCAGTTCTGGTCACCCCAGCTCAAAAAAGGTACATTAGAATTAGGGTGACCAGATGTCCCGATTTTATAGGGACAGTACTGATTTTTGGGTCTTTTTCTTACTCCTATTACCCCTGCAAACCCCACCCCACCCCCGCACTCCCTGTCCCGATTTTTCACATTTGCTGTCTGGTCACCCTAATTAGAATCAGAAAAGATACCGAGTAGAGCAACAAAAATGATTAGGGGTGTGGAACAGCTTTGACATGAGAAGAGATTAAAAAGGTTAGAGTGACCTTGCAGGTAACAGAACTGGAAAACTACATTCCAAAAGCCTTCTAATCATAGTGAATAGTCCATTTATGGAATCAACTTCCTAAAATAGGCCGTCCATGGAGCAGAAGGAGCACTTTTGCTGAGAGATGGTTTCATTGCTACATACTCGGCTATACCCAACATGCTGGCAATTTACTGCAATCCTTACATTCCTGCATTGGTCCATTTTTTCCTCCATTCCTTAGTGGGTACCACACGCCCCTCAATTTAGTTTTCAGTGCCCTTGTGGCAGGGACCATGTCTCCTTTGGATCTTGGACTCTTAGTGCCTAACAAATATTGTTTGCCCAATTTTCCATTTGTCTCTTCCCCTGGTAGTTGCTGTCAATGTCATGCCATAAATACTGCATTGCCAGTGTCAAATTAAATCAATAGTTCTAGATCTTGGATGAGAAAACATCTAGATCAGTGGTTTTCAACCCACGGCCTGTGGGCAGCATGCGGCCCAATCAGCACACAGCTGCAGCCCATGTGACATCCTCTGGGCCATACATTAGTATATATATTGTGTGGATAAGGCCCACATAACAGAGAGCTGCATAGGCAAAAAGACAAGAGGGCCAATGGGGGGGGGGAGGAGAATCAGGAGACCAGCCCCCCAAAAACCATGAGATTATTTTTAAAAACCTCATATTTTAAAGACAATCCATTTTGGGTCTTTTTATTTGCTTTTTGGATTTTGAGTCTTTAGGAATCACATTTTCAAGCTTTTCTCTGCAGCCACGAGGCCAAAGAAACTTGCCTTTTTTTTCTGCCCAGAGTGAAAGCTGAGATTCTTATGTAATCACATGACCCCAGAAGCTGGGGCTGTAACAAAGCCATTTACTAGTGGCCCAGGTAATCAGCTGACCCATAGAACCTTTGGGTGACAACCTGAAAAAGAGAGTATTTCTCTCATGTTTGCCAGCAAGAGCTCTATCATGCACTCAGCCAGTGGGGTTGGCAGTCAGAGAAAGGCAAAGATAAAAATAAGAATCATCCCTTTGGCATCTGAGATTGCAACAGCTGATTACAATAGAAGGTTGCACCATAGAGGATGTTGCCTACAGTTCTGTCATTATTTGGATGGGCTCGGAGCAAGCATAGCACATGTTTTCTGGGTCTCTAGAGTTTTAAAAAGTTAAATGAAACTGACAAAAGTCACTTAGATACAAAGGCACTAAGCCACAGGCTAAAACTGAAGGTACATGAAGGATGTGGCTGCTCATCTGAATATGGTAGAAACCCCACACTTTTAAAAATGAAACCATGCTAGTAATCATCTCAGAATCATAGGACTGGAAGAGACCTCGAAAGGTCACCCAGTCCAGTCCCCTGCACTCAAGGCAGGACTAAGTATTATCTAAACTAGCCCTGACAGGTGTTTGTCCAACCTGCTCTTAAAAATCTCCAACGATGGAGATGCCACAACCTCCCTAGGCAATTTATTCTAGTGCTTAACCACCCTGACAGTTAGGAAGTTTTGCCTAATGTCCAACCTAAACCTCCCTTACTGCAATTTAAGCCCATTGCTTCTTGTCCTATCCTCAGAGGTTAAGAACAATTTTTCTCCCTCTTCTTTTTATGTACTTGAAAACTGTTGTCATGTCTTTTCTCCAGACTAAACAAACTCAGTTTTTTCAATCTTCCCTCATATTTCATGTTTTCTAGACCTTTAATCATTTTTGTGGCTCTTCTCTGGACTTTGTCCAATCTGTCCACATCTTTCCTGAAATTCGGCACCCAGAACGGGACACAATACTCCAGTTGAGGCCTAAATCAGCACTGAGTAGAGCGGAAGAATTATGCACGAGTCCTATGTTGACCATTTCTGAAACTAGTTTCTGCACCAGCAATATATATATTATATATATATATAATGCAATAAAACTAGGAGACCCAAGACCGGTAAGAGAGCAGAAAGGCCAACCAAGGAAATCAGGGACACTACCAGCAGTCTGGAGTCTGCAGTCCACTGATTAGAAGCAGGTGCTAGTTTTAAAGTCCATGTTTGCTCTAGCAAAAAGAGAAATAATAAAGCTATATTGTGCCTTAGTATTTTTTAAAAATCAACCTCTAGAATACGGGTGTTTTTCCAATCAGCCAGCCAAACAAATTGTTTAGTTTCACCGAGCCTAGGACCAGAAGGGATCGTTAGAACATCTAGTCTGACCTCCTGTGTAACACAGGCCATTAAATTTCAACCAGATACTCCTTTGTTGAGCCCAGTAGCTTTAGTTAAACCAAAGAATGTCAGTCCTCAGGAGACTGTTTGCCACAGACAGAGAACAGAGGAGACCAAGGTGCCACCAAAGCCTGAGACCCTGGCAATGGTAGAGCATTGATTAATTAGGAGAGAGAGATGTCCAGGTGATCCATGTCCCAGGCTCCAGAGAAAGACAGAAAGAACAGCCCAAAATCACTGCCAATCTGACCTCAGGGATAATTCCTTCCCAACCCACAATACTTGACAGTGCTGTCCTGTATATTCAGGACAATATACAGTACAGTCCATCTCCAGCATGCAAGGAGTTTAAGGTTCTTTTACAGTTTGTAACTCACACCCCCACCACTGCACTGCTGAGCAACAGCTGTTGATACTAATCTATCCAAACGCTTAATTTCCACAGTGCTCTACAAGCAGGAACTAATTCTCACCACGCTCTTGCAACGTATTAGCTTTCTGTTCCATAGTTAAGCAGAGAGGTTCTAGGACGTGCCCAAAGCCGCAGAAGGAAGCCAGTGACAATGCTGGGATTAGAATTTAGAAGATCCTGGCTCTCAGTCTTCTGCTCACATCACTAGGCCATGCCTCTCCCACCTGCAGAACTCAGATGGCATTAGGGAGCTACGTTGATTTACATCAGCTGAGGATTTGGCCCAACAAATTGAAGCACCATCCCTTCAAAATAAAATGTCAAGTATAGAGCTAAAAGCAACCAACAATGTATATTTAAGAGGATCGTTGACTCCTAACACAGTCATCGCATGTGCAATTCCGACATCTGCCCTGATGAATGGACATAGGTCCCCATATTGCACGTGGGAATGCGAGATTTGTGTGTTGTTCGGGATGGTTGTTCTGAAGATTCGCCCTGCTTGGTTCTTTTCTCCCCATAGTTTCTCCCTTCAGGTTCTGCAGGGTTGGGTTGCACTTGGGTTGCTTTTTTTTCTGAACTCTCTCCATTTCTTTCTAGAATCGCCATGTCCAACACAGAACACAATATTCCAGGTGTGATCTCATCACCGCTACGCAGAGTGGGAAGATTGCTTCCCTTTTCCATGGCAGGGTGCCTTTGCATGCGTAGCCCAAGTTCAAAACAAGTTACATTGCAATATCACATCCATTTTGCTGTCCGCTAACACTAAAGTCTCTTCCAATACAGCTGATCCCAAGGTTCCACAGAGGATTGCTTCCCTCCGGATGCATTATCCCAGGTTTAATCTGACTGTGCTACTGCTTCGTACATATTTCTGCTCTCTTAGGCCCCTTTGCATTTTGCCTGTCCTCCGTGATATATCCAACCCTGAGCAAAGCTTACACCTTAGTTCATGTGTAAGATGTCACCATGTGCTAAAGTAAAGCAAATAAAACACATGCTGTTCTTATTTGAATTTCTAGTGTAATTATTTTGCCTCCGTTCTTCTCCACAGAAGAACAGAAGACTATCAATCAACTTTTCCTAAATATAGGCTGAATGCACTGTGTGTTTAACAGATTTTGCTGTGCAAATAGATGTTCTTGACTTGTTTTGAGTAAACATATTGGGGAAACATTAAATTCTTGCTTTGGATGCCAAAAAAAAAAAAAAGAACTATTTTCAGTTGCTTTCTTATGCTTGAAAGATTTAACAGTTTACATGTAAAGAGAGGCTCATTAAAATTTAAGACAATGCCCTTGCACCCATCTCAAACAAAACAGCATTGTATCAGTGCATGAGATTTGGAAGAGACCATTCTGGTGTAACCAGCCAAGCTGATGGTAAAGCAAAATGAAAAAGTAAACGAATGGCAAAGTTAAAAAAGTTTAAATGTCTTATGGGTTTATACACCAAAGGAAATAGCTTTTAAATGGGATTTGCATTTTGACAGCATCTCTTGCCTTAAAAACTCAATTAAGTAAGATATTAACTTAAAAAGCCATAAGAGACCAGGAACTTTAAGAACTGAAACAAAAACTTTCCAAAATTTGAGAGCCTGAAGTTTTGGCACTTAAATAATTGGCCTGATTTTCAAATGTGCTGAACACCCTACACCTCATCAGAAGTCAATGATAGCTGTGGGTACTTAGCACCTGTGATTGTCAGGTCACTTAAATAAATACTCAGCCTTGATTTTTAAAGTTAGGTGCATACAATTGCATATGTAATTTTTATTGGTAAATCAGCTGGCATGCAACTCATTAGTGCACACAATGACGAGATTTGCTTGTGCGATCAAGGTCATTCTGCACACAAATTAGACGCACAATTGCGTTTAGGGTTGGTTTGTGTTTTTTTTTTGTTTTGCAGATTATTGCATGTGCCTAATTTTAAAACTCACACCCTGAATCCCTGAAAAGCAGGAATTCTGGGGGGAAAAGGAATATACTCCAACCTCATCATTAACAAAATGTTAGGTAACTACTAGTCAGTTTTGTAGATAACCTAAAATGGTCTCTCTGAAATTAGGTAAAATTTCCACAATAAATTCTGCTGATATCATATGAGACAAAACCTACAGAATCTTATCAGTGAATCAGGGTCTTAGCTGCATAGTAACCACATAACCAAGAGGGCCAAAATGGCATCACTGAATTCAGTTTGCATCAATGTCACATTCCAGCCGACAGAACTCCACAAGAAGTTAAATCTGTGTTATTTGGAGAGGCATGTAACAGGGCTTAATTAAGCCCTATCTATAGCTGGCTGTAACACTAGAAAGGAGGATAGATAGCGCAAATAGTGCCATTTGTACAAATTCCTGCCTTTCGTCTCTTCTCTTCCTCCGCCTCGCCCCTGTAACATTCGGTTTAAATGCTGATACAGAGGCAACAATTATTTTTGTTTCTCCAGAGCTGGATGCAAATGCAAAATGAGGTGACCAATTTAGGATGCAAATTAACAAGGGAAGGGGATCTGAAGTACAGGCCAGAGGTGGGGATCCCAGCTGGGGAGCAGAGAATATTTGGGAACCCAGGGGAAGTGCTGCAGTACTGTAAGACAGCTCTGAGCCTGGGTGGAGGTGAGAGAACAGGACAGCTACCGTAACATTTGCCGCAAGGCAGGTTCGAGCCTGGGCCATTAGGAAGAGGAGAGAGTCCCTGTAATGCTGCTGGGTAGGTCTGAGCTCGAGAGGAGGGCAATCGAAGGAGTGGAGAAGGAAAAAACAGCAGGACCCGATACACTGCAGAGCAGCTCGAACCTGGAAAGCTCAGCATCGCCGCGGGTGGGATAGCTGGAAATGCCTTGGTAATGCGGCAGCACAGGTTTGAGCTTGGGTGCAAAGCCCAGCCTGTTACATGGACACAGGGCAGTGAGAGTGTGATCACTGATTGCAGATCTAACTGGTCCTGCAAATCAAGTCAAGGCTTCTCTCAGATTTACTCTCCTTCAGATTTCTATTTCTGTACGTCACTTTATGCAGAACTTATTCCGACCCTAGAAAATCAGAAGAAAGAAGCACTGGCCCCGATTCCCCTCCTCTCTTATAGTATCGTAAGCCATTGGCGTCAATGGAGTGACCGATGGGGCACTTGAGAGAAGGGCCAGATCCTCTTGCCGTGAATGGGGCTAACTCCACTGAAGTCAATGACGCGGTGCCAACGCACACCAGCTGCGACTCTGCCCCATGGTGTTTTCAAGTGTAGAAGTGCTGTTGTGTGTGGAAAGGCCTGTGCACCACCCTGATGTGCTCCTCAGGAGTTCACATACGAGCTGAGAAACCAAGACAGGCTGCCGAACGCTGTATTCCTTTTGGCAAGCTGTCCACACGTGCTAAGGATCAGGTATTAAAGAGCATCAGAATCAGTTACATGCATCTGGGGAGGACAAATCTGGTCCGGTGGCTGAATATAGTCACCCATTCATAGGTGACTATTGGAAGATCAGAGATTTGGAAACTCCATTCTGTTCAGGACTTTGTATGTCCATTCGCCTATCTAACCAATCACGTCATCCCTTCATCTCTCCACTCACTTGCCCTTCCTACCACATCAAGGTCAAACTTCTAGTCCTCACCTCCAAAGTCCTGCACAACTCCTCTCCAGGCTGCAGATCAAGCCTCCTTTCCTCTGACGCCACCCTCCACTCATCCTCCAGGCCCTGATGCCTATGCCCACTCCTGGCTGTGAGATTTTCCATGCTGCGCCCTGCGTGCAGAATGGCCTCAATGCTCTAGCGAAGTGGTGCCCAACCTTTGGCACAGGAGGGCCACATAAAGCTAAGCACAACCTTGGGTGGGCCAAACAGACTCTACATAGATTTAAAGTCGCCTGTATTGATTTTTATTTTAATTTCAGCTTGTTGCGTTTTGTATTTAGACAGTATTGTCTATTTACACACTTGTGTAAATTAAAAAGTGATGTAAACATGAGGACAAAACACTAATGAATTGGTTGTTAGTATCTTGTGTTGAAGCGGGCCGCAGGCCTTATGAAATGCTCTGGTGGGCCGTGTATGGCCATCTCTGTGCTAGTTCACAAAACCATTACCCCTTCTTCACAGGCAAGCATCAGACATCACTAGTTTGGTCAATTTAATGCACCCTCTACACACACAGGCACATCGCACATCACTTGAAAGCTTATTACATCCATTTTAAAGATGAGGTCTCATGAGGAGCCATCACGTGGTGCCCTTACCGCAGAAACAAGGATAAACAATGACATCAGCACGTTGAAAGAACCACTTTGAAATATATGCATTCATTTCTGTTAGTTTAATGACTATTATTTCAAGACAAAATATTGGATTTGTGACCTCAAAGCATCCCAACCACAGTCTAAAGGGAAAAAGAAAAAATCTAATTCTAAATGTGTACGGAATCATTGAAATAGCACTGGTGTCATTTCTAGTCATCATCGTTAGCATCTTGTTCACCATTATGATCCCTGCTGAGAGTGAGTGGGTTACCACAGTCTTCTTTGCCTTGGCATGTACCCAGGTGTGTGCAGGAAAGATTTTTCTGACTACAGACACATTGATTGTGCAGCAACCCCTATAGGGGTACACAAATGAGGTCTTGTAGAAGCTCAGATGCCTGGAAGAATTCAGGAAGTAGATCATCCACATTCTTCCATCCAGGTAGCAATGACGATCCAATATCTGGTTTGCATATGTGTGAAGACATCCAAAACTTTGTTTGCCAAGATGCTCTCCTGACATGTTCTTCAAAACTGTTCTCGCATGGTAGGACTTTGGCCAGACACTTCTCCTTTTTGATGTCTAGACTGGGGTGCAAGCAATTCAGGTCTCCAGGAACCCTTTTCTTTCTCGCCCTGGTCATGCAGCGCTACTATCAACTGTCTTGCTGCAAAAGTTGCAGCTTGTCGGTCACTCTCCCAATTTTGCAAGATTTCTGAACAGGATCAACTCCCTTTGATTAGACAACATGAAAACAGATCAATTAATCGAATGTGTGGAATCTGTCTGTACCCATCATTTGTATGGCACCCATGGCATCTGATATACACTGCCGTTTCTTTGTTGCATGCTCTTAGCTCATTGAGCTCCCAGCTGCTGCCCTTGTTACAGGTGCCCGGAATGGGTCACAGCTGAGAGAGCCCATTCTCAGGTCAGACAGTCAGAAAACAGGGCAGCTGGGATATTCTATTAGTAGATTTCACCCAACCAGTAACAAGTGTGCACTCCTGGATCCCATTAGTTTTGCCATGAAGCCATGGACATCCTCCTTAGGCTCTCCAGCCCCCACTTTACCACCCAGACAGACTGGACTTTATGAAGAAAGGTTATTAAACCCAAAATCACCCTGTATTAGGTTCTTCCAACCCCAAAGGGCCAGTACTTTACCCCAGGTCAAGGTATACTTCAGATCTCAAAAGATAACGCTGAAGCCAATTTCTTTAGTAAACTAAAAATGTATTAGCTAAGGGGAAAAAAAAGTTATTGAGAGGTTAAAGCAGGTGAATACTTTACACGTGAATTAAAGTTTGTAATTCCAAATGCTAGTAGGGATGTAATATTTGCTAGTTTTCTATCTGTTTCTCTGGGTTGCCCAAAAATAGTTTTTTGGGGACCTCTGTCCTTTTGTTCAGAATCCCCATCAGTATTCACCAGTCCAGTGACGGAGGAGGAGAGAGAAGTGGTAAAGGGGCCTTTGCTCCCCCTTTTTATATCTTGACCTTTTTTAATGGAAAAAAGGTCCTTGCTGTGTCATGAGGTCAGGCAGTTCCATGGTCACTGTTTATAATCCCTCTGTTATTCCTGAATAGCTAACCTGCTGGCATCTCTCAGACGCATGTTTGAGTCACAAACATATAGCAAAAATCTCGTAATTCCATACATAATGTTGATACGCACATTTTAACAGGACAATAATATTCAGCAGATTATAACTTTTCCAATGATACCTTACAAGATGCACCTTGTACAATAATTTTGTAAAAGTGAAGACCATAATCGTGTAGATCAAGGGGCTCAAAGTCCCGGCTCGCGGGCTATCTGCAGCCCGAGAACCTCCTCACTGTGGCCCACGGAAACTTTTTAAAAAAAGTTTTCATCTGGCCCTCGTGGCTGCTGGCCGGGGGGAGTTGGGAGGGGAGCGGGCAGGAGACATGCAGCTATGCTGCCGACCGTCTGCTGCAGGCACTGCACCCCACAGCTCCCATCGGCTAGGGAAGAGGGCCAGAGATACCATCACTAGTCGCCAGGCAGAATCAGCCATGGAGGCAGCGTCTCTAGTCGCTGGGCAGAGTCAGCCAGGGTGGCATGAGGCCACGGGAGTGAGGGAAAAGGGTGGGAAAATGGGCTGGGAGGTGGCGTAACTTGTGAGGCTCCAATGACAGCACAAGAGGACACGCTGCCTCCGTCCCCCCTTCCCAAGCGCTGACTCCGTGGCCAATGGGAGCTCCGGGGGATGGCGTTTGCAGATGCAATGTACCTGGTGCCTACAGATAAGGTGAAGATAAGAAGAAAGGAAAGAGGTTCTTTCTAGCTGTTGGTGCTGCAGGTCTGTGCAATGAAATGGGGCCCTTTAAAATTTACTTTTACACTCTGTCCCATGTAATGTTGGTAAGCTGTGTAGAACAGGGCCATCTCAGCAGGAGGCACTAAACCAGAGGGGAGCATAATCCCAGACACGCAGGGAGGGTTAGAACCCCCCACTGCCATGCACCTCACCCCCTGCATCTGACCAGTGGGCAGATCATTACTGTGCCTCCTCCTCAGCACTTCTGTGCCCAAGGAGGCCCAGCCCAGCATGATCCTGCTGTCGGCAGAGCATGGGAAAGTGGACCCACCACAACTATCTGATGCACGCCTTGCTGCAATCCTGAAGGTTTCAACTGCTCAGCCACTGAGGCCAAACAAACATCAACAAACTGACAGAACTGAAGCATTACCAGGTGTCTGGCAAACACTAAAAACTCTCTGGCAGGCGAAGAATTGTATGACAGTTTTATTTTTAAGATTCTAAATAAGAACTACGATATAAACATTTTCTTTTCTGAACACCATCTTCGGTGACATTATTGGCCCGCCGGGAGGATTTGATGACTGGCACTGGCCGCAAGGTAAACTGAGTTTGAGTCTGCACCAGGGGTCTATCACAACCCTAATTCAGCTTTGTCTTTTCTTCTTATCGTTCCATCAGCATGGAATAGGGTCATAAGCACAGGTCCTACTGGTGATTAAGAACAGTTGCCATTGAAACCTCATCTCTGCATCTTGCCAAGGACAGGGATCTGCAGAAAGCAATTTCTGAACTGACCACAACAGGGACCGTCTCTCCCTTGGCAGATCTACCTTTGTCTTCTTGGCCATGTCAGCAAATGTTTTAATGCCAGATTTCTTGACTGGGCTGAAGAAGCTACATGTCCCATCAGAATCAAATGCACCTCTCACAAACCTCTTCATTTCTTCCTCACCAACATCTGCTATTTTCAGTAGTGAAACTTATTCATCTGATGAAGTCCACAGATATGTTGATAAGCACCTCTGGATGCGATTCAGGGTCAAATGGATTTGCCATATTGTTAATGACATGGTTGGTAAGAGCTGTAACGTGCTCCTCATGGACTTTGTTTTCACTACTTATTAGGCCACTTCTCTCAGAGCTTTTGCATATTCATAATATGAAGCTGTGTACGGTCATCTTTGACACCAACACTGATCCGCGCATAAACATCACTGAATTAAAAAGCTAGTTTCTAGAATATTTCAGAGACTAGCACTGCAAGCAAAGGCAGTTACAAGTTAAAACTTTCTACCAGGCAGACTAAATGCTACATTGTATGTACAAAAGTTTACAAATGGAGAAGCATTATATTAGGAATTCGTGTACATTTACAACTACCCACTATGCAGTACAAGCTATGGGCATGCAATCTACTGCTACTCGTCCACAACCTTCAGTGAGAGACTGATTGGGTCAACAAATTTCAACTGAAAATATAGAAAACTTCTATAATCACCTGTGAGATACTTTGACAATTCAGAATGCGCAATGCGAAACCATTCCACACTAATATATTGCAGGAGTCAGCAACCTCTGGCACGCTGCTTGCCAGGGTAAGCACTCTGGCGGGCCGGGCCAGTTTATCTGCTGCATTGGCAGTTTCGGCCGATCGCAATTCCCATTGGCCATGGTTCGCTGTCCCCGGCCACTGACAGAGGCGGGAAGCGGCACAGGCAAGGAATGTGCTGGCCACGGCTTCCTGCCTCCCCCATTGTCCTCGGACGGCGAACCGCAGCCAGTGGGAGCTGCGATCAGCCGAAACTGCCAATGCAGCAGATAAACTGGCCCGGCCCACCAGGGTGCTTACCCTGGCGAGCCACGTGCCAGAGGTTGCCGACCCCTGATATATTGCAAAATGTGGATTTGCCATTTTTGCAACATGCTAAACAGCTTCATCATTTCTGAGGGGAAAAATCCTTGCCCATGCAACACCAATTCAAATCTTTTAAAACACTGTCATTGGGTAGCTCTGACCCATAATCACCACATGAAGGTGTTGAAATTAACTTAAACCAGTAATAACTGTAGTCATGGCCATGTTGCAGTGTTTCCGGAAATGTGCAAAAAAAAAAAAAAAACACTCATTTTGGGTACCATTGTTTCAGGCTGCCTACAGGCTTACTTCACCGCTTGACAGCTCCATATCATACCTCATCTAAACAGTCATAAGATGAGCTTTCAAATGATATAGGTGGGTAGATTAAACTCCAAAAATACAGCCCTTTTTGGACAATTGCCATAAGCCTATCACCCAAATCCCCCCTAAGAATGCCCACTTTCTGCAATGTCCAGTTTACAATAAACTATTAAAATGGTCAAAAAACCCTAACTAATCCCTTCCTTTTGCTAGCCCAGGACAGCGGTTCTCAACCAGGGATACGTGCAGAGGTCTTCCAATGGGCACATCAATTCATCAAGGCGTTTGCCTAGTTTTACAACAGGCTACAGAAAAAGCCTGAGCAAAGACAGAACAAACTCAAATGTCATACAGACAATGAGTTGTTTATACTGCTCTATATACACTGAAATGCAAGTACAATATTTATATTCCAATTGATTTATTTTATAATTAAAATGACAAAAATGAGAAAGGAAGCATTTTTTCAGTACAGGTGGCTGGGACACTTGTATTTTTATGCATGACTTTGTTAGCAAGCAGTTTTTAAGTGAGATGAAACTTGGGCGGGGGGGGGGGGGGGAACGACACAAGACAGCTCAGACTCCTGAAAGGGGTACAGTAATCTGGAAAGGTTGAGAGCCGCTGGTCTAGAGGATGAAAACACAGACAGCAAATAAACAGAAGGAGTATATACAAGTCATTGTCCATATGAAATTGTAGTTTGTACTGACTTCACTAGTGCTTCTTATGTAGCCGGTTATAAAACTAGGCAGATATCTAGCTGAGTTGATGTATCCCCTGGAAGACTTCTGCGTACCCCGATGGGTAAACGTACCCTGGTTGAGAACATTAGAGGTCATGTTTTCAAGCTTGTCTCTGCAACCATGAGGGTTATTTAAAAAAAAAATTAAGGATGAAAATGGAGATTCTCACATTTACATGACTCAAGAAATCAGGGCTTTAAAAAAAAAAAGACACACCCCAACCATCATGACACTTGCAGTAAAATCAGGGGATTTGGGAACACCACCAGTAGCTATGCTATGGAGAGCTACAGAGCTAGGATTTCTATTGGTGAGATGGGTAAAGAGATGGTCCAAACTATCTGTGACTGTGATATGGAGAAAACACTGAGCTCTGCTCACACCACCGGACACGCATTCAATTCCTGTCAAGCCCCTTATGAAAAATCTTATTCAGTTTAACAGAAACTAGACCATTTGCTTCCTGCTGTAGAAATCTAACGGATGGATTTATCTTAAAAAAAAACAATAAAACGATCTATAAAGTTTTAGGGTAGATGCTATAAGTATTAAGTGTAATTTCTGCAGAACCTTATTGTTTGCAATCCTAACAGATTGATAGGACAACATAATTGATAGGCGCCAGCATAAGAACATGGCAAGATATCCCATATGGGCATTAATGGGAATTACCTATACATGCATCAGGGAAACAGGAGAAGAAACCCCTGAGGCTTTTCCAGTCAGTGCAAATCACCAAGTAATAACCCTACTTTGCCTCTGCTAGAGCTTGAGTTTATTAAAGTTAAAATCCGCCCTTAGGGAAATGTACAATGGGCAGCAGCTGACAGGGTGAGCCAGACTATAGCAACAGCAGCAGAGGCGAGACAGACATTGACCATTAACCTAACCACTGGGTGAAATTGTGTAACTCTTTCCCAGAGCGGTTGAAAGCCAGGCTTCTATAACATTGGAAAGAAAGGGGGACAGAGACCAGGATAAAGAAAATCTAAAGCTCTGGGTTTAGTTTCAGCCTCTTTGCAGCCTTCTTATGTGACCTTGGGGAAGTCACTTTGGTCCCAATCCAAAGTCTATTGAAGTCTTTCCACTGGCTTCAATGTCTCTGGATCAGGCTCCCAGTCTCATCTGGGAAGTGGGAATAATAATCCTCCTTTTCGTCCACCTTTCATCAGTCTTGCCTCACCCTAGACTGTACAGTCCTCAGGGCAGGGACCATCTTACTCTGTACATCCAGCGCCTGTCTCAGTGAGGCCCCAATCTCAGTTGGGCCTCTTGGCATTACTGTAGTATGAACAAGTTTGTTCTGTGACCAATTTGAATTTCATAGGTAGGTTTGTCGAACAAGTTGTGTTCTTGTGTCTGCTCCTTGACTGGATAATACATTTGGCCAAGCATACCTGGATAATGTATTTGACACAGGATGAATTGCAAATTTTACAATGGCTGATGCCTCTCAAAATGTTTCAGCCAACGTTTAGTACTGGACTAATGGTCATGGAAAGTGAATGGAAGAGCGTTATAGTCCTGCCTAATTCAATTTCACACTGGAATGTGAGACTATTCAATGAAAAATGTTTACACGATCTCTGCTCAGCTCTAGTTACTATACTGATAATATAACTACCTTGGAAGGGGTAGTTATTATGCAATTCCACCTAAAAAGCCCATCAACTTGGGGGGGGGGGGGAGAAAATGCTTGACAGAGAACTGCCTAGTTAATGAATCATTCCAAACCAAGTAACTATTTTCTTTAGCCTAAAATGGCAGACATCTTGCAGACAGTCCGGCACTCTAGGTTTTATTTATGACCAGGGCACTATCAAACTAGTAATAGTAACCAAGCTTCTTTAGTCATGGATTTGTCACTCCTAAATAGGACTAGATGTCCCAATTTTATAGGGACAGTCCTGATTTTTGGGTCTTTTTCTTATATAAGCTCTTATTACCCCCACCCACCCACCACCTGTCCAGATTTTTCACACTTGCTGTCTGGTCACCCTACTCCTAAATAATGTTTTACTCTGAAATAGTCAAATATTTAGCACTCGCTTCATCCTGCCCTGCAGCCTATTTTAAGGAACAACTGCCATATAGACTTCTCCTCTTTCTAAAATCAAGAGGCAAAAAAAGTCAGCAATGACTGAGTTTAATAGGTTTCAGAGTAGCAGCCGTGTTAGTCTATATCCGCAAAAAGAACAGGAGTTCTTGTGGCACCTTAAAGACTAACACATTTATTTGAGCATAAGCTTCCATGGGCTACAGCCCACTTCTTCGGATGCATGGAATGGAACATATATTGAGGAGATTATATATGCGTACACACACACACACACACAGGTGGGAGTTGCCCTACCAACTTTAAGAGGCCAATTAAGTAAGGGGGAAAAGGAAAAAACCCACCACACTTTTGAAGTGATAATCAAGATAGCCTAGTACAGACAGTTTGATAAGAAGTGTGAGAATACTTACAAGGGGAGATACAAACATTGAATCTAATGGCTCAGCCATTCCCAGTCCCTATTTATACCTAAGGTGATTGTATCTAGTTTGCATATCAATTCCAGCTCAGCAGTTTCTCCTTGGAGTCTGGTTTTGAAGCTTTTCTGTTGCAAAATTGCCACCCACAGGTCTGTCATTGAATGACCAGACAGGTTAAAGTGTTCTCCTACTGGTTTTTGAGTGTTATGATTCCTGATGTCAGACTTGTGTCCACCAATTCTTTTGCGTAGAGACTATCTGGTTTGGCCAATGTACATGGCAGAGGGGCATTGCTGGCACCTGATGGCATATATCACATTGGTAGATGTACAGGTGAATGAGCCCCTGATGGTGTGGCTGATGTGATTAGGTCCTATGATGATGTCACTTGAATAGATATGTTTCAGAGTAGCAGCCGTGTTAGTCTGTATCCGCAAAAAGAACAGGTGCCACAAGTACTCCTGTTCTTTTTGAATAGGTATGTGGACAGAGTTGGCATTGGACTTTGTTGCAAGGGTAGGTTCCTGGGTTAGTGTTTTTGTTCAGTGATGTGTGGTTGCTGGTGAGTATTTGCTTCAGGTTGGGGGGGTTGTCTGTAAGCAAGAACAGGTCTGTCCCCCAAGATCTGTGAGAGTGAGGGATCATCTTTCAGGATAAGTTGTAGATCTTTGATGATGCGCTGGAGAGGTTTTAGTTGGGGGCTGTAGGTGATGGCTATTGGCGTTCTGTTATTTTCTTTGTTGGGCCTGTTTTGTAGGAGGTGACTTCTGGGTACTCGTCTGGCTCTGTTAATAATTTCTCTCACTTCAGCAGATGGGTATTGTAGTTTTAAAAATGCTTGATAGAGATCTTGTAGGTGCTTGTCTCTGTCTGAGGGATTGGAGCAAATGCGGTTGTATCTTAGAGCTTGGCTGTAGACAATGGATCGTGTGGTGTGTCCTGGATGGACGCTGGAGGCATGTAGGTAAGTATAGCGGTCAGTAGGTTTCCGGTATAGGATGGTATTTATGTGACCATTGCTTATTAGCACAGTAGTGTCCAGGAAACGGACCACTTGTGTGGATTGATCTAGGCTGAGGTTGATAGTGGGATGGAAATTATTGAAATCATGGTGGAATTCCTCAAGGGCTTCTTTTCCATGGGTCCAGATGATGAAGATGCCATCAATGTAACGCAAGTAGAGTAGGGGCGTTAGGGGACGAGAGCTAAGGAAGCGTTCTTCTAAGTCAGCTATAAAAATGTTGGCATACTGTGAGGCCATGCGGGTACCCATAGCAGTGCCGCTGACTTGAAGGTATATATTGTCCTAAAGAAACAGCACTCTGCTGCCATGAGGGACAATTAAAGATTTTAAATTGCAGGGTGCAGCTCTGGAGGAAGAGGTCTCCTGAACATGTTCGCTATATCTCAGTTAATACAGAGTAGAGTTCTCAGGACTTCTGTTTACATTACACAGAAAGTGCCTTCTCACTCTATCAGAGTCTTGTTTTCCAATCCATCAACGATTCCATCTTCAGTGTTCCTGTATGCCTGGTTTCTCTGGCCAGGCTTGGGCCATGTCTGCCGCTGCTATGCATACACTAGTTTCCAAGTGGCAGAAATCCCATGTCAGATCTGTTGTCCCTACTGTCCTAAAAAGGAAGTTTTTCTGCAAAGGCTTCTGCTCATGTCTCAGCTGTTTATTTAAAATGTGATGTGACTTGCAGTGTCAAATGATCTAAACTTGCATGTTAAATGGGTGACTTTTTCCTTCAAAAAGTTTTTTCAAAATAAATACATAAAAGCTACATTTCAGTTTCTCTTAGCTCAGCAGTTGCAGACACCAGATTATTATACTTTCACTTCACTCTCTCTTGTGGAACACTTAGATTATTTAAACAACGAAGAGTCCTTGTGGCACCTTAGAGACTAACATTTATTTGGGCATAAGCTTTTGTTGGCTAAAACCCACTTCATCAGAAGCATGGAGTGAAAACTACAGGAAGCAGTATATATAACACCACATGAAAAGATGGGAGCTGTGTTACCAGATGGGGGGCCGGTGCTAACAAGGCCAAGTCAATTAAGGTGGAAGTTAGTACTGCCCCCACACCCCTCCCCCGTTCGCCTCGTTAACACTGACCCTCCACCTTGGAAAGGCAACTCCCATCTTTTCATGTGCTATAATCTGTATATACTGCTTTCTGTATTTTTCACTCCATGCTTCTGATGAAGTGGGTTTTAGCCCACAAAAGCTTATGCCCAAATAAATTTGTTGTGGCACCTTAGAGACTAAGGACTCCTCACTGTTTTTGCTGATACGGGTTAACACGGCTACCACTCTGAAACTTAGATTGTTTGTTAATTAACTCCAGCGAGACAAATAAACTAGCTCTGGAGCGGAAGGTTAAAAGGCAGGCTGTCCATGCCAAGTGGCCATCAATTTCCTCTACGCTGCTGACATTATCAGACCAAGCTCTTTGTGTGGGCGGTTTCTGAAGCCACCACAGCAGATAATTTAATTCTTGTTCTTGCGTTGCATAAATAGAAAAGGCACATTGTACGAGGGTGGATAATGCAGAGACCGCTGGCCAAATACAGCTCAGAATAATACAACTTTATTTTTAAAAGACAGCTCTCAGAATACATGTCCCAGCGTCACTGAAATAAATAGGGAGGACTGAACGCTAGTATCATCCACTGCATCTCCCTGAAGAAGAGGGTGGCTGCAATCTGTTCTGTTAACGCAAATCAAGTGCAGCCTTCAGGATCCTAGTAAATTGTCAGTGCAACTGACTGGGGCATGATTTGATCACAGGCTCTGTAGGATCTGGCAGCCCACATGGAGCTGTGAAGGTTGCACTGTGTGATGGAACTAGGAGGTGTCCCATAACATGACAAGAATCAGATGCCTGTCAATTAAGCTCTCATCTTCCCTTCAAAGAAACAATTTTTTAGTGTAGAAGCTTCAAGCAGTATTGCCAATCTGAGAAGATCAAAAAGTTATATGATTGACCCCACAAGTCATGAGATTTAAAAAGAACAAACATGCTTTTCATCTGTAATTTGACTTTTTAACTCCCCTCCACTCTCCTGGCAACGTGTGTTTGATAATGTCAGGTGGAAAAGTAAACCTTGAATGCAGGCACACAGAGCTCTTTTTCAGGTCTGGGGAAGGTGCTTCCAGCGTCACAGCAAAATGCAAGGTGGAACAGCTTGTTTGCAATATGTGCTAACTACATATGCTAAGTATCAGAGGGGTAGCCGTGTTAGTCTGGTTCTGTAGAAGCAGCAAAGAGTCCTGTGGCACCTTATAGACTAACAGACGTTTTGCAGCATGAGCTTTCGTGGGTGAATACCCACTTGCATCTGAAGAAGTGGGTATTCACCCACGAAAGCTCATGCTGCAAAACGTCTGTTAGTCTATAAGGTGCCACAGGACTCTTTGCTGCTTCTACATATGCTAAGGGACCATTCAAGGTAGAATGGCCCATTAACACCTCTGCAGTCATAGGACAAAAAAAAAGGGGGGGGGAGGTTAGTGGGTTACAGATTGTTGTAAGAAGCCATAAATCCGGTGTCTCTGTTCAGTCTGATTTTTTAGGGTCTAGCAGAGTTATAAATTTACGCCCCAGGCTTGTCTTTTGAAAGTGTTGTGTGGGTTTCCTTTGAGATGAGGATGGAGAGGTGAGTTCACCCACAGGCGACAGACAGGACGTTTTTGTCTTGCATCATTTTCCTGTGTAAGTTCATTCAAGAGCACAGTGACCGTCTGGTTTCACCCACATTGTTGCTATTGGGGCATTCAGTGCACAGGATGGGATGCACTTGTTGTCATAGGCAGGTGTGGTAGGATCCATGGATCTTGAAAGGGGTGTGTTGGAGGCAGTGATCATTGTAGCAGTGAACAGGAGAGATGTCTGGAGGTTTTGCATCTCTTGTCCTGGCAGAGTCTGGTGTCACTTTGAGTTGGTGGGTCCTGGTCTGTGGGGAGCTTGCTTCTGATGATGAGCTTGGAGAGGTTGGGGGTTGCTTGAAGACCAGAAATGGGAGTTCAGGAACGATTTCTTTTAAGAGGGGGTCCCCAGGGAGTACAGGTTGTAGCTGTAGGGGGGAGGGATAGCTCAGTGGTTTGAGCATTGGCCTGCTAAACCCAGGGTTGTGAGTTCAATCCTTGAGGGAGCCACTTAGGAATCTGGGGCAAAAATTGGTCCTGCTAGTGAAGGCAGGGGGCTGGACTCGATGACCTTTTGAGGTCCCTTCCAGTTCTAGGAGATTGGCATATCTCCAATTATTACCTTTTATTATTACCTTTGTTTGATGATACCCCAGATGGGTTCCAGTGTGGGGTGGTAGGTTACAAGAGAAGTTTATTTCTGTATTGAAGCAGGTTCTCACTTGAATTATGGCTTATTACAACAATCTGTAACCCACTATCCCCCTCCATTTTTGTCCTAGGATGTGTTAACAGGCCACTCTACCTTGAATGATCCCTTACAATATGTGCCAACTACTTACGCTAAACTATCTGTTCCACCTTGTATTTAGCTGTGACACCAGGAGTACGTTTTCCAGACCCGAAGAAGAGCTCTGGGTGGCTCAATAGCGTGTCTCTCTCACCAACAGAAGTTGTAAGATCTTTTATCAGACCCTCACCTACCTTGTTTCTCTAATATCCTAGGACCGACATGGCTACGACTTCACTGGCTACAACCATTAATGCACGCACCCCTCTCCCTGGCTGCTGAGATGGAGAGTCAGTGTACGCTGAAGGTACACAAGCCTATTTAGGAGAATTGGAAGGGAGCGGTCACAAAATGGTTAAGACTTAGGAGTAGCTCAGATAAAACAAAGCAGCGAGAGAGACTCATTTCAATCTCATTGTAATGCTTCCGTGAACCGCATCTCATTTTTATGATGGACGTCCCCTCAAAAGTATCCCTTCAAAAATGGAAAGATGGGGTGGAAGGAAGGCAGCTATGCTGGTAGGGAAAAGGGGGCACACTTCTGTTAAGTTCTTGCACACACAAGTGCTCAGTGGAGAGCTCCATAGTGTGATAAAGATAAAATATGATAGAAAAACCTAATTCATACTTATTTTAAAATATACCATACAAAGCCTATAAAATGGAGCTGAAAAATGAGCAATGAACATCCTGGAAACATGAGGCACTCTCAAAGTAGCAAATTTTCCAGTTATTTTTCAATAATGATTTATACAAGCTGCAAAGACCTTCACATGCAAGAATACCTTTGCAACAACTTCCAGAGTCTTATATTATATTTATAAATCCCTAAATATATTTTAAAAATCCATTCAGTCACATTCAAAAGCATCTCAAAAGTCATTTTAAATTTTTCTTCTCTGAATAATTTTGATCACTACATAAATATATACATTGTTCAGTAATTACAATAATTTAGTTTTTTTTAAATCTTCATAATTGTCCAAATAGCTAAAAATAATTATTTTAATTATTCTTCCTTCCTGCAGCCTCTCCTCTTCCCTGAACTCAGCAGCACCCCACCCCCCAGTCCCCACTTCCCAGCCTCACCTCTGCTCTTCCTAAGGCTCTTTGCATACCCCCAGACCAGGGAGGCTACAGCAGGATCCCATCTCCCCCTTTCCCAGCCTGGAGTGTCAGCTCCTGGAGCTCTTCATCCCCTCCTCCCCCCACCTCTTCCCAAGCCAGGTGCTGCAGTGGGTAGGGGAAAGGAGCAGATGCATGCACCGTCCTATCTGTATTTCTCACATGGGGTTGAAGGTGAGAGTGGAGCCAGGCCGAGGGGAAGAGACTCAGCCGGCTTTCCGCAGGGGGCTGGAGCTTCTCACCAGATGGGCTCCAAACATCTTCCAAAGCCCTGTCCCTTGTGATAAAAAATAATAATAATAATAATGGCAAAGTTGGCGACACTGTTCGAGGCACCATACAGCTCTGCACAGAGCAACCACAGGCTCTTCTTGTTGAAGCTTTCAGGGGAAGAAGAGGAGGGTGGTGGGAAGGAAAGGAGGACAGCGTCTACACTACAGAGTTAGGCAGCCTTGCATCAACCTATGTTGACCTAACTCTGAAAGTGTTTACACTACAATTTCGCTCCCACCAACGGAACTCACCCACACCCACTTAACTCCACCTCCACGAGAGGCGTAGAGTCAATCTCAACGTAGCTAGGTCGACACAGCATCAATGTAGACACTGCGCTGCTTACATCAACTGTGGCGGGCTTTCAGAAGCCGTCCCACTATGCACCACATTGACAGTTCAGTCGGTGCACGCGCTCCTGGTGAGGACCCAGACCCCCGACACAAGGAACAAAGTGTAGACACGGACAAGCGATGGAATTACTGTGGCAGCTGCATGCCTACTTAAGTTAGGTCGATTTAATTTTGTAGTGCAGCCATGCCCGTAGGATCCAATCTGACAAGGTGCTGAGCACCTCAGATTGTAAATGCTTCAGGGCAGTGACTTGTCTCATTTGTTGGTAAAGTGCCAGGCAAGTTTATGATGCTGTAACAATAATTAATAATTAAATGATGTGGTTTTGCTCTAGGGCAATGATTAGCAGCAAAGAAAGGCTGAAGGGATGAAAGCTCTTTAATTAACCTCTCAGCTAGATTTCAGAGTGGTAGCCGTGTTAGTCTGTATCAGACAAAACAAGGAGTCCTTGTGGCACCTTAGAGACAAACAAATTTATTTGGGCATAAGCTTTTGTGGGCTAAAACCCACTTCATCAGATGCATGGAGTGAAAAATACTGGAAGCAGGATATATATTACAACACATGAAAAGATGGGAGTTGCCTTACCAAGTGGGGGGTCAGTGCTAACCAGGCCAATTCAATTAAGGTGGAAGTGAGCTATTCTCAACATGAACCAGGACTTCTCCTTGTTTCTCCCAGCTAGAGTGCAACTTCCAGGGGGCTACTGTAAATCTCCCTTGAAGTCTTATCAATACTCCCCTTACAACTACCTCAGTAAACAGTGCAAACCCCTGACCTCCCAAGAATAATTTGAGAGAGAGCTTGCTGCAATAATCAAATTAAATCACAGGTGAAGAGAGGGAGCGAGTCTCAGAAAGCATTCCAGAGCCTTATGTTTCCTAAATGAATTAACTACAGTGTGGTCAGTTTGCAGCTGTCCTTAATTAGGGCTCTTAGAGTCAGGTTGTCACTTCCAGGATTAGCTCTAGAAAAGGCAGGTGGAGAAGAGAGACCACCCCCCACAAAGCAAACCTTGTAAAAGCTGCTGGAGAGTTCTCCAGAAAAAGACAGTTCCTGACAGAATCAGCACGTGTACAGTATTTCTATCCCCCGCTGCGTTGCCACTTCTGCACTCCTCCTGCCTGACATTACACAGAGCGTTTGACACTTCGCCGAGGAATGAGGTCAAACAATAGCACTAGATCAAGGCTTTGAAAGGCCATGAGGAACCTGAGGTGCAGCAAAAATGAATTCCGCCATCTTGAATGGATCAGGCAGGCGTCATTTTTCCAGACATTTACTCCCCGCAACAGAAGGGCCAAGGCAACACACAGCACTAGCCCCTTTTCTACTTTTTCAATACAAGTTAAAGAGACCTCCAAAGACATCCTCAGAGCTAGGACCTGGCCATCCCGAGGCTGCCTCCCAGACAGCTGCAGTCCACTGCTGGAGGAGACCAGGTTAAGACACTGGGGACCACGGGGCAAAATCCTTGGGCCAACTAAAGTCAGCGGCAAAACTCCCATTGACTTCGATAGGGC
The DNA here is from genome assembly GCF_020497125.1 of Mauremys mutica. Taxonomy (NCBI): domain Eukaryota; kingdom Metazoa; phylum Chordata; order Testudines; family Geoemydidae; genus Mauremys; species Mauremys mutica. The sequence continues at coordinate 5,247,008 of NC_059081.1, read as the reverse complement.
CAGAATTTCACTCAGAGGGTTCTTAGCTCTTGGACCCCACCTCTGGGCTTCTTCACATAAGGGTCAAGACTGAGACCAGGTCTGAGCAACATGCACGGCCTGCCTTTTTGCTAAACCCTTCCTACCCACTGACATCCTTCTCATGGCTCCTGTTCAGTGGAGGGCTAAAGAAAGAGTGAGAAAAAGAAAGGAACAGAGTCGGAGCAGTGAAGAGACAGCTCCCTTCTGAACTGTGTTGTACTAACACCATTCTTGTGGCAGACAATTTATTGAGAGGCAGAGCAGGAACAGTTTTCTTTTATCCTTTCCTTTCCAGCCACCTTCCACCCCAGGGTCCTTTGTTATTTCTCACCATTAACTATTTGCCTAGGATTGTAAATTCTTTAAAGCAGTGCTTGTCTTACTGATATAAAGTGTTATGCTCACCAATAATAAACTGATAACACTTTGCACTGATAGAACATTCTCTTCTGAGGCCATCAAAGCCCCACCAAAGACGGCTATGTGTCATCATCCCCAGAGTACACATGGGGAAAGAGAGTTGAAGTAAAATGCCCAGGGTAACCCAGCAAGTCAGTGGCAGAGTTGGAAAAAGTTAGAACCTGGGAGTCCTGACTCCCAGACCTGTGATCTAAAACCACACTAGGGAGGCCACCCATAATGTAAGCTATCACTGAAACAAAGCTTGATCTAGAAGGAACTAGGTTGCTTAGATTAGGAATAAAGCTTGATCTAGAAGGAACTAGGTTGCTTAGATTAGGAATAAAGATAGGGAAGTGAAGATGGATTTGTTTGTCAGCATTCACATTAACTAGAATGATTACACCCCACTGACGTCATAACAGTAGAAGACTGTACCTCTGGAAGGCTGAACTAGCTGCAGAGGTCTTTTAATGTAATATTTACTAGGCAAAGAGACCACTCTTATCTAAGTACCAACAGAACAAAACAATAAAAACATGATAAACACACACCGCAACACACACACACCCCAAGCCTGGAGCAATAGGAATAAACTAGTCTATTATTTCTGCCTAACATTATTCTTGCAGAAATCCTTTGCCCAAAACCTGATCCTTTTCTATTCCTTGCATCTACCACACATTTCTCTCCTCACCATGTTGGCTTGCCTCCAGACACCTTAAATCCTGAGCTGCTCTGGACACAGCTAGTATCATTCCACTCCTGCTCTCTAGCCAGACAATCGGAGATGCTAGTAATAACTGAACAGGTTTGTCTCTGTGACATGCCCAGTTACGGCCAGTTGAGCAACAAGAAGTCAGTGATCAGTTTGCGGCATTAATCGACCCTCCACCTGGAATTTTATGGAGGACTTTCTAGGACACCAAGATTCATTCCAATCAGACAAATTCATTTTTATTTACATGTTGAATGAAAATGTGTGCTCATGCAGATAGACTGAAAGGCCTAGAAACAGCGAATCCCTGGAACAGAGCTAGGATGACTTAGTTGTGTGGGTAAAACTGGTATCAGTAAAGCACTGGGAAAAGTGTCCATGTGGAATAGGGAAGAGAGATATTTACAATCGAGATGAGAAACTAGATTATTATAGGTTAAAAACAAAAGAAAAGCATAGATTGTGGAGCACTTATTACATGCCATAAAAGGAACATAAGAACATAAGAATGGCCGTACTGGGTCAGACCAAAGGTCCATCCAGACGAGTATCCTGTCTACTGACAGTGGCCAATGCCAGGTGCCCCAGAGGGAGTGAACCTAACAGGTAAATGATCAAGTGATCTCTCTCCTGCCATCCATCACCACCCTCAGAGAAACAGAGGCTAGGGACACCATTCCTTACCCATCCTGGCTAATAGCCATTAATGGACTTAACCTCCATGAATTTATCCAGTTCTCTTTTAAACGCTGTTATAGTCCTAGCCTTCACAACCTCCTCAGGCAAGGAGTTCCACAGGTTGACTGTGCGCTGTGTGAAGAAGAAGAATTTCCTTTTATTTGTTTTAAACCTGCTACCCATTCATTTCATTTGGTGGCCACTATTTCTTATATTATGGGAACAAGTAAATAACTTTTCCTTATTCACTTTCTCCACACCACTCATGATTTTATATATCTCTATCATATCCCCCCCTTAGTCTCCTCTTTTCCAAGCTGAAAGGGCAGACAAACATCAACACGGCCTATGATGACCTCCGACGTGAACATCTGTAATATTTTTGTGGTACCAACCTTTTTTCTCCTATTTACAGTGAGCTTAGAACCAAAATATTTAAAGTCTTAGAAGCTGAAGATCCACCAGTTATCTACAAGATAGACAACTGCAATGAACCTGTCCCACCAACATGCCTCATTCCGGACTAAGAAGAACCAGCTAAATGATTGAGGGTGTTTACCCAGCAGCTGGTGGGGGGGGTGTGATTCCCAGTTCAGGTAGAGATCATTAGATAATATTAGCTCTGCTCAAGCTAGCACACTAAAAATAGCAGCAATTTAAGCTAGTCACCCAAATAAAATCCCACCTGTGAGTATGTATTCATGAGGCCAGCATGAGCCATTGCATCCATATCACTATTTTTAGCGCACTAGTTCAAGAAAGTGCTAGCACATCTATATCTACTGGAGGTGGGAATCACTCTTCCAGCTGTTGTGTAGACATACCGCAAGAGGTGATTTCTTGCCTAAGTCCCATTAATCACCAGCTTCTCGGTTAAGACTGCCAAAAAGGGTGTGAGTAAGTACTATTTATGATGGTTGTTTTTGCCAGGTGGACACCTGTCCATTAGTAACCAGTCTGAGACACCAAAATCATTCTTTACATAGATCACTGAATAACCACCAGATGGTAACAATGTTTAGTCACTGCTACTCTAGGCTGAACATGAATATACAAAATTTTGTATCCAATTACCCAACCACATAGTCAACCACTTTGCCACATATTTCTGCCTGACACAAGAAAGTATCTTCTGGAAATAAACTGAGAGCTTTGGTGAAAAGAAGACACAAACACCATATCTGAAGGAACATCGTTTCATAACAGATCTCAGAAGCGGAAAGAGGATGTGTCCAGTATTCCATTGTGAATTTGGTACTGAATAAGACATCATTCTTCATTCAATACAAGGCTCAAATTCATCACCTGGGAAATGGCTGAGATCATAAACTCTCAGCACTCAAGCTGGAAATCAATGTAGGAGGAAGGATTCTCATTCTAAATATAAAACCTAAAAAGGATACATAACAGGGACACTGTACGTGTGTTTAAGCACTAAAATACACCCACCTTAAATGCACAAGTGCCTGCTTTTTCCTTTTTGGGCTGTGGGGGAGGGTGTTCAGCCCCCACTCAGCCCCAGGCTCCATCCCCACTCCATCCATTCCCACAAGCTTCCATGCCCACCTCTCTGCCTCCTCCCCCAGTGCGCCCCATCCCTGCTCCACCCCCTTCCTCCCAGCACCTTCTGCATGCCATGGAACAGCTGATCACAGCAGCCAGGAGGGATGGGGAGGTGTTGATCAGCTGGGGCACCCACGGAGTTGGCGCCTATGCTTAAAAGCAAATGAAAATTCCCTGGAGCATCTGTCACAGTTCAAGGCAACTGCACCGGTATTCCCCCTTTCTGGCCCAGCAAGGGCACCCACTTGTAGGCTTCTAGCTCCCCAGCTATGACCTCTCTTGGGGGGAGACTCGCGTCTCTCTCCCTTCAGACCAGTTTTTCCATGCTGCACAGTTCCCAGCCTACATTGTGATATCCCCAGCAACCCAGACAGCCCAAAAAGCCAGCAGCTGCACACTGCTTTCTCACCAGAGGCTATAAACAGCACAACTGCCCACAGTGGTAAGTTACCCACACAGCCCCTTCCAAGCAAGCACATTTACTATTAAGGTGAAAGCATTACAGAGAAAACAGATTAGAAACAATAAAAGAACCTACATGGCTGCTAATAAGCTTACCGGAGATCACCCTGAGCTCCAACAAGGGCTCTGGTAAGTGATCATTCCTTCAAACCCCTCCTAGGGTTCTTTCCTGTGATGACAGTTTTATATCAGCTTTAGCTCAGAATACACACAGTGACAGATAGTTCTTTCCTTTATAAAGCTTGGGCTTTGATCTTGGCCTCAAGTAGCAGGTGAACAGCAGACAATGGTTCTCTTCTCAGGGCATAGCTTCAAAAGGCTGGGTCTTTGCATAACCAGAGGAGGGATTTTGCATTCACCTCCTCTCCAGGAAACCAACTTAACTTTGTCCCAAAAGTTCATTCTTGCCTAGCAAATAGACCTCTGAAGCTCTTAACACCTCTCAGGGTTCACATTGGTCACATCTCCCCCTTAGCAAAGTTACATATGGGCCCACAATAATGTATATATTTCACATTTAATACAGTGGGCTCCAAAGCTATTTCAACTTTATTCAATATGTTTTTTAAAGGAAATTGCTGTATCTTTCAGAGCATCCTTTTGGGATAACCTTTTCATACCTTTTTTTAAAATAGGTTTGAGTGCTGAGCACCCAGCTTATCTTCAAACACTTTTGCTTAATGCAACTATTAATGTCTGTCTTTAAATATACACAACTCTTCTCTCAGACCACAGAGGGGCATTACATTCTTCCCACCAAGCAATGATTTAAATGCATATGTTATTTAAAGGAAATAAAGTCTGGCAAATGCCAGGGTGATGGCATAACGCTCACTGCATTTGTCTCCCTATATTACCACGTCGTATGGAATTGAGCATAATCCTGTAACTATTGCAGTACGCCTACCTCTCACTTTGCTAGTATCTAAAATTAGTGGAATAACTCTCCTCTATGCAAGCCATTCCCGAGGAGAAGAGGGTGAGGTCTCCCCCATGTAGGGTGACCAGATGTCCCGATTTTATAGGGAGAGTCCCAATTTTTGGGTCTTTTTCTTATATAGGCTCCTATTACCCCCCACCCCCTGTCCCGATTTTTCACATTTGCTGTCTGGTCACCCTACCCCCATGCCACATGAATCACACTCTCCACTGAATCAGTTCCTAGAGGCCAAGCAGAGGATGAACCAAGCCCTGCAATTCTTTTTGAGTTGTTTACAACCCAAGAGATGTCGCTGTCCTAGTTCCCTGGTTTAGTGTGTAGGAGCAGGCGTTTTCTTTGCTGCCCCCTATGCTGTTCCTGTTCGGTTGCTTTTTAAAGCAGTCAGACAAAATTATGGGCCCAATTCCAGCTTCATTAAATAAGTGCAATTCGGTGAGAGCTGTCAGGGAGGGCAGGCGGAGGCGGGGGGCCTCTGACCTCCATTCACCATTCTGATCTGGTAGTATTTTACATTCCCTTTGTTTTGTGTACCCAGCCCTTCCATCTAGAAGGAATCGTCGCTAAAGGTAACTCCTGGAGGATAGGAACAGTCATGGCAGAAGCATTCTCCCAAAGACACACCGCTCCTTACTGAGTCAATGTCATCTCTCAGACAGCAATCCCTGAAAACCAAGATGAGCATGCTTGAGATAAAAAACAGCTGATCAGTGTCCCTGCATAAAATGTCCGATAATCCCTGCACAGACGAGGCATCTGGCGTCCAGAGCAGGATCCCAGAGAGATGAACATGAAAACTATCCACTGCATAGTCCCCTAAGCTTTCCCCGACATGAGGAAAAAGAGACCCTGATTCATCCCCCTGCAGCAACAGCTGGATGTTAGCGGAGGAAGGCATACATAGCCTAGTGACAGACTCCGGAATCTGAGAATCAAAGGGGAAAGCACTAGGAAATGATGTGCTAGGTTTTAGAAGAGAAGATGAGACAGGGAGGAAGGTGCTGTTGAACGCCTTTACTCCCATGCTTAGCACCCTCCAGCTAGCGAAGCACAAAGAGTTGCTCAGATTGCCATCCACGGCTTTCTAAAAATCAGGAGGGATTTCTGGTCAATCTACAGCCAGCAATGAGTTTCAAAGGGAACAGGCCTGATCCTCCCCCCCCCCCCACACACACACACACACCCCTGCTGATCCCCACTAGAGCACAAAAGCGGGTTGGAAACCTTGCTGCAAAATGTCACGTTCTTGCCTAGCAAACGCTTGAGACAGCTGCAGTGACCCCACCTGCAGCAGCCCCCTGAAAACCTGTTTAAAAATTTTGATTTCCTCCACCGGGCATCTCCTCCAGTGATAAACCCGGGGGCTAACCTGGGTGCATAACAGCATCGGGGACAGGCAGCCCAGAGGAGAGCTGCTCTCTGACAGATTTGGATGGCTAGCATCTCAGGGGGAGGTTCTCACGCTACCGGGCCTATGTTACAAGCCTGGCCCTGTAACATTTCCCATGCCAGGATCCATGGGGCTGCTCGGAGAATAGCCTTTGAAAGGTTGCGTATAACCCAAGCGCTTGGATTTATGGGCAAGGCAGGTGGGGAGCGCTTTGCAGCCTCCCTGGATTTAATCCATCCCCCCCCACCCCATGTCACAAGCTCATGTCACTCCCTCCCTGTCGGCGGAGTCTCACGCTGGGACCTGCCTGTGTAATACAGCCCCATCCACTGGGGAACCCCCTGGGGACAGCCCCCTGGGGTGCCATGCCGGGGAATCCCCCTCCAGGCAGGGCAGGGGAGCAAGGGCAGAAGAGCTGGGGGGGAGGAACCATCTGCAGCCAGGCAGGCGGGGACGCGGAAGGCTGCCCGGGGAGGGGTAAACGCACAGGTCGGATCTGCCTGGGAAAGCAAAGCACGTCCAGCCTGCGCTGGGGCTTGAGCGCGGTTCCCCGGCCTCGGCTGTTTGTGACACCCCCACATACACAACACAATACAACACACACACTCCCCACCCCTCTTCCACCGGCCGTCAATCAACGCCCCCTCTCTCAGCGCCCCTCTGAGCCACAGCAGCTGCGGCACCAAGTGGCTAGTCCGGGCTGGCTAGCACTAGCCACCGCCCCCCCCAGGCTGGGCTGTCAGTGAAGTGGGGAGGAAAACTCGGGTGGGGGGGAGGAGACTGCAGCGCCCCCAGCCCCCTCTCCTTGCACCGACACGTCCCCAGTGAAACCAGCTCCCCCAGCGCTCCAGCTCCGGCTCCCCCAGCTCCGCGGCTCCGTTTACCTTCTCCTGGGCGCGGGTGAGTTTCTTCTGCATGTTGCTGGCTATTTTCCCCGCCGTGACTCCCTTGCCCATCTCAGCCATCTTGCCTGCCTGGTCACCCGCGCGGCTGCACTAATCAGCGCCGGAGGAAAGCGGGGGAAACCCGGAGCGAAACAATGGCCATCGCCTTCTCCCGGAGCCCGGCGCCAGGCTCCAGCCTTTTAAAGACACAGCGCACCGGAGCCGAGGCCGCTCCTTAAAGGGACCGCTCGCTCTGCGGCTGACAGCTTCCTCCTCGGACGCAGCACCCAGCCCGGGCTGCAGGCTGGCAGGCCCCTGCCGTGAGAAATCTCTGCTCAGACCTGTCAGCCCTCTCACGCCTCTAACTTTCCAAGCCATTGCTCCCCACCCCGCATCCTCAGATCAGCCCTGCTCCCACTCTCTGAGCATCTTTGTGCCATTTGGTTTAAGTCCTCATTGAAATGTATTTAGGCAAAGCGCAACAAACCCAAAAGCCGTTCACAACTTCAGGGGGATGGACCGTGCCGAGTCTCCTGCTTCTAAAGCACTGCTCACTACCACCTCAGCCAAAAGGTAACCTCCGCTAGGCCCAGTTTGGCAAAGGTATTCAGGTGCCTACCTCCTTTGGGACACTCTGGGCCTTAGTCTGTAGCAGTGCGGGGCCTCTGACACATATTTGAATGGTTCCGATCCTCTCCAATAGATCAACTCAAAAAAGTCATGTTAGAATTGGGAAAGATACAGAAAAGGGGAACAAAAATGATTGGGGGGGGTGGAACGGCTTCCATATGAGGAGAGATTAAAAAGAATGGGACTGTTCAGCTTGGGAAAGAGATAACTACGAGGGGATATGATAGCCATCTATAAAATCACGACTGGTGTGGAGAACATGAATAAGGAAGTGTTATTTATGCCTTCTCATAACCTAAGAACCAGGGGTCATCCAATGAAATTAACAGGCAGTAGGTTTAAAACAAACTTAAGGAAGTACTTAACACAAAGTGCAGTCAACCTGTGGAACTCATCACCAGCGGATGTTGTGAAGGCCAGAACTATAACTGGGTTCAAAAAAGAATTAGATAAGTTACTGAAGGATAGGACCATCAATGGTTATTAGCCAAGATGGTCAGGGATGCAAGTCCATGCTCCAGGGGTCCCAAAGCCTCTGACTGCTGGAAGCTGGAACTGGACAAGAGAGGATGGATCACTTGATGATGACCTGTTCTGTTCATTCCTTCTGATGCCCCTGACATTGGCCACTGTCAGAAGGCAGGATACTTCCTAGATGGGGGGAGGGATAGCTCAGTGGTTTGAGCATTGGCCTGCTAAACCCAGGGTTGTGAGCTCAATCCTTGAGGGGGCCACTTAGGGATCTGGGGCAAAAATTGGTCCCGCTAGTGAAGGCAGGGGGCTGGACTCGATGACCTTTCAAGGTCCCTTCCAGTTCTAGGAGATTGGTATATCTCCAATTATTACCATTGGTCTGACTCAGTCTGGCTGTTCTTATGTTCTAGGGCAACAGTGACACCTGCACATAATAAAGGTAATAATTGGAGATATACCAATCTCCTAGAACTGGAAGGGACCTTGAAAGGTCATTGAGTCCAGCCCCCTGCCTTCACTAGCAGGACCAATTTTTGCCTGAGATCCCTAAGTGGCCCCCTCAAGGATTGAACTCACAACCCTGGGTTTAGCAGGCCAATGCTCAAACCACTGAGCTATCCCTTCCCCCCATCTGCCATTTCATCTCAATACTATTATTATGATTATTAATATTGCTGCTTATTTATTTTACTACTGTGCTGCTGTGGGGCAGGACCCCACTGTGTACAAACCCAGAACAAAAAGACAGTCCTTGCCCCCAAAAGCTTACAATCTAGGTGTAAGACGAGAGACAGCGGGTGGATACAAACAGATGGAGGGTTGGTCAGCATGATGAGCAGCCGTCTCAGCACACCAACTGCCCAACCATTGTTACATTTAGCACCCATAAGAATGCTAGATACATAGCAGAAAACATAGAGAAGACAGGTAGGGGCCTGTTCCAAAAAGGTTACAGTCTAATTGATGGACAGGACCGACAAGAGACCCAGCGCAAGGAAAGGGAGAGGCGAGGAAGGATATGGATTACAGAAATAGGCTAATGTGTTTAGAAACACATACATACACCTTGGTAGTTCAGACACTGCATGTGAACGATTAGTTGGCTGTGTTTTTAACTGAGGAGCAGGCACACTCATTAGACAGAGCTGCAGTCTCAGGGCTTGTCTATGTAACGCCGACAGACCTCGGCTTGTTGGCGGGCAGGATTGAACCTGGGACCTCTGGAGCTAAATGCGTGAGCCTCTACTGCATGAGGTAAAAACCATGCGGCTCTTAGCTAAGGCTGTAGAGCAGACTTATTCATCTCTCTCTAAGTGGTCTCAGTGCCACTAGATAGGACAGAACCCCATACCCAGGAGGTGTGTGGGATACATCCACACTTACTGCTGTAGTGCTTAGTGTAGACACTACGTATGCCGACAGGAGAGGTTCTCCTGTTGGCGTAGGTACTCCACCTCCCCAAGAGGCATTGGCTATGTCGGCAAGAGAAGCCATCCCATCAACATGGCGCTGTCTACACCAGGGGTTAGGTCGGGTAACTACATCGCTCACGGAAGGGGAAGTCTGAACCTGATACAAAGTGCAACAGGGAGTCAGTGAAGTGGCGTGTGATGTGGGCAAAGCAAAGGATGTGAAGGCAGGCTGGAGTGAGAAGAGGTTAATACCTGAGGCAGTGGAAGACCAGATCACTGGCAAGGGATGGAGCAATTGGGAGGGAGCACTCTGGAGAGGTAAAGGAAGAAGGCAGGGTTTGGTCACCGCCTGGATGTAGGGGGAGAATCATAGAATCTCAGGGTTGGAAGGGACCTCAGGAGGTATCTAGTCCAACCCCCTGCTCAAAGCAGGACCAATCCCCAACTAAATCATCCCAGCCAGGGCTGTGTTAAGCCGGGCCTTAAACACCTCTAAGGAAGGAGATTCCACCACCTCCCTAGGGAACCCATTCCAGTGCTTCACCACCCTCCTGGTGAAAAAGTTTTTCGTAATATCCAACCTAAACCTCCCCCACTGCAACTTGAGACCATTATTCCTTGTTCTGTTATCTGGTACCACTGAGAATGGGAGGGCAGAGGCAAAGATGACCCCAAGGTTGTGTTCTTGGGCTTGGGGGAGGATGGGGGTGTTATCCACAGCAATGAAGACTGAGAATGGAGATGGCGGGGACCACAAGGGATGAGAGGAAAGATCAGGACTCTCCTCTCATCACACTATAATACCCGCGTGACTCCACTGATGTCAATGGGGTTACCCAGATATAAGCGAGAGGATGATCAGGTTTAAGCCATGTTGGCTAATAAAGTTCTGTCGTCGTAAAATGAACGGCAATTTTGTCTGCTCAGCATGTGTCCTGCATATTTGCATAACAATATATATGGAATAATACTGTAGGGCTGCTGTCACCTACGGTCCCTTACGAAAACGAGATGTGCATCCCATAGCCTACACCAGGGAGCCAACATTTTAAAATAAATAAATGAGAAATATTATTTAGAGCTGCCTGCTGAGGGCTCCAGTCACCTTAATTTCAGTTGAGTTGTGATTTATGGTTAAAGGTTTTATGCTGAAAAATAGAACAACCAAACCCTCATTCTTAGACATTGTCAAGGATACAGCTCTGCAGACGTCTCTCAGCTGGCATGGCAATTTGTCATTCTTATTAATTTTCAAAGGCTTCGACAACTAATTGCAACTAACTGCTATTGTTGATCTCTAATATTTATAAAGAATTGCATCCTGCTGCTTTTCAAATTATTGCTTGACACCTGCAATTAGAAAGTGACACACCATAGAAAACTGTATTTGACTGAACCAAAAGTCAAATTTTGCAAAGTGAATTGAGAGTTTTAAAATAGATGTGATTAAATACCTACACTGGGTGAAAGTATACCCCATACTAAAGGGCTCTTCAATCTAGTGAAGCAAAACATAAAGAACCAGTGGCTGGAAGTTAAATCCAGGCAAATTCAAATGAAAAATAAGGCACAAGGGTTGGGGGTTCCCCTGGGAGGGGAGACCCAGAGCGAGAGGGTACTGTGATGAGCAGAACCCCTGGGCAAAGGGCACCGGGGTCTGGTAGAGACACAGGGGCCAGCGGCAGGTAAGCCACCGGCCTGCAGAGGGCGCTCTGGGCTGGAAAGAGCTAATTCCCGAGATGACCAGCAGGAGGCACCATGCCAGTGAGTCATTGCCCTGCCACAGCCCCTTTAAAATCTATGAAGTTTAGCACAGTATATCACAGACCTTTTATCATTTTCTTCTTTAGTTACTTCTTTTAGTATAAATTACCCGGTTACTGGTAGCTGATTGGCTAACCTAAGCTATGGGTCTGTGCTACCAGCCTTTCAGTCTGTGGTTAACCAGTCTGTGGTCACTGAAATGGTGATGACAGCCAAAATAATTTCCAGGGGGCCACATGCAGTATCTATAGAAAGCTGAACAGGAGCTTGTTCCTGGCTGTGTTCAACTTCCAAATTCCCTGGAGCAGAAGTCTAAAGATTCTACTTGAAAAGACGGATTGTTGTCACATTGGAATCCAGCCCCTCAGACCCAGGCCCTTCTGGTGGTAGGTGGGTACGGTGGAGGTGGAAGGGAGGAGAGGGAGACCTTCTTTCAGCCTCATATCACAGTTTTCCATCTAAAACAACACCAATTTCACTGGGGGTTGGGAAGATGGAAATATTCTACGTGATACCATAAAACAAAGTCTGATATTTGGCCTTGGCATTAATTATTATTGCTGCTATTATTATCAAAGAGAGAGCTAGTGCACTAACTTTGTATGGCACTTCACAGAGATTAGAAAGACATGGGCCTGAAGAATCCATACTCACCAAAGAACAAACTGATAACAGGCTCAGGAGGTGGGTAATTAATGTAAACCAGCTCTATCAAGTGAATCAGTTCTGCAGTAAAACAAACTGTCCTAGCTACCATCCCGCCACCCATTCCCCCTTCAAGTCCCCTCCTCAAAATGCACTTCCTCCAGGACACGTACAAATCCTAGTGCTTACCTCATACAATCGTTCATTTAGAAAAAACACACACACAAAATAAAAACAAGCAATTAACAAGGCACATACCAAACTCCTCCACTCCGTCTCTTGTTCTTTGTTGTATTCCACCTCCTGTCCTTTGTCTATATGTTGCCTTTTTGGGGTTCAATCCTGAAAGCACTAAGGAATGTGGCCCAATGGGACTACTCACAGTAGTAAGCATTACACTTAGTAGTAAGTGTCTGCAGAACTGGATCTCTAATTGTAAACTCCTTGGGACAGGACATGTGTTCCCTTATTTGGCTATAAAGTGACTAGCACACATTTGGTGCTATAGAAATAATAATGAATAACGTGTCTGGCATGGGAACTCTGCAGAATCTTTTTAAAAGATAGTTTAAGTCCTGGATGGTGAGTGCGGGAGAACTAACCTTTGCTGAGGTGCTTGGGTCATTCTTCCCCCAGAAGCAGAGAGATGAGGTGGGTGAGGTAATATCTTTTATTGAACCAACTTCTGTTGGTGAGAGACAAGCTTCTGAGCTTGCGCAGAGCTCTTCCGCAGGTCTGAGAAATGTACTCTGAGAATCACAGCTAAATACAAGGTGGAACAGATAGTTTAGCATAAGCAGTTCACTCATTTTCAAGGTGAGGTGGCCTGTTAACACCTCTCCAGTCATTGAAGGGAGGAGGAGGAGGAGAAAAAAAAATTGGAGGGGCCAGCCCAGCTACAGCATCACTACATATGCCCAGAATTAGTCACTTTAAAGAATGTGGCAAATCTCGTGCAGTCTTCTCTTCTGTACTTTGGAGCACCTGGCTCTTAATTTCACAACAGTCCATAAAACAAATCTTCCCGAAAGACAGACAGTTTTCTTCACGAGAGGGAGAATCTACCACTCCCCTTAGTAGTTTGTTCCTTGAGGTTAAATATTAGTGCCTTATTTCTCATTTAAATGGGTATGGCTTTGACTTCCACCCACTGGTTCTTGTGTTGCCTTTCGCTGCTAGATTAAAGAGCCATTTGGTACCCAGTGTTTTCTGCCGGTGGAGGTACTTATACACAGTAATAAATCCTCTTTTTGATAAGTGTCTCCAGTGTCTCACTATACAGCTTTTTTTTTCCAGCCCTCAGATCATTTTTATGGCTCTTCCCTGCATCATCTCCAAGTTTTTGACAGAATTTGGACTTAATGTGACTTACCTTTTCTTAATTCACCTTGTTACTCCTCGCTACATCTTCCTTGAGCCATAATAAACCATTCCTCTCCTGCATTGGTATTTATACCCTTAAATGGATGGTTTTCATATCCTCCCTTGGGGGCCTGAACCTGTAAACACTCAATACCATGCACAGTGCTTGCATTAGGTGTTGCCCCATTGACTTCCAGGAGGAAGCTCTACTGTCAGTAGGGTTGGCAGGAACACGCTCTTTGAGTTTCAGCCTGCTCCCAATGGGTATGTCTACACCGCAGCTGGGAGTAAGCCTCACAGCCCTGGTAATCTGGACTCATGCTAGTTTAGCTCAAGATAACACACTAAAAAATAGCAGTGTGGACGTTGCCGTTCCAGCTGAGACTTGGGCTAGCCACCTGAGCTCAGACCGGGGAGCTGGGTGAGTTTGAGAGCCTGAGCTGCCTGCCAAGCCCAATGTCCACAGTAAAAACAATGAGGAGTCCTTCTGGCACCTTAGAGACTTAGGGTATGTCTACACTTACCATTTAAAGCACAAAAAGTCCCTTTTTTGTGCTAAAACCGCAGGAGCGTCTACACTTGTTAATGACTTTTTGCGGTAAAACTCAGAAGTTTCACCGCAAAAAGAAAACCACCTTCATGGGAGGCATACAGCTCTTACTGCTGTTTGTTTGGTTTTTTTGCACTGCTGTGAAAGTGAAGACATGTTCTAGCAGACACCTTTTGGCATCCGCAGGATATCCCACAGCTCCAAAAGCAACCGCTCTGGCCAGCATATCCGCAGCGCTGACGCACGGACGTCCACCCCTCCCCGTGTAAGCCCCGGGAAGTTTGAAGCTCCCTTTCCCTTTGTGTGTAGATGTGGCGGGGAAAGCAGGCAGACAGCAGGAAGTTTTTCTAAAAATGCCACGGAAGAAATAAGGAAGTAACGGGGCTCCTGAGACATGAAGCAGGGAGGCACGGGGCACTGAGCAGGGACCCAGAATGCCTTCCACTCACCACCACCCCTTCCCACAAGACCTACCGAGAGAGCTGCACTGTGGGGTAGCTGACCTACAGAGCTGCTCTCATCGGGTATAAACACTCTCTGACGCCGGAGGAACTGAGTGAGTACCCAAAGCAGCACTTTTCTTTCACCAGTTCCCTATCACCAGTGAAACTTATAGTGCAAAAACCCTGTAAGGGTAGACATACGCTTAGGCCTTCTCTACACTACCAAGTTCTGTCACCAAAAACTGCCTTTTGGCGACAAAACAGCAAGAGCGCACACACTACCATGGGACTTTTGTCGTGAAAAACGCCCAGTTTTGGCAGCCAAAAACGTCCACCCCATGAGGGACTTTTCTCTTTTCCCCTCCCTTTATTGTTGACAAAGAGCCAGTGTAGACATTGCTGATTGTTTTGTCGACAGAACTGGCTTCCGCCAGTATCCCACAATGCCTGCCCTGATTGCTCTGCTCAGTGTTTTGGTCTCTGCTGCCCCGCAGGCATGCACCCCTCCCCTTTCAAAGCTCCGGGAAGTATCTGTGTGCTGCTCCCTTTGGGGAACAAAGAGTAAATCACTGGAGTGCTCCGGTTCCGTCCAGCACTAGGGACCCAGCAGCAGGCAGACTGCTGCTGCAGGGGGAGGGGGACAGGCTGCCGTTCCTCAGCATGGAGAGCTCACAGAGCTGCTCATGATGCTGCTCTTGGCAGCGGAGGGGGCTGTGGGAGAACTCGGAGAGAATCCCAAGATGCGCAATGATCAGCTCGTCCTTCCCACAACACTGCACTGTGGGATACATCCCCATGGTGCATTGCTCACCCTGTCAATGATGGTGTCCTCAGTGTGGACATGATCGGTCGACAGAGGGAGCAAGCGTGAACCCCCTTTGGCAATTTTTGTTTTGTCAACTTTTGGGTGTCGACCTAAGTTTTGTCAACTAAACTTGGTGGTGTGGACAAGCCCTAACAAATTTATTTGGGCATAAGCTTCCATGGGCGATAACCCACGTCATCCGATGCATGCAGTGGAAAATCCAGTAGGCAGGTATATGCCCAAATAAAACCTTATGCCCAAATAAATGTGTGAGTCTCTAAGGTGCCACAAGGACTCCTCGTTGATTGTTTTTGCTGATACAGACTAACGGCTGCCCCTCTGAAACAGTGTCCACAGTGCTATTTTCAGCGAGTTAGCACAAGTCTGTCGACCCGGGCTGGGAGGCTTGCGCCCAGCTGCAGCGTAAGCATCTCCATTGAGGTCAATGGCAAAACTCCCATTGATTTCAGTGGAGCAGGATCAAGCCCTGAGTCACCATTTAGGCAGCCTCGGCATAGCTAGCTCTTTTACTACAGAAGGGGTGTGGGATGGAGGCTTGAGCGTATATACAGCAGAGAGTCTGAGCTGAGAGCCTTCCCCGGTGAGTCAACGGCAAAACGCCTGTTGACTTCAGCAGGGCGGAATTTCATCCCTGAATTTTATGCCAGCTTAATTATTGACTAGCTGTTGTTGGGCCACAGATAAATCCATTCACCTCAGCACCTCTGTCTGCAAACTGGGGATAATAATGCTATGACCCTGCCTCATAGGGATGTTATGAAGATTAATTAGTGAATGTTTGTACGGTGCTTTGAACATGGCACAGGAGTTACCCTTAAAGCACTCCAGTTGCACCTTATATAAGGTTATCTCAGTGTTTGCCATATCAAGAACCGGAATACTGTAGATCCCGAGCTAACATTATCTAATTAGCTAAGGCAACTGAAAAGTTTTAAGGGTCATCACTGGAAGGGGAGGCTATTCTGGATCTTTCCTCATATGGTTAACACATTTTGTTCCTATTTTCTGCTTTCCCTCCACATGATTTCTGTTATTTCTGCTGTTGCAGTAACTGGAATAAAATACAGTATTCCAGGTATGGCCCCTTGAAGCCGTTTACAGAGAATCTCTCAGCAATGCCTCTGCTCTGCAATGCCTCTGCACGTGTTGCCCATAGCTGCAACAGCGTTTTATTTTTTGTGACCTAGCAAAGCACCTAAACACATGGTCAAATTTAAGCATGTTAGTAATAATGCCCTTCCTATTCAGTAAAACACTTCAGCACATGCTTAATTCATCCACATACATGACCTGTTATCACATGGGAATAAAGCACACACTTAAAATTAATCATGTGAATAAGTGCATTGCTGAATCAGGGCCATACTGCATGGTATCCTTATAAATAGCACTGCAGCATTCTACAGTAATGATCCAAAGTACGACAGCTGATAATAAAGATGCTGCCAGGGGCAGCTCTACCTTTTTGGCCGCCCCAAGCAGTCATGCACGAGAGGCGCCCCGGAGCCGCAGACCTCCCGCGGGCATGACTGCGGAGGGTCCGCTGGTCGCGCGGCTCGGCTGGACCTCCCGCAGCTGCGGACGATTCGCAGGTCCGGCGGCTCCGCTTGAGCTGCCGCAGTGATGCCTGCGGGAGGTCCAGCCGAGCCGCAGGACCAGCGAACCCTCCGTAGTCATGCCTGCGGGAGGTCCACTGGAGCCGGGGGACGAGCGCCCCCTCCGCAGTCATGTCTGCGGCAGGTCCGGTCATCCCGGGGCTCTGGTGGACCTCCCGCAGGCATGACTGCGGCAGGTCCGCCAGCCCAGCCTGCCGCCCCCCCGGGAAAGGGCCGCCCCACGCGCGTGCTTGCCGCGCTGGGGTCTGGAGCCGGCCCTGGATGCTGCAATGGTTCTGGCTATCAGTGTAGAATACAGGAGTATATTTTTATAAGGCCACTCATCTAAAATCATGGATTGTCTCAGGGTAGATAGCACAATCTTTAAAAAGTTGGTTCCTTTTACACGTTTTCTTTTCTTAAAAAAAACAAAACAACCCACCCTAAACCCCAAATTTTAAGGGACAGCATCAATTTAAAATCACATCTCGCTGAACATGTTTTGTCTACTCTTATTATAAGTAATATCTAAAACCACTAAAACTTATTAGAAAGGAAAAAAACATTTTTTTCTGTTGGTTTAATTTGTGTATTCGACAACATTTTGTGTCTGGGGAGTGTCACAGTTTCCTTACTATGAGAGTCTGAAGCTGCAAACACACAGGAGAGTAACTTTACTCACAAATAGCCTCATTGAAGTCAGTGCGACTACTCATGTGAATAAGACTTGATGTTGCAATATGGGGTCAAAGGGAGAATATGGAGCTCATTTATGATCAGGCCCTCAGCTGGTTTTCCCTGTAGTTTGGATGAATCATTCACACAAACCACAGGGCGAAGAAAAACATTTTAAAAACAGGCAAACATGATGGTAAAACCACAAATACTGGCAGAGGGTACCTGAAACCATTTGTTTTTAACTGACTAGATTTCGAGTTGGTGTCTCTTTAGGTCCCAATCCAGCAAATCACTTAAGTATGTGCTTAATTTTAAGCACATGAGTAGTCTCATTAAAGTCATTGGAACTACTCACCTGTTTAAAGTTAAGCATGTGGTTAAGTGCTTTGCTAGACTGAGGTCTGTATCATCATCTATATTCTGTACAAAGCAACAAAGAGGTGCCACAGGACTCTGTCGCTTTTTACAGATCCAGACTAACACGGCTCCCCCTCTGACACTTGACATCTGTATTCTGCAATCCTCAAACAATTTTATTCCCTTCATTGCACAAACTATTTTTGTATTTCTCTTTTTGGGTATGTGCAAAGTTTGTCCTGGGCACAAGATATTGTTTTCTAGTTTGAACTGCTTCAAAACATCTTATTTTTAAATAGTGATCTCAGACACACACCCAAGTGACATATATTTATCTTTTCTGGCTTCAAGTTTTTTATTACAGCTTGCTACATTTTGAGCTCCAAACGGTGAGAATGAAAATGTAGCTTTTTTCCCCCTGTGGTGGCGAAAGTCTGTGTAAAACCCTTGTATTAAAAAAAAAAAAGACAATGGTAGCGGTTGCTAACATTCACACTCTTGGAATGGTGACATTCCCTGCTGTAGTTGAGATTAATACACAGTAGTGCTGAGATATCTGTATTGTTTCACTGAACAAAGATGTCTGGCTTTGTTCTCTCTCTCTCTATATATATATATATACACACACACACACATATATACACACACAGTTTTTTAAAGTTACAGGTTGTTAAATAAAGATGGTTATTCGTATATAATTATTAGAATTTAAAAAATGCAAACATTCATACTGAATATTATTCTCAAGGAATAATTCACCCAGCTCTAAAAATCAGTCATGAAGTTTAAAAACACTTAAATCAAACATACTCAGTGATGTCACTATGGAGATGGGCTTAAGCCCTAATATTTGGATTTGGACCTGTGTCTGGGTTTCAGATTTCTGCAAAGTTGAAGGGTGTTCAGATCTGGAGTGTTGGTTGAAGTCCATATCTAGCCATAACATTGTAAGAGAATGGGCCAAACTCCTCTCTGGTTTAACTCCATTGTCTTACTTATGTTACACCATGAATCTAGCTCAATAAAACTAACATCTAGGAAACAAACAAACTTGGAGTCTATATCATACATTAAGTACTAAAACCAAATTAAATTCTGATTCCAAGTTTGTTTTAAACAGACTCCAATAGTGGTTATGTGTTCCACATGCTCTATAGTGACCCTCCTCAGATAGTGCATTTTTCCTGGACAATATCCCGTATGGATTGGCCATATTGAGTCTTACCCTTCCCTTCAGCCTTGGATGGTTATTTCTTTCAGGCAAGGAGGGTGTCTGCTTCCCCCTTATCTGGTTTATTTTAACATTCCTTTCTAATCCAGTTTGGCGGGGGAGGAGGTAGCATTTCACAATAACCCATTGGCCCTTATCTTTCCAGAGATTATTCCTTGGCTGGCAGCATTCCTGAGAAGAATTATGTGGTGTCAGTCAGACACCTCATTAGCATCTCAAACTTTTGGAAGGAATTTTCATTACATTTCTGATCCTAGCTAAAAAGTGGTGTCATAACCCATCCATTCATGTCTTGGAGCCTAGATTCAATAGCATGTCACTGATGTACATTTTTTTGCTCCTTATCCTTAATTAACTTCACAGCTATCAGGAAAGCACCAGCCACCCCACGCTGCATGACTCCCCCTCTTTAGCTCTGAAGTTTTAAGTGCAAGACTTATTTGTACCATTTGAAAAAGGGATAGTGCCCTAATTTCCCATAGAAACTAAACATGGGGAAAGTATATCAGGTTATCCAATCCATCCCATGGCCACTGCAGGATTCTTCCCTATTTTCTAGTTCTTTGTCCAGCAAGGAGTGATGGACTCACAATGGACAGTTTCTCTGGGAAGACAAGCAGCCACATTCTACACACCCTGAAGCCTCTTAATTGCTTCCACCTTCAGCCTTAGCAACAGTGAATTACCGTAATCCATAGCCAGAGAGTTTAAGGCCAGGAGAACTGACAGATCACCGAGATCATCCACTCTGGTTGGTGACAGCTTTAGCGTCATTGGCATCTTGTTGGTAGTGGATCCTCTGATATCTCACTACTTGTCTGATGTCGATGTTGAAGAGGAGGGGAGTACAGCATGTATCCTTGTAGGTCTCTGGAGGTGAGGGCCTATCAGGAAAAGGAAAGGTTGCCCATTGCCACTCTGTGGGTTCTGATGGAGAAGAATGATTGGAGCCAATGGAATGCTGTGCTGTCTATTCCAGCTATTTCATGCAGGCAGGACTTTTATACCCTGTGATCCACTGGGTCAGATGATGCTGAGAGGTTAAGTAGTACAAGCAGTGACATATGTCCTGTACTGATTGCCATGAGGAGGTTATCCAGCAGTTCTACAAGGGCTCACTCTGTGTTACTTCCCTCTCTGAAGTTTGATTGTGAAGCAACCAGGATGTCAGCAGGGATCATAAGTTGTTGGAGCTTAGTTTTAACCACTTTCTAAATGATTTTTAAGCATTTTGTTATTTATTATTAATTGTTGTTGTTATTATGGATTGGGAAGTTGGAGATCGGGGAATAGCTGGAGAGATTTTCCAGCTAGAGTGTTGGTTTCTGAGAGTGGGACTCCTGTGCTTTACAGGGAGGTTGGCAGGTTCGCGTTTCTGAAGGAAGCACTGATACGCAGATGCTGCTCACAAATGAATTGGCTTTTTTCACATACTACATCGTTTTCCAAATTGAGTCTCATTTTATTATTTTGTGGCCATATTTCTAACCTCGCTAGAGCCTTTCATTCTGTGTGTCCATCCTTGCTGCTGTTCTTAACACGTCCTCATTTAGTATTGTCTGCAAATGTTAACTCCCTCTTCCAGCTCATTATGAAAAAATGGTGAATAAAACTGGGCCTATCACAGAAAACCTTGACACTAGAAGGCTCATTTTCTCAAACCCTTCTCCAGTTCCCCTTTCACTTTGATTTTCCTAGTCAAGATGGCTCTGACAACAAAGAATCAAGTAAACACATACTAGGACCAGCTAACATACATCCACGTGTTTCAAAATGAACGAATAGGAAAATTAATGAGTCTTTTCAAGAATTCACTAATTCATGATTCATTCATAAAATATGGAAAAAGGGAAAACATAATTCCATTGAGCCTTGTAAAATTCTACTCATTCACTCATCCAGGGCAAGTAATTTTTTAGATAGGCAAATAAAGCATCATGGGGTTTTTTTCATTAGCATCAATCATCCTGGCAAAGGGCAGGTAAGCAACTCTTGTGCTTGGTCTGGTACATTTTCATGACAGTTTTGGGAGGCTGTTTCCACTATTAATTCTATTAATTATGTATTTATTAGTAGTATATAGAGACAAACAATGTGGTCTAGTGGCTTGTGCCCTGGAGTGGGACTCAGGAGATCTGGATTCTAGTCCCAGGTCTGCCCCTAGCCTGCTGGGTGACCTTGGGCAAGTCGCTTCATTTTACATGCCTCAGTTTCCCCATCTGTAAAATAGTGATAATGATACTGAGCTCCTTGTAAAGTGCTTTGAGATCTACTGATGAAAAATGCTTGGTATTATTATTATAATAGAGTGCAACCGGGTTATAAGTATCAGTTATGTGGCAAGCCACTATATATGTGATCTATCTATATTCATGGATATCTAGTGCATGTGTTGTACAATGTACCCTCTGCCCCCCACAGCAGGAGGTCTCAGCACTGACTGAGCTGGGAGCATGTAGCCGGCAAGCAGAGAGGAGGTTTCTGGACTGTAATCCTGTTCTATGTTCTTTACAGAACAAAGCCTTGTTCCTGGTGGTTTGTCTGAGTGGGTCTGACACACAATCCAGAGCGCACAAAGGAGACTCAGGTCCAGTTTCCCAAAGTTGTGTAAAGTCGCAAGGCAGACTTCCCCAATCTTGAACAACCTCATACTGGGCCAGTGAACAGGAGAGGGGGTATCTAGGCAGCAATAGAACAGTTAAGAAAAGTGTCAGTTGTTTAGGAATGGACCATGTCTCTGCTCTTCTCCATAGATTTGTTTGGAGAAGGAACCATCTTGCTAGCTCTTCTTCTGTAGTAGGCTGACCAGGACCAGATAGCAAGTGTCAAACATTGGGACAGGAGGTGGGGGGTAATAGGTGCCTATGTGAGAAAAAGACCCCAAAATCGAGACTGTCCCTATAAAATCGGGACATCTGGTCACCCTATTCTGTAGCCACAGGATAGACCTGGTCAAAAAGATGTGTCTTGTATTGTATTATAAAAGACGTGAGATGCTAGTTCTTCCCAGTTTCCAATGGTGGGAGAACACCTGGACAACTGGAAAGTTATCCTGGCTTCTGGTAGGGGCAGTCATGGTTAAGACAAAGATCAGTCAATGGGGCTCTGTCCATTGACTTCAAAGGGCATTGGATTGAGGCCTCAAAAACCGGCTGGAGTTCTGTGTTCATATCACTGGCATGACAGATAAGTGAAAATCAGCAGATATTGTTGTAATGATGCTGGCTTTGGTGGGACCTAAATGAGGGTGTCAATTGAGGACAAATTGCTTAAAGCAGGGCAGGTACAGCCCAAGGCTTGGGTTTTTCCCAAGGCAAACCAAACAACCAGAGAGGACTTTGGTTTTACCCCACTGGCTAACCACAAGTCACACGAGCAATTCCCTTAGACACTCCAGTTTCCCAGTATCGCCAGCAGTGCCACTCGTTATGGGGATGAATGGTTATGAAAACCAATGTCCCACTAAAAGAAAAAGGGATCTCCTGGTCCCAAAGGACCAAGCCCCAGACCCAGGTCAACATATACAAGATCTTACCCACAAATCACGTTGTTACCAATCCTTTAGAATCTAAAATCTAAAGGTTTATTTATAAAAGGAAAAAGATACAGATGAGAGCTGGAATTGGTTAAATAGAAACAATTACATACAGTAATGGCAAAGTTCTTAGTTCAGGCTTGTAGCAGTAATGGAATAAACTGCAGGTTCAAATTAAGTCTCTGGAGTTCATCCCCTGCTGGGATGGGTCATTTAGTCCTTTGTTCAAAGTTTAGCAGTGTAGCAAAGTCCCTCCAGAGGCAAGAAGCAGGACTGAAGACAAGATGGAGATGAGGCAACAGCCTTTTATAATCTCTTCCAGGTGTAAGAACACCTCTTTTTCCTTACTGTGGAAAATTACAACAAAATGGAGTTTGGAGTCACATGGGCAAGTCACATGTCCATGCATGACTCAGTTTGCAGACCGATGCAATTGTTCACATTAGTTTGAACGTTTCCAGGAAAACTCAGATGTGGATTGGCGTCTCACAAAATCCACTATCAGTTAAGTGTTTCTTGATTGAGCACTTAATTTGCAGAATCAAAATACATTGATATACAAGTTCACAGCCAATATTCATAACTTTAACTACAAAAATTATACACACGCACACACACAGACAGCATAATCATAATTAGCAAATCATAACCTTTCCATAGACACCTTACACGACAACCTTTGTATAATATTTGCTGCAAATATATGACAATAGTCGCAACCATGCTTTATACGGTCACTGGTTATGCCAGTAACGTCACAATTGTATATTAAGAATTTCTTTAGAGCAATTGACAAGGTTTCACATCAGAGATGTCCAGCCCAGGTAAGGAAGTATGGATGTCCATAGCAGGTCCTGCTGGTATTCTGTCATCTCTTCTTTCCTTTACAGGACACTCATAGCTTCATTTTACTTGCTCGGTGACAGAGCAGCAGATGAGCACTTCCTTGGATTTACTCATTATTCAAAACTAGCTAACAAATTGATTTTGTGATTAATTTTTTGGGGCAACTTTTTGGTTTGATTGTGAGCAGTTCTTTGCAAGAGTTCCATATGCATCGTTTACTATGCGAGATGTGTCAGCTAGTTGTGGTTGCTCAGATGAGTCATGTGGTATTGTTTCTATTTCCTAATTGGAGAAGTGCATAAGCCCTTTCAGCACAAATACTTGCATGTCTATATTTAACATCTGGTTTCTGCATAAACGCTTACATGTGACTTTGAAATTCTCATTGGATGAACACTGTGTCAGCACAACTCAAGTGAATGAGCATTCATGGAGAGCAAACACAACAGAAGCACAAGTAAATTTTCCATGACTTCAAGTGAACATGTGTTTATAAAGCACCTGGTCCATAACTAGAGCTGTTAGGCACTACAGTAATACAAATAATAAACAATTATAATAAGGCAGCTTTTTGCGGTATTTACTGAGCTCTAACTAGAAACTTTGATCTCATACTGCAGCATCCAGAATTCTCAAGAAAGAGACCTTGGAGTCATTGTGGATAGTTCTCCGAAAACATCCACTCGATGTGCAGCGGCAGTCAAAAAAGTGAACAGAATGCTGGGAATTATTAAGGAAGGGACAGATAATAGGACAGAAAATATCATGTTGCCTCTATATAAATCTACGGTACGCCCACATCCTGAATACTGTGTGCAGATGTGGTCGCTCCATCGCAAAAAAAATATATTGGAATTGGAAAAGGTCTAGAAAAAGGCAACAAAAATTATTAGGGATATGGCACGGCTTCCGTATGAGGAGAGATTAATAAGACTGGGACTTTTCAGCTTGGAAAAGAGATGGCTAAGGGCAGTGGCGGATTAACAAATTTGGCGCCCCTAGGCCTTCAAAAAATTGCCCCCCCCCCTGCCAGCTCACCTCTGCTCCCCCGTGGTAAGCCTAGGAGGGAGGGGGGAGAAGGGGAATTGTGGTGCGCTTGGGGGATGGCAGCGGTGGCGTGGAGGTGAGCTGGGGCAGAGAGCGGTTCCCTGCCCCCACCCCGACTCACTCCCCGCGCCCGCCGGCCCCAGCTCACCTTTGCTCCGCCTCCTCCGATCGCGCTGCTACTCGCTTCTCCCTCCCTCCCAGCGCTTTCACGCAGCGAGCCTGGGAGGGAGGGGGAGAAGGGAAGGGCGGCCCACCTGGGGAAGGAGGCGGGCCAGGGATTTGGGGAAGGGGCAGAGTTGGGGAGGGGTCACAAGTAAATTTGCCACCCCTGCAAATTTGCCACCCTAGGCCTAGGCCTTGTTGGCCTAGGCAATAATACGCTGCTGGCTAAGGGGAGATATGATTGAGGTCTATAAAATCATGACTGATGTAGATAAAGTAGATAAGGAAGTGTTGTTTACTACTTCTCATAACACAAGAACTAGGAGTCACTGAATTAAATTAATAGGCAGCAGGTTTAAAACAAAAGAAAGTATTTATTCTACACAACGCACAGTCAACCTGTGGAACTCCTTGCCAGTGGATGTTGTGAAGTCCAAGACCATAACAGGGTTCAAAAAAGAACTAGATAAGTTCATGGAGGATAGGTCCATCAGTGGCTATTAGCCAGGATGGGCAGGGATGGTGTCCCTAGTCTCTGTTTGCCAGAAGCTGAGAATGAGCAACAAGGGATTGATCACTTGGTGATTCCCTGTTCTGTTCATTCCCTCTGGGGCACCTGGCACTGTCGGAAGACAGGATACTGGGCTAGATGGACCTTAGGTCTGACCCAGTAGGGTCATTCTTATGTTCTTATGTTCCTGCCTACTATTGGCTAGGGATATTTGTCAACTGTGTTCAGGAATGCCTCCTACCCAATGTGTGTGTGGTATGTCGCTCGGTTACATTTCATTTGTCATGTTAAAGTTTACCATTCTGTTCTTTTTTGCTTTTATATGTTCAAAAAAATGTTTCAATGAGAAATTTTAAAGGTTATAAAGAAGTAACACACACGATGCTAGGAAGAACTCTTCCTTAAGAGCAAGAAACAAGGGGAATCATGGGTGGAAACATTTAATGTTGGAAAGGTGCTAAAAATGCAATGGCCCAGGGTTTTCTCTCTCTTTTGTTCCTAACACTGTTGAGCGGTGTTGAAGTACACTGTTAAAGAATTGCTACTTTGCTACTTTTCACCTCCGGGGTGGTTGAATTTCAGTTGAGGCAAGTGCTCCACATACATAGTAAGGCTTTGACTGTGGTGTTTCTAACCTCACGCGTTCATCTTCAGGTCTAAGTGATCTGTCAGATTATACTCGTAACCCTTCTGCCAGGTGGAGCCAGCAGCAACAAGGGCCAAGTTCAGTATCTGGGGGGTCTTCTTAACAGTATAGCACAGAACAGGCTCAAGCCCCCACCCAGTAATCTGGGAAAATTAACCACCCCCGCATGGTGGCTCTAAGGCCTTGGCTACACTTGAGAGTTACAGCGCTGGTGGTGGCTTTACAGTGCTGTAACTCACTCCCCGTCCACACTGGCAAGGCACACACAGCGCTGTATCTCCCTGGCTACAGCGCTGCTTGTACTCCACCTCAATGAGAGGAATAAAGAGTATAGCGCTGCTCCTGCAGCGCTGGGGTGCCAGTGTAAACAGGGAATAATCTTACTACGCTGTAACTGACCTCCGGAACCTTCCCATAATCCTTTTAAGTAAAGATAACTCTCTTTGTTTTGTTGTGAACTCTGGGCTCCGGGACCTGCTTATCAAAAAAACAAACACAGCTACTGTTTGCTGTGAATGAGTTCCCTTTGGAACGCCCACAGCTAATGTTTGCTTGAAGAGAGGGGGGAAGGAAGGGGCTTGAGGAGAGAAACAGCTCGGCGGGCAGGATGGGGGGGTCCGTTTCGGAGTGGCTGCTTATCTGGTCTGTGAGGAAAAAACAAAGAGGGCTATGTGCTTTCAGTGAGTGAGAGAGGGGTGGGGGAGGGAGTCAGAACTTGCAAGGCAGCTGCTGACAGAGTGTCGGCTCCAAAAATCCACTCTCTCTCTCCCTCACGCTCCCTGTCACACTCCACCCCACACCCCTCTTTTGAAAAAGCACGTTGCAGCCACTTGAAAGCTGGGATAGCTGCCCATAATGCACCGCTCCCAATGCCGCTGCAGATGATGCAAATGTGGCCACGACAGTGCGCTGGTAGCTGTCAGTGTGGCCAGACTGCAGCGCTTTCCCTACTCCGCTGTACGAAGACAGGTTTAACTCCCAGCGTTGTACAGCTGCAAGCGTAGCCAAACCCTAAGAGGCAATACCTCTTCTCTTGCAAGCACTGAGTCAGTGTATAGCAAAGAAAACTTCTAATAATAATAAAAAAGGAACCCAGCATTAATTGGGAAAATGCCACAAAGGTGATTTGCAAGCAAATAACCATGAGCAAAACACCCACCCCAGAGTCCCTTGGGCAGAGTCCTTCACTTCAGCGTCTCACCTTGTGGTGTGAAAGTCTGACAAACAAATGTTCCTTTAACATGCCACTCCCCTCCCCCTCCAAAGACCCAGAGTGCACAGATGCATTTGCATGAGTTCACCTCCCACCCCAGGGCAGGGGGAAGGCATCGAACACAGCCACAGCAGCTGCCACTGCACCCTTCACTCTGTCGCTGCCCGCTCCTGCCGCTGTACCAACGTCCACTTTACCGCTAGCTGCCATGCCATCAATCACTCTGCCGCTGCGCCATCACCCGCTGCGTTATTCAACTCTAGCCTCTGTGATGTCTCGAGGTCCCCCCACGGAACAGGGCTCTCAGTGATTTCAGCAGTTAATGCAGGAGCCTCACTACTAAGGCAGGTTAGCCAATCTTTTTCACTGGAGACATCCCTAGCCCCTGCTTAGTGAGTGCAGTTCAGCTGAGGGTGACCACCCACGATCATGGCATGCCAAACACAGTTCTGTTGGCCTCTACTCACGCAGCAAAGGTAACAACAATTTATTACCCCTGCACCCAGTACCAAAGTGATTTGCAATCCAATACCAGCCAAAGGTGGTCATTTGGGCAAAGCAGCTCCATCGTGCTGCTCACTTAGGCAGAGTGGGTGTGTCTATGCCAGTGGTCACCAGCTCGTCGATTGCGATCGACTGATTGATCCTGGAGACTCTCCCAGTCGATCACGATCTCCGGCCGCAGCGGTGCAGTGGGGCTGCCTGCCCCTGCCCCATGCCGCTCCTGGAAGTGGCCAGCACGCCCCCTTGGCCCTGCGGGGGGCGGGGGGAGGGCGGAAGGGGTCTCCGCATGCTGCTCCTGCCTGTAAGCACTGCCCCCACTGGCCGGGAACAGGGATCTGTGGTCAATGGGTGCTGCAGGGGCGGTGCCTCCAGAGAGGGGCAATGTGCCTGGCCTCCCCGCCCAGGGGCACATTGGCCCCTTCCGAGAGTGGCGTGGCCACGTGGTTCACTACTGGCTGGCGGGGGGTGGCCCGACTCGTAATAGGGAGGAGGTGCCAATGTGCCTGAGTGGGACCGGGTAGGCAGGGAGCCTGCCTTAGCCCTGCTGCGCCGCCGCCCGGGAGCCACCTGAGGTAAGTGCCCCCCAGCTGGACACCACACGCCAACCCCCAGCCCTGAGCTCCCTCCCAGAGCCAGCACCCCATATCCTCTCCTGCACCCCAACCCCCTGCCCCAGCCCAGAGCTCCCTCCCAGAGCCAGCACCCCATATCCTCTCCTGCACCCCAACCCCCTGCCCCAGCCCTGAGCTCCCTCCCAGAGCCAGCACCCCATGCCCCCTCCTGCACCCCAACCCCCTGCCCCAGCCCTGACTCCCCTCCCAGAGCCAGCACCCCATATCCTCTCCTGCACCCCAACCCCCTGCCCCAGCCCTGACTCCCCTCCCAGAGCCAGCACCCCATATCCTCTCCTGCACCCCAACCCCCTGCCCCAGCCCTGACTCCCCTCCCAGAGACAGCACCCCACATCCTCTCCTGCACCCCAACCCCCTGCCCCAGCCCTGAGCTCCCTCCCAGAGCCAGCACCCCATATCCCCTCCTGCACCCCAACCCCCTGCCCCAGCCCTGACTCCCCTCCCAGAGCCAGCACCCCATGCCCCCTCCTGCACCCCAACCCCCTGCCCCAGCCCTGACTCCCCTCCCAGAGCCAGCACCCCATGCCCCCTCCTGCACCCCAACCCCCTGCCCCAGCCCTGAGCTCCCTCCTGCACCCAAACTCTCTCCTAGAGCTTGCACCCCGCACCCCTGGAGCCACCTCCCACACTGTGAACCCCTCGGCCCCAGCCCAGAGCAAGGTATTTACGTGCCAGATATGCTAAACATTCATATGCCCCTTCATGCTTCGGCCACCATTCCAGAAGACATGCTTCCATGCTGGTGATGCTTGTTAAAAAAATAATGTGTTAATTAAATTTGTGACTGAACTCCTTGGAGAAGAATTGTATGTCTCCTGTTCTGTTTTACCCGCATTCTGCCATATATTTCATGTTATAGCAGTCTCGGATGATGACCCAGCACATGTTCGTTTTAAGAACATTTTCACAGCAGATGTGACAAAACGCAAAGAAGGTACCAATGTGAGATTTCTAAGGATAGATACAGCACTCAACCCAAGGTTTAAGAATCTGAAGTGCCATCCAAAATCTGAGAGGGACAAGGGGTGGAGAAGTCTTAAAAGAACAACACTCTGATGTGGAAACTATAGAACCCAAACCACCAAAAAAGAAAAATCAACCTTCTGCTGGTCACATCTGACTCAGATGATGAAAATGAACATGCGTTGGTCCACTCTGCTTTGAACTGTTATCGAGCAAAACCGGTCATCAGCATGGACGCATGTATTCTGGACTGGAATGGTGGTTGAAGCATGAAGGGACACATAAATCTTTAGCGCATCTGGCACGTAAATATCTTGTGATGCCGCCTACAACAGTGCCATGCGAATGCCTGTTCTCATTTTCAGATGACATTGTAAACAAGACATGGGCAGCATTAGCTCCTGCAAATTGTAACCAAACTTGTTTGTCTGAGCGACTGGCTGAAGTAGGACTGAGTGGACGTGTAGGTTCTAAAGTTTTACATTGTTTTATTTTTGAATGCAGTTATTTTTTGTACATAATTCTACATTTGTAAGTTCAACTTTCATTATAAAAAGATTGCACTACAGTACTTGTATGAGGTGAATTGAAAAATACTATTTCTTTTGTTATTTACAATGCAAATATTTGTAATCAACAATAAATATAAAGCGAGCACTGTACACTTTGTATTCTGTGTTGTAATTGAAATCAATATATTTGAAAAATGTAGAAAACATCCAAAAATATTTAAATAAATGCTATTCTATTATTAACATTGTGATTAATCACACGATTAATTGCGGTTAATTTTTTTAATTGCTCGACAGCCCTATTTTAAACTCCTTTACCGTATCTGTTTTGACTGGAATGTGTGTAAGCTCATCCATCTTCATGAGCAGGGTTTATAAACTCTGCTAAACTTATGAAGAAGTTCATCAAAGGCCCCCAAATTTATGAAGCAATGTATAAACCCCAGTGAGATCTCCTTCTCTCTTTTCTCTCTCTCTCTCTATATAGCTTTTCTAAAACGATTGCACTAGTCACACAGAGGGCAAATTAATAAAACGGATTTGGAGTTCCTAGACAAAGTCAATTTTTAAATAACGATGTCCCAAACATTTTTTAAATGTTAAGTGACTTTCAAAACAGAAAAAAACAACATTCATTTTTCAGACTCTCAGATCTCTAAAACATCCTGTCCAATTAGCCAGAGATTTTCTCACATGTGTCCTTCTTGTGCAGGAAACCACACCGAGAAATGTGAGGTGAAAAGAAGAATACACTGAGGAAGTTGGGGCTAGAATTCATAACTGTGAGTTGTAACTTTAACCCTGAAGTCACTGCAGCAGCTCTATAACAGAAGGTGGGGATTCAGGAGGGCACGGTAAAAATCAGAAATTTGGGATTAGGATTAACAAAGAAAGGCAACCAAGATGGCATTGGCCTGTTCTTAAAATGTTTTATATTCTCTGCCCTGTTATGACTCAGCCCCTGGCAAAATTGTTGCCTTCTGAAATTACTCCTATCAAATTGCATATAAACGTTAGTTTATTTCTGTTTGGTTTTACTAAAACTACAAACCTTCTCTCAAAATCAAATGGTTTATATGAGACTCTAATATTGGTGTACTATCCAGAAACCAGATCTAGAATACAAACTAACTCTGTATGAACACTGAAGCATTCCTATTCACACAAGAAAGCGCTGACATTGTGTACCACTGTATCAAATGCTTTTACATCTTGATGTGTCCCTGCCAAATATAACAGATAATATTTACAGAGCCTTAGACACACTTCACTATTTAATCCTTCATGGCCTCATGTATACAGACATAAGGGTCACCAGTGCACTATGATGAATACATTTCTTCTAGATGGATCTCCACTTCATCACTGAGCTCTACGGAACGGAAACAAAAGAATCAGTTTAAGAATAAACCAACGAAAGGTATTTTATGGCAAACAAAGCCTGCCCTACAGGCAACAAGCAAGAGTGCATTGTTGTGTCTTCTTTCTAGTTACGGTGACCTGATAGCAAGTGTGAAAAATCGGGATGGGGTGGAGGGTAATAGGAGCAGGGGGAAGTCTTTGTTTGTGCTCTTTGTTTTGGGGGTTGTTCGCTCTTGGGACTAAGAGGGACCAGACATCAATCCAGGCTCTCCAAATCTTTCTGAATCAGTCTCTCATGTTTCAAACTTGTAAGTAATAGCCAGGCAAGGCGTGTTAGTCTTAATTTTGTTTTCTCAACTTGTAAATGTTCCTTTTTTGCTGAGAGGATTTTATCTCTGTTTGCTGTAACTTTGAACCTAAGGCTAGAGGGGGTTTCTCTGGGCTATAGGAATCTGATTACCCTGTAAAGTATTTTCCATCCTGATTTTACAGAGATAATTTTTACCTTTCTTTCTTTAATTAAAAGCTTTCTTTTTAAGAACCTGATTGATTTTTTCCTTGTGTTAAGATCCAAGGGGATTGGATCTGGACTCACCAGGAATTGGTGGGGGAAGGGAGGGGGGATGGTTAAATTCTCCTTGTGTTAAGATCCAAGGGGTTGGATCGGTGTTCACTAGGAACTTGGTGAAAAAGCCTCTCAAGGCTGCCCAGGGAGGGGAAGGTTTTGGGGGGACAGAAGTGATCCAGACACTGAAATTTCTGGATGGTGGCAGTGTTACCAGATCTAAGCTAGTAATTAAGCTTAGAAGTGTCCATGCAGGTCCCCACATCTGTACCCTAAAGTTCAGAGTGGGGGAGGAACCTTGACAGGAGCCTTTATAAGAAAAAGCCCCAAATATCAGGACTGTCCCTATAAAATCGGGACATCTGATCACCCTATTTCTAGTCCAAGCTTCAAGGGGCAAATTCTCAGAGTTGCCCACTCTCACAACTTGAATGTAATGCTTGCAGTAACTGGCGTTTTCTTAAAGCTCCACTTTTAAGTTATGTGAATATGTGAAAAACTTGGCGCTCTCTCTCTTTTTTTTTTTAAAAAAAAACAGTGTCTAGCCATGAAGTTGTGGAGAACCCCTTGACAATGTGAACCCTAAAGGCTCAAAAATGAGAAAGGAAAAAACAGTACTTTTAAAAAAACAAAAACAAAAAAGAACCTCCGTTTTTAGATCAATCTCATGGATTTTCAGGATCTGACTCATGATTTTCCAGTGGCTGGGCCTGGCCATACTGAAACTGATGACCTGCAAAGAGACAAGGTAGGAGAGAAATCCTTCCCCCAGGCCATGGAGAGGACTAGTCTCAGTGGCACAAGCAACTTCCCCCACTGTGCATGGGGATGGACCCAAGAATCCTCTAGTCTCCATCCCACCAGTACTGGCTTGCCTGCAGCCATTCAAAGACTCCCCCAAATTGCTGGGCCCCATGCTGAGCAGGGTTTGCAAATCCCCTTTGCATCCGCTCTACTGCTTGTGCAGCAGAAACACAAAGGTTTCTTCCACTCCTTTGGCAACATTAACACCTAAGTGCCTTGTGTTCATTCCTATTCCCTCACAGCCGGAATGAGTGGATTATGAGGAATTATATGTTCCATTCGATGAAGTGGGCTGTAGCCCACGAAATCTTATGCTCAAATAAATTTGTTAGTCACTAAGTGCCACAAGTACTCCTGTTCTTTTTGCGGATACAGACTAACTCTGAAAGCTTACATAACCAGCCTCACCAGTTAAAGAGGAGAGACTAGAGCTAGGCAAAGTTTTTTGATCAAAACTTTTTTCCCCCGCAGAAAAAATAATAATGCATATTTGGCAACACCAAAATGTTTTGGGAACTCATGTTGATTTTGCTGAATTGTTTATTTGGCAGGAAAAAACTGTTTCAACATTTGCAACACAAAACGGTGTGATTTTTCAGTTCAAGATGACTTTTTGTTCTTTAATTTTATTCTTTTATTTATTTATTGTTTAAAATTGGAAAGCAAAACATAAAAATGTTTTAAGGCAAAACAAAATATTTTGATTCAGGTCAAATGAAATGTTTAATTATTTTTAACCTTTCGATTGTTGAAAGTTTCATAAACAATATTTTTATCTAGGACAAGTGTCTGAAAAGAAGGCCACTCTGTGGCTAAAGAAATCAAACCCAGAAACATGGAGTTCCTTCCATCCTCTCTGTTACGATTTTCACATTTTACACGTGCAGTCTGTTTGCAGATGCCTCTTAGAACAAAGTATTATTTTGGGGCTGTGCAGAAATTCTAAATGGCTCATTCGGAGAGCTCTGGATTTAACATAAAAAAAACCCCAAACCCAGATTATCTCGCGTCTGATCTTTTGGAATTCCTGGATCCATTTTTACATATTCTGGCTTTAGAGATTTGTAAGGCAATGCTCCCCAGTAGAGTTCAAAACATCCCACTTTGGGTCTGATCCTTCTCTCACTGAAATAAGTGGAAGGCCTCCCACTGCACAGGACTGGACCCTCTGCCAGTAAGTTTAATACAGTCATTACGCTGGTCATATCCAGATCTGAATATGAAAACATAATATACTACAATATGTCCATTCATTTCAGATTCCAGGTTACTGGTAACAAAATATAAACACAAGCAGCAAGTATAACAAAAGAGCAGAATTTCAGGGGCTATGAAACACTCATCAGTTCTAGGACAGGATGAGAAACCAAACTGCATGGACGAGAATGATCTTGCAAAGAATTATCATCAGGGTGTAGATATTCTGACAGGTCTTCTGAGATCACAAATATGTTGTCACCTCTGGGCATGCCAATAAGATTCCACTTTACCAGGGCTTAAGTAGTCAATGTTCAGCAAGGGGACTGACCCCATATTCCCTTTCTGTCTTCTTCTTACCCACCCCACTGAATTTGATCCCTACTTAAATTGTTCAAAAAGCAATAAAACCACCCACAGACATCCAAGGATATTATTTATATAGGCTCAGAGTACATCTGAAAGTGGATCCTCTGCCTAAGGAGCTTTTAACTCAAGCAAGAGATACAACTATGTAGGAGTCAGTTGCAAACCTTACCAATATATAGACTCCCTCTATTCATAGCTCCATAGTGACATGACAAATCTAGAGGTCACGAAGTTGGTACCTACTGAAATTACATACACCTATACAGAAGCCTTTTTTGGGGTGGATGAGGGTTGACCTTGTCATTAATGTACTGCTTCCTCAGGGCTATTTGATTATCCCATCCATGTAATACATGACAGGCAAGCTTGCATTCTCCTGTTCAATTCCACAGGGCTTCTAAAGAATTTTCAAATATTTAAACAAATGTTTATCTATTATTTGTATTATCACAATTCTCAGGAGCCGTACTCACGGACTAGGATCCCCCAAATACAACAAAAAGATGAGGTGACTTTTGTGTGCACATCATGTGGAGTGGAACATTGCCCTAAACGTGACTTGATAAAGCTAAATCACAACAGCTCCTACACATGTTTAACATTCTTAGTGTTGAGTATTTAGAGTTAGGCAAAGTTTCCCTCTCTTCTGGCCTCCATTTCCCTCAAAAAGCAGGATCCTCTGGCCAGATCCTCAGCTGATAGAAATCAGCATAGCTCCATTGACTTTAAAATGAGGATCTGGCCTTCTGTGTCTTGACTGAAGCCCAAACGACCTTCACTTTGTTTCCTTCACACTCAAGACTCAGCTCTGATGCCACCTTCTTTCTAGCTATCCAAAGGCTGGCACTGCTGTCCATTGGTTTGGCTACAGGACGCACTGTTAAGTGACATGCTCCCTTCCCCAGTAAAACAAACACACTGTCCTGACAGTTCTACCAGCTCATGGAGAAAGTAAGATACTAGAACCAGGAATCAAATCTTCCTCTCCTGAACAAAGCAGTGCAAAACTCCACTTCTAGTAGGCCAGAATCATAGAAATTAGCAAAGGAAAGGATCCACTAGGTGCCCTAGTCTAACTGTTCTCAGAGACTATGATCTGCAGAGAATTTGCTGCGGTTGCTACATTGCATTAAGGAAAATAAAAAGTTATTATTTAAATGTATTGTAATGAACTGGCTATTGTGTATATACGTAGGGCTTCTGCTTTGGGGGTTTATTACTTTCATTTTGGGGGATTTATTTTTAGCAATTTTTGAGTTTTATGTCGCTGTCCATACATCAGTGGTTTTGGGAGGCTCTTTTTTGTATATACTGAAATGAATATATCGTGTCTTACACACATACTGTAATACTGTGTATTATATACATTACTCATTTACAATCGTACATACCGTAACGTTCCCTCGTGCCCTTTAATGTAGTTCTGTTTTGAACAGCACCATGTTAAAGTGCACTAAGGAACCTTTCGTGCGCACCAGCAGGGTCTGCATCAGTGGTTCTCAAACTACTGTACTGGTGACCCCTTTCACATAGCAAGCTCTGAGTGCGACCCCCCCTTATAAATTAAAAATACTTCTTTATATATTTAACACCATTATAAATGCTGGAGCCAAAGCAGGGTTTGGGGTGGAGGCTGACAGCTCGTGACCCCCCCTCCCTCCAAGTAGTAACCTCGTGACCCCCCAGTTTGAGAATCCCTGGTCTACATGGACCAATTAATGTGCAACACAGTGCGCTTGAGAAATCACATCTTCATCATCTGCATTTCTTCTCTGTGTAGAGAGGCCCTTAGCTGTGTTACCATGTTCTTAAGTACATACGTAAGCATTTTGAATCACTCTTCACACTCAGGGCTGGCTCCAGGCACCAGCCGAGCAAGCTTGTGCTTGGGGTGGCAGATTCCAAGGGGCGGAATTCTGTCCAATCCTTTTTTTTGGCTTCGCCGCTTCGGCCGCCCCTGCAGGATTTTTTCTTTTTGGTTCGCTGCTCTGGCCGCCCCGTAGGGGGCAGCAGCGCAGAGGAGGGGAGCGCCCTGCTGGGAGCGGTGCCAGGTCTGTAGCAAACCCGGGAGGGCAACCTGCGTCCTTCTCTGCCCACCGACCGGAGCGGCACGGAGCCCTCCCGGCAGGCAGCGTGGCGAGCGCCCTGCTGAAGGAAGCCCTGGCCGCCCCCCTTCTCTCTCTCGCCCCCGCTAGCCAGGACGCGCACTTTGCTGCCCAGTGTACATCTGCAGGGCTGGGAGACCCCTGCACCTGCGCTCCGGCCGCCCCGCAGGGGTTTTTTTGTTTGTTTTTCCCTTCGCCGCTCCGGCCGCCCCGCAGGTTTGGGGTTTGTTTGGTTTTTTCCCCTTCGCTGCTCTGGCCGCCCTGCAGGTTTTTGGGTTTTTTTCTAGTTTGTTTTTGTTTTGTTTTTTTTTGCTTGGGGCAGCAAAAAAGCCAGAGCCAGCCCTGTTCATACTTGTACATAAATACTCTGCACTTATTTGTACTACATACATGTTAAAGGCACTTAAAGCACAAAACCCTTTTTTAATCTGCAAGTATTTTTTTTCAAAATAGGTTTTTGAAACAATCACATCCCTCCTAACCGTCTCACACGCGCCCATGGTGTGGAGTGGAGTGAATACCATGAAGCCTGTCAACCTATGGATTTGGTACAGAATTTTCAAAGTCAAGAACCCAAAAAAATACTGATTGAAAGAATTGAACCAGGGTATGAACTGGAAGGATTCAGGACCGACACCAAACAATATGAGCAACAATATTTTCATAAGTTAGATAAAAGTTTCATACATCTATAACCCAGATCCCAGATGGCTGTTGTAATCACATTTTAAACTACAATACCGAGCAGACAGGAGAGAAGTGAAAAAGCATCGCATACTGACACCCAGCTTACATCTCAAAATAATACTAAGCTCACTAGTGAGTGGTTAATGATTCATTTGTTTCTTGTACAAATGTGGTATTACATATCGAGAGAGAAGATGCCTGTTTTATACAGCTTCTCTGAAAACAATTATAACAACAACAAAACTCTTTTGTGTTACCATAACAATCATGAATTCTTGGATTTGTGACACTGTCATAAGGGTAGCATCTGTAGATATGATAGTGAAGGAGAAAACTATTGAACTATGTTCTAAGTGGGGCTAAAGATAAGTGGTTTGTGATCAGTTTCCACATGTGCTTTTTTTTCGCCCATAACATGCTGTCACTATCTCCTTTTCAACCTGGACACAGCTTCTTTTTGCTGCGTTTAGGGGTTTTGAGGCAAATTCGACTCGCTGCCTTCCTCCATAAGAGACACACGTGAGCCTTCAAAGGCTGCAGCTATTGGCAGTAAAACTGATTTGCTGCAATGACATTTAGAAACTGCTCTTTGTCTACACTTACAGCTAAACCATGGCTAGCACTGATTCAGCTAAACCAGTTGCTGACAGCCAATTGCTGAAAGGTTACTATTTGGTAGCAAAGAAATGCCTGAAGTTGTTCATTGTGATCCTTAAGGCCTTGATTCAGGGCTTGGCTATACTTGCAAGTTAGAGCACATTAAAGCAGCCCCAGGCGCCCTAACTCCCGATGTGTCCACACGGGCAAGGCATGTAGAGCTCCTGGACTCTGCAGCTGGAGCGCGCCTGGTAATCCACCTCCACGAGAAGCATAAAGCTTGCTGTGCCCTGGCTGAAACCCCCCAGGCATCAGTGTGGATGAGGTGTTGCATTACTGCGCTGTGATTGGCCTCCGGAAATGTCCCATAATCCCCTGAAGTCAAGTGGCCATTCTTGCCATTGTTTTGAAATCAGCTACAGGCATGCGGATATCCCCTTTCAAAGCTCCGTTTCTGACAGCCAGCATGCTTATCTGCTCCAGGACAAAGCAAACCATTAGTGTGGAATGCTGCTGTTGTGAGTGGGAGGGGAGGGGGGGTCTGCTGCGGTCTGAACTTACAAGACAGCATGCTGACACACTGGCCCCCAAAACACACTGTCTCTCCCTACACATACACACAACACACTCCCTGTCACACTCCACCCCCCCCATTTGAAAAGCATGTTGCAGCCACTTGCATGCTGGGTTAGCTACCACAATGCACTGCTCTTTGTGGCGTTGCAAGAGCTGCTAATGTGGCCATGCCAGTGCGCTGGTAGCTGACAGTGTAAACACACGGCAGCATTTTCCCTGCTGCAGTCTCCAAAGGCTGGTTTAACTCCAGCACTCTACATCTGCGAGTGTAGCCATGCTCTCAGGAAAGCATTTAAGCAATTTTTTTGAATTGGGATGTTTT
The DNA here is from genome assembly GCF_020497125.1 of Mauremys mutica. NCBI lineage: Eukaryota > Metazoa > Chordata > Testudines > Geoemydidae > Mauremys > Mauremys mutica. The sequence goes on along the minus strand of NC_059081.1, from coordinate 5,208,834 downwards.
CTTGGATCCAGGCTTATAGATTTTTATCCCATTGTGACGCATGGCTAGAAAGGGTTAAGCATCCTGCAGAATAAATAACCCTCAAAAGACATGTGGGGAGATAATGTTTGTGGTTTTGTGTATTTACATCAATGTAACCAACAGTGCCTGTCTACGGTGTATTCTGATAATTCAGAGGTCAAAAGAAATCCTATCATTTAAATGAATTGTAAATAAGGGATATCTCTGTATTCATCTCTCTTTGAAACGTGTAGCAAATAGTCTGTGAATGGTGGAGGAACAAGCAAATGGCCTTACATTAATTCTATAGCTAAGTACCGGTAATGAACCTCCTTCAAAGTCAGGCTAATTACCTTTTGTTCCCAGAGGAACTCCAACTTGTCAAAAAGACATGAAATTGTATAAAAGATCCTTGAGTCCTGATTCTGTCATCTCAGATCTGCTTAGGCTTCATCAGGGGAAGTTTGAGTCACAAGACTGAGGTCCCAGTTATGCTGGTGTGGCTTGAATATGATATTTGGACATTGGACTATAAACTATGAACTATTTCTGAAAGAACTCTTTGCAACTACAAAGCTCATCATCTCTGCTATGAATTTGCACCTCAATGAATTGAACTCATGTCTGTATGTATATCAATCTTTTAACCATACTCTCTCTCTCTTATGTTTTTTAATAAATGTTAGTTTAGCTAATAAGAATTGGCTGTAGCACGTATTTGGGTAAGATCTGAAATGTTCATTACGCGGGGAGGTAACGTGTCCAGTCCTTTGGGATTGGTAGAACCTTTTCTTTTATACGATGAAATAAGATTTACAGAATTTTTCATCATATTTGACGTGGGTACCTGGATGGTGGCCTGAGGCTGGATCTCTTGAAGGGAACTGTGTTGTTTGGACTTCTGAGTAACCAGTAAGGTAATAAAGAAGCTGTTTTATGCTGGCCTGGTGAATCTAAGTATTGGAATATCCACCAGCTTTATGGGGATTGTCTGCTTCATTCTTTGCAGTTCACCCTAATTGAGTGACCACAGCTGGCTCCCCACTAGGAGCCCTGGTCACAGTGGCGTAGTCATGCTTGGATGCACATTACCATGGGTTAATTGGGTTTTTGGATCAGAACCACATGCGTGTCAAAATTTAATTTTGATATTGGAGAGTTTAAAGGTTAAGAGTCAGTTACAGTGAGTGACCCACGATCAAGATCCTGACAGAAAAAGCCTGGACAAATTGTGCTTACAGAGAGGGCTGTATTTTAAGCAGGAGGCCCCAGAACAGGAACTGAAAAATCTGTTAATTGCCAGTGATAAGGAAGCAGACCCCCGTGAAAATGCTTGCAGTGAGAAACCAGCAGCTAGAACTTGAACAAAAGCAAAAAATAACTGAGATGGAAGGAGAAGCTGCTGAAAGAGAACACCTGGGTTTTGAACAGGAACAAAAAATGGCAGATATTCGATTGCAGGAACTAGAAAGAAGCTAAGGCAAAAGTGGACAGACTTAAGCTCCAACTCAAGAGAATAAAGGAACAATAGGAACTGTATCATTCTGGAAAGCCAGCTCCTCTCAACAACAAAGATGGGGCTAGAATCTATCCAGTTTGTAACAATGTTGGTTTGTTGTTTGACTCTAAGCAGTTGTCTGTGTGTAACCAAAATTACCCCAACACTGGCACCTTTTATGTAAATGCTTTTAATGTGGGTTCAGGTGAAGGTAACCCCATAACTTGGGCAGAGAATGTAAAAGTCAATGGTAAAAACTGTTTAGGGCAAATTACAGCTTCTAACATCACTCTTGTTAAAACAGATTTTGTCAAAGAGGAAGGTTATTTACCAAATCAGAGTGTGAATATTGTAAGCCTCTATGAGTTTACTGTACGTGTGGCTTTAGCCAGAATCCATCTTGAATGGAATGGTGTTAAACATGGAGTTATAGCTGGTGTAAGGAAGTTATTGCCTAAGGATCTTTTGATTGGGGACGATATTAAAGCTTTGTTCAGTCAGGTTGACATAAGTCACAGGAAAGAAATAATCCTGAATCTGTGTCTACTAGGGGAAAGGATTTGTCTAGGGAGGGTTTCTCCGAATGTTTGTATGAGGAAGGTAGCTGTTTATCTGTGCAAAGAAGCAGTGCGTACGTGGAAAAAATTCCTAATTGTCTGTCTGGTATCTCAGAAGTGAATCAGGCATTAGATAAGGCTCAGGAAGATGTTTCTCTAGAGCAGATTAAAGTTAGTGATCAGGTTAAAGCCCTAACTGAGGAAGAAAAGGGTAAATTTTTTATGGTGATGGAATGTAGGCTAGTAAAGCTTGGGAAAGTAAGCCCGACTCAGGTAAAAGCGATGTGCTTAAGGTAGCTCTGTGTAATAAGGCACTATTTGTGGGGGGAAAGCAGTGTATCTGTTAAGGGAGGGGAAGGAAATGAACGTTTAGATGAGCATAGGCTGCCTTCTGAACTGATGGATTTGTCTAATCAGCAGTTTTGGAAGGCAAGGTTAGTGAAACATGAGTATCCCTATACCTTACCTGTTACCAGTGTGGAGAATTGTGACAGTGAAGGAAATGTTCCTGTGTCTGTTAGGGGTAATTACTTGCCCATGAAGGGAGCTACTCCAATCTCCAGGCAGCTGTCTGTGAATAGCCATGTGTGCTGCCACAAAGGAAAGGATATCCCAGGCTGTTTGTCTGTTAAGGGGAATGTTTCTCCAGCTCTTTTCTGTCTGTAAAGCAGACAGAAGAAGCCTCTTAGCCTATGATGGTTGAAAATTTATCAGTTGACCCAGAGTTGATTCTGGATACAACTAAAGCCCAGGAAGGAAGTGGTCCTGAATTTGTGTCTGCTAGGGATGATGGCATTGCAACTAGGTTGCATCCAGTTGATGTCATAAATAGCTCCCAGGGACCAAGCGATTCTGGTGCTTCTATTTTGCCTGTTGCTAGTGTGCTGCTGGGTAAAGATATGACAACCTTGTCTGATTGGGGTGATATCACAGCCAGGGCACAAGGAAAGCATGAAGGTGATTGGATGATGTTACCCACTGACAGTGTAGAAACATGTAACAAGGAAGAGAAAGCTTCTAATCTTGTGACTATGAAGTCTAGCGGTTTACCTGAAAGGGGGTTTTGTGAAAATCCTCCCGATGAGCCAGAGGTGGTTCTGGATGTATGTGAAACTCAGAAGGAGTTTGGTGATTTGTCTGTTGTGCCAAAGTTGGTTCTGGACATAAATAAAGCTCAGAAAGAACCTATTGCAGTGCATGACATTGCAGAAGGAAAGGAATTTCTTGGTGAAGTCTTTGAAAGGGAATTGTTTCCATTGACTCTTAATGGGCCATTTTTGATAGTAGTCTCTTTTCTGAGGAAAGTGTGTTGGTGCCTAGTGGCCAAAGTCTTTCAAATGAAAATGAATCCACTGAATTTGTTTTGAAAAAATCCAGTGTGGGTAGCTTTGAGGAGATTTCAGATGGAATAACAATTGTTAGGGAGTTTAGACAGCCCTATAAGCTTAACCAGCTTGTCGGGGAGACAATGGTGTTGGGACAGGACAGTTCATGTAAACAATCTGTATTTCTGGTTCAGAGGGAAGACTGGACAGCTGAATCTGCAGAGCAGGAGGACAGTTGTGCAGTTAACCTCTAGATACATACAGGGGATGGCAGGGAAACTCATCTCTAGATATTTTGGATATGACTTGTAGTCTCTTAGTGGACTTAACATCTGATCCCATGTGGAAGCAGGTTGATAGTGGAAGGACAAAAGAACCTTGAGTCTAACATTCTAGTGAAAATGGATGGTATCTCTTTAAGACAGAGTCCAGCCTTGGAATTGGTAATGCTTGAGTTGATGCAAATTACCTGACTGACTAGAAGAACAGGAGGACTTGTGGCACCTTAGAGACTAACAAATTTATTTCAACATAAGCTTTCTTGTTAGTCTCTAAGGCTATGGCTACACTTGCACTTCAAAGCGCTGCCACAGCAGCGCTTTGAAGCACTAAGTGTGGTCAAAGCGCCAGCGCTGGGAGAGAGCTCTCCCAGCGCTGTCCGTACTCCACCTCCCTGTGGGGAATAACGTACAGCGCTGGGAGCCGCGGCTTTGACCACACTGGCACTTTGCAGCGCCGTAATTTGCAGCGCTGGAGAGGGTGTGTTTTCACACCCTGCTGCAGCGCTGCAAATTTGCAAGTGTAGCCATGGCCTAAGTTCTCCCTTCCTGTACTCCTGTTCTTTTTGCGGATACAGACTAACACGGCTGCTACTCTGAAACCTGACTGACTAGGAGGAGAAAGATTTGCCCATAGCCATTAGCAAAGAGGACACACCCAGCCACTCAATGGATTCTGTTACACAAAAGAGTTCATATTTTGACCCTACTGACAGGGAGGAAGGGAAGGATTAAACCTTGCAAATAAAAGCCACGGGTTAACCCTAAAATACCAAAACCCAAGGAAGTGGTTAAACTGAAAGCCTATGTGAAGGAAGACCCTGAGGTCAAGAGAAAGCTACAAAAATTCAAAAGGGCTATTGAACAAGCTGACCTAAAGAATGATTTGTCTAAACCAAAGGCTTGGCATGACAAAAATAATTATAAATGTACACATGTGACAGAACTGATGTTAATGTTATTGCTAATGATTGTAACTAACTTGTTGCTGAAACCAAGAACTGTAAAAATGTACAACGTGCCTGGTCTTTTGGAAAAGCCCTTGAACATGTTAAGAGTGGTACCTAACAGAAACCCCTATAATTATGTTGTTTGGTTCAACAAGAACACATTTTGCATTAAAAAACCTAATGATGTTGAGGCTTCACAGCTAATGCATAGACACGATTCTAAAACTTTCCACAGCAGAAAAGCCTCTACAAGCTTGAACTGCTGTGCAAAAGGGAAAACTGAGGTACCACGCCTCACAGCCTTCAGGGCTGAAGGCCAAAGTAAGTGCTCTCTGAAGAACATTAATGGCTATGTTAAGTCAACACATAGACCAAACCCTGGAATCACTAAAGTGTTTCACAAAGTATGGACTAAGTTTTTGGCTGGGGCCAAAGCAGGCCTCAATAATTCGGCCTTACAAAGAATTCAATATAAACACAGCCCATATCAATGTTGGAAGGTCCTTAAGGTGTATCCAGAACTCTAATTTCGTCCTTCCACACCAGTCTCATGTTAGCAGTGTGACCCGTGGCTAGAAAGGGTTAAACATCCTGCCGAATAAATAACCCTCAAAAGACATGTGGGGAGATAATGTTTGTGTTTTTGTGCATTTACATATGTATGAATAGGGTCGACAAAATGTAATCAACAGTCCCTGTCTATGCTGTATTCAGATAATTCAGAGGTCAAAAGAACAGACTATCATTTAAATGAATTGTAAACACAGGATATCTCTGTATTCACCTCTCTTTGAAATGTATAGCAAATAGTCTGTGAATGGTGGAGGAACAAGCAAATGGCCTTACATTAATTAATTACCTTTTGTTCCCAGAGGAACTCCAACTTGTCAAAAAGACATGGAATTGTATAAAAGATCCTTGGGTCCTGATTCTGTCATCTCAGATCTGCTTAGGCGACATCAGGGGAAGTTTGAGTCAATTCTGAGGTCCCAATTATGCTGGTGTGCCTTGAATATGATATTTGGACATTGGACTATAAACTATGAACTATTTCTGAAAGAAGTCTTTGCAACTACAAAACTCACCATCTCTGCTATGAATTTGTACCTCAATGAATTGAACTCATGTCTATATGTATATCAATCCTTTAACCATACTCTCTCTCTTTTGTTTTTTAATAAATTTTAGTTTAGTTAAGAATTGGCTGTAGCACATATTTGGGTAAGATCTGAAACATTCAATAACCTGGGAGGTAATGTGTCTGATCCTTTGGGATTGGTAGAACCTTTTCTTTTATATGATGAAATAAGATTTACAGAAATTTTTCATCATATTTGACATGGGTACCTAGATGGAGGAATGAAGCTGGATCTCTTTAGGGGAACTGTGTTGTTTGGATTTCTGAGTAGCCAGTAAGGTAAAAAAGAAGCTGTTTTGTGCTGGCCTGATGAATCTAAGGCCATGGCTACACTTGCAGATTTGCAGCGCTGCAGCAGGGTGTGAAAAAACACCCCCTCCAGCGCTGCAAGTTGCAGCGCTGCAAAGCGCCAGTGTGATCAGAGCCCCAGCTGTACGTTAATCCCCATAGGGAGGTGGAGTACGGACCCCAAACTCGCGCTTCAAAGCGCTGCTGCGGGAGCGCTCCCGCGGCAGCGCTGTGCAGCGCTAAGTGTAGCCATAGCCTAAGGGTATGGCTACACTTGAGAGTTGCAGCACTGGTGGAGGCTTTCCAGCGCTGCAATTAGTAACTGTCCACACCTGCAGGGCACATCCAGCGCTGCAACTCCCTGGCTGCAGTGCTGGCTGTACCCCTGGGTCTGCTTGGGGTATAACGATTGCAGCGCTGGTGCTGCAGCGCTGCTCGTCAAGTGTGGCCACACACCAGCGCTGTTATTGGCCTCCAGGGTATTAGGAGATATCCCAGAATCTTTTAACTAAATTACTCTCTTTGTTTTGTTGTGAGCTCCGGGAGCTGCTTATCTAAAAAACAAACACAGCTCCTGTTTGCTGTGATCAATCTGTAACTGACTGTGAACAATCAAATGAGATAACCCACTACCTTGCTGTGAATGAGGCAGGCAGGGGGATGAGTGTTTGCTTGAGGATAGAAACAGCGGGGTCAGGGAAGAGAAAGGGAGTCCGTTGGAGCAGCTGCTTATCTGGTCTGCAGGCTGTTTGCAGTTAAGAGTACGGGGTCAGGAAAATTTTCTGATTTTGCAAGGCAGGGAGCTGATACACAGTGTCGGCTCCAAAAATCCACTCTCTCTCTCTCCCCCGGTCCCTGTCACACTCCACCCCACTCCCCTCTTTTGAAAAGTATGTTGCTGCCACTTGAACGCTGGGATAGCTGCCCATAATGCATCACTCCCAACAGCGCTGCAAATGCTGCAAATGTGGCCACACTGCAGCGCTGGTAGCTGTGAGTGTGGCCACACACCAGCGCTTGCCCTACACAGCTGTACGACCAGCGCTGTAACTCCCAGCGCTGCAACTCTCAAGTGTAGCCATACCCTAAGTATTGGAATATCCACCAGCTTTATGGGGATTGTCTGCCCCATTCTTTGCAGTTCACCCTAATTGAGTGACCATAGCTGGCTCCCTACTAGGAGCCCGGTCACACCCATCTTGAAACATCATCCACTATAACTTCAGCACTTCATAACACCATAAAACTAATACACTTTATTGGCGTTCTACCTTTTTACTAACTCCTAGCTTTTCTGTATTATCAAGTTCAGTTTCTAAATTTATCTGCTTAGGATAAATGGAACTTTTCTCTGTGAATGAATAATTCTGGATTTGTCTATTTTAATATATGATTTACCTTTAAGACATTCTAGGCTCTAGAAGACATCTGAGAATTCTCTAAGAGCTATGCTGCCTGTGTTTTTGTATGCAAGTATGTGGCATTTACAATGGGCACTTTTTAAAAAATGATTTCATGACTAAGAAAGCTTATAATTCTAATTGTGGTGGAACATCAGCATTTACTACTGGAAATGTTAGTAAGTGATTTTTTTTTAAATTATAACAGTTACTGCCCCTCTATTGGTATTTTATATCTTGCATATGAAAGAAGCACTTTGCATTATGTTTTCCTTAGCTACAGTACTAAATATGTTCCTTGATACAACTTTAGATAATGTTTTCACCTCTTAGCTCATAGAGCCAATACTACCTTATGCTTGTGTCCGGTTTAAAGGTTACAACTCTGCCATTAATGTTAGTTGATTTCCTGCATATCTAGTTTTCTCTTTTTGAACTGATACAGCATGAACTATCTACTCACTCTGTATCTGCTCACTTACAGCCTGAATCAGCATTTCACTAATTTCAACAAGCAAAGGGAAAACCAAACCTTATTTGGTTTGATTTTCCAGTGTTCATTCCCTAAATCCGCTCTCTCCAAGTCAACTGCTCCAGCCTCCCTTATATATCCAAAGCTACCTCAGTGAGTTGGCAGATCCCATTTAACTATTTCACAGCTGGGTCAACACTTGATAGCAGGTTGGGGGGCGTTTCAGGCAAACACTGCCAAGCCTGTCAGAACAGCCTCCATAACCAATTCCGTAACACAGTTTTTCTGCAACACCTGCCAGGGAGCCAATAACAAGGCAGGAACTATCTTTATTTTACATTTTGTACAGCATTAAGGGCCTTGTCAGAGCTTAACAATTAATAGATTCTAATAATGAATACAACATTCTGAGGGACCTAATTTTCTCCAAGCAGCCCCCGCCCGCCCCAGACCTGATGAGAAAAATGTGAAGTCCTGGTGCATCATATTTGCTGCAGCCTCACCCTCTCTCATGTCACTTTATTTATTCAGATGTTGGTCCACCCCCCACCCCACCCCCGCTGCTCAGGCCCCTTCCCTCCTCCCCTTTTTCAGCCCTGTTCCCACACAACTTTGTGCAGAGAGTTGTGTGCTTGTTTTGCATGCATAGTTCTGTATATACTGTGCAAAGCCCCATTTTGTGCACACATGTGGAAAAGTGCGTGTGCAAAGTAGGCACATGGTTGCACACACAATGATGCTTGTGGGCCTGATGTATGAAAATAAGTCCCTGAAATATTTTGTATTCAAAATACAAGGATGCCACAGCAATCTCGTATATTGGAGAACTGAACTCATCTGAAGTACAGAGGTTTAGATCTGGCTACAGAAGGGAAAATAGTATTCGCTACTTTTTTTGGTTTATTTTATGTACGGTTTTTCTTCTTAAGGATATCCTGCATCAATTGAGCAATGGAATACTGTGAGGACAGTGCCACCTAGTGGTACTACAGGACCACACAATGTTATTCCTCAGAAATTACTGAAAAAAAATCTATACTATACCTTTGGAGACAAATTACATTTTGGACAGTTGAGGAAGTTCTCAGATGAAATCCATTTTTTAAAATATCTGCACAACACTTGCATTTATTTTTTCCTTCTTATCCGAAAAGAAGGGGAGGAACAATGGCCCATTGGTTGAGGCACCGGCCTGGGACAGGTGAAACCCAAGTTCAATTGCCTGGTCCGCCACAGACTTTGTGTGTGACCTTGGGCAAGTCACTTAGCCTATCTGTGCCTCAATTTCCCATCTATAAGTGGGGATGATAATGCTTCCTTACCTCAGGGGTCCCAGAGAGGAGGTGACCACCACTGAGATAAAGGTGCCATCCATTGAAACATCCTGAAATGAGTCCCCAATGATTGAATTGGTCATAGGATGCATAGACAAAGACATCCAAATGGAACATAACTAATATATACCAAACAAATGAATCTATACATACACACTCACACGCAAACTTCTTGGGCTGCCTATCATTTTTGTTTGATTAATTAATACTACCGGGAGTAAGAGGGGGGTAAAGAGATAAGAGGAGGCTACGGTATCAGGTTTAACACCTGTGCAAACCTCCTTTCATGTGTATGGATGTAGAATTACACTATTATAGTATATTTATTCCACTACATTTATTTATTGACTTCAATATGGTTGAAATTGGAGCATCACAATCTAAATCTGTAAACCAAGGGTTAGGATTCAAGTGTGTTCTATTTTGGACCAATCTCCTAAAAAATTTTCTCATACAGTTTCCAGCAAGCAATAAGAATGCCTTGCTTGATTATATGCAATCTATAGGACACAGAATCGATATTCAGAAATCAGACCATCAAGTCTAGTGTCCTGGCTCTTTCACTAACCAATACCTAGGAAAAGCTGGACTGATTCTCCAGTCTTGCATCAACATTTACACCTGTTCAAAGAGACGGGAAAGTGGTACCATTCTAATTTTGTAGCATTTTACATCTTCTTTGCATAGGAATAAATGACTAAGCCAGGTGCAGGACAGTAGAGAATAAAGTCCCTTTTGCAAGCTTCCCTTGTGAGCTGTGGGTCCTAAGTGTCTCTGAAAATCAAGCACAAGATGTATCAACTGTTGGGCACCCAAAATTTGAGGCACAATTAGTTAACACTTCAAAAACATGGCTGTATAGCAGTAAATTTATGTTGCATTCAACATCACTTAGTGGGAAAAATTATAAAAAAGTACTTTATAACTGCTTCTGATTCTGCCTTTTGGGCATTTTAACAAGCAGTTATATGATATTTGTACACAATAGTGGTAAATGCAAATAAGGTGCTTACTTGCACACCTAAATTATTTGAAATTCTTGTCCTTAGGTTATTGTTAGTCTTAAAAGATAATAGCCTATTGAAATGAATGCTGTTCAGAGCTGTTGTTTTAGATTGCCTAACCACTATGTTGGGTCATCTTTGAAAAGTTGTCTTTAAAAGGACTAAAAATGCACTTTAAAAAAAAATGCATGCATCCGACGAAGTGGGTATTCACCCACGAAAGCTCATGCTCCAAAACGTCTGTTAGTCTATAAGGTGCCACAAGACTCTTTGCTGCTTTTAAAAAAAAAAGGAAGCTTATAATCTGCAAAATCTGAATCTGATGTAGAATCAGATAAACACAACATTCAGAACAGATGAGCTCATGGGCTGTAAGTACATAAATTAATTACTATATGATCCTTCAGCAAGTTTTCAACTGATGATCAATGTCAGCTCACTACATTAACCAAGCCCACAAAGTTTTGAGTAAAAGTTTGACTTTTCATCTGAAAAGAAAATTATCTATTTACCCTAACTAAAAAGTAAAACTGAAAAATATTGTCTCTACTAATTAATACCTGATGCTTCAGAAGGAGGTGAAAAAGCCTCCCATGTAGCTAGATGCAAACTCTGTTCTTACTTCCATGCATACAAGCAGCCATTTTCTGCATGTCAGTGGAACCTATGCAGTTTGGGGCACTAAGAATGCAGGGTCTGTTAAGTGTCTTTCAGGGGAAGCACATACTCCGCACTGTGCAGAACCCAACTCTGTGGGGATTCCTTCTCTGGCCATGCATGGGGTGAGTTTGAGATCAGAGTAAGAACAGTTCAGAGGATGGGCATGTTGAGGACTGGAGGATCCTTTTGTCCCTTTCCTCCAATCCTTTCCTGCCCTCAATAAAATGATGGGGTAGTGCCATGGGGTGTACACCAGGCATTAGGCTGGGGTAAGTTTCATGGAATGGCTTCACTGTTGGTTCACAGTCTTGTAGGAAGTATTTTTTCTGTCCTCCATAGATCTCCCTAGAGTTCACCCAAAATAATCAGTTAGGATACAACAGACTAGATTTGCTCCTTAGCCCAGTGGACCATGCAATATAAGATAGAATAAAATGCTTTTGTGACCCTTTTTATATTTTTATACCTTAAAGTATGCAGTTTGATAATTCTGTATAATTTAATCTTAAATTATTCACTACAAATTTTATTAATGATTATAAACTCATAATGTCTTTTCTGGACCACTGGTTAGAACTCTAGCTTAGGATTTAGGGAAAACCAGGTTCAATTCCCTGCTCTGCCTGTTGCAGAGTATGCACACCCTGTCTCGTTTTGGGGCAGGTCAGGGTTCTGATACTACCGGGGTTACAGTCTACCCGACTATCCCTGGGCTGAGAGCAGCACGACCCGATGGCCGGAGTCAATATGGCTTCCCTGGGGAGCAGGGCTGTGTGGCCTAATGGCCAGAGTCAATATGGATGCCCTTGGGGTCAGGGCATTGTGGCCCAATGACCAGAATCAGTATGACTGCCCTGGAGATCAGGGCAGAGTCAATATAACTGCCCTTGGGGTTCAGGGCTTTGGGTCCTAATAGCCAGAGTTGGGGGGGGAAGGAGGGACTGATGGCTGGGGTAGGGGGACCCAGGCCCTCCCTGCTCCACTGGATCCCGGCCCAGGGCCCTGTCAGTGTCGAGTATGGTCACCACCCTGTCAGCAGGGATCCTACTGCAACACACTGACCTTCCTCGGGTGGGAGATACCACTCACACGATCTCCCTGGGCCACTTCCTACCATGTCTCCTGAAGCTGGGATCCGTACTTTGTTCGGGGCCTCCAAGCTCCTCAGTATAGATAGCTCCCTGGGATTCTGACTCCAGCTGGTTGGCCATAGGCAATAGGTCTCTGGTCTGGTCCTCAGGATCTCTGGTTCCCGCAGATCTGAAGTGGCTCCTGAGCAGGAGCCTCCACCAAACGTCCTTCCTCCTTGGTGGTCAGCCTAGAATGAGCTGGGCTGCTCCCTTTTATACTGAGGCAGCAGTTGGAACTGCCCATCAGAGAGCGCTGGGCATGCTCTACCGCCCATAGTGTGGGTGTGATGGTACCTCCCATAAGGCTTTATGGAAATATGCTTAGAATGTGTTTTATGCTACATATGCCATATAACATATCTCCGTAAAGGTTATGCTCTACTGACTGTATTAATCCTATTTGCATGCATGGATCATTTTTGTATTCAAAGTTATGAATGTTGGTTGTGTACTGGCTTGATTTCTAAATAACTTTAGTAAAGCATTTGGTCAGTTCCTGGAGAAAGGAATGTTGAAAATAAGTACCTAATCAAGAAACACTTAAAGGACAATGGATCTTGGAATGCTCCAATCCACATAAGTCTACTTGAGGACGTTCAAGGTAGCCTGTAAACAATGGATGCTACCTGTAAAAACTGAGTCATGCATGGACATGTGACTTGCCCAGGTGACTCCTAAACTCCATCTTGGAGCTAGATGTTGCATAGGAGTGAGGAGGGGGTCTCCACCCAGAAGAGAAAGTCTATTTAAACCCCTGGGAGACCCCTCCATTTGGTCTTCAGCTGGCTAAAGAAGGAGCCTCTCCACCCCACAGGATACTTGGAAGAAACTGGAACAAAGGGCAGTGATTGCAAGGGCTGTGAATGATTGCTGGACCCAGGCTAAAAGGAGATTAGTCTGTAAAAGGGAGCATTCTGGAACTGGTGAGGATCTTATCTGTATTCAGTTTGATTAGACATAGATTTGCACGTTTTATTTTATTTTACTTGGTGACTTACTTTGTTCTGTCTGTTACTACTTGGAACCACTTAAATCCTACTTTCTGTATTTAATAAAATCACTTTTTACTTATTAATTAACTCAGGTATGTATTAATAACTGGGAGAGCAAACAATGTGCATCTCTCTCTATCAGTGTTATAGAGGGCGAACAATTTATGAGTTTACCCTGTATAAGCTTTATACAGGGTAAAACGGATTTATTTGGGTTTAGACCCCATTGGGAGGTGGGTATCTGAGTGTTAAAGACAGGAACACTTCTGTGAGCTGCGTTCAGGTAAACCTGCAGCTTTGGGGCAGGTAATCCAGACCCTGGGTCTTTGTTGGAGCAGACTGGAGTGTCTGGCTCAGCAAGACAGGGTGCTGGGGTCTCGAGCTGGCAGGGAAAGCAGGGGCAGAAGTAGTCTTGGCACATCACGTGGCAGCTCCCAAGAGGGTTTCTGTGTTCCAACCCGTCACAATGGGGTTAACCCTTTCTTGCCTAGTGTGAGGTATGCACACACCGTCACACTGCCCTAGACTTCCTGTGTGACCCTGCATGTCACTTAGCCGATCTGTGTCTCAGTTCCCCATCTATAAAATGGAAATTCCCTACCTCTCAGGGGTGTTGAGGGGATAAATACATTAAAGATTATGAGGCAATTGCATACGAGGGAGATGGGAGCCATACGAGTCCCTGCAGAACTGAATTCCACATATTGGCTATGTGAAGAAATATTTTCCTTTGTTACTTCTGTGATTTTGATTGATCCCTCTTTTTAACATTCCAGAACAGCATAAAAAGAAAGCAGTTACCTTGTTCCACTTTACCCTTCCAAATGTCAATACCCGACTTATGCCCTATCACAGAGGGTGCAGTTTTCAAGCTTGCTCTGCTGGCCAAGTATAACCCAACAGGCCACAGCCATAACTACACCCTGTCCTCAAGAGTCTCAGCAATTACTCCACAACCACCTTTTTAAATTAGAAAGCATCCCCTGCTGTAGGTTTATCTATTAATGGTCCGAATAACTCTGCCCACAGCCTTAAAACAAACCGTAGTGTCCCAACTTAAAGTCCTTGGTCAATCTCTTCTTTTCTGTGCCCGGTTCAACAGACATTCTACTCCTGTTTCCTTGGCATGGGCTCCGAGTTCCTTCATAAATGAAGCAGTCAAGCAAAATGATCTCTTTCCAGCCAGCTGTAATCACAGCGTTTTCATATTCCATACTTGCCCTCTCTGGGCCGACTTTCTTTCCAAGTGGTTTCAAGCAGCTTCCCAACTATTCTCTTTTTGACCCCTGTCCTGGTAATCACTACAGGAGCCAACTTCCCTCCTGCAGCTCTATTCAGTGCCTTCCCCATGTCTCCTCTTCCAGCCTGTTTCTGGGATGGCTGTTCTGTATCTTCCTCACTTTTTTAGGTACCTGGGTACAGCTCTTTTCTTATCTTCTAATTCAGGTGTTGCCTGGCCCCTCATTAAGCCCCGCCTACTCATCAGGGGAACTGGACCTGCTGCACTTGAAGGGGCCAGCCACCCTGTGACAAGCCTCCTTTAACATTTATTTTAAGCTAAATAATGCTAGAGTTTATTCTCTCAGCCCACTGTATAAATCCAGCAGACAATATTTAAACTGAAGCAGTTAAACAAAAGAAGTCCTTGAACAATATATGTGGTGGTGTGACTTTGAAAAGAAATAAACTCAAGTTTCTAAGAAAGCATTACAATCAAGAGGAAAAAATTACTTCAGTGTCCTTTAATTTGCCAATGCCCCATTAGCAACAAATTCTTGAATCATGATGCTTATAAGTGATTCATTTTCAAACTCTTTGGCTGCTGGTATCTACTTCAGCCTCTGTGTAGCTTTAAAATGCCAATTTTCTATAGTGATTAGAAAATTAATAACTCAATATTTATTTGTATTTATTCCAGTAACTGTCCAACATATGAAGATGCCATTAATGTGAAAGATCTCTCTTCCACCTCCCTCCAGTATGTTCAAACCTTTAAGATACTAGAAAAAAGTGCCAATGTAAGCAACAATTTGAAATGAGAACAGGAACTCGTACATTCTTTATAAATATTTTACTATATGCAACAGCAAAATTAGACAGATTCTTTATCAAAAACAAATCAAGCTTTTTTAATGAAAAGAAATTATGGAAAAATTTTAATCAGTATTTCTAGAATGCCTCTTCCCTCTTATTCTGTGAAATATTATCTTAGAATTGGCACCATGTAACAAAATTATTAGAATACACCAATCATTGGTCTAGACTGGTGGTGATGTGACAGTGCAAAATGCAGGCCCCAAGAGGAATTCAAATTTGGATCCAGAAATTGGCCCTTTGATCATCAGGTCAACAGATGTTGGGAATGGAATGGAGGCAGCATGCTTAACCCAGTGGGTGAAGAGGTTTTGTGCCTCTGCTAAGCAATTCCTTCTGGATGACACTCAGATACGCGTAGATTGGCTCTGGAGGAAGGTTAGTCCAGTCCTTGTCAGAGAAATGAAGGATCAGTGCAGAACTGGGGTCACTGGAGGTGATGTTGGGAAAGAAAATAAAGGGGCAAAATGGGAAGTCTTAGAAAAAACCTTCCCAAAACAAACAAAACAAAAACCAGCAACCCAACACACAAGACAGGGAAACCTTGCAAAAAGAATTCTAAAGACTGCCTGCAGATCTTATGGTACATAAAATGCCTAAAGCAGCTCAAAGTTCTTCAAGAAAATTAATTGGGCCACTGTGCAAACTTAAAATTCTGACAAGATCAGATTTTTGATCGGTAAGTCCATTTTACATAGTAGATCGATGGAACGGATAAATGTTGCCAAATCCTCACAAACATATAACCAAAACACCCAGGTTAGAACAGTGAGTGTCTCTATCTACAAAGCTCAGAAGTATTATTCAGCAGACAACCAAAAGTAAGAACAACAAAGAATATAATTTTGCTTTTAGCCCATGTTAACCTGCTTTTGATTGTCGGATGGGTGAAGACGAAAAAATGAATCCCGATTTGAAAATTAGCCTCACAATGTTTTCTTGAATTTAATAACTATGTAACATGTAAGAAGGTTTATGAACATAATTAAATAAACTACCTCTGCACAATCTCACATTTTAGTATCAATATTCAGACACGTTTATAGCTAACTATACACATTTTTATATAGTTAATTTGACTATAGAATATATAGGTTTTAGCTCTTTTGCAAAATGGTTTAGCTCAAGGCATAAAATAGTTCCAAGGTAAAAGGTTCTCTCAAATAAGGATATTTTTATAAATGTAAAATTGGTGCCATAATGATCAGAAGCCACATACAAGAGATATTTTCCACTAGCTGTCAAAGATAATGTAACTTTAAAGTATACACTTTTTAGACTGTGCTTTCGTGAGCTAAAGCTCACTTCTTCGGATGCATAGAAAGAAGAAGAAGTGAGCTTTAGCTCACGAAAGCTCATGCTAAAATAAATTTGTTAGTCTTTAAGGTGCCACAAGTACTCCTGTTTTTTTTGTGGATACAGACTAACACGGCTGCTACTCTGAAACCTGTCACTTTTTAGACTGGCCACTAGATAGTCAATTAATCTAAAACCAATAAACCTTGTAGCAGTCACATATCCATCCTACAGAGGGCAGGCACTACATTACAATGAGATTTTCCAGTTCTTACTTTTAAAAAGAGACTATCAGGATAAAAGTTAAATGTGTGTGTTTTTGTTGCCATTTTTTAAAACATCTCTGTTACTAGGAATATTTTAGGTCATAGGAAATGGAAATATGTAAACTAATGTATTTCCATCATTTTTCTTGTTTATTTACTATTTGCATGTTACTCAAATGGAACAGTGAAAATCTGATTTCACTTTCTGTTTTTCATGTGGTAACATAACACTGTTTGGGTTCATAACTCTGCAACATGGTGTTTAAATATGTTTTTAAAAGGGTTTTTTTTTTGTTTTTTTTTTACAAATGCTTTTAATTTTACAGACACATTTACATAAGAACAGCCATACTAGGTCAGACCAATTGTCCATCTAGCTCAGTCTCCTGTCTTCCAACTGTGGCCCATGAAATGCTTCAAAGGTAATGAACAGAATAGGGCAATTATTATTTCTACTCACTTTATGTTTTATAAAAACATTTTTAAAAACAGATCCTAATTGTTAAGTCTAAACAAACCAGCAGCATCTTCCACATATTTTTACAATATCTTTATGTTTCAAACAATTGCATTAATTTTATTTGGATGCATATCAGGTAAATGCTTTTTAAAACTAACTAAAAAGGGAGAATTCAAAAAAGGCATTGAAGACAACAAACAGAAAATGTCAATCAACATATCTATATACAGGTTCGGGAACAGTATATATCACCACACAGACACACAGGAACGCTCGTCTTTCATGACTTAGCAATCTAACAAAAGCACAAGACAATATGCTACGTCTAAACTTGATATTGTTGTTTCAGTGAATCTATTGCTATCATCCAAAACTTACTCCAGGGAAAAGGTAACTCCCAGTGCAAAAAGGAAGTATTTAAGTTTATATTTCCACACAGTTCCATGTGAACTTGTGGAATTTTCTTCTATGAGCGGGATAAAATCTCTTGCATATTTCTAGAAGTAGGTCTGCATCTAAGACTTAATCATTTTGAAGAATGCCCACAAGCCAATGGACAAGAGAACGATCATCATATTTCAATCAGATGCAAGTCAATTTCCAAGAAGAGTACGCTAAAATTTCCTAAACATTTGCATCTCACTTCCTGTCAGCAAATTTCACATTGATGGAGTCTCCAGGAGTCAAAAGTCCATGGGTTTTGGCCCTGACTGGTTTAGTTTTGGGAGAAATTTTGATCTCAAAATTTTGAAGCAGCTGAAAAGAGACATATGTTGATATTAGAAAGTTTATAAATCGACAAATACAATTTTATAATTCTAGAAACAGAAAACCAGTAATACTTCTTAGAGTTCATCACTACCACTAACTTTGCTGTCTGTGCCAGTGAACCTGCTTAACACGATTACTCTGTAGGGAAAATGAAACATGGCTCCAGGATGGAGAACATGGTTGACAACTATGCTCTTCTGGCACAATGGAACTTTCTACAATAAGAGAAAAGCTTATCTGTGCAAGAGACAGAGCTTTTTCGGAGGCTGGCCTAAAACTGTGGAAAGAACTCCCACACGAACTAAGGACTATCCACCTTCTCTGAGTGCAAGGCACATATGATGTCTGACCTTGCCGTCACGAACAAATATATAGCGTGTGTATATAATTAAAAATATTCCAAAACAAAATACTCCACTGCACACACTTCTCCCCCGGGCAGAGGATGGAACAGAACATTACAGATGTTGGTCACATTTCTTAATGCAAGTGCTCAGATAATAAAGTGATGAGCATGATACAAGAACCTAGATAGAACAGAACAACAATAACAGGCTGTCATTCAATCAAGGTGAATCTGCTGATATTAGACCATTGCATTGATGCCGATGATACATCCACTAAAGCAGCATGAGAAACAGCAATGGGAGAGACAGCAACTTTTTTGAAATGCTACAGAGCATTACACAAATGACTGTGGAGCACATCCAAGTAGATCAGTTGTGACTGTGAAGTCATGGTGGTAAAAAGATTGCAAACCCTTGTGTTTTAATTGCTCAATCTGATCCAAATCTTCTGGGTGATTCTTGAAGATGGATACATAAAGTAGGAATTGATGGGAAAGCCTTCTCTACCTCAGGATACAATACAAAATAATCTATATAAGATAGCAAAAGAATACATGCAGAAGCCTGAAAAAGAAGATACAGGAAACAGAGAAAACAGAGATAGTGGGTGTTTGATTTGAATGTTGGTTAGTATGGTCTGCCTCAGTCTCAGGATTACAAACCTATTTCACTTTCTGGTAAATGCTCGTCTGTTCTCAATACAACAATGTTTTAATCAAAATGCTATAACTGAGTAAAGAACCATCCTGCCATATGCCAAGAGAGCCTTTCATTTAAAGGTTGTAATTGACTTATGAAAATCCTTCTATACTAAAGTAATTTATTTCCTTAGTAATCTTACATTGGATGGATTTTGCTTGTACTACAACTGGGATTTACAATATTTATTTCTGCAATGTAGCTTTTTATTGACATGCTTACTTCTAAGCACGTGTATTCTTAATGAAAAAGAATGCAGGATCGGGGCCTAGTTGGCATTCTTTAAACAAAGCTTTTCTTAAATAAAAAGATGTCAAATAAAATATATTTGTCAAATAAAAAGATGTCAAATAAAAAGAGGCAGTTTGCATATTAAAGAGCTGATACTAATATATTTTTATCTCTTTATAACACTGTCACAGATTCCTCACCTGAATCAGTGCAAGGTGAATTTCCAGTTCTGCAATTCTTTTTCCTATACAACTGCGAATGCCATAACCAAATGGGATGGAACCAAAGTTGTCCACTCTGTCCATGTTGTCTTTCCTCAGCCAGCGCTCAGGTCGGAAATCATTTGCCATTGGGAAATTCTCTTCCTCATACGATGTAGCATAATGACAGAGTGCTAACTGGGTCTGAGAAAACAAATGACATCTTATTTTTAATTAATTCTGATACATATAGCAGTAATAATGATAATTGAGTTATAATTTCTGTAACATGAAATATGATAGGTAAAAGATGATGTAAAGAGCAGGTATCTCAAAATTAGATCTCTTTCTCATTGGCTCAAATTAGATCATCTTCAAAAACTTTTAGGCTCAGTAAAAGATTCCTCATGAGCTTGCATAAACAGAAAATACATAGGAGAATGTAATATAATAAACCCACTTATGTACTGTTTTTCTCCTATATGTATTGCCTAACACAATCAAAGGAAAAGAGGAAGAAATGGTTACTCACCCTGTGCAGTAAATGAGGTTCTTTGAGAGGTGCGTCCCTATGGGTGCACCACTGTAGGTGCGGCAGCATCCCCTGCACCTGGGATCTTCACCAGCAGTGCCCGTTAGACCACACGTGCGCACCTCCCCTCTCTCACACTGTGTGCGGGATGTATATATAGTGCTGTGCGGTCTGACCACCCCCAGTTCATTCTCTGCTGCAGAGCTTATATTTTCGTCTCTGAAGTAGAGGGGAGGAGGGCGGGTAGTGGAGCACCCATAGGGACACACATCTTGAAGAATCTCAGTTACTGCACAGGGTGAGTAACCTTTTCTTCTTTGAGTGATGTCCCATGGGTGCTCCACTGTAGGTGACTATAAAGCAGTGACCCTAGTTGGAAGGCTGGGGCTTCAGAGCAACATGTACTGTCGAGGATAGGACAGCATGTCCAAAGAGAGTATCTGCTGCAGCATCATGCGTAATAGCGTAGTGCCAGGAAAAAGTGTCTGTTGATGCCCATGTGGCAAACTTACAAATGTCATCAATGGGGACATTATTAAGAAAGGCCTACGAGGAAGATAATGATCGTGTGGAATGTGTTCTGATTGAGGTAGGAGGTTGTCCATCATGGAGTTCATAAGATAAATGCATACACTGTGAGATCCATTTAGAGAGGCATTGTTTTGATATATCAGTGCCTCCGGATCTTTTGGTGGTGGAGAGGAATAATCATGGCGATTTCCAGAAAGGTTTAGCCCTGTCCAAGTAGAAGGCTCATGTGCGCCTCACGTCTAGGGTTTGTAGAGCTGCCTCCTGTTGATTACTGTGAAGCAAGGGAAGTGTATTGTTGATTGAGATGAAAAGATGTTGGGACCTTAGGTAAGAATCTTGGGTGTGGGCGTAGTTTAATTTTGTCTTTTCACAACACTGTGTATGGTAGGTATACCACGAGGGCTGTGAATTCGCCTTCCTGCCTAGCAGAAATGATGGTGAAAAGAAAGATCATTTTCATTGATAGGTGTATGTAAGAACAGGTTGCCATTGGTTCAAACGGGCACCTAGTCAGAGAACGTAGGACTAGGCAGGGGCCCAGGCTGGGGTCGAGTCTTCTATATGGCGATAGAGATTTTGAATATCCCTCAACAAGCGCTTCATGAGCAGCTGTGTGATCTCAGAGTGGCCATCAATGGGGGAGTGAAAGGTAGTGATTGCCACCAAGTGTAGCCTAATAGAGCTACTGACCAATCCTGGTTGTTTAAGGTGTAGAATGTAGTCAAGAATAAGTGGCAACAGAGAGTGTCAACCTGACGTGAGGTGCATTAGCAGTGAAATCTAGTCCATTTTTGAGTGTAAGTGTGTCTGGTTGTGTCACGCCTGCTATTCAAAAATATCGGTTTGATTTTGTCTGAGCAGGTTATTTCTGGACCCCCAGTACCACAGAGGAGCCAGGCTTTGAGGTGGAGCATCTGTGGATTGGGATGGAGAATGTGTCCTGTGAGAGGAGCCACAGTTTTAGGTAGAAAGAGATCGGTCAGCATATCATCATGCATAGAAGGTAAGTATACCAGACCTGTTGTGGCCACGTTGGAGTTATTAGTATGACATGAGCTTGATACGCCTGTATTTTGTGAAGTACTTGGAATAGGAGAAAGGGAGGGAAGGCATAAAGGAGTGGTGCATCCCAGGTTATGAGGAATGTGTCCCCCAGCAATCCACGCCCCAGTCCTGCTCCGGAACAGAATTGAGGGCAGTGGGAATTGTGTTGAGTGCCCAAGAGATCTATCATGGGACGGCCCCATTGGCTGAATATGAGTTAAAGTGCTCACATATCCGGCTCCCCTCCCACTCATGATCATGCAAGAACATTCTGCTCAATGTGTCTGCGGTTGTGTTCTGGAGTTCTGGGAGGTATGCGGCTGAAATTGAGATGTTATTCTGGATACACCAGTTCCACAATTTGATTGCTTCCGAGCATAAAGAGTGGGACCTTGCTCCACCCTGCCTGTTGATGTAATACATGCAGGTGAGATTGTCCGTCATCACTCTTATGGTATGATGTTTGAGAAGAGGTAGGAAATGTCAGCAGGCATTGCAAACTGTTCATAGCTCTAGGAGAATGATGTCTAAAGTAGATTTGGGACAACCATCTGCCCTGCACTGTGTATTCGTGTAGATGCACTCTCCAATTGATTAGGGAGGAATTGGTGTTTAGTATCATAGTCGGTGATGGTTGTAGGAAAGGAACCCCAACAAAGACATTGCTGGGCCATGTCTATCACAGCGGTGAATCCTTGACTTGCCTCGACATGGATAAAAGTTTGTGAATTATGTGTTTGTGGGGGAGGTATACGATACAGAGCCATGCTTGAAGACATCGCATGTGCAGTCTTGCATGCCTGACCACAAACATGGTCACTGCCATGTGGCCTAGAAATTGGAGGCACATTCATGCAGAGATCTGGGGGCAGACCGGTGCGGCGGATATCAGATCTGTTATAGCCGAGAATCTGTGAGGTGGTAGGAAGGTTCTGGCATGTATGGCATCCAACTGTGCACAGATGAATTCCAGTTCTTGTACTAGCATTAGAATGGACTTTTCTAGGTTCACGAGGAGGCCTAGCTTTGTGAACAGGTCCATTGTTATATGGACAGCTTAGAGTGTTGATTTCAAAAAGGGCCTTGAGGAGACAGTCATCCAAGTATGGAAAAATGACAATTTCTTGTTTCCTTAAGAAGGCCACAACTACTACGAGGACCGTGGCATAGAACCTTGCAGGTTCAAGAAGAGCTTCACTAATCTGTAGTGTGATCTCTGAGGAAGAGGATGTGTGGAGAATGTCCAGCAGTTTATACTGCTGGTCTTTGACTTCCTCCAATGGTATCTGGAGGGAATCCACAATCCTATGGAATAGATCTTGAAAGTGCCTGAAATCATCGGTAGATGTAGGGGGTGGAGGCATAATCGCCTTGTCAAGTGAGAAGGAGGAAAAATGTAAAGTTGGGGGAGCCGCCTCTTCCTGCTCTTCCTCCTGTTCTTCCTCCTCATTTGGTACTGGTGGTGGTTCGACTTCCTGAGGGTGAGAGACTGATGGAGAAGGGAGAGGTTTAGGTCTCTGGCTTTGCTCTCTGGGAGGGTTCCTGAATTGTGCCTGTAGCCCAAGGGTCCCAATATGGCCAGTTTGGTGGGAGTGGCACATGTGGCTGCATCCACAGTGGTCCCTGCCAGGATTGGGGGCCAGAGTGAGGATAAGCCAGTGCAAATTGTCCAGTCGTCGAGGGAACAATGGAGCCCTCCTCCTCCTCCTTCCTGGGGAAGTGAGGTGCTGTCCTCGGCGAAGAGAGGAAGGAATGTTGTGAATTCAGGGAGGAAGACAGAAGTGGGGGGAGATCCCATCAAAGAAGTGGAGACTCGGGAGTGTCAGATATCAGCAGGTCTTTAGAGTATCTGAAGTCTTGTGGAGTGGAAAGGAGCATCATTGGTGCCTTTGTACTACACGATGCTGAAGAGAGGGTGAATGTCCCTGAAATTTCAGAAGATGGCTCCAGAGACTTAGCCGATGACTTGGCCACTGCCGAAGACTTGCCTGGTGCCGAAGATTTCAGTGTCAATGATTTGGTTGGTGTCGGTTACTTGGCTGGTGTCAACGATTTTAATGGTGCTGAGGACTTACTTGGTGCCAAGTGCCAGAAACAGTGTCAGTGCAGTAGCTCCAGCAAGCAGGCTGCCTCAATCCCCAGAGCTGGGAAATGGCATTGAGGTCTGAAGGTCTGGCCGGATAGGGTATTTAAACCGTTTCTTTGAGCCTGTACCAGAGGTACTCAGACAAGCCCTGGAGCTACGTCTCTTATCGGATGAGGCTGAGGCCACCAACCTAGCCAGGGACAGTGTTCTGTCAGGCTGAGCCTCAGAGTGTGAGGAGGAGGAAGCCTGTTTCTTGCCATCTGCACGATCACAGGATGACTCTCTCTTCACAGGGCATGGAGAATGGGGGTCGGCAGAAGACTTGGCAGAGCATGAGGGCCTCTCTGGGGAAGAGTCCGGGCCCGGATCCAATGCTGGATGTAGCAATCTCTCCATGAGGAGAAGTTTCAATCTAATGTCCCTGTCCTTTCTGGCTCTGGGTTTCAGGCAAGGCAGTGTCTCCAGACAGCAGATACGCTGCAGGTGGCTGGCGTCACATGAAGGCGGCCCCACATGAAACGCACTCTTAAACTTTCCAGAGTAGCAGCCGTGTTAGTCTGTATCTGCAAAAAGAACAGAAGTACTTGTGGCACCTTAGAGACTAACAAATTTATTTGGGAGAGACGGGTATAAGGGTGAAGGGAAAAGGCTTCCCGGTTGGGAAAGGTGGGAAGTGAGAAAAACAGAAACCTAAACTATGAGAAGAACTGTAAAGATGAAGTTAAAACCAAAAATATATATATTTTCTTTAGCTAGAAGGAGAAAGAAGAGGAGGAAAATACTAACTACACTATCAGGTAAGGCACTCTCTATGAGGGAATAGGAGAAGCGGGCTCTGCTAGTGGATTCTGTCCCAAACCAAAGGTGGTAGTGAAGGAAGTGGGGGCAGTCAGACTGCACAGTGCTACATATACATCCTGTGCACAGCGCAAAAGAGGGGAGTTGCACATGTGCGGTCCGATGGGCACTGCTGGTGATTAACAGATTAACTCTTAATTCACACCAGTGTAACAGTGGAATTTGGCCTCAGGAGGTGACACAACAGGAGATAGCATGGCAAAGAACATACATCACAACTTATAATATAAAAAGAGCAATGAACAGAAGCCACATGTGTACATCTAAGAGCAGAATTTAGCCATAAGGGTTGACACAACAGGCAGTTGCATCACTCCTTCAGAAACATTATGATCTATTTTGCCAACATATATCAGAATTAAACCAGTGGTTTTAAATACATGATTCATGAACCAAACCCACTCCCAGTGCGATGTATTTTTATGGCTCACATGCCATACTCAGATTCTGCAAAATCTAAGCTTTCATTTTTTTAAAAATTAAATTTTTAACCTAATGATTGTGAAAATAACTTTCCAAACACGAACCAGGTGTAAATCAGTGCAATTCTTGAATCTGCAGACATTGTGAAAAAATAACTTTGAGGGATATAGATTCCGCAGCTCCCTCCTTAACCTCATGGGTTGTTAACATTAAAGTCTATTTATGACATTGTAAAGGTCAGCAGTAATTATTTAACTGGTGTTATTTTAGAGCAGATGGGATGGGGAAGGCACAGAACTGGGAATTGTGTCAGGAAGAGAAATGCAAGATGGAGACGGGAGGAGACAGACACAAAGGCTCATATCCACAAAGGGGGCTGGACCATGGGTCTCCCACCTGCCAGGCGAGTGCTCAGCACACCAGGCTATAAAATTATTCTCACTCTGTCGGGCACTCTGACGAACTATTGATTTAAAGCGCAACAGCTTGAACAAGAGGGATTGAGGGAGCCCCACATCAAAATAACCCATCACTCAGTGGTTAGAGCACTGTCTGAGAGGGGGGGGAGAACCCTTCCCACCTCCTTTCTCCCTATCAGGTAGAGGGGGGAATTCAAACTGGGTCTCCCACATCCTAAGTGAGTGCTCTAACCACTGGGTTATAAGGTTGGCACCACTCTCTCCTCCTCCTCTTCCTCCAGTTGTTTGTGTGGAGTGAGACAGATGCCTAATTCATTCTCACAATAAACGAGGAGGCCTGACTGCAGCAGAGCGGCTCCTGTTTGTGGATCACTAGCAGAGATAGGTGCCTCCCTGCAGCCCAGATTTAAGTGCCTATCTCCATGAAATGGACGGAATTTACGGCATGCCACTCTTGTCAGAATTTCCCATTGGCTAGCTTTAGGCAGCTCCTTGCCTAGTGTGCTGGCTTTTGTGGATCGTATTCTTAGACACCTATCTCTCCCCATTCATTGTATAGGGAGCCTAGGTGCCTAACTCAGATGGGGATCTCATTGTTCCAATGATTTTCCAGGTAACACCTAAGTTCCTTTGTGGATTCAGGCCAAGACAGTGGAAAAGGAGAGAAAGAGAAATGAGAATGTAGAAGAAAGGAAAACAGAGATTAGAAATAGTGGCAGTACTAAAGGTGATCATGTTACCAAGAGAGATGCTGAATGCAAAAATAAATAATAAAGAATGTTAAGAATGCAAGGGTCTGATTCTTTACACTAAGGCCCTTTTACTTTGCTCTGACAATGTAAAAGGGTTTTAAAGAGGGAGCAAATTACATTTACATCCATCTAAAAGGCCACTTAACTCTTCTACAGCAGTGTCAGAGAGCCTTAACGTGAATGAGAATCAGGCCTTCTAAATTTAGTTACTTTGTAAAGGCATATTCTACTCTTCATCTTGTGTAAATCTCCAAATGGTATCAATGAGAGTTCCACTGTGAACTGAGGGTAGTTTGTAGTCCTAATTTTATACCTTGGCTAGGACCATAATTAAAACAGAAATTCATCTCTCCTGACAGAATGAGTCTGATACCCCAAATTACACTAATTTACAAAAATAATAAAATGTGTGCACTAGTTTTGAAACCTAATCACAGAATCCTAATACAAATTTATCAGCAGCCCTCTTTGTTTCTAGGGTACTGAAGAGTAAAGCCAAAACTGAAAGGGTAAGAACCAGTCCTTCTAATAAGGAAAACACTCACATTTACATCAGGATTTAGGTAAAAAACATAGTCAATGATTAATTTTTTTTTTTTCAAATGAGCACTATTATAAATTCCTCTTTCCTGTGCTCCCATCTTTGGTGATATCCTGCAAAGTCACACAAGTGTACTTCTGTCTTAATGGACGACTTTCTATACATAAAGACACACATCTGTCAGGATTGGTCTGGGTATATTTATCCTGCCTCAACATGGTAGGGATATCTCTATAGGAGATAGGGTCAGGGACAGAAGATGATCTCTTGAAGTCCTCTCCAGCCCAACATTTCTATGAAGAAAATCTGTTCCTCTCCCTCCATAAGACCATCACACAACTCACCCCTTTAGGTATCAAGTATCCTCCAACAACCAAGTCTTCTTGTGTCACTCTACCATTTCCTGGCAATACTGGGAATAACCTACAGACAAATGTTAAGGAAGGATTCAGCATCTATAATTTATAAAATTTACAAAGGATCCAGTTTACATACCACTTAACATACACTCAGATTGAAGAGAATTGTAGCAAGTATGGATTTTGTTGGGGACCAAAAGAGTGTGGGGCACCATGGTCTATTGGTTTCTATAAGACTAGTTGCTAGTATCTCTGTAGTTCTAATTTTGGTTCTGCCAGAGAAATAATGAGAGACAAGATGGGTGAGGGTAATATCTTTTACTGGACTAAAGTATCTTTTCCGGACATGAAGAAGAGTTCTGCATAAGCTCTAAAGCTTGTCCTTTTCACCAACAGAAGCTGGTCCAATAAAAGATATCACCTCATCCATCTTGTCTCGATAATATTTTGGGACCAACACAGTTACAACAACATTGCAAACAAAGGTGAAATAATGGGTAGCCTTAACATGATAAATCAAGCTCGCTGCCTCAGTTTCTCCATCTGTGAAATAGGGATAATGATACTTCTGTCATTTTACTTCCATGAGCACAGGGACTGCTCCTGGCTAGCAGAGCTAGCCACCCCTAAAAGGGAGAAGTAGGTTATGCATCCATGGCCTCAAGAATTGTTGCAGTGGCCACACTCTCCCTATACTCTCTGAGGCACAACTTCTCCAGAACTCCTGCTGAGGTAGTGTGGTTTCACAGTCCCTCACAGTGACCAGTGCTCTAATGGCACAGTCAAGCTCTTAATTATCTATCTTACAGGAACATTGTGAGCGTTAATTAGTTAATATTTATACAGCACTTAGAAAACATAAAGCATTATATAGGTGCTATGTATGATATTAAATTGCTCAGAATGCCTAGGTATACTGGTGATACAATGAATAAAAATAGTAGCAGCCACAACCACCAATAGCAGCAACTGAATACATATTTTAGCTTGGACACAAGAGTTACTATAACCAGAAAGAAACTGGCAGACAATTGCAAGTTGATAATTAAAAGTTTCACTTACCTCAGGGTTTCTTTGAGCAGGCCTCTAATCATTGGCAATTTGGGGACATCATCTGAAGTGGGAACTTGATCTTTTCCCAGATTATTGACTATCTCTTCATACACAGATTGCTGAACTTCAGGATGCTTTGCCAACAAGTATGTTGCCCAGGACAAAGTGAAAGAAGTCTAAGAAAGAAACCGCCAACATCATCAGGAAAAAGAAAAAAATAATGAAAGTAGCTACAAATATTTAATTCAATGCCAGGAAAAACAAGCAGGTTTTCAACTAAGGATTCACTATGTACACACACAGTTATAAAACAAAAGGACTATCAGTAACATCTGGGTTTCAGGGCATCGAATCAGTCTACATCATCCTCTACCTCAGCCCTTTTCCACCTGGAAAAACACCAGAACTATCCCTCCTCCATATTTCTACCAGTGAAAGATCAAAAAGCGACAGGAAAAGTAAACTACAAAATGATATATGTAATACAAAAGCTATAAACATGAATGGATGAAATTAATAGCTAGTTCTCAGTTATTGCTGTGCTTTTCCTCCCAACAAAAATATTCTGCAGGAGACAGAATGATAGAATGCTACGCAGACCATTTCCACCCGCTGTCAGCATATGGCATTCTCCTCACAGAATCCTACTAACGATAACATTGATATTACCATTTCTAGGATTATATCTCATCATTTAGTAAGTGATGCTGCAACACTATGCATTTTCCAGCAATTGGAAACTACTGTAGCACTAATATGACATAATTCTACCTCCTATGGAAAGTTTTCCTGTCAACTCTTAAGGGGAATGTGTGTATAAATCAGAGTTTAAAACAACCCAGCATAATTCACCTTTTTACTCTCTTCATGAATAAGCTGTTTCCATTAAAATGGCATATTCAAAGAAAACAAATCACACATTTATGATACTAATGATCATGAAAGACTGTACGGAATTAGGCATTTAAAGAGACACTGGCAGATTAAAAATCATAAATCCCGAATGTGGCTTGCCCTGCATAACCACACAAAGGCAGGGATAGGACATAAGAACAGGAGCCATGGCCCCATCCTTCTCCACACCAGCTAAATGAATGAAGTTGGTGCAGGTGCGTGTGTGCGTGGGAGACCACATGGTACCACATCCAAAAAGAAGATACTGAAGCCTCTTTTGAACCTCCTTCCCTCAGAACTCCTATCCACAGACAGAATACCTCCAAGACTGATTGATTCAGTGTCCCTTGGCAAGCATGGCAGTTTCCTTTTTTATAAACAATACCTTAGATTACTAAAAGTGAAAGAAGATTTAATCTCTAATTTATTTTTCACCATTCATGTGGTCTGAGTTTGCATTTTTCTCTGCTTATATAATGAAAATAGATTATTCAGCTTCATTTTTGTAGATAGTTACCAATCAGTTTTACTTTCAGGTTCTCATGCACTAGCATAATGTTGGAATTTTTGGGTTGCCAATGTTGGTGGCACCAGGCATGGCCCAGTGTTAACAGAAGGGTGGAAAATGACAGTGCCAATGAAGGCTCCCTGTATCAGGCCTCTGCTTGTCCGAACCGCTTCCATGTTTAGACTTTAATTAACCCCACGGGCCAGACGGAAAGAATGGAATGTGTGGCAACTAGTTATCAGTACCAGGAGGCAATTATACAGCCTGCTTGCACCTGGCTGAAGGGAGTGAAACAAAATAACCGGTCGGGAAAAAGTTACTAACGAAATGATGTATTTTCTGCCAAGTATGATTTAACCTGTTTAGAGTAATTGCTACGTTATAATGTATTTGCTGTATGGGAACTAAAAGGGAGGAAGAAAAGGGCGGGGGAAGGGGGAGCTGGGCATTGGGGGGGTAATAGAAATGCTTAGCTAAAATCATGTATAAAGAAAGAGAGCGGCTTGTATGGGGTGTGCTTGATTTGAGACGTGTGTCTCCAAGCATCCTGCTATTTGAGGTCTCAAATAAACCTTTTTTTTGCTTCTCCACCCTGGTGTGTCTATTGGAGTGAGGCACTCCGGGCAACGAACCACTGTTGCTGTCGCCTCGGGCCTTTGTGCCGGCAACAGTTTTGGCGTCCCTGGGTGGGCTCGAGGCAAAATTGTGCCTTGCCCGGACTCCTCCAATGGCCGGTGGACGATGGTCACAGCCGACGCCCAGCGCGCACCGGTGCCTTTACCGGGGGCCTCGGCAGAGACGCGTCAGGCTGACCTTGGAGGACACAACGGTGCAACGCGCTCAGATAGTGGAGAAGCAGCTGCGGGCGACGGTGAGGAACCGGTCCTGTGGATAAGGTAGGAACAGTCCAGTGGTGTGGACTTTTGCCTGAGGCTGGGGACGCCCAGCCGTTGTAATTCCCACTAGACGAGAGAGCGTCCTATAGTGGGTCAAGGGCAAGCCCGTGGTATGGGGCAAGGACAGAGTACAGGCAGGGCACGGTGTACACCCTTAGAATGCATTCTGATGAATTGGAGAGTGTTTGAATCAGATCCATTGACTAAAAGCAAACTGAAAAGGTTTTGTACAGTAGACTGGCCTCAGTATCAGCTAGAGAGCTAGGAAAGGTGGTCACCGGAAGGATCACTTAATTACAACACGATCCTTCAATTACTCCTGTTTTGTCAGCGAACAGGTAGCTTCTGAAGCTGTTTGTATGTAGAGCTCTTGTAAAAATCCCTCATCATATGCCCCAGAGCTGCACTGGGAGGAGAACTGTCCGTGGGAACGTCTGTCTCTGCTGGGCTCATGCCATTTGAATTTATTGACTGTGCAGCAAGATAAAATGCATCGTGGTAATAGGAAATAATGGTCTTGGTGTGTGTGTGTGTGTATACCAGTGTGAGTGTCTCTCCTGTGTAAGTGCCCTGTAGGGAGAGATCCATAGTTTATGTGCCGCTAGCGGGGACAGGGCACCCTCTGTGTGTGTGTAAGTGGAAAATGGGGGAGGGACAGTCTAAACATTTTAACTCACCCCCTAAGGGTACCCCAGTATGTTACATGTACGTACATTATGGTCCTGAAACCTGCAGGTATTTAGAGAATTGGAATTTTTATATCTAAACAATGTCCATTAGAAGGTATCTTCAATCTAGATAAGATCATACATCTCAGAGGAGCTTTTAATCACAAAGAAAAGTCTCTGACACAGTGTGAGCAATTTGTCTAGGAACGGGTTAATTTGAAACTCGGCTAACCCCAGAGATAAGGAGAAAGCTGCTCTGTGTACAAGGTCAAGAATCAGTACAGACTATGTTAAGTACAAAAAAAAAAAAAAAGAAAAAACTGCTTTCAGCCCCAGCTGGTTGTGGAAAATAGAGACAGAGGCAAACCAAAGGCAATACAAGTTACAGAACTGAGATTGCATTTGCAAAGCTTAACGGTTCAGTGAGATCCAACAGTTTTTGCAACTCCGAAGCCGGACAGGCAGCTGACCTGAACTGGAATCTCTGAAAGAGATGCCGCAGGAAAGTCCAGGGTGTAAAAGAACAGCCCTCCCAAGAGCGGAAGCATGTTGGAAATTCTGGGAAAAGCTGTATACAGGATAATCTTCCGTCCACCTATTCCCCTTCTCTGAATGTTATATACAGACATGAACAGTCTGGACATGTGTGAGTATTAAAGTGGCTTAAGGCTTGGGGCATTCATGTTCTTCCTGAGTGATGTGGGAGTGTTCCCAACACTCTCCATTGTTGTTTTATTATTTTTAATGAAGCTTTACAATTTGGTTATATGGTGTGCTTTCTCTATCCACCCTCCCCCCACCGTCCTGCAGTGTCAGTTTGATCACCTGACATGAGGAATTGATTGGTAACAGAAATTTGTCACAGTTTGGTGAGCAATAGAGAATGGGGGAGCCCTGCAGAATTTACACCATCTATCTGTTTTGCCCTTGTTATTTTATGTTTGCTTTGTTTGGTATTGTTGGTGTTATATGTTGAGGATTGTATGATTAAAGGTGTGCCCACTCTCAGCCGCAGTAAGTCTGAGAACTGGAGGGGGGTTTAGCATTCCTCTCTCGACCCTGGTTGACCGGGAAGGGTGGCAGGTGGATCTACCCCCAGTTGTAGCAGGACTGGGCAATAAAGTGGTTGGAGAAAAGGGAGGACCCGGGTAGTCTTGTAAGTAAAAATGTTTTAGGGAAAAGACCAGAAGGGTGGGGGCTAGTTGTGAAGCCCAGCCTCCTAGCTAACTGGTAGTGGAATACGTTGGTACCCATGGAAAGCACGGTTCAGCAAGGAAGGCAGGATCGGGCCCAGGCAGACAGGTAACAGACGGAGAGATTGGAAAACAGGTTGAAAACTTTTCGGGTGTAGTGAAAGAACAGAGTAAGTAAGTATACGCATAGGGGTTCAAATACTCAGAAGAATATTTGGAATGGTGATCTGAGTTGGTAAGTGGCTGTTGAAAGGACAGGCAAGTGATTTAAGGCACAGTGAAAAGTTAACTCTATAGTTGCTGGAGGGAACAGCAGTTGAACTTTGTAAACGTACTAAAGTAAAAAGTTCTTGGTGTCTTTGAAATGTTTGTAAATAAATTCAGGCAAAGAAATTATTAGATTGCAATCATTTGGCTATGAACAATTTTGTTAAATTAGCTGAAGAATGTATACAGTGCTATGTAATTAAAATTGTATTAGGCTCTAAGAGCACTGTGAGTGATGATGTTTTCTTTCAGTGTTTACAAGCAGGAGTTACAAGTACAAAGCGAGCCAGCGAGCATCTGTATTAATGCAAATTATCTAACTAATAAGATAGGAGCCATTAAAACAGGGGCTGCCTATAAAACACATACAAGAAAATATGGGGTAATTCCCTTGTTTTGCCTAAAATCAACAAGAGTATTTGTATCTTTTTAGTAATGATTGCCTGCCCAGAAGGGGTAGACCTCTGTTTTTGTCTTTCAGATAATCAAAGAAAATTAATGCCAGCTGAACAGCATTCAATATACCATGCATTTACTAATGGAGTAAAGAATTAAGTTTTGTGTTCTATGTTCTGTCTTGTGGTGTTTGTCTTGTGGCCAGAATTGTTGTGTTTAATATTTTCATGGGATGGTCTGGTTTAAAATCAAGTGAAAGGGTTGGATTAAAATGCAGATACTTGTTTTGTTCAACTTAGAATACAAAGTGTTTGGATACATCAGGAAAAATGTGATATACTAAAGTCTAGTACATTTCCTTAAGAGAAAGAAAAACTTTATTGGCCAAATCTGTTAATTGAAAGTTTTTTAAATTGATTGTTTAATTAAAGTTATTAAAATTTGCATATTAACAGTCTTTGGAAGCAAGGACATGAAGAGTTAACCCACTCCCCATATTGTGCATGGGATCCTTCTGGCTACCTCAGACTTCTAGCCAGCGGGCTGGGGATGGTGGAAAGCTATTGGACTAGAGGTTATATTAAGTGAACTTCTCAAAGTGGGTGTGCTTGTCCTGGCTTGTTGTTCTAAAGCTCTGTAATAAGGTTAATTTAGTAAAAGGGTATATGTGGCATACATTAAATAATAAGTGTATGTGTTCATTGTTAACAAAAGGTGTATAAATGAAAAGTAAAAGTTTCCTTTGTAGGTTAAAAGAAGCCAAAAAGGGGGGCTTGAATATACCCAAGCACCTGTAAAATCTGCAAAGACACTAATGCAATGTGTTAGGTTTCTTTTCTCACAGGTAAAGAAGCACTATCCGAAGACCCTAGCAGCCCCACTACTCCTTGAAACCAGAAGACCGGATCAATGTAAAAGACCACCAGCGAAAGACTGCTTTGGCTCCATGCTGGAACGGCCCTTATTAAGTCCTGCTGACTACCAACACCGCTGTGATGTGCCAAAGACTGAGTGCTTGGACCCATGATTCTTACTGCAAAAAGACCCCTCCACCTCAGAAAAATTTTCCTACTGATGATTAGCCTATTCCTTTTTCTAGTTCTATTGTGCTTCTGGACAGCAGAGAAAAAGGACAAGGTGACGTGCTGGTTAAACCTCTCCCTTGTCCACGAACAAATCTGCTGTGCCTTTGAATTTTTCTATAAGAAGCAAAACCATTACAGGGTGATGTACTCGTAATCCCTCCCCTGTAGAATGCTGAACTACAACTGTTTGGGGAAAGGAGGAGAAACACTCACTCCACTAACATTGCCAAAGTCCAGGAATTCCTGACCACAAAGGACATTGAGAACTGACCCTGGTGAAGAAACAAAGAATTACACACTGGCAGGAATAAACTTGTGGGACCCATGTTTGGGAATGTGGTATTAATTGGATTTTGGGGTTTATTCTACAGGCTGCGCCCTGTGTTTTGGATAAATCCTTCAGTATGTATTGCCCTCCCTAATTGGATTTTAAATGACATTGCCTTTATTCAGTTTTCAGATAACTTTTACATACCCAGATTGCTCACAAGGGGCTGCCATTAGATTAGCACAACAAAGAGCCTGGGTTATTTCCTCTGAAAAAAGAGGAAATTGGGCAGATCCCTGTGGGCTGGGGCTAACAGTGTAACAGCCATTTGGAATATTCTTAAAGGCCAAGAACATGATAAGAAATTGGGCCAACCAGAAAGGGCCACTAGCCTTATTTCTGAAGTTCAGCTAACCCAAGTATAGGCTGGAGTTGGTGAGTTACATGTCATTTCCACCCTTAGTTCTATAACCCAGAAGTTACTGACACAGATGGTATTGAATATCACTGAGGCTGGGAAGGTATTGCAGTGGGATCTAGTATGTTTAGAAATTCAGGATTTCCTGAATGACCAGCTGATGGCCATTCAGAGTGATCTTGAGCACCAGATTTGACCCACTGCCCTTACAGACATATCAGGAGTACCATCTATCTGTGGTCATGAAGACATACTTGGACACTTTCTGGGTGGAAGTGTGGACATTCACAGTGCTCCTTCCAAGCATATGGACCGGTTAGGGTGGGTGTGGGCTCCCACATACCGAATCCTGCTGGGTCCATGGGGAGCATGCATATGGGACTGAATTATTCACCGAGACATCTGGGAAATTAAACCACTTGGTATACCTACCTGATTTATAGTCAGTGCCCCAATCCCTTAGTTGTTAAATGAACATTCCACTCTTTTGTCCATGCGTTCATTCTTGGGTTGGGGTGACTAAGCTCAAAAGAGCAGTTGTACATATTTCTGCAAAGCTTCATTGTTTTTTTGTCTTTAAAGTTTGAGAAGACTCAGCCAAAAGTTTGTTGAGTATTCTCAAAGGGGGGAATTGTTGGTGGCACCAGGCATGGCCCAGTGTTAACAGAAGGGTGGAAAATGACAGTGCCAATGAAGGCTCCCTGTATCAGGCCTCTGCTTGTCCGAACCGCTTCCATGTTTAGACTTTAATTAACCCCACGGGCCAGACGGAAAGAATGGAATGTGTGGCAACTAGTTATCAGTACCAGGAGGCAATTATACAGCCTGCTTGCACCTGGCTGAAGGGAGTGAAACAAAATAACCGGTCGGGAAAAAGTTACTAACGAAATGATGTATTTTCTGCCAAGTATGATTTAACCTGTTTAGAGTAATTGCTACGTTATAATGTATTTGCTGTATGGGAACTAAAAGGGAGGAAGAAAAGGGCGGGGGAAGGGGGAGCTGGGCATTGGGGGGGTAATAGAAATGCTTAGCTAAAATCATGTATAAAGAAAGAGAGCGGCTTGTATGGGGTGTGCTTGATTTGAGACGTGTGTCTCCAAGCATCCTGCTATTTGAGGTCTCAAATAAACCTTTTTTTTGCTTCTCCACCCTGGTGTGTCTATTGGAGCGAGGCACTCCGGGCAACGAACCACTGTTGCTGTCGCCTCGGGCCTTTGTGCCGGCAACACCAACAATATACTGGTAAAAACAAATTTATGAAAATATTTCTGTTGGTATAACTCTACAAAATTGGAATCAGAGAGCAAATTTGACATGACAGTGACCTTTTCAGCTTGTGTTTATTTGCAAAAATAGGACACAATGCTGAAAATCCTGTCCCCAAATGTGTCTACTCTGCAATGTAAGCCCAGGGTTAGTAGAACTTGAGTTAGCAGACAATGGGTTTGTTTACCTAGGGCTTGAGCATCGATACTCATTTGTAACCCCAAGTTAGGAATTGTTGAAACCTGGATCCCAACCTGGGGCTCCAGTGTCTATACTGCATTATGTAAGCCCAAAACCAACCACCCATATCCCTGACTTCCTTGAGCCCTCCCAAAATGTGTACACTCTAGCCCTTTGTTCATAGTGCAGTGTGGGAACACCGGACTGGCCACCAAAAGACTGTCAGGTGGACAAAAAGCGTTGGCTGGTCGGATTGTGTAATACTTTTTGCGGACTCCCTGGGCATAAGTTCAGGGGGGCTGCATCTACACTTGAACCATCAGACCCAGCTTGACTCAGGTTCAGACACTCTGCCCCAGGGGTGCCCCTGGGTCATAGCCCTGGGTTAATGCGATTTGTGTGTAGATGGAAGGGAGACAAGGCTTCAGCCAGAGTTCAAATCCTGGGCTTACATTTCAGGGTAGAAATAACCCAAGAATCCTCCTTTTAGCCTTCCGTCCCTATAACATCCTTCACTACAGCTCAGTTCTGGGCTGCTCCTCTCTGAAGAGGCTGATAGCTGTGCCAAACTACATACAGGCGTTATTGTGATATAAACAGTGTCTCCTTTCAGGTTCCCAGCTCCTTCAAATCCTCTTCAAAACTGGCTCTGTGCTACAACAGCCAAAATGCTTGGAAACCAAATAACAGCTTTACAAATGTATTCAAAATTTTTAATAATCCTTGTGAGCTCTTTCAGTTTCCATCATGTAACAAAACCTGAAATGCCAG
This sequence comes from Mauremys mutica, assembly GCF_020497125.1. NCBI lineage: Eukaryota > Metazoa > Chordata > Testudines > Geoemydidae > Mauremys > Mauremys mutica. The sequence continues at coordinate 5,172,033 of NC_059081.1, read as the reverse complement.
CAGTGGGGAAACAGGGCTCCCTCCATTTCTATCATGTACCAGAAGTGGGGGGAGCCAGAAGCACAGATTTCTCATATAAAGTAATCACTGTCAGTTGAGAAAGCTGTATAAATGCAAACACAAAGTCTGTTGTCATGAACTAGTACACTGCCCTTTTGGTTTAATGAAAACTCTCTCAGCCTAAAAGTGGAAAATTAGGGCTTTGAAGGTCTGGAAAACTAATGGGATGAATCAATTGTGTTTTATTTAAATAAACAACAATAAAAAGCTCACCAAGCTCATAAGCCTCTGGAAAACTTAATCAATGAAGTAATTCTCAATACAGAAATAAGCCCTTACATATGCTTTTTGTTCTGAGGCTAATAAAGTTTCTTTTTTTCCCAGCCATCCTGAATCCCTCCAGACCGCTCTCACACCCAGAGAAAGCTGAATCCAATTAGCAATAAATGAGCTGGATTTTTATTTCAAGCTTACTGGCAAACAAGCGTGTATAGGGTTGTATATCTTCATCAAACCCTTCTAGGCTTGATCCAAAAAGCTTGCTTAATTACAGTCTCCAGCGCATGGCTCATTTATATCTCTGTGGATGAACCCAATCCTAGAATGCAATTCTCAGCTGTGTTGAGCCCATGCTGTGGGGCAGAGAAGGCATAGGTGGCTCTAAAACCACCTTTATGCCACCCCAATCTCTAATCCATGGGGATGTTCTAACTTGGACTGTCAAGAATGGTTCCTTAGGCATTCTGTGTATCATACTCTAGCCTCGCCGCCCCCCTCCCCAGGCTCCATCATGCCCCGCCCCTGCCTTGGAATGCCCCCCCCACACCCCATCATGCCCCCTATACCAGGAGAGTTGGCAGAAAGATGGCACAGAGGTCAGGCTTCCTCCATGCTAGTGACTTCACATCATCCCCTTACGGTTGGTCTAAGGTCCCCTTGATATCAGGCTAGTGGCGCAAAGGGACTTTAAGAAGGCCACATATCTTATCTATAATGTCTCTCAATGATTAATTGTACATATACCAAAATCCATTAGCAAGTTCTAAATATACCTTTTTTTTTAAATAGAGACCCTCAATAGAGTTGCCTATTTCAGTTTTTCTGACAGGCCATTAAATATTTATTCCATCCCCAAACTAGAAAAGGGAATTGAAGAAAAACTAACAAATACATATATTTCTATTAGACTGTGAAGTAGTGTCCTATAGGAAATGGTGGAAGCCCCATCACTTACAAAGTTCAAAATCAAATTACACTGTAGAGAGTACATTTTGGCTTCAGTGGCCGGACTATATGAACTAGTATGTATTTTCCATTACTACTATGATTCCATGATTCATACATGCAATTTATGATGCACAAAAACCCTTACATAGCACTAGCACTAGGTTGCAAATGGAGTGGATTTATACAGCAATAAAATTGTCCAAACAGAAAATGATATAATAATAAGCTTACTGTGTCCACTCCTGCCAGAAGCATTTCAGTCATATTGGCATAGATCTCTTCCACCGTAAGCTCTTTACTCAGTAGGAGATAAGTGAGTAGCCCACCTTTTACTTCTTCTCCTTGGTCCAACTGGGACTGAATATCCTTTATCTTGTTGTCAACGTGGATTTGACCTTTTAAATTACAGAAAATTTTAAAAAAATCCCCTAATCATTGTTCAGCCCCTTTTCTTCCCTCCCTTCTTTCCGATTTATACTTCGATGATTACAAACATGGCACCTCAGGTGTAGAGATGGGTGATGCTAAAGATGAGGTCATACCACAATGCTTAAACCACCCCACAGATTGGTCAGATGCTGACTTCATAGAAAAAAGAACCATAATTGGCATATTCTTGTATGAAGACCGCACATACATACATACATACATACACACACACACACACACACACAAAACAGGTGAGATAGTCAATAATCTGGGAAAAGATCAAGTTGTTTGGTTTTGGAGGTGGGTGTTCCACAAGGAGAAATGGTAGAAACCCCATCAAATGAATTCTTTAAAGCAATCAAAAATGTATTATAGGGAATAATTTTATATGCGTAGGGGTATGGACTTGATTTCCTGATAGATCTTGTGAATCTTTAATTTTAGTCCGGGGGAAATTCTGTGGGAACCACCCTCCTCACAGAATGCCCGTGCTTTGCATGGGTGGGGGGATGATGACCATGGGTGCAGTTGGGGGGAGGGCTCCCCCCACCCAAACAGAGGTGAGGCATGGGGGAAGCACACGGGGTTACCTGCCACTGCCCCCTGCCCCTCATTTCTGCAACTGCAGAGCTACCCAGCTGAAGGAGGCTGCGTATGGGTTCCGCGGACTCTGCAGTTGAATGCCGCCTCTTGGATCCTAATGCCAGTCGTGCTCCCCTTCTGTGTGCTGAGAGCCTTCTTGTTTTCTGTGCAACAGTGAGTGACCATGGTGGGACAGGGTGAAGGGGGGCTGAGGGGAAGAGGCAGTGGGGAAGGAAGAGGAGGTGGAATAGGGAGGCGGAAGGGAATGTGGGAGTGAGGAGAGTGGGATAGGGCATGGGGCAATCAGGGAGGGGGATGAGATGGGGAATCACAGAGGGAAGCAGGAGCCCGGCATGTGGCATCCCCTTGGCTGCATCTGGGGCTTCCCTGTTAAGCAGGCACATGGAACCCTCACCCTGACAAGCCCTAACCCCCTACACCTAGACCCCTCTGCTGAGCCCTTCACACCCAGACTCCCACCCCACTGAGCCGCAACCAGCTGCACCTGGATCTCCACCCCATCAAACCCCACTCTCCCAGCAACTGGACCCTCTCACTGAACCCCCAACACTCAGACCTCCTCCGCCAAGCACCATCTCCCCATACCCGGACCCCACCGCCGCCTCCACTGAGCCCCCTACATTCAGAATTTTAAAATCATATTAAAATAATTTTGGGGGGGTGAATAATTTTTAATTTATTGGTGCATAATTAGCTCAGGAGTAATTACTATAGGTCAATACAGCTGCAGCCATATGACAGATTTATATCATTAATAATCTGAAAGAACCTCAAATCTTCTCTCAAAAAGTATACATTTGGGGGAATGTAGAAAAAGAAGATTCTGCTACAATATGAATGAAATAATATGCAGTCACATGCAGTTTCTAGCAGGGTGAAAAGATTAGAGGGTTTTTGATACCCCTACATTTTAAATGAGAAACATGAAAACAGAACTCCACTTCTTCAGAGTGATTATAGGCTGCTGAAATGCTTGTAAATAGAATGTTTCAAACCATATGCCATACTTTCCCTTACTTTTCTTCCCTCATTTTTTTAAGTAGTAGGTATGTTTGCATGAAATGCACTCAGTATTTCTTAAGATCTTATGAACTGATTCCTCATTTTGTTCACAGTCAGTTGAAGAGATGATGGTTTTGTCACAGAGCTCCTGTTCCAAAACTCACTGAAGTCAATGGGAAAAAAACTTCCATTAAATTGAATAGGTTTTGAAAAAGTGCTTAACAGATTATTCTAACTTCAAGTGAGGAAGAAGCAACAGAACAGATGAAAATAAATAATGAACCAGTAATGTAAAATAAGGGACTAGCTAGACCATATTGGCAAAATTGTTTCCAAATGGAATATTTTTCAAACTTTTACGTAAGAACATAAGAAGGCCATAAGAAGAGTGCAGTGACAATACCAGCCCGGCATATCTCAGTAAACGAGATCTGCCATTGCTTCTGTGGTGCTATCTACAGAGCAGCCTGCACAGCCACCCCATGCGGTTGCCACCCAGTCTACATCCCCTCTCTCTACGAGGAGAGCGCTGCCTTGCTCGAGCAGTATGAGGCATCTGGTGACCCAGATGTTGCTGACCCTCTGATCGAATCATTGGACACTGCTCGCTGAGCCAGATGGGAGGAGATGACTGAGAGGATGAGCTTTACCCGCTCCAGCCACAAGTGTTGGAGTCTGCTCTGATGCCTTGGAGCAGCACAGCAGCCACCTGCACTCTACCGACCCTCAGTGACACCCAACCAAGTAGCTGGACACCTACTTAAAGTGGCTAGAGCACCTTTGGAGAAACAGGTGCAAAGACAAGTGAGGAACAAATGATGTGTGTTTAAACATGTACACCAGATCAGAAGCTGCCCAGAACCATTCACTGTAACAGAGCTGGAACAGACACTGGATAGCATCAAGTGTGGAACAGCTGCAGGCTATGATAACATATCTCTAGAATTCCTGAAAAATCTAGGCCCCCATGCTCAGCTTTGGCTTGTGAAATGAAACAGGTGAACAAGACAAACAAGGTGGATGGGTAAATGGGGTAATAAAACAAATAAGCTTTAGCAAAAAAACAAATGTCAGAATATCTTTAACCTCTGGATAATAAGCACAATTTCACAGAAACACAGCAGATAGAGATGGAAAAGATCTATTGGGCTGAACAGTCCATCACTTGGCCAATAAAGGATTGTTTCCTAGAATACTTTTCCTAGTTTTCTGTTCAGTCTACTTTCAATTATCTAAATTAGTGAGGCTTCCACCACTCCTCTTAAAAGATTACTGCACCACAACCTAGTAGATCTCATTGTGAAGAAGTTCTTTCTGATACGTATCCCAAATGTTCATCTAGTTTCTCTTACTGTACCACCCTAAATAATCCTTTAATACTTCTCACTGTAGTTTATTCCTACTTTTCTTCCTCTTCCCCAGTTTCTTACTATAATTTTAGGGTACAAATGCAACAAGCTCTGTTCAAATACAGTGACAGCAGCTACAGAGACAAAGTTGAACTTTTCTATTATTAAATCTTACTAAATTTGAAGAGTCCATCCCAGGATCTGCAGAACTCTCTCCAGGGTTTTGGAATAAATGGACGAAGCCATTTGGGAATTGCCCCTGCATACATAGTTGTCTTAAACATGCTAAACATCAACTCCAGAGCCTCAATGTATTCCACAGTCTTCTCTGGGATGTTGTTTTCCAGGCAGCCCAATCGGGATTCATACAGAATAGTTGCCACACCTGCACAGGAGAAAAGTCACAGAATTTACAGTCCCTTCATTTTTTTTTCTTTATTTATGGTACAGAATTAAAAGGTAAAAGGAACATAACCAAGTTTGCAAAAACATGGTTAATTAGTTTGACTAGCACTTACTGGAGATGGTTTAGGGATAAAACAGTCCCTTACAGAGGGTAGATTAAATGACCTCCTTATGTGTCCTTTCTATGATAAAGGAAATAACTTTAACATCTCCTTTATCTCCTTTTTAATAGATGGGTCCCTTATTTGACCCATGTTTATATTTTCCTTACTTTCTTTAAACAAAACTAAAACAAAACCAAACACCTACACACATCACTTTTCTGTAGACTCATAACTAGAGCTTTCAAGAAACATCACAAATTATTATAACAAAATTCATACTCAATATTGAATAGATTGCTCCAGAATGTAAGCTTTCATTTTAAAAAAAAGTTTCTCATTGTGAAGAAAACGTGGAAGATCTGAACTAAGTATAACTAAGTATAACCAATGAAGGGTTGTTTTACTGAGTTTCCAGACGGACGGAAATAATAGCTGTGAGCGGCATGAATTGTCCCATTCATCTCAGTCAGGATGTTATTCTGTGACCTAAGAATGGCTGTTCATTTTTTTAACTGTCACTCTCAACCAACTGACCTCCTTATCTGGATGTTTCTGCTAAAATGATCAGCAGTGAAACAATATTGACAAAAATATTTAATATCTTAAATGCACATTTTTAGGTGAGTTAAATTCTAGGTCTAAATTATTTCACAATGTAAATCATTGATATTATTGACTTTATATCCAAGGTAAGAAAGTGCAGGGTAGAGGAAAGGATGAAAATTCAAAGGAACTTAAGAGAATTTAACTCACTGATCAATTAGAGGGAGTCTGTAGCTCAAAAGGTTAAATTGCTTTAAGACAGCTGGCACTCACCTGATGCTACTATTCAGATATTATCTAGTTAGCATAGACCCAGATTATCTTACCAAGTAGTCAGCTGTTTGAGACAGTGGCTTCATAGGTCAGCAATGCTGGAAGTGGTTACAAATCTCAATGAGTCAGCTAGTTCTCAGCAAAGAGTGCCAACACTTTAAGCATCAGGCAGTCACACAGTGCTTTATTATGCATATGAGAGAGAAATGGGATTTTCTTAAGATGGGTGTTACGTGATGTAATATTTTGTATTATTTATAAGACTAGCTCATGCAGAACTCAAAGACAACCACACCACAATTTATCCAGGAATTTAAGGATATCATCAAATCCTTCCCTAAACAACTCCAAGAGCATAGGCACCGACTCCGTGAGGACTCCAGCCCTGGAGCACCCACAGAAAAAAAATATTGGGTACTTAATACCCACTGGCAGCCAGCTGGCCCTTTGCCCCCCAGCAACTCCCGTCCAATGGCAGCCCCGCCAATCAACTCCTCCCCCTCCCTCCCAGTGCCTCCCACCCACTGCAATCAGCTGTTCCACAGCATGCAGGAGGCGCTGGAGGTAGGGGGGAGGAGCAGGGACGGGCGCACTCAGGGAAGGGGGCAGAACTGGGCAGGAAGAGGTGGGGCGGGATGTAGACTTGGGGAAAGGGGTCTGGTGGGGGTGGGATCTGGGGCAGAGTGGGGGGGGGTTGAGCACACCCCAGGCCCTGAGGAAGCCGGCGTCTGTGTCCAAGAAAAACTCTACAATTTCATCCCCCACAAACCAACTCCAGGGACCTTCTACATGCTTCCCAAGATTCGCAAACAAGGGAATCCAAGCGGACCCATCATATCTGGCCATGGCACTCTTACTAAAAGAACATCAGGACTCATAGAAACATCCTTAAACCATTCATCACACAAAGGCCCAGCTTCCTCTAGGACACAACTGACTTCCTCCACAAACTCTGCAGTATTAACAACCTCTCTCAGAACACCATCCTTGCCACTATTGATGTCACCTCCCTATATACTAACATCCCTCACAATGACAGCATAGCTATCTGCCCCAAATATTTACAAGACATTGGACAAACCTTATATATCTACCCCAAACACATCGCCAAACTCATACATTTTATCCTCACCCATAACCATTTTTACATTCAACAACAAACACCTCGTCCAAACCATGGGAATAGCTCTGGGTACTAGGATGGCTCCCCAATACACCAACTTCTTCATGGGCCACCTTGAAGAATTATTTCTGGACAGATGAACTACGAAAACCAATGATATACCAAAGAGACATCAATGATATTTTCATTCTCTGGACAGATGACTTAAACTCCCTTATAGACTTCCACCACAACTTCAGCGACCACCACCTATCCATTAAACTCTATCTGGAATACTCCCATATCAGCATCAACTTCCTGCATACCGCAATCAGCTTCAATTCAATAATGGAACCCTACACACAACTATATACTGATCACCACACCTACCTTCATAGATCCAGTAACCACCCCAAACACACCAAGAAATCTGTTACTTACAACCAGCACTCAGATACCACAGAATATGCTCTGAGGAGAAAGTCTGGGATACACACCTTAACACACACAAAACTGCTTTCAACAAACAAGGACACTCCACCAGAAAAGGAGATTGTATCATAGAACAGGCCACCCAAATACCCTGAGAGAACCTCTTTCAATACAGAAATAAAACCGCCTCTGACCACACACCCCTACTTGTCACTAGCGCCCCAAATTGGAACCCATATGGGGTGTCATCAAACAACTACACCCATACTCAATGGGGACCCATCCTGAAAGAAATCTTTTCTGAACCCCCTCTTCTAGCCTTCCAACAACCCCCAACCTCTCCAAGCTCATCAGAAGCAAGCTCCCCACAGGCCAGGGACACACCATCTCAAAGTAGCACCAGATCCTGCCAGAACAACAGATTCAAAACCTGCAGACATACCTCCACTGCTACAATGATCGACACCCCCGACATACACCTTTCAAGATCCATGGGTCCTACTCATGCCTATAACAACATGTAGTGTACTTCATCCAGTGCACTCAATGCCCCAACAGAAACTGTGTGTGAAACCAGACAATCATTACACTCTCCAATGAACTCACACAGGAAAATGATAAAAAATAAAAACACCCTATCACCTAAGGGTGAACACTTTTCATAAAGCGATCACTCTGTATCTAACCTATCAGTCTTCAACCTCAAAGGGAACCTGCACAACATTTCAAAAGATGAGCCTGGGAGCTTAAGTTCATAACTTTGCTAGACACTAAAAATCATGGATTGAATTGAGACACAGGATTTATGGCTTATTACAACAATCTATAACCCACTAACAATGCCTTCTCAGTTGCTTCCCACCACCACTTTCTTTCCTCCCTATGACTGGAGGGGTGTCAACAGGCCACTTCACTTTGAAGGATCCCTGGAAATATGTGTTTACTGCTTACGCTAAACAATCTGTTCCATCTTGTATTTAGCTGTGACATTCTAAGTTTCCCAGATCTGAAGAAAAGCTCTGTGTAAACTCAAAAGTTTGTCTCTCTCACCAACAGAAGTTTGTCCAATAAAAGATATTACCTCACTCTCCTTGTCTCTCTAGTTCATGCAGTGTTAGTTAAAGAACCACATGAAACTTTAAAACAAAAACGAATAATTCAACCACTGCTGAAAATCGGATATTTGGGAAAGGAATAAAACAAATGTTTAAATGCATAAAAACAATGCTACATAACAGTTACATAAGAACATAGGAATCGCTATATTTGATTGGACTGGAGATCCATCTAGTCAAGTATCTGTCTCCACCAGTAGCCAGATGCTTCTGAAGAAAGTGCAAGAACTCCACAGTTAGGCAGATGTAGGCACTGAAGAAAAATACTTTTCCCTGTTGAAACTGCAGACAGAATTTAGATAGGCGCTGGTTAAGTGAAGCATTTGTAGGATCAAGCCCTCTGACTGTTTTAAATTAGCTTGAGTGTGGAAGTGGCAGTTTATGATAAAAATGCCTAACTGTAATCACATGGTTTAGAATTAATTTTCTTTCCAGATATTATATGGTCTGTCTCACCTTCCATGGAATACTTGAAGAAAAGGTTGTTAACATTGGTCACTGTTTCCCCATCTTCCTCTTCACTCCTGAGTGTGTGGATTCTCTTAATTAAATCTGTGATGACTTCATTGACTCCTTCAGAGAAAACAGCCACATCCTTGGGTTTCAGGACCTTCTGTCTTAGTACACTCCTCATTTTTAGCCATTGTTCCCCTTCCCTAGGAGAAATAATTTGAAATATCTATATATAATTCTTCCTGACAATCATTAGCTGGGCAGGAAGTTCATGAATTAAATAAGAGTCTCTCATTAGCAAGTGATAAACAAATTCATTGGTAAAACTGAAATCACTACTGGAAAGGAGTATAGTGGACACTGGTCTGTCAAGTAATATGTTCTTATGTTTCTCATTCTATATTTACTGAAGGTGGCAAGTCATTCCGTTGTCTAATTCACCTCACTGTTACAGTACACAATCAAGTTTGTAAGTTAATTAATGTGTACTGGTTAGAGCTTTAGGACTTTATCTCAGTATTCTGGAAGTGCCTTCAGATAATTGTTAGTCACACCTGCTAAATACATAGAGTACCTGACTAACAAAACAGAGATTCTGGTTTGCAGAAGTATCACACATATTCTCATTAAAATTAACTTTTAAATATATATTTATCTTTGCTAATTTGTTTTCTTTTATACAGATTTGGTGCTTTTCTCCCAAAAACATCCAGCATAACCAGATTTCATGGACCACTGGTCTGATTTAATATACCAAATCCTGTTATTGGCATATCAAGCCAGTTATGTTTATTCCAAATCTAGGGGAAGTTTTCTGAGAGAAAAGTTTACTTTCTGTGAGAAATGGTACTTTTTGAGATCTAACAACCTATAGTATGAGAAGTTCAAGACAGACCATTAATACATTAAGAATAACATAATTTAGAACAGTAGTTCTCAACCAGGGAATACGCAGACATCTATCAATTCATCTAGATATTTGCCTAGTTTTACAACAGGCTACATAAAAAGCACTAGTAAAGTCAGTACAAACTACAATTTCATACAGACAATGACTTGTTTATACTGTTCTATATACTATACACAGAAATGTAAGTACAGTATTTATATTCCAATTGATTTATTTTATAATTATATGGTAAAAATGAGAAAGTCTGTAATTTTTCAATAATAGTGTGCAGTGACACTTTTGTATTTTTATGTCTGATTTTTTAAGCAAGTTGTTTTGAAGTGAGGTGAAACGAAGTACACAAGACAAATCAGACTCCTGAAAAGGGTACAGTAGTCTGGAAAGGTTGAGAACCACTGACTTAGAGTATGTGAGCTGAACAGGCTCATGCCAGGCTCAAGTCAATGTGTCTGTATAACGTCTGTAATGTGTATAACAGCGCTTCTCAACCAGGGGTCTGCGACCCCCCACGGGTCTGCGAGCCCTTTCCGTGGGGCCGCAGGGCCCCATGGCTGTAATCTGGTGCCCCAAATCCCAGCGCCCCCCATGGGGCTGAAACTGAAACTGCGCCCTCCTTGGGACTGAAGTGTCCGTCACACCCGCCCCACATTCCCCCAGAAGCAGCTGTGGCTTTCCCGTCTGCTGCTGGAGCCTGGGTTTGCAGCTGCTCCTCAGCTCATTCTGACTGCACATGCAGCCGGTAAGAACCACCTGGGTAGGGGGACCCAGTTTTGGGGCTCGCAGAGCCCTTGGGGAGCAGGCACCGCAGGAGGAGCCCTCCTGGCATACAACTCCTAGCTAACCTCCCTGCAACCTGAGCTAGCTCCCTGCCTGCACACAGCCCCTAGCTACCCCTGCATGCACCCTGAGCGGTTTTCAAACTTTTTGAGCTGAGTCCCCGCTTTGACTTATATTTTTTGGTTGTGGCCCCCCACAACCCAGACAGACTGGGTGGCCTGCTGAGGTGAGTCACGAGGTGGAGGTGGCACTCCCCCTGTGCGGAGCTGGCCTGAGCTCTGCCAGCCCTTGCCCCCTTCCTGCCCCAAAATAGAAGTCAAACTATGCCTATGCCCAAGGGTCCCCCGCTGGGCCCTGGAGTTTTTATAGCATGTTGAGGGGGCCCTCAGCAAGAAAAAGCTTGCATGCACTGTCATTTGGCCTTTCCATGACTTCCAGTCCACCAGCATTGATGACTTCTCATCTACTCTTTCTTCCCTTTCCTCCATTGATATGGTTGTTGATTCACTCCATTCCTCTCTCTCCTCCACCCTTGATTCTTTTGCCCCCCTTTCCCATTAATCTCACCCGCAATCCCAGTTGTCTTTTCACCACTTTTACTCATTCCTCAAACTCTCATCTTCCTGCCTCCACTTCTCTCTTTGCAGAATATCTTGCTGATTTCTATCAGGAAAAAAATGATAAAATATGATGTGACCTTTCCCGACTCCTCAACTTGCCTTCCTTTCCTCCTCCTTCAACTCTCCTCCTTCTCTCTCTGTCACAGATGCACAAATTCTTTTCTGATCTCCTCATCCAATCCCTCCACTTGCCCAGTGACATCATCCTATCCCATCTCCTGATCTCCCTTGCGCCCACTTTCATCCCCTACCTGACTCATCTCCGTAACTGCTCACTATCCTCCATCTCTTTGCCTTGTCAGCTGCCTTTGATACAGATGACTATGTTTTTTTTCTTGAAGTTTTATCCTCCCTTGGCTTCTGTGACTCTGTCCGCTCCTAGTTCTCCTCCTACCTCTCTAATCATTCCTTCAGCATGTCCTTCGGAGGCTCCTGATCATCCCCCTTCCAGTTTTCTGTGAGGGTTCCACAGAGTTCTGGTCTCCTTCTCATCTCCCTCTATATCTTATCTCCAGATAATCTCATCCACAAACACACATCCAACTATGCTAATGATTCATAGATCTCTCTCTCTAGTCCAAACCTGTCTCTATTCAAATTAAAATCTCAGCCTGTCTCTCTGACATCTCCTTATGGATGTCCAGCTGTCAGTTCAAATTCAACATGGCTAAAATAAAGCTCTTAATCTCCCCCGCCCCAAACCCTTTCCACACTACTTCCTTTCTCGATCACAGTGGACTAACACCACCATTCTGTCTATCACTCTGGCCCATAACCTGGGTATCATCTTCAACTGAGACCTCTTTCTAGGTCCTCACATTCAGGTTATGTCTAAGTCTTGCAAATTCTTTCTGCATAACATCTCTAAAATACAGCCCTCCTATCCATCCACACAACTAAGACTTTTGTTCCAACTCTCATCTCACCTCTCCATTACTGTAATATTGTTTTTTCTGGCCCTGATATATGCAATTTTGCCTCCTTTATATTCATTCAGAATTCTGCAAAGATCATTTTCCAAGCCTGTTGCTTTGACTATGTCATTCCTCTCTAGAAAGCCCTTCACTGGCTCCCTCTTCTTTATCATATCAAACATTAGCTGTTTATCTTCACTTTCGAGGCCCTTCACGACCTATCATCATCCTACCTATTTTCTCTCATTCAGCATCGAAAGGCTGACTCCCACCTCCAACTGACCATTAAAGGCAGCTTCTGTTGCCTATTTGCTAAATTTTCAATCTTCATGCTGCCCCTCATACCTGGGATAAGCTCCCTATAGACATCTACAAAACTAATTCATTATCCTTCTTTCAAACCCTCCTTAAAACTCTCCTTTCCTGTAAGGTCTACAAAGACATTTACAACAGTTAGGCTGCTGGTGTGCTGAGACCACAGCCTACTTACCATGCTGACCATATTATCTCATTGTTTCCTTGTACTCCTTCATTTGTCTGTATCTACTCTTGTCTTATAGTTAGATTGTCAGCTCTTTTGGGGTAGGGACTGTCTTTTTGTTTTGTGTTTGCACAGCGCCTAGCATAATGAGGTGCTGGTCCATGACTGGGACTCTGACGTGCTATGATAATGGAAATAAATAATAATAATAATTAAGTGGCACCTTCCAAATCTTACATTATGGGCCCACTGTTCAGCAAAACAAAGTAAGAACATAAGAACGGCCATACTGGGCCAGACCAATGGCCCATCTAGCCCAGTATCATGTCTTCCGACAGTGGCCATTACCAAATGCTTCAGAGGGAATGAACAGAACAAGGTAATTATTGAGTGATCCAACCCCTGACATCCAGTCTCAGCTTCTAGCAGAGGTTTAGGGACAACTGGATCATGGGGGCTGTGTCCCTGACCGTCTTGGGTAATAGCCTTTGATGGACCTACCTTCATGATCTTATCTAATTCTTTATGGAACAGAGTTATGCTTTTAGACTTCACAACATTCCCTGGCAATGAGTTCTGCAGGTTGACTGCGCATTATGTGAAGAAGTACTTCCTTTTGTTTTCAAGTTACTGCCTATTAATTTCATTGGGTGACTCCCATTCTTGTGTTACATGAAGGGGTAAAAAACCACTTCCCTATTCAGTTTCTCCCCATCAGTCACGATTTTATAGACCTCTATCATATCCCCCCAGCCCTTACTCAGCTCTTTTTTAAGCTGAACAGTCCCAGTCTTTTTAAATCTCTCCTCGTATGGAAGCTGTTCTATATTCCAGTCATTTTTGTTGCCCTTCTCTTTACCTTTTCCAATTCTTATATACACCTCTACCTCGATATAACGCTGTCCTCGGGAGCCAAAAAATCTTACTGTGTTATAGGTGAAACCGTGTTATATCTAACTTGCTTTGATCCACCAGAGTGCGCAGCCCCCCCTACCCTGGAGCACTGCTTTACCGCGTTATATCCAAATTCGTGTTATATCGGGTCGCGTTATATTGGGGTAGAGGTGTATCAACAAGGAGCCATTATTTTGACTCTGGCCTATATTTTAACCTTGAGATTTTGGTGTAATGTGAGTGTTAAATGCATTATCAGGCTTTCACAATATAAAGCCTTTTGCTACTGCAATTTTATCTCATCAAAGTAAGAGAATGGCCATGACTCACAAAAAGATTGGTTCCCTTTTGCATAAACACATTACATCATTGATTACTGTGAATGCTTCACAAGGACAATTACCCTTATACACCCTCCCACACACAAGCATGTTACATGCAAGCTTTCAGAGGCAGATAACTCTTCTTGAACCAATAATATGCTAAATGAAAAAAACACCAGGCTGATTTATATGGTACTTCAGAAGATTAACATGCTTTGATAATACAAATTAAGAAGGGAAAAAAGTGACTATACTTACGCAGAAATAAGTCCTGTAGCTCTCCCTCTTAAATCCCTGTACTCTTGCCAGGATTCCATGTTAGCTCTTTGTGGAGTTCTACCTTCCGCCCGGAGCACCTGGGCAACCATGTCTCGATCTGCAATAGACACTACAAACTGTGGACCAAAGTGAGACTTGAAGATCTTTCCATACTCCTGGGTGTGTTTTTGCTGCAACATCAACAAATCAGAGAAGAAAAACATTATGAAAAAAAAAAGAAGGCAAAAGAAACGGATACTTTTGTCATAGAACATATCAATTTGCACTGACATAAAATGCCACCTGGTCTACTGAGGGGAGAGTTTGCAGTGGTAGCACTTTAGAAACAGAATAAGTTTTTCAGGAGCAAACCATAGTTCTGAATATCAGCCATCTTCAAAGATACTTCATTACTTGAAAGACAAGAGTTGAAGACCAGCCTGATGATCTAGTGGCAGAACAGTGAGTAGTCATCTGTTGGATCCAGATCTAGGTCCCAAGCTCTTCAATCAAGCAATAGCTGGAAGTGTTACCAGAAATCATCATCACTCTTGAAATACTCACTATGACCAGAAGGGGAGGTCACTGCTGTGCAAGATCTTTGAGGCTGGAAAGACCCCCAGACCTCCACAAGACACAAAGGGCTAGCTACACTGAATATTGAGGAGGTGAAAGGACTTGTGGAGTAGGGAAATGTGAAGCTCATGTCCAAAAGAGTGACACAACATTTTCTTCCCCACATCAACCTGTTGTGCAGTGCTCCATTATAATAATAATATATATAAAAAAAAAAGATCAGCCCTGAAAAGATCAAAACAAAGGATGGAAGTAAAGGGAGGTCAGAAGCATAATCATGAAGTAAATTTGTATTTTTTTATTTTAAAAAGGCTCACTTGTCCCTCGCCAATAAATGAGCCAATTAGTGCGTTTTTTATTCTTTACAAAGTCTACATAATGGCCTTGCCATTAGGGGCTGCCAGCACAACTGCGCTGCATTGAAATCTCCAAATTTTAGAGTAGATTTATTATGACACACATCTCAAAAAAGACATACATTGTCACGTGGTGGAAAAAAAGAGGTGGAGGATATTCTACTTGCCTAGCAAGATATCTCTGCTGAGTGATCCATGAATACTAGCTGGAGGCAAAGAGCAGGCAATTAAGAAAGAGGAATTGAGAAACATTCAACAATTAAAAAAATTACCAAAAAGATTTCCTAGGAGATTATTTTACAGAGCGATGCTCTATCTTTCCCAACAAATAGAAAAAGATTAACAAATTTCATTCAGAGATGGTCTTGAAATGAAGCACCCATCTCTCAGGAATTCATTTTGAATATATCTCAGGACAGATTAGGAACTAAATGTAGGCCAAGGTGAAGCCACAAAACCACTTTAGGAGATAGTAGATATAGATAATAAAAATCCATTAGTAGGAGAGGTGGTGTAGAAGAACCAAGAGTTCTGAAGAAACTCAAATGTGAAATTGCAGGACTACTAACTGTCATCTGTAACCTATCATTTAAATCAGCTTCTATACCAAATGACTGGAGGATAGCTAATGTGACACCAATTTTAAAAAAGGGCTCCAGAGGAAACCCCGGCAATTACAGACCAGTAAGCCTGACTTCAGTACCAGGCAAACTGGTTGAAACTATAATAAAGAACAAAATTGTCAGACACATAGATTAACATAATTTGTTGGGGAATAGTCAACATGGTTTTTGTAAAGGGAAATCATGTCTCACCAATCTACTAGAATTCTTTGAGGGGGTCAACAAGCATGTGGACAAGGGGGATCCAGAGGATAGTGTATTTAGATTTTCAGAAAGCCTTTGACAAGGACCCTCACCAAAGGCTCTTAAGCAAAGTAAGCAGTCATGGGATAAGAGGGAAGGTTCTCTCACGGATTGGTAACTGGTTAAAAGATAGGAAACAAAGGGTAGGAATAAATGGTCAGTTTTCAGACTGGAGAGAGGTAAATAGTGGTGTCCCCAGGGGTCTGTATTGGGCCCAGTCCTATTCAACATATTCATAAATGATATGGAAAAAGGAGTAAACAGTGAGGTGGCAAAATTTGCAGTTGATACAAAACTACTCAAGATAGTTAAGTCCCAAGCAGACTTCGAATAGCTAAAAAAAGATCTCTCAAAACCAGGTGACTGGGCAACAAAATGGATGATGAAATTCAATGTTGATAAATGCAAAGTAATGCACATTGGAAAACATAATCCCAACTACACATATTAAATGATGGGGTCTAAATTAGCTGTTACCACCCAAGAAAGATCTTGGAGTCATTGTGGATAGTTCTCTGAAAACTTCAACTCAATGTGCGGCGGCAGTCAAAAAAGCGAACAGAATGTTGGGAATCATTAAAAAAGGGATAGATAATAAGACTGAAAATATCATATTGCCTCTATATATGTCCATGGTATGCCCACATCTTGAATAATGCGTGCAGATGTGGTCACCCCATCTCAAAAAAGATATACAGTATTGGACTTGGAAAAGGTTCAGAAAAAGGCAACAAAAATGATTAGGAGTATGGAATGGCTGCTGTATGAGGAGAGATGAATAAGACTGGGACTTTTCAGCTTGGAAAAGTGTCGCCTAAGGGGGGATATGATAGAGGTCTATAAAATCATGACTGGTGTGGAGAAAATAAATAAGGAAGTGTTATTTACTCCTCCTCATAACACAAGAACTAGGGGCCACCAAATGAAATGAATATGCAACAGGTTTAAAACAAACAAAAGGAAGTATTTCTTCTACACAACGCATAGTCAACCTGTGGAACTCCTTGCCAGAGGATTTTGTGAAGGCCAAGATTATATCAGGGTTCAAAAAAGAATTAGATAAATTCATGGAGAATAGGTCCACCAATGGCCATTAGCCAGGGGATGGATCACTTGATGGATCACCTGTTCTGTTCATTCCTTCTGGGGCATCTGGCATTGGCCACTGTCAGAAGACAGGATACGTGGCTAGATGGGCCTTTGGTCTGACCCAGCATTGCCGTTCTTATATTAAGAAAATTTACAATTTACAGGACTGGAAAAAATCCACTATCAAGAGAGCAAATTTAATTTGAGTAGTATCCCTTAATCTTCCACTATTGTACTACATTCTTATAACATACGTACATTCAGTTATACTCTTTATGGTGAAATTTATATGCTAGAATTCAATAAAGACAAATTTGGACTAAATTTTGAGGAGTGAAATCTAATGAAATATGTGTTCTTTCCACAAATAATAGAAATAGAAGGTAACTCTTCAGGGCAGGAATCTTGCCTTCCATTGTGACTGTACAGCCTCTAGCTCATCTGGGGACATTACTTGTAAAAAATAATAATAAAATAATAAACAAAATTGTGTTTTGTGCTTTACAGGTATATTGGCGATATGGCTGAAAGGTCTGTTTGATATTTTATGTCACAAACCCTTTAATTCCATTTTTGTTTCTTGTTACAATTATTAAAAATATCCTACCTTGTTTCCCTACTCCCTCATGTCATGCTGTACTTCACACACAACATTTGAATTGTCAGAGTCCAAACCCTACCTCCTCACCTTTGTTTTCCTTCTCTCTGAACCTATGGATGGAACACAACAGCTCCAACTCCACTGAACTCAAAACTCTTTTCCTTTACCCAGAGTTGCTGTAGGCACTGCTGCTCTGGCCAATTAAATTCTGGAATCAGGTTACTGAGAACAGAACCTTCATTGTAAAAAAATGCTTAAGTCCCCCCCCACACCACCCCTTCTGCATATGGAACATTTCTGTGTCTCAAAGAACATAATTTAAGTAGCTGCAATGGTTACCAAGAGGTTTCAGATTAATTCATTCCTGATGTTCACTCTGTTGTTAAATTTAACAGGGTGTTATTAATCCAGTTACAGAGTGTATGCAAACAGGCCATCATGATTTGTAAAGTAAAATGTTTCGTGAGACTCTAAACTGAATAAAAAATACATAAGATATACTGCCCCACACCTTTTTTTGCAGTTTTTCCTTCCACAAATTGTATTGGATTAAGGAGAAAATCCTGTATTGTTTAGTGGTTGTGAAAAGTGTTGAAGCATATAGGCATGTATTACTTAGGATTTTTCCACCTCTAGTTTCTTTGATTGTTATTTTCAAAAATTGTCATAGCACTAATAAATATTTTAGTTGCTAAAATTAAAGCAATATATTGCAGAGCAGGTATAACCCTGTTGTAATTTAATTTTTGTATGTGGCTCAGATGTCTGTCTTGTACGCACACACACACACACACACACTATTTTTTGCTTTGTTTCTTTCAGGGGGAAGTCAGTTGTTTTAAATGGCTAGTACTCCATTCAAGAAATTCAAAAATAGAAGATTAAAGTTCGGCTGCCATTGACCTCACTAAAGATTAAGGAGTCTAACTCTAGTCTATTTTTTAAAATCTTAACGGAAAGAAACGTATAATCTTTACTCTAAAATACAGCAACTTGTTTGAATTTTCCCTTTTTGCCTTTCCTTTCCTTTTCTGGGAATTTTTAGTCCCTCTGCTCCATTCTGATTTTTGTTTCCTTCCATCCTTCACGTTTCTATCCTGATACCTTGTGTTTTCTCAGCAGCTTCCCCTTCCTCTCCCCTCTCTTCCTTTTTTATCTTCTCTGCTCCTTTTCCATCCCCAAGATCACAGCTCTGCTGCTGCTTCTTAGACCTGGTCTACACTTAAAAGCTTTAACTTATGGCACAACTTATGTTGTTAACGGGTGTGACTTTTTACCAACAGTTAAGCCCTAGCATAGGTGCAGCCATAGTGGTATAGAGCCTTTATGCTAGTCTAGTATATTTTGTCCACCAAACTGGAATAAGCTATACTGGTATAAGCACTTTTACTATGGTACAACTGCATCTATATAACAGGGTTTCTGCTGCTTGAATTGAACTATGCCAGCATAGTTAAGGAAGCAAAACTTTTAAGTTTAGACAAGGCCTTATGGGCTAGAGTGCATCTGATCCCTCTACCTATAATGCAAGGAGTTTGGTCACTCCCCACCCAGTTGCTACTGTAAAGCCAGTAATCAAATTTGATAGAAAATGAAGTATATGCTTTTAATTTTGCCTTCTTCAGGGGTGGTATCTTCAGAGGGCACACAAGTCCCTTCCCTACTGCAGTGGTTTCAGTGTCAGTTCACTCTTCTTCCTCCGAAGAGTGCAGAGCTCCTCTCTTCCTCTGAAGTTTCTCAATTCAAGCTTTTCCCTTCTTTCTGCTCCATCCCTTTCTGTTCCCCTTCCCTCAATGTCTAACAACTCCACAACTTTCCTCTGACTGTCTCATGACCCACTGGATTTTGCCCCTTTCAGCTCACCTGCTCCCCATCGTCTTGACTCCACAAGGGAAGGAGGGTACTCATACGACTGTTGCTTCCACCACTGCTTGATGCAGCACACCTTTTCTCCCTTCTCTATATGGTCCCTCACTACAGTCCCCACACAGCCTCTTTCCTCATGTGGCAAGAGCACAGAGCAGGAGCTGATGGAGAAACCAAAGAGAGTGTAACAAGGGATCAACCAGGGAAGAAAAAGAGGAAGTTTCAACTGCTGATCTCTCACCTACCCAGCAATTAAGAGTGAGCAGGAAAGAAACAAAATTCTGAATTCAGAGTGGTAGCCATGTTAGTCTGTATCAGCAAAAAGAATAAGGAGTACTTGTGGTACCTTAGAGACTAACAAATTTATTTGGGCATAAGCTTTCGTGGGCTAAAGCCCAACAGTGGAAAATACAATAGGAAGATTTTTTATATCTAACACACACACACACACACACACACACCCCCCATGAAAAAATGGGTGTTGCCATACCAACTCTAACGAGATTAATCAATTAAGGTGAGCTATTATCTGCAAGAGAAAAAAAACGTTTGTAGTGATAATCAGGATGGCCCATTTCAAACAGCTGACAAGAATGTGTGAGTAACAGTAGGGGGAAAATTAGCCTGGGGAAATAGTTTTTAATTTGTGTAATGACCCATCCACTCCCAGTCCTTATTCAAGCCTAATTTAATGGTTTCCAGTATGCAAATTAATTTCAGTTCTGCAGTTTCTCGCTGAAATCTGTTTTTGAAGTTTTTTGTTGAAGAATTGTGACTTTTAGGTCTGTAACTGAGTGACCAGGGAGGTTCAAGTGTTCTCTGACTGGTTTTGAATGTTATAATTCTTGACGTCTGATTTGTGTCCATTTATTCTTTTGCGTAGAGACTATCCCGTTTGGCCAATGTACATGGCAGAGGGGCATTGGTGGCACATGATGGCATATATCACATTGGTAGATGTGCAGGTGAACGAGCCTCTGATAGTGTGGCCGATGTGATTAGGTCCTATGATGGTGTCCCTTTAATAGATATGTGGACAGAATTGGCAACGGGCTTTGTTGCAAGGATAGGTTCCTGGGTTAGTGTTCTGAATCCTGACCTAGCAAAGCTGGATACAACACTGAAGAGCCCAGAATTGAGATGGAAAGCTATCCTCTGCTCAAAAGCCTGAGGTTAAGTTGTTTTGGGCAGCATGGATTCCTACGGTGGGTGGAACTACAGCAGGAAAATTCAAAACCTATCTACAGTGACATCCCACCCTGTAGTGTATTGTAATGGACCATCCTTATGTGATGCCTAAAGTCAAATGTTATCTAACAAAAGGAAACAATTGATCAGACAGTATTTTTTCAAGCAATAATTACTCTAAAGGGTCAATACCCTGTGTTACAAATGTCTAATTTTGTACTAGGCATGAAAACCCATTAAGTCCTGTCCCTGAAAAAGAAACACACACTTGTATTTTTCATACAGTTATTTTCTTGAAATGCAGGTGCTCACCCTAAATCCACTTGTCCGAGGAAGATGCAGATGGGAGGGAAGGGAGCCCCAGCATAGGAAAGAGTGGCTGCTTAAAAAACAAAGATAGAGGAACTCCCTCTTTTCAAAAACACATTCTAGAGGCTATGTCAGCAGCATGCTCTAATTAGCGCACGTCTCTCCTGCAGCTCCTGGGAACTGTGCAAAGTGGCACGTTGCAGGCTGGGGCCTATCAAACGCGAAGGCGCAGGGCATGGAGATGACAGGTCCCAACCCATAAGGCATTCCATCTTCGCTCTCTGACCCAGACAGACCAAGATGATGGCCCATTGTCCAGGCTGCTTGTCCCACAGGCCAGACTGTAGGAGCCCTGGGACTTCCCTTTAGCCGCCCACTCCAGACACTGGTCCTCTCCCACCCAAATTAAGTATCTGGCATCAGCATGTGGTGCCTCAGCTGCCCTAGCCTATGTCATTGCTTGGCCCACCTCAGAGTGGTTTATCATGTCTGGATGTGGGGCTTTAGCATGCATGCAACTGTGCGCCCAACATGAGTGAGCACACAGGCAAGCTGTGGCCAACGGGCCGCCAAGCCTGGAGTCATTCACTCCCCCTCCCTTCTTAGAAGAATCATAGAAGATTAGGGTTGGAAGGGACCTCAGGAGGTATCTAGTCCAGCCCCCTGCTCAAAGCAGGACCAACACCAACTAAATCATCCCAGCCAGGGCTTTGTCAAGCCGGGCCTTAAAAACCTCTAAGGAAGAGATTCCACCACCTCCCTAGGGAACCCATTCCAGTGCTTCACCACCCTCCTAGGGAAATTGTGTTTCCTAATATCCAACCTAGACCTCCCCCACTGCAACTTGAGACCATTGCTCGTGTTCTGTCATCTGCTACCACTGAAAACAGCCTAGTTCCATCCTCTTTGAAACCCCCCTTCAGGTAGTTGAAGGCTGCTATAAAATCCCCCCTCACTCTTCTCTTCTGCAAACTAAATAACCCCAGTTCCCTCAGCCTCTGCTCCTAAGTCAGGTGCCCCAGCCCCCTAATCATTTTTGTTGCCCTCCGCTGGACTCTCTCCAATTTGTCCACATCCCTTCTGTAGTGGGGGGACCACAACTGGGCACAATACTCCAGCTGTGGCCTCACCAGTGCCGAACAGAGGGGAATAATCACTTCCCCCATCTGCTGGCCGTGCTCCTACTTCTTGCCCACTACAAGGAAGCCTCCTCCCCCCACCACTAGAAGGGGGGCAGCCCCTCCCCTCTACACAACCACCCCATCCCACACATGGGGTCCGTTCCCCCACTGTCTGACAACAGGGGGCGCCAGAGGGAGGGCAGCTGTCTCGGGGACGTGGGGGAGCCGCGCCATTGGCTCGCTTCGGGCAGCGCGAGCCCCTTTGGAACGTTGGGGAGCCGCGAGCCGCGACCGTTGGTTTGGTGACCCCACCCCCATTCCACCTCCAACTTTGGCGCGCGCTGCCAGGCCCTCCGCCCCCCCCAGCCTCAGAAGGGGTGGAGGGAGGGTTTCAAATGGCCCGCCTGCTGCTGAGGGGGATGGCTGTGTAAACAGCGCAGCAGCGGCAGCCCCGCCAGCCCTCACGCCAATACACAGACAGCGCGGACATATGCACACAAACCGGCCCGATACGTGAAGGGTCTGCATGCGCGGGGAGGAGGGGGGAGGTGCGAGCGAGGGATAGTTGAGACAAAATGGTCTCTCTGAGGGAGTTCTGGGGAGATGTAGGTGAAAAAAGCTGAGGGAACAACCGCCCCGCAATGTGCTGTACGAGTGTGCGGCCAAATTCTGCCCACAGAGACATGTGCGCACCCACAGCACAGTGTGGACGCTGCTCCAAGCCTCAGGGAGGTTGCAATTCAAATTTTCATTTCAAGTCACAGAAATTCTGCCTTGTGGTGTTGACACTGTCTCGTCCTGGAAATGAAGAGAGTTGGTTGGTTTTCGGTAAAATCTGAGGGAAAATCCTCTCGTGTTCCTCAAAGGGCGAAAAAAAGCACCCCTTTGCCATATATTATTGTGGCTGGATTTCTTCAGTTCTACGTGTAATGTTAAACAAGTCAATCGTGCCAACTAAAACCCCAACTAAAGTTGAAAAGACGCCCGAAAAAGGGAGGAAGAGGAAGATGCAAAGGAAGTCCCACGAGATGCTGGGTTTGTGGGTGATAGAGAAAGTCCTCATATTAGATGAGAGATTTGAAAAAAACACCACAAGAATCAGCCAGAAATCTGTTCTCACTAAAGCAGATTCTAATGCATTTTTGCAGACTCTGTTGTCTATGGCTGAAAAGCACGTTTTAAATAGTATTCTCTGATGGAAAGAAAGAAGAAAGCAAGGGTTTAAGTCGCCAAACACTTAAAACACTCATTAAATGAAGACTGAATGGGGAGAACAGGGATCTGTAAACAAACACTCAACTCTATCATAACAGCACCAACACGATGTTGTAATGACAAGCAGGATTAACTGGATCAACTCATTAATTAAGCAGCTACTTTATTTTCATTTTCAATGGACATCCCAGAGTAAATCAAAACATGATTATTTTAACTAAATTGTACCTGGATTTCATGAATGCGACCAAAGCCGTCCTTCCAGAAGAACTCAACTAGGTTGGAGAGGGTTTTGGGTCCAGGCATTTCTTGCAGGCTCTTCACGTTGCAGTGGTGGTGTTGAGTGGGTTTCAAGAGTCCCTCTTCCCCCTCTGAAACTGCCACCATCTCCTCCTCTTTGTCCTCTGCTGCTGCTGCTGCTGTTGTAGTGTTATTTTGCACCTCCAAAGTCTGGCTGCTAGAACGTTTGGTCAGTTGGTGAAACCCGCTGACAAAAATCACACGAAAAAAGCAACTCCTTTTCTCAGGCTCAAGCGCCTGTTTGCAACTGCTGTTCAAGACTTTGGTGAAAAGAGACATTGTTTTCTTATATTCAGTAAAAGCTCTATTCTGTTTCTGCAGCCGCTTTTTATTTCATTGCCGTTTCTCTTCTGCTTTAATTTGCGCAAGCAGCAAGTCTCCAATCTCTTAATGCCTGAGCATCAGTTTACACAGACCATTATTAAAGGCTCCCTCCCCTAAAACAGGAAAAGGGGTGGTGGTCTGGAATGAGACTTGAATAAAATGAGCCTATTGTTTTGTTTAATTCAAATCCGATCAATTTACTAATTAAATCTGCTCTGAAGCAATCAAGGTTTAGATTCCACCCTTCCGCCCCCTGTTTTGGCAAAAATCTCTCATGGATTACAGTTTTCTCATTCATTAAAAGGTGGTGTTAAGATTAGTAAATGATTTTTTTTCCTGACAGCTAGCATTTCCACATTTCAGCAAACACTAAGTTCTTTTAATAAAACTTATATAACTACTACTCAATGTGCAATAAAATACAAGAACGTTTTTATTCATATATAAATATCAGTCCTTTTCTACAGCAAATATGTTTGCCAACAATTCCTGTGATGATAATCAGGTTGCCCATATGTTTTCTTTGTTCTTGAATTTATTGCACAAGTGTCTCTCCTCAGTATGCTGTACTTTCCTCCAGAAGTAACTTCTGCATGTTTTTGTAGAACAGTTTCAACAGAACATTATCTTGTAATTGCATGTCATGCTCAGCCACCCTTTGACTCTCAATAAATATGTACACATCTATAATGAATTGTGATTATTTTTTCTGCACAGGGAATTAAAGTTAAAACTGGATAGCAATTTCTTTTGCACAATTTTAAAAAGAATTGAACCAACAAAAGCTTGCTAAAATCAAATAGTGTGTAATAGCTATTTTTTATAGCTACCTTGTCTTAGTTTCTCACATCTCTACTATACAACAACCTGTTACTGAAAAATAATAATAAACTTCCACACTTTATAGCACCAATATTAAGTAGTAACAACACTATTTTTTTCTGCAGTGGAAATACAGTGCTGTCTCTAAAGCAATAATGTTCAAGACTTAATCATTCTATGCCAGTGGTTTTCAACCTTTTTTCATTTGTGGACCCTTAAAACATTTCAAAAGGAGATGCAGACACTTTTGGAAATTCAACCTGTGGTCTGCAGACTCCTACCATAGAAGTCTTAGACTGAAAACAGACTGAACAGAATTCAACTATAAATGTTGAACGTGCTGGGCACAGCATCAGCATTTGAAGTAGAATGAAAAAGGGCGCTAAATGGTGGGCTTCTATGGTAATGACAAAACTTCCGGATTTTGACCTGTAGGTGGGAGTATTCACATACTTTTGATTGATCAGAAAAATGGAATGCGTTTTCTGGCATCTGAAACTTTATTTTCATAGTCACCTTTCATAGACCCCTTAGAGTCTGCTGCCCTCTCCCTGGACCACTTCCTACCCCTGTCTCCTTGAGCTTCCCAGAGTAAACCATTCCAATAAAGTCTCTGACCTGCACACTCTATCCCATTTCTTCCTTGTGGGTTTGCACAGTCTGTATTGTCAGGTAACAAGCAATGAGCTCCTGGGTAGTAGCAGAGAAGCCATCTGCTCCCTTCCACTGCCCTGCCTCTGAACTGCTCTGCTTCCCTTTTAAAGCCCTGCCTCCAGCTTATGCAAGTTTTGCAGGTGTGTCTGGGCAGGGCCACCTGGGCCCAAAGCTGTTCCTTAGCCCCGTTCTCCAGTGTGAGGTTTGTATATCCCAGGGATTGGCAACCTTTGGCAATGTGGCCCATCAGGGAAATCCGTTGGTGGGCCGGGTCAGTTTGTTTACCGGCAGCGTCTGCATGTTCGGACGATCGCAGCTCCCACTGGCCACGGTTCACCATTCCAAGCCAACGGGGACAACGAGAAGCTCAGAAGCAGCGACCAGCACATCCCTCGGGCCGCACTGCTTCCCGCAGCTCCCATTGGCCTGGAATGGTGAATTGCCGCCAGTGGGAGGTTGCTGGAGGTAAACAAACCATCCTGGCCTGCCAGCAGATTTGCCTGATGGGCTGCGTGCCAAAGGTTGCCTATTCCTGGTATACCCTGTCACAGGTAGGCAGAATAGAATTAAGCAATTTTGAATTTGCCTAGAACATTGTGATAAGTATCTACAATAACAGCACGAGAGTATTCAGACTTTACAGCAAATCTTTCTCTTCCCTGTATAGGATAAAGAAATATACCAAATATCATCTGAATATGGCCTCTTAAAATACATAGTGTTCTACAACATGTAAGGGTAAGCCAAAGAAACATTTCCAACTATATAAATCTTATAGATCATTTTATTTACTAAAAAGAGTAACAAAGATCATAAGGTCATTACAGTTTTAGTACACAACGGGAGGGAACATGATATTCTAAGAAAAGTTCTAATTGTAACAAATAAATAAAAAATTAAGAGAAAAATACCCTATAGCAGCACTAGATCTAAAATATTTGGAAATATATTAGTTAAAAAACCTATTAAACTGGATTAGTCTAAATGAAGATAAGCAATTCAAAATAAAATAGGAATTACAGATATTCCAAGGAATAGTTATGTACTTCTCCAAAATTCTTGCCACAAACATCAATAGTAATTACACTACTGAGTTCCTATGCAAACTAAGAAAAAAATGACAAGAAACCATTGCTGAATAAACCTTGAGCTTGCAGCACTTTTTCATCAGAGTACAAAATAGGCATCCTGATTTCCGGGCATTTTAGGTAC
The DNA here is from genome assembly GCF_020497125.1 of Mauremys mutica. Taxonomy (NCBI): domain Eukaryota; kingdom Metazoa; phylum Chordata; order Testudines; family Geoemydidae; genus Mauremys; species Mauremys mutica. The sequence goes on along the minus strand of NC_059081.1, from coordinate 5,145,320 downwards.
TAGTTGTAATCTTTTTTCTAATGTGTCACAAGTTGATATCTAGATTGATGCAGCAGGTAGATTGCTGAACACTGAGGGTAGCAAAGTGTTACAGTCTGCCCTCCAATCTTCTAGTGGTGGAGGTGTGCACAATATGTTGGACTGTCAGCATTGCTGCCCCACAATTACTGTGGAGATTGGACTAAATCAATTTTTGGCATTGTGGCAGCCACTCTGGCTGTTCCAGTCAGTAGCCTATTAAGTCTAGTCCAGAGTCTGTGTCCCAAGTTGAAAACAGATGTAAGTTAGGACTTCTGAAGTTCATCAGTTGCTGCCACTCCCCAAGGATATAGCTGTCCTCTCTTATATGCCCATTGATCATCTGAGATTGGCACTGGGTTGGCAGCACTAGACATAAGTGCATGAATGGCCACCACAAAAGAATGTTGTGAAGTCAGTCATGGCAAGTCAGTAGGAACTTTAGGTGCAGATGTTTTCTTCTGGAGGCAGGCAGATCTCATAGGAAGCACGTGTTGCTTATTGGCACCTATTTGAACCATTGTCAGCCTTTTGTGCAGCAGGTTATTTTATCCATTATAGCCCTCCATGCAGTTTTAAGGGAAATAGCATATCATCAAAGTTTTGGGGGAGCTATATGAGCCAAAACATACAAATTGGACATTAATGTTTGCAGAGGCGCAGACTTTCTACTGTGCCAGGGGGTGCTCAACCCCTGCTCTGCCCAAGGCCCTGCCCCACTCCACTCCTTCTCCCAAGACCCCATCCCTGCCCCACCTCTTCCTGCCCCCGCTCCGCTCCCACCCAGAGCACTCTCCACCCTTGCTTCTCCTCCTACCTCCCAGCACCTCCTGCATGCTCTGAAACAGCTGATCCGCAGTGGACGAGAGGTGCTGGGAGTGGTAGGGAGGGGGAGGCGCTGATTGGCGGGGCTGCCATCTGGTGGGAGGGAGAGGGAGGTGCTGATAGAGGGGCTGCAGGTGGGTGCTTAGCACCCACCATTTTTTTTCCTGTGGGTGCTCCAGCCTCAAAGCATCCACGGAGTCGGCACCTATGAATGTGCGTCTAAGGCAACCACTAATGGTATGGTTGGCTGTATTCAGCTCCAAATCAATGAGATGCATATGCTGACTTTTGCTTCAAACTGCTGCACAATATTTTGCTGGATTGAATACCAGAATAATAAAACATTTGCTTTTGCTCCCCCAGGAATTTCTTGCTAACTTCTGGAGGATCAAGGCAATGTAGAAGGTGATCTATTTCCTTAAGTTCTAGATGGGAATGGTATGTTAGACGGTGGCCCAGTTTGATAAATAAGTGACAACTCGCTGGAAGGAAAGTGGACAATCCTCAACACAGACTGTAAGGGGTTGATTGGCCAGGTGACTGTTCAGATGGAAGGTTGTAGCTAACATCTTAAACTCATTTAATGTAAGTTTCCACTGACAAAGGTAAGTGGCCAGAGCATTTATATCCTGGCTGAGTAATCCTCTGATAACGTGTAGATCATTACCCACATCATTAAGACAGACGTCATCCACATGTACATACTTATTGACCTTAGTTGTTGGTAGGTCATAATTATATATGTTGAAAAGGAGAGGCACTAGAATGGGTCTTTGAGGAATCTGAAACTTTGTCTCTAGCTTGCAGGATGAAACTCAGGATGAACCGCACCATGGGTTTACAAGGAATAGTCTGCAACAACTTGGCAGTCAGCTCCACATGCCAGACAGTATCTTATGCAGTTGACAGATCCACCTGAACAGTGCCAACTTTCTTATCTGTCTCGAAGGCATCTTTGATGTCGTGTTATATGAATGACTTGATCTTGGATATACCATCTGTGTCTGAAGCCAACCTGAAAGAAAGGCAATTGTTGTTCAATAACCTTGTTTATATGCATCAAAATCAGTCCATCCATAAATTTGTATGTGACACAAAAGAAAGAGATGGGTAGATAGCACTTCGGATCATCCAGCAGTTTTACTAGACTCGTAATAATGGCTGGTTGTAGTAACTCTAAACAAACCTTTAACTCAGATCTCGCTGAACTGGTGCTGTCCATAATGATTTATCTTCAATATGGAACAGAAGCCACAAGCATTATAGCTGCAGTGTCAGCCACTCTTCTTAACTTCATTACACAATATTTAGTGTCTCACATCTGGATAGGGTGACCAGATGTCCTGATTTTATTGGGACAGTCCCGATATTTGGGGCTTTTTCTTATATAGGCTCCTATTCCTCACCTCCTGTCCTGATTTTTCACACTTGTTCTCTGGTCACCCTACATCTGGATATTATGCCAAAGCCCCTGTTTCCAGGAAAGATGCTGGTCACTGTTGGATACGTGTTTCAGGAGTATCAGCATCATTGTACTTTGTACTACAATTGTTTTGTTAATGAAATAGGATATTATGCCACAAAATGGCTCCATCAGAACAGTACTGCTCTACAGTCACAGTAAACTACTGCAGGGGTAAGCAATACAAGAAGCTAGTTCATGCAATCTATGCCCGTGCAAGGATTTCCTTGGTTAAAGCCTGATCCAATGCCTACTGAAGTCAATAGTCTTTCAGTTGACTTCAATGGGCATTGGGTCAGGCCCTTAGAGTAGGGAGACCATTAGAAAGTTACTACAGACTTACAGAGAGAGCAAAATACTGTCCATGGGAAGTGAGACACAGTAGAGAAACTAAAGGAACTTATGATAACTACTGTTTTTCATTATTTGATTCAAAACAAACTGGTTAAGCTCACTGCTGATGTGTAACAAAGTGGACAGGATGCTACTTCATCACAAGATGGCATTCCAAGTGCTTTTTTCCGCCCCCAGAGTAATGCTTCAGACTAAGTAAAACTGTGCCCACATGGAGAAAGAGATGATCACTACAGTATTTGGTTTTGAAAGGTTTCACCAATATATTTATGGTAAACAACTTGAGATAGAAACTGACCATACATCCTTACGATTATTGTTTTAAAGCCTTTGGGTAAAGTACCCTGTAGAATAACAAAGACCATTGTTCAAATTACAGAGATAACAGTTTAAACTAAGACACTAACCAGGGTTCATTCACCAGAAGAGAAGGGTAGCATGGAACAGGATTTAGAAGCCAAAGTGCACATTCATTGAAAACCTACTGATCAATTAATAAAATACAGGAGTTGATACAGAAAACATATGAAGAGGCAAAATTACAAATTCTCTAAAACAGTGGTGGGCAACCTGCGGCCTGTCAGGGTAATCCGCTGGCCGGCTGCCAGACAGTTTGTTTACACACGCACGGCCGCCTGCAGCTCCCAGTGGCTGCAGTTCGCTGTTCCCGGCCAATGGAAGCTGTGGGAAGCAGCAGCCAGCAAAACCCGCGCCACTTCCCGCAGCTTCCATTGGATGGGAATGGTGAACCGCGGCCACTGGGAGCTGATGGTGGCCGTGCAAATGTAAACAAACTGTCTGGCGGCCTGCCAGCAGATGTGTACCAGCATCAGGGTGTTTAAGGCATAAATATTTAAATAATTAAAAACACGCTGGAGCAAAGGAACAGGAACTAGGCTCTCTCTCTTCCCACTCGTGACCACTGGACTATAGCATCATTCTCACTCTGTCTTTTAACACTAACTAATTGAAACACATTTTAGTGATTACAACAAACATTTCTTCCCATTTCTAGTCTTTCAGCTCTTTTTCATATCAATACATGATGCTACCTTGAGCCTTGAAAACCCATTATCACAGTCTTTTTAACTTAAATAATACACTTTGTCCCACTGTATTTGTCTCCAACTTTTGCTGACTTTCATAAACAATGTTATGTAACAGGCAGAGTTGGACTTCTGTTACCTTGGACAACGCTGGGCATGGCCCTTGGCACAACACTAGTGGCTCAGTCTTGCTTAGCCTTTGATATTTAATGGGATCACAGCACAATCTCATATGGCATACCTCCTTGATTTAAAACCTGGCTTGTATTTAGTTTAGGGCTCCTGGCCTGTCTCCCCAGCCCAGGAAGAACTAATGCCGCACCCAAAATCCTTTCAGGCCTTTTTGTCAGGATACAGTGTATTCTTTGCACACAATAAAACAGTTCAACGTAAGTTCCACATGTTGTTCAAGAAAGCTATGTTGGCCCGGTGGGTGTCCGAGATCAGGATGCCCACACACCTAGAATGGAACGGACATGAGCAGCACATCTCAAAGAACAACAGTTATGAAAGGTAGGTAACCGTTTTTTCCCCAAGGCTGCTGTTGAAGCACACTGGACCTTGGGCTACACCCTTCCCCCACTTATTGAAAAAACGACCTTGTCCCTTTCCTTTTTTTGAGGACCGATAAGTAAATGTCCTGGCCGGTGTGGAACTGGGAAACAACTTTGGGCAGAAAAGCCGGATGCGGGCGCAGCTGGACCTTGTTCTTGTAGAAGACCATATGGGGTGGCTCCGAAGTGAGTGCCCTGATCTCGGACACCCGTCAGGCCGACGTAGCCATCAAGAAGGACATCTTCCAAGAAAGGAGTAGGAAGCTAGGGTTTCAAAAGGAGGGCCCATTAACTTTGAGAGTAGCAGATTCAGGTCCCATGGGGGAACCGGATCTCGGACGTGTGGGTACAGGCGCTCTAGACTTTTCAGGAATTGCGCCATGATGGGATGAGTAAAGACTGACCTGCCCTGATTGATTTATTTTATAATTACATGGTAAAAAGAAGAGAGGAAGCAATTTTTCAGTAATAGTGTGCTGTGACAATTGTATTTTTACGTCTGATTTTGTAAGCAAGTAGTTTTTAAGTGAGGTGAAACTCAGGGGTACGCAAGACAGATCAGACTCCTGAAAGGAGTACAGTAGTCTGGAAAGTTGAGAGCCACTGAGTTAGGGCACTTGCAGCACTTTTTGAGGTGAGTGCAGCTGAGGAAGAACTGCTCTAATCTAGCACTCAAGCCTCAAACTGGTGGATATATCCCAGTAAAAAATGTGTGTAGACATTTACAGAATTAACTTTCCCTCCTTACCTTACTGAGGGAGCCAGGAATATAAATGACCGTTGGCTTTTGAATGATCCATGCTGTCAGAAACAATGCAGAAAAACTAGCTTTCCATGCAGCTGCCCCATGATGGTAGGAATTGAACTTGATTTCCCACTGTATTTTTTGACATCCCTGCAGTTAAAAAGCCACGTGGTTAGAAAGCCCTGCCTTCTGCTTTTTCTGAATGTCCACACACTCCTTCCTGAGAGGAGAATTTTTCAGGCAGTCTATGCAGATGCCTCCATCATGGAGTTCTCGGCATACTTTCCCATTTCGCATGGGTTTGCCTGTTAGTGTTGAATATGAGTATGAGGTGAGAGCAGAGCTTGTATAGTCAGTTATGAAAGCAGCTTTGGTTTAAGAAAAGACTGTTAATATAGATAACCTTTAGGTTTCTGCACCTCGTCATCTATCACATGACAGCCACTAAAGTCTAAACCAAACATTTTAACAAAAGAAGAGACTAAAAAAAAAAAATTGAAGAAAAAGAGGAAAGAAATTCAAGTCCATAGCAGTGGTAGCATTCCATGTGACTATGTTCAGTATTTAATAAAGAACATTAATTGATTGCAACAAGAGAACAAGAGAAAATTCAACTTTGCACATGGATTTTTTGTAACAGGTCTGGAGCCTGACCCTTCCTATGCTTCTTTGTTACTTTTTTCTAATGAAGTATTGGTATTTGAGATATGGAGGGATATAACTCATAGAGAAGACTTTTAACATGTCTACATAGCAGCAGCTTTCTCTGTTCCACTGTGCCCTTCCCTATTTCTCTTCTTTAAGTACAAGTCACATGAATATAAGTAAAGCTATGAATACTGCACAGTAATTAACTAATCAAAGGATTAAAAGGCAAAAATTGGGAGGTTAATGAGCCTGTTCTCCCTTGGAGATATTCCTAACTCCCATTAACAGCAATATGAGTTAAAAACAAACTTTGAAAAAAACAAACTGTTAAAGTCCTAATCCTGCAACCCTTAATCCAGTGGCTCCCGAGGGATGTACTGGCCGCCACTTCCAGCAGCTCCCATTGGCCTGGAGCAGCAAATTGCAGCCACTGGGAGCCGCGATCGGTCGTACCTGCGCATGCGGCAGGTAAACAACCCTGCCAGCCCGCCAGGGGCTTTCCCTGCACAAGCGGCGGAACAAGCTTAGGAACCACTGCCTTAATCACGAGTCCATTTACTTACTCAGTGGAACTACCTGTGTGAATACAGGATTCCTTTTATGAATTGAGGGCATAAAATTGGGGTTATGGACTTGATCCTGCTCTTACTGTAAAGCAATGGCAAAACTCCAACTGATTTCAACAGGATGAAGTTCAGGTCCCCGTATTTGTAAATCAATCACTTTTGTACTATATACTGAAACGTAGGAAACTAAAATATTGCATTTGTCTTGTTCATCTGAGCCCTAATGTACTCTTTACTATGACTATATAGTTTTGTTTTCACAAATCATCGCCCTCAAGTCATATTGAATTCAAAGTTTAGATTTTGTTAAAATGAAACATTAGAAAAATACCTTAAGACCAATACAAATATTTCCATTAATTTGTGCATAAAGCTCCCAAAAGAAGAAGTTATTTTAAGAAAAGTGAACATCCGTAATGTTTGCAACCCAAACATTGCAGCATATTTTCAGAGCTATAAAACCTGTCTATGAACAAAAGTAAAACAGATTTAACTTATTTTCATTGTACACACTGAGAATAATGCAAAAAGTAAACAAACAGCATAAAAAGTGAAAATAAAATTCTTGACTGTATTTGTTATTAGTAACATAAGTAAAAAAGCATTTATTTACAGAATATGATTTTTATTTTAGTGTCCCTTTTAAATAATTTTAACTTTTTATTTTGTGACAAGCCCAAACTTCTAAAAATGTTCTCTATAGTTTGTTTTTTATTACTTTTAGTAAATATGTCTATAAAATTGTAAGATTTGTACATGACAACTATTTTCAAACTCAGTTGTAATTAGCAATATCTGCTGCTCCACTATGGAGAGAGTTTTTATTTAAAGGGAGACTATTAGCTTAAAATATAGTCATTTTTAAATAGTGAATTAAAAGTAATTTCCATTACTACAACTGTTTCTAAAACCCACAGCAGATTTTTGTGGCTTTACAATCTCATTTTCCCATTCCAGTTTGAGGTTGGGAAGGAATTTTCCCTCTGGTCAGATTGGCAGGGACCCTTGTGGGTTTTTTGTTTTCCTCTGCAGCATGGATTGCCTGTAGGAGCATCTAGACACATCTCATCTAGTCAGTCCCCTGACATTGCAGAGGTCTTGGCCATTGGGCATAGGCGCCGACTTCCTCTCCTTCCCCTGGGTGCTCGACCCTCCCGGCCCTGCCCCCACCCCACCCCTTCCACGAGGTCCCACCCCTTCCCCGCCCCCATTCCAACCCCTTCTCCAAAGTCCCTGTCCCAACTCTGCCCCCTCCCTGCCCCTATTCCAACCCCTTCCCCAAATCCCGGCCCCATCTCTTCCCTGCCTCCTCCCCTTAGTGCGCCATGTTCCTGCTCCTCCCCTCCCCTCCGGAGCTTGCTAACGCCACCAAACAGCTGTTTGGCAGCGGCCAGGTGGGAAGTGCTGGGAGGTAGGTGGAAAAGCAGGGACGCGGCGTGCTCAAGATGGGAGGAGGATTTTCCCTATGGGTGCTCCAGCCCCAGAACACCCACGGAGTCTGTGCCTATGATTGGTGGTGACTTAGTTTCTCCTGTTCTCCAGAGTTAAACTAAAGAATTTCAGTCCTCAAGTCACTGAGCTTAATACAGGGATACTTTATGGGCCTGTGACATACAGGAAGTCAAACTAGATAATCTAATGATCCCATCTGGAATTAAACACTAAGAACATTAAGCACTATGAAAATGATGTGCTTTTGAAAATGTTATCCTTTGTGATTACCTTTCTTCTAGCCTTCTATAGAAACAGGATTTTGCTTTTCCTTCAAAGGCTAAAATAAAAGAGAGAGGAGAGAATTTAAGTTATAAAAACTCAACAAACGTCAACAAATAGTTTAATGTGGAAGAACTTGATTTAACTTAGAGAACTCCCTTTATAGGCGTGTGAGGAAGAAAACATGTTTTTTCACAACAGTGATAGTATCTCTTGCCTTAGGTCCCACTCTTCCAGTTTTTGCTCAGGCAAAAGTTTTTTAAATCAATGGGAATTATGCTTGAGTAATGTCTGCAGGATAGAGCCCTTTGTGGATGTTTCCCTAATTTCAGGTCGCTGGTTAAGATCAAAAGAGAAAATGTAAAATAGAAAGTCTGGATTTCATCAACAAGCTGTTCAGCTTTCATTCTTCTCTGGCTAATTGTCTCTCAAGACTCTCAATGTGGTTAAACCAGTGTTAAAAAGAGGAGAAATACCTATTTATTGGTTTTACTTAAAGTTGTAGTCTGTCTCTTAGTAACATTCACTTTTCATGTCTGTGTTTGACAGTCCTGGAGTTTTCATTTTAATTTGATCTCCCTTCCACAGATTTATATTCTACCACCTAGAGTGAATGTACTGAATAGTTCTACAGCTTCCTGTCAAGACTGCATATGGTCCTGTGGCTTTCATTTTAATTAAATGGAAAAAGCTGAACAACGCTAATGTGAGATCATGAAAACATCTGATGGATGGCAGTACATGAATAAAAATTCACAGATGTAAACCTGGAACTGTGAAAGATAAGACAGTTCATATTCAGATACAGTGAGAGCGTTTCGTCATAACATTATAGGAAAGACACTGGAAAAAATGGAAAGTTGCACTAGAGACTTGGGTAAGTTGTTCCAGTCATTAGTTACCTTTGATGTTAAATATTTACATATTATATTTCTAGTCTCATTTTGTCTAGGTTAGGCTTCCAACCATTGAATCTTTAGATTTTGATTGAATGGCTTTTTCTGCTAGACTTAAGAGCAATCTATTATAACAAATCTCTTCACCATGACAATACTGGTAGAGCATGATCAAGTTTCCTTTTAATTTTCTCTTGTTCAATCTATTTAGTTTATTCTTCTTTAGTCTGTCGCTATAAGGCATGTTTTCCAGAACTTGAATAATTCTTGTAGTTTTTTTCTGAACTCTTTCACATTTTTCAACTTTTTTTTTTGAAGTAGGGACAAAAGAACTGGACTCAGTGCTGAAGTAATGCTCTTACTAATTCTGTATACAGAGGTAATACCACCTCCTTACTCCTATTTGATATCTCCCCATTTATACATCCAAGAATGACTCCCACTCTTGTAGCTACAGTATTGCACCGCAGGCTCTTGTTCAATTGGTTATCTAGCACAGCCCTTAGGTCCTTTTCAGAGCCATTGCTTTCTAAAATATAGTCACCCATCTTATAAATGTGACCCATATTCTTTGTCCCTAGATGCATCACCTTGCATTTGTGGTTGTGTTTAAACACCTTATTCAAATGATCCCACCCTTCCAAATGATCTCGATCAGTCTGTAGAACTGTCTGCCCCCATGGTTATTTACCTCTTCACCAATGTTTGTGTCATCTGCAAATTTTATCAGCAATGATTTTATTTTCTTGCAAGTTATTGAAGATACTCAATATCATTGGCCAAGAATGATCCCTGAAACAATCCCACTAGAAATGTCCCCCAGTGAATGACAATTGCCCATTTAAAATTACTTTTTGCAATCTGCCAGTTAACCAGTTTTTAATCTATTTAATATGGGCTATATCGAGTTTGTATAATGCTGTTTTTAATCAGACTATCAGGTGGGACAAAATCAAATGCCTTAAGTACATTACGTCAACACGATTACCTTTATTAACCAAACTTGTGATTTCATCAAAAAACGAGTTTGCTTGACAAAACCTATTTTCCATAAAACCATGTTGATTGGCATTAACTAAGATACCATCTTTTAATTCTTTACCGATTGTGTCTTGTATCAGCCTTTTCATGAACAGTCAGAAATGACTTCTTGGGTTATCCACTCAGCCCTCTCTGCATTTATAGAACCTCTTCCTAAACCATTTATTTAAAATCTTATCTTTTCCATAAATGATAATAAAATATCCTATTTAATCCAAGCCTGATTAGCAGAATGATCCCTTTTACAATCAAACTGACAAACAGCATGAATTTCACAACAAACAAACATATAATTTTTACTGTAAGGACACCAGTTTACAGAAAAGAGCCAGGATAATTAGAAACACTAGGAAACTAGTACACACACAAAAGTTGTGCAGTGAAAAGTATTTATTTGAGGAGTATAGAATGGGAATGGTCTAGCAATTAGAGCAGTTAATGGGAAGTCTGTTCTATCCAATCTGTGTATTTATAATGCTCTCTCATCATTGTCTCATCTAGGTACCAAAATATAAGACAGCAACGCTTCAATCCAAAAGGATTTTTGCTCTTCACCCTTCTGTTGTTTATTTTGCATTCTTAAGAGGTTGTAAGGCTCTGACCCATTCTGATCTTCGGTTGTAAGAAAGTCCATGGCCACTTGGCCAAGAGTTTCACTTTGGGCTCTGACAGCTGCATCTCTCTTGTACGTACCTATCAGACAGTCATGTCCTCTTTACTCTTCTACTTGTCACTATGCTTCTCTAACATTTACAACTCTCTCTCATAGAGCAACCTCTCCAGCTACCTACATTTTTTAAATTTCTGTTCTCCAAAATCCCTTAAATTTGTTGGGAATTTCCTGGTCGTGTAGTGCCCAGAACTGAGATTATTATTCCAGGTGTGGCTTCACTTTCTATTGCTCATTTCCTTCATACAGAAATTCAAAATATAGGCCTCCTCACAAACAGGAGATACAATATTGCATTGCTCTCACCAACATGCCACATGACAAATATTTTAATGATCAAATTAAATTGATCAGATTATTATTAAAATTATCAGATTAAATGTTATCACCAAGGAATGGTCAGATTAACAAGAGTGTTTTGTTTGTTCTTGTTCACAGCTCATTATGACAAATCCTTGAAAAATTGTACTATTTACTAAATTAATACAATTAAATATTCCTACAGCATCCCTAGTAAAACACTCCTGTCCTGAATTTAGACAGGTATTCACCTAGCTATATTTATGCCACACAGATAAACTTGAGTTGCCTGCCAGGACATTACCTTTGCAAGACGGCTTTTGTAAGGACAAAAAGTGCAACATTAATCAACTATTATTTTGTACTGAAGAAAACAGAATGGGCCTTTATTACAAAACAAGCCCATGTGTCACATTAACACTATCTTAAAGTCCAATAGTCTAAAATAGTATATAGCATTATCTTCTATTTCCAGAGCACCAAACTAGTATTATTTCTTATTTTCCTAAATACTGATCTGTTTGGCTCATTATGGAGGTATCAAATTCAGCTCCACAATTAAGGATGAGTTGAATTTTACAATTAAAGCAGAGATTTGACATCTTTATGTATAACCAAATGAACACTTACTGAATATAGAATGAATTTTCTGAAAATTGATAAGTAGATCTAATTAGTTTAGAATTAAAATTAATTTAAAAATAGGTCCTTTAAGAAATTTGGATCCTGCTTGTATCCCAAACGATCTCATCAGAACACCAGACTAGCCTCAAACTTTTCATATAACTTAAACTCACTAATCTTGTGACTAGGCTATATGTGAAGAAGTTTTACAATTAATGGTAATTTTTTCTGTTACTCTGAATAAGAAAAGTTACTTACTTCTACAGCAACTGGAATTCTTTGAGATGTTGTCCATATATATATATATTCCATTTCTGGTGCACATGCATTCAAGCTTGGAGCATTTGGGCCAGCAGTAGTCGTTGGGTCTGCACATGCACCCTGATTGTCCTTGCATTCCCATACTGAAGGAATAAAGGGTAGTGTGGGACCAAGTGCCACTCAGTTCCTTCACCACTCTGAAGTGGGACTCTGAAGCAAAGTGGAATAAAGGCGGGTCATGAAATTTTATATATAATATATATGGACAACATCTCAAAGAACTCCACTTATTGTACAGGTAAGTAACTTTTCTCTCTTCTTTGAGTGCTTGTCCATATATATAAACTCCCCAGCAGAGATTGAACTAAAGTGATGGGGGCCCTGAGTTTCACTTAAAGATAGACTGTAAGAAATAGCTCTGCCAAAGGAAGCATCTGCTCCGGAAGCTGTCACTGGGGTACAATGTCTGATTAAACATATGTATAGAACCCAAAGTGGCTGCTTTACAGAATGCTTCTCAAGGAAGCAGACAAAGCTGCATGTGAGCTAGTGGAATGGACTCTAATATCTGGTGGATCTAATTTAGCTAGTTCATAGCAGAGTGTAATCCACCCTCAAACCCATTTAAATAATCTTTGGGTGGACATAGGATTGACTTTTATCTTCTCAGCAACAGATGAGAACTGTCTAAGAAATGAAGTAAAAGGTATCGTTTGCTGTAGTAAAAAGGCTAAGGCCCTAGACACATCAAAAGGTATGTAATTTAACTGAACATAGAATCATATAACTGGAAGGGACCTCAGGAGTTCATCTAGTCCAGTCCCCTGCACTCAAGGCAGGACTAATTATTATCTAGACCATCCCTGACAGATATTTGTCCAACCTGCTCTTAAAAATCTCCAACGATGGAGATTCCACAACCTCCATAGACAATTTATTTCAGTGCTTAACCACTCTGACAGTGAGGAAGATTTTCCTATGTCCAACCTAAACTGCCCTTGCTGCAATTTAAACCCATTTCTTCTTGCCTACAAGAACTAGGGGTCACCAAATGAAATTAATAGGCAGCAGGTTTAAATCAAATACAAGGAAGTTCTTCTTCACGCAGCGCACAGTCAACTTGTGGAACTCCTTATCTGAGGAGGTTGTGAAGGCTAGGACTATAACAGCGTTTAAAAGAGAACTGGATAAATTCATGGTGCGTAAGTCCATAAATGGCTATTAGCCAGGCTGGGTAAGGAATGGTGTCCCTAGCCTCTGTTTGTCAGAGGATGGAGATGGATGGCAGGAGAGAGATCACTTATGCATGAGAGGGATCCTGGACTCTGTCCCCCTCTGAAGCAGAAAGTACTTGACATTTCTTCTTCCTATCAGTCACAAATAAGACTACTGATTGGATGATCCCATTTCTTGAAAATCAACTGAATAACTGACTAGTGAATTGTCCATTCATGCTCTGATGAAAAGTATCTGCTCAAATCATCCACCAGTGTTCTGCAGCCCCATATGGCGAATTGCTGAGAGAGATATCTGATGCTGAATGCACTAATTCCATAACTGAACTGTTCCTTGGCACAGAGGAGTTAGAGTCCCTCCTTGAGGGTTTGTATAAAACATGGTAGTTGTGTTGTCTGTCATTAACTGACTAGACAGTCCATGTAAGGGCTCCATGAAAGCTTTGCACACTACTGAGTTCTTGAATATTGAGTCTCCATTTGCCTTGTACCTGATTTGTGATCCAAGTGGGGTTCCTCTACCCAGTAACAAAGCATCAGTCACTATGGTCTTGGTTGGGATAGGTGGGAGAAAGGGACTCCCATTCATACCTTCTTATGGTTCTTCTACAATGAAGAGAGTAGAAAACATCTTGTGGCACCATCAGAGGTATGTCTACGTTGTGCTAGCTCAGAATGTGCACTGATTTCAACCAGTCCTGCATGCAACAAAGGTGCAGTCTAGCATGCAGCATGATAAAAATGCAGGAGGCCATGTGACCCAGCAGATTTAGACAAGTTCTTAGTATGGTTTGAGGATTTGTCTGAAACTGGGAGACAAGCATGGCCATAGTCTGGAACCTGCTGTAGGTTAAGCTCTGGCTGTCTTGGGGTCTATAATGGTCCCTATAAATTCTTGCATTGGTGTAATAATGGCCTAAAAGTCAACAGAGAAGTCCAAGGGATATTAATAGCTAAAATATGCTTTGGATGGAGCTCTATTCTTCTGATGAGCCGGTCATCCAGGTATAGAGAGACAGTTATTCTCTGTCTCCTTAGGTGTACTGCTACTACTGCTAAGACTTTTGTGCATACCCTTGGTGCTATAGAAAGGCCAAGGAGAACTCTATATTGGTAGTGGTTTTGATGCAACATATCTCAGGAATTTCTTGTGACCCGATGTATGGCGATATGAAAATAGATGTCCTGCAGGTTGAGAGCCGCAAACCAATTTCCTTCATCTGGAGATGGTATTATGCAGGCTAAGGTGTCCATTCTGAACTTTATTCACCGGATAAAGGTATTAAGTGCTCTCAAATCCAGAATTGGCCCTTATCTCCCTTTCTTCTGGGTATGAGGATATAGTTTGATTAGAAACCTTTCCCTCGGTTGTATAGAAATCTCTTCTATTGCTCTGAGAGACAGGAATGAATCTACTTTCTGGAGTAACAATCTCTCATGAAAGAGGTCTCTGAATAGGGATGGAGAAAGTGGAGAGGAGGCAGGTGTAGAATGATACAGGAATCCCTAAGCGTGAAAAGCATCATCTGTTTTCGTTCTGAACAAATCTGAATCCTCAAACAGAAAATTCTCCACTGTTGATTGCACTTCTCTTGGGATCCCAGAACTTTTCCCAGCATAGATGCATGCAAAACATCCAGCAACTTACGAGGAGCGCTCTATACCTTCTCAAGCAGAATCAAGCGATTGGACTACTCTCATCATCTGTTTCTGGAAGCTTTTATAGTCGTCCAGATGAGACTGCGCTAAAGGGATCACTGTCTCAACCAGAGACAAAGAAGAGTGGTTACTGGTGCCTGAATAGCCTAATTTCGAGGTGGTTGTTCTTCCTTGAGATGCTGAGTATTATGAGGGGATGCTTGAGGTTGTACTATTTCTTGCCTCTGAGTAGCTCTCTGAGACAGTATGCCCATAATAAGGACCCCCGTGGTTCCAATATGGCCATACTGTAGCCAGTGTTGAAATGGTCAGATCCAATAGCTTTCTCTCTACCTAAGAGGAGCCAGCAGCCAGTGCTGACATAGGTGGTGCTGCACACACCTCAGTAGTCTCTGTATTTATTCAAAAATACCTTCAATTAATGGTATTGAACAGTAAGTAATACACTCCCTAGAAGACCCTCTGGTACTCAACTCAGGCTGTGAAATCTCCTTGGATTGGGAATGAAGGGATAATTTTGATCTCTTCTTTACAGAGCTCTCTTGAGAAGAACTACCTCTACTCCTTTCCATCTCAGTGCTCAAGAGGGACAGTCCTACCCAAATCCATGGAAGTCAAAGGAGCCCTGCAGTTAACGGATATTGAGCTTCCAGGGGCACATCTCTTTACCACAAACTGATGTACCAGGTACAAAGGCTGACCCAGGTCTGAGTCAGGCCACATGGAGAAGTTTAGAAGAAACATTTTAAGCCTTGCTCCTCTGGCTTTTAAAGTCCTTTTAGAAAAAGGAACTGAGGACAATGCATTTACTGGGGATAGGGGACTCCCCCAAACAAAACAACCACCGAAAAAAAGATACCTTGTGTGCCCATCAGTGTGACATGTCCTGGTAGCGGGAAGGTTCTGGTCAAAAATATATACAAGGGAAGGAAAGAATTTAAAAAACTTTCCAAAATCTAACTAAAGCTCATCAAAAAGGGGAGTGCCAATGGGCAACTACTCAATCTAAATAACTAAACTAGAAATTAGTGTATCCAGTGAGAGTGTAGCATGGACACTTGGAGCTCTGTCTCAAACCCAAAGGTGGGGAGAAAGAACTGTGTGGCGGTTGGTCCTGCACCACCTTTTATGCCCTTGAGATGGAGCATGAGGGCACTCAGGGCATGTCTGCACAGACCCAGTGGATACTGCTGACCAAAAGATGCAATCTCAAACTCATAGGGTGCATGTGTGCAGAGATTGGAAGGACTATTTTATATATAGAGAGATATATATTATATGGACAAGCACTCAAAGAGCTGAAAGTTTCTTCAACAGAGGCTGAAGAATTATTTTTCTACAGAGAATTCCACCAAGATTCAAAATGGCTGCTATCTCCCATTAATAGGACTGAAGCAACCACGGAGGAAGAAAATGGACATCCTTCAACTTTACAGACCTTTGGACACCAAAGGCTTCCTGAAAGAGAGAGTCTCTACTTAGGATTGAGCACTATCTGATTGTGGTAATGGAGTTTAGAAGAGTTTAGAGTTCACAAGACATTGGTTTGGGAGATGCCAACGTTAACACAGATCACAATATAAAATGTCCTGCCCTCTTCACTTTCGGTTTCACAGAGGCAATGGACACACCCACCAACACAGGGGGACAGACCCAGGACTGGATATATATATATATATTAGCAAGGCAAGAACTATCCTGTTTAGATCACTTCCTTCTTCAGGCAGAGATCAGTACTTCCCCCAGCACATAACAGGAAGCTATCACACCATCGCTCACCACTGGAAACTTGGGGCCCTGCTAAATTCCAAAAATTGCTCACAGAAAATTATTCAATTAAGATCCTTGGGAGAATTAGTAAAACACTGCAACCAAATCCCTGAAAAGAGTCATGGGCATCAAAGCAACCTTCCCACTACATTGCCCCTACACATCTATCCACCCAGATTCTTATATTGACTTCCATCACCTTAGTATCTGAGTTGAGTACACCATTGACATGTGAGTTAAGGGTATTCTGCACCTTACAGGATGGGCCCAGAGCTGAAGCAATTCCACTGTGTTCCGTTCCAGTCTTCTCAAATGAACTGAGCATTTGGGTGCATGGCAGAGAAAACAGGAAAAAAATTAAGATTATCTCCAACTATAGCAGAGAACATTATTCACTTCTTCCAGTGAGCTGTTCATCATGCAGGTCAGCTGAACATCTGAATCAATAAACCAGGTACAATACAGTCCAACCAGCCTTCAGTAACTACCCTATGGACCAGAAAAAGTAGGTTACACAATAAAAGCTGTCTTAAAGGATGAAGGAAATTACACTAGAAACTGCATGGGGATACTTTGAAGTGTTCACTTTAAAATGTGGAAGAGTCACTTGAAGGTGATCTTTTAGTGAAAGTTTTTCTGTACATCAGTAAGTGACCTATGAATAGGCATTCTTCAGACTGTTAGAAACAAGAATTCTGAAAACCTGAAAGCTTTGAGTAATCAGATTTATGGAACATTAGCAGGCTATGAGCCAGATACAGTTATGCACAACTTTAAACAAGGGAACCTATTGTTTATTTTAAAACGTAGCAATGTTCTCTCTAAGCATAGAAGAATACACACTAGCTGTTCACCTCTGAAGACCTAGATTCTACTCTTGAAATGAGTGGCAGTGGTTTGCTTAATTCTTACCACACATGCAGTTGTGCGTACTATTTCTGTGCTGAAAACAGTCTGAACAGCAGAGGTCTCCATGCATAGTGTCATAGCAGGAGGGCTAGATGTCAGGACCAACATGCGTTGTCAAAGCTGCAGAGCACATCTTTTGCTCTAGCCAGTGCTATAAATGCGTCATGAGGATTAATTTAACTAGTAAATTATAGTCATTTTCACATTTGGCATATTACAGCTTTTTCAAAGTTTGTAACAGCAGAAAGTGGTTCTGAAGTGAACCTGGCAGAGATAAGTGTCCCTCTAGGAACATTGACATAATTGTCTGTTTAATGATCAAAACATCCCACTTCATTATTCTGTTCTGCTAAACAAATAATTCAACAGACTGCTTTGTGTAAGGCCCAAGACAAAGAGAGCAGATATGAGGAATGAGCAAATGTTCCAGTGCTGTGCCCTTGCTTATTGTCTGAGGAATTCAAAGGGGAAAGGAATTAGCACTAAGATAGCACACACATTATTCCTATATAGATATCTTAACTCAAGCTATCCAAGCACCACCATGACTGGTTCCAGGCTTGCCACATGGAAGGAAGACACAGCACAGGGGAGGGAGAATTGAGCATTGTGAGATGAAGTTGCGAGGACTAACAATGAAAATAATTTGAATTGAACCTGTTGAGTTCAGTTCTCAGATCTGTCCGGATCTGTGCAGTTATACAGATCCTGGGAATATCTGTGAAACATTAGAAGCATTTGTGTGAATGTGAACAGTTTGCATTCCAAGCACATTAACCAAAAATGGAAACACCAGCATAAATAGGGTTTTGGTGTTTATCTCCCATAAGGAAATAAGTCCATCTCTCCGTTTTATTTCCTCAAAAGAGCCCCCTGCTCTGTAGCTACCTGAAGACTTGGCTCCTAATATACATCCCCCATCCAGCATAGTAAAGCTAATCCTAACCTCAGATCTGTGAACTTGTGGATCAAGGGCAGCGTTACATTATAGGTTGTTTACAAAAATCCTACTCCTACTCACAGAAAGGAGCTAATAAATGCAATATCAAAAGTTTTGGTCTTATATCATTAGTGGGCTGTTTGGTGGGTTTGTATTTAAAACAAATTTCAGGAGTTTCATGATTACATTTGTCAGGCATTTTCACAGTGGTAAAAGCAAATCCATCATTGAATCAAATTAACAAGATTTCTTTGCCAGTATTGCCAAGAATCAAAAATACCTGTGTTTTAAAAAAGGGCTCTCTCCATCGCAACCCAGTTTCCACCTCTCCCTGTAGCAAGTCAAAATGCCACCTTTTTATGCAAAACTAATTTCCATGGTAATACGCCAACGTTAAACAGGGGATTATGTATGGGTGCAGTGTATGATGTATACAAGAGAAGATAAACTGTAGTAAGAACCCCAAAAATACAGGTTAAATGGATTGCTTATTAATTTTTAAATGTTTTTCCCAGGTTTACTCCAGTGACAAAGTCCCACATCAGGTTTTTTCTCTTGAAGCTTCATGACATGTTGAGCTAGTTTGTCATCAATTTAAATTAGGTTAAATTAGGAGTACAAATTACTCAATTCTCCATATGTAAAAAATAAACATAATAATATGTGCACAATGAATGATTTTTATTCAAGTTTTATTGAATCTTTTCCTTCAAGCATTTTAGACTTCTCTATGTTTTTTTCAACTAGAATATTTATGATATAAATAAAATTTTAAACACTGGTACAAACTTGATATACAAAAAAATCACATTTGCAGCATTTGCTTAAAAAGTGGTCTTTAAATTCACTTGATAAAAATAAAGGTTTTATTACCTTGGGAACACCACACAGACATAACCAGGGTTCAGTCCTTCTATAACATCTTTCACTGTGGTGAGAGATAGTTCCTTCAGTTTTTCAGCCTCACCCATTAGCACAGATATATAGATGTATAAATAGTTAGCAATATACCCACACATTAAAGAGTCCTTTAAGGGTCTATAAGATTTATGCTCCATATTCCACTGTATGGAAGGATAAATAAGTCCACAATTTGACAAAATGCATCCACATCTTACATCATTTCCTGAAACGTTTGAAAAGTGGATGGACATGTTTATTTGAAGATGCCTTGCTCCGTGAAGTGTGATATTCCATATAAACTGCGTCATCTGCTCCAGACATAGAGCTCATTGTGCCAAAACGACGGGACACCTAGAGTAAGAGAAATCGCAATTGTTCAGTTTAACTATATACATAATCTCCTTAACCCACTGATGTAGCTAGACACAATGCTGAATGATCAAATTAATATATATATTATTAGGTTATATATATTTTAATTAAATACTAAAACACTGGACACTTAGTGGATGATCAAGAATTCTGCATACCTAAGTGCGTAGGTGAGTATACCCCTGCTTCTGCACCAGGGATGCTCCTCAACCAAAGCACTCACAACACACTACAAGAGTAATGTGCATCTCTAGTTAAAGTTGGTATAACAAAAGCAATGGCTCTATAGAAGAGATACCTCAACAGATTCACAATTCAAAGGGCGTTCCAGCCCAATGCCACCACAGTTAGTGGTCAAGCCTGAAGTCTGAGCTACACTCCTATCATGTCCCCTTAACTCAATGTATTAGCAAGCCTTAGGATTGTCTATGCAGGGATGCTAAGGGAAATTAATCCATATTAATTTTGAAAGTGGATTAGTAAAACCGTATTAAATGTCATTCAGACTAAAGTGGCCTTCATTCAGTTTAACTGAATTAACTTCAGAAGTGAATAACCAAATAAAGGCCGCTTGAATTCTGAGTGAGGGTGTTCATACAGGGATTTAATGTGGTTTTAACTAACCCACTACAAATTCATGTTTGGTTAATTCATATTAATTTTCCTAGATCTCCCTGTGTAGAAAAGCCCTTAGTGTCTAGTGTTTATTTTTAGGGAAATCATGTTTTATTTTCTATGAGAAAAATAAAATAGCATATACAAAGATTGAATATCCTTAACAGTCAGCCCTATTTGAAGTACTATACTCTGGGGATGAAGTCTTGGAGCATGAAACCTTTCAATCAGTGTGACAATACAAATAAACAAACTGCACTAGGCTATTTTAATGTGTATTTCATAAAACTTATCTCCATAAAAGAAATTTGCCATCTGCCACCAATGTCCTAAAAAGTAAAAGGATACTGTAGAGGTCACACCTGTTCAAGTGTCTCATTTCTCTCTACTACCTAAGCTAGCAGTTACTCTTATCGTTAACTAGTGTTATAGGAGCTGAAAGTAAAGAATTCTATTTTTCAATGTTCTGTGTATTGGCACTGTTACGCAGAAGCAAGACTAAGTAGCAAGGGGCCAGTTCTGTAGCATTTGTAGTTCACGATTACCAGAAGCTAAGCGTTCTTCATTTACCTGAGTTGACTTTGAGCCATACTCTCCTGCTACCACCTCTTCCTCAGCATCCAGGTCAGATGCTTGCAGGACTTTCTGAAGAAGCTGCTGCTGCTCTTCTTTAGATGAAAATGAAAGTTGTTCTTCTTCCATTCCTGCAAGCTTTGTGATTACCTAGGAAGCAGAATGTGGTGGAGGATGCATTTTCTCAGTGTTCAGTTTAGGTTTTTTTTTTTTGTTTTTTTTTTAAAGTTAGCGTCTCCCCATTTCCCAAGAAAATCAACTATGCCCCCCAGTGGACCTTACTGCATTTATAGCAGGGGTTGGCAACCTTTCAGAAGTGCTGTGCTGAGTCTTCATTTATTCACTCTAATTTAAGGTTTCGCGTGCCGGTAATACATTTTAATGTTTTTAGAAGGGCTGTTTCTATAAGTCTATAACAGGGGTTGCCAACCTGTGGGTCCGGAGCCACATGCGGCTCTTCAGAAGTTAATACGTGGCTCTTTGTACAGGCAACGACTCCAGGGCTGGAGCTACAGGTGCCAACTTTCCAGTGGGCCAGAGGGTGCTCACTGCTCAACCCCTGGCTCTGCCACAGGCTATGCCCCCACTCCACCCCCTCCCCTTAGCCTGCCATTCCCTCGCTCTTCCTCCCGTTCCCCCCAGAGCCTCCTGCCACAAAACAGCTGATCAGGAGGGGTGGGGAAGGAGGGGGAAGGTGCTGATTCACGGGGCTGCCAGTGGGTGGAAGGTGCTGGGAGTGGGGTTTGGGAGCTGATGGGGGAGCTGCTGACATATTACTGTAGCCATTTGTCAATGTACATTGGTAAATTCTGGCTCCTTCTCAGGCTCAGGTTGGCCACCCCAGGTCTATAATATATAACTAAACTATTGTTGTATGTAAAGTAAATAAGGTTTTTAAAATGTTTAAGAAGCTTCATTTAAAATTAAATTAAAATGCAGAGCCCCCTGGACTAGTGGCCAGAACCTGGGCAGTGAGAGTGCCATTGAAAATCAGCTCGCGTGCCAAAGGCAGCACACATGGCATAGGTTGCCTACCCCTGATTTATAGCATATTAGCAGTCCATCAGCTTTGCTTCACAGCTAGCACAAATATACGTAGGCTTGGAAAGATTACATTTTTAAATTAGTAGATGTCAGTAAACCTCAATTCACCGCACATACAAAGTGACAGAAATATTTCCATCAATGATAATCGAAATTTACAGATGGGCAAGGAAAAAAATGACGTTTCAGAATGTAGAACTTGATTTAAGAATTTTACTTTGTTAAAACACAAACTGTCAATATCATGTGTCAATATATACAGTTATAAAGCTTCTAACTTTTGACTCTCAACATCGACTGTCATTAAATTATTGTCTGACCCCTCCCCTCAATTTTATACAACTGGGAAAATTTAAATTGATAAAAATAGGGAAAAAAAGCTTCAAAATAAACCGAGAATATCCATCAAAATTATTTTTAAAAATCGAATTCTGCCAAGTCTAAATACACATAATACAAGGTGAATGATACCACACACCTGCCTTGTTATATTCTGTGCTAAAGGAACCGAATGTAAAATGTCATTTTGATAAGAGGCTAGAACAAAAGCACATAGCTGAGGATGAAGGCAGGCTTATTTCAGAATGTTCAGCCAAACACTTAACATACCACATTGACAAGGAAACTGAGCAAAGCACGTTTAGCTTAGTAATTATATTTGAATTAATAATAAAGAGCGCAGAAAACTGCTTTTTAGATTACAGTTTCTTCTTATGGACTGACCCACTTTTGTTTATTCCTCTCGCTTTCTTCACTATTCTACATTTTCATGAGGCATAATCCCCAGCTCTCACTATGAGAATTCTGACATGTGCATCCCACCCTGATTTGCCTTCACCACCAAGGGTACGAGTACAGTTTAGCACATATTTTAGTCTCCTATTTAGTCAGATATCTGGGCAAGTACAGTAAATGTGCTATCTGCTGGTAATATATCACCACTCTACTTCAAAGTCCTCCTTTCCTAGAGGACTCCAAAGTCTCCCAGCTTCTGCTTCTTAGTGAAAAGAGAATGTTTACAATATACGACCATTCACTGTAAATTCCATTTCTTTCACAATCACTGCAACATCTCTCCCCTCAGTAGGCCTATCAGACTCAAATACAATCTCTGTTTAAACCCAGAGTAGAAAGGAATCGACATTTTCCCCCCCATTTTGATTACTAATCCAAATTTACTGCTTTAAAAAATTATGCTAGTCCTGGGTGCACTTATGACTTCCCAGAGTTTTCAGCCACGGCAGGCTGCAAGGCAGACCTTCAAATTGGGTCATACGGATTTATCATCTGGCTTTTTCCTCTCTCATTTCAATCTAGATATCCTCTGAACACCTGAGTTCTCTTGAACGTCTACAGTTAAGAGGTTAATGCTTGATACCATTAAGAAGCTAGGACACCAAACTGTGATCATATTTTATAAAGCTTTGGTTTATATAGCTGTTTAGAACATATAATTAATGCCAGTCACCATGGTTTATGGAAAATAGATCTTGTCAAACAACACTATATATACATATTTATGAAATTACAAAGGTATAGTGTTCATGTAATATATTTAGACTTCTATAAAGCATTTTGAATAAGAAACTGGAATGATATAATATCAACATGGAACAAAAATGGATTAAAGACCGGCTAACAGACATATCTCAAAATGTAAACAGAAATGGGGAATCATTATCAAGGGAGTGTATGTTTCTACTGAGGTTCCACAGGGATCGGTTCTTGGCACAGTCGACAAATACTTACATGGGGAACAACACTTTGATAATGGGCTCTTCAATCTAGCAGACAAGGGTATAACAAGGGCCAATGGCTAGAAACTAGACACATTCACACTAGAAATAGGGTGCAAATTTTTAACAGTGAGGGTAATTAACCACTGCACAACTTTTGCAACAGTTGCAGTTGATTTAAAAAACCTCCAGTGAGGGAGAATCAAGATTGAACAATAGAGTCTCTCTTTTAGAAAAAGATCTAAACAGAAATTAATTCAGGGAAGTCCCTATGGCCTCCGTTACACAGGCCTATCTAGATCACAATTGTCCTTTCTGGTCTTACAATCT
This sequence comes from Mauremys mutica, assembly GCF_020497125.1. Lineage (NCBI taxonomy): Eukaryota > Metazoa > Chordata > Testudines > Geoemydidae > Mauremys > Mauremys mutica. The sequence continues at coordinate 5,121,511 of NC_059081.1, read as the reverse complement.
GTGAATCTATGAAAATGAGCATCTGCTAAGATTGTGTCCAGCTTCTAACAAGAAAAAGTGAAGAAAGAAGAAAAATGATTTTAAGGTGTATTAATCTGTCCCTTGCGATGGTTTAAAAACAAAATGATGTGTACAACTAAAGAGAGACTCTTTGCTTTTCAACAGTATACTATACTTGTTTCAAGCTGGCCTGGTTCATGAAGTGAGCCAAGTTTAGAAGTTATCACTGATTCTTTGGTCTAGCAGGTTTTTCTGCTATTGGTCCAAGATTTAATATAAAAGTCTTACATTTGTAGAGCAATATTTTTCAAAGGGAATATACTTTAATAAGATAAAACATGAGACAAGTGCAGTTAACTCCCTGGGTTCTGAGCAAGGAATCATGACAAGAGGGCTCTATTTAAAAAGCAAGTGCACTATACAAAATAGCAAAAAGATGAAAAAAGCCACAATTTTTTTTTCCATACAGACAGATATAACACATGGAACTATTTAATAAATGGCACATAAAACTATCCATACATAGCAAGTGTTTCCAAAAAACTAATCTTTTTTTTTTTTTTTTTTTATTTCTCACGGTACCAGCCTTCAGTTTGGCACCAACCATTTGGCACTCTCACTGTCCTAGTTATAATGCCAATTTAAGGCTCCTAAAACTAAGGCTTACTTGCAAAAGGAAATCTCTCTGTTTTGGCCTTTTTTAATTAGTTCCATAATCCAAAGCGTTCAAATACAAGTAAAGCGATTTCTTTGAGTCTTTTTGGCTATAACCATGAAGGCCTGTTCGCTATTAGATCAACACTAATTTGCAACTATCTGGGTAAACTTGATACGCCACAAAAAAAGGCTTTCATATGTAAAGACTGCGGTGAAATTATTTCAGTTGTGAGCCCTGTTCTGAAGCAGTCCTCTTAACTCGTCATAGACTATGAAAAAAATGATTCCTCTAGATATTTTATCTGTGTAGATCCCACTCCAGGTTGTGCATATACCTCGTGTGTGCAAGGTCAGAATCTTTCAATAGTAGCGTCCACTGGGCTACACCTACTTCCCTCACCCGAGGACAAAGGGCACAGCAGCCACAACCGTCCCACAGTTCCCTCAATTCTTAATATCAATTAAAGACTGTGAAAAAGCAGGGATGGAGGATGGCTCATGGGCAAAACACTGTGAAGAACCAGAGTTATTGTAAGACAAATATCAGGGGGTAGCCAGGTTAGTCTGTATCCACAAAAACAAACAAGGAGTCGGGTGGCACCTTAAAGACTAACAGATTTATTTGGGCATGAGCTTTCATGGGATGCATGTAACACAAATCATTTTTTCTCCGAGTATTTGATCCCGTTCCAAGGCTCTGCTTATCAGTCACCATCTGGAAGGTGGGACTGAGGAGTCCAAGCTGCCACTAAATCAGGATAACATTCCCCTACCATATTTGGCACCTGATCTTTCCAACAAGTTGAGGGCATAGTATTTAACCAAAGTAAAGGGGTTCTACAAGTGGCTGCCAGGCATATCTCATATGGAGAGGTTTGTAAAATAAGCTTGCGCTCTAGTGGAATGAGCTTTAACGTCTGGAGGAAGTATACCAGCCATGTGATCGCAGGCTGAAATACCCTAAATGGATAACTCAGTATATGTCTATGTTGCAATTCAGAAGTGTGATTGCAACATGTAAACATACCCAAGTGTAAAGGTGCGGGACTCACCCCTGTGGCGCCTCCTGCTGGTTTCCTGGGAATTAGCTCTTTTTCCAGCTCCAGAGCACCCTCTGCAGGCCGGTGTCCCGCTTGCCGCTGGCCCCGTGTCCCTCCCAGGACCCAGTGCCCTTTTACTTGGGGTGCTGCCCCTCCAGGCAATACCTCACAAATCTGGGTCTCCCCTCCACAGGGAAACCCCACCCTCTATCCCCACCTTGCCTCAGCCTATGGGCTACGGCCAGTCACCATCTAGCCCCTTTTCACTGGGGCCAACTGCAGTCTGTATAAGCCAGCCATCATAGGCAAGGAAGGTTTTGACCTGCTGCCTTTCCCTGCAACCCAGTACCTCCAGAGGCCTTGTACAAGGTCCTGCAGCCTGGGGAGTTGCTGGCCCGGAGCTCCCCCACTCCTCTGGCCTTTCCCCAGCCCTGCTTCACTCCAGTACCCTTTAACACTCAGGCAGCTAGGTCCATTTCCCTCCTCAGCTAGAGGGAGACTGCCTGCTCCTGGCCCTCTGCCCTCTTATAAGGGCCAGCTGGACCGTTATTAAGCCCGCTACAGCTGCAGCTGCTTTCCCACTGAGCCCAGCTTTCAGAGCTGCAGCCCTCTCCAGGGTTGCTTGCACCTTTCAGGGCCAGAGCGGAGTGATCACCCCGCTACACCAAGCTAGATCTAAGATAACTAGAATAGCATTATTAGAGAAGATGCAGCACCATGGGTGGTGGCTGCTTGAGTAGATACCTCAAGTCCTGGGTGGGCAGGGCTTCACTGTTGTTATTTGAGCTAGCTATGATCTAACTACATCAAAGTTAGCTCAGGTATGTCTACCACCGCTGCAATTGCACCTCCCAATTGCAGTGTAGACATACACACAGATGTTCTCTGGAAAGAAGGCGTTTGCCTCTTAGAAGCACTATTTATGGCAACAGTTTGGGAGTCTGTCTGAAGGGCTTTGTCCTATTAAATTACTACAGTAAGACCCTAGAAACATTTAAGGTGTTAAGTTTCTTTACCCCTGGAGAGAAATGGGGTTTTGGAAAGAAAACGGGGCGATAAATATTGTTTTAAATGAAAGTCTGACAACTTTGGGGCTAAATGTGGGATGAGCTCTCAATGGAATGTTGTTTAAGGAGGGTCGCCCATGAGAGTTTGGAATTTGCTGACCCTTCTGGCTGATGTCAAAGAGGTGATGGGGAAAAGCCTCTATGAGGCTTGAAAGGACAATATTAAGATCCCACATTACAGGGATGCCTTAATTGGTGGGGAAATATGGAGTAACTCCTTTCAAAATCTAGATACAGTGGGGTAAGAAAACTGACCGTGACTGGAAGAGGGTGTTGTCATGCCAAAAGCACTGCACAGTGGACCTGAGTATTAGTAAGATCCATTGAAATGCCTAAGGGAGACATTGGTCCCACAGTATAAAACGATGTCTTGTAAGGATCCCAGGCTCAACTCTCCTCTAGAGCAAAAGACTGGACAGTATGTTTTCTTTTTGATGTCAAGCAAACCTATAAAGGGATTTCCCCGCTGGTGAAATATCTGTCTGAGAAGGGAACTCTTCAGTGACCGTTTGTGGTTAGTAATGGATTGTCCTCTTAGGAAGCCATCACTGCTGGCTCCTAGGACATGAAAAGCTACTGGGGTTATTCCATGGAGTTGACGTTATGTCCATAACTTGATTGCCTTCAGCCACAGGTGTGATGAGGAGGTACCTCCCTTGGTTGCTTACAGAATACATTGCGGGTGTGTTGCCTGAGAGAATCCATACTATGGAATTTTTTAAAACAGGTTGGAATGCTATGGAAGCTAGTGAGATGACCTGTAATTCTACAGTTATGTATAGATTCATGTCCTTTTGGGACCATACCCCTATTCTATCTAGATCTGTATACCACATTCATCCCCACAGCATCTGAGCACCTTTCAATAGCAGATTAAAAAACATGAATACACATCTCTCATGTGTTTGTTCTCTTATCCTGTCCCCAGAGTGGTAAACGTGCAGTGGAAAGTCCCTGTATCGCGAGGTGGTCCAGGTGTGCACCCAGCCTGTTCCTGACTGATGTCTTATCAGTCTTTGTAAGAGGGGATGGAGAAGGATACCCCCCTTCTGAACTCGCTTGATGTAACTGAACTGGTGGTCACATAACAGATTGTGAACTAGAACCACAAATGTGTGTGGTCATTTGATGTCTTGTGGGGTGATAAACGGACATAGGTGAAATCTGACAAGTGGTGTCAGGTAGGTGCATGCTGACATGTGGCCGCCAAATCTGAGGCAAGTTCTGATTGTGGCTGATGAGTTCACTTTGATGTCTAGAGAGAGTGAAATGTGTCCGTGGGAAAGTAAGCTTCGGGTAACTTGGAATCAGCTAGGGCTCCTATAAACTCTGTGATGGGTTGGGAAAGCCCTGCTGACTACATAGGTGACACAGTTCTAGGCCATGGTGGCTTCTTGATGAGACCAGCCTTTGACCAAACAATTGTCTAAATACGGATAGATGGGAAAGGTTTGTCTCCTTAGTTATGCTGCCGCAACAAGTAGGCATTTTGTGACGACTACTGATGCTATGGAGAGACTGAACAGTAGCATCTTGTATTGGATCACAATATTGAAGTCATGTCTTGGAGATAGACAGCCACAAACCAATCCTGAGCTAAAAGGAAGGGATAATGGCCGCAATCATTTTCAGCTTGAAATGGCATAGATATTTGTTCAGTCTGATCAGGTCTAGGATAGGACAAAAATGCCCTTTTCTCTTCAGAATAAGGATATTTTGGGATCTGAAGCCTCTTGCCCTAAACTCCACAGGTAGCTTCTCAAGGACCCCTAGATGAAGCAGGGAAACTACACCTCTATCCTGATATAACGTGGTCCTATTAGTATTCAGGAAGTGGGCGGGCGAAGCCCGCCCACTGCTAAAGGACCTCCCCCCAGCCTAAGGGGAGGATCCACAGGTCTGGGATACTAACTAAGTACGTGGGACAACCAATGAAAAAAAACCAGGATTGGGAGTGAGGTCACAGGGCTAAACGAAGGGAACCTGCTGGGGACACCGAGCAGAGAACCCCAGACAATGCCCGCTGCTCCCCGAAGGCGTCAAGGGAGCCAGTGGACGCCGCCCAGAGGAACTCTGCCCGGATGCGTGAACGGACAGAGGATCGGAAATAGGCCCCACAGTCACAGGAAATCCCGTCGGCCAACCTCCTCTCCCTGGTTTTGTAGATGGCCAGTTTGGCCAGGGCCAAGAGGAGGTTGACAAGGAGATCCCGCGACTTCGTGGGGCCACAGATGGGGAGTGTATAGATAAACAGGTGAGGGGAAAAGTGCAACCAAAAACGCAATAGGAGATCCAAGAGGAGCCGGATAACGTGGTCATGGGGAGCCAAAAATCCCTATCGCATTATAGGTGAAACCCTGTTATATTGGGGTAGCGGTGGCAGGGCTGCAGCGGTGATTTAAAGAGCCTGGGGCTCTGGCCGCGGGGACCTCCAGGCCCTTTAAATTGCCGGTGAGCCCCGCTGCCGCAGCCCTGGGGTAGCAGCAGCCGGAGCCCTGGACCCTTTAAAGCACTGCCGGAGCCCCCACGCTATATGTGAACCCATGTTATAACGGGTTGTGTTAAAGCGGGGCAGTGGTGTACTTCTTTTAGTTGGCTTTCCTGAGAAGGATTCCTGAAGAGGGATGAGAAGGGATCTGGGGGAGAGGGGGAGGATTTAAATAGGTTCTAGTATTCAGTGGAGACAACTTCCAGACAACTTGTCAATTGTTATTCCAGTTGGGCTTGGTACAAAAGAGAAAGACGGCACCTGAAGGTGGAGTTTGAGGATGACTCTCATCCAGTTTCAGTGTGGTTCTCAACTCCTGCATCAAATCTGCTCTCTGGCAGCAGGTGTAGTCTGAATAGTGACTACGAAAGAGATTTACTTCTTTTGAGAGAGTCGCATCTTCTTCCTAGACGGGTACTCAGAAGGCCATTGTTGAGAGTAGCTGGGTGTCCTTCTGTCTAGTTTGCCTTTTGTATCTGAATAGCTTGCAGTTTAGGGGTGAATGCCCAGTGACCATAGTGAGACTCTGGAGTCCTTTAGGGCATGTAAAGCATCATCAGTACATCATATTAATAAATCTGTACCCAAAACTGAGAAGTCTACTGTATTCTGTTTCTCCCTAGGAATACCAGAGGCATGATGCTCTTTTACATAGTAACTGCAGTGGCCCTATGTCTAGCCATCGTCCTGATGCATCCATGGCTGCCTGTAACTTCTTTGCCATTAGTTTTTTCAGTCATAATAGTTTTTAACTCCACTCTATAGAGTTAGGGCAGAAAGAAAGACATTATGTCCCAGGTTACATCATTCAATTTTACAAACAAAGCTTTAGTTCACTATTTGTAGCTGAAGTGATGCTGATGAATAAGCCTTCCTCCCAAAGAGATCTATTTTCTTTAGGGTTTATTTTTGTCCTTTGATGTACTCTTAGACGGCTTCATTTTTTCATGAACTGCAGAGTCCACTAAAGAATACATTGATGGGAGGGTGCATAATTGCTCAAAACCCTTTTGGCTACTTGGTACTCTTTTTTCCTGCTCTTTTAGCAGTTGGCGGTAATGTTGTTTGCGTTCGCCATAGAATTTTTGCAGTTCTAAAATGCTCTTGTTAACGGGCAATGCTATTAAGAATATATTATGTCAAATTTCCTTAGTCAATGAGATCTCTGTTTCTGGTTCATCAACGATCCAGGCAAACAGCTTCTGGAAGGGTCTAAAGTCAGAAGATGAGTCTTGGGGACAGGATGAAGGATGTTGGTCAGGTGGCTCAAGATCTGTCTGTTGAATGGTGGGGAGAAGGAATCAGAACTGCTTCATTTACAAATTTTTGAGAGCTATCTTTGATAGTAAGGACTCAGAGGTATTATTCTAAGTGTGGATGCTGAAAACAAATCCCGAGAGAAAAGATACCAACCACTGAACCATTAATTTGGGCAATATGGTTTCAGGAAAAAAGGCTGTTCAAACTGCAATTCAATTATGACGCCTTTCATGACAGCATCAAGCAGAACTGATGAAGTGGAGGCAAGGAAAAGGTCACAAATGAAAAAAAAAAAAAAGAGAGAGTAGTGTTCTTAAGATATAACCAGAGGAAGTAAAATATACCAAGATAATCACTGGACTCTGATGTACACTATACACAATATCACCTACAGCAATGAGGACTTTAACCAACTAGGGACACAAAGCTAGTTTACTTGTGTCTCTATTCTCCACACTCTCAAATGGGAGGGCTTCCAAAACTTACATGTTAAGGAAATCCCATTTTTGTGGAATCGGACAATTTTCCCCGTAAGTGTTCTTCCTCTGGCTCCACTCCCCAGTTGTTGCCTGCTATAAAGTCAGAATGCTTTGCCTTGTCAGATGCTGTAATTAATGCTACCTTAACCTGTCCTCTACAGCAGTACAGGTACCACAATATAGTAATGTTACAGCAACAAGAGCTGCCTGTAAGCACCAACTGATTAACTAATTGCACCCTTCATTAACTTCAGGAAGTATATGAGGTACATTAAGACTCCAAGATGTGTGAATTTGACATTATACGCACAAGTCATAAGTGTTCTACATTAAAGGGACAAAATTACTGTACCTTGAAGCTGTAACCTTGATCTACCAAAAATCTTTGTCGTTTGGTTGAATATGCCATTTCCTGAGTATCTTGGGATACAAGGGAATAAAAGAAGGCATTGTATTCCTCCGCAACCGTCCCTAGGAGACAAGAGGTATTGGACAATTAGCCTATATGAGTAAATTGAAGGATAAAAAGAAAACAGCCAGAGCAGGAATGTAAAGTTATTTTTAAAAAATTGCTTTTCTGAACATACTTTAAGTAAGTGATCATCTACATAGCATGGAAATTCTTGTTGAGAAATATCGATAGCTTGAAAAGAATATGGGAAGAGGCAACGGGAACAGGGCCGGCTCTAACATTTTTGCCACCCCAAGCAAAAACCAAAAAAACCCAAAACACACACACACACACAGAAAGGCCACTCGGACTACTGCCCGAACTGCCGAAGCCGCCTCAAGAATGGACGGACTGCCGCCCTTTAGCATGTGTTGCCCCAGGCACCTGCTTCCTCCGCTAGTGCCTGGAGCCAGCCCTGAACGGGAGATATTGGAGACCTAACACTTGGAGGAAAATATTGCTTGTTGAATTGTGTATTCCAAACAAGGTAAGAACAAAAAATTCACAAGGGTGCTATGCAGGATAATCTGAAGAACAACTTAAATTGTGCTTGTGATACAAGTCAGGAAATAGTACAGCAGCAAGACACCAGAGGAAAAGTTTTATAAATGTAAATGTAGAGATTTACACTGACATGGCACAAAACCAGATGAAACAATAAGATATTTAGCTAGGAATTAGTAAGGCTATTCAAAATTCTGAATAACCTAGGCTATATAGCTGTATATGGGTAATAGATTTTATGGCTCAAACAGCACAAAGCAACTATTTGAGAATCCAAGCCCCCCCTACCCCCCACCAGTTAGTACAATAGTGCAAATGTTATATCTGTTTCAGACATTTTCAAATCCATACTGTTCCATCGTGCAATCTAAGCAACAAAGAACCAAATCCTGAGTATACACTAAGACAGGGGTGTCAAACTCAAATGACCACAAAGGCCACACGAGGACTAGTGCATTGACCCGAGGGCTGCACCACTGCCACACACCCCTCGCTGCCTCTGGCCCCGCCCCCACTCCACCCCTTCCATTAGGCCCCGCCCCTTCCCACTCCTTCCCTGCCCCATTCCAACCTCTTCCCTGAAGTCCCCACCCCAACGCTACTCCAGGGGGTGCAGAAAGGGTGCAGGGTGCGGCGGGGGCTCAGGGCAGGGAGTTGGTGTGTGGGGTGCAAGAGAGTGAGGGGTGCGGCTCGGGGTGTGGGGTGCGGCGGGGGCTCAGGGCAGGGAGTGCAGGATGCAGCAGGGGGCTCAGGGCAGAGAGTTGGGGTATGGGAGGGGTTCAAGCACACACCGGGGCCAGGGCAGACTCCCTGCCTGCCCTGGCCCCCGCACCACTCTGTTCCGGGGAGCAGCTGGAACCATGTCCCTGCAGCCCCTGGGGGAGGGGGAAGGGCTGGGTCTCAGGGTTTGGTGCGTCTGCAGCTCTTGCTGCTCCTCCAGGTACCTCCCACGAAGCTCCCATTGGCTGTGGTTCCCTGTTCCCAGCCAATGGGAGCTATGGGGGGGGGGGGGGGCGATGCCTGGAAGAAGGCAATGCAGGAGCCCTCTGCCTCCTTCCCCCTCCCCCCCGGACCGAAAGGGCGTGCTGCCAGCTGCTTCAGCGCCACAGGGGGCAATCCTGCGGGTAGGCAGATGGGCGGGGAGCTTGGCGGGCCACATGCAAGAGCCCCGCAGGCCGTGTGTTTGAGACCTCTGCACTAAGGGCTGCACTTTCTAATTTCAAACAGAAACAGTGCTCCAGGTAACTGCTGTTTAAATACAAGGCACTTTAGGTATGTTTTTCAAAAGCACCTAAGCACTGAGGAAGAGAAGTTCTGTATTCAAAAGCAACCTAGGCACTTAGTCAATGGGACTTAGATGGTTTAAAAAATTAGATATGTGCATTTACAGTAATGCTACAATAATTTATTTGTGGTATATTTTTACTAGGATTATTGGTCAGGAGAGCATTGAGGAATGAAAAACTAAAGGAAAGTGAATTAGAGGGAACTTTACCTGTAGATAAAAATGTGTCTTACTTGGAGTCCACTTGGAAATCAGATACTGAATCTAATAGGGATTACCCAAATGAAAAGTAGCACAAATACATGTAGTATATTTCTTCTAATTTATAAAAATATATGCACCCATCCTATGCTTTGGGTGCTTACACCATGGACTGAAGGGCACCTAATATAAAAGGAATACCCATAAATATGCAACTTGCCCATTTCTCCTCAGTAGCTGGAGGGGAGGGGAGCTTTACAGCATGCCAGAAAGGTTAAGAAACCACACTCTGCAGTCCGGTGTTCAGGAATGAGATCCCAAGTCACTGACCTTCACAGAAATGCCCTGACAGCACCTACAGTTCAACCACCAACAGTGACTTAACTGTGGGCCGGGCAAGGGAAGAAAGGGATCTCAAGTAAGGCTGTCTCCAATTATTTAGGGCCTTGCAAGGCTCAGCCAGTTCCTTGAATTCCACTGGAAGCTTACTGCAAGGCCTGCAGATCCCAGGGCACTAATCTGACATGTTCCCCATGTGCAATTCCATTCACCAGAAAGGACAGCATTTTGCAGTAGCTTCAGCCTCTGACTAGTCCCAAGATGTAGACCCACACCGAGTGCATTACAGCAATCTAGTTTCCAGGTGAAAAAGGCATGGATAATTGTGGCAAGGTCTGCACTGAAGATAAGATCATACTTCTTACATGGTAAGGATGGGAAAAGAAGCACTGTGCACACCACAGTCACTATCCAGGCATCCAAAAGCAGTTCCAGATGTGACAACCATGCTGTTACAAATGGTCGCACTTTCTCAATGAGGGCAGCCAGCAAGTTCTACTAAAATTCTTCTGGCTGCCTCCCCCAGCTAACTAACATTCTCTCTCTCTCTCTTTCTTTTCAGGATTATGTTACAGTTGGCCCCAAGTTCATCTAGGCACAGTGGTACCTTGCAGGAAAGAAACCTTGAAGTAAAGGAAGAGTTGCCTTCAGCTATCTTTATTTTCCCAGAACAATACCAGAGCCATTCAAGAGCAGCTCAACCACTTCTGCGAGGGTCCACAAGTGAATCCAAGTCTTATGCTTCAAACCATCAAAAGGTAGCTTACAGATGTAAGAGAATAAGCATAATGTCTTCATCCACTGATAGGAAATAATCAGCTAATGCAATCAGTGCAGTTTTGGCACCGGACTTGTAACCCAACTGACTTGAGGCCAAGGAAATCTGATCAATCAAGAAACTGAGCACTGCTCCTCTACCACCTTCTCAATGACCTTCCCCAGATGGGCGATGGATACCCAGTCACCGTCAGCCAGAATGTCAGTATCAAGAATTGGTTTCTTGAACTCTGGCCTCAATAGCTGAAGACCACTGGCATCTTTCCCACCACATAGGGACACATCAACAAACACAAGCGAAAATGGACACAGTACTCTCCAGCTGGCCTTCACTTGAAAATGGAAGCACCAAAGCACTCCAGCACCTCTGTAACCTGAGCGGCACCAGCTGTAATCCAAGCAAACATGACAGCATTTCCCCCTGCTGGATGTGGTTCTGTTTCTGCGTCAGCAGACAACTCATTCTGAATCAGAGCAAGTTTGTCTGCAAAACATGAAATTTTTCACATAAGTCAAGCTCAGCCTGGGTGGTTACTGGCTTTACCAAGAGGTTGGTCACTTAAAACAGTTCTGTTGTGATGGAGGGAGAAGAAACCTGTCTTTACTTCCTGCAGAGCCAAAACATACAGTCTTAACGTCTGCACATCATAGTTGGTCAGATTCACATGAGATTTCCACCAGCAATGCTCTAGTTGTCTCTCCTCTTATTTAATTTGTTATGGATCATCAGAACCACAGTGAGCTGTGAGAACACAGTTGGTGAAGTGGATATTTAGGGACCACAGAACCAACAATGGTACACTGTGACCATCTAGGCCAAGCAGTAGTTAGATTCCTCTTCCTTAATTGTGGATGCCTTCATTCCAGAACAGCAGCCAAAACTTAACAAGTTTTTTAATTTACATTTATTTGAAAAGGAAAGCCTTTCAGGTCTGAAATAAACGTTCATTCTGATTTTCAACAGATTAGGTTTGAGGTGCAGAGTGATAAGAAGTGTTAAGCGCTGAGCTGCTCTGAGATCTGCCACTCAGAAATTTCTCAGCTCAAAATCCACAGCTCAGAAAATGGCAATTTCAAGTACTAAGATTATGCAACTACAAAGAATACTTGAAAATATACTCTCGTTGTCTTGCAAACATGTTTATCTGGTTTTTAAAATGTGAAAATTATGCTGGTGGAAGGTACCAGTCAGTCGTCCATCTTGTGGTTGAAGAAGAGAGGATATCTGAAGCACTAAGATCTGGTTCATGAGTTCAGAGGGGGCCTCAAAAGTTATGTTCCATGAATGTGCCATGGTATGGGGAGCCGTGGCTGAGCCCGCAGGTCCTCGTGACATAGTGGCCTTCAGCTTTACTGGGAGCTAATCGGCACCCAGTGCTGCAGTAGATTTAAGCCACCAAAGCATTCTTCCATCAAGTATAAAATGGTAAGAAGCCCAAGATGTGTCAAGAAAAAAAGAGTCAATCCTAAAATTCTCTAAGTAGGAGGGAAGAGATCCATTTGAGACACCCGCATCCCACCCCACCCCATGCCACCCAGAACCACATAGCTTGAAAAAAGCCCTTACCCAAAAGGGAAGAAGAATGAATAGAGGGTCCTACTCAGGAGATGGTGGGGAGGGAGAACAGTATGCCGCCTGGAAGGGAGGCATAAAAGTACATCAAGGGGAAAAAACAGGATTTGTTTGTTAATCATTTTCTGAAGTTTTGGTGGCTCCATGCCCATCCACACCTGTCCTCTACAGAACAGAAAAGCACCAAGCAGCACTAGTGCAAGCTTTCCCACACCACTTTGCCAGTCTCTAACCGCTGCTCTAGAGGGACTATCTAGACAAGTGATAAGATAATTTGGTCTCCACGAGCAGACAAATACTTGACCTCTGCAGATACTTTCAACAATATTATCAATTTGTGCTCATTTTGACAGTGGTATTGGTAATGCTGAGAATTGCCATTAGGAACTGCAATGAGACTCAATCTCCAGAATACTGATTAAATGTGCTTCAAGAGAGCACTCTGCTGCTGCTCAGAATATGCACATGGGGCTTCCTGAAGAAAATGGACCTTAAGTTCTTAAAGGAAAGGAAAGGCAAAACAAAGAAAGACGAGAGAGCCAAGCAGGAACAAGGGGTGATCAAGTGTTCCAACAGGCAGACAGGAAAGGATAAGAGATAAGACCAAAAAAAAATGAAACAGAGAAAGATAAATACATGGCTAAGAACAGGTAAAGGAAGGAAAGAAAAAAACCCAGGATGAGAAGTAGAGAACATGAAAGAAGCAGAAAAGAGATGGTTCCTTAGTGCAGCACACTTTAATAGCTACTCTTCAATTTTCATCTTGCATGTAATCTTGGGTCAAGAGTGGCCACTGCCGACTATGGCAATCTGCCTGCTTAGTTATATGGATGCTTTGTGTTACACCAACATTTGAGTGTTCAACCTAAATTACTAAGCATTCCTAATCTCGTACCAGGACCCAAGACACAGAGCCCAAGAACAACCTCATTTACCTTTTTTGGCTCTCAGCACTCGTCCCAATCTTTGAGCCTCCTGTCTTCGAGACCCACCATGGGACGAAATCTGAATCAGAACATTGGCTTCTGGTAGATCAAATGATGTGTCACCTACCTACAATACAAAAGCAGCCTCTGAGCAATAAGCTGGTTTTCCCACATTAAGAAATGAAGACAATGAAAAATACAACTTTGGTGATGCAATAAGAAGTATGTCGAACGTAAGTTGGCACATGTAACTTACTGCATTTTTAAATTGAATTTGCATCCTTCAACCTGATGCAGTATCACAGTGAATGCCTTCACTTACCTTGGAAATAAAGATAGTGTTGATTTTTGGATTGTGCTTGAAGTTCTGTAGAATCTGCATTCTCTCTCCTTGTGCAGTAGGACCATATATGTAAGGTCTAAGATAGAACGAACATTGAAAGTAATCAGTTCTCAAGGCTTCTCAGAACTATTATCCTTAGGTTAGGATACCACAGAGGGGAGTGCAGTATAACCATTTAAAATTTCAGATCAGTTTAGAAATAGGAGCGTTTTGGGTTTTGTTTAAAAACAAAAAAAGTTGTGCTGCTCATCTTTAATCCTTTGGCTCTTTACTGTAACCCTGCCCAAATGTATACTGAATCACCACCTGGGGCAAACCCAAGCTGTCAGAGGCAGACATCTTTTCACTTTCTGCAGAAATAAATCCTGACAGTGGTAAATGCTTTTCATTTGATGTGCTCTGACTGAACTGTGGATCAGTGGACTGAAAACATTTGCTAATCCTAGATGAAAGGCTGAATGCAGCTGTTAAAATAAAAAGGTGGGTGGTTGGTTTTTTTTGCTCAAATCCAATGAGCCAGCATATGGACAGCTGTGCCCTTCTCACTTCTTCCCACTTGAGTCCTTAAGAATCCAAGTTTCCCTTTTAATTAAATTCTCAGTGTGTCAAGCTGGCTGTTAGGTATTTTATCTGGAAATGATGTCTATGTTTTGAAGTCAACACCTTTCTCCTCTTCTCCAGTTACCCAGTTACGGTTTGTGACCAGAATACAATGTCCACTGGGTTCTATGGAAAAGAGCAGCACAACCCGGGATTTACAATGGTGGAGGAAGCTATGAGACTCTTTGGCATACCTTGCAAGCCGACACTCAAAGATTAAGATATATGTGGTCAATTCTTACTTTTGTCTGCAATTTCAAGATGACAGCAGTGAAGTTCAGACTGTACAGGTTATCTCCTTACAGAGTCCGAAGGGAAAGTGATAATACAGGAAGATTTTGTGGGACTGTTGTACATATCCTGACTTTGTACCTGTACAGCTGGATTTCTCCTGGATCTCCTTTGTTCCACACAGTCTCCCAACTATCTTACATTAGCAGCAGTTTTCCATAACACCGCATATAACTTGACCCCTTGATTGAGTCCCTCCCACTTTAAAGTTAGCTGTGAATCTGCAGTATTTGCTGCAAACTCCAAGGCCTGACTATAAATGCAAGAGAAACCTGCAATAATGTGTAGCTGCTGCTTTTCTATCTCTTCCCCATTCTTTGGAGAAGCTTGTTAACAAGCACCTTCAAAAACCAAGAGAAGCAAGTTTCATAATTCATGTTAAGAAGTTTTTTCCCTATTTTTTTTTAAATAGGCCCAAAAGTTTAGCTTAAGTTTACATACTGCACACATCACCATGGTATCTGAGCACAAGAACCCAACTCATAGTATGCCAAGGCCTTCTACATCCCCTGGGTATTGGCTGTTTTCAGTAAGAGACGGCATTAACGTCATTCTAGTTTTTGTGCTGCCAAATCTCCTCTAATCCAATTCTTCTACTTGGTACATTTTAGTAACAGTCTTTTCCTAGCCAAAGCTGAAGTGGCTCATAGGAATGAGACACAAATTGTTTTAAACAATACTGTTGTTGTACAGCTAGTGAGACCCTGTAATGCTGCTGTAGTTATCAGTCTGCCAGTACTTCTATTTTTAGCCTTCATTTATAATTTCATTTTAGGATGTGAAGGTGATATTCGTCCCAAACAAAATTAACACACAAAACATCTGCTGTTGATTGAACTAAAATTAAAAAACTTGTGAAAACTTCACATGTCCATCAGGTGCTGCTTCCCAAGGCTGTAAACAGAGAGCTTGTCAAGCATTTGCCTCTACTGTTGTAGCTAAACCAAAAAAATGGGATGTTGGGTGTTTAATCTCCCCTTGACTCCCATCAGTTGGGTGTATCGTGATGAACAAGTTATAACACTTCCCTACCCAGAACAAACAAAAAACATCTAATAATAACGTGAAAACCGATCCTTCCTCCAACCAATGGGAAGATAATGAGCCTCAAGGATCAATACCTGTGTCGTCATAATCTGTCTTCTATAAAGCAATGATTTAGATGTATTGACGGCTTTCATATAAACTATACTAGCTCTTGCTCTGGATGACGCACAGAATGATGGTCAAGATGCCAGGATCAGCTCAAGAGACTCCTAATCTCAGCATTTAACATGAGCTTTAAGGAACTCCGCCTTTTCTGCCCTATGCCAATCCCCCATGACTGCCAAGCATTGCAATCCTGCCTTCCCTGTGGTACTGACAGTTGTGTAACCTTGGGCTCCACTCCAGAGCCAAAGAGAGCGATTTGGAAGATGGATTTTTAAAAAAGCAATTCCTCCTCCCCCCCCATCTTCCCGCAACTTAATAACTCTGCCAAAAACCTTCAGTAGTTTTACTTACAATGCTTCTCAAAACATCTTTACCAGTCACTAAGCTACAAGACTGCCCTCTCCCGCCCATCTCTCTTTTATTCTTTACTCAAAGACTCATTATATTTATTATCTTATATGGAACACTGAACACAGTTATTAACATTCCAGAAGCATCATTCTAGCTAATCTCTGTCCAGACAGGTTTAAGAATAATGAAGAAAGAGACCACGAGTTCTGAATTTGGAAGTCATCCAGCACTGTTAGCCCAGCTTATTGTTTGAAGTCACAGTGAGCTGGTGTTGAATGGCTATTGCACTGCCATTCAAAACTCATCACAAATTTGGGAAAAAGAGATAAGGGAGTTTGGTTTTTTTTGTAAGAAATACTGTTGGAAACTCCTGGACAGCTGAAAAAGTTTACAGGGCTAAATGCTCCTCACCATTTCTGCCAAGAAAGGGGAATAGAAAAGCCATGATTTCGACTCATGATTGAAAGGGTAAGGCTGGCTTCTCCACATGCTCCATGGAGGAAACCCTTCCATGAGTATTAGGCAGGGAAGAACCAATCTCCTTTACTATTCCCTCATTAATCCTGCATGCACTTTGATGCTAATCACTTGGCAAGTAAATTTTAATTTTTACCTCTGCTTTTGCAATTGAACCCCGCCTCAAAGAACAATTCCAAGGCAGCGGAGGAGCCCAGAGGAGCTCCTACAGAAGCTGTGCTGCTGTTTAGTAACTGTATTACAGTCGTGCGTGGAAGCACAATGTACTAGGCACTATATAAACATGTTGTAAAAGCCATTGCCTGAAAGAGCTTAAAATCTTAGTTTTAAGACAAGACTGCCACAGGCCTGGAAGGGGGCAGAAAGCAGGGAAGGCCATGGCTTTCTGTGGGCCTTGAAGGATTCAGGGGCTCCCTGGTACAAAATTTCCTTCTCATTTCACATGGGGGCAGGGAGACTAGTCTGTTACATGCACAGATAGTTGACCATCCAAATAGCCCCTTATTTAGTCACTTGCCTACAGTGCTGTTATCCTCAGCTCATTTTACTGTGACTATCAGCTCTCTACATAAGTACTAGTTTAAAATTCCTCTGTAGCCACTACAGAAAATGCACATCTAATCTTATCTTAGAACGTTACACTTGGGAAAATATATTGCAATACACATTGAAATTTACTTGAAATGCTCTTCAATGTTTCCTATCTTTATTAAGTTTAATGTTTATTATAAAAATGCCTGAAGTGACTGAAATTTGTGGAACATTCATTTTCCAGTAAGGAGAAGGAGGAGAGGTGCCCTCCTCATTCACAAATACTTACTTCCCCAGTCTGATTGCATACTCCTTCAATGCAAACACATTGTCAGCAAATACAATGATCTTGTCATTCCTTCGCTCATGAAATTTGATCAGGAACTGGCATGCTCTGAATTTATTTGGGTTCATAGTGTAGAGCAATATCCGCTTCTTTGTTTTGATAGCCACATATTCTCTGTAAAACTCTGGAGACATTGGGCACCAAACCTAGAATTTTTGAAAAAACAAATTATACACAGTAATAATGAGTCATTATTATTTTATGAGATTCCATTTGTAGTAGAAAACAGATATTCATAGATTTTAAGGCCAGAAGGTACCATTATAATCATCTAGTCTGATTTCCAGCATAACCCGGGCCAGAGAATTTTACCCAATAATTCCTGCAACAAGCTCATATATTTTAGACATCCAATCTTGGTATAAAGATAGTCCTCTTCTAGACTTCCCACCACTAGTTGAAATCATCTCTTAAATCACTGTCAGCTGAAAGAGACATTTAGCCTTCATTAGCATATAAGTGTAGCAACTCACCAATCTGTTTTTAACATGTCCATGCCAAGTTCCATTTAATTTTAATTACTATTTTCCAGAGATTTTTTTCACAAGAATCCATCACTTCACTGGTGCACATGTAGATTCTGCAGCTCCTGAACTGCTTGCATCAACTAACACTGCTAGCTCAAATTAGTAGGGTTCTAGAGGCTTTCCCCATTTATGGTCTTTCCTTACAATACATTTTTTAGCATTACATGATTTTATATTTAGTGAGAGACCTTTATTTACTGTCATATTATTGCATATAATTAACTGAATTTGAGGAACTCGCCACAAATGCAGTGGTATTATCTGTACACCATAGTTTAGAGTAGAAGTTCATCTTTTTTTTTCTATTCTACATACCATGCTCATTACCATCGATTCCAAGCACCCAAGAACAGAACACTTGCAAATAAAAGCTAAGAACAGATGATAACTACATTGTAAATGAAAGCATAGTCTATAATCATTGTTTAATAAATCAAGTTTAAAAACAAATCTGCCATTAATTTAAATGAACATTTGCATTATGGCATGGAAACAATATAGGAGACACTACTGAATAATTACGTGCTTCCTTAGTGGTCATTATTTTCTTTTACTCAAATCCCGTCTTCAGTGCACAGATTAAACAAGTGGACTATACAATGGGTTTAGAGGAAGTTTCCCTTCCCACCAGGTTAGAGTCTAACAACGGAACTACTCTGGATTAGGCTTCATAGCTCCTGCACATCACCTACTTGAAAGGGGTAAGAAATTTTACATCAAGGAGTATTTTCAGCTAGGACCAGCAGATGTATGAATTTGCTAGGGGAGAAAGGAGAAGATAGAAATAAAGGCTATTTCTTGGCAACAGAATAATTTAAACCACAGGATTTAGGAATTACTGCCACCGAGTACACAGGATCTTTCCCACTAAGTGACTTATGCACTCGTTCAAGAGTAAAACTAGTAAAAATGCACTTCCATCCCCACTGATCTTTTAATTTTAAAATTTTGCATGGCATGCACTCCAAAGTATAAACCTGGCACAGCATCTGGGGACAAGTTTACTGCAAATCAGAAACCTCTGGAAATAGAGCTAGTGGAAATACTAAAAATATTAGATAGGAGCAGCATTTACCTTTAACATGCTGCAGCTACTACCAATATAATTTTACATTCTGTAACTCACATACTGAAGCAGTGAATGAGCAAGTGATATATGCAGTGAATATGATCTGCTGTATCATTGGGTAGCACTGCCCTCTACTGCCACTTGGAAGATCTCGATTCAGGAGCAACCAGGTTGCTTTCTCAGATCAGAATCGATAAGGCAAGCTATGAAATGACACACTACATGAATGTGAATAAAGTTCATACCGATCACAGATGTTTGTTACTTCCCAGAAACCACCATTACTTTGTTGGTTGGTTGTTGAAATAATGTAGATTCTAAATTAAATGTCAAAAAAATCTAACACTCTCTTGAAGAATATGAACTCACACAAAGCTGCAAGTACCTAAGAAAAGTTCACAACAGGGAACATTCTTTGTGAGTTGTATGACATATGTAATGCACAGGAGGTCAGCCTAGATGATCATGATGGTCCCTTCTGACCTTAAAGTCTATGACAGGGGTGAGCAAACTTTCTGGTCCAAGGGCCACATCTGGGTATGGAAATTGTATGGTGGGCCATGAATGTTCACGAAATTGGGGCTGGGGTGCAGGAGGGGGTGAGGACTCTGGCTGTGAGTGCGGGCTCTGGGGTGGGGCCAGAAATAAGGAGTTCAAGGTGCGGGAGTGGGCTCTAGGCTGGGGCAGGGGTGCAAGAGAATATAGACTCTAGCACTTGTGGTAGTAAAAAGCAGAGCATCACCTCAGCACACTGGACTTTAGCAATGTAGCCATTGTTCTGCAGCTCCATCCAGTTGGCTTCATAGAGTTTTGGTCCAATCAGGAAATTCAAGTCGACAATTTTGTCGTCTTCTCTGACGAGCGTAGCAGTCAGTCCCAGTTTGCAGTGAGCTTGCACAATGGTGAGCACACGTCTGAACATTTTGGCTAAGAAACACAAGATGAGATTTCCTTTTGATTTCATAAATGGGTTAAAAAGACACGCACTGCAAGTGGGTAGATTTTGTTGTATTAGCTATACGCCAGAGATGAGCACCGTATAAATGGTTAAGCAAATACAGGATTCTAATCTAATATTACTCCTACATTAAAACCAAGCACTAGATTGGTTGCAGCTTTTGACTTATACTTAAGCACTTTTACTGCACTGTACAAACCTTAAGTAGTCCTCAGACCACAGTATTATCCAACAGCATAGATCTTCGTTAAAGTGGCTGCCAATGAGCAATGGCTATTTCCGTATTTTACCATTTCTCCCACTTCTGTTAATACGCAAAAATTACATGCCAACCACTTCAGTAAAGGTATAGCAATCAGAGACTAGGTCTACACTGGGGGGGGGGGAGGGGAAGGAGGTCGACGTCGACCTAAGATATGCAAAGTTGACATATCTTAGATCGATTTACCAGGCTGTGAGGATGGCAGCGAGTCGACCGCTGCTGCTCCCCCGTTAACTCCGCTTCCGCCTCTTGCACGCAGTGGAGTTCTGGAGTCAATGGCAGAGTGATCGTGTCTGCTCTAGACGCGATAAATCGATCCCCAATAGATCGATCACTAGCCACTGATCCGGCAGGTAGACATACCCAGAGACTTGGACTGGATTGGTGGGGCATTTCTAACCAGCATTATTTTCTGTAAACTGAAATGCTCCATTCTTTCCTTCCAACACCATATATCCCTATCTGGAAGTCAACACACCAATCTCAACTATCAACAATTATTTCAGAAACAAATAAGCATGGATATATTTCCTCCCAGTAAAATACATACATAGACAAAGGGATCCCTAACTTATTCATAGGGGCCTCACTTCAAGAGATTGTATCAGGACACCTCCCTTCCCACTTCAGAGAATGCAGACCAACTCCTCTCCCACTTGTGGTGATGTAACAGCCACATGGCAACTTTAGCAACTGTTACATGAAAAGTAAATCGGAATTAAGTGTACTTCAGGAATCTTTTTGGTGAAGTTTAAGCAGCTTCAGAAGAAAGCCTGCATCATGTGACCATCCATTCTCTGGACCAAAGCTCTAGAGATGACACTTCTTACTTCTGTAATTAGGAAAAATAAGTACTAACATTACTAGAATGCTTTCCCACTGGTATAAAGAATGGTAACACGTGTACCCTAATGAGTTGAGAGGTCTTTGGAAAGCAGTCTTCATATAAATACTGCAGTACTGAAAAAACTTGTACCAGAGCCTATGATCGTCTACATGTATTAAGCCTCAAATACTAAGCTATGAATTTATTCTAGAACTTCAGAACAACATTATGAGAAAGCCAGAAAGAAACTGCATGGCAACAATAGCGCAGCATTAACAATGGGTCTGGGGGGAGGGGACTATTTAAGAATTTGTACACTCCTTACCAGGTATGGTGTGCACCTCATCAAGTATCATAAGGCCCCACTCTTGACTTTTAAGCCATTCCATTACTCTCTCTGCCTCCCAAGACCTCTTAGTTGTGTGTCCCAACATAGAGTAGGTGCTAATGGCAACAGAGCAGCCGATAGGCTTGTCCTTGGCATCGGACGTGAATCGACAGATTTGGCTGTCATCTATGGTGGACCACATTTTGAACTGGGCTTTCCACTGCTCCACAGAGACAGAAGAGTTGCCAAGTACCAGGCAACGCTTACGGACTGTACATGCAGCTGTAACTCCAACTAAAGACTTGCCAGCACCTGCAGGAGGGGAGGAAAAATAAGAGCAACTGTCACCAGTAATCCACCTGATAGACAGATCCCATCATTCCTTGGATAAAAAGGGGGACGGGAGGAAAACCACTGTGGAATGGTTGGCCAGGAATCGTCCTAGAGGAGGGGAAATTTCTCAGTAGCCACAGCTTTAAGACTATAACAGAAGCAGCAGCCTTTACATATTAGCATATGAAACCACACATCTGTGTTTGCTGCTTGTCATATGCTTATGAAAAAGCTCAGCAAAATCACTGCAATTCATGTTCTCTTTGCAGCAAAATGAACTGCTTCCAATAGTTTCTTTGTTCCAAAGCTCTCCCGTCGGTGTAGAACCATCTTCACTAAAGCACTACAGCTGTACAGTACGGGCCGTACGTGTAGACAAGCCTTTAGATTAGACCAAATGGCTTCAGCAAGCTGCTAGTTACTGACAGGGTCTTTGTTGCTTCTACAGGCTGAGCCCATTGCACACTCCAGGAGCTACTTGCATTCCTCTATTCCCCACCCCTACAAGCACCCTTTCTGCCACCCTCATAAGAGCATAAGAACGGCCAGACTGGATCAGACCAAAGGTCCATCTAGCCCAGTATCCTGTCTTCCGACAGTGGCCAATGCCAGGTGCCCCAGAGGGAATGAACAGAACAGGTAACCATCAAGTGATCCATCCCGTCACCCATTCCCATCCCCTTCTATTGCAGAGACTCCCTGGCAGTTTCCCACCCACCCCCTCCGTCATGCCAGGGCTCTGGGTACTCCCAGACTCTCATGGATCACTAACTGGTTAAAAGATAGGAAAACAAGGAATAAATGGTCAGTTTTCTGAC
The DNA here is from genome assembly GCF_020497125.1 of Mauremys mutica. NCBI lineage: Eukaryota > Metazoa > Chordata > Testudines > Geoemydidae > Mauremys > Mauremys mutica. The sequence goes on along the minus strand of NC_059081.1, from coordinate 5,099,252 downwards.
TTGAGAGAGATAAATAGTGGTGTCCCCCTGGGGTCTCTACTGGGCCCATTCCTATTCAACATATTCATAAATGATCTGGAAAAAGTGAGGTGGCAAAATTTGCAGAGGACACAAAATTACTCAAGATAGTTAAGTCCAAAGCAAAGGGTTACAAAAGTATCCCACTAAACTGGGTGACTGGGCAACGAAATGGCAGATGAAATTCAATGTTGATAAATGCAAAGTAATGCACATTGGAAAACATAATCCCAACTATACATATAAAATGATGGGGTCTAACTTAGCTGTTACTACTCAAGAAAGATCAGAGTCATTGTGGATAATTCTCTGAAAACAACTGCTCAATGTGCAGCAGCGGTAGCCAAAAAAAGCTAACAATGTTAGGAACCATTAGGAAAGGGTCAATAATAAGACCGAAAATATCATAGTGCCACTATATAAATCCATGGTACGCATACACCTTGAATAACGTGTGCAGTTCTGGTCACTCCATCTCAAAAAAAAAATATATTAGAAATGGAAAAGGTACAGAGAAGGGCAATGGAAACGATTAAGGGGATGAAACAGCTTCCATAGAAGGAGAGATGAAAAAGACTGGGACTTCTCAGCTTGGAAAAGAGACAACTAAGAGGGGATCTAATTGAGGTCTATAAAATCTTGACTGGTGTGGAAAAAATGAATAAGGAGGAAAAAAATAACACTTTCACATAAACACAAGAACCAGGGGGCACGTGATGAAATGAACAGGCAGCAGGCTTAAAACAAACAAAACGAAATAGTTCTTCACACTACACAGTCAACCTGTGGAATTCATTGCCAAGGGAAATTGTGAAGGTCAAAACTATAGCAGTGTTCAAAAATCAATGAGCTAAGTTCATGGAAGACAGGTCTATCAATGGCTGTTAGCCAAGATGGTCAGAGATACAACTCCATGCTCTAGGTGTTCCTAGCCTCTGACTGCCAGAAGCTGGGAATGGACACGGAATGAATCACTTAATGATTGTTCTGTTCTCTTCCTTCCCCTGGAAGCACCTGGCATTGGCCACTATCAGAAGACAGGATACTGAGCTAGAAGGACCATTGGTCTGACCCAGTATGGCTGGTCTTATGTTTCCTGCTTTGCCATCCTTATTTCTTTTTTGGAAGATAAATCATTCAGGGTGTCAACATTTTAAAACTCTATTGGGACAATCAGTAGAACGGAGTTGGGGGAGGTATTGTTATGCTGGAAGGTGTTAATGGCTGCCAGCGGCTGGCTCTTTGATCTATAGACATGTGCAGACCTAGCTGCTAACCAGATGCCAGGGGCTCTGTGTTGTTCTCCCTCGCCCCCCCACCCCCGTCCCTTTCCTGTTTTTTCCACAAAAATCAACAGGGTTATGCCCAGAACATTCCTTGAAACTCTCTGGAATTGATCAGCTGTAGCAGTCAAAAATTGTGTTACAAACAGAGAAATGCCATCTAGTTGCATGTAAGGCCTTGCTTCAATTCAGGCAAAATCCAACTACTTACCACATGGCAGGACAATAACACCAGACCTAGCACGCCCATTCCCAAACATCTTCCTTAGACTTTTCTCCTGGTAAGGTCTGAGAACAGCTGTGGGCTTTAGGTCTATATTAATATCAGGATTCACTGAATCATTTCTGAAGTCATACTCTGCCAGCAAGGGGTACTCCAAGTGGATGCAACGCTTCTGAAGCTCTTCAATCATTTCCTGGAAAGGAAACAAAGCTTTTAACAGCACATTCTAAATTTCTGAAACCTGCTGAGGAATTTTTTTTAAAAATAGCCAGTTTATATATACGAGCTGTATCCAGGCAAGTTAATTGTTCTTTTACACCCTTTGCTTGCTCTGTAACAGCAGGAGTTAAAACCTATTCCCAGAATTTTGCTGATGATCAAAGAACAAAACAGAACAATTTAAGTATTATTGTATATTAGGGAGGAAATTATTGACAAATGGAAAAAAGTGAGATATTCAAATCTCTGAAAGTGTTATTCTGTAGGGAAAGCGCTTGATAATGTCCTTTATAGGATTGACAAATCAACATTTTGAAGTAGCAAATCCCTTCTTCAAAACACAAAAAATTCAAAATACAGCATATCTGATCACTGTTTTTAACTGAAGAGCCACAAAAGCTACACATCTGGCAACTGAGAAATCTTCGCTCCCCAGTAACAGTTACTCTACCACAACAGCATGTTGCTTTTAATTGCTATCTGAGACATTGAAAAAATGACCCGAATAGCCTGCCGATTTTCTTTAGGTTTCCAATAAGGCAACAAAAGACTTGCCAAGTCTACGATAAAACTATAGAAACTTCACAAAAAAGCTTCGCAAGTAAGTCTGATCTAATACAGTCAATTTATATACAGCACCTGCTACCTGTTAAGCACCGATATGCTCCATTCTGTACATGACAGAAATATAAAAAGCATCTTTGTCCAAAGATTTTATAATCCAAGAGATTTACACAAAACACTGCAAGAAACCCAACAAAATCTGATTCAAACCCCTGCATGATCTCACACCTCACTACTTACACACTCCTGGGATGGGGAAGGCACTTGACAAACAGAAATGTGTCTAACAGAAGAAATAACATTAAAGGTTCCACACCCACAAACAGGAACAGTGAATCTTTTTACATAGACCTGGTTTGCATAAGAAGAAAGAATGGTATTGTAGCTAAGGCACTAGAGTGTAACTCATGAACTCTGTACTTGGGCAAGTCACTTAAGCTCCAGGGACCTCAGCTCTGCACGAGGGAATAAACAACGATCTCTCCTTCACACAAGATTGGGCTTTTTGAGGATTGAGGTTGGGATATTCAAATATGCCCAAGGGAGTTAAGCACACAACTCCCTTTTAACTTCCATAGGCTCCTCTGAAAATCATTGCCAAATTCACTAGTATTTGTGACGTGCTCGGAAATTACAACAGTGAGCACCAAAGGAAAGTCCACAAGATCTTACCAAGCGCCGCAAACATATGGGGTATGTATGCAAGCCACGTTAACCTACACTATTCAGCAACAGCCAACAAGGTAAATTTAAGGACAGTCTCACAGTTGCCAGAAGCTGCTGGGGCTGGAAGGAGACGTGAAGTCACACAAAGCTCCAGGTGGAGTTAGGATCTGTCTTCACACTATATTAATATTTTCAAGTAATTACCTCACTAAGGTTTGGTCAGCATAATAGTCCACGAGGCACCTAACACAGAGGCAGCACATTCAATCCTGCAGAAAGGGAGTCCCCGTTATGCCCTAGCAACTGCCCTGCAGCCTGTCAGCATCACTCACACAGCAGCCAGGGAAGGGGCAGCGTCTAGTCCCTCCCACCAGGCTGGAGAGGAAGAATCTGCAATGTGGGACTTTCGGAAGTGGAGGAAGAAATCTTTGTGGCTCAGAGGGCTCCCCCGATAGAAAAATCTTAGAGCATGGTATTTAGCAACCCCACATCCAATTGCCTGCAGTGGGACTCACTAGGACCATGGGTGCCAAGGGGTTAACAGATATCCACCTGCTTGACTTCAAAAGATACAGTCTGCGTTTCTTCCTCCTCCTCCTCATCTTTGTCCATCTGCTCGTAAAACTCAAATAAGTCAGCCGGGACATCCGATTTATTCTGAGCATCTGTCCCTTGTGATGTTGAAGGACCTCCGTCACTGGATTTTGAAATCTGAAACAGGAATTTAACAGAAGCCATTAGAGATTCTCACTGAGCAATGGCTCATTAATGAAGCACAGAGCACTTGCAACATTTACAACAGAAGGAAGCATGCAATGATCACCACTGCAGATATTCAACAGCATGTACAGCCTCACAAAGAGGAATCCAGCATTTTAGATGGTGACCCTCGATCCCAACGTACTGCTGATTTACTCGTGAACGTCTCCGTGATGAGCTCTGTTTCTTCTCCCTCAGCGTTTCTCAGCCGACACTCTCTGATGACCTGGTCCTGAAGAAGCTGCTGGATGACTTCAGGGTGGGTGCTTTCTACAAAATACCTAGATGGAAAGAACAAACAAGAACTATACAAGCAGCTCCCAACAAGTTTAAAGCACGTTATGCCAATCAACAGAGAATCTGTTGGAGCACCCACCAGAACACTGGCACTGACGTTTCAATCTACCTGACAGTGATTCCAGATGGAGTCACTCAAGCTGTAGCATCTTTGCCATCGCTTGTGTGTGTGAAGGTTAAAACAATTGTTGCTACTACAGAGAACTTTTCACAGACACCCTCACAGCAAATATTTAGCTGCTAAAGATTCCCTTGCTTGAATAATCCATTAAAAAAATTAGATAAGACCAGAAAGACTCCAAAAGCACCATTTGGATAACCTTGAAAATCTCCCCAATTCACAGCCCATCTCTAAAAGGAGGCAATTCTTTTGAAACCTAATGGGGGTGGGGCCAGGAAAGGAATCTGATTACACCCGGTGAGCTGCCTGAGCCCTTAGTATTAAGGCAGAAGCTATGAAAACCTTATGCTGCGAGCCCTAGAAGTGTTCTTCCCCTTGAAGCTTGCCAATAAAGATGCTCGTTGGAGAGTCTCGTTAAAATTTGAGCCTACAGAAGCTGAAAAGAGTTTGAACTGGAGAAGCAGAAGGTGGTTCAGGAAGGCTTCTAAAACTGCTATAAAGAGTTTGCTAGTATTGAACATAAGAACAGCCACACTGGGTCAGACCAAAGGTCCATCTAGCCACGTATCCTGTCTTCTGACAGTGGCCAATGCCAGGTGCCCCAGAAGGAATGAACAGAACAGGCAATCATCGAGTGATCCATCCCTGTCGCCCATTCCTAGCTTCTGGCAAACAGAGCCAGGGACACCATCCCTACCCATCCCGGCTAACAGCCATTGATGGACCTATCCTCCATGAATTTATCTAGTTCTTTTTTGAATCCTGTTATAGTCTTGGCCTACACAACATCCTCTGGCAAAGAGCTCCACAGGTTGGTGGATCTGTGTTTTACCCAAAGGGGCAGGTTAAAAGGGAGGCAACAGGGACAGGGCACTGGGAGTCAGGAGCCCTGGGTTCTATTCCTGGCTCCGCCACTGACATGCTGTAGCATCTCAGGCATGTCACTTCCCCTCTGACCCTTGGTTTCCTCATATGTAGGATAGAGAATAGATTTTAAGGCTAAAAGGGACCATTTAGATCATCTAGCCCAGTGGTGGGTAACCTGCAGCCCGGCTCATCAGTGTAATTAGCTGGCGGGCCGCCAGACAGTTTGTTTACATTTGCACAGCCGCCTGCAGCTCCCAGTGGCCACGGTTCACCGTTCATGGCCAATGGGAGCTGCAGGAAGTGGTAGCCAGCACGTCCCTGCAGCCCACGCTGCTTCCCACGGTAAAACAATCTACCGCAGTAAAATAAACATGGTCAGCTCAGCAGTCTGAGACGACAGATTAACCAATCAATTAATGTAAATCAGCGCTTTTGGTTTGAAGACTCTTTCTAAAAAAACCAAAAGCATAACCATGCTAACACAATGACCACCACTAGAGTGAACATAGAACAGTCAAACTTAAAGCAAATAACTACTATATTAAATCACAGCAAGCAGGGTTAAAAAAAAAATTGATATGCCTCCCACCCCACCCCTCAAAATAAAAGAGAAAAGCTGCTTACCTGTTGTGTTTCAGCACTAGCTTTACCTTTCCATAGCTGACAGTACACAGCTACAAACAGACAAGAACATCCATTAGGAAAAAGCAATTCAGATTCAGCATACTAAAGCAGTGGCTGATTTAGTGACAGCACAGTCTTTGTGTGTATATAGAAATACATACACACACCCCTGGCTGTGATACCAGAATGGTTCACCAAGACTAGTACAGGATCAATAAGAGTCAGAACAAATGCGAAGTATACGGGAGAACTGAAATCAGTCAAACTCTACACGCACAGGATTGCTGAGAGCTGCTGCAAAATTGATGGGTATCAAAGATGAGAGGTCTTCAAGAAATTTCACAGCCTATTATGGATTACTCAAAAAAAACCCCAAAAACAAAAAAACCCACACACACCTGTCTTAGTTACCATCAAGAACTGGATGCTTTGAAAAATCTGAGCAATTCCTCCCCTGGATACAGAAGAGATGGGAACTCATCTATCCCACAATATAGTGTCAGAGACTCCAGGACAACAGTCCCATTGTCAAGTCTGGAATCTTTGGTAATATCTGTCCAAAAAGCAGTTTGGTCACAAATATTTAAGGCTACGCCATGATGTCTTTCACACGCTTCTACACTCTCACAATCCATACCCAGAGAGACCTGGAGGACCCAGACAGGTTATGGCTATTTGCTGATAACGAGACTGGTTACAGCAAGTGCCTGGCAATGCCCACAATAGTTTTTATTTGTATTATCATAGCACTGAGGAATACAATTCAAGGACAAGGACCCTGCTACGCTAGATGTTATCCAAAAACAGAACAAGAAGACAGTCCCTGCTACGTGCTACGGTTGAAAGGCATAATCCTTACTAAGGAGCATGTGCTTTTCTTGGCTTAAAAGAAATTAAATTTTTATCATTTTCAGAGAACTGCCTCCCACCAACCAATGTATATTAACTTCTATTATTATGCAATAACTACAACATGTTTCATTAACGCAAAGCTATGATTGCTCAGTTAAAATAAGATTCTTATAGCAATGTTAACTCTGCCACACTGCACAGCTTGTATATTCTATGGAAGACTTTCTATCAAAAAGACTTAGTTCCTAATTCGTGATTAAAAGTAGTGTAGAAAATACACTCTTATGGTTAAATGCGTAGACTACTATATTTCTGTTAATATAAAAAACACATTCCAAAAAACATACAGGATGTACAACACAGGTGTGTTAATAGATCTGTTGGAACCTTGACTTTGGCATTTCTGACTTTGATTTTAATAGAGCAATCTCAACTATGCATTAACTTACTATTAAATGCAAAAAAAAAAACACCTTAAGCAACTCAGACACTGTTCAATAGTGCAGGTTTGTACCTTTTGACAATGCGAAGTTTTAATGCATATAGCAAGGGTGATTCCAGATTTGGGGCCAGATGCTGCAGCACTTACTGACGCCAATTAAATTATTTACATGAACAATGGTTACAAGATCAGACCTTTACATGAAATTTTCTGTTTGTGGGTCAAACCTATTTATAAGGTATTTTCAGTATTTAGGACATGCATACATGTTGCATGGAGAAATCAATCAGAAAAATGCAATTTTTATGTCCAGTTCCAATCTGTCATAGCCTGAAAGCTATGTTTCTGACACTATCCTAAGGGTAAAGGAAGAAGATAGGATGAAGAGCGTGCTTCCTTGAATTCTGAAACAGAGCAATAGAAGAGAACAGGAGTATTAGAGACATGAAAAGACAACGGAGAATGACTCTCCACTGAAATGGTCTTACCTTGATAAACTGAATTATTCCATCTGGGACACCAGTCTTGCTCAGCTTTTGCAAATATTCAGTGATGTCACTTGTTTGTAAACCAACACTGACAGCAGCATAAAGCGAGTAAGCAGTGAGTTTGTATTCGTGTATATGGGTTGGCCTGCACACAGGTTCAGCAATAGCAACCAGAAAATCCTGAGCATATTTGTAAACAGGAGAAAAGGCTTCCAGGAAAACATGGCCATCAGGAGCCTATAAGACAGCAAAGGAAAAATATGTTAAAGAAATAATGAGGTTGTGTGAAAAAGGTAGAAAGCCCTCTCTACTACTAGGATTAAGGACAACTATGCAAAGAGACCATTGTTATTTAACTGACAGTACATCATGGGGCATCAAAAAAGTGCTGCTGTCTCCGTGTGAGAGCCACATATGGAAGAAACCTAATCTTACATTCAAGATGCAAACAAAAAAAGTCAGCAACAAACTCGAGGCCACCTTGAGGTTCATCTAATCAGTTTCACTATTACCAATTTCCCCATCATAGAGCACCAAGTGAGAGAAAAAAGATGTTTAAAAATAGAAACATGTGGCTGTAACAGGGTGAATAAAACTGATGATTTAAAAAGTCAGATCTTTTAAAATTAAATACAGGCTCATTGTTAAAATAACAAATCTATTTAAAATTAAATTTAAAATTGGCAATTTTTGTTAAGGCCTAAACCTATTATACTCTGTTAAAAACGTTTGCAGATGATACAAAATTACACAATATAGTTAAATCCAAAGCAGACTGCAAAGGGATCTCACTAAACTAGATGACTGAATTTCATCTGCCATTTTGTCACCCAGTGTTGATAAATGCAAAGTAACAAACATTAAAAAACATAATCCCAACTATACATCCAAAATGACTGGGTCCAAATTAGCTGTTACCACTCAAGAGATTTTGGATAGTTTTCTGAAAACATCTGCTCAACATTCAGTGGCAAAGAAGCTAACAGAATATTAGGAACCATTAGGAAAGGAACAGATGATAAAATATCATAATACCACTATATAAATCTATGGTGCACTTTCACCTTGAATTCTAGGTGCAGTTGTGGTCGCCCCATCTCACAAAAGATATATTAGGATTGGAAAAGACCAAAAAAAAAAAAAAGATTAGGGGTATGGAACACCTGCGTATGAGGAGAGATTTAAAAAGACAGAGATTGTTCAGCTTGGAAAAGGGATGACTGATGGGGGACAGGAAACAGGTCTACCAAATCATGAACGGTGTGGATAAAGTAAATAAGGAAGTGTTAGTTACACCTTCACATTATACAAGAACCAGGTGTCACATAATGAAATTAATCGGCAGCAGGTTTAAAACAAATGCAAGGAAGTACTTCTTCACACAACACACAGTCAATCTGTGCCATAAGACACTGTGAAACCCAAAAATCATAACTGGATTCGATAGAGAATTAAATAAGTTAATGAAGGACAGGTCCATCAATGGCTATTAGCGAAGATGGTCATGGAGGCAACCCCATGCTCTGGGTGTCCTGAAACCCCTGACTGCCAGAAGCTTGGACTGCATGACAGGGGATAGCTTACTTGATAAATTGCCCTGTTCCGTTCATTCCCTCTGAAGCATCTGGCACCGGCCACTGTTGGAAGACAGGATACTGGGCTAGATGTACCATTTGTCTGACCCCGTATGGCCATTATTACTTTCTTACTGAGGAAAGCAAACTTGAAGTTTCAGGGCATAAACAGATGGCCTGCAAGAGTTGGTTGGAAGGTTCTCCCATCAAATACCCTTGCACAACTAACCAAAATTGGTCATATTTCTTTGTGTTCCCCTTTACACAGAGGAAACAAGCTGCTGCCAGAGGCAGGGTATCAACTATACTATGCTAATTCTGCTTTATTCCAATATAGGGAATCAAATTACTGTGTCACTTAAAAAAAATCACATTCTATTTGCTTCTATTATCCTAACTTGATTTGTTTCTTCTCTCATTTACACTGAAATGTGCAGACTCTTCCAGAATGCTGCCTTGCTTCACCCATACCTTCTCTTAAAGTGACATTATCAACTCCTTAATTCTACCTACTTCAGAAGTTTTCTATAGGATTCACTCTACAGATCCCTGAAATTACATCCCCCTACACACACATCCTCTCATGCCATTCTAAACTAGGACTGTATCAAACTTTAAAGTTTGCTCAGAAGGTTTTATACAGGCAAACTCACACCAAGGTTTCTATCTACCCGCAGACACAATACGTTTTGTTCCCCCCTGCCCCCATGCCTCTCTACTAGATTGCAGTAAGCAAAGCATATTTTGTAACAGCTACGAATCCTCCTGTATTCCCAGGTTTTCTCTGGGGAAAAATACTGAAGGGACCTTCCAGTTTTAACTTTTTACCTCAAACCTCATTTGTACCATATTACAGAGAAAGGCATTTGTCTAGATAACATGAATCCCTCCTCTAGATCTCCAGTGCATCTTGTCCTATGTCTGTTAGCAATCTAGGGCAGAGACTGTCTCACTGCCTATGTTTTACACAGCATCTGTCCGTATTGCTGGGTCTTAAGCAAAATTTTCCTCCTCACAGTGTCCCTTTCTAAGTCTATCTAATTCAAACTCACACCTAAGCCACCGCACAGTACTACACTTCATTCTCCTTTGTTATTTGCCACAAACAAAAGAAGTCTTTTACAAAGCTGTTTGATGGGACTTACCACCCAGAGTGGACGTGAGCAATGATCAGCCTTTAGAAGCATCTGGAGTCTGTAGTCTTTTGCTCCATACTCATCCACTTTGATCCCAGACTCTTCCACTTGCTTCCCTGCTGCAGATGGAACAGCTTCCTGAGACTCTCTACCAGGAGTTTCGTCTTCATCATCATCGTCATCATCGTAATGACGTTTCTTAGATTTCTTCTTATCTGAAAACAGAGTCACAAAAATTAAAATATAAATTTATCTACACCTTGATCAGTTACAGTCCATCACAGACAGCACAAGGCACTGTCCAGATCTGTAGCCAAGCGAGGCAGACATCTATTAAAAAAACCCAAAACCCTACATTAAGAGATACTTGCTGGGAGCTTATGGATATGGGGTTTGGTCCTGCTTTGAGCAGGGGGGTTGGACTAGATACCTCCTGAGGTCCCTTCCAGCCCTGAGATTCTATGATTCTGTGATAGGCATCATGGAAACTTGGTGGAATGAGGCTAACCAAGGAGACACAGTAATACAAAATATATGGAACGACAGGTCGTGCTGGTGAGGGAGTGGCACTGCACGCGAAAGCAAGCATAGAATCAAGTAAAGTAAAAATCTTAAAATGAATCAAACTGTACCACAGAACGTCTATGGCGAGAAATCCCAGGCTTGAATCAAAGGGCTACAGCAGTAGGTAGATACTACTGACCACCTGGCCAGGGTGGTGATTGAGAAGTTCAGGGAGATGAGAGCTTACAAAGGCAGAAAACGCTGGAAGAATCTGAAGGGCAACTAGCAGGAGACACAAAAACTAACACCAAAAATACTTGTTAAGTACGTGCAGAGCAGGAAGCTGCCAACCAGGCACTGGGGTCCCTGGAGAATCAGGGGCTCAAGGAGCCCTCGAGGCAGACAGGGGAGCGGGGCCGCGCGTGGGGGGGGGGACCTGGGAGGCGGGGCCGCGCGTGGGGGGGGGACCTGGGAGGCGCTCACGGGGAGCGGGGCCGTCAGGGGGGTCTCACCTCGCTCCCGCCGGCCCATCGTCAAGGCCCCGTCACCGCCCGACCGCCGTCATCCCCGCGAGCCCCGCCCATCCGGCGCCTGCCCCTAGCGTCACTTCCGGGACGAGGCGCACCAGGGCCCCGTCACCTAGCAACCCCCGCCCCATATAGCTCCGCCCCCTTATCCCATGCCCAGTCCCTCCCTCACATCCTGACCTTTCAAATACCCCCAATACCTGCCTCCCATCATCCCAGCCCTCATGTCCCCCCCCATTGATCTCCAGGCACCGCCCGTGCAAATCCCAGCAGCCCTCGGCACCCCCACTCCCCAGGGACCCCCCCGTGCAAATCCCAGCAGCCCTCGGCACCCCCACTCCCCAGGGACCCCCCCGTGCAAACCCCAGCAGCCCTCGGCACCCCCACGCCCCTGGCACCCCCCGTGCAAACCCCAGCAGCCCTCGGCACCCCCCCCCCCCCCGTGCAAACCCCAGCAGCCCTCGGCACCTCCACTCCCCAGGGACCCCCCCGTGCAAATCCCAGCAGCCCTCGGTGCAAACCCCAGCAGCCCCTACGCCCCTGGCACTCCCCATACAAACCCCAGCAGCCCTCACTCCCCCACACTCTCTGGGCACCCCCTGTGCAAACCCCAGCAGCCCTCAGCACCCCCCCTCTCCAGGCACCCCTGCAGCCCCTCAACAGGGGACAGCAGACGTCTGTTTTAAAAGCCTTCGAAATGTGTAGGGACCATCCATTGTGCAAATTGTTCACCCCCAGCCCTAGTGATTATTTCCATTATCCTCACCCCCAGCACATTTTGTCAGGCACCAGGGTACTGGAACAATTTGAATGGAAGGGTGGGGGGGTGCTGAGGGGCCATTGAAACAAACTGTAAACCCTGTATATGATGGAAACCATTTCAAGCCCGGGGTGCAGCAGCACCCCCAGCTCCAGCACCTATCTCAGTCATGCTCAGTGCATTCCATTCCATTGAAAGCTCTTCCAGGTAAAGCCCATGTGGCCTTTCATCTTTGTACAGCACCTAGCACCAGAGGGCACTTCCCAGAAACAGCTCTTGTCTGATTTACAGCAGAGCTTTTTAGAAAAATGTCACATCTCGATTTTAAAATGGCCAGCGATGGAGAATCCACCCCCACCGTTGGTAAATTGTTCCAGTTGTTAATTACCCTCAGTGTTAAAAATTCACACGTTTTTTCCAGTCTGAATTTGTCTAACTTCAGCTTTAAACCATTGGATCTTGTATACCTTCGTCTGCTAGATTAAAGGGCCCATTTATAAAATAGATGGATAGACTCGGAGCTTACTCAGCAGATAGCTACTGTTTCTACTGAACTGTGAGGATGTGAAGCATTATATTAGTGAAGATTACTTAAGAGCTCTAGTTTTGCTCTCAATCATTTTTAAAAGTTGCCCCTTTTCCACATTAAAGTTCTAGTTCTGAATGACAGCATACTTTGAGCCAACTCCCTTATTACTTCCTTTAACTTTAAAGAGATGTTACCTCCCCTTGTCTGGTATGGTCATTAAAAATCCCTCGGCATTTTTGCAGAAATAATGGTTCCAGACAAAAAAAAGTTAAATTTAGGTGACAGGTCCCAATCCTGCAATTTACAATGCACAGACATGCTGCTGCAGCCCCATAGAGCCCTGTTGATTTCAATGGGGCTTCATACAAGTGCAGTAGTCTGCCTGTGTGCACTGAAAACTGCAGTACCCTTGCCTTAGAGAATATCAGTTAAAACTAAGTCAAAGTGATATAAACTCACTACATTTTAAAAATACTTTTAGACTTATTGTCAAGCTCTGGGACAATCACGAGGTTGCACAACATCAAGAAGCTGCAGAATATTTGCAATTTCTCTCCTAACAAAGTGACTCTCCTCCCCAATTCTGAATATAGCCTGAATATTCCCTTGTTTGTATAAAGAAATACCCAGAAGTCAAATAAAAACACACATGGTAAAGATGGCTTTCCCCCCATTCTACAACAGGAGTGTGTCCTTGCAGATGGTACACCTCTACCCCGATATAATGCGACCCAATATAACACGAATTCGGATATAACGTGGTAAAGCAGTGCTCCGGTGGGGGTGGGGCTGCGCACTCGGGTGGATCAAAGCAAGTTCGCTTTATAATGCAGTTTCACCTATAACGCAGTAAGATTTTTTGGCTCCCAAGGACAGCGTTATATCGAGGTAGAGGTGCATTTCACATATACATCTATCTCCTGGAATTTACACGTGTCAAACAACCTTTGTTAGGCATGAGCAGGAGTTGAATACTGTGCTCCTGATTCCCATCTCAGCTACACAGGCCGATTTTTACTGTATAACAAAAATCAGAGGCATTTGTTTTACAGTATGAGGGTGATCATTTTTTATTTCAATGATTTTTTGCATTTATAAGAAGACTGCTGTAGATTTAAACATTCTAGCTAATAGATGTTGAGAGATGCTTTCGGTACCATTACTAGCATGTTATATTTTGCTTTACTTAGAACAGAATTGTCTAGTGTTGCAGGCAAATGTAGTATGTGAACTGTGTAAATTTGCTGTCTTGAAAACATAAATGAGAGGAAATAAAATTGGAAATAAATATTTTGTTTTATTAACACTCAAAGTGCCATTATCTATATTGTTCCATAGTTCATAAGGTTACATCCAGTAAACCTCTGCACCATAACCTTTCAAAAATGAATAAAAATTTGGAAGAAAAAGCAATCTTTCATTGTGCTAATTCTTGCAGGTCCTCATGCATGATCAACCTAAACAAAGATGTGTACCAATATACAAATTTCATATAAACAAAGTCATTGGTCAAACACAAAATATAAACATGGCTTCCTTTACATCAGATACAAAAAAACCCAATCCAAACAAAATAAGCCATTTACCAGCAAGAAAATAAAACAGGTAAATACATAAAAAAGTAAAAAAATCAAAAAAGTTTTTTATACATTTTTACAAGCACAATTTTGAGAATGTAACGAAGTCAAAATGTGCATGAAATTGGAAGAAACTACACCGTACCAGGCAATTAGTAGGTCCTTTGTTTGACAGAGTATACTGGCTCTTTTCCTAAACTATGGATTTAGAGACATTCAACAGTGCACTGTATACCTAGCATGAGAATTTTTTCTTGGTATCACTTTAAACATTATACAGGATTTTTATTTTATTTTTTTTAAGCCACAAAAATGTTAATCAAATTGGAAGTCAAAAGTTTGACTGGTATTCTTGAAAGGAGTAAGCCACATTTTTAAAGCATGTTCTTATCTCATGCGCCAATCAATTAGCAATACAGTAACATGCTTTTATCTTTTCTAATACCAGAAAACTAGAAAGGTAAAAGGATAAAGAAAGAGAAGCATTAACATTAAATGTAACACAAGGAACAGGAGATGGAAAAATCTGACTTTTCTAAGATTGATTTTTTCCCCCCATTTTTTCAAGTAGCTCTGAGAATTCAAAGATTGCTTTCCCCTTTTCACAACAGTGTATTTTCTCTATCACTGACACTTTAGCATTTTGGTTTTTTTACAAAATTCTTATAAGAGAAATCACACTGTTGTCCCTCCAGAGTGTTTTAATATACTTCTAAGTACAATTCATGTCCAATTTTGGAAATACAAATACATTTTGAATGATTAAAAACAAAATTAAAAAAATATTTTCTGAACATCAGCCAGCTGAAAATATATTTATCTAGTAAATTATCTCTCAAAGCTTTTATATATTTAATTATTCTAACTAAACATAGTACCCTTAAAAAACAAGTTCATAAAAATGTAGAAATGAAACTGTGGAATAAGACTACTGAGTTTTGTGTGTGTGTGCACGCATGCGCACACACACACACTCAGTTCATACATAGAATTACAAGTATACTTTAAAGTTGGGGTAGTTGTTAGACACATGATGGAACTAGTAAGCAATGCTCAACTCCTGAGTTCCTCACCCAAGATATAACCATAGGCTAATACACTTTTACACAAGATATTCCATTTAAAGCAGCAACAGCAGTGCAGTTACTGATAGCAACATCTCAAAAGTAATTAAAAAAACATACATCCAAACAGTAGTACATTGCACACATACGTGATTCTCATACGCTCATCAACAATTGGTCAGAGTATTAAATCAGTGTACAAATTAAACATTTTCAAAAATGTGCAAAAAAGTCAACATTGATAGAAAAAAACACCTTTGTGTACATACATTACAAACTGTGCCCAGCATTCAACTGAGAGTAAAAACATTTACAGAGAGAAACTGATAGATTAAATATAGAGAATTTAGCGGCTACATAAAAATGTACATTAGATCAAAAGGGCAAATTTACATATTTATTCATAGCATTGTGAAAACTAAAAAGCCAGCTTTCAAACTTATCCAAGTCTCCAACATTTATTTACAATGATATTCCATTAAATGAACTGTGACACGTCTGAGATGGCAGACAAGTTTTAATAAACCATTTACATTTTAGACTGAATGACATCAAGATTTAAACCAGTATTAGGGAAAGATAAATACTGTGAAACTGACAGAAAATGCAATGCTTGTCTTTATATCCTCCTTTATATATTCTTGGGCGAGTGGGAGAGAGAAGATCTATTATTGGGGGGGAAGATGCAAAACTTTCTGAAATATTCCTCACCTTACGTTCAATGTAAACCCATATTATCTTTCTTCTCTCCTCCCCATAAAGAGCCTGGTCCTGCAATCCTTACCAGCAGGAGTTTCACCAGCATAATGATTGAATGATCAGGTCCAAATTTTCACTAATTTGTATCCAGTTTTTCACCCCTTTTAAAAAAACTAATGGAAAAAAAACAAGAGCTAGTCAAAATGAGCTTACTAAATCCAGTCCTTTCAATACATGAGAGGTCAACTGAACTACACCTTTTCTTGCTACAGATTTTTCCCAAGGTGTTGCTAATGGCAGAACTTAAATATGATCCAAAAAAAGGTACTGAAGTAATATCAAAGAAAATTTCAAACATAAACTAAACAGAGGTTAAATGCAAAAGCACTCTTTGTTCCTGATCTGGAGTTTAATGACTTAGAAATCCTATCTTGGGGGAAATTCTGCTCCCTTCAGTGTGCATTCATGGCTCTCCCCTTAAGGGCAGTGTAAGTCCCACGTATCTAGGGGTGAGATTTGGCTCTTAGATTAAAAGGACTGCTTCCCCCAACAATCTCTGAAGTGTCCTTGTTTGCTATGGCACTACGAGCAGTTCAGATCATAAATCTACTTTTCTTCATGGCTTTCCTTAAATGCCCCCAAGCTCAAACTTGGCTATAAAGAATGTCATAGGAAAGGAATTTAATCACCAAGTTTGTGCATTATGTTAGTGATGTCAATAAGATTGTGTAGAGTTTTGTTCCAACTTTTCATTTTAATGCTGGAATGAATTCTGCATCTCAAAACAGCAACAATGAATATCCAAACCTATCCTTAAAAATGGGCAGTGCTGGACATAACTTCTACTAGTACCTGGTCTATTTAGCAACAGCTTACTGGTAGATAAGGATGAGTAACAGTACTAATCTACGAAACATCACTTTTAGCTCTTGTAGAGGGGATAGAAAAGCTTTGGTTTCTTAAGTGATTTGACACTGCATGAATACAAGAGAGAAAGTTCCCAGCAATAAGAAATGGTATGGGCAATAATACCTTTGCTAATCCAAAAAACACCATATGAACTTGCATTCAAGCACACAAAATATGCTTTTTTATATTCATGATAAAGTTTAAAGAACTAGAGGATTAAAAAGCTAACAAATAAATTTAGTCCTAAACAACTGTAAATCTGACCAATTTGCTCAAGTCTCTCAAGCTGCAGTTTGACATTGCTCAATGTTGTCTGAAGGAATGGCTTACTACACTGCACTGTACCTTCTGCTTCTAGCAGGAAAGCTTTCATTCAAGACAATGGCAGGGTTAGGATTATTTAAAAAGAAGAGAACACAGTATCATTGGAAACAAAGGTAGCGTATTTGAACTATCTGCTAATTTGTTAAGAACAAGCCAATACTACCGTACACTTTTCTTAGCCAAACTTCATTTATTATAGTACAGTACCACGTATAGCAAGTGGCATGTCTAAGCCTATGATATTGGGCAAGTTATCTAGCCTGTGTCTCAGTTTTCCAATCTGTAAAATGGGGATAACACTAACATCCTTGCTGGAATGTTTGTACAGTGGGAGAGCACTGTAGGTGCTAAGTATTTTTTTATCATTTAAAAACAACTGTAGTAAAATCTCAACCTAAAACTCTGCTACAGATACTAGTTAAAGTACAACTTTTGATGCAGTTAGTGATTTCTGCCTTGGAACCTTGCATATATTTTTAAAGACTATTTTGGTGGCACTGAATGATTAGACAGCCATATGATTTAAATATGGTGTCTATACATAAACAAAATTAAGGCATACAGATAAAAAGGCACTAGCTGAAGAGACAGCTGTTAAATTATTTTTCAATATTATAACCAAAAGGACAGTTTAACTCAATTAGAAACGTACCCTGAACTATTACACAAAAATTTTGCCTAAAACAAAATGGAAGGAATTATGTATGCAAAAAGTATAGTTTGTGGTTTTAGATTTAACCATACTGCTACTGTAGATGCGCTGCAATTCCATTCACAATTCTTTTTTGTAAAGTAAGGATTTTGTTAAAATTATCAACGGACATCATTTTCCCCTCAGGAGAACCAAAGCACGCTTTTTTTTATTTTTTAAAACAACACTAAATGTTTTTTTTAAAACAACACTGTGCCAGCCAGCAGCTGTTTATATTTTTTTCCATTTCAATCAGATAGAAACCAGCTTATTAAAAAAATACACAGAAAACTGTAGTTTAATTAATAACCTTGTTTCTGACTGGCTGAAGTACAACCCAGCCTATTATGTAAGCTAATAAGAATGCAGCATATCAGAATTATGCAGAGACTAACTCACTGTTAAAACCAATTTACAGATAAGTTGTTAAATATTTATTACTAAACAGGTGTAACAGAAATAAAGTCAGTGTACTAAAAAAATAGTTGCCAGATCAATAGCTCCTGATTTGAAAATAAGCATTTCTACTCTCCCAACAAATCTTAACACTTATTTTCTGTAAGTCCAGTTCTGCTTTGGTATTTACATAGGAGACCATAACCCTGTGACAACATTCTGTCCCACTGACATTTTCTCATAATTGGACTTAGCACTCACAAGTTAATGATTCTAAATTACTGTAATGTTAGTTGGTAGGTTATTCAAAGTGGCACAGAGAAATCTTGCTTCATGACCCTCATCTTCAATGGGATTTTAATCATGCAGCTCCATGCACCTTCGGAATTACAGACATAAAATTTTATTAGTTATAGTGCCAGTGGTGTGCTAGATGCTTTATAGACATGAAGGGACCTACTGTACCATAATTAAAAGCAGATAATGCAAAAACCATTTTACCTCAACATGACTTTACCAAGTTTCCAAAAATGCAACATGCAAAGGAATGAATGTACTGCCTGATTCTCAAAAGGTAGAATTTGACTAGCTTCAATAATTCCTATTTCTAGCTCAAAATATACATTTTTAATTTATATAGTAATTGTTTAAAGGGTTATACATAAGTAGCTTAGGTCAGTTGGGAGGTTCTCCCCAGGGTAAAAAAAAATAAGGACTGAACTGTGAGTCATATGATGAGATCTTAATCATAAACAACAAAACTGGTAAAATTAGTCATCATTAAAGAGGTATTATATTGCCTCAGTAGCTTTCTGATATGTCCAATAATTTACAATCCAGATGGAATTATATTTTAAGGGGAAAGCTATGCCTAAAAGTTTTAAAAAATTTGTATTATTCTGCAAGTTCTCTTTTCCTGATCTCAAACAAATTTACCATTGTCAAGACAGAAAGCACTATCTTTTAAAAAAGGCACAAAAGCAGCAGTCTTATTTTGTTTTTTTTCCCCCAGTCACAGCTAAGAAATGACACTGCAGTATAGAGAAGCCAACTCTGCCTTGCAAACAGGGTATATTTTTAGAAAACTTCAAGCTTCAGAGAGTAGTTTCTTTAATTGATCCAAGAGTCTCTTTAAAATTTCTGAGTGCTGCAGTTAAACCTGATTAATTTTTCCCTTTAAAGTTCATTTTTTGTACTTTTTGGTAATATAACTTTCTTACCCTTTCAGGTACCACTGACTATTATATATGTACATTTTCAGCTTGGTTTTTGGTACCTTCTTAATTCATTTGAAATCAATTTCAGATATATGGTTTGTACATTATGTAAACTATTAGTCTACAGTAGAACCTCAGAGTTACAAACATCTCAGGAATGGGGATTGTTCATAACTCTGAAATGTTCATAACTCTGAACAAAACGTTAAGGTGATTCTTTCCAAAGTTTACAACTGAACATTGACTTAAATACAGTTTTGAACCTTTACTGTGCAGAAGAAAAATGCTGCTTTAACCATCTTAATTTAAATGAAATAAGCACAGACAGTTTCCTTACATTGTCAAATCTTTTAAAAAAACCTTTCCCTTTACTTTTGTAGTAGTTTACATTTAACACAGTACTGTGCTGTACAGTATTTGCTTTTTTTATTTTCCCGTCTCTGCTGCCTGATTACGTACTTCTGGTTAAAAATGAGGTGTGTGGTTCACCAGTCAGTTCGTAACTCTAGTGTTCATAACTCTGAAGTTCTACTGTATTTTAAAGACAGTCTCTACATAACTTTCCCTACTGTCCCCACTGCCACTAAATTTTGCTTATGAAGCAAAGGTCCTCTACAGCACAAAGGTTCATGCAGATTCTTTCCATTGGCTTCTTCCATAGCTTCCATCAAGTGACAAAGAAGCCAAAGAAAGTGAACATAAGTTTACTTTAATTTTGGCCCATGGGTTTTCCCAGACTGAACTCTCATATCATGCATGTAAACCCTGCACTGCTGCTTACCATGACCAACAAAATGACCAACCAGATAAAAGTCACAATAATCACAGAAAACAGACAACTGGAATAGGCCACTTGCCCAAAATATTGCAATAGTGGCCCCAGTAGAAGAACAACTGATCACCTATTACAGGTAAATGGATTAGGATAGACCCAGACTCCTAGTTATGCTGCTGATACAGAACTTAGCAGCTAAATTAGAAAAATTAAAATTCAGAAACCTCAAGAGTCTGTCATGTGAGCCAACACTGTAATTTCTCATTGTAGCACCGATACATTCATTTCTTAATTTTCACCCACCTCAAGCTTTTGATAGTCCTAATAAGGACACAAAGCAGAGTGGACTCTTGGGACCATTATACAAAGCCTTGTCAGAATGGTTTGATGTCCAAAGCATCAACACATTCTGTCTTTACATAACTGGGAGGGAAAGATAGGCAACCAGTGAATCAGCCATACTAGCAAGAATCAAACTTAAGCTATATAGGTCAAAGAATTTATTTCCAAACTCTCTCTCAAATTCTGTATATTGTATACTTTTATAAAGATGGGAAGGTTTGACTTCTTTCTCTAAAGTGAAGTCAGTTAGTAAATGCTTCTCATTAGTACTTTTCAGTGGAGCTGTTCAAGGCCTGAGATTGTGTCTCCGAATTTTACTCTTTCATTGCCCTGTTCTAGAGATGGAAAAGATGAATAAACATTTTATAACTGTCTGAGATCTGGCACAGTTTGATCCTTCTGGATTGCGAAATTACACTCTTACTGTTTAGTTGCTTTGTTCCTTTTACATCTTTGGTCATTTTTAATGTAAAACTCAGCATGACAGTATGCCGCTGCTCTTTGTTTAGTTAGACTTCATTTTCAAAATTCATCTACTATTGCTGTGTCACACAAGCAGCTTTAAAAATATTCCACGTTTTCTGTATGGTCTGTCCCTGATGTTTCTATGTTGATTGCTTTTAAGGCTTTCCCTAGGAAAGAGGCATTTTAAAGTTGTTTTTATTATCATTGCTGCTTGAAAAAATATGACCAAAAAAGTCTTGAAGTGCTTTGTTGTCATTTGACACTAATGGAATTGGACACAAGGAATTAGAATTCATTTTATTTCAGGGACTTTTTCAAACATCCTAATAACTGGATTGTGTTATTAAAACAATCGCATTTAAAACAATTTGAGAAGGATTATTATATTCAGGTGCATGACCTTCAAAAATACATTCCTTCTCAGTCTGACAATTGTTCTGAATCTCTTATTCCTTGCAGTTCATTTTGATAGTCAGATGATGCATAAAGTAGATAAGGATTAATTTTTTTCTTTGCCATTCCTTGGATGGAGAAGGACTTTACCTCACACCGTTTTGTGTCTTACCATCACTTAAGGAAAATGACCCCCCCACCCCTTTAACTTATATGGTAGGCATATCTTTGGCAGCTGCAGGGGGTATTATTTCTATTTAACTGTTGATCTTTTTGGTTATTTTTTGTTTCTTCATTATGGAGACTACCCCCTGAGCTTTGCAGTCTCTAGGAGTTTGGATCTATAATCTTTGATTTACCTGTAATTCTTGTTCTATGAAGGTAATAAAATAACTTTATAACAGCTCCCACCAACTACTGATTTAGAGTTATGTTCCTGCCTTATTTTCTTTTGGTCACAAAGGAAGTGTCAGGCAGGTGTTCTATTATGCAGAGCACTCTCTACTGAGGGTTCTAAGTTCTTTGAGCTTTCTAATTAATTTCCAGAACTGTGGGTTCATGCCTCAAGTGTGATATTCAGAAACTGATTAACAAGCTAAAATATAACTTAAAACCCTCAGCAGCAACTACCTACAGTACAAAGAACAAATCACAGATAATGATTTTCTTCTCCCTGCATACTAGCTGCTTATGTATTTTTCCCTGCATCCTGAGACAGTCAGCGGTGTTAGAAAAAGTTACAGTTCTTGACAGTCCAAGTCATATGTCTGTTTTCCTCTTAGTTAAGGAATGAATATGTACTAAAGTGCTTTATCTTTGTGAACCACATCAGTACATTACAGAAACAAAAGGTTCTAGGTCCTGTTGGAGGGTGAGGGAGAGGAGAAGAGACCCTCATTCTAAATACAAAAATTTAGATTCTTGTTTATAATCTAAGTGAAACAAAGAATCAAGAGAAATATGTTTTCTCTCTTGTCTTTTTTCTCCTTTTTTTGTAAAAAAAATAAAAATAAAAGTGCAGTCAAATAGAAAATAAATGCAGTAGATGCAAGCTGAGTTGAGGCAGGCTGTTAGTGATAATGTGCAAATGTGTGTCTTAGCAGTTCATCTGCAGATGGTCGCAACTTGGCCTCGATAAAAATCCGCTTGAGGAAATCCCGACTATGGTCCGAGACATGAGGTGGCAGCTGTGGATTGGTTGGCTGGGTGGCAATTTTAAAGATGGCAGCCATTGCTTCATACTCTGCCCAAGGGGGTTTCTCAGTGAGCATTTCCACCACCGTACAACCTACACTCCTGAAACAGAGGTGAAAGTAAAAGAGCAAGTTACAGACAGAATCATGTTCTCCCCCTGTGGAAACAAAAGCTACAACATGGAAGCTTACTGAAATGCCACAAATGCAACATTGCAACTCAATTTCAATTGAAAAAACAGACTTATCACGTCTATAATTACGCACTTTATTCGAAGGTCACACTAGCCACTGCAAATCACAACTTATGTCCTGCTCCACATCAGCCAACCTGAATGCAACTACTCCAGTGGCAGATGTTTATGTGACTTGCTCATGTGACCCTGGAATCCATCTTGTGCCTATAATTTTCCACAAACTGAGACTGAGAACTTTGTTTGGACAGTAAAATTCCATCCACACAGGAGAGGGTACAAAAGACCTTTGGAAACATCTCCATTTTGTCTTCATGTCCTGCTTCATTTTTCTGGACTGAATTTCTAACAAGGAAGCTCTAAACAAGGACTGTCGATCCCCAAGCTATTTGGCTAACTTCCAGATAGAATTTTGCAAACTAGCAGTTTATTCCATCACTAGCAGTTTATTCCATCACTTCAAACCTGATGTAAGAACTTATGCATATAATCATTGCAATGATTTCCTCAACCGCTTTAACTACTTCTTTTCTTTTAAAAATAAATATTTAGATTTTAGCCACTAAAGGACTGGCAACAGCGTGATTAGTAGGTAAGATCTGAGTTACATATTGATCTGGCGATGTGGCTGATCTTGAGAGACCAGAAGAACCCTGTTTGATAAAATATGTTGGTGCTTGTATTTTGCTTGATAGCTAAATAAACTCAACATGTAATCCACCCAGTTAACATATAGTAGAGACCTTTAGTATATAAGGAAGCAGAAGGAAGAAACAAAACTAAAACAAATTAGATTCTTCACCTCAACATGGTAGTACTCATGATATGGTTTGGGCAAATACTACTTAGGTAACTTTCATTACTCACTGAACTGAATTAATTGGACATTTTCCAATGCTCGTGTCCCTCTAGTATTTAGAAGTATGCCAGATAGGCCTAATTTAATGTGAGCTTGGTCCAAAGTGTTCTCTTGTGGTCCTAAGTCAGCACAGTCGCTGATAAACAAAGACGCATCTTTTTAGTGTTAACTGATCTTCCCACCCCCAAAATATATTCTTTGTTGCCTACACAGCTTGTTTTTAACTTGGGCAACCAGGAACACATAATGAGAGCGCTCACACTTAGAATAATGAAAATTTAAATTTTGCTGTGAAACCATCTCCTTTGGGGTAATGTGTAGCTTTCTTTCATTAGAATAGCTCTTTGACATACCAGATATCTGCTTTTCTCCCATACCCTTCTCCACTGATAACTTCGGGACTCATCCAATATGGAGTCCCCATGACAGATTTCATTCCCGTGCCAGAGAGACAGATAGTCTGAAGTCGTTTGCTGGCACCGAAATCACCTAGTTTCACATTGCCTGCTGAATCCCGCAGAATATTTGCTCCTGGAAGAAAAAAAAAATCTCTGCTTTATATTCAGTAAAAGCCCATCAAACTGCATGAGAGTGAATGGCATCAACACACACTTCGTTTAACTGATGCATTATAACGACCCAGTATATTACATGGTACAGAACTTGCCCCTGGCCTCAGAATTGTTCTCTAGAATCTGAGCTTTCATTTTAAAAAATATTTCTAGCCCTTATGGTTGCAGGAAAAAAAACAACCCTCAGAAATGTGAACCAAGTGTAACTGATGCAGTGTCAACTACCTGCATCTACAGAGTCTGAAAAATATAGTCCTGAGGCATAACCTGCCCCATTTGTCTCACTCAAGTCTCTGTGGATGCTACAATTCCACAGCTGCATAATTTGGCATATTTCCAAAATGTCATGGAATTCATCATTTTGCTGCAGCCCGGTAACCAACATATTTTTGTGCGTCCCCCTGGGCTGCCTGCACTACCTCTTGCTCTGCAGCTTTGCTCGTAAGGGGAAGTTAATTTAATTGAATTACAGTGCATGCTCCCTGCAGAGTTCGCTGGAGCCAGAGCTAGAGTACAGCTTGCATCTAAGGACCAGGGGAGATGGAAGTGTAGTTTGGTAAGCTAGGAAGCAAGAGAGTAGGACAGCTAAGAAGGTAAACTGCTAAAGCTAGCTGCTTCCAACTTTGACTCTTATGAGAAGGAGGATCTGAGCTGAGTTCTCTGGGCAACATCCTGGGATCTGTTTCAGAGCGGTAGCCGTATTAGTCTGTATCAGCAAAAACAATGAGGAGTCCTTGTGGCACCTTAGAGACTAACAAATTTATTTGTGCATAAGCTTTCGTGGGCTAAAACCCACGGTGCCACAAGGACTCCTCGTTGTTTATCCTGGGATCTGAGGCCCAGGTAGTGGAACTAGGCCACTCGGAGAACATAATAAAATCCCACCACTGACGATCATGAACAAATTTTAGATTAATGACTATTTTCCACTCTGAGCCATAGCTGTGTGTGTACTGGCAGTAGTGGTGGGGATGGGGACAAGAGACTATTTCATTGCCTTAGAATAAAGCGATGTTGCTGCAGAATTTAAGAGAGTTCTTACTGTGGAATATATGGAGCTGGATTCTAATCTTAGATGAAGTCACATTTGAATTAATTTAATGTACAAAAAGCAAGTCAAAATTCAGAGGGCAGAATATTAGGGGCACCTCCGTCATCTGAGAATTTGCGGGTTGTCTCCATGTCCTTCAAAAATTGACCAATTTGGGGGAAAAAAAAGACTGGATTAACTCAGTGCTTCTCAATCTTTTCCATTATCAGAGTGCTCTATGGGTCTTCAGTTCTCTAACCAGGACTACCTATCTCCCCCATTTGGCAACATAATAATTGCCCACAACTCCCTAACACTCATTTGCAACCCCTGGGAATTACGGAGGTCCTTTCTACAGACTTTCTGAGAAAGTTATTGACTTGCCAAATCCATCTTACATTAAGAATGAACAAAAGGGAACTGGGTGGGTAAGAAAGAAGTGAAGTAAGGAAGGAAAGTGCCTAGAGCACTCAGAAAATCTGCATCTTTATATCATGTTCAAACTGAATGACATACTTTTATGTTTGCAAATTTATTTAACTTGGTATAAGCATGATAGATTAAATCTTGTCACCTTGAAATTTACAAAAAATTATATTGAAACATAAACAGGAAAATAATGTAGCAATTTTAGAAGCTATGATACGGTTATGTCCACCAGATTTAATCACGCTCACTAAGGGTTTCAACATTGTGTTCTCTGGATTGTTGCTCATAAACAAACGTTTTGAAAAGTCCTGATATTAAAAAACAGTCATATACCCTTATTAGTATCCTATTACTCACTAAAACATTTTCTCTTAGTTTACAACATTGGCAATTTTCAGATTTGAAAAACATTACGAAGACTGGACTATTGACATAAATCCTGATGAAACTACTTGAAGTTAAACCCATATTCTGGCATCACAAACTTAGCAGTGACCCTTTAATTTTATTGCAATAATTTCCTTTTGGTTTATGAAGTTTCAAATGTTTCAGTGTTGCTTATTTGGATTAAAGAAAGCAGAACTCACATCTCTTCTTTAATTACCTTTAATATCTCTATGTACAATCATATTACTGTGCAAATAGTAAACTCCCTCCAAAATCTGCCGTGTGTATTTTCGGGTCACATTCTCTGTGAGTGCTCCATATGCTTTTAACTGGTCCTTAATGGAACCCTGTGGCCAAAAAGAAAAAGTATTAATAACTACTGCACTTTTAAGAATGATAGAATAATTTATCTTTTAACTATTATTAAAAAAATAACTGGATTGTATGAACTTTGTACCAGAAATTTAAAGATGCAAGGCTCTATAACTTCTTTGGATCAGCTTAATTCACATAAGCAGTTATATCTCCAGCTAAACCAGTGTTTCTCAAACTGGGGTTGCCGCTTGTGTAGAGAAAGCCCCTGGTGGGCCAGGCCGGTTTATTTACCTGCCCCGTCCACAGGTCCGTCCGATCATGGCTCCCACTGGCCGCAGTTCACTGCTCCAGGGCAACGTGAGCTGCGAGAAGTGGCGCAGGCCGAGGGACTTACTGGTCGCTGCTTCCAGCAGCCCCCATTGGCCTGCAGCGGCGAACTGCAGCCAGTGGGAGCCGCAATCGGACGGACCTGTGGACGGGACAGGTAAACAAACCGGCCCGGCCTGCCAGGGGCTTTTCCTACATAAGCGGCGACCCCAGTTTGAGAAACACTGAGCTAAACTAAATGATTCAGCCTTTAACAGGAGCATAATGATACACAGAAATGTTATCAGACAATGAATTTTAAAAATACCAAGTAGTGTAAATGCCGCTGAGCCACTGTACTGGTAATACAGTAGAGTATTTTCATTCTAAGCATGATTTTTTTAGAGATTTACTAGTTACATGATGATGCTGTGTTTGGCACTGTACATGACACAGCCATTGACTGTACCCAATCTATCTTACACTCGGAGAGACAAGAAACGGACAAGAATGCACTGGACAACCCAGAGCATGACATTTATGTTATCTAATAAGTTTTAGGTCTCAATGAAACAACACGCAGAAACTTGGCATAAAAAAGTCTCAGCCTATAACTGATGTTTTTCTAAATATCTTAATACAATTTGGGTTGGCCATTTTAAATTACACACATTTAATGGTTTAAAAAGGAACAGTATCAAGACAAAAACCCAAAACTATACAGGTCTTTAAAACTGCATACTTTGATACTCTGTCCTCCAGATCTCAGAAAATCTTACAAGTCTCTAAAATGAGATCCTCATCTCATCTAAAATCATAATTTTTCTTCTGTGCAGCCTTACAACAACAAACTAGAATGCAGCAATTATTTATGAACATTTAGGGATACATGAAACAACTGCATCTTACTATACTCACGTCTGCTTGTTCTATTTTGTGAACAAGTGAAAATCTGCAGTTTTCAGAAAGCAAAATATTTCCATAAAGGAGCAGGCAGATAGGAGGGACAGTACAACACACGCCTCTGTGCCAACAAAAAGACAGTTGCAAGATCTAATTTTCAACTTATCGCTGGCTATTATTAACTAGTTTTTGCCCTCACAACATCTTTATCTGGCTGACACAGTGACCCAGTAATAGTGCCCAATGCACTAAGAGAGAGACTTAAACCTTAGAACTCGAGCTTGATTGGTCTCTCTCCAAGTGAGCAGGAGTCCTATGTATGGCTATTGTGATACTCCCTGCATAGGCTTGCTAATTGGTTCAAGAGACAGCTGTGTATATCCCTCATCCGTTAAAGCATCTCTAGAACATGGTCAAGCTGGAGGTGGATGCAAACTTAAACAGGAATGTTGAACTTGAGATACATGATTAAAAGTTGTTAAAGAAAAACTCACAAAACTGTTTTTAAAAGACATCTGTTGCAAGAAGTAGTCTGCCAGAAGCATGCAAATAGTGTACTCTTTAAATTATTCTAATTCTGAATTAATAAGCAATTATTACTGTAGGCAAAAGTCAAATGTTATAACGCAGTTGTCTGTCTTTGGTTAACCATTATTATCAGACATTTCCTTTATGTCTGTTTGTGCTCCTGCAAATCTTATCCATTTAGATCATTGGTTCTCAAACTTTTGTATTGGTGACCCCTTTCACACAGCAAGCCTCTCAGTGCGACCCCCCCCTTACAAATTAAAACCACATTTAACACTATTATAAATGCTGAAGGTGAAGTGGGGTTTGGGGGTGGAGCCTGAGAGCTCACAACCCCCCTTCTGCCCATGATAGCCTTGTGACCCCGAGAGGTCATGACCCTCAGTTTGAGAACCCCTGATTTAGACGCTCGGCACACATTCTGTAGAAATGATTGCCTGCAATGAGCTCTCTTGCTTACCCCTGGCATGTATTCCATGAATATAGAGAGTGTTCTTTCAGAGGGATCCCTCAAGCAGCCATAATACTGAACAATTCTTTCATGTAGCAGGTTTTTCAACAGCTGAATCTCACATTCAAGTGCATTTACCTCCTGAAAAGAAAATATTCAGTAAAGCTTACTATAGTTAAGAAACAAATCATCTCTCACAACTTTTAGATTTCTGTTAACAAGACTGACTTTATGGAGAAGCTTTTGGGGAATCTAAATTAAGTAGAGGGTTTACTCTGCAGTTTGTGTAAAGTTAACACATTTTCTTGTTAGAAAACATCAGCATTAGAATGAGGGAGAGCAGATCTACAGCATAATCTGAGAAATGTTTGACTTCTATAAATTCTTTAGGGATATTTTCCAGTTATTTCAGTTTGTTTTGATTTCAAGAATCATTCTCAATCTCTCATACTCAGAAACGAGAACCTGTCAAAAATGTCGAAGAATTCAAGAGCTGTACTGTAATATTATGTTACAAATTTTCAGTTGGATGAAAAATTCTCAAATAAAGTCTTTCTTCAGGTATCACTGGAATTAGTTCTTAAAAGCTTATCTCAAGTTACGCCAGATAAGCAACACATTTATAAATCTAAACTATAGTTCACAATTACATATTTTAGTTTTGTTTTTCCTCCCAGACATATTTTATTTTATTATTTATTTTTATAGTATGGAAGTGGTTAAGGGTGGAAAAGCCTGCTGCAAATTTCCCTATACAAGTTCATTAAAAATAGCTATGATTTAGAATTTTAAGCATTCCAGAGATCCCATGTGGAAGCCTTTCATCAAAACTTGGTATTTATCCATCACAGACCACTTGTAATACTCCAAAATTAGAGGGAGAAAATTGTCTTGATGTTGCCACGGGTGTGTTACAAGAAGTAATGGCAAGCTTGGGTATCTTCTGAAAGGTAACTACTGCAAAAATGGCATCATGTGGTTCTATGTTTACCATCTCTATGACTTCCAGAGCAAATTGGTTATTTTTACAATAATTTGTTTTTAAAGCATCAGCACTAAAAACTATAGCTGCAAGTCAATCTTTCTTCTGTCTAGCTCCTATGCCATCAGCAGTAATAGAGTCTACAGCTGGAAGTCAGCCAGTCAATTCTGCAGATGATGCATGAGCTGGAATGGAATCCAGCCCACTCTCCCCACAACTGTATTGGCTATGGAATCCTAACGAACGAAAAGAAGAATTTATTTTTGTCAGTAAAATTGGCAGCTACAACTTGGAATACAAACAAAATCTGGGCAGTAACATGGTGCCATTTTTACATTGTCTCTTTTCTGACTGTAACTGTATTTAAAGGACAAATTCAGATTAGACATATGGAAACACTCAACAAGAGCACTAAAACAATGCTCTTGGGAGAGCAGTATAGGGGACCAATTATAGTAGGTTCATTGGCGTTGGACTTTACCTATAATGTCAATTTGTACATAACTGCAGTCATATCCATTAAACAGTGTTCATCATTATAACATTCTCTATTGGTTTCATTATAAAACAAAGCTAATGTATGCTAGGTTCCTATACTTTTCACTTTACTACTTGAAGTAATATTTCTGTAGAATGTACCTTCCATGTTAGATTACTGTTTAGCTTTATAGTCTCAGGCTGTGTTGAATTTGATAATACATGTTAGTTTCAAAGAAATATATTCAGGGGCGGCTCTAGGTATTTTGCTGCCCCAAGCACGGCAGGCAGGCTGCCTTCGGCGGCTTGCCTGCGGGAGGTCCCCGGTCCCGCGGATTCAGCGGCACGCCTGTGAGAGGTCCGCCGAAGCCACGGGACCAGCAGACCCTCCGCAGGCATGCCGCCGAAGGCAACCTGCCTGCCACCCTCACGGCGACCAGCAGAGCGCCCCCCGCGGCTTGCCGCCCCAGGTACACGCTTGGCGTGCTGGTGCCTGGAGCCACCCCTGGATATATTTGAAGATGAAATCATGTGCTAGATAACACTATTATTATTAAACTGACTTATTTTCATTAAGATTTTAATGAAACAGAATGTCTTCTTATCGTACAGACTCAGAAGTACACATCCTCAAACATTCATAAAATGAAGTGAAAGCAAAAAGCAACATCAGTTTAGACCATACAGAAAACCATTCTTACAGTGATACCTTTACAAATATTTCTTTCAGGGTCTCTTACCTTGCTCGTCTCTGGACTGTCAGGGTCAAATTGAACTTGTTTAACAGCCAATTCTCTTCCGGTGTCAGCATCATAACAGAGGTATACTCTGCCAAAAGCACCCTGACCCAGCAGTTTGCCAAGTCTCCAGTTAGTTGGCGCTCGTGGTGCTGAAAATATAAGTATGTATTGTTTTTAGAATGAGTTTGTTATTCAGTAGTTCAAGAAAAACTGGAACACAAAAATAAAACTCTTGAAAAAAGACTTTTAATTTTAAATCTCCATGTAAAAAGCATGGATTTATAAAACTTCCTCTAAATAGAAAAAGTGATCCTGTCAGTGACCTAATAACCTATATTATCTATAAAAGTACATCCAAACACATAAGTACAAGATACGCACATCTGAGGTACTTACTAAGTATCTGAAAAGGAGACTAAAATACATTTATTCACCCAAGTATTTTAAGAGTACCCTTTAAAAACAAGTCATGATCTACAGCAACTACAAAGTATACTTATCTAGTATAAACACATACACCCAACCATACTAATTAAGTCCCCCGTTTATCGAAACAAAAAAATTCGACCCATAGCAGCAAGAGTAAATAAAGTTATTTGACTGGTAAGCATCTTACTACTTCAGGTCCAGATGTATACTAACATTATTAAATGTTAAGAAAATCTGTAGTGATTAGTTATAATATAATGTAAGTTATAATTATAATGTAATACTGTAATATTATGGGTATGCCTTTAATAACATGTATTTTAGTAATTTTGTCAGTTCTGATGTATTATATATTTAACAAGATTTTTTTTAAATTTTCCTTTGAAGATTGTAATGTGCCTTTTTAACTTACAGCGGCTAGGTGGGCTGATGTCCATTACTGACAAGGTAGGATTGTCTATGTCACTTCCCCTTCTTCTCATTCGGTTCTCCTCATACTCTGGAGTAAAAGTGCTGCTCCCACTGCTTGTACTCAGGGAGTGATCGGTGGGGCTGAAACTGACTGGAGACCGGAAGCTGTTCCCCTGGGTCCTTCTGGCCCTTGGAAAGGTTTTACGACCTGTAATGATGCACAAAGACTACTTATAATACTGTACCATGAAGAATAAGTACTAAACAATATGTGTATGCATACTGCATGAAGTGTGCACTGAAAACATAACAGTTCAAATCTTCCATAGAATATGATGGAATGATAATGAAAGTTACTGGTTTAGCCTGCTGAGAGGGAAAGTGTGCAGAATGCCTACATGTAGATATCAGACAAACTAGCTTAATGACTTATTCCAAGACTGGCTAGCTGGGAGCAATGCATAAGTAACATCTAAAATTCCTGCAAATAGTTTTGTAATTAAGTGACTCTTCTACTGGTGGTTTGAAGAAAATTGAGACAAGTTCCAAAGGGAACAATACTTCCATCTTTACTGCTATGAGAGGCTATATGTATTCCTGAAAAACAGACCAAAGATACACTAGAGTTCTAATGGTCCATCTAGTGAGGTATCCTCACACAGAGGATGTTTAACTTCAGATGAAGATGAAAGACAGTCCATAATGGACACTATGGGTATCACCTGCCTGTAGAAGTTTCTTCCTAGCTCCCATCAGTTAGTGGTTGACATACCCTGAACCATGGATTCCTTCCCCTCTTTTTTCTCTAATGTAACTCATTATCCAAATGTTTAATCTTGTTTTGAAATACAATACCTTCCAGCAATTAGTTCCACAGGTTAATTATGCATTAAGTAAACAAGTATTTTTGAGTTTTAAATTTATTGCTTTTCAATTTCATGACATATCCTTCTTCTCTTTTATTATTAGAATCAGTAAACAGGAGTGACAACTTAGCTACTCTATGCCATTCCAGATTGAGTAAGAGCGAAGTTTATTCTCGGTAGTAAAGAATCACAATTACTCATGGCATTCATTATATGTTCCGTATAGTTTCTGCATAGGCTTTTGGCAGAGATGGTTTCCATGTTCAGCTGCTCCCATGATTCCCTAATGCTCTAATCTACATCTTCACAGGAGCTGGGGTAGCTCAGAGAACACCTGTTTGCTTCTCTTTTCCACATTTTCTGATTATATTGTTAACTCTTTCAACTTAATTTTTGAAAAAAATAAATATTGAAAATGTTACAGTGTCCCACACTCACCATCATTGTAATCTTGGTGATGATATGAAATATGATACCTTCGGGGATAAGTCCCGCCTTTTCCAAATTTCTCAAATATTGGGATATCATAGTCTATGGGGAACAAAAAGAAAATATTACCATACATTGCAAAATTAAACACATGAGGAAAAATTCATAAAACAAACCAAATTTTAATCGGTCTTGCATCACAAGTTTTTAAAAAAGCAACCCTACACTTCACCCTTAAGTGGACAGTTGTATAAAGAGACTTGTAAACTGGAAGGCTGTGCATATAAAGATAAGCAAATTAACATTCAGCCTACTAATCATGTTGTTTTAGTCCCTATAAATGATAAAACAGTAAAATAATAAAAAGTAAATAAATTTCATTAGATATCACATCCACTCAAATGTGCTACCATCTGTTTCTAAGCAGGCACAAAATTACAATACCATTCGAACAGAAAATTATGTCTTCATATATTTTTTCCTTCAATTGGCAAGTAAGCTTTTTATATAAAACCCTTAGTTAGTAAACTATCTGGAGTGGCAGCATTGTTTATGTGAGAATTTTCTGCAAAAAATGTTAAAAGCAATCTCCTGTTTTTGCTGAATGGAAAAAAGATTCATGGCACTTTCTGTAAAAATATCTATAAGGCATCAACAGACTTTATGTGTATGGAAACACTGCATCTCTATTCATTTAACGTTCAACACATAAGAAGGGTTTGTCCTAGCATCCATGGCTAAACCCCTCCTGCACTGGTGTATCTAGTTGTCTGCCACCCACTAACCCATAGGTCACTGCATGATTCCTATCATAAGCAGGGCTGGTTGCACCACCTATTAAAGTTGTCCAACACTTCCCATTATAAGACCCTTGCTTTTCAGTTTCTTATACGTTGCCAAAAACTTTAACCATTTGGGCTGACATTTTCTATGCTGGTTGTCTGCCTCGGGTTCAATTTGTCTTGAAAATTTCTGCCAAACGGGTTTAGATGTTTCTGAGAATGAGGCTGGGAAAATATATATTGTTTTGACCATGTTAAAAAATTCTGGTGACTTTTTCTTGGAAATGCTCTAACACCTGCATGCTTTGGAACTGGTTTCTGAAATTTGGCAGGGGGTAGGAGTGACCTTTGTTTCAAGGATGTCTTTTTGCCATCTGGTAAAAAGCCACTCAGATCTGGCTAAGTTATAAGCCTTTACAAAAAATTATGGTTTTCACGTACTCGGTTGAGACTTGCTAGCTAGAGCTTTGCAGCTAAAATCTCCAAAGATTCCATTCTCACTGAGCATGCTCCAGCTTCTCAGCTCCTAGCACTGACCAGACTTCACATGCACCATCCTCAGAGATTGACTGAGCATGCTCCAACCCAGAGCTACAAAGGCTCAGAAGGATTTTTCCTGTACTGGGTGCTCTAGGCTGGGTATGGAAACAGAGCAAATAGCTGGTCTCTCATGTGCTCTCAACAACTCTCCTGCCAGAATTCAGGCAGCGTAGAGGATGCAGAAGGGACAAAACCCAGACCATGAGGGAGAGAGAGAAGTAGATTGGAACACGGGGCCTGGTGAGACAGGGATTGGAGATGGAGAAACTGGGAGAAACTGGGATTGGGAGCTGGAGAGGAGACAGACTGGGAATTGGGAGCTGGGACTGAGAGCTGGTGAGGGAAAACGGGAGAGGGTAGAAAGCGGAGCTGGTAGCCAGTTGTCTGAGTAGGGAACACTGAGATTAGACGAGGAGCTGGGGAGACTGGGACATGGAGCCAAGGAGGAGGGGGTGGGGATGGGAGGCTGAAATTGGATGAGGCGCCCAGGGAGAGAGACTGGGAACCAGAGGTGGGACAGGAGAAAGATATAGATTGTATGAAGAGCCAGGGAAGGACAAAGAAGGGGGCTATCTGGGCAATAAGACTGGGGACAAGGAGCTGGGACAGGAAAGGAGGAACCGGAGCTGACCGAGCAAAGAGACTGGCATTAGAAGCCAGGAGTGGGGAAGAGTCAGCACTGGGGCAGGTTGGAGGGAATGAGGCAGAAGGGGTCAAGCTTTGAGGAAGTCGGCCAACAGAGGACACTCCCCTCCAGAGCCTGGAATGGAACCCAAGATTCGCGAGTCTCACTATTTCTGCTGTCAGCAAATACTTGTGAACCCCACTGCCAAAGTATGTCTCATCTTCCGTTGGTGCTGCTCCGCATAGAGGATGACAACCTAATACTACTATCATTTACTCTGTTAGCTCAAGTGGCAGAGATGTGATGATCTAAAGGTTCAATATCACGACACCTGATGGAATTAGTGTGCGTGTTAAGTGTAATTTCATAGGTTTTTAAAAAAACAATCTTTAAAAAAATTCAGATTGCAGAGTCACACATACAAAAGTTAGGAAATGCCAGAATTAAGGTTGCCTGTGCAACCTTAATTAAGCCCCCTTATGTATATGCATTATGACAGTCCTTAATTAATGATCATATACTGGTTTTTCCAGAGGACTCCTGCCTCATTCAGTACACCTGATGGACTTACTCCGGGGACAAATTAGGGATGTGTAACGAAGCAGGCTGTTGGCTGTAGGACTATTGCCTCATTTGTTGCAGAAGTTGGAAGGTCTGCAGTGACTGAGGCAGGAAATAGCAGGAAGAGAAAGGAAGATCCCATGGTTAAGACAGTTGAATGCTGCCCCAGAAAATTTTATTCTATCATTGTCTCTGTCACAGAGTTCCTGTCTGATGCTAACCAAGTCACTTAAAACCAAGCTCTTTTCACAGGTGGCAACTGATTGTGTGTGTTATTTTCTGGGTGTCTGCCTTGAGACTCTGGAGTCTGATTTGCAGAAGTTCTGAACACTCACAACTGCAATTCAAGTCAACTGGAGTTGTGCTTCAGTATAAAAACTACTACATAATACTAGCTACTCTGAAAAATCAGGTCCAAGCACCTCAAATTAGGCACCCAAAATTAGAGAATATTTTTAATCTTAATCCGTGCTTCAGCTCCCTGTGTGTAAAATGGGGATAATACCTTATCACCTCACAGCAGTTTTGTGAAGATAAATTAATAAATGTTGTGAAGCACTTGAATACTATCATGATAAGTGCCAATGAAAAACCTATGACAAAATTAATAATCCTGTCTTCGCAGAAGGGTTTGAATAGTGTGCACTAAGTAAAATCTAAGACTATATACTGAAGAAGATCAAACGAAATATTGAATAGCTGCCCATTAATTGATCATTGTCTAGTCTGTGCATTGAACGAGGCATGGGACATGTGGAAAAAATACTGAAATAAAGGCTCAGACAGGTTAAATAAATCACCCAAGGTTACACACCTATTCACTGGCAAACCGGAACTATGGTCCAGGTCTGACTCCTAGTCCTCTGCCACCTGACAAAGATGTCTCTCTTGCTTTTGGATGAGAGGCAAAAATTATCTGGTTATCCTGTGACCCAGAAATCCTTTGGTGCCAACTGGCAGACAGTATAGAGGGTTGCACAGGGATCCCTTGGGTATTTGCATAATAGTTCACCAAAGGATGGTATGTGAGGTCTCTCTTGAGAGCCAGCAGCCACTGGTCATTACAATCAATGCAAAAATATCTGTACTATTTGGTTAATACTTAAGGAGTTATGCATCTATACTGAAAATTATGTTCTTAAGGTCTTGGAATTAAGGCAGGTCACCAGGTGGTGACACACCTCGGAAATGTTCCTTTCAGGCAGGAGGTAACAGACACTTATCTCCCCATTTGGCCATCTGTGTATTGTATGCCTGAGATGTATGCCTATCCATACACTGAGACAAGTGCCAGTTAAGAGACTGCAAAATCTACAAGAGAAGAAATCGACAAGAAGGAACAAACAGAAGGGGGATATTCTGTTTATGAATAAAGCAAACTGACAGCATTCTTTTCTCTTGTTTCATGAAAGGAGGGGCATAGCCAGTCAGGCTGTAAAGCACTACAAAGATTCTGGGTGAGCAATACTCTACAAAACGTGAGTATCTTGTTAAGTTTAGGCTCTACAATGTGTATTCTGATTTTATTTCATTTGTAATAAATTTGTTTTCAATACTTCTACTTGTTACTACTTGATTTTCTATGCTTTGTTAAATAAACTTATACCTGATTTCACTATAAACAAATCTAAGTGCTATGTATGTGTTAAACACAGCAATGATCTGAGCTGAAACTGGTAAGCTGAGGTGTTTTGATTCTTTGGAAGCAGCGAATCTGGGTGTGCCAACCACTGACCTGTAGAGGGACAGTGGGGCCTGTGAGGTCTAGAGGTGAGTGCTTGTGTGGCCATGGCTGGTAGAGTTGGGGAGCTGAGCCATGACAAACACAAACAAGGTTTCCTCACACTAAGGGAAGGTGACAGCAAGGTGCCGGAAAACCCTGGGTACCCCAAGGAAGCATCACATATACTAGGTACATGCATCCTGAGACATGTTACTTACAGCTGAATGTATCTGATAAGACGAAATGGGCCCAGTAGTTTACCTACCTGAAAACTCCTGGTGGTTATCTGGATAGCTCTGTGCTCGTGGCATCCGAGATTTGGGGCAGCTATCTCTAGAAGTGTAAGACAACATTTCAGATGCTCTGTTACTGGAGAGTCAGTAGTCAGGCAAGCACTTAAGTCTTACTGTTTTATAATTGTTGAATTACACAGCAAAGTATGTGCTATCCCAGTCTCCTGCACTTGTAAACCTGAATGGGACCCAACTTTGAAATACCAAAGCTTGTAGATATCAATTACAATGGATGGATCTTGCTTGGGATAGGGAGGAAACGAATGGCACTGCTCGTAAGTACAGTCTATTAGTAGACACAAAGCAGTGCCAATGAAGCCACACAGGAGCTCGTGCCTTGCACCTTCATGGATAAACAAAATCAAAACATCAGTTACAGGATATTAATTTATCATGAATTTTTGTAGCCTGTTTAAATATTTTTGCCAAAGAAATGCAGAGTCTCTTGCAACTCTTGGATTTCCTTTTTCCTTCTGTGAAGCTCAAGTGATTTCATAAAAAACTTTAAAAGCAATTAAGGGTGTTTCATGTGGTCAAATAATTTCTTACCTAGAAATTTGTCTTTATGTAACTCCCAGCCACCACACAGGAATGGATGGGATTCCAGTCAGACAGAAAAACCAATTGCAGTAGAGCACTTCCATAACCATACCACCCCAGCATCTTCCTTTTCCAGATAAGAATTTCTCTAGTAGGCAACAGAAGCAGAAATGGAGACACAAGCCTAAACCCCTGTTAGGAGTCCTCGAACAAAGTAAGAGGCAAACTAAATGAGGATGACAAGAGGGTCTCTGGATTGGTTGAGGCGAGTCAAAAAAATTCTAAGCAAGAAATGTTTTCATAGGATGCTTTCAGTTTACCAATCAAGGTTACATTTGTTTTCTTAGAAAAAAAATAAAAAATTAGGCAATCATTAAAATAGGGTAAAAACTAAGGCTGTTGAATAATCGTAGTTAACTCATGTGATTAACTCAAAAAAATTAATCGCACTGTTAAACAGAATATCAATTGAAATTTATTAAATATTTCGGGTGTTTTACTACATTTTCAAATATATCGATTTCAATTACAACACAGAATACAAAGTGTACAATGCTCACCTTATATTATTTTTTATTACAAATATTTGCCCTGTATAAAACAATAGTATTTTTCAATTAACCTCATACCAGTATTATAGTGCAATCACTTTATCATGAAACTGCACCTTACAAACGTAGTTTTTTTGGTTACATAACTGCACTAAAAAAAAAAGTGAAACTTTAGAGCCTACAAGTCCACTCAGTACTACTACTTGTTCAGCCAATCGCTAAGAGAAAAAAGTTTAAATTTACAGTATATAATGCTGGTCGCTTCTTGTTTACGTCACCTGAAAGTGAGAAGAGGCGTTCACATGGTACTTCTGTAGCTGCTGTTGCAAGGTATTTACGTGCCAGATATGCTAAACATTCATATGCCCCTTCATGTTTCAGTCACTATTCCGGAGGACATGCTTTCGTGCTGATGACGCTCATTAAAAAAATGTGTCAATTAAATTTGTGACTGAAGTCCTTGGGGGAGAACTGTATGTCTCCTGCTTTGTTTTACCTGCATTCTGCCATATATTTCATGTGATAGCAGTTTCGGATGATGACCGAGCACATGTTGTTCATTTTAAGAATACTTTCACTGCAAATTTGACAAAATGTAAAGAAGATACCAATGTGAAATTTCTAAAGATAGCTACAGCACTCAACCCAAGATTTAAGAATCTGAAGTGCCTTCTAAAATCTGAGAGGGATGAGGCATAGAGATGTTTTCAGAAGTCTTAAAAGAACCCTCTGATGTGGAAATTACAGAACCCAAACCACCAAAAAAGAAAATCAACCTTCTACTGGTGGCATCTGACTCAGATGATGAAAATGAACATGCATCAGTTCGCACTGCTTTGGATCGTTATTGAGCAGAACCCGTCATCAGCATGGATGCATGTCTTCTGGAATGGTGGTTGAAGCATGAAGGGACATATGAATCTTTAGTGCATCTGGCATACAAATATCTTGTGACGCTGGCTACCACAGTGCCATGCAAATGCCAGTTCTCACTTTCAGGTGATACTGTAAACAAGAAGCGGGCAGCATTATCTTCTGCAAATGTAAACAAACTTGTTTGTCTGAGTGATTGGCTGACCAAGAAGGAGGACTGATTGGACTTGTAGGCTCTAAAGTTTTACATCATTTTGTTTTAGAATGCAGGGGTTTTTTTGTACATAATTCTACATTTGTGAGTTCAACTTTCATGACAAAGAGATTGAAACCTCGTACTGATATAAGGTTAATTGAAAAATACTATTTCTTTTGTTTTTTACAGTGCGAATATTTGTAATAAAAAATATAAAGTGAGCACTGTATACTTTTTATTCTATGTTGTAATTGAAATCAATATATTTGAAAATGATTAATTTTTTTAATCGCTTGACAGTCCTAGTAAAAACCCTAAATACCTAAAATCAAGTGCATAACCTTTTACACACCAGCTACAAAGAGGATATTTCAAGCACTGATGGAATCTCTCTATACCATACATAGGTTTTCTTATCTGTAAAATTGAGATAACAATTACTTAACTCAAAGGGGTATTTATGAGACTAAATTAATTAATATTTGCGAAGCACTGATTCTCAGATGAAAAGTTGCTATAGAAGTGCAGAGTATTCAGCAGTAGAAAGCTATTTTCTTCTAAGGAAATTGAGTACACTCTTATTAGAAAACAAACGCTATGAGGGTATGTTTTTGAGGAATGGAGATCTATGGATTCAAGTTTTCCTGAGAAGTCTGTGAAGCTTCTTGAAACATCTTCTTAAACATGGTATAAATAGCCACAGAACATCTAATCTTTCCTTCCACTGGAAAGAATAGTAATCTCTCTCTCCTTCTCTAATTGGATTAGCATAACTAAACAAATTCATCCAGTAAGCAATCTTTTGCCCCTAAGTACTTCCAAGCTTCTGGAAAGTTAAAATCTCAAACGTTTTCAAAGACCCTTTTGTGATACTTTGATGACAATTAGCTTACAATTTCATGTCTTTCCCAAAAAATGGACATGAAGAGATATATGCCTTAACTCTAAAGTCTTTAACTACTATACAGTTTGCAGAATCCAACTACTTAAAGTTTAAACAACGAGGAGTCCTTGTGGCACCTTAGAGACTAACACATTTGTTTGGGCATACGTGGGTTATAACCCACTTCATCGGATGCATATGATGAAGTGGATTATAGCCCACGTAGGCCCAAATAAATGTATTTGTCTCTAAGGTGCCACAAGGACTCCTCATTGTTTTTGCTGATACAGATTAACACAACTACCCCTCTGAAACTTAAAGTTTGCGGTCTAAGATGTATCTGACCTTCAACTCCAAGATAACCATAT
Source organism: Mauremys mutica (assembly GCF_020497125.1). Classification (NCBI taxonomy): domain Eukaryota; kingdom Metazoa; phylum Chordata; order Testudines; family Geoemydidae; genus Mauremys; species Mauremys mutica. The sequence goes on along the minus strand of NC_059081.1, from coordinate 5,058,511 downwards.
TCCGTATGCCCCTGATATCAAGCTAGATTTCAGAGTGACTGATATGCCTGTTGCTGTGCCAATATTTTGACTCATGGGACTCCAGTCTAGTTCTGAGTCTACTTAGCATGTGTTCCTGGACACAGCGGTTTTTCCCTACTGGTATAAACATTTGAGAAGCTGAGACAGATCAGAAGCCCCTGTTATTGCCATTCTCTGTCCTATGTTCCATAAGCACAAAACAAGCTTGGAAATGATGTCTTTCCCCACATTTTTTACCCTTTTCTAGCCCTGCATTGCTAGTACAGGAAAGGAGTGCTGTTGATGTTTTGACAGTAAGAACAGCTTAGAGGAAGAAGTTCCTGCAGTGCTTTGGACATGGGAGGTTAGTCTTTTACCACTTTTGGCTCCTGTCAGAGTGGAACAGGAAGACAGCAAGACTTTTGAATGGATATGTATAACTCCATGAGCTCTTCAATCATCAACAGTTAATTACTGGCATGATCACAGAACTCTACAGCAAATCAAAATTAAATTACAAGACAACACAAAGGGAAAGCATGGACATGTTTAATTTCTGATGACAATGCAGAAATTTTGCACCATGTGCTGGGTTGAAGAATTTTATTTATTTGAGTTATCTGATGTCTACCCATACCTTAAACCATCACCACAAAATTTAAGTATATTTTAGGGGGTTTTTAAATGTATCATTACAAAGTTTTGATTCAAACTTCCAATTTCAAATAGATTAATTTTTACTTTCCCACAAAAGAAAATAAACGCCCTCTCCCCAACCATATGGGGAGATCCTCTCAGATCATCCTTCAGTTTCCAGCCCCTCCACATATGGATCCCCAATCAGTTTAAATGCCGGAAAAGATGGACTTTGCAGCATGCGTGGAAGATAAGTCCTTCCACAATGATGTCCTTATCAAATAAGGAAAGGAAGCACAAGGAATTTACCTCAACTATGACTGGCTATTCTCCCAGTCTGACTGGTTCAACATGGGAACAACCATCCATTTCAGGTTGGTGGATCTGTGGTTCATAAATGTGTACTGATAATTTTAATTAAGTACTTAGATATTATAAGAGTGGCACAAAATGACAAAACTTAAGTAAACTTAAAACCAAACCAAGATAACAGTTAATTGTATCTGCTTGTTTCGCCTGTACAATGGATTTCTTTCAGAACAAAAAATATTAAATTAAAAGAATAAAAAAAAATCAGCAAATAAAAACAATCAGTTCATCTGGGAAATGTTCAAATTTTGTTTTATTTATAATATTTGGGCACGTAGGTGGAACTGAAATGTTCAGTAAAATATGTGCGAACAATATAATCCTATGTGCTGAATGGATCTTTATCTGCAATGACTATATACAACTATCACTCACCTTCCCGTTTATGTTTGACTGTATGCACTGATTTATCATCTGTGCAGTAATATTAAGCACAGTGCTGGGTAACCCATTAGTAGAATGGAAGTTTCTTGCAGATTATGTCAATATCTAAAGTGCATGTTTAAGGGAGTAGTTCATGGCTGTGGAATAGACTCAATTTACAAACAAGACAGCAATGGCCAGATTTACAATAAATCTGTGTGCAACAAAAAGCAGCAAGTCCAGAAACTGATGTTTTAAATTTCACACATCTTCAAAAACAACAGGCTGATACGGCACTCTTCTCTTCTGTGCATCAGTAAGCAGTTAAATCCCAGTAAGTTATATTGTTCTTGCTTTTGTGTGAGTGTATGTGCATTTGAAAAAAATACACCTAGAAATTGTTTCTGAAGGTTGAGTTACTATGTTCTGTGGTAGGTACTTTCAAGCAATCCAGCAGAAAGAAGTGCTGAATGTAAGTAGTTCTTACCCATCTAAAGGACTGTCAAGTGAGGGACAGCTTCCTGAGCCCGAGTTTTCAGGACTGCTCAAGGACAATGGATCCAGCATCTAGTAAATAACCATAAGAAAGGGACTGAATCTTTTTTTATGGTTGATGGTTCTTTACATCACATTTTATAGCGCAAAACCCAACATACTGCTCATAAAAATCAGCAGTTATAACTGATGTGGCTGAAGTCATATTGTATGGAGTCCTGCTTGTTGAAAAGCACTCTGGTGCCCTTCTCCCACCTAATACAAACATATTGTTTGTATTTACGTATTTAATTTACAGTGTTTAGGAAATAGTAAATTATAGCAATTATGTTAAAAGAAATGTATGTAGTACACACACAAAGAGAGGGAGTGTTTGCAACACCTATATTAGATTAACAAAATTGCTTGGTCTCTATCTCAGCCTGAAGTTTTTTGGAAAACATGAGCAAAAAAATTAGGCTACTAAAGGATAGTTAGCTGTGGCAATGTTTCAAAAAAATCCTTTTGTTTTTTAAAGAAATGGCTCCAGGAGAAGGAACTTGAAATTTGGAAAGGAGATGGTTATGGGGTCAGAGATGTGTCTTTTGCTGCGTCTGTGACAATCCAGGTTACATGCCCTTTTGAGTGGCTGGTCCAGAGAGGATAACAGTCTACTACTTCTACCAGCTAAGTGAGTTATTCCTATAGCTTAAGTGGTAGAGGCACATGCTATAGAGCTGAAGGTCCTAGGTTTAAACACTACTGATGACTCATGCAGGTGGTTGTTACAATTGCACGTGCTATAAATATTTTACATTTTGGAGTGCCATACATACTATCCTTGGTCTCTAATTCCCTGTGAGCATCTGTGTACTTGAAACGTCTGAAAGGCATCAACTGACTTTGTGCAGGCCAATGGTAATGTTTTTTATTATGTACAGAAATGGGCTGGATCTGATCAGAGGATTGGTAGGCAGTGTTGCCCAGTGGACAGGGCCCTGCACTGAGGGTCAGGAGATACAAGTTCTACCCCCAGTTCAGACACTGACTTGCTGTGCAACTGACAAGTCACTTTCACACTATGTTTTCTCTTCCACCCTCTCTCACCTCATCTCATTGTAAATTCTTCATGGTAAGTACTGACTCTTACTGCTTGTGAGGATAGAATCTACCTGTAGGGGGTCCTGATCCCAAATGGGGCAATGAGGCACCACTGTAATAAGGATAAATAATTATGGCCCAGATTTGAAAGGCACTACATATCCCATTTTCAATCCTCTGAGCTATTCAGACCCCAACCACCTTTTCCATCAGTATCCAGACAGGATACCGATATTCAGAGAGCGGGATTTCTTGTAGATTCTAATAGCTTCATTCTGGTGGAATAGTTGAGTAACAGACAGATCAGAGGGACAGAATGACACGCCCCTGTGCACCTGCCAGAAGAAGGTGGTAATGCTTACTAGGTTTACAGTACTTCACTTTCTTAAACCATTATACAAACATTAACTGAAAAGCTGAGAGGTGGTAATTGGTAGGTCAGTCAGTCACCATGCCCACAGTGACATTTAATCAAGTGGAAATGAAAAAAATATATATTTACTTGATCCATGCTTTCTGGAATAAACTCGCCTTCACTATTGATACTAGTGAATGATCCATTTCGTACCACCTGGTGCAGCTCATCTGGAATGTATCCCGGGGGAGGTGAACTTCTATCATGTGTATTAGAACCTTTAAAAAAAAAGGGCAGTTTATTGGAGAACACTTTGCTTAGACTGGAGATTAAAAACAATCCTCTCCTGCAAAAAAGCTTACTATGGTATTTTCTTTCTTTTTGTAAAGCACCAAGTTTGCTTCTACATCTACCATGATTTATTTCACAATTTTTAAAGCTGACTGTTGCTCTCATGGAGCCGGATACTGCAAGGTACTGAACTCTCAATGGCCAGGGATTAAAAAAAACACAACCCAACTGGGCACCATCAACTAAAACTTTAATGTCATCTCTTAAAATTTAATGTATTTAATGTATTACTTTAAAATGTATTAAGTGACAAAATAAAGCCCCAATCCTGCTCGATGGATGTGGACTCTGCTCGTGCAGAGCAGCTTCCAGGATCAGGGCTGAAGACAACAAATTAAGAACTACTAAACATCATGCGTTAGGACTGCTTAAGAGTCAATCTATATACTGAAGGACTGAAAAAATGTATTGAGATACTTGAGTTTTCCATGATTAAAATTAAAATTTCCATTGTTGCTTATAGCAGAGAACAAGAACAACAGTTCAGTTTGTATTCTGCCCTCTGTATTCTGGAAAGGGTTGCAAAATGATTCTTTGGGATAAAACCCCAAATTAATTGACTTATATTATATGAAAGTGTGTGAAAGGGATGAATCTTAAGGTGCCTTTCGGCCATCTTCCTTTCTCCCCAGAGATTAATATATATTAGTTTATGTTTTCAGTGTTATCTTTAAGGATAGAACTTACTTTAAAAAAAAAATATATGAAATTCTCCTTCACATTCCTCACTAACCCAAAATTAAGGGCAGTCATAGGCTTCCCAGGGCCCAGAGCCAGCTGTGATCACTTTCTCCTTTACAAAACACTCCTAGACCTTTAGTCAATATTCTGTGTTTCTCCCGCAATTTTTGGTGCCCTTAACTTCATTAGAAGAGAGACAATATAATTCTAAACCTGTAATCTGGGAATTGTGTCCATCTACATATCTGTCTCTGGATAAAAATTTGCCTCTGTCAACGTGCAAGTTAATCTGGTGCGTTCTAAATCTTGCATTTAGAATGCCCCATTTTCCGCTGTACAGCACAGGCATATAATTCATTAATTCCCAGCACACCATACGACTGGATCTAGATTTCATCAGAATGGAGTATTTACTGACGCTAACTTTCGTGATTTTATTGATAATCTCATGACGTTTTACTTAAAACCCCAGCTCCTGGTGTCTTATGAGGATGTGAGAATTTCAGCTTTCACTAAAAACAAAAAACAATGTTTTTAACCATCATCGCTGCAGAGAAGAGCTTGAAAACACAAACCCTAAAGACTTAAAATCCAGAAGGCAAATAAAAATAATTCAAAATGTATTATTTATTTAAAAAAAAAACCTCATGATTTTTTGTGTCCTGACTCATTTTAAACCTTGCAGTTGGCACTACTGAATGTTGTAAATAAAAAGCACATTTCAACTGCATCAAACCAGATGTGACAAATTGATACCTAAATACAGGTCTTTATATCACATTAACATTTGTATTTAATATGGTCATATTTAAAATTTTAAAGAAAAGATGGTTCAATATCCAATCCCAAAATAAAGTAAGCATTTAATTAAGCATCCAACTATCTCCTTAACACAGATGAGTTACAGTGCCACACTATTTTCTTTTGTTTGTAATAGTGCTATACACACTGCAAAATATGCTTACATGATGTGCAAAATCAAAATTTAATTTACAATTAAATTGACTGAAACAAATGTTACTTGTTCAATTAATTCTTTAGCCACAGAAGAAGTGAAACCAAGGAATCCACATAATTAAATTTCACACGTTAACCTCACACTTCAAACTGTGCATTGGAGAAAAGGTTAATTAGCCCAATGTAACACAGCTGCTTCTCTTAGAGCTACTTTAAAAGCAGCATGAACAATCTAAATCATCAAACATCATTTTTAAGACTGGAATCTTACAGTCAGGAAAATGCATTGCCATTTACATAAAGATGGCTTTGTTCAGAAGCTCAATCCTGCATGTAATGAAGTCAAAGGGAGTATTGACACTGACTTTAATGGATAGAAGGGATGAGTCTGTAAATGAACAATAAAAAAGAAATCTATAGATGAACATTAGGGAACAAAGAATTAAACCCATTTGCTAATATCCCAAATCTAATTCTATTACTGGGTTCTTTCAACTATGGATTAATTCTTGTTTTGTCAGTGTTTTCTGTACTAAACATTTATACAAATTAAAAAAATTCACCTTTAATTTTTCTTTGATTTTTACAACTAAAAATTATCACCTAGCTCATCAGCATGAATAAACCTCAATAAAAGAAATATAGCATCAACTAATCAAACAGGATTAATAGAGATACTCTCTCAAGTATGAGTCTGCAGACAATTTAAAATGAAAGCTCATACACTTAAAATCACAGGAATATTAATTGCTTTACCTATTACAGACAGCCTGTTTTTCCTCTCTGCCACTCCAAACACTGTATTATCCAAATCTTCCAGTGATGTCAATGGTTCCATGTTACTTAAGACAGGAACCTAAAAATGAAAAAAAAAATATTAAAACAACAAATAAGTTTAATTCTGTAGCCCCGAAAGGAGAAGAAATAAAGAAAAACACGCTACAGATTTCCAAAAATTCTTTATGCTATGAGAAATGTTTCCATGCAATATATCCTTTTTTTTTTTTTAATAATATACGCTGAAGGAAAAGAAGCCAATTTGCTTCAAAGTCCATATATTTCCTATCACTTCAGTAGTTTATTCAAACATTTCTACAATCACGTCTTAAATTACACTGAAATAATAAATTATGTTTGTTATAAGTAGGATTTTTTTCAAACTTGCAATTTTCAGTTTGTGTTAAGAAAAATACACATTCTCTTTTAGCTCATGGGATCTGATGTTTGGATTTCAGCTTGAAAGAATCACTATACAAAATAATTATTTTTATTTATAATGTGGTATAACTCAAATGAGCAAATTATTATCAGGGCCTTATTCTGTTAGTAATGTCCACATAAAGTGGTATTGTGGGACATGACACAAACCTACTATATCTCCACTGTTACCATTTGTTGTGACAGATGCATTTGAACACTTATTTTATTTAAAGAAAATTTGAAATTATTAAATTTAAAAAAGTTTAAATAGCAGTTTCAAATACTGCACTAGCCTCTGAAATTGCATACCAATGTTGGCGATTTTACACATTTTCCTATTTAAAAAAAATATATCTTTTGCTACTGTATGAAAAACCCACACAAAGAGGGTAACTCGAATAATTTAACTCTCCAGGGGAATACAGTGAAACTGACCAAATATGAAATGTTACATGCATAAAGTAAACAAACTGAACAAACAGAAAAACATTCTCTCTAATCTCTGAGTAATCTTAGATGTTACTTGTAACAATAATAGATAAATATTTCACACAGAAGTGTAATTTTTAAGTAGGCAGTGTCCCACTGAACTCTTTAATCTAGAAATTAATAAATATACTAATTCGTACCTGTGAATTTCCATGTATTACAAGCAATATCTTGAGGCTCTTCATGTGAACACTACGATCTAGCAGTTCTACAGCTTTGTCCAAATCATCCTGTGTGGTTAATGGAATCACCAGCTACAGAGGGAGAGAGAAAAAAAAAAGTAATCTTAATAAGGGACACAAATTAGTAGTATTGGTATAAACCCGATACTGTATGTGACTAAGCCACCCCCCCCCAAAACCATTTTTTGTAAATTAATTAACATAAAATACTATGATAATGCAGCATTGAGATGGCTAAGTCAGGCACTGAAGAGAATCAGGAAATGATGTTAAATTTGAATCACAATTTTAACTTTGCCTTCTAGTCTGTAAAGCATTATGAAGCAGGCATTCATTACAAAGTAACAACCATTTCAAAATATATAATGTATAGCATCTTCTAGTATATTTTCTTCCTTCTCTCACACAGAAGTATCATAATAAATCACTGTACCTTCCCCCCACAGAGCTCATATAACTTCTTTTCTACATCATTATGTATTTTGTCATCTCACGTAATATACATTCAAAACACAATTTTTAAAAACAGTGTATAAATGTTGTTTATACACATTCCCCAATGACTTATCTATTAAGTAATTACATTACTCAAGGAAGGGTGCCAGATATGAACATTCCTACATGGGATAAATACAGGCCACACTCGGAAGGCATGAACTGAATTAATTATTTGCCTAGGCCAGGGTCACAAATTGCCAACTAAAATCCACTTAATTTATAATTTAACATTTTTTAAACCATAACCAGATTTTAATCAAATTGGAATGGAAATATCTCCTGTTTATATAAAGAAACTGCACAATACTGGTCTATATCAATGGATTTTCCCTGCCCACAAGTAACTATTGTAATGAAATTTGCGGAATGAAACATTTTGCAAATTTGGTTATCTAGCAATCAATTAATCTCCATGTTACAAAAAGAAAAACACAATCAAATGGGGTGTGGGGGGGGGGGAGGGGAGGACATTTTAGAATAAAACCAGAAATTAAGCTATTAATTAGTATTTGTATTACGTTAGTACCTAAAACCCATAATCAGGGATTGGGACATCATCATAATGGTCACTGTAGAGATATAAATTACAGTAAAGACTGTCCTATCATAGAAGATTAGGGTTGGAAGAGCCCTCAGGAGGTCATCTAGTCCAACCCCCTGCTCAAAGCAGGACCAACACCAACTAAATAATCCCAGCCAGGGCTTTGTCAAACCTCAAGGAGGGAGGTTCCACCACTTCCCTAGGTAACCCATTCCAGTGCTTCACCACCCTCCTAGTGAAATACCTAGTCCTACCTCAAAGATCTTAATTATGATACAAGTAGTGGACAAAACCAAACAAATGGTTAGGGAAGAAAAGGTAAACAGTAGTTTATAATATTTATTTGCTTAACAGTGGTAGGTTGTTTCTAACGCACTTCTCCTTTCTCATTTTAACTCAAGAGGAACAAGAGGAGCAGAAAATTCATTCATATGCCCAGAGGCAAATTATCCTTTTGTGGGGCCCTGGGCCAGAGCAAGTGGGGGCCCTCCCCATTCCTTCCACCAGCAGTAGCTCCCTCTGCTGCCCCCCACCCCCGCGCTCCTACCAGCAGGAGAGCCGGGTGGGTGGGCAGAGCGGGTCGTGGTGCAGGTGCACCCATTTTTCTGAGGTCCCCCAGTTGGCTGTGCTGCCCAGAGGAACTAGGGGGAAGAAAACAATTAAGTCCAGAAATGAGACAGGAGGTCTGGCTCTTTACTCAAATGTCCCAATACTAATAATATTTTACACTTACATAATATTAATTTTTAGATCTCAAAGCACTTTACGGTGAGGGTAAATATCACCCACATTTTACAAAGGAAGAGGAGGCACAAAGAGAGATTAAATGAGTTGCCCAAAGTCACATAGCAGGTCAGTGACAAAGCTGGGAATAAAAATCAAATTCACCCCTCCCACCCCCAGTCTGGTGTCCCATCCATCAGAGCATGCTGCCTCCCTACAAAATCTTGGGCTGTGCCCTCTGCCTTATCCCTGTTTAGACAAATCCCATTCACCTGATGGAATGGTGCAGTGGAGAACCCTGCAAACTCATGACAGAAGTGACTAACCTTGGCCCATCTGCAGCTTTTTATACAGGAGTGCATCAGGCGGCCTTCAGTCATTATGAAAATACGTTGGACTTCAGTTTTGAAATGTTCAGCTGTCAAAACCATTAATACATTAAAATATGAGAAACTGACAATTTAGGAAGGCAGAATATTACCTCATTATTGCTGTAATGCAAGTCCATAGGCTGTCCAAAAGCAACTTTAGCTTTAGATGCAAGATCTTCTAGTTTCACAGGCCTGGGAAATTGTAGAATCCTGTAACACAACAAATAATTTTTGGAGAATTTTTTCACTAATTTGAAAGGGTCATTGTTTATTAATGAATTACCCATGAGCAATCTTATAACAGGAAAAAGAAGAAACAGTTTACAAAATATTTGCTGCCTTTCTGGAACATTAATATGCAGAATAAATTTTAAAAAGCATCTTTTGTGGTAAAAATTAAAGGAACACTCAGACATAAAATTAGGTCCTGCTAGCTGTGCTTTAGTAACTTACATATTGCTCTATTCTGGTGAGCACACACGGCATTAAATATTCCAGAATCCTGCTCCACGTGTTCCAGAATGGAGGATTCTTGTAAATTTCAATAACTTCTGTTTAACAGAATGAAGTAGAACAGTGGAGGCAGCTATCACTGAGGCTTGATCTGCACAACATACTTACTTCGGTATAATTACGCCACTCAGGGATGTGAAAAATCCACACCCCAAATTAAGTAATTATACCGACCTTAACACACACACACACACACACACACACGTAGACAGAGCTATGACGGCAGGATAGCTTCTCCCACTGACATAGCTACTGCCTCTCGCAGAGGTGGAGTTAAGCCAACGAGAGAGCTCTCGTCCATTGGCTCTGAGCATCTTCACCAGATGTGCCGATGTAAATTTGTAGTGTAGACCTGCCCTAAGAAAAACAGGATGTAGGCTAGTAATGAGCTGACCAGCAGGAGAGTTAGAATTACATCAGGGGTAGGCAACCTATGGCACGGGGGCTCTGCATTTTAATTTAATTTTTAATGAAGCTTCTTAAACATTTTAAAAACTGTATTTACTTTACATACAACAATAGTTTAGTTATATATTATAGACTTATAGAAAGAGACCTTCTAAAAATGTTAAAATGTATTACTGGCATGAGAAACCTTAAAATTATAGTGAATAAATGAAGACTCGGCACACCACTTCTGAAAGATTGCCAATCCCTGAATTACATCAATATTACCACCTTCATTTTAACTAGCTAACAAATTTTCTAGAATCAGGAGGAGAGCTTAAAAATACCATCCACCCACCTCCGTTTTTGAAAGATATGATGTAGTTAAATTTCTGAGACCCTCAACACTGAGTGTTTCTTTAGGTAAAATTCTCTTAAAATTTTCTAAAATGTGGGTTAAACTCAAACTAAAGATTTCCTATTAGCTGAATGCCACCAAAACTAAAAGATCCTAAATGTGTGTCACTCTCAGAGCTTCCATTATGTACAAATATCTCTCAAATAGAGGCTATTAAATTATTTCAGCAGAAAGGCCATATAACAGACTTTTGCTTCATCTCTATTCTAAGTTACCGAGGCAGATATTAACCACAAATCCTGAAGAGAAATTCTACTTGAATTTTATGGATATTACACTGGAAAATTAACAATGGCTAATGGTCCCTTTTATCTGGGTCTTCATTAACCAACATACCAGTAAGAACATTGTTTTCTTGGGGAAAGGAGGACAGAAGCTAGGTCATTAAGAAAAGTCTCTTTCCTTTCTCACCTTAGTCAATTGTGCATTCAGCGAGCTTGGAACTTTGCTTACTAGAAGACTTTGGCTATCAGTTTAGAATGGCATATACATTGTCTTAGGAACTCATGAATAGCTTCGGACTCCTCCTTTCTGCCTCCTATTTTACAACAATGTAGAAGCACCATTCAAAATATTTATTTATTGCATAACCCCACTGTTCCACACCATCCTGGTATCTTTGGATCTGCATGTTCTTACACAGAACATCAGAGCTCAACCTGCATATTGGACTTGGTCTGTCCAGTATCACCTGTTTGCAGTTGTAGATATGTTGATCACAGGATATGAGAGGCACAAGGTGGATAAGTTAACATTTTTTTTTAAATTGGCCCCACTGCTGTTGGTGAAAGCTTGTCTCTTTCACCAAAAGAAGTGGGTCCAATAAAAAAATGTTAACTCACCCACCTTCTCTCTCCAATATCACCTGGGCATTAGCTTCAAATCTCTTCTATCTGGCCTGAAATAGTCTTATTTTTAAAGGCAGCTATAAGGATGTATTTTGCATTACATAAAACACTCTTCCATGAATGATGTGCTAATACATTTCAATTACAATTTCAGACACAGTGAAGTCTGGTAATGGCCACTAAGAGTACTTCTATTTTTCTAGTATCAGAGGGGTAGCCGTGTTTGCTGCTTTTACAGATCCAGACTAAGAATCCTGTGGCACCTTATAGACTAACAGACGTTTTGGAGCATGAGCTTTCATGGGTGAGACTTGCATCCGACGAAGTAGGTATTCACCCACGAAAGCTCATGCTCCAAAACGTCTGTTAGTCTATAAGGTGCCACAGGATTCTTTGCTCTATTTTTCTAGCCATTTTAAAAAATGGCCACACTGCATTCTGATTAGCATGGAAGAACTTGCGTTGATAGATTTTACAGGCCACTAATGACTGGTAACCAGTAGCACAGGCTTTAGTGTAATTTTGTTTTTTAAAAAGGAAAAGAGAACTGCTGCATTTGCTATTGTTAAAAATGGGGTTCTCTTTGAAGGAGAGTGGGAGACCTCCACATAGGGGAGATGGAGTCATACATCTTAGCTTTAATTATGCTTTTTAAGCTTTTGAATATATCTCTCTCTGCCCCCAACATGAAGTTGTATTTGAACTGATTGGTTTCTACTAAACTTCAGAACAGCCCAGTTACAAATCTCAGAAGACTTTCCTATAGCAGAATTGCCAGTTAGGATTTTCCCACAAAATAAGTCAGTACAGGAAGGGCAAATCAAAATATTTCCTTTTCTTGCTAATGTAGGGCTTGATCCTGGTGACTTCATTCATGTGAATAAAGTTATTCATCAGAGAGCATTTAAAGAATCAGGTCCATTCTTTGGAATTTACATCTAAGTAAATCATATTTGACAATTCCTTGGCTAATCAAAAGGGTGTAAAGCTAACTATGCAATGAAAAAAAAATCTAAATCCCACTGTTCACTCTTACAAATATATGAACTTAATAAAGCTTAGGGCTGTAGGAAGTCTCCTGATTAGTCTGGCCTTCTGCGGAAGTGCATGAATTGCTCAACTCATTTCTCTGCAAGTTACATTTAGAGTTTGTCTACACATTTCTGGTAATGGTGTTAAAACTGCTCTGGGTCAGTTATTCCTTTGACCTCATGATCAACTTTTTTTTCTTAACATTTAAATCAGACTTGCTCCCTTTTATATATCATTGGTGCTAGTGACTACAACACACAGCATCAGACCCCAGCTAGGATGGCTGGCAAATATGGTAGCCTCAGTAATCCCTATAAAATTCTTTGTACTGATAACAAAATAGCTCTGGTGATCCAGTTTAGATCTGGCACTCACTTCATGTACCATGACCAACCATGCTTCAGCAATTCCTGACCACATATACAAATCTACTTATACATGAGGCAGTTTGTGTAATTAATCTATGCTAGAAAGTTCTATTTTAAAAGCTAAGGTATGAAGGAGATTTGGTAAGACATTTGCTAATAAGATACTTTTTTAGTTAAGTATAGTTTGGGGTCTACATTTAACAGCTTTCAGTTAATTTTGTTTAAATTATACATTTCTATTTTCTGCTTATTTGTGCCGACTAGTCTACTTCTCTTAAGCCATGTGTGTACATCAATTTTTATCCAGTACTTTTAATGGTTTCTTTGGGACACTAGCAGAGAAATAGCAATAGAATTCGTAAACTAGCAACAGAAATGCATTAAAATAGTTTCTTTTCCTGTCTTACCTTTTTTCACCTCGGTGTTCGAATTTGACTCTAACATCATTCTGTAATGAGAGAGATAAATTATACATTTTTTTAAAAAAGGCCATAATAGAAACCATTATAAATTATTAGTTGGTGACAAATTCTTACTCAGAAAACCATAAAAATACATGTAACAGTCTCAGACATTTTGTTTAATCTTTAGAGGGCCCATAAGGTTTAATTACACTATTTTCTTGCTTACTGAACATTTTGGCAGAAACTAACAGATAAGTGGAAGACTATTTCTTCTGCTAAGGTATCAGAGATGATAAGTCCGGAAATCCATGAGGATCAAAAGGATGGTTTTGAACTAAACTAAACATTTGTGTGAGAAAAGAACATACATTGGCCAGGAATGGCGAACCACGGCCACTGGGAGCTGCAGGGGGCCGTGCCGGTGGACAGTCAACGTAAACAAAATGGCTCGTGGACCGCCAGCAGCTTACCCTGATGGGCCGTGTGCTGAAGGCTGCCGACCCAATTTACATTTAGCTGTATTAAAATGCATATGGTTTGTTTGTGCCCACTTTACCGAATGCTCCGAATCAGTGACCTTTGCTCTTCCTTATTTACTGCCCCCCAATTTGTGCGTCATCTGTAAACTTTATCATCAATGCTTTTAGGTCTTCTTCCAGATAATTAACAGAAATATTAAAATAACTGAGAACAGAACCCTGCAGGACCCCAGTAGAAACACACCAGCTCAATGATTCCCAATTCAGTTACTTTTTCAGACTGATCAGTTAGCTAGTTTTTAATTCATTTAACGTGTGCCATTTTTATTTTAGATCTTTCTAGTTTTTTAATCAAAATGTCATGCGGTACCAAGTCAAACACCTTACAGAACCCTAAGGATATTATACCAACACTATTAACTGTATCAACCATAATTGATTTTTTTTTAAAATAAGATTACAAGTTAGTTTAACAGGATCTATTTTCCCTAAACCCATGTGATTTGCATTAATTAGATTATCCTCCTTTTATTATTTATTAAAGGAGTCCCATATCAGCCACTCCACTATATTGCCCAGGATCAATGTCAGTCAGACAAACCTATAATTTACCTGGGTCATCCCATTTACCCTTTTTAAAAACTGGCACAACATTAGTTTTTTTCCAGTCTTCTGGAACTTCCCCAGTGCTCCAAGACTTATTGAAATTCAGCATTAATGGTCCAATCAGCTCCTCAGCAAGCTCTTTTAAAATTTTTGGATGCCTGTTATTTGGGTATGTTCATTTAAAAATGGCCAACTTTCCATTCCACTATTATCTCTGGAGGATGTTAAAGAGTGTTATCATATGATGAGACCATATCATCCTGTTTTTCCCCAAATACGGAACAGAAATATTTATTGAACCACGTCTGCTTTTTCTGCATTATTATTGATAATTCTACCATTTCCATCTAGTATACTTTGTTCCTAATATATTTAAAAAAAACCTTTTTATATCTTAATATATGCACACACTTTACAGCTGCCTTCACTTCCCCTCTAAACCAGGTCAGTTTTTTTTAAGCCACTAAAGCCTTCTTCCTTGATTATAACTCTCTGGGCAGCTAGCAAGATGTTAAATTATTCACAATTATCATTCACATGTTTTCTGATTAATTCTTCCTCCCAGCTGATTTGGCTCATAATTGTTTTCAGCTTTGTGAAACTGGCCTTGTTAAAGCACCAAGTACCCATATTACTGGTTTGGACTTTATTGTGTTTGTATATTAGGATACAAGCTTGTATCTAAGCTACCATTAATTTTTAGTTTTGTAATCAGTTCCTCTTTATCTGTTAGGAAAAGGTCTAAGAAAGAATTACCCCTATATTGGCTGCAACACTTTTTGAGTTAGGAAACTGTCATCTATAATTTTTAGGAATACCAAGGCTGTTTTAATACTGGCAGCACGAGAACTCCAGCATGTCACTCAAACTGAAGTTCCCCATGATCACACAGTTCTTTTCCCTACACACTGTAAATAGGTACATACGGAGGTTGTCATCCTGGTCCCTAGTGTGATTGGGAGGTCTATAGCAGACACCAACTAGTACCCCATCTTGTGCTTTATCTATTAGGATATTGATCCATAAGCATTCAAGATAATTTTCTTCCAAGTTATCAGTGACTCAGAAACAGATAATGTCATTTATGACAGAGTGCCACTCCTCCTCCCTTTTTGCCTGCTGAATCCTTCCTAAATCGGTACTACCATTTTAACATTACAATTGTGTGAATCAATCCATCAGGTTTCAGTAATACCAGCATCAAATTTATGCTCATAAATGGAGAAATCCAATCACAATTCCTTGTTTTGTTACAAGTGGAATATCTATGGCTTTTAAACCATCAATAAGGAATGATCCCCCCCGCCTTCTTCCAAATACTGAAGATAAAATAGACTAATACAAATACATGTAAAAATTCAAATGTCTTGATAGACCACCAATTCAGGGTGCAATCCAATAAACATCCATTTAATTCCATGGGATTATCATCATGAGCAATGCTATTCTCATGCCCTTATACAGAATGTGATCTACTGTATGAATGAGAAAAACTGACTTTTTACTTCTTTATGAAGCTCACAGAAGCCCTGAAATTTTTTAAAATAAATATAAAATTTGAACATTCTGACTAAAAACTCCTCCCCCAACTCAATTGTTCATCTTTATCAATTCTCTATTGCAATATCACCATCTCCACTAGTTCTCCAGCTG
This sequence comes from Mauremys mutica, assembly GCF_020497125.1. Classification (NCBI taxonomy): domain Eukaryota; kingdom Metazoa; phylum Chordata; order Testudines; family Geoemydidae; genus Mauremys; species Mauremys mutica. The sequence goes on along the minus strand of NC_059081.1, from coordinate 5,042,512 downwards.
CCCATAGTGTCTCTGGGAAAAAACACAGTTCACAAGACCTGGTATTTCGAATGTCAAACGAATGGAAAAAAAAAATCTTTCATACCTTCTCTATGTATTTCCCCCACTGCAAACATCCTTTAATATGACAGTTTAAATACCTGGATAGTCCAATTCAGTTGTATATGACTAAATTCAGTCTAAAGAAACAATTCAAAGAAGGGATGGCAACAAACCTTGTTTTAGGATTTTTATTTTAAAAGCAAGTCAGCAAAAAAGACTGATCCAAACCAAAGTGTGATCTTGACAATTAGTGTAACACTCTGATTATTGACTTTAAAAATTCAATTAGGGAGAAGGAAGGGGATGCTTTACTTTACCAGATACATTTAGTGTGCATGTGTTTAGAATGTGTCCTGAAACACTACTCTTCATTTTTGTAACTAATTTCAAAAATATGCAGCATCCACACTCATTTAACACTGACTTTGGTCTTGCAATTGGAAAATTATAGAAGTCACAGTATGATATACATTGTTCATTGTGTTAGACAAGAATGCTGAAAATTACCTGTTTTTTGGGTGAAGATGATTTTGGTTTTCCTGTTTCTTGTACTGGCAATGCAGGACGACTAGCCTTATGAAGGACAGCCAAATCCTGCATGATTGAATTCAAAGCTTGCTGCTCGATTGAATTCAAAGACTGATCATCTGTTTAAAAAAAAATATATAGGACATTTTAGACGTTCAAATCATTGTTTCACTTGAAAGCTGCATTTAAAAATTGATTAGGAAAATAAACATGTTTCCTAAAAACTTAAGAAATGGCACACATTCATCACAGTTAGCTTAATAAAAAAAATAAATGATGCTGTGGCTAGCATGTTGCAATCACAAACATATTCTTTATTTAATTTGTTTCCTGGAAGTAACATCATAAGCAGGACTTAAGGAAATAAACAACTTTTATTGTTAAAGAACTTAAATTTTATTTTTTTTCAAAAATTTAAAGCAACTTCTCAACAAATTAGGACTAACAATTCAATTCACCTTGATACAACTGCAGACGATAACTAGGAAAAGCGGGTTCAAAGGCTATTTCATGTAAAACTCTTAGAAAAATGTGAGAGAAAAAATTAGATCTTCAACTTGTAAAGATGCACTATTATGGTAGTCCTTTGTTTGTAGCACAGAAAGACCAAAGTTAAGAATTTACTCTGGGTATCATTCTTCCCCAACCTAAACCAGTAGAACTCAGGGACATCGAAAAAGCAACACATTGGAACTCTAATTAGAAGAGACCTTTGCTACTGAACACTTGCTTATTGCTCTCAATGTTGTTTTTACATTAGGTTCACTCTTACATTACAATGTTGTTTTTACATTAGGTTCACAGTTCATTAGGTTACATTAGGTTCACAGTTCAGCACTGCAACTGCAGCATTCTAAGGCAAAGGGGGCAAGCAAGGTTTCAAAGACAAAAGAGGTAACCTCAGTACGTTTGAGATGGGGCGGCTCTAGGAATCCCGCCGCCCCAAGCAGGGTGGCGTGCCGCGGGGCGCGCTCTGGCGGTGCCGGTCCCGCGGCTCCGGGGGACCTCTGCCAGACGTGCCTGCGGAGGTTCCGCTGGTCCCATGGCTCCGGTGGACCTCCCGCAGGCATGACTGCGGAAGGTCCGCCGGAGCCGGCTGCCGCCCTGCCGGCAAAATGCCGCCTCAAGCGCGCGCTTGGCGCACTGGGGTCTGGAGCCGGCCCTGCATTTGAGGGAAGGGACAGTTAGAAGCCAGTCTGGCTGGCAATGGGGCAGTTAGTGAACCTAATGTAAAAACTACATTGAGAGCAATCAGCAAGTGTTCGGTAGCAACCGTCTCTTTTAATTAGAGGTGTCCAAAGTCAGAATTAGTCCTACAGCCACATTTAAGATGGACAAACATTGGACAGTAATGTGTTTGGAGGTTTTGGGCGGTGGTTGGGAAACGTACCCTTCATTACTTCAACTCCACACCACAGTGGTTGCTCCTATGTACACTGGCCTATAGTTTACTCCAAATGGGTCCAAAGATAAATCTACACTTGGAGGTGGTGTAAGGAAAGAAATAATATCCCACTACTCACACAAAAAATTATTAAACGGTGACATAATGAAGAACTCCTCTCTAGATTTTCTTGATGCTGGACTAATTAGCTAGCTTCAGGGCAAATTCTACTGCAACGTTCATGTAGATAGGTAGTGAAGAGCTCCCACTAGAATCTAGAGAACTGCTTAAATGGATTATGTATGCACATGACTTTATATTCCATATAACTAAAGCTATTTGCACAGCAGGGAAAGCCTGGGAGACTGGTAGAAGAGAGAGAACAGTTACATATATTAAAACTTAGTTCTTCTTGGAAACACATGTTAAATGTGCATAACCCTCCTTTGAGGACAATATAAAGTCAAACAATTGTATGAATGACCCCATCAGTCCTTCAAAAGGTGAAACACCTGAGTTTCTAATGTTTTAATAGAATGCCATTCACTGTAGTCAGCCCTGTGGAAGAACTCTATTAGGTTATCAAAGTTAAATATTAATGGCTGCATTGGTCCTATGCATAAATGAATGCCTGGTTCAAAGATTCAATTTTATGATCCTTGACTAGCAGTCTTGTGAAATGCAATTTTGTTATAATGTTAATTTTGCAGAAGTAGGAAGCAAATATGACAAATATGTATGGTGACTCCTCAGTTACAGGGTTTGCAACTGATACCGTTCATTTATGCCAACATCACCTTACACAAGGAAAGGAAGAGCTGTGGATAATAGTGATTCAATGTTCATCTAGCTAACTTCTCTCTTCTTTAAAATAACGGGGATTTACAGCAGCTCAATATTTCACTGTCAGTCTTTTTAAGTTGTGGTTTATGCTGAACACTAAAAAATGGTTGAAAAGAATAAAATACAAACTTTTATAATGTATAAACGACTGTTTAATGTAAACAGTAAATATAATCCAGATTTTTATTTTTTTAAATTATCCAAAGACCTTTGGCCATGAATGCCTAAAATTAGTTAGACAAGGTAAGTAAGGTAATATCTTTTATTGGACCAATTTCTGTTGGTGAAGGGACATATTTTTGAGATTCACAGAGCTCTAAATAAATATTAATTATCTATTATTGCTCATTGATCAAACTGAACTCAAAAATAAAAATCAAGTTATGGTAAATTCACTTATTTAAAGATAAAAACACTGGCAAGTTCAAACATACCATTTCCTGTCTTTAGTACTGCAAGAATTGTAATAAAATATTGGTAACAGTACCATATGAGTGCAGTAACACCACAATTGTAAATGTCTGCACACAACTGAAGATGTTAAAAATGTAGCTATCATTAGCCAATAGCAGTAATGAGCTACCCAAGAGTTTGTGTGGGATGAAGGATGATGGTTCGATACATTTAAATAATTTAAATCTAGTTTACAGTCATTATATCAAAACAGCTACACCTAGAGAAGTCTTCCACTCCTAGAATTAGGAACATTCTAAATCATATTTAAAATGAAAGAAATTAATGAACTCCCACTTTTCAAGGAATCTTCTCTCCCTCGTTTTTGTTAGTAATCACTGACGGATAATAGTTCTGCACTAATAATAATATTTTTCTATTTGCATCACTACAATTTAACAAGGCCATCTCTGAACATCACTACTCCTAACAATTCAAGTATCAGGCTTCCCAAAATGTATCTGTTTTAAAACAGACGAATGCATGTATGCCATACAGAAAGAAGAGCGAGACCAAGCAATCTCTCCTGAACACTCCATTTCTTACAATAGACCAACATATAAAGGAAAACATTGAAACTTATTTTAATACTGAATTTCTAATAAACCCATTTCCATGGTTCTCCCTGGATACAACTATGTTTATCTTAATGGGACACTGTCAAAATAAGTAGGTCCAAAATTTTACTTGGAAGTAACCAATAGAGAAAATCTGCATTCATAATAACGGTATAAAACCTCTAAAATTTTCCTACCAAGGGAAAAATTAAGAGCAGATCTGCTTCTTACTGCAATACTCTCAAGCAAACCAACTGATGCACACTTGCTCTTTACTATGATTTAGGGCAGAGTTTATGATGAGAATCCTGGACGTGGATCAAAGGATTTGAAGCACATCAGCAATGTGCTTCATCAGTTGAAGCAGCAAAGAGTCCTGTGGCACCTTATAGACTAACAGACGTATTGGAGCATGAGCTTTCGTGGGTGAATACCCACTTCATCGGATGCATGATGCTTTTACAGATCCAGACTAACACGGCTACCCCTCTGATACTTCATCAGCTGCTGAACTACCTGAAGTCAGCTTTATCAGGCGATGATGACAATACAATTGTGTGAGATGTCACCTCCTTGTCAGCCCTTGCTTCCTGCTCCTTGAAGGTCTCCTCCAGTGGTTGTGGTTGAGACGGTGGAAGTAGAAGCTGGGGAGAATCTGTCTGCCAATGTGCCTTATGACAGCGATTCAGGGCCCTTGTGAACTATTGGTGATAAAGGGCCTGGGATCCCAACAGGGCTACTGTAGGAGCCCAGAGAGCATAGTAGGAGGCATCCACCATTGATCATATCAGGTGCACAGGGGTCAAGGTAGAAAAATCATGTCTTGGAGGATAAACAGGAGAATGCTTTACTGCAGGGGTAGTCAACCTATGGCACGCATGCCTGATTTTCAGTGGCACTCACACTGCCTGGGTCCTGGCCACCGGTCTGGGGGGCTCTGCATTTTAATTTAATTTTAAATGAAGCTTCTTAAACATTTTAAAAACCTTATTTACTTTACATACAATAGTTTAGTTATATATTATAGACTTATAGAAAGAGACCTTCTAAAAATGTTAAAATGTATTACTGGCATGCGAAATCTTAAATTAGAGTGAATAAATGAAAACTCGGCACACCACTTCTGAAAGGTTGCCTACCCCGGTGTAGCAAGTGGGCCTGGGTTCCCCTACCAGCTACTGAGGAAGTGGCACATCCACGCTGCTATCCGCAAAAATGGTCCAAGGATATATGATGATGTTCGTCCATCGTTTTCGAAGAAGACCTTAACATCTATCAGGTTGTGAGCTGTCCACGGTGCGTCCGCAAATGGCTGGTAAGGCCAATACGGGCACGGAATGTTCTGCCACGTCGGGCAGACATGCGGATATTCATGGATATAAAGCGGATGCCCACGGATTTTCAGGGCTCCATGGGTATGATCTCCCCTTGAGAGTGGCCGTGCAGGGGAAGAAGTAATCCCATCCCTCACCAACCCGGAAAACTAGCAGCTGGAGCCAGGTGAATGGCAGGGGCACTTCCAGCAGCACTGGGGAGATCAGACTCACCTCCAAGAATCTCCCCTGGCTGCAGGAAGCGTTGTGGCTGCTGCCTTCAGAGCCCAGCTCTTAAGGCAATGCAGAAGTGAGGGTGGCAATCCCACAACTGCCGTACATCAGCTTTGTAACCCCCCACAACCCTCTTTTGGGTCAGGAACCTCATGGTTATAATGCCACGAAATTTCCAGATATAAGTATCTGAAAACATGAAATTGACCAATTTTAAAACCTTCTGGCCATGAAATTGATCAAAATGGACTGTGAATTTGGTAGGGGCCCTACTTATGAAGAAGAAGTATGCTAGACTACTGTATTTGATAAAAATAAGAAACAAAGTTTTAACTTGAGGACACTAAATGCAATTTAACATCTAATACATGTTGTAATTTGACAAAATCCCTGTACTTCCAAATTTCAGTGTGTGCAGAAACAGTAGCAGCATGAAAAGCACTATATTCCTTAAACCTTCCTGGCTCATTAATTTTTTTTTTTAAAGTACCAGATTAGGACTAACACTTACACAAAAATCAGTTATATCATAACTCCCAGACAAAGAATACACTAAAATAGAGTTACGATTGAGAGTACATATCAGTATTTTAGGTTAAAATTAGGATGGTGTAATCATTCAAAAAACTAAGCATCATAAACCCCAAAAATTCAGGTTAAATGTAACAAAAAATCCAAACATTTTGAGGTACAGAAATGCATAGTTAGGACACCTAAACAGCCTTAACGCCACCTTGTAGTGAAACTAGGCATCAAACGTGCTTATGATTAAGGCATTTGAGTGTTTGTAGTCTCAGATTAGATTAAAATCATTTTTAAAGAAAGATTTTTGCCCCCCCCGTGGTGTCATTAAAGAGTGAACGCTGTGTATCCTAACAGCACATTTCCATACTTTAACATATTTCTTTTAAATTTATTCTATATCCACAGAGGAACTACTGTAATTTTGTCAACAATTTGCAATTTTTTTTCATATACAAACTGGTTGAATGCCTGCTTTAAATGCAAGCCTCAATTCAAATTTAACTATCAAAGCCATGACATGCACTTCCATAATAAAAAATAATTTTAATTACATAAGTGGTCTTGTTCTTTTCACTAGGAATTAAGCCAAGGTAACAGTTTAATTGGATTCCACTTATAGGTAACTTACCCATCATGGCAGCCAGCCTGAAAACCTGAACTTCAGGGAAATGGCTGTCCCATTAGCATTCATTTATTTTCTAAAGAGAAAAACAATTTAAAAACACGTAAGTACTGAAAACTTAAGAGTACACGTTTAAAGTGTAAAAATATGTACATGTAAAGTATAACTATTTTCACTAATGCCTATATTTTTTGAGAGTTTTAAACCACGTCTGAAACGCGAAGTTTTAATCTAACATAACATCTACAACTACAATTTAAAGACCAAATTATGAATCTTCATTTCAGTTGTTATTTCTACCTCAACATATGGATATGAAAGCTGAAAATCCACTAGAGCAATGACCCCAAACTTTTCACGCTGTGCCCCCACCCCCCTCCTTACCACTGTCCGCACCCATAGCTGGGAGCAAGGTTGTGACCCGGGGGGGGGCGGAAGGGGGGCTAGGGGGATCAGACAGCAAGTGTGAAAAATCAGGACAGGGAGTGGGGGGGTAATAGGAGCCTATATAAGAAAAAGACCCAAAACTCGGGACTGTGCCTATAAAATCGGGACATCTGGTCACCCTGGGGGGGCTTAAGCTGCAGACAGGAGTAAGGGGGCCGAGACTGGGGCTGCAGCTAGGGATGGGAGCAGGAACAGGGCTGAGAGAGAAGCTGCAGCTGGGGGTTGAGGCTGGGGCCAGAAGCAGAGCCACAGCCAGGAGCTGAGGTGGGGGGGGGGGGGGGAGAGCGAGGTTGGGTGGCGTCCCTCCTCATCCCCCATGGGGGCTGGCCTGGGCCCTGCCACACACCCCTGAATGTTCCTCTGTGCCCCCCTAGGGAGGCATGCCCTATAGTTTGGGAATCACTGCACTGGAAGTATAGAAAGCTGTATAAATGCTTATGACAGCAAGTGCCAAAGGAAAATACTAAGTATTAAATGGAGTGAATTGATATCAAATGCCAATATTTGGCAGAAGGTTCAACAACTCATTATCTCCACATTTCTCCAAAAAAGAATTCTTCTGCTGGATTTTCTTCCTCCTGGATCCCCTCCCACAAGAGGGAACAATGTGTTCCTCCACACAGTGTTATAATCAAGACTTTAGACCAAAAAAAAGTCAGGAAATTCAGATTTATTGTTCACCTTAATTTGGTCCCCACTGCACAAATATAATATTTTCACATGTTTACAGTCACAGTCATAATAAAGTATTTGTATTTACATTTCTCAATTTCTTTTAAAGATATTTACACACAATTTATAAGGAAAAAATGCAAATGGATCACTGAATATAGACACATCTAGTCAAAGCACTTGGACAAATGAAGTATGATGGCACTAGAACTTATAGCCAAATCCTAATCCTTGTCACACATGAAGAGGAAATCATCCTAAAAACATAAAGGACTACCTTTGACTCTCAATAGTTGGAAAAATCCCAGGTCAGCTGTTTACATAACTATATGTTCATACATTCAGAATCCCCCAGTCACCTTACAGCCCAAGATAAAAGCTGTAGAGAAAGCCAAGATAGGATAATAGTAATAATGTAAACAATCCAAAAAAGAGTCATGGCAAAGTATGCAGCTTCTGTTTAAAAGTATAATTATCACCATATCTTAAACCACGCTAGGATCAGGAGAAAAATCAGAAAAGCACACTTCCTAATTGATCTGCCAGAGTACCATCTCACGCAACATAGGCAAGGACTGTCTTTTTTATCTATGTCTGTATATCACTTAGCACAACAGTGTCTCATTCTTAGGTGCTCTAGTAGTACAAATAAAACAACAGACTTCAACCCTGGAAACAGAACTGGCAAGCACAAACACTCTTCCACTTGTGGCCTCCCACTGACTTCAATGATGCCATGCACAAGTGCAGTGGTTTATGTTACAGGATCAAGCACATAAAAAGACATCCACACATTTTTCCTTTTAATTTACTAAAGCATCTGGCAACATTTAAGGCACAAAATTTTATTTTCTTTAAATGAAAAGAAAAAACGTTGTTTAACTAGGAAGTTTCTATACAAACTGAAAATAGCTTGCTTTCATACAACTGCCTACTTTTAAATCACTCAGCTTGATGGGATCAGAGTTCAGACGCCAAGAAGAGACTTTGAAACACAGAGGGACTGTGTCCTTTAGGCAATGGGGAAAGTAATTACTCTCTAGGTGCCATTCTCCCTGGCAGCAAAAGACTATGGTCACTGCAAAGAGTGGCGTTAAGGAGTTCTGAAGGGAATAGCCCCTTGACCCTTTCTGTAGAGCAAGTATCACAACGGCATAGGCTCTAGAAGGAGAATGGGGAGTGTAAGTCAGGTCTTTATGAACTATAGAGCTACTGAAATGTACAGGAATCCTGAACAGGAGGATGGTGCCCTGATAGAGCGACCTCTTTTTATAGAGCTGATTAAAAGCCCTGATCTTTTTAACAAGATTAAGTAGACCAGGTATTTAGGAATGTTTGCTGCTGTTGGAGAAATAGGATGTTGCTCTGCCAATAAGGAGAACTTTTCCATTTTGCAGCGTATGTGACCTTTGTAACATCCTTTCCATTTTGTAGGAGAATGTTTTGGATATCTCTAGAACAAGCTCTTTCGATGATTGTCAGCATCCAGAAAGTGTGAAGTAGAGAGGCCAAGTTTGGATGCTAAATGTTCCCATTGTTCAGGAAGATAATGTTTTGACTCACTGGCAATGTTATTGGAGGCTAAATTGAAAGTCTCATGAAGGCTGGGTACCAGAATTGTCTGGGCCAAGCTGGTGCTATCAAGATCATTAGAGTCTTGTTTGAGTTTCCAGGAATGGAATCTATATATGTACAACATATTTCAAAGAATCACAATTACTGTACGGTAAATAACCATATTTTTTTACATGTAACAACTGCACTCAATTTGTCACCTTTTTTGGTATTAAGATTCTCAGCACTTACAGAAGATGGTGTTAAACACAGTCTCTGAATGTAGATATAGCAGCATCTAACAAATGCTGCAACAGCAGAACATGCTCATAGTCATTTTAAAAGCTTATGCTAAAGAAGGGGAAAATATATTCAAAGTTTAACCTGACACTCCTAAAATACAGATCCAGATGAGTCTCGGAGCACATAAACTTGTACTTTCTTGTACCTTCATAGTGGGTGGGAATGTGATAAATTATACCAAAAGAGGAAAAAGACATTTTTATAAATAAGAAATTGTTATAGTAAAACTACAAAAGTTGACATGCTGACTTAACAGCATGTAGAATATTTTAACAAAAATTTAAAGTGGTTTCTAATTGCCAATGTCCCTTTAACAAGAGCTTATCAATCTGAAGCAATGATTAGTTCGATTCTATTCTGGTTTTGACACCATGCCCATCACCCGGACAAGATTTAGGGCTAGTCTACACTGGCAACGCTAAAGCACTGCCATGGCAGCAAATGTGCCACGTGTGGTCGCAGAGCAGCGCTGGGGCACAGTTTACACTGGTGCTTTACAGCGCTGCAACTTGCTGCACTCACAGGGGTGTTTTTTCACACCCCTGAGCGAGAAAGTTGCAGCGCTGTTAATTGCCAATGTAGACAAGCCCTAAGACATAGCCACTATAGGCCCACATCTAGCATTCCAGTGTTATCAAAATCTCAGCTTTCATTTTCTAAAAAAATATGTTGATAGTCCTGATGGTTGTGAAGAAAAGCTTGAAAACATGACTCAAACATAGCAAACACAATGTCTCACATCTACTGACAGTCTAAAACAATAGCTCCAAATTGTGTGAGCTTCCCCATGCACCTCAATGGGATGTTACCTCCAAGACCCACTGCTCTGGGGGGCCCAGACAACACCATTCCAGCAGAGGACTATGTCTGGCAAGAGGGGGAAAAGAGTGCAGCAGTAATGTCCTGGTCCACCCACCCAAGCAGATACACACTAAATACTGGGTGAAGCCCCCGGCTGGCACTCTGCCTCTCCATGGTAGGAGAAGGGACACCTTCTTTAGCCTTTATTTCTAAGGGGAGGAAGTTCTTGGAAGGAGGAGGGGTTCATGCTTCTGCCTCTGGGATATGAAATGGATCACCACCCCCAGTCCACGTGGAGGGGAAGGAACACGGGCATAAATATGGGGTCCTCCTGTCACAAGTTGCCAAGGGGGCCCGGATTGCCTTTATCCAGCTCTACCCCTCGGTATCTGATCACCTTCCAGGAGTTCATTAAGTGACATGACTACCATGTATGGTTCTCTCTTTCTCATCCCTCAGATGGAAAGTAAAATTTGAATGGTGGCTTGACAAAGCCCTGGCTGGGATGATTTAGTTGGGGGTTGGGTCCTGCTTTGAGCAGGGGGTTGGACTAGATACCTCCTGAGGTCCCTTCCAACCCTGAGATTCTATGATTCTAATGTTTTTCAAAAATAATTTTTATGTCTGATATACAATGTGATGTTTGTAGTAATGCTCAGATGCACAGGATTTTGTTCCGCACTTTGGAGGAGTCCCATAAAAGCTCTATCAATTTGTTATACTGTTCTTTAAAATAAAATAAAATAAAAAAAAAAACAACCCCAAAACACCATTTTGCTCACTATTTGTTTCAACTTCCCTGAAATGGAAACTGGGTCCTTTTAATAAATGTCATCTATTTTAATTAGTTGTGTAATTTTATTATAATAAAGCACCAAAAATATGTTCTATACTCGCAGCTGAAATGCTATATTTCCCTGCCAACTGTGCTGCTAAATTAACCCCTCCATACACTTTAAAAAAAAAGAAAAGAAAAGAAAAGATTATATCCCATCTCTTCAACAATGAAAGCATCAAAGGTATTAGCAGGATCTGAAATAGGAAGAACTGGGAGTAAAGAGACACAGGACTGGAAGGAGCATAGGGAGCAAAAGAGAAAGAAAGATGACAAGACCAGAAATGAAGCTGAGATGAGATTATAGCAAAGACTTGATGACAAGGACAGGTAGAGTGATTTGAGACAGAGGATACCCAGGACGGTATTTCAAGGAGAGGGTGTTGTGGTAAGAATGGCAGACAAAGAAGAAAACTAACGACTGCATTTTGGTTATATTGGAAAAGGGTAGAGTATTCATATGCAAGGATGCCAGAACGGAAGCTTACACTGGCCAAGCAAGAGGTGGATAACTAAGGTTTGGAGAAGGACAGTGGCCAGAGTGGTGTAAAAGAGCCTTAATTTAAATGAGATTCAGCTGTTTTATTTACAGCCTATTATTAAATATTTGTTCCCAATGTGGATACTTATAGATTGCAATCAAGTCACCCCTTAGCCTTCTCTTTGTTAAATTAAATAGATGGAGCTCCTTGAGTCTATCACTATAAGGCATGTTTTCTAATTCTTTAATCATTCTCATGGCTCGTCTCTGAACCCTTTCCAGTTGATCAACATCCTGCTTGAATTGTGAACAGACCAGGACACAGTATTCCAGCAGCAGTCATACCAGTGACACACCTAGAGGTAAAATAACCTCTCCACTCCTACTCAAGACTCCCTTATGTATGCATCCAAAGATTACATTAGCCCTTTTGGCCACATCACCACATTAGGAGCTCATGTTCAGTTGCTTACTCATCATGACTCCCAACTCTTTTTCAGAATCACTAATTCCCAGGATACAGTGGCTCATTAAGTATGGCCTACACTAGGGGTGGGCAAACTTTTTAGCCTGAGGGCCATTATCTGGGTATGGAAATTGTATGGCAGGCCATGAATGCTCATGAAATTTGGGGTTGGAATGCAGGAGGGGGTGAGGGCTCCGGCTGGGGATACAGGCTCCAGGGGATGAGGGGTCTGGGGTGCAGGAGGGTGCTCCAGGCTGCGACAGGGGGGTTCAGAGGGAGGGGGATCAGGACTGGGGCAGGGGCACCGGAGGGCGGGGTGCAGCCTCCAGGCAGCGCTTACCTCAACCAGCTCTTGGAAGCAGCGGCATGTCCCCCCTCCAGCTCCTATGCGGAGTCACAGTCAGGTGGCTCTGCATGCTGCCCCATCCACAGGTGCTGCCTCTGCAGCTCCCATTGGCCACAATTCCCAGCCAATGGGAGCTGCAGAGCCAGCGCTTGGGGCAAGGACAGTGTGCAGAGCCCCCCGGCTGCTACGCCCCCTACATGTAAAAGCAGCAAAGAATCCTGTGGCACCTTATAGACTAACAGACGTTTTGCAGCATGAGCTTTCGTGGGTGAATACCCACTTCTTCAGATGCAAGTGGTGGAAATTTCCAGGGGCAGGTTTATAATGCAAGCAAGAAGCAAGCTAGAGATAACGAGGTTAGTTCAATCAGGGAGGATGAGGCCCTGTTCTAGCAGTTGAGTGAAAACCAAGAGAGGAGAAACTGGTTCTGTAGTTGGCAAGCCATTCACAGTCTTTGTTTAATCCTGAGCTGATGGTGTCAAATTTGCAGATGAACTGGAGCTCAGCAGTTTCTCTTTGAAGTCTGGTCCTGAAGTTTTTTTGCTGCAGGACGGCCACCTTAAGATCTGCTATTGTGTGGCCAGGGAGGTTGAAGTGTTCTCCTACAGGTTTTTGTATATTGCCATTCCTAATATCTGATTTGTGTCCATTTATCCTTTTCCTTAGAGACTGTCCAGTTTGGCCGATGTACATAGCAGAGGGGCATTGCTGGCATATGATGGCATATATTACATTGGTGGACGTGCAGGTGAATGAACCGGTGATGGTGTGGCTGATCTGGTTAGGTCCTGTGATGGTGTCGCTGGTGTAGATATGTGGGCAGAGTTGGCATCGAGGTTTGTTGCATGGGTTGGTTCTTGAGCTAGAGTTACTATGGTGCAGGGTGCAGTTACTGGTGAGAATATGATTCAGGTTGGCAGGTTGTCTGTGGGCGAGGACTGGCCTGCCACCCAAGGCCTGTGAAAGTGTGGGATCATTCTCCAGGATGGGTTGTAGATCCCTGATGATGCGCTGGAGGGGTATAAACCTGCCCCTGGAAATTTCCACCACTTGCATCTGAAGAAGTGGGTATTCACCCACGAAAAGCTCATGCTGCAAAACGTCTGTTAGTCTATAAGGTGCCACAGGATTCTTTGCTGCTTTTACAGATCCAGACTAACACGGCTACCCCTCTGATACTTGACACCATGCAAGGCACTGCATTTAGCCGTATGGAGTGGAAATCCATCAACCTCATGAAGAAACTTGCACAAATACAGACAGACATCATCTTCCTTTCCAAATGCAAACGGATGGACATCATACCAAATGGACTAAAGGTAAAAAATCCACTGCTATCTACATACTACACAGACCACAGTGAGAGATTATGCCGTACTCTGTCAAAGAAACTGAGGAACCACCTGATCAGCCTCCTATACAGCAAACAGGAAAACATCAAAAAAGAGCTCTCCAACCTGGAGACTCTCATTAATAACCAAACTTCCATACAAACGGACTTCCTTAAATAAGACAGGAGATCTACATCACTCACTTCACCTCTCTACAAAGGAAAAAGGACTGTAAGCTGTCTAAACTCCTACCTGCCACATGGGGCCACAACCGTGGTACCCCTAACCCACCCAGCAATATCGTCAATCTATCCAACCACACACTCAGCCCAGAAGAAACGTCTGTCCTATCTCGGGGACTCTCTTTCTGCCCTGCCACCCCCACCAACATGATACAGTTCTGCGGCAATCTGGAAGCCTACTTTCGCAGTCTCCGACTCAAAGAATACTTTCAGGACAACACTGAACAGCGCACTGATACACAGTTACCCTCCCACCAACAGCACAAAAAGAAGAACTCCACATGGACTCCTCCTGAGGGTCGAAATGACAGTCTGGACCTATACATTGAATGTTTCCGCCGACGTGCACAGGCAGAAATTGTGGAAAAACAACATCGCTTGCCTCATAACCTAAGTCGTGCAGAACGCAATGCCATCCACAGCCTCAGAAACCATCCTGACATTATAATCAAAGAGGCTGATAAAGGAGGTGCTGTTGTCATCATGAACAGGTCTGACTACCAAAAGGAGGCCGCCAGACAACTCTCTAACACCAAATTCTACAGGCCACTTCCCTCAGATCCCACTGAGGAATACACTAAGAAACTGAACCATCTACTCAGGACACTCCCTACGCTAACACCGGAACAAATCACCATACCCTTAGAGCCCCGACCAGGGCTATTCTATCAACTGCCCAAAATCCACAAACCTGGAAATCCTGGACGCCCCATCATCTCGGGCATTGGAACTCTCACTCTGGATATGTGGACTCTCTGCTCAGACCCTATGCCACCAGCACTCCCAGCTATCTCCGTGACACCACTGATTTCCTGAGGAAACTACAATGCATTGGTGACCTTCCAGAAAACACCATCCTGGCCACCATGGATGTAGAGGCTCTCTACACCAACATCCCACACGCTGATGGAATACAAGCTGTCAGGAACAGTATCCCTTATGATGCCACAGCACAACTGGTTGCTGAGCTCTGTGCCTTTATCCTCAGACACAACTATTTCAAATTTGATGGCAATATATATCTCCAGATCAGTGGCACCGCTATGGGCACCCGCATGGCCCCACAATATGCCAATATTTTTATGGCTGACCTGGAACAACGCTTCCTCAGCTCCCGTCCACTCACGCCCCTTCTCTACCTATGCTACATCGATGACATCTTCATCATCTGGACCCATGGGAAGGAGACTCTGGAAAAATTCCACCACGATTTCAACAGCTTCCACCCCACCATCAACCTCAGCCTGGACCAATCTACACGGGAGGTCCACTTCCTAGACACTACGGTGCAAATTATTGATGGTCACATTAACACCACCCTATACCGAAAACCTACCGACCGCTATGCCTACCTTCATGCCTCCAGCTTCCATCCCGGGCACACCACAAGATCCATTGTCTACAGCCAAGCACTGAGGTACAACTGCATCTGCTCTAACCCCACAGACAGAGACCAACACCTACAAAATCTCCACCAAGCATTCTCAAAACTACAGTACCCGTACGAGGAAATAAGGAGACAGATCAACAGAGCCAGACGTGTACCCAGAAGCCTCCTACTGCAAGACAAACCCAAGAAAGAAACCAACAGGACTCCACTGGCCATCACATACAGTCCCCAGCTAAAACCCCTCCAGCGCATCATCAGGGATCTACAACCCATCCTGGAGAATGATCCCACACTTTCACAGGCCTTGGGTGGCAGGCCAGTCCTCGCCCACAGACAACCTGCCAACCTGAATCATATTCTCACCAGTAACTGCACCCTGCACCATAGTAACTCTAGCTCAAGAACCAACCCATGCAACAAACCTCGATGCCAACTCTGCCCACATATCTACACCAGCGACACCATCACAGGACCTAACCAGATCAGCCACACCATCACCGGTTCATTCACCTGCACGTCCACCAATGTAATATATGCCATCATATGCCAGCAATGCCCCTCTGCTATGTACATCGGCCAAACTGGACAGTCTCTAAGGAAAAGGATAAATGGACACAAATCAGATATTAGGAATGGCAATATACAAAAACCTGTAGGAGAACACTTCAACCTCCCTGGCCACACAATAGCAGATCTTAAGGTGGCCGTCCTGCAGCAAAAAAACTTCAGGACCAGACTTCAAAGAGAAACTGCTGAGCTCCAGTTCATCTGCAAATTTGACACCATCAGCTCAGAATTAAACAAAGACTGTGAATGGCTTGCCAACTACAGAACCAGTTTCTCCTCTCTTGGTTTTCACTCAACTGCTAGAACAGGGCCTCATCCTCCCTGATTGAACTAACCTCGTTATCTCTAGCTTGCTTCTTGCTTGCATATATAAACCTGCCCCTGGAAATTTCCACCACTTGCATCTGAAGAAGTGGGTATTCACCCACGAAAGCTCATGCTGCAAAACGTCTGTTAGTCTATAAGGTGCCACAGGATTCTTTGCTGCTTTTACAGATCCAGACTAACACGGCTACCCCTCTGATACTTGACCCCTACATGTAGGAGCCAGAGCAGGGACATGCCACTGCTTCTGGGAGCCACGCGGAACGGGGCAAGCACCCGACCCTGCTCCTCAGCAGGAGCTCGAGGGCTGAATTAAAAGGCCTGACAGACCAGATGCAGCCTGTGAGCTGTAGTCTGCCCACCACTGGCCTACACTATTTGTTCCTAGCTGTATATAGTTACATTTGGCCATATTAAAATGCATATTCTTTGCCTGCGCTCAGCTTACCAGATGATACTGCCTCTGTGACCTGTTCTCTTCATTATTTACCACTCCCCCAATGTGTGTGTTTGACAAACTTTATCAGTTATTTTGTTTTCTTCCACATCATTAATAAAAATGTTAAATAGCATAGGGCCAAGAACTGATCTATGTGCGACTCCCCTGGAAATACCCGTTTGATTATGATTTTCCCATTTACAATTATATTTTGAGACCTATCTGTACGCCAGCTTTTAATCCATTTACTGTGTGCCAAGTTAATTTTATACCATTCTAGTTTTTTTAATCAAAGGTATTCAATACAAAGTCAAATGTCTAAGTCTATTAGACTAACACTATTACCTTCATCAACCACACTTGGTATCTGTTTTTGATGACATTACAAGCTAGACATGATCTATTTTCCATGAACCCATGTTGGTATGCATACATTATATTACTCTCCTTTAATTCTTTATTAAGTGCCGTATCACCCACTCCATTCTCTTGATTGGGATGATTGGCAGATAGAAAGGCCTATAACAATAGCTTTTTTTCAAATGTGCTGGATCTTCCCGTATCAATTGTCTGATTCATATTCATTCCTATCTACTTCCCCTTTCTTTCATTTGTTATATTTATGTAGCTAGATATAGATATCGTTATATCTGCCTTAAATCAGTTTTTTTTTAAACCAATACACCCTTCCCCATCAACTGTGGCTTTTTGAGCATCTAGCAATATATTCTTAAACAATTCCCAATTATCATTCACATTTTTCTGATTAAGCGCTCCATCCCAGCTGATTTGGCTCATAACTGTTTTCAGCTTTGTGAAATTGGCCCTTTTAAAGCACTAAGTTTATGTATTACTGGTCTGGACTTAATTTTGTTTCCACATTATAAATGTGATCAAGTATGACAAAGTTTGAACTCTAACATTTGTGGCAGAGGTGAGAATGTTTTCATTTACTCTTTACGTTGATTGAATTCGTAATTTTATCAAGTACAAACTAGTCCAACGTTGTTCTTGGCTCTGATTTACAAGCAAGATAACTACATTTCTGTATAAGTACTGCCAGATCTCAGAATACCCTACAGAAAGGAATTCTTACTGTATATCCAAGTATGACATGATCTATTTGTCTGTGTCCACTACTGTCTACAAAACAGACATGTTTCCCATTCAGTTTCTGCAATGGACAACATACTTTTTTTTTTAGTTTGGATTTTTGCTTTCTTAATTTCTGATGCATTTGAAAGTTACCCAACAGCATGCTGATCTCATATTACAGGATCTTAAAGGAAATATTTAATGGGCTTATCTTTATCTTCACTAAAATCGTGCTTGATTACTATGCTAAGATCCATACCCATATATTAAAAGGGGTTTTTGGTTTGTTTGTCCTTTGTTGTTAGTTTTTTCTGGGTTTCGGAGGTGGGGGTGTTTTTTTTGCACTGCTGCTATATTTTTGTTTTTAAAAGGAAGTCTAAACTAAGATGCCATGACCTTCTGGTGATCTTGGAAGGTCTTCTGCTGAAACTTTCACTGGGTGGCACTACTGCCAGTTCTAACTCAATCTTATGGCCGAAGAGTCAATCTATTTTCTTTGGTTTGGTAAACATGAAATAATGAAAGCTCAGTATTTCTGTAGCAGAAGCTTCAGTGCATTAATCTTATTTCTTCAAGAAGCCATAGCTAAGGATGTTGAAAAACAAACATCCTAAGAGTTGTAAGCCATACACCCTGAAGCGTATGTATGTACAAGATATTTCTGTTATTTATATTACAGAAGAACTCAGACACCAGTCAGAACTGAGGTCTAATTACACTATGCTGTACAAAGTGAATACACCTCAACAGTTGTTTCCGGTTTTAGAAGTATTACTGATTGCAACATATTCCCCATTCTTAAAATGAGGCATAGCACTAAAATGGTAACATCTCTAAAGTCAGAATGAACTAAGTTCACCTACTTATTGAAAAGGCAATTCCTGCCCCCAAGGAGCTTATAATCTATGAACATTAATTTGTAAGTAATAAGAATATAAATTAAAATTGAGATCTGACTCCCTATATACATTTAGTGCTACATACAATTAGGACAAAAGGTGTTTCACTACCATAATTTAAGTATGAATAGCTACATTTTGCTCATGGATTGAGACACAGTTTTGACAGCCCACCTCCATATGCACCTGAGTCTCAAGTACAGGGTACACAATTCAATATCCAGTATCTAGAATTTTACAATTATTCTTTTACAATTTATGCTTAAGTTCTATGACCCACGATGGGTTGAAAGTCTACCATTTTGGGGGAGCAAGAAAGCCAGAAATATGAATTCCTTGTACATGCTACCTGTAAAGAATACTTATTGTAGACTATATATTAATTACTGTAGGCTATATTTATTTATTATTCTGACTTTTTAAAAACAAACAAACATTATATGCAGAACGAAGAGAGAAAATTCAACGCAAGTAATTTTTATAATTATACTAAAGATAGCAGTACTAGCTTTTTCAGGACATTCTGGTAATACAAAACAATCTTTCATTAAGCATTTAATCATGTTTCCAGGAAAAACAACATTTTTTATGTCTTGCAATACAGCTAGTTATTAGACCGATACATTATTCTAAACTTGCTTGTGCATTCACATAAAAATCTGATGTAGCAAGAGAACTGTATACTTCCAGTTTTGCTGAATGTGTTTTTGGAATGGGAAGTGTTCTCAAAATAAACTTTGTTAGCTATAGATGTGCCACTATAACAGCTATCACATCCAAATAAATTATGTTAAAAGAGTGTTAAGGTTGCAGAAGTACATACTCAAGTTAGGAAATGTCAAAATTAAGGTTGCCTACAAAACTTTAATGCCTCCTGTATTTGTGATATGATCTTTAAATATATAATCACTTACTATTTTTTCCACAGTACTACTGCCTCAATCAGTGCACAGGTTGGATGATGCTCAGTGAATGGGTAGTTATTCAGAATTTATTTTTAATCCTCTTTCAGAGTGTGGCCCCATGCATCATATACTGCACATCCTTAAAAGCCTGCTCAGAATACAAAATTAAGTGTCCTTATAGGCTTTTCTATGGTGATCTTATTTTAGAATCTTAGTTCTTTACAAACAATTTATCGTCACAACACATCTATGAAGTGATGTGGTATTATCCCCATTTTACATGAGGAATCGAGGCAAAGAGATGCCCAATGTGAGAAGCCTAGGGAAGGCCTGATTTTTCATATTACCTAGCTCTTTTCAGGTTCAGTAGGAGCTGTGCTGACTGACTTCAGTTGCGAATGCTAAGCACTTCTGCAAATCACATCCCAAGTGTCTCAAGTTCCTTAACATTCTGAGAAACACCTGGATCATTTTAGCTGAAACTTTCCAAAACAAATTCAGCTTGAGGCAAACACTTGGCATGGAAAATTTCAGCCTTAACGGTTAAAGTTTGGCAAAGTTATAAGCAACTCAAAACAGGGTCTTAATAATGGGAAGCACTGGACAACTTTTACTATTGGCATCACTACCAGCATCATCAATAATAGAGTCATGCATGAATGTCATGGCCTTTAAACTTACATTAAAAGTGATGTTTATCCTAGATATGTTATCACACAATATTTTACCATTTAACCCAGTTGCAGATTCCAACTTTCACCATCCATCCAAGTTATTAGTACAACACTGAAATTTACTGAATCAGTCTCAGTCAGATGCAAGATTAAAATGGTACTTTTATTATTTTTCTCATTAAAATTACTGTAGTGCCTACAAGCCCGTGTCATGGACCAGAACCCCATTGTGCTAGGCACTGTACAAACAGACCACAAACATTGTCCCTGGCCCCAAAGAGCTTACAACGCAAGTAAAAAACAAGTGTCAACTGCTGGATACAGACAAACTACTCTGCTAAACAACCAATCAACTGAGTACTGAGATGAAGGTGACCTAAATGAAAAAAAATTCTTCCAAGTATTTGTGAACAGGACACGCCTTGACACTGACTATCATGCCCCTAGTTACGGTTAGTAGTGAAGAGCTCAGTGGTTTCTATGGCAGATGCAGGCATAGCAGTTATCTACTACTATAGAGGGCGCACAGAACAATTCCATATTGACAGCCATAGAATGCACACTAATCCCTGACAGTGCATGCCACTAGAGCAGTGGTTCTCAACCTGTGGTCTGCAGACCCCTGGGGATCCACAGACTATGTCTAAGATTTCCAAAGGGGTCCGCACCTCCATTTGAAATGTTTTAGGGGTCTACAAATGAAAAAAGATTGAGAAACAATGCAACAGAGCACAGGTAAACAGAGTGTGGATGGTGCAATGCAAGCCTTCACCCCCTAGGAACAACTCAGACGGGTGTTCAGATGACAGAGGAAAGTTTTATAGTCATGGGCGAGTGGTGAAGCAACAGGTGTGTTGATGCTGGTGGTCAGAGTCACAAATCTGCATTATCAGCAGCTTACGACTCCAATTATAATAGCTTTGTGGAAAGTTAGAACTCTATGCAACAACCCTATCACCAGCCAATCTGAGAGAGGCTCAGCACGTGATGCAACAGAACTGACCAGGTATTGGGTTAACATTGCCAGTGAAACCAGACTCGCTGACAAAGGGCAATTCACAGAGATCAATACAGGGTACACATTCTTCTGCTGAGGTTGTCCATGCTCAGAGCCATGACAATCAAGTAACGGCTTTGCCATTAGCAACTCCACTGCTTTCAAGGTTGAAAGTCTACCTAACGCCATAAGTGATCGGCTTATGGTTCTACAGTTGCCATTGAAACGTAAGTGGTATGTTACCATCATCAGCACTTACGCTCCTACCATGACAAATGCAGATGATGAGAAAGAAAAGTTCTACAGTGATTTAGAAAAAACCCTCATGTCTTCATCGGGTCAGATAAGCGGATTACCATGGGGAACTCTAATGCCAAGGTTGAAAGAAATGTGATAACTTGGCAGCCTGGCATCAGACAGCATGAGACTGGGAAGGAGACTAGCAATGGAACTTTTACTTGGTGTGTCAAGCAGCGATTAGCTATCACAAATACCTTTTTCCAGATACCAGACAAAAAACAAAACATTACAGATGCAAAGATCCAAACATTGGCATCTTATCGACTACATTATCATCTGGCAACGAGAGCTACAGTAGCGTTATTTCATCAGCGGGAAAATTCCATTGTTCTCTTTCGTGGTGAATGAATCTACACAAAGTATCCAGTCTTTTGTTTTAGAGGAAGTACAAGCTTGGGATGTTTACAAGATGTCTTTCTCATACCATGGAATCAAGACCTCATATATGCACTTTCCCTATTCCTCTGATACCCTGGGTGATATGGAAAAAAAATCGTAGAATGAAAGACCATTCGTGATTGATGATGTCTGCTGACAAAAATCTGTCAACTTATTATGGGCTCCTGGGAGATGAAGAGCAATTCAGGTTATCCCATAAGTTGATACCACATCCATAATTTGATTGCTCCTTGGAACATAGGTGACAAACATTCACCTCTCCTGCTCCCCCCCATCACCCCCTACAATACACTGGGGATGTGTTGTCTGTGAGGACACGTATGATGGAACTCCTTTAGCCTGCAAAGCATTTTTGATTACCTTATCTTATTGCCTTGAGTTGCAAGACATTTATATGGAGTCTCATCTCTTCCTGGGACCACATTCTCTGTGTTTGGAAATGGTACAGGTGAGCACCCCCACCTGTATGCATCTGTGATCAGTGTCTTTAGAGGTGCAGGGGTGGAGGAAGAGTACCGTTATCCAAACATTCTGGGAGTCTGTCCACTAGTTTTGCGATGAAAGGATAGGAGCTGGGACTACAATATGCACGTCCATATGAGCTCTCTCAGGGCAATACACGGACCTCAGCTAGCCCTGTAATGGGCGTAGGTGAAGTCTAGCTAGTAAATGCAAGCCAACATATGACCTGTTTGAGATAGAGTCTCAATGTGATGGATTTATCTTGAAGCTCGAGATGATTATCTGGCTCTGCGGCTGAAATTCCTCCTCTGGAAGGTATGCCTTTGCTAATTTGGAGTCCATTATAGCTCCTATGACCTCTATCCTCTGCAAATGGTTGAGCAATAACTTTCTGTAGCTCACTATCAGGCTCAACTCCCTGAACAGGTTGTGAATGGTGTTTAGGGCTGTGGTGATGTCCTCATGAGGCCTGTCTGATCAGCCAATCATCTAGATATAGACAGACATTAATTACTTGCCTCTAAGTGTGTGGCCACCAAGGCTAGGCATTGTGTGAAGACTCTTGGAGCCACAGAGAGCACAAATGGCAGTATCTCATACTGATGATTGGACCTTACTACAAAATGCAGATGCTTCCTGTGGGCTTGATGGATCACGATATGGAAGTATGCATCCTTGAGTCTAGAGACATTAACCAGTCTTGTCTTGAGCCTATAAAGAAGGAATGGTGGAGGCCAGCATTATAATTTATTTTTTGTATTATCGTAGTGCCTAGGAGCCACAGTCATGGACCAGGACCAGTTGTGGTAGGTGCTGTACAAACAGAACAAATCTGAGACGATGTATATAATTCTTCAGTCCTTTCAGATCAAGGACAGGACAAACACCCCATCTCTATTTGGAATAAAAAAATATCACAAGTAGAAACCTTTTCGCCTGACTTCCAGAGATGGTTCCTCTACAGCTCCTAGGCAAAGCCGGGAAGCCACTTTTCAGTTGATTTTTGTGAGAAAGTTCCCTGAAGAACGATGGAGAAGGTGGTGGGTAGGACGCAGGGATTGGAATTGTTGAAAATAGTCTACTCTGTCTAGTCTGAGACTGGAATTTAAAGTGTTTCCATCTCAAGACCAGGGTATTGTTACCTAGTGATATCAGGGTGGCCCTGGAGTCCTTTAGTGGATGCAAAGCCTCATCTGTTCAGTTGCTGAATAGGTCTGTGCACTCAAGGGCAAGTCCTCTATGGTATACTGTACTACTTTTGGTGTACTGGATGCTTGGTGCCACAAACCTTCCTCAGTGTAACTGCCACAACCATGGACCAAGATATGGTGTCAGTGTAGAGATTTTTAAGCTAAGAGTTGATGTTTTAATCCCTCCCTGGCTTCTTGAGGAAGTTTGTTGAAAAATGGGGACCCCTTACCCCATGTAAAGAATTCATACTTATTGACTATAACTTGGTATTTTGCTGTTCATAACTAGAAAGCAGCAGAGAAGTAAGTCTTTCCCCTCACCCCTTCCCACTACCTGGAGAAATTTAGCTTTTTCAGATCTTCAGGAATGGCTATTGGAATATCAAGTTGTCTACTTTCCCTTAGACTATAGATATCACAGGGGCAGTTAGGTATATAACTGTCTGAAGTCCCTCTGGAACACTAGATAACTTTTTTCCACTCTTTTCTCAGTTGGGGCAAAGATAGACGGCGTTTTCCAGAGCTCTTTTGCTGGCTCCAAAATGTCATTCTTAACAGTCATTACTATCCTGGCCAGAGCACAAAAGTGCAAGATATCAAATAATTTATGTGCCTTTTCTTTGATTACTGAATTCTCAATTTCTAAGGCATCAGCAATTCAAGAGAGCAAGTTTTGAAGGCTCTGAAACAGTTAGGTGCTGGTATCAGGGACGATGAAACTATCAAGAGATGATCATGGATTTTTAGAAGAGATTGACGGAAACAGGTCTGGTGGTTCAGGATCTTTCAGTAAATCATTATTTGAGGACTTCAGTAACTCAGCCAGAGGTTATGGGTCTATTACAGGAGTCGAAGGGTGAGGTTCTGTGGCATGAAATGTGCAGGAGGGCAGACTAGATGATCATGATGGTCCATTCTGGCCTTAAAGTCTATGAATCTAAGTCATCTTCCTTCCTATCCTGTTTAATAGGCACTGGCAGAGCCTCAGAAGGATGTCTTGAAATCAAGCCGGTAGGTGAGTGAGACCTTCAAGTTTACAGATAGAATGAAACGGAGACACTCTTCTGGATATTCTTGATGGTGGCCCCCTATAGAACTATATGGCCATGGTGGAAAATAAGGATAGGAAAGTTGGTTGGCTGATCAAGATATGGTGGAGTGGACTGTTGCCATGGCTAAGGATAAGCTGTGGCCCTGAAATGCACCTCCATTTGGTGAGCAAAGAGAAGGTTCTGCACTGGAGGGAGAGGGTGAGAAAAAGTAGACCTCATCTAGAAGTGATGCTGATCTGAGAATGTCAGTACCACTAGTTCAGACATCAGGGCTGGTGCCAATCCAACAGCTCTCGGTATTCATAGAATCATAGAATATCAGGGTTGGAAGGGACGTCAGAAGGACATCTAGTCCAAGCCCCTGCTCAAAGCAGGACCAATCCCCAACTAAATCATCCCAGCCAGGACTTTGTCAAGCCTGACCTTAAAAACCTCTAAGGAAGAGATTCCACCACCTCCCTAGGTAACCCATTCCAGTGCTTCACCACCCTCTCAGTGAAAAAGTTTTTACTAATATCCAACCTAAACCTCCTCCACTGCAACTTGAGACTATTACTCCTTGTTCTGTCATCTGGTACCACTGAGTACAGTCTAGATCCATCCTCTTTGGAACTCTGTTGAGGCCAGTAATGGAGATATAGTGACTTCTGCCAATATTGAATCAGTTGGAATCATTCAGAACCGATGCTCAGAAGAGTTTACAAGTCCTGAAATTGTCTGCGCTATCACTAAGGCTGCGAGTATGTCACGGAAGTCATGGATTCTGTGACTTTCCAGGACCTCTGAGACTTTTGCAGCGGCTGTTGCAACTGACCTCCGGATCGCCTGAGCAGCTCGGGCAGCCCCCAGGCCAGCCACATCAGCCACTGCCAAGGCAGTCCTGGGCCACCCCCTGACCCAGAGCACCCAAGCAATAGGTCTTCATTATTTTTATTCTTGCACACTATATGCAGAAATTCAACAGATTCAGTTTCAAAAAAAATTAAAGGAAAGTTATCTTCTCCTCTCCCTTATAGTTTGCTCTCTCAAGAAAACACATGCCTCACATTTTGCGCACCTAACAGGGTAATAGTGGCTTCCTTTGAATGTGGAAACAGGAAGTGCTTGGGACAGTAGCAAGAAGCATGGGACAAAATGCTTCTCAGTTTCTGCAGAGAAAGAGAAGCACAGAAGATATACACATGAACTTTCTTTTACATTTTACAAGGCTAACAAAGTTCTGCTTCATAAACCTGCAACACCAAAAATATTTTAAAAGGTAATTTAGAGGGGCCGTCAACTTCAAATGTTTACATTTTTAATTAAAAGTAGTTTTAAAGTCTGTTTCTCTTTGCAAATCTTCCTGCCAATTTATTGTTTTACAAACATGTCTTCCTAGTTTTTTAAAAACACATTTGTCTCCCTATTTGGTCCTGCTTTGAGCAAGGGATTGGACTAGATGACCTCCTGAGGTCTCTTCCAACCCTAATATTCTATGATTGCTGCCTGAAAAATCCACATAAACAGGGGAAACTGACTACTGAAAAAAAGAACGAGGAGTACTTGTGGCACCTTAGAGATTAACAAATTTATTTGAGCATAACCTTTCGTGGGCTAAAACCCACTTCATCAGATGCATGCAGTGGAAAATACAGTAGGAAGATATATAGACACAGAGAACATGAAAAAATGGGTGTTTCCATACCAACTGTAATGAGAGTAATTAAGGTGAGCTATTATCAGCAGGAGAAAAAAAACGTTTGTAGTGATAATCAGGCAGCTCTCTAATACCACATTCTACAGGCCTTTACCCTCTGATCCCACTGCAGGTTACCAAAAGAAACTACACCATCTGCTCAAGAAACTCCTTGAAAAAGCACAAGAACAAATCTGCACAGACACGCCCCAAGAACTCTAACCAGGAGTATTCTATCTGCTACCCAAGAGCCATAAACCTGGAAATCCTGTACGCCCCATCATCTCAGGCATGGGCACCCTGACAGCACGATTGTCTGGCTATGTAGACTCTCTCCTCAGGCCCTATGCTACCAGCACTCCAAGGTATCTTCGAGACACCACTGACTTCCTGAGGAAACTACAATCCATTAGTGATCTTCCAGAAAACACCATCCTTGCCACTATGGACGTAGAAGCCCTCTACACCAATATTCCACACAAAGATGGTCTACAAGCCGTCAGGAACAGTATCCCCGATAATGTCACGGCAAACCTGGTGGCTGAACTTTGTGACTTTGTCCTCACCCACAACTATTTCACATTTGGGGACAACGTATATCTTCAAGTCAGCAGCACTGCTATGGGTACCCGCGTGGCCCCACAGTACGTCAACATTTTTATGGCTGACTTAGAACAATGCTTCCTCAGCTCTTGTCCCGTAACACCCCTACTCTACTTGCGCTAGATTGATGACATCATCATCATTTGGACCCATGGAAAAGAAGCCCTTGAGGAATTCCACCATGATTTCAACAATTTCCATCCCACCATCAACCTCAGCCAGTCCACACAAGAGAGCCACTGCCTGGGCATTACAGTGCTAATAAGTGATGGTCACATAACCACCACCCTATACCGGAAACCTACTGACCACTATACTTACCTACATGCCTCCAGCTTTCATCCAGATCACACCACACAATCCATTGTATCTTAGAGCTTGGCTGTAGACAACTGCATTTGCTCCAACTCCTCAGACAGAGACAAACACCTACAAGATCTCTATCAAGCATTCTTACAACTACAATACCCGCTTGCTGAAGTGAAGAAACAGATTGACAGTGCCAGAAGAGTACCCAGAAGTCACCTACTACAGGACAGGCCCAACAGAGTAACAGGATGCCACTAGCCATCACCTTCAGCCCCCAACTAAAACCTCTCCGGCGCATTATCAAGGATCTCCTGAAGGACGATCCCTCACTCTCACAGATCTTGGGAGACAGGCCAGCCATTGCTTACAGAGATCCCTCCAACCTGAAGCAAATACTCACCAGCAACCACACACCACACAACAAAAACACCAACCCAGGAACCTATCCTTGCAACAAAGCCTGTTGCCAACTTTGTCCACATATCTTTTCAGGGGACACCATCATAGGACCTAATCACATCAGCCACACTCTCAGAGGCTCGTTCACCTGCACATCTACCAATGTGATATATGCCATCATGTGCCACCAATGACCCTCTGCCATGTACATTGGCCAAACCGGACAGTCTCTATATAAAAGAATAAATGGGACACAAATCAGATGTCAAGAATTATAACATTCAAAAACCAGTCAGAGAACATTTCAACGTCCCTGGTCACTCAATTACAGATCTCAAAGTCACAATACTCCAACAAACAAACAAAAACTTCAAAAACGGACTCCAACGAGAAACTGCAGAATTGGAATTAATTTGCTAACTAGACACCATTAAATTAGGCTTGAATAAAGACTGGGAGTGGATGGGTCATTACAAAAGTAAAAACTGTTTCCCCATGCTAATTTCCCCCCTACTGTTACTCACACCTTTTTGTCAACTGTTGGAAATGGGCCATCCTGATCATCACTACAAAAGTTTTTTTTCCTCCTGCTGATAATAGCTCACCTAAATTAATTACTCTCATTACAGTTGGTATGGCAACACCCATTTTTTCATGTTCTCTGTGTGTGTGTGTGTGTGTGTATATACATCTCTTCCTACCGTATTTTCAACTGCATTTCCATCTGACGAAGTGGGTTTTAGCCCATGAAAGCTTATGCTCAAATAAATTTGTTAGTCTCTAAGGGTACGTCAACACTACCCGCCGGATTGGCGGGCAGTGATCGATCTATCGGGGATCGATTTATCGCATGTAGTGTGGATGCGATAAATCAATCCCCGATCGCTCTCTCGTAGACTGCTGAACTCCAGCTCGGTGAGAGGTGGAAGCAAAGTCGACGGGGGAGTGGCAGCTGTCGATCCCGCCCCGCGAGGATGCAAAGTGATTCTAAGTCAATCTAAGATACGTCAACTTCAGCTACGCTATTCTTGTAGCTAAAGTTGCGTATCTTAGATTGATCCCGCCCCCCCCAATGTAGACCAGGCCTAAGGTGCCACAAGTATGCCTCGTTCTTTTTGCTGATACAGATTAACACAGCTACCACTCTGAAACCTGACTACTGAAAAGTAGTTGAATTGCATGTCTGTGAAGTGTTCTCTAATGTGAAAAGTCAAGTTGAAAAAGAAAAACGTTTAATCTTTCAATACTAGTAATCTTTAGGTGATACTTGTAACATAAGATTTAAAAAAATAAAGGAGGTCAACTGTTTTTTTTTTCCAGTTAGCTAACACTCAAGTATTAATAATCAGTTTGCATCTGAAGAAGTGGGTATTCACCCACGAAAGCTCATGCTGCAAAACGTCTGTTAGTCTATAAGGTGCCACAGGATTCTTTGCTGCTTCAAGTATTAATACGTGATTATACTCTAAAAATGACATGAGTTCCAAGTTTATTTCCCCAATGATTCAGTACCAAATTGCTTCCAAATTGCTTATCCTGTGATCTAAAAGACAAGTTTTGTTTTGTTTTTTCCTGCTGTATACATTATCAGAAGAAAATCTGCAAGACAAATCCTGCCCTTAGTTACACTGCTTAGATAGGTTTAACAAAGCAGGATTTGACCTTGTAAATGTAACTTTCTGTTGGTGTGAACCAGAAGAAGAATCCATCTCTCTCAGCTGCGTTGGAACTGCAGTGCTAAGAGAAGTTAAAAGCAGTAAAAATTTACTTTGTCAGAGAACCAAGAACCAAATACAAGTATGAAGACAACACATCCTCACTTTGCTTCTTTCACACAATTTCCCACAATCCATCATCTAAAGTCCTAGAGGCAGGTTCCTTGTTTTGGTATTTAGAGACATGTATAAATACACTTTTGGATATTGTTTTAGATATACTTTTTTTCCAATTGATAAAATACAAGAACACTAGATAGGATTAGGAAAAAAATCTATGGGCAAGTTGTCCCATAACTATGCAGTTAAGGCATTATCTGATGCCCTGAAGCAAGAATGTTAAAATCCCTATTCATTTTTATCAATTCTAGTATAATGTAAGCTTTCTGGCTACTGTTCTGATTCCTCACACTGATTCACTATTCCAAAATGATTTTAGCAGCCAATATTCTCATAAAGCCCTAAAGTTAGAAATTCATGCTGCAGCATGCTTTTAGAAGGTATACAATATTGTTCTTGTTCTAACTTATGGGGTCCACTAGAGTGGAAGCTTAGAGTTAGAAAGAAATGCTATATACAATCACAACACTAGCTTCTCAAATTTCAAATGGTGCACAGTATTCGTTTTTCTAGCGCTTGTGGTTCCTGAGATCTCTGGAATGGTCACTAGTCTCTTGGCCCAGAAATATTATTTTGGCACTGGTCCACTACTTCAAGGAAATCCTGGACCAGTGTCATTTTCAATCCATAGTGTGTTTAGAGTTGCATCAGGAACTGTACGATGCATCCATTTTTTACAGAGTTATAAAACCAAGTGAAGACGCATGCTATGGATTAAAACTCTGCAATACATATTTTAAACATTTGTAAATTGGGGTTTAAATTTAATTTCTCATTTGAGAGTTTTATTTGGTGCGCATGAATGGTGCCAAACTGACAGTTCTGGAGTCTCAAGACTTTTATTCACAGAACAGTTACAACACAGGCCATAGCAGTGAATAAAAAACCCTTAACCCTGATGTGAAGGGAGTTCTCGTAAGGGAGATACGGTAGTTCTTAAGAGTTCAAACCTTCACTCTCAAAAAAATATTAACTAGGATGCCAAATGTGGAAATGGTTTGTGAAGTGGACATCAGCCCACTAGGAAGTGGGCCAAGACCACAAACCCATTTTATGCAGGCCAACAAACATCCACCACTATTGCACAACAGACTGGGCTAGATTTTAACCAGGATAAAAGCTGAAACATTCTACATCTGACCACCAATCAATTAAGTATTCAATGCTGCTTTTTTTTTTAAATGTAGTATTTATGTATTAGCAAATAAAATACACTTCAGGATAGTGCATCCAACCCCTCAAAAGCTTGGAAAGAAGAAGCTATGGGAAAAGACTTGTGCATTCCTTTCCACCTTCACATTGCCTACAAAACAGTCACCAACACGCCAATGTTCCATTAGGCTTTCCCAACACATACCTTAAAGCAACACATACCCCCAACTTCAAACTTACATTCCAGTGCAAAATCTTAAGTGCTCACATTTGCTTTTATATCAGTTATATCAACAGATCAGCATGTATGAATGACCCTCACACTTTCTATGTATTTGGAAGTTACTTTGCCTTAACATTGCTGACATTAGCTTGCTGTTCTGGCTAAAAACTAAATAAAATACTTTACTGTCATATACTCCCAACACATCTATGATTCTAGGATTCAGTACGACGAACAATGTGGCCAAAGGACAGGGTCCCAGAGCATTTTAGATTTCTTGCAAAAGTGGTACAAGGAAAAGTGAGATGCTGCAGTGAAAAAAATACCTAAAGGGATGATTTAAAAAGTATTACTCTCTGTATCGATTCATTTTTCATCTAACCATGAAAAATTCAAATTGTGATCAGTTTATTCTATGTTTTGGTTTTTGCCATTTCAATTAGATTTTTACAAAATAAAGGATTAACACTCCTGATAAAAATCAACTCTAACATCATAACACTGCACCATAACAACAGTGACACAGTGACATTAACCTGTCAATAACTGGACAATTAATAGAGTGATTTTTTAAAATCAACCATATTCAAGCAGTCAATCTGCTTTTCAAAAATATGTAGGGTACTAATTCCCCATCACTCTGTGATAAAACATGTCTGTTGCTTTCTTTAGATCCCTGAAGGAGTTGGTAGGGATGTCAACATTTTAATTTCCTTTGTTACTGTGGTTGTCACCAGAGTCAGATGTTCTAATTTTATATTCATTATCTGAGTGTTTGCCAGTTTCCAGCTGCTTTGCTGTAATGTAAAATCTTCACTCCAAGGTGAAATTCTGGCTCCAATTTGCATAGATTTGCCTCCATAGTGCTGAAAACTGTCAGCATTTAGATGGTTTAACCTTTCTTAAATTCTTTCTGCACCAGCAGCCTGTCCAATTGCTTTAGCTTAATCATCATCTACTCTGAGTTAACTCATCATTTGTATCTAAGATGACAAACCTCCTTCCATGCTTTCCTTAATGACCACTGTTGGTATTTGTTTTGTTCTGTTTTTGGACACGATTCTCTATCAGTATTGTCCTCAATCGGCCCCATCAGGACAATTGTCTGACTTCATATCCCTTCCACTAAGGCCAGGTCTACCCTAGAAACTTTTGTTGATATAATAATGTCAGTTAGGAGTGTGATTTTTATGATGCTTTATAATGGCAAAAGCCCTATTCTAGGCACCAACTAAAGGCAAACACGTGTTTTGCTAGTATAGCTTGTTTGCTATACCAGCAAAAGCACATTTTCCCCCAAGAGAACCTGCGTCTATACTAGGAGGGTTTGCCAGTACACCTATATCAGCAAACTTTTCTACTGTAGACTAGACCCAAGTATAGAAGTCCCGGGGACAGGGTGTGTTTGGAAAGGGTTGTGGAATAGCTTCCCACATCATCATCCATTTGTTAACTCACCCAAGTGAGGGAATCCAACTCCTATTGCACCTGTGCTTCTGCAAAGTGGTCCCTTCATAAGCACCAGCAGTTTGAAACAGATTTGAACATCATTATTCAAACCATAGCTGCTATCTAACTATTGTTACTGTGCTTAGCAAGGGAGCATTTATTTGGTGTCCTTTGCTGCTGTGCACACTCGACAGAGATGCAAACTATGAAGGGGGTGCTGGGAAAGAAACACGTGACAAAAGAGACAAAAACCAAGGTCTGCCGGAAGCAAGGCAGTGGCAAGGAGAGAAACAGATCCCCATGTAATTGGACATTAGCATACGTAAAATAATTTCACACTCAGATTTCACACTCAGCTCACGCCAGGAACTAAACAACTTAATCTCTTGGCAAGTACACCTATTTTATAAACATACAATATTTGACAAATGTGAACATGCAATAAGAGACTTCCAACTTATATGCACAAGAGATGAGTTAAGGGTGCATATGCCATCTTAATTTTGACATTTTGTGACTTCAGCGCTTAACTCGTGTATGTGTGTGTTTTGCATTTTCTATCTTTACTGCTGTTTAAAAATAACTGCAAAATGGTTTTCAAAATCCGGAATCTTCTGGCTAGATGCCTCCTTCTGAACAAAGGCGTAGTCTTCCCAATTACTTAGGAAACATACCCCTTAATATACAATTTGTAAATAAAGATTAGGGGACCAGAGATTAGAATATCACACCTGCCTCTAAGCACTGAATTTACCTGATACTAGTTTAATAATGTCCTATTTAGCCAAATGCTCAAGATTGCTGCTGAAACAATTTCCTGTAACTGCTGCTGAAACAGCCATGTAAAAATTCAGTGATTCAGTTGAGTGTAGTTTATATTTACAATTACTAGCCCAACTTCACCAGGCAAATACCTCATGCCCAGGACTAGAACATAGGTCTTTCTTAGTTCCTAGGGCTATTCCTAAACCTCTAGATCACAAAACTTTCCACACAAGTCAACCAACCTCTGTGCATTGGGATTTCTCTAGATTAGGACAATATTTACAAGTATAACTACACTGATATACTTATACCAGTCAGAGCAATCCCTTAATGTGGACATACTGCATTGGTGCAAACACAAAATCAGGTAGTGGGATTTTCAAAAGCACTCCCTATTGTCCTAACCATTGAAGTCAATGGAAGTTTTACCATTGACTTCAGAGAGCAGAGTTAGGCCAGCACTAAATGCTTTTGAAAATTCCACCATAGATTCCTGAAACATCTGTAATGTTGTCCTTATTCATCAGCTGAATTTAAAATCAGAAATATAGGGCTGGAAGGAAACTCAAGAAGTCACCTAGGCTATGGCTACACTACAGCTTATGTCAGCACAACTTATGCCACCCCCTGACTGACATGAATTACTTCAGCCTCTGCAAGAGTCAGTGGCGCTTAAGTCGCTGTAATTTATCAGGCAAGAGTAACTATATTAAGTAGCTTACAATGGTAAAGCCACACCACTGTAAACTCTCTAATGTAGCTGTGTCTGTAGTCCAGCCCCCTGCACCACGGCAGGCCTAAGCAGACCATCTCTGACAGGTGTTTGTCTAACCTGGTCTTAAAAACCTCAAATGATGGGGATTCCAAAACCTCCTCTGGTAACATATTCCAGAGCTTAAATATCCTCATAGTTATAAAGTTATTTCTAATATCTAACCTAAATCTCCCTTGCTGCAGATTAAGCCCATTACCTCTTGTCCTATCTTTAGTGGACATGGAGCCCAACCGATCATTGTCCTCTTTATAACAGCCTTTAAGACTTATCAGTTCCCCTGTCTGTCTTCTTTCCTGAAGACTAAACATTTTTTTTTTAAAACCTCTCCTCACATCATTTTTGTTGCTCTTCTCTGGACTCTTTCCAATACAGCCCCATCTTTCTTTAACTTAGAGAAGTTCAAGATAAAATAAATGTAAATGATCATAGCTATCAAACTGAAACCAGTTTCCTCTGGAATAAGGTTATGAACTACTCTTCAATGGTGAGTCAAAACATCACCATTTTTACTATAATCATACTCAGAAAAAGAATGTTACAATGGTTTCTCTTTCCTCTCAGAAGTTGCTGAACCATTTTATCCTCAGAATTATGAAAAAGAAAAAGAAAAGTTCACGTTAGGGCACAGATGAAGCATGGAAAATTTAAGCCTCAAAGGTGATTACAATGACTAGCTGAAGACAAATTTATGACAAGTCATTTTGCAACAAGAACTATAGACAAAAAGGCATCCTTTAAAAGTGAAAGTTAAATACTACTGAGGAAAGTAGAAAGGAGCATAAACTCTGGCAAATGAAGTGTAAAAATATAAGTAGGAAGGCCAAAAGAGAATTTGAATAGCAAAAAAATTTTTTTAAGTACATCAGAAGCAGAAAGCCTGCTAAACAACCTGTAGGGCCACTGGATGATCGAGATGCTAAAAGAGCACTCAAGGACGATAAGGCCGTTGCTGAATTCTTTGCATCGGTCTTCACTGTTGAGGATGTGAGGGAGATTCCTAAACCTGAGCCATTCTTTTTAGGTGACAACTCTGAGGAACAGTCCCAGATTGAGGTGTCATTAGAGGAAGTTTTGGAACAAACTGATAAACTAAACAGTAATAAGTCACCAGGACCAGATGGTATTCACCCAAGAGTTCTGAAGGAACTCAAATATGAAACTGCAGGACTACTAACTGTAATTTGTAACCTATCACTTAAATCAGCTTCTGTACCAAATGACTGGAAGATAGCTAATGTGACGCCAATTTTTTAAAAGGGCTCCAGAGGTGATCCCGACAATTAAAGGCCGGTAAGCCTGAATTCAGCCCCAGATTTAGTACCAGAATTCAAACTCGCTGAAACTATAGTGAAAAAATAAAATTGTCAGACACATAGATGAACACAGTTTGTTGGGGAATAGTCAACATGGTTTTTGTAAAGGGAAATCATGTCTCACCAATCTACTAGAATTCTTTGAGAGGGTCAACAAGCATGTGAACCAAGGGGATCCAGTGGATATAGTGTACTTAGATTTTCAGAAAGCCTTTAACAAGGACCCTCACCAAAGGCTATTAAGCAAACTAAGTTGTCATGGGACAGAGAGGGAAGGTCTTCTCATGGATTGGTAACTGGTTAAAAGATAGGAAACAAAGGGTATGAATAAATGGTCAGTTTTCAGAATGGAGAGTAGTAAATAGTGGTGTCCCCCTGGGGTCTGTACTGGGACCAGTCCTATTCAACATATTCATAAGTGATCTGGAAAAAGGGGTAAACAGTGAGGTGGCAAAATTTGCAGATGATACAAAACTACTCAAGATAGTTAAGTCCCAAGCAAACTGCGAAGAGCTACAAAAAGATCTCTCAAAACTGGGTGACTGAAATTCATCTGCCATATTGTTGCCCAATGTTGATAAATGCAAAGTAATGCACATTGGAAAACATAATCCCAACTATACATATAAAATGATGGGGTCTAAATTAGCTGTTACCGCTCAAGAAAGAGATCTTGGAGTCATTGTGGATAGTTCTCTGAAAACATCCACTCAATGTGCACCAGCAGTCAAAAAAGCGAACAGAACATTGGGAGTCATTAAGAAAGGGATAGATAATAAGACAGCAAATATATTGCCTCTATATAAATCCATAGTACTCCCACACCTTGAATACTCTGTGCAGATGTGATCGCCCCATCTCAAAAAAGATGTATAGGAATTAGAAGAGGTTCAGAAAAGGGCAACAAAAATTATTAGGGGTATGGAACTGCTGCCATATGAGGAGAGATTAATAAGACTGGGACTCTTTCAGTTTGGAAAAGAGATGACTAAGAGGGGATATGATAGAGGTCTATAAAACCATGACTGGTGTGGAGAAAGTAAATAAGGAAGTGTTATTTACTCCTTCTCATAACACGAGAACTAGGGGCCACCAAATGAAATGAATATGCATCAGGTTTAAAACAAACAAAAGGAAGTATTTTTTCACACAATGCACAGTCAACCTGTGGAACTCCTTACCAGAGGATGTTGTGACCCTCCCCAGGCTGGTGCAAACGAGCGAGTGAGTGAGGTGGGGGAGAGGGAGTGACGGAGGGAGGGGGGGATGGAGTGAGCAGGGTGGGGTCTCGGAGAAAGGGCAGGGCAAGGGTGTTCCGTTTTGTGCGATTAGAAAATTGGACAACCCTATGTGAAGGCCTATACTACATATAACAGGGTTCAAAAAAACTAGGTAAGTTCACGGAGGATAGGTCCATCAATAGCTATTAACCAGGATGGGCAGGGATGGTGTCCCTAGCCTCTGCCAGAAGCTGGGAATGGGCGACAGGGGACGGATCACTTGATGATTCCCTGTTCTGTTCATTCCCTCTGGGGCACTTGGCATTGGCCACTGTCAGAAGACAGGATACTGGGCTAGATGGACCTTTGGTCTGACCCAATACGGCTGTTCTTATGTTCTTATTCACCCATTGCTATAATAAAGTCCAATTGCTTTTGCTCAATTTTTCCAAATTTAAGATATCTAGCACTGAGTGTTAAATATAGTCTATTTAACACACACAGAGTAAATATACCCTTTTATTTGCCCTCCATAAAATAATCTTTTGTTATTGTGTTTTTGGTTTTTTTGTGTGCAAGAAGTTAGAAAAAAGTTACTCTGTTCGAATTTTATTGGTCAGTTTGCAGCATTATACTTTCAATTTAAGAACATAAGTATGGCCATACTGGGTCAGAACAAAGGGCCATCTAGCCCAGTAATCTGTCTTCCAACATACATTACATTTTACAAACAATAATCTTCACCTTCATGATACTGTGTTGAAATGTGATATCACAAATACTACCATTTTGAGTCCAGAGGATGTTCAGTAGTTTACAGACCTGATATGTCAAAACAAGCCCCAGCAAAACACACTGTTACACTTAATTAATAACAGGAAATGTAATCCTATAATGTATAAAAGTCAGCCTATAGTCAAATTTATGTAAAATAATATAACACAGATGAAGATGGTTAACAAATACCACTTGTAACTACTAAATACATGGAACTTCCCTCAAGAGGATTTCTCCAAGCATATGTATCAATACTGCAAAGTTTTCATACCACATCTGACTTGAACCAATTATTTATAAACAGTAGCTGAGGAAAGGTTAACAGAGAAGGAAAACCCAAGAACAGCGCTGGCAACATGCATGAAGGAAATTTACAGAGTGACTGATTTTCTAGCCCCCTAAAGCACAAACGTTACATTTACAATAAAACAAAGCATGCTTCTGTATCTAGCTACAGTCATTTTTAAAGATTCAAAGCTCTAGACTCTGAATAACTTTCCTAGGGGCCACATGAAAGAAGCAGAGATAGAATTATAACCAAATTTTAAAGTCTATTTACCTCACATTTTTACTTTAATAACTACACATCTACATATTTGTACAAATATTATATTAAATTGTGTATATATAAATTCAATGTGTGTTTATGTTAGGTTTTTTCCCTCCACAAGAGCATTAAAATATCTTAAATGAAAACAGCATTATTGCAACATTATATGGTGACAAACTTTAAGTATTGAGGAAGTTCTCTCAAACCTCATTTGTCTCCAAAATATGCACATTTACATGTATGCAGTGTTGTTGTTGCCATGTCAGTCCAAGGATATTAGAGGGAAAAGATGGGTGAGGTACAGTAGAGTCTCAGAGTTACCACGAACACCAGAGTTATGAACTAGCCAACCACACATCTCATTTGGAATCAAAAGTACACAATCACACAGCAGCAGAGACAAAAAGTAATAATAATACAGTACTGTGTTAAATGTAAACTACTAAAAAAAATAAAGGGGAAGTTTAAAAAAAATCGACAAGTTAAAGAAACTGTTTCTGTGCTTGTTTTATTTAAATTAAGATAGTTAAAAGCGTTTTTCTTCTGCATAGTAAAGTTTCAAAGCCATATTTAGTCAATGTTCAGTTGTAAACTTTTGAAATAACAACCATAACATTTTGTTCAGAGTTACGAACATTTCCGAGTTATGAACAACCTCTACTGCCAAGGTGTTCATAACTCTGAGGTTCTACTGTAATATCTTTATTGGACCAACTTCTGGTGGTGAGAGAGACAAGCTTTCGAGTTTACACAGAGCTCTTCTTCAAGCCTGAAAAATTAACTCAGGTATGTCTGCACAGCAAAGAAAAACCTGTGGCTGGCCCATGCCAGCAAACTCAGGCTCACAGGGCTGTTTCACTGCTGCAGAGACCCTGCAAGGGTCTTAGAGCCTGGGCTCCAATCCGAGCCTGGAAGTCTACACAGCAATGAAATAGCCCCCCAGACCAAGCCCCATGAGCCCGAGTCAGCTGGCATGGGCCAGTTGCGGATTTTCTTTGCTGTGTAGACATTGACTCAGAGCATCACTGCTAAATACACCTCTACCTCGATACAACACTGTCCTTGGGAGCCAAAAAAATCTTACCGTGTTATAGGTGAAACCGTGTTATATTGAACTTGCTTTGATCCACCGGAGTGCGCAGCCCTGCCCCCCCAGAGCACTGCTTTACCACGTTATATCCAAATTCGTGTTATATCGAGGTAGCGGTGTACAAGGTGGAACAGACTGTTTGGCATAAGCAGTTAACATATTTCAAGAGACCATTCAAGGTCAAGTGGCCCATTAGCACCCCTCCAGTCACAGGGAGGAAAGGAAGGAGTGCAGGGGAAGCAGCTAGGCAGTGGTTGTTAGTGGGTTACATATTGTTGTAATAAGCCATAAATCCAGTGTGTCTACGCAGTCCAGGGCCATAACTAGGGAGGAGTGAGCGGGGCAGCTGCCCAAGGTGCAAAGCCACAGTGGGGCAGTTCCACAGACACAGCATCACCACACAGAGACTTCTAGTCTCTGTATCCACGCAGCCTGGCAGGCCAGGGGCTGATCACACGCCTGGCTCTACAGCCCCCGCCCCCCCCGAGCCATGTCCCCTCCTGTACAGATCCTGCTCGGCTCTGCCCCTTCCCTCTCATGTAAATTCTGGTCCCACCACTGGCCAAGAGGCCCCACCCCTCTACCTGCTCCTCCTAGGTAGGTGCTGGCCTCCCCTTGTCATACCCCTGCTCCTCCTCAGGTAACTGCCAGCCCCACCTCCTTCTCTCCCCCCACCCAAGACCACACCCCTGGCCAGTTCGGAGGCCAGAAGCCAAAGCCGGGCAGTGCAGGGCAGCTGCTATGCTGGCTAGTGCCATGGTCTGGGTGGCCACAGCACTCCCCCATCTCCTCCTCCTGCTGCGTCTGCTGGTGCCTGGAGCTGTGGATGCATCTGAGCTCCAGGCTGCTCTTCGACTGCTTGCAGCCAGTATGAGCTGCCCAGGCAGGGGGACCCAGCTCCAGGGCCATCAGAGCCCTTGGGGAGTAGTAACCACAAGGTGTAGGGCCCAGAAGCCCAGGCCGGAGTGAGACAGTCTTGGCTGCTGTGGGAAGCCCTGGACCCTCCACCTGCCCTGGGCAGTGCACCCCGGCAGGGACACAGGCTGGGGGCTGCTCTCAGGGACCTTGGCCTCCCTCTGCCCCTCAGCTACTGAAGTGAAAGGACCCCCCCTTCTCAGCAGGCCCTGCCTGGCCATGGGACAGGTGGCAGCTGCCTGGCTACGGTGGGGTGGGTCCCTAGCTTTTCACCCCGCATCACAAATCCGCCTTGAACCTGATCTCTCACTAGGAGCAGCAATGGCCCAATGGCTTGAGCACAGGGACAGAAACAGCCTGGGTGCTGTGCCTAGCTCTCCTATTATTTGCTCGTGACCTTCTGATTACTCGATTTTAATCAAAGTGGATGCTGATTCGGAGTGACCCTGTTTTTTGATGATCACAGAGCCTGATTTTAGAGGTGCTAAATCACCTATAAATGTCACTTTTGGAAGCTGCTGCTGTTCAGTGCAGTGTCTCTGGAAATCAGGCATAAAGTGTCCCAAGTTAGGCATCCAAAATCACTGACCACTCATTAAAGTTTTGCTCTGAAACTCCAGCTCAGTTATCCCATCTATAAAAGGGGAATAATGCTTGAAACTTCTGTCAAGACCTGTGACATCTACTGATGAAAAGTTCTATTTAAGTGCAAGTAATAGTATCATAACTAGGATCCATACACGAAGTAGTTCTTTTTTGAACCATCTTCCAAGGGTCCAGGAAAAAAATAATTTGCCTATTACAGGTGATAGTAGGTATTAGTTAAATTGTTTTCAAACATGCCTATATAGTAGACTACTTATCAGAGGGCCTCTTACAAACACTTCCCATCCCAGACTCCCTTTCCAGATCTCTCACCTCCCATTTCCTACAGAAACTTAGTAATGTTTGGTTACCTGAAGAAGTAATGTAAAGGCATTGTTAAAGATACAGGACAAAAATAAGCTTGCTTTAGTTCTGTAGGTGGGTATGCATGGTTTCTTCCTATCTGCTCTTTAATTTTAAAATGTTTCTAGCCTTTACAGTTATGAAGAGTGTTCTGAACATAAACGTGATGCAGTGGTGTCATGCTGGGTTTGCAGAAAGCTCCACTGCCCCAGCTGCTGCTCAGAACTTTCCCAAGCAGCTGCACAGTGAAACTTGGGAGATTCTGGCTACTGTCACTGATGCTGTATAGAACTCTGTGGGCAGTAATGAAAATGAGCTGCAAGGGAAAGCTATGTGAAACCCTAGCTTTGTATTTGTTAGTACCATATCTTTCCCCACAAACCACCTTAATCTCTCCACGTCATTTTGTGGTCTTGAATCAGTCTTCTTGTGTGTTAGAAAACACGAACTCTTCTTTGAAAATCGTCCATCGGGATCCCCATTCTGAGAATAGTACACTCCCAGAAAGCTCTAGTAAGCAGCAGCTATGGAGGGTGACTAGCGCTTGTTAATCTGCTAAGAAAAAGGATTCACACAGATAATTGTAGGAAGAAAAATAACTTACTCATATGGATCAACCCTCTTTGATTACCTTCCCCATTTTTTAAGTCTCCAGTTAAGGATTGAAGAACTAATGGAGTGAACCTAAACACAAATCAGACCCCTCTTGCTCTCAAAACCAGAGTGAGGGAGAAGGATTGAGAAAGCACAGGGACATAACCAGGGTGGAGTGAGCAGGGCAGCCACCCAGGACGCAAAGCCACAGGGCACAAAAATGACAAAAATGGTAGGAGGTTTGTCGTGGAACCGATACACTCCGTCACCCTTTGGAAATGGGGCAGATGTGCGTTACAGCCCCACCTTTGTGTCAGTAGTACAGCCCTAGCTATCGGGGCAGTGCAGCCTAGTGGCCAGAGGCAGTAGTGCTGGTGAGCTGGGCCACCACCCTGGGAGGGGGCGGTGGCCAGGATAGGAGGACCCAGGCCTGCCCTCTCCACCGGGCAACTTGCCGGGGATCTTACCGAAACACAACCAGCCTGTCTATGGTTCTACAACTGCTTCCCTGCAATGTTTCCCTGGGTCGCTTCCTACCCGTTTCTCTGCAGTTCACTGTCTCCTGGTCTCCACAGTCTCTCCCATCTCTGCGGGATCCCGAGCCTGTGTGTCGGGGTCTGTCTACGTCTAGCTGGCCTACGCTTCCTGGAGTGCAGGCAGTCCTCCCCCAGGAGTCAGCAGTGCACCTCCTTCCTCATCAGCAGTCAGCCCCAAATGAGCTGCTCTGCTGCCTTTTATATCCTGCCTCCGGCTGGAGCACTGCCAGCAGAGCCACGGAGGCGTGGCCTCCTCGGCCTAGAGAGGAGGACTAATCTCTGCTGCATCAATGCAGGGCTGATGCACTCAGTCACAAACCCTCCTCAAGTTGGATCTGGGAGCTGTCTTCCTTTCCCTTCTTCCCCTCCCTTCCAGGAGAAGTCATCTGCATTTGCACTGGCTTTCCCTGGCTGGTACAGCACATGGAAGGCATAAGTTGGAGGGAGAGGTACTACCCCATGATTCGCGCTTTGGTTTCCTTCATACTATGGATCCATCGGAGGGACACATGGTCAGTTACCAAAATAAAGGGGTTCTCTAAGAGGTAATACCTTAAAGTGTTGACCGCACACTTAACGGCGAGGGCCTCTTGTTCTATCGTGGAGTAGTGGGTCTCCCGGGGTAACAACTTGCGGCTGAGGTACAGGATTGGGTGCTCCTCCCCCTCTAGTCCTTGTGACAGCACTGCTCCCAGTCCTACCTCCGAAGGATGAAGGGTTTGGGGAAGTCAGCCAGGGACACCACCAGCTCTCGTAGGGCTTGGAAGGCGGCCTCACAGTCCTCTGACCACTGGACTTTCCGTGATTGGGAGTTTTTTTGGCAAGTCGATCAGTGGAGTGGCGAGCGTGGTGAAGTTGAGCACAAATGGTGGTAGTATGCAGCCAGCCCTAAGAATTGCCCTACTTGTCCCTTTATCGTGGGGATGGGGTAGCCCAGTAAGGCCTGCACCTTTCTTATTAAGAGTCATAGCTTTTCCTTACCCACAGTGTAGCCCAATTAAGTCACCTCCCTCTGGCCTAAATGACACTTGGCCAGGTTCGCGGTGAGGCCTATGACTCCCAGGGCTTGCAGTGCACTGATGAGATGTTGGAGATATTCCTTCCAGCTCATGCTATAGACACCAAATCGTCGATGTACACAGCGGCATACAAATTATGGAGGCTCAGCATTTGGTTCATAAGCCGTTGGAAGGTGGCTGCGGTCCCATGCAACCCAAAAGGCATCACGGTGGACTAGCATAGGCCAAATGGTGTAGGAAAGGCCATCTTCTCTCTGGAGGCTGGTGTCAAAGGGATCTACCAATATCCCTTGGTTAGGTCTAACGTAAAGATAAATTCTGCCTTTCCCAGCCACTTGGGCATATCTCCAACCGGAGAAGGGGTAAGCGTCAAACCAAGAGATTGATTTCAGGAAGGTGAATGCTATGCATAATCGGGCTTGGGGACCAAGACTCTGGGGCTTCGCCACTCACTTCTGGACTCCTCCACCACTCCCAGGGCTAACATTTTCAGTTCCTTCTGCACAACCATCCACATCTTCTTGGGGAGCGGACGGTGTTCTCTCTCTCTTTCTGGCCAGGGGTGGTGGCGATGTGATGGCTTGTCCCATTCATTCTCCCTGGCCAGGCTGACAAAATGGTGGGGAAGGCTGATATTAGCTGTTGTATCTGATCCTGCTGTTTGGGGTTGAGCTACTGGATGATTGCCACCGGCCCTGGTTCAGAGGGTCTGTCGGCCAGCGGCTCCAACTCGGGTTCCAGGGGGGGATACAGTGCAATCATCAGGCTTTCCGGATCCTTCCAGGCCTTGAGGAGGTTCATAGAATCATAGAATCTCAGGGTTGGAAGGGACCTCAAGAGGTCATCTAGTCCAACCCCCCTGCTCAAAGCAGGACCAAACCCAACTAAATCATCCCTTCCAGGGCTTTGTCAAGCCTGACTTTAAAAACCTCTAAGGAAGGAGATTCCACTACCTCCCTAGGTAACCCATTCCAGTTCTTCACCACCATTCTTCTCTTCTGCAGACTAAACAATCCCAGTTCCCTCAGCCTCTCCTCATAAGTTATGTGCTCCAGCCCCCTAATCATTTTTGTTGCCCTCCGCTGGACTCTCTCCAATTTATCCACATCCTTCTTGTAGTGTGGGGCCCAAAACTGGACACAGTACTCCAAATGAGGCCTCACCAGTGCTGAGTAGAGGGGAATGATCACATTCCTTGATCTGCTGGAAATGCCCCTACTTATACAACCCAAAATGCCATTA
The DNA here is from genome assembly GCF_020497125.1 of Mauremys mutica. NCBI lineage: Eukaryota > Metazoa > Chordata > Testudines > Geoemydidae > Mauremys > Mauremys mutica. Next base: position 4,998,451 of record NC_059081.1, on the reverse strand, counting down.
GCCTTCTTGGCAACAAGGGCACACTGTTGACTCATATTCAGCTTTTCGTCCACCGTAACCCCTAGGTCCTTTTCTGCAGAACTGCTGCCCAGCCATTCGGTCCCTAGTCTGTAGCAGTGCATGGGATTCTTCCGTCCTAAGTGCAGGACTCTGCACTTGTCCTTGTTGAACCTCATCATATTTCTTGTTGAACCTCATCATACTGGTAGACCTGTGTGTCCCCAGTAGCCATATCTCACAGTCGACAGGCCCAACCCGTCTGGTTACCTTGAAGGGGCCCTGACACTGGGCCAGCAGCTTAGACTCTGAGGAGGGTAATAACAACAGGACTTGATCTCCAGGCTCAGAGGTCCTCATCTTCGTTCCCCTGTTGTATTGGTTCTCTTGGGCGCGTTGGGCCCACAACAGGTTCTACCGTGCCCCGGTACCCAGGATAGGGGAACCTGGGCCCGCCCTCTCCACCAGGTCCCAACCACCAGCAGCTCATCAGGGATCCTACCGAAACACGCCAAGCCCATCTATGGTTCTACAACTGCTTCCCTACAACATTTCCCTGGGTTGCTTCCTACTGGATTCTCTGCAGTTTGCCGTCTCTGGGTCTCCACGGTCTCTCCCCTCTCTGCGACATCCCAAGTCTGTGTGTCGGGGTCCATCTGCGTCTCGCTGGCCTACGCTTCCTGGAGTGCAGGCAGTCCTACCCCAAGAGTCAGTAGTGCACCTCCTTCCTCATCAGTGGTCAGCCCTAACTGAGCTGCTCTGCTGCCTTTTATATCCTCTCTCCAGCTGGAGCATACCCAGCAGAGCCGCAAGAGTGTGCCCTCTTCAGCCCAGAGAGAAGGATTAACCTCTGCTGCACCAGTATGGGGCTGATACACCTCATCACAGCGTGCAAACATGCTTACTTGCCCTGGGTGCTAAAATGTCTAGCTATGGCTCTGATGCAATCCATAATTTTTAGTGTCCAGCAAAGTTATGAATTATCGATATGCTAAGGGACTTGAACTTCTGCCCTCACCACAAAACCTAATACGATGCAAACATGTGGAGAACTAAAAGAGTTTTCCCACCAACTCCACCTCAAAGAATACTTTCACAACAATGATGACACTCTACTCACAGTTGCCATGCCCCCACGGATATCATAAGAAAAAAAAATCTAACTGAACACCACAGAGCGGATAAAACCACGCTCTTGATTATTACATTGATTGCTTCAGAAAAAAAACCTGACTGAAATCCTTAATAAACATCACATCAACAACAATCTTTCCAACTCCAAGAGGACAGCTACACAGGCCCTGAAATCTAACCACCAGACAAAAGAGAGCACCACTGTAGTCCTCAACTATGACAACTACATTAATGAGGCCAACCAACAAGTCTCCAACACCACCTTCTACAAAGAACTAAAGGTGACTTCAGACCACAATTTCGCCAGGAATTTAAGGATATCAAATCCTTCCCCAACCCACTCCAAGAGAAACTCTACAAACTCATTTCCCACAAACCTGCTCTGGGGAACTTTTACATGCTTCCTAAGATACACAAACAGGCAGACCCATCAGATCTAACCACAGCACTTTTACTGAAGGAATATCTGGACTGTTAGAAACCATCATCAAACCTCTCATCACTCAAAGGTCCAGCTCCCCCAAGACACAACCGACTTCCTCCATAAACTCCACAACATTAACAACCGTTGTCAGAATACCATTCTTGCCACTATGTACATGTCAGCTCCCTATACATTATGCACTATAAGATTTCTAGATACTTGAACAGTCATTATCTCTAAAACAAATTTCCTTTCGCACTTTCATTTAGTGTCAGAGGGGTAGCCGTGTTAGTCTGGATCTGTAAAAGCAGCGAAATGTCCTGTGGCACCTTGTAGACTAACAGACATATAGGAGCATGAGCTTTCGTGGGTGAATACCCACTTCGTCAGATGCATTTCTCAAACAAGAAATCTCTCAAACAAGCTGAGACAAACCCTATTAAAAAAGTGGATATTTTCTTCACAGTAGCCCTCCATTAATGTCACATAAACCAAAGACGCAAAGAATTTCATGAGACAAACAGGATATACATATTTTCTCCAAATATAAGTCGATTTGTAAAATACCAGCTTGTCATTCTGCTTTATGAAAACCTAGATGGCCCTTTTACTCTGTATTTAGTGACACTAACAACTGACATTACCAGTTTGTTTCAATATGTCCCATGTCCTGGTTGTTACTGAAACAAATGTCTGGGGGGGAAACCAAGTATTAGTTACAAGATGTTCACATTTTTAAATACTGTGTGTGTGTGTCTGTGTGAAGACAGAGAAAGAGAAAAAAAACCTGAACTCCTGTAAGAAACAGTGTATATCAATTTCCCATATTTCTTACTATGTTGCTGTTAACGAGGGAGATTTTTTTTAAGTCTCAGAGAAAAATTCTATCAAAAATTTCATCATTGCAATGTAGCGACCAGTGTCTTTCCTAACAACTTCTTCATTTTCTCCCCCCTCTAATAAAATTAATGAATCACAGAATTTTCTGCTACTTTCCCACCCTTTTCTAACAAGTGCTGCTCCACAAGAGAATCCAAGATGTTTTGCAAGACAAGTATGTAGACATTCATCTTACAAATACTAATCTTTTGCCACATATGTAGCAGTGAATTTCTGAAGGCCTCTTGTACTCAGCAAAATACTGCATTGTTTTAAAGAGAATCTCACAATTTAGGGCTATTTGTGTACAGTATACCATACGCTCCCCTTCTTCCAAAGATGCAAGACAGACTTCCCTTATCCTCTTCAACATTCCCCACAAAATGAGCTTTGATGATACAATATCCATAATTGCTTACCATCTTTCAGGCTTTGATCTTTAAAACCAACAATTTTGTAGAAAACCTTTAAAAATTTGTTTGTCGAGAAAAAGAAAAAGCTAAGGAACTACCTTACATATATTGCAATGCACTTCGCAACTGAGAGGGGAAAAAAGAACCTGATGTTCTCTCTTTTCCGACAAAAATACCTGGTGATTGCCAACCAACATAATCAGCTACAGTGCTGCCACCATCATAGAACACTTAAAGGAAGGAGACTACGTATCTCAATGATAAGCTTTTGACAGTATGCTAAGTGACATAATTAAATATAATTTATTTATTTTTTATAAAAACACCCAATTCCATCAAGGCTCTACAATTATAATGTAAAACTGCTATTATCTCCAATTAACACACACAAAAGCCGCAAACAACTAATGTATTGTGCTATTTCATTTAAACAGCTTTGTTACTTGGGCCTGGGTAGCCCTGTTACTGTTGGTTTGTTTGTTTGTATGTGGTAATTCACAAGATACTGGTCACTTTCCAGGCATTCAGGAAGGAGCAGCTCTGCTGTGAGGAACTCAGCTCATCAAGACCTCCCGCACCACCTGACCCCAACAAGCAATCCCCCCAACTGATGTCTCCAGACTCTCTACTCCTCATTGTCTTCCGCACCCACCTCGACTGCTCAGTGTGGTCCCCCCCAAACCCACCACTACAACTCAGCAGCTCAGGGGCTCCCCCCACCTCGGCAGCTCACGCTCCCCCGCCACACACACTCAGTGTCCCCCCCTCCCCTACCAGCTCAGGCTCTTCCCCCCGCCCCCGACAACTCAGGCTCCCCTCCTGGACAGCTCAGAACCCCCTCCAGCAGCTCAGGGTCCCCTCCCCCACACTCAGGGTCCCCCCGCCCCAGGCAAGCCCCCTCCCGACCTCGGCACCCCCGGCCGTCGCCTCCCCCACACCTACCTGGGTCCCAGCCGAGCCCCGAGTGGGGGTGAGGAAGCCGCTGGTGCCCGAGCCCAGGGAGCCCCCCCACAGCTCCCTGCCCCGCTGCAGGCCCGGGGGACGCGGGGGGGGGAGCAGCCAGGTTTCCGGGCACGGGGGGGGGGGAGGTCGCAGGCAGGACCCTGCAGCCCGCCTGCGCCAGCCCCCCGGCGCTGCGGGACTGGGGGCCTATCGGCGGGGGCGACGGGAGACGAGGCCGGAGCAGGAGACACCCGGGGAAGGCGGGCGGGAGAGAGGCCGGAGCGGGGGGGGAGCCGAAGATGGGGAGCGAGTTGCCGAAGGGGGGGGGCGCCCGCCACCCTCACGCGGATCGAGGGCAGAAGGGGGGGGGCGACCCTTCAACGTGAGGCGCCCGCGACCGCCGCTACCGTCCCCGCTGAAAGCTCCACCTCCTCCACCCAGAAACTCGTGACGTAAACCGCAGGGGCCGTCAAAGCCAGCGCCGACGGGGCGGGGAGAGCTTGAGGAGAACGTCATCCCGCCAGACAAGAGCCGTCGACGCACGCGAGCACGCACAGGACGCCTGCCCGCGCGCTCATCACAGCGCGACCTGAGGACGCTAGAGGAGAGGTAACGCGGCCCCCGGGGGCGCATGCGCAGTGGGAAAGCCACCCGTTGTTCCGATTCCGGCGCATGCGCCTGAAGAGCGGCGCGGCGGGCTTCTCTCGTCGCTTCTTCATATGCAGGGTAGTTGAAAGAACCCGTCTTCGCAGCATCTCGCTGTGCGCATGCGCAAGTGGACTACCTCTGAGGAGGCAGAATGATGCGCTGTGACGCTTGTGGGGGCCGAGCTCTCTCCAGCTGCCCCTGGGCCATCATTGGCCTTAGCCTACTGCTGCCAAACCTCGTGCCCCTGCCCCTAGAACTATCGGGGAATCTCCACGAGCTGTATAGGAGCTCTGACACACAGTGGGGCAAGGCTGCTGCCAGGCACTAGCACTTAGTTGGCATCAGGTTTGGGGGAGGGAGGTGTTCCCCCAAATTGCAGAGACACTCCACAGTGTCAAGTATCAGAGGGGTAGCCGTGTTAGCCTGGATTTGTAAAAGCAGCAAAGAATCCTGTGGCACCTTATAGACTAACAGATGTTTTGCAGCATGAGCTTTCGTGGGTGAATACCCACTTCATTGGATGCAAGTGAGGGGGAGAATAGGAACGTCAGGCTGGAGGAAGAATTCATTCACCTCTGTTTCTCCAGGGTTGTAGGCACTGTTTGCTGGCTGTGCACCATCCTATCTGCCCCCTTCTGTGCCACTGGCTGAGGGGTGCATTGTAATTAGGCTTGGATGGAGGAGATTTTTAAAGGTAAACATCAATTCCACCATACACACATGCTCCAAATGATAAACAAATATTTCCATTGGTAATTTAAATTTACAGCTAGGCAAAATAACTAAAATGCTGCATGAGGACTTATTAGAGTCAAACTCTACTGATTTAGGCTTTTGAATGAGGCTTGTTCCAAATTGACTAGCAAATGAATAGTAAAAACAGGTATGGTTTGTTGATTTAAGAATATTTACTTTGTATATTTTGACATGATGTTAATTTATGTTTTAACAGTTTATAAAGCTTTAATTTTTTGACTCCCAGCAGTTACCGTCGTTAAATTATCTGACCTCCCCAATTTCCCTCAGCTCTGAAAATCTAAATCTATCAAAATTAGAAAATGCTTAAAGCCCATAATGTCATGCAGCTATGAACATTTAAATAGATAAAAGTTTAAAAGAAATGCTTCACCGTTGATACCCATCAAAATTAAAGTTAATTTTTGTTGCCAACCCTAAGCATAATGTAACAAAGAGGCTCAAAGAAGGGAGCTTGTAGGGGGAGCAATTTTTCACCACTAAGTGAGACGGTTGCCAATCACACTGACCAGTACTGTCTCATGGGTGAAGTCCACCTTGATTGCACTGGCCTTGTTAGCACTACACAAGTAATCAACTATTAAGAATAGGCCACTTCCACCTTAATTGAATTGGCCTCGTTAGCACTGACCCCCCAATTGGTAAGGCAACTCCGATCTTTTCATATATATACTGCTTACTGTATTTTTCACTCCATGCATCTGATGAAGTGGGTTTTAGCCCACGAAAGCTTATGCCCAAATAAATTTGTTAGTCTCTAAGGTGTCGCAAGGACTCCTCGTTGTTTTTGCTGATACAGACTAATTGTTTCTTTATACTCCCTATTTCATGACTTGGAGTGTAAGCTCTTTGCAGCAGGGACAGTCTTTTTGTTCTGTTTGTACAGTGCTTAATACAACAGGGTCCTGATCCATGACTGTGGCTCCCAGGAGCCACAATAATACAAACAATAAAAATTAATAAATGCAAACGCCCCCAAATGCAAGGCAGAGTGCACAGAATCTTCCACACAGAGAGCCAGCCAACTTTTCACATTGCTCCTTCACTGTATTTTCTGTATATCTCACAAAGAGATCATTACCAATATAGCTGTACTATCAGACAATACAGGTTTCCCAGTAGAAAAAGAAGGTGATTCAGGTTTAAAGCCATATATTTAAGCAGTAATACCAGTCTATTACACACATCTCACTTTCTTCTTTCAGGCTGGGGGACAGATGTCATTTTGGTCAAGAGTAGCATTTAGTGAGCTAAGAGGTCAACCATCTCTATCCTCTGATGACCAAGAGGCAAATTCAGTTACAGGCAACCTAAGGCCAACAGCAATTTGTTTCTGGACTCCTTGTGTCAAATTGTGCTATCTCGAGAGAGAGAAGATTGTGACAACTGCACATGAAATTACGGGAAGTTTTCAATGACCTCCGAGCAGTGACTTCCTCAAAACCTGTTGTTGAGATTACAAGGCTTCAGCTGGTTATTGCATCATTATTTTGGTGTTTATGTACTGTGTCCCCTGGTGCTTCTGACTTTGCTATAGATTTTTGAAAAGGAGATTAGTTTGTCAGCTCATTGCAGAAGAAAAGTTTTAGAGCAATACTGAACTTTACCTTCTGAAGAGATCTGAGTTATCTAAATTAACTGTTCAGTATGCAGGCCAAGATCCATGAAGGGGGAAAGGTGTAATGATGCTGAGTCTTGCAGCACCTACCTTTTAGGCACTTAGAAAAATCACAGGAACAACAAACACTTCAATACACAAAGCCTAAACTAGGTGCCAAACATGCGGCTCTTTTACAGTTTAAGTGCAGCTCACAGAGCGCCCCCCCCCCCCTACATCCTCCATTCTCTGACTACCAGATTGGACAGGGTGAAGCTCGGGGCTTCTGCCCCGCGGCTGAGTGGTGGGACTAGGGCAGAAGTGGGCAAACTACGGCCTGCAGGCCACATCTGGCATGCAGACCCATCCTGCCCGTCCCTTGAGCTCCCGGGCGGGGAGGCTTGCCCGCTTCCCTGCTGTCCCCCTCCTGCTGGGCAGCGCGGCTGCGAGACTCCAGCCTGCCCCAGTGCTCTACACTGCGTGGCGGCATGGCTGGCTCCAGCCAGGCAGTGCAGCTGCCAGTCCTGGTGCTCTGAGCGGCATGGTAAGGAGGCGGGGAGCGAGGGGAGGTGGGGTGGATAAGGGGAAGGGGGTTCTGGGGGGCAGTCAGGGAACAGGGAGTAATTGGATGGGGCGGAGGTTCGGGGGGGTGTCAATCAGGGGACGGGGGGGTTGGATAGGCGTAGGAGTCTCGGGTGGGGCTGTCAGGGGGCAGGGGTGTGGATAGAGGTCGACGCAATCAGGGAACAGGGAGAAGCGGGGGTTGGATGGGGATGGGTCCTGGGGGGCAGCTAGGGGTGGGGGGTCCCGGGAGGGGGCGGTCAGGGGGCAAGGAGGAGGGGGTGTTGGATGGGTCGTGGGTTCTGAGGGGGGAAGGCTGTTTGGGGAGGCACAGCCTTCCCTATCCGGCCCTCCATACAGTTTCGGAAACCCCGATGTGGTCCTCAGACCAAAAAGTTTGCCCATCCCTGGACTAGGGGCTTCTGCCCTGTGGTGGGGTTTTTCTCCTGAAGGGAGGAGGTCTAAAGGCTTTAGCCCCAGGGGGGCAGGGGAGTTGGGGCACACCCCAGCAGATGCCACCCTGTGGAGCAGTTTGTGTGTGTCTTGCGGCTCTTGAACTTCTGAAGATTATTGCATGCGACTCAGAGGGTCAGTAAGTTTGGCCACTCCTGTTCTATACAACGAAGGGGGAGAGAGAGGTGCCTTAGACTGTGATCCACAAAGGCAGCAAGCTACCCAGGGAGCTGCCTAAGCTAGCCAAGGGGAGACACTGACCAGAGGGATGTGTGCTAAGCCCTGCCCTTTTCTCAGAGGTAGGTGCCAAAGTCCAGCTGTGGGGAGGTGCCTAACACTGCTAGCAATCCATGAACTGGCAGAAGACAAGAGATTTGGCCACCTCAGTTGTGTTCGGGGCCGGAAACAAAATGGCAGGGGAGGGAAGAGGAGGATCTCCCTTATAACCTTTAGCCTCTAGTGGATAGGGTACTCAGCCTGAATGTGGGAGACCTCCTAATTAAGTCCCCCTTCCTCCTGAGAGGGAGAAGGGATTTGAACAGGGATGTGCTACCTGTCAGGCTAACAACTAGGCTCTGGAATATTCTGATGTGGGTCTCCCTCAGTCTTGCTGATTGAAGTTGATCCACTTTAATTAATTAATATTAATTGGGCCATTATAAAAGTTATAATGACTATATGGCCTAGTGGTTAGGGCACTCACATGCACGTTCAAATTCCTTCATCCCCCTGGCCATTTTGTGTGAGCTCACTTAAGGGGCCCGCTCCAGTTAGCAGCCTCTGACCACACCTACCGGATCGGGCCTCCATACATAACTTAGGTGGGTAGGCACCTGATTCCCGGTTTGGGAATCATCCTGGGGCTTAGGCAAGAGATGGGCACTTGGATGCCAGTCATGAGGCAGTACTGCGCATGCTCAGGCAGGAGCAGTGTCTAGAATGAAGCTGCAGTGTGCATGCCCAGAGGCAAAAACTCAGTCGCCGAGTTTTAGGCACCTACAGGGTTTGTTGGTAGCCAAGCAGGAATTTTATGAATCGCAGTGATGCCTAAAAATGGGACTTCAGTGCATAAGTACCTTTGTGGATTGCACGCATCCTTAGATACTATCATGATAGCCATTGTAGAAATCCATATTTATTTTTCATAAACATTTATGTTACTATAACTCCCACGTGGGGCTCTATTGTACTGGGCATTGTATACGCAGATGAGAGACAATTCCTGCCCCAGAGCATTTACAATCTAAAAGACAGGAGGAGACAAAGGATTGAGCAGGGATGGGACAAACAACATATGCACGAACACAAACAACTTTTTTAGTTACATGTGTTATTGTTTCAGTGGGGTTTCCTCATATAAGGGCTACTTGCATGTCTAAGAGGATTACAGGATAAGACCATCTTATTTTTATGTGCTTTGAGATCCTTCAAAGGCAAATGCTGTTGTGAAAGATAATTGAAATAGTTAATACGAATGTCTCTTTAAAAGTGCCAAATAAGTATACAACTGATGAGCATCCAAATGAGAGGCATGAAGCTCTGAATCACACTAATGAATAAGCATCCCATTTAACACTATTTTGTCAGGACCCTGAGAATTAAAGAACAGAGGGTGCACAAGGGTTCTGCCAAGTCAGGCGGCTTCATCCCACAGCAGGCAAAGCGTTGCCAGGCATGTTCCTAGCATGCTGAGATGATGACGATCATTGATCAAAGCTCTGTTCAGAACTCTTAACTAGTCAGTAAGCAAGGTGACCTTTTGCACTAAGTGACAGGAGAAGAGCCAAGAGAAATGCTGACTTGGTGTGATGCTTCTGCACCGTCTCGTACAGTGTTTCTCAGCAACCGCTAGCAGATCAATGAGCCACAGCTGCCTACTGTGCTTTGAAAACACATCCAACATTCCCCCTTTTATTCCTGTTCCAGCCCACAGCCGTTTGTCAGTTTTAAACGTCTTTAGAAAGGAATTTCACTGAAGAGGAAATAATAGCTGGAGGGTGGGGTATTGAAGGTCACTTCTACCATCTTAGAAGAACTCTAGCAAGGTTGGAGAGAGCTCATCATTTCACCTTTTCCCCCTTTATATCTGGCTCAAATCATGCAAACCCTCCAAGCATACAGCAGGTGCCAGTTTTGCTTGTCAGAAGAAATAATCCCAGGAGCTCAGAGTCTGTGGTGCTGGGAGTGGTATAAATACCCAGAACACATCTAGCTCTTTAAAAAAAAAAAAAAAAAAGAGAGAGAGAGAGAACACATCGCCAGCATGGGCTAGCACTTTCAGAATGACTTCACCTATGCCCCAGCAAGCTGGGTCTATTCCAAGATCTCTGCATTAGGTGTGATTATTATTTATTAAACAACTTGTTAGCACAGACTAAGTCTCCTGGACTTCCTCCCTTCAGTGCAACTTCCTGATCTTTGATATGGGGAGCCCCTGATTCAACCCAGGGGTGGCTCATCCTGTAATCAGGGCTGGCTTAGCCACAGGCTCTCCAGCCCCCAGGCAAGCCACCCTATTACAGGTGTATTGACAGGAGTGTCATATCTAAGACACAGGAAGTAATTGTCCAGCTCTATTCAGCGCTGGGGTGGCCCCAGCTGGAGTGATGTGTCCACTTCTGGGCACCAAACTTTCAGAAAGATGTGGAGAAAGTGGACAGGGTCCAGAGGAGAGCAACAAAAATGATAGAAGATTTAGACAATCTGACCTATGAGGAAAGGTTAAAGAACGGGCCATGTTTAGTCCTGAGAAAAGAAGGCTGAGGGAGGACCTGATAGCAGTCTTCAGATATGTGAAGGGCTGTTATAAAGAGGACAGTGATCAGTTGTTCTCCATATCCCTTGAAGATAGCGCAAGAAGTCGTCTTAGCGTATGCGCAACGTGTCTCAGATGGCACATGACCAAGCTTCATCACCAAATTTTAGTCTGCTGGTGGGATCATTCGCTTCCCCAGCCCAGGCCGGGTTCTGATGGGGAGTGCGACGTGAACGCTGATCCATGCCCCCACGGACAAGGAGTAATGGGCTTAATCTGCAACAAGGGAAATTAGGGTTAGATATTAGGAAAAAACTTTCTAATTACAATGATATTTAAGCACTGGAATAGGCTTCCAAGGAGGATTGTAGAATCCTCATCAGTGGAGGTTTTAAATAAAAGGTTAGACAAACACCTGTTAGGGATGGTCCAGGTATACTTGGTCCTGCCTCTGTACAGGGGACTGAACTAGATGACCTTTTGAGGTCTCTTCCATCCCTACATTTCTTTGATTCTGAGCTGGTGCAGTGGACTGGAAAGTCTGCTGAAGCTTTGAATTCTTTGAATGTGAAAATGAATAAAACAATGGACACAGGGCAGCCTGTTATTTAGGTATTAAATTCAACACCTGCAGAGGCATAGGAAGCATTAGGTTAGGGGATTGTAGAATAAGTACTAGCCGTTTCTACAAAAGTAACTGGCAGTGAAATAGTCAGTTTGGCATAAACAGGAGTGGCAGAAGCTGGAGGGGGTGGGGAGGGTTGCCCCTGTGTAAACTCATGCGCACAGGGGTGGGGCTGGAGGCAATAGCAGGACCTGGCAGGGTGTTAAGTTGCTGCCACGGAGCCCAGGATTTGGCCACGGAGCAGGTAAGAACAGCTGGGATCCCCCTTTCCAGCCTGGAGCTGGTTGCCCATCCCTGCCCCACCAGGTCTCTGTAGCTCCCCTCTCTCCTCCTCTCTCTCTGTCCCCCAATTCACAGTGTTTCCTTGCACCAGTTGGTTTCCATTCATGTGGGAGTCTGTGTTGAGATCAGGAGTATGTGACCCTGCCACAGCTAGCACTTCCTTCTGATTCTGGAGGAAACAAACTGCTGATTGGTGATTTCTCGGATCTCTTCATTGGTACTGAAGTCTGTCCAATCAATTCCTGGAATCTTTCATGGGAACTTAGTTTCGTTTTGGTAGAGCGCCAGCTCTCACAGTGGTATGTTAGCACTGAGATTACATTGGAATGGAAAATTCTCAGTTTTGTTCTGATGCTATCCACAACCTCGCCTGCTGCACTTTGTTGTAGCTGCCAGTCCCAAGCCTGGATGAAATGGGGAAGGCTGAGTGCCGAGTAAACCAGCTAGCCTTTTATAAAAAGATTCACTGGCTTCAGAAATTGAACCAGGCTACGATTCTGGTAAAGATGGTTGCTCAGCATAGAGCACTGCTGACCCCTTGTGCTGCATGAAGGTTCCTGGTGAAAACCAGTCAGTGGAAGCCAGAATCCTATAAAGTTTGATTCTGGCAACAAGAAAACACTTGGAAGTGTTTGTGTCTGGCCTCTACTGCATTGTTCTTCATCTCCCACCACAGGACACATGTATTTCTGAGACAGTCTGTACCCTGTGTTCACCCCTTTTTCAAGTCTATGATAAATTTTGTACAAATCATGCCTTGTAAGGTATCATTTGAAAACTCATAATTTGCTGATCATTATTGTTCTGATAAAATATGTGGGGCAACATTGTATGTAAAGTTATAAGATTCTACTGCATAATGTTACTAAGACATATGCCAAATCTGGGGAAGCAGCCACAAACCAGTTCCTCAAAGACAAAAAACAAACTGATGTCTCAGGCAGGTGTCGACAAAATAAAATGGACCATTACCTGCTTAAGTGACCATTCTTTGGCAGGAAAAAAGGTGCGATCAATAAATTCACATCTTGGCAAAGCAACAGCTGGAGATTCCTGTATCCACAGACCTTCCCTCCTGAACCCCAGCTGGAGAGGATTCTCAAAAAAAGAGGAAAAAGTGTAAGAATGGGGAACAGATACCAAGTTATTCCTCCTTTTCTCTCAATCCACAGAAGACACACCCGAGGAACAAAGACGCAGCTTTGGACTGACTGAGGGAGGGATCCTGTCTGAAGGGAATTCAGCCAGTAAGACGGCCGCCTGAAGCATGCGGTGAGAGCGACTTTTGCTTTGGATTCATTTAGGCTTGTTAAGTTTAGCTGCATTTTACCTTTTATTTCTTTGTAACCAATTCTGACTTTATGCCCCATTACTTGTAATCACTTAAAGTCTCTCTTTCTATAGTTAATAAATTTATTTTATCTAAACCAGTGCTTGGATTGAAGTGTTGGGGAAACTCCATTTGAGACAATAGAAAATGATATGCACAAATCCTGTTAATAAAACTATCGACTTTATATGAGCTTGTGACTTTACATGTGTTGTCCAAGAGAAACTGGGCTGTACAAGACGCACATGTCTGGGGGAAAGTCTAGGACTGGAGTTTTGCTAGTGGTGCTCTGCAGTGTAATTCAGGAGTGGCTGGCCATAGCACTCATATTGTTAAGCTTGGCCAGGGACTTTCATAGGTTTACACCCCTGCATCCCACATCTATCATCAGGTGCTTTTACCCCAACAGAGGACCGACAGAACATAAGGTGCAAAACAGATAAAGTTTATTAACAAGGTAAAAACTAAACAAGGTGGGACTCAGGACACCCAATTTAAACAGATAGACATAGAACAATCCCTCGCCTGTTAACTCCCCAACCAGGGCTTGAAGTCCAGGGCCAAAAATATTTACAAGAGGTGGGAATAAGACATGACACGCTGACACAGTACCATCTCTTGTTGACAGGTAGGGCACGTCTCAGCAGCAGAACAGGAGGACTGGCCACACAGATGGAGAACCAGATCCTGGAACTGGGCATGCAAGGACTTCTTCAGGTAAGTAGCTCTTCTTCCTGGTCTTCTCCCCAGCGCTGTCCCTGGGTGAGCTGAAGGTGGATAGCTGATGGACTGCTATCCTGAGTGGAAGTAAGAAACTCCCCCCAATATGCTGCAGATATTACACCAATGGTACAGATACCTGGAGGTAATCCCACCTCTGGACTGGCTACCCCCGCACGGGCTCTGAATGCCACTAGAGCAAACAAATTCTGCTGCCACCTCCAGTACAAACAGCTTTCACTGCTGCCTCTAGGGCGGACAGCTCCGAGTGACTGGATTGTTGGCTTTATATAATCTCCTGTTGCTGGGCAGATTAGCCAGTCACATAACCCCCTATCTGTTCCCAGTATAGCAAAAAAAAAAAAAAAAAAAAGCACCAAAATGAAAAATGGTGCCAAAGCCTGGATGAAGAAAGGGAACCAAGATGGTTGCCAAACAATGACCTAGGCAATTGAAGATGGCCTGATAGGGAATAAAATGATAAAACCAAAAGTTCCCTTACAATCTAGTATAGCTGGGAGTAATTTACATGCTGGAGGCTGGGTGTGAGCAGACCAAGAGTGGTAGCTCTCACAGCGAAGCACCTATTGAATTCCAGGGATGTGTGGGTGGAAGCCCATCCACATCTGAAAGATCTCCCCCAGCCTAAAGGGTGGAGCTACTAGACCAGGATTCAAATGAAAGCAGAGGATAACAAATGATAAAATTGGAGTGAGCATGAGAGTCCTGGGTTCAAAATCAGGGATCTGGAAGGGGCCTCTGAGCAGAGAACCCTGGACAGTGCCCACTGGTCCTCAAAGGTGTTAAGGGAGCCAGCAGAAGCAGCCCAGAGGAACACTGCCCGGATATGTGAGCTAAGGGAGGAGCGGAAATGAGTCCCACAGTCACAGAGCACCTCCCCATTCAGCATCCTCCTCCTGGTTTGGTGGACAGCCACTTTGGCCAATGCCAGGAGACGACTGACAAAGAGATCTTGCAACTTCAGGGGCCATGGACAGGGTGTGCGTAGATCAGGTGGTGCGGAGAGAAGTGCAGCCAGAACCTCAGCAGGAGGTTCGGGAGGAGCCAGAAAAGGGGCTGAAAGCTGCCATACTCCAGGTAGACGTGTGCCAGGGTCTCCCTCACACTGCAGAAAGGACAAGTGTCAGGGATGAAGGTGAATCGTGCCAGGTGAGCACCCAGGCTCACTGCTCAATGGAGGAGCTGCCAGCTCACAGCAAAGCAGTGTAAAAGGCAGCCCAGGTTGGAGAATTGAGGGGACAACAGTCCCCTCAATTCAACAGTCCAGATTGTACCCTGGGGAATGTCACAATTTCTCACTAGCTTCACTTCCTGACACATGCAGAGACAGACCATCCCCTTCAGCTTCCTGACCCACACACCACCCTTCTCCATTCAGTGTTCACCTGCTGAGATTACTGCCCTTGCCCATTGCTCTGACCACATCACATAGGTATCCCCAGGGCTGGTCTTAGGGAAAATGGCACGCTGGGGGAACATGTATTTTGCTGCCCTTTCTTTGAAGGCAGCTGCACGGGGGTTGGGTGGATGGGAGGGCAGTTCCCTGTATGCTGACTCCTCCCCCAGCGGCAGGGGAGCGATTGGGGCAGCCAGGGGAGGTATTCAGCAGTGGATCAGACCCAGACCTGGGAGCGACCCAGACAGGGGAAGAGGAAGTCCTATTCCTGGCCGGGGCTAGCAGCTGGAGTCTGGCACATGGTAAAAGTCCCCGGCCAGAACACCCCCAGCCCTGACCCTCCCCAGCTCTGGACCCAGCACTCGGGTGTGAAAGGGGCCTTGGACTGGCTTTATGTTTGTGGTGGCAATTGACCAGTGTGCCCCCCTGCCCACAGCACCCTGGGTGGTCACCCACAGCAATCGCCCACATTGCCCGCTTATAAGGCTGGCCCTGCATATCCTCTTCTTTGAATCCTTCCATTGGCTCCCCATTTTTCACTGCATCAACTCCTTGTCCTCGTGTCCCTTCACAATTCTCTTCCTTAACAGTTATCTGTTCTCGTCTCGTCACAGTCACCTTCCAGCAGCGATAGCAGCCTGTTTATCTCCTCCTCCAATTATCACCTTTGGGCTTTCTTCCACACCAAAACATCTTCCTTTCACTAGTCCATAAAGGCCCTTCTCTTTCCTTCCGATGCCACTCTCAGAACCCTCTTGTACCCTGACACCTACAAGAAACTGACCAGCACATAATGGAGGGCAGCTGCACAGGTTTGTTTAAATCCTCCCCAAAAAACCCTAACAAGCCATGGCTGTATCATCTCCTGGACCCCTGTGCATGTATGTTGTATCCTCTTCTCCCTTTTTTGTCTTCTTAGATTGTAACATCTTTGCTACATGGATCATCTGTCTGTATACTTACATGACCTTAGTATCTGAGCACGCTCCTGAGGCACAAAGAGGCTAAACGTCTCAGGAAAGCTACCATACTAGTCTTCTGAGGGTCAGTCTAGTGCTTTAACCACAAGAAAATCCTTCCACCTCTTGTCTATAAGTTTATACCAACAGCATAGAACCCACATCCTCACTGGATCCTTTGGACACTATCCCAGCATAGATAAATAATAATGACCCCTGATTTTCTCATTGGCCTAAGATGCTCCCCAGTTATCTGCTGCTCCCATGGGACCATCTCCCTTACAGACAGTTTTCCCCCCACTCCTTTGCCTTTTCCTGCTAAGGCTTAATAAAGTTAACAGGCGCTTGTTTATATAATTGCCCGAGTGAGCTATACAATGTGTGTGTGGGGGGGATCTAGATCCTTACATTACAATAGGAGGGATGAGAGAGACACTAGAAAATCAAGAGCATGATTGTTCCTTTTAAAAAAAGTAAGTTGGGCCAACAAATTCAGCAAGTGACTAGTGATTTTGGGCACTCAAATTGAGGGGCCTCAACTTCCAAAAGGGCTGAGCACCCATCCTTTGAAAGTCAGGCCCCTTTAAAAGTATCTTAAGTTGAGTACCCAAAAATAGAGGCATACAATTATTTTTGTAAAATACTTTTGAAAGTGTTGGCCATTGATCTTATACCAAGTGTTTGAACAAGCAAGGCCAAGAAAGGAGAGAGGTGTGATGGAGATAAATGTAGCAATGGCAGGGCAAGAGATACCTGAAAAAAAGAGAGAGATCAAAGCTTCAAGGCAGCAGAGAGGGAGTTACAACGTAGTAACTGACTATTTATTACTGTGGTAATCAGTACAACTTGTATTTATGGAGGATTCTGCAGTACCATGGCTCTGGGAACTGTATAGTTAATGGTGGAAACAGAACCATGACAACTTAAGACAGTTGAAAGTTAGTGAACCTGTTTCTTTAGCCTAGCCAGGAAGAAAGAAACTCTACATCTCTAATGGCAATAGGCCGAAAGCACAAGAGCTTGGGACACTGGTACAAGAGACCCTACGTACCACTTAAGCTCAGGAGAAACAAAACAAACAAAACAAAAAAATGGCTGATTTAGATTGTAATATTTGGGAGGGAAATAAAGTGATGGGAAATAATGTCATCATTTAGGACCTTGAAAGGGAATTCTTGAGCTATTTCTATGGGGAAAAAAAACACATTGTAAATCAGATCAGGGAGAGGCATCTCAGCTGACAGGTTTGTCTGCTCAAGTCCCATAACGTAAGTTTATGAAGCAGCTCATCTATCTTCAGCCAGAGACTCAGCCATACTCAGCAATCCGGAATGCTGGCAATGTTGATTTTTTTTATTAAGATTATTTTCCTTAATGTCAGCCTGCAGCAAGCTGGCCTAGCTACCTGAGACAGCGCAAGAGTGGATGGTCGTTAGAAGGGGATGAAATTATTCCATTGTGGCACACGCTATGCTCTGCTTCTTTGAGATTATACAGGATGTCCTACTTGTCCATTCAGAGACTAAACACTGCTATAAAAGTTGGTCAAAAGCAGCTATTGCCTCATCATACTCGTTAAAAATTACATACACTGAGGCAGACACTTCACCTTACTGCTGACTTGCATTGAGAACCAGAACATACTCCCTGAAGCAATCATAATGATAATCATTAACCTCTAAAGAATGAAGTTTTTACAACTGGTTCTTCCTTATTGTCTAAATAAGTATGCAAAATACTGATAATTCAGGCTGGTGGAAAAGGTAACTGTCTCTACAGTGTACATCAAGTATGATTAAAATATAGCTATTCATGGAACCATATTAGTTTCAGGGTTGGGTGAAGCACTCCTGCATATTCACACACAATAATAAGAAATATCAGCAAGGAAGTAGTTTATCAGTTTGGTGAAAAGACACTAACTGAATAAATGGATGCTTAACTGGTGTCATGAGGTGGAATAGGTCAAGAGAGAAAAGCAGAGGTAGACTACAAGAGTAAAGAAACATAGGGGAGATCATTTCTAGAGAAGAACGCCAGAGGTAATGTTTACTCTGATGGCATTGCTTTTTACTCACTACAGTTCTATGGCACAAGCAACATTCATAAGCAGCGGCTGGTGCGTGGTCATTTAAACCCAGGGGAGGCTCTAGTAATTTCGCCGCCCCAAGCACGGCAGCATGCCGCGGGGGGCGCTCTGGCGGTCGCCGGTTCCGCGGCTCCAGTGGACCTCCTGCAGACGTGCCTGCGGAGGGTCCGCTGGTCCTGCGGCTCCGGTAGACCTTCCGCAGGTACGCCTGCGGCTGCTCCACCGGACCCGTGGTACCAGCGGACCCTCCGCAGTCATGCCTGCGGGAGGTCTAGTGGTCCCGCGGCTCCGGTGGACCTCCCGCAGGCATGACTGCGGAAGGTCCGCCGGAGCTGCCTGCCGGCAAAATGCCGTCCCACGCGCGCGCTTGGCGCGCTGGGGTCTGGAGCCGGCCCTGTTTAAACCTCAGTAAAAATCTCCCCCTACCATTTTCTGTGGCTGCCTTCACATTCCCTGCCAGGATATGATTAGGTAGCTCCAGAAGAGCTAAGCTAGCCACATACAGGACAGATATTTTCACCATGCACAAATACATTTTCCTTCTCAGTGCCCTTTGACCAAGAGTGACTGTTGCCAGAATTCAGTGTGGTAGCTGTGTTAGTCTGTATCAGCAAAAACAACAAGGAGTCCTTGTGGCACCTTAGAGACTAACACATTTATTTGGGCATAAGCTTTTGTGGGCTAAAACCCACTTCATCAGATGCATGGAGTGGGGAAAAAACAACAACAGTAGGCAGGTATATATACACAGTCCATGAAAAGATGGGAGTTGCCTTACCAAGTGGGGGGTCAGTGCTAATGAGACAATTCAGTGGAAGTGGGCTGTTCTCAACAGTAGAATACCAAGGGAGGAAAAACCACTTTTGTAGTGGTAATGAGGCCAATGTAAACAGGGCGGCCCATTTCAAACAATTGACAAGAAGGTGTGAGTTTTCTCCATACTAATTTCCCCCTACTGTTACTCACACCTTCTTGTCAATTGTCTGAAATGGGCCGCCCTGTTTACATTGGCCTTATTACCACTACGAAAGTGATTTTTTCCTCCTTTGGTATTCTACTGTTGAGAACAGCCCACTTCCACTTTAACTGAAGCTTATTTTAGCCCAAATAAATGTGTTAGTCTCTAACGTGCCACAAGGACTCCTTGTTGGTTTTGTTGCCAGAATGGCATAGCAGCAGATCTGCAGACTGATTTTTAATCTCTGTTTCCGCATCTCCAGCTGGCAATATAGCCAGCAGGCTGCTTCAGCATCCTACTTTCGTAACATGTTTCAAGACCCCCAAATAAAGTTACGTTTTTCTATCCCAGTTGGGAAAGGGAGAGAAATGGCCAAAACACTCAGGTGTGAAGAGTGTTCCTCCACTGAGGAAAGAGGCTCCAACCCCCAAACAGTCAGACCACTAGACTAAAAACAACAGGAAAAGAAGCTACGGTACTGATATAGTGAAGTATGCATGTGCCTGTGTGTTCATGACACTACAAGCTTCAGCATATACCAGATGTCAGATCTAACACTGTTTCTCAAGTACAAAATTGCAAAGGGAATCAATGTTCCCCCTATTTGAGGATGCATTTTAAGTGATGCTAATGTTGTATTCCACCATAATCACATAATATTCCCGCTCCTCTATATGTAGATTCATACAGTGCAGTCAAAAAAATCAATCAGCAGATCCTTTGAGTACAGAGGATAAGGAGTCATTTTATATTATGCAAAGTAAGTTACTTTCTTTTTGGTTTATGGTTGACTCTCTCTGTAGATCAGCAGTTTTCAAACTTCATTGCACCGCGAGCCTCTTCTGACAACAAAAATTACTACATGACCCCAGGAGGGGGGACCGAAGCCTGTGTGTGCCTGAGCCCTGCCACCTCAAGTGTGTGTGTGTGTGTGTGTGTGTGTGGGCAAAGCCTGAGTCCACTACCCTTCATGGGGGGGGTGGAGCAAAGCCAAAGGGCTTCAGCCCAGGTGAGAGGGCTGTAACCTGAGCCCTGCCACCCAGGGCGGAACGGCTTCAACCCCAGGCATTGGGGCTCAGGCTTCAGCTTCAGCCCCAGCAAGTCTAACACCAGCTCTGGGTGACCCCATTAAACGAGGTCCCGACCCAGTTTGAGAACCAGGGCTCTGGGATACTGTATAGGCAAGTGGTTTAGGTTCCTAAAACAAGCTTCAGTTCACTTCCAATCAGCATTCTTTTGTGGATCCTAGAAGTTCAGAAGCCAAACGTATGCGGAGGGGAAATTGCATGAACTCTATACAGGGATCTTGTGTTTAGTTTTAATTTCTTACACAGGAATAAATGAAACGTAGAAATATGGTTATCTTGGCAAGCTAAGAATTGCACTTAAGCAAATGCAGTTGATCACATCACTGGGTTTTAGTCAACTTAATGACCGGATTTTCTTCCAGGAACATTCTCCAATTGTTTACCTTATCTAATACTTACTGTAGGAAGGACACGCCCACACTGGCAGGTTTGAAGGAGATGATTTCATCTCTTTACAGGTCCTTCCTTACTAGTAGATCAATGAGTAACGACTTTCTCAGAAAAACAGTTATCAGTATGAGATTAAATCTAATACAAAAGCTTCTTGGCTTTATATGCTCAAACCCCTCCTCCCGCTCAGAACCAGTATTAATGTTTTTGTAACATTAAGGAACTCAGGAAGTTGTTATATTTTATTACCAAAACCAAGCAGCTTCACTGTGTTGGAGGCAGACAACCGGCAAACAAGTCTTACACAGAATCCAAGATTAAATGTTAACCAAGACCCTTTTGCTTCCATTTCGCACCAACTGCCTGCCTCCAGTTGTGGATTTCTGCTGTCACAAACCAAACAGAACAATCCATCACCTGTTTTAGTTTGGCCATTGTGGCAAATGGTAATAGACATCTTGAGACATTTGTTTTAAACTGAATGCTAACACCACACATATATACCATGTTAGTGTGGTAGATATGGTAAACATGTACTAAAAGTTATGAAATTTTAGATTAAAGTTATCCACTTCACTAATCACGCAGAAATGTGCATTTTTGTGGCATTATAACCCAAATGAATTTATCCCAGCTGAGTTAAGACACTGCTGGAATTATGAAAATGCAGAAAGTGACACTTAAAAGCCTTTCAGTTGATCTTTAACTGGCTAAGAAAATGAGTGCAGACATCAGAGTTTCTCCTGCAACAACTGAAGACATCTCAAGCACCTACACGACAGAACAGTTTCTTAAGCTACCTTATATGCTCGAAGTTACATGTTCTTGCAGGTGAAGATACAGTCCTGAACTCTGGTCACTGCTAGTAAGAACAGGAAGCAATGAGTTTATAAAATAGTTTTAAATAGTTACACACTGCATGCCCAAAACTTACAAGAGTAAGGATTAAAGTGATGAGAGGAGATTCAGGTTTAGAGATGCACTTCTCTTTAACCCACCCTATAGTTCACATTGGTTAGTGCTCCCAGACTCTATTCTAAGCCACTGTGCCTAGTGAAGTTTTCTACCCGTAAATGTCAAAGCTTGGGAAAAGTTTATTGTGACGTACGGCTAGAAAGGGTTATACAGCTTGCAGGCTGAATGACCCAAAGCCCTCCTTTAAAGTCACCTTAGAAAGGTATGTGAATGATAATTGGGGCCATTCATGCTAAATAGGCTAGAACTTTGGAATGCTAACCTATATTGTTAGAAGTAATACCAATTGTGTGTATCTTAGATACTACCCATAAACAGACAGTTTCTGTCTGTCACTATAACTATTGATTCAGAGATCAAAAGGGAATATTAATATTTGGATGAATCTTGGGTAAAATAATGTCATTGTCTATATGTCTCTTTGAAATTTGTAATAGACTGCCTAATGGATAAATTGCCCTATGTTAATTTGTGTAACTAATTACTGGTGGTGTTTAGAAAGCAAATTATTACATCAAAAGCCTATTGTTTAACCAGGACTGTGTGGTCAAGTGGATGCTAGAACACTGTAGAAAAAGGTCCTGGGTCCTGATCCTGTTAATCTCAGATCTGCTTAAGCTTCATCAGGGGAAGTTTGAGTCACAAGACCGAGGTCTCAGTTACGCTGGTAGGCCCTGAATATGATGTTTGGACATTGGACTATAAACTATGAACTATTTCTGAAAGAACTCTTTGCAACTACAAAGCTCACCATTCTCTGCTATGAATCTGCACCTCAATGAATTGAACTCATGTCTGTATGTATATTAATCTTTTAACCATACTCTCTCTCATTTTTTAATACATTTTAGTTTAATGAATAAGAATTGGCTGTAGCATGTATTTGGGTAAGATCTGAAACATTCATTAACCTGGGAGGTAACGTGTCCGATCCTTTGGGATTGATGGAACCTTTTCTTTTATATGATGAAACAAGATTTTCAGAAATCATCATATTCGATTTAGGTACCTCAATGGAGGCCTGAGGATGGATCACTTTAAGGGAACTATGTTGTTTGGACTTCCGAGTAACTAATAAGGTAATAAAGAAGCTGTTTGATGCTGGCTTGGTGAATCTAAGTATTGGAATATCCACCAGCTTTATGGGGTTTGTCTGCCCCACTCTTTGCAGTTCACCCTAATTGAGTGACCATAGTTAGCCCCCACTAGGACCCCGGTAAGATTTATAATTAATTTATTCTATTGTATGGAAGTTGACATACAGAAATCATTCACACTCTGCAATGGTCTTCAAGGGCACTTTAAACTTCTAAGGAGTGTGAGACACACTGGTGCCAACTGGAAAGAATTTACTGTTCTGTATCAGCAAGTGTTAGCAGGCCTGACAAACTCACTCCACAATACACTGCTTTCACAGTATTTATCCATAAATAATATAATGGAAGGTGTAATGGGGTCATCACCTGCCTCTTGCAAGTGCCCTCTTCCCTGGCTGATAGTGCCTGCAATCACAGTTCTTTTGAGCAGGTCTTAAGCAACTCAGCACTCTGAGCCGCATTCACTGTCATCCCCCTGCCCCCCCATTTCCAGGGTATACAGTCTTGGGCTTTTTTCCCACCTCTGGTATGGGGCTGTAGCTCTAAGCTCTTCCTAGAGGTCCTGCCTCCTTCAACAACCTAACCAACGCCCCTCTCAGTACCCACAGCTGGTGTCCTTTCAGCAGTCCTCCTTGGGCTCAGTCTGAAACCAGACCAGCTGGGCCCATCTCAGTGCCCTTGCCTGGTCAGGCCACGTTCTGGGCTCAGTCCACCTGCACTGACCTGCCCACGATCCTGCTGCTCATCCATCCAGCTAGGCACCTAGTCCTCTCTCTTCAAGCTCCAGGCAGGAACTGAACTCTCTGCTCTGCTGCTTGCCTTTTATATGGCCCTTCTGGCCCCTGATTGCTCGCTCCAGCAGCCCCTCTGACTGGTTGCTTCTGTGCAGCCATTCTAGGCTGCCTGGAGGACTTCTCTGCTACTCTATTCTGGGGAGGGGGTGGGGGTGGAAAAGCTGTGAGGCCTCCAGACCTTGTCCACCCCATCACAGGTCTCTAATAAAACCTTATGTCATACTTATCCTTATAATCACTGCATGAGGTATGTACGGATGATATTTAAGGAGTTGTGTATATGTAATAAAAGTATGCTTTTAAGTCTGTCACCGACCAAAGCGAAAACAGTTTTCCTGCAGACAGGGGTTAGGCGGTCTATTCATCTGTCTATCTCAGTTCACACATAAATGAAGCATTGTAAACTAACACAACAGGGGCTCCATTTACATATGAAATCAACAGGGGGATGGGACGACACTGGTGACGAAGTCTCCGGAGTTGTCCTGTTTGTGGGAGGCAAAAAAAGAACTTTGAAGATTACCAAAATATCTCCTGGCATTCTATTTATTGTCATTCAGTGAGGAAACTCACTGTGGGGGGGAGGGGAGGGAAGAGGGGCTTCATGAATGCTTGGATCTTGGTTTGTCTGAAACTAGCTAGCTCTCTAAAAGCCTGAACCTTTGGTGCAAAATCTACCTTATTATATAGGAAAGGTAACCATTGATAAGTGTAGATCCAGATTTGCATTTTATGACTGTTTTAGGGGAAACCATTTCTGTTTTCATTATCCTTCCCCACTAGTTCTTAAATCTTAATCTTCGACAGTGAACTTATTATTGTTTTCATTACAAATATATCTCCGTGCTATGCTGTTCTGTAGGAGTTGCTCCTCAGTTGAATCAAACAAGCTAGTGTATACACTGTCCCCTTGGGGATAGCGACCCTGGTAATTTCTGTGAGTTGTCCACTGACGGGCTGGATACTACAGGAAATGCTTTGGGCTCAGGGGCACCTATTGTTAACCTGCAAGGCAAAGTAAGGGCTGGCAGAGCCCAGAGGAGATTGTTTGGGTAGCTAATAGACTGGTGTCAGGGAACTGGCATCCAGTTAAGCACCCGCACTAGAGGCAGAGGGATGACAAGATGACTCTCAGTCCTGGCCCCCTGAGAAAGTGTCACAGAAAGTACATACACAGAAAGATGTGAAGCATAAATCAATAGTATTAACCAGTGCTGCTCTGTGAGGTGGTTTTGTTGAATTAGATTTGCAGCCAGCACACTCAACATCACCAACTTTGTATGTTTTATTGATTTTGAAAGATACAGAAGTATTGTCTGTATTATCGGGCACAGATAGCATTGCCTCATTCCCAGTGCAGTTCAGCTGTGTGCGCACTTTAATTAACCGTTCTTGGGCAGCCCAGGCTATGAGCTGAGTACCCAGACTGATGCAGCCCAGAATGCTAGTTCCATGCAGAAACTAACATTCCCCAGCGATTCAAACTCCATTCTTTCCAAAGTCATCCACAATAAGGGCTTCAGCTGACATTTCCCACTCATTACAGGCTACGGCTGTTTCTCTTTCAATCACTTCGATACTGCCTACGCTAATATCCTGCCTAAGATGGAGAGTGCCTGCCTCTCCTGGCTTTTTATTCACTAGATTTAGAGCAAGATTTTGGCCACATCTACTGGGGATTCCTCATTGCTTCTTTCATGTGGAAGCTGTTGAATGCTGATGTAATGACGAATCGATCGTTCCCAAACCTTCTGAGGCAGGGGGAGTTTTCAGAGGAGAATATTCACTATATAAGGATTTTATGGGCTAGCTTACAAATAGATGAAGATCAAGGCACTCCAGTGTATTTGCATCACGAGCAGGAAACCCAAATTTACTTAGAATTACAAAGCAAAGGTAAGTGTTAGATTGTCAGCATTTCCATTGGGGATGGGGTGGAGTCTCATGTCTTCACAGCTTTGATGCAGTCTTGCCAGAAAGCATCTTTCTGAGGGCCTTGGAATTGTCTCCTTCTGGTGCTGAAGGCCACCTATTATGATCTGGGAGAAGTGATACCAAAAACAATCAGTTCATCTGAAAAACTAGCCCTCTATTCTTATATCGTCCCACACCCAGTCACCACCCTTCCC
Source organism: Mauremys mutica (assembly GCF_020497125.1). Classification (NCBI taxonomy): domain Eukaryota; kingdom Metazoa; phylum Chordata; order Testudines; family Geoemydidae; genus Mauremys; species Mauremys mutica. The sequence goes on along the minus strand of NC_059081.1, from coordinate 4,973,039 downwards.
AAGTTTCATCACTGGAAGACACTATCCCATCAACCTATTTTTACCTGGTATTTCCCAAGTGGAGGAATATAAGCTTTGACCAGCATCCACCTTCACAGTTTCCCCAGTTATAAAGGACGCAGCATGAGAGAGCAGGAAACACACTGTAGGCGAGACCTAACAATGAAGAATTATGCCATTTACTCACTCAGATTTCTGGGGATTTGTGTCTGTTACAAAGTATGTAATGGCTGATTTAGGTGTGAGACACCTACTGAGGCATACTCATTTTGTGCAGATACCTGGGGATATGGGTCATCAGCAACTTTAAGCCAAGTTCCCAACAGCAGCCATGGCTGCCACTTAAGTAATATGGCTTAATACAACAAAATTTTTAAGTTGAGCAGCAGACTGTCACTCTCTACCTTCCATACTGAAGCCAGAAAAAGATTTAAAGAGGCTTCATTATTTTGTCAAAGAAAAGAGTGTTCTTACTGATCAGCCGTTTGACTGGAAGATGGCTTAATCCCTTATGCTTTTACTTTCTGACTTTACTGTTCAATACTTTCAATTCTTTTCTCATTTAGTCAGCTTCTGTCGTAACTAAGCTGAGAACTTATTTTACCAGGAACAAGTACTTACAATATCTTTTACATTCTCAGAGTATGTTTGGATAAATCTCCTAATGGGATGATTCTTTTTAAGTCTTCAAGCAATTCTTTGCACACTACTGGACCTTTCTCCAAGCTCTCCCTTTTCTAACACCCTCACCACCTCAATATTAATCCTTTATTGTCCTCCATATACTATAATGGTGTCAGGACAGAGGTACAGGAGGTAGAATCAGTGAACATGTTCTGAAATGCATTACCTCCTCAGGAATTCCCAGTCTCTTGGCCGGAATCTTTTGAATGTAGTTTTTAAACATCTCTTCACCAAGTTCTTTATAGTTTGCAACAGCGGTTTCTGAAAATATTACTCCCTATATTGAAAACAAAAAGCATCGTCAGACCAAAGTATTGTTGCATAAATTGAAATTCTGAAAAGTTTAAAACTTTGACACATTTTTACCATCTAAACAGCACTTGGCTGTGAGTTTTTTAAACTGGGCTTGGACAGAATAATGAGACACTTTAGTTATAATACAGGTAGCTACTAGCATCTTCATGATTATAACAGTGTCATTCAAGTCATCAGTTATTGTTACGCTGCTCTTTCCATTCAAAATCCTAGTTTTCCCAAATTTGTAATTAATTCCTCAATCTCAGCTCAACAGCTCCAAACATTGGGTATAAAAATCTGAACCCAAAAGATTCTTTCTGGAATTACAAATATTTAAAATTTGCTTTCATTGGAGGAGAGCAAAATAATCCAAATAGGACGGCCAAAGATTTCTTCTTCTCTTACAGATCCCTACACTGGCTGTGTGTGTTCTGGTACCAAGCAGAGTCCCAGCCAGATTCAGGGCCCCATGTTTTAGGTTCTGTATGGATGTAGAGAAAGACTGTCCCTGCCCTGAAGACTTTCCACTCTAGATTAAGAAGGTTGTAGCAGGCAGAAGGGATGGGGGAGGGAAGATGAAAGTAACAGCAATTGGAACACAGGGTCATATGACCAGCTATGTGCATAATTTGCACGGTTCAAGACTGTTGGTTTTGTAAACAGGAGAAATGTTCTGAATTCCAACCAAAATTTTCCATGTCATTAATCCATAGTGTGGCTATTAAGGTGATAGGAGTCTTAGAGGAATGTGGACCACAGCTTTTGGGGAATTAGGGGAATAGTGTTTAAATGCACAAGCAAGTTATTTCCTTTAGAAACACACTTTGCTTCCCTCACACATGTTTCCTTGGTGCCCCTGCCCAGATTCTGCAGTGAAATGTTCTTGGGGGTTACCGCAGAAGTGGTGCGCCCATACAGGATAGTTGTGCATATCTGTGTGTCTCCTGACTACAATACGGATTTTCATAATTGACACAGTAATGAAACCATTACAGGCTAGCCAGTAAATAACTGTTCTCTAATGTTAATATATAATTTGATATATCTGACAATTATAGTAGTGTGCACTGGGTACATGACGTATTAAAATACAAGCACTGTGTGAATTAAAAAAATATATGTTTACTTATCCTAGATGCTGCTTGGCATATGCAATAATGTATAATTGATATGATTAAATGGATAATTATTAAGTCTTTTTAAAAAGCCAGACATGCATTATGTCTTATTACACACAAGCTATGTTAATTTATTTCCCCAAGAGTTAATAACCTAAGAAACTAGGCAAAAATCTAAACATTTAAGTCGTTCAGTAGTTCTCATTGTAAATATATGATCAATTAAGCTTCACAGGAGCCAGAATGCAGCCTTTACCCAAATGCAGAGACCTCTGAGGAAGCTTGAGTTTTTCTACCTGAATGGAGCTGCACTGTGTGCATCCAATTAAACAGCCCATCTCAATACTAACAATACTGCTTGTTTCTGGATAGGAAGCTTAACTGGACACACGCCACCCCATACAGGCAGAAGAAGGGTCCCCTTCAGGCCTGTTTCCCAACTCTGACTTCTGTAAGGAGAATGCAACATGGATTTTGAATGGGAAAGTACTGGGGAAAATTCTGCTCCTCCCACATCTCTCTCAACAAAAAAATAAATCAAATCTACAGAAACAGACTGTGGTTTAGGATGCAACTTACAAGAACTAGAACTGAAGCAACATCAGCATTCAAAGCTAGGGCTGCCACGTCTCTTAATTCACAGCAGCATGCATTAGGAATAGGCAGTTAGTCTTTCCATAACATAATTTCAACCAATTACTCAATACATAATTAGTTCCCCAGTGATCTGGCAAGCATGTTCTAGCTAGGCTGTACATTGCATTCCTGTCTGTGTGTGTTTCATTGATACGAATCATGAAAGCACCACCACCACCACCACACACTCTTCTATAGTGAATTCTTTTGCACTCTCCAAACATCCACGTTTGCCCCAAATAATTTCCTCATATGTAAAATGGGGTTATTTGGGGCAAAAGAGATTAAGAACCTGTTTGACATCCTAGAGAGAGAGATTGTGTGTCAGAGCTGGGGACAGAAGCCATTTCTCAACTCCCAGTCCCTGCACCATGATCACATAACTGTCCTTTCTATATAGGACATCTCCTCAATCACACACTCGTGTACCCTCCATTGAAATTCTGAGCACTGTGTACGTTTTTGAAAGCCATTTTTCCCCCACTCCCCAAGTATCTTTCCCCTAAAGAAGAAAAGCAAGGGAAGTGCTAACGTAAGCACAGAAGTAGAAGTGATTTTACTGACCCCATGTTCCTGACAGACAGACCATCCAGTCAGTGCAAACAGACTCAGAGGACCCTGAAGATGTTAAGAACCCTTCAGAGTGGTGGTGCTAAATGAAATTGAGAGTTCAAAGCAGACATTGGGATTTAGCCACACAACGTCCACAAATTCTGCATTTCTACCCACCACCCCAGTTGGCTTTGAAAAGTCTTAAACCTGGGACTATACCATTGATAAGTTTGATCATATTGTGTGTTGTTACTTACAGGGGCTACAGAGTTGATTCTCACTCCACTGTGGGCCCACTCTATGGCTAAACTCTTGGTTAGGTTATCCACTGCAGCTCTTGCTGCTCCAGTATGTCTATCACAGAGAAAGAAAGGAAAGAATCAATTTCAACAGGTAACACTGTGTTCTCTCTCACTACCCCACTGAAAAATGCAAGAAAAATGTAAGTAACATAAAACAGTAACCACAGAGTTTATGGCTGGGCCAGTCAGAGTTGCATCTTCCAGCTTACTAAGCAAACTCCAACAAGCTTGTTCTCCTAAGGAACAGCGAAGAGCCAAGAGGAAGCTCTGCTGAAAGACTACAGGTCATAAGATGGGTGTGTGAGATAATTCTATGAGGGAACCCCAGCGAACAAAACAATTACACAGCTGGACAGGTAAATCAAGTGCAACTGAAACCCAGAAGTTAATTTGCCAATAGTTGTGTGAATGTACAGAAGCACAAAACACGATTAACAAGCCAGACAGTGCCCTGATGAAACCTGTTTCCATCTTAGTTTTTACAGTAAATGAGATGGGGCTCAGGCTCTCCAGTTCTGGGTTTATTTCCCAAATGTGGTACTGGTATATTCTCAGTGAGAGCTCACACATCGGTCAATTCCAGAGCAGAGGACTTCAAACTGAAGTGCCTGTCCCACCTTGTGGATCTCTAAGTTATCTTTACTTTGACTTGCCGGATTCCAGCTCTTAGACAGTAAGTGAAAAAAATACAAACAGAAGTATAGCAAGTGCTTTATGTTGGTTTGTCTATGACAAGAGGCTCCAGCAGTGCAGCCTCTGCTGGAGCTGCGTTATGATTGGGAGCTAGCTACCTATGAGCTCTGCGTGTGTGACTTCTACCTATTGTTCATGCTCCCCTCTGCAGAGCCTTGGCATCTGTTGCTGCTGAAAGATGCAACAAGAGAAGGAAAACCGCTGAAAGTAGATACACACGATCTCCTGCTCAAGAGAGAAAGCACAACAGTGAACATAAAAGGAGTCAGCTTGTACCGATCAACCTTACTCTGGTATTCCCACTCAGGATTAGGGGCAGTAACATTCTTGGTCCTGTCTACTCCACAGCTTTCAGCAAATAAAACCCTGATGCTGTACGTGATAAAGTCACTCCAAAACAGATCCACATGGTGGGGATTGGGGAAGGCTGAGTGAGGCTACCTGCGAGACAAGGTCAGAAAATGCTAGGGATGCTCTGTGAGGGGGTGTACCAACCCTGCACTGGGCCACCAGGACATGACCAATCACTGTGGGCCCAGGATGCCATATGCTCCAGGTGGAGGGGACAGATAAAATGAGGCAGCCCAGGTCAGTCTGGGCTGGCTTGGGAGGAGGAAGAATGTGTGCTGCAGGCTCCAGCAGAGGCACCAGCAACTCCCCAAGCAGTGGGAACCGTGGACCCGGACTATGCTGCGGACGACCAGCCAACGGCAGAGACTGACTGGGATGCTGAGCCGCTGCCAGCCGAGGAGATTCCTCAGATGAGCCTTGCAGTAGGAAGTGATCCAGGGAACGTATTAGAAGCCGATGATGCTCCAACCTTTACCCGGGAATTTCCCAGCTTCATAGGGCCTTGGGTTGGAACCCGGTGGAGTGGGGTGGGCCCTTCCTCTCCCCTGCTCTGCGCTTGCCACTGGGTGTGGCTACTGGGGGCTAAAGCCATAGGTTGACTGTTTGCTCAGCCCTGCTCTAGGGCTACAGACTGACTGACTGCTCTGTCCCGCTCTGCCCAGAGTGTCAGAGCCCCTCGACTGTTATTGCCTGCCCCAGCCAGGAGGCTTAGGGGCCTAGGCTATTTGCTTTGCTCTGCCCCGCCCAGGGGTTGCAGACTGATTGTTTGCTCTGCCCTGCCAAGAGGATTAAAGCCCCCCAACAGCTATTGTTTTCCCCAGCCAGCAGGCTTGGGAGACACAGACTGAGTGTTTGCTGGGCCCTGCCAGGGCCCCAAGTCCTCCTCATCGAAACTGCCTGATCCAACAGGGAGTCCCAATGATTGTGTGGCAAGGTGTACCAACCCCACACTGGGCCTAAGGGGGCAGGGCCCCCTGTGACACACTCCTTCCCAACCAACAACCCCCCCACGACCCAAGATCATGCTACAGCTAGAGAACAGGTAAACCAATACATCCACAGTACGGGAGGACGGCAACACTCTCTGCAGAGTAAGACCAGTGCAGAAGTTGCGTACACAGAACTCACAGGCAGCTCTCACCCACATCACAACTTTAACAGAGGCTTCGCTTTGGGGCTACATCTAAACTGCACCACAGTGCAGACTATAGGGCTGTGAACTGCGGAGTGCACCAAAGTGTTGCATGCTAACTGCCCCAGGTGAGTGCTGTTGGTGTGAACTAACACGTACAGAAGCATCCTGTTTATTCAATCCAATAGAGGCTGGGGCCAGGCTGGATAATCAAAAATTCAGATAATCTGGAAAATGGGAAAGTGCGAGGCTGCAGCACCATCTAGTGGCCTGCTTCTGTATGCACGTGCTGGTTGTTCGGTTAATACGGAGAGCTGGATAATGGATGGTCAGTTAAATGAGGTTCTACTGTACCTAGTCCCAGTAACGCAGTCTTCTTTCAAACAACACTACTAATTCGTGCCAGCAGCATCCACATAGGGTAGTTAGCATGCAGCCCTTCCTAGCGTGCTCTGCAATTCACACCTGTGCAGCCCACACTGTGCCACAGTGCAGACAAGCCCCTGGTTTTATATAGTCCAGCTGGTGTGGAACACAGATTCCATCTATTGCTGCAGCTGCTTCTAAACTCATGATAGATCCCTGCACATACAGCAAATACCTACAGAAAGACGTGTGGAAACAGTGTGTCAAGGCAGAGCAATAACCACTCTTCCAAGCCTCCGTTGCTGCCTAGCGCATGAATATTTTCTGTAAGAATAGCCCCTGATCAAAAAGGAGGCCCTGCTGGGGTTGCTCAGCTGAAAGTGGTTAATACTGCTAGGTCAGAAAGGATAGGGAAGGAAAATAATCTTACGACATGCCAGGAAACCCCTTCCACATGTCAGCTACAATGTTGACAATGGCTCCTCCGTGCTCCCGCATCCAAGCATTGTACACTGTATGAGGGGAGGAAAATAACCTACTCAACATCTATCTCTTTTCAAATGATTTTTCCTAATGATTAGAGCACACAAGTGGGAGTCAAGGCTCCTGGGTCTAATCCCAGCTCTGCCACAGACTTCCCGTGAGGCTTTGCACAAATCACCTTGCGTCCCTAAACCACAGTCCCCACATCTTGAAAATGGGAACAACAGGTATGTGAAGTCAAGAGCAATTCATTAGTGTTTGCAAAGAGCTTTGAGAACTTCCGGTGGAAGGACCAGGATCTTGATTCCCATTAAATTACTTTGCAATCATAATTAATAACTTGCACTTCTCTATCCAAGGATCACAGTGTGTGAACTTTACATTTAGCCTCACATCCCTGCTGTGAAAGAAGTATTACTTCTATTTTAAAGACAGGGAAATCAGGCGTTAGAGAGGTTAAGTGACTTGCTAAGGCCACATAAGTCTGTGGCAAAACCGGAAATAGACTTTTTGGCTCCCAGGCCTGGCTTTAGCCATAAGACCATCCTTCCACTCTTTTCATAACAGACATAAAATATATACCGTATATACTCGTTCATTAGCCCATTCGTTTATAAGCCGACCCCCCAAGATGGTTAGGTAAAAATAGCAAAAAAACTGTATGACCCTTTCATAAGCCGACCCTATATTTCAGGAGTTGGCAAACTCTGGCTCCTGGCCGTCAGGATAAGCCGCTGGCGGGTCGGAATGTTTTGTTTACCTGGAGCATCTGCAGGCATGGAGCCCCTCAGCAACCTGTGACCACGCGGTTCACCATTCCCAGCCAATGGCCAGAGGTAGCTGAGGGGCTCCATGCTTGCAGATGCTCCAGGTAAACAAGACAACAATGTACTAGATGTTCAATTCAATGATTCCATAGACTTTAAAATCATCAGATGTTGGTGTAGACCCGTTTATAAGCCACCCCCGCTCTTTGATGTGTCACTTTTTTACCAAACATATTTGGCTTATGAATGAGTATTTACGGTATATTTAGTTTAGGATAAGATTAATGGGAACAGATATCCACGGTGATGCAACTGTGTGTAAAGAGGAGGTTGGGGGGAGAACAACAGGCAGCCTTTTGAACCTACTGGTATTTCTTGCCACATCCAGTCCTCACCTGCCTTGCAGCAGTAGAAGGTCCCACTCAGATTAGTTTCAATGACAGCATTCCAGCCCTTTGAACTGATGGCTTCAGCAGGACTGGGGAACTGGCCCCCTCCATTGTTCACCAGGAAATCGATCCTGCCATGCAGATCCAGCGTGGATTTCACCAAAGCTTCCACCTAATAAAAGCAATTAAAAATAATCTCTCTAAGAGGTCACTGGGTTAGTCTGTCTATCCCATTTTAACAGCGTATGCTCCCCATCTACAAAAAGAATGTGCCAACGCACGGACCGGCCTTCCACAAGTTCTCCTAGGCAACAACCTTGCATTCAGTACAATTCGGTTTCTTACATGTTGTACAGAACATGCATACAAAGTAAGAACAGTAACAATTTCTCTCAGATTCTTCCAAGGTTAGTGTTACTACTTCATGCTGTTTTCTATAATGAACAATGTCTTAACATGCCTTTGCCTGAGCTAGACTCCAAACCTGGCATAGCAAATTAATGCCAGTTATGGATTTACCCTTTCCTAGCTCAATGCAGTTAGAGAGCTCTGTTACTGAACTACTGATACTGCTCCAGACACCCCTAGAAGTCCTGGCTTTTACATAGTGAGGCTTGGGCATTGCAAGGATGTATGAATTTCTTCACCTGAAACTCAACCATGAAGAGTAAACTATACGAGCTTTTTAACCCTGAGCAATTGAATAAAAAAAAAACAACTATACTCAGGCTGTGACAGCTCAACCTGACAGCTCCAGTTAACAAAGGACTGGGCTGTCAGTATTTGGATGGGAGATCTCCCAAGAATAACCCAGGTGCTGGAAGTATTGAAATAAAGGGGAAGCTGTGCAGTTGGAGGTTATGTTTTTTGATAAAATGTAAAAATGAGGCATTCAAAGTTACTAAAATTCCTATGGCACTTTTCCTGGCCAAATTCCACATAAGGTAGTTACTGATGCCTTCCAGTACTTCAATTCACGGCCATTCTGAATGGATACAATATTTTAAATTCACTTTCTGTTCTAGAAGCAGCCATATTGTGTTGCGGGTTATAATGGCTACTGTATCACATCCTCAGAAAGTGTTGCACTTCAGTAGCTGAGGAAGTAATCTTCATAAACATATGTAACTTCGTTGTCTAAAGGACCTTGCTGCTTGCTAAGGGCAGTAATACATCAATCAGCTTTCTCAAGTGAAATAGGAGGCTGTATTGACTACATCCACCACAGACGATCTTCCTGTGTCATGTTGCCTGGTATGGGACACGGCTAAGAATGCCAATCTCAGGTCAGACTGCCAAAATACAGGGCAAGTACCCCAGACTGGTGGTATATTCCAGAAGATTTCACCAAACCAAATAAGCACTTCCAAAATACTATACAAATTATCATGATGCCACAGAGAGCCCCCTGCAGGCACGCTAGCCTCTCATGCACCACTCAGACAAACCAGACGTCTGTGATAAATGATTATTAAACTCATAAATCACATATATTAGGTTCTTCCAGCTCCAGAGAGCTAGCCACTTACCCCAGGTCAAAATATACTTCAAGATTTCACCCTAAAACCATGCTGGTAACCAATCCTTTAGTAAATAAAACTAAAGGTTTATTAATATATAAAAGAAAGCACAAGAGTTGTTAAACGGTTAAAATGAATCATATCCATTACAGCTGATTTCAGAGTTTGTGTATCACGATCGTAGTAGTGATGTTAAATCTGCTAATTTGCAATTAGTCTCTCTGGTTCACCCAAAAGATTAGAGGGTCATCAGTCCATTGTTCAGAGCTCCCCTTTGTTAGAAATCATAGTCCAGAGATGTGGAGCAGGAAAGCACTGATACTGCCGTGCTTGGGGTGGCAAAAAAGCTAGAGCCGCCCCCATGGGCGCGAGGGAGAACAGGGAAAGTACCTTGAACTTGACAGAGTTCAAACAAATGAATACAAAGTCTAACAGGTGATTAGATAAGCTGCTAGTCACTGAATAAAATATTCAGTCTACAGCACATTAAAAAAAAGTTAAAACTCTGTAAGTACCAACTTTTAGCTATTACTATGTACGAGGTGAACATTTTGCCCAAAGAAACTCATCTCTTACTGTTCACCACAGGAATTGTTAACATTATTCGTGATTGTTTCAACTGCTGTTCATCTTCACTGACAGGACAGGAGACTGCGGCGGGAAAAGTGTGAGCAATACAACTGGGTGAGCTTTTTATTCAACAGAATAAAAACAAGGAAGTAAGATGACAATGACAATAAATTTAAGACTAGAGCTTAATGTCCTTACTTAAGTAGGCGCCTAAAATTTCTCAAACTGAAACTGGAGAGTTTCAGTTTGAAATGGGCATCTTCACCTTTTGTCCTGAACTGTGTGTAGTGTTGCCATATACTGTGCAACAGCAGTTATGTTCCTCTTCAGAAGTAGCTGCATTTCAGTAGCAGGTGAAGTGACTCTTGTACACACTTTGGATGACAGGTATTATACAGTTGAAAGTTTATATCCCCAAGTAAAGACTTAAGATTGTAAGTTAATGGCATATTTACATCTGCATTATTAGAGCATTAAAAAGTTTAGAGTCAATTTAGTTATGAACTACAACTTACTAAACATCACAATGAGGGGCATTACTTAATTCAGGTTTCAGAGTAGCAGCCGTGTTAGTCTGTATCTGCAAAAAGAACAGGAGTACTTGTGGCACCTTAGAGAGACACAAATTTATTTGAGCATAAGCTTTCGTGGGCTACAGCCCACTTCATCGGATGCATAGAATGGAACATATATTGAGGAGATATATACACACACATACAGAGAGCATGAAAAGGTGGGAATTGCCCTACCAAATCTAAGAGGCCAATTAAGTAAGGGGGGAAAAAAACCAAAAAAACAAAAAAACACTTTTGAAGTGATAATCAAGATAGCCCAGTACAGACAGTTTGATAAGAAGTGTGAGAATACTTACAAGGGGAGATAGATTTAAATAGGGACTGGGGATGGCTGAGCCATTACAAACATTGAATCTATCTCCCCTTGTAAGTATTCTCACACTTCTTATCAAACTGTCTGTACTGGGCTATCTTGATTATCACTTCAAAAGTGTTTTTTTCCCCCCCTTACTTAATTGGCCTCTTAGAGTTGGTAGGGCAACTCCCACCTTTTCGTGCTCTCTGTATGTGTGTGTGTGTGTATATATCTCTCCTCAATATATGTTCCATTCCATGCATCCGAAGAAGTGGGCTGTAGCCCACGAAAGCTTATGCTCAAATAAATTTGTTAGTTTCTAAGGTGCCACAAGTACTCCTGTTCTTATTACTTAATTCAGATACTAAACAGCAGCCTTCCCCCATTATTAACTAGAACAGACATACAGGAATACCAGTGTGACTGATACCAAGTAACATTGCTCTAATAAGGTGAGCGAAAACTGCTGTAACAACCAATGAGAATGAACTTTGCTGTAGGAAAGGAGATAAACAAAGAAATGACTGAAGTCTGAATTAAATCAAGTTTACTAGTGATTGAAAGCCAACTTGATCTACGCTGTGGGCAAAATGCCACATGCCTAGTGACTGATGCCCCATGTGTTCCACTTTGGTGTGACACACTGGAAATCCTGCAGCAGTTTAGATACATAATCAAAAACTTCTAAGTAAATACATATGATCAGTCCAGTAGCTTGTTATCGAGATACAAAAGGGATGGGAGCTATGCAAAGACCTTATGTAATTTGAGTTTAAGTTCTGTTTCCCAGAGGAGTACCGGAGGCAGATTAGAATAGCAGGATAGACATATTTTTTAGATATTTCTCCTAAAATGGTAAACTATGAAACAGTTATTTTTGACATTTAAATGGTCATGTTTAGGATATCAGAGTAAACATCCCATTGAGCAAAATGGGGTACTTCAGACCTCTCACAGTTATTGTTTCTGGCTGTCACTCTGGAAGAAGGACAAGGTGGGTGAGGTAATATCTTTTATTGGACCAACTTCTGTTGGTGACAGACAAGCTTTCAAGCTTGCACAACACTGCATATTAAGGAAGAAAGCATTTGTACTGGTTACACTAAGAGCTTAACAGTTTAACTAATGGTCTAATTTTTTTCCACTGATACTGTTAAACTGGTGCAAGAGGCAGTTTGAACATTTAGTTTAAGTTCTTTAGCTTTAAGCCAAACCCCAAGTATTCCAGTCATAAACCGATATAAGTGTCTATACATGGTTTTGTACCCATATAGCTAAATCAGTTTAAAAACCAATTTAGGTAAAGAGTGCAACTTTTGTGTTTAGACAGGACCTCAGACTATGTCTTTCAGAGCTAGCTGAAGGGGACTAGAAACGTTATTTGAAAAAATAAAAAACAAAATAGTTTGTAGAACAAAATCCTGCAGCTGTGGAGGGCACTGGGCCCTACTTACAATCCACCTTGCCAGATTCAAGGAGTGGGAATAACTTATTCTAGACAAAGTCATATCCATCCATTACACAAGGTCTTTCATGGAGGAAGAAAGTAATAAAACAGAAGGGGAGAACTGAACATTTTAAAATAAACTATTTAACTCTCCAACACGGACCTTTTGGGGATTTTAACCAAAACAGATCATTCTAGTGTCTACTGCCTCACCATTTTGTCAGCAAAATAAAAAATATAAATAAAATAGTCCTATTTTCTGTGTGCCAGCCTTTGCTCTCTCTGTCTCCAGTCCAGCTCAGAAACTTCCATACTTTCACACTACAGCTGTCCTCTAAATAATTCACCAAATGAAAGCACATTTTGATATCATTGCAGGGTTTCTTCCGGTTACGGTAACCACAGCCAGTGCAGTGAGAGAGAGAGATTTATCAGCAGAACCAGTTACAGCTCACACGGGGGAAAGTAAGAAAGGGTTCTGTATTGATCTTGAATTTGAAATTCTCCCTTTATAGATTTTCAGTGTCCAGCTAATGGAAACTTCTTCTCCAGAAGGAAAAGTAGAGATATACATTGGATTATTCAATCACCTAAGGCAGTGGTGCTCAAATTTTTTCAGACGCACCCCGCCTTTACCAGTAATGGAATCTGTCCATCCTCCCCTCCCCAATCCCTCCAAAGCCAAGCTGGGGGAGAAACTGGGGCTGGGGATGGAGAGGGAATGAAGGCAGCGCCAGGCTGGAGCTGGAACAGGGGGCAGAGTGGAGCAGTGGCTGGCAGCAGAGCTGGTCTGGGGGCAGAGCGGAGCTTCGGCTGGGGGCGGAGAGAGAGTAAGAGCAGAGCTGGGCCTGGAGGTGGAGCTGAACGGGGTTGGGGGAGAAGCTGGTCTGCAGGCAAAGCAGGGCTGGAAGCGTGGTGCTCCCTCCTCATCCCACATGGGGGCTGGCCCCAGCCCCACCGTGGGCCCTCCCGAATGTTCCTCCGTGCCCCCCTTGTGGGGCATGCCCCACAGCTTGGGGACCACTGACCTAAGGGATCAAAAAGAAGAACTAGGAGACCGGGGTTCCAGTCTCTGCTCTGACACTGAATCACTTTGTGACCTTGGACTAACCACGTCACATTGTGGCATGTAGTTTTGTCGTCTGTGAAACGGAGATAATAAACTGACCTACTTCAACAGAGAGGGGCATGTGTGGAGATATGAACATTAGAGAACTCAAGACATATTAAGAAACTCAGTGAGTAATTGATAGATCATAGAAATTAGGGTTGGAGAGACCTCTGGAGGTCATCCAGTCCAACCCCCTGCTCAAAGCAGGACCAACCCCAACTAAATCATCCCAGCCAAGACAGGCCTTAAAAACCTCTAAGGATGGAGATTTCACCACCTCCCCAGGTAACCCATTCCAGTGCTTCACCACGCTCCTAGTGAAATAGTTTTTCCCTAATATCCAACCTAGACCTCCCCCACCGCAACTTGAGACCGTTGCTCCTTGTTCTGTCATCTGCCACCACTGAGAACAGCTTAGCTCTATCCTTTTTGGGACCCCCCTTCAGGTATTTGAAGGCTGCAATCAAATCCTCCCTCACTCTTCTGTAGACTAAATAAGCCCAGTTCCCTCAGCCTCCTAATCATTTGTGTTGCCCTCTGCTCTCCAATTTGTCCACATCCTTTCTGTAGTGGGGGGCCCAAAACTGGACACAATACTCCAGATGTGGCCTCACCAGTGCCAAATAGAGGGGAATAATCACTTCCCTCAATCTGCTGGCAATGCTCCTACTAATGCAGCCCAATATGCCATTAGCATTCTTGGCAACAAGGGCACACTGCTGACCCATATCCAGCTTCTCATCCACCCTAATCCCCAGGTCCTTTTCTGCAGAACTTCTGCTTAGCCAGTCAGTCCCCAGCCTGTAGCAGTGCATGGGATTGTTCCATCCTAAGTGCAGGACTCTGCACTTGTCCTTGTTTGACCTCATCAGATTTTTTTTTTTTGGCCCAATCCTCCAACTTGTCTAGGTGACTCTGGACCCTATCCCTACCCTCCAGCGTACCTACCTCTCCCCCAAGCTTAGTGTCATCTGTGAACTTGCTGAGGGTGCAATCCATCCCATCACCCAGATCATTAATGAAGATGTTGAACAAAACCGGCCCCAGGACTGACCCTTGGGGCACTCCGCTCGATACCGGCTGCCAACTAGACATCGAGCCGTTGATCACTACCCGTTGAGCCCGACGATCTAGCCAGCTTTCTATCCACCTTATAGTCCATTCATCCAATCCATACTTTTTTAACTTGCTGGCAAGAATACTGTGGCTTTCCCCATATCCACAGAGCCAGTTATCTCATCATAGAAGGCCATCAGGTTGGTCAGGCATGACTTGCCCTTGGTGAATCCATGTAGGCTGTTCCTAATCACCTTCCTCTCCTCCAAGTGCTTCAAAATGGATTCCTTAAGAACCTGCTCCATGATTTTTCCAGGGACTGAGGTAATAATAATTGGAGATATACCAATCTCCTAGAACTGGAAGGGACCTTGAAAGGTCATCAAGTCCAGCCCCCTGCCTTCACTAGCAGGACCAATTACTGATTTTTGCCCCAGATCCCTAAGTGGCCCCCTCAGGGATTGAACTCTCAACTCTGGGTTTAGCAGGCCAATGCTCAAACCAACCAGTCTGTATTTCCCTGGATTCTCCTTCTTCCCTTTTTTAAAGATGGGCACTATATTTGCCTTTTTTCAATTGTCCAGAGAGTGCAGAGAATCAAAGATTAGCAATTGTGGTATTTGTGTATCAAGACAACGGGAGGCCCTTTCACCTGAGATGAGGGAAGTACAGTATGTGTTATCAGCTGCTATTTTAAACACAATGGAAATCCCTTACTCACTATTTGTCAAACCACATTCTTTCACTACAGACTCCATGCATGATAGATATGGAGTATTTTTATACCAATGTGGGCTAAATCTAACTGTCAGTGGAGAGAGTTACAGTAAAGCTTGAGGATTTTAGGTCTCTTGGAAAAGGAAGCCATTCCTGAATGCTCAAATGAGCTACAGTGCTCAGCATTACTTCAGTGACAGTACACAACTTCTCCTTCCCAAGGGGCCTTGTCTGTTCAGTATCCAATCAGCGTCTCATTCCCGTTTCCTCATCCACGGAAGTTTTTCCAATCCTGAAGTTGGGGACACTGACACAGTCCTGAGAATGTTAAGAGCACTTGGTTGATCTCAAGCACACCAAGAATCCCAGCTTAGCTATGCTTGGAAGAAAGACCTGGTGGCATTGCAGGTACTAGGATTCTCCCCTTCACCCATGTAGAGGCAGTGGAGAAGCAGGAGCTTGGCAGAGAAGGCCATCCCTCTCCCATGAAGGAAGAGGAGAAAGAAGCCACCAAAACTGTCCTGGCACCTGTACCCTGATTGTGCAGGTGGTAGAGAAGGAGTCTCAACTCCTCCCCTTTTCCACGGCTACACAGGAAATGTGGGGAGGAGGACTCTTCCTCCAAACATCACGCAGACAGGGAAGAGCCTCTTCCCCTCTCAGCAGCCAGAAAGAGGAATCGTGGGGCTCCTCCATCCCTGCGGCCTACAGTCTGGGGTACAAGAGCTAAATAGTGATAGGTTCCTTGGAACTTGGGGAAAGGGGTTTGGCCTGACACAAGGGATACAGAGCCACTTAGTTTGGATCTTGGCCAGCAGAAGCTGAATGCACTCTCCCTCCCCTCCCCCTCGCATCTGAAACAGCAAGTGTGGGATACTGACTAGTATTCAATCCAAATCACTAAGATCACTACTGCCTCATGACCTCAGTGAGCCCATACTGGTCACCACATACGCTCTATTCCAAAGAGAGGCATCAGAGACCCAAATTTGTTGTTCCAGATGAAACGTCCCTTCGCCCATGAAAATACAACAGGGAAACCCAGGTCTTTACACAGGCTCTTTACACAGCCATGTTCCAGAATTCCTTTTCCCAATAGCCTTAACAAAACAGACTTGCTACACTTTACAAAATACTGTATGTAAAACAACTAGAAACAAGACAGTAAAGCAGCAGCATTGTCTTTTTAATTAAAGGAACCTGACAGGTGAGGCACTATTTATGAAAGGCCTTCACCAGCAAGCAGTATTATTTTTTGCATACTTGGTGAAAAGACATCTTAGCTAGAAAGCAAGAAGGCCCCTGAGGATAAAAATTAAAAGAAATATCAAAACTTGCATTCATTAAATTATTCCCCTGACGTCTAGCATAAATCTCCTCCTGCAGCGCTCAATACGGCTTCTTCAGCACTTTGTAGGCTGAAGAGAGCCCTGACAGCCGAAATGCAAGCGCTACATGTGGAGAGATGCAACCTCAAAAGCTTTGTGTGATGCAGTTTCAAACGAGGCAGACAAGATAGAGCGAACACTATGTCATCTTCACACTAGATGTTCTATTAGGAGATTTAGAACAGCAGAATAAGATCTTTTGGCGATTCTGAAAGCAGTTTCATCCTCCTTAGAGCTCCTCTACTCAAGAATCTCTGCTCCAGTTTCTCTGGAGTTACAACTGAGATAAAATTCTTACTTGTCTTTGGAGCCATGAAGGGCTCCAGAAGAGAAGAGATGCCTTATGTGACACTGTATGGAATATGTAGGGCACTTTATGATATTGATACCAATATTATAAAATTGCAAGGAATCTGACCAGATATACTGTGTGAGGTGTCTGCAAAAATGTTATAAATTTCCAAGTATAATGATCCTGTTTATAGGTGTGTATTACCTTCTTTATGAGTTATAGCTACGTATGGTATATCTGTATTTCCAAACTTGTGCTGTATTTCTAGGTGACACCGCCAGATTGGCATCAGCATGGCCTAGCCTGTTCAATGGCCCATCAAGGGTGATCAACTGTACAATAAACGCGTTGAAAAAAAGCCAGAGACTACACCTGCTGAGTCCGCATGCCTATGGTCAAAGAACTCTAAGGCTTTTCCATGTGCTGTGAAGCTTGTGTTTGGGATACAGGAAGTACAAGCCTCATGGCTAAAGAATACAAAAGGCAGCAGCAGCATCTCCATTTTGTCTTCATTTCTGCTTCTTACCTCTGGAGTAACTTTTCTACACACTGAAAAAGCTTTGAACAAAGGACTGAATGACCCATCCAAGCTGTGGATGTGCTCCAGAGGGACTTTCAAACCAGCAAACTCACCAACAGTGCTAAGAACCTGATACATGGACTTTGAATCTCTGTATGCAGTTGAGTGCTTTATCATTTAAAAACTCTCTTCTTGTTCTTTCATTTTTCTTTATAATAAACCTTTAGATTTAGACACTAAAGGATTGGCTGGCAACATGGTATTTTGGGTAAGATCCAACCTAATATTGACCTGACAATGTGGCTGGCCCTTTGGGGCCAGAAAAACGTTTTGTATAGTGAGCAGAGTTTTTTAAATAACATCTCACTGTACTGGATTCTGTGCTGACTGGAAGCCAGAATGCAATACTTTACTGCAGGGGTCCCCAACACAGCGCCCGCGGGGGCATCTAAATGCACCCACGTCCTGGCCGGCGGTGGAGCATCCGCCGAAATGCCACCGAATTTCTGCAGTGTTTCGGCGGTGATGCCTCTCGATGATGTCACTTGTTGGTGGCAAATGACGTCATCGAGAGGCGTCGGCGCCGAAATGCCGCAGAAATTCGGCGGCATTTCGGCCGGTGCTCCACCTCCACCACGGTCCTTCGTCTGGCGCCCGCCAGACGAAAAGGTTGGGGTCACACCTTGCTCCTGTACCTGATTTTTCTGGCTTTTTGTTTTGTGTTTTTAAATAGGAAGGTTTACTTTTCCAAGTGTTTAATCTGAGATATCACAAAGATGATGAGATTGCAGCCAAAAAAAGACACCGGTCTTGTGTTTTTATACTGTAATACAAAATGATACTTAAAACTGCTGTCATGAGTCTTTTATCTCAGTCTCAGCTCTACTCAGGACTAGTCCACAGGGCCACAACCTCTTCCCAAGAATCCTCCATATCTGCACTGGATCCCTCCTCTGACAGCGCCACATCTCAGCCACCATCCTTCAATTCAAGGACAGACAGGACTTCTTTTAGAGCTTAGACAGAGAGATTGCCGGTGAGCACCCCAAAAACCACTTTCACCGCACTCCCTGCAAGGTAGCCAAATGCACTGTAACCAGTATTTACAGTCAGTGTTGGCCTGAGGAAGTACCCTGGTAACCTCCACTCACACAAGTCTGATTTAGAAACTGGAGCAATAGGTTGCTCAAATATCTGTTTGATTTTAGGAAAGAACTAAATGGTGATAATGTAGTAATCCTTGGAAAGTCCAGAGGTAGAGAATGTTAAACACACAACTTAAATGGGAACCCATGAATGCAACCCATGAAGTTAGTTAAGAAGAATTATAGGCTGTACCTAAGGACCATAGGATGAAAGTTTCATTTTCTTATTCAGGACTTCTCGTGGATATCAAAATGTATTTGAAATCAAATTATATGTTAGGGAGGGAAGTACATTTAGTTCTGCTGTCCATAGGTCAAGGAGGATGCTGAGAAGTTAGAGAGGGTCCAGAGAAAAGCTCATTAAAAAAAAAAAAAAAGAGTTCAGAGTGATTTGATCCCAGTCTGCGAGGATCTACATGGGGAGGAGATATCTGATACAGCGTTCTTTAATATGACTCGTTATAACTTTGTATGCTAATGTCTGGAAGTTGCAGCTTGTCATTCATACTAGAAATATAGCACAATTTAACAGTGAAAGTTATTAATCATTAGAATTAAGTATTTTGAACAAGACTGATGCCTTTATGAGAGATGTTCTAATTCAACCAGAAGTTATTGAACTTGATGCAAGAATTTTGCCCTGTAATTCCATGGCCCATGTTATGCCAGATGTCAGGCTAGAGGACCACAAAAAATAAAAACTAGAACTACCTATATCTAATGGTTACTGAATATAGCTGCAAGTAGGGTCTCTGGCATTCTTTTCCTACCTCGATGGATTCACTGTGGCATCTTGGATAAGTCACTTCTCTGTACGTCAATCTTTAAAATGAGGGGAAATAACTATAGTAAGAACTGCTGCTAGAAGAGGGCCTCATCCTCCCTGATTGAGCTAACCTTGTTATCTCTAGACTGATTCTTGCCTGCATATTTATACCTGCCTCTGGTAATTTCCATTACATGCATCTGACAAAGCAGGTATTCACCCATGAAAACTTATGTTCCAATACGTCTGTTAGTCTATAAGGTGCCACAGGACTCTATCGCTTTTTACAGATCCAGACTAACACGGCTACCCCTCTGATACTATTTGACTCTGGTATTTCTATTCCCCCTATTTACATTGCCCTTGTAGCTTCAACTGCTGAAGTTGACTTTTGCCATCTGTCCTAACCTATTACATAGCATTGCTGCTGCTGGTAGATACTGAGCTGAAATTCACTGGCTAGTGAATTGATACACTCTGGATAGCCCCTTAGGGCCCAGCTCTTCTAGTTGAAAGGCACCAGGTACATTGTTATAAATCTCTTATGGCATTAGTAGCTGTTTTATTCTATTCTTTTACGCTGATTGTTTTATGATAGTAAAACTGACCAGATGGGTTTAAAATGTATATAGCTATTGAAGGGGAGGTATGTGCTTTTAAATTTTGTTGCGTTTTGAGGCTTTGAGTGGTTAGGAAAATTCACCAGATGAGTCAAGGATCGCCATCACAGATCAGGAAGTTTAGCTGTTTTCATGAACTCGTTCAAGACTGTGTTAGAATAAAGGTCAGACTCAATCATTACATTTTTTAATGTTTATTTATAAGTGTAACAACAAGCAGGCATTCATTCACCTGCCAGATTTCAGAGAGATCTAGAGACTGGAACACAGTTCATCTTCAGTTCTAAATTACTAAAGCTTTCTCCAATTTTAATTGGATATTAAGGTCAGAATCCTTACAAGAGAAACAGATTACCTGTCTCCGCCCCCCTCTGCTCTCAAGCAGGCTTTATGACATCGTCCAAAGTCTTCAATCTCTTCTTAATTCAAAAGAAATTGGCAATCTAGTATTCAGCCAGTTAGTTAACAGCTAATCAAGCCTGTGTCAGTCACTTTTGGTCTGAGCCCCATGATCTACAAGCATGAAGACCTGCAGCCATGAGAAGCATTTAGGATTTTCAGCAAGTTTTGGGTCACACAGAAGACCATTCAAATTACAAGCATTTTCCTGCTTAAAGAGTCGCCTAAAGGAGGTGACTCTCCTCTTACACAGCTGTACAGTACATATTCCAAGCCCATTATCACAGTGATTTTCCATCAGCCAATGAAGAAAGATTAAATTCCTTTGGCCTACCTAGGAGCAGCATCGGGGTGCTGTCCAGACAGGATGCTGCAGAGCAACAAGAGGCATTCCAATCCCCAGTCCAGGGAGGAGTACACTAGCTCCATGGCTCAACCACTTTGATCACATGTTTCTTTTCCCCTCACCAGGATGGCCCTTTATAAGACTTCTGAAAGAATCAAATATTGCTGTATAGCTCCTGCGGTTTGACAGGTAAAGAGTCTACATTAGCTATTGAACAGAGGCTTACCCAACCGCAACATGCCTGATTTTACCCTGACCTGAGGGGAGTAGTCAATGTTTGACTTCTCTGTCCCATCAGATGTTGGCAGGCCGTCTCATGAGTCAAGAAGACAGCAGCTGACCATAAGAAACTGCAATGGGTATAAGTGGGGCTAGATGTTGAAGTACAGTGATTCTTACTCACAGAGATTGTTAAATAACCATCAAATCCGAGGTCTCAAAGACATTTTTACCAGGGCATATTTGCAAGGGCCACTGTGGGTGTGATGTTCCTCCTCTCCCCACACACATACACACTTCTCTGGAGCACTAAGTAGAACCAACCCATTAAGGATCAGGAGGGCGTATCCAGTATAATAATTTCCTGCAGTAACAGACAACCTCCAGGAAATGGTTAATTTCAGTCCTTTCTATCCTCTCTTCCCCTGCATCTAAATTTTTGTAACAGTAAAATCAAAAAATGCTACAATGCATTTACATGATCTATGGTATTCATTCTTCTGAGCAAGATCAAAGAAGAGCCTTTGAGGATTGAGACAATTTTAATAGCCTCAACACATCTTTAACATTTTAAATACAAGAGGAATTCATCTGGATTACCTCTTCTTCTCTGCGGATGTTGCACTGTATGGGGGTCACTTTGACTGGATTTGAGGAAGAGATTTTAGCAGCCAGCTCTTTCGCAGCAGTTTGTAACCTGTCAAGTTTACGAGAAGCAATAACTACATTGCAACCTGTCAAAACAAAAACAAAAACCCTTTAGACAGAAGTTGTTCAAATAGGATAGTTTTATTAGACATTTAATAAGGTCAGAGATTTCTTGCAAGACTGACAGCTCATTAATAGCTGCCTAGAAGTTAGAGATCAGCAGTCAGTGTAACTTTCTGGTCTCTGTGGGTTCACATTTCTTTCCCTCATGTAAGTTCTGGAGGTAAGAAGGCTCTGCAATCAGAGCCAGGCTTATTTGCAGGGTCACAAAGTGCTAGAGGGAAAGTGATTGAAAATGTGGCTGCAATTTGCTTCCCTCTGCTCCACAACTACTGACGTTATTAGGGTGGCCTGTAAATTGTTGAATCAGCACAGCACCCCCAGTTATTACTTTGTCGTCTGTGCCCAGGGCTGCCCGATCTATGAATTAAGAACCTCAGAATTGTTAATTTAAAAAGTGTTCAAAGGTATTTCAACTCCTTGTACCAAACAAGAGCCGATTTACTGGAGCTCAGTGAGTAGTATGTGAAACTAATGCTCAGAAGAGTTGCTGCGTTATGGCCCTGGAGACCAAACTTCTTTACTAGATAAAGGTACATTATGGAGAGCAGTAGTGCCAGCTTCCCATATGCTGCTCCAGCATCCTTAACACCCTGAGCTGGAGGGAGTGGGAAGAGAAGGGAGCTCAGTCTTCATAGACCATTTAATCCTTGGCTTTCAAAGCTCAATGTGGGGAAGCTCAGTTAGTGCCAACTGTAATGTTATTTTGCTATGTGTGGACACTTGGTCACTAGGATCTAGACTGCTGCAAGCAAATTAGATTCACATAGACTGCTCGAGGATTCAGGGCTACTTTAAATCAGCATTGAAGGTTTCACTCTATGAAGTACTCAAACCAGGCCAAATTCATTCCTGGTGCAACTCCACTGATTTCTGTGGAGTTACACCAGGAATGAATTTGACTTTTCATTATTTCCTGACATCAATACAGAGGGAAGTACGCCAGCAGCATGCCCCTAGAAATGAGCATTTCAGTCACCCGGTGCTATTGTCTTATGTTAGCAGACTTAAAAGTCCTGCTCAGACGCAAGTCTCCTACCTCTTAGCATAAGAGCACCGGTCATGTTCACAATAACCTGATCAAAAGAGTCAAGTTATTCATGAGCTTTTAGTACAGCTTAGAGCAGTAGAGCTCAAAGTCTTGTCATACCAGAAGTGGCACTTCTGATCACCAATTAACAGGTTATACTAATTCAGCAAAGAAGTATAAAAGATGAGCCAATGAACAAGACAACAAAAAATACTAATTCTCTGTATAACAGAACATCTAAATAAAATATGGCATTTATATTTGATATAAACTGCAATACATTCAAAGTAGTGAATAGGAATAATCAGCTAGTTTCTCTTTATGATTTACAAAAGAAAAAAAAATCAATGGTTATGAGTATATAAGACAGTAGATTCTAGCCTGGACCTATGCCAAAGCAGCACAACGGAAGGCCTTGGGCACATATCCTGATTAAAGGCACATATCTTGCCAACTACATGGATTAGAAATGAACAACATTGGAAAAGTTGTTACCCCAAGATTTCGGCTGATGCAAAGCATTAAAAAGGTCCAATCCTACAAATTCTTTACTATCAGGAATTGTGCTAACTACCAAGACTGTACCCACTGAAATCAGTGAATAGACTCATAATAGGTACTATGCCCAGTAGTAAGCATTTCAGGACTAGGCCCTAGATCTCTAACAACAGGCATTGCAAAATATCGGCTGTTGAAATACTGTGGAAATGTGTTGCAAAGGGGCTTGACCATGGACAACTACAAACAGATCAGGGACAAGTACAATCTTCCAAGTAGTGGTCCTGGACCAGTGATTAAAAAAATAAAGTCCATGACCCACCTGTGCCAACAAAATGCATAGTGTAATACCAATACACTTTGGCATGACCATTTACATAAGGCATGCCTTTTCTCCAGGTTTACCGGTGAGGTGTCAGTTCTAAGGCACTCAAGATTTAAAGGCTGTTGCAGCAAACATAGGAAGCTCAGGCCTGGTCTACACTGGGCGGGGGGGAATATCGATCTAAGATACGCAACTTCAGCTACGAGAATAGCATAACTGAGGTCGACGTATCTTAGATCGACTTAGAATCACTTACTTTGCATCCTTGGGGCGCGGGATTGACGGCCGCCACTCCCCCCTTGACTTTGCTTCCGCCACTTGCTGAGCTGGAGTTCAGCAGTTGAGGGGAGTGTGATCAGGGATTGATTTATCGCGTCTACACTACATGCGATAAATCGATATATCGATTGCTACCCGCCGATCCGGCAGGTACTGTAGACGTACCCTCAGAAACTGAGGTATCATCTAGCTACCAAATTTGTACTGATACAACTATACTGATCTTTAAACGGGGTGGACTTGATTTAATCATGGATTTCTACATAGAAATGCATTCTGGAATATGCTGCTCAAACAGTTTCACTTCTGTGTCTACTGTCTGTCCCTCCCTTCTCACACTGATCTCCAGATTTCTTCTTGTCCAGATCTATTCTACCCTCACCAATCTTCTATTCACTGAACTTTTTGAAACTTTGCACTTTTAGAGAGAGGTAAGGGATTGACTCTGTGTACACACATTTGCAGAAGAACAATAGGGTTGAGGTCTGTTATTTCTCACCTCTCTATATTAATTTATTTAAAAACATTTTTGCTGTTAACAAGCATGTTCTTTGGAGATACAAATCCACAGTTTGAGAACTGCAAAACTAAGCATCTCTGATGGTATCTTCTAGACTGGGCACTGAGTCCCATTGGGTAGATAGAAAGATTAACCTAAATCATCTATACAGAAGTCCCTGGAACCCCATAAAATTGGGTCCCTTATCCATGAACTATTAGAATTATTTGCAAAACTTTTCTTAAACATTACATGTCTCCTACTACAGAATAAGAATTTATAATCCCTATTCCATGATGAGATATCTTTGACCTATAATGTATCTTAATTAAAACTATCTTTAGATGGCTTTTTGAGGAAAAAGCCTTTTTATCAAAAACATCCAATTTAAATAAAACATCTTTTTTTAAAAAATCATTGATTTTTATCCACCCTGTTTTTAAATCAATTACCAAATTAAGCTTAGTTAACTTAAGCCAGTTTCAGTGGGTGAATAAAGCCATGCTTGTGCCAAATACAAAGTGGGAGTTTGTTATCTGGAAACAAAAATTGCACCAGTTTCCCCTCCAATCTGTGCAATATAAACCTAAATGACACGTTGAGGAGAGGCAGAATTAGGGTTTGTAAAGCATCTGTGACAAAAGGTGCTTAAGTGGCTTCCTCCCTCTCCCCTCTGGGGATCCCCATTTTCTTCTCCCACAGGGCCCACCTTGTGCACCGACTATTTGGAGGGGTCCCCTATTCTTCTCCCCCACCTCCTCAGTGGAGTGTCCCCCCCCCATGCCAGCTTCCCCACTGCAAGGTCTCCCCCCATTCTTCACCCTCCCTCGCCCACGGAGGGCTCTCGGGCCCCCAGCCCCACCTAGGCCCAGCAGGTCGGCGGTGATGGCCTTGCCGATGCCCGTGCCGCCGCCGGTCACGATGGCCACCTGGTGCCGGAACAGCCCGGCAGCCAGAACCCCGCAGCGCGCGCCGCTGCCCTGCGCCGCCATCTTAGCACAGCGCCCCCCTCCACCCCGCCCTCCCACGTGACCCCGCCCCCCCACGTGACCCCGCCCCCAGACACTGGCCAGGGGCTGAGGGTGGGAGGCTGCTGCGGCGGCAGAAGCATCTTCCTCGGCCAGATCCCCTCCCCCGTCCCGCCCCTAGGCCCTGGCTGGGGACAGCGTCCTCTGTTCCCCGCCCCCCCAGGCAAGCCCAGCGGGGGGAAGGAGTGTCCGGCGCTGGGGGCAGGCGCATCTCCAGCCCTCCCACCCCCCCTGCAGACCGGCTGGGGGCAGGAGCGTCTCCACCCCCCACCACTGCAGATCAGCTGGGGGCAGCAGCATCTCCAGCCCTCCCACCCCTCACTGCAGACCCGCCGGGGGCAGCAGCATCTCCAGCCTTCCCACCCCTCACTGCAGACCCGCCGGGGGCAGGCGCATCTCCAGCCCTCCCACCCCTCACTGCAGACCGGCTGGGGCAGGAGCATCTCCAGCCCTCCCACCCCTCACTGCAGACCCGCCGGGGGCAGGAGCATCTCCAGCCCTCCCACCCCTCACTGCAGACCCGCCGGGGGCAGGAGCATCTCCAGCCCTCCCACCCCTCACTGCAGATCAGCCGGGGGCAGCAGCATCTCCAGCCCTCCCACCCCTCACTGCAGACCCGCCGGGGGCAGCAGCATCTCCAGCCTTCCCACCCCTCACTGCAGACCCGCCGGGGGCAGGCGCATCTCCAGCCCTCCCACCCCTCACTGCAGACCGGCTGGGGCAGGAGCATCTCCAGCCCTCCCACCCCTCACTGCAGAACCGCCGGGGGCAGGAGCATCTCCAGCCCTCCCACCCCTCACTGCAGACCCGCCGGGGGCAGGAGCATCTCCAGCCCTCCCACCCCTCACTGCAGACCAGCTGGGGGCAGGCGCATCTCCAGCCCTCCCACCCCTCACTGCAGACCCGCCGGGGGCAGGAGCATCCAACCCTCCCACCCCTCACTGCAGACCCGCCGGGGGCAGGAGCATCCAACCCTCCCACCCCTCACTGCAGACCAGCCGGGGGCAGGAGCATCTCCAGCCCTCCCACCCCTCACTGCAGACCCGCCGGGGGCAGGAGCATCCAACCTTCCCACCCCTCACTGCAGACCAGCCGGGGGCAGGAGCATCCAACCCTCCCACCCCTCACTGCAGACCCAGTTGGAGACGGAAGCATCCGGCCCCCACGCAGACCCAGCTGCGGGGCAGCAGGTAAGTTTGATTTCGCGTCAGGTAATTTTTGCTATCTCGAAGGTCGTTTTCTCTTCTGCATTTGACTCGGAGTAACTGGCCCGACTATTTACTGCCCGCTCCCTCCCCCGGTTGCACCTTTGAAATTTCCAGGGAGGGGAGGTGCAGCAGCCGAGTTCTGCCCCGTTGTAAGTGCTGCTGCGGTTTTAAATACGGGGGGAAGAGAGAGGGAGAGGCACCACACCTACAAACTCTTCAACAAGCTGCAGTGGGCGATCTTCCCTGCGTGGGAGCAAGGGCGGCACATTCCACCTTGCTCCTTATGAATTGTCTTATCCGCTTGAATTTACAGACAGGAGGTTTATTATTTAAGTCTATGCGGATGAAGTCTATAGAGCATCCCCGCTCTGGGTGGGAGGACTCCAGGCGCGCATTTTGGAGACATGTCACCTTGCCGACTCGTGTATGCCTATGACTACGGGTTCCTTCCATGCGTGCACGTTGGGGAAGGGTTGGTCCTTGCACGTGCGAATGGCTTATGGATCTTGGAGAGAGGGATTTCATCTCCCAGGCACATGTGCATGTGATGGTACCTTGCTGGCATGCACGTTGGAGAAGAGTTCCCCCATTGCATGTGAGAATTCCATGTCTGCACGCAGGTTGCAAAGGGGTTCTCCTTGCAGGCATACTGGCATGTGAGCAAACTTTAGACAGAAGGGCGTTTTTTAGACTGTCCCCCCAAAATAAAAGGGTCTCGCACTTCGAATATAGCAAAATAAATGAAATGGGGCTCAGCAAACCCTGCCCCATTCTCCTGGGCACCCGGGCAGGGCTGTGCAAAGAACTGCAGAAGTCTATTGCTGCCTCTGAAATAAAGGGGATTTATTGCCATGCGTTCGGTGAAAGGCGATATTGACTACGGATTGCATTTGCTCCCTTTTCCAAAATTGTGGTCTTGTCCAGGTCACTCAGACGTTGGGCTTTATTGATTGAGCTGGAGATAGTCGCTTGCTTTATT
Organism: Mauremys mutica; assembly: GCF_020497125.1. Taxonomy (NCBI): domain Eukaryota; kingdom Metazoa; phylum Chordata; order Testudines; family Geoemydidae; genus Mauremys; species Mauremys mutica. Next base: position 4,945,669 of record NC_059081.1, on the reverse strand, counting down.
GAGTGGAATAAAGAGACTTGGTCGGATGGATATAGATATATATATATCCATCCGACCAAGTCTCTTTATTCCACTCAATAAAGCAAGCGACTATCTCCAGCTCAATCAATAATATATTTGTCTTTTGCTCCTAGCAAAAAATAGGTCTCACCCAGCAGCTGAGACTGCAGTTCTCTCAGGCACTAGGACAAACCCACTCAGCCCCCTCCCCCTCTTATTCTGCTGTCTGATCTATTCTTAGCTCCATGTCTCCCCCTTTGAAGCTGGTGGATTCCTGCCCACTCCCTTTGAAGAGGAAATCGTTTTTTAAAAAAGCAAAAGGGGATTATTTTCACATGCATGCATAGTCCCTCTTAAACCAAGGAAAGGTTTTTTTCAGAGGAGAAATCCTGGCAAAACTCTGGGTGTGTGTTTGTTTTGTAAATCTTATTAACCATAAAATAAAATGCATTGCTCTGAAATTGTATTTCTCGGAGCTTTATCCTTAAATGACCTTGTGCTTTTTAACAATTCTTATGAGTTTTGCAAAGCCTTCATCATAAGATATAAAATGCTCACTAAAAATCAGTGCTTGCATTTATGTTGTGTGCTTAAAATAATATTTTATCTCAATTTATCTCATAACTCCTTACTTTCAAGATCATTCATACACATCCCAGCTGAGTTATGCACCTATCAGTCTATAGCTTTCTCCAAGAAAATAGCAGCTCCTTAATGTTGCGTGTTGCTCGAGAGGGAATGATTTTTTAAATTATATTTATCTTGCTGTATCTTCTCAGTTATTTTGCATAGAACTAGAGAAAGGCAGCTTCCAGTTTTCTCTTACTTTGAATTGATTCTCCATTATTTTTGAATGATTCCCTAATTTTGTGTGTTTTAATACATGTCAAGAATGGTATCAGTTTGTAATACCTAAGCCCCATACTCTGAATGGAAAATTTTCTCTTCAGAAACAGCCATTGGAGTGATGAAATCTAAATATTATTGAAAGTGGTATCGTCCGATCCTTTTAAAATGACTCGAACACAGCCCCTTTTGTGCTGAAGAAAAGGCACAGCTCTGGCATTATTAAATAGTTCCCTCAACAAGCCCAATATCAGTTACTCAATTGCTGCAGGGAAAATTCAGCATTATTTTGAGTTTTGCTCAACAAAAAATAAAGGGACAGATCTTTCCCAATCCAGCATAGATCATTTTCATTTTTAACCAGTGTTGGTGTGCCTGGTAGATCCTGTGTGTTGAATAAAGTGCACAGATTGGTTTCTCTAGTCATCCTATTAGATGAGAGCACAAAGATTGAAAACATTAACAATTATCTCTGCCTATTTTTCCCCAATAAGAGGTTACTTGGTAGAAGTCGTATGTACTACTAATTAAAGAAGTATGCCAGCTAATATCTCTGTGCCTCACTTTCCCCATCTGTAAAATAAGGATAACGATTATTTTCCTGGTAGGTGTGGTAAAAATTAACCCTTTAATAATAAAAGCACTTATAGTATAGCACCTTTCATCTGAAGATCATAAACTATAATATGAAAGAGTGTATATATTCCCACTTTCCATATAGGGAAACTGAGGTACTGTGTTTGCAACAATGCCATTGTCATTCAGCAAGTCAGAGACAAGCAGGCTTGGAATAGAACTCCAGCCTTCTGATTCCTAGTCTATGCTGTACCCGTCAGACCATGCTGCCTTCCAGATTCATTAATGTTTCTATAGCATTTTGAAGTTCTAAAACGCTGTATTAAAGAGCTCCGTTCAGGCAAAGTATGGATTGCTGTGGATGGCAGTCTAAGACATTCTTTAATTATCTGCCACATTGCCATGATCTCGAGGCCATATAGAGCCCCATTAATTGCCGGTGGCTGCCGTACATATCCCAAATAGACTATAAAAGACAGATCTCTAATTAATCCCAGGGAGGAACATCTATGTTTGCAAACTAGGTCTTCAGCTTCTGCTTGACTACCAAGCCACAAACCATTGAGTTAAATCTACACACCGCTTGCATGTTAGTTTTATCAGAGTGAAGAATATCAAATGCCTTCCCTCTCCCATCAAGAAAAGTTATTTACTTTTTACTGAGATTTGCAAGAGTTCTTAATCTAATGTTAGAAATGCCATAGTTTAAACGTTTTAAAAAATTACAGCAGTGTTTTGTGAGCATTTGCCTTAACTGTGCCCTGCAGGGACCAGTTCTGTGGGGTAGTGGAGAGCTCCACTCCTTGTTCTCCCTTAGGAGACTGCCATTTATGAAATAGAAATCTACCCACTAAGACCTGGACCAAACCCACCAATGTCTGTTCATGTTGCCACCACAGGTAATGACTTGGGTCACTACCAGTGCGTGTTGTGTTTGAACCAGTGCATCACTGCAGAGATAACTCAGGCTCTTACCCAGGTGTTGCCTCTAATCTGACCACCGTCCACACACAAAAACCTCTCATCTGGGTTTAGAGGTGCTTTAAACCCAGCTAGCTGGTACAGTTAGGCGATATGGGTTTGAGCCTGGGTTCTGCTTTAACCCAGGCTGGTAACACACCCACTTTGCAGTGCCGCTAATCCTCCGGTGCCTTCCCACAGTTCCCACTGGGCCATAGTTTCTTCCCCTCTATGAACACCTTCCTTCTGTACCAGAAGTCACCTTCTAGTTTATGTACATCAGTTTGGCATTTAAACCCCACATTGTATTTAGGCTGCTGTATTTCTACAGCACTTCCACAGTATTTGAACAGTCTTTGGGAAGGAGATAGGGGAACGCACCAGGGAGGATGCAGTGGAGGAACCAGTGTGATCTCCTTAGCAACGTACCATGCTGCCAAGATGCCTTCCACCAGGTCTCGTGCCTTGCATCTGCCTCCTGTTGCCAAAATGAAGGTTGCATTAAAGCCAACAGCTGGATCAGGTCATCATTCACAGTAAACTCTAGACCTCGTCATGGGTTGCAACAGAGGCGGAGGACCGGAAGTTGTTTACATTAGTGAGTTGGCAGGCTAAGAACACTTCCACACAGGTCTGTCCTTCCTGGGCCAAAGTTCTCTTACAATACACTGTGAAAGAATTCAGAGAACTTAGTGCAGTGCTAAGAACCAGGGGATAGCCTCCCAGAAGTCCTAGCCTACCTCCTCAGGTGGATGAGTGCAGCACCAGCATGGATGCAGTCACACAGGTGTGCGACATGTTAAGCTTTTGCAGTAGGGCCTCTCTACCCAGGCTAATATAACCCGGGTACTCAAACCTGGTGACAGTCACCCAAGCTGACTGCAGTGAAGTGATATGCTCTGTGTCCTACTGCAGATCCCCTGAGCCATCCAGTTCCTACCTTTAGAGGTTCTCTCTAAATATCCTAGATGATATTTATTGTGTGACATGTAAGCAGTCCTGGATCACTCCCTGTGGACGCGTCCAGTTCTGTCAGTTTATCCCATGTGGCTGTTCAGTAACTCTTTGTGGGCCAATCCCTGATGCTGCTACTCAGTGGTTACGCAGGCAGAACTCTGAATTGAAGTCAGTGAGCGTATTGGCCTTGTGTAAACATTTTCCAAATAATCCACCTCTACATTTGGTGTTAGACAGCGGTCTCCAATGGACCACACAGCAGTGACCTTTTGCTTTATAATTCAACAAGGAACGTCTTCTTCCTCCATGTACCTTTCCCCCACATGGGTTCTCCCACACCTTGCCTTGTCAAGATAAGGACTTGTAAGTCTCCCACCCCTTCATTCCAATAACCACATTCCAGCCCTTCCCCCTTTTCCAAAGTTTTCTAAGTGGCTACAAATTGTGGCTCATCCTCTGGTTGGGTTAGCAGAAGCCATCATCAAAGTCCATGTTGCATTATGGGTCAGCGAACCCTGGGTACAACAACTGGCCATCAGCAATTCTTTCTCTTACGTATTTGTGCGTGCACATGTACACCATTTCGAGGTGGTTAAGACTTAAAGGTGGGGTGGCTGGGGGGGAAAAACAGCTGCTTCCAAACTCTGCTTCCATGTAATCCAGCAAATAGCATTGCCATTGGGCTGGCAAAGGAAATTCTTTCAAATGAGCACTCAGTGTCTGCTGGGTTAAACATGCAGGACTCAGAGCCCACTGAAGTAGGAAAATGGGGAAGTGTGTGGGTGTAGGGGAATGGGTGGAATTGGGGTGAGGAGAGGAAAACGTGTCTTCAGTTTGTTTCCAGAAGAAGTGTAAGCACAGGTGTTAGGTTGCGATTTTCAAAGCAGTCTAGCACATCTTCTATTAAAATGATTTATATTACCATAGCATCTAGGAGCTCTAGTCATAGACCAGAACTCTATTGTACTGTGAGATGTGTGTCTAAATCTCTTAGATTGCTTTGAAAATCTCAAACTACCCCCCCCAAGGTTATTCTAATATCCAAATCTCAGGTCTCTTCAAAAGCTAATGTACATGTGTCACTCGTTGAAACTTCTGGCACAAGATAATACATGGTAGAAAACCAGTCTCATTCCTGTGGATAAACTTGGAAGCTTTGCATTCTTTGTCTGAAAATGTTTCTTTCTCCTCTCCTACCAAATCTGGACAAAACAACCTCGAGGCTGGGGTTGGAATACACTTCGGTACATACTATCTTTAGAGGTAGACAGACGGTGTTCTGGGATTCTCCATAAGGGAAAGTTTTATGCAAGGGAATTTAACAAGGCATTTTGTTTGGCTTTTTTTAAAAAAAACGTTTCTTGTACAGTGTGTGCCAGAGTTCAATAAGGCTGCTGTGTGCAGCAGCGTTATCCCTTCACATTTGGGAAAGTTATGGAATAATGGAGAAAAAAGAACTAATTCATAAAACAGATATTCTGTAAAGCACCCTCAGTGGAATGACTTAGACAAATCCTTTGAAAATGTCATCCAGAAACAACTGAGTGATACTTTGCAAAACTCCTTTTAAAAACGTTTTGGCTGGAATGTATCCTATAGAATGTTACTAGCAAAGAGTTAAGTCTGTCACAAAAAGGAAGCGCAAAAGAGGCCCAGTTTACCGGTCTGAGGGTATGGCTACCCTTGCAGCTGTACAGCGCTGAGAGTTAAACCTGTCTTCGTACAGCTGAGTAGGGAAAGCGCTGCAGTCTGTCCACACTGACAGCTACCAGCGCACTGTCGTGGCCACATTTGCAGCATCTGCAGCGGCATTGGGAGTGGTGCATTATGGGCCGCTATCCCAGCGTTCAAGTGGCTGCAATGTGCTTTTCAAGAGCGGGGGTAGGGGGGAAGAGAGAGAGTGGATTTTTGGAGCCGACACTGTCAGCACCCTGCCTTGCAAGTTCCGACCCTCTTCCCCACCCCTCTCTCACTCACTGTAAGCAAACAGCTTTTTTTCATCACAGACCAGATAAGCAGCCGCTCCCCGAAACGGACCCCCCCTCCCTCCCACCCACCGCGCTGCTTCTCTCCTCAAGCCCCTTCCTTCCCCGTCTCTTCAAGCAAACACTAGCTGTGGGCGTTCCAAAGGGAGCCCCCCTGCCTCTGCTCATTCACAGCAAGCAGTAGCTGTGTTTGTTTTTTTGATAAGCAGCTCCGGAGCCAACAACAAAACAAAGAGAGGCATCACAACAGAACAAAGAGTAACCTTCACTTAAAAGGATTATGGGAAGCTTCTGGAGGTCAGTCACGGCGTACTAAGATTATTCCCTGTTTACACTGGCACCCCAGCGCTGCAGGAGCAGCGCTATACCCCTTATTCCTCTCGTGGAGGTGGAGTACAAGCAGCGCTGTAGCCACGAATGTGCCTTGCCAGTGTGGACGGGGAGTGAGTTACAGCGTTGAGAGTCGGGAGTTCTGAGCTCTAATCCTAGCACTGTTATTGATTCACTCTGTGGCCTTGAACAAGTCACCTGAGTGTCCTCATGTGCAAAGTGGGGCTAATAACAAGCATCTCTCAGCGGTGTTGGGTGTCTCAATTAAAGAATACCTGTAAAGTGTTCCGTGATTGTCAGCTATCTTACTGCGTTTTCCCCTCTGTTCTGCTCCTTAAACTGATATGTTAAACCATATGCTTTGCTCTTTGAAATTCTGCTACAAGATCAACCTCTCCTGTGATGCCTGCTGGGCGTGGCCAATTAGCAATGGCCCGAGGGAGGGTCAGTGGGATTCCTTATCACTTTGTTTTGAAAAAATATTAAGTTTAAGTGATTTGGAACCATCAAGGTATATACAGAGAGGAAGGATGGTCCAGTGGTGAGAACACTAGCCTGTGACTTCAAAGACCTGTGTTCAATTCCCTGCTCCACTACAGAATTCCCATGTGACCTTGGGCAAGTCACTTAGGGCTTGTGTAAATGAATGTGTAATTCACCACAAGCTTGGGTGTAAGTCCATGTTGCACTTGCCTGTTGGGCGCTCAAGCAGGGGTGCTGGAACAATTTGTATAGTGGGGGAGCTGAAAGCCATTGACCCTAACTGTATATAATGGAAACTACTTCAGGCGAGGGGGTGCAGATGCACCCCAGTTAGGGTTGCAGGCGTCCAGTTTTCGACCAGCACACCCAGACGAAAATAGATCCTGGTGGCTCCTGCTATTAAAAGTCCGGTTGGCGATGCAGCGGGGCTAAGGCAGGCTCCCTGGCTCTGCGCAGCTCCCGGGAAGCAGCCGGCATGTCCGGCCCCCTAGGCACAGGGGCGATCAGGGAAGTGCTGCGTGCTGCCCCAGCGCTGGCTCCGCAGCTCCCATTGGCCGGAAACCCCTGCTTTACCTGTAAAGGGTTAAAAAAAGCCCATAGGTAAAAAGAAGGGAGTGGGCACCTGACCAAAAGAGCCAATGGGAGGGCTAGAACTTTTTAAAATGGGGGCGGGGAAACTTCCCCTTTGTCTGTTGTTGTTGCTCTCCGGAGAGAGGAGATGCAGAGCAGGAATGGGGCTAAACTATGCTGTAGGAAGCTTTGAGCCAGGTATGAAAAACCATCAGATTATACCTAGGGACTACTTATTTGAAATCCCCAAATATGTAAGTAGATCAGGGAATGTCTAGGAAGACGCGATTAGGTTTCTCTCTTTTTTCTTATTGGCTTGTGGACTCCTCTGTGCTAACTCCCAAATGCTTTTGTTTTGCTTGTAACCTTTAAGCTGAACCTCAAAAGAGCTATCTTGATGCTTAATTTTTGTAATTGTTTTTTTTCAGACCTAGCAAAAAGCCTAAGTTCCAAATGTATTTTCTTTCTTTTTGTTTTTAATAAAATTTACCTTTATTAAGAACAAGATTGGTTTTTTTTGTGTGTGTCCTAAGAGGTTTGTGCACATGTTGTTTAATTAGCTGGTGGCAACAGCTGATTTTTTTTCCCACAGCTCTTCCCTGGAAAGCGGGGAGAAGGGGAAGAAAGGACTTGAGGGTACCGCACAGGAAGGAATTCCCAAGTGCTCCTTCTTGGGTTCTCAAAGGGGGTGTGGGTTTTTTTGTTTGTTTGTTTTTTCAGTTGGGTGGTGGTAGGATCTACCCACCCAAGGTCAGAGAAAAGCTGTAACCTTGGAAGTTTGTGTTACTGAATCATCTCCTGGAGGTTTCCGTACGCATTGGAGTCTCTGCGCATCCCCTGCTGTCTGCCTCCTCCGATGAGCATGCCCGCATCTCAAGGGCATGTGTTTGTTGCAGGGCAGGGGGAGGAGCAAAGAATAGCTCAGTGGTTTGAGCATTGGCCTGCTAAACCCAGGGTTGTGAGTTCAATCCTTGAGGGGGGCATTTAGGGATCTGGGGCAAAAATCTGGGGATTGGTCCTGCTTTCAGCAGGGGGTTGGACTAGATGACCTCCTGAGGTCCCTTCCAACCCTGATAGTCTATGATTCTAAATTTAATACCAGCCTGGAGTGGTCAGTATTAATTTTTTAAATCCTGGCAGGCCCCCACCTTCTGCACTCAAAGTGTCAGAGTGTGGAATCAGCCTTGACAGCAGGAGTGGGGTAGGGGGCAGGGCAAGGGTGTTCAGTTTTGTGCAATTAGAAAGTTGGCAACCGTTCCCTTAGCTCCAGCACCTGTGGCACTACGTGTCTGTGTGGACTCTGCTGCTGTGCACTAAATGTTCCCTACTGCACTTTGATCTAGCCTGCTTTGAAAGAGGAGTAAGTCAAGGCATGCTAAGGGACTTTTTAGTGTGCACCAGCCAATGTTGCCATAAGTACTGATGAAAAGGACTTAAGTATAAGTGCCAAGTACACATTGCAGAAGTCCTTATAAGTACAGGGTGTGCTGTGAAAATCATGCTTATGCATTTATAAGTAAAAGTACAAGCAGAAGCACAAGTACTGTCCACTCCCATATTCCCTGCAATTGTCTGGTGAATGTATGGACAACTACCTAAATAATGTGAACACATAGTGGAAGAGAAAGAAGAAGAGTAACAATGAAATGTTATTCATGTACGTGAACAATGGATTAACAATGAAAAAATATCTTCTAAATGTAAATACATTTATTTACACATATACACACACGCCAACGTGAATGTGGGACAGTTGCGAGGGATGTGATTGTTTCAAAAACCTATTTTGAAGAAGCACTTGCAGAGGGGAAAAAAGTTGCTGGTATTTTAAATACCTTTTAAAGTGTACTTAATACAAGCACGAAGTACATAGTATTTAAAATTCTTAAGTACAAGTATGTAGTGTGCTTCAAAACAGGTATATTTGTTCTTGGGTGCATGGGAACACTGGCAGCAGCAGGGTCCACTTAGAGTTTAGACATGAGTGTGGCAGGCTAGTGCAAAGTATATTTACACCCCAGCCTGCCGTGAACTAAGCATTCGTTTAGACAAGCCCAAAATCGCTCTGTGCCTCAGTTCAAAATCATCTGTCAAATGGTGATCCTAGCACTTCCCTACCACATAGGGATGTTGTGAGGATTAATCCAGTAAAGATTGTGATACAGCTACTGTGGTAAACAGGGGCCAGATAAATACCTTAAATAGATAAATAGACCTAGAGCTGGCATATGTAAACACCGGAGCTTATTACTGTTACTGTCTTCCCTCTTATTGTTTTGCATGTTCTTATCTGAACATGTTGCATCTTATCTGAAATTAGACTGTAAATTATTCAGGGCAGAGATCTTATCTTGCTATATGTTTATACAGCATCTAGGAAGGTAGGTTCCTGATTCTGCTTGGGACCTTGGCGTGCTACAAATAAGTACGAAGGATTAGTCCAAGAGGGCTGGAAGCACTTAATATACTGGATGTATTTATCTGCCTTACATTTTCTGCGACTATAAACATAAATAAATACAAAACTGATGCTAGTTAGTGCCCACTGCTCACACTGTCGTCTCACCTCAGCTCTGTTATGAACAATCCCCAAAATGCTATGGCCAGAACAGAACCCTGTTTTTAATGTACCAGGGATCAAAGGATTTTCTTAGCTTTCTGAGAGGCTTTTTCTCACTCTGTTTTCGTGAGCAGAATAATATCTTTTAATAGAAGTAGGATCAAGCCTTTCCATTGACTTAAAATGGTACAGGAGCAAACCTTGAGACTCTTGTGTGATAGAGTCTAATGCTGTCATGACAGCCCTGATCAGCAGTGCTTGCTACTGTGGGGCCCACCCGGGGTTCTTCCGTCTGTGTTCACACGGAGATTAATAACAAATTTCTTGGCTAATAAATTGCTGCAAGCTAGCTCTGAAGCCCTGGCCATTGTCCTCTTCCTTACCACCTGTTGTGGATGATTAGATTCATGCCTGCTCTTGTGCTCCCATGGGGAATGCAGTCTACACTGATATGTGTATGGAAATTATCATGCTCAACCTACACTTTGAGGGATTTATAGACCACGATTAAATCACCTTTAATCTTCCCTTTGATAAGCTAAATAGACTTCAGCAGCCCAATCTATTGTTGTGGCTCACCCTCTCCAATATGTCAGCATCCTTCTTGAAGTGCAGATGCCAGAACTGGACACAGTGTCCCAGCAGCAGTCACGCCAGTGCCAAAAACAGAGGTAGAAATAACCTCCCTACTCCACATTCCCCTGTTTATACATTCAAGGACAACATGAGCCCTTTTTGTCACAGCGTCAGACTGGAAGCTCAGGGTCAGCTGGTTATCCACCGTGACCCCACATCTTTTTTCATCATAACAGCTGAGGGCGCTGCATTGGTTTTTGCCTTCAATTTTTGTGTGCGCTTAACCTAGGTCACAGCTGAATAAACTTAAAAAACAAACCAATCCCTCCTCCCCAAAGCCCGGTCTGTGGTTTTAGGGCTGTTTTTAATTTTTACTGTCAAGTTTTGTGTGGGTTGCTGTTCAAGGGTTAGGAGACTTTCTGTCTCCTCTTTGAGGCAGTGTGTGCTGAAAACAGGCTGAGAACCTGGAACTCCCAGATTTTAATCCCAGTTCAATTTCTTTCTGTCTGTTCAGTTTTTTGGGGGGCGGGTTGCCCCTCACTGTGGTATCTGAGTGGCGCCAGGCCACTGTGCTGCAGTGTTACCCATCCCTAAGTTAATCAGCTGCTCTATGTGCAGTGTCTTTCAGGTGCAGAGCATGATCTAAGCTTTAAGCATTATGACTGGACTTTGCAGGAGAACCTTAGAAGGGTGTATTTGTGTGTCCCAGGCAAGTCTCTGAAGAATAGCACCACCTGTGTGAATTTACTCCCAGCCATTTGTCCCCTCAGTATGCGTTTTTAAAAATGCCTCTTTCAAAATGTAAACAAGTTCCTGTGGACACGGACAGCTGCCGAAGTTAGTACCGGTATGTCGAGAGCTGTCTATTTGCGCTCTCTTTGAAATCAGGGGGTGGTTTGAGCTGGAGGGGAAGAGTATTTCTTTATTCTTGGATAGTCCATTGTTCTTTTATATTGATTAAGGTATGAAGTGTTAACACCTACTTAACTAACTTCCCAAGCACACTACTACTCTATGGGCCGGTCTACACTGTGTGTGGGGGGGTCGATGTAAGATGCGCAACTTCAGCTACGCTATTCCCGTAGCTGAAGTCGACGTATCTTATTCCGACTTACCTCCGACTTACCTCCCGTCCTCACGGCGCGGGATCGACAGCCGCGGCTCCCCCGTCGACTCCGCTTCTGCCGCTCGCCCTGGTGGAGTTCCGGAGTCGACGGGAGCGCATGCGGGGATTGGTTTATCGTGTCTAGATGAGACACAATATATCGATCCCCGATAGATCGATCGCTACCCACCGATCCGGCGGGTAGTGTGGACATACCCTATGTAAATAAGACATTCCACAATGCAGAGAAGCAGCAATGTCCCCAGGAAAGAATCACTCTTTTTTTCTAGATGCTTTGTATTTTTAACCTCCACCCCTCTTTGTTTGTTTGTTTGTTTGTTTGTTTGTTTTATGTGAACCCTCCACAGGCTCTTTCACAAGGCACGGAAGGGGACAGGAGAATTGCTATATGATTTTTCTTTGCCTCTATTTAGGATTGGGCGGTGCTATTATCCCAAACTCTACCTAAAATCAAACTTCACCCACAAAAGACACCACACTAGATTGGGATGCTAGATTGGGGTACCACTCAGAAAAGACTGCACTTCTTCAAAATATTGTCCCTATTCTTTCTTACCTGCTTTAATAAGGATTGAAATGATTTAAATTAACATTGTTAACTATACTAAGGTGTAAGAGTCAACCCCTCCTTGAGATGACATGGGGCATTTCAACACCTCTTGGAGCTCGTGTTTCAGGCTGTCTGTAGACTCAGGCATAGAACATTGCATTGGTTTCACTCTGCTGACAATTTGAAGGTTCTGTTTGCAGCTGTAATGGCCGGAGACTTGTGCCAAGATTTGCAAAAGTCCTGATGATTTTCGGGTGCCTAACATGATGCATCTTTAAGTGCCCTGCTGAGCCTTATTATTGGAATGCCTCTTTACACACTTCCTGATGGCTAATGAAAGTTTATTTTCTATATGTAAAACTTCAGTAATCTTTTGATTTTCAACTTTTCAAGTCACTCAGAGGCAACTGAACACAGTCTTTCCTCAGGTATTCAATTAATACAATTAAAGTTTTACTATAAAGCTCTGTGTATGAGAGAGAAGCATAAATAAAACTTTAGATCATGTATTACAAATTTTAAAATAACCAACCCCACCCCATCCCAACCCAAATCCTCAAAACTTGTGCCTTGTATTTGTGGGAGGGGTGTTTTTTAGACCATATAACTGAGTCTAAAAGTCTTCAACTTTTTCCCAGCATTTGTTTAAATAAAACAATTTCTTCACATTTAATGGGCTGTAAATTATGATGATGTCTTTAAATTCCCGTTGAAGGACTGCTTCATCCGTTAGGCGGGATTTTAATTCACAGTCATGTAGAGTCTTCTAATCATTTAAATGTTCAACCTAGATCTGCCTTGCTGTATTTAGATCTCCACCAAAGTATCTATGCCAGTGCTATCTATCATTTCCTAGATTCGATCTAGTCGAGAATTGCATGGATCCTGTGGATTCAGGATGGATGTATGGATCATCCATTGATTGTTCCAGACAGGGAACAAAGGGTAGGAATAAATGGTAAATTTTCAAAATAGAGAGGGGTAACTAGTGGTGTTCCCCAAGGGTCAGTCCTCGGACCAATCCTATTCAACTTATTCATAAATGATCTGGAGAAAGGGGTAAACAGTGAGGTCGCAAAGTTTGCAGATGATACTAAACTGCTCAAGATAGTTAAGACCAAAGTAGACTGTGAAGAACTTCAAAAAGATCTCACAAAACTAAGTGATTGGGCAACAAAATGGCAAATGAAATTTAATGTGGATAAATGTAAAGTAATGCACATTGGAAAAAATAACCCCAACTATACATACAACATGATGGGGGCTAATTTAGCTACAGCTAATTAGGAAGGAGATCTTGGAGTCATCGTGGATAGTTCTCTGAAGATGTCAAAAAAGCAGTGTGCAGCAGCAGTCAAAAAAGCAAACAGGATGTTAGAAATCATTAAAAAAGGGATCGAGAATAAGACAGAGAATATTTTATTACCCTTATATAAATCCATGGTATGCTCACATCTTGAATACTGCGTACAGATGTTGTCTCCTCATCTCAAAAAAGATATGCTGGCATAGAAAAGGTTCAGAGAAGGGCAATTAAAATTATTAGGGGTTTGGAACGGGTCCCATATGAGGCGAGATTAAAGAGACTAGGACTTTTCATCTTGGAAAAGAGGAGACTAAGGGGAGATATTATAGAGGTGTATAAAATCATGAGTGGTGTGGAGAAAGTGAATAAAGAAAAGTTATTTACTTGTTCCCATAATATAAGAACTAGGGGCCACCAAATGAAATGAATGGGCAGCAGGTTTAAAACAAATAAAAGGAAGTTCTTCACACAGCGCACAGTCAACCTGTGGAACTCCTTGCCTGAGGAGGTTGTGAAGGCTAGGACTATAACAGGGTTTAAAAGAGAACTGGATAAATTCATGGAGGTTAAGTCCATTAATGGCTATTAGCCAGGATGGGTAAGGAATGGTGTCCCTAGCCTCTGTTTGTCAGAGGGTGGAGATGGATGGCAGGAGAGAGATCACTTGATCATTTACCTGTTAGGTTCACTCCCTCTGGGGCACCTGGCATTGGCCACTGTCGGTAGACAGGAGACTGGGCTGGCTGGACCTTTGGTCTGACCCAGTCTGGCTGTTCTTATGTTCTTATCCACCAGGATGCAGCTTACACTGCTTGCATGTTGAGGGCCTGTTCCTGCGTCCTTTACTCAGGCAAAACCCCCATCAAAGTCAATGGCATTTTTTAATATTAATAGTGACTTGATTAATAGGCCCTGAGTTTTTGATGTGGATTGGTAGTAAAAAATTTTCAAGACAACCAAAATACTTCATTGTAATTTTTTATTTTTCATGGCGTCGTCTTGATTTTTTCCTCCCTCAACATAAAAAACTCACATTTAAAAAAATCCTTACACTTGTTACTAATAGAAATGCAGATTATTAAATTGCAGGGTTTTTTAAAATCAGGTTGACTTTTCACCATGTATCACATCATTCAATTACTATTTGCATTAACCTCACCTTGCATAATAAATCTACGGTTTGTCTAGATTAAAGTAATTTGCACCATAGTTTCACTGCTGCAATTGTCCCGTCCAGATCCTAAAATAGTCAGTTTTGTGTATGTTTATTGTCAGTTTCACCTTTTTGTTCTACTGCCAGTGCTTTTGTTTGGTTTTGCTGGCATTGCAGAGGAATGTTAAAATCTCCCAACAAATCATGCTTATTTAGTCCGTTCCTATTAAACACCCAGTCCAATCCTGATGGCTTTTGTTTAAATGTGGAACATACATTTAAGCCTGGTTCATATTAGAAAACTTGTGTTGGTGTAACTAAATCGATTTTAAAATCAATAAATGTAGATTCACACAAGTCAGTTTAAATCATGCTTAAACCAATTTTGCTTAACATGGTAAGTTAGCTGCAAGTGCCTCTTTAAAAATCCGCAGTAACTTGCTCTTATACATGGAGTTAAATGTGACGCTCTATTGATTATTTATTTGTCCTCTTTCTCGCTCTCATTTTAGGTTGGAAATGGAGGATGTCTGTTGGATGCTGTGACTAGGATGCTTTTGCAAGCCAGAGCATCCCTGCTAATCGTTGCCTGATCGATGGCTCAGAAGTGCAGGAGCTGATAGATTTTAAACACCTCCTCAGAGATGCCCGATGAGACGCTTCAAAACAACAGCGGGATGGAGGAAGCAGTGCAGAAGGAGAACAAGGCTGGAACACGCAGCCCGCACCGAGGCTCCCTGCGGAGAGCTGTGGCTACGGCAGTGACCTTTGATGGAGAAGCCACTATGGACAGAAGGAAAAAGAAAAAGAAAGAGTCCCGTCCAGAGTCTATTATAGTTTATCGGTCGGAGAATGAAAATAAGGTGGAGGACGAGCAGGCAGATGAGGAAGGAAGGGAAAGAAGTTCAGAAGAAGGCTCCAAGTTCTTGGGAAATTCCATGACAGATGGTACGTATCCTCAGAAGCTGCAGCTGGCACCCAGATTCCACTAGCCATTGAGCCACTGACCAGTAAAATATATTGATCCATGCGTAAATAGGGGCACTGACTCTTGCTTGTCTTTTTTTTAAAGATATGGGGAAGAATAAAACTTCTGGAAGTGCATCCTCCTGTCTTGTGGATGAGGGCTCTGAACCCCCCAGGGCATCCAGGGGACTTGAGGGCACAAGCCCTTTCTCAGGTGTAGCGTTTATTAGGGTAGATGCTGCGAGTTATTTTTTGGGCTTCTGTACCTTTGTTTTTTTTGAAAATTCAGCATTTTCAATTTACAAAGCGAGGGTTTTTTTTTTAATGGAGTCAGGATGGGTGGGCTGGTGGAGGAGCACAGAAGGAGAATCCTGAACCTTCTTTCCAGCTCCGCTACTGACTTTTGTTGTGACCTTGGGCAAGACACTTCAACTTCTATTCCTCAGTTTTCCCTGTCTCGTAATAGCAGAGAGGGGGTTTGTGAGGCTTCAGACATGAATGCTTGAAAGTGCTTTGAAATCCCAGATTAAAGGCACCAGGGGTTATTTTTTGGTCTGTTTTCTTAGCCACTTATTTGTTTGAATATGCTCCCCATTGGTCCCCCTCTTTTTAAATCTTTTTTTTTTTAATGTAGCTGCTAATTTAGGGCCTGATGCACAGAGATGTTGAGCACCCTCTGCTCCCATTGGCTTTGGGATCAGGCCCTCTTCCCTACTTAGAAAGAACTGCATGTAAAGCAAATGGATGGGAAATCGGGCTCCAGGTTGATCAGTTCTAGAGGCTCTTTCTGGGATAGTGCCATAGGGAGAGGGCACTGGCTGCAGCCTCCTGTTGATACATTCTCAGCATAGCTTCCTCTTTGGGAAGGGACTCCTTGTCACGGTCACCGGTGAGCACTTTCAGAGCTGCTTTCACCAAGAAGGGCGGCTGGAGATCTCTGCACGGGGGCGAGTCCTCGCCAGGTGTTCCAGCCCTACTCATCTATTCAGACTCATAGCTGATTTGGGAGGAGAGTGGTGGTGGGTTTGTGTGTGTGTGTGTGTGTGTGTGTTGGGGGGCAGGGGTTAGTAAATAAGGAAAATTGCTGTTCATGTATATTCCATCCCTTTCCCTGCGCGGAATGCACTATTTGTATTCACAGCCCAGTTAGATCGCTGCATCTCAGACCTACTGTCCTGCTGTGTTTTCAAGCCTAAAAGGGTTGCAGATAGTGGACGCTTCTGTTTTTAAAGTATGTCCCATTGTCCCTTCATTGATGTCATAAATTCGTCTATTCCCACCTCTGCCCATGCCTTCCTCTGACTTGAGCCAACCACTCCTCCTCCGCCCAGTGTCCCACTCAGGCAGTAGCTCTGCTTGGGCTGGTCAAGCCAGCTCACAAGCCCTATATTCTTCCAGGACTGGGCTGGGGATGGGACTTTTTCTGTCCCTCACTGTGGAGCTCCATCTCCGAAGCGCTCTGCCAGACACCCATGTTGGCTGCCTTTAGATTATGCTGCAGGTCCCAGGGACTTCCGTTGTCTCTTTCTTGCCCATATTTGGCCCCTTCCTTTGTTTTTTTGGTATTTCTGTACAACTTCCTGCCCCTTTCTTCCCCTACCTTTTACCCATGTGGACTGGATCCTTTGTGGTGTGACTGGTTTGCCTGGGTCTGTCCATGTGCCACGTTGTTTGATATTGGGCCATATTTGGGCTGATTGACTTTCCCTGTAATTCTTTTAAAACGTCTCTCATATGTTGATGGCCCTTGGAAGGAAGCATTTGCAATAGGTGCCTTACAGAGCAGTGAAATAAATATCTTTAACCGGGACTCCCTTCTCTGTGGCTTCTACAATCCTAGCTCTCCAGCAAGGAGAGATTGCTCCCACCTGCCTTTCCATAGGTCCAGAGAATGTAACCACCACCCCTGTTCTTCAACACTGGATTCCCGTTCACTTCATGAGCTATGTCGGATTAGCCAGACTTGTTTTAAAAACTATCTGTGGACTTGCTGCAGCCTAAGTAACAGACCTAGGGCCAAATTCAGAGTTGATGTGTAAGGGCATATAACTGGGACCCCTGTAACCACTGTGTAAGGCAGGGGTGGGCAAACTGCGGCCTGCAGGACAGATCCGGCCTGCAAGCTCCTGCTGGGAAGCACGATCTGGGGATTGCCCTGCTCCGGCACTCCAGCTGGGCTGCAGGGTCAGGGGCAGCACCACGTGGCTCCTGGTAGCCGCGGCATTGCCCCGCTCCGGCTCTTATGTGCTCCAATGGCCCCCTCCGGCGCTCCAGTGGGAACTGCAGGGGCGGTGCCTGTGGATGGGGCAGCGTACAGAGCCACCTGACCGTGCCTCCATGTAGGAGCCGGAGAAGGGACATGCCTCTGCTTCCGGGAGCCGCTTGAGGTAAGCACCCCTCGGAGCCTGCACCCCTGAGCCTCTCCCCATGCCCCAACCACCTGCCCCAGCCCTGATCCCCCTCCCGCCTTCCAACCCCCTCAATCCCAGCCTGGAGCACCCTCCTGCACCCCAAATATCCCATCCCCAGCCCCACTCCAGACCCCACCCCCCCAGCTGTAGCCTACACCCCTTCCTGCACCGCTGTCCCAGCCCGGAGCCCCCTCCCACACTCTGAACTCCTCATTTCTGGCCCCACGCTGGAGCCCGCACACCCAACCAGAGCCCTCACCCCCTCCCACACCCCAACTCCCATTTCCTGAGCATTCATGGCCTGCCATACAATTTCCATACCCAGATGTGGCCCTCGGGCCAAAATGTTTGCCTACCCCTGCTGTAGGGGGCTCTGAGTTGGTGTAACTTAGAAGGCGTAAGAATGGGGGCTGCTTTAACTTCGTCTTATACCCTTTAGTTTGATCCTTTTCTTGCTACACTGTATCCCTTGTCATGCACATTATACCAACTTAGCCTTTTCCTCCCCCCACCTCTGACTTTGGCCCACTGAGCATATGGTAGTTGGTGTAGCATACATGTTGGGGGGACCAGAAGAGAGAGTACATTGCACCATTTTAGAGTCCCCTCTGAATCCGGCCCATCGTCTCTTTCCTCTACTATCTCCCTTCTCTTCCTTTAGCAGCTGCCTCCAGTTTTTCCTTTTACACAGCCCTCACCAGTACGGAGCCTTCTCTACTCCTGCCATCTCAACCAGCGTCCCTGGGTAGCTCCACATTTTCTTCCATTTTCCTGCGTGATCTGCCTGCCTGCATCTCTTAGCTTCCCTTTCCCTGCCTTTTTTATTATTATTATTTACCATTATTTGAACTCTGACTGTATTGTCTAATGTCTTTGGGGATTTTCATGAAACGTGCTTCAAAAAAAAAAAAGTTATGTTAATGTTGATGAAATTTCTCTCTCATTTGAAGGTGCCTGGAGCATGCCCTTAGACAGCCGATATGTTACTTTAACTGGAACGATCACAAGGGGGAAGAAGAAGGGCCAAATGGTGGACATCCATGTTACGCTAACAGACAAAGAGCTACAGGAGCTGGCAAAGTCAAAGGAGCCTCGAAAAGATGAGACACCGGAAGGGAAGAAGACTTGCCACGTTGGATTGGACAGGGGCCCCCATGTCCTGCTCTGGAGCATCATCTGCCTTCCTGTCATCTTTGTAGTGTCCTTTGTGGTTTCCTTTTACTATGGGACCATCACTTGGTACAACATCTTCTTGGTGTACAACGAAGAGAGGACCTTCTGGCACAAGATCACCTTCTGTCCCTTACTGATTATCTTCTATCCTGTCATAATCATGGTCATGTCTTTCTTCCTAGGCTTGTATACGGCCGTTACCCAGATTGCATGGTCCTTCGGTGGCTGGTGGCATGCCGTGAGAGATATGGAGAAGGGATTCTGTGGCTGGTTGTGTAGCAAGCTGGGCCTAGAAGATTGTTCCCCATACAGCATTGTTGAGCTGCTAGATTCTGATAATATCTCAGGTAGTCTGTCTGGCAAAAGCTCTGCACAGGGTGTTGAGACTTCAACAGTCTGAGGCTTTGTCCTGCCTGACTCTGACTTTCTTGATCACGTGTATTATAAATGGTGCACCAGACAAAGTACTACACTGACTTTATCTTTGAGCACACACGTAGAGAATGAAAACTTGGGAGTTGGTGGAGAGGAGGGGAGGTTAAATGTGCACGGAGCACCAAAATGCCGAATGGGAGTCTAGCATTTGTTGTCAGGTGAAAATGCATGGTTATTTCATAGGGCTGCTTAGCTGGTCTGTTTAATATTTGGTTTTAGCAAATCACAACTGTGTGTAATTGTGAGAAGATCCAGGCGTGTCGGGTTAAGGATGGAAGCTGTATAGGTATGTTGGGATGAGCGGCAAAAGTCCCTCACTTCTGCAAAAGGCAGTTCTAGTTTTAGCGTGGAAAGGATGGACCATATCGTGAATGTAGGCCTAGCTAAAGAAGTCTGTTCTCTGATCAATCCCTGTGCCCAACACCTGCTGAAATGAGGTGCTCATGTGGTGCTAGAGGCTAGATTGCAAAGTGCATGGTGTTACTTAGAAACCGGCATGTTGGGAAAGGTGTTTCACTAGTTCACACAAATGCAACAAACCTTGCAGGTAGTCTGGCTGCTGCAGCCAAGAATGTATAGTGGCTTGAAAGGCAACCTTGATACTGAACATCTGGTTTGGTGTGCAAGCAAAAGCTCAGGTTGTGCCTTTCTTAATCCTAATTATATAGCAGCATAAGAAAGAAGCATCTCCACTGAACAAGAACCAGGAGTTTGTACTTGTGAATGCAGTGTGTGTTTGTGTGGAGCAGTAGCACATGTATTTAGAGCTGCACAGATGATGTGTGCAGAGGGAAAGTCTTTCTACATGGATATGAGGCAACAGAATGGCCTATCTTGCTGTCCTGATACGGCAGTGAATCTGCCCCTTGGGAATGGGAGATCCTGAGCCTGCGTCATTTAGCGTTAATGCAAAATGCATTCGTCTCTCCGGCTGGAAATCCCACCCCCATTTCTTGACTCCATGTCTCCATACAGTTAACTATACTGAGTGGTGATGGACTTTAACCTTCATATTAAGTCTGTCCCCTTCCCCCCGTATTTCATTTTCATGGATGTTTTTCTTCCTCTGCATCACCTCCTGGAGGAACATTTTTAAGGCATTTAAAGACTGGCACAGAAGTTCCCTTCTGATTCCTATCTTGACTGTCCAGTTTTGGACTGGGAAGATGGGTGGTAGTTGAGTTACAGGTGTCCAGAAGATAGTTGTAGTTTATAAGTAGTCTGCACACATATACCTCTACAGCCGTGGTTTTCAACCTTTTTTCATTTCTAGACCTCCTAAAAAATGTTGACTGGAGGTGCAGACCCCTTTGGAAATCTTAGACGTAGTCTGCGGACACCCAGGGGTCCGTGGGCCACAGGTTGAAAACCACTGCTCAACAGCAAAGTTGGTGCTCGTGGAAGACCTGGAGCCTGATCTCTCTACTTCCGCATCCCCAAGGTACAGACGTTAAAGGCAGCAACCGATCAATCTTCTCCTTCACTGCATCACTCCCAGCCTGGAAGGGCCCACCAGTCACATGCATGGAGATAAGTGATTCATAGTCTGTGTGCAATCTATTCAATCAATGTGGCCTTCATGGGTGTATGCACTTTTCACCCCTACCAGAGGGCTTATCTGCTTTCATCATGGGGTTGCTGAAAGCTTGTTTCTCACACAGTGGGTTTAGCTGGGACACTGACCTTCCCAGCATGGCTTGTTTAAAACTGTGTGTGTATTCTTGACCTCTTTCTTCAGCAGCTCACTGCTAGGTGCTGGCGACAGGCCGGATAGGGTGCAAAGCAGCCTGCTTTAGGTACAGCTGTATTTCCACATCTGTGCTTGCTCCAGCTTCACTCTTCTGAATCTGGTGCCCAGAGAAGTAAACAAACGACAGCACATTGGGTGGCGAAACAGCAAAACCAAATGTGTGCCAAAGCGATAGGGAACAAAATCCCTGGAGCAAAGAGATTAAAGCCGGCCACAAGCAGAGCCTCTTGGCTTCCGTGAATAGCATCATATGTTAAAGAGAATCTCCTTGTCTCTTTTCACATCAGACTAATCTCAGTAGACTTTTACTCCTCCTGACACTGATCCCTTTTTCCAGTTAGAGGGGAACTGGGCACTGGTCAAACCCCTGCTTACTTTTATAGTTGTTGTGACAAGGTGTGGGATTCCGACTTGGAATTGTTTCTTGCAGGGTCATGGGAAATGAAGAGAATGCAGTTGGCTCCTTGGACTTTTCTGTACACAAATCTAAACTGCTGGGCACACTTTTGTGCCCAACACCTGGGAAGCCCCTAAACATTTGGGAGATTTCTGAATGTGTAGTGCCAGTGTCTTTTAAATCACGGTGGAATGTTCAGCTCTGAAACGAATGCTCCTTAACTTGGAGAGAGTAGCTGTAATTATGGTAGGGAAGGCAGAAACTCTCGACCAAAGACATTTGAACCAACTCTGGACTGAAGCACAAATTGTCCCAATCTGTTATTCTTCGGCTTTATCCCTTCAGCCAAGGATCTCAAAGCACTGTGAGAACTTCTGTGAATCCTTGCATTGCCATTGCCAGGTGGGGGTGATATGCCTATTTTATAGGTAGGGAACTGTGGTACGTAGGAAGTGAGTGACTTGCTAGAGATCCCCCAGCATCTCACTGCTCTAGCCATGAATGGAACACGTGAGTCCTGACTCCTAGTCTCCTCTAACAGATATGGTCCGTTTGCAATTGTCTCATACCCTAGTCTCACTTTTATTAGCAGCTTCTTAAAGACAGTGGGTCCTCGCTGGTAGGAAACAAACTTTTGAGACAATAGGCAATACCAGAAAATCACAAATCTGTGCAGCATTGGGGCCAATTCAAGCAAAGGTGGTGCCTCCCACAAAGCTGTTCTCCTGGAGTCGTTCTCCTAGGGGCCTGACCTGACGCTTTTTCCTGTCTTCTGACGTCAGTAATAAGAAGTGCAAGAGGTAAGTGGCTGAGCCTTGGCAGTCTGTTTCAGTTGGTCCAGGGCCACTGATCCATTCTGAAATACCCCACAGGTGCACAGCAGTCTGGAGTGGAGGAACAGCTTAAGTTGTACAAAGCTGGGAGAGGGTTAGTCATGTGAACTCTCCCTTATGGGATGCTGCCAGCCTCCTATCCGCCTTACAAGATGCACCAGGCTGATTCAGAAGGCTGTTTTGTTTACTTTGGGGCTGCTGCATATAGTTCGCAGTCAGTGCTGGGGGTGGGAAGGCAGGCAGGCGTCATTGCAGGTGGAGAGGGAAGAGCAGAGCAGTTCATCTACTATTCAAGTCAAACAGTGAGTGCTCAGAGCTGAGTCAGCAGCATAAAGGGCCCTTTAGCTCCCAGAGGGCTTGGATGGTAAATACTAGACACAACACAGCTTTGTACAGTGTCAGTTCTCTGCTCTTGGATTCACCGTAAAGATTGCAAGCAGCCTGCTGGAGAGGAACAGCTGAAATCAAATGTGTGCCTCTTACTGCCACGTAAACCCAAAAGAGGGTCAGACGAACTGTCCTCCCCATACATACATTACAGCTAGGCTGCTGGACATGCTGAAATTGCCCTCTGATGCCTCTTTAATGGGTTATATATGTAATCTGTTTTCTACTTGGGTCTACTTGGGTCCTGTTGTCCTCAGTGGGCTGGTCCACCACTGACTTGATTGGGAGCAAGTTTGGACCCTGGGAGACTTCTGGTGCTATTTGTAGTAGCTTTAGGACTTTTCTAAAACCAAAACACTAGACTGTTTGTTTTTCCTCCCACCTACTTGCCTAATGCTGCAAAGTATAAGCTTAAGAACCTGATGTGATTGGAAAAAAAGCACAACCGCTTGCTGCATTCCTCCCCTCGCTGTTGAAAAGCTCATGAATATTTTTGCTTATGTGCCATTGCCAAACTGCAGGGATCCCCAGGAATCAGTCCCAATGGCTGAATGCGTCTCCGGCTGCCCCTGTTTGGATGTAGGCTTTAATGTAATGGAACAGTCTCTGTTGATTTTTGACTGTGCTTTCCCCGTCCCATCCTGGCTGGCCCGGTGGAGAGTAAAGATGCATCTGGCTTTGGGAGAGTGACACGCTCACCTTCTTGCTTGACTTTGTATTTAAATTAAATAATCACACAATGCTATTGTTTTCTGTGCTGATGAACGATTATAAATTGTCTCTGTCTAGAGTCCAAAATTAATGCTGTGTCTGAAATTATTAACACGTCTTTGCATTGATCCATTCCTGTATGGAACCAAGACAGTCTTTGGGTGCTGACTTCCCCTCAGCTTTTACTTTTTGTTAAACAAAAATGATCACTCTTTGATTTGATTTTTCCTTGCTGGTTATCCACCGGGCTCAGAGCCAGCTTAAGTGCACCTCTCTCCAGTGCTGAGGCGTTCACGTTCATGCTGTAGCCTGCCGCTCCTGCAGGGAGGTGGTGTAAAGCTATTTGTTTCAATGACTCAAAGATGAGTGGCAAAGCACGAAGAAAGCGTGTGCCCTTTACCGCTCCTTTGTGGTGTCTAAAGACGGTGTGGGAGTGGGTGATTCCTCCATTTTGGAGATACCAACTCTGGACTTAGTTCTCTTTGCTGGAGGAAGTGGTAGGAGCCATCAGGTTAAAACTGAGTGGTTTTACTTGAGGAGAGAGGCAATAAGAAGGCACCGATCTTGGGCTACATCTAAGCTGCAAGGGCAAATTTGTTTTGAGAATCCAGTTTAAAAAAACCCTACACGTTTGGCAAAAGTCACACAAAAAAAATCCAAATTATTCCAGAAAAGAAGTCTTCTGGCTGGAAATTGCAAACTTATTCACATTTCCCACCACCATTTTGCACAGCCACACCGGTGATAGTTTTGTGGGTTAGCACTGGATTATATACACAAAGAACAGAATCAAGACAAACTTTGCTTTTGAATCTGAAGCAATTCTGGCAGCAAGTCAAACAATACTGTGTATAGCTCCCCTCAGTTGCATTGCCTAACTCGCTGACTATATAAGGCTTCTTCCAATGCCCAAAACAGAAATAGAAACATATTAGGGTTTATATTGATGAAAGGCTATTTATAATAATTAAAGGCTAAAAAAAGGCCACTCTGGAAGCTGGCCATCATGTCAAGCTGCGTCAGATCCTAAAATATCTTACTTATGGGGTGCACAAACTAGATAGTTGATCCTATAAAAAGTACTTCCCCAACCTTCATCCTTCCAGCATAATTCCAATCAACTGCTAGTAGCTGGAAGACAAGTGGGACTTCCAGAGTGGGTTCATCCATTTAGCTAGGAAGGAGATTTATGCACGGCCTTTACAATGCAGAGGTAGATGAAGAATCTCTCTCCCCCTTCCCTCAGCTGTCTCACTCTGATTTGATGAATGTGGGACAAATTCCTCCTCTGAGGATTAATCTGTGGCCCTAGTGAATGTGTGTATGCCTGCAGGCTCACTGTTGGTGGGGGTGGGGATGGTGGGACTGAGAGGATTTCATTTATGCTGAACCAAATGCAGAAGCTTGATGGCATTAATGATTTTAGCCAGGTTGCACAGAAAGCCACACTGCGCGAAAGCATTTCCTAGGAAAGCAGCAACTGCACCTGGATTGCTAAAGGCAACAAACAATAACCTACTGCATAGACACAGGAATGCAAGAGAGCTACAACTTACCTGGTTGTGAAACAGAGCACACAGAGAATAAGAGGTGTAGGATGGTGCTTCTTCGGAGATAATCTAGTTCTGGGTAACATATAGCACTATTACTGGCCAATGCCTTGCCTCTAGGCAGAATGTAGCCCTGCTGTCCAAATTGCAGTGTACTTTGGCCCCATATTTATTATCTCTTTCTCACCTATTTACCTTGTCTGTTCTCCTTTATTCCAGATTCACCCAATCTATTTGCTATTCTTTTGGAAGGTTTCCACTCCTCCGACCAACCTGGAGCCATGACAGTTGATAAACGAGCCCTCTTGACTTACTGTTTAAGGACCCAGTCCTGCAACCCTATTGAATCCACAGGGGCTACTCATGAATAAATAAAATCAGGTGCCAAATTGGTGGTAGCAATATAAATCATAGTAGCGCAACCATATGTTGGAGCAGATTTAAACATCTAACCCAGCAAAATCTACCTCAAGATGACTTTAATGCCAGGGACAGCTGTCAGGCTGCCACTAGCTTTACAATGAGTAATATTTTGTCTTTTGCAATACTAGAGTAAAAGTGTCTTTCATCATCTCCATTAGAAACTTTTTGTTAATCCAAGGATTTAGAATTTAGTCATAACAACAGTACTCTGAGCAGAAACCCGCTGTATCTGGGCTGTGCCGCAGGGAATCTTTTAAAACCAAATTTTTAAGAAGTAGGAAATCAGGGTAGGGCTGTTGGTTGTGGTTTTTTTTTTTTTTTTAAGTTTTGGGTACTTTTCTGCAGTTGTTGAATTTATAAATCCCTTTGCTAAACTTGGGATCCTACTACAAAAAATGTACTGGCTGGTGAGTATGTTACTAATCCTCTGCACAGGAGAAAATGCTTGATCTGCTTAAATGTGATCATGTTGCCTTCCACGGGCTGGCCTACAAAGAGGAAAAACAACCCAGCATAAGCTACAGTGGCAGCCAAAAAAGCATGTTAAAAGATCTTTAAGGTTGCAAATCAAGAATAAAAAATTTAGGAGATGCCAGGTTTAAGGTCAGGCTCACATCATTATAACTTGGGAGGTGGTCAAGATTTTCTCCCCCATGTATCGTAGTGCCCTGGGCCTGCCATTAGCTGCTTGCTTCACCATGTGAAACCTGGGGCAGACTCCCAGGTCATGTCTTCTGCAGGCCTTTGTAGTTAAAGCTCTGCCCTGTAAGAGGACCCATGCCGGTCTCCTAATATGATCTGATGTAACCTTTCTGTGGAAGGTTATTTATGTCAAAAAAGTTATTGGACTCTGTCCTCCCAGACTTTAACACTCCCCACCCCATTCCCCCCACGCGGAGTTCTGGCTGCAGGAATCCTTAGTCGGGATCTACATTATGTTGTATTGCTCCTGCAGGGAGAAAGGCAGAAGAGCTCTCGCTCTTCTCACACTGAACCCATTCACACTTGTCGAGGGCTGCCAGGCCCAGCTGGGTCACAGCTGCAGCTCACTGGAGAATGCATTCCTTCTTAGAACAAAACAGGGAGGCTATTTTCCTTGCTCCCTTGGAAAGGGGCTGAATGAAGTCAAGCACTGGGCAGCCACCACATAACTACTGCCTTAAGCTGTGTTTATTCAAGCCAGGCCTTGTTTTCCTGGGGTACCAAGAAAGGACCAAAGACAGAAATGAATGAGAGCACCTTCTGTTGAAGGTGACAAGAGAGTAGGATTCCCAGTCCCTTTGTTGCAGGCAGGATTATCTGGATTGCCCTGGCTGCTGCTTCTGTGTAGATTTCACATGTTTATTATTTATATCTAGAGCCTGGCATTCTGTAAAATGAAAATAACCAATTAATCAAGTCTCTTTGGCAGGCATTATAAACAAAAACATTCCAGTTTCAATCCAGGCCAGAAATGCTCTGGCATCCCCAGATGGAGCCTATTAATCAATCCTGATGACTGCCTACAAGGAGGGCTCTGTGTAGACTTGGGGGAGATGAGATGGAGAATTGAAGCTTGATTCAGAAGTGGTTAGAAAGGGTTTATTTGGATGGTGTAAATAGACCCCAGAAGACGTGCAGCGAGGTGGTTTGGGTTAATTGTATATTTCACTGAGATATTTATAAAATCACATGTATGCAAGGATGAAGAGACAGTAACAAACGCCTACTGCAGAAGAAAGAAGATTACAAATGGGGGCAAGATGACATGGTTTCAGCTTTTTAAATTGAGTCAATTTCACCAGCCTTTCAGCACATCTGAGCCAGAGCTCTGGGCCAATGCCTAGAACCAGGGTTCAATCGGGAATGGAAGGAGATGGGTTCTGAGCCAACATCCGGAAGAAGGGTTTTGGCCCAATGCCTGCAGCTAGATTCCTAGGTCAACTCTAGGGTTCGGGGGAATACTCGGGCCCTGGTTCAGAAAAAACACCAGGATATTGAGCAAATGCTGGAATTTCATCCTTTACTCTGGAATAGACTAACTGAAAATCAGGACCTCATTATCCTCTTTCAGATCCCTCCTTCAACCTCTTCTTTGCTGTGAGTCTACAAAAAGCTTGACAATGGTTAAGAGGCTGGTGCACTCAGACCCCTGTGGATCATACGGACCAATATTGTCCCATAGTTTCCTTGTATTTCCCCATCTGTCTGCCTCCATCCGTTGTCTCTTCTCTTACGTTCTCAGGGCGATGAACCTGGGCAGTGAATGAATAAAGAAGGCAGTGTGTTGTTTCCCCCCATGCATTTGTTCCCTGGGTTTTCTCAGCACCTGTGACATTTTCACTACACTGCCTAGCTACCCTGTATCTTTGAACAATGGGAGTGTGCGGGGGTGAGGGAATCCCTTAAGCACCAGCATCCTCAGAGCAGGCTGACACAGGATTGGGGCATTGGTGGGAACTCTGTTCAGAGATCATTGGACAGTAACACAAGGATGCCATATGTGATGGACATGGAATTGCTAAGTATTAATCTACGAATTAGTAACCATTTATGAAGACTGTATATGACCAGGCTAGTGAGGGAAGTGATTGTATATTGGGTTATTAGAATTTCCTTTATGACTGTATTGCTTTAATTTATTAGGGGTCTGTGGAGGGAGCAATACAGCAGATCTAGGTAAGGACACCCCAGAACACAATTGAAAGACCACTGGTCAAGCTGTTAGCTTCAAGAATCTTGTCTCCAGTCCCAAGTCAGCTGCAAGTTTTGTTTTGCTGAAGTTAGGCAGCTAGAGATCAAAAGAACACAAAAGAGCTAAAAAGTCTTTCTCAGGGGGCAAAAGGGGGTTACTTGTCAGCAAGGAGACAGGCAGTGACAGAGACTCTGTGGAGGGCGTCTAAGCAGGGGACCTTCCCAGAGCCAGGGAATCAATTGCTGAAGATGCAGACAGAATGTTTTATCGCTTTTAAGATATGGGTTTTTTTTTCTGAAATGCTTTCGTTCTAAATCAGGGATCCTTTCCCTTAAGGAGGCTGTGTGGTCACCGCTTGCCTCTGTCATTGCCGCAGAGGGGACAGGACAGCAGGGTCTGCACTGAAGTCAGATCTGGTGAGGTCAGTCAGATCTCATACACAGAGAACTGCAGCCCGGGCCCTGGTCTGAGAGTGGGAGACTCACCGGACTTCACTCAGACTCCCTAGAGCACCCCACAGTGGGCGAGGGGACTGAGCTCCTGGGGGCTCAATTTAGGGGCTGGCTCCAGCCCTGGCCCTGCTCCATTTCCCCCTCCCCCTTTCCCTCTACACCTTCCCCCCTCCATTCTCCCCTTCTTCTCTCCCCCTTTCCCTCTACACCAGGGATCGGCAACCTTTCAGAAGTGGTGTGCAAGTCTTCATTTATTCACTCTAATTTAAGGTTTTGCGTGCCAGTAAAACATTGTAATGTTTTTAGAAGGTCTTTTATAAGTCTTTAATATATAACTAAACTGTTGTAGTATGTAAAGTAAATAAAGTTTTTAAAATGTTTAAGAAGCTTCATTTAAAATTAAATTAAAATGCAGAGCCCCCCCAGACCAGTGGGCAGGACCTGGGCAGTGTGAGTGCCACTGAAAATCAGCTCACGTGCTGCCTTCCGCACGCGTGCCATAGATTGCCTACCCCTGTTCTACTCCTTCTCCCCTTCCCTCTACACTGTCCCCCCTCCATTCTCCCCTTCTCCTTTCCCCCTTTCCCTCTACACCTTCCCCCCTCCATTCTCCCCTTCTCCTCTCCCCCTCTACACCTTCCCCCCTCATCTATCCCCTTCTCCTTTCCCTCTTTCCTCTACACCAGGGGTGGGCAACCTGAGGCTGAGAAGGAGTCTGAATTTACCGATGTACATTGCCAAACAGCCACAGTAATATGGCAGCAGCCCCACATCAGCTCCCCCCACCTCTCCCCTGCCCCCGTTCTCAGCACCTCCCACCAACAGCAGCCCCACCAATCAGC
The DNA here is from genome assembly GCF_020497125.1 of Mauremys mutica. Classification (NCBI taxonomy): domain Eukaryota; kingdom Metazoa; phylum Chordata; order Testudines; family Geoemydidae; genus Mauremys; species Mauremys mutica. Next base: position 4,916,687 of record NC_059081.1, on the reverse strand, counting down.
GCCTTCCCCTCCCTTCCCGCACCTCCCAATCAGCTGTTTTGTGCAGGAGGCTCTTGGGGGGGGGGGAAGAGCGAGGGCACAGCAGGCTCAGGGGAGGGTACGGAAAGGGGTGCAGGGAGAGCAGAGCCAGGGGTTGAGCAATGAGCACCCCCCAGCACATAGGAAAGTTGGCACCTGTAGCTCCTGAGTCGGTGTCTATACAAGGAGCTGCATATTAACTTCTGAAGAGCCACATGTGGTTCTGGAGCCACAGATTGGCCACCCCTGCTCTACACCTTCCCCCTGTGACGGGTTGGATCACAGAACCCCCCCCCGGGAGCTGCCACCTGATGTGCCAAGATTACCTCTGCTCCTCGTTTCCCTGCCAGCTCAGGACTCCAACACCCTGTCTTGCTGAGCCAGACACTCCCGTTTTCTCCAACAAAGTCCCAGGGTCAGAATTACCTGCCCCAAAGCTGCAGGTTTACCTGAAAGCAGCTCACAGAAGTGTGCCTGTCTTTAACACTCAGATGCCCAACCCCAATGGGATCTAAACCCAAATAAATCCATTTTACCCTGTATAAAGCTTATACAGGGTAAACTCATAAATTGTTTGCCCTCCATAACACTGATAGAGAGATATGCATGGCTGTTTGCTCCCCCAGGTTTTAATACCTACTCTGGGTCAATTAATAAGTAAAAAGTGATTTTATTAAATACAGAAAGTAGGATTGAAGTGGTTCCAGGTTGTAACAGAACAAAGTAAGTCACCAAGCAAAATAAAATAAATTGCGCAAATCTATGTCTAATCAAACTGAATGCAGATAATTTCACCCTCAGAGATGCTTCAGTAAGTTTTTCCTCAGACTGGAAACCTTCCAGGCCTGGGCACAATTTTTTCCCCTGGTACACTCTTGTTCCAGCTCAGGTGGTAGCTAGGGGATTCTTCATGATGGCTCCTCTCCTTCCTTTGTTTTGTTACACACCTTTATAGCTCTTTTGCATAAGGTGGGAATCCTTTGTCCCTCTCTGGGTTCCCACCCCCTCCTTCTCAATGGAAAGACACCAGGTTAAAGATGGATTCCAGTTCAGGTGACATGATCACGGGTCCCTGCAAGACCCCAAGCCTTCATTCCTCCCAGCCTGAGTCACAGGAAAGCCTGCCTGCAAACAGAGCCAGCCAGTCAATTGTCCTGGTTAATGGGAGTCATCAAGATTGCAAACCACCATTAATGGCCCACACTTGGCATAATTACAATAGGCCCTCGGAGTTCTATTTCATATTCATAGTTTCAGATACAAGAGTGTTACATTTATACAAATAGGATGATCACGCTCAGTAGATTATAAGCTTTGTAATGATACCTTACAAGAGACCTTTTGCATGAAGCATATTCCAGTTACATTATATTCACTCATTAGCATATTTTTATAAAATCATATAGGCTGTAACATCATACCCCCCTCCATCCTCCCCGTCTCCTCTCCTCCTTTCCTTCTACACCTTCCCCCATCCATCCATCCCCTTCTCCTCTCCCTCTTTCCCTCTACTCCAGGGTGGGCAAACTACAGCCCGGGCTGCATCTGGCCCTTCAGACATTTTAATGCAGCCCTTGAGCTCCTGCTGGGGAGTGGGGTCCGGGGCTTGCCCTGCTCCGCGCAGCTCCCAGAAGCAGCAGCATGTCCCCTTTCCGGCTCCTAGGCATAGAGGCAGCCAGGGGGCTGCAGATGCTGCCACCACCCCAAGCGCTGCCCCCGTAGCTCCCATTGGCCAGCAACCGTGGGCAATGGGAGCTGCAGGGGTAGTGCCTGCGGACAGGGCAGGGCACAGAGCCGCCTGGCTGCACCTCCGTTTAGGAGCCGGAGAGGGGACATGCTGCTGCTTCTGGGAGCTGCTTGAGGTAAGTGCCGCCTGGAGCCTGCACCCCTAACCCCCTCCCATGCCCCAACCCCCTGCCTCAGCCCTGAGCCCTCTCCTACCCTCTGAACACTTCGATCCCAGCCTAGAGCACCCTCCTGCACCCCAACCCAGAGCCTGTACCCCAGCCGGAGCCCTCATCCCCTCTTGCGCCCCAGCCCTGATCTCCCTCCCACCCTCTCGATCCCAGCCTGGAGTACTCTCCTGCACCTCAACCCCCTCATCCCCAGCCCCACCGCAGAGCCCACACACTGAGACGGTGCCCTCACCCCCTCCTGCACCCGAACCCCCTGCCCCAGCCCTGACCGCCCTCCCACCCTCTGAGCCCCTCAATCCCAGCCTGGGGCACCCTCCTGCACCCCAACCCCCTGCCCCAGCCCTGATCCCCCTCCCATCCTCCGAAGCCCTTGATCCCAGCCTGGGGCACCCTCCTGCACTCCAACCCCCTCATCCCCAACCCCAGAGCCTGTACCCCCAGTCAGAGCCCTCACCCCCCTCCCGTGCCCTAGTCCCAGCCCTGATCATCCTCCCTCGAACCCCTGGTCCCACCCTGCAGAACCCCCACCCCCACTTTCATCAGCATTCAGGGCCCACCCTACAATTTCTATGTGTCCCTCCTTGGGCCAAAAAGTTTGCCCACCCCTGATCTACACCTCCCCCCCCCCATCCATCCCCTTCTCTCAACTTCTCGCCTCCCCTCCCCCCTCTCTCCGCCGCCCAGCCTAGCCCGGCTGCAGCCCGTGCGCGGCGCGCTCGCTAGGTGGCGCTGTCGCGCGGCGGCCGCGGCTTCCCCTCACGCTCGGGCCGGAACGCGAGCGCGGCGGGGCCGGTTGCCGGCCGGACGCGGAGAGACGCGGGACCCACCGGGTCGGTTAGTGGCGCGAGATGGCGCGGGGAGGCGGCAAGGTAAGGGCGGCAGCGGGGGGCCGGGTCCTCCCCGGTCCCATAAGGCTTCGGGCTCCGCTCGGGTGAGGGCGTCTCAGGGGCTCGGGCGCCGCCGCCCGCAGCGCTTCCTCCTCGCTCCGACGGAGGGGGCCGGGCGGTCCCGCTGCGCTTCCCCTGAGCTGGGCCCGACTCCCGCCTCTGCCCGGCCGGTGACCCCCTTCCCCCCCCCAGGAGCCCGCCTCTGCCCGGCCGGTGACCCCCCCCGCCCCCGGGAGCCCGCCTCTGCCCGGCCGGTGACCCCCCCCGCCCCCGGGAGCCCGCCTCTGCCCGGCCGGTGACCCCCCCTCCCCCCGGGAGCCCGCCTCTGCCCGGCCGGTGACCCCTCCCGCCCCCGGGAGCCCGCCTCTGCCCGGCCGGTGACCCCCCCCGCCCCCGGGAGCCCGCCTCTGCCCGGCCGCTGACCCCCCCCCCCCCCCCGGGGGCCCGCCTCTGCCCGGCCGCGGTCCCCCCCCCCCGCCCCCGGGAGCCCGCCTCTGCCCGGCCGCTGACCCCCCCCCCCCGCCCCCGGGAGCCCGCCTCTGCCCGGCCGCTGACCCCCCCCCCGCCCCCGGGAGCCCGCCTCTGCCCGGCCGCTGACCCCCCCCCGCCCCCGGGAGCCCGCCTCTCCCCGGCCGGCCCCCCCCCCCCCCCCCGGGAGCCCGCCTCTGCCCGGCCGCGGACCCCCCCCCCGCCCCCGGGAGCCCGCCTCTGCCCGGCGGGGGACCCCCCCCCCGCCCCCGGGTGCCCGCCTCTGCCCGGCCGCTGTCCCCCCCCCCGCCCCCGGGCTCCCGCCTCTGGCGGGCCGGGGTCCCCCCCCGGCCCCAGGGAGCCCGCCTCTGCCCGGCCGCTGACCCCCCCCCGCCCCCGGGAGCCCGCCTCTGCCCGGCCGCTGACCCCCCCCCGCCCCCGGGAGCCCGCCTCTGCCCGGCCGCTGACCCCCCCCCCGCCCCCGGGAGCCCGCCTCTGCCCGGCCGCTGACCCCCCCCCGCCCCCCCCCGGGGGGAGCCCGCCTCTGCCCGGCCGCTGACCCCCCCCCCCCCCCCCCGGGGAGCCCGCCTCGCCCCGGCCGCGCCCCCCGCCCCGCCCCCCCCCCGGGGGAGCCCGCCTCTGCCCGGCCGCTGACCCCCGCCCGCCCCCCCCCGGGGGGAGCCCGCCTCTGCCCGGCCGCTGACCCCCTCCCGCCCCCCCCCGGGGGGAGCCCGCCTCTGCCCGGCCGCTGACCCCCCCCCGCCCCCCCCCCGGGGGAGCCCGCCTCTGCCCGGCCGCTGACCCCCCCCCCCCCCGCCCCCCCGGGGGAGCCCGCCTCTGCCCGGCCGCTGACCCCCTCCCGCCCCCCCCCCCGCGGGGAGCCCGCCTCTGCCCGGCCGGGGACCCCCTCCCGCCCCCCCCCGGGGGGAGCCCGCCACTGCCCGGCCGGTGACCCCCTCCCGCCCCCCCCCGGGGGGAGCCCGCCTCTGCCCGGCCGGTGACCCCCGCCCGCCCCCCCCCCCCGGGAGCCCGCCTCTGCCCGGCCGGTGACCCCCACCCGCCCCCCCCCCCGGGAGCCCGCCTCTGCCCGGCCGGTGACCCCCGGCCGCCCCCCCCCCCCCGGGAGCCCGCCTCTGCCCGGCGGTGACCCCCTCCCGCCCCCCCCCCCGGGAGCCCGTCTCTGCCCGGCGGGTGACCCCCCCCCGCCCCCCCCCCCCGGGAGCCCGTCTCGGCCCGGCCGGTGACCCCCTTCCCCCCCCCCCCCCGGGAGCCCGTCCTCTGCCCGGCCGGTGACCCCCTCCCCCCCCCCCCCGGGGAGCCCGCCTCTGCCCGGCCGGTGACCCCCTTCCCCCCCCCCCCCGGGAGCCCGCCTCGGCCCGGCCGGGGACCCCCTTCCCCCCCCCCCCCCGGGGAGCCCGCCTCTGCCCGGCCGCCGCCCCCCCCCCCCGCCCCCCGCGGAGCCCGCCTCTGCCCGGCCGGTGACCCCCCCCCCCGCCCCCCGGGGAGCCCGCCTCTGCCCGGCCGGTGACCCCCCTCCCCGCCCCCAGGGGAGCCCGCCTCTGCCCGGCCGGTGACCCCCCTCCCCGCCCCCAGGGGAGCCCGCCTCTGCCCAGCCGGCGACCCCTGTTCTCGCCCCCTCTCCTCCACCCCCCGGGGGTGCTGGCCTCTGCCAGTGTAAGCACTTTTCAAATGTGGCCCCGGGTGAGTGATCCATCCAGTATATCAGAGCGGTAGCCGTGGCACCGTATAGACTAACAGACATACTGGAGCATGAGCTTTCGTGGATGAATACCCAGTTTGTCAGATGCATGTAGTGGAAATTTCCCCTACATGCATCTGACAAAGTGGGTATTTACCCGCTAAAGCTCATGCTCCAGTACCTCTGTTAGTCCATAATATGGTGCCACAGGACTCTTTGCTGCCATCCAGTATAGGAGCCTGTCTCTGACAGTGGCAGCACTAGATAGTGCAGAGGAAGAGTGCACAAAGCTTAGTAATGGGCAGTAAAAAAGAGACAAGGTGGGTGAGGTCATATCTTTTATTGGACCAATTTTTGTTGATGAAAGAGAGCTCTGTGCAAGCTCAAAAGCTTGTCTCGTTCACCAACAGAAGTTGGTTCAGTAAAAGATATGACTTCACCCACCTTGTCTCTCTAATATCTTGGGACCAACAAGGTTAGAACAACACTGCAAATGACACACACAAAAAGAGCATTAAAAGAATTGTCCTTATGCATCTCTGGCAAATTAAATTCCTTAAAGACATGCTATCAGCTTGACTTTTTTTTTAAATAAAGTGTTTGAAAACATAGTTTTCACAGACATCTCCTTTTAAATAGAATGACCTGAATTTTTAAAGAATGTCTTTGGACAAGTAGTAAAAAGGGGGAAGTTTCTTGCTGATACTTAGAGGGGTATTTGGTGTTGCTCTCAGGTCCACGCAAAAGGTGTTTAACTCTCCCCCCCTCCTCCTCCTGCTTTTTCTTTGTGCATGTGCCTCCTTTTCAGTTTTCTTGTTACTTGTACTGGCAAACACCCTCATGCAAGTGAGGTTCCCCTGCAGAGCACTGCACAAGAATAATCTCATGCTGGTGCATGAGGGAGAAAATGCAGGTGACTACACACAAAGTGCTGTTAAGTGCACAAATAAACTGAACAAAAAGGGTTTTTCTTTAATCTTTCACTTTCAGTAAAGTTAAATACAACTTATTACAATAGTAGGTACGAAATGTGGTTTTTCAAGTGTCATTTTATACCTTTTCCATAAAAAAGACAGCAACAGCAAAAGAACATTTCAAAACATTTCTACTGCTTCTTTCTGCTCCACTGTCTCAGAAGCCCCAAAAAGATGAGGATAAAAACTTATTTTTGGCAAACTTAAAGTGAGATCATTTCCCAGCAGTTTTTGGCAGTGTTAGATTTGTTACAATCTCCTCTCATGGAGAAAGTAGATCTAGCTAGTGACAGCTACCAGAGACTAGTGTATGAACCCAGGTAAACAGTGGTACCTGGGTATCTTTGTACTCAAGCTGTAACATAGTTTTATATTAAGTAGACATGACCAAACACGATCCATACGTTTCCTCACCCCACCACTTAACTGCTGCTACAAACGCCAGAAAGTGAAGTCCTGTGGTGTTCTACAGTCTAGGCTGTCTATCAATTTAATAAATCTCTCTAAATGTATAGCGTTTGATTATTTTCTCTATTCTTATTGGCTATAATATTTCAGTGTTACTTAAAATAGTTTTGCAGTATTACCTGGAAATAGAAGCAAAAGATGAGTAATAAAACTTTTCACTTCCAGTGGAGGATCTCAAAGTGCTCTGAAAATGTTAATGAAGTTTTGCAGTATCCCTAAGAGAACCAGGAGTTAAAGTTGATGCCAAAGAATTGACTTAGCCAGGTTAACACAGCAAATCATCAGCAGGTCAGGGACTACGACCCATATCTGTTGACTCTCATCCTGTGCTTTAATACCCAGATCATCCTTCCAATTCCGTTACTTGGCCATTCATTATTATTAATCGTGTTTATTACTGTAGTGCCTACGGGTCAACCAAGAATAGAGCCCCATTCTGCTAAGCATTGTAAAAACACATCGTCCCTGGCCTGAAGAGCTTGCTCTTATGGGTTGGGTTAAGGTATGTTATGGCCAGGAATGCCGCTGCCTTACATTTGGAATAAATGTAAAGAAGCCATTGTAATTAGATGTCTGAAACAATAGCGGTAACACCCCAAAACAGAGGCACATAGAAAAGCTGAGTAAAAGCTGAATCCAAGAGGGTTCAAATGCCAGGACTAGAGCTTTAACTGGTGGAACTATTTTGGTCAGCATATGAGTATCTGTTTGAGAGAGACAGCACAGGGAAAGATACAGAGAGAAACAGAACGAAAGCCAAGCAGATACAGCCTGGAAGCATGGTGGATGGCTCCGGGATAAGGCTAGAGAAAAGTTTTGCATCAGAATGCTGGCTGAAAGAGTTTGATGCTATGAGCAGGGAAGCTGTTTGCTGATTTTTGGTTCCTTCTGTGTTTGGAGAAACAGGACTTACATTATTTGTAAATAAACAAGATTGAATCAAAGGTATCTGAGTCCATCAATTTCTCCTCCCAAGGAGAACAGCATGAAGGGCCCCAAACTTAGATTAGCCGCTTGGGTCAAAAGGGATAACATTACTATCTAAATAGAGCAGGTGGACACAGGGTGGGGGGAAGTGGTATAACAGAAAAGCTGGGTAAACAGTGTGATGGCAGCAGATGTCATGTTAGGTGTACATTCAGATGAACATTCTTTTCAGAAAAAAGATGACCGACGCCAAGCTAGAAAAAGTGCTATTTACCAGCAGCCCAGCAAAACCGAACATTTTTGTTCTAGGCTCTGTAATTTTAATTATATGCTGCCCACCGGACAAGCTATTGATGAACACTTAAAAATCCTTGGTTCAGTCTGTGGCTGAAAATGAAAACTGGCCTTTTGTCACTTTCTTTGCAAATGGCACCTAAGGGCATAACAAATGGATGATTTGCCCATCTAGCTCCTTTGCTGAATTAATCTTCTGGCTTTGTTCATCCAGATGACACAATTATTTAGGTTAATCAAGACAAGTGGAGACTGAGGAACTTCAGAGGGACCTAACAAAGCTAGTTGAATGGGCAACACACTGGCAGATTAAATATTAATAGGTCCAAAGTAATATTTCTTCCAAAACTGGGAAGAATAATTTGATTTGTTCATACACATAGTTGGATTCTAAATTAACCATGTTACCACTCAAGAAACGGATCTGGCATCATTCTGAATAGCTCAATTAAAATGGTTGTTCATTGTGCAAAGATAAATCAGAAGTGCTAACAAGATGAAAAAACCCTTGTGCTTTTGAAAATAGGACCTAGGCCTCCCAAGTCACATAGGTGCTTTTGAAAATTTTACTCAGTATTTTTTAAAAATTTACTCAACATTATTAAAAACAGCTTTCATAAGGGATAATAAACTCATGCTTCATGGTAAGCCAGTTGATAATTGACAGGGTTAGGAAGAAACTTCTCCTATGGGCAGATTATTCTATTACAGTCTGCTTCGGGATTCCGTATACCTTCTGCTGAAGCATCTAGTACTGACCACTCCTTGAGGGTTTGTCTACAGGAACATTTAGTTTGTGGCAAGCCTGGGTATGAATCTACCCCACCTCAACATGAGTCAACAATGCGATGCTGTTGCAAAAAAAGTAAATTCAATTTTGGGTTGCATTAATCAGAGGTATAGCATGCAAGTCATGGGAGGTGATAGTACCACTCTACTCAGCACTAGTTAGGCCTCAGCTGGAGTACTGTGTCCGATTTTGGTAACTGCTGTATGGAAAGGATATAGAGAAACTGGAAAGGATCCAGAGGCGAGCGACAAAGATGATCACAGGGATGGAATGCAAGCCATAGGAGCAACGGTGGAATGAACTTGGTATGTTTAGCTTGGGAAAGAGGAGATTAAGGGGGGACATGATAGTGGTCTTCAAATACTTGAAATGCAGAGAGCAGGACAAGAGGCAATGGGATCAAACTATAGCATAGCAGATTTAGATTAAATCTCAGGAAAAACTTCCTAACTGTAAGAACAGTAGGACAATAGAACAAACTGCCTAGGGAAGTAATGAAATCTTCACTGGAGGTTTGCAAAAAGAGGCTGGATAGCCATCTGTCTTGGATGATTTAGAGGCAACAAATCCTAGGTCTTCATAGATTCTAGGACTGGAAGGGACCTCAAGAGATCATCAAGTCCAGTCCCCTGCCCTCATGGCAGGACCAAATACCGTGTAGGCCATCCTGGATAGACATTTATCTAACCTACTCTTAAATATCTCCAGAGATGGAGATTCCACAACCTCCCTAGGCAATTTATTCCAGTGTTTAACCACCCTGACAGTTAGGAACTTTTTCCTAATGTCCAACCTAAACCTCCCTTGCTGCAGTTTAAGCCCATTGCTTCTTGTTCTGTCCTTAGAGGCTAAGGTGAACAAGTTTTCTCTCTCCTCCTTGTGACACCCCTTTAGATACCTGAAAACTGCTATCATGTCCCCTCTCAGTCTTCTCTTTTCCCAACTAAACAAACCCAATTCTTTCAGCCTTCCCTCATAGGTCATGTTCTCAAGATCTTTAATCATTCTTGTTGCTCTTCTCTGGACCCTCTCCAATTTCTCCACATCTTTTTTGAAATGTGGTGCCCAGAACTGGACACAATACTCCAGTTGAGGCCTAACCACCACAGAGTAGAGCAGAAGAATGACTTCTCATGTCTTGCTCACAACACACCTGTTAACGCATCCCAGAATCATGTTTGCCTTTTTTGCAACAGCATCACACTGTTGCCTCATATTTAGCTTGTGGTCCACTATAACCCCTAGATCCTTTTCTGCCATACTCCTTCCTAGACAGTCTCTTCCCATTCTGTATGTGTGACACTGATTGTTCCTTCCTAAGTGGAGCACTTTGCATTTGTCTTTGTTAAACTTCATCCTGTTTACCTCAGACCATTTCTCCAATTTGTCCAGATCATTTTGAATTATGACCCTATCCTCCAAAGCAGTTGCAATCCCTCCCAGTTTGGTATTATCTGCAAACTTAATAAGCATACTTTCTATGCCAATATCTAAGTCGTTGATGAAGATATTGAACAGAGCTGGTCCCAAAACATACCCCTGTGGAACTCCACTTGTTATACCTTTCCAGCAGGATTGGGAACCATTAATAACTACTCTCTGAGTACGGTTATCCAGCCAGTTATGCATCTACCTTATAGTAGCCCCATCTAAGTTGTATTTGCGTAGTTTATTGATATCATCACGCGAGACTGTATCAAATGCCTTACTAAAGTCTAGGTATACCACATCCACCACTTCTCCCTTATCCACAAGACTCGTTATCCTATCAAAGAAAGCTATCAGATTTGTTTGACATTATTTGTTCTTTACAAATCCATGCTGGCTATTCCCTATCACCTTACCACCTTCCAAGTGTTTGCAGATGATTTCCTTAATTACTTGCTCCATTATCTTCCCTGGCACAGAAGTTAAACTAACTGGTCTGTAGTTTCCTGGGTTGTTTTTATTTCCCTTTTTATAGATAGGCACTATATTTGCTCTTTTCCAGTCTTCTGGAATCTCTCCTGTCTCTCATGATTTCCCAAAGATAATAGCTAGAGGCTCAGATACCTCCTCTATTAGCTCCTTGAGTATTCTAGGATGCATTTCATCAGGCCCTGGTGACTTGCAGGCATCTAACTTTTCTAAGTGATTTTTAACTTGTTCTTTTTTTATTTTTATCTTCTAAACCTACCCCCTTCCCATTAGCATTCACTATGTTAGGCATTCCTTCCGACTTCTCAGTGAAGACCGAAAGAAAGACGTCATTAAGTATCTCTGCCATTTAGAAGTTTCCTGTTACTGTTTCTCCCTCCTCACTGAGCAGTGGGCCTGCCCTGTCCTTGGTCGTCTTCTTGCTGCTAATGTATTGATAAAAAGTCGTCTTGTTTCCCTTTATTCCTGTAGCTAGTTTGAGCTCATTTTGTGCCTTTGTCTTTCAAATCTTGCCCCTGCATTCCGGTGTTGTTTGCCTATATTCATCCTTTGTAATCTGTCCTAGTTTCCATTTTTTATGAGACTCCTTTTTATTTTTAGATCATGCAAGATCGCGTGGTTAAGCCAAGGTGGTCTTTTGCCATATTTTCTGTCTTTCCTACCCAGCGGAATAGCTTCCTTTTGGGCCCTTAATAGTGTCCCTTTGAAAAACTGCCAACTCTCCTCCGTTATTTTTCCCCTCAGTCTTGATTCCCATTGGACCTTACCTATCATCTCTCTGAGCTTACCAAAATCCACATTCCTGAAATCCATTGTCTCTATGATTTCATGATCACTTTCACCCAAGCTGCCTTCTACTTTCAAATTCTCAACGAGTTCCTCCCTATTTGTTAAAATCAAGTCTAGAACAGCTTCCCCCAGTAGCTTTTTCAACCTTCTGAAATAAAAAGTTGTCTACAATGCAGTCCAAGAACTTATTGGATGGTCTGTGCCCCGTGGTGTTATTTTCCCAACATATATCTGGATAGTTGAAGTCCCCCATCACCACCAAATCTTGGGCTTTGGATGATTTTGTTAGTTGTTTAAAAAAAGCCTCATCCACCTCTTCCACCTGGTTAGGTGGCCTGTAGTAGACTCCTAGCATGACATCACCCTTGTTTTTTATCCCTTTTAGCCTAACCCAGAGACTCTCAACATTTCCGTCTCCTATGTCCATCTCCACCTCAGTCCAACTGTGTACATTTTTAATATATAAGGCAACAACTCCTCCCTTTTTCCCCATCTATCCTTCCTGAGCAAGCTGTACCCATCCACACCAGCATTCCAATCGTGTATTATCCCACCAAGTTTCGGTGATGCCAACAATGGCATCTTGGCAGGGAGTTAGACTAAATGACCCTTGTGGTCCCTTCTAACCCTGTGGTTCTATGATTTACACTAGCCTGCTGAGGACGAACTGTCTGTGGACCCTGCTGACGTGTTAACAATTTGTTAATGTACTTTGATCTAGTCCCATTTGAAAGAGGATAGATCAAAGTACATTACCCAAGTGTTAATGCGTGTCAACAGGGTCCACACACAGTTAGTTGGTGCAGGCTAGATTCAAACCCCAGCTTGTCCCAAACTAAAAGTTCATGTAGATAAGCCCTGAGACATAATACTGGACTAAATGGACCACTAGTCTGATCCAGTATGGGAAGTCCTATATTCTTATCCTCTGTACATAAATGTCAAATTAGGAGTTAAAACAACAATAGGGATTAGTAAAGTGAAATGTAAGTTCTATGTTGATCAAGGCGAGAATTAACTCCTTTAAATGACTTCACTTAAGCATGCCCCATCACATTCTAATTCAGTTTGGTTCTTTCTTCCAGGCAGCCATAGTGCTGTGTATGGATGTAGGCTTTGCAATGAGCAATTCTGCTCCTGGAGAGGAGTCTCCATTTGAACAAGCCAAGAAGATGATGACGATGTTTGTGCAGCGACAGGTACGTTTGATTTCCGTTTGAGTATGATACACTTAAAAGGTTAGAAATGAAAGAAGGAAAACAGTGAGGCTTGCTAGATTCTTTTCTTCATCCTTTTTATTTGATTATATTGTGTTTAGCTGGGAAAGTAGTTAGAATTATTCTAATTGACGGTTATATGTGACAGGTTTCAGGGGGGCAGCCGTGTTAGTCTGTATCAGTAAAAACAACGAAGAGTCCTTGTGGCACCTTAGAGACTAACAAATTTATTTGGGCATAAGCTTTCGTGGCATAACCCACTTCATGAGATGCATGGAGTGGAAAATACAGTAAGCAGGAATAAATATACAGCACATGAAAAGATGGGAGTTACCTTATTAAGTGGGGGGTCAGTGCTAACGAGGCCAATTCAGTGAGGGTGGATGTGGCCCATTGACAAGAAGGGGTAAATATCAACCCAGGGAAAATTACTTTTTGTAGTGCTCACGAGGCCAATTCTATCAAAGTGGATGTGGCCCATTCTCAGCAGATGACAAGAAAGTGTGAGTATCAACGGAGGGAAAATTACTTTTTGTAGTGACCCAGCCACTCCCAGTCTTTATTCAGGCCTAATTTGATGGTGTCAAGTTTGCAAATTAATTCCAGTTCTGCAGTTTCTCCTTGAAGTCTGTTTTTGAAGTTTTTTTGTTGAAGAATGGTGACTTTTAAGTCTGTTATTGAGTGTCCATGGGAGATTGAAGTGCTCTCCTACTGGCTTTTGAATGTTACAATTCTTGATGTCTGATCTGTGTCCATTTATTCTTTTGCACAGAGACTGTCCTGTTTGGCCAATGTACATGGCAGAGGGGCATTGCTGGCACATGATGGCATATATCAAATTGGTAGATGTGCAGGTGAACGAGCCCTTGATGGTGTGGCTGATGTGGTTGGATCCTATAATGGTATCCCTTGAATAGATACGTGAACTGAGTTGGCAACGGGGCTTATTGCAGGGGTTGGTTCCTGGGTTAGTGTTTCTGTTGTGTGGTGTGTAGTTGCTGGTGAGTATTTGCTTCAGGTTCGGGGGCTGTCCGTAAGTGAGGACTGGCCTGTCTCCCAAGGTCTGTGAGAGTGAGGGATCATCCTTGGGGATAGGTTTTAGATCCTTGATGATGTGCTGGAGAAGTTTTAGTTGGGGGCTGTAGGTGATGGCTAGTGGTGTTCTGTTACTTTCTTTGTTGGGCCTGTCCTGTAGTAGGTGACTTCTGGGTGACCCAAGTGCTAACCCTATTCAATAACAGAATAGCTGGTTTTACTGTTATATGCGAGAGCAACACTGGCCTTTCTCCCAGCAGATTTTTGTGGACGACAAGTGCACCTAGCTTGATCGCTCCCCTTTTTTAAGCTAGAAGAGGCTTTCATGAGGAAAAGTGCTGTCTTAATAAATGTTTCAGCATTGTTAAAATTTAGCATCATGCAGAATTACTCTAGGAACTGAGTGATCTGATTTTACTCATTTCCCCCATATGTTGATCAGTAATACTCATAGCAGCCTGCTAGTTGAATTTAATTCTAAGTTAATGAGCTCTACGTTTGCATACATTTTGGAAGGGCTGTATATGTGGTAGCATGGAGTCTGCTGTAATTGATACCTAGTTGCAAAATTTGTATAATATGCTTTCTATTTAACATATGTATGTACAACATAGTGTATATTTTTGTAATTTTTTTTGTACCTTCTCCATCTCCAGGTGTTTGCTGAGAGCAAAGATGAAGTCTCTGTAGTTTTGTTTGGCACAGATGGCACGGAGAATACCCTTGCCAGTGGTGATCAGTATCAGAACATTACTGTACAAAGACACCTGATGCTACCAGATTTTGATTTGCTGGAGGACATACAAAACGCGATTCAACCAGGCTCTGAACAAGCAGACTGTATCCTCTTTGGCTGTACAAAATCGCTGAACTAGATAAAGTAGCATGGAGGACTGGGAGCTTATGTTGTGAAATTGTCCCAGAAGTGTTGTTGATGTCATAACTACTATTAAACGTATGTTGTCCTTTTGAATTTAGGAGTTGACAGTTTGCACAAGACCCAGTTTTCCAGATTAACCAATTTTCAAAGTTCTTTATAAGATGTTAGGTGGAGTCTTGGCCCCAGGGAATTGTTTCTAGTATAAAGTACTGAGTTAATTAAGCATTGAGCCCTTCTGGTATCTTCTTCTCCATGAGACGGAGAGAGAAAAAAATACAGCAAAGAGATAATGTCAGATTAGGCTCAAAATATGTGTGTTTGTTTTTAAAGGGACTTACAAAGCCTAATGCAAAATAGGTTTTCATCAAATTAAACCTATGAAAACGTAAAAAAAAATAAATTAACCCTCCCACCAAGGGAAGCCCAACACAGCTGCATGGGCTTAGGCATTTCAGATTGATCAGTCCTCATTTTGCTGTGAAATGCATACATTAAGAAAAGTCACTTTTGTTAGTAACATAGGTGAGAGTTTTTGAAAGTGTTCCTCTAAACATTTCATTTGAAAATTTTTCCCATTTCTCTCTGTTCTCCTTCTCCACCCAAAAAATAATTTTTCATTTGTAGTCAGGTTGGCAGAGCAGCGCCAGAGGAGCCTGCAGCCAGTCAACTGTATGTTGCCACAAACTGAGTCATATTCTCGGTTTGATGGGTATGGAGGTGTGTACATGGATGCGATCTATCAAGGGACTTAGGTGCGTAAGTCCTGGTTTTAGGCACCATTGCGATTCACAAAACTCCAGTTCAGCTGCCACCTAACCTGGAGATGCCTTAACTCACTTGGCACCTAATTTTTTCCCTCTGGGTGTGTACACTGCAGCCTCACTCTAGGTGCCTGGTCACCTATCTCCCACTTGAGCATGCACACTGCTGCCTTGCAATTGGTCATCTGGACACCTATCTCCCATATAAGCCCCAGAGTAATTCACAGACTGGGAAATAAAGGCGTCTGGCTCCCTAAGTTGCATGTGGGGGCATGATCCAGTAGGTGGCCTCTAAACATGGCCGCTGGATCCAGGTCCCTCAGGTTAGTTCACACACAACAGCTGGGGATGGAAGGAGAGGGCTCTCTTGTGACCTTTAGCGCAGTGGATAGGGTACTCACCCAGGATGTTAGAGACTCCCATTTAAATCCTCTGTCCTCCTGAGAGAGAAAAGGGATTTGAACAAGGATCTGCCCCCGGTCAGGCTTACACTAGGCTATGGAATATTCTGATATGGGTCTCCAGTTGAAGTTGTTCCACTTTTATTAAACAATTGAATAATTAAATATTAATTGAACCAGTGAAAAAGTTATAGTAACTCTATAGCCTAGTGGTTAAGGCCCTCATCTGAGAGGTAGCTGATCCCTCAGGAGGAGGTGGGACTTGAACCGGGGGTCTCCCACATCCTGAGTAAGTCTCCTATATCTTAGGCTAAAAGTTATAAGGGAGGTCCGCCACCCCAACCCACCGGGCTGTTTTGTTTCAGGGCTCCACACAAACCTAGGTGGCCTATGCCTGCCTTCCTCGGGTCATGGATTGCTAGCAGTGCTAGGCGACTTCTTGCAGCCTGGACGGAGGAGCCTATCTCTGAGAGAGGGGTGGGACTTAATACCCCCCCTCTGGTTCGCATCTCTCACTGGCTAGCTAAGGCGGCTCCCTGTCTAGTGTGCTGGCTTTGTTGTTTGCAGCCTACAGTGCCTATCTCTCCCCATTTGTTGTCTGGGTAGCTGACAAAAAAGGCTACTCAGGCTTTGTGAATGGCAGTGTTGTGCCTGTGATTTTCTAGGTGCCTAAAAGGTGCCATGATGCTCAGTATTGCAGTGCCTCGATCCCTGAGCACAGAGATAAGAGCACATCCTCAATGAAATTACTTGAGAAAAGAAATGTATCAAGAGATGTAAGAAATAGATGTTTATTAAGAAAAGGGGAATTATAGTGAAAAATGATGTCATGTTTTGAAACTACATGTAGTTTTCATTCATGGATACCAAATAAAGAGATGATGATAATACAAAAAGTCTAGGTGATAAATGTTTTCATTGGGCTCGATCCTGCTCCTATCATACCTTTGCTCTTGACTTCAATAGCAGGATTGGTCCAAGGTAACAGTCTTCCCTTTAAAAGTGCAGGGAAAAGACAGGGTTGTAGGAAAGGCAATAGATAGTTTTAGTAGGTGCCAGTTTGGTTCTCATACACTAAAATGCTTTAACTGTCTCTGCAACCGCTAAAATAAAGATAAAAACATGTATCTTTGTGACACAGTCTTGTTCTAAATGTCTTTTGTCTTTAACTCACTTAGTCCTGGATGCACTTGTCGTGTGCATGGACTTGCTTCAAAAGGAAACAATGTAAGTACTGCAACCTGGGGACATGCATAAGAATTCTGAAATGGAGTTTTGAGAGCTGAGCTGACTCCACTTGAATGCTGCAAGGTTGTGTGACTAGGGAAGATGCTGCTTTTTAAAAAATCACCACAATGAAAAGCTATTCCTAAAAAACCCACTAGAGAGACCCAACCTCCCCAAGCAATTTAAGTCAGTTGAATAAGAGCTTGCCCACTTAGGGAAGTTATACTGGTATAAACTAAGGTGTGAATCTAAACTAATATAATTATACCAATCTAACTCTTTGGGTCGACACTCATATTCTGGTTATGAGAAAGCCTTTTGTTGCTTGGGTGGGGTTTAAGATAACTGAATAAAGCCACTCTTATTCTGGCATAAGAGTGTCTACGTGGGTGTTTATACCAGTATTACTATACTGGTTAACTATTCCAGTATAACTAGTAAAACTTTCTTGCATAGGCAAACCTTAAATAGGTTTTACAATGTGCTCTTCAGGTCAATAAATTTGGACTTGAGTGGACTAATGAGGGAAGTAAACCCTTGAGAATACCTTGTATCCAGCTGCCTTGGGATGAAATCCATATACGTAATTGGAGCATCCGAGCTAATCTTCACTGTCAGGAAGGAGCTTAAGTATACAGAAGTAGCCTCTAAGGGTATCTCTAAACTGCTGGGAGCATGCCTCCCAGCACAGGTGGACTGACATGCGCTAGCTCTGATCGAGCTAGTGTGCTAAAAACAGAAATGTGGCTGTGACAGCAGCTTGGACCCAGGAGGTTGGGTAAAATACATTCTGGCGGCTAGCCTGAGCCAGCTCCCCTGCTGCCTGGGCCCCAGTACTGTGCACTAGCTGGAGGAGTATGTCTACGTGTGCTGGGAATTACACCTCCCAGCTTGCAGTGTAGACAAACCCTAGAGACCTGCCTATATAAAGAGAAATGCTTCTTTCAATTGCGTGAGCTTAACAGGACTGGAAAAAAACTCTTAACACCCAGGTAAACACAGTTTAACACCTTTATAATGATGGTCTTGCAGCCTGGGAGGAAGTAGCCAGCACCTTTAGTAAACACCAAGGACCAGATCTTCAGTGGTATAGACTGGCATAGCTCCATTGACTTCAGCATAGTTAAACTAATTTATGTCAGCTGAGGAGCAGGCTTTCCATTCACGTGGTGGGGGAAAAAAAATCAGAAAAAGGACACAGACTTCCTCTGAATAATAATAAGAAAGAACAAACCATGCTGATTGGATTTATTCTTGTTGTACTTAAGGGCAGCATATCTTGATGTTTACAGACTTCTGTTACAAGAAGTTCTAAACTTTATTAGAGATACAGTTTGACATTTTTTAAAATAAGTGTTCAGCAAATGATGCAACAGGATTTTTTCATTTCAACAAATCTTCTGTTTTTATTGTTTAAGAGGAAAGAAATATGAGAAACGACACATTGAGGTGTTTACAGACCTTAGCAGTCCCTTCAGTGAGGATCAGCTGGAAATCATCATCGCTAACTTGAAGAAAACAGGAATCTCACTGCAATTTTTGTAAGTGTGGAAATAGTGCTAAAGCATCTTCACAGCTCTGTGCCATTTTCCTTACATAATTACAGCCATCCAAAATTGTCTGCTGTTGTGGTAAGTGCTGTGGTGTGGTGTAAAGGGGCCGCTCCCTGTAATATTATTATTATTTGAATTACTGTAGTGCCTAGGAATCACGGAGCAGGACCTCGTTGTGCTAGGCGCTGTAGAAATTCAGAAATAAAAAGATGGCCCCTTCCCCAAAGAGCTGTCAATCTCAGTATAAAACAAGAGACAATAGAGACAGACAGACAAACGAGGGGGGACTACAAGGAAACAATAAGACAGTATTGGTCAGTATGATAGGCAGTGGTCTCAGCACGCCGGCTGCCTAACTATTCTCAGTTTTTTTTGTAGACATCACAGAAAAGGAGGATAATGAGGTAACTTTGTGGATTTTTATGGGGAGCTTCTAAGCACGAGGGGCAGCATGGAAGAAAGCACAAAAGTACCTGTTTGAAAATTAAACAAGTAGGAAATTTAACAGTAGAAAATATACAGGTATTGTCAGGGAGATGGAGTAGATCACCTCGCAGGTCTTTTTCTAGTCAGGCTTCTGTTATTCTTAGATAACTTAATGACATTATTTGGGGTACAGCAAAATATCATTTCATCTAGAGATGCCAGTTAAACTCTAACCCAGACTTGTCGCATATGGGAGAATGTCAGTTTTATTCATGAATTCACCAGCTATTACAGGCTATTAAAATCTCATCCAGAATAACAGTTATTACAGGAATGACTAATTGCACAGCTATAATTAAGGGATTGGGAGGGTATTCTTTGCTGGGGTTTAGAACTGACATTTAAAGGGCATCAGACTGAAGAAAGAATCAATCCAGATCAATTTTGTCTCTTTTTTTTGTTTTTTAGTCATCCAAAATGATTTAGTTGTTTTAGTTAAGTAGCAAAATAAATTAACTGTTTTTAATTGTCTTCTTAGCTTGCCGTTTCCAGTGGATGATGAAGAGGGAAGTGGGGATACAGGTGATGGTCGACATTCTGATATGTACAGAAACTCTTTTCCAAGGAAGGGCTTAACCGAACAGCAGAAAGAAGGCATCTGTATGGTGAGAAAATTGATGTTTGCTTTAGAGGAAGAAGGAGGCCTGGATGAAATTTACACTTTCAGGTAAACTTGAATACTCCCCTTTCAGATGCTGGAAGTTTAGTTTCTAATTTCATCCACAAAAAGCTTTAATGAATGAAGTGGCATTTTGTAGTTGTGTAACTTATCACACATTTCGGTCCTTTAAATCAACTTCTGTGGCTTTGATTCGAAGAACAGATAAGAGACTTATAAGATACAATGGAAAGTGAATTTTCCTTCGTATGGTACTCTGTCTTTATAGAACGTATCCCTTATTCCTCCTCTGTCTTGTGTTCCTCAGAATGTTTTAAGGAGGGTGAGCCTCTAAATGAGACTTCAAAAACATATTGAATATAAGGTATTTAGAAGATGAATGCTATTTTAGAATGTGTGTACAGTGCATGTAAAGCATTTGCACATAATGGTAGCCCTGGTTTCCTGGTCTCAGATTGGTTGCAGATCGACTAGTTTATCAAACTCCCCCAGACAGATTGTGACTGATGGTTGCTTCTTGAAGCCCATGGCTTATTAGCGAACTGGTGTGCCATTGTGTCTAACAGTAGACTGTTTCAGTAGAATTGCTAATGCAAGGATAGAAAGATTGTTTTACATTTTGATGTCTCCACAGTGAAACAATAAAAATGTGTGTGTATCTTAGAAACACTGCAGTTGTTGCTATGCCTGAGACTTCTCCCCGACAGGTGCTTTAGACTGGTAGCTTCCTCCCCTCATCCTGCCCAACTTATCATTTGGTCCCTCTCTCCTTTTGTAGCCATTATATATTTTTCCTCATGGTTGGTTAGAGTATGTTATATGAGAAGGGAAATTTAGACCTTTTATTTGTGAGGAAATATGTCACCACTGCTACATATTTATTTTCTATTTGCCTACAAAGCAGCCTGAGATTTTTCCATGGCAATAAAAACAGGCTTTGTTGCTGCACCCCAAAGCCAAACAAAACAATATATTTTTGATCATGATTATCCTTTCGGATAATCCATGTGCATGAAACTATCAGGTGTTCTAAGTTTCCCTTGCCCCAAAGCCTCCCCCAGCTTCCTTTCTCAGTAATAGCGGACAATACCACTATCCTGCCTGTCACTCAGGCCTGTAACCTGGGCATCAGCTTTGACTTGGACCTTTGTCTCTGGGTCCTCACCTCAGGCTATATCTAAATCTTGCAGATTCTTTTTGCATAACACCTCTTAGCATGTAGCCTTTCTTTTTCAGTCACACACAGCTAAAACTTCAGTGCAGGCTCTCATCGTCCCGTTTCTTAATTACTGCAGCATCCTTTTTTCTGGCCCTGACAAATGCAGTCTTGCCCCACTCATAGCCATTCTGTCTATAGCCATCTGTTATGTTGTCTCTTCTCTTATACATAGATTATATAGGCTCTTTGGGGCAGGGACCGTCTTTCTGTTCTGTGTTTGTACAGCACCTAGCACCGTGGGTCCTGTTCCTTCACTAGAGCTCCTAGGAGCTATTGTAATACAAATAATAAACGTCTCTTTTATCTTTACCTTTCCTATCCTGGGCTATAAATACAGTACAGCTCTGCTTAGTCCTTGGTTTCAGGGGAGGTCTGAAACATTTGGATAAATGGGGGTTTGGCTAACAGATTAAGGCTTTAGTGCTGTTTAAATTGTTTAAGAATAGATGAGGCTCTAGATCAGTTTATTCAGCTTTTATAAAGTAGCCTTGCAAAACTGTCATGAAAATTTACCAACCTAGACACAGTATCTCCTTTTCTCTTTTTACTATGCTACTGATCAAAAATATTTTTACCCCCTATGGAAATAAATAATTTATCCAAGCAGATGGACAAGTAGAATTTTGTAATATAGTTTTAAGGTCTGATATTGATTTAAACTGGGGTGGGGTGGGGGTCAAGAAACACAATGTGGGACCAAGAAGGCTGGCTACAGGGCTAGAGGCATTTATGCTGTCGTTAGGCTTTTTTTAAAATAAAAGTTTATCAGAGTCCACATGTGTGTAGATATAGAGATATGTATTATTCAGTAATCAGTTAACTATTGGCCTATGCTGTCTGCAAGTCTACAAGGGTAAAATTTGCTAATGGACTTGGTCTTCACTGATCGGGGAGAACTGGGAATCTGTTTCTTCTAAGAAACATAGGAAATTAAATCTAAAGAACTCTGTTAATACAGAATTAAGGTAGCACAATTAAGCATTAAAAAGTTAAGAAATGTAAAAGTTAAAGTTGAGTGTTTTACTTTAACTTTGCCCCTTGACTGTATGAATTATAATAGTTTTAATTACTTGGACACAGGTTTTTAAATACACACGTAACTTAGGTTGTACAAAATACTATTGAATTATTTGATATGACTGTGGCTATGTCTTTATTGCCAAAAGGGTGTATTTTTTACAGTGGGCTAACTAACATGTGTTAGGTAGTTAAAACCTAATGGGGACAAAGATACAGGTAGTTTTTACTGCATCGTGGCTAGGTGAGGTCAACATTATACTCCCCAGCTGTGGTTGACCTCTCCTAGCTACATTGCTGTAAAAACTACATAGCCTTGTCTCCATTTTACAGCAAGATAACTACTATCTCACAGTAAAAACATGCCTTTTTTGGTCATGAAGACACGTCTTTGTGATCATACAGAAGATGTAATCTAATAAATATTCCCTGAGTTAAAACTGTATTTTCAATTTTAATTTTCACATTTTCTGACTTTGAGCTGTGCAACCTTATGCAATGTTGTGTTAACAGTTTTGTAATTTTAATGTACAGTCATTTAAAAGAACCTTTTTTTGCCTTATAAGTTTTTTTATCTGCTATTTGGCTTAGAGATATTCAAAGTAGCTGGCTTTATCCTAACTGAGCTGCAAAAAGAACGTGTATTCATTAACAACTTATTAAAAATGTGGGGAGTGTTAATTACCAGACAAACAAAATAATGTTAATTGAAACAGGTTTCTTTATTTTTTCATCTCCAGCCCAGGCAACATCTTACCAGTGAGAGGTGTCTTTTATAATATGGGTTGTTCAGCTAGCTAAATTACTTAATTGGGTTAATGTTAACTAACTGCAAAATGCTTCCTAAACAACTGTGTAATCTCTTCTTCCCCATAAGAACTGACATACTATCTTTCACTTTAATATCATAGAGCTATAGAGATTTTAGATGGAAAACACCTACTAGATCACATTCTCTGCCCTCTTCTTACTATGATCAGGAACAGGAATGTTCTATATAGTTTATTTTCTGGTGCTTTGTGCAATCCAAGCCAAACCGGTTGGACTTCCACCCTTTCCTGAGGAGATTGCATTTTCTGGATTGTTTTATTTCAGTTGCATCCGATGAAGTGGGTATTCACCCACGAAAGCTCATGCTGTAAAACGTCTGTTAGTCTATAAGGTGCCACAGGATTCTTTGCTGCTTTTATTTCAGCGTATCAAAGGATTCATCTCTGTTTTTTTGATTCTTTAATTTAGAGAGAGCCTGGAGCGTCTTTCAATGTTTAAGAAAATCGAAAGAAGACCTATGCCTTGGCCCTGCCAGCTAACTATAGGTTCTAATCTGTCTATAAGGATTGTGGCATACAAATCAGTAAGTTACTAAAATCTCATATTTAAGTATACATTGGCAGGAGCATAGTTAGCTGCACCTTCATTTTTTCCTTAAAGACAAGAAAATTAAATACCTTAAGATAGATGAAGGAAAACATTATGGTGAGATTTTACATGCACAAAACCCAGTAAATCTGAAGTTACAGTTCTCACAGCAACCTTAACTTTGCCATATTAGACATGCATGTTAAAGCATTAAAGTTAACAATATTCAGAAAGAGAAAGTAATTCCTATCCACAATGTGACATTTAACTGTATAAAGTTTACAAACCTGATTTAGGGTGCTGCATTCACGTGGAGCTTTCCAACTGGCTGTCTCTGAAATGCCCAGAAATGAATGAGGCTTAATATTTTCCTTATTTCTTAGGGGAAATTGCACCTTTTTTTTAGAAATAGTAATAAGGATACCCTCAATTTGAAATCACATTTGTGGACATAAATGTTTTACTCACTGTTGTTACAAATCACATGTAAGATTATAATAATTTTAAAAGATTAATGAAAATATTTTCTCTCTTTTTTCAGTGTTTGCTTTGTGCAATTTGACAGGACCTTACATATAGTCAGTTTCACTGTTCAGTCAGTCTGTTTCCCCTATTGTTTGTGTGGGTCTTTCACACAGCAGTAAGAGGAAAAACATTTTAAAAAAGAGGAAAATGTGTAACACCACAGCTGCCTATCATGTAAATAATAGCTAGGCAGCCATGTAGTTCAGTGATACTGAGGTGATTTTGGTGAAATAGAGTTTAACTGGTTCATCACCTGAACCTAAAAATAGGATTCTCTTCAGTTTTCTGTTGCTTCAAGGCAAAATATTCTAATTTACTAATATGCCTGATGTCTAGAAAGTGGATTTATTAGGCCTGGGTAAGGTCTAATCATTATGGGCTTCCCTTGCCAGCTTCCTGTTTCTTCTCATTTATAATAATAATTATTATTATAATTATTTGATTATGGTATTGTGCTAGGGACTGTGCTAAGGCAGAGTAAGAGATAGTCCCTGCCCCAGAGAGTTTACAATTTAAATAGGCAAGGCAAGCAAGGGTTGGAGGGAAATGAGAGCCATTTGTTTAACCTGAAATGAGAATTGTCAATATGAGTAGAGCACTAGTGGTGATTGGAGTAGCAAATGCTGTTTTCAGCAAATGCTGTCAAGTATCAGAGGGGTAGCCGTGTTAGTCTGGATCTGTAAAAAGCAACAAAGAGTCCTGTGGCGCCTTATAGACTAACAAATGTATTGGAGCATAAGCTTTCATGGGTGAATATCCACTTCGTCAGACGCATGTAATGGAAATTTCCAGAGGCAGGTATAAATATGCAGGCAAGAATCAGTCTAGAGATAACGAGGTTAGTTTAATCAGGGAGGATGAGGCCGTCTTCTAGCAGTTGAGGTGTGAACACTAAGAGAGGAGAAACTGCTTTTGTAGTGGGCTAGCCATTCACAGTCTTTGTTTAATCCTGAGATGATGATGTCAAATTTGCAAATGAACTGAAGCTCAGCAGTTTCTCTTTGAAGTCTGGTCCTGAAGTTTTTTTGCTGTAGGATGGCTACCTTTAAATCTGCTATTGTGTGTCCAGGGAGGTTAAAGTGTTCTCCTACAGGTTTTTGTGTATTGCCATTCCTAATATCAATATTCCATTACATATGTCCGATGAAGTGGGTATTCACCCATGAAAGCTTATGCATCAATACATTTGTTAGTCTATAAGGTGCCACAGGACTCTTTGTTGCTTCTTTCAGCAAATGCTGTTTATGACCCAGCACTTGATCAAGAGAAATGATTCTAGGAATTGATTCTCATGTTGTGGTGGGGACCCAGCCCCAAATGAGATTGAAATATTCCTTTTCTTTCAATGTTGACACAAAGTTCACGGAAGAGAAGCTGAAAAAGTCCTGGACTCTTGTGGATGCCAAAACCTTAAAAAAAGAAGATGTGCAAAAAGAGACTGTCTACTGCTTGAACGATGATGATGAAACAGAAGTTCCGAAAGATGATCTTGTTCAAGGTATGGGTTATTCTCTCTGTGCCCTCTTAAAACATTTAGGCTTAAATTTTAGGACTTGTCCTCCTAAGTCACTTAAATGTATTAGAAAATTCCACCCTTAGGTGCCTAAAGATGGATTTAGAAGTCGAACTGTGGCCTTAGACTATAAACTCGTGGGGGTAGGGAGCTTGTCATCTTGTATATCTGTAAAATTCGTATTGTTGCCACAGTAGCTAGAGCTGCATGTTTTTTACAAAGACAAAATAACACAAAATAAAACAACAAAAAATGGATAAAGCAAAATAAAACAAAAAAACCTCATCCAGCAGTTGTGGCTCCTGCTGCACTAGGTTGCAGTGCCACTTCATCGTGACCAGCATATGATGCATGGAGGGATGGCGGGGCCAAATCCGAGCTGTGACCCTGTGCGCCAGGTCCAAATACCTGGAGCAGGAAGCCAGGCCTATCCCTGCAGGACCAGAGCCACCACTGCAGGATGAGTGAGGGGTGGGCTCACTCTCCAATCCCCACCTCGCCCCAGAATTCCCAACACGCCCTACACTCCCCTTCCCCACTATCTCCTGTGTGGATAAAATGTGTCACACGAAATAACACAAAATACCCCCCCCATCCCAAAATTATAAAAAATAAAAAGAATTTCACAGGACTCTAATTATTGCAATAATAATAATGCCAGATAGGAACTGGAAGGCAGTGTAGCAGTTCCCAAGCTGCGCTCTGTGGAGCACTTGTGCTCCATGGTGGATGGGCTGGTGGATGGTGCTGACTCTTCTTGTTTCCAGCTGTTAAATTGCATCAAAATATATCTAAAAATATATCAAATACTTTCCTACTGTTATAGCAGTTGCTTGCATGGAAAAGTATGTGCCACAAGGATATTACACAATTGTGAATGGAAGATGCTGTGGTCTCTGTGATAATGAATAAAAGGAGGTGTCTAGGGGATAATCTTTCTGTTAGATGTGGTTCTCACCATGAAAAGTTTGAGAATTAGCTTTACCATTTAGACTAAAAGGAGGTTTCAGGTGCCAGGGTGACAGAATGCAGGATAGTACTCACAGCATGTAAATTTCTGTTTTGCATAGTTTAGTTTCTCTTTGCATGCAAAGAATTCAGTTTCTTAGATGAATAAAGGCACATCATCAACTTGAAATACAGTCCATTTTCAAAAAATTGAGTTAAAAATTGTTTCAAGTGCTAGATCTGCTTCTCAGTCTCCCTGGGTATGTCTACACAGCAAAGAAAAACCCGCATCTGGCCTGTGCAAGCTGGCTTGGGCTTGTGGGGCTGTTTCATTGCTGTGTAGACTTCCGAACTGGGGCTGGAGCCTGGGCTCTAGGACCTGTGAGGTGGGAGGGTCCCAGAGCTTGGGCTCCAGCGTGAGTCCGGAAGCCCACACGGCAGTGAAACAGAGCCACAAGCCCAAGTCAGCTGGCACTGGCCATCCGCAGGTGTCTAGTTGCTATATTGACACACTATTATCAGTCACATTTTGCTATTTTAAAAAATGTTTCTTTCCCTTGGTGCTGTTCAAAAGTCCTACACAAATGGGGGAAATAGAATAATTATACAGGGGAGACCGTACAAATGACTACAGAAAGTCAAGTGCACAAAGTAAACTGAAAAAATAGAAATATAATTTTTCTCTATCAACTCCTTTAACTGTAGTAATCTTAGGTGTTATTTCTAACAGTAGTAGGTTAAAAATGTTCATACATCTGTGTGATTTTTAAGTTGACTGTCTCTCTTTAAGCAGAGGTGATGTAATTATGAAAAAAGCTAGTAAGTAATATTAACTTAGTGTTCTGTGCATGTTTCATAATTTCAAACTTAAAAAAAAAATCTGCTGACATTATAGGGTAGATTTTAGGAAGGGTTCTCTTCAAATTCCACAGCATCTTTTCCTGCTAAATTATTGCCCTCACTCCAGTTAATTTGGGGACACTTTCTATTTCCTTCAGTATGTTTAAATGTTTCAGATGAGTTTGTAATTGCCCTGACTTCAGTGAGCGGGATTGGGCCTTAAATATGGATCTATCCATGTAGATTTAGTAGAGTGGGGGTACATTTATTTGCCTGTTAGTAGTTGTTCTCTAAGATGGCACTGTCCGTGGATATAAACTAACTCACCTTTTGATAATTTTTATATTTTGTGATTTGATTAATAGACTTTAAGGCCAGAACTGACCATTATGATAATCTAATCTGCCCTCCATCATAACAATGGGATTTTACCCAGCGATTCCTGCACGAAGCCCACATGTTGTGGTTGAGCTACAGCATATTTTAAAAAAGAGGCTAGAAGTTTAAAATGTTGGTAACAAGGCTATGATGTGTTATAATATATTAAAACTCTCTCGATCCTTCCTCACCCCAAAGCTGCTGCCTGCTTCCTCAAGCAGGGTCAGAACATTCTAGAAATTTTTGAGCATTCCTGACCTCCCTCTGCTGAATTCCTGATCTGTGAATGCCTGTCAGATTATTTCTTCAGAGAAAAGCAGTAGTAAATAGTTACAATTTACTTTTGATTCCAATATCAAAGTAAACTAGAGAGACCAAAGATGTCTTCACCCAGTGGCCTGACATTCAACTACAGTTAAAGAGCTCCCGATGTTTCATAGAAATTTTTGAAAAACATTCTGTTTACAGAGTATTCTGCACACTGAGTGTCTTTTTTGAGTTTTGCTTCAATTTCTTTTTCATTTTCTTTTCCAATTCCTAAGGAAGTGTGCATGCAAAAACGTTTTTCATTTTGGGATGTTCATCTGCTTCTGGTGTTTATTCCCCACCTGAAGACATCATCCTCAGGCTCTGACAGCATAATCAGCTAAACAGAAGCTAATTGTGGTATTGCAAGCAGAATATTATAACTTCAGGTTGGGGACTAAGCAGCAAGAACCGGCGATACTCCTAAGAAACAAAATCCTGATTTCATGCAAATATCCCTAGTAATAACAAGCAAAGGAAGCAAAATACAGAAATAAACACTAGATCAACTAGTCTCTGTATAGAAAGGTTTTTGCTTTTCCATGAGGCATCAGTAGGTCTTTAATATCCATTTTAATGACAGCTTGGTCTCTGAATTTTTTGTGGATTCCTTTCTTTGAGTCTCCTGCTGATTTCTGTTATGTTTTTGCTATTTTTATTTGCAAGGAGTGTTCGTGTTCTTTTCACTGAGTATTGTTTTGTGAGTATAAGGTGTTGGGCAGTATGTTAAGTAATTTTTTTTTCTTTTCTAATATCTGCAAAAGTAGGTACATTATGTAAAATGATGCACAAGGAGTGTAACTTTTTTGTGATTTGCAAATTTTGTCTATGGAGTGTGTGATTATTTTGTTAACACGAGAAAGTAATTTGATGTAAATTACAAAGTTAATTGTATGGGGGTATAGCTGTGGGGCGTGCATGCATTGTTAAAATATGCAGAGTGCTAATTTCAGTGTAAGAAATGTAGGCCCTTATGCTTACCAGATGCTCATCTCTTGTTCTCCAGGGTTCCGCTATGGGAGCGATATAGTTCCTTTCTCTAAAGTAGATGAGGAGCAAATGAAATACAAAACCGAAGCAAAGTGTTTTTCTGTATTAGGATTCAGCAGATCATCTCAGGTGCAGTATTGAACTTCTTCCCACTCAGTTACTGGATAACTGTTGAATATAGGTCAGAGCCACTAGGGACAATGATGCTGTGCTATGCTCCAGTGAACAGGTGCATGTTGTGTGGGTGGCTGCTATTAGATGTGCAGAGACAGTTCACGTTTGCCGTGTCCAGTGGATCTGGACTCCACATAGGTCACTATGAAGGTGGCATTTGAGCAAGGTTCATCGTTGTGGCCTCTGGCTCATGATTATAAAGAGCCAGTGGTCACAAATCCTCATGTCGGGGTGGCAGGTGTAGTGCAATCCCTATTTTAGCCCAGGAGCTGAAGTAGTGGATGAAGAATAAGCTTCAGAATTTCCTCTTCCTCTTCCAGTGGCCAGGAAGTGGATTCCTCCTTCCCCAGTCTCTGGTTAGTTCCCTGCACAAAATCCTCTGGCTTTGTCCAAGTCTGTGTGTTCATTCCATCGTACTAGCAATAGAAGCTCACCAATGTTTGAGAACTCTTGGAAGCTAAGTGTCTTAATTCTAATGCTCGTAGGATTAAGTTATGAGCTGTGGTTTTCCTCTTGTTTTCATTAAAGTAACAAAAATTAAATGTCGTGATTGGGTCACAAAATTAGGGCTCAGAAGCAGTAAGTATAGGAAGATGATTATATATATTTTAAAAGTAGATACATACACTATAGAGAGACATTAAAGAGTGTTTGTGGATATATTCTAACTCTTTTTATTGGGAGCATTCATTTTGCCATTCATTGGCATGGCATCTGGGTGCCTTACAAGGCTTAAGATGAGACATTCCTTATCTCAGTAAGAAACCAAACACTTTGCCTTCCTGCTATCTATAACTTCGGCAGTCAGCTAGGAAAGCAGGATTTAATCATGTGGGAAGTCCTGGACAACGAGATATCTTGCCTCATGTTCTAAAAGTGGAATATACACATATGCATACAGATGAGAGCAGAACATTTTAAGCTGGCACTACTCTTCCCTTTCCAGGAGATCCCCGATGGTGGTTATGGGCATCTACGCATCCTCCTGGAGTCTCCCGGGACTGAGTCAAGTTACTTCTTTTATTCACTATCCATGGTGAAGTCCCTGGGGGGGATCATAAGATACTGAGCCTCAGTGCTAGCAGTATGCTGAATGCTCCCAAATCTACTTCTCTGTCTTGTCAAGTCTTCCAGATGTTACAGTGCCTTGGCAAATAGGGACCTGGATGAAACGCAGGATCATTAGCCATCACCACAAAAAACAGAAGTGATGCTGGTCGGCAGAGGGCAATATATAGAGAGCTGTCAAAAACTGCAACCACCCCTCTATTGTCCACAGGTGCATAGCCTCAATCTTGCTAGAGGTGTCCGTGAACTCTGTTATAACAGCAGTGGTCTAAACCATCTTTAACTAGACAGGAGTTTGTGCCATTTCCTTTCACATGAGAATCTAGTTACAACATCCCATCCCTTAATCACCTCTAGACTGGATTATTATAACGTGGTCTGATCATGTGGGCACCCAGAAAGTAAAGCTGCTACTTTAGGCAGCTGCCTTTCTACTAAGCAAGACAGACCAGTGAGAACACACTGCGCTAGCTCTTCACACACTACATTAGTTGCTGATCCAGTTCTGAGCCCAGTTCAAGATTCTGAGTAGCTAAAGTCCCTTATTTGTTATAGAAAGGCCTCATCTTCCATCATCTCCTGATTTGGTGGTCCCGACCATGACTCTGCTCCTGTTCCCCCGCTCTTCCTTTTATCTTCACTCAGAAACTTTCAACTGGCCCACCTCTCCCCTCCTTCTGGACCTCAGAACAAGTGTACATATTCTTGATGTATAATACAAAACAAGCTATACCCATCTATACCAATATTTGAGTCATGAGACTTATCCCACCAAGTCTCTGATGCAAAATAAGTCATAATTTAGCTTATGGACTAATACTTCCAGTTCTTCCAATTCGTTCCCTATACTCCTTGGATTTGTGTATAGACCCTCTTGTAATTTTCCATTTCCACCCCAACATTTAGCCCTCTGTTGAAGTTACCCTTTTTATACCTACTTGTGGACTTTTGTCATCTGCCCCTTTTGAACCTAGTTTAAAGCCCTCCTCATTAAGTTAATGAGTTGTTGTGCAAAGATGCTTTTCCTCTTCTTGGTCAGATGGGTCCCATCTCTTCCCAGCAGTCTTCCTTCCCAGAACAGCATGCTATGATCAAGAAAGCCAAAGCCTTCCCATCAACACTGTCTGTGCAGCCATGCATTCATTTCCAGAATACACATATCCCTGCCTGTGCCCCAGCCAGGTGGATGTACCAGAACACAGCCTGCACCCCCGACTCCTTCACCCCCAGAGCCCTGTAGTCACTGCTGATCTTCTCATGGTCAGACCGGACAAAATCGTTGGTGTCCACACGGATGAGCAGTGTGGGGGTAGCAGTCAGAGGGATAGCTGAGCCTCAGCAACCTTTCTGTAACATCTTAGATGCAGGTTCCAGCAGGCAGCACACCTCCCGGGACATCATGTCCCTCTCAGAAGGGAGTCCCTGGTTTCCAGCACCCTACTCTGCCTCCTCTTTGGTGGAGTGGCCATGAACTTCCCTGCCTTGAGACAGGTGGCTCCTCCTCCTCAGCCATTGGAGTCTGCTCATAGAATCATAGAATCTCAGGGTTGGAAGGGACCTCAGGAGGTCATCTAGTCCAACCCCCTGCTCAAAGCAGGACCAAACCCAACTAAATCATCCCAGCCAGGGCTTTGTCAAGCCTGACCTTAAAAACCTCTAAGGAAGGAGATTCCACTACCTCCCTAGGTAACCCATTCCAGTTCTTCACCACCCTACTAGTGAAAAAGTTTTTCCTAATATCCAGCCTAAACCTCCCCCTCTGCAACTTGAGACCATTACTCCTTGTTCTGTCATCTTCTACCACTGAGAACAGTCTAGATCCATCCTCTTTGGAACCCCCTTTCAGGTAGTTGAAAGCAGCTATCAAATCCCTCCTCATTCTTCTCTTCTGCAGACTAAACAATCCCAGTTCCCTCAGCCTCTCCTCATAAGTCATGTACTCCAGCCCCCTAATCATTTTTGTTGCCCTCCGCTGGACTCTCTCCAATTTATCCACATCCTTCTTGTAGTGTGGGGCCCAAAACTGGACACAGTACTCCAAATGAGGCCTCACCAGTGCTGAGTAGAGGGGAATGATCACATCCCTCGATCTGCTGGAAATGCCCCTACTTATACAACCCAAAATGCCATTAGCCTTCTTGGCAACAAGGGCACACTGTTGACTCATATTCAGCTTTTCGTCCACCGTAACCCCTAGGTCCTCTTCTGCAGAGCTGCTGCCCAGCCATTCGGTCCCTAGTCTGTAGCAGTGCATGGGATTCTTCCGTCCTAAGTGCAGGACTCTGCACTTGTCCTTGTTGAACCTCATCATATTTCTTGTTGAACCTCATCATACTGGTAGACCTGTGTGTCCCCAGTAGCCATATCTCACAGTCGACAGGCCCAACCCGTCTGGTTACCTTGAAGGGGCCCTGACACTGGGCCAGCAGCTTAGACTCTGAGGAGGGTAATAACAACAGGACTTGATCTCCAGGCTCAGAGGTCCTCATCTTCGTTCCCCTGTTGTATTGGTTCTCTTGGGCGCGTTGGGCCCGCAACAGGTTCTACCGTGCCCCGGTACCCAGGATAGGGGAACCTAGGCCCGCCCTCTCCACCAGGTCCCAACCACCAGCAGCTCATCAGGGATCCTACCGAAACGCGCCAAGCCCATCTATGGTTCTACAACTGCTTCCCTGCAACATTTCCCTGGGTTGCTTCCTACTGGATTCTCTGCAGTTTGCCGTCTCTGGGTCTCCACGGTCTCTCCCCTCTCTGCGACATCCCAAGTCTGTGTGTCGGGGTCCATCTGCGTCTCGCTGGACACAGTACTCCAAATGAGGCCTCACCAGTGCTGAGTAGAGGGGAATGATCACATCCCTCGATCTGCTGGAAATGCCCCTACTTATACAACCCAAAATGCCATTAGCCTTCTTGGCAACAAGGGCACACTGTTGACTCATATTCAGCTTTTTGTCCACCGTAACCCCTAGGTCCTCTTCTGCAGAGCTGCTTCCTAGCCATTCGGTCCCTAGTCTGTAGCAGTGCATGGGATTCTTCCGTCCTAAGTGCAGGACTCTGCACTTGTCCTTGTTGAACCTCATCATATTTCTTTTGGCCCAATCCTCTAATTTGTCTAGGTCCCTCTGTATCCTATCCCTACCCTCCAGTGTATCAACCACTCCTCCCAGTTTAGTGTCATCTGCAAACTTGCTAAGGGTGCAGTCCACACCATCCTCCAGATCGTTAATGAAGATATTGAATAAAACCGACCCTTGGGGCACTCCACTTGATACCGGCTGCCAACTAGACATGGAACCATTGATCACTACCCATTGAGCCCGACCATCTAGCCAGTTTTCTATCCACCTTACCGTCCATTCATCCAGCCCATACTTCTTTAACTTGCTGGCAAGAATACTGTGGGAGACTGTATCAAAAGCTTTGCTAAAGTCCAGAAATAGTACATCCACTGCTTTCCCCTCATCCACAGAGCCGGTTATCTCGTCATAGAAGGCAATTAGGTTAGTCAGGCATGACTTGCCCTTGGTGAATCCATGCTGACTGTTCCTGATCACTTCCCCTCCTTTAAGTGGTTCAGGATTGATTCCTTGAGGACCTGTTCCATGATTTTTCCAGGGACTGAGGTG
The DNA here is from genome assembly GCF_020497125.1 of Mauremys mutica. Classification (NCBI taxonomy): domain Eukaryota; kingdom Metazoa; phylum Chordata; order Testudines; family Geoemydidae; genus Mauremys; species Mauremys mutica. The sequence goes on along the minus strand of NC_059081.1, from coordinate 4,883,398 downwards.
AGACTGACTGGCTTGTAGTTCCCTGGATCTTCCTTCTTCCCTTTTTTAAAGATGGGCACTACATTAGCTTTTTTCCAGTCATCCGGGACCTCCCCCGATCACCATGATTTTTCAAAGATAATGGCCAATGGCTCTGCAATCTCATCGGCCAACTCCTTTAGCACCCTCGGATGCAGCGCATCCGGCCCCATGGACTTGTGCTCGTCCAGCTTTCCTAAATAGCCCCGAACTACTTTCTCCACAGAGAGCTGGTCACCTCCTCCCCATACCGTGCTGCAGAGTGCAGCTGTCTGGGAGCTGACCTTGTCTGTGAAGACAGAGGCAAAAAAAGCATTGAGTACACTAGCTTTCTCCACATCCTCTGTCACTAGGTTCCCTCCCTCATTCAGCAAGGGGCCCACACTTTCCTTGACTTTCTTCCTGTTGCTAACATACCTAAAGAAACCCTTCTTGTTACTCCTAACATCTCTGGCTAGCTGCAACTCCAAGTGTGATTTGGCCTTCCTAATTTCACTCCTGCATGCCTGAACAATACTTTTATACTCCTCCCTGGTTATTTGTCCAATCTTCCACTTCTTGTAAGCTGTTCTTTTGTGTTTAAGATGAGCAAGGATTTCACTGTTAAGCCAAGCTGGTCGCCTGCCATATTTACTTTTCTTCCTACACATCGGGATGGTTTGTTCCTGCAACCTCAATAAGGTTTCTTTGAAATACAGCCAGCTTTCCTCGACTCCTTTCCCCGTCATGTTATTCTCCCAGGGGACCTTGCCCATCAGTTCCCTGAGGGAGTCGAAGTCTGCTTTTCTGAAGTCCAGGGTCTCTGTTCTACTGCTTTCCCTTTTTCCTTGTGTCAGGATCCTGAACTCGACCATCTCATGGTCACTGCCTCCCAGGTTCCCATCCACTATTGCTTCCTCTACTATTTCTTCCCTGTTTGTGAGCAGCAGGTCAAGAAGAGCTTTTCCCCTAGTTGGTTCCTCCAGCACTTGCACCAGGAAATTGTCCCCTACACTTTCCAGAAACTTCCTAGATTGTCTGTGCACTGCTGTATTGCTCTCCCAGCAGATATCGGGGTGATATCCTCTCCTTCCTTTTCCAGTGCAGCATACTGCATACAGCATATTAACCAGAGAAACTGGAGCACTTCCAAATACAGAATTAAAGAGGGAATAAACCCACCTCATATCATTTTCTCAATGTACTGAAGCAGCTTTTTCAATCATTCGCATCCCTGAGGAAAGAAGATCATAAGGCATCTTATTACTGGTTTTTAAACTTTGATTTTTAATTTATAAGCAATACCATGTAAATCAAGAAATCATACAAGACTTTAAAATACACAAAGGAGATGTTAGTTGGCAAACCGAAGAAAATGCAGCGACATATATATCTAGGTACACCTCTACCTCGATAGAACGCTGTCCTCGGGAGCCAAAAAATCTTACCGCGTTATAGGTGAAACCGCGTTATATTGAACTTAATTTGATCCGCCGGAGCACGCAGCCCTGCCCCCCCCCGGACTGCTGCTTTACCGCGTTATATCCAAACTCATGTTATATCGGGTGGCATTATATCGGGGTAGAGGTGTATATGTGATTCTCGACAGCATAGTATTTCAGCTCCTAAAGACAAATAGGAAGGAATAGTAGTGGATACAACAGGTTGACTTCAAGAGCTTCAGGAATGGTGCTGATTTCTGAAGGTCAGATCCCCATCTGGCATAAATTGTCATTGACTTAAATGAGGTTATGACAGTTTACAGCTGCTGAACATCTGTCTCCAAATCTACATCCAGGAGCCTTATCATCCACACGTTCAAAGATTTTTAACAAAAAGAAGAGAAACCAGTACCAGGCATGCTTTAGTCATGTCTGTAACTTTCTAAATAGTAGTATTAAATAACATGTAGACCTGTTCACCCCAAGACAAATGTTTCATGAGTCCAGTATTTAATTTCTGTATTGCCCATTCATAGCTAGCAATGACTGCCACATATCCTGGAATTTGTTAGTCCAAGTCTGATCTCAGCTCTGAGAATTTTGCCAGGTCGTAAAAGCAAAACATGGATGCTGAATCCTATCTGTTCCAGTGAAGTGTAATTTTCCCTTTGGCAAGCACTGCCACTCTCCATACAGACTAAGGCTAGTGCAGCACCTTCCAAATATCATTAGATAGGATGGCGGTTCTCTATGATGAATACTGCAAAATATGAGTAGAGTTTCACATTGTGTGGTAAATGGAAACAGAGCAACGTATAGGTTTTATATCTACTGTACATAGTAATTAAATGCTTTGGCCTTACATGTGGGTATTATGTTTGTTTGTTCTAGTGTAGAATTAATTAGTTGGTACAATTAAAAATGGCATTTGTTTTAGATCAAAACGAATCATTTTAGAAACTTTAATTTATAGATCCAGAGGCATCACTACATGGGCAACCAGGTTCTGAAGGTCTTTGCAGCGAAAGATGATGAGGTGAGATAAATGAATTTTAAGTTGAGTGGCGGCTCACCTTGATTTAATGGTAATGAATCTGGCAATAAAGTTGGTGTAGGGGTCCTTCGGTGTTAATAAAACAAATACGTTCTTCACTATACAACTTACAAAGGTCCAGATCCAGCTCTCATAGAGGTCAGTGGGAGCTGGATTGAGCTCAAAATGAATATCATGTGTCCAATCAGAAATGAGGAATTTGTAAGTTTCACTGTTGTTTAATTATACCTGGGAAGGCTGCAAGTAGGTCATATTTGCCATGTTTGTAAATGGTGGCTTGATTCTGTGTGGATCATTGTATCTCAGACTGTCTCATGGAATGCAAAGCGTGGTTTGTATTTTTTTCAAAGTTTGAAATGTTGCAAGCTGATGTAAAACTCAGCAGAAAAAATACAGAGGCAGTCAGCAAGGTTTCTTTCCCTTCAAGGCCTAAAGATTATGAGGAAAAAGGAAAATAAATTACTATAACCAGAAAAGGAGCCCAAACTCTCCAACTTGGGGTTCAAGCAAGCCTTATGACTTCCTAGCAGCCATTTTATAGTCCTCCCTCTGGACATCTCTACAAAGGGACAGGGAACTTGAACTGAGGTTTAACCTTTTGTTCACTGGTGACTATGTAATGCCCCAGCACTCATTCTCTCTTACATTTAAAATGAAATCTGTCTCTACTGTCAACATTCAAGAAAATAGAAACTTCAAAAACAAAGCCCTGAAACTACCATTTCTTCCTTCCTTTCTATCCTGCAATTTCACGTAGAACCCTTTCCATTTTTGTTTTTAAAAATGGTGATATGTACAGGATCTAAAGATAGTCCCTACTTTTTAATATATCCACTGTTGTGACCAGATTTGAACTGTGCCTATTGCTGTGTCTTTTGGAGGTAAAAGGTGGTGTTTAAGTCAAGCTGCTGACTAAAAGTGGAGACGTCCTTGTCTTTGCAAGTGCTTTTGGATTCAGTGTGAAAGTTGGTCTGAATAGCTTTTAACCAGGGCTTGTGTGAACTTGCAGCTCTTTCTTGACAGGCTGCAGCAGTTGCTTTTTCTGCTCTGATTCATGCTTTGGATGAGTTGGATGTTGTGGCCATAGTACGTTATGCTTATGACAGAAGATCTAATCCTCAGGTTGGCGTAGCCTTTCCATGTATCAAGGATGCATATGAGGTAACATTTTTGACCTTATATAATGCCTTTCTTCAGAGAGTCTTTAAATCCATTCTTTGCAAACGTTAATTAATGAAGCTTCACAGCAAAGCAAATTACATATGAGTTTGCAGTATGATAAGGCAGGAAAAGAGGCCAGTGTGATTTTGGGTTGTACACGGAGACAACAAGACATAGAGCAAGGAGATAATCTCCTCTTACTATAAATCTGTGATGAGACCATATCTGGAATATTGCAGTCGTTTCTGGACATCTAAATACCAACAAAATACTAAGAAATTGGGAATTCTGAGCAGCCAGTTAAAATCATTAAGATGCTGGAAGCAATAATTGTCACTAGAACCAGTAGAACTCTGCTAGAAATGTTAACTTTTGCTGAATTTCTCCTCCCCAGAATCTGTGAAATTTGGGGGAGATTTGCAGGGTTTGGGATTTTTTTTAGCGTGAACTCACTGCAAATGCACATGGTAGAACAAAACAGTATGTTTAAATGTGTGTCTTCATTGTATAGTTTTAATAACGACTTTTATTTTACCCCATTTTATTTTTAAAAGTGTCCCCCCTCACCTCTCTGACATATGTATTCCCCCACAGATCTTTGAATTCCCCTATATCATTTGTTCTCAACCTTTTCCATACCATGAACCTCTTATAACAGAAAAATATTTCGGGACCTGATTGCCATCCTAGCTATAAAGAAAGGGAGCTGGTCATGAACCTGCTAGAACTTGTTCGCAGCCCCTGGTTGAAAACCCATGCTCTAGATCTTCAGTCAGACATTTGATTTTCTTCATAGCAAAGCAGTCAAGAAGGGAGGGGACAAGAAAAAACATTCAGTATTTGTAACTTGAAAAGTTGTGGTCAGATTGTTCACTGATTTATAGTCCATGTAACCCCATAGGATGCATGTTAGTGCAGAATGTGGGCCCAATAACTGTCAAATGGCTTTTCAAATGTATCTTGCTGCACTGAATAAAGCGCGAGTGGGAAGTTTGTGCTAAAGTAATCACCAGTGAAATAGCTGACATTTAATTTTGTTGTCATTAAGTTTTTGATTTGACATCCCATTGAATTGAATGGGGGCTGGACTTGATGACTTGCGTGTCGTAGGTGGTCGATAAATCTATCACCACTGTTCCAGTTTTTAGATTCCACTGGAAGCCAGCCTCAGTGTGACTAGTAATGGCAAGATCCTGGTTGTAGCCACCCCATCCTGATCTGAAACCAGCCTGTTCCTTTGGCAGGATGGCCTCAAAGATGGGGTGAGATGGACCAGTAAGACCCTCTCCATTAACTTGCAAACTGTGGAGAGGAATGCTGTTGGGTAATGGCTGGTGGCATCATTTGTTGGTTTCCCGTGTTTGAGCAGGGTAATGATTACAGCCTTAAACCAGCTTTTTGGGATCTTCATCTTGAACGTAATGCAGGGACTAGGTCTGTGAACGATGTTTATCCATTTGGTCCCAAATTCTTAAGGAATTTGTGGTAAATGTGGTCCTTGCCAGCACCTTTTCCACTTCTAATGGCCATGAGGGCCTTGTTTAGTTCTTCTTTAATATGTGGGAATGATAGCGGTGAAGTGACAGGGCTTTGTGGGACATTTAGAAAGAGTTCTTTCTGACCCTTTTGTCTAGTCAGCTTGTCAGTTCTGGTTTTCAGAAAAGACCTCCCAGAGAGCTCCCAGAGAAGGTGGGAGATGACATTAGCCATTATTTTTTATTAGTGGTATTTTACTAGCTCAGCAGCTCCAAGCTTATGGTGTGCCCGGGCTTTATGACTGGAGTGAGTGAACTCAAGACTCTCCACTGTCTAGTTCCGGGGTCAGCAACCTTCGGCACGCCAGCCCGCGCTGCTTCCCGTAGCTCCCATTGGCTGGGAACGGCAAACTGCAGCCACTGGGAGCTGCGGGTGGCCATGCAAATGTAAACAAACTGTCGCGCGGCCCGCCAGCGGATTGCCCTGACGGGTGGAGGTTGCCCACCAGTGGTCTAGCTAATACTTAGTCCTATCATGAGTGCAGGGGACTGGACTAGATGACCTCTCGAGGTCCCTTCCAATCCTATGATTCTATGACTTCTCAAGGTCCCTCCCAGCCCTACATTTCTCTGATTCTACATTTTCTTTATTTCACACTTCTCAGAGATACTGTTTGAGTTAGTCTGTAGACTCTGGAAGATAGTGCTGGATTGTTTCACATTGCATTTGGGAAGGTTTCCTTCGAAACCGAAAGGGCTAGAAATGTAGTTTTTTAAGAAAATGAATGCTTTACATCACACAAACTGTACAGTATTTCAGAATTTCTGCAGCATATGTTTCCAGTGATCTTACTTGTGAGACACTGTTCAGAGAGCTAAATTATGTATAGGTTGGCTATGCAGTGACTGTGGTGGGGGTGGACATAAGTCTTTGTATTTTTAAAGGGTATAAACATCCAGGATGGAAAAGAATTATTTAGGGTGCCATGAGCTGGAGGAGGTATATGAAAAAAAATTAGGCTGGGAATGTCAAAAACAACTTGCTTGATGATAAGATGCAGTAGGCTATAGAACAGTCTCTCACAGGTAGTGTTGAAAGCTCCATTGCAGGGGATATTTAAAGCTGGTGTGGACAGAGCTCTAGGCAACAATCCTAAACTAGCAGGCTGATGGACCAGGTGATCCAATATGTCTAATAAATGGCTAGAGCATTACTGACACCATTTTTTTTAATCGTCCTGATATTTGTGAAAGTAATTATGTTAAATATTGTACTTAAACTGTAGTACAATATAAATGTTTTAGTAAATCAAACTATTTCAGTTTGTAGTTTCTAGATTTCTGATTTCCTTATACTCCTGCTACCTTTACTTCTGGAACTAACTTTAAATTTTCACTTCAAGTTCACTTGCTTCTCTTTTGTTTCCCCCCCCTCAGTGTCTGATATATGTGCAGTTACCCTACATGGAAGACTTACGACAATACATGTTTTCCTCTTTGAAAAACAATAAAAAGTACACTCCTACAGGTGAGTAGGTCCCTTATTTTCTCACTAATTGACTGCAGCCTAATATCATAATTTTAAGTCACTCTAAAATACATGGAATGTTTGACTTTCCCTTGAAAACATAATCTGATTTGGAAGAAGTCAGTTTGGTCAGCTCATCAGAACTTTGTCTGGTTAGTTGGAGACTGAGTGGCTCTAAGGATTGCACACAGCCTTTCAACACTATACTGTAGGCCAGGGGTTGGCAACCTTTCAAAAGTGGTGTGCCGAGTCTTCATTTATTCACTCTCTAATTTAAGGTTTCATGTGCCAGTAATATATTTTAACATTTTTAGAAGGTCTCTTTCTATAAGTCTATAATATATAACTAAACTATTGTTGTATGTCAAGTAAATAAGGTTTTAAAAACATTTAAGAAGCTTCATTTAAAATTAAATTAAAATGCAGAGCCCCCCCAGACCAGTGGGCAGGACCTGGGCAGTGTGAGTGCCGCTGAAAATCAGCTTGTGTGCCGCCTTCGGCATGCGTGCCATAGGTTGCCTACCCCTGCTGTAGGCTAAAGTCTGGCTCAGGTTAAATGATCACAAGCTGTCATCTGAACCTTTATGATTTTAGGGAGACCTGGTTAATCCCCCATGAACCAGTCAGTCTTTGGCCTCTCTTTTGAAGCTGTCAGCAAAGGGTTTCTATGTGGTGGGGTTCACACTGTAGACCTCTCTGCTTTAGGAACTGCACTGAGAACCATCAGTTCCTTCAGATAGGCCATCTAACAGCCACCTTCCTATGCATACTGTGATGTAATCTAGAAGTGCAGAGCTGGTGTTTAAATTTGTGTGCAAGTATTAGTGCTGAAGAAGTAGGCACACACAGGTGCTGGGATTCAGACAGGAGGCCAACGTGAAACCCCACAGTGTTTGGTTCACTGTCCCAAGAATCTGGAGTAGATTGGATTAATGTGGTAATGTGTAATCCAGACTGTGTTCTGGATGTTCTCCTTTGTTGTAAGGCCCATTCTGAAAAGGAACAAGAATCTGACAGTCAGGACATGTAGGATGCTATGTGATTCCTGATTCGCTTTTGATTTCCTGCCTGTAACAGGCAGTTTGAAAGCAGAAATTTAACAACCCATCTTACCAAGGCAATAATTGACTATAGTGAACTGAGTTAATTTACATTTGTAACTTTTAAAAGTTGCATTACTCCATTTAGTTCTCCAAACCAACTGTTCTCATTTTCCAAGTGGCCTATAAACCTTCTGTTACAAATAAAAACATCTTGGAAAAGAAGAAAAATGGAAGCAGAAAGGCAGCAGTAACTGAGATCTTCACAAAACTGAAAGGCTCTATAACTTTACATTGTAGTCCTTAAACAATGCAGGGTTTTCATTACTGTGTCCATTATCCATGTTCATTATCAGCCTGTCTGCATCCTCAGGGAATATAAAACATAGTGAATTCTGGGGCATTTGATGCCTTTGTTAAAATCTCATATTCTGAAGTGAATCTTTGTGGGTGAATTATTACAAGCAGATCCGTCTGCAAGTGTATTTAATCTTTTTTGTGCATATTTATATTTGTTGGTTTAGAGGATCAGTTATCTGCAGTTGACTCTCTGATTGATTCTATGAGTTTGGTTTATGAAGATGATGATGGGGAGACAACCGAAGACATATTTAAAACTAGCAAAATACCAAACCCTCAGTTTCAGAGGCTATATCAGGTGAGATGATAAACTTTCAGGTTAAAACTTTTCCTGTTTCTATACACCTCTGCCCATCTTTTTCAGAGTTGTATGAAAATACTTGGATTGTGACGGTTGTAATTTAAATGAATTAATCCCTTGATCCTGAGTGGCTACTAGCTTGTGCCTTGCCACGGGCATCAGTTTCAGACCGAATATTTCTAGCTCCCTGCATCATAAGGGTTTGAACAGGCAGTCTAAACAAAGCCTTATCATCTAAAGAAACCCAGGCCAGCCAGGATATGTTGGGCCATTTACAAGTAAGGCATGTGCTTGAGAAACAGCTGCATCTTCTTTCTAGATAAAGAACCGATGTCCCATGTTCTGTTTGCCACTGTAGACCAACTTATGCAGCACTGCCCACACAAACTCTGTCCTTCACTGCCCTTCCACTTGCCTGGTCTAGTGCAACATAATCAGTGCAGTATTCTTTGTTGTTTATTTATTTTACTTGGCAACAAACTCAAAGTGTACGGCCAGCATAAAATATGTTTAGTATCAGATTTTTATACTGATAATGCATAACTGCATGATAGAAATTATTGTTGGGAAACTGGGTAATAGTTGGGGCCTTTGTCCCTCAGGAAGGCAAGTTTGTTTTGTGTTTTGGCAAGGAGGAGGCAGTTGAAGAGGGGATGCCCCCCTCTCCTTCCCCTTTTAGGCAGGGGCAGAGATTGACTTTAAATCTTGGGAGGGTCTTAATTCTTCATTCTCTACCCCCAGCAAACCCTGAAAACATCCACCTGCACCATCTGCTTCTGCATCCAGCAATTATAGATAAGTGTGTTAGCTTGGTGTTTCTGCTAAAATGATCAGCAGTGAAACAGTTAACAGTGTTGACACTTAAAATATCCTCATTGGGCTTCAGAGTTAACACATTTTAGAGATAAATGGAGCAGTTCACACTTGATTCAGAGCTATTGTTTCGAACTATCTGTGTTTTGATTTACATTTGTTTCACATCTGAAGATTTTCTTTGCAACCATGAAGGTGAGAGACTTAATTTTGCCCCAGAATTTAAGGGTTCATTTAAAAAAAAGATGTGACAGATTCAAAAAGATGGGCAATTATGATGCAATTTATGCAACTGCATGGGCATATTATACACAGGGCCATGGATAGAATATTGTAGAATGTGGGTTTCTGCTCTGAAAAGTGACTAAAATGGCACTGTGGGGTCCATCCTTATTGTGTTTCAATGATTTCAGATGAAATTTGTGCATTTTACAAGTTAAAAAATGTTTTTCCTACGTGCCTGCAAATTCAGCCTGGGTTCTGCGAGTCATCCTGAGTTTGTTCTTTTTACTGCATTGTCACCAGAAATAGAAGGTTCTGTGGGCCAAATTTTGTCTTCAGTGACAAAAATGTAATTCCACTGTCTTGAAATTCTATCCTCAATGACCCCTGCAGAACCCAGCATTCAGGTGCTGCCTACCAGAGTGATTGTACAGAATGCAACTGATTGCAAGATTGCTTTGTTACTTGGTGGTGATATTTGAGATGGAAAGACCCCAGCATGAGGCAAGCCCCGGGGGAGTTTGCAGAGCTGGGAGTTAGAAAAAAACAACCCATGGTTTTATTTATAAATGGAACAATGTTGTGATGGAATTTCCTCTGCTTTTTACAGATAACATTTTAAACTCTTGCTTCAATGGACAGTCATGTATTGGAGATCTCTTTCCTTAGTGTGTCATTGACTTCCAAAACAGAATAATGACATTATCCCAGTGACTGATTTGAGAGTGCTGCTGGAGGGTCACTGTGTAACTGTAAACGTTGTTTTTAGAGGAAGATAGAGGGAAAATAGGACTCCCTAGGAGAGGCTGCTATTGGTGGGGCATTAATTTTATTATTTACGCTAGTGGCCAGAGGTCCCAGTCAGGATTGGGGTCTCATTGGGTACGTCTACACAGAAAAGAAAAACCCAGAACTGGCCCATGCCAGCTGACTCGGGCTTGTAGGGCTCAGGCTGTTGGTCTGTTTCATTGCTTTGTAGACTTCCGGGACCCTCCCACCCCGCAGAGTCCTAGAGCCTGGATTCCAGCCGAAGCCCAGAAGTCTACACATCAATGAAACAGCCCTGCAGCCCCAACCCCGTGAGCTGAGTCATCTAGCAACACACCAGCTGTGGGTGTCTAGTTGCTGTGTAAATATACCCAGAGTGCTAGATGATGTACTAACATAAAATAAAATATAGTACCTGCCTCAGAAAGCATACAGTCTAAATAGTAAACCATAATCTAGTCATTCTTTTCTGCCATTTTGTTAGTGTACGTCGGTTTTACTACAGCATGGGTTTCTAGGTAGAATCTTGAGTGTCATATGACTATGCAGCCATATAAATTGCAGCAAAATTACTCTTATTTTTGAATTTGCTGCATAGTTACACTTCAAAAACTAAACTTAATTTAAAAAAAAAAAAGAGATGTACTTATTGCTTTTATGGGTTGCCAAGAAAACCTTTAAAATATGCTGTGAATATATCCAGTACAGCGATATCTGCATGAATCCACACACAGCTTGAGAAAATGCCTTTGAGGGAAACATGAACTGCCCTGTTTGTCTCACTGAGATGTTACCTCATGAAGGTACTTAAAATGATTAGCAGTGAGTGTTGATATTTAAGCAGAAGCATCTAGATAAATTTCATCTCTGGAAGCAGTGGCATATATGAGAGGGTGCAAAGGGATGGTAAATGGCTGTCGGAGTTAGCTGGAGTGGAGGATGAGGAATTCAATCCTCCTTCCCCAATACAAAAGCCTCAACTTCCTCCTAGGTGCCAAAAACCCAAAACCAACTCCTGTATCTTCCTGGGTGGAAAACTGACTCTCCTATTCAGCTATCAAAACCTCCAGCTTCCCTTCAACATTTTCTGTGATGCAATTATTTCTTTTCTATACAGAAATCTGCAGCACTTTGTAAATTTTGGGGCAGCATACAATAAGATAAATTTAATATCAAAATAAAGAAGTAACGAGTTACACTGGACAGATTGTGCTGTACTGGGACAGGGTGAGCAGGAAATTAATGAGAGGAAGAGCTTGGATGAGAAGGTACTGCATAATTTAAGGGTTTCTGCTGTACAATCCAGGTCTAATATCCCACATAGGACATTGCCCCTGTTTATATGTTACATTTAATTTACCCTGATGTAAGCACTGAGCCTGTAGGTGCTCCTGCACTGAGGTTTTTAGGCTGTGCACCCATGGTGGGAGATTTCTCCAAAAAGCTCTATGTGGACATGGCTTTTACTTGATGTAGAAGACAGGTGGCAGATGGGAGCCAAGAGAGGTTGAAACAGCGACTGGGGGCATTCTTATTGGAAATGAGACCGGAATGAATCTTCCAAAAGATTGTATTAAGCCAGTTACAAATATAGCTCTCACCTGAACTTCTAGACACCTGGAGGTTAGCCAGTGTCCTAACACTTGAGTACCAACTGGTTCCTAAGCATTTTGTTGAGGCTGCCTGCCTGCTGCTAGGGAAAGCAAGTTAGGACTCTTCCCTGCAGTCAGTCCGAACTGGCCCTGTCCATCTTACCTATCTAGGAGATCTTCATTCTGTGTGCGTCACTGTGGTCTCTGAGTTCCCTAGGGAGCCCTTTCACTGTGAATTGCCACCTTCTGCCACCAAATCCTGATCCTTCCTTCAGGCTAGGAACGCAAGGCACATCTGGGGTTTAAGCAGAGCAGAGTACATTGCTGACAGCTTACACGAATGGGAGAGTGAGCCTGGAAGCAGGGTAGCAGCATGAAGCTGCCTGGTTGCCAAGGGAAGTGGAAGAGGAATATGAGTCTCAAAGTAAAGGAGAAGCAGAGTGTGTGGGACGGACTGAGATAGAAAATTCAGGATAAATATACAGAGAGTTCTATTTATTCAGCTTAGGTGTTTCCAAGGTGCCTATCATCTCACTGACCTTCTCCTCCACACGGCAGCCAGAAGCCCTCTTCCTTGTGGAACAGTCTCTTATCCTCTTAATCTAAGCTCTAAGAGTTAAAATAACATCAAAAGTCTTGTCACACCCACAAAAGCAGCTGGGTGTAAATAAATACAGGCAGTTCTTGTTTCTCAGTCCACCCTGTTACTGCAGCTGACTCACAGAGGACTTTAGGATACAGTAGCCTACAATACATATTCAAATCAGATTCACAATGTCTTGCTTTTGTGAGTTTAATTCAGTCCCCTAACGCTGTTTTAATATTGTTTTTGCATTACACGAGCCATTGCTACAGCTTCCAGCAACATCTTTATTCTTTTTCAAAATAATTATGCCTTAAATCATTACAAGTGTTTTTCAATCTGTTGTTTTGTGCAACTGCCTCCTTTTGAAAATATATGCTAATGTGGATTGCATTCTGAATGGTGGCATGGAAGAGCATCAGTATTGATGTGTAACATATGATAGGGATTGGTGTTATTGGCACCTCTTCAGCATGAATGTGGAGGGTTTTTTGTTTTGTTTTTCTTTCTTAAATTGAGGTCATGCCTGACAGCCAACAAGGGAGCATAACTCCGTTTGCTTGGCATTTTGAATACTTACCCACACATTTATACATAATATATATTGTACAGTTCATTTCAGTAGCAAATGTTCCTCAGATATACAAACATACATCTGCACTAGCTTCCCACTCATTTCATATCAATTCAAAAGTGCCTGCTTTGTTCTTAAAACTTTCCATGGAAATTCTTCAGCCCACCTCATTGACCTGGTCTCTCTCTGTCCTTCCGTTTATCTAGCACTGGCCTCCTCTTTGTCTACTGTCGTGCCACTGTTGTGAAAGAACCTTCTATTCTGTAGCTCTTGCCATCTTTTCGAGCCTTCATGTGCCTCTGTCAGCCTCATCTGTTCTCTCGCTCTTTTAAAATCTAATCTGAAAAAATATCTATTCTCTTTTACCCCTGCCTTTTCATTTCTCTCTCGTTCTGTTTGCTCATAGGTACATAATGACTTCTGTTGTGAATATCCAGATATGATTGACCCAAGAGGAAATGTTTTCTTTGAGGGACAATAAAGCTTGATGTTTACTGTAGCAGGAAGTCAATGTATATATATATTGTTACCTGTCTTCAGACTGTCTCCATCAGAAATATCTGAAAATCTCTCTCACATGACCCTGAATTTATACAGTCTTTTCCTTTGAAACTAACATTTTAAAGGTAAATTGAAGTTAGGCAGCTGGAAGGAGAAAGCAGTTTAGTTCCTGGGAGTTAAGTAATAGTTTTCACAGAATTTATTGCAGTCAGTGAGGATGCTCTCATTTGCTTGTCTGAGCTGTTTGGTTTATATTGTTATTGACCTCTGAGGAGGTCCTCAGGAAGTTTGTCTCATCACATGACTGTTTTCAGCCAATCTTGAGCCAGGATATTTCTCACCTATGTAGTAATATTCATTGTATAAAACTAGAAGGTGCTTTGCCAAATGCAGGTGAATTGTAAAATACAACCTGAAAACCCTTCTCCTCACCAGCTCCACTCTTTATCCTGACAGTGCCTGCAGCATAAGGCTTTTCATCCTGACAAGCCATTGCCACCCATTGAACAGCACCTTTTAGAAATGTTGGAGACACCTCAAGAGGTGAGAGAAAGATGCCAGGTTCCTCTTGAAAAAATAAAGGCACTTTTCCCCCTGAAAGATGCTGGCAAGAAGAAAGAACAGAAGACTGCTCAAGATGTCTTCAAAGACAAGTAAGTTGAAGGTTTTTATGGATTTTTTAAAATAAATTGTTCTCTAAGCATTTCAGATTGTTTTTGTTGAATATAGCAGGCTTGAAATCTTTTGTACATGAGACCAATCACTTGTGGATAGAATATCTTGTGATGCCTAAGAGTCTGTAGATAGAGTACCTTGTGGTAGTGTGTTCTGCATGACTGCGTAGGATTTTTTGTTTTGTTTTTATTTTTTTGTCCCAGTATCTAGTTCCCAGGGTGCAATGGATTGGGAACTCTGTGGTCTGTGGAAACAACACACAAAGTTTCATGGGAACATCTTTGGGAAATGGAAAGGAGTCTAAAAAAGTCTGGAGAACATGTACAATGTACATTGTTAACGAATGTATGTACTTGTTGTCATATGAGTAGTAATAAATGGTTTGAATAAGGACAACAAAAGGTCTCGTTCAGTTTAAGATCATATGCATTATACCATGGAGATAGATAAATACTTCAGAGCTTTAAACTGGTTGTAAAAGACGTCTTCCATCTTGGGGTGCTGTTTACATTGTTTAGTAGCTTCTATTTGAATGCTAAGTCAAAGGAAAAGCAGCTTGATTTTCATAATAGAGTCTGCTATGTAATATGCGTTAATTTCTTGAGAAGCCAAGTCACTGTGGACTCCTCCAAAGACTTTTATTTGAATCAATGCTTTTTAGAATAGAAATTGTTGCTGCTGCTATTATTAACTATAATGTGTTTGTCTCACTTGTCTTTGTACAGTTAATCCTTTCTCTCACAGCCCCCTGTGGGCTTTGCAGTCTGTCAGCTCTCTGGTTAGCGCAGATAGTCTTTCATCCACTGGTGAAGGGTTCTCTGCAGCCACTTCCCTACATTGTGCAGTAGAGCCCTTTCTGCCTGGCTGTTATGGGAAGACCACATTAAGACTTCTCCTTCCCTGGTATCTAATCCCGGTTCTTCTTTGACCCTGGTCCTCTGCTTTTTCCTGCCTCTGTCTAAGGGATTCTTGTGTCTAATGACTTTAGATCACATGCTTGCTCCTAGTCATATGAGTTACAACTATGACTCCCAATTTTCAATGGCCAGAGTCTGTAACAGATGAATGGATCACCCAAGGATCAGTGCTCTGTTACAGGTATATTTACCTTTAAACTACAGTAAATTTGGGGGTTCCCAGTGAGGCTGATCTTACAATGTGTGTGAGTCTCCAGCTTCTTTCATAAATATCTTGCTCTTCTTGTCCCTAGTTCCTAGTCTTCAAAGTGTAAACTTTCTGGGACAATGTCCCTAGTTGGAACAACCTCTTTCCTTTCCAGCTGCAATAGCAGGACCTACCTTCTGCCTACCATCACTGCCCTGGGAGAGCTGCTTCTGGTGTTGGAAGCCTTAAGAGCTGGTTCCCACAGTTGTCTTATTTTCTCCCTTCCAGGAGATTTGATGGGCAGGTGCCTATTATTGTAAAGCACTGTGAAGATTCTGTCAAAGTGTTAAGTATTATTATTATTCTACAACCGTTATTGGAATCAAATAACTTTATTGACATAATTTAAGGTTCTGACCTAAACCACCTGAAAAGAGGAGATTTGGTCTGAAATCAACAAGATGAAATTCAGTGAAGACAAGTGCATAGTACTTCAGTTAGGAAGGAAAAATCAAATGCACAACTGCAATAAATGCTTAGGTCGTAGTACTGCTGAAAAGGATCTGGAGATAATAGTGGATAGCCCATTGAATATGAGTCAGCATATCCAGAGTTGTGAGAGAGGCTTATATTCTGGGATGTATTAACAGGAGTGGCCTATGTAAGACACAGGAGGTAATTGACTTGTTCTGCTCCAGCTGAGGCCTCACTAAGGCCGAATACTGTGTGCAGTTCTGGGCACCACATTTTAGGAAGGATGTGGATAAACTAGAGAGAGTCCAGAGGAGAACAACAAAAATGATAAAAGCATTAGAAAATCTGACCTATGAGGAAAGATTTAAAAAGTAGGTGTATTTAGTCTTGAGAGAGAAAGACCGATGAGTGACCTGATAATAGTCTTCAAAGATATTCAGAGCTGTTAGAAAGAGGACGATGAGCAGTTGTTCTCAATGTCCATTGAAGGTAGGACAAGAAGTTATGGAGTTAATCTGCAGCAAGGGAGATTTAGGTTAGATATTAGGAAAAACTTTCTAACTATAAGGGTAGTTAAATTTTGGAATGGGTTTCCAAATGGAATCACGTCATTGGAGGTTTTTAAGAACAGGTTGGACAGACACCTGTCAGGGATGGTCTGGGTTTACTTGGTCCTGCCTCAGTGAAGGGGGCTAGATTTGATGACCTCTCAAGGTCCCTTCCCACCCTACATTTCTGTGATTTGTACTTAAAGCTATCCATTGTGTTCCCAACCTCTTAGTGTTTATGGTGCTGTAGGAGTTCTTAACTGAATCTGTCCTGTTCTGTATCATTGTTTGTATTTCAGTGTCTAGGCATAATGGGATGAATTGCACAGTGTGATGACCTTGGTTCTGAATGTCCTTCCTTTTGCCACTTTGAGTTAGTATCTGTAACATTTTTGTTTAGTAATAAATATTGAGAAGTACACCTCTACCCCGATATAATGCTGTTCTCAGGAGCCAAAAAATCTTACCGTGTTATAGGTGAAACCGCATTATATTGAATTTGCTTTGATCCGCCGGAGTGCCCCCCCCCCCCGACCCCCAACACTGCTTTACTGTGTTATATCTGAATTTGTGTTATATCAGGTCATGTTATATCGGGGTAGAGGTGTAATTTTAAAAAATTCTCATTTAGTACTTTGTGCCCTTAATTTTATTTACTCATATTGAATATTCAGTTCCACTGGTCAGTACTGTTCATCACTTCTTGTCCAAACCCAGATTGTTAAATACCTTGCTTTCTATTTCATTCACTGCTTTGTTTGTGCCTGCTTGCTTTTGTGTTAGCAGTATTGACAAGGTTTATTAATTCAGGATTAGTGAATTCTGGTTCTTCCTTCCTGTGTCCCAACCAGTAATATAAATACTTGGTACTTTTAACAGGTCAGTTTCACAAAGCTGAAAATTACAAGCCAAATCAACTGGGAGAACAAATTTAAATGGAAAAATGTGAACAATAATTGGAAACTGTTTAAGAACATTTTACTAGATGCCCAAAAAGCCATAATCCCACAGGTGAAAAAACTGGCCTAGTTTAGAGGGGAAGTAAAAGCAGCCAAGAAAAAAAAATCAATGTATAACAAATAGAAAAAGGGAATGTTGGCAGCAAAGAAAAATCTATTGCAGCAGATTTAAGGACAACAAGAAAGTTTTTAAAATATATCAGAAACAAAAGACATTCTGCTGCTGATCTATTACTAGATGTGTCCAGTTCTTCTCTACTGCTGAGCCACCAGCGGTGGATCCCCTGCTCATTAATTAATTGTTGGTACAATGCATCAAGAGTTGTGGTGGATTCCACATCTCTGGAAATATTTAAATCAGGATTGGATATTTTTCTAAAAGATATGCTCTAGTTGAACCTCAGCTATTAGATTTGAAGCAGGAATTAATTTAGGGAAGTCCTATGGATTGTGTTATGCAGGATGTCAGACTAAATGATCACCATTGGCCTTTTTAGCCTTAAAATTAATGAAGCTGTGAGAGAGATTTCTATTTCAAACTCACTAAAATTCAGAAACCTAAACTCCTGGTATTAAGGAGAAGATGCACAGTGCTATTAAACATTTGGTTTTGATTTGAAAGAAACACTACATTTTTCTTTGATCTAAAGGTAAGTGCTGTTTGTACAGTACTTTGCGTGTTGACTGAGATTATCTCTTATTGTTTATCACTGTCTTTTAAAATAAGGCATTATGTGTCATGTGAATGTCATCAGTACAGTTAGGACATTCCTTGGAGGGAAAAGTCCCAATATTGGCAGTATAGTCCAGTGGACTGGATCCTGGACTTGCAGTCAGGAGACTGGGCTCTGTTCCCGTTTGTATCACTGACTCTGTGGGATCTTGGCCAAGTCATTTCACCTCTTTGCTTTTTAGTGTCTCCACCTGTAAAATAGGGATAATGACACTTGTGCAACTTTGTATGAATCTTTGACACCTACAGATGCGTAATGTTGTTGTTGTTGTTATGAATCACCAATACTATTCATGCAGCTTCTAGGTTTTTTATTTGATGTCTCCCATCCAAATGTTCACCTGATTCACCTCTGCTTAGTTTTTGAGATCTGATGGGATCACAGTATAATGGTGGTATGGACTAGAAGCAAGCTATGTTAATGTAGATTTTAATATTCAGCATTCATTAATCAGTTTCACTTTTGTTGAGTCCTAAATGGTAAGAAGTTCAGTAAAACAGAAATTTTCCTTTTTCTTCCGTGGGTTTGCAATGAAGAGGTAGGAGCCACCCTAACCTCAGTTTGGGAAAAGCTGTTATATAAACTTAGAAGTGGGTATAATATTCCAGCCTTTAAATTAATCTTAAATGTACGCTTCATTAATTTTTCTTAAATATTTTTTACATTTCTAAAATGCAGTTAGCTAATCAATATATTACGAGTAACAGATAAACTTTAAGAAAGACATCTTCAGCTCATGTAAACTGGTATGTGTCCATTGGCTTCAGCTGAACTACACTGATTTACACTAGCTGAGGATCTGGCCCTAAGTTTAAATACAACTTTATTTTCTTCACAGCATCTATCATACCCGTAATATCCCAAAACACTTAACAACATTAAAAATAATGGCAGAGGGACAAAGAAAAAAATGAAGCATTCACAAGGGTAAAAGCATGTTTTCAGAGGAGATTTTAAGAGAACATTGCACTGCTATAGTGCCCTTTCATTCAAGGATCCCAACATTCTTTAATAATTAACTTACCAGTCCATAACCTATGCTGTATTAGGTGAGTATTACTTTCTCCATTTTACAGATGAGTATATGGAGGCAAAGAGTGATTAAGCAGTTTTCCCCAGTGTTGCTTGATATAATATGCGAAACTTTTACAGTGAGTGAGAAGCAAGGCTATGTCAGATGACAGTAGTTGCAAAGGAGAATGATTTTATCCCAACAGTGACAAAATTAAGCAAAGGGACAAAGAAGACCAGTGATAAAATTGAGGGAGAAAAGTAGAGATAGGTGTGGTCTGTGATGTAGGTAGAGGGTGGTAAAGATGAGGGTTGGAAAGTTTCTTTCTAAAATTAGAGCTTTACCTTTCATATTCTTGTAATTTTTAAAGCTAGTTTCCAGTTGCTAAGAATGCAAAACAGTGCCTGGCCTAGTGTCTTTTTCTCATCCTTACCTTTTCAAGCATCTGATTTTCTTTGCTGCAGGTTCAGGATTTTTCAGAATAACACTTTTATTTGATTCTGTTTTGGGTTTCTATGAACAACTATTAACAGTAATTGATGTCTCAGGGTATGCCTACACTATGAAATTAAGTCGAATTTATAGAAGTCGATATTTTAGAAATCCATTTTATACAGTCGATAGTGTGTGTCCCCCACTCCAAGACCATTAAGACCATTAACTCGGTGGAGTGTGTCTACATACCAAGGCTAGCGTCGACTTCCGGAGCATTGCACTGTGGGTAGCTATCCCACAGTTCCCGCAGTCTCTGCCGCTCATTGGAATTCTGGGTTGAGCTCCCAATGCCTGATGGGTCAAAAACATTGTCGCGGGTGGTTCTGGGTATATGTCGTCAGCCCCCATCCCCCCCACCCCTCCCGTGAAAGCAACAGCAGACAATTGTTTCGAGCCTTATTTCCTGGGTTACCAGTGCAGACGCCATAACGCGGCAAGCATGGAGCCCACTCAGCTCACCATCACCGTACGTCTCCTGGGTGCTGGCAGAAGTGGCACTGCATTGCTACACAGCAGCAGCTCATTGCTTTTCGGCAGCAGACGGTGCATTACAACTGGTAGCCATCGTCGTTGTCTCCTGGGTGCTCTTTTAGCCAACCTCGGTGAGGTCTGTCAGGGGCACCTGGACATAAATGGGAGTGACTCCAGGTCATTATTTTTTTAAGTTTTGTCTCATGGAGATTCAGTCCTGCCTGCAGTTGTACTGCACTGTCTTCTGGCGAGTCTGCTGCCAGCCTAAGATGTATAGGAGAGATGGAGTGGATCAAAACAAGAAAGAGACCAGATTTGTTTTGTATTCATTTGTATTCATTTTCTCCCCACTCCCTCCCTCCTTGAATAGTGGGGGGAGAGATAGCTCAGTGGTTTGAGCATTGGCCTGCTAAACCCAGGGTTTTGAGTTCAATCCTTGAGGGGGCCATTCTGTGTGACAGTTGTGTGTGTTTCTCCGTGATGCAAACCCACCCCCTTTGTTGATTTTAATTCCCTGTAAGCCAAGTCGCCCCTCCCTCCGTCAGAGCAATGGCAGACAATTGTTTCATGCCTTTTTTCAACGCAGACACCATAGCATGGCAAGCATGGAGCCCGCTCAGATCACCGCCGCAATTATGAGCACTGTAAACACCACACGCATTATCCTGCAGTATATGCAGAACCAGAACCTACAAAAGCAAAACCAGGCGAAGAGGCGATGGCAGCGCGGTGACAAGAGTGATGAGGACATGGACACAGACTTCTCTCAAAGTACTGGCCCCGGCAACGTGGACATCATGGTGTTAATGGGGCAGGTTCATGCCATGGAATGCTGATTCTGGGCCCGGGAAACAAGCACAGACTGGTGGGACTGCATAGTGTTGCATGTCTGGGACGATTCCCAGTGGCTGCGAAACTTTCGTATGCATAAGGGCACTTTCATGGAACTTTGTGATTTGCTTTCCCCTGCCCTGAAGCGCAAGAACACCAAGATGAGAGTAGCCCTCACAGTTGAGAAGCGAGTGGCGATAGCCCTGTGGAAGCTTGCAATGCCAGACAGCTAACCTGTCAGTTGGGCATCAATTTGGAGTGGGCAAATCTACTGCGGGGACTGCTGTGATCCAAGTAGCCAAAGCAATCAAAGAGCTGCTGATATCAAGGGTAGTGACTCTGGGAAATGTGCAGGTCATAGTGGATGGCTTTGCTGCAATGGGATTCCCTAACTGTGGTGGGGTGATAGAACCCATATCCCTATCTTGGCACTGGAGCACCAAGGCAGCGAATACATAAACCGAAAGGGGAACTTTTCAGTGGTGCTGCAAGTACGGTGGATCACAAGGGACGTTTCACCAACATCAACGTGGGATGGCCGGGAAAGGTACATGACTCTCGCATCTTCAGGAACTCTGGTCTGTTTCAAAAGGTGCAGCAAGGGACTTTCTTCTCAGACCAGAAAATAACTGTTGGGGATGTTGAAATGCCTATAGTTATCCTAGGGGACCCAGCCTACCCCTTAATGCCATGGCTCATGAAGCTGTACACAGGCAACCTGGACAGTAGTCAGGAGCTGTTCAACTATAGGTTGAGCAAGTGCAGAATGGTGATAGAATGTGAAGCGTTGAAAGCCAGTTTCATGACTGGCCAGGCTACGGTTTGAAAGTTCTGTTTGTTTCTCCTAGATGACCCCCCACTCCGGTTCACTCTGCTTCCCTGTAAGCTAATCACCCCCCTCCCCCCTTCGATCACCGCTTGCAGAGGCAATAAAGTCATTGTTGTGTCACATTCATGCATTCTTTATTAATTCATCACACAAATAGGGGGATAACTGCCAAGGTAGCCCGGGAGGGGTGGGGTGGGGAGGAGGGAAGGACAAGGCCACACTGCACTTTAAAACTTATTGAACGCCAGCTTTCTGTTGCTTGGGCAGTCCTCTGGGGTGGAGTGGTTGGATGCCCGGAGGCCCCCTCACCCCGTTCTTGGGTGTCTGGATGAGGAGGCTATGGAACTTGGGGAGGAGAGCGGTTGGTTACACAGGGGCTGTAGTGGCAGTCTGTGGTTATGCTGCCTTTCCTGAACCTCAACCATACGCCGGAACATATCGGTGTTCCTCCAGTAGCCTCAGCATTGCCTCATGCCTTCTGTCACCAAGCTGATGCCACCTATCATCCTCAGCCCACCACTTATTATCTTCAGCTCGCCACCTGTCCTCGCATTCATATTGTGCTTTCCTGGACTCTGACATTGTCTGCCTCCACACATTCTGCTGGGCTCTTTCAGTGTGGGAGGACTGCATGAGCTCAGAGAACATGTCATTGTGAGTGCATTTTTTTCACCTTCTAATCTTCGCTAGCCTCTGGGAAGGAGAAGATAGTGTGAGCGTTGAAACATTTGCAGCTGGTGGAGGACAGATAAGGCTGCCCTGCCCAGAAACCTTCTGCAAAGGCTTTTGGAGTACCTCCAGGAGAGCTTCATGGAGATGTCCCTGGAGGATTTCCGCTCCATCTCCAGACACGTTAACAGACTTTTCCAATAGCTGTACTGGCTGCAAATGCTAGGGCAAATTAATCATTAAACACGCTTGCTTTTAAACCATGTATAATATTTACAAAGGTATACTCACCAGAGGTCCCTTCTCCGCCTGGCAGGTCCGAGAGGCAGCCTTGGGTGGGTTTGTGGGGGTACTGACTCCAGGTCCAGGGTGAGAAACAGTTCCTGGCTGTCGGGGAAAACTGTTTCTCCACTTGCTTGCTGTGAGCTATCTTCAACCTCCTCCTCCTCATCCCCAAAACCCGCATCCCTATTGCGTGCTACTCCAGTGACGGAGTCAAAGCACAGGGGTGGGGTAGTTGTAGGGGCACCTCCTAGAATGGTATGCAGCTCATTATAGAAGCAGCATGTTTGGGGCTCTGACCCGGAGCGGCCATTTGCCTCTCTGGTTTTTTGGTGGGCTTGCCTCAGCTCCTTCAGTTTCATGCAGCACTGTTATAGCCTCTGTCCTTCATGCCCTTTGAGATTTTTTCAAATATTTGGGCATTTCGTCTTTTGGAACAGAGTTCTGATAGCACAGATTCGTCTCCCCGTACAGCAATCAGATCCTGTACTTCCCGTTCGGTCCATGCTGGGACTCCATCATGATCACCTCTGCTGATGAGATCTGCACGCACCTGCAGATTGCCACACTAGCCAAACAGGAAATGAGATTCAAAAGTTCGTGGGCCTTTTCCTGTCTACCTGGCCAGTGCATCTGAGTTGAGAGCGCTGTCCAGAGTGGTCACAATGGAGCACTCTGGGATAGCTCCCAGAGGCCAATACCATCGAATTGCGACCACACTACCCCAAATTCGACCTGGCAAGGTCGATTTCAGCGCTAATCCCCTCGTCGGGGGAGAAGTACAGAAATCGATTTTAAGGGCCCTTTAAGTCGAAAAAACGGCTTCGCCTTGTGGACGGGTGCAGGGTTAAATCGATCTAATGCTGCTAAATTCAACCTAAATTCCTAGTGTAGACCAGGGCTAATTCACAATATTTGTAATCATTCAGTAGCTCTGTCATTCTTACCTCAAATTGGTTTTCCTTTTTCAATAGCCTCATATGTTTATGCTTAAGAGCAAAGAACAGAATTATACACATCTTTGATTTTTCCTGTTATTATTAACTCGATTTTCTTCTCCCATCCCTAAGATGTGCTGTTAAAGTTTGCCATATTATATTAGCTGACAAAATTCATTCTTCTGTTTGAGTCTTCACCTTGGAATCTGTTATCTGAGAGGACAAAGTTAGAAGATGGCCTAAAACCATAATTAATTTAAAAAAATTAAAACTTGTCTTTTGAAAGTATTTTCAGATATAGTTTAAGGTCGTTCTGAGAGAGCTCGCTCCCATACCTAATTGGGGATTGTCTAGTAAGTTTTGACAGCTGAAAGTGGAAGTTGATAAAGCTCTAGAGTACACTGATGGAAAAGATTGGTTATTAGACTCTCAGCTCTCTGTGTACACAGATATCTAATAGCTATCAATTCCATGACAGGAACTAGCAAATAATATTTGAAGAGTAAATGGATTTCTTACTTAAATGTTAAGTTTCCATTACCTGCTCTGGCAATTTCATCTTTAAAAGGAATATGATGTGAATGCTAATGATCACAAATATGCTATAAAATGAAGCTGGGCTGCCTTAGCATGTGGACTTCCACATAATGGGTCTGGCAGTGTCCCACATTCCTGGTGGTGGGAAAAAGTCTTTTGTTCAACCCTAGCATAGTTGGGCACTTAATCCATTGACTTCAGTGAGGGTTGCTCTTGCTTACACAAAGGTTGAATTTGATCCATTGTTTCTGCTGGGGGGTGCTCTCTCCTCCTGTCTGCTGTAGGAAGAATAAGGTAAGGTATGGAGATTTAGGTTAGATATTAGGAAAATCTTTCTAACTATAAGGGTAGTTAAGTTCTGGAATAGGCTTCCAAGGGAGGCTGAGGGATCTCCATCATTGGAGGTTTTTAAGAACAGGTTGGATAAACACCTCCCAGAGATGGTCTAGGTATATTTCGTCATGCCTCAGTACAGGGGGCTGGACTTGATGACCTCTCAACATCCTTTCCTGCCCTACATTTCTATCAGTATATGGTTTGTCCATAGGGTGGAGACAATCATACAACAAAATTGTCATCCTGGTCTTCTCTTTTTATCATATATTGCACAAACACACACACTTGTTGCTCAGGTGGGAGGTTGATTTGTTTTGATTTGCTGCATTTATTTTTTTGTCATCTTCACTTCCAGCAATGAAGATGGACCCAGTACTAAAAAGGCAAATGCTGAAAATGAAGAAGGCAGCTTTAGCATCGCAAACCTTGCTGAAGGCAATGTCACCACTGTAAGCTTTACAAATCCTCTCTTTCATGGGAAAGAATAATTCTAGACCTTCCCTTGGGGACTGTTTTTATATTAATGGAGGGGCATCTCTCATCTGAAATACATTTGATTGAGAATTACTTCCTGCTGGATGTAAAATGAACTGACTAGTCCTGTTCTTGTATATATCTGAATGTAATAGCCAGCTAGCTCTGACTGCTTTTAAGGCAAAATTCTTCCTTCCCAACATGCATGGAACTCCCAAGAGCTATTCCTTAGGTGTAAGATAAATAGAATTTCAGAACTGAGATTCACTGTTAGATACAAGAGCAGAATTTGTTCTTAGTTTTCTCTTGTAACTGCTGCTTTAAAAAGCAAAATAAGGGCTGGTCTAAACTGGGGGGTGGGATCGATCTAAGATACACAACTTCAGCTACACTATTCGCGTAGCTGAAGTCGAAGTATCTTAGTTTGACTTACCTGGCCATCCTCATGGCGGCGAGTCGACTGCGGCGGGTAGTATAGTCGTACCCTAAACCCCTTCATATTCCGCTTTTTCCAAATGTTGCTATGATTTCAGAGCCTATTGTCTGCATTGCTTGGGAATACAAGTCACAAAATTGGTTTATTTCTGCCACCAAAGTTAAAGTTAAATTAGCTTCCTATCTGTTAGGCTTCATTGGCATGCAAGTATGTGTCGGAGCTATGTATCTTCCTTTGCTTGCCTGATTTTGGTATCAGAGAAAAAAATAGTTATTTTATATAAATTAAGATAAAAGATAAAAGAATATCTCAGTTCTTTTCAACACTTGAAATGTATGACATGATTTAAAAAGAAAGAGGGCTGTGCTCATTTCACACCCAACATAAAAATCAGATTTTCTAATAGCATAGCATAGTATACTTTTGAAAAATGAAAAAAAAACAAAAACAAAACCCCAACCCACTAACAGGAAGAAGCAATGTATTAGAAGATGTGTGTGAGAAATGTTTGCTTGTAAAGCATTAAAATATAAAATAAATTTAGAAGAATTTTGACTCACTGTTTAGGGAGAAGAATTTAAATATATCTTTTCCCTGAAGCCAAAATGAGTATGGTGATATAGGGGGAGTTTATATGTAGAATATAGTCCGAAGGATGCAGGAAGCAAGTGGATGGGCTACATAGCCTTTTTCCATTCCCAGATCTTTACTGTGAAAGTTACTTGCAACCTAAAAAATTATATACCTTTTCCTTGCATTCTTTTCAGTTTGCTATTAGAATATTTGTTAGAATACTAGGGTCCAAGTACTTCCCTCAGAGCCACAAGCCAGTACTTAGCAGAAGGCAGAATTTGGCCTTAAAGAAGAATATAATGTGGTGGGTTAGATTGATCAAGTAGGGAACAGAGCCACGAGTATTTCTCCTCTATCTTCAGAACAGTGGAGCCTTTCTCAGAGAAGACTGACTGTATATTTTGTTGTGACTCAGAGTTAACGTGGTACGCTGGAAAAAGGATGCTAAGCAGCATAGATTTGTATGTCTGTAGCTCTTCTGCTCATTTCTGCAGTGAATCTTTCTTTATGCCTGATCTGCTTTTAGTTCCCTTAGATGGTGTGAGGTCTCTGCCCTTACACGCTTTCTCAAAGCAACTGCTCTGAAATGTCAGACTGGACCAGAAAGGGCAGCAGCTAGCTGAATTGAGTATTAGCTTTTCCAGTGTCTTATTGGAGGGCCGAATCAACTACTCTGTACCCGCATTGCTAAGAACTCTCACTCCTAATTAAGCATGGGTTAAGATGAATAAGCTACAAAAAGTCTGGAAGCTGAACTAGCCAACAGCCTGAATTCCTGTACCTCTGACCTCCAACGCCTAGAGAATGTGATCAGTTCATAGGAGGGAAGTATAGTAAGTGTAAGTTCATCTCGTATAGCTGTTCATGTCAAAACTAGCCTCTGATCAGGGTTAACATTTCATCCTAAGAATTGTCCTTTATTTGACCCCATAATAGCAAAAAATGTAGCTTCTCCATCCATATTGAAATAAATTGATTGTAAATATTTCTGTTGATATACAGGAGGAAAGGGGAGCTATGCGTTGGCATGTAGTATAATCATTCCTCGATCTTTTGTAGGTTGGGAGTATTAACCCAGCAGAAAACTTCTGTGTTCTAGTGAGGCAAAAGAATGCTAACTTCAAGGAAGGTAAGTTGCTTTTATCTGCCTTAACTCTGCTTAACAGCAACTTCAGTGTTCACATGGCCATAACAGAAAAATCATCACCACAGTCGGCACTAATTGGCCCTCTTGTTGACAGCCTCAGCTGAGGGCAGGGATTGTGTGAACTGGATAAACTGAACATTCTACTCATTTATGGAGAAGTGGTTTTTCTGGATCAGGATTGAGGCATGTTGGCAGGACAGCATGTGAGAAGTCTGTCCTGCTACTGCTGATTTATCCTGTTCTGTGAAGAAATAAGAATTTAGTCTCTAATAATCTGCATAAATAAATAGGTTTCAGAGTAGCAGCCATGTTAGTCTGTATCTGCAAAAAGAAGAGGAGTACTTGTGGCACCTTAGAGACAAATTTATTTGAGCATAAGCTTCCGATGAAGTGGGTTGTAGCCCACGAAACTTATGCTCAAATAAATTTGTTAGTCTCTAAGGCGCCACAAGTACTCCTATAAATAAATAGGTATCCCCTATTACAGTGGGTCTCTCACTTTTTTACTGGTGATCCCTTTCATATCACAAGCCTCTGAGTGCGACCCCCCTAATAAATTAAACACCCTTCTAAATATATTTAACACCATTATAAATGCTGGAGGCAAGCAGGGTTTGGGGTGGAAGTTGACAGCTCACGACCCCTCATGTATTGACCTCATGACCCCCTGAGGGGTCCCGACCCCCAGTTTGAGAACCCCTGCCCTATTACTCTTGTGAGTGAGTGAATGAGGATAGGTGGATTTAGGGGAGAAGTGAAAGTGAGAGTATGAATAATTAGCTAGTATATGAATGATGGGAGATAGGAAGGCAGCACTTGTATGTATTAAATGTGCACTCAATCAGCCTATTATTCAGCACACAGAAAAGAAAAGAAGGGGGACATTGATGTAGAGGCGAGAGGAAGTGCAGACTGCAGTGACCAATCCATTGACTGTGATATTTTCATGTCCTGATCTTGAAAATCCAAGTACATTTTCCTCTGTGTTTACACCATTTCCCTCTCCTCACCCCCCTGGGGTTGGCCATCATTTTCGCATAATCCCTAGGAATTCTGAAAATATTCATAGAGCACAGTTACAGTGGAATGAGTAAAAGACTTAGAGCTGCAAACGAGACCCAGCCTGGAGTATAATGAGAAGAGTAATCCTGTACCAAGGTGCAGACAGGTGCAGCAGTTTCAGGTCGTGCCTCCCAGAAAATGTTAAAGGGACCCTCTGTCTCAGAAAACCTTGGCTTTCAGGAGTGGGCAGAATGTGTTCAGAATTAGTCTTCTCTTTTTAGTATTTGGGAACCTGCTGTTTTGCATCAAAGCCCCCTTTTGGTGACTGATAGTGATTGCATGTTAGGAACTGTATAAGTGAGAAGGAAACTGCTTTGAAATGCTGGGAAATGAGAGAATCTACTATTTTTAGCGGGAGGGGATTGGGGAAAGATTTTCACTTATATTGGATCATGATTTCCTTCTATGACACCTTGCTTTTCCTTTCCCCCCATTTGTTGGGACTGGCTGTGCTTTTCTTCTGCCCAGGGAACGCAGGGCTCCTACCTTGGTTGCTGCCCCAGTAGGAGGTACTTACTGGATTTGCAGGTGGCCTCTAGGCTGGTGGTGGTCGAAGTGCAGCCCATAGAGTTGTACAAGGAGGCTCATGGTTACCAGCTTTTTTATGGATGTTTGGCTGCTGGAAGCTACGTTCTTGGAATGCATTCATTGTTCCCTCTTGATCCAAGCAGCCTGGTCTCTTTTCTGACCTGGGCAGTCTCCCACAACCCCACCTCCATATTAAGGAAGGCAATTTCAGGCTACTCTGTTTTTTTGAGAAATAAATGCAGCAGTCAATATTAGCAGCGATAAAGCAGAATAGCTACCAAAATGCACGGAATGCCACCGTTAGACGTGCTGATATAAAAGCATATAAGGTCACTGTTAAGATTTTGCATTATAGTGTAAGTTGGATGAAGTTGGGTATGTATTGCTGCCTCTAGGAGATAGAATTGAAAGCCTTATGGAGCGTGTTAACAATAGTGTTGGAGGCAAAATTAAGATGGAAAGGGCTGCACAAGTTTTTCTGCTTATTATTTTCATTCTTTTAAGGTTTTGAGTAGATAAGGTATGTCCTGCCACAACCTATTGCCACTAAATGTAGTGTCTATTTGCTAATCAAAAGGTATCTGCACAGTGTAGTTCATGGGTTTTTCACTCAATTCTTTGCACCTTCGAAACATAGATTGATGTGTATGCTAAGTTGTATATACATTTATGAATACAGTCTGTTAAAGCTTATATCACAGTTTATTGCCCAGAATTTTGATAGTTAAAACTCACTTAAATTATAAACAAATGTCCTGTTTTATTAAAATGTTTTTTAATTCAAGCAAACAGCAGAAATCCCCTCATTCAGAAATTGTATTTGACATCATGCTTCCAAATCTCAGAAACATCAAAATGCAATGGACTATACTGTAGGCCAAAATGGGATCCAAATAAAAACCATAAATAAAATACTCTATTTCAGCAATTAAGTAAATCATACAGGAAAGGGATTTAAGCTACAAATACTAAAATCTGCATAATGGACATACTGAAAACTATTTATATTTAAGGTTATATTTAAACTTGTCCGTTATCCAGTAACTGTCCCTGAAATGGTTGCCATCTGTGTTTGGATGGCTTTTGTCATTTCCAGCAATCTGCCTTTGTTTTGTGTATGATATGGGCTATAATTACAGGATATGGTTATATGGAATGTAGTTCAGATATCCATTAAGGAAGAGAGATGGGAGACGCTGTGTAAATAAAAACATTTTCAGCACATCCATTTTTCTTCTTTAAAGCCCTTAATAGCTTGATATATAAAAAAATTAAAGACATACTTTTTAATGGCTTGATATATTGCTTTCTTGTGGTGTATAATAGTGGATCCTGCCTTAAACCTGCTGAATGGTTTTGGCTTTTTATACTTTTGATATCATACTTCAGGAGGGAAATATTTTTTGTGTGCAGAAAATGTGAAATGTTAAACCCCCTATGCAGAGAAAGATATATTATGTGGCATTCAAATAGTTTATTGAAAAAAGTAACCAGATACCAACCTGCATTTCATTATTTTAAAATTTGACATAAAAACGAGAGAAAAGAGAGTTTGTGCTCTATTTTGCTTCTTTATGCGGTAGAAAGAATGCCTGAGAGTCTTCTATGCTAGGCAGAATCTCAATTTCTAATGAAAAATGGAAGAAAAAAAATGAGGAATAAAAAAAATCCTGTGATGACTGAAGACCTAGTCAAATGACGACTTTGCAAGAGCCAAGAGAGTAAAAGTGAAGCTATTAAGAGGAGAAAGGATTTTTAATCAGACTGCTTTAATATTTTGGAGAAAGAAAGGTTTTTTTTAGAAATTGAAGTTACATAGGTGTTAAAAAAGTCGTATTTTAAAGATCAACCACGCCACCACCTCCTTTCTCCGTTATTAAGATGAGGACTCTAATGATACACATGTTGTACTATCCCCAACAAGTTCTCCAGCAAAACCATTGAAGCCATGTTCCTCGTATTTCCCAGGTTAAAACAACAACAACAAAAAACCCAAGCATGAAAAAAACCCTTCAGAAAGGCTGGACAGGATATTTTTTGTTTTAAAGAAGTGAAGAAGGGTACAAGCTGGTCCTGTGCAGTGACTACACTTGCACTTTAAAGCTATTGCACCTTGCAAGAGTGGGCTGTAGCTTTGTGGTATTCATGGAAGAAAGAAGTGTGCGTGCTAAGTAAACAGAGGGGGCCGTGTGCTGAGTTTCACAGTATACACAATGTAGAAGCCAGCTCATTGAAAGTATATGTATCTATTGGGGATGATTAGAGAATGTCCTGATTTAGACAGGCACAAGAGTTGTCCCGATATCAAAGAGGCAGGGGCAGAAGCGCTTTCTGAGACTGGCACTCCAATTTGTTGCCAAACCATAATCATCTTCACTTTGTAATAGAAGCGTGTGTGGTTTGTCGCTGTACACTGCCACTTGTGGCTGACATGATCTGCTGTATTTGAGGAGGCCGACTTACTAGTGTGATAATTATTGCGGGTGAAGCTGGCATTTTTCATAGTCTGTTTTTTTTTTTCAAATAGCTTCAGTCTCTCGTTTACTGTTCATGGCCACAGAGATGTCATTTTATGCAGGTCTTGCTCAGAGTAGGTTACAAGTGCTCAGTCATCCACAAAGAGCAGTTCCTCTAATAAGAGCTTCTGACAACTTTGTCAGTGCATGCAAATAAAATAAATTAGTTTGTCTGAGTGAAATCTAATCTTTACTCCAGGGATAGATCAGGAATTGCTTCATCTACCATTGCTTCAAAGAAAAGTCTAAAACACAGCGGGGACATTATGCACCCTGCCATCATTATAGTGCCAAAAGGGTTGAACATCATTTTACCTGGATAGACTTTTACAAGCATGCTGTCTATTCTCTAATTGTTGGATAATAGCGGACATCTTATCCTAACGGCCATATTTTCTTATAAGCCCCTAGAGACTAGGATTGCTGACAGACTTGAGTTAGATTGATAAAATAATGTGCATAGGTCTTTTGTTTTGTTCTGTGAATTTTCCTTGCAATTGGTTAGCATCAAAAATCTTATCAGACAGCCAGCGTTGTGGCCAAAACACACAGTGTTTTGATTAGATGTACTTTCAGTATTCTCCTAGTAAAGCGGTATTGCTGCAATTACATATGTGGAATTTATGTTGAAGAGCACTATAGAAATGTCTAGAAAGAATTAGTAATACCACTGTCACCCTTTGAGTCTTTGTGCTTGTTGCAATGTTGTCAATTTTTCTTACTTCCAGACATTGCAGAGAAATGACATTAGACAGTCAATCAGTGCATCACATCCACATGTATAGCTCTCCGCAAGTATCCTATCCTGCCTAGGAGACTCATAGTGTTTCTATTGCTTTGCAAATCTCCTCATAAATAGAAATTATATCCAGATTGTTTTATATCAGATTGTTTCATGGTGGTAAGTGAATTGCTATGATGATAGATTTGCTTTGGAAATTTAGCAAATGTTCACACCAGGGGTGGTACTTTCTTGATAAGCATCTCTGTATATAGAAGTGCAGCAAAGATTATTACGGTTTATTATAAAACACTAGTATTTCTTGTTAGTATATATTTGATTT
This sequence comes from Mauremys mutica, assembly GCF_020497125.1. Classification (NCBI taxonomy): domain Eukaryota; kingdom Metazoa; phylum Chordata; order Testudines; family Geoemydidae; genus Mauremys; species Mauremys mutica. Next base: position 4,851,293 of record NC_059081.1, on the reverse strand, counting down.
TAGTTCACCTGCTTGCTTACTACCCCAGGTATCTTTCATACATCAGAGATAGTTTGGACTTTGCTGCCAGATACACCAAAATCTATGACTGATTTGATGAAAATACTTAAGTCATTAGAAGATTTGTGTATTAAATTGCTTGGAAGTTCTCCGTAAATCTGCTTCTTATCTGCAGATTATTGGTCATCCAAAGCAGTCGCTCAGCTACTACCAGTTATATCTTTCATTGTATATAGTCCATTGCTCCTCAATATCTAACTTAGCATTGTTTCTTGTATTGTGTTTTGGCCCAAACACAACACAATACAAGATTATATATGAGTGTTTATTCACTACTGCGTCTTTAAAGCAATGCAGTTCTTACTTCTTGACTACTTGGCTTGAGGACTTTAGAAGTTGAACTTGTATGTATGTTTATTGTCTTGGAACAAAGTAGCTACTGCTTGATTGATTTTGCCTGCTAAGGTGACACTTTACTGAGGTATGGTAGTTGCCTTGTGCAAGAAACTACTTGGAGAGCCACAAACAGGAATTGAGAATGCCTTGAAGGTCAAGTTTGTGGAACCATTACTAAACTAAGGGTATGTCTACAGTACAAAATTAATTCAAACTTATTCTATTAGAATTTTTGGAAGTGATTTTATACATTTGGTGGTGAATTTGGTGGAGTGCATCCACAGTACCGAGGCTAGCATTGAATGTCGGAGCAGTGAACACTGGGAAGCTATCCCACAGTCCTCGCAGTCCCTGCCACCCATTAGAATTGTGGGTTATGCTCCCAGTGCATGATGGGGCAAAAACATTGTCGCGGGTATTTCTGGGTGTGTGCCGTCACTCGCTCCTCCCTCCGTGAAAGCTATGGCAGACGTCATACTGTCAGCAGACGGTGCAATACGGTGCATTGCCTGTCTCCTGGTACTATGAATCCACCTCGCATGTCCTCTTGTCTTTCTATCTACTCTTTTATCTAACCATTTCCTGCCTTTTTTTGGCTACCGTGAACCGAGCAGCACAGCTTCCACCACAAACTCTGCTTTCCCGCTCTTGCATCACTAGCTAATTTTTCCATGTTGTCTGTCCTGGGGTCGCGTGCAAGCTACAGAAGGCAACAATTCCCCGCCGTTTTTCAGCCATCGTGAACTGAGCCACACAGCTTCCGCCACAAACTCCGCTCACGCTTCCGCTGTAAACTCTGTTCTCTTGCTCTTGTAGCTCTAGCGAGCTTCCTGACCCTGTGAAAGCTACAGAAGACAACCATTTACTGCCTTTTATCAGCCACCTGGAACCGAACAGCTCTCCTATGTTTCGCGCCCTTTTTCCAGGATTACCCATGCAGGCGCCATAGCGTGGCAATCACGGAGCCCACTCAGATCTCCGCTGCAGTTTGACCATTGTAAATACCTTGCACATTATCCGGCAGTATGTGCAGTACCTGCAAAACTGAGCGAAGAAGCTAGGACAGTGCTATTACTATTCCGAGGAGGATATGGACACAGACGTTCCTAGAAGCATAGCAAGTGGCGACTGGGAGATCATGGTGGCATTGGGCCAGGTTCATGCCATGGAACGCTGATTCTGGGCCCGGGAAACAAGCACAGACTGGTGGGACCCTAAAGTGTTGGAGGTTTGGGATGATTCCCAGTGGCTGCGAAACTTTTGTATGCGTAGGGCCACTTTCATGATACTTTGTGACATGCTGTCCCCGGCCCGGAAGCGCAAAGACACCAACATGAGAGCAGCCCGCACAGTTGAGAAGCGAGTGGCCATAGCACTGTGGAAGCTTGCAATGCCTGACAATAATCAGTTTGGAGTGGGCAAACCTACTGTAGGGCCTGCTGTGCTGCAAGTAGCCAATGCAGTCATTGACCAGCTGCTCTCAAGGGTAGTGAAATGGGGAAATGTGCAGACTATTGTGGATGGCTTTAATGCGCTGGGGTTCCCTAACTGCGGTGGGGTAATAGACGGATTGCATATCCCTATCTTGGCCCCGGCACACGGGGGCGACCAGTACGTAAACCGCACGGGGTACTTTTCTATGGTGCTGCAAGCACTGGTGGATCACAAGTTGCGTTTCGCCGACATCAATGTGGGATGGCTGGGAATGTTACATGCAAGGACACAAGTGCCCCACAGTCTGAGGACAGACTTGTTTTTGACCAGGCTTTGCCATGATAGTAAAAGACTCTCACTTTAAATTATGGTGCAGCCTCTTCCTCACCTTATAAAGTTGCATCATGACACAATTTGGGTTTTTTTTAAGTCCCTTAGGACAAATCTCATGAAGTAGCAGTCCAAGGTTTCTAGCATGTAAAACTCCATGTTCTGATGCCTGCGAATGCTACAGAAATTTAAAATAAAAAAAAAAAGAAAGAAAGAAAGAAAAAGAAAAAAATGTAAAAGAATAAACAAAGTGTCTGATAATTCTTAGCAGTGTGCAGGAATCATTCTGACAATAAAGACTCGTATTATACTCTCTTAGTGCCTGGGGTTTTAATTTAACACATCAATGAAAAGCCAGCATTTAAAAGGAGAAAAAAAACCCAGCAGGACTTGCTTTTATTAGTGCAATTTGTAAGAAATTAGAACATTTAATGAGAAAATCGTTAAGCATGAAAAAATGGACTGACTTAACTTGTGGAGTTCAATTTAGTTTGTTAGTTACTGGTAAAATAAATAAATAAAAGTATTGTGACCATCCTGTGTAGAGGAGAGGTGAGCCTTTTATGTATTTGAATTCAATTTTTTGTTCCATCAGTCAAGCATTGTACAGAACCATCGTACATTTCTTCCTCTATGGACACCATCGATTCAACAGATACCAAGGAGAGGGTGGGGTGCCTCTTGTTTTACAACCGTTGTCACTATAACTATTGTCCTTTAAACTAAGTTCAGGTGAGTGTTTTGCAGAACATGAAACCAGTGGCTAGGTGTATACATGCTTTAGAGTCTGGAGAAGAGTGAAAGAAGAGTAGAATACAGATTCAACAGTTCTAGAATCTTCTGTATTTCTCTGACCCCAAACTTACCCAGTCCTACGCTTCTTGGCTCTTCCCAGTGCTCTAACTCAGTGGGTCTCAACCAGGGGCCCAGTGACCCTTGGGGGGAAATGAGCAGGTTTCAGGGGGCCACCAAAATAAACCAGAGAGAAGGGCTGGCATTAGACTCTTGGGGCCCAGGGCAGAAAGCTGAAGCCTGAGCCCTGCTGCCCAGGCTGAAGCCAGGGCCTGAGCTGCCGCCACCCAGGCTTGAAGCCGAAGCAACATAGCTTCGTGGGGCCACCTGTGGGATCGGACCCCATGCTGTGGCCCCGCTTGCTGCCCCGGCTTTTAATCTACTGGCTATGCAGAAAACCAGTTGTGGTGACACGGGTGGGCTGTGGAATTTTTAATAGCATGTTGGGAGAGAGGCTCAGAAAGGAAAAGGTTGAGAACCCCTGCTCTGGCTGACCTCAGCACACCTTGGGGTTGGGGTCCACTGCTTTGATGAGATAATGCAATGGAAAATCAGTACCATGTGTTGTCATATAACAAGCTTATGTCTACTGCATGTAAGAGAGTTAGGGGAAAATCCTGTCTTGCCAGAGGGACTGGGGTATGTATCATAAGTAACAAGAGAGAATAATTTATTGGTTATTGTGTGTGGCCAGTAGTTCCCATGGTGTGCTGAGTGCTGTCCAAATAAAGAAGGCATGATGCCTGCCCTGAAGAGCTCACAGTCTAAAGATAGACAAGTAATCAGAATGAAGGGGGAAGAGAGGAGAGAAGCAACTAATATATGTCAAGTATCAGAGGGGTAGCCGTGTTAGTCTGGTTCTGTAGAAGCAGCAAAGAATCCTGTGGCACCTTATAGACTAACAGACGTTTTGCAGCATGAGCTTTCGTGGGTGAATACCCACTTCTTCAGATGCAAGTGGTGGAAATTTCCTGGGGCAGGTATATATAAGCAAGCAAGAAGCAAGCTAGAGATAACGAGGTTAGATCAATCAGGGTGGATGAGGCCCTGTTCTAGCAGTTGAGGTGTGAAAACCAAGGGAGGAGAAACTGGTTCTGTAATTGGCAAGCCATTCACAGTCTTTGTTTAGTCCTGAGCTGATGGTGTCAAATTTGCAGATGAACTGGAGCTCAGCAGTTTCTCTTTGAAGTCTGGTCCTAAAGTTTTTTTGCTGTAGGATGGCCACCTTAAGATCTGCTATTGTGTGGCCAGGGAGGTTGAAGTGTTCTCCTACAGGTTTTTGTATATTGCCATTCCTAATGTCTGATTTGTGTCCATTTATCCTTTTCCTTAGAGACTGTCCAGTTTGGCCGATGTACATAGCAGAGGGGCATTGCTGGCATATGATGGCATATATTACATTGGTGGAAGTGCAGGTGAATGAACCGGTGATGTTGTGGCTGTTCTGGTTTGGTCCTGTGATGGTGTTGCTGGTGTAGATATGTGGGCAGAGTTGGCATCGAGGTTTGTTGCATGGATATACAAAAACCTGTAGGAGAACACTTCAACCTCCCTGGCCACACAATAGCAGATCTTAAGGTGGCCATCCTACAGCAAAAAAACTTTAGGACCAGACTTCAAAGAGAAACTGCTGAGCTCCAGTTCATCTGCAAATTTGACACCATCAGCTCAGGACTAAACAAAGACTGTGAATGGCTTGCCAATTACAGAACCAGTTTCTCCTCCCTTGGTTTTCACACCTCAACTGCTAGAACAGGGCCTCATCCACCCTGATTGATCTAACCTTGTTATCTCTAGCTTGCTTCTTGCTTGCTTATATATACCTGCCCCAGGAAATTTCCACCACTTGCATCTGAAGAAGTGGGTATTCACCCACGAAAGCTCATGCTGCAAAACGTCTGTTAGTCTATAAGGTGCAACTAATATATGATTATTCTAACAAATATATATAGAAATAAGACATGTTAGTTACACTTACTACTTAAATTCTTTTTTAGCCTGACAGTATGCTTGGACTGTGGTTTCCTGAAAGCGCCTGTTAAAATATTTTATGTTGTCAGTTCTAGCAGATTTTGAGTAACTGGTTATGTAATTTGTATGTTATAATGTTATAGTGATGATGGTCTTTATTAGCTATTAATGGAAATTGTAAAAGCATTATCATTTGCTTTAGTTGTTATCCTGAGTTGCAATGGATTGGGACTTGCAAGTATGTGCATATAATGTATGCTTCAGCAGACTGAACAGCACTTATGCTAAACAAGCCTTAAAATACAACATTGCTGAGTAAGTAAGTCAAAGTAGAATGTTTTTTGTGACTTGTTATATATTGTACTTGCGTTTTAGTTTCATAGGTGTTGTAGATGAAATATGAAATGCTTCAGAATTTGAAAACTGAATAACATCTCCTCATCCATCTCTGGTATTTTGTACTTCAAAACATTGTTTATCACTGGGAATCTTATGCATTTAATAGTATTACAGAGTATAAGCTCTGGAGAAGAACTAGAAGAGCAAAACTGTACCTTGATATTTATGCAAAGGGAAATCCTTCATCTGGTCACTAGAGCTGTTGCTTAGCTGGCAGAGTTATCCTGGGTATGTCCCATTGCCCATGTCTGTAGGTAATGAATAGGCATCCTCACCATGACCTCTTTGGGGTGTATGTACACAGCAGATGAAGATGGGCAAATATTTTTCACTAACCATTAAGCAAGTAAAAGAACAAAATGTGGGAGAATACTCAGGACTTCCACTGTCTTTGTTTTTGGCATTTTACTTTTCACATTTTCCAATGTGTTTTACAACTATCTGCCTTTTGAGTCACTCAACAGCGAGGATACTATTGATACTATTACCATTACATGTCTGTCTTGCTCCTTCCCTCTCACACAATTTATGTAAATGTAGCTATATAGACACACATCTTCCCTGGTATTGTTTACACTGTGTTCCACTTTGAAGAATGATTAAGATGATTGTACTGGGGGCTAAAATGTATTCAGAAGGCCCTGGTAATAAGATATCTCTAGTAACATCCACACGTGAGAGTCTAGCAACCAGAGATTATTCTGTTGCTGCAGCTATGACATTATACCACTTACTGAAAACCTAACATTTTCATTGAAATGTCTGTCTTCCATAGATGGTTTAGGCATTATACTTAGTGAAGTAAAAAAAGCCTCTCTCAACTTTCTGATAGTAGGTGCTCCAATTCGACTGTCCACTACGGAAGCAGGGTCAGTGTAAATTCTCCTGCCTCAGCCACATTGGGATTTGTTAGAAATTTTATAGATTAAATGAAGATTATTTTCTGTAGTTTAGAGTAGGGGCTTCATTATTGGGTGAGATGAGCAGCTTGATACAACATTGATATGATTAACTGTTGTTACCAATAGATGTGCTGTAGTTACAGAAGATCAGGCTGCAGGAGAAACAGGGAAAGTACAGCCAGCTAAGGAGAAGGATTTTCTTCCTTCTGAAAACATGCATTCCCTCTTTTTGTCTTCCAGTGAGCCAGCAGCTGGTAAACCGCATTGAACAGTTTTTGGAAACTAAAGGTTTACAGTACTACATGAAGAGCATCAACTGTATTAGAGTTTTCAGAGAAGAGGCCATTAAGGTAATGAAAATATCTGAAAACTACTCTGTGTGAGATGTCAGGGCATAATGTACAGACCTACTATGTTCCTTCAGCGATTATGGCAAGCTAGCAACAGGACAAGATCAACAGAGCTAAGTCAATTATACCACATTGGAAATTTAAAAGAGATTTTGGTCCTTTGGCCTCAACAGAATAAGGACCAGATACTGCTGTGGTTTCTTAATATGAAAAGACAATACTTGTGACCTAGTGGTTGAAAAGGAGAAATGTGCTGTCCTCCAAATATCTTCTTAAACAAAACTAGTCACAAAAGGGTCTGTGCAGCTTTGTGAAATGCAGTTTCTTTTGTGATGCCCTGCACATTAGAAGCTCTGGTTCTAGTGGAGCTAGATGAATGTGCAGTGGTTTGGAATGTCTTTTTTTCTTGTTCCCCATGTTAGATGTTTTTATGATGCATTAAGATTACAGCTCTTTGGTATTAAGCTAACTTTATTTTTCTGTGTTATCTTCGTTGTCATTTTTCCAGCTGTCAGAGGTGCAATGCTTTAATGATTTCCTGCAGGCCCTGAAAGAAAAGGTGGAAGACAAAACCTTAGCTGATTTTTGGGAAATTTTGATACAAGGTATGACGACAATTGACTCTCCCTCTGCATCTCCCACACAATTTTTCTTCAAATGGTAAATTGTGTGAGAGGAATCTACATGTTAGCAGCTAGAAATGAACGCAGACCAGCATTTCTAGTGTAGAGAGTTGTTGCATACCATGTAAAACTTGTCTTTCACTACTATATAGCTTTGTTTTGCACTGGTTTCATATAAACAGTATTTCAAAATGCTGTACCAAGTTAAATTCAGTTACAATGGTAAATTGATAGCACAGTGAGAGAGAAATTAAATGGTATAGGGCAAGGAAGAGACAATATTTCAGGTGCATTTTAAAATAAATGGAGAGCTGATGCACTGGAGAGAGAGAGAGGAAGGCTCTCCCAGATGGCAGAAGCTGCAAAGAAGACTCATACACAAAGTGATCAGTGACATATTTCAGTGATGTAAAAGTGACCTTCAGGAAGGAATACATAGTAACACGACACACTGATGATTAAACTGAGGAGGAAGGCAGCATACTTCTAAAAGATTTGGATGGATTAGGAGCACTAGGCAAATAAGTGAGGATTTTTATGAGCATAAAAAACCTGATGCTCTACAAATTCTTCCCTTTACTTGGCACGAGTGCTTATGAAAATATACTTTAAATGCACAGTAGCCTCTTTTCATTGTACATATGGTAATATATAATTTGTTTTTGCATAGCACCTTTCAGATAGAAGGACTCCAAACTACATATAGAGGTGACTTCACCCATTGCTGAAATTCAGCCATTGCTAGGATAGAACATAGCAGTTGTTCAGCAGTGCACAGCAACAGCTTAGGACATCACACGGAGAATATCATACCCAGTTGAAACTGGGGAGGGAGTGGGGGAGGAAACAGGCTTGGGGAAGTCTAATTAGCCACATAATAAACCTTTGAAAATACTGGGATTTGGACCAACCAAAGTCATGCTGGTATGTTCTGTTGTAATAATTTACAGATGGTACAAACCAGAATTTCCAACAAGATGAACAATTTCTGGAGGAAGAAGAATTTACAAATACAAGCTGCACTATCAGTGATTTGCATATAGGGAATGACTGTTTCACTTTGCTTAGGGGAAGATAAAGTGTTTTATGCATAATCTGTCTAAACATTGGTTTGTGTGGCAGAAGTAAACTTCTCTTGGATGATTAGAAGTTAGAGGGTCTACTGTATGTTGTCTGAAGTGTAATTTTCCCTAGATTTCATATTTGATCTATGATTTCAGTGTCTCAATAATTTATCATAATATATTCAGTTACTTAAATGGATGCCTCCAGTAAAGTATGAATATGCATTAATTGTACTTTTATATCACGATAGTTGACTCACTTGTGAAAACTACCATGTCTTTTTAATTTGAGAAGTAGTTTTATTTTTGTCAGTGATGACACATTTAGAAATTTGAATTTGAAACACTTTCCATTTGGAACATTGAGTGGTTTTCAGGTAAAGCTTTATAATGATATTTTGATATGATTTGATTTTCCTCAGATGGAATTTCTTTGATCACCAAAGATGAAGCAGAAGGTAGTTCAGTGACTAGTGACGAAGCCAAAAAGGTATTGCTTTTACACTCTTACTTATCTATATAAAGCCTTTGGTATTCCAGAGAAGGCATTTTCTTATATGGATGAACCTTTAAGTGAATGAAATAGGGCCTGAATGAACGGAGAATGGAGTCCTTGGACCATAGAAGTTATGGGGCCTCAACTCGGGGACATTTCTCCCTTAATGCACACCATATTATATTGTTTCAGACTGCCTGCAGACAGGGCATGTTATTGTCTAGACATATTTTCCAGAGAAACCACTTCAGGAACTCAGGTTAGTGAAGTGGCATCAGGCTGTCAGTATGCACAGAACTACTGTTGGCTCCTGCTCTTCATTAGAAATGTAATCTAGTTATTAGAGCATGCGTGTGGAAATCAGGAACTCCTGAGATTTAATCCCAGCTCTGACACTGACTTCTGTGGCCTTGACCAAGTCACAACCTTCGTGCCTCAGTTTCCCCTTTTGTAAACATTGCACTATAGCGCACTGGAAACAAAAGGTGTTAAATGTTTGCCGGTATTCCTTATGCATAACAATATTGGCAGCCATGAGGGTGCAAAGCACTGCAGTTAGCATAAGGGACAGAATGGGGCATGCAGGGCAGACTGTTCCAGTGAAGGCAGAAAGATTGAAGGGAAAGTAGATACAGTGGTGGCTGAATCAAGAACTATTTTTGTATTTGTCTTCAAGAAGATGAACTTAAATCCTTATACCCAGCTGGCAGCCATGGTTTAAAGATAGCTTAAGAGGGAGAGGGCTTTTGTGTATAGATTCTACTGTTGAAACCCCTAAACATTTCAGCTGGAACGGTGCTTTCCAGCTGAAAACGAACTGCTTGGAACTGCTCAAGCATCATACTATTAACCAGCAGGGCTTGGTGTAGATTCTTCATGTCTAGCGAATAGATATGAGGCTGTACTCTGGAGACCATTGTCCCTTTTCACGTGAAGCAGCCTCAGAGACATATGTGCACCTTAAGATGACCTTGGCAAGTTCACATCTCGCTTAACATGAGGAAAAACACAGAAAAGTTGATAGAAAGGGGGTCAATGAAATGCTGTGGTACTATAAGGAAATAGGAAAATCCAACACACTGAAGCTAACACATGTACAGATTAGAGTTGTCAGAGCTGTCAAGAAATTGGTTCAGCCAGGAAGGGTCCATGACCTGTTTCTGGTCATACATAACTATGCAAACTATATTTCTCTTCCCAGCAGTAGGTACCAAGAGAGGTGGCATTTAGTTATTAGTTTTATTAGTTTCTTAAATGTTTCACTCCGAAGGAACTTCATTGTCTGGAACAAAACCAACCCTAGTGTCCATAATATATACTACATGAAGTTACCTTTCAGTGCTTAAAGCCCTCTCTATGCTAACAAAGAAAGCACAACAAACCAACCATTGGCTGAAAAACTGAGCTTGCAATGGCTATACAATACATCCATTCACACACAACACAGATGCAAAGCCTGGTAATAGGTCTTTGCTTATGGCTTCCCATCTAAACTAGGGAGAAACCTGTGTAGACTAAACTCAGATCTGGCTGACCTGGTACATTGCAATTTACCATTATCCTACAGTCAGACCTCACAGGTACACTGCATTTTGTAGTACATTCTGCCTTGTAAACAATTTGGGCTCCTTGTCTCACTGCACCACTAAGTGAAACAATATTCTGGAGGAGCAAGAAAGAGGGCTTCTCCCATCAAAATAATCTATTGGACTATGGCTAATAGACCGTGAGTTCAGGTCTCACATCTCCTACTCACTGGTGCATTTCAACCTTTCTAATAAGCCTCATATCCCTACCATAGAAGGCAGGCAATTATCATTAATTTCCCCTAATTTTTTAAGATAAGTTAACTGAGATGTTGCACAATTCTGGCATAGCTAGAAGTAGAACAGAGTTATATAGTATGGCAGACCCAAGTCCCAGCCATACTGTATTTCATAATATAATAATATATAGAGATATACCTATCTCATAGAACTGGAAGGGACCCCAAAAGGTCTTTGAGTCCTGCCCCCTGCCTTCACTAGCAGGACCAAGTACTGATTTTTTGCCCGATTCCTTAGTGGCCCCCTCAAGGATTGAACTCACAACCCTGGGTTTAGCAGGCCAATGCTCAAATCACTGAGTTAGCCCCCCCATTTCAGAATGAATGTGCCAAATCTATTTGCTTGGCTATTTTGTCTGTAACCACTACTGATCACTAGACGACACTCCCTTCCCAAACCAGGAGGAGACTCCTGATTCCCAACATTTTATTGTTCCCCAGATCCAAAGCATCCTATGCAAGGCCCTTTTCCTTAAATCCCCACCTGTAACAAATTGCAAAAACAGTCCATTTGATTCACACACTGAGAAAATATCCTTTGAAATAGATTTTATAGTTAAAATCCACTAGTGTCAGTTATGTCACAACAGGCAACAAAATACAGGTGTTCCATGTTTCAGTAATTTGCCACACATTTTGATTGCTTAAGCAGCAAAGAGTCTTGTGGCACCTTATAGACTAACAGACGTTTTGGAATATGAGCTTTCGTGGGTGAATACCCACTTCGTCGGATGCATGTGACATGCATCCGACGAAGTGGGTATTCACCCACGAAAGCTCATGCTCCAAAACGTCTGTTAGTCTATAAGGTGCCACAAGACTCTTTGCTGCTTTTACAGATCTAGACTAACACGGCTACCCCTCTGATTTTGATTGCTTGTGTCTCGCAGTGGTAAGTTTGAAGGTTGAGAGTAATGCTACCAAGGCAGTGCCTTGTTATAGGCAAGAACACAAAAACCTCTGCTCGGGAGTACTCAATACTATGTGAGTAGCTTCAGAAGTCCCAGAATTCATTAGTACAGCATCAGATATAAGGCACATGCTGTATATGAATGCTGCATGAGGGAGAAAATTAGAGTAGGAGGCTATTCAATACAGTGGCAGCACCTTTGGGGTTCGTTTTCTTTTAGATAAACTATATTGCTCTAGTGTATTTCCTTACTTTCCTTCATTGAGAAAAATGGTCTCATTGTCTAGTCTTTCCTGTAATGATGCAGATGGGAAGTTACTCTTTTTAGAGCATAGAGATGATAGGTTAATAGATCAGACTTGCCAAGTGCCAAGTGCTTTTTCTGGTTGCTTTGGGAAAGATAATGGATTTCAGCACAACTATTTTATATAATTTGCTTCAGCATAAATGCAGAACAGATCTTGTCAGAAGAAATCAATTGCAGATGTTTAGTACTTGATGAAAACTTAAAGCTTCAGTTTATTGCTAAGCAAATCTTCATCTCAGATTTCCTTAGATTGTAAAGTGTTATTTATACCTAATTTAGAGTAAAATGTTAATTCTGAGGACTCTGAACAAATGTGTTATTTTCACAGATCCTGGCTGATGTCAATTAACTATGTAAAATGGGATTTGCGCTGGTGAAAAAACCCTTTCCAAGCTGACAGTATCATTAACTTTAGTTTGATTATATGTGTTCTATGCTACCAGACTCAAACCAGTAGAAAAAGGTGCATCAATGCATAGTGTATTGGCACTGTGCAGTCCTTCCAGCTCTGTAACTTTTTCCTATTTGTGTTGCCTCAGTTACAAAGACAATAAGATGAGTTGAGCAATGTATGTTAAATGTGTTAGGATACAGAATAAAGTTTCTATGCAGTTCTCGGCATCTGCTATTCAAATGTAAAAAAGATCTGATGTTTGGATAGTGAGACAAGTATGGCGGATATTGTATACAAAAATGATAAAAAGTGACATCAAATTTCTTACTTATTCTGGTGGATGTGATACGGGGTGCTTTCCCTCTAAATTAACTTTCTGTATACATTGAAACTGGGAGAGTGAGTCAGAGGAAGAGACCTAAAAAAAATTGCGACCAGCAGATATGCCTCTGGGGGGTGTGTTTTTCCACTCTCCTTGGGGATTTAGAATTAGAGGGTTCAGAGAATGAGGGACTAGATTACTTCCTGGGATGGCAGCAGAGTTCAGCAGATATTAGAAGGCCAGGGTAACTGCTGAAGTGCCTTTTTCCTCCCCTTTCAAGAGCTGTGATTTACATTATTGATGGAACATTTTTGTTTCTTCTGAAGGTATGTCTACCCTGCGGAGAGTTTATCAGCATAGTTGCGTTGCCATAGTTACGCCAGCAGAACCCTGTAGTGTAGACACAGCAGGGAAGGGGTTTACCTGTTGGTGTAGAAACTGCCCCCCCAATGCAAGGGTAGCTTGTTGGGGTTAGGTCAACATAGTTGTTGGTCAGGGATGTTTTTTCCTGATTGATGTGAAAAAACCATATGGGGCACATGACTTATGAGGAGAGGCTGAGGGAACCTTATTTAGTCTGCAGAAGAGAAGAGTGAAGGGGGGGATTTGATAGCAGCCTTCAACTACCTGAAAGGGGGGTTTCAAAGAGGATGGTGCTCGGCTGTTCTCAGTGGTGGCAGATGACAGAACAAGGAGCAATTGAATCAAAGAATATCATTGGAAGGGACCCTTCCAACCATGATATTGGAGGTCATCTAGTCAAACCCCCTGCTCAAAGCTCAATGCTCTCAAGTTGCAGTAGGGGAGGTCTAGGCTGGATATTAGGAAACACTATTTCACTAGGAGGGTGGTGGTGCACTGGAATGGGTTCCCTAGGGAGGTGGTGGAATCTCCTTCCTTAGAGGTTTTTAAGGTCAGGCTTGACAAAGCCCTAGCTGGGATGATTTAGTTGGGGTTGGCCCTGCTTTGAGCAGAGGGCTGGACTAGATACCTCCTGAGATCCCTTCCAACCCTGATATTCTATGATTCGGTGTAGGTATGTCCACCTAGCTTTTAAGTGTAGGCCAGGCTGTCTTAACAGTGATGGATAATGCTCAGTTTGTATAAAAAAGGGGCATTCTACCTCCTCCTCCTATTTTAACTCTCTGATTTGTATCTATTTATTGTTACCCTTATTTACACATCTGATAATGCAGATGAAGGGAGAATGGACATATTTAGCACCATTAATCCCCCACTGTATCTATCTCACCTTCCTACTTACATGATCCCCCTTATTGTAGTATCTGAAGTCCTCAGATAATCAGAGATCTGCTTCAGAAGCCAGCTGTGTTTGTGTAATGAAAACCAGTTAAAAATTTAAACAGCTATTTACAACCCTACTGTTTTAATTCTTTTCAGACAAAAATTTTCCTTTTGCTTCTCATCTAGAGCCGCTGCTGCAGCACCCTTAAATTCCAGAAGACTATGCTGGAAAAAGACCTGTGATATTAGATGGTTTAGTCTATCCCCATTGCCACTTTCTCATCTAGGGCAGGGTAGTTCCCAGCTACATATTCTCAAGTGTTATGTACAGTCTTCTTTTAAGTGACCCAGCTGTGGGGAAAGGGGATTTCCACTTTTTCCATTGGGATAATTGCTAAAATAATATTAACTAATAGTAAGTTCTTAAGACTGTGGCACACAATTCACATAAGTCATGCTCTGTTTTTGTGTTTTCTTTGCTGTTATTGCTGATCACTTCTAGCCCTTATAAAGTAATGGAACAAATAGTAAGAAAGAGAAATAACTTAGATATATAGAGCTAGTTATCTTTACCCTTTTTTATGATATGCTACACTAAGTGGAGGGCATCCAGTGAGTTGCACTGGCTAATGAGAGAGAATGTTTGGGCACATTCATTATGTAAAAATCTATTTGATAAAGAATATCAGTCTAATCACCTACATGTTTGAGGTTTTGTGGATCCAGGTCATTAATTGAGTTTAGTGGAACCAGGATTTGGTCCGTAGATTTTATTTTTATTTAGCAAAAATTTCTAATCTGGAGACTTTCATATGTGTAAATTATGAAGGGGGAAAGTAACTTTTTTGGCTGTTTTTAAGCATTCATAGCTGCAAACATCATTGGTCTGTAGATGTGCGGACTCACCCCTGTGGCCCCTCCTGCTGGTCTTTCAGGGAATTAGCTTGATTCAACCCCGGAGCGCCCTCTGCAGGCTGGTGATCCTCCTGTCCTCTGGCCCCGTGTCCCTCCCTGGACCCGGTGCCCTTTTACATGGGGTGCTGCCCCCTGGCAGTAACCCCTTTTTCTCAGGGTCTCCCCTCCCCGGGAAACCCCCACCCTGTATCCCCACCTCTCCTCAGTATACGGCTACTGCCAGTCATCATCTAGCCCCATGCCCTGGGGCAGACTGCAGTATCAGCCACCCATCACTGGCAAGGAGGGTTTGGACCTGCTGCCTTGGCCTACCTCTGGGCTGCCCTCTGCAACCCCTGGTACCTGTTAGCCCAATGCTAGGCCGCAGCCTGGGGCTTTCCAGGCTGGAGCTCCCCAGCTCCTCTGCCTTTCCCCAGCCCTGCTTCACTCAGGTACCTTGTCTCTAGCTCCCAGCAGCCAGGCCCTTCTCCCTCTATAGACAGAAAGAGACTCCTGCTTTTAGCTTCCCTGGCCGCCTTATAAGGCCCTGTTGCTCAGTTTGGGGATTGGCCCCAGCTGCAGCCACTTCCCCCGATCAGCCAGGGTTTTACCTTGCCCAGCCCCAGCCCTGTGCAGGGCTTTTCCAACCCCTCCAGGGCCGGAGCGGGTGCTCACCACGCTACATGGTCAAAAAATTTTCTTAACTCCCTGTATAGCTGCACCCCTCACCCTTAGTTCTGAGGAAATTTTCTAAGACTTGACTTTAAAGTGCTACAGGTTGGTGATGAGGATGGAAACGCAAACAAAACCTCAGTAGTAATTATTGGAGCCTTTCTATATGGAATTCTCAGCTCATGTGGTTTTTTTGTTTGTTTTCTTTTGATTTTTAACACCTCTCAAAACACTTTCCATTCATTTAATGGAAAGTTGCTGACTTTTGTCTCCAGAACGCAAATGATTTTTTTCCCCCCCCAGTTCTTGGCCCCCAAAGAAAAACCAGCTGAAGCTCCATCAGTGGCTGGTGAAGGTGGTGACGTGGATGATTTAGTAAGTATCGTGAAGACATGATATGGCTTTATGATTAAAGTAGTTGGATTGTTTCAGTGAAAGGGAGAAGCTTTTAAAAGCAACAGGGGTGAGGACTTGCCATTGACTTATGCCCTAGAAAGCACCTAAAGAATTAAGGCACAAAGGAACCCCCATGAAATACTTAGTTGCTATTGTAAATGTAACCAGAAACGTAGTTTCATAATGGCAGGCACTGGGCTGTGTTGTTACACTTTTGCGCTGTTTACATAGATTAATCCTCTCCTTTCCAGTGTTTGGTTTTTTTTTTTATAAAAAGTGCCAATCAGGCTACTCGTTTGATACATTAAATTATAACAATTTGCTAACAACGCTTCGGAAAGCCTGAGCTGCAGATCAGCTATTTGTGTGGGTTGAAAAATAAAAACCATTAAGAAAAACATATTTTAATCTGCTCAATTAACCTAGTACAGACAGGCTTGTGGAAATTCAAGCATTTAATGGGTTTATTATGTATAAACAATTTAGCCTCTTTTTTTTTTCTTTTTCATGCTGAGTCATTACAAATGAAACATATCTGCAAGGCTTCAGCCAGTAATCCATCCAGTCTTAGAACTTTCATGGCTGGAAGCTTTCTTCATTTGTGCTGTGCAGAGTAGCTTAAAAAATCTATAAATTACGTTTGTGACTTTGGGGTAATACAGTTTTGGCTGATTCTCTGCTCAGTCATGAAGACGTATAGAGTACAAGTATTCTACAGACCTTTCATATTTTGTCATAAAGTGTATATCCAAGTTCGTTAGGACATACATACTTCGTTTTCTGATTGCCATCCCTACCCAACCGGTGAGAGCAATAACTTGAAGCCAGTGCCTCTTATTCCAAATTTATCATTTTCTTTTGCAGCTGGACATGATGTAAGTGGCTGGACAATATCTGAGGACTTCTGAAGAACTCTGTTGCAGGGGGCATAAAATAGCCATTGAAGAGAAGATAGATCATCCATTCTTCTGTTGGTAGAAGTTTCTTGAGAGAGAACAGCAGTTTCAAAGGCACTTCTATTTGGTATAAACCTCAGAGCTGAATCAACTGCAGTTAGTACAAGACTTAATGTAGATTATTTCAATCTTCTGTACATTTTTCTGTAGTAAATCTTTTTTCTAAAAAGAAGTTGTTTCACACTCAATATTGTAATGTTGCTATATTTCAGATTCCAGCTAAACACCACTAATTTTAGTGAGGCCCAGTGTTAGTGTCTTACATCATCGGTGTATTGTTTGGAGAGAATGAAGTATGGAGGTCGGTGTGAGATCTCAAGATAATATAGAGGAACTTTTAGTATGAGTAAATCAGTAGCTTCCTAATTCTAAAGGAAGAAAGACATTACTTTTCATGGTCTCTGTCAAATCAGGAAAGGGAGAACAAGTAGGTATTTTGGGCTAAAAAGAGTAACTTAAAAAATGTCCAGTCCACGGATTCATAATGTATTCACTCAAAATATAAAACTGAATCTACAGTACAGCAAAACATTTCCATCATGTTGATTTGTCACAGTATATCCAAATCAGTGATTATTCTCTTGTTTTTCTTGTTTGGATCCTCTCCAGCACGAGACAGTAACAGCGTTGTTTAGAAGTCATCTTTCATTTTACTCTTCAGTCTCTTCCCTTTTCAGTGGGTACCATCACCATTGACCTGTTATGTTCTCTCTTGTTCTGATGTACTTGATGGCGTCATTCTCTGCTTGATGCACCTTCAGGTCCTCCACAGACTTTAACTGCTGCATTTATTTTAGCTATCTCAATGTTAACACAATGAATGAGTCAGTTGTTCCTCTCTTGTGCATTGTAGCTAATTGCTAACAAGCTGCAAAGGAATCTTTTAAAGTTTAAAAAATTAAAAGTACTCAGCACAGATGATTATGGTTCTTCAAAAGACATATTGATACGCACAGTGCTTGCCACAAGCAACCAGAAGAAAGTAAGTGGTTCAGTTAGGATTCAGAAGATACCTGAATTCTGCTTGGAACCAGTTACTTGGTTATGATGTCCTATGATAGACTTATACTGCAAACATTTTTTCTGGGATTAGTTTAACGCCTTATTCCTCGTTAAAACTGGGTCATCTCATTATTGTTAACATAAGCATACTATATGGAAGGGAGCTGAGACGACAGTAATCTCTAAGACCTGGGCTGTGCTTAAAATGAGCTTTGGTTTGGAATGTCTGCCTTTCTTATAGAGTGATTCCAGGTTCAGGTAACACAAGTGTCTCCTCTCCCTTCCTGGCCATGCAGGAATAGTCTCATTGCCCCACGTTTGGGTCATACGTGGAAGATGGCCACCCACACTGAGTTCAGAATGAGTTCTGTGAACATTCTTTGGAGTTGGTTCCCCTGGGGCTGATTGGCAGCAAACAGACTGTTGTTCAAATCACCAGAGCCTTAGTGTCCCCCAGAATATTTTTTCATAATTTTAAATAATATAGATCTGGCTACAAATCCATTCTCTTGAGTGTCTTTTGATGTCAAATTTCCATGTTGTCACTGGCCGGTTTTTCGTTTTCTTATTTAAAAAAATTGGTTAATACAATATTTCAAGGGCTTTTTTTTTTCAACCCATTTTGGCAGTCTTTGGAGCCATATTGGCTAAAATCAGTTCATGATAGACTGTTTCCTACCTTTTTGGAAGAGATATAAATGAATGTTGGGATGGCCCCTTAAGACTGGAGGTTGTCCAATAAAGGTGGTTTCTTATACAGTTTTCATTGTAAACAAAGCTAGCTCTGAACATGAAAAGCCCTGTATAAAGATCAAGTGTGATTCCGTTGTCTGTGTTTTGCAAACATAAATACCCACGACACCCCCATGAGGTAGGTATCCCTGTTTTACAGAGATATTTAAGGGTCTTGGCCGGGCCCACAGGGGGATTTAGAAGTAATTCTGTGAGCCAGGATTAAAAACAAACAGTGAACGTACATAAGTCAATATGATGGTATCCTGCAGGATATCCTGTTGTTTACACAGTACATTTATACTCAGAGTTGCTAGATCTGAAGAAGGTGAACAAGGATTTAAAGGATTTAAGGAAGGCATTAAATGAAACAAAATGGACTCCTAAGAAGTACCTGAGACTCTTTCGTTCATTCTAACCCTCCCATCATTACAATTGTAATAGTTCAAGATTGAAGTTTGAAATGGTCTGTTGTAAATAGGATGAAATTCAATAAGGGCAAATGCAAAATATTCCTCTTAGGAAGGAACAATCAGTTGCACACATACAGAATGGGAAATGACTGCCTAGGAAGGAGTACTGCAGAAAAGGATCTGGTGGTCATAGTGGATCACAAGCTAAATATAAGTGAACAGTATAACACTGTTGCAAAAAAAGTAAACATCGTTTTGTGATGTATTAGGAGGAGTATTGTAAGCAAAACACGAGAAGTCATTCTTCCACTCTACTCTGCACTGATTAGGCCTCAGCTGGAGTATTGTGTCCAGTTCTGGGTGCCACATTTCAGGAAAGATGTGGACAAATTGGAGAACGTCCAGAGAAGAGCAACAAAAATGATGAAAGGTCTAGAAAACATAACCTATGAGGGAAGATTGAAAGAATTTGGTTTGTTTAGTCTGGAGAAGACAAGAGTGAGGGGGAACATGATAACAGTTTTCAAGTACAGTAGACCCCCAGAGTTATGAACCCCTCAGGAGTGGAGGTTTTTCATAACTCTGAAATATTCATAACTTTGATCTGAACGTTATGGTTCTTTCAAATGTTTATAACTGAACATTGACTTAATACAGCTTTGAAACTTTAGTATGTATAAGAAAAATGCTGCTTTTAGCCATCTTCATTTAAATGAAACAAGCACAGAAGTAGTTTCCTTACCTTGTCAAATCTTTATTTTTAAACTTTCCCTTTATTTTTTTAATAGTTCACAGAGTACTGTGCATTTTTGTCTCTGCTGCTGCCTGATTGTGTACTTCTGGTTCCAAATGAGGTGTGTGGTTGACTGGTCAGTTTGTAACTCTGGTGTTTGCAACTCTGAGGTTCTACTGTACATAAAAGGTTGTTATAAGGAGGAAGGAGAAAAATTGTTCATTTTAACCTCTGAGGATAGGACAAGAAGCAATGGGCTAAAATTGCAGCAAGGGCGGTTTAGGTTGGACATTAGGAAAAACTTTGTAACTGTCAGGGTGGTTCAGCACTGGAATAAATTGCCTAGGGAGGTTGTGGAATCTTCATCATTGGAAATTTTTAAGAGCAGGTTAGACAAACACCTGTCAGGGATGGTCTAGATAATTCTTAGTCCCTCCATAGAAGACATATCATAGAGTCATACTACTGCAAAGCTCTTCTGCTAATAATATGGGAAGAACTAACTTTTTTCTGTCTCTGCGTGTTGAAATCTTCCTGATCATGGAGCAGAATACTAAATTTTACCACTTTTCTCTTGGTGCTGGAGATCCCATTACTGTTCCAAACAAGTCAATGGGAATACTACGTTCGCTGCAGTGACTTTTGTAGGGACGTACACCTTTGGTATGGGATGAAGTGGTATAAAACTTGTAGAGATGGGGAGATTACCAGCATTTTATATAAGTGCCTGGAGTTTCTACTTAAGATTATCACCTTTTGGGGCAAGAACTTTTTTTTTCTGTATTTGTACAGTGCCTAGCGCAATGGGGTTTTGGTCTATGACTGGTACTCCTAGGTGCTGCTGTGGCACAAATAACGTATGGGAGGGGAGAAATTCTCTTCTGCTGTCAGCCGGTCATAATCCTGAAGCATGAAGATTGCTAGCTATTGTATATTTTGTTATAAGCACATTAACCTAGCTAGCATAACTGCAGATGTACTAAGTGGCTGATCTTCTTCAGCTAAAATAAGCAGTTATTCATACCCGTTAGTTTATTCCAGAAGAAAACTCATTTTTTCACTGAGGTCTTGGCCTCTATACC
The DNA here is from genome assembly GCF_020497125.1 of Mauremys mutica. Lineage (NCBI taxonomy): Eukaryota > Metazoa > Chordata > Testudines > Geoemydidae > Mauremys > Mauremys mutica. Next base: position 4,830,653 of record NC_059081.1, on the reverse strand, counting down.
CCTTCCCTCCAATCTTCATTCTGCTCCCATTTCTCTCACTTGTACTGCAGCACAGTGCAGACAGACGCTGGAATGACGTATATCCGTAGTGGTGGGAACACATGCCATGAAAAGCACCCCTATGCCCCCAGATCCCATCCCAAATTCTTTGATGAACAAATCACCAAGAAAAGTTAAAGTGCCTTCATTGGAAGGATGACCATAAGCAAGTATGGCATTGACTGCTGCAGAAGAGCATAGTGGGCTTTATAGGTTGTGCGGAATATGTACATAGCATTTTAGAGCACTGTTTAGTAGGCAGAGTGGTGCCATGAAGCATGCCTGCCAGCCAGCCTTGGGAAGAGCATGTTAAAGTTGTAGGCAGTTTGAGTGATTTTGGGCTTTTAGTTATCAAAGCTGAAAGCTTCAGCAGCCTAGGTTGCCTCATGCTAAAGAAAACTACCTTGGCTTTTCTAGTTCTTTCATGCAACAACAACAAAAACGAAGAGCAACTACATTAAATATGAAGCAAAATTGAAATCAAAACTGGAGAGGAAAAACATTAGGCTGAAAGATTGTACATCCTAACAGAAGCTAGAGTTCTCAAAACCTGAAATGCTGGATGTTAAAATTAGCTTTTGAGCATGTTCTGGTTTAATCCTGTATGTTTGAGTGGTTATATTTTTCTATGCGGCAAATTCTGATGGGTTTTGTGGTTGTTACAGTTTTGAAATACTATTTGCAGTTATGAAAATAAAAGATTAGGCAGGTATTGGAAAATATCTTCATTCAGATGGTTTTCTCAGGCCAAGTGAATTCTTAAACACCTTTCATCACAGAAGTACATTCTGTGAACAAATGGCTCCTCCTTCATCCGTCAGACCTGCTCCCTGTGCATATTCACAGTTATATCTGTTCACTTGAGTCACTATGGTAAGTTTTATTGTTTTTTACCCCTGCTAGTCCTGCTGAGCCAACACAGCTAAAAGAGGTTGGAACAGAACATACAGTTCTCTTGATACACAAGAGGGAATAGAATCTAGTCCAATCCCAGTTGCCAAACACGTGCTGAAATCATACTTTGATGACATTGTGGTTGCCCAGGTACCACTGAGAGCTTCATTTGGCCTGTAGAACCTTTATTATTTTTATAATGCACAAGAAAGAAAGGAACCCAGCTCATCGACTGCCACTACAGCATACCAGTTCTTCACCATGATGGACTGGGGCAGTGGGGAGTCCTGGGCGAGAGGTGGAGCACTGTCTTCTGCTCAAGGAGGGCTGCCAGCCAGTCTCCTCCCCATAAAGCAGCAATGCTGCTGTAGTCAGTTAGCATCCTCTAGCCCAGATTTTTCCACATGTCCTATTGATTAAGTCCTTGCACTCCTGGAGGCTATGCAGACGAGCCATCTCCTGCAGCTCTCTTGCCTGCCTTCAGCTCTCCTGCCTGCCTCTCCACCAACAGGCAACTGTCACACTAGGTGATTCCCCCTGCCTGGCTTTCATCGGCAGGGACATGCAGGCAGCAATCCCAGCAAGTCAAGACCAGGTCCAGAGTCAGGACACCTGTTTGGCAGGGGGACCCCAGGGGTGCAGGCAGACGAAGAATTAGCAGTAGTGCTTGTGACATGCCATTTTCCTTCCATTGTGAGTTCTTCCTTTTCAAGCACCTCCTGTAGTAGAGAGAGAAGGAGCCTGGAACACGGCCTGGTGCAAGATTTGAGGCCTGAACCAAAGGCTGTGAACCAGAGTAGACCTGGCCTTGGCAAAATAACAAACAACTAGATATGTAAATACATTTCAGAAGGCTAGTACAGATACACCCCAGTCTAGTACAAGATAAGATGGTTTGACAGAACAATGAATAGGGATGTGTCAGAGATATCAGGAACAAGGGGAGGTAGCAAACATGTCATGAAACACACGGTGGTACGTAAGTTGTTTATCCCAGTAGTTTGTCTCAGTCAATAAATGACGGAGTACCTCGCCTTAATCCTCTGTGCGGCCGAGGGGACAGCAGAAATTCCTGCTCCTAACTAAGCCATTCCTTGCCACTCGTGTTAGTGTACCTGTAGCTCCTATGGGATGATAGTACTGTGCCTTGAGGGCAATAAACTTGGCCAAGTGCCTTTGTCTCCAAACCGTGCCTGTGGTATTTATCACTAACATCGGGGTCTGCTGAATTAGCAGGTTGCATTATCTGCTGTTAGTACTGATAACACTGGAGCTCCAAGGACAGAAGCACTGAGCAGCCTGAACAGCGTTAGCAAGACAGCAACATTCCAACCTTTGACACTTAACAACACTTGCAAGTTAAGGAAAAGAAAAAACACATCCCCTCCCCCTCCCTGCAAAACACGCAACCCAACCTTCCTGCCTTCCTCTGCTGAGGAACTCAGTTGATAATTCCCTTAGTCTCCCAGCTGCCTTCATCTCACCAACCACACGTCTAACCAGCCACTGGGAGCCTTGCATGCTTTTGAAAGCCTGGACCCCACACACAGCTGGAAAGGACAACCCAACCCTTCTCACTCAGCCACGTCTAATCACTGGCTTATCCAATCAAAAACGATGCTGCTCACACTTCAAAGAGCCCTGCTAGAAAATCGGCGCTAACTCAACCTAGTCCAGACAGCAACTAAGCTTCATTCCAAAACATAGCATCCTGCAATGAGCCCAGAGTCCTACCTAACACAAAGGCAAATTCCCAGCAGACACTCACCAGGTGGCTAACTGAAAGTCAATGCAGTTGCACTAGGGATGAATTTGGGCCCGTCTTTACCTAAAAACCTACATAGAAGGCATGCCAGCTTCTACATGGTAGTATGAGGGTGCAGCTCAGGTGTAGAGGGAAATACACTATGTCAATAGCAAGATGTCAGGAGCAACTGTCCACATCTCTGGAGATGCACATTAGCTTTCTCCCAGCTCTCTTTCCATGCTAACATCCCAGGCTCTGGTAAGTGACTATCTTAATATTAGATCTGGATGGATTTTATAAAGGTGCCCAGCTCTGAGAAATCCATCCTTTTGGTATTCACCGCCTACCTTCTATCCTGTAAATATTGGAGACAGCATGGTCGAACGGGTGGGACATTAGACTAAGAGTCAGGAGTAGGGCAAGTCATTTGACTAATGCTCCTAAGTGCTCCAGTAATACAAATAATAAGTATTAATTCACCTCTCTGAGCTTCAGTTTTCCCATCTGTCGAACAGGGACAGTAATACTTACCGCCTTTTATAAACACTGAGATTAAGGATTAAAAGCTACATATCATTGAGCCAGTAGAATTTCACAAAACCTTTTAACTGCAATAAATTACAAACATGATTTCCAAATTCTGGTAAGCTCTGAGCACACAAGAGGCCTCTGGAATACAAAAAGTTTACAAGCTTTCATTAGTTTTACCTTTTGGCTTGGGGCGCTTTTGTTTTCCTCCTTGGGGAGTTTAACAAAATACATAGTTCAGAGCACAGAAAAATACATGTTCAATCATTTAATTTTTTTGGGGGGGAGATATAATTCTTAGGTCCCCTCTTTGTGTCAATGCAGTTAGCGCTCCCTGTTTTCACAGCAGAATGTTGCATTCCTCCTTTTAACTTGCTGATTCCGCTGCAGCTTTCCGCATCTAAAATTAGTTTGTGTGCCAAGTCAAAGGATTTTTCTTGTTTACCCTCCCCCCCAATCCTCCCCTTTCACTTTCTTCTTATTACCAGCTATTATTTCCATCAAATAACTGTCATTTCTCTCTCCTCTGAGAGGGAGTGGATGCTGCAGCTTTCAAGACGTCTCAGAGAATAAGCAGAAATTTCTCCAGCGTGGAGCATAACAAGAAAACGTTTTCTATCGGATGGTGTCTATGGCCAGGAATAAAGAGATCCCAAATCTTTGGGAAGGCGACTGTGCTGCATTCTTCAAGCCCTAGCCAAGTAATATTTTTGCTTGCAGCATATGGATCAGAAATATCTCAGGTAACGTCTGACAAAGTTGAGCTCTCACCAGTTTAATAAAAACATGTAGCCAAATGATCAGTGTTAGCTTCTAATAGGGTGAAATGTATCCCTGGCGCAGAGGACCAGCATAAGCCCTCTGCCTCACCTAAGCTTTGTGGCGGTGGGCAAAGCAGCAAGACCGGGGCAGCCGACCCGTGGACAAAAAAAGGGTCTTTCAACTGGCCCGTTTGGCCAGCATGGAAGGCCATGAGATGGGTGGGTTAGGGAAAGGCCAAATGATTCACGTAGTGGACCCAACACCCCAGGCCAAAGGGATTTAGAGGGATTTCATCTCTTCTGCACTCCCAAACATTCAGACTGATGGGAGAGGAGCAGTTTCACCATTAAGGGGTAAGAGATTGCACAGCACAGGTAAGATAAAGAATAACACAGTCATATTGTCAGCAGTTTGGGATATAATTCCTTCATCCTGGAGGCCTCCAGTATTGTGTGTGTCCTTTTAAAGGGTGTCCCCAATGCTAGTTGTTTGTTTGTACAATGGGACCCTGAGCCCTGGTCTGGATTTTTAGGAACTATAACTGCAATAGAAATAAGAAGAATTTGGCGTCTCTCCGTTTTTGGTGCCCAACTTGAGCCACCTTGAACCTAGTTTTCAGCGGTGGGTGCACAGCAGCTAACAAAACCCCATCTCATCCTGGGCACCAAGCATCAGTGCATGACGTGCTCTTTGAAGCAGGGACCTGGCCCTTCTATTTTTGCTGAGACGACATAGCTTTCCCTTACTGTGAAAACGGGTTCTGTATTTGTGATGCGTTTGAGCCTGGGGCCTCAAAGATGCAATAAAGAAACAGTCCCTGCCTCGAGCAGCTTGCAATCTAGGTGTAGGCGAAGAGGGAAGTGGAGACAGGCAGACGCGGGGGAACACAAGGTAACAATGGGAAGATACTGATGATATGATAAGCAGCGATCTCGGTATCCCACTACCTCTTAAAGATCCCAGTTTTAATATCCATTGTTGTCCTCAGTAGCAGCCCTTGTCAGTTCCTTCTGCTGGACACAGGCGTTGCTAGCTCACCCTGTTCTAGTCTTTCTTGTGCAAAGCTCCAGGCCCTTATCTTTGAGCTGCAGCGTAAGGCTCTGGTTGCCTGTTTTTCCTCACTTAGCAGAGGCAGCGTTTTTCAGGAGAGGGCGCAGATCCTGGGACCCTTCTCAGTCAGCCTGGGAGCAGTTGAGGTTGGAGTGGACGCTTCTGAGTCCTCTGCTGTCCACGGGTTAGAAGGAGAGAGAGGGGCTGATTCCGCTTCCCTCCTGAGGCATAGAATCATAGAAGATCAGGGTTGGAAGGGACCTCAGGAGGTATCTAGTCCAACCCCCTGCTCAAAGCATATGGGCCAGCCTCCCTACACACTGGAAGACAATGAAGCCAGCTTCTCTCAGGGTGGGTGAAGGTTAGGAAGATAAAGGTCTGACACTCCTGCATTTTTTTTGTTATCCCCAGTTTTCTTATACCACTTCCCCCTTATGGCAAACTGACCACTTCCAGGGTCACAGGGACATCTAGGCATTGCCAGGCTGGATCAGACCCCAGGTTTATCTAGCCCAGCAACCTGTCTCTTGAAGTATCCAGTGCAGATTTTCATAGTTTCATAGGGTCCCAGGCCAGAAGGGGACCACTGTGATCATCTAGTCTGACCTTCTGCATAACACAGACTGTAGAAATCCCTGAAAATAATTCCTAGAGCAGATCATTTAGAAAAATCTCCAGTCTTGATTTAAAAATTACCTGTCATGGAGAATCCACCACGACCCTCGGTCAGTTGTTCCAATGCTCGTTCCACATTTGCTGCTGTTGGGTTTTTATACCTTCTTCTGGAGCATCTGGAATCCTGGGAAGCATAAGTAAGGGAGCCTCAAGTAAGAGACAAGAGGTCATTTTACCTCAGTGTTTGGCACTGGTGAGGCCGCTGCTGGAATATTGTGTCCAGTTCTGGCACCTGCAATTCAAGAAGAGTGTGGGTAAATTGGAGAGGATTCAGAGAAGAGCCATGAAAATGATTAAAGGATTAAAAATCCTGCCTTTTAGCAGTAAACGCAGAGTGCTCAATCTCTTTAGCTTAACAAAGAGAAAGCTCAGGGGTGACTTGATTACAGTTACTTACATAGGGAACAAATATTTAATAATGGGGTCTTCAGTCTAGCAGACAAAGGTCTAACCCAGTGGTTTTCAAACTTTTTTTCTGGGAACCCAGTTGAAGAAAATTGTTGATTCCCACAACCTAATGGAACTGGGGATGGGGGGTTTGGAGTGCAGAAGGGGCTCTGGGTTGGGGGGCTCAGGGCTGGGGCAGGGGGTTGGGGTGCAGGAGGGGCTCCGGGTGTGGAGGGGAGCTCAGGGCTAGGGCAGGGGATTGGGGTGCAGGAGGGGGTCAGGGCTCTGGGCTGGGGATGAGGGGGTTGGGGTGCAGGAGGGGCTCTGGGTTGGGGGGCTCAGGGCTGGGGCAGGGGGTTGGGGCACGGGCACGGACTTACCTCCGGCGGCTCAGTGGCGCAGCTGAGGTGCACCGTGGGCCATGCTGTGCCCCAGAAGCGGCCACCAGCAGGTCTCGCTCCTAGGCAGAGGTGCACGACTCTGGCCCACAGGCATCACCACTCCCCTCAGTTCCCATTGGCCGGTTCCCAGCCAATAGGAATGCAGAGCCGGTGCTTGGGGAGGAGGCAGCACATGGAGTCCCATGGCCCCCCTGCCTAGGAGCCAGACCGCTGCTGGCCGCTTCTGGGGCACAGCGCGGTGTCAGAACAGGTAGGCACTAGCCTGCCTTAGCCGGGCAGCATCACCAACAGGACTTTTAATGTCCCGGTCGGCCGTGCTGACCAGAGCAAGGCGACCCAGCACCTTACATGCCACGACCCAGTACTGGGTTGCTGTTGCGTTACAAGCGGGCCGGATAAAGCACAACAACCAATATGATTGCAAGCTGAATCGTTTATTAAGTACAATGCATCATATTATATAGGCTTCTCCATATTAGCAAACGTCAGACACACCAACATCACATTGCTGCTGATTGGTTCTTAGTCCGATACACACGCTTTTCACACGCATGGCCCTTTGCTTACTGATTTCCCATTTCCCATGCAATTCATCTGATTCATGGACTTGTTTATCACCTTGAAACCGATCCCAGCTAGGCCACCTGGCGTCTGCCTCCCTCTGGCAGTTCCCTACTTTCTCACAACAACTTTATCTCACCCCACTGTCCTTGATGTCCGCTGCCGTAACTTTCCACCAAAGCAGCATAGGGATAATGCAATCCCACATCTCCCCCTCTTTTCTTAAAGAGACATCCAATAAACCTCTCCAAACTTCATTGCAAAAGGCATACAAAACAGGGCAAGCAAATAAAAAACAAAAACACAACTCCCAATGCAATTATTCCCATATGGAGAAGAAAAATAACCTAAGTGGGCCAGCCAAGGCCATTAAGCCAATCCCACAAAGGATTATAATCACATGTAAGCTTATACATATTATCCTGCAATTGCTAAAGCAATGCGTACATAAAATGCAAATAATTAAATAAATTTATACAACACATACCTACAAAATTCTTACAACCATATTCTTGCTTTCCAAGACTATTGGTATGCAAATTTTAATAACCATTCTAAAACAAAAGAATTGGCCAATAAAATTTCTCTCTTACTTAAGAAAATGTATTAAACTTTAGCATATCACATTTTTCTTCTGATGTATCCAAACACTTTGTATTCTAAATTAACAGAACCAGTATCTGCATTTCAATTTAACCCTTCAGCTTAATTTCAAATCAAACCATCTCATAAAAATATTAAACACAACAATTCTGGCCACAAAACAAACACCACAAAACAAAACATAAAACACAAAACATAATTTTTACTCTGTTAGTAAATGCATGGTATATTAAATGCTATGCAGCTAGCATTAATTTTCTTTAATTATCTAAAAGACAAAAACAAATCTACCCCTTCTGGGCAATCAATTACTACTTAAAATATACAAATACCCTTATTAATTTTAGGCAAAACAGGGGAACATTAATACAAATGCTTTTTGGCTTGCTCTTTACTTTTAACTTCTGCTTTTAAACACTAAAAAAAACCATCATCACTTACAGTGCCCTTAGAGCCTAATACAATTTTAATTACATAGCACTGTATACATTTTTTAATTAATTTAACAAAATTATTCATAGCCAAACAATTGCAAACTAATTTTTTTGACTAAATTTATTTACAAACATTTCAAAGACACCAAAAACTTTTCTCTTTAGCATCTTTACAAAATTCAACTGCTGTTCCCTCTAGCAACTACAAAGTTAACTTTTTACTCTGCCTTAAATCACTCGCTTATTCTCCAACAACCACTTACCAATTCAAATCACCATTCCAAATATTCTCCTGAGTATTTGAAATCCCCATGCTTGTGCTTAACTACTTTTTCTCTCCACTACACCCTCAAAAGTTTTCCAACCTGCTCTCCAAGCTCTCTGTCTATTGCCTGCCCGCCTGGGCCCGATCCTTTTTCTCACTGAACCGTTCCGTCCATGGACACTAGCTTATTCCACAACCAGTTTAGCTAGGAGGCTGGGCTTCTTAACTAGCCCCCACCCTTCTGGTCTCTTCTGTGAACAGTTATCTGTACTTTCCCACCGTGGGGGCTACATTCTCATGCATATAACTTTAATTACAACATCTACTTTCCGCCTATCTCATTTAGTATAGGCTACATCTAGTATCAAGCAGCCTTACAGCTGCCAGTAATCAGCACATAACACAAAAAATTACAAAAATCTAATAAGGCTAACAGAAGCACTTTACATAAAAGTACTTTGGGTCACATAGGCCCAAAGCCATCCTCCCAAATTACCTAAATTTATGCCTAGTAACACCAACAACTCCTCCCTTTGAGAATACTCAACAAACTTTTGGCTGAGTTTTCTCAAACTTTAAAAACAAAAGCAATTAAACTCTAGGAAGCTGGGGTTAGTAATGAGGGGGTAATTAGTTCCACAATCATCCTCCCCATGGACCCGGCAGGATTCGGTATGTGAGAGCCCTCACCCCCCAACCGGTCCACATGCTGGGGAGGAGCACTGCAAATGTTCACACTTCCACCCAGACAGTGTCCAAGTATGTCTCTACAACCCCAGATCAGATGGTACTCCTGATATATCTGTAAGGGCAGTGGGCCATCCTGGTGCTCAAAATCACTCCGAATGGCCATCAGCTGGTTATTCAGGATTTTGAACGTACTAAATCCCACAGCAATGCTTTCCCAGCCTCAGTAATAGCCCATACCATCTCTGCCAGTAGCCTTTGGATCCTAAAACTAATGGCGGAAATGACATGTAACTCACCAACTCCAGCCTGTACTTGAATTAGCGGAGCTCCAACAATAAAAAACTAAATAAGGGCAATATCATTTACAATCCAATTAGGGAGGGCAATACATGCTAAAAAAAATTTCTCCAGAACACAGGGCGCAGCCTGTAAAATAAACCCCAAGATCCAATCAATACCACATTTCTCAGCAGGAGTCCCAAATTTCTTCCTGCCAGTGTACAATTCTTTGTTTCTTCACCAGGGTCAGTTCTCAATGTCCTTTTAGTCAGGAATTCCTGGACTTTGGCAATGTCAGTGATATGAGTGTTTTTTCTTCTTTTCCACCACCGTCGTGGTTCAGCTTCTACGGGGGAGATTACCAGGACATCATCCTGTAGTGGTTTTGCTTCTTTCAAAAGAATCCAATGACACAATGGGGGCTGCCAGCGGACAAGGGAGAGGTTAACCAGCACGTCACCTTGTCCTTTTTTCCTGCTGTCCAGAAACACAATAAAGCTAAAAAGGGAAATAGGCTAACCATCAGTAGGAGAATTCTTCTGATGTGAAGGAGTCTTTTTGCAGTGAGAATCATGGGTCCAAGCAGTCAGTCTCCTGGTTCCAAGGAGTGGCAGGGCTGCTAGGATCTTTGGGCAGCTCTTCCATACCTGTGAGAAGAGACAGCTAACACATTCCATTAGTGCCTGGTAGGGTTTTTCTGCTCTCATTCTTTCTGGCCTAGTCAAGCCCCCCTTTGTCTGGGCTGTTCGCCAAGTCTTAGCTGTAAGCGGTGTGTCCTTGACTGGGGCGAGAAAAGAATGAGCTTTCTTCGGTTAACTCATTCTGTTCTTTTTCCTTCCCTGCTTGGCTTCTTTTAATCTGTGCATCCTGTGTCAGAACACCCAGCTGTTGCAGCTCATACCGGAGAAGCATAACGGTTTTCCCGGCATTGTCCCAGGCTCAGACCAGCCAGCGTAGGACGCCTTCTCCAGGCTCCTGCCAAAACAACTTACTTGCTTGTAGGTCCGAACGACCTCCGGGGCCACGGCACGAGCCTCTGCCTGTGCCGTGCACTCCAATGTCTTCCCGTCCAGGGCTCGCTTCCAGCGGAGCACCTCCTCGTCCTGGGCCCGAAGGGTGGTTAGGAGGAGCCTCCCCAGCTCCCCCTCTTTTCTTAATAAGTGAGTCAGTGCAGCAGGGGAGATTCTTTCCCCCTGTCGGTTCATGATGTGCAATAAAAGCTTCTGTGTTATCTTTTCTTCAGCTGATACAGCGGTACTCATAACTTAGCCAGCCGTTTACCTATGAGCTCAAACACCTGTGAGCTCAAACGCGCCTCTCTCGGACGCCCAGGAGCCGCTATTCCACGGTACCTCCTGCCGGCTGTAATCCCCGCTTTTCCACTCTCGACGAACGATCCGACTTATTCGAATCGCATCACGTCGGGGTCACCATTTGTTGCGTTACAAGCGGGCCGGATAAAGCACAACAACCAATATGATTGCAAGCTGAATCGTTTATTAAGTACAATGCATCATATTATATAGGCTTCTCCATATTAGCAAATGTCAGACACACCAACATCACATTGCTGCTGATTGGTTCTTAGTCCGATACACACGCTTTTCACACGCATGGCCCTTTGCTTACTGATTTCCCATTTCCCATGCAATTCATCTGATTCATGGACTTGTTTATCACCTTGAAACCGATCCCAGCTAGGCCACCTGGCGTCTGCCTCCCTCTGGCAGTTCCCTACTTTCTCACAACAACTTTATCTCACCCCACTGTCCTTGATGTCCGCTGCCGTAACTTTCCACCAAGGCAGCATAGGGATAAGGCAATCCCACAGGTTGCAACCCACGAATTGAAAAACTCTGGCCTAACCCAATTGAATGGCTGGAAGCTGAAGCTAGACAAATTCAGACTGGAAAATAAGATGTAAAATTTTAACAGGGAGGGTAATTAATCGGTGGAGCAATTTACCAAGAGTTGTGGTGGATCCTCCATCACTGGAAATGTTTATATCAAGACTGGAAGTTTTTCTGAAAGATCTGCTGTAGTTCAACCAGGAATTAATTTGGGGAATTCCTATGGCCTGTGTTATACAGGAGGTCACGGCGATCCCTTCTGGCTTTATAATCTATGAATTACTTTTCATTTATTGACAGTGAACATCATTTGCTGTATTGTTGCCCATCTACCTAGCTTATTGAGGTCTCTCCGAAGTTCCTTATAGTCCTCCCTGGTCCTGATTAACCTAAACAACTTTGTATCATTTGCATGTTTTGCTGCCTCACTACTTGCCTTCCTTTCCATAGCTTTAATAAATGCATTAAGCAATATGAAACCTTGTCTAGAACCTTGAAGTGCTCGCTGTTAATCCTTTTGCCTTGATGAAAATTAACCATTTAATCTTACTCTTTGTTTTGTGTCTCCTAGACAGATTTTGATCTGAGACAATACTTTCCCTACTTAGCTTCTTTTTAGCCTCTTGTGCAGAACCTTGTGGAAGGTCTTTTGAAAGTCTGCATAAATGATGTCAATTCATTCTCCTTTGTCCACTACTTTATTGACAGGTGAAAAGAATTCTAAGAGATTAGCGAGTCACGATTTTCCTGTGCAGAAACTGTTCTGGTTCGATCCTATCCTATCATGATCTTCCTGGTATTTTGTTGTTTTGTTTTTAATGATCTATTCCACCAGTTTGCCAGGTACAGGTATAATATTCCCTGGTCTATAATTCCCCAGATTACCCCCTAAGCCTTTTTTAAATATAGGTATAATAACATTTGCTACCCTCCAATCTTCTGGAACTGTTTTTAAACAGCATAGATCCAGAATTACCTACATGGTATGACTAATTTTGGTCGTGTGACCATGTATGTGTGTAGCTGTGTATATATAACCTTAACCCCAGACCTTTAATGAACTTTCCAATCCTGGTCTAAAAGCTAAACGGCTCCTTCATTTCTTATCCCTTCATGGATGGATGGGCTGCAGTTTATAAGTAGTGTAGGGTATGTGTATAGGGAAATTTATCAAGGTTAACAACAAACAGCAGATAAATCATACCAGCCACAGAGGCGAGGGAGGAAAGGAGGCAGGAGATTTTAGGGAAGAAAACATTTTAAGTGATGTGGCAATTTGCATACGATTGATGCACTTGTCTCTTGCCACATTCGGTCTGTTGAACTACAAGAGCAGGCGATGCTGTCTGTAAATCAGGACTGTGTTTCAATGGGATGCAGCTGTAGGAAACGCAAAATGTACTTATGAAACAGCAAAATCGCCTTGGAATGCATGTGTGTAATATACGAAGGATTTGATCAAATGGCTCCTGGTAGGTTTCTGCTCTAAGCTTCTGATTTTTGCTAGCAAACAAACAAAACTCATGGAGATCTGCATTTGCAAGGACTATGTGCATCAATTATCTGCTTTTTTAAAAAAAGCTTTATATTGCTATGGTGGCATTATAGCCAGAGATGAGAAGAGAGTGGAAGGTCTAATGGACAGAATCTATAGCCAGGCCTTCAAGGAGAGGAGGAAGGAGGCTGTGTTGTAATCATTTCCATGCCTGGCTTGTCGAGGCCAGGGCCTAGAGAGACCCTGTGTGGTGACACTAGGCAGCAAGGCTATATTTAGTCAGTCTAAAAGCTGCAGAGCCAGAGAACCACAGTGTCCCCGTGTGTGTCCAGCAGCTTCAGTAAAGATTTCCCATTGTACTGCTTATAGGTGAGTCTTTTCTCTTCCCTACCTTGAGAGAGAGACTGCGAAAGTCTAATGGTTAACGTAGAGGACTGGTATCAGAGGGGTAGCCGTGTTAGTCTGGTTCTGTAGAAGCAGCAAAGAATCCTGTGGCACCTTATAGACTAACAGAAGTTTTGCAGCATGAGCTTTCGTGGGTGAATACCCACTTCTTCGGATGCAAGCAGCTTGCATCCGAAGAAGTGGGTATTCACCCACGAAAGCTCATGCTGCAAAACTTCTGTGTAGAGGACTGGGAGTCAGGAGGTCTGGGTTTTATTCCTGGCTCTGCCAGAGACTCGTCGTGTGCCCTTGGGCTACTCACTCAACCTTTGTGTCTCTTTTATCCTCCCATTGCAGATGGGGAAACTTTTATTTCCTTACAGTGTCTCACAGGGAAGACAGTCAGTGTAAAAGAGCTTTGAGACACTTGGATGAATTGCCACCATACTGCGTATGTAAGTGCACAAGTTTACTATTAAGGGAGTCATAAAAACTAACTTAAGAAAGGAGCAACATATTTGTGATGCCAGCGGGACTGGAGTAAAACATGGTTGTAAAGGCTTGCGGAGGAGAAGGTGAAATTCCAGTAGTAAGTGTTCCAAAGGCAGCAGCAAAACTTGTGACTAAAAGGGACTGGTGTTCAAAACAGAAAAGACCCAGGAGCTCTGGAAGAAATGCACAATAAATAATTCTACTTAATAATTCTTAAAAGCAAGGAAAGGAGATAGATGATGGTTCTGGAGTCTACACCCACCACCTGGCCTCTTATAATATTGGGAAACTGACTTAGAAGTACATTGTGGTTGATGACCATCCAAAAAGACCACGTTGGCTTTACACAATGAGCATTCACCTACCATTCTTGGGGAAACACTCTGGCATACTTAAAAACCACTCATGCAGATGGTTGCAGAGATACTTTCAGGCGGTGACAAAATCAATGTATAGGAAGAGGGATTTACCCAGCAAGGCAATGTCACCTGAATGGCTTATAGCTTGTCCAGGATAGATTTTTGTCTGCAGGTGACAGTGACAAAAGCTTGAGAATTAATGGAGAATACACCTCTACCCCGATATAACGCCACCTGATATAACACCAATTTGGATATAACGCAGTAAAGCAGTGCTCCGGGGGGGCGGGCTGCGTGCTCCGGTGGATCAAAGCAAGTTCGATATAACGCGGTTTCACCTATAACGCCGTAAGATTTTTTGGCTCCCGAGGACAGCGTTATATCGAGGTAGAGGTGTAACTCTTACCCATCGGATTGTGTTTAATCCCTAGTAACCTAGCAAGGTAGATCAAAGCACACTAACAAATTGTTAGCGCAAGTCAGCAAGTTCCACACAGTTAGAGCATGGCAGGCTAGAGTGGGTAGATTTACACCCTAGCTTGCCACGACATAAACGTTCATGTAGACAAGACTTAAGATACGTGCTCTGCAGTGAGAAAGCGAAAAGGTTTGGATGACAAACACGAAGAGTATAAAAGTGTTGAGGAATCACCATTCTTGACAACAGGTCTGTATAGATGGAAACGTAATAGAAGCACTAGACGTCCATTTACCATGGGGAGCTGGTGCAAATTAATAGACACCAAACCACTGCCTATGTATTACAGGAAAGGAGTGTGCTGGAAGGCACAAGGTCAACTTCAGATTCTAGAGAGCTGCGGATACCTCAAGGGAAAGTTATTTTCAAGCACCTTGTTCTCTGGAAAAGAATCACGGAGCAGAGTCTCACAGCAGCACAAGGAGAATTGAAAAGCAGATACTGGCTGCACAGGCAAGCATGCTTGTGTATTTCAAGGAGAGACGTTGCGCTGCTGTTTGCCACTTTGAATCTCAATGCTGAGGCATCTTTCATTTTGGATTTGCCCTGTTACTGGCTCCATCTAGGCTGGTATCCGGTTTCTGAAAGTGGGCACGTTTTGAAGGTCTGACTCCAGCCCAGATTGAAAATGACCCAAATTTGTCACTAAAACTGGGGGCAAAGTGTCACTGGATTGGATAACTTATTCCTAAGGATCCTGTTTCTGGCCACAGAATTTCCATGTGCAGAATGCAGGTTTCTCAAATGGATTTTTTACACTAAAGAGGCATGAACGCGGCTGAAGGGAATTTGTCTGTGAATGTGCATTCCAATTATTAAACTGTTTTTTGGTAGCATTTACCCAGTTCTGGTTGTTCCCACCCACTGGCTTTTCAGTGACCTGTGTGCCCTGAGTGAGTTGGTGAGTCAGGTGTCGATAATCCCATTACACAATTGTTGTCACAGCCATCACTCATTTCCCCCTGTTTTTGCAGTCTTTGCACAGAGGCCCACAACTGTGAATGGGATATAGTGACAGAACCCAGCCTGTCATGCCTAGAGATGGCCGTTCTGGGTTAGGGTTTGAAACATATTAGTAGGGCAGTGAATGTGGCTGTCCAGGCTACACCTGTTCTGTGTCTGTCAATCCAGCAGCTTTCAACGTGTGCCGTGCACAGAAACGCACACGCGGAGCAAATGGAACTGAGGGAGGGAGGCAGCTGGTTAGACCATACTAATCAGTGACTGATGGAGAAAGTTAGTCCCAGAATGATGTCTGGAGATGAGGAAGGTAAAAGGTGAATGAGTGAGGTAATAACATTTACTAGAAGAGGTGGAGAATAATACAGCATAATAATACTATAGCATTCTTCACCAGTAGATAGCAAAGCACTTTATAAAGGAGGTCAGGATCATTATCCCCATTTTACAGATGGGGAAACTGAGGCATGGGGAAGGGACATGACTTGTCCAAGGTCCCACAGCAGGCCAATGACATTGCCAAGATTAGAACCTAGTTCTCCTGCCCCCAACATGGAAAATAGGAGCAGATTATATTATATATAAATGGAGATATCCTATCCCCTAGAACTGGAAGGGACCTTGCAAGGTTATTGAATCCAGCCCCCTGCCTTCACTAGCAGGACCAAGTACTGGCTTTGCCCCAGATTCCTAAGTGGCCCCCTCAAGGATTGAGCTCACAACCCTGGGTTTAGCAGGCCAATGCTCAAACCACTGAGCTAGCCCCTCCCCCAGTGCAGGTTGCTCCTGCATTAATCAAGCAGATACAGTCAAGCTCTGAGGCCCAAACTATTGAGCAACAGAAAAGTCCTTGGGTTGACATAGTTTCTTCAGTTTTGCGGTGCGACCACAGCCTTCAGTTTCAGGCAATATATCTGTCTCAGGAACTATTTTTCCCATGGTGCAGTATTTTTCTGCCACTACCCTTGGATCCTGTCATTATTTGTAATATAGTCATAGTGCACGTGCATACACATTTACACTCTCTCCGCACATGCACAGAAGTCATGTCCCTGCCCTGTGCCTCAGTTTCCCCATCTGTACAATTTTATAACGTAAAACCTCACTGATCTACATGCCCAGTAGTTTCTCTCCCCTCACTTCTCAGCAAAGATTACCCAGCTGGGACGGTCGTGCTGCGGTGAGGGCATATTGCTAAGGATTCATAACGTACAAGGATATGGAGTCTCTGATGCATCAATCTTTTTACAAAACATTTTAGAGAAAACTGTCTAGCTGAGCAAAGTGCTCCCCATGACACATTATCCCTGGTTTTAGTGTTCACATGGTGTCTAAGGGCATGACTGGTAATTGCCCTAATGCTGCTATAAGAACATAAGAACGGCTACACTGGGTCAGATCAATGGTCCATCTAGCCCAGTGTCCTGTCTTCTGACAGTGGCCAGTGCCAGGTGCCCCAGAGGGAATGAACAGAACAGGGAATTATCAAGTGATCCATCCCCTGTCACCCATTCCCAGCTTCTGCTACGGAGGGCTGTTAAGTGGCACACCTGTCCCCCAACCCTTCTGTCCAGCCTGTCTCGATTGCTGCTCCAGGTCCAAGGGGGAGAACAGCGCTGGTGGGTCACTGCTTGTCCCTGCAAATAGGTGAGGAGAAGGTTGAAAAGTGACAAGATCTATATACTCTCTCTCCTCCCCACCTCTCTCTCAGCTGAGCCAGTGCAAAGGGGGTGGGGGGATGCAGTCTCAAAAGACTACAGGACTTTACTTCCCACCAAGAGCGTGGGGGAAGTGGGGTTGCAACTGATTCTCTGAGTTTTCCTAGGGCTGTTCCTGAGGTGGTGCAGCCATGTGCTGCCCCTCACACAGGTCTAGACATTATGTCTTAATCTAGCCGTAATTCACAACATTCAGAGACAAGGAAAAGGCGCCCCCCTCGTTAACGTGAATGAGCCATGTTTTACTGCAGGGGCGTGTCTGTATGAGGAGAGAAAGTGCAGAAGTGGGTGATACAGAACGTCTTTTTTAGTGTAAATTTCCACTGCTTGCATCCGAAGAAGTGGGTATTCACCCACGAAAGCTCATGCTGCAAAACTTCTGTTAGTCTATAAGGTGCCACAGGATTCTTTGCTGCTTCTACAGAACGTCTTTGTGCACTGCTGTTAGGCCAGTGCCCTGGAGCAGAGCTTTTCTCCGCATTGCGTGTGGCCAGACTTGGTCAATATCTGATGATAGAGAGGCACAATTTCAATTCACTTTGGGGGGAGCCAGCGGAATGCAGAAATTCCCTGTGTGCGCACACGCGTGCATGTGTTTCGAGACGCACTCCCCTCCTTTTGTAGCCCAACATAAAAAAAATGTTGAGGCCTCGGAAATTAATTTCTAAAGCTGTGAAAAAGACCCATTATACACTTCCCCCCTGTTCTCCTGCTGCTGTAGCTTTGGCTAAGAAGCAGCGAGTCGTTTGCTCGGTGCTATAGGCTGAGGGTACTGCTCTGTTCACTGGCACATTGCGAGTTCTGGAGGGTGCTTATTGGCTGGCCAGCTGGCTGTTAACACCCCGAGAGGAAATGCATAATTTATATTTACTAATAGAACCTGGAGATATAGTCCCACTTATCTCCAGCTCAGCAGGCCTTTGGGCACAGAATATGCTTCGGGTACTTTGCCTCCCTTATGTATGGAATAAATGGCAAAAAGCACTTACATTGGATAATATTTTTTTCCGCAACTTTAAAAGAAAGATAATTCGTTATTCGAAATAGCAGCAGCTTTGGTAATTGGTGTTTGAACAACTCAAGTGTTTCATGCTGAACGTCTCAGGCTGTAAAGTGCCTGGCGGGGGCAAATTTCACAGCCATGCGCCATTCTGCATCAGCTGGGCCGCTGTGGAAGTGGGGTGATTCTCCCGAGCCAAGTGCCGAGGTGGCGGTGCTCTCCGGCTCGCTCGCTTGGTTCCCATCTGCCCTGTTTATCTAGTTTATTTTTTGGTAGGCATTTCTACTGCACCCGTTGGCCCGCAAACACCTAGAGTAATGCTGGTCATTTACAGAGCGCTGTGATCCGTGCAGCAGTTTGTACGTGGAGCTGATAGTCAGCGGGGGGCGGTAGTTAAGGATCGTTAGCTCCGTTTTTTACAGATGGAGAAACTCAGGCAGTTTGTGCTTGTGCTTGGAAACACAGCGCTCATTGGCAGAGATTCTCAAAGGTACCACTCGCTACCGTAACAGGTGCAGTCTAAAAACCTAGATACTTAGATTGTCAGCTCTCTGGGGGCAGGGGCTATCTATTTGGTGTGTGTTTGTACTGCACCTTGCACAGGGGTGTTGGTCCGTGGCTAGGGCTCCCAGGCAGTACAGTAATAACTAGATGGACAACGTGAAGCTTCATAGGGCTTGTTGGTTCGTTGCTAGGAGACATCGCTTTGAAGTACGGTGTGCGGGGACCACCTTGACTTTCCCCTTCCTGCTTAGCTGGCTTTCCTGCTGCGCTCTTCTGGCTCACTGGCATGAGCGTTACAGCAGCTGATCACCTCTTAACTCGGCCCAGAGAATCCTGGGCCTCCGCACAGCTGCGTTGCCTCATCTCGCTCCTCGCCCGGCAGTCTCCTTCCGTTCCAGTCTTAGCTCCAGCATCCCCTGGTCTTCTGGACGTGACTCCCCGCTCCTGCCCTCTGTAGTGGCCGGCGGTGCCTCCCGCTGTTCCAGCCGGAGGATTCTTCCAGGCCAAAATGACCCGTTGCAGTGAATGGCAAAGTGGTTTTGTACTTGGCGAATGACCCAAGAGGGCCTCGAATGAGACTCTTCCAGCCCTTTTAACTTGTGACTTGATCAGTATTTCCAGCCTGATCTCTAGAGGTGAGGAGCTGCTGCTGCGCCAAGCCACCTAGCAGCCCTCTTTCTTTAGCAGCATGCCTCGCTCTCCAATTGAGTATTGCATCTCTGCCACGTCAATTTGTCCTCCCCTGTGCTAGTACCGCTCGGTTATGCCGTTCCCTCTTGTTCCTCCTGTACAACTAACCTCTGATCTCCTGAGCGTGTGTCACCACGCTGACCTATAATCACCGCTTCCTGAATCTTCTTGTGATCGCTAGCTCCTGAATGTCAGCCTGGCCAACAGGATGATGCACGTGTGACGTGCATTGCATTGCTGTTATTTAATACTTGACAGTTTTGGTGTTGTACGTGTGCATTTAATTGAATCAGAAACCTCAATAAATAATGGCCTGAGGAGTCTATTTGCCTGGTCTGTTCCGTCTGTTTCTCTTCTCTGTCGTATTTATTACACTGTTTATTTTACCCTCTGGCTTAGCTTTTCCTTTATCAGGAATCTTCAAAAAAAGATTTCAGAAGTATCTGTACATAATTATTAATAACAGAGTCTCCTAAGAGTTCATCATGCTTTACCAGCACAGAACGTCACCAATTCTCCCTCATTAGTGCTCACTTTTCATCCCAGGATTTCCATACACTCTACAAAGGAGAATAAGTGTCGTGTCCCCTATTTTTCAGCTCAATAAACTCAGGCCCAGAGAGGCTAAGGCCTAGAGATATTTAAGTCTTGCTGCGCTCAGCGTTGCAACATCTAATTAATTTTGGAGCCTAAATCTCATTTTCAAAAGTGATTTAGGCACTTAGGTGCCTAAATCCCATCAACAGCAAAAGCAGGAGTATTATGGGGCTTTGGAAAGCGCATCTGCACCATTCCCCATTGGGGGCCCCTGGGATGCTCTAACAGGGCTGTGGAAGCGTTTGAGTTTAAAATTGGTTAAACTGTGTAACAGTGGAGGGGCAGGGGATCATTCCCCCTAGAGCTGCACATGGAGCTTGTCCGCATGTGCCCCTCCCCCCTCCCATGGGCGTGGGTCCTATCCCCCTCCACCCCAGGCCCTGCGCAAGGGTGGGGAGATAGGCCAAGTAAATCAGTCCAGCACTTAGTGGGAACTCTGAAGAAACCTGGCAACCTCACACTTTCTTTTCCCCCACAGGTATTTCCAGGGATGGGGGTGGATGATTTAGGCCCAGGCTTCAGCTTTGCTTTAGTGGCGGGGAGAGGAGCTAGCTCACTTTCTGTGCCTCACACGGCCCTTCTGAATCTCTCACTGGTTTTGAGAGCGCGCCCAGTTCTCAGAGAACAGGGGTCCTCCTAGGATACCGGAAACAAATAAATGCCCTGTGGACCTTGCCATCTAGTGTGAAAGCAGGACAGAACAGATGGTCTAGTGAATAAGGCATCTAATGGGAACTCAGGAGACCTGGATTTGATTCTGGGCTTCCGCCACTGACTCTGAGCATGGTCTTGGTCAAACCACTTAATCTACCCTTGTCTCAATCTCCTATCTGTATAATGGGAACAGTAGTACTTCCCTGCCTCCTCGGGGTACAGTGAGGTGCTCAGGTACCACAGTGATGAGGGCCATATGAGTATATAAACAGATAGAAAGTTGGCTTCTGATCAGGGTTTGGAGCATGTATTTCCCCACAGGTGCTATGAATTCGTTTCCAGTGCTCCCTCTGCCTCAGCACAGCTGCTGCTTGGATCTGAACTCTGCTCCTCCAGCTAACTTGAGTCTGCTAGCTTTGTGCTTTCCGCCGAGCAATAAAGCTGTGATATCATAGTTCAAATAAGATCAAGCCCAGATGATCTTTTAATGAAGTGGTCTTTGTGCCTGATGCTATTAACAGCACACCGAGACACATACACTCGAGCTGAGAAGAGCCCCTGCAGCTACAATTAGATGAATGAGGAGGTTCATATTGATCTGCAGAAGGAAAGGAAAAAGTGACCCATCTAATATTTCCAAAAGCCAAAGCTAATGAAGTTTGCAGTCAAGCAAACCCAGGTCCTGTTCTTAATGTGACATGACCAGCCAGCTCACTTTGCTTTCTCTGGCTTCCACCCGCTTCTCTGCAAAATGAATGTCCTGATGCTAAATTCCTTGAGGTCAGACTCCAGCTGTCAATTAGGCCTTGTCTACACTTAAAATGTAGGATCGGGGCTGTGCCGACTTAACTCCCAGTGTAGATGCAGGTAGATCAGCGGAAGAATGCTTTTGTGGACCTAGCTACCATCACTCGGGGAGGTGGTGTTCCTACAGTGATGGAAAAACCCCTTCAATCGCTGTCGTCTGTGTCTGCACTATGGGGTTACAGCAGCATAGTTACACCATAGCACACGTTGTGTAGACCTGGCCTTAAACTGAGATTGAAGGGACGGTGATCAGTAATGCGACAATGCAGATTCGGAGTGAATCCAGATATACACTGATGTAACCGATCACAATCCGGCCCTGTATATTCAAACTGTACATATACTGAGGCTAAAGTTCCTCTATCACATCACCAAATTCAGGAGTTCTGTAATCTCATCTAATTGAATCCAATCTAATCCCAGCATTTATATCGACTGATCATCCTTGTACTGTCTGAGCACCCTGGCCTGGCCACATAGTGATAAAACTTAGCATTTATGGTGTGCGTTTAAAAGTCCCCAAGTCTTGCCATCTAGCCATGCTAAATATTGGAACCAACTGTGAGAGAGGCAGAAACTACGGCAGGAAAAATGCTGGGTTTTCTAAGCACATATGCTTGTATATCGCACCTTTAATTTTCATAGTACTTTGCACACAACTCCTGGATACTAATAATACCCTGTCGCATCTTTCATCCAGCAATCTCACAGCGCTTCACAAAGGTGGGCAAGTGTTATCTTCCCTTTGCAGAAAAGGAAACTGAGAAACTAGGTGACCTGCCCGGGTCTCACAACAAGCTAGCTGGGTCATCAGGAGTGGAACCCAGAACGCCTGATTTTCAAATCCCATGATCTAACAGCTAGATCACTGCCCCTTTAACAGATCTCTGAGATGGGGATATTTTTACATAGGGAAAACGGAGGCCGAGAGATTAAATGACACAACCAAAGCAAGGATCAGAACAAAGACGTTCCTGGCTCCCAGTGCTGTATTTGAGCCACTAAGTTGCCCCTGCCTCTCAATTTACAGATTCAAACCACTCATGGATTGTGCTGTTATTCAAACCCTCAATGCAATTCCTGCCGTATTCATCCAGATTTTCTCCCTTTGTTCTGGATGCTTTACACTGCTGAGAGACAAGGA
Organism: Mauremys mutica; assembly: GCF_020497125.1. Lineage (NCBI taxonomy): Eukaryota > Metazoa > Chordata > Testudines > Geoemydidae > Mauremys > Mauremys mutica. The sequence continues at coordinate 4,808,206 of NC_059081.1, read as the reverse complement.
GGGTGAGGTTATAGCTTTCATTGGACCAACTTCTGTTGGTGGGAGAGACAGGCTTTCGAGCCACACAGAGCTCTGCTTCAGGTCTGTCTCTCCAGTCTCCTGGGACCAACATAGCTACGACTACACTTACATGGCTATTTATTTATTTGGCATACGCCGTCCGGTCAAGCCAAACCACAGCGTTCTTATCAACGGTGCTCAAGGCACAAAGACCTCCGGGGAGCCGGGTCCTTTTGCAGTCTTCAACAATGTGTGTCATGGTTTGTGGCTGCCTCACTGACATCGTGGACTGTCTCTTCAATGCACTGAAATTCCGCTGCAGAACAGATTCCAGAGCTGGTACGAAACCAGTTCAGAAGGCTCCATTGCCTTCGCGCTCAGTCAAACCCGGGTTGATGCCCAAGACAAACAATATGCGCTACATGTATATTTCCATATTGCTGGATTAATACCATTGTAATGTCGTTGACGTCTCTGGAGATATTCTCAGTTTATGCTGATGTAAGCATGAGTAGAGCTGGGCGATATATTTTGGTGAACAATAACTTTGCCCGAAAGTGCATTTATCAGGGAACTAAACGTTTTGACAGTTTCAAAAAAAAATGGTGTTTCATTTCTAAATTTAGCTCATTAAAACAAGAGGGTGAAAAACATCTAAAAATGAACCAAAATGAAATGAGAAAACAATAACAAAATTGTTTTGGGTTGAATGAAACATTTTGCTCTACTCAGAACAAATTTTTTTTTTAAGTTTTTTTTGTTTCAGCTCCTGAACTGAAAAATCCAGTATTCTCTCAGGTATAGGTATGGGTAGAATCAGGCCCTCTATGCAACCCTCATACCCCCGTTATGCTGGGGAAGCAAAGAGAAGGCTGTGCTATTTCAGAGTGTCAGCCAACCCAATGAAAACATGAGATCGGGGAGATCTTTTTTTTCCAAAGGAAGAATATTTCATTTCTCCTGACTCCTAAAGGCGTAAAAGAGCCTTGTGACACTGAGAATTGAGAATGCAATTATCAAATGTCTAACGTGCGAGTCTGATTATTGCCTCTGTTCCCACGGTGACAGTAACGCTATGTGAAGTGGGGTATCTGCTGGTTTAGGGGAAGGGGATTAGGAAGTGGCATGATTTCTACATTACACTTGCATTATGTCTCTGTAAGGAGAGGCATTGATAGAAATTGGCTGGTGATTTTCTGATTCAATGTGACACATGTTTAGCAGTGTGTCAGGTTGCACTGGGTTCTTTTGCATCACCCTGATCCACACAGTATAGGAAGTTAATGTTAAGGGCCTCTCTTGAACTGATACCAATAGGCAGGAAATTCAAAGTTAAAGCTATGAAACTGTCCTGAATTCACCCCGTGATGGACATAGACCTAAGCACTGCTAATGCATATGCATTTTATTTAAGTTGATTTCTTGGGGGTGGCAGTTTTAACAGTAAAAGTCCAAATGAGAGATAGACCTGAATCAAAACCTCAGATCCAAAGACACTTGATGGATGGGCCTCTGAGCCCAGGTTTAGTTCAGCCTATTATAGAAATAGGGCTTAGAATCCTGGATCAGAACAGCTCTGAAAGTTGGGGAAAGTACACCCATCCATGCTGGCAAAAGGCATCTCATGGCTGTAACATACCATCCATTGGCATGGAAAGGGTTAATTACCAGTTCTGGGCAAACATTGAACGTTCTGACAGTCGGGTTTGGTTTGGAGACTTCGCTGATCCTCAGCTGAAGTATCTCAGTCTCAGTGGTCTATGAGAACCAGCAATTTCCTGAGAACCACTGAAACTAGACCCATTCAGACTGGAAATTGGACTTAAATTTTTAACAGTGAGAATGCTTCACCACAGGAACTATTTACCAAGAATTGTGGTGGATTCTCCATCATTGACAATTTTTATATCACGATCAGATTTTTTTTTCCCTCTAAAAGATTTGCTCTAGGGGTTATTTTGGGGGAGATTCTCCAGCCTGTGTTACATAGGAGGTCAGGCTAGATGATCACAGTGGTTCCTTCTGGTCTTGGAAATCTCTACATCTACAGCTGGGGTTTCCCAAACCTTTCTGCTTCTGCTCAAGCTGGAAATACAGTGAGAATAGCTTCTCTCGTGGTATTCTGGACTTTCTGGCTTTTGGTCCCAGACAGAAACCAGAAATGGAGCGGCGTCCAGCAAACTTGAATAATTATCTGGGGGAGGAGAGTTATACTGATGTCAAACAGGCTGAGAAAACTTTGGTTTGAGTTTGGGTTGAAACTTCTCACTGCTCCTGTTTTCATTTGAACCAGTCTGCCCATCTGCATTAACTGCTGTAAATCCTAACTGCCGCTGAGCGGATAATTCATCATTTCTTCAATTAATTTTGCCTCTTGTTCTGTTTGTGGTTTGTCTTGTATGTAGCGTATGATGTTCCCAGCTGTATTGGAAATTACTGAATTAATAATTCACGGGTTCTGGCTTGTTGCTGTGAGTATTGAGTATTGGAAATCTCAGCAGCGTTGGGGTTTGATGCGACCCACATAGCACGTTTTTATTTTTTGACTAAGCGTAACTCTCCAAATCAGGTTTCTGGAGTGAATACTTAAGTATAAGAAATCAGATGCCACTTTCCATTACTATTCTCCAATATTTGCTAAAAATTCACTGGTCCCCATACTTGTTCACGAGGCTATTCGCAGGCAGTGAGCCCAATGCAGTGCACCAGCCCATTTGAAAATTCATAGACCTGTGGCAGTATTCACCTAGACTTAATCCTGTCCTTCCTGATTGTTCCCCATAATGTATCCTTTACAGATGTACTGTCAGCTCCGTGACAGTGGTGGGAAAATGGGGGTGCTTCCCCAAACGCTCCTCTCTCTCCACTGTCATGTGGAAGTACTTTCAGTGTTCATTTTCTCCAGCTTTTTGGACTAGCAATGAGATTCCCAGGTCCAGGAGCAGTAGAGAGGTTGTTTGACCTCTATATTTTGCACTGGTCTGACTGCTGCTGGAATGCTGCATCCGGTTCTTGTGCCCACAATTCAAGAAGGAGGTTGATAAATTGGAGACGGTTGGGAGAAGAGCCATGAGAATGATTAAAGGATTAGAAACCCTCCCTTATAGGGATAGACTCAAAGAACTTAATCTATTTAGCTTAACAAGGAGAAGGTTAAGGAAGGAGTTGATTATTGACTATAAGTACTCACATAGGGAACAAATATTTAGTAATGGGTTCTTCAATCTGGCAGGAAAAGGTCTAACACAATCCAGTGACTGGAAGTTGAAGCTAGACACATTCAGACTGGAAATAAGACATACATTTTTAACAGGGAGGATAATTAATTGTTGGAACAATTTACCAAGAGTTGTGGTGGATTCTCCATCATGGGCAATTTTTAAATCAAGAGTGGCTGTTTTTCTCAAAGATCTACTCTAGGACTTGTTTTGGGAAGTTCTGTGGCCTGTGTTATGCAGGAGGTCAAATTAGACCTCACAATGGTCTCGTCTGACCTTGGAATCGATGAATCTATGAAATCAAGGTGGGGCGGAGGGCACAAAATTTGAAAAAAACAGTAACAACTGAGCACATTTTTGGAACCCTATTGAATTGGCTTAGATAGAATCAGACGTACAATAGAGTCATGCTTCAGCTTGAGATTTGGTCAGATTCACTTATTCCTTCCAATGTATAGAGCTACCCAACTACCTCGAGCCATTTCCCAGAGAGGGTGTTAAAATAGGCTGGGTAAAAGGTTAGCCTTTCCTCTCCCTTTCTGTCTCCGCGACAGCTGGAGCTCACCTGGATGATGAGGGTTTGTTGAGCGTTTTGGTTACTCTTCAGAAATTCTAATTCCTGGAACATCTGGTTTGTCCCGATGCTGATTTCTTTACCATTCTTCCCCCGGGAAATCTAGGTCTGGGCTTGGCATCTGTCTCTCATTCCCCTTTGGGCACATGAAGACAAAGAGCGATCTCTGTGTTAGCAAATGTCTGCCTCATCTGTTAGAAACTGCCTTCTTACCATCTCACTTTTCAGGCCCATTTGGTTCCTTCACTGACCTCTCCTCCTTCTGTGTGTAACTGGAAAATCAGCCCCTATTTACAGTGTTTGCACTTTAGAAGTTTAAAAGATGCTGCTGGTTGGAGAAATATTCCCTACATTTAAAATGGGGAAACTTTTTAAGTGAACCTACTTTATATTCATCTTTCCACTCTACATCTCCTTTCACTTTTGCTCTCTTCCCTTGCAGTGATTACTGAACAAACGCCTCGGTCATGAGACGTAAAACACAGGACGTGCCTATCCCCGGCACTGTTCACATCTATTTATCTATCATGAACAGGGCTACGATTTTGTCATGGAGGTCACAGAATCCATGACTTGAGCCCCCAGAGCTTGAGAGCTGTAGGGTCCCCCGCCACCCTGGCAGCTGGGAACTGCGGGGGCCTGAGCTCCCAGCCGCAGTGGCAGGCAGCTCCCAGACAGGACAGAGGCAGGGGTGCCGGGAGCTCCGAGGCAGAGGGGAGACCCCAAACTCCTGGCTGCTGTGGGCAGCGGGGCTCCCGGGAAGTCCTAGCTGCTGTGGGCGCCCTGGAGCTTGGAGCCGCCCCGGGCGCCCCGGAGCTCAGAGCCACTGCAGGCGTCCAGGTTGCCCTGGAACTTGGAGCCACTGTGGGCAATGGGGGGGACCCAGCACCTCCAAGCCAGCCCCCCCTCAGTGATGTGGGGAGCCTGCAGCTCCCCATTTTGTCTCGCATATTTTTAGTAAAAGTCATGGACAGGTCATGGGCTTCCGTGAATTTTTCTTTATTGCCTGTAACCTGTCTGTGACTTTCACTAAAAATATGCGTGACAGAATCTTAGCCTTCATCATGAATATTCCCTGTAGTATCTAGGGGATGCAACAGTAGAAGGGCTAATCTTTGTGTCCTGGTCAATTTCCAATATGGGCCATTAGAGTCTGCCTACCTAATATTCAGCCGGTAATGTCCATGAGAAGCCATATTCTGCACTTCTTGTCATCAGTGATTGTGTAGCATTGTGTATCGTTAAGTTGTCATTTTCAACTCAGAGGTGACTGCAATTCACTGGTGGGTTGAATAATAACTGTTTTATGATGAATACTAGCCAATCATTACTAATAAATGTTATCTTGCATTTATGGTAGGTAGCAGCTTTCATCCCGCCGATTTTATTATACAGGGATCACTTCATTCACCTCTGCAATGTACTCACAATGAGCTGTTCATCAGTGCAAAGGAACCATTAGAGCTTAAGTTAAGAGTTGCAGGGAAGACCTCTAAAACCCAGCACCCTGGCTGCAAAATGGCCCCCAAACCAAGCATTAGCTCTGTACTGCCTCTGACAAGAGCACACCATTTGCTAGCACCACTTCACACTGAAGCAAAGTGCTCCTTGGAGGTGTTCCCAGCCGAATCCCCATTCAGCCCAACCACGCTGAGCTTGCAAAATCTGATGGGACAGCAGGAGGAAGCAGGGGGGCTGCAGGCTATGTGTTGTGCACGCTGTATAATTTGAAAGTTGTTGTATGCATCCTTCTGTTGAAAAGTAAATTATCATCAGCATCAGTCTACAAAATGTGTTGCTCTGTTGGTTTATTCTGTTCACGTCTAAATTTTTCAAAGCCAAAAAAGGGATTTTAATCTGCACGTCTCCAGCTTTCCTCAGTGCTAAAACCCAGTGCGCTGCCTGGGAATGTAGGAATGCGTTGTCTCGCTTTACATATGGGTGGTTTAAATCTTTAATTACCAATCGCTTGTCCTTTTCTCGGTGCTTTTTGACCTTGGGTGCCATCTCCTCCCCATCCTCTGCTCTTAGTGATCTGATCATCTGTAGCACAGCCTCATTGTCTGCTGTAACAGGAGACCTTGGGAGAGAGAGACAGGCTGAACAGCCATGATGGATCAAAAGCCATCTTACTTCTGAGAGTCCTGTGTATGCACAAAAAGTTTAATTCCCTCCCTTCTCTTCTCTGCGGCCTGTCATTCTGATCATTAAAGTACCTGTTAGATCCCCTGACCCTAGGAGCTCTGGCAGCCTTTTTGGCCCCCTACGCGGCGGAAGGCCCTGCCCCCAAAATGACGCCCCTGACAGCGGCGGAAGGTCCCGCCCCCGAAATATCGCCAACGACCATGGCGGCTGGATGTTTGGCCGCCATGGTTGCCGCTCCCCCAAATGTCAGCGTCCTAGGCAACCGCCTAGGTCGCCTAATGGGTTGCACCGGCCCTGCCCGACCTTGTCCTCCTGCCAAGTATGGAGTGACTTCCACCACTTCCAGTCTCTGTTCGGCAGTTTGCTCCCTCTCGGATAGGAGGCATCACACTGTGGGTAGAAAGGGCAGCCGCTGAAGAGTCTCGCTCAGATAAAACTGCCATGCGCGTGGTGTAAACCCTGTGAAGGATGAAAGAGGATTAGGGAAGTAAACAATAAACCAGTGGAAATACCATCCAAGGAGCTTGCGCACACCCTGGGTACATTGAGATATTTATTCCCAATTACCCAAGGCCAGGGTGGCTTTTCTGAACCCAAAGGAGTCCCTGTGATTCAAAATCCCCATATTGTGGTGATCCTCCCTTCCACAGATGAGGGTTGGATTGGATTCCCAAGGGAGTCCACCAACACAGCTCCTTGTGGCAGCCAGAGACCTACAGGAGATGTTCCGTCCTCCTCAGCCGGTTAACATGCTGTCTCCTTAGCCAGCCAGGGGAATGAGGAAATGAATGTGGGTTCCCCGTATGCTGGTGTATTGGGATGGCACTTCACTCCCAGCCCCAGTGTGCTGTCAGAGGAGTACAGATGAAAACAGACTAATTCATTCCCTCCCCACCTGGCCAAGGCAGGTTTTCCCCTACGGTAAATTCTCCACTATTCTGTCTGGTCCAGTCATAAATGGACAAGCCGTGGGGCTTCCACCCCTTCCCTCTGGGAGATTGTTCTGCACTCTGTGAGAGCTCACCGTGCGTAAAGAGTCCTTTGCTGCGTTTCTTTTTCTGCGTCTCTTCATTTTGTTTATCTCAGGTTCTGGCTCAGCACTGAGCATCTGTTTGACAATTTCACAGTGGGATTGGATTTGCCATTGCTCCTGGGCAGCTTTAACTTGTCTGTTTATGTGCAAAAAAATCAAGAGAGCTCAGAGGAGCCTTTCCAGGAGAGATGGGCCCAAGCTCCAAACTTCAGAGCCAGATTTCAAAATGCCCCAAGTATGATGTGTGTTTGAAACTGGCATGTTGGTTTGGCTCATGAGAAAGATGGAGCCACTTGTGAATCTGGGAATGGAACTGGGCTGGGGATTTGAACCCACACCTGGAAGTTCAGAGCTTTCATGTCAGAGATGAATGGAGTCCAGTCAGGCTTGTCATGAGGACCAGTACTGACTTGCTCCTCAAACTCACCCATCTGTCAGTATGCATCGCTCCCAAGTGCTACAGTAATGCCAATAATAATAATACTTACCAATCCCCTTACCCATCTGAGTCCATTACTGATCTTTCTGATCACTCAAAGCTCCAGACTCCCCTTCCCTTTGGTTTTGAGAGGTTTTGTTAGTCCTGGCATCTCAATGTTACAATCAAAACATCCTGTTGGGGATATTTTAAACTCCAGAATCAGCCAGGATGGTCTCAATTCTGAGGTTTGCTCTAAGGGGTCTGTTCTGCCAGCTCAGTAAGAGAGACTGGTAGATGTATTGAGGATTCTGCCTATTAATTGCTTTCAGACCTGAGCGCGGTCTCGCTGTCATCTGTCAGAGTCTTAATTAATCAAAGCAGCAGATGGGTAGCACTGGCCCTCGAATGCTGGCATAATTAACTCATTCGTTATCATGGTCTCTCGCTCTATGATGGTTCATAAAGGGCACATTCAGTCTAACTGCCCTTGCCCTGTCATGCGAGCAGGTGCTAAATGATTCTCATTATTCTTTTCCAGAATTACCCTGCCTCCAGGACACTCTTTGGGGAGAATCTCTGATTTTTGGCAATAAATGTTTGGGGCCCTCCTTGGTTTCTGACAGGGAGGAGTGGAGTGTGGCTTGGAACATTAGAGGGGCTGGATGGGTGTTAGGTTAACAATCCCACAGGCTGTCAAGGCACACAACGGTTAGGGCTGTCATTTTCACAGGAAATTCAATGAGTTAAGTGCCACTGCTTTGAATGGCAGTTAGGGCCCATATCCCTCAGAGGCACCTGAGTCCCTTAAGACTTGTGTGAAAATCCCAACCTAAACCAGTACATTGTTTAGCTCTCTGCTCCACATCAGACCAGAAGTGTGATCACCTGTTGAAATATTTCCCCGATGCAAGACGGGATTGGGATGATCATGTTCTTGTGCCCTCAAAACTGGTGCATTTCAGTGGTGCATGGCCCCTGTGTAGTGGGTGGAATTTCACCTCTGATTCCTTGGTCTGACCATCTGGCTTCAGGTTAGCTGGGAAGCCTTTCAGATGCTTCTGTGAATGTGTCCTATCAAAACATTTCGATGTGTAGCCCTTCTTTCTGCCTTTGTGTATCTTCATCGCTCCACAATCATGAATGGATTTTATCCTCACACCACCACTGCGAGGTCAGGGAGTATTGTCCCTCTTACTGAACTGAGACAGAGTAACTCGCCCACGATCACACAGGGAGTTCATGGCAGAGCCAGGAATGAATAGAACCTTGGTCTCGAGTTCTAGTCCTGCGCTCTGGCCACTAGATCATCTCTCTTACCCTACTTCATGTGGCACCAGTGAATTCTCCTCTCTGCATCAGTACCGTGGCTGGCTCAGGAGCCTGGAAATGAAGCAACAAAGCCTTTCACCTGTAGGTGGCTGGTTTGCATCTAGACTAAGTTGGAGGTGGCCAAATGTAGCTTCCAATGGGGAGTCTGTGTGAAAAGAGTTGGTGGATCTTGCCGCATCTCCTAACAGAAGTAGTAAGTCAATGCTGTTTGTTACCATGTGATGGCTGTGTGATGGCCTGTGCGGAAAGAACTGGTGATTCTCAGTTTGTCAGGGTAGTTTCTAGTAGGCAGATGTCCACATTGCAAAAAAAATGTGTTACAATTAGCTCTGTTGACAGAGAAGCCAAAGCAAAGGGACCATGGAGACTCTATCTATCTTATGGTCTTATACTGCTACCCATCAGCATCTGAGCACCTTCCATGTGAAATCAAGTTAGGTTTCTAGTGAACTTCATGGCGTCTTCTCCCATCCCGGAAAGACTCTGCTTGGGTCCTGTGTTTGGCTGGTTGGTTTTAAGGGGTTTTTGCTTGTTTGTGTTATAGGTTTTGGTTTTGCACAGTGGGGACGCTATGCTCAGTAGATGAGGAGCCACCGGAGTGAGCACTGAGGCACGCTGCCCATGCCCTTTTCCGTCCTATCAACCCAGCACCTTTCTCCAGCTCTAAATTCACTCGCAATAATAAGAACAATTCAGCCTCAGCAAAGTGCCAGGTGGGCAAAGCGAAAGATTTCCTTTTTCCCAAGCGGTGATTTGAAGATTTCATTCAGCTGGCTAGGTTTGCAGGGTGTTATCTTTTAAAGTCATTAGCAGGAGCACAAAACCCATTAAAAACAAGAATAAAAAAACCCCCTGGGTTTATTTTTAATGAAAGATGTTGGGGGCAGCATGGGGCTTTTCTTAAGGACCACTCCTCCCCTCCCCCCAGCAGAGTAATTGACCAAGGTTGAATGTTGACCTCTGGCTTCATTAATAATATTGATCCATAAGTTGATGCTTATGGATATTACTGTGATCCTCATTATACAGGAATCCAGCAAATACCAGAGGAGCAGCCTACTGTTTATTAATAGAATTTGGAACAATATGTTTTCAGCTGATTAAATAAAAAATGCTAGATATGAATAAAAACAAACAAACAACCAGTGAAAGAACACAGGCTGGGGGACACGGTGACAGATTCCAGAGATGAGAGACTCCGACAACCTTCCAGCCAAAGCCATGGCTGTATTGTATGTATATACACCTGTCCCATCTCAAGGAAACAACAACTGTTGTGAAAAATGGTGGTGAAGCTCCAAAATGCTGTGAGAGGGCTGGGTATCTCAGAGGATTAGTGCTGGGTTAACACGCCTGGAAGTTGTCACAGCGTGATCGCTGTTGGGTGGCCTGTGTGAAATGCACTGATGATCTGAGTGTTTGGCATCCACACCACCATTATTGCTCTCCGCTTCTTCCCTTTCCCTTGGCAGTCTCATTGCAGGAATCAGCCACAGAAGTGGGGCTGTCTGTAGTAGAAAGCACTGCTACAGACCATGTTCAGTGCATGAGCGGGGGGCTCCTGGGCTGCCTGTCTGACACCTTCACCTGTGCCAAATTCACTTTAAACAAAGGAAAAGGAGTTAGGGAGAAAGGAGAATGGCTGCTGCTGCTCAGATTATAGCAAAATGTTGACCTGTGCCCTTCCAAGCACGCTGGAAAAGATGGGGTAATTCTAGGAAGCCTCATTCACACGTGATGGATGGAGACTGTTGGGAAAAAATATTCTAGAGTGTGCCTCTTTGGTGTGTTGAAGACCAGCCCCTGTCAAGACGACTGTTCATTCCTCATAAGAACGGCCATATGGGGTCAGACCAAAGGTCCATCTTGCCCAGTATCCTGTCTTCCAACAGTGGCCAATGCCAGGTGCTTCTTTTTTGAACCCTCTTATAGTCTTGGCCTTCACAACATCCTCCAGCAAAGAGTTCCACAGGTTGACTGCATTGTATGAAGAAATACTTCCTTTTGTTTTAAACCTGCTGCCTATTCATTTCATTTGGTGACCCCTAGTTCTTGTGTTATGAGAAAGAGTAAATAACACTTCCTCATTTACTTTCTCCACACCAGTCATGATTTTATAGATCTCAATCATATCCCCCCTTAGTCCTCTCTTTTCCAAGTTGAAAAGTCCCAGTCTTATTAATCTCTCCTCATACAGAAGCCATTCCATACCCCTAATCATTTTTGTTTGAACCTTTTCCAATACTAATATATCTTTTTTGAAATGGGGCGATCACCTCTGCATGCAGTATTCAAGATGTGGGAGTGCCATGGATTTATATAGTGGCAATAGATATTTTCTCTCTTATCATCTATCTTTTTCTTAATGATGCCCAACATTCTGTTCGCTTTTTTGACTGCTGCTGCTCATTGAGTGGATGTTTTCAGAGAACTATCCACAATGACTCCAAGATCTCTTTCTTGAGCGGTAACAACTAATTTAGACCCCCATCATTTTATATGTACAGTTGGGATTATGTTTTCCAATGTGCATTACTTTGCATTTATCAACATTGAATTTCATCTGTCATTTTGTTGCCCAGTCACCCAGTTTTGAGAGATCCTTTTGTAGCTCTTCGCAGTCTGCCTGGGACTTAACTATCTTGAGTAGTTTTGTATCGTTTGCAAATTTTGCCACCTCGCTGTTTACCCCGCTTTCCATATCATTGATGAATATGTTGAATAGGACTGGGCCCAGTACAGACCCCTGGGGGACACCACTATTTACCTTTCTCCATTCTGAAAACAGACCATTTTCCTACCCTTCATTTCCTGTCTTTTAACCAGTTACCAATGCATGAGAGGACCCTTCCCTCTTATCTCATGACTGCTTACTTTGCTTAACAGCCTTTGGTGAGGGACCTTGTTGAAGATTTTCTGAAAATCTAAATACACTATATCCACTGAATCCCCCTTGTCCACATGCTTGTTGACCCCCTCAAAGAATTCTAGTAGATTGGTGAGGCATGATTTCACTTTACAAAAACCATGTTGACTCTTCCCCAACAAATTATGTTCATCTACGTGTCTGACAATTTTGTTCTTTACTATAGTTTCAACCAGTTTGCCTGGTACTAAAGTCAGGCTTACTGGTCTGTAATTGCCAGGATCACCTCTGGAGCCCTTTTAAAAAATTGGCGCCACATTAGCTATTCACGTCTTGGACCAGATCCTGTGCGCCACTTAGGACTAAATCAAGAATTGCCTCTCCTCTGGTGGGTTCCAGAACCAGCTGTTCCAAGAAGCAGCCATTTAAGGTGTCAAGAAACTTTATCTCTGCATCCCGTCCTGAGGTGACATGTATCCAGTCAATATGGGAATAGCTGAAATCCCCAATTATTGTTGAGTTTTTTATTTTAATAGCCTCTCTAATATCCGAGTATTTCACAGTCACTATCACCATCCTAGTCAGGTGGTTGGTGATATATCCCTACTGCTATATTCCGTCTACTACTACTCAATCTCACCCTTTATGTTTTTTGCTCTTTTGCTTAGACTGACAGGTATATGCCCTGGTTAAATATTTCCAGCTGATGTTTTCTAAGCGAGAAGCGCACCCTGGTTTGAGACAGCCCTTTTGATCAGAACAACTGGCTCCATGCGCCAGCCATACATGCTCCAATCCTCCTTCAGGAACAGCCTCTCCCTACCCTCTCTTTCCAGTCATGTTAGGAATGTTTTTTGCTGTAGTTTTTAAACAAACGAATGATTCCCCAAAGCTCAGAGAGATTCTTTTGAAGCAAGAAGATGTGTGAGTATCCGAGCTCACCAGGTGCAAATTGGAATGATTATGGAACCTTGCTTCCTCATGGCTAGAAAACAGCTGTCTGTTAGCCTGAGCGCACTAACAGAGAAGGGTTCCTTGGTTTCAAATGGCTGTTTTATACTATGCAGTATTGGTTAGTTAGAAACAGAGAACTCAATTTTCAGAACAGACGAGTGATTTAGGGTGCCCAGCTCAACACACCTATAGGGGGGCTGATTTTCATCGATTCCAAGGCCAGCGGGAACTACTGTGACCATCCAGTTTGACATCCTGCATAACACAGGCCATATAATTTCCCAGGAATAATTCCTGTTTGAACCAGAGCATATCTTTTAGGAAAACATTTTCAGGAAGTGCTAAATCCCTGCCCTCTGAGACTCAGGCCCCTTTAAGGTGACACCGGTTGAGCACTCAAAATCAATGGTCCCCTCTAAAAATTCAGGACATAAGTCACAAATAGAATCACAGAAATACAGGGCTGGAAGGGACCTTGAGAAGGCATCTAGTCCAGTCTCTCATGTTGTGGCAGGACCAAGTAAACCGAGACCATTCCTGACAGGTGTGTGTCTAACCTGTTCTTAAAAACTTCCAGTGATGGGATTCTACAACTGCCCTTGGAAGCCTATTCCACAGCTGAACTACCCTTACGGTTAGCAAGTGTTTCCTAATAGCTCACCTAAATCTCCCTTGCTGTAATTTAAGACCATTACTTCTTGTCCTACCTTCAGTGGGCGTGGGAAACAACTGATCACAGTCCTCTTTACAACAGCCCTTAATGTTTCTGAAGACTTACCAAATCCCGCCTCAGTCTTCTTTTCTCATGATTAAACATTCCCAGTTTTTTTAACCTTTCCTCATGAGTCAGGTTTTCTAAATCTTTTCTCATTTTTGTTGCTCTCCTCTGGATTCTCTCCCGTTTGTCCACATCTTTCCTAAAGTGTGGCACCCAGAATTAGATACAGTACTCCAGGTGAGGCCTCACCAGTGCTGAGTAGAGGAGGACACTATGCCTTGATCTTACATGCAATGCTTCTCTTAATATACCCTAGAATGTGGTTAGTCTTTTTTGCAAGTGCATCACATATTCAATTTGTGATCCACTGTAACCCCCATATCCTTTTCAGCAGTACTACCACCTGGTCAGTTATTGTTCTTTGCGTAGTTGTGCATTTTATTTTTCCTTCGTGAGTGAAGTACTTTGCACTTATCTTTGTTGAATTTCATCTTGTTGAATTGAGACAAGTTCTCCAATTTTTAATTTTGAAACCCCTCCCAGCTTGGTGTCATTTGCACATTTTTATAAGCATATTCTCCACGCCATTATCCAAGCCATTAATGAAAATATAGAATAGTACAAGACCCAGGATGGCACCCCCCCTTTTTTCATGTCCCCCAGCCCCTCCCCAACTCCACCCCTTCTGAACCCCTTCCCCAAATCCCCAGCCCCGCCTCCTCCCCCGGGCGTGCAGCATTTCCCTCCCCATTGCTTCCTGGGGGCCCCCATGACCTCCCACCCTAGCTCACCTCCGCTCCGCCTGCTTCCCCCGGTGTGCCGCCGCTCCGCTTCTCCCGACTCCCTCTCAGGCAAGGGAGGGCGGAGAAGTGAAGCAGCGGCGCTTTCGGGGGAGCAGGCAGAGCAGAGATGAGCTAGGGTGGGGGGAAGCGCAGGAAGTAACGGGGGATAGAGGAACCACTCCCCGCTCCAGCTCACCTCCGCTCCACCACTGCCGCCTCCCCCGAGCGCCCGCCGCTGGGCTTCTCCTCCCTCCCTCCTAGCCTTGCTGCATAAAACAGCTGTTTCCCGCGTGGCAAGCCTGGGAGGGAGGGGAGAGAAGAGAGGTGGCGGCCGTACGCTCGGGGGAGCAGGCGGAGGCGAGCTGGGGCGGCGAGTTGGGGCGGCGGGGGCACTTTTTCCCCATGCCCTGGAGTTGGCACCTATGATAGCCTGCGCCAGAATGCCGCCCCTAGAAATGTGCCGCCCCAAGCACCGGCTTGTTTTGCTGGTGCCTGGAGCCGGCCCTGCTTGTGGGACCCCACTATGCCTCCCTGACAGCAAGCCATTGATAACTACTCTTTGCGTATAGTCTTTCAACCACTCGTGCACCTATCTTACAGTAATTTCATCTAGGCTGCATGGCTCAGGGGACCAGTAATGAGCTGTTCAGCTCTGCACCTCTAGGTCCCTAGTTCAGATCCATTGCAGGACTGTGCTGTTGGTTTGGACTGAAGCTTGGTGGTCGCACACCAGTTCCTACTGGGGGGAGGGGGCAGCCTCACAAAAATAAGGCCCCCTCTGGCAGGATGAGCAGGGAAACCAAGGATTTAACGGACTGTGTGGACCAAACTCTATTCCCACCACTAGTGGTGGTTTGTGGCAATTGAGGCACATCTGAAAGGCAGTATGGCTGTAGCTTGCAGCTGCTAATATAGAGGCATTTCCAGAGCATCCAGGCTGATATCAAGTATCAGAGGGGTAGCCATGTTAGTCTGTATCCACAAAAACAACGAGGAGTCTGGTGGCACCTTAAAGACTAACATTTATTTGGGCATAAGCTTTCGTGGGTAAAAAAACCCACTTATGCTTATGCCCAAATAAATCTGTTAGTCTTTAAGGTACTAGTGGACTCCTCATTGTTTTCATGCTGGTATCTTTCACCAGCATGAAATTCATTCTGAAGGGAAAAACACACATGGACTTATAAATAGGAAAAAGCGGTGCTATATAAGCTCACTCTCTTTCCAACTGTATAGATCGCTGACAATGATCCATTGAGCTCTGACTTGAGCCAGCTCAGCAGGACAATAAGACTTTAATGAAACAATAAAGTTCACTGCATTTTCAAACTACAATGGGCGGTGAGCATTTAAAAAATTAAATGTGTTTTTAGACATTTGCTATTATTTAGTGGATTAAATAATGAGACACTGTTTACATTAGGTAATTGTTGCTTCTAGTGACTTTCCAAATGAGAGGAAGGGTAGCACCTTAATTAGTCTCCATTATAAGATACTTAATGAGGGCCATTCAAATCAGGCATAGATGCATAGGGCTAAAATGTTTTCAGTATTTGAGGTGTAATGAGGAATTATCCCTTGGGACATATAATAATAATTTGAAATACTCATGCATAGATCTCAAAGTGCTTTGCCGAGCTGGGTAAATATCATTACACCCATTTTATCAATGGGGAAACGGAGGCACAGAGCAATTAAGGATCAGCTGTTCGAAAGTGCTAGCTCTTTTTGGCACAAAGATAAACTGCCAGACCTTCAAAAACACTATGCACCTTGGGTGCCAAGTGCATGTGAAAATCCAATGATAGGGGTTGCAGTGGGAGCTGTGGGGTGCTGAAAACTTGGAATATGGCCTCAGTTGTGAGTGCGGATCACTTGGAAATCTGATCCTCAGTGAGTGAGTGGCAAAGCCAAAAATAAAACCCACATCTCCTGATCTGCTGTCCGACCCATGAGACCACATTTCCTCCCTGGGTATCATCCGTGTAGCAGTGGGTACATCCAAGGTGCTCTGCACCTGAGATTGCAAAGGATGGACGGGCAACAAGTGTCAGATTTTCAAAGCTAGGAGTTTACGGATGCTATGGTGATGAGGGTGGTACAAATGATTCCTCAGACAGACAGGCAGACAGTCATGTCCATTCATTTGCATGCACCTGAGGATCCAGTGTAGGCACACATGTCTGGTCCTTGTTCTCGTGCAAGGCGAGTGAGGTATGCCCACTTAGTAAATGAGGTGCCTAACTCACGCATGCATGGTTTAACACGCTTCAATTAGGTTTGTCGAAATGTATGCATCTAGATGTTGCGGCCTGTCTCCTGTTCAGGAAGGCCTACCAGCTCGCACCATGCCAAAGTCTCTTTCAGGCCTTTCCCACAGGGCATGGTTTATTAAGTCAAATAAAATCTTGCAAAGTAACAAAACACGATTCCCCTGAGCTGCACGGGCTACAGAAGCTTTTCACTGCACCTTTCTCATTGCTCCCAGGCCGGCAGCTCACCTCCCCCCTGCTGCCCTCCTTCCAGCTGAGAGCTCTCAGCCCTTGACAGGCCTCACCTAACTGTAAGCGGGGGAATGGTCCCGCTGTTGTGGGGAACTTTCCTGGCTTCTGCACTACCCCGGTGAAATGGGGCAGAGGGAGGATCTGCGTCCTCGCTCCCACTTCCTTTACCCAGAGGTCTCCCTGCCCTTGAGGACTCCCCTTCCACTCTCCTGTCTGGCAGAGTCCTCGTAACCCCAGCAAGGCTGGGCCCAGGGTTCCTGGGGGGCTCGACCCCCAAACCTGCTGTGGTCACCTAGGACAGGGGCTAGGACAGGGGTGGGCAAACTTTTTGGCCTGAGGGCCACATCGGGTTTCCAAAATTGTATGGAGGGCGGGTTAGGGGAGGCTGTGCCTCCCAAACAGCCAGGAATAGCCCAGTCCCCGCTTCCTATCCGATCCCCCAACTTCTCGTCCCCGACTGCTCCCCCAGGACTCCTGCCCCATCCAACCCCCCTGTTCCCTGTCCCCTGATGGCCCCCCGGGACTCCTGCCCCATCCACCACCCCCTGCTCCCTGACCACTCCCAGACTCCTCACACCTGACTGCCCCCTGCCGCCCTATTCACCCCCCCTCATTCATGACTGCCCCCCCCAGGACCCCTGCCCCATCCAACCCCCCTGTTCCCCACCCTCTGACCGCCCCAACCCCTATCCACACCCCTTCCCCCGATCGCTCCCCCAAACTCCCCTGCCCTCTATCCACTCCCCCGCTCCCTGCCCCCTTACCGTGGAGCACAGAGCACCGGTGGCTGGCGGCACTACAGCCACACTGCCCAGAGCACCGGGTCAGGCTGCTGCTCTGCAACTGCGCTGCCTGGCCGCCCAGAGTATTGCGCCAGCAGCGCGCTTAGGCTGTGGGGGTGGAGGGAGAGCAGGGGAGGGGCCGGGGGCTAGCCTCCCGGCCAGGAGCTCAGAGGCCGGGCAGGAGGGTCCCACAGGCTGGATTTGGCCCGCAGGCCATAGTTTGCCCACCTCTGGGCTCGGGTGCAGGGCCAGTTTTGCGCCGATTCTCCCGATTCCCCGGAATTGAGCCCCTCTCCAGGGGTCTTTGGCGGCATTTTGGCGGCAGGGGGTGCTTTGGTGCCGCGTTCCCCCCGCCGCCGAAGTCCCGGACCGTCGCTGAGTACTCTAGTCAGGCCCTGTGGGTCAGGAAGCCGGCGCTGCTAGGGTGTCCCCACTGCGGGGTGCTCTCTCTGCACTGGGCACCTCCCTGACCCACTGATCATTACATACAATTCAAAGCAAGTACAAGTTATTTAATCAACAATTAATTTTAAAAAAGAACAAGGAAAAATGGGAAAGGTTGAAGGAAACATCACCCCGCTCTGAGGCAGGGAACATCACAGACAGTGTCTCTGGACATCAGGGCACTTCACAGGCTGTTCCTTGTAGGTCCCAGGTCTCCTTCTCAGGCCCTGGCTGTGCTGCAGGGATGCTGCGGGTTGGACACTTGCAATGGTGGTGGCCACACTCCTCCGGGCTTTGGGTGATGGGACCCTTCTTCCCAGCGCCAGCCCCCTGTCAGGTTAAGATCCCCGTCCCAGTCTGGCCTGCAAAGACCCTTGGCTGGGGGTGTCTTTCTGCACTGGGCCCTTTGCCCAAGGTCCCCCCTTGGCTGGCCCCAGTTTCTCACCACACCTGGCTCTGTGGCTGCAGCCCTGCTCCCAGCACAGGCTCTGCTCTCCCTGGGCCGTGACTCTGGCTGGCCCAGCCCTGCTCCCAGCACAGGCTCTGCTCTCCCTGGGCCGTGTCTCTGGCTGGCCCAGCCCTGCTCCCAGCACAGGCTCTACTCTCCCTGGGCCGTGTCTGTGGCTGGCCCAGCCCTGCTCCCAGCACAGGGTCTGCTCTGGGGGCTGTTCTGTGACTCTGCTCCCAGCTCTGACCTGCTTCCTGGGCTGCTTTTCTGGCCCTTCTGGATCTGGCCCGGCTCTGCTCCCCAGCTCAGCTTGGGTCCCTGCTTTCTCCTTAGTTCCACCCCACTCTGTCTGACCCAGGCAATTCCAGCTCACACAGAGGACAGGACAGGACCCCCCTGGCCTCCTGACAGGTATTGGAGATTTCTGATCAGGGCCGGCTCCAGGCTCCAGCCGAGCAAGCTGGTGCTTGGGGTGGCAGATTCTAGGGGGTGGCTTCCGTCCAATCCTAGGGCGGCACGGAGAGAAGGACGTGGGCTGCCCTGCCGAGTTTGCTGCAGGGCGCACCCCTCCTCCGCCCCCCTACAGGGCAGCCAGAGCAGCGCAGAGCCCTCCCAGCAGGCGGCGCAGCGGTCAGGGCCGGCCCCCCCCTCTCTCCCCCCCGCTCCCTCCCCTTCCCCCCCAATTAGACCGGGCGCGCACTCGGCAGCACAGGGAGTCCCCTGGCTCCAGCCGCCCTGTAGGGTTTTTTGTTTTGTTTTCCCCTGCTTTGCCGGCTGTGCCATTGTTTCTCCTCCCGCCCTCCCCCGCTTTGCCGCTCCAGCCGCGCCATTTTCCCCCACCCCTGCTTTGCTGCTCTGGTGGCCCCGGCCCCCCTTTTTTTTTTGCTTGGGGCGGCAAAAAAGCCAGAGCCGGCCCTGCCTCCTGACTCCCTGATTAGCCTACCCGCCCTGTCAATCAGGCTGACCTAGAGCATTGGCCTCTCCCCAGTCTTTTAGTGCTGGGCGCTGGCCAACCAAAACAGCCCCACTGAATGTTAGCAAGGGCCCTTTCCATCTGAGTCTGATAGTCAAACAGGGTTGGCTAGCCCCAGGCTCCACGGCCCTTAAAGGCAGACCGCCCTGTTACAGAGGCACTCCCCTCATGTTGAAAAATCTGGATTAGTTTTAATTTGTATCTTCCAGTACTGACCACTTTGGGGGATGGGTGGTTGCAATGGTGGATTCTGCAAAGCTTGTCGTGTGTGACTGACTCAGTCTGACCCTGGCAAAGCGACAGCACTCGTTGATCAGGTAGGTCTCTCCAACAGGTCTTTCCATCTCGCACTACCACGATTCTGTATAAACCAAAGTTGTATGAATTCAACAGGGCTTTGAAACTATAAATGCCAAGACTGTGAGCCCTATCCAAAACCCACTGAAATCAATGGAAATATTCACATTGTCTTCAGTGGGTTTTAGAACAAGCTCTACAAGAACTCTTAAAATTTTTAATCTGGCCTATTTCTTGACCTATTTTGTCAGTAATAATGTAGATCATTGTCAGTCACGTCCTTCAGGGAGTGACATCCTCTGGACACTGGACAGTAGCTTGTCCTATCATGCCAGGAATTACTGCCTGGAGGTTGTAACCTCTGGATCAACGTCAAGTTTTTCTTTTGCTTTGCATCCACAGACCAGAGTATTATTTTTAAGGGAAATACTCACCAGGGTAGATGTCTTTCATCATGTTCACACTGGGCTGAGCTTTGTAAGCAATGGAAATCCCAACTCAGAACTAGAACTGTATATTGCAAATTGTCCTCATCTTTACAATGGTGGAACAAAGCCCGTGGATCTTTGCCTGTCTGAAGCCTGGGATATTCAAAAGCCAGATCTGAGTTTTGCAGCTGGAGCCCAGAGCATGATGGTTTGGCACAACTCTTGTTTCTCTTTCAGGGAACACAGTCTGAAATAACACTCGAACCACCCCATTGTCTTGACAATCCTTTATCTCCTCAGCAGTGAGTCAACATTTTGGATTCTCCAGGCTTCTAAAACCTCCTGAATTTGCAAAGATTGTGGTGTATTGCAGCCTGCAGAAGGAAAGGCCTTCCTGCCTTGTCGGGGAGAAAGCTTGTCTCAGTCCTCATCAGAGGCACAACCAGAATTTTCCTACTGAGGGGGCCCAGGAGGTGCTGACTTTGGAGGAGGAGGGATCATCCTAGGGCTAAGCATGTGACCTGGGGGTAGGTAGGTAGGTAGGTGGGGCTTCTCCTTCTAGGGACCATCTATCTCCTGGAGCCCCATCAGCCCCAAGCTCCTCCCACCTTAGAGCCGGGGTCCCTAGGCTGGATGAGTGGCCTGTATCACTCCAGCAGCTTTGTGCTGCGGACTTGGCCGCCCCAGGAGCCACAGAGGAAGCTTAGCAACCTGGCCTCTCTCAGCAACTCCATGGCGGGGTGGCGCTGCTGTGGCCAGGGCCCGAAGCACACAATCCCCCACACAATGCCTGTGCCACAGAGCTGCCCAGCCATGGGAGCGAGCGGGGGCTGCCGGGGATGCGTATGTTCTCTGCGGGGTGCGGCTCTGGGAGGTTTGAGTCCCAGGCAGGGCTAGGCAGACCCAGCACAGCCTGTGCCCCTAACCCTGATTGGAGTGTATGGCCAAGGGGGGAAGGACCTGGGCACTCTCCCTCATTGTGCCCTGGTCCTAGAGGGATGATATCTCAGTGAAAAAGACATTATAGATATGTCTGCCTGTCTGCAGGGGCTTCCCAAAGTCCAGAGAACCTTATGCTGTGAAAAAAAATCAATTTTTAAAAGGCTTCAGCCCTCTGACGGGGTGCCCGCTCCGCTCCTCGCAGACTCAGGGACACTCCAAGCGGGCAAAACGCCTGTGCTCTTTATTTGTGTTTGTTTCCCACCACCAGTTTCCTACTAAATCCAGGCTATTTACAATGGCTTAGCCTAACACAGGCCTGGTCAGCAACAGCGTAGCAGGCTCCTACCTCTCCCTTAGCCTCCTGGTCTCCGTCTCCCTTTTCACTCACTGCCTCTCAGCCTTATAGCTCCTGCCTAATGAGGCTGGCAGGTGCAGTCAGTGACTAGGCAAACCCAGGATATTTACCCAGCCCCAACCCGTTTCCCCAGTTTGGGGCTGTGGTGGCAGGAGCTGGTTAAGGCTTCCCTAGCAGCACCCCACCTCACACCTCCCCCCCTTAAGCAACCACCGTGGGGGAGACCTGCTCTGGCCCCTTCTCCCCCTGCCCGGGAGGTTGCTCTGGGGAAGCCCACTGGGAGGTCCCTGGGGTCTTCCACAGGGGGTTGGTCCATCCCCCAGCCACAAAAGGCTGTGAGCTTCTGGGCCAAAACTTGGGGCCGCAAACCCCCGTCCACCGGGCTGACTGAAACTTTTGCTGCAGACAGTCCCATCCCAGTCCAGGACTGCCGCCTTCACCGCCTCCTAATCTTTGGCCTGTTCATTACTTAAGGCCATTTGGCCTCCTGCGCCTCTCTGGCCAGATAGGGAGCCAGTTGCAGGGTCCAGGTCGCCTTGTCCCATCCAGCACCCATGGCTACCCACTCAACAGTACACAGGAAGGCGTCGGGGGGGAGTCCCAGCCCTGGCGCACGGTTGCCATCACCTCCCAGGGGACTCACCAACCAGTGCAGGAGCGGCTGTTGTACACTGGCCTGTTCCCGGATGAATTCCTGGAGGGTCTTTTGTTGCTCGGCCTGCCAGGCGAGTAAGGCCTGTCTCTCCACCTAGTAAGACTGCTGGAAAGCCTGCAGGGTCTTCTGCCGCTCCTCCTGCTGCTTAGCGAGCCACAGCACGGTGCCCTCCATTCTCAGATTGCCACTCTGTGGTGATGGCTTCAGATCCTAGACAAGCCCCCCCGTGCAATGGGGTGCACGCCCCGCCCCTGCGTATCCAGCCCCTTGGCCCCGCTCCTC
Source organism: Mauremys mutica (assembly GCF_020497125.1). NCBI lineage: Eukaryota > Metazoa > Chordata > Testudines > Geoemydidae > Mauremys > Mauremys mutica. The sequence goes on along the minus strand of NC_059081.1, from coordinate 4,786,056 downwards.
ATAGACTCAGGGACACTCCAAGCAGGTGCAACTCCCACCACCAGTTTCCTACTATATCCAGGCTATTTACAATGGCTTAGCCTAACACAGGCCTGGTCAGCAACAGCGTATCTGGCTCCTACCTCTCCCTGAGCCTCCAGGTCTCCGTCCCCCTTTTCACTCCCTGCCTCCCTTATGGCTCCTGCCTAATGAGGCTGGCAGGTGCAGTCAGTGACTAGGCAAACCCAGGATATTTACCAGCCCCAACCCGTTCCCCCCGATTGGGGCTGGAGTGGCAGGTGCTGATTGAGGCTTCTCCAGCAGTGCCCTGTGTCAAGCCCTAGTTGGGCTCTGTGGAACAAGTGGATGGCAAGTAGCCACATGACTGCTGGAGCTGCCAACAGGGGTCAGTGGCAGGGCTTGGGGGGGGGACACGTTGGAGAGGCAGGGTAGGAGACATTTGATTGACTGCTACCTGTGCTCTACCCAACACCTCAGTTCAGAGCCAGGCGCTGTGTGTTTTCACAGCACCTAATACAGTGGGGGACTTGATCCTGACTGGGGCCTTTGGAGCTTACTGACGTAGAAATAAACAGTAGTAAGACCCCCATCCTTGCTGCAGGGGCTCGGTGATGTGCCGTCCCTGTTCTCGATCACTGATCACCAACCCCATCCTCACCGCAAGTACTCCCCTCTCCACTGAGCGCCATCAGGCATTGGCAAGGCTCTTTCTTTCAGTGTCTGAAGAGACACCTGACATGATTGCTGCCATGAACCCAACAGCATCGTTCCACCGGAATCCCCCGCAACCAGGCACCCACATTTCATGTATCCACTATACCCAGCAGCGGCCCACCTTGTCGTCTGCAGGGGACTGTCCTTGAGACCCGTCTTTTTCTCTTAGTATGAATGCCTCACCCTCTCCATTTCCATCCTATCTTTCATTCCTGTCCACTCCAGGTTCTTATCCCTCGCCCCATGACAAATCTCTCTCACGCACTCTGCCTGACTCTTCCTTGGTCAACAACCCCATCTCCAACTTCCTTTCCTCAGCAAGATGCTGGTGACCTTCTCTCCCACCTCATCCCTTTGGGTCAGCCTTTTCCCCTTATACACAACTGTCCCATTCTGGTGGGGGGTGGGGTGGGGGGAACAGCAAAGGATAATGGCCTTCTTCTCTTGGCTCACAGGTCTCTCTGGTCTCTTCCTACTGGGCTGTAACGTGGCTTCCGTTACCACCGCTTGCTCTGGGCTTCTGGAGCGCCTCACACCTGATCTTGGCTCTCCAGCACTGGCTGCTCCTGGTGTTGTTGCTGGAGGTGGAATTACAGCATCTCCTTCTCCTTTCTGCTGTGGAGACTCCCAAGGGCCAGTCTTGTCATCTTCTTTACCACATCATCTCCTCAGCCTATCATTGTCACAGACAATAAAGCCCATTCCTCACCCCTGCTCCATTCCTGCGTCTTCTCAGTCCCCCTTAGTCATGCTCACCTTCCTGTCTGCCCCTCCTTTCCCCTCACTGTACCTGGCCTGCATGGCCGCCTATGTGCACTGTTACCATTTCTCTTTTGAACATCATGGCTCTTTCGTTCCAATCTATTCTTTGGCTTTCACTTGCTCTCTTTTGCTCCATTCAACCCTCCTTTCCACCTCTTGCTTTAAATCGTTTTGTGAGACTTTATTGGGAGGGACTGTGTAGCAGGGTGGACCCTGCTCCTGCCCTGAAGGGGTTAAAAACAGCCCTGGGATAGGGCTCTGGCAGGAGAAGACAGCCTTTAGCCTGGGTGGCTGATTGGGGAAGTGGCTGCAGCTGAGGCCACGCCCCAAACTGAGCCACAGGCTTTATAAGAAGGCAGGGAAGCCAGGAGACAGATAGTCTCTCTCTGCCTTCAGAGAGGGATGGGCCTGGCTGCTTAGCTTGAGGCTGAATACCTGAGTGAAGCAGGGCTGGGGAAAAGGCTGAGGAGCTGGGGAGCTCCAGCCTAGAAAGCCCCAGGCTGCGGCCTAGCAGTGGGCCAAAGGTACTGTGGGTTGCAGAGGGCGGCCCAGGGGTAGGACAAAGCAGCAGGTCCAAACCCTCCTTGCCTGTGATGAATAGGCTGATACTGCAGTCTGCCCCAGGATGTGGGGCTAGACAATGACTGACAGTAGCCATATACTGAGGCAAGGTGGAGATAGAGGGTGGGGGTTCCTTAAGGAGGTGAGACCCTAAGAGAAAGGGGTTACTGCCAGGGGGCAGCACCCCATGTGAAAGGGCACCGGGTCCAGGGAGGGTCACGGGGGCCAGAAGACAGGTGGATCACCAGCCTGCAGAGGGCGCTCCGAACGCTGGAACAGAGCTAATTCCCGGAGTCACCAGCAGGAGGTGCCGCGGGGGTGAGTCCGGCCCGTTTACAGACTGACATAAAAACGAATGCCTTTGTATTGTAGCCTGCTCAGTGGAGAAATGGTCCCCTTCAGTTTCCAGAGATTGACTGAATGGCCGTGTTTGTGAATGCTAAATTCACTTAATGACATACCTCCCCTGGGATGCCCTTGGTCCAATATAAGATATTACCTCACCCACCTTGTCTCTCTAGCCTAGGGACTAATTCTGCTACCTCTTAGTTTAAAAACTCATTGGGGGAGACCACCTCTTTATTCTCCCTGCAGAAGATTCTGCATGCCTACAGTGGATGCTGCTAAGATGTCAGCGTTTACCACACAGTGGAAGCTGAGCTTATCATAGTTCTCCCCCGTATTTCGGAAGTCTCCATGTTATCTCCGTAGCAAAGACTGGCAAATGTGGGCTTTTTAATGGCTTCCAAAGTATGGACTGATTAAACAAATGATAAATCATAGCAGGTAACAATTGTAATAAGGACAATAATGCCTCATCTTTATTTTTTCAAATCCTCTGAATGAATTGTTGACCTCAGTTTGGCATGTGAAGGCAGACGACAAAGGCCACTGGATAAGGTCCCGTGTGAATCATGGAAAGAAATAAAGAGATTTTTATTGACCAGGAATGGCAATAAACAAACAAGGAGGAGGTAAATTTCACAGTGTGTATTACAGGTTAGCAGAGAAGGAGAGGAGAAGATTAACAGAGTCTTCCATTTTCTTTTTTTTTATTATGTATATTTTCATTAGAAAACAACCTTAAACACCTAAGAATAGTTTTCTAATAAAACACCAGCTCATGAAGAGCACTTAGAAGTTTCCATTTGGATTCAGGAGAATGACAGGACAGTAACACAGTCAGAATGGTCATTCCTTGGGGCAAATCTCTCCCTCTTGGCTGAGTTTTAAGCCTAACATTGCAGTTCCCCCTTGGTTCCTGTTAAAAATCAGGGTTCCCAAACACACAGAAGTTTCCATAGAGAGTCTCTAATGAAATGTTTTCATATGGGCACACAGCTTACTTTCATCACTTTGTGGATATCATGATTCATACAGAGCCTTATTAAAGGACTTCAGTGATTCAAGAAGGGACTTGTCACCCCAGGGACAGATCCCTCTTTAGCTGAGGATCAAATTGCAGCCCTCCTGAGGGCCTTCAAAGGGACTAAAGTGTGATTCAGAGCAGGTGCAGAATTAGCCTATTTGTTGTAAATACACATGAACGGGGCTGTTGTGGTGGGGGGCGAGGGAAGCAGATGCCTTTTGCTTTCCCCCCTCTGGCTGCTTCCTTTCTTCCCTCCTCCTTAACTGGGAAAGGAGGAAAGTCCTGAACTGGGTCAGTGTATTGCAATGTGCCTGTCCCTTAGCCGGTGTCTTCACAGCGATAAAAGGGGGAAGTTTTAACCTCAGGGTAACGGTGTAAGCTATCCCAAGGTAAAAACACAGTGATGGCAAAGCACTTTAGTTTGATCATGAGGTAGTTTACCGCACAGTAAAGTGTCTTCTCTTCATTGTGTTTTTACCTCAGGATAGCTTATGTGCATAACCCTGAGGTAGCCCCCGCCCCCGCACACACACACAGTTTATAGCAGTGAAGACAAAGCATAAGAGTGAAGCTGTTCCAAATTGCAAAGCCAGGCCCCGCCAGAGAGAGGTTCTGTTGGACACACCAGTTTAAGGGAAGTGGAGAGATGTTTGTGTCTCCATCAAGGAGAAGGAGGGCTCTCCATACCCCTGGTATCAAAGAGCTACTTTGCCATTCAGTGTCACTGATCCTCACATTGGAGGGGCCAGTGAGGATGAGGATGTGATGGGTGAGAAGAAGGATGGACTAAAACCTTGTAGGATCCAGGGCAAAAATTCTCCAGCCACAGGTTCAGAGAAACCCCCAATTTCTCTCTCTCACGAGATCAAAGGCACAGGCAGTTTTAAGTCAGCTGGAGTTGTGCCCACCGTTCTTGTTCAGTTGAAAACTGACTCTTGAGAGCGGAGCTGGAGTAAGGAGATTTGGTGGGCTACGTAGCTATCGTCTTGGGTGGGCAGGGGAGGAGAAACCAGAGCCACCAGAAAAGGCAACAGAAAATTTACAGGGGAAAAATGAAAAGCTGGGTAATCAGGGGACTGCTGTGCTGAATGGAACTGCTCCTCTTAGAGGTAGCTGTGCTAGCGTCTTTGAACACAAAAAGGGTGGATCACATAGAGGTGATCCTGGCCCCTAAAGGCCTATGATGCTTGTGATGATGATTGGTGTCAGGCACATGCTGTTTGTGGGAATGAATACACTTTCCCATTAGTAGAGCTTTAAGGATCTCTGACAGCACCCCTTACCGCAGTTGGGTGACACCTGGTTTTTGTAGTTACCAGTGTCCCTCTGGTGCCCGAATAAAAATACTTGCTCGACTTTCCTGATACCTTTGAACCACCTTGACATCACTGCAAAGGATGCTGGTGTGACATCATCACAAATGACGTTTTGATATCACCACCCTCCTGCGATGGCACAAGATGAAAGGTGCACTTGCTGGTTTATAAAGCCAGTGAGCGGTGAAAGCAACTGCTGTCATCACTGGTGAAAACACCTCGGATGGACACAGGAACACTGTTGCTGGCTTTGGCCACCCCTCGGAGGAATTCTCTGGTCACTTGGTGGAAATCTGAGCTCTAGGAAGGCTCTGTGGCTTCGGAGGCCACCGTTGCTCAAAGACTGGGCACTGGGCACTGGGCAGGCAGCAAAATAAAAGTAATATCCTTGTTTTGTTCTATACAGAAGGCCTTGGTGTGTAGCAGTAACAAAATGTAGTGAACAGTCTCTCCTTACTCCTTGGCTCCTTTTTTGTTTATTTATTCAGTTCTCTATGCTCTGAATAACATCATCTTTCTCAAGAACATTTGGAAGAGCAGGTTGCTTATAGGGGTAGGTAGTAAACAAGCTGAAAACAACATTGTCAATGTGGCATAGAAAAGAATCTCCCTTATTCTTGCCCCATGTTCACTTCTTGTCAATAAACTTGTGACTTGTATGGTTCCAAGCATTTGTGCTTTCATATCTTTGTGCTTGCTTGAGTATGGCTCAGGTAATTTCAAGGGGCCTTTAGTCTATGATCCACTGCACTTCAAGACCCAAGTATCTCTCTCTCTGTCTCACACACACACTGAGTGAACATTTAATCAAAGATTGGTCAAGAATCCCATGCAAGGATTTATTTTCTCCTTCTGCCTGCCTAGAGTAAGGTCCTGCATTGTTCTATCTACCTAATTCACTTCTGTCAAGACTTTTTTTTTTAGGTTCAATAAATTAAACATTTGTTCATGGTTGTTTTTTTCCCCCTCTCAAGAAGAGTAATAGTTTTGTAAACTTGTAATTCTGTTCTGGAAGAGGAAACTTCATTCTCTCTTCAAAGAAGAAATTCACCCACTGAGTTGGAGGTAAGTGGAATAATGAACCAAGATATTTTTGATGTTTTTGTTAACAGTGCAGAAACTTGATGGTCTTTTCTACTTGTATACAATGTGATAGATGTCAGATCAGACACTGCTCCATCAACTACACTGTGTCAAACTCACATCACTGGAAGCCATCAAATGGTTACTACTGTAAAGGAAACCATTGCTTTAGTCAGTACATCTCCCTTAAGTGTTGAAGTGGAGGGAGATGGTTAATATAGTAGGTTCCTGCACTAGATGTTTATCTCTGGATTCTAATGTGCTTTGGTCACAAGTGCTGGTTTCAAAACACTACAGATATTTATCCATGTTGCACAATCATCCTATAGTTTATGCTGTAGGTATCTCTGCTCATGAGAAGCCGCAGTCTGGGCAGGCAGGGTTTTGCCATAGAGCAAGAGATCTGCACTGGCAAAAGGAATTTGGCAATGCGGGAGTGGAATAGCAGGGAGTGCACCAAGTCATGAGTGGAGTGCTTTGATACTGGGGGTTAGGGTCTCCTGGCAGATGCACTGCTAGTCCCAAGGGATCAGTCCCTCTGGATATTCCAGTGTTTACACTGATTTTCCCTCACTGTGCGTAGCTGTCAAATGCTAAGAGGAACTGCTGGTAACATGCTGGCATTATAATGAAATGGGAAGAGGAATTAGTTGGCTCACTGGCCTTGTGCTCTCAGCTGCAATGCAGGAGTCCTGGGTTTGATTGCTGGTCCCATCTCTCTGGATCCATGTGGTGGCAGTGCTATAGAGGCAGCTTGCTTATCTCCTGAGTGAAGGTGAGCTACCTCCTTGAATACTTTGTCCGCCTGGTCAGAGATGCTGAATCATGGAATTGTGCTCTCGGTGTCGCTCACCATGTGGTGAGATACCAAATGCCCTACAAGACATGTGGCACGTCCCTTGGAAAAAAATCAGGCCTCTCCCTTGACAAGAGGGACAGCTGGCAACTGTACGTGGGCAGCGGCCCTCAAGATGGTCTCCAGTTGATGGCTTTCTCAGCCAGAAGGAAGTTGGCTGTGATATGGTACCTACTGGAGGAATTGAGGTTTGACGGAATCCTCAGGGATCTGGCAAGTCTGAGGAGGTTTGTTCCTGTTTCCCTGAGTGAAAATACAGTTAGTAGCTAATACCTTTACTATTTCTTCCCCATACAAAAGATTGGCATCAGTGTCCCTGATCCAGAATAATGCCAGAAGTATGCACCTCTTGGGACATTTGTGGCAATAGTGATGTGCTCTTCCTCAGGGCCTGGCCACAGGTGCAGGATGATACAGGTGCATCTTCAAGGCCCAGTGTAGAAAAGCACAGGCCTAGCGTTATTAAAGCAAAAGGGAAATTCAGTCATGTGTCTTGAGAGCCAGCCCACCGGTGCTGACATTTGAAGCGGGGAACGGAGTGTTTTATTGGCTTTCTGGGCTTCACGACCAATCTGGTCCTGTGGGAGCTGATTGGCAGCAGGAAACTGTGAGTTTCAAAGTGAATATATATTGACAAAACAAAACACCCCGAGGGCTGTGTGTCCTGACCAGAGGAGGGTCAGAAGAAGCAGAAGCCTCTTAGACCCCTACTACAGTCAAAGTGTGTGCTTGTGCTCTGGTGGAGGAGGTGGGAGGAATGGGCTTGAGGGTGGGTGTTTGGTGGAGAGACTGGAAGAGCAATGGAGGCTTGTGGCCCCCACTGAAATTTTGGGCACAGAGGATAGAACTGAGAGAAGTCCCACAGAGCAAAACCTCTCCAAAAAGGCAGTAAGTGACCCATCAAAGCTGACAGAAAATCAGGAAACGGTAACAAAATGTGAGAATTAGCAGGCCCACGAATCATTTCAGACCCCTCGTCTCTCCGTCAGCCGCCTCTGGCTGTTTCACCGTGCCATGAAGCACAAGAGCACAGGAATGCCTGATGGGAATTTTCCCCCTACCCCACCCCGAGAAACAGCTGTGGAGTTCTTTGCAAACAGCATTATCTGAGGGAAGCAGCATTTGCCGCCTTGTAAGAATCAGGTTAAAAATACAAACAAGAATCTTTGACAACAAGGCAAAGTGAAGAGTACTTGAAAGAGAAGGCAAGACGAGCAGTGACATGAGGGTGGGACAATGCCAGGGAAGGGATGCCTTCTGTAGAACGGCTTTGTTTAGCTCCGTTACCTTGTCCCTTCTGCCCTCTGCAAACCCCCTCCAGTCCACGGTGTGTTTTGCATGGCTCCATTTTTGCAGTTTTTATTGTCCTGGTGGGATGGGGACGGGAGGGAGGAAAGGGAGGAGAGAAGAGCACATTCTGCCATGGAACACAGATGCTCATTGCTATTGGTGCCATCCTCAGAGACGCTCCGAAAAATAATAAAAAACCCCCAAAACGCGCACCCATTGCTCTCAGACCAGCAGCCTAAATGTTCATAAACTCAGCAGCACTTTGCTCAGGCATAAACTGCTCTGAAAACAGAGGTTCCAATCACACCTGGCTTCTAGGAGATTGCGCTGGTGGTGGCAGCTCTCTGAATGAAAGCGAAGCTCCTGAGCGCTAGTTCAAACAGGAATTATTTGGGGGCAGTTCTCCGGCCTGTGTTATACAGGAGGGCAGACTAGATGATCACAGTGGTCCCTTCTGGCCTTGGGAATCTATGAATCTGTGCTTAAGAAAGTGTTATAATTAATTTCCAACTTCCTTTAGCTAACGTCTTATCTATCTAGGTACTTTAAGTGCTCCTTGTCATCATAGTATCTGATGCCCAGTCATTGATGAACTCGGCAAGCCTGCGTGTTCTGTTCATTTGGTTTGGCTATTAAATAGCTGAAATAGGTCTTTGATTCTTAAACCAGTTGTGAAAGGACTCAGAAGGTCACCGGTTCTGAATCTGGGCTCCGTAGCATCGTCACTAAGCCAAACAAGAGGACTTTCCGCCCATGAGGGATGCTGCAGCCACTCAACAGCACAGACCCAGACAGGCCAGTTGTAACTGGAAAATGTATTTCTAAGCACATTGCATGGAAAACAGGTGTATAGAAAATGTTGTAACAAATCCATGACCAAGTAGGACCACGTGGTTGTCACTATGCTGCACATTACAGCCACTCAGAATGTCATGCGACAGTGGTGGTGGGACTCAGACAGAACCCTACCACTTCAGCAAAAGAGGACTCTCTGGTAACAGTATAGGGGCTATGATACACTGAGCTGAGCAGTTTGAAATTTGTCCAGCAAAGGGCAGTGGGTGCTCATTCCTGCTAACCAGCTCATTGCTATCTATTTTACACACACTACCTTATCATGTCAATGGGCTTTGCAAACACTGAGTCCATTGCAAACACCCCTGTGAGGTAGGTAAGTATTCTCATCCCCATTTTTCAGATGGGGAACTGAGCCAGAAAGATTAAGGGACTTGCCCAAGGCTACAAAGAGAGTTGGTGGCAGAGCTGGAGTGAGCTGACTCCATCCTGTGCTCAGCCCACCAGGCCATGCCTCTCTTTCATGGTGAGATGTGCTTCTGACCTTACAAACTCCCAGCCTGCTAACCCCAGTGAAAGGAATTTGGTTTTCCTTATTACATAATGGGAGTTGGAGGGGGATCAGATGATGCTACTTAATATTATGTTTGACAGTCCCCGCCCTTGTCAGAGCATCACAAGTGGCCATCTCTTGTGACAAGAACACTGCCCTTTGGAAAAGCCCCTCGGGCACGAAAAGGCTGCTGTGTTTCCTTGCTTTAACTAGACTTTACCGCAGGAGCAGCCCTGTAGGAGACATGCTCCCGACAACACCTTTCAGAGGTCATCAAAACAGCCCTGACCCCAACCAAAAGCACTCTTTGGTAGACAGTGAGATAGGCCAGCTAGACGGACACTGGCCTCCCAGCAATCATGTTTGTTTGCCTGGCTCCTCATTTCATCAGCTGTCTTGGGATTAAGTCTTATCTCCGGGCAGAGCCCAACTCGGCTGGGGTTTCAGAACCCACACGTCATCTGCCATAAAGACACCTGTTCTGTTGCATTCTGGTATTCAAAGGGACACTGTCAAGTAATGGAGGCCCGAAAATGTGACCTTCCTTAAAATGCTTATCTCGTCTGAGTGCTAAATTGCCTTCAGACCTGAGCGCCCAGAGTTCATCAGCTAAATCCATATGTAGAGGCATGAATCAAAGTGAAATCACATGAATCAACTCTCATGGCTCCAACAGAAGCTGCAAGGGTTGTTCAGATCCCATGGTAAAGGATGGTAATATAAACCCCTAAGACAGGAGACCCCAGCGCAGCTGAAAATCAGGCTGCTTTCATTCATCTGCTTCCATATGGGTTTTGGTGGCTAACACCAGGCACCGGGTTTGACCACTGTGGCGTTAGTTATTTTTGATTTGCTGGGCCGTTGCTCCAGAACCAGTTAACACTCCGCATTGTCATGGTTTCTGCTCTTCTGCGCCCTCTGCGACAGCAGCAGCTATGCTAACAAAAACCACTCTGTTCCAAGGCTGTGATGCAGCATCGTCAGCAATGCTTGGGCAGGGTGGGGGAGAGCACAGCGGGACAAGGGCCTGCCAGGGGAGAACAGTGTGTGCCAAATGGAAAAGGACAAAAATCAGTAGGGAAATAATTTTTATTGTCAAGTCTTTTAAGAGAATATGACAAACGATGGCGAGTAAAAAAAAAGCCCCTAAAAACTATTTAAAAAGTACGTGACAGTGTCCCTTTAATACCCACAAATGATTCAGCCATTGTGCATTGAAAGAAGATGTTTCTGAAGAGCAATTGGTACTTTCATGGATGGCTCCTAGAGAAGGCGACTTATTAAAAGCATAATATATTCACTCAGAGACTGTGCTCCCTCTTCAGACTAAGTCTTTGTTAGCTCATGATTTAGTCTTTTCCACTCAGTCGTTCAGCAAACTGGATATCGAGGGCTTACCCTATATGATTGAGTGAGACTCTCTTGTACATTGAGCAGCAGGGATATAAAGATTAACCCCCCCCCTTATGAAAGTCTGAATCACAGCTGCAGGAGAAAGCCGTGGAGATGGGAGTGGCCTAATGTAATCAATTGGGGGTGACAGGGTATGAGAGGAAATTAACCTGGAGCAGCCTCCTTTCTCAAAGTCCGCCTGGAGGATGGTTTTTATGAGTGGGACGGTATGAAGGTGGGATTTGGGGGTCATTGGACCAGTGCTTGTGCTTCAAACACCCACAGCGCATTTGTACAAACTTTGCCAAAAAAAAATGTCCGTCAACCCCTCTCCCAATGCCATTCTCCAGACCTCTTGCCAATTTTTGTTTTGGTGAAATAGGGACAGATTTTTTTTTTTAATATTAAAACTGAAAAATCCCCAGCCACTTCAGTGGAAATACTCTATCGCAAGTAATACAGGGCTCCGGAATGATTTATGAAACAAAACGATGACTCAGATCCCTGCTTAACACAATCTGAAAACTCCTCCGAATATGTCGCTTCCATCATTCCCCTTCTGTTTGTAATCATCCCACACTGTGTGTGTGTGTGTGGGGTGTGTGTGTGGGGCGTGTGTGTGTTTGCAGAACATTACCCATCCCGGCTAATAGAACTTGTAAGACATGCTAATACCGGCTGTTTCTCTACTTCCCCAAACCTCCACCTAGTCAGTTGTTAGTCCGTATTGCACTTGTTTTGTTGTTTTTTTAAAAAATAATATTTACTGGCTGGAAAACGTTAACCTCTTTAGCATGTGTGTGCAGCTCTGTCTCCACCTTCTTCTTCCTCAGTTGGCCAAGCGCTGCTTATACGCCTTGCGCAGCTACCCAGAAAATGAAAGGCACACCATGCTTCTCTGCTCTTGAGTTGTCTCCTCCACTTTGCGTTAAGGCCTCCTGAATTCCGTTGCTCAGACTGTTGTGACCCTCATGACGAGCTCTCTGTTAGTGCTAGACTGGCTTCTCTGTTCGTGAGGCCTCAGCTGGCTGAGTATATGCAAGATGGTGTAAGCACAGTGGTGGTCAGACAGGGTGCCGGTGGCGTGGCTAGTGCCCCGGACCCCGTTGTCGGCTGGAGCGGAGTTGCTGGCTGTACCACCGGTGGAGGACGAATGGTTGGTTTGGGAGGAGGTTCGGAGGTTTGTCCTGGTCCCTGTTTTTTGATCCTCCATGTCTTTTGTTTTGTCATAGTTCAGCACTTTCCACTGCTGATTTACCGCCTGCCACCGTTTGAAAATCCGGTAAACCGAGGGCCCTTCGTGTATTATTAGACCTGGAGGGAAGGCAAAAAAAAAAACAAGAGAAACTCTAGCAAGAAGCTGTAAACAGCTCAGCATCACTCCCTCTAGCTGCCTGCTTAGTGGCCCGTGGACCCAGCTCTCTTGGTCAGCGTGCATTCTACGATAAATCAAGGTTTTTAATTACTGACTGGCAGAGCACAAGTCCTTCTGCTCAGCCGGACCACCCTTCACCCGAATTAAACAGATCACAGTTTGAGCTCAGCAGTCAGCAAACAGGTCTTACATGCTGCAGGATGACTTATTCTGTACAGCACAACAATATCCCTTTACCAGTGCACCTCTTGGTTTGATCCACCATACATGCTGTAGGTCATGACTCAGCTGAAAATGTGCTCATGGAGGTGTGTGGGGGGGTAACTGGAATCTATGTTCTGTTGGCAGCCATTGGTCTGACATCACATGTACGTGTAACTCAAATCTAGCCGCATGCATAGCAGCAGCAGGGCAGTGGCTGTCTAGTGCCTGGAGCACAGGGTCTGGAAATCAAGACACCGTGGTTCAATTCCTGATTATCATTGACTTGCTGTGAGAAGGACTTAACTTCTGTGTCTTGATTATGTCATCTGCAAAATGAGGATAAATGATACGTACTCATCTTTGGAGAGTGCTTTGATATTGATGGATGAAAAACCATGCAAATTATTCATCATTAGCATTTGGGACAGGGTGTGTGTGTTGCTGGAATCTGTCTACCTCCACCAAACCAGCATCAGATATGGATATAACAGAAATGTGGTCTAGTGGTTAGAGCAGTGAACTGTGACTAGAACTCCTGACTTCTAATCCTAACTGTCTACTCATGCCTGAGACATTGGGTAGGTCAGTTCTGCTCTCTGTGCATCAGTTATGAGGTTTGTCAAATCAGGATAGTAAAAATACTCAACTCCCTTGCAGGAGGATTGTGATAATTGATTACTTAATCTCCATAAATCATCTGGAAGATAAAATATGCAATTTAAGTGCTAAGTAAGTAGTAGTAATATTCTAAATACGGATTCTATCCAGCTGCTCTGATACCATAGCGAATGGCACAGTATAAATGCCTTGCTAGCTAGCTTAGACAGATATAGATAGATTCCCCACACACTGTACTAGCACATCCTATCGACCTGGGGAACCAAACCATGACACCTCAAACATACAGGCTTAGCTGACATATTGTAACGTTATTCAGTAAATCAAATTTCAATCTTGGTCTGAAACAATTTAAAGTAGGATTTTATACAAAAGTAATTCACATGAACCTCCAAATCAGCCTTTGCTGGATGGTTGGGTGCACAGCGGTTCACCCATTACAAAAGCACAACAGCTGCCAGGCTACTGCCAGCATTCCAGCAGGCAGATAAACACTGAGACAGGCCAGCACCTGGATTGTTTGCTTTTTCTTGGTACTGTTGATTCACTCTGTCTGGGCCACGATCAAGATCAGATCAGGATGAGAGAAGCTCCCAGGTAGATGCCCTTGGGAGCAACCCCTATTCACCAGCCCATGAACTTTCATGAGCATAAATGCAACAGCAGAGAATGAAAGACATAGAATCACGGACTGGAAGGGACCTCGAGAAGTCACATAGTCTAGTCCCCTGCCCTCATGGCAGGACTAAGTATTATCGAGACCATCCCTGACAGGTGTTTCTCTAACCTGCTTTTAAAAATGTCCAATGATGGATATTGCACTTCCTCCCTAGGCAATTTATTCCAGTGCTTAACCACCCTGGCAGTTAGGAAGTTTTTCCTAATGTCCAACCTAAACCGCCCTTGCTGCAATTTAAGCCCATTGCTTCTTGTCCTGCCCTCAGAGGTTAAAAAGAACCATTTTTCTCCCTCTTCCTTGTAACAACATTTTATGTACTTAAAAACTGTTATCATGTCCCCTCTCAGTTTTTTTCTTTTCCAGACTAAACAAACCCATTTTTTTCAATCTTCCCTCACAGGTCCACGTTTTCTAGACCTTTAATCATTTTTGTTGCTCTTCTCTGGACTTTCTCCAATTGTCCACATCTTTCCTGAAATGTGGAATGAGCGTCAAAGTCAAGTTGTGCCAAAGCCTGGAACTTGACCCGGCTACTTGCATTTTACAGTGGGTTTGTAGCCGTAAGTGCTGATTAAAATGACTTCAATATGAGTGCCAAGCACACCATTGCAGAAGTACTTATAAGTACAAGCGTGCCATGGAAATAGCGTTTATGTATTTATAAGTAAAAGTACAAGTGCAAGTGTTCCCAACTCCTGTATGATAAGAATTAGCTTCTCTGTTCCAAGAATTTGCTTATCTGTTTTTATTTTGGACGCTGACCCATCACAGAGTCGTTGCTGCAGAAAAGTATCCAAACAAAGGGCCTTGTACTTTGGGGTTTCCCCAGACGCTTCGAACAAGTCTCCCCACTGCTACTGGGCCGGGACGGGGAGAGAATCTACCCATTGCTGCTTGTAGTGATCAATCAGAAGTGAAAGGGGTGGGCTGCCGCCCTCCCTGGTTGGTGCAAGAGCTGGAACCTGAAGCTCCCAAGCCAGGACAATGGGTGCTGGAGGCCAACCAGAATCCAGGAGGGATGTGACTGTTTCAAACACCTATTTTAAAAAAGCACCTGTGGATAAAAAAACATTGTGCTTTATCTACCTTTACGATGTACTTAAGTACTAAGTACAGAATATTTGAAGTATTTTGAAGTGCTCTCCATAGTTGTACTTAACATGGGAACACTGTGCATGTGGAACTGAATTTCATCAGAGAGAAATGATTTATTACCATCACCGATGAACCAAACCTTAACTGTTTTGCCCTCGGTCCTGCGCTTCCCCATTCTATCCGACACCCCAGTGAACTCCATTGGAACATCAGAGTGTTTTGTCATAGCTGGAGATACAGCCAACTGGTTGCACTTCCTGTCCTAAGATATAAGGCTGCAGCCAACAGGTTATTAGAACAAAAATTTGCTTTAAAAGCTCATCCTAACCTAACGGGCAGCTAGAAAATGCATGCAGAAGAGCTTATCTTTCAGAATGTAGGACTGTCATTTACTATCTCTTTGTAGATTGACTAGCACAATGGACTCTGATCTGGCTGAGGCTGTACTGCAATAAAAATGTTAAATACATAATAAAGAGCTCAGAGAGAGTAAGGCATCAGCAAGGGGAAAGATCCAGGATAACTGGAAAGATTTGAGAATTGCTGAGATCTGGGGACAAGTTACGAACTTACCTAAAGATGCGATAATCAAATGTCACCTCCAGGTACAATGTGAAAGGACCCTTTTTCAAAACGTGGAGGCCTATTTGCTTGCAGTTAAATGTGTGCATATCCTCCTGACTGCATTTGCCCATATATGGACCACAACTGCACATGCTGTATAGTGGGTATATACATGTGCCGGTAACAATTTAGCTGCCTAAAAAGACATATGCACTCACAACTATCTGAGCTGCAGGCCCAACTATGGTAGCTGCACTTCCATTGCTCAATGCACAAGTTGCCTTAAGCGAATGAATGGACAACATCCGGTTTAGATCATTGACTTATTAACCAGGGCTATGACTGAGTTGTCCACCCACCAGCAATTTTGAACACGGTGTTGCAAAAGATGCCATGAGGCCAGTGTTAGTGCCTAGAGAAATTTGCCAATGGCACTCACTGCCATATCGAATGCCACTCATATTGGGATTTGTGATAAGCTGGAAACTCTTTGAAAAGTTCACAACATTTTTGAGCAGTTGTGGGCTTATTAAGGGTTCGATGAGAAATGGGTAAAACTGACCAGTTTCAACTGAGCTGTGCTTTGCTATAGAGGCTTTGTTCCACCCTGATAATCAAAGCATGACTGTCTGCCAGCTGTCCCTCGACTGGGATACTGCATCAGCACTTTGCTGGTGTCCAGCTCAGCTTCTGCAGAATTTAAGCTCCAATTTAAATAAAAACTGAGTGTCTAGCCCTCCTGGTTGTGAAGAAAACCTTCTGAACGTGACCTGAAGCAGTGCTTCCTGCATGATGGACAAACGATAGCTCTGGAAGTGCCCCATTCCCCTCAGTGAGACGTTGACTCTGAGACTTAATGACAACACAAGTGCTCACATTATTAACTATTTCACTGCCGCTCATGTTAAATAAACAAGATTGACGATGGAATCTGGTATTTTCTTTGATGCAATTTCTCCTCCTAACTGGCCCAACGCGCAGGGCCCCAAACTTTGATTAGTTGCTCATGTCAAAAAAGGTAACAATATTAACCGCTGGCTATTCAGGAACTACGGAGCTTGGACTGTGGGTCAAGTTTAGAGTATCACAGATTTTTTTCCATCCTGCTTCTTACAAACCACTGAGCTTTGAAGAGCTCTAGTCATGGGTCACCTTGTCGTATCACAACCCAACACCTGACTGTCGCCACACAAAGTCTGATTTTTGTTTCCTCCCTTGAAATACAGTTCGTAACTGTTAACATCAGTCATAGGGCAGGCCCCTGAAAAGCAGCACTCCTCTGGGATATTCTGGACAGATTCCACACCCAGACAAAGAAACAGAGACCTCTAAAGCAGCTCTAAAGTGGGTCAGTCCTTGACAAGGGACATTAGATATGTATTTAAATGAGCTGTCTGATCCCTAAAAGGGGATAAAATTCCATCCTGAGCAATGCCAGATTCAGTATTTCTTTGAGATCACTTTAAGCCCTGGGTCAAAGAACCCAAATTGGATATTTTCTCCTCAGCTGTAAAATCCTCTTTTATTAGCTTACCACAAATATTACTGAACAGCCTGATTCAAGAGGGCAGTTTTAAAAATTCTTGTTTGTTAGTCTTCTAATTATAAATGTCTATGATTTTATGCTGTTAAAAGCATGACGTTGGTGGATCGGTTGTTACGTTGATTGAGTCCCTGTTTTTTTCAGACAATTCTGGCTTCAAAATATTCATAAAAGTGCAAAAGAACTTGTTTTCCTCTGTATTTGCTGGGCTCTAAATTACTTATCGATTTCCCAGCGCTGAGCTCAGGAAGCTGTAAAATTAAAAGGGAACTGAGCAGAGGAGTGGGCAAGGGGCGGACGTAAAGGTGATTCATTTGAAACAGTAAATTCCAAGAGAGAGCTGGAGTCAGCCAGTTAATATCAAGTTGCAAGAAACTGTATGCTTCCATCAAAACAAATTTGGGTTAAAATATTACTCGAATTCCTGCAGGCAGCTCCAGAGACCCTCCTCCCAGATATATCATCATTCTGAGGAGCCTTCTGACTAACTGGGGAGAATCCTCCCAATTCAAGGCCTTTTTTATCTGGAGAAACGTGTAGAAGGAGCCAAATTCTGCTGGAATCTCCCTGTGTTGCTTAGGAGCCATTCCATAAGGCAGAACAGGCAGGTGGGGTTCTGAACCCTCAAGATGCTCCATGGGGAAATTTCATGGACCTCAGGATGCTAGTGGGGGGCAGTGCCTCACCTCCTGCATCACAGCATGGTTCCCCTCCGTTCCCTACAAGATGATCCTTTCAAAAGCTCCCTCTTCAGGGTGGAAATCTCTGAGTTTGCTGGCGAACCATGTTGGGGCATCTGGCCACCACATGAAGCCTCAGCTCTGTGGTGTCAACAAGGAGGGGCTCTCGCAGAATCAGAGATGCTGAGGAATTGTTCCTTCCATCCCACCTTTCATACGTTGGGCACCCGGAGTGACTCCCCTTCCCACTTGGTCTGAGAGGGAGCATAAGCCCTAAATCTAGCACACTGGCTTAGGGCAGCCTGCCACCCCACATGCAAAGAGCTCGTTTTCTTTCCATTAGATGCAGCTTTTCCTACTCTCTATCTCGTTTCCTTCTATTCAGGTTCTCATTCCACGCTCACCACCGCGGTATTTGAGCACGTGTATGGCCCCAGACCTGTGCCGAGAGAGAGAGAGAGAGAGAATATTCATTTATGTCACAGCGCCCAAAAGTGAGCGCAGTCCCTCACAATGCAGATAAACCCACCACTGGGTAGGCAGCTGGTGCATTGTGACCGCTGCTTACCGTGCTACCCATAATTATCTCATTGTTACCTTGTCCTTTCCCTCTTTGTTGTCTCAACCTGTTGCCTCTTGATTTTATATTTAGATTGTAAGTTCTTCGGGGCAGAGACCACCTTTTTGTTGTGTTTTTACAGCACCCAGCACAACGGGGCCCTGATCCTTGGCAGGGCATTGCTCCTGGAATACAAATAATAATAATAAATGATCCCTGCTCCAAGGTGCTTACAGCCTAGTTTCTGCTCAGACACAAAGAGGTCATTAAAGAATGGGGCGAAGGGGCTGGACGGACAGACTTACACCAATAACATTTCACAAACACTCAGCAAAGGCATGAGAGCAGAGGCTCCCGGAGCAGGGGTTTGGAGCAGTCATTCCTTGAAGAAGGAATCGGTCTTGTTTTATTTATCTAAGCTCCTGATTTCAATCATGTTGTTTTCGTCCCCAAATAGTCAGACGTGGGGAGGTTTCTTTTCCGGGCGATCAGCCTGAGCCTTAGGAGTGGAGCGATGGCTGATGAAAAATTTCATTTCCACGATCCGTTGCTTGCAGACAGCTAATCCCGCATGCCTGTTCAGAGAAGCAGCGTACGTGAAACACAGGAGTCAGAAACTGAAGCACGGGCAAGAGTTTCTACTAAAGGCCAGGCAATGAGGCTGATGTGATTCCAGTGCTCAGCTGGATAACAAAGAGCTTGACCAAATAACTGTCCACCCCATCACAAAGCCACTATGGCCCACAACCTGCACTCAAGAGAGGAAGAGGCTGCTACAGCTGAAGAGTGAAATGGCCCCTGTACAGCAGGGCATGGTGGGCCAAGGCTGAAATGGGAGCTCGGAAGAAGGCTGTAGTTCAGGACGGAGTGAATTGGCATGTGGACCCAGAACTACACTAGTACGGAGGTCGGTTTGCAGCTCAGCGTTGGCCCAGTTCTGAGGGAGCCCAGGAATGACGTAGCAGCGGGTGTTGCGGGTCAGGGCTGGTGTATGTTGGCAAGGGAGGGGTAAGCTTGCAAAACCAGGCTGTGCTGCACCCGTCTCCAGCCTGCGCTATTACACCTCGCTGTTCTGAGCAGCCCATTCAAAGCAGCAACAGGGAAACCGCTGTCGTGTGATTTGTAACAGTTCATTTCTGCACATCGGGAGCCTTTGTAACACGTTATCTCACCATGTCCCTCCTCCTCAATTTCCCCCTCCCTTCTATTGTCTGCTTCACTCACTTGCTGTGTCTCGTCTTATGTGACATTGTGAGTTCTTGGGGCTATGGACGCTTCCCAGTTGTGTATCTGTACAGCACCCATCACAATAGGGTCCCGGCTCACAATGAGGCCTCTGGATGCTGCTGCTATTCTGTTCAGTTTCCTCCACTGGCCCCATCACTGTGGCATCAGAGCTATTCCCTTTAGTCTCCTACCTTTAGAGCAGCACATTGCTACCACAGGTGTCCCATTTACATCATCCCCAGCCAGCATGATGGTCTGTTTTACTGAGCCCAGGGGTGGCTTTGGCGCTAGGGGAAAGGTCTCGGCTGAGATCTAAACAAACAGTCGGCATCCAGAGCAGGGCCGGCCAAGGCCAAGGCAACCCAGCCATCCTGGGAGATGGGGCATTTCCTCCTGGGATTTCGTTCCGGAGAGATTCCAGAAAACACTTTAGCCTCTGACCACATCAGCCGCCCCTCCTTGAATCTCTTCCCCTTCTGAATCAATTTCAAGCGCTTTCACCCTGATTTCCACAGCTCCTTGCAGCTCAGTCCTCACATACCTCTCTGCCCTCATCTCATCCAGCATCTCCTCTCACTACTTGTGCTCTTCCATAGGTTCTGTCCTAAGTGCTCTCTTCGTCTTCTTCTCCCACGCCATATTCTGCATCTGGAACAGCTGCCAACTGTCCAGGAAGGAGGTGCCCTCCCTCTCCTCCTTTTAGTCTTGTTATGTCCTAGGGGCAGCCGGTGTAGGAAGCAATCACTTGAGGCCAGAGAGCAGACAGCTAACCAAAACCTCCATTTTATTTACAGACACAGAGAGCTCACTCAGCCGGTTGAAACCGGCTGAGCTATCCCTTAATAGTCTAACTCAGTTGCCATAGTAACAAAACCCATGACAACCAAATACACAACAAGTCTCTTTTTAAACCCTTTCAGGAAGCTCTTATGGTCCACTGATCTGCCCACCAGGGAACACTCTGTGTACCAGGAATCTTGTCGGGTGTATTGTGTTGGCCTGAGCTAGAGGGTGAGCTCCCCAAGGCAAGTTGGCCGGGTTTGTAAATCGCTGTGTTCTTAAGACTGCTTTGTGAATAGTCATGAATCACTATTTCACAGTACAAAGAAGGCTGCTCTCCTGTGACTCACTCGACGAGTGTTGGGGTGTGTGGTTCAGGATGGAGACGAATGGGTGAGCCTCTCAATGATACCCCAAAGCAGGGTCACCTTTTCAGATTAGGTGCTTAAGGGGATTCTTCCTTTCTTGCAAAGCCTTTGGGTTCCACTATGGCTCCTCCACCAAGGCTCAGACAACACAGCGAAGGCGTGGTTCCCAACACTGGCAGCTGCTGTCTCTAAGCCGCATCCCCTCACTCCCTGCTTCCTGTGTCCCTATGGTGGGACTCCGTGAACAGCAGGTCCCTTCTAAGAAGCCATTACATCACAAGCAGAGAACATTACAGCCCCTAATGCCTACCCTTAGTTTCAGCTAGAGGCTAAATCCTGACAACTGAGAGATTAATCCAATGTGTCGAGATCTCAAAGGGTTGCAACACTTCCTGCTCCACAAGGAGAAAAATCATTACAAAGTGTGTGTGCATGTGTGTGTGTGTGTGTGTGTGTGTGTGTGTGTGTGTGTGTCCTTTAGTTTGCAGGATGCTACCGAGGCAAGGGACACAGTTTCCAGGCAATGACAACATAATGGCTTGCAGTCGTCTAGTGCCTTCCAAACTGATACATAAACTACACATCCTGGGAACACTTTACCCGCCACTGAGCTGCAGCAGCAATTAGCGGCAACCTACACAGATGTTTGGGATGGGAAACAATGAACATTTTATCCAACTGAACCTGAAAGAGGAATTGAGAAGGCAGATTGGAATCACCCACCTTGGAATTTGTACAGGATGCTGGGGCTAGCAGCTGCTCGCGTGAGAGGTGCCAGGGGAGTGCTCTTGCCCATAAGCGGTCAGACGCACAGTGTGACAGCTCATTTGAAAGGTGGCACATCAGCCGCGCGGCACCCGTAAGGCTACACTGGGGCAGCGGTTCAGGGCTGACTTGGAAGAAGGAGCTGAATCGCTTCCACCACTTCCTGGAGCAAAAGTGTGTGTTGCTAAGGGGGGGGTGTGTGTCTCTCCACCACGTTTTGACTGGACCCAACCCAGCTGTGCTCGGGAGATCACAGCAACCCAGCATGGTTTGTTTGCAAGCAACAGAGCCAGCTCTCTGCAGGATGCCACACCTGGCAGGGGCTTTAATGGACACACAGCAGCATGCACAATGACTATTGGGGTCCCCCCCCCCAGGTTCTTCAGCTTCTACTCACCTGAGTTACAAGCCAGGACCTATCCTCCCCCTGACCAGAGCACGATTCGCATAACTGTTTTACTCCCTGCTGCTGGCTGGAAGTTAACCCCCCCCCAATAAATAAATAAAGCCTGGGCACAATAAAGCCGCAGATTAAAGGGCAGCGTGTAGCAACACAGGCAGCAATAAACGAGATCCTTCTCGTACCAAAATGAGAAAACACTCAGGCAGAATGACGTTATTTTCACAATCTTGCAGATTTCCTCCCTCTACCCCTGCCCCGTAACCAGCAGCGCTCTCTGTTCTACCCACAGCCTCCGCCGCTGTGAAGTCACTGGAATCGTCGCTCATGCATTAGTGGGCGGGACTGGAGGGCACAGATGAGTGTGCATGTCATGTCGCACTCCCTGTCAGTACCTGACCTGGCCCGTGGAAGTGAATGATCCAACCAACGGCCCAAATTCGGTGATGAATCCTGGTCATGTGCCACTTGAGGCACGTTGTGCGTACGCTAAGAAGAAGAGGTGGGCAGAACGGAGCCCAAATCCTTTGGCTGCAATTAGACCAGTTTGAAGAAAACCAGAACTGCACAGAATGTAGCACCTCTCGCTACATTACTCAGTGCCCTGTTCTCTGGCTAGGAAAGCTTCCCTTGATCCAGCAAGCAATGACGACTCCCTTCTCCACAAAGGCAGCAATCCCTGAGCTTCATTACCAAGTTCATAGAATAGAAGGGCCCTTAAGAGGTCGTCTAGTCCAGCCCCCTGTGCTGAGGCAGGGCTAAATAAACCATCCTAGACCATCCCTGACTGGTGTTAGTCCTGCCAGTTCTTAAAAACCTCCAATGACGGGGAGTCCACAACCTCCCTTGGAAGCCTGTTCCAGAACCTAACTATTCTTACAGGTACAAAGTTTTCCCTAATATCTAACCTAAATCTCCCTTGCTGCAGATTCAAGCTGATTATTTCTTGTCCTAGCTTCAGTGGACAAGGAGAACAATTGATCATCATCAGTCCTTAATGTATTTGAAGACTGTTATCAGGCTCCCTCTTAGTCTTCTTTTCTCAAGACTAAATGTAACACTGACAGATCCCAGTCGTCTGCAGGCAGGATTGAACCGGGGACCGCAGCATATGAGCCTCTACCACATGAGCTAAAAGCCAACTGGCTCTTAGCTAAGGCTGTAGAGCAGACTCATTTTTTTTTCTCTCTCACTCTAAGTGGTCTTGGTTCCACTACCTGGGACAGGACACCACACCCAGAAGGTGTGTGGGTTACATAAACATGCCCAGGTTTTCAACCTTTCCTCATAGGTCAGGTATTTTTTAACGTTTTACCATTTTTTATTTGCGCTCCTCTGGACTCTTTCCAATTTGTCCACATCTTTCCTAAAGTGTGATGCCCAGTTTTGGACACCATACTCCAGGGGAGGCTTCACCAGGGCTGAGTAAAATGCCTTACATTCAACACTCCTGTTAATACACTCCGGTTCTCAATGAACTGCCTGAGGGTGGCAGCATTTCTCATTCCAAAAAGGTGCCATGCTGGCCGTATATTGGATGCAGGAGCCCTGGCATTTCTAATTCAATCAGGTGGCTTCTCTTCCTGTGTCCTGCAAATTCCACAAGCCACATGCCTCTGCCATTAGGAGAGGACGTAGGCTGCTGGTGGCGCCAATGTGGTTGCTGCAGAAAGATGACTGATGCCTTCATGGGCAATTTCCGGCTGAGATGCGTTTAGCAAATCTGGACCCGTTCCCACGAATCCCTCAGCAGCCAGTTGTACTCCTGCCTACAGACTCTGCGGATCCTGGTTTGAATGCTGGCCTTACTAATTGCTAGGACCCACCTGTGACAGATCCCCACAACAGATGAGGGACTCACTAATAGTGTCCAAAGGATGACTAGGTCCCGTCTAGGGATCTATGGATAGGTTTACCCTAGGTGTGTGTGTGGGGGGGTCAACCTAAGATACGCAACTTCAGCTACACAAATAGTGTAGCTGAAGTCGCCGTATCTTAGGTCGATTTACCTGGCCGTGAGGACGGCGGCGAGTCGACCGCTGCTGCTCTCCTGTTGACTTTGCTTCCACCTCTCACCACGGTGGAGTTCTGGAGTTGATGGCAGAGCAATCAGGGATCAATTTGATCACATCTACACTAGATGCAATAAATCGATCCCCAATAGATCGATCACTACCTGCCGATCCAGCAGGTAGTGTAGACGTACCCTAAGATGAGGCATGAGAGCTGAATAATTTGGCTCCTTTCTCTCCCCGCTCTTGCCCGTGGTGCAGGCTTCTCTCCTAGCAGCAGCCCGGGTCCTCCGCGTCGCAGTTGGAGGTGTGGCCTGCTCCCAAGCGCTCCCGTGCTACTTGGTCTTTGAGCATGGAGTGGATTTTTCCTGCCATGGCCATGCTATCCCTCCCCTGGCCACTGCAGCTTTCTTCCACCCGCAGCCCCATGGCCACCTGGCAGGGATCAGGACCCAGCAGGAGTGGGAGACAGGACAGGACTCTCATGGAAGACAGTGCTCCTGGATGGAGTTAGGATGATCTGGTGAGTTCACCTAGCAGCACTGATCCACCTCCTTACCGCTACTCCTTACCAGACCCCCCACAAAGACCAGTTAAAACCACCTCAGGATTAACTAGAGTCCTGTTCTGATGCAGCAGCTGGCAGAAACCCAACCCACCAGCAAAAGGCTCAGACATACCCACAAGCGCTGCAAGTTCAACTCAGAAAGGTTTGGACTGGACAAAGGGAAAACCTTTGCAACAGCAAGGACAACTGGGCAGGCAAGCAGTTGGGAGAAGCAGCCTGGCATAACGCAGGTGCTTGGAGCGGATGGTCTGAAGAGTAGTTATGGCCTTACTATTTGCAGTATGGTATCATTTATATTGAGAGTACAGGAGGTCCTCCCCAAGTGAGCTAAAGGGGAATCTCCATTTGCTATTAACAGTATAGGACCTATGACACACAGATGAGCATTTCTGATTCTAACCCTAGAGGGCAGCGGGGCACAGTCCCACCAGGCACTTTATTCCAGTGCAATATTTAGTGGAAGGGCAGCAACACAGGATCATTCTCTAGCCCCCTCTAAAGCACAGCGTAGGCCAGTGGGATGTTTTCAGAGAACATTATTTATTCCCCCCTCATTAAATACTAATAAACGGACTCATTGGAGCGGAGAACACCACATGTTATTTGCAACCAACAGACCTATGGGGTCCTTTTGCACAGAGGCACTGTATGGAGAAGAATGTTATCAAGATTCTTGAACATAATGTATAGAAAGGTGAATCGTTTTGAATAAAATAGCTGGGCCTTCTGAATTTATTAGTAGTGATGGGCCCAACCCCAAACTCAACACAGAAAGTTCAGAAGTGGATCCAAACTTGACGGTTCAGGCCCATCTCAGTTGACTGGCTCTGTACGTGCCCTGTGAAGAGCTGCCAAACTGCTAACAATCAAATTCACCTGTGTGTTCTGCAGCTGCAGAAACGGCTGCTGGGGAATACACAGCAGCTTGTCGGCTCCAATCCCTGACTGAACAATTGATACGGCATTAGATGAAAACAGTCCCATCCCTTCAGAAGCAGCGGGGCTGCATTCCTCAGTACGAGAGTGCCTCGCATGTTCCTGGTTGCCTGCCACACAGCCAGTCCGTGTGAGCGTACGACTGTGCCACTCGGCCTCCTGAGCTGTACAGCAACACATAGAAGGCGAATGAGTGGTTTTTAAAGGGAGACGCGGCCCAACAGCTTAGGACCAGGAGACCTCACCTGGCAGGTGGTTTCTCCGGTTTTCCCACCCACCCCAGAAAGGATTGTGCAGGTGTCCCCGATGAACATCACGACTGGACACAACACAAAACAGGGGTCGTGGCCTCTGCCACAGCACAAGCAAGGGCTCCAATTTTTCATCTTTATTACAGGGCCTGGACCTAGCCTCTGCAACCATAAAGGGGGTGCTAGCCCCAGTCAGCCGCTAAACGGGATGCGCATTGGAGCTGGGGGCAGGTGGATGGCTTGGCCCTGATGTGTTTGCGTCAGGGCTGTGGAAGGAAATCAGAAAAAGGTGGTGAATTGCTCAGAAGGTCAAGAACTCATACACAAGACACCCACCTCCCTTCAAGCTCCATTCCCATGCAGCCCAACGCTTCCTCCAGTCATGCCCTTCCTCCCAACAAGGGTCCTGGTGGGTTACTCCAGCAGTATTCTCCCACAGCACGAGGAAGAGATGGCCGAGGTGGAGGTTCCTCATTAAAAACCCCCGAACACTCAGCGCCCCCCATCTCCCTTGAGATGGGGCCTGGGTGGGGAAGCTGCAGGAGTGCTGTCCCACTTCCCCACAGTTGTGTTTTCCAGACACAAAGACCCAAGCATGTACCTCTCAGCTTAGAGAACCTATTTCACATTAAGGAAAGCAGCAAACAGAGAAAGAACGAATGTAACATTTCTGGGAGAGGGAGAGCGCCGTGTGTGCGCCTCGCGCCAACATTCTGCAGCTGAACTGAAACACAGGCTGATACCTGCTTCACAGCTGCCTATCCAATGGGTGGAGAAATACCTCACCATTTAACAGTGATCTGCACACCAACATCTTGCAGTTATATATCCCCGTCCCATACACACACACACAACCTGAATGCCAGGGTTGAGCATCCTCAGCCTAGCAGAGCCTATTCTCTCTCCCTGCCTGACAGCTCCATTTTGGACCTGTTAGTTGGGAGATCCATCTTGGGCAATAGGCTGCAATTTCCAAAGGGACCTAAGAGAAGTTGATGCTCAACTGCCATTGAGTATCCCAGCCTCATTACCCCTCCCTCTCCAAAAAGCACTAGTATGCCATGGGGGGCAATGGACATGTTTGGCACCTCCCCTTAAATTATCTCCACGGGCCGTACTGCCATAGTGACTCTTCCCAGCTTTGTTCCTGGAGGTACTCGTGTCCTATGCATGCAATATACAGGAGCTTTCCACCTCCATCTAACCAGGCCATCAGCAGGGGCAGGCCACCAGGCTCACCACACATAGCCCTGCACCTCCATAGGCAGTACCTTGCAGCATGTGCAGTTAAAATGAAACCACATTAGCCTTGACAGGAAACCTTGAATTGTGACTGTCTCAAGGAAACGCCATTAATTACTGGTCCCATCGCACCCTGAAAAATCAAACGCTGTGGATCAGGTTTAATTGGCTATTGATTTCTTCTCTTATTACCTACAGTTGTGCAGAGATGCCATCGGATGGACTGGTTGCCTCCGATTATTCTCTCTGGCAGCTGGGATTAAAAGCAGCGGGTGCATACTTCCTGGTATGTGATGGATTGCCGCAGCGTGCCAACAAAAATTGTTGGCAGGATGAATGGCCGTGCTTTGCTCGTCTCCAGTGCTGCTGAGTTGCAGAGCAGCTGTTGGCGTGAAGGCAAATACTCTCAGGGACCGAGGGCCAAGCAAAGGGGTGAAGCGTCTAAGAATGTGAGGATTTAGTGCTTATAAAAGTGAGGGGCTGACAGCAACGAGGCAGAGAGAAGGTCGCTGAAGAGCACTTCTAGTCCAGAGCCCACGCATGGCTCTGCCAGCCCCTTCAGTCCTAACCTACACAACTGTGGCTACTCTAGTCAGATCGTACACCAGGCTGCTTAACCAACCCAACCCCCCACAAGTATGCTAATTAAATGGAAGCCAAGGACAAGGCATGAGCTGCTCATCAGCCGCCCGAAACACCACTCCCCTCTTGAGCTGCTCAGGTGATTTTCTTCCCCAGCCTGGGTTGCTCTCTCATTAGCTGGCGCCACTCTTTGTTTTTTAACAGGAGATTATGGCCAGGCCTCCTGAACCCACACGCCACTTTGATCCACAAACACTGACTTTCCCTAATTGCGCCTTGACAGGGAGGCAGATGACCCCTCCTGAATTGCCATTTAATTAATGGCCAGGTGCCTCTCAGGATGTGTGGATGAGTTCCAAGCTGCCACTCACCCTCCTCAGCAGCTTGAGACCCAAGGAGACTCACTCCGGCTATTTTTATATGATTATATCCCTATCTATATCTATCTGTATGCACCCATGATAATCCCTCTCCACCTCTGCTCTCCAGAACTCCCACTCCTCCTTTCGCTGCCTCCGGGGGCGCAAAGCACCCCAGGAGCTGACTGCTTTCCCCTTTCAATCACGTCTCAGTTCCTTATCTCTCTCTCTCTCACTTGTTAAAGTGAAGTTTATGGATAAGAATGTGATGGGAGCCCTGAGTCTTTTGGGGAAATACGGAGTCAAGGAGGTGGCAATCAGCCATGTCCCAATGTAGACGCAGGGACACACTCTGCTTCTTGCAGGGTCTCTTAACAGGGAGAGGCAAGAATTTATCCCTTATGCCACAGGAGCCAAATGCACAGTTCTCCAGCTAAGCAGGTTGGGGTAGGATTAGTACTTGGATGGGAGATCACCAAGGAAAAAACGCAGGTAAAAGGTGGATGGGACTTCAGTAGGTGGCACTCTTCTTTTGAAGGTTATACCAATCAATGGTCTTGTCTGATGCTCACAGCTACAAGTCCAGCCCACTTGTGTTACCTAAAGATCAGTAGGGGCATGGTCTTCTCCTGTCCTGGCCTCACTCCAACTCAGGAGAGGACATCTGCTGACTTGAGAGTCCCCCAGATGTTCAGCTGGACGAGACACTCTTCACCTGCTGTCAAACACTTGTGTTCTTGGTGAAGAGCAGAGATATGTTACTCCATATGTGGCTGCATTTCAGTGGTGGGTGAAGGGATCCCTAACTGGTGTGTGGCAAGGCGAAGCTACGTGCATTTCCGATCCGCAGATGAAAGGTTCTAGAGAGGTGCAGGAAATTGGAATCCATTACTGTATTGCAAATATGACACCACACCCCTGGGTGGGGCGAGGGCAGCAATGATTGAACCTGGCATCTCAACACACATGATGTAGGTAACTCAACAGACAAATATGATGAGGTTCAATAAGGACAAGTGCAGAGTCCTGCACTTAGGACGGAAGAATCCCATGCACTGCTACAGACTAGGGACCGAATGGCTGGGCAGCAGTTCTGCAGAAAAGGACCTAGGGGTTACGGTGGATGAAAAGCTGAATATGAGTCAGCAGTGTGCCCTTGTTGCCAAGAAGGCTAATGGCATTTTGGGTTGTATAAGTAGGGGCATTTCTAGCAGATCGAGGGACGTCATCATTCCCCTCTATTCAGCACTGGTGAGGCCTCATTTGGAGTACTGTGTCCAGTTTTGGGCCCCACACTACAAGAAGGATGTGGATAAATTGGAGAGAGTCCAGCAGAGGGCAACAAAAATGATTAGGGGGCTGGAGCACATGACTTATGAGGAGAGGCTGAGGGAACTGAGATTGTTTAGCCTGCAGAAGAGAAGAATGAGGGGGGATTTGATAGCTGCTTTCAACTACCTGAAAGGGGGTTCCAAAGAGGATGGATCTAGACTGTTCTCAGTGGTAGAAGATGACAGAACAAGGAGTAATAGTCTCAAGTTGCAGAGGGGGAAGTTTAGGTTGGACATTAGGAAAAACTTTTTCACTAGTAGGGTGGTGAAGAACTGGAATGGGTTACCTAGGGAGGTGGTGGAATCTCCTTCCTTAGAGGTTTTTAAGGTCAGGCTTGACAAAGCCCTGGCTGGGATGATTTAGTTGAGTTTGGTCCTGCTTTGAGCAGGGGGTTGGACTAGATGACCTCCTGAGGTCCCTTCCAACCCTGAGATTCTATGATTCTATGATTCACACGAGCAGCTGCTGCTTGAGCTAACAAACTCGGTCAGCCATGCCCATAGCAGGTTGATCTACCTCGGTGTGCCCCACTCCTGCCCAACCCAAAGGGGGACAGTGCCCCACACTGAGTGGGCATGGCTTACACAAAGATTAGCCCTCCAAACTGGCTGGCTAACCTGCATGCACCAATTCCTCATTTGCCTAGGCAGCTGAGGAAATTGCACATGCAAGTTAAACAGACATTCTGAGCATCTGGTCCACCATCCCCAGTTCCATATTGTGAAGACCATTGATCGTTATAACCTTCAAGAGAAGAGCGCCACCTGCTGAAGCCCCTCCACCTCTTACCTGCGTAACCATACAGCCACATAAATGGCCATGAAATCCTGCCCATGCACTGCCTTTTGTGCCACATGACTGGCCAACCAAGGGTTTGGGGCTTAGTGGAGAGGAGACCAGGCAGAGCTAAGGAGGCTGAATGACATGCCGACAGCATAGAATCATAGAAGATTAGAGTTTGAAAGAGATCTCATCTAGTCCAACCCCCTGCTCAAAGCAGGACCAACCCCAACTAAATCATCCGAGCCAGGGCTTTGTCAAGCCAGGCCTTAAAAACCTCTGAGGATGGAGAGCCCACCACCTCCCTAGGTAACCCATTCCAGTGCTTCACCACCCTCCTAGGGAAATAGTTTTTCCTAATATCCAATCTAGACCTCCCCCACTGCAACTTGAGACCCTTACTCCTTGTTCTGTCATCTACCACCACTGAGAACAGCTAAGCTCCATCCTCTTTGGAACCCCCTTCAGGTAGTTGAAGGCTGCTATCAAATGCCCCCTCACTCATCTCTTCTACAGACTAAACAAGCCCAGTTCCCTCAGCCTCTCTTCGTAAGTCATGTGCCCCAGCCCTCTAATCATTTTTGTTGCCCTCCACTGGACTCTCGCCAATTCGTCCACATTGAAGAGGTGCTCACCTGGCGTAGAAGAGTTGGCAGCATTCAGGTGCTCTGCAGACTGGTGCTGTCTCCAGCTGTGGAACTCCACACATACACAGGAGAGAGGCCCTGTGGCCTACGCAGTCAGAGCTCTGCAGCCATTACTGCCCTGTGATGTTCCAGGCCGCGGCAGGCTGTTTGTACGTGGGTGGACTGAGAACCTAGAACAGTTCTAAACTGGAGGCTGGGATGACACAGGTCTATGGCTTTTGAAGGGATCTATGGACAACATTGTACCAACATGAGAATCAGTAGGAACTGCTGGGGAATTTTGTTCCCAGAATTCTGCTGTATAATAAATATTTCATGTTTCGAAATGTAACCACTCTGTCACTGGGAAAATGCAGGAGGAGACCAAGAACAGTCGCAGTTTATGTAGGACCTACAGTACAATGTTTTGCCAGCCAGCAGAGGGTGCATACGTTAAAAATGCAGTGCACCGACATGCACTGCAGTTGCCAATGTGACCATTCATTGTCATGCACAAAGGTGCTAATCAAGGATTGGGCCCCCCCTCAAGCTAAGGTCCTGGCACATAACAAAAACGACCATCCCTACTCCAAAGAGCAGATGCTGTTTGGGTTCTTACTGTGCCCACTACGGTGCCATCTGAGCACCCACCTTGGAGACGTGATTGTTCATACACTGGGAAGAAAATGCGGGGGAGGAGGTCAGAAATTGCCTAGGGGTGATGGAGAAGCCATAAAATGCCAAAGGAAATGTGGTGTCCAGCTATTCCTATAGCCCTTGGCACTGCATTCATGCTCATGATGCAGGGAGCATTGTTATTCCTGATTTTGCAGAGGGGGAAACTGAGGCACAGAGCGGGGCAGTAACAGGCTTAAAGTCACACAGGGAGTCTGGGGCAAAGGCAGGAACAGAACCCAGCTCTCTCGAGTCCCACTTTAGTGTCTGAGTCACAAGGTCATCCTTTCCCTGGAGGGGCAGAAGCCTGTGCATGAACTGGCGAGCCATACAAACGAGCGTATATATGTAAACAAGGCCAGGGTGCCCTGCAGGAGTCACTGCCTAGGATTTCCCGTAGCCACACCTCTGTCCTGCCATGTGGACAGGGGCAAGAAGAAGCTCACTGCAGGTTGCTCTGTTGAAGCTGTTTGCCCTCAGCAGCCCCTAGCGAGGCCATTGGAGCTGCACATGGGACAAGGAAACCCAGGTAGCCGCAAGCCCCAGCGGAGATCGCTAGCAGGCTGGCAGTGGGCGTTCCATGGGGGACGTCAGTGGTGCTGGGTGAAGAAACTGCTGGGCCCTAGGCTTGACGTGTGTTAGCATGGACAGGCTGGGTAGGCAATAAGAAGCAGGACCCAGGAAGTCTGGATTATGCAGAAGCCTCGCGATGAGCCTGTGCGCTGAGCACCCATCTCAGTAGCATCACTTCTCTTAACAAAGTACTGGACAGTCACCGTGTGTGTCTGGGTCACCATTCCACTGACAGATAAGGACACAGGTCGACGGCACTGGAGCAGGGAGTGCGTCTCACCTCACTTCCCGTCGAGAGCAGGACCGGGGCAGAAGCTAAACAGAGCGGGTCAAATTCTCCTCCCAGCTAGACTGGGGCAGCCTCATTGAAAACAACAGGGTTACAACAGAAAAGGCTGTGGCTGGGTGCATGTACCGCGAGGGACACACAATTCTCAGCATAGGCCTCACTGGTCACTTGGTTCAACTCAGGGGTGAAACACGGCCCAGGCTCATGTGGTAGTGACTCATGCACTAAGCTCCAGAGGTCCCTGGTTTGATCCTGCCAGGGTCTGTCAGCATTATAGTTGCACAGATTAACCATTGTTTTGCTGGAAATGAAAACCCACCGGCCCAGGGATTTCTGTCATGGTCAAAATCCTGTAAACCTGGCAGGCAAAAGGTTAAGGAATTAGCAGCAGCAAGCAGCAACTTTGAGGGGTGCTAGGAAGGCAAAGGGTGCTCTTCCACTGGATGCTATCGCCTAAAGCTGACTGCTTTGATTACGGGTGACGTCAGCGGTGATGCAAAGGGGGACTCTCCACAAAAGGCGGGGAGACATCAAGCCCAAACCCTTAAAAACTATCAAAACTTAAGCTCCCCGTTTGTCAATGATCGGCTCGTTTTGTTCTCCACTGACTGCAGGGAAATACTTATCTCCCATTCACAGACGAGCTAATCAGTTTCCTTCAGGTTTTCAGCCTTATCACAGCCACGATAATCATGTTACCGACACCCACCAAGCCAGGGCTTTCCACTTCCATCAACAGCCAAGAAGGCGCACAAGCCAGATCCTCACAGAGGACCAGGGTTCCTCCTCCTTCCCCGATTCCCCAAACCAGGATGGGAGGACACCTGGATCTGCCACCGTGCTCAGATGGTCACTTTCTCTTGCATCCCACTTTGACACTCCCTTTTTCTTTATGATTCCCCTGATCTCCCTCGGGAAAGTGGAGAGCAACGCGTGTGATGAGTTAAACTAGCTCCCATTCTCTGCCAGCACATGGCTGAGAAGGGTAATGAACGGAACGGGCCTAGGTTAACTGCTGGAGGAAATCCCATGACACCAATGGTGGGATGAGCCTGGCACTGGTTTTGGGCAAGTCTGTCAGGCTGGGATATGCCCTGGGAGGGCGCTGCTGGCAGGGGGTGTGGGGGTCATAGGCACTGCTGGTGGGGGATCATACATGCTGACTAAGCCCAGGCACAATGGGGCTGTGTGCAGAGCTCGCGGCCCGTAACTCCCTCACTGGCACAGCGTTTGTCTGACTCTTCTCCTTGACTTCTCAAACGGGGCATTTTTATCTGCGGAACTCCCGTTAGCATGAGGGAGCGCTCCATCCAGGGCAGCCTTTCCACCCATCCCCAGGGGAAAATCGATCGATCCTGGCGAGGGAGGTTAGTCTTTGCCCTGCTCCTCCTCAATCCCTGGCAGCTTCCACGGCGTTTGGACAATGACAAAGCAGAGCCACGGATCGTGCTCAAGACTGTTTGTCTCCAGACCCCGAACCTGCATCCCTGTTATCTGACTGCCTGTGTGTACGTCTGGGACACAGGCGCACGTTCCGAGCCTGACCACAGTAACAGAGAGGCGTCAGCCTGGATCATGCCTCCATTATACCATCTCCTGCTGCCACAAATATCAGGCCTGTGGCTTTGCAGGCACTAGAATGAGTCTTTAAGCTTCTCCACCTCAGGAAGTGCCTTATGGGGAACAGGAGGTGAAGATCCTGGTATCTCCACTCTCTAAGCACTGAAAGACCACAAGACGTTCACCGTCATGTTATTTCAGACCCAGGAACAGATCCCCGAGGTGCAGATCTTGCCCTCATCATCAGCCTGAGCTGGGAAGGCGTAGCCCAGGGTACATGCACTATGTACAGAGGCCATGCTCTTGTTCTGTGCATCCCAGTGCACGTGGGGCTTGGAGGGGGTGGAGAAGGTGGGACTGGTGAATCTGCTGCCATGCACGTCCCCCAGCCATTCCCTGCATTGAAAAGGGGACAGGAGCAACTGCAACGTTGAGGCCTGATGGTGGATAGCCATATGCTGCTGCAGCCGCCGGCTGAGCTGAATGGTCTCACTCAATAGTGAGAGGATATAGGATAGAAGGATCCCACTCACATCGGCTGGAGTGTGGCTTTTTTGGGCTCTGGGGTCCTGTTTAAAGCCCTAGCAGAAACAGACATGGCCCTTCCTGTGACTGCATAGGCCTCTCGCTTTAGCGCCGCTGAATGAAGCCACACTGACTTCACTGCCGTCCTGTGACTTTAGTGCTCCACCGTGTGAAGCCCTTTATCCCCGTGCCCCCAAACTGCCCTAACTCTGACCTCAGGGGACCAGCACCATGGCTGAGGAGGGCAGTTCTAGGGCCCTGGCCCATTCAGACCTTAGAGTGCCAAACATGACACTTGCAATGGAGTGTGTCTCTCTCTCTTCCCTCGTAGTGCTTTGCTGGGTATTTCCCTGGCATCGAGAAGTCTCATTGGTACCACAACTTCTGCTTCCCTGGAGCTGCCACCTAACTCTGTAACCTCTCCTGGCTCACACTCTGAACCCGCTACGTCCTATTTGCTGCTCGGCCTGACTCTACCACCTCTTAGCCTCGTTGTTAATTTCTTACTACAATATTTAAGTTCTTCTGAGCAAAGAAATCCGGGACTCCCTGTCACTCTCCATCTTGACCTCAGCTTCCTTCCCAAAGCCAGAAAGTTGTGGCATTTGCACTCGGACTTTCGTCTTTCCTTGCAGATCCACCTTGTTTGGCAGCTGCAGCTGTGCATCTTTGCCTGGATTCATCCTGACCTCAACCTCTCCTCTGCTACCCCCTGGTTCATGCCTTTGTTGCTTCCCTTTTTGACTACTGAAGGTCAGCCTCTTCTGGCCTTCATGAGTCCCATGGTCTGGAGTCACTGAGCCGTTCAGACTAAACTCTGACTCCAGGACGTAGGACCGTGTCACGGAACAGGGTGGGCCTGGTGCCAGGCCTTAGCCCCTTGAGGCAGGGTTGTGGGAATTTTAGTTGCCAGCATGTGTCTGAGAGGAGACTTGTGACAGGCTTGGGAGTGCAGGAGACAGCTCTTGACTCAGTCTGGGAGAGACTTGGTATACCGACTGCCAGCAGGGTAACTGCCTGAGGAAGGAGCAGGGGCCCAGGTGCCTCTGTGAGATTGGAAACAGCCAAGTGGACTGTGGTGAGCCCAGGAACAAGACCAGCAGGAGATCTTCCTAGGGAGCAGCGGGGAAAGACCAGCAAGGACGTGGGAGGGGCCCAGATGCAGGTGAAAGCTTTGCTAATTTCTATTAATAAGCCTGGCCCCAGAAAGGGAGATTTTCATGACCGACCTGTTGTGTAGTGTTTGCTTGATCAACGGAAGGGAAACTGAGGCACAGCAGCACATCCAGACGAAGGTACAGCGACTCTCTGATGCCATCTCCGCAGGCATCCACCTTGAAACTGCCTTCCTGGCATTAGCTACTGTGTAGGAAACTTGGTCTGTCCCCTCCTTGAGCTGATAACCACCCACTCCTTCGCCTCTCAGCCACTTGCTCTCCCATTCCCAGGTGCTTCACTTCCAGGCCTAATCCCTCGCTGGCCCTTCCTTGCACTTTTCCATTGGCTGGGTCACTTTCCATTATGCTGCTCAGTCATCCTGTACCCCTCTCCCTTCACCTCATCTAGTTTCCCCTTAAAGCCACGTCCGTGTCTCTCTTGTGAATGTCTCTCTCTGTGTATGCTGTGCACTAATGCATCACACCATCGCAAAATTACATCAGGGATCAGGGCCGTCCCCGGACATAGGAACCGGGCACAGCGCTTGCCTGGTAGTTGCATGCAGAGGTGAAAGTAAGCCGGTACGCCCCAGTACGGTGTACCGGCAAGAGCCAGTGTGCCGTACCTGGGGGGCTGGCTTCCCCAGGCAGCAATTTAAAGGGCCTGGGGCTCCCAGCAGCAGTTGGAGCCCCAGGCCCTTTAAATTGCTGCCAGAGGCCTGTTGCTGGAGCTCTGGGGTAGCAGTGGCAGCCAGGGGTTCCGGCTGCGGTTTAAAGGCCCGGGGTGGTAGCAGCACCCGAGCCCTGGGCTCTTTAAACCGCTGCCGGAGCCCCCGGCTGCCGCTGCTACCCCGGCAGGGGAGGGGAGGGCACTTACCGGTACAGGGCAGCTGTGTGGAGTCACGGTGGACCCTCCACCTGCCTGCAGTGTGGGGGGCCTGCCAAAAACAGCCCCCAGCCTGTGTCCCTGCCCCCTGGCCCCTCTGTCCAGGGCAGGTGCAGGGTCCGCGGTTCCCCACAGCTGACGGCACAGCGTAGCATGGCCCGGCTGCGGCTCTGAGCCCCTCCCCCCCGCCGGAGCTGGGTCGGGGAGAGCCGCACAAACAGCTGGTGAGCCGGTGCGGAGTTGCAGACCCTGAACCTCCACCTGCCCTGGGCTGGGCAGGAAGCCTGGGGGACAGGGACACGGGACGGGGGCTGCTCTCAGCCCCCCTGCACCATGGGCAGATGGCAGGTCCATGTGGCTCCCACAACTGCTCGGGCTCCCCGGTTGGGCTCCACACCGGCCTGGCCGGGGAGGTGGGGCCTTGGGGGGGGGAAGAGGAGAGGCAGGGGGCAGGGTCCGGCCCATTCACTTTCAAGAAGTGGCAGGGCTATGCCTCCTCCCCCCCCCGTCCTGCCCAGTTCTGGTGCCTCTGAGCCGGATTGCAGTGGGGAGCCCCAGACCCTCCACCTGCCCTGGGCAGCATATCCAGGGCAGATAAAGGGTCTGGGGCTCCCCACAGCAGCTTCCCAAGCTCTGGCTTCCTGCCTGGCCAAGGGGTGAAGCCTCATGGGGAAGAGGAGCAGCAGGGGGTGGGGCTCCTGCATGTGCCCCACTTTTGCCTTTTGAAAAAGTGTTCACCCCAATTCTGGGAGTGAAAAGAAAGTGTTTCCTCTACGTCGTGCTCAGTGATAACATGTTTCTCAGTCCTCTCAGATTCCTTACACAGCTGAAAAATAAATGCCCTGTTACTGTGTAAGCGGCTGCATTTTACAGCCTTCGACCCTCACTGCATTTGCCCATGGGACACTCCAGATCCCACGCCGTCCCAGAAATGGAAAATACCTCAAGGTTGATGAGATCTTCAGAACCGGGTTATTTCTGTAAAGAGGGTGCAGTAAATGGCCAAGGGGGCTGTATCCAAACAGATCTGTATAGCAGCCAGGCCCATTCTCCGCATGCCATCTCCTGCTCCTTCCTGTGGAGGGAGCCAGCAGGCTGCATCCCCTTGCCTGCGAAATTCATTCACCCACCTATACAGACAATGTCCATGAAGCCATACATTCCATAGCAGATCTGGAAGAGCAGGTCCTGGCGCTGCCATTTGGCGGAAGGACTGAAGGTCGACCAGATGAGCCACGAGATACTGGCGATGAGGAAGAGGGAACCCAAGATGGCTGCTGCGATCTGAACCTTCTCAATGACTGTCAGAGAGATGGCCTGCCACTGCAAGGGGAGGAAGGGATGGAAGGAAGGGAAAACAACATTCAGGGACAAAGAGAGAGGGAAGGAGGGGGAAAAGACAGGAGATTAGTTCTGCGGTGAACACCATCATTGAAACACTCACACGGTGGCTTCCCAGCCCAAAGTGCTTTACAACTCAACAGACAAACACTACACATGGAATCACTTCCCCCACCACTGACATGCAGCCACCGCTGGGATGGAGCACAGCAGCTGTTTACAAGAGCACAACCACGTTCCGCATTTTGGATCTGGAAGAGATGAAGAATCCTGTATCCAACTGACACTGCAAAGGGAATCTAGGGCGGCAGAGGACAACTACCCGAGATGGACTTTGGCCAGACGCTGAGGGTAACTAACAGCCCCTGCTCTCATGCCAAGTACAGTGGTATGATGATTTGGGGGAATCTGTATGTACAATTTATGAATTCTGGTTGATATTATCAAGCTGTTACTATGAAGTTTGCTGTATCATGGAATGTATAAAATGTAGGCTCCACCATGGGCTGAGATGGCTTGTTGCATGCACCCACTGGAATGGGGACAATGGAGAGTAGTTAACCTTAACGACTGTACTGTGACCACACCATGGGTATGCGAAGGAGGGTGGCTGAAGCTAGGAGAATTAGTTTCTCCCAGCCCCTCAACAGCCGGCTGGAGGTTGGAGAGTGGAAAACTGCCAGCATCAGAACAAAGGAACCAGGTGTTGTTGGTGGGACATATCAATGCGAGAGACTCATGAGCCAAACAGGAAGTTTTGGGCAGGAGAGAGGAAGCGACGAGTATACTTTTATAGCAGAGAGGCCCTGTTTAACTGTGAACAGCGCAGGTCAGAAAATGACAGCTGGGGTGGAGAGGGATCCATGCTTCAGAAGAGACGTCCTGAAGCTGCAGAGGAAAGTTCCTGGGCACCCCAGAGGGCTCTCCCCTGGCCCAAAGATCTCTCCACAATGGTGAGGAAACAGGGAGAGAAATGCATAAAGGCATGGCTATTATTTTGTCTAGAGCTGTACCTCTCTCATACTGTTACGTAAAGAGCAATGGTGTTTTAAAACACAGTGCAAAGTCTGTGCTTTGTGTTACATGTATCACATTCCCTTGAAAAGTTACCCTGTGGACCCGGAATACCCGCATGGCTGGAATTCTGGGAAAGAGTTTATTTAAGTTGCACTGAATTCTGAGGCGTCAGCAACGGTCTCAGGGGCTGGGTAGTTGACTGGCAGAGGTCTCAGCTCCCGGGAGGGGGTGCTACACAGAGGAACGGCATCCCAAGAGTGTGCCTAGAGACCCCAAGGGAGGGGCAGTGCACGGACTCTGGAGGCTGAAAGCACACCCCACATTTGGAGCCCCTCAGAGTAGTCTGGTGAATGTCCTAGAGGGGGCACTTGACTAGACCTGTAACAAGTGGGACATTAACGACTCCATGCCTGAGGATCTCCAGTTTATTCATCATCCAGAAGCAGGAACTCTGGAGGCAGGGCGTCCCTGTCACCATGCTGGGGCGTTGGTGCTGTACTGACTCTGGAGAGCATGCTGCCCAAGGCATCACCAGCACCGCTTCTCGTAGTACCTAGCTATTTCTTGGAGGCCTCCCATCCAAGCAGCTCAGTGCTGCTTCACTTGTGAAATCTGACAGGATCACAGTGCAAGGTGAGATCTTGCTGTAGGCTACGCATGCCTCACAAAACACCTTACAAATAATACAAGGCGAGGTTCCCTTTCCATCAGGGGTCTGACACATTTGTGCTGCATTAGAAGGTGAACGGCAGAGCTTCCTCTAATGCAACACCCCATCTGTATGTATTGCGTGAAGCAATTTGACATAGAATTGGAAGGTTGTCTAGTCCAGTCCCCTGCACTCGTGGCAGGACTAAGTATTACCTGGACCATCCCTGACAGGTGTTTGTCCAACCTGCTCTTAAAAATCCCCAGTGATGGAGACTCCACAACCTCCCTAGGCAATTTATTCCAGTGCTTAACCACCCTGACAGTTACAAAGATTTTCCTAATGTCCAATCTAAACCTCCCTTGCTGCAATTTAAGCCCATTGCTTCTTGTCCTATCCTCAGAGGTTTAGAAAAACCATTTTTCTTCCTGCTCCTTATAACAACCTTTTACATACTTGCAAACTGTTATCACATCCCCTCTCAGTCTTCTCTTTTCCAGACTAAACAAACCCATTTTTGTCAATCTTCCCTCACAGGCCCAATGTTTTCTAGACCTTTAATCATTTTTGTTGCTCTTCTCTGGACTCTCTCCAATTTGTCCACATCCTTCCTGAAATGTGGCGCCCAGAATTGGACACAATGCTCCAGCTGAGGCCTAATCAGCACAGAGTAGAGTAGAAGAATTACTTCTCGTGTCTTGCTTACAACAACACTCCTGCTAATACATCCCAGAACGATGTTTGTTTTTTTTGCAACAGTGTTACACCGTTGACTCACATTTAGCTGTGGTCTATTATGACCCCCCAGATACCTTTCCGCAGTACTTTTTCCTAGGCAGTCATTTCCTGTTTGGTATGTGTGCAACTAATTGTTCCTTCCTAAGTGGAATACTTTGCATTTGCCATTATTGAATTTCATCCTATTTACTTCAAACCATTTCTCCAGTTTGTCCAGATCATTTTGAAATATAATCCTATCTTCCAAAGCACTTGCAACCCCTCCCAGCTTGGTATCACCTGCAAACTTTATAAGTGTACTCTAGTCTATGCCATTATCTAAATCATTGATGAAGATATTGAACAGAGCCAGACCCAGAACCAATCCCTGTGGGACCCCACTTGTTATGCCCTTCAAGCATGACTGTGAACCACTGAGAATTACTCTCTGGGAAAGTATCAGAGGGGTAGCCGTGTTAGTCTGGTTCTGTAAAAGCAGCAAAGAATCCTGTGGCACCTTATAGACTAACAGACATTTTGCAGCATGAGCTTTCGTGGGTGAATACCCACTTCTTCGGATGTTAGTCTATAAGGTGCCACAGGATTCTTTGCTGCTTCTCTAGGAAAGGTTTTCCAACCAGTTTTGCACCCACCTTATAGTAGCTCCATCTAGGTTGCATTTCCCTAGTTTGTTTATGAGAAGGTCATGCAAGACAGTATCAAAAGCTTTACCAAAGTCAAGATAAACCACGTCTTCCCCCCCATCCACAAGCCTTGTTACCCTGTCAAAGAAAGCTATCAGGTCGGCTTGACATGATTTGACAAATCCATGCCGACTGTTACTTATCACCTTATTATATTCTAGAGGTTTGCAATTAATTGCTTAATTATTTGCTCCATTGTCTTTCCAGACACAGAAGTTAAGCTGACTGGTCTGTAATTTCCCGGGTTGTCCTTATTTCTCTTTTTATAGACGGGCACTATATTTGCCCTTTCCCATTCCTCTGGAATCTCTCCCATCTTCCAGGATTTTTCAAAAATCATTGCTAGTGGCTCAGATATCTCCTCAGTCAGCTCCTTGAGTATTCTAGGATGCATTTCATCAGGCCCTGGTGACTGGAAGACATCTAGTTTGTCCAAGTAATTTTTAACTTGTTCTTTCCCTATTTTAGCCTCTTTTGTTCCTACCTCATTTTCACTGGCATTCACTACGTTAAACGTCCAATCACCACCAACTTTCTTGGTGAAAACCGAAACAAAAAAGTCATTAAGCACCTCTGCCATTTCCACATTTTCTGTTATTCCCCCCCAGCCTCATTGAATAATGGGCCTACCTTGTCCTTGGTCTTCCTCTTGCTTCTAATGTATTTGTAGAATGTTTTTTTGTTACCCTTTATGTCTCTAGCTAGTTTGATCTTGTTTTGTGCCTTGGCCTTTCTAATTTTGTCCCGACATATTTGTGTTAGTTTATATTCGTTTTGTAATTTGAGCTAGTTTCCACTTTTTGTAGGACTCCTTTTTGATTTTTAGATCATTAAGCCAGGGGGGTCTCTTGCCATACTGCCTATCTTTCCTATGCAGTGGAATGGTTTGCTCTTGTACCCTTAATAATGTCTCTTTGAAAAACTGCCAACTGTCTTCTGTTATTTTTCCCCTTTGATTTCCTTCCCATGGGACCTTACCTACCAACTCCCTGAGTTCGCTGAAGTCTGCCTTCTTGAAATCCATTGTCTTTATTTTGCTGTTCTCCCTCCTATCATTCCTTAGAATCATGAACGCTATCATTTTGTGATCACTTTCACCCAAGCTGCCTTCCACTTTCAAATTCTCAACCAGTTCCTCCCTATTTGTCAAAATCAAATCTAGAACAGCCTCTCCTCTAGTAGCTTTCTCCACCTTCTGAAATAAAAAATTATCTAACAAGTCCTTGGAATGTATTGGAGACAATCTGTGCCCTGCTGTGTTATTTCCCCAACAGATGTCTGGGTGGTTGAAGTTCTCCATCACCACCAAGTCCTGTGCTTTGGATTATTTTGTTAGCTTTTTAAAAAAATCCTCATTCACCTCTTCTTCCTGGTTTGGTGCTCTGTAGTAAACTCGTACCATGACATCACTCTTGTTTTTTACCCCTTTTATCCTTACCCAGAAACTTTCAACAAAGTCAGTCTCCTATTTCCATCTCAACCTCAGTCAAAGCGTATGCATTTTTAATATAAGGCAACACCTCCTCCTTTTTTCCCTGCCTGTCCTTCCTGAGCAAGCAGTACTCTATACAAATATTCCACTCATGTCTATTATCCAACCAAGTCTCTGTGATGCCAACTATGTCATAGTTCCAAGTATCAGAGGGGTAGCCGTGTTAGTCTGGATCTGTAAAAGCAGCAAAGAGTCCTGTGGCACCTTATAGACTAACAGACA
Source organism: Mauremys mutica (assembly GCF_020497125.1). Lineage (NCBI taxonomy): Eukaryota > Metazoa > Chordata > Testudines > Geoemydidae > Mauremys > Mauremys mutica. The sequence continues at coordinate 4,744,013 of NC_059081.1, read as the reverse complement.
TTTTGGAGCATGAGCTTTTGTGGGTGAATACCCACTTCGTTGGACGCATGTAGTGGGAATTTCTTGCCAGCTACAGAACCAGTTTCTCCTCCCTTGGTTTTCACACCTCAGCTGCTAGAAGAGGGCCTCATCCACCCTGATTGAACTAACCTCGTTATCTCTAGCCTGCTTCTTGCTTGCATATATATACCTGCCCCTGGAAATTTCCACTACATGCGTCCAACGAAGTGGGTATTCACCCACAAAAGCTCATGCTCCAAAACGTCTGTTAGTCTATAAGGTGCCACAGGACTCTTTGCTGCTTATGTCATAGTTGTGTTTATTTACTAGCATTTCGAGTTCTTCCTGCTTATTCCCCATACGTCTCACATTAGTATACAGACATCTAAGATACTGATTTGATTTCCCCCCTGCTGCCATTTTGTCTTCTCTCTCCTTTATCCCTGCTATAACAGCCCATGCTACCCCCAAATTCCAAACCTTCTCCCAGGTCTCCATGTTCTTGACTTACCTGTGGGCTTTGGTCACCTGCCCCCTTCAAACCTAGTTTAAAGCCTTCCTCACTAGGTTAGCCAGTCTGTATCCAACTATGCTCTTCCCCTTCCTCGATAGGCGGACCCCATCTCTGCTTAGCAGTCCTTCTCCCTGGAACAGCACCCCGTGGTCAAGGAAGCCAAAGCCCTCATGGCGACACCATCCTCGCAGCCAGGCATTCATCTCCAGGATGCATCTGTCTCTGCCCGGGCCCCTACTCTTCACCGGAAGGATTGAAAAGAACACCACCTGCGCTCCAAACTCCTTCACCCTTACTGCCTGAGCCCTGTAGTCACTTCTGATCTGCTGAGGGTCAGACCTCGCAGTATCATTAGTGCCACATGGATGAGTAGCAGGGGGTAGTAGTCAGAGGGCTGGATGATCTTCGACAATCCCTCTGTAACGTCTCAGATACAGGCCCCTGGCAGGCAGCGTACCTCCTAGGATGCCACGTCTGGGCGACAGATGGGTGCCTCCGTCCCCCTTAGAAGAGAGTCACCAACCACTACTACCCTACGTTTCCTCCTGGGAGCAGTGGCTGTGGTCCTCCCAGCCTTGGGGGTACATGGCGTTTCCTCCTCCTAGGAGGAGAATACTAGACGCCACATTACAAATATCGCTAGGGCCAGATTCTGATGCAGGACACCGCTGTAAATCCACATTAGAGCCACTGACTTCAGTGGAGCTACTAGAATTTACACTGGTGTAGCTCACAGCAGCATCCTACTGCTCCAGTGTAAGATTGAATGTTGAAATTGCCAGCTGCTTCCTTGAGTTATCTAACGAGACTCGGGGTCAGGGTCCCAGGGGAGGCTATCACACACACACACACACTAAATAGCTGCAGAGATGTATTCTCTACTCCGTGGTCTGAGGTAGACAGGCCAGATTGAGGCCTGAGATACAGGTCCATGAAATGTCAGTGGAATTTGCAGCGGCGTAAGTGAGTGTAGAGTTCTGTTATAAAGGAAACGGAGCAGCCGGAATTCAGCACTTGGCAGGAAGGATGGGACTGACGGATGTCTGATCTTTTAAGAATTAGTGCACCTGAATGAGGCTGTATTGACAACGCTGGAGAGTCAAAGGTCTCTGCAGAACGGAGACCAGCACCGCAGGGCCACCTTCTCCCATCCAGGGCCACATGCCAACCAACGCCATCCCTACCTATCTCCAAGGGGGAGAGGGGCGGTCGGTCATCCTGGCCCATTTAATGCTGGGCTCCTCTGCTGAGTCAGCTGTGAGGATTTTTCTGCTGGGGACACCTGCCCACTGGGCATTGCACTGAGATCTACCAACTCACTTCACACAGGCCAGTAAATGGTAATTGCTTTTGGTCACTGATGGCCCTGGGCTGAATTTGCACCCATGACCTAGAAGTGAAGTTGTGTTCCGTTATCAGCCCCCTAAGCCAGGTGTGCCCCCTGCAAAAGAGTGTCTTTTAAATGTCAATTGTCAAGAGGTTAAAAAAAGCTCACGCCGAAATCCAGATCACTCAGTCGAGAGAGAGACTGGATGGCTCCGGAGGCTAGAATGTCTCTCCCTCTGCTACCAGAGGTCACTGGTTCGCCTCTGGCACTGAGAGCCAGCAACCAAACTTTGCTGTCATCTCTTGGCTGTCTGGTGCTAACCAAGTGAGTTGGATAGCGTCCAGGGGCGGCTCCAGGCATCAGCATGCCAAGCGCGTGCTTGGGGTGGCAAGCCACTGGGGGTGCTCTGCCGGTCGCCGCAAGGGCGGCACGCCTGCGGGAGGTCCGCCGAAGCCGCGGGACCAGCGGACCCTCCGCAGGCAAGCCGCCGAAGGCAGCCTGCCTGCCGTGCTTGGGGCAGCAAAATGCCTAGAGCCGCCCCTGATAGCGTCAGGTCATCAGGGCAAAGAGTCTCTATGCAGAAGATGGAGCTTGCTTAGGGGCTGGTCCCAGGTTCATGTCTTTGACCTTGCCTTCCCTAACCCAGAGCAGCATGTGCATTTAAAAACCCACCCAAAGTCCCAAACAATAACAGCCCTACCAAAACAAAACACACCGGTGCAAACACAGCTCTCCCACAGGAGAGTGGAGGAGAGAAAGAACCAATCACACGAGAGAGAGAGAGTGAGAGGTTAGTCATATCATTTAATGCTTGGTTGGAAGGTGTTCAGATACCAAGGTGATGAGAACGGGCTGAGGACTTCTAGAGAATCATCAGCTATTCTCTTCCTCCACTCAACACTGCCTGGCTCCATTCCTACAGTAAAACCAATGGCTGTGCAGAATGAACTCACTTGTGATATGCTCCCTGCAGCTCAGGGTTACAGGTCAGCAGTGGGGAAACTTGTACAGCTGCTCTCTGTTGTGCGGCTAACAGGAACGCTTCCTTCTCCTGGGCTGTCTAGTTGGCACTGTTCACCAGCACTAAACTTATGCATGCAATTGTGAGAAAACAATTAAGTCTGAACTAGAACAAAACCATGTCCGTAGTCTGTTTGGTGCCTAGATGATAACTCTTTCCATTCCACTAGGATCTCCGGAGGTATAACTTCCTGTTGAGTAAAGCTCTTCAGATGATCCCAGGACCCGTACCATTAAGAGCAGACCTATGAGCTCTGCTGTAACAGAAAGCATCAGATGAAGGGTTCTTCGTAAGACCCCTGCGAACTCCCAGTTCACTGTTTTTCACAGGATGCCGAGGCACAACTATACAATGGATGGCCAAAGTGCCACACTCATTGGAAAACACACGCTTCTACTTCAAATCGAAGGCCACCTCTTTCAAACACCATCCCATCACTAATCTACACTGACAACCAAACTAGACAGTAATGCAAAGTTCGGATGAGTTTTCCCTCTTAATATTTGTTCCGTTGTTTTACCGAAATTACAAAACCTTCAGATCCAAAATACCTCTGAAGGTTAATATCAGATCCAGAGCTGAAATTTTACATTAACCTTAATGTAAACTGGCCAGGAAGGTGGCAGACTGAGACTACTACCTACTATACCAACCGATATGTGCTTGGGGCAGAGACTGTTTTCCTGTTGCGAGTCTGTACAGCATCAAGTACAATGTGGCCCTGATCTCTGCCGGTGTCCGATGCTATTGCCACTGCAATACGAATTAAATGATATTAATGCTTATTCTCTTAAGTGCTGACTTTTATTTTTCCCCAGGGATGCTCCGTTCTGAGGCCTCACCCCCATTCTGCCCCCTGCCCCTCGGCCTCCGCCCGCCATCCGGTCACTGCTCTCTGCTCTCCCTCAGGCCACTCCCCCAGCCACCAAACAGCTGATCGGCATGGCCCCATTGAACAGCTGTGGCTGGTGGGTGCTGAGCACCCACATTTTTTCCTGTGGGTGGTACAGCCCCAGAGCACCCACAGAGTCAGCCTCTATGCTTAGTCTGATTCTCATATCAGTTTGACTCCAGTGATCTCCGGATTTACAAACAAGTGTTAGGGAGAGCAGAATCAGGCCATATAATTAGCCAAAGAAAATCTATACGCCTCTAACAGAGAACATTGCTTAAAGGATTTTCTATCTCCTGCACCAAGCTCTCCCACCCCAGCTTCAGCCAGTTTAGTTTATTACAGGATTTGACAAGTTTCTTTATAATTAAGAGGATTCAGGGCCTCACTATTAAACAGATCCATTTTCAGATTCCGAGAGAAATACAAATAGTTTGAGATTTTCCTGGAGATACACAGCTGGTCATTTACAGCACTTCTGATCTCCTGTAAGACCTGCAGAAATCATGTTACTGCTCTCCCAGGGCCTCTGTAACCCTCCTTCTGCAGCTTGTGATGGGTGTTCTCTTTTCTGGTTCTTTAGTAAATGTGATGACGAGCTGTTTGCCACAGAGGCAGTATCTCCTTTGCGGCTCTCCTTGCCACTTCCAGTAATCTCATCGCCGTTGGGTTTTTGCCTAGGAGTTAGGTCTGGGGTTGGGAGACTCCCGGGTTTCAGCCACATTTGATGCGGACGCAGTAGCCCTGATAAAGGGCAGACATTGAGCAAATATTCATTTACTCCAGCGATGTTACTTCTGAATTACACCAGTGCCAGTGAGAGGAGAATCAGGACCAGAATCTTAATTGGGATACTCCCAAAATGTTCCGGTGTTCTGAGGAGGGGGTCGGTCGACCCATTATGCAGAGGGGGCACCAGAGACATTTGTGGCTGGATTTTAACTTCCCCAAAGCTCAGGAGCTTTTGGATCTGAGAGTTTGGTTCTGACCCATTTTATTTTTGCTAAAAACAGTCTGATTCTGCTCTTAGATACAATTAATGTAAATCAGGAGTGACTCCCCTGAGACAAAGGAGTTATACAGCAGTGTAAATGGGAGCAGAATCAGGCTCCACAACTAACCACTTTGGGGATGCCTGATGTAGCAGATATGTAGCGCAAAACATGCCTGCAATGCTGCCCTATGTTTCACATACCCTGTGTGTTCAGACCTTGTAGACACTAGAGATCCCATCCACAATATAACCCTGCAGAAATGTTGCAACAGACCCAGTAGGGAACGGATTAAAGCTACCTGCTAGTCCTAGGGTTGCTTTACCCATCACTGGGGGTTACCAAGTTCAGTGATGTGAGGGTAACAGGCCACCCAGCCGCTCTGAGCTCTTGGAAGCGCCTCTGTTGCTCACTGACTAAGCAGCTACTACCTGGCAGGCTGGCTTGGAGACTTGAGCTTCACTCTCTCTGACTTTAATCCCCCGGCCTTGGCAGGTTTGCAGCTTTCGTTGCTCTAAGGCATTCTCACTAACTGGAAACCCCAGCGGACAGTGCCAGAGGGGTCATTTAAAAGCAGTGCATACAAGATGCTGTCTGATAGGGAAGCATCATAGCAGCTCAGAGGTTGTAAGGAATCTGGTTAATTAAAAATGAGCTCTGCTCCCTTGCTGTAGCTTCTCTGCCCCAACACAACTCTCCACATGCGCATACCCTCCATGCAGGTCTCCCATCCAAGTACACACACATTGAAATACATTGAGTACACTGTGCAATTCAACATATACTCTGAGTACGTATGGTATGCAATGAAATACACACACAGGATATGCTGAAATACACATGCACACAAATGCAAAGTACACTCACTGATTTGATACAATCTTGGCCATAGGAAAACATAGGACCCACAGGTTGCCTAAGGCTATGTCTGGGTTTAAAATGGGCCCAGGTGACTTGGGATGTTGGTAGTGGGCCACGAGGCTATGCCACCTCCAGGTCACTGGTTCAAATCCATCCCAGTGATCAAAAGCCATTTCATTTGGTGGCCTGTGTGAAATGAGTGGGTGGATCTCAGTCCAGTCCTAATGGACCGATGTCCAAAACTGGCATCTCAGCAGAGAGGCCAAGGACAAAACAGGCTCTGGGGACTAAACTCTCTCAGCCAGAGCAGTGGACCCCCCAGGTCAAAATTGATGCACATTGGCAGGGTAGTGAGAGCTCACATTGTCACTGCCTATGTTATGCCTGTTCTCTGGATAAACAGAGGACTTCAGATCTCCCTGGCTTTCTACAGAACTGTACCTAAACACTGAAGCTTGGGAAAGTCAGAGCTTTAAACTAAGGACAAAGGCATCTAAATTCCAGATAGCAATTAGCCTGCACAAATCAACAGCTGTAGTGATTGTTCTTGTTCTTCTACTGTATGGCCCATTCATGTGTATGTAGGCATCTGTGTGCATGAAATCACGTATGGACCCCAATATTTGGGCTTGTGTGTGCGCATCTATGTGAGTGACTATTTGAATGTGTGTCTGTCTTATGGGGGTATGACAGCGTGTATGTTGCTATGTAGTGATGTGTATGTATTTCAGGGCTAGTGGGATGTACATGTGAGTATGCATTGTATATATAGTTCTTTGGGCCTTCAGTTGTGAATGCATCTCCTCTATCTCGACAGGGGGTTAGACTAGATGACCCTTGCGGTCCCTTCTAACCCTATGATATATTGTATTTATTTAATTCAGATTGCTCCTATTTATAAGCAAAAAGTCTCAATGTTTCCAGCATATTTGTGAAGTCCAAACAAACACGTGGATGCCTCACATTCCACTTTCCTTTGCGATCATGTCACACAGCTCTAAGCTCTGTTATTTTCTTGCCATCGCCTGGCCATTTTTTATGTGCATGGCAACAGCTGCCTAGAGTTTAATAAGGCCAGGTTTTCAAAGAGCTTCCGAAAAAGTACAGTGTTTCTGAAGCTTGGGGAATGGGCACTTGTCTCTTTCACTTCGAAGATGCAACGCCAATTTACACCAGCTGAGGATCCGGGTCTAAATCTTTAACTTGTGGCTCTGAGCTTTACAGAGTGCTTGGAGAGCCTCCGAGGAAAGGTACTACCACAACGTCAGCACGAAGCGGTAGTATCTGTGTTATTACAGGACCCTAACATCAGCCTCTGATCTGAGATACCTGCAACACTCAGGCACATGCAAAACAGCTTTAAAAAATACCGCACAGTTTTGTCCAAGTCCTCCCTCTCAAGTTTCAGTCTGGACCAAGGTATCTGAGCCAAGAAATTAAACTCCCGGGGCTCTGGATTTGTGATGAAAGTGCTGACAACCTGAGCCCAATACGTGTAAAAATCAAGTGTCAGAAACTGTGCTGAGCCATGGAGCAAGGAGAACTCCTTCCAGGGTAGAATTCACTCCTGTAATGTCCACACGAGTCCCATGTACTTATTTAAATCCCTCTTAAATCCTAGGGACCAGTTCTGCTCTCCCTTGGAAGTTAGTGGCAAAAATTCCCGCCAGTGCTAGCCCACAGGGGGTGCTATGCAGGAATATCCCTCCCCCCATACTAAAACAGGCACGTTCTGATCATAAAAAGCAATTAGGGGGCCCCAAACAGTCGCTTAGTCTGCTTATGCCTAGTGCCGGCTCCGATTCCCGAGTTCAATAGCAGCGGGATTTGATAGACCTAACTGAGACTCAGTGGTGCTGAGGGCATGGTGGGACCCTGTTCGCAGGAGTCAGTTTCCCTCCTAATGATGCTGAGAGGCCATTTACATGACCTGATCTAGGACCAGTAAAACTAGGCAGAACCTCAGAAGCAAACGCCGAAGGGAACGGAACCCTTCTGGTTCCAAAATGCTGGGCTCCGTAGGTCCTCTGCCCTGTGCTAGAGCCACAAGGGGCCCTTGTTCAATGCAGTGTCCCACACTGACTAGACAAGTGCACTGGACATGCACCCACCAGCAGTGGAATAGCGACACAGACTAGCCCTCGAAGAAGAACTATTAATACCTTGCTCTGATGTGGTGCCTGGCATCGGAGACACTCCAAGGTGGGTAGCAACTGGCCAACCTCTGGGCACTGTCCAAATAAGAAGCCACTGACAACCATAACCCCCATGTTACAGATGGAGAAGCTGCAGCATGGAGAAACTAATCACGCCCCACAGCAGGTTGAAGGAGAACTAGGACCGGAATCCTGGTCTCTTGAGTCTTAGTCGTGTGTTCAAAGTATGTTGCCTCCTCACAGTTAGATTTGGGGGCAATGCACTCGGGGAAATGTCTATCTCCGGAGGCTCACCAGACTCATGAAATCCGAGGAAAGGAAGTGCAATTTTCCACTGCTTCTTACAGTCATTTACACCTGGGCAAAGTGGATATCAAAAGCTACCATTCGGATCTGGTTGTGACGGACACCTAGCTCATACAGCACAAGGCGCAGGCCACTGGGACCTCAAGTCTGCAGCGATGGGCTCCAATACCCCTGATGGCATGCAAACCAGAAGCGGGTGAAGGGCCTACTGGGGACCAGAGCAGGCAAGCTTGGGCTGTAGGGTGAACTAGTGGTTAGGGTGCAACTCTGAAGACCCAGGTTCAATTCCTCACTCTACCACAGCCTTCCTGTGTGACCTTGGGGAAGTTACTTGGCCTCTCTCTGCTTTCTTTCCCCAGCTGTAAAATGGGGATAAATAGCCCTGCCTTACCTCACAGAGGATTTGTGAGGTGCTCAAATGCTACAGCAATGAGGGCTCGACGAGTACGCTAGACCGAGAAGAATGGATGCTGGAGATGCCAGGGGCACAAGAACAGATTCCTGGGGGGTTGAACCAGCCCTCCTCCACTTTGTAAAGAGCCCATCCATACATCCCTCTACGCAGTGTAGGGAGAGCCACACCGACCTACTGATAACAGAAAAGAAAACTTTGAAATGTCTCTAGTACCTTTACCTGCAGAGGGTTCTTTGTGCTTATGGCAATGACGTGATACTTGTAGTAACACAGTTCGCAGCTCCAGCAGCCTCTCTCGCTGATCCATTTGATCAGACAAGGCTGGTGCGTGCATTTCACCGATCCATCGCATCGACACGGGCTCAACAACTCCCCCTGGAAAGAGACAGACAGATGGTCAACAAGGGTTACCTCCTCCAAACAGATCTGAAAGCAGCTCAGCAAGGCGTGTCGGCTGCGGTTCCCCTTTGCAATCGAAGAGTCTTGGCTCAGGAGTTTTGGCCAAAGTAGTCCATTATTAGTTCTTTGATTGGTTTTTATTTTATTAATGAAGTTCCCTGCTGTTGAAAGGTGCTGGACAGACTGCCCTGGGGACTGATGGCCTATTTAAACACAATGCAAACTTATCCATATTGCCCTTCCAAGGAGCCTCAATCCCGAGAGGGGATCACTCTCTGTTGTCCATTCAGTCCTTGGTCTATCTGCCGGGACTGCCAGTGTGGGGTCTAATTAGTGCTGGACATGGTGGTGGTTCTGGTAAAGTGGACACTGGCCCCTGGACTGAGACCAGCATCAGCTCATGGCACATGGACCACTGAAGATAGTAAATGATTACCAGAGACAGACCCAAACCAAAGTCCCCATTGCAAATTTTCAAAATTTGAACCCAAATCAAAATTTTGTGGCGTGGGCCCATCTCTGGTCACTCCCCATTTGTACTCATAGCTTGCAGGGGAAAGGGTTTCAAAATTCCATTACCAATGCAGTCCAACAGGACAGCTCATTCGAAAACCCAGACATCAGACAACCCGTGGATCCTGCTACTTCCATACTTGGAACAAACAAGATGGAAGCCGAGATTATGCCTTGACACAATCTACGTACTGGCCAATTCCCATGCATGGGATACCTTCCTTGGGTCACTGAATTTTTTCAGGCACGCAACTTAAATGGGGTTGCCAAGCAAGCGTATTATTTTGAACCATTTGAGAGGGATCAGCCCCCCCTCCACATAGCTTGGTAAATTCACCACTACATCCATAACTTAGCGGCTCAACTTCATCCAATTGTTAGAGGGGAGCCATTAAATTGCAACCCCCACCTCTGACCGTTTAAAAGCCACAGTTTGAACTCCCGCTCGATGTTTAGCTTTGTTCAGAGGGTTAAAGGCTTTTTTAAAAGGCAGGGTTAACTTGTCTCCTGGAAGACAGGGAAAGTCTGAGTTGCATCTCTCAGCCATGCCCCAACACAAGAGGTATGACTTGAGGCTTCCTATTAAGGACCAAGATTTACCACCATCCTCCACGGACCTGTTGGCCTCTCCTCTTTTATTACTGTATGTACACAGCAGAAAGGCTGAGATGGCAATAAGAGACTAGGACACAGACAAGTCTTCTATCCCCGGTCACATCTTTGTCCCACTTTAAAGGCCAGGTTCCACTCCCATGGAAGTTCAAAGGAAAAAACGTCCATGGGTTTCATAAGATCGGGTGCAAAGGCCCCCTGGAGGTTGGGAGCAGAGCTGGCAAGAGTGATACTTGTTTTTATGAAGTCTAATGCCAAAATGTTAATCACTTCATTCGGCTCCATTATGTGACCCAGAAATGTCATTTTCCATGAAATTTCAGCAACCTGGTTGTTTACGCTACAAAGGCAGGCTGGATTTTGACTGTCACTGGCTTTCATTACAAATTGAATATCATGCAAAGGGAGGTTAGAATTTAGAAATTTACAGAATTGCGGTTTTTACTTGGAAATAGGCCACTTCCTTCATTCTGCCTGTGGTAGAGCAAAATTGTGAAATGGAGGTGTGGCGGGGGAGAGAAAGCAGTAGCACTCATTTTCAAGAATTCAAACTAGCTTCAGTGGGAAGTTTGGACATGTGGCTTTGCTGTGAATGTTTTCATGCCTCCTGATGAGAGCTCTGCTTGGCTGACATGTGATTGTTAGTGGCTTTGCCACATTCTGCTCCGACTTCCAGTCACTCTTTGAGGACCTGCCTTCTCCAGCAAAAAAACAAAAACCCTATCAACACAAAAACCACTCAGTGACATGCACAATTCTCCCCCTGGGGCGAGGAGGAGCGAGAGAGAGAAGGAACCACACCAGGCAGTTTAGTCACATCATTTAACGTTGATTAAGAACTGGAAGGCACTCAGATACTATGGTGATGAGAGTGGTATAAGAACCTATGAAAACTGGAACTGAATAGAGATAATCTCCCCCCAGGTTAAGTTAAGAGCTCAGAATGCATTTGGAGTAGAGCAGGTGAAGGATGTATGTGAACCAGACGTGAAGGATGTATGTGAACCAGCCTAGAAAAAACTCCTCTCAGACTGGTAAATCGATCCAGAGAGAGCTACTGTCACTTATGAGAATTCAGTGAAAAATTCTGAGTACGAAGCCCCCCCCCAATTTCTTTATTTTTGCAAATCCAGCAAGAACCTGATTCATTCCTAACTTCTCCAAAGCAGTATGAATGATGTTTTGGGGGTTGGTGCACAGCTATTTTTACATATGGCTAGGCCCAGTTCTGTGCACAGCAGGTGTTCATAAAAAGCCAAAAACCTCACAGGCATATTAAAGGGATAAAGTCTTCGATACAGCAAAGAGAAGAGTCTGATCCCAGACTTCACAGTAAGCTCTAGAACAACCCATCAAGAGTCATTAATGCATGAAGAAGTCTCTGCACAGAGACCCCTACGAAAAGCTACACACCAGAGTGCTCCTAAAAAGGAGACACAGCTCATGGAAGTTAGAGATGGAAATTAGATCATGTCCATTTCTCTTGGGCAGTGTAAGATTATTCCCTACACAACACGCTCTCCAGTGCTTCCAGCAATGGACCTTCCATTGCTTCCCTCATGAGACTACTCAACAAAGACACTTCAATGTCAGGAAACGGTAGCCTTCATTTCCTTTGTAGAATTACATTCCACCACATGGATCACCCTAAACAATTTCTCTTTTCCTTTGGCAAATTGGTGGGCAAGTGCCTGATAGCGACAGATTTTCAAATACATTCACAAGTTCAGTGTGGATTTTGTCTGGCTTGTGAGGAATCAAGAGGGTTTTGGACTGATTCTCCTCTCATAGATACATATGTATAAATCAGGTATGGTGCCACTGGAGGCGGTGGAATTACAGAGGTAAACCTGATGTAAATTAAAAGGGGAATCAGGTCCCTGGATTGAGTCATATCCCTGTTGGGGGAGAGATGAGTAGATGTAGATCCAGTATATTTTCCTACTTTTATTTCTGCACATATGGACCAGCTCCTCAGCTGATATAAATCCGCATAACTCCACTGAAGTCAGTGAAGCTGTGTCGCCTGAGGATCTTATCGACATCAGTGCTTTCGAGAAGGCTAGATCAGATCAGCAAGCGTGGCAGCAGATCTTACACAGGTGCAGCATGGCTTTCGGAACGCCAAGCGACACACTGCGTGTTCCAGATCTCCAGCCACAGAGAACTCGCTCTAAGCCTGCTGTTCTTCCTAAGGCTGCACCCACAGCTTTGTGCAAGATTCGGCACATGAAACCCTTCCCAGAACACGTAAATACCCTTGGGGGGGTGGGGGAGGATGAGCCATCACTCAAAAAGTCACCTCTTGCAATCACCTGCCAATCAAAATCACACACACCTATGCCAGGAGTAATCAAACTAGAGGTTCCTGGCCTGAAGGTAAAGGGACCCATTTTATCCTATTGTGTGTGAAAGGAAATTGTCTTTTAGCCACTAGGTCTGGCAAATGGTAATGATGGGCTAAACTCCCCATTGAGGGGGTATAAAGGATTGAAAGCTGAATTTGCGGCTAAGCATATGATGGCTCAACTCCGTTCACGTTAGAGGAGTTACGCCTGTTTGCACGAGTGGCAAATTTGGCATGGAGTCCTGAGGCTCAGCCAATGGAGAGATGGAGGCAACTCCGAGGTGACCCGTTGAGACGTGTGCTGCTTTCACATCTTTACTAGTGTTGCTACAATATCTCCATGTACTGGGTCTATATCCTTGTGCACACAAGCCAGGCACATGCCGCCAAAGCAGCATCAGGCAAAGCAGATGGCGCAGTTTAAAGTACTGTGAAGAGAAGAGGTGACTATCCCAGATCAGTAGCTGCAATATGACTCTTCTGCTCCTACCACTGTTGAAGCAGCAGCAGAAAGTGACTTCCTGGAGTGAGGAATCCATTCCTGCTGAGAATCCTGCCTGCTCTACTCCAAATGCTGACAGACACTTGACCTTGATTGACACCACAAATCTCCATTCACTGGCAGCAGTAAAAGTAGCCAGATAGCCTGGCTTTTAAGGGTCCTGCATAGGATTGTCACCTGCCCTAATTTTCATGGGACAGGCCTAATTTTTCTACAGTCCTGAATTTAATTGGGAAAGAGCAGTGGGAATCTGTGCATCATGATGCATAGTAAGAGACTAGGATTTAAAAACACCATTAGGCAGTGTTGTTGGAGCCTAAAATGGGGCATCAGGACTCCGGGGTTCTCTTCCCAACTATGCCGCCACAGTGTAGGACCTCAGGCAAATCACTAAGGCCATATTTGTCAAAAAGTGGCCAATGGCTTTACCTGTCTGAGTTTTGGAAACTTTACCTGTACCCCCACGGAGAGATTTCGAGAAGCAAAGAGATGCCCCCCAGCTCCAGTTCAAGTCAATTATTAATGATCTATTATTGGTATTGTAGTAGCTCCGAGGAGCCCTCGTGGGCCAGGACCCCATTGTGCAAGATGCTGAAGCAAACACAGAAAACAAAGAGACAATCCCTGCCCCAGTCTAAGTCAATGGGAGTGGCAGAGGCTTGGCACCTCTGGGAAAAAAAAAATCAGGACCTAAATCAGCCTTTCCAAAGCCCAGAAAGATGAAAGCAGCCGTCTGCACTCAGGCAGCAGCTGGGAAATGCGAGGCCCAGAGGGCCATTGTCAGTTAAAGGGGGAGGGTTTTACAAAACGTACAGAGAAACCATATTTTCAGGATATCAAATATAGCATTCGAAATGGGCCCGAAGCTAAAGCTTTTATCTGAACGTTAATGATTCAGATCTTGTGGAACTTGGAGCCAACCCTCCCCAGTCTTGGGTTTGGATCTATAAGCCCTTTGAGGCAGGGACTCTCTTTTGCTAAATAGTTGCACAGCACCGCGGGCAACGGAATTGAACCTGGTGAGGGTTGTTAGGTGCTGCCACAAGAGAAGTGGTTAAATAATAAAACATGGCTGCCTTGGCCCATCTCCAGTTAGATAGTGCCAATCGTATGCAGGGCCTTTTGCAGAACGGGTACCCTGGTGGGGAGGGAGGGATAGCTCAGTGATTGGAGCATAGGTCTTCTAAACCCGGGGTTATGAGCTCAATCCTTGAGGGGGCCATTTAGGGATCTGGGGCAAAAATGTGTTAGGGACAGTACTTGGTCCTGCTATGAAGGTAAGGGAATGACCTTTCAAGGTCCCTTCCAGTTCTAGGAGATAGATATATCTCCATATTTAAAAAAAAAATAATTGAAGCTCTTTAAATTGAAGGCCTGAAGCTCAATATCAAAGCTTGTGTGTATATATATATGAGCTTCATTGATCATGTCTACACAGCAGGGGTATCCATACATACATAATACTGAGTGATCCATACATCACTCAATATTAACACCCAAAGTCCTATCCCAGCATATACTGACCACAGGGTGAAATTTCTGATGTTTCTCTGTAGTAGTCTCTTCTTTGGACTCTACGTGGGGTGTTACCAGGACTGTATAGTTTCTGCTATCTCCATTAAGTCAGCCATTTTATTTTCTGTTTAAACATTCCCCTGCAGTTACAATATGGCTGGTGCAGGATAACCAGAAAGTGAAACTGACTATAAACAAACGTAACAGATGAGTCCAAACAGAGTGAAATGCATTAAAAAAATGGAGTCACTGGCAAAAATGTAAGCAGGTTTTTACCAAAAAAAAAAAAGTCATTTTTCACATTTTGGAGAGGCAATTAGCAACACAAGTAAAAATATTATTATCCACTTGCCTTTGTCCCTTCAACAGATTGCATGGGAGAGGGCAAAACTCATTGCATTACTTTCAGCACACCCAGGAGGACATAAATACATTAAGCTCTGGGTGTGTGATTCTGTAAAGCCAACATTCCAAACACTGAGATGGCGCAATTCTATCAGCACATTGGAGAGTCGACAATAATTTACACCACATCAAGAAGTGCAAATAACCAGGTATTCAGGTGCAAGTAACCAAGCACTGTAAATCAGTGTAGAAAATGCAAGGGACAAAATGCTCCTGGGGCACAACACAGCCCCTGTGTGTCTATAGCGGGAAACCTCCATCGTTAATCAATCTAGTGCTTGGATACTAGCACGTAGATGGGTGTTTGAGATCAATAATCTGGGCCTGTCTGAATGTCCCTGCATCATAATGTTGCTATGTCTATGTTCCCTTGTGATGCTGGTATTTCAAAACAATGATTGGAAGTGGCCATGGCATGATGCAGCATCACAACGTTGTTAGGCAAAAAACAGTTTGGAAGCTCTAAGGGCCACACTTCTAAAAATGGCCTCCTAAATGATCTCCACCAAATTGGATACAACCATGTTTGTGCGCACAAAGACCACATCGGTGCAGGCCAGAGGGCACTGGTGGATGCCAAAGCAGGGACTGCACTCAGAATGGTCACTTACGTTCAGTGTTCTGTCCAGTGAAGGCACTAACCCCCCCCCCGACACACACACATTTGCAGGTGCAAACGTAATTACAATATTGGCCTCACCCATTAAAATCTGGCCCTAGATTGTCCCGTGAGCTCAGCTTGCACATTGCATGATCACAGCAAACTGGAGCCGCTTGGTGGCTATCAGGTGGGGGAGCTTAAAGTCTGAAGATTTTTCTGAGTGATTTGTTTTTCCTGCCCAGATCATAAAAAGCAGCACCCTCATTGGCACTGCTGTCAGTATCCACTCTATGGGATGAACAAAGGCATTTAGCGGTATATAAAGGAGTCACTAGACCAGGGGTCGGCAACCTTTCAGAAGTGGTGTGCTGAGTCTTCATTTATTCACTCTAATTTAAGGTTTTGTGTGCCGGTAATACATTTAAACATTTTTAGAAGGTCTCTTTCTATAAGTCTATAATATATAACTAAACTAAACTATTGTTGTATGTATAATAAATAAGGTTTTTAAAATGTTTAAGAAGCTTCATTTAAAATTAAATTAAAACGCAGAGTCCCCTGGACTGGTGGCCAGGACCCAGCAGTGTGAGTGCCACTGAAAATCAGCTTGCGTGCCGGCTTTGGCACACGTGCCATAGGTTGCCTACCCCTGCACTAGACACTCAGGGCTATATTCTGTCATCAAATACATGCAGCTTCCATTGACTCCAGCAGGAACCAGCATGTGAATCTGAGGATTCAAGTTACTCTCAACTTTGGATGGTTGTTGGTACAGACATATTACCAGGATGGAAGACCAACAGATTACAGAGCGTGTTTACTAAGGAATGCTGCTACACAGCTGGTGATCACGTGGGCGCCAAAAGCTTTGGTGGCACGATAAGATCGCCAGTGATGGACGTAAACTGAATAACCAACCAGCCCATGTTAAGGATCTAGCTAGAGACCGATTTGGATGGTGCTTGATCTGCAAGGAAGTGTCCACCTCAATGGTAATGATTGTATGGCTTGGAAAGAGTAAACTGAAAATATTTAACTGCAGGCCTCCAACTAAGCCTCCTAAATACACTTAACTTCACACTGAATTTCTATGTAATGGGAAGTTTTATTATGGCAAACAAATGCCAGAAGATTTCTATATTAAGAAAATAATAACAGAGCACTGAAGCACAATGGCAAAGAGAAACATGTTGTTACATAGCTGGTGAGCCTCAATAAATAGGTACTGACAATCACTCTGTGTTTAATGCACGTACAGTAACTGCCCCTCTGCCTATTAAACCTAAACACACACTTTCAATGAAGTGTCTCAAATGCAGTGTGAACATGGCATCAACCAGCAACGGAGACAGGAGGAGGTCACTTCAGAAAATAACACGTTGTGCTTCTTTTGTGACCATTCCCTGAACCATTTAAAAAAATTGGAATGAATTAAGCAATTCATGACATGGGGGTAAAAAAAACCAAACTTCTACATCTACACCAGGTGTAGTGGAGGGAGACTGCCCCCAGAAAGGCTAGACAAAGCCAGTAGAGGTTGCACTGGCCGTGGAAGGGTTAGGTGCCCTGGCAGGGAAGGCTTGTGCTTGTTACCACCTGTTCTGTGGATAGAAGACTTCAGCTTTGCACTCTGCGAGGCTGGCATACTTCACCAGCGCTGTTTACTGAAGACAAAAGGTGGGGAGAAGAGACAGTCAGTACAGTCCAGATGAAAAATACTGATTCCTACTAGAAAGCACAGACCACAGGCCCAACAAGGCCCAGGTACACATGAAGCAGAAGTCTGCTCTTTGCTGCAATTGGTGAAGGAAGCAAGTGCTGAAACAGGCAAGGTGACAGATCACGTACATATTAATAAAGCTCAGAGTGCAATGTAATGGCAGCTGATCATCATTACCCAAGCCAGCACGAGCATCCAATTGACAGCTCAGCTGTCACTAAAAAGGAGGTGAGAACAGGTCCACATGTCACCTTACCCCCTCGAGGATGGTACATTTAGGAGTGAGAAAGGGTTATCTAAGGAGAGAATTCCCCAGCTCTTCAAGCGGCTCAGCTGGGATTCAGAACCGCCTTTGAGGCTGAAGGAACGGAGCCAGAATGTCCAGAAGGAGGAAGAAAAAAAAATCAGAGCATAAAAGGATGGGTAAGGAAAGAGCTGAGAAAGCAGATCATCCTGCAATCTGTGCAACACCAACTGTCCTCTCCGCACCCTGGCACAGAGCGACTCCCCCACGCTGCTGTCTCCTCGCCACCAATTTATTTTAATCCACATCTCATAGGAGCCTCTGATAGTCCAGGAACCAAACCCTCACAAGAAGTGCTCTCTAGGACAAAGCCAGCTTTCACCGTTTGCAGCCAATGCCCACTGCTCTCAGGGGATGCACTCGATCTCTAGAATCTGAAATCAGAGCTCTGGGCCTGAAGCTCAATCACTGAGCAACACAGGACAGGAGAGGCTGGGATGGCCACAGAGATGGTGCAGAGGCCAGGGAACACCAAGCACTGGAATTCAGAGCCACTCTTGTGCCCCTCCTCTGGCTGGCAAATATGAACGGGGCTGACAGGCTGCAGAGGGGGCCAAGAACTGAATGCTCCCCCGTTTCTAAATCCCTCCCTCTTCTCTAGGGCTGGACCCTCCAGGGCAGGCTCAAAGCACAATGCTGGGGTGGGGAAGCTAGGCCTGTTCCCGGTGATGTAGGGAGACTTCGGTATCTAGGGCTGCCTTTCACCAGCATTAAATCCACTTGCCACAGTGACCCAGCACTGTACTGGGTATTTACAAACTGTAGACACAGTCCCTATCCCCAAACGCTTCCGCATCTGAGGTAAAGGACAACATGGAGAGGGTATTTGAGGAGAGCGGAAAGTGGGCAGCGGCTTGGGACAGATGGTTCAAACAGAGCCCTGAAGGAACAAAACCTTCAGAGCAATCCCTCAGATTCAAACCTGCACTATACCAGTCAGTATCCACCCCAGAGATGCTGGGGGACCTCTGGGGAGGGATCCCCCTAGCAGGACAGGATCCTAAAGGATGGTGAGCAAATGGGAAAAAAGACCAAGCACAATGGAAAGCAGGAGGAAGAGGGAAGAGTCTCTTAATGCCATAGGGCACACAGGGACAAACGCCTGATCATAATGAATGATCTCCCCATTGAATTCTCCAGGGGAAGGTGATGCCAGTTTGTCACGGGATATTCCTTCCTGGTCCCAGCCTAAACGGTCATTCAGCCTTAGGCCTCTAAGCCAGATTCTCTGTAGTTAAGCACTGAATCCAATTCAAATACAGGATGGAAAGGGAGCCAAGACAGAGTCTAAACGACCCTCCATCTTTGGGCAGAACCAGCACTCGGAGACATTCTGTACTGAGTGCGCCTCCAGAGGCTCCCATCAACTGATGAAGGTTTTAGGCTTTCATTTAAAAAAAAAAAGTTTTTAGCCCTTCTGGCTATGAAAATAACCTGAATGTGACCTGATGCAGGGCTATCTTCCTGAGTCTGCAGACAGATAGCTGTGAGCTGTGTGCACTATTCCCCAATCAACTCAGGGTATGGCTACACTGACGAGTTGCAGCGCTGGTAGTTTGCAGCGCTGGTCGTCCAGCTGTGCAGTGCCAGCGCTGCAGTGTGGCCACACTGACAGCTACCAGCGCTGCAGTGTGGCCACATTTGCAGAATTTGCAGCGCTGTACTGAGAGGTGCATTGTGGGCAGCTATCCCACAGAGCACCTCATCCTGTTTTGGCGCCGTTTTGCCGCTGAGTATTGTGGGAAGGGGAAGGAAGTGTGTGGGTCATTCCGCTTCCTGTTCCAACGCCCCGTGGTGCATCGCTTCACATCCCAGCAGTACAGTTTCCCTGTCCACGTTTCTAGCCATTGTGAGTGCAGCACGCTTTCTGTGTGAAATGGAGCCTGAGCTGCAGAGGACTTTGCTGATGACTGTCGCCAGCACATCACGTTTGGCAGTTGAGCCATTCCTTCAGCTCCAAAGTGACAGTGAGGAGTCCAACGATGATCTGGATTTGCCTAATGCGGGTGACATGAAATTGCTTGTGGCGGTAACGGAAATGCTCAGCACCGTGGAACGCCACTTTTGGGCTCGTGAAACAAGCAGTGAGTGGTGGGATCACATTGTCATGGAAGTCTGGGATGACAAGCAGTGGCTGCAGAACTTTCGTATGAGAAAAGCCACTTTCATGGGACTGTGTGCTGAGCTCGCCCCCACCATGCGGCGCAAGGACACGAGATTGAGAGCTGCCCTGACGGTGGAGAAGCGTGTGGCTATTGCAATCTGGAAGCTGGCAACTCCAGACAGCTACCGATCGGTCGGGAACCAGTTTGGAGTGGGAAAGTCGACCGTGGGAATCGTTTTGATGCAAGTTTGCAGGGCCATTAATCGCATCCTGCTAAGGAGAACCGTGGCTGTGGGGAACATGCAGGACATTGTGGATGGCTTTGCAGAAATGGGTTTCCCTAACTGTGGAGGGGCAATAGATGGGACGCATATTCCTATTCTGGCACCACCCCACCTAGCCTACGAGTACATTAATCACAAGGGGTATTTCTCTATGGTTCTCCAGGCGCTTGTGGATCACCGTGGGCATTTCATTGACATTTACACAGGCTGGCCTGGAAAAGTGCATGATGCACTCATCTTTCGGAACAGTGGCCTGTTCAGGAAGATGCAGGAAGGGACATTTTTCCCAGACCGAAAGATCACAGTAGGGGACGTTGAAATGCCCATTGTGATCCTTGGGGACCCCGCTTACCCATTAATGCCTTGGCTCATGAAACCCTATACAGGGAAGCTGGACAGGAGCCAGGACCGTTTCAACTACAGGCTGAGCCGGTGTCGAATGACTGTGGAGCATGCTTTCGGCCGTTTAAAGGGGCGCTGGAGAGCCCTTTATGGGAAGCTAGACTTGGGGGAAAGCAGCATCCCTATGGTTATATCCGTGTGCTGTACCCTCCATAATATTTGTGAAGGGAAGGGTGAAACATTCAGCCAGGCATGGACCAACGAGGTGCAAGTCCTGGAGGCTGAATTTGCACAGCCAGACAGCAGGGCTATTAGAGACGCCCACCACAGGGCAACAAGGATTAGGGATGCCTTGAGGGAGGAATTTGAGGCTGAAAGCCAACAATAATGTTTTTTGCTTTGACCAGGAGTGACGTGCACTGGTTACAGTGCTTTTAAGTGCCTGTGTTTTCCTTGCTGTTTGTTACCTGTGTTTTCCTTGGGGTTTGTTCTCTTTCACTTTATGCAATAATAAAAACTGTTTCATAATCAAAAAGATCATTTATTTTAAAAAAAGCAAATAATCGGGCAGGGGGGTTGGTTGTTGAACTGTACATTCATAGTTTTGCATATGTACTGCCAGGTGTGCTGTTGTGCACCTCAGGATTGTACTGTTGCATGGTGATGGGGGTTGAGTGCAGAGGGTAAGGGTCATAGTTCTCTGGGCTCATAGGTGACCGTACAGGTGTTGGGGGCAGCTGGTGATGGTGTAGGTAAGAACCTGGACGCTGGGGAACGGGACTTGGAGCTGACATTGGTGCATAGGGGAAAGAGGTTTGGGAGGGTGGGGGTTTGGCACGGTAGTGTTCTGCCTGCATTGCTACCAGTGACTGCATACAGTCTGTTTGGCGCGCCATGAGGTTTATAAGCTGCCTCGTGGTTTTCTTCAGCGTCAACGCCTTTCTCCTGCTTTCTGTTTCCTTCCAGTGCTGCATCTTTTCTCTCCATTCCTGCGCAATTTTATTCTCTGTTGCACACTGGTTCATAACTGCCTTCACCAAATCTTCCTTGCTTTTGTTAGACTTCCTTCTCAGGTTCTGAAGCTTTCTTTCAGTCACTGATAACACCGGACCAGGACTAGTCAAGGACACTGTAAAAATTCATCAAATGATACACAATGCAGGCTCTATTAAAATGTATAATCTGAAGTTAGTTTCAAGTCTCATACTGTAGCATTCCTCAGACATTTCAAACACAGCTAGAGAATTCACAGCCTCCCAGAAATGGTAAGTGAGGGTAGTAGTCAATAAAACCTCCATGTCCCTCAGGAATTAACCCTGGGGTTCCTGCCGCGGTTTGCCTGGGCAGGGTGCTTTTTGCTTCATGGGTACACTGCCTTTTTTTGGGCTCTGTTAAAGGCAGGAAGCAAGCAGCAGTTGGGAGACCTGCACTGAAACACTCCCTCCATTTCCCACAGGAGTTAATACTTGAAGATATCTCCCTGCTGCGGGTTACCTGGGAAGCAAGGGAGCGTCTCCTACAACAATGCGGATTCTGCCCTGGCCCCTATGCAGCTTGCCTGTGTGCAGCCATGGTCCCCCCACCCCTCCTGGAACAGTGGCGCGGACGCGTTAGCCTGACTGGGACAGGGACCACACTGGCTCTCCCTTTAAACTTGGTCACACGAATTGCCTATGCTCTTGCAGAAACTTTTGAAGAGATTACAGAGGCAGATTACCGCGACGTGATAGACCACATCAATGGGATATTCCATGTCTAGGCATGCAGGCATGCAGCCATACCACCCCCCCTCCTCTCCCAAAACCTTTGCATTGCAATAAAAGTTGCTTACCTGGGACCTGCTCCTGTGATTCTTCTGCACCAAGTCCCAGGGGCTGTGACTGGCTAGCTTCCTCCTGGCTTGAGAAGAGCTCCTGACTGCATGCCTCCTGGGACTCCAGGGTGTCTTCCCCCACCACAGTAGCCTCACTGTCTGCCTCCCCCTCCCCCTCCTCTACCGGCTCTGAACTGTCCATCGTGGTCCTTGGATTTACAGAGGGGTCACCCCCATAAATCGCATCCAGCTCCTTGTAAAACCGGCAGGTCGTGGGGGCAGTGCCGGATCTGCGGTTTCCCTCACGTGCTTTGCAATAGGCACTCCGCAGCTCCTTTACTTTAACCCTGCACTGCAGCGCGTCACGCTCATGGCCCCTTTCCAGCATGGCTCTCGATACCTGGGCAAAGGTATCATAATTCTTACGGCTAGAGCGCAGCTGTGCCTGCACAGATTCCTCCCCCCAAACACTGATGAGGTCCATCAGCTTGCCATTGCTCCATGCTGGGGCTCATTTGCCACGTGGAGGCATGGTCACCTGTAAAGATTCACTGATTGCACTCCACACCTGGCTGAGCAAACAGGAAGGGGATTTTTAAAATTCCCGGGGCATTTAAAGGGCGGGTCACCTGAGGCCAGGGCAGTAGAGTCTGACCTGATGAGCAGAGTGGCTGAACAGGCATTCTGGGATACATCCTTATACCCTGGAGGCCAATCACAGTGCTGGTGTGTGGCCACACTTGATGACCAGCGCTGCAGCACCAGCGCTGGAATCCTTATTCTCCATGCCGAGTGAGGTGTACAGCCAGCGCTGCAGTCAGGGAGTTGCAGCGCTGGAAGTGCCCTGCAGGTGTGGCCACTTACTAATTGCAGCGCTGGTGGAGGCTTTCCAGCGCTGCAAATCGCCAGTGTACCCTCAGGCAGCAGTTAACTCTGGAGTGTCACAATGACAATCAAAATATCAATACTGTGAAAAAGTTAACTGCTGACCACATCAGCAGAAACATCCAGTTACTGTGAGATTGTGGGCAGAGTTTGAGATTGTAACAGGCGTTTGAGGAGAGTACTCGCAGTTTTCCCTCACACCCATGGGCAGCAGCAGGACCAGATAGCCTGCCTGAGTTCTGCAGGACCCCACCCAAGCAGGACAGAAAGCCGGCCCTGAGTGCAGACTCCCCAGGAACAAACAGAGCCTGTGGAGAGAACAGCTATGCCGTTACGCATTGTCAGTGAATCACAGCAGACCTGAGCTGGGGATATTATTTTGCTCGCAGATGAGGAGAGACCTGCGGTTTCTAACGAGCACATCAGGCTACAGCGGCAAAACAATACAGCCCATAAAAGAGCAGGGAGGAAATTAAATTCCAGACAATTGTTTCCGTTGCTCAGCAGCGCGCTAGGACAACGGAGCTCTTTCAGCAGAGAGTATGTAAAGTGGGTTCCAACCTGGTTTTATAGCATTTCGTAAACACATACCAGGCACACAAAGACATGCCTCTCTAGACCACTTCCCTCTCTCTCAGGCACAGCACTGGCAGAAAACAGTCAGAAATACCCAGGCTGAGCAGACAAGACCATTGGGAGAAAGGGATCCAGTTATGGCCTTGCTTGCTGTAATGACGACTGCACAGGGCCAGCTATAGGACCTACATGGGGCAGAATAAAAGTCCGTGCCAACCTCTCCCCCGCCCCATAAAACCCCCTCCAAAAATACTTTGTTTTAATGAGAGGAGAGAGCAATGACTGTTAGAGTTCAGGACATTTTCAATTAAGTCCCTGCCAGCCCCTCTCTCCTCCCGTACCCAGCTCAGCATCCACAGAGAGGCCTAAACAGTCACCCCATGGCTACACTGGCACTGGTCTTTCATTACACAGCACTACTCTGCCTGGGGAAGGAAGGGGACTCTATGGGGTGGGCAGAGTTTATGGGTTGATGGTGCCTTGGGGGACGGGATGGGCAGTGAAACAAAGGTGGTTTCTGCTTGTCTATATGAAGTCTTGTCAGGGTAAATTGTTCATCAGCTTGTGTCTGGATGGTTGGTGCATCTGGGCTGTGAGCAGACCAGGCGCAGGTCCCCGGGGCAGAGCAGGTGGGCCCAATTGAACCAGTTAGTGGGGGCAGGGCTACCCCTGGGGCTATAAAGGCCTGTCAGAGGACAGGAAGAGGAGGAGTGATTGGGCCAGGTGGTGCTTGAGGAGAGCAACCCCAGAGGAGTGGAGCTAACTCAAGTGGTGGGTCCCTGCCCCAAGGGGCCAGGAGGGAGCTGTGGGACCAAGGTTCAGAGGGGAATGGGAGCTGGTTGAGTAGGGTGCAGACTGGGACAGAGGAAGAGCTCCATGTGTGGCAGAAGAACCAGGACAGAGAACTTGTGTGTCATGATTATGGATTTTATGGAGGACTCTGGGGATTGTTTGAACCATTTCTGTTATTAAGCCAGTCCTGGGTGGGGGTGCTATTAACCGCACAAGAGGGGCTGCCAGAGGTGGCTAACAGGGTGCCTGCAAAGTGACCTTTGGCCACGAGGAGATGCTTGTGTGGCCGCCACTGTAATATACTGAGGCAACCATATGGGCAGGAGAAGGCACAGCTTGGCAGTCACATGGCAATTTGCTATTACTAATGGGGAATATTAAAACCCATCAGTTATTAGAAGTTCTGACACTCTTTGAAAGCCAGCAGATGCTTATGACCTGTCCTGTTAAACACCAGCTCCCCAGTGACAGCACAAGGGGGAAATGAGCAACGCAAAGGGGTGTTAGCACACACGCTTGCTGTTAGTGTAACCAGCAAAAGGGATGCTACTTCAATGAGCGCCCCGCAAAGCTGTGAGGATTCCCTCAGAGAGTGAGGGTGAGCAGGCACCAGTATTTTGGGGGCATCTGTGAATCTGGCATGAATAGAAATCTAACATTTTGGGGGTGACTTGGTAAGACAGCCCTGCTGGCCAGATTAATCTGAGTTCGTCTCAGCTGGAAAGTTGTCATTTTTGCAGAGAAATTGTGATGCTCTGGGTGCAGCACAGTAATATTTCCACCCACAGAAATTGCCTGTGGCACACCTGCAAAGAAGGGAGACATTTTCCTGTCCATGTAAGAGCTCTAGGATGGGCAGCTTTTGGCTGTGTCTGAGGTGACAAAATTATCACATCCTCAGTCGATTGCCGCAGTGAGACAGAAGGTTATGTCAGAGCACGGGAATGTCACAGCCTTTGGCTTCCAGATGACATCACACATTGACCCGTCACTAGGATTTGAATTGAAGGCACATTACGATGTTGCCTCCGACACAAAATTTGCCACGCCCAAAATCATTCCAGGGCTTTTCAGTTGTGGGGCAGGCCTAGATCAATTGTGTTTCACCAGAGCCAAATGGAGCTCAGGCGTCAAAAGAGAGGAGTTTGGGTTCCAGATTTAGGATCCAAGATTTCCAAATGGGTTAAAGAATTCAGCAACATGAGTCCTGCCTCAATCTAATGTATTAACTCACAGTAGTAAGGAAAAATCATACAACGTCCACTGATCCTGACTGGAGACTCTGGCTGTTTCTGCAGCGCATATAAATAGTTTATCTTCCCTGTGTCCCTGTAATTCTAAAATATTAGATTGCAGCTTTCCTGGCTGTTAGAGCCAGATGGAAATTGCTCTGTAGTCACCTTAACACAGGAATCTCAGTCTACCAGTCTCGCGAGTGGCAGCACTTTTCAGCAGGGCAGATGCTTGCAGGCCTGGGTCCCAACCGGACGAGTGGAATGTTAAGATTTGTGGTCTTCCTCCCAACTTGTTTCACCGTTGGGTAGTGCAGTGGCCCATCAGACAGTCAAAAGCCTGGCTCTGGAGAAACTTCTGGTAGCTCTACATCATGGGTTCCCAACATTTTTTTTTTTTTAAACCAGCACAACTCCATTTTAATGAGATATTTACAGCCGGGACCCATGAGAGAGAGAGGACGCCATTTTGAAGATCAAAATGACGTCCTCTGCACAGTGTGACTATGCATGCACCCTACGTGTGAGGTCACACCGCATGGTGGATGTCTTTTTGCTCTACAAAATAGCATCCTCCATGCACCACACATGCGAGATCACACAATGTGGAGCAACATGGCATCCTCTGCCTAAGAGGAATCACCTTGACCCCATCTGCTGATGGTGTAACCCCATTTGGGATCACGAACCACAGTTTGGGAACCGCTGCTCTTTGGGATGGGAAGCGGTCAACTGCCTACCCCTTGGGTACACTGATGAATTCACAGCACTTTTGAAAGCAACACTCTCCCTTCCTGTTCGCTGAAGTCCTCCTGCTCCTCTTCTGGAGCTCCCCTACCACAGTGAACACTGGTCAATCTAGAAGTCTGGAGAAGCTGCTCTGCACTAACAGCTATGTGTGACCCAGCAGAATGGGAGGGAAGGTATCCTCCTTGCCCTGCGTGGGGAAGCAGAGCAGCACAGTGTCCATCAAGCAGAGGTGAGCTTAGCTTTCCTTCAGACACAGATTGGCCAGAAAGAGAGCAACACCACCCTTTAGTCACTGACGGGAAAAGGAAAGAATGGAATTTTGATAATGCTTCTAGGAGCCGTGCAGCAGGCAGGCAGGTGGGGAAGAGTGACAAATGAAGACAAGCAGGAAGACCAGAAACGAGGAGGAAAAGGGAGTGAAAAAAATATCTTTGGCACTGAAAGCCCAGCACATTAGAGAGGAGTGATTCCATCTCTATTAGATACCAGCCTCTGCGCTGCAATGACTCATCATCCAAACAGGCTGGAGGGACGGCTGAGCTGCACAGCTCTGGCCTAACTACTTAACTGATTAACAGAGAAAGGTGATTAAGCGCTAAATTCAATGTGAGCAGTCAGGAAGCCTGGCACCTTTATGCAATGTCTCAGGAACAAGACGGGAACCTTTAAAAAGTGCCCCGAGTTTAACGATAAACGTTCTGACGTAAGCCAAAACCTTTCCTGCAAAAAAAACTTGATCTCAGCAGAGTCATTTCACATGCGAGCGGTTTGGCACTTGTTCCAACCATACGAAGCATGTAAAGAATGCATTTCGCTTTCCTTTAAGGGTGGGCCCTTCCAGGCAATGGGAGACACCCCTTTCCTCAAGAGATTAAGGGTCACTGGGGACCCATTATTCCATGCAATGTTCTAAGTAAGGATGTAAAAATGCTAATAAAAGGTGGAAGGACTGAAAGCCCGGGAGACTAAACTCTCCTCTGTTCAGCTGCAGATATAGACTGGACAATGGCAGGGGAAACTTCCCTTCCAATATACCTCTGCCTCTCTGCTGAGACTGCCCTGGTGTGGTGGCAGGCTGTGCGATGGGGATACTTGGGCATTAGGCAGTTGTCAAAGACTCCCTCCCCCAACTCGCATCCCATGACCCTCTTGCAAGCGTTCCAAGAACTGGTGTGTTGTCCTTGCTTTACTGCAGTGCCATATAGGAAACAGAACTTGTTTCACTGATCAGTGACTACATTTGAATGACTAAATTCACTCAGTGTGAGCAAGGCAATGATTCTTAGATGCTGAATTGGATTCACACATGAATGCTGTCAAGTTCTATGTATAAGGTATTTGGGTTTCAGGACCCCGCCCTGAAATAGGACTACTGGCCAATACATTAATATTTTAAAACATATACAATTGATTACAGTGGTTGATTAAAGTAAATCCAAGAAGTTAAAAAAATATCTAGAAAACCTAGGCAGCCAAACATGCAGTTTTGGTCCATACATAACTCCCTGCAACCTGTCCCAGTACTATAAATCAGCCTCAATGTCCCTGCTGCCAGTGGACTGGGGACGCATTGTCCCACACCCCATTCAGTCTTCTTGATGGTGAGCTGCAGGTGATTTGCTGGCTATCTGGACCTGAATCATTAAGTAATAAAAATAATCAGAACAGATCTGGGATCTGCTAATTCTAAGAGAAAAAAAAAAACCTCACACATCCAGGGCCAGATCCTCAGTTGGTGTATTTCTACATCAGTTCACACCAGCTGAGGATCTGGTCCACATTTCTCTACAGTGCATATCAGATGTTGGTATGCAGAATTTATGACTCACCAGCATAGCCTCTGAGCACCTTAGTCATTAATGGATTTTATCCTCTCAACACTCCTGCAAGGTACAGAGTTATCTCCATCTCACAGGGAACTGAAGGAGAAAGTACCTTGTGTGACTTACCAAGATCCCTAACCTGAGACAAATTAGAGGATTGGGCCAAAAGAAATCTGATGAAGTTCAACAAGGAGAAGTGCAGAGTCCTGCACTTAGGACAGAAGAATCCCATGCACTGCTACAGGTTGGGAACCGACTGGCTAAGCAGTTCTGCAGAAAATGGCATAGGGGTTACAGTGGATGAGAAGCTGGATATGAGTCAGTGTGCCCTTGCTGCCAAGAAGGCTAATGGCATTTTGGGCTGTATAAGTAGGGGCATTGCCAGCAGATCGAGGGATGTGATCATTCCCCTCTATTCAGCATTGGTGAGGCCTCATCTGCAGAACTGTGTCCAGTTTTGGGCCCCACACTACAAGAAGGATGTGGTAAAATTGGAAAGTGTCCAGTGGAGGGCAACAAAAATGATTAGGGGGCTGGAGCACATGACTTATGAGAAGAGGCTGAAGGAACTGGGATTGTTTAGTCTGCAGAAGAGAAGAATGAGGGAGGATTTGATAGCTGCTTTCAACTACCTGAAAGGGGGTTCTAAAGAGGATGGATCTAGGCTGTTCTCAGTGGCAGCAGATGACAGAACAAGGAGTAATGGTCTCAAGTTGCAGTGGCAGAGGTTTAGGTTGGATATTAGGAAACACTATTTCACTAGGAGGGTGGTGAAGCACTGGAATGGGTTACTAGGGAAGTGGTGGAATCTCCTTCCATAGAGGTTTAAGGTCAGGCTTGACAAAGCCCTGGTTGGGATGATTTAGTTGGGGATTGGTCCTGCTTTGAGCAGGGGGTTGGATTAGATGACCTCCTGAGGTCCCTTCCAACCCTGATTTTCTATGATTCTATGATCTCAAAAGTTCATGGGTGAACCAGAAAATGAACCAACATCTCCCAAGTCCCAATCCAGTGCCCTATCCATGAAATCATCCTTCCTACCCTTTCAAATTCATCCTGCCTTCTAGGGTCAATTCCATTCGATAACAATGAGTTCCTGTAAAATTAACTAAAACTAAAATGCATGCTACCTCAATGCCTCAGTGGCACAGTGGCCACCCTGGCTTGTCTGACAGTGATGATATCAGAGTGTATTCTCCAGTAGGTCCTACCATCCTATTAAGGTGTCAGACTGCCAACCCAGGGGCCAGAAAAAGGACTGCCCTCTCAGTGTGTACGACAACTGTACGACTCCATCAACCACTTAATGGAGAAGGCAAGGACAGCCTACGATATCCTTGGACTCTGAAAAACATGATGAAGAAAGGAGATGGACGCGAAGTGAAGAGATGGAAGCACCATCATGTCGGGAAAAGGAGAAGACACAAGAAATGTTGTAGGAATCAGTTTTATCATCATCATCATCAAGGAATGGTCTTCAAAAACCATCTCCTGCAAGTTCAAGTCATCATGCATTGGAGTGCTGTATCTTCAACTGAACAAGAATAGCACCCTCAAGATTATCCAGATCTACGCTCCCCCAAGCACAAGTGAAGGTGATGTGGAAGAAATCTATCAGGAGCTTGAGGAAACCCTTGCTCAAAAATCCACATATATGATTGCGATGGGAGACTTCAACACCAAGGTTGGAAGAAGGAAAGAAGGCAAAAAGTTCATTGGAAGGCATGGCATCGGCAAATGGAATTCACAAGTAGAGCAACTGGCAACTCTGGTGGAGACAAAAGAAATGTTCATTGGTAACACCTGGTTTAATAAAAAGGCCAAGAGAAGGTGGACATGGATCATGACCAATGTGAAGAACAAGAAAGAGATCAACTATATTCTGATTGATAAACAGGGCATTGTACAAGACATCTCAGTAGTGCCATTATTCAACACCGGTAGTGACCATCGCTTGCTCAGAGCGAGGCTCATCTTCAATGTAAAGGTAGAGAAGAAAGCACTACAGATGGCAAATCAGAGACAGAGGCCAAAAATATTCGATGAGGCAATCCTGAAAGTGAATATTTCCAAAGAAGACTGGATTCTCAGATAATGGCGATGAGGACTATAAAAACTTCTAAGTTGAGGCAATTCGTGAAATTAGCTGAGAAAGATAGACTGAAAAGAGTGAAGGGAAGAATCTCGGAGGAAATGAGGAACTTGCTAGAGAAGCGGAGGAATATGAAGCAAAATGGTGACAAACTTGAATACTCCCTCCTCTGCGTGCTGATAAGAAGACGACTAAAGGAGGACTTCAAGAAGTACCAAAATGAAAGGCTCTTAAAGATGGCTGAAGATCGCAGAAGCCTCAAAAAATGCAAACAGGAACTGATGTTGTATAGGTCAACAACAACAGTGCTGAAGAACAAGGACAGAAAAGCAGTAATTGACAGAACAGGGATGCAAGTGGTCTGAAAAGATTTCTACACCAAACTGTTCGCATCTCAAATAAATGTCCCACTACCGACACTTCAGACCAACAAGCACGTACTCCCAGTCTTCAGTGAAGTTCGACATGCAATTTACCAAATGAAGGAAGGAAAAGCTCCAGGAGAAGATGGACAGACAACCAAAATGATAAGAGCTGGAGGCCATGATCTCTGGAAAACCCTTTCTCCGAGATTTAGCTGTTACTTGGAAATGTAGACAATACCATCCAGCTGGAAGGAGTCCAACACCATTTTGCTGCACAAGAAGGGTGATTGTGAAGATCTAAAGAATTATTGTCCAATATGCCTGCTCTTACATGTTTACAAGCTATTTACCAAAACAATAACAAACTAACTCTCAGAGTCTGGATGAGCAGCAGCCGAGAGAGCAGGCAGATTTTCAAAGGAATTTCAGCACCTTGGACCATATCTTCACTATAAACCAGCTACTGCACCTCTCAAGGGAATACAAATTCCCTTTATGCATTGCCTTCGTTGAGTATGAAAAAGGGGTTGACAGCGTAGAGATCAACGCAGTGTTCAAAGCTCTTGCAGAGCACGACATCAACACAAACTACATCAAACTACTAAAGGGAGCAAACTCTGACTGCACTATGGGATATAACTCTGGTCAACACTCCCCTTTGAATCACAGTCAAAAAAGGTGTGAAGCAAGGAGACATGGTTTCACCAAAACTCTTCACAGCCTGCCTCAAATGGTAATGAGGAGGACAAACAGGAAGGGTGGAATCAGCATCAACAGAGAGCAGTTAAACCACCTCAGATTCACGGACAATATTGTGTTGATTGCAGAAAACACTATCAAACTACAGAAAACGCTGCGAGAACTCAACACGAAAAGCAGCCAAGTCGGACTGAAAATGAACTGCTCTAAAATGAAATGTAGGCAGTCTGATTCCTTGCCAAAAGCCCAAATAATAATCAAGGGAGAACAAATAGAAGTTGAACAATATGCCTATTTGGGCCAAGAAATTAACATGCACCATGATCAGGAAGGCGAACTCTCACGAAGAAAGAAATCTGGTTGGCACTCATTCAATTCTATCAAGATGTCCTCCAAAGGAAAAACAAGGCAACCTTTTCAGCTCAACGGTACTGCCCGCAATATTATACAGCAGTGAAACATGGGCGCTGACAAAGCTAGAGGAGCAACAACTGTCTGTCACGGAGAGGACGATGGAAAGAAGAATTCTGGGGATTTCAATCTGTGACCGAATCCCCAATGAAGTGATCAGACAGCAGAGTGGAGTGCAGTATGTCACTGTTGAAAGCAGGTACGGTAAAATGCGATGGGCCAGGTATATAGTGAGGCTCACTGACAACAGATGGACTACAGCTGTCGCTGAGTGGTACCCACAGGAACTGAACTCGGCTGACCTCCAAAGAGATGGGAAGATTTTACTGCAAAAAGGCATGACCGCACATAGAGAAGGAAGGCCAGGATAAAAGAAGAATGAAAGATGTATTGTGATTGGCACAATCTATATGAGGGTTGAAGGACCAATCGACCAAGTTGATCAACGTGAAAATGCATCCTTCCTCCAGGACTCAAGGGCCAGGACTTGATGCTTATTGATAAAAATGGCAACTGATAACAAATTATTGCTAAATTAGTGTAGCGAGGTGACTAATACTGAGAAATGTTTCGCAAATATTCACTCAACATTTTTAATTAAGTTACTTCCTGCCGTGTTCACATTCACGCCATTGACTTTTGCTGGAACAATTTTCACAGAATAAGAATGTTCAACGCTGCATGGGTGAGCATTTGCAGAATGTAACAAATTGCCATACATAAATATGCCTGCCTAAGTGGGTTGAGCACAAATCCAGTCAGAGACCAGCAGCAATACCACATGACTTACTTACCAGTCACAATCAACCAAGCAACAAAATTCAAATAGTGTATACTTGGAGAGAACTACTCACAAAACCCCCTTATCTAATATTTTTGAATCATAAATAAGCTTGACGAATTTGTGCTCTAAACATAGATAATCCATCAACAGAAAGAGGCTTGAATTCATCAGATAAATAGTCTTTGTGAATTATTTGCTCATCTCTATAAGTTAATGATTCATATGAGAAAAATGAAAGAAACCCCTATCTTATTTATTAATGTGTTCCAGTATCTAATTCATCCAAATATGATTAACCATATTTTTGATTTGTCACGCAAGTGAGAGAACTATCACCTGTATGTAGTTAGCACCTCATCAGGTGTTAATCATAACAATTAATGTTATGAGCCCAAGCTCTGATGCAGTTACCACAATGTGTGTATTAAACAAAGCTACCAAGTTCAGATTCAGACTGAAGCTAACATAAATGGAATGGAATATCCCCCAAGATATATCAATAAAAGCCATCTCAGTCTGGTGTTTGTAGCTGTTATGATTTTATTTTCTCTGTTCTGAACCTTTAAAATTTTGAAGCAGCAGCTTCCATTTTCTGAAGCAAAATGATAAAGCACATTAGAGAACACACACACACCCCTCATGAAGATTTTACTTCTGTTCCTTCGTTTGTTATTTCCCCATAAATGAAAATGAAACTCTTTCAGACAAAGTCTAGTTTTGCTATTTCTGTAAGGGATACACAGTAATAGACCAAACCCTGCCGTGCCCCGGGCGTAAATCCAGAGGAATTCTGTTGATTTTAATGGAGATACAAGACAATAAAGCCCCATTTGTTATGGTTTGGTGTAATAACTTTCAGCCAATTAAAAAGTTTTTCCATTATAAGCCTTTTTAACACAATGGCTTTTTTCTATGAAAAAAGTAGTTGCTAAACAGATTTTTTCCCCCAAATATATTCTTTTTTTTTTTTGCATTAAAAAGAATTGGTCAATTATCCCTTATCTCTAATCCTCTGGAACCTTCACCTTTCCAGATGTTCAATCCTAATCAGATCCATCAAGGCGTATTTTAAAAGTTCAAAGTATAAAGTTAATGCCTTCAGCATGCGAGCACCATATAATATAGGATTCTTATCAGCTACTTGCTCCTAATTCATGTAATTGAACTTTGCAGAGATACTTCCCCAGGAAGCTGTTCATGAAAGTACTCAGCTAATGGGCATTTCAGAAAATATTATGCCATCAGTAGTGCTGAAAGAAGCCACCATGGAAAATCCATAGAAATTGGTTCCTATTAGCTCCCCCAAATGCTAGATTCCACTTTAAAACAGCAGAACAAATAGAGCAATCTACTTTTTCTTGGAAAAGTGGAAACGATTCTAGTGTGACATCTAAAGAGCCAGGCTGGGAAGCTTAGCTAGACCCACTCTCTAACATTCATCTTATAGTCTCATTTTCCTAGTGAACGATAACGTGGCAACAGAGCATTGGCAGCATTAGAGCTGCTAAATGGCCACTTCCAAAATTGCAGCTATGCAAGACTGCTTCTCCTATGCACCATCCAGCTCCCATTCAAGGCAATGGCAGTGTTGCCAGGGGCTTCCATGGGAGAGAGAATTTTCCATCCACGGTCATCCAGCTTTGCAAAATGACAAAGAGGGTGGATTTTTTGGCACTGGTCCCCAGGGTTCTTTGGTTACTGGATTGTCATAGCAACAGCAGGAGCATACTAAACAGAGCCATAAATCAGTCATTCAAGATAGGAGCCTTCCTGGCCCACTGAAATAGGAAGCCAAGTAGATCATGCAGTACGACAATAATGGAAGGACAACAATATATGAACAGTATAGACAGCGTAAAAATCTTTTTGTAGACAATGCTAACTGGGTTTAAACCTCAAATTAAGGTTTTTAACTAAAAGCTTTTACAGAAATAGATATGCACAGAAATGTTCTCATCAAGATTAATTTAGAAAGGTAATGAACACAGGTGGTTTTGTTTAAACACTGCAGTGCTGTGAAACAATGCACCAAAGACATGGGCAGGAGAGAACCAGGAATCAAACCAGCTTTAAACCAAAAAAAAAAAACCTGACAAGTCTAGGTCCCCTGTCCCAAGCTAAGGGCCTGATCGTGCCTGTTAAAGCATGGCCCAGACAGGAAGGTGTTCCCTGCAGCAGAAGCCTGCCAGGGTGTGCATGCGACCAGCAGAGAGATGTTTATGTCTCTGGAATTTGGTCCAGCAGAAGCAGAATGTGTTGGTTTTCACAGCACATTGCAAGGCTCATCTATTTCCACAGCCTTGTGGGGAAGATAATCTAAGGGATGTGGCGGGCAATGTTAACAGCAGAGCAGTTCAGTAGGAAGAGTTGATACAGTGAGGCCAATCTTTGTGTGTTTGCAATTCAACCAAGTTCTGGAGGCACTGTCTCTACCATGCCTAGACGTGTTCTCCAACCATTGTTCGTTTAGTCCTTGGTGCTGTACTGAAACTGCCAATAAAATTGCCAAATGAGATGGTAGGTTGAGATGTTGACCCTTGTCCACTAAGAACTGAATGAAGGCACCAATTTATTTCCACACAGGCCACTGAGCAATGACTAGCAGTCACTACCCAGCTGGCTGGGTTCTAACTGGCACCCGAGAGACAAAAGGCCCTATTGCAATTTGCCTGAGCACAGCCCCCTTGTTTTTGATCACCTAAGGTCATTTGCCTGTGGAGTAAGCCCGATGAAAGTTGAACGCAATGCCCTTCATGGCTTTGGTGATTATTGGTTACAAGCCGGCGTGCAGGGTGAGTGTGAAGTCTCTTGACATACAGATGACTTTCTCAGCTCTTCCCCAGGGCAGAGGAAGCTAGTGATACAGAGCCATTGATGGCAATGTAATTGCTGTAGAAAATAACCAACACCATTTGTTTACGTTGTAGCTTTGGTGCTGTTACGGAATTGGAGTATTTCATTAAGATTTGACCTGAGCCTTTTCCCCCTTTATATCTCTCAAACTATAGGAACAACATGTGCAATTATAAAGTTCCCTCATGTAGAGCCCTTCAATTACCATGGCCATTCCAAATGGTATAAGATTCATGCAGGAGGACATGGCATCTGAGATAATGCATCCTTCAGCTGCCAATTAGGAGAGATTAAATTGGTTCCCGGAACATCCCAATTTATGTGAGATCACGTCCCTTGTTACTACAGAGTGTGGAAGCAGGGAAATGATTTTTCAGTCTGATAGCAGCCCTGCCAATAGAGGAGCTGAAAAAAAAGAAATGAATGGGAGAGGAAGTGGATGGGAGAACACAAGGTATTCAGGATTACAGTAGATGAATCTCTAGTCCTGGATTCAAATTCTGCTTTCAGTCACTTAATGTTTGGCATTAAATCAAAACATTGGCTTTTGCTTGCTCGCATGGATATAACCTGTAGGCAGCACACTTCAGAAAATGATTCAGTAAGAGAATAAAGCAGCAACAGACTTTATTGGTAATGTGCTAAATACCGAAAAAAGCACAGCTAACAATAAGCATTATTTCATCAGCTCTCTGCTTATATACAATTAGTTAAATGGAAATTGGCAGTCGGCAGTAAAAACTCACGTACTACAATGATGGATGCAGTATAAGAATCTGACTAGACTAGACTGTGTTGCATCTGGAGACACCCTATAATGTTATGCCCATATCTGGAAGTTAGCTTGGTGGTTTCAGCCTAGTTCCATAATTCAGGCCGGCACAACTAGCAGCGTGGGCTCAAGACTGGAACAACAAGGGGACTGCAGATCAGGAGGAGGGTCTTTTGCAGAGCTGGACTAGCAGGCTCGAGAGGCTCTGAATTGGAATCAAGATTAGGAGTCGCTTGGCTCATCACACAGTCCCTGCTTACACTTCACCTGTGTGTCAAATAGGCAGGGGTGTCGTGCTATGTGACTACATCAAGTACGCTGGAGAAAAGTCAGAGCAAACCTGCCCCTCCCTCTTGCCCCCCACTGCCCTCGGTACTTCTGGCAGCTAAACTCTAACACTGGGTGTGGCGTTACATATTCCTATTCCACCAGCTCCCCCCATCACTGCGGGAAGCAGATGTTAGAAGAGAAAGCATGTCCTAGGTCTCAAACCTTAGGCCCAATTCAGTAGACGTGCAGCAAAAATAAAACATGGGAGACGAATTGATAAGAGAACGAGCAGCTTCAGCCCCAAATCTGTTTCCCTTGCATGACAACTTCCCAGAAGAAAAGGCTCAGATGGTTAGAACTGAAGGTGCCCTGGAACACCCACATTGGGAAGTTGCACAGCATCGATTTCAACCCAGCTAGAGACCTTCTGTAAGTGAAGCTGCCGTGATCCAGGTGATTCATTCCGCCTGAAACAGAGCTCTCATGCTGCAGGCAAAAAACACGGTTCTATTACCTTTCTGGACAATGTTTTCCCATTCCAGCTGGGGAAAACAGCCAGACACCACAGTGGTACGCACAATATAAAAACACAGATGAGAGACGATAGAAACGTAATCGAGAACAGTATAGTTACCATTGGTGTGTGCACTAGGAAGTCCATTTGGAGATACTGAAAATTAAATTCCCTCCATAGAAACAAATTCTCTGCATTGCAAAGGTTTATTGTATGTGTAAAAGAGAGAGAGAGAGAAATGCATATACAATACCTGGCTGCTCTGAAGTTGTGTCACACTCAGCAGAAAGCTACTCAGTATTACATTTGGCTGATTTATTACTTGGATCCTATAATAATTTCATTCTGGAGACTACATTTGTCCAAATGCAAACTGCTGATTGGCATCATCAACATTTAGGAAATTCTAGACGTTATCCACTCCAGATATGGCTGCACTTCAAATAGTGACTGACGAGAAAAAACACATTTGGATCCTTCCAAATGAAAGATGCTCTGTTAAAATGTAAGTGATTAGGCTCCTTGGAGTTGGTCTTTACTGCGAGTTACCAAACTGCTGCTTTTTCTGCTCCCTTGCCATGGGATTTGGCCACTGGTTCAGTGTAGTGTCTCTCCTACCATACCTGGATCAGGTTATTGGACTAGCTAGTCCAATGTGCTATTTCCAGCCATACTGAATCACACCACTCATCCTTCTACTAAGGTGCATCCTGACTCTGGCAATGGCTAAAATATGACGTTTCAGAGGAAAGCAACCACCTTCCCCCAGTCCCTCATCATTCTCTTAGCAAACTGTACACTAGACACAGAGAAAGAACTCATGTCCATCCTCAGCACAGCCTTAGCTTATGCCTTTGTAATGACGCCATAGGCACAATAGAAAAATCGGCATTTAAATGCTCGCATGAAGCATTGGAAATGGAACCACTTGAGCTAAAATAGAACCTCAACTGTTACTTGGTCATAGAGCTTTTATTGTCATTGTAGGCTACAGTCAACCACTGAAAGGTGATAGGCACCTCCCCCCACCCCAATTACATTGCACATCCTGAAGCATGAGGTTAAATTAATGAGAATATGCAACGTGTGCCTTACCTACAGTCTCTTCCCATGAATTAATTGACACTGCTCCTGATGTCTATTTTTACCTCCTTTACTATTATTCAGTTGGAGGAGAAAGAGAATAAGAAAATTCTCTACAAAGAGAAGCGACCATGGAGCACAAAGATAGAAGCGCACTCCGTCTAATCCCGGCCTACACAGGTGGAGAGAGGTCTCAGAGAGGGCAGTGTGAAGTTAGTTACATACAGCGTGAAGTTAGTCAGACACAACAGAGTTCACCTGCCTGTGACCC
Organism: Mauremys mutica; assembly: GCF_020497125.1. Taxonomy (NCBI): domain Eukaryota; kingdom Metazoa; phylum Chordata; order Testudines; family Geoemydidae; genus Mauremys; species Mauremys mutica. The sequence continues at coordinate 4,705,896 of NC_059081.1, read as the reverse complement.
ACTTAACTCTGAATCTCTGCTACGGCAGGACTGACTCAGAACCTTGATGTAACTGAAACCTCTTCAATCACTGCCCTGCAGCAATAGGATGTGCAGATGCACTTGGCATGGAGATATCAGAGAGACAGGTGCTTTAAAAATACCTAGCCACAGAGAGCTCAGTGGCATCTAAATGGAGATAGTAAGGATGTAAAACTCACACTTTCAGGATATACTACCCTACCTATGAATATGCTAAAGAATACAATACGGATTACTATGGATGTGCTAATACAGAATATAGCAAAAATTCCCTAGAAACTGAAAGCCCAAATGATCACACTTCTGGATTCTAGTTTATCTAGCCAGGGAAGTCAGCAGAGTCTATTCCACAAGTGTCCCATTCCAGGTTAACACTATATTCACATTCAACTCCCTGGTACGTAAGGTCATATCATGCCCCTGATCCACTGCAAACACAGACTGGCGTCAGTGGGAGTTGTGTGGCCGCATCAAGTATAGTATATTATATATTCTGCACATAGCACATTTCCATAGCTGTCAGGGACATGAACTCCATTCATGCTTCATATCAGCAAGCTGTGAACTCTTAGTAGCACGTTGTAGGCTGATATCTGCTTTGACATTGCCAGCCCTTCCATCTTCTGGTTCCCAAGAACGTCACTGATCATACCAATATATCAAAAATAGGATACAGTGACACCACTCTGGCTGTTCCCCCTCCCGCCCCCCACATGCCTATTTGTGAGCTATACGACAAACGCGGGGTGAAACTCAAGTGGGTTGGATATACATACAGAGGTGTTGAGACTTAGACAAAGATTATTTTTCTGAATGACTGACTTGCAAAAAGATGAGGCAGGACATGACAGGAGAGAAGTTATGCTGGGCTTTGCCAGGGCAGAAGCACTTTGAGAACCATCTGGCTCGTTGTGTTTCCCCAACTTCTGTTTCTAGCCCAGTTGGAAATGGGGAAGAGTGGAGGCATGAAAATTAAAAATGATTATTAATAGATAAGTGCCACTTAGCAGAGCTTCTTCCAACGTCTAACAGTTGGGTTCAAACCGGATCAGCATCTCGGTGAAGATTCATGTCGGTTGTTATTTTACCCTAACCAGCTTCTCCATCTGCAGTTATGGGCCTGATCCAGGAAGCTGCTAAGTCAGTGTAGTTGAAGACATTCAGCATCCCAGGCAATAAGACAGAAGCCCACTACACAGTCACGTAACACCGGGCAATGGAATGTGGACTAGGAGTACAGCAATGCTGGTACTCGGCAACCGGCTATGGTATAGAATCCTCTGCCCCTGCATGCACTATTGTAGCCTGATTAATGTAGGAGGGCAGGGTCCCGGTTCCTGGGCTGTGTTCGCTGCTCAGCCAGTCACTTCTTGTGCAATCTTGGATGAGTCACCAGGTCTCAGTTTCTCTAGCTGTAACATGGCAGTAATGAGTCTTACCCACCTCACAGCATGTTCGGGATATGCCATTTGTTAACATTTGTAAAGTGCTTTGAGTGCCTCAAATAATCAGGGCTATAGCCGTGCAGCGGCAGCTCCAGGCACCAGCGCTCCAAGCGCGTGCCTGGGGCGGCAAGCCGCGGGGGGCGCCCTGCTGGTTGCCGTGAGGGCGGCAGGCAGGCTGCCTTTGGCAGCGCACCTGCGGGAGGTCCGCCAGTCCCGCGGATTTGGCAGCAATTCGGCGGCGGGTACACCAAAGCTGCGGGACCGGCGGACATCCCGCAGGTGCGCCGCCGAAGGCAGCCTGCCTGCCGTGCTTGGGGTGGCAAAAAAGCTAGAGCCGCTCCTGTAGCCGTGCAACTTATTTCAGTGTGGGCTGCTACATGTGGGAGCAGAAACTCGACAAGCCGCTCCTCCTGCTCAACTCTGATGTAGCAATTTCACTGCTGGAATAATCAGAGCGAGCATCCAGCCTTGACTATTCTGAGCAACCCCTGCCTCTTCTAGAAGAAAGCCAAGTTCCTACCAACAACAACGAGCACCTGCCTGGAATACTTATTCAGGCTGCTCTCCTTGGGAATCCCGCAGGGGTAGGGTGTGAATGGAAACGCAGCCTTCGAGAGCCCGTGTCTGCTCTACCTAACACCAACGCAGACTTTGTCACATGTTTGTTTCCTTATCAGCCACTGTTCCAGGCACGGTTACATGGAAATCCCAACTTTGATTTTTGTGTCTAGTTTTAAAGGATCTGAGATGAATAATACTGTGCGTTCCTACAGCACCTTCCATTGAAAGATCCCAGCTGCTGTCCAGGCAGTCACAGATCGATACCTCACAAGCAGCATATGAGGTAGGGGATCTCTCACCATGACTTTACACATGAGGAAAAGGAGGTACAGAGAAGGTATGTGAAGTGCCCAAGGTCATGCAGTCAGTCTGTCGAAGAGGCAGAAAAAGAACCCAGGCATCCCAGCTCCCAGGCCTGTGTTCTAATGACCAGGCAACGCTGCATCTTCATTTCATTGTGGACAGCTGCTACTTGTGCATGAGCGTTTGTTAAAGAAGGGGCGCGAGGTGGAGAGAGCCCTTAATACGCTGATCTTACACCCTTGGAGAAGCGAATGGACAAATCCTGACTAGTCACTACAATGAAAACAGGTTTGGTGGGTTTTATCCTAATCCCTATTTATACACAACATAAGAGAAGCACGGGGTTTGGCTCAATGGACAGTGTCCGCACCGTCGGGGGCTGCAGGCCAAGACTGATCATGGCAGAGCGAGGGGAAGAATCCAGAACTGGAACATTAGAAGTAAACCACCCCAGGTTCTCCTCAGCCATCTTGTCTACTACAACTTACTCCTTGCTGGCTTCCCCGACAACCAGTGTTCCCCTCTGGCCCATACGAAAACTCCACTGCCAAGGTCATTCTTCATGCCTGTCACACTAGTCACATCCCCCTCCCCTCGGAAGCCTTTCCTTCCTCCCCTCTTCCACCATCAAGTTCAAACCTTTTGCCTGCTTCTGTCCTTATGCCAGCCTCAAAGCCCCATTTGTCCACTTCCCCCACGCTTCCCTTCCTCCCCATACGCTGGGGTTGTGTTGCTGTGACATGCACAGAGACATGTGCCTAAGGGGGTGCATGGAAACAAGCAGAAGACAGAGGTGAACTGGCCCAGCTGGGAGGGCCAGGAATAGAAGAGCAGGGTGCTGCAAATTGTGACTAAGGTGCCTGAGCAAGATGCTGGCATAGCACCCACCCATGCTATGGATGATGCAGGTCAGTCATATTATGAGCAATAAATTCACTTCTACATTTTCGGGGGCGGGGGGGGGGGAGTGAGGTGGAAACCAAACCCTGGAGCCTGTCTGCAAGGATGCTGCAATTATCCTGTGTGTGAGGAGCTTTGATGGGCCCCAGATCCTGGCTGCAGAAACTCTCTCTTTGGCTCTCAACTCCCCTCTGTATCACCTCTGCTCCCCTGCTGCTTGGCCTGTTCCCTGGCCTCTAGCAGCGGCAGAGTGAAATCGAGCAGAATCTGAGCCACAGAGACACCCTGCACTGATGCTTCAAGGATCAGGATGCAAGTCAATTTCACCCTGCTGGCATTGGAGATGCAGGCAACTGTACATCAGGGACCAAAGGAGGAACTAGCAAGCAGGAGACAAGACAGAGGAGCAGTGGGGGAAAGGTGTCAGTGAGGGAACTGTGACCCAAGTCAGAAATTTACAATGGCATGTGAACCCTGATATGCCCCACTGTCATGATGCTGTGACAGATGTGGTGTGACATCCATGAAAGGGTTAATTTGAACACAGTTCCTGCTTCTCCAAGCATCTAGCAAGGTCATGCCTTTAGGGTCCAATCAGCCAGTGCAAGTTCATTCGGATGATGCAATGCTTATTGATGTCCTGTGGAACACAGAACTAAAATTCTCCCTTTCCCTTTTACTCGGGTTGTTTAGCTTGTGCTCCGTAAAAACCAGCTCTTTTTCTAACTCATTTGCAGACTCATTATTATCCCAAACACTGCAATAAAATAAGGACTGTGGTGGGGGAGAGATCCCTCAAAATTTGAAATTCCCTGTGGCTCAGTTTGCGGTGGTTGAGGTGTAACGTTGGTGGCCTTGTTAACACTGTTCATCTGAATGTATAGGAGTTAGATCTTGGAAAAAGGCTTCTTAGCTGTGGTGTTTCAGAAGCTGAGCATATCGCAAGTACAATTTGTTCTGCCGAGTTCTCTCTCCCTGACTGGCTGTTTTTCTTCGGGGTAGCTGCTGCTTATAGGTTATGCCCACTGTGAATGAAAATACGATGGTGTTAAAACAATACAGGGGGGCTTTTTTTCTGGCTGACTGTGCTGCAGGTGGAGAAGGGATGTTAAAATCAGCAGTGCTTGAGGAAATTGGGACGCTCGGTCAGCTCCCGTTTACAAGCATCCTGAAGAGAAATGGCATAGCTCTGGATCTGCGTGAGAGCCACCCCAAGGTGATCCACCATCCTCCCTGCATGGCTGGGAAACGTGCAGAGTGAGAGGAGCGAAGCCGCAGAGGGCCTGGCAGGTGAAGGGGGTTGTTGTCAGCCCTTGTCTGCATTTGCATTGGAGAATATCACCAGGGGAGGCAGACTGGAAGCAGTGGCCTCCGAATAATGTGATGAAAGGGAGGAAAACGTGTAAGTGCCAAGGAAAGAGAACATGGGAAGCTGCAGCATTAGGAGTAAGACACAAAAGAATATGCATTAGGCTCTGCTAGGTCCCAGACAGGCTACAGCAGCAGCTGAACAGAACAAAGCCAGCTGTATGGGGACAGGAATGGGAAAACCTGGGGCAACTGTTCGTTTTTCTCTACAGAACTGGAATGGGGGGGGGAAAATATTTTTAGGACTGAATGTGTCAGTCACCTTTCCTCATTCACACCCAGGGGTCTATTCCCACCTTGCAACATGCAGTGCTCCCCTAAAGTTAGTAGCTGGCATGAGCTGGGCCTTGACTGAGGAATTGGCACCCAAAGAGTTAAAACCAACATGGAAGGCAACTGGGATCTTAAGAACAGCCAGACTGGGTCAGACCAAAAGTCCATCCAGCCCAGTATCCTGTCTGCTGACAGTGGCCAATGCCAGCTGTCTCAGAGGGAGTGAACATAACAGGTAATGATCAAGTGATCTCTCTCCTGCTGTCCATCTTCACCCTCTGACAAACAGTCTAGGGACACCATTCCTTACCCAGCCTGGCTAATAGCCATTAATGGACTTAATCCCCATTAATTTATCCAGTTCTCTTTTAAACCCTGTTATAGTCCTAGCCTTCACAACCTCCTCAGGCAAGGAGTTCCACAAGTTGACTGTGCGCTGCGTGAAGAACTTCCTTTTATTTGTTTTAAACCTGCTGCCCATTCATTTCATTTGGTGGCCCTAGATTGGCTATTCTCTTATTAGCTTAGGGCTAGTCTACACTTACCTGCCGGGTCGACGCGGTGAGTTCGACTTCTCGGAGTTCGAACTATCGCGTCTAATCTAGACGTGATAGTTCGAACTCCCCGCGCGCTCCGGTAGACTCCAGTACTCCACCACTGCAAACGGCGGTGGCGGAGTCGACCTTGGAGCCGCGGACTTCGATCCCGCGGCGTCTGGACGGGTAAGTAGTTCGAACTAGGGTACTTCGAGTTCAGCTACGCTATTCACGTAGCTGAACTTGCGTACCCTAGTTCGACCCCCGCCCTTAGTGTAGACCTGCCCTTAGACCCTGAGCAGTTTGAGGCAAGGTCTGTCTATTACTACAGATCTGTGCAGTGCCTGGCACAGTGTGGCCCCAATCCCCCATTGCTACTGCAATACAAATACTAACACATAGTTCTAGTTGGAGGGTGAGCTGTGCTATGATAAGAATAAAAGGATCCCCCAAAGCTGCCCTCTAGATTCTTTTCAGCCACCAGAATCTCTTTCCATCCAGCTCTGTTGATTCTTCCCAGTGTCTCGAGATTTGTTTCACACTCGGCCCCTTTCCAGCCTTGGTTGCCACTAGATTTTGCTCTCACCCTCTGTTACTTTCCTCTCTCCCACTGAGCAGTGTACATCTGCTCTTCTCTGGACTCTCTCCTGATTGGCCACATCTTTCCTGAAATGTGGCACCCAGCATTGAACACAATACTCCAGTTGATGCCTAACCAGTGCAACGTAGAATGGAAGAATTACTTCTCGTGTCTTGCTTACAACACTCCTGCTAATACATCCCAAAACGACGTTTGCTTTTTTTGCAACAGAGTTACACTGTTCACTCATATTTAGTGTGAGTCCATTATGACCCCCAGATCCCTTTCTGCAGTACTCCTTCCTAGGCAGTCATTTCCCATTTTGTATGTACGCAACTGATTGTTCCTTCCTAAGTAGAATAGTGTGCATTTGTCCTTATTGAATTTCATCCTATGCACCCACCTTATAGTAACTCCATCTTGGTTGTATTTCCCTGGTTTGTTTATGAGAAGATCAAGGGAGACAGTATCAAAAGCCTTACTAAAGTCAAGATATACCACATCTAGTGGCTTCCTCCCATCCATGAGGTATGTTACCTGTCAAAGAAAGCTATTAGGTTGGTTTGACATGATTTGTTCTTGACAAATCCCGGCTGACTGTTACTTAGCACCTTATTATCTTCTAGGTATTGGCAAATTGATTGCTGAATTATTTGCCCTGTTATCTTTCTGGGTACTGAAGTTAAGCTGTCTGGTCTGTAATTCCTCAGGTTGTCCTTATTTCCTTCTTTATAGATGGGCACTAGATTTGCCCTTTTCCATTCCTCTGGAATCTCTCCCATCTTCCATGACTTTTTGAAAATAAGCACTAATGGCTCAGATAGCTCCTCAGAAATTAGATACAAGTCTGAATCATACTGCTCTCAGCTGGATCTGACCTTCCCCTGAAATTCAGGGGTTATTTGGATCTATTTCTTTTATTTCAACATAACAAATTAGGCCCTGAACTTGAAAAAAGCTCCACACAGCTCTGCCTCTGTTGACTTAAGTGCAGCTCTAGTGGGAGTCAGGGTAATTGAAGGATCAAAGGCTTTAGGTTGTCAGTTTTCTGGGGGGATGGAATGTCCCTGACTGTGGCCCTGATCCTGAAAATTCTTGTTCATGTGCTTCAGCATGATCAGTGCCTAAGTTTGTAAAGTGCTTGAACAAATGGACCTCTAGATGCTCACACAATACCAATTGTAACAACATGGCACCCACCTCTCACCAGAGTCTCTTTGTGGTCAGGTGTGTCTGCAGTCTTTAAATAGTCCCTGCCCTGGTATCGGGCCATACACCCTGGGCTTCCTCCCTCCAGGCAATGGTTTCACCCTCTGCTCTGGCCCCAGCAAGGCCAAAGTAGTTCAGCTCCCCTTCTGGGGGTTTCTCGCTGTCTGATTGCAGGCCAGTTAAGAACATAAGAAAGGCCGTACCGGGTCAGACCAAAGGTCCATCTAGCCCAGTATCTGTCTACCGACAGTGGCCAATGCCAGGTGCCCCTGAGGGAGTGAACCTAACAGGCAATGATCAAGTGATCTGTCTCCTGCCATCCATCTCCATCCTCTGACGAACAGAGGCTAGGGACACCATTCTTACCCATCCTGGCTAATAGCCATTTATGGACTTAGCCACCATGAATTTATCCAGTCCCCTTTTAAACATTGTTATAGTCCTAGCCTTCACAACCTCCTCAGGTAAGGAGTTCCACAAGTTGACTGTGTGCTGCGTGAAGAAGAACTTCCTTGTATTTGTTTTAAACCTGCTGCCTATTAATTTCATTTGGTGACCCCTAGTTCTTGTATTATGGGAATAAGTAAATAACTTTTCCTTATCCACTTTCTCAACATCACTCATGATTTTATATACCTCTATCATGTCCCCCCTTAGTCTTCTCTTTTCCAAACTGAAGAGTCCTAGCCTCTTTAATCTTTCCTCATATGGGACCCTCTCTAAACCCCTAATCATTTTAGTTGCTCTTTTCTGAACCTTTTCTAGTGCTAGAATATCTTTTTTGAGGTGAGGAGACCACATCTGTACACAGTCTTCGAGATGTGGGCGTACCATGGATTTATATAAGGGCAATAATATATTCTCAGTCTTATTCTCTATCCCCTTTTTAATGATTCCTAACATCCTGTTTGCTTTTTTGACCGCCTCTGCACACTGCGTGGACATCTTCAGAGAACTATCCACGATAACTCCAAGATCTTTTTCCTGACTCGTTGTAGCTAAATTAGCCCCCATCATGTTGTATGTATAGTTGGGGTTATTTTTTCCAATGTGCATTACTTTACATTTATCCACATTAAATTTCATTTGCCATTTTGTTGCCCAATCACTTAGTTTTGTGAGATCTTTTTGAAGTTCTTCACAATCTGCTTTGGTCTTAACTATCTTGAGTAGTTTAGTATCATCTGCAAACTTTGCCACCTCACTGTTTACCCCTTTCTCCAGATCATTTATGAATAAATTTCCCCAGTAAACAAATAAACAAAGTTCCCCAGTAGCCTATGTAGGGGACCTAGGCCCCACCCGCCAGGTCCCAGACGAGGGACCCTAAGAATAGCAGCCACGTGCCACCGTGTCCCTTTAATGACAGTGCTTTCAGTTCCTTGGGCCACTTCCCCATGACCCCAGCCTTTGCCAATGCTTCACCCTTACCTCAGGGCTCATCTGTGTTCAGGCCCAGCAGTCAGCCAGGAGTTCTCTCTCATTCCCCAGGTCTCTGCCAGTTCTGAGCTGTCCACGGGGCTGCAGTTCCCTTTGGCCAGCCAGGAGCACCATCTGCACTCCTCCATGCCAGCAAGGACTCTCTCTGGCACTGTAGCTCCTTTTATATGGTCCTCCTGGGCCCTGATTGGCTGCTCCCTGCAGCGTCTCTGATTGGCTGCTTCCCCTGCAGCCCCTTTAGGCTGCTTGGAGGACTCCTCTGCTGCTCCTTTCCTAGGACGGGTGTGGCAGGACACCGAGGCCTCCAGCAAGGGGCCTCTGGGCCTAGTCCACCCCATCACACCAATATATAATAGTAAATAATAATACATATATGAGGAGCAGAGTTCTGTACACAGCAACATTTTTGCTTTACGTAACAATCAGCTGCACAAAGCTTTGAAGACCCCAAACCCACACTTAACTCACCTTGGTTTTGGCTTCTGCTACAGCCACCAACTTCAGCCTGGCTCAGGTCAGAAAGTTTACTAAGGGAAATGAACTGAGGACAATTTACAGGCTTGTATTGAAATCAGAGATGGGCCTGATCCAGAACCCCTGGATCCAAACCCAACTTTAGGAAGTTTAAAATCCAAGTCTGCCCCTGAATTCTGCAGCTTGAGCCCATCCCCGGCAGAAACCACAAGGAACTGGCAGCTTCATTGTGTTTTGGCTTAAGAGCTGGTGAAACTCAGCAGTGTTGAGCTTGATGCTGAACAGTGGCACCAGCGGATTGAAGGGGAGGGAAAGGATTTTTAAGAGCTCTCTGAAAATGAGGCTTCTGAGTTTTGCAAAATATTGAAAGGCTATGGGGGTACCAAACTGTAAAATGCACACTACACCCACAACAGAGTCCAACAGGAGAGGGGAAAGGAGATAGTAGTTAAAGCAAGACCTGGGAACTGGATTCTAATGCTGGGTGAGCTTGGCTAAATCACCTGCCTTAGTTTCCCCACCTGTAAAAAGAAAATATGAACTCTTCCCTCCCTCACAGGGTGATAAGTTCATGTTTGTAAACTACTTTGAGATTTCCTGGGAGACAGCATGTTACTGATTTTCTTAACCTCCCTGTTCCCCCTCTCCTCAGCCTGCCAGTTAATTGGGACATGTATTCATAGCGCATCATAAGGCCAATTCCCAAGCAGACATTTAGAAGTGAAGAACAGACTGTTTAAAAAAATACAAATTAACTTTATTACTAAATCACAACTATTGTGGTGGGGAAAAACACCAACAGCCTGCAGCACTTGGAGCGAATCCAAACCCAGCCCACATGTCAGAGCATTTTCCTCCAGCAGGATGCTTAGAGAGTGGCGGAGTCTTTTCAGGAAGATTCATTAGGCTCTGGTCAGACAGGTGACGTGGCCGAGTTTAAAATGAGAACTCAAGCGTTGAACTTTTTCCACCAGATTTTTTTTCTTTGCTCCCCCATGTGTATCAGGTACAAAATCTACCATTAGGGGCTTAAGGGCTACCACTGAAAATGTTGCTCCGTGAAATATATCCAGCCTCGTTCTAAAGATTTTTATGCACAATGTTTCTACGTTCACACAGTCCAGGAGCCTTCAGATCGTACGAGTCTGTCTGCACTGCACAGTGAATTCTGTTGAGTAATTCTGAGTTCCTGTTAAAAGACGCTCTTTTCCTGCAGGGTAGAGGGAAACTGAAGGCAGTAGGATTGTAGTGCAGTACTTCCAGTGTTCAGATCAGCTATTAATATTTCCCCACAAAAGCTCACCCCAGTGCTTCCCTAAAAACGCTTATGCCTGGTGATCCTGCCTCACATCCACATTCCCATCATGCTTCCCAGTTAAGTGCCCTGCCCAACCAAGAATGTCTTAATCCCAAACTTTTGAAAGCTGAGCCTCCTAGTCCCTTTCAGGAAAATGAAACCAAGCATGCCCCCCCACCCCCTGCCGCACCCCTCCTGCACCCAACCCCCTGCCCTGAGCTCCCTGCCACACCCCACACCCCTCCTGCACCCAACCCCCTGCCCTGAGCTCCCTGCCACACCCCACACCCCTCCTGCACCCAACCCCCTGCCCTGAGCTCCCTGCCACACCCCACATCCCTCCTGAACCCCAACCCCCTGCCCTGAGCTCCCTGCCGCACCCTGCACCCCTCCTGCACCCCAACCCCCTGCCCTGAGCTCCCTGCCGCACCCTGCACCCCTCCTGCACCCGAACCCCCTGCCCTGAGCTCCCTGCCGCACCCTGCACCCCTCCTGCACCCCACACATCAACCCTCTGCCCTGAGTCCCCTGCCACACCCCACACACCTCCTGCACCCAACCCCCTGCCCTGAGCCCCCAACCCCTGCTCTGAGACTCCTCCCACACCTGGAACCCCTCCTGCACCCTCCACCCCAACTCCCTGCTCTGAGCCCCCAACCCCTTGCCGCACCCTTCCTGCAGCCAACCCCCTGCCCTGAGCTCCCTGCCGCACCCCACACCCCTCCTGCACCCCAACCCCCTGCCCTGAGCTCCCTGCCACACCCCACACCCCTCCTGCATCCCAACCCCCTGCCCTGAGCCCCCAACTCCTGCCCTGAGCCCCCTCCCGCACCTGGAACCCCTCCCGCACCCCGCACCCCAACCATTTGCCCTGAGCCACCTTCCACACCCACATGCCTCCTGCACCCCAGCCCCCTGCCCTGAACCCTCACCATACCCCGCACCCCTCCTGTACCCCAAACCCCTGCCCTGATCCCCCTCCCACACGCCGCACTCCCTCCTGCACCCCAACTCCCTGTCCTGAGCCCCCTCGTACATCCCGCACCCCTCCTCTGCCCCACCCCCTTGCTCTGAGCCCCTTCCTGCACACCGCAGCCCCTCCTGAACCCCACACTCTCTCATGCACCCCAACCCCCTGCCCTGGCCCTACATTCATGGCCCTGCATGCAATTTCCCCACTCAGATGTGGCCCTCGGGCCAAAAGGTTTGCCCACCCCTGCTCTATGACATGAAACTGCTGCTGGGTGTAAGCAATTTTGCCCTGTGAATGGCAGTACTGAGAAATTTCCAGTTCTGTTTCATGGCAGAATTTCCTTTGTTTTCTGCTCATCAGTTCAAACATTATTGTGAGCCAAACAAAATCCCTCACAAAAGGGAATTAAAAAACCCAACCCCTTTCATATTCCACAATAATGTTTTATTCCCGGGAAACCCGTCTCACTACACTGTAATATAATGGGCATAAGACAAACGTACCTATTCACGCTAACTGCTACTAAATTGACTCCGTTGGTACTACAAAGGGGAGCATAATCTCGCAATAATTGAATTTAAATAGCATCCGTTTCTATGAGGCAAACCTAGATACGCATTATAATTCAGCAGCCTGGCACACACATCAGGGGAGTTGCTTATAGGGAGGCAGAGTTACCTACTAAATAAAGCACTGAACTGGGACACAGAACACCTGGGTTCTAGCCCCAGCTCTCCTACTGGGTGACAAATCCCTCCTCTGTGCCTCAGTTTCCTTATCTGTAAAATTGGCATAATGATACTAACCTCCTTTGTGAAGTGCTTTCAGGTACAGGGCTGAAAAGCTTTATAAGAGAGCTTGGGGTTATTGCTACCAGGCCCAGGCTATTAAGCTCCAAAGATACGGTCAGTGCCATGTAGTACAAAGATGGCCCTGCTCAGGCATGATGCCCCTGCCTGCTGGCAATGACAATCAGCCACAAAGTCTGCTGGAGCTGCCTCCAGGAAAGTGAGGTCCGTGCCAGGACTTTAGCATATTATCTGGCTATGAAAAATAACGTCGTGGCTTTGAATCGTAACCTTTGAGAGATGGAATAATGCACCAGCCGTATCCTGAGAAGGCAATGGGAGGTGCTGGCCTAAAACTCTACGCCAAGGTTGCGTCTATTCAGAGTAATCTAATCTGGAGCAAATTCACGACCGTGGAATTTGAGTGCTTCACTGCGGATGCTCAGACGCTGCCCTGCAGTGATGAGGGCCACAGAAATAATAATCAATAAATAGAGAGACAAGGTGGGTGTGGGAATATCTTTTATTGGGCCAACTTCTGCTGGTGAGCGAGACAAGCTTCAAAGAAGAGCTCCCTGAAAGCTCGAAAGTTTGTCTCTTTCACCAGAAGAAGCTGGTCCAATAAAAGATACGACCTCACCCACCTTGTCTCTCTAATATCCTGGGACCAACACAGCTGCACAAGCAGTAAATAAATATTGAGAAGTTTCCACCACCACTTCTCTTCCTCTGTGTTTGTAGGGAAAGGACGAAGCCATAAATCTGGGATCCAGGTTCCAAACTCCTCCTGAGACTGGGTGTGTTTGGACCTTGGGTTCCCGTTCAGCCCATGTTATTTTGATGACTAGTTCTACTATTTATACATTTTTAAAAATCAGATTAATGTGGATGTGAGAGCTAATGCCCCACAGGAGTCCTAACGATGCCCTCTGCATCTAAAAGGAAAGAGAGTGCACAAGCTATTACTATTGTTTTTAATTAAATATGGAGATGTACCTATCTCATAGAGCTGGAAGGGACCCTGAAGGGTCATTGAGTCCAGCCCCCTTCACTAGCAAGACCAAGTACTCATTTTGCCTCAGATCCTAGGTGCCCCCCTCAGGGATTGAACTCACAACCCTGGGTTTAGTAGGCCAATGCTCAAACCACTGAACTATCCCTCCCCATCTTGCTCTTTGTATTGTTGTAGCACCTAGCAGCCCTAGTCAGAGACCAGGACCCCATTGTCGTAGGTGCTGTACAGAACAAAAAGACGGTCGCTGTACAAAGTGCAGACCTGATCCAATGGCGAAACTCCCACGGACTTCACAGGGAGCGGGAACCGGGATGAAAAGCCTTCCCTTGCTGAAACGCTCTGAGGATTTTTTTAAAACATATTAATAAATAATCGTACCATCTGCAATGCAGTCAATAACGGGAGCGATACTGCCAGGGTGTTAAACGATTGTCTGTCTGTGGAACAGACTCAAGTAGGCAAGGAGAGTAAAACACACAACAGGTTTTTTTTTTACAACACCCAAAGTCAGGAACAGCACTCAGGTCTTCTGAATCCGAGTCTAGTGCCCTATCCACTGGACCATACTGCCTTATATCACACTCAATGTTGTGTCCAAATCATCAATAGCCTAGACATGCACAGTGACTCTCAAGTGATCTCTAGTATCATCTCTAGCGATGAGACCCTTGGCTGGGTTTTAATCAGGGGTCCTGCTGTTGCTGCAATAAGGACTGACTTGAATTTGGTATTGCCTGTCTTCCAAAATACAAACACAATGTAAGGAGGCAATGTTTTTGGCACCGTGTAATGTTTCATTTTCCTTTGTGGATATAACCTCTAGGCACAAGCTACAACTAAAAGCTAATTCCCCAAAAATGATTCAGTCAGTGTAAGAGACAGATCATGGCAGAAAGATTCACACAGCTGCTAAAAAACATACTGCATCACAGCTGACAATAAGCATTTCTTCGAGATGTAACATAAATAGAACTTATGTAACTACTTGTAGTAGTAGCACCTTCTGGTGACTCCCAAAATTGTTACAGAGGGTTCTTTCATGCAGGCTCCTCTGTACACGGGAAATTTGCATATATCACAGTGTGTATGTGTGAGTTCATAGTCACTATATATAATGCAATCAAGGAGCATGACCCTACAAGCCTTACTCGCATAAGTGTCCATACTAAAATTAATAAGTCTGCTCATATGAGGGTAAGGGTAACTGGCTCTAGTTGCTTACTATGGCAATTTCACAATGCACAAGTTGAATAACAGACCTGTTACAATAAGGGGTGGGTGGGAAAGCAGGTGGGACTTGGACAGTTTATTGGGTTTAACTCTGATTCATTAACACCCCATCCTACACCTGGAGGTCTCCCATGCAAGCAATGAGCCAGCCCCACCCTAATTAATTTCTGAAAGACTCCGCTTCACAGCATGGGGTGGTAATTCTAGGACACACAAACACCCACCCACAACTCCCTCCCTCCTCCTGAGTAGCTGGACAGTTTCCTCCCTGGATCTTAATGGGGAAACATCCATTTCAAGACATCCATGGTGGGAAAGCTTTTTTGCATTTTCCTGAACAATTATGTTAACTAGAATTTGAATGTTTATGCAGCCTAGAAAACCCTTTTTGATCAGTTGACTGCTCACCTTCAGTATCCTCTTTGAATATACTTATCTTTTTGTAGGGATAACTTTTCCCATTAAGAGATAGTTGAAACTGAATATATATATACAGAGAGAGAGAGAGAGAGAAATACTATTGGTTTTAGATTATTATAATTTCTTTGGGAATCAAAACGGTTGTACTTTGGAGGGTGGAGGGGTGGGGGGATACACAATACTTAGCCTTTTATTTCTTCCTCAGTTTATATAATGGTTTTTTATACACAGTGTGAGAGGTAGCATACCAGCAAGGGGGAATGGCAGGACTAACATTAAATCTACTACACAAAAGACCATAAAGTGCTCCTGGATCATTTTCAACCATTTATCAGGAGTTCTAAAGGCTGGATGGGGTGAAGATCTAGGTGCATAATATAGGACTGGCATGGCAATTTAAATTATGGGGTTGGTTTCTGTAATGGCACCTCTTTCAGGAGAAGCTAGAAGGTGGACGAGATGCAGACACCATAGACAGCAGGCCTCTAACTGGGTGTATGTTCTCTTCCACACTTTCAAGGCAGGTAGGACTCCTGTCTGACACCACTCACTCAGATAGCCACAGTGTATGGGAGTCAGCCCAGAACTGTCCTGTATGAAACTGCCAGAAAAGGAGACCCAGGCAAAACCTGGAACTCTGACTCTGGGTCCCATTCAGTGACCTAGGCTGAGGTCCTGATTCATGCCCCTGATGCCACTGCCAAGCAAGTTCTCTGCACCCAGAGGTAGGTGGCCCCAGGGAGCAGTACACTACATGAAGGGATGAAAGTATCAGGCGGTGGGACATTGATCGGGAGGTTGATTAGGCTCTCGGCTTTTTTTCAGCAAGTGGTTGACAAAGTTGTGGGGTGGGGAGGACAGACGGGGCCCTTCTGAAAATGGTACTTGCCTCCTGATATGACCACACTGGCCATATCCTACCCTCGACCTGCATGCACTCTGCTCATAGTCAGCAAGGTTTGTGGACCCATCTTCCTGCCTGGACTAGATTGAGCTGGGAGGTGAGAGAGGGGGGAACCTTCTTAGCTAAACTCGGTGACATTCCTGAGCATCTCCCATCTTGATCAGTGCAACCTCCTCTTTTCTCACCTCCCTGCTACCCAACTCTCCCCTCTCCAGTCCATCCCAAAATGGTCCCTAAAATTACCTTCCTTGTGTGATCTGACCATGTCACCTCCTCCTTGTACCGCTCCCCTGCCTTCCCCCGTGAGCATCACATCAAGGTCAGAATTCTTGTCTCCAATTTCCAGGCCATGTGCCACTTCGCGTCAGCCCACACCTCTGTGTTCCCTGCCAACTAAGCCAGTTTTGGTGCCCCATTCATTCCCTTCTCTCATAGACTCATAGACTTTAAGGTCAGAAGGGACCATTATGATCATCCAGTCCAACCTCCTGCACAACGCAGGCCACAGAATCTCACCCACCCACTCCTGTAACAAACCCCTAACCTATGTCTGAGTTATTGAAGTCCTCAAATCGTGGTTTAAAGACCTCAAGGTTCAGAGAATCTTCCAGCAAGTGAGCCGTGCCCCATGCTGCAGAGGAAGGCGAAAAACCTCCAGGGCCTCTGCCAGTCTGCCCTGGAGGAAAATTCCCTCCTGACCCCCGATATGGTGATCAGCTAAACCCTGAGTGTGTGGGCAAGACTCACCAGCCAGCACCCAGGAAAGAATTCTCTGTAGTAACTCAGATCCCACCCCATCTAACATCCCATCACAGACCACTGGGCATATTTACCTGCTAATAATCAAAGATCAATTGTCAAATTAATTGCCAAAATTAGGCTATCCCATCATACCATCCCCTCCATAAACTTATCAAGCTTAGTCTTGAAGCCAGATATGTCTTTTGCCCCCACTACTCCCCTTGGAAGACTGTTCCAAAACTTCACTCCTCTAATGGTTAGAAACCTTTGTCTAATTTCAAGTCTAAACTTCCTAGTGTCCAGTTTATATCCATTTGTTCCTGTGTCCACATTGTTACTGTGCTGAAATAATTCCTCTCCCTCCCTGATATTTATCCCTCTGATATATTTATAAAGAGCAATCATATCCCCTCTCAGCCTTCTTTTGGTTAGGCTAAACAAGCCAAGCTCTTTCAGTCTCCTTTCGCAAGACAGGTTTTCCATTCCTCGGATAATCCTAGTAGCCCTTCTCTGTACCTGTTCCAGTTTGAATTCATCCTTCTGAAACATGGGAGACCAGAACTGCACACAGTATTCCAGATGAGGAATTCTCATTCCTGTCTGGATCATTTTCCATGTTGCCTTTTATACATGGAGTCACTCTCCTACCCGGTTTGCCAAGGCACCATCCTCTCTTGGTTCAAGTCTCTCCACAAAAGACTCACTTCTTCCCTGAAGCTCCCAGGAAATGCTTTTATACTTATGATAACAGCAACCACTGGCTCCCCTCCTCTGGATTTCCCAGTGGGTTCTGTCTCGTGTCCATCTCTAGACTGTAAACCCTTCGGGGCTGGGACCATCTTTAGCTTTGTTTCTTGGACAGCACTGAGCGCATGCCTAACGCTTATTAATAAACTCTGTATCTCCTGCAAGAGAGTGGAGACACAACAGCCCAGCAGCGGAGACCTAGGCCAGGGGCGATGTCTAGGGAATGAAGAACGTTCAGACGTGACACCTGAGAGATTTGTCTCCCCAATATGCTTTCTGTGGGAAGTTGTTTTTATTTCATCCAGACCTCAAAGCTTCCAAAATCCCACTCACCCTGCCTGATAGCTCACAATTCCACTCATTGTAGTAAGGTTCCCTGATCAACAGCTGATTTCAGTGACCTGAAATCTCTACCTACTTCACTTCCCACCAAGGGGAACAGTCATATGGTTTCCCATTCATCATCTTTTATATTTATAAAGCACCTTGATCAGAGGGGACCCCAAGAACCCTATAAAATTATACACTTGCAGTGATTTTCCATTTTTAATGCAGAATAATAATCATATGTTACTTTTCTATGGCTCCTTTCACCCCAAATGACTATTACGTCACCCACTGCTGAAATGCGACTGTCTCTGGGGTGGAACATGACAGCTAACACCAACTCTGTACAAAGTTTAGGACAGGAAATGGAGAAGACTGCTCCTAATTACAATTTCAGGGGGCTTTAATAATGACTTAGTAGTGCTTATATCAGTGGTTCTCAAACTATTGTACTGGTGACCCCTTTCACATAGCAAGCCTCTGAGTGTGACCCCCCCTTATAAATTAAAAACACTTTTTAATATATTTAACACCATTATAAATGCTGGAGGCAAAGTGGGGTTGGAGGTGGAGGCTGACAGCTCACGACCCCCCATGTAATAACCTCATGACCCTCTGAGGGGTCCCGACCCCCAGTTTGAGAACCCCTGGCTTATATACACTTTCTCCCCCATGTTCAAAGCACTTTATATACATCCAATTAATTTAATTTAAAGCCAGAAAAAATAATTACCCTCATTAAAATTTGGCAAGGACACAGAGGTTAACAGTCCTGCTCTTGTAAAGTTGACAGAAAGTTGCATTAGTCCCTGGGATGAAAGGGAGTGGGGGAAAAAAGGAAGGCAGGGCAAAAATTGACAGCTGTCCCTGCTCCCTTTCCCATCTCTCTTTGAAATCCCATGTTAACATGCAATACGCAGTCGCCTTTGTGGCTTTCATCTGCACACAGTAGCTCCGGCAACAATGAATGATAGACAGTGATGCAGGAATTCCCACTGTGGCCGGGCAAGGGCTATCAGTCAGGATCAGCGGGAGGAAATGGAATAGAAAATCTCATTGAATGAGCAATGCCCCAAATCCTCATCCATCTAGATCTCCATTGACAAGCTTCCCTGCAGCCCCCAATGAGCTGATCCAGACAGACCAACCGAGCACTCTGGATCTACACAGGTCAAAATCGGCTTTGGTTTTTCATCTGGCCAAGTGGTAACTGGTTTTCCTAAGCAACAAGCCATGGGGATTTCTTACCATTAGTATAATTTGTGCAACCTGTCCGAGCACAGGTTAGCAAAGCCAGATTTGCTGGAAAGTGACAATTAGTAAGCGAAGTTTCCTCTTGCTCCCTTTGGTGGAAAGAGACAAAATTTCATGTTCTTTCAATTACGATGAGCTGAGCATAACAACTAAAAATTGGTGCTAGGAAAGTGGCAAAGCACAACAGCAAAGACACAATCAGGCCACTGACATGTGACTTGCCATGCAGAATAACCCTAGTGGACCTGAGCCTAGTTAAAGTCTCCCATGAAGGTCCCTCAGCCAGTGTATAGACAAAACCCTACTGCACTAGAAAAATTACCTGAGGCGGTGGTGGAATCTCCTTCCTTAGAGGTTTTTGAGGCCCGGCTTGACAAAGCCCTGGCTGGGATGATTTAGTTGGGGTTGGTCCTGCTTTGAGCAGGGGGTTGGACTAGATACCTCCTGAGGTCCCTTCCAACCCTAATCTTCTATGATTCTAAATGTGATGTCCAATTTGCAGGTTTTAATCAAAAAGCCTCATTTTAGGAGCGTAGATGGGTCAGACTCACCCCTGCGGTGCCTCCTGCTGGTGACTCCGGGAATTAGCTCTTTTCCAGCTCTGGAGCGCCCTCTGCAGGCTGGTGATCCTCCTGTCCTCTGGCCCCCGTGTCCCTCCCTGGACCGGTGCCCTTTCACATGGGGTGCTGCCCCCGGCAGTAACCCCTTTCTCTCTGGGTCTCCCCTCCTCAGGGAACCCTCACCCTCTATCCCCACCTTGCCTCAGTATTGGCTACTGCCAGTCATTGTCTAGCCCCACACTCTGGGGCAGACTGCAGTATCAGCCTACTCATCACAGGCAAAGGGGTTTGGACCTGCTGCTTTGGCCTACTCCTAGGTTGCCCTCTGCAACCCCCAGTACCTGTTGGCCCTTCGCTAGGCCGCAGCCTGGGGCTTTCTAGGCTGGAGCTCCCCAGCTCCTCAGCCTTTCCCCAGCCCTGCTTCACTCAGGTATCCAGTCTCTAGCTCCCTGCAGCCAGGCCCTTCTCTCTCTGAATGCAGAGAGAGACTGTCTGGGCCTCTGGCCTCCCTGGCCTTTTATAGGGGCCAGCTGTGGCTCAGTTTGGGGCGTGGCCTCACCTGCAGCCACTCCCTCAATCAGCCCAGCTTTCAGAGCAGCCGCTCTCAAGCCCTGCCAGGCCACTTTTAAACCCCTCAGGGCAGGAGCAGGGGCCACCCTGCTATAAGGAGACAGAACACAATGGCCGCATGTTAGCCACACTAAACCCCAGGGGTTTCTTCCCATTAATTTAAACAGTGAATTGCATGTTGATTGAGGTCTTTGCAAAACAAGACAGGACAGGACAGTGGTTTTTCAACTATCCTCCATGCTACTTCTCAACCCTTCCCTGAAGGGTTACGGCAAGGGCTAGAGGGGAGTTCAGCACCCTCCTCCCCTTTCAGTTCTCGCATGCCCTTGAGCTAGTCAGCCAGCATGCCAGCGAGCACTCTCATTGTTAAAGGGGCTGTGACACTGGCAAGCGTTTCAGTCCAGAGGAGGCCACTCACCCGTGTGGCAACACAGTCGCCCCGGCCTCAGTTTCCCCTCTGACTCTCCCATCAACTCACATGTGCCAGGGCATTTTAATTAACGCTCCCCTTCTTGGAGTCTAATTTATTAAGCCAGCCTGGTTCCACAACATAAGCAGTTTACTTGGCCCTCCCAGACACCAGCAGTTCCTTCCCCGATCAGCAGGGCTTCATACATAATCCCCTCTACTGCTTCAGGCTTAGTCCTTTTCTACCCCGGGTCACAGGTCTAGGTTGGTTGCGGCTTCTTGAGCCCAATCCAATCCTTTCCAGTATTCCATGTCTGGAGATCCTCCCAGCGTTTCCTGTGGATCTCTCCCCCTCTCCCTCTTCAAACTTCAAACTTCCCCAGCCTACTGCCGTCCTGGCTCTCCTGCAGATCCCTCTCACTATATGAGCTGACAGCCCATTTTATAGGAGGTGTCATTTCTAGGTTGCCATCCTGTGTCTCTATGTCACCTGTCTCAGGCCGAGACCAGAGCTTGGAGCCCTACCCCCTTACAGGCCCAGCTCTCCCTTGTGCACGGGCGATGATATTGAAATCGCCAACTCTCTTTCATATAGGCAGCCAACAAGGCATCAGACCCACGTTTTGCTAATTTGGGTTTAAACCAGCAAGCTAGAGATGAAAAACTCAGTGCCCCATTACCAGTCCCCTGAGCCAGCCAGTTCCACAACCGGTTTCAAGTCTTTGAAAAGGAAGTGAAATCTGAAAGCAGACAGTTAAAAAAAACCCTTCAAAACAGACTCCAACGAGAAACTGCAGAATTGGAATTAATTTGCAAACTGGACACCATTAAATTAGGCTTGAATAAAGACTGGGAGTGGATGGGTCATTACACAAAGTAAAAACTATTTTCCCAGGCTAATTTTTCCCCTACTGTTATTCACATCTTCTTATCAACTGTTTGAAATGGGCCATCCTGATTATCACTACAAAAGTTTTTTTTCTCTTGCTGATAATAGCTCACCTTAATTGATTAGTCTCCTTAGAGTTGGTATGGCAACACCCATTTTTTCATGTTCTCTGTGCATATATATCTTCCTACTGTATTTTCCACTGCATGCATCCAATGAAGTGGGTTTTAGCCCACGTAAGTTTATGTCCAAATAAATTTGTTAGTCTCTAAGGTGCCACAAGTACTCCTCATTCTTTTTGCTGACACAGACTAACATGGCTCCACTCTGAAGCTCTGGGGATGCATCTGAGAAAAAGTCAGGCAGCAGTTTCAATTCTGAGATTTGGAGAAAGGGAAGGGACACAGTAGAAAATGTAGATCTTAGGAAAATTTCTTGAGAGGGCCGCTGGGATGCTTCCACCGTGAACATTAATGTCTAGAGAGAGCGGTATTTAAAGATGCAGAACTCTAGAGATCTGAAACTGCCCTCTGGCATTAGAAATGTTGCAAAATTCAAGACATTCCTACTAGAATTGGGCCCAAAGCTATCACCGTTGGGTCTGAATCTGTACCTGAACTTTCCCCAAGTTAGGAAGGTGTTTGAATCTGGGGCAATTTGGTTCAGCCCATTACAGATATGAGAGCTAATAAAGTTCTGATCTTAATAAAAACTTTGTCGGAGGCTGGGGATGTTGAGAACTCAGGGTTTTAGTTTGGGCTCATATTTATTCAGTAAATATCTCCGACATTTGAATGTCCCCATCTGATCACCATTTTTGTCTTCACAACACCTTTGTGAGGCATGACAATGCTATTATCCCTATTTCACAGAGGGGGAACTGAGGCTCAGGGAGACTACT
This sequence comes from Mauremys mutica, assembly GCF_020497125.1. NCBI lineage: Eukaryota > Metazoa > Chordata > Testudines > Geoemydidae > Mauremys > Mauremys mutica. The sequence goes on along the minus strand of NC_059081.1, from coordinate 4,683,762 downwards.
AAGTGACTTGCCCAAGATCACACAGTTAATCTCTGATGGAGCAGGGTATTGCACTCAGCTTTCTTAAGTCATTAGCCAGCTCTCTAACCACTGGACTGTCTCTGCTGTCTCAACAGAAGTGCAAAGAAATATGAGCAGGAGGTATTGACTACATCGCCAAACAATTGAAGAGAAAATAAATGTTAACATAATAGAACTATGCCCAAAATATATATACAGGGAAATATATTTAAAATCTATTTCTGTAGGTGCCATAAACTGAGCTCTGTATGTGATATTACATTCAATGTGCATGCTGTGAAAATATGACCATTAGGTATACCACAGTACGGAGAGGATAGCAAACTGTTCCTGGTGCAATATACAATAACTAATCAGTGAAAACCATGGATACCTACATCATCAGCAAATGAGGGGTAGACTTTTTCTGCAGGTTCTGATTGGTCACGACTGCAGCAAGCTAACTTGATGTGCCAATAGGAAGTAGCATCCCCACTGGACACAAACTGCACGTCACCAACATGAAGAATGGCAGGTATCCTACATTGTCAGCTTTGCAGCTTTTCCCATCTGTTCTCTCATTTTTGCACAAGTTGTGAATACGGACCATGCTCTTTACAGAACGTATACTGTATTATAACTGTTGAACAGCATGTGTATCAGGGTAACATTTACTAACATTAATATTTTTCTATGTAATTCTTGGGAATTTAGCAAATGATTGGTCAAATGTAATACAACAATTATGTATAGTTAGAGAATTTCTATGCTTGACTAGATATTGAATTATTTGACGTGCTTTATTAACGTCTCTGCTCAATAATCACAGGCAGTATATAACTACAGCATATGTAATATGGCATACCGATTCTTATTGCTAGGCCATCTTCAATCACTTACAACTTTTATTTGTGAAAAAATCCAAACCTGTCAAAGGCCCTGGTGTGATATGAGGCTGATCCTGCCAGCACTGCTGTGCTGAGCCAGAATACTTACTGCTACGGGGAGCCCCACACCTCCCCAATAATGTGCTACATGTCTGACTTCTAGGGTTGGGTTCAACATCCCTGGGCAGTCCCGATGAGATAACCGTGTCAGATAGTGCTCAGTGGGGTTTGTGGTGTGTAGACTTAGACTGGGTCCATTTACTTCTTCACTGAACAGCCATCAAAGGGTAATAGCTTTTAGTCACTCCTGACCCATGCTGGGTTTACATCAGTGACCAAGAAATGAAAAGTTCCTTCAGTCTTGCCTACAGACAAAAAGTGTACTGGTTTAACTATACAGCTGTAGACCCATAGTGCGTTATACTGGTTTAAAGGTGCTGACGCAGGATAGCTTATTCATGCAAGGAAAAGGGAATTAGTGATACCTGTACAGAGCACCTTTATACCAGTATAACTGCATCCACACTATGGGTTGTACTGGTACAACGCCTAACCGAAATAGTACATTACAAAATCTAATCCTAATCCTGCTAACAATTTCTTGGACTATCCAGCTGTCCCAGTGCTAGAATTTTATCTTTCGGTATTTATGTTACAAATATAGTCATTTCATCATCCCCTAAAACAACCACTGCCGTGAACATGCTGCTTACTTAGTCAGAGCCAAAGCGCCAACAGAAAAATGCCTCCTTTTCTCCTTGGTAAAATCTCTTGTGCCAGCTCCACCCCTTAGCAACTTCAACAAAAAAACCCACATGCTCAGGAGAGTGAGTCTAATTTTTATCACATTTTGCCTGCATATCTGTCTTGATATGAGCTGCTGTGGTAACCAGGGATGCACTCTGTTTGAACTCTGCAGCCCTGATATTACAATGGTGAATTAGATTTGCCTTTGTCAGTTTCAATATGTTTCTATTACACTCCTGGGACAGTCCAAGCTCCCTCTAGTGGCTCAATTCACACCCAAAAAGTGGTGTTTCTGCAGTGGTTTCTGCCTTATCGCTTGATGCTAAAGAAATTCCATGAAGCCTGCTAGATAAAGTGACTAACTTTACTGTGGTTTCATATATGTTTAGGTTTCTCTTAATTAAAAATCCCATTATTGAAAATCATGTACCTAGCACTGTCTGGTGCGATACTTTAATCCTATTGATTGCTGTGTTTCAAATTCTCACCAGTTATTTACTAAATAAATTAAAAAATGCTATGTGCTATTTGATCAAACTGTTAACACAGCCTGGGAGTCACGACAAGCATCTCCTGCAGACACAGTCATGGAGTCTTGGGCTACTGTCTTGTCAGATCTCACACGTTACCCAAAGGTTGGCACGGTCAGTACACTTACATGCAAGATCTCGTGTACGTGTCACTCTTCCTGTTGAGTCAGAACTTATCTGATGCCCTACTCTGGTATTGTGCCATTCTGTGCTGCTAGGGGTGCCATCTTTCAAAAGAGCCATCACATGAGATTCTGAGAAGAGGATATCTATGATCCTGGGGCGCTTTTTGCAGGAATAGCAGTGTTAACCTCTATGTCCTGGCCAAATTTTACCTACTGCCAGCAATGTCCTGCCCTGAATTCTTGCGGACTGCTGCAGTGTGCTCTTCAACGTAATTGTATACATCTAGGAACAAAGGATGCAGGCCATACTTCCACCATGGGGGACTCTATCCTGGGAAGCAGTGACTCTGAAAAAATGCGGGCGTCCTGGTGGATAATCAGCTAAAGATGAGCTCCCAGCACAAAACTGTGGCCAAAAGGGCTAATGTGATCCTGGGATGCATAAACAGGGGAATCTTGAGTAGAAGCAGAGAGGTTATTTTACCTCTGGATTTGGCAGTGGTGTAACCACTGCTGGAATACGGTGTCCAGTTCTGGTGCCTACAATTCGAGATAGATGTTGATAGATTGGAGGGGGTTCAGAAAAAAGCCACAAGAATGATTAAAGGATTGGAAAACCTGCTTTATAGTCATAGACTCGAGCTCAATCTATTTAGCTTAACAAAGAGAAGGTTAAGGGGTGACTTGATTGCAGTCTACAAGTACCACATGTGTATGTGTGTGTGTGTGGTGGGGAATAATGGGCTCTTCAATCTAGCAGAGAAAGCTATAACAAGTAGGCAATTTCAGACTGGAAATAAGGTCTACATTTTTAACAGTCAGAGTAATTTACCACAGGCCCAATTTACCAAGGGTTGTGGTGGATTCTCCGTCGCTGACAATTTTTAAATCAAGAGTTGATCAGGGGCGCTGGAGCAATTTGTATCGTGCGGGTGCTGAGAGCCATTGAACCAAACTGTGAACCCTGCGTATGATGGAAACCACTTCAAGCCAGGGGGTGCTGCCGCTACTTCCTGCACCTATGAAGCTGATGTTCTTCTAAAACATCTGCTCTGCACATTATTTGGGGGAAGTTTTAGGTGTTATACAGGATGGAGGTCAGACTAGATGATCACAATGGTCCCTTCTGGCCTTGGAATCTATGACTAAACAGATGCTTGACACCCATTCCAACACCCTCAAGTCTTATGCCTTGACCATAAATGTATCCATCTTCACTTATTTTCAGAAAGGTCTATTTGTGCTAGGGATCAAGAATAAAAAGACCATTACAAGAAGGCAGTACCAAGAGCCTGAATCCTCATGAAGAGACTCTGTTGCTCTTGAGCCAATAAAAGACGAAAGGGAAAGAGCAGCAAGGCGCCAACAATTCATAAGGCACAAAATGAGAGTCTCGTCCAGAGCCAGAGGCCCTAACTAGAGCCCTGGGTGCTAGATTCAACTCTGTCTAATCCTCACCGAGTGGACTTTCATCCCGCTTGTAATTAGGTGGATAATAATTTAAAGAGACAGTTGAATACACAAGGCTGCTAATCCTTTAGTGGAGCCTGTTTCCTTTAATCTCTTTCAGCGTCTTTAATGCAGAGAAATGTAGTCGTGCGCTCTCTGCTCAGTCACTCGCTCATTAAAGGGAAACTTTAACCTCATTCTCTCTGCCTCACAGGCATGCCGGGGAGGAATGCAGGCTGGAGAGCCAGCCTCCTGACCACTGAAGACGTAAGGGAACTTTGAAATCCCAAAGACTGATCTTGCTTAAAGTCTAATGCCACAGCATAGGCCGGTAGTCATGGCAACGGGTTGTCAGATGTCAAAAAAACTGTCAAAAAAATCAAAAGGACAAGCTGGGGGGGGATAAGGAAGGGTGACTTTGTCCCTGGATAAGGGGAAATCCACAGGGAGGGCCCATGGGTAACCAAATACTGCTGAGGAGAAACTCCGTTCGTTAACATAATTGACCACTGTCACTTACAGTTGCCAACATGAGACAACAACGGGACAGTGGATCAAGAGAGCTTTCAAACGCAGTGAATTATTAGAGGAGGGAAGGGCGGGAACAGGAGCTGCCGAACTGCCTGCCGCGCATGACGCTGCATGGATTATTTCTCCAGCAAGCAAGGGAAAGTCTTGAATGGTGAGGGGGACATTTAGTTGTTGCTATGTTTTGCTCTTCCATTGCGCCTTTTGTCTGACAAGTTCAAAGCGTTTTGCAAATGAGAACTCGGTTCTCTGGCAAAACAACCGACACCGAACTAGAGGAGTAAACGGAGGTCGGAAGAGTTTAGCTCGGAGATGGATGGGGATCATCCATGGGGCACTGGAGTGGGGGGAAACCAAGGGGGCATGTTCCCATCACTTTTTACCTGCCTTAAGGGTGAGCTATGGGAAGGAGGAGGTGGCGAGGAGCGGCCCTCCCCCCACTTCTAGGGAGCTTCCAGCGTTCCTGCATCAGCCCCCTCTGAGCCTAACACACCTGAATCTAAATTCAAGCCACAGAGGAAGCTGAGTTTGGTGTGGAGATAACAGTCAGTGCACCTAGGCCCTGGGCAAAGCCGACTGGGATTGTGAGGAGGGTGGAGGAGACTAGCATGGGCATGGGAAAAGCCAAACAACCGGTGTGCCAGGCTCAGTTACAGGAGACTTCCACCCCAGTCCCAATCGAGGACACGCAACTTACAACCTACTCCTTGTCAGCGTTCATGTTGGCATGGGGCAGCACCACTAGGAATCGTGGCCCAGATCCTCAAAGGTAAATGGAAGTTAGGAGCCTAAATACCTTTGAGGATCTGGGCCCATGGCACTTTGCTGTTTGCTGTCAGAGCAATGGCTCTGCCAACGTCACATGGGCTTGTGCCAGACCCCCTCCCGCTCCCCAAGATATTGTAATACCCCTAGCAGAAGCTTTCCTTTCTCATGGTGGCATTAGGAAACTAATCTTCTGGAGTATGTCAGCAGCTTAGTGTCTGAGGCAAGCTTATGAACCAGCTCAATGGACTAAAATCAGTACCAAGTATCAAGCAATAAGAATAAGTAATAAGCATTAATCAATTTGATACACACTGTAACAGCGTTAATCACAATCAGTATGTTAGATAAAGAAGTCTTCAGATAATCTGCTGCAGACTTGGTACTGAGCTACCGAAAGCACCCAACTGTCTTCAATAACCCCCCTGGCCTAACTCAGACACAGGCAATACCCCGGGGATCAATATTACCCCGTCTTCCCAGGTTTTCAATCCATCTCTGGATGCAATTCAGAATCATCTTCCTGATTTCCCAGACTGCCCATAGACTTGTTCCCCTCTATACCAATCACCTTGTGTCTACCTGCTCCTCTGTCTGCTCACTCCGCTGCTGTGATCTCTCTGGTCTTCTGTCCACCCACCCCTCCAGTTTCCCTCCCCAACCTGATATCCCCCTTGTTCCAATTCCATATTGTCTCCATCACAGGGCACTCTGCTTTGCATAGTGTGATGGATCTGCAAAGCAGGGGACTACAGCTCCCATCAGCTTCCTCCTCACTGCACATCCCTTTCCCTTGGCCAGGTAAGAGGAAAGGTCCTGAACCAGGGAGTGGCGGGGCTCTCCTTGACGGGGAGCAATGGCAGCATGGAAAGCACAGAGCTAGAGAGAAGCTGAAGGCAGGAACGGATGCAGAGTCCCATGTGGAACAGGCGGTGAGTGCCAGACATCACAGCTGGGTGCAGGTCTGTGTGGGACTTATGCGAGAGCAGCAGTGCTGGGCAGGGAGCCAGTGCAAAGGAGACATCAACTGAGCTTGGCCTGGAACATGCAAGCTTCAACCTGGCAGAACAGAGACTGGACTGGAAGAGGAGCCCCCAGGCACTAGGTCCTAAGAGCCCTGATTTTCAGTTAGACTGTCCCCAGGGACCCAAACTGTGGCCACTAACGCTCACTTTGAAGTGTAACTGTTCAAGCCTCTGTACCTAGGGGATCTGCAATCTTCCCCTTTCCTGCCAGCCCTCATAAAACACCCTTCCCCTTAGCCAGGGGCCTGAGTAGCTATTGGGACACGGCCTAGCTGCTGAAGCACCTACGGCGCTTGCCTCTGAGCGGTGGTAGCCCTGGCACGCTACTGGCCCTGAGGCTCTGGTGTACTCTGAGCAGCAGCAATAATGACAAGGTATCTCCCCTTTTGAGGGCAGTCCTGTGAGGAACCTGCCCTGCCCATATACACAGACCCTCAGTCTCCAGGGCTGGCGGCCGACCGTGGCATTGTAGAAAACGAAGGGGAAGGGTTCTAAGAAGGGGTGAGCTGGAGCCGGTTCGCACCGGTTGGCGCGAACCCGTTGTTAAATTTAGAAGCGGTTTTAGAACCGCTTGTTAACTAGCTTCCCTGCGAGGGAAGCTTTGATGGGCTCTGCCTGGGAAGCCTGTAATTCCTCCTCCCGGCCGCCGGGGGGCGCTGCGCTGTGCTGCGGGAGCCATGTGAGCTGCCTCCTGGCCCTATTGCTGCTCCTGCTCTTTGGACCTCTGGCCCTGGGGCTCTTGCTGCTGCCTGGTGGGTGCCCGGCTGCATCCTGCTGCTCCCAGCCGCTCCCCCGCCCCGTGTGAGTGTCTGCGCCCCTCCCCCGCCTTCCCTGCCCCCAGCCAGCCCCTGCCCACAGCCACCCCCTGCCCCCAGCCACCCCCCTGCCCACAGCCACCCACAGCCAGCCCCTGCCCCACCCCCTGCCCACAGCCAGCCCCTGCCCACAGCCACCCTCTGCCCGCAGCCAGCCCCAGCCACCCCCTTGCCCCAGCCAGCCCCTGCCCCCAGCCACCCGCAGCCAGCCCCTGCCCACAGCCAGCCCCTGCCCACAGCCACCCGCAGCCACCCCCTGCCCGCAGCCAGCCCCTGCCCCCAGCCACCCCCTGCCCACAGCCACCCACAGCCACCCCCTGCCCCACCCCCTGCCCCCAGCCAGCCCCTGCCCCCAGCCACCCCCTGCCCCACTCCCTGCCCCCAGCCACCCCCTGCCCCCAGCCACCCCCAGCCACCCCCCTGCCCCAGCCAGCCCCAGCCAGCCCCTGCCCCCAGCCACCCGCAGCCAGCCCCTGCCCCCAGCCAGCCCCTGCCCCCAGCCAGCCCCAGCCAGCCCCTGCCCCCAGCCAGCCCCTGCCCCCAGCCACCCCCTGCCCACAGCCACCCACAGCCACCCCCTGCCCCACCCCCTGCCCCCAGCCACCCCCTGCCCCCAGCCACCCCCTGCCCCACTCCCTGCCCCCAGCCACCCCCTGCCCGCAGCCACCCCCCGCCACCCCCCTGCCCCAGCCAGCCCCTGCCCCCAGCCAGCCCCAGCCAGCCCCTGCCCCCAGCCACCCGCAGCCACCCCCTGCCTGCAGCCAGCCCCTGCCCACAGCCACCCTCTGCCCGCAGCCAGCCCCAGCCCCCAGCCAGCCCCTGCCCCCAGCCACCCGCAGCCAGCCCCTGCCCCCAGCCAGCCCCTGCCCACAGCCACCCGCAGCCAGCCCCTGCCCCCAGCCAGCCCCTGCCCCCAGCCACCCACAGCCAGCCCCTGCCCCCAGCCACACCCTGCCCCACGCCCTGCCCCCCGCCACCCCCTGCCCGCAGCCACCCCCAGCCACCCCCCTGCCCCAGCCAGCCCCAGCCAGCCTCTGCCCCCAGCCACCCCCAGCCAGCCCCTGCCCACAGCCACCCCCAGCCAGCCCCTACCCCCAGCCAGCCCCTGCCCACAGCCACCCGCAGCCAGCCCCTGCCCACAGCCGCCCTCTGCCCGCAGCCAGCCCTTGCCCCCAGCCAGCCCCAGCCACCCACAGCCACCCCCCTGCCTGCAGCCAGCCCCTGCCCCACCCCCTGCCCACAGCCACCCGCAGCCAGCCGCCCTCTGCCCGCAGCCAGCCCTTGCCACAGCCACCCTCTGCCCGCAGCCAGCCTCTGCCCACAGCCGCCCGCAGCCACCCCCTGCCCGCCCGTCTGCATCACCTGCCCACAGCCAGCCCGTGTCACTCCCTGCCTCCAGCTAGCCCTGCCCCACGCCCCTATCTGCAGCCAGCCCCACATCCACTGGTGCCCTGCAGTTCCCAGGGCAGTAACCCTGCACACCTGCTTTAATGAGGGGGGGGGCAGGGAGCAGCTGGGACCCACACATGTGCACACCCTAGAGTGACCAGACAGCAAGTGTGAAAAATCGGGACGGGGGTGAGGGGTAATAGGAGCCTATGTAAGAAAAAGACCCCAAAATTGAGACTGTCCCTGATCACCACCCACACATGTGAAACGGAGCTCATTTCTAGTTCAGCCCCATCTTTTTAAAAAAGAATTTAGGTAGGGTTAAAATACATCTGTATTTTCCTGGACATGTCAGGCTTTTTGGTTCTTAATCACCTCCTGGGAAAATATGGACGTATGGTAACCCTATTGGTACAAAAAATACATGCTGTCGCACATCCCTTAAATCAGAACTTTTTATAGGGAACCCGTTGTTAAATCAGAACTTTTTATAGGGAACCCGTTGTTAAGATTTTGGCAGCTCATCACTAGCTCCGGTAAACGCTGGGAACCGGCGCTCTGTGTGTGTGTGTGTGTGTGTGTGTGCCAGAGACAAAGTCCTGCCCTGGAGACCCTCCTTGTCATTAAGGGGTGCACGAAGGGCGATATTCATTCACCACAAGGCCCTCTGCACCATGGAAGTGCCCCTTTACCATTGGAAGGGGTGAGTGTGTCCAGGCCTGTGCCAGACACTCTAGGACCCTCAGCTGCTGATACCTGGTGGGGCAGGACACCCAGAAAAGGGTGGACCACCCCCAAACCTGTCCCAGCTAGTTAGGAGAGGGGGCTGGCCACACACATCCTAGGCAGCTGCCTATCAGCCTAGCTCTGGGTGGGTCACGGACAGAGCAGCCATTTGGGTTGGAAGAACTCTCTACCTCCTGACAGGTTCTAAGAAGGCCAATGGGCAGAGCTCGTAACTGCCTCAGCGCCTTGAACCTAGGTGGCAATCCCACACTCTTCCCAGGGGAGAAGGGAGTGAATTCCATCCTTCTCTCCCCCACTTTACCCGCCCCCGTGAAGCCTTCACATCGGGCATGGCGAATATGCTCTAGAAGGATGGCACTGCAAATGCAACAATGGTGCCCCTTGCCTGGGTGAGGATGTTTCAAGGAAGGACTTATTTTTCCTTTGGGGGTGGGGAGAAGTGCCCCCTTAGCCTGAGAGGACCATGCATTCTGCTCCGAGAGCAGCCTCTGCGTGACGCAGGCGACGTCATTGTGACAACAGGGCTTCCTTTCTGACAGGAAGGGTTCTCATTGCAGGCACAATGACTCAGAGAAACAAGCCTTTTTCTCTTCTTGCTTCGGCCCTGACACACGCAAAAATAAACCCCAGCCGTACCAAAAACTCCGACAGAGATAATGACCAGCTAGGTTTAAATACAGCGAATCATGCCATAAAAAAAGAACCCTAAATGTATAAAAAAAGAACCCTAAATGTGTTCCATTAAAAACAGACAAGGGGCAGGGCAAAAGGGGTGTGCGTGTGTGTGAAAAAAACCCTTCTGCAGGCTAAATTAAAAAAAATAGGATTCATAAAAATAACCCAAATTGGCCAAAAAGCCTGGTGTGTCATTTAGTGCTCTCAGCACAGCAGGCAGGAGCTGGGTAATTTATACCTCCCTACAGCACAGTCTCAGGGCAGATTATTCAGAGAGAGTGTATTTATATCCATTAGTTTTCAGCTGTGGAGAACTGAAAGCATTTTTCCTTTCCGGCTCAGGGTGTGTGTGTTTCGGGAGGGTGGCGGGGGTGGGGGTGGGGCGCTTGCTCACTGTGCTGTGGTCTTGACTTGCCGATGGGCAACGGTGGGACCCGCTGAGGCCGTGAGAACAGAGGAAAATCACAGCTGATGTCCAGCGTAGGTAAGGGATGTGTCAGTGGGGATGAAACAGTGGTGGGGTGATGCATATTCACAGGTCTTTAAATATGGCAGGACAGACCGAAAAGCATGGGACAAGACAAGAAACCTTTTTCACCTTGCTCAGAAGGCTGTTGACTTTGATTACTGGGTATTAGGTGGGAGAGAATGGGCGGCATTAGTCTTTGCTGTTGTGCAATGAACTATTTCCAGCAACATGTGCAGTGAGGATGGATTTGAGGTGCAAAGTTTGGACCCAAACTTTTACAAAGCGTGGGGCCCGGAGAGGGGGCTGGGTCTGAAGTTTGCCTTGGGCCCACCTCTAGTTAGCAACGTGCTGTTTTTTCTGCTGGTGGAAATAGAAACTGAAAGCGAGATGGTCCATCAGTTGCATCCAGAATCACCTTCTGTGTCTCCCTTGGCACATCCCTGCCCACTTTTTCCTGCCCCCCATTCAGTGAACTATGAAGTGGCTACAGATGCTTACATACGCTTGCTCAAGGTTCTGTAACATCCTGTCAAGTGCAAACATTCTGTGGCCAGTGCCAGGTGCCCCAGAGGGAATGAACAGAACAGGGAATCATCAAGTGATCCATCCCCTGTCACCCATTCCCAACTTCTGGTCTCTTCTAACCCTATGGTTCTGTGACATTTGTGCGTATACAGCCCCAGCTTAAGTAAGATGGGGCTGGTGGTACATCAAGTCCAGTGAAGAGTTCTTGACTTTTGAACTGCCCTTGGTCTGACAGAGCCGAGCTTTGTGAGAGGAATAGCTTATACTGGAATGCAGATCTAATATTGCAATACAGATCTTCTATAGAGGTGTATGTGTCAAGTGGGAATCTTCTTGATACGCTTTAAAGTACCTTTTATCTATCAAAATGTAGATTCCAAACAATAAACTGTCTGACATATAACCTAGTTCCAGGATAGGAAGGCACAAAAAAGGAAAGAAGAAGAAACCAAAAGTGATAAAACTGATTATAGGATCAAACTTATTTTTAATTTTGCTGAAGGATGAATGTTGAGTGACTGTGTGTTACTAGGTGTTTTGGTTTGTTTTTGTTTTTTCCAAGTAGGTAATTTTAATATGATTTTTATGTTGAACTTTCCATAAAATGGTGACGCTATGCCATCTCAAGATCTTTTCATGGCCAGATCTGGCCATGTCAGCTTCCTCAAAAGTGCATCTGAATTTTCAGAGACAAGGTCGGGGAGGTAATATCTTCTGTTGGTGAAAGGGAAAGCTTTTGAGCTTACACAGATCTCTTCTTCAGGTCTGGATTTTTGATATTTTGAGGTGGAGGGATGGGAGTGTCACAGACTCATAATCTCTGTAGTATGCAAAACACCAAATATTTTTAAATTTCCTGGTTTTCCAAAGTAATGCTCACTAAGGGGGACCTAATTCAAACTTGATTGGACCAAGTTGCATGGCTGCAAGGTAGGTCCTGTGACTGATTTGCCCAAAGATCATGGGGTGAGGTGCTGCCAGGCTGACTAAGTGAATTTTGCAAACGATATGAATCAATGGTAAGGCAAAGAAAACTCACTGTTTAGATCGACAAGCCAACGGACAGAAGACTGACCCCCCAAAATCCCCAAGACTAATCACATTGGGGAGAGGAAGTCATGACATTAGGCCACTCCAACCTTTGATCAGTCTCCCCTTGCACAGGAAGGAGGCCTGCTAGTGAGAAGGCCTGTAGCAGCAGAAAATCACCATCTGGCTCTGGGATTGCAGTCTTAGATCCTACCCTGAGAGTCTAGGAGACTGCAAGAGCTGAAGAGTTTGCAACGACGCCATCCCCCTGCCTGTTATCTTATGAAGTATCTTATTTTTCCTTTTATCTCTCTTTTAAAAAAAAATCTTGTGTGTTTATTAGCTGGGAGACATCCCAGCCTTTATATATTCTTTAACTGTAGGGTGTGAAAGTGTAAATATGCGTGCCTGTGTGGATGAACACCCATAAAGTCCACTCAGGGAAAGTGCCTGAACAGCCCTAAATATTGTCTCATAAAATTATTCATTACAATGTGTTCTGTGTTGAAAAGTGTAATTTTTGGTAAACTTCTGCTTTAATAGTCTTCCCCACTACTCCTGCTTCACTCTGTTGTTTTAACAGGACACAAAGCAGGCCCATATTAGGCACGAGGTGCATGCATCCATGAATCTGGGGCAGCGTACCATCCATTCTTACTAGTTAGAATACTAGCAGTCAGACTTCACAGCAGGTTTTAAATATAAGAAATGAAAAAGAGGGTAACTCCTTTGGTTTGCTTTATATTTGTATAGCACACGGCGAGCACTCTCCGGAAAGAAACAATCATCAATAGCTGAATAACTGTAGGGAAATATAGATGGGCAGCAAGTACAGTATTTAGCCAAACTGGAGTCTGACCTGGTCATGGCAGTTTCAATGCTCTTTCAAAAAGCATCCTAGAATTGTTGATGACTGCCAAAGGTCTTACAGTTTGTCTGAAAGCCAGCACCTCCAGCCATAAAGACACCCTAATACTGTACTAGGGCCCTGGGTCAGTCCTGATGCAGATAGAACAGCACCGGTTTGAATCACCAGCACTGCTTCATGCAGTACTGTGGGTCTAAACTAGAAGTCTCCCAAAGTACCAACCCAGCTACGATCACTCCCAGATCTCTCCCTTTTTCCAGCTGAAACACTGAACCGTTAGCGTCTTCTAAATATCTTCTTAAAACAGTTCCTTGCCTCTTGAGCCCATGGCTTGACTGACGCTGAAGCATTTTGTGATGCCACTTGCAGTGGATGCTGCATACAAGCCTATTGTACCGTACTGTGGGGACCTTTCATTCTTTTCACATTTCCCAGCTTATGTTCCCTGAGGTCCCAAGTCATATCAAGATTTATTGTCATACATCAGCCCACACAATCTCTGTGATCTTTTGGGTGATAGGGTCTTAGTCACTGTCACTCTTTTCATTACCATCTTCCTTGCTGAAAAGGCACATCGCACCTGGAGATTCCTTCAATACCCTTCTTCAAACACTAGCAATGGGAGAACCCAACATGTATTGGCGTTGGGGTTCCATTTGGATAAGCAGTGGAAATCTCAGATGCCTGTGTGAATTTCAATTATTCAAATCAACGGTCGTGAGCTTAAGTTTTGGAGACAACGTTATTTAAAACATACAGGCACCTAGCAAGGATCTGAGACTAGAGCCACTTCAACTCCAAGAACAAAGGTCTCCAGTATACTCCATTAGCTGATAGCAGTAATTAGCCCCATATCCTTGATCTCTCATTCTCTCTGGAATGGAATGGGTTACCTAGGGAGGTGGTGGAATCTCCTTCCTTAGAGGTTTTTAAGGTCAGGCTTGACAAAGTCCTGGCTGGGATGATTTAGTTGGGGATTGGTCCTGCTTTGAGCAGGGGGTTGGACTAGATGACCTCCTGAGTTCCCTTCCAACCCTGATATTCTATGATTCTTGCATATGACATCTGCAGAACAACATTCTATAGGTGCAGTTGTAGATCCACAAGCCATTTCAAGGCCTCCTCTGTGACTGGGCAGATATCGTCCAATTCACCTTTGAAGCTATATCTGGGGCACTGCGTTAAGAGTGTTTTCGAGAATTTGGATGTTATCTTTGATTTTCCATTTGTGCATCAAGTAGCTGCATCTTCCATGGCTTGTTCAGATGCAGTTCAGTGTGGTCCAAAGTCTGCCTGGCAAGTCGGAACTGGGAGGGTGGCTTTTGGAGTCAGTAATAATGTGCATGTTTGGAACAGTGGGTGAGATCCAGTCACTTTGCTGTTCCCTTTCGCAATTTCAGGTGGTGGTGTGGTATGTTACCCATACCTGTCGGATGGGAAGTTCTGGGTAGTCTTCGGTGCATTTAAGTTCTTGTGCTCTGGCTATATCTTGGTTGGCAGTTGGAGATTCAATGTTTGCTAAGTCAGAAAGTCATGGTAGAGGCATTAATTTTAAAGTTCCAGTGATTAGTCTCATAGTCTGGTTCAGCTGCCTGTCCACAGATTAGGTATGGCAGCTTCTAGTCCACAGCGATGCACAGTGTCCTGCAACTGAATACACCAGGACCAAGACCAATGTTTGCAGCGCCAGGGCAGTTGATCCGCAGCTTGTTCCCACTAACTTTTAAATAATGTTGATGTGAGTCTTCTCTTTAGAGGCTGCTTCCTTGAGGTGGTCATGAAAGGTCAGTACGCAGTCAAGAATGACGCCGAGATATTTATGTTGGCTACGGGTCATAATGCACAATTTCACCACAAAACTCAACAATTAGAGAGTTTTGTGGGATTCTGTTGTCAAGGTGGAAAATAGAGACTGCCGATTTGCTCAGATTTGCTCTCAGCCGCCACTTTTGGAAGGTTTTGATACCTTTGATCAAATCACTAGAGGACAATATCACACTCACGCAGAGGTAAAGGTAGGAAAGATGGTTAAGATACTGGACTGGGCTTCAGATGATCTGGGTTCAATTCCTGTCTCTTCCACAGACTTCCTGTATGACCTAAAGCATATCATGTAATGTCTCTGTGCCACACTTCCTCATCTGTTAAAGAGGGAAAATAATATTTTGCAGGAAGGCACTTGGATACTGTGGTTCTGGGGGCCATATATGTGTTGAACAGGTAGATAAATAAAGCCAGTACATTACAATTTTGGATTTGCAAAATTGGACTGGAAGTCTCACTGGGACAGCTGCTTTCATGAGATTTTGTGCTTTGTGCATTATTTGGGTTCGAAATATTACAAGTATCCAGCTGTTCTCATAGTATTTCAACATTCTGGTTCCAGAACCAGCAAGGAGGAGGCTCATGAAAATGGGAAGGAGAAACAGTTAATGAACTTGTTCAACTTTCCAGTAAGTTACAAGATGAGTTTTGGGCAAAGATTTGGGTCAATCCTTATTCCAGTTGCACTGCTTGATGCATCCCTGCCATGTACTCTTGAGAAAGTCATGAAAATGCTGAGCAGACCCTTATGACCAACCTTTGAATAAGACCTTTAGGAAAGAAGGCTGACAGCATCTTGAGGGGTTTATTTTAATCCAGCTCCACTGCCTCTGCCAAATGCCAGGCTACAAAGCATGACCTGGCTGAGGATAGCATCATTCATTTGTGTCAAACCTCTTGACATTAGATGAGCAGACAGGACATAGAGGCCTTTCCTTGACAAAGTATACACAAGAAACAAACAAGAGAATCATGCAAACTGGTACATTTCCTAGAGATTAACCCTAAGAGAACCAGATCCAGACAGGAGCCATTTTAATTTGCGTAAAGAAAGTTTTTTCTGGAAGCAGAGGGAAAGATTTAATTGTTTGCAAGCACTATGGCTGGGAGGGAGATAGAAGACATTCCTATAGAATCATAGAACTGGAAGGGACCCTGAGAAGTCATCAAGGCCAGTCCCCTGCGCTGAGGCAGGACCAAGTAAAACGTGACAGGTGTTTGTCCAAACTGTTCTTAAAAACCTCCACTGATAGGATTCCACAACCTCCATTGGAAGCCAATTCCAAAGCTTATCTACCTTTATAGTTTCAAAGTTTTTACCTAATATCTCACCTCAATCTCCCTTGTTGCAGATTAAGCCCATTACTTCTTGTCATGCCTTCAGTAGACATGGAGAACAATTGATCACTATCCCCTTTATCACGGCCTTTAACATATTAAGAACATAAGAACAGCCGTACCGGGTCAGACCAAAGGTCCATCCAGCCCAATATCCTGTCTACCGACAGTGACCGATGCCAAGTGCCCCAGAGGGAGTGAACCTAACAGGTAATGATCAAGTGATCTCTCTCCTGCCATCCATCTCCACCCTCTGACAAACAGAGGCTAGGGACACCATTCCTTACCCATCCTGGCTAATAGTCATTAATGGACTTAACCTCCATGAATTTATCTAGTTCTCTTTTAAACCCTGTTATAGTCCTAGCCTTCACAACCTCCTCAGGCAAGGAGTTCCACAGGTTGATTGTGAGCTGTGTGAAGAAGAACTTCCTTTTATCTGTTTTAAACCTGCTGCCCATTCATTTCATTTGGTCCCGCCTCAGTCTTTTTTTTCTCAAGACTAAACAGTCCCAGTTTTTTTAACCTTTCCTCATTGGCCAGGTGTTCTAAGGCTCTGTCTACACTGGCACTTTTGTCATTAAAACTGTTATCACTCGGGAGTGTGAAAAAAAATAAAAGTTTTACCAATGAAAAGCACCTGTGTGGACAGTGCTTCGTCGGTGGGAGCTGCGGTCCTGGCGATGCAGCTACTGCCCTTCTTTGGAGGTGGTTTTATTTTGTTGCCAGGAGAGTTCTCTCCTAGTGAAAAGGAGCCGTGCCATTGTAAGGTGCACAGTTTAGACATAGACCTAATCTTTTATCATTTTTTGTTGCTCTCCTCTGGACTTTCTCCAATTTTTCCACATCGTTCCTAAAGTGTGGCACCCAGAACTGGACACACTACTCCAGGTGAGACCTCATCAGTGCTGAGTACAGGGAGACAATTACCACCCGCATCTTACATATGATCCTCCTGTTAATACACCCCATAATATTAGCCTTTTTCACAGCTGCATCACATTGTTGATTCATATTCAGTTTGTGATCCACTATAAACCCCAGATGCTTTTCGGCAGTGCTACCACCTGCTCAGTCATTCCCCATTTTGTGTTTGTTTCATTTTTCCTTCCTAACTGAAGTATTTTGCACTTATCTTTATTGGATTTCATCTTGTTTAATTCTGACTAATTCTCAAATTTTTCAAAGTTATTTTGAATTCTAATCCTGTGCTCCGGAGTGCTTGCAACCCCTCCCACCTTGGCATCTTCTGCAAATTTTATAAGCTTACTCTCAACTCCATTATCCAAGTCATTGATGAAAATACTAAATAATTTCAGACCTAGGGCTGACCCCCGTGTGACCCTACTGGTTAAACTCTCCCAGTTTTTCAATGAACTATTGATAACTACTCTTGAGTATCAGAGGGGTATCCGTGTTAGTCTGGTTCTGTAGAAGCAGCAAAGAATCCTGTGGCACCTTATAGACTAACAGACGTTTTGCAGCATGAGCTTTCGTGGGTGAATACCCACTTCTTCGGATGCAAGACTATACTCTTGAGTACAGTCTTTCTACCAGGTGTACACCTACCTTACAGCAATTTAATCTAGACCACATTTCCCTACTTTGCTTATGAGAATGTCATGTGAGACTGTGTCAAAAGCTTTATTAAAATCAAAATATATCACGTCTGCTGCTTCTCCGCTATCCACTAGGCCAGTAACCCTGTCAAAGGAGGAAATTAGGCTGATTTGGCATGAATTGTTCTTGACAAATCCATATTGGCTATTTCTTATAACCCTACTATCCTCTAGGTGCTTACAAATTGATTGTTTAATCATTTGTTCCGGTATCTTTACAGGTATTGAGGTTAGGCTGACTAGTAAATAATTCCCCAGGTCCTCCTTGTTTCCCTTTTTAAAGATAGATACTGTGTGCCCTTCTCCAATACTCCAGGATCTCACTAGATAATTGCTAATGGTTCTGAGATTGCTCCAGCTAGTTACTTAGGTACCTTAGGGTGAATTTCATCAGGCCCTGCTGATTTGAATAAATCTAACTTTCCTAAATATTCTTTTACCTGTTCTTTCCCTTTTGCTTGCATTCCTTCCCCCTTACGTTAACATTAATTCTGTTGAGTATCTGGTCTCCATTGACCATTTTAGTGAAGACTGAAGCAAAATAGGCATCAAACAGCTGAGCTTTCTTGATATCATCAGCTATTAGCTCTCCTTCCCTGCTAAAGAGAGGACCTACATTTCCCTTCATCCTTCTCTTGCTACTAACTATTTAAAGAACCTCTTCTGGGTTGCCTTTTATGTCCCTTGCAAGGTGTTAACTCATTTTGTGCCTTACCCGTTCTGATTTTGTTCCTCCATGCTTGTGCTAGTCTTTTGTACTCCTCCTTAGCAATTTGCCCAGGTTTCCATTTTTTTGTATGCTTTCCTTCCCACCCCCCCAGGTCATTAAAGAGCTCCTGATGGAGCCATACTGGCCTCTTACTATTCCTTCTATCTTTTCTTTAGATAGGGGACAAATTTGCAGTTGTGCCTTTAATATTGTCTCGCTGAGAAACTGACAGCTCTTATGAACTCTTTTTTTCCTTAGATGTCCTACCCATTGGACCTTACCCGCCAGTTCTCTGAGTTTGTTAATGTCTGCTTCTTTGAAGTCCATTGTCCTCATTCTGCTGGATGGTAGAAGGTAGAAGGACTCTTATACTAGCTAAAAGATGAGCATTTAAGAGACATCTGTGTCTCTGAAGGCATTTCTGGGACAAATCGCAGTAAAATTGCATCAGAAAGTGGTTTGGCTTTAATCAAACACATAACAAGCCACTTATACTGTGAAGAGTTGGAAGATCAGGGATTGTCCCATTACTGGCATTAAGAGATAAGGTTTTACAACTCGTTGCTACAGCAAGAAAGAGCAGATTGAAGCCCCTAAAGTAGAGACAATTGCTAGAAATACAGTTTCAGGGAAGCATAAAAGAAATTAAAACCCAACCTTCTGTGAAAATGCGCTCAAAAGTAGAATGAGTTTTAAATAAGGATTGTAAAATAAAAGGCCGGATTGGGAATCTCCAGCAAAAGAACAGGTTACGTTTGACTGGTTTGGCTCATCAGATTGAAAGTGGGGTTCAGAAAAAGAAAGAAGTCAAAGGGCAAGGAATCTGGGCCGATACACTCCAAACAGCCAATTACCTGAACGGAACAACACCAAGATGTTTTAAACTAGCTCGTTAACTGCCTGGTACAGCCACCAATAATAGCTTATCCCAATCCTGCCTCACCCTTTATTCTCCATGCAAATGCTTCCATGCAGGACTAGGTGCCATCCTGTGCCAACATCAGGACCATAAACTGAGAGTCGCCAGTTATCGGGTCAAGAATACTATCTGCAGCCGAGAAAAATTGTCACCTTCACTCAGGAAAGCTGCAGTTTCTAGCCTTAAAATGGGCTGCAACAGACAGAATTTGTGACTACTACTGCGCACAATCCTGCACAGTTATCAGATAACCCACGCCTTCACTTCTGCCAGGCTGAATGCCACAATCCACCAGCTAAGTTCCCTCTAAGCTGCATGGCCGTGCAGCAGGCTATAAAGGGCCACTCAGGCATGCAGTCACAGGGGCCTGCAGAGGAGATAGGTAGGGGTGGGTGGGTGGGTGGGAAGGGGAGCAAATTGGGGAGTTCAGGGCTGCTGTGGGGAGAGGTCCCTCTCCCCCGGCCCCGGAGCTCCTGCCAGCTGGGAGAAGTGGGTGTTTGGGGTGCAGGCTGCCCCGGGGCTGCTGCGGTGATAGAGGGCTGGGGAGAGTCCTCTCTTCCCTCCCTGCTGCAGCCCCGGGATGACACAGCTCAGTACTTCTGGCCAGGATAACAGCTGGTACATACACTATGAGACTGGGCTGGACCAGAACATAAAGAATGAAGAACTGCAGCACTCCAAAGGGATCATGCTTTGAGACTGGTGCATTTCTTCGTGGCCTTTAAGAGCGCGTGGGCAGATCACTCCCTGCTTCACTCTGTTAAAGGGTGCAGCATGCACTCTCACCCACCCACAAAAGCTAGCTCAGCTAGCCCATATGTTGGATGGGCATCATGGCTCCATCCCTCCCACTCCCCCTTGAGAAAGCAATCACTGCTATGGGCACTGTGATGGGGCTCCACTCACCACGCTGGCGCCTCCTGCTGGCTGTCTTGGGGATTAGTGCCGCAAGTCAGTGCACCCTCTCCCAATGGTGCCTCACCCGCCGTCATGTCTGCTCCCGGACCCTGTCACTCCCAGGACCACGGTGTCCTCTTCATGACACAGCCCTCCAGACATATAATGATCTATGCTTCCTCCCCTTTCCGGGGGCAATGCAGACAACTGTACAGTCACTTCCCTAGTGGCAAGTGCGGGGGACCCAAGCCTGACCACTACCCCAGGTCCCAGCCCAGGGACCCTGTAGGTTGCAGCCATGCACTGTGTCCACTCCAAATCCTCAGTACATTTCCCTGGCCACTTCCTGCAACTTCTCACGCCACTTCATTCTTTGGCGGCAATTTGGCGGTGGGTCCTTCCCTCCCTCCCTTCCTCTTCGGTGGCACCTCAAAGAGGAAGAGCGAGACTGAGGGACCCGCTGTTGAATTGCCGCCGAAGACCCGGACGTGCTGCCCCTTTCCATTGGCCGCCCCAAGCACCTGCTTCCTTCACTGATGTCTGGAGCCAGCCCTGGTCCTAGCACCAGCCAGGAGCTCCCTCTTGCTTCCCTCTTCCTGCCCAGCACTGGTCTGTCCAGGGTTCTAGCTTCCCTCCACCTGCAAGGCAACAAGTCCTCCCTCCTTGAGCTCCAGAGAGTAACTGACTCTACTTGGCCCTTCTGTTCTTCTTATATGGGCCTCTTGGGCCCTGATTGGCTGCTCCTCACAGGCCCTCTCCTATTGGCTGCTTCCTATGCAGCCTCCCTAGGGCTATATTAACCCCTTGCATGCCAGTGTGGGGCAGATGCCCTAACACAGACATTAACACAACCCCTTGAGCACAGGGACTAGCAGTGTGTTATCTATGTCTGTCATCTATTTGTAAAAACAAACAAATAATATAAATGTTTGTATGTTAATTCCCCGCCCACCACCCCTTTGTATGTGTCTTTGTCTTTTTAGAATGCAAGCTGTCTGGAGGCGGGGCTGCATCTGTCTGTGTCTGTGGATCACACCCAGCACATCCTGGGCACTGCTGTAATATTAATAAGAATTGTGCCTGGTAGTTACAAAAGGGTATGTGTGTGTCTCTGAGAGAAGCAAGAAAGGTGCCAGTTCTCTGGTCAGCTCCCTGGACGAGCTTGGGTTAGGAAGCCACAGAAGCTTGTTTTCTCCTAAGTTGTAAGCACAGATATCCTGTGAGACCCAGAGCATTCTGGTGAAATGCAGTTATACATTGAGCCATCATTAGAAGACTGCCAGGATAAAGCTATGACAGTCTGGGCCTGAGGGAGCCTGGAACTCCATTGTAAATCTCCTCTTTGCACCGTAGCTTTCCGAAAAACTGAAGAGAAAGATGGTGATTGTTAGGTAGGAAAAGGGTGTTAAAAGACATGTAAACAAATAGTGCATCAGACCTAAACAACACACAGTAGGAGTGGAGGATCTGTGTGTTGCTGAGATAAACAAAAATTACTTGCAAAGGGACACTCAAGGCATTGTTCATCATTTCCCAGTTCTTCTTCCCTCCCACACGCCAGGATATAACAACGCCTGGCTAGCGGCCAGGAGCAGCAAACAGGGGACTTGTGCGAGGGAGTTCTCCGGGTGATGGAGGAGAGACTATGTGACCCGTTGGGGTGAGTTTGTTATCCGTCAGTTTGTTTATGGTGTGCTTGCTGCTTGTCTGCAGTATATAGTGTGGTCTGTTTATTTGGGGGTGGGTGGGGGGACATGTGCTGAGCCTAGTGGCCTGCTAGGCAAAGCTAAGAGTTTCTTGAGGAAGCTTTGATCTCTAAGCCCTTTAGCACCCATTAAACCTTAACCAGGGGCCAGGGCCATTCAGGGGAAACAGGGGTTTAAAAAACTGGCTCCTAAGTGACCAGAGGAGCTAGCAAACAGGGGTGTTTTGTGAGGGAATTTAGAGCGGGATCGAAAGAGCTAGATACACCTGATTAACATTCTCTAAACTTAGGGCAATAAGCACACCGATCCTTGCCCCCACCCACCCAAAAAAATAAAGACCCCCCCCCAAAAAAACCAGCTGCAGGTGTAAAAAGAATGCAGGCAGAAGTCCAGCAGCTGAAAGGGAGAGATCCAGTTTATTGCACTGAAGGCAGCATGTATGGATTACCTGCCTTGTGGGCAGGTGGCATGTACGTGCATTCAGTGCAAGGAGCTTATGGCTCTCAGAGACCGAATACAGAGTGGCTGAACTGGAGGAGCTGAGGGAGATAGAGAGGTATGTCAAGGAGACTTTCTGGGACACAGTAGAGGGGTCCCACCCCCAGTCTGACAGCCTCTGTGCTGTTGAGGAAGATGAATGACGATCCCATAGTTTGGACTCTCCCAGACGATGTCATGGTATCCCCTCACACTGAGGATACCTCTCTGTAGGAGGGAATACCAGTTACTAGGAAGAGACAAGTAATAATAATGGGGGATTCAATCATTACAAATATAGATAATTGGACTTGCGATGACCAGGAGAACCACATGGTGAATTGCCTGCTGGGTGTGAAGGTTGTGGATCTTTCAAGACATCTAGACAAATGTATGTGCAGTGCTGGGGAGGAGCCAGTGGTCGTGGTGCCTATAGGTACCAATGACATAGGGAAGAATAGGAGAGAGGTCCTGGTGGCCAAATTTAGGCTGCTAGGTAAGAAATTGAAGTCCAAGGCCTCTGTAGTAGGATTCTCTGAAATGCTTCCAGTTCCACACACAGGCATAGGCACCAACGTTCTCCGGCGCCGATGGGTGCCCATGCCCTCCTGCCCCTTTCCCTGCCTCTGGCCCCGCCCCAGCTCCACCCCAATTAATTATCATTGTTTCACCTCACTGAATCTTGGGTACACAATATATAGGAATGACAGAGTAGGTCGTGCTGGTGGGGGAGTGGCACTATATGTCAAAAAAAGCGTAGAGTCAAATAGAGAAAAAATCTTAAATGAATCAAACTGCACCAAGGAATCTCTAAGGGTAGAAATTCCATGTTTGAATAATAAGAGTAAAGCAGTAGGAATATACTACTGACCAGGGCCAGCTCCAGGCACCAGCTTAGCAAGCAGGTGCTTGGGGCGGACACTCCGGGGAGGGGTGGCACATCCAGGTATTCGGCGGCAATTCGGCAGAGGGTCCCTCACTCCCACTCAGAGCAAAGGACCTCCCGCTGAATTGCCGCAGATCGCGATCGCGGCTTTTTTTTTTTTTTTTTTTTGGCTGCTTGGGGCGGCAAAACCTCTGGAGTCGGCCCTGCTACTGACCACCTGACCAGGAGGGTGATGGTGATTGTGAAATGCTCAGGGAGATTAATGAGGCTACAAAAATAGAAAACTCAATAACAATGGAGGATTTCAACTATCCCCATATTGACCAAGTACCTGTCACCTGAGAACGGGAAGCAGAAATAAAGTTTCTTTACACTATAAATGATGGCTTCTTAAAGCAACAAGTCCTGGAACCCACAAGGGGAGAAGCAATTTTTAATTTAGCCCTAAGTGGAGCACAGGATCTGGTCCAAGAGGTGCATATAGCTGAAACGTTCAGTAATAGCGACCATAATATAATTAAATTTAACATACTTGTAGGAGGGAAAACACCAAAGAAGCCCATCACAATAGCATTTAACTTCAGAAAGGGGAACTACACAAACATGAGGAAGCTTGTTAAAAGAAAATTAAAAGGAACAGTCACAAGAGTGAAATGCCTGCAAGCTTCATGGAAACTTTTTAAAACACCATAATAGAGGCTCAAATTAAATGTATACCCTAAATTAAAAAACATAGAGAACCAAAAAAGTACCACCGTGGGTAAACAACAAAGTAAAAGAAGTGGTTAGAGGTAAAAAGGCATCCTTTAAAAACTGGAAGTTAAATCCTAGTGAGGAAAACAGAAAGGAGCATAAACTCTGGCTAGTTAAGTGTAAAAGTATAATCAGGCAGGCCAAAGAAGAATTTGAAGAGCAACTAACCAAATACTCAAAAACTAACGGCAATTTTTTAAAAAATACTTCAGATGCAGGAATCCTGCTAAACAATCAGTAGATGATGGAGGTGCTAAAGGAGCTCTCAAGGAAGACAAGGCCATTGCGGAGAAACTAAATGAATTCTTTGCATCAGTCTTCACAGCTGACGATGTGAGGGCTATTCCAAGACCTGAGCCATTCTTTTTAGGTGACAAATCTGAGGAACAGTCCCAGATTGAGGTGTCAATAGAGGAAGTTTTGTAACAAATTGATAATTTAAATAGTAACAAGTCACCAAGACCAGATGGTGTTCACCCAAGAGTTGAAGGAACTCACCTATGAAATTGTAGAACTACTAACAGTGGTATAGAACCTATCATTTAAATCAGCGTCTGTGTCAAATGACTGGAGGATAGCTAATGTACCACCAATTTTTGAAAAGGTTCCATAGGTGCAGTAAGCCTAATTTAAGTACCAAGCAAATTAGCTGAAACTATGGTAAAGAATAGAGTTATCAGCCACATAGATGAACACAATTTGTTGGGGAAGAGTCAACACGGCTTTTGTAAAAGGAAATTATGCCTCACCAATCTACTGGTATTCTTTGAGGGGGTCAACGAACACATGGACAAGGGTGAGCTGGTGGATAGAATGCACTTGGATTTTCAGAAATACTTTGACAAAGTCCCTTACCAAAGTCTCTTAAGCAAAGTAAGCTGTCATGGGATGAGAAGGAAGGTCCTCTCATGGATCATTAACTGGTTAAAAGACAGAAAACAAAGGGTAGGAATTAGGGCTTTCAAGTGATTAAAAAAATGAATCGCGATTAATCACACAATAAATCACACTGTTAAACAATAATAGAATACCATTTATTTAAATATTTTTGGATGTTTTCTCTATTTTCAAATACGTTGATTTCAGTTACAACACAGAATACAAAGTGTACAGTGCTCACTTGACATTTATTTTTTGTTACAAGTATTTGCATTGTAAAAAACAAAAGAAATAGTATTTCTCGATTCACCTAATACAAGTACTGTAGAGCAATATCTTTATCATGAAAGTTGAACTTGAAAATGTAGAATTATGTACAAAAAAACCTGCATTCAAAAATAAATTTTAGAGCCTGCAAGTCCACTCAGTCCTACTTCTTGGTCAGCCAATTGCTTAGACAAACAAGTTTGTTTACATTTGCAGGAGATAATGCTCACTGCTTCTTGTTTACAATGTCACCTGAAAGTGAGAACAGGCATTCTCATGGCACTATAGTAGCTGGCGTCGCAATATATTTATGTGCCAGATGCTCTAAAAATTCATGTCCCTTCATGCTTCAACCACCATTCCAAGAGATATGTGTCCATGCAGATGACGGATTCTGCTCGATAATGATCCAAAGCAGAGCAGACTGACGCATGTTCATTTTCATCATCTGAGTCAGATGCCACCAGCAGAAGGTTGATTTTCCTTTTTTGGTGGTTCGGGTTCTGTAGTTTCCACATTGGAGTATTGCTCTTTTAAGACTTCTAAAAGCATGCTCCACGCCGCGTCAATCTCAGATTTTGGAAGGTACTTCAGATTCTTAAACCTTGCGTCGAGTGCTGTAGCTATCTTTAGAAATGTCACATTGGTACCTTCTTTGAGTTTTGACAAATGTGCAGTGAAAGTGTTCTTTAAATGAACAGCATGTGCTGGGTCATCATCTGAGACTGCTATCACATGAAATATATGGCAGAATGCGGGTAAAACAGAACCCAAGGAGTTCAGTCACAAATTTAATTAACACATTATTTTTTAATAATGGTCATCAGCATGGAAGCATGTCCTCTGGAATGCTGGCCAGAGCATGAAGGGGCATATGGATGTGTAGAATATCTGGCACATAAATACCTTGCAACACCGGCTACAAAAGTGCCATGCAAATACCAGTTCTCACTTTCAGTAGACATTTTAAATAAGAAGCGGGCAGCATTATCGCCTGTAAATGTAAACAAACTTGTTTGTCTTAGTGATTAGCTGAACAACAAGTAGAACCGAGTGGACTTGTAGCTCTGAAGTTTTACATTGTTTTGTTTTTGAGTGCAGTTATGTAACAAAAAAAATCTACATTTGTAAACTGCACTTTCACGACAAAGAGATTGCACTACAGTACTTGTATGAGGTGAATTGAAAAATACTATTTCTTTTATCACTTTTACAGTGCAAATATTTATAATAAACAATAATACACACTTTGATTTCAATTACAACACAGAATACAATATATTTGAAAATGTAGAAAAACAGCCACAATATTTAATAAATTTCAATTGGTATTCTATTGTTTAACAGTGCAATTAAAACTGCAATTAATCATGCTTAATTTTTTAAATCGTGATTAATTTTTTTTTAGTTAATTGCATGAGTTAACTGTGATTAATCGACAGCCCTAGTAGGAATAAATTATCAGTTTTCAGAATGAAGAGAGGTAAATAGTGGTGTCCCCAAGAGATCTGTACTGGGATCAGTGCTATTCAACATATTCATAAATGATCTGGAAAAAGGGGTAAACACTAAGAACACTAAGGGGCAAAATTTTCAGATGATACAAAATCACTCAAGATAGTTAAGTCCAAAGCAGACTGCAAAGAGTTTCAAAGGGATCTCACAAAATTGGGTGACTAGCCAACAAAAAGGGAGATGAAATTCAATGTTGATAAGTGCATAATAATGCATATTGGAAAACATAATCCCAACTATACAGATAAAACGATGGGGTCTAAATTAGCTGTTACCAGTCAAGAAAGAGATTGTGGAGTCACTGTGGACAGTTCTCTGACAACATCTGCTTGATGTGCAGTCGTAGTCCAAAAAGCTAACACAATGTGAGGAACCATTAGAAAAGGGATAGATAATAAGACAGAAAATGTCATATAAATCCTTGGTACATCCACACCTTGAATAGTGTGTGCAGTTCTGGTCGCCCCCATCTCAAAAAATATATTAGAATTGGAAAAGATACAGGGAAGGGCAACAAAAATGATTAGGTATATAGAACAGCTTCAGTATGAGGCGAGATTAAAAAGAATGGACTTTTCAGCTTGGAAAAGAGATGACTACGAGGGGATATGATAGAGGTCTATAAAATTGTGAATGGTGTGGAGAAAGTGAATAAGGAAGTGTTATTTACTCCTTCACATAACCCAAGAACCAGGGGTCACTCAATGAAATTAATAGGCAACAGTTTTAAAGCAAACAAAAGGAAGTACTTCATACAATGTACCATTAACCTATGGAACTCATTGCCAGGGGATGTTGCAAAAGTTAAAAGTATAACTGGGTTCAGCAAAGAATGAGATAGGTCCATCAATGGCTATTAAGATGGTCAGGGATGCAACCCCATTGTATGGGTGTCCCTAGCCTCTGACTGCCAGAAGCTGGGAGTGGGTGACAGAGTATGAATTCCCGGTTCTGTTCATTCCCTCCGAAGCATCTGGCATTGGCCACTGTTGGAAGACAGGATACTGGGCTGGATGGACCATTGGTCTGTCCCAGTATGACTGTGTTATTTTCATATTGAAATAATTCCTTCTTCATGCACAGACTGGTTTGTTATTGTATCAATGCTCTGGAGTTCTGGGCAGCACAAAGAGATGCAAGAAAGCAAGGGAGGTCCAACTTTAGACCAACCACCAGCACTGACTCTTTCTTTTTCAGTGGAATGGGTTACTCAGCTGTCACTGCAGTCACCGGACTATACATCGTGACTAACCCTTTATGCTGACTGGAATGGATTCCTGATGCCTTTTGGAGAATCTGCCACTCTATGCAGGAGCAGACGCCATGTACAAATGCAAATTAAAAAATATCTGACTCCATCTTCGATCGATGTAATTTATTATTAACTAGATACTTTGCCTCCACAACACTGTTGTGCACCTCATAGAGCTTCTGAGCAAAACTAGCTTTAAATAAATTTGTTCTTCTTTGGGTGAGTGCTTGTCTGTGCTGAATGCAGCTGCCACCGGCTTGCAAACCGCAGGGCTTGAGCACAAATCGAAGCACTGGCACAAAGTTATAGTCGCGTGACACACAGCCCACCGTTGCTTCAGGATGAATTTGTTGTCTCAGTAGAATGTCATTTTATTCTGTGCAATGCCTTTCATACAAACTGCAGCTCAATGCATCTTAAAGAGCATAATGATGCTGCCCTGGGTGGGACCCAGCTGAGAATACCAATTCAGAACAAATTGCTCAAAACAGGGCAGTTA
This sequence comes from Mauremys mutica, assembly GCF_020497125.1. NCBI lineage: Eukaryota > Metazoa > Chordata > Testudines > Geoemydidae > Mauremys > Mauremys mutica. The sequence continues at coordinate 4,655,649 of NC_059081.1, read as the reverse complement.
CAGCCCAAGGCTGGGGTTCCTTTGCACACCAAGGCAAACCAAACCAGCCAGCCAGAGAGGACTTCGGTTTTACCCCACTAGCTAACCATAAGTCATACAAGCAATTCCCTTAGACACTCCAGTCTCCCAGTATCACCACCAGTGTCACTCATTATGGGGATGACTGGTTATGAAAACCAATACCCCAGTAAAAGAAAAAAGGTTCTCCTGGTCCCAAAGGACCAAGCCCCAGACCCAGGTCAAATGATAACCCAAAATACATGCTTATAGCCAATTTTTATTAACTAAACTAAAATGTATTATATTTATTTATTATAAAAAAGAAAAGAGAGAGAGTTGGTTGAAAGATCAATATACATACAGACTTGAATTCAATTCTTGAGGTTCAGATACATAGATGAGTTTGTATGTTGCCAAAAATCCTGTTAGAAATAGTCCATAGGTTATAGTCCAATGTCCATATTGAGGGTGACTCCAGTCAATGACTCAGGATCTCAATTCTTATGGCTTAAGGTTTCCCCTTCTTGAAACCCAAAGCAGATCTGAGATGAAGAAGGATCGTGTCCCAGGGCTTTTATACGTTTCCAGCAGCATTTTGGCCTGAGAAAACAATAGGCTTAACTTTCCAACTCCCAAATATCAGGGCAATTAGCACAGGGTAATTTATCCATTAAACAGTTCAGATACAGGTTACCACAACCTTCTTCACTCAAGTGTCTTCCTAAATGTTGACAGGTTTCAGTGGTAGCCGAGTTAGTCTGTATCAGCAAAAAAACAGGAGTCCTTGTGGCACCTTAGAGACTAACACATTTATTTGGGCATAAGCTTTCGTGGACTAGAACCCACTTCATCAGATGTATGAAGTTAAAAATACAGGAGCAGGTATAAATACATGAAAGGATGGGGATGCTTTACCAAGTGTTAGGTCAGTTTAATACTCCTTTTTTTGATCTTTGAAGCAAAGCCATAGTAATAGACAAGAATTGTTTGCTTACATCACAAGACCTGAGCAAATATCTACCCTTCTATCTCTAACAATGCAGGCTCGCATTTCAAAGCTCTATTCATTTACATCTCTTCCCAACAAGTCTTTAAAATTTGGCCATGGGTCATGTCAGTCTGTGAGTTAATTAACTCTTTCTGGCCCTCTGTCACCTTTCAGTGAGATAGGGTGACCAGATGTCCCGATTTTATAGGGACAGTCCTGATTTTTGGGTCTTTTTCTTATATAGGCTCCTGTTACCCCCCATCCCCTGTCCCGATTTTTCACATTTGCTGTCTGGTCACCCTACAGTGAGATATTATTTTACACTCATAATGTCACACAGAGCAAGCCCAGGAATGGCTGTCAGCATATGAGCTGGGTATTTGAATGGGGACGGTCCAGTTGGAAATCCTCCCGTACTATCGACAGCTAATATAAGTGGCCCTAGATCAGCAGTACTGGCAGCAGTTTTGCCTATGAGCCAGATGTCACAAAGATTTGGGCATTAACACACCCTTCCTTGAACATGTGCCTTCACTACTTTGGAGATTACAATCTTAATAAAACACTGAGGCATAAGGGAGAGCTGGGAGGGCCTTTTGCTGCCAAGTAGATAATGATATAAGAATTCAGATGGCACAATTAATTATGAGGAGGTGCTGTGGGTGGGGAGTGCTGAAAGGCTGTAAATTCCCTGAAGCTGATTTCCTGGCTAGGCCCCTTGCTAAAATTCCCAAGCTCTCCTTTTGGCTGTAGACAGTAGGGCTACGCAGGGGTGGAGAAGTAGCATTATCCCCAACTATTTTTAACAGATAGGGAAATTGAGGAACAGAGTTAATTAGCTGGGCATAATTAAAATGCTAAGTTATGCATTTGTTCCAGGCTATAACGGTGTCATTTATCTTAATGATCCGTTAACGACTTCAAGTCACCTGGCTACCTGTTAGGGGGCCGTAAAAAATCTTTAGTGAAGACAGACAAGTCCAAGTAGGGTGACCAGACAGCAAGTGCGAAAAATCGAGAGGGTGGTGGGGGTAATAGGAGCCTATATAAAAAAAGCCCCAAATATCAAGACTGTAATGAGGACATCTGGTCACCCTAAGTCCAAGTGACTTTCTCAAGCAAGCCACTAGCTGGGTATTGAACTCGGCCATCCTGATTATCCATTGCAGCGCCACTGTTTACCATGAATAGTGAGTCAGGTTGACTTTAGCCGAGGAACCCTGACTTTGGTCCTCTGTTGCCATCAGTAAAGATCTCATGGCACTTTTCACAAAGGGTTGGGCATTTTGTCAATGCCTGTTCTGCCCAGTTTCCAGATAGCCAATTATATTTCACTGGCCTAAATTCTCCTTGGAGCTATAACTGAATACAGCCGGTAGGTGAACACTTCAGTCTCCCTGGACATTCTATAACAGATTAAAAAGTAACTATTCTTGAACAAAAAAACTTCAGAAACAGACTGCAAAGGGAAACAGCAGAACTAAAATTCATTTGCAAATTTAACACCATTAATTTGGGCTTGAATAGGGACTGGGACTGGCTGGCTCATTACAAAAGAAGTTTTGCCTCTCCTGGAATTGTCACCTCCTCATCTATTATTGGGAGTGGACCACATCCACCCTGATCGAATTGGCCCTGTCAACACTGGTTCTCCACTTGTGAGGTAACTCCCTTCTCTTCATGTGTCAGTATATAATGCCTACTGCTGTAACTTTCACTCCATGCATCTGAAGAAGTGGGTTTTACCCACAAAAGCTTATGCCCAAATAAATCTGTTAGTCTTTAAGGTGCCACCGGGCTCCTTGTTGTTTAACTGAATATGTTATTCTTAACTTCTAGCCCTGCACTCGTATGCATTTTTGCTGTGAATGACTAAACAGCAACTACTCTGGAGGTGGCTAGCCTCTATTGGTGGGCAGAGTCATTCATATGTATGTCATGAAATCCATGTTAGGAATGGCAGAGCCATAGGATCCTGTGGCCTGGACCAATAGATGGCCATCTCAAACTCATGCTGATACAACCTTTATACTTCACCAAGCTTTCATGTGTCGTACACAACTGGTAGGACAAAACTCGGAAGTCCAAAAATCTCTCTGAAATCAATGGGAATTTGTCCTGAGTAAGGACCCAGAGTCTGTATAATTTATAAAGCGCTGGGAGGTTTATTTAAATGTACAGTATCTACTGCAGTGGCCCATGGGTACAGGAACTCATTTGTCACTCTCCATTCTACCTGTGCCAGGGTAAAAATGATTCATATTTGCATAGGATTATAGGATTTGCCATACTACATCCAACCATTGGCTTGCAAGAGTCCAGGATCCCAACTCAGGCCCTAGAAATACTAGATACTTTAGGAAAAGATGCCCTCCTCATGCACCCAAACAAGTGTGTAATTCATTCCTCGCTTCCAGTGGAGGTTGGCTGAATTGGCTGCGGAGTTCAGAGCTGGAGTGGGAACTCTCTAAAGTCTGTGTGTTTTGAGGAGCCCATTACAGAGATAGGAATTTGGTGTGAAATTCAGGTCAGCTTCCAATTCCAATGCCACCTCCTGAAAGCTAAGAAAATAGGAGCTGCCATAATGGGTCAGACCAATGGTCCATCTAGCCCAGTGTCCTGTCTCTGACAGTGGCCAGTATCAGAGCTTCAGGGAGACTGTACAGAATAGGGCAATTTTGGAGTTATCTATTCCTGTCATCCACTCCCATTGTCTGGCAGTCAGAAGTTCAGGGTCTCCCCATGCCTGCATCCCTGACCATCTTGGCTAATAGCTATTAAAGGACCTATCCTCCATGAACTTATCTATTTCTTTTTTGAACCAAGTTATACTTCTGGCCATCCCAACATCCCATAGCAATGAGTTCCACAGGTTAATTATGTGTTGTGTGGAAAAAGTACTTCTTCTTGTTTGAGGTTTCAGTGCAGTACCCAGCCCTGATTTACCGTGTAAGGCCCCTGACTGTCTTATGGCCCTTTGTATAGCCACCAAGTCAGCTGTGCAGAGATTTGCATGAGAAACATACAGTGCAACAGAATCAAACACATTCCCAAGCATTTATCACCCCCTGTGGAAACCTCTCCCCTCCCGTAGTTATACCAAACTGTGAGGAGGTTAGAGGGGGGAAGACGACTCTGACATTAAAAAATCTGTCGGTCTCTAAAGCAAGGGCTAAATGGCTACATGTAGGAGCATTTGTATAGTGCGCTACATTGGAGCTGTGTCAGCGCTGAGCCCAGAAACATCACCAAGGTGCCGCTCTACCTCTCCTGGAGTGAGGAGAAGTGAAATGAATGAGCTGGCTTAGCTCCGGGACTCCTGGCACCTCCGTTGATCCAGGCCCACTGAGTTATTAGATAATAATCCACAGGATAAACAAAAGAGGTTCTAGCAGGTGTCTGGGCTACACAGCGTTTCCTGCTAATTCATGGCTATTTTTTTAAATAACGAGTGTTTATCACAGAATCATAGAATATCCAGGTTGGAAGGGACCTCAGGAGGTATCTAGTCCAACCCCCTGCTCCAAGCAGGACCAATCCCCAACTAAATCATCCCAGATAGGGCTTTGTCAAGCCTGACCTTAAAAACCTCTAAGGCTGGAGATTCCACCACCTCCCTAGGGAACCCATTCCAGTGCTTCACCACCCTCCTAGTGAAATAGTGTTTCCTAATATCCAACCTAGACCTCCCCCACTGCAACTTGAGACCGTTGCTGCTTGTTCTGTCATCTGGTACCACTGAGAACAGTCTAGATCCATAACTAAGCTCCTGCCACTCAGCCTCTGCTGTGACGGATCCCCAATCAGCCATTCTGCCATCATGAGCACATCATGACGCTACGCTCCAGCAGGTCTGTTAAGGGGGGCAGTGCTTCTCTGACACCACGTCAGGGCAGCTCTCCACTCCTATCCTCTCTGTCTCCCTCTACAGACCCCCAGCTAGATCTGAAGCTGGCTACTGCTGGAGCAGGGGTTCTCAGCCTTTTTCTCTCTGATGCCCCCCTTCCAAAGTCCTATAAAAACTCCACGGCCCCCTTGTGCCACAACAACTGTTTTTCTGCATATAAAAGACAGGGCCTGCATTGGGGGTAGCAAGCAGGGCAATTGCCCGGTGCCCCATGTCACAGGGGGTCCCATGTAGCTAAGTTGCTCAAGCTTCAGCTTCAGCCTCGGGTGGCAGGGCACAGGGCCCTGGGCTTCAGTCCCAGGCAGTGGGGCTTCGGTTTTCTGCCCCGTGGCCTAGCAAATCTATCGCTGGCCCTGCTTGGCTGACCCCCTGAAACCTGCTCACAGCCCAGCGGGGGTCCCGGATTCCAGGTTGAAAACCACTGCACTAGATCATGCCCCTTGGATAAGTAACTACTGAGAGCAACATCCTTGCAGACCTCAAATGCTCCCGGGTACTTGGGCACAGCTTCATTTGTTTAAATGTATTTTAGATCCTGAAGGAAACCCCCGACTGAGCCGTGCAGTTTTCATGCAAGTGGTTGGACTAGAACTCCCCCAAACTAGCGCTTCTTTTTTGCTTGTCCTTTAAATAAAAACCTCTTTTTAGATTTAACCCCCACTTCCCATCAATGCAGCATGTTTACATTAGCTGTTTGCTCCAGTGTGATTAATTCCATTCATTTACCCTGGTACAAGTTTCCTCAAAATAGACAAGGCCGCAGCATTATTCATACTGTAATGGGTTCCCCCTCCCCCACTGGCTGGTAGCATGGTTTGAGACCAGGAACGAAAAGGCAAACAAATCATTCGCCTTGAGGGTGGTGCTGCTTGTTGCCAAAATCCACTTGTCAGCCCAGCTGGGATCTTCCCTCTTTCCCATTCAGTTTGTTCACAGCTGCTTGCCATTTCTGGTGCTAAAGCTAACAGCTGCAGCAGCTTTCCTGGATAGCGTCTCCTCCTTTTCTACAGTTCAAAGCTACCTGCATGGTAAATTGGCCAGGTGCAGCGGTGACTCAGGGGAGGAAAGCAAAGCTGAGTTCCAATAGTACCGATCAAGGAACTGGATTACACCCCCAGTGCGATGCACACAGGTTTCCACAGTGTCTTTCACGTAAGCATTCAAGGTCTATCAGTTCCCAGGGGTGCTACTGGAGGGGCATTTCACCCCGTGTGCCTCTAGCCAGGTCTAAAGGAGCTAGAGGCAATGGGAGTTGCACACACAGAACCATATGCTCTGCTGTGAGATTGGGCGCCTCTGTGTTAATACAAGGTGGAGGCACGTGGCTCTGATTCAGTTCCTGGACAGCCTTAGGGTGACCAGACAGCAAATGTGAAAAATCAAGATGGGGGAGGGGGCTAATAGGATCCTATATAAGAAAAAGACCCAAAAATCGGGACTGTCCCTATAAAATTGGGATATCTGGTCACCGTAGACAGCCTACACACTCAGTAGAAGCTCTGGGCTGGAGCAAATGCCTTCAGCTGTCTAAGCAGAGACCCATATGCAGTGCTTATCATTAGAATTCAGCTTTCTAACAGGCGGTAAGGGTAATCAACATGGTGTGGCAAATGGAAAAGGGTAGACCTGTGTAAACACAGGTACATATGTAGACACATTAATAACATATTTTGCCATTCTTTACTGCCTTCCATCCAAGGATCTCCTAGTAGCCATGTGAGGCCGATATCATTATTCTTATTTTACACGTGGGGAAACTGAGGCACAGAGTGGGGACGTGAGCTCCTTGAAGTCTCATAGTGGGCCTGTGGATGACCTGGAAAGGGAACCCAGAACTCCTGACTCCCAGTCCCACACTCTGACCTGAGATTAAATTACACACTGTAGTGTGAATAGGATTACGGTGTAAAAAATGCCCCAAGGAATGCAGGCTCAGGGAATCCTTTGGGTCCTCTCCCACTCCACGGCTCAGGACTGGGGATAGACAGAGCACAAACACCAGCCAATGAAAAAGTGATCTTATCTTCCAGGGGATGTGACCAGAGGTCCCACTCTGCCATGCAGTGGCATTTGTTATAAGAGTGTCTACTTATCCTTCAGTCCAGAGGAGCGAGTGCTCCTGGCAGAAAGCCGCCCCCAGACAGACAAACAGCAGCGCTCTAGCTGGGAATGCCAGGGCTTTCCAGCAGAATGAAAGAGGATGCAGGATGCTAAGCTACCTTACAAGGACTAGGACAAGTTTCGACAGCCATTTATGGGGTCCTTGCTTATACAAGTTTCCCTAAGGCACCTTAGAAGAGAACCCGTGAAACCTGCTAGCTATTGGCCACTCAAACCAACAAAAATAAATCATGTCACATGACCAAAAAACAGCCCTGCAATTGGCTCAGAAGAGAGGCCAAATACTGAATGGGTCATGGAGACAAAAGAAACTGGGAGAGCCTCTCTCCCCAGCCTTGGCTTAAGCACATCTTGTGGGAGGGATAGCTTAGTGGTTTGAGCATTGGCCTGCTAAACCGAGGGTTGTGAGCTCGCTTCCTGAGGGGGCCATTTGGGGCAAAAATCTGTCTGGGGATTGGCTCTGCTTTGAGCAGGGGGTTGGACTAGATACCTCCTGAGGTCCCTTCCAACCCTGATATTTTATGATTCTAAGGAGAAGCTTGCACTGTACTCTGCCTGCCCTGTAGATAACTAGAGATCTCTGGACTGTTAATCCAGCACTAAATTCACTAGGGGGGAAAACAATTAAGAAAAGAAAAACTCTGTGCTTGAAAATGCAAGTTTCTTTGTGCACCTAAGACAGACAGAGCTCTAGGACTTTCAGCTAGTCCTTGGGACACTTTTTATATGGGTGAGCTCTTCAGCCAGCGTGAATTGACGCAGCTCCACTGGTGCCAATGTCCTGGTTTACATCAGCCAAGCACCTGAGCTTACATCATTAAAACCTGGCTCCATGTGAAACGGCACTGAGCAGTCCAGGTAAGCCTGATTCAGACTGTGAACTCTCTGGCACAGGGGCCCAGCACAATGAGAACGCTCGATGCATAAAGAAAAGAAACACAAGGCCCTTAGAGATCTGGGGGAAATGCATCCCTGGTGCAGCTTCAGTGGCCTGACAGTAGGGAACAATTTGACTCCTTGTAGAGCTATTATGGATGGTAATTTGCTCAGACAAACGATGGTGGCAGGTCAAGAAGAAATCTCTATGTGGCTACTAGCTGAGCCATTGGGTCCAGCCTGGAACCAGAGCAGCAAGAGAAGCCCAGGTAGGGCATGGCCAGCCAGCACTGGAGCAATGCAGTCTGTGGTCAATCATATCCTTCATGCTTCTGCAAGGTATGCTGGTTGGGGGTGAGAAGAATAGCAGCAGCAGGGGCCAGCACCAAGGGTACTGCAGCACTCTAGTCTGCTGGTCGTGAGCAGCACAGCTAAGGAGCTCTGCCTTGAGCAAGGAAAGTCATTGCCCTGGTTCATCACGAGGGGAGGAAACAGCTGAGCCTGCCTTGGCGGCAACAATAAACTTCAACCCGGAGGGTTTGGGTTCTGGACAGGACTCCAAGACTCCTAATGAAGACACTTGTACATGCAAAGTGGTGACAGGCCAGGTGTCACTGGGATGTTTGTGGCACAGAGCATCAGGTCTGGAGCAGGCTTCAGAGTAGCAGCCGTGTTAGTTTGTATCCGCAAAAAGAACAGGAGTATTTGTGGCAACTTCCACCTTTTCATGTTGTCTGTGTATATATATATATTCTTACTATATGTTCCATTCTATGCATCTGATGAAGTGGGCTGTAGCCCACGAAAGCTTATGCTCAAATACATTTGTTAGTCTCTAAGGTGCCTCATGTCTGGAGGAGGTACACGCTGGGGAGCAGGTGTCACAGCTCGGGAGGGAGTGGAATTGGGGGGAGATGCCTAGACTAGACAAAGCACTGCAGGTGCAGGTTAAACTAGGGACCAACCTTTCAGTGGCAGAGGACGTCTGCTGACCGAACCGGTCTTTTCCATCTTCCATGTCTGCAATGCTATGAATAATTCCTGCTCAGGGTTGGGAGGAAATGCAAGCAAAGCCTCCAACTGCTCAGCAACAGCAGGTAAGAACTCAGGTCCTCCTATTCCAAAGGAACAGACCCTCCTAATTTGAGCTAAACTAAAGGAGAATCTGCAAGAGCCGTTATCAGTATAAGATCTATGGGATACAGTTTTGATTCTAGCCAGTAGAAGGCAGTTCTCGCTCTCTCTCTAGTTACAATCTCCTATTGTCTTGCTTCTTGTATTAATTTTATCCTTTCAAGTTCAATGCTTTGCTGTCAAGATAAAATTCAACAGGAAACACCTACACCCAGTGCTGAAAAACCAGAATGAATTTTCCAGCCATTCTGTTAACTGAGCAAATAAAACATGAAATGGAAACCACTGCTTACAAGAGTGAGAGCTTTGTGTAGCTAATGCGGAGAGCCACCACCTCATTGCACAGTGCCCATCAAACAGCCGCCTTGTCAAAGGGCTTAGTTATTAGTTAAGCAATGACAATGCGCTCGGTGCTGTACAAGTCACAAAGGTAAAGGGAGATTTACAGCCTCAATGAGACAGAGAAGAAATGAGACCCACAGGAGGGAGTTAACTTAGGCCAAATTGTTTCAAACCTGAGCATTATTATTTGATGTCTAAAGCTAGGCACCATCATAAGCATGTGCCTGACTTTAAGAACGTGAGTAGTTCCCATGACTTCAACTGGACTATTCACAAATTTGAGGTTAGACACACACCTAATTACCCTGCTGAATCTGAGACGGGGTAATCAAGCCATTTGCTTCAGTGCCTAAATATGGCATTAGCGGTCTAGCCTCAGGCAGGTGTAGTAGAATGCTTTGGTCCTGGATTTTAGCATTATGTTTTTCGTGTTGCTTTGCTCTCTAGATCTAACCCTCTTCTTCGCTACTGTGTTTTCCCACCCCAGCACTCAGCAATGTGGGTGAAGCTCCTTTGTGTGAGCTTTGGCACAGCTGAAGTTACAAACGTCCAGTTCTGTCCATCAGAGAAGACAAAGAGAGAAGCCTGATGCAATTTAGCTGGCAGTGTCTCCTGCCGTGGATCAGGGCTCTACTTTGTAGAATCCCAATTATTGCCTTCACTCAGCACAGCCTCTGGGGTGGGGAGCAGCTCACCCAGACATGGGGAGCGAGCAGCTGGGAAGACATTAAGATAATATTTTTCATTACAAAAAACCAAAGTCACTGTAGCTATGTTGGCAGTGACCTTAGATAACTCTACATTAAAAAGCGTTAAAGTAAAGTGACACTCACGTTTCTGACACACTGGAAGCATTTCCAGATCAGTAACCTGCCATCACAGCTCACCCATTAAGGATGCTAAAGGGTTTTTTTTTTCCCCCTGCAGAGCTCAGCTTGCCTGCAAAATGAAGAGGGGTAGAAGCACAGGACTGGAAGCCAGCAACCCCTGAACCTGCTTTCCTATGGGGCTGTGGGCAAGGCACTTAATCTCATCTAGAGCCTGCTCCAGAGCGCACTGAGCTCAATGGGACTGGTCCCGAGTGATTTCAGTGGACTATGTGGAAGGGGACTGTTGCCCCCTTACTAACATTCAGTGGGGGTGTTTTGGTTGCTAGCGCCCAGCACTAAAAGGGGAGGGGTCGATGGGAAATCAAGACCCTGAGACTGACAGTCACCAGGAACAATGGGGAGAGGCCAATGCTCCAGGCCAGGCTGATTGACAGGGCGGGCAGGCTAATCAGGGAGTCAGGAGGCCGGGGGGGGGGGTCCCATCCCATCCTCCCTGTGAGCTGGAATTGCCTGGGTCAGACAGAGTGGGGCCGAGGTAAGGCGAGAGCAGGGGCCCAAGGTGAACTGCAGCCACAGAGCCAGAGACAGAGCCTGTGCTGGGAGCAGGGCTGGGCCAGCCAGAGACACGGCCCAGGGAGAGCAGACCCTGTGCTGGGAGCAGGGCTGAGCCAGCCAGAGACACGGCCCAGGGAGAGCAGAGCCTGTGCTGGGAGCAGGGCTGCAGCCACAGAGCCAGGTGTGGTGAGCAACTGGGGCCAGCCAAGGGGGGACCCTAGGCAAAGGGCCCCGCGTAGAAAGACACCCCCAGCCAAGGGTCCTTGCAGGCCAGACTGGGAGGGGGCTGGTGCTGGGAAGAAGGGTCCCACCACCCAAAGCCCGGAGGTGTGTGGCCACCACCATTGCAAGTGTCCAACCCGCAGCATCCCTGCAGCACAGCCAGGGCTTGAGAAGGAGACCTGGGACCTACAAGTAGGGTGACCAGATGAGATGAAGAAAATATCGGGACACATGGTGGGGGGGGGGTCCGCTGGCGGAGCAACCAAAAAAAAAAAGCCGAATGCTGCCAGCGGAGGGGGAAAAAAAAAACCAGTGCTGCCGGCCGAGTGAAATACCGGGACAACCACCCAAATATCGGGATGGTCCCGATTTTATCGGGACGTCTGGTCACCCTGCCTACAAGGAACAGACTGTGAAGTGCCCTGATGTCCAGAGATACTGTTTGTAATGTTCCCTGCCACAGAGCAGGGTGATGTGTTTTCCTTTAACGTTTCCCATTTTTCCTTATACTTTTCTTTAAATTAATTGTTAAGTAAACAACTTGTATTTGCTTTAAATTATCTGGAATAATTAGTGAGTCAAGGTGGTGCCCAGTGCAGAGAGAGCACCCCGGCGTGGGGACACCCTAGCCCCTGTCCTAGGTGACCACAGCAGGGTTGGGGGTCGAGCCCCCCAGGAACCCTGGGCCCAGCCTTGCTGGGGTTACGAGGACTCTGCCAGACAGGAGAGTGGAAGGGGAGCCCTCAAGGGCAGGGAGACCTCTGGGTAAAGGAAGTGGGCGCGAGGACTCAGATCCTTTCGCTAGCCCACTTCACTGGGGTAGCGCAGAAGCCAGGAAAGTTCCCCACAATAGCGGGACCATTCTCCCGCTTACATGTGGATAGAGCCTACATTTAGAAAAATGGTTCTTAACTGGCATCACCAACAGCTCCTTAGATTATTGGAAGGGGGAAAACATTAAAAATCCAGTTTACTTTACACTTTTTATGCTGTTTGTTTGTTGCTGGGTTTGTTCATATGCTTTGTTTTATTCAGAACTATTTATTGAATCTAGAAGGGCAGAACCGTCAGTGTCACTTTGTAGTGAGTTCCACTTTCTAGTTCTTATGTATTGGTAAAAGTCTGCTGGTGTTTGACACTGCACAAGTGAATCAATAATAATGCTTATTTATTATTATTATTATTATTATTATTATTTCCTTATTTCCTCCTCTGTTCTTCCCTGCACATCCTTTTAAACTGAGCCTTATTTATGCCCTGATCCTGCGATTGCATTCAAGTGAGTGCACCCCTGTTTCGGGCTCTGCACGTGCGATTCTGATTGCAGGATTGGAGCCTTAGGCCACAAACTTGTAAACACTGAATTTTCAGCACGGGAGTAATTCTCTTGCCTTCAATGGGATCACTCGGGTGCACAAGTGTTTGCAGCCATAGACTGAAAGCTCTCTGAGCAGGGCCTGGTTCATTTTGTGTGCTCCACAGCTCCGATATATTGTTGCTGCTGAACAAATATTACTACTACTGCTGTCTAACTCAGGTACTTATCTGACCTGCTATTACCTTCGTATCTGAGTACCTCACAATCTTCAGTGTATTTGTCCTCACAACCCCCATGTGGGGCAGGGTCATGCTATTATCCCCATTGCACACATAGGAAACTGAGGCATGGAGACCCAGCTCCTCAAAAGGCATTGATTTCAATAGGAGTTAAGTGCTATATACCTTGGCAGCTCCCACCCCAGAGTGACTCATCCCAGGGCAGAAGAAGGAGAGTAGAGAATTGAACCTGGTTCTCCAGGCTTGTTCACTAACCACTGCACCAGCCTTCCTCTCGATGCTGCAAGGATCTAATTCTAAATGAGCTATTCATGTACTACTTTCTCCTCAACACTTCATGAAAGGATTTATTAGGGTCTGTGACACTGTTTTTCTTTTTAACAAAATCTGCGTGCCGGTCCTAATCTATTTGGCAGCGTCCCTTTAAAAAGCACAGCGAATTCCTGAGCAAAACACATTTAAAAACTGAAACCGAATGTTCCACGAGAGCCCCACATTAAAGCTCTTACTCTGGGAAAGAACAAAACTCGTTGCGTCTCATTGTTCTTGGCAGAGCTCGCTCCTTTAACTAACGTAGAACAATGACAGCGGAGAAAGGCAGCTACGCTTCTTTGCCCTAAAATGCTTCCCTTTGTGTTTTGTCTTCTAAAGAACAATATGAGGCTGGTATCACCTCTCAGGGTTGATCGCGGGTGAAGACTGGAACCTGCTTTGAATCCAAATGTGCCATGCGCACACATCTGACGTCTCGTTATATGGGAGTGCATTACTTTATAGAAAGCCTAAAATGTGTGGTAAAAGAAAACTAAGATTTTTAGAAATCTTACAAAAAAACAGCTCCTTTGGCTCTTTTGTCTGGGGTGCCCAAAGTGCTTTGCAATAGTTAACGCAGCCTCCCAATGCCACTTGGAGGTAGGTACGTGTTGTCACCACTGGTTTACTGAAAAACACAGTGACTCAGTGGCAGAATAGAACCCTGGAGGCCTGGCCACACACCCAGGAGGTCATTTTCAGCCCTTCCTCACTCTTCTTGAGCTGTACTGGGACTTTGCCCGCCAAATGCTTGGCTTTAGCTTTCAGCAGCCCCTACATCCTTTTCCTGATGTCTGTTCCTTCATTAGTCTGAGCAAGAGTCAAATCCCACGTCTTCATTAGGAAAACAGCAAATGTTTTAAAATGTGCTAGCTAACGTGATCTTGGGGAATACTTTGCCCCTGGGATTGACAAGACATGTCATGATCCAAATGAGCTGGTTATGGTCATCGAAATCTAGGAATCAACCTACAGCTGACCATGATCAGCTAATGGGTCTTTAAAAATGACTTATTACTAGGTGCAAAGTCCTGCTTAAAATCATATTGGTTCAAACAGGTTAGCTCACATGTTTTAAGACATGATCTATTTTCAGAGTCGAGACATGAGACTGGCCATACTGGGTCAGACCAATGGTCCACCAAGCTCAGCATCCTGTGTCTGACAGTGACCAGTGCCAGATGCTTTTGTCCGTTTTAGGTTTAGGGACACCCAGAGCATGGGATTGCATCCTGTCCTCCATGAACTTCTCTCATTCCTTTTTGAACCCAGTTATACTTTTAGCTTTCACCACATCCCCAGGCAATGAGTTCTACACGTTGACTGTGTGTTCTGTGAAGAAGTGCTTCCTTATGTTTTAAACCTGCTGCCTATTAGTTTCATTGGGTACCCCTATTTCTTGTGTTCTGTGAAAGGGTAAATAACATTTCCCTATTCACTTTCTCTGCGCCATTCATGATTTTATAGACTTCTATCATATCCTCCTCTTAGTCGTTTCTTTTCTAAGCTGAAGTCTTTTCAATTTCTCATCTTAAGGAAGCTGTTCCATACCCTAATCGATTTTTTTTGCCCTTTCCTGCACCTTTTCCAATTCTAATATATCTTTTTTTGAGATGGGGCAGCCAGAATTGCATGCCGTATTCAAGATGTGGGCATACCATGGATTTCTATAGTGGCATTCTGATATTTTCTGTTTTATTATCTATCCCTTTCCTAATGGTTCCTAACATTCTGTTCGCTTTTTTTGACTGCCACTGCACATTGAGGAGATGTTTTCTGAGAACTATCCACAAAGTCTCCAAGATATCTTTCTTGAGTGGAAACAGCTAATTTACACCCCACCATTTTGTATATACAGTTGGGATTATGTTTTCCAATATGCATTACTGTGCACTTATCGATACTGAATTTCATCTGCCATTTTGTTGCCCAGTCACCCAGTTTTTTGAGATCCCTCTCTAACTCTTCACAGTCAGGTTTGGACTTAGCTATCTTGAATAATGTTGTATTGTGTGCAAATTTTGTGACCTTAGTGTTTACCACTGTTTCCAGATCATTTATGAATATGTTGAACAGCACAGGTCCCTGTACAGATCCTTGGGGGGCTCTACGATTTACCACTTTCCACTGTGAGAAGAGACTTATTCCTACCCTTTGTTTTCTGTCTTTTAACCAGTTACTGATTCATGAGAGGATCTTCTCTCTTATCCCATGACTCCTTACTTTGCTTAAGAGCCTTTGATGAGGAACTTTGTCAAAGGCTTTCTGGAAGTCCACACTGAATCTGGTGAATCACACTTGGCCACCTGGTTGTTGACCCCCTCAAAGAATTGTAATAGATTTGTGAGGCATGATTTTTCTTTACAGAAGCCATGTTAACTCTTCCCCAACATATTGTTGTCATCTATGTGTCTGGTAATTCTGTTCTTTACTGCAATTTCAACTAGTTTGTCTGGTACTGAAGTTAGGCTTACCAGCCTGGCCTCTAATTGCCAAAATCGCATCTGGAGCCCTTTTAAAAAAATAGGCATTACATTAGCTACCCTCCAGTCATCTGGTACAGAGGCTGATTTAAGAAACAGGTTACATACCACAGTTAGTAGTTCCACAATTTTATATGTGAGTTCTTTCAGAACTCATGGGAGAGCTCATACCATCTGGTCCTGGTGACGATCAATTTGTTCCAAAACGTCCCCTACTGATGCCTCAATCAGGAACAATACCTCAGATTTGTCACCTAAAAAGAATGGCTCAGGTGTGGGAATCTCTCTCACATCCCCTGCAGTGACAAGAAATGCAAAAAATTCATTTTGCTTCTCTGCAGTGGCCTAGTCTTCCTGAAATGCTCCATTAGCACCTTGATCACCCAGTGGTCACAGTCACTGTTTGACAGGCTTCTTGCTTCTGATGTACTTACAAAAACCATTTTTTTGTTAGTTTTTCTGTCCCTAACTCATTGTTCTTCAATTTTTTTCTTGAGCTGCCTTATAGTTTTACACTTGACTTGCTAGAGTTTATGCTCCTTTTTATTATCTTCACTAGGATTTGAGTTCCAGTTTTCAAACAATGCCTTTTTGCCTCTAACTACAGTACTTGTTTTACTCTGCTGTGTAGCCATGGTGGCATTTTTTGGGGTCCTCTTGTATTTTTTTATTGAGGGTATATATTTAGTTTGAGCATCTATTAAGGCAGCGTTTCTCAAACTGGGGTCGCCGCTTGTGTAGGGAAAGGCCCAGGAGGGCCAGGCCAGTTTGTTTACCTGCCCCATCCGCAGGTCTGGCCGATCGCGGCTCCCATTGGTCGCGGTTTGCTGCTCTAGGCCAATGGGAGCTGCTGGAAGCCGAGGGACTTACTGGCCGCCACTTCCAGCTGCCCCCATTGGCCTGCAGCGGCGAACCGCGGCCAGTGGGAGCCGCGATCGGCCAGACCTGCGGACGGGGCAGGTAAATAAACCGACCCGGCCTGCCAGGGGCTTTTCCTACACAAGCGGCGACCCCAGTTTAAGAAACACTGTATTAAGGCATTTTTAAATAGTCTCCTTGCAGTTTGCAGGCATTTCACCCTGGTGACTGTGCCTTTTAATTTCTGTTTAACTAGCTTGCTCATTTTTGTGTAGTTCCCCTTTTTGAAGTTAAATGCTACTGTAATGGATTTCTTTAGCACTTTTCCCCCTACAAAAATATTAATGTAATTACATTAATGGTAGCTATTGCCAAATGGATCAGCTATATTCACCTCCTAAACCATATACTGCGTGACACTTAGGAATAAAGAATTGCCACTCCCTTGGGTTCCAAGACAAGCTGCTCCCTGATGCAGTCATTTGATGTGTCTGGAAATGTCATCTCTGCCTCCCTTCCTGAGATGACATATACCCAGTCAACGTGAGCATAGCTGAAATCCCCCATTATTATTGTGTTTTCTGCCTGTGCAACCTCTCTAATCTCCCTGAACATTTCACAGTCACTGTCACAATCCTGGTCAGGTGGCCATAGTATTTTCTTACTATACTTTTATTGTTCCAGCATAGAATTTCTATCCACAGAGATTCTATGGCACAGTTTGTTTCATTGAAGATTTTTACTTTATTTGACTCTATGCTTTCTTTCACATATAATGCCACTCCTATTTCTACTCTGGTATTACTGTGCCCCATTGATTATCCTCATTCCACCAGGTATCTGCAATGCCTATTATATCAATATCCTCATTTAATGTCAGGCACTGTAATTCACCCATCTTCGGCCTTGGCTACACTTGCAAATTTGCAGTGCTTCAGCAGGGTGTGAAAACACACCCTCTCCAGCTCTGCAAATTGCGGCGCTGCAAAGCGCCAGTGTGGTCAAAGCCCCAGCGCTGGGACTGCGGCTCCCAGCGCTGTCCGTTATTCCCCACAGGGAGGTGGAGTACGGACAGCGCTGGGAGAGCTCTCTCCCAGCGCTGGCGCTTTGACTACACTTAGCGCTTCAAAGCGCTGCCGCGGCAGCGCTTTGAAGTGCAAGTGTAGCCAAAGCCTTAGTATTTAGACTTCTAGCAGCTGTATAGAAGCACTTGTACATCTTGTCAATATTCAGTTGCTTGCATTGATGTGTTCTATTCAAATGGGTCTTTTATGTTTGACTGTTCCACACTAGCTCCTGCCTGTACTTTACCAACTTTTTTCCTATCCTTTTTCCTAGCATGTAAAGTTCCCCCGTTAATAAGGTCATCCCTGAGGCATGTCTCCACCCAAACCACGTGCTCCGCCACACCTATCAGTTTCAAAACCCAGCCCTTAGTTTAAAAAACTCTCTACAACCTTTTTAAGGCTACATGCCACTGAAGTGTGTGAAAGGTTAGATAAGGGTTTCCAAAGGGCTGATACCAATCCAATGCTTATCCATAAGAACATAAGAAAATAAGAACAACTACACTGGGTCAGACCAAAGGTTCATCTAGCCCAGTATTCCATCTTCCAACAGTGGCCAATTTCAGACACCTCAGAGGGAATGAATCAAGTGATCCATCCCCTGTTGCCCACTCCCCACTTCTGGCAAACAGAGCCTAGGGACACAATCCCTGCCCATCCTGGCTAGTAGCCCTTGATGGACCTATCCTCCATGAATTTATCTAGTTCTTTTTTGAACCCTGCTTATAATCTTGGCCTTCACAACATCCTCTGGCAAGGAGTTCCACAGGTTGACTGTGCATTGTGTGAAGAAATACTTCCCTTTGTTTGTTTTAAACCTGCTGCCTGTTAATTTCATTTGGTGACCCCTAGTTCTTGTGTTATCCAACCCAAACCACCAGGTATGAGCAGTCACAAAGTTCTGCACCCACACTTTGCAGTTGGCCCTATTTCTAATGGACAGAATCAAATCCCCCTGGGTCCAAATGTCCCTGAGCTATGGGAAAGGTCTGATGTGAATTTTGTGGTCTAGCTCCACTTCTCCTGGAAATCTAATCAGTCCAGGTTTTCTTCGGAGCACAGGCTCTCACAGATTTCTGGTACTTTTTGATTTTGGCCATGTTAGAAACAAAAAGGAAACAGCCTCTTCCATTATTAGGTACGTCCACTTCTAGGCTGATACAAAACCAGAAAGTGCATAAGCAAAGGGGCGGAGTGTGTGTGTGACATTTTAAAGAAAAGTAAAGTATACAGTAACCAAGCTTTGTAAAGCCTCAAAAAACGTTAAAAGGATAGAGGTCTGGTTCTAGTTTGGATGTTGTTTCAGGGTGGCGCTTATTTTATCCAAACCAGTTTGGCTCTCCCTAGCTGGCCCCAGGATAAGAGCATGTAAAACACCCTGCCCTACCCATCTGGGTGAGTGGAAACGAGGCACTTCAAACGTACACTCTAGAAAACCTGTTGCAGGGGAGCAGTTCTCAAAACATGGTCCATGGAACACCTCCAGGTAGTCCATGGAGCAGCTTCCATCATAAAGGTCAGA
Source organism: Mauremys mutica (assembly GCF_020497125.1). Taxonomy (NCBI): domain Eukaryota; kingdom Metazoa; phylum Chordata; order Testudines; family Geoemydidae; genus Mauremys; species Mauremys mutica. Next base: position 4,636,875 of record NC_059081.1, on the reverse strand, counting down.
GTACCCTAAGCTGCAATTTCCATGGTCCTGCTGCAGTGATTGGGCTAATCATCAGAAGTGTTGCTATAGTAACTGCTGAGAAGAGCAACCATTCCAGCCTCTCTTCCCAGCCACCAGTCACCTGCTCAGCACCTCCCTGCTGAGAGGTTCAGAAGGACTGTGTCACCTGAACTTGCCATTGGGCGACAGCCCTAGCATGGGAGAAGCTAGGGGGAAGGGGAATAAGAGAAATTGAGAGGAGAGAGGGAAAGAGAAAACCAGCTGGGAACTAGTATTGGGGTGTGGGGAGTCAGCTGGTGATACTGGGATGGGAGGGACAGAATGGAGCAATGAGGGGAAACGTGGTATCAGGCCTACGAGCTGCATATGGGTCACAATATGAAAACAGGGTTCAGAATAGCAGCCGTGTTAGTCTGTATCTGTAAAAAGAACAGGAGTACTTGTGGCACCTTAGAGACTAACAAATTTATTTGAGCATAAGCTTTCGTGGGCTACAGCCCACTTCATCGGATGCATAGAATGGAACATATAAGAAGAGTATGTGTGTATATATATATATACATACAGAGCAGATGCCATACCAGCTCTAAGAGGCTAATTAATTAGTTAATGGTATCTAATTTGCAAATATGAAAACGTTTAAGACCCATTGAAATGGGAACAATTCTGCACTAGTGAGGGTGGTGGCCCCTAAGTGACCGAACCAGTCATTTCCATCTCTGATTTCTAGGACTCTATTTTAATTTGATCTTAGAGAGCAACAGATGCAGAAAGGAAGCACTGAGCAGCCCACACATTTGCCTTTTGGCCTGCACAGGAAAGTTAGTCATGAATAGCGTCCTGTGCACTAGTTAAGCACCGTGTGCCACTCGGGGAAATGTATGCAACTGGCCCCTGGCTTTGTTGCTCTCATTACAGAAGGCTTTCACGCTGGGAGAGCTTAGGCACTTAAAGGTCAATAAGACTGAAGTTGGGACACCGCAGAGCAGGCTGCATATGTCAGGTGGGAACATAAAGGACTCCTTCAGTCACTCGCATCTGCATCTGAACTCAGTCAAGATGTGGGGGTATATGAATGTGTTTGTCCAGAGTTCCAGCTTTGATGTGCTTTCGGAAACCTGTCGGCATGGCTCTGAGGAGTGCGAAGGAGACAAAAACCCTCAAAAAAGAGAGAAGACAAGACGTTCTGCGGAGTCCTTGGCATGTGTATCAGTCCCACACTGGGGGTGGATGGGGGGCAAACTTTTAAGGTGTGGGGAGAAGAACCGGCAGCAACTCCAAACTGGGCAGAGGCCAACCTATCCAACTTCACAGACCGGCCTGAACTGGGCCCTTTGAGTCCTTCTCTCATTTCAACTGCATTGAAGGGACCTGCACAGCGGGGGTTGTTATGGACCTGTACTCTGCACATGATGAATGAGCCTGCCCTGCGTGGAGAGCTTTCGAACTCATGTCAGAGCGGAGGCTTGGATGGGCAGCAGGAGAAAGAAAACCCACTCAACTGATGTGTCGATTTGACCATTCAGGGCTTCAAACACTCCAGCCTAACCAGGCCCTGATTCCCCCAAGGAAAGGTACCCATGTCGTAATGACCAAAACTTTTGGGGTCAGATCTGTTGCAGCTGTCACTGGAAACTGCATCCCTAGGTCAGCCTGGACCACTGACGCTGCCTTCCCTCAGGGTTCCCACAGCAACAAGGAACGTTGTAACCGCTTCTCTGCTGCAGTACCCACTGTAGGCTTCCCCCCCACACCGCCCCCCGGGCTCTCTGCCAGGCAGCTCTTGGTGAATTTCTCTCTTTAGCCGCTAGGTGAGACACCTCTGAAACTTGATCACCCATAAGAGGCTCACACTGCCAGCACAGCAAACACCTTGCTTTGGTTTCCCAACAGATCTGCATTGGAGCAGGGCGAGGGGACATTGCATCACTCAGGCTGCATACCCTGCCAGCTCTGCTGTTGCTTTGGAAAGAAAAAAATGCATGTTGAGATTGAATTGGGCTGAGTTGATCGATGAAGATTTCAGCCTTGTCTGTTTCTTCCCTCCTAAAGTGAGTGACAGAGACTTCCTCCTGGGTGGCGGGGGTGGGGGGGAGGCAACTAGAGACCCAAGTTCTTGGAATGTGTTGGAAACAATTTTTTATTTCAGAAGATGGAGAAAGCTACTAGAGGAGAGGCTGTTCTAGATTTGATTTTGACAAATAGGGAGGAACTGGTTGAGAATTTGAAAGTGGAAGGCAGCTTGGGTGAAAGTGATCACGAAATGATAGAGTTCATGATTCTAAGGAATGATAGGAGGGAGAACAGCAAAATAAAGACAATGGATTTCAAGAAGGCAGACTTCAGCGAACTCAGGGAGTTGGTAGGTAAGGTCCCGTGGGAAGCAAGTCTAAGGGGAAAAATAACAGAAGACAGTTGGCAGTTTTTCAAAGAGACATTATTAAGGGCACAAGAGCAAACCATTCCACTGCATAGGAAAGTATGGCAAGAGACCCCCCTGGCTTAATGATCTAAAAATCAAAAAGGAGTCCTACAAAAAGTGGAAACTAGCTCAAATTACAAAGGCTGAATATAAACAAATAATGCAAATATGTAGGGACAAAATTAGAAAGGCCAAGGAACAAAATGAGATCAAACTAGTTAGAGACATAAAGTGTAACAAAAAAACATTCTACAAATACATTAGAAGCAAGAGGAAGACCAAGGACAGAGTAGGCCCATTACTCAATGAGGGGAGAAAGATAATAACAGAAAATGTGGAAATGGCAGAGGTGCTTAATGACTTTCTTGTTTCGGTTTTCACCAAGAAGATTGGTGGTGATTGGACGTTTAATGTAGTGAACGCCAGTGAAAATGAGGTAGGATCAGAAGAGGCTAAAATAGGGAAAGAACAAGTTAAAAATTACTTGGACAAACTAGATGTCCTCCAGTCACCAGGGCCTGATGAAATGCATCCTAGAATACTCAAGGAGCTGACTGAGGAGATATCTGAGCCACTAGCGATTATTTTTGAAAAATCCTGGAAGATGGGAGAGATTCCAGGTGACTGGAAAAGGGCAAATCTAGTGCCCATCTATAAAGAGGGAAATAAGCACAACCTGAGAAATTACAGACCAGTCAGCTTAACTTCTGTACCCAGAAAGATAATGGAACAAATAATTAAGCAATCAATTTGCAAACATCTAGAATATAATAAGGTGATTAGTAACAGTCAGCATGAATTTATCAAAAACAAATCGTGTCAAACCAACCTGATAGGTTTCTTTGACAGGTTAACAAGCCTTGTGGATAAGGTGGAAGTGGAAGACGTGGTATATGTTGACTTTAGTAAAGCTTTTGATACTGTCTCACATGACCTTCTCATAAACAAACTAGGGAAATGCAACCTAGATGTAGCTACTATAAGGTGTGTGCATAATTGGTTGGAAAACTGTTCCCAGAGAGTAGTTATTAGTGGTTCACAGATGGGATTAATTAGGAGTAATGGGATTAAGTTAATTAAGCAAAGGAAAATCTAGGATGAACATCAGGAAAAATGTCCTGACACTGAGACTTAATAGAGTGTGGAATAATATCCCAAGGGTTTAGTGGAAGACTTATCACTTGTGACATTTGAAACCAGTCTAGACAAAGCAATGAGGCTGTGTGAAACAATCCTGTACCAGCCAGAGGAGTACAGACCAGAGATGTAATAACAGGTCTCTTACCCTTGAAAATCTATGATTCTGCTGCGTAAAGGATACGTTCAGCCAGCAGAGAGATTTGAGAAAACCCAATAATGTAAATTCCTTAAGTACCAGCCAAGCCTCTGAATAAGATAAATCTTTTAGTCACTTTGCTGGTGAGGTCCCTTCTAATCTTATCCTTCCTAAGCTATGCTGCCGAGAGAGTGAAACACTTTTTGCATAAGTGGGTTTGTTGCTCCGAGCCATTGCTCACACCGCCCACACAGCCCCCCAGGATTAGAGAAGTCCCTTGGATTAAGCCTGTTACTATTTCGAGTCCAGAGTGAACCAGCTAAGCAAGGGCTCCGGGGAATTTTCAAGTATGGGCTTCAGACAGCTAGCAATGGTAAGCACAGCAGCACCCTCTCTTTGAACTTCAAACTCGAATTCTATGTGAGGATTTCCAAGTGCTTTCCAAAGAGTAATGAATTAACAACAATAAATTAATAACTCTCCTATGAGGTGAGGAGGGAGAGGTTACTCACCGGATGCAGCCCCTGAAGTTCTTCAAGCTGTTCCCCCAACGGGTGCTCCTTCTCCAATCAAAGGTTCCTGGGGTGCATGTGCACCTGAAGTGACTGAACTGAAGTGGAGTCCCCACAGAACCTTTGTTTTTAGAAGAGAAACAGGCAGAGAAGCGAAGGCCAACATTTTTCAACGCACCACTCAACCGGGTGTCCAATTGAGATGCCTTGGCTCTAGCTTCTAGAGCAGTGCTCCCCAACCTTTTCGTCTGTCGGCGCCAGACAAAGGACCGTGGCGGCGGTCAAGCATCCGCCGAAATGCCGCCGAATTTCTGCGGCATTTCCGCGGCGACACCTCTCGATGACGTCGCTTGTCGGCGGCAAGCGGCGTCATCGAGAGGCGTCACCGCCAAAATGCCGCTGAAATTCGGTGGCATTTTGGCGGCTGCTCGACCGCCGGCCAGGACACGGGCGCATTTAGATGCCCCCGTGGGCGCCATGGCGCCTGTGGGCACCACGTTGGGGACCCCTGTTCTAGAGGCACTGAAAAACCCAGCTCATCCATGAAAGTCAAGGGGTGAAGAGCATGCCCAGTGCCAGGAAAACAGGCCCAAAGCGTCTCAAGTTGGGCACTCAAAACTGAGGCACCCAAACCTCAATGGTCACGTTGACTGTTAGCCACCTGTCCAAGCTTACACAGTGAGTGAGTCGGAGGCAGTGATAGAAGGCAGGTCTCCTGACCTCCATCCACACAATCAGCTGTTACGGCATTCTTGCCTGTTGCATAAGATTATCAGTGCTGATTCCCTCCTGCCTTGCATCTTGTATGGTCATTTACACCAGAACAAGGGGAATGTAAAACACTACTGGATCAGAATGGTAGCATTTTGCAATCACTCTGCAGTCACTTTGTGCACATGTGATGGTCAATGCACTTTATCTTGTCCCTGCAATTCTTGAGTTCTCATACATGCACACATATACTCTCTGCAGAGTCAGGGATCATATATCAAGAACAGGAGTACTTGTGGCACCTTAGAGACTAACAAATTTATTTGAGTCTAACAAAAGGAATCTTATATATTAATGTGATGCACTATAAACACTCCACAAATGCTTAAACCCCCCAACAGGGATTAGTTCTAACACCTTTGACAGATACACAGATTTTTAAAAATTGGTTGAAAAATACCTGCCGCTCCTTCACTCTCTCCATAACCAGGAATTATCTCTCCATAAGTGTGAATGGCCTTTCCGTGGAAGTTGCTGCCCTCTGGAGAATTCTCAACAGGAATTCTAGTCTGATGCTGCAGACAGCAGGGGTGAATTCCCTGAAGTCTACAGGAGTGTTGCCATTGATTTCACCTTTTGACTGGGAAAACACAACCCAGGATTTAAAAGAAGGTGAAAGCAAGCGATTGTTGAAGTTGGTGCAGAATGTATCGGCTGTTTTGGTTAGTGCTAATAGTACTTTGAAATTTCAGTTAATTAAAACGGAATATATCTTACAGAAATTTGGAAAATCTCCTTTTTCATATATTCTGATTCTGAGCCGCAGACCCGCATCCATACTTTGCATCCCTTGGTTGTCAAGATCATAGTTTCCTATTTGACTGTAAATTATTCTTTTTAATTATATTTACGATACTTTATTATTATTGCTTTTTACAGACTCATTTTTCTCTCTGTAATTTGACATTGTCAGCTTGGCTCTAGCTTAACCCCATGGACTTCAAGGATGAATCCGGCTAATGGTTAGAATTTCTTTCCTAGCACACGGCGGTTCTCCATAAACAGGCTCATTCTTCCTGACCAGTCCTCCATAGCTGTGCTGCTGAGTGGTTATCTTGCAGGTTCATGATAGGGCCAACAACAAAGGGCACTTTGCCAGTTCAAGAGGATAAGGAACTGCTGGACAGGAAAAGAACTTGGCCAAATAAAGCCAGCTCAACTCCCTAACCTCACTTCATTGTTCTATGCTTCAAATCCCACCTGTCTCGCTCTATAAAAATGTCAAGCTGTCTCTTAAGCTCATTAATACTGTACTAGCTGCTTCAATGTGGCCTTACTTTGCAACTTCATCCTTCTGTTTGCTACTCTTTAATGCTCTGCCAGCATACCCAGTTTACTCATAATACTAATACTTGGCGTTTATATACTGCCTTGTCATCTGAGGTTCTCAAAGTATTTTACAAACAAGCAATGAAGCTTCACATTCTGGGACCCTTCCCCTTCACGGGGCTCAGTGCCCAGGCTCCAGCACGAACCTGACCATCTAACTGGCAGTTTTATAGCTCCCCAAGTCAGCTGACCAGGGCCAGCTGTGGGTGTTTGATTGCAGTGCAAAAGTAGCCCAGGCGTCCAGGTTGCCAATCATCCTGCTCTATCCCCTTGACCTGGGAGCAAAACCCAGGTGTCCTGACTCCAATTCCCCTGCTGTAACTAATAAGGAACACACAGAACCATACACAGAATGCAAGAGTCCCGACTCTAAAGGTATGTCTACACAACAAAGAAAAACCCATGGCTTTCCCCGGCCAGCCACAGGTTTTTCTTTGCTGTGTAGACATATGCCTACACTGCGAAAAAGGTGTGTTCTTAACTCAAGTTAGCTAACCCTCATTAGCTGACTCAGGTTAACGTAGCAGTGAAGACACAGCCACTTGGCTTTTAACTAGGGTTAGCAGCTAGAGAAATATAAACTCCAGTTAGCAAAGGTGAGATGTGAAGAATTTCTCAGGCATCGAGGAATTGTCTTATGAGGAAAGACCGAAAGACCTACATTTGGGTGGGAGATATAACTTTACGAATGCCCAGAGAATGCAAATGCTCCGAAGAAAGATGAATTATTTGGATGGATGGGGGAGTAACCAAGAGTCACGGGAGAGAATTAGGAACAGGAGTGTTCAAGATGAGTGTAACTGAAAATCTTCCTGAGGGTGAGCTCTGTTAGACAGTGCTACTGCCTCCAAAGGGAACAACTCTGATGCCCCGTCATGTGCTTCAAAGAACAGTCCTGTATCAATCAGGGAGGTGGTCGAGGCCTTTTCCATCTTTAATTTGCCACATCATCTGTGCCACCGGAGAACTCTGAGACTATCAGCTGGCCAATGTCATCGACACTGCAGGAGCCCCTCCCCCAGACCAAGTTGTGGCGGGACAGAGCCCACAAGCCAATGTCCTGGCAGCTGCAGTAGCTATTGTCATTCACCCTGGGATGCTTCTGATCCACTTAAATATACCCACAAGCTCAGCTGCACACACAAGCACACAACTCCTCACCTTAGCAAATAATCTCTGGAGTGGAACTGTACTGCATGCTTGGTGGAAAGCCATGAGCCTGTATCTTCCACTGCATTCCTCTAAGTTTACCGTGACAATAATATCTTTTGAAGAGCTCCAGCAGTCTAGTTCCCTTTGCCACTTACCAACCCAGGCTGGCTACCTCCAATCAACGTTCTTTCGCTCATTAAATCTCGCTGAATTGTTTCTGATACTCTCCCCACAATTTGTGCTAAAGCTGTTTATGCTGGTCTATAATTGCTTCCCCATCACATGGCTCTTCCGCTTTGGGCTTGCTGGAACGATCGCGTGCCACGTGCAGCTTGGTAGGCTGCAGGAATCTCAGCTGTCATCAGCCAAGCTCCTAAAGATGCCAATTAGCTCTAACGTCTAGCCTTTTCCCGTTAACCTCTTCAATGCCCGAATGCCCCTGCCAATGCTGTTTGAAAGACAAGCATCCCCGGCCAGGTTGGATGCAATTGGCACATTGATTATCATTGTGTGTGGGAACACGAGCCGCAGTGACTGTTCTGGATACTGCTCCATAGCTGTCCCCACTCATCCTTTATTTTCCGAACTCATCGCTGTCAGAAACATTCACCTGCTGGGCTGAATTTTTCCAAGCTTGATCTTTGCAAAAAGGCTTCAGCCATTTTTGAATAGGAGAGTGGGGACGGGGGAGAGGGGACCTTTTCCCATTATTAAAAACAACGTAACAGTTTTGGAACAACTCTCCAGCCAAACTAACTGGGAGGTAAAAAAGCTGAAATTTGCAGCAGGGAAACAGCCCTCCCTGAGGAGAAGGGCTGTGAATCTTTAAATCATGCTTTGAGGATGTCAGTAACTCAGCCAGAGGCTAAGGGTCTATTCCAGGAGGGAGTCGGGGTGGTTCTGTGGCCTGTGATGTGCGGAAGGTCAGACTGGATGATCATGATGGTCCCTGCTGGCCGTAAAATCTATGAGTCTGGGAGCATGCTAGTGATCAGTGGGTTTGATTTAATGGAATTGCAACATTTTTAAAATCATAAGCTGCTCACAGATTTTTTTCTTCAACCCATGCAAACCTCCAAGGGCCTTAGTACCGCTTCTGTGAACCACTGGCCATACACAGGAGAGGCCAGAGAGGAGATCTGTTCCTGCAGACTTTAGGAAGCCAGCTAGAAGGGAAGAAGAGAAGCTAGCCTCTTGCATATTTTCAGAGACCTGTGGAAGTGGCAGAATATAATCCTGGGGAGAATGGCAGAATGGCAATGAGGAAGCGCTTATGGGGGCCTGCAAATTGGCTCCAGTTGTTAAACTGGGCTGGCTTGTGGCAAACCAGCAAACCACTGCTATTATTTGCAGGCTTCATCTTGTGCTATGAAATCTAAGATTTCATTTACCAGAAATTCTGTTCCTAGCCCTCATGGCTGTGAAGAAAAATCTTCAAACCATGGACTGATGCAGTGATGTCAGCCCAAGTCTCCAGGCAATGTGAAATGAGAGCTATCCCGTTTATGTCAATCGGGTGTCAATTCTGAAGCCTAGTGATGACCATTTAAATCCCAACTTGGTTAACCGTTCCATAGTATACGAATTTTAAGATATTCTTATGGCACAACTGGGTGGGGCTTGGATTGTGGGTAGAGTCTGAGACGGTACCAGAGCCACTCCCTCTTTTTTTTTTTTTTTTTTTACTAATCTGACACCTGGCCAAGAGAAGCTTGGGCGAGCCAGTGCAAATGGCTCTGGGTTTGCATGGAAAACTTCACGCACCTTGTGCATAGAGATTTTTGTGACGCAGAAGACAAACCTAGTTTCGATCTCTAGGGCTCCAACTTTTCCTTGGCCTCAAAATCTCCCTCCCTTTAATGTTCCCTGGCTTTGGGTCCCCCTAATTCTCTCTCTCTCTCCAAGCTTCACTGGCTGTTCAGGAGCCTCCAGGGGGGAAGATCACAGGAAGGAAGACCCCAAGTCTGCAGTCTGCCTGCCTGCACAATTTGTAAGCTTCACTGGAGCAAAGCTCTACTCGCGTGAGTGTGGGGCCTCCGAAGGCATGCATGCTGCAGCCCCTCAGACTCACAGGTGAATAGCTCGGCAACAGAGAGGGCTTTGTATTTACACCAGAGCCTCCTGTGAACTGCCTCTCTAGCTGCTGAGCCCAGGGCCCTGACACCAACTGCTGCCCACAGACCTCACCAATTGCATGGGATGGGATGTGCAATTGACAGCTGGCCAAAGAGATCCCGATTCTGAATGATTTTTCCTTTAACAAGAAAACCCTGGGAAACTCCATGAAGAAAACTGTATTAAGAAACTGTTGAGGCTGTTTAGTCCTGCATGTCACTCGAGGCAGGAATTGTCTTTGCTTCATTTGTTTGTACAGTGCCTTGAGTGCTAGATCCTAATCTCTAATTGAAGCCTCTAGATCAGGGGTCCCCAACCCCCGGTCCGCGGCCCGGTACCGGTCCGCGGCCTCTTACAAACCGGGCCGCGAACCGACCCAGTGGACCTCCCGCAGGCGTGCCTGCGGGAGGTCTACCCGAGCCGCGGGACGAGCACTCCCTCTGCAATCATGCCTGCGGGAGGTCCGCTGCTCCCGGGGCTCCGGTGGACCTCCCGCAGGCATGACTGCAGACGGTTCGCTGGTCGCGCGGCTCAGCTGGACCCCCCGCCGCCACGCCTGCGGGAGGTCCACCGGCTCCGGTTGAGCTGCCGCAGGCATGCCTGCGGGCGGTCCAGCTGAGCCGCGCGACCAGCGAACCGTCCGCAGTCATGCCTGCGGCAGCTCAACCGGAGCCGGTGGACCTCCCGCAGGCACGCCTGCGGGAGGTCTACCCGAGCCGCGGGACGAGCGCTCCCTCCGCAGGCATGACCGGTCCCTGGTCCTGAAAAGGTTGGGGACCCCTGCTCTAGATGCTACTGCAGTATTAAAACAAAACCTGCATGATAGTCAGAAGTACGCATAGCCTTAACTCTGCCCCTGGTGTAAATCCATTATAAGAAAGCCCGGGTGAAGTCTAGAAGGGAGTGCATGATGGACCCAAAATGTCACTTCCTCCTTTATACTTAGAATGTGACTTTCCCTGCAATTCCTCCGAGTAAGATCCCTGTGAAATTGAACATCTCCATGGATATACATCCTTAGCACCAGTAAAAATTGAAAGTGAAATTGACAAAAAGATCAGATGGTATCCTTTAATTTATGGTAATACCCAACCCAAAGTGGAGATTTTAGGCAAATGATATATTTTTTTTAAAGTTCTACAAAACTAGAATGTCTTTTTTGCTTTGTTGTTCTTAAGCATGGCCCATTACCTCAGAACATATATTGCAAAATATTTCCCTAAGCTAAGGAGAACCTTGATTTTACAGACACCAATCTTACGAACAGCCAGTGGTACAAACCATTTTTCCCTGATGGGATAAAAAAAAAAAAACAAACAAAACAAAAGTGATGTCAATGAAGAACAAGTCAATTTCCCTTCATATTCTGATTCCTTCAGTGCATTGGAATCTGCGTTGCAGGGGTTTGAAGGACAAGAAGAAAGCAATGCAGTGAACTGTAACTTATGCACCATACCTACTGTCATTTTGAGATTGTCATTTTTATGAACTTTTTGATTTTATGAACTCCTCACTCCCTGATTAGTTCATAAAATAGGAGTCCTGCTGTACATTGTCTTGAAGGGTAGATCCAGGACAACAAAAGAATCAAGGTTTGCAATCCACGGGAGGCATTAAATGCAGCCCTAGAGTTCTACCCTGTGCTCTCTAGGCATCCTTCTCTTTAATACTGGGATGCGTGCCACAGAGACTGTATGACTTATTAAGCACAGAGATATTTGTGTGAGACACTGACAAACAGACAGACAAAACTGGGATAGTTGGGGCTGTGCGGGAGGCAGTGATAAGAAACAAGAGTGGACAAGAAGGGGAAAGCAGAGCTGGGAGGATGAGGACACGACGTTTGAACTTGATGTGAAAGATGGGGGAGACAGTGGACAGATTCAGCATTGAGGTGGGGTGATGCCATCAGAACGATGGGCAAGGAAGATGATCTTAATAGCTGTGTTTTGAATGGACCAGAGCTGGGTGATGTAAGTGTTAGGGAGGCTGGAGAGAAGGAGGTCTCAGTAATCAAGGAAGGAGATGAGGAGGATCTGGACAAGCATTCTGATTGTCTGGACAGGAAGAAAAAAATAGAGTAGGGCCCAGCCTGGATGGGTGGGCAAGAAAGAGGGAGGAGATGAAGGTGAAACTCATGTTAATGGCCTGAGTGACTGAGGGGATGGAAGAGCTGTCAACAGTGATAGAGAAAGGGAGAGGAAAGAGAGTAGGCGAGTTCAGTTCTGGCCCTGTTCAGTTTAAGCAGATGGCAAGACATCCAAGGAGGTGACCAGACGCCAGGCAGTGGTGTGGGACTGCCTGGAGGGACGCAGGCCAAGAGCAGAAAGGCAGATCTGTGAATCATTGGCCTAAAGAAACCGTGTGACTGGATGGGATCAGTGTCAAGGGAGAAGAGGAAGGTGCCAAGGAAGGAACCGGGTTGTGGGACCCCAGTGGAGAGCGGAAAAGGGAATGAGAGCCACCGAGATGATGAAGGAGCAATCAGAGACGAGGAGAGGAAGGAGCCACAAAATCCAGGGGTGGGGAGATGAGGGACAGGCCATTCCAAGAGGGGTGTATCCTAGTCAGCGTCAAAAGCCACCAAGACCTCAAAGAGGATGGGAATTGGGTAGCGGTCCAGGGAATTGTCAGGAAACAGTCATGCAGCATCCGCTTCTAAGGATAAAATCTTGAAATACCAAGCACCTTAACCTCCCCATGAAGCCATTATGGGTGTGCAGCATCCTTCTGGAGGTAGTTTATATCCAGCAGGACTGGGCCCTAGCCCTTGCCCCTGCACCAGGATAAAAATGCAAGCTTTATGCATGCATTTCAAAGACTTTGAGTAGTATGCACTGTGCACACCTCGAGGGATATAATACCATGTACTTTAACTGTTATGACTCACACTACTGTTGTCAGAGCAAAGTGCATTACTTCTAGACCAGGGCGATCCTTGAGTGGAGCAGTGCAAGCCTCAGCAGAGGCAAAGAGCTATGAAGCTGTGCCTCTCCATGAGAATAGGCAGACGCTTGACAGAAGGATGAAATGCAATTACATTTCAGTTGTACTAAGTGAACACTGCAAGGAGAAGGTGCCATCTTTGTAAAAATAACAAACGAGGAAGGTATGGATGCAAACAACTTGAGCAACATGTTTTGTGCTGTCACTAACTGACATCAGCCACAAGTGCAACCTGTGGAACTTGTTGCCCGGGGCATGGTGATGGCCAGAACTGTAACTGGGTTCACAAAAGAATGAGAGAAGTTCATAGAGGACAGGTTCATCAATGGCTGTTAGCCAAGATGGTCATGGACACAACCCCATGCTCTGCGTGTCCCTAAACCTCTGCCTGCTAGAAGCTGGGACAACAGGGGATGGATCACTGGATAATTGCCCTGGTCTGTTCATTCCCTCTGAAACCTCTGGTACTGGCCACTGTTGGAAGACATGATACTGGGCTAGATGGACCATTGGTCTGATCCAGTGCAGGCATTCTCATGTTAATCACTGCCTGAAATTTCTGTCCAAGTGCAGTGACACAAACACAGTCAAGTTCCAAGATGAAGCCTTCTGTGTGTGGGAAAGTGAAGGAGAACAAAGATTGCCAATTTACTTATGAAGGTAGCTATGGGCATCACAAGCAAAGGGACAGGCTCCAAGGTCTCACCGGCCTTAGAAGGTGGAAGCCCTGTCACCCGGAGCATTTAAAAGTCAACTTGACAAATTTACTGTTATTTATAGGAGACCACAGCTGAGCCCAGCATGGTAATCAACATGCACGATCAGGTCCCTGCTACAAGGCACTTACTATCTAGAACAGGGATGGGCAAACTATGGCCCGCGAGCTGCATCCAGCCCATCAGTCGTTCTAATCTTGCCCTCGAGCTCCCGCTGGGGAGTGGGGTATGGGGCTTGTCCTGCTCCACGTGCACTCCACGTGGCTCCTGGAAGCAGCAACATGTCCCCCCTCTGGCTCCCATGCGTAGGGGCAGTCAGAGGGCTCTATGCGCTGCCCCTGCCCCAAGCACCAGCCCCGCAGCTATTGCCTGGGAACCGCAGCCAATGGGAGCTGCAGGGGCGGCACCTGCGGACAGGGCAGCGCGCAGAGCTGCCTGGCTGCACCTCCGCATAGGAGCTGGAAAGGGGAAATGCTGCTGTTTCTGGGAGCTGCTCGAGGAGGTAAGTGCAGCCCAGAGCCTGCACCCCTGAGCGCCCCCCCACACCCCTCCCAATGCCCTGCCTTAGCTCTGAGCCCCTTCCTGCACTCTGAACTTCTTGGTCCCAGCCCAGAGCACCCTCCTACACCCCAAACGCCTCATCCCCAGCCACATCCCAGAGTCTGCACCCCCAGCCAGATCCCTGACCCCCCGTCATGCCCCATCTCCCTGCCCCAGCCCAGAGCCCACTCCTGAACCCCAAACCCTCATCCCCAGCCGCACCTCAGAGCCCACACCCCCAAACAAAGCCCTCACCCCCTCCCATGCCCATGTCCCCTGACTCAGCTCAGAGTCCCTGAACTCCTCATTTCTGGCCCCACCCCAGAGCCCGCACCCTCGGCCGGAGCCCTCCTCCCCTCCTCCCTACCCCAATCCCAATTTCATGAGCATTCCTGGCCCTCCATATAATTTCCCTAACGTGATGTGTACCCAAAGTTTGCCCACCCCTGATCTAGAGCAGGGCTGGGCAACATTAAGGGTATAGAGGGCCACAAAATCCACTAAAACCCTTTGGTGGACCACAGAGAAAAACAACATTTAAGACTGAGCTGGGTTGTTGAGGGGGGCAGTCTTCCCCATCAACCCAGATACCAGCTCTGCCCCACGCTACCCAGCTCCACTTATTGCCCCCCGTATTGGCTGACTGTTTCAGAGCTGAGAGCCAATCAGGTTCTGCCTCCCCCCGCCACCCCCCAGCAGAGCCAATGGAAAGGAAGTAACAAGAGCTGGGTGGTGTGGGACAGAGCCAGAGCCTGTGTCCATGGGGAGCCCGGTGCATGGCACAGCCTGTGTCCATAGGGGAAAAGAGCAGAGGCAGAGACTGGGAGCAGCAAGACCCCATGCGCCAGGTCGCAACACCACTCAACTTTGGCCTGGCCACCCCTTGGTCATGTCAACAGGGGAAGGTCTCCACTGTTATGCCACCCATTGGCTGTGGGAGCTAGGAGCCAATGGGACAGCAGTAGCCAGAGCCAGGTGGTGTGGGGCAGATCCCCGCCCCTGCATGTGTGATGGAGAGGTTGTTGAGCCAATGGGTGGCATTGCAACGTGGCACAACGGCTCCTGCTTCTAGTCCCAGGCTCCACGCCATACCCCCTTCGCTCTGAGCACTGTGCTTGGAGCTCAGATTTAGCTGGGCCTGGGTGCTAGGCCCACTGGTGGCTACGCACCTGCTCAGCCCCAACAAAGAATATTTTCACCACCGCCTCTGGGCAGGCCAGATACAGTCCCAGGGCCACCAGTTGCCCATCCCTGAGATTGTTCCAGCTGCCACTGAAGTCAAGAGAAACAGGGTCTAACCCTAAACTAAGGTCAAATTCTGAACTCTCTTTGGTTGATATTTGGCTCTTATTCAGGCAGAGTTCTCACTGAAGCCAAAGGGAGTTCTGCCCGAGCAAGGAATTTGGGATTTCATCCTGGGACAGGTACAGTTATTCTAGGCAATTCATGATAATGATCAGGTGTAAGGGCAGAAGCAGACACCTGCAGAGCAGACCCTGAAGGGCAGGGATATGAACTGGATGACCCAAGAAATCTTTTCCATCTCTGACTTCTGGGAGTCTAAATCCACAAACCCAAACCCAGATGGATGGATGCCAACAACCCTAAGCTTCATTTTAACAGAAATGGCTCTTTTCCAGGGAATATTACTCTTGCTAGCACCAAGAAAATGAATCATGTAGAAACACGCAGATGAAAAGAATATGGACTGGAGACCCGAGCTGGGAACACTGTGGTTCTATGACTCAACACATTAGCTAACAAAACACAGATGTTAGGGTCGCTTTCAGCACGAAGTGGGAAAACAATGCTTCCTTTGCTCCTTTAGTGTTTCTTTCCCCACCTTTCTCTCACTCAGACACCTCTATTTTCCCCTTGCATATAATACTGATTTCAGAATTGTTCTTCTTTGTTCTCATGCTTTGTCATGTCCCTGCCCTGAGCTTTGTAACGATTTTGTGATGTATTTTCTCTGTTCTATTTCATTTGGCTCTGGAAACTGCAGACCGGATTCAGCTCACAACCTGGTGTAAATCAGAACTCCGCTGAAGCCAATGGAGAATCTGGCCCAGACGTCCTCTGTTTATCCATAGGGCAGGTATATATAGTCTGGACACCAGAGCACAAACATCCTTATATGTTCCTCTATTCCTCAATGTTGCTCAATAGGACTGTCTCTAGAATGGAGCCAACTCTATAACTGGGTCATTTCATGGCTTCTCTGCGGAGGTTGCCAACTAGGAGGCTAATGGTGGTCATGGATTTTGTGATGTGCCCACCTGTGCATCAGGAATTCAGCTAAGAGCCCATTAACTCATTTCATATATGCCACTGAACAGCTATCAGATGGTAGCATCTTTCAATCATTACCAGGGAGGGGCTCAAGCCATGAGGTTTGGCTCTAGAATTAGGAATGTAGGAGTTGCCAGACTGGATCAGACCTGAGATCCACCTAATCCAATATCCTGTCTCTAACAGTGGCCCATACTGGATGCTTCTAAGGAAGGTGTAAGAACCCAGAAGTGAGCAGCTGTGGAATAATCTGCTGCCCACATAGGGCTCCTTCTGATCTCTAATAGAGATTTGCATAAACTGAGAAACACAACGTTTAATATTCCTTCCTAAAATGTTGTTATTCATTATGATAACTCTACTGCCCAATCCCTTTTTGAACCTTGTTAAATTCTTGGTCTCTGTGACATCCTGTGGCCGTGAGTTCCACAGTCTAGTCATCCATTATATGAAAAAATATTTTCCTTTTATCGCTTTTGAATTTCCCACCTTTTAATTGCATTGATTGTCCACTTGTTCTTATGTTAACCATTTGATCTGAATCCAAACTGCCCTGAAATCCAGGGGGGGTTGGATATAGTGTTCCACTTTCAGACCATCTCTAATCAGTACTGACCTAAATTCAAACTACTTGCCTAGACGTGAAAAAGCCCATATCCTGTTCCTCAATCCCACTTAGCCAACCCAATCCCATTTCTATTTACTTTTCAAATCTCTTTCTCACTCTCTCTAAAGCACTTTCCCTGGAAGAAGCACAAAGTACAACTAAGCTGAGAAACAAGATAAACAAGTGGAGATTGCCAGCTAGAAAATATATGTAGCCATGAATCATTTGCAGGAAACCACACAGATTTCCAAGTCTGATATAGGTTTGATTCTCTTTCTAATGATGTTCCTTCCTTTATAATGTGCACCAAAATTGCGACTCTAACCACAGAGGGATTGTTTACCCACTGTTACATGTGCAATCACACAACCCACTGATGTGAATGAGGCTTTTTATTCTATCCACATTTTTTTGCTGGCCTGCTTGGCCAGTTTGGATCCGCACTCATGAAACACCAAGGAACATTTGTCACAGTGAAGCTCATCTTTAGTTTCTATCCCTGGGAGAACTTTGCCAGTGAGCCCAGCAATGCTCTGCAAAACAGAGCACATAAAGCAAAATAGAAGAAAATATGCAAAGACCCTTCCCTCCCACCCGCTACCCCTCATGCTCACATTCTGTGGTTCACAGCTTCAAAATTAATTGATGCAATGGGCCAGAATCTCTACTCAGTTAAACCAATGAAAATCAGAATAACTCCATGAAAGTCGATGGAATAACCAAGATCAGAATCTGGCCTGATAGTTTTTACAATTTAAGCCATACCTTTCAGTAAAAGCAATGACCTGTTCTGACAGCTAGCCTTGATTATAATAAACAGTCCTCTTCCAGCACCAGAATTTGTGACTTTGACATTTTATTCACCTGGTCA
This sequence comes from Mauremys mutica, assembly GCF_020497125.1. Lineage (NCBI taxonomy): Eukaryota > Metazoa > Chordata > Testudines > Geoemydidae > Mauremys > Mauremys mutica. The sequence goes on along the minus strand of NC_059081.1, from coordinate 4,619,326 downwards.
TCTAACCCACGCTTTTCTTTGTATTAGTGGTTGCTTTCAACTAACCATCAAGGATCAAAACATTTTTACAATAAAGAGCTTTTCTCCTTACTAAATTCCCCCAACATATTTTTAAATAAAACAATCAGCTTATACATAAGAACCACAAATGCACAAGGAGCTTAAGATACAAGTAACTCAGTGCCTGAGGCCTCTTACATGTTAGCCCATCATAAATGTAAAATGAAAATCCCCACAGACTTTGTTTTGCATTAGATGTTGCATAAAACCTACTTGAGAAGCCAGATTAGTAAGCAACTTTGTTGGTGTTGTCATATTTAAATCAAGAAAATCAAAATGGGATTAAAACGTCTTTTGGAGACTCACCATAACTTTGTGTAAATAGGCCTAGAATGCCTAAAAGTCATTTTATGATGATGATTTTGTTCCCGACAAACCATAAATTGTAAAGCAGCCTTACAAAAGTCTATTTGCCCATTCCTCTCTAGGGCAGCTGGCTTCAGAGTTTTGTTCGTTTTGATCATTGTCATCATTTGTCACCTGGCGATTCAATGTTGTACCCAGGCTGGTAAAATGACATGCAATGTTGGTATAAGATCATGTGCATTCATCACTGTTGTTCTAAGGGTCCCAATCTTGAAAGAACCTTGCTGAGTTGTTATACTGGCAAATCAATCAGGTGTTTGCCTGAGTGAAGACTGAACAAAAACTGGATGAGGCCTCAGGATTTGCCCTAGGCCAAGCTGCAAACCAGATAGGGACTGAAATAGTGAGGCAAATAGAAAGGAGCACAAACACTGCCAACTTAAGTGCAAGAGTGTAATAAGAAAAGCCAAAGAGGAGTTTGAAGAACAGCTAGCCAAAAACTCCAAAGGTAATAACAAAATGTTTTTTAAGTACATCAGAAGCAGGAAGCCTGCTAAACAACCAGTGGGGCCCCTTGACGATGAAAATACAAAAGGAGTGCTTAAAGACGATAAAGTCATTGCGGAGAAACTAAATGGATTCTTTGCTTCAGTCTTCACGGCTGAGGATGTTAGGGAGATTCCCAAACCTGAGCTGGCTTTTGTAGGTGACAAATCTGAGGAACTGTCACAGATTGAAGTATCACTAGAGGAGGTTTTGGAATTAATTGATAAATTCAACATTAACAAGTCACCGGGACCAGATGGCATTCACCCAAGAGTTCTGAAAGAACTCAAATGTGAAGTTGCGGAACTATTAACTAAGGTTTGTAACCTGTCCTTTAAATCGGCTTCGGTACCCAATGACTGGAAGTTAGCTAATGTAACGCCAATATTTAAAAAGGGCTCTAGGGGTGATCCCAGCAATTACAGACCGGTAAGTCTAACGTCGGTACCGGGCAAATTAGTTGAAACAATAGTAAAGAATAAAATTGTCAGACACATAGAAAAACATAAACTCTTGAGCAATAGTCAACATGGTTTCTGTAAAGGGAAATCGTGTCTTACTAATCTATTAGAGTTCTTTGAAGGGGTCAACAAACATGTGGACAAGGGGGATCCGGTGGATATAGTGTACTTAGATTTCCAGAAAGCCTTTGACAAGGTCCCTCACCAAAGGCTCTTACGTAAATTAAGCTGTCATGGGATAAAAGGAAAGGTCCTTTCATGGATCGAGAACTGGTTAAAGGACAGGGAACAAAGGGTAGGAATTAATGGTAAATTCTCAGAATGGAGAGGGGTAACTAGTGGTGTTCCCCAAGGGTCAGTCCTAGGACCAATCCTATTCAATTTATTCATAAATGATCTGGAGAAAGGGGTAAACAGTGAGGTGGCAAAGTTTGCAGATGATACTAAACTACTCAAGATAGTTAAGACCAAAGCAGATTGTGAAGAACTTCAAAAAGATCTCACAAAACTAAGTGATTGGGCAACAAAATGGCAAATGAAATTTAATGTGGATAAATGTAAAGTAATGCACATTGGAAAAAATAACCCCAACTATACATACAACATGATGGGGGCTAATTTAGCTACAACGAGTCAGGAAAAAGATCTTGGAGTTATCGTGGATAGTTCTCTGAAGATGTCCACGCAGTGTGCAGAGGCGGTCAAAAAAGCAAACAGGATGTTAGGAATCATTAAAAAGGGGATAGAGAATAAGACTGAGAATATATTATTGCCCTTATATAAATCCATGGTACGCCCACATCTCGAATACTGTGTACAGATGTGGTCTCCTCACCTCAAAAAAGATATTCTAGCTCTAGAAAAGGTTCAGAAAAGAGCAACTAAAATGATCAGGGGTTTAGAGAGGGTCCCATATGAGGAAAGATTAAAGATGCTAGGACTCTTCAGTTTGGAAAAGAGAAGACTAAGGGGGGACATGATAGAGGTATATAAAATCATGAGTGATGTTGAGAAAGTGGATAAGGAAAAGTTATTTACTTATTCCCATAATACAAGAACTAGGGGTCACCAAATGAAATTAATAGGCAGCAGGTTTAAAACAAATAAAAGGAAGTTTTTCTTCACGCAGCGCACAGTCAACTTGTGGAACTCCTTACCTGAGGAGGTTGTGAAGGCTAGGACTATAACAATGTTTAAAAGGGGACTGGATAAATTCATGGTGGTTAAGTCCATAAATGGCTATTAGCCAGGATGGGTAAGAATGGTGTCCCTAGCCTCTGTTCGTCAGAGGATGGAGATGGATGGCAGGAGAGAGATCACTTGATCATTGCCTGTTAGGTTCACTCCCTCAGGGGCACCTGGCATTGGCCACTGTCGGTAGACAGATACTGGGCTAGATGGACCTTTGGTCTGACCCGGTACGGCCTTTCTTATGTTCTTATGTTCTTATGAATTAAAACAGAGGTGACGATTTAGATCTCAGTCATACTGGTACAACTCTGGAGTATCTCCATTGACTTCAAAGAGTTAGTCTGAATTTATACTGGCAAAACTGGGGTTAGAACCTGGCTCTGGGTTAAAGAATTCAGGATCTGGCCCAATACATATGGGCCACATTCTAACAATCTCATTCATAATGAGCTATACCTCACTCCACAAGTAATCCCCCTGAAGAAAATGAGATTACTTGTAGAATAAGGTGTAAGGGTGGGAGAATCCAGCCCTAAGTAGCCTTATTATAACAAAGTCAGAGGATTTGAGACGCAAAAGGAGAGAGTAGTGATGGAACTCTGTTACCTGCAGGTCACATCTGCTCATTTTTTCTCTTTGATAGACTGGCAGATGGTCAGCAAATAGTCTCACATTTAAAATGCAACATAGATTTTAAAGTGTAAAAATAAGCATCCAATTATTTTAAAGGATTCCTGTTCCCCAAGGTAGCCAGTCACCTGTCTTTTTACTCTACTTTGAATCTATTTGCTCACACTCACAAACCAGCCTCACGGACATCACCTTTCCTGTGTTTGGGCAGAATGATCAGTAGTGTAGATAGTACTATAAAGGTGAAATAGCTAAAATATACAGGCAGCTAGCTGCACATATCTTCAACTGTGCTGCTTTTAAAAAAGATGAAAAATATAAAATAAGCCAGACATAAACTGCCTCTGGAAATGATGAGTGATTTGTTCTATTTTTTTTTAACTCCTCTAAAAGCATGTTGTGAAAAGTGCATCTTCAGCTATCAATCAACTACAAAAGCCATTCCAAAGCGCTATGTCCCATTGGTCCTTCGGCTCTGATCTAAGAGACTGATAGGTATGAAGCGGGCTCATTCTGCCGGACTCTGATGTGCAGATGGGTTGCTGGAGGAACATAATTCATCTTCAGGAAAGATAAGTGTCTTTCCCACCCACGCACACTGGGATGGGTCAGGTCCCCTCAACTCCCAACATCCTACTTACGAGAGACACAAATGAGTGTACCGCCAGCGGGTGCAAGATGCTGGCACCTTTACTAGGCTTGGCAGGACATGGATCACAATACTTTCATCCTAAGCACAGCCACATGGCACTAGGTTACCATACCAGAGGCAGAGCTCCCAAAAATAGGAAGCAGAGAATGGGGCAAAATCTGGTTTAATTGAGCTTCGGTTTTGATCTACCGTCATACAGACCCAAAGATCTTTGCCCGACAGCCAGATCATGCAACTTATGCAAATAGAGTTTACATTGCAGTCAATGAGACTATTCTGGTGAGTAAAGGCTACATGCATATTAGGGTTGTAGGATCAAGCCTTAGGTCTGTAATCTTTCCCGCTGCATTTATAATAAATAATAATTGGAGATATACCTATCTCCTAGAACTGGAAGGGACCTTGAAAGGTCATGGAGTCCAGCCCCCTGCCTTCACTAGCAGGACCAAGTACTGATTTTCGCCCCAGATCCCTAAACAGCACCCTCAAGGATTGAGCTTACAACCCTGGGTTTAGCAGGCCAAACTTTAGACTAAGTATGAATTTTGCCCATGTACTAAATGCATCAAACGTACTAGGCTAAAATACTTGATCTACTTTTAATCATTTGTAGTTTGGAGACAATGGTGTGGAAAAAAGATCACATTTTATTTTTGATTACCTTGTGGTTTTTTGTTTTCATGTTGTTGTGCAGCACCCTAGACATGTTGGTGGAGAGAAACTTCTTTGGCCCACTATTGGCCTGTACCAAGGAATGTTTTTAGGTAGCACTTTTAGCATGTATAATCTCGCACCATTGCTTTATTCAAAGTTTAGCAGAGTCCTGACCAACAGTGGTTTTGAAACTGTGGGCTATGGCGCAGGATGATCTGCAGACTATTTGGTAGTGTTCAACAGGGAGCTGTCTGATCACATGGTGTTGATTCCTGCTAGGTATTTACAGCCACTAAATTGTGTTTTAAAAAGCTAACAATGCATTTCAGACTTTCTTACTATCACTTTTCCTCATAAGCAATTGCTGTTGTTGCCACAGGGATTTTATATGCTTGCAAATGCGGGGAGGGGGAGATGTCCACATGCTGACAAATAATCTCTTTATTTAGATGTCCACATGGTCAAAAAAAGTTTGAGAATTCCTGCTATGGAGTATAAAATGGCTCAGATCATCTCTACTAAGGAAGCTCTAGGAAGTCATTGCTCTCTAACCATCTTCCCCTTAAAACTGCTCCTGTGTCATGAATGTCAACTTTGCTGTTTTATTTTTAAATCTTGAAGTGTCTGTTAAACCCTAATAGGATTTAATGCAATGGAGATCTTTTCCTATAATTTTCCTCTGGGTGTTCTTTGAGTCATTATCCATTTTTAGATAGTGGTGGAGTAATTAAACAGATCCAGGCATCTTTCAAGTATTGAAGGGTATTTTTAATTAAGGAGAAGTTAAGGTGAGACTTTGATTATACACAACCCTTCTAGCACAGATAAAGCCATGGCTTTCAAAGTTTTACCAGATATATAAAGTATTCTCTCTGACTCTGTAGGGAAGCCTTCAGGCCATGGCCCCAGACCTGACATTTCTCTTTGTAAAAGCCCTAGGCCAAGCTGCAAAACACAAAATCAACACAAGTACCACTTGCCAAGCCAGAGACAAGCCAAAGAGTTATCGAGTACATGTGGAGAGCGCTGGGGATATTTTGATAAAACTCGAATGCAACATCTGAGCGTCTAGGTTTTAAAATGTTCACAATGTCATTAAACAACGTTGATATGTATGTATCAGTGCCACACCTCAAAAATCGAATAAAGAAACCGTAAACAGTTAGCACTAAGACTATTCCTGTCACCTTCAAAATTGCATCTGGCCCCAAATCTAGGGAATGAGAACCAGAACTAGACTGAATTAAACTGTGCTCCTTTTCCAAACCTTTTTCAAGGTATCTGGGGTTATATCCATGCAGTAAAACAAAGTCTTTTCGAGGTGTGGCTCTGGGCCTGTCTGTGTATTGTGTCTGTGCATATTGGTGTGTGTGGTGTCTCTGTGCTGTGAGTTATGTCTGTCTTTTTGGGTGTCGTCTGAGCGGGCGTTGGTGTGGGCGTGTGTGGCTGTGGCCCTGAGTTCTGCATCCATGCATGTGTGTTGTGTCTGTGCCTGTCTCTGGGTGTGCCTTTGTGTTTCTCCAGGTGAGCATTTGTGCATGGTGTCGTCCCTTGGCGGGCACGGCCAGCGTGTGTTGTGGCTAGTGTGTGTCTCTGCCTTTTCCCTCTCTGCACAAAGCTTCCAAGTAAGCGCGGCTCCAACTCAGACCCTTCCAAAACATCACCCTTCCCCCAAACTCACAACCCAAGAGAAAATCACCACCACCCTTCTCCAAAGAGCAACCCCAGCTTGCCGGGGAGCAGCGAGGAGTGCCGGGGAGCGGGTGGGGGGATTGTTACACACACACACACAGAGGACTCCAGCCCCAGCGCCTGGCTGAGAAGTTTGCTCGCCCCCCGCCCCAGGCTCGCTCACCTGTTCGGGCCCCTGGAAGCAGATCCTGCAGAGCGGGGTCCTCATGCCGCTGTCCAGGCTGCTGCCCAGCGAGTACCTGTCCTCCGCCTTCCCTTTGCAGAAGTCCTCCGAGGACGCGCTGCTCATGGCGGAGGCGGGGGGCTCGCCGGCCGGGCTGCTCCACTCCTCCTCGGGCGGGCTGGCCGGGCCGCCCCCCCCTGCGGCCGGCGCCCTCCAGCCGCCCCCTCGCCCCCCATGCAGCGCGGGCAGGGTGTTGTTGTTGGCTCCGCTGTCCATGGGGAGGGGAGGAGGGGGCGCGGGGGGTCTCCGGAGCAGGAAGACTTTCAGGTCATTGAACAACATGCGGCAGCGGCATTTGAGGAGGCTCTGATGGCGCAACATCTGTCTCGGGCTCCGCACTCCGCAGCAGCAGCAGCAGCACCATACACCGACCCCACCGGCGGGTATTAACATGTGCCTTCCCTTTCCAGGCAGGGACGGGCGGGAAAGAGGAGCCAGGGGGCTGCTGGCTAGATTCTCCCCCCACCCCCAAGTATTGGGCAGTTTTCTTTCTTTAAAAAAAAATGGATCTGGAGGAAGATCTGGTTAAAATTCCCCGCAACCCGCTGATCATTAATAAGGATAAAAAAATTATCTCTGCCCTTCCCCCACTCCCCTCCCCCTTTTTTTTTAACTGGACAAATTCCACAAGTTTGTTTAGAAACAAGCCGGTGTTAGAAATCAACCCTCCGCTGGGGGGGTTCAGAGAAACACGGGGGCTCCTGGAAAGTCTTGACTCCTGCGCCTGTGAAAAAGGGGGTCGCGTCTCTCCGGTGGGTGTGGAGAAAGGAGGGAAACAGGGTTCTTTCCCCAGGATTTGGCATGGCAAGCGGTTCCCTTTCCTTCCAGTTGTTAGCAGCCCAGTTATTTGAAACGGTACAAACGGATGTGGCATCAGACGGGAGAAACAGCGGACTAAGGAAATGCAAAACTGGGTTTTGTTCTTCTCATGATCAGAACTGCCTTCGTTGACAAAAGGGGCCTTCACGTTATTCTTTGCTTGGGGAAGGGGGTGAAAACACCCTACATTTGAAACACGATCCTCGCAGGCTCGTTCAAACGTTGCTGTTGTGTTCAGAGTGTTTCATGCTCAATATTAAAAGTCCCGAAAGACACGATTAGCATCCGATGAGCCTATCCCCCAAAGCAGTTTGTTTGGTTTGATTTTACCTCCTCCACTCCAGCAGCTGTCTGGACCACACACAAAAATCTGGCAATTGGCGAGGAAGCGGGGGGAGGGCGCTTAGTACCTGCCCAGCTGTTATTCCCCTGGACTAAAAACCCGTAGACATCGGACCTAGTCTTTGCTTGTAATTGACCAGGCAAACGTGGCTCTTACATGGGCACGTTTCCTTTCCCCTTTCCCCAAGCAGGGACGTCATCAAACGCCTTGGCAGCCTGCACCGCCTGTACTGAGGATGGCAAGGAAGGTTCTTTCTGCAACTGCAGGAATCTCCTTTGGATGCATAGGACGAGGCTCCTTCCTTTTCTCCACCACCAAACTCAGCTTCATTTTCCTCTTCTCTCCTCCTCCTCTGGCTGTTGTTCTCTCTCTCTCTGGCATAGACATTCAACCATTGCAAGTGTCTCTGGCACACACACAAAAAAATCTCCTCTCCGTCTAAGAGCCTCTGATGAAACACAATGCACCAGACACACGGGGATGCATGGGTTATTTTGCCTGCAGCTCCTACCGTGTTGGCAGCAGCGAGCTGTCTCTCTCATCAGCCTCCTCTCAGCTCTCCCATCCGGCTTGCAGTGATGATGCTGCTGTTGCTACCTCCCTTGGATGCAACGGGGAAGGAGGCTTGTGTGCAGTGCAAATGGGGATTTTGAGGAGGGGAGGGGGGCGTAACGTGGGTCTCTCTCCTCCCCTCCCCCCTGAAAAAAAATAAGAAAAAAGCAAAGAGGAAGGAGGCATAGATGCAAGAATTCGGGCTGCCCCAGCCTTTGGTTCCCCTCCGCCTAGGTTGCCGACCGCTTTCAATAGACCATCTTGGGAGGAAAAAGAGAAGAAAAGATGTTGGTGGGGTGGAAAGTGTGTCTGGGAACCCAGCAGCTCCTGGAGCAGCAGCAGCAGCAGCAGCAGCAGCAGGAGGAGGAGGAGAAAAGGGGCTGGCCAGTGCTGCTGCAGTTTCAGCACCACGAGCCTCTGGACAGCTCCCTCCCAGGCCTGGCACGTCAGGCAGCTGGGGGACTGACGCAACCAGCCAGGGAAGGGAGAGGGGAGGAGAGACTGTTCTGCTGGGTAGGCAAGCGCCTCCGAGCTGCACTCCAATAAATTATTCGTTCCTGGAGGTATTATTCTGATACGGTGGGGTTAGTGTTTGCATACAGCCTGCCTGTGAAGCTGTCTCGGTTGGGTGTTTTCATACAGCCCGGGTGTGTGTATAAATGTGTGTGTGTGTGTGTGTGTATAGGCATGTCTGTGTCTGCATGAACTTCTCTCTCTGTGTGTGTGGATGTCTGTGTGGAGGCGTACAAATGTGTGTGGCTGAATGTCGGTGTGTACGTGTGTGAATGTCTGTGTATGAATGTGTGGGTGTCTGTGTGTATGTGTACAAATGTATGTGTGTATGAATATCTGTGTGTGCGTGAATGTCTGTGTGTGTATAGGTGTGAACGTCTGTGTGTCTGTGTATGAAATGTGTGTGCATGGATGTCTGCGTGTGTATGTGTACGAATGTCTGTGTGTGCATGAATATCTGCGTGTGTATGTGTATGAATGTGTGGGTGTCTGTGTGAATGTGGGTACAAATGTGTGTGTGTATGAATGTCTGAGTGTGTGTGAATGTCTGTGTGTATGTGTACAAATTTATATGTATGAATATCCGTGTGTGTATGAATGTGTGTGTATAGGTGTGAATGTCTGTGTGTCTGTGTATGAAATGTGTGTGTATGAATGTCTGTGTGTGTATGTGTGTGACTGAATGTGTGGGTGTCTATGTGAATGTGGGTACAAATGTATGTGTGAATGTCTCTCTCTGTGTTTGAATGTTTGTGTGTATGTGTATGAATGAATGTGTATGTGCATGAATGTATCTCTGTGTGAATGTCTTTGTGTATGTCTATCAATGTCTAGGTATCTGTGCATCTGTGCACACATGTCTGTGTCTATGTTTTATGTGTGTCTGCATTTATATGTCTGTGTGTGTTTGTATCTGTATATATATAGCTCCTAAGTGACAGCATTTTAAACTCTGGCTTTCATGAACCCTGCAAAAAACAAAACAAAAACAACTAGTGACACAAGTATGATCACCTTTCAGAAACAGAGAACTACGGAATTAATTCCTTCTAAAAAGGAATGAATGAAGACAGTGCAGAATCAGATCATTATTAAATAACTAGAAGACCATGTGCCTCAAGGTGTGAAGAAATCCATCTTGTCTGAGTCTAGTTTTACTTCAGACTAGTATTTCATTCTGTGATGGGACCTATGAAATAATGAGTGGAAACTTTCAGGTGCAGGTGAAGTCACGATGTATATTATATGTGACAGATTTATTCTGTAGCAGTTATTCATTTTAGAGATGTTCAAAATGAAAAAATGCCACTGATGAACTTTTCCCTAGCAGATGAGTTAGTTGCAGAGGATTTCCTGGTTTAACAGGTATGATAATCAATATTTTTAATTTCATGCCAGGAGGGTTTGCTCATTAATAGATTTATTCTTTTCAAGTGTGTTGTTATTTAAGTATCCTTTACTATAAAACACAGCTTCTGGTGCAGAGTAAATACATTTGAACTCATCATTCTATCAGGTATTTGCTAAAGATAATTGACAACATTGGCAATATAGTGGCTAGTTTTGTAGTCCCTGCTTCATCTGCTTTGAAAACTCTAGATAAGGTTGCTGTGCCCACTCATCAGCTGGCTTGACAGCAATAGATACTGAAGTCCATTAGCTATCCGCCTTCCGAGTATGTCAATTGCATCAGCAGTGATCATTTTAAGCCATGTTCTCCCACCAATGGCATCCATCTAGATATGGAGAGACCACCTATAAAGAAGAGAGGGAAGGCAGCAGTCCCTTTAGATTCCGTCTTTGGCTTCACTGCTGAAGCCATGAACAAAGGTGCCAGTTTTGACGTGGACAAGAAGGATCAAATTCTTGCATGATTTAGAGTTATACAACCTTCACCATCCCATTGCAGTCAACAGACTGACTCATTTTGGAGGCCACTGAGCAGCTGTTGAAGTAGTCATCAATGACTTTTGGTGACAACAGATGACAACAGATGATTTTGATATCTCTGCCCCCTTCCAATTTGGTTCTTCCACCTACCCAACAAGGTGTTATCAAACCACAGAAGAAGGGGGGAAAATGACTACTTTATTGCGATTTCAAAGCTTGTGAAACCTTTGGTAATCCTAGGCAGCTCCTCTAGCCACTCCTTGCATAAAACTCCCTCCATCAACAGGGTTTCAATACCTACAACTGATAGAAAAAGAATACCAGTGTCACTCAAAGGTTATACTGGGTCCTGGACAGGGTTCTGAGATTGCCTTCTTTGGAATAAGTATAATAAATGAGTAAATGGTAGCACCACAATCAGTAGAAGATCCGATAGTGTTATCTAATTAAGACTAGAGCGAAACCGATTATTCACCACAGCAAAATGAAAACAGCAGATGCAATTAATTTGCAGCAAATAAATGACACATCAAAATGCTGTAAAGTTAAAGCATTCATCACTGCGGTCTGCCATGCCTTTCAAAAGCGAGTCTTTTACAACAGAACAAATTGGCCTTCTAGGACCTCCAAAAGTATATTAATGCTTCTCTGAATTTCAAATCCTCCTATTCTATTAGGGTCATTGGATAAAAATAATGTAAAGAGCTTTTTAGAGACTTTCTGAGCTCCAGACAGACTGGCGAGAGGTTGGCTTCTCCATGCCTGCATCCCAGAATGATTCTCCATCTCCTTCCCTTTACTGCCCTATTCAATTGTTTTAATGTCACCAATATTTTCAGAATGCCTCGCCCAATCATAGAATTGAAACAAACCCAACCGCCTTATAATAATAATGTGGCTATCATCTTTCCCCGTCCTCAGGTTTTTTCAAAGGGAGCATTGATGGGCAGCCAGTTATATTATATTGTGCATTTTAATGTACGGGCTATGCACCTGGAGCACAGGTTGGCTGCCCATAGATAGTTTTATAAACGTGAAGAAATAAATAAAAACATAGTAAATCGGAGGCTCTCGGAATGCTTTACAAAGACAGACATATTATTATCACTGTTTTACAAATGGGGAGAAAAGAGGCTATAACAGGGTATACCGGCCCTTGAAGAATAAAGGGGACCAGAAGACCCCATTCCAGGTGTTGGAATGAACAAAGGCCTAGAAAATGGCCTTGTAGCAGAAAAGAGGAAGTGGCCCCAGATAATTAAGAGTTGGATGGGGGGGGGAACCCAAGTCACTGTTTCTTTAAGGCCCAGGGCCAGGAGCACTGTTGTGTAGGGTGGGGTGGGGTTCCCATCTCTTCCAGCCAATGGGAAGGAGCTCTCTTGGAGCCTGGCAGTATATAGGCTGCTTTGTGTCTCAGAACAAGGGAGACTCTGGAGGAGAAGAAAGCCAGGGCCAGAGCTCCAGTCAGAAAGGGCTGAGACTGGCAGCTTCAGGTAGAATACATTGACAGAGAAAGAGGCCTGGGTGTGGCAGAAGAACCAAAGCTAACTATGAACTGTTGAATTATGATTTGGGACTTTAGGTTGGGGACTTTTTGAGGACTGTTTGGATTTTTTGAGTAAGGAGTCTAAGGACTGTGTGAACTTCATTTGATATTAAACCAGTCCTAGAAAGGATGCTGTGAGCCGCAACAGAGACTGTCTGGCATGCTTATGTGGGGGCTTACGGGGTGCCTGCAGTGACATCTGGCCATGAGAAGGTGCTCAGTAAGTGACCACCCTGCTACCAAGCTTAAGCCAACATTTTCAAACAGCGTTTCGGTTCCTAACTATGGATTTTGTGGCCTAACTTAGGGCACTCAGATTTGAAGCTGTTGGGCTAAATTACTTCCTAAAAGTAAAGAGTGAGTCAGTGGCAGTCAGGAATACAGCCTTGGCTCCCTCCCCACGTTACAGCACACAAAATCAATGGGAGCCATTCGTCCTGCAGTGAGAGGACCTGTCTTCGGGAGTCCTGACGCCTCGTCCCTTGCTCTAACCACTAGACTATAAGGGATTATGCTTGTTAGAGGCATAAACATGAGCTTTTGGGGCCTTCAGAACCTGCTGTGCAATTAATTCTTTTTAATGAAACAGTTTGTTAGATTTTCTCCACCCCCCGAAATTAAACCAATATGCTGATGTGATAATCTCTCTCCCCCTTAACTATTATTGATAAGACTAATAATAACAATGATGATCCTTATTAGCACTATTGAGCTTTTTATCCTCTTTACAGACATACTTTGGTCAGGGGGCCTTTAGAGACCTTGAGACAATTAACTAATCTGCTGATAAGGGGGACAAGGAAGACAGCTGGGATGCGGAGGGAGCTGGGATGCTACCATTCAATTACACACCAGGGTCTTCAAAAACCCTGATCAGAGAACAGTGGAGCAGAGAAATTCCACACTGCTTTGGGCCGAATCCTGGCTCGAGAGCACCGCCGGAAGAATCATGCTGTGTGCTCAGGAGCTCTGTGGAGTTGGAGGGAATCATCTGGACTAGTAACTTGTTTCAGTAGCCAAAGGCCCATCCCTTATTCTCTGTCACAGCGCAAACTGGGATTAGCCTCCGCACCTTATACATTAGCAACAGCGGCTGCATCACACTTGCAAAACCTCCCTGCAAAGGGGCCAGCCTTCAGCGGAGAAAACAGCAGGGAAGGAGAGAGAGCTTTGACCAAAATTCACAAGTAAACCCTCACTATAATCTCTCTGTATATTTGGACTGCACCTGTCTGTATGTACCGGAGTGCTCACTATCGAAAAGCCCATTTAAACCCTGGTAGGTCAGAGACAAAATTCAAAAGGGAAAAAATAATAGGTGTTAGAATGAATGAATGAATGAATGAATGAACAGCAGTGAACTGATTGAAACACAACCAATTCAAGTGTGTGTATGTGTGTGTGTGAGAGAGAGAGAGAGAGAGAGAAAGAGAGAGAGAGAGAGAGAAATAATATGCTGTCTGGGCAGCTAGCATCAGACAGCCAGAAAACAGCCATAGAAACCTCCCTTTGTATTCTCCATCACTCAGAAAGTAAACAGTCACCTAAGCCCATTTTGCCGCCCACCTACTCAGTCAATAGCAACACAGCGCTTCCTATTCTGCTTCAGGCTCCTTAATGGTGCAGCGGCAGCTTTGATTGCCTTGTTGGCCACATCCCTCTGGCAAACCATTACTGACGGCCTATTCACTGAAGTTTCCTCCTGCACTCTGAACAATCAGGAGCTGCTCATCAGCTAAGTACCCCTGTGAGTGCATGGCACAGCAAGACTTCCCGTATCTTTTCCTGAATGGAGATAATATTGATATAATTAACATAAGCTTGCTGTTGAAGCCAGTGGACAGATCCAGCCAGGGTTTATGGTGGGTTCTGTCCATGACGTTGAATGTCTGCTGAGGAGAAGGATGCTGCCAGCTAGGATGGCTGGAGGATGCACTGTTTCAGAGAACCCTAACAATAATCTGTCTGTTGAGTTAAATGATCTTCTCAAAAGCCCCTTCAGTTAATTTTGTAACTCTGTTTGCACCGTGCCCGTGTTGCATTTAGACCGTGGTGAGTAAGCCGTTAGCACGTTTCCATGGATTCCTTTTGGTCAGGCAAGATGGCGGCAGCTTTTGCAATTCTTCTCTCTCCCACCTCTGACACCTCCCCCGAACTCTCTCTAGTGTTCCCAAGTATGCTTTGCACTTACTTCTGTCCCATGCCGTTAGCATTAGGTATCACAGCCCGCTTTGGGCTGACACAGGGCACTCGCTTTCTGTTTGGGCAGGGGGAAAGGGGTGTTAAAAAATGTTGTGCAAATACTTTTATCATCAATTCCCACGATGGAGAATAACGCTCCCGATCTCACTGTATTTATATAACTACGATACTGAAAAGAACCCAAGTTCCTTTTCCCACTATAACCCATTTACTATTCTCTTTACGGGTGTCCTAGGGACAACTTCCTCCCTTTCTTCTTCTTATTTAAAATTCAAAACTGCAAGCTGAGAGCATGCCACTGCCAGAACCATCATTCCAAAGCATGGGGTTTTCTGCTTTCAAGCCCTAAGCCAATACCTGCCTAGAAATTTTGAAAACGATGGGTGACTCTGGGTAGATCTGTGACTTTAATTAAGCAATCAGACATGACAGATTGTGTATTTTAGGGGGATTATAACCAACCCTTGAGTAGCTTTAGAAGGCACCAGGCCAAAGGCCAAGCAGTTTTAACTACTCAAGAAGTGCAGTAATCATCTTGAAATGCAGAGCCTAGAGGGGCCTGGAGTTTAGACATTACAGAAATAACATGTTGAGCCCTTTGGTATTTCCTGAGCATTATAGACATGGTTGTACTGTCCTGAGTAAGGTCAAGTTTGATCCAGGGTTCTAACTGCACATACTGTATTTATAGCCTGTTTTAGTCAGATTGTAGTGAGGCAGAATGGCCTCCCTCTAAGCCTGAGACGGAGGGATCACTACACTCTCCCTGGTGGGCGGAGCCAAGCCAGCTCCGCCCCACACTCCAGAAGTGGGGGGGGGGACAGGAAGTATAAGAGGAGAGCCCTTCAGCTCAGTTGGGCCAGAGCCAGCGAAGGAGACAGACGTCTCTAGCCTGCTGCAGGATTCTGGACCAGACCTTGAGCTGTGTAACGCCCTGCCCCTGGAGGAGGAGACCGAGAGCGGAGATGAGCTGCTGGGAATGCCATCTGCCACTTACCTGGAGGAGACTGAGGACCCGCAAACTATGGAGCTACGCCAACGGATTGGGGTAGGAAGTTGCCCAGCAGAACCGGATATTAGTCAGGTTGTGCGGTCGCAGTACGAGTCAGTGTGCTTTGGCAAGATCGCTGCTGACCCAGTGGTGGGATCTCCCCCGCCACACACACACACACACACGCACACTGTTAGGGCCCTGGGCTGGGACTCAGTGGAGTAGGGGGAACTTGGGTCCTCCTGCCACCAACTCCAACCCTGATGTGGTGGCCTACTCCCACTAGGCCGGGAGCTTTCCGGCTTGCCCCAGTCGGAAGGCTGCAAGCCCCTAGACTGTGTTTGCTGTTTGCCTTAGCCAGGAGGCTAAGGTAAAGGCTGCTTAATTATTTATTGCTCAGGGCCAAGGGTGCTGGAACAATTTTTATAGCACGGGTGCTGATGATGGAAACCATGTATTTGGTGTTGTTATTACTACTTCAAGCCAGGAGGTGCAGCAGCACCCCTAATTCCAGCCCCACTGCTCAGGGCATCAGAGTCTGATCTGTATTTACTGCCTGCCTTAACTAGGAGGCTTGGGCCCAAAGACGGCTTATTGCTCTGTCCCACCCAGAAGGTTGGAGCCCAGACTGTGAGTACTGTCCGCTCTAGCCAGGTGGCTCGGGCTAAGGACTTCTAATTAACTGTTGTTTATTGCCTGACGCAGCAGGTCAGAGTGGCTTCCCTCTGAGCCTGAGACGGAGGCATCACTACACAGATCTCCTGTTCCTTGAACAAATGCTCATGTTGTAATAGTCTGATGTGGGACGCAGACCAGAAACAGTGCTGGGCCTGATCCTGAGATACAAGCCGCACCCTCAAAACCAACAGGCTTTGAGAAGGCTCAGCACTTCAGACATTCAGCATTTAGCAAGACTAGGCACAATAATCCACAGATTATTCCTGCTAGCAGCATGGTATGTGAGGGTGCTGTATAATTGTTTTAGCGGGCCAAGGACAGCACAAGTGTGCTGTTATACTGGAAAGTTTTAATGGCTGCAATCAAGCATATCTTTGACCTATCGAGCAATCGCAGACCGGGTTAAAGCTGTTGGATGTGCTAACCAACCTTCATTCAGGCTAAATTGAAGGAGCAATTAGGCCCATTTTATAAAGTGATAGTTAGAAGCAGTCGAAGCCACTGTCCAAGGCACTGGGTCACATGACGACTTGAGCAGACTTAAGCTGTGGAGTCGGGATTTCCCTGGGACTGAGGGGCTTGATTGGCTAGAGTTGTATGTCTGTCTGCATGTGAGAGGCAGAAAGCAAGAGAAGCAGTGGTGAGCATGATGCTAGGGGGAATCCCAGAAACAGATCTCCAGCACAGTACCCACTGGAAGGGCAACCTTGGATTTCTGAGCAAGGAAACTGCCTGCGCTTTGTTTCTACTGTGCTCAGAGAAACAGGTCTGTGTGTCCATTCTTTGTAAACAAACAGGCCTGCACCAAAGAAACACCTGACTCAGATCATCAATTTCTCGTCCTAATAAAAAAATGTGGCAAAGCCTCAGATGTTAGCTAATTTCTGGGGCCAAAAGGGGCATCAATCCATTAGCAGACCACACCACCTGTTATCCAAACCCCACTCAGCAATGCCCCTTGTGCATCCTCTTGCAGAAGTTCCCCAAGGTATTTTGGGTTACCAGAATCAAGATGGAAAATGCACACCCCACGTTCCCCCTCTGTCCACTAGTTTTCTGGAATGTGCCTATGCCCAAGGGGAAGCATGAAATCATCTCTCTGCATTATAACACTATTATAGCACAATGGAGGGAGAAGAGCCTGGACATGGACAACTAGAATGTCGGATGCTGTTTCCCAAAAGCCTTGCAGATCCATATACCAGGATTTTGCATCTTGGACTGCCCAGAAACCTCCTGAGCAGGGTAGCCGTGTTACTCTGGATCTGTAAAGGCAGCAAAGAGTCCTGTGGCACCTTATAGACTATGTATTGGAGCATGAACTTTCGTGGGTGAATACCTACTTCGTCGGATGCATGTCCTGAACTGCGTCATCTCATTTCTGGAACGGTAGACAAATATGCACACTTTGCATAAACGCAATACGTGCAGAGCCGTCATTTACAAGGCAGATAATCTTGTTCGTTTCATCACAACAATAGATGAGCTCTCCAGGCTGGCAGAGGCAGGAAGCTCTGTGGGGGCAGAGCTCTCAGTCCCAGGCACTAAGAGGGAAGCGCATGTCATGTCACTCAAGTGACTCCAGCTGGAGCATTTAGGGGAAAGGTTGGTATAGTGCAGTGCATTTGAGGGTGGTGGGAAGGGATGTACAATGGGGGATCCTCAGTCTGCAAAAATAGGTAACACTCTCAGGGACATGTATGCTCACACATGTTGGCTACCCATAATTCATGCAGCAGGATTGCTTGGTAAATCCTACTGATAAAACCTGGTTTAAAACACAGGGTACAAATTGTTGAGCTAACAGGTTGATGATGGCTAGGGTACCAAGATAAGCAGTTGTCTCAAGCCCTTTTCTTTGTAGGTGTTATAAATGCAGAGATGTATAGAATGCTAGTCAACAAATGAAAGGTGATTTTAAACCAACATGTATTGGTCCTTCTGATTATTTCTCTGTGCACCTTAGCATGAGGACAAATGCTATGTCTGCTGAGGAATGAGCCCAGGGTTCATATCAGAAAGAGAAAGATACCTATCTTATACAACTGGAAGGGACCTTAGAAGGTCATTGAGTCTAGTCCCCTGTGCCTTCACAGCAAGGCCAAGTACCATCCCTCACAGATTTTTTGCACCAGATTCCTAAATGCCATCCTTAAGGATTGAACTCACAACCTTGGGTTTAAACAGGCTAATATTCAAACCATTAAGCTATCTTTCCCCCTAACACCAGCTATGGAGGAAGAGGATAGAGTGGATTTAAATACAGTGGTGCCATAAAGAGTACTGCTGGAAACGACCACAAAAAGACACGCAAGCACAGTGAGCAGGACATGTTAGTGAATATACACCAGTGTCAATGAGAAGAGATTTTTGACCCTTGAGTTGCTGGTGGTCTCACCAGGGCATATTGTTGGCGGAAGTTTGTACTGACAAGGCCTGGGCTGTCTTTCAGTGGGGCTCTGTTAGGGGCATCAATCTGGCACATGTCAGAAGTACTACATTCAAAAGAGAGGGCAAGAACCACCACAATACAAACCAGTGGTGCATTAGAAACATGCGAGGGAGGAGACTCTCTTGCCTCCAAGAAATGCCCTAGATCAGTGATACTCACTCACATTAAGACTCGTGAGCTGCAAGTGTCTCCTGTGGCTCTTTGCAGCACATGATTTTAAAACACTGTGTGATTTAATTAGTGACCAATCAGGATGCTTTTACTATGATATTAACCAGTTGTAGACTACTTGGTCAGTCATTTTGCTGTGAGAATTCTAATATATTAGGACTGTCAAACAATTAGAAAAATAATTGCAATTAATCATGAGATTTTAAAAAAAAGTCTCAATTAACACAGTTTTAATTGCACATGGAAGCATGTCCTCTGGAATGTTGGTCGAAGCATGACGGTCATATGAATGTTTAGCATATCTGACATGTAAATACCTTGCAACGTCAACTACGACAGTGCCGTGTGAACTCCTGTTCTCACTTTCAGGTGATACTGTGAACAAGAAGCAGGCAGCAGTATCTCCCATGAATGTAAAAAAACCTTTTTTGTCTTAGCAATTGGCTGAACAAGAAGTAGGACTGAATGGACTTGTAGGCTGTAAAGTTTTACATTGTTTTGTTTTCGAGTGCAGTTATGTAAAAAAAATCATTCTACATTTGTAAGTTGCACTTTCATTATAAAGAGATTGCACTACAGTACTTGTATGAGGTGAATTGAAAAATACTATTTCTTTTGTTTATCATTTTTACAGTGCACATATCTGTAATAAAAAATAATATAAAGTGAGCACTGTACATTTTATATTCCATGTTGTAATTGAAATTAATGTGTTTGAAAATGTAGAAAAAATCCAAAAATATTTATAATAAATTTAAAACTGCATTTAATTGAAACTTTTAAAAAATCTAGTTAATCTGTTTTGCATTAATCGCTTGCGTTAACTGTGATTAATTGATAAGCTTAATATATATGAGTAAATGAAACAATTAATTCACACTATTGTGACTCTTTCAGGTAATGTTGATCACAAAGTTGGCTGCTGAACTTCTGAGATCTGAATATCACTGCGCAAGATTGACCATTTACTAATGGACCTATGTTAATTAAAGAGAGAGTTCAAAAGCATATATATTTTCCTGTCCAGATAATTAATTGATTTAGAATAAGATTTATGTAGTTAAGGGGTTTTTATAATTACATGTTGCACAGAGTGGAAAATGAAACCATTTAATAGACTACGGCTGTGATACTGCCAAGTGCTGAGCACCTCCAGGGAGGACTTAAGCAGCTTGATCTCCCAATGAGCCAACTTCTCTCTGCTGCTGACAGTCTGCAGAACTTAGGTTCCCAGTTGCAGTTGCTCAGCATCACTCAGAATTTGGCCCACTGAACTGAGGGTTCTCAGCACCACACGGGAGTGGGTCCTAAGTTACTTCAGAAAGGATTTTGTCAAGGTAACAGCATTTATTTTTCACTACAGAGCTGATTTTGCACAAGCAGTTTTGTATGCCATTAAAGGTGAGTCTTCTTCTTATTGGCTTTTAGCTTAGATCAGACTCAGGTCACTGTGGCACTGGGCCGGCTGTGATCTTATCCCTCAGCTCTATATTATTAATGAGATTTTTCCTTTAGGTCCAGATCCCTGAATTTTCATTCGAAGATGAACATCTGAACCCATTCAGAAGAGACCAGGGGAGGCAGAACATTAGCCTGGGAGTCTGTTTCTTTTTCAGATATTCATCAAAATCACAAAACCCTTACGTAAGAACCCCATTCTTCAGGCCGCATGCTCACACAGGAACTTCCACTGTAGTATCTACCTACCCGGACTGGATGTGTCATCGAAAGATCTTAAAGCACTTAACAAAGGTGGAGAAGAATCACTTGTCCAAAGGCAATAGTAGATCAGTCCAAACAAGCAACTTGTGGCAAAGGTAACAGTAACAAAGCCAGGATTAGAATCCATTTTGCCTGGCGCCCAGACCTCTGCTTCTGTACCAAGCCATCTTTGAAGATGGAGTTGAGTGAGGACACATCATATATATAGTTTGATACTATAATTCTGTTTGTTCCTTCTCTTTTATTAGTAGAGATGGTTGTGTGAAAACAGGATCTTTGTTTCTTAGAAGTTCATCAGCTCCTGCTGCTGATTGTCCCCTAGAAATCTGATTCGAAATCCTCAGTGTGGGGACATCATTTCCACAGCAACTAGTGAAGAAGCCCAAACCCCTCTGGGAAGGAATAAACTGCAAGAACTGATGAAGCTCCTAAGCAACCAAAATCCTGGATTTGGGTGAAAGTTTGCAATAAGAAGAAGAAAAGAAAACCCCAGAGAGTTTCTCTGGGCAGAAGGAAGGCTAGAAATGTGTTTTGGTTTTAATGAAAGTTGAGATTCCAGTGTACTCTCATAACGCTGGGATCTGGGGCTTTAAGAAAACCAAAGATCGTGAGACTTGGGATAAAAATCATAAGAGGTGGCAATGCTGAAAATCGGAGCATACTAATGGACCTTATTATGATGATCATTTATGGTTTGTATTACTACAGCACCTGGGTCCTGGTCTGTCTCACCCAGCCTGTCTCCCCCTTGAACTGCTGGGCCTCTGCTTTGTCCACTGCTGGCAAGGCCCTGAGAGCACCTCTTCCTCCTCGCCTAGCTGCTCCAGTCTGTCCACTGTAGGGTGGAGTCATTGCAGGCTACACCCTGCTCAGTCTCTGCAGCCCTGCTGAGTGCGTGAGAAAGACTTTAGCTACAGCGGGAACAAGCACGCAGGGGATCTCAATCCTCCCACCCCTTTCCTTTGAGAGGCAGACTGTTCATCCAGTCAGTAGCTAAAGGTATCCGATCCTGGTGAGACTGCTGGCCCAAAGAAAACACAGAGTCAGGTCCTGGCGTGCTAGAAGAAATTGATTTTTCCCTTTTTCTCTTTCCCGCGTGTTACATCCCCGTATTTTTTCTTTTTGATTCATTTTCTGTGCTATGAATAAATGACTGGTTTGCATGATCTTCACCTACTGGCAGACATATGTGCCAGGATGAGAGTGGGCCAGTACAACCCAGTATATTGTACTGACACTTCGATAGAGCTAACTTGTTTCCCTCCTGCCCGCGCTTAGCTCCATGTGTGAGCTGGGGAGGGTGTGACACTCACACACAGCTTGCCACGCTTGCCCCTTTCTCTTCCAGGGGTTGGTTCTCCCACTTCCCACCCCCGCTCTTATCCAGCCACCTTCCTCTGCCTCCAGGCCCCACGCTAAAGTTGTGCTCTTGAAGGGATTGTAGCACTGATGAATGGTGCCAGCCAGGTTGACAAGCCTGGAGACCGGAGCAGAGTCACTGGTCTATTCCCAGCAGTCATGCCAGGGTGATGGCTTCCATCTTGCCCAGTGCTGGAGATCTCAGGAGCTATGGCTGATGAACATCCTCTGTGGATGAGGCATAGGGGGGCACGTAACACACGCTGGCACTTCTCCCCACTGTCAGTATTGCTTAGCCCCAACCCCAGGAGGCCACTTCTAGAGATCACTAGAGCTGAGACTGGAATTCATTTTGCAAGGGCCATGTGGTCCTTGGCCTTCTTGCTAAGTCTGCTGGTTAAGGCCAATTTTTGTGTGTGTGATGTGTTTGCTTGCCCATTGTTATCATCACAGCACCTGAACACCAGTCATAGACCAGTACCCTACTGTGCTAGGCACTGTACAAACACAGGGGAATTGGACTGAGACCATCTACTTTTTGTCACCTAACCTACAATCAGATGCAACACCCTTCAGCCACACCTAACCTGGGATCAGTTTGAATCACCAACCTAGGAGGTGAAAGGGTCTGAGGGCTGTTAATTCCCTGAGTGTCTGTCTGTCTGTCACACACACACACACACACACACACACACACACACACACACACACACACACACACACACACACACACACACACACACACACACACACACCCCTCTCTCCATCAGGGGCTTTTTCTTGATCTCTTCCTTACAAGATCAAATGATTTACAAAGCAATCCTTTTTTTGCCCTGGGGACTAAACCTTGGCAAATCACTACTCACAATGTATATGACATCTGTTTGCAAAAATAACAGTGCACATGCAAAATGCCTTCCTTTCATGAGCAGTTTATCTTTAGCTAAGCTTATTCCTGGAACGAGTGTTACTTAATAGCTGTCAATATCTTAATCTAATTCATGCAAGCTGTCCTCCCGCTCCCTACACCAAAATCAGCCCTAACAATTTCTGATCTTGGAGTATTCCCGGGTAGCAGGATAACTGCAGTGGAAACACATTGTTGGTGAGTCTGGGGCTGGAGGTGAGACTACAGAAAATGTTTTTTCTAGGTTTTTTTTAAATTTTGCTTGTAATTAGTGGTGCTGCCTGTCTGAGAAACAGGTATAGATATCTAAATGACCTTTTAGATATTAATTGGTTCTAGTGATGTTTGTCTTTGTAAATTAATGAAATTCTAGAAAATCTGTAAAAAGTGTGCAGTTTGTATGCATATTAACTAAGTGGAGATCACTAACACCACATGACATTGTGGCCAGAAATAAAATCTGAGAGTATATGCAAATTTAGGAGAAGCTTCCTTTCCACTGATGTACAGAACAATCATTAATCCTTAGCTGGAGATCAAGGCTAAGTTACCTGGAGTGCTTTTTCAAGTGACTCTGAAATCTGCTTTAGCACCGGAGAATTTTTGTAGCGCAGATGAGGGCTTAGTCTTTGTCCTCCAAGACAAAGTTGTCACATTATGATTGTCTAAGTATGTTACATTGTATATCATAGACATGAGCGGCATTGCTTTTAGTCTTACAGTTCTCTCTGCATGATGGTGTACTGTGATGGAATCGTAATGCAACAGCATGCCTTGCTGATGCCACATTGGTTCTAAATACATTTGAGGACTGTTTTAGGCCCTGATCCTGCAATGAGTAAAGTTACTTACGTGAGTATTTGCAGTATTGGGCCCTTAATACCTAGCCAGTGTTCCCAGGATGTGAGGGCAGCCTTATCAAAACTGGCATAGTCTTGTGAAAACTGAGACGAGTACTGCACCTATGTGACCTTGGAGAAGATGTTTGATTTCCTTGTGCTGCAGTGAATCCAGTTGGACAACAGGGAAAGAGTCGGAGAGTTTAAGGCCAGAAGGGACGAACAGGTCCTCTAGTCTGACCTCCAGCACCCACACACCAAACCCAACAACCAAAATATCACAGCCCATAGGAGACTAGACTATGATGTGCTCCAGGCAGAGGATAGGAGGGACCAGTCTGAGCATCTCTTGTGATTGTTAAATAATTGTCCACTACAGGTTCGGGCTTTCTGTGTCTTCATTTTTGCATCTTCCACTTGAACAAGTGGGGAGGGATAGCTCAGTGGTTTGAGCATTGGCCTGCTAACCCCAGGGTTATGAGCTCAATTCTTGAGAGGCCCATTGGGGGATTGGCCCTACTTTGAGCAGTAGGTTGGACTAGATACCTCCTGAGGTCCCTTCCAACCCTGATATTCTATGGTTCTGACCACTATTGGCAATACCATAGGGAACTTGCTGGAATCCTGGTCTGGATCAGTATAGCTATTCCTGTAGGACAAATGCATATCATTATCTTTTACTGTTGTAACCTTTGTCTTTTCAATGCCTCTGTTACAACCTAGCTCTGTACCCCTTTGTATGGAGACCAGCCTGTTACAAGTGAATCTAGCCTCTAGATCCCACATGCTTCAAAGCCAGCTGGGCAGACTCTAGTCTCTGTGTCTAGGTCTGGGTCTGTCAGTGCACTCCCAGGCTCAGACCTTTTGTCTAAGAATTTCCTTGGGATCTGGGACACCACAGTCCAGCCACCCTAGGTCCTGAAACCAGTGCCTTAGACTTCCTAAGCCTCCCCAGTCAGGTACATGTGCTTCCCTCCTGAGGTTCACTGAGGCTGTGAGTGCTCTGGTCTCCTAGCTTAACCCCTTTGGGGACTACATGTCAGGAAAGCAAGGAACACAGGCTGAGCAAAGGAATTTCTTAACCACAATCACGTTACTCTTAAAATCATGTCAGAGTTACAGCTCTCTAAAAAATAACAAAACTCCAGAGACGTCCCCCTCCCTGTATCTGATTGCACCCCACTTGTCAATCTGGGGGCTGTTAGTGTTTCAGGCCAGGCTTAATTGGAAAGCTACAGCCCCACTCCCCAATCAGAAAACCCATTGTTCCCCAGCAGGGGTGTGACGGTAGCTGAGAGTCATTCAATGTCGCTAGCCCAAGGTTGTAGTCTTGATGGCTTCTCCAGGATAGACCTTCAGTGAGGTGTCACACTCCTTTCATTGGTGGCTATCTATAATACAATTGAACAGGCGGCCCTCCGGCTGCCGTCAGCACGTAATACAAAATGGAGTTCACAATACAAAATGGAGTTCAGTCTGATACAGATGTATCCCACTCTGTCCCAAAAAACCCCTTCTCTGATGCCCAACATATAATGTCCATCACAGACCGTAAACACTCTGGGGAAGACACCAATCTTTTTATTTGTCTGTAGAAAGCCATGTGCACCTGTTCCACCAGAGGAATAAAATAATGGCATTAATCACATTACCAATCCCCTGAGCTATCATATGCACTACCCCTCCCCCACCCCACTTCAGGCTTTTAAAACCTGAAGTTGCCGTAAATCTTTCTAACCATTAAAGGTTCATTTTGCTAAAACATCTTAACATCATGCTTGATTTCTGAATGAGATTGACTTAGTAGGAGCAGGCCTATAACTCTTATGGTTTCTCATTTCCTGAAGCACTGGAATTGTGCTTCCCCCAATGTTATTTTATTAAGATGTGATTTGTCATCATATTGCTGAAAACAAGATAAAATGCAGGGTAATTAAATTCCTTATTTAACTCGACAAGCATCTGCTTTCCGTAGTCACATTTCTAAACAGCACCTTTGTAGCTGTTACTCAGTAGCTGGTCATAATAATATTTATTATGCTCAACATGCGAAACTAAAATACCATAAACAAATGAATAAATTACTCCATATTGCAGATATACCCTACTACTTATGATACATTACAGTTACATAGCCCTGTCATGGGTGATTGGCTCTCTGAGGTTGACAGGCTGAGAATAAGCGTTGTAGCTGAGAATAAGCCTCTCAGCCCAGGTAGACAGACTTGCATTACGAGGGCTTGCACTAGCATGCTAAAAATAGCTCTGTGGATCCTGCAGCTTGGGCTAGCTCCTTGATCTTGGAGCCTTGAGGCCAGGTGGGCTTGAGCTTGGGTGGCGAGCCAGACCCTTCGCCGGTGCTGCAACGTCCACACAGCTATTTTTTAGCATGCTACTGTGTGTCTGTCTACCTGGGCTGTGAGGCTCACCCACAGCTGCAGTGCAGACATACCCCCATGACAGGCTCTACGAAGGAGAATGAGCCAACCCAGATGCACATGTGGATGGTAAGTAGCTGGGCAGTAGGAACAGGGCCTTGTAAAGGGTTATGAGGGCTCAGGCTGGAGCCTAGAACACACAGGAAGCTTCTGGAGAGAGTGCGTCCCAGGGGAGCCAGGTAAGAAGCTACTCCCAGTGGTGTCTCTCTGGAGAGCAGAGGCTCCTAGAGAGTGGAGGGTCCAGAGGAGAGCAACTACAAAGCTTTCCAGGAAAGGAGGCCTGGAAGGTACCCCAAGTTAGCAGAGGAGAGACTGTAGAGTTCCAGGCAGTGGGCAAGCCTGAGGCCTTACAGCAGATGGAGAAGGCTTGTTTACAAACCATGTTTGATAGGGTGGATTAAATAAACTAGACCCCTGCAGGGGCATTGTTCACTGTTACAAGCTATGAATGCTCAGAGTTTCCAAAAAAAACAGAATTTTATTGTGTGCAACAAAAGTAAGGTGCAAAAAACAAAACAGAGTAAAAAGAATCTAGTAACAGTGTCACGGGGCGAACCATACTTTGAACTCTCTAGTTCAAAATTAAACGAAACACAAGTAGTTCCGAGCCTGTGCGTTTCACAGGTCTATATATGTGTAGCTGTGGTTCTTCTTGTTTTCCCCTAGCATGGAGTGGTAGAGGTATAGGTGCACACCATGATGCCAGCTGGTGTGTTGGTGGGGAGAGGGTAGACACCACTGAGCATGGGGAAAGCTTCAGATCAAGGGTTCCAGTTCGAGCTATGGGAAAAGAGTAAAAGTGTGAACCTGTACAGCATTACTAAACACTAACAGGGAACATAATTGTCTCCAAGTATGTCAAAGGTGTAAAGGAATCATGCAGGTCGATCCAATGAATAGTGAGATGAAATGAGGAAAGGAAAGTTTAGGTGGAACAATATCCTAAAAGCAAAGTCAACTAGACTGCAGAACATCTCTAAAAACACATTTCAGATAAAGAAGAATCGCCCTTAGCTGCTAGCTGTATAGAACCTCTGACACACAGATCAGCAGTTCTCATTCCAACCAGTAGAGGGCAGTGGCAACGCACATGCACCAGCTGGCTCATTACATTATAGTGGTAGCTCAAGCCACTGTGCAAACACACTGCTGCATTCTGAGTAGCCTCCAAGTGATGCAGCAGCAGGCACCCTAAATGAGAGTTATACAAAGAGGGAATGACTGAGCCTTGTGATCAATGCTGCTCTTTCATCAACCAGAGAAGCTGCTGCTAATGACTTGGAGATCTCCTCCCACCTTGGCAGGCGGTGTGTCTCAGCTGACCCTGCTGGGCTTCCAGCTTTCTGTTGTTGTATCTGTGCTCCATAAACTTATAAATGGAGGTGGGAGAGTAGCTGGAAGCTGAGCTGAAATCTCCAAGGGAAAGGCTGCCTGAGAGCTACCAGCAAACTGCTTGCAAATGGCAGTTCATTTCACAACAGGTCTGTTCCTTGCACTCTCTGTTTGTTTCTCGTGCCTCACTGGAGATGCCTCATACAGAGTAAATGTCTTAACGTTTGACTGTATCTCTGCTTGACACTGCAACCCCAAGCAAATGCTCCTGTTTGGATCTGAACATTTTTGCAAATGACACTCGTGTCTCAAGTAGACATCACCCTCGGGAGGTCAGAGAGAGCCTCCTCCCCCACAAATAAGGGCTTGTTTTCCCTTTCCCAAGGCCTCTTTCCACCACTGACACAACCTTAAGTGCCCCTCACTAGAGAACTGGAAACAAGTAGCCCCATGAAATGCCAAGGTGGCTGGGTACTCTCAGGCTCTGCTCTCGCTCTGGCCCATAGGTGGCACTGGGATACAGCCTTGCTTAGGGCAATAAAAAGGTCTAAGGCTTGAGCTGCATGAGACAAAAAGAGTGTCTGTCATTTGCCTCTTTCTTCCTCTGCAATATTGCCACCAGGAATCTGCCAGCACACAGCTGGGGGTGCAGTAATTATAGATGGGCTAGAACCAAGTCCCTAGCTCTGAGCATCCTTTCCCGCCACAAAACAGACAGACAAAACCCCAGAGAAAGAGTTTGGAAGCTGGAACCAGATCCAAATTTTGCAGTTTGGGTTAATCTATTATGTGTATCTCTGTGTGTACATTTGTGAACAGGCAGATATGTATGTATCTCCATGTGCATGAACATATGCATGCAAAATGGTGAGTCATCATGGGGTTGTGTGTGTACACATATTCCGTGTGTGTTATCTAAGGGATAGTGCATCGTGTATAGTGCATTTATGTTTGTGCAGAGAAGTGTGTGTGTGTGTGTGTACACACACTGCCAAATGGATGAGTGAACTCCTATGGCTTGTGTTATTTGTCATGCTGCACCTTATTGTTGTTGATTTCCCCGCTTTTTTCAGGCTGACGAGCTCCTGACTATTGATGGCCGCTTCTTTTTAATCAAGAAGTAATTTAAGGTTTAATTACAAGTAGGGAGATGAATGAATAGATAATAATTTATAAAACTGCCAGCTGGCTTCCCTGCCCCCATCCTATGGGCCTGCCAGGTGGGAGAAAACTGCATGTGGAAACATGGTGGATCATGGGCCTCACGCTCAGCATTGTGGGACAGAGACAGGGGGCAAGGTGAGAAGGGCTGAGATTAATGGAATCATTTAGTGTAGTTCCCATGTTATATGCCCACGTTAGTCCTGCTAAGAGGACACAACATAGGCTATTCAGTATTGGTATCCCCACTCAATCCAGTCCTCCTACAGGAACTGCTTCACTGGGTTCTCATGCATAACGAATACAGTGAAACAATGTTTCTCTACTTTTTCACACCGGGGATCCTTTATTCAACATCCAATGTTTTTCCAGCTTCCATGGCTCTAGGGTTAGAAGGGACCACTGTGATCATCTAGTCTGCCCTCCTGCATAGCTCAGTCCATGGGACTTCCCTGAATTAATTCCTGTTTGAACTGCTTCAGCACTTCACGCTGGGATACAGACTCCCTTATACTTTCTTTTCTCCAGTGTGAGTTTCTCTCTGTGTCCTCCTTTCCTTCCCACATTCCTACACTGTTCTCTCTCCTTACCATGCATGTTGGCAAATACGTCATTCAGCCTTATCTATAGCCTCAGTGCTATACAAGTAAGAGTTAAAAATGTGTCCAGGATCACAGTGCTAACACCATATACGGTAACTTTTGTGTGTGTGTGTGGGGGGGCTGATTCCCCACTCTGACACTTTGAGTGCTGAAGGTGGGGGCCTGCAAAGATTCTAAAAATTAATACTGGCCACCAGCTAATTAAACAACATGTGCACAAACGTCTTAGGACACAAAAATTCAATCCTGTTTTTAAAAAAGGTAAATTTTATTAAAAACAAAAAGAAAGAAAATACATCTGAAAACTCAGGCTATTGCTAGATTTAAAAAACCCAACCACTTACAAGAATTAAGCATCAAGAATAACTTGCTTGAGGTCCAGCTTAAAGGTTACCAGCAAAACAAAAGCACTTGGGGTTAGCACAGAGGAGTCCACAAGCCATAAAAAAATAAGAGATAAACCTAATTGCGTTTTCCTAGACACTTCCTGATCTACTTGCATTTCTGGGGTTGTAAATAAGTAGTTTCTAGGTATGATTCTGATGATTTTTTCATACCTGACCCCAAGCTTCTTACACCATAGTCTCTGCCCTTTTCACCTCTCCCCAGAGAATAACAACAGACAGACAAAAGGGGAGTCTTTATTTCAATTTTAAAAAAGTTCTAGCCTTTCCATCAGGGCTGGCTCCAGGCACCAGTGCAGCAAGCAGGTGCTCGGGGTGGCCAACGGAAGGGGGCGGCACATCCAACTCTTTGGCCGCAATTTGGCGGTAGGTCCCTCTGTCCCTCTCAGAGGGAAGGACCAGCCACCGAATTGCCGCTGAAGAATGAAGCTGCTGCCGCCGATCATGGCTTTTATAAAAAAAATTTTTGCTGCTTGGGGCAGCAAAAACACTGGAACCAGCCTTGTGTCCCATTGGCTCTTTTGGCCAGATGCCCATTCACTTCCTTTTATCTATGCATAGCACCAAGACTTTTTAACCCTTGACAGGTAAAGCAAGTAGTGAACAGCTACTAAGAGGGATTTTATAGCTAACTGGCTGGATGGGTGTCCATAAAAGGAAGCTATTACTGCCTTCCCCCACCCCCTTCATTTATCACAGTGCGTTTTGAGAGGTTGACAGAGGGTGCTTGACCTTGAAGGGTCAGGGTGTGCCAGGAGTGGGGGAGTGAGATTTTCTTTGCTTTAGATTGTAATTTGCAGTGTTGTCCTAGCTGTGTTGGTCCTAGCATATGAGAGAGACAAGATAGGTGAGGTAACCTCTTACTGGACTAACTTCTGTTGGTGAAAGAGACAAGCTTTGAGCTACACAGAGCTCTTATTCAGGTCTTCTGGTGAGGCCTCGGGTGAGGCTGGCTGCCAGGGCCGGCTCCAGGGGTTTTGCTGCCCCAAGCAGCAAAAAGAGAAAAAAAAAATCCACGATCGCAATCTGCAGCTCTGTCGCCGCCGCTTCAGTCTTCGGCAGCATTTCGGCGGCTGGTCCTTCGCTCCGAGAGGGAGTGAGGGACCTGCCGCCAAATTGCCGCCGAAGACCCGGACGTGCCGCCCCTCACCGTTGGCCGCTGCAAGCAGCTGCTTGCTGGGCTGGTGCCTGGAGCCAGCCCTGCTCGCTGCCAGAGAGCTGGGGGTGTGCTTCTGAAAAAAACCTGACAAAAGCTGTGTGTGTAGCTTGTAAGCTTGTCTCTCTCACCAACAGAAGCTGGTCCAATAAAAGATATTACCTCCCCGACCTTGTCTCTTAGATTGTAACAATATTTCCAAAGCTTTGCAACCCGCTGATTGCCTTTCCTTCCCCCCGGGGAAATGTTATGATCTAAGAGACAAGGCGGGGGAGGAAATATATTACTCTTATATTTGCACTAGGGTGGGGTGGGGTGGACATTACACACAATTCGCAGGGTGAGGAAGGCAGATCCCATACTGTTATTAGCAGGGCCGGCTCCAGGCACCAGCGAAGGAAGCAGGTGCTTGGGGCGGCCAGTGGAAAGGGGAGACATGTGCTGGTCTTTGGCGGTAATTTGGCGGCGGGTCCCTCAGTCCCTCTCTTCCTCTTTGAGCTGCTGCCGAATTGCCGCTGAAGAATTTTCATAGATTCATAGATTCTAGGACTGGAAGGGACCTCGAGAGGTCATCGAGTCCAGTCCCCTGCCCTCATGGCAGGACCAAATACTGTCTAGACCATCCCTGATAGACATTTATCTAACCTACTCTTAAATATCTCCAGAGATGGAGATTCCACAACCTCCCTAGGCAATTTATTCCAGTGTTTAATAAATGAAGCGGCGCGACTGAGCTGCCGCGGAAATGCCACCGATGGGCTTTATCTTTTTTTTTTTTTTTCCTCTTTGCCACTTGGGGCAGCAAAAAATCTGGAGCCAGCCCTGGTTATTAGCAACTACACACTACTTGTGCTATTATTAATTATATTACATGGGTGAAACTGAGGCATGGAGGGAGATGATGCCACTTGGCCACTCGGTCAATGGCAGAGCCGGGTGGAGAACCCAGGAGTCCGGCTGCCTCTCCCCCGCCCAAGGTGTAAGCTACTCGCTAGACTACCACTAGTGACGTGACCTTGGGAGACTACATCTCCCATGGTGCAATGGGACTACAATTCCCTGCATGCAGCGCGCGCTCCGCCGGCTAATTCCCCCCCCCTCCCGGTGGGGCGATGCCTGCTGGGAGTTGTAGTCCGGACAGATGCGCTCCCCTGACGGGGGCTCCGCGCCTCGCTCTGCGTTGGGATCGGGCTGGAGCGGCCCGGGTGCACGCGCAGGTACCAGGGCTGCGGCCGCCGTGGGGAGGGGCGTGTGGCCCCCCTCGGCCATCTAACGCCGGAGGCCTCGGAGCAGGCCGGCTCCGGGACAGCTGGGGCTGAGCCCCAGTATCTGGGGGTGGACGGGGGGAGCCCCAGTATCTGGGGGTAGCGGGCAGGGCGAGCCCCAGTATCTGGGGGTGACGGGGGGAGCCCCAGTATCTGGGGGTAGCGGGCAGGGCGAGCCCCAGTATCTGGGGGTAGCGGGCGGGGGGAGCCCCAGTATCTGGGGGTGACGGGGGGAGCCCCAGTATCTGGGGGTAGCGGGCAGGGCGAGCCCCAGTATCTGGGGGTGACGGGCAGGGTGAGCCCCAGTATCTGGGGGTGGACGGGGGGAGCCCCAGTATCTGGGGGTAGCGGGCAGGGTGAGCCCCAGTATCTGGGGGGAATGGAGGAGCCCCAGTACCTAGGGGGGGAGCCCCAGTATCTGGGGGTGGTGGGCAAGGGGAGCCCCAGTATCTAGAGAGGGGGTGAGCCCCAGTAGCTGGGAGGGATGAGGGGGGTGAGCCCCAGTAGCTGGGAGGGGTGGGTGAGTGAACCCCTGCAGTGGAGGGGTGAACCCTACTAGCTGGGAGGGGTGGAGGGTGAGCCCCAGTAGCTGGGAGGGGTGGGTGAGTGAACCCCTGCAGTGGAGGGGTGAACCCTACTAGCTGGGAGGGTGGAGGGTGAGTCCCAGCATCTGGGAGGTGTGTGGGAGTGAACCCCTGCAGTAGAGGGGTAAGCTCCAGCAGCTGGGAGAGGGTGGGGTGAATGAGCCCTAACCCTTGAATTTTCCAGAGGAAGGGGCTGAATTGCTACCTGTAGCTATGGGAATGCCATTGGTGCTGGAAGTGTAAATTTTCCAAGGCAGAAGGTGACCCCTTGCCTTGCGCCATGGATTACGGGGCTCAGTTGTGTTTGCCACTTGCTGCAAGAGGCTGAGCTGGAAGGATGAAGTGTGGTCATACAATGCTTTTTATTTTCCTTAGGCGTCAAGGCCCTTGATTTACAGGCTAGTTGCACGGATGAGAGATTTCTTCAGTCATTTTTTCTGATTGCATCCACATAGGGCTGGCGGTATGTTGTTCAGAGCTCTAGGGGAGGTCGTGGGCAGGGACTCAGCTGGATTTCCAGGATGTGCACAAATCTTGGAGGGGTTGAGGAAAGACTTTGGCAGTTGGAGTGATTGGGGGTGGTTTTGTTGTTCTCCCCCCCCCACCCCCCGGTGCTTTACCAGACATCTTTGTTTTGTGTTTTGGGGTTTTTTTAGGTTCATCTCCAGTCCTGTAAAAGGACCAGTTGGATTCCTCGCTAATATTCAACACACAGGTTTCAGGACTATCATTTTAATTGTGGAAGATGTCACCTGGCCTTACGGAAGAACAGAAAAGAAAAATTGAGGAGAACAGACAGAAGGCCTTGGCTAGGAGAGCAGAGAGACTAGCAGCCCAGCAAGGAGGGCCTGGTGGGCTCACTAGCCAACCATCCAACCAGCAGAGTCCAGGCTATCGAAGAAACGTGGAGCATCAGTGTGTGAAACAAGAAGACAATCATGTTAAGTTCATTAGCCAACACCACCAGACTCCCAATAGCCATGTGGCGCAGAAGAGCTATGTTCATAAAGGATATAATCACTTTAGCGCACCCCAGCAGATGGCTGGTTCATGTGACGTGCAACAGGAGAATTGTTCAGAGGGCTCAAACCAACATTCGTGGAGTCAAATGTGCAGCACTAAACAGTCCCTCCCGATACTCCAGAATTCTTTGAGTTATTCCCATCAACATTATTCAGGTTCTGAGCAACCCAAGTACCACCCACCATTCAAAAAACCTACAGAACTTTCTCATCCTAGATTAACTGCTGATGAGCACCCTGATGATGTTAAAGGTTTACAAAGTCTGAACAGATCTGCCAGTGGACACGTTGACATGAAATACATGCCATCACCGAGCAGTGCAACCCTGAGTGATTCTGAAATGTCAACAAATGCAGGGAAACCAACCTGTGGGCCCTTCCCCAAAAAGGATAGCATCTCACAGTTCTGTGGCACTATGCGGCCACCCACTCCGTTGAAGGAGGGTAAGATGCAGAAGGTGGCCAGTGCTGGTGGTGTGGGCTCTACCTTGGAAGTATCCTGTCATAGAAAAGTACCCAGTGTTATCAAAGGAAGGTGCGTGAAGCACAGAGAAGACCGATTCCGGGTTGAAGTAGGCTACAATGCAGAACTTGTCGCTGTGTTTAAGAGCATACCTAGCAAAGCTTATGGTAAGAAAACATATAACAATTTCTTAAGGTTGGTTTATGCCCCTGTTATTGTTAAGAAAAATCAGTATATCAGTCTCTTTAAGGAACTGTACAGAAATCGCCTTACCCATCACAGAAATGCAGCTGTTTGCAGGGGTGGAATATGGCAATGATGTTGTATATAGTTTTTAAGGGGGATGTGAAAAGTAAGGCAGTTGAAACAAGAAGAATTCATTTCCCCCCCCCGCCCCCCCGCCTGTATGAAGAGTCACCTGAGATGTTTTGTGACTTCAGGCCGTCAGAACTAGAGCTGGTTGGAAACTGGATTTTCCACCTTGCAAAACATTTTGAGCTTTTGGAAAAATTATCCTGATTTGGGATTTTTTTTTGAAATTTTTCACAAAATGAAATTTTTAAAAATAAATTATTGTGTGAGTAAATCAAAATGTTTAATTTCAGTAAATTTGAAATGTGTCGATTTTGACCTTTTTAAAAAAAATATTTAAAAATACATTTTGAAATGAAAAGTCACTTTGAAACAAAAAAAATCAAAGTTTTTCGTTCCAAAAATGTCAAAACAGGATGTTTTTCCATGTGTTTCAAAATGAAATTTCATTTAATTTGCTATGATCGTGGGGGCGGGGAACAGTATTTTGGAAATTGGTATTGGAGAAATGGTCAGTTTCAGTTGTTCTTGGACAGTTGGTTGACTCATAGTCTTTAAGGTCAGAAGACCATCATGATAATCTAGTCTGACTTTCTGCACATCACAGACCATAAAACTTCACCCACCCTCTCCTGAAATAGGCCCATAACTTCTGACTGAGGTACTGAGAACCTCAAATCTCAATTTAAAGACTTCAAGTTACAGAGAATCTACCATTTACTCTAGTGCAAACCAGTAAGTGACTCATGTCCTGTGCTGCAGTGGAGGGCGAAAACCCCCTAGGGTTTCTGCCAATCTGACTTGGTGAAAATTGCCATATTTGGGATCGGGAAGCAATCAGTTAGCCCTGAGCATGTGAGACCCACCAGCCAGACCCCTGGGAAAGCATTCACTCTAGTAATTCAGAGCCCTCCCCATCTAGTGCCACATCTCCGCCACTGGAGACATTTGCTAACAGCAGTCACTCATGGACCATATGCCATTGTAGGCAACGTCATTATACCATCCCCCCTCCATAAAGTTATCAAGCTCAGTCTTGAAACAAGTTAGGGTTTTTTTGCCCCCACTAGTCCCTTTGGAAAGCTGTTACAGAACTTCATTCCTTTGATGGTTAGAAACCTGCATCTAAGGCAGGGGTGGGCAGACTACGGCCCGGGAGTCGTATCCGGCCCTCCAGACATTTTAATCTGGTCCTTGAGATTCCGCCAGGGAATGGGGTCCGGGGCTTGCCCCACTCCGCACGGCTCCCAGAAGCAGCGGCATGTCCCCCCTCTGTCTCCTACACATAGGGACGGCTAGGGGGCTCCACACGCTGTCTCTGCCCCAAGCGCCATCCCTGCATTTCCCATTGGCCGGGAACCACAGCCAATGGGAGCTGAAGGGGCAGCACCTGCAAACAGGGCAGAGTGCAGAGCTGCCTGGCCGTACCTACGCATAGGAGCTTCTGGGAGCTGCTAGAAATAGCACCGCCAGGAGCCAGCACCCATGATCCTCTCCCATACCCCAACCCCTGGCCCCAGCCCTGATCCCTCTCCAGCCCTCTGAACCCTTCGGTCCCAGCCTGGAGCACCCTCCTGCACCCCCAACACCTCATCCTCAGCCCCACCCCAAAGCCTGCATCCCCAGCTGGAGCCCTCGCCCCCACCCCCGGCACCCCAGCCCAGAGCCCCCTCCCGCACCCTGAACTCCTCATTTCTGGCCCCACGCCAGAGCCCGCACCCCCAGCCAGAGCTCTCACCCGCTCCTGCATCCCAACCCCCAATTTTGTGAGCATTCATGGCCCACCATACAATTTCCATACCCAGATGTTGCCCTCGGGCCAAAAAGTTTGCCCACCCCTGATCTAAGGCTATGTCTACACTGCACTTTCGTCAGTAAAACTTTTGTCAATCGGGGTGTGAAAAAAAAATACTCCTCCCCCCCCCCCCCCAACTGACAAAAGTGTTACCACCGAAAAGCAGAGGTGTGGACAGCACTTTGTGGGCAGGAGACGTTCTCCTGCTGCTGAAGTTACAGCCCCTTGTTGGGGGTGTTTTTATTTTGTCAGCAGGAGACCTCTCTCCTGCAGACAAAGTGAGGCTATGCTGCGTACCTTACAGCAAAAGGGCTGTAGATGGCTCATGTGTATCCATATGTTCTTGTGCCCATATTGGCCCTTAACTCAAGTCTGTAATCAGCACCAGTCTAACCCTATGGTCTCCAGCCGTCCTAGTGTCCTCTAGGTTCTCCTCCTTAACATCCAAGGGGGCTCACAAATATTTGTTCCCACCCTTATTTGCAAAACCCTTTGTCCTTTTCAGTCAGTGCTGTGATTTACTTCCACACTCCTCTCATATTTGTGTGGATGTTTGTTTTGCTATCCCACTGCTAAGTCTTCCTGTATTTCCAACTGCCCTACAGTTGTAATAACAATGCACAGTGCTTCTGACAGGTACTTGTGAAGTGTCTGCATAAACAGACCAGATTCTTTTTAATTACTAAGCCTTTAACAGCAGTTTGTTTCTATTCCCAAATGACTCAAATTCTGTCCAATTTCAGATCCTGCTACGAAGATTTGGAATTTTAGTTTAGAAGACTACAGAAGTCTCAGTAAGTGAGCAGACCTATGGAGTGATATGCAGGATCAAAGTCCCTCTCTCTCATCTTTGCATGATTATTGTTGGCGTGTTATTGCTTGAAGTAACGATGGAGCAGCACGGTTCAAACAGAAAACCCATTCTCCAGGCATGGGGCTTTTGAGGGTCTGCTGTGAGTCTCTGAAGTTAGTTAGAATTAACTGGGTTTCCAGGTGTACTCTAAATGCTAAGTATATGCTTTCTGTATCTTAGGGGCGAACAAACCACAGTATATGGTTGAGTTCATGCAAGTAGTTCATATGGGTTCATGCAGAGAAAGTGAAAAGATTCCAGAAGTGCAGCCTGGCTAATACTTTACTGAATGATTTACTCTGATGCCATCTTTTTAAACAGCAAACTTACTGTAGGTTTCATGAAGCTGTTTCTTTTCCTGTTTATTGGGAGTGTGGGAAGTGAAATGGCATGATCTTCTTGGCTTTGTGAGGTTGCCATTGTGGTTGCCTCAGAATTTGGAATATCAGGGGATGGTTTTCTCCGTTGTGGACTGAGGAAGATTTGAGATGGTTGCAGCCATTCATTTCCGGTGGGCTTTTCAAAAGCACGCAGTCTTGATCCAACTTTGCTTTCCTTGAAGTCAATGGTAAAACTGCTGTTGATTTCAGTGGGAGCAGATTTAGGTCAATGCTTTGGGAAAAGTCCACCCTTCGGGCCTAATTTTAACCTCCCATGCAGATTGCTGTATATTTAAGCGCTGGCAGGTGCCTCTCTTCTGTATTTTATACTGCGTAAGCAGAGTCCACAGCTTACAGTCTAAATAGACCATTTAAAAATAGCACATTGCCAGCTCTGCTGCTCTTCTGTTCCCATTGTCTGCTCTGAAGTGGGAGAGTGGGTTCACCCTGCTGCTGCACCTCACCTCAGCTCCCTGATCCTTGCTCTGTATGGGACAGGGCCAGCTGTCCCCTTTTAGAGGAGTGTGGCCGGCTCTGCTGATCTCCTTTCCCTCCTCGTCCCAAAACATCATCCTGCACCTTTTGTCTGGGTTCAGTTTGGCTCCTGCTCTTTCTGTCCCTCTGGGGAATCAAAGTTTTCATGGTCTGCCCAATTTTTCATTTATTCTTTCCCATAAAGCCATTATTTTTCCCCCTAGTGGAAGCAGTGAAGCCGCTTTCCTCAGTGACTTTGGTACCATTTGAAGAGATGGCTGCAACTGGCCCAGCCACGTGTTCTCAGTCTGTCAGCAGCGGGCCCAGCTTGAAATCCTTCTTAAAGACATTCAGCAGCTGGAAGAAACCCTCTGCCACCGTCAGGGGGAAGTGTGTTCTGATCTCGCGCTCCCGGTTTGAGGTTGAGATTGGGTATGCTGCAGAAATTATTGAAGTGTTTAAACAGATGAATTCCAGGAATTACGGTGAGTCTCTGGTTTAATTGCTGCATTAATGTAGTGGTGTTGTTGGTGCTGGCTATATACACTAATGCTTATGAAGTGCTTTTGCATTGCAAGATGAAGGGTCGTATACAAGACCAAATCTGCTCTGGACAGGTTGAAAGGAGAGGATCTGTGTCAGGGAGGGTTTTGGTATCTGTAATAATGCTGGGATACTTAAACATTGTGCCCACTGCTTTGCTCTGTGGCAGCATGAATGACTCCTCCATTTTGTTCAGAGACAAATTCCAAAAACTATATTTCGATGCTGGTTGTGCTGAATTTGACCAGTGGTGCCCAACCTCTGCATCTCCCCACTTAATTTGTAGTTTTCATAATCAAAAATGACAGAACGGGTCAATGTGGAAATGTGCATGAGAATGAACTAGAATTGGTTGAGTTCACCAGCAGCCATGCTAATGTTTAGGAGGAGTTCTAATAGCACTCAGAACTATAAAGGGAGTTAAATATCCCCATCCTCACTTTACAGACAGGCAAACTGAGGGACAAAGAGGTGAAGTGACTTGCCCAGTGTCACGGCAGGCCAGTGACAGAGCGGGGAGGAGAACCCAGGCCTCTTGACCCACAAGCCTGTGCCCAGTCTGCTGCATCATGCTGCCTGCGGATCAGCTTTTTACTCACCCTTGACTTACAGGAACATGCAACTGCTGCCAGAACAGCAGTCCGAGTTTGGCCCTGGCATTGTACTTTGGGTACCCATGAATGAGGCAGCCCTGCAACTAGCTATTACTCTCTGAAAGTCAGCTGGGGTCTAATTGTCCATGTACTTTGCTGAGAGCATACGCTCCCTTCCTCAAAACCATTTGGTTAGCATGGGATAGCAAGGTGTTCTAAAAAAAACCAAATAGATGGCTGGCCAAGGTGGAACCTGTTTCAAAGCAGTTGTGAAATAGAGAGAATATTGAATGCTTCTGTCACTGCATGTTTATGGAAGAGTCAGGTGGTGGTGTGATTTTTTTTTTTAAACATCCTTTCTAACAACATTTGATTATTTTATTATTGTGACCCTTACAGACATGAAGACCAGAAAATGGAGTTTCCTGCTGGAAGATTATCCAAGGCTAAGTGAGAAGCTGCATTTTCCTAGTGGGGTCTGTTCTCTTGGGACGGTGACCGAATTCTAATTCCATTTCTGGGGATAAGTGGGGATTGAAGTGGTAACGAACTCCCAGGCTGGCTGTCCTATTGCCCATGTCAAATAGATTTTTGTGTGGGTTACACAGACCCAGAAACCTGGTTGTAATGTGTGTGTATATTAGTAATAATTATGGTAGCCTGTCAGAGGCCAATTCAGGGCCCCATTGTACGAGGTGCTGCACAAAGGCATACGCAGATGTGATCTCTGCCAGGAGTAGAATTTCTATAGTTTTTATTTCATATATTTTTACTGTGTGTGATGATAATTATGAAAGTTAATTAATAGTGTGTGTGTGTGTGTGTGTGTGTGGTGTCCTACAATAACTTACTCTCAGTTCTAGAGTGAATTAAACAATGGAGAGAGAATGACTTTCCTCACTATCTCCCTCCTTCCCCAGATCTGGTCGCAAGATGGAACAGGGGCTGCTGGCCCTTCATGTCCATCTCTGCAGAATTCTGGGTCACTAGAACTGTACAGTTGCACTCCTAGGGTACGTCTCCACAGCAAAGAAACACCTGCGGCTTGGCCGTGCCAGCCGACTCGGGCTGTGGGGCTGTTCTGTTAATCTGTAGACTTCTGGATTCAGGCTGGAGCCCAAGCTCTGGGACCCTCTCACCCCACAGGGTCCTAGAGCTTGGCCACCAGCCCAAGCCCAGAAGTCTACGCAGCAAAGAAACAGCCCCGTAGCCCAAGTCGGCTAGCACAGGCCAGCCGTGGGTGTCTGGTTGCTGTGTAGAAATACCCTTCGTGTCTTCTACCCTGGCCTGTCCCTAGCAGGGCCAACGAGAGCGGGGGGGAAGCCAGTACAAATTACTGGGGCCCAGTGCTTCGGAAGGGGGCCCGGTGGTCCGGCTTCCCCGGCTTCGTCGGTCCTGTTTAGCTGGTCCGCCCATGACGGGGGGCCCGAAAAAATTTTTTCACTGGGGCCCAAACCCGCTCTCAGCGGCCCTGGTCCCTAGTTCCCCACCCTCCTCCCTTGTGCTGGCTTATTCTGCAACTTGCTCACAGTCACCCCAACCCGTGGTGAACAAGGGATGTGC
The DNA here is from genome assembly GCF_020497125.1 of Mauremys mutica. NCBI lineage: Eukaryota > Metazoa > Chordata > Testudines > Geoemydidae > Mauremys > Mauremys mutica. The sequence continues at coordinate 4,578,987 of NC_059081.1, read as the reverse complement.
GTGCATGAGTGCTCTGCCCACACCCCTGCAAGTAGCCCATTGCAGAACTTAAGTACTGTGTTGAATATTGTGCTGGTGATTTTCACCTTCTGAGTTTTTCAGATCAAGTTTGCTCAGTTTATAAGTGAACTGATGATTTTTCTAACTGCCAGTGTCAGAACCATAGTCTAGGTGCTGACTGTCAAGGTGGATTTGTTCAGCTTTATACGGTACGACTAGAAATGAAGTCTCTGTAATCGGAATTCAGCCAACAGGTTTGTAGTTGATGTACAAGGCAGACTAGAATCCAGGTTGCTCTCCTATGGCTGTGTTGACTGCTGGGCAAATGAGACCCTGCTTGTTTCAATAAAGTGATCACAGGCAGGCTCCCACAGAGCAGTCACATCCTGCATGTTTTCATTTTCCTCTGAAAAGCCCAAATGCTAAGATGATGGGCACTTAACATTTTTTAAGTAAAATATGTTGAGTGAGAGAGCATTGTTCTTCTACTTATAAGTATGCTCCAGGGGTAGTCTATAGGCACAACTTTCACTTCTGGGCACAATCAGACATGTGGGCTCCTCTCCCTTTGCACCCATGTGTGTTGTTGAAAAAATTCTCACCCACACAGCAGGGTGTAAAATTGTATTTCTTTTAAAAAATGTATACGCTTTGCAAATAGCTCTCTCACAGCAGTGTGCTCCCAGCACGTCTGCTTCTTAGTTATGTGTGTTTCGTTAATGTCTGGAAAGTACTTTGAAGATGAAAAGCGGTGCATAAGCACTCAGTGTTATAATTATTACTTATCATTCCATTCTGCTTGCTGTGGGCCCTCATACTTCCTGAAATATAAGGCTGCAGAGTTAGAGCAGGATAAGCTTTAGAAGGAAATTGCAAGATGCCCTATAATGGTGCTATAACACTGTTGTGGAGGATTGTACAGTCATGGTCCAAAATCCTGCAGCTTAGTGCTGCTCTAGTACCGTACACCATTACAATGGGTTAATGGAACATTTTTAATAACTGAGTGCCTGTATACTCTAGTGAGGAGTGCGTTAGAAATACTAATAGTAATCAAGGAGCTGGATGCTGGATGTAGCGTTGGAGGAGAGGTCGTTTTATGGTGGTGAAGAGGCAAAAGATTTTTGGGTGAGCAAGCCTTCATTCTGAAACTACCATATAAAGACCAGTATAAAAACAGGACGGGAGAACAGAGTTACACAATGGAGGCTAGTTGAGGATGCCCGGCATCTTGCAGGATTGGGCTTGTGCAAAGGTCCTGATCTTGTCCTTGATGAGCAGTTCCTGCTTGATGCTGAGTTTGCTCGGTCTTTTCAGTCGGCTGGCTTTGTTGAGGTATGACGGCTTGCACCACCTTGGAAGAAGCATTCAGTGTCTTGCAGGGCCAGGTCCAGGGAAAGTATGGGCTGGATGAATGGACTACAAGGTGGACAGAAAGCTGGCGAGATAATCAGGCTCAACGGGTAGTGATCAATGGCTCCATGTCTACTTGGCAGCTGGTATCAAGCGGAGTGCCCCAAGAGTCGGTCCTGGGGACGGTTTTGTTCAATATCTTCATTAATGATCTGGAGGATGGCATAGATTGCACCCTCAGAAAGTTTGCACATGACACTAAACTGGAAGGAGTGGTAGATACGCTGGAGGGAGGGATAGGATACAGAGGGACCTAGACAAATTGGAGGATTGGTCCAAAAAAAACCCAGTCTGATGAGGTTCAACAAGGACAAGTGCAGAGTCCTGCACTTAGGGTGGAAGAATCCTATGCACTGCTACAAACTAGGGACCGAGTGGCTAGGCAGCAGTTCTGCAGAAAAGGACCAAAGGGTTACAGTGGACGAGAAGCTGGGAATGAGTCAACAGTGTGCCCTTGTTGCCAAGAAGGCTAACGGCATTTTGGGCTGTATAAGTAGGAGCATTGCCAGCAGATCGAGGGACATGATCATTCCCCTCTATTTGGCATTGGTGAGGCCTCATCTGGAGTACTGTGTCCGGTTTTGGGCCCCACACTACAAGAAGGATGTGGAAAAATTGGAAAGAGTCCAGCGGAGGGCAACAAAAATGATTAGGGAGCTGGAGCACATGACTTATGAGGAGAGGCTGAGGGAACTGGGGTTATTTAGTCTGCAGAAGAGAAGAATGAGGGGGGATTTGATAGCTGCTTTCAACTACCTGAAAGGGGGCTCCAAAGGGGATGGATCTAGAGACTGTTCTCAGTAGAACCAGATGACAGAACAAGGAGCAATGGTCTCAAGTTGCAATGGGGGAAATTTAGGTGGGATATTAGGAAAATCTTTTTCACTAGGTGGGTGGTGAAGCACTGGAATGGGTGACCTAGGGAGGTGGTGGAATCTCCATCCTTAGAGGTTTTTAAGGCCTGGCTTGACAAAGCCCTGGCTGGGATGATTTAGTTGGGGATTGGTCCTGCTTTGAGCAGGGGGTTGGACTAGATACCTCCTGAGGTCCCTTCCAACCCTGATATTCTATGATAAAGGCCTCTGTGGATGGAGTCCTAGGAGAACACTTGTGAGGGGTTTGCAGCCCTCTCATATGCACCTGTCCAGAAGCTCTGTCCCTCTTCACTTACCCCAGCAAAAAATTAAATATGGCTCGGTGCCTGTGGCTTATCTTCTGCAATGATTTCCCTTTGTCAGGAACTGTTCTGAGGGGCTAATATCTATTTGCCCAGTTACTCAGTCATCTTTAGGTAAAAGGTCACTTCAGTCAAAAATGACTCTTGGATGAATCACGCTGGCTGCAGACGCATCCTAACGATTTTTCTAGCTTTTCTGCAGAACAATAGCATCAGAATGACCATGTAGAAAATTGTAGCAATTATAGTAACGCAGTAAGTAAGTTTGTGAGTGTAATAAGAGGCTTTTGATATACTTAGTGGGAGAGATTTCCCGCTATTGAAAGAGTATAGAGTAAACTGGAGAGCTGAGGAAATTCAGACCATCACACAAGCACAAACTGAAATCCTTTCAAATATGGATTTTTTTACTTGTGTAGTAGGAATCCAGTCTGCTTCTCTGCTCTAGAGAGAACTGAAACTAAAATAAAAATCTGCAGTCTGGAGGCATATTTGGTGCCCACACAGTTGTAATACATAAAATCAGTGAGCACAAATTTAAATTTGAGGAGCTCCATATGTTTGTACAACTGGAAGTGTTCTGTATTCCCTCCCACCCCCAATTTCCTAGTTTAGTCGTTTCAAAATAAAGAGGTGCTTTCAGAAATAACGGAGGCTGTATGTGCACTGCACACATGCTTGGTATAGCGCCGTGTGTGGGTATGTGCGCGTGTGTTTGGTATAATGCAGAAATGTGTTCTGATTTCTCTAAGTGGTCAAAAAAAATTGTGGTAAAAATCAGTTTAAAATGTGCGCTAGAACCAAGAAATTGTGTTAATTAATTAATTGTATTAATATTATTAATTCTTAATCATTTTTTCTTGGAGTAAAAAGAGTTTTTCACTTGGCTTTTATGTGGGAGAGGGAACGGAGGGGTGTGAAATAAGGGTGTCTGAAAATTGAATGCAATGAAATTTTGACCACCGACTTGTGGCTTTAAAAGATTAAACCCCAGATGTTTTTTGCACCAGGGATATGTGGGAGCTTGGTACAGCATCGGATAAAGGTTTGTGTTGCATATCATTGCAAATTGATGTATGGATGAAGGATATAAATGTTCTGATGTTTAGTGATAGTTGCATAGCAGAGAGTAAAATCCGGTACAGCTTCCCTAAAGATATGGTATGTCCATGCATTAAAGAATGATTTTTAAAAGCCCTGGGATGTTGCTTGAACTAGGCTTCAAAGCACAGTCCTGGCCTAATGTAGTTGTAACGTCTTCTGTGAAGTGGTTATGAACCAAAGTCATGGGCAAGTTCAAAAAGTGTAAAATTGGCAAAATCTCTCTCCCAATCCTGAAACCCGCCTAGAACCGCCCATCCTTTATTAGATCAAGCCACATCTTTCTTGAAACTGGTTACTATTTATTTATTAATTATTTAATACATGCAGCGTGGTAGTACCCAAAGGCCCCAGTCAGATAGCAATTGTGCTTGGGGCTGTACAAACACATACAGCCTGAAGACAGTTCCTGCCCCAGAGAAGTTCAGATGAGTGACTCACGATGGAGGGCAGCCGCAATCCAGTGATATGCAGTTTTTACGCAGGGATACATTGACAAGGAGAGATTTTAGGCTGAGGATGTGACCCTGTTCAGATAACAGCAGTTCACATCAGTTCTGCTCAGATAATTGAGGAGGAACTCTCTGCAGAGGGAGGCCCCGGGGGTCTGCTACTTCAGAGTTCTGAGGCAGCACGAGATCAAAACCTCTGTTCTACAGTAATTAGGGGGACTCTGTTATTCAGTAATAAAAACAAGGATTTGAACAAGGTGCTGTAGGTTGCCTGTGGGGTAATCTGTGCCCTGGCTGTTAAAATAAATTATTAAACACTTCCTGTTCACACTGGACTGGGGACCGGTGCTAGCAGCAGTTCTCATGGGAAAACAGGGTCAAGCAGCGCTGTGCTTGGCAACTGTATCTGCACGTGTGGGTAGCTAACAGCCCAGGGTTCAAAAACAGATTTTAGGTAACCTAGTTGGGCCATCCCCATTGGATCAGGCAAGGCTTTATTGAGCTGTTTCAGGCCAAGCGTAGTATCCTAATGCTGGTGGGGCAAAATGTCCACCTGGCACTAGTGTATATTCCATATGTGATCCCCATTCAGCTAACAGGGTTTGTTCTTTTCAGTGGAAGCTGTACAGCGCCTTCCGTCGGTAGAGGTGGAACCGCTGCCCAAGCCAGTAATACAAGCCTTTGCTGCCCAGTTTGCCGAGCCTGCCTTGCGTGTCTCAGACATTCCTGAAGCTGACCTTTCGGCGGTGGATTCCAAAATTGTGATGAGCCTCATGCCCTTTCAGAGAGAAGGCGTGAAGTAGGTCCCATTCGTATGCCATGAAGAGCTAGGTCTGGCATTTCCCATCAGCGCAGTGTTTGCATTTTTTTCTGTGACCCATCAGAGATGGGCTTGGATCCAAATTTCACCAAAGGGGTGCTGGGCTTTAGTACAGACTCCATTCGTCTTTGAATAGAAGGGTAATGAAGCCCATGACACATGCCTACCCAGTATGTATCCAGAATTTCTGAGGATGACTTGGGAAGGAAATCACATTTACCAGGGCACATGATAGTGTGAAATATTTCCAAGTCATGTAAATCTGTCCCTTCGGCACATCTTTGATTTGCCTCTCTGGGCTGAGTATGTGCACATGCATCATTTGCTTTTCTCATAAATTCAGCCTGTGTACCCATGTGCATTAGCTGATGTTTTCTTTCTTTCTTTTGTTCTTTCTTACAAGCTGCACATATCTGTAGGGGAGCAAAACTGAATCCAAGGAAGGTTTAAAACAACTGATTATATGTGGAGGAAGCAACTTAAATTTTTTTTTCTCATTTTTGGTCACTATTTATTAGTATCAAGCAGCAAAATGTTACAGCTAAATCCCCAGCCCCTGATATTAGCATAAGGCTATTAGTAGTTTTTCTAGTCTGATCAGGGTAAACTCTGGAAGAGTAGGTGAGTATTTAGTAGTATCATGGAAAGAGCAGATTCAAACATCTCTAATAGTCTGGTTCAATCCTAGCAAAATCAGAGTAATTCAGAAGCAGGACTGAAATGGTTTCTTTGACCACTCTGTTTTGTCACTGTACTGTAGCACGCTGGCATCTGTAAATCCTAAGATTGCATATTTGTTGCTCAGTCTCAGTAATGCCAATGGAAGTGACCTATACACTGAATGGAGAATTTGCAGTTCAGAGCCTTCTGTAATACCCAGTACAATCGAATGGCCTAAGAACAAGGCTTCATCTTAATTTTTGGTTCAAGCAATGATGGAATAAAGTGAACATCTTAATCATTTGGGGCCCAATAATTAGGCAGGCAAAAAAAGAATTTGAAGAACAACTAGCAAAAGACACAAACTAACAGCAAAAAAAAAAAAAAAGTTTAAGTACATCAGCAGCAGGAAGCCTGCCAAACAATCAGTGGGCCCGCTGGATGAGTGAGGTGCTAAAGGAGCACTCAAGGAAGATAAGGCCATTGCAGAGAAGCTAAATGAATTCTTTGGTTGTTAGCCAAGATGGTCAGGGATGCAACCCCATGCTCTGGGTGTTCCTAAGCCTCTGAGGGCCAGAAGCTGGGACTGAATTACAAGGGGTGGATCGCTTGCTAAATTGTCCAGTTCTGTTCATTCCCTCTGAAGCATCTGGCACTGACCACTGTCACATGGCAGGATAGTGGGCTAGATCAGGGGTCCCCAACGCAGTGCCCATGGGTGCCATGGCGCCCGCTGGGGCGTCTAAGTGCGCCCGTGTACTGTCTGGGAGATGAGCATCCGCCGAAATGCCGCCAACAAGCTGCGTCATCCAGAGGCGTTGCTGCTGAAATGCCACCGGTTTTCGGCGGTATTTCAGTGGCAATGCCTCTGGATGATGCTACTTGTCGGCGGCATTTTGGCAGTGACGCCTATTGACGTTGCCGCTTGTCGGCGGAATTCCGGCAGATGCTCGTCCGCCGCCATGGTCCTCCGTGGCTCGTCGTCTGGCACCCACCGGACGAAAAAGGTTGGGGACCACTGGGCTAGATGGACTGTTGGTCTGACCCACTATGGCCATTCTTATGTTCAACGTGATCTCAGTGGGTCCATAAAAGTGCAATTCCAAAGTGAAAAGCATTGATGCAAAAAAACTGTCTGTGTGTCTTCAGAGCCCTGTCTACTGATTTTAGTGACTAAAGTAAGTTTCTTACACCTGCAGACCCAGCACAGCTAGGCTGTGTGAATGGGATATCTTTCCCCCTTCTGCACCCTCAGTTACATTGCTTACTAAGTTCCAGTCAGCTAAACCTGTGGAAATCCACTGGAGACAATGGGACTGCCCAGTTGTCATTGGAGGTAGAATTAGAAGGCACTGGGGCTGCACAGATGTTGCTGGAGGTCTCATTTGGACTGCAGAACCTTTACTGCTGATAATGCTGCTTAAGAAGGAGAAACTTCAGCTTGACTCAGGCTGAGTTTTTCAGGAGCTGGGTGGAATGAATTGGTTGGTCAGTCCAGTTCCCACTGCACAAATGCTGGGCTCACAAAATTCACCATGACAGTTGGGACTGACTGCCCCCCTTTGCCGTCTCAGCAGCGAGAGACAAAGGGTTGCATAGACCGGGGAGACTGGACTATCTGCTCGTCCTGGAGATGGTCCTTGTCGGTCAGGTTGAGGCATCTTGGCAGGACTGCACAGGGAAGCTTGTGTTGCCATTGTCTGCACTGTGCCAGTTGAGAGGCTAAACAGAGGGCTTCTGTCTGCCGGATTGTCAAGTTGCCACTCTAATGTACTTTAAAAATAAAACCAAAGTGGCTGCAAAGGAAGCCGTTTGCTGTTTCCCTTCCCTCTTCTTTGGCGATGAGCTTCTCAGACTGGGGAGGGATTGTGCTAACCTTGGCTGGGAAGACGGGGAAAGGAGTCACCCTTCTGCCTTGTGTTCTTTCAGTTTTGCCATCTCCAGAGAAGGCCGTTTGCTTCTTGCAGATGACATGGGCTTGGGGAAGACTATCCAGGCTATCTGTATTGCTGCATATTACCGAAAGGAGTGGCCATTGCTGGTGGTAACACCTTCCTCAGTGAGATTTACCTGGGCAGAGGTACTGTATATTTAAATAGAACTTTTGGGGGCTCATCTGTGGTTTTTTGTTTGTTTGTTTTTTCTTCTATGAGGGGTGGCAAAACTGCCGTCCAGTTAGAAAAATAAGGGGAAAAATAGGAAGAGATGAGGTTCCCTTATCCCCTGTAATTGCAAGAAGCTGATCATATGACACATGCTCGCCTGAGTCTAATGGATGATCCTCATTCTGTGTTCCAGAGGAAGGTTAGGGAAAAGATCTTTGACAAAATGGCCTGAAGGAAAAATTCCTCTCTGACCCCATATATGGCAGTTGGTTTAACCTTGTGCATGTGAACCAGAATCACTGTAATTAAGCATCTTAATTTCATTAATGCCCAAGACACCATTGGTATCCAAGCAACTGTCCGCTTCTTTTGAAACCTACCAAGGTGGGTTCTATCAGTGTCTCAGCCGCTACAGAATTCCAGATGTGGAAATTCTGCCCTATATGTTCTGCAATTTCCACTGACCCCAGCAAGCCTTTTTCAGGGCAAAATTTGGCCCATAACCCTACTCTACAAAACCCTCAAAATTCTTTGATATCATTTCCCTCCAAGCTGCGTGGTCGCGTGGCTTCCCAGGAGTGATTCAAGTGCCGCCCACGTCCGGCAGCGTGTGTTCAGGTGCCCCTCACCCCTGCTGCTTTGCAGCCATGTTGCTCCTGTAGCTGCTTCTGGGACCCTCCTGCTGGCTGTGCAGAGTGGGAGGGAGCGGGGTGCTGATGTCAGGGTGTTGCCCCCCCCCCCCCCGCCCCGCCCATCATCTCCACAGAACAGGGAAATGGGGACAAGGCTCAGGACTCGGAGCAGGAGAGAGCTGCTGCGGTCTGAGGTCCGGTGAGTGAGTGCCTTAAAGAGACAGTGCATGGTCTCTGAGAGTTCCCCAGCAGCCAGCTCACACAATCTCTGTTACTCACATTCACACTCTGTCTCTCCCCCTGCCCATGCACCCCATCTCTGCAGAGTGCGGGAGGGGAGACAGGGCTCAGGAACAGGAGAGCTTTCAGTGAGTGCCTTTAAGAGACAGTGCACGGTGTCTCACAGAAACTTCCCCAGCAGCGCGCGCGCGCACACACACACACACACACACGTTGTTGTTGTTGTTTTCTTCTTCTTGGTACTTCCTGCAATGCACACATATTCTCTCTAATTTTATTCTTTCAAAGTGGGCTCTTTTAGTTTTTTGGCTGGTCTATGCATTTCATAATTTTTATTTCTCTTTTACACTTAAATTTAATTCTTTGAGTAGTGAGTCCTAAAATGTCTAACCTGTCCTGGCTGGAGTAATTATCCCTATGGTAACTTTTAAAAAATATTTATTGTATCTAGGTTTTTGTTTCTACTGGCAGCACACGTCCACACAAATTACCTCGGTGCACATAACGAAATTTATTCCGCACATGGATGGAAAAAATTAGAGGGAACATTGGTCAGGACCTGGAGATGGACGCTCTCAGGGATTGGAAATACACATAATTGAAAGAAAGCAGGGCTGCAGGGTCTGTCCTCGGAGGGCAATTACTGTGCAATTAAACAGCCTGTGCTAGCAAGGTGATTTTGAGGCATACTGTCCTTAACTGTGAAATGTTCATTAATGCTGGGAGAAAGTGAAGAGTAGAAGCGCTCAGGCCCTTAGGCTAATAAGTTTGATGCCTGACTTGGTGGGGTTCTTTGTTCAGTAGCTCACTGTGCTGATGGCCGTAGAGTAAATTGATTGGATTTTGTTGCGTGGTGGGACCTTAATACTACAACAATTTGTTCTCTTTTTCCCCTGCCAATGGTATAACAAAGCACCGGGCAGTCAGCCGAGCTACGGAAGACTAGATTTTTGCCTGGTGAATGAGGGAGTAAAATTACTTATATTTGGGATATGGAGGAGAAGGCAGTGGCGGTATCCTTCAGAGGCTGATGGAGATCGGGGCCAACATTTTAAAAAGTGGCTATTGCTTTAGGATATCTCAATTTTTGGGTGCCCAGCTTGGAATGTCTTTGGTCCTGATTTTCAGAAGGGCTAAACGTTTGCAACTCTAATCTTGTTCTGGATAGGCTCTTATACCCGCACGCATCACCGTGGTATCTGAGCACCTTCCGGTCATGTATTAACAATTCACATGGTTTTTGTTCTCTCATCCTTTCCTCAAGGGGAGAAGTGTGTGCAGTGGAGCATTTTATTAGTGTAGATTTAAAAAAACAAGTAAAAATCCATGTAACTATGTGTATATGTTAGAGAAGGCAAGGTCAAAATAATTCACCTTGCACTTTGAGTGGAAGGTGGTGAGTTTTTTGTGATAGTCTTTAGTTCCTGGGGGAATTTATTCCATAGTCTCAGACCAGCCCCCGAGAAAGCTCTGATTATCTGTGGCAGAGATAGCTTTACCCTTTATTGTAGAGAGTTCCACTGTGCCAGAGAAGTGCAGTGTTGACCGTGGTCTTCATCCTGGAGCTTTAGGCTCTTTTAGATAGGATTCAGCCCTCTGAGTGCCTTGAAGTAAGGACTGAGACCTTGAACTTGAGTCGATATTCTATGGGGAAACCAGTGTAAGAACGGGGAGCAGGTTTGATTTGCTTGCAGAAGCCGGTGTTGCTGTGGAGACCGCTGCAGTGTTCTGTAGTAGTTGCAACTTCCAGAGCGCCGAAAGCTTTGTGCCCAAATCTGTCACATCGCTGTAGTCCAGCTGAGAGGTGACGAAGGTGTAAATAACTGAGGCCAGGTTGCGACAGAGTCTCCTAGCCAACCAGAGATGGTAAAAAGCATTACTCCTGGATGCTGCTATGAGAGTACTCATTGTATGCGAGGAATCCAGGAGCCTTCTAAGGCACAGACTGAATTAACCAATTGCGTGTTTGTGAACCTTCAGCCAAAGGAGACTGCCCTGTGCCTGCAGACTCTTTAACATGCTTTCCCCTGCCCCTCAGCATCACCCCTGTCTTGCTCGGGTTCAGCTTCAGGCAGCTGCTCTTCATCCGTGGGATGATCTCATCCAAGCACTAGGCTCTCTTGGTGGTAGTGGTGTGGTTGTATGTGGTGAAGATAGGTAGAACTGTGTGTCCTTCTCTTACTGCTGGCACTAGAATCCATGTCATCTGCCCAGTTCACACAGTGGTTTTATGTAGCTGTGTAATAGGACCAGTGAGAGATTTGATCCTTGTGGGACTGCACAAGTGAGAGCTCTAGTGGTGGAGATATGATTTTCCCATTGTTACTTTTTGGCTATATCCCTGCAGGAAGGACTCAAACCATGTTAGCGCATTGCCCAGACCTCCGCCACTTCTTTCAGGAGAGGCAACAGTCTCTCATGATCAACAGCACTGAATGCTGCAGGGAGGCTGAAGTAATTGAAATAAATGGGAACTTTCATTGCTCGGCACCTGAAAAAAGCACAAGTAATTCAGTTGCCACCATAGAGCAGCAGCCAGTGGCTTTGTTAGACTGGTTCTTAGAAGGGAAAAAAGACCTTTAAAAGACCCGGAGAAATTGTTCTTCATCTGTATCACGGTGCAAAGTTTTGTAAACTTTCCTGCGATGTAAAATATTTGATGCTTGTAAGTGGGTGGCTTTCACAGCTTCATGTTTACTATTGGTGTGGGCGGAATAACAGTGTATCTCTCTAACAGTGGCCATGCCACTCTGTTGCTGCTCTGGCTTTTGGGCACAACTAGCAACATTGGTGGACAATCACGTTCATTTCTGATCGCACCCAGAGTTCTTGCTGAGTAAGAAGCAAAGAGAAAGTAGGCTTAGATCTTCCTAGTGGAAGGAGTGTGGTGTACTGCCCAGAGCATGGGACTCCACTTCTGATGCCTGCTCTTCCAGTTACTGTGTGGTCCTGGGCAAGTCACTTAAACATTATTAGACCCATTGTCAAGTTAGGTAAAACTGAAGCACAAACTGGTTATTTCCAAAGATGTGGTTATGAGGCTCCATTATAGCTTGAGAATGTCTTTGGGATCCTCAGAGGAAAGAGACTAGAGAGGTTCAGCACCCTATTAATCACTTCTTCTCCTTTCTCAGGCATTTCATAGGTGGCTTCCATCCCTGAGCCCAGAGAGCACCAATGTCATACTGACAGGCAAAGACAACCTGTCAGGAAAACTGATAAACATAATCAGTTTCGACCTCCTCAGCAAGATGGATAAGCAGCTCAAAGACACTTTCCAAGTTGTCATTATTGTAAGTAAGCACCCCTAGTTATTTAAATGGGGTTAGGAGGCACATACAAGCTGGGTTCTCTTGGGTTGTTAACAGGCGTTTGGAGAGAGTGAAGCCTTGTAGTGACTGGATGCTCTACACAGCAAGTTGTATATCCTTATATATTCAACCATGTATTGGTTTACTTTCATGGATGGCTCTATAATCTGTATTTTTCAGATACCATAGAGAGAACCATTATAGAAAACCTTTAGGTAGACTTCAGCTCTATTCCAATAAATTAAAATAAATAAATATATGTATATATGTTTAACGGGACCCTTTTAGAACTCATATTGTTTCAAATCCAGCTTAGATCAATGGCAACCAAAAAGTCATTACACTTTGATGCTGTTATCTTATGTGAAATGAGTTTAGTGTTCTCAGTCTGGTTTCCAATGAACAGATGTTTCTATCACAAAAAGCACCATGACTACGGTTGGTGGCAGTGTCAGCAGAGAGGATGAGAACAGACTGGGTGCTGGAGACTGAACTTTTCTCTCACCTCTGTTGATTTCGCAAGGGTCCAGGCTGAGACACAGTGTCACGATGGAGGAAACTCAAATTGTCATTTTTTCTTTGGGGATAGAGCATCTATGCCTCTAGAGCAATCACTCTGGTACCTTTAATCTGCGCTAAATTGGCAGGTATTTTATTCATGCATGTGTATGTGCAGATTCAAATTCTGTATATGTCCTGTAGATGCAAATGGCCCCACTGAGTGTTTAGCCTCCCTGCTTTTTTATTTCCAGTCCTCCTCTGCTTTCTGCTGGCATAACAACATTACCTTCTTGCTAACCAGGATTGAGAAAGCTGTGTCTTGGGGGCTAAGTGGTGTCTCGTCCTCTCCACTTGTGGCTGCTCGCTCATCCACACACAAGATGAGAACGTACCATTAGAGGGTACCAATTTCCTCAGCGTCTTTAAGTTCTGCCCAACTACAACAAAGGAAATGTAGCCTATTCTGCAAGTGTTATTTCTCGGCCAGGAGGTTATTATCCACCTGGAGAGCCCTAACAGCAAAACAGTTGGTTCCTAATTAGATTTCTGCACTTCTGATGCTTTTCATTAACCCCTTCATTTTAGGGAGGCAGCACTGCGTGGGGCTCCCCATGAGTTTTGCATTTAAAGAAAGGACACACAGTAGCAAATGAAGCTCAGTGGTGGAAATTCTTTGCCTCTTTTCATTTCTTCTCTCCACTTGCTTGCTTGGCTATGATCATTTATGATTCGTGTCTTAATGTTTGTTTCCCCTTCCTGTTAATTTGCAGACTGTCCTACCCCCTTCATGATGGTTTCACATTCAGAATATGATGTTGGCCAGCCCAGAGACTGAAACCTGCTCGGGAGACGATAGGCTTGAAGTATTATGCAGCATAAGATGCTGGGAATTTGTTCTTTATCCCAGAGGTGGGCTATGACTCAGGGCTTAGCTCTATTCATTTTCTTGCCTGTTTTGTTTCAGGATGAATCTCATTTCCTAAAAAACACAAAAACTGCACGATGCCAAGCTGCAATGCCTCTTCTTAAGGTGTGTATTCTGTATGCCACGCTCTTGTCAATTTCCTCCTAGAGACTCCTACCAGTATTGGTTTTGTATACCTGATGTAGGAACGAACAGCCAAGTTCTGTTACACGGCAGGGTAAATCCAAGTAACTTCTTTGATCCCAAGGCAGTTACTTTGGGCTTACACTAGTGTAACTGAGCGCAGAATTTGTCCCCAGATCTCAACTGCATGTTTGCATGCACATGACTGGCAGAAGGGTCTAATGGAGAGAGCGCAGGAGCTCCCAGTTTCTAATCCCAGTATTACCACTTGACTTGCTATGTGACCTTGTCTCAATTTCCCCATCTGTAAAATGGGGATAACGATATTTCATCCCAGGGTGTAGTAAGAATGTATTAACATCTGCACAGTGTATTTAACGCAGCATTACATTTCTTACAAGCAATAAGTTGGGGCTCTTAAGTTCTGCTATACTCCTTCCCTGGCTTTGTGCTAGGGCCCTATGTCCCAACACTGCTCGCTTCCCATCTGTTTGTGCAACTGGTGTTTGGAGCAGCCGAAGCTCCATTGCTGGTAGAATTTATACAATTGAATGGAGGAGTGGCAGGAACTGACTGGTACAGCCCCGGTTTTTGCTAAACAGGTACATTTGTTCAGAAAGGTTTAATAGATTATCAGGTTTGGAAGGGACCTCAGGAGGTCATCTAGTCCAACTCCCTGCTCAAGGCAGGACCAAACCCCAGACAGATTTTTGCCCCAGATCCCTACATGGCCCCCTCAAGGATTGAACTCACAACCCTGGGTTTAGCAGGCCAATGCTCAAACCACTGAGCTATCCCTCCCCCTGGGAGAACTACTACAGTATGTAATACAGACAGATACATGCACACACCAGATTTTCATTATAAAGCCTTTTAACTACTTCAGGTTTTCCTAACGTACTAGGTATGTAGAACCAAACCTACACTCAGTGTTGCATTCCTGGCACCTGCTGTCTCATCACTGACAGACCACTGGGCCAGTGGAACAAAGGCACTTCAGAGTCTGCAGTAGAGAAGGGGCTGGGTATCTTTCCTAGGCACAGTGGCTGGCAGTAGTTGAATTCATCTGTGGGGACAGGAGACCTACGCTGCTTTTTTGTTGATGGTAGTGTTGACTAACCTTGTATTCTGAAGATTTGTAATGACGTGTTCACACGCTGAAGGTTTTTTCTTGTTTTTCTAATTATGCTGTTCTCCATGAAAATGTAGATTGAAAAAAGGTCAAAATCCTGTTTTCCATTGGTTTTGAGACTTCAATTGGAAGTTGAGCACATGGTGCAACTTTCTGTGCAAATTGCAATAAGTAAACCAGGGCACTTTTCCTGTTGTAGCACTTTTAAGTAATGGACAACACCAACTTGTGTGTGCACACCCTTCCCCTATGCTGGTTGGAGCATCAGACTTGCTCAACTGAGTGTGTAAGAGAGAGCACACGCCTGATTCTCTTACGACAAAAGGAGAGTCTCCTTTAGCTCAAGTGACAGCTGTGCTCAACCTTTAGCTGTGCTGTTGGATGGATTCGAGTTCTGTCACGGCTTACAATTATGAAGTCCTGGGTGGACTACAGATGTGTTATGATTTCACCAGATGGCTCAGGTCCCAGAAAAGTGTTGTCTTTCCTATTTTGAACTGTGTGAGGATCAGCTTTCAAAACTTATTTGCGGGATGCATGATACAAGGTAAAGAACCAAAGATGGGCCACTTTAAAAGGAGACCAATGTCCTTTATTAACCTGTTTAGAGTTTAGTTTTACACTGATAAATCACTGATCACACATAATGTAGAGCTGAATTTCAGTCCTTTGGAGGTACACTGATTTTTGTAGTGTTCAGCTTTCAACTGAAAATGGTAATAAGCAAGGAAATGGAGGCCAAAATATGTAAAACAACTCTATATCCAATGTCCAGATGAATGCCATTTTGATCGTTTCAAATCCTGCTGCTCTAATCTTTTGATTTATGGTGCAAATATTAAATATTTTCTCGCTTGAACAAAAAAGTGAAGTTGTCTTTAGTTAAATGTTAACCTTTTTGCAGCCGTAATCCTAATATGCATCAAATAAGCACCGAAATGCCTAAAACCTCTGGATTCTAAATATTTAAAGTGCGTTTTGTTTGTTGGATAAAAGGGTTAGATAAATACACATTTATTATTTATCTTTAAATGTTTTTGAGACCTGGGGTGAGGGTCTGACTTCTGTTCTTGCCTGCTTACACCATGTAAAAGGATCAGAGCAGTGTGAAGTGGTCTGGTGCAGGAACTGCAGAGGAAGGGTCCTAACACAGTCTCACAAGCCCTGGTGTGCCAGTGGGGGCGTTGAATGTGGGAACGCTGTGTATTGCAGCCCTGCTGCTGACACGGTGCTGTGGAGATAATGGGAAGTCCTGGGGAGCTGCTATAGTTTAGAGAGGCCCCTAGAGCTGTCTGAAGCTGTTGTGTGCTCATAAGTTTTGCTGCATTAAGTGTGTGTGTGTGTGTATGAACGAACCGGGTTGAGGGGACATACCTGTTGCTAAAAATAGTTAGTGGCCAACGGTGGGAGGGGCTAGCCATCCCGAGCACCTTTCTCTAATCTTGGATGGGCATGTGCTCAAGAGAGCTAGCCCATCCCACCACTCTGTTTTTAGCCCACTAGTGCAGAGCTAGCACAGGTATGTCTCAAGCTGGGAATCATCCTCACTCCCGACTCAAAGTGTAGACAACCCCTGAGTTATGCTGTGGGCCTCTCTAGCCCCCTCAGGGTCGGGAGTGCCTAAATCTGACTTTGCTCCCTTGGCTGTGAGTTCTGCACTGTGCCTCTTGGAGAGGCAGCACAGAATCTCATTCTGGGCGTTTAAGCCACTTTCTCGAATAACAAGTAGGTGGACGTCTTCCAAAGCATGAATGCTTAGATTTCAGCTGATTTATGGGAGAGGAAAAAACCTCTAAGAAATGTGATCTCTGCTTCTTATTTGCTATAAATATTTATATGCCCATAACCGCCATGGCCAGATTTAAATTGAAATGTTTCTGAGGCTGATAGCGTCCCTTCCATGGGTATTTAATAGGTCCTTTTTAGTGTACTAGAATCTGGTGCGGTAGCTTCCATATTACAGTGGCCAGTAAAATTTAGAAATTGTTACGGTGGTTTAGACGAAACTGCACAATAATCAGATTAAATCAATAAAGAAGATTTAAGTTTAGTATGAATTTGAAAATTACCTTGCTAGCAACAAGGCTGAATATCTGCTTCTGAAATACTTTGCTGTGGATTTGTTTTAATCTTTAATATCTTGAGGTCGCTGATCATTTTTCAACATAAAGTGGTATTTTTACCGTATAACTCATCATTTTTCTGCTCTGGCGTAAATGTTGCCATGGAGCTGGCACAGGACACTGATGTATCGAGTTTTCCACTCTACCCATGTATAAAACATGTGACTGAAATCTCACTGTCGTGGATTGGTAGAAATAATGATTCATATAAACAACTACGTGTCTTGGTCTTCTGTATTGTACACCAGAATCCTATAAGACAGATTTTGCTGCTTCTCTGTCAAGTGCCGGGGATGGGTAGGGAAGGGTTTAGTTCCCCACAGTTTGGCTGGAGAAAGTGGGGCTCCTGAGGCCGGGCACACTGTGTTTTGATTTAGTACTTCAAGCAAATGGGATACATAGAATCACAGCATCGTAGGACTGTAAGGGACCTCAAGAGGTCATCTCGTCCAGTTCCCTGCACTCATGGCAGGACTAAATATTATCTAGACCATCCCTGGCAGGTGTTTGTGTAATCTCTCAAAAATCTCCAATGATGGAAATTCCACAGCCTCCCTAGGCAATTTATTCCAGTGCTTAACCACCTTGACAGTTAGGAAGTTTTTCCTAATGTCCTACTTATACCGCCCTTGCTTCAATTTAAGCCCATTGCTTCTTGTCCTATCCTCAGAGGTTAAGGAGAACAATTTACCTTCCTCCTCCTCCTCCTCCTCCTAACAACTTTTTATGTACTTGAAAACTGTTATCATGTCCTCTGTCTTCTCTTTTCCAGACTAAATAAACCCATTTTTTCAATCTTCCTAATAGGTCATGTTTTCTAGACTTTTAATCATTTTTGTTGCTCTTCTCTGGACTCTCTCCAATTTGGCTACATATTTCCTGAAATGTGGCACCCAGAACTGGACACACTACTCCAGTTGAGGCCGAATCAGCACGGAGTAGAGTGAAAGAATTACTTCTTGTGTCTTGCTTTCAGCATTCCTCTTAATACATCCCAGAACGATATTTGCTTTTTTTGCAACAATGTTACACTGTTGACTCATATTTAGCTTGTGATCCAGTATGACCCCTAGATCTCTTTCTGCAGTATTCCCTCCTAAGCAGTCATTTCCCATTTTGTATGTGTGCATATAATTGTTCCTTCCTAAATGGAGTATGTTACATTTGTCCTTATTGAATTTCATCCTATTTATTTCAGACTATTTCTCCAGTTTGTCCAGATCATTTTGAATTTTAATCCTATCCTCCGAAGCACTTGCAACCCCTCCCAGCTTGGTATCATCCGCAAACTTTATAAGTGTACTCTAGTCTATGCCATTGTCTAAATCATTGATGAGGATATTGAATAGAACCGGACCCAGAACTGATAACTGCAGGACCCCACTTGTTATGCCCTTCCAGCTTGACTGTGAACCACTCATAACTACTCTCGGGGAACGAATTGTCAACCAGGTATGCACCCACCTTATAGTAGCTCCATCTAGCTTGCATTTCCCTAGTTTGTTTATGAGAAGGTCATACGAGACAGTATCAAAAGTCTTTAGTAAAGTCAACATATACCACATCTACTGCTTCCTCCCATCCACAAGGTTTGTTACCCTGTCAAAGAAAGCTGTTAGGTTGGTTTGACGTGATTTGTTCTTGACAAATCCATGCCGACTGTTACTTTTCATCTTATTATCTTCTAGATGTTTGCAAATTGATTGCTTAATTATTTGCTCCATTATCTTTCCGGGTACTGAAGTTAAGCTGACCGGTCTGTAATGCCCTGGGTTGACCTTATCCCCTTTTTATAGATTAGCGATTATCTTCAAAAGGTCATGGAAGACGGGAGAGATTCCAGAGGACTGGAAAAGGGCAAATATAATGCCAATGTCTCAGATACCTCCTCAATCAGCTCCTTGAGTATTCTAGGATGCATTTCATCAGACCCTGGTGACTTGAAGACATGTAATTTGTCTAAGTAATTTTTAACTTGTTCTTTTCCTATTTTAGCCTCTAATCCTAGCTCATTTTCACTGCCATTCACTGTGTTAGACATCCAATTGCTACTAACCTTTTTGGTGAAATCTGAAACAAGAAAGTCATATAGCACTTATGCTATTTCTACATTTTCTGTTATGTTCCTTCCCCCAACCCTCCCCTGTCCTTTCTTGTCTTCTTGCTTAGCATGTTTTCTTGTTACCCTTTATGTCTCTAGCTAGTGTGACAGACCCAAACCAGTGGGGTACAGGAGTCTGGTAGAGGGCAAATATACTGGTCACTGGATGAGTAGTTTTCTGTTCCCTGAGTGACCAGAGCAGGGGCTGCACTAGAGTAATCAGGAACCTGCTAGAACCAATTAAGGCAGACAGGCTGATTAGAACACCTGCAGCCAATCAAGGCAGGCTAATCAGGGCACCTGGGTTTAAAAAAGGAGCTCACTCCAGTCAGGGAAGGGGGAGCCTGAGGAGAGGAAGTGCGTGTGAGGAGCTGGGAGCAAGAGGCGCAAGGAGCTGAGAGTGAGAGGGTGAGGGTGAGGACGTGCTGCTGGAGGATTGAGGAGTACAAGCATTATCAGACACCAGGAGGAAGGATAAAGGAGGTGTTTGGAGGAGGCCATGGGGAAGTAGCCCAGGGAGTTGTAGCTGTCATGCAGCTGTTACAAGAGGCACTATAGACAGCTGCAATCCACAGGGCCCTGGGCTGGAACCTGGAGTAGAGGGTGGGCCTGGGTTCCCCCCAAACCTCCCAACTCCTGATCAGACACAGGAGGAGTTGACCCAGACTGTGGGGAAGATCACCGAAGTGAGCAAATCTGCCAATAAGCGCAGGACCCACCAAGGTAGAGGAGGAACTTTGTCACACTAGGTTAATCTCATTTTGTGCCTTGGCCTTTCTAATTTTTTTCCCACATTCTTGTGTTATTTGTTTCTATTCATCCTTTGTAATTTGACCTAGTTTCCACTTTTTGTAGGACTCTCTTTTGAGGATCAGATCATTGAAGATCTCCTGGTTAAGCCAGGGGGGTCTCTTGCCATACTTCCTGTCTTTCCTACGCAGTGGGATAGCTTGCTCTTGTGCCCTTAATAACGTCTCTTTGAAAAACTACCTGCTCTCTTGAACTGGTTTTCCCCTTAGACTTGCTTCCCATGGGATCATAGAAGATTAGGGTTGGAGGAGACCTCAGGAGATCATCTAGTGTAACCCCCTGCTTAAAGCAGGACCAACCCCAACTAAATCATCCCAGTCAGGGCTTTGTCAAGCCGGGCCTTAAAAACTTCTACGGATGGAAATTCCACCACCTCCCTAGGTAACCCATTCCAGTGTTTCACCACCCTCCTAGTGAAATAGTGTTTCCTAATATCCAACCTAGACCTCCCCCACTGCAACTTGAGACCATTGCTCCTTGTTCTGTCATCTGCCACCACTGAACAGCTGAGCTCCATCCTCTTTGGAACCCCCCTTCCAGTAGTTGAAGGCTGCTATCAAATCCATGCTCGCTCTTCTCTTCTGCAGACTAAATAAGCCCAGTTCCCGCAGCCTCTCCTCATAAGTCATGTGCTCCAGCCCCCTAATCATTTTTGTTGCCCTCCGCTGGACTCTCTCCAATTTGTCTACATCCTTTCTGTAGTAGGGGGTCCAAAACTGGATGCAGTACTCCAGATGTGGCCTCACCAGTGCCAAATAGAGGGGAATAATCACTTCCCTCAATCTGCTGGGAATGCTCCTACTAATGCAGCCCAATATGCCATTAGCCTTCTTGGCAACAAGGGCACGCTGTTGACTCATATCCAGCTTCGTGTCCACTGTAATCCCCAGGTCGTTTTCTGCAGAACTGCTGCTTAGCCAGTCAGTCCCCAGCCCATAGCAGTGCATGGGATTCTTTCATCCTAAGTGAAGGACTCTGCACTTGTCCTTGTTGAACCTCATCAGATTTCTTTTAGTCCAGCCCTCCAATTTGTCTAGGTCACTGGACCCTATACCTCTCTTCCCAGCTTAGTGTCATCCGCGAACTTGTTGAGGGTGCAGTCTATCCCATCATCCAGATCATTAATGAAGATGTTGAAGAAAACCAGCGCCAGGACCGACCTTTGGGGTACTCCGCTTGATACTGGCTGCCAACTAGACATCGAGCTCTTGATCACTACCGGTTGAGCCCAACAATCCAGCCAGCTTTCTATCCACCTTATAGTCCATTCATCCAATCCATACTTCTTTAACTTGCTGACAAGAATACTGTGGAAGACCGTATCAAAAGCCTTGATAAAGTCAAGGTATATCACGTCCACTGCTTTCCCCATATCCACAGAGCCAGTTATCTCACCACAGAAGGCAATCAGGTTGGTCAGGCATGACTTGCCCTTGGTGAGTCCATGTTGACTGTTCTTGATCACCTTCCTCTCCTCCACGTGTTTCAAAATGGTTTCCTCGAGGACTGCTCCGTGATTTTTCCAGGAACTGAGGTGAGGTTGACAAGTCTGTAGTTCCATGGTTCTCCTCCTTCCCTTTTTCAAAGATGGGCACTATATTTGCCTTTTTCCAATCGTCTTACCTACCAAGTCTCTGAGTCAGCCTTCTTGAAATCCATTATCTTTATTGTACTGTTTTCCCTTCTACCATTCCTTTAGAATAATGAACTCTCTCATTTTGTGATCACTTTCACCTAATCTGCCTTCCACTTTCAAATTCTCAACCAGTTCCTCCCTATTTGTCAAAATCAAATCTGGAACAGCCTCTCCTCTAGTAGCTTTCTCCATCTTCTGAAATAAAAAACTGTCTCCAATACATTCCAAGTATCGGGGGTAGCCGCATTAGTCTGTATCCACAAAAACCACAAGGAGTCCGGTGGCATCTTAAAGACTAACAGATTTATTTGGGCATAAGCTTTTGTGGGTAAAAAAAAACACTTCTTCAGATGCACGGAGTGAAAACTACAGCTGCGGGCATTATATAATGACACATGAAGAGAAGGGAGTTACCTCACAAGTGGAGAACCAGTGTTGACAGGGCCAATTCGATCAGGGTGGATGTAGTCCACTCCCAATAATAGATGAGGAGGTCTCAATTCCAGGAGACGCAAAGCTGCTTTTGTAATGAGCCAGCCACTCCCAGTCCCTATTCAAGTCCAAATTAATGGTGTTAAATTTGCAAATGAATTTTGGTTCTGCTGTTTCTCTTTGAAGTCAGTTTCTGAAGTTTTTTTGTTCACGTATAGCTACTTTTAAATCTGTTCTAGAATGTCCAGGAAGAGTAAAGTGTTCTCCTACTGGCTTTTGTGTGTTACCATTCCTGATGTCCGATTTGTGTCCATTTATTCTTTTACCTAAGGACTGTCCGGTCTGACCAATGTACATGGCAGAGGGGCATTGCTGGCACATGATGGCATATATAACATTAGTAGATGTGCAGGTGAATGAGCTTCTGATGGTATGGCTGATGTGGTTGAGTCCTCTGTCTGTATCCACAAAAACAACAAGGAGTTCAGTGGCACCTTAAAGACTAACAGATTTACATTACATTCCAAGAACTTGTTGGGTAATCTGTGCTCTGCTGTGTTATTTTCCCACAAATGTCTGGGTAGTTGAAGTCCCCTATCACCACCAAGTCCTGTGCTTTGGATGATTTTGTTGGTTGTTTCAAAAAACCTCATCCACCTCTTCTTCCTGGTTAGGTGGTTTATAGTAGACCCCTATCATGACATCATCTCTGTTTTTTACCCATTTTATCCTTTCCCAGAGACTTTCAACAAGTCAGTCTCCTATTTCCATCTCAACCTCAGTCCAAGTGTATGCATTTTTAATATATAAGGCACCTCTTCCCTTTTTTTTCCTGCCTGTCCTTCCTGAGCAAGCTGTACCCTTCTATACCAATATTCCAGTCATGTCTATTATCCCATCAAGTCATCTGTGATGCCAACTATGTCATAGTTGTGTTTATTAACTAGAATTTCAATTTATTCCTGCTTATTCCCTATACTTCTCGCATTTGGTATACAAACATCTAAGATCCTGATATGATTTCCCCTCTGTTCTCTCTTGTCTCTCCCTTATCCCTGCTATAATATGCTAGCCAATAAGTTGAATTAACAACAAGATCATCGGGGCCTGATTTTTTGTTTTCAGTTCCCAGCCTCTACTTGTGCATGTGCAACTCTGCACTTGTGTGCACTTGTGGTAGACTTGAACTCCTGCATGTGGAAACAGTTAGTGGGGTCTGGGCACAGCTGCTGTGTCCCCCTTCCAGGTTATGGAGGCTGGGTTGAACCCTCACTGATTAATCTCTTGGCATGTGGCACAATACCTGTGTACCCCACTTTAAAGCTCAAGCATGATCTGGGCCAGTCTGCACTGGGAACTGCATGAGGCCTGTCCATAGCACTGTGATCTCATGGTACTGGTTAATGCTATGAGCTCTTTATGGCCAGACGGCTCCAGAATTCCCTGTTTTAAAGGGGCTAAATCCTCTATTTCCACATACACCAAAGGGTCTCCTCTTGCTGCGAGGCTTCAGACACTGGGTAAGCTGCCCTGAGTTCACCTCTGTCAGGGCTGGCTTTTAAGTCCCACTACCCAAGAGGTGGGACAGTCAAGAGCTAGGCTAGCTATGTCTATTCACCATCTTGCTGCCAGTGATCTTAGGATGTATCACCTGAGTCCAAGCTCGGGTGGCTAGCCCAAGCCTCTTCCCCTGCAGCAATGTCCCGACTCTAATTTTTAGCGCGCTAGCTTGAGTGAGTCTGTCTACTCTGGCTGGAAGGCTTGCTTTCAGCTGCAGTGTAGACATATCCTTATAGGCCTATCCCCAGTATCAGCTGTGCCCTACCCCAGCCTCTTTCTTCATGAGGCTCCCACTAGCCTAGACTGCCCCTGTAGCTGATAAGCATTGGAGAGGTAATACATATACTATCAAATTGTCTAAAACTATAAAGATAGAGGGGAAATGTACAACGGATAGCAAACAAAGTATTGGGACAGACTGAAACTTCTCCACTTCGTCCATGGAGGGTTCTCCCAGGGACCCCTGCTGAAAACAATTCCACTTCCTCCCACACGTCAAAATGTTACATGTTTTGTTCTTATGTAATTGCATGTGATATCACAAGGCAGTGGGAATTGGGGAAGGTCTCAATGGAACATGAATGGGTTTCAGAAGCATCACTGTGTCATCAGTGAAGAACTCAGAGACTGAGAAATAAGACTTTAAAAAAAACACCTGTATCTAGCCCAAGATTCCTACGGTGTAAAATGGATGTCTGCTTCCACTTCCTTCCTCATGACCTTGATCCTGCAAAGTTGAGCAAAAGGAGCACTTAACGACGACGAAGTCATTGTGGAGGAACTAAATGAAACCTGAGCTGTCCTTTGTAGGTGACAAAACTGAGGAATTGTCACAGATTGAGGTGTCACTAGAGGAGGTTTTAGAATTAATTGATAAACTTAACAGTAACAAGTCACCGGGACCAGATGGCATTCACCCAAGAGTTCTGAAAGAACTCGAATGTGAAATTGCGGAAGTATTAACTATGGTTTGTAACTTGTCCTTTAAATCAGCTTCTGTACCCAATGACTGGAAGATAGCTAATGTAACGCCAATATTTTAAAATGGCTCTAGAGGTGATCCCGGCAATTACAGACCAGTAAGTCTAACGTCAGTACCAGTAAAGTAAATAGTACAATAGTAAAGAATAAAATTGTCAGACACATAGAAGAACATAAATTGTTGGGCAAAAGTCCACATGGTTTCTGTAAAGGGAAATCATGTCTTACTAATCTATTAGAGTTCTTTGAAGGGGTCTACAAACATGGACAAGGGCGATCCAGTGGACATAGTGTACTTAGATTTCCAGAAAGCCTTTGACAAGGTCCCTCACCAAAGGCTTTTATGTAAATTAAGTTGTCACGGGATAAGAGGGAGGATCCTTTCATGGACTGAGAACTGGTTAAAAGACGGGGAACAAAGGGTAGGAATAAATAGTAAATGTTCAGAATGGAGAGGGGTAACTAGTGGTGTTCCCCAAGGGTCAGTCCTAGGACTAATCCTATTCAACTTATTGATAAATGATCTGGAGAAAGGGGTAAACAGTGAGGTGGCAAAGTTTGCAGATGATACTAAACTGCTCAAGATAGTTAAGACCAAAGCAGACTGTGAAGAACTTCAAAAAGATCTCACAAAACTAAATGGTTGGGCAACAAAATGGGAAATGAAATTTAATGTGGCTAAATGTAAAGTAATGCACATTGGAAAAAATAACCCCAACTATACATACAATATGATGAGGGGGCTAATTTAGCTACAGCTAATCAGGAAAGAGATCTTGGAGTCATCTTGGATAGTTCTCTGAAGATGTGAAAAAAGCAGGGTGCAGCAGCAGTCAAAAAAACAAACAGGATGTTAGGAATCATTAAAAAAGGGAGAGAATAAGATGGAGAATATCTTATTGCCCTTATATAAATCCGTGGTATCCCACATCTTGAATACTGCGTACAGATGTGGTGGTCTCATCTCAAAAAAGATATACTGGCATTAGAAAAGATTCAGAGAAGGGCAACAAAAATGAATAGGGGTTTGGAATGGGTCCCATATGAGGAGAGATTAAAGAGACTGGGACTTTTCAGCTTGGAAAAGAGGAGACTAAGGGGGGATATGACAGAGGTATATAAAATCATGAGTGGTGTGGAGAAAGTAAATAAGGAAAAGTTATTTACTTATTCCCATAATACAAGAACTAGGGATCACCAAATGAAATGAATGGGCAGAAGGTTTAAAACAAATAAAAGGAAGTTCTTCACACAGCTCGCAGTCAACCTGTGGAACTCCTTGCCTGAGGAGGTTGTGAAGGCTAGGACTATAACAGGGTTTAAAAGAGAACTGGATAAATTCATGGAGGTTAAGTGCATTAATGGCTATTAGCCAGGATGGGTGAGGAATGGTGTCCCTAGACTCTGTTTGTCAGGGGGAGGTGATGGATGGCAGGAGAGAGCTCACTTGATCATTACCTATTAGGTTAACTCCCTCTGGGGCACCTGGCATTGGCCACTGTCGGCAGACAGGCTACTGGGCTGGATGGACCTTTGGTCTGACCCAGTATGGCCATTCTAATGTTCTTACGAGTACATGTGTAGCTTTACTCTCATGAGTAGGCACACTGATCTCACTCATGTGAGTAAAGTGGTCCACGTTTTCAGATGGCTGCAGGATGGGGGCCTGTGTTGGTATTATGGAAGTCCTGAAGCTCCATGTAGCCTGCAGCTCCAGTACTCTGTGTGTGCTCATTTCAAAAGAAATGTTTAGAAGAGAGAAATAGGTCAGAGTATATTAGCCAGTGCTGAAACTTGAATGTGATGGAGAGCAAAAAAATCTCTATTTCCAGTGGGGAAGAGCTAGCTCCTTTCCCGTAGGCATTCTGAATCCACGGGGACAGAATAAGTTAAAAATCATCACCCTCCTGCCTTCAGGAATCTCCAAACTCAGGAGCCCAGAGAGAGAGAATCTTGTTCTGGAATCACAGAAGACTTTGGCCCTCCAGGCTTATGCTGGTTCTTCAGTTCTGATCTTGAGAGCTTGTGATTCCGCCCCCCCCCCCCCCGTCTTCCCATCCTACCACAGCCAAGTTGAACCACTGCCATTAAAAAAAAACAACTCCTCTTTATTTTGGTATCACTTATACCTACTGGAGAAAAATCACTTGCAATATTTATATTTGTGGGATTCTGTGAAGTGACTTTTGGAAATGTTGCCAAGCTTGTGGAACTCTTCTCATCATGTGTGGGGTCTCCTTTGTAAAGTACTTTGAGATCTACAGATGAGAGGCTAGATAAGAGCTAGGTATTATTATTATAGGCCTTATGACTACCTTATTGGATAGACGAGGGCTGCAGGACAGGGTGCAGGTTCCCAATGAACAGGGCACCAAGTCTGGCTTCCCTTGCACAGTTTCCCAAGGACGGAGCTACAAGAATGGCATCCGAGAGCGTGGGGAGGAGAATGCCAGTCTGGAAGGTTAGGATCCAGGTGCTGAGTGGCGTTTTATCTCTGCTGCTCTTTATGGTGACATGTTTCAACTGGTTATAAAGATTTGCTCCTGCTAGAAAATCCTTGCTGGTCATTGCTGTCTTATTTTGCACTTCTGCTCCACCAGTCATTTTACCAGCTTCTGCTGCTCCACGTTGGTAGATTACGCTCTATTTTCCTGGGTGTGAAATCCCACTGCTAATACCATAGGAAATTTCTCAGGAAATAAGACTTAGGGTATGTTTACACATACAGCGCTGCAGCAGCACAGCTGCCGTGTGTCTGATGAAGGCGCTTTATGCTGATGAGAGAAAGCTTCCCCATCCGCATAATAAAACCACCTTTGCGAGTGGCAGAAGCAACGTCAGCGGGAGAAGCTCTCCCGCCGACATAGCGTTGTCCACATCAGTGCAACTTATGCCACTCCGTGGTGATTTATTCACACCCCCCGAGCAACGTAAGTTCTGCCGACGTAAACTGTAGTGTAGACATAACCTAAGCAGTGATCAACAAGGACTTAGCAGGAACAAATCTCCATCGCATCAGTTTAAAACAGTCACCACAATCAAAACAAATGAAGAAACCCCCCATCTAACCAGGGGTTCAACCGGCTCTTAACTTTCTCCCCCCGGGCTCCATAGCAGCCCTTTTTATAGCTCTCCCTCTCTGCACCTGTGCAGGGGGACAGGGAACAGAAGCCAGACTTAACCTCTTGCTTACTGGGGACTTGGTCTTCCCTCTGCCCCTTGTCACAGGGTAAAATGTAGAATCTGGGAAGAGGAGGCTGGAATGGCCATGTGGAAGATAAAAGCCTTTCACATCTGTTGCTAATTTTATATTGCATGGAATCCTGCTTGTGTCAGTAGTGACTGAAAGTTGTTGCCATCTGCTTCAGCTCTTCAGTAGCTCATTTGAAATGAGCGGATTGGTCTTAGTTCAGTTCCTAGTGAGCAGGTGTCTACATCACAAAAACAGTTAATATGTCTGCTCCTTAGGTCAGGGTCTACACAGTTTTCCCGTGTTTTGTACTGTGCTGAGCACCCTAGTGCTCTGGGATTAACAAACTACAGCATTTGGACTAACTGGTGCCTTGTTAGAAGTCCTTGGTGAGAAAAAGGTAAGGAGTGATTGAGCAGGGAGACTGAACTCCCCTCTAACCCTAGGTGGTCCAAGGTGGGGCATGGTGGAGAAGGTTGTATTGCCACTGTCCGTGCTGTACCAGTTTTATGCAAAGAGAAGTCTCCAGGGCTGTCAACCTGGCATGTTCTGACATGGGCAGGGACCCCCAGCGGGCCAGCCTTTACTCCACCCATGGTCTTCCAGGGATATTTTGTTGGTGGCTCCTTCCTGGAGCTGTGAGAGCGGGCACATGACTGGCACAGTTCACGGATGCCCCAATGCTCGTCCTTTCTGCAACAAGCAGGAGATGCTGGCACATGCCTGCCCCCTGCATGAGATGTTGCAGCCCCTCTTTCAGCTCCTTCAGAACCTCCTGCTTAGGATGTGGTTGCACGTGACCATGTCAGCCTCCTGCTGGCACTGGCCAAGTTGGTCATCCATCAGTCCGGGAGAGGGAGGCTCATCGGGGAGGTTCTCTGTGACTGGGGTCTACTTTTGGTTCTTACTTGTCTCGCGTCTCTGGGCAGAGTTCCTCTGGGGTGCGTCCACTGAATCCTTTGTCAGGGGTTCACTGCTTAGTGTCACCAGCTGGTACTCTCGTTTTGAACCGTTGACCTCTACTCCTGTCTCTGTTTTATTGTTTGTTGTCCCACTGAATCACATGTGCTCTGTGCTCCCTCCCTCAATTGAGGTGGCTGGCCTTCTGTCCCAAGTGCGGTTAGGCACCCCTCCCAGAAGTCAACTGAACTGGCATCTCTTCTGTCTGTTCACTTTATAAAAAACCTGCTTTTTATGTTAGTGAGACTTTTCTGACCTTAGCTGTGACCACATCTCCCGC
Organism: Mauremys mutica; assembly: GCF_020497125.1. Lineage (NCBI taxonomy): Eukaryota > Metazoa > Chordata > Testudines > Geoemydidae > Mauremys > Mauremys mutica. The sequence goes on along the minus strand of NC_059081.1, from coordinate 4,550,322 downwards.
TCGGATCTGCTTAATAGGGAAAAAAATCCCACTTATTTTGACTTCAGCCTATAAATATCTGACAAAGAACTGCTGAATTAATTTCCGGTAACTGATAAGTGAACGCTTCTTCCTCCAGTCTTGGTCAGCAAGTGAATGAGTCAGTCTAGTGAATAGATTTGGGCGACTGGTAGATCTCGCTGAAAGGATAAAAGAATTTCATTTTCTTTTTCATATCCGTGTGAATGAGCTGTCGGTATAGATGTCATTCAAGAATCTCTTTGTTATTTTAATGATCCTGCATTAAAGCATGCAGGAAATTACAAGGCATGCGTAATTTAACTATTGCATGTGAAATTATAGCAGTGGAAATTCATAGCTCTCGTGTAATAAGGGGATTAGATGTTATTGGAGGTAAGAGGGCAAAAGTGCAACTTGAGGATTTTATGTTTATAAAATAGAATTTCTCTTCCCTTTGCAATTCTTTTTTTGTGGTGATTTTTTTTTTAACTGCTGACTTTTCCCATTTGATTTATTGCATGCAATTTTCCTGCATGACTTGTTTATTAGCTATTAGGTTTTGGCATCTAACAGGCTGTTTATAGAGCCACCAAGATTGGCAGGTTGACCTCTTCTAGCCCTGAGTCAGGCAGCATAATTTGCCTCTTACAGTTTTATTTTGTTTTCAGTCTGAAACTTTTCTTGTCTCTCTGCCTCCCTTTTGTGTGTGCAGGACAGGGTATATTTATGGCTTGCTGCGGCATGCTTGTTGCAACAGAATTTATTCTGGAGGCGAGGATGTGCCTTAGAGGTGTGTGAAGCCTTCCTGTGAGATCTGATGCTGATTGGAATGTTGACCCAGGTATAAGATGTGAACATGCATGGGGGTGAATGCCAGTTGTCAACGTGCCGTAATAAAAATAGACTTTCCTTTACCTCTGAAGCCATGACTGGCAGTGTGTTGTACTCCCCCCCGTGGAGGTCGGAGCCCTTGTCCTCGGAGCATCTTGACATAGCAAAGGCCAGGAGTTTTTTGAAGACGATGCACTCCTTCCTTAGGAGAGTTGAAACTTGACCTTTATTTTGTGGGTGAGATTTATGGTTCGCAGAAGCTGCTTAAGTGACTTCCTAAACTCTGCTTGTGTTTTTTATCTGTATAACAATCGTGTTCAATTTTGTTTTTGCAGGCTGCCAAAAGAGCGATCTTGCTATCGGGAACCCCTGCCATGTCGCGCCCCGCGGAGCTTTATACGCAGATTGTGGCTGTCAGGCCAACCTTCTTCCCTCAGTTCCATTCCTTCGGACTCCGCTACTGTGATGCCAAGAAGGTACCGGAGTGTATTATCTATGAAATGCTAGCCTAGGACGTGCATGTTCATGTGATCACAAACAGCTGTACAGATCTGGCAGGGTACTTATTCCTTTGCCAAAGTGGAGACCCTCACCCCACTTCCGCTCCTGCTGCGTGTAGCCTCTGCCTGTAATTTTAGGACGAGTCTCTTCTCTTGCTCACAGCGGTGTTTTGAAAGCTCTCATACTGTGAAGCATTTTGTGCTGTGTGTAAACTATGTACTTGGGCTGGGGGAAGCAAAGCTACTCAATTAAAATCTGCCTTAGTGAGAACCTGGCTTAAAAGACCAAAATCAGTCATCACAGTGGTAGGCGAGTCTGATATGAGAGGATCTGACCCTGTGGCGTCTGACTGTGAGGAGCGGCTGCACGTTTGGGCTGGCCATCTGGAAACCAATTTCTAATCCCATGTATGTTAACAGCCTGAAGAACTTTACTGTTTGAACATTGCAGCTCTGCTTTTGCAAAGTCCAGAGGCAGAGGAGCAATGGAGACTATAAGCCACCTGATCTTGGGACCGCCTGGCTGCTGGGCTGGGGCCTAGTATGTATTAGAGTAGCCTAAAGGCTGCCTTAATTTACGCCAGCTGCCACTGGCTCCCAACGGTCATTACAGCAGCTCTGGATCAATCAGACCCAGCCATGCTGGCAGCAAGGAGGGGTGTGGAGTGGGAGCTTCAGTGGTAATGTATTGACACTGTTGATTTAACTTAAGGTCACACTGCATGGGGAGTCAGGAGAGCGGGCCTACCTGCTGGGTTCTGTAAGATCCCTGCATTAGTGTTAGCAAAGTGCGGCATACCTGGCAGAGAATGGAAACCTCCCATTTCCCCAGCCACAGTGGGATCCCTCGACACACGTGTGACGGTTCTCGGGGTATCCAAGGACTGAGTCATTTTGTTACATTTAGAGAGAGGAAGTCTTTTTCTTGTGATCGCTTGGCATCGGCTCCTTGGCGCTGCCAGCTTTTCAGCCATTCAAGCACTCTCCTCTGGGCTTATGCCACCCCTTCCTTTGCCTTGTAGGTGCGCCCCAGTCCCCTTGAATCATTCCCCTGTGGTATCCACCCCTAATGCCAGCTACCCTCAAAAATACCACGTCTGCTGTCCCTGAAGAAACAGTGAACACACTAGCTTGTAAGATTCAGCTCAGGACCTGCACTTTACTTAGCACCGAAATATATTGATAGTGAAAACAAGAATAAGTGTATTATCAAAGTGTAGAGATTCTGGAGAGAATGAGTGAGGATATTGGAAACAAATGGCTACATATAAAACAAAATCCTAGCATAACGCTTCTTAGAGACTAAACTCAACTATCAGGTTAACCTCCTGTGTGAAGAAGTTTCTCACCCAAAGTCTTTTGCAGCATTTTCAATCAAGATGAGCTCAGATCCCATTTTCATAAATGTGAACACACTGCCCATTTAATTGATATGGGGGTGCTTTCTTTGCATCCTAAATATGCCCCCAAAGTTCATTGTCTGTCCTCCGAGACAGGATAACCACCTGTGGCTTGGATTTTCTGTATGCTGCTTCCCTGCTGACTTAACATCTCTTTGTTAATATCTGACTTCGTATGTAAATAGGCATCCATTGTGTTAGTTTATGATGCTTAATTTAAATCTGGACGGAGAGAGACACATTTCTTACTCCTCTCTGGAGGAAAATCTGTTCTCCCTTGACTTTCAAGCCATATTTTCAGTATAGTGACATACCGTTCACAACAATATTAATGACCAATGTAAACTCGGCTTTTATTTAAGACCTCGTGACCGTCTTTGCTGAGCCTGAATGTACAGACCAGAATTGGGATATTCTTGGCGTTAAGGGGTTCTTGGGTTACAACGTGAAGCTCATTCAGAGGGGAACTGTGCATTCAGCATCTCTTTAATGCAGCTCCTTAATTCTTCCTGTCTGAGCAGTGTCGGGAGCACTTCCTGGGGGGAAACAAGACATGGCCTAATCTCTCTGGCTTTCTGCAGAGCAAGAGGCTGAATGGTCGTGTGTAGGACTAAATAGGTTTGGTATTGCATAGACCTTTGGGGTAGGGGTCCACATGACTAACTATTGCTTCAGCTGCAAGCCATATGGATCTCAGGTTGGACGTTGAGTTGGACGAAGAACACTGAGTTGACGGAAATAAAATAGAGCTCCTCACGTACCCACTAGGAGTTCAGCAGCAGGGAAGTATTAAACTGGGTCTCATAAAGGTCAGTGCTTGAACCACTGTATAAATGAGCTTGCAACCTACAGTAAAACCAGCAGGAAGGGTCACCATCAATTTCAACTCCCTGCTTTAAATGGCTGCTGCCAAGCATTCCCAAGGTTTCCATTACAATTTCTTTTCATTGTGAAAGACCCACCTTTACTAGGCAGCTGAGTATTGCTGCTCCTTTAGAGTGGTCACTTGAGACAGGTTGTGCTGTCGTTAATGCTGGTGAATGATAGCGGCGACTGCAGTGAACCTAGAAAGAATTCAGTCGGCGATTCTGCAAAGAACCTGGGGTGCTTTGTAACGGGAAAGCAATGTAGATGAGATGTGAGGGAAGCAAATGAGATTGCTACATGTTAGGACCGTAAGTAGTCCACGAAGGCGGTGGGGACAGGGCAGGAAACCTGGGGGAAGTTTGTTGATCTGCTATAAAATGACAGTTTCTCTTGGTGTCAGGCTGGCTTTGGTGCAAATCTCTGTAGTGAGAATAATTCAGAAGGGGCTGAGGAAAGGAGGCAGAGGCTAAAATCAGGAAGAGAAGCCTCTGAGGATGCAGGGTTTTGGTTGTTCCGAGTTGAATTGCCCTAATGAGAAGGGGTCCTTCCCTTCAGTGTGCTCTGATCCCAGAGCACAGTAGGGCAAATTAAGAACAGATCAGTGTGAGGGCTATGACCTACTTTTAATGGGAGTGTTTTGTCTGTGAGAGTGGAACTTAATACATGGCCTGCGGCCATGCTTCCCTTCAGCTACGTGCTCTTTGAACCTCACAAGTTCAGCACAGGCAGGCCTGGTTAGTACTTAGGTGAGAAACCTCAAAGGAAAATAGCCAGATGTTGCAGGTCAGGACTGAGCCAGTCTCTCAGGATAGCACTGGGGTGCGGGGCTGCTGTAGGTATGGCCTTTTTAGCTGAGACACAACCAAGGTCCTGGCCGTTTTTGGTTCCTTTGCATTCCTCACAATAGTCAAGGTTTTTGGCCCGGTGTCCTGGCCAGATTCCAATTTTGGTAACCATTCTGCATCCTTAAAATTCCTCTTTTCAGTTTCAACTGGAAGTGGTGGTGGAGTTTACTTGCCGTCCTAAGCAGCTGGTGTAGCATTGCTGTGCACCGTTGAAACAGGTGCTGCTTAAAACCGCAGAGGCAACTAGGCTGTGGCAGTGAGTGGAATTAAACGGAGTGAGAGAGAGTTTGAAAAGTGTCTTGAAACCCATTGGAATGAAAGGTGCTATATAAATGAGTTGTTGTTATTAATAAATCCTGTTGTAATCGTTACATTAAACAAAAATTGACAAACCTGAACCATTTTATTTAAAAATAAAATCCTAGCAATTCAGCATTTAAAAAGAATTGATTTCATTTCATGGCAGAAACCTACAAATCTCTGGCAGATGCAATAAGAAAAGATGTAAAACAAGAGTTTTATTGGTTCATGATCCAATTCCTTGGCACTTCTGCTTTTAAAACTGCAACAAATGAAATGTCACCTGTTTTTATTTACAAGCTCAACTCAGCTCAGTTTCTTGAAGTAGAGGCTGTGAAGCCATTTTTCAAACTGGTTGAAGTTGGCAAATAACAAATAAAAAAATTAATGTTGAGATCAGCATGTGCTCTGAATTTGTAAGGGTTTGGCAGCTTCTGTTAACACTGTAATAAATTTACTGACTTGAGTGAGATGCTTTAACACTTTGATAAGAAATTCACAGTTGATGCATTTGTTCTGGGATATTATGGACCAAAGCCAGATGTGTGTGTTGGCAGAATAAACTTCTATTCATTTTTTCCTCTGTCTTTCAGTAGAAGACATCAAAGTATGTTTAATAATTCTAGTAATAGACTAGTTTTAGACACCATGTCCTATTAAACATATTACTATCACGTACTCATGTTAACTATATTTTTTTTAAATGGCTTTTTTTCAATTTTCAGTTTTTTAGAAATGACCCATCAGAACTCACTGCCAGGATTAGTTATTAAAATTCATGTATAGCTATGATATAGCGATAAAGTTACATTTGCTACTGTGTGACCCAGTGTGATGCTGATGTAACACCATTGAAATCAGTCATGTAACACTGGCATCTTCATTGGCTAGCTGTCAACAGAGCCGATACAATGCAATCAGTGGTAGTGCGTCATGATTACGGCAGCATCCTTTTCTTTCCTACCCATGTGCTTCTACCCTAAGCAGCGTCATCCACCTCCAGATGCCATAAAGGACTTCAGTGTCTATGGCCCATCTGATTCCGGCCCATCCCATCCCAAATCTTATACCTCTCTTCTGTCATCATAGTATCTGTGTGTTTTCCAGTCATGCAGTAAGCAATGTGACCTACATCTGTCATATGTAGTTCGTTCTCTCTCTCTCTCTCTCTCTCTTTCCTCCCCCCCCCTCCCCCCAGCCTGGGGGAGAATTGTGTGTGAAGTGTTTTATTTTGGTAAGGTTTTACTTTTTGGGGGAGGGGGTTGTTTGTTTTGGGGTTTTTTTTTAAATGAACATGCTGGTCTCTGTGTGTTTAGAGAGGGTAGGTTGAAGAAGTGTGCCTGACATTTGGGACGGAAGTTGTGGGGTTTGTGATAGTCCTTAGTTCCTTAGATTGTAAGTGCCTTGGGGCAGGGACTATCTCTCTGTTCTGTTTGTACAGCACCCAGCACATTGGGGTCCATGACTGGGGCTCCTGGGTGCTACAGTAATAATAATAATGTTTGTTATTCAGTCAATCATAAGACAGAAAATATTATATTGCCTCTGTATAAATCCATGGTATGCCCACATCCTGAATACTGCGTGCAGATGTGGCCGCCCCATCTAAAAAAAAAAAAAAAGACTGGGACTTTTCAGCTTGAAAAGAGTCAACAAAGAATGGGATATGATAGCGGTCTATAAAATCATGACTGGTATAGAGAAAGTAAATAAGGAAGTGTTATTTACTCCTCCTCATAACATAAGAATTAGAGGTCATCAAATGAAATTAATAGGCTGCAGGTTTAAAACAAACAAAAGGAAGTATTTTTTCACGCAATGCACAGTTAACCTGTGGAACTCCTTGCCAGAGGATGTTGTGAAGGCCAAGACTATAACAGGGTTCAAAAAAGAACTAGATAAGTTCATGGAGGATAGGTCCATCAATGGCTATTAGCCAGGACGGGCAGGGATGGTGTCCCTAGCCTCTGTTTGCCAGAAGCTGGGAATGAGCAACAGGGGAATGGATCACTTGATGATTATCAGTTCTGTTTGTTCCCTCTGGGGCACCTGGCACTGGCCACTGTCAGAAGACAGGATACTGGGTTAGATGGACCTTTTGGTCTGACCCGGTATGGCCGTTCTTATGTTCATAGACCAACCCCTGAGGAAGCTGGAGAGGATCTTCATTCCTGAGCTTTAGGCTAGATGCTGGGCCTGGCCCATTGAGCGCCTTGAAGATAAGGACTCAGACCTTGAGCTGACTCCTTGGTTCCTCCCTAGAGACCTCTAGCGAGAGTGAGAATCGGTGCCAATCACAGTCATGATTTTGCACAAACAGCTTTCAGTATTTTTTAAATTGAAAGTAAATAAGTAACAAATAGAATATGGTTCCATTTGTGAAATTGCAACAGAAGTCTCTGCTCGCTGTCCCTGTAATAAATCCGTCCCAGTGCTAGAACAGCAGAGCAGAATTGTATGGGAGTTCTGGTGAGATAAAGCAACTTTCTGTTGAAATTCCATGTAAACATTCTGTTCAATTTTGATCACCACATTATGTAAAATTAAATGTTGTAGCGATTAACATGCTTCAAAGAAGGGCATGAAGGCAGATCCCAGAACGAAAGACTAAGCTCTGAAGTAAGTTAAAAAACCTTTTGCTTATGTAGCCTGAAAAAGGGAAAACGTTCTGAGGCATTTTAGTTGGAGAATATATCAATTTTAATGGTGTTGGTTGTCAACTTAGTTGTTCTCTGCTGAAGCAGATAAGAGAACAATATGGGGTGACATTCAGGAAAGCACATCCAAAGCCGTCTTCAAAATCACATTTCCAAATACACTGTGCTCCAGCCTGGGAAAAAATACTGATGATTGCACTGAGAGCTTTACATCTTCAGATCACTTCTCAAACATTAACTCTTTCACCCTCTCTCTCTCTCTCTCTCTCTTTCACTCACACTCACACTCACCCACCCACCAGAGAAGCAGGTAATTGCGTTTTACGCCATTGTTGGTGTTTGCACTGTACTAAAAATAACAACAATAGGAGTACATGCAGCTTTACAGACAAATAGAGATCTGACCCCATCCCGAGGATCCTACAACCTAAATTACATTTTATATGGTGAAGGTTGGTGATAAAGATGGGGGGGGTGACAGGGCAAAGGTTACAGCAGAGATGAGCTTGATGTTATGAATAGAGCTTGTTCCTTCCTTCCTGTACACCAGATCTGGGAGGATATGCTAGGCATAGTGGTAGCTGCTTCTGGGAGAAGGCAATAAAGGGAGCGTTAAGGCAAGCTGCTGTGGCAGAATGGATGCCATGAGTGCTAGGTGCTTGGAGAATGAGCTGATTTATGCTGAGACATGACCAAATGTAGTTGCACCTGCTTCCTGCAAGCTCCATGGAGGCCTCTGAGCCAGACTTGGCAGTAGCAGAAGTAGGTGCAGTGGTGTACATCGCACATCAGGTGTAAGCTGATCGGGAGACAGGCAACGGGGGAGATGTGCTGATTCAGCATTCAGTGGGTGTGCAAGACAACGTACACACTGAGGGTCTGGAATCAGGAGGAAAAACAATTGTGCCACCCATAATACCTCCCCCCCCATACTGGACACAGGTGCTGGTAGGTGTCCTAAGGTAGCAAGCCTGCATGTATTCCTCTTCGAGCTGGGCACTGGCCCCTTTGCTTAGGTGGGTCTGGAAGCCCCTGACACCAAAACCCAATTACACACTGAGGAGTTTTGTAACCATTTATCTAAAAGCATATTAGGCAAGGGAATGGGTACAGAGCAATGGGCTGAAAGGGGATGGGGGACTTAAGGGAATTCAACAACTGTGAAACAATAGCACAAGCCCTTCTCCCTCCGCTGGAGGTGCCCAAAACCTTCCTCTTTCCCCCCCCCCAAGCTTCTGCCCCCCAACCCGAGGCCTCTGCTACTATCAGTGATGCACACAGAGTTGAGATGCACTAGTCTGGTGAAAGACACTGCACCTCTGGTGGCTGCTCAGTCTGGATTTCTGGCGTGGTGAGCGGTGGCGGATTTAGAGTTAGTGGGGCCTTATGCACAGCTTCATCGTCCCCCCCCGCCCCCCCCCTCGGGACCCAGCCAAGAAAAAGAACATTCTCTCTTATCTCCCTCCTGTTGTTCATTCTTTTTTTCTTCATCTTCCTCCTATAGTATAAGTAATGGGAAGTAAATGAAAATGCAGTGAGGTACTTTGATTGAGGCGGGGGTTGGGGTGCAGGAGAGGGTGCAGGGGGTGGGCTCTGGGAGGAAGTTTGGGTGCTGGGTGCGGGCTCTGGGCTGGGCAGAGGGTGGGGGTGAGAGAGGGGCCAGAGAGCTCTCGTTCCCGGTCAATGGGAGCTGCGGAGTCAGCACTCAGGGCAGGGGCAGCATGTGGAGACATTACCCTCCCACACACACACACACCCCCAACCCAGGGTGGCAGGGACATGCCGGCCGCTTCCGGGAGCAAAGCGGCGCAGAGGGAGGGAGGCAGAGCGGGCAGAGAGCCGCCTTAGCCCTGCTGCATTGCTGCTGGCACGTCTCTACACGCCCCTTGGGTGGAAGGGGGCAGTGGGTCTCTCTGCATGGAGCCGCCCCCCTCCCTCGGGCCTCACTGAGACGTGCCGCTTCCAGGAACGGCATGGAACCACCGACCACGGCATGCAGGCAGCCTGCCTGCCTGAGCCCAGCTGCGCCGCCGGCCAGGACTCAAGGGCAGGTCGTCAGATATTTTTGCTGCATTTCCTGAAGACAGGCAGACTCTGGATTCACCTGTTCTCCTGTGGAAGTTTGTTCCCTAGCCAGATCCCCTTGACCGAGAATGACTTAAAGGCTCCAGGGACTTTTGTTGCTGATGATCATGCTTTGCTCTTTCCCAGATGCCGTGGGGCTGGGACTACTCCGGATCTTCCAACCTCGGAGAACTGAAGCTTTTGCTTGAAGAATCTGTCATGATCCGCCGCCTGAAATCGGACGTGCTCTCCCAGCTTCCGGCAAAACAGCGCAAAATGGTCGTGGTGGCTCCTGAAGGCATGAATGCAAAGACCAAGGCTGAGCTGGCTGCCACTGCAAAGGAGATGGCCAAAGGGTACAGGAGTGTGAGTCAGAAACTGTTAACAGGATGAACTGTTGGTATTTCAGGTGCTCACTTAAAAAAAAAAAAAAAAAAATCAGTGGAGAGCAATTCCCAGATTCTTAGATCATCATCGAAATGCACAGCAGACGTTATCAAGGGTACTGTTTTAAATGGTTCTCTTGGGTATCCAAGAATGCACAACATCAATAATCATAACAGGTCAGCTTCTTCTTTCCTTAGTTTCAGCTGTTTCATCTTCTTGTCATGCTGCATATCACTTTCATTTCCCCTGTCATTCACCTTTTATCTCCTCTTCACTCTATTTACTGTCTTTCACTCCTCTGTATTTACTCTCCTGTCTCGCCTCATAAGCCCCACTTACCTTACAAATGTAACTGACAGGGTTGTGAATCACAGTTGAGGCCAACTATTTTTGTGCCTCTGTGGACAGAAAATGCATATTACACCCGTGTTAGAGACCTGTGCTGTTTGTTTTACAGACTTTCCTATGGTGCTTATCATGTTCGTATCTAAGCTTCTGACAAACTTCACAACACCTCTGCTGCTATTCCCATTTTACAGATGGGACTCTGAGGCCTAGAGAGAGTCGTGCTATGGCTACACTGGAGCTGGAGGTGTAATTTACCTGTGCTAGCTCTGATCAATCCTTGAGGATCTGAGGCAAAAATCAGTACTTAGTCCTGCTAGTGAAGGCAGGGGGCTGGACTTGATGACCTTTCAAGGTCCCTTCCAGTTCTATGAGATAGGTGTGTCTCCATATATTATTATACAGTAGCAGTGCTGTGAGTGGCAGGATGGGCTAGCCATCCTGGGTATGTAGCTAGGGTTTCTACTGGGACTGTACTCTGGCAGCTAGTCTGTACAATTGCTTGTGCTGCAGCAACCATGCTGCTATTTTTTTAGCATTCTAACTTGATCAAAACTAGTTACTCGAAATTACACCTTGAGCTCTGCCGTAGATGTACCTGAAATTACTTGCTCAAGGTCATGCAGAAAGTCTGTGGCAGAGCAGGGTCTCGCAAGTACTCTAACCACTGGACCCATCTGGTAGAGAGATCTGTTCTAAAACTTGGTTCTCTAATGTGGTTATAACACATTTTTCTGTCCGCACCAGTTAGAAAAAAAGCAAATTATGGCGTGATTTGGCCACAACTGTGCTTAAATATGGCTATGCTTGTAGTGCAGACAAATCCCTCTACACACAGAATCTCTTGGGGGGGGGGGGGAGATAAAAAATGCAATTCACGTGAGAGTATTCCTTCAGTTTTCCGAACTTTAATTTTATGCTGGGGGCAAATCTACTTCTCCCCACTCTTGGGTGGTCCCCAGTCAGAGTAGAACTGGTGCAGTGCCACTGGGGTAGATGGCAGGGGCAGAATTCTGGTAGCGCATGGTGAAAGATTTGCCCCTCCGCGTACTATGTTTTGTAAATACCAGTGTTTAGGGAGAGTCTGCTTTTCCCCAGCACAATGCCCAATGGCAGCAGCAGATATGCTGGAGCGGCTGGCACCCGGGAGGGAAGGCAGATTTGAAAATGACATTCAGTTTTTTCCCCTCTTCACAGAAACAAAAGGAGAAGGAAGCGCTACTCCTCTTCTATAACAGAACCGCGGAAGCCAAAATCCGTTCAGTCATGTAAGTTGTGTGACAGTCATAGGATCAGAAGGGACCTCAAGAGGTCGTCTAGTCCAGTCCCCTGCACTCAAGGCAGGACTAAGTATTATCTAGACCATCCCTGACAGGTGTTTGTCCAACCTGCTCTTAAAAATCTCCAATGATGGAGATTCCACAACCTCCCTAGGCAATTTATTCCAGTGCTTAAGCACCCTTCCTAATGTCCAACCTAAACCGCCTTTGCTGAAATTTAAGCCCATAGCCTCTTGTCCTATCCTCAGAGGTTAATCCAGTGCCTCATTCTGACCTATCAAAATGTATTTGACTAGTGAGAAGAGAGAAATTGAGCCTTTGGGATAAGATTGCAGCAAAATCAAGTGTAGCTAACAAAATTAATTACAACACACAACATTGTCTTCTTCCAAGGGCTCTGTACCTGCCCAGTCTTCTGATTTAATTCCAGATAGGCCCAAATTGAGATCCCAGAATCATAGAATATCAGGATTGGAAGGGACCTCAGGAGGTATCTAATCCCACCCCCTGCTCAAAGCAGGACCAACCCCAACTAAATCATCCCAGCCAGGGCTTTGTCAAGCCTGACATTAAAAACCTCTAAGGAAGGAGAGTCCACCACCTCGCTAGGTAACTCATTCCAGTGCTTCACCACCCTCCTAGTGAAAAAGTTTTTCCTAATATCCAATCTAGACCTCCCCCACTGCAACTTGAGACCATTGCTCCTTGTTCTGTCATCTGGTACCACTGAGAACAGTCTAGAGCCACCCTCTTTGGAACCCCTTTCAGGTAGTGGAAAGCAGCTATCGAATCCCTCCTCATTCTTCTCTTCTGCAGACTAAATAACCCCAGTTCCCTCAGCCTCTCCTCATCAGTCATGTGCTCCAGCTCCCTAATCATTTTTTGTTGCCCTCCGCTGGACTCTTCCCAATTATTCCACATCCTTCTTGTAGTGTGGGGCCCAAAACTGGACACAGTATTACAGGTGAGGCCTCACCAATGCCGAATAGAGAGGAATGATCACGTCCCTCGATCTATTGGCAATGCCCCTACTTATACAGTCCAAAATGCCGTTAGCTTTCTTGGCAACAAGGGCACACTTTTGTCTCTTACCCAGCTTCTCGTCCACTGTAACCCCTAGGTCCTTTTCTGCAGAACTGCTGGCTAGCCATTCGGTCCCTAGTCTGTAGCAGTGCATGGGATTCTTCTGTCCTAAGTGCAGGACTCTGCACTTGTCCTTGTTGAACCCCATCAGATTTTTTTTTGGCCCAATCCTCTAATTTGTCTAGGTCCCTCTGTATCCTATCCCTCCCTCCAGCGTATCTGCCACTCCTCCCAGTTTAGTGTCATCTGCAAACTTGCTGAGGGTGCAGTCCACACCATCCTCCAGATCATTAATGAAGATATTGGTCAAAACCGTCCCCGGGACCGACCCTTGGGGCACTCCGCTTGATACTGGCTGCCAAGTAGACATGGAGCCATTGATCACTATCCATTGAGCCCGCTTTCTAGCCAGCTTTCTGTCCACCTTATAGTCCATTCATCCAGCCCATACTTCTTTAACTTGCTGGCAAGAATACTGTGGCAGACCGTATCAAAGCCTTTGCTAAAGTCAAGGAATAACACGTTCACTGCTTTCCCCTCATCCACAGACCCAGTTATCTCATCATAGAAGGCAATTAAGTTAGTCAGGCATGACTTGCCCTTGGTGAGGCCATGCATATTTTCCTGATCACTTTCCTTTCCAAGTGCTTCAGAATTGATTCCTTGAGGACCTGCTCCATGATTTTTCCAGGGACTGAGGTGAGGCTGACTGGCCTGTAGTTCCCCAGATCCCCCTTCTTCCCTTTTTTAAAGATGGGCACTACATTAGCCTTTTTCTAGTCATCTGGGACCTCCCCTGATCGTCATGAGTTTTCAAAGATAATGGCCAATGGCTCTGCAATCACATCAAGGATGTTTAGTTCCATATCTAAAGCTACACAGTGTTTGGGGTTAAGAACAAGTCCTCTGGTTCGGGCCCTTCTTTGGTTTAAAAGGAACAAACCAGTGCAATCATCAGTGTAAAGAGAATTTTAAAAAACTAACGCTGCAGCCTTGCTGCAGAAAGCATTGAGCCAACCTATTTGTCAACCAAATTTAGTCTTTAGTTTTATAGTGCTCACTAGAGATGCCATGTTGACAGCCCTGAAGGTCTTGAATGTTCCCCAAAGCCCATGTGGGATCATGGTAACAGTGGATGCTTCCCCCATGAATGGACTTTTAACTCTTTCCTCTGGAGAGGCAATCTCTTTGAGTTGGGCTGGAGGCCCTTTCATCCCTAGCTTTTTTTGCTGAGACTCTCAACAGATCAGTTAGGATGTTGGTTTTGTTTGTTTTTTATGGGGACTTGTATAATTTGCCACTGATTTTTATTTCTCGTAGCCAACTGACCGGCCATCCTATTGGAATGACCAGAGTCATGTGTACTGCATGACCTCGCAGCCACAGAATTTGCTGCAGAATTGCCGCCCAGAGGCTCTGCTTTTATTTTTAAAAACGTGTTTCTTGGTTTTATGTTGGCGAAGAAAACCACGTGAACTGAATATACAACCATATAGTGTTGTTTTCCTGCATCTCCAGAGGTCTGAAAAAAATAGCACCGAGAGGTGGGAACTGCCCCATTCATCTTTAGGCAGTGCCACCTATGAAATTGTAAAGATTAAAATTTAAATGCTAACCGTATGAATTACGAAGCTGCTTGACTGGTTTGGCAGAGCCACCTAGCTAATATTCAGAAGTAGCTCAAGTTAATGTCCTTATCCTACCATCTCAGTATGCCTCCCACAACATCTCGAGTGCCAAAATGTCCAACTTCCCCCAACAATTTCTCCAGTGCAGCAGTGTATTGTCTATACAAAAATCTGTTGTGTGTTAAACTGAAAATGTCAGAACAGCATATAAAATAAATGTAATGAGTTGAATATTATACCACAGGCGTCATTGAGCTGATTGTATTATTCGTTTTCAGCTTCATTTCAATGTAAACCTTCTCTTGAATTAAATTAAACTAAAATAGAATTTCCTATAGATTCACCAGAATGTCACAGAATTCAGCAACTTGGCTGCAGAACTTAAGTCCATCTTGCCACGGAGTCGTTTGTTTTTTTCAGTCATAGCTGGTCTGGGCTGTGCTGAAAATAGTGACTTGGTGAAATGCTTCATAGTCCTGATTTTAGCACCAATTCGTCGAGTCATCTGTCCTCATTAGAAGCTGAAATTTGATTTACCTGTTCCCAATAATTTGTAAATAATGTACAATCGCTTGTTACATAGGAAACTTATTGCATGTCTTAGTGGGTTGAAAAATAAGTTTCAAGTTGTCCTGATAAATTTCTTCTTTAGAGAAATTTCCTTTTTAGAGTGACAACAGCATTAAATAAATGTATTATGGGTAATTGCCTCCTGGATAACATAATGTGTTCCACAAGATGCCTAGAGTTAGAAATACAAATGAATGAATGAATGGAATAGACAGATAAATGGAAATGACTTTAAGTTGGGCCACTCTGTTTCATCAAGTGTGACTCAGTGACATACAAATAAAAATAGATACATTTGTTATTCAGTGGCCAGGAGTCCAGAAAAATGAGTGATGTGTCCCAAGGTTGTTTTTTTTTTAAATATGTGGATATTAATTATTGAAATGCTGGTTTTTGCTGGCTAGTTTCCTGATTTCTGCCTATAGATCAACAATATCTCTTAGGATTCGAGGGTGATGTGTGCATGGGACAACAGAGATATCAGTAATATAACCTGAATTATTTGTTTTTAATACAGAGAATACATCCTGGATTTACTGGAAAGCAGGAGAGACAAATTCCTGGTGTTTGCTCATCACAAGATAGTACTGAATGCAATCAGCAAAGCACTGGAGAACAAAGTAAGTTCTTAAATCAGGTTCCTGTTAATTTTATCATTGATCCAACTTCAAAGCTCTGGAGAGTTCTGGCAGGTCACCTACTTTATGAAAGCTAGTGACACACACAATTCTCTAATTGAGATATCTCTAATGTGCCCCTGGGCCACGATAACTCAGTCTCCAGAATGAGACTGCCCAGAGGGATGTATGTTTTGCGTATGTGAGTATTGCTGCAGATGTTTCTTGGTATTCACCACCTGGAGTGGTGTGCGTACTGTGCTTTGAGAAGTGCTGTTTCAGTACCATACATTGCCATTGTTGCTTTTCATGCCTCTTGGGAGAAGGTGGGGGAGAAGGCAGTGACAAACCAACCCCAGCTATATCTGCATGCCTTTTGTTTCTTGGGTCCATGTTGCTCTGATTTTTGTGCCTGACTATTGCATGGAGGCTCGAGTCTACTTACTAACTGCATAGTGATCTTTCTCCTATGATGAGTGATGTTTCTAGTGATGAGTAGAAGTCAAGTTTCTATGCCTGTTTCATCTGATCTATCAGATTTTGAAAGCTGATGAGGTGGCTGTGAGACCTGATAGTGGTAGATGGGAGGTGGTTTTGCTAATTTCTCACTTAGAAATCTCTGAGGGCAGTACTGAGCAATTGCTCATCAGCCCTGACATTTATAAAGTACCCATCCCATCACCACTTCTCTTTGGTGAGGAGACCATTGGAAAATTGTTAGCTTTGCAGCTGCAGCATCAATATGTGGGCAGTACTGCACTCTGCACTGAGCCTTTTCGTCTACGTCTCCTTTTCGCTGACCCGGACTCTGCAGTCTCGCCTTCCCAGTGTCTAAGCATGATAGTGACCTGGATGAAGGGTAGCTGAGGAGATGGTGGCTGGTGATGCTGGTTCCTATTGTGTGTTTATGCCCAAATCTAATGGCAGCATTAGAAAATGCTGAAATAAAATTTATTTATTTATTTTTTTTTACCCCGCCAATGTATTTAAAATAAAATGTTATGGGATAGTTCAGTAGGTTTTTTGATCTTCACAAGCACTGGTGGTGGTGGTGGGGAAATCCTCTAAAACTTGGGGAAATAAAGACATGCTAATGATCTTTCTCCACGCCCTCCTCTCAGCATGTTGGATATATTCGTATTGATGGCGCCACATCTTCAGCTGAGCGTCAGTCTCTGTGCCAGAAGTTCCAGTTCTCCGAGAAGCACTCTGTGGCTGTCTTATCCCTTACTGCTGCCAACACAGGGCTGACCCTCTCTTCTGCCGACTTGGTGGTGTTTGCAGAGTTGTTCTGGAACCCCGGTGTAAGGAACCTACGTTACTACCATAACTTAAAGTAGTGTGTGCCAGTGGAGAGAGCATGGTACTGGGACTCCGGAGACCTGGGTTCTATTCCTAGCTCTGCCACTGACCTGATGAGTAACCTTGGGGAAGTCACTTCCCCCCTTGGTGCCTCAGTTTTCCCATCTGTAAAATGGGGCTAATGATGCTAACTTCGGCTATAAAGTGCTTTGGGAGCTACTGAAAAAAGTGCTATATAAGAGCTAGGTGGTGTTACTATTCTTATTACCGTCAATCATATTGCTAAAAAAGGGGACTGTTTGTAGTGTTGAGGGGTGGAAATGGAATAGTGTTATGGTTGTTCTTTGGAGGTGGGGGAGCATCATCCAGGATTACTGTTTCCTTCCTCACTACTCTTTTCCACTCCCAGCCCCCCAAAAATCTTTAAATTGCTGCAACCCCAGCTGACCAGACTGGCTGCTGCTGCCAGTGAAGTCAGCCAGTGGTCAGAGGGGATCACTCAAAAGCGATACAAACTTTTGTTCTCTGTCTTGGCAGCACTCCAGTACTGGATCACGAGAACTGCCTCTAGACCAGCTGGTCAGTTTGTAGATTTTTTTTTTGCTTTGAATAGGCCCATCATCAATACTGACCTTCTGCTCCCCTCTCTAGGACTAGGGCAGGGGTCCCCAACCCCCGGGCCGCGGACCGGTACCGGTCCACGGCCCATTAGGAGCCGGGCCGCGAACCGACCCCTAGCACATCAAGCGGCGTGTCTCTGGCGGGGCCACTGAGTCCCGCCCCACTCAGAGCCGCGTGGTGAGGGGGCGGGGCTGCGAGCTCTGGGCTGAGCTCAGCTCCCTCCGCTCGGCATGGAGCTCCCAGCCCCGCCCCCTCACCACGCAGCTCTGAGCGGGACGGAGCTCAGGCCCCGCCGGAGACATGCTGCAGCTGTCGAGCGAGGCGCTGAGGCTCCGGGTGAGGAGGGAGCCGGGGGTAAGAGGCTGGGGCCAGGGGGATTGGCTAAGGGGCAGGGAGTCCTGGGGACAGTCAGGGCACAGAGAGGGGGCGGAGGTTGCGGGGGCGGTCAGGGGGCAGGGAATGGGGGGGTTGGATTGTGGGTGTTCCGGGAGGGTCTGTCAGGACTCAGCGGGTTGGGGCAGTCAGGGGACAGGGAGCAGGGGTGGGGTCCCAGGGTGGTGGGGGTCTCTGGGGGATGGTGAGGGGGCAAGGAGCAGGATGGGTCAGGGATTCTGGGGGGGGCGGGCAGTCGGGGGGGCAGGAAGTGGGTGGGGGGTCAGATAGGGGGCAGGGCTCCCACTAATTCTGCATTATGGTCAGTTGTATAATTATTTCATTATATATTACAATAATAATAGAAATAAAAGTACAAAAATAAATGTAATGCGCTTGAATCGTCCCAAAACCATCCCACAGGTCCGCGGATTTTTTTTTTTCTACGAAACCGGTCCCTGGTGCCAAAAAGGTTGGGGACCGCTGGACTAGGGAGCTCTGATTATCCATCACACCTCATTTTAAATGGCATTTTCCTTTAATCCCAGCTACATGTGGGGGACTTTGCATCTAGCAGCAAATAACTAAGGGATGAAGAGGTTATCTGAGCGCCCACCTCGTATTCCAGGCACTGTGTCTTTAGGCTTGCAAGTTCATTTTGCTTCAGTATTTTACTATGTATTAATATGGACTCCTGGGACCTGATCCTAGGGGTAACTTTACTCCACTTGAAGTCAAAAGGAGTTAGGGTGTGTACCCTCTTACAAGACGCACTCTCCCCCTTCCAGGATTGGGCCCTGTGACAGGGTGTACCAGGTCTTCGTGGCCCCCCGCTGGAGACCCCGCTGCACTGCTACACCCTGCCGCAGGAAACTGCTCCCAGAGAGGTAAAGAGCAGTGAGTATTAGACCTCCAGGCTTGCCTAGATAGTTGTCATGGGCGCAGCCATTTTGGGGAACCATTGAGGTCTGGTCCTCCAGCATATAGAAGGGCTGGGGGGGGGGCCCCCAGCAACAGCCAGTCAAGGCCCAGCAGTCAGAAATAAAAGGAGCTACCTCCTCCTGCAAGCAAAAGCAGGTCCTGGCTGGAGCCAGAGGAGTAAGGAGGGATGATGCTGCCTAGGCTACAGCCAAAGGAACAGGCTGGGCCAGGACCCATTGCTGGCCACAGTTAGTGGCAGGAGTTCAGGAGGAATGCTCCTGATTTGAGTCAGGCACGCCGTACCATGAGGATATTTATTGCCGGTTCGCCTTACCGGAAAGACACATTTTCAGAACCGCAGGGCTCTCCCGAGAACCGCAGCGGCGAAAGGAGCAGAACGCGGGGCCGCTCTGGCGTGGCTGTACCACCCCCAGCCCTGCCCCCAGCCCTTCCACGCAGCTGCGTCTCCTGTCTGGGGTCTGTAAAACCCCACCAGGCGACAGGGCTGGGGGTGGTATAGCCGCACCAGAGGAGCTGCTGGCGTGGGGCTGCTGAGTGGCCCCACGTTCTGCTCCTTTTGCCGCTGCGGTTCCCGGGAGAGCCCTGCGGTTCAGAAATCCGTACCGGGTAATGTGGGATGGAGAGGGGATGGGGGGGGCTGGGTTTAGGTTAGGGCAGGGAGGGGTCACATGGGGAGGTCACCTGCCTCTCCTTTAGCTGGTGCACCCCTTGTATCCCTCCCATGAGTCACCTATGCATACTGCTAAGCATTAAAATCTCCTTGCACCAGTGGATTGGTGACTCATGAGGTGGCAGTATTCTCTGAGTCAGTACTGAACCAGTGTTCCAGCACAGCACTGGAAGGGAACAGGCAGGCCTGCAAGTGCTGTCTTTCATTTTCAACATAAAACAAAGGGCCTGACCGCTTGTCCTTAGAAATCCAAGCATGCTGCCTTCAAGAGGGCTAGGGACTAAGCCTGGATCCCTGCCCAGATTCCATCCTGCCTGCCTCACCATCCATTTGAGTTGGATAATAATAATAATACCTCATTCTCCTAGCACTCTTCACCAGGTAGATCTCCGTGCACTTTACAAAGGAGGTCGTCAGTATCATTAGCCCCATGTGAAAATGGGGAAACTATGGCACGGAGAAGTGAATTGGCTAGCCCAGTATCACCCAGCAGGCCAGTTTCCGAACTGGGAACTAGAATCCAGGTCTCCTGAATCCCAGTCAGTGCTCTATCCACTGGGCCACACCACATCTCACTCTACTTCACTTCTTGCTCTAAATTGCAGAGTAGCACAGCTGTGCACCATTAAGCAGCTGATGCATTCCTCCCCTAAGGCAGCGGCATTTCAGTAAATGATCATTATATATACAAACTGTGGAGCTGTGGTTGGGCCCTCTGAATGTGATGTGCCATTTGAATTATCAGTTACCGGCGGCAGGACTGGAATTCCAACAGCCCCCGTATGCCTCGGAAAAACTATATGAGTATTTGTTTTTTCACAGTGTCAATTGCAAATCCCACACACACGCACACACTTCTGGCGATGCAGGAAACTAAGTGTTTTAGCAGAGGAGCTTTCTCTAGGGAATTCTTTTAGCAGCTGGTTGTTTAGAGGACATCAGAGGAAAATGTCTGAGATGAAGGTAGATCTTTGGGGTGCGGGTGCTAGCCAGGGACTAAGATCTGAATTCAGATCTCTGCTCTGCCACATGTTTCCTGGGTGACCTGGGGCAAATTGATTCAGCTCTCTCTGCCTCAGTTCCTCATGAGTAAAAGGGGGAAATACCCGTTCCGTCCTCCCGCCCATTGTGCAGCTTGGCTGTTTAGGTTATAAATTCTGGGTGGGCAGGGCTGGCTCTCTGCTATGCCCTGATCTCAGCTGGGGACTCTTGGTGTTAATAGGGTACAAATCGGAGTAGTTAAGCATCAAGAAAAATGGGTCTCTATTTCCTGGGGCCGGTTTTGTAAATTCTTGTGTGTTACACTGTTTCATTGTGTTTTCTCTGTTTGTTTAAATACAGGTTTTGATCCAAGCAGAAGATCGGGCTCATCGAATTGGACAAACCAGTTCTGTTAACATTCATTACCTGGTGGCTAAAGGCACAGCAGATGACTACTTATGGTAGGGAGTGGAAAGGACTCTGTCTAACTCTTCATCTATCTCTTTGGGACTTGTGTGACTTGGGATACGTTACTTAACCTCTCTGTGCTTGATTCCTCCTCTGTACAATGGGGGTGGCAGTAACATGCTCTCAGGGTACCGAGAGGAGTGATATTTGCCTTTGGGGTGGGGCTTTCTAGAAGGGCAAAGTCTTGTTAACAGTCTGGCCTTGTAACTGAAGGTGCCAAGCCAATGAAATAGACCTATTTATCAGGCAAAGAGTGGTTGTTGAGATGTTTGAGAGGGCTTAACGTATCTAAATGTTCACAGGCTGGGAATAGGGAGAGGAAGTTTGGCTGCTTGGTTGCAACAGGCTCTGAGCACTTCCTGAGAGGTGAAGTTAGCAAGGACTTAGGGTGTTCAGCAGAGATAAGGCCCATACAGCTCCCTGGGTCGTGAGTTCTTGGGCACACAAAGGAAGCCTGCTCTGCTGCCTCTCATGTTGCTCTTCAGCAAAGCCGTCTGACCAGCTCACAAAGGGACATTGATGTGCCCCAGTGGGAACTCAATCCATCCTTCTTTGGCTTGCGGGAAGGTTGATGGGATGCAGGGCTGTGGGAGTATAATGTGTTGGGGAGAGATCTAGGAAATCCTCTGTGCTGTGAGGGAAGGACCTGCAATCGATGAAGGAAAATTATTCACCAGATGGTACTTTGAATGTCCGAAATTATATCTTTCCATTACCTCATCTGAAAGAGCAAATGAGCTGAAGTGAATTTATATAGTTCCCAGAATATCATGATTGCAAATAATTACGGCCTTGCATCAGGGGAAACTGACACGTCGCCCACATTTCAAGGAAAGCTAATGACAGTAATTTTGCGTTTCATTTGTAAAATGCGGTCCATGCAACCGCTAGTGCTTGACTGAAAGGAAATATGCTTTTCAGAAGAGGACATACTTATCCTTTCATCCTCCCTCCCGCCCATGCCAACTCCTGGAGAGATGAGGGCATTTTATTAATGTGAAGGGTCTTTAATGGTGCTAGGTGAGGTTCACTTCTTCATAGTTTCTTGTCATGTGTTGCAAATCCTTGGAACTGGAGATGGGGAATGGAACCTGTTGCTCCCAGTACCGTCCTGTGGAACCACTTTCCCACTTTGAACTTTACATCTTCCAAATCTTTGTAGGCTGCAATCACAGCCTCTGATTTGTCAGTTAATTACACTGCAGGCATGTAGCTCTCAACCTTTCCATCCAGATCAGTCCATTTAGCTTCTCTAAACCTTTCTAGTGTGTTTTTTCTGAATGCCTCTGTTTAATATCTCTGGTCCTGAGGTGCCCAAAGCTTAACACAGCATTCTAGGTATGTGCATACAAACAGAAGGCAACCTAGTGAAATTGACTTTGGTTACTAGAACTGGCTCTGCTAGCATGGGATCTATCCTAAGGTGAAAGGGCTGGTGCATTTCAGTACTCCGAAGACAGTGGTTTTTCATTGGCCCATGGTAAATGACACCACAAAACCAGTGATATACCTGAGATACATCAATGATGTTTTCATCCTCTGGACAGATGACCTAAACTCCCTCATATATTTCCATCACAACTTCAACCACCACCATCCATTGTGACGTTCCCCTGGTGTTATCTGGACCGGTGATCTGCTAGGTAACTCCAGTCGTCGACTCTGGGAGCCAGCCTTACTCTGCTCTGCTGTGAGAACCCCCACTGCCACGCTGTTCACGCACAGCCTTTAGCATGTAAGCTGCTCCCAGTTAAGTGAGTGAGCACTTCTGGCCAGCTGCTGCTTGGATTGTGCAACCGAATGACACTAGCCAATATCTCTGGTCCCAGACACAACCCTAGGAACCTCCGTCTTGCAGTGTCCAGTTATGCCCACTGGACGCTGCAAGCTTATATGAGTTCATCAATTTAACAAAGAAATTGATATGTTCCAGGCTTGTTGTCCCAAGGGGAATCTCTGACATGCATCAAACCAAACGCACTGCTTCAGGTAGAATAAACAAACAAATTTATTAACTACAAAGAGAGATTTTAAGTGATTTTAAGTCAAAGCACAACAAATCAGATTTGGTGAAATGAAATAAAAGCAAAACACATTCTAAGCTGATCTTAACACTGTCAGTTCCCTTATAAACTTAGATGCTTCTCACCACAGGCTGGCTGGTTGCCCTTCAGCCAGACTCTCCCCTTTGATCAGCGCTTCAGTCACTTGGTGTGATGTCTGTAGATGGAGGTGGAAGAGAGAGGAAGAGCATGGCAAACGTTTCTACCTTTTATGATGTTCTTTCTTCCCTCTTGGCTTTGCCTCCCCCCCCCCTTCAGGGTCAGGTGAGCATTACCTCATCGTAGTCCCAAACTGACCAAGGGAAGGGGGGTGACTCACTCAAGAGTCCAGCAGATCCTTTGTTGCTGCCTAGGCCAGTGTCCTTTGTTCCTGCGAGGCTGGGCTGGGTTTGACCCGTACATGCCCTGATGAGGTGTGAACTGCCCCTCTGTTCCTGGAGAGTTTTGCTGGGGCTTGTTTTAAGCCATGAGGACACATTTTCAGCCTCATAACTATATACACGAAATTGCAACCTATAACATTACTGTAACAATAATTACTATAACATCACCATAACAACAATACCCAGTGGATCATGAGCCTTCCGAAGACACCCGACATCACAAACTTTGCATTGGATACTACACAATCATTTTATAAGGATGAACATGGGGGTGCAAGGTGTTCCCGTGAGGCACAGAGCGTCACACCCATCCATCAAACTCTCTCTAGAACATTCCCACATCAGCATCAATTTCCTGAACACCATGATCAGCTTCAACAATGGAACCCTACAGACAACTAGATACAAGAAACCCACTGAACCAGTAACCACCCCCAGTATACCAAGAAATCTGTGGCCACAGAATTTGCTTCAAGGAGAAAGTCTGCGATACACACCTTTACACGCTTAAAATCGCCTTTACCAAGCAAGGATACGCCACCAGAAAAGTAGATCACATCATGGAATGGGCCACTCAAACAGAACCTGCTTCAGTGTAGGGGGTGGGAACCCTCCAACCGCACACCCCTAGGTGTCACCTACCACCCACGCTGGAACCCATACAAGGCATCATTAAACAATTACAGCTCATCCTCAATGGGGACCACATCCTGAAAGAAATCTTTCCCAAACTCACTCTGCTGGCCTTCAGCCAATACCCTAACCTCACCAAACTCATCAGAAGCAAGCTCCTCACAGATCAGGACACGCCAACTCATAGTGGCAACAGCACCTGCCATAACAACAGATGCAAAACCTGCAGACATATCTCCACTGCTACAATGATAGACACCCCCGACACACACCTGTCACAGAGTCAGGGCCCTGCACCCCCCACTTCCTGCAATTCACCGTGACTCTCAGCCAGACAGTAAAACAGAAGGGTTATTAGATGACCGAAACACAGTCTAAAACAGAGCTTGTAGGTACAGAAAACAGGACCCCTCACTCAGGTCCATCTTGCGGGGCAGGGAGCCCAGACCCCGGTTCTGGGCCTCCCTCCATTTCCCCAGCCAGCTCCAAACTGACAGTCCCTCCAGCCCCTCTCCTCTGGCCTTTGTCTCTTTCCCCGGGCCAGGAGGCCACCTGATCTCTCTGTTCTCCAACATCTTCAGTAGGCACCTTGCAGGAGAGGGGCTTCATCACACCACCTTTCAAGCTCCAAGGGTCCTACACATGCCTATCACAACATGTTGTGTACTTCATCTAGTGCACAAAATGCTCCAATAGCAACTATGTGAGTGAAACCAGACAATCACTGTGCTCTCAAATGAATTTGGACAGGAAAATGATAAAAGGCAAAAATGCCATATCACCCCGGGGCAAGCACTTTTCTTCATAAAATGATCACTCCATATCAGACCTCTCTGTCCTCATCCTCAAAGGAAACCTGCACAACACCTTCAAAGGACAAGCCGGAGAGCTTAAATTGATAACTCTGCTATACACCAAAAATCAGACGTAATAAAGACTGTTGTATGAGCCATACATCCACTATCTGCCACCCACTAACTCTCCTTTGTCGTATTATTGGAGAGGTGTTAACTGCCCACTTCACCTCGGAAACGGTCTCTCGCAACATGGGTTAACTCCCTTGTATTTAGCTTGACACTCAGTACATTCTTCAGGTCTGGGAAAGGTAAGCTCGAAAGCTTGTCTCTTTCACCAGTACAAGTTGGTCCAATGAAAGAGATTCCCTCACCCACCCTGCCTCTCATGATAAATGATTGTGTGTTCCTCTGCCTAGAAAGAAGCTTGTGACATCTTAAATGTTACCACTTTCCTTTCTAGCAATATTTGGTGCTTGTTATCTTCCTACAGGCCTATGATTCAAGAGAAGATAAAAGTGCTGGGCGAAGCTGGTCTTTCTGAAGCCAGTTTCTCTGAAACAGCTGAAGCCACTGATTACTTCTACAAGGTAAGTGATGTGAATGTGAGACATTAGCCTGAGTCATTCCTGGGAGGAGTTAAACTGACTTGGGCTTTGTATATCTCTAGAGTGACATATTAACAGAAGAGAAGATCTGAGTTCGTGCCAGTTCTGCCTTAAGTGCAGTAGGCTGGGTCATCCACCTTCCTCCCCGAGCCGCGCGGCAGTGGCCCCTCCACGCAATGATCCCAATCTTGTTGTGTGGAAGGAGACTCCGGTGCCTCTGCAGCACCGTCTCCTAATCCCCTCAGGCCCTGTGGAGGTTTCTCCATGTGGTAGGGAACCACATGGGAAAGAGGATGGGGTCAGGGCAGAGGGTGGGCAGCCATATTGTCCCCCAACTCTCACTTTGCGAGTTTGTGCTGGCAATGTAAATACAGCTCCAGGCTCTATTACCTTTTCTGTTGAGCCCTCATCCCCTGGGAGACCTAGGTAGCATGGCCAGGGAGCTGCCAAGGACCAAAACCAGCAGGGAGCACAGGACCTCTGTGCGTGTATTTCACTGGCCTCTTGCAGCTCCCCTGGATCATAAGGATCCGTTGGAGCAGCCCCCTTGCCTTCACTGTGAGGGAATCTCCATGAGGAAATTCTTCTAGAAGTTTCCATGGGAAAAGCTCCCTCTAGTAGCTTTTCCTTGCTCTGCAAGGGGCCACAAAATTGTGCGAATCAACCCCTTCCGCTTTCTCCATCTCTGAGAAAACGGTGATGTGCTTCATTGCAGAGGGCACAATGGCAGAGCTGAGTTCAGGCTGAGTCCCTGCTGTTCTCTCATGGGTACCTCGCGCACTGGAATTCCATTCTCCATTGGTCAGGGGAGCTGTGAGAGAAACGGGAGCTGTGAACTAATTATAATCACCGGCTGTTTGGCTTGTTTGTTAATACCCTGTGTGTGCCGAACCGCTCTACTTTCACAGCGAGACCCGAAGCAGCAGACCATTTACAGCCTTTTCCAGAGGACCTTCTCTGAGCAGGGAGACGACCTCGACGAAGCTTTGCTCGTGGAGGCGGCTGACGCTTGCCAGGAGTCTGACTCCGGAAGTGCCTCTCGGGATGCAGAAATGGACACCTGCTCAGCGAGTCCACGTAAGAAACAGTGTCTTGAAGATTATTTTCACAGACAGTAACTAGAAAGGAAGAGACACTTAATAGATTTTTTATTTAAAAAACAAAAACCACAGAATCATTGTATTGTTTGAGTTTCCAAAAATAAAACACAAGAATGGGTTTTGGAGAAGATTCAGTGTCTTTCTTCTATAGTGTTCGCCCCGCCCCCGCCCCCAAAGGATGGAAGGGGAAGGTAAGGTGCTCATCTGGGTCAGCGAAAGGAGGGCTGGGTGTCAGCAGATCCTGAGTTCTAATCCTGTGTCAATGACTCACAGTGGCCTTGGGCAAGGCACGTCCCTTCTGGGCCTCAGTTTGTGCACCTGTTTTATTTTAAATAACGCTCACCTGTTTACATCACAGGAGTGTCACAAGGATGAACTAGTGAATGGCTACAGACTGCCTTGAACAGGCAGAGCACCGTATAAATGCAAAATATTATCACCCCAAAGAACTTTACACACTGTATACGTAGTTCACCGCTGACATGCAGTCTGGGGCACAGCACAGCAGAAGTGAGAGGAGGAATTTTGACCAGATCTCTAGATCTGCAACAAGTGCATAGGATCTTTATCATCTGTGCAGAGCAGTCAGGACCTTGAACCCAGATTTTCAGAATTGCCTGGGCTAACATGCAATGACCATCTATTTGCAATTACTGCAGACCACGGTTATTAAATCTCATCCTGAAGACCCACATACAACAAATTGCTTAGAACTCAATATATCTATCTTGGGATGGTGAAGGGCTGATGTGATCCTGCCAAGATTTGAACCCATGACTACCATTGGGCTAGTATTTAAAACCGGAGGCTTAGGCCACTTTGCCATAGCCTCTTGTTAAGCTTTTTTTCCCTGTGTTCTCTCTCCACTGTACCTGGTTTTGAGTGTGTGCATGCTCTCACTTGTTTACAGCAGAAACAACAAATCAGGAAACTGAGACTTCAGACTAAGCCTCTTGTGCAAAAAGAAATTTATTCCACAGTGCTCTAAGTGCCCTGTGCGCCTGTTTTTTTCTTTGATTTGGAGTCTTGTCTCACTTCTGGGCCTTGAAACCTTAAGAAATATGAGACTGGCAACGTTAGTATTTATTTAAATTATTTATAGTAGCTGCAGCTCCGATCTCATTGTTGAATAAGAAAATCACCTTTAAGTGCTTTAGCTCTGATAAGGGACACTTGCTTATAGGCCATGTACCAACCACTCCTCTAATGGGCATTTTATGTCCTCGTAAGGGTGCTACTATATTGGCACCTTTAGGACCTGTAACTCATCACCAGTGCAGCTCCGCTGTAGTAGTGGTGGAGGCTTCTCGGGCGTCTTTACCACTGTTGTCGTCCAACTCTGCTCCGATATAAAGTTAGATGGGATGGTGGTAAAAATGTCTAGCTCCACTCTGTGCTTACACCCTGCACAATTGCTATTGTGCTGCAATGGTGGTGAATTACAGATCCTGAAATGGGCCAGTGTAGCAGCAGCCTGACAGTGTGCAGTGCCTTTCTAGTGGTGTTTGTGACATAACCCCTGACAACCGATTGGAACCAGTTCCTTTCACAAGGGCACTGAACAGCCATCAGATGATTAGACTTATAGGTTGCTACCACCTTGGGTGAAACTTGAATATGCAGTCTAGGGATGACGGGCACTTTATCGTGTTACTAATCTGAGGAATCCAGGCTCCCGATATCTGCCTAATAATCTTTCTTTATTTGTATTGCGGTAGTGTGTAGTCAGTACAGCTTGTTCCTTTCTTCTCGGCCTCCTTTTTTAGAACTAGAAGATGCCCGGGAATTGGCTGGGCATGTGTAATTGATAATGCCGTGTGCTATGTAAGAATGAATAGGGGTCAAATTTATGAATTCGCCAAGATGCCAGTTAGATACATCTCCCAGTTACCATGTGTGGAGAAGGTGGAGGGGAACACACAAACAGTTCTTACACTTTGCCTCTCACTCCCAGGGGTTAACACTGTTGTTTAGACAGGGTGCTTAGCTGCAGATGGTTACCAGACAATAGTAAAAGCATTATGTTGCTTGAGACTGCTGCCAAGTGAACAAATTGACAATGACAGTGCTTTCCTTAATTAAGGTTTTATTGTATCATTGACTGCAAATACCATCACATAAGCATGGAAATGGCCTACAAGATTCATACACAATGGGTACAATGTGCTGGCTGGTGAGTCTTGCCCACATGCTCAGGGTTTAACTGATCGC
This sequence comes from Mauremys mutica, assembly GCF_020497125.1. Lineage (NCBI taxonomy): Eukaryota > Metazoa > Chordata > Testudines > Geoemydidae > Mauremys > Mauremys mutica. The sequence goes on along the minus strand of NC_059081.1, from coordinate 4,521,800 downwards.
CATATTTGGGGTCGGGAAGGAATTTTCTTCCCGGGCAGATTGGCAGAAGCCCTGGGGGTTTTTTCACCTTCCTCTGCAGCATGGGGCATGGGTCACTTGCTGGAGGATTCTCTGCAGCTTGAGGTCTTCAAACCACAATTTGAGGACTTCAATAACTCAGACATAGGTTAGGGGTTTGTTATTGAAGTGGATGGGTGAGATTCTGTGGCCTGCTTTGTGCAGGAGGTCAGACTAGATGATCATAATGGTCCCTTCTGACCTTAAAGTCTGAGTCTATAATGTCTTAGCGATTCATTTATGACTGTGCAAAAGGGGGTTTCAGTTGGTACAAAGTAGATTTAAAGGTTTGCAGGTGGCAAGCAAGAGGGAAGAAGAGTCCAACTGTGGACATTGGATCAAAAGTGCCAAATGTCATTCCTACTGTAGGAGACTCTGACTACTAGCCCAGCCATCTGTCTGTGCCTAGCTGCTCTCACCACTAGATGACATTGTTGGATATCTCTCCCTAGTTCTCAACATCTTGCATCTAACCCTTTACACCAGGCGCCTGCCCGCAGGAGCCCATTTGAAACAGGGTTGTTTTCTGTAGGCTGCAGGAAGTGGTGAGAAGGATGGGGAGATTCTTCGTGCACAAATGGTGTCTTCTCAGAAGAACAATTCTCTTCCACTCATACGCGAGAGGAGCGGCAAACAGCATTTTTCAGAAATCTGTTGAAAGCGTCTTTGGAGAATTCTGCCTCCCATAAAATCTCAATTTATTTTTATCTACACACTGATAAATCTCCAATCCCATTAAAGGACATCAGGTATTCTCTCTCTCTCTCTCTCTCTGTAATGGGACTCATAAAATCTCAGCTTGATCTCTGCAGAGTTGCTGAGACTCTTCAAGAACACTTGAAATTCACTTTACCCTTTCTATATTAAAAAGAAAAGAAAATCTAACCCTGGAGAAAAGTGCTTTTAGCCATTAAGTCAAGGGAGCTCATTGCTGGTACACAGCCTGTTATACCCTCCAGGTTATCAGAAAAGGTCTGTCTACCGTGGGAGCTGGGGTGTGAGTCCCAGCTCCAGGAGAAATACCTGCGCAAGCTCTCAGTGGGCTAGAGTGTAGCCACCGAGAATGTGCCTAAGATCTCCAGCGAGGACATACTTGGGCAGTTAGCCCATCCTGCCGCTCATGTTGCCATGGCTACGTTCTGTTTTTAGCTCTCCCGCTCGATGAGAGCTAGTGCGGGTGCATCTCCTCAAGCTGGGAATTGCACCCCAAGCTCCAAGTATAGACACACCCACAGATGATACGCCTGGTTGTTGTTGGAGACCAGTAGCAGGACATTCCAGAAAGTCCAAGGCCTCAGTTCTTGGTTGTGTCCAGTCCATTCACTAAACCACAATGTACCAAACAGGAGAGAGAGAAAAGGCAAAAAGCTGGAAAATGCAAGAATTGGAGAAGAGAGACTTTTTTGAAGTAGTAGTAGTAGTAGGATGTTTGTCCTAGGTCACAGGGATGTTGGTTCAGCGCCCCATGTGACCTTGAGCACAAGTCACTTAGGGTTTAGTCCAAAACTCAATGAGGTCAATGGAAAATCCCAATGGAAAGCCACTCACTTAATGGGACCCTTAATCATTCTGGTCCTCAATTCTTCATCTGTAAAATGGGGACAATATTGGATAATTTCCTTTCTCCTGCTCTTGGTTTTGTCTTTTTTTCTAGTTAGACTGTAAACTCTTCCAGGTTAGGACTGTCTCTTGCCACTTGTCTGTACTGCACAACAGGGCCCTGATCCTGGTTGGGGCATTTAGGTGCCACAGAATAGCTCACTATATAAGAAAAAGTATTTAAACAACAATAAAAATCTTTCTAATGAGTTTAAATGCAGAGAATATTGAAATGACTAAACTTGAAATCGGGATTGCTCCCAGGAATGGTGCATTTTACTTTGTAACTTGAACTTTACCACAAACTCAGAGCATCTCATTACTCTTTACCTGCTGATACACGGCTGCATTCCCTTCATGGCCCTGCAGAAGAAATGCCATTTCAAGATCCCAGCTCCGGTCCTATTGCTCTCTCTCTTAAGTCTGTTTGTTCTGTTCCTGGCTCCTGTTGATTTCTTGTTGGGTGTTATATGCGTTTGGGTCCATACATTATCCAGGTTTTAGGACAAAATGTCAAATTGCACAAGGTGCTTATGAACGGAGGAAAAAAGCCCTTCTCTTCTCTGAAAATATCATTAGAGGGTTAGGGCAGATGTCCCAAGCTCCAGCTCTCGTGTATGCTGGGAAGTTATTGTTATTACTACATATAGTGATTCATGACAAATAGTTTGCCATGTGTATTAATAAAGCGGACCTTGTGGAAGTTTGGCTAGACTTTCTTCCCTCTAAGTACTTTCAGAAATTATGAGTAGTTGATGGCTTTGAATATAAAAACTTTTAAGAATTCTGTTTTGCATATTGTCAAACTAATCAGATTATATAGGTTCATAGATTATAACGCCAAATCACATAGATTCATAGATTATAAAGGGACTGCTGTGGTCATCTAGTCTGACTTCCTGCATGACACAGATCACAGGACTTTTCTGAATTCCTATTTGAACTAGAGCATCTCTTTTAGAAAAATATCCAACCTCAATTGAAAAACTTCCAATCACGGAGAGTCCACCACAAACCTTGGTAAACTATCTAACTTCAGCCATTGAATCTTGTTATATCTTTTGTCTGCTAGATTGAAGAGCCCATATTATCAAATTTGTGTTCCCCATGTAGGTACATATTAGGGATGTAAAATATTAACCGGTTAACTGATAAGTATTGGTCTTACCGTAATATATTGCAGTTAACGTTTAAAACAGATTGGTAAAATAATTGTGACATTTTCCATCCCTCCTTGTGCTGTCATTCCCTCAACCTGGCTGCGTTCCCTGCCCCCACGTCCGAGCACACCATGTGCATTAACAAATCTGTCTCTTCCCTATCCACATCCTGCTCCCCCCTCAGCGGCAGCGCCCAGGACAGGACAAGCCGAGCTGCCCTCACACGGTGATGGCTTGGGAACCCGGAACAGTGGTGACGAAGGGCGGATGGAACATGTTGTGCTCTCGGGCCAGCGATGCCAGCTCCCAGGGCTGGGTGCCTTGCTCCCCACCAGGAGCCAGCACAGGGAACCCCGCCGGGCACTTCCCCTTCCCCACAGACACGGACTTGCTGCCTGGGGAGCAGTCGCTACCCCCCACTACCTCGCCCTCCTGCGAGACCTCTGCCCCCCGCCCTCCCCAGGAGACTCTACTGAGCCCCTGGACCTTGTCCAGACTCCTACCATGCCGGCAGCTGCACCGGGCCCAGGTAGCCCCTGGCTGTTGCCGCCAGGTGCAGTCATGGCAGGCTGAGGGGGCGGGTGGTGCTGCCAGTGCCACTACTGGGGGGGGGGGTGTCTCGCTGCCTTCTGGCCCTTGGGGCGGCCAGGGAGCTGGGCAGCAAGGGGGATGTGACCAGAACTAGCCAAAGTCCCACGATGCACCAATGGAGACCGGGTCACATGACAGGGGAGACAGGTGTCGCCATGACACCACCTGGCCACATGACAGGTTCTCCCCTTCATCCTAACACTCCCAGATCACGTGTGGTCTCTCCCTCCCCCCACCCCCTCCTGTCGCCATGACAGTGCGCAGAAGGGGGTGGTGACGGGGTACCAACTAGGGATGTAAAATATGAAACGGTTATTTTATTAATTTCAATGGGTACTTTTAAAAATATTTACATCTCTAATACGCATAGACTGTGATCAAGTCATCCCTTAGGCTTCTCTTTGTTAAACTAACAGGTTGAGCCCTTGGAGTCTATCACGATAGGGCATGTCTTCTAATCTTTTAATCATTCTCATGGCTCTTCTCTGACCCCTCTCCAATGTATCAACATCCTTCTTGAACTGTGGAAACCAGAACTGGACACAGTATTCCTGCAATGGTTGCTCTAGTGCCAAATACTGAGGTCATATAATCCCGACTCCTACTTGAGATTCCCCTGTTTATGCATCCAAGGATGACATTAGTCCTTTTGCCAACGGCTTTGCACTGGGAACTCTTGCTCATCATGTTATAGGACTATAACAATGTTTAAAATGGGACTGGATAAATTCATGGTGGCTAAGTCCATAAATGGCTATTAGCCAGGATGGGTAAGAATGGTGTCCCTAGCCTCTGTTCGTCAGAGGATGGAGATGGATGGCAGGAGAGAGATCACTTGATCATTGCCTGTTAGGTTCACTCTCTCTGGGGCACCTGGCATTGGCCACTGTCGGTAGACAGATACTGGGCTAGATGGACCTTTGGTCTGACCCGGTACGGCCTTTCTTATGTTCTTATGCTCTTATCTGATTATCCACACGGATGCCCAAGTCCTTTTCAGAGTCACTGCTTCCTAGGATAGAGTTCCCCCAGCCTGTAAATATGGCCTGTTTTTTTGTTTTTTTGGGGGGGGGGTTTGGTGAGGGGGGAGAAGAGGGAGGCCAGCAGGAGAGAAAACTCATTGCTTGCACCCAGTTTACAAGATGATCCAGATCACTATCATTACTTAATTAAAACAAATAGGATTATCCTATTATGAGTATTGACAGAACTCAACACCACGGGTATTGGTTTGTTTTTCTTTTATCACTGTTTTTATGTTGGAGAGAAATTCCATGTTAATTTCCCAGTTATTTGTGGGATGCTTTCTGAGCCCCAGGGACTCATTTTTGATCAGAGCGAGGAACACCGGGGTCTTATGCCTGTTTGCCTTTATACAGATTTGATAATCAATGGGTGCAAATAATGTTTTAAAAAAAAATCTGGTTTTGAGAAAGAGGGAGGGGTAACGTAAGAGTTGTTATAAATTATCATTGACTTTTTGTCTCTTAAAACTGCAAGTTTGCTGTTCCCTTTTTATTGTTCTAGTATCTACTGTGTTCTTTCATTTTCTTAAAAATAAAACCAGCTAACCACTCTATCCATTTTCTTTTTATGGGCTCTTTGGATATGAAGTCAGAAATCTGCATTCTGTGGCTACATCTCCAATCCAATAAAATCCATGGTGATATAGATCAATTTTACTGCCTGGATATTTGCTGTATCCCTGCATGAATACATTTCTACAATATTTTCCAAATGATGGATCGTTCTAACTCAAGCTGCAAATAAATTCCATTTTGTGAGTTTGAAGGCTTTAGATAACCCTGTTACCGCTGGACAGATTTACAGAATTAAGCTGCGTAAGACTAAAAAGAATGACTGAATGCTTTGTGTGGGACTCAAACTCTGTGAGGGAAGAGAATTCTGAAAGAGTGTCATAGGTATCTTTGCAGCAATTGAACCCTGTGATTGGTGGCAGGATACCATGGAAGCAGAACTTCATTTCTGTGGTACTAGTTGCATATCCTGATTTTTTCCTCGCCCCCTTACCTTTTGTTAGGCTAAGAAAGATAAATATTTAAACTTCCTTTCATCCAATATACCTGCTGTAAATGTAATATCCTGTACTCTTAACTCCACCTAGATTTAGATCATAGTTGTATAATTAGGCTAAATTTATTTATGATGTAACATCATTGATGGTAATGAACCCATCTCCTGTTGAATGGTCTTATTTGAACTCCACTGTTCACCTTTTCCTGTTGTTCTTCCTTAATAGCCTGTCATCCATCCTCTTGTCTGCCATGCATATAGCTAATCTCCTGTATAAATAGGATCTGATGTATTGAAGCAGCCTATTGAGCCATCAGACCTGCTGGCTGCACAGGTTAACACATACCGAGGGGGAAAATCCATACACCATACAGCTAATCCTGCACTTGTGTGGAAGGAGGCCACACCCCAACCCCCTGCACCAGCCCGGAGCCCCCTTCTGCACCCTGAACCCCTCATTTCTGAGCCCACCCCCCCCGACATCCCAACCCCCTGCACCAGCCCGGAGCCCCCTCCTGCACCCTGAACCCCTCATTTCTGAGCCCACCCCCTGACACCCCAACCCCCTGCACCAGCCCAGAGCCCCCTCCTGCACCCTGAACCCCTCATTTCTGAGCCTACCCCCCTGACACCCCAACCGCCTGCACCAGCCCGGAGCCCCCTCCTGCACCCTGAACCCCTCATTTCTGAGCCTACCCCCCTGACACCCCAACCGCCTGCACCAGCCCAGAGCCCCCTTCTGCACCCTGAACCCCTCATTTCTGAGCCTACCCCCCCGACACCCCAACCCCCTGTACCAGCCCGGAGCCCCCTCCTGCACCCTGAACCCCTCATTTCTGAGCCTACCCCCCTGACACCCCAACCGCCTGCACCAGCCCAGAGCCCCCTTCTGCACCCTGAACCCCTCATTTCTGAGCCTACCCCCCTGACACCCCAACCGCCTGCACCAGCCCAGAACCCTGAACCCCTGAGCCCCCTTCTGCACCCTGAACCCCTCATTTCTGGCCCCGCCGTCCCTCATCCACTCCCAGGCATTCGGGCTAAACCCTTTCCACGCAACACCTACAGCTCTAGCTCTGCTGCAGAGACTCCCTGGGTGTAGCACAAGGGACGATAGAGTCCCACACCCCCCGAGTGCAGACAGTCCCACTCCGAGTCCCGTCCTCTCTATGGTCTGATCCCTCCTTCCTTCCGGCCAGGGCCAGGCTATCGCGCATGCGCAGGAAGTACCTCCTTCTTTGCGTCCAGGCCCGGCAGGAAGATGGTGAGTGTGGCTGAGGGGCCCCCTGGCTTCTCTTTCCCGGCTCAATCCGCCGCCATCCGCCCTGCCGGCCGCCTCATCCGCGCAGGCGGAGGCCCGGGCTGGTGCCGCGGGGCCTGCGCTCCCCGGGGCGCCGGGTATTGGCGGGGCAGCTGGAGCCTGAGTGCTGTGGGTGGGAGCGGGCGGTGGGGCAGAGCCGGGAGCCTTGGGAGGAGCGGGCCTCTAGTGGGGGGGGGAGGGGCGAGACCCGGGACTGGAGGTTCTGGGCCGAGCGGGTCGGGGGGGTAAGAGCTGGGGAGGGCGGGGGCGGTGCTTTTCCTGCAGGCCCGGGGGGGGGGGGAGGGGGCGTTCCCTGCAACCCCCACTCCCCACCCCCTGGCTGGAGCCGGGGTGCCAGTCCGTGGGAGTGGGGTGCCCCGGGACTGGCCGTGGCTGGCGGGTGTTTCTCCGAGCCTGGCTGTCCGGTGATCAGGATGGCGGTGGGGCGCTGGGAGCCAGGAAACGGGGAGGGGGGGGGCTCTGCTCCCCGCTTTGCTGCGGGCTCATTTGTATTGCGCGCTCTGGCAGTGAGCGTCCCGAAGTACAAGGCACCGCTCTCAAGGCTGTTCCCCCTTTCTCTGGGGTTTAGGGTCTGGACGAGGGACAGAAACAGGTAGCCCTGGGAGAGGATAACACATTCCTCTCTGCGTGTTCTGATTGCTACCCATGTTTTGTGGGCCTCGCACAGGAAAAGAGGGTCGGTCTCCAGGAGAGATTTGAAGGGTAGAGTGTGGGCCCTGGTGTACTAAATTTTGGAGGTTATGCTGAGCCCCGGGGCAGTAAAAATGACTTAAGACTGTTGCAGAAAGAAATAACATGAGAATCAAAGCTAGCATTGATGAGGAACTTGTAGAGAGGGAACAGACTCCAGATGTAGGCAAGGGCTTGATGTTAAAACTTGAGATGATGGGTAATGGCAAGGCTAGTCAGCCCACACTAGCTATGTGAATTTGAGCAAGTCATTTAATCTTTGTCTAGTTTTCTCCCTATTTCTGACTTGGGGATAAAAATCCTTAGTTTTCCAAGACTTAATTTGATTGTCAGTGTGATCCTGAGAATATCAGGTGAAAGGCTCTGTAGCTATGCAATGATGCTATCCTCATTTAGGCCCCAGTCCTGTCTGTGACTGCATTCAAGCACACTGATGTACCTGTACGCAGCCATTGCACATTTGTGATCCTAAAAACACTACATACCAGAGCAATACTCATGGAGCTGTGGCTATGGAATAATTCATATAGGCTTGAATTTCCAAAGTGTTGGACAAATTTTAATTAGCTGCAGTGCAGTACAACTTTATTTTGTATGGCATTTTGGTGGAAACTATATTCTAAAAAATACTGTTACATCGTTAATGAAAATAGATTCCAGCAGTGTGCAGATAACTTTGCTTTAATTCTTTGGCTGCTGTTAAGTAAACTGCTAAACAGCCTCTGGTTTTAATTAAGCTAATGTGTGTGGTGATTTATATCCTGACAGGCTAAGCGCACCAAGAAAGTTGGAATTGTGGGTAAATATGGTACCCGTTATGGTGCTTCCCTCAGGAAAATGGTAAAGAAAATTGAAATTAGCCAGCATGCCAAGTATACCTGCTCCTTCTGTGGCAAGGTAAGAACTCTCTCTGATTCACCCCTGCAAGTTCTCGAAGTCTTACAGCAATGAAATTTAGAAATGGGACTGCTGCTTTAGATTTCTCTACTTCTTAATATATAACAGGTTAATTACTGTCTGCCTAAGCATGGTTTGCAATTTTCCAGCAGAAGCTTTTTTTCTGTGCAAAAAATTTAAAAATATGCGTGGCTTATTTATTATGCATGCCAATGGGGTAGAGTTCCCCCAGGAGTAGATCTTGTATGTGACAAAGTTTTGAATTCAGGTCTCGGAAATTTGAAAGGCCATTCACTCTTCGCCCTAGTAATTTATCCAAAATTTTCAGATTCAGATGCCCACAGTTAAAGTAGCCTCATATTCAGGTGTGCTGAGCACACATATTTACTAATGATTTCTACCTTCAATGCCGGACTATGAATTTAGGTACCCAAGCTTAAGTGTTGGACTTTAAAAGCTAATAGAAAGCTGAGGTCATTCTGTGTGTGAATTTAGTGCTTATGAAATATGCCCGTTTGATAGCTTTGAAGGCATTGAGTAGATATGCATGGGCTGCAGTTCTGCAAGCTGTCCTGCCAAAACGTTTCAGCCTTCACCTGGAGGGAGCAGCTTAGTATCCCAGACCCATTCAATCTTGGGTTTGGTTTTTTTGTAACTGGAATCAAATAAGGATTCCAGTTACAGTAGTGGCTTTTTATGATGTAGATATCTGTCCATTCACAGTTGGATTGATACTGGAGCACTTTTCCTACACTATAGGCTTCTATATCAGTTTAAGCTAAAGTCATTTTACAAACATGTGAGCAGAACACAATATTCAAACGGCTTTCTAAAACTTAAGCTAAAACAACTTGTAGAGTAAATGACTAGCTATAGATAGAAACTAAAGCCAATTCAGCTCCTCTGATTTATTCTTTTGTTTGTGGGGAAAAAACAGCTGCAGGGTGTTGGTTTTTTTTAAACAGTATTTACTACAGTGATAACTGTCTCTCTATCTGCCATATTACACGCTGTTACTGAAGTTCTTTGGCCTTTGTCAAGACACCTGTGGAAAGTCTGATGTCTTCATATTTCTTCTGGCCCTGGTTGCAAATGTTGCTGTTGTGAAACCTTGACATTTAAATCCTGTTTCCATTGTGTTGGTTTTGGAGTTATGCTGAAAGGTCATGTTTTTAATGAGCAAGGATATCTAGATTTCTTGGTTTCTTCAACTGAAAGTATATAAATACTTTTTGTTACAGACCAAAATGAAGAGGAAAGCTGTAGGTATCTGGCATTGTGGATCCTGTATGAAGACAGTAGCTGGTGGTGCCTGGACCTATAAGTAAGGAAACAAATAATAACTGGCTCTGTTGTATGGTAGTTGAAGAAAAGTTCAACATTTTTGTTGCTTTTCTGATGACTGCCACTTATTTAAGCAGGTCTCTTCCTTGAGCTAGCTGCATGGTTACAGTTAATTCAGAGTATGAGAAGTTCATATTATTCTGTTCAACGTGTAATTAGCTTGCTTTTGTGACTATTGAATCTTATCTGTTGTGCTGCTCTTTTCCCACTTTTGTTAAATCCCCCTGGAGTTCCTCACAGTCTTCTCTGGTCATAACAGAACAATAGTTCTTTGAGTCATAGTTAATTGAAATTCCAGGAATTCCAATATTTTTTAAATAAGTTTAAACTTAGGATTTCTTTTAACATCTGAAAGTATGGAAATACATAGTTTAAGGTCCCCTGACAATCTTAATTCTGCCCCAGTCTTAACACCAGCCTTGAACTTTTTCCCTTTCATCTGGAGGTCCTAAGAATTTCAAACTGGCAGTCTCTGACATAGTGTTCATATCACTACCATCCTTCCTTCCCTTCCTTATCTGCAGCCTTGGAAGCAAAAGTTTGAAATATTGAGAATGTTGCAGTATGTATGTACATATATGTATGTTTGACACCAGTTATAAGTAGGATCTAAATGTTCCCGAACGGTGCCTTTTATTCACTGATAGTTGTATAAATGGTGGCAAACAGTCTCAGTGATGTAGCATGATTGCCTTCCTTACGGTAAAAAGAACAGGAGTACTTGTGGCACCTTAGAGACTAACAAATTTGTTTGAGCATAAGCTTTCTTGGGCTACAGCCCACTTCATCAGACACATAGCTTGGAACATATAGTGAGGAGATATATACACATACAGAGAACATGAAAAGGTGGGAGTTGCCCAACCAACTCTAAGAGGCTAATTAATTAAGATGAACTGTTGTCAGCAGGAGAAAAAAAACTTTTGTAGTGATAATCAGGATAGCCCATTTAAGATAGTTTGACAAGGTACTTAAAATGGGGGGAAATAGATTCAATGTGTGTAATAGCAGCAAAGAGTCCTGTGGCACCTTATATAGTAACAGACTGGAGCATGAGCTTTCCTGGGTGAATACCCACTTCGATGTGTGTAATGGCTCAGCCATTCCCAGTCCCTATTTAAGCCTAAATTGAAAGTATCTAGTTTGCATATCAATTCAAGTTCAGCAGTTTCTCCTTGGAGTCTGTTTATGAAGCTTTTCTGTTGCAAAATTGCCACCTTTAAATTTGTTAGTGAATGGCCAGAGAGGTTGAAGTGTTCTACTGGTTTTTGAATGTTGTGATTCCTTACGGTATTCGTTCAATCAGGATTTTTACATTAGGAACCTTCTAGGGGCTGTGCATACTGCCTGAACTTTGAGTTCCCCAACCACTGTATGATAAAGACTTTGTCTACATCAGGGGTCGGCAAGTGTGTGCCGAGTCTTCATTTATTCACTCTGATTTAAGGCTTTGCGTGCCAGTAATACATTTTAACGTTTTTAGAAGGTCTCTTTCTATAAGTCTATAATATATAACTAAACTATTGTTGTATGTAAAGTAAATAAGGTTTTTAAAATGTTTAAGGAGCTTCATTTAAAATTAAATTAAAATGCAGAGCCCCCCGGGCCGGTGGCCAGGACCCGGGCAGTGTGAGTGCCACTGAAAATCAGCTTGCGTGTTGCCTTTGGCACACGTGCAATAGGTTGCCTACCCCAGTCTACATACAGGTTTTGTAGCAGTGTTTAACTATTTTGGTAGAAAAATCACACCATTAATCAAAATAGTAAATTGCCACAACCTGTGCAGCGGAGGTGCCTTACCCATGTGGCTTATACTCCTTCCCTACAAAGAGAGCTGTACAGGTATCAGGTATAAAGCACATTTGCACCGTTACAACTGCATACACACTAGTGATGTTTTACTGCTTTAACTATAGCAATATAGTTAGTGGTACAACTTTTGTGCAGACATGACCTTAGTACAGAGGTCCCCAAACTGTGGGGTGCGGCGGAACATTGGGGGGGGTGCGCGGCTGGGGCTTGGGCCAGCCCCCCTAGGGGGTGGGGAGGGAGCACCACCCAGCCCCGCTCCATGTCCTGGCTGCCAACCCGGCCCCAGCTGTGACCCCAGCCTAGCCACCCTTACCTCTGTCTTCATCCCCCTCTCCCAAAGCCACAGCCCTAGCTTGGGGAGGGAGGGGGGCAGGAGGGCGGACAGAAGTAAGGGAGGGATGTGAGGTAAAAAGGTTGGGGACCACTGCCTTAGAATAAAATAGTAGGTTTTTTATTTTTTCCCTTTTTGGCATCACTGCAGGGCAGAGTTCAGATTGTTTGGGTGTTTTAATTGTACACTGCATACCTTGACATGTTTGGATTTTTTAAATTTAACCTCAAACTCATCAAATTCAGAATTATTAGTGTTTGGGGGAGCTAGGACCAGAGATGCCAAAATGCAATAATCCTTGAATTATTGTATGATGTCACTACAGCACAGTTCAGGTTGAGATACAAGACATATCTGCGTACACCTCAGACTCAGATCTGTGTTCTCAGGGTCATGAGATATTAAAGTGGATTTGGACTAAGATATAACTGCTTCACTTCAGCTGATAAGCTGAGTGCACAGGGAATGCAACTGATGAGCATTGCTGGTTGCTTCAGTGTAGGAGTGACACTCTGGTTTTTCTTCCAGCACCACCTCTGCAGTGACAGTCAAATCTGCCATCAGAAGACTGAAGGAACTGAAAGACCAGTAGAAGCTTCTACCTGTTACCATGATTCATACCTTCCTTCTCCAGAGTCTGAAAATCTCTACCATTCTTTTGTCAATAAAAAGGGTGTAGTGGAATGGAACCCTTTTTTTTTTCTCTTCTGTACAAAATTATATCTGGTCTGCCATGCTATGGTTGTGAATCTGCGTAGCTGTGGATTATATTATTATGGAGGCACTGATAGCAAATGGTGTATCTATTTGTTATGGTCATTCTTAATCGGGGCGGGAGGTCTGCCGAAGCCGCGGGAGCAGCAGACCCTCCGCAGGCATGCCGCCAAAGGCAGCCTGCCTGCCGCCCTCGCAGCGACCGGCAGAGCGCCCCCAGTGGCTTGCCGCCCCAAGCACGCACTTGGCGTGCTGGGGCCTGGAGCCGCCCCTGTTCTTAATGACACTGTAACATCAGTAGTAGCTCAATCAATCAGTACCATTCCACTCCAGTTAATTTGCATGCTGCCATTCTATTAGTTGTACAACACACTGATTCGTTCATCTTTTTATAAGAGCTCTAAAGACAAGCCTAGGCAGGTTCTAATGGGATACCAGGTCAGTTGTGACATAGCAGTAGTCAGTAACTTGTGTCTCTGGGGAAATCTTAAATGGGAGGGGGGAGAGAAGGGGCAGATCTCAAGTGCCGTGAACATCTGAATGTAGGTTCTGTCTCCACCCCCACCCAGCTGCTGCTTTGGGGGAGTGGGGGGCGCATTCCGTAGCATGGAGGGGGAACAAGCCCTGTTGACAGAATCCCGCTGGAGTTGGAGTAGGGATTGAAATCGTGAAGAGCAGCTGTCCTCCCACACTCTCTGACTCTGGCTATGGATCCCACAGACAATGGGCTACTAGTGCCCATGCTGTGTCCTTTTCTCCAGTATTGGCCACCTGGTGCCTTTCTGTTCAGGCTGCCGTTCCTGGTTGGCAGTAGGCCCCTGTGAGCTGCTGTACTCCGATGTCAAAGCGTTAGTCAAATCTTCCCAAATCCTATAAATAGCTATGAGGAAAATTAAATACAAAAAGTTTCATGCTAAGTCAAAGATCCATCTTCCTGGAAAGGAAAACAAAGTTCCGGTTTCTAGACCCAAGAAGCATCACTGCCAAATAATTTCTTTCTGGGTGATCAGACTGTAATATTTTGGTACCTGGGACCAGCTGGCACATGTGTTTGAGCCATCTTTCAGTCACCACTAATAGACTGGACACCTGCACCATCCCTCTGGTATTTCTGTGGGCATACAAATAAGGAAATGATTATCTGATGAAACCAAGGTGCTTCTAGTCACACAGGACAGTCACCTGTTTTTGTGTAATTTTGAAGAGGTATTTCTGTCCCAGTTTGAGGTTACCGTGTGAACCTAGTCCCAAAGACTTCGTTGTGTAACTATGACTGCTGGGGCTGCAGTTCAGGAGTCTGAGACACCCAGTCTCCTTACAGAGCAGTGGTCTACATGAAGGCTGTGCCCCAAGGGCTTGGAGAATTAAATTCAGATACAGTAGAACCTCAGAGTTACAAACTGACTGGTCAAACACGCACCTCATTTGGAACTAGAAGTACGCAACCAGGCTGCAGTACAGACAACCCACCCCCCGACACCCCAAAGCCAGTACAGTACTGTGTTGAATGTAAACTTTAAAAAAAAAAAAGTTTAAAGAAAAGATTTGACAAAGTAAGGAAACTGTTTCTGTGCTTTTCATTTAATTAAGGTGGTTAAAAGAAGCATTTTCTGCATAGTAAAGTTTCAAAGCTGTAAGTCAATGTTCAGTTACAAAGTTTCAAAAGCACAGCCATAATGTTTTGTTTAGAGTTGCAAACATTTCAGGGTTACAACCTCTGTTCCCGACTGGTTTGTAATTGAGGTTCTACTGTACTTTTAAATAGATTTTTAAGGCCTGAAGAAGAATGATGATTAGGTGTGCTGAGCTGCAGAACAGGCCAAGAATGGCACCCAGTAACTCCTGCATCACGCCTGTAACTTTTTGTTGAGCTAGAACAGGCGTCCCCAATGTGCCTGCGGGTGCCGTGATGCCCGCAGGGGCATCTAAATGCACCCACATCCTGGCCGGCGGTGGAGCACCCACCGAAATGCCATCAAATTTCTGCGGCATTTCGGCAGCGACGCCTCTCGATGATGCCGCTTGCCGCCGGCAAGTGATGTCATCGAGAGGCATCGCTACCGAAATGCTGCAGAAATTCGGCGGCATTTCGGCAGGTGCTCCACCGCTGCCACGGTCCTTTGTCTGGCACTCGCCAGATGAAAAGGTTGGGGACTACTGAAAGCTAGAGCATATCTCATAGAAAGATAGCTTCAGAAAAAGTTGTTTATGAAACACCTAATGCTGCCTGGTGTCATCAGAATCAGACAACCTCTTCTGCTGTTTACCTGCCTCAGAACTCTCTTCCCCCCGCATAATGCCCCATTGAGAAACGCAAACCCTGTCACAATTTAGATCCTAGCAAAGATTCTTAGATGAGTCTGTCAGCTTGTCGCTGCTGTGGGCTGTCTGATAACAAGGTAAACCCCACCATCTTACCTATGTATTTCTGAGGTTCAGCGATCAAGTCCAAGGTCCCACAGGCTGAGCTGGGAATGGAACCCAGGTCTTCTGAGTCCTGGTCCAGTGCTTTAACTACAAGGCCAGCTGTTTTAACAGAGCATAGGAATTGCCACCCTGGAACAGAGCAGAGGGCCATCTTGCCCAGAACCTCATCACTGGTAGTGGCCAGTACCAACTGCTTCAGAGAAAGAAGCAAGAGACACTGCAGCAGGCAGCAATGGAATAGCCTGCCCATAGGGAACTTTCTTCCCAGGTAGTTAGAGCTATAGGTGCTGATCTATTGATTTCAATGGGAGCTAGGTGCTTATGTACCTTTTGAGGGTCTGGGCCTTAGTGCCTGGTTTATGCTCTGAAATAGGAGGGGTTTTATCCCGTCCAGTGTAATAAGCTGTTTTCCTTAGTCAGATACACATATAATCCTTTTCTAACTCCTCTGTTTTTGCCCTGAACAATATCTTGTGTCGGTGAGTTCCACAGGCTAATTATACATTGTGTAAAAAGTATTTCCTTTTATTATTGACGTTCTTTTCAATTTCATTGAATGCCCCTGGGTGCTTCTATTATGAGAAGGCGAATGGCAGTGCCTGATGTATCATCTTTATGTCAGTCAATATTTTGTGTATCCCTAACATGTTCTGTCAGCTAAACAATCCCAGTGTTTTCACTCTCCTCAAATGGAAGTCTCTCCAGGCTTCTAATCATTCTCATTTCCTGTCTCTCCACCTCCTCTGATTCTGCTATATCCTATAGGTGCTAGATCCCACAGCCAGTCCCGAGGGTGTTGACTGAACAAGGTTCAGGTATGTAAAAGCCGTGGGCTCTGTTCTCCAAGGACAGCTGCTCAGCAAGCAGCAGGATGACAAAATTCAGCCAAAGCAGGCAACCGTCAGTCTTTGCACTGCTGCTCATAAGCATCAAATTAAGTGCACAAAGGCTGCTACCCCTGAAGGAAACTAGCTAAGCCTTTGCCAAGAACCGAGGGCTTGATTCTGTGCCTCTTGAAGTTGATGGCAATGCTTCCAGTGACTACAAAGGTGCAAGATTAGGCACTATGCCTGGTTGTGTCCTGCTTGCATCTGACTGCCCTTTTCCCGGGCCAGTGCAGTTGCTCCTAAGTGTGTATGATCTTAGTCATAGGGCCAGACTTATAAGGGTATTTAGGTGCCTAGTGGGGTTTTCAAAAGCACCTGAATGGATACCTCCCTTTTAAATCATCCCTTTAATAAATCTGGCCCACTGAGGCTCAGTTCAGTATTAGCAGGGGATTCCCTGCTCTCATGCCACTTTCCCAGTATTGCCAATACCAATTGTTCCAAAATCACACCCTGAAAAAATTATGCGATTGGCTTTGAATATCTTGAGATCTTATATATGCATGTATGGTTCCTTTGTAAAGGGAAATCATGCCTCACCCCTCTATTAGAATTATTTGAGGGAGTCAACATACGTGGACATGGGTAATCCAGTTGATACTAGTGTTGTACTTGGACTTTCACAAAGTCTTACAAGGTCCCTCACCATAGACTCTTACGCAAATTAAGCAGCCATGGCATAAGAGGGAAGCTCATCTCCTGGATCAGAAACTGGTTAAAGGACAGGAAAGAAAGGGTAGAAATAAATGGTCACTTTTTAGAATGGACAGAGGTAAATAGCAGTATCCCCGGGGGATCTGTACTGGGACCAGTGCTGTTCAATATAGTCATAAATGATCTGGAAAAAGTGAACTGTGAGGAGGCAAAGTTTGCAGATGATATAAAATTGCTCAAAGCAGACAGAAGAGTTATGAAGGGATCTCACAAAACTGGGTGACTGGGCAACAAATGGCAGATGAAATTCTATGTTGATGCTAAGAAATGCATATTGGAAAACATAATCCCAACTTGCCACCCCAAATGGAGTTTCCCAAACACTTCAATTTAAACACACTGGATTAGATACAACAATAAAACAAGTTTATTGACCACAAGGGGATAGATTTTAAGTGAGTACAAGTAATGAGGCATAAAAATTAGAAACGGTTACAAGAAAATACAGTTAAAATGCTACTTGGTGTAAAATCATGCCTTAACAATCTCAGATACAAGCAAAATTTCTCTCCATGTGCTTTCAGCAGTTTTACTGACCAAACGTCTTAGGTCAGAATCTTTTCTCCCTGAGTTAAATGAATGCTTCCTTTTTTGCTTCTGGTGCCAATCGTGTGATGGGCAGGGAGAGAGAAAGAGGGGATCCCTTGGCATGTTTGCCCCTCCTTTTTATAGTGTCAGTCAGTGTTCCGTCAAATTGTTTTACATCCATGTGTGGAATGAATTTTGTTATAACCATATAGAGGTGGATGTGCACCACCAGTAGAAACCAAAAGCCTAGATATAATATATATTTTTTTTAAAAGTTACCATAAGGATAATTACTCCAGCCAGGACAGGTTAGGCATTTTAAAACTCACTACTCAAAGAATTAAATTTAAATGTAAGAGAGAAATAAAAATTATGAAATGCATAGACCAGCCAAAAAACAAAAATAACTCACTTTGAAAGAAGAGTCAAGAAGTAACAACAACAATATAAGTGTGTGTTGGGAGGTGTGTGTATGTGTGTGTGAGAGAGACAGACCCACACTGTGTGTGTATGCATGACAAAGACACGTGTTGCCCCTTTAAGTACACTGACCCCACTTTAAGTACACTGCCCTTTTAAGTAGATCAGCAAGTTCAGACACAGCAGCAGCTGCCAGCAAGCTCCCTCCCGAGCCCTGTCATGTACCCACCCCTGGTATGTGGAGATGGGGTACAGGGGTGGGGGGAGAGGGACACCCTGACATCAGTGTCCCCCATCTCCTGCACAGCAAGCAGGAGGCTCCCGGGAGCAGCTCGAAGGCAGAGGGCAGGAGCAGTACATGGCGGGTGGGAGGGACACCAGAACTGCATGGCACTTGATAGCCTGCTGGGCAACCACACAACTTACAAGGAATTTAGTTCAGTCCTAATCTTGAAAAACTTTTCCAGCTGGTACTAGGAGACAAAAGATCTATGGAGAAAGATGTTCCCTGCTTTCCCTCACCTGTTTGAGCTTTATCTCCCCTTTCTGCTTGATGACTCTGTTTATTGCTTAAATGCAAATTAAGCAGAGCACACACTCCTTTGTTTAGGACAGACCTGTTTTCCAACCTCAGTTTGGAACATGTGTTAATAACACCATACAGGGGAATCTTCTAACTTCAAATACGATCTGGCCACACATATTTTGCCAGGAAATTATGAGTTTTCAACTGATACCGCAAAACATACTCTGTACAAAGATTATTACAATAGTGTGTGAGTACAGGGGTACCTTCTGTCACCGTGTGGAGAAAGTGAATAAGGACGTGTTATTTACCTTTTCACATAACACAAGAACCAGGGGTCACCCAAGAAAACGTATAAGCAGCAGGTTTAAAACAAACAGAAGGAAGTACTACTTCACACAACCGGTGGAGCTCATTGCCGGGGGATGTTGTGAAGGCCAAAACTACACCTGGGTTCAAAAAAGAACTAGATAAGTTCCTGGAGGATTAGGGTGACTAGATGTCCCAATTTTATAGGGACACGCCCGATTTTTGGGTCTTTTTCTTATATAGGATCCTATTACCCCTGTCCCGATTTTTCACACTTGCAGTCTGGTTGCCCTAGGAGAGGTCCATCAATGGCTATTAGCCAGGGCGGTCAGGGATGCAAACCCGATGTGCCGGGTGTCGCTAAGCCTCTGACTGCCGGGTGCTGGGAGCGGACGGCAGGGGAGGGATCACGCCCCATAAATTGCCCTGTTCTGATCCTTGCCCGGCCGCTGTCAGGGGCAGGCTACCGGGCTAGCTGGGCCATTGCTCTGGTCAGTGGCCACCTGGCTCTGGTGCCTTTCAGGTCTGGGGGTTCCAGGCTGCTCCTGGCACTCGCCAGGGCTCGACACCGCCCGCGAGCCGCGCTCTCCCCGGGCCGCAGGGCTCCCGGAGCTGGGGTTTCGGCAGCAGGCGGCGTGTGGCTGTCCCTCCGCCCAGCAGGGGGCGAGCGCGCCACCGGAACGAGCGCCTTCGCCGGCGGGGCCCCCTAGCGCGGCAGCCGCGCCCCAGCTCTATGGTTGCGGCCGCGGCGCAGGGTGATGCGCTCACTGCACGCGGCGGGTTTGAAAGCGGGCGAGGGGGCGGCGCGCGGCAGGTCCAGCCGGCTCCGGGTGGAGGGGAGCGAAGCAATGGGCTAATAGGCAAATTAGACCGTGTGCTCATTTGCATGTGATGATTGACAGCAGTGCGAGGTCAGTGCAGCCCGCGCCATCAAGTGGGGCTGGGTGGGAGCCGCTGGGGTCTGGGGCCGAAGGATGGGGGAGGGGCTGGGGCAGAGGGGCTGAAGTGGGGGAGGGTTGGGGGGCTGGGGCTGAAGTGGGAGAGGGCTGGGTCCTGCGGGGGGGGCGGGCGGAAGGCGGGGGAGGGCTGCCTATGGCAAAGGGGGCCAGAGAATGGTGGTTGGGGGTGGAGGGGCTGAAGTTGGGGGGTCTGGATGGAGGGGCTTGGGGGGGGCAGGAAGTAGCTAAGGGAAGCTGGGTTTGTGGGGGTGGCTGAGGTAGGGGAAGCTTCGGGGTTGCTGGAGGAAAATGGGTTACAGCTGGTGGAGTGGGCTGGGGCCCCCAATATCTGCTCCTCCCTGCTACTTACTTACTCCTCTGTCTAGCATCCCACTTGCCAGCTCCTCACTGTTGTTCTTCCCATGCTCTGGTCCAGCCGGGGGCACACTGAGACCGGGGCTGCTTGGCTGGCAGATTTTTGAAGGGATTTAATGGTGGTCCACTGGAGACCAAGCTGAGCTTGGTCTGCTCATTTTACTGGTGACTCAAGAAGGATTTGCAGGCAGGTTTGTAGAGGGGAGACGATAATGTGTTTTCTACAGAGGTTCTTGACAAAGGCTTTGCTCCCCTTGAAATCAGTAGCAACGTTCTAGAGTCAGTTCAATAGGAACAGGCCCCAAAAGCTCAGTGTTATCTGAATGGACTTGTTTACTCAGTGATGTGCCACCACTACTTTACCAAGGGGTTCTGGCAAATTCTCCCTTAGTCTGGAATAAACTCCTTGACTAGGGGATTTTGCACTTGCAAAAGAGAGGCTGAAGAATCTATTCATTTATTTTCCAGTTTGAACGCCAACACTTTCTTATAACAGTAACTGAGTGAAGAGACGCCATGCTACCTGGTGAACAAACATGATGCACTTTGCCAAAAAATATGTAGACTTTACTCCTGGAAAATATGCAGAGTACATTGAGGACATGGCTAAGTGGGATCCTTGTGGGTGAAGACCACTCTTGCTGTATCCTTCCATGGGAATTATTTTAAATATCTGACTCTTGGTTCAATCTGGTTAATTTCAAAAGCCAAAAAATCTGCTCTTCAGAAGTTCTTTCTATGAGCTTCAGGGATAAGTCATTTCTGGCAGGGATGATTTGCCAGGACCCAGAGCTTTGAGCTCCCTTGGAGCCAGGGGAAATCAGCCCAACTTACCTTTCATTGAGGTGGTTGAAATTTCATTAGGGGCTCCTCTTGCACACCACTGAATGTATCCCTTTTTACAGGGTCAAAGATGGAAAAGGTACAGTCCTATTTAACGTTGGATGACGATGACTTGCTCTCTGACCTCAGCAGTGGGGACCTAGAGGTAAACTTTTGTGCATGAGGGGATGTATTTCATTATGGTCTCTATGTGTGTGGGGCTTTCATTACAAATCTATTTTTAGTGGTTTAAACAGGCTCTTGACTGTTGAAATAGCATCAGGCTGATGAGTATGCTTAAAAACTAGTGTCACCCCAGCTTGCCTGTTGGCCATGTTGGTGTGACCTGGGTTTGCTTAGTGGTCTTCTGGTTCCTTGCTTGCAGGCCTGTGCTAACTCTGGTTGATAGACATCTCCTGGTCTAATAACAGTTAATGTTATCATAAAAATAGTCATTGAAATAAAACATCACAGGACTAATGAAGATGTAACCCTCCACACCCACTCAGTGTGGTGCTCTGTCCCTCTCTGGTGTTGGCTGGGTCACATGTAGAGGTTGATTAGCCTGCTATAGCTTTGGCTAACAGAGCTGGTTCTTCTATCTCAGACACGAGAGGCTTTCAGAAACCAAGTTGGAAGGTTCAATCCCTGCTGCTGACAACCCACCCAGTGTTATGTCTGTTTTAAAAATAAATCTTCCCACCTCACCGTGGTGTCTGGCTTGTTTTGTGTTTACTTGAATTCTTTTCCCTATTTTGCCTTTCTAGATGTTGCTATCATTCCTGGTGGGTAAGGTACATGAAATCGAAGTGAGAGTGAGCACAGAGAAGGATGAGATCATGAGACTTGAGACAGAAATAGCACAATAGTACGTCTCCTAATACATCTTTTAATATTACTAATTAATTAGCATCATGTTCAGCTTTGTTTTAATCACGACTACATTTTAATAGTACTTGCAGACTGCACTATTAAGTCAGAAACCTGTGTATGTGGATTTAATGTCAATGTGATCTCACAAGGTCTTTGGTTGGCAGGAAACTTTCTGTAAATGAATGTGAAAGGGCTTTTTATAGACAACTCAATGGTTGAATTTTGATGCTGGTTTGTTGTATAAAGCACTTTGTAGTCACTAGAACAGTGACTGGGAAGTGAAATAATGCTTTTGTACTCTGATTTTGTAGTGTCGCAGAAAGAGACAACTGTCTGTCACTGGCAGCACAGATTGTGCATTTGCATCCAGTATTGGAAGAGGAATTCAAGACTCGAGAACAACTTCAAGCTGTTGCATCTGAGCTGAAAAGGCTGAAAAAGGATATTGCTCAAGATACCAGGTATAGATCCTTCCAGTTAGAGCAGAGGATGTTTGAGAAAAATATATGGCTTGCAATGTACTTCTAATTATGATCTTGGGGTAATTAGCAGAGTGCTACCATGGCCTCTTCAAATAAACTGATTAAACAGGCACATGTATCACAACAGAACTGTTTATAATATTGGTACGGAGACTGTACATATGCTGTATGCTTAAGATTGTTCATTATGTGAAATCAAATAGCATTTGAGCAGTTAGTTTCCTGGGAGTAATAGAGAATAATCAGAGGGGTGGGCTGGCTGGTGAACTGCCAGGAGCGCAAGGGCTGCCCCTTATGTACCTGATTGATTCAATTGTGGGATGGGGTTGAAGCTGCAGGTATGTGATGTTCTCTCTGCTTGGGTAGAGAGGGGACATTGCCAGGTGGATTCTGTGGGGCCTATTGCTTGTCCTGCATTAAATACCAGCTGTCCCTTGATCCGGACTAGGAGTCTGCTGAGAGGTTTGATTCCTTTGGCTAGGTGTGTCTTTTGCTATCCACAGTATAAACAAAGCAAGCCCGCATGGGTTAGCATAAGCAAATGGCTACTGATAATGCAATGTCCCTTAAAAATCTTCCATTCTTCAACAGTTTTGAAGCTTGATGTGTGGCAACAGTCAGATTCACTTAGACCTCAGTGATTCTTTGTAGATTCATGTATCAAAATCCTACAGTGATGGGCATGTTAGAAATGTCTGAGACAGAGCAATGGTAACAAACTTTCATCTAAGACTTGGAGATCCCTCCCCTTTACTCTCCCTCAAATGCAGAGGGAGTCTGTCTGCTGGGTTGATTGCCATTTCAAATTAGGGAGCTTCTACAGCATATTTTGGAGGCAACATTTTTGGCTCCCTATATTATTTTTAGAAGATGCTGTGTTTGATCCTTGTTTCCTAGTGTATCAGCTTTGCCCTGCTCACAAAGTGGCAGGAAAGCTGTCCTAAAGAGTCAGTCAAGGATTCCCCCAGTGTTGGGGAATCTTCCAATGACATAAAGCAGGTGCCAGCTGGCTGTGCACAACCCACTTCTCTCCCACCCTCCCTCAACACGTGAAGGCGGTATGTCAGGGTGCAGAGATGTGGGCTGAGGGCATGGCAGGTGGTAGGAGAGCTGGGGCTGGAGCACAGGTTTCTCTGTCTGCACAGTGGTCCCTAAGAGATCGCTACTCCCAGCGTGATTTTGAGCAGGCTCTAAGTTATGCTGGGGGCCATTTTGTATACCTGTGATTTGGGAGATGGAAAGATGGTTTCATGCGACCTTGCCATCCTCTCTCCCCAGCTGTGCCAGGCATAAGCTCGGTTCAGCTGAGGGTTCAACCCGTTAGGTCAGGGGTCGGCAACCTGTCAGAAGTGATGTGCCGAGTCTTCATTTATTCACTCTGATTTAAGGTTTTGCGTGCCAGGAATATATTTTCACGTTTTTAGAAAGTCTCTTTATAAGTCTATAATATATAACTAAACTGTTGTTGTATGTCAAGTAAATAAGGTTTTTAAAATGTTTAAGAAGCTTCCTTTAAAATTAAATTAAAATGCAGAGCCCCCTGGACCGGTGGCCAGGACCCAGGCAGTGTGAGTGCCACTGAAAATCAGCTTGCGTGCCGGTTTCGGTACGCGTGCCATAGGCTGCCTACCTCTGCGTTAGGTTAATACCTCTTAGCTCTCTTCTCCAATCAGGTGTCAAAGCTAACCTGCAACCAACTGTCTTCTGAAAAGTGACTGTTCAAATGGCACATTCCCGTTGCTCCTGTCCGCTCTTTGCGTGTTTACAGAATTGTCTTTCCTCAGATGAGTGACAAAAATAAGTCTTAACTCCTCTTAGTTTTGCCAAGCCAGCACACTTGGAAGAATCCAGCTCTCCCTCTCCTATCTTATTCATCATCAGAATTGTTTACAAAGTTGCACTTAATTATACCCAAGCAGCCCCACTGAATGCAATGGGTGGCATGGGTGTCACCGATGGCCTAGTTTGGCCTATAGAACCTCTTTTACCATGATGTTTGGGGTGGAAAGACCCCAAGCACCCCTCCCCTCACAACCACCCAACCATGACTGTCAGAGCCCAGGCTGAGTATGTTGGGCTGACAGGAAAAAAAAATCCTTTAGCTTATAAACTGAGTGCATTTGATCTGCTGTCCATTAGAAACAATACACACAGAGCCCCACAGTGCCATTTTTGCAGTCATATTTTAGAGTAAAATTGCACATTCAGATGATCACTTCAGTGATAGACATTCCAAGTGTGATGTGTGGCACTCTGTGCTTTTAATGTAATGTGGCTATATACAAAACCCCCAAATGTCCGGCATGATGATGTTCACATGAAAATGTGATTGTACTTGTATTGTAAGCTCTGTGAGGCTGGGACTGGCTTTTTGTGGTGTGTGTCCGTGTCCAGTGAGTAGGTCTGCCCCTGATCTTGACTGGCCTTGTAGGCGCTACTGCAGTATAAATAATCTGTCTGTGATACTTATCTGCTCCCACTGCCTTTAGTGTAGTATCTGAACATTTCTCTTTACTGTATTTGTCCTCACAACCTCCCTTTGAAGTGCTGTCAACCTATGTTACAGATAGAGGGAGGAAACTGAGGCACAGAGAGACAACGTGACTTGCCTAAGGTCACACAGGGAGTTTGGTGAAATAGGAATTGAACATGGTACTTCTGAGTCCCAGGCTAGCACCCTAACCACTGGACCATCCTTCCTCTTTGAGTATGGAAGTCCTGTTAATTTTCCCTTGCAGCCTTAACAATGCTACATCTGACTCACAAGGGCGATAGCAAGCCTTCCTGGAGTGCTTTAGAAAAGCATAGCTGTATGTGAAATGATCCCTTTAAAAGCTGCCTCCAACCCATGGAATTGCCCTCCAGATGAGTGACACCTGCGCAGTCCTGCTTATCTCAGAACCCATTCCTAGGACAGGCACATTAGTCAACTTCTCCCACAAGCACCTCAATGCTTTCTCCCATGCTGTCCCTTGCATACCCCCAAAAAATTCTTAAGGTCACTCTCTTATGCTCCTTCACATCCCTCTTTGAGACTCATGTCTGCTGTGATGCCTGTAGAATGTTGCCAGTTGGTAACAGCAAGATGTGGCAAACTGTGTTGTGTGCGCAGCTAGTCTGAATGTAAGCCAGCGTATTGTTCTTGTAGCACCTAGGAGCCCCAGGCATGAACCAGGCCCCATTGTGCTAGGTGCTATACAAACACAGCACAAAAAGATTGTTGCCGCTCCACCACCGCCACCTGTTAGTTTCATCCATCTGTTGCATCTCATCCTTAATCAAGCAGCTCTTCAACTCAGGAATTGTCATTTTCCTATTTGTTTGTACAGCCCCTAGCACGATGGGGCCCTGAGCCCTGACTGGAGACTCCAAGGATGCTACTGGAATGAAAATAACTTCTTCTGAAATATCTCCTCTCACCTATAGGAGGCTCCTATAGGTAAGGGTGAGACGTACTGGCTCTATTATGGCTGTCTTTAGCTAGTTAAGGTTTGTAAAGAGCTTTGAAGTGGGAAGTGCTATATAAGTGCTGCATGTTGTCGATATTCAGCGTGTAGGGGCTGTCTTCCATCACGTCTCACAAGCATTAAATTCACACACACAAAAAATGGAAAAGAACGTGAATGGAACTTTTGTTAGCGCTGTTAATCTTATTCTTGCTGCTGTTGTGGCATGAACTTTATGCTGCAGTATTGCAAATGGCCTATTGGGGGAGTTGCAGCTCCACTAATCCTGTGATTTACCTTTACAGTGAGACTTTTGCTCTTGAAAGACAGGCTGGATACTTTGATTGGACACTTATGGGTATCTGGGATATCCACAGTTGTAATTATTGATAACAAATTTTCTGGAAGGGACATTAGACCACATGCTTCAAGGGCTTGAGACAATCTCTTAACTATGACAGATCAAAATGAGATCTACATGTGGGGCAGATTATCCCACATCATCTACTGTGGGATTCTTAGACCTTCCTCTGAGGAATCTGGACTGGCCCCTATTGGAGACAAGATACTGGGCTAGAAGGATCCAGTCTGGCAATTCCTATATTTGTGTTTTCCTACTAGGATTTTTGTAGTGCCTAATTGAAATACTAGGGTCAGTGAAGACTTTAGGCGCCAGTTTAAGATCATTCTATTTCTGGTTACCTTTTTAGTGAGCAGCCAGATGCGGCCAAATTAGAACAGTTGATAGCTGAATCAGAAACCACGATAACCTCTCTCCATCAGAAACAGCATATGTTTAAAAGCGAGAGAATTCATCTGACTAACATACTGGAGACCACCCAAAATACCCTTTCCGAGGCACAGGCAGAAAGCCATGCAGGTAATTGACTTTTCCTTTGCTTGGATAAATTAAAGCAGATGTGTTGTCTTGAACTCTAGGCATTTCTGAAAAAGACACTGTCACCTTGAAACCTAGTCACTTTCAAAAAATGAATTGAAAATAGGTTCAAGCCTGGTGCCCATCCCTGAGTCCCTCTGTCAATTTCTGTGGTTTCACAATAGCATTTTCTTTTTTAAAATAATTTCTCTCCCTTGTTGCTGCCTGAAGGACTCCCACAAATGGACTCTTGGAGATTGCTGGTAACAACACTTAATCACACATCTAGGTATTCATTTTTTTTTTTAAACTTGAAGTGTCCCCTTAACTTCTGTGGATAATAATAAAGATGCACATAGTTTGGATCCACATCAAAACTTCCCCAAAGATCTGAGGAATTTGGGTGTGATTAATAAACTTCTATATTGAGCCTCTATAGAAGAATCCTGTATGGATCATTTCCTGATAGAACTTGAGAGTGATTCCTCCAAGGATCTCAACGTACTTTGGAATAACAATAAAATGGTTTCAGAATCTCCTCGAGATAGTGGACTTAGCCAGGTCCAGACTGTAAGGCCCAGTGAAGTTCTGCATTTGGTTGTTAAATTTGATGGCAGTCTACACCTTTGTTACTTCCTCTTCAAAGCCAGAGATGTGTGGTGTGCAAGGTTGGCTGAGTCGGATATACAAAGCAGTGGTTCATGATCTGGCCATGATGGTGTCTTCTCCAAAAGTCAAGGTCTGTCCCCAGCAAAGCAATTTTTGAAAAGACTGGCAACCTTGTAACCCTCCCAGCTAGGGGCTTATTGATCCATGGGTCAACCGAACTCACAGACTCTTTTTTGAGCACATAGGGCTCTGCTTTCTGTACCCCTTCTCATGAAAGGTCTTGCTCGTAGCGGACAAGTCAGCCACGAGAGTCTTTGAATTGCCGGCCTTTATGGCTAATCACCTTTTACCATTTTCCACATAGGCAAAGTGATAGATAGGCACTAGCCCAAGTTTCTGACCGAAATTATATTGACTTTTCATCTCTGTTTAAATCCCTATCTGTGATTTGCCCCAGAGACCCATAGGTGTCCTGGGGAGTCCTGGATATGCATGTCAGGAGCCATTAGCTACTAATCATTTTTCAGTTTAGAGGGAGAACAGGCTGTTTGTGGCCATCGGAGAAAAATCCAAAGATCAAGCCATTTCTGGGAGGAAAAAACACTGCATCCAGTCTTACTATCAATTTAGGGCTCGTTCATCTAGGGAGATACTTGCTATCAAAGCAGCTACCCTTGGTGTGCAGCCTCCTGTGACGTCATTAGGGCTGCTGCATGGGGTTCAGCTCACACCTTCATGAGTTGCTATTTTGTAATCTCAGTAGGGGTGTGTGTGGAGCTCTTGCTATTCCTTGAGTGGCTGTGGCAGATGTCCTTCAGCCTCTTGCCAGAAAGGGTACCCAAGCCATGATGATTTCTAGCTCTGTGCACTCTCCCATATTGCCTTAGTGAACATTCCTCTGCCCTAATTACTCTGATAAATTGGTAGGAGTAACTATCTGAACAAGAAAGGACCTAATGACTGGCTTTCATCTCCACAGCTGATCAGGAGCTGCTTCGCTTGCAGAAGGAATGTACTGAGCAAGGTAATGTGAAGTCTTTGGGGAATAATGAAGCCGACAGACAGCTGGATGCCTGCATCAGAGAGCTGGGAGTGCTAAACCTCCTCGCTAGGAAGAAGTGAACTTCTGTCTCCAGCAGGGGATATGTGTTAGTCAGCAGACCTGAAGTTCCGAATTCCACTTGCAGAAGATGTAGGCAAGTAGGAGGTGTGTGGCCACCAGTACACTGAGCCGCTGTTGGAGGAGTCATGGGAAGAGACACCACCTGGAGCGTAGCTGTACCAGGTTAAGCAGCCTGACCGCTCCCCAATTTGATTTCATTTTACTTCATTCACCTTCCAGCTGTCCACCAGGACATAGCAGCAAAATATTTGATTGTTCTTCCCCAATCTCGTCTTCTCTGGGTGCTGCATGGGGGACATGAAGCAAAACCTGCTCTATGATGAATTCTGCTACTCTCTGTTTCATGTATGCAGGGTTTTATTTTCATAAATAGTGAGACTAGTCCAATGGTTTGTTGTCATTGGTGTCAGGGATGCAGAGACTAAAGGAAACCAATGGTTTTAAGCCATTTCAGCCAAACTCTCCTGGCATCAGCCACTTCCATGTCAGCTCACCCTGGTTTGTGTGGCTGCTTCCCGTCCAACCATAGATTTCCATTTCCAGCTAGTAGTCTGATTTCCCTGTCTAGATAGGCCATATCCACTGCACTGTTGCACTTCTGTTGCTGTCTGATTCCACTTCACATGGACCTATTGCCATTCTTTGCATTGGATTGCCTTGAAGTTTCTCCATGTTGAGAGTAGGGTATCTCCCAGGCAATCTGTGAAGATCATCAGGTGTATGTGAAACACAACTGGAGACAGAAGCCATTTGCTGATCTGGAAGCTGGCCAGCTCATGGGAGACAATGTACAAAATTGTGGCTAGGTGTAATTGTAATGCAGTGTGGCTAGATTTCTAGAAAGCTCTGAGCAGAGACATGTTTTTGCATAACTTTGAAATAAAGTCAACTTTCTTACATACGCAGCTTCTTTTTAATTCAATCCTTTTGTTCCCTGAAAGGGCTCAAAAGCCCTGCATGCCAATGACTTTTGTCCTGTTATCAAAAAGCAGCATGGGTGATGCTCAGTAAGGTGACTGATACAGTGCACTGAGGATGCTGTATAAATGCAGCAGCATCCATCAGGGACCTCAGAGCACTCCACATGTTGCTATACAGAGATCACAGCAGCCACCCTATGGAATATGGTAGCAGTTTAACAGTAGCCAGGAACACTGTACAACAGGTTTATAGACAGGAAGTGAAATTACTATTTTTAGTGAAGCTACAGGTAATCTTTAGGCAGGCACAATGTAATTGCTCACATTACGAAGTGACCAGGCCATATTATTTGTATTATTGTAGAGCCTATAAACCTCAGTCATAGACTGTACAGCAGCTAGCACACTGCGGTCCTAAGCACAGGGCAAAAAAGTTGCTTACATGGATTTTGTGTCCCTGCTGTAGTAGAAACTGCCATGGGATGTCTAATGACCAGTTGTGGTCAGCACTGTGGATCCATCTGTCATATAATATACAGTTCCAAGGCTCCCCTCCCCCAATAACATTCTTGAGTATTGACCCACTGTTGTAACTCCAAGAATAGGGTACCACTCACTCCTTGAAATGCATGGATTTTCCCGAGCAATACAACTGCTGACCCGGTCCCAACCCTGCTTTAAGTATGAGACTTGATTAAATCACAGCCCGAGGTGGGATGGCTGCAGAGCCTGCCTATAAAGTAATCAACTGTCCCCTAAGGTGTGAGTGCATACAGCTGGTCATAAATAGTCGATGGACTGTTCAGAAATCACACCAGATCCCCCACAATCATGAGATGCTAAATTCTGTTGGGTTTTTTTTTTCATCCTTTGCCATCCAGATTTTGAGCTTTCAGAGTGCACTTTTTCACGTTTTCAAACTCTTCTTTGAAATCTTGAGGGCTAGAAATGTACTTCTTTTTGTTTCAAATGAAAGCAGAGATTCTTATCTAATCACTTGTCTCCAAGACCTGGGGCTTTTAAGTAACACATCATGTATCATGAGCCTTGCAATAAAGTTGTGAGAAATGGCATCATTGATATGTTAGCTGTAGGTATGGGAAATTATGCTGCAGTTGTCTATAATTTCATAAATAACATTGGGAATGTAGATATGGTAGAATCAGTTATGGGTTTTTGATAAAAACCAACTTGAACTAATCTCTGATATTAATAGGAGGAAAGAAACCTTTGCTTACTTAATGACTTGGGGAGATTACACTGATCCTACTGTACCATTATGTGACTTCCATTCTCTGGGAGAAGGCAATTCATTCTCTTGTAAACCTGATGCTTTGAAGATGGCATATTTTACTTGTTGAGGATAGGGAGGAATGGGAGACTAATAAAGTACAGAACGAGCTTTGGTTTTTGGTTTACTTGAAATGAATGACTGCCCTTTCCCCTGGTAGAGCAGCAGTGCCCACCTTAATGTGCTTTACAGACCAGTTCCTGTCCTTCCCAACCTGCTTCCTGCCTGGTGCCCTCTTGGGTCCATCCAGACATCCCTAATGTGCCCATTATTGGTAGCCCCAGCAGAGCAGCCAAAACTGAAAGAGTGATGGAGACTAAACTCTGCCTCCTTACAAGCTTCCTTCCAGGGCGCTGTTGTGGCCCATGGATGGGGTGAGCAGTGGTGGGAGACTTGCCATGCTGCATTTTTTGTGGTTAGAGGAGTCTAGTCCTGTTTGTCAAGAGTTTTGAAGGGGAAAAGTTCTGTATTAGTGGTAATTGTATTTCAGGCTGCAGGTGCGCCAATCCAGCACATTTCATGAATGCAAAAATCATTTTTTTTTCCAAAAATGAAGGATAAGTGTGTGAACTTTCTCATCCTTACTGGTGCTAGAGTATTAATTTTAGTCTGCGCTACTACAAACGGCCTCTTGGGGGGGCACTGCAGCTCTACCGAAATCCAGTGTTTAAACACCACATCTTTAAACTATAGTGATAGTGCTTTGTTTGCCTGAACATCTACCATTTAGTTTCTTAGCGCAGTGTGTTTCCCTTTTAAAAGACGTATAATGCTGAGGTGCTTTGTAGATTAGAACAGCCCTTTGTTTCAAAAGGAGGTTTGGAAGCCCAGGAGCCTGAGCATACTGTTATGACTTGCAGTCCTTGCAGAGTTCGGTTTCCATGTTAAGAAGCTAACCCTATATTTTTTTGCACCACCAAAACATCCGCTGACTTCAGTGGAAGACTTGCCTCCTTAAGGACTGCAGGATTTGGCTGATTGACCACCACAGAGCTTTATTTCATCCGGGGATCTCAAAGTCCTTTATAAATATGAATCTTCTCAGCATCCCTCTGAGGGATTACACTGGAAAGAATTAGGGGTTGTACTTTGCTAAACTCTGCCGCAGCTCTAAGCTCCATTCACTTGGGTCCACAAAAGGCCATGCAAGGGTTAATACATTGATGTTTTAAAAGGGCAGTGAGAACTTTAGATGGAAAATGTTTTATTATGTGTATTGCTGTAGCTCCTAGGAGCCCTAGTCATGAAGCAAGACCCCACTGAGCTGACGACTGTACATACACAGACAGGTCCTGCCCCCATGAGCTTACGTTCAAGTAAGTGGAGTCTTATCGCCTTGTTGCACCGATGCAGCTTTTGAAATAATGGCCTCTGTCTGGGTCCCTGGGGGAAAAGAATCAGACTTCGAATGTCGTGATTCTGCAGATCTGGCTAAATATAAGCAGCACATTGGAACTGCTTTGAAAGAGAGCAAGTTAGAGCAGGCCACCTGTCGGGTAGTGATCCTTTACCTCCCACAATGCATTGTCGACCAGCCACGCTAACCCAAGGGGCAGCAATTAACTCGCATCAAGGCGCAGTGATTGACTGCGGTGTGTGTGCAAAGGGGTGAATTGTCAGGATAGCGAGGCTGTGAATCTGAAGGTGGAACCAGCTCACTGGGGCTGTCGTTGGCTGACCCTCAGCTTGGGCTCGAGCTGTAGTATCTTTGAGTCTCTTGCCTCTAAGTTCCTTATAGAAGCTCCTGGGAACAGCATGATTGCCCAGGACCAATGGGAGTTCAGCTCACTCCTGGGGTCTTTCCAGAGTCCGAGTTACAGTCCCCTAGTCTCTAGCCCTGGCAGCACTTCCCAGGACCCACCACAGGCCAATGGCTCAGAGCAGTCCTCCATGGCCTTCACTTATACCAAACTGATAGTGCAGGGGTGGCCAACCTGTGGCTCCAGAGCTGCACGCGGCTCTTCAGAAGTTTAATATGCGGCTCCTTGTATAGGCACCAACTCTAGGGCTGGAGCTACAGGCGTCAACTTTCCAATGTGCCGGGGGGTGCTCACTGCTCAACCCCTGGCTCTGCCACAGGCCCCACCCCCACTCCACCCCTTCCCGCTCCCTCCCCTGAGCCTGCCGTGCCCTCGCTCCTCCCCCCCAAGAGCCTCCTGCATGCCACGAAACAGCTGATTGGGAGGTGTGGGGAGGGAGGGGGAGGCGCAGAGCTGTCAGTGGGTGGGAGGTGCTGGGAGAGCAGATGGGGGGCTGCTGACATATTACTGGGGCTCTTTGGCAGTGTACATTGGTAAATTCTGGTTCCTTCTCAGGGTCAGGTTGGCCACCCCTGTTATAGAGTCTCTGCTTCAAGTGAGGGATCTGAAGGAAAAGATTAGCAACTGCCTCAGGCTGAGCTCCTCTTGTTACTGGAGCTCACTCACAGACCCTGGCAGTTTCCCTGTTCCTAGAAATTCTTTCCCCCTCTGTGGCCAGTTTCATCCTTTTAAACTCCACTTTTCCAGGTGGAGCATGTTCTGCAGTCGGGCCTAATTGGGAATGCTTCTTAGCCTGTCCACCAGAGGGATGGGGGCATGTCCCATCACAATCCGCCAGGATTCTGTTTTTCAGCACTCAGGCGTTTTCTTCGTTCAGTGAAATGAGATGGGCTGGTGCCTGTTCCAGCTCATCCATTCTTGACTGTTAATGGTACAGCCTTGCGGTGATGGCATGTGCAGCTTGCAAGGAAATATTGAATGACTGAATGGGAATCAGAGTACAAAGCCTCAGGGCACTGTTTGTACCAGGCACTTGTTACCATGCATGTTGCACTCCTAGCAACCTCACAGTGACATGACAGACACACCCTTGCCCACACAATCCCTTGCAGGCACGTACATCCAGGACAAGAGTCTGGGTGTGTCACTTGTCTGGGGCAGTGAATCACACACCCTTGCATCTTTGAGTGTGTAGGAGTCGGGTAGGCCAGTTTTTGTTTTCAAATATTTCAGGTGCTAGATGACCAGCCCTGGAGATGGAAGCCCCAGAAAGGGTAGGGCAGGGGCACCAGCAGGGCAAACTTCCCAACATTGCTCACCAACAGGTCTCTGTCCTGACTAGGAGAGTGCAGGAGTACTGCCTGGTAAACAAAGGGTTAACACCAGTTCTGCTGCACCGGCAATTGGGAAGGCTTCCGAGGTGTCTGTTTAGAAGAGAGAGTGCAAGAGAATACCTTTAGGTGAGGGAGGAGTCCCAAATTGGGGAGCTTGTTTTGTGCTAACTTATTCTTACCTGAGAAGGCTGAAGCCTGGGAAATCTGGAGAGCTTATGCCCTAACTGGCATATATTAATATCTGATTCCTTATTTACATGAACAAGCATTCTGATTCCATAACTGAAGCCTTATCGCGCGATCTTCCTGCTGCATGACCAACTGTTCACCCGCTGCTTGCCTGATCCATCCTTCCAGTGTGCCACTCCTCCTTTGGTGGATGGATGCATTCTGGCGCTTCCTCAGACCTAATAAAAAATAGGAGCAGATCACACAGGCCCACTGCAGCCCACTAAGGGATCCTTCGTGTGCCCAGGGTTTTCACGCTGTGTCCCCAATGTTGCGTGGTGGTGAGTGGCACCTGAGGCAAAGATACCACTAGTGATGATCATTTAAAATAATCTTCCCTCCCTGCATGCCAACGGTGCTCCTAGAAGGGCTGGGGCAGGTTCCCCTCTCCCAGGAAACTGACAGACCCCTTTCTAAGGAGGAAAGAGTTGTGCCTCCAGGGCCTAGCAAAGCCTTGGTTTTCTGCTAAGATTGTTGGCCAGTGGGGAAGTCATTCAAAGTCAGATGTGGGGGTTGGACTAGATGACCTCCTGAGGTCCCTTCCAACCCTGATATTCTATGAAGTACTAAGCTATCATCCACCTTCTGATTTCCCATGTTATCAAACAGGCTTCAGATGGGAATAGCTTCCAGTCACTACCAGTCCGGTCTGGATGTACTCCCGTGCTCTTGCAGTGAAATGCTCTGTATTCCATTCCTGGTCTCCTGAGCTATCGAGTCCCCAGTGGAGAACGGTTTAACAATGAATTGTAGGAGGAGGCATATAACTTCCACCAGATATGCTTTGCTGCAGTATGTGTTCCCTTCTGGCTTCCCCACTTTTCAGGATGCCTGGATGTTTCACGAAGGAGAGACAGAGCCTGAAGGCATATTGGAAAGTGGCATTTCCTGGGAGCTTGCTCTGTGGCACAGGAGTACCTAGGCCGAGTCTCCAAGTGTCGTGTGGAGACATTAGCCCCACGGACTTTTCTGGGAATCACACACCTGAAACTGGCCACAACTCTTTGAAAATGGGCAGTCACCGTCAGTCATGTATTCTTGCTTCATATGTTTGATCATTAACTCCTGTCCTTTGAGATTTAAGTATAGTTAAGTTGCTGATACACTTCAGGTGCCCAAGTAGTTAGATGGATGGATGCCTTATGAAAATTGCTTCTTCGAAAATGTCTGATTGCTATTCCACGTATTCGAAGTGTTTTTCCTTGACAAGGCTTTGGCATTCCACTGGTTGCTAAATATACTTTCCTCTTGTGAATACTTGGCAGGAATCAGTGTGTGGTCTCATGCCAAACTGTCTCTTTAAATGTTAACAAGCTCATTGGTGTGGCTTTCCCAGCACAGAGTCTGTGTTCTCCTTCTTCCACATCCAAAGAACCCGCACTGGTCTCCCTCCCCTTCCGTTCGGTGTTGATATGAACTCTAAGCACATCCAAGGAGGAAGCCAGGTTTCTCTTTTAGGGGCTGAGAAAGTTATTCCCAGGAGCTTCATGGGACTCGTTTTCAGAGGTTCTGAGCACCTGTTGCTCCCATTGAGTTCAGCTGGAATTGTGGGTGTTCAACACTTCTGAAAGCCCAAAATCTTTTAATCACTCACTCTGGCCTTCCCTTCTCTCCGCCACTGGTGAGGTCCCATCCCCAGCGTTTGGGAATGGCAGATCCAACGTCCTCCCCATTGGAGGGTCAGTTAGCAAGTGAATAAAGTTGATGTGCTTCATTTTTCTCTTCTGGGTTAATTATTGGCCGAGAGGGCACTCAATGGCTGCCGTGGCTTGAGCCATGAAGAAGCCGTAAGTATTGCCACTTAATCCAAATTTACATCTTGAAAGCCCCAACATCAGCACAGCTTTCTCCCGTTCTGTGTGATACTGAATACAATTGCAGCATGAAAATGGAACTGTGCTGGTGATCCTCCAACTGCACAAACGGGGAGCTAGAGCCGTCAGGGGGAAGCCACGGTCTTGCATCTGGTACTCTCAGACCACCCTTCTTCCAGGGCTGAAGCCCCAGGCAAGAGTAGCTTGCTTTTGGGAGCACGATGTTTCTCAGTAGCAGACAAACAAGTGGTTTTCCAACCAACCTCAGCCATTTCTCAGACCTTGACTCGTGCTCAAAATGACCCCTTTTTTGAGGTGGAAAAAGGTTTGATGCCTGAACTGCAGTGCCCTCTGTAATTCCCCTCATAGCCCTCCCCCAGCTCTGCTGGTGCCCCTCAATCTTGGCCTGCTGCACCTCCTGCTATTCTAACCCTGAGCCTGACCCAGCTCTGCCAATGCACCTCACTCTGACATGCGCTCAGAGTTTGACTGGCAACTTGCCAAACACCTCAGGGATGCATCTAATTTTCAGGCAGTGGAGCAGATTGGAGCTGCTCTCATCTTTAACAGCTCTGCCTAGTCTAGAGCACTTTGGAGCTCATCTTGGGTCCCCTTCGTTAGAGTGCCATTAAGGGTCAGGGCTGGACTTGCTTTACAATTTTTATACAAAGACGGGGCCAGAACCCGAGCTGGAGCTATGCTGATTGACAACAGCTGAGGATCTGGCCCACGATTTTTATGTAAGAGCCCAATAACTTAGATACTGGGTGTGTTCTGCACACTCACGTTCACCCTGTTTTTCCCATGTGATATCAAACGTTAGAAAAATATGTCCAGTCAGGAACCAAATAATCCTCAGGACCCGTGGCAAAGCACAATCCTCTTTCTGCTGGATCTGAAGACCTCCGTGATGTTTATGAACAAAAGGGCAGGTGGGGACCATGCAGTGCTTGATTTGTAATGAAAGAGGTTCCAGGGCTCAAGCAGTTTTTTTACTTTCATAATTGATGTGGCAAGCCCAGAGGTGCCAGGCTATGAACTGCCAAGCCTAGAGGTGCTAGGGCTCAGCCCTGGCAAGCCCTGGCACAAATTAAGCACTGAGGCTATGGGCGCAGCCTTAATTGATGTAACTAAACTGGTTGGTAGAGTGGAGCCCATGCTCAGTTATTCACCACGTTAGCAGAACTGAGGCGAGAGGAAAGGGGATGAAAACACCAAAGGAGGCAGCTCTTCTGTACAGAAACAGAACAAGACAGAAAATGAGCCGAAGAATAGATTGTAGCCCATGTTAAGTAATGTCTCCCCTCTTTGGGACAGTCACATTGGCCGTGTCCTCTCTTGTTGGCCCTTTGCATGCAGTAGAAAAAGAACGCATCAGCCCAGACGGTGGAACCCATAGTGTGGTAAGACTTGTTCTCTCATCCTTCGTGTTAACAGGAAGGATTTTTATTGTGTCCAACGAAATGAAATATTTTCACTCTGGACTTTTCCAAAGGGGCCTCCAGCCTCACCAAGGAATATTTATTTATAACAGATTACTTCGATTTCAGGAATTTGCTCCGTGACCCTTCTCCATTCCTTTGATTAAATCTAATATTATTAGGAGAAGAACATTTTATTCTGTATCCCTTGTCCTTCCAGAGACAAGCGACCTGCTAGTCACCTTCTTGCGCTCCAGTTCGGAATTGGAATAATCTCAGGGCTGCGGAGTCAGGAGAATGCACTATATTAAAGGGGAACCTCCGTCCCCAAAACAAACACTACGTTAAAGAGGTGTCAGACAAAAATGCTATGCTGCCAGCCCTGGAGAAAGAGAGGCCTCCATTTTTCCAAGGCATAACTATCTTCCAAACCACCACCCGCTGATATGCCTAACCCTGGAGCTAGAAAGGTTAGTTATAGGGCAGATTGGTGCTCAGATACCCTGGCAATGGGTGTGAACTTAGGTAATTTGTAGAGAAGGGAGTTTGGTCTCTATGACCCATTCGATCTTCACTGAGGTTGCTGGTTGTGATGATTTTGCATGAGCAGTTTTTTAATTTGGGATATAAAGAATAAACCTCTTAAGGAAGTGCTCAGAAAAAAGAAAAACATGTAGGCTGGATCCCAGTTTGGGGGAGGGGGGAAGTGGAAAAAACACCGTAGGCATCAACAATAGAGAATTCATAGATCTTAAACAGCTGAAAACATATTATTCCTGGTCAACAAAGAATCATATTACGGGCGTACAAAACACGGTGTAACAACAATAAAGAAATAATTCAACTCCTCCTAGCAAGTTGAGATTTTTAAGTGTGTCATCCTCATCAACCACTTTATAATTTGTATTGGGGTAGTGCCGACTCACCCCAGACATGGACCTGTACGAACACAGAATAACGTGGTCTCTGCCCCAAATTGCTTATAACAGTGGTGGGCAACCGGTGGCCCGCAGACTGCACGCGGCCCATGAGGGTAATCCACTGGCGGGCCGCCAGACAGTTTGTGTTATGTGCATGGCCGCCCGCAGCTCCCAGTGGCTGCAGTTTGCTGTCCCTGGCCAATGGGAGCTGCAGGAAGCGGCGGCCAGCACGTCCCTGCGACCTGCGCTGCTTCCTGCAGCTCCCATTGGCCGGGAACGGCGAACCGCGGCCACTGGGAGCGGCAGGCGCCTGTCTGGTGGCCTGCCAGCGGATTACCTTGACAGGCCACAGGTTGGCCACCACTGGCTTATAACCTAAGTATAAGAAAAGAGTCAACAGGTTTGGACAAATGGGGGAGTACAAGGAAACCGTATTGGTCTCTGTCATGGGCTATACAAACCCCATACTGGGTCTGAAGGGGTTAATAGGCAATACGGAGCCCTGTCCCCCAGACCATCTGAGTAAGCTCCGACTGGAGGAGTGAGTTAAAAGGGTGCTCAGAAGCCCAGGGAAGGTGGGTGGACAGATTGCAGGAGACAGGAAACCTTCTCCGGGAAGCTAGTCAGAAGGTCCTGCCTGAGAAAGGACCACAGAGTGGATAAGGCCCTCAGGCAGAACCTTCTCCCATCACCACCACTGCCATCCCCTTTGTGAACCAGCAGGTCCTGCAGGGCCCTACTCTTCTGGACTTTTTTGTTGTTGAGAGACGTACTGTTTTAACTATAGCGGCCATGCCCCAACCTGAAGGAACCTATTGGTAGGAAGTAGCCCAGGGAAGTGTACTTGGACTTGCTGTAGGGAGGACCCTGCCGGTGTTGCTTCCCACAGGGCCCTGGGATCCGATGGAGAGGGAGGGCCCGGGTCCCCCTAGCATATCCCTTTAAGGGATGAGGCCCAGAGGCAGGTGGGGATCAAAAGATTCCCAGTTAAGGTCAGGAACAGGCACCTCTACTGCCCTGACAGAAGCAAGGGGCTAGAAGTGGGTGCGCTGACCACGAGGCTGTCTGGTCCTCCAAGCCCTCTGTCAGAATCAACATAAGAGGCAGTGGTCTCAGCACTCCACCTGCCTAACTGTAGTGAAGTGTGTGTTACCAATCCTCCAAGCCATCTAATCCAGCCTGCAGCCCAAAGCAGAAGAAAGTAGTCCTAGCGGTCAGCGTAGTCACAGGGGGGTTGCTAGCATAGCATTGGCTAAGCTGGTGGGGAACCACTCTGACCACTTGGGGGTACATCTACACTGCAGCTGGGAGCATGCTTCCCAGGGGGGGTACGCAGACATCGCTCGGTGTGAGCTAGCGCGTTAAAAATAGTTGGCGGCACAGGCCACTTGAGTACGGGCCCAGGTGGTTGGGCAGGCTTGTTCCTTGGATGGTGAACCCAGGGTGCTGCCGCTGCCACAATGTCCACCCTGCTATATTTATCACGCTCACTTGAGGGGAGCTAGCGTGAGTGCCTGGCTGGCTCGGATGCACACGCTTAGCTGCGCTGTAGACATGCCCTAAGAGTACTTACTTTGGCAACCGTACGTGTGCCTACTGCTGTCTTGTCCCCGCCCACCTTTTCCAGTTATCCACCTTGCTTTATCGCCTTCGATGCTGTGAGCCCGTGAGTCAGGCACTATATTGTATTCGTTTGTATAGCAGCTAGTTCAACAGAGCCCTGATCGGAACCTCTGGATGTTACCACAATGCAAAGTAGTAATAGGTTTTTTTTGGCATGAAATATGCTCATTAAATGTAAGACGTTGCTAGTGCAGGAAGAGGTGTCCATTCATAAAAAGGGGAACAAATCTCTGCTTGGGGAAAAGGGGGTTCTATTTAAATCAGAGTGGGAGAGAATCCGGCTCCTATTGTCTTCTAAATCGGCTGGGTTTTTAACATCCAAAAAACAAATGAAGATGAAAGACTCCTTGGTTGGGTCCTCCACCCTCTGGGGAAAACAACCCACAAAAGCTTAATAGATATTTTGTGTTAATAAATTCCATTTCTCTTATAAAATGAAGTTTGCCAGCTACCAAAGCAGGGAAAATATTTTACATAACTCCCGAGAACTCTTTCTAAAAGGTTGTTATGGGCCTGGCTTGAACAACTCTTTCCATAACCCAAAACGCAAGGGAATGCTGAGAGGTAACTAGCCTCGTCCACGCAAGGGCTGTGCTTTGTTTTTGTTTTGTTTGACTCTAGTGCAGTGGAAGTTGCAAAATGCTTCCCGGCCAGTGGATGGAGTCCAGCAAGTGGGGGTAAGAACATGGAAAAATAAATAATGGACATAGAACAAAAAGTATTTGTAAAGCAAGAATAATGTCCCGTACAGTGCTGCAGGACTGTTGCTACACAAGGCATGCAAAGCACAGCTGCCTTCGGTTATAATTGTTTTATTATTTAGTTTTAGCAGTGAGAGTAATTAACCATGAGAACAGATTCCCCCGGGAAGTAGATTGCATGATGGAACGGGCCATGCAAATACCCCAGGAGAAACTGTTTCGATACAGAAACACCCCCACCCACCCTCCCACACACACACTGACTGCACACGCTAGTTGTCACCTACCACCCCACACTAGAACCCACACAAGGTATCATCAAACAGTTATAACCCATACTTGAAGGGGGCCGAATCCTGAAAGAAATCTTTCCCAAACTCCTTCTTCTGGCCTTCAATCAACCCACCAACCTCTCCAAGCTCATCACCAGAAGCAAGCTCCCTACAGACCAGGACACACCAACTCAAATGGCACCAGACTTTGCCAGAACAACAGATACAAAACCTCCACTGCTCTGATGCTCAATGTCACCCACAACACACCTTTCAAACTCCTGGGTCCTACACGTGCCTATCACAATATGTGGTGTACCTCATCCAGTCCATCAAATGCTCCAGCAACAACTATGTGGGTGAAACCAGACAATCACTATGCTCGTGAATGAACTCACACTGATAAAAGCTAAAAATGCACTTTCACCCATGGACAAACACTTTTCACAAAGCAATCACTTCATATCTGACCTCCAAGGGCGGCTCCAAGCACCAGCACACCAGCACACCAAGCCTGCCGGTCGCCGTGAGGGCAGCAGTCAGGGAGCCTTCGGCGGGGTGCCTGCGGGAGGTCTGCCGGTCCCGCGGCTTCGGCGGCAATTCGGCGGCAGGTACGCCGAAGGCACGGGACCGGCAGACCTCCCACAGGCATCCTGCTGAAAGCTGCCTGACTGCCGTGCTTGGGGCAGCAAAATACATAAAGCCGCCCCTGCTGACTTCTTAGTCCTTATCCTCAAAGGAAACCTGCACATCACCTTCAAAAGATGAGCCTGGGAACTTCAATACAAAACTCCACGGGAAACTAAGAACCATGGACTTAACAGAGACACTGGTTTTGTGTCTCATTACAACAATTTGTCACAAATCCTACTGCCTGCTAACCCTCCATTATCTTATGGGTGCAGAATTATTAATTACTCACTTCATTTTAAATGGTCTCCTGCAACATGCATGGACCCTTTATACTTAATCTGTCCCACACCTTGTATTTAGCTTGGGTGCCTAGTTACCTTCTCCAGGCCAGAGGCAAAGCTCTGTGAAGACTAAAGGAAGGTCTACACTTAAAATGCGGCATCCAATACAACTGCACTGCTGTAGCGCTTAAGCGAAGACGCCCCATGCCAATGGGAGACCTTCTCCGATCATTTTAGTTAATTCACCTACCCAAGAGGCAGTAGCTATGTCTACGGGGAAAATCCACACCCCTGAGTGATGTAGTTATACCGATATAGGTCTGTCATGTAGACCTGGCCTCAAAGCTTGCTCCTTTCATCAACAGAACTTGGCCCAGTAAAAGATATGACTTCACTTACCTTCTCTCTCATATCTTGGGACCAACACAGCTACAACAACACTGCAAATATTCTATTTCTAGACGCACACTCTGCAACTCGGCTGCCAGAATTGAGCAATCCCAGTTTCATAAATCTGATCTGTTGCAGAAGAGGTGCCACAGCTAGGGGTGGCTGGAAATAATCTTTCCCTCCCATGAAAGATTTCAAATTTTGGAAAATATTTTTCTCCTGAACTGGGATGAAAGAGCAAACATTCAAAATCTTTTGTGGGAGGGAAAGATTGAAAAAAATTCCGTATCCAGGGAGTCTGGCAGCCCAGAGACATTTTTTGATTTAAAGGAATCTACATTTTATGACAGAAAATGTTCCATCGGAAAATTGCTGACCAGCTCCAACCCCAGCTCTGTACTCAACCCCTAATGTGCTATCCTGACAAGGATTAGGGTTATTTTAATAAGTCTGGGCCATTTAAGCTGTGTCTACACTTACGGCAGCTTGTAGAGTCCATACTCTGCACGCCCCCTAACATGGGTATAAATAGCAGTGCAGACGGTGAGGCACTGCTGAGGTGAGTAGGTATATACCCTACACGGCTCTCTGTACACCCAAGCAGTGCCCCCCCTGCTCCTGTCTACACTGCTATTTTTAGTAGTGTAGTGTTCCACTGCCTCCCCCCAGGCAACACATTTCCCTGCCGCATGTAACTACACACCAGTAGTGTGGTCACAACCTACTTTTCCCTGTGGCGTGTAGCTACACCTACCCTACACACTGTCGCCAGGA
Source organism: Mauremys mutica (assembly GCF_020497125.1). Lineage (NCBI taxonomy): Eukaryota > Metazoa > Chordata > Testudines > Geoemydidae > Mauremys > Mauremys mutica. Next base: position 4,479,532 of record NC_059081.1, on the reverse strand, counting down.
TAGCAAGAGTTTTGTCAGTGATTGTGCGAGTTCTTTATCTGTTAGCAATCACATTAGGAGCAAATGGCGAGTTCCACTAAATGATCTCTCTGGGCAGAAAACCAATGCCAGAGCTGGTTCATTGATTTTGTAATGTAGTACACAGAACCTCTCACCCCATGTGCATTCATGCACATACCTTCTGGAATCTAATTATTAATTTGCTGTTAACCAGTAGCTATCTCCTTGCTTCAACTCAGTACATTGGCCAAATGGAAAATTGAAAAGAGAGAGCGAGCATGCAAAAGCAACAACAACAATAATCAAAGAGGTTTAAAGTTCTAGCAAAGTTCACTGGGTGGGGTTAAAATTCCTTGTCTGTTCAATTGTGCTGTGCTGTTCATTGCTTGGCGACTCCGGGGTTAAAGTGGCACAACCTTTGCCATTCAAAACCTGCCCACGGATCCCTTCTGGGCTTCCAGCACAGCTTCTGTTTGATTGAAATTTCTCAGGCTAGAAATGGATTGAGCGGTGCGGAGAGTTTGAAGAAAATCAAACAAGCTGGTTGATGATGTTTTTTGAAAACAAATGCTTTTATTCGATTTTTTTAAAAATGTACTCTGTGGAAGGACTGTCTTCTGAGAAAGGTGTTTGCGACTGAGACTTAGAACAGTGGTTCTCAACCTTTCCAGACTACTGTACCCCATTCAGGAGGCTGTTTGTCTTGTGTACCCCAACTTTCTTGCTTATTAAATCAGACATAAAAATACCAAAGTGTCACAGCACACCATTAATGGAAAATTGCCGACTTTCTCAATACAATAAATCGTGGCCCCCCAGGTTGAGACACACAGCTATAGTACACACAGCAATATAAACAAGTCGTCGTCTGCTTGAAATTTTAGTTTGTACTGACTTGGCTAGTGCTTTTAATGTAGCCTGTTGTAAAACTAGGCAAATATCTAGATAAGTTGACATACCCCCTGGAAGACCTCTGCGTACCCCGAGGGGTACGCTTACCTCTTGTTGAGAATCAAAGACTTAGGAGATCTTGGTTCAATTCCTAGCTCTGCCACAAACTTCTTGTGTGCCTTTGGGCAAGTCACGTTTGGGATGTCTACATTGCAGTCAGGAGGTGTGCTGCAGCTGAGATTGAAGTTTGATCTAGGTAGCTCAAAGCTAGCTTGGGTATGTCTACATGTGTTGCAATCACACCTCTCGATCGCAGTGTAGACATACCCTGAATCTCTCAGCAACTCAGTCACCCCCTCTGTACGCCAAGGATAGTAACGCTTCCTTTATCCATCCCGCCTATTGCGGCTGTCAGCGCTTTGGAGCAGGGACTGTCTGTCACTGTGCGTTTGTACACCACCTAGCACAATAAGGCTCCGATCTTGGTTGAGGCTTCCAAGCCGTACCCGTAATATGATCAATTCATAGTAATACTAAAGTCTCATACCTCAGGAATAACTGTCTTTTGCCTTTCCAGTGTTTCCATGCTCCTAGTTCTCTAGAAGAACTCGGGCAGAGACCATTGCTGGACATCGTTTTTAAGAAATGTTGAAGTTGTTAACTGCTGAAATCTTTATGCTTCATGTCGCTGTCCGCTAGCACACGCAGAGCACAGGCTGGAGGGATGGTGAGAGGGAAGGGGCAAGACAGCTGAGGTCGGTGTTTGGAATGTTGTGACTTTTTCATGTTTAAAATCCTTACCATCCTCCTTTCCTTTGCCTGCCCTCCCTCTGCCTCCTCCTGCCCACAGAGCTAGTGTAACTCATGCCTTCTACGTGTGGGGCTCTGTCCCCCTCGAGTGCCACCTAGAGATTGATGAGTCTGCCGCAGCCTTGGGTAAGAGCCATGTGGCTTTCAGCTCATGCAGTAGCGGCTCATGCATTTAGCTTCAGAGGTCCCAGGTTCGATCCTGCCAGACTGGGGTCTGTCAGTGTTACTTTAGCACCAGGGGTGCCAGCTTTGTAGCCTCATCAACCCTGATGGTACAAGCAGTTGCAGAGTCTGTGAGTCTGTTGGTGGGGGCGGGAGAAAGGGAATGACTAGGCAGAGGTCTAGGTAATAGGCCAGTCCTGCTGGCACCTTCCAAGCCCTGAACTGCAAGGTCATCAGTATACGTACGCTCAACAACTGCTCAGTGGGCTTTCTGCTCCTTTGAGCCTGACACCTGCAGGAACCCAGCCCAGCTCCCTGCATGGCAGCAGAGAGAATGGGAGAACCCTAGGGGACCCAGCGGCTCCATTCCCACATGGAGAAAGCACGCCAGGAATGGGGTGTGGGCCAACATATGAAAATTTGGGGGGCAGTTTATGGTTTGTTTTAAAGGGGCTCATGATACCGGGTAGAGTCCCGGGTAGCAGAGCTGGGAACAGAACTCAGGAGTCCTGCCCTCCTGCCCCACCCTCCATTGAAATACTAGATGTAGATACTCTCCCTCCACTTAGTACTAAATCTACATGAGTGGCTGAGGAAACATGAGGATTTCCATTTATGGGCACGTACATTTCAGTACACAGGTCTTTTCCTCACCACCATGAGCCTCTGTAAATAAAATGATGGAAAACAGCTAGTAGCTTCTTGCTGATGGGTTATTTGCATTCAACACAAGGGCTTGTTCGCGCACTACTGTTTAATTTAAAAGGGATTAATTTTCACCCTTTAATGTATTTGTTTAATACCTGTTTGATGAAGTCTCTTCTTAGGCTGCTTGGTGAGCCACCAGCTTTCACAAACGTCCTGACTCACGAGCTTCCCTCTCAACTCCTGGCTGGTCTGAATGGGGACCAGCCTCATATCAAATTCTTGCCTCTTCCCTCAACCTTCTCTCCCACCTGGAGATTACTAACTCCCTTTGGAATGAAGTGCTTTATCACGCTCATCCCTGAGGTTGATGCATCATCAAGGATTTTACTGATCTCCAGCCAGAGAAACCCTGCTGTGCGTAATTTTCTCCCTGACTCAGTGTGCCATTTCTGACTTTCTTTCTCTTTAAATCAGAGATTTGCTCTTGCAGAGGGATACATTGTTTCCATCAATTCAGGGAGTATTCTCAGCATTGAACCATGAGCTACTGGGGTGGTGGTGGTGGGGGGGGGGTTCTCCGACCTGTGTGATGCAGGAGGTCAGACTGTATGATGACATTAGTCCCTTCTGGCTAGGTTCTGGAATGGTGGGAGAGACAGAGGAAGAGAAACATTTGGATGGGTTGTAGTTAAGGGGAGTTAAGTTCTGGAACAGGCTTCCAAGGGAGGTTGTGGAATCCCCATCACTGGAGAGTTTAAGACCAGTTTGGACAAACACCTATCAGGGATGGTCTAGGCTGAGTGGCAGCCTGCATGGCATGAGCTGATGCTCTCGATCCATTTTCCTGTGGCTATGTCCACAGCACAAATATGTCCACCCAGGAGCAGCCCTAGCTGATTTGCCGCCCAGGGCAGATGTGGTTTGAGGCACCCTCCCCCACCACACACACAACAACCGAGCAAAACAAACATAAAACCAACAACACAGCCAGCCAATCAGAGTGGAGCAAAACTGGCCAGCCTATCAGAGCAGAGGAAGAAAAATACAAAAAGCCCAGCGGTGCCCACCGGAAACTAGCTTCCAGGGCAACCACCCTGCTCACCACCATAGATGGCTTCCATTCACTGTCTCCGACCTCCTCTCTCACCCTCAGAGGCTGCCACCCCAGGGACAAGGGTGAAGAATTTTCATGGGGACAGAGAAGCTTGCACTGGCCCAGCCCATGGTGGCCTGCCCCTGGGTCAATAGATAGACAGCTTAAGTCTGCAAAGCTGTCGTTCCAGAATTTTTTGCATTTACCAGGCTCATATAAAGAGATTAAACAAAGAAAGACCTGGATAGTTTGCAAGTTTGCTGGCAGATTAAAGCCTGATCAAATGAATCATTTGAACTGGCCACCATGCTCCAAAGGGGCATCCAAAGAGTTAAAGATCACCTCCAGTCCCTTCCTCAGATACCTCAGATTGGGATAAATAACTCAGACTTCAGTTAGGCATGGGCAAATCTTAGGAAGTTCTGGGGTTCTGGAAGGTTTTGATGAGTCCACGAAGGTGTTTTCCTGTTATTTGTATCGCATTCCCCCCCTTACTCTCCCCAAATACCAGTGTCTCCCATCAAAGTCATCAGGTGTGGTGCCTGTTTGTACGAGCACTGATTTTGGCTACACAGGAAGATCCAAGGAAGGGAAGGGCACCTGAGTGGAAGGAAGGAGGACAGATGGGTCAAGGATTACTCTTTGGGTGGAGTCCAAACCATTGAATGAAGTAGTTGTGATGGAGAAGGAGGTTTGAATCACAAGCTGGAGCACTGGGAAGGTGGGGAAACGACTTGTGTGTATATTTCAGTGCTTTTCCTAACCAATTTGAATCTTTGGGATAGATCAGTGATACTCAGACCTCGGTTGTTCAGGAGCTAAATTAGCGATCAGCATTACCCAAAAGAGCCACAGTTGTGTGTATTCATTGTTTCATTTACTATAGTACTGTATGTTCATATTTAAACAGTATGACAGGGGAAATAGTGTGTGTGTGTGTGTACATATCTATAAAATTCTCACAGAAAAATGACTGACCAAGCATTATTATTTTATCAACTACAATTGGTTAATAACATATAGTAGAACCTCAAAGATACGAACACCAGGGTTACGGACTGACTGGCCAACTGGACACCATGTGAAAGCAGAAGTAACCAATCAGGTGGCAGCAGCAGAGACCAAAAAAAAAAACAAAACACAACAAAACCAAAAAAAGCCCCGCAAATATTGTACTGTGCCTGTATTTCATCTTAAAGGTCGGCACATCTGGGCTGCCTGTCCCCACCCCGACTCTCACCTGCAGGGCAGCCATTTACAGCAAGACGCTGGGGCTGCCAGCCCAAGGCAGCCGGTGCCGGCAGAGCAGGAGCAGCCCTGGGGTCTGCACTGCTTTAACCCCTCCCCACCGCCGCGAGGGGGATGCAATATTCCCCCCTCCCTGGCCGGGAGGGAGATGTGCTGTTTTTTACCCTCCCTCCCCTGGGGTGGGGACAGGTGCTGGGAGGGGGATAAGCTTGCAGACTCATGCCAGCACTGAGTAGGGAGCTCAGCCGCTGCTGAAACCTGGCTTCAAGTGTCAGGAGCTGGAGCTGGAGCCCGAACTTTGCTTTGTTCAGAGTTCCGAACATTTCAGAGTTACGGACGCCCTCCATTACCGAGGTATCCGTAACCCTGAGGTCCTACTGTAGTAAAAGCATCCTGACTGGTTAATAACAGCTTGGTTAATAATTAAGTCATAGAGTGTTTTAATATCATGTGCTGCAAAGAGATGCATTAAAGAGCCACTGCAGCTCGCGAGCCTGAGTCTGAGTATCACTGGGATAGATAGATTTAGTGAGGCAGCAGTGTCAAGGCTGGTGCCAATAGGAATGGTCTCTGAACCAGTTTACCAATCCCTACCCCACAAACTTGCAGATCTCCCCATTTGAGGATTAGTTTATCATTGCTTAGTAAAACAGTATGACATTTCTGTTGTTGTTTAATCTCCTATTCCTTTAAAAGAGTGTCACTCACCATGCACTCTACAGAGATGGGTATGCACTGAATGTTTTCCTTTCAGGGGTTTATTTAGTGTGCCGAGGACTTGGGGAAACTGCTAAGCTGTAGAAAACACCATACTAATCCCTTCAAAATCAACAGCAAATTCCTGGCCAAAGCAAACAGTGCAAAGCATGCGTTATCTTGTTTTCAGGAGCAGTGTTATGTTCACTTTACCTGCTGCCTCAGAAAGAGAAATAATCTGGAGTGTGGCATTGGCAGTGATATTGTGACCACTGACCGAGTGGAAGACACTACCTCATTTTCAGAGCTGGTCAAAATTTTTAATTTGAAATGTTTTAGGATGAAAAATAGTGTTTTCACCACCATAGGCGGCAGGTTTGTATAATTTTTGGTGGGGCCCAAAATGGTGGTGCCCCCCCGCTCCCGCCCTGTAAGCCGATATAAAATGAAGCTACAACGCGTCAGTGCCACAAGATTACAAGGGTCAATTAAAAGTGGAAAGTCAGAAGCAGCACTTGCCTACTTCAATATACAGTATTATATTTTGTTGCATCTGTTGTGATGAAGTGGGAATGTTCTTAATATTTTCTCTGAATACTGTGTGGGTGCCTCAGTTTCCCCTGCAAGATGCCAACTGAAGGTGTTGGGGACAAAGAGATCAGGTGGCCTCCTTGTCCAGAAGAGACACAGAGGCCAGAGGAGGGAGTGTCAGTTTGGAGCTGGCTGGGGAAATGGGGAGAGACCCAGAACTTGGTTCTGGGCTCCCTACCCCCAAGATGGACCTGACAGAGGGGTTCTGTTTTCTGTACCAACAAGCTCTGTTTAAACTGTGTTCCCGTCATCTAATAAACCTTCTGTTTTACTGTCTGGCTGAGAGTCACATCTGACTGCAGAGTTGGGGTGCAGCGACCTCTGGTTGCCCCAGGACCAGCCTGGGCAGACTCACTTTGGAAAGTGCATGATGTGGAAGGGCATGCTGAATGCTCCGAGGTCAGACCCAGGAAGGTGTAAACTTCTTGCCCTGGAGACAGTATGCTCCGAGAGAGGAGGCTCCCCCAGAGTCCTGACTGGCTTTGTATGGAGATGTTCCAAAGCATCACAGCATCCCCTTCCACACCGTGCACTTCCCAGAAGTCCGCACAGGCACTGACACTCCCTCCTCCGGCCTTTGTCTCTTTTCCAGGCATTAGGAGGCCACCTGATCTCTCTGTTCTCCAACACCTTCAGTTGGCACCTTGCAGGGGAAACTGATTTGGGAGAAATGAAGTAAAAGCTGCCCAAACCGAGCTTGAGCACTCCTGAATTTTGAGGTGTTCAAATCTGGAAGGCAGGTGCTGGGGGTGGGAGAGGGCTGTGGGCTCCATGGGGGAGCATGGCAGCAACTGTCTGGAGCTGCATGGAGCCAGATACGCTGGTCTGAGTGGCACAGTTTGCTTTTGGGGGTTGGTGAAGAGGTAGGGAGTTCCGGGGGGCAGTCAAGGGACAAGGAGCAGGGGGAGTTGGATGGGGCAGAGGTTCGAAGGGGCAGTCAGGGGACAGGCAGCAATTGGATAGGCATGGGAGTCTAAGGTTTATCAGGGGACAGGTAGGGGGTGCGGTCCTGGGGGGGGGGAAGTTGGGTGGGGTCTCAGGAGGGGGCAGTTGGGGACAAGGAGAAGGGAGGCTTAGATAGGGGCTGAGGTCCCAAGGGGCAGTTAGGGGCAGGGGTCTCGGGAGGGGGTAATTGGGGAACAAGGACCAGTGGGGCTTAGATAGGGGGTGGAGGTTCTGGGGGGCAGTTGGGGCAGGGGTCTGGGGAGGGGGCAATCAGCGGACAGAGGCTGGGATTCAAAGGGCTCTGGGCTGCCTGCAACCGCGGGGAGCGCAGAGCCTTTTAAATCCCAGCCGCAGCCGGGAATCAGAGGGCTCTGGGCTTCCCGCTGCAGCAGGCAGCCCAGAGCCCTCTGATTCCCGGCCGCGGCTGGGATTTAAAGGGCTCTGGGCAGCCCCGGCGGCGGCAGCGGCGGGGGGCGCTCCAAGCAGGGGAGAAAAAATATTGGTGGGGCAGAGCCCCTGCTTGGGATTTATTCATGGGGCTAAAGCCCCAGAGCCCCATATAAGTCGGCGCCTATGTTCACCACATCAGAAATCTCTGCAGGAAATGTCTCTTTTTGATGAAAATGGTTTTTTTTTTCACTGAAAACCCCAAACTGAAAAAATTTCAGTTTTCAGCAAATCTTTAGGTTTTGATGGCCAAAAACTGAAAAATGTTTGGGTTGTCCTCAGAAATGTTGTAAATAAATTTCAACAAAAATTTTTTTTTGTGTGGGAACCTTTCCTCTCCCACTCCAGTTTTCCAGCTCTGCTGATTGTTAATTCACCACTGTTAATTGCCTGAACGATACCCCAATCTATGCTGTCTATGAACATGACTTTTTAGTGGGTTCCCCCTGGAGGACGTAGTCACAGCATCACTAATCCCATTTGGCCAGTCATGGTAAGGGTGTTGCCAACTCTCCCGAGAAAGCGTCAGGATTTTGGCCCCTGCTGGAGCAAGTCTGGTAAAAATACAAGAAACTCCAGCCTTCCCCTGATTGCCAGTCCTGCCCAGAAGCTTTGATTGGCTGCTTTTCCCACTGCACCGCCTCCTGGGGAAGAGCAGCCAATCAGGAGAGCTGCTCCAGATCATTCTCCCCAGAGTGGTGGGGGAGCAGAAAGACCTCAGCAGCTCAGGGTGGCTCAGTCCCTCCACCCCTCTCTCCTTCTGTGGGCAACTGTGTGCTCTGCTCCTTTCCCTGCCCTTCTCCCTCCTCGCAGTACCCAGTCTGGGAAGTGGGAGAGGGGAGGCCACTGCAGTCCGCCCCTCCCCCACAAGCCTGGGAAGGACGTGAAGAGCCCTGAGACCTGCAGCAGGAGCAGAGGGGAGTGTGGACATGCAGAATTGATTGCTGGGCAGGGGATGGGCACATGTGAGGTGAGACATCCTGCAGCAGGAGCCAAAATCCCCAGGCCAAAAACCTCACCGTACAATATTTACAGAACAACCCTCAGGATGTTTTGGGTGCCTGACTCATGGTTTTTCAGCCTTTAGAGTTAGCAGTACTGCTGACGTGGGGAGGCAGTGTTGACTGGGCGCTGGAGGAGATGTAAGGGCTGGGGACACAACATTAATTGATATGGGGTGAGGGGGCAAAGATTAATTAATTGGAATTTGGGGTTTTGTGGAGGGGCTGTGAGCTCTTTGCATCACCAGGCGGCACTTTATAGAAATCTCTGTCATTTGATCTCCATTGGGTCTTCAAGCCCACACTGGGAGCATGCAGGGGGAGTTCACGCGCCTATGATTCTCTCTCTCTCTCTCACTCACACACACACACACACACACACACACACACACACTGGGGGTATGCAGAGGGAGTTAACGCACCTGTGAATGTCTCTCACACACACACACTGGGGGTGTACGAGGGGAGTTCACACACTGTGAGTGTCACACACACCTCCTGACATTGATGGGGAGTTCAGAAATGAGAAGACAGACCAAAAACTCAATGTAATTGTTTATAAAAAAAAACCTCACAGTTTTGGGGCCAACCTCATGATTTTGGGGATCTGGCTCTGGATTTTTGAAATGTTGGGGTTGGCAAAACTGAAGGTTCTAGCCCAACCCTCCAGCATGACAGAGGACAGAAGCAATGCTGAAGGGAGGTTGAGAGCTGAGAGAAGCTGATATGGACGAGGCCTTTGCTCTGCAGTGGGCTGAAAGTGGCTGATGTGGATCAGTGATAAGCCAGAATGTTTTGTATTGTTCTGACTTAGAACAAAGGTCCCCCCATATGTGGTTCATGGAGCACTGCTGGTCTGCAGAGATCTGGTTTCCCATTTGTTTCTAGTGAGGAACAGAAAATAAATGAAGAGCAAAAATGAACATTGGCCAAAATTTAAAAAAACAGGTGTCTACATTCAGGCCTGGTCTGCACTTCAAATCCATGCCCCGGAGCACCATAGCTATGCTGCCATAACCCCCTGTATACACACAACTAGGTCAATGGACGAATGCTCCTGGTGACCGAGCGGTCGTCGCTCGAGGAGGTAGACCGCCTACCGTGGTGGAACCTTGCCTGCTGTTGCTATAGGCTGCGCTAGAGTGCCTGTAGTGCAGACATGGCCGTCACCTTCTAAATGGTGTGTAGTCACTTCAAATAAGTGTCCTGGTTTTCAGAAATGCTGAGCACCCAACAGCTCCTGCTGACTGAGGCCTCGATTCAGCAAAGCACTTAAGCACATGCTTAAGTCCCATTGGTGTCAATGGGAATTAAGTGGGAATTAAGGGATGGACTTAAGCATGTGCTTAAGTCTTTGCTGAAATGGGGCCAAAATGACAGTGTGGGGCTGGTCTATACTCAATCTTTGACCTGTGACACTAGTATAAAGGTGCTCATATTGATTGAGCGTATTTTTGAAAATAGCCCAGCTTACTAAACTCTCGGCCAGTGTGATGAACAAAACCCTAACCCCAGTAAAGACATCTACGGATATGCAAATCCCCTGCCCTTTCCATTCCAACAATATCAGTACAGGTGCCGGAGGCATGTTCTGTGATCCCAAGCGGGAGAGTCTGTGAGACTCACAGTCATGAATGGGAGCGGAGATGCCCATGAGACAGAACGGAGCCCCCCTGACTTAGCAGGGCACTCTCATGGTGTTTTAAATAATTTTTAGAGTCAGTCTTTTTTCTGACTGTTATTTCAAACCTCCAGAAGCTTCATGCTGCAATCAGTTTGCTTGACGGATGACTTTTTCTCTTCCATGGTGTGTGCGCAGTGGGTTGTTGTAGGATTGTTCACGGGCCCTGGCTGCACGCGTTGGAGTGTAATTGTAGGGTTGCTGGTGAGAACTGAGCCACTGATGCTGATTTCATTTTATTTCAGAAAAAAAATTGCCCTGCAATATTCGTTTTTAGAAAAACAAAATTGGAAGGAACTTTGCAAACCCAAAGGGGAGAGAAATACTGGCCCTTCCCAGCCCTGGGAATGCTAAACTGATTTTGGTGTGTATGACCCTGGTAGCTCATCATGCCTGACTGGGAGCAAGGAAGGCTGGCCTTGTAGTCAAGTTACTGGACTGGATGTCTGGGTCCAGACCCCATCTCCGCCACAGGTTCTGTATTTGACCTCGGTTAAGTGACATAGGGTCAGACTTTTCGAAAGAGCGCAGGGGTCATTTAAACACCTAGATTGTCAAGAGTTCAGCCTCCAGCAGCTCCCAGTAGGGAAACCCAACAGGAACTGCTGGGTGCTGAGTGCTTTTGAAAATAAGGCCTACAGGTGCCTACACGAGAGCTCTTGGGTTTTGGACTCTTTTGAAAATGTGGCCGCTAGTCCCCTCTGTGGGCCTCAGTTCTGCATCCGTAAAAGGGGGGGTAACAGTTCTTCCTTTGTTTCACACTTCACCGTGTCTGTTTAGACTGCAAGCGGTTGGGGGTAGGGAGCGCATCGTCTGATGTGTTTATATAGCACCGAGCGCAGCGGGGCCCTGATCTGAGCTGGCGACAATACAGCAGCATCTTATTTCATATTCCTGTTCAAAGATAGACATTTCAGCACCATCATTTCCTTACTGTGTTATACTAATGTCGGTGAGGTATTAGAACTAAAGCCAGTTTGTGATTGAATGTATTATTATTCATTCATTTCTACAATAGCACCTAGAAACCGCAGTCCAGGATCCAGGCCCCACAGTGTTAGGTGGTGTACAGCCAAGTAAAAAATCAGACAGTCGCGTGCAGAGCTCACAGTCTGCATGTCAGACTGGCTGCAACAGGTGACTGAGACCCAGATGGTGCAGGGTTGTGTTGAGAGGATGAGTTGAGCAGAAAAGGAGACGTCACCATTACTCACTGTTTGCAGCGCGCCGGTGTGCCTGGGAGCAGAATTAGGTCCTGCATCTGTTGTTCTAACTTTAGGCAGAATAGTGTGTTGCACAGCTACTGGACTGATAATGTAAAATTTCTACAACAGTTAAGAAGGAAGGAAAATGAAAACCTATTTTTAAAGATGAGCCACTCTGCTCATTTAATATCATAATCCTCTGTGCTAACTGTATTGGATTTGGCATGCCCAACAAAGCTTATAAAAAGTTTCATAATAATTTTAGAATCTCTAATTATTAAGCGGTGACTGATCTGTATTGCTTGGTCTTAAAGCTGTTTCATATTCACTGTCAGAGAGTTAATCTCAACACACCCCAAAATGGACATCTTTTAACAGTGGCAAAGCTGAAAATTAATTCACTATTTCCCCTTCATCCTTTGAAATGTAGGGCAATGGGATCTCTTGTCTGTACATCCACCTTGTACTTTTTCTTTCTTTTGAATGCCTCAGCAGTATTAATTGTCCATAGCCCTGTTTGCTTATTCTTTCATCTTCACTCAGGCTGGGCAATGACAGTTAAAACGAGCCAGTTACACTTCAGTTTCTAGTGAGTTTCTCCACTAGCATAGCATTGCAATGTTTGCATTGCAAAAGCTTCAGGAGAAGGGTTAAGTCCAAAGAGAAAACGATTGTCACAGAAAGAAAATAAAAGGAAAGCCCATGAAAACATTGTATTAATAAAAGGTTTCATAGCCTCCTTTTAAATATTTTAACAAAACCTTCATTTGAGGCCTAAACTGATCTTGGAATAATAGTACACCTCTACCTCGATATAGTGTGACCTGATATAACACGAATTTGGATATAACGCGATAAAGCAGTGCTCTCGGGGGGGCTGCGCACTCCGGTGGACCAAAGCAAGTTCGATATAACACAGTTTCACCGATAACGCGGTAAGATTTTTGGGCTCCCGAGGACAGCGTTCTATCGAGGTAGAGGTGTATCTTGTTACTGTCATGGTCAAGTTTATTCCCTTACTAGTTGCACTAAAAAGCCTGACCTCATGACCTTTCAGGTTTTGAACTTGAACTTTGGAAGTGTAGAAGTAGGTTGACTAAGCTGTTTCTGGCACTTTTCCCAGCTCTGACCCCTCACTTTTCTGATAATGGTATTTTATGTTATAAGTGGAGAAAGTGGAAGGACAAGTGACACACACACACTCACGTTGGGCCAGGTTCATTCCTGGCATAACTCCACTGGTGTCCACATTTTACCGATGGGTACACTAAGGGTACTTCTGCCTCACAAATGAAGGTGTGATGGTGGTGCTGTCAGTCAAACCCATCCTCGCTTTAATCTAGCTGGCACAGGTAACAAGAGACTGGGGCAGCTGGCCGGTGCTGAAGCCCATGTGCCCATATCTTCACTACTATTGCTACCTGTGCTAGCTAGATTGAAGCTAGTAGGGTCTTGTCTCCCCATGCTGCAGTTAGACCTTCATTTGCAGTACAGCTGTGCCACGGGCACAGAAAGGAGAAATAGCATGCCCAGGGCCAGACAGAGAATCAGTGTCAGCATCAGGAACAGCATTCAGGAGTCCTGACTCCCAGTCCCCAGGGCTTTAATCCCTAGCTGACAGTGCACAACACCCATTGAATGAACAGTGCACAACACCCACTGAAAAAGGACAAAGCTGTTCAGCAAAACTGTGGAATAAGGAAGTCTGTGTGTTGATATTAATCCAAAGACATATTAACCGGCATGCAAGAGCTGGGATCAAATAGCTAAGGTATTAATTCAGCCAGGGGCTGGTAATGAATAAAAGAAATGCCCATGTTTACCCAAGTAGTCCCAAAGGTCTCCTGTTCAGAACATTGTGATCCTTAAAGTAATCTGTAAAAAAGTTAAACCACATGGTGAGGGCTATAAGCCATTAGGAGCAAAGTCCAGGGACCAATGTCATCTGTTAGCTGTTTCTGATCTGTCAGCCAATGGTACCATATTTAGGAGTCCCATACCACTTAAAGAGCATATATACTACCTTATAATCATTGATACCCTATATCTGGCATTGTAATACTATGTAGAGACCAGGGTAGCACACACGTGTACCAATGAGTGGAATGAGATTGTTCGAATGTTTCATAGGCCCTATACTGCTAGCAGCCAATAGAGATTCTCTTTTAGCCCAAGTGGCATTGGCCTATGCTGTGGCATAGGAAGAACTGGGTTTTTTTCTACCAATCAGCTCGTAGACTGTTGAAAGGAGGTGATGTCACGTATACACTAGACCAGGGATCGGTAACCTTTCAGAAGTGCTGTGCCGAGTCTTTATTTATTCACTCTAATTTAAGGTTTCGCGTGCCAGTAATACATTTTAACATTTTTAGAAGGTCTCTTTCTATAGGTCTATAATATAGAACTAAACTATTGTTGTATGTAAAGTAAATAAGGTTTTTAAAATGTTTAAGAAGCTTCATTTAAAATTAAATTAAAATGCAGAGCCCCCCAGACCAGTGGCCAGGACCCAGGCAGCGTGAGTGCCACTGAAAACCAGCTCGCATGCTGCCTTCGGCACCCGTGCCATAGGTTGCCTACCCCTGCACTAGACACTACCTAACACTACTGGAATTGTTTCCCTTACTTTCCTGGATGTTTTCTTCTCAGTGACAGGCTCCATCAGCTAATATCCCATAACGCACAAGGAGGGGCCATACAGGCCAAACAAGCGTCACTGGCTGCTGGTGCCACGGCCCCTCCCCGCCGAGCAGTAGTTCACATGTGAGCACAAGAGTGTAATTGCAGACTTCAAGAGGCTGAATCCCAACAGTCATTCTTTTCTCAAGTCTTTCTGACACCTGTCAGAACTTACAAGTACGGGCAGGTTGCATTCCTTCCTGCCAGAGCTGTGGCGGAAAGGCCAAGCGTTGTAGCAAGAAATCATTAAGGGACGCACATTGTTTGGGCCCACCAAAGAGCCGTGGGGTTGCTGTGTAAATGGAACTTGTGACCTTTGCTTTTTTTTTCTTCTTCTCTGGCTTCTCTGTTTATTTATTTCTTTGACACACAAAAGGGGAAGGGATGTGGGCGGAGGGCAGGGTGCCTAACCAATCCACATCACCAGCCACTGCTCCTGCCCAGGCCTTGGTGCAGACTGGGACTCGGGGCAGAGAGGCGAGAGGGTCTCTGTCCTACAGGCTGAACTGACCCACAGTGATAACTAACAGGAGATGAAAGTGCCGAGCGTGTTTGCTTTCTTGGAAATATCGGAGTGCAACCAGGCTGCAGATAGAGGCCCTTGGTGCTGAGCAGAGTCTACTCTCTAGGAAAAGAAAGAACCACAAGGGGGTGGGATGGGGCCAGGGGTATGTAGGAAAAAAAAGCAGTGGAGGCTGGAGATAGCTGACAGTGGGGAAAACCCCTAGTCTTCTCTGGGAGTGATCCTAACAGGGGCTGGAGGCCACTTCCTCACCAGACAGCAGGGTGATGAATGCAGTATAAATACCTACCCAGACAGATAACCAAGGTGAGATAAAACTTCCTCCGCAGTCAGTGACAGGTTTGTCCGAACCCTCAACCCAAAAACCCCTTTACCCCTTCCTGCCCTCCTGGCCATTGCCGCTCCTTTCCCCTTGCTGCAGGGAGCTGGATGACCTCAGCGCAGGGAGCCTTAAGGTGCAGCCACAGTTCAGCCTGGGGTGTGATTCCCAGCTCAAGGAGACGTACTCGTGCTAGCTCTGATTCAGTCGGAGCGCTAAAAATTGAGTGGAGCTGCGGCAGTGCAAGCAGCAGGAGCGGCTAGCTGCTGCAAGCATGTATCCAGGACGGTTGGTGCCTACTCAGGGCAGCTAGCCTGCCCCACCGCTCACACTGCCCTGGCTAGGCTCTATTTTTAGCATGCTAGCTTGGTCAGAGCTGGTGTGGGTACATCTCCTCAAGCTGGGAATTGCATCCCCAGCTCCAAGTGTAGACGCATGCTTGGAGACCAGGGCTGTTCCATTCAGTTCCACTCCCAAAGGAGAAGAGGTTTATGCCCAGGGCTGGTCTACACGACAAAATTAGATTGATCTAATGACATCACTCAGGGCTATGAAAAATGTAAGCTGACCTAAGCCCAGATGGAAGAATTCTTCTGGCAAATAACCAACGTCTCTTGGAGAGGTGGATTTATTACAGCAACGGAAGAACCTCTTCCATCGCAGTAGTAAGTGTCTACACTCCAGTGCTGCAGCTGTGCTGCTGTGGCATTTCTAGGGTAGACGTACCCTCAGACTGAACTCCCAGGTGATGTTGAATTCCATAAGCCCTTCCCTGCACTCACCAGACTGGTTTGAAACTCTTGACTTCAAGGGCAGGTACCTCCATAAAGTGATTCACCCAGCCCATCAAATCAGTGGGAAACCCAGGGGGAGTCAGCTTGTGCCATTCTCATTCTCCAAAGCCGTTTCCAGGCCTAATTCTGCTCTCACTGAAGTCAATAGCAAAACATCTGTGATGTTCATCAAGGGCAGGACTGGAGTCCCTGGGTTTTGGTTAAAGTTTGAAAATCATCTGAAATTTGGAGGTTGTGGCAGATAGGTAAATCCAAATGTTTTGAGGTTCACCCTTCCCTAATTAGAGGTATATAAAGTCACTAGTGTTTAGAGAGACTTTGAGCAAGTGGATGACACCATCATCATCATCATCATCATCATTAATTTAAGTATTTGTTTCTGCTAGCACCCAGAATCTACCAGGCATTGTGGGAAACATAACAGAAGACACAGTCCCTATTCCAAACCAAGTCTCCTTTAAGTAAAATATTTATTTCCCAGCCGTTGTGTGGATGCCAAAGTATTTGTAGTTGAACTGGGCTGGCCCTAGTGCAGCATGGTGATGGGGCTGATGGATGGGATATTGTACTAACGAAAAGGACAACATGAAAGGAGGATTAAAAATAGTGTTTTATGTGTATTTATTTAATCAATTTACAAGGTGCCTTTTGCAAAGTATCTAAGCGCCGCTCAAACCACAGCACAAAATATTTAAAAAATCTGTCCAGAAAGTCAGCCAGCCAGCCCCAGGGCACACCCAGCCAGCCTCAACAAAATCTGGCACCAGGAGGAACCCATTAACCATCTAGCCGGCTAGCCACCAGCAGAGGGATCCATTCTGCACTGGCAAGCCAGCCCTGAGCAGAGGGATCCATTCCACACAGATACAACAGGATAGAAGGAAAGGGAGTAGCAGAGGCCAAAACCAGAGTGTGCACAATGTAGCCCAGTGGGAATAAATGGATCCTACATGGTACCCTAAAGACAACAGAGGTTGGTTTCTGACCTGCAGATTCTGTCCAGGTGGGAGTTCCACAAACGCAGAACCTCCTGTGAGACAGTTGAGTCTTCTTCCCAACCTGACTCTGATTGCACCTGGAGACCTGGAGTTGCCCTAGGCTGGCTGACTCTAATTGCTGGGGTGACAGGTAGGGTAAGAGGTGATTGCTTAGGCCCTAAGGGCTCTGAAGGGCTTTATGTGCTGGCACTAAGGTCTTGACTATCTTTTGCAGATTGGCAGCCGATGCAGATCAGGTTGGGTGAATGTCACAGACCCCCATCACTCCTATTTGAAGGAGCAAGTTAACAGCCGTGTTCTGCAAACGTTGCTGCCTCTGGACCAATTTCAAGGGAAGCCCAATTAGAAACGCATTACAGTCATTTCACTTAGATGTGACAAGGTCATGGATGACTGTGTTGAGGTGCATGTCAGAGCGGATTTTCTTCCTCTCGTCATAAGGTCAAAGCGAGTCTTGATTCTGGCCCTGTGTATGTTGACAGAATGTTTCAGTTGGATATGAATAGTCTTCATATCCCATTCTAAACTGCTGTGAAGTGTTGCTCAGCGCTGTGAAACCACTGCTGCATTCCACCCCAGAAGTGGCTGCATTTCAGTAGCGGTAAAATGATTCTGGTATATGTAATCTGAGAAATGCTTTGGGCCCCTTTGGGCTGAGAGGTGTGATAGAAATGTAAGAAGCCATTCATAATATAGAATAGTATACAATAGTAAGCAGAGGGAATTAACTTTTGAATGGCTGACTGTTTTTAGGCAGGCTTATGACGGAACCATTCTGTGCAGGGTTTAGCTGACTCGAAGGACAGGTAAACCCCTCAGAGTGAAAGTGCATGATCTTTATTATATACCTTCCTCAGCTTGCCAAAATTCCCACCTGGAGCAAAGAGCCAAAAATGTGGACACACACACAAAAAAATGCCATGCTGACAGCTTCAAACCTTGCAATGTTTATTTCCTTAGCATGGTCAGTTTCCTGATTCAGCATTTTTCTGTAAATAATTTACAATAATAAAGGTGAAAAAACACCAGGTCTGTGGAGGCAGAGATAAATCTGCTGTAAGCCAAGGGACATCTCTTGGGAGAGGTGGAATAGTGTATCCATAACATATTGTTGCATTATTGCAGAAAAAATTACTCACCAAATACTTAGCTAAATCTATTCAAAGGGATAATGTCAGCCTAAAAATCACACTTTGACCTGAACAGTTTTTACAGACTGTTGTTACAAGTGGCACCTAAGATGGAGAAAAGGGAAAGAGATTAATATTTCTCTTTGTTTTCTCCAGTGTTTACTTTCTCCATTGGACAGCACTTTGTGCATAGTCAGTTTCATTGTTTCCCCCTGCATAGACAGGCACTTTCCCCTCTTGTTTGTCTTTTGCACAGCAACAGAGAAAGATAAACATTTGAAAAAAAGGAAAATTTGGTTGTAAAACTACAACAATTGACAGCAGGACTCAGGACAGGGCCTCAAGCTCCTTTTAACTCGCTCTTTTGTAAACTGACTAGATTTGAAGTCAACAATGTGCCTTTTAATTGCATATGAATAGTCATAGCATAAGAAGGCTTCAGGCAATGCTCAAACTGGAAAAAAGGCATCACATAGTTGCCCCTATGCTATAGTAAATATCTAGGGCTTTGTAGGCTGGTTTCTCAGCAGAAGAGAAATCAGTGATGCAAAGTCAGAGTATATTCTAAGAGCAACTTATTTATTTACATATATACACCAGTCCTGGAGTAGAGGTGGTCACAAACATCATGCAGGGATCCCTTCTTTCAGGAATTGCAGCCCAACAACAGTGCCCAGGGAGCTACTCTACCGCCAGAACTGATTCTAATCAGAGACCAAGGCAGAGAGCAAATTCACCTGCCACTCACACCTCTCCCCCTGCTTCTGAACTTTGTGTAGTAACACCACACAGCATGTCTTTCCAAGACTGAACATTTGCTTGCATGCTAAGAAAAAGAACTTGGAAGACTTTATGTAACAGTGCCACCTGGTGATGTGTCCCATACCTGTATGGCTTTTGTAAGTATGGCTTTGAAGTAAGGCTGTTAGCACAGTGCCACATGACACTCTCATAAGAAAGCTAGGGAAATGTCATCTAGATGAAATTACTATAAAATGGGGCAAAACTGGTTGAAAGACCTCATTCAAAGAGTGATCAATGGTTTGCTGTCAAACTGGGAGGGCAAATCTAGTGGGGTCTGTCAGGGATCAGTCCTGGGTCTGGTACTATTCAATATTTTAATTGATGACTTGGATAATGGAGTGGGGAGTATGCTTATAAAAGTTGTGGGTGACACCAAGCTGGGAGGGACCGAAAACACTTTGGAGGTCAGGATTAAAATTCAAAATGACTTTGGCAAATTAGAGAACTGGTCTGAAATCAACAAGATGGAATTCAATAAAGAAAAATGCAAAGTACTACACTGAGGAAGGAAAAATCAAATGCAGTGACAAAGCGAGGAATGGTGGTAGTACTGCTGAAATGGATCTAGGAGTTATAGTGGATCACAAACTGAATATGAGTCACCAATGTGGTGCAGTTGTGAAAAAGGCTGATGTCATTCTGGGGTGTGTTGACCGGAGTGTTGTATGTAAGACGTGGGAGGTAATTGTCCCATTCTACATGGCACTGGTGAGGTCTTTGCTGGAGTATTGTGTCTAATTCTGGGCGCCACACTTTGGGAAAGATGTGGACAAACTGGAGAGTCCAGAGGGCAGAAACAAAAATGATAAAAGTCTTAGAAAACCTGACCTATGAGGAAAGGTTAAAAAAAAAACTGGGAATGTTTCATCTTGAGAAAAGACTGAGGGGGACCTGATAACAGTCTTCAAATATGTGAAGGGCTGTTATAAAGAGGACAGTGATCAATTGCTCTCCATGTCCACTGAAGATAGGACAAGAAATAATGGGCTTAATCTGCAACAAGGGAGATTTAGGTTAGATATTAGGAAAACTTTCTAACTCTGAGGATAGTTAAGCACTGGGGCAGGTTACGAAGGGAGGTTGTGGAATCCCCATCACTTGAGGTTTTTAAGAACAGGTTGCACACACACCTGTCAGGGATGGTCCAGGTATACTTGGTCCTGCCTCAGCATAGGGGGCTGGATGAGATGACCTCTCAAGGTCCTTTCCAGCCAGACTTTTATGTTCTATGCCCTAAAAGTGAGGGCATTTCCCCAAGAATGTAATAGTCTGCAGTCCCCAAAAGGTGAAAGCATGTGCCCCCCCCAAGTAAAAATAGCTGCTAGGGGGCAACGAGGGATCAGCAGGGTGTAGGGAAGCCCTTATTATGCTCCCTACACCAGCAACCTGGAAGTGGGGTGATGTAGGAGTTGCTTCGCTGGCTCTGTGCCCCCAGGGAATCGTCCTACCCTGGGGTGATCTCCTGAGAGCTACTAGGACATTCCATTCAGAAGCCAGCAGTGGTGTAGCACAGAGAGACCTGCTATGCCCCCACCCCTGGATCCTGGCCAATGTTTATACAGATGAATGGCACTAAAGAAAGGTCACATTTTTTGTAATTTATGTAGCACCACAGATGTACATGGCACTTGACAGGCCCATAGTTAGCTAGGGTCCCTGCCTTGAACAGATGTATCCCCCGGAAGCGTAGCTAATGTGTGGACTGGTTTCAGAGGCGCTAAGTGCACTGCTGCTCGTACAGTGATTGGAGATACTCCGATGGAAGGTGCTAGAGCAGGGCAAAACAGTGAGAACTCTTATGTATTGTTACCGTGAAATGTGGATGAGCCAGTTTGGATCCAGTAAATCTTAACCCTGACTTTGGCCTGGAATTCAAACCACTTTTTTTTGTTGTTGAGGTTTTAAAAAGTTCCTCTGAGTTTATTTTTAAAAATATATATTTAATTTGCTCCCATCTCTGACCAGGTCTAGCTGTGTTGGTAAGAGGTGTGATCCCTAACTGACCGAGCTGGGCCAGCACACCCTCCTCATGTAGGCAGAGTTATACCTGCAAAGCTGTGCTTTTGCCAGCATAGCTTATTTCACCTGGGCGGGGAGAGAGGGGGAGGAAGGGGGCTGGAATAAACTATGCTGGAAAAAGCACAGTTTTGCCAGAATAAGTTGCATCCAGACTAGGAGCATTTAGTTGGTATAGGATATGGGTATAACCACACTGGCAAAGCACTCCTGGTGTCGACATGGCCTCTGTGTAACCCACTCCCAGCATCTGTGGCTCAGCCCTGGTCTACACTGTGGGGGGGATCGATCTAAGTTATGCAACTTCAGCTACGTGAATAAGATAGCTGAAGCTGACGTACTTAGATCGACTTACCGTGGTCTCTTCATCATGGTGAGTCGATTGCTGACGCTCCCCCGTTGACTCTGCTTGCGCCTCTCCTGGTGCTGGAGTACAGGAGTGGATGGGAGAGGGCTCAGGGATCAATTTATTGCATCTAGACTATATGTGATAAATCGATTCCCGCTGGATAGGGATACCCCGGTGGGTAGTGTAGACATACCCTCAGACACTAAAAGGGACACTTAGCACACACTGATCACATAGCTGCATCCCCCTCTGCTTTCTGGATGTCCAGAATTGCAGAGCCAGATGTTTTGGAGACAATTTGGATACTTCTCCAAGCCAGTGGAGAAGTGGAGGCTTCTCTCAAGCAGCCCCCTGAGCATTTGAACTCTCCCACTGCTGGCTAATTTGTGTCAGTCTGACTGTGTTAAACTCATTTGCACATTTTTTGTTGCTCTTGCACGTCCCTGTGTGACTATTGCTCCTGAGGGATCACATGCTGGGCTCCCGTCCCCCACAGAACATGCTGCTCCTTTCTGGGTGCTGCCAATAATGGACATGCAAAATGGTAATTGGCAAGGTGCCCCAGGATGGGTAAAAGCAGAAATAACCCAGTTCCAGTGCAAATTCCTCACTCTCTGCTGATTCGAAAGCTCAAAATATACCCATTGTGCACTTCGGAGTGTGCCAATGCACTTTTCCATTGGAGTGTTCCTCTCTCTAGTGACAGGAGGCCGGATCTCCTCTCATTGACACCAGAGTAATTCCAATAAAGGCCCGTGGAAATGAGAATCAGAATCGGGTAAGATGTCCATGGGATGACATGGGCCTCTGGAGAAAGGGAGCGAGAATGACATTTTTAGCTAAAATCTAAGAACCAGCGCTTCCCCTGACCAACTGTTATCTCTAAGGTGACAGAGCGAAGTTCAGTTCAGCTTCAGTGCCTGAAACAAAGTTGGTCCATCACATTCCTTCATCCCAAGAGTGTGCACCTTGGCACACTCCCCTCGCACTCACTTGCATTCCCAGCACTGAGCCAGTTTCATTCTTTAGGACCTGGGGCATGTTCAGTGTCTCCTGTGTGGAATCCCTAGGCCTTGTGCACACTAACCCTCTCTCTGAAAAAATTCCAGCTCTCGCTATCACTGGTTCAGGTCCATCGGCGTTAGCAGTGTTGGGAACACTAGTGTAGACCAGGCTCCTGTGGCACCAGCTTATGCCACCATGTCATGCAGACTAGCCCCGAGCAAGGATTGACGGTACTGTTGTTACATCCCCAGCAATCATCTGGGCTCTTGTGTATACTTGAACTTCCACAGCCTTAAACTGTATTGTCTTGCTGCACAGGGCTTCTGGATCTTCTGAACTCTTCAGTACCAACTCTCTGGGATGGAATGTTCCATCTGCTATCTTTCTCCCTCCCACCCTCGGGCTAATGCCTGGATTTCTCTGCCTGTTCCGCAATTTTTGTAGGCTTGATGCAGCAGGTTTTGCATTATCTCTGGCGAGCCTGTGCTCCCAGCCAGGGTGACTCATAGGCATACCTTTGGGTTTCTTCATCACCTCTTCAGCCACATGTGCTTCCCACTCTGCTCAGGGCGAATGTCATCATCTACCAGAAGCTTTGGAAAGATCCCTCTCCAGCGCACTCCTAAGGTGGTGATTCCATCCATGCCAGACCAAGGATTTCTCATTGATTCTTAAGGCTGGATTGCACTACATTGAACCGTTGGATATGGGTGAGATGTGACAAGCCAGGATTCCAGCCTCCAGGATGCTTGAGAATTAGCTACCAACACATGAACTACATCCATTTTCTTTACTGAAAGCATCATGAGGACCTTGGAGACGTGGATTCATTTTCACTACACTCCTGCAAGGAAGCTGAGTGCTACCGATGGGGAAACTGAAGCTCACATGGAGGTTAGGTGACCTGCCAAGGCCTCATGAATAATGGAAGTACAGTCATTACAGATGCCTTATGATCCTCCGTCCTAAACCATTCGCCCACATATCTAGAGATGGGCCTGAGACTCTGCAGTCAGCGCTGGATTCAGATCTCGAACTCCCTAAAGTTCACATTCGGGGTTTTGGTTTGGCTGGCACCTCGAGGGGTAGGGAGAAAAGGAAGGAAAGTTGCAGCTGATCCAGAGGATGCTGGGACTTCTCTGATTTAACGCCCCAGTGAGACTGCAGGAAGATGGAGTCTAACTAATTGCTCTCGGCGTGGAATGTGCCTGCCTTGCAAGCAGACCTTTCCGACTGCCTCTTAGCCGTATTGTTGTGGCTGTGAATAGCTCAGCCAGAGAAGCCCGTGTTTCCCTCAGGCCTTGATTTAAATCTAATGGGGCCCTTGTGCAGGCTGCCTTTATTATATGTACACAGAGACCCTTGTTAGCGTCTATGCTGCTTCATGCTGGGAACGGCCGACCTCCACCCTGGTCTGTCCACTGAAATTAGAGGACGCAGAAGCTATTTATTAGGGGACCTTTTGTCTTGTTGCAGGGCTGAGTGGCGCAGGCTACAAAGAGCCAAAGGTTTTGTTTTTGTTTTAGCAGGGGCAGGGATAGGAGGGGGAAATCCTCAAGAAGTCAGTTTAAATACAAGCTCAAGTCCACAGGGACACGCCTGGAATTCCGGAATGGCTGTAAGCTTCGTTTACCCAAGGGGTGGGGGGTTCGGCAGAGCACAGAAAGAATTCTCCCCCGAGTGGAGGAGGAGAGGAAATGGGTGTTTTCACCCCACGAAACAGGACCTGGCGATCCTTGATCATTAAAGATGGGGGGGAGGGATCGCTCAGTGGGTTAAGCATTGGCCTGCTAAACCCAGGGTTGTGAGTTCAGTCCCTGAGGGGACCATTTAGGTATCGGGGGCAAAGACCGGTCTGGGGATTGGTCCTGCTTTGAGCAGGGGGTTGGACTAGATGACCTCCTGAGGTCCCTTCTAACCCTGATATTCTATGAAAGATCCCAGGAAGCTCATCATAGAATCATAAGGTTAGAAGGGACCGCCAGGGTCATCTCGTCTAACTCCCATCACAAGAGTCGAGGAGTTAACCTTGGCATCCTGCCCACATTCCAATGTATGGACCAAATTAAGCCCTACCACAGAAAATGCCACTGAGGAAGGAGAACTCTGAGGCTCCCCTGTGCTGAGCCCCCTTGGTAGGAGGAGTATGGTGTGGGCTGTGTAGTCTGAGACCACCACACCATTACCCAACACCCACAGACTTCAGGGTTCCCTGGGGCAGGGAACCAATGGTTCCTGGCTCTGCTGTCTGTCCCCTCTCCTGTCTCTTTGGCAGAGCCGCCCCTTGTGAAATGCAGGTACCTCTGGGGTCAGAGAGCAACAGCAATCACACAACACACAAGATATTGCACAACAATGGGACAAGGGGAAATGTAGCCAAGTACTCTGGGGCAAGCTCCTTCTCTTACTGAAAGTGCCCTGGGATCATTACCACGATGCAGAGCAAATAGGACATCACTTTTTATGGTTTTGCTGGGAAATTTTGCACATGATGAGCTGTGATATTTTTAGTTCAACTGTCACTGAATGAAGTGCTCGGCTTTCCAGGGAACCTAGCTGCTTTGGTCCTGATGCTCAGATCACTAAGCAGCCTACCTGCTATGTCACCATCACAAGTTTCTACATGCGCCGTAACCCACCAGCACTTTGCTTGCCACGGCCTACAAATCACAGAGAGATTGATTTGATGTTGAAAATTCCAGGGGAGAGAGGAATTTGGTCTCCATTGTTTGTTCAATCCTTGACTTTTCTTGCTGAGATGGTATGTGCCAATTAATGCCAATCCTAATGATCTGACATCAGTAAATGAGCCCATCACAGGTGACATATGATGGGCTTATTTGACACAGGTGTCTACTCTAGGGGTCGGCAACCTTTCAGAAGTGGTGTGCCGAGTCTTCATTTATTCACTCGAATTTAAAGTTTCACGTGCCAGTAATACATTTTAACGTTTTTAGAAGGTCTCTTTTCTATAAGTCTATAATATATAACTAAACTATTGTTGTATGTAAAGTAAATAAGGTTTTTAAAATGTTTAAGAAGCTTCATTTCTTCATTGGTCCTGCTTTGAGCAGGGGGTTGGGCTAGATGATCTCCTGAGGTCCCTTCCAACCCTGATATTCTATGATTCTATGATTTAAAATTAAATTAAAATGCAGAGCCCCCCGAACCGGTGGCCAGGACCCAGGCAGTGTGAGTGCCACTGAAAATCAGCTCGCGTGCCGCCTTCGGCACACATGCCATAGGTTGCCTACCTCTGGTCTACTCTGTGTTATATGCAGCACTTACAAAAACAGAGCTGCAACCTTTTGTGATGTAGCCACCCGTCCACTGGGAACTGGAATCAGATCAAACGCTTGTTTCATATTGGCTTGAGGAACTTCACATATGATAATTATTTGTGTAAGGGGGAAACAATCCATCAGAAGTTACACATTGGCGTTCTTTTTTGTAACCCTCTGATATCATTTTACGTACGGTGAGGGCTTTTTCATTCAAACCCACATGTACATTCCACATATGGGTAAAACTTCCCCATTGCATCCGCACCCTTCATCTAATTTTCTTTTTGTAATCCCCCCGCTCCCGAGTTATTAGTGCAAGCAGCTATAGGCAAAAGAGCACCACCCTTTAAATGAGCACATTGAAAGCAAGGCCCTCCGAAAATTTACCTTGAAATATTGCTGTGCTCTTGCCATCCAGCAGAGGGCAAACAGGTTAGCTGACAAATCCTCTCTCTGCTATCCAATTCCACACTATTAATGAAATGTACATAATATAGATTCACAGTTAGTTAGGCCATAAAAGAAATACAGTCTGAGCCACTACATTTTACTGGACATCATCCTTTATCATGCCCATTATCGGCTTCTCAAACCTGTTCTTGAATCTCTGCTGTACTGGTGCCCTGACTGGTATCCAACTGATCTTACTCAAAAAGCTTTTAGCTTCTAGCTAGTCTAAAGTTCTCCTTCCTTAGCTTGAAATCTACCATGGGTGGATACAAAAACTTTACTCTGTTGGAATGAGCCGGGTTTTTTTAAGGGATACAGCTCTTTTTTCTAGCTCTGATGGGTCATAAGATATTGGATCTTAGACCTGGTCCCCTGGCAAAGATCCTAGTCCCATTCTTTGACATTCACTGGTAGCAAATATGGTAGTGTTAAATTCAGCCCAAGGTATGCAAATAAACTTCAAAAATTGTAATTGCTGGTATTCAAAGCTACAGTGCATGTACACAGCCACATTATCTTTCACCCACTGAGGTTACTGTTGACTGACAGAAACTCCAGCACTGCTGTAGGATATAACATTTTTCTCATTGCAAACTCTCTTTCTTCTCCTGGCTGCACCAGTTTCAGTAATGTACATTACACATCTGCATTTGACACCAGGAAATGAACCCCATCACAGGTGATATATTGTCGTATAGACAGCACTTACACAAAACAGCCTTTTTCAGAACCAGGCTGCGTGAATTCATTGGATTTAAGCTGTGAATAAAGAAAAGGGGACTTTAACTAAAGCGAGCGCACTTGTCTCATTTATGCTGCAACGTCTTTATTCTCTGAATAAAATATTCAGGGTGTGTTATTGGCATTTTGTGATTCTACTCTCAGAAGTCACTGCAAAAAATAACAGCTCCTTATTAGCCATTCTGCTCCCAGTGGAGTGTTCAGAATCAGATCTTGCTCACTAGCTGCCTAAGGAAATTAGGTGTCCAATTTCCACCAAATTTCAATAGGATTTAGGACCCTACATTCTTTAGACTCCTAAAACCCCAAGCCTTCGTGGCCAAGCTAAGTTTATACAACTTTTTACTCCTGTTAGTCCTGCAGAGCCAACACAGTTAAGGGAGAGGCAGCTTGAGTTCATTCTCCCTTGGACCTCAAAGGACTTGTTTGCTAAGTTCTGCTCATTTATGCCTGTGCAAACATATAGAAAGCAATGGGTTTGCACAGGTGTCACCGAAGCCTGTAGAACTTTTCTTTGTGGTAGTGGAGCGTGAGAAATAAAGAGACCAGATTGATTCAAAGTTTGCATGATGGGCTGTTAGAATGTCAGCACGTTTGATCTGGAATCACAGAGAGATCATAGGTTTCAGAGGGGTAGCCGTGTTAGTCTGTATCAGCAAAAACAACGAGGAGTCCTTGTGGCACGTTAGAGACTAACAAATTTATTCAGGCATAAGCTTTCGTGGGCTAGAACCCACTTCATCAGATGCATGGAATGAAAAATACAGTAAGCAGTATAAATATTACAGCACATGAAATGATGGGAGCTGCCTTACCAAGTTGGGGGTCAGTGCTAATGAGGCCAATTCAATTAAGGTGGAAGTGGCCTTTCTCAACAGTTGACAAGAAAGTGTGAGTATCAGCAGAGGGAGAATTACTTTTTGTGATGACTCATCCACTCCCAGTCTTTATTCAGGCCTAATATGATGGTGTCTAGTTTGCAAATTAATTCCAGTTCTGCAGTTACTCATTGGAGTCTGTTTTTGAAGATTTTTTGTTGAAGAATTGTGACTTTTAGGTCTGTAAGTGAGTGACCAGGGAGGTTGAAGTGTTCTGTGACTGATTTTGAATGTTATAATTTTTGACGTTTGATTTGTGACCATTTATTCTTTTGCGTACAGACTATCCCGTTTGGCCAATGTACATGGCAGAGGGGCATTGCTGGCACATGATGGCATATATCACATTGATAGATGTGCAGGTGAACGAGCCTCTGATGGTGTGGCTGATATGGTTAGGTCCCATGATGGTGTCCCTTGAATAGATATGTGGATAGGGTTGGCACCTGGATTAGTGTTTCTGTTGTGTGGTGTGTAGTTGCTGGTGAGTATTTGCTTCAGGTTGGGAGGCTGTCTGTAAGTGAGGACTGGCCTTTCTCCCAAGGTCTGTGAGAGTGAGGGATCGTCCTTTGGGATAGGTTGTAGACCTGTGATGATGTGCTGGAGAGGTTTTAGATGGGGGCTGTAGGTGACGGTTAGTGGCAGAATCATAGAACTGGAAGGGCATTTAGTCCAGTCCCCTGCACTCAAGGCAGGACTAAGTATTATCTAGACCATCCCTGACAGGTGTTTGTCCAACCTGCTCTTAAAAATCCCCAATGATGGAGATTCCACAACCTCCCTAGGCAATTTATTCCAGTGCTTACCCACCCTGACAATTAGGAAGTTTTTACGAATGTCCAACCGAAACCTCCCTTGCTGCAATTTAAGCCCCTTGCTTCTTGTCCTATCCTCAGAGAGATGATAAACAGGGAAACAACCCCACAATTACAGTTTTACAGTCACTTTTCAGAGTGGCCCTGCACTGCATATTCACATGTAGTTTATTTTGCTGTTTGCTGCTGGATTTCTAAGGTTTATGTTTGTCCTCAGAGTAACATGAAAGAATTTGGTCTACTACATACGTGGCCCTGAAGTCCTGGCCAAATTTCATTTGGGGTAATTCCATTTTACCTAACTACATTCCCACCACGGTTTCAACTGGATACATTGTTTTTCTTCACTTTGTATCCTCAGCTATGATGTAGCATTTCTGTGCACGGTTAACCAGCACGCCAGGTTCCAAAGCAAAAGTGGCTGCATTTTAGTACTGAAGTGATTTCTGGGTATAGCCTGTAAAGTCTCTAAAAATGTGAAATCACATTATCATTCCCAGTAGGACACTAGAACCTTAAGTAAAATAGCAAAAGAGTTGCTAGACACTATATGTCCCATGGTACTTTGCTTGTGAAATATTTCATGCTTTGTTTATTACTTGTGCTAGAGGAGTTATAGCCTCCATTGTATATTAACTGGATTATTTTATATAGATATATATTGTTGTGACAGGAGTTGCTAGATAGTGCTGTTGCGTGTGGTTATGCAGGTTCTTTTTCTTGGTGTGCAAACTGCACTCGTCGTTTTCTGATGCATTTGGAGGGGCAGGTGGGGGGGACTGTTGCCAATAGCAGCAGAGTTTGATCTCTGCCTTATTCTCTCTAGCTAGAATCAGCTCTTGGTGCAGAATTGCTCCCTGGAAAATGGGCATTGGTGTTTGTACTGAGACTTCTGAAAGAGGGGTTTGCCTGCATGCTGTTTCTGACCACCTGTGTTCAAGGACTGGGGCATAAAATGTAAATATACAGGTTACACCAAGAAAACACTCAAATTTCACATATCTGATCTCTCCTCCAATTGGATGCAAACTTGTCATGCCCCCAAATCAGCTCAGCATTGGGGTGACAATATATAATAGTGAATGAGATCATATGTATCATCTCCAGCCATGACAGGTAGGGTACTTTAAAGCATATGATTAAATATCCTGTGTTGAGACCTTGTGGCTATCTGGATAGTCCTTAGCTAACGCACTGTTATAAGTACAATGATTATAATACTCAGAAGAGAGAATTCAACTAGTGCAAGTAACAGAAATAGAAAAATAAAAGGAGAGTTTTCAACATTCACATTTGCATCTAAATATTTTTCTTATCAATACTGCTGATGAACAGAGGGGATTGTGCCTGGGTAGACAAAACCTGGTGCAGTGTGGCACTCTCCGATTCCTCCATATGAGAACTCCATCAAGAATCTGCACTCATTCCGGTGAGCTCAACCATTCGGGCAGGAACGGGGAGGAGTGTGACTAGTGCTCATCTGAGTCCATAAAGGAGAGAAACCCATGGGCCCGATTCTGGAGGGCACCTGTGACCTGGGAAGAGGCAGGAGCAGAACGTGCTGGGGCTGTGGGTAAGTGGCAGACTGGCGGAGAAAGAAAGGTAGGGTAGCGGGAAGCTGTTGTTTACAGGGTCCCCGGGCTGGGACCTAGAGTAGTGAGTGGGCCTGGGTCCCCCCACTCACTGCTGAAGAAGTGGCCAGGCTAGGGACTGCTAAACCACTGTGAGGAACGGCTAGACTGTTGCAGAAGGAGTCCCCTGGGTGGGGGGAACCTGGATTGTGACATGGCCGGAGGGCTGTGCCACGAAGCAGAGGCAGTGAGACTGGAACGGCAGGGGGTCTGCAGGCGGAGACAAGGACAGCAGAGCCACACCCACCGGAGGACACACCTGCTGGCCAGAGCTCATTCTCAAAATGGCCAGCTCAGTGGTTTGAGCATTGGCCTGCTAAACCCAGGGTTGTGAGTTCAATCCTTGAGGGGGCTACTTAGGGATGTGGGGCAAAAATTGGTCCTGCTAGTGAAGGCAGGGGGTTGGACTCAATGACCTTTCAAGGTCCCTTCCAGTTCTAGGAGATTGGTATATCTCCTATTATTATTATTATACCTGAAGTAGTAACAATAGTCTAAAAATCTGTGCTGGCTTTTTAAGAATTTGTACCCTGAGTTATAGGTTAAATAATTAAAGAACCCAGGGGGTCAAGGTGTCCATTCCTTCTTCCTCTACCCTGCCCAGTGCAAGACTGATCCCTACATTTTTTCTAGTGCTTTGTCCGGTCTAGTTTTACTTGTTCCAAGAGATGAGGCTTCTACCCCTGCCCCAGGGCGATTATTCCACAGCCTCCTAGATCCCACCAGTAGGAAGCTTTTCTTGATAAATATTCATCCTATAGTTTCCTTTTCTAAACTTCATCCCATTCCGTTGACTCACACTCTGCTGGATCGCACAAACAGTTCCATTCCCTACTGTGACCTTCTGCTGCTTTCAGACATACAGTGGCTTTTTAAACTTTTTAGGTGTTGCATTGTTACTCAAGGCAGTATCATAGCTTGGATTTCTATTGCCTAGGAAAGAGGGCGATGCTTATGCTTTCAACTATCTGAAGGGGGATTCCAAAGAGGATGGATCTAGGCTATTCTCAGTGGTACCAGATGACAGAACAAGGAGTAATGGTCTCAAGTTGCAGTGGGGGAGGCTTAGGCTGGATATTAGGAAAAACTTTTTCACTAGGAGCGTGGTGAAGCACTGGAATGGGTTCCCTAGGGAGGTGGTGGAATCTCCTTCCTTAGAGGTTTTTAAGGTCAGGCTTGACAAAAACCCTGGCTGGGATGATTTAGTTGGGGATTGGTCCTGCTTTCAGCAAGGGGTTGGACTAGATACCTCCTGAGGTCCCTTCCAACCCTGATATTTTATGATTCTATGATTGTTACCAAATTCGTATGCCTCTGCTTGTGTTTTGAAATGCATTCATCCTGCTGACCTGATCCAGGACTCCCAGACACCAACGGAAAGCTAATGAGCATAAAAGTGAAGAGTGGCTTTAATTTCCCAAATTTGTCAGATGGTGACCAAGTGATCTTGCCAAGTTCTGACTGTTAGTGCACAGGGGAATTGGGGAGCCTTACATGGAGCCAATCACTGTAGTATCTAGACACCAAAACCTGTGAGTTTATGAAGTCATGCACTTCCTCTTATGAGAAAAGATAAACACCTAGTCCATGGTAGATGGTTTTTAGCAGTTTTTCCACATTAAAAAAATCCTCTAACCTTGTTGAAAGATGCTGGATTGACCGGCCTGGAGATTGAAGGCCTCTCTGTAGTTGCAGCCTGGGCAATGGCAGTGAAAACTCAGAGTGACCAGTCTCAAGGTGAAAGGATGCTATTGTTTAGTCCTCATAGCCCATTTAGTATTTTCAGTCTTTGACCTTTCTGCTTAGACTGTCAACAAAGGTCTAGCACGGGTTTTGTGATGTGTTCAGTTGGCCACAGGGAACTGGACTAAGAACCCACCGACTCATTTCACATAGGCTATTTGACAACCAGCGGATGATTTTGGTCTTTACTGATACACTGTGGATTGGAATCAGCAACCAAGATGGAAAAAGGTCTGCATCTCATTACCAGTCCCTTTAGCCATCCAGTCCTTCAGCTGTCAGCTCACATATTTCAATTCAAGAATCACTTCAATTAGAGATTTTTTTAAAGCAAGAATATCCTTGTAAAGACACTCTGGGACCTTGGACCAGAGCCACGAGTTTTCTTTCCACTCCCTTGTACAGCTCCTTTCAGTGCCCTCCTATTCCCTCCTTCAATAGAAAGAAATCCAGGAGTCTCTGGAAGTCATTTATACTCACTTTGAGAAGCCTCCCTGGGTAACGTATGCCACATGTTTATTACCCTTAGAAGCAACGTCACTCTGCCTGAGTATTTAGAACCCTGCTCATTTGACCTCCTGCTCCCAGTGCACTGTTTTGTTGTGACGTGTTCTTTACATTTCTGGTACCAATTAAAATATTTTTGAAAAGTTTTTAGAAATAGATGCTAGACTTTTGCTACTAATAGGAGTTCAAATGCACAACCATTTCAATTTACTGCACAACCCCCTGATTGAAAGCTACCTCCAACTAGGGTGACCAGATGTCCTGATTTTATAGGGACAGTTCCGATTTTTGGGTCTTTTTCTTATATAGGATCTGTAAACCTCCTTCCCCCTCGTCCCGATTATTCACACTTGCTCTCTGGTCACCTTACCTCCAATCTTCCCTGGAGAGTCTCCATTGCTAAATAAGCAGAGGCTGGAGGCATCCAACATCGAGGCCCCATTCTCCACTGCCTGGCATCCTGTGTAGATATTTACACCTGTGCAAAGTGGCTGCAAATTGCTGACATCAAGGTACAAGATAGTTGGGAAATCAGGCCTCTTGTGTTCACTCATCCCAAGTGATAACACTTTCTTTTTACCCTGATAATATCTAATTGATGCTAAAGAAATCTAAATAATGATCTATCCTGGACAACTCTATTCATTTTTTTAACTACTGTCTGAGTCACCTAGACTACATGTTTATGGGTGCCCTAAAAATACCAAAGATAGACAGTGTAAAAACAAGCAAGTGCCCTGCACAAGAAACCAGCCTAGAATGGATCCCTCTTCCTCCTCAGAAATAAACTTTAAGTAGACCATGAATAGAAACATTTTTGCTGGGAAAACAGTTTAATGAAAAGTGACTCCATGGATCTTAGTGAAGAGAGATCTAGCTATGAAATATTAGGTGGGAGGCAATCGTGTATTTGTACATGAGTCACACAAAACTCTCCAGCCGTGTTAAGGATTTCACTTTTATATAGCTTCCTTGCTGCACAGAACTCTTTATGCAGAGAGTGAACCAAAACCCAGAGAGGAAAGGAAGGTTCTTTGAGAGAATTTAAACAAATGAAATGGCGAAGGGGAAAGAAAGAGTGAGAGAGAAAGAAAAGGAAAGAAAGTGGCATAGACAGATAAGCAGGATAAGTGAAAAAGTGACCATTAAGCATTAAGAGTCAAGGACAGAAAATATAGAGGAGGCCAAAACTGAAAAAGCATATGACATTATTCTCCCAGACTAGATGATAAACTCATAACATTTCTGTTTGTAAGTGTAACCTGCGTTCGTATCAATGTAGATCTTGTAGACCATGTAATGTAGTTTATGAGTCTGCTATTGCTGGTGCTTTTAAGCTGAGGCCTTTAGTTCACATTGTAAGTGCTTCTGCTTTTAGCTCAAGAGGTCTCAGGTTCAGTCCCTGCCAATGACCGATAAAAGGCTTTGACAAGTAGTAGCATTTGAGCAGTAGTTTCTTTGGATCTATTTAAATCCTTTTGGGTCTCCCACTTACGTTGATTGCTGGGGCATTTTCTTATTCCTATACACTTGTAACATTGGCTATCAGTGGTATCAGACCTCAGTTGTCCCTCAGTGGAAGCTGTCCTAAGTTTAAAAAAGCTGATGGGGTGGGCCTTGCTGAGCACCCTACTTATCCCTGAGCTCCTTATTCTTCTTACTCACAAGTAACAGATCTCGTGGGTTAGGATGATGAATTGCAATTTGTCCTGTTTCTGCAGCCCTTAAAGAGAACCATGCTATAGGTACGGCTATTGGTGGCCCTGGCTGTCTGGGTTTATTCTCTGTTGTTGAGGAAGTAAGTGGATCTGAAGGCAGGATGGACTAGACCCTAATGAGATTTTAGCATCAGGAGAGCAATTTCCAATTGGATTCCAAGATGACTAGGAGACAGAAGTTTCAGGTGGTGTGATTTTGGTTCCTGGAGCTGATCAAGAGCTCAATCTGTTATATACCATTTGCAGCCTAACGAGACTCTTGATAATGAGTTTGCCTCTCACTTTGGGCCAATTACCAAAAGCGGCTTCAATTTCTGAACCACTGTGCCTAGGACTGCAGCATACCAAAAGTCTGGCACAGAGCAAAGCTGTTTCCAAACCAGGGAAACCACTGACAGACCCAAAGAGCTACTGTGAAAGATTTCCCTGCTCTGTGTTACCTACAAGCTAATGGAGAGACTAATCCTGATACAGACTAATCCTGATGCAGCTAATTCTCAAAACGGCCAGCAGGAGGTGGCAGTATGGTGAGGGACCCCCTGACAGCACCTTCATCTCTCAGTGAGGGTAGCAGGACATGATGGTAGTTGATCCTCTGCTGCCTCCAACTGATGATGATGCACCCAAGATCAGGTTCTTTGTCTCACTGAAGACACAGAAAATGCACTGGAGTCCAGAAAGAGAGTGAGTGAAGTCCTTATTGGTCTGACGGCGGCATACAACACTGTGGGGCACGTCAGGCTGATTGCCAAACTGCTGCAAGTTATTCCTTGTAGGCCAATGGTGCGGCTCAGCCGAGAAATTACTAGTAACTGAAGCTTCATCTTGCAAGTTGGGGAGCAAATCAGTCACCTCAAACATCTCTGTAATAGCCTTCCTCCAGATGAAGCTTCAGTTACTAGTAATTTCTCGGCTGAGCCGCACCACATACACGGCATCCACATACTTCCAGAAACGGAGGCTGAGAAGAAGGTGTATGCTGATGACATCTATATTACTGACACTGGAAATGATCGCCGTAGGACTGAAGGGAATCTCAGTCAAAGCATGGACATTTTGACCATTTTCTTCCAGCAATGGAGACTAATTCTTAGTGAAACCAAGACAGTGGCAACTC
Source organism: Mauremys mutica (assembly GCF_020497125.1). Classification (NCBI taxonomy): domain Eukaryota; kingdom Metazoa; phylum Chordata; order Testudines; family Geoemydidae; genus Mauremys; species Mauremys mutica. Next base: position 4,444,613 of record NC_059081.1, on the reverse strand, counting down.
TTTTCCATCTAAACAATTGTCTTGCCAGGCTGATCCATGTACAAGGACGGTTACTGCCATTGGACAACCAGTGATCATGTATTTGGGAGTAAAACTTGGACTGTAGCCTGACATACTGGTCTCACATGGAACACCTGAAAGTGAAGATCTTTTCCTGCACCACCTGGATATGAAAACTATCGGGAACCTCTTCAGGAGCAGAGCCTTGGTCCTTCAGAGATCTGTATTGTCCCTGGGAGGGTTGTGGCTGGCACCCCGTTCACTTGCACCTGCTTGGGCAGAGCCAGAGCGCAGCTGCCGCACACTGGGCTGCGGGAGGGATGAAAGACACCTGGGGACTGAAGATGCTGGGCCTCGAGGCGTGTAAGGTGTAAATCCGGCCCTGCTCATGTGGCAGAGGAGTGCCCGACTCAAACATCTGGAGGGCAGTTAACAACGCCTTGATTTCCGTCATACAGAAACTATGCTCCTGTTATAGAACCTGGATATGGAGCTCAGCAGGGAGTAGCCAGGTCCCAGCGCTCTGTTTTGATTTCAGAATGTTATGGAAAGGAAAGGTGTATTTTCACTCAAGGAAATAAACGTATCCCTTTCCTCAAATTCATAGCAAGTGGCTTCTCTTCGCCCCCGCACACCGCCCCAGCAACCGTGTGAGGCAATGCACTGATCATGAATGTTCAATTGCAGCTTTATTTGAACCAGCCCCTTTGTGTCTTCAGGGTGGGGAAGCTCTGTAATTGGATTTCAAGCCCATTTCTTTCCTTTTGTGAGAAAGCCTGGTCTAGTCAACTGAGCACGGAACTGGGAGCCTTCAATCATCTAATCCCAGCTCTGGCACTGATACACTTTGTGACCTTGGGCAAGTCACTTCCAAGTAAGTCCGGAGGCAGAGAGGAGGGCAGGGGTAGAAAGCTTCCCAAAAGCAATGCGGTGAATGGATCCAAAAGAACGTTAGTACTTCTTTCAGTGTCTCCAGGAATTCATGTTTGAGAAGCTTTCCTTTGGTTTCTACACATCACCGTGTGCTGTGGAAGTGCCTTTCCCTCTTGATGTTATTTGAGTGCAGCATTAGTTATAAATCCCTTTTCTCTCATTATTCTTTCTTTCTTTCTTTCTTTCTTTCTTTCTCTTTTGACAGCCTTGGGGTTAGGAGGTACTGAGCACTGTGTAGGATTGGGCCCCAAGTATATTCCACAACCTTTTTTCTTGTCACCTTCATCCTTCCCATCCCTGATACCCTTTGCATGTCATCCTTGATGTGCTTGTAAGCTCCATGTTGTCTGCAACATATCTTGTGCGCCTAGAATATGGATGTATAGAAATAACCCATAATAAGAATTCCTCAAGTTCAGGAAAGATAAGAGGAATAAATACATTTCCTTTCCCACAGCTGCGCAGTGCCCTACTTATTCATTTCAACCAGGAGAACCTCAGTGCTTGGCCTCCACTTTTTGTCTGCTAGTTCGTTTTTCTTAATTCATCATTGACAAACCACAGAGCCATAAAAGAATCAACTGACAACGTCTGTGGGAAAAAACGGCCTTGAAAAGGGTCCTAGAAATACTGTAGCATTCGCAAACAATTCCAGTGGCTAATGCCTCAGTGAGATGCAGTTTCAGTTATAAGTTTTCTTTCTAGGAACAAGCCTGCATCTGTTTGGCAATGCCATATTTTGTAGCGTAAAATAAACCCTTGAGAACAAACAGCCCAGCTTATACGGGGGGTAAACGCCTGGGAACAGAGCTCACTTGTTAATCCTAAAACTGTCAGCAAAGGCCCACTGGAGAAATTATAGCCAGCCACTGGCACTAATTCTGTCCCTCCCCGCTTCCTCTACCAAATCCGAACAGCTGTAAAATCTTCATTGTTCTTCTAGAGCCCAAGAGATTTAAAAAGAGGTCTCCTATTTTAACTTTGCCTGACTGGATCAATGAACAGCAACATCAGCAGTACAAGAAACATCAGAATCTATTGTATTTGCACCATTATTCTTTGGCTGGAGCCAATGAAAACAACATGAATAAAAGAAGGACAGTGGCCCAAGCACCTACTAAAAGAGGCATATGAACAGGAAATTCTGGTTCATTCCCACATCAGATCTGTATACTGTTTTTTTCCCTTTGGTATCATTATGTTTAATATCATCCTGCAGCACAGGCAGCTGTACCTACACTTTAGTTCCCCCCGCTCCTCCCAACAGATTTAAGAAGCACTCTGTGGAAAAATGATTTGTGCACTCTCTACCTAAACAATCGCTCTCCACAGGAATTTGTCACTGCCAGGGGTTATTAATGGCTTGCTCGTAAATACCCACGGCAAAATGAACTGTTGCAAAAATTAAGCGTGTGTTGAAAAATTGGTTTTAAATTGTCCCCTGGGTAATGACCTTTTGCCCACCAAAAAATGCAGGATTTGTTCACTGTATAATTAAGTTCAGGCCATCTCTCTTACAGACACACAGAGACAGATGCTATCTAGTTACAAGTTAAAGGGCCAGGCTGCCTCTAAAATACCTACCATATATCACAGCAGCATAACATTTGTAACTAAATGGATACCACCTTTGAAAACTTTGAAGCCTCAAAATACAGCTTCATTAGACAAGTGAAAATATTTCATTTGACCCAAATGTCACGAATTAGTGAAACCAACTGTAGTTCATAAAAAAAATACAAAAAGACTTCCACCATTCCTGGGGAATTGTGTGTGTGCAGTTACATTGATTTGCTACATTTTCTGTTGAACATCTGCTTAAATATGGACTTTAAATGGGGGTTTTGAGTGGGCTGCAGCTGTGTTTTCACCCCCCTCTATGATTTATGAGAGTCACAAGGCAAAATCTGTGATTTTTTTTTGTTTTTTGTTTTTGTTTTTTCTTCTTAAAGAGACATTCTTAAGTATCTTAGGCCCAGAATTTAAGTTTTGTAATTAAAAAAGGTTTCTGTAAAGTGAAACTTAATAGAAATAATTTCATTATTTGTTTTTAATATCAGTGAAAACTTTTTTGTTGTTATTGTTGGCTTGGATTTTAGGAGAACCCCCAGCACTTTCTGCAAACCAGATGTTGCAATGCAGTGCTAGTGCAAGAGAACTAGAAAATGAAATTGAATCTCCAAGGTGAAACTGAAAAGTCTGGATGAATTATATGTGTTGAGTGAAGTGGAAAAAGTAAATGAACTGCATAAATTTGGAAAAGCAAATTAGACCTTGAAAATTCTTTAATTTTTAATTATCCAAGGTGTTATTAGTAACAAGTGAATTTGATTTATAGCACTATATAAATGCAACAAATGAAGTTAAAATCACCAGAAGAATCATGAAAAAAAAAAGTTAAGGTTCCAACAGGAATGCTCTCTTTGTCCCTCTGCACACCGCATGTGTTTTATGGAATATGTCTAATGTCACAGGCCCAGATCTTGCAAACATTGCCCATGAGTAGTGCCATGTTTATTGTTGTGCAGGTGGGGAAGCATTTGGAGGTCCAGACTCATAAATAATAGAACACTGTATTAAGCTACCTATTTTATTTGAAAAAATAACAAATATTACATAAGTGCAACACAACTCCTTAATGTTGCTGTTGGAACTAAAAATTCATTTCCTGACTTTAATTTTAACTGTATAACCTTAATATTAATGGAGGTAGGGGATGGGGGTATTTGTTTACATTTAATTTCTTAGTGTTTTGTTAAGTGGAAAAAATAAATTGCCTTTGCTTAATAATGTTACTATTTAAAAGGTCCCATGTAAACTATGATGTTTATACATCACTGAGTGAGCGTAATGGGGATTTTTCTGCTGTTTTACATTTTTATGGCAGTATCTTCAAAATGGAAAAATTGTCCCAGCGGAAGCCCTGGTCCCTGCTTAAAGTCGTTCTGCCTGAGCCTGTTCCAACCTGTCATGTGAATATTTGTGACTCATGAGTAACACATGGGCAAACTGAAAAGCCATTTGTAATTCACACAAATGCTCATGAACACTGTTTTTTCAGCATTAAATCAGTTTTTATGACTAAAGTCCTGGACAAAATGTCTGTGTTTGTCCTTCATATTTTAAACCAAGATGTACTGCTTTCTCTCTGTGAGGCATGGAAAGCACTTCCTGCTTTGTTTGATTTGGGTTTTCAGACACTAGTGCAGACCAGCTGGATAAGGAAAGACCTTAGAGCGGGACAGGAAATTAACACCATGGGCTCTTTCATGGGCACACTGTACTTCATTTCTGACAGTTGGAGCACTGAGATCTCATTGACAGGAGCTGTGTCTTGGTTGTCCATGGGGAGCATGAGCTAATTAAAGATCTTGATTTAAACCCACTGGGGAAGCACCAGGGTCCTTAACTGAAAGGGGACAATGACACAGAGATAGGGTTTGTCTTTCCCTCTGTTGTCAGAGAGACTCGGAAACACAAGACTCACTACGCTTTCATGCACCTGTGACAGTACCATACATGAAGAAAAGCAGCAGCAGTGTCTGAATTTGCTAGAGCCAACCGAATTCTATAGGAAGTAAGGTGACCAGATGTCCTGATTTTATGGGGACAGTCCTGATATTCGGGGCTTTTTCTTATATAGGCTTCCATTACCTGCCACACCCTGTCCCGATTTTTCACACTTGCTGTCTGGTCACCCTAGTAGGAAGGGATCAGAGGTACAAGTGAAACTGTAACTCATTGGTCAGTGTAGGTTGTGTGTCTTTCTCTGTGCCTGGGCCACAGAAGACGTGAGTCTATTACAGCATTTAGCTTAAGACAAGGCTCTTTAGCTCAGGCTGCCATGATTTATGCTTTCAGCTCCAGAGGTCCCTGATTTAGGTCTGGTCTACACGACAAAGTTAGGTCGACATAAGCCACCTTGCACCGAGCTACTTGTGCATGTATCTACATTTAGATTTGTCTCCCACTGATGTAAGTACACTATTACTGTGATGCAGTAACACCACCTCCCCAAATGGCATTGAGCCACAGTTGATGTACTGAGGTTGATGCAGCATGAGTATAGATGCTGCGTGACTTACGTTAACCCTAACAGTCCTCCAGCAGTGTCCCATGATGCCTGACACTGACCACTCGGATCACAACTGGGAACTCCACTGCCCAGAGGTCATGGAGACTGGAAGGTCCCCTACCCGTGTAAAGCCTTGTGAATTTTTGAAATTCACAGCCTTTTTCTGATTGCCCAGTTTGGCTAGCACATCTGGCAGCTCTCCATTCTTGTGTGCAACTGCTCAGCTGACGACACCGACGACACATTTGAGACGCGTTCTGGCTTGGAATAGTCAGAAGATATTAGATCTCCTGGGCCTGTGGGAGAATAGGTTATGGACATAGAAATGTGGACACCTCTGAGTATTTTGCACAGGGGATGCAGGAGAAGGTGTATGACAGGGATTAGTAGCAGAGTTGCATGAAAGGGAAGGAACTGTGTCAGGCATATCAAAAGGCCAGGGATCTGAACAGTTAAGCTGGTGCTGAGCTGAAGACCTGCTGCTTTTACACAGAGCTGCATGCCATACTTTGGGGAGACCCCACTGCCACCCTATAGACTGCCATGGATACCTCTGAGAAGCCTGAGTCACAGGCCCCTAATGTGAAGAGTCAGGAGGAGGATGGTGGACATGCAATGGGGCGGGAGGTCCAACTATTCTGCAAGCCAGGATCTCACTGAGACTCTGCTGAAGTCCTGTCAATCCCAGAAGTCAAGTATGGAAGAGCTTGATTCAGGGGAAGGAACCTCGGGTAAGTGCGTAGTTGTATTTCCCATTACAGTAATGTACTGATGGCGCCTCCAACTTAACCAGACCCGGTATTGACTTTTCATGAATTTACTTGTGCTAGAAGAGGTAGCAGCACAACAAACAGAAGTAGCATTGCTATCTGCTTTTCATTCCTCTGTAAGTTGTGTGTGTGGGGTGGGGAGGGAACAGGGGACAACCATGCTGAGCAGTTTGTTTATGTTCACAGAGATGTTCATAGAATCATAGAATCTCAGGGTTGGAAGAGACCTCAGGAGGTCATCTAGTCCAACCCCCTGCTCAAAGCAGGACCAAACCCAACTAAATCATCCCATCCAGGGCTTTGTCAAGCCTGACCTTAAAAACCTCTAAGGAAGGAGATTCCACTACCTCCCTAGGTAACCCATTCCAGTTCTTCACCACCCTACTAGTGAAAAAGTTTTTCCTAATATCCAGCCTAAACCTCCCCCTCTGCAACTTGAGACCATTACTCCTTGTTCTGTCATCTTCTACCACTGAGAACAGTCTAGATCCATCCTCTTTGGAACCCCCTTTCAGGTAGTTGAAAGCAGCTATCAAATCCCCCCTCATTCTTCTCTTCTGCAGACTAAACAATCCCAGTTCCCTCAGCCTCTCCTCATAAGTCATGTGCTCCAGCCCCCTAATCATTTTTGTTGCCCTCCGCTGGACTCTCTCCAATTTATCCACATCCTTCTTGTAGTGTGGGGCCCAAAACTGGACACAGTACTCCAAATGAGGCCTCACCAGTGCTGAGTAGAGGGGAATGATCACATCCCTCGATCTGCTGGAAATGCCCCTACTTATACAACCCAAAATGCCATTAGCCTTCTTGGCAACAAGGGCACACTGTTGACTCATATTCAGCTTTTCGTCCACCGTAACCCCTAGGTCCTTTTCTGCAGAACTGCTGCCCAGCCATTCGGTCCCTAGTCTGTAGCAGTGCATGGGATTCTTCCGTCCTAAGTGCAAGACTCTGCACTTGTCCTTGTTGAACCTCATCATATTTCTTTGAATCCTCCTGAGATCTCAATGAAACTTTCATGGAGGTACTCTGTGATCTTCTCACAAAGGTTTCTAGGGATGGCAGCCTTATTTCTTCTCTATGGTAGGCCACTTTCCCATGCCAGTCAGCAATAATTTTTGCAGGCACCATTGCAGTACACAGGCTAGAAGCATACAGGCCTTGGTGGCTTCAGGACATGAGCAGCAATTGTGTTCTCTGTGCCTTTCTTACCCTCAGGAGTGAGATATCAGCTAAAATCACCACCGCTTATGGAAAATGGTGCCAGTATTCAGTTCCATTGCCCAACATTCATAGATTCATGCAACCAAGCAATTCTCCCCTCATTTTCCTCACCCCTGGTGGGCAATAACCTCCTTGGCTGGGGTTGTAAGTGGTACTGTGCACAAGCTCCCCGAGGCAGAAGTGTCAATAAGCACGTCATGTTTAAAACTTTAGGGGAGCAAGGGAAAGGCGTTCTGAATCTTAACTTTCACTTTCTGTTGTGACTGTACCAACAATGGTACCGCTGTGTGTTTTATCTGCAGCTGCCGCCATTGCAGCCTTGAGGGGTTCCCTGAATCCCCGAGTCAGACAAGGAGGAGAAAGAAGAGAACATGTTCAATGAAATCCTGCAAGCCAGTGAGCAGATATTATGCAGGACACACCACAGGGATGTTTCTTTCACAGAGACCAGTCTTGTGGGTAAGCAACGTCAGCGTCCCTTCAGTCTGCCAAAAGCTCATTCAACCGTAATTCTGCCCCTGCTGAGCCAGTAGTTGAATCATTCCTTAGTGCTGTCAAGCTGGCCAGTGTATGACTTCCTCAGCCAAGGAAGGAAGGAGTAGGCTGGGTCCCCAAGGATTGCTACTGGCATTTCAACATTGTCAGTGGTAATCCACCAGTTGGGAAAGTGTAGCCTTTTATTTTATTTAAAGTGAATTTTGTAATTTGGTACAGGAACTCCTCACTTACAGTCGTCCCGGTTAACGTTGTTTCAATGTTAAGTTGCTGATCAATTAGGGAACATGCTCCCTTCTAACATCGTTTGGCAGCCGCCTGTTTTGTCCATTGCTTGCAGGAAGAGCAGCCCATTGCAGCTAGCTGGTGGGTGGTTGGAACCAGGGTGGACCAGCAGACCCCTATCAGCTCCCCGCTCTCCTAAGTTCCCTGTGCAGCAGCTGTCCGTCCCCCCACTGCCATGTGCTGCTCCTGCTCTCTGCCTTGGAGCTGCTCCTGGGAGCCTCCTGCTTGCTGGGAGGAGGGGGAAGAGGGGTGCTAATGTCAGGGTGTCCCCCTCCACACTCTTCTGCCCACCCATACCTTATCTCCACAGAGCAGGGGGCAGGGGCAGGACAGGCTCAGGACGGACAGAGCTTGCTGGCAGCAGCGCGGTCTCAACTTGCTGATCTACTTAAAAAGGCAATGTACTTAGAGTGGGATCAGCGTACTTAAAGGGAAAATGCACATCTCTCTCTCACACGCACGGTGTGTGTCTCTGTCTCTCTCTGCCATGCTATCTCCCTTCCCTCCATTCCTGCTGCCTTGTAGAGTGTGAGGCTACATTAACAACAATGTGTTAACCCTTGAGGGCTCAGCCGAGTGCTAGTTCATCATTTAGCAGTATATATCCCACCCTCTTCCATCCTCTGACTTCACCACCTCAACTAAGCTTCACAATCATAGAATCATAGAATATCAGGGTTGGAAGGGACCTCAGGAGGTATCTAGTCCAGCCCCCTGCTCAAAGCAGGACCAAACCCAACTAAATCATCCCAGCCAGGGCTTTGTCAAGCCTGACCTTAAAAACCTCTAAGGAAGGAGATTCCACCACCTCCCTAGGGAACCCATTCCAGTGCTTCACCACCCTCCTAGTGAAAAAGTTTTTCCTAATATCCAACCTCAACCTCCCACACTGCAACTTGAGACCATTGCTCCTTGTTCTGTCATCAGGTACCACTGAGAACAGTCTAGATCCATCCTCTTTGGAACCCCCTTTCAGGTAGTTGAAAGCAGCTATCAAATCCCTCCTCACTCTTCTCTTCTGCAGACTAAACAATCCCAGTCCCCATAGCCTTTCATCATTGCTGTGTACAGTATTAAATTGTTTAAAACTGTGTGTGTGTGTGTGTGTGTGTGTGTGTGTGTGTGTGTGTGTGTGTGTGTGTGTCCTTTTGTCTGGCAAAAAAAATTTCCCTGGAACCTAACCCCCCTCAGTTACATTAATTTTTATTGGGAAATTGGATTTGCGTAACATCATTTTGTTAAAGTAGCATTTAACTACAACGTTAAATGAGGAGCTACTGCAACAGAAATAGTAATAATATAACTGCAGTTCTCAAGCCTTCTCTCACTAACTTTTTTCTTATCTGGTTGAACTCACAGTTGGCTCCCCTACTGCAGTGCATTGACTTTTTTTGCAGTAGCGAGAAGGATTGTCCAATGGTTATGGCACAAGCCTAGAACTTGGGAGACCAGAATTCTGCTCTGCCTACAGATTCCCAATATGAGCTCGGGCAAGTCAATTGGCTTTTGAGTGCCTCAGATCCCTATATGTACAATGGTGATACTAATACTTCCCTACCTCACAGGGGTGTTGTGAGGATAAATACTTCAAAGGTTGTGAAGCACTTTGAGATCTCCTGATGAAAAGCACTATATAAGAAATAGGTATTATTAGATCTGCTGGGTACTCATCAGGAGTAGTGATTGCATCAATCTCCAGAGGTTCTGAGGTTTGGTTCCTTAAGCATCAATATCTGGATGCCTCTATGAATCTCTGGAATCTGGGAAATCTCACAAGCAGAGGGTTTTGGTCATGTGGTTTGGCACTTCCAGTTTCATCTGGATACAACTATGCCTTTCTGTTGCACCCTCCATCTGAGAATCATTAAGTGCATTACAAACACTTAGGGACCCATGCAAAGTAGGGAGTAGATATACAGAATATACCTCCCTTAATCAAGACTTGCTGAATTGGAACATCTCTCCAGAAACTTATTTAAGACCAGTGATATTTAACAGCAATGTGAGAGAGCTGGACTGTGAGAGAGCCAGGGGTGCAAGTGAGAGGGACAAGAGAGGAAGCATGGTTTTGTGGTTAAGCCAGAAACCTGGGAAGTAGAAGATCAGGTTTATATTCTTGGCTCTGCAAAAGACTTGGGATGTGCCCTTGAGGAAGTCTCTGTGCCTTAGTTTCCACCTCTATAAAATCAGGACAGCACTTCCCTACATCTCAGAGGTGTTGGGAAGCCCTTGGATAGAAAGTACTGTTAATAATGGGTGTGGAAATTCACCTTCCAGGGGTTTCTTCGGGAAACAGAGGGGCGCTGAGGTGTCTCATCTGTGTTTCAGCCTCAAACTGATTCTGCCTCCTCCTTTAGTAGCTTCTTTCAGTCCTTCCATAGCTGGGATATAGACACCAAGTGCCTGGTTTCTTTCAACTCTGCCTGTCCCCGCTGTCAGTTTGCTTCTTCCACACGGAGTCCACATGCTGGGCAGATCTCAGCTGGCAGGCAGACGGGGCAGCCCTTGATCCCAATCAGATTCACTCTTCAAAACTCCAGTGGCTTGGCTGACATGGAAGCAAACACCAGCCGGATTCCTTGGCACAGGACCTGGAGCAGCCCCCTAACCTGGCACACAGCAGTGGGGGGGAGGGGGTGTCGTATCTCAGGCCTGCGGCACTGGGGGAGACTCAAGCCCCCTGGGACTGCGGGAGGAGGGGGAATTTAGTCCGCCCCCGCCAGCACTGGGGGAGGGCAGCCCCCGAGCCCCCCCCCCGGCACTGGGCTGGAGGGGGGCAGCCCCCGAGCCCCCCGTACTGGGCTGGAGGGGGGCAGTCCCCTCCCCCTCCCCGGCGCTGGGCTGGAGGGGGGCAGTTCCCGAGCCCCCCCGCACTGGGCTGGAGGGGGCAGCCCCCGAGCCCCCCCGCACTGGGCTGGAGGGAGCAGCCCCCGAGCCCCCCCTCCCCGGCGCTGGGCTGGAGGGGGGCAGTTCCCGAGCCCCCCCGCACTGGGCTGGAGGGGGCAGCCCCCGAGCCCCCCCCCGTCCGGCACTGGGCTGGAGGGGGGCAGTCCCCGAGCCCCCCCCTCCCCGGCACTGGGCTGGAGGGGGGCAGTCCCCGAGCCCCCCCCCTCCCCGGCACTGGGCTGGAGGGGGGCAGTCCCCGAGCCCCCCGTACTGGGCTGGAGGGAGCAGCCCCCGAGCCCCCCCTCCCCGGCACTGCGCTGGAGGGGGGCAGCCCCCGAGCCCCCCCGCACTGGGCTGGAGGGGGGCAGCCCGCTCCCCGCACTGGGCTGGAGACGGAGGCCGGCCCCGGCGGGGGCCGGCCCCGGCGGGGTGGGCGGAAGGGGGCGGCTCTAGGACCCGGCGGCGGCCGGCTCCCCGGGGGGCCGGGAGGAGGCTGCCACCTGCCCGCGCGCTCGCTGCCCCGCACTCCCGCGACGATGCTGCCGCGGGTCGGTCGCTGCCGCCCGGCTCCGGCCGCCTGGCTCCGGCCGCTGCTGCTGCTGCTGGCGGCGGCGCTGGCGCGGCCGGCGCTGCCCGAGGTGCTGTTCCGCTGCCCGCCCTGCACCGCCGAGCGCCTGGCCGCCTGCGCCCCGGCCGCCGCCTGCCCCGAGCTGGTGCGGGAGCCCGGCTGCGGCTGCTGCCCGGTCTGCGCCCGCCTGGAGAACCAGTCGTGCGGGGTGTACACGCCGCGCTGCGCCGCCGGGCTCCGCTGCTACCCGCACCCCGGCGCCGAGCTGCCGCTGCAGGCGCTAGTGCAGGGCCAGGGCACCTGCGTCCGGAGACGGGACGAGTACGGGGCCAGCGCCGAGCCGGGCGCAGGTGAGGGGGGCGGGATAGCGGGTGGGGGGGGGTCCGCTTGTGAGGGGGGCGGGACAGGGGGGTCCGCAAGTGAGAGCCCGGGGGGGGTGTCCAGAGGTGAGGGGGGTGGGGTGGGACGGGGCGGCAGGACAGCGGGGGGGAGGGCTCCGCAGGTGAGGGGAGCCGGGGGCGGGACGGGGGGGTCCGCAAGTGAGGAGAGAACGGGGGGGAACAGCGGGGGGGGCGGGTGTCTGCAGGTAAGGGGAGCATGGGGGTGTGTGCAGGTGAGGGGATCCCAGGGGCATAGGCGCCGACTTATATGGGGCTCTGGGGCTTTAGCCCCATGAATAAATCCCAAGCAGGGGCTCTGCCCCACCAATGTTTTTTCTCCCCTGCTTGGAGCGCCCCCCCGCCGCTGCCGCCGCCGCCAGGGCTGCCCAGAGCCCTTTAAATCCCAGCCGCGGCTGGGAATCAGAGGGCTCTGGGCTGCCTGCTGCAGCGGGAAGCCCAGAGCCCTCTGATTCCCGGCTGCGGCTGGGATTTAAAAGGCTCTGGGCTCCCCGCGGTTGCAGGCAGCCCAGAGCCCTTTAAATCCCAGCAGCGGCTGAGATTTAAAAGGCTCTGGGCTCCCCGCGGTTGCAGGCAGCCCAGAGCCCTCTGATTCCCGGCGGCGGCTGGGATTTAAAAGGCTCTGGGCTGCCCGCCGCAGCAGACAGCCCAGAGCCCTCTGATTCCCGGCCGCGGCTGGGATTTAAAGGGCTCTGGGCTGCCTGCAACCGCGGGGAGCGCAGAGCCTTTTACCTCCCAGCCGCGGCTGGGATTTAAAGGGCTCTGGGCTGCCTGCAAACGCGGGGAGCGCAGAGCCTTTTAAATCCCAGCCGCGGCTGGGATTTAAAGGGCTCTGGGCTGCCTGCAAACGCGGGGAGCGCAGAGCCCTTTAAATCCCAGGCGCGGCCGGCAAGCAGAGGGCTCTGGGCTGTCTGCTGGGGCGGGAAGCCCAGCGCCCTCTGATTCCCGGCCGCGGCGGGGATTTAAAAGGCTCTGGGCTCCCCGCGGTTGCAGGCAGCCCAGAGCCCTTTAAATCCCCGCCGCGGCTGAGATTTAAAAGGCTCTGGGCTCCCCGCGGTTGCAGGCAGCCCAGAGCCCTCTGATCCCGGCAGCGGCTGGGATTTAAAAGGCTCTGGGCTGCCCGCCGCAGCAGACAGCCCAGAGCCCTCTGATTCCCGGCCGCGGCTGGGATTTAAAGGGCTCTGGGCTGCCTGCCGCGGGAGCGCAGAGCCTTTTAAATCCCAGCCGCGGCTGGGATTTAAAGGGCTCTGGGCTGCCTGCAAACGCGGGGAGCGCAGAGCCTTTTAAATCCCAGCCGCGGCTGGGATTTAAAGGGCTCTGGGCTGCCTGCAAACGCGGGGAGCGCAGAGCCCTTTAAATCCCAGCCGCGGCCGGGAATCAGAGGGCTCTGGGCTGTCTGCTGCGGCGGGAAGCCCAGAGCCCTCAGATTCCCGGCCGCGGCGGGGATTTAAAATGCTCTGGGCTCCCCGCGGTTGCAGGCAGCCCAGAGCCCTTTAAATCCCAGCAGCGGCTGAGATTTAAAAGGCTCTGGGCTCCCCGCGGTTGCAGGCAGCCCAGAGCCCTCTGATTCCCGGCGGCGGCTGGGATTTAATAGGCTCTGGGCTGCCCGCCGCCGCAGACAGCCCACAGCCCTCTGATTCCCGGCCGCGGATGGGATTTAAAGGGCTCTGGGCTGCCAGCAAACGCGGGGAGCGCAGAGCCCTTTAAATCCCAGCCGCGGCTGGGATTTAAAGGGCTCTGGGCTGTCTGCTGCGGCGGGCAGCCCAGAGCCTTTTAAATCCCAGCCGCGGCCGGGAATCAGAGGGCTCTGGGCTTCCCGCTGCAGCAGGCAGCCCAGAGCCCTCTGATTCCCGGCCGCGGCTGGGATTTAAAGGGCTCTGGGCTGCCTGCAACCGCGGGGAGCCCAGAGCCTTTTAAATCCGAGCCGCGGCCGGGAATCAGAGGGCTCTGGGCTCCCCGCCGCGGCGGGCAGCCCAGAGCCTTTTAAATCCCAGCCGCGGCCGGGAATCAGAGGGCTCTGGGCTGCCTGCTGCGGCGGGGAGCCCAGAGCCCTCTGATTCCCTGCCGCGGCTGGGATTTTAAAAGCTCTGTGCTCCCCACGGGTGCAGGCAGCCCAGAGCCCTTTAAATCCCAGCCGCGGCTGAGATTTAAAGGGCTCTGGGCTCCCCGCCGCAGCGGGCAGCGCAGAGCCCTCTGATTCCCGGCTGCGGCTGGGATTTAAAAGGGTCTCAGCTCCCCCCGGTTGCAGGCAGCCCAGAGCCCTTTAAATCCCTGCCGCGGCTGAGTTTTTAAGGGCTGCGGGCTCCCCGCGGTTGCAGGCAGCCCAGAGCCCTTTAAATCCCAGCAGCGGCTGAGATTTAAAGGGTTCTGGGCTCCCCGCCGCAGCGGGCAGCCCAGAGCCCTCTGATTCCCGCCCCGGCTGGGATTTAAAAGGCTCTGGGCTCCCTGCGGTTGCAGGCAGCCCAGAGTCCTCTGACTCCCAGCCGGGGCTGGGATTCAAAGGGCTCTGGGATCCCCGCGGCTGCAGCCCAGAGCCCTTTGAATCCCAGCCTCTGTCCGCTGATTGCCCCCTCCCCAGACCCCTGCCCCAACTGCCCCCAGAACCTCCACCCCCTATCTAAGCCCCACTGGTCCTTGTTCCCCAATTACCCCCTCCCGAGACCCCTGCCCCTAACTGCCCCTTGGGACCTCAGCCCCTATCTAAGCCTCCCTTCTCCTTGTCCCCAACTGCCCCCTCCTGAGACCCCACCCAACTTCCCCCCGCAGGACCGCACCCCCTACCTGTCCCCTGATAAACCTCTTAGACTCCCATGCCTATCCAATTGCTGCCTGTCCCCTGACTGCCCCTTCGAACCTCTGCCCCATCCAACTCCCCCTGCTCCTTGTCCCTTGACTGCCCCCCGGAACTCCCTACCTCTTCTCCAACCCCCAAACCGCTTACTGTGCCACCAGCGTATCTGGCTCCATGCAGCTCCAGACAGTTGCTGCCATGCTCCCCCATGGAGCCCACAGCCCTCTCCCACCCCCAGCACCTGCCTTCCAGATTTGAACACCTCAAAATTCAGGAGTGCTCAAGCTCGGTTTGGGCAGCTTTTACTTCATTTCTCCCAAATCAGTTTCCCCTGCAAGGTGCCAACTGAAGGTGTTGGAGAACAGAGAGATCAGGTGGCCTCCTAATGCCTGGAAAAGAGACAAAGGCCGGAGGAGGGAGTGTCAGTGCCTGTGCGGACTTCTGGGAAGTGCACGGTGTGGAAGGGGATGCTGTGATGCTTTGGAACATCTCCATACAAAGCCAGTCAGGACTCTGGGGGAGCCTCCTCTCTCGGAGGATACTGTCTCCAGGGCAAGAAGCTTACACCTTCCTGGGTCTGACCTCGGAGCATTCAGCATGCCCTTCCACGTCATGCACTTTCCAAAGTGAGTCTGCCCAGGCTGGTCCTGGGGCAACCAGAGGTCGCTGCACCCCAACTCTGCAGTCAGATGTGACTCTCAGCCAGACAGTAAAACAGAAGGTTTATTAGATGACGGGAACACAGTTTAAACAGAGCTTGTTGGTACAGAAAACAGAACCCCTCTGTCAGGTCCATCTTGGGGGGTGGGGAGCCCAGAACCAAGTTCTGGGTCTCTCCCAATTTCCCCAGCCAGCTCCAAACTGACACTCCCTCCTCTGGCCTCTGTGTCTCTTCTGGACAAGGAGGCCACCTGATCTCTTTGTCCCCAACACAGTTGGCATCTTGCAGGGGAAACTGAGGCACCCACACAGTATTCAGAGAAAATATTAAGAACATTCCCACTTCATCACAACAGATGCAACAAAATATAATACCGTATATTGAAGTAGGCAAGTGCTGCTTCTGACTTTCCACTTTTAATTGACCCTTGTAATCTTGTGGCGCTGACGCGTTGTAGCTTCATTTTATATCGGCTTACAGGGCGGGAGCGGGGGGGCACCACCATTTTGGGCCCCACCAAAAATTATACAAACCTGCCGCCTATGCCCAGGGGGGCTCTGCAAGTGAGGGGAGCATGGAGTGGGGGCGGGACAGCGGGTGGGGGGGGTGTCCGGATGTGAGGGGAGCCCGGAGGGGGCGGGACAGTGGGGGGGACCCCAGTGGGTGAGGGGAACTGGTCTGAGGAGTATATGGGGGGGCTGGTGGGGGGAGTCGGGCTGTGGGAGGGGTGGGTGGGTGATGGGGACCCTGGTGAGGTGGGGGGGGCATGTGAGGGGACCCCAGTGGGTTGAGGGAAGCTTAGGTGAGGGGAAATCTAGAAAGGCAGGTGAGGGGGCAGGGGCACCCCAGTGGGGTGAGGAGGACCCCAGTGGGGTAGGGGAGACAGGCTGAGGGGCAACCTGGGGGGTGGGTGAGGAGAGCTGGGGGGGAGGGGACCCCAGTGGGGTGAGGGTGTTGAGGTGAGGGGAAGCTGGGGGGGGTGAGTGTGGGGAGCTGGACTGTGAGCGAGCCAGGGGTGCAAGTGAGAGGGACTCCAGTGGGGAGAAGGGAGCTGAGGCAGGGGGATCCTGGGGGCGGCACAGGTGAAAGACATTTCAGTGGGGTGAAGAGAGCTGGGCTGAGGGGGAGCCCAGCGGGTGGTGGCTTAGGGGAAGCCTGAGTGAGAGGAGCTGGGCTGATGGGGAGCCGGGGGCTGGCAGAGGGGAGCCGGAGGGAGAGGCGGCTGAGGGGAGCAATGAAACAGCCCCGAGTTGTGTGGCTTGGGCTACCAGCGGTTTTTTCTTTGCTGTGTAGACATACCCTAAGGGTACATCGCTAACATAATGGCTGTGTCTACACTGCCACTTTCAGCGCTAAAACTTTAATCATTAAGGGTGTGAAAAAACACTCCCCTGATTAAAAACGTTTTAGTGCTGAAAAGCACCAGTATAGACAGCGCTTTATTGCCAGGATAAAGCTATCACCCCTTGTTCAGGTTGGTTATTTTTTATCGCTGGGAGAGCTTTCCCCTGACGATAAAGTGTGTCTACACTGCCCACATCACAGCACTGCCTGATCTTGTTTGGAGCTTCTAGGTAGCATAAAGTGTGTAAAGATCTTTAGAAAGTCAAAACTCTTGAACAACTTGATGTGAAATCTTGCTCAGCTTACAGAAAACAAATGTCAAGGGTCTGATTTTACACTCTCCAGAAAATCGTGGACATTTAGGTTTGTCATCTCGAGTTGACTTTCCAGTTTTTACTTGTGCAGTTAGAAGGGCGGGAGGGGGCACAGTAACTTCAGAACAAATGTAAGTGTCAGCCTGGATTTCCTTACTGAATGCTGTTTTCTTGCATTTGTGGGTTTATCTCAGAACTTTTGTTACTTCTGTGGAGTTTTTTGTCTGGTTTTAAGTTTCTTGTTTCCTTGCAGTTTGTGTAATTATTTATCTTTATATATATATATATATATATAACACACAATAACAAATTTTAAAAACACTTTAGTGCTCTGTATGTGTTACTCTGTAATGCCCATAGGGATGAATAATGAAAATAATGGCAAATGGAGTATAAAGCATGGTGTTTTAATACTCAGAGCTGAACATGTCTTTGCAAAAGGGGTTGGACATCCTTTCGCACCAAAGAGAGAAGGATTCAGTCATTTTGAGCTATGTAAGTTTTAACAGGTTGTTGCAACCATTCGGGGAGAGGGGGAGGAAAGTTCCTAATAGCAGAAAAAACTGTCAGCTTCTCCTGATGTTCTTTTGTTGAAATTCATATTGTACCTTCTAGCTGCAACATGCACCCAAAATAAGGATGGGGGAGAGGTTTGTTTTTCCATTTCAAACAGGAACGGAGAACCATGAAATTCATTCTGTTCAGTTCTCAAGTTTGAGGAGCAGGGAAGAATCAAATTCACTTTCAGACGCTGATGTCAAATAGTTTGAAACATGCTGTGCTGTAGGAGCAGTTTTCTCTTGCAAAAAGGCAGGTGCTGATCCTTCCTTTTTATGCATTTCAAGGAATTCGCCCTGTTTTCACGCTTCCAGTTTAAAAAGTCTCCTTTTGCTAATTGGGGATTGGAATGTGAAACTCATATGTTATTCTTTAAATTAGGGGGTTGGCAAGTTATTTTATCTCTGATGAGAGGCAGGAAGGTTGCCTAAGTGAAACAAGGAATAAGACTCTGAAAATTCTCCTGCTGTGGGCTCTAGCATTGTTTAGTCTTCCACTTAGGTCTGCGATGCCAATCCAGAAATGGTTGTAGGCAGAAAGAAACATAAACCACCACGCAGTTAGGAAACATGCAGCACTGCTTGTTGCACAAGGGGTTTGGGTATTTTGAAGCCGTTGGGAATGTCGGAACAAAATAACGGTCTGTGAAAATCTGAGTGAGAATGTATAGATGCACCCTTGGGGCTGGATGCCACAGAGTGCTGAGTTCTCTCAACTCCCATAGAAGTTGGAAGCTGAGCTGCTCAGCACCTCTCAGGATCTGGTCCTCAGCAATAGTTTTGATGCCATTGAAATTGACTCTCTTTTTTTTTAGTTTATTTTACATCATTTGATAGTAAATTTTACACTCTGCACACAGAAACTGTATAAGCTCGGGACCAAATTTGTTGCCATCTATCTAAAGTGCTTATATGGCTCCCACCATATCCGAGGACCTCAGAATCTTTAACACATATATCCTAACATCCCTGGGAGGTAGGAAAAATGCTGTTATGCCCATTTTACAGATGGGGAACCAAGGTACAGAGAGACTGAGTTGCCCAAAGTCACTCAGGAAGCTTGTAGCAGAGCAGGGATTTGAACCTGGGTCTCCCAAAGGCCAATAGCTAGAGCTATTCTCTGATTCTTATTCTTTGATTGCTATTCTAAAGACTATATGAAATGATTTTGTGAGTTTATCTATTTCTTAGTGGATGAGTGTCCAGATTGTTGTTTTTATTGAAATGTCTTAGCCTTCCGGATCTTTCAGAGTTTTCCAAAGGCTGTAGCAGCTAGTCTGATTCTTCTTATCATCTTCACAATTCTCATTATTCAGTACTAGTCCTCCAAGGTACAATGTTTTTTCCATCTGTTCTAGTTCTTTGTCTCCAAGTTTGACCTTTATCTTTTTCTTTTATCTTCCAGTTGTCATAGGTTTTGTCTTCTCTGTGCTGCTCTTCAAACCAGATTTTCTGATTCCCAGTCTACCTGGTCAGTTATTATGTGTAAATCTTCCTCGGTCAAAGTCAATTTCATTTGTGTATCTACAAACAAAAATCAGCGTATAGGAGACAACTGTCATGCTGATACTGCTGTATGGGTTGGAATGCTGGAGTATGAGGAAAGCCGATGGACAAAAGATTTTGACTGCAGAAATAAGCTGATTTAGGGGCATACTGAGAGTTTCAAGACTTCAGGAAGTAAAAATGAAGTGATAAGAAATAACACTGTTACAGGCGATTCAAGAAAGATGACTGCCGTGGTTTGGACAAATGTCAAGAATGGACCCAGAAAGGATACCATACATGGCAATACATTCCATAGTGCAAAGAACTAGGAATAGAGGAAGACTGAGAAATAGAGGAAGCCGTGAAGCTGGTACAAGATAGAAAATGGTGGAAAGACTTAATTTGGCCCCATTGTCACTGTTGAGCTGATGGATGAGAATCAAAGAGAAAGGAAAGAAGATTACTCCCACAACCCCAGTCAAAATCATTGTCTCCCTCTTATACAGAGGCTAAGAACTGAATAGGTCATGGAGACTCTTCTTTTACCTTTTTGTCCTTAGAGGTGATCATTCCAGGGCAAGGGTGAGGCTCACTGGTAGGAGGCAGTGTTGCTATAACAATTCAGTGCATAGGAATATGGGAATGAGAAATACTGGTTTTGCCATGTTGAATTTAAATTGTTATTGGGACATCTAGGCGGTGTCTTCACTAGGGCAAAAGGTGTGTTCCTAATTTGTGTTAGCTAACTCGAGGCAAAATCTTAGCTAGTTTGTATTTTTCACATGTTAGCAGGTTGAAATAAAGACTATAGGGGAGACTTATCTTTAACTTGACCAGCTAACTTGTGTGAAAACCGCAAATTGCTTTGTCTTCTTCACTAGGATTTGATCTTGAGTTAGTTAGCTGACCCAAATCTTTTTTCCTTATTGCAGATTAGGCCTTAGGGTAAAAACATGCTTCTAATTCTGAAAAGTGGCTTTGAAGATGGTAGTGTGCATTGTAGGGTTCCTTGTTTGTGTCTCAATTATTCTAGCTCAAATTAGCAAAAAGACTGTTTTTCTAACTGCCAGAGCAGCACAATCAGCTTGGGATCATGGGATGTAAAAGTCAACCTTTGTTTTTTCTGGCTCATGTATCATCACTAGTAATCAGGGCCTTGTGTACTTTGCAATTCCAACTCCGTAGAAACTGTCACAGAATTCACCCTTTGCCACTGACTTATGCTCCAGAATATCAGCTTTCATTTAAAAAAATAAGTTTCTAGGTCTTATGATTGCAGAGAAAACCTTCCAAACATTAACTAAGCTGAGAGCCTGAAACAATAGCTTTGAAAGGTGGAAACTGGCCCATTCACCTCAATAAGGTGTTAACTTTGAAAGCTAATACAAATGTCAGCATCAGAATAGTATCAGAGGGGTAGCCGTGTTAGTCTGGGGGCTTGGCTACACTTACAAATTTGCAGCGCTGCAGCAGGGTGTGAAAACACACCCTCTGCAGCGCTGCAAATTGCGGCGCTACAAAGCGCCAGTGTAGTCAAAGCCCCAGCGCTGTCCGTTATTCCCCACAGGGAAGTGGAGTACGGACAGCGCTGGGAGAGTTTTCTCCCAGCGCTGGCGCTTTGATTACACTTAGCGCTTCAAAGCGCTGCCGCGGCAGCGCTTTGAAATGCAAGTGTAGCCAAAGCCTGGATCTTTGCTGCTTTTACAGCATCAGAATAGTTAACTTTTTCACTGTAGATCACTGTAACATCCAGCTATAGTGCTTATTTGACAAGCTCCAAATGCCTCACATCCTTCCTCAAGAGCCAAAGACCAAAAAGTAAAAAAAAATCTTCATCTTCCACCCAACAACTGCTAGAATACAGTTAAGCATTTTCAATCCAGACGTGTATCTCAATATGACAATTACAAATATAGAGGCAACATAAAATAAATTGAATGTAAATATCAATTTGAAAAACACTGGGCAATGTAGTGAGGGTGTTTTTCATTTCCATCTTTAATCCAGTGAAGACTTCTGTGTTTTAATTTCTTTCAAGATGCTGTAAAATCTCCAGTCTGTTGTGCTGAAGTGCTGCAGAATGCAGGGCTCTTGCCACAAAAGTTAGGTTACCCTTTGTGTGGACCACGCATGAGTTTCCAGACATTAAAATAACTTCAAATGGAGTGTATTTAACAAATCTATTGATGATGCATGAGCCAGAATAGAATACAGCTCATTCTCTCATCATAGCTGTGTGGTGTTTGCAGTAGGTTGGTCATCGTCTTTGTATGGCTGATGTAGAGCAACAACGATAATTTTACATTCAAATGGTTAAACCAGATAATTGTGTCAGGAGTAGCGGAGTCTATCACTGTGATACCTCCTTCATATTTGTGAATTGGGCATTGAGTAGTTATATGTTCCGTGATCTGTTCAGGGTGACCACAGCTGCCCACTGGAGAATCTTTAACTTTCCACTTCTGCAGCAAGCATGCACATCTGCCATGATTTGTACTGATGCAGTTTAGGGTTGCCCATGAGCTTCGCAGGTGATCAAAGCCAGGGATCTACTGCATCGGATCTTTCTCAAGGTGTGTATTTGTGACTTCTTGTGTACTCATTTCTGCTTTCCAAGCTTCATCAGAGGTGAAGTTGCATTGGCGAAGGTTAAATGCATGGGTCCGAAAAGGCTTACGTGACTTCAAGTGGTGGTGAGGGACATTGTTAAGGTTCCGTTGGATTGGGAGACGTTCATTTTCCATGATCCCGAAGGGTTGCGGTGAATGGATGGGGGAGCAATGGTGCGACAGAAGCGGCAGCCAAGGTGTTGGAGTTGACTTGAGGGTTCCAGTGATTCACTGCATTGCAGTGTTCAGTTGGACATCAACAAGTGGCTACTTCTGATCCATACCAGCGCACAGAACTTGGCAACAGAGTATATAAGGACCATCGCTGATCTCTGTGTCACTGATGCTGATGCTCCCCAGCTTGTGCTTGCTAGTTTCTGGATCAGGTTGACCCTTGTTTTCATCTTGGCAGCTACCTTCTTCAGATGGTTATGGAGGGTTAGTGTGCGGTCCAGCTTCACTCGGAGACAGGAGTGGGTTGGTTAATCTATGTAAGCTCTTTTGGAGCAAGATGTGCCTGTACAGATCTAGCACAATAAGACCCTAAACTGCCTGTGTTATTGTAACAAATAAATAATAATTATGAAGCAGCTCATTGAATATAACATAGCAATTCCTATCTCCACACACTTCTCCTTACTGAGGTGACAGTGGTGGTTTGTAGGAAGGGGTGAAGATTTTGAAGACTTCAGGACGCTTACTAAAGAAGTTGTTTTATTTTTGTCCTGTCCATTGGCAAATGTTCTGTTTCCTCCTTGTCCCAAGAGGCAATTGTTTCTTTTCCTCTTGGTTCCAGTTTGTTGCTAACTAAAAGCGGTATTTGCTGAGAGAATAGTTAGAAGTTCTGGCTGAGAGAAACTTCATGTAATTTGTTTTATCCACATCCAGGAATTGAGCTCAGATAAACAATGCAGAAGGGAGATCAGTGAAAAATGGAGCATAGGGGGGTGTATTTATTTATGAAACTTTGCACTAGAGTTTGTCAAATGATTAGCTGTGGCTTATTTATCTGACTAGTTTAGCCGTTGCATTTTCTCACACGTTATTCATGAACATAATGTGATTTTTACAAATTTGTTTTTTTATTCTAATTGTTTACAGACTCTTTTGTACAAACATTTTAGCTGATTGAATATTCATAAACAAGAAGTTCTGAGTATTTGTTATTTGTGTCATATGCTAGCTCTTGTAAATCACATGATATTTTTTCTGTTCTTGATTGGCTTATCTTAGCTTTAGGAAGAGGCGGAAGGCCAACTAAACCATTGGCACTTTGATTCTTTCAGAGAAATTATGTGAACACTTTAGGTAAAGAGACACACACAGAGAGATGGAAATAAAGTTTTAGGACATTGTAAGGCTTTTCTTTCATACTAGAAAGAGCATTGGATCCAGTTATGTATCTAGATCCCAGATTTTAAAATACCTTGGTTTCTTTCTCTGACTGAGAAAGAGATAAGCTATATTGATAGGCTGTTTAGCAGACTTTACATGTGTTTTGTTTCTTGTCCTAGTTGCACAAAATAATTGTGTGTGTGTGTAACTCTTTTTTCAAAGATGTTTTCACACACCTGTCTTTTCCTTGGTTGCTGTTGTGTTACATGTCCCATGCACAACAGTATTTAATGCATCTGCCAAGAGTATGAATTGAATCCGTTGGTCTCTTTTATTACACTTTATCACCAGCTGTTCACATCTGTTAATAGTTGTATATGTGTACTCAGACTTGCAGTTGCCAGTCGAGGCTTTAAATATATTGCTTTTTCTTGTTGGGTTAGCTGTATTAATGCCAGGTCTCTGGCCCAGGTCGCTTGGGAAAGTGCTCTATAAATTGTCCCACTCCTAAACAATAACATGCTGTTTCATATGTCTGCCAAATGCACTTATTTGCTCTAGGACTCTCGCACCCCTCTCAAAATTCACAACAATCATTTGTGCATCCAGTCTATAAGGTGCCACAGGACTCTCTGCAACAATCATTTGTGTCAGGAAAACTTAATAGTTATTGTACGTGCATGGTCCAGTGTGAAAAGAGTGAATTCTCTGTCATAACTGGGGTGCAGAGTTTAGGGGGAAACTCCTCCCCTTGTTGTAGTGATAATATTAAGCAGTGTCTCATAGTAATTGCCTGAACTCAATAGCGCACATAATGAGTAAACAGGGCAGTTATTAGCAAAACTGGAAGTAAAGTGAGGTCTGTTTGCTTTCAAAGATTAGTCCCTGAAAAGATACAAGGGGACAACCCTATGGTGGTCAACTCCAGGAAAGCTTCATCCTCGCACACTGTTGTTTGTGGTAGTGGCAGAGCAGAGTGAACTGCTGCCCAGAAATACCAGTCTTATTTGCACAGGTTGATTGTGAAAAGCAGGAAGTCAGAGGCTAGGGGAGCCTTGTTTTGTGTATTTGTATATAGAGCATCTGGCAAATGTTCTGGTCTCAATACAGGAGGAGGCAGCAGAGTGTATCTGCAGCTGAGTCTGGAGGCGGTTAAACTGCTGGGAGAGAAAAAGATAATGTTACTACCACAGTGCCAGTTACTCTTAACGACATGAGGGTTACCTGTAGAATGGCCTTGGGAATAAAAATTCTGGCACTTGACCTGCTCCCCTTTCCCTATGCGGAGGGTGAGAGTCTCTCCATTGCAACAGGTTATTTTGTTGTATTTATTATTTTATCAAATTCAGAGGCTAGCAAGTCCTTGTGTACAGACCAGCAGAAAGCAAGGACCTTCCTTTGTGAGATTGCAATGGAAGTTAGCTATTTTAAAAAGAAAAGAGTTAGCAATCAAGGTACTTTCTTATGGAAAGAGATGGAATATTGGGCGAAATAACAATGATCCCAAATCACTTTTGCAAATGGTAAAAACAATGTTTCAGCATTTCAGCCATTATTCATAGCAAAGCTGAGTTGTGCCTCTTGACTGGTAAAATTATATATTTGCTGCCTAGTCTCCTGTCCAGTCAAACATTCATGTGGCATTAGTTCTTTTCTGAGGAGCACTTTCTTGGTATTTGATTACAGAACCTATAACTGGAGTCTGGTCAGTAGTGACCCTTTTCGTAGATTGTGCATGTGGGAATTGGGCTATGTTGAAACTAGTACTGTTTACTCTTGCATTTTCTGTTAATACAAAATCTCTGGAGAGATAACAGAAATATAATGTTTTTCCTAGAAATTAATAATGTGTCCACATCATATTTTTGTTCAAAGACAATTTTTCGAGAATTGTGTGTGAGATTTGTAGCTTATTCAGGTCATCCAGTAGATATGGCATATATAGCCCAGTTACATATTGTTGCAAAGCGTTGGCCACCAGGTTTGTCAATATGTTGCAGATCTTGGCCACTCAGAAATTTCACAGTGGGATAGAACTCAGATCCTCCTGCTCCAAAGGCCTCTGCCTCTTTAAATAAAGGAGAATCATCTTTAGCTACGAGAAGTATTGGATCTATGATGCACAGTTGAGCAGTTCTGGTTCCATCCATTAGAGAACAGTGGTGTCACACAGACAGACTGAACCCTCCACACCCACAACCCCTCTCCCAGACACACCAGTCCAACGGTATATTTACATATTTCTACGCTCATCTTTCATTTAGGTAGCAGTAAAAACTGGCCATTATGAGCAGAATCACTGCAGTATTGGCAGTGTTGGATGCAAAGTTTAACTTCATTCAGTTGGTAAGGAGTTAAACCATGGTGAGGTTTGTGGGGAGATTGCATGCCAGACAGGGATATTGTAGTCATAGAGCTTAGCGAGAGAGAAATCTGCTAGGTCCTACTTAGTCCATCTCTCTGGGGTCAGTCTAGGATGTCCCTCTACAGTATATTCTCAAGTGTTCTGTCCATTCTAGCTTTAATTGCCCCAGGGACAAAGCACCCCACTGCCCTGTTGCAACCAGTCCATTCTAATAGATTCCTCTCACCTCAGTGTTAGAAGAGTTTTCCTGATAACCATCATACGTTTTCCTTTGCCTTTTAATAAGAAGACAGGATGGGCACTTACATTCCCAAAGCACAGACCATATGCTTGTCTCAACCTGGCGAGACAGTGCAATATGCAGTAGAGTGAGCTATCAAACTAATTTTTGTTATTTTCTGGGTGTCCTTCACCTAAAAGGTGATGCGCACACTTCTGTTTTCTCTCTACTCACCTGTTGTCTCTTCATCTTCAATCTAGTGACACTGCATCACAGCCACTCTGTCTGGAGGGGAGTCTCCAGAGTCTGTCATTGCTGCGCCGTGAAGTGTGATTATAACTCAAAATGTGACTCTAAAAATGGCATGGTGTGGCTCCATGTTTACTGGATCAATTTTTCTCAGTTTCTGAGTACAAATATTTCTTTTTTCTAATTGCCAGCCCTGCATCTTCCACCTAGGACATGAGTGTCAAGCTGAGGTTTTGTATTATCACCAATAATAAAAGATTCAGAAATTGGAACTTGGACTTTTCTGATGTGTTATCCAGAGTAGAATCCAGCTCCTCCATGCAGAGCTCTGATTACTCTTTAGGGGCAGCAAAGTAAAGGTAGTAGAAAATTATTTTTGTCAGTAAAATCAGCAGATTTAACTCAGAATACACATACAAAGAGTCTTACCGAGTAAGAAGATGCCATTCGGCATACTCACTTACCTGACAGTAACAACAATTTAATTATCTGAAGGGATCACTGCTGAGTAATAAGAATTTTATAGATTCATAGACTGTAGGATTGGAAGGGACCTCGAGAGGTCATCAAGTCCAGTCCCCTGCCCTTATGGAGGGACCAAATACTGTCTAGACCATCCCTGATAGACCATCCCCGAGAGAAAGGGAGGCACTCTCTTTCTCTCCTTCCTCCTTTGCCCTATTAGTGAAGTTACTATGGATTTATACCAGTATAACTGAGATCAGGATCTGGTTCACTGGGCCTGATTCTCCTCTCATTTACTGAGTCACTGACTTTAGTGGAGATGCTCCTGATTTGCATTCGTGTCAGTGAGAGGAGAATCAAGCCCACTGTCTCTAAATAGCATTCAGCTCAGTGTACCAGTTCCTTCAGAACACAGCTATAGGGCTAGATTGTGATCTGAGTTATACTGTTAAAACTGTAGAAGTCCTTGATTGTACCAGTGTAATAGAAAAAATTTGCTTCACAGTGTGCAGGGAATGTCCTATGTATTTTAAGACCTAAATGTAACTCCTGAGGTCAATGGAGCTACTCTGGATTTACACCAGTGTAACAGACCAAAATTTGGCCCTGTACAGAGTTACTTAGGAGTTTCAGTTCAAATGGAGGGAAGAAGGTGTCTTTTGAGTGGTATAGCTATTGAGCTCGGAGGGCACAGAGCTGACTGGTGGTTGTGTGTGGAGTGTGTGAGGCAATGCATGCTAACTTAGGAAAAATGGAGATTGACAAATGTATCAGACGAATGTCAATTCTCCCACACATCCACTCCTCCATGGATGTGCCCACAACTCAATCCTTTTAGTTTGCTTTCAACTCTTCCTCTCCATCTGGTGCCTTTTACCTTAGACCTGGCACTGGACCATTTGAAAACAAACAAGTGAAAATTAAAAAGTATCTCCTAGTAACAAACATGAAAAGTATGACAAATATCAACAGCTTATACTGTGGCCTTTCCATGCAAAATAGGATGAAGCAACAGCTGAGGTCTCTTCTTTTTGTTAGCTGCTCCTATTCCCTGTCAATTCTCCCCCAACTCTGCCTAGTGTATTCTTTCATTCTTTGCTAAATTATTTGTCTAACCTAGATTAGAACAGGGGTAGGCAACCTATGGCATGGCACAGTGAGCTGATTTTCAGTGGCACTCACACTGCCTGGGCCCTGGCCACCAGTCCAGGGGGCTCTGCATTTTAATGTAATTTTAAATGAAGCTTTTTAAACATTTTAATAACCTTATTTACCTTACATACAACAATAGTTTAGTTATATATTGTAGACTTATAGAAAGAGATCTTCTAAAACGTATGTATTAAAATGTATTACCGGCACGCGAAACCTTAAATCAGAGTGAATAAATGAAGACTTGACACACCACTTCTGAAAGGTTGCCAACCCCTGGATTAGAATTTCCTTGGAGAAGGGATAGTATGTTCTTTCTTCTCTGTACAGTGCCATGGACTTTCATGGAACACTATATACATAAAGGAGTTATCGGTCTTTGTTGAAACAGTTTGACTGCGTGACTGGTCCCAGGCTTCCTCCAACCTAAATTTTAGCAGGTTAGGCATGTTCAGCCAAGGCAATGTTATGCTTGTCTGAATATCCCTTTCTGCGTTTCATGAGATGTTCTGTGTCATCTCACTTGTAGGGACTAACCTGTCACCAAACTAGCCATTCACATGCCACTTTAGAGATGCTTCATTTCTTTGGATGTGCAATGAGAGCAGACAGGTGGAAATAAAAATAATTCTGATCCTGTACTGAATAGTGTGTATTTATCACCATTGCTGTCTACTGGATGGAAACAGAACTACTTGTTTTTTGTCATATGCCCTATACTGCTAATGGTGATTCCCCTTTTGCTCAAGTGTTATAGACCTCTTGCTTTGTAGAAGAAGGATCTTCTCTCCCTACTATCACTGTTTTGTTCCAAGGGACGCATAGTGACAACTGTTGTTTCCTAGTTGGCCATTGGTTTGTTTCAATATTTGCCCCTTATATAGCACGTTCCATCTTCTGAGTGTCATATAAATGTTACAGAATTAAATGGGGAGATCACTTCTCCCCACCTCGCTTTCAGGGATGGCATTAGTCCACCTTGTTGCCATAATGCTTTCATTGTAGTTTTAATTGGGTAGTTATTAATCTATCATCCTCTGAGATCACACATGCTGTGGGGCAAGGAGAGAGCAGTAAACAATGCTTAAAACAATTGACTAGCATTGTAGTTAACCACTTTTATTGCCCTGAATGAACAATGTCTGCGTGGCTTGCACTGAGGTGTGTGGGGTTTGTTTTTTTTTTAAAGGAATTTAGGATAATACCTTTAATTCATTATACAGGGGCCTTCTCCGCAGTCTGTTGTCCTTAGAAAACGTACCTAGATTCCTTTTGCAGCTGGTTGTGTTAAGAAATACAAGTATGTTTTCTTTGCATTTATTTTTAGACTTCCAAAATTGCAAGGGAAAGGAGGGTTACTTTGTTCAGTAGTCACTGTTACAGGTGTCCCTGTGGCTTTGTTTGTACTACTCGCCTCTTCTGGGTCAAAAGGTCTTGGCTCGTAGTTCATACCCGGACAGGGTCATACCAGTGCTCACAGAGAAGGATGGAGGTAGGTGCTTTAATGTTGGATCTTTAGGCTAAGCCATTAAACTAACACGGTCCAAGTGGAAGTTAAAATGCTGTTCATCTCAGAAAAATGAAGTGTAAAATATTAGCGAGACAAGGTGGGTGAGGCAATATCTTTTATTGCACCAACTTCTGTTGGGGTGTGTGTGTGTGTGTGTGTGTGTGAGAGAGAGAGAGAGAGAAAAAAGATTTTGAGCTTACACAGAGCTCTTCTTCGGGTCCAATAAAATATATTACCTCACCCGCCTTGTCTCTCTAATATCCTGGGACCAACATGCTTACAAATGCCCTGCATAAATCACGGGTAAAGCATCACTTTCTTACTTAACAGACCTGCTCCCTGTGTGTGTTCAGAGCCATTTTTCCTGATTTTAGTAACTAAAATAAAGTGTTTACAGCATTTTACTCTTGTTAGCTCTGCAGAGTCGGCACAGCTAAGAGGGAGTAAGATGGATTTTATTCCTTCTGGTGCACTATCAAGAGAATATGCTGCATTCCAGCTCAAGGGCCAGTCATTTACACATGTTCAAATATATTGGTGGCAAGGAATTGTACAGGTGTCATCATCATCCTGATGTTCTCATTACACCTCTGGCGTTTAGGGCAGTGACGAAGCTCCTCCACTCCTGTTTGTTTCTAGCAAGTCTTTCAGTGGTTCTCCAGCTGTGCCCCAGGTTTTTCAGCTCGGCTGCCACAGATCTTCGCCATGTTGTTTTCAGGTGGCCTCATTTTCGCTTGTCTTCAGGTGTTCATCTTATTGCCACTCTGGTCATGGAATCGGTTTCCATCCGAAGCACATGGCCAATCCATCTCCTGTGTCTCCTGGCAATGATGGTGTCACTGAGAGTGTAAACGGAAGACAATCAGATTGTACAAGCATTAGTGAAGGCACAATTTGGTCTGAAGAACCTTTAATGCCAGTGACGTTTTGTGAGAAAGAAAAAAAACTCTGTTTGACTCTGGCTTAGTTGGTAGGACTGAGTCAGTGAAAAACATATTTTTTCTTTAAACTGAGCACATTTAATCTGGAATCAATGAGAGAACATGGATTAACATGGCGCTTCATGATGATATTTTCTAAAGAGTCACGATGGTGTCTCAGTGACGCATTTGAAAACATGTAAGGCTTTGTTGATTGATGTTGAGCAAGTAATGGCACCTTTGATAGTCTGCATGGTCACTGCACATACAAATACAATCTATTTGGAGCCTGTTCTTGCACCACTGAAATCCGTGGGAAACTTGCTATTGACCAGAGCACGATTAATGGTCAGTACTGGCAGTTTTTCACAGGTGACGAAGCTTTAGCTACTTTGATAATATAGTTCTTATGAACTGCTTAATTTTTTTTTTGTGGTGAACATCCTTTCTGTTGCCTGAAACATTGAACAAATTACATAAGGGGGAGGGAATAGCTCAGTGGTTTGAGCATTGGCCTGCTAAACCCAGGGTTGTGAGCTCAATTCTTGAGGGGGCCATTTAGGGACGTGGGGATTGGTCCTGCTTTGAGCAGGGGGTTGGACTAGATGATCTCCTGAGGTCCCTTCCAACCCTAATAATCTGCTATTCTGTGATAGCAAAATCCAAATGGTGTTAAAAATACTGATTGGTATCTAAATTGTTTGTAAAAGGAAATCCAGACACATTAAACCAGAAGCTTTCCCTACTACTAACCTTGGATGTTAGTCACATTTTCAAATAAGCTCTAAAACAAAAGTCCTGACCAGAAGTTGCTCTTAAAGATTCCCTGGCATGTCCCACAGAGGTTTGAGTTCCCAGTGACCTGGCCAAATCCCAGCTCAAGCAATCCTGTCCTGCCTTCCTAAATTCCTCCTGCAGTTCCAGGTTGATATGGCATTCAGTTCTTTAGCTGTTGTGCAGTATTGTTGTGTACTGTTAAAACACCTGCCACTTCCCAACCAGGAGATGGAGCATTTCTATAACCCCTTGCCTATCTTCCAGGGATGTTATGTGAGAGTTCATCAATGTTTGTAAAGTACTTTGAAATCCTCAGAAGAAAGGCTGGTAAGTGCTTAGTATATTAGTCTTAGTAAATTGAATGCAATAAAAACAAGAGCATGAGACTTTAGCCATTTGAAGTCATAGTGTTAGGCTGAATAGTTATGGGCTACTAAAGCAATAATTTTGCTATTATATTACATTCAGAGGGGTAGCCGTGTTAGTCTGGATCTGTAAAAGCAGCAAAGAATCCTGTGGCACCTTATAGACTAACAGACGTTTTGGAGCATGAGCTTTCGTGGGTGAATATCCACTTCACATGCATCCGATGAAGTGGGTATTCACCCACGAAAGCTCATGCTCCAAAACGTCTGTTAGTCTATAAGGTGCCACAGGATTCTTTGCTGCTATTGTATTACATTATAAGTCTGTGCACATCTAACCGTGTACACTGTTGCTCAGCATTATGAACAGATGCTCTTTACATATTTAGTTTTATTAGATTTCAATCTCTTTTTAGAAATGGCAAAACTTTATTTTATGCAGCGGAATTGTAGCCATGTCAGTCTCAGGATATTAGAAGGACAAGGTGGGTGAGGTAATATCCAGTAAAAGATATTATCTCACCTGCCTTGTCTCTTCTCTCTAACACTTTCTTTTGGAATTTGCATTATATTAAGGGGTATTATGCAAAATGTAGCTTGCTTGGCCCATCCATTTCAGTGTTTGCTATGCTATTATTACTTCAGATACTTGTGTTTGGACAGGAATTTTCTCCATTCGAGCCCAGCTTCCCTTTCTTCCTAATCCAGCAATGATGTTAAAACTCATGTTTGTGATATGTCTGTCTGCTTTGGAAATGAAGGTGATGCACCAAGATCAGTATTATGGGCATGAGCCAAAGGAGAGGTGGAGCACTTGTAGCTCCTGTTGAATTTAATGAATGTGGTGTGTTCTCACGGTGAGGTCATGGAGCATAGTTTTGAAAGGGCTGAGATCTAGTAGGAAGACCCGCTGAGCTGAGGAAGGGGTGAAATGTAAATCTTCAGTCATTAGCAAAATGTGCCCAGAAAAATAATGAAAAATGAAAGTGAAATAATGGGTCTGTTCTAAGATGAATCCATTTGTAAATTTCTCCCAGGGTATGAAAGTCTCTTTTAGTCACTATTAGTTTGATTTCCTTCACCTTCCTCTGTTTTTGTCTGCTCTGTGTCTCTTCAGGATGTTTAGAAGAATATATCACTTGCTCTCAGCTTTATCATTCCAGGGAATCTCTTTGGAAATACTTTACAAGGACTTTAGAACAACAAAAGAGACTGCCTTCCAGAGAATACATCACTTTACATGGAGCTCAGTGCGTGCCGAGGCAGGATTTAGGGAATTTAATCTACGTTGTGTGAATTCCCACACAGTGCAGATATGATCAATAAAAGACATAATTATGTATCTCACTATTGGGTCTCTGGACTTCAATTCAGGGCGATCCCACTAGCTGGAGACATAACACCAGACAGAAGACTGTTCCTATAAGATTTCCAGTCCAGTTTTTCTGACCGCAGAGTGAGCACCCAAAAAGATTTGTGCGTAACCAAACCTCCTAATGCTTCTGAGGTAGCCCCACAGTAACCTAGCATACTAACTACCTTGACATTGGTCCTCTGGAAAGTCTGACCTTCTGCATGTGCAGCAGCCAAGCTCTTTGTGTATGAGACAAACTCTACTCTTTAACCCCCACAACATGTGACTTTGTTCTTAAGACTCCCAAACAAAACTGTCTGCACCTGCGGTGCTCTCCTATCTTCCTGTTTGTGCTTTGGGTGCAGCAGGTGTGGCAAGAGAAGGTGATTAGCTGAGCTGTAACTGGAGGAAAATAACACCAGTCCAGTCTGTTATTCCCCTGTGTTATCAACTTGGATAGTTTTGAATTCTCAGCTCCAAGGTGTGTTTGTGTTTAACTATGGAATTTTTTCCTATGAAACTAGTCTGTTCTAGCAGAGCTAAAGTGTTCCAGCTGACCTCAAAAACAGCTCAGTGTTAAAATGCGAGGGAGCTCCTATAAATGTTTAACCAAGACTGTATTTTTTTATATCTTCACTTCTCTCTCTCTCTCATATCAGCTGTGTGTAACCCTTTTGTATTTTAATTATACACCTTCCTTGCTTTCTCTCAGCAAAATTAGCTTTGTGTAGGACTGATACCAAGCTAAGTGACCCTATTGTTCCTGTGGTAGTATTTGTGATCTATTGGTCCTACTATCTAAATTACACCATAAGAGATGTGCAACACCAAACAGCTGGAATAAATTGTAACTGTCTTGTTGAAATAGGCTCCTATTTTGAATTTAAAAACTCCTTTAGATAAAGGATTCAGAAGTTTTGACAGTATCAAATGAGATTCAATTGTGACTACTCAATGCCTCAGTCTGCTGTTTGAGATGCAGAGTTCTGCATTATATTGTTTTTGTTGCACTGAAATAATGATTTTTCATTATCGGTTATATTTTTCTATGTAAGTGCTGTTTTTAGTGCCCTTGCACAAGCCTGAGCCTATAGACCTGAGCCTATAGCTCTGAGACACACTGCTGTGGATTTTAAAATACAGTGTAAAGGTTCCCTGTACAGTAGAACCTCAGAGTTATGAACGCCAGAGTTATGAACTGACCCATCAACCATATAGCTCATTTGGAACCGGAAGTACGCAATCAGGGAACAGCAGAAACAACAACAACAACCCCCCCCCCCCAAACAAACCCCAAAACAGTACAGTACTGTTATATGTAACCTAATTTAAAAAAAGAGAAAGCAGCATTTTTCTTCTGCATAGTAAAGTTTCAAAGCTGTATTAAGTCAATGTTCAGTTGTAAACTTCTGAAAGACCAACCATAACATTTTGTTCAGAGTTATGAACCATCTCTGTTGCCGAGGTGTTTGTAACTCCGAGGTTCTACAACTGTATGTCCTGATTTTTTTTGCTGCTTTTTCTATCCCTTTATCTCTGTCCTTTTCCCCCTTCACTTGGTTTTGTCCATGGTGTTGTTTTCTTCTTTACAAGTTGCTATGTTATTCTTTCTTGTGTCACATTTTCTGTTCACTTTACCTTTCCTCTCTGACTTTGCATGCAGAATTACTTTGTATGTTTTCTGTAAATCTCTGACATGATGATTCAGACCAGCCTCACTCAATGAAGACTTGCTCAGACTTGTTGTTCTGCCTTCTGAGAAAGCAGGACTTCATGGCTATCCCGATGGCGGAAGGGTCAGGTTCAGTGTCCTCTGTGTGTGCACATTTGTTAAGGGTGAAGGTGGCCTGCCTGTTCTGATGCTTGGATTCAGCGTAAAGCAGCCCAGGTTCAATATGCTGTGGAATCTGTGGACATCCAGATCAGCCAGTATATACAAGTCAATAAACTCTTTGCTATTTAATGAAAATAATTCTGGCATACTTTGCCCTTTTTTGGTGACCTTCCATGAGGCCCCTTTGCCTTACTCGTGCCATCAGTCCATTGACTTTAATGGAATTACAAAAGTGAGTACAGCGTCTAACTGTGCAGATTTAAGGCTTGATCCCGCTCCCATGAAAAGCTTTGCCATTGACATCAGTGAAAGCAGGACTGGACCCTTGTAACTCTCTATGATGAGAAGAAGCCTGCAGTATTTTTTTAAGTGAGGAGTCCTACCTTCCTTTCCTCGTGCTTTCAAGATGGCTTTCAATATGGGAGTCCTGTTTTTAATCCTTTAATCTTAAAGGATGTTTTCCGTTCCTGATTCCTGTGATCTGTGTAATTTGCTCCTGTTAGTGATCATAGGCCCTATGCTGCTCACACTGGGTGCTGGCCCTCTGCACAGGGGGGTGAAGTTCATTGAGCTGAATGGGAGCAGAAGCAGGCCCCTTGATAATTTTATTATAGAAACTTAACTGTTCTTTGTAAAAGAGAAATGTCACCCCATTCCTCTTATCACCAGACTCTGCACTTGTTTAAGTTGATCTCTTCTTGTTCTAGAATTCAATGTGTTGTAGCTTCTAACTTTTCCCTACTTCTTGTTTGCTTGAGGCATGACCCTGCACACCAAGAAACTTGCCCTGACCTTAAAAAGAAGCAAAAGAATGGAGAGTATGGGTGTGGATAAAAGGAGTGTATAACTCTTGGTTGACACCTTGGTTAAATGGCAGGTCTCAGTCTCTTTCCATTTAGTAAAACCAGTTCTCACTCCAGCTGCACACAGGTACCCAGAGATTTTCACACAGGGGTGGTTATTATACAAATGCGCACTTGTTTCTAAAGACTTGCTCAAAGTGTTTTAACTGTTCACAGCTTTTAGCGCTCACTTGAGAGCATTTGAGGAGAACTACTTTGCCTCACTACAGCTACATGTATCTTTTAGTTACAGCTCCCTTCCTTTATGAATGAGCAATAAAAAGAATTTCAGGCGGCTGCAGAGAGAGCAAATACTGTTGAGGCAGGAGATGCAAACTGTTACAGGCCACATGCTACCCTATGGCACCTTAGAGGCTAACAAATTTATTTGAGATAAGCTTTCATGGGCTAAAGCCCACTTCATCAGATGCATGCAGTGGAAAATACAGTAGGAATATATATATATACACAGAACATGAAAAAATGGGGGTTGTCATACCAGTTCTTTGAACTGTTTGAAATGCGCCATCCTGCTTATCACTACAAAAGTTTTTTTTTTCCTCCTGCTGATAATAGCCCACCTTAATCGACTAGTCTCATTAGATTTGGTATGGCAACCCCCATTTTTTCATGTTCTCTGTGTGTGTGGGGTGTGTGTGTGTGTGTGTGTGTGTGTGTGTATCTATATCTGTATCTGTATCTTCCTACTGTATTTTCCACTCCATGCATCCGATGAAGTGGGCTTTAGCCCACGAAAGCTTATGCTCAAATAAATTTGTTAGTCTCTAAGGTGCCACAAGGACTCCTCGTTCTTTTTGCTGATACAGACTAACACGGCTACCCCTCTGAAACATGCTACCAATGTACATGTTTCCAAACTGTGATGACAAAGTGGGGAGGAAGGGGACAGAACAGGTGTGGAGGCGTGTTTCTCCTAAATCAGCTGATTTCTGGACATGTGCAGGGAGCAGGATTATTTGTGTGGAAGCTCAGTGCCTCTGTGTAGCTCACTGCGGTGCCTGGCCCCCATGGTGGCAGGGCTCCCAGCTGTCAAGTACGTGTTTCTAGAACCCCCATTCAGGCAGTGACGGCAGAAGGTTTACAGACATGTAAGGAAGTTGCTCGTGATCTCACCAACAGGAATCAAGCGGACCAGGCTATACAGAGCAGCTGCTCCATCACCTCCAGCTGCACCATAGTAGCCTCTCAGTTCCTCCCACATGGAGAGTCTTTGCTGGTGGATAGAGGGGCTTTCCCCCTCCTGCTGTGGGTTTGTCCAGGCTTGCCACAGTTTGCTCCTCTCCAAATTTGGTGGTAGTACAGGGTAGCTTTTGAGCCCATGTCTTTATTAATGGATATCAGAGACTACTAAGCAAAGCCCTGCCATATAATTTTGCATGAGTTTGTCTGAACTTTTTCTGTGATTTAGATATGTAGGAGTTTGCACCCCTTAGAAATTGGGTTCAAACTCCCAAATTAATTCAGCATATTTAAGTTTCCCCCAGATTTCCATGCAGTCCACACACAAGCATGAATTTGGTGGATGTGCATCAAAACCACATGGATCAGTTCAAGTTATGAAACTTCTCCATGAACCGTCTGCCTGTTCTGAAACCCAGCAGGTTTGGCTGGAAATGGATTTTGAAGGGAAAGTTTCCAGAACTGGCGAGTAAGCTAATTTCAAATGCACTTTGTATAAAGGGAAGAAGGAGGAGATGCTTTATCTTTAGGTTTGGAAGGATTAGATTTTTATTGGTATATGTCGGTAAATGTCAATTTCAATGTGCACATACAAACAGATTAAAAATATTTCCATTAATAATAAAATTTACAGATGGACAAAGTCAGAAAATGCTGCCCCCCAGTTTCTTACATAATTTCACGCAGCTGTGAATATTTAAATTGATAAAAATCAAAACAATGTTTATAAATAAACATTGGTATTATAAGTTGAAATTATAAAAATCATATTCTGCCAAGACTGTTTATCTTACACCCTCCTGTTAGTGTCTTTTCCTGCTACAGTCTCCCCCCTTTCTATCTCCTCAGCATGTAAATTACACTTGTTTTGCATCTCAAAGAATTCAAGTTGGTGAAAATTAGGCTACTGCAGTGCTCATGCTGGTTTTCTGACTTACCACTTGTGCCACCACTGAATTTGGCTCATACACTTCCATGGGGCTGGCAACCCCTTACACTGCTCAGAATTTGGCCCTTTGTGTTCAAGCTATTTGCAGTATCTTGTGAGGTTTTTACTTCCTTGCTGTGAGTCTTTTTTGTTTCACTAATGTGAGCCATTTTCTGGTGGCGAGAGATTTAGGGCTGAGGGGGAGGTGAGAACGCTCCTTGTGCTTAGAGAAAAATGATGAATGACTCTCTTGTGCTCTGAACAAAACCAGGATGTAGTTTACTGTTTCTCATTCCCCCCCCCCCTTTTTTTAAACAGGTCTCCCCACCTCCATACAATCACTGGCTCCACAACATCTGGAGCCCAGTTAAAGAGCTGTTCCCAAGAGAACCCTCACTTGCCACTTACACAGATCCTCTTTCTTGAGAGCTATCAGGACAGCAAAGATACCTCGCCACCCTTAAATGCTTTTCTACCTGTGGAAATTTACCGGCATAGCTATAGCAGAATAGCTATTCCACTCTATCTGTGGTGGATTAACTTCCTGGTGTGGACTCTCTATTCCGGAATTAAAGCCACGTTTATTCCAGAATAATTATGTCACTTTTGAAGTAATTATCCCAGAATAAGAGCATCCACATGAAGAAATACAGATGCTCCCCAACTTACGCAAGCGTTCTGTTCCGGAATGCCTTGCATACGTCGAATTTTGTGTAAGTTATGCCAAAAAAAAAAAAAAGCTTACGGAACGTATGGAACTTTTTCTGTAAGTCTGGATTTGCATAAGTCGAGTTTGCATAACCTGAGGAGCATCTGTAGACTGGAATAGCTCCACAAATGGATGCTCTTATTCTGGAATAATTACTTCAAAAGTGACATAATTACTCTGGATAAAGTTATCTTTAATAAGACTATCCACACAGGGAGCTACTCTGGTCGATTTCCCTGTGTAGACAAGCCCTATCAGCAGTTTAATCAATTCATAGATTCCAAGGCCAGAATGAACTATTGTGATCACATATCTGATTTCTTGTATAACACAGGCCATAGGACTGCTCCAAAATATTTCCTAGAGCATAACTTTTAGAATAACATCCAATTGTCAGTGATGGAGAATCCACCACAACCCTTGGTAAATTGTTCGAATGATTAATTACTGTCTGTTAAAAATTTAGTCCTTGTTTCCAGTTTGAATTTGTCCAGCCACTGGATCATGTTATACCTTTCACTGCTAGATTGAAGAGCCCATTTTCCTTTGAGTAGTGGCCCTGTGGGTGCTCCACTTCCGATGCGCTTGTGCCTTTGATTGGGAATTTTTGGTAGCAGTGCCTGTTCAGCCTGTGCATGCGACCCCACATCCTTGTGCCCAGTGCCAAGACTGCCGTCCGTTTTTTCTCAACCTCCTTGGGCCCAAGATGGAGTCTACTATGTGCCCGTTTTCTACAATTTAGCTTTTTCTCAGATAGTTAACATATAGGTACTTACCTTATAGTGCTATAGTTGTTAGAACAATTATTCCCTTTGTTTTTAATTTTTCTTTAAAAAAAAACAAAACCTTTTTATTTGTAGAGAGAGTTATATAATTAACCCCTTCTAGGGTTAAAATTTCATTAGTTTTGCTTGAGAACGCTGGGTTTCCTAGGATTCAAAAGGTGCCTCTCCTGTCCTGACGCTGTTCTCATGTTGAAGACCTCACCTTTGGCAGTTGTAAGCGCTTTGCAGACTTGATGAATACATCTCTCCACACTTTAAAGGACCCAAGAGCCGCACTGTGATTCCTAGGGACTTGTTCTTGTGTAAATGTGAGGAGATTTAGTAGGTCTCATACTGCACAAAGAGCATACCCAGCCCCGTATTTAACATATGCCATGAAAGTTTATGCCCAAATAGATTTGTTAATCTCTAAAGTGCCACAAGTACTCCTCATTCTTTTTATTGACATTTAGCTGTATTAAAATGTATTTTGTTTTCTTGAGCTCAGTTTATTTGCCAAGTGATCCAGATTGCAGTATATCAGTGCCTTGTCATCTTCATTATTTAACACTCTCACAATTTTTGTGTCATCTGCAAACTTTATCAGTGATGATTTTATGTTTTTCTTCCAGGTCATTGATAAAAATGTTAAATAGCGAAGGGCCAACAACAGATTCCTGCGGGACCTCACTAGAAACATGCTCGCTCGATGATGAGATGTATATGTTAGCCAGATTTTAAACCATGTAATGTGTGCCATGATAATTTTATATAGTTCTAGTCTTTTAATTAAAATGTCATGTGGTACCAAGTCAAATGCCATAAAGAAGTCTGTTATAGCAACACTGTTACCTTTATCGACCAAACTTGTAAAAAAGGATCTATTTTCCATGAACCCAGGTTGATTGGCATTAATTATATTACCCTTCTTTATTTCTTTATTAATAAAGTCCTGTATCAGTTGATCCATAATCTTGCCTATGGTCCTTGTCAGGCTGACAGGCCTTTAATTACCTGGGTCATAATGTGTAGCCTTTTAAAATACTGGCACAACATTAGCTTTCTTTTAGTCTTCTGGAATTTCCTTAGTGTTCCAAGACTTGCTGAAAGTCAGCATTAACAGTCCAGCGAGTTTCTCCACCAGATCTATTAAAACTTTTGGATGCAAGTTATCTGGACCTGCTTGCTGACTGAAAAGTGTCTAACTTTAATAGCTGCTGTTTAGCATCCTCCTGAGATCCTAATGGAATGGAAAGAGTGTTATCAGCATCATATGATGAGACATCATCTGTTTTTTTTCCCCAAATACAAAATAGAAATATTTATTGAACACGTCTGCTTTTTCTGTGTTCTGTGTTTGGTGATAATTGTGCACCCCCAAAACATGTACATTAAAGCATCCGCATAATCTTACTGTAACTCTTGTCCTCTCTCTTTCTCCACTGTTTGTTACCATCTCCCATCAAGTCATGTCTTAATTTAAGTTGTGAACTCTCTGTGGCCAGGATGCTGGCAATATTTTGTTTTGTTATGCAGGTGTATCTCCAGAGTAATTTTATTGGTTTCATTGGATTACTCTGGATTTACACTGGCAAAATGGAGAGCAGAGTTTGGCCTTTGGGCTTTTGTCTGTAAGTGCAATGCTTGTTTATGGCACCATAGAAAGAATTTCTAATAGTAACATTTCAAGTTAGACAGGTATGGAGGACACTTCCTGCCTTCCTAATGTTCTTCTGACAGTTTTAACTAGTTACATTATTCCCCTTCACTTTCTGTCCAGTAATTTTGTGTAGTTTTACTGTATGTTACTTACCAGCTGCCACCTTCCAATCCAGAGGCATGTGAAATGATTCTTACATCAGGGTTGTAAAGCTCGTTGGGATCATTCAGTATGAAAAGCACCATTGAAATGTAAGTTCTCATTATTAGGAATAGTCCAGGCATTGTGTACCCTTTGGGGGAAGGGGTATAATAGGTACCATTTTTATTATGTTCAGGGTTCATGCCTTTCTTCAAGTCATAAAATTCTATTCACAGTCCCTAATGACCTGCTGGAATCTTGAATTTCCAGGGCTTTTGTTTTAACAAGCCCAGAGGGTTTTGTATGTGTATAAAAATATATTGTCATTCACCTATAAGGAGATGGAGTTTCCTCTTGTGAAAGAGGGATACAGTTTACATGGCTAACTCGGCTGTTTGCACTAACTGCGCTTCTTAGCACCTTGTGAGGGATTGCTGAGTGAAACCTCATCTAATTTGATGACCGTTATGTTTTCATCATGTAGCTCTGCTTTCAATATTTCCATGTAGACTTTCACTAGAAGGCTTATCGGGGAGTGTGTATTAATAGGTAGGGGAAGGATGGCATATTGAGGGTAGGCAGCATCTGCCTAATTGCTGAAGTTACACAAACTTTGCTATCTCGGGGAAAGATGTCAAACAGAATTATAGTAGATTGTTCCTAAGCAAAGCAACATCTTTAGGCTTTTCTAACTGGTTAATGATGGGGTCTTATAAAATCCTAGAAATTCAGACCTCTTGCCTGGTGTGTGTGTTACACAAAAGCTTTCTGGGTTCAAGGGCAATAGCAGTATTGCCTGTGGGTTTATAACAGTTCCTGGGATTGTGCAGTATTTAGATGAGGACACGATTGCACAATCTCAAGTTATTTTGTCTTTAACCCAGAAGACAATATTTTATTGCTATTTTTCTTGAACCTGGTCAATATTTACTCAGTCAGCTCTTTGGATTTTTCTCAGAGCTGGCTGTGCACTTGAAAAATATTGTGGGAAGCAAGGAAAACACGCACGGTCACCTCTAATGGATTGTTCTCTGAACGTAGACTAGTGACCTGTTGGGTCAGTTTGGGAGCAATCGTCTCAGTTGGTTTTGGTCAAGTAACAACTTTTGAGCCAATGATAACGCTTGAAACAGTCCAAAGAGTCTGTGGATGTGAGAGAAACCCAACCCCCCTGTCTCTGAGGCCTGAACAGGCTAGACATGTGTTCATTCGTTTTAGGGTAATGATTTGCATGTTGAATGACTGGTAACTATTTTTTCTTGTGTTTGTGCAAACTTGGGAAAGAGCCATGAATACACAGGAGGGACAAATGACCCCTTCCTGTACCAATGATGCCCACTGCAGTCTGGTGAAGGGTGAGAGGTCTCTTTGGGGAAGGCAGTGTTGTTTCATACCATATCCTCTCTCGGGTGTTATACTGGGGAAAGTAATTCACTTTCCAAAAGGAAATCTGTAGCTGGCCACTGAGGAGGTGTGCTGAATTAGCAGCCATTGCTGCCCCCAAATCAGACGTTAATGGGTGGGTATGATGTTGCAGAATCCCAATACATCTCCCTTAATTGACTTTTCACTGTGGGCGACCTTACACCTTGATTACTGCTGTCAAAAGCTAGCATGAACCGGGGTGATTTGAGCCCAATAGGCTTAATTTATAAAGTGGATTTATGTGGCAGTTCCTTAATCAGAAATCCAAGGATCATTGTTTGGTGAATGTTTGTCCAGTTGTAGGCAGATTAAGGTCCCTGGGCCAGAGCAAGGGGGGGAGGGGGCATAGCCCCGCCCCATTCCACCCTGCTGCCCACAGCCGTGCCCATGACCCCCCACCCTGTTCCGCCCGTTCCCCTGCGGCCCCACTCCTGTTCCCCCTGTGGCCACATTCCACCTGCAGCCCCACCCTGTTCCGCCCCTTCCCCTCCACAGCCCTGCCCCTCGCTCACTCCTTTCCTCTTCCCCCGCTGCGGCCCCGAGGCTGGAGAAGCTCTGAGCACGTGCCAGCTGCAGTGGGGAGCGAGAGCTCTTCCAGCTCCGTGGCCGAAGCATGAAGCCATGATGAGGAGAGATTTTTCTGGGGGCCCCAAATTGGCTGGGTCCCATGTGGTAATCCACCATTGTGTACAGTGCTATGCAAACGTAAAATGTGTATTAGGATCGTGATACAGAAATAGAAACATTAGCGCGCACCCTCCCTGGTGATAGTTTCTTACAGTAAAGTTTACTAATCCTTTGCCATTTCCGTAACAACAGATTATGTATCTGAGTATCCTGGAGTTTTATTAACTTGGCGTTGATGACTTTTGTGAGTTAGTTTTGTTAACGGCCAAATTGCATAATGATTAAGGCTATAAGAAAGTTGTGCTTTTTAAAAATTTTTTTTTGGTTGTAAAGTTGCAGCCACGGTTGGTTAAAATCGCAGCTACAGTTTGCGAAAGTTGAGGTTCAAGGCATGCCGCCTGCCTTCCAAAGCAGGGCAGAAGCGATGCCATGTGTCCTCCTTGGCTCCTGATGGCAAGCCTGATGCAGAGGTGGCTGGGCTGTATTTGAGTCAGTGGCTTTGTGACTTGGCACATGGGTTGCAACACCACTCAAATTTGTGGCAACTATGAAAGGTTGTGGTGTGTGTTAAAAGTTGTGGGTTTTGCAACAAAATTACAGCCCACAATTTTCTTACAGCCTTAATAACGATTAGGCCTTTTGCTTAACTCCCTGAGAAGGGTAACAGTAGTTGGGTAAGTTGATATGTTGTGAGGGGGCTTGGTGGCTCCAATAATGGAAGACTGAATTTGTCCCAGGTTGTACAGAGATCAGATGTGACTACCTGCCTGGTCGTCTTGGGACTGTGAAATGAGTTGTTTTCTTCATTCCAGTTCCTCACGGAAATGTGTCTGCATCTCTCATGCAAATCTACCATCGCAGTTGCTCTCTTTGTAGACCGTCTCAGGAGGGAGGTAAAGGTCTAAATGAGTCATGGAGATAGAATTTCCCTGCCACTCCTAGGTTGATCCCGGTGGATGCAGAGGTGCATTTCAGAAAACACTGTGACACTTCAATAGTTTCATAGAGTTTAAGTCAGAAGGGACCATTAGATCGTCTAGTCGGACCTCCTGTATATCACTGGCCATTAAATTTCACTCCGTTACCTCTCTGTTGAGCCTAAAGGAGCCTGAGAGTATGTTAGAACATAAGCAATGCCATACTGAAACAGACCATGGTCCATTTTGCCTAGTATCCTGTCTCCGCGAGTGTACCAGAGCTTCATGGAGAGTATACAGAACAGGGCAATTATGAAGTGATCCACCCCAGTCTTCCACTCCCGGCTTCTGGTAGTCAGAGGTTTGGGGTCACTCCAAGCAGGGAATTGAATCCCTGACTGTCTGTCTTGGCTAATAGCTATTGATGGGCCTGTCCTCCATGAACTCATCCAGTTCTTTTTTGAACCCAGTTATACTTTTGGCCATCACAGCATCCCATGGCTATGAGTTCCACAGACTAGTTGTGTGTTGTGTGAAAAAGTA
This sequence comes from Mauremys mutica, assembly GCF_020497125.1. Taxonomy (NCBI): domain Eukaryota; kingdom Metazoa; phylum Chordata; order Testudines; family Geoemydidae; genus Mauremys; species Mauremys mutica. The sequence continues at coordinate 4,400,913 of NC_059081.1, read as the reverse complement.
CTTCCTTTTGTTTATATTAAATCTGCTATCTATTGATTTCATAGGATGACCTCTGATTTTTGTATTGTGTGAAAGGATACAGAACACTTCTGTATTCACTTTCTCCACACCAGTCATGATTTTATAGACCTCTATCGTATTCCCCCCTTCATCGTCTCTTTTCTGAGCTGAGCAACCCTAAGAACATAAGAATGGCCAGACTGGGTCAGACCAAAAGTTCATCCAGCCCAGTATCCTCTCTGCCGACAGTGGCCAATGCCAGGTGCCCCAGAGGGAGTGAACCTAACAGGTAATGATCAAGTGATCTCTCTCCTGCCGTCCATCTCCACCCTCTGACAAACAGAGGCTAGGGACACCATTCCTTACCCATCCTGGCTAATAGCCATTAATGGACTTAACCTCCATGAATTTGTCTAGTTCTCTTTTAAACCCTGTTATAGTCCTAGCCTAATCTTTTTAGTGTTTCCTGTATGGAAGCCATTCCATTTGCCTTTCTCCAAACCTTTTCCAGTTCCACGCCATTGAGATGGGGTGACTAGAACTGAACACGGTATTCAAGGTGTGGACGCACTGTGGATTCCATAGTGGCATTATGATATTTTCTGTCTTATTTTCTCTGCTTTCCCTACTAGTTCCTAACATACTGCAAGGTTTTACCCCGTACTGCATTTGTTGTGTGGCTAAATAGAGCACTTTGGTCCCTTAGTTCTGAATCAGGTGCTTTTCACCAGCACACACAATATTCAGTAGTGCTTTTCACTTGATCTCAGAACTTGTAATTGAGTCTACACCAGGGCATAAGTAGGGGATATCGAAGGATTGGTTTAGCTACATCTGGGATGAAACTCAGCTGTTGTTGAACAGCATGCAGCAACAGTTGAGAGCTCACCACTCTGGCGCTCCATGTGTTAATTACAGACCATTACCAATTAATTTTGTTTAGGGATTGGATCTCCCATAAAAGGTAAATGTTGCTAATCACCTAATTTCCTTTGCTGCAGCTTTAGTTGTTGTTTAGTAGTTTAGGTACAGTATGTGTGCAGCCACTGTCCAGGCTAATTTCAAGAGAAAAGTATCAAACTTCAGTGGCCAAGAAAAAAAAATGCTGACCTATTTCAGCCACTTATTTATATTCAAGAAGCCTCTCTCTCTCTGTGTAAAAAGTTGTTGTTACTCTAATTTTTGTAAGTTTGTTCTTCTATAGTTTAAATATTATACAGTACAGTAAGTAGAAGGATTATATATCTATTTTACATTACTCAGAATAAATCTAGATTATTTTTTCATTTTATTTTTTGGTGAAATAATTTTTTCTCAGAAGCTCATTTGCTATTAAAGTTGGCTTTTGGGTTATACTCCCAAATCTCTTTGGATGCACTGTGACAGAATTTTTACATATTCCTCTGTTTTGTTTTTGTTTTTTTTAAATGTCATTAGTACATAGTTTAGCTTGATAACCAAAATGCAAAAATGACTAAAAAGCGTTCCCACTAGCCTTGAGCCCTGTGCATTACAAAAAGGTCTTGCATCGTATTATCACAAAATGTACAAAGGAACTAGAGAGAGAGAGGAAAAGTACTGCTCCATAGTATTATTTATTGACTGTTTATCATAGTGCCAAGTACTGTGTGCTCTTGTAATGAAATACATGATTAATATGGTGTTTTCATCCCATTTTACACCTGGCCATGCAGGCCTTTATATATACAGCCGTATAGATACTATAGTTATTTTATGATTTTTTTTATTAAATGGAAACAATTTTGTGTTTAATGTTAAGATTGCACTGTTAAAATCATAAAGCCAGAAAAGCAACGTTAAGCTACCTATGTCCAGTAACATTAACTAGCTACATTCCCCAATCTGTATATTTTACGGTGGAGGTTTTCAAAGTGTGGGGTGTGTGTGATGAGGTTAGCAGGGGAGCGCGAGGACCTGATGGGGCCACAATCAGTAGGGGGGGTCTGTCCTGCAGGAGAAACAGGTGGGGGTCTGTGTGAGTGCTCTTGTCTGCCGGGACCAGGCTCCCTGCCTGTAATGTTGCCAGCTGTCCAGTTTTCGACCAGAAAGTCCGATTGAAAAGGGGACCTGACAGAATCCAGTTAGATTTACTGACTGGACACCCAAAGTCTGGTTAGTGCAGGCGGGGAGGCACTGGGTCATCACCTGTGCCAGCCGTTCCTCAGCTACCTGCATCGGGCGGTTGCAGCTCCCAGCTTCAGTTCCGCAGGTGAGTCCCTCCCAACCCGGGGAGGGTGCGGGGGAGAGGGGAAAAGCAACGTGCAACGATCAAATGGGGGCGGGGCCTTGAGGGGGAGAGGTGGGGCAGGGCCTCGGGCATGGGGTCTGGGCGGGCACTCTGGGGTAGAGGCGGGGCAAGGGCGGGGCCTCGGGGGAGGAAGAGGTGGGGCAGGGAAGGTTCCGGCACTCCTGCCGGAGTGTCCAGCTTTTAAATATTACCAAGTTGGCAACTCTACCTGCCCCTTAGGGGGGTCACTGTCCACCCCCAGAATACCAGCCATTCTGGTACTTCCGGGAACAGTGTGACCCCGCCCTTGCTGGTGTGACCCCCACACTGACCATCATGACCTCGCGCACACACTGTCCTCACTGGCGTGACTTTACGCACGCCATGCGTGTGAGGTCATGGGGGCAGGGCTCTCTTCAAAACGGCATCCCCTGCCTGGTACTGGACAAGAAACATCTGGTTTTGTCTCCGTACTGGACAGGGAAGAAACCTTAGAAAGAGAGGAGTGTCCAGCTTAAAGCCGAACAAATGGTCTGACTACTGCCCATCTTGTCCCCTCGCTGGCGCAGCTGCAGTAGCCACCAATGGCAGTTACCCTCCATGCTACTGGACAGAGCCCGCTTTTGACGCTGGTCGTTCCGCATGGCCTCAGGGCACAGAGCCCCATCCGCTCCCCCTGCTGGACAGAGCCTGCGCAGGGGAAATGGACGGGGCCGTGCTGAAGGGCTGGGTTCAAGAGGGGCCTGTGTCTAGCCAGGTACTCACAAGGTGCAGCCTTCCTCTCACCTCTTCACCCAAGCCCTTCACTGTGTCCCTGTTTGCTTCCTCTGTGCAGTGGAGGAGCGAGACAGGCAGGGAGCTGGGTCCCGGCAGCTGAGACACCCCCACACCCACTCCTTGCCGCAGTGCAAGACTGCCTCATCTGCCACATGTACTGGGCACCCCTTCCCTCTGCAACCCCTGTGAGGACGGCATATCTGGCCCCCATGAGTGCAGGTCACCCCTTTCCCCATCCCCTGGCTCCCACGAATACAGGCCATCCTTCCCCCATGTTTCTTAGAAACAGGGGTGTGTGGGTGGGACATGAATCCTCTAAGAGGGGCTCAGCAAAAGAAAAAAAAAGCCAGTGATGTTCTGATTTAGGGCATGCATTTTACAACATCATAATATCATAAGCTACACGTTAAACTACAGAGGCTTGGCAAATACTGCATATGTGCAGGGCATCTGAATTAACATTGTTATAACATTTAACTTTTGCATTTCCTGATTTTTTTTAAATGTTACGTTATTGTGGAGGAGTTTTGTATTTAATTTCTTAGATTTTTTTTTTTTAAAGAACCAAGAGAGCAATGGAGAAAAAGAGAAAAAATGTCAGGAGCTACTTGATTTATGGGAATTACAAGCCCTCTGACCTCTTCAGCCACGCTTGCAAGTTCATTGAGCATACCAACATACCGCTAACATGCACACACACAGTGCATCTATAGTAGGGCCATCTCTAACTCCCAATGAAGTTAGTGGGAGTCTTTCCATTGTCTTCAGTAGGAGTTGGATTACACTCAAAGGATTAAGGAAATTTTCTACGTACGTATGCTGGTATGCAATTTTCAAATATATCCTCTTTCTATTCTTATATGACCCGCAATACTCTGGTAACTGTCTCCTAAAAGTATAAAAAGATGTCCCTGCAGTCATTCAGGGCTTTGTTTATGTTCTATGGTTTTGATTTTGTTTAGTTGATTTTAAGTGTGGCGTGATTGTGGTCAGGCTCGGTCAGAGAAGTGGGCTTTGTATATGGCTCCGAAGACTGCTCTGTGCGTGCTCACCTGTTCTCTTTGGGCAGTGAAGCTCCCTATTGGCAGGCCAGTTTCCAAGACAGCTCAGTCTCCTGCACACTCTTGAGGCTGACAGTTCTGTTGTTCCAATAGAGTGTAGCTGTTCTGGATGGTTGTATTCAAGGATAAAGTAAGACAGTCTAGTCTCTCTGTTAACTAGGGCCAGTCCCATGAAGGGCCTTGAAGATGAGGACCGAAATCTTGAATTTCACCCGGTACTCAATGTGGAGATGTGGGGATGAAATGCTCTTTGTGACGTGTGTTGCTGAGCAGATGGGCTGCTGTGTTCTGAGCAATTTATACCTTTTTCATAGTTGGTGGTTTTGTACCTTGGTACAGAAAATTGTGACAATGAAGCCTGAAGGTCCTGAAAGCGTGAATTGCCATGGCTGAGTATGGATCTGACAGGATTTGGGGTACTCTCGACATCTATACACAAAAAAGTGCAATGTTCTTGGCTGCAGCTATTTGGGTTCCAGAAGCAATGAGAAGTCCAGGGGACACTGAGGCTGCAGATTGTCCTAACAATTCGAGAGTAAAAGCTCCTAGGGGAGGGCACTGTTACAGAAGTGGCAAGTTCTTCTACACCCCAGCAACATCCCTGTTCTTCATTTAGCTGCTGATCGCAGCCACACCATTGGAGAGCTCAGAGATGGTGCTGTTTGTCAGCTGTGAAGGTGATACAGAGCTGCACATTGTCTGCATATAATATATAAAGCGAGTGGAATTTTTCAAATAGGAACAGTGGGCGAGATCGTTGTTTCGCTGCCCATATAGAGATTCTCGGTACTCTGACACGTTGAAGAGTGAGGTCGAATTCAACACGGTGCTGCAAAGCCAAGGAAAATGACCTTTCTAGTGACATAGGGCACAAACTTGAGCTCCTTATATTGTAGATGTTAATTTCCTACCATTCAGATAGTTAGACTCTCCAGTTATGAATGTTCATGTGTGTGTGCTGTTTTGTAACCTCCAATAGCGCACTGGTAAACTGTGATTAGTTCTATGCACTCTGAAGCTGTAATTTCCAAATACGAGTGCTTAAATTAGTTGTCTGATTTTCAAAGTGTCATTGACTTAAGTGGGAGCTGTGGGTCCTTTACACCTTTGAAAATTAGTGTGTGTGTGTGTGTTATGGAGTAGGTACTTAATTTTAGACAACCATGTTTCAAAATTTTGGGCTAACTTTTTGGTATTCTTGATTATGGGTCTTATTCAAAGGGTGGAGTCTGGAAGTTCAGAATGTGACTTGATGATTAGGGAGGATATTGGGAGTAGAAGAAACCTTTACTGGATTTGCTTTCTTCTTTGTGTGTATTGGACTTTTCATGACTTTTGGAAGAGGTGAAGTGGTTTCTCTTACCTTGTGCCTCTGATCTGCCAGGCATAGGGGCTTCAGGAATCAATGGCATATGAGTTTCAGTTTCCAGCGGTGGGAGTTGCAGCTTCTGAACGGCCTGATACTGGATTTTGTTCAGTGCTGTGTCTGTTCTTCCCCTGTGTCACCACTTTGGTGTTTGCATCAAGGCAGTAGGGTTTTGATTAAATTCCATTGCCACTTGGTTAGTGTCTACATAAAGCAGCTTCATAAGCTTCTATTAGATTCTATTTTTCATATTTCATTTATTATAGAGAATTGTAATGATTATTTCTTGTAATTACAAGTAAATGACAATGATGTTCAGAGAGATGAAGAAGATGCATCTCTAGCCACTGGATATCATCCTAAATAAGTACTGTATATACTGCTCAAATTTTCCTCGGAAGGTTGTCTAATTTTCATTATATTTTAATGAATTGGCTAGTATGTATGTATGTCACTGCTCTCTGTTGGACAAAATCAGAACTGCTAATTTGTTTCATAGATCTTGTATGACTAGCAACTGATGGAGACACATCCTATACTGCAAGACAAAACTGTGTTTTATTTGTATTAGGCATTACTATGTTTTAATAAGAGATTTCCATTGTTTAGATGAGGCATTTGATTCCACACATTGCATGCAGGGGGATAAACTGGAAACAGAATGCAAGGGCCTAATTGGGAATACAGTTGCCTAGCTGAGAAATGACACACCACAGATATTTAATATAACATTTCCTACTTTGGGTTCCAAAGAACAATAAGTCGTGAGCAGGCAGGGCAAGTTAGAGTAGGTCACAAGGCACATAGCAACTGGTTACTAGGGGAGAGTTTTATTTTAACCAATGATGAAACATTAATAAGGCTGGGATTTCGGCGAAAGACATGTATGATAATAGTTGTGTTTGCCACCTTGATATTTATCAGTTCAGTCTCCTTGGCCTTTTTTCCTCCCCCTCTCTGTTGGCCTCAGAGGACCCTCAGATGAATGGGTTTGTTTTGATTGCCTGTCTGATAGCTTAAAAGAAAATGTGGCCCCTTGTCCATGGGTCAGTGCAAGAATTCCAGGAAGAGTGACCTGTCTGTCAGGGAGCAGTGTACCAGAGAGTGAAGGGAGGGTGGCCACTTTCACGAGGGTTTCTTTTTTAAAATTAACCTTTGTTTTCTGTCAGGAAAGCTGTCCTGAGGCTTGACTTACTGAGGTAAACGTGTCCAGACAACCAGAGTGCTGCTAAGCATGCGAACAGGGCAGATGGTTATACCTCTAATTAGTGTGTGTGTGTCTGTAATTTTCCCCCCTCTCTGCTGATTGACTGACTGACGAGTCTTGAAAAAACTTGCAAGATGTGTTGTATGATTCATGGTGGCTGATCAGGTTCTCAGTGAAACCAGAGAGGAGAGGCATTTGGCTTGGGTTTGGAGGCTGATGGTAAGGATTAGTCAGAAATATTTAGGTCTTGATTCAGCAAAGCACTTAAGTCAGTGGGGCTACTCATGTGCTTAACATTAGGCACTTGCTTAAGTTCTTTGCTTAATGGGGCAGGTGGGAGGGTAGAGGGAAGATGAGCAGTGTTTTTGTTACCATTTTACACGGCCTGCTGCTGCAGCAGTAAACGGGTCATGTGCAAGCTGCTGGGTTTTTGGACTTTTCATAAGGAGGCTCCCAGATACCAAAGTGATGGGTAGAATATTGGCTCCTCACTCCTCTTTCCAGGCTCAGACAAGGCCACTAGGGATAGGAGGCTGCTGAAGGGCTGTAGCCTGGTTCTGGGGTCAGCCACCCGTCCCAGCACATGTGCCCCTGAATGTGCTGGCTTGGCTGGGAACACAAGGAGATAGGTTATGTGTAGTGGATTCAGCCTGCACCTAAGCAGAAAATGCACAACAGCACCTCCTGGTGTATAGTGCTGCACTGTATAGGCAGGATCTGTAGCCAGCTTCAGCTGCTGCCCGTGGGGTTCACTTGGATCCTTCCCAGTGTAAGGGAGATTCCAGTGGCTCCAGAGGAAACAGGAAAAGAGGCCAGTCAGCTAATAGCTTTCTCTTGTTCCTCAGCCCAGCAGCAAGGCGTGAGTTGGAGGAGAGATGCTGGGCCCTCTCCCAACCCAACTGCAAGCATTCCAAACTAGCCACGCTACCATCCCACCCTTCCAGCTCTTCATGACTCTTAGTCCAAGGAAGGGAAACTTTGGGGTGAGCAATCAGAAGTGAAAAGGGTTTGAGGGTTTGCTGTGGGAGAGGGGGCTGTATACATTAAATAAATTTGGGGAGTAAGTGATGAAAGAGTGGAGCGGGGCGCAGAGATGAAAATAGTGATCAGGGGGTTGTAGCGGTGGTGGGATTAAATTTTCGGGGTTGTGGCCAGACAGAAGAGAGCCGAGAGAAGGCATTGTCCAGCTGGAATGGGGTCAAGCATTGACATGGAACGGTTACTATGGCTGGGCATGGAGGTGGTTTGAATGAGGGTGTAAGATGTGACACAGAATTTTGGACGTGGTGAAATGCCTCGAGTGGGGGAAGCGATGGACATTGTGTGCAGGGAGAACCGGGGTCATAAAGATACTTCTGAAGAGAATATTTTTTTTCCTTTGGGATGCACTGGTTTGGCCCAAAACATTCTTCAGGGAGTGTTGCCATGAGGTGGTCTACACAAAAGCTTTCACCATCTCCTCGGCGAATGCCCATGCAGTACTCATGCCCCCTTCTCCTTATGCTTACACATTATTCAGTGTAGAACCCGTTTGACCGACTGTTGAACACCCTCCATTTGTTTTAAAAAAAAGTGGTGGACACCCTCCGTTGTCATTGATGTCAGCGTTGACTGAGTGAAGGAGGCACTCAGCACCTCATAGGATTAGGTCATATTTAGTGGGCTGGTCAAATGATATTGTCTGGATGAGTTTGACCCGTTAGTCTGCACTGCTGCCCCATGACCATATAAGCAGTGAGTGAGCAAGGCGTGCTGCATTAGCTTGATGGAGATGGGAGACCCCAATGCCTGAGTGTCCTGTGTCTTGCTAGGCAGCTAAAGATTTGTAGAAATATCTAGTGACCCATGTTTAAACATATCACCAGCAACTGCCTGGCCCTGACGAGATACTTAGCAATGGTCTTTCCTCTCACCTTCCCTGTTGCTCCCACTGCTGAGGGTTTCTCCAGGATGCTCTAGCAATTACAGACAGGATGCTACCTGCTCCACATACTAGGGGCTGTCCCAAAACCATTCTCACTTCCCTCCCATCTGCTTGGAAACTGCTGCACAACTCTGACTTCTTCCCTTCCCTTCTTCCCCAAGCCGCCTTCTGCAACCCTGCCTCCCTAGGGGCGAGCCTTAGTCAAGTGGGCCAGCAGGAGCCCAGGATGTGCGTGAACCGGCCCTAGCTCCCAATAGAGGTTGTAGTCCTGAAGAGCCTTCGACGTCCTGGCTGGAAGGTGCTATATAAATATCCGGCCATTCTTGCCTGGCAGCTCATTCTGTAAATGAAATGGTAGTTTAGGGTCTTCTAAACATTTATTTAATCCAGGTGTACTCAGCACAATAGGGTTTAGTGCAAGGCAGATGAGAGAAAAGGGAATTGGAGAGCCCTGGAGATGCAAACAGTCCCCTTTCTGACAAGCACAGGTGCTTCCCCAAGATTTCACGAAAGGATATGAGCAAGCTAAGAAATGGTCTCAATGGTCCCGCCAATACTGGTTAAAATTGGAAAGGTTTTACAAATAATCCTAAGAGAATTGTTTCTAGGTATCACTGGTGAGCATAAATATATGCCTGTGAGTTGGGGTCAGCACGCATGGAAAGTACAAATTGAGATGTTCCTGACCTGTGGTTGTGTTGAATTATTATTCATAGGGTCACAATATGGCAATGACATGTACATCCCACTTACCCCACCAAATGCAGCGTTCTTTCCTAGATTTCTAGAGCTTATCATATTTGCTTTTAAACGGCCTGACAAGGAGAAAGCTTCCACCATTTCCTTCTGGAAACTATTCCACAGCCTGCATATTACTGTTGGGACTTTTTTTTTTTTTTTTTTTGCTATTCAACCTACATTTCTACATCTGTTTTTCCTATTGTGAGATTATCCCACATTCTTATAAATCTAATTTAACTATTTAAAAGAAAATATTTATAATTAAATTTTCTCCCAGTGAATTTCTAATTTCCTCTTTTTTCCCCTTTTATTACAAAGATGTAAAATTTACTCATATACAAGAAAATGGGCATCTCAGCCATTTAACTAATTCCTCCCTCTGCCCTGTTGAAGATATCTTTGTCTCTAGTGCCATTTGGTTGGCAGGGAAGAGCAGTGAAAGGCAAATAATGGAACTTCAGTTGCATCTTGAAAACTGCAACAGGGATAGAAACAGTTTCTTTAAGAACAAAATAATCTAGGAGCCCTTTCACTAACTAGCACTGAGGAACTGCAGCAAACCTCAGCTCTTTCGCAGGAATCCCTTTGGTTTGAAAAGAAGTATTCATGCAGTTACGCAATCCATGTTGAATTTTCAATTTGTCACGGGTTTTTTTCCCCCTTTTGTTCACCAGCTCGACTAAGCTTCTAGTGAGTCAGTTCATTGACTGACATGGTTTAGAAACAGTAATAATCTTAAGAGCCTGCTCCTGCAGCCCTTCCTAAGACTACTCATGTGAGTAATGGCTGCAATGCAGAAGCAGGCCTGAAGTCTTTGAGAAAGTTAATGTCAGCCACACTAAGAGAGAGAAATAATTTTTCATGGTGAATTCTTTCCCTAAAGCAGGCAGTTGCCTGGTGTCTCGGTTTCTCTCTCTGGATCTGTGTGTGGAAGCCACTAGCATTTATAAGTGGGTCTTGCTCCTTTGAGAAGAAATTGCAGAAAATGAGAATCATGCCATTCTCTAGAACCAAAATCAATCATGTTCCAAGGAAAAAGGACATTAGATAAAGCTTAGGAGTCTTCCCTTCCCTTCAGTAATAATGTTGGCTTTAACTGGCAATGCGTAGGTATTGTATTTTACTTTGCTCAGAGAACTTCGTACCTGCTGTGGAGTTGCTCCCTATTTACACCACTCTAAGTGAGGCCAGAATCTGGTCTATTGGTTGGAAGTCCTCTCTCTATCTAGGCAAAGTGTTCTTAAAGCTTTGTTTACACTAGGGAACTTACCCATTGCTGGCAATGGGCATCAGCAGTGGGTGAAGCTGTCAGTGCAGAAAATGGTTTAATTTCAAGCTTGGACCAACTGGTTTTGGCATCATTTTAGAAACCCTTGTTGAACCTTAAAGACCATATCTGTGCAAGAAATTTTTATCAAAAGTTTCCTCGGGTGCTAACATAATTGTTAGGAACCCTAGAGGGTTTCAGCATTATTACCTAACACTACAGAGTGCTGAAAACCATGCTGGCACCTCAGATGTTGTCTACACTAGGGTTCCTAACACAGTCTGGTGATATCACTAAATTCTCTCCAGTGCTAAGATCCCCTAGTGTAGACAAGGCTAATCTGTTTTCAGCAGTCAGCTGCCCCTTTGCCAGTATATTTCCTACTGTAGGGAAGTCTCAGGGCATGCATCTGCCACATTAGATTACAAAATCAAGCCATTGCAGTGAATTCTAATCTGTCTATTTTATGGCCTCCCTTCTCTGCTGGACCCACAGAACAGAGGGCTCAGTGTTTGGAAATGGAGGGCCTGGTTAGTTGGAGTGCTGATTTTTTTTTCTTTTCTTTTTAATTCCATTCAACCTATGTTGATCTGGATTGGGAGTAGCATTTTCCTTGGCTCCTTTACTTTCTTTTTGATGTTAGAAGCTACATACTGTCCAAAAGCACAGATTCCTACCTAAGCTAAAGGATCTTTATTAGCTATGATCGGCATAAGACCTATGAAAAACAGTTCATAGAATCCTAGAATATCAGGGTTGGAAGGGCCCTCAGGAGGTATCTAGTCCAATCCCCTGCTCAAAGCAGGACCAATCCCCAACTAAATCATCCCAGCCAGGGCTTTGTCAAGCTGGGCCTTAAAAACCTCTGAAGATGGAGATTCCACCACCTCCCCTAAGTAGCCCATTCCAGTGCTTCACCACCTTCCTAGTGAAAAAGCTTTTCCTAATATCCAACCTAAACCTCCCCCACTGCAACTTGAGACCATTACTCCTTGTTCTGTCATCTGCTACCACTGAGAACAACCTAGATCCATCCTCTCTGGAACCCCCTTTCAGGTAGTTGAAAGCAGCTATCAGATCCCTCCTCGTTCTTCTTTTCTGCAGACTAAACAACCTCAGTTCCCTCAGCCTCTCCTCATAAGTCATGTGTTCCAGCCCCCTAATCATTTTTGTTGCTCTCCGCTGGACTCTTTCCAATTTTTCCACATCCTTCTTGTAGTGTGGGGCCCAAAACTGGACACAGTACTCCAGATGAGGCCTCACCAATGCCGAATAGAGGGGAATGATCATAAGAACGGCCATACTGGGTTAGACCAAAGGTCCATCTAGCCCAGTATCCTGTCTACCAACAGTGGCCAATGCCAGGTGCCCCAGAGGGAGTGAACCTAACAGGTAATGATCAAGTGAGCTCTGTCCTGCCATCCATCTCCCTCACGTCCCTCAATCTGCTGGCAATGCCCCTACTTATACAATCAGTTGAGCTGATTCTGCCCCACAGTCAGCAATGGTGATACATGCACATGAGATAATTCATTACAATATTAGACAAACATGATGTGTAGGCTGAAGGTTGAACATTCATGAGATAGTGTTTGTTTGTGCACATACTCTTATTCATTATAAACAATACAGTCAGTACATGGTGAAAATCTATGAAAGACTTTGCAGCAGAAATGTGTTTTAAGGGGAGATTTGAATACAGAGTCGGAGGTTAAGTTGTTAAAAATATCAGTTGTCATTTGCTAAAGTGTTAGTTAAAAACACCTCAAAAACGTTCAACAGAAAAAAATCCACTTGCCCATTCCTGTTTCCATGGTTCTCCTGCTTTGGTGATGCACAAAGGTTTTGTAACTTCAGGGTCTAAAAACGTGCAAGTGTTCATTCCTCCTATCATATTGCAATCAGGCTTTTGCAGCGAGGTGGAAAGAGCTGAATGTGAAATCATCTGGAAGGTGTAAAATCCAACTCCGGTTTCATGTAATCGTGTGTAGCTTTCTGAATTAAAAAAGAAAAATGCAACCTTTGTTGAGATCTCCTGGCATGGGAAGCAGCAGGCCCCAAATCTGACACCCATCCCTCTACATAATGTTTTCTGTTCATAATTTCTTGGTGCCCCTCTAAAATGAAGGTTGTAGTAAGTGTTAAAATCCCAGCTGCTAATCAGCAGACTTGGGCTGTGTTTCAACCCTGCTCCCATTCACAGGGGCTGTTGACGTGCCTATGTGTGTGTCTTTTGTGCTTGCCCTCCATCCTGACACAGCTCTTTTCTTTTCTTTCTTTTTTTTTTTTTAAAGGGTCAGGCTGGGGGCGTAACAAATTTTAGGCCCGTCAACCTTGACAGTGTCCCTTGGAAATTACCCTAGCAGTAGGAGAATGGAAAACTTGTTGGAGCATTTGAATTGCCGACTGGTTGGTTTGCCTCCTGGGTAAACGTGACAATGGCAAATATTGCTCCTTCCAGACAGGGCTTGATTGGAGACAGCAGGTCCTTGCACGTGAAAACGATCCCCAGAATACATGGCTTGCAATGCAGCGAACGAATGTGTCAGTCAGTCTGTGGGATCAGGCTGTATCTTGTGAGTGCTCCACTCACTCTGAATTAGATTCTACTTTTTTGTTTTGTTAATAAAATCACTTAAACTTTATTCAAGCTTATTTCACTTCACATCATCTCCTTCCTTTCTCCCCTGTGTGGGTATGGATGGAGGTCTGGAAATGTGGGCACCCCTTGAGGGAGCAGGGGGTTCTGAGAGCAGTAGTTAGTGGCACATACATTGGAGGATGTGTGGTGAAAGAGGGTAAAGAGTGATTCTTTGGAGGAATCTGAGGGTTTTGGAGGCTGAACATCTTTCTTCTGGGAGTGGAAAAGGTAACCCCCCTGCCCCCAGGGGAGAATGTAGATCTCCGTGGAATTTCTTACCCCCTTGTGTGGGGTTCTCTCATGCAGCGGATGATCTGGACCAATGCTATTTCCTTTCCCTGACGTAGCTTTAAGGATATATACATGCACAGACAATGCCTCCTTGTTTCACAGGCAAAGGCAACAGCTGGGGGCAGGTGGCAGACAGGCCTCTGCTGTTGTTTTTGCACAACCTACCAGTCAGCTTTGATTCTAAACAGGCCTCTTTAGAATGCCCTAAACCTTCAGCTGCACATCTGCCTCTGCCCATTCATATCCTGTGTGAGCTCTTGTGGCATTTATTCCCTTTGCTGCTCGAGGGCTTGACTCAGAATCACTGTGATGCTCTGGTGAGCACAGGCAAGCATGTTTGCAGTATGTTTTGGGAGTCCCGCTTCACCAAGCCCATTTCACCCCCCCATTCCCCCTCACACCTTTAAAATCACTTAATTTCACATTTAGATCCTTTACTATGTGCCTCTTTCTCCCCCATCCCTCCCCCTCATATGCTTCCTTTCTCAAAATGCCCTTGGCAGCGTTGGCATGCAATTGAAGACAGAGTCCTTTACAAAAAGAACATTTTATTTTCCCACAGGGGCTTGTTCATTCCACTGCCAGTATCTTGGGCACTTCAGTGTTTCCTTCTCCTCTAAAACCTCTACAATGGCCACTAATCTCTGATGAAGCCTAGCGGTGCCACTAAAATACAAACTTCTACCAAAATATAAGGGGGAAGCAAATGCACATGATAGAGGGGAAACAGATGTTATTATGGTGGCAGTCAGTAACGATTCGGATTTCAGGTGAAAAACGGAATGGGTGATTAAACGTTTTTTTTTTTTTAAAGATTTAAAGTACATTTCAATATTAGCTGTATATCTGTACAAAATCCTCCTTAGCTACCAGGCTGAGAAGCACAGTCCAAAACCCTGGACAGAGGGAACCAGAGCCAATTATTCACATGTATCGGTGAAGTGGACTGACTGTACCACTTCCCAAGGCTCCACATTCTTCTGTAATTTAAAGGATGATTCTGAGCCTGTAAGATTACTCATTTAAGTTACCCATTTTACATGTGGGATGGGAAGCGCTATGCGTTGCTGCTGTTGTTGTTGTTAAAGCAGTAGTAGGTGTAAAGTAATGGCAGGTGCGCGTTGCCCCCAAACTTCAGTTAGCATGTTGGGTTTCAGCAGGATTTAGGAAGAGACAGTAAATACTACGCCTTCGGCTTTCTCTAGCACCTTGTAGCTGAGGACTTTAAAGTGCTACATAAATAGTAATACTTTGTCTCACAGCCCCTCTGAGACATGCTCAGATTCCGTGGTGAGGGATTTAGATAGAGGCAATATATTTTCTGTTTTATTTATCCTTTTCCTAATGATTCCCCTCCCCCGCACCTCTCAGGGCCACTTTTCCTCTTTTGATGGCAATTCTTTCTTGGTGTTTCTAGACCTTTATCAGGTAGTCTCTTTTCCATGCTACGCATACTTAAGGCTCCTTCTCTCCTCCATTCAGTCCTCCAATCTCTTGATTTTTTTTTTACTACAGTACACCCCAAAGCTAGGAGCAGATGACTGATAGGGATAGTGCAGCATCCATGTCATAATCCCTATTTGTTTTTTCAAGTGGAAATCCTTATTAGCAAATGAGTTTGGATTGGAGTTTATCTGGCACTGAAACAAAGGGAGCGTGGGATGACTCGTATAGGTAGTGGAGAGGGAAGTGAGAAACTCCCTGAGCAGAAGTTAATTGTTGTCTGAACAAGTTGCTTTGCATCATCTTTGTCTAGTTTCATTTTGTGAGGTGGAACCCTGCTAACAACTACGTCTTTCAGATGTATGGATTGTGTTCTCTGCTAGCTCTTACAGGTAGAGATCACCTCTTTGTTCTGTGTTAGTACAGCACAAGGAGGCCCTGGTCGTTGTCAGTAATACAAATAGGCGTAAGTCGGGACTGGGCTCTCTGCGCTGTGCAGGAGGCGCTCCTTGTGTGTCTCTCGCCTAGGGCAGGGACTATGCAAAGGCAGCATGCTTAAGGCCTGGTAGGTACATGGGGAATGCTTCATGTCACTCAATGGCACCCCTTCTGGCAGATTAAGGAGGGGCACTAACTGCATCCATAGGTTTCAGAGTAGCAGCCGTGTTAGTCTGTATCCGCAAAAAGAACAGGAGTACTTGTGGCACCTTAAAGACTAACAAATTTATTTTAGCTTCCTGTCTATCCATTTATGGCTGGACACCATGATGTGTCACCTTGAGGTTGTGGGGGAAGGTGGGACTGGTAAGAGAAGTGATGAAAAGGAGGAGGAGCCTTGTGCCTAAAATGGGGGTTGTGGTTGCCTGTAGCTCGAGGTGACATAACACTAGATTTTGCTGGTGGAGAGTGTCTCTCTGCAGCAGACATGCATTGTCCTGGCTGAACCCAATAAGTGCAACTGGACTAGAAGCAACTCATCTAAATTTGAGATGCCCTTGAGCACATCTGATCTTCATGCTCTGTGAGGAGGAACAGAGCTGCTCTCCACTGTGGCTACTTAGTGAAGAAATGACAAGACCTTGTGAGACTGGTGGTAACTGTCAGCCGTCCTTACAGAGGTGGGCTGTATTTCTAATTCTGCTTTGTCTTTTATATGTCTTTCAACCCCATTGCAGTCAAGGCTGGTAATCTGGACATAAGGTGAGAGAATTCCACCTTCATGAGCTCTGAATAAACACATGGAGCAATACACCAGATTGAGATCTGAGCTTGCATGAGACAAGTTGCCAAGTCCCCAAATCACACTTTTTATTATGAAAGAACACTCTTGTGGCTAAAGCCCGGGAAAGGAGTAGGAGCACTGGCTTCTAATCCCAGCACTGCCACCAACTCCCTGCATGACGCTGAGCAATTGAGTTCACCTTAATGAGCATCAGTATCTGCCTCATGGGGACTGTGATATTTCTATGATGACTGCAAAACACTTTGAGAACCTTGTTGGAAGGTGATATAATAAAAATATTATTATTAATCCATTCTAGCAGCGTGTAGTGCTCTCTGTCTTTGGTAGTGCTAAAGGGCCACCCTGTGATACCGCCAGCCACTGCAAAAGTTTAACAAGACACCGTTAAGGAGGCTCAGAAGGAGGAGGTGAAGTTGTGAGAGCTCAGCACTTTGAAAGTTCTGGCCTTCGGGCCTAAACCTGCAAATTGCTATATCGAGTTGGATACCTACAATTTGATATTTAAATCCATCCAGTCTGAAGGCAGCAGAAATTAGGCATGTTCAACACCTCCGAAAACAAGGCCACTTTTTTTCTTTGATTGTATGCTCTTTGGGGCTGGGATCTTCTTCGAATATGTTTGCATAGCACCTAGTACATCCTGGTTGAGGCTTCTACAGCAAAGCTAAGTCATAATGGTAACACTTTTATTTAACTGCCCAAATATGGATATAGGTACCTGAGTTGAGGCAGCAAAAGTTTAAAAATTAAATTTTTTTGGTTCCAGTTCTCAGTTTCCTAAGAGTTATTTTTTCAAGGCCAAACCCTGGTCTCTCTAGAGTCAGTAGCAAAACTGACTTAATTGGGACCAAGATTTATCCTTCTATGAATTAGCAACTCAATGCTCTGATCACTTTTTTTTTCTTTTCCTTTTTGGGTATTACAATTAGTGGGATGTTTGGTGACAGGCACCTTGTGTCATATTGATGCCTTTGACATGAAAAACTACAATGTTAAAATGCAGATTGCTTGTGCTGAAATGTAGATTCTTGCCACTTTAAAAAAAAATGGCCCCAAACATTCCACTGAATATCCTGAGCCAGGAAGCTTTTGCCCCACTTGTGTTCTGTAATTATGTGCCAGATGCCAAACAAGCTGCAGAGCTTAGCGACACTTAACAAAGTGATTAGGTCTGTGGGATATGTGGCTCAGGTTACTGGCTGTATCTATTGACTTTGTATTCTTCCAGTTATTGAAGGCTTATTGTCTTGAGTGAGGCAGGTGAGGTAATTACCACAATGTCTTTCCTTTCTAATTTGCTTATCAGCTCCAGTCATGGAAGGACTGAGATAAGAAACCTGCCCTTTTTGTCCATTTGTAGATTTCTTTGTTTTGCTGTCTCAGGGGGAATGCTCTGACCAGTTATCCTTTAGGTTTTACTGCAGGGATAGCAGCATGCATCACCGAAATAAAATGGTATCATCTGTGTATCACCAAAAGTGAGCTCAGTGCCTTAGGGGTAGATACAAAGACCAAGAGGGCTTGATCCTATCTCTCTCTTTATATGTCCTCCATCACCATAGCAACCAATTGCCCTAAGTATTTATGGCTTTATTCTTACAATCACACTGTCAGGTAGGGAAGTATTCTTATCCCTGGTGGATTTACAGATGGGGGACTGAGGCATAGAGAGATAAATGATTGCCCAAGGGAGTCTGGGGTAGAACGGGGAATTGAACCATCAACTCTCCTGAAGCCCTGTCCAACGCCTCAGCTACAAGACTATTGTAATTCACCTTCTGATCTCACTTATACCACTGTAAATCAGAAGTGATGTCCATGAAGTTACACCAGTGTAAACCGGTTTAAGCAAGATCAACATCCCAGCACGATGCTCTGAAGATTTTACAATCTGAAAAAGACAAACTACCCAGGAAAAGGGAGTGATAGCGTGGGATGAAGGAAAGGAAGCTACAAGAAGCAAAATATTTGAGCCATGAAGTTTGGCACATGGTCTTAATAGTTCCTTGGGGTAGGGAGATTGGTACAGGTCATTCTTCAGGATGCAAGGGTACCACTTTCTCTTGGTGTAAATCTTGCCATAGCCAGCTATTCCTCCACGTTTCCCCATTTTTTATTATTAGGCTTTAATTAAACTAAGTACTAAGGCATGTATCTAACTTTAATTATGGGACTACAGTGAGACTGCTTAGATGTTTAAAGTTAGGCACATCCTTAAGTATCATGCTGAATCAGAGCCTTTTTCCATTACCTCGTCTTTGTCTGCTCCCCACAGTTGCTGGGGCTGATGATTGCTGATTCATTTCAGTTGCTTCATCTCTAGACCTTTCCTCTGGGTTAATTCCTTTTTCAGTCTTGCTGCTAAATCTTCCCTTTCCCTTCAGTCTTGGAGTGATTTCACTGTGCTTTATTTTGTAATGCTACTTGTGAAGGATATATTTATTTCAAAAAATATAATAAAATGTTTCTGGAGTACCTTTTGTAGAAATACATGGTTCTATCAAGTGACAGAGAGACTCACTAACACAAGAAGATCATTGTTGTTTCATTATTTTTAAAATACCTTGTAAATAGCTTTTTGATATGGTTTTCTGTTAAGCATTGTGATTATAGACGTCCGCTCTGTACATAGTGCCGGCGAATCAGAAAACAAACGTGAATAGTCTAGTATCTTTGTCATTAGGGTGTAATACAGGAGAGTAATGAACAACACAATGTATCAGAAGAAGTGAGCTGTAGCCCACGAAAGCTTATGCTGAAATAAATTTGTTAGTCTCTAAGGTGACAAAAATACTCCTGTTTTTTTTACGGATACAGACTAACACGGTTGATACTCTGCAACACAAATGATGTTACCCATCAGTTATTAGCCACACAAATAAGGATTTTGTAAATACAAAATCTATTTTTTTTAAATCTGGCTGTGCCTCTTTAAGATGTGTGTCTGATTCATTGGTGAATACATGGTGGGCCCTGTAATTCTTACATCATCTCGATTTTGCAATAATAAATTTTGGCTCATAAGATTGACATTCAGCGTTTAATATTTGTCCATTGAATTAAAGAAAAGATGTGCTGTCAGTGTTTGGAGACTAGTTCAAAGTGCAGTCTTCACATTTAAGCTGAAGCCATGTTTATGTTTTGCAATAGGTTACTGTACTGATTTTTAAAAAGAAAATACAGTTGCAGTTTCAAGTTTGCTGCCTATATTGTTAACCCTTTTTTTATAGTTATAGAATCCCATTCAGCAATAGGATACTTCATTCTCCCCATTTCTGATTGTTTAAAAG
Source organism: Mauremys mutica (assembly GCF_020497125.1). NCBI lineage: Eukaryota > Metazoa > Chordata > Testudines > Geoemydidae > Mauremys > Mauremys mutica. Next base: position 4,381,414 of record NC_059081.1, on the reverse strand, counting down.
GCCTTTTTATTGCAACAAATCAAAGAGTATGACATACCTTTTCCTAAATCAATGTAAGATTTATTCTTGAGATTTGAGTACCCAGCTTTCAATGTTACACTGAAAAGCTCAATCTGTGTAATAGAAATGCCCTTCATTTTGTTGTTGTTGGAGCTAGAGTTTGCTCGAAAACAAAACCAAAGATTTGAACACTCCCATACTTCGGGGACATTTGAATTTTGAAATTTGAACTTTGTAGCCTTGAAGACTCTCTGGTGACAGGAACTAGTGAAATGGTGATCCTGCAAGAGCCAAGAGAGTGAAAGATGAGCTGTTGAACAAGGAAGGGTGTTGTGGTTTTTGTTTGTTTTTTCTCAATCCCAGTGAAATTTCAATGACTAACATTTTGGAGAAAGGAAGTAATTGATAGATTCAGCACCCCGTCATTCAGCTGAGGTTTGGGAGCTATCCATATATGTCCTATGTCCTCCCAAGCAAAACCAAGGAAAGATTAGTGTTGACATTCTTGATATTTCTAATCTAATTTAATCTAAAACAAAACAGAACAAAGCAGACCCCCCCCCCCACCTTTAACAGAAAAAAAATCCTTTTCAGGCCTCCTTCATACATCATCAAGGTTCACCCCAATTTTTAAAAAATTCTTTGCAGGCGACTTTAAAGTAATTTGATTATTATGACTTGGTAAGTCAGTGGCAGAGCTGGGATCAGAACTCAGGCATTGGTGACTTCCACCCCCAAACTCAGTCTACAAGGACACGTTGCCTTTGAATTGAAGGAGTGAGGTGTGCTTCAAGTGCCATGTCTATGCTACAAATTTATGTCAACTTAAGTTATGTCGCCGTACAGCCGCTGCAGTTATTACATTGCTTGTGCATGTGCATATTCAGCTCCTTGTGTCGGTGGTGCACGTCATCACCAGGAGTGCTTGTATCGATGCAGTGTGCAGTGTACCACAGGTAGGTATCCCACTGTGAAACTCTCCACCATCCAGCGAGGGGTATTTTGTGAAGTTTTCACAATGCCTGATGGGGCTGAAACGAGTCACTCAGGGATGATTGGGAGCATGGAGTCAACTTCCCGTAATGCAGTGTTCTCCATCCTATAATTTCATCTGCATCCCAGAATTTTCACGCCTTCTTTTCAAAATCCCACAAACCCACGCATTCCTCTTCACTGTCCGTCATCTCTGACAGAAGCATGAAGCCTGCACAGCTCTGCACTATTGTCACAAGTGTTGCAAGCTCAGGGCACATGATCTTGCAGTATTTGCAGAGCCGCAAGAGGAGCTGTGGGGATCATGACGATTCCTTGGCGCCTAGGTTGCTGTGAGACATAGAAAGAAACAATTCAAGGTTGTTGGTGCCGTTTATGGAGCAGCTGGAGATGGTGAACCACTAGCTCTGGGTCTGAGAAACATGCACTGAGATCGCATTGTTATGCAGGTTTGGGATGACGAGGAGTGGTTGCAGAACTTTCGGATGGACAAGGCCACATTCCTGGATCTGTGCTGAACTCACCCCAGCCCTCCAGTACCGGGATGCCAAAATGAGAACTGCACTGACGGTTGAGAAGGAAATCGCGATTGCATTGTGGAAACCTGCAAGGCCAGATCGCTGTTGGTCAGTCAGGAATCAATTTGGAATCGGGAAATCCACTGTAGGGGCCGTTGTCATACAAGTGTGCAGGGCCACTGCTCGTAGATGTCCACGTTTCTCCATCTGGGTCAGAGCAGCACCTGCATAGCCTCTTCTCCCCACAGGCCCAGGAGATCCAATATCTCCTGTCCACTCCAGGCAGGAACACGTCTGGAGCATGTAGCCGGCACGCTGCTAGGTGTGCTCACCAAGCCGGGCAACCAGGAAAAGTAATTAAATTTTTTTTTCAGGGCTTTAAAAGGGCGGGGAGGTTTCCTGTCTACCTGACCCCTGGGCAGCTGAGTTCAGAACTGTGACCGGAGCGGTCAGTGTGGGGCATTCTGGGACAGCTGCAGGAGGCCAGTAATGGTTGACGTAAGTAACGCAGTGTCTGCACTCTCACTGTGTGTACCGAACTCCATCAACTGTGACTCTACACCACTCGGGAAAGTGGTGTTATTGAGCTGGCATAGCGGCCACTTATGTCGGCAGGAGCCAAATTGAAATGAAGACCTATCCACAGCTAGGTTGACATAAGCTGCCTTGCGTTGACCTTACTGTGTAGTGTAGGCCATGCCAGGCTGTTTACAGATACAGCACATGCAAAAATTTCACTCTGGAAACATTTTAGGGAGTTGATAGCTATTTTAGTATCATTTTTGGCCAAATATTCAGCAGCCATCAATCATTTTCCAGGTAATTTGTCTGGGAGAGTTCTCAGATAAGATGTTAAATCTTTCATAAGCTGGAATTTTGATAAGAGTTTATTCCACTGACCTTTCGTTGGAATACTTCATAGTATCAGCACTGCAAGGTCTCTTGTCTCTTCTTTAAGAGTCTATATTGTCACCCCAACCCTCATCCCTGAGCCCCCTCCCAGAGCCAGTACCCTGTATCCCCTCCTGCACCCCAACAGTCTGGGTGCAGGAGGGGGCTCTGGGCTGGGGCAAACACCCTCTTATAGCTTGCACCCCTCACCCCCTGCCCTAGGCTCAGCCCAGAACCCCCTCCCACACCGTGAACCCCTCAGCGCCAGCCCAGAGCCCGAACCCCAACACCCTGCCCCAGCCCGGTGAAAGTGAGTGAGGGTGGGGGAGAATGAGTGACGGGGGAGGGGTGGATGGAGTGAGTGGGGTGGGGCCTCGGGGAAGGGGCGGAGTAGATCCTGAGTTGCCCTTAGCTTCAAAAAAGTTGGAGACCACTGGTATAAAGTATTATCCCAGAAAAGAATATGCTAGAAAAGGGCTTAGGCTGCAGGCAGGAGATGAGAGGTGGCTTTGGGGGGAATAATTACAGAAAAGCAATAATTGTGCTGCTGGATTTCAGAGCAGGATTTGCAATGTTAACAGTAATAAGTGGCCAATTAATAAATGCCAGATCATCTGTTGGGCGCCCTGTTAATTACTTCAGCCTGTGCCAGACAGTGGTATCATTGAAACCTGAAAAAATCCCATTAGAATGTGCTTTCATTGGTCAGCAGCCAACAGGCTTTGTAGGCTTTTTAGAAGGAACAGGCCATTAAAAGAAAGAGCCTGATAGGCTGGAGTTCGTAGAGCAATAAAGAGGGTTTTGGTGTAGGGGGAGTCTCAAGTCCCTTGTGGGGCATTTTGCATAGGTTGTTGGGCACTTCCGTGTATCCCCTACAATATTTCTGATGGGTTTAAATTCCTAGCTTTTGAATTAGGCTAGTAGTGATAAGGCTACACTTCTGCTATGGCTGTTCTCCATGTGCTCTGGCGTCTTTCCTGTGCCCGCTGATTGTTCCAAGGCCCTATCGTATTTATGAAAGGTCTGGACGCAGAAGAATTCCTTGCCTTAAAAGAAAAGGGGTCCTGGCTTAAAGCCCAGAAATAGGTTTGCAGTAATTTTCAGAGGCGTGATGGAGACATGTGTAAAACTCATTTCACCGTAATCCTGTACTGCAGGTGCGTACCACTCTCTAAACATTTGTTTCAGGTAATGCACATACTGATCAAGGGAAAGGCCTTTAAACGTGTTTGAACAGAATACCAAGATTTCACCTCTGGTATTCAGACCTCTACATGAACTTGCTCCAACCAGCTGCACATCCCAGCACTATGCTTTAGACCTACCCCCCTCTCTCTCTTGCGGGAGGGGGGATAAGAACATAAGAACGGCCATACTGGGTCAGACCAAAGGTCCATCTAGCCCAGTGTCCTGTCTTCTGTCAGTAGCCAATGCCAGGTGCCCCAGAGGGAATGAACAGAACAGGGAACCATCAAGTGATCCAGCCCCTGTCGCCCATTCCCAGCTTCTGGCAAACAGAGGCTAGGGACATTTCAGAGCATGATTTTACATCCCTGCCCATCTTGGCTAATAGCCATTGATGGACCTAACCTCTATGTGACACTATTGCACTGGTGATGCCCTTCTTTGCATTGGAACGCCTTCTCTCCAAGTCGCTGAAGCACTTTCTTCTCTTTAAACTGTATTTTAAAACGTTGCCTTTCACCTATGTTTGACCCTAACATTATTGTCATGAATCAGATGTGTGTATGAGTGTGTGTGTTATCAGTGCTCTCTACTGGGTTGAATCACAACTGTTCAACTGTGTGTCACAGGCCCTATACTGCTCACAGCTAATGGAGATTCCTCATTCAAATATGTAAAAGGTCGTTATAAGGAGGAGGGAGAAAAATTGTTCTCCTTAATCTCTGAGGATAGGACAAGAAGCAATGGGCTTAAATTACAGCAAGGGAGGTTTAGGTTGGACATTAGGAAAAACATCCTAACTGTCAGGATGGTTAAGCACTGGAATAAATTGCCTAGGGAGGTTGTGGAATCTCCATCATTGTCCAACCTGCTCTTAAAAATCTCCAAACACCTGTCAGGAATGGTCTAGATAATTCTTAGTCCTGCCTTGAGTGCAGGGGACTAGACTATGTGACTTCTCAAGTTCCCTTCCAGTTCTATGATAAGTACTCGAGGCAGCAGGGTCTGGGTTCTGTCTCTGTTGCTGCACTGGCATTGTGCACAGCCATGAAGTCCAATCTTAGGTGTCTGTGGTTTTGTTACAATCTGATGTGGCTCTTTCTCTGCTGATGGCTTTACACAAACCGAAATATATGGGAACCATGTCACCTACCCCTGAAATCCAGCCAACGTTTAACAGCATACAGCACAGGGCACGACGGTTTAGCATAGGAAGGTAATGAGACGCCTGCATCCAACTGAGACTTCAGGAGGGTTTATATTCTAATAACCCTAACTAGAACCTGACCTGTGGATTAACACCCCTCCTCCTGGAAAAAGCCCTATGGGATATTATACTGTGTATGGTCAGGGCCTCTACTTTATATTTACTCCAAAAGCAGCTTAAACCCTGTTTACTTTTTCTCTGGCCTCTTACCAGTGCTCTCACTATCACAGCGATGGATAAATATCTGTTTATACCTTTTGTCACTTTGTATTTCATCATCTCTCCCTGCCCCCTCCTCATTTTGCCTTTAGGAGTCACGAGCCTTTTCTATACAGTGACTTTATATCTCTCTCTGAAGCGATGCTACAGATAAATAAACTGAACTGAGTTCCCAGGTTCAGGACACTCACAGTTTGAGCAAGGGAGAGGAGACTGACTGGGGAGCTGTTGCTTTCGCATTCTTGGTTTTGGCCTTTATTCAACAGGGTTTCTGAATTTTACTATGTGCAATGGAGCCCAACAAGGCTCTGAAAGATACGAATGGATTTTACATGGTAACTGTGTCATCAATTTGTGTGAAAAAGCCAAGCTTGAAGGGCCAGGTAGTGAGAAGAGGTTTTGATATTGTTATTGCACGAATAAAACACTTTCATCCAAAAAGAACCCCAAATTGCTATAAATACTGTAGATATAGGGGTTGCTTATCCACCACTGAAATAAACGCAGCACAGAAACACAGTGTAGCAGTTTAGAAGAGGAAGTAAAGGATCTTGAGTCCAGATGAGACCACATGGAGAATATCAATATGTAGAATGTGATTACAGGAGTTCAAATTTGGGCACTTTTCAGTCTGTCATTTAAATGTAACATTTACAGAGTCAGGGCATCCACCTCAGTAAGTCTTTTGTTGTTGAGGATATGAGTTGCTTTGGCTTTCCAGCTGTGTCTCTGAAGGGGAGCTGCTGTGATGTTAAATGCACATATTTCATCAGCCACCTGAGAAAAGATGCTTGGTAGCAGGTGTAACACATTGTCAAACCAAGCACCACAGCATGAAATCAAGTTGGAACATGGCACTGATCAAGCTGATGCCTTTTGAACATCTTGGTTTCCTGGCATAGCCTGTGGATGGAGCTATCTGCTTCAGCTTCCTATTGGAAGAGTCAAAAGCCAGCAGCTTACAAGGGAGAACTTTCACATATGCCAGGCTAGCAGGATTCCCTTGTGTGCAGACAGCGTGCCCGCATGGGGAATGACTTACCGGGCTCAAAAATGCACAGTCCAGAAAACGTCCATGCAGAAGGAGGTGTCTGAGAAGTGCGACACCTTTCCTTGAGTGACTTGGTCCCAAGTGTAGGGAATAGCTCTGTCTGCTGTGTAAGAGAAAGAACTGAGCTACAGGTTACTGGCAGAGCCAGTGTTATAGATAGGGTCTCTATAGGTGCTACTGTTACCTGACTACCTCATGCTCGATGGAGAAAGGGGGATGGATGAGCACTGTCATGGGCATAGCACTAGGTTTTCCAGCCTTCTCGGGCAGCAATACTAGTTTACCAGACTAGAGCCTCAGCTGTGAGTTCCAGGCCCAGCTTCCTGCTGTTGAGCACTCTACCAGCAGTGGGATTTGGGATGTTTGAAACCCCAGCCCCACAATTGTGAGTGGCCCAAGCTCCATGGCAAGTTAGCACACTTGGAATTGAACAGGATGGGATGGTGGGCACACACCAAAGCCCAGCAGGCTGTTGCTGTGGAGCGGGGGGGACGGGACCCAGACTGATCGCACTAGTATTCTCCATCCCAGTGATGGGAACCCACTGGCGTGGCTTGGGAGTGGGAAGACCATAAAGTTTCCTGCTGTTGGCACTCTTCTCCACCCCGGCTCACCCCCTTCTTTGCCTGCTTGTGACCTTTAATATGAAGTGCACAAGTAGTTTCAGGCTTAAGGCAGTTGTGAACCTCATGTAAAGGCTTCTTAGGGCTGGAAATTGACAAAGAGATTTGCTGTTAACCCTTTCTCCAGCCACTGCATGAAGAACCTTTGCACTTACTGGAAGGGATTTAAAACGCCCCATGCAGCGGATGTAGACTTCCTGGGTTTTTGTTCTGACCACCTGGAAGGATGTACCAGAGGAGACTCTCAATGTAATTGTTTGTGAGCGGTAGCTGGCATCAGCACAGAACTAAGTGGGCTGATGGCAGGGAGTGTGGGGGCTGTGTTTTGCTTCTGCTTTTCCTGTTTGTTGTAACTTGGCAAACTTGAAGTTTCAGACGCTGCAGGGGCAGCGAGTTTTTTTTCTTTTTTTTCCTGGCGTTGGCTGAGATGGCTTTAGCCAACAACTGATTTTTTTCCAGGGGGATGGAGGTAGAGTGGGAGGCAGGGGAGTTAGCGTGTTAATGCTCTGCAGATTCAGAGCACGCACTGCCAGAACACTTAGGATCGGCTTCAGAGACTAGATGGGAGGCTTTCTTCATGGCCTGCTCAGCTCACACGAGTGGGTTGTGGTTGGGGCTTTCATTCTTGGCGGGGGTGGAGTCCCTGTGGAAAAAGAAAACAAAACAAAACCCCCTGTCCAGGAGACAGAGATAAAGCAGCAGTAAAACCGAGAGTTCAATTGAACCAGACGTATCTGTTTTTAAAATACTAGCAGATGTGGTGGCGGCAGCAGCAGGAACATTAATGAAGTAGAGTTTTATTAACTGAAGGTAATGGAGGCATGTGTATATGCTTTGTAACGGGTTGGAGTAAGGATTTATTTTTAGGAACTATGAAACTTAATATAGCAGGTGCTTGTAGTTCATCTTTTCTTCCATTCTCTGGAACAGTGTTTGCCAACCTTTTTGGTGGTGAGGGTCACAGTGGAATTGAAGATGTGCTGTGTTTCAGCCAATGTAGTCCATCCGTGGTCATTAAAGATCTCATGGTGCTGTTCAGAAGAATTAGGGGCATTAGTTACAATGCTCCAGTCCAGTTCCAATTTGGCTACTTACCGTCTGACATCCTAAATTCCCCCAGCAGGCTGAGCTGGATTCTTCTTCACTTCCTGTCCCAAACTATCGTATAGTGGTGTCATATGCAGTTAAATAACTGCCCTGTTTCATCCTAGAAATGGCTGCGGTTCAATGGTAGGTGAAGTGACCTGCTGTATATCTGTTGTAAAGAGCTTCGAGATGCTTCAGGCTTGAAGGTACAGTGTACATGTCATGTAAGATCACATGTGCACCTGTACACATTGCCAGTCTGTTTATCTTTAGAATTAATAGACGTTTAAGGCTGGCTTTCTTTCCTCCTATCTGTGGCAGCACATCATCTAACAATCAGTCTGCCACTGTGGGTGGCTGTTTGCCATGTACATTGTACCTCATGGCCCTGTCTTTCTTTAAATAACACAATAATCCTTCCATCTACAACTCTAGACCACTGGAGAATTGAGGGGGCTCCCAGGGTAGGTCTACACTGCAATTGAAGGTGTGATTGTAGCACAGGTAGCCATTATCCCCTGCTTGCTTTAATCTAACAATGTAGACATGGTGGCATGGTCTTTTGCATGGGCTAGCAACCCAAGTACATGCCATCCAGGAGATGCCTATACTGCAAGTAAAAGTATGATTGTAGCATGGGCAGGAATACCCATGTGAGCTTCACTCTAGCTATCATGGGTAACAGTAGCAGTATAGGCTTGGGGGCATGGGCTCGTCGCAACCCAAGCACATACCCGGGTTCCTTGAAGGGCTTGTACTCTGGTTGCTAGCCTGTGATGCCAGCACATCTACTCTGCAGGTCTTGTTATCCATGCCAGCCAGATGAAAGCTAGAATGGGTATGCCTGCCCCTGCTACAATCACAGCTTTCACCTGAAGTGTAGACGTACCGGCTGTGTCATAATGCAAAGGAAAAGCTAGTTCTCTGGGGATGTGTGCATACCAGGTACGTAAAGAAAGGGTGTGTCCCCTGGGAAAACTGGATGCCTGTGAAGTAGCTGCTGGTGTAGGATTTGTATATGACTGAGTTTTAGATAGATGTGATAATAGCTGTAATGTGACTGCTGCTTACCTCAGGGGATTAAGCTGGAGCCGAGGTCCCCAACTTCTTTCTTCTGGAGCCTTCTCTTATATTGTCAGATGGACCATACACATCACGGCACCATCATTTTTTTTCTGTCCGTTTTCTGAGTCTCTTTTTCTGCCTCTGTTTTTGCTCTCCCACTTCCCCCTCATCTTCCCTTTTCCTTTCTGTGTCCCCCTTCCCTCATTCTGGTTTTGTGACTCCCTGCCTGCTTCCCACTCAGCGGGAGGATACATGCTACTTCAAGTGGGGCCATGGGTGACTCCATGGGTGGGCAAAAAGCAGGAAAATTGGAAACAGTGCAACAAAGACATAGTGAAATCCAGGCTGTTTCTGTACAAATGCAAGAGACACAAGTAAAAACACTCTATGAATGTGTAACCGCATGCTGTCCTGACGTCTGCCTTACACTGCTACCTGTTTGAGAGGAAATTTCCCTCCAGGGAGGGTGAATGACATTGACAATTCCAGGCTGCAGGATAGGTAGGATTTCAGAACTCCAGGACTTCAGCATGAAAGAAGCAACATGAAAGTTAATGTCTCAGAGAGAAGGCTCTCATGAAGGGATAGCTCAGTGGTTTGAGCATTGGCCTGCTAAACTCAGAGTTGTGAGTTCAATGCTGGTGGGGGGGCACTTAGGGATCTGGGGCAAAATCAGCTAGTGAAGGCAGGGGGCTGGATTCAATGACCTCTCAGGGTCCCTTCCAGTTCTAGGAGATAGGTATAACACCATATATTTATAAAGATATTAGCCACAATGGTCAGGACTGCAATATCATGCTCCAGGTATCACTAAAGCCCCAGCTTCTGGCAGTTGGAGGTTGATGACAGGGGATGGGTCACTCAAAATTTGCCATTTTGTTCATTCCCTCTGAAGTGTTGGGCACTGGCCGCTGTTAGAGACAGGATGCTGAACTAGATGGACCATTGGTCTGACCCCATATGGCTGTTCTTATGGCTTTAAGTTGAATAACTTGTTCTGGCTGGTCAGTCTTGTCTCTCTAGCTGAGCTTCCTCCTGTTAAATTTACTTACACTTTGAACTGCTTGAGTGGGGATAAAGTAATCCTCAGATTTTAGCCAGATTGTCTGATAATATCTTAATTTATAGAGCATCTTTCATCTCAAAGGACTCCAAATAATTTTGCAGTCTTAGGTCTTGTCTGTAGGAGAGAGTTGCAGTAGCTTAATTTAAATAACTTAAACGGGTTAAAATTAGTGCAAACCGCATGTGGACACACTTATGTCAGTTTGTGTTTTATTTTAGTTCATCTTAAACCAATGCCTAACTGATTTAAGATAATTTGAAATAAACCTGGTTGTAACTAAAATAAGAGTCTTCACACAGGGATTTGCATTGGTTTAATGAAACCAGTTGAAAATCAGTCCTTTAGTTAAACTAGTGAAACACTGATGTAGACAGGCCCTTTAACTATGGGATAAATCTGGAAACCCTTATGCGGGCAAACTTTCTATTTATTTCAGTGGCAGGTTAGCCTGAGTAAGGACCTTGGGCACCAGTCAGAATAGCCACCTCTAGGGTTGAACATGGCCATTGTTTAATAGCACTAGTTGGAGAAGAAGTGAAGAAGAATGTCTATGTAGATTGCCACGGACTCGCAGGGGCGAAAAAAAATGCAGGCCTGTTATTTACCAGGCTGCACGTGGCAACAGACTGTATTGGTAAGGGATGCAAGGAGAGTGTGGGTCACGATGCAAACTGCAGACACACACACACACACACACACACACACACACACACACACACACACACACACACACACACCTTAATCAATTTAAAAGTTTTATTGGGGATAATTACAAGGGGTAAGGGAGCAGTGTATGATTAGCTAATAGAGTTAATGAAACTTAAAACACACAATGACTAAAATATCTACTAACAATATTTATAAACAAAGATGCAGCATTTAGTAATAACTGATACTTACAAATACAAACCAACGCATAACGACCGGCAAACGTAGAAGCTCTGTTTGAAACACGTGAGCTGAGAGAGAGGCTTCGAGGTGATCAGGCTCGGTTACGGGTATACACAGGATACACGGGTATACACAGGATTCGTTTTTCTTTCTCCTCTCCCTGCCTGCACAAGGCAGGCAGGCCATAAAGTACCCACTATGACATCATAGAAGTGTCATAGGGGACGGGGCCCAAAACCTGTTTGTGTTTGTTTCTGATTGGCACAAGCGAAGTTAACACCATGTAGGGGAGCAGGTGCCTTAAAGTCTGGCTTCGCCCCCAAAAGGTGAGGAAATGCATATTGGTTTAGAATGCGTACAACACTGAATGACAAAAGAAGAGGCCAGGGCAATACTGGTATGGGCAAGTTTTACAGGATGCAGACAGGAACTCATCTCAACAGTCTATAGCCATTTGAAACTGTCAGGGGATGTAGGTAGGTGGAATGAAGTGCTCAAAGTGAAATAAAACATTGATTACCTCCTTTCAGTAGTCTGTAGTGCTGATAATGGAGATGTAAGTTAAGTTGTCAGTTTGTTTTATTAAAAGAAACTTGTGGCATGGCTGAGGGGGACATGTGTTTCTCGGGAGAAAGCAGATAAGAGATTAGTTTGAGGCTTGGTGCTCAGCCAGAAAAGTCAAAGGATATTTTAGTTTCCAAGCTAATCCAGCCCTATAAATCACACTAATGGTAATTGAAATTGGGGTCTGGAGTTGTTTCTGAGGAGAAGGTAGAAAGGAATTATAATAATATTCCATTTTTAAAAGGCAGACTTTGAGGAAATGCACAGTGAGATTTGGGTGGGACGGGGGGATAACCCTGGATTAAACCACTGTCTGGAAAGTTGACTGTGGAAAAGTGAGATGTTATTTTAAGACTAATAATACCAATGGCTGAAATCCATTCCATTTGCATGCAATAGTCATAACAACAATAGAAGCCAATATGGCTGAAAAGGGAAAATGGAGCAATCTGAAAGATGGATGACTAGACGGCGCTAAAAGGCAGGGTGAGGTGTTGCTCTGACCTTTTTTTTTTTTTAAACTTTACTCATAGTATTTTCCTCCTATTTTTCAATCTTTATGCTTCTTTGCAGATCTTTGAGTGGAAGGTCAAACTTTTGGCAGGGCTACACAGCATCCTTTTCCAAATGCATACACAAATATTCTGTCATAGATTCTGAGGGTCAAATTCTGTCCTTAGGCACCAGTGTGCAGCAGCCCTTGGCTTCAGTGGGAGTTTGCTTGTTTGTCTAAGGGCAGAATCTGGCAGTATTCCAGTATCAGTCTCACCAATGCCATATACAGAGGTAAAATGACTTCCCTACCTCATTCACAGCTCCCCAGTGTATACATCCAAGGATCGCATTGGCCATTTTTGCCACATCATCACATTGGGACTTGCTTGTCCACTATGACACTTAGATTCTTTTCAGTGTCACTCCTTTCCAGGGTACATTCCCCCACTCTGTAGGTATGGCTTCCATTCTTTGTTCATTAATGTATGACCTTGCCTTCTGTTTGAATGGACCCAACTTACCAAGTGACTGTTGATGGAGTCTCATCACATTCTCATGGTGAAGCCTGTTAGACTCTGGAGTAGTCTCTCCACAGAAGATTTTTCTAATATACAGACTACATGGACTGAGGGCTGTTTGATTTTGCAGCGGTTACAATATGGATTTCACATATGAGCCTGCAGCTTCCTAGTCTTTGGGTGATACTGGAAAACTGCACAAGTTTAAGAGTCAGGCAGAGAAAGTGATTCACTTGTCAAAGCATGAGAAAACATGTAACTCCTGTTTACAGGAATTAGGGGTTAGCTGTATGAGGCTCCGATTCATCAAGGCAGTTCACATGAGTAATCTCATTACCTTCAGTTGGATTACTCATGTGCATAAATACTTTGCTGAATTGGGCCCTTAATCCCTAGCAAGTTCACAAGGGAGAAGGAAAAATCGAGCCCCCTATTATGCAACTCTTCCCTTTGCACATGGTGTGCTACCAAGAAAAGGAAACCTTCACCGGGGCCTTTCAAATCAGCTCTCTTCCTGTTGTTAAGAAATACCTGAATTGTGTCTGAGCTGTCTGCTCTTCATAAAGGTCTGGCTGCAAACAGCTTCAGACGCCACATAGAATCATAGAAATGTAGGGCTGGAACAGACCTTCAGAGGTCATCAAGTCCATCCCCTGCCCTGAGACAGGGCCAGGTAAACCTAGACCATCCCTGACAGGTGTTTGTCCAACCTGTTCTTAAACACCTCCAACAATGAGGATTCCACAACCTCCTTTGTAAGCCTGTTCCAGAATTTACTACCCTTATGGTGAGAGAGTTTTTTTCCCTAATATCTAACCTAAATCTACCTTGCTATAGATTAAGCCCATTACTTCTTCTCCTACCTTCAGTGGACATGGAGAACAATTAATCACTGTCTTCTTTATAACAGCCCTTCGCATATTTGAAGACTGTTATGAGGTTCCCCCTCAGTCTTCTCTCAAGACTAAACATTCCCAGTTTTTTAACCTTTCCTCACAGCCCACGTTTCTAAATCTCCTGTTATTTTTGTTGCTCTCCTCTGAACTCTCTCCAGTTTATCCATATCTTTCCTAAGTGTGGTGCCCAGTACCAGTGCCGAGTAGAGTGGGACAATTACCTCCCATGTCATGCATATGACACTCCTTGTAATGGGGTCAGCACCCACCTCTCGTGAGTGCCCCCTTTTCTCTGGCTGATAGTGCCTGCAAACACAGTTGTTTCTTGGAGGGCACCCACCTCTCGTGGATGGCCCCCTTTCTCTCGGTTAGGTGTGAGCCTGCTTTTCTTTTTCGGTCTTGCATCAGGGTGGCACCTGCCTCTCGCAAGCTCCCTTCCCGGCCGCTGTTTCTCTCCGCTGGTCTTTGGCAGCTCAGCTCTCCAGCCGAGCCGTGCACACTCCTGGGTACACAGTCCAAGTTCTTTCTCGGCCCTGGTATGGGGCTGTTGTTCTAAGGCTTCTTCCCCGAGGCCCTGCCTTCTTCAGCCACCCAGCCGGGGCTCATCTCAGTACTCTCAGCTGGTCTGGTCAGGTCCTTGGGCTCAGCCTGCCCACACTGACCTTTTCATGGTCCTACTGCTATTCTATCCAGCCAGCCAGCACCTGGTTTTTGGCAGCCTTCCCTGGGCTCAGTTCTGCCTGGTGAGCTCTCTGCAATGAGCTGCCCGTGGCCTGCTGTTCATCTAACCAGGCAGCACATGGTCCTCCCTTGTCAAGCTCCACACAGCAACTGACCTCTCTGCTCTGCTTCTTGTCTTATATAGGGTCCTTCTGGCCATAGATTGGCTGCTCCTCTGCAGCCATTCTAGGCTGTCTGGAGGACTTCTCTCTGCTCTCTTCTGGGGCAGGGTGATGCAGAGACACAAGGCCTCCCGCAGGGAGCCTCTGGACCTAGTCCACCCTGCCACACTCCTATTAATACATCCAGAATGATATTAGCCTTTTTTGCAACTGCATCATATTATTGACTCGTATTCAATTAATGATCTACTATGATGCCCAGCTGCTTTTCAGCAGTACTACCACCTACACAGTCATTCCCCGTTTTGTAGTGGTGCATTTGATTTTTCATTCCTAAGTGTAGTACTCTGCACTTGTCTTTATTGAATTTCTTCTTGTTGATTTCAGACCAGTTCTCCAATTTTCCAACGTCATTTTGAATTCTAATCCTGGCCTCCAAAGTGCCTGTGACCCCTCCCAGCTTCGTGTCATCTACCAATTTTATAAGCATACATTGTCCAAGTTATTAATGAAAATATTGAGTAATACCAGACCCTCCCAGTTTGACTGTGAACCATTGATCACTCTTTGAGTGAGGTCTTTCAATGAGTTGTGAAATTTCACCTAGACCACATTTTCCTAGTTTGCTTATGAGAATGTCATGTGGGACTATGTCAACAGACTTATTAACATCAAGATATATCCTATCTACTGCTTCTCCCCATCCAGTAGGTCAGTAACCCTTCACAAAAGGAAATTAGGCTGGTTTGACATGATTTGTTCTTGACAAATCCAGCCTGGCTATTCCTTATAACCCTATTGTTCTCTAGGTGCTTACAAATTGTTTAATCATTTGTTCCAGTATCTTTCCAGATATCAAAATTAGGCAGACTGGTCTACAATTTCACGGGTCCTCTTTGTTTCCCTTTTTAAAGACAGGTAGTATGTTTGCCCTTTTGTCCTCTGGGACCTCACCTGTCCTCCATGAGTTCTCAAAGATAACTGCTAATGGTTCCAATATTGCTTCAGGTAGTTCCTTAAGTATCCTATGATGATGTTCATCAGGCCTTGCCAACCTGAATGCATCTAATTTATCTAAATATTCTTTAATCTATTTCTGATTTTGTCCCTACATGCCTGTGCTGTTGTTTTGTACTCCTCTTTAGTATTTATCTGAGTTTTCACTTTTTGTATGATTCCTTTTGGATTTTCAGGCCATTAAAGATGCAGCCATATTGGCCTTTTACTATTCTTCCTATTTCCTCCGCTTCAGGAAAGTTTGTAGTTGTGCCTTTAATTTTGTCTCCTTGAGAAACTGCCAGCTGTTCTGAACTACTTTAGATTTTCTTCCCCGGGACCTTACTTACCATTTTTCTGAGTTTATTGAAGTCTGCTTTTTCTTGAGATGCATTGTCCTTATTCCGCTGCTCTCCTTCCTTTGCTTGGAATCATGAAAGCTATCATTTCATGATCACTTTCACCCAAATTGCCTTCCACTTTCACATACATGACCAATTCCTCCTTGTTGGTCAGAATCAAGTCTAAAATGGCTGTCCCCCTGGTTACTTCCTCCACTTTCTGAAACAAAAAGTTATCCCCAATACATTCCAATTACTTATTGGGAATTTTGTGTTTTGACATGTTACTTTTCCAGCAGTTGTCTGAGTACTTCAAGTCCCCCATTACTACCAGGTCTTGTATGCTTTTCTGCAACCACCCAGCAGGGTCCTTATTACATATAACTTGCTTTAAGATGGGTTTCCCATTGTCAGATTCAGGCAACAGTGTTCCAGCATCATGGCTTGCAGTTCAGGAGATCATTATACCAGAGGGTGCTTAAATAATATTTTTCAGAACACCATTTAGCTGTACTGAATTGCCCAGAAGATATTCTCAATGAGGGCATTATTATTCCTTTGAAATAACAGCGTTCTCTTCAAGTACAGGGATATATTGTGGTGGGTATTTCGTGATACATTTTTATGTTAGAGGTCATCTATGAGGGAAGCATATAGTAGATAAAGGCTGATCCTGGGTAGCCTGCCTAGATCAGAGGAGACAATAGAGCATTTTTATTATTATTGCTCCTTTAACCATCTGCATTTGGGATTTGTTGGCTTCAAAACTGAGTCCCTCTGTTGCATGGCCCGACTTACGGACAATTGGCTCTTGGACTTTTGCAGACACCGGAGGACTCAGCATCTTCCTTGATAAGGAAGGACAGTCATTTACTGCAGATTTTCTTTGAGACTCTGGCAGTTGTTAACACAGTGGTTTTATATTACTTAGGCTGAATAGCAGCTCTGGCATGTCTTCAGGTTCAGAATGACACATCTCAGAAACTCTAGTTTAGATGATTTGTGCAGTTATTTGGTCACTGGCAAAAAAAAATATGAATGAGTCCAGCGGAATGGCAGGCGGCACTGGGGCCTGTGATACCAGGTTGACCTTTTAGCTTCATGACAGAGCGTCTGGGTGGAGAAGGTTCGGATGGTTTCAACACACACTAGTGAAACGCCAGGAATTCTAACAAGGCAGTAGAGGGGAAAAGAAAGAAGTAAGGTTACTTTGTGGTCTTTGTGATTTGCCCAGTTTGATTTTGGAAACTCTTAGCCCATGGCTACACTTGCAAATTTGCAGTGCTGCAGCAGGGTGTGAAAACACACCCTCTCCAGCGCTGCAAATTGCGGCGCTGCAAAGCGCCAGTGTGGTCAAAGCCCCAGTGCTGGGAGCGCGGCTCCCAGCGCTGTACGTTATTCCCCACAGGGAGGTGGAGTACGGACAGCGCTGGGAGAGCTCTCTCCCAGCGCTGGCGCTTTGACTACACTTAGTGCTTCAAAGCGCTGCCGCGGCAGCGCTTTGAAGTGCAAGTGTAGCCTCAGCCTTAGGGACTGAGGAATTAAGAAGAGAATCCACCATGGAAATTGTACAGGCGCTTTAATGGTGCCAAAACACCAACAGTCACACATACCTGTGTGAATAACAGAGGAAGCAAGGACAGAAGCTTGACCTTGTAAAGTTAACGGCTTGTTTGATTCAGGTGAAACCTCCCCGTGATCTACAAGTAGCTGATTTATTGAGGATTTTAAATGTGGGGTCAAGGGTCAAATGGGAAATTGTAGTCCAATTATTTTAAGCTGGGCTGTGGCAACGGTCTTACAAGTAATTAATTTCTTTTGGGCTAGGGAGATTGCAACTTCTTTAAGGCTGTTCAGAACAGTGTCAAGAAAGCGCAGGATATGCTTCAGTACTGAGGTAGAACTCTTTTATGGCATCCCTGCCAGGGAGCATGGGGGGAGAGGGGAGAGGATTAGGCCTAGTTCAGCAAAGCATTTAAGCATATGCTTAAGTGCTTTGCTGAACTGGAGCCTTTGAGAGTTCACAGCATCAGGACTGGGCTTTTCGGTCGCCCTTCACATCTTCAGAGCACCCCTCCTCACAGTGTGCTGTTAGATAGGAAAGTAGTGAAACTGGACCAGACTAGCTTGTCCACAGCCCCACACAATGTGGCAGAGCTAGGAATGAAACCTGGGAGTTGCTGCTTCTCAGCTCTGAGCTCAGTGCACTAGGATCATGCAGCCTTTACGGGATTTAGATTTGCAGAAAGTGTTTGGCAAAGGTTCACGTGAGAGTTAAGATCTTAGCTCTGCAGTTACGTGCTAGGGTGGAAATTAAACTGACTGGTTAGAAGAGAAGTGACAACGAAGAAGAAAAAGAGCAACTACAGTGGTAATTTTTTTGAATGAGGGGATGTGAGAATAATTTTGCTGGATGCTCCAGGGATTTGAATTGAGTCCTTACTTAGCCATTCTCTGTACAGAGTAAATGACGTGGATAATGAGGTAATGCAAGCAGGATTTTCAGGTTTGCAGTTGGATATAAAAGGGTTAGGACAGAAGTTCCCAAATGGTGGTCTGTGGACCACTTTTGGTCCATGGAGAGCTGGATGGTCACATGATACTGGCTCGTCTTCCATATGTCCATCTGTACATCCCATTAAAAGAAAGCAAACAATACTTAAATCCTTCCCTAATGTTATTTTTCCAAGTAAGCAATTGCTGTAGTTGCCATAGGGATGCTACATGCCCATGAATGGGAGGAGAAGTCTCCATGAGACAAATTCTGAATGACCTTGGGTTAAACAGTTCAAATAGCAATCAAGGCAACACATGCTAAGTTGCCGGTTTTGTTTTCTTTACTTCACTGAAGGTGCATATTGGGCTGATCAAGCAACTGTTCTTTCAGATCCATTTCCTGGCTGGTATGATGTTGCATCTTTCATCTTAGCGATTAATCTAGACCTGGATCTAGAATGTATGATGTAGTCCATGCACAGAGTTCAGATTCATAAGGTGGCATCAATCATGTATCATCACACGTTGGCTCCTTCTTTGATATGGGGAGAGTACATATCTGATCCTGAAAAAGAGATCCAATAACTGGAGGGGGAAGATGAGGGCCTGGGATGACCTCCCCTCTCCATCGCCTTTGCTTCAAAAGCTGCTTATTTTACACTGAACTGCTAGTGCCTTTGCTGAACAGTGATTGTCAAGTCCATGAGCTTTGAAGGATTTAAAACTGTTTCCTGTGGAATGCTACAGCCAGAGGAGAGCACTGGGTACCCTTTGGATCACCCCTGTGCCAGCAGCCCGGACAAGAAGAGGAACTTGCTAAGCAACGACCAGCCAGAACATACCGTTCTCTTGCTTAATCATTCACTGCCTGCTTGCATAGATAGGCTGAACAGAGCGGACAGGAGAAATAATGTGTTTTTATGTAGTGCCTTTCAACCAGAAGGATCTCAAAGCACTTACAAATTATAGGTTGTTCACCAGTTCTCACACAGGCAGCTTTTAAACACCTTTTGACGTAAATGGGAGTCGTATGGATGCCAAGACTGCAACATCAGGCTGTGTGAGTGAGTGTGCACGTGTAACGAATGATTGTTTAATGAGTTCCATCAACTAAATCACACAAGGACTGTGCAATCCTAGAGAACATTATGGAATCTGCCCCAAGGAGCTCACAAACTAAACTAGACAAACAGTACAGGTCAGATACATCAATGGTGGATTATAAAACCCTTCTCTGAAAGCAGTGCAGATTATGTATAATAAGGTTCCTTTTGTGGATCATCATGGGACAAGTGTGCTTTTAAGGAAGGATTTGAATGAAGAGAGAGTGGGTGTGTGGGGCACAAGACGGCGGAAGGAGATCCAGGGAGTGTGGAAGACTTGAATGGGAGAAGGATACAGGAGGGACATTTTAGAGTCCAGCTTGGGAGAACAGATGGAAGTGAGAGCTGAGCAGTGGAGGGCACTGCATGTGGGATTTGCTGCAGTGGAGGGCACTGCCCAACCTTGATGATAAGAATGAGGATCTTGAATTTGATGGGGAGGACAAGAGGATTCAAAGAAGGGAGTAACATTGTCTGGGCGGTGGGCAAGGAAGACAGATTTACCAGCTGCATTTTGTATAGGCCACATAAGAGGAGGGCGCAGACAGGAGGATGTCGCAGTTGTCAAGGCCAGAGTTTGCCAAGGTATCGGTCAGGGGTTTTGCAATGGAAAGAGAGAGGAGATATGGATTGTAGAGGAAAATGTGACAGTGTTTGGTAAGAGCTAGAATGAGGAAGCAGAAGAGTAGGGATGCTTGAATATGGAGCCTGCATGATAGGGAAGGTAGTGGGAAGGAAGGAAACAGGAAACTCATTTTTTGCCATATTAAATTTGAGAGGGCAGTAGGACATCCAGGGGGAGATGGTGGAGACTGGACAGATAGATAACACAACGGGAGTGACTAGATTTGAGTTATTGGCAGGAAAATGGTAACCAAAACCACAGGATTTTGAGGCTGATCCAAAAGAGAATATAAAGGGAAAAGAGGAGGCTCAGAGAATGGAGTTTGGAGGGTTCTAGCTGGACATTGGCGGGAGACTCTGAGGGAGCAGTCTGCCAGGTACATGGAGAATCAAGAGAGGACAGAACTGTCGAAGCCAAGGCAGGAGAGCGAACGGAACAGGAGGTAGTGACTGTGAAAATTAGCACATAGCTGAGGATGAGACATGAACTTACTGCAGCAGCAGCCTCAGGCGGCACATGGCACCATCACACAGCAACACTGCACAATACTTTAGAACAGGAGGGGAGGATACTGTATCCAGTTAAGGGGAAAGGGGCCTTATCACATTTCCTTCAGCAGATGAGAGACCGTGGTCCAGATGACACAAGCTCTTCCCTGGGAACGTGTGAACCAGGAATCCGTGACGGGAGCAGAACTCATATTAGTTCTGTGCTGGTTATAAACCCAATGAACTGCTTGAAAATAGAGCATTTCAGATGACTTGTAGGCAAGTGGGTGAATCTGATATTATGGTTATACTGTGCCCCTGAGTGAATGTTTAGGCACCAAAAAAGGGTGTTGTGGGGGGTGGAGCTGGGGCGGGGGAGAGATCTGTAAAGGGAGAGTGCTGCCTGCTATGAAGCCTCTGGACTGCTTTCTGAATGAACAGAACTAAAAAGGCAAAGGCGACACATCCATTGACTTCAGAGGTACCGGAGTTCACCCAGATCCTCTCTCTCTCCTCTTCCAGTTCTCTCCTTTTCTCACAACTCCTCCCAACTTCACCTCACTGTCACAACCACCCCATTCACCTTGCCCTCCACCTTGCTGGTTCTGTTCTTCTCACTATGGTCTTTCCCACCATCCATGTCAATCCCCCTGTGTTTCTTTGGCGTGAGGAGGAATGGAGTGATAGTAAATGTTGAGCTGTAACCCGTTCAGGGAGATGCAACAAATCCTACTTGCTTCTGCAACTGAGGCCTGGTCTACACTGTGTGTGTGTGCGTGTGTGTGTGTGTGTATGTATGTAAGATACGCAACTTCAGCTACGGGAATACCGTAGCTGAAGTCAACATATCTTATTCCGACTTACCTCCTGTCCTCACGGCGCGAGATCGACGTCCGCGGCTCTCCCATCGACTCCGCTACCGCCGCTCGCCCTGGTGGAGTTCCGGAGTCGATGGGAGTGCGTTCAGGGATCAATCGCTACCCGCTGATACGGCGGGTAGTCTGGACGTAACCTCATGAATTGTAACAAAGTCCTTCCAGAGAAGACCGGGGGGAATATAAAAGGTGACATGCATCAAATCAAAGCCCTGTGTTTGTGAGCAATGTCCGTGAGCAAACAAGTGGGGGCTTGTGTGTGTGTGTGTGTGTTGGGTTGGGTTGGGTTGGGAGCGGTGGGGTGGGGTGGGAGAGATCGCATGGGAACTTTCTGTTCTTTGAAGCGCCTGTTTCAAGGAAATCAGAACACTGGTATGATTGCTGCTGCCAACCTCTTTCTCGGCTATCTAAATTCTACATGAGCAAAATCTGCTCTGGAGCCACTGACAGGAACCTTTGCCCAGGTTGCTCCTGAAAACGCTAAGATGCTTCAGAAGAGTCACGGGGACAGCTGGACGGGTGGGTGTGATGTTTATGTGCTCCGTCCCCACCCTTTTCCATGTCATCTTTCTGCAGCCATCCCTATGGCTTTCATTCAAAAGCTGCAGCAGAAAGACAGCTTTGCTCTAAATACTGGGAATGTGGCTAGTGATTAGAGCAGGGAATGAGGATTCAGGACTCCTGGGTTCTCTTCCTCAGTCACTGATTTGCTGTATGTCCTGGGGCAATACACTTAACGTCTCTGTGCCTTAGTTCACTGATGTGCATTATGGGGACAATAGCTCTCTCTTGGGGGTGTTGTGAGGCCTAGTTAAAGTGTTTTGATGTCCTCAGATGAAATGTGTTGTCGTAAGCAGAGTGCTGTTATTAAAGAGAGAAAATAATGGATACTTTTTGGCCTCTAAGGCCCTGATCCTCCAGTGAGTTCACCATAAGCAGCTCCCTGTGCAAGTGCAGAACCCTGCTGAAGTTAAAGGGTCTCTGGGTGAGTGCCGGGGTCCATGTGAGTGGAGTTCAATGCAGGACTGGGGCCTACATCTGCACTTAGACATTCTGTAAACACGTGAGATAGACAAGTTGTTGAATTTGTCACAGTGCATGTGAGTTCTTGCTAAAGAAAAACAAATAGAAACAGAATGGTGCTCCAAGGAAGGACAGTAACAAATTGCATGCTGCCCAGGCAGCTCATGGTTCAGGTTGGAGCTGTTGCCCTGAAGGAATACTATTGGCACAAGTCCAACCTGAAACTCAGATGTGTTTGGGAACTGATAAAATTCGTAAACGGTGTCATCATAATAACGCTTTTTGTTACAGTGAGACCGATTCTGAGTGCCTCAGTGTTATAGAGGTGTTCCACCTGGGCCCTCTAGAGAGCTGGAATTGGCCTCCCAAAGACTGAAGCAATGGAAATTGGTGCCTGCTCTTGGAAGTTTTGGTCAGACTGTGTAATGCATTACAGACATTAGCTGATGTACATTTTAAATATGCTTTTAATTGCAGCCAAATCTTAATCTTATTGAAGCTAATGGGAATTTTCCATAGAGAAAGCTGTAAGAACTCATTTTCTTGGCACACAGGGAGGTATTCCATGGACTCCACATCAATGCATATTAGGTAGAATTTCTGCTATCTGCTTTGACTTCTGTCACAAGTGACCCCGCCCTGTGTGAAACACTCTACCTTTTGATCCAAAAGAGAACAGGAGACGTTTTCCACATGCCGTATGAAAAATGAAGAACTATAAAACATAATTGTTTTGAATCTTAGCACCACTTTTTTTAGTAGATATATTTAGCGTAAATTGAAATTGGTTGGCAGAAGGGTGTATGACAAATGGGTTAGAGATGTATCACAAACGCAAACCAGTGCTTGCCCCCACCCAATACCTCAGGGTCAATGGGTGGCATAATTGGCTCCTGGATAGATGCATAATGGTTTTCAAAATGAATTGCTTCTCTCGGGCAGCATTTAAAAAATATTTGGCTGTAAAAAGTCACTATTTAGCTCAAAGTGTACTATGTGCTCTTCCAGCCTTGAGTCCTTTTTCTCTCTCGGATTTTGCTGTTGCATCCAGACTCCTGCACTAGGGATGTTTGCTTTCTCTTTGAAATGGATGCTGTCAAATATAATCCTAATCCAGTCCAATCTGCCCCACATGCGTGCACACACACATCTTGAACACATTACAAGTATTAAAGGACTCGCATTGCTTTCCAAGCATGGGCCATCTTCTTTGCTTCCTCGTTTAGCTCTTATTTCTTCGGTCATTGTAGAGTGGAAGTCCTTGTCACTGACTTTAACGCAGTGCAGTAGCTGGGAACAAGGAAAGCCAGTACCGTATGTCCAGCCAGCTCTTCAGAGACCACCAGCAAATACTCCATGGACTATTGGGGTCTACCAAATATAGTTTTAGAACCACTGATCTAGGGAATGGAAAAAAACAGGCTGGCCACTTTGTCGCTTCCTCTGTTGAGGAACAACCTATGCAAAGAAGTATGTCCCCCATGATGCTCTGAAAGGATCAAGATCCGAACTTTGATTATGGTGATCCTTCCTCCTCCCCATTACCCAGCTGCAGGTCCCCACCTCACAAGAGCTTTATTCTGATGTCCATCAGCTGCGTTGTCAGGCCACAGCTTTGATAAGAACTGGACCTGAACAGGGACCCAGTACAGAGTCTGCAGCCCTGCCCTAAGAAAGGTTGCAACAGCTTGCACATAGCCCCTGCAATCAGCCCCAGGTAGTGCATGTTCGAGGAGTCCAGTCCAAAGGTGATGAAAGCAAGGATCACCATGGACAGATCTGCGTCGGCGAGGAAGGGATGCAGTCTCTACCAGCTAGAGATTTCTGGCTCTTGCTGCAGTTTAACTTTTATGATCACATTGTTTCCAAAACCATTCTCTCCCATCTCCAGCGTGTGCGCTCACATCCAGTGTTTTCTTTGGTTTTATATTTGTTAGCTTTGGGAATAAAAATTGTATGAAAATATCAGAAGCAGATTTTGTGAATGAACCAGCTGACAAGATGTTTACCATCTGGCCTTGTTTTACTAGAACAATGCTTACTTGGGCAAATGTATATGTATTTCAGTAAGAAGCAGGAAGCAACAGGAGTTGATCAGGAAAGGACTGGCTGATCCTGCTTTAGATTTACTTGCTTTACATTAGCTCATGCTCATGTTTTTTTCTGAATGAAGCCGTGGAGAAGCTTGAGTGAAATAGCACCATTTCATTTTCTCTGTTTGTCTTAAATCCTGACTTTATTGGCAAGCACACCACTCATTCTCAACTGTAATTTACCAACATCAAAAGTTAATTATTTCTAGGAAATGGGTAAAACTTGGTCGTGTTTTGAGTTCTGCTTTATAACACGAAAAGGCTAAAATCCTCGAACAACTTTCAGAAAGCTGGGGTTTGGCACAGTATTTTTTCTTTAATTCCATTCATTTTAAAGGCAATTTAATTTGTCATTGTCCCCTCCACACCATCATATGTTTCTAATTAAATTGGAGACCTTGATATGTAAACAATTAAGATTATTATTAGAAAGTAATCCTTGGCCAGCTCCTAGGATGGCACGGAGAGCATTAAGTTGTTGTTGTTTTCGCTCTGTGTCCTGACAGCACACTTGTGTCCTGAGGTAACATCATGTTGTGGAAATATGTAAATGTTTTACAAGCTTAGTCTCCTAGGAAGCAGGACAGAACTGTAAAATTAGGACTGTTATGTGAACTGTGGTATAGCCCATGCACCTATATTCCATCACACACGGTTCTAACGTTACTTCACTTTGGCCATGGCTACACTTGCATATTTGCAGCGCTGCAGCAGGGTGTGAAAACACACCCTCTCCAGCACTGCAAATTGCGGCGCTGCAAAGCGCCAGTGTGGTCAAAGCCTCAGCGCTGGGAGCGCGGCTCCCAGCGCTGGCGCTTTGACCACACTTAGCGCTTTGAAGTGCAAGTGTAGCCATAGCCTTTGTGTCCATTGCTGACATCCAAAGTGCTGGATTGCTGAAAGTGAAATTACATCCAACTGGAAACACGGATCCCAGATTATTTCAGGCTTTAGTTACTGGAGTTTGCTGACGTGCTCTAGGTTTTAAAGGCCGGAGTTATACATTTGGTTCTTTACATGTTGAAAGATACTGTATGTATGTCTCTTTTGAGAGATGAATACGGCCTAGCTTTTGTCACAGCGGTAACTAATATGTGCTCCAGGCTCTTAAAGAATGGA
This sequence comes from Mauremys mutica, assembly GCF_020497125.1. Classification (NCBI taxonomy): domain Eukaryota; kingdom Metazoa; phylum Chordata; order Testudines; family Geoemydidae; genus Mauremys; species Mauremys mutica. Next base: position 4,356,145 of record NC_059081.1, on the reverse strand, counting down.
GGAAAATCTACCAAATAATAGACTATTGCAATGACTGGTTGATGTGTGTGTGCATTCCACTACTCTCAGCCGAACTGCTCCTCTGTGTCTCCTCAGCACTGTACTGACAACAGCTAGTGGAGGTTCTCTTTTAGCAGTGAGATTTGTCAGGGCTTGTGCTTATGAAGCAAGCTGGGGAACATGAGTTCTGCCCCCACTGCTACCGCATAATGGCTGTGGTTTGTAGCAAAGTGACAACCATGACCTAGGGAGGAATAGATTGGATCACAATGTTACACGTTCTGTTGTAGGAGAACCAAAACGTGTGCAGAGTTTTGGAGTAAGCCCAACTGTAACCTTGAGTTTTCTTGCTGCTTGAGTCTGATCTTGCTAAATTATATTTTAGGTCTTGATGCTGAAAACAGTGGCATGTTTAGCCCAAAGCACCTGCACTTGTGTTGGAGTCAAGAGAAGTAGCCAAATGTAGCATATTTGGTTGAAGTTGGACCTGTCAAGAAGTATCATTGAAATGGCAGGTTCTACCAAAAAATTATGGCACTAGTAAAACAGTGGCGGCTATTTCTGAGAACAGTCTTGAACAATTACTTTAACCCACATGGAGTAAGTATTCCTGTAGATACACTGGGTGACGATAGATAGACCCCAAGTATCATTACTAATCACTTCAGTTTTAAGCTTTGAAGCTGAAATATAATTGGCACCGTAAACCCAACTGGACTTCTGATGGGAAAAGTACATGCCTAAGTAAGTAATTTAGAAGGGCAAATAAAACCAGCAAGAGTATCTCAGAAATGATTTCCCCTCTGCTCTAAACTATCTTTAAGAGAGGTAATTACACCCTAATGAAAGGAGCCATCCTCACTTCCCAGATTAAAGGGCTAATGTGATTTTAAATTTTGCATTTGTGGCTTGGTAATGTGCCAGCCTTGAAACAATCCAGGAAGGAATTGTGTGAATGATTGGGATTTTTCTTTATCTTCCTTCTGTTTCACGCAGACAATGGTGATGAGGAGCTTGAAGTCTTTACGGGGAATTATGTGGATGGCACCCCCGGGGTGGTGAGTGGAGGTGGCGGGAGAAAGTCCGTGAAGACTGGCATGAAGGAGCTTGCGGTCATGCGAGAGAAAGCGAATGAACAGCAGAGACAGATGGGCAAAGTCGTCAAGCACCACCACAACCATGAAGAGTTGAAGAAATTACGGCCATCATCCATGAGGGTCAGTTGGCAAAAACTGTGTGTTGATGGGGGTGGGGGGCTAGGAGAGAATTATCATTAGCCTGGTTCCAGTGCAGACTCCCAGGGGAAAATGTCAATCATTGCATTTGCAACAAGCATTTTTTAAAAAGGGCAAACAAATGAAGCAAACATTTGTTTTGGCCTGAAACTGGGCTCAAAACACACAAATAATGACCTTTGTGTGCTAGTGAGAAGGCCTTGCTTTCCTTAATTCTGCAGTGTTATGCATTAAAGCACTAAAAGGGATGCAAAGCATCCACCTTTGTAGGAACAGGACCTGTTCCTACTAAACAGCAGTAGGTGACAGTGGTGTGAATGGGCTCCTTGTCCAAGGCTTGGTTTCTCCACATCCTTTTCTCTAGATGACTCCAATGAACATCCCTGCGGGAATCTTTGATTTATCCTTGTTCAGTACAGATTCACTTCAGTTCACTGAAGGCCACTGTAGCCCACCACATGGTCGTCTCCCCTCACAGCGCCTCACGATGCGGATAAGTTTACTGGGTGAGGGATTTATGGTAGAGAACACATGGTGAGCTTCATGGTCTGCAGAAAAAAGTGACACACAATTATCTTGTCTCAGACCCCACTTAACATCAACCCGGATTTGATTGAGCACAAAGGCAATGGAGCCTTCTGAACCGGTTTCTTACCGGGCATGGAATTTGTGCTGCAGCAGAATTTCGTTGGCGTTTTAGAGACAATCCACTGTGTCAGTGTGGGCAGCCACAAACCATGACGCACACTGTTGAGGACTGCAAAATGACTCAATTTCCTAGAGGCCTTCGGGCCTCGAACTTGGTTGATAAGAATGCAGTGGCTTGGCTTTACCAGGTTGCATACGCCAAATAATAAATAAATACTACAGCCAATGATGGCACTCTGTAAATTGGCCAGTTGGCTGTCATCTTCCCTATAGATGCATGCCCCACAGAGACCACAGATCCCAACAGGCCATGGTCCTCCTTATGTCTGCAGGCTGCAATTTCTGAATTACAGAGGAAGAGCTCTGTAACCTGCTACATTTGGTAAAAGTCCTGTCCCCAGTGTCCATGGCCTTAGAAGAGCCACTACAATGCTTCTGTGCAAGGCATTGGATCTGGGCTCAGGGAAGTCCTGTAGGGAGCGTGTACCTGCATAGTATAGAGGGCAGATAGGCATGGGCCAGGGGAGGGAGGATGAGCCTATAAATCTCCAGCTGTATGGATCCATCAGTCTTTCATCCCATATTAGGGGCTTGAATGGAGTGTGTAGAGTTGGCTGAAGTAGCCTCTGATGAGCAGCTCTGCCTATATTCTGCAGCCTGGCAGGAGAGGATTCCTCTTTAGTCCCTTTTCCCATGTTGTGAGGATGTGTCCCTAAGGATCTCGATAAGTGGCCACTTCTTCCCTCTAGTGGACAATTTAGGCATGGTATGGCATCTTCTCTATGTGTATGTGTGTGTGTGTATATGTATGTATATATATATATATATGTATGGTGAGCTTTCCCGATGCACCCTCAAGCTCCCCACAATTTACATACCCAGCCAACAAGGTGCATGGTGGATTAGAAAAGATTTTCATGACAGCTCATCTTAATTAATTAGCCTCTTAGAGTTGGTTGGGCAACTTCCACCTTTTCATGTTCTCTGTACGCATATATATCTTCTTACTATATATTCCATTCAATGCATCTGATGAAGTGGGCTGTAGCCCACGAAAGCTTATGCTCAAATAAATTTGTTAGTCTCTAAGGTGCCACAAGTACTCCTGTTCTTTTTGCAGATACAGATTAACCCGGCTGCTACTCTGAAACATGACAATACTGTACAGCAGCTATGCCTAAATTAAACAGGAGTACTTGTGGCACCTCAGACACTAACAAATTTATTTGAGCATAAGCTTTCGTGGGCTACAGCCCACTTCATCGGATGCATAGAATGGAACATATAGTAAGAAGATAGATTGTATATATATCTATATATATACCGGTTTCTATGTATATATATACAATCTATCTTCTTACTAGGCAGTGAAGCCTGGAATCGGGCCCTTCATTTGGGGTGCAGGAGGAAGGATGATGAAAACATGTCCACTCCTAGTAGGGTCTGTGAATGCTCCCTCTCTTGCTAATCAAACCCTAACTTGTGGTGCCTACGCTGTGCGAGTGTCCCTTTAGGGCAACACACGTTCTTTGTCGGGGGTAAATCCTGCTCACACCTGGGGTGTTGGAGAGGCTCTGAGCCTGGTGGAACTGGGGCAGTTTTGCTACATAAATCCCCTGTGTACTGGGAAGCCCAGATCCCCTGGGACTCCTTCCACCACCCTGTGCAGGGAGCTTGAGGAACAGATGGGCTTAAGGAGGAGTGAAGACAAAGCCAGCAGATCCATTGATATGCAGATCCTCTATTAACCTCCCACACCCATGGCAGGGTTTGCCCCCATTGTGCGTGTGTGTGCATGTGTGTGTATGTACCACAGCCCTGAGGCTGGAGAGTGAAGAATCTTTCAACCCCCGATCCTCAGCAAGTTCCCCTCTCTCAAACTGGGTATGCTGGCTGGACACAGGAAAGAGAATTTGCCCCTTAATGAGCCTGGATATCAGTCAACTCACTTACTGGTTTAGTTCACCCAGACAGTCTCTGCTCCCTCCAGCGCTGACTTTTCTAATTCACTTTTTGATATTCTCCGGTTTGCTGAGTCGAGGCGATACAGGCCACTCCTGTGCTCACATCGTTTAGATCATCCTGGAGCAGCCATGTTACAAGGGGCTTTCCTCCCGCTCTGTATGTTCATAGTTGCTAGAAACACTGATCTAGTTGGCGCCTGCCTGGTCTTGTGCCAAGCAGAGTTTGAGTCCCTGAAAGTTTTTGACACAGGCTGGCAAAGTAGGGCATTAAAATTGTTTTAAGACTCACTCCAAAGCGTTTGTGCTCTGGAAGCGTGTGAGGGGCCTGGGGAGCTCACGCCTCATGGGTGGCCTTGCATTTTCCAATTCGAAGGGGAGGTAGAAAAGGGAAAGGGTGGCAGCAAGTTGAAGGCTGTGCCAAGTAATGGAAAAATGTAGCTGATTAGTAGGGGCTGTGGGAAATTGTGCAGTCAGACATTCCTTGTATAATGGGCCTTGGAACTACCCAAAACCCAAAGAGGGAGGCCACAGGGGAGAATCACTGGAGCATCTTAAAAGAAATACAATCTGATGTGAGTCTCCTCCAGTGCCATGTAACCTACATAGAGGGGAGGTAAATCGTGTTACTTACCTTTCTGTGCTACAGAACGCCTCTGGCTGACTTAAGTGTCTGCACAGACCATGAATTCATATCCTTGTAAGACACAACAGCTGGACTTTCTACAGGAACACTAAATATGAAAAGTGGAAATTATAATAGGATTCACTTTTCTTCACTCTTTTTAGGAATTAAGTACTAGTCTTCACCATAAGACAGCTACACACACAGAATTAGCAATTCCAGTTTTCTTTTTACTGAATAACATTCCAAAGATAAACCATTACAGCACATTCCCAGGCACCCTAGCTAAACTAACATCACTAGTTAATTAGAGATTTGTTATTTTCCTTGAAAATGAACAATATAACACAGAGCCTAAATCCTAAAATATATATATTTAATAGGGCTGTCAAGCAATAAAAAAGATTAATCGTTCTGTTAAACAACAATAGAATGCCATTTATTTTAAATATTTTTGGATGCTTGCTACATTTTCAAATATTTTAATTTCAATTAAAACAGAATACAAAGTGTACAGTGCTCACTTTATATTTATTTTTTATTACAAATATTTGCACTGTAAAAAACAAAAAAATTGTATTTTTCAGTTCACCTCATACAAGTACCGCAGTGCAATCTCTTTATCATGAAAGTTGAACTTACAAACGTAGAATTATGTACCAAAAAAACTGCATTAAAAAATAAAACAATGTAAAACTTTAGAGCCCACAAGTCCACTCAGTCCTACTTCTTGGTCAGCCAATCACTCTCACAAACAAGATTACAATTTGCAGGAGATAATGCTGCCTGCTTCTTGTTTACAATGTCACCTGAAAGTGAGAACAAGCGTTCTCATGGCACTGTAGTAGCTGGCGTCGCAATATATTTATGTGCCAGATGCTCTAAAGATTCACGTCCCTTCATGCTTCAACCACCATTCCAAGAGACATGTGTCCATGCTGATGACGGGTTCTGCTCAATAACGATCCAAGCAGGGCAGACTTACGCATGTTCATTTTCATCATCTGAGTCAGATGCCACCAGCAGAAGGTTGATTTTTTTTTTTGGTGGTTTGGGTTCTGTAGTTTCCGCATCAGAGTGTTGCTCTTTTAAGACTTCTAAAAGCATGCTCCAGACCTCGTCCCTCTCAGATTTTGGATGGCACTTCAGATTTTTAAACCTTGGGTCAAGTGCTGTAGCTGTTTTTAGAAATCTCACATCGGTACCTTCTTTGCATTTTGTCAAATCTGCTGTGGAAGTGTTCTTAAAACGAACACGTGCTGGGTCATCATCCGAGACTGCTATAACATGAAATATATGCAGAATGCAGGTAAAGCAGAGCAGGAGACATAATTCTCCCCCAAGGGTACAGTCACAAATTTAATTGACACATTTTTTTTTAAACAAACATCATCAGTATGGAACCATGTCCTCTGGAATGGTGGCCGAAGCATGAAGGGGCATACGAATGTTTAGCATATGAGGGTTTAGCATATTTGGGACTTTTAACTATCAAAAATCTTCTGCTTTCAGATAGGCTCACCTGAGTATTTATATTAACAACTAGATAAAAAATTTAGTTGTACCATATAACCAATTGTTTCAGCAGCCGCAATATTGAGTATATACACAACTTCAAAAAAACAAAACAAAAAAACCCTCCAATTTCTGTAGCTCTTAGGTGAACATAGTGTCTTTATTTCTATGATGTGATGTCACTCTCAGACATTTGGCCTCCAGTCTATGATTTCTCTGCTATGGTGTTTTCCCAGTTTTTATCCCACTGAGCTCCATAAAATTGCAGGAGACTGAGTTGAGATCCAACCCATAGATTCAGTCTGGATTACCTCTGGAAGCTCTGTCTTTTTAATTCTACCTAATAGAACCCTAAAGCTGGAATTGTTAAAGGTGTCTCAGAGTGATAGGCTCCTGAATCCTACTGAAATTTAATAGGAGTTGCTCATTTAACTCCCTTAAATGCCACTGAAAATCCCCGCCTGCTGCAGTAATGTTTGTAAAGAGCTGTGACTTCTGTCAATGCGAAGCCCCCACACCCCCTCTCCCCAGTAAAATTGGCTTAAAGACAAAGCTGTTGCTGTGGGTATTTTATTGCTAGTGGATTCAATCCACGAGCAGTTTCTATTAATCTATCAGGGGAAATACAAGCAAAGACTAACATTAAGATGATTGTGTATGAAGGCTTGATTGCTGTACGTAAGTACACATGCTAATATAGTGCCAGGGTCTCTGGGCAACTTGCCAATATGTCACAATGTTTGAGGGAACCTCTTTGAAGGTCGAGTGACCTTGAGAGAAGGCCCTGATAGGAAAAAATCAGCTGTGCTGGTAAATTCTCCAAGTGCTTCTGAAGGGATTTTTTTTTCTTTGATTGTTGAGAGCAACCTGAAGGCTGTGTTGAGTGAGAACTGTGAAACAATACCTCTTCCTGCTAGGTGGCTGTCAAGGGCCTTGACCTTACCCTGCATACGTCAGAGAAAGGGGAAAGAATTTGTCCTCTCTTTTGTTTTGGCTGAAACCTGCTGTTTCCCTGATTTTTTTTTTCTGCTTTCTTGGCCTTTTTTCAGACCCCCTGCCAGCAGGAATTGGATCAGGTCTTGGAACGTATCTCAACCATGCGTCTGCCAGATGAGCGTGGCCCGTTGGAGCACCTCTATTCCCTGCACATCCCCAACTGCGACAAGCAAGGCTTTTACAATCTCAAACAGGCAAGTGTGGAGAGCTGCTGGGCTACCCTGAGCGCATGCCGCCGCAAGCGTGCGCCTTTGCTTTGGGTTTGACCATTCAGTGTTGCTTTGAGATCATTGTTCAGCCGTTCCTGCATTGGAGGACATGGGCGAACAAAAGAGCAACTCACACGTACGTAGGTGCTGCCCTGGGAGAACACAGGTCCTAGCAAGCATGCAATGCTTCAGCATAATCCTAGAATCATAGAATATTAGGGTTGGAAGAGACCTCAGGAGGTCATCTAGTCCAACCCCCTGCTCAAAGCAGGACCAACACCAACTAAATTATCCAAGCCAGGGCTTTGTCAAGCCGGACCTGAAATCTCTAAGGATGGAGATTCCACCACCTCCCGAGTCCCTAGGGAACCCATTCCAGTGCTTCACCATCCTCCTAGTGAAATAGTGTTTCCTAATATCCAACCTAGACTTCCCCCACTGCAACTTGAGACCCTTACTCCTTGTTCTGTCATCTGCCGCCACTGAGAACAATCTAGATCCATCCTCTTTGGAACCCCCCCCTTCAGGTAGTTGAAGGCTGCTATCAAATCCCCGCATATTCTTCTCTTCTGCAGACTAAATAACCCCAGTTCCCTCAGCCTCTCTTTGTAAATCATGTGCCCCAGCCCCCTGATCATTTTCGTTGCCCTCCGCTGGACTCTCTCCAATTTGTCCACATCCCTTCTGTAGTGGGGGGACCAAAACTGGACCATAGAAGCCAGGCCATAGGTCTAGATAGGAGCTAGGGACATTGACTGTCATTTTACTTAGCATCTATATGAGCCAGAAGAGCCCTAGCTGGTCACCGCTAATCTTTCCCCAGGGGCCGGTGCGGGATTATTCCCTAGTGCTCTGTGCAGGCTACTCTTAAAAGTCCAGAGCAATTGGGCTTCCAGCCCTTCCTTTAGGAGACTATCCCACAGCCTTCCAGATCTCACTGCCTGAAAGTTTCTCCAGATATTGAGCCTTAACTTTCTCTTTCTTCTCATCCCAGTCCTTTTGGTTTATAACCTTGGGTGTCCAATCGTTACTTTCTCTTACAAGCCCTTCCCATGCTTGTGTAAAAGTTATCAGACACCACCCATTAAGTCCTTGTGCTCTCCCTCATAAACCAATTCCTCCAGCTCCTTAATCATAGCAGCATTGTTTGATAATTACTTAGATGCATGTTTATGCTGCTCTTTTACTGCAGAGTTCCACACTTACATACTTGTGACTTGGCACAGGAAAGAGGAACGGTTTTAGTCTCCCATTCTCCCCAAAACGGGAGAAAAATTAAATGTTCAGACCTTTGGTCTGATTGGGCCCCACTAAACTGTGAAAAAAGAGGACAGCTCTGCGGTATGTTGTACAACCCTACAGATGCCATAGCCTGTGGAAACCCTGAAGGGATGACAGACATACTTATGTCAGAACTGGAAAGGACCTTGAAAGGTCATTGAGTCCAGTCCCCTGCCTTCAGTAGCAGGACCAAGTACTATCCATGACAGTTCCCTCTGATCCCTAAATGGCCCCCTCAAGGATTGAACTCAGAACTCTGGGTTTAGCAGGCCAAGGCTCAAACCATTGAGCTATCCCTCCCCCTCATACTGAAGGAATGACAGTAAATTTTGGGTATAAAGATTTATGCCAAACTTCAGTAGTTTTCTACCGCAAGAGTAATGCCGATTCAAAGTTACCAGGATTCTGTGAAGGATGTTGAATTGGAGTCCTGGGGTACATCCTTCCACAGAAGCTCAGGGCTGAGATCTGTCATCCTTCTGAAGAAATCTACTGGGCCCAGAGTCCACTAAGTCAGTAGATGGGTTTGACCCCTTGGCTAGTGAGTTGTAGTAAGAAAGGTGGTTGGGCCACAAAGGAAAAGGATGACTTCGGTCAGATATGCCCTCTGCTTTTAGCATTTATATAGCACCTTTCATCCCAAAGCCTTTCATAACCTACCTACATACAGCACCATTGTTGGGGGTCCCAGCACCCAGCGTTATCACACTGCTGCACAGGGAAAGGAAACGTTGGCCAAGGACACCAGGGAAAACCTCGACTTTTACCAGAAGTGCTCTGGGATCTTTAATGTGCATGCAGAACAGACAGCCCATTCCTGCACCCACCACCAGACTCGGTGAATAAGCCTCAGAAAGAGGAAGGACTGAGCTTAGGGTGACCAGGCATCCCGATAAAATCGGGACTGTCCTGATTTTGAGGAGTTTGTCCCGCGTCGCGACCAGAGTACGGTCGGGACGCCATTTGTCCCGATATTTTGTTTCCTGGTCTTCGGCGGCAATTGGGCGGAGAGTCCTTCAGTCACGGACGGTCTTCGGCAGTATTTCAGCGGCAGTTGGTTCTGTCTTTGGCAGCAAGGTTTATTACCCACCGCTGAAATACTGCCAAAGACCATCCGTGACTGAAGGGCTCTCCGCTGAATTGCCGCCGAACTCCCGGACGGGTGAGTGTTTAAAAAAAAAAAAAAAAAAGCCCCCCCCGCAGCGGTCCCGATATTTTTTCCTTAACATATGGTCACCCTAACTGAGCTGGCCCTTCCATGTCTTGAACCTGTGGCTTAATGGTGTCTGGGTGTTTTAGATACAGCGCTTTAACCACAAACGCAGCCTCTTTGGCAATAATAATAGAAGGCTCCTTTACAAGACTTCTAGGCATGAGTAACATTGTGATATGCAGCAGTTAGCAAAGGTAGTGGCAGACACCGTGCAGTACTTTTCAACACCTGAAGCGGGAGTAGGACTTTTGACAAAATGGGTATCCGTTCCCTTTGGCATTGTGACTGTAGATCAGAGTCCAGCTGTGCCGTGTATGACTCACTCTGCATACCCTCCCTCCATAGGGGAACGGCATGCCCATGCCCTCCCTCCATAGGGGAACTGCGGCAACTGTGAGGCCCATTATCGTTTTGCTCCTGGTTGCATGTACTGCATTGTGAATAAACATGCACTGGGGCCCCAGCTGAAGAGGTGGGGCCTAAACATGTGTTGTAATTCCATCAATGCCAGGACAGTGGGATACACAGAATCACTGTGCGTGTTTTGCAGCACAGTCTGCTTGGTGGTGCTTAAAAACAAAAGCTTAAGAAATTATTATGCTATCTGAGTTATGACTATTTCTATGAATCTTGACTTCTGCCGTCATTACATGGTTAAAACATAATTAGTATTGCAGGGGATTTTTAAATTCCTGCTAGTGCAAAAATGTAAGTGTCTACGCTTTAAAAAAAAACCAACAATGTGGAATTAAATGTTAATAACTGTCAAGACTGATGAAGATGCAAATTTTTCCCTCCCCACCCTGAATACTGTACTGGATCCATAGTCACTTAGGAGTATCATGACTGTTACTGTGCAGTACACCATAGCCATGTGGAGCATCACAGAAGCAGCAGGGGATAGAACTCACATCTACCCTGCTCCAGAAGGACGAGTCCTTAGCATATAAATTCCAGGAGCTTCTCCATTAGATTTTATCAGTATAGTGCTTCTGACACACAGCTGAGCAGTTCTGAGTCCATTCAATAGAGGGCAGTGCAATCCATATACATACTAGCTATCTCATTACAGTTCAGCATATTAGCCTCAGCAATGTTTAATCTCTGGTTCCAAAGAGAGCTGATCAGGGTGGGAGTGTGTCTTCTTCTGTATTTGGAAAACATGTGCTTCCATTTGGGTGCTACTGCAAAAGGAATATTAAAAAAATTATTTTCTAACTGCCTCTTTCTATGTGAATCTGTGCCATGCAGATCTGTCAAAGTGAATGCAATTGGCCATCGATCAGTGCAGTCATTTAGAAGGTAAATCATTCTGCATATGGGAAACTGTTATAAAGGCCAATTCTCCATTCAGCCAAATTCTTACTACAGGCTTCAAAGAAGCATTTATCAACAGGGATTGAGAACAGGCTCCATCCACCAACATCGGGCGCTATTGAGAGGAGGCATTTGGTGAACTAGAGCAATCCATGTTAAATGCCCACATCTCCTCCTTTAATCTAAATTTACCTTGTCTCACTAATATCCTGGGACCAACACAGCTACAACAACGCTGCATGCATGTCTCTCCTTGTCCTTTGTAACAAGAATGGAGTGGCCTGAACCCTCACTGCTACTCCACACCCCCCAGCCCATCAGATCCCCAATGGCTAGCGTTGTTCTGCCTTGTTAGTCACCTGCTAGTGCCCACTGAAAGCGTTTCACGGGGCTGTCCCAAGGAGGCATGATGAAATAGCACAGCAAGGGATAATGAACAAAGAGGAGAGAGATAGTGGGAGGACCAGGGTTAGGACAGGAAGAGATTTAGAGATGTTTTATTACACATGCATTTGATCAGGTGCTGGGATATTGCATTGTATTTATTTTGTGGGACTGAGCCAGGAGAGCGGAATCTATATATACGCTGATAATTATAATATGAAGGAAGAATCAGCGAACAGGTCAGGCTGACTAGTAGTCAAGCAACATCCACTAGACAAAATAGCTGCATCTGTTGTGTGGTGTAACACAAATCATTTCATCCGAATGTTGTCCTAGGATAAATGTTGCTACTTTGAAAATCAACCTCTTGACTTTGTGCCTGCCATGCATCTGTCAGCGGGAGACTAGTGTGAACTTCGTGTGCCACCAGCCTGCCCTCGCCACTAACGAGATTTCTGTGATCTTGTAAGATAGCCATAAGCTAGCAGGATCAGGTGAAAGGCCTGCACAGGAAAGAACAGGCGCTGCAGCCCACACAGTGTTAGGGGATTATGGCTAGCGTGATAGGCAGCCGTAGAAAACCCTAAGCTAGGGAAAAGCAGTGTTGGTGACTCAGGAGTTGGCACTCTTGCTCTGAAGCAGGTTTGCAATTGGGAGTGGAACCAGCATGCAATCTAGTTTTAAAATTCCCAAAGAGGCTTCCATCACTTTCCTTAGACCTCTGTGATAGGAAACATATCCTGTCATTCAGTTTAATTTTTTCCTTTCATTATTTTGTTCCATTATGCATGTGTATCACCCCAAATAATTCCTCCTCCTCCTCAGTGACTCACCCTTCACAGGTAGTTGGGCAGAGATTCTTTTAATCTCTCTATAATACCCTAGCTCTTTTATAACACTTTTTATCAGCCGTTCTCAAAGCACTTTACAAATGAGGTCAATATCGTTATCCCCATTTTACAGGTAGGGAAACTGAGGCACAGAGCAGTGAAGTGAGTTGCCAGAGGTCACTCAGCAGGTCAATGGCATAGCTAGGAATAGAACCCTAGTCTCTTAAATGCCAGTCTACTCTTCTAGCCACTAGGGCACACTGCCACTCATCAATCAATCCCTCCACCTCCTCATCATATCTGTTGTTTTCCTCTCTACTTCCTCCTGTCTGTGCAGTATCTTCTTTGTAACTAGAATAACATGACAATCTTCCCTCCAGTTCCTGCCAGAAACTGAAGTGAACAAATGAGCTTTACACCCTAGCCTGTAGGGTCAATAAACTGTCAGCACTGTCATGCCAACAGGCAAAGCAAATTCCATAGCCAGGCACCCTCTGTAGAGAATGCCTTGTCCCCAGAAGGTCAAATCTAGCCACTGTTTGGGAGAGCATCCAACATGCCAAACCCGCCAAAAAAAATGCTGAAATTGGGCTTGTTTTTGGCTTAATTGGCTTGTGAGTTGCTTGTTGGCTTGTTTTTGGCTTGTAGCTTGTTTGGCTTGTTGCTTCTCTTTTTTTGATAGGCTCCCGGCAAGCCGGGGAGAGAGTCAGGGGTGCACAGCGGGCCCACCACAGTCCCAGACTGCACAGCGGGGGGATCTAGTCACATAGTGTTGGGGTTCTTAGGGACTGGCTTGTTTTATGGCTTATTATGAAAGTCGGGGGGCTTATTTACCGTGTGAAAGTTGGCAACTTGTGAGAGCATCCCATCTAATCTCAACTGCTATGATGGCACATTGGGAGAGAGGGGTGTCTCATGCAGCCGGGATCCAGATCATGTAGGACTGATCTGTGGGAGCACTTTGGACTGCACCTGGCCATTCCCTCAGTGGCCTCTGTATTATCAATACCTAGGAGACGCCTTAAGAAGACATGTCCCCGTGCTCGATCATTCACTTTCCCTTAGCCACTCCCTTGCTGAGCTGAGGTCTGGACTGGCCACTGCGGATGTGAGATGACAGAAGGGTGTGGTGGCTCTGAGGTAATCTCAACTCCTTGCCCTTGGGGCTATGAAGTGGCACATGGCCCAGCTAGATTTCCAGGGCTGTAATTATCTTGGAATGACCACACCTCATCGAGCTGGCTAATTCCCCTGAAACGGATGATCTGTCCTGTCTAAAGGAATCTAGGCTGTTGAATAAGCCCCATGCAGTACAGGTTTCACTTGCATTGCGAAGAAAAAGCCTCTCTAAAGTGGATTTCTGAGAGGAGGCCATGCCCGAGAAATGGGTGGGGCTTTGCTAGATACTGGAAATAGCAGCCAATCCTTCCCCAGAACGCGCTAGTGAAGAGAGAACTGTGAGACAGGCCAGCTGCTCCATTCTGGCCTCCCCTGTGCTTGGCACTGCCAGGGGACCAGCCCATTGGGGACGGTTTCACTTCTCGTCCAATCTGGGCTGATCCTGCTGCCATTGATTTTAATGGGAGTTGAGAGCACTCAGCCCGTGCAGGAGACTCTCAGCTCCTTGCAGGACAGAGCCCTAATTCGGTCTGATCCTGCCTCAGTAAAGTCAATGGGGGCTTTGCTGTTGGTTTCAGTGGGTGCAGGGGCAGCCTGTAGAAAGGTCCTGCAGCTGAACGGTGGGCCTCCCGGCCCTGCTTGGAACTTTCCCATAATGTGAACAAAATACCGGCCCAAGTAACCTGTTGTTCATATTTCCTGAGTGAGTGCATCTCCCATTGACAGCTGGGTGCACACACCTGAGGACTGGCTGGAGATGGGCAGGGTGGGGGCAGGGTGAGAGCTGTACCTCCCCTAAAGGCAGGGCAGAATACAGACCTAGATAGAGGAGGCTAATTTTCAAAGCTGCTGCGTGTGCTCATCAGCCCAGTGCTGTCCATTAACGGGGGCATTTTAACAAGGCCTAAGGGTGCGATTTTTCATCTGCACTCAGCATTGGCCTAACATGGCTCCTAGTGCAGTTCCACTGACGTCAATGAAAGCAGAGTTAGGAGAACATGGAGTACGTTTGAAAATCGCACTCCAGCCAAACGCCTGCCTGGGCAGCCCTTACTCATCTGAACAGTGCAGCCCTGTGGACCCTGTCGTGAGAGTAAGGGCTGCTGGATGGGGATGTTAATTGTAAATGCCCACGAGCCCTCTTGCTGCTGTGGGGTGAGGAGGGCATGCTCAATGCCACCCAATGCATAGGCACAAAACCACAGCCCATGCCCTTTCAGCGGGGAAGGGTTAGTCTGGTAGTTAATGCATAGGCCTGGCCTCAGGTTCTATGCCTGGATCTGCCACAGACAAGTTATAGGCCCTGGGTAAGTCCCTACTGCTCTCTGGGCCTCAGTTTCCCCATCAGTACAGTAGACCTAATGAAAAGCTCACTTGTTTAAGTGCTTTGGGATCTTTGGTGGGGAAGGGCGCCATCTTGTTAGCGCTGTTTCAGAGCTTGTCCAGGAGACACTAGCTCTCTCTGGGAGCTTTCCATCCCCGAGCCTGGAGCGCTGCCCTTGGGTCCCGTCTGGCCCAGCAGTCCAAAGTCACCTTGAAGCCCACTTTCCTTCCAGCTGCGTTTCCAGAGCCAAGTGCCCTGGGGTCAGCTCCTTTCTGTTTGCTGCCCCGAGTTTGGAAGCCTCATTGCCAACAAAAGCATTTCCAGTCCCTCCTGTGTCACAGCACTCAGGACTGAGGTGCCTGGAAGGGGCCTCGCATGAGGGATGGCCTGTGTTTTGTCCCTCAGTCCCGCTGCAGAAAGTGGCTCAGATTCAACTTTTAACGTGTACACAACCTCCAAGTCTTTCAGAATGAACCTCTGCCGTACGTATTGACAGCGCAGGTCACCATGGGCACCTGGGGCTGCCACACAGGGCAGGGCGTGGGCCTGCTGCCCAGGGCCCTCTCCAGGCAGGAGCAGGGAGCCAGAGAGTTGCAGGAGCAGAGAAATATTCCTTTCTCCTCTGCACAAAGACGCTAGGGCAATACGCTCCCCGTGAGACCTAGTGCAGCTGCTAAGGAAATCGGGCCCCCTAGGGTGCTACTCCCTCCTGCAGCAGAATTGGCACTAAGCTGCTGCAGGCAGGAGAGGGAGTATTCCTTTGCAGGGTGTCACCCTACTTCTTGGCCCTGCAGAAGCCTCAGGGGGATGTGGGTGGCAGTGGCTCACTTTGAGAAAGGGCAAAACATCCCTGTCCAGATCCTATCTGCTTTGTGTAGACGCTAAAGGTCCCACGCTCCTTTTTGTAAGAGCAGGGTTTGCTTGGTGCCCTTGGCCAGTGCTTATTCACCAGTGTGCTGGCTGCCATTCTCCACCCCAGAGGTGGCTGCGTTGCAGTATGTATGTGTGTGTACAGGCCCAAAGCATCTTGGGCGCTCTCAGGAGGAAAGATATATTATAGTAAAGCCAGCAGATGTTCATTAGAGATGGGCCTGAACAAAACACTCCCATCCCCAAGCATGCCTCTGGCCCGTAGTAGCTCTGTCAGGGGTCCATGTGACAGACTGGTTCCAAGCTTCTCCTCACTTGGAGGAGTCAGGATCCGTCTGTGGGGATGGATCCAGGCTGCAAACGCCAGTGTTGTTTATTATTAGTGTAAGAAGCGAAGGAGTCTGTATCCGTTTCTTACCAGGTTCTGATTTCATTCTTCAGCTGGAGGCCAGTTCTCCGACATGTGGGCTCTGAAGCAATTTGCTGTTCAGTGTCTTTTCCACCCAATAACCATTTCCATCCTGCCCTCTTCCCCTCCCGCAGTGCAAGATGTCTGTGAACGGCCAGCGAGGAGAGTGCTGGTGTGTGAACCCCATCACTGGGAAAGTGATCCAGGGAGCACCCACCATCCGCGGAGACCCCGAGTGCCACCTCTTCTACACGGCACATGAACAGGAGGAGCGGGGAGCACATGCCCTGCGCATGCAGTAGATGGACGCGTTCCTGCTCACTGGAGACAGCTCAGCCTGGCCAGAGTGCTGGATTTTACATGGGTTTCAGCATGTCTATTTATATTCTGAAAAAGACTGGCTTTGTGCATTGCCTGTGGCCCTCTTCTCTTGCCTTCAGCCTGCTGGGGAAGGACCGGGGTGCAGGGTGGGTTGCAAGGGGGGAAGGGGCAGAAATTGCTTTTCTTTGGTCTTTCGTGTAAAGTCAATGAAAGACAAAGCTTTGTCTTCTGTCAGCTCTGCCCCCACTGCAGCGTACTAGGTATTCGCGTGCTTCCAGAGTCACCTGCAGCCCACTAGCCCCACCACCGCAAAGTGATAGCATAGTGCAAGGGAAACAGGGCATAGGCGGGAGGCCCAGGTGAAAACCACGCAGCCCTGTTGAATGTAAAGTCCTGAGCTCCCCGGATGTCTCCAAAGAGCCTAGGTGATAATGCTCAAAACAAGATGGATGAAAATCTTTGCCCCCCAAGACCAAAGAATGTAAATAATGCACATCACCTCCTGCTCGAGTCCTGTCAACGTGTCCCTATTGCCAAGCTGCTGTTTCTGTTTGTCATGAAGTGGGCTGTGGTGGTGGGGTAGGAAAGGAGGGGAATTCCTGAATTTCGCAGATGGATCACGCCAGTACACAGCTCCAATCACCCTCCTCTAGGAAGGCAATGGAGAGAGAAAGGAATTGAGATGGTACAGCCAGCCCCATGCATTGTGCCTGGGACCACATCCCCAGAGATGCGGAGCACTTTCAGCTCTCATAGACTTCTCTGAGAGGGGATAGTTCCTAGTATCTCTCAGGACCGAGCCCTGAATTATAACCTAAAACTTAAAGATCCAGTCCCGGGATCTGCTGGGCAATCTCACTTCTTGGGGATAGGAACCTTACTGGTAAGGTGGGAATTAAGGGCCTGATCCTGAGAGATGCTGACCACCTGCAATTTAATTTAATTGCAAGTGCTCAGTATTTCACAGGATCAGGCCCTACATTTTTTAATTGAAGGAGCAAGAATTAAATTGCAGAGAGAGGAAGGCTCTTGCAGATTTAGGGTAACAATCCAGGGAGTCTCTCTCTCTCTCTCTCTCTTTTTCTAAATAGCAAAAACCCATCTAAAACCCGCACTTCCAAGCGGCTGCCAACGTCCCTCATATGTTGCAGGGAGCATCAGCCATTCAGCACACACCTTTTGTAAGTAAAGTGCAGTATATATATAGTGCTTTGAAAGCGCCCCTGTGCGTGCGCGCACACACACACAGATACCACCCCCCCCTCTCATAGATTAATAAACACAATTCCAGGAACTGTCGGTGATGTTGCACTGGAAGATCAGTTCCCAAGAACCGATGATGTGTCTCTGCCATTACTTTACACGTTGATTTGTTTCTGTATGAAACACACACAAGCTGAGAATAAGCCATGAGACTTTCTTTTCATACCTATGACATTTGCAGGACAATTACTAGGTCCTTATGCTTAGAGTAATCCTTGGATTTTTTAAAAAATATATTCAACGA
This sequence comes from Mauremys mutica, assembly GCF_020497125.1. Classification (NCBI taxonomy): domain Eukaryota; kingdom Metazoa; phylum Chordata; order Testudines; family Geoemydidae; genus Mauremys; species Mauremys mutica. The sequence goes on along the minus strand of NC_059081.1, from coordinate 4,338,381 downwards.
GGAAGATAAGGCATCTCCACCGCTCGCATGTGGAAGTTGGTTCATTTCTAAGGTGATGATTAGTTGAAAGGAAAGGAGTGGGATTTAAGACAGGGCAAAGCACGTGGACTGCCCAGGGGGAGTTTGACTAGACTGTTGGAGCCCACAGTGGCTCTGCCGGACAGGCATGCTGAAGATGGACAAGTGCTTTGGAAGAGCTTTCAGGGGACAGAACGTCTGCTCGTGGGGAAATGTGCAGCAGCTCAGTGACTCGCTGGGGAAGCAACCTAAGCAGTAAAACAGCCACCATCCACTGAAGCATCTGAGTCATTTTGAGGCGCTGCTGTGTTATGTCGTATGCATCATGTGCTGCCCATAGAACTGGGAGAGAGGTTAAATCTGCACAAAATCGTTACCAGTTGAAAGGAAAGGAGAGCGTGTGTGACCTGAACTTCACTCTGCCTAACAATGGGCTTAGACTTTCCGTTCACTTCCTTGCTGTATAGTAGTTGAACTGAAACTGTGGTTGGCAAATCCGAGAACACCACTTGGGGTAGGAAGTGAGACCAGGCTGAACAGTTCTTTTGCTCTGTGAATATTTGCTGCCCAACTTAATGTACTTTCTTGTGCTCTAGTTTGCAGTTAGTTACCGGTGCCTTCAATTGGTAAATGTCACCTGCACTTGAACACACACAAAGATGATCTTAGTTACCAATAACAACTCCAGACTCTTCTTAAATGCAGATGCAGCGCTGTAATGGACAAAAGCATCAAGGAGGCAGGGAGGTGGGGAATCACACCCAGGTTTAGCGTTGTTAATATGAACAGAAAAAAAAATTCTGGAAGGGATCAAAATTTCACATGGAAACTGCAAATGACACAAAGAGAACTCCCAGCATAGGAGCTGCACTCTGAAATTAACCCCCCTACTCTTCCTGCCGTGAGATGAAATACAAAGGAGATTTTAAAAAGGAGGGGAAGGAGTCATCTTTTGTGTATGTGTGTGTGTGTGTGCACACGCGCAAAACCTAGTCGTATAAATTGGTGCTACCTGTTTTCTGTTAACATCAAAGGGGGTTTGTTCTGCTTTTCACATAAACCTAGTGAGCATCTGACCTTGTCTGCAGTTTGTACCTTTTGTTTTGTTTAGAAATCATGATGCTTTTTTCTTTCTCTTTTGGAAAAGCTGAACTGCATAAAGTTGGAATAAATTAAACGGGATGCCAAAAAAGTGTCATCTTTTCCCCCCCATCTGTTAATAGAACATATGTTTTTGCCTGGTGCATCACACACAAATACTGGCCCATTCCCTGCTTTGTCCTACAGGTATTGTAAACATGATGCAACAGGCAGCAAGGAGCCGGTGGGCATTTATGATTATTATGGGTCTCAGCTGTATATGGCGAGAACAGAGGTATAAGTTAGCCAGCCTGCCCGGTGCATTTATTCAGTGCTCATGGCTTATAGCAGTTATGCTCTCATTTTGAATAAAGAGAAGGCTTTGGCCCTCCTCGTTGCAAAGAAGATATTCCATGTACGAACCAAGTGTAACCCAAAGCAGTGAGCCTGTTGATAGCCTGAAACAACAGCTCTGAGCAGTGTGAACCTCCCTGCCACCATGGCTTTCATTGAGAGGTTAACTCCAAAGTGTACGGGTGGAATTTTAAATGGCAGCATTTATTATGTGATCATTGTAGCAGATGGCTGGGGAAGAAAGGAGGAGTGAAGGCTAGGAGGGATGGTAGTTGGGAGCTGCTGCAGGGAAGGAAATACAGACCCAAAGGAGGGGAGGAAGAAATGCAGGGAAAATAGAGGAGGCTGGGGAAGGAAGAGAAACAGGGCAGAAGCAGGATTGTCTTGGTCACAGCTAAGGACAACCACCTGTATTTCCCCTCAGTGGCCCAGCAATAGGGTGACCAGACAGCAAGTGTGAAAAATCGGGACCAGGGGTGGGGTGGAGGGTAATAGGTGCCTAATATAAGAAAAAGCCCTGCATACTGGGACTGTCCCTATAGAATTGGGACATCTGGTCACCCTACCCAGCAAGAACACCCACTTACGCATCCCGTTCCCCAGCATTGTCTTTCTGCACGGTTCCCTGCCTTCACTGTGTTATTCCCAGCAAAGACCAGCTGCCCAAGGCTGCCTGCTTGTTTTCTCTTCAGAGATGGTTAACAAGTGTGATTGCTTCAGTTGTTAGTTCCCACACAGCACTTCCTATGCAAGCCTACATTATTCTTATGGGAAAAGCATTAGAGAGGAAACATCTTAATAAAAGAACCTACACGCATGCTAATAAGCTAACCAGCGCTAACCCCAACCCTGGCATGGATTCTGGCAGGAGCAGTCCTTCAGAGCCCTACCGGGGGGATTCCTTCTTGTTATATGTTCAGCAGGGGGCTGGACTAGAAGATCTCTTGAGGTCCCTTCCAGTTCTACACTTCTATGATTCTATCACCGCTTCAGCTCACAACAAGCCCCGATCTTATGGGGGCTCCATAGGTCCAGTCCTTCCAACCCTACCCTAACAGTTGGAGGAGCCATCCATGGATCACGGTTCCTGTCCAATTGTTGGATCGGGAAGAAGACCCTGAGCTAGTTTAAAATCAGGCTATTTGTCCGAAAGCCCTTTCTTTGGGCTTGGCTACACTGGAGAGTTGCAGCGCTGGTGGAGGCTTTCCAGCGCTGCAACTTAGTAACTGTCCACACCTGCAAGGCACATCCAGCGCTGCAACTCCCTGGCTGCAGCGCTGGCTGTACACCTGGTCTGCTTGGGGTGTAATGAGTGCAGCGCTGGTGATGCAGCGCTGCTCGTCGGGTGTGGCCACACACCAGCACTGTTATTGGCCTCCAGGGTATTAGGAGATATCCCAGAATGCTTTTAACTAAATTACTCTCTTTGTTTTGTTATGCAGCCTCTCTTTGTTTTGTTGTGAACTCAGGGCTCTGGGGCTCCGGGAGCTGCTTATCTAAAAAACAAACACAGCTCCTGTTTGCTGTGATCAATCTGTAAATGAGATAACCCCTGTGAATGAGGCAGGCAGGGGGATGAGTGTTTGCTTGATGAGAGAAACAGATGCTTATCTGGTCTGCAGGCTGTTTGCAGTTAAGAGTAAGGGGTCGGGAAAATTTTCAGATTTTGCAAGGCAGGGAGCTGATACACAGTGTCGGCTCCAAAAATCCACTCTCTCTCTCTCCCCCCCCGCTCCCTGTCACACTACACCCCACCCCCTCTTTTGAAAAGCACGTTGCTGCCACTTGAATGCTGGGATAGCTGCCCATAATGCATCACTCCCCACAGCGCTGCAAATGCTGCAAATGTGGCCACACTGCAGTGCTGGTAGCTGTGAGTGTGGCCACACACCAGCGCTTTCCCTACACAGCTGTACAACCAGCGCTGTAACTCCCAGCGCTGCAACTCTCAAGTGTAGCCAAGCCCTTTGTCTGTTGGTCCCTGGTGAATCCAGTCTGAACTAGCGTATGCACCTCTCCGGGGGGTTGGGTTCAAAGGGTTGGTAACGGAACTACGTTAGTATTCCCCCTCCCTAGTAGAGGAAGTACATACAAGACCACAATAACACATACCCAATTGCATTTTTAATGCAACCCCCTCCCCCCGCCAGGTATTAACCCTAATTCAATAAGGTTTAGCTTAATTCAGTAAAGTTGATCGTAATTCCCCAAGGATATTACAGGCCTGAAGAAGAGCTCTGGGTAAGCTCAGAAGCTTGTCTCTCTTACCAGTGAAAGTTGGTCCGATAAAGGATATTACATCACCCACCTTGTCTCTCCAATATCTGGAATAACATGGCTACAACACCGCTGCGTATTACAGGATATTGGCTGTCCGTCACTGTGCTGGCCAGGGGCACATTGTCCAATGAATGATGCGGAATGTGACAACCAGAACAAATAATAGTGATACCGGCAAAAAGTTTGTTTGCTCCGTGAAGGCCCCGTGCTCCCCTGGATTGCTAGGTGCCAGCCGCCCGTTGAACATCAGTGGGCTCGCCGCTGCCATTCGTGGAGGCCTAAATGTGTCCCATATAATTAGAAATGGAAGCTGCCCTGTCCTCTGCTGTTTTAAAGGAGCGACCTTGCTTAAAAGAGAGGCTCTCTTGCCCCAGGAACTCTCTCTTTGGTTATTAATTGTCTTTGATGTCAAAGGGAGTTTTGGGTGCGCAGCACCTCAGGATGAGGGCCAGTACATATTATTTGCAGAGCACCCGAGTTCTGCTTACATAAGACACCGTGACCATCCAGGCCCACACCAGAGTCGTCAGCAGGGATCAAACTTTAAACCAAGCCTCTGTCTTATGAGTACAGTAGCAGTAGCTCGGTGCAGCTAAGTAAGGAGCGGGTGGGTAGCCTCATTGTAGCTGGCCAATTGCAGGGTCTGTGATGCAGACCCTAAACCAGTGGTTCTCAACCTATTTACCACTGTGGGCCACATCTAATTCTATGTGCATGACCCTGAGGCTGTCACATGGGCCACAGCTGTGTGCTGATTGGTCTGCAAGTGGCCCACGGGCCGCAGGTTGAGAACCACTGCCCTAAACCAATGCATTGTACTGGAGAGTTTATAGAACAAAGCAGACACCGACACTCTGAAATAACAAACAGTCCCGGTTTAACAGTGATTTGCCAGATAGCACCAGGCCATGTCAGGAACCATCTAGTTCAGGGGTAGGCAACCTATGGCACGTGTGCCAAAGCCGGCACGCAAGCTGATTTTCAGTGGCACTCACACTGCCCAGGTCCTGGCCACCGGTCCAGGGGGCTCTGCATTTTAATTTAATTTTAAATGAAGCTTCTTAAACATTTTATAAACCTTATTTACTTTACATACAATAGTTCAGTTATATATTATAGAGTTATAGAAAGAGACCGTCTAAAAACATTAATGTATGACTGGCACGCGAAACCTTAAATTAGAGTGAATAAATGAAGACTTGGCACAGCACTTCTGAAAGGTTGCTGACCCCCGAGCTAGTTATTACAGTATTTAGTCCTGCCTTGCGTGGGGGACTGGACTAGGTTACCTTGTGAGAGCCTTTCCAGTCCTATGATTCTGTGTGCGGCCTGAGTTTTCACAGTGTGTGCCAGGCGAGGCGGGGATAGGCGCTAGATGAGGGTCAGAGACAGTTTATTCCCACTCCCAAATCTCTGCTGATTGGCAAAGCAGGTGAGTGTAGGTGACCCACTCATTTCCAGCTCAGGCAGCGTTTGTGTGAGAGAGAGAGAGAGCATGCGCACGAGCGAGAGTGTGTGTGTGTGTGCGCGCGCATGCACGTACAGCTGCTGTGTTCCACATCAGAGCTGGGTGCAGCTCAGTGATGGGTGACGGTTTTGTGTGTGTGTGTGTGTGTTAATACAAATACATTATCTCCTTGTATTATTGTGAAACTGGCAAATAAACAGCCAGGACCCCCAACTGCTGAGCGTGTAGAGTCAGAGCCAGAGAAGACACATCTTCGCAACGGACATGGTTTCTTTTTAATTAATTTGCGCTTATTAGCAGCACAGCCTTTTGCCCGAGGATCTCACAGTATATGGGCCTAGCACTAATGGTGCTTTGCAACACTTTTGAGAGGAAGATGAGGAACGAAGGGGCGGGGGGGTCACCCCTGCTCAGGTGGAAGGAGGCTGTGAGCAGTGGACCGCAGGGCTGGTGCAAGGATGTTTCGCGCCCTAGGCGAAACTTCCACCTTGAGCCCTTGCTCACCTGTCCCGCGCTATTTGGCTTCTCAGGCGTTTCTGAGTCAGGGGCGCCGGAATGGGGTGACCAGATGTCCCTATTTTATAGGGACAGTCCTGATATTTGGGGCATTTTCTTCTGTAGGTGCCTATTACCCCCATCCCCCCCCGGCCCGATTTTTCACACTTGCTGTCTGGTCGCCCTATGCCGGAATGGGGGCCCACCGACTTTTCGCCATGGGGCCCCCACCCCTCCTCTCCACCCCAAGGCCCTGCCCCCCCCCAGCCAGGCTGGCAGCTGGAGCCTGGCCAGGGAGCCCAGGCAGCTCTGGGGCACCGCTGACCCTCCTGCCCTGGGCTGCTCTCGGCCTCCCCACCCCAGGCAGGTGGAGGCTCCATGGCTCCAGCTCCTGGCTTGGTGGAAGAGGCGGGCGGGGCCTCGGGCGGAAGCGGTGGGGTGGGGGTTGTCGACACGCTAATTGCACAAAACTGAACACCCCTGCCCCGCCGCTTCTCCGAGGCCCCCCCCCCACTCACTCCATCCGCCCTCCCTGCGTCGCTCCCGCTCCACCATCCTCACTCGCTCAGGGTCCCTTTTCGACCGGCTGTTTCCATTCAAAACCGGACACCTGGCAACCCTGTGGGGGCCCCCAGCTCCCCCCGCCACTTTTGGGAAGGCTCCACTGCCCCTGTTCTGAGTTCGGTCCCGTTTGGCCCGTATTCAAAATGGCTGCCCTCTCCCATTTCCCTACAGCCTTTGCAAGTGACAGCCAGCCTGCCTTAAGCAAAGATGGCCACTGGCTCCCCTTGTTTCCCAGGAGGCTGAAGCTGGCCTGCCCTGAAGGAAAATAGTGGCTCCCTGTGAAGGGCAGGCAGAGGCCAGGGGAATATAAAGAGGCAGGGAGTGAGCCTGTCGGCCAGCAGGTTCGGGGGGCTGAAGGTGGTGGTTGGGAGCAGGACAGGGAAGGTGGGGGGGGGGGGGGGCAGGAGGCAGGCCGACTGAGGGTGTGCAGGGGATAGTATGTGTGTGGGGGGGGCAGAGATGGCGCCAGTGGCACCAATTAGTGGGTGGGGGATGAACGCTCCCCCAAGATTTTCACCCTTGTGCAAAGTTCCATAGGTCACAGAGCCAGCCAGGGGGCTGTGGCCCGCCCATGTTTAAACAGGGGTCCTGCACTAAATCAGTATAGCTGCTACCGGCGTGGTCCCGCGCGTCGCACCAGCTGGCTGGTCCCAATGCCTCTGAAATGTGCAGCCGGGCCAAACAATGCTGGGACCTGGCGCCCAGAGAGCCGGGAAATCCAGCCAGAATTCGACTCCTGGCACAGATCCGAGGAGGGGCAATGTGCAGGGACCAGAACAGGGTCCCTACCATGAAGGGGGTAGGAACTGGAAACCCCCCTTCCCCCCAAAATATCTTGAAATGGTGCCACTGAGGGAGAATGTGATGGGTAGAAGGCTGGGAAGGAAAAGGGAGGGTTATACAGGGGGTGTGGGGGGGAGTGAAGCTAGTGGGCAGGAGACTGTGGGAGAGGGCCAGTGGGGCAATTGCTAGGAATGGGTACAGCAATGGCTGGCAGGGCAGCCTCCCTCACCCCCCCACCACGGGGCTAGGGGGCAGTGGCTGCCCCACAAGATGAAGGAATGAGAAGGTGTCAAAGATCCGTGCGAGTGAAAAAATCTCATGATTTGGGGGAGTCCTGACGCTCACGTTTTGCATGCTCAGGGCTGGTGACACTGCACACATAAATGCACGCACGCACGCACGCACCAGGGCCGGTGCAAGGATGTGTCGCGCCCTAGGCGAAACGTCCACCTTGCGCCCTCCCCCGTCCCTGAGCCCCTGCCCTGAGGCGCCCCCCTCCCCTGCGGCAGCTCCCCCCCTCTGCCCTGAGGCACCGCCCCCCCCCCACGGCAGCTCCCCCCCCTCCGCCCTGAGGCACCTCCCCCCCCACGGCAGCTCCCCCCCCACACCCTGTGGCACCAATCAGCTTAGGCGCCACAAGCCTGGGAGGCGGGAGAAGTGAAGCAGCCACGGTGTGCTCGGGGAGGAGGTGGGGCAGGGGTGAGCTGGAGTGGGGAGTTCCCCACGTGCCGCCACTCCCCTGCCTTACTTGCTGCAGGCAGCCCTCCCCGCGCTCCCCTTCCCAGCTCCCTCTGCCTAAATGCCGGCGGCGACCGGGGCAGCCAAAGATCTGGCCGCTGCGGTCGCTGCCGAAGAAAATGCCGCCCCCCTCCGCCCCCCCAAAATCCTAGTGCCCTAGGCGACCGCCTAGGTTACCTAAATGGTTGCACCGGCCCTGACTGGCACACGTGTGCACACATACACGTGCGTGTACACACACTCGTGCATGTATGTATCAGCGCTCTGTAGTGCATTTACAAATGAAAATACAGCCTGGCCCAATAACCGGGGGCGGCGGGCATGGGAAACGCGCGCCCACCCAGACCTGAGGAAAAAGGATCTAAGCTGGCGCTGAGCAGCAACCTCAGCCTTTCTCTGCCCTCTGCAGCTGCATCAGTCCCTGACCCCTAATGTGTTAATAGCCCAGCTGGCTCTGGTTGCCAGGGGCCGTGGTGGGGAGATGCTGGGCACAGCCGCCCCTGCTCCCTGTATGGGCCATTGCACATTGGCTCCTCTGGGCTGCCTGCATGATGGCGTTTCCTAAACAAAGGAGGGATACGTGTGTGAGTGAGCGAGCGAGCGAGAGGCACTGCTGGAGGTCTGATGAGGCCTGGGCCGGAGCAAGCCAAAGGTGCAGGGGAATGTGTGTGCTGGTCAACCCCAAGAGATGGCCTCATCCCCGAAGCCCAAGGGAGAGGGAGAGACAAAGTCAGGTGCAGATCCCCTCCATCCTGCTGCACCAAGGGGCACCACCCTGCCCGGGGAAGGGGGGGGGGATGCATCCTGCTGGGTGGTGGTGTGTGTGGGGGGGGGTTCTGTGTGGGCTGCAGGGGAGCCAGCGGGGTCTGGTCACTGCTCAATGCCACCTTGGGACCAGTGTCCATGCGCCTGGCCCTGCAGCGGAGTGACAGTGACACACCACCACCACCCGGTGGCAGAGAGTCAGTACTGCAGCCTCCCAGCCGCATCCTGGGGAAACTGAAAACTTGGGCCTGCTGTTTGGGCTTTGTGTCTGGCCATGTCTTGGTCTTGTCTGTTCAGGTGTGGCTGCTGGAAGGGCGGCGTCCTGCAGCCCAAGCAAGGTGAGGCCCATACAGCGATCACACAGCATGAACAGGTGGTGCCATTTGACGCCCACGGGCGGTACAGCTGGAGGGCCATAAATATGGTTGGCAGCCCACACCCCCCTCCCAAAAGCTGTGTAAAGACCAGACCTTCTTCACAGCAACTGGGTCCTTGGAAAGGCGAGATTATTCCCTGGATGTGTGCAGTGTGACTTAGTCTGTTTTTAATGGCACTTTCAATGAGGCTTCACCCTTTTGGATCTAGAATATGCTCTTGCTTGGGCATCCTCCCTGAGCCAGACTGCATCTGCAAACCATGGCAGGATGTGCTGCTCCTGTAGCCCATGAGGCAGCGTTCCCATGGCTGCATGTGTGCAGTTAGTGGCTTGCCTCAGGGTGTTGGGCTGGGGCTGCGGGGGGGCATGTGACCCCACAAAACTCTGCCTAACTCACGTAGCTAAGGCACAGTCTTGCCTCACGCTCTGTAGGCCGTGCTGCTCTAACAGGGACAGTGTGGTGCAGCTGCTTCATTAGCACGTGCGACACCCCAGGCGCTCACTGTGTTTTTGGCACACGAGTCCGTGAGTTCTATTCCCCGTGCTGCGCGGACTGCCAGCGCACCTCTGTGCACCCGGCTTGGGCTTGATTGTTAGCGCCTGGCAGCGTTTCCTGTGTGGGAAACACAAGGCCTTGTGTGGCCAGACCCATTGACCTCTGGTGACACTGGCCTGATACGCTGCCATGGTTTTCATCCCGTTAGGATAAGGCGTCTCTCCTCTCAGCCGCCTCACAGGAGTAATTTAAAACTAGCCTGGCCCAAGCACTGGAGAACAATCCTGCACTCCCATCAGTTCCCTTGGCCTCAGCCACAGGCACAGAACCCCTGGGCTCTGATCTAAGCCCTGACACTGACTTTGGCTAGCTCTGTTGGCCACTCTGTGCCTGAGTTTCTCCTTTGGGAAACTGGGGCGCGTGATTTGGTCGTTGCAGTCTGTGAAGGGCTGTGGAGATATAACAGCTCAGGGGGCCTTATCAGGATGTGCGGAGATTGTTATGAAGCGCTGCCTAAGGGCCCAACGTGGCATAGCCATGAATGAAAAGCCCCTCCCCACCTGCCCCCTCAATATTTCCTGCCTACTTTACAAATGGGGAAGGTAGGGCACAGAGCCACCAAAGGTCAAATTTGAATGCTTAAAGTTAGGCACCTAACGCAGCAGCCGGCTTTCCACTTGGATGCCTAACGTGAGGACCCTAAGTTGGAACATTTTGGCCTGTGGGAGGCGCCCAGCAAGAGGCAGGAGAGTCAGGAATCGTGCCCTGGTCACATGTGGGGTATGAGGGAGCGGTGCTGCCCTCTAGTGAAAGGCTTTTGCATCTGCTAAAACACTGCCACAGACTGCAAGGGCTATCGTCCAGGGAGAGAGGCACGTGGGTTTTGGATGTGCGCTCGCTCTAGTAAGCAGCCAGCCCATTCTCCCCAGCAGGACGGCCTTCCGCTCATCGGGAAATGGACCAGTTTCCAAACTAACCAGGAATCAGCCTTGTGAGAGCTTTTAGCAACGTCCAGCGGTGTCACAGGAATTGCTAGCATGGAGCCCCGTGTCCTGTCTTTGACAGCAGCCACTAACAAAAGCTTCAGAGGAAGACGCAGGAACCCCTGCAACTATGGGAGGAATGGCCTGGCCTAACCCCTTAAATAGTTAGAATGGCTAAAGCCTGAAGCGTGGAGCATTATAAGCTCCTCTCATCCTTTACCATAGTGACGCTGCTTCCAAGACATTGTAGCATGCGCTGTTCATGCTCATCCCTCCCTCCCAGATGCAGATATCCACCAGGGCGTAGTCCCGCGCTAACTGAATGCATAACTTTATTAAATAAATGCTTTGCCATGAGAAAAGACAAAGATCAAAGAGTAACATAAATTATACGTTGAATAAATAGTATACAGCAATCTTCACTTTTTAATAAAACGTGAGATTTGTTTTTTAAAAGTACAAAACAGAGCATTAAGCTCCTCATCCGTTGTCAGTTTTTCACAAACTGCTTTTTTTTTTTTCCCCACCAGTACGATTATCTATATGTCTTTTTTACTGGAAAAACAATAACAAAAACAAAAACAAAACAGAGCTACTGTATGTATGTAAAGCTATAAAAAGCTACCGTAAAATGTGTAGTGAGTATTGCTTAAAGATTAAAAACCAGGCAGGAATCTCGGAATCTGGTGTGTTAACAACTGTACTATAATGGTAGATAACTGCATTGTGGACGGGCCGTATCAAGGCCGGCGTGGCGAGGGGGGCCAGAGGCAGTGCAGTGCACTGGACGACGAGCCAAGGTGCTGGTACGGGGAGGGCTGGAGTCAGGGGGAATTGTTGCTTGTTTAAATAGACACACTCCATTAGGGAAAAAACAACCGAAAGAGAGAGTGGAAAATAGTGCAAAATGCTCTTGTACTAGTGGTTTTAAAGTAAGACTGCCTGCCTGCTGCAGCCCAGAGGTGGAATAACCCCGCTCACCACCATGCCCTTGCCTTGCTTTCAATCTGAACCCTATTAGATCCCCTTCCTCCCCACCCCCCCACTTGTTTCATTGGCACAGACTTAGGCTAGAAGAAACTTGAAAGGTGAAATGTGCCTCAGAGCCCCCTGGGGATTAAGCCGTTACTGGCGGGAGTCTTCCCGTCTGCGCGATCCACCATTAAAAAACACCCCAAACCGCTCCCCCAAAGCAAACTCCTTTCCTGGGGCAGGGTCACCATTTCCCGGGACATGGCGCGATCCCGCTTAGCAAATCTTAGTGCAGTTTTGAAACAGTCCCGGCCCTGGGGAGTATTGACAGCCCTTCTGTGCAGCTGGGCGTCCTCCTCTCTCCGGGCTCAGCCCCGGGCTCCTCCAAAAGGGACCATGCGGCTGTGAGCAATGATGGCAGAGACCCACAGCTCCGTGGGGGCGAAGCACCTGAGGGGCTGTGTCTCCACTGGGTTCCCGGTCCCTGGGCTGGCCCACTCAGGCTCTCGTTGTGGGGGAAGGGATCCCTGCGCTGATCCCTAGTGGGGGGGGATTGCACCGCCCCACCCCAGTCACTGTGTGCTTGCTGGGGTCCCAGGCGGCCTTGGGAAAGCCTCAATCTGCTCCAGCCTCAATCCCCTTTCCAGGCCCTCACTGAGTGACGGCAGGTCGCAGAATGCAGGCTGATGGGCAGCTTTAATGCCTTGGGGGCGGGGGGAGGGCGCTGGGATGCCACTGGCAGCCGTAACATGGGGCAATGGCTGGCTGTGCCTCCCGCCAGGGCTGAACTCACAGACACACGGGATCACTTCAGCAGGCGGGGGGGGAAACTGAGGCAGAAGAGTACTAGCTTTCGGCCAGCTGTAGCACCCCCAGTTAGCGCCAACCCCCAGAGCCACTCAGGCTGGGGGAACACGCAAACGGTGGCCCGGGGTTGTTCCTCCCACCAGAACTGCCGTGGCCGCCCAGTACAAAGGAGGGGGGGGCTGCCATTCAGGGTTGGGGCAGCAGCCAATGGGACAGGGGGCAACGCTCAGCTGAGAGTCGTCTTGCGGCCACCCGGCCTTTAGCTTGGCGAGCCAGGGCTTTTCCTAGGCTGCTGACCCAGGCCCAGCATTTCGCTCCTTCCCCCTCCTTCCCCCAGGGTGTGTACAGTGGGGGGACCCCACCGGAGCCACAGAGACAGTCCTTTTCTCACCCCCCCACTGTAAACGCCGCCGAGAGCCCAGAAGTGAGGACCAAGTTCTCCCCCCAGTAAAAGCAAAGGGATCCGTGCTACTGACTGCAATGGCCTGGGGCTCGACCCTGGGGTAGCCGAGAGCCACATTTAGACTCACCTTTGCCCCATCAATAAAGGGTCTCAGGGTGCGAGCTATAAGGAACAGTTGGGAGGTGACACCCCCGCCCCCACAGCCAGTAGCCGCCATCCCTAGCCGAGTGCAGACACGGCGAGACCCCAGCCCGGCCCTGCCCGAACAGGCTTTCGTAGCTTTCAAGTTTCGGGGACTGAACCCGCAGCAAGACAAACGAACAAGCAAGGGCGAGAAGGGAGGAAGGTGGGTACTGGCCTAAAAGAGTCAGGACTTGGGGGTCACTTGGGGAGGGCGCGTGGCAGAGGGACTGGCCAAGCCAGGGTGATGGGGGCGCTGCCTCCCCATGCGAGAGCTTTGCTGGTCCAGTCCGTCCCTCTTCGGGGTGCACATGGCCCCTGTGCTCTTCTCTGCCAGCTCCCCCATTCTCCAAGGCTGTGGCTCGCCTATAATGCACACAGTGACCTCCGGAGCAAGCTGGGATCACCCCGGGTCTGCTCCTGGGGGCGGGGAGCAGAGCCGGACCAGGCTATAAGTGTGACTTTGGCAAACCTCCCCTCTTCTTTCCCTTTCCAATGGACTGACCCAGCCCACCAACGCCAAACGCCTTGAAACGCTGACCTGTTCGGGCTCCCCGGCTGGACTCGGCCATAACAGCATGTGCTCATCTGTCCCTTCAAGTAGCCCAGAGCTTCCAGGACAAGCTGGAGAGATGCCCAGGGCTGCTGGGTGGCCTGGCTTTGATGCCTCATGGGGTGGGAGTGGGTCCCAATGGCTGCGCTATCCGTGGCCATGCGTGGAATAAATCCCTGCCTCCTGTAACTCCACTGAGTACCCTGGGGGTGGCCCTGTGTCCCCCGCACGCGTCTGGCTGGCAGCCTGGTAGACGCGAGCAGGGCGAGGGAAAAGTGTCGTGAGCTTTCTGCACCTCCCTGCACTAGAGCTAGGGCTGGTGTGTGTGTGGGGTGGGGGGGTGAGGGGAGTCCATGGACCGTCCTGAGAACCAGGTGTGGGTGGGCAGAGAGGGGACACATCTGATCCGGCGAGATCCCACCGGACGGAGACCCACGGACCGGCGCAGCCAGCCTTGCCCTGGGAAATGGCGCCACCTGGTGACAGGAGAAAGGCATTCGGGGTGGTTTCCGCTCTCCAATCACTGCCAGTTTCTCAGCCTAAGTCTCTGCTTCCCTCACCTGGGCCTGGTTCCCAGTTACACTGCGGCCCCTCTGCACAATGCTAGGCGCTGCGTCTCCAGCTGGCCGCGGGAGGAAGGGTGGCCAGAGCACACGGCACTGGGGCCAGAGCGTAAGCCAGAGCAGCCCTGAGGCTGCCCTACCTGACCCTGGGGGCTGCCCCGCCCCAGAATACAAGGCACCCTCTGCCCCGAGCACGTGCCTGGGGAACTGAGAATCAGGCTCCGTGAGCACGGCATGCTCTGGTGTTGGGAGCACGGCGTCACAGCACGGACAGGGGGCACTGACACACACAGACTCCCTGCCAGTCTCCCCCGGGGCAAAACCCTCTGCTCCGCTCAGCAAAACCGGCAGGGCAACCACTCCCCCCACCACTGCCCAAAGCCTGGCGGGGGAGGGAGGCACTGCCCAGCCCCCGCAATGCCAGGCTCATGCTCCTCTGGGAAGGTCGAGGAAGAAACCCCACAAGTTCTGGTCACGCAGTAGCCAGTCTAGCTCGGGGAGATTCCTTGGTTCCCTTTGATCTGCGCTAGTGTGTTGTGGGTGTCACGCTGGCTTTCCTGAGGATCAGCCCACAGCAAGGCCCGTCCCGGCTGGCACAGGGAAGAAACCATCTCGCTCTTCGTATCTCTAATTAGCACGCCGCCTGAGCCAGTCGTAGCCTCTGCCAGGATGGGGTGGGGCCTAGCTCTTTCGGTGGGCGCGTCCGCACAGTCGGCGACATAGCAATGGATAGCGACAGCTTGAGCACCGGTAGTTCGCCAAAGCAGGGAGTCAGCCAAACGCCCCGTCCTCTTTGCTGCGGAGTCTCGTTGGGAGCGACCTTAACAAAGACCCTTGTCGTGGTGAAAGTAGGGGGGGAAAAAACGGTCCCAAGAGTTAAAAAATACACAAGTCCAAAAGGCTGCAGCGATCTGGCCACGCCTGAAGATGCCGCTTGAGTTGGTCAGATCAGTGGCTTCCGTGGTGTGAGTCACGACAGCTGACGCGCTGGCCAAACAGTCCTGGCCAAGTTACGGCACTGATCCCACAATAAGCTCTGCCGGGGCCTAGGCGTCTCTGGAGCTCCTTGCAGGGGGAGAGACTTGACGTTTGTATCTCACCATTGCAATAGAAGAAGAGAGAGGTTTGCATTTGGGCAAACGATTCTTCTGATGGGCAAGGACAATAGCATTCGGTTTTCCCATCCTGGCAGAGGGTGGTAAAGATTTTTGAGCCCGATCCCACAGTCATTTAAGCACAGCTGCCTGTGGGACTGCATCCATGAGTAGAGTTATACACATGCTAAATTGTTTGCAGGATTGGGTGGGTGGGTGGGGGGCCCTTCTGCCTGAATTTGGGCGCTGATTTTCCAAACACTTGACCTTGTGCAGGATTTTAAGCCTGGGGAAAGGCCCATTCATGTCTACAGGACATAAGAACGGCCAGACTGGGTCAGACCAAAGGTGACTGGTTATCTTTTGGCTGCTTTTTTTAAAGGAGCCACCACTATTTTTTGCCGGCAGGAGCTGTTATCCCCTGACTAAAGAAACGCAAACCCATTTCCAACAATGTTCTAGACCCCGACTGCCCAGAAAGCTGTGCATCTCTCTCTCTAGAGATATCAATCAAAGGACTTCTAGCGCCAGTGGAGGGTCAACATTCGCTCTGGCAGTGCCAAACAAACCACTCAAACGCAAGGGCTGAGCGGCGGACATGCGCCTCATCGTGGGGCTTTGTCTGGTTTCGCTGGAGACCGTTTAGAAAGTTGCTGGCTAGTCTAAAAACCAAAACAAACAAAAAAAGACACCCCCCCCCGCCAATATCAACAAACCAAACCAAACCCACAATAGAAAAGCCCCCAAGTCGATGCCTACGTTGGCGCTGGCTGCGTCCCTGCATGGGGAGTCGAGAGCAGTTTTGGGGGCGGTCTGTACTGGGAAGGCGGCGCCGGTTTGACTTCTGCTTTCCTCTTCTCCGTTCGCCGCCGCCGCCGCCGAGCTGGCGAGGACGAGCTGCAGATTCCGAGGTCCTCAATTTCTTCCGTTTTTCGAAATGAGATGAAAGGGTTCGGAGTCCCGGGGCGTGGGGAGGCGTGGGGGCAGGGGGCGGGGGGACGGCGCAGGCCCTTCACTCGGTGACGCCGCTGTCGAAGCTGTGACACTGCAGGTCGCCCGCCACGTAATTGGTCCCCGGCAGCTTCAGTCCGTACTTGTCCACGCACCAGCACAGCCCGCGCTTCCGCCCCCGGGACGGCTTGCACTGGGGAGGCGAGGAGAGACGCAAAGGGAGGTCAGTGGCAGGCGCGTCACGGGGAAGTAACGGCGCAGGGAGCAGTGCCCAGGTCTCAGTGCCGCGTGGCTGCAAGCCGGGAACGAGACGCAGCCGTCACGTCTAATGGGGGCGCGACCTGGCATGAGTCCGCGACCTTGCCACAGGCTAGCCCCATGGCTCAGGCACTGTGCAGGACTCAGGAGAGAGCAGGGTTCGGTTCCTGGCTCTGTGCGACCTTGGCCAAGTCAGCTCAACTCTCTGGGCCTCAGTTCCCACTCTGTGAAATGGGATCAAGAATCCTTCCTTCCTCCCACCCTTTGCCTCGCTTCTCCAGGTGGAGCACGTGCTCTGTCTCTTGCTCTCAGTGCGCAGCATGCCTAGCACAATGGACCCCCAACCCACCAGGGCCTCCAGGTGCTACTGCTAACAAATGATTCAGGGAAGATGCAGCTTCCTGCTAGCTGCTGCATGGGGTGCCTGATGACACTTGACTTGATAGACCTCCCAGGAGGGTGGGCAGTAAGACAGCCCACCACTAACACGACCAGAGGAACCCTGCAGGGCGCGTCTAGGACACAGCACCGTGGGAGAGAACCGATAAATGGACAGCCCAGTTTGTGCACGACTGGTGAACCCTGGAACCCACGCCCAGGCTTGTGGAAATCCTGGTCGCGGTTTTACATCTGAGCTGAAAGAGGGCAGCCCGAGTGGCCTGACAGCAGTGTCGCCTAGTGGCTAGCTGCTGGGCTGGGGCTCTAGGTTGGTTCTGTTCCTGGCTCTGTCAGTGACCTTGGGCAGGTCACATCACCGCTCTATCCTCATTTTACAGACGGGGAAACCGAGGCCCGATGCTCCCGCTCTGCTTTGGGAGCTAAGGACGGGAAGTGCTGTGTAAGAGGCCATCATTAATGTCGACACGGAGCTATCGGGGAGAGCGGCCCTGACAGAATCAGACCCTTGTCGTGGGGGGGGGGCATGTCGGTTTCCCCTGGGGGAGCTCACCTGTTTCCTCTTGTAGAATCCCTTCCGGTCGCAGTTGGGAAGGTGAACGGCTCGTGGGATCATTCGTTCACTGGTTTTGATTTCCTGCAGCGAGGCCTCCATCTGCCTGCGGCAAGGGCCCTGCCAGAGGAGGGAGAGGATCAGCGAGAGCCCAGCAAGCCCTGGCCCGCTCCCCAACCAAGAGCCGGGAATCCCGCACGCCCCACAAGTCAGTGACCCGCTGGGCTCCTGGAAGGGATGGATTTCCCCAGCGCGGGGGTAGGAGAGAGCAGGGCAAAGCCTCATCTCCTGCATGGCAATACGGCCCCCCACTGGGCAACCGTGCCCTTCTCTCAGCACCTGCTGCTGGGGGCGCTAGGTGGCGGGCGGGAGGAAAGGGGCAGGCGCGGGGAACCCAGCACTCACCAGCTCGAACTCTTGCCTCAGCTCAGGGACGGCGACCCGGGGATGCGCTGTGTTCTCCGCCCCGCCGACGAACTTGGACGAGGTCAGCTTCTTCCTGCGATCCTTCTTCAGAGCCTCGGCCTTGAGCTCGGAGAGGCGCCCGTGCTTGCGGTACACCTTGGGCGAGAAGGTCTCCTCCGCCATCTCCGAGGTGGTCGGCTCCTCGTGCTCGCGGGATTCCCGCTCTGGAGGGGGAAGGGACAAAGCACAGCGACTTCTCCGTGAGCTGCGCCTGGAACCTGCAGGGGCCAGCCCTACCTACGCCTCTCGCTGAGTGCCCGGTGCCTTCCCAGCAGGCACGGGGGGAGGGCGGACTAACCCAGTGAGAGCCATGCCACTGCAGCGCTTTGGGCACCATCTCCCCATAAAGGAGAGACCCTTCCTTCCGGCGCGATTCCCCATGGGGGCACCCCCCTGTGACTCTCACAAGACTCAGTCGCATTGGGTCAGGGAGTGGTCCCTATAGACACAGACCACCAGGCCGCTGTGTATTGTTACATCGACCCAAGAGAGTCACAGGCACGTTACCGAATGCGCACGCTCTGCCTGTCACATACATGCACAGACAGACGCTGGCACGCGCAGGACAAAGCCACGCCACGAACGGTTTCCACACAGTGCCTGAACTGGCTCAGCTTTGCTGGGGAGAAGCCTTCAGGCTGGGCGGAAAAGCCATCGTCTCTTTGGGGCGTGGGGCTCAGAGGGCCAATCCCACTGCGGAGGAGAGGGTGGTAGGGATGGCCTGCTTCTCTCCTGCTGCCTTTCATTTGCCCCCGGGGGCAAAATCACCACAGGGTTCGGCAGGCTTAGCTCGAGACAGCAGGTCAGGTCTGGGGGCAGCTGCCAGGGCGATGTAGGGCTCAGGAGGGGAATAGCAGGAGATGCTTTGCATCAGGATTGGGGAGCTTTGGCAGAGCTGGGAGGTTCCTTTTAGGTAGCTGAACGCAGGGTCCACCCTAAAACCTCGAGTGTAGCATTGCTGGTGCAGAATGGGTGTCATGGTCCAACCAGAGGGGAGGCATGTTTGCGGTGGCTAAGTCATCCCCGAACAGTGTATACCTAGTCTCTGCAGTGCGGGGGGATCCTTCCGGATGAGTTCTTATTGGGATGATCAGCCTCAAGCTCTGTGTGTGTCTGTGCCTAAGTCAACTGCTGTTTCATCCATTGTAGTTACCCATATAGGCTGGGAGACCTTCTGAACACTTTGCTCCCAGGCAATATGATTTTAACAGCTGGGATGTCAGCAGGGCTCCCAAGTGCTTATATATAGGAGTGAGCCGGTGACAGCCTATACTTAGCTGACTTGTGACCTTTAATACAGCCGCTGGAGTGAAAGAGGGTTATTTCTGGTTCTAGATGTGAATATAGTGCTCCCCTCCAGAGACAGTGGAACCCTGGGCCATATTCCCACCGAGCCTGTTCTATTGTAGAGGCCCCTCTGGCAGAGGCAACGGAAAGAGATGGCAAATGCACCACACTGGGGCAGGGGACAACAGGGGGAAGAATGGAACAGAATCGTTCTGCCTCACACAGCCAGGAATACAAATATCAACCTACTCAGATGTTCTCATGATGGTGGTGGTGGTGGGGAGAATATGACTCGAATTTGGTCACAATGAACCCAACATGTGCAAAGGATGATCCTCGTGCAAGGAATAAGCCTGCAGATGATCTAGGGGCAGACGGGACGCCAGCCCCACAGAAGACGACTCTGTGACAAGCAGAGACACCCATCGACATAAAGAAAATTATTTTCTGACCTAGCCCAGGTGCAGGCTAGGAAAAGGCCAACAAGGGATTTTCACCAGGACCTAATGCAGCCACCTCTGGGGTGGAACATTATATTTAACAGCATACGGCAACACTGCAACACCATGTAGGATAGGAGGGGAAGTTTTAAGGGAGGTAGAATGTAATGGGAGTTATATTTCAGAGTGTCATTCACAGGCCCTCAGGAGTCTGTCAAGCCAGACAGCAATAAATAACGGTCCAGCCAGCAATCACTGACCTGGGTACTTGCACTTACAGAAAGGAAGCATTTCACCTGCTGATCAGCAGGTGGCAGCACATGCCTTTAGTTCGCACTTAACGCAAGGCAAAACCCTGCAAAATCATCACGGGGGTTTCACAAGGGCAGGAGGGTCTCAGAATTGGTGTGCTGGAGGGTGGCAGCTCAGACCCTGTGGTCCCTACAGCTGTCAGTCCAGGCCCCCGACACCCACACCCACTTCACAATTTCAATCAACGCCAAGTCGAACTTTTCCTCTCCCAGCTCTGAGAAAACCCAAATATGCTATTTGGCAAAGTCGAGTGTCCCAGCCTAGCAGCTACTCACATGCGTTATCCAAAGCCATGCAATGAACCTGATCACTGCTGGGCAAATCCTATTACAGCCTCTCAGGATCGTACTCAAACCTGCTGGATTCAACAGAGCCTGATGTACCTTCTTCAGTCCTGACAGGGTTCCCATCATCCCTGCATCTAACGCCTCACAACCCCTGCGAGGCAGGGCACTGTTGTTATGCCCATTGTACAGATAGGGGAACCGAGGCACCGAAATCTGCCCACGCTCACACAGGAAGTCTCTGGCAGAAGAGGAAATTGACACAAAGTCTTCCAAGTCCCAGATCTGCACCCTAACCACCAAGCCATCCTCCCTCTCTCTCATTTTGTGAGGCCCAAGGCTTATCTGTGCACTCAGGTTTTCTCAGGTGCAGATGATGTGTTTTTGCTTGTTGGAGGAAACAAATGTATTGATTAAATAAAACATGAAAAGATCACGCCTGGAAGAATGAACCAGTTGGGAATCAGGAGCCGGTCAGTTGCCTGGTCTGTGTCTCGTCAGTTACAATGACCAGCCAGCAGCCACTAGGTGTTGGTGTTTAGGTTTCCACCAGGAAATGGGGCGGTTTTACACTGAAGTCTTCTCATTCCCCAGATCATGGAAATGAAAACCCTACTCTACAAGCTGTATTAACCATACCTACACTCCGGGCATAAATCAGTGACGCCCCTTTATATAAAGTGACCTCCCTCGTCAGGCCAACGGAAAAGCCGGGCAGAAAAGCAGCATGTACCACAGCATAACACTCCCGCCTTCAACCTCAAGCCACCCCCACTGACTGCACCAGGCACTGGATTGGGCCCACAGGGCCCAGAACATCAGCCTGGGAAGGCAGGTAAGGTGCAACATCAGATCCGCTTGGTGCGGCATCCTACCTCTGGCAGCGCCCAAGCCCTGATACGCCAGAGGAAGGAAGAAACTCCCCACAATGCCCCTGGCCAATTGTGCTGTAGTGCTCCACGGAAGGAAACATTCTTTCCGAAAACCCAGCCGATGTTTGGAGTACGCCCTGAAGAATGGGGATTGACGGCCCTGGTCGTTTTTAGCCCAGCTCGCGTCAGAGCAGAAGCTAGTCTCATTCACCTGGGTCAGGCCACCGGACGAGGCAGAGACGGGCAGCGGAACACCGGGGGGAGACTGGAAGGCAGGGCAGCGGCTGGGAGACGGGCGTGAACACCGCCGATCTCATTACATCTCCCAGGAATGCGTCTGAAGAGCATTACCGCCCTCACCGTTCTCGGTCTTCCAGTCACCAGCTGCATCAGCAGCGTCGGCTTTAAAAACTTGTTTTGGACATTGGGCCCAGGCACTGGTGCTCAGCTCCTGCTGGAATCAGGTGTGAGCACCAAGATCCCACGCCCACTGAATACTCAGCTATAATAGTAAGGGGGCGGGGGGAGGGGCAGCTGAAAACTAACATCTCTCTCCTGGTATGCAGCTGTTTTTAGAATGAATGGTTCAGATTGAATTTTTCCTTTAAAAACATATAACCCTAATAAATAACCCTACAATAACAAAGCAGGGTGTACAGCCTGGCATTCCGTGCAACCCTACAATAACAAACCAGGGTATGCAGCCCACTGCTCTTGTGCAACCCTACAATAACAAACCAGGGTATGCAGCCTGGCATTCCTGTGCAACCCTACAATAACAAACCAGGATGTGCAACCCAGCACTCAGGCCGGCCTCCCCTACTGTCTGTACAGTATCGGTTACAGAGATAATCATGAACTGGAAGCCTGGGTCCTGGATCTTCCCAAACTCTGCCACGCGGATTTTGGTTTTGGGGGGGGGATCTGGTGGCCACTCAAGAAAATGACCTAGTCCAGCTCGAATGCAGCATTCCTCTCTTTTCTGAAGGGGCTGCCAGTGGCACAGGTATGACCAGGGAGAAGCCACATAATAAGGACGCCAACAGAGCACTTTGTTTCTGCTTGCTGTAATTTGTAATTTTGTAAACCTGGAATTTATCTGCAAGCCAGAATCATGAGTAGTAAGTGGATGGCCCAGTTCTGATCCCTTTTGGGAGGTAGGAGAGAGATGGAAGATGTGTGAGCAGACACCCTTTAAAGGGAATGGATTTGAGGGGTGCATGGCTGGCGGGCTGGCATTTCCCAAACTGATTTACACCTGTCTAGCTCCCAATACTCCTAGAGTTGTTCTTCCGTATTTGCCAGAGCATTATCTTGCTCCGATCAACATCCTGGCGTCCTCTGATCTCCACTGCACCCAAAGCTGGATCTCAGTCACTGTGATGATAAGCCTACTCCTCGGTCAGCCTCGTCTTCCTATCCCGCCCCGGCCATGGTTCGGTTTGTGCAAAACCACTGCCCAGCTGACGAAGCTTTTACAAAAGACACAGGTCTTACTTTAGCGGAGTCCTTGCCTGCCAGAGAGAGAGGGTGGGAGCCTGTAAATCCGGGAGAGCTGGTTGTGTTTTCAATCCACTGATCCACCTCTTGGAGCCTACGGCAGGGGGCTCCCCAGCTCCAGAAATCCGAGGACGGTTCCCTTGCTCCTGCTCTGCTAGAGTTACTCACGAGGCTGGCGTCCCAGTTGGGAAGGGAGGGCCAAGCAGTGCCCAGGGTTGGGGGAGGTGGCGGGGAGAGCTGCCAGACCCCCCTCGCCTCTCCTCCCCAAACAGGAGCTCGGTGGGATCCTGCCAGGGATCATGTATTCCTTGGCTGGGCCATTAGGGAGCGACTTGTATCCGGCGGCGTGCACACTCCCGGCCCAGGCTGCGTTACCGATACAGCCTCTCGCTGTCACCCTATCCCCCTCCTCGCTCCGGCCGAGAGAACCTGAGCCGGGCTCTGCAATCGGGGTAAGACGCCCACGTCAGCGACACATTAACACCTGCCGAAAGCCTCCGCCCCCCGAAACCTGCTCCGTTAACCCCCAGACAGGCCAGGCTGTGGCTGCTGGGGCTGAACAAGACCCAGGGGTTCCGCAGTTCTGCTCCCAAAAGACGGGGGGGGGACACCCCTCCAGGGCCAGCGTCCCCGGATGGGCATGCAGGAGCCTAGCGGCTCAGGAAGGAGACTCACGTTTGCCTCCGACTGCAGCAGGATCTGCCCCACCCCCAGCGCAGCAGCCCAGGCCAACCTCTAAGCAGCTTGCCAGCCCCGACGATTCAGTTCCAGTCTGATTGCCTTTTGCAGAGGCAGGAACTGCTAACCTTTCCCACCGTTTTACCCTTGGAGAGAGCCGGTGGGACCCAGGGGAGGAAGACGCTGCTGGGGGCAAGGACTGGCCTATTCGCTCCTGGCGAGGTTGCCCAGTGCAGGGTGGCAGCTTAATTAAACACAAACATTGTGGCCGACTGCGGAGAGAGCCAACTCTTCTGAAATGTGGGCGGAGCTTGGGACAGTGGGTGGAGTTTGAGTACGGCATCACCTACTATGCCCCATCTCCACTGGGACCCCAATGCACTCACCGGGCCCCATTCTTAGTTACCCCTTGGGGCAGGAAAGGTAGTGGGGAAAAGTTGCTTTAAGCAACCTTTGTGCTCCTTGAATTCTCGGACTGCCTGGTGACTGACACAAGTTAGAACAGCCTCGGGGCTGCTCTAAACTGTGCTCTGCTCCCCTTAACCTCCCATGGGCCCTGGTAAGCAGAGAACAGCCACAGTGCCATGCACTCCTGCCCCCTGTGCAGCGGGCCGAGAGCAGGACCAGTTTAACAACGGCAATCATTAACAACGGCTACACGTCACAGCTGACAAATTTCTGTCGCTTCTAACCCAGCCTGGATTTGAACCCGTGCTCATGATGCGGGGAAGGCTCAGGAGCCCATTGCCACGTCCCTGAGCCATTTGGTCTAACCCAGCTTCAAGCTCTGACCCTGTGTTTGAGGTACACGGGCAGGAGGCCCTATCTCAGTGTAACAGTGACCGACTCCGGTCATCGGCGGGCGGGATCGAACCTGGGACCTCTGGAGCTAAATGCACGAACCTCTACTCCATGAGCTAAAAGCCACGTGGCCCATGTGTAGAGGAGAGGCTGTAACAGACTCATTAATCAATAAGTGGTCTCGGTGCCACACATCACCACACCCAGGAGGTGTGCAGGTTTCAAATCGATCCAATCACCCGGCAGGGTTTTTCCTTTTGCTGTGAAAGCGAAGGGCATGAGGGTCTGCACAGAGCCGGCTGGAGGCTGCTGGGATCAGGTGGGAGAGAGGGAACTTGTCCAACCAGATGACGCCTTGACGATAACGGGCTGCTTAGGAAAACCCTGGCAGGCGGGACGGGCCCCGTAATGACAGCGGTTGTGTGAACAAATGACCCCGTTCCTCAGGGAGCTGGAGGGGAGAGGAGGGTAGGTGGCAGACAGGGAGGCTGGTCAGCATGAGGCCTTGTGCCTTAGGGTTCCCACTCAGGTCCAACGCCCCGATGAGGTCACCGGGTGATCTCAGTTCCTCGTCACCCCCCCACAGATCGGGGGGACCAGCTTCCAGCTGGGCACACTGAGCTCAGCTTCAGCATCCTCTGGCACAAGCAGGAGCGAGAGCGGCCAGGGCCTGAGCCTGAGCCAGCTCTCAGGGACCTCGTCCTTCTAAGCAAGAGGGACGGCTCGAGTTGGACGTGATCAGCTGCCACGGGCTTTGGGCTTGGTAAGAGCGAGTGGCAGAGTGCTGGGCTGTAGGGGGCTCTCAGAGGGACTGCCAAGGGTCGGGGTCAGGATCTACTGCACTGCGTGTAGAGCACATCAGTGATGTTTGTTCGCAGATTAAACTAAACTGGGAGGAGTCGCGTGCAGCAATGTGGACAGAAAAGCCCCCCAAAGAGGGGGGGGAGCGGATTAGAAACATGGGAAGATTCAGCTGGAACGACTGATGCAAAGCCACCTAGGGAATACAATCCGAAACGTAAGTCCCCGCTGGGAGGGAGCAAGCTGAGAAATAGTGGCGCTGAATGTGTCCCAGGGAGTGAGTGGAGCACACATACGATGCAAGTTTGCAACGTGATATATGGTTGCAGAAAAGAGCAATTTTAGAATCACAGAATATCAGGGTTGGAAGGGCCCTCAGGAGGTATCTAGTCCACCAATCCCCAACTAAATCATCCCAGCCAGGGCTTTGTCAAGCCGGGCCTTAAAAACCTCTAAGGAAGGAGATTCCACCACCTCCCCAGGTAACCCATTCCAGTGCTTCACCACCCTCCTAGTGAAATAGTGTTTCCTAATATCCAACCTAGACCTCCCCCTCTGCAACTTGAGACCATTGCTCCTTGTTCTGTCATCTGCCACCACTGAGAACTGCTGGTCTCCATCCTCTTTGGAACCCCACAACAACATCACAACAGCATCACATCCTGGAGCAGGAAGATGACCGTCCCTTCCTCCGGCAATGTTTTGCTTTGTTTGGCGCACCCCCTTAAGAGATGGGTATCGCTCAACAGGAGGCCGCTCAGAGAAGAGCAGCAAACGTGGTCGGGGACTGGAAGGACTGAACTATGGGCCAACGTTTGGCCTACTTTAGCCAAGTGGTGAATCAACAGGACACATCATAGCAGCCTACAAATATCCGCTGCGTAAACAGTCAGAGGATGATTTCAGGTGGCTCTTGGGGGTCTAACGAGGTGTGATGGAAGAGGTAATATTTAGGCTAGATATCACAGATACTTCACAGATACAATGTGACCTTGTCTCCCGAGTCATCATTTCGGACTATTAGAACTAGACTAGAATAATGCACTGGTGCAGGTACTATAAGGAACGACCCTGCGATGGTTTGGAGAATGGCTGGAGGATCTCCTAGCTCTTCTCCATCTCTCGGTTCGATGAGCCCACAAGCTGAGAATCCGGCACCAACATTCGAGCACACTGGACCCAGCTGGGGAAAACCAGGCTGAGCCATCTGTCAATCCCAGCTGCATGAAGCTGTGACACAAAAGGCTTGTCCTTCCCCTTCCAGAGGAGCTATTTGGGCCAGTGGCACATTGGGGCCTTCTCAACCAATCAGCGTCTCCCCTCTGCACCAACACGCTGGAGAAGACTCTGCTGAGTCAGCTGCTGCTTGCCTGTAGGGAGTGACTATGTGCGGCAAGGGACAGGAAGGTGTTTTACACCAGTGCTGCTACCTGGGCTGTTCTAAAACAAATGGGATTGATTTGAAATGCAGGCCTGGGAGCGCATTAACCCAATGACCTTGATGCACCTGGGCTGAGCTGGAGAAGAAAGCAGCTTAGTTTAGTGCCTGGGAAAGGCGCACCCAAGGGAACGACTTCATTTAGACCTGCATTTTTCAGTCTGCATTACAAGTGCAGGCCCGATCGGTGTAGACAGAGGGTCAAATCACGAGCTTAGCATGATCTGTCTGTGATGCTCATGTGTTTCTGTCACTGGGAGAGGTAAAATAGTCCCTGCAATATACGTTTGTTATTGGCGGCGTAGGGATGCAGTGGTAGAGAGTGCTGTAACTCCCTTTATTCAAATCACACAAGTATTTTAACTGCCTGTAATAACTTAGGAGTCCCACAAAGGCTTATGCAGGTGAAAAATCCATGCACTCACTCAAACAGTCCCACTGACTTCATGAGTAAGTGTCTGCAGTATTGGCCACTGAATGCTCCTAAAGCCATCACAGGTGCTAGTCCTCAGTGAGGCCAATAAAATACAACCCATGTGGCGTTCCTAGTGCAAGCCATTTTTGAGCTAGGATGAGCCACAAATAAAACAATTAGGAAACTTTTCAAAGAATGAAAACACTGAGGGCAAGAATTCCCTCAGCTGTAATTCGATGAAGGTCCATTGACTTCAGCCGTGCAGTGTGGATTTACACCAGCTGAGGATCTGGCCTCTAGTGTAAATACTCCTTTCTCTGAATTGCCTTGGTTCATTGGCCCTGTGCTTTCTAAAAGCAATTTGACTCAGGCACCAGACCACACAAGGGAACGGCAGGTGGATTGGATTGGATTTGGTGAGGCTGCAGTGGGCTGTGGGGGAGGAGCTGTTTCAAAATCAGGCTTACAATGGGAAGCTGCAGTAGCTTCAGTCTTGATGATGGAGAGATTAGCATTTCTCCAGATGGTGGGGATTTCTCCATGACCTCTGGAACTACAGAAGATGCAGAGGGATGAACAGAGGGAGAGCAGAGAGGCAGCTAAATTCAATATTGTCAGGACGGGTATTTTTGTTTCCATGATCAGAGGTTAAAATGGTTAACTCTCTCTGCACCCCCTTCCACCAGACACAGACCACAAGTGGAGAAATTAACAAGGCCTTCCCTTACCCATCCCCCAAGGGATTCCAAGCAGCAAGGAGGGAGATGGGGAAAAGAGAGAGAAACACCCTTCTAGAAAATGATTTGTAAACAGCCCCATGAATTGCTTGGTGGTAACGGGGCGCCAGAAGGTCGGAATCAGAGGTGCTGACATCTCGTCATGGCCGTGTTTATTGGTAACAAAAAAGTTGCATAACTTTATGCAAAAAATGGGAACGTGAGACTCTTCCCTGAGGACATCCTGGCACTCCAGGCCCTGAGCTGCCAGGGGTCTGGCCCCAGGAGACAACCCCAAAGCGGGAATGTGCTCCCCTAAAAAAATCTCAGCTGTATTGCTATGAAGGGGTTACAGCAGGTTGCAATAAACATCACACAGCAAGGGTCAGAAATCATTCCTTAGGCCCTGGTGCCAGATGACTCAACGGGAGAGGCATGGGGAGGAGCTGTGAGTTTGGGACTGTTAGTAACTCTGCTCTCTCTGGCTAGCTGGAGCCTTCCCTAAGGCTCAGTTGGAGCCTGGCTCATTTTGCTGCAGCCTGCACGAAACGTGCATGTACGTTCTGCTGAAATGACAGCACTGTTAGAACATAAATCAGAGTTAACGAAACAAAACCGAGCCAGGCCTGACGAAGCATAACTAAGGGGAAGAAGAGACCTTTACCAGAAAATATAATAGTATTCAGGAGTGAGGATCCCAGACACTAGAGAGTCCAGGGGTAGGACTGCAGAAGTTTTGGCTATTGCTGTAGAATAGAGGGGTGGTTTTGCCCAAGGCCAATGTTCAGATAAAGGGGAGATCTTTGTTATTTTCCGAGTGGGTAAAGTAGGGGACTCTGGAGTTGGGGATCTGCCCCATTACAGATGCTGAGCTCCCTTTTCAAGACAGCTGCATGAGAGATAGCCAAAAACTCTAGAACAATGGTTCTCAAACTGTTTTAATGGAGTCACCAGGGCTGGCGTTAGACCTGCTGGGGCCCAGGGCCGAAGCCCGAGCCTTGGGCGGCAAGACTCAGGCTTCGGCTTCAGTCCTAGGCGGTGGGGCTCAGATTACAGCCCCCCCGTCCGCCTGGGGCTGAAGCCCTTGGGCTTCGGCCCCCCCCACCCGGGGTGGCAGGGCTCAGACGGGCTCAGGCTTCAGTCCCCCGCTCCTGAGGTCGCGTAGTAATTTTTGTTGTCGGAAGGGGCTTGTGGAGCAATGAAGTTTGAGAATCCCTGGTCTAGAAAAAGCTCTGGGGATTGGTAACGGGATAGGGGGCCTTTCACCTCCCGGACCCTGGTTTGATTCCAAGGCAGGCAAGTAGTGAGTGAAAGCTGTTATCATCTGACAGCTGTGCCGTGGCCTAGTAGAAATGAGCAGGAGAGGTAGAGAGGGGGTGGGTGGGGAATCACAGGCCTGTTCCTGGTGGACATGTCTCCACATCACAAAATCCAGCATTTCTAATACCTCGGGGCCCTTGTTGCCAGCCAGAGCAGAGAAGCCAAGCACTCAGTGGGCCATGGAGACTGAACTTTTGTGTCATCCCTAAAGGGGTGAGGTGCATTGGAAGGGGACTGCATGGGGGAATCTTGTGCTGGTTTGGGGACAAACAGAGGGAGGATTTCAGTCTTTCGCGCTGTCACCTTTCACCAGCACTATCAAGAAGGAGGGCACAATCCTTATCAACCTGCAGAAGAAACGGGCGGGTGCATGCGCTGGAAGAGACAAAGTAAAACCCAACGAGAAACTTAACCTAGTGACTTGTGCCTTCAGCATCTGAACCACACAGGACTCCACTCTGGGACTCCAGCCTGATTCTCAAGGATGTCCCTGGAGTCGGGTGGATGATCCGCTCCCACCTCTGCACTAGCGTGAGATTGTGCCGCTCGCTATTAAACGGTGCAAGCAACCAGCTTTCTGCCTCTTCCTTTGGGAAACGATTCTACATAATAGATCTCATCAGCAGGAAATCGCTCAGCCAATTTAATCCTTTTACTACTCACTCTGCTCCTCGCTGCCACCCTAGGCAATTCCTCTCCCAGGTTGATGCTTACTCCCTTCCTTTATGGCAGACTGAAACCTCTGCTTCCCAAGCCAGATTTGAACCTGCACCCCCAATCCTTCCTAGCACTTTCCCTGTCTGTGCTACAATCCCCCGAAACATAAGAGACGTGGATTCAATCCTTTCCTCTGACACAGACTCCCTGTGTGACCTTGGCATGTCACTTACCCTCTCCATCCTTCCGTTGCCCCGTGAATGGGGGATGAATACAGAAGATGAATACAGAGACAGAGTCTAAAGCTGGATGGGACCACTGTGAGGGTCTAGTCTGACCTTCTGCGTAGCACAGGCCACAGGACTTCCCTGAAATACCTCCTGTTTGAACTAGAGCAGGTCTTCTAGAAAAACATCCAACCTTGATTAAAAAACTGCCAGGGATGGAGACTTCCCTGTGAGATCAAAGATTGTGAGTGGCTCCCATGCTGTGGTGATAGGGGCCATGTACATACCTGTGCTAGATAACCCCAGTACCCAGGCCACGTTCCAGGGCCGACATCCCAGCTCTTCTAAAAAATGCCTTTGGATGTTTAACGGCCGCAGAGAGAGAGCACTGCATGCAGCACAGCGTCCATAACACCGTATCGACTCCGGGCCGCATCACCAGCGCCATTTCTCGCAGCACAGCGCCCCCTAGCACCGTGCTGGGGAACTGGCGCAGTACTAACTCCCTGCTACTTCCAACCTGGCACTGGATTCAGTACTGGCTCTCAAGGAGGGGGTGTCACACACTGCGTTCCACCACCACTTCTTCTAGCACCACGAGGGGGTCTCTCATCCCCACACTGACCCAATCCAGCTCATGAGGGCTGGCGGGAATGACACAACCCACTGTCTGGCTGTATGACTGCAGAGGTCATGTGGATACAGGCAGGTGGCCAGTTCGCTGGAGACCCACAGGAGTAGACAGGGAAGGGAAAAAATATCCATTGTGTTGATTCGTCCTTTACAGACCACAGGATATTTTTAATCACCGTTTGGCAAAATGCATTCCCCTTACTATGCTGGGCGCTGGCCAATCCATAAAGTACCGCCTTGGGCTCCTGGCTAGGGAACCCACACAAGGGAGCCCCATAATTTAATTTGTCCTTAAGCACACATAGTCGTCTGTTACACCAGGTAGGAAGATGTCTCACTAGGCTACCGCTGTATAACACGACACATGGTTTGGCCAATTAGTACAAAGGAGAAGTAAATCTAGCTGAGATTTTTGGTCCATCAGGTCAGCTACCTGCCTCCGGTAATGACTCATATCTGATACTTCACAGCAAGGCAACTCCTATTCCCCCAAAACCTCAGCACCCCAACAATCCATAATGCACTTAGCTGTCTGTACCAAGCTGTATAGTGAGGAACAGAACTCTTCCTTGGTATCCGGAGGAGAACATCTTATACCCTGAAGCCTGAGAACAGAACACGCATATATTATTACCAGGCCCTCATTGGTCATAAAATTATCCAATAGAATGATTGGAAAGGACACTTTTTTTTCCTATACTGCTCCTCCAGAAAAATCTGCATAACTTCTTGGAATTAGCAAAGTGTTTTATGTTCAAACTGTGCCTCTTTCTATGACCTCAGAGGCCATGAAACAGTTTGTATGACTGCATTATGTGCCACACAATTGTGTACAAACAGTCTATCCACGTGCATTGTTTCCAAATGAGATCAAAAATCATATGACAATAACAGATTTTACCAGCAACACCTACATTTGTTACAACCATTTTTAGAAATTTCAAAACAAAACTAATTTTTCACTAAGATTCTTGTTTACTTTTTGCATTTCTTGGGGCTTAAAAAATGAAAACCAGCTAGTCAGTTTCACTTTTCCCTCTAGACATTTTCAGTTTCACTGCCTGGTTCTCATGTCCTAAGGCAAGGCGGTGGTGTTTGGGTTATTAAGAGGGAGCAGAAGGATTGTTTAAAAAAACAGATTCCACTTGAATTAAACAAACAAATGATCAAAGCCAAAACAAATCAAATGGAAACATTTGTGCTGTTTTTATAAAATCAAATTTTTGGACCAAATTTGACCAAAAAGTGCCTCTTTAAGCTCAATCTATGATGCTAGCTCAGTAATTACTGCATTCCATACCTATCAGACTGACCTTCTCCACCTTCTCCACCTTAAATAACACCCAAAGCTAAAACAATCACACCAGGCACAGTTTTCTTGGGATAGAACTTTCACTCCTCACCAGGTGTTGTGAGCCTTAATTAATGTTTGAACAGCCAGTTGAAATCCTTGGAAGAACAAAAGTGTTAGGGAAAAGCTAAGTATCGTTATTAGAGTATTGTTTGCAAGTAGACTTGATCCTTTAAACCCTCTGCATGTGGAATT
Source organism: Mauremys mutica (assembly GCF_020497125.1). Lineage (NCBI taxonomy): Eukaryota > Metazoa > Chordata > Testudines > Geoemydidae > Mauremys > Mauremys mutica. The sequence goes on along the minus strand of NC_059081.1, from coordinate 4,306,859 downwards.
CCCATTGACTTTCCCAGGAGTCACCTACAGGGGGAATTAAGTTTTGAGCGTTATCTACTCCAAGAGGGCCCCTACCGTTAAAAACGTTCTGGCTGTGCCTGCTTGCATATAGATTCATAGATTCCAAACATTGGTGCTGGAACTAGGGGTGCTACCGCACCCTCTGGTTATAAGTAGTTTCCATTATATACAGGGTTTACAGTTTGGTTCAATGGCTCTCAGCACCCCCACTATACAAATTGTTCCACCTCCCCTGATTCCAAGACCAGAACTGACCTGCTGTATAACACAGACCAGGGCACTTTCTCAGACCTATTCCTAGAGCAGATCTTTCAGGAAAACACCCAGTCTCAATTTAATAAATTGCAGACCTCTGAGTCTGTGTGCACGGACCAGGGCTTTGCATGAACAAACAGGTAGCCCTGCAAATTCTACTCATGCAAATTCTGGAGGCCTAGCGTGAACTTAACCCGTCACTAGCATCTGTCACCGGATGGCCAGATTCTTGCCATATGTGCAGCTGAGGTTCAAACCTCCCTATTTGCTTCAGCTTGAGTCTGTACAGCTGTATCAGCAGGAAGCTGGTGACTGTGTAACAGGCCGAACTAGTCTGTAGCAGGCCCTGATGACAAGGAACTCAGAGCCATTTTCTGAAAGATCAGTCTCCCTGCGGGTGAATTTGACCATACTGACCTCTAGAGGGCCGTGGATTTCAGTGAGCATATTATCCTGCCACCTGCAGGAACAAATTACAAGCAGATGAACTGAAATAAACACCAGCGCCCCCTTAGGTCATCAGCATCAAAGAGCTACTTAAAAAGTAACACCTGACTGAGATTTGCCCTGGCCAGTGACACCTGCTGAAGGACTACGGCCCTGGATGGTTCCAGGCATGGGTGCGTTTCACCTCCATGTTGCTGGAGGGAAGGAAGGCCATGATGACAGAGACTGAAAATCCTTTCCATCTCATGGCCGATGTTCAATGAGCTTGGTGGTCTCAAAGGACAGGTATTGACATCAGTTGCCCCTCGAGCACCGAGGCCTGGGATTAGACCCTCCCCGTCTCCCGGCTAGACGTGGTCTCTGTAGCTGAGGGGGCAGCGGATGCCTGCTTTGCTGCTGCCCATACAGGACCTGACCTGAGGCTAAGGAGACAATTTCAGTCTCTACCTGCATTATGTACCCCTGCAGATTATTACTGCATATCCAGCCATATATTATTCTGGTTGGCAAATGAATAATTGATTCCCCCAGGGCATCTTTGCTTCTTCTTCCTCAGCATCTCCATGCTCTCTGTTCTCACCGGCCCTCTCCTCTCCTCTCCCCAGCACCCACATCACTGCCCTCGGGCCCGTATAAAAACGCATCTGCCGCAGTCATGAAATCCCTCTGCTGGCTTTCCCATGCTGCGTTCAACCTCCATGGCTTCACTTCCTAGGCTCTTGACAGCCTCCTTTTCTTCCCCGCACTTGTCTCTTGCTGCAGCACCCGGCCTCCTCAGCTCCACCACTGAGTTCAAGATTCCCTCACCACAGCCATGTCCCTGTTTATTGTCTGCCACCCCTTTGGGTGGAACAACTTCCCCGGACAGACACCTGCACCCATTCCCACTAATCCCTCTCCTCAACCCACCCCCTTACTGTCAGACCTCCAAACTCTCAGCGGCTAGAGAGAGAGGCCAGCAGGGGATCCGTGCTATTTATTTAGTTTAGAAAAAACCTTATATGATTTCAGCTCCATCCAGTTGTGCACACAGCTGGATGACATAACCACAAGGTCTTGCTGCTGCTGCTGCCGCCTTTAGCCGCTCTCCCCCTTCCCTTCTGTTGTTTGTTGCGTTCCCTTGTGTCTTGTCTTGAACTAGACTGGGAGCACTTTGGGCTGGGGGCTCTTCTTCCGATGCATTTGGACAGCACCGGGCACCTAGCACCATGGGGCCCCAATCCAACAGGGGCTTCCGGGGGCTACCCTAAATACCGATATTTAATATTAATAGTAACGCACACAGTGCTTCTCTATTTATGTCTTATTGCATAGATGAGTGAGTGTATGTGTGCGTATTTCTATAGAATACTATCCAGTCCCACACATATCTGAGTAGCTATACATAGGTGTGGGCAAGTAAAGACACATTTCATATATGTAATAATATAATAAGATATAGGTATACGCAGATGTAACGTGTGCGTTCGGGGTGAATTCTGGCTTCCTTTACACCTCTGGAGCTGCCTGTTGACTTCAACAGGGTTGGAAGGTGTTTGGTAAGTGAGGGCCGAATAGGGGATTGTTATTGGCTGTGCTGTACAGGTTGGTGTGACTCTTCTTTCCTCTTTACTGCCTAACAGAACAGGGAGCCCTGGAAATCCTACTCAAGACCCTAGGAACTGCCGCCCCGGAATGGGCCTCTTCCCCGGCTCTCCTGCCTCTGATAGAGACTCTCGAGGAAAATGGGAAGCCTCATAAATCCACCCCGTCGCTGCCGTCAGGTAAAACTTTCAGTGGACATAAGGAGAAACCAGAATGCTGGGTATTGTCAGACAGGTGGCCTGGCTTCCGTGGAGCAGATTAGGCCATCTTGGGGCTTCTCTTCTCTTTATCAGTGCAGATAGGCTATAAATATACACCCCCTAACTACAGCTACAATATACTTAGGAACGGTTCAGAGATGAGCTTAACCTAAGTCAGCAAAGAACCTACAACAGTGTCTATCTCCCCTTCTTCCGGTCCCCATGTGTGTTTTCCTACGCCGTGATCCTACAAACACTTAAAGCATATGACTGACTTTATTCACGTGATTGACATGACAGTAAGACTACTCGTGTGGTTAAAGTATGCCTGCATGGCCAGGGCCCTTGACTTTCCTCTAGATTCCCTCAAACTTGCTTAGGCTCACATATTGGGTCAGATTCTGCTCTCAGTTCCAGTCATATAAAACGGGAGTAACTCCATTGCTGTCAGTGGAGTTACACCAGATTAACAGCAGTGCAAGACAGATCAGAATTTGGTCTATATAATGCTCAAACAGCCATGCATCTTTTCTCTGGTGGGATTAGGCAGAATTTTTTTTTTTTGGATCAACTACTCAATAAACTAGTTCCTGCTCTAAAAACTAGGCTGCTGCAGAATCTGTCCATCAAGAGGCCCCCATCCCTTCCCGTTTGATCCACCCCCCCACACCACAAAAACCAACTGTCTTCTTGCTTGCAGCTGACGGATTTCACAATTTTTTTAAACTTTAGATCAAAAAGAAAAATGGAGTTTTTCCTGTTTCTGCTCTGAGAGCTCCAGGCCTGTTGCTACTAGCTTTAGCTTTCAGATCTCAAGGGTTTTAATGGTCTCAGCTTCACACAAAGAACTCACCACTCAGCACAGATCACTATGGACAGCACATGTTCGTAACTGTAGTGTGTACATAGTTCCCTGCTCCCATGACCCTTGCCCTGACCCTGACCCTTAGATCTAACCCCAGTTCACCCCAGCTCTCCTGTCTATAGCGGCACACCTGCCCCTCTTATATCTCAGTCACTCATTTACAGCTGTTGTGTGTCTGTTAAACCCAGCCGCGTGTTAAAGCGCATTTAAACTGAGAGCATGAAAGAGGGAGAGGAAAATCTGTCAAGGGAATGATAAAGAATTAAACCCGGTACTAGCTGCAGAGAATGTAGCTACACCCACTGCTTCTCCTGTCTTGTTTAAGCTGACACAGCAAAATGCATTTTCTTAAAGCGAGCTCTGGATTTCTCCCTCGCAGCTACAGTTATCATTGGCTCAGAGTTTCATAAGGAAACTTGACAGAGATTATTTTTTCTTTCTTGAAAGAAAGAAGAAATGAGAGAGAGAAATGTTTGGCCACGTTTGTTTTTCCATGAACTTTTTCAAGTCAGTAGACTTGTATTTGGCCAGTAAACTCCACTCTGGTTCTTGTCTCTGACCTCTCTGTCTCTGAGGTCAACAGGCGGTGGTGGTGGGATGTGGCAAACCGTGAAACAAAAACGGAAAGAGCAGGCACATTTTAAAAACCGAGCTACATAAATGATGCTGCTTGTGTTTTTACAGTCCTGTAAATGTCACTGGGGTAAGTTACAGTTCTGAAGGTAAGGACGCTAGCCCTTTGATGATAGAGTATTTTTACAGGGACTCATCACATTGGCACCTAAGCACCAGTAATATTAACAACGGACAACATAATATTCCTTTGCAATTCTGTCGCGGCTTTCATTCAAGACACTTAGAATTCTCTATAAACATTAATGAATGTAGCCTGTACATAGGTAGATTCATTTCCCAGGTATCATTATTCCCAATTTACAGTTGGAGAAACTGAGGCACGGTGAGAGCCAGTCAACTCGCCCCCTGGTAAAACAGCTAGTCTGTAGCAGAGCTACCACTAGACTGCCAGGTCCCCTGCCTTCCAGTCCTATGCTATAATCTCCACCACATTAGCTGTCTATCCACCATAACGACGAGGAGGAGGAAAAAAATATTTCTGAGAAGTGGATTTAAACAGACCTGCTGCAAGAGCATGAATAAATAAATATGCAGCTGAATCCATCCCTCTCGACTGTCACTTAGTTAGACACGGTTGATTCTTTTGCAGCAGTTCTCAGTTCAGGGCCAAGTTTGGACATCCATAGACATCCAGGCCAGCTTCCCTGACACATTGTCCCCGGATTTCTGCCCAAACTGGCAGAGGCCAGCAAGTTCAAGTCAAACTTCATTTTCTTTCCTCCCTGGTTGCCTAGTAACATGCCTATGAAAATATACTTCTCTGTTCTCACCCTCTACCACTCAAAAGCCACGAGGAGTTTTTTGTTTTGCTTCATTTCTCCTTGTCCTCAAAAATTCCTGATTTTTACAACCTCGCAAGTCAGCAACCTCTGCTGCTCCCTTCCAATACAATCCAGGCATTTCTTGGCTCAAGGCCGTTGTTTTATTCTAAATTTCAGTTCAGACTTTCAGAATTATTCACTTAATCTGAGAAACCAACAGAGCTCCCGATGGGACCACCTGCAAGATTTGGGTGGAAGGCAACTAGGAGACCAGAAAAACAACTCCTCAATCCAATCTCTCTCTCTCTCACCCCCGTTCATCCGCTGGATTCCTGCCTGAGCCAGAGCCCGAAAGTGCCTTACAGGACGAAAAAGGAAGCCGATTAAAGGAAGCCCGGCCAAGTGGTTCATATCTATGCACCTGCTATAGGACTGGATTCCTTGGGAAGGGTGGCGAGAGAGAGAATAATCAGCCTTGCTGAGAAATAAGTGGAAAGTCAAAGTGTTACTGGTGCCATCTGTCTGCAAGGGTCACTGTTGTTACACTGAACTGCAGGTAGGGAGCCCAGCTCAGCCTCTTGCACTGGGCGTACACACATGTACACACAAAAAGAGGAAATAATGCTATGCGTGACACGCGTGGCGCATGGGGATATTTCACCTCGTTTCAGCGTTACCGGATTATTACTCAGTTTATTGGGTTCCAAGACAGGAAATCAGCTCCTTTTTTATCATCTTCCTCTTAACAGACCCAATCCACATTTCGGCAGGATGCAGGCAAGTGGCCTGCCTGTGCCTTTAAACTGCTCCAAAGACAGCCTGACTGGCTTTTTTGTCTGTGTGTGAAATACATACATTTGGCTTTGCTAGGAAGGAAGACAAATAAAAAGCAGCGAACGCCTGCAGCAGCAGAAGGGGGGAAAAATAATAAAAGTGGAAAGATTTATTGGGTGTTAGAAGGGATAAGCTGCAAATCGCCGATGCACGGATGCAACGAGCGGCTTGGCAAAAGGAAAAAAAAATGATTTTTTTTCTTTTGCATAAGCAGTTTGGGGGTTTTTATAAGTGTTTCCTCCCTCCGCTCCGCTTTGGTGGGTGAAGGTGCCCAAATGGGATATAGAAAGACAGGATCCTACTGGATCTTAGACAGGGCTCATGGAAATAAGGGAAAACCCTATGAACGATCAGGGATAATGCTTTATTTAAAGGGAGATTTTAGGGAAATAGTGTTTCCCTTCGCATATCATGTATTTTTTTCTCTCAGGTGTACATGGCGACTGCCCTCAGGTATACAGTGCAATTATCATAAGCTCCAGTTTCACGTTTAAAATGCTTCTTATGATCAGTTTTAATACATTTCAATACATCTGAAAACGAGGAATGGGTTGTCACCCTAAGGGAGAAATCAATGAACTCACGGCCAGGTGGTCACCCTAAAGAGGATCCCAAAATTGGAGATAATCAAAGGAAATGCTGCTTCCTTTTTTGCCTTATGCACTCTGCACCCTACAAAGGCGAAACCACCTTGGCTTTCTTTTAAATTTTTTTTTTGCATTCATTTTGCATCTGGGTTTTCCTTTCCCCGATGCACCTGCTCCCGCTCCTTGCCCAGCAAAGACCTCCAGCAGCCAAGCTGGAAAAGCTGGTCTGGAAGGGGTGGGGGTGGAGGGGTACGTGCTGCGGGCGTTGGGGGCTGAACTGAAGGGTTGGATGGGTGGGGATTTGGCATGGAAGGCTCGGGCTTGTATTGCTTCACTTCCAAAGCACAAGTTAGCCACCAAGCCAAGGGAGAGGGGGTGGGGAGGCAGATACGAAAAGGGAAGAAGGACGCAGGAGCCACGGGCTCGGGGAGGATGGACGGAGGGGCCAGGGAACCAGCAGCTTTCAGGGGATGGGCTGAGGTGGAAGACCAGGGGAGAGGGGCCGGTGGCAGAGGATGCCCTGGGGGAGAAGCCAACCTGGGTAGGTGAAGGGGGTACCGTCGGAGGGGAAGAGGGTGCAGCAAGATGAGCAGGAGGAGAGGAACAGAGAGGGGGTAGGAGAGGATCCCCAGAGGGGGGGGAAGGGGAGACGTTGCAGGGGGCTGGGCAGCAGACACTCTGCAGCAGGGGAGCATGGGGGGCGGGTGGTGAGTGTGGCTGGAGCCGGGGTGGGAGGCCAGGGGAGCACAGGAGAGTGTGAGCATGGTTGGAGTGTGTGTGGGGGGGGAAGCAAAGAGGGAAAGATGCAAAGCCATAAGGGGGGGCACAGCAGGGGAGCACGGGGGGGGTGAGCACAACCGGGGGGGCAGTTGCCAATCTCCAGAGCAGGGGCTGCCGCTGGAGGGGAGGACAGGGGAAAGGTGCAATGCCATGGAGGGGGGGGTGAGCGCAGCCGGAGCCCAGGGGGGCAGGTGCAATCCCCACAGCAGGAGCTGCTGCCTGAGGGGTGGGAGGACAGGGGGAAGGTGCAATGCCATGGGAGGGGGGCACAGCTGGGGAGCACGGGGGGGGTGAGCGCAGTCGGGGGGGGGCAAATGCAATCCCCACAGCAGGGGCTGCAGCGGGGGGGGGCCAGGGGGAAGGTGCAATGCCATGGGAGGGGGGCACAGCTGGGGAGCACGGGGGGGGGGTGAGCGCAGTCGGGGGGGGGCAAGTGCAATCCCCACAGCAGGGGCTGCAGCGGGGGAGGCCAGGGGGAAGGTGTAATGCCACGGGGGGGGGGGAGCGCAGCCGGAGTCCAGGGGGGCAGGTACAATCCCCACAGCAGGGGCTGCAGCGGGGGGAGGCCAGGGGGAAGGTGCAATGCCATGGGGGGGTGAGCGCAGCCGGAGCCCAGGGGGGCAGGTGCAATCCCCACAGCAGGAGCTGCCGCCGGAGGGGTGGGAGGCCAGGGGGAAGGTGCAATACCATGGCGGGGGGGGACGGTGCAAACCCCACAGCAGGGGCTGCAGCCAGTGGGGAGGACGGGGGAAAGGTGCAATGCCATGGGGGGGGGGGGGGACGGTGCAAACCCCGCAGCAGGGGCTGCAGCCGGAGGGGTGGCAGGACAGGGGGCAGGTGCAATGCCATGGGGGGGGGGGGGACGGTGCAAACCCCACAGCAGGGGCTGCAGCCAGTGGGGAGGACAGGGGGCAGGTGCAATGCCACGGGGGGGGGGGGGGGGACGGTGCAATCCCCGCAGCAGGGGCTGCCGCCCGAGGGCCCCGGCGCCGCCACTCACCCAGCTTGGCTTGCTCCCGGTAGCTCTTCTCGTTGAGGCAGAGCCCCCGGCCGTGCAGCAGCGCGTGCAGCGGCTTCTCCTCGCCCTGGCGGGGCAGGCAGCGCAGCCCCTGGGCGCAGCGCTCCGTGTAGACGCCGCACGACTGCCCCTCGGCCAGGGCGCAGCTCATGCAGCAGCCGCAGCCCGGCTCCTTCACCAGCTCGCAGCCCGCCGGGCTGGGCGGGCACATGGACAGGGCTTTCTCGTCGCACGGCTCGCAGTGCACGAAGGAGCCCAGGCCCTGGGAGCAGCCCAGGCACATGCCCAGCAGCAGGCAGAGGGTCAGGAGCATCTTCCAGGAGCGAGGATGCGAAGTTGGTTTTTTTTTTTAAGGGAGGGGTGGGAAAAAAAATCCCCCTCTAAACTCCAAAAAAACAAAGCACCCAAAAAGTCCCGGGAAGGATGATTTTTTTGGCCTCAGATTGCACAAGCCTGGTTGCCAGGCTGAGAGCTGCTGCAACAGGTTGTGGGGGGAAAAAAAATCCTAAGCCAGCAAGGAGCTGGGGGTGACTGCTACCCAAACCCTCCCTCCCCCGCCGGCCCCCCAACAGTTTTCCAAAGCTTGGCGAGGAGGGCAAGTGGGGAGCAAAGTTATTTTTGCAGCAGGGGCGCCTGGCAGGAGTGCAGCAAATAATATTGAAATACTGCAGAGCAGGTAGCACTAGGCGGCTGGAGAGGTTGGTTGAAAGCACATTTTTGTGTTTTGATTGGGTCTCTTTGCTTCCCCCTCCTCTTCCAGGTCTGTCAAGAAAAGTTTTCTGCCAAAGTTTGGATTTTTTTTTTTTGCAAAGGCTGCAGAAGAAGAGGGTTTTTTTAAAAAAAAAAAGAAAAAGAAAATGAAGAAAAAAAAAAAAGGAGGAAAAAAATTCCACTTTGTAGATCTCTCAACACTTTCCCCCCGGAGAAGTTTCTAAAGAGACTGAATACTGCCGAGCAGGGCTGTCTTTTAAATAGACTGCCCTGGCCGCCTGCCAGCCCTCAGCTGCAATTTGAGATCCCAATGACACCTCAGCTTGGATGGGTGCCAGAACTCGGGCAATGGCAGTGCACACGCAGAGTGGCTAGGGGTGGGGGCTGCAGCTTTTGACTTCTAGGTTTCAAACCCCCGGGCAACGATCAACGATAATATAATTGGGGGGGGGGGTGGGGGCGAAGGGAGGGTCACGAAAAGAACTTTTCCGATTTCCCCAAGGACCCTGGACGAGTAGGAGTGAAGCTTGAGAGAGACACCGAGAGAGGATTTGTCTGGGAGCCTCTGTGAGCACAGTTGCCAACTTTCACACGGTAAATAAGCCCCCCGACTTTCACAATAAACCAAAAATCAAGCTAGTCCCGTTTCAAAACAAGAACCCCAACACTCTATGTGACTAGATCCCTCCGGCGTGCAGTCTGGGACTGGGTGGGCCTGGTGTGCATCCCTGACTCTCTCCCCCTCTTACCCCTGATTGCCCCCCCTTACCCCTGATTTTCCCCCCTCCCTTGCCCCTGCTTGCTGGGAGCCGATCACAAAAAAGAAGGAACAAGCTACACCAAACAACAAGCCAGAAGCTAGCCAACAAGCAACTCACAAGCCAATTAAGCCAAAACCAAGCCCAATTTCTGCCTTTTTTTCCACGGGATTGGCATGTCTGTCTGTGAGATATTGCAGAGTGCTCTGTTGTTCTGATTTCCCACTGAAGTGCTAATGACTTTTTAAATCACGCAGGGCCCAATGCTGCAAACATTGGCTATCAGGCATAGTACTTATCATCACCAAGACATCATGAACCCCTCCGGATTGGGCCCTAAATAAGGGAGACAATGTGCATAGGAGTCCATCAGTTGTAAGTATGACATGTATGTACCAGGTGTTAACACAGGTCTATTATTCAAGACTGTAGCTACAGAATGAGCAGAGAACATTCCTAACTGTGCATGGGTGATATTACACAGCTGTACACCTGATAAAAAGATATTCTCCTTTGCATGCACACCTGTGCTGCTGACACAAGTTCCTTGCATGGAAAACACACAGAGTTAATAAAACTGAAGGATGAACATGACATAAGGCAGGAATAGGCCGACTGCAAGAACTGTGTTAGATTCCTCTCTGGAAAAGTGAGCTGTGCCTTGCAGGATGCCAGAAAGCAAGGGGAATTTTGCCACGCGAAGCACAATTTGTACATTTTATCTCAATCCTGTTCTGCCCCATAAATTCCCCTGCCCACCCCCGCATGTGAAAAGAGCCAGACTTCTGGTAGGGACACAGCATTCCTAAACACAAATGGTCAGGCCACATCCCTTCACACTAGCACACAACAAAGTCCTTCAGCACTTATTAATTATTTGTAAAGATTAACTTTTGTAGCACTAAATCTCCACTAATAAATACATCACCCGATCCCCTGACACTCCAGAACTGCTGTTAACAGACACAATACACCTTGAGCAACAATGGCAACAAAAAACAGGTTTTGGGGGCATGGTTCTGTGTTCTTTAAGTCAACTAAGTGATGCTGCCTTCAGACAGAGGGAGAAATTGAAAGGGATCAACCGTTTCTTCATGAGATTTAAATGAAATATCAGAGCCCCCTTTGCCCCCCCCCCAGTTCCATATTCCTTAGGTTGCGTCTCACCCGCATGAATGTGACTGCCTGCATTGCATGGATTTTGCCACTAGAATGCACCCTTATCTATGATAAGACATTGGGTCTGCTGCTGAAAAAGGTTAACTCTTTTTCTGCCAACATTTTCTAGCCTTAAGTCTGCCTTAGTCATCTCTGGGGTTCATTGTTTTAATGCATCGCTCATGTTTTCCCCATATAGAGGGATTTTGTATTAAATGTGAGATTCCCTTTTTTGTCTGAATTGTTTTTCTACAAGGAAGGTTTTCATAGGTTTTCTTGTAAACTATCTGTTTTGATCACACTTAGTTATTTCCAAGTGGCTGTCCCTTTGGTAGCTGATTAGATAGATAGATAGATTAGATGGGGTGTATAGGGATAGATAGATAGATAGGGTTAAGAAGACATATTTAAATATAAATTCTACACTGGACCCAAAACTGATCATTTTTATGGAATATTAGTCATATCCTGCTTTTGGAGGGACAAGGTGCGGGAGGTAATTTCTTTTACGGGAGCAACATCTGTTGGTGAGAGAGACAAGCTTTTGAGCTCCACAGAGCTCTCCTTCAGGTTAGCTCACCCACCTTGTCTCTGTAATGTCCCAGGACCAACACAGCTACACCAACACTGCAAATACTCTGCCTTTGATTTTCGTGAGGCTTTCCCATTGATTTTAAGGGGCGTTTTGCATGTCACAACAGCAATGCTGTGCACTTATATAGCACTTGTCACCTCAAGTACTTTGCAGGAGTGATTAAGGTTAAATCCCTCCCCCCTCATGGTTAAAGCTAGGGAAACCAAGGCATAGAGAAATTAAATGGCCCTCAGCAAGACATGGGCAGAGACAGCAATACAATACAGGGGAGAGATTTCACCCCTCTCCGGCCCCTGCACAATGTATAAAGGTGGCCAGAGTGAGGCATAAAGCCCAAATTCCCCTCATGGGAGGACTCCCTTGGCTCCAGCATTGTGGAAGACAGGTGTAAGGCCTGCCTTCCGAGGACTCCTCTGCAAGCCCGGCCACCGGGCTCCACTGGGAGGTGTGTATGAGGGTGGAGGTTCCCAACGGTACTGTGGAGAGTCTGGGGAGGCTGCCCTCACGTAGGCGGGTCCCTAGAGCTAAGTTACCATGCAAGAGCAAAGCTGTTAAGGATACCCAAATTCCTTCCTACTGGGCTGCAAGTTCTAAGCTGGGCCCCCCTCGCCGAGGCCTAGCACCCTCTCCTTAGTCTCAGCCGTGTCCTCTAACCACGAGACCATGTCCAGAGGCAGACTGAAGTCTTAAGCCAGTAGGCCTTAAACCTTTAGCCACAAGCTGATTCTGTCTGTAGTCTCTTGACTGAGGACTCTTCAAAGTGGTAAGAGCAGCCTCTGTACTGGATGCTGCAGTGCGACAGCGGGTATTAAACAGCCTCCTTGTCTGTAGTCTGGACAGAGTTGCCAGTAAATGGCTGGGGCAGGGTGAGCTCCTCTCCAAGGCTGTCAATCTGGCATCTTTCACCAGCCAGAAAGAAACCATTGCGTTTTAAAAGAATAGAAAAAAAGAAACCAGCCAGTCAGCAGCATATGGCTGGTCTTCAGCTGCAAGAGAACCTGTGACCAGCAAAGATCATATTTCTCCATTCCTGTACATTGCAAGGGGGTAAGTAGGATAATATTTGAAATTTATATAAAACTCTTTCTTATCTGGGGAGTGAACAGAATGCATTCGGAAATCCATGTTTCTGTTAGCCTCTTCTAATATACTTTAAGTCCATATACTGCACATTTTATACATGGATTTTTGTTACAAAAGATCTCTTTGGAAAATGGTCACTGTTCTTTACTTCTCAGCTATGTTACACTTCATTATAATCCTCTCTGTAATGTGTAAAAGCCCTGGCTTTCAAGGATGTGATAAAAGAGATGGAGCGTATGCTTTAGCCTGGCCTCATCAGTGTATTTTGGTGCCACTTGGAATATCCAACAAGTTCAGAGGTGACTCACAAATATGGGTTTTTTTTTTTTTTTTTCCCTCTCAGGGAACACTGTCAAATTAGTTTCAGCCCCAAATGTAGGCTTTGTGAAGGAAAATGAAGTTTTATAAACATGAAAAGAAGTGTTCTCATGCAATTAAAGAAAAGCCAGTGACAACAGCTATTTTGGAATCTGAACATCCCTTCACAGGGTTTCGAGAGCTCAACATTGCTAGGGCATAAGAACCAGAGACAGAAAACTGACTCATAACAAGTGAAATCAGAGAGATGTGCAAAAAATTAATCAGGCAACAAAATGGGATTTTGATTTCCAAGTTATTTTCCTATTTATTATAAGGTATTTTTTTGTATCTTGTGTAAAACATTTTTTTTTCTTTCCAAATACGTTATTTTTCTCTTGGCAGTGTCCCTTTAAACAGCATTCTGCTTTGTAATCGTAACAATAATTTAAGAAACCATTGCAGTTTTGTGTATGCAGCAACCCTAAGAACAGCCATATACCAATACACAAAAGGCAATGGCAGAGCATTCTTGGAGTGATGAGTGTAATAGCGGTTGTGAGGCCTAGGTGGCATAGTGGATACATTGGATGTTTACCTCCAGGGACATCCTTTCACACATGCTCTGGGCAATGATGAACGAAATTATCTCCTTGCAAGCAGTTTTCTGTATCACTAAAAAAACCTGAACACTTCAGTGCTTTAAGTGAAGACTGCATCGGTGTTTTGGTTCCTAACATGATTCTTGAGAGTATTAATTTTAAACTACCCAACTCAAGGCATTGGTCGCCGGAGTTGCTACCCTGCCAGAGTAGAAGCATTATGTAAGATCTTTGGCCCAGATTTTCAAGTGACTAGCGGTTATGGGGGCCTTGGTTTTAGTAAAGAGGAATGATTTTCAGAAAATGCCAAGTACCCAGCCTCTGAAAATCAGGCGGTCTCTAATGGGGCACCCCGAAAACAGAGGCATCCAAAATCACTAGTTACTTGCAGATCTTGCCCAAATGTAAGTCTAACAAGGGTGCTTAAATTCCATTGGCAGAAACCGCTAAGGGGCAACATTCCACAATCTAAGTCGATTGGTGACCAGAAAACTTGGCCCAAGTTTCTTGGACTGACAGTTATTTCATAATTAAAGGGCTATCGAAAGTTTTCTTTCCTTTGCTTAGCGCGTGGGACTGGGAAGCAGGAGCCAATTCTCCCTTGGTAGGACATGAGGCAACGCCCTATCAGACCTGAGTGGGAGTCACATGGTGGAGAACAAGTCACATGGTGGTAACCCAGAACCTGCTCTGGGTTACCTGCTCTTCCCTGAACTCGCAGTATGACTTTGGCCATGTCACCTCACTGCTCTGCACATCAGTTTCCTTATCGGTAAAACAGGGGTAATGAAACTGACCGACATCAGAGGGAGTCGTGAGGCTTAACTAATGAACATCTTCGAAAGCGCTCTGAGCGCCTCAAGCAGCGTGCTCGGTGAGGTTAAAATATATAGATATATTTATTCTCTCTCTTCTCCCTCTCCCTCCCTCCCTGCAGCCCGGCTTTTCACTGCAGTTCTCTTTAGATTCAGACAATGCCTCTTTGGCCCCAGCCAGAGGCACTGACTGAATCTCTCCAGCAGTTTAATGGTGACAAGGTGGGGCTGCAAGCATCTGCTGAGGCAGCAAAAAAATAAAATAAAATAAAAAAAAATCAGTTGCTCTCTCAGTGTCACATTCAAAAGGTGACCAAGACACAAACTTAAGACTGGAGTTGGCTGCAAAGTGAAAGTGCTCCCAGCTGAAGTGTAGAAAACACCTGTGTCTAATAAAAACAAAGAGAAACATCATCAATATCCAGCAAAGAGTATAAATAAAAAGAAGAGTATAAATTCAAGCTGTCTCCGGGAAACTTGAACAGATGCCCCAGCCTGCTGCATTCTATAGGTGTTATGCAATTATTTACCTTGTGGTGCAATAAAATACGGGTGGGGTGGGGTGGAGGGGTTGTCGTGCCAACTGTTGCAAAGCATAGTGCTTTTGAAGCTTAGCTACATAGCTTGATACCATGGTGATGGGTGCACCAGAAATACGCGGGATAGTTACAGTAGATGGAATCAGAGAGCAGCGTCTGGAGAAGCAAGCTTCCTTAAACGATCTTGGCAACTTCTGGGTTTTCATTACCATTCCTATACATTTTTACGGATACTGAGATGTGTTGTAGTAATGTAAGCAAGAGAGGGCACATTAGGAGTCAAGAGAGAAGAAGAATGCTGATCTCTTGAACCCAGGGAATACACCTGCACCGTTCTGCGGCTCTTTTGTCTCACTTAAAAGCATCCAGCTTCTTCTAAGTGATGGCTGCCTTTTATGTCCATTGCTGATTTTGGCCATGAATGTCATATACCATCCCATATGCCGGACTTGTTGTGCAATGTCATTTCATAACCCCTGAGAAGTTTGAAAATAACTTCTCTTCCCTTACTGATTTGGTCTTTTACCATTTAACAAACATGGATCCTTCCTCTCCCACCTTGGGTTATCATGGCGCATCAGCTGACATGGCTTTGCCTGCTTTACTTCCTTGTTGTAGCATGATTGGGGTGGATTGGTTTTGTGCGGGTGGAGTGCTGAGAGCATTCCAACTGGCCATGTCAAAGACCTGGCTGGGCACAACTTTGAAATATCAACTCCACCACCAGCCTCCACTCTCCAGACCAGAGAGGAGCAGCACTTCAGGTCACTGAGAGTAGAGATCGCCCTACAGAAGAAAGATGGGGGTGTTTCTGTGTGCACTGAGGAGAAGTGTGAGTAAGTAGGTTGGAGAACAACCTGCATTGAGGATGAGACATGTCCATTGAAGTACGTGATGGCAGAAAAGCAACCTTGCTTGAAATCCAGCCAGTCAATTCTTTAGCATGGCTGCTGAAGTTCTCAGAGATGTCCACATAGTTCTGGGGCCAGGTTTTGCTAGTTAATTTGTGCTTCCTTTGATAGCCACCTGCCTGGCTGTGTAGCACCAGTGCCTAAATACTGTGGCTCCGTGGTAATCAGTGGTCAATCTGCTTTGAAACATTCTGCAACAGTGTGATGGTGGATTTGACTTTTTAAAATAAAAATGTCCATTACGGGAAACATTAAGTTAGGTTATAATTTTGTCCTGCAAGCAAACATGCTTATTTCCTTTCTTTCTTATCTATTGCTCGATTTAATCACTTTCTCTTAGAGTTTTCTATAGGATATAAGTGCTGCTTCACAGCATCTCTTAATCCTTCCTTTATTAAGTGTAAAAGAGGAGGAGTGCTGTCTAGTGGTTAAAGCACATGAGTGGAAATCAGGAAACCAGTGTTCTGTTCCAGCCTGTGTCATGGACCCACTTTGCGACCCTCAGTTTCCCTGTCTCTAAAGTGGGAATAATATTTCCCCATCTCAAAAGGCAACTGTGAGGCTTAATTATTTGTAGAGCACTTTGCGATTTGAAATGAATGTTGCCATGGTGAATGACATGGCTTGAAAGCCCCAAAGGGAAACGTCCTTTGTACAAGTACAAAATGCCTTCACTGTGTTGGTCTCAGGATATTAGCGAGACAACGTGGTTGTGGTAATATCTTTTATTGGACCAACGTCTGTTGGTGAAAGAGACAAGGGTTTTGAACAACACAGAGCTTCACATCCTGAAGAACAGCTCTGTGTAATTTCAAAAGCTCGTTCCTTTTACCAACTGAAGTTTTTACCTCACTCATCTTGTCTCTCAAGTACAACGTTGGCAGTGGGCATGGGATCTCCCCCTATGTTTACCAACAGGAAGAAAGAATGGGGTTTAGTCCTCATGGTCCATTCAGATCCTGGCCAGTCTGCTGAGACTGTCACCATGGGTCCAGTTAGCATCAGCCTTAATGCTGGCTTCTGTGATGTGGACACATGCCCACTTGGAACTAGACTGAGACCTACCAACTCATTCCAAATGGGACATGGAGCAACTGTCAGATAACAACTCATTTCAGTTCCTAGTAACACAGGCTGGGTGTGGGCTCTTTAACTAATTCCCAGAAACCTCCACTCCCCACATCTCTAACATTCATCACAATTATTTTCTAACGACAATCCTGCCACTTATTTTCTTTCTTGTTTCCTTCCTCCCCCGAGTAATGAAAATATGACTATGGTATTTTTCCAAGAGCAGTTGTTAAGCAATTGTTGTTAACCCCACACCCCTTCTTTCCCCCCTCCTCATTTGAAGCATTTCAAGCTCTGTTGGATTTCTGGCCAGCGTTTTCACTGAGTTACCTTTTTTGATTGCCAAAAAAGCTAAACCAAAAAAAAAAAGTTATAATTTTCCAAGATTACTATGAATTAAATTTATAATAGTCACAGTTTGCCAGCCAGCTGGGACGCTGACAATTTCACCCATGCCTAGAAATCTGCCCTTGTAGCTCTACTTTCCTTTGTTTCAAAGATTAAAATCTCAGAACGCACAGTTGACACTAAACTTGGGAGGGGTCGCTACCCATTTCTCCATCTGCTTCTGCGGCCTTGCTGGAATCAATAACGCAGATGTCCTGGGGCGGGAGAAAGTTATCACCTAATATGCATCATGACTATGCAGCACAAATAGGCCCTAGCCATATACTCTAAACTATGCTTTTTTCTTTTCCCTGTCCGCTACACGTGCTGCCACATTTCATTAACCAGTTCATGGCACCCTCACCTGACCGCAAACGCTATGTAGATGTATCCATGCAGCAGCTTTTTCCCCCAACATGACAACTTGCATGTGTCTGCATCTTCCACGCTGCTTGACTGTATTTGTAACACTGCATGCTGGGCTGCTTTCCTATAGTGCCTCAGCAAGGGAATACAGTGCCTGGATAATATGCACAAAGAGCACCAGCAATGTATTCTGGGATGCCCAGGGAGCTGGATGGAAGGAGGACAGGCCAAAAGTGTTCCACAGGCATGGGTAGAAGGATTTCCCACACTACAAAAAAACAAAAACAAAACCAGAGTGCTGAATGGGTGACAGGAAAACATTCTGTCATAGTTACTGGGCTAGCTTTCCCTTTGACCCCTCTCAGATCTCTCTCAAGTGCATCGTTTCAGGTGACAGGTCCCATCCCCTCACTTCTATCCTGGTGGAATCCCACAATTCATCTACTGTTAGACTGGGCCTGCAGCACCCCTTTGTGATTGCTCCTCATGCGTGATGGCGTTTGGCCATCTGCACAGATTCTGGGTGGAAGCAGTAACCAGCACGTGATACAGTGACTCTAAATGGCTTCCTCAATACAAGGTAGTGTTTATTTATCCATAGGAACATGTCATTCAGAGAAAAGGCGTAAAACAACAAATGGCCTACATGCATACATCCTACCGAACATTTAGCATTTCCCTCAAAGCCTAAGCAGGGACAGCTATTTAAGACCCAGTGTTCAGAGTCTGTCCCTGTGTGTTAGTCTTCTTTCCTCCTTGAGCAGGTCCCTGACAACCCACTCTCTCTGTGCAGGCCCAGGGCCCAAGTTTTTATTTCCTTTAGGGTTCTTTGTTTCATGTTTCCCTCCTGAAGGCCTCCTCCCCTGGCCCAGCATGGTCAGAGGCAACATTTCAAAGGCGTTGACATGTGCGTTGTCAGTTTTGTACTGGTCACTGGGATATCTAAAGCCATTGTCTGTCTTCCTGTGGTTGTGAGGTGAGCTCCTGCTGGAGTTAACCCTTTGCAACCAGGTCGCTAACATCATAACAACAAATAAACAGAGGGACGCATAATAACGAAAATAATGCAGATAGCTCTCAGGTTCTTCACACATGTAAGCTGGTGGTAGGCGTGACATAGCTGGCTGCCATGGTGAGTATTAACTGCATTTTATGTAGGCACAAGCCAACTTTAGAGCCTTTCAGCATGTTACTAACTGGTTATAAACCCAGTTAAAAGTTATAAAACAGCCAGGGTCTTAGTGAGGGAGGATTTGTGTGACCGTATGTCAGATTCAACATTTGATTTTTATGCTGTGCTTGCTCGGTTTCACCCTGCGTTGCGTTGTGGGTTCATATGGGCCTTGGGAAGATTAAATAAGGAACCAGACACTTGTCATATCAACCTGTTGCAAAACCTTTTACAACCATAGTTTTTCTTTACTGTAAGCCTACCATGAGGACTCTGCCATCCAGCCATAACTTCTGCCGCAGCTGGATCCTTTTGCAAGTTAATACATATGTCCGAGGTCTTACGCTTCTCAAGGAGTCTGTGGATTTGACATTCAGGTGAGCAAAGGGACAGGATTGAAAGGACGGGAATGATGTCTGGAAGGGTGGGCAGGGTTCAGGGGAAACCATCATCTCCAGGCTAGGTAAGCTCAGGGGACTCAACCATTGGGATGAGATGAGGTAGGTGTGGGAGTGGGAGGGTGTCAGTAGGGTCAGAAGAGTGACCTGCATCACACCCCTGTTTTACACCCGCTACAATCCCACTGACTTCAATGGGGTGTTAAGTCAGGACAGAATTTGGCCCTTTCTCCAGGTGCAGTAAGTGTGCGTAAGGGGTGGGGAGCAGGAGACAGGACTCATTCATGAAGCTGGACGAGTCATTGTTACATAGAATTCTCCGTGTCCTCCCCAGGCACTTGCCTGCTCTCCCGGTGAAGTTTTCCTTCTCTCCTTAGCTTGCAGCCAGGTCCCTCTGTGAAGCCATGTACGGTAGCGTGTACGAAGAGCGCTATAACAGCACACTGTAGCGGGTTGTATTGTTCATCTGTGCACTAGCTAATGCCTTGCATCCTCAGCAGCACGGAAAATATAGACACCCTGACCCAAGCAACCCCTGGAGTGCGCCAGTCTGGAAAAAAATTGAGATTGGCCCCTAAAATATCTCATTGCTTCATTCGACAAAATAAAATAAAATAAAACCAAATTACCACCCCCCTCCTCCCCACCGGAGATGTAACGAACTGAAAGGCAATCCAAGAGGCAGGGAGGGAAGAAGGAGCCTGTGCCAAGCACAGAAACAGTGGGGCATTAAACATTCAATTGCCTCTAAGCTTCCAAGACTCAGAGCACACATCAAAGGCCTGAACTGGGTCCAAGCCATGTTCCCCCCCTCCCCCCCCAGGCCCATGAGAAAAGAGTTTCACAACCTGGGGGTTGCTCTCTCTCAACTTTTCTCCTTTGCTTTCAGAGCCATGATGGGCCCTGAGAGAGAAACTCCTGGTGGGGGAGGGGGACAAGTTGATGCCTGGTGTTCACAGTACTGACTTTGCTGAAGCCGCAGGTGGGGTGAAGGGAGCACATGACGCTTTCCGTCAAGGCTGTCAGCTTTGTGCATTTGTATCAAGAGACCGCGGCAATTCTTGCAATGTTGAGTCCCTGAGCTGGGTCAGTGCAGGGCAGCTTTGCATCCTCATGGCACTATGCACGTAGGGATGCAATATACCAACAGCTGACATTAATTCAGGGTTCTTTACCTTCCCACAAGCTAGTCCTGCAGGATGCCAGACAGACTGAGAACACTTCAGTACAGGCAGTGATGGTATTTTCAGGGGACGGTTCACAAAGAGTGCATTTCCCAAAGAGGCCGTGTTGCCTAGAGGCTAGCACACTGGACTGGAACTCAGGAGCCCTAAGTTCTTTAACAGGCTACCCCACGCGCCTGCTGGGTGACCTTGGGCAAGTCACGTCCCTGCTCTGTGCCTCAGTTTCCCCATCTGTAAAACAGGGATAATGATAATGACTTCCTTTGTAAAGCACTTTAACGTCTACTCAAGAAAACTGCTATGCAAGAGGTATTATTATACTGTTATTACTAAGGGACCCCAAAAGGTCGGACAAAAATGGAGTTCTCGCTTCTGCTGACAAAAAGCATTTATGAAGCCTGCTACTGTGGCAATTTCTCCCGCAGCACATAACAAAAGGGATGCCACAGCAAAAAAACGTTGCATGAGCATCACAGTACGATGCAACATTACAATGCTGGGAAGAAAGCAGAGGTGTTTTCCTCCCTAGACGAACTAAATTCAAGATGTATTTGGTTTTATGCCCAGCAAAATAGCCTTGCAGAATTCACAATCTACCCATGAAAAGTGAGTTCCATGCCAAGAAGATCAGGGCAGGTGGCCATCCCAGATTTATGATTCACAGCATTTTTGGAAAAATTAACTGTTAGTTGGCTCAACTGGTAAGGGAGGTCTGTGTCTTCGGAGGTCTCTCTTTGACTGATTTGGTTGGATAAGAGGAGGAATGACTAGGGTTTATAACATTGAACCCTTCTCCAGGAATTTTAAGAGGGCTTCTCTGGAGCAATGGTTCGCATACACTGACCCATGGGTCACCAGGAATCCTTAGAATGAAATACACTGAGAACCAGGCAGTGCAAGATTTCAGTGTGGGGAGGGGAAGCATTGTCATGAGATGATCTTTTTCCTTCAGAATGGTCTGGGGAAGAAGAAAGCTGGAGACTGAGCAAGAACCCCAGGAGATCTTCAGGATTATGCTACTTTCCTGTAATTTATATAATTAAGAGTAAAGCTTTCTTGCTGATCATAAGGCCATAGACAATTTTAAGCAAAAGAGCATGTTCATGCACCCCAATCTGTCTTCATTTCTATGGTTCATTTTAATTCCCCCTTCCTGATTTTTCACCAGCCTCCCTTCACTCCTCCTTCTACAGAAGTCCCTCAAGCCATCCTGATCTAATTTATATTCTGTTTCAACTGGCTTCCAAGGTAACTGGTTCCTGTCAATACTCTCTATGCTATAGGTCTGCCCGCAGTTTCCATTCACTGCTAGGGTCTCAGTTTCTAAATGATACCCCTTAGTTTGTGACCCCTTCAGTGATAACAACATCTCTGTCCACTTACTCCATTCCTTGCCTTAATCTGAAAAGTCTCGACAGGTCTCATCTTTTCGAACGATAAGCAAAGCCTTCTGCACATCACAGAACGTAGATTCTTCAGACTTGGTATTGTGTATTTTGCTCTCCAGGGAACTTTTTACAAATCAGTAACTTCCTTCTTGTGGGGCAGTGCCCTCCACTGCACACAGAAGTCCAGACGGGGCCCAACAAGTGCCTTGTACTGTAAAGTCACAACATCTCATCTTTTGTTCTGAATTCAGCCCCTCTTTCAACACAACCTGGTACCTTGTTTTTCTTATGTTACTGAAGGTGTGCACTGAGCTATGGTTTCAGTGATTTCTTCACTATCACATCCATTTTCTTTCCTTGGGCAGTATTGCTGGATGGCGATCATTTCTTTCATCACATGCTCCCAAGCTAGGATCCTTCCTCTCAGATTAATTAACTCACATACCAATATGTCTATATTGATCTACATTTTTCATCTGCTTGTCCAGTCATCTAGATCAGTGGTTCTCAAACTAGGGCCGCTGCTTGTTCAGGGAAAGCCCCTAGCGGGCTGGGCTGGTTTGTTTACCTGCTGCGTCCGCAGGTTTGGCCGATCGCGGCTCCTAGTGGCCACATTCGCCGCTCCAGGCCAATGGGGGCTGCAGGAAGGGCAGCCAGCACGTCCCTCGGCGCGCGGTGGCCCTAGTTTGAGAACCACTGATCTAGATGATCCCTGAGTTGCTCCAGTGCTTCAGGGGAATGTGTGCCTCTACTGAATGAAATGTTTTAGACTTGCTCATGTATATACTAATTCCCTCTAGTGGGAGACTCGGAAACAAAGCAGGCAGGGGAATGCTTTTTCTGTCTTGGGAAAATTTTCAAGAATTCAAATTTTTTTCCAGTCCTGAAGAATTGGAACAAAAAGTCAAAAATCTCAAAATATTTTGCAAATCAAAAATCCTAAAAAAAAAAGCAGCTGGGGGTCAATCAAAACATTTTGTTTAGTTAATTTTGAAATGTTTTGTTTGTGACCTCTTAAAATTAAAAAAAATACTATAATTAAATTTTGAAACGTAAAGTCACTTTGAACGGAGAAATTGAACTTTTTGTTTCAACAGTTTTGACTTTTCCAAATTTTCCAAAACTTTTTCAAAATGGGAAAGTCGCCCAAACGACCCTTTCCTGTAAAAAGATTCAGTTTTGAAAAATTAGCATTTTTGATGGAATAATGTTCAGTTGAAAAATCCCCGACCGGCTGGACTAAGAAAGATTTCTTCGTTAGCTCCGGGGATAACTGGGCTGTGGTTTTGGCGACTCATGACTCATGAACTCTATTCCCAAGGCTGCCTGCATGTGGTTTAGAGACACAAGGTGGGTGAGGTAATATCTTTTATTGGACCAACTTCTGCTGGTGACAGAGACAAAACTTTATGTGGTTTAAGATGATCACCGCACACGCGTCTGCAGAGTTAAAATTCATGGCTTCTTTCTCCTCCAGCGCGAGCAGTTTCCATGAGCACATTGAGGCCAACTGGGAACCTCATTTAAGGAAATAGATGAGTTAAGAAAATACATTTCCTTTTGCATCAAACAGCTCACACATACTGATTCCCCACAGGCCTGACCCCCTTCTAAAGAAACTCTGCATAAAGGGACAAACTGTTAAAAGAATAAAATTCCATGTGCACCACAAAGTGAAATACAATAGAAGTGGGACCAGATGTAAGAGGGTCACACTCTACTCTTGGTTCTGAGAGTGCAGTTCCACTGAAGTCAATGGGATTGTATCAGTGGAACTGAAGGTCTGTTTAATGAAGACATTTCCAGAGTACTGGTGTAACACCGGCAGATCCCAGTCGTCGTCGGGCGGGATTGAACCTGGGACCTCAGCACATGAGCCTCTACCACATAAGCTAAAAGCCAACTGGCTAAGACTGTAGAGCTCTCTCTCTCTCTCTCTCTCTCTCTCTCTCTCTCTCTCTCTCTCTCTCTCTCTCTCTCTCTCTCTCTCTCTCTCTCTCTCTCTCTCTCTCTCTCTCTCTCTCTCTCTCTCTCTCTCTCTCTCTCTTCCCCCCCCCCCCCCCATATATATATATATCTGCTAGATGGGACAGAACACCACACCCAGGAGGTGTGTGGGTTGCATACGTCCCCTAGCTGAGGAAGAACATAAGAATGGCCCTACTGGGTCAGACCAGGGGTCCATCTAGCCCCG
The DNA here is from genome assembly GCF_020497125.1 of Mauremys mutica. NCBI lineage: Eukaryota > Metazoa > Chordata > Testudines > Geoemydidae > Mauremys > Mauremys mutica. The sequence continues at coordinate 4,283,243 of NC_059081.1, read as the reverse complement.
TATCCTGTCTTTTGACAATGGCCAATTGCAGGTTCCCCAGAGGGAATGAACAGAACAGGTAATCATGAAGTGATCCATCCCCTGTCACTCATTCCCAGTTTCTGGCAAACAGAGGCTAAGCTTCGCAGTTGAAATCCCGGACGAGCCCCTACTTGTAACACCGACAGACCCTGGTTGTTGGCCTCTCAGACTCTCCCCACACACACACTCAGGAAGTGTGTGGGTTACAGCAGGTCATACGGCAGAGTTCTCCAAAACAACTCCCGTGAAAGGATACGAGGTCAGGACACTCAGATTATTTCTTTAACAGGCTTCTGCTGTATTACAGAACATGGCTCCTTGGACACTGACGAGAGCAGCCCTGTGGATCATTTTGCTTCTTTTGGTTTATTATTTAAAAGGTTGGTGAGAACCAAAATGGGACCTTCTTCTCATTTGCTCTGACAGAAGCATTTGCATGGTTGGTCTCTTTCTTTTGTGTGTGATATTTTGCCCCGCAAACCAAATGCTTCAATCTCTTTTTTTCTAAATAAACTAAATCCACCCACACAAACACACACATAAATATTAGTAGCCCAGCAAACTCAAGCCCAACAACAAACCATTATGCATGTAGCCCAGTGCCCATGAATATCCTGTACGAGCCAGCACACAAAACCCACCATTTACAAACAATGCTACAGTGTCTAACTAGTAAGAGCTACTTAGTGCTAACAAGCAACCCTACAATAATAATTCATTCTGTTCAGACCTGCATTCATGAGCAACCTTATAATAAATGATGGCAAAGACCACACCATCCATGAGCAACTCTGCAACAACCAACCAGTGCATGCAGCCCGGTGCTCATGAGCGACCCTACCAAAATAAACTGGGTAGCGTGGATGTTTTTCTGAAAGATATGGTTTAGGACAAGCATAGCTATTGGACCTGAAGCAGGAATTAATATAGAGAAATCCTATGGTCTGTGTTATGCAGGAGGTTAGACTAGGTGATCACAGTGGTACCTTGCATCCCTGTAATAACAACAAACCAGCTGTGTACACACAATGGAGACAACAACTTTGGTAATTAAATAGATTTCAGTTTCGTGAGTCCCAGGTGGGTGTTATAAACAACAGTGAGAAGAAATTAAAAAAAAAATCCAATAAGAACTATTTTAAGTGGCATTTTGACCACATCCATCTTAAAGGTCCACCAAAGTTTTAGCCTGGAAACTTTTCTGTTCCACCTGGGTCTTGAGTCGTGGGTTGAAATGTATTTTAAAACCAGAGGACACTGTGCAGTTTAGCTGGGGTGAGTACAAAGGATGAGCAACAAGCAGATCCTGGTTCTAATCTCTCCAGAGCTACTGACTCATTCTAGGATCTTGGACAAGTCACTTGACTCGCCTGACCTCTGCACAGCTGGAAATTTGGGGAAATAAATAGGATCCTTACCAAAAATGCAGAAGCTGCGTTTTCCTGGGTAAACAAATTACCAAAAAGAGGGAACGCCGCTCCCAAGCCTCTCTCTCTCTCCTTTGCGTCTCATAGTTGAAGTGAAGGCTAGTTTAAACAGTGAAAACGTTCAAAGTAAAAAGCTTAACCTGGCAGCTGTCTCAGAATGACCTTGCTTTGGCTGTGAAATCTGCCTGAGCTTTGCAGGAGCAGGTTTTTATGGCCTTTTCTGGTCGGAGAACAAAGATATATTGTGACGTTACGCTCCATATGCTTTATGAAAACATACTTATGAATGTGAATATGATGTAACTGGAATATGCTCTATGCAAACGGTCTCTTGTAAGGTATCATTACAAAGCTTATAATCTACTGAGTGTGTTCATCTGATTTGTTTGCATGTATTATTTTCTGTCTGGAGTTAGGAGACTAAGATATAAACTTGTATTACTGATGTAAACAGGTTAAGTGGAAGCCATTAAGGGTGCTTAGAATCAATGAACTGTAAATGGCTCTGTTTACTTGCAAACCTTCCTGTGTACAGGTGGGCCAGCCCAGGAAGAATGGAGGCTGGGGTCTCACAGGACATGTGATCATGTCACCTGATACTGGAATCCATCTTAAATCTGGTACTTTTCCATTTAGAAGAAGGGGTGGGGACCCAGAGAAACAAAAGATTCCTGCCTTGTGCCAAAGCTATAAAAGGGGGTGGAGCAGGACAAAGGGGTCCAAGTCATGAGAAAACCCCTGCTTACCCCCTAAGATGTCTGCTGGAACTAACGAGGACTGTACCGGGGGAAAGGGTTGGGTCCGGCCTAGGAAGGAGTCTAATCTGTGAAAGAGGCTTATTGGAACATCTCTGAGGGTGAGATATTACCTGTAATCAGTCTCTTAATGTATTAGGCTTAGACTTGCGTGGTTTGTTTTATTTTTCTTGGTGACTTACTTTGTTTTGTCTGTTATTACTTGGAACCACTTAAACCCTACCTTTTATACTTAATAAAATCACTTTTGTTTATTAATAAACACAGAGTGAGTGATTACAGCTGGGGAGAGCAAACAGCTGTGTATATCTCTCTATCAGTGTTATAGAGGGTGGGACAATTTATGAATTTACCCTGTATAAGCTTTATACAGAGTAAAATGGACTTATTTTAGGTTTGGATCCCATTGGGGGCTGGGTGTTTGGGTGCTGGAGGCACTAACCTGCTGAGCTGTTTTCACTTAAAGCCTGTGGCTTTGGGGGCATGGTCCAGAACCTGGGTCTGTGTTGCAGCAGGCTAGTGTGTCTGGCTCAACAAGGCAGGGTTCTGGAAGTCTGGCAGGGAAAATGGGCTCAGAGGTAATTTGAGCACATCAGGTGACAGTCCCAAGGGGGTCTCTGTGACCGAATCCGTCACATATATATTTATTTTAAAAGGAAATTTTATATAGACTTTGCATTACACTTTCTTCTGAGGCCGGATATCAAGCCAGCAGCCCTTTCCTCTCCCTCCACCACTCACTTTATATCACCCCAAAAAATAACATCCCAATCTCTCTTCCTCTCTCTGAGCAGCGATGGAAAGTTGGGTGTTTGCAAGCCCTGTTTTCTGTGCAGTTTAGTGCCGAAGCTACAGCTGCACAGAGAGACAATGCAACAAATCTGTGGCTACAGATGGACACAAGCAGTGGAGTCCTACCCTCCGCAGGAAGAATTAGTTAGGATTAGCAAAACATATGAGCTAAAGTAGCATTATCATTCACTGCTACAAGTGCTAAGGCTTTTATCATTTTGTCTTTGGCTAGAGGGCCACACAATCACAAACAGTTGTGCTATGCTGGTAAAACACATGGCAAATACACCCATTAGCTGGTACATTACACCACACAGGGTGCAATCCTCTAGCTTTTCACTGAAAAACAGTGGGAATGGCAGAACATCAGGTCTGACAGGAGACATCTGCCAAACTTTGTGCCAGTGCAGTTTTGTAGCTTTGACAGCTTCCCCCAGGGTCACAAGCCCACTGTTGTGTATGCTTGGGGAGGGGGCTGGTATTAGGGCACTAAGACTCATTTGTAAGGTAAAGAACCAGGAGCTTGGATTGAACACGTTGAACTCAGTGAACTGACTCCTCCCAAAGCGTGCTATCGCGGGAGGGTTTTGTGATGAATCGGTCTGCGATGGGTGCTCCAAAGTGCCAGAGAGGATATTCGGTGGGTCTACCTGCAGAAAAGGGCACTGGAAATCTCATTGGGAGTCTTCACTCTAGATTAGGGTGACCACCTGTCAAGGAAATAAATATCAACTGTTTAAAAAAATCTACGGCAAAGCTTGCTTTTAAGGGATACCAACCCACTGTGTTTTCTTCATGATATAAAATCAGTGTCTGGTCATTTGCATGTTTATTGCTTGAACACAGCCTCTTTATCCCATCAGCAGGGAATTAGAGAACATTAGGCACCAAAGAAGGGACACTCCTTACCTGCAGCACAGTTGCCTGTCCCCTGGAACAGAAGTAAGAAAGAGGGGTGTGGTTTAGGCCCAGGCCTGGGAAATGCCAGAGTTCTAATCTCTGTTCTTGGGCAAGTCACTTGATCCTCTTGACCTTGGTGACCCCATCTGTAAAATGGGGATAATTAACTCTCCCCTTACTGCACTGGGGAGTTGTGAGGATTAATGAGCTAACAAGTATAAAGCTAAGGACCAGCTACGGCAAACAGGCATAACTCCACTGTAGTCAACAGGTGCTACTTCAGTTACACCAGCTAAGGGTCTTGGCCTCAGTGTTATTTACTATTCTCCTTTTTCACTTTTCCCCCCAAGAAAACCTTTGCGGACCTCTTAGAGACAACAATAGACACCCCGAGCTGTTAACGCACATAGCGGGAAAGAGGCAAGAGGCCAGGAGAAGCAATTTAGAAGCTTGAGTCTGATCAGCTGGGTTGCTCTGTGTTTGAATAAGAGAACTCATCAGACCTCAATCTACACTGGGTTACCCTCATTTTTTTCCCATTATGTTGCTCCTTGATAATGACCAAAAAAAAAAATCCATGGAGAAAATGTGCAGGATGTTCGCCAGCTGAGATATTTACAGAATCAGCAGAAGAGATGAAATGCACTCGCTCCTGATTGGCATGAGTTTTCTCACTGCCGAGGTCAGAAATGCTAGCGCAGTCTATTGCAATTAGACAATTCATTTCCCTCACCACTGGGCCGCATGCACCGAGTCCATGGCCCCAGAGGTCTTTGTTCCGACGCGTAGCCGTAAGGGGATGTGCCAGTGAGAACTGATGGCAGTGTTTGTAAAGCAGTGACTTCTACATGGTTACGGGGTGGTGGCTGCCTCAGGTGGGGGTTCGGTTTCTCTGCGAGTGGCCCGGGAGGATGAGGAAAGCAGCACCACAGTATCTTAGACTTCCCAGGAGCCAGACTCTTAATCAAGCCACGGAGATTACTTTCAGTGTGATGATCCGGACTCTGTTAAAGGATATTCCCAGCAACTTCTTTCCTGCTGTGCTGAGGAGTTTTTGAGATGTAGTTATTTGATTAAGTGGAGGTGCTACGGCCATGGTGAACCATGGCAAAACCTGAGCTCGTCATTTTTCCTCTGAGGTCCTCCTCCCTTTCTCTCTTCTCTGTTGTGTTAGACAGTAGCCCACTCATCCCACTCAGCCAGGCTGGTAGCCTCAGTGGCATTTTGGACTCTTCTTTCCCTCTCTCTCTTCACCCCAAATATACAGGCCCATCACTAAACTCTGCCAATTCTTCCTCCATAACATCTCAGGAATCCATCCTGTCTTTCGTTAGGTACTGCCACAACTACCTTCCATTCCCATCTCGCTCTGCTCCAGTCTATCCTGACCACTGCTTAATTTGTAATGAAAGAGGTGCTGGGGCGCAAGCCATCTTTTAACTTTCATAACTGATGCAGCAAACCTAGAGGTGCCGGGGCTACAAAATGCCAAGCCCAGAGGTGCCGGGGCTCTGACCTGCCAGGCCCAGAGGTGCCGGGGCTCTGAATTGCCAGGCCTAAAGGTTCCAGGGCTCTGACCTGCCAGGCCCAGAAGTGCCGGGGCTCTGACCTACCAGGCCCAGAGATGCTGGGGCCAGGGGCGGCTCCAGACCCCAGCACGCTAAGCGCGTGCTTGGGGCAGCATGCCGCGGGGGGCGCTCGGCCGGTCGCTGGGAGGGTGGCAGGCAGGGCTCTGGTGGACCTCCCGCAGGCGTGCCTGCAGAGGGTCTGCTGGTCCCGTGGCTTCAGTGGAGCCGCGGGACCAGTGGACCCTCCACAGGCACGTCTGCGGGAGGTCCACCGGAGCCGCGGGACCAGTGACTGGCAGAGCGCCCCCCGTGGCATGCCGCCGTGCTTGGGGCAGCAAAATGTCTAGAGCTGCCCCTGGCAGGGGCTACGAACTGCCAAGCCCAGAGGTGCCAGGGCTACGAACTGCCAAGCCCAGAGGCGCCAGGGCTACAAACTGCCAAGCTTAGAGGTGTCAGGGCTGAGACCTGGCATAAATTAAGCACCGACCTTGACTGAAGTGGCTAAAGTCCTCCTCCTCATCTGCTCCTTGGGCCATGTCATTCTCCATTTTGACTAGCTCCGCTGGTTTCTTCTCACCATTTCTCATTCACTTCTCCTTTACCTATTACCTTTATATATTACCTCCAGGGCCCTACACAGCTCCATTCCTGCCTATATCTCTGCTCTGTCATCCCTCCTAACTCATATCTCTCCAGCAACCTGATTTGCTTCACTGCTTCCTTCATGGCCTGGATTAACTTCTCAATATCAGTGTCCCCACCCTCTCCTCATTTAAATCCCTCCTATCAATCTGCTTCTTCTGCAGAGCTCACAGACCTTACCCCCTGCCAGCAATGCAGATTGTCACTAACAGCACGTATGCATTGGATCTTCTTCTCCGTGTAACTCCAATAAGTTCAGTGGAGTGACTCCCGATTTACACTCCATCCTGAGCTTAACTTGTTTAGGGATTTCAGATAGAGCCCTGCTCTGTTTGTCCCCAGTTCTCTGAGGCTATAAATGATTGTTATTATGTATTACAGTACTGTGCTGAGGCTCCATCCAGCACTGGGGCCCCAGTGCCAGCCGCTCTACAGGCTTCGAGCAAGAGACAAGCGCCTGCCCCAACAAGCTTATCGTTTAAACAGACAACATGGACCAAGGGAGGGGTAAATGAAAACAATCTACATTGCAAATGTCCTGTTAGCACCATGATTTTTGCCTGCGGTTGCCTTTTCCATTTATTATCATTTTGTAGGTGCTTTTGGTTATTTTTTACTTCATATAATACATTACATACAAAAACTACATTAAGAGAAATTGATGAAGGTTGAAAAGTCAATTCATGACAAAAAAATAATAAAAACGAGCTATTAGTGAAATTAAAACCATTACAAGACCCAGTTTGCTCTCCCAGAATTCATTGCACTGGACATACTAAAAACAAACTTTTTAAACATTCAGGGAAGGGTCTTGCTTAGTAGGTTATAAATCCTTATATTTATTCATTTCTAGTAGGCAAGCACCAAAATATGCAACAACAACAAAAAAAATCAGTGCTCCATTGTACTAGGTATTCTATGAAGCCCTTGTCAGTTGCTGCACGCATTGATCTCAGGGACTGTCTACACTTGACTGCTGCAGTGGCACGGCTGCACTATGCACTAATGACAATTACTGTTGCCTGCTCTCCCAAATTTACTGGGCAAGGGGTTTGTGGCCTCTGCTTCAGGAGCTCTTTCCCCCACATCTGTCCATCCCCCGGGCTGCAATTCATTCTACCCCAACCCAGCCCATCAGTTCTGACCTCCCATCAGTTCAACCCCCCGGGCAGGTGTGGGGAAGCGCAGAGGCACTGTCCTGTCCCCATTGCTCATAGGAGGCGATGGGGAAGCAGGGAGAGGAGCCGGCCTGAGCTGCTGGGCATTTTTGCTCCCTCTTTCAGGTTGCTATGGGGAGGGGAGAGAGGGGCACCCGCGCCTGTTCTGATTGGTTATTCTGCCCCAGGAGGAGGGCAAATAGGGTGGGCAGCCAATCAGAGAGCTCAAATGTTCTACAGGACTGGGGCTTCTTGGTCATGGCCCAACTGGCTCCAGCCCCAGGAAAGATGCGGGGAAAAAATCATGAGAGTTGGCAAAGCTGAGAGTGTCAAATGCTCCCAGTCGCATGTGCTGGTGATTCACACCCACTTGGCACCGGAGAGTTGACTACACAAGGTGCAAGGCAGCAATGAAGAATCAGACCCATGATATTCAGTACAAACTTTCCATTCAAACCCTGATCCTTTCCCCTTTACTCAATGAATGTGCTTTTCCCAAGGAGCTGTTGGTTGAAGGGCATCAGGATTTTCTAGGCCTCTAAGCAGGGGCGGCTCTAGGCATTTTGCCGCCCCAAGCATGGCAGGCAGCCTGCCTGCCGCCCTCGCGGCGACCGGCAGAGCGCCCCCAGTGGCTTGCCGCCCCAAGCACGCGCTTGGCATGCTGGTGCCTGGAGCCGCCCCTGCCTCTAAGCCCGTTGTGGGCTGAAGGCAAGGGCAGTGGCCTTTCATTGCAGAGTTAGTCTGTGGTTGGCTCTGGGCAGGGCAATATGGCTACGTTTCCATTTCTCTTTGATGGCGTCCTGAGTGTGTATCCCCAGTCATATGGAGTCAGCAGAGTTTTGGGTCATTCAGTTTTGCTATCGAGGACATGTACTGAATGATTGATTGGCAGTCAGGGGCCAGAAGGGGACCCTACCTTAGTGTGTGATGTGCCTTTCTCAAGCCGGGCAATGGGAAGAAGTAGCAAATGAATACATAACAATTGTACTATAGTTTGTTTACAATCATTCAGTCAGTTATCAGCCCTTGTCATTACATCTGCAAACTGAATTGAATCAATCTGGTAAACTGGGACCAAGCACACAATATGCATTACAGCTAAATGTAAATGTATGTATCTAAGAACAAAGGATGCAGGCCATACTTCCACAATGGGGGACTCTATCCTGGCAAGCAGTGACTCTGAAAAAGATTTGGGAGATGTGGTGGATAATCAGCTGAACATGAGCTCCCAATGTGACTGTGCAGCCAAAAAAGCAAATGTGATGCTGGGATGCATATACAGGGGAATCTCGAATAGGAGCAGAGAGGTTATTTTACCTCTGTATTTGGCACTGGTATAACCATTGCTGGAATACGGTGTCCAGTTCTGGTACCTACAATTCAAGCAGGATGTTGATAAACTGAAGAGGATTCAGAGAAAAGCCATGAGAACGATTAAAAGATTAGAAAACCCGCCATATAGTAATAGACTCCAGGAGCTCAATCTATTTAGTTTAACCAAGAGAAGGTTAAGGGGTAACTTAATTATAATCTATAAGTATCTACATGGGGAAAATATTCAATAATGGTCTCTTCAATGTGGCAGAGAAAGGTATGACATGATCCAGTGGCTGGAAATTGAAGCTAGATGAATCCAGACTGGGTATAAGGCATAATTTTTAACAGGTAGGGTAATTAATAATTGGAACAATTTACTAAGGGTGGTGGTGGATTCTCCATCACTGACAATTTTTAAATCAAGATTGGATGTTTTTCTAAAAGATCCGCTCTAGGAATTATTTGAGGGTAGTTCTCTGGCCTGTGTTATATAGAACTAAATCAGGAGTCAGCAACCTTCTGCACGCGGTCCATCAAGGTAATCCATTGGCGGGCCATGAGACATTTTGTTTATGTTGACCGTCCGCAGGCATGGCCCCTCTCAGTGGCTGCGGTTCGCCATTCCCGGCCAATGGGAGCTGCAGGAAGAGGCGGACAGCATATCCTTGTGGCCCATGCCGCTTCCCGCAGCTCCCATTGGCCGGGAATGGTGAACTATGGCCACTCGGAGCTGCAAGGGGACGTGCCTGCAGATGGTCAATGTAAACAAAATGTTTCACGGCCCGCCAGTGGATTACCCTGTGGGCTGTGTGCCAAAGGCTGCTGACCATGAACTAAATGATCACAGTGCTACCTTCTGGCCTTGGACTCTATGAATCTTCATATGAGACACAGCATCATATGCTTTATTATAATCAGAACCTGCTACAACTACTTTCCCTTCATCCACTCATTTTGATACAATGTCATAATTAATAATAACATCTCCATCCATCTGAGGGGCTCAGTGCAGTTTACAGGCATTAATCAATGGCATCATAACAATGCAACACAGGAGAATTTGGCTCTATGGGACGCTAGTCAAATAACTAGACTACAAACACTCCCAAATTCTGGAAATACTCGGAGACTGTAAATGGCATTGTTATATGTGAAATGGGGAAATCTGAGTCAGTATTGTACCAACGACCCAGCATTGTAACAAGCAACACGATAACTGGAGATACTGAATTTCAGAGATTCCAAATGGAGGTCCTAACCACTCGTGGTCATTAAGATGCCTTGATTAGAGGTTTGGGCTAATGGCCATTTTGCCAGAGCAGGGGTGTGAATCTTAGTCCTCTGGCCAGATTCCAATTCAAGTATCACCATCCTGCCTACCATAAATGTATTCCATAGATTCAGTTGGATGTTGGATACATTTTTTGCAATTCCCTTCCTGTAAGGTATTGTTGTGTGATGTTTACCAGCTACGGATGTCACCTCAGAGGTGGCCGCATTTAAAGTGACCTCTAGGTATAATTTGTATACCACTTTGCAAAGTGCTTCAGGTGGAAAGAAACTATTTGAAGAGCAGATATTCATTAGTACTACCAGATGCCTAAGCACTTTGGAGGGCTTAGGAATTGTGAGACGGGTTATTAGGAGCAGCAACATTTTGCTGACTAGCCATTGTCCATTCTAGTCCTGTTTAACCCCCACCCAATACTTTTGTTTTGTTTTGCCAGATGGTAAATAAATGCAGCAATGGAATCAGATTCCTGGTATATGGCCCCAAACCTCCTCCCTTTTGTTGCCATTTGCGGGGTGGTCCATGTGTTAATGGTATCTGCTCTGGCTGGATCAGTGGGCACACCCTTCTGAAGAAATGATGTGGCCAAAGTACTGCACCTGGGACCTCAACAAGTCCCAGTTGGATGGCTTTAAGTGTTCAAGCCAGCCTGCTGCAGCCAGTTAAACACATCCTCCGGGCAATTGCAGTGTTCCTGGAAAGTCCTCTCCAAAACAATCACATCATCCAGATAAACCAAACATGTGGCCTACGGAATATCTGCCAAAATCAAATCTATTTGTCTTTGAAAGGAGCTGGGGGAATTGCAGAGACCAAAAGGCATCACGCTAAATTCAAAGAGGGAGACGTACAGTCCAGGGACAGCCCTCTGGGTGTGTTTCCACTTGCCAGAAGCCACTGGCTAAATCCAATGTTCAGCAAAGACTGGGGCACCCAGACTGTCCTCTGTGCAGGGGAATGGCTCTGCAGTTTGCTTGTTTTTTGAGTGCTTATGAAAGGTGCTGGACTGAAAAGCCCTGGAGACTGAAGTCCTCTGTCCCTCAAAGAGGTGCAGTGCACACTTTGGCAAGTCAGACGTCCTTCAGAACCACCCAGCTAGCATGCCTGAGCTCTGTGCTGGAGGGGTAGAAGGGGAATTTCGGTTTCCATTGCTTACTTAGTTCTAGTTCTTTCTGTTGTGTTTGGGTAGTGCCATAACAATAATCTGCTGAGACTGGTGATGTATATTTTGGGATGTGCACACTCGTCCAACTCATTCCTAACTAGCAACCTAGAAAGCCTTGCTATGAGAATCACCTGACCCATTCAGTTCCCTCTTATCCGTCTCTTGTAGTATGTTCATTAAGCTACCAATAACACAGAGGCCACTTTTTTTTAACTAAACAAAGATACCAGAGTTGCTGAAGGATATTTTGAAATGTGTAATTTTTGCATCACGCTTTGTATAACAGGGTACCACATGCTAAAACTACTGAATTGCTCAGACAGACTTTTTCTTGGTGACTCTTTGGAAACTTTCATTTTGTTTTTTTAGAAACATCTCACTGATCCTTCCAGCTATGTACTTGATAAAAATCTCCTTCCGCTGCCAATCTGTCAAACTTGCAACCCAAAGGAATGCTGGCAAAAGCAAAAATGGACAAGATGTCACACACTCGCCCTCCACCCCTTTGCTAACATCTGCCAGTGCAAGGTTGAACTCAGAGAAAAAAAAAAAAGCTATGCCTGCCAGCCAGTTGATGGATAGTGGCGCCATGATCAAAAATGGCCAAGGCAGATCTTACAGCAGCTCTGGCACCAGTTCCAATGCAGTTCCAGGACAGGAGCTTCCATGGTTGTCTCTGGTTTCAGGATGCAAAGTGGAATATTCTTTCCAGCAGCCAAAGGGACTGAACCTGGAAGGTGCTGAGTTCCCTCTACTCTGATGATTTAAATGGCAATTGAAGGCGCTGAGCAGCCCAGAGGCAGGGGCGGCTCTAGACATTTCGCCACCCCAAGCACGGCGGCATGCCACGGGGGGGCGCTCTGCCGGTTACCGGGAGGGCGGCAGGTGGCTCCGGTGGACCTCCCGCAGGTCCCGCGGCTTTGGTGGACCTCCCGCAAGTACGCCTGCGGGGAGTCCACCAGAGCCGAGGGACGAGCGGACCCTCTGCAGACGCCTGCGGGAGGTCCACCGGAGCCGCCTGCCGCCCTCCTGGTGACCGGCAGAGCGCCCCCTGCGGCATGCCTCTCCAAGCACGTGCTTGGCGTGCTGGAGCCTGGAGCCGCCCCTGCCCAGAGGAACAAGCCCTACAGCCTTAAGGGTTTGTTGTTGGTGTGCTATGAATGGAATGTTTAGAGCTTACGATGCAGCAGTTATATAAAAAGGTCCACAAGCTCCTTTCTGGAGACCATTGTCAACGTGAGACACTCCCTTTGCCGGTCTGTACTCTGTGGATCCCAGTCAGGGAGGAAGACATTAGGTTTCTGTAATGGGGTGAAGACTCACCGGGGCGGTGCCTCCTGCTGGTCATCCTGGGAATTAGCTTTTCCAGCCTGGAGCGCCCTCTGGAGGCCACTGTCTCGCCTGCCGCTGGCCCCCGTGTCCCTCCCAGACCCCGGTGCCCCTTTACATCAGGGCTCTGCCCCCTGACAGTGCCCCACACGCTGGGTATCCCTGCCCAGGGGAACCCCCAACGCCCTATCCCCACCTTGCCTCAGTGGCTACTGCCAGTCACCATCTAGCCTCCGCTCCCTGGGGCGGACTGCAGTCTGTGAGCCACTCATCATCGGCAACAGGGTTAGGACCTGCTGCCTTTGCCTACCCTGGGCTGCACCTCTGCAACCCCAGTACCCTTCCTGGCCTTCAGCAAGGCCTGCAGCCTGGGGGGGTTTCAGGTTGGAGCTCCCCCTCTCCTCTGGCCTTCCCCCAGCCCTGCTCCACTCTAGGTACCCTGCTCAGCTCCCAGGCAGCCAGGTCTGTCTCTCTCCACAGCTAGAGAGAGACTGTGTTTCTCCTTCTGGCCACCAACCTCTTATAAGGGCCAGCTGGGCCCTGATTGCACGGGGTGCAGCTGTGGCTGCTTTCCCATTCAGCCCAGCCTCTCCCCTGCGACAGCCCTCTCCCAGGGCTGTTTTAAGCCCTTCAGGGCAGGAGCGGGGTAACCATCCCGCTACAGTTTCCTACTGGTTTTAATTCATTTCTCTGTGACTCAGCACCTGAGTCAGCATGTCTGTTGCACAGAGAGATACTGCAAAAAACGACCCCTTTCAAGTATCTAAGCTATTCACACCCTTTCTCTTTAAAAAGCCAAAAGAACATACCCGCTAATGCACAACAGGAGAAGAATCACAAGCCAGGCATCGTGTTCTTACATGTTCAGCTGTCTACATCCTTGATATACTGCAGCTTCCCTCCTAAGGCTGCTTGTGGAGAATTATTAAGGACAATCACTCCCCGTTCATTTGCAACTTCGGCGAAGAACGTCAGCTGATCACTATCATGTCTCACATAGCTGTCTAGTAAAGATCCCGGGTGGAGTATTAGTCCCGTGAAGAGGGATGATACTACTGGGGGGATATTGTAGAGGCACCAGGCTTTAACTCTTTCACTGCTCTGCTGTGCTGCCGGACTTCCTTCATGCCGTATTGAAATCGGAACTTTGAGACAAAGCTGGAATGTTTGGTGACCCAGTGGTTGCATTATGCTCGGGCACACCTGGGACATTCTGCAGCCTGTTATACCTCGGCTGTACGTTGAATGTTCAGAAAGTAAACATAAAGCCAGTTAATTATCACAAAAATAGCATTATAGAAGAAGCGTGGTCTGACTGGGAGTCAAGACTTAAGAACATAAGAACGGCCAGACTGGGTCAGACCAAAGGTCCATCCAGCCCAGTAGCCTGTCTGCTGACAGTGGCCAATGCCAGGTGCCCCAGAGGGAGTGAACCTAACAGGTAATGATCAAGTGATCTCTCTCCTGCCATCCATCTCCACCCTCTGACAAACAGAGGCTAGGGACACCATTCCTTACCCATCCTGGCTAATAGCCATTAATGGACTTAACCTCCTGGAATTTATCTAGTTCTCTTTTAAACCCTGTTATAGTAAGTCGTAGCCTTCACAACCACCTCAGGCAAGGAGTTCCACAGGTTGACTGTGCCCTGTGTGAAGAACTTCCTTTTATTTGTTTTAAACCTGCTGCTCATTCATTTCATCTGGTGGCCCCTAGTTCTTATATTATGGGAACAAGTGAATAACTTTTCCTTATTCACTTTCTCCACACAACTCATGATTTTATACACCTCTATCATATCCCCCCTTAGTCTCCTCTTTTCCCAGCTGAAAAGTCCTAGACTTCTGCATTCTATTCCCAACATGGCCGCTGGTTCACTGTGTGATCATGGGCACATCAATTAAGCACTTTGGGGGTGCGGGGTGGGGAGAGATTTTGAGAGGCACAAATATTTGTTAGTGTCTGACTCCCACTGTGCCTTTGAATATTGTATCTTCTGTGCCTCAATTGCCCCATCTATAAAAAGGGTATAATAATACCTACCAAGTTGTATGAAGCTTAATTAATCAATGTTTGAAAAGTGCTCTGAGATCCGAGGATTAAAGTCATTGTATATATGTATAACAAGTGCCATGTATTGTTATATTATGTTGTTTGGGATTTTTTCCTGCTACATATGCTACCTGCTAAAGCTTTATGGCTAAGATTTTCCTGCGATTGTAGGTACTTCCATTTTGGGGTGCCCAACCTGAGGCACTTTAAAAGGGCCCTGGTCTTTCAGAAAGCGCTGAGCACCTGCTGTCACGGAGTCCCCGGGCGATGCTTTGGAACTGCTCCCCACAAAGCCAGTCAGGACTTTGGGGAGCCTCCTCTCCCTTGGAGCAGACTGTCTTCAGGGCAAGAAGCTCACACGGCTTCACCTCCTGGGTCTCTCCTTGGAGCATTCAGCATCCTCTGCCCCTCCGTGCGCTTCCCACAGCGAGTCCGCCCAGGCGGGGTCCTGGGGAAGTCACGGGGTCCTGCACCCCCACTTCACAGTCAGACATGACTCTCAGCCAGCCAGTAAAACAGAAGTTTATTAGATGACAGGAACACGGTCTAAAACAGAGCTTGTAGGTACAGAGAACGGAATCCCTCAGCCAGCTCCATTCTGGGGCCCAGCGAGCCAGACAACCCCGTCTGCCCCTCACTTCCCGTCCCCAGCCAGCTCGCAACTGAAACCACTTCCAGCCCCTCCTTCTCTGCTGAGTTCCTTTCCCAGGCCAGGAGGTCACCTGACCTCTTTGTTCTCCCACACCTTTAGCATCCCCTTGCAGGGGGGAAGGGCCCGGGCCATTAGTTGCCAGGAGACTGAGTGTCGGCCAGAAACTGAGGCACCCACACAGTATTCAGAGGAAACATTAAGAACAGTCCCACTTTGTCACACCTGCCCTCTGCAAATTAGACCCCTTTAAAATGTTTCACACTGGCTGCTCAAAAATCAAAGCTTCCAAGACCTGTCTACAGCCTTTGAAAATCTTTGTGTTTCAACATGTTCATTTCAAGGCATCTCCTTGCCCGTGAGATATTGACAAAGGAGTTTAGGGAAGAGGAATAAAAATGATCAGAGGGTTGAAGCGACTGATTTACAAGGAAAGTTTTAAAGAACTAATGATGTATCTGTTTATCCAGATTCTGATATTGGTGCCCATAAGTGTAACATCTGAGTGCTTATAGTATGGCTATGTGACAACTATGAGGAATATGACAAATCTGCTAATATCTCAAAGGGGTAAATACTGAGAAATGATTTGGCCTAATAAAAGTGGATATAGAGGGGAGGAGTGGAACCAGCTTAAGAAAGGGAAAATTTAGGCTGAAAAGTTTTCTGACAGTGAGAGCTCTTCGTCTGTGGAATAATCTCTGAAGGGAAGTGGCGGATGTGACACAGCACACTGCTACGACTTTGGAGCAGGAACTGTCTTTTACATCTGTATTTGGGCAGTACCTAGCACAATGGGGTCTTGGTTCAGGACTGGGGCTCCTTGACACTACGATAATACAAATAGATAATTAATAATGGCTGGACATGCCATAAATTAACGTATGTAGTGGGGTCCTGCCCATCTCTATGTTCTGCAAACACAGCAAGATACAGGATCAAGCACCTGTCTTTTTTGATTAATCAATTCAGGGAAGTCCCATGGCCTGTGTTATGCCGGAGGTCAGACTAGACCAGTGTCACTCAGACCTCAGTGGTTCAGAAGCCAAATTAGAGATCAACGTTACCCAAAAGAGCTGCAGGAGTGTGAATTTATTGTTTCAATTTACTCAGGGCCGGCTTTAAGCCGATTCCCCTGATTCCTCGGAATCGGGCCCCATGCCTAAGAGGGGCCTGCACCTTAGGTGTCGTTTTAATTTTTAATTTTTTTTTTACTCACCCGGCGGCGGGGGAAAGGGGTCCGCTCTGGGTCTTCGGCGGCATTTCGGCGGCGGCGGGGGGGGAGGGTCCACTCTGGGTCTTCAGCGGCATTTTGGTGGCGGGGCGTCCTTTGGTGCCACGGAAGACCCGGAGTGGACCCCCCACCGCCGAAGTGCCGCCGAAGCCCCGGACCGCTGCTGGGTATTCGAATCGGGCCCTGCGGGTCATAAAGCCGGCCCTGCATTTACTGTAGTACTAAATATTCAGTATGATGGGGAAATATTTCCATATGTTATTCTCACAGCGAAATGACTGCCCAAGTTTTATTATTTTATTGACTACAATTGGTTAATAACATAGTAAAAGCCTCCTGGTGGGTTAATAATTTAGATTGGTTAATAATTAAATCACACCGTGTTTTAATATCATGTGCTTCAAAGAACCGCAGGAGACACATTAAAGATCCACTTGCAACTTGTGAGCCTCAGTCCGAGTATCACTGGGATGGATGATCACAGCGGTCTCTCCGGGCCTTATGAGCTACGAGTCTTTCTCTCTTTATCCAGGCTTGGGAAAACATCAAGGTCCTTCTCTACGTGTGAAAATCAATTCAACGAAAATGCTGAGAAAACTGTGTACGATCCCGAGGCACCTCAGCCATATTTCAAGTGACAGAATTACCAGCTCCTGAAGCAGAGTATTCCCCCGCACCCTTTGCTATTTTTAGCAGGGTGGGTATTGTACATGGCAAATATCAGAAGGCGAAACTGATTTTCAGGAATTCTGTGTTAGTAGTTTTTAAGGTGACACCTACACTCTTTTATGGATTCAAGACCTTACAGTTGACTTTTATCTGTAAAATACTCACAACTAACAGCTGGAGCATTGCATATGGGGCTGCCCCAATGAACTTGGGGGACAAGCCAAAGAAAAGATTAGCTAATAACTCAGTTTGTACTAGATTCACCATGGGGAGCATGATGGAGTCTGGAGCTGGCTTATGGGAGGCATCAAGTGAGTGCCATTGTTTGGCGCAGTAGCATATTCCTAATAATAATACTTAGCACTTACATACAGCACTTTCCATCCATCGTCCTCCAAGAGCTTTTCAGTGAAGGGTGGATACGATTGTCTCCATTTTATACATCCGGGGGCTAATCTTGATCTTACTTACGCCGATCAAACTCCAGTGAAGTAAGATTAGAATCTGGCATAAGGCTCAATGAATTAAGGTAGCATATGAGTCATCAACCAGTCTGGAAACAGAATCCACTCTACGTCTCAGGCCCTTCCCACTGAACCATATTTAATGGGGCATCCCAGTGTACAGACTATCCGCCCGCTTGAGTCTGATTCAGTAAGGTTCTGAAGCAAATGTCTAATTTAAAAGCACCTGGATAGTCCCATGAGACACTGATGGAACTAAGCATATAGTTAAAGTTAGGCATGTGCTTAAACATCTGGCTGAAAAGGGGGCAGACAGCAATCCCCTAGATTCCTTAGATTATGTGAAAGCATATAGGAAGCTCCCAAATCACCTTTCCTAACTGATCATTGTTCTATATTCTTCTGTTGGTATCTTATTTGTCAACTGTCTAAATTATAGTCTTCATCTTTTCAATCTCTCCTATATGGAAATCTTTCCATGTCTCCTCTCTGGATCTTCTCTATTTCTGCACTGTTCTTTGAGAACTGATGACCAAAACTACGCACAGTATTATAGGAAAGGGAGTAACACCAGTTTACACAAAGGCTTTATACAGTTTTCAGTCCAGTTCGCCACAGTTTTCTTAATACCGTTATGAAGCCATTGTTGGCCACAAAGACCTCGAGGCTACCAACTAGTTTGGTATAAGACTTAAGAAATGGTGCAAGACAGCACCTCTGACTCTCTCTGTAATGGCTTCCCATTCCCAGCAAGCCTCACATCTGTCTCAATCGGGTCAGCTTTCACTTAGTTCAAGACTTCTCGCAATTTCGTCTACTGCTTTACATACACATTGAACAACAACTGTCGCCACCTCGGCAGCAGAATGTTGACCAGAGCAACGCTACACAACAGTTTAGGGCAGGAAAAGAAGAAAACCATATCTGCAAATGTAGCATGGGATTTTCATGATCTTAAGCGGACATGCCTTCAATTTAATATCTCACCTTAAAAATGGCACCTGCAGTAGCATAGCACTCCCTATCACTACACCAGGGCATTGATGGCACAGTATAGAAGAGAGAAAAGTCTATTCTATCAACTGCATCATTTCTTGGTCTTCCTTTAGTGGTTGCCTGTTTAATCCTGGTTGGTTTGTGAGATCAGACCATACAGAGATGAAGTCTCATGAAGGAATCTCTCTGGGGTTTTCGCCTCTGTCAGAAAAGGATGTCTTGGGCTCACAGTTGGGATCTCAGTGCGAAGAGGAATCTTGCTGCAAATTTGCTTCTAACCCCAGAACAGGGAGGCAGAAGATGTCCATCACTTGGTGTTTTCCCTCCGCAGATCTTTTTGCAGTCCTGCCTGGGGTAGGAGTGATCCTGGTTGGGAGGGGCAGCTATTTTCATTGCTTAGTTTTTATAGGGATATATACAAGTCTTTCAGGAACACTGTGCTCTGACTCAGGCAGATTAAGTTATGGTGTCTCCGAGGAGCTGGGATGAGGTATTGTCCGTGACAGAAGATATTGACTCAGGACGTTTTAAATACAGTCAAACTATATGACTTAAGACAACAAGCATTATTCAGAACTCATGCACATCCAACTGGCAAAGCCTGTTAATACCCAAAGAGCATCCCAATGCAGCCTGAACATTTTTTCAACCATCCAAAACATGAGCGAGCGAGAGAGAGAGGGGAAGAAAAGAAATGGCCTTTTTATTTTTTATTGTGTCTGCAAACATATGCATTTTTATAAGGACCATAAGCGTCCCTTAGTATATGGAAACTCATCATGTTGCCTAGGGAAGATTTCAGCTTTCCAGCAGAGAAACAGCCACACCAGCAACGGGGTTGGGTATATCTGTGTTTATGAATCCCCCATATGTAGTCCCTGAAGAGATCCCTCCACAGCCTCTGAAGGAACATCTCACAATGACTCATACTTCTGCTTCCCGAACTTAGGGGAAGGTTGATCCCAGGTACGCAACTGACTTGGCAGGAAGCAAGAAGAAACAGGGATGGGCAGGGGAAAAAAGCGACAAGGGTGGAAGGGAAAACATTGCAAATGTGGGGAATGTAAATAAACCTGTCTGAACCTCACAGATGTGACATCATTAAATTCCTTCACCCGAGTCTTTTGCTCCCAAACTGATAACTAATTAAAAAGACACATTTTTACTACTCCCTCAGCCTTATAATTTAATTAAAAGCAGTTTTCAGCTGGCCTGGCCAAACACCGAGAACTTCTCCAAAAGTTTGTACGCAAAGGAAACTCTTAATGCACGGTGCGGTCAGCTTTGTCATCGGACGAGCAGATTTTTACTGGCAAAGGGGGCGAGAGAAAAGCGAAGTGAATCTTGTTCTGTTCACAGTGGGTTTCAGCACTGGTTCGGGCTAGAGTTGAAGCCCCTCTCCCCAATCTGGAATATCGTCAGCGCTTACTCTGCACCATCCGGACAATCTGGTGTGTAATGGACGCACAACTCAGCCAAATTGCATCTTTCATTTTTAGTCTCTTTTTTCTCTCTTCTTTCCATTCTTGGCTGGAAGGTTCTTTTTGTGTGTGTGTTATTTCTCTTCGTTGCTGTCTGCGGCACCTGTCTTTGTAATAAATAAAGCATCCAGCCGCCTTTGATGCACCCCAGAGGGAAAGAGTTGGAAGGTTACAGCATGAGGACATGTCCTTTTGCCAACAATTATGCTCATAAAGCAAGTGCTCATTAAACTCTGTCAGTTTTTATGATGGAAACTGGTCCATGACTCCCAGCCATGGGCTTTTACAGACATTTTCATTTTCCATCAAAAAAGACTGACCCTATCAGTATACGGTCAATCGGCTGAATATGTTTAATGATCTTTAAGTGGCAGGAGTGTTTACAACAGCTCATGAAATGGCAAGCAGCCGTAAACACCGTGCTGCAGTCCTCCCTCTGCTCTGCTCAGTTATATTACATACTTCTCAGGTTTGTTTGTTTTTGTTATCGATAGTGACGTTTAGACGTTTTAAACCTTGGCAAAACTGGCCTGAACTGATACAACATGAGGATGCCTCTGAAATATTATCAACGCTCCCCTCTCAGATTTTGCCCTGACACGCTTTACCAATGTGATTTTAGTACCAGTGGCACACTGGCACTTGAAGACATACCTCCTCTGTTTATCTGCAAACCAGCACAGGCAGTAGCAGGCAGTTTGCACGTCTCCACGAGGGCTGAGAGCAGAGTTTAGTTTCCATGGCCTTTCTCTGCCAAGATGCCAGTCAGCAGCAATTGTGCTGTTGGTTTTTGCCCTCCAATTTCTGTCCTCCCGGAGACCCCTGGCTTCATGTCAGGTCAGGCCATTCTAACAGGGTAACCACTTTCATTCTCTGCTGACCTGCCGGGACTCAAATGGGGAACTGGAGGAGACATGCCAATCCACTGAGCCAGCTTTCCACCAAGCACCCGTGTACTGTAGGGAACAATCCTGCACCATCAGGGAAAGGGATGGATGATATTATATGCCTTTCCCATATCCAACATCTATGATTCCATGAACTACCTGTCTCCTAACCTACAGCCCAGACAGGAACTATAGATTACTAATGATAAGAGTTATGTATCCAAGCATCAAGACTGTCTTCTGAACACACTGACAGGAGCATGTGGCCTATTAAAACCGCCTGGAATTAAAGTTATCTAAGTATGGCTTCAGGCAGAACTACCGAGGGGGCTTTTTAAAAATTGCTTTATTTAACAGTATTCCTAAGCCTGACATGGGCTTTGCACTTGCCTCCCGTGGATTTTTTGGTGTTTGCATGAACTTAGTGAACCCGGTCACGTGTGCCAATGTTTCTATTTGCACAAGCCGTTCTGCCCGTCTCTATTTGTGTTGCCACTACATCAATGTGACTTGGTGGGGGGAGGCCTCCAGCTTCGTTTCAGCTGGGTGCAAATGAGCTTTGCCTCCATCTCTCAGGCTTTCCACCTGTCTGTCTTTCCTGACCTCTCTGAAATGCTACAGGACACCAGCGTTAGCCTGCTGCTGAACTTCTCACATACAAGGGTGACACAGAATAAAGCTAAACGCTCTCCCCACAAGTGTAACTCCTGGGAGGGTGGGAAAGAGTCCCCAACTTGCTTGAGTTTTCAGGGTGCAGGGAGGGGGAGGGATAAAGTCTGGGGCCATGTCCTGCTTGCACATTTTCCAGAGTTGGTGGGTTTCCAAAGTTTCAGAGTCCCTTCCGGAGATGTGAGGTCACCTTCGGTATGTCGGGCCAGTCTTATCATAACCCTCCCCCTTTCCATACCATGGAGACCTCCCAGTTTGCTTTTCTGTTCTTTATTTAGTTGTTGTTCTGAAGCAGATGTTTCTTACATATGTCAAATGATTGGCAGCGATGGGAAGGAGACAAACAGGGCTGTCAAGTGGGAGGGTTGTAGTGGGGAGGCTCTTGCCAATTATGGGGACGCAAGATATAACCATGCCGAGATGCAGCATCACCACACAATAATAGTTTGCGGTGCTGCCAGTATTAAATGCATAACTGAAAACCACACCAATGTGAAGGAAAGACAGAGAGAATAGTCAGAGGCCAATATGGCTCCATCAGGAGCTCTTTAATGACTTGAAAGAACTAGCTGAAGCAATCTTGGAACCATTAGCAATGATCTTTGAGAACTCCTAGAGGACTGGAGAAGGGCAAACATAGTACCTATCTTTAAAAAGGGGAAGAAAGGGGACTCAGGGAATTATAGACCAGTCAGCCAAACTTTGATATCTGGAAAGATACTGGAACAAATTATTAAGCAATTAGTTTGTAAGCACTTGGAGAATAAAAGTTACAATGAGCAGCCAGCATAGATTTATCAAGAACAAATCATGCCAAACCGTCCTAATTTCCTTCTTTGAAAGGGTTACCGGCCTAGTGGATTGGGGCAAAGCAGTAGATGTGATATATCTTCATTTTAGTAAGACTTTTGACACAACCTCACATGACAGTCTCATAAGCAAATCAGAGAAATGTGGTTTAGATGAAATTATTGCAAGGTGGGTGCACAACTGGTTGAAAGACTGTACTCAGAGTAGTTATCAATAGTTTGCTGACAAACTGAAAGGGTGTATTTAGTAGGGTCCTGCAGGTCTGGTACTATTCAATAATTTATTTTATGACTTGAATAATGGAGTGCAGAGTATGCTTATAAAATTTATGGATGACACCAAGCTGGGAGGGTTTGTAAGCACTTTGAAAGACGAGACTAGAATTCAAAATCATCTTGACAAATTGGAGAACTGGTCTGAAATCAACAAGCTTAAATTCAATAAAGAGAAGTGCAAAGTACTTAGTAAAGAAAAATGAAACACACAACTACAAAAAGGGGAATAGTTGGCTAGGTGTTAGTACCATTGAAAAAGATCTGGAGGTTATAGGGGATCACAAATTGAATATGAGTCACCAATGTGATGCAGTTGCAAAAAAGGCTAATATCATTTTGGGGTGTATTAACAGGGGTGTTGTATGCAAGACAGGAGAGGTAATTGTCTCATTCTAGTTGGCCCTGCTGAGGCCTCGGCTGTAGTACGGTGACCAATTCTGAGCCCCACACATTAGGAAAAGATGTGGACAACTTGGAGAAAGTCAAGAGGAGAGCAGCAAAGATGATAAATGGTGTCCTACGTGAACGAGACCCTGCCGCACATCCTGCGTGGATGCAAGCAGCACTCCGGAGCCTGGCGGCACCGCCACAACGCCATCCAGAACCGACTAGTGAAAGCCATCCCACCGTCCCTGGGGAAGATCACCATTGACTCTGCCATCCCTGGGACAGACAGCCGACTGCGACCCGACATCGTCGTGACGGATGCAGAAAAGAAAGTCCTCCTGGTAGACGTCACGGTGCCTTTCGAAAACCGGTCACCTGCCTTCCACGAGGCCTGAGCACGGAAGGAGTCGAAGTATGCCCCGCTGGCCGAGAGCCTGAGAGCCCAGGGCTATGAAGTCCAGGTACACACCCTGATCGTGGGAGCCTTGGGCTCATGGGACCCCCGCAACGAGCCGGTTCTGAGAGCATGTGGGGTCGGTCAACGCTACGCCCGGCTCATGAGAGAGCTCATGGTGTCTGACACCATCAGGTGGTCCAGAGACATTTATACCGAACACATCACCAGACACCGCCAATACCACACTGAGTAATTGAGACAGCCGACCAGGGAAATAACCCACTTCCTTCCCTGAGGGACCAAGGGACGCACCCCACCCATGTACCTATCCACTCCACCGATATTGACTTGGACTCCTTATTCATTCCATGGGTGGCGAACCCGAACCCACTTATTCACTGACACTTAAAAAACCCTTGCACCCCAATCTGGGTCTATGCCAGTTATGCGATATGTATGTATCTTTTCATCCTTGCAAACGATATCTGTAACCCCCCATAACCCAAGCCTGACCCCAGATGTACAGTACCTTCCCTCTCAACCTGTGTATATTTCATTTTAAACTTTTACTTTAATAAAATTTTTAAAACTGACCAATGAGGAAAGGTTAAAAAACCCCAGTGCATTTAGTCTTGAGAAATAAACACTGAGGGAGACCTGATAACAATCTTCAACCATGTTCAGAGCTGTTATAAAGAGGACTGTGATCAGTTGTTCTCTATGTCCACTGAAGGTAGGACAAGAAGCAATGGGCTTAATCTGCAGCAGAGGAAATTTAGGTTAGATATTGGGAAATACTTTCTAACTATAAGGGTAGTGAAGGTCTGG
Organism: Mauremys mutica; assembly: GCF_020497125.1. NCBI lineage: Eukaryota > Metazoa > Chordata > Testudines > Geoemydidae > Mauremys > Mauremys mutica. The sequence continues at coordinate 4,259,078 of NC_059081.1, read as the reverse complement.
AATAGATTTCAAGGGAGGTTGTAGAATCCCCAATCATTGGAGGTTTTTAAGAACTGATTGGACAAACACCTGTCAGGGATGGTTGAAGTTTAGTTGGTCCTGCTTTGGTGTAGGGGACTGGACTTGATAACTTCTTAAGGTCCCTTCCAGCCTTACCTTTCTATGATTCTAAGAACGATGAGCATTTTTGTTGGGGACAATTTCTGTTAAAGTGAATTTTGTGTGGGTGAAAGGTAGAGGACTGCAGGCCCCAGAAACCTAAGTTCTCTAGGACTGGTATAGCACAGGCAGTTAATGCCAACTTTGCTGGGTCAAAGTTCCAGTAATAACCTTATAAATGTCCTTTTGTTACATCCTCCGGTGCTTACAACCTGGGTATTTTCTTGCTTCCTTGAAGAATGAACACCAGCTGCAAACGTCTTGTGTGGATTATTTGGCCTGACCGGCAATTTTGGTGTCTTTGATATTTTTGGTGCTTAGAGATGTCCCAATGGTTTTCCAGAGCTTTCACCTCAGAAATGATCCACAACTGGAGCTGTCAGTCTTAGTGTGTGTTTGGTTGGTGGAGATGTGCACAAATCCTGGAAATAAATGCCAAGTCCCTGCACATCCCCTAGTCCTTGGGGACTGACTTGTCAGTTGTTTCTCTTGTGCACAATGGGAAAATGTCATGGGTAATAGATATTGGGGACCAAGAACAGAAAATGCAGCCTTTCACCTTTAGGTCAATGGTTTGAGTCAAGCCCATATCTAGTAGTATCTGAAAGCAGGAATGATCAGGTCTTTGTGAAATTAGGCAGTGGCCTGAGTTCACTTTCTACGGCCCCCGAGGTCTATATCACACCACCCCCACCTCCACAATTGGCACTAACTGGCCAGCTGAGTAGAGCAGACAAGGACTAAATGAATCACGGAAAGTCAACTTCCCTTTCACCCACAGACTTGGACCTTCCAGAAAAAGACTGAGCAACCTTGGAGGATGATGGGGGGGTGGGAGAAGGAAAAGAATAACTTTCTGTTTTGGTTGTAGGTATAAAGAGAGGACTTTTGTCTCCAGTCCCATCTGGCCCATTTGATCAGCATAAAATTCAGAACGAACCTTTCCACGGATCACCGTGGTTACATATTGGGAGGACTTCGCATGAAGATCCTAGACCATGAAGGGAGAAATTACTGTCAAACCATACGAGTGAGTGGGAGCCCCATTGTGGAATAAAGAACTTGGAAAACTAGCAGGTAAGTGAACAAATGCTGTGAAACAATCAATAGATCCTACATCACCAAAGGTATGACATACACTTATGTAGCCAAATATACTTTAGGTGTAATGGAACAGACTGCTTAGTGAGGTAGTGGAAGCTCTTTCACTGGAGGTTTTCCAAAGGAGGCTGGATAGCATCTGTCTTGGATGGTTTAGACACAACAAATCCTGCATCCTGGCAGGGGGTTAGACTAGATGAACCTTGCGGTCCCTTCTAGCCCAATGATTCTATAATTAGGGATGTGCCAAAGTCAGTTGGGTAGGACCTGGCTTCAAATCTAAACTCAAGCATTCCCAAAGTTGGTGTCTTAGCTCTGCGTCTCATAGCCCGCAGGATCCAGATGTGAACTCCCCCTAAATGTATGTAGAGTTGGATCTGATGTTTCACTTTGGCCCCATCGTTAGTTTTCATGATGATCGTACTCCAGTGAATAGTGGTGAGTGCATATTTGTAAAACTAATGAAGTCTTGGTAATATTAGCCTTCATTCCAGTGCTGTCTCTGCTATTAAATGTTTGCTGAGATGTGAGCCGAAACTGCTGGGTCTTTTGTGGGAGAATGACTGGGTTTGGGAATTAGGGATGTGCTAATATTTCTGTGATTTTAAAGCCATTCTCTGATTCATTTCCAGATGAGGAGACAGAATCCCTGAGCTATTTCTCAACATTGTCTGTGTCCCAGCTGCCTCTCCCTATGTTTCTCACAGGACTATAGCGGTTTTAACATTCACCAGATCATTCTCTTCGGGATGCCTGCTATTCCAATGAAACAATTGACTGACCACAGCAACAAAGAGATAAAAGACACATAAATAATAATAAACAACAATTTTTTTAAATAAAAGAAAACTAATTTGGGATCAAAATGAGATACACATGCAGAGAAATCCATTAAGACTGGTGGGAACGTTTAAGAACCTATTAGTCTCCTGTCCCATAAAACAATACTGGAACAGGGCATGGTTGGCATGACAGCAGCAAAATCATCTGGCGTAGGTGCACAGCCCAGACCAGAAAGGAAGCAATGGAAGAGACTGAGCTGGGACAGCCTACCTGGGGTGGTTTCCTGGTTACTGCAGACAAGTGCTACCTATCTAGGAGTCTCCTAATGGCTGCTTGTTTTACAATTTCCCTTGAAGTTGGGGGCTGTGTAAAGAAATTTGGTACAGTGCCTCTCCATCCACTCCCTCACATCCCATCTATCTGCAGAAACCTCTCTCATAGCAGAGCCATGTCAGCTGGGGACATGGTTATGGCTTTTGACTCGTTCGTGTTCAGACGCTTTGTAAAGCAGCTATCGTATTTTATGAGAGTCTTTTGACAAGGCTTTTCGCGTCTCGCAAAAATCCAGCTTAGTGAGAGAGACCGAGACAGGGAGAGAAATACACAGGCAGCGACACAGAGAGAGAGTTACTACCATAACTTAAAGTAGTGTGTGCCAGTGGAGAGAGCATGGTACTGGGTTCTATTCCTAGCGCTGCCACTGACCTGATGGGTAACCTTGGGGAAGTCACTTCCCCCCTCTATGCCTCAGTTTTCCCATCTGTAAAATGGGGCTAATGATGCTAACCGCCGCTGTAAAGTGCTTTGGGAGCTACTGAAAAAAGTGCTATATAAGAGAGGGGGAGGGATAGCTCAGTGGTTTGAGCATTAGCCTGCTAAACCCAGGGTTGTGAGTTCAATCCTTGAGGAGGCCACTTAGGGATCTGGGGCAAAAAATTGGTCCTGCTAGTGAAGGCAGGGGGCTGGACTCAATGACCTTTAGAGGTCCCTTTCAGTTCTAGGAGTTTGGTATATCTCCAATTATTACCTTTAGAGCTAGAGAAACTAACTGAGGAACAGATAAAGGCAGTAGAGACTGAGGCAGAAGCAGGGATAGAGAGAGCTACATGCAGAAAACTCTGCTTTGCCAACAGCTGAGAGCCAACAAGCAGCAGTCAAACTTTCTAAACTGCAGCAATGTGATGCCCTGGCTTGGAACATCTGAAGTGATTGTTCACAAACCAGCCAACCAAATGAAGAGGAGAAGAAAGGATGGCCCGCAACCGCCTCTACCAGTCTCATTCTTGCAGCAGGCTGACAATGGCACTGGCACCTACGAGCAAGAGCTTCCACAGAAGGAGAGAAACAACAGGCGGAGCTATAACACAGATGTCTAAAATAACTAACAGGCCAGTGAAGGCACATCCTCCATCACGGGAATGAGGGGGGAGGATATAATACAAGTAAAAGGCAACAGGAAAGGAAATTGGTTTTCTTCCCATTTATAATCCACCTGGGGAACTCACTGCTGCAGGTTAATATTGAAATAAAATATTCAGAAAAGGGATTAGATATGTGTAGGACTATGGATATAATCTACAGTGACACGAGTTAGTAACAATAATTACAGGGACGCTCAATCCTCATGGTAGGGGGCATGGGCTAATCATTACCATGGTGGGGGAGGAATTTCATTATCCATGCATGGATAGCATTGGACAGCTAGGCAGTGGTATTAGGAGGGTTTCTTGCCTGCCTCTGAAGCATCACATATAGGGTACTTCTGGAGGCAGGATACTAGAGTGGATGGTCAGTGGTGGGCTTGCATATAGAAACTCATTTTCTAGTGCATCTAGGCCACCCCTAGTCTGGGTGCCTTACTCTGCTCTCTCGCAGATTCCCTCTTCCACTTTTAACCTGGAGTATCTTCCAGTTTTCTATTCTGAAGGTAGATCTGTTCTCTGGGGTAGCTGGGTAGGGGCAGGGTACATTCTTAGGTGCTTGGCAGGCTCATGACTTCCCAAAAACGATCAATAGGGCTATGTGTGTAGGTGACAGGCAATGCAGGGGTATAGCGAGCGTGCAGGACACTTGGGTCAGGTACCCAGTTCTGATCTTTCACTCCACCAGCCTATGACAGCATGGGGGACTGTGGAAAAGCCTTTTGCTACTTTCTCTGGCTGGCTAGGGAGCAGTGTTGACGTGTTCTGAATGGATTCCTATCCAGCCCTCTAAAGCCAGAGGCTAGATACAGTAGGTGCATGCAGTGCACTGCCTGGAGGGTGACGAGGTTAAAGAAGGAGAAAATGAGGGATTCTAAGAGATCTAGATGAACCAGGAAAGGAAAAAGAAGTAACCAGCTCACATACTGCAGCTTGCTTGCTCCCACTCTCCTATCTCTGCGGGAGCAGCGGCTTTTCTGTCTGAGTGAAATTGTGAGAGCCTGGCAGCTGCAATGAAGAAACAAGAAGGATGTGGAGAATTATTAGATTTTAATGGAATTGGCTCTTTCTTTGCCTCCTAATCTCTTGATCTCAAAACAAGAAAAACATGATTTCAGAAAGGCTTCCTGGGGGTGGGAACCACTCGGAATGTGACCTGGCCCATCAGAGCCCGGAGTTTGGGCATGGAAATATGTATGTGCTTAGGCAGGCAGGGAGGAGAGGAGAGGAAGTGTCTTCGGGGGCATTCAGATCCAGCTCTGAATCTGAACGCTGCAGCTCATGCCAATCTTTCATCATCGGTGACTGACTGGACTTCTGGTTTGGTTCAAACAGCTTTTTCCACCATGTGCATCCTCCTGACAGCTCTGCACGCCCCAGCGTCTGTCATTGACCCCTCCTTTAGTCCCCCTTCCTCTCCTCAGCCCTCTCCTGTTGGCACCTTGGTGCCAGCAGTGAGCCGATGGGATGAGAGGTCTCTCCTAGTTTGAGTCAGATGCAGCATGACCTTAATCCTCTGAACTATAAATCCTCCAGGCAGGGCCGCTGAAAGCGGGTTTGGGCCCCGGTGAAAAATTTTTTTCAGGCCCCCCAGCAAGGGCAGACTGGCTAAATAGGGCCGACGAAGCCGGGGAAGCCAGGCTCCAGGCCCCGGTAATTTGTACCGGTTTCCCCCCGCCTCGTCGGCCCTGCCTCCAGGACTTGAGCCTAGCAAGTGAATGCCCTCCAGCTGGGATCAAAAGGAAGGGAAAGGTCAGACCCAACATAGACAACAGCCCTACCCAAGCTGGTGCAGGATAAGCGGAAAAAGGGGAAATCACACCCAGCCTGCTCAGGACCATCAAAATGGGCTTTGGTTTAGGATCCCCAGTGCCCATCTAGCACAGCGACAGGCACATTCGAGTGTTAGATTAGATCAGACAGAGCAGGCCAAACCCCACCTCTCCTCCCTGCAAGATTTAAACTCCAGTGCTGGGAAAGCCTTTTTAAGCAACTGGGAGGGAAGGGGGGGGGGAATCATATTGTGCAACCATTCAAAGGCCTTTCCTTCTACTCATTCTGCTTGTTGAAACCCTGCCAGGCAGGCAAAAGTTTAATTTATATAAAGGCAAGAAAAAAAGAGAGACCCTCCTCCCTAGCTCTGCCTGATAGCCAGAGAGATGAGCTTGGATCACACTCAGTGCTAAGTCACCTGCTGATCACAAGCAGTTGTCATGCCACAGAGGCTGGGGCTTGGCTGCGCATGCCTTGGGCACAATGTTAATGTCCTGGGGTCAACTCTGTTTGCGTTTTTATTAACACCCCGCTCACTCTCCGTAGCTAAGTGCCCCTGCGGTGCCTGAGATCAGCTGGGTGGGCGCAGGGGGCAGCATTCCCATCCGGATCAGGGGTAGGTTTGAGATCGATGCCCCAGAAACCTCCTTTTTGGTCCATAGGTGGCAGAAATACAATCGTATGGGATTTCCCCCCCCTGAGAGCTGCAGCTGAACAGGAACCAGGTCAGCTCCTGCCTCTGCTCCAGCAGTGACAGCAGCTCATTGGCTAAATTTCCCAAACAAGCCCCTCCACGCTTTCTCCCATGCTGCCCCGCCCCCACACACTTGGAGGAGCTCCTCATGAACATCTGCAAAGCTCTCTCCTTTGAAACCCTCCTCAATGCTCTCCTTTGCTGGGAGGCCTACAAAAAACCCCAACACCTGACGATGGTGTGCGAAGACCACTGCCTCTCATGCTGACCAATATTGTCTCATTGTTTCCTTGTGCTTCCCCACCTGTTGTCTCCCGTCTGGCTGTCAGCTCCTTGGGGCAGGCACTGTCTTTCTGTTCCGGGTTTGATCCGCCCCCTCCCCATCTCGTGGGATCCAGGCAGGGGCTTGGATTTGAGGATCGAGCCCAACCTGGCGTGGGAATGCACATGATTAAGGCCAGAGACATCCTTCCTGCTCTTGCACTGCCCTGTGCAGGGCCCAGCGCTCGCCTCGTCCTTGTGCAAGTCTGGCTGTGTGAGGACCAGGGCAGTCTAACCTGGCAGCTCTGCTACACTCCTTAAGCACTGCCCCTGTCGGTGCACTAACAGCGGAACGGGGCCCTCTCTGAGGGCATAGCTGTGCTCCCGATTATCCTAGTTACACTGAGCCGGAGTCATCCTTCCCCACCCACAAAGCAGCTGCAAGAGGTGGCCCAAGGGAGGCAGGAGGCATAGTCAGTGCGTTTCCAGCTGTTGCCTGGTAGCACAAGATAGGGCCATTGCCTATACCAGCCGTGGTGGGAGAAAGGGTACGAATTGGGGCAGCCCTCTGGCACAGCCGTCCTGTGGCAGGGCCCCTGTGCTTTCCTCAAGCACACCCATTTGGTTGCCCAGGCAATGCAGGCGGTGGCTTTAAGCCACCCTCTTACCCGACCATTTACCAGTTTGCAGTTGCTGGAAGCACCCCTGCTGTGTCACCAGCAGAGAGGGGACAGTGTCACTGATGCAGAAGGGTCTCTTCCTGCTTCCAGGGTGGAAATGAAGGTGGCAGTAGCCCTGTTTGCGGAAGGTCTTCTCGTGAGGGGCTCAGGCCAAGAACAAACTCCAGAAAAGCCAGGAGTTTGCCCTTCCAAAAGGAAAAGCCATAAGCTCATCCCCTGGGGAGTGGGGGAAGTAACAAGGAAGAAAGAAGCAGGCGGATGAAAAAAGGCAGGTGCTATTTGAGCAGAAAGCCCGACTCAGCAGCTTTCTTTCAAACGTCTCCAACAGGGCTGTTTGCTTACCTCCTCCGGCCTCAGCTGCGAGGCAGGGCCGGCGAGTGTGCACACAGGACATGATTTTTCATGCTGGCTGCGAGCGGGCTCTGAACGCACTTGGCTGCTGTGGCATTTTCCGGCCCTCCCGGCGGGCTCCCAAGGGGACCTCTGTTTGCGGTGCCACATCTGTTTGAAATTTTGGCACAACTCAGCCAAAGAAACATGGTTTCTGGTGTCATGGCAACCAGTTTTTACTGATCCTATAGACATTTTTACTGTAAGGCCTTTAACTCCTTGGCTTTCAAACAGAAAATCCCAACTTATCGTAATTAGTCGTGGTTCCTGTAATGTCCCCTTGCAATAGAGAAGACACACGTCTCAGCTGTGATGAATATCAAGGGAACAGAGACTGATAGCCACAGACTGACCCTGTGGTTCTCTTTGGCTCCCTCGTGTCATTACACAGGGTCTCCTTAAATAACGGCGGGGACTGTGTTGAATACATCATAGGCCCAAACTAGAACCTCAGAACCCTCTGAACTGTGAGGGAGTCCAATGTGACTTGGTGACAAGCCGGTTTCTCTGTAAAAGGCCAACTCAAACCAAATGCCCCACATGAAAACACTCTGGAACTTTGGCCGGTTCAAACCTGGATCTAGGGCTGAACATTGCAGCTTAGGTCCATCTATGTTCAAAATTGTGTGGGTGTTTCATAGCCAAAGGACAATGTGACTGAGTGTCTGTAGCTCAGTATGCAGTAAGGAAGAAGGTATGAAAGTCCTCTCCAAGAGGGACTGGATGGCTTGACTGATTGTTAGCAAGCTCCAGAGAATTTCCTCTTTAGGCTGCTTGTTTGAATACAGATCAGGGTGGTGGAAATAAAGTTGTCATGATAGGTTCCATTTAGTAGCTGATATGAAATGAGTTTGGTGGGTCACTTTACAGAAGAGGGTGAAATCCTCGACATGGATACATGGTGTAGGCTCTGAGGCATTAGAGATCTGCAATACAGTCCAGTGGCAGCATGAAGGGCCCTGCAAAGTGCTAGTCAAAGTCAGTCCAAAATTTCAATAACACTGGGATCCATGGAAGAATGTCCCTAGGGAAAGCCCATTTTCTTTATAAGAAGCCAGCTGCCAGGTGTGACATAAGAATGGCCATATTTGGTGAGACCAACAGTCCATCCAGCCCAGTGTCCTGTCTGACAGTGCCCGAAGCCTGGTGCTTCAGAGGGAAAGAGCAGAACAGGGATCCATCCATCCCCTGTTGTCCACCCTCAGCTTCTGGCAAACAGAGGCTAGGGACACCATCCCTGCCCATCCTGGCTAATAGCCATGAATGGACGTATCCTCTACACCACTGACAGCTACGTTACAATTGTATGTAATAAGGCTAACTGATGTGAACTGTTAGTGGAGACCAAATTATTTTTGTTAGAGACCAATTAGAGACCAAATTATACGTTGTATGTCTGATAAACAGGTCAAAGCAAGGTTATACCAAGCAATAGACTTGGCTTTGCATAGAACAGAGATCAGTTGCTAGCCTGTTAAAAACTGTGCTTCCCAAATGAAAGCATTAGCATGTCATGAAAGAACAGAAGTACGTTCAATTAAAATACACACCATGGCAGAAAACAAGACTAAAACATGCAAGAACCCCAGTTTGTTTGCAATAAATGCGGAGGTAATCACAACACAAAGGTATTCAGCACCAGAGTTTCATGCAATAAAAGTAACCCTTACAAACTCTACTGGAGGGAGTCTGTTCAGAGACAACATGTCCTTATATAGTGGCCTGGCCACTGGGATTCAGTCCATGTCCTTGTGATGAAAGAAGCACAGTCTGCAATGTAACATTTGGACAGTCACCAGGAAGGGGTCCAGCTGTCGTGGGCACCAGCCTTTCCTCATGCAATTCCTTCCTCAAGGACCAACTCCCTGCTGTAATCTCTACAAGAAACCAGCTAACCAATGATGGGTAGGTGACGATCCGCTCCAGGAGAGCTAATTTTATGTATTTATGTAATATGATATATGGAGCGGAAAGCAGGTCAGCAACAAAAGCGGAGGAAGAAAAATTCGCTGTCACCCAGAGAGCTATGGAAAGGCGAATGTGCAAGATATCGCTCCATGACGATCATATACCGAATGAGGACATCAGAAGGCATACAGAGGTGACCGATGGAGTGCAGGCGATGTATGACGCAAAGCAGAGATGGGTGGGTCATGTAGTCTGCAGGCAAGACAATAGGTGGACAAACCGCATCGGTGACTAGATCCCCAGAGACCACAAGTGACTTCTGGGCAGACTGAAAACGCGCTGGGCTGATCCCATGACAAAACTCTTTGGCCAGAAATGGAAGGAACGTGCTCGCCACAAAACAGAATCGTGTGGCGTCGACTTGCGTTTGTGGAGGGACGGACGAGGACAAGCCGACAAAGGTGATTTAAAAAACCCCAACAAAACAACAACCTTGCTGATGGTTTGGTGCCATTAGTTTGCACCACCATTCCCTACCTGATGGTGTGAGTTTATTAGTTCCCCTTGTTCTCTCTCCTATCATTTACCTCTGTCACTTTCTGTATTGCTGTTTCTAATTAGACGGTTGGCTCTCTGGGGGCAGAGAGGGTGTCTACTGATGTGTTTGTACACCTAGCATACTGGAGCCCTGATCAGCACACACATGATCAGGCTGTTGAGCGTCACCATTAAACAAATACTCAATAGCAGTTGCCAGATGAAATTTGATAACAGATGGAGCTGCCCCAGATGTCAAGAGCTGCAGAGAAGAAGGCTGTTAGGCCAACTGTGGTCGGACCCTGAAGGCTGCAGGAGAGCAGAGTATTTTGAATGAGAAGCACATATATTGGCACATAACAATAAACATAACAACATCTCTCAATCCAGCTGGGGTCATGCTATAGTAATGAACAACTGGTTGTTTACCGTGTGGATATAAAGGGTGGTATGGCGTGATAGGGCTATGCATCTGGCATCAGCCACTCGCCAGAGGCATGTAAGATACCAGGCTCAGTGGACCATTGATCTGCTCCATTAAAGCTATTCCCATGCTGCTTTCTAGAAGTTGGAAAATTTCATTATCCATTGCCAAGAAAAAAAAAACCCCACCTTCAATTCAGAGAGGAAAAGATGCATGCAACTAGGGCAGGGCTTGACTTATGAGGAGTCACGTGGTCTTCTTGGACAAGGACCCGGCCGGATGGTGAGTTCTCGGAACACCTGACTCTGCAAGTGACCTTCAGCAAGTCACTTGACCTCAGCCAGCACAGCTGGAAAGTTAAGTAAAACACAGTTTGGCAGGAAAAATAAAGATGCTACATCAGAGCTGATCTTTCCTCCTTCTGTATTTGGGCAAACTTTGATTTGAAGGTACACACTCTAAATTGATAGGCAGAAAGTTTGATGGGTTTGGATAAGCACCCCTACACTTTAAATTTAAGAAGCATTTAATAGGCATGGAAAGCAGGTTCTATGGAAATTACACCCAAAACAAGTAGAATTTAACAGAGCATAGTTTTTTTAAAAATCAACCTATACAATTCTATAACAGGGAAATAACCATTACATTCCATAGGAATATCCAGAAAGTCTATAGAAAAGTTATTATTTTTTATTAAATTCTATAGAGGACTATTCTATAAGGGACAAAAGATTGGGCGGGGGTGGGGGCGGGAGTGGGGTGAGTAAAGTGGAAAACAGAACCAGGCCTCTGATTCCATTTCTGGGTTTGTCACCAATTCCTTATGTGAACTTGGGCAAACTACTTACCTTCTCTGTAATTCAAAATTCTCCATCTGTAAAACTGGGACAATACTATTTGCCATTTAAGGGTGAGGCTGTGAGACTCCAATTCAGTAATGTTTGGAGCTCAGCTGTTATAGCAGTGAACATAAGAACGGCCACACTGGGTCAGACCAAAGGTCCATCCAGCCCAGTGTCCTGTCTTCCGACAGTGGCCAATGCCAGGTGCCCCAGAGGGAATGAACAGAACAGGGAATCATCAAGTGATCCATCCCCTGTCGCCCATTCCCAGCTTCTGACAAACAGAGGCTAGGGACACCATCCCTGCCCATCCTGGCTAATAGCCATTGATGGACCTATCCTCCATGAATTTATCTAGTTCTTTTTTGAACCCTGTTATAGTTTTGGCCTTCACAACATTCTCTGGCAAGGAGTTCCACAGGTTGACTGTGCATTGTGTGCATTGTTTGTTTTAAACCTGCTGCCTGGTAATTTCGTTTGGTGACCCCTAGTACATTGGGGGTCATATGACTCAGAGAGAAGATTTTAAAGTGCCCTGGCATCCCAGAAAGTGCTCAAGGAAGGCAAAATATCATTATATTAGGTATTCTCTCCCACTTCTCCCTCCATGAGGACTTGCAGAGCTGAAAATGAAGAACCTCTGCCCCTGCCAAATATTCAATTCTGGTTTTAGGTGAAGGTTCGGATCAGTTTCTATTTGAGTCAAACCCATTTGCCTGTCCTTGTTCGGAAACGACCCTCCACACACAGAGTGATTTCTGTGTATGGCACTAAGAGATCTTGTCTTGAATGCTGCACAGTTTTCATTGCTGCTGGACTTCATCCCAGGTACTATGGTCTGGGCAGGGAATAAGAATCTAGATGGACAGACAGATCTCTCAAGGCTTTTTCAGTGTCATCAGGATCAATGTCCATAGGGCACTTGTTGGGCCCATCAAACTTGAAAGTGTCTCTCTTTTCAGAAGTCTCTTTTGACCCTTTAAACAGTTAACAATGCTCCATATCTTCCCTCCGGCAGAACTAATTCCCAGACGTTGAAGCATTTTCATTGCAAAACACAGCTTGGACTTCTGGACTCAGTTATTTGTTTGGAAGATGTAGACACAAATGAAAGTGTAGCAAACTCATACCAGATTGGATCCACTTCTGAAGCTGCCAAACAGCTGCCAACTCTGCTGAGTTTGGGGATCTAGCCAGGCTGCTCTCTAGAGGACAGGGCTTAGGGGGAAGCTGGGCTCTGGTGTCAAGCTCAATAGCAGTCCTGGCATAAAAAAATATGCCACCCACTGCATTTTCCCACCCACAAGTATATACACAGGGCCCACCACCTTCCTAGGCTGAAATGCTGTTGACCTGCAGTAGGACCACAACAAAAGCAGCACTAACAATTAGCAGTTGTTGTAGCATTGTGCAGACAACAGATTTTTTGGCCAGCAGAAGAGTTACAGACTGATCAGACCAGTGGAGTAGGCTCCTTGGGCAGATTGTGGAAGCACTCTCACTGCAGTGAGTGAGGACCAGGTGGCATTATTTCGCGTCGAGCGCTGTCCGTGTGCCCGAGCTGTAAGAAGCAGAGATGCCACAGGGAACTACATTAGACTAATTACTACATTCATGTTAGACGGCAGGACAGTGGGCAGAGGAAGGGAAGGGGAGAGAATGTGGCTGGGGTGGGCTGGATGGGGAGAGGAATTGATTTGTACAGCTCTTGAGACGCTCCCGAAGGCTCGGAGGACACTCAACGCAGAGCTCCCAGCACCCTATGAACCAGCTACCCCTAAGTTGCTGATTGTTCACGGTTAATCTTGCAAACCGTCACCAAGCCTCTCTCCAGCCAGGGGCGATACAGAGAGAGGGAAGGACTTGGCTTTTGTCTCTGTAAGTGGCAAGGAGATACAATTCCCAGCCTGCACTTACGCTCAGTTTCAGGTTTCCATTGAACAGCATCTGATATGTCCCATTTTCCATAGACGAATTAGCCAACCAGCAGACAAACAAAAGAGGCTAGTCTGCTACGTCAGCTAACGTGCTCAAAGGGGTGAAGAAGGGAGGGCTGACTAGTAAGCGATCTCTTCTCGGCTTGCTTATCTCTGTACCAAGTATGCCTGGGAACCAGTGAATGAACACAGCAGCTTCAGAGCTTGCAAAGCCGGAAATTTTTCACAACAGATTCTATTTTCTGAAACCATTTACAATGACACCTGCATGGTTTCATTTCATTCTGCCCGGGCAGGCGTCTATTGTATCGGACTTGCCTTCAGCCCAAATACATAGTGCTTGCCTTGCCTTCCCTTCAAGGGAGAAGTTGAAACAAACAAGCAGGTCCAGTTGTAATTAATGTCGTCATTGTTACAGAAGGGCCTATACCAACACTCTTGTCCTGAGCAACCCAAAGCTTTGGGGAAGCTTGGATCAGCCTCAGGCCTATTTCTAATGATTAGTATTTTGGACAAGTGGTGGCATAAAGGGCCCATTTATCCCCCAAAGAAGATAAATGTAGCCAAATATACCTTTAATTATTATTATACCCTTATCCTACAATCATCCCATGCACAGAACTCCAAACTGAAGTCAATTGCTTGTGGAATGATTGCAGGACTGGTGTTTGAATGAAAGCACCTGCCCAGGCAGCACCCACATCCAACAGCCATATGCACCCTAGAAACACCAGAGAGTGAAGACATTTGCTTATTCTGAGCAGATGGTCACACAGTGCTGAATCACCGCTGGTATAATGCCACCAAAGACAATGGAGTTACATCAAGGATGAATGTACCTTACCAGGAACAAGTAACCTGCCGTGACAGCTAGAACTTATCCAGCTTGTATATCGATAGAGCCCAGAGCACATCTCAACTTTAGGAAAGCTTTTGATACTGTCTCACATGCCATTCCTATGAGCAAACTAGAGAAATATGGCCTAGATGAACCTACTATAAGGTGGGTGCACAACTGGTTGGAAAAGCGTAGTCAGAGAGTACTGAAAGTGCATCTCGTGTGGGTCCCCCGAGGGATCTGTCTTGAGTCCAGTTCTATTCAATATCTGGTTTGGATAATGGTATGGAGAACACAATTTCAAAGTTTGTGGATGATACCAAGTTGGGAGGGGTTGCAAGCACTTTGGACGACAGAATTAGAATTCAAGATGATCTTGACATACAGGAGAATTGACATGAAATAAATAAGATTAGTTCAATAAGGACCAATGCAACGTACTACACTTCTGAAGGAATAATCAGTTGCACAAATACAAAATGGGAAATGACTGCCTAGGAAGGAGTACTGCAGAAAATGATCTAGAAGTTAGAGTGGACCACAAACTAAAGATGAGTAAACAATTTAATCCTGTTGCACAAAAAAAAGCAAACATCATTCTGGGATGTATTAGTAGTAGTATTGTAAGCAGGACATGAGAAGATATTCTTCTACTCTACTTAGCATGGATAATACTGGAGCATTGCGTTCAGTTCTGGGCACCACGCTTTAGAGGAAGGCGTGGACAAGCTGGAGAAAGTTCAGATAAGAGCAACAAAAATGATTAAAGGTCTAGAAAACATGACCTACAAGGAAAGATTGAAAACTGGTTTAGTTTACTCTGAAGAAGAGAGTATTGAGGGGAGATATGATAACAGTCTGCAAGTACATAAAAGGTTGTTATAAAGAGGAGGGTGATAAATTGTTCTCTTTATCCACAGAGGACAGGACAAGAAATAATGGGCTTAAATGGCAGGAAATTAGATTTAGATTAGACATTAGGGAAAACTTCCTAACTGTAAGGGTAGATGAGCAACGGAGTAAATTACTTAGGGAGGTTGTGGAATCTCCATCATTAGAGGTTTTTAAGAACACATTAAACAAACGCCTGTCAGGGATGGTCTAGATAATACTTAGTCCTGCCTCAGTGCAGGGGGCTGAATTAGATGACCTATCAAGGTCTCGTCCAGTCTTACATTCTATGATTCTATGATCTTGCTTGGTTGGAGCTCGCTTGGTGAAGGGCCCTCAGCTGTGGAACTTGTTTCTGCCAGAGATCTGGCTGAGCACCAAATCTTGCAACCATCTAAACCTGATGTCAGATCCATTTCTTCAGGCAGTCACCTTAACAACCAGGAAGGGTCGCCCTGCAGCTGCTTGGAGCTAGAATCATCGAGGTCAAGGCTCTTTGTGGGGATATTCCTCCAGTGTCAGAGAGGTCTGTAAAGACTGACCAGATTCTATAGTAATGGGTGCTTTTCAGAGGGACGCACTAATAATCATCATCGGAATAAGAAACAGAGACCACCTGCTAGGCCACAACCAGTCTGTTCCCAGAGGCCAACGGAGGACTGTCGCATATGTTAGCTGTTCTTGCACTTTGTCCAATATACTTTGAAAATGCAGAAGTGAAGGAGCTTCCACCGCTTCCTACGGGAGACTATTTCCACAGCTGAATGGATCTCAGCATAAGGCAGGTTTTTCTGATAGCCAGCTGAAACTTCCCAGGGCTCCAAGTTCTACACCTTGCATCGCCCTGTACAACTCTTCTCCCTCCTTTGGGTTCACACCCTTCAAACTTTTGTGGGAGGTGTCTGGGCCCTGATGGATATCATTTAGCCACCCTGGGGTCTACGCTGTCTTAGAGGTGCTAAACACAAATTGGGGGAACTGGCACTGGCCCAAGGACTTTCAGCTAATCTACTGGGTTGGCCACTGGCTCTGTTCCACCATCTCCACCTGAGCTGCCCATACAAGACTTACTGGCCCCAGGAGAAGTGTGAGGCTCCCACCCCTTTGCCATCTTCTGAACTTAGTTGCGAATAGCAGACAGGTGGCATACTAGGCCATCGTGAAGCAGCGGCAGTTCAGGCTCCTACCAACACCGCTGGTGTAAGAAAGCAACAACCCACGGCCTGTAGGGGGCATTGAGTGGGAAGAAGCTATTGCCAGACGCCGCTTTTCCATTTGAAATTAGTTTGCAATGCAAGTTCTTCTCTGTCAAAAACAAGCAGTCCCCTCACAAATCTCCCCACAAACAAATCAAGAAATCAGTAGGGTGTCTGGTAACTGCTTGTTCCTCAGCGGAAGGACCTGTTTTCATACCCAGTGAGGGTTCATGTCCCAGACTCACGTTGCCTTGAGGGCTGAAATACTGGTTCCTTAGTCTGCAGATCAAGTCTCTCAGGCTCTGGTAATATTTTCCGGCCTTTCTAAGGTGCCTGCCTGAATGAATAAGGAAACATGACGACAGACTGGCTCCATGCACTGGGCGATTGGTTACCACTTACATCACTGAGACAACCCAGACAGAGCGAGGAGAAAACCAAGCAGGGATTAAATCATCCCAGATTGCATTTGTAAACAAAGGTGGAAGGGATCAGGTAACGGTTTCCCAAGGAGGAAACAAACAGGCAGACTGTTAAAATAACAAAGACTGGAGCTCTTATACTTTCCTTAAACCATTGCTGCTGATTTCTTTCCCCCTCTCTCCTGCTGTGCGATTTAATTAAATACGCTGAGGAGGACCGGGCTCTCTCTCTTTGGACGGCGCCTGTCACCTAGAATGCAGTGCTCCAAGGATGACAGACGGCTAGTCCCCAACCACGCTTTGCTGCCTCCCAGGCTCCATTCCCAGCCCTCTTGGATCCCACCAAGAACTTCTCTTGCACAAAACTTCTTTTTCTGCATTGTTCAGCTCTGTTATGTCCTAGTTCTCTGGTTCTTTTCTTTTTAATGTTCTCCCCCCTCCAATAGTATGTCCGCCTCACCACTTCTCTCCTCTTAGGCCTGGTCTACACTAAACATTTAGGTAGATCAACAGGGGTGTGAAAAATGCATAGCCCAGAGCGCCAAAGTTCAGCAGACCTAGCCCCCGGTGTAGACGCGGCTAAGCGGATGGAAGAATTCCCTTCCATTGATGGAGGAAGCATCTAACATTAGAGGGGCCCAGAAGCTGTGCTTCTGTAGTGCCCATAGTGTAGACATAGCCCAGGGGCTGGCTAGCAGCCCTCTGTGCAAACATCTTTCTGGCAACTGACCTTAGAGGGGAGAGAGGCTCTTGAAAGCAGCATGTTCCATCCTAGAAGGTCTTAATCCTTCCAGACGCTTTGTCACAGACTGTGCTTTTATGCTGCCGGACGTTTGAAGGCAGCCAGACCATTAGGCGAGGGCAGAGCTCGGAGCACTTTGCTCAGAAGGAAAATTCTAAAGGGCGGTTGCCTTTGTTACTGGGGCTTTAAACCTGCTCTCCAGTTTGAGTCAATGGAATAAGAAATGGATTAAAGAACAGGCTGCTTAAGGCTGCTGCTTAATTCTATAGCCTGGAGCAATACCACTTCGTGCCGCGAACCTGTCAGATCTCACAGGCTCCACGCATGTCAGGACTCGAGGCTTTTAAAGAAAACCAAAGTGGTAGGTGGTTCTCTTCCTTCTGAGTTGGTTCTAATTCAGTGCTCCAGTGAGGTGGTAGGACCCACAGAGTGGCTGGAGGAGCCGACTTTCAGGGATGACATAAAAAGCACCATGAGCTTGACTACCTATGGTTTTCATTAAAACTCCCGTGTCACTTTTTGCACGAATAAGGTGTTATATTGTGTCCAGCTAGGGTAATCATATTCTGATTATCTAAATTCCTTCAGTAGTCTCAGCTGCATTTAGAGTGCTTGCCTGCATCGTGTTGTTTATTATTTCAGTATGGCTATAAAACAGCCGCTTTTTTCACTTCAGAGGTGGCTGCCTTTCAGTGGTGGGCAATGGCAGAAATGTGTGAGCTATTTCGATATCCTTCAGGATGAACAGTGACTAATAATAATAGCGTCCCCCATGGAAGGATCACAAAGAATTGTACAGACACTCCCAAATGATGCTTCACAACCCCCAGGGATCAATATGATTATAACACCCATTTCACAGCTGGGAAGCTGAGCCACAGGGAGAGAATAGGTAACATGCTCAAGGTCACAGAGGGAGTCCACTTACTCTTTATTTATAGGCTGTTCTATGGTTCTCAGCATTGCCTCACAAACATTAATGGATTTATCTTTACAACGCCCTGTGAGATAGGCTGGTTTAATTATCCCCAACTCATAGATGTGGAACTGAGTCTTGCCCCAGGAAGCCTCTGGCACAGCCAGGGGGAGAAGACAGAACGTTTAATTCCCAGGATACATCTCACTAAATATAAATGAACTACCCAAGTGCTGAAGGAGCCAAGTGGGACTCAGCCGGGCTCTGAGGAGCGGAGTGGAGGGATCCACAGCATGCGAGGGCAATACATTATCCAGCATTAAGAATGACTTTCTACAGCCGTGGCTTTAAAGCTTTAATTTATGTCTTCCGCGCTCCCATCGTATTGTGCTGGGGGGATGTGTGTGTGTGTGTATG
This sequence comes from Mauremys mutica, assembly GCF_020497125.1. NCBI lineage: Eukaryota > Metazoa > Chordata > Testudines > Geoemydidae > Mauremys > Mauremys mutica. The sequence goes on along the minus strand of NC_059081.1, from coordinate 4,240,746 downwards.
CCAATCATCCCGTCTTTTCTATAAAGATACATTCCCACCCACCCCAAATATCCTCCCACCCTTCCTTGAAAACAGCAACACCGGCCGTTTGGAAACCTGATCGGCTTTCTATTTATAGATGCAGCCTCAAAAATGGAGAGGAAGTGGATGGTCAGGCTCCAAGGGAAAAAGTGCGCAAATCCCCTCAAATCTCTCTGCTCATTGAACTCCCATCGAGCTCAGTGGTGCACATGAGGCTTGCATGATAAGGTCCCACGATGGTAAACATCTCTTAGCAATATTTAGCACTCAAGGAGTACAAGTGACAGTGAACGCCGGTGGAGGCAACACTGGTGTACGGGGGAAATATCTGAAGAAAATGATGGCTGTTGTGCCTGCTCCCTGCTGTTGGGGCTGCCTATGATCATCATTTTCCTCAGCTGTTCAAAATATCGGGGACTTACTGGATCCATCGCTGCTCCTGGATTCCCAGAGAGAGCAATATCTGTCCCTCAGATTATGACCTTTCTCATCTGACATCTCACCTCCAAGATGGACTATTGCAACGTCCTCCACTTCAGTCTACTGTGGAGGATCATTTAAAAGCTTCAACGAGTGCAGACTGCCGCTATCTCTACCTCTGAAGCAGAAAAGGAAGACCTGAGCATGTAATGGTTGTAGTCTGCAATGGCTTCTTGTTTTGCTTCAAGTGCTACCGACTGTGGGCATTATCACTGTGAATGTTCTTGGGGTGCCCAGGACTGAGAGTCACCTTGTTTCTCCCATTTACATTTAACTGGGTGTAAGCTCCCTAACACCACCCGCCTGTTCGTGCTCTCCTTTGGGGTATGCTAGTTCTTATTTTGCCTCAGTCCCCGAGTCCCTTTGAAGTGTTCCCCTAGTAGGGTCCAGCCCCTTATCCACTCAACTCTCTCAGAAGTACCTGGTTTGCTGTCTCCAAAGAAACAGCATACACACCAGCATGTATGATTCAACTCAGAATCAGCACCATGCTTAACATCACAGCACTGAGATATATTTATAGTGAAAACCAGAATACGTTTATCATCAAAGAGTCAAGAGTTCATGAGTAAGAACAATAGAAACAAATGGTTACTTATAAAATCGTAACACACTTTCTAGAGACTACATTCTAGAGAGCATTGGCCTACTAAACCCAGGGTTGTGAGTTCAATCCTTGAGGGGGCCACTTAGGGATCTGGGGCAAAAATTGGTCCTGCTAGTGAAGGCAGGGGGCTGGACTCAATGACCTTTCAAGGTCCCTTCCAGTTCTAGGAGATTGGTATATCTCCTATTATAATTATTACACTTTATTACCTAGTTAAGCCTGTCTAAAGATGTTCTTTCTCACCCAAAGTCTTCTGCAGGTTTTCAGTCAATCCTGGCTGAGATCCCATTTTCATGAATGTAAACACACTGCCTTTTCAGTTCGTAGGTGCAGGATGAAGGGGTGTCTTCATTCCCTTAAACTTCCCATCCCCCACAAAAGCTCATAGTTTGTACTCACAGACAGGCAAGACACCAGGGTTTATTTTTCCTGTGTGCTGCTTCTTGTCAGGGCTGGCTTCAGGCACCAGCTTAGCAAGCAGGTGCTTGGGGCGGCCACTCCGGAGAGGGGTGGCATGTCCAGGTATTTGGCGGCAATTCGGCGGAGGGTCCCTCGTTCCCACTCGGAGTGAAGGACCTCCTGCTGAATTGCCGCAGATCACAATCACGGCTTTTTTTTTTTTGGTTGCTTGGGGCGGCAAAACCCCTGGAGCCAGCCCTGCTTCTTGTCTCTCCATTAAATTTGCATGTAAATGGCCATCCATTGTGTTAGTTTACAATGCATAATTCACACCCCGAGAGAGGTGAAAAAACATCTCTTTGACAGAAGACCTGTTTTTTCTCTGCTGCTGGTGACTCATACCGTGATACGGACTCTAAGAACATAGTTTCAGTATCTACACATAACTCCAAACATTACTGACCAGTGTGGTTTTCATTTAAGCCCTTGGATGGCATTCTTTGGTGCACCAGAATGTACATACCAGAATCAGGACATTCCTGTAAACCCCTGGTCAAGAGGCTTTAAGGGGTTCTTGGGCCACAAACATTCACACAGCTGTGAATATCCTAGGACCTGGCTAACTCACACACTGCTTCTCTCCTTAAGCAGAAAGCGTGATCCTCCAGAATGCTTTTCCTCTCCACTTCATGTACTGCGAACTGGGTAAAACACTTTCCTCCTGCAAGCTGTGGCCCTCCATCCAAGTTCCATGCAGGTGGCTATGCTCTGTCCTCTGTTGGGATCTTGGAGGTGGGTGACAGGGCATTTTCAGTGGATGGCCCTTGATCCAAAAATGTTGCTCGCACCTGTGCCCTCTCTCTCTCTTGTGTGACCCATTAGAACCCGAGTTTGCCAATTTTTGGGGCGCTGAGCAGCCACCGTTTGTTCACTCAGATAGCACCAGCAATGAGGATGAGATAGAAACCAGAGACAAAAGAGATTGTCTCAGTTGGGGCAGGGGCTTAGCAACGGGATGATGTTAGTGGGATTTGCACCAAAAGCTTGCAGCAGTTCTTCACTTTAATTTCAGTAATGTGCCTGCACAAGTCCAATGAGAGGTGGAATGGAAATACATCTTTATCAGGCAACATTCCCATCCCAGTGACCTGCAGAATGAAGGTGGCATCTGGGAACTGAGTGCAACTTTCCTATAGCAGGGTGCAAACACTGGAGTCAGAGTCTGAACATTTACACACACAGCAGAAGAGAGCACATGCAAAGAGAATTCAGCCTGGACCTGTACAAATTTTCACAGGGGGCCTAAATTTCCCGTCTGGTACAGGATGTGATAACAGAGAAGGGCCCTGCTTTTTACCTAGTCCTCCCAGAAAGATAGTAATTCACGCCCTAAAAACCCTGTGTGTGTGTCTGTATGGAGGGGAGGGGTTTGGCAAGTCACGCCATTGCCCCGTGACTCAGTTTCCTCATTTGTAAAATGTGGATAATCATACTGACCTCCCTTGTAAAGTGCTCTGAGATCTACTGATAAAGTGCATTATGTAAGAGCTAGGGGGAAAATTCTGGAGTAAGACTTCGGTTTTGTGACAGATTTTGAGGTTTTGAAATTTGTTTCAATCTACAAGGGAATGGAAATCAACCTGCTGAACATTTCTGTGAAATGGACTTGTGACAAAATGTCCATTTTCAGCTTGGAAAGGTCAGAATTTTGATTCTACTGTCTGGCTGGCTCTGTCATCAGAAGTGTCCAGAGAGGGCTGAATCTCAGAAGGTCCCTAGGCAAAATTTTTTTTAAATTGATGTGTCACCGCAAAAATGTTTCAGCTTCAATTAAACAGAGCATTTCAAGAAAAATACTTGATGTCAAAAATGTTGCAACCAGCTGTACTCTGTGCTCATTGGCACTGGGCATTGTAAGCAAGAGAAAGGCATCTTGGCAAAAATATGCCATTGAAATTCTGGGCAGATGAGCTCCATTTAACACCCACTAATTGTTGCACAATAGTTACAGAAATAAATGGAATTTGTTCATTAGATGTACTCCAATGAGTAATCCAAGTCAGGTTTAAATAATTATTTCTATCTTCCCAAGATGCTGCGCTTATTATCTTGCTGGCTGCTTCTCTTTGCTTTTCTGCTTAGATACAGGGAAGATGTTGGACACCCACGCTCTGGAATGTCACCGGTTGCTGAAACCACGTTACTGTGATGTTGTGAGACTTTCTAGACACTGGTTACTCTTGATTCTTAAAGCTGATCATACTGGGTCAGACCAAAGATTCATCCAGCCCAGTAGCCTGTCTGCTGACAGTGGCCAATGCCAGATGCCCCAGAGGGAGTGAACAGAACAGGTAATGATCAAGTGATCTCTCTCCTGCCATCCTCTGACAAACAGAAGCTAGGGACACCATTCCTTACCCATCCTGGCTAATAGCCATTAGTGCACTTAACCTCCACGAATTTATCTAGTTCTCTTTTAAACCCTGTCATAGTCCTAGCCTCCTCAGGCAAGGAATTCCACAGATTGACTGTGCGCTGTGTGAAGAAGAACTTCTTTTTATTTGTTTTAAACCAGCTGCCCATTCATTTAATTTGGTGGCCCCTAGTTCTTATATTATGGGAACAAGTAAATAACTTTTCCTTATTCATTTTCTCCACACCACTCATGATTTTATATACCTCTATCATATCCCCCCTTAGTCTCCTCTTTTCCAAGCTGAAAAGTCCTAGCTTCTTTAATCTCTCCTCATATGGGACCCGTTCCAAACCCCTAATCTCTGAACCTTTTCTAGTGCCAGTATATCTTTTTTGAGATGACGAGACCACATCTGTACGCAGTATTCAAGATGTGGGCGTACCATGGATTTATATAAGGGCAATAAGATATTGTCTTATTCTCTATCCCTTTTTTAATGATTCTTAACATCCTGTTTGCTTTTTTGACTGCTGCTGCACTCTGTATGGACATCTTCAGAGAACTATCCACAATGACTCCAAGATCTCTTTCCTGATTAGTTGTAGCTAAATTAGCCCCCATCATATTGTATGTATAGTTGGGGTTATTTTTTCCAATGTGCATTACTTTACATTTAGCCACATTAAATTTCATTTGCCATTTTGTTGCCCAATCACATAATTTTGTGAGATCTTTTTGAAGTTCTTCACAGTCTGCTTTGGTCTTAACTATCTTGAGCAGTTTAGTATCATCTGCAAACTTTGCCACCTCACTGGTTACGCCTTTCTCCAGATCATTTATGAATAAGTTGAATAGGATTGGTCCTAGGACTGACCCTTGGGGAACACCACTAGTTCCCCCTCTCCATTCTGAAAATTTACCGTTTATTCCTACCCTTTGTTCCCTGTCTTTTAACCAGTTCTCAATCCATGAAAGGATCTTCCCTCTTATCCCATGACAGCTTAATTTATTTCAGAGTGTTTGGTGAGGGACCTTGTCAAAGGCTTTCTGGAAATCCAAGTACACTATGTCCACTGGATCCCTCTTGTCCACATGTTTGTTCACCCCTTCAGAGAACTCTAATTGATTAGTAAGACATGATTTTCCTTTACAGAAACCATGTTGACTTTTTCCCAACAACTTATGGTCTTCTATGTGTCTGACAATTTTATTCTTTAGTACTGTTTCAACTAATTTGCCTGCTATGATGTTAGACTTACCGGTCTGTAATTGCCGGGATCACCTCTAGAGCCCTTTTTAAATATTGGCGTTACATTAGCTATCTTCCAGTCATTGGGTACAGAAGCCGATTTAAAGGCCAGGTTACAAACCACAGTTAATAGTTCCGCAATTTGAAATTTGAGTTCTTTCAGAACTCTTGGGTGAATGCCATCTGGTCCCAGTGACTTGTTACTGTTAAGTTTATCAATTACCATCTGGGAAAGTTAGATGGTTTGCTTGGGAATGTTGGATCAACTCGTCACCAATGAAGTTAACATTTCTTTTGAGGGTATTTAATTGCTGGTGGAAGACGCAAGCTTGAGAACCACCCAACAGATGGAAACCTGCCTTTAATGGCAGAAAAGGCACAGCTCAGGTAGGAGCAAAAAATTCCCCTATTCTCACAAACAATAGGCCATAGAACCATAGAAATGTAGGGCTGAAAGGGAGCTCAACAGGTCATGTAGTCATCTCCCCTGGAAGCAGGTTTACATATACCTAAATACCTGTCAGGGATCGTCTATGTAACCCCTCCTTGAAAACCTTCAGTGAAAGGGATTCCACAGCCTCCTAGGTAACCTGTTCCAGAGCTTAACTAATTTTACAGTTAGCAGGTTTTTCCTCATATCTAACCTAAGTCTCCGTTGTTGCAGACTAACTTGATTGCTTCTTGCCCTTCCGTTGGTGGACATAGAAAACAACGGACATGGTCTTCTTTATAACAATCTTTTACATACACCTCTACCCCGATATAACGCTGTCCCCGGGAGCCAAAAATCTTACTGCGTTATAGGAGAAACCGTGTTATATTGAACTTGCTTTGATCCACCAGGGTGCGCAGCTCTGCCCCCCCAGAGCACTGCTTTACCGCGTTATATCGGAATTCGTGTTATAGCGGGTCGCGTTATATCGGGGTAGAGGTGTGTTTGAAGACTTATGTCTTCCCTCAGCCATCTCTAGACTAAACATGCCGAGTTCTTTTAACTGCTACTCATAGGTCATGTTTTCTAAATCTCTTATCATTTTTGTTGCTCTCCTCGGGACTTCTCCAAGTCTTTTTTAAGGTGTGGTGCCCAACATTGACACAATGCTCTATCTGAGGCCTCAGCAGTGCCAACTAGAGTGGGACATCTAACTCCCCCATGTCTTACTTACAACACTCCAGTTAATACACTCCAGAATGGTATTCGCCTTTTTTGCAACTGTATCATATTGCTGACTCATATTCAATTTGTGATCCACTATAACCCCCGGATCGTTTTCAGCAGTACTCGCACCTAGCCAGTTATTCCCCAGTTTGCAGTTGTGCGTTTCATTTTTCCTTCTAAGTGAAGTCCTTTGCACTTGTCTTTATTGAATTTCATCTTGTTGAATTCAGACCAATTCTCCAGTTTGTCAAGGACATTTTAAATTCTAATCCTGTCCTGCAAAGTGTGTGTAACTCCTCCCATCTTGATGTCATCTGCAAATATTATGAGCGTACTTACTCTCCACTCTATTATCCAAATCATTAGTACTAGACCCAGGTCAACCCCCTGCGGGGCTCCACCAGATACGCCCTCCCAGTCTGACAGCATGACAACTACTCTTGGAGTACAGACTTTCAATCAGTTGTGCATCCACCTTATAGTAATGTAATTTAGACCACATTTCCCTGGTTTGCTTATGAGAATGCCATGCGGGACTGTGTCAAAAACCTACTAATATTCAGATACATCACAGCGGCTGCTTTCTCCCTATCCACTAGGCCAATAACCCTGTCAAAGAAGGACATTAGATTGTTTGCATGTTTTGTTCATGATATATCCATGCTGGCAACTCTCTATAACACTATTATCAACCAAGTGCTTATAAATTGATTGTTTTATGATTTGTTCCAGTATCTTTCCAGATACCAAAGTTCGCCTGACAGGTCTATAATTCTCTGGGTCCTCTTTGTTCCCCTTTTAAAGGATAGGTAATATGATTGAGTGAGGTCCAGAGGACTGAAAAAAGGCATTCTCCAGGAGTTCTTGTAGATAATTGTTAATGGTTCCAAGATTGCTTCAGCTAGTTCCTGAAGTACCCTAGGATGAATTGCATCAGGCCCTGCCAGCTTGAATACATCTAACTTACCTAACTATTCTTTAACCTGTTCTTTCTCTATTTTGGCTGGTATTCCTCCCCCTTGTTGTTAATATTAATTGTGTTGAATATCTGGACACCATTAATCTTTTTAGCAATGACTGAAACAACATAGGTATTGAGCACTTCAGCCTTCTGGATGCATGCCATCAGTTATTAGCTCTCCTTCCCTGTTAAGTAGAGGACCTACACTTTCCTTAATCTTTCTCTTGTATATATATTTAAAGAACCTCTTCTGATTGCCTTTTGTGTCTCTTGCTATGTGCAACTCATTTTGTGCCTTAGCCTTTCTGATTTTGTCCCTACATGCTTGACGTATTCTTTTGTACTCCTCCGTGGCAATTTGCCCACGTTTCCACTTTTTGTGGGATTCGTTTTTGATTTTCAGGCCATTAAAGAGCTCCCGATGAAGCCACATTGGCCTCTTACTAATCTTTCCATCTTTTCTGTGCATCGGGACAGTTTGCAGTTGTGCCTTTAATACTGTCTCCTTGACAAACTGCCAGCTCTTCTGACCTCCTTTTTTCCCTTAGATTTCCTTCCAGCTTTTTTCCCGCTCCTTGCAATTGTCTGGCCTCTCTGTCTCCAGTATAAGTGCAATGCACTAACACAGCTGCACAATCTTCAGCAATTGCAACTAGTGCAGTAGCGGAGGAGAACTCAACTCAGCATGGGGATCTTCCACCTGAGGCTCTCCTCCACCCCCAGGAATTGTTTTGGATGAAAAGAATCAACAAAATGCAGTGTCAATATAAAGCACATTTTGGCCCACAGCTGAAATACACTCAGAACTAGTCTAATGCTACACACATCCCAAATAAAGCTAGAAACAAAGCTTGGAGGACGGAGGATTAATTTGAGGTCAGCAGGGCTTAGCTTTCTGTCATAACATTGCCATGATATAGGAGCAAAGTCATTACTCACAATGACATGAAGCTAAGAGGCGAAGGAACAGTTTGGAGCATTTCAGCACACAATCCCCTTCAACAACAATTTCTTCTCTTGAGGATGGCAGCAGACAATCTAAACAAGATCCTGTGTGTACAGAACAATTTAGCCCCTATGCAAACATTACAGGGACATCATGGCTTTCAGTTCAATGTTATTTTTAGTGGTATCCAAAACACAATCAGATTTCTGAGCATCCTTTTACATCCAAAAGGTGTAGTGTCATATATTAGGAGGCACTGGTCATGGCTCTATAATTAAAGTTGAGTTGATTATCCTGAGGATTAGATCAGGAGAAATAATTCATAATTTGACCACTTTTGCCACTTTGCTGTTGTGTCATTTGCTGCGAGCAGATTCTGAATTTGTCAGAATGATTCACTATTCAATTGCTCACCAAGAATCACAGTAAGTAATTATAGGTCTCTAGCCTCGTTTGGGAGCAGTTCCCATGTGTATTCAACATTCAAAAGTTGAGCTCTTTTGACTGGACACAAAAGGCACTCTGCTACCATCTTGCTTGCTGATTGTCGGCAGGGGCCTTTGTGTCATCTCTTGGACTCAGTTTTCCCATCTCTTTGGAAGGGTTTTACTTCCTGGCTGGATGAGTGTAATTTCTAGAAACAAAAACAACAAGGAGTCCTTGTGGCACCTTAGAGACTAACATATTTATTTGGGCATAATCTTTGGTGGGCTAAAACCCACTTCATCAGATGCATGGAGTGAAAAACACAGTAAGCAGTATATATATATATATTACAGCACATGAAAAGACGGGAGTTGCCTTATCAAGTGCGGGGGTCAGTGCTAACCAGGGCCGGCTCCAGCTTTTTTGCTGCCCCAAGTGACGAAGGAAAAAAAGAAAAGAAAAAAGAAAAACCTGATTGAGCTGCCGCCGAAGTGCCGCTGAAGAGGAAGAGAGGGAGTGAAGGACCTGCCGCTGAATTGTCGCTGAAGACCCTTTCTACTGGCCGCCCCAGGCACCCGCTGGAGCCGGCCCTGGTGCTAACGAGGCGAATTCAATCAAGGTGGAAGTGACCTATTCTCAACAGTTGACAAGAAGGGGGAAAACAGAGGGAAAATTACTTTTAGTAGTGGTAACGAGGCCAATTCAATCAAGGTGGATGTCGCCCATTCCCAACAGTTGACAAGAAGGCGCGAGTATCAACAGAGGGAAAATTACTTTTTGTAGTGACCCAGCCACTCCCAGTCTTTATTCAGGCCAAAAAAACTTCAAAAACGGACTTCAACGAGAAACTGCAGAGCTGGAATTAATCTGCAAACTGGACATCATCAAATTAGGCCCGAATAAAGACTGGGAGTGCTTTTTTCAGACATTATTCAATAAGCACTGAACAGTTGTGCTTTCTGCAAATATTCCTGCCAGGAGACTTGCTTGGTAAAACGTTTTAGGAAAGCAAAAGGGGCACAAAGGTAGCAGAAGCTATTTTATTTAAAAAGAAACAAACAACTACGTGTGCACGAACAGAGCCTCTCCTAGCCTAGATCCATCCTCTTTGGAACCCCCTTCAGGTAGTTGAAAGCAGCTATCAAATCCCCCCTCACTCATCTCTTCTGCAGACTAAATAAGTCAGTTCCCTCAGCTTCTGCTCATAAATCATGTGCACCAGCCCCCTAATCATTTTTGTTGCCCTCCACTGGACTCTCTCCAATTTATCCACATCCTCTGTAGTGGAGGGTCCAAAACTGGACACAATACTCCAGATGTTGCCTCACCAGTGCCGAATAGAGGGGAATAATCACTTCCCTCCATCTGCTGGAAATGCTTAGCCAGTTGGTCCCCAGCCTGTAGCGGTGTATGGGATTCTTCCGTCTTAAGTGCAGGACTCTGCATTTGTCTTTGTTGACCTCATCAGATTTATTTTGGCTCAGTCCTCCAATTTGTCTGGGTCACTCTGGACCCTATCCCTACCTTCCAGCATATCTACCTCTCCCCTTAGACTAGTGTCATTCACAAACTTGCTGAGGGTGCAATCCATCCCATCATCCAGATCATTAATGAAGATCTTGAACAAAACTGGCCCCAAGACCAACCCGTGTCACCCCGCTTGGTACCGGCTGTCAGCTAGACATTGACCCGTTGATCACTACCCGTTGAGCCCGACAATCTAGCCAGCTTTCTATCCACCTTATAGTCCATTCATCCAATCCATACTTCTTTAACTTGCTGGCAAGAATACTGTGGGAGATCGTATCAAAAGCTTTGCTAAAGTCAAGGTATATCACGTCCACTGCTTTCCCCATACCCACAGAGTCAATTATCTCATCATTGAAGGCAACCAGGTTGGTCAGGCATGACTTGCCCTTGGTGAATCCGTTGACTGTTCCTCATCACCTTCCTCTCCTCCAAGTGCTTCAAAATGGATCCCCTCATTTGGGTCTTAGGCCATTTTGACAGTGGAGAGAACCTGCCCACTACTCCGGGTTCCAGCCAGGGAGGGACCCTATAAACAGCAACCACATGCTGCTCCCTTTAAATAGTTACTGCTTCATTCCCTGGGCCTCTTCCCACCTGGTCCCTTTACCTCAGGGTTACACTTCTCAGGGCCTCTTGCTCCCAGGTTTAGCAAATGCAGCCCATTAAGCTCCTCTGGCCAAAGAGGAACCCCCTAGCCCCAGCCAGGAACTGACCTGCTCAGCCTCTGCAGCTCTTTTTATCTGAGCCTGCTGGGCTCTGATTGGCTGTTTCCACAAGGCCTCTCCGGGCACCCCCTTCACTGCTTCTTTCTGGGGCTGTGTGTGGTAGGACCACTGGGTCTCCAGCAGAGGACCATGCAGAGCCAGGTGTACCCTGTCACCAGCCTGAACTGCAATGGCACTGGGACTCTGGGGCCCAGCTTGTCTAGCAGTGAGATTATGTAATATGCTGGCACAGGGCCTGATCCAATGCCTACTGAAGTGAACTTTCTGTTGACTTCCATGGACTTTGGGATCAGGGGCCTCATGTATATGCATGAGAGAGAGAGAGAGCTCGTGTCTCCCCTTAGTGGCTAGCTCCTGTGGGAATAATAGCCTGCTATTGGGGTCACAAAGTTTAGGCCCCCAGCTATGGCACTGGTATGTTTGCTACACACCTTGCTCTTCTCCCCTTCAGCTATCCCTGATCCAACAGTTTTTAGGAGCTGATTGCCAGATAAAGGGAGATTTTATTTTAGGCTTTTCCACACGCTGTTGAATTGCAGTTTGATTACATCAGGAAAGGCAAACCATCAGCACTTAGCGCAGATAAGGGTTTTTTTTAAGCCGGGAGATCTATCTTTGTCACTTCCTCATGTTGGGCAGGTTATCAAGATGACCTACCAAAGGCAACAACTCACCCTTCAGCTCGGGAATGCCATCCGGCTGGTGTTTATGGCGTCACATACAGCGAAGGGCACCTTGGACTATCCCCTTTGGATCTAAGGGTACGTCTACATTACAGTCCAAGCTGTGATGGCAGCTCGGGATCTCTGCTCCAGCCTTTTTTTAAATGACAGTGTAGATGTGGTGACCCGGGCTGGAGCGCAGGCTGTACAACGGCTACTGCTTGTGTTGCAGACATGCCCACGGGTCTCCTCTACGGGGCTGGTTTTTTAGGACTGCTAGCATGGGTAAATATCATCACTCGGATCGCAGTATAGACACGCCCTAATAGGAGTTACCAACCTGCATCATTCTATGTCATAGCTAGACTTTCTTTTCCTCATGGTTTGGGATTTATTTACTTGGTTCCATTCATCGTTTCACAGGCGAGGTGGTAATTCACGAGGTGTTAACTCTCAGAGGTGTGGCTGAAGGGATGCTGCACAATTCTGCCCTTAGAGCCCACGTCCATGATGCCGGCTGAAGTCAATGGAAGATGCATGCACAGCTCTGAGAGCAGAATTTGGCCACACATGCAGATTTGGCTATCTCCTAATACAGACGGGCCCAAGCTACAAAGTCTGGATCCAGGTTTCTCTCAGATCAGGGGAGGTTTGGATCCTTGATTCATTTTGGGCCAGGGCCACTAGGAGGAGCAGAGAGCGAGAGAGGATTTGGAGTATACTCTGCAACCATTGCGACAAGACAACATTTTTTTCTCACTGGAAGAGGAGCTGGTAAGCAGGGGCTGCAGGGCTGCAGACTGGCTGGCCCTTAGACTGCCAGCCAGCACTGTATTGAGACAACCAACATAAGAGCATCAGACTGGAACAGCTCCTGTGATTAAGGATGAAAAGCTGGACATGCGGTGCAAATGTTTCCTTTTCTTCAGGGCTGGGGGGCTTCAAGGATCTCCCTTGTTTATCTCCTTCATTGACTCCTCTATGGGTGCTGTTTTGGATCAATCCACCCTACTGGCTGAGAGAGACTGCACCTTGCTGCCTCCGAAATCCATCTGGGTTATTTCAGTCTCAGATGGAGTGGAGGCATCATTCCAGCTCAGAGAGGGAGGGTCCGAGACTGGTCTCCAGCCTGGATGTTCTCTTGGCAGTGCCTTGATCTGCAGTGAGACCCCTGGGTTGTTGCCTGATTTGTGAACAAGCAGAGGGTGGGTTGGAGGGAGGAATTGCACCTCATTGTGTTTTCACCACGAGTGGAGACAGGCTGCTTTCATCAGCAGTGACTGGAAAACTCTTTGGAATGTTGATGGGATTATTATGGCTGGTGGTGAACATTATTTTGAAATTCATAAAATGGCTGCAAATTAATCTCGTTACCGACAGGACTAATGAATGACACGTCACAGAGTGACAGCTTCCATCCCTGAGCGCTGCCCATCCTGCGTATACCGGCAGTGGCTCACCTACAGCAGAAGTGCTGCAGCTTCTGCAGACGAACATGGTAACCCATGCGCACCAGCAATGCCGTGCAACGCTTGTTAGAAGAGAGGGTGAAAAACAACTTCGTTGGGGGGAGGAAGATAGAGTGTTATTATGCAAACAGGAGATTGTAAGGTAGGGCTGTTACTCCTCATATCCTGGGCAAAGTAGGCCCTTTGAATTGATTGTGGAAAGCCCTTTGGGATCCTTCATTGACTTACCTGTGGTTCGTGGCGCCTAGGAGCCTAGGTTGTATATCTCGTCCAAAGGATAGCACTCTAGCACTAAGTGGGGCATTCACACAGTAGTGATTCAGATGGAAGCACCCCCACATGGCCATACCTCTCCCTATAGTCCCTCATACCAGGTAATGAGTGTAGTGTATACACCTATAGAGGTATCCAACATGAGGCCCATAGGCCAGACACAGCATGCATGGTGTAATATGACCCACATGACATATTCAGATGGTGTAGAATCTAAGCTTTCATTTTTTAATGACAGTAAGTTGCTAGCCTCATGGCTGCAGAGATATCAGATTACACTCAATTGACATTTAGATGATCTTGATGTCTGCCTGAGTCTGCAGGGAGCCTGGAACAGTTAGTCAGAGGGGTAAACTTCCTTGCCTTGTATTAATCTGATTGGAGTAACAGCCCTGAAGCCTAGTGACAATGCTGCAGTGTGAGCATTAACTGATTAGCCTAGAGGGCGGAACAGGATCTGGGGGTGAGAACTGGGAATTGTTGCAGAGAAGGAAAAAAGGGAATGAATATAGAAGTTCAGTTACTACATAAAGGCTGTGCTGTATCCCTGGATCTGTGTGTGAACCTCCTGCTGTCATCAGTGCAGTCTCCAGGGTGGAGTAAGGGGAGTATGTCATCCCAACTGTATGCTTCGGCTCATGGATCATGATTAAACGTGGAATCTGGCCCTCTCCTCTGAATGCGTTTGATACCCCTGACCTAGATCGATAGAGAGCACCCTGAGCTTTGCTTGGCAATCTCCCCTCCAACTACCCGGGCAGTCCAACCCCACTGAGCTATCACGGTGGCTCAGTTACCGCTTACAATTGTCCTGGGACGGGGTCTTGTGATACTGGCCTGCTGATCTCCACCATACATGACACGCCTGCATATTGCTTCAACCCCTTCCCGCTGGAATTCTGGGCTCAGAGACATCAGGGATTAGGCAGACTGTTTTGGGGAAAGGGCTGTACATTGTGTGAAGCATCTCGAGATGTCCTGGGACAAACAGGGCACTACCTACAGTGAAGTTATTGTTATCTTCACGAGATTGGTTACATTCCACAGAAATCTGCTCCTCAGCCTCTCCTGCTGCCTCAGCCACCGTGAGCCGTTAACCCTAATCTCCTCCCCCGTGGACACCGAGGGCCTTTCTTGTTGTAAAACAAGTGAACAAATGTCAGTTATTTATATCAAAGAGAAGAGAGCGTCCAATGTGTGCCAGACAATACAAGCTTCCCCCACAGGCAGCCCAGACCGGATCTCCCACATGGATCTACTGCTGCTGGAAGCCAGCATCTCTGTTCTCAGAAGACGCCTCCCCCATTCACGGCCTGCTTTCTTGCCTGCCTGACTCCCTTACAAAGCCTGTCAAGAGACAGCACAGGCCTTTCCTTTCCTTTGCCACTGCTTTGCAAGACGGGGACTTCCCTGAGGAGGCTGGAGCGGGACATGGATGCAGGACAGCAGTTCAGGCCTTGCAGCAGGAAGCTTCATGACAGAAGAGGTACCTAAGAAGAGTGCAGGCACTTGGCTCATGCAATTGCAAGCATAGGGGCAGCATGGGAGAGGATGCAAAGACAAGACAGGTTAGGAGAGGGAGAATGGCAGGGGGAGCTGGCAGAGGAGAGCAGGGATTTCCCGCAGTTTTTCCTGCCTTGACCACACAAGAGGCAGGGCATTGGAGAATCAGGCCCAGTGCCTCTCTCTCACAGCATACACTGCCATGCCCGACGCAGCACACACATTGCCCGGTTCTGAAGCCCTGTTTATACCTACAGGCATTTTTCTTGTTTAACTGGCTCTTTTCACAGGGCTCACTCCCTGTGCCCTGGCAGGGCTCTCCTCTTCCTGCAAGTGTTGCTTACAGACAAAACCCGAATTCAAACAAACAGAAAACGCCAGCCAGAACAACCGCACTCTTCTGCTGCCTTGGCCACAGCCTCCGACTCTCAGTCTCTGTCCCCTGTCAGAGGGCAGGAGAAATTCCCCCCTCTTCCCCTCCATCTGAGCAAAGCTAGATGAGGATCAAAGAGCCCCTGTGAACTCACTCCTCGAGGTCTCTGCTGGGACACCGCAAGCACATCTGTTTGTGGTTTGCCTGTGAACGCTCCGGGTAGCGCTGTGTTATCATCTCCCCTGCACACAGGCCTTCCCTCCCCGCCTGCTGCCACAGCATTATTAACACTCCCATTGCGAAAGAGCGCTCGGGGCGCCTGGAAAGTGCTGAGTCCTCTCCTCTGTGCCTTCCACCTGCAGAGGCGTCGCCGTCAGCATTCCCTCCCCGAGCCCTGCTTCCCTCGCTTTCTGATGATGGCCAGAGGGTTCATCTCTAGAGATTCTGATTTCACGAGATGAACCCAATGGCCCCTGAAGGCACAACCATTCCCATCTCCTGCATCTCCGGTAGAATTGCTGAGCTACACATTTAGTAAATGGTCCTGCTCGACTAGAGACTGTGACCAGATTGGAACAGAAAAAAAAAGTGTCTCTGTGCTTAAATCGCATATTTCTGTACCCTGTATTGAAAGGGTTTCAGAAATAGCCACAGACCTCGCCAAAGCCTGGATCCATTTGACAGAGAAATGAGGGGCTCATTTCATTCATCAGGTAATTCCACTGACCTCAGTGGGTTGGGATGAGTTTAGCCCAAGATGTAGAAGTGGATTAAAGATGATAAGGCCACAAAGTGAAGATAATGCTTTGTATTTTCTTGCACCTCCTGGACACTGAGCTCAACACACTTTACAACATGAATTTATGACACCTAAGAGCACCCCTGCTAAGTAGGTCCCTATTTTACTGAGGCACAGTGAAGTTAGGGGACTTGCTAGAGGTCACGCAGTAAATCAGTGGTAGGGCCAGCAAGAGAACCTAGGAGACCCAGCTCACATTTTCCTGCTCTAACCACAAGAGAAGACCATGTAGGAAAAAATGATTTGACCTGCTGCTCCCAGCATCATCCCTACTACTGAGTACAATAGCGTTTTGGTGTCACCTCTGAAGCCCTCTCTGAAGCATCTCTCTTGGGTCACTGGTGAAGGGAGTCTGGTACCTTCATCCTGTTTGTTCATGGTCCAAACCCGCTGCTTGTGGCACTCTCTGTGCAGGAGATCTGGTTGTGGGTAATCAGGACTGAGATGCATTAGTAGAGCTGTAAGTGGGCCTAGAAGAAGAATAGCAAGGAACGTTGCAAGTCAGGACTTTAGGGGCATTGGCAAAATGGTGAGGAGGTCTCAAACCTGAACTAGCAGGGGGAGTGGCAGGTCTAGAGCGAGGTGCATTGGCAGAGCTGCATAGAGATCCCAGAACTGATAGTTATTGAAATACAAAGGTCTCTGGGCTGACTCACAGTCCACAGACTTAGAGGATATAGTCCTGGTTTATTACCAAAATAAGCCATCTGCCTAATAAAACACTTCCTCCACCCGCAGTTGTAAGGTTACACAATGATGCTACAACCCTTTCTTTTAGCACCTCGGTGGCCTTTATTGGCTATGAATGGAACCTACTTATGGGTTCAGCCAATCAGCAAGGCTGTGGGTAGGAGAAAGGAGGCTTCTCTTAAGGCTCAGACATCCTGGTAGTCAGCAGTGCCGGGAAAGGAAATACAGGGATGGCATGTGAGTTTAAAGGGCTTTTGCCAAAGCATATGGCTCAGCAGAGCTCTTTGGAATGCAGCAGTGATGCACTACTGGTAAATTACAATAGGCTCCATGCTGGAATACCTATGACGTCCTCCACCATCCATCTGTTAGTTCAGCAGGACTTCATGACTTCCAAGGAATAAATACCCTGTTAGCTCCTCAGTCTAAAGTGGTACCCATAAAAGCATT
Organism: Mauremys mutica; assembly: GCF_020497125.1. NCBI lineage: Eukaryota > Metazoa > Chordata > Testudines > Geoemydidae > Mauremys > Mauremys mutica. The sequence continues at coordinate 4,223,608 of NC_059081.1, read as the reverse complement.
GGCAAAATCTGCACATTTTTCCTGAGATCAGTAATTACAGTCTGCACGCAACCATCCATTGGAGTCTTCCTCGTCTGGCTTTAATAGAAGTTTATTTTACTGTGGTGGGGGGAAAGGGGGCTTTTCATTTTTATAACTGGGCTTGCTTTATGGGAGATGTGTCAGCGGGAGCTGACAGTGCCAATTAGGGCTGCATGCTTTCATCTCAGCTACAGAGTCTAAAAAAGCAAGAGCGCATAACAAACCCAACTCATTGAAGGGGTATATTGTGCCCAACCCCTTGGGGGGGGCGGTCATCTTTTACCACCTTTGTGCCCCAGAGCAGGCCTCGAGCATGGTCCCAGGCTTGAGTGTGCAAGGGACGGGGGAGGTTTAGTGTCCGAAGAGGGCAGAGCAAAGGCAGGAGCACTGGTCCATCCCTGATCACTGAAGCTGGGCAAGGTGCGCCCTGTAAAAGGATGCAGAACTGGGGGCGGCCGCGTGCTTTTCTCTGGATGCTGCTGCTGGGAGTTGCCATTGGCGTGGCATCTCTCCTTCACCCTATCCCCAGGGAGAGGAGGGTCTTAAAGCCAGCCTGGCCTCAGGTAACTAGCTTGTAGAGGCTGCAGGTTTAAAAAACAACAACGTATTCCATGCTGGTGAGATGTCGAGGATCAGCCTAAGGGCCTGGAACTAGCGAGTATACCAGACTCCCCTATATTACCCCCTTCATGGTTGTTTGCCCTCATGGTGACGGTTATGGATAAGTTTACTGGGTGAGGGACGTACAATAGAAGACATGTGGCGAGCTTCATGGTCCACAGAGACAGTGACAAATAATAATCTCATCTTGGACCCCACTCAATGTCAACCCAGATTTGATTGACCACAAAGGCAATGGAGCCTTCTGACCGGGTTTCATACCGGGCATGGAATTTGTGCTGCAGCAGAATTTCGGTGGCATTGAAGAGACAGTCCACGATGTCCGTGTCGGCAGGCACAAACCATGACACATTGCTGAGGACTGCAAAAGGACCCAATTCCTTTAAGGTCTTTGTGCCTTGAGCACCGTTGATAAGAACGTTGTGGCTTGGCTTGACCGGATGGCGTACCAGATAACTCCCTACCAAGGAGGCTCTAATCTATCTTGGATGGCAACAGGAATGGCAGATAGAGACAAAGCTCCACTTGCAGAATCCCAGTAAGAGTAGCTGTGTGGTCACCGCCAGCATGCCACCTGCCTTCTCTCTCCCTGCTTTTTCTTCCATGGCAGCTGTGTGTCTCTTCTCCCCTTCCCCCCACATTAAATATCCTTTGTGTTAAGGCTGCCACCTGCCTACCTCATGGCCCAGGTGGCACATGAAATCAGCTCGGGGAGCCAGATGCTGATCTCATGTACAGTGGCGTAAATCTGGAGTAACTCCATGGAAGCTGATCTGGATTTATACCTCTGTACAAGAAAAAACAACAACATCTGTTCCAACATCTCCAGCTAGACAAAGAGGAGATGCGTCTATACAACTGTTCAAATATCCATCCATCAGTCCATGCTCGACGCATCACCATAGTATCTGAATGCCGTGGTACGTCAACAAGTCTCCAGTCTCACTTAGTGATGTGAAAAAGCCCTCTGTGCCACGAGCTATACAGATTCCTCTCCAAACCAACTGCAGCGGTCATCTCATTGCTTTGATTTCCATTGTTATGAGCTCCTTTTCTTTCCCCACAACAATATTTAAAAGACCATTTTATTCCCCCCCCCTTATTTTCTTTGAGGGATCTCTCTGTAACTAGCTGCGGGGTCTAGAACCTCTGTGACTTTGCTGTGACTCTGGGGCTTTCCTGCAGCCGGCACACGATAACATGAACCGCGTTATCTCTGAACAGCTGCACCAGGTTTCCAACGTGAACAGCAGAGCTCCTCAGTCAGTCGTAAAAAAAGCATTGGGAGGAGTCCTCCTTCAGCAAGCTGTAGGTGAAGGCTGCTCACACAACACCCTTGGCTTGGCCACTGGCGGACACTAATAATAGCCAGGTTTCAAAAGCAACATCTGCATCCCTCATGATTTATTGAGAATGAAATGACTTGTCTGACAATGAGACGGGCTGCTGGCGGGGTGCACGGAGCCGGAATTTTAATGGGGAAATGAAGAGAACGAAGCGTTTGTAATAGGGATACAGGGTTTTACTAGCCCATATAAACAAGATGACAACCAGTCTGTTGAAATGTAATCGAAATGTAAGACAGATAAATAAAGTGATCCCCCAAGGCAGCGAATGGTTCAGGGATTTAATTCTGGGCGATGGAACCTTTCGCCTCTCCAGTGCTATTCTGGATTTAGCCCAAAATTGCTAATTGACAGTTCTCGCTGCTCCGTGAGTTACCGGTATATGAAATGAGGTGATCTCCGGCTAGCTGCTCTTATTGGGCCAGATCCTCAGCTGGTGAAAAATCAGCAAAGCTCCATCGACTTAGTGGAACTACATGGATTCACACCAGCCGGTAGATGGTCATGGTGCTTTGTGGGTATAAAATAGGTGGCTCAAAATCACAACATCACCATCATCGTTAGCGCTGGCAGAGATGCCAAGGAGTGAGTGGGACGTAGAGATGGAACTACTCTCTCCTTCTGTGAAACTGTCAGGAGGAACAGGCAGGGCAGGGAGGGGTGGGAGGCTGCCTGGCTGCTGACCAAGCTACTGTTCCATATAAGTAAGAGCACGAGAGCAAAGTTAGAAGAGATGTTTTAGGCCAATAACTTATGATAATCTTGTACCAACTCCAGTCACCTAGGCCTTCATGTCTGTCACCATCCTGCACACCATGGCTGCAGTAGAGATGAACTCAGAGCCTCCCGCGACAGAGACAGCGGCCGCCACCTGTGAAACGAAAGGAGAATTCTCTTGGCGTCTAGGAAAACACAGCTCAGCAGTTTTTATTCCATCCAGTGTGACACTGGTGCTCATACAGACTCATTGGCCACACTAGAAGAGAGCTGCCAGTATAGCTCAACCACCAAACACTCCGAATGTAGATGCAGCTTTTTCCAGCACCTGAATAAAATAGGCTATTCCTGCAAAAGCACTTTTAAGCAGCTACACCACTATTGCACTATGGAAATGTCATTAAAATAAAAGAAAAAAAAGAAATCGCCCCCGCAACCAACATTGCAATACCAGCTAAAATTTCTAGTGGGGACCTGGCCTAAGGAACTCCAGGCATCTTTACAAACTTTAAGCCTTATTCCATGTCTGCAAGGCACAGAGAGGCTAAAAGTGACCAGCCCACAGTCAGTCTCACAATCACCAGTAGAACCCACCCCTCCCAACATCCAATCTCATGGTTTGAATGAGACCAGCCGTTGTCCCTGGCATGATGCCATCATTACAGGGCTGCCACAAAGACAGTGATAGCTGAAGCTATTTCTTTTTTTAAAAAGGGAAGGGCCTCCACAAGCTTTTATAAAGAAAAAAATCCTTGCCCACATTAAAAAAAAAACCCATTACCTGAATTTTGCAAAGAGACAGAAAAAAAAGCCAACAACTAAAAGGCTGAGCGGCTCTCGGGGCTATTGCAAGCCCAACAGATTTAATTCCATAAGTTTTATACATCTTAGTGTATTTCCTTCAGAAAGGTGGAGTGTATTCACACACACACACACACACACACACACACACGAGTCCCCTTAAACTCTGCCTCTGGAAGGACTTGCTGGAAGAATGCCAGCGGCGAGCCTCTTGCTTTGCATTTCATGTCCTCATGTAGTGTGCAAGATGTAATTATTTGTTTGTTTCTGCTTTGCCTTTGTTTGGGCAAACTGACGCCGCAGGGACTTTTCCCGAGGGCATTTTTCAGCCCAGCAAGATTACCCTGTATAAATACATTGAAATAAATAGATTCCTCGCTGGAAGCGGTTCAGGCTTATCTGTCTATCTCGCTGTCAGTCTCGCTCTCGTAATTATAGCGTGCCAATCACCGTCCTCTCTAGGCACTTAGCGCTGACTAACGCAGACATGTTTAAATATACATTAACTGCTTCACTGCCCAAAGGTAAGACACCCTTGCATGGCAGATATCCTGGCCCTCCACTGAACTTGAGAGCAAGAGTTAAAATGAAAGCTGGGCTGAGTTAGGCAGACATACCTGCCTCATAGTATGTCTTAGCAACCAATTTTGAATGCACACTATGCTGCTACCTTTGCAGGGACCATCCAGGACAGGAGGGACGCAGTATCAAAAGGAAGGATCATCCTGTGTGCAGTGTGCTGTCCTGGGCTATGGGGTCTCTTGCTCGACCACAATGTGACCCTAGCCCAGGCAAGGGAAGTTAGGGAACTAAATACCTTTGGGGAACTAGGCCGCAGATCCCCAGCTATGAAACGGGGTTAACTGCAGTTCTCTACCTTGCAGGCGTGTTGTGAGGATAAAGACACTGAAGGAGGTGAGGTGCTCTGACAGTACGGTAACAGGGCCCATACAAGTACCTTAGCTAGAAGGCAGTTCTTCCGGTATTTCTAGTCCGTCTGGAAGCAGCGAGAGAGGAAAATTTCACAAACAGGATTTGGGCCCCATGAAGCCTGTAGCAGCAGAGCCGCTGATATGGGACAACTGGAAATTTAAAGGAGAATCCAGGTGTCCAGCGCTGATAAAAAGAGACAATACATTTCAAGCCTTTTTCCTTGCAAAGACAACAGTGACCATTTTAAATGGCTCTGACCAATCGCTAAAAGTTAAAAGAAACAAGCAGCTGGGCTCAGCTTCAGCTGGAGAAGAGCGGAGAGAGGGGAGTCATAGAATCATAGAAGATCAGGGTTGGAAGAGACCTCAGGAGGTATCCAGTCCAACCCCCTGCTCAAAGCAGGAGAGTCCTAAACAGCCATCCCCTTGCACTGCCCCCAACCCGCATGCCTTAAGTAAACCAAGTTAGTTAAGTTTGGTGAATATCCCATAGCATCATCTGGCACATTTTGTTTGTGCAGCTGGGTCTGAACCATATTAAAGATCAGGCCCACCAAAGACATAAACACACCTTAAAAAAAACCCCACATTGGCTACCAAAAAATGGCAAAAGCTGCCCTAAACTGGCTGGGACACATTCCCATTGTCCCCTCCCGGGTGGAATGAGAACAGCTCAAATGTGTTTCTTAGGTCCTATCCAGCTTTTAGAAAGTCTCTTTTAGCACAAGTGGCGGGTCTGGTATTATAGCTCATCTCAAAGGCAGCAGAGATTGGGGCCTGTGTTTTTTGGAAGAAAAAAATCATCAGAAGTCTACCACTGTAAGGTATGTTGTGATCCAGCAGAACCAGGAAATTCTAGGTCCTGATTTTCCAGATTTGAGGTTTAGGTTGTCCTTGGGCAGGTCACCTTAACATTTACCCCAGGTTGTCCTTGGGCAGGTCACCTTAACATTGTTTTTCCAGTCCCATTTTTTGTGCTCCTCATTGATTGCCAGGAAAGAGATTCAGACAAGAAGAGGCTAGAGCTCCTCTTACCACATCCGCCCCCATCAGTCTCCTGCAGGTACAGCTCAGTTGGAGATCCCAAAGGCGATTAGCTATTGCTGATGACGCTGAAGTACAGGAGCCTGTTTGGTACACTGTAGCTTATCTTGCTCATTCAGTTTGTGCCTGAGATGAAGCACCGGATAAGGGTCGAGGATTTGTGCAGGCAGAGCTGTGCCTTGGCATCGTTAATAATCCAAAAGGAAGAACTGACGTTTTATTTGCTCAAACATTCATAAACAAAGAATCATAGAAATCGGTTGTTTTCAAAGTGAGTCTTGGAATGGGAAAGGCAGCTGGGCCTGCCGTGGGTCCCACCTTGGATAACTGGCTTCCAGATCCAGAGATTGGTGGCAGAAGGGCTAAGAATTCAGCTGGCCAAACCAAGGGATTAGCCATTTGTTGAGCTCAATCTCTTCTGTATTGGGCAGGAATCCCCCCGCGATTTAGATTGCATAGGGAAAAGATTGCAGTGGCCACATTCCGGTCTCCCCAGAGTGAGACATGTTTCTTCAGGGGATTCCGTGCATGTGGAGGGGGTCTGGCTTGAGGTGGCCTGGGAGAACTGTGTGGGGAACCCAGCGCTGGAGCAGCAGTGATGCTACAGGTCAGGACCGAGGGGCATCTATGTCTTGATGTAGCTATAGCAACAGCAGGAAAACAGTTACTCAGGGGACTGGACAGGAACCAAGAAAACTGGCAAAAAAAAAAAAGCAGCTTTGATTTACTTCTGCTCTCTGGGTTCCAAGTTTTGCTCTGCAAAGGAAGAGTAGGAGTGAGCTGGGCTCTTGCCTTGTGCAAACTATAAAAGCATTCTCATTTCTGCAAAGCCCTCACTGCCATATGCAGCAATGGGAACTTGGTGAGCAATCAGTTTGCACACGTTCTTAGAAAGAAAACGCCACAGAAAACTTCTTTTGTGTAACAAATGATTAGGACCAGTCGTTCCAGGTTCGTCCAACACAGGAGAGAATGGGCAACCTGTTAATTACTGAATTTTCTGCATTTGTGACCTATTACTGCACCTATGGTATAACACCTTGGGCCGTGAGCTTGTCAGCTGGCACAAACTAAGCAGGATTAGGCCTCTTTAGGCTTGAAACCCTCCAAAGAAAACTCAAGTGCTTCAGGAATGGGTGTGGGGGCACATTCTTCCCTCTCTTAGGACTGAACCAGTGCCCCAGGGAAGGGCGCTGTCTTTCAGTGCAACATTCTGACATCCAGGGATCATTACTCTAGACTCTGTGGTTCAGTTTCATTTCAGCAAAATGCATCAATATGCCGATATACTTAGAAGACCCGAAACTGCAAGTTCTCTCTGTGGAAATCCCGCAGAACAGTGGGAATTCCAGATGTAGAGGTTTTGCGGGTTACTCTCTCTCAGTCATATGTGTAAAAACAACAATGACCCGCCCAGACCTAAGCAAGGGATGGTGCACAAATTACATAGCTCATGCCGAATGCAAGTTCTACGATAGGCTCTCATTTAACGTTAAATGTGGAATTCTCTTGTTACTTTTTCCATGCAAGTCTGAAAATTGCATGAAACATAAAAGGCAGTTGTAAAAGATTCTAGCGTTGCGTCTATCCCATTGCAAGGGCAGGATGTAAGGGGCCAAATATACAAAAGTATTCAGGCATGTAAAGGTGCAGATAATCACCTAGTGGAATTTTCAAGAGGTTCCTAAACTTCAGATGTTAGATGAATAGATATTAAACTGGCAGTAGAAAAACAGTTACCAATTTCTCTTGGTACCTCTCAAGAAGGATTTTAATGCTATTTTGTGTTTTAAATCTATCAGTAGCAAGTAGACTAAATACCTGTCAGTGCTGAAGCACCTCAGTATAGACACTACGTTGACAGGAGGATTCTTCAGTTGACCTAGCACTGTCTACCAGGGGGCTTAGGTCAGCTTAATAACACTGCCAGGGGTGTGGATATTTCATACCCCTGGCCAACGTGATTAAAACAACCTAATTTTCTAGTGTAGACCAGGCTGAAGTGAGAAGCCAAATTCCTCAATAACCTACACTCTGCTAATGTCCATAGACGTCAATGGAGTTGCATACCATGTGAGTACAGAGGTTGGTCCAAGCATCTGAACAGTCAAACCTAAATTAAAAGCAACTTCTACTGATTTTATGTGGGACTCTCTCATGTGTTTCACTGATGGGCGTCAGTAGAAACTAGATGTGGTCAGAAATTTCCGGACAGAACATTTTTCCGTCAGAAAATGCCGATTAGTTGAAAAGTGAAGAATTTTGTGTCGATTTAGACAAAAGTTCATTTTGAAAGAAAAAAACACCCGGCGGGGGGGAAGCATTTCAATAATGTCAAAACATTCCATCTGGGAACAGCATGGTTCCAGCTTGAAGCAACTTTTGGTCATTTAAAAAATATAAAACAAAAAATAAAAATGTCAAAATCAGAATGAAATGTTTGGATCCACTGGAAACGATATTTTCCCCCAGAATTTTGTGTTAAGGAAAATTTCAAAATGATTTTTGCTTATATTTTGTTTTGGAATGAACCTCCCGAATGTATGGCATGCCCTGGGAAATCCAGCACTTTATAAAACCCCTGAGATCTAAAACACCGTGTCCTTTCCCAGTGTTCATGGAAACACCATTATTGTAGAACTCAAACAGGAATATTTCCTTCACTCCATTACAAGTAAGTGCTTACATTGCTTTTAGATGAGATAACGTGGCATGGGATCATTGTTCCAAATGCTTTAAGTAGGGAGGAGCATAGAATCTTTTAAAAATTATTTGACCGACGTGATTTAAAAAACCACCAAATTAGATGAGGCTCTAGGCCGCAGAGATGCTGTCCTGACTTGGGGAAACTGATCAATGCAAAAAGATGAACCCACAAAATATACTGCAGTGACCCCAGTCTTTTTCCTATACCAAGCAAAGCAGGAAACACAGCCATGTAACAAAGATTTTACAGTGGCAAAAACTAGTTAATACACCAACAGTTTCATAAGATCAGAGTTAAGAAATTGGCATAGCTATATCACTGACTAAAGAGCAATCAAAGACATTGTGTCAGCAAGTTCACTAGTGTTAATCCTTCAGTACTGAGAGATGAATGTATCCAGTCAAAGTACTACCAAGAATGGAGCACTGAAACTGCCTGCATCAGGAAACAAAGCCTATTCTTACCCTCACATCTATTTTTGTGCTATTTGGGGAAACAAAGTCACACATAGGTGACCCTCTGCTGCGGTGCCTTTTGTTTTCCAGGTACTGCACCTTTTAATTTCTTAGAAGTCTCTTTATGTAGAAGGTTTAGTGGCTGTTTTGTTCTCAGAGTTGCTGCACACTGTAATAGATACATTGGGTCATAGAGTCATAGAATCAGAAGATTAGGGTTGAAAGAGACCTCAGGAGGTCATCTAGTCGAACACCCTGCTCAAAGCAGGACTAACCCCAATTAAATCATCCCAGCCAGGGCTTTGTCAAGCTGGGCCTTAAAAACCTCTAAAGATGGAGATTCCACCACCTCCCTAGGTAACCCATTCCAGTGCTTCACCACCCTCCTAGTGAAATAGTGTTTCCTAATATCCAACCTAGACCTCCCTCACTGCAATTTGAGACCCTCGCTCCTTGTTCAGTCACCTGCCACCACTGAGAACAGTCTAGATCCATCCTCTTTGGAACCCCCCCTTCAGGTAGTTGTAGGCAGCTATCAAATCCCCCCTCACTCTTCTCTTCTGCAGACTAAATAAGCCCAGTTCCCTCAGCCTCTCCTCATAAGTCATATGCCCCAGCCCCCTAATAATTTTTGTTGCCCTCTGCTGGACTCTCTCCAATTTGTCCACATCCTTTCTGTAGTGGGGGTCCCAAAACTGGGCACAATACTCCAGGTGTGGCCTCACCAGTGCTGAATAGAGGGGAATAATCACTTCCCTTGAACTGCTTGCAACGCTCCTACTAATGCAGCCCAATATGCCATTAGCCTTCTTGGCACTACTGACTCATATCCAGCATCTCGTTCACTGTAATCCCCAGATCCTTTTCTGCAGAACTGCCACTTAGTCAGTCGGTCCCCAGCCTGTAGCAGTGCCTGGGATTCTTCTGTCCTAAGTGCAGGACTCTGCACTTGTCCTTGTTGAACCCCATCAGATTCCTTTTGGCCCAATTCTCCAATTTGTCTAGGTCACTCTGGACCCTATCCCTACCCTCCAGTGTATCTACCCCTCCCTCCGCAAACTTGCTGAGGGTGCAATTCATCCCATCATCTGGATCATTAATGAAGATGTTGAACAAAACCGGCCCCAGAACCAACCCCTGGGGCACTCTGCTTGATACCATATGCCAACTAGACATTGAGCCATTGATCACTACCTGTTGAGCCCGATGATCTAGCCAGCTTTCCATCCACCTTATAGTCCATTCATCCAATGCATACATCTTTAACTTGCTGACAAGAATACTGTGGGAGATCGTATCAAAAGCTTTGCTAAAGTCAAGGTATATCACGTTCACTGCTTTCCCCATATCCACAGAGCCAGTTATCTCATCATAGAAGGCAATCAGGTTGGTCAGGCATGACTTTCCCTTGGTGAATCCATGTTGACTGTTGCTGATCACCTTCCTCTCCTCCAAGTGCTTCAAAATGGATTCCTTGAGGACCTGCTCCATGATTTTTCTGGGGACTGAGGTGAGGCTGACTGGCCTGTAGTTCCCCGGATTCTCCTTCTTCCCTTCTTTAAAGATGGGCACTATATTTGCCTTTTTCCAATCATCTGGGACCTTCCCTGATGACCACAAGTTTTCAAAAGATAATGGCCAATGGCTCTGCAATCACATCAGCCAACTCCCTCAGCACCCACGGATGCATTGGAACCGGCCCCATGGACTTGTGCATGTCCAGCTTTTCTAAATAGTCCTTAACCTGTTCTTTCACCTCTGAGGGCTGCTAACTTCCTCCCCATATTGTGCTGTGCAGTGCAGCAGTCTGGGAGTTGACCTTGTCTGTGAAGACAAAGGCAAAAAAAAGCATTGAGTACTTCAGCTTTTTCCATATCATCTGTCACTAGGTTGCCTCCCCCATTCAGTAAGGGTCACACACTTTCCCTGACCACCTTCTTGTTGCTAACATACCTGTAGAAACCCCTCGTTACCCTTCACATCCCTTGCTAGCTGCAACTCCAATTTTGTTTTGGCCTTCCTGATTACACCCCTGCATGCTTGAGTGATATTTTTATACTCCTTCCTAGTCACTGTCCAAGTTTCCACTTCTTGTAAGCTTCCTTTTTGTATTTAAGCTCACCGAAGATTTCACTGTTAAGCCAAGCTGGTCGCTGCCATATTTACTATTCTTTTCTGCACATCAGGATGGTTTGGTTCCTGCACCTTCAATAAGGCTTCTTTAAAATACAGCCAGCTCTCCTGGACTCCTTTCCCCCTCATATTAGCCTTCCAGGGGATCCTGCCCATCAGTTCCCCGAAGGAGTCAAAGTTTGCTTTTCTGAAGTCCAGGGTCCATATTTTGCTATTCTCCTTTCTTTCTTTTGTCATAATCCTGAACTCGACCATCTCATGGTCACTGCTGCCCAGGTTGCCACCTACTTCTACTTCCCCTACCAATTCTTCCCTGTTTGTGAGCAGCAGGTTAAGAGGAGCACGGCCCCTGATTGGTTCCTCCAGCACTTGCACCAGGAAGTTGTCCCCAACACTCTCCAAAAACTTCCTGGATTGTCTGTGCACTGCTGTATTGCTCTCCCAGCAGATGTCAGGGTGATTGGAGTCCCCCATGAGAAGCAGGGCCTGTGATCTGGAAACTTCTGTTGTTTGTCTGAAGAAAGCCTCATCTACCTCATCCTTCTGATCTGGTGGTCTATAGCAGACGCCCACCACGGCATCCCTCTTGTTGCTCTTGCCTCTAAACTTAACCCAAAGACACTGAACAAGCTTTTCTCCAGTTTCCAGGGCCCTGAGCTGGGACGCGGTGGAGTTGGGCGGGCCCGTGTCCCCCATGGCACTCCACCCCCTCCTTAGGCCAGGAGGTCTGCACTCCTCGGACACCCATTGCCTGAGCCCCATAGACTGCTTGCTGGATGCTCAATCCCTGCTGCTGTGTGGGCAATGCTGTTTGGTAGAGCAATATGGTGTCCCCCAGGCGGTGTGGCCTCACACGTACCATGCACACAAGGTCATGCTGTGCAGAGGACGCCATTTTGCTCTACAAAATGGCATCCTCCATGCTGTCTGGGATCCGGGAAAGAAACAATTCATTAAAATGGGGTCATGCCAGCAAAAAGTTTGGGGACTGCTGTCCTAGGAGCAGTGCCTCCAAGTCAATGCTGAGGAATGTCAGTGGGATGGCGTGGGAGAAGGTTTCATTGCTGGGGTCTGGGGCTTCTGTTGAAACCGCTAGTAGAGTGCACATTGCCTGGCAAGGTAGTATTGATAGGGAGAAAATGATTCCACACATTGTTAGAGAAGAAAGAGTTACTAGGTTACATTGAACTGGACTGGCTTCAAGGGGATTACCAAAAATAAAAAAGAGTCTTTGATTTACTTCCACTGTCCATGTTCCAAGTTTTCCTTGGAAAACAAAGAGAAATATATGGGCTCTTAGCTATTATAAATAGAAAAACATTTTCCCTTCTGCAAAGCCCTCGTTGCCGAATTAAATAATGGGGTCTCTGTGAGCAATCAGTTGGTACATGTTCTTAAAAATCACTAAACCTCAGACAAAACCGCTTTTGTGCAGAAATCAGGTAGGCCACACGGACAAATCGCCCAGGGCAAGCAAGGACAAGGAAGCGGCTAGTGATTGTGTTTTTTCCCCCTTTGTGCTATATTACTGTGCTTTGGAAGGTTATCCCAGCAAACCTCCCAAGCTACACTGAGGTTGGCTCGGTCAAGACCGGTATGGGACTCACGAGGCATTCTGTTCAGTGCTCATGCCTGAGAAGAGAGAACTAAGACAATGCAACTTTCAGGCTTCATTCCTTCCTCCACATATACAGTCCTCTCTCCTCAAGCACTTCCAGAATGTAGCGTTCTTTAAGTTCCTAGGTGTAATCTTATACATAGGCGTACTATACCGCCCTCTACTGGGAAACAATGTCCTGTAAGACTTTCTAGAGTATGAGAAGTAGCATGAATCAGGATGCTTCAACTTGGAAAGGAGAAGAGTCGGTAGAAGTATTTAAGATTATGGCATGGTGAAAACTGATTATTGCCGGCTTTTTACCTTGTGAGAACAAGGGTTCACATGATTAAATCAGGCTGCCCTGAGGAAAGTGTTACTCAGGAACGCTTTATAGAGTCATAGATTCTAAGGTCAGAAGGGACCATTGTGATCATCTAGTCCAGGGGTCGGCAACCTTTCAGAAGTGATGTGCCGAGTCTTCATTCATTCACTCTGATTTAAGGTTTCGCGTGCCGGTAATACATTTTAACGTTTTTAGAAGGTCTCTTTCTATAAGTCTATTATATATAACTAAACTATTGTTGTATGTAAAGTAAATACATTTTTTTAAATGTTTAAGAAGCTTCATTTAAAATTAAATTAAAATGCAGAGCCCCCCGGACCGGTGGCCAGGACCTGGACAGTGTGAGTGCCACTGAAAATCAGCTTGCGTGCCGCCTTCGGCACACGTGCCATAGGTTGTCTACCCCATGATCTAGTCTGATCTGTCTAAAACTTCCCCCAAATAATTCCTAGACAAGATCTTTTATTAAAAACAACCAATCTCGGTTTTAAAAGTGCCATTGATGGAGAATCCCCCATGATCCATGGTAAATGGTCTAATGGTTAATTACTCTTTCCATTAAAAATTGATGTCTTATTTCCAGTCTGAATTTGTCCAGCTTCAACTTCCAGCCACTGGATTGTATTGGACCTTTGTCTGCTAGACTGAGGAGCCCTTTATTAAAATTTGTTCCCCATGTAGGTACTTATAGACTAACCAAATCACCCCTTAACTTCTCTTAGTTAAGCAAAATGGATTGAGCTCCTTGAGTCTATCACTCCCAGGCAGGTTTTCCAATCCTTTAATCATTCTCGTGGCTCTTCTCTGAACTCCCTCCCATTTATCAAAATCTTTCTTGAATTGTGGGCACCAGAACTGGACGCAGTGTTCCAGCAGCAATAGCACATGTGCCAAATACAGAGGTAAAATAACCTCTCTGATCCTACTCTAGACTCTCCTATTTAGGTATCCCAAGATCATGTTGCTCTTGTTCAGCTGATTTTCCACCATGACCCCTAACCTTTGAGCCACTGCTTCCCAGGCTAGAATCTCCCATTCTGTAAGTATGGCCTAGCCTACATTCTTTGTTCCCAGATGTATATGTTTACATTTAGCCATATTAAAATGCAAAGTTTGCTTTCATCCAGTTTACCAAGCGATCTAGATCACTCTCGAGCAGTGACTTGTCCTCTTCATTATTTACCACGTACCCAATTTTTGTGTCATTTGCAGACTTTATCCTTTATCAATGATGATTTTATGTTTTCTTCCAAGTCTTTGATAAAGATGTTAAATAGTGTAACATAGGGCCAAGAACCAGTCCCTGAGGGACCCCACTGGAAACCGGCCCGGCTCAATAATGATTCCCCATTGATACTTACATTTTGAGACTGATCTGTTAGCTAGTTAGTAATCCTTTTAATGTGTGTCATGTTAATTTTATTTCATTCTAGTTTTTTTTAAAATCGAAATATCAGGTGGTCGGGGCAGCTCTAGGTATTTTGCCGCCCCAAGCACGGCAGGCAGACTGCCTTCGGCGGCTTGCCTGCAGGAGGTCCCCGGTCCCGGGGATTCGGCGGCACGCCTGCGGGAGGTCCGCCGAAGCCGGGGGACCAGCGAACTCTCTGCAGGCATGCCACCGAAGGCAACCTGCCTGCTGCCCCCGCAGCAACTGGCAGAGCGCCCCCCGCAGCTTACTGCCCCAGGCACGCGCTTGGCATGCTGGTGCCTGGAGCCGCCCCTGCATGTGGTAGTAAGTCAAATGTCTTACAGACGTCTAGGTATATTACATCAACACTATTGCCTTTATCAACCAAACTTGTAATCTCCTTTTAAAAAAATGCCAAGTTAGGTTGGCAGGATCTATTTTCCATAAACCCATATAGATTTGCATCAATGAGATTACTCTCTTTTAGTTCTTTATTAATCAAGTCCCCTATCAGCTGCACCATTATCTTACCCTGGATCAATGTCAGGTCGCTGGGGCTATAATTACCTGGGTCATCCTGTTTACCCTTTTATAAAATTGGCACAGGATTAGCTTTCTTCCAGTCTTCTGGAACTTCCCCAGTGCTCCAAGATATAGTGATCATAAACATTAATGCTCCAGCAAGCTCCTCAGCCAGCTATTTTTAAAACGTATTTAAAACTTTTAATTCACAGAGAGGTGCTAACTAGAGCAAAGTGAATCATTTGCAGTTATTTATTTGCCAAAAGTAGCTACCTTCTGTGCCTGTGGAATATCTGTAAGCAACAATGATTCCCGATTTTTTGCATTTATTCCATGGATATCTTTTTGGATTCTGCAATCTGTGGGTTTATCACAAATGCTCCAAATGTGAGTTGTGCGGCTCATTGTGGCCAAATGGCATAAATCACTGGGAATTATTTTTGTTCCCTAGTTCAATGACAGCACAAACACATCAGGCATGGATTCCTGCACATGTGCATTTCCCATTTGGCTGCCCTGAAAATGCGAACACATGGCTCTGAAATTTGCTTTTCTGCAAAGTTTGTGCCAGTAACACTCAAATTGCTGGAAAATCTGGGAACAGCGAGCACAGAAGGATCATGAGCATGACCAGAGTGAAGGCAAGTTAAAATTCAAACATCATTTGTGCATTATTCACCCAGCTATGATACCAACACTGTTTCGTTGGCAACAGCACACCAAACCTTTCCACACCAAAAAACTTAGGTCTAAACATATTAGAAGCCATGTTACATGTCATTGATTGGATTGTCTCCCTAAATCTGCAGGGCAGGCTGCGCGGAGGCATGTCTCTGCCTGATCACATGGGATGGAAGATCAGCTCCGATATGCCACTACTCCTGGCAGGCCCTGCATGGGGTCAGAGAGCTGCAAGTGTGGATGGAGTAACCTGGGGGTAGTGGGTACAGCATCCCTCAGCAGACAGTGGGGAATCTGATGTGAAGGGAATACACCCTTAGCCTGCTGAACCCCCTCTGCACTAAATAGCCCTGATTTATGGGTAGATCTGGGGGGCAGATATTGATGGGGAAAGATATGGAAGTGGGGGGAAGGTACAGGGATCAGGAGGCAGTGTGGACACACAGGGGAATCTCAGAGGAGCCACATTTCTGGGGCCTGCATTCCTTGTGGGAGGGGACACCTGGGTCTATGTTCCAGCCAAGCTACCCATGTAAAGGTTTATAAAATAATGGCAGCCATAGGGCAGCCTAGTCTACATGTGTTAGGTCTGGCCAGAGAAATGGATTAGGGAAGTACTGGTTTTAAAACAGCCCAGGCTAATGCACCTTTTATCATCCGAGAAGCCGGGACAAGTAAATACCAATAACACTTAGTCCATAGATAGTGGTTTTCATCCCTTGCTCTCCAGCTGCTCTGAAAAGGTGGGGAGTTCATTAATGAGAGGCAATACCTTTTAATTTACCCTGTGTGTAGCTGACTCATTAGCCCAGCAGGTCACAGAGTTAAACATTCTCCTATGACCTTTAAAAGGAGCCCAGATAATTTTATGACCCATAAGAACGTTTGCACAGCAGTTACCATATAATTGCTAAGAAAGGGGTAATCAGAGCTCATGCCTCAGGGCACCAACTGATGATAATAATTAGCACTTATACAAGGCTTTGCATGCTCAAGCTGCTGCACACAGACATGTGCTAATTAATTAGCTGATTGTCTACTGGGGAAGATTCTGTCCCATGCTCCCTTGTGCCCAGCATTACACAACTGGCCAGGTACACTAGGGAGGTTTTTACATGAGTGTATGAAGCAGCTGCTGCTGTGGGGAGGATACCCCAGTTAATGGTCTGATGTGACATTGCTATGCTGTAGAGAAAGGCCCAAGGTGCAAACCTCAGATGTGGGTCCAAATGCGCCTAAAATTCAGGGGCATTTGGTTCCGGATTTAGTTCGGATCCCATCTCTTAATCTCACTTAAAACGTCTCAGAAGAGCCATTGCCAGTGCCAGGTCAGTGAATCCCATCTAGGCACTCCAGTTGTGGAACACTAGATTCCAGTGAAGACATGTTGAAACATAGGATTTAGCTTCTGGGGAAAATGGTTTGCAAGCAAAATGGTTTGGAAGAGCTTCAGCAGCACACTAGCTTCAAGTCAGCAGCAGCTAAACCGAAGCAGCAGCAGCAGGTGAACCCACTGCAGGTTCATAATACGCTCAGAGGAAGATCTGAACATCAGAGACCCTCTGTTCTGATCCACAGTGGGGCTGGCTGCCTTTCCCATGCACCGAGCAAGGCTTTGATGAAATCCAATGTCCTGACACTGCAGTGATCAGCTTTGGCTCTGAAGCTTTGCTCAAACACAGGCATTAGAGTCTGGCACGGGCCAAGCATTTTTCTCTTGTTGGCTTTCTATTTCTAGGAGACTGTTGGATAGGATCCCAAGTGATATATCTGGCTTCTTTTCCGGGCCTTTTTTGTGCGTGTGAGAATGTGACTAAGCAGAAAATATCCCTCCATTGTTATCCAGGAAAGGGGGAGAGAGAGCTAACTAGATCAGTTTAAAGGAGCAGTGTGATGTATGATTTTTTTTTTAACAGTGTAACAAATGTGTGCCCACCTAGGCCTGCGTGATTGTACCTATATTCCCATCACAGCCACTCAAAGCTCCACTGCACCGGCAGGCACACACTTCAGATCCACCTGCTCCCAAGACTTAAATTGTTACCACCAAAAGGAAAGGAGACTCTCTCATTACTTCCGGCAGGGTATGGACCATGACACATAGATGAATAGATGCCAAGTGGCTGGGGAAACTGTAGGTCTCAAAGAAAAGCTGGCAGATTGAGAGGTAGCCTGATTTTCACAATCGCAAGAGCTGCTCAGCATTTTTGAAAATCTGGCACTTATTTATGTGCCTATGTCATAGGTCTCACCCCCACTTGGAGCTGTTGGGTTCCAATATGGGGACCTGCACTGGTTTCCCTCTAAACTAAAAATCCTAGTTTAGATCTAGTAAAAGCTGCCACCACCCAATCAGGTACGTGGATTGGGACACAGTCCTTCCCCAAAATCCTTGGGGATCCCAAGAGCCCCAAATCCATGGAGTTCTTACACCCAGGAGAAATAAACCATTCCCCCCTGCTTCCTCCCCCCTCCCTTTTCCTAGGAGAGACACCGGGATCTAACTACAGAGGGATACCTCCCTCCTCCTCTTTCCCTGAGAATCCACCCAAGGAAAGACCAACCAAGTCCTTAATAGAAAAGAATTTATTAAGAATAAAAAAAAGAAAGTCACTGTCTCTGTAACCAAGATGGAACAATATACAGGTCTAAACTTATCAATCTCTGGAGAGAATCCCCCCTCCTTTCTTTTTCAGTAAAAGCAATAACAGTACAGAATTAAAGAAATTCCTTCAGCAACACACAATTGCAAATGTAGAAATCAAATTATAAGACTAATCCGCCTTTATAATTAATACTCACTATTGATTAGTAAGAACTACTCCAGGAGAACTTGGAGACATGACTGGCCTCTCTTAGATCCAAAAAGAGAACACTCTAACAAAGAACACAGACAAAGGCTTCCCTCCACAGAGATTTGAAATTATCTTGTCTCTGATTGGTCCTCTGGTCAGGTGGTCATCAGGTACTGCATGTTAACCCTTTACAGGTAAAAGAGACCTTAACCCTTAACTATCTGTTTATGACAGCCTAACTAAGGACATAAAGGCCCAGCGTCACTCATTCATTTTTTAAAAACATGGCTTTAGAGTCCAAAGGAAATTCTCCCCCATGAGGTGGCTGGAACTTTAAGGCAGGTTGATATTTTTCCTCTGCCCAGGCTAGCTACCCGATCACGCACCTGTTGCCATTAACCTGCCCTTTACTGTGGTTTCTCAGCATGGCAAGATGCATCACCCATTATCAATTTGGCCCATGCCACAACAAACTCCAGGTTTCCAGTTCTAACTCTGCTTACAGATGGGGAGCTAGCGATGACCCATGAGGTATGCAGCATGTCCTCAGGTAGCCACTGGGCTTATTCATACCTCAGGTCAGGCTAGTAGTTAGATGCCTGATAGCCACACTACAAACAAGGGAAGTGCTGTAACATGGGCAGCTATTACTGTTATTATCCCAGTTAGCATAACTAGAAATGTTACAATGATCGTAAACATTATCTCCTCTTTTAAAAATTCCAGCCCCTGTATTTGATTCAGTGACTTCCTGCAGAGATGAGTTCCACAGGTCCCCCACATCTGAAGCAATATTTGTTCTACATTTCTAGGACATTCATTTGATTGAATGCCCCCTTGTTCTCAAGTTAGGGAATAGAGCTTGCCGCTTTGCAATGATGTGTGGATGTTCAGTGTGTGTCAGAAACAAAGGTCCTCTTTCTTTAGTGTTCATCACAATCCCACTGCCTAGTGTTGAGGATTTACTAATGAAAGCAGACTACAAAGCTCAGCTGTTGCAATTGTGCCTGATTAGCTCACTGTTCCGAGGGGAACATCTGCAGAGCCATTATTGTCTTGGAATGAAACATGGGAAAATAAAGTTGTCGGTAACACTTGAAAAGCATCCCGGCGTCCTACTGAAAGGATTGTCCGAGCTGTGAACCTTGACTTTATTTAGCTTTGTATTTTTTTTTCTGGGAGTTGGTAGTAAACCAAAAAAGTATCCGGTATGTTGCTGTGGTAGAAAATATAAACCATGATAGCATTCATCTCAAGGTTGTTATCTAGTGGGTTGTAACCTGGGGTCATGGGAGTATTTCTCCGAGGAAATACAGTATGTGTAATTTATTGCTCTGTCAGGTTTTAACTGTTCATAAGAACAGAGCTGTAAATAGACACATGTAAACACCAAAGGCACAGCAGGGAATATAGAAATGAACTGGCTAGGGTTCGTGTAGGTGTGCCTCTATCGCTACTCAATAGAGCTGTTCATCTGTGTATCATAGGCACGCTACTGATGACAGTGATTCTCTATTAACCCAAGTGGCAGAGGCCTGGATTTTTTTTGCAGCAGGAAGAGCTGGGTTCTAGCCCCTGTCACTCAACAGAAAAGTTCCATAATAGTACCTAGATCGTACATAGCCCTTTTAATCATGAGATCTCAAAGTGCTTTATTACTGGATTCAACTGGAGGTGGTATTCTTCATTTCCTGTCCTAGACTGTGGTGCATTCAATAGACCATGTGCTATTGAACAGTTTCCAAATTCCACCCCAGAGGCAATTGCATTCCAGTGCTAGCTGAAGGGGCCCCTGCACAGAGAGGTTGGTAAGTACTTGGGGATCCTTTGTAATGAAAGGTGCAATTGTAACCCCCTGGTGAGCACATTTTACAGGCGCCTGCCTGTGCTGCTCTGCAGAAGTTATGAAACTGTATAAGGCTGGGACTCGAGCTGTAGCAGTTCATACTTTTAGCTCTGGAGGTCCCCAGTTCCATCCCCAGTGTATCAGCCAGCAGGGGAGCCATCACACTATGTCAATGTCAGTTTATATGGCCTGTGATGGGATGTTAGGTGGGGTGGGATCTGAGTTACTACAGAGAATTCTTTCCTGGGTGCTGGCTGGTGAGTCTTGCCCACATGCTCAGGTTTAACTGATCGCCATATTTGGGGTCGGGAAGGAATTTTCCCTCAGAGTACATTGGCAGAGGCCCTGGAGGTTTTTCGCCTTCCTCTGCAGCATGGGGCACGGGTCACTTGCTGGAAGATTCTCTGAACCTTGAGGTCTTTAAACCACGATTTGAGGACTTCAGTAGCTCAGACATAGGTTAGGGGTTTGATACAGGAGTGGGTGGGTGAGATTCTGGGGCCTGCGTTGTGCAGTAGGTCAGACTAGACGATCATAATGGTCCCTTCTGACCTTAAAGTCTATGATTCTATGAATTAGTTACAGTTGAACTGAATAACATTTGTTAAATGAATTGAAGGTAAAAAGTGCTGTTATTAATAATTCCTATGTATTCACCTCCTATCAATCTCCTCTCGGAAGAGACACCTGCTACCCGATCACCTTTATTTAAAAACTACAACAGTATTCCCCTGTAATCAATCGCCTGCAGTGCTGCTGGATTGCTATGGTGAGCTCCAGAGATGTGGCCCATTAATGTAGAATAAAGTTTGTTACAAGGTGAAAGAGCAGCATGGATGGGTGCTGGAGAGAATCCAGTCTGCTTCAGTCAGAAGGCTGGTGATGGAGTCCTAGGGTTCAGAGGATGAACAGTGTTTGTACAGGGGAGGAAACAAAGGGGTTCCAAAAGGGACGTGGAGAGCCGGCCCAGGGGAAGGAAAAAAAACAGACACAAAGAAACAGCTTCTAAAACAAAGCCAGTCTGGAGGCTCAAGGAACATCCCTCTTAGAGTCTGGCTCTTTGCACTGTGTGAAAAAAAAAATACAAAATTGAGATCTTTGACAACTTGGCCAACCCCCAATGTATTCCTTGTGCAATACATCCAGACGCACCACATGCTACTGCTCCAGGGAGCTAGTTTTCCCACAGCAAACAGACACCCTTGCTTTCTCCTGTTCCCACCAGGAGTGAGTCAGAATTGAGGAGACAGTGCTCTCGCCCTCACATATCCCTGCGTGGTTACAAATTGGGGATATTGAAAGCACACAAGTTATTCATTCATCCATAAGTCCAAGCCACTGAAGTGCTGGCGGGGGTTATCAGATAGGGATCTAGGAAGCATACATGTGTGCACAGTTAGGCTAATAGGCTCAGTGTGAGAAAACCGGCTCACAGTCCTTCCCAAACCACAGGATCTGGATGCTCTGAGAGCCATTTCCTGAATGTGAGATTGAAACTGTGAGCCTGCTAATGCATGCATATTACATACGACATCCATCTACGCTAGATTATAAACCACCATGAGCACCCCCTTTTGGCTAGATGGGGCACTGCAGGCAGCCCCACTTTGCCTTTCCTCAACGGGGTGTCAACCAATCCACTGGCACACATCAGGGCAATGAAAAGCCAAAACTAATTAATCAAAAGAAGTGTGTCAGCCCCAGAGACGGAGCACACGTAATAAGAAATTACCTCAGGACCCCAGTTCAGCTCTCCCACATTAAATCTCCCAAGTCTCTGTGCCTGGTGAGGCTAATGAGGTGGCGATAGATACCAGCTCTTGCACGCGGCTCAACTTCGAGCCCCCTCAGACCTGTGCAGCTTCCTCTTCCTGGTGAAATAGGTCATGAGGGCAGAGCAGGGAGTTGTCTTAATTGCACCCAGGCTGTTCTGCTTGTGAGCTTCTGGCTGTCCCTTAAAGGGGCAAAAACACTTCTTCTCATGTATGAATGCACCCGTGTTTTGCAATCAACATAATCTATTCATCCAGGTGGTTATTTGCAACCAACACCATGGGATCTCAGTGCTTTATTGTGATATCTGAAAACCTGATCAGCTGGGGACAATGCTCTCCAGAGGGGCCAGAACCTCAGGGTGGTGGCAATTGGCATAGCTCCTTGGGAGAAAGGTGTATGGCTGCAGGGTGAAGATGTTTACACACGGTTAAGCCTTCATTCTACTTGGAGTTCAAATTGCTGTTAAAGCCACGATCAGATGTAGCCCTGACCACACTACTGTTTAATCTGGAGAGTTTATCTTGAAAGCAGATGCAGGCCCATACTTCAGTGGCCAATGCTCCCAATGGCCAAGTGCTGTCTACTGCTCAGCCTTCTCCTTACCCAGGAAAAAGTACATAGATGGAATCACTCTGGGTGATGAGGTTTTATGGCATAGTGGAAATGTACTTAGTCTTCACTCAATTTAAGCCTGACCTAAAATACAATGCTGAACAGATTCCGCTGGACACCAGGTAGATTACAAGCCACAAACTTCAAAGTATCCTGCAACACATTGGAGATGCAACCAGTCACACACCTCTCTGTCTCGCCCATCCCCTGGTACCCATCTATTATGTGATACAGCATGGCCAGAGGGCAGCAGGAGAGTGTTAGCAGGGAGCCTTATTCCCTGCAAGGGGAGGAAGGTTTGCTATAGATTAACTAGAGCACCTGAAGCCAATTAGAGCACCTGAAGCCAATTAGAGCACCAGCAGTGAGTCATGTGATATAAACCCCCTGCTTCAGGTCAGACAGTGTGGGTTGTTGGAGCAGGAAGGTTTGGTTGGAGCAGAGAGTGGTTTGAAGGAGTTGAAGCAGAGAACAGTTTTGAAGAGAGACAAAAGGAAAGGTTGGAGGAGTGCTGCGGTGGGCTGAGAAGTCCAAAAACCCTAGGTAAGGGGCACCTGGCTTGTGTAGAAGGAAGGCAAGAAGCCCCTCCACAAGCTGAAGGGCAGGATATAATTGGAGATATACCAATCTCCTAGAACTGGAAGGGACCTTGAAAGGTCATCAAGTCCAGCCCCCTGCCTTCACTAGCAGGACCAATTTTTTGGCACAGATCCCTAAGTGACCTCCTCAAGGATTGAACTTACAACCCTGGGTTTAGCAGGCCAATGCTCAAACCACTGAGCTATCCCTCCCGCCTTCTCAGGAGAGGGAAGTAACCCAGGGGAAGGAACCACCAGTACAAGTGGTTCACCACTAACATCAGGGCCCCTGGGTTGGGACCTGGAGAAGAGGGCGGGCCCAGGTCCCTCCCTCTCCACTCCACTCCACTCCTCAAGGACACTAGTGGGGTAATTAAAAATACCGGTTCAGAGGCAAGCAATGGTGCCCTGAACCTTCCCCAAAGAAGAGAAAGCGCGAGACCCAGCATAACAGTACCAGCAATTTGCCACAATACCCACTTCTCCAAATCATAAACCGCCCTATCTCCTTCTTCCTGGGCCTTGATGTGAATGTCCCCTCTCCTGGCCTAGATGAAAAGAGCTGTCTTCACTGCTCTAATCAAGTGAAAAGGATTTTTACCAAGACAGTGGAACCATCCACACCCAGCTGCAGGTGTGGAAATGGGATTTAGCATCTGTCTTCATAAAAGAAAATTGGCCTGGACTAGTAATCCCTGTCCTGCAAACTGTTATCACACCATAAACACTTGTTTAAGGGCACATTTTATGGTGTATCCCTCTTGCTCTCACCACCTCCCTCTTCCCTCTCACTTCCTTTCTTTTCTGTGTATCCATTTGGTCTTCTTTATTTTGTATTCTTCTGTCTACTGTTTTTATTGGATATAAACTGATAAGGAAGCAGATTACCAGGGGGTGAGATGCCTTAATACGACCCTTTAGATAAAGTTTCTCCAAAGAGTCTCTGTCTTGAGTGTGTGTGTTTGGAAGTGGGTGTCCATGCAAGATGGATCTCTCTCTATGGGGGATTAGGGTAGGTGCTGCATAGGGAGATGAGTGTGTGTGTGCGCATTGGACTGTGTTATATGAAGATAACTGTGGGTAGATGGATACCTGACTGGGTGTTGTGTGAGGCTGCTGCTTTCCTTAAGCTTGTAGTATGTCAAATAGTAACAGCCAACTGTGGTCCAAGTTCTGTGAACAACTGCTGCTACCAAAATAAGGCGATTCCATTGTTCACTCGGGAGAGAGGGTCCACTGTGCAAACACAGATTTCTTTCCAGGTCAAAGCTGAGGCACATTCGTGTGGGGGCTGTACTCTGACTTTCAGATCTTGCACTTTTCCCATGAACTCTTCCTGGTTTGTGAGTCCTGTTCCTGGACACATCTTCTGTTCTCGTCTCTGCAATCTGGCTGCCGTTGTAATCCCGTCACTACATGACCTTCACTAAACCAGGAAGGGTACTTTGGTCAGACACGATGCACTGACCCAGCCAGCAGCAATCAGTATCCAACCTGGCACACATACCAGGCAGCTGCCTTCACAGCTTGCAATATACTACAAGCAAAGGGACAATCTCCATACCTCAGTCAAGTACAGAGGATTCTTATGGAAAGAAATTTTGACCTTCCTGAAGTCTTATCTTCTCCCATATGGTTGGGTGCAGGAGAGGAGATGGGAATTAATCAGAAAGCAGGAGAATATAGTATATCCCAACTCACTAGAACCCCTATAATCTTCATGGCAGCTAGTTGCCCTGTCAGCAACACAATAGCTACTATATGGAAGTATATAGATGATTTAGTGGGTGTGGGTTCTGCTTTGAGCAGGGGGTTGGACTAGATACCTCCTGAGGTCCCTTCCAACCCCAATCTTCTATGATTCTGTGAAAGGTGTTGTGGAAAGTGCAATGAAGCTAGACGAGAGAGCTCTATTTCTCTCTCAGCAACAGTCTTTGAGACGCCTGCTTGGAGATCTTGGGGTTTGTTGGGAATGGTCAATGGGGTTTGCATGCTCTGAACTTGACTCCTTCCTGGAGCCTGTGCTTAACACTGAGCAAAGAACTCCTGCAAATAGTGGGTGAATTTTTATGGAAATAGTGACCGACCCTCAAGTCTAATGCCAGTTGCTGCTTAAAAACAGCACCCCAGGACAGATGACGGCAAAGCCAGTTCTGACTAATGCCAGAGATGAAAAGGTTGTTTTATAAGCTATTTCTTCCCAGCACAAAATTCAGGTCATGGTAACATTTGAACCACAAAGGCCAGTTTCCTTCTATAAGAAAAGCATCCAGTGAAGTTAGTCATGACTTTATCTGTCTGGGGATTTTAAAGCCTTAAAAGGGATCATTTTATGCACCATTAACTGGATATCCAGATTGTTGGTTTTTTTTTTAATTGTGTTTACGGATAGGTTAGGGTACTGCAAATAGGGATAACAATGAATATATTTTAGGTGACAGGAATCAAGCCTCCCAACACCTAAAATAATGCTCAAGATTTTCAACAATGATAATTGATTGTGAATGCCTCCATTTTCAGATATGCAAATTGAAACACCTTAGAGATTTTCAGAAACTGTACCCCCAAACTGTACCTCCCAAAATCACTGGACATGTTTAAAAATCTTGGCTAATATAACTAAAGGATGCCATGGCATTTTGCCTTTACATCATCCTTTCAAATCAGGCCCAGGTCATCACTGGTTGGAAGTCATCCTCAATAATATTGTTTGTAAAGTGATTTAAAATAGCAAGGAATTGCACAGCTGAAGGGTGGTAGAGGTCTTAAAGTAAAGAAAGAAAGAGACAGAAAGAAGGAAGATGTGATCTGGAAGAGCTTCTGGGTCTGTGGGAGTTTAGAGTCTCTAATTGTTGATAATGTGTTCCTTATTATTGTTTCATAGAGTTTAGGGTCAGAAGGGACAACGAGATAATCTAGTTTGACCTTCTGTATGGCAAAGTCCAGTAAATTTCATCCAGATACCCCTATATTGAGCCCAGTGACTTCAGTTATTCTTCAGGAAACTAAACTTTTGGAGACCAGGCAAGACTGAGGTGCCACCAATGCCCGAGGGAGTTGGCAGGGACTTGATTAGGTGACATATGCCCATATGGTCCTAACAGGTGATCCACACCCTATACTACAGAGAAAGGCAAGTTCCCCTTACCCCCCACCCCAGGTCCCAACAAATGCAAAGAATAAGACCCTTCCTATGGTCTCAAGAACGCCTTCCCTGAAGGCAGATACATTTGTGAGTGTGCATGCAACTTCTTCTCTCTCCCTTTCCTTTACAGTTGCTGCTGTTCCCCAGCTAGCCTGGAGAGGTGAGTTTTGCTCCATGCTCTGAAAGCACAGAGGAATGTTTACATGCTCACCTCCTTCTGTGCAGCATTCCAGAGCTCAGGGCCTGGTACCAGGAAAACCCCTCCCCCAAGCTCTGAGAAGTTTCCCTGGACATCGACGGTTTTACAGTTCTTATGGAATATTGCTGTTGATATGTGTGCGCGCGTGGGAACACGTATTGATATGAAGATAGCTGCTGAGCTGTGGGTAGCTGGATACCAGACTTTGTGTTCTGTGAAGCTGCTGCTTTCCTTACTTTTTCCTATACTGCAAGCTAAACAGCCAACTGTGGCCCAAATTCTGGCCAACAACTGCCGCTACCAAGATAAATGTATTCTACTCCTCACTCAAGGGAGACAGGCCACTTTGCAAACATCCTATGTTCTGAGTGAAAGGTGGTGGCCTGGGTGCCCTTTTGTCAATGCCATCTGAATCTGAATCCTTCCCACGCCATCAGACATCACTGAGGACACAGACAAGGCTCCACCAGCCATGCTGTTTGCAAGAATGGCTATTGTATTGTGTTTCTATAGCTTGTTTTACAAAGGCAGGTTGTTGGCCTATCACTCAACCTCTAACCTGGAGGACCAATGCACTGCTTTTTGTCCCTACTCTTTGACCTGTCTGGCTTGGGTGGCTTTCCCACAGGCCTCTAGCTCTCAGGGTCATTGGAACACACTAGTCTTCCCACTGCGTCAAGGAGAAGTCCCCAGGGATGGGTAGCCATGCCATGAAGGGCCTTGGAGATGAAGACAGGGATCTTGAGTTTGACCTGGTGAGCCAGCACCGTGAGGCACAAGGGTAATGTGCTCCCAGGGACCAGGACTGTTGAGGAGCAGTTGAAGCCGCATGTTCATTCTGACAGTAAATATTGTGAGATGCAACAATCCACATGGATCACGGTAGCTGTGTCATTGTCCTGCACTCTGAGGAGCAGTCTCCTGGCCCGGCCCAGATGGAAGAAGGGATTCTTAGTGGCCACTGGTGTTTGAGAGCCCAGCAACAGTGAGGGCTACAGAAAGCCTCCGAGTCAAAGAGCGTCCCAGCTATTTGAAGGCAAGCCCTGTGGATAATGAGTGATGCTATGATGGTGGGTAGGGCTTCAAAATGTTTTCCTCCGCCCATCAACATCAACTCCATCCTGCCAGGGTGCAGCGTCTTTCCTCCACACACTAATCTCCGCCAGGCAACAGGCAAATCCCAGGGTGATGGACGGTAAAATGATCTAGATTATGTCCCATATCTGAAGTCAGATTCTGCCATTTCCTTACTGATTTTCATACTGAGGCTGTCACTCGCAGACAGAACAGGAGTACTTGTGGCACCTTAGAGACTAACAAATTTATTTCAGCATGAGCTTTCGTGAGCTACAGCTCACTTCTTCGGATGCATAGAATGGAACACACAGACAGGAGATATTTATACATACAGAGAACATGAAAAGGTGGAAGTATGCATACCAACAGGAAGAGTCTAATCAACTGAGAGTCTAATCAATGTTCTCTGTATGTATAAATATCTGCTGTCTGTGTGTTCCATTCTATGCATCCGAAGAAGTGAGCTGTAGCTCACGAAAGCTCATGCTGAAATAAATTTGTTAGTCTCAAAGGTGCCACAAGGACTCCTGTTCTTTTTGCGGATACAGACTAACACGGCTGCTACTCTGAAACTCGCAGACAGAGACCTGTAGATGGACAAGATAATTGTTGGGTTGGTGTTTTTAATTGAGTTAACCAGTGACCTGGTGACCTTGACAACATGTCGACAGGTGGAAGCAGCTGAGCAGTATGTATCCTCGGGATACAGGCTATGATGACCTCTCAGAAGTGAGCTGGGGGCGACGCAGTGACCACATGACATGAGAGTAACCTAGAGAAAACCTCCAAATACTTGCCTTAAGGGAAAAACGACAGTGTTTAAAGGGGGGCTGGTTTACAGAGATTGTTTTAAACTCACCCCAGAGATAAATCATTAACTTTGCCGTGCAAGCCCTGTTCATTGTGTTCGGGAAAGTGCAATTTACCATGGAAATAACTCATCCGTTCACTTACCAGCAACATTTTAATTAACGTACAAGACAATGCACCCTGCCAGCTCCATTCGCGCCCAGGTGCTCTCTGCACCCTTGGAACTGAACGGCCCTGTGGAGGCAGTGTGGCCTAGTGGACGGGGAGTCCTAGCTGTGCCATCGAGCTGCGTGGCCTTAGGGCAAATCATTTCTTTTTGCTGTGCCTGCATCCTCCTCTCCCCTTTACCCATCTTGGCTGGTTGGATGTGAAGTTTTTCAGCACAGGGGGAGATACACATGGCTATGAGGGGTTATGTACAATGCCCAGCAGAATCAGGTCTCCATTTCAGTTGGGGCCTAGAGATGCTACTTTAATACAAGTCAATAAGAAGGAATCAGATGCTGTTCTTGGCTGCACCTCTGAGGGGGCAGCAGGCCTGTTCTGTAACCCCTAGCAACTGTGGATCTCCAGGTTAGGGGTGGCCAGGGTGTCTCGGTCTTGTATCTCAAATCTCCGTGTGTATGTTTTTTTTTACTCCCCCACAGGCTTTAAAAATGCCTCGTAAAGGCATTTACGAGGCTGGAAGCACGTAAGTTCTGGCCTTCGCTGTAACTCACTTCCTGGGGAGCGGAGAAATCAGGAGGCAGCCAGGATCTGGCTTTGCTTTGGCCTCACAAATGTCTCACCGAGTGGGAAGAGCCAGCGAAAAGCGTAAATCCCAAAGGCTGCATTGAAGCATTTTGGGAGGGATGGGTCCTCTGGAATCCTAAAGCACTTTTCAGTTTGGGAATTCGAAAGGACTTGAGAGATTGGGCCAAATTTAGCCTTAGAGCTTGTCTATACTACAGAGCCATTGCTGGAAGTATAACTACATGGGCAGATCCCCTAGTGGGGACAACGCAGCCTAAACCGACAGAAGGACTTTTTCAGGCATAGCTGTACCATCTCCCCAGATGACATTAGCTAAGCTGACAGAAACACTCGGTTGATGCAGTTGTGTCTAGACCTGGGGTTTTGGCAGCACAGCTATGTCGGCTAGAGGTGTGGGGGGTTTTCACACTCCTAGCTGACAGAGCTATTCTGGCAAAACTTGTAGGGTGGAATAAGCCTCCCCTGAAGTCAGTGGAATTTCATCAGAGAGGAATTTGCCCCACTGTATCTTTGATCTCTGGGTTCCATGTCAACCACTGCTCGCTGAGCCTGCTAACCTTGACAAGAAATCTGATCTAATAAAGAGTGAGCCTGGTACAAGAGGATTTTACCTTAGGGTGACCAGACAGCAAGTGTGAAAAATCAGGGCAGGGGCTGGGGTGGGGTAATAGGACTTTATATAAGAATAAGACCCAAACATCAGGACTGTCCCTATAAAATAGGGACATCTGGTCACCGTATTCTACCTCCTCCTTATCCTAGATTCCCAGACTATTACACACCCCAACACACTTTTTGAAGACAACTGTAATGACATTTTGTTCTTGTCTATCACCTCCCATCTGATGATGGGATGATTAATTCATCCCCATTACTTACCTCCAGTGAGTGAAATATTATTTTCTCCATTTTACCTATGGGAAATTGAGGCACTGATGAATCACGGCCTCACATTTTCACAAGTGCTTGTACAAAAAAAAAGCACACTTACTTTTGTGCAACACAAAAAGGCGCAAAAGTCACCCAAACGCATGTGAAAGTCAGGGTTGCATGAGCACAAATTGCTTGGACATCAGAAACTTGCACGCAAGCAGTTCTCTGCGTGCAACCCCGAACGTCATGTGAGTATTTGGTGTTTTGCAGGCACAACCTGTGCACATGCATGTTAAAAAATATGGGCTGAAATGACTTAGTTAAGGTCACACCGAAGTCTTTGAACGAACCACAACAGAACCCAGGAGCCCTGATTTCCAGGCCATCACATTAACTATTTGACCATCCTTCTGCCCTAGGAAGAAGGGGGAGATAACCCCGATGTCCTTGCAAACATTCCGTCAGTCAACAGCTTTTAATGTCCAAGCTGAGCCTATAACAGCTGTCACCTTTGCATGCACAGTTCTTACAGTAACAGTGATACGACGCTCAAACACCCTTGGAGACCTGCTCTTTCTGAGTTACATATCAAAGAAATCTAGGGCTATTTGGTGCTCCTCTTAAATTGCTGAGGCCCAGCCGATTCAACTATTTTAAATTCAAAACGCTGTTGCAGAAAAAGCAATTATTTACAGCAAGATTCTTCCCGTTAATCCATACACAAAAGCTTGGCTTCCCAGACAAACTGTATACTGCGGGGATGGCTTTGTTATTAATAAGATGGCGGTGTTTATGTAGTTTTAAGTGATGTTAAAATCAAAGTGAAGTTCTGATTCCACTGACTTAGACTTTCCTCGGCGCCCTTCGCTTGCCTGCCGCTTCCTTGCACTTGTTTGCCTTGGCACAGTCCAGCCTCAATAGTAACAATTTCATCTTCCATTTATAGGCATGTGTACCCCATGTTCCTCCTTTAAATCACAATGCTGCTCCGAGCTGAGAAAGACATACAGAGCGGTGCTAGGGGATTCAAAGTTACTAAAGACCTGGGATGTTCAATGCATGCGATAGCGTCACCCCCCACCCCTGAAAGCAAAGGGACTCATTTCCCACTCCTGAACCTGGACCAGCACGGGAAAATGACGCAAGCCTGCAATATTTTATATTTGATTTACCCTGCGTGGCACAATCCCAGGGCAACTGTAGGAAAGAAGCGGCCGACTGGTGGAGCTGGACAATTGGTCAGACAACAGAACAGAGTTTTCATCAATAGAACACTTTCGCTAAGGTTTGACGCTTCAAGCTATAACAAAAATCAACAAACGTGTCCCACATGAAGCCAAACAGCATTGCCTGGGCTATAGCCTAGTCTGCTAGCATCTGTGTGTGGAGTTCTGCCTTTTAAGGGGTATCTCAGCCCCTCTGACTGCTCAGAAGCTTTTCCTCTGGGTCTTCTTCTGAGTCCCTAGTTGGACTTTTAGTTCCTAGCCCTGCTTTTTATCATACCCTGTTCACCTGTGGGACATCCAAGCTGGGCCATGACACTCATGGCGGCTGGGCTCCAGGCAAGGGCCTTGGCATTTTTACTCTATTCTGAGGACCCCCGAAGCTAATGGGCAAAATCCTGGCCATACTGAAGTCAATGGGAGTTGAAGCCTGGATTTCACTGATTCTTAAGTCATTGACACCAGTTTTTACCTAGCCTAACTCCCTTGATTTTGATGATTGATATCAGTGGGAGTGGAGGAGAATCAGGCTCAAGATCTTATATCTCTTTGGTACCCTTCATCCCAGGAGATCCTAATACCCTTTATAAATTACAGCCCTGCTTCTCCAAGCACTTACTCATGCACTTGCTGGAGTAACTCTCATTGGACAGCCACAAAGGATCTTGCCAATATTAACTAGCTCCCCTGATCATGAGGTAGGCAGTTATTAATTTACCCCATTTTCCAGAAGGGGAAATGGAGGCACAGAAAAGCAAAGAGACCGCCCCAAAATTCTATAATGAGTCAGCAATAGAGTCCCTGAACGCTCAGTACAGGAATCGATTTACCCACTATTGATATGCAGCCACTGCTAGGGTGAAACCCAGGAACCAATGAACAATCCACACTCAGTTTAGACAAAGGAATGGGGTAAAATGCTGCATCCAAATGAAACTGCAGGGGAGATTTTATACCAGCAAAATGTAATTGCCCATCCAGGAACCTGGCCAGGACCCTGAGGTTATAAACATCCCTGCATTTCAATAAGTACCATGGGATCTTTAATGACCGTAAGTTGGCAGGACCTCCATAGCACAGTTCATTTGAAACACAGGCTCTCTCCTGCCAGCAGCACCAGCCTGCCTTGCACCAGGCACTGGTACAGTGCTGACCAAGAGGAAAGAGAATCATCTCCTGAGTCACCCACACCACTTCTCCCACCACCCCCTGTTTTCCCTGGAATCTTTCCAGTCTAGCCCTGAGCAGACTCCAGCTTCTCTCACAGGACCCCAGCCCAGGTTAAACGGCTGCAGAATAGGCCATGTTGAGAAAAGAACTCTCTCATCACAGGCAAATTTGACAGAGGAGGGATA
Organism: Mauremys mutica; assembly: GCF_020497125.1. Lineage (NCBI taxonomy): Eukaryota > Metazoa > Chordata > Testudines > Geoemydidae > Mauremys > Mauremys mutica. The sequence goes on along the minus strand of NC_059081.1, from coordinate 4,191,235 downwards.
TTTCAGCCAATCAGAACCGTGTGTAAACTGCCTGGACTGTTCTGCTGATTTCTTTTCGTCTCTCTCCAAGACAGAGCGGCTCAGATCGTGGCCCTTTACAATCCCAGCTAGCTGAGCCCGTGGCTAGCACTCCCTGTGCCCACAAAGACATGCTTAGATCTTTCACTTCTGTCAAGAATTTGGACCCCCTCAGCTGCGAGGAGGCAACAATGGACGTCATAAAAGCATTCTGGGTAACAATATGCAAATAGCTGGAGTCTGGGGGTGGAGCTTAAGTAGTAGTACCACTACTTTCCCCTACCAGGTCTGACTCCTGGTGTCTGTGAATGAGTGTGCCTGTGTGTATGTCTTTAAGTATGTGGGCACATGTTTACATATCGCAGGGTGTGCCTTTCTTGGTGGATATGGATCTGCCTGTGTGTTTATGATGTGATGCTCTGTGTGTATGTGCGCGTGGGTGTGCGTGTGTGTGTGTGCATGTGCAAATTGCCCTTCCCACATCTGCGAGGGGTGTGCCAGGAATCAGAATGCTCCGTGTATCTGGTTGACCTTCCCTGGGCCGGTCAGCGGTGACGCTGCTCTGAGGCATACTGGATTGCAGCTTGTGAATCTCACACTGCAGGCATCGCCCACAAACTGAGCATCTTCCAGTGGAAGATTTCTCTTTATGAGTGTGTAACACTCCCTTCCCCAAATTACTAGCTATCCGGTTACTTATGCATAAACAGGAACTTTGTCCCTGTGGAGCCCATCTTCTTTCCAAGTGCTTATTAAGCCACTAGTTGGCTTCCCATCCTATCATCTTTAAGTCGGTATTATCCCCTGGAACATTAGAAATGGATATCCCAAGCCCTTGCTCTCCAGTAACCATATTTGCCTTCACGCTAGTTTCCTCACCCAGAGTTAACCCACCTATACACCCCATATTCACAAAATAGGCAACACCTCAACCTTCCTCTGCTCCCCCAGGGTAGCTTGCATTGGTATTGGTTTGTCTGAGTCTATACGATGAGCTCCTCGAGGCTGGGCTAATGAGTTGCGTACAGCACCAAGCACTAGTATTGGCTCTACATCATAACTTTAGGCGAGGCACCATGACAGGTCTTACCAGTGGCTCCACGTAGGCTTGTTAAGCGAAGGGCTCTGTTGTGGTTGATACGTGCGAAGCCTAGTTTCACCGCTAATTGCACTCACCATGGAGTGGGTAAATAGCACTGACAGGTCATTTTGTTTGAGGCGTTGGCTCTTAGAAATTTACATGGGATGATTACTTCCCCCAGGAGCCGTCCAGGAAGGGGGCTCAGGGTACCTCCCTGAGGATGCTGCTTCGTAGATCAGCCAGCAGAGAGCAGTATGTGGTATGGACACTGTCCCCAATATTCCAAGTTTCGTTCTGCACAAGACCTGGAAAAGGGGGGTCTCTGATGCACAGTTTCCCCTCATGCCAGGCCTCCTGTTGCCGTGTAACTGCTGGGGGCCTGCCTTGATCGGACTGGCCTTTCCAGCCATTCCTCCTCCTTTTCATCAGAGCCTCTCCTGTTTCCTTCCCCTTTGGCTCGGCGGAACAATCCACCCACTCTTTGGTTGGATGAGAAACCATTCTCATACGTTCTCAGGTCTAACCCCATTGTTCTGTCCTTGCTCGCCCTGGTACACCCATAACCTCTTTCCTCCTCTCTCACTCCATCTCCAGTGTCCACCTTTCACCAGTTCTGGCCAGCATCAACTCTTCCCCCACCAACTCACTGCACTCTCTTTCTCTCTCTGCTCCTTTCTCTCTCTCTGCTCCTTTCTGGCGGGGATATACTTGCAATCTCAGATCTGATTGGCCACGTCAGAAAGTCCTGCCCATGGGAGGGGATTCTGAGACACTGATTTTCAAAGGGGGTACTGTCCTTTTGGGGTGAGAACAAGGATGCAGGCCCTTGAAGGGATTTCACTTCCCTACCCCCGTACCTCTCAGACCTGCCTTTGTCACAGCAAAGCATTAGGGAGACATATGATACTGCATGAGGAAATTGCAAGCTGCCTTCCAGAACCGAACCAAGAAGCACAGGGTCAAAATAATAGGAAGTGGAATTCAAAAATTCTTTGCCCTGAGGAGAGAGTGAGCTGCATGAGCTGCGGTTTTGAAAAGGATTAGACGTGCCATTTATTACCATAGAGAGAAGTGACAAATTGTGGCAACGTGAAGCAATACAGCCTAGAGCCAGAGGAGAAAACAAATAAAGAGATGAGTAAACACCCCAAGTCTGCTGAATACAGAGAAAAGGGGCGTTGGACATCGCCAGGTGGTCTGGATCTAAGGAAGAAACACAATAGCCAGCGGAGGGCGGGGTGGAAGAGTGCCGAACAACGTGCCAGTGCAGAAGGCCCAGGTGTTGAGGCCAAATGGTACCTGTTGAGCACCACCCTGACACTGAACCATTTCTCTGCTGCTATAGTTAGAAAGGAGGCTGGGAAGCAGACCAAAAGGTGTAGGATAATGTCACTTTGTCTCACTATGCGAGGATCTCAGTTCGCTTTGAATTAAGCCACACAACATCCCCGCTATGAGTTAGAAAAAGTGTTATTATTCCCCTTTTACAAGGTGGGGAAACCGAGGCACAGAGACCTGTGACCTGCCCAAGATCACGCAGTAAGTCTGCGGTAGAGGGGGGAATTGAATGCAGGTCTTGTGGCATGGAGGTCTGCAGCTTCAGCACACGGCCAGCCATCATCCCTGGGTGCTGTCTCTTTCCAGCCAGTCTGTGGCATCAGTACAGAGGGGTGAGAAAAGACCAGCTCAGTCTGGGGCATCTCATCACTGGGAAGATGCAGACAAACTGGCGGCAGCTCAGGGAAGAGTGACTACAATGATCAGGGGTTGCAGGGATGAATTTAGGAGGTAAGGTGCACAGAGCTAGCTCCGCCGAGCTTGGCTAAGGGATGGCTATGAGAGTGGGGGAGTCATGATAAACCTCCCGCTATCCGGAGGGCGTAAACAGCAAGAAGTGCGAGGAATTATCATGTGACCTTGCCCAAGGCTTCAGCATGGTTTGAGGATGTTACTGAAGGTCCTGCCCCTCTACCACTGTCACTGGCTCAGAGGACAACCGTGCCGTACCTGGGTCCCCTGGCATGGTTGTCATTCAGCGCAGATCGGCCCTTAGCTGGTCTCCTTGTCTATTGCCCATGGAAGTGGTACATCTGAGTCCTGCTCTGCTGCTGCACAGTTGTGCTGCTGAGAGCTGCCCTTCCCCCAGCACAGCTGCACTACACATGGCACAAGAAGGATTTGCCTTGGGTAAAGCCTAGAGCCCCGGGTGGGACTCATTTTTTAATCCCAGTCTTGCCTGCTTCTTGGAAAAACCTTAGCTCCTGTGAATCCTGAGAGAGAAAGAGAGAGAGAGAGAGATTTCCCCATGCTACTGAAAAACCCCAAACCAAACAAATGGTTGGTTAATAAAGCATATTATATCTTATATATAAAATTGGAATTCAGACAATTTTTACCACTAAAAGAATAAAACAAATCTTGCTTAAACCATGTAAAAACGACTGTAATTTCTATTATAATAGACATCAAATCCCTTTCTATCCCTTGCTTAAATTTAAATATTAAAACCTTTATTTTTTTTTTTTTAAAAAGAAAAACTTGCTGCACATTGCTGAAATTCTGTTTATGACAAACTGGCGAGAGATTTAGTGGTCTCCCAAAAAGTACTGCAGTCTGTTTTCTTTGCCCACCCGATCCCGTCCGCAGCAAAGTACATTTTACCCGCTCCCACTATTATGGGAGTGGGTCCTGCGGGACCCCAGTTCCAGTGCAGGGCTCTAGTACAGACCACGTAGCAAAACCAAATGCCATCACCTGGCGTCACCGACTCCAGGCCCCAAGTCGTATGTGTCTGAGCTGTGGCGTCTGAGTCTGGGATTGTGAACTCCTGGGTGCAGAGAAGGTGTTTTCTGCTCGGGACCGGCTCCAGGCACCAGCGCAGGAATCAGGCGCTTGCGGCGGCCAATGGAGAGGGGCGGCACATCCGGGTCTTCAGCAGCAATTCGGCGGAGGGTCCCTCGGTCCCTCTCGGGGAAGGACTGGCTGCCGAATTGCCGCCGAAGAATGAAGCAGCACGGTAGAGCTGCCGCCGAAGTGCCGCTGATTGCGGCTTTATCTTTTTTTTTCCTTCGCTGCTTGGGGCGGCAAAAAGGCTGGAGCCGGCCCTGCTTCCACTGTGTGTGTGCAGCAACCAAGACCGCTGTCAGTGCCCAGTAAATAACACACGGTTAGTTATAATGTCGTTATAATGACTGCTGCTATCTCCAGATGGCTATAAAGCCTGCGTGAAGCCCATCGGAAGTACAGCTCGTTCATAAAGTCAGTGAACAATAGCTATGGAATAATTTGGTACATTTTAGTTCTGTTGCTAAAAGGATCCAATCCCGGCGCACTCCCATTGGCTTCAGCTGGAGTAGATGGTGTTTAGCACCTTCCAGGAGGCACTCAGCCCCTTTAAGGATTGGGCTGTGCCCACAGCGTGGGAGTCACAGCAGAGGGTCCTCCATAGTCTAGCTATATGGTTACCCCTAGCTTTCAACTCCTGCGTCTGATCACGAGAGCAGTGACCTGCCCCTCCAAAGAGACCTGTGCCGCCCGACGCTGTACTGAGGACAGCAGGCCAATGGAACAACAGCTAGTCAGAGCAGAAAGATCCGCACAGTGACGCTTTTCCAGTGCCCAGGGTTCGCTGGGTGTGTGGAACCGACGGTGGGTCTGTGTTCTGCCTGCTGAAGTGGGATGAATTCCTGCTGATTAAAACAATGGGCCCTTTATAGCCTGCCTTCCGATGCTACCCCTGCAAATTCTGTTATGGTCTAAATCCCGGTGCATGAGAGAGGCTCCATTTCAGTGGTGGGGGAGTGGATCTATTTCTGTGCATGAACTGTAGCTCAATTGCTGAAGAGTTTTGGGATGAACTGAGTGGGATAAAATAAATGTAGGATGTTTTCAGAAAACATCACACCCCATACAGAAAAATCCACGTGTCACTGGGTGTTTAGGGGCTAAATATTAAGATCCTCTTCTCGTCCCACATAGAGCCCTCTGCTGGGGCCTCCAGAATAGGAGTTTGGGGCCCCCTAAACAGGATTTTAGAGTGAACACTGCAATAAGATGCATGGGGCAGGTGACTCCGTACTGGGCGGTTATTTCAGGCTGTCTGCAGACTCTGGAAGTCATCACTGTATTGGTTATGTTCAGTTCACATTTGCAGTTTTTCAACTTCACAACCATGAGGGCTGGAAATGTAGTTAAAAAAAGAAATCTGAGAGTCTGATATAATCCCACGACTCCAGGAGCTGGGGCTCTAGACATGAGTTTGTTGCACCCAACCTTAACTTTGCCGGTAGTGCTTACCAACATGAAATTCCCAATGCAGCTACCGAGATCCAGAGCCATATTATCCATCTCCTGAAGTCCCCAGGGAGGCAGGGATTTTGTACAAATCCAGTGCTGCTTTCTCTACTATGCTGAAGTTTGCAGGTAAAGATCTCACTTCTACAGCCCAGCACCTCTCTCTCCATGCAGCTGCCTTATATCAGGGCGGGAGCACTGTGCAGAGTTGGCCTTGTAAACTGGGCAGTGATACGCTGCAGATGGAGAGACCTGACTTCAGAAATATTTGAGTTTCCAAAATGTCTGGTCTGATGAGCTGAACTAGCCAATGCTACAATACAGATAGTGAACACATGGTGTTAGACACTGCAGCAACCATACAACCGTTCTATCTTCTCACAAAAACCTCACCCTGTCTTGTGACAGTGCAAAGCACAGTAATAAGCTGGGCAACTCTGCTCATCAGCTGGAGGCTCAGCTTGATGTTAAAACTGCCAGCACCTTGGAGAATGGACCTTTTCTGGCCCCAGAATCACAGGTATTTTAACATCCTTCCTGATCTCTGTTACACGCGTGTGTGCCCTCTGTGCTTCATGGGTGAACATGTGTGAAAGTGAGAGCCGGGCTTGGTTCTGCATAGGCCATACTTTTCTCTCGGGGAAATTTTCTGCAGATGATACTGATACAAACCCAAAGCATTTCCAAGTTTACAAATAAAAGACAGTCCTGTTTATTTTAACTCTGGTTTGCACAATTGCTAATTTTTCAATCAGACTAGCAATGAAACTTTCCCTACCCATCAGTGAGGCCATTATTAGACTTCTAGCATGTCTCCCCTTCACCCCCCAAACCCACGCTACTCATGCCATCCATTCAACCTGGGAAAGCTTGGGAGAAAAGGGGAATCCTGCAGCATATCTTGAAGGTCATCAGAGCTGAGCCATAGCATGGGAGCAAACCAAATCAGAGGACCTTCAAGCCATGTTGCAAGACCAACCCTTTCTCCCAAGCTCTCCCAACATGATTGAGTGGCATGAATAGTGGGTACTGGGGGAAAGACGTGCTGGAGACCTGTTCTGGGATGAAGACTGAGGCTGACAACAAACTCTGATTCTCTGGCCCAATGGAACTCTCTACAATAAGTGTAAAGTTCGTCTGTGCGGGACACGGTGCTTTCCTGGGCACTAGTCATTATAAAATAATTCAAAACCAAAGCACTCCACCGTGGACAGTTCTCCCCCTGTGGAGAAGATGCGAGAACAAACAAGAGACAGATGCGTAGTCATGTTGCTTAATGCATGGCTGGAAAGCACTCAGATGTTACGATGATAAGCGGGCTAAATGGAACAAAACTGCTCATGCTCCTTTTAAACCTCCCATTAATGGGCTCATTAGCAAATGCTAAGTCTCCCCGTCCAGGTGATTTGCCAACAAGGCTCGGGCATGTTATTGCAGATACGTACAGATTAGAGAAGGAGCTGTAAAACCTGCCAGGATGGTGGGAATTTGGAAATCTTCCCTCTTTCCAAGGCCCCAACTGTTCCAACAATTCACTACCTTTTTACCTTGCACTCCAAGGATGAGAATGTCTGCCCAGCGTATAAGAGGGACTGGTCTCTCGGTCCTACGTGTGTGCATCTCTTGAGTTCTAAAGGCTTGGCTAAAACCAACAAGTATATATGGTAGGCATGGGATGGTCTTGAACTTCAGGTGAAGTTTTAGGCCTATGATTTTATCTGACTCAGGTTTGCCCATTCCTAGCTATTAAACACGAGAGTTCTTGACTTGATTTGGACAGTCAAAAGATCAGCTTCAGACCAGGTTTATTTTGCTTCACCTGGCATAAACCCAGGTGCAAGGACCCTGAGGGTATGTCTACATTAGGGTGACCAGACAGCAAGTGTGAAAAATCGGGACGGGGGTGGGGGACAAGAGGATCCTATATAAGAAAAAGACCCCCACATCGGGTCTGTCCCTATGAAATCGGGACATCTGGTCACCCTAGTCTGCATCGCTCACGGAAGCAAGTCTCCCAGCCCGGATCAACAGACTTGTGGGGCTTGTGCCAGCACTTTAAAAAAACCTGTGTCAACAGATCTTTGGAGTTGCAGCTCAGGTTGACACTCGGTCCCCTCCCTAGACTACAGAGCCCAAACTCCAGCCTGAGGCACATCTTCCAAGCACTGTCTACATGACTATTTTTAGTGAGCTAGAGTGAGCCCCACTAACCCTAGTCTGTGGGCCCGGGCTGGGAGGCTCGCTTCCGCGTCAGACATACCAAGAGATGGAGAATCTGTTGAAGAACAGACTGGTTTAAGAGGCAGAAAGAAGCTCAGGGCAGCTTCAGTCAATACTAGTGAATGGCGGTTGTGAAGGATACGTTTGGTAAGTCTTAATCTAGTTCCTTGTGGACAGCATCCACATCAGAAAATCAGCCATCCTAGCTGAACCTCTTCCTGGTCATCTCAGCAAAGAGGCCAAGAATAACTGTGCCAGAGAGACTGAACTTAACAACCCGCATAGTGTGTCCCTCGACACCGGAGAGGCAAACTGGCAAGAGGCAGCCCATCCTAGGCCTGTTTTGTGCTCTTCAAAAGAGAGGGACCGCAATCAATCAAAGATGTTTCACAAGCCTTAAAATTCTCTTGAAATTAAAGAAACAAAATCTTTGTAAGTACAGCAGAGAGAGAGATGGGCTGACAGTGGAGTCAGTCTCTCGATTTGGAACCAGGTCAAAATTCAAGGGGGAGAGAGAGTTTTAATCAGTGAGGCAGATCTCAGTTCTGGGTCTGCCTGTTGCAGCTGCACCATCCAAGCTAAACTGACGGATCGGCCCTGGAGAGCAGGGCTGCTCGGACCCGAGCTGCCCTCTCAGAGGGCAGGCGCTGAATTGTTGTGAGGCATCCCACTAGGTTTGCCACGTTGGGAATGGCACAAGTGGAAGCGGCTCGTGGAGTTTGGAGATTTCTGTCCCCCCCCCGGTTATAGAATCATAGAAGATTAGGGTTGGAAGAGACCTCAGGAGGTATCTAGTCCAACCCCCTGCTCAAAGCAGGACCAACACCCATTAAAACATCCCAGCCAGGGCTTTGTCAAGCCGGGCCTTAAAAACCTCCAAGGATGGAGATTCCACCACCTCCCTAGGGAACCCATTCCAGTGCTTCACCACCCTCCTAGTGAAATAGTGTTTCGTAATATCCAACCTAGACCTCTCCCACTGCAACTTGAGACCATTACTCCTTGTTCAGTCATCTGCCACCATTGAGAACAGCTGAACTCCATCCTCTTTGGAACCCCCCTTCAGGCAGTCAAAGGCTGCTATCAAATCTCCCCTCACTCTTCTCTTCTGTAGACTATTATTGCCAAGCATCTTCTCTGATCCTGTGGGTGTGCACTGTACGTGCATTAAAGAGAAACAAAGGGAGTGGGGGAAACCAAACCAAATTTTGCGTCCTTGTACGCGTAACAGTTTAGTCTTTGCTCTCAGGGACACAAGCTTTGTAGTAGCCCACATGACAACAGCAATAACATCAGGGATAATTAGACAAAATGATGGCATAAGTTCAACCCTTCTCCCAAACCACCCAGCTCCCTCAACCCACTTGCAAACAATGCATCTTTTGTAGGCTCCAAGCAGCTTTTAAAAACAATTGATTTCTTTCTTCCCTGGCACAGAAAGGAGTTTGGTGCTTGGCTAACTAATGTTGAAATGTCTCGGGGAGTGGGAGGGGGACATCTCTGCCCCTCTTTATGGTGTCCCCTGCCAGATGACCCCGGGAAGCTATTCACTCCATCTTGTTAGTACAACTTTAAATGTTCTTCCATTCCAGCCCTGCAGCCCACAACAGTGTCTTCTATTGTCCAGCTGATTGCGGTGTATGTGATTCAGACACGGACTCTTGCTGTTCCAAGACCTTGTCAGGTTATGGATAATTGGTCATGCTTCATCCACCAGATCAAACAAATGCATGACATTTCCCTGCTGTCTCCTGCCTCGGAGTACGACCGGCGGGTGGAGGACACCGCACTGGATTTGAATGGAAATTATCTAAGTGTGTGGTGCTTTCCCCCACTTTTTCCTTTGAAAAATGAGTCTGAAATGGAATCAGATTTACTTTAATGAAGGGGGGACTGGGCAAACTCAACCCATGAAAAAAGACTTGGTGGGTGATCCTGATCTCTTACCATAAACAAATTCAAGCCAGTCTGTAGTAGGGTACTGAAAACTTAGAGACAGAAGGAACTCTGTTTATATCCTGCACCTATTCCTGCTTTTTCTTTAACACATGTCTAAAGTTTGGTGTCTACACTCTCCCACACCCCATATAGATGTGATCTGGGAGGCTTGCCAGAGGGTAGGAAGGTGTTAGTTAAGAGGCTTCTGAAGGGCAAAGACAGACAGGTTTCAGGATGAACCAGATTCAGTTTGTCCCAGTTCAAGATGTATTTACTCAATGTAAAATGTGAATCACTTTAAAATTACCAAACCACTAACTGTGGGTTGTTTTGTAGACCTTACAGATTCTTAAAACTTAAGCTGAACATCAGGGCAGTATTGTTAAAGCTCTAAATGTTTAGAGTATGCACATCACATCACTCCATTTATGGCTAAGGAAAAGCAGAAAGTTCATTCAAAACTTCGAAACTGCTTTATAACCACACCGAGTTTCCTCAATCTTGGCTTTGGTTTTAAGCCTGGAGGAGAGCCACAAGCAAACGATGTTTGAAGAAGCATTGAAAAGGGATGTATACTTAAAGGCTGGCAAACCAATCTTGAAAAGTGCACCCTATTTAACATATATCTGCACTACAGCTCTCTTTAAGTGGGAGCCTAATGTTAAAAATCTAACGTGCATGCTTAATATGCAATTTTCAAAATGTCAGAGCTTTCATATATCAAGATCTATTCTTTTCCAAACCAAGGAGAGTCACTGTTCTCCCAGAAGCCCTATGTCCTGACCAAATGTCATGTTGTATTTTCCTTGTAGCTCTGTCTAAAATAGTGTGGGCAGAGTAGTGTGGGTGTATTCCAGTGCTTCTCAACCAGGGGTCCAGGGTCCCTTAGGGGGCCGTGAGCAGGTTTCAGGGGGGCCACCAAGCAGGGCTGGCATTAGACACTCTAGGGCCCAGGGCAGAAAGCCAAACCCTCGCCACAAGGGACTGCAGCCCGGTACCCTGAGACCCACCAGCCGGGGCTGAAGCTGAAGCCTGAGCAACTTAGCTTTCTGATACCTCCTGTGGTGTGGGACCCCGAACAACTGCTCTGCTTGCTACCCCCTACCGCCAGCCCTGGCTTTTAGATACAGAAAAAACAGCTGTTGTGGCATAGCTGGGCTGTGGAGTTTTTATTGCCTGTTTGGGGGTTGAGAACCCCATGTGTATTCTTTCCCTCACTCCGTTGAAAATGGCTAAAGGGATTTTGCTTAAACTTTTCAAAATTCATCATCTATGGGAGAGAACAAACAAAGTTTCAGGCCAAAAGCTGACTGTTTCAGATAGTTATGAGCTTGTGAAACCAATGGATTATAAACTATGTTGCAAACTTAAATACCAGGTTAACTGTCCATGGAGTGATATCAGTCACTCACTAGAGCATATTTTATTGACCTCAAATTCATAAGTGGTTATCTTGTGTGTTGATATTGAAACAACGTCCTGGTTTTTCCTATTGTATCCCATCCCCATCTCAGCTAAAACACAATATAACTCCATGGCCTATCTGTGCCCCGTCCCAAGGTGGTCTGAATATTCACAGGTAGAAAATCCATAAAGCACTTTGGAATCTTTTGGGCTGGAAGGGACAATATAAATGTCATACATGTTATTGAAATACAGAAGCTGAACCCGAGAAGAAGTAGAGGAATCAACAAGAGATGCTAGGGTATAAAATGAGAAACCTAGACTGGATTCACCTCTCTAATAATATGCTCCTCGGAGAAAGAAATAACCAGACAAATAACTGGTCCAGTGCACTGAGCACAGGCTAGGAGAGGGGAATTCCTGATTTCAAATTCTACCTCAGACACAAATTTGGTCTGTTGGCTTGGCCAAGTCACTTATTTAGGCGCCTAGCTTTAGGTACGGCACTTTGAAAATGTTGCCATTAGCTTCTCCACGTTTCAACTTCCCTACCTGCAAAATGGAGTGGAGAGAGTGTGCTTATAAAATTTGTGGGTGACACAAACATGGGAGGGGTTGCAAGCACTTTGGAAGACAGGATTAGAATTGCAAATGACTTTGCCAAATTAGGGAACTGGTCCAAAATCAAGAAGATGAAATTCAGTAAAGACAAGTGCAAAGTACTACACCAAGGAAGGAAAAAAAACAAACAAACCAAAACCACCAAATGCACAACTACAAAATGGGGAATAGCTGGCTGGGTGTGAGTACTGCTGAAAAGGATCTGGGGGTTATAGTGGATCACAAATTGAATGAGAGTCAACAAGGTGATGTAGCTGTGAAAAAGGTTAATATCATTCTGGGGTGCTGTAATGGGGTCCACTGAGCTCTTGCGAGTGCCCCCTGTCTCAGTGCATGTGCCTGCTCTCTCTGAGTTTGTGGTCTTTGCCCTCTGGCTGAGTCACACACACTCTGTCTGTGTGATAAAATCAAAGCAAACACCTTCCGGGGTATAAGTCCAACAGGGGGCCTATTTTAGTGCCCTCTGTGAGGTACTTTGATCTGCAGCCCTATCCTGAAGCTCACTCTTCAATCAGTCCAGCAGGGCCTATCCCAGAACCCTGGCCAAACTGTCTCTCAGCCCCTTCTGAGCTCCCTCAAATTATCCCTACTTTTTAAGCAGTCCTGGCTCTGGTGGGGGAAGCCACAACTCCCAGGGCTCCCTCCCTGGAGTCTCTTTGCCTTTCTGGCTCCAGCTCTTCACCTGAGCCACTAAAAGAGTTCAGTTCCCTTTCTGGGGTGCATCAAAGTCCAGGCCACTTTCCCAGTGGCTAGTAGGGGGGTCCCCACCCAGGAACCCTATAGATAGCAATCATCTGCCATGTCCCTTTAAATAAACTGTGTTGCTGCTACAATTCCCTGTGCCACTTCCCCATGGCTCCTGCACATTCTTCACCCTCCCCTCAGGGCCTACTCCTGGTGGAGTCCTAGCAGCCAGCCTGGAGCACCATCCACCCTCCTCCAGCTCTACCAAGGAACTACCCTCACACTGGCCCTGCAGCTCTTCTTATACTAGCCTGCTAGGCCCTGATTGGCTGCTTCCCACACAGCACTCTAGGCAGCTTGGAGGACCTCTCTACTGCCCTTTTCTGGGACAGGGTGTGGCAGGGCGACAAGGCCTCCAGCAGGGGGCCTCAGGGCCTAGTCCACCATGTCACTGGTGGATTAACAGGAGTGTTGTATGTAAAACATGGGAGGTAAATGTCCTGCTCTACTTGGCCCTGGTGAGGCCTCAATTAGAGTACTGTGTCCTCTGAGCACCACACTTAAGGAAAGAAGTGGACAAATTAGAGAGAATCCAGAGGACATCAAGAAAAATAATACAACGTTTAGTAAACCTGACCAATGAGGAAAGGTTAAAAAATCAGGGCATGTTTAATCTTGAGAAAAAAAGCCTGAGCGAGGACCTGATAGTCTTAAAATATGTTAAAAGCTGTTATAAATGGGACAGCAAAGAGTCCCGTGGCACCTTATAGACTAACAGACGTACTGGAGCATGAGCGTATTCACCCACGAAAGCTCATGCTCCAGTATAAGGTGCCACGGGACGCTTTGCTGCTTTTACAGACCCAGACTAACATGGCTACCCCTCTGATAAATGGGACAGTGATCAATTGTTCTCCATGTCCACAGAAGATAGGATAAAAAGTAATGGGCCAAGCAAAGGAGATTTAGGGTAGATATTAGGAAAAACTTTCTAACTCTCAGGGCAGTTAAGCTCTGGAACAGGCTTCCAAGGGAGGTTGTGGAATCTCCATCATTGGAGGTTTTTAAGAACAAGTTGGACAAACACCTGTCTAGGAGACTCTAGGTGTACTTGGTCCTGCCTCAGTGAAGGAGCTGGACTTACTGACTTCTCAAGGTACCTTCCAGCCTGACATTTCTATGATTCTAAGAAAATAAGAATAATACTTAATCCTAACTGCCTTACAGGGAGGCAGAGAGGATATTTGTACAGTGCTTTGAATAGGTTAAGTGCTGAATGTTATTTTAAAAAGTGTTTATATTTTGAGGTCTATGAAATGCCAGGGCAGCAGACCCTGTATCTCTGCTGAAGGCCAGTATCATTGCCATAAGATTAAGTTGGGGGAGAAAAAAACACAAGGAAGCCGTCCAGAAAACTCAGTGTTATCAAAAGATAAACAGGAATAATCAACGGAGGGAAATTAGGAAAACTGTCCTACCCACAAAACTAATGGTAGGACTAATTCCAAAGAATGCCTTCCTGTTTCCTAGAAGCATGGGGCTAAGACTGACAAAAGGGAGGTTGATATTGAGGGCTATGGTGGTGCTTTTAAAGCCATTTAGGAGGCTGTTCAGTCCAACAGATGCAGTCCCTAGATGCATTCAGCAGCTGGAATGCCTCTGGGGGACACAGGCAAATTGCACTGTAGCACACAAACCACTGCCCCCTTTTCAGAAGCTGCAGCATGCATTCCCCATAAAACCAGTACCTGGTGGGTGGGACTCTGTGCATTTGCCATCTTGACCCATTGGAAATTCGTATTCTGGTGCGGTGGCTTGCCAGGGTGGTTTGGGGATCAGCCTTGTGTCACATCCTGTGCTCCCGGGTGGTTGCGTATTTGGGCTAGTTGGGTTCTTTAATGTTTTGCATTGGTTTTAGGGTACGTCTAAACTGCGGTTTGGGGGGAGGTGTCATTCCCAATTCGGGTAGTTGTAAACGTGCCAACTCAGCTTTCACTAGTGTACTCAAACTGGCTGTGTGGCCATGACAGTATGGGATGAACTAGCTGCCCAAGGACAATCTTGTCCAAGATCTTAGGTACGTACTCGGGTTGCTAGCCCGAACTGCCACCCATCCCAGCATGGACACACTGCTACTTTTAGTGCACTAGCTGGATCAAAGCTAGTGCGTTTATGTCTACTGAGCTGGGAATCACAACTCCCAGGTGCAATGTAGACATTCCCCTTACAGGATGACGCTTAGACGCTCTGAGAATGGAGCCTTCTAAATGTATGAACCACTGTTATCTAATTAAACAATCAAAATGTTAAGTCTACAAGCTGCATGCAAAGAGGAGTGGAGAGGAAGAAGTGGGAGGTGATTGCTGGCTTGACTCACTTCTGATGTCACAGTACTTGTGGGGGGAGGGAGGGAGAAAGATAGACGGAAAGATGGTGATTGGTGGACTTACTTATGTCACAGTTCTGACCCTTTCGTTCCATAGATAATTCTCCAGGAACCATTTGCCAAACTTTTCAAAGCTGTGCCTGCTTTCAGGGGAATGAACCCCCCTGCAACTTCCTCCAAGCCCACCATGTGTTGCTAACGGCCTCCCAAATATTTTCCACACCCCTGTATTCAAAACCCTTAGCTAGTCCTTCATACTCACTAGTATCCAGCTCACACTTCAGGAAATACCAGTCGAACTGGGATTCATTGATTTAAGAATGGCTCCATCATATTCCAGCAGGAGGCAGAGACACATGGACACAAACCAGTATATTAGTTACCTCGTGTGAGGCGGTGTGTCAGAGCGATGGCAATGCCCAAGTGTGGGCTCCTGGGATTAATAGGGGCCCCTGACTCCACAGGGTTTCAGCCCAGGCCCCCCGGGCTAGATAAGCAGGATCAAGGTTCCTCAACTCTGACAGTGCCCTAAGCTCCTTCTGACCTTCCCCTGGGCCTCTGCAGGGTCTCCAGCCTGTTGGTCGGTTCAGGGCTGTTGTCTCTGTGCGGCTTTTGGTAGTTTGCAGGCAGGAGCTCCTTTCTCCTTTGCTGCCCTGCCCCTCTGCTTCCCAGCCCTTTTATCCTCCCAGCTCCTGCGAGACTGCCAATCAGCAGTGGCCGGCTGTGCCTGTATTAACCCTTTGGTGGCTGGGCTAGTGTGGGGTACACACGCCCACCATGATGCGTGTGTATGTGTGTGAAGCTGCCCTGAAGAGCTTACAGTACCAATTGAAATGACACCCAAAGAAAGCCTTTTACCTCTGTCATCACCCTGGGTTTTTATTTCCCTCCTCACTCCTTTTCCTAACGGGAAATGTGACTCTAATGTCAGCTTCAAGTTACACTTTCAAACGGATGAACTTTCACTTGATTTGCCAGGAGGCAACATACCTTCACCCATCCTCAGTTGTAAGCCGGTGGTCAAGATTTGAAACACTAGAAATTGTATCTGGTGCAATTTCTAAATCCATAATTAGATCCTTAAATAAAAGTAGCTCAGATTGAGTCTTTAATAAAGAGTCTTTATCCATATGTATAAATATCTGTTCTGATACAAATTGGCACATTTCCCCCAAAACTTGTATTTTACCCTGGCACCACTTAAAGCTAGATATTTCAGAGGAGCGGTGAAGATGTCTAACATGCACTAGGTGGGGACAGTTCCTCACATCCCCGAGACGAAAGGGATTTAGCTAAAGGTGTCAGAATCTATTAGTAAAAGGTACAAGCAGGAAGAGGCTGAGCAACCTGGATTATACCCAGCCTGGGGTCCGACTACTCTAATAACCGAGCATTGAACATACAAACGTGCTTCATTTGGAAGCCACAGCAGATAACCTCAGTTTCATAACCATATGTGGCCATTGCCACAAAGTTCATGATAGTTGGTTTAGTTGATAAAAGCTTCCCAGGAACATTGACTAACTGTTGCCAGCAGATACCATCACAGGAGGCAGACCCTCTATGACGTCATAGTAGCCAGAGCCTTTAATTGCATGAGCCTGGCACAGTTCACCTCATAAGCTCACCAACCATCAGAGCAGACAGGTTGGCTTGGCTCAACCAAGAAATGAAACCTCTCCTCCTGGGCTCTTGAAACCAGCAAGCTGAAGCAGAGATGGCGAGATGCCCAGGCCAGCACCACCGCAGACCCCGACGTCGGAGGCGTTCCATCCGAAGGACCAGGAGGAGCAGGAGGACGTGCGGCTGTAGAAAGCCATCAATGAAAAGGAGGCGGGGTAAACACCAAACCGGTTTCATGTTTAATTCTTTCCTTGTAGCTACTTAACATGAAATAGAGAGTATGAAGGGGTGGTAAAGGGAATTATATGCTAAGAAACTAGCATTGGGCAGAGTAGATTAGATGGTAATTTGTCAGTTTGCAGGCAGATTAGATCGGTTTCTATCTGAGTTTAATTCCTTGTGCACTAGTTAGCAATGTCTTTATTTTCACACAAAACTTGTATTGCTCATGGTTACAAATGCTTTGCCTGGTGGGATTTGCAGAGAGTGAAGTGTTCTCTCTCTTTGTGACAGGGTACGTGCGTGTTATGACCACCTATTACTATAGGAGATGATCTGGGAAACCTGTCCGTGGGCCTGTCTTGAAACGTGCATCTCATCAGCAGTCCATCAGCCACCTGCCTCTTGAGCCTGAAAACCAACAACGCCCATCACATAAGACACCAAAAGAAACGAGCAAGCAAATGGGTGACTCTGCAAGACCCAGGAGCCCTCCTGCCGCAGGAGACGCGCCGCCAACCTGCCAGTAAAGTTGTAAAATGCAGCTCTTGCGTGGTGTGTCATAACATCCTTGTAACAGTGTGGGCTATCTTGGCACACCCCTTGCGGCAAGGTGTCAGCCCCACCTTAAAAAGAACAGGAGTCCTTGTGGCACCTTAGAGACTAACACATTTATTTCAGCATGAGCTTTCATGAGCTACAGCTCACTTCTTCGGATGCATAGAATGGAACGCACAGACAGGAGATATTTATACATACAGAGAACATGAAAAGGTGGAAGTAGCCATACCAACAGGAAGAGTCTAATCAATTGAGATGAGCTATCATCAGCAGGAGAAAAAAAACCCTTTTGAAGTGATAATTCAGATGACCCACAGAAGGTGTGAGGAGAACTTAACATAGGGAAATAGATTCAATTAGTGTAATGACCCAACCATTCCCAGTCTCTGTAAGCCCCACCTTACTTTCCCCAATTAGACATCAATACCTTCGCTTTCACAGATTGAGGCAATGAGACACCAAAACAAATTAATCAAAATAAATATGTAAACCTTCATGGGAGGAGCACTTGGACTACTAGTTCAAAGGCCCTCACCTCAGTTCAGCATTCCCCAATTTAGAGTCCAAAAAGTCTCTGTGTCTGGTCACACCAATCTTCATGCGCCAGTGAGAGATGACCACCCCTTATAACTCCCCTGTTCAGCTTCCTGTTCCCTTTTAAATAAGCCAGCCCACTGGAAGGAGAGGCAGCCTTCTTAATTACACCCAGGCTGTTTTGGTTGTGAGTTTTTGGTTGTCTCTTAAAGAGGTAGTACACTCCTTCACAATCCTATCGACGTTTTCAACATAAGAACGGCCATACTGGGTCAGACCAAAGGTCCATCTAGCCCCGTATCCTGTCTACTGACAGTGGCCAATGCCAGGTGCCCCAGAGGGAGTGAACAGAACGGGGAATCATCAAGTGATCCAATCCCTCTCGCCCATTCCCAGCTTCTGGCAAAGAGAGGCTAGGGACACCATCCCTGCCCATCCTGGCTAATAGCCATTGATGGACCTATCCTTCATGAATGTCTCTAGTTCTTTTTGAACCCTGTTAGTGTCTTGGCCTTCACAACATCCTCTGGCAAATAGTTCCACAGCTTGACTGTGCATTGTGTGAAGAAATACATCCTTTTGTTTCTTTTAAATCTGCTGCCTATTAATTTTATTTGGTGTGTGTATGTGCACGCAGAACCTCTATACAAAATCACCATGGGGTACCTGCTCAGAATGCTGCCCACTCGCTCTGCACAAAGTCCCAGCCAGGTAGACAAACTGATAAGTGATGAAGTAAGTGAGAAACTGTTTTCTCGCTACAGAAATGGACATCACTGTCCTGGATTTAGCTCAGGTTACTGTTTTTCAGGAATAATTTTTAAAAATCACTGTCAGAGGCCCCTTCCTGAATGTTAACAGTAAAATACCAGAAGGTTTCAAATGCATGAAAAAAAAATTACACACATGAACTAAGCACTTTAAAAGAATTAGTCCTAACTGAATTCAAAGGGGATCTTCCCCTAGCATCACTATTTGAACCAAGCCTCAGAATTGTACTGCCGTCTTTCGATGAAGTGTAAAAATCCAACCGCTTTCTTAAAGGCTCCAAAGGACATTTCACTATAGTCCTGGGATTTCTGGCTAAACTAAAAAAACGGGGATACGTTTATCCCTGATGTGATTTCATTGGCTTAGTTGGGATAACACGAGAGATGGATTTGGCCTATGAGGTATCTTCTACCAGCTGCCTATTTCATTAAAAAACATGAACAATAACAACACATAGGTAAATGTAATGCCATGGACTCTAGGTGTCTAATTCTGAGCTCACACCAATTGTGACCGGGTGTGTACTGGACCGTCATTGTTGGCAGTGAAGTGACTCGAGGTTTACAAGAATGTAAGTGAGAGAAGACTCTGTTAATGCTCATAAATTTCCACTATTACCAGTTTAATAGCTGTGGAAGTAGAGTGACCAGACAGCAAGTGTGAAAAATCGGGATGGGGATGGGGGGTAATAGGAGCCTATATTTAAAAAAAGACCCAAAAATCGGGTCTGTCCCTATAAAATCAGGACATCTGGTCACCCTATGTGGAAGAAGTGAGGAGATCTTTTTAACTTACTTTATGAACCAGGTTTTCTAGAACAGGGTAATTGCAGTCTTTAGCCACTGCCTGGAACTATCTTTCTTGTGTTCTCTCTTCACATTCAGTCTTTCAGATTTGTTCTATCTAATCCAGAGGAAGAAAATTCTGTCTCTGAAGTCGACTGCTCACTACAATTGGTTTTTTACTTCAACAAACTCCACCTTTGGGTGCTTATCCAGCAACTTCCACCAATTCAGCGGTTTGACTGTGGGAGCTTCAGGGCCGGTGCAACCATTTAGGCGACCGAGGTGGTCGCCTAGGGCGCTAAGATTTGGGGGGCGCCATTTACTTTGGCAGTGACCGCGACGGCCGGATCTTCGGCAGCCCTGGTCATCACCAGCACTTAGGCAGAGGGAGCTGGGGCAGGGCCGCCTGCAGCAAGTAAGGGGGCGGGAGGGGGCGGCACGCAGGGGAACTCCCCGCCCCAGCTCACCCCTGCCCCGCCTCCTCCCCGAGCACGCCGTGGCTGCTTCACTTCTCCCACCTCCCAGGCTTGCGGGGCCAATCAGCTTAGGCGCCACAAGCCTGGGAGGCGGGAGAAGTGAAGCAGCGACGGCATGCTCAGGGTGCTTGTGCTCGTGCACGGAGCAGGGGTGAGCTGGGGCGGAGCTGCTGTGGGAGGGGCGCCTCAAGGGGGGGCCGCGGGGATGGGGAGGGCACAAGGTGGAAGTTTCGCCTAGGGCGCGAAACATCCTTGCACCGGCCCTGGGGAGCTGATACGCCTTCTTGATTCATAGATTGTAAAGCCATAGGGAACCATTGTGATCATCAACCTTAAAGGTTTAGCCTTATTCATTCATCCACACCCCTGGAATAGATGGTTGGACTGACTGTTGGTAGATTAGTAGAACATTTTCTGAGTGTAAGGGAGGGGTATTGTGTTAAACCCAGGTGTCTTGGTCAAATTCCAAATTTCTTTTATAGGA
This sequence comes from Mauremys mutica, assembly GCF_020497125.1. NCBI lineage: Eukaryota > Metazoa > Chordata > Testudines > Geoemydidae > Mauremys > Mauremys mutica. The sequence goes on along the minus strand of NC_059081.1, from coordinate 4,171,137 downwards.
CCTAGGGCTATCTCTTAGATTGTCCATAGCTCAATGTGGAAGTTGAAGCTAAACAAATTCAGATGGGAAATAAGGTATAAATTGATATTTGTAAGAGTAATTAACCATTCGAATAATTTACCAAGGGTCATGGTGGGTTCGCCATTACTGATCATTTTTATATCAAGATTGACTGCTTGTCTAAAAGGTCTGCTTTATTAATTATTTTGGGGAAGTTCTATGATCAGATTAGATAATCACAATGGTCCCTTCTGGACATTAAATCTATGAATCTATGTATATTATAGACATGATTATGAGAAAACAAATTGACCCTCATGCTGACAGGGCCAAAAGAGCTAATAATGTGGTTTTTCCAATTGTGGCTTTCACATATTGAAGAAGAAAAGCATCTGTGTGTAAAACATTACGAAAATGTATCTGATGGGTCACAAAATCCTTTAATACCAGTAGAACATGTGTTTTTTACAATCAAACACTATGGTCTTAATGACAGAACTAATGAAAAAAATATATCTGTAACAATTGTAGTACGTATTTGATCTATTATTAGTAAACTAGCTATTCAGTGAGTGACGATTATGTTGTCAACACCAGACAAAAATAAAGTCCGTTGCCTCTGTTTATTTTCATTACTTGGTATCTATGATGTGACACAGTCCTTTGTCACAGTAAGTTTGATTGTCTCCTACCAACTATATGAAATTAAATCCCGATTTGAAAATGGTTGAGTTAACTTTCTGTGTGTTTAGTTTTTAAAGGGCCAGATTGTGCTATCTTTCATAGGTGCCTCATTTCACAAAATGTCATCACAGAAATCAATATTAGGGCTGGCTGGAAAACAACAATTCCAAAAATGTCAAGGCTTCAAAATTTCGTTCTGATTCAGAATGACAACAAGAGTCTTGACTTTTTTGGTGAAAAGACAGATGCAGGAGATTCCAGAATAGCTAATACCCCAGTGGTCATGACACTCACCTAGAATGTGGAAGACCCAGGTTCAAGTCATTGCTTTAGAGCAGAACTTGAACCTGGGTTTCCCATGTGAGTGCCCTCGTCATCGGGCTATTGGCTATTCTGGGGTTTGCCTCTCTCTCAACATTCCTGATGAAACTTTTTTTCCCACTCAGCTCTGTGTGTGGAGTAAGTTACTACCCTGTGTGACCCAAATGGACTGATCAGTTGAGAGAGGCTGCTTTTGGGAGACAAGGTTTTCAATCTGACAGAAGTAAGGAAGCACAGAAGATTGGACACAAAAGCCGGATCCAGCCTCAAACTGCATCCTGGAGAGATCTGGATAGCTTCAGATCAATAGTCAGATCTTTTTCAATGGGTTCTGCTCAGCATCCAAACCTTTTGGTGGTGTCAGATCCTGACTTGAAACGACACCCCCATGGAAGCTTCTGTTGGGAGGAAATCAGAAAATATCTCCTAAGTTCACTAAGGCCTCAAGATGAGGTGCTGAAGACCATCATTAGTATGACCTGGTATGGTCACTTTAATTTCCATGTAGGCCCTGTGGAATTCATGGCCTCTTCAGGTCCCATTGTGCAGCAGGAACTTGTGGGTCCTGTGGCCAGCTTCATCTTCCCATGAGATGTAACGACAATTCTCTGGATAATTATGGTCACAATGTGCATATGGCACATGAGCCTTAAAAGTAAAGAGACAAGTGCACTGAACTTTTGGGAGTTTGGTCTTTATTTATTTTTTTGTTGGGGGTGGGGGCGGTATGCGATTTTACTGAAGTTTAATTGTGGCACAGCACACAACATGCTTCGATGAGAAGTCGCTTAACTGAAATGAGTTAGAAACCTCCATCTCCTCGTTTTCACTCCTCGACACTCATCCGTGTTGTCAGTCATGCTACTTCCCCTTTCTTTGGTGATTACTTTTCCTTTCATTTTCCCACCAAAGAAGAGACGAATAGGGAGGAAAGGACCAGTAGAGGATGGCGCTGCATGTATGGGCCTATGAGCGTTGTGTTTTCCTATGGGCTGGAGATACCAGAGATCTTAGTTTCCGTGTGTTTTAATTCCTCCTCTCTCATGTTGTTACGCAGGTGAAGGCCAATTGCAAAGCAGTTTCCATAGCAATGGGAAAGCCAGTGGCTGTATATGGTTATTTCCATATACTGCCAAAGCTGACCATTATGAGGTATGGAACACAAACACAAGCTAAGCCTTGTATGTCATAATTGTTGGCCTCTTGAGATACAGGCCAGATGTACTTCAACTCTCCACCTGAAGCAGGCCAATATCAACAACCAAGACAGGCGCCTGGCTCCATCAAGAGGCAGCAATCCAGCTGCTGCAGAGATCTTGAAAAGAGAAGATGGTGAGATACAGGCGTTACCACAGGCATCGCAGCAGGAGAAGCACCCGTTTTAGAGGACATGCCAGGGAGAGGAAGCAAGGAGCAAGGAGAGACAGGAAGAGGAAAGGCAGAAAAGGAGGTACAACCTTATACAGGATTTAATATTATGACTGGCTACTGTGTGTATGTGCATCCTCTGCTGGAAGGAATCAGAACTTTTGAACTGAGTGTCATAGGCCCCGTACTGCTAATAGTCGTGTAAGACTCTCTTCTAGTTTGAGCAATAAGGGTCTATGCTTTTAGCCGAGTAGGTGCTGAGATTCTATTCCTGCTGCCACTATGACATTTGCAGTGACCATGGTCTGCAACACTGTGATGACCACAAAGTCGTAGGTGGCCACAGATTTGTTATAAGGTTTAATTCTTTTATTGCGGCTCTCCAGTATAAGCTGGGGAGCCTGTGAAAAAAATTCAGCACCACAGAATCCCAGCTCCCAGCTGCCCGTTTGTAATAGGCAGCCTGGATAGAGAATGGTGCCATTTGGACAATCTAGAGACACTCTCTTTACTCACAGAACATGGGTGCTGGCAAAGGAGATGTTCTGATTGCCTTTGCTAGCCACTGAGTCTCCATGTCCCACTAAATCCTTAGTCTCCTGGGGGCACTTTCAGCAAAGGGGCCATTTAATGGCCACTGGGCTAGAGGCCTGTATGGTGTGGCCACCGGCCCACCACATAATTATAATACTCAGATGGTCCAATTCATTTTTGCCATTGCCAGCCTGGGCAGCATTCGGACCATGTCAGCGCTGAGTGCACTTTACCAATCTCTCCTTTCTATTTTCTTATCTGCAGGTGAAAACCACTACCACTATAGGAGGCGTGTGGTGTATTAAACCGTCAGTTGCATCCTGTCCTATATACCGTAATATAGCAACAAGCTGCCATTGCAATGACCTTAGAATTTCCACCTCCAGCCTGTGAAACGAACCCATAGGTGCCATTCTGATTTCTGGGAGCAGAAGGAAGAAGACCCGCTGGCCATAAGGGCTGCCTTGTAGTAAACTTGGTTGAATGAATTGTATGCTGTGATTTTACTTAGTATCACATCCTCTCCTAGGGATCTTTACCTTATATGCAGAGGTAACTTTTCTAGCTTTTTCCAGGTTTAGGATGATTCATTAGCGAGTCTCATATAATCAGAGACTCGTAGGACTGGAAGGGACCTCGAGAGGTCATCTAGTCCAGTCCCCTGCACTCAAGGCAGGACTAAATATTATCTAGACCATTCCTGACAGGTGTTTATCTAACCTGCTCTTAAAAATCTCCAGTGATGGAGATTCCACATCCTCCCTAGGCAATTTATTCCATTGCTTAACCACCCTGACAGTTAGGAAGTTTTTCCTAATGTCCAACCTAAACCTCCCTTGCTGCAATTTAAGCCCATTGCTTCTTGTCCTATCCTCAGAGGTTAAGAAAAACAATTTTTCTTCCACCTCCTTGTAGCAACTTTTTACGTACTTGAAAACTGTTATCATGTCCCCCCTCAGTCTTCTCTTTTCCAGACTAAACAAACCCAATTTTTTCAATCTTCCGTCATAGGTCATGTTTTCTAGACCTTTCATCATTTTTATTGCTCTTCCCTGGACTGTCTCCAATTTGTCCACATCCTTCCTGAAATGTGGCACCCAGAACTGGACATAACACTCCAGTTGAGGCCTAATCAGCGTGGCGTAGAGTGGAAGAATTAATTCTCTTGTCCTGCTTACAACACTCCTGTTAATACAGCCCAGAAGGATCTTCAGCTGTGTGTCTCGAATGCACGTATGTTCTGCACTGCTATTGCGGAGGCTGCTTAAGAAGTGTAGGACATGAGGAAAGACCTGGTTGCAGAAAGGATAGAACTTTTTGACCATTTGTGTGGTAGAATTGTAATAATCTCTCATAATTTAGTAATACTTTGCACTTGAAAGTGCCTTAAAAACATTAATGAATTAAGCCTGATTTGGTACCATTTTACACTTGATTTGCACAGGTGAAAATGATGATACAAGGTGCAAGGCAGCAGTGAAGAAGCAGGTCACTAATGTTGCTAATGTTGCCACTAGACTGGGAGGAGTGGTAGCTATGCTGGAGGATAGGACGAGGATACAGAGGGACCTAGACAAATTAGAGGATTGGGCCAAAATAAATCTGATGAGGTTCAACAAGGACAAGTGCAGAGTCCTGCACTTAGGACGGAAGAATCCCATGCACTGCTACAGACTAGGGACCGAGTGGCTAGGCAGCAGTTCTGCAGAAAAGGACCTAGAGGTTACAGTGGATGAGAAACTGGATATGAGTCAAGTGTGCCCTTGTTGCCAAGAAGGCTAATGGCATTTTGGGCTGTATAAGTAGGAGCATTGCCAGCAGATCGAGGGATGTGATCATTTCCTACCCTCCAGCGTATCTACCACGTCTCCCAGTTTAGTGTCATCTGCAAACTTGCTGAGGACTGACCGTTGGGGCACTCCGCTTAATACCGGCTGCCAACTAGACATGGAACCATTGATCACTACCCCTTGAAGTCAAGGAATAACACGTCCACTACTTTCCCCTCATCCACAGAGCCAGTTATCTCATCATAGAAGGCAATTAGGTTAATCAGGCATGATTTGCCCTTGGTGAATTCGTGCTGACTGTTCCTGTTCACTTTCCTCTCCTCTAAGTGCTTCAAAATTGATTCCTTGAGGACCTGCTCCATGATTTTTCCAGAGACTGAGGTGAGGCTGACTGATCTGTAGTTCTCCAGATCCTCCTTCTTCCCTTTTTGAAAGATGGGAGCAGTCTTAACCTACTGTTTTGTATTCCTGAACTACTGGCTAGGGTTGCTCTACACGTTTCGACAGCTGCTGGGCCAGATCCTGTGCTGTAAAACAACACAGTTCCATGGACTCCAATAGAACTAGCTGTTGATTTACACCAGATGAGGATCTGAGCACATGTGTTCCACTCCAGACATGGCTGCATTAAGTGTGAACCATGTATCCCTTCCCCGCTTCACAAGGATTTGTGAGGCTTTCTTAGAACAAGGGAGCACTTTGAGGTGAAAGCCGCACTATATAAGAGCAAAGCTAATTATTTTCTGTGCAATTTCTTTTCCCCCTAGACTCAGTGTGAAATGCACGGCCTTTCACTGCCTTCATTCCCTAGATCATTGTCCCCTGAATATTTCTCCAGGTCATCCTGTTTACCCTATTTTTAGAATCAGCTTTCGGAAATGTTTCTTCTGCTAAGTTCCCTCTTAGATCTCCCCACATGGGTCCGTTTTCCTAAACGCTCCCTTTCCTAAATGCCCCGCTCTTGTGGAGTTCAGCAAGGGAATCTGTGGACTAAAGGAGGATACCGTTAGCTCAGATTACCCAACCAAACTGAGAAACCCCCTCAGGAAATCCCTTTCCAACTGTAATAGCATGTCCTTACAGTACTGAAAGGACACAATGACCTTGAGGTGTTCTTTGCTAAGAAATAATATTAATCATTTCAAAGACTATAGACCTGAACATGATCAATGTTTGAACTGAAATGGGGTTGGGGGGTGGGGGAGATTTCCCTGCTACCATGGAGTTCATTCTCTTCTCTAGAACCTGATGAACAAGTGCAGCCAGGGGGAACTTTTCTACCTGGCTCATAAAAATAATTTGGAAGAGCACATTATTTTGAGTTCCCGCTCGGCTCCAGATTGCATTCATTTCCAACAGCAAAAATCCCCAGCCAGTAAAGGCTCGGCTGCAAGGAATAAAGACTGTGTATTGGTTACACTTGGCTGCAATAAAAAGCTTTAATTTGTCATTTCTGGAGCGCCCGAGACCTGGATAAAGGAAATTACAATACTGTAGCCTTAGAGTGAGAAACACATGGTTTAAAATGCACCAGGTCAACCTTAAAAATCAGAGGGAGGGAGCCACAGTCTAGCAGAGTTCCTCTCAAACCTGGGAAAAGACACAGAACGAGAACTCAGTTTCTGGAAAGAAAATTTTCAGTGCCAAGGATGCATGGGGTTTATTAGAGGAGCAACCTCACACAAGCCCAGAAAGGCAGAGAGCCAGCATGATGGAGCACTCTGGCTACCTAGCCAACTCAGCTAATGTACTGGAGAAGGTGCTGCTGCATTTTTAATAAAGGACCCCCACAAACACAGTCTCCTCTGTCTCTGATAAAGCCACGGCCCCATGAGCATGTGTGAGCTGAAAAGGAAAGCGTTAGAGACTGAATCACAACCGAGGGAGGTAATTCTTTCTGGCAGACAACTTCTTTTAAATCAACTTTGCTGGAAAAGTTCATCCTTTGTTCCTGAAAACTAGCCTGAGCATACAGGTAGCAAAGCCTGGCCCCGTTATGTGGTTAGGTGAGCAGAGGAGGGATTTTTAAGGTTTTTAAGGTCAGGCTTGACAAAGCCCTGGCTGGGATGATTTAGTTGGGAATTGGTCCTGTTTTGAGCAGGGGGCTGGACTAGATACCTCCTGAGATCCCTTCCAACCCTGAGATTCTATGATTCTATGATCCCTACAATGTCACTGAGATGAAATCGTGGCCATGGAATTCCAATTGTATATATTTCCCCCACGCACATTTTTAGAAAGTACCTGCCATTTTGTGCAACCCAAACTCCAAAGCGTTACCTTTCACCAATCTCGTTAGCAGCCCCCCGAATACGTCCTCTCTAGCAGGGGTGATATAGCAGCAACCAGAGATGGAGGGATTCCATCAAAGGCCGGCCCCATAGAGTTAACAATCTGCATGGACAAGCCATAAAAAGGGTGGGAGGGGAAACTGAGGCACGGAGCAGTGGAATAACTTGTCCCAAGTCACACAGTGAGTCACTGGCCAAGACAGGAATAGGATCCAAGTCCCAGACCTATGGCCTTTCTTTCCACTGTATCATGCTGAATATAACAGGAGACTGCTGGATTATCCATGAGGTACAATACTGTTAGCATAACCTGGCATCTCTCTCTTCAGTTTCCCCTATACAACTCCAATCCTATTCTTGCCTCCTGCCTTTTCATTTGGTTTATAAGCGTATCCAAGATACATCAATATATTCTGTACCAAATCATGCCAGCACCTGAAGGCCTATAGCGAAATCTACCCCCCGTGGTCTGATTTCCAAACAAGAGTCATTTCTGCTCTTCACTTCTTTCTGATTTCACCATCCGCCTGCATCCTGACTCAGAAAAGCGTATTGCTAGACACTCCAGGTGTGGGGTGTGAGTCTTTTCCAGAGATGAAGCTATCCCAAATAAGAGCCAGTTTGCTTTGAAAAGGCCAAATCCTGCAGTTTTTACACAGGATGTGACCCTAAGGATCAGTGCGTGTGTTGTTTTCCTCTGTCTTCTGCTACGATTTGCCTTTTGTTAACTATATCCAGAGAGAGATGCAGAAAGAGAGACTGCGAATGGCCAGTGATGTGATGTAGTATGGTGTGGAAATCTTACTGGTGTCAGTTGGGAATGGCAGCATAGTGGCAAAGACCATGGTCGGTTTTAATTTTACCATAGCTAGCTATAGACGCTACTGCACCTTCTCAGTGGGACTATCTGGAGGGACCTCTGAACAGCTGAGAAACCAGCCGATGAGATTGGGCCACAGCTATCTTCCCATCCTCATAGTCACACACCCATTCCTGGATCAACAGCCCCCTGCACAAGCGAGCCTGCAAAAGTCAGCAAGTAAAGCACAGTTTTAGAACTAGAGATGGCATGAGAAGAGCCTATTAGGTTTGACAAAATCTCAAGCTATCTAGCTCGCTAGCTGTTTATTTATCTACTTAAAATGGTCCTTCTCACAGTTTGCTTTTGCAAAGCGTGCCCAGTTCTGGGTTTTGTTTTCGGATTCACAGCCTATGGGAATACGGAGTATTTTTAACATCCCAAGTTCCCCCTGTTGTATGCTGACACTCAAACTTAAATAATCATTTCCATCTGCCCCTTTAAGTAATTTTTGCCTTCTTTTAAGAGTTCAGGGCAGAATAAATGCACAAAACCTCATTATTAACACAGAAGAATACATATAGGAACATGTAGTAAGCCAGGATTATGATAGCAAAAGTACATGTATGAGTATATGCATAGAAGTGCAAGATAAAAAGTGATATGTAGTGGAAGCAGTGAGGCATTTTCCAACTAAACCTTTTTCCTTGGAAAATGGTGATTTGTTGAAACAGAATTTTTTTGCTAGAAAGAGTCAGCTCTGACAAACCTCCTGCCTGGAAAAATTTTTTTTTTGGGAAAAAAAGTTTCAGAACTGTCCAAATGTCTGATTTTGATCTTTTTTAAAATGAAAAGTTTCATTTTTTGATTCAAAATGACTTTTTGTTTTGACATTTTAGTTAATTTATGCAAGAAACATTAAAAAAAAATACAAAGTAGGAACAGAAAAAAATGAAACATTTTGGCTGACTTGATCCAATTTTTTTTCCAGATTATTATTTTGCAATTGTTTGTGTTTAGTTTTGAGATTAGAATTTTTCATCCCATTTTGGAATAGGAAAACAATGTCAAAATCTCAAAAACTCCCTCAGGAGAGAAAAAAATATTTCCCACCCAGCTCCAATGTGTCGCACTAAATCAGAATTCTTAGCCACACCTGCCCTGCTCAGGGGCAAATACAACTGCTACAGGCTGGTCACACCCCAACTCCAGGAGTCCCGAGCCCCCCAACTTCCAGGGAAATAATGGAAAGGTTCCAGTTTTCCTAAGGAATCCCATCTCCTGGGCTGGAGAGAAAACAGAGGACAAAAGAAGAGGGTGAGGGGAACCCACGGGACTGTTTTGCCAGGATATTAAGGATGAGTATACGTGAAATACAGCAAAAAGCTTATTTTTAAAGGACAGCAGCAATCTGCTGCATTTCATTCATGGTGCCAAACCACACCTTGGAATCAGTGTGTGAGTTTTCGTGGGACGCCTGCTGAAATGCCAAACAAAATGTAACCTGCATTGACTTGAAACAGGCCACAGGACATTAGACACTGGAAAAAGGACATCCTTTAACATAAGGGGATAGGTGGGTCTCCCAAGGTTGGAGAGAGGTGGGAAAATCTTCCTACCTTTGTAGTCTTCTGGGGGGTAACCCGAGGTGCCTTTGGCCTCATCTCCCCTGTGCTCTTCAGGAGTGTCCAAAGATGGGGGCCACTTCCCTCTAAATCTGTCAGGAAGTTGGCTGTGCACCCCACCACGCGAGGTTCTCTCTAGCCTCGTGCCTTGGGTTGCTGGCTCCCTTCTGGGAATCCAAATGGGCTTGGGCATGACCTTTAATAGGTGTGGCCACGGGAAGCTCCACCTCCCAAGTGGGCGGGGTTTTTAGGTCTCTTCCTGATCAGATTTTTTCCCATGTAAAGACATATTTGGACAGTTATTATTGGCCTTGTGAGGCTGGCTCTCTCTGGGGGTGCTGCTAAGAGGGCCTTGTGGCCATTTTAGTCTAGTCTATCCAGGGTCTTATCCCACCCTCATCACTTTCCAGTCACGGTGACTAATGCCGCCCACCACAATCTGTGCCAGTGTCTCAGGGTCAAAATGCAACCTTAAATGCACTGAAAAATTCATCCTCCCCTGCTGGCTGCTCAGAGGATGATAACCTCCACATTCCTAATCCCCAGCGTGGGTTGGCTTTACACAGCTTGTTCCATGTTACCTGTTTGGGATGTTGAGAGTTATGGTTTCCCAAGTGCTGCCCATATTTGGGCCTTTGCGGAAGCCCAATGGATAATATGGATAATAATATGGATTATTCCATATTTATGCACTGCTGAGTTCCTTGCCAGTGTTCTATCTTCCCAGACCCAAAGTCATCAGCCAGACCACAAACCAAAACCATGAGACTAATACATCTGGGTTTTTTAATTTGCTTTCTGAGGTTTGAACCTACCAGTGTCACATTTTTAAGCTCTTCCCTGCAATCCTGTGTGCTATGAATTTGTTTAAAAAAAATGAAAACAGAGGTGTATCATCTAATAACATGACTCCAGGAGCTGGGGCTTTAAGGAAGTCAGCAGCTATCACAAGAGTTGGCCACACTGCTGTCCTCTGAAGCAGCTGTTGCTGCCACTGTTGGAGACAAGGTACAGGACTAAATGGACCATTGGGCTGATCTGATCTGTCAGTGCCCATGTTCTTATGATTTTCCCTTGGATCATGGGAGGAGAGCATGTGGGGAAGCATGTGGGTAGAAGGAGGGAGGTTCTTTGTCTAAAAAGAAAGTGTTCCTTGGATGAGATTTTATCTGCCAAGTTTCTGCCTGGAATGAAACGTTTATAGCCATGGGAAAACCCCCCGATCAAAGAAGGTTTACAGTAAAAGTGCAGACTCGGGCTCATCTGTTGCATCATAAAAGCACCGAAAGTCAGTCGTGTCCTAAGCGGGGCACATTTGTGGTGCTTCTGCTAAGGCTGGTGTGTGCTTTAATTGTGACTCTTCTGTTATAAACTTTCCTCTCATGATGATCTCAAGAATGCCTGGGAGAAGAAGAGGGGGAGGGAGAGAGAAAGAGAGGGTTGCCAACCCTCCAGGATGGTCCTGGAGTCCCCAGGAATTAAAGATGACTCTTTAATTAAAGATTACATCATGAGAGGCAGCCTCCAGGAATACGTCCAACCAAAATTGGCAACCATAAGGAGAGGTGGAAGGTGAAAGGGGCAAAGAAAGAGGGTGGACAAGTTACAAGACAGAGGAGGAGGGCAGAAAGGAAGAATGGTAAAGGAAAGGAGAGACAGGGAGGAGGGAGAGGGGAGTGGGAGGAAGACGGTGATAATGGATCCTTCTTTTCATGGCCTGGCCCTGCTTGTCCTCCTGGGCAACAGGAAATCCATTCCAGGTCTGGAATGCCTCCAGTTCCATTGGCTTTGGGAGCTGCAGCTTGCTTACAGGAACCGAGCCTTGGCTGGAACGGGGCGGAGGGAGGAGCCGGCACTTGTTACCGCCGAGAGAGCTCCACTTGTTCGGGCTGTGCTGGGTGTGAGCGCTATAAACAAACCTCCTCCCAGCCCACGCCTGTTGCTCGGTTGTTGGGGTTTTGTTGTTGTTCCCAGAAGTGTCTCCAGGAGGATTCCAGGAAGCTGCCAGTGCTGAATCCCCTGGGAACGATTCCGGCGGTGCATTATCCCCTTCGCGTCCTTGACCTATGCACAAGGCTCTGTGATGAATGTGATCAGACTTGTGGTGGGTAATCAAAAGGGCTGCATCGTGTCTTGGCCAACCAACCTGTGAGCACGGCTCAGGCGTCTGGGAACTTACCCTGACAGACAAGGTGGGTGCGGGAATATCTTCTATTGGATCAGCTTCTGCTGGTGTGAGACACACGCTTTCCAGCTTACACGGAGCTCCTCTTTGGCTTGTCTCTTTCTCCAACAGAAGCTGATCCAATAAAAGAGATTACCTCGCCCGCCTTGTCTCTCTAATGGCCTGAGACCAAGTAGCTTCAACAATCCTGCATACAACCTTATCTGGGGCATTCCTTCTCATGCCTGATTTGGGATTGCTTTGCGGTCTAACCCCCCCCAACCCCTGCACTGTCCTCTTGGGAACATTCCCAGTGACTATTAAAAAAATCCCCTGACGTTGCAGTGTTGGCACCCAGGACCAGCTGTGTATTCTCCGTCAGAGATGCTCCTTATTTCGTGGGAAACAAGCATTTTACAGCTCTCATTTGTACCCTGCTCACCCTTTCCTTTGGCGCCTGCTGCCCTCTTGCCTTTCCCCACATTCATTCTTCCAGCAAAACCTCACCCTTTCCCTGCCGCCAGGAACCCACCTCCCTAACCTTGCAGATGGGCTCGTCCCTGGTCCCACTTCTGTAGTGGCCCCTGGCAAGAGGGTTGCCTGCCTTCTCAGCAGCATGTATTGGGTGGAGCATGTGCTCCAAATAATGCTGTGTGCCAAAATGCATGAGTCTGGGGCCTGGTCTACACTGGGCGGGGGCGGGGGGAGATCAATCTAAGATACGCAACTTCAGCTATGAGAATAGCATAGCTGAAATTGACATATCTTAGATCGACTTAGATTGACTTACTTCGCGTCCTCGCGGCGCGGGATCGATGGCTGCCACTCCCCCATTGACTCCGCTTCCACATCTCGCCCTGGTGGAGTTCCGGAGTCAATGGGGAGCGCGTTCGGGGATCGATGTATTGCGTCTAGACGAGACGTGATACATCAATCCCCAATAGATCAATCACTACCCACCGATCTGGCACGTAGTGTAGACATACCCTGGGGCTTGGCAAAAGCCAGCTACTTTGGGATACTGACGAGCTGGGGCAGCAGGTCTCACACAGGTTTCATCACTGATATAGGGAGGGCGGCTGGCTAATCATGCATGAAGTACCAGTCAGTACTAGTATATGTGTAACCCACACACCTTCTGGGTGTGGTGTTCTGTCCCATCTAGTGGCACCGAGACCACTTAGAGATAGTTAAATGAGTCTGCCCTACAGCCTTAGCTGAGAGCCAGTTGCCTTTTAACTCATGCAGTAGAGGCTCATGCACTGAGCTCCGGAGGGCCCAGGTTCAATTCCATCTGCCGACATACAGGGTCTGTTGATGTTACACACGCACCCATGGCTGGGAATCAGTCTTCTGCTTGTAGGGACACTGCTGAGAGTAGGACTGTGTTTTCTATTCCCCTAAAGGCCACTGCCCAAACCCAGAACTGCAATGTCTATTACCCAGAAGTCCATGGGGCTGCAGGGAAGAGCCATCAGTGCATAATCTTAAGCACACAATAATATTTATTCGTTAAGCACTGTAGATTCATTGGCCTTACTGTATGCCCGCAGTACATTTATATGTTGGTAGTGTTGTTGTAGCCATGTTGACCCAGAATATGAGGGTAGGTCTACACTACCCGCCGGATTAGCGGGTAGTGATCGATCTATTGGGGATCGATTTATCGCGTCTAGTGTAGACACAATAAAATCGATCCCTGATTGCTCTGCCATTGACTCCGGAACTCCACCGCGGCGAGAGGCGGAAGCAGAGTTGATGGGGGAGCAGCAGCGGTCGACTCGCCGCCGTCCTCATGGCCAGGAAAATCGATCTAAGATACGCCAACTTCAGCTACGCTATTCTCGTAGCTGAAGTTGCGTATCTTAGGTCGACTCCCCCCACAGTGTAGACCTAGCCTGAGAGAGACAAGGTGGGTGAGGTAATATCTTTTATTGGACTGACTTCTGTGGGTGGAAGAGACAGAGATAAGCTTTCAAGCCACAAAGAGCTCCTCTTTATACATTTATATGGCCATTGGTATACAGTGACTACAGGCAACTTGTGCACAGAGGTACATATATTTTCATATATAACTCCACACAATGTTTGGGATATTAAATGGATTAAGTTATTCAACAAAAATGGTATTTCGTGTTGCTGTATAAACCTCCACATTCCAGATATATTTCCAAGACTTACATTTTTAATAATAATAACAAACAAATCAAAACCACATTGGTGAAATATTTAGTTCATATGTAAAGTGATGAGATTTCCCGCTCCCGCCCCGCAAAGGGACAACTCAATATAATAAAACCCTTTGCAGACACTAAGGAAGTAAGTCCCTAAGGCAAATAGTACATGGGAAAGAGACTGATTTTCACAAGCTGTTGCCACGTTCTTAACCCTCATCCACCTGCCTTGTCCAAATACATATTAGAAAAAACCTAAACAAGGAAACACAGGATCAGTCAGGATTGTGGTTGAGAGATGTGCAGGGTGAGACAAATTATCACTGTCTGAAATTAATCAAAACTTTCCCTGATCCAAATTTTGGGGGGCGGGGGGGGCGTACACCAGCTTTAATGGATTGTGGACTTTTGGGACAACTGATTTACTTCAGCCACCTGTGTGAAAAGTGCCCTGCACGCGTTTGATGCTCTACTGATATATTCATAACAGCGCCTGGCTAATTGTCAGTTTATGTGGCAGGCTGGATAGCAACTATACAAACTTCAGTGTGATGGAATTTATTTACCCTCAAGTGGCTTTACATTGCTGCTTTGTGTAATTTGTGCTCTACCTGCTGGCAAGTAGCATTTAACTCTTTAAAGCATTTTGACAAACCGTGTTTTGTAAAAGGGTCGCTCCATGGACAAGAAACGCTGTTTCCAGGACTGCAGGCTGGGAACCTGCTGCTTTATTCAGCTGCAGAACAAACTGAGAGCAGGAAAACTTTCTCACTAAACAGGAAGTAAAGGAGGAGGAGGAGCATGGCTCCACCCCATAATACTTGGAGTAACCCAATTAACCCCTTGTTGGCTACTTTACCACACAGTGGATATAAAAGATGCTTTACAAAACAAAACAGTGGTAGAGCCCCATTGGTATAAGGGAGAGGCAGCTGCTAGCAGGAAAGGCGATCAGATCTGTGCAAAATAATCATAGTAATAATAATCATTGATACATGGGATGTATTCTTGGTTTGCCTTCAATGTGACCTTGACTTTGGTGTAAGGACACGGTTTGCACTCACTTTGATCATCGGGGTGGTCTGGGCAGAATTTAATCCCATCTCTCTGTTTTCTGTCGGGTGCTACTTTGGTTGTGTGAAAGCAGCTTGGTGATCGGGTAATAGGAACTGTCCCCAGTAGCGGAAGGTATTAGATGACTACTGGCCATTACTAATGCTTCAAACATGTCAAAAAGAGACAAACTTCTTCAAGAGGCAGGTCCATCACCAGAGGTATCCCATTCCTCTACTGACTGGCACACTGTGCGCTTTGTCATGACGACACTTAGAGGTTTTTAAGGTCAGGTTTTCCTTCCTTAGAGGTTTTTAAGGTCAGGCTTGACAAAGCCCTGGCTGGGATGATTTAGTTGGGAATTGGTCCTGCTTTGAGCAGGGGGTTGGACTAGATACCTCCTGAGGTCCCTTCCAACCCTGATATTTTATGATTCTGTGACACAGGTGCAGAATCAAAGCGAGCATGGCTCTGGCTATCCAACTCCAGCAGAAAATATCTGGTGTTTCTATAAGCTGAATGCACTTCCCGTATTCATAGACATGTATAGATCAGATGATGGCGATGGTCCTGAAAAGACCTGGAACAAGAACAATGGACTTCGGCACAAATCCTGCTACCTCAGGACCAAACTGAGAAAAAAAACCAAGAGAATTGGGAAAATTGTGGATCACCTTGATGAATTGCAGAGAAAATCCGTACGTTTAAGTGATCAGCACAAAGGACGCTCAGAAAAAGCAGCACGCTTTATTTGTGAAAGGAGCATACCATCGCGAGACATCTCCGAAGCTTCCCCCCATGGCCTGGATAGTCGAGTCCAGAGGTGTGCACTTCAGCCACAAAGACCAGGGCTTTGCTTGCAAAACTAAGTGCAAGGGGCTTAGGCTAGGTCTACACTAAGTGAGGAGGATCAATCTAAGATACGCAACTTCAGCTATGAGAATAGCGTAGCTGAAGTCGGCGTATCTTAGGTCGATTTACCTGGCTGTGAGGATGGCAGCGAGTCGACCGTAGCCGCTCTCCCGTCGACTCTGCTTCCGCCTCTCGCCGCGGTGGAGTTCCAGAGTCGATGGCAGAGCGACCGGGGATCGATTTTATTGCGTCTACACTAAACATGATAAATAGATCCTGATAGATCGATCACTACCCACCGATCCGGTGGGTAATGTAAACATACCCTTAGTGGCCCAAGAGGCAAAGCATTATGCAAGATGCTTGGTGTCTCTGTACCAACACTGAGAAGATGTCACATGGGCCTGCCTTTGCTGAACTGATAGCATCCATCGAGGAGACAAGATTGAATGAAGATGTGACTCCAGTCTTTAAACTAGCAGAGTTCCCAAGGCTCTATGTAGCTAGACTAGAACCACTGGGAGTGACACTGAACTAAAACCCTGTCTCCTTTCACGCGTTCCAGATCTCCACACACACAAAGAAGGATGCGAAGGGCTCCTTGCTTTCAACCAGGCTACCGGATGTGCCCTCCAAAAATTTAGGCTGCTAGATAAGAGATTAAAGTCCAGAACCTCCATGGTAGCATTCTCTGAAATGCTTCCAGTCCCACACGAAGGGCCCATTAGACAGGCAGAACTGCCTGGGTCTTCATGTGTGGATGAGACAACGGTATTTGAAGATGGGATTTAGGTTTATTAGGAACTGGGGAACCTTTGGGGAAAGAAGAAGCTTGTAGTCTGTACAGGAAGGATGGGCACTATCTAAACCAAAATGGAACCAGATTGCTGGGGCATAAAATTATAAAGGTTGTAGAGGAGTTTTGAAAGTAAGGGCTGGGGGAAAATGGACAGATGTGAAGGAGCACCTGGTTCGAACAGAGACATCCTGAGGGGAGCATTCATTAAAGGGGATTCTCTATATCCTAGTAAAAAGGAGAGGATGGAAGTTGACAAAGTACAAGTACGAACTGAACAGAAACGGTCAAATGGAAAGAGTCCCATTCAATTACCTCTCATGCAGGCGGACAACAAAGTATTGACAAATTGTATAAGTGTTGTATACAACCGCTAGAAGTCTTAACACTAAGATTGGTGAAAGTGAGTGCCTGGTATTAAATGAGGATATTGATCTCACAGGCAACACAGAAACTTGGTGGAATGATAATAATCAATGGGACACAGTAATACCAGGGTAGAAAATATATAGGAATGACAGAATAGGTCGTGCTGGTGGGGGAGTGGCACTATATGTGAAAGAAAACGTAGAGTCAAATAGAGTAAAAAGCTTAAATGAATCAAACTGCACCAAAGAATCTCTATGGATAGAAATTCCATGCTTGAATGATAAAGAATATAGCAGTAGGGATATATTATCGATCACCTGACCGGGAGGGTGATGGTGATTGTGAAATGCTCGAGGAGATTAAAGAGGCTACAAAAATAGAAAACTCAATAATAATGGGGGGATTTCAACTATTCTCATATTGACCGGGTACCTGCCACCTCAGGACGGAGGTCAGAGATACATTTTCTAGACACCATTAATGACTGCTTCTCAGAGCAGCTAGTCCTGGAAATCTATACAAGGAAAGGCAATTTCTGATTTAGTCCCAAGTGGCACACAGGGTCTGGTCCAAGAGATGAATATAGCTGAACTGCTTGGTAATAGTGACCATAATGTAATTAAATTTATAGGGGGAAAGTACCAAAGAAACCCACCACAGTGGCATTTAACTTCAAAAAGGGGAACTCACAAAAAGGAGGATGACAATTAAAAGTAAGAGTCACAAGAGTGAAATGCCTGCAAGCTGCATGAACACTTTAAAAAAAACCCTATAATTGAAGATCAACTTAAATGTATACCCCAAATTAAAAAAAAATAAAATAAGAAGACCAGAAAAATGCTACCATGGCTAAACAACAGAGTGTGATACAGCATGGCCAGAGGGCAGCAGGAGAGGGTTAGAAGGGATCCTTACTCCCTGTAGAGGGAAGAAAGTTTGCTATAGATTAATTAGAGCACCTGAAGCCAATTAGAGCACCTGCAGTCAGTCACCTGATAAAAACCCCTGCTTCAATCGGACAGTTTGGAGGAGCTGGAGCAGGAAGGATTGGTGTTGGAGCAGAGAACAGTTTGGAGGAGCTGGAGCAGAAAGGATTGGTGTTGGAGCAGAGAACAGTTTGGAGGAGCTGGAGCAGAAAGGATTGGTGTTGGAGCAGAGAACAGTTTGGAGGAGCTGGAGCAGAAAGGATTGGTGTTGGAGCAGAGAACAGTTTAAAGGGAAACAGAGAAAAGTTTGGAGAAGTGCTGCGGTGGGCTAAGAAGTCCAAGACCCTAGGTAAGGGGCACCTGGCTTGTGCAGAGGGAGGACAGGAAACCCCCCCCCCCCACAAGCTGAAGGGTAGGAGAGGGAAGTAGCCCAGGGGAAGGAACCGTCAGTTCAAGTGGTTCACCACTATCCTCAGGGCCCCTGGGCTGGGACCTGGAGTAGAGGGCGGGCCCAGGTCCCTCCCTCTCCACTCCCTTCCTCTAGGCCACTAGTGGGGCAATTAATATTCCAATTCAGGGGCAAGAAATGGCGCCCTGAACCCCCCCCCAAAGAAGAGAAAGCGCGAGACCCATCATAATAGTGTCAGCAATTTGCCATACGAGTAAAAGAGGCAGTTAGAGACAAAAAGACGTCCTTTAAAAACTGGATTTCAAATCCCAGAGAGGAAAATAGAAAAGAGCATAAATCCTGGCAAGTCAAGTGTAAAAGTGAATTAGGCAGGCCAAAAAGAATTTGATGAGTAACAAGCAAAAGACATAAAAACTAACAGCAGAATTTTTTGGAAGTACATCAGAAGCAGGAAGCCTGCCAAATACTTAGTGGGGCCACTGGACGATTGAGGTGATAAAGGAGCACTCAAGGAAGACAAGGCGGTTGTGGGGAAGTTAAAAGAATTCTCTGCCTTCGGTCTTCACTGCAGAGGATGTGAGGGAGATTCCCATACCTGAGCCCTTCTTTTTAGGAAATTTGAGAAACTGACTCAGACTTGAAAACAGCTTCCACAGCCAGCATGGTGTGATGGCCCCATATCTGAACATCTTTATTAGGTTTATGCCCTAAGACTCTGGCAAATTTCATGCTTTTTATCACAAAACCTAAAATTCTTTCACAAGTCTGATTAGCTACAGGGCACTAGCCTTTGGAAGATGCATTCCTCCCCTGGGTGTGCAATAGCTTTGGTTAACTGGCTAGCTATGCTGCAAAACCCATGTTTTCTCTTTCACTGGTGGGAAGAAGAGTGGAGGGTCGGGCTGGGGAGAACAATGTGTGTGACTTTGCAGGGGGTTCCCGAGAGTGTGTTAAGTTAAACGGCACTGGATCTGTGTTGCTGCCAGAGTATTTGATCCATCGGCCTGGGGGGGAGGCAATTGATTTGTTAGTTTATTTATAAAAGGCACTCTTTTATCGGGGAGGAATAAAAAATAGAAATAAATGAATAGTGTCTAAATGAGGGTGATCTTGGGGGTTGGTTTGTGGTGGAGAGTGATTGGGGGCTGGAGCACATGATTTACGAGGAGAGGCTGAGGGAACTGGGATTATTTAGTCTGCAGAAGAGAAGAATGAGGGGAGATTTGATAGCTGTTTTCAACTACCTGCAAGGGGGAACTATTGCAGAACTATTAACTAAGGTTTGTAACCTGTCCTTTAAATCGGCTTCGGTACCCAATGACTGGAAGTTAGCTAATGTAACGCCAATATTTAAAAAGGGCTCTAGAGGTGATCCCGGCAATTACAGACTGGTAAGTCTAACGTCGGTACCGGGCAAATTAGTTGAAACAATAATTAAGAATAAAATTGTCAGACACATAGAAAAACATAAACTGTTGCGCAATAGTCAACATGGTTTCTGGAAAGGGAAATCATATCTTACTAATCTATTAGAGTTCTTTGAAGGGGTCAACAAACATGTGGACAAGGGGGATCCGGTGGACATAGTGTACTTAGATTTTCAGAAAGCCTTTGACAAGGTCCCTCGCCAAAGGCTCTTACGTAAATTAAGCTGTCATGGGATAAAAGGGAAGGTCCTTTCATGGATTGAGAACTGGTTAAAAGACAGGGAACAAAGGGTAGGAATTAATGGTAAATTCTCAGAATGGAGAGGGGTAACTAGTGGTGTTCCCCAAGGGTCAGTCCTAGGACCAATCCTATTCAATTTATTCATAAATCATCTGGAGAAAGGGGTAAACAGTGAGGTGGCAAAGTTTGCAGATGATACTAAACTACTCAAGATAGTTAAGACCAAAGCAGACTGTGAAGAACTTCAAAAAGATCTCACAAAACTAAGTGATTGGGCAACAAAATGGCAAATGAAATTTAATGTGGATAAATGTAAAGTAATGCACATTGGAAAAAATAACCCCAACTATACATACAACATGATGGAGGCTAATTTAGCTACGAGTCAGGAAAAAGATCTTGGAGTCATCGTGGATAGTTCTCTGAAGATGTCCACGCAGTGTGCAGAGGCAGTCAAAAAAGCAAACAGGATGTTAGGAATCATTAAAAAGGGGATAGAGAATAAGACTGAGAATATATTATTGCCCTTATATAAATCCATGGTACGCCCACATCTCGAATACTGTGTACAGATGTGGTCTCCTCACTTCAAAAAAGATATTCTAGCACTAGAAAAGGTTCAGAAAAGGGCAACTAAAATTATTAGGGGTTTAGAGAGGATCCCATACGAAGAAAGATTAAAGAGGCTAGGACTCTTCAGCTTGGAAAAGAGAAGACTAAGGGGGGACATGATAGAGATATATAAAATCATGAGTGATGCTGAGAAAGTGGATAAGGAAAAGTTATTTACTTATTCCCATAATACAAGAACTAGGGGTCTCTAAATGAAATTAATAGGCAGCAGGTTTAAAACAAATAAAAGGAAGTTCTTCTTCACGCAGCGCACAGTCAACTTGTGGAACTCCTTACCTGAGGAGGTTGTGAAGGCTAGGACTATAACAATGTTTAAAAGGGAACTGGATAAATTCATGGTGGCTAAGTCCACAAATGGCTATTAGCCAGGATGGGTAAGAATGGTGTCCCTAGCCTCTGTTCATCAGAGGATGGAGATGGATGGCAGGAGAGAGGTCACTTGATCATTGCCTGTTAGGTTCATTCCCTCTGGGGCACCTGGCATTGGCCACTGTCGGTAGACAGATACTGGGCTAGATGGACCTTTGGTCTGACCCTGTACGGCCGTTCTTATGTTATGTTTTTATGGGTTCCAAAGAGGATGGATCTAGACTGTTCTCAGTGGTGGCAGATGACAGAACAAGGAGCAATGGTCTCAAGTTGCAGTGGGGGAGGTCTAGGTTGGATATTAGGAAAAACATTTTCACTAGGAGGGTGGTGAAGCACTGGAATGGGTTACCTAGGGAGGTGGTGGAATCGCCATCTTCAGAGATTTTTAAGGCCCGGCTTGACAAAGCCCTGGCTGGGATGATTTAGTTGGGGTTGGTCCTGCTTTGAGCAGGAGGTTGGATTAGATACCTCCTGAGGTCCCTTCCAACCCTGAGACTCTGTGATTCTATGTGGATTCTACTCCCAGCTCTGTCATAGGACCTCTTTCTGGGTGACCTTGGGTAAGCCAGGTCACCACTCCCTGCCTCAGTTTCCCCATCTGTCAAAATGGGGCTAATAAAAATCCTTACCAATGGCTGGTCTCTTTTGTTCCTTCTCCTACTCCTGGCTCCGCGCCTCTTTCCCTGCTGCTCCCTATGCATGCAACAACCTCCCAGTGCCCGTGTGCCAGCATACCTATTGCTCGCCTCAGCCAAATCTTTCATAAAGACCCACTCCTTCTGTGAAGCCCCTAACGCTAACCAGTGCCAACCCTCTGCCCCCGCTTAGCATTGTGGTACAGAAGACGTGAACTAGATCAGACTAAAGCATAAACCCCTCTACTCACTGAAATCTAGGTTAACTCTTGCCTCTGAACTTCTCAGAGTTCCTTGTCTTCTGGGGACCTGTCTTTTAAACTGTGAGCCGCACAGGGCAAGGACGGTCTTTAGCGTTGTCTCTTGGAGAACACTGAACACACTGTAGGTGTTTGACAAATAATAATAATTAGGCTGTGAAGAGGCTAAATTAATTAGCAGCACTGCGCTCTGAGGGTGGAAGGAGTGCTAGAAAAGCGCAATTAGTATTTTGTTCAGCCACATACAGGACCATATACTTACAAAACTGTAATCAACCATTTAAAAAAAATGACCCTGGGCAATTGAAGGTTTGTTTGTTTCACACTGGTGCGCTTTCAAATGGTGTGTACAGGAGAGCCCCGCAATATCTTAGCCCCGACTGATTGTTGAATCACGTCTCAGTGTTCCCTCTGGCTTATAAATAGCAATATCATGGTACTGCATTGCCTGACTTATCCTGTGCCATAGACGTTTACAATAGCAGGGGTCTACCTCATTTGAGGGCACTGCAGAATATCCCCCCACCAGTTAAAACTCCTCTCATTAACCCCATGGGACCCTACCAGATTGTCTTGGCTCATGTGCCATCGACCAGGGTGGCAGGCATGTTTCCCTCATTCGAAAAGCCTTGCTATGAATTGCAGCTGTCAGCCAGTGAGCTGAGAGACTTCCTTCAAGGTCGAGTAGATAAATCCCTCGGTAATGAATTGCCTGTTATAGCACCCTGTGTCCGAGGAACTCATAGCACTTTGAAGATGTAAGCCTCATGACACCCCCCTGGGACACGTCAGCTTGACTTTCCCCTTTTTAGAAATGAGGAATACAGAGCTGAAGGGATTTGCCCATGGTCACCCAGCTAAGATTCTTGCAAAACCACTTTTCACCCTGTGTCCAACCAAGGCAACTGAGGTCACCTGGATTGACCTTACACACTACCCCAAAATTCAGTCCCAATGGGGCAGGTGCTTCTCTTTGGGGTGTCTCCCCTGGAACATCCTCCCTCCACGTGTCCACTGGCTGGTCTCAGAATTCCTTGCACGTCCCTGTCACTTTGATCAGTGTAATCATGGGTAGCTCATAACCTGTTTCCATTGGCTCTTCTGCGTGGATGTGAGGTGGGTGCTGGGACGCACAGCTGGGCTGTTCAACTTGTTTTATGACTGCATGGTTCAATTTGTCTAAAACGTACAAGGAGCTGGGTCCTTGCAAAGAAAGTATTGACATGCTGTGGGACCAGGGATGAGGGTGGGGAGGGAAGGGGAAGGGGAATACAGCAAGAGGTACTAGGGTTACACTTTATAGGTCTATGTACTAATTTTATTGAGCTGGAACAGAGCTATTTTAAAGCAAAAGCACTTTCCAAAAAAGCCAAAAGGCCTGTGGGTTTTAATTAGGAACACAGGAATTGCCAGACCCTTGATCCACCCAGTCCCATATCCTGTCTCCGACAGCGGCCAGTACCAGATGTATCAGGGGAAGGTGCAAGAGCCCCACAGTAGTCAGGTGTGGGATAATCTGATGCTTATCCCAATCCCTAAAAGTTAGAGCCCGTTATAATCCCTGAAGCATGAGATTTCGTATCCCTTCCCTAATTTCCTTCTTAATTATGACAACTCTGAATATTCCTGTTATCCATATAAATGTCCAATCTGTCTTTAAATCTTGCTAAACTCACTGACATCCTGTGGCAGAGAGTTCCACAGGCTAATTATGCTCTGAGTGAACACATATTTCATTTGATCAGGTTTGAATTTGCCACCTTTCCATTTCATTGCATGTCCTTTTCTGGGGTAGGTGCCTCATCACATGCAGAGACTTGGATTGCATACGATGGTTGGGTTTTCGACGCCTCCTTGCAGTGGCTCAGTGTATGTCCCCGTAGACACACTGTGTCTGACAGAAGCATTTCGACGTGTCCACCCAGAGCGCACCTCATCAGTGTCCTTGCACCTGTGCATTCCAACCCTCCTGACACACCTGTTCCCAGAGTGCTCGGCGTTGTCGCTGCAAGCAAAGGTGAGGCCCTGCATCATGGGATGGAGTTAGAAGGACTGGCACCCGCCTCCTAACCTGAAAACATTGCAGTCATATGTAATGCCAGCAGATCATATGAAAGAACTTTAGAAGCCTCTATCCAGCTCCTAATGGATTGGTGTCCACATCCCACAAACTGATGCTTGAGCTGGCTCTTACTGGCACCTTTTGGGGCAACTGTAGCAGAAAAGCCAGGGACCAAACTCCACCTGACCTCCAGGCCATGACTGAGACAAGTGTGGGTTGTGATGGAGGAAGCTGGCACTGCTGATGTCCTTGCTGTGTCCCTGCTCTGGAGCGCAATAAGGGGCTTCAGTCAGCAGCTCTGACAACCCGATACCTTTTACCAGCCCTAAAGAAAATGATGTACATTAACAGTATTCTACTGTCTAACTAGTATCACAGAAAATCCCTTGGGAAAGAATGAGAAAGACCAGCCTTCCAAGTTCCTGACCACGACTGTGGAACAACCAAAGAAAAGACAGCACCTAAACGACCGTTCCCAGATTTTCCACCAGACCCAGTGCAGGCTGGGATGGGATATTTGGACTTGCTCAGTCACGTACCTTGTAGACCTCCAGCCTAGCTGGACATATTCAATGAAAGCTGCTTCGTTTTTGTTACCTTAATGCTGAGTCTTGGAGTATTAACTCAAGGCTCCTAGTAACCCGGTGTCACAACAAGCTGCTAATTTCTTTGGTTCATTTTAATGGTTTGTTTATATCTTTGGGACCCAAAAGGTTCTTTTGCAAATTGAAGAGGCTCATGTGTCCTGTAAACTTTTTAATGCCATGTGAAAACTGAAAGACTTAACAGGAGAGGCTTAGCTGCACTGTGGCATGACGTTCGGGCATTCAGTGAGCTGGGTTTTATGAGTCAGCTTTTAAGAGACATAAAAAGGCTTATGCCTAGGGTTGAAGGTGGGAAAGTGCAGCGCCAATGAGCCTAGTGGCGCCTCTCTTGAGCATTTTCTCAAGGGAAGGAAACCTGGGGTCTGCAACCGGGTGGCACATCCTGTGTGACTCAAAAGAGAAGAAAGAGGAAGAGAGCTTTGTGCAGAGTGGGAGTGGTGGACGGAGACAGATGGGAAGACACGCTGGCAGGCTTGTGTAACCTGTCTGGTTCAATGCATGAAGGAAATCAAAAGGTGTCAGTGCGGTTGTGTGGTCTTCACGCCTTTTATCCCCGAACTAGCAAAGTTTCCCTTCCTGTTATTCCCTGCAATGCCAAGGAAGAGTTGGGGTTGCAGTGGGCTTTGTAAGGAGCTATTCAGTAAGGTTCGGAGTAACAGGGCTAAGTCCTGGTCCAAACAGAACTCACTGCAGAACCAGTACGGCCCATACCACTTAAAGGCGAATAGCACCCACATCATGAAGACTGAAATAAGCCCAGGGTTCTGTGCTGAATGTTCCCACTAATAAGACTTCAGGGGGCATCTCCAAGGCACAGAGATCACTTTTAATTAATCTTTAAAAAAAAATCCTCCTCATCCCGACCAGCTGACCTTCCTGGTTCACTCGCAGCATCTCATTCGGCAGCATCATGTACGCCAAGGGCCGTGACAAGCTGTCAGGTATTTGCAGCTCTAACCCACCCTAGCACAGCGGGACCACAAACTGCTCCTCCCAGCGTGGTGCTTAAGTAGAACAGACACACGAGGTCTTTTTACATCCCGAGGTCTCCGGCCTGATCCCTGCGGACCACCCCACCAGTAGCATCACTCCCTAATGTTGCGCTCCGATATCTCTTCAGTGAACGTGCACAGACACCGAGGGATTTTATAAAGGGAGAAATAAAATTAGTCGAAATGTATTTCTGGGCGGAATGAGCTCCCTCCGTCCCCGCCCTCCACCCACTCCGGCTACTGGAGACAGGCAGCACAGAAATCTGGGCTTAAATTCATTTCCGCTTTTTCTTTGCCATTGCCTTGCCTGGAGGCACAAGCAGACAAGCCAAGCCCCCTGCCCTCTCCCCTGTGCCAACCCAGGCCTAGCACAGGTACGGCTCTGCCCCCAGCCTCCCAGGTTATTGATGAAGACGGCATTTAAAAACTCGTAAGGGAGAGTGCCCTGGTTTGAACTATAGCTGCATCGCTCACTCCCCAGTCAGAACAAGACATTGGAAGGTGGCAGGGAGCCAGTACCTTGCGAGCCCTCTCTTAGTTTGTCCCTTCCTGTGGTTTGGTAGCATTTAAAACTGATCTGATCACAAAGCAAAATGGGACAGCATGATGCCATTGTGGAGGCTGGAAATTAGACCTTATGATCCACCCAGGCCTATATATATGGTCAGTAATGAAGGTGATGGCAGCATTGAAACCAAAGGGACCAAAATAAAAGGTGGGCGGGCACTTAAAAACGTGCTGCTTCATAAATTCTTGGCCCTGCAGGAGAAGGGTGTAACAGGGATTTTAACCACTTAGCTGCTGGGAAAGCTTCCAGGTGTCCCCGGGAGCAGAGCACACCTAACATTTCACTGCTGACAAGCACCGGCAGTGAACGCGCTCAAAGGCAAGGCCCAGTTAAAGATGAGTCCCAGCTGGGGAAGGAGCTGGTGGTTTCTATAAAGAGAGGGAGCACGGAGGAGAAGGTGGCTGAAGGGAGAGAGGGAAAGGACTCTGTAGTCCCTCTCTGGGGAGCAGAGGAGCTTCAGGAGGGAGTTTCCATAGCTGCAACAGACCAAGCCGGGCAGAGGAGGCGGTCATACTTGACAGGGTGCTGTTCAGTTGCCTTTATCCCCTCCTTCCTACTCACCCTAACTTGCTCTCTGTCTCCTGACACCATTTTCAAGGTCAATAGTTCCTCACTTATGGGCGTATCGCTGGCATCTGGAGCCTTCCCCTGTGCCAGCCTAGCTGTATTTATCTATGGACAACAGGAACCCAGGACTTCTAATGGTGTACAGACCACTGGGTGAAAACCCTGGCAAATTCTTGAGTGGGGCTTACAGAGCTGCTGGATCCCCCAGATTTCTCATGCTTGGCGACCTCAGCCTTCACATAGACAATTGCAATGATACAGCTGTATTTGATCTTATGGCCTACAGGAAAGCCCTGGGATTCTCCCAGGCACTTGCTAGACCAGGGGTCGGCAACCTTTCAGAAGTGCTGTGCCGAGTCTTCATTTATTCACTCTAATTTAAGGTTTTGCGTGCCAGTAATACATTTTAACGTTTTTAGAAGGTCTCTTTCTATAAGTCTATAATATAGAACTAAACTATTGTTGTATGTAAAGTAAATAAGGTTTGTAAAATGTTTAAGAAGCTCATTTAAAATTAAATTAAAATGCAGAGCCCCCCGGACTGGTGGCCAGGACCCAGCAGTGTGAGTGCCGCGGAAAATCAGCTTGTGTGTCGCCTTCGGCACGTGTGCCATAGATTGCCTACCCCTGCGCTAGACCAACATATGCAGCCGGACCTATGTTGGATCCTATCTTGAGCCTAGGACTGGCTATTGGAGATGTCACATCAACATACCACTCTTCTGGTCTGATCACACCTCATCCAGGCAGAGAGCAGAGCTTTCTCTCCTTCCCACCAGGTCAGTGAGCAACCAAAGTTGGTCCTCCCTGCAAAGATTCCTCAACGCTCTAGGTTTCCAACTCGCCTTAGGAGAGCAACCCACATCAATTATTCTGGGGAAGTTATGTGGCCCGTGTTGTACAGAATGTCAAACATCAGAATGGTCCCTTCTGGCCTTGCAATCTATGAATCTACGAATATGAGGCCAAGGTGCTAATGATGGTTCTCAGCCAGGGGTACGTGTACCCCAGAGGGTACGCAGAGGTCTTCCAGGGGGTACATCAACTCATCTACATATTTGACTAGATTTACAACAGGCTGCATAAAAAGCACTAGCGAAATCAGCAGAAACTAAAATTTCACACAGCCAATGACTTGTTTATACTGCTCTACATACTGTACACTGAAATGTACCAATATTTATACTCCAATTGATTTATTTTATAATTATATGGTAAAAATGAGAAAGTCAGCAATTTTCCAGTAACAGCACGCTGTGACACTTTTGCATTTTTATGTCTTGTTTTGTAAGCAAGTCATTTTTAAGTGAGGTGAAACCTGGTGGGTACGCAAGACAAATCAGACTCCTGAAAGCGATAAAGTCTGGAAAGGTTGAAAGCTCCTGAGCTAGACGATCACAAAGTGCCAAACTGTTGAATTACAACACAAACGGAAACGTTTTATCTCCTTTTCTGGATCAAAGTGTCTGCTATCTGTACTAAGTAGCAACTGCCCTCAATGATTTTAAAAATAAAATGAAATAATAGAATATTTCAACTATGATGTAAAGTTGTATTATGGCATGTCAGTATTAGTAGTGTATATATTGCACAAGCACTATTGGCACATCACGATCTAATGTAAAACTGAGATAAAATGAAACCCAGCAACATAAAATAAAATGCTAAAATGAATTTTGAAATTCTAAAATGCAATTTTGAAATTTCCCAAAATGATTTTTTTGGTTTCAAATATTGTTTTGCAGGAATTTTTGTTGATATTGACACAATTCAGGAAATATTTTGTTTTTGACAAAAATGGTATTTTCTCTCGACAAAACATTTCAACGACAAATTTAAAAGCAGCTGTAGGACCACTAACCCGTCTACATGACATAATGGGACTAGATGAACCAACACTTAGCCTGACTCCTATCGTTCTTCTCCAGCCGATCTGAGAGAGGCTTCATGGCTCCTCCTCTGAAGAGCCGCACAGTGTTATGTTCTGACACTCAATTGCCAAAACATTTTTACCTTGACAATAAATTATTATTATTTGTATTATGGGAGCCCGGAGAGTCCCCAACCAAGAATGGGGCCTCACTGGGCTAGGTACTGTCCACACGCATAGTATGACACAGTTTCTGCTCCAAAGAGTTTACAATCTAAACAGACAAGGGGGAGGGAAACTGAGGCACAGAGCTGAAGTCACTTGTCCAAGGTTAGTCTCCGAAAGTCAGTCTTCTGAGTCCTAGCTCAATACTCTATCCACTGGGCCACACTGCTTCTCCAGCCTAAGTAGTAATAATACAAATAAACCATTGTTATATTCTCTTGGTTTTGTAAAGGGTCTGCTCAGTGCACAAAAATAAGTCTGCTCACAGCACTGCAGGCTGAGAACTTGCTGCTTTATTCGATTACATAACAATGTGGAAGAAGATACCCATCAACTAACAGGAAGTAAGAGATACTCCAGCTGATAATACTCTGAGGCTATGCCTACACTTACAGCAGTGTGTAGAGGACAGACATTGCTCACCCTCCTAGCATGGGTATAAATAGCAGTGTCAGTGAGTATAGACATGCCTGTACCCTGTGGGCATGTATCCTACATGGCTTTTTACACACCCAGGCAGCGCTTCCCCGCCTACACTGCTATTTTTGGCAGCGTATAATCAAGCCTTGCCCCGCTGCCTTCCCATGACAGAGCCTTTCACCGACGCATGTAGCCACACCCCGCAGTATGGACACAGCCTGATTTCACTGGTGCATGTCACCACCAGTGTAGGCAAGGCCTGAGCGACCCAATTAACTTCTGGATACACCTGTACCTAGTGTCAGGTAGGATCCTAAGGCCTTGTGGGAAGACTCAGCCACTGCCTGTGTGCTGGGGGTGGGAGGCAGCCATTATGAACAGCACCTCAGTGGAAGTCCCAGAGGCCTTGTGCCTGACTCAGGGAGCGCCTCATACGACACAGGCTACAGCAGAAAGGATACAGGATGTGCTCCTCTCGGCACCGGCTCGGTTCTGGGGATTGGGGAGGAGCGCACAACAGGGCTGAAGTCCTGCCTTTTGTCAGACCAAACAGAAAAGCTGTGCTGAAAAAGCAGGGCGGGAGCATGGGGTTGACAGGACATGAGCTTTTCATGGCTAGGTAACGCTCTCATATCTAGCACAGGCTGGTGGTGACCCAAACACATTCAGCAGCTTCTCTGTGAAGTGAGCTGGTTAGTTCTCAGGCTGCTTCCGAGGAGAACAGTCACTATGTTGCACTAGCGTTGTTGGCATCAATTGACGCCCTTGTGGCAGGCTCAGAGAAGAGACACCAAGGACGGATTGGGCTGAACAACTCTCTCACTCTTTAAGACGGTCCTTCCTTTTGGGGAGGGTGGAAGGGCAGCTCATCCCACATCTGTTTACTATGGGGTTCTTACACCTTCCTCTGAAGCCTCTGGTACCAGCCGTGGTCAGAGACAGGATGCTGGATTAGATGGACCTTGGGTCTGATCCAGTTTGGCAGTTCCTTTAATCCCAGTCAAGATTATGTTGGCAGGGCTGCCTTGCCAGTGCCTGTGCTGTACCTACATGTAGAAAGCACCTAGATCTCCAGGGTTGTCAACCCAGCCCCTGTCACCAGCATAACAAAGGACCCAAAGCACCTGGAACTGTCTGCATTGTCCCAGTGCCTGGACATGGCAGCCAGATTTAATTCCACTTCTGATGCAGCAATTCATTGGTTAAGAAAACAAAGCTCAGATTAAAAGCTTGTCATTGTAAAGATAACAGGGAGGGAAGGGGGAATGCAATTGGAGGGAGATAGTGCGAGGCGCCTTGCGAAACTATGTTGGATGTCTGGTCTTTTTTTGGGGGCTGAGATATTTCTTGGTTCCTTACCTTCCTCTGCAACAGCGGCCTTAGCAATGTGTGAGAAAGATCAGAAAGGAGAGACAAAGCCCCCAAGAGCCCAAGGGGACCCCAGAAGGAAGCTGGGTCATTTCTTTAACCCAAGGAATGTTTTCTATGCACCCTACTTGGAGAATTTAGCAATTTCTCTCTCTCTCACTGTTAAAATATGTTGAGTGAACTTAGGGCTTGTGTGCTGGACACAACCGGGCACAGAGCTGGGCACAAGCTTCCCCCGCACAGCTCTGCAAATACACCTTCATCCTGACACTCAGCCATCCTGCTACACAGCTCTGCCCACGTCTGAGCTGACTTCCAGTCCCTCCCGGCTAGTCAGTCCTGGGGCTCGCCAGCCATGGCCCACAGCCACTCTCTGCGGTTCCAGACCTGGATCTCGGCAGCTCTGCCAATGGCCTTCAGCCCTGACATGCAGTCTCCCTGCTAGTCCAGGCCTGGACTTCGGGCCCAACGTGCTCCCAGAGCAAACATCAACCCCAGCTGCCTAGTGGCCCTTTCAATTGCTCTTAGCAAATGCTTAAAGATGAAGCTACACCTGTGTTGGTCTATATGTATTTAATTGTAGAGGACAGTCTCCCAATCTTTTATGTCCTTCCTGAGAAATTTCCCACCAGGAATTGGGTAAACAGCTTTCCTTTTCATCCGGTGCTTTGAACTCACATCAAGGCAGCCACCAGGCTGTAGAGGTTGCTTAATGTACCACTCGGTGGCCCCCATGTGACTCAGCACCCATCCTGCAAAGCTTCTCCTCCTACTGAAATGTGTGTTACACAGGGCTGAAGTGAGTTTAGCACTGGGGAAAGGTCTGAGCCACAGCATCAGAGCTGATCCTGCTCAGACATTGGAGGAATTTGGATCCAGATCCAAACTTCACGCTTCAGGCCCATCTCTATCATAGGTCTGAACCAGAAGTCTGACTCTTCAGAGCCTGAACTTTGGAGAAGTTCAGATTCAGATCAAAGCCCAGATCCGAACCCTGAAGAAGGGGCCCTTTGCTAATGGGAACGTACTGGTTCTGCAGAGCTTGGCAGGTGACCTTCTCAGAAGAGAATCTCTCACGGCATTTAGTCTCCTGATCTCCTTTGGGGCAAAGCTGGAAGCTGAGAGGTTCATGAAAAGGAAGAAAAATTAAGTGATTTTTTTGGAAACTCAGGAAAAGGTTGGGTTCTCCTTGGGGCCGAAGGCTCAGCGCATGGTGGATTGCCCCCCAGGTTCTGTGGGAATGTGTGGCATCAGATATTGATAGAAGGTTGGATTTTTTTTTTTAAAACCAGAACCACCTTTCCCATCCATCCCAATGTTTTATGCTGGTGATAAGCACCACACAGAGGGACCTTCGCTGTGATTCAACAAATCCTTTTTGAGCAGCACAGAACAGAAGAAGAATAACCCAGCAACGAGCTCAGCAGATGCCTTTCCGGTAAAGACTACACATTCCTTTACAAATAGCTAAGATGATCTGTTCAAAGAGCTGTTCGCAGACTCCCGTTAAAGCGGGTGCTGCTACAGCCATTGTTTCTGTTACAACTGTCCTGAGCTATAAATACACTGTAAATTATTAGTCAGGTGTTCTCAGCGTCGTTGCTTGGTACCCTTAGCTTTGCACGTAGGCCTATTACTTAACCCTTTAGCGTCTGTGGGCAGGCAACTCTTAACAGGTCTTGGAGAAACTTTTACACCAGAGGAGGCGGCAGCTGAGGTTAGCAGCACTGGACCTGTGCTGACTGGTTCAAGGCGTGATCTCAAGGGGACGAGGGCAAGAGCATCTCTTCTGCTGGCCAACAGCTGTTCCCAGTGATATTCACCAGAATTTATCTGTGGCACCTGTGAGCATGAAACACCGCCTGACTTCTGGGTGCACTCTGCTGCCCCTAGTGGCAGCTGCACAATGGGGGCACTGCAGCATCTGGAAAAAATGAAACCATAAATACCGAGTACAATGAAGGCTGGCAATGGGGAAAACGAAAGATCCCAGTGCAACACAATGGTTTTCAAGTATCTGGGGAAACTGCAGGTGACTGCCGGAGCAGGCCCTGGTGACCGAGGAACTGCCTGATGTGAGAAAATCGCCTTGATGGAGTTTGATTTTTTTTTTCCTGCATGAGCAAAAAATGGCAAGCGTACAAACTCCTGCCTTGCGGCTGCATGGCTGTGTATTGAGTCCCATAGTTACAAACAGGGAAATAAACCTCCCAGAGAGGCTGGGCTTTGGCATTGCTGAGGCAGTTTGACTCTGGGCTCATTGTATGTGGGTGCCTAATGTTAGGCACCGAAATCCACTGCTAAGCACCTACAACAAAGCCACCAACTGTGATTTATTAGTAAGAGAGTAGGACAGAGAGGCCCTGTAACAGGGTTCACGACCTGCCCCTCTTCCTGGGGCTGGCTTGCTGCCCCCAATAAGGCTCAGAGAGGCTTCAGGACTGTGCAACACCCGTGTCTTTATTTACCTACACGTATCCTACTCCCGGTGTCTATCTATTTACAAGCTTTACAGGATTATTCAATCTCTTTTACAGGCAGAGGCAGCCTTCAGCTAGAAGGCCTCCAATTCCCTCCCTGACTTCTCCCTGCCTGCCGCCCAGCCTTTATAGACCTCCGCTTGTCAGGCCACCAGGTGTTGCCAATGCTCAGGCCGGCATCAGGCCTTTTCCATCAGCCCCAATCTGTTTCCCCTGATTGGAGCTGACCCCGCAGGGGCTAATTAGGTGTGTTTGCACCAGCGCCCTGCTACAAGCCCTAAGCAAGATCAGGGCACTCATTGTCCTGGGTGCTAACAAGAGACACCTAATAAGAGACAGCCGCTGCCCCAAAGTGCTTGCAAGCTGGATAGGCAAGCAGATGAAGGAGGCAAGGGGGAACGGAACAGAACAGACCTCCCACTGAGGATGAAGGAGCTATGACAATCTGCTCCTACTGAGGATCTGCCCCCTGGCAGAACCTCCAGCCTCGGTGGCAGTCTGCAGAGGTGGCATGAATCCACTTTTCTGTCTCCCTGATCATGGTACTTACAGGTGCTGCCCCAGTCCCCGGTGGAAGACAGAGCAGTTTTTAGGCTGCTCTGTCTTAGAGCGGCAGCCAGCGGCCATTCATAGGGACCATCCCAGCATCTGGGAATCACAGCTGGGTGCAGGGATGCCCTGACCACTCCCCCTGGCCCTGATATTTCTCTTTTATGCTGGGGACAAGGAAGAGGGTGGGCAGAGTAGGAACCACGACCATGGATCTTCACCATAAAATCATCCCCCTATGCGAGGAGAATCCTTCTGTGGCCGTTTAAGCCGGGTTTAAGGCTGGACGGATGCAAAGTGGCCCTAGCAGGGCCAGAGAGTCTGTCCAGTAACATTCCACCTTAAGGAGTAAATTTCCCAAACGACACACATGCACGTGGAAAAAGTGGATGCCTGCATCCCTGTCTGTGTACTGTGCAGGAGGGAGCACCTGCATGCGCACTTTGGCAAGGGTAACACTGCCCTGTGCATGGAAGTTGGAGCTTTCTGCCTCAAAAATGTGGTGTCTAAAACTCACTTTTAGTCTCCGATCCAACTGCTTGTGGTCCAGAGCTGGAAATTCCAAGACACCGTAGTGTGCTGAGGCGGTGAAGGGTTTTTCCTTTTGCCGATGAGTCTGGAAATCGTTACGTATCTATTTGAAGCCTAGGAGAGCCGAGTAACATTAGAACAATCAGAAGAGTGTGTCTATTTCGGCCCTGGAGTCAAAAAAAAAAAAAAAAAGACAGAGAGAGAGAGATGGAGCAGTCAGAACAAGACTGGACTGTGAAATTAATGATGGGGGTGGGTGAGTTGGGGTGAGATTCCAGGGCCGTTTACAGTTGAATAATAACTGTTTTCCTGTCACAATTGTTTAGGGCAAAGAGAATAGAACAGCCAGACCAGGAGGATTTTATTTCCCAACTTCAGATTAAATTAGAGCTGCTCCAAAACCACATCGCTTTTGAACCGACAGATACATTATTTGCTCCCAAGGAAAACCCAGTGTGAGTCCTGGCAAAAGGGTTTTGCTTTGTCCACAAAACCAGCTGGGTGGGTGTCCTGGATTGTGAATGCGCTGGCAATGGTGACCCAGCTGGTACGCATGCGAGGCGCTGGAAATTCAGATCCTCCTGGGGTGGAAGGTGAAGCAGCGTTGATGGATCACATGGACTTTGGATTTCCAAACAGCACTAGCTGGAGTCCTCAAGTTGCTAGTAAGTTTGTTTTTCAGAGTAGCTCAGTGATTACTCACGTCCTCGTTGTGATCATGACATTGTAAGTTAACCCCGTGTTTCGGTCCCCGATGTCTAGACATCTTTATCTAACAGTTCAATAGACGGTCATTGATACTTCTCCTGAACTCCTGGTTTACACAAACAGCCGGTAGATATGCTGGTTGCAGGTGTCTCAAGAAGAATGCCTCCTGAAACAGCTTCTACCGCTCACAGGATAAACTTCAGCTCACAGGTCACTTTGAGAAATGAGGCCTGACGCATGCCATGCCCAGCCCACGCAATGGCAGTGCCAGTTTTCAACACAGGGTAGTCATGACAATATACATCAGTTCTGATGTAAAGGGCTCACCTCGCAAGTTGAGAAGGGAGTTTGGTTTCTGTGGCCCAGTCAAACTTGGGTCGCTCTGCCTTTTACGTGATGGACAATAGAGAAAACACACCCAGTTCTGCAGTGGTGCCAACCTTCTTGCCAGAAGCTGGGAATGGGCGACAGGGGATGGATCAATTGCTGATTACCTGTTCAGTTCATTTCCTCTGGGGTAACTGGCACTGGCCACTGTCGGCAGACAGGATACTGGGCTAGATGGACCTTTGGTCTGACCCAGAATGGCCGTTCTTATGTTCTTATGCAGGAGGGACAAATAAACCTAAGCACAATCTTGTGTGGGCCAAACAGATTTTACATATTTTAATAAGATTTAACGTCACCTGTATTGATTTATATTTTAAGTGCAGCTTGTTTCTCTGTATTTAGATAGGTTGTTTCTATGTACAGTTTTGTCTGTTTAAAAGGAAATAAAGAAATCAGTGTATAACGTGCATCAGAATCACAGAATATAGGGACAAAAACCCAGAAAAGAACACATAACCCAGGAACGAATTGGCCGTTAGTTTATTGTGTTGAAGCAGGCCGCAGGCCTTATGAAATGCTCTGGTGTTCTGTGTATGGTCTGCAAGACATCAGCTGGGCACCCCACAGCACTGTATAGGCAGAATACATTATCATGACCATTACATTACTCTGCCAGGAATTAGTAACACATGGTACAGATGCTAATGGCTGTAGTGCCAGTGGTCTTTCTTGGACATAATCTTTGGCAGGGGGTGAGGAGTTTTTTGGGAAGTCAGAGAAAGGGGGAGAACGGCCTTGGAGGCCAGAAACAGAGAGCCTGGATGGGACCCTATGAAGCTGTGTAACGTTGGCTACCCAGAGCACAGCTAGTTTTATCTTCAAAGTTCCTTGGAATTCTAGCTCTTTTTTAACTCAAGGGCAAACCAAACATAAGATTAAAAATAAAGTGTTATCAAGGCAAGATGGGGCTCTGAGGACTAAACAGCTTCCTATATTTAGTAAGGCTGGTGTAATCTAAGCAGGACTTCGGGTTTGTTCAGGGCTCCGTGCAAATGCAACAAGGGTGAGTGCTGCATATCCAGCACAGATGGTTTCTGCTGCTTCTGTTCTCAGAGCTAGGCCATTACCGAGCCTTATTGAGAAAAGAACCTGAGGAATCCTGGGGGAAAAGAGATGCAGTTGAAGGTCCTATGACAGAGACACCTTCTGTAAGATCCTGCAGCCTTATCACCTTGGGTTGTGAATCTACAGCAGCTATAAACCAAATTCGCTTCATATCCTGCTGCTATAGGAAAAGCACAGGCAGAACTCCAAGCCTAGAAAGTTTGTTTTCCTGAATCAGGGGCTTAATGCCGTTATACTTTGGGTATTTTACTAGCAAACAATATCTGGGACTAGATGGGAATTATAACGGGATAGAGAGGTTTTCATCTGTAGGTCACCACTGAATAATTTCTAAGGAAGGCAGGTCCAGATCTTCAAAGTTGTTTAGGTGCCTAACTCCCCTGGATTTCAGTAGGGGCTAGGCATTGAAATACCCTTGAGTATATGGGCCAAAGATCCTATTAAAACTAACTATTGCTTGGGGGCAGATAAGAGAATACTTTGAAAGCGTGGACGTATACATATCACCTGCTCTGGATGGTTTGCGTCCCAGGGTGTTCTGAGAATTAGCTAGTGGGTTGACTGCGCTGTGACAAATCAATTATTTCGGAAAAGCCACAGACAGCCGAGGTGGCACCCAAAGACAGGGAAGAGCAAAATGCAGTTCTACTTTTCCACAGAAAGGCAAGAGAGCTCCTGACGATTACTGCCCTGGGGGGTTAATTTCTATCCCTTGTAAGATAAAGGACTAAACAGTAGCAGATAAATGTCACTGAACATTCTAATGGGTAGCAAAACCATGAGCAATAAGCCGCAGTGAGGGATTTATAAAGAAAAACATGATGAGGCTAACTCGATTTGTTTATGGTTTGAAGAAACGAGTAGAGAAGGGGCACATGGCGTATTTGGGGATGGACAGTGGCTGGACTGATGCAGATTTAGGAAGGGGACAAGAAAGCATAAGGAGACTTTATTTGCACCCTCATGCAAGAGTCATCCTCAGTCTTGGTCAGAAGCAGATGTTGCTGTGCCCAGGTTGCCTCTTCTCTCCAGGAAGCAGGAACATATCACCCCTGTCATGCGTTGTCTTCACTGGTTTCCTCCTATCCAGTTCCAAGCAACGCTCTGGACCCCTGGAAATGTAGGGGGAAATATTTATGAAGCCCATAAAAGAGGGCTTTGCAGTCACTGATCTGGGTTTTGATGACTGTCCATCATGGACAACTATTTCAGCAGCGTGAAAGGCAAATGCAAGAGTCAATTCTGACCATTTTCCTGAGGTGGTGATAAGTGACTTCCAGACAAGGGAGATGGGGGAGGAAAAGAAAAAATTCAAAGTCAAGGATGACAGCAAGATTTCCGGCCTTGAGGACCCAGTTAAAATCTGAGCTAAGGAGACTGATAGTGGAGTCAGAGACATTGGAGGCTGGTGACTTCTTACCCCAATCCCGAGTCTTGGAGTTTACTTATCAAATCCTGCAAAACAAGAGCTCGCCAACATTTGTCTGAACTCGGCCTGGCTCTTTGGTTCAGGTGCCTGCAGTCCTCTCTGCTTTCATTGCTTGTGTTTGCACAGATTGAGCTGTGTGCTCACAAGTGTTGAGGGAACAGTTCCTCTGCGCAGAAGTTGCCATATTGACACGCCCGTAAGAGCCTTTGCTATTCACCATCCATTATTCCTAGTGAGCCTGTTGAAATGGTTCAGTCGTCTCATCAAACAGGAGAAACAACACCACGGGGTGCAGGTGCCTAGCCAAACTCCACAAGAAGTGACTAGATGAAGTGAACATTCACAGATGAACGGTAGGCCCAAAAGACACTGAGATACAGTCTTCTTCTTCTTAATAATAATGGTTGTAAATGCAATAAAAAAGCCTAGATCGCGAGTTCTCAACCTGAGGGTCATTACCCCCCTCCCCGAGGAAGGTCTTGACACCTTGCAATTCCCTTTTCCTAGATCCCAGTTAGCTGGAAGGGGGAATCCCAGAGGGTCTCTCCATGGAATCACTGTCCTAGAAAGATATATAGGTAAATAGATAGACAGACATCAAAACTATTCGGCAAATGCTGGTGAATAAAGAATACATGTGCCAGAGTTGGGATAGTTTCATGAACAGAAAGCAAATGCTGAATGAATGAGGCCGTTTATTTGAAACGAATTATTTGCTCAATTCTGCTGTCTCTCTAAATATTCACAACTGCCTTATATTTCCCCCAAAGGTTAATGACACAAGGTTGCCAAACAAAGCCTTGTTCTTGGTAGCGTTTGCTTATGACACATGGGGAGTTTGCGGCCATGATCTCTCCCAGACTCTGGTTCATCATTTGTTACCATAACACATTAAAACGACAAAACATGCTGGAAAAGACTCTCGTTGACTTCGGCAGGCCTTGGAACAGGCTCTGAATGAGGTAATGATGATGATGATGTTCGTCCATCGTGTTCGAAGAAGACCTTGACATCTAACAGGTTGTGAGCTGTCCACGGTGCGTCCGCAAATGGCTGGTAAGGCCAATATGGGCACGGAATGAGGTAATAATGACGCGAAGGCTACCTTAGTCCGCTGCCTGGGCCTTGTCTGGAGCTGTCACCAAACTACAGTCACCTGCCCATCCATTTACAACTTTGGATGATTAATAGCCTGATTTTGGCCTAATACTGGGCTTAAATCAAGGGTGAAAAAACAGACTCCAACGAGAAACTGCCGAACTTGAATTAATATGCAGACTAGATACCATCAATTTAGGCTTGAATAGAGACTGGGAATGGCTGAGCCATTACACACATTGAATCTATTTCCCCATGTTAAGTATCCTCACACCTTCATGTCAAACTGTCTGTAATGGGTCATTTTGATTATCACTACAAAAGTTTTTTTTCTCCTGCTGATAATTGCTCGTCTTAATTAATTAGCCTCTTAGAGTTGGTATGGCAACTCCCACCTTTTCATGTTCTCTGTATGTGTATATAGATCTCCTTAATATATGTTCCATTCTATGCAGCCGGTGAAGTGGGCTGTAGCCCATGAAAGTTTATGCTCAAATAAATTTGTTAGTCTTTAAGGTGCCACAAGTACTCCTGTTCTTTTTATTGAAATCAGTGGAGTTGCACTGCTCTACACGCCTGGTAAGAGAGGCAAGAATCAGGTCCTAGACTAGAAGCCTTTACGGAGCCTTCACAGCTGTTTCTACGGCCATGCAGAATGTCCCAGCGAGAGCAGGGACAGAATGAAGGTCCCTCTCCTGAGCTGAAGGAGAATCTCAGCCAGTTGCAGGAGGTCTGGAGCCTGCGGCAGCTCTGATTCCTTTCAGGTGAGGACAGTTTTGTGGCTAAGGCACTGGACTGGAGCTCAGGAGACCCAGCTACGTGCCTGCAGCAGTGGCGGAAGCAGGAGGGCAGAGGAGGCTAGTGCTCCTGCAGTGGAAATACTGGAGTGGGCTCTGCTCCAGTGTAAACTCACGAAGTGAAAGCGGGATCCAGAGGGGCCCATGATTGGGCCAGGGAGCCAGTAGGAAACGTTGGGACTCCTCTTCCCAGCCTGGAAATGGCTGCCCCTGCCCCACTCCACCCTGTGCATCTGCATTTGAGCGGGGTGGTGTGATTGCCAGCTTGTGTCGATGTACCGGTGTTGGCTCTGCTCGTGGTCCCCCTTAGTGATAGCGGTGGGCCCGTGGTGGCACAGCCAGCAGCTCGGGCTAGCCACCTCGGTTTGTACATGGATAGTCAGGCGGGATTGCAGCTAACCTGAGCCACTGCCCATGCCGCCATGAACACACAGCAAGTTCTTGCCTTCCCTAAGTTCCTTGCTCTGCCACCGACTCCCTGCATGACCTGGGCCAGTCACTTAATCTCTCTGTGCCTCAGTTCCCCATCGAGGGTGGTGGGGATAATGATTCACTCCTACCTCACATACAGTAACGGGGCGACCGACAGATACACACCGGCTAGTTCAGAGAGGGCCAGAACTTGCCATTATCCATCCCCTATCCCCCCTACTCACTGCCAAAGACTAGAAGCACTTACAGGTTTTTCTCCTGTTGCCCTCTGTTTCTCTTCTCCCTGAACCAGCACGACTCTGCCACTTTGGAGCCTTCACTCCCTGGCACTTAACCTAGGTTATGAAACCCAGGCTGCTCTCTCTCTCTTTGTTTCTATCAATCTCTTCTGCGTATCGCCAGCTGCAGAAGACACAGCCTGGTTCAGTGCAGGGCACAGCAGTGAGCAAGGGTAGCATGGCTGGGTGGCATGCCCGGGCGGGTCAGACATAAGAACATAAGAAAGGCCGTACCGGGTCAGACCAAAGGTCCATCTAGCCCAGTATCTGTCTACCGACAGTGGCCAATGCCAGGTGCCCCAGAGGGAGTGAA
Organism: Mauremys mutica; assembly: GCF_020497125.1. Taxonomy (NCBI): domain Eukaryota; kingdom Metazoa; phylum Chordata; order Testudines; family Geoemydidae; genus Mauremys; species Mauremys mutica. The sequence goes on along the minus strand of NC_059081.1, from coordinate 4,130,670 downwards.
CCTAACAGGCAATGATCAAGTGATCTCTCTCCTACCATCCATCTTCCTCTGACGAACAGAGGCTAGGGACACCATTCTTACCCATCCTGGCTAATAGCCATTTATGGACTTAGCCTCCATGAATTTATCCAGTCCCCAGACATGGCAGCACTTGTATAAAACAAGTCAGCTCAAGGCCCAGCTATCATTTATTGCTCTCTTTCTCCGGGTCCTGGGTAGGTGGCTGCAGGACACATTTCCCTCTGGGCTGTATCGCACCTCGGACGGGCTGGGGAAAGGGACCCGTGGCAGGACATGACAGAATCCAGGAAATGTAACCCTTGTTTCAGTCCCCACTGAGGGATCTCAGCCCCCCAGGGACATAAAAAACATAAGAATGACCTACAGGATCAAACAAATGGCCCAGCTAGTCCAGTATCCTGCCTTCCAGTAGTGGCCAGCGCCAGATGCATCAGAGGGAATGAACAGAACAGGGCAATTTATCAAGTCATCAATCCCCTGTTTTCCAGTCCCAGATTCTGGCAGTTGGAAGTTTAGGGACACCCAGAGCATGGGTCGTGTCCCTGACCATCTTGGCTAAGTGCCACTGATGGACCTGTCCTCCGTGAACTTATCTCATTCTTTTTTGAACCCAGTTATACTGTTGGCCTTCACAACATCCCCTGGCAAGGAGTTCCACAGGTTGACAGTGCGTCGTTTGAAAAAGTACTTCCTTTGATTTGTTTTAAACCTGCTGCCTGTTAATTTCATCAGATGACCCCTGGTTCTTGGGTCATGTGAAGGGATAAATAACACGTCCTTATTCACTCTCTCCACACTGTTCATGATTTTATAGACCTCTGTCATATCCCCCCTTCATCGTCTCTTCTCTAAGATGAACAATCCCAAATCTTTTTAATCTCTCCTGATATGGAAGCAGTTCCAGCTCATTTTCATTGCCCTTCTTTGTGCCTCTTTCAATTTAACATAGCTTTTTTGAGATGGAGTGACCAGAACGTCACGCAGAATTCAAGATGTGGGTGTGCCCTGGATTTATATAGTAAGATTATGATCGCTACTGTTTTATTATCTATTCCTTTCCCAATGGCTCCTAACATCCTGTTCACTTTTTTGACTGCCGCTGCACACTGGGTGGACGTTTTCATAGAACTCTCCATGATGACACCCAGTTTTCCTGAGTGTTAATAGCTCCTTTAGACCTCATCATTTTGCATGCAGAGTTGAGATGATTTTTTCCAATGTGCCTTACTTTGCACTTATCAGCCTTGCTAAGTCACTAGTGTAGCTGTACCAGCCCAAGCTCCTAGCATAGACCGGGGAATCGGCTAGCAGCCGCAATTTGCATAGGTGCAATTTGCTCCTTACTTGAAACAGGGGTGAGCAGCATGGATGCAAAGGGAGATCATAGCAGCTTTGCCTGCCTGTTCTCAGGGGTTAGACCAGCACAGATCTGGGCACACCTATGGAAAATCCCCAGTGGAGATAAAGCAGGCGTTTGGGGGTCAGGGCAGAAGTACATTGACTGCCGGTGTGCTGAGACCCCCTCCCCCCTCATGCTGGCCAAAAACATCAGATTATTTCCTTGTGCTTCCCTCTTTGTCTATAACCATCTGTTGTCTTATACTTAGATTGTAAGACCTTTCATAGGCGCCGACTCACGAAAAATTAGTGGGTGCTTAGCACCCACTGGCAGCCAAGCTCCTCCCTCTCCCCCCAGCACCTCTCTCCTGCTGATCACTCCTCTCTCTTCCTCCCAGCACCTCCCACCCACTGCAAACAACTGTTTCGTGGCATGCGACCTGGGAGGCAGGGAAGGAACGGGAATGGGGATGGAAAGAGGCGGGGAAAAGCGGGGGCGGGAAGAGGCAGGCTGGGGGCTCAGGGGAAGGAATGGAGTGGGGGCGGGGCCTGGGTCAGGGGGGCGGGTTGAGCACCTCATGGGTAGAGGGGAAATCGGCACCTATGAGACCTTTGGGTTAGAAATTGCCTTTTTGACGAGGGCTCCTAGGTGCTATGAGCATCAGCCTGCTAAACCCAGGGTTGTGAGTTCAATCCTTGAGGGGACCATTTGGGGATTGGTCCTGCTTTGAGCAGGGGGTGGGACTAGATGATCTCCTGAGGTCCCCTCCAACCCTAATAATCTGTGATTCTATGACAATAAACAACAAATCCTGTTTTCAAAAGGGACATAGACGTTCAGGAGCCTAAAGCAGCACTGTGGAAATGTATTTCCTTCTGTACGATCTTTAAAAGGAGTCCAGAAAAATCCAGGACAAACATTAGAACGGGGACATTGGATTGGCGCATCGTTGCGTGAGCTCAGAAATGCATTTGCTCAGCACTGCTGTTTAACTGGCTTCTCCGGTCGCTTTACTTTTTGTGGGATGAATGTTTTGCATTTGAGCAGAGGAGGTGAGAAGCTGGGATGACGCCACAAATGGGATCTCTGCCCTGTACGGCTGGGTGATGTGTTTCTAGCCAGGAGGAGGTTAACTTGTTTCTGGATGTCTTTCTTCACTGAGCCGTTTGATGGCTTTCTTTGGCTTCTTAAAGCTTCACAGTGATTCCTCATTGTACTCTGCCATACAGCTGCAGATCAAGGACTAGCGCTGGGTGTGACACATATTGCAGTGTGCCTGCATTCTGCTGTGCCATTGATTATACTGCGTGCAGTTCCACAAGGGAATCCATGGGGCTTCACATAGCAGTGGTCATGGCGGAGGATTTCACATCAGCCCCTGCTGAACTGCGACTACCTCTGGGGTAGAACACGGCAGCTGCGTCACGGTCCATACAACAACATTGCACAACAAGCTGAGCTGTGTTTAGCGCTGCTAAATGACATGCAGGGAAAATGTCGCGAGCCAGCCTTTCATCTTAAAGAGACCACCCCAGTGGAGTGAGCAAGGAAGTGAATTTTGTTGAACTCCCAGGAGGTGGCCTGGCTTAAAATCAGGCTGAATCAGGCTCAGACATTGTATCAATCTTGCGTCCCCCGCAGGTGGTCCCACCAAGCCAGTCTGACTGCCTTTGAAGTGGAGCGATTATTTGGTACATTGATTATTATTTTCAATCTCGTGTTGAATTTTGCTGCTGCTGCTTTCATCTTTCGTAACTGAGCAAAGCTCTGCTCCACTGGAGGGTTTGGTTTCCCCTGAGGTTCCTGCTTTGCATTATTACCCGACTTTCCAGCTGGATTGGACGGAGGCATCAGGACTCCAAAGTCGAGAGACTGCCTCGTGATCACAGTTTGGGAGTCAGCGCCTTGTACAGGATTTAAAAGCCGGGGTCCTTTTTTGCTTCTTTCTCTAACCACAAAACCATGTGGGTCCCATTGACTATTGAATGTAACACCCCCTGGGAACCTCCTTTTGTGTACACCCAGTTATTATCCCCCGTGTATTGATTACACTGTTATTAACTTTTCAAAGAGGAAGGTGTTTAAGAGAAATAATCAGAGTGTATTCTTCCCCGGCTCACTAGTATTAGTGTCCCCCTCTCTTCCATTTCTAGCCGGTGCTCTTCTTTCTCTTTTATTTCCAGAGCGTTTGGTTTTTTCTTTTCTGAGCCAAATCCCGGCTTGTGTTGCTGTCACGCCTCCCGGATAACGATCTGGGATTGTGGAATCCTGCCACAATTGCTTTCTGAATCCGATGGCTGGTTTGGTGGCCTCTGAGAACGCAGCTCCCCAGTTCACAGACTCACTTCCCCATCTGTCAGTAATTGCTACTCTTGTTGCGATTCTCAGCAGGGAAACCAAGGATCCAAGTGGGTAGGGAGATGACGCTTGCATAGATGAAGGCTGGGAATGGGGAAGTACCCTCCTGTATTCCTGTCACTGGAAGCTAATGGGCTGGATGGTCTAACAGGCCCTTTCCAATTTTAGCTTCTACAACCTGTATGTTGAAAGCACATAAATGAGAGTTTATTAATCCCTGGAACAGCTGTTGAGGTAGGTGTTATTCCCCTTTTACAGCTGGGGAAACTGAGGCACAGAGTGGTGAAATAACTTGCTCAGGGGCAGCAAATCAAGTTAGTGGCAGGACTGGGATTCAAATGGCATCTTCCTGACTCCCAGCTGGGTGTGTCATCCTCAAAGGAAAACTGTGTGCACCCGCTGATCACGCTCTGCAGCAACCAGAGAGAAGCTATGAAGAGAAGCTGATGGATCATCCCCCCTGGCCACAATACATGGAATCAAGCAAGAGGTGTTTATTAAAGAAAACAAACCACCTTCCTCACAACTTGAGTTCCAGCTTTGTCTTTTGGTTAGCAGTGACCACACGCTGCCCGGAAATCTGTACAGAGACATCTAGTGGCTGAATTTTATACTGCAACTAAATATATCATCACACCCATTGACCCAAATTCTCTAAGGTCTTGATCCTGCATCATTTAAATCAGTGAGAGCTTTGCCATTGACTTTGAGCATGCCCTCACTGTCAGGGGCGGCTCTAGCATTTCCGCCGCCCCAAGCAGGGCGGCACGCCGAGGGAGGCGCTCTAGCAGTCGCCGTCCCGCGGCTCCGGTGGACCTCCCGCAGGCACGTCTGCGGGAGGTCTACCGGAGCCGCGGTCCCAGCGGACCTTCCGCAGGCATGCCTGCGGGAGGTCTGCCGGAGCCGCCTGCCGCCCTCCCGCTGGGACGCCGCCCCAAGCGCGCGCTTGGCGTGCTGGGGTCTGCAGCCGGCCCTGCTCACTGTTTGGAATTCACCCTGAGTCTCTTCTCCTCCTTTAGCTTTTGCTGAAGGAAATCCCTCTCCCCCATCGTTCATAATTTGAATGATTATTTATATTGTTCTAGTGCTTAGGGGCTCCAACCCTGCCATCTAAGGAAGTAGATGGTTCCTCTCTCTTCCTTTTCATGTGTCCCATGAGCTTCTTAATCACTTTGCATCAGTCAGCTCCAGATTCCAGGGCTTTCATGCTACTTTTAAACAAGAGCCAGTGGCTCCCTCTGGGGATAGGAATGAGCAACCCTGGCCCCAAACACCCCTGCTCTCAGGGGATCAGAGCTCCAAGCCCATGTCAGGGATCTTGTAATCCAGATAAGGGCTGTTTTCATCCTCGAAGCATTTGCCAATTGCAGCTATTTTTCCCTAGGCTGCAAAACATTATTGACAGCTGGCGAACTGCTTTCCTGTAAGATAACTCCTCTAGTCGGGCCTGTTGAGCTCACTTTCCTCTGCACGGTGAATGGCACGAAAGGAGGCTTCTGTTAACCTCCTGAGGCATCATTGCTTTCAGAGGCTGTTTATTGCCAGCGCATGTCAGGTCCAGTTGGACAATATGATGCTTTTGGAGGATGCGACTCCCTGATCTCTGACAGCTCTGCTGAGACCAGCATATAAAATCCATCCTGTAGCAGATCAGATTTATTCTGTGTTTGTATAGAGCCTAGGACAATGGGTCCCGGTCCGTGACTAGGTCTCCTAGGAGATCCTAGTTGGGATTGGTCCTGCTTTGAGCAGGGGGTTGGAATAGATACCTCCTGAGGTCCCTTCCAACCCTGATATTCTATGATTCTATGGTTATGCATATACAGTATACTCCCATTTATCCAAAACACTATTATCTGAACCCACGCATTATCCACATCCCTTCCTTGTCCCTCAGCATGAGAACATAAGAACATAAGAACGGCCATACTGGGTCAGACCAAAGGTCCATCCAGCCCAGTATCCCGTCTACCAACAGTGGCCAATGCCAGGTGCCCCAGAGAGAGTGAATCTAACAGGCAATGATCAAGTGATCTCTCTCCTGCCATCCATCACCACCCTCTGACAAACAGAGGTTAGGGACACCATTCCCTACCCATCCTGGCTAATAGCCATTAATGGATTTAACCTCCATGAATTTATCCAGTTCTCTTTTAAACTCTGTTATAAGACACCTGATACATGCCCCCTTGAGCATGTCTCTCCTGCTGGGGGACAAGGACTGGTTTCAGGTAATGCAGAGGTCTGGTGTAGTCTGTTCTATAGATTATATATTAATTATAAAAAGAACAGGAGTATTTGTGGCATGCATCCGATGAAGTGGGTTTTAGCCCACGAAAGCTTATGCTCAAATAAATTTGTTAGTCTCTAAGGTGCCACAAGTACTCCTGTCAAGTATCAGAGGGGTAGCCGTGTTAGTCTGGATCTGTAAAAGCAGCAAAGAATCCTGTGGCACCTTATAGACTAACAGACGTTTTGGAGCATGAGCTTTCGTGGGTGAATACCCACTTCGTCGGATGCAAGTACTCCTGTTCTTTCTGCGGATACAGACTAACACGGCTGCTACTCTGAAACCTATATTAACTATATTGATTACGTAAGAATCCTCAGTTGTCACCTTGAGGGTTGACTGGTTCTTGTCCCAAGATCAGGTCCAGTGTTATTAAAATTCCTGTATAGCTGGGAACCCCGATGTGCCCTGTTGCACCACTCACACTGTAGGAACACTTCTATATTTACAATAGTATAATAATACATTTAGCAAAGTCACAAACCCTCCAACTCAGTCAGGAAAATAGAGAGAGTGCAGAATGTCCATCTGCACATCCGTATACTCACACCATCCCTTGCAGAACAACCTGAAATATCAGCCATCGTCTGCCTCATCACCATCACCTGCCTCCACATCACCGGCGGCCCTCGTCCTGGCACCTCCCAAGGGCTACACCTCTCTCTCCTCCCGCACGCAGGCTGGGATACAGCTTTCATAATACATTATGCTGACGCCGCTATGTCTAATGCACATTGAGTAGGGGTTTCTCCCCTTTTCCCTGTTTGTATTTACTCACCCTACTAATGTTGGGATGTCCGTCTCCTATAGGCCAGTACATTAATGATTTCAACTCATCATATACGTCAACTTGTTGCCATGGCACTGTTGTGGTCAGACATTTGCGGATGTGCTATGCAAAAACCGGCATTAGCTCATGGTTCCTGTGGTCATTATGGACAAAATTCCCCCTTAACAGTTCCCGAAAACTTAGGGGTGACCCTTAGGCTGTTTATCTGTACCAGAGTACATAGGCCTCAAGCCTTATGCTAACAGTGGAAGTCAATGCCGTACAATGGTTCCTTGTGTTAGTGCTGAATATAATAAAGGCAGAATATAATAAAGGCAAGCCAATGGATATACTAAAGGCAAGCTAGCCCTATGGGCTACACTGGCTAACAGAGCTGAGACCATTGGCCAGGATTGCGAGGTGGAGGAGGAGGACAAGACCCCGGCGTCCGGGGAGGCCATCCCATTCCAGAACAGCTGAACAACTCCTGCCCCCTCCATTATCTGAACTCCCGATTATCCAAATACGATCCATGTTCCCCTGCTATTCGGATAACGGGGAGTATCATAGAATCATAGAATCTCAGGATTGGAAGGGACCTCAGGAGGTCATCTAGTCCAACCCCCTGCTCAAAGCAGGACCAAACCCAACTAATTGTAATGATAATGATGGTACTCTGTGAAAATGAAATGGGAATTACAACCTCGGTTAGCCGGACACTGTCCCTGGAAGGGGTGTTTCCATGCTCTCTGCAAGTCTGAAACACCAAAGGTGTTGCCCTGTGTATTTGCCCTGTCCTCTTTGAGACAGGGACTGTGTGTGTGTGTACAACGCCTCGTGCAATGAGGCCCTGATTGCAGCTGGGGCTGCTAAGCGCTACCATCATAAAACCCCTAGTAATAAGGGACAGTTGCAGAGGTCAGTAGGAGCCGTATTGACACTAGGATTTTTATAGATCCATAGATTTTAAGGCCAGAAGGAACCATTATGATCACCTGGCCCGGTAGTTCCCAGTGCAAGCCCACAACTTCTGCCTGAGCTAAAGCAGATCTTTGAGGCAGACATCCAGTCTTGATTTAAAGGCGTCAAGCAATGGATTTTCCTACCACTGTTGCCGCCAGTTCAGTTCCACCAGTGTTCGCTGCCTTAGGTAGGATTTACTTCCCTGCCTTAAATAGGATTTACATATGGTGGGAATCCTTTGTCTTTCAGTGTGATTTCCTCTCCCCCGCAGTGGAAAAATACTGGTATTCTATGAGGGAGTCCAGTACCAGGTGACATCATCACAAGACCCTGCAATGTCAAAGCAGCCATGAGTCAAAGGTTGTTTGTAGCATCCCAGGAAGCTTCTCAGGAAGGTGGGAGATTAGCATCTTCCAAGTCCTATTGTTCTCTCTAACGGCCCAGCCAGACTGATTGCATTCTGTCTGGTGGGTGTTCCCCAGGTGAAAACACTTTTGTAATTAATATAGTCAATATTCCTATCTTCAGATACACAAATGATATATGCCTACAAATAGGATAATCACATTCAGTAAATCATAACCTTTCCAATGATATCTCACATGACCCATCTTGCATAAAATACATCTTAGTTATACCATATTCATATCATAAGCATATCTCTATGAAAAATATGGTGGTATCGCACCACCATCTTTGATTTATCTGGATCACAGCTAGATAAATTCCAAACATGTTGACCTGTGATGATGTATTTTAATTTACAGTTCATTACAGTGTCTCTTGCTAGTGACCAGCCTTGGAGAGGATCACAGTGTGTTACTTACAGCTAATTGGGTGACTTCTTTAGTGCATACGGTATGCGCGTGTGTGTTTGTTGCTGAGGGTGCCAGGTTTTATCTCCATGTGGCATGTTTGCATGTGTCTGGCCAGAGTTCATCACCCATGCAAATCAGAGCCTGTATCCTGGGCTGGAATTTGTGCTTGGGCCATCTCTCTGTAACTGGAGGAACCAATAGCCCGGCTCTGCACATTGGGGTGTCCAAATTCCTATCCAAATTGTGCCTCGTCTCCAATAGCCACATTCCTATCAGTCAGTTGCAAAAGATGTGTTGACAACAGCATGGAATGTTTCATTTTGTGTCCCACCTGGCCAAGGTTCTACAATTTAACGTGCTGTGTGTTGGGTCCTTCTGAGGTGCGCTGCTCAATGAGACACATTCTAATATTTGGATCATGCAGCATTTTCTCCTCCTGGATCTGCATTAGCAGGAAGAACAGGGCAACAGAAGATGGTTCTAGTGAAGGCACTTTAGTGATCGCAACTGAGCCGAGGTCAACAAGCTGTGAAAAACACAAACCGATGGTCATGTGACAGCAACAGATTTCACTGGTGCCCTTCCACCCCTTTTAAACCTTTGGAGAGACTGGTCCTAAATTTTTTGCACATGCAACCTCCCACATTTGCATGTGTGTGTATTTGCAAGAGCAAATTGGGTAATTAGTCATTTAATCACACCCTATATTAACTCATTTGCTTGGGCAAATGCAACATGTGCAATTGCAATTTTTGCATGCACAAATCTCAAGTGTGAAAAAGACCCATGCAAACCATTGATTGCAGGAAATAACGGGTGTAAGTTTAGCTGTCACTTTAAATACTAGAATGAAGGGAAATGTTTTTGCAAATCCATTTGCTGATTGCGCAAGAGGCCAGATTAATTCCAGAATCTCTCAGGATGGGGCTCATGGTCACCCATTCTTGCGAGGGTAAAACAGAAACCTGAATCTTTACAGCCAACCTCTTGTTTTGCCAAGCATGCATTCCCCACTTAAACTTCCTCCAGAAACCTTCTAATTTTCTTTGTTATCATTGGTTGCATTTTATTTTTGCCAAATGATAGTGAAATTCCCCTAAAAGTTCCAGCAGAATCTTGCCAGAAGATGTTGAAATCCTTAGATTTGCCAAAACTGGTTAGAAATGTTTTCCTCCCATCCGGCTACACTTCAAATTCACTTCGCAAAGTTAAAAACTCAAACTCTGACTCTCGTGCTGGTGCACATTTGATTGCACCTCCTTCCTGGATTGCAGGAGAACAGCACCCTGGGAGGGACGACTGACATTTTAAGAGTGCTGAAAGCACCATTGTCATATCTGAATCCTGCTGAGCTCGTCATCTTATTGGTATCTTGTGGCAATAAGTTCCGCGGGCTGTTCTGATAATAGAGGGCTCTTTGGTTTAACCTACAAAGGTGTAACAGATTGTCAGCATCTAGCACAATGGAGGCCTGGTCTGTGACTGACGTAATACAAATAATAATAATACCACCACCACAATGGCTGGAAGTTGAAGCTAGACAAATTCAGACCAGAAATAAAGGGCACATTTTTAACAGTGAGGGTAATTAACCACTTGAACAACCTCCTAGGTAGATTCTCCATCACTGGTCATTTTAAAATCAAAGATGGGATGTTTTTCTAAAAAACATATACCCAAATTCAAACAGGAATTATTCTGAGGGCGGCTATAGGGCCTGCGTTATGCAAGAGGTCGGACTAGATGATCTCTGTGGTCCTTTCTGGCCTTGGCATCTATGTCTAATTGTGTGAAAAGGTATTTCCTTTGGTCAGTATTTCAACTTGCCACCTCTCAGTTTCACTGACGATCCCCATGTTCCTGGGAGAGGGTGAACGGAAAGTCCCAATCTACCTTCTCTGTCTCACGGGTGAAAATTTTGCTCTGAAGGACACTGTATGTTTTGCGTCTTTCCAAGCTTCCTGTTGGGACTTGGCCAATCCCAATACATGCAGGTGCCCATCACCGGCTGTTCAAGTGTATTCACAAGGCACATGTGTGTGTAGAGGCAGTCCTTTGGCGGACAGCCAGTGAGTGCCCCTTGCACAGCGTCTTGATATGGTCACCTCTGAGGCGGCCTTGCCTTTCAGTAGATGCTCCCCCACCAGCGGCAAAGGGCCCAGCTCTGGTCGGTCCTCTCCCACAGCTGCTGTGTATTGTGTGAAGGTCCAGGGTGGGTCTGGTGAGCAGGACATTCACAGCTCCACTGTAGGGTAAACAAAAGGAACTTCCTCTCGTAAGCAGCTCATTAGCCACTTGCTTTTATGAGTCACCACACCCAGCTCCAGATGGGAATGCCCGCTGGGCTGGCTCTTCTGGCAAATCAGCCATTCCCTTCTGACTAGCAGTGGCTGGTTCCTCCCACCATCCCACCCTGCTGATCAGGACGAGAGACACTTTCCCCTCTTTAGTGCAGCTCAATGCAACAGACCAAAGGGACTGGGGACCTCCCACCTGCAACCGGCCTGAGAGAGCACAGCTCCAAGCAGAGCTAAGTGGAGAAAGCAGAGGAAAGCTGCCGTTTTGAGGGGACACCATTAAAATAACACGGAGCAGGCAGGAGAGAAAGAGGAGATGAAATCTTGGCCTCACTGAAGTCAATGGGAGTTTTGCCACTGACTTCAGCAATGACAGGATTTCACCCGTAGAGGGCGGGGTCTCACCCCCATAAGCCCCTGCTGTTCGAAGGTTCCAGGGATTGGAAGTGAGATATGGGAGCCTTTCCCCGCTCCGTCACCGGAGCACGTCCAGCCCTGGATGGAAGTGGCTGACAGCTGTCGCTTTCTGAACAGAGCTGGCATTATTAGGTGCATTTTCCAGAGGACAGGTGCCCACATCACTAATCCCGCCCCCCCCAATACACAGTTGACTCTAATTGGCCCGGTTGTTGGTAGAGATGCCAAAGAGTGAATAGCTCTTGGAGAGGGATTTCCCCTCTACATCAAGTCTGAGGGTACGTCCAGACTACCTGCCGAATTGGCGGGTAGCGATCAATTTATTGGGGATCGATATATCGCGTCTCATCTAGACGCGATATATCGATCCCTGAACGCGCTCCCGTCGACTCCAGAACTCCACCGGAGCGAGCGGCGGTAGCGGAGTCGACACGGGGAGCCGTGGACGTCGATCCCGTGCGGTGAGGACGGGAGGTAAGTCGGAATAAGATACTTTGACTTCAGCTATGGTATTCCCATAGCTGAAGTTGCGTATCTTACATTGACACCCCCCCACAGTGTAGACCAGGCCTGAGGCAGGTTGGTAGGTCAGTGTACACTGACGTTGTTCCTGTGATGTACAGGAGGTCAGACTAGATCATCATGATGGCCCCTTCTGGCCTTAAATGATGTGTCTACACTGCAATATAAGACCAGGGTTTGAACTCAGGCTCAGGCCTAACCCCCAACAAATTGCCTGAACCCAAGGCTCAGATCCAGAGTCCCAAGACCCTATATAGGGGTGGTGTTCTCAAGGACACTGACATGGGTGACCAGACAGCAAGTGTGAAAAATCAGGACAAGGGGTGGGGGAGTAATAGGAGCCTATATAAGAAAAAGCCCCAAATATCGGGACTGTTCCTATAAAATCGGGACATCTGGTCACCCTATATGGGAAGCACTTTTTGTTGTGCAGCCTTGTATTGGATGACGCAACTCAGTCAGATGTTTGAACGGCAGGTCACATCATCAGCCCAGCGGCTTGTCTCTGAGAGGCTGATACAACACACTGTACTGCACACATTCATTTAAATGGAAACCGCCAGGTGGCTGCAGGAATACCCTCGGGCCTACAGCCATTTTCTCGTCAGGCAACATAAGGTGAGACAGAAGGTTATCTTTGCTCTAGGCCCCTGACCATTTATAGTAGGAGTACGGAGATCTGGAACCTGGGTGTGCAGCACCATCTTTGCAGTGTGGAGATATGGGGCCAAATTCTCTGCTGGTGTAAATGAGCCCAGTGCCATTGACTTCACTGGAGGTTTGCCCCTTTGGGCCAGCAATGAAATCTGTCCCATTATCCCCTATTAGAGTAACCCCAAAGCTGCCGGAAATCACCTTTCACTGCTCTTAAATTAAAAATTCCTGAAGTGGGTGAAGAGTCATTAATTGCAATTTCTTATCTGCAATAATAATAATAAATGATTAATGCCTTGGACCCCGAAGAATCCCCAAGTGCTTCAGTAACTCAGCACTGCAGGCCCAGTAACCATTGTAATAGATGATGTTACCCTGTAAGATCAGTTGGAATTACAAGTTGAACTTTCTGCAGGGAATTTCTTTTCCAAGCAAACCAAAAGATTAAAGGAAGAAAGAAAATAAAAGTTATTATTTTCTGTGACTCCTGCCTGGCTCTTTCCATTGGTTTCACTGGATCTCCAGCCCTGTTCCAAGGAGAAGGGGCGGGGAAGTGGAATGGTAACAGTTAAGGCTATTAAGATAAGGCGAAAGGCATCCAGCTGCAATTCTGGATGGCTTTCCGCAGCTGCTTAGGGTGGTGCCGATACTACCTGGATTTGCTGTTGAGAGTTCCTAAATTAGCTCCCAGCAAAGAGGTTAAGCCTGTAAACTGAATGCTGCTGAATGTCTCTATGTTCTAACTCTTGCTTACTCTGGGAATTGAGGTAAACAATCCCGCTTGCTCAGACTGTGAAAAATACGATTTCCCATTGAAATGTGTCTGGCCTAATTATCTTGATGGTGGCGTTTCCTGGCTCCGAGCCCATGTGATCCTCCAAAGGGTGTGATTTCAGACATATCCCGTTCCCCAGAAAGGGGGCGTGGCTAGAACTTCAATACACTGGAGGATCTGAATTTCATGTCAATAACAGCACGGTGCCCAACTTGTGACATTTCTGGAAGGATTCTTTGGCCTCCGAGAACTTGAGTCCCCTGAGGAAAAGCTGGCTAGAGCCCAACACCAATCAAGTTCATATTGCCTGGGAGGAATCATCCGTGCAGAACTGGGGGCTGGCCCACAGGAAGGAAATTATTGCCTTAAGAGGGTGCTGTCTCGGCCAAGTCGCAATGCCCAGCGTGATGAATCAACATTACGAGGAGAGAGCTGATCTTCGTCTCACTGGAACTGCTTTACCCCGAGGACTAAGGTAGTTGATTTCAGTGGTGCATTTTGCCTATAAATTCCTTTTAGTCTGAACTTTTTTTTGAAGCACATAGACTAAACATGATCCATGGGTCTTGGAACTGCCTGAGGAGCTATTTCTCCGTGCTGGGAAAACAGGGTCCTTCGGATGGTTTATAGCCAGCTCCATGGTTCGGATGGTTGACTGTGCAGGGCTTTTCCTGCTGGGTTGGGTGATACAAGAGGAGAGGTATGGAGGTCACTTCACCCTGTGCTCTGTGCGCTGAACTCCAATTAACTTTAATGAGAGCTACGCACATGCTCTTGGGTCTCCTAAAGGACAAATTCCCTGTTTGCTTAGAGCAGTGCAAATCTGGAGTAAATCCACTGAAATGGACAGCACTATTGCTGATCTGCGCCGGTGTAACAGAGCAGAATCAGACCCGCAGGCAGAGAAGCCTCAGAAGCTTCAGCATTTAGGACGGATTTAGCCCAGGCTTATAAATACACCTGGAGCCCCTGAGATTCCCTGCCTCTCCCCCAGTCTGGCACCCTTTCCAGCCCCACCCCCTTCTGCAATAGACTTTTCGCTTCATAGAATCATAGAATATATCACAGAATATCAGGGTCGGAAGGGACCTCAGGAGGTATCTAGTCCAACCCCTGCTCCAAGCAGGACCAATCCCCAACTAAACCATCCCAGCCACATTCACAGTACATTTGGGTCCATTTCATGGTCATTGGATTTGAAAAATCATAAATGTCAGCTATTTAAATCTGACATTTCACGTTGCTGTAATTGTAGGGATCCTGACCCAGAAAGAAGGTGTGTGTGTGTGGGGGGGGGGGTTTGCAAGGTTCTAGTGTGTGTGTGGGGGGGTGGCAGTACTCCTACCTTTACTTCTGTGCAGCTGCTGGTGGCAGAATTGCTTTCAGAGCTGTGCAGCTGGAGAGTGGTGACTGCTGGCCAGGGCCCAGCTCTGAAGGCAGAGTTGCCACCAGCAGCAGCGCAGAAATAAGGGTGGCCTGGTATGGCATTGCCACTCTTACTTCTGCGCTGCTGCCTGCAGGGTTGGGCCCTCAGTGAGCAGCCGCCCAGCTCTGAAGGCAGCAGGGCAGAAGTAAGAGTGGCAATACCCCCCACCCCTCCAATAACCCCGTGATCCCCCTGCAACTCCCTTTTGGGCCAGGATCCCCAATTTGAGAAACACTGATCTCCCCCGTGACATCTTTACACTATAGGGTAAAAGCACACAAAAGACCAGATTTCACGGTCCGTGAGGGCATTTTTCATGGCCATGAATTTGATAGGGCCATCAGTGACCATTTCACAGCCTAAAGCATTTCACCCTGAGGACAACTGGCTTGACCTACAGCTTAAACTTCTCCATGCTCAGCTGCACCCCTTTATACCAGCTCAGGTCAACCTTGAAGAATTCCTCTCCACCCACGGTGTGCGTGCCCTTCAAGTACCGGTAGATCTTGACCATAGCCGCCTCAGGCGGGCTCTGCATGCAGGATCTTTTCATCTGTCACGTCACTTCAGTTCTCAACTCCTTTTCCTGTTTCCACAGGGTCGGCGATGCCCACCAGTCTTTGCCACGCCTTCTGGTCCATGGCATGGCTTTGTAGGTCTTGGCGTTCCAGTCTGTTCCTCGTCAGACTTCTCGTCATATGTATATTTACAGCAGTGCTCAGAGGCCTCAGTCACGATCAGGGCCTCGTTCTGCTAGGTCTGGTACATGTCCTGAAAAGCTTATGATCAAAGGACTAGATTCTCATACTCTTAATCATACTGAATGGCACCTTAATGTATGAAATCAATGGGAACACTTGCAGTGTAAGGGTCAGCTCTTAATATCTCCCCCCTTCGTCCATTAGTTGGCTGAATTCTTATAGGCATCAAGGCAGGAGTGGGTCCTGGAGGATGGATTTGGGGAAGGAGAATGTAGTGGGGGCGGGGCCCTAGTGTATAGGTCATTAGGCATGCGTACATTGTAGTATTAAATATGCTAAATTAAACCACAGGTGGTCCCATGGCAATAGCTCTGACTCCGAGGGTCCCTCCCAGAGAAGGCCTTGCAGTCAGCCCCACCTCTGCTTCTCCAACACTGACAGTCCTGTGGTTGAGGACTGAGATTCAAGAGGCTTTCCTTCAGTTCTCGGCTCTGCCACAGCCTTCCTAGCGTGACCGTAGGCAAGTCACTTAATTTACCTGACCCTCTGTTTCCCCATCTGTAAAGTGGGAATAATGGTGCATCCCAGCCTCTTGGTGAGGTTGCTTGGATCAGTTAATGCCTATGAGATGCTCCCTTGCTGTGTGACAGAGGCCATGGAAATAGCTAGATCCCAAACCATTGAAGGGCTTTGCAGGTTAAACCCAACTATTCAACTCTCACCTGGAAACTGATGAGATTAGATTAATATGAATTGGGAGGCGACCTACCCTCTGCATTTCCTTCCTTTCGTCTTTCATAAATGGTTCAGCTCTGACTCCCTCACTTTCCAGAGCTCTTTCCAGACACTCATGAAAAACCCATTAAGCGGAAAGTGATGTGACAAACCCAGCTGCACAACTCTCTTTTAAAAGCCTCCTTTTAAACTCAGGAACATTTTAGATGCAATCGATGAGATGAAACTGCAACAACATTTTTTTAAGCTCCCCCGTCCCTTCCTGTGGACATTAGCCCCTTTCTAGCCTGGAAAAAAACTTCCCAAACCCCAGCGGAAAAGGAGGATATTAAAAAAAACAACCCCCAATATGCAGGGGTGTGTGAGTGGGGAGGAAGGGGACTGAACTAACCAGGCACCTGCATGGGAACAGTGCAGGATTCCTCCCTAGCGCTCTCTTCTATGCTAAGAGCAGGGGCGGCGCTTCCATTAGGTGACCCTAGGCGGTCGCCTAGGGCGCCAGGATTCGGGGGGCGGCATTTTGTGCGCTCCCCCTGGGAGCTTCCAGTTCCGCTCCTGTCGCGCCGCCGAAGAAGGACCTTCTGCCGACGTGCCACGGAAAACAGCGGCAGGCAGTTGAGCAGCTCAATGACTGCTGCTGTCGCCTGCGGCATTTCGGCGGAGGGTCCTTCTTCGGCGGCACGATGGGAGTGGAACCGGAAGCTCCCGTGCGCCCCGTGGGGAGCGCACAAAATGCCGCCCCCTGAATTCTGCCTAGGGCGCCAGAAACCCTGGCTCCGCTCCTGGCTAAGAGGATGATCTGGCCACAGAATACATCTTTATTATTACTTGTCCCCCGAGTGGAGATGTTATCCCAGCTCAGAGCCATGCGTAACGCCCCAACTCAGCCGTCTCCTGATCCCGTTCAGCGGATAGTATCCAGGCTCTGTGAGACCACTGGTGATACAAGCTAATAGCATTACTCCTTTATTTCAGCCTTGGTGTAGAATCATAGAATATCAGGGTCGGAAGGGATCTCAGGAGGTATCCAGTCCAAGCCCCTGCTCAAAGCAGGACCAACCCCAACTAAATCATCCCAGCCAGGGCTTTGTCAAGCCTGACCTTAAAAACCTCTAAGGAAGGAGATTCCACCACCTCCCTAGGTAGCCCATTCCAGTGCTTCACCACCCTCCTAGTGAAAAAGTTTCCTAATATCCAACCTAAACCTCCCCCACTGCAACTTGAGACCATTGCTCCTTGTTCTGTCACCTGCCACCATTGAGAACAGCCTAGATCTGGTGTAGAAGGCTGCAGGATCAATCCCCGCTGGCCACCTGTGGCCAGGTTCCTACTGTTCCTGCGTTTATTCTGGGGACATCGGTGCATGTCAGAGGGGGCGTGTGCTGTTCTTTGGGACATCAGCAAAAGATGCTACAGAGCATGTAACTCTGGTTCCACGACCCAGCCCACACCTATACCAGTGTGATGACTCAGGGACCCGCTGATTAGCCAGCACCCTCTATTCCCCCACCCCGAGTGACTCTGAAGTAATCTGAGCAGAGTGTGTCATGGGGTGAACCAGGTTCAAAGATTCTATCGTACTATCCCAGTTAACATCACACCTCAGAGACTTTCCAGTGATTTCAACCGTAGACGAGTGCTGAGCTCCCCCTGGAGCAAATCTGGCTCAAGCTGCTGTTGACAGAGGCCTAATGTCTCGGGATGAGAGTAAGCTGTCTGGGCCTACGCACTAAAAGCCCACTGAAGGCAGTGGAAAGACTCACAGTTTTTGTGGGGTTTGGATCAGGCCCTCTGTCCACAGAAGCCTTGTCTTCTGCTCCCTTCTCAGACAGGCAGGAGGATGTAAGTGTGTTTCAGCCAGCGACAGAAACTGAATCTACTTCTCTTTCATTCCAACTCAGGTAATTCCATTCTGTTCTACCTTCCTATACGCCCTCCTGAAATTTCAGTTGACTGTGAGTTCCTGATTTACTTTCGGCTCAAATCCTCTGTGTGTGTTGCTGTTAGCTGTTAAACAGCTGTCATGTTTCACTCCAGAGTTGGCTGCCTTTCAGTTGCGAGTCAAGCTTGTGTGTGTGAGTGCATGTGTATATAGTGTGTGCGTATGCCCGTATACATCCATAGGATAAAAGATATTATATATCCCATATAAAAATATTACGATATTCCATATTCTATAGTAGTGGTCCCCAAACGTGATAGTGTAATTCTGTATTGTACTGTATTTTATTTAAAAGGGATAAACATCTCTTCTTCTTGGGCAAAATTTCACAGTACTTGGTGGTAGACAATATTTAGGTCAATTTTTCCTTGAAGTCAGTAGGAGATTAGATTGTTTAAAGGCAGCAACATCTGACACAGTGTTTCATATCACACACATGCCTCTCATTGGTAACACACACTTATTTGTTTAGTATCAGAGGGGTAGCCTTGTTAGTCTGAATCTGTAAAAGCAGCAAAGAGTCTTGTGGCACCTTATAGACCAACAGATGTTTTGGAGCATGAGCTTTCGTGGGTGAATACCCACTTCATTGGATGCACGTAGTGGAAATTTCCAGGGGCAGGTATATATAAGCAAGCAAGAAGCAGGCTAGAGATAACGAGGTTAGTTCAATCAGGGAGGATGAGGCCCTCTTCTAGCAGCTGAGGTGTGAAAACCAAGAGAGGAGAAACTGGTTTTGTAGTTGGCAAGCCATTCACAGTCTTTGTTTAATCCTGAGCTGATGGTGTCAAATTTGCAGATGAACTGAAGCTCAGCAGTTTCTCTTTGAAGTCTGGTCCTGAAGTTTTTTTGCTGCAGGATGGCCACCCTAAGATCTGCTATTGTGTGGCCAGGGAGGTTGAAGTGTTCTCCTACAGGTTTTTGTATATTGCCATTCCTAATATCTGATTTGTGTCCATTTATCCTTTTCCATAGAGACTGTCCAGTTTGGCCAGTGTACATAGCAGAGGGGCATTGCTGGCATATGACGGCGTATATTACATTGGTGGACGTGCAGGTGAATGAACCGGTGATGTTGTGGCTGATCTGGTTAGGTCCTGTGATGGTGTCGCTGGTGTAGATATGTGGGCAGAGTTGGCATCGAGGTTTGTTGCATGGATTGGTTCCTGAGCTAGAGTTACTATGGTGCGGTGTGCAGTTACTGGTGAGAATATGCTTATTTGTTTATCCGATGCATGGCTGTGACAGCCACCAGCTTGGCCAGGACCAGGAATTGAACGGGACCTGTTGAGGGAGATGCATGAGGCGCTAGAACTTGAGCTAAAGAACCCGCCTCCATAATGGGACTGGAAAAGATTCTTGTCCTCTGTGAAGGGGAAACAGACGGGGACACATGGCACTCACCAACCAGTGGGTTACACCTAGAACATTCAAGATCAGAGCCCATGGTGCCAGGTGCTGTACAGACACAGAGTGAGAGGCAGTCCTTGCCACAAAGGGTTTGCAATCTAAATAGAGAAGACACAGAATGAGAGGAGAAACAAGGGGGAAGTAACTTACCCAAGGTCAAAAAGCAGGTCTGTGGCAGAGTCACAGTACATTCTAAGGGGATTAGCGTACGATCCAGAATGGGGAAAGCACTGTCCATTGCTTAAAGAAGAGGGAATCAAATGGTCTGGATTCGAGTTCCTGCTCTCTCATTAGCTCACGAGAGACCCGCAGAGTTACGTCACCTTCCCCCTTGCCTCCAATTTTCCAATTGGTATAGAAGGGGAAATGGCCAAAGCACCAAACAGATTTAGGAGGCCAAGTCCCCTTGGTTTTAATGCGGACAACAACAGACCTACCAGGGTGTTATGAGGCTTAATCAGTTCAGGTTTTATTTACCTTACTACAGAGGACTAAAGCAGGCCACCGGGGTGGTTCCCAACTTTCATGCTTATGAAGTGCTTTGGGATCCGCCGATGGCAAGTGCCATTGAAGGAATATTATTATTATTATTTCACCAACCTGTTTTTCCTTTTGGGTTTTATCCCACTGCTGCGAGTACAAAACCAGTCTGCTTGGGGTTTTTTTTTCACCAGCCTGGGAACATTCTCAATGTGATTTAAAAATATATATATATATAGAATTGAAAGGAAAGATGCTTTATTAGTGTCTGAATTTCAGATCTGACTTTTTGACCAAGATGTTCAAAACCAGGTGCCTATAGTAAAGCTCCCAAATCCAGATCCTAAATACACTAGGGGTGCTGCCTCTTTGAAAACAAGGCCAACTTAGTTAGGAGCCTCCATATGGATTTAGGAGCCTAATGTCTTGCCATCTATCTTAAAAAGCCCTGCAAACTGTAGGGGATTTAGGCTTGAGTAGGAGATATCATTTTAAAAGTGCTTTCGCTTTCGTAGCCAGTTTGTGAAGAATATTTAAAAGTTTTGGTTTTGCTACCCAGAAGATTCAGCATGAATTTTATTTCATAGGTGAAGATACAGTTGATCCAGGCTCTGCTTTAAATGATTATTTATTTTTAATAAAGTCCATTCACTCCCTGGCCTCCTGGTTTGGCAGCTGCTGCCCTGCGCTTTCAACTGGAACATCTGAGTTTGGGAACAAACTCAAGTTCCCAGGACCCAGGCTGGCAGAGGCTAAGTACATTGTGAAGACGTGGCATTTGAGTCCCCGAAAGAGGAGAAATGCCGGCGTAGCTCTTGGGTACGGGGAGATTCATGGGGGTTTCGTTAGTGTAAGCTGCTTGAAGAGTCATTTGTCTGCCCTCCTAGCTGGAGGGTGGCATGAGAGGATTGTGCCATGGTGGGAAATGGGGGCATGGAATCGGGTTTTATTGCGGGTAGTGGAGACCAGGCGGAGGTGCTAGGCATTTCTGCCAGACTATTGGAGAGGAAGAAAGTACTTAAAAGAGGGAAAGCAATTGGGGATACAAATAATTGAATTTTGCCTTTCGGTGTAATTCTTTCACTGCAGTTTGAACTGGAAATGCCCACTGGGCTGCAGATCCTGTTCTCCATCTGGGTGGTGGGATGGGAGGGGTGTGTTTGGTTGGTTGGGGGGTCATGTACCAGGTTACATTCTGTGCTGCCATGACAATTTAAAGAATTTCCCCCATCCTGATCTCCTGGGGATCAGCCAGTGATGCTGATTCTGTGAGTGATGTCGTGAGGAACTGGCCTGAGAAGCACAAACTCATTACACTTAGGAGACCAAGTAGTCATCAGATGGAACGCCCTGGGGTCACCTCAAGCATGGGATGGATGCCAGCTGACGGCGGGCTTCGCAATCCACTCAGGTTTTTAGTGTCTGACTTTTCAGTAGAATATGAAATTTCAGCCTGATTCATCTCATAATTGAATCCTGGGTCCAACCACGCGATGCTTAATGAAAAGAGAGGCTCTATCACTTCTTCTAGGACATCCAGCTAACTGAGTTAATTATCAAGCATAGCCCTGCATGTGGAGAGGCAGGAAAAGCAGACACTGTTTTTCAACACTGGCTTGATGTTTTCCTATCCCCCTTTGGGAGAGCCATGGGAACAGAAACTTGTGGACACTGGTCTGGATCTCTGGGTGCCATTTTCCACGCTTGGGTTTCAGCGACAGTGGAAATCTCTGGCATGGATCTTTTAAAGTTAACATAAAACCCATCAATTGTACTCGGTAAAACCCACATGTCCTCCTTTCCGGTGCTAAGTTGGTTTCCTCCCCGGCCATCAGAAATCTCAAACCCAATGTGCTGCGGCATTCCTTCGGAACAGCCAGTCCTAAGCAAGGGTTTGCAGCTTCAGTGTGGCAGCTCCAGGCTCACTCATGCTCTGTATTGGACAACGGACAAACAGAGCCTTTAAGAGGGGGAGAGGAAAGGAACCAAAATCCCAGCACCCATGCCCTTTGGTGCCAGCTCTTAAGAGCAAAGTCCAGCTGAATCCAGATACTTCCCTCCCCATCGCCCTGTTTTTGTATTCAGAACCCACAATTAGAGTCTCTGACCTCAGGCCACTCTTGAGAAGCCAAACCAGAGGGGAAGTCTTGCCTGAAACTCGGTACCGTTGAGGTCAGTGGCTTGGTTCCTAATAGGAATGTCTCAAAACATTTTGGCTCGGCAGTGGCGAGTCCTGGAGCGCGGAGCTTGATTTCTGCGGGGCGTGCGTGAAGCACATACTTTGATATATAGAGCCAGCTCTTAGCCCTCAGCTCAAGGCGGTGGACCTGATCCTTTGCTGGTGATTTCAGTCGAGTTCCAGAAGGAAGGATTTAGCCTTATGCTTTTAGCGCTAGCGCTTTGCATAAAACCATCTGCTTAGCCCCAGTAATAACAGGCTGGTCTTTCCTAGCAGAAGTCGTTTTTATTTAGTGATTTATTCAATAGCTGAGGAAGCAGCCCCGTGCTCCAGTTTAACAGATCCAGAAGTTTTCTTTCCTTCACAATCAAAGTGGCTGGCTTTTTTCACTTTGTTTAGTTCTTAAAGAAAAGGTAACGTCTCTGTAACCATGTTCAGGGCTTGCATACAGGAGAAGCTGCTTGTTCTGGCTGCGTGCGGCTGTGCCTTCTCACAGCCCGATTCTCCCCCTGCTCACACCAGGGTGTAAATCAAAGGTAACCGCTTTGAAGGCTCTCAGCTGGTAGCACTATTGAGCTGAGTGGCGTTATCTATGCCCATTTATACTGGTTGAGGAGCTGGTCCAATGGTGTTACATCAGAGGAAAACCTGAATGCTTGAGAGGAGAATCAGGCCCTGGGGATGAGATCTCCTAGTGGCAATTAGGGGAGCTCCTCCATTGAAACAGGCAGAATCACGGCTGCCTAAGGCAGGTGGGTTCACTCTTTTCTACACAGGCTGGGCTTCTAATCAGACCGGGTGTCCTGGGTCATGCAATTCACTGGACTAGAGTCACCTACCGTCTGTAGTAACAATAGGCCAAGCCCCGAGGTCAGTCCTCCATTCAAACTCCCGTCGAAATCATTGTTCTGGGAATACAGTGGGTGTTACTTGAGAGAGGATTCTCAGTTACTCTGGCCTCCATCCTAGCAACAATGTCCAAGTCAATGGGCCAAAGGCTGGGGATTTTACTCCAGGCAAACTCTATATGACATTAATGAGAGTTTGGGCTTAGCTCCGGCTTTGCAGTTACTCTGGGTTTAAAGTGCCAGAGCTCAGTGTTTGGCCTAATGTATAAATCACCCTGCCGGTTTCAGAAATTACTCTCACTCCCTTCCACAGCACAGAGAGACTCTGCGGGGAGCCGGTGCGCAGAGATCAGAAACAAGCCAGTTTATAGGCTGCTTTAAAATGAGCTTCGAGAGTCCAAAGAAGAGTTTTACCCTAAACGCACTGAACCGGCTCACCGTCTGATGCAAATCAGCCCTACTCCATTGAAGCTCTGATGATTTACACCGGCTGAGGATCTGGCTCTCAATATTAATTCCCACCTGGCTTCAGGATGCTCCACGTTGAGAGATGAGTCTGTCCGAGAGTTTGGTTGGGTCCACTGTAAAGTCAGAGTCCGTCTGCCAAATTCAGATCTGGATCTTGTGTGCTGGAGCTCTGGTTTTATTATCTCTCCTCAAAGAAGGAGAGATAATATTACTTAGCTCTTCGTATAGTGCCCTTCACCAGCAGATCTTAAAGAGCTTCACAGCCTTCAATGCATTTATCCTCCCAACACCCCTGTAAGACAGGGCCAGGCTATTATTCCCATTGTACAGATGGGGAACTGAAGCACATACAGGCTAAGTGACTTGCCCATGGTCATGCAAGAAGTCATTGGCAGAGCAGGAAATTGAATTGCTGTCTCCCAAGTTGCTGGCTAGTGTTTTAACCATTGGAGCATCCTTCCTATCCCAGGTCACTACTCTAGTCCCACCATACACCCTGCTAAAGAGAGGGGAAGCTCTCCAGAGCCCCTGGATATATTATGGCTGACAGCAGCTTCCTCCCAACATGGCAGTAGTTGCGGATTGCTAAAGCCATAATAACCTCCAGGAGAGTGGTGCGTTTGTACTTCGGGAGACTTGCCCATCAATCAAGTGCGGTTTCCAAAGGGTTAAACCTGGAGGGGAAACGGGCATCCTTAACGGTGGCATTTCTTGGCTTTTGAGCAATGCACTGTACTATTATTTTAAGACTGCTAAATGACACTGGAATTAAGAATATTAAGGCTGTAAAGGCCAGTGCTCAAAAGCAGAATGTTTTCCAAAGTTTCCCATGAAGTCTTAGTAGTTTGGTAGAATCTGTTTGCTCTACACCAGTCAATAATGATTAGTCATTCATGCTGAAACAAGGACGTTTTTCAGAACCTGTACCCATGAATTGCATGCTAGTGTTACGTGCTGGTTTGTGTGTAGGATTCATCCATTGTCTTCACCTGAGTTATGGCAGAGGGATTGGTGAAGGTGTTTCTGTGCATGCTCATTTGCATTTTTCGGCAGATTCGCTCTGACTGTTTCCCCTTTGGGCCTCCCACTGATGCTCCAGCAAATGACTTCGGGCTTGATCCTCCCACACTCAATTCCACGAGAGTTTTGCCAGGAAACACGGCATTCTAAGCGAATTGTAGAGAACACTTATGGAGAGCACATTTTGAATTCATAATCATGAGTCTTCCCATCGGAAACCTGTTTCTCAGATTTAGAGCTCATCCAATCAGGGAAACAGCAGCTAACCATGTGACCTAGGTATCCAATCAAAACAGGTCTAATTTCAAACATTGAATTCTTACAGCAGACAGTCCATGGACAAGGTCTGGAAAAAACAACTAGTGCTTGAAGTTACTTGGCAAATGATTTTGAATGACCCACACTTCTAAGAAACGTTGAGAACAGAAAGAGAATCACAATTCATCCAAGAAACGAGCTGTTCTGGATTATTTACCCAGAAAGAAATTTGCAGCCTGATGGCTTGGACAGCAATGCCTGTTGTTGAACCAATAAGTTATGGGTTCAAATCCTGCGTGGACTTTGGGGTTGTAAGCTTATTCTGCAATATAGCGCTAGGAGCACTGCGCCACAGGAGGTGTCGTTTTTTGGGATGGGCCATAAAACATTAACTCCTTAATGCCCCCAGTCTCTCCGGTGACTCTTTTTGGGGGATATAAAGATCCCATATCACTTTTCATCACAGCAAGAGACCAACCCAGAGTCCTGAGTAGCACGACCTCTCAGTAACCACAGCAGCCAAGACTGGATTAGAGAATGCGAAAGGGTACTGGCAAAACCCACTTCAAATCAGGCTTATAGAAGGTTTAGGGTGGAAGTACTATATATCTGGGTAGAGTGTCTTGCCTCCATTTCAAGCTGGCAACCCCTTATTCGAAGGAAAACTTTTCATGACCCCCCCTTACCTTTGCTATAAAAGTAAGAGTAAAAAATGCTTCACAGATAACAATGATCAGCCCATATAATAGACCAATGCTACCTATGCTACATTTGACCTCACTGACTCTGAAGGTTTTGGCCAATCCAATGTTATTCCGAAAATTTTATTTTCTTTGCTTTAGAACAGCACAGTAATAACGTTTTCAATGTCCCCTGATTGTTTTTCGTGACTTCCCTAGGAACTGTGATTGAGAAACATGGTTCTAGTAGATGAAAATTTCTTCTAGCTTACTACAATGGAAGTGCCGGATGATGAGTTGTTTGGTTGGAGAGAACCAAGACAACAAGAAACACTAGTACAGGATTCTTCCTCCACATTCCTTTTCAACCCGCCTCTGTGCAGGACGCTACACTAGAAATGGGCTCATGTGCAAAGTTCTGATCTGGATTTCCAAGACTCTAAAGGATGAATCTGTTCATACCCAGCTTTCTCCTTTGGCTCATTTTAAAGAGAGGGGCAACTTGTGGCATCTGGATCCGGATTCAGATTTCAAACACCTGCCGGGTTTGGGGGGGGTCTTGTTTCAGGCCCATCTCCAGAATCCAATGTTCATAGGCAACCTTAGCCCTTGGCATGCTTACATGGTGTCAATGCAATGTTCTTTCCCAGCTGCTTTTTGTAAGCTGCAGGGCTTGGGGTGTAGTCTAGCAGCCGTAATATTGAGTTAATGAAGTTTTTTACATTAGGGACACAGGAGACATTTGCCTCTCCATGGAATGTTTTTCACGCTTTTCCATGAGGCCTTGAAGCCAAAGTATTTCAAATGCTGAGTAAATCTTTATTCCTTTTCATGCCCAGTTTAGTTTATTCCATCAGCACTGGCTCCCTGGACACATAAATCTTCCCGCTGTACAGGACAAACTGCCGGCGTAGACAGCCAGCGTCAATTTGTAATTTCTAACGATCGAGCTGGCGCTGGAAGTGGCAGCCAGCCAGGAACTAGAAGCACTTCATCTTTTCCTCAAGTTTCATATAATAAAGTGAAATAATTGGGGTAATCAATTCAGAAAGAAAGCTGCACCTGTTTTGCTCACAGCAGGGTTCAGAAGGTGGAGCCTGCCAATTAGAGGCTGTGAAATCCTGCCTGCTTAGAAACATTGATTCAGACTGGCCATGGGAGAACTTCAGAAGTTCAGGGTGGTTATAAACACTTAGGAGTTCAGATGTTTCTCCAGATGCACCCACAACCACTTATCTCTGGAGACCTACAGGGGACCAAGGACTGAGGTGAGATTTCTAGCACTACCAGGTCCTGGTTGGGAGAAAGATCTCATGAGACAAGCCTCTTTCATTGTCTTTTTGTTTCTGGCCATGAGAATTTAGGTGGTACAGGCAAAGAGAAAATATACATTTAATAGAACTCTTTCTAATGCCAAACCCCCTTTTTCCAGCCCCCCAAATAGTCTGGTTTCTGGGTGGTTCTTATTTCATCTGCACCCTTTTAGGCTTCCCTATGAGAAAACACACGGGTGGGAGCCATCCTGCTGTGGCAGCTGATGGGAAGGGTATGGGCCCAGGCCATGGGACTCAGGTGATGGTCTGCAGTCTGAGATCCGCAGAATGCAATACTTTGAGCACCAGCCTCAACTAGGACTGAGACTCTGGGAGGGGCCAGGGGCTCAAAGGAGGGTCCTGGCCTCACGCAGTGACCTGTAGACCAAAACCAGCTGGAGAAACCTTGGAATAGATGACTTGAGCCTCTAACGTCTATGGGCAAATACCTGCCCTGTGCCATGTGGATTTGCTAGTGAGGGAAGAGGAGAAAAACAGCCTTTGCCCTTCCTGCGGAGCACCCATGAGGCACCAGGGTAGAAGACCCATCTAGCGATTAAGAAAGCACCAGGATAGGACCTGGCAACTGCCCATCAGAACTCTGGCAACTAGAGCAGATGGTCAGATCCTCAGCCTAGACTGACACATGGAGCACAGCTGGCAAGGGGCACCCATTGCTGCTTTCTCGAGCCCTTTGTGTGTACGTCCATTAGGATAGACTTGGCCAACACTGCATGGCAAATCTGTGACAGAGCCAGGAACCAAACCTGGCTCTCCTGGATCCCTGTCCAGTGCCCTAAATAAGAAAAAACATCCTTTCTCGTCCTGCAACTCTCCTGCCTTATTGACCACCCAACCTATGCACGGAATGAGGCCAGGGATCTGTAGAACAAATAGCATGTGATCCTGTAAATAAAAACTATATCGTAACACACACACATCTGGGGGCTGAATTAAGATTGCAGGGGCATTTTAATATTGGTATTTGGTAACTTTTTAGTACTTGACTTTGCAGCCTTTATGTCCTTTAAGTTTTTGGTAATTTCCTAGGCTGTTTAAAAACCAACTGAGAAAAACAGAACTTAACTTTAGGGGTGACGCTAATCAATCAATCACCCTCATAATGAAAACAGCTGCTGAAATGACCAGACTCGGCTAATATTGCTAATTAGTCCCAAAGACTAATTTGACCAGCTCTTCTCAGCATCTCCTGGGATTTGGTCCTTTCAGAGTAACTGGTGTGAAAAACGCTGTCTGCCAGAGAGATACTACCATTTTGTGGGTTACAGTAGGCGAGCCCCAGGACCTGTTTTCACCCTGCTTTATGCAGCATCCATCTTAAAAATGCAATGCCATGGTTTATGTTCAAGCAAATATATCTAGCCTGCAAAAGCTCTTTCAAAAAACCAGTTTTTAAAGTAGTGACTGGAGAACTATGAATGCTGAGATAGCCCCAAATGAAAGACCTGGATCGGAACACCTCCAAACTTTCGGGTCCAGACCCTGCCCAGTGGCTCTATAATGGACCAAACCAAAACCTTGAAACTCCGGGGAAGTTCAGATCTGGATTCACATTCACACTTTCTGGCTCAGCCCCATCTGGACTTAAAATTTAGGTTCACGCGTATGTTTAAAATGTTTACATGACACTGTATAGTGATTCTGGTCCCAGCTAGCATGCAGTTGTGAGAAAAAATGCTAAATAATGAGGACAGTGGGCAGGCAACCAATTTGTTTCTAAAACTTCAGGAAAATTAGAGGCAAGAGAATAATCTTTTCAATCTGATAAACTGTAGTCTGAGCTCCTGCGTAATACATCAGACGTCCCTGAATTAATTTCTGTTTGAATTAGCACATATCTTTTAGAAGGACATCCCATCTTGATTTAAAAGTTGCCCATGATGGAGAATCTACCACAACGCTGGGCAAATTGTTCCGATGGTTAATTACCCTCCCTGTTAAAAAGTTGTGCCTTATTTCTCATCTGAATTGGTCTCGTTTCAACTTCCAGCCTCTGATAGTATGTGATTCACTACAACGCAACCAGAATAATAACTGAGGATTCCCAAAAGAGTGGACAGTTAAAACAAATTTCAACCGTGCCTCAGTTTCCCCATCTGCATAATGAGACTACTACTGTCGACCGGTCTTTAAAGAGCTCATGCATCTGTGGTGAAAAGCACTATGGAAGTGCTGGGGATTATTATTAGGCACCACTGCCTTTTAAACTCTGTGTGTGTGTGGTGGGTGTGGGGGGTTACGGACCGATCTGACACAGGGCAGCCTGCCTCCTGCAAGGTGATTACAGAGCAGGTGACCTTGGGTTCTTAGTGCATCTCTACACTACCAACCTCTTGACAAAGGCCACGAGAGTTTCTCTCGGTGGTAGCAGATATTAATCATTGTCTCACAGTGGTGAAGTCTGTTAAGAAATGCTTAGGAAGGATGTTTACAGTGACTGAGGTGGGGATGTACTAGGGGAAGTGTTTGCTTTGACAACCAGTGGTTTCCAAAACCTCTTTGCAACAGAGTTCTTGCTTTGACTAAGCGGAAAGTCTCGGCAGAACAGGGGTTGATGTGAAAGATTATTCTTCTCAGACTCTCTTCTCTTTCTTCCTCTCCTCCTCCTCCCTTTCACTGCCTCTGCTTCTATCAGCAGCCAGTGTATACACACACACACACACACACACACGCGCGCTAGTTGCAGTCATGTGGTCAAGTGGGACCAATGAACCTCAGAGAGGTCATGGGAACGGGATCTTGCTCCTGGGAGATAAATGGGATTGTCATACTTTGGGCAGCAGTTGGCAAACTGGTACTGGATAATGCTGCTAACTAGATGTAAGTAGACCAATGCTCTGGAAGAAGTCCCACCAGGTTTCAAATTTAGCCAGCAGACATCTCAAACCTCTGGCTGTTGCATTTTTTGCAGGCAGTAGAGACCCTGGGCTCCACTGGATGGGAAATCTTATCTGTTCTGTGCTGCATAGGTGCTAATGGGAACTCGTTCGGGTCAGGCAGGCCTGTTTGCAAAGCCCATCTCATTCTTTATGTTCTGTGTACAATTCAGTTTTTTTTTGCAAAAGAAACCCTTCGATGCATTTTCTTCCGAGATGAAAAGTTATTGCCAGTAACTTGCCACTCTGCAAACCTAGGGGAACAAACCAGATGTTATATCCCCTTATGAGTCACAATAGTCAACAGCTCTTGGGACTTTTCATCGACGTGCATCTGTAAATATGCTTGACTCAGATCAATCTTACTGAACTTTTGTCCCCCAGCCAGGCCTGCGAAGAGGTCATCGATGCGGGGAAGCGGGTATTGCTCTGCACACAACACTGGGTTGACAGTGACTTTAAAATCACTGCAAATCCGGAGAGAGCCATCTTTCTTCACGATTGGAACGATAGGAGTGGCCCATGAGCTATGGGTAACTGGTATTAGGACTCCATTGGTGACCAGGCGCTCCAGGTCTGCTTCAACTTTTGGCCTGATGGCATATGGCACAGTTCGGGCTTTCAGATATTTTGGTGGACTGCCAGGTTTAATGTTCAATGTCACAGTGATTCCCTTCATACTTCCCAAATCATCTCCAAAAACAGCAGCATGTTTCCTTAGTATAGGGGTTAGACTGGTTTCTTCTTTAGTCATCCGGTGCACTTCTGCCCAGTTCAGTTGAATCTTCACAAGCCAAGACCTACCCATTAAGGCTGGGTAGTTACCTCTCACCACAAACAGTGGCAATTTAGCCACCTGTCCATTGAGCTCCACCTTAACATCAATAGTGCCCAGCATAGGCACAGCTTCTCCCGTATACGTCTTCAGAACAGTTTTTGTTGCCTTAAGCGGAAGATGCTGTAGCTTTTCTTTATACACAGTCTCAGAGATCAGTGAGACGGCTGAACCGTGGTCCAGGTCCATGCGTATACGTTTGCCATCCAATAACGGGGTTACCCAGTATTCATGTGAGCCCATTGCCAAAGACAAAACATGCAGTGGCACTTCCTCTTGCGATGAGGTGTCACCTTGATCATCCTGGGTCTGCTCTAGGGTATGCAGGGTTCCTCTTTTTGTCGGCCAGACCACAGGCCTCTTTTTCTTTTGTTTACAGGCACACTCAATGTGTCCCTTTTTGCCACAGTGTCGACACACCAGGTCCTTACACCAGCATTCTGATGCCTGGTGACCCAGCTTACCACAGCGGTAACATTCTTGACTCTGCACAGTTTTGTGGGTCGGTTCTTGTGACACTTTTTGCACCCTAGGGGGTGCACCGATGTATTGTGCCTCCCTTGTAGCCAGTTCCATGGAGACAGCAATATCAACAGCCTTCTGTAAGGTAAGCTGAGCCTCTGTCAGTAGGCGCTTCCGTATAGCTTCACTGTACAGGCCACACACTAACCTGTCACGCAGGGCATCATGTAACATTTCTTTAAATTCACAGTGTTCTGCTAGCTTTTTTAAAATGGCTACAAATTGTACAACTGTTTCATCTTCCTTTTGGTCTCTTTTGTGGAACCTATATCTTTCAGCAATTACCAGTGGTTTTGGGGAGAAATGAGACCCCAGGATTTCCACAATGTCACTGTAAGATTTAGTCTCAGGCTTAACAGGGTGTAGTAAGCTGCGTAGCAGAGAGTAGGTTTTAGCCCCTACAACAGTTAAGAATATTGGCACCTTCTTCGCTTCTGTAATGTCATTTGCAATACCAAAAAGCTCAAAATGCTCAGTATACACATGCCACTGCTCTGTATTCTCATCAAAAGGCTCCAGGGGCCTGGTCAGAGTAGCCATGATTTTTAGTTTCACTTTCACAGTCAGTGCAAACAAGCAGCTTTTTTTCTTTGTTTGGTCTTTACCTTGACTTCTACTTCCTTCTGTTACTGGAGCAGCACCGGAATCCCACCCTCGTCGCCAGTGTTATATCCTTGGGGCAGCCGGTGTAGGAAACAATCACTTGAGGCCAGAGAGCAGGCAGCTAACCAAAACCTCCATTTTATTTACATATCTACAGAGAGCTCCTCAGCCGGTTGAAACCGGTTGAGCTAACCCATAATAATCTAACTCAGTTGCCATAGCAACAAAACCATGACAACCAAATATACAACACCAGAGTGTGAGACCCATTTCTTAGCAACTGTGTTGTCACACACTCATGTGTTAAGCCCATTTCCCATGAGCAGCCATACAGTAACACACCAGCATGTGTGGCTGAGAGCCCTTGTATGACCATAAAACATTAAAAAAAAACAATAGTGGCTACTATGTTATTTTCTCTTCTGTTTGGCAGCTTCTTGCTAGCACGTGACATTGAGTGAAAGGGATTCCAGCCCCATCCCCCTCATTTTTGCATGTTGCAAATAACCGTATCTCCAACCTTTTTGCAGAAAAGTTCAATGACAGGGACACAAAGCTGCCCCCAAATGACAAGCTGCCAGTTTTGGTGTGGTATTTGGTGAAGCAGTGTTTGCCACGTTTGTTCAGCCCGGACAATAACAGTGCGTAGCACTGCTTGCGAGCCACCCTACACAAACAAACTGTTGTGTTCATGCCCAATGGAGGGCAGTTCGCACTTGGTCTGGGAACAGCTTTCGGTTGCTGGCTTCCAGTGGGTTGTTCTGAAAAAGCACAAAGGAGACAGAGGCAAATTCTCTCATTCACTATGGACACTTTGTGCCATATAAAAGTTGCAATACTATAGAATACTATATTCTCATGGGGGCCCCTGTGGGGCCCGGGGCAAATTGCCTCACTTGCCCCCTGCCCCCGGGCGGCCCTGCTCAGTGAAGGAGGAGGAAGGAGCATGCTGGGTGCGGGGTTGGGGTGGGTTGGAGACGTAGCAAAGTTATAAGCAGCCAAAAACAGGAACTTATAATGGAAAGTGTTAGGCAACCTTAATGTCCCTGCCAGTTCTACCTCTAATTATTTGTGTGGCTTAGAAGCTGATCCTGAAGCAGATTGTAGTTTGGATTTAATGACACAGGCTCAGTGGTTGCAGGGAAAATGTCTTCAAGACACTGCAGCTATGTTACATTTGTCCTTACAAAGAGCACCAGCATCTGGACTTCAGGGGAAAAAAATGCAGTCATTAATGAGGGGAATTTGTAATATCAGGAACAATTAACCAAAGGGGCAACAGTTAATGGCTTGAAAGTTTCCACCGCTCAATCATATGGAGGTTTTTCTAACACAAACCAGTGACAAATTGCTGATGAGAGGCGAGTCAGCGGAATGGCTCTGTTTCAACATCAGGAGTTAATAGTCCCGCCATAAACACACACTTCGGTTGTATTTATTTAAGATATTTCACTGAGAAAAATTCCTGAGTCAAAAGAGCAGGTTTCCAGCGTTAGTCAGGGACACTGCTGAATAAACAACGGGTTTTTGGAGAGGCAATGTGTCACGAAGAAAGTGTCACGTTTGTAAAGTGAAAGGATGGAGCCTGGTAACTTTTCTCTTTGCTGTATGCAGCCCGTCTACAAACCTCTACGGCAAAGCAGCTACCAAATGCTTGCTGTGAAATCAGAGCGTCCTGCAACGCACCCCAAGGGAAGGATTGGACTCATCTGAGTGAAATCCATCCTCACGCAGAGGGCCGCGATACACCGCAAGCCCAGCAAGACTTTGTGTTGGCTTTCGCACCGGGGTGATTTCTGGCCCACCTTCCCGCCCCCGCCCCATATCTCAATAAAAATAGTCTTTTCATTCACTTTAGCCAGGATAAATTAGGCTATAGAAAGACTCCCTGGAATGGGGAACTTTGTACAGTTGGAAAAGCAAGTGCATTATGTACTTGTTTTCCCACAAAGCGTCAGCTGTCAGAGGCAGGATACCTGCCCTTTGGCTTTGGGTCAGGGTCTGGATGCACCAATATAGCTTGTGTTGGGAATGGCAACTATGAGTAGAAATACATGCAAGCCCTTTTCCTAACCAGTTCAGCCCTGTTTTCTGTTTACAAATGACTGGTGATCAGATTTTGAGGAACGTGTTTGTGAATCTTTTTTTTTTTTGGCTAATGACTTAGAAGAACAATACGTCAGCCTCTGGGTTGCTTG
This sequence comes from Mauremys mutica, assembly GCF_020497125.1. Taxonomy (NCBI): domain Eukaryota; kingdom Metazoa; phylum Chordata; order Testudines; family Geoemydidae; genus Mauremys; species Mauremys mutica. Next base: position 4,096,932 of record NC_059081.1, on the reverse strand, counting down.
GAAAGTATTTGCCAAATTGTTAGCTCCTAGTGTTCATCATTTGCAAATCGTTATTCCTCCTCGGTATTGATTCTGGGCCCAAGATGCATGAAAGAGATTTTCTTTATCCTACCTCTCCATAACAGAACCTGCCTTCGGCAGCCCATGCCCCAGACTTCTCCACATTTCTTTATTCAAGTTTTGAATTGATGATGACAAATTTGTGAGAGGTTTCTTTTTCTTTCTTTCTTTCTTTCTCAGCTTGTTCCTTGTGGTCAGAGAACCACATTTTTGCAGGAGAAAAAGAAGGGTATGTGAGATTGGGAGGTGGGAATGAATTGTTTGGACACTTGGCTTTCCAGTGTACAACCTTATGATGCCATTCGCAATTCTTCTAAGGCCACCCGGGCAGAGCTGTTGAAACGGGCCTGGCTTTCTGCTCTTCCTTTTGACATTCTGAGGGCTGATTAACCAACCCATTAGTTCGAGGCAGCACCAACTTTCACTGCTCTGCCAATTCATTTTTGACTCATCAGCATGGCAAAGAGAATAGGAACAATATTGGAAATGCGGCTTGGATATTTACTGGCCATTATTTTGTTAAAAATGTAATTGTACAGAAACCATACGCTCTAGGATCCCCACACCAAGTGCCTGCAATTGTCCCTCCAGAGTTAAGGTTGTTACAGTATAATTTTAAAGGGGGAAGAAAGTGCATATAAGAGATTAGGAATACTGATATGTGGCAGTATTATGGTAGCACCTTGCAGTGTTTCTCAAATGCGGCCACCGGTGGCTTTTCTTGCATCCATGGTAGACTCCTGGGTGGTGACAGGGTGGAGGGGGAGGCAAAGCAGGGTGGAGGGGGAGGCCAAGACTATAACAGGATTCAAAAAAGTACTAGATAAGTTCATGGAGGACAGGTCCATCAATGGCTAATAGCCAGGATAAGGCAGGGATGGCATCCCAAGCCTCTGTTTGCCAGAAGCTGGGAATGGTCGACAGGGGATGGATCACTTGATGATTGTTCTGTTCATTCCCTCTGGGGCACCTTGCATTGGCCACTGTCATAGACAGGATACTGGGCTAGATGGACCTTTGGTCTGACCCAGTCTGGCCGTTCTTATATGATGTTCTACCTGTTGCTCCTGGATACGCCACTTTGGTGTTGGTGGCTGAGGCCGCCAGCAGGGGTTGGAGCCTTGCACCAGCTCTGGAGACAGATGGGGCACAATGCTGGTTGAGCAAGGTGAGTTCTCCCACCTGTCCTGGGCGGTGGGGCTTGAGCTTTGGGCTTTAGCTCTGGGATGCTCGGGTGGTGGGTTCCAGCAGCAGGAAACGTACAAATATCACTTTTCACAGCAGCAGACTAACTAGCTAGCAAGTCTTTAAAAAAGCAAAAGAAACACTAACAAAAAAGACAAAACCCGCACAAAGCACCTTATTTGTCTTTCTATTATGTTTAGATCCAGTAAAGAATACAGGCAACTGTATATTATTTTTATTATTGAGTCTGCAAAAAACCCAAACAACCCCACAAATAAATTACAATGATTTGGACATGCGTCTGTGCCTATATATTTCTTTTCCCTAAAGTTAATTAAGTATATTAGGAAAAACTGTCAGAGCAGCCACCAGCAAGAGTTGGTGGCCGCACTCTAAGGCCACCAAAACATTGGCTGTCAGACCCCCACCCAGCTGAGATTATTCCCATCTGCTCTGAGTCACACACAAGCAGAGCAGGATAGAGGCCCCGCCTCAGAGAGTTTACAATCTAAATAGTCAAAAGGTGGGATTTTTACCCCCAATGTCACACAGGTAGTCTTTAGTAGAGCTGGGAGTCGAATCTACTAAAGAATTCACCACCACAATACCATCTTACCCTACAATTGTTTATAGAGGCTGGGAACTGGATTATTAGGACAGAGGCTTGTGATCTCTGCTAGAAGCAAGCCCAGTGTGTGCTCAATTCATTCCAGTGGAGGCCGAGAGCTTGGCATGAACAAGGCAGGATAACACAGTGGAAGGAATTCTGGAGAGGTTTGGAAACAAACGCTCACTGGAGGCTGATGAAGCAGATAGACGGAGTGGCGAAAAACGCTACCTGGGAGACTGACAAGGATACCAGAGGGGCTGGAAAACAAGAGAGCCTGCCCGATCACGTAACTAACGGGGTGAGAGGTACACGGTCCAAGGACACTGCGGAGGCTGCCAAGGTCAGAGAGACCTAGAACATTAACGTCGGAGGAAGATCCCTTTGAAAGTTTTGAAAGGGAGCAGAGAGGCAGGGATGGGGGATGCATCACCGGGAACCTTGCTGGTGGACTCTCTGCTAAGGAGTTCAAATGCTGCCCAGGGTTTAAAAAAACAAAGCAAAGTTGCTGTGGAGGAAGAGGAGTGTGCCAAGAGAAAACCAAAAGAGCCCTTTAAAAATAGTTATGTCAGATGGGCCCCTTGACAAATTGGCTTTTTTAAAGGCGCCCCGGGGAACATTTTATCTCTGTCAGAGCCTTATAAAATTTGTTTTTGCCGAGGGAGCTCTCTGTGAACTGGCAACGTCTTGGCGATGATCTTCAGTTCCTTGGGACTCCGGCAGCACCACTCCCTGTCATGTGGGCTGGGCACGGGCAGTAAGTGCAAGGGTGAGGAGAGAGTTCAGCCTGGAACAGAAGCTCCTTCCACGGCCCCGGCTGGGAGTTACAGACCTGACTGGTCCAAGCCCGAAGCAGCTGGGAGGGGAATGTATTGGCCTCTGGATAAACATGACCAATCGGCCTGCGTGCTCAGAGACTCGCTGGCTTTATGCTGCCCCGGCTGAATTTGAGACCCCAAAAGGTGGGGAGAAACTGGCTGCATTTGGTCAGAACTTCATTGTCCAGGGCCCAAACACTGGAGTGGACATCTGGTCTGACCACAGACTCTCCCCACGTCTCGTCCCTCACAGTTACTGTCTATGTTCTGAGAGTCCCTTAATGCTCCTCTCAGAACTCAGTTCCTTTTAGCCAAAACAGCTCCTCCACCCCCCTTCCCAGGATACCTTACCCAGCCACCCAGCTCTTCCTGGGCCTTTTCACTGCCTTCTCCAAACCCTTGGACCAGAGAGTCCCTGAGTTACTGCCCCTTTCCTAGTACTTGTCTTCCACTAGATAGACTCACAGCAGGTCTTGCTCTTTTCTCGCCTTTCTGAGGGAAGGGCTGCTTATATGCCCAGTCACTCTTTCCCAGCATGCCTTCCTGTGCATCGCAGAGCTTTTTAATTTCATGTTGTAGAACCAAAGTAGTCTAACCCCCTATTCCCCTCCTCCCCAGGTCTGGATGCCTCCGGGGGGTTATCAGTACTGAGAGATTGGATCTTTCACATCTACTTTGCTCCATGTTTGCAGCACTGCAGCCCAGTTCTGTGGGTAAATGGGCAAGAGCCCAGCAGTTTTCACCTGTGGCATATCCACCAAAGCCTTTCTAGAGACCCATCATAGCCATGCTGGAGAGCCAGATGGTATGGGAAGAGTTACCTGCAGAAAGATTGCTTGGCTGGCACATCCTGGATAGAAGTCAGCGTTTGATACTGCAGGCACAGCATGCTGAAGAATCAGAGAGGGCAGTGCAGAACGGGAAAGAAAATTGGTGGCATGTGACCTCCAGAAGAAGAAAGAGGAGAACCCAGGTACCCCCAATGCAGATAGAGGTAAGAAACTGATTTCAGGGTCTCTGCACAGGTACTACTGCTGAGAGTGCCTTCAAAGAGTTATCTGAGGGAAAGGATCAGAAGGAGAGCCGATTGACTGGAAGGCATGGGATGCATTGTCCTAGGGATGGGGGATTCCATGACCACCACATTCAAGAGGAGGAGATGGATGGTGGTGGTTGGAGACCCCTCCTAAGGGGGATGGAGTCATCCATCTGCCGTCCAGACCAGGAGACTCGAGAAGTGTGCTGCTTGCCTGGAGCTATAATTCAGGATGTGATGGAGTGTCTGCTGAGACTGATTAAGCCCTCAGACCACTACCCCTTCCTACTTCTCCATGTGGGCACCAATGATACTGCCAAGAATGACCTTGAGCGGGTCACTGCAAACTATGTGGTCTGGGAAGAAGGATAAGGTGGAGGAGTTGCACTGTATGTAAGGGAGCAGTATGACTGCTCAGAGCTCCAGTATGAAACTGGAGAAAAGCCTGTTGAGCGTCTTTGGGTTAAATTTAAAGGTGAGAGCAAAAAGGGTGCTGTCGTGGTGGGCGTCTGCTATAGACCACCGGATCAGAAGGATGAGGTAGACGAGGCTTTCTTCAGACAAATAACAGATGTTTCCAGATCACAGGCCCTCATGGGGGACTTCAATCATCCTGATGCAGAATATGCAGCTGCGTAGGGCAAGGGGCAGGGCCGTCTCTAGGAGGGTGTGGGACCCGGGACAACTCCCTCCGCTCTGCCTCTTAGTTTTCCCCCCTGCTCTGCCCCCGGCCCACCCCCATTCCACCTCTTTCCCCCCAAGCCTCTTCCCCCAGCGATGGACGCAGCCTGGAGGATTAGCAGGGTGCCTGCGCCGGCAGCAAGGGTCAGACCCGACCCCACACTCACCGGCGGGAAGCGGAGCAACCCGGCCCCAGCCTGCTCCACTCTGCCAGCTCCCAGGAGCATTGCTCCGCTTCCTGCTGCCGGTGGCTGTGGGCGGCGGTCCTTCCCTCTCCCCCAAGGGACACGGCCGGGGCCAGGGCCGGGGCGGGGGAAGTGGAGTGGGATGGGGTGGGTCGCTCCACTTCCCAGTACCAGTGAGTGCAGGGGGCGGTCCTTTCCCCAACCCGCCACCCCAGAGACACGGCCGGGGTGGGGGAGCGAAATGGGCTGGGGCTGGGTCACTCCGCTTCCTGCTGCCGGTGCTTGGACCCCCACCAATCTCCTGGCCCCCCCAAAGCAGCCCCCCACAGCTCCTGCCTCCGCGGTTCTGCAGCCCTTGAGCGTGAGCACCTCCCCCGCCCATGGACAGGCTGGACCCTCTGTGGGCGGGGGGAGGAGGTGCTCTGGCTGTGTAGGGCACCATAATTTATAGGGATGGGGCTGGCTGGACATGCCCGAGTCAATGGGTCTGGATCTAATGCATCCGAGGGGGCTAAAGGAGTTGGCGGATGTGATTGCAGAGCCATTGGCCATTATCTCTGAAAACTCGTGGTGATCGGGGGAGATCCTGGAAGATTGGAAAAAGGCTAATGTAGTGCCCATCTTTAAAAAAGGGAAGAAAGAGAATCTGAGGAACTACAGACCAGTCAGCCTCACCTCAGTCCCCAGAAAAATCATGGAGCAGGTCCTCAAGGAATCCATTTTGAAGCACTTGGAAGAGAGGAAGGTGATCAGGAACAGTCAACATGGATTCACCAAGGGCAAGTCATGCCTGACCAACCTGATTGCCTTCTATGATGAGATAACCGGCTCTGTGGATATGGGGAAAGCGGTGGACGTGATATATCTTGACTTTAGCAAAGCTTTTGAGATGGTCTCCCACAGTATTCTTGCCAGCAAGTTAAAGAAGTATGGATTGGATGAATAGACTATAAGGTGGATAGAAAGCTGGCTAGATCATCGGGCTCAACAGGTAGTGATCAATGGCTCAATGTCTAGTTGGCATATGGTATCAAGCGGAGTGCCCCAGGGGTTGGTTCTGGGGCCGGTTTTGTTCAACATCTTCATTAATTATCTGAATGATGGGATGAATTGCACCCTCAGCAAGTTCACAGATGACACTAAGCTGAGGAGAGAGGTAGACACGCTGGAGGGTAGGTATAGGGTCCAGAGTGACCTAGACAAATTGGAGGATTGGGCTAAAAGAAATTTGATGAGGTTCAACAAGGACAATTGCAGAGTTCTGCACTTAAGATGGAAGAATCCCATGTACTGCTACAGGCTGGGGACTGAATAGTTAAGCGGCAGTTCTGCAGAAAAGGACGTGGGGATTACAGTGGATGAGAAGTTGGATATGAGTCAACAGTGTGCCCCTGTTGCCAAGAAGGCTAATGACATATTGGGCTACATTAGTAGGAGAGTTGCCAGCAGATCGAGGGAAGTGATTATTCCCCTCTATTCGGCACTGGTGAGGCCACATCTGGAGTATTGTGTCCAGTTTTGGGCCTCCCACTATAGAAAGGATGTGGACAAATTGGAGAGAGTTCAGTGGAGGGCAACGAAAATGATTAGGGGGCTGGGGCACATGAGTTATGAGGAGAGGCTGAGGGAACTGGGGTTATTTAGTCTGCAGAAGAGAAGAGTGAGGGGGGAGCAGCCTTCACCTACCTGAAGGGGGGTTCCAAAGAGGATGGAGCTAGGCTGTTCTCAGTGGTGGCAGATGATAGAACAAGGAGTAATGGTCTCAACTTGCAGTGGGGAAGGTCTAGGTTGGATATTAGGAAACACCATTTCACTAGGAGGGTGGTGAAGCACTGGAATGGGTTACCTAGGGAAGTGGTGGAATCTCCATCCATAGTGGTTTTTAAAGCCTGGCTTGATAAAGCCCTGGCTGGGATGATTTAGTTGGAGATTGGTCCTGCTTTGAGCAGGGGGTTGGACTAGATGACCTCCTGAGGTCTCTTCCAACCTTAATCTTCTATGATTTTCTGATTCTTCTCCCACAATAAATGATGCAGAAGGCCAAGTAGCCACTGATACACAATAAACACAGGGGTGTAGCCAAGGCATTCATTGTGCAACAATGCCAAGTGAGTTATTTATAGCAACATAAATGAGAGACCACCATTTTCCCCTCCCTGTGAGGTGAGACTTTCTCCAACTCCCTCTCTTTTAACGTTGGCAGCTCTTCTTCTGTAACTTGACAGAGGCCAGCCAATCCCAACACAGCTGTTTGAAACCTGGTGAGCAGGCCTGGCTTTGAGGAGGTTTTGCAAGGGAATAACTAAGGTTTTGAATAATGACTGTCCAGTTGGCCGGGAGCCCTTCTCATTTGGAACGACATCAGGCGAAGCGAGTTCGTCAAATTATTAATGAGAACGGAGAAGAGGAGGAAGCCAAGGCAAACACAGGCCTTGACTCGGTGCACACTTCATAGCCTGCCCGCTAAACAATCTCTTATGCACACACACTAGGAACAGGGGTTCCTCTGAGATGTCTATTTGAACAAGCAGAGGGCCTTGAGGAAAAATCCCAATCAATAGTGGACGTCTCCAGCATCAAAAGCTCTCGGCCAAGTCAGAGAACATGACCCCTCTGAGCAGAGAGGAATTTTTACAAACAAATTTCATATTTTATGGAGTATCAATCCAGAAGGGAACGTTAGATTATAGAATATCAGGGTTGGAAGGGGCCTCAGGAGGTATCTAGTCCAACCCCCTGCTCAAAGAAGGACCCATCCCCAGACAGATTTTTGACCCAAATGGTCTTCTCAAGGATTGAGCTCACAACCCTGGGTTTAGCAGGCCAATGCTCAAACCTCTGAGCTATCCTTCCTCATAGCCTTCTTTGTCTCATAGGTCTTTAGATTTCACCCCTTGTGTATATGCCCAATAATTTGGGTTTAGCTAAAGTGTATCTTCCAGAGAGGCCTCTAGTCTTGATTTGAAGAGAGATGGAGAATCCACCACTCTGCTTGGTAGTGCGTTGCAGTGGTTAGTCACTCTCACTGCTAAAAATTTGAGCCTCAGTTCCAGTTTGTCTGGCTTCAGCTGGCAGCCATTGGATTTTGTTCTGTGTTTCTCTGCTTGATCAAAGAGCCGTTTAGTAGCTAGTATTTTCTCCCAGTGAAGGCCCTTAAACACTGCATTCAAGTCACCTCTCAAGCTTTATACAGATGGAACTTCTCAAATCTCCCTCTGTAAGGCATTTGTTCCAGTCCTTGAATATTTTTTGTGACTCTTTGTCTGCACCCTCTCCAAATTTCAACATCCTTTTAAAAATGTGGTCTACCAGAACTGGAGACAGTATTCCAGAATCGGTCCCACCAATGCCATAGAGAGAGACAAACTCACCTACCAACCTCTACTCCCTTGTTTATACACCAAAGATTGCATTAGCCCTTTTGGCCAAAAGCACAGATTGAAATATCTTATCCTTCATTTCCCCTTTGCCAATCCTTCATAGATACAAGCTATAAGAACAGAGCATGGAGAAGAAGAAGAAGAAGAAAGCAAAATGGCAAAAAAAATACTGGAAATACTGGGGTGGGGGGGTATATCTTTCCTTCGCCCTTCCAGCTCCTCCCAAAAAGAAAAAAAAATCCTGCTAAAGAAACCTTGCTACTCTCTCTGTGCTTCGATAAACTTCCCCACACTGAGCTGGAGAGTGTTCAAGGCAAGGGACATTCTGATGAAGCGACAAGAGAAAAAGATTTCACAGTTAATTAGGAATGGGCAATTCTGCCCCTGGGCTTGTCGTCTGGGCTTTTGGTGCTACATAAAGACCCAGAGATGATTTATGAGGTGTGGATGAAGCTCTGAAGACGAGGCTGTATCCACTCCCATGAGCTCAGATGCTTCTCCAAACCATCCACGCTTCCCGGGTCTATAGTTTAGCGAGAAATTTCAAGAGAAGGTGGCATTTAGATCTAGTTAGCTGAGCTGATTGCTCATGTTGGACTCAGCCTAGCAGACTGTGTAACTCAGGTCCTAAGAGGCAAGAGATTTCAATCTCTCTCATTCCCAAACAATCCCCTAAAGGTCAAGGGGAAGAAGATAAAGTCACAAGATCATGTTACATCACAGGGTTCATTGTCCCCTACCATATATAAACCAATGGTTGGTCCAGTCTTGCTTTAAATATATCAAATGTTAGGTTTCCATCCTTCCCCTTGGGAGACTTTTCCATAATACTATAGACCTCATGCATGAAACTTTTGCAGACTACCTTTTCCTTTGTTTAGTTTTCATCACAATACTCCTTGTTATAGTCTTCCAGTCACCAGGATTGTAAGCTCTTTCTGGAAATGACTGTTTCTACTGTGTGTTTGTACAGCTCCTAGCACAATGTGGCTCTGATTCCTGACTTCAGCCTCTAGATGCTACAGTAATACAAATAATAAGAACAATGGGCTTCGGTGGATTTTTGGAATTGGTGGCGGGGGTATATGGGGTGGGGTGAATTTGTCCCAAAGCTTTTAAAAGTCCCTACCTGTATCTGGTGACATTTTAATCTCATTTAATACTAGTCCTGATTTAAAACAGCCCTGGCGAGGGAAAGCTTCTGGTTATCCACTGAACAAATACAGGGGAAGCAGGTTTCCCCACACACTCAGCCCTCAGCTGGAATCCAGTCTCCATACCATGATCATCTATTGACCCCTGTGCTCAGGGGTGGATTAAGGTTTGGTGGTGCCCCTGGGCCAAAGCAAGCGGGGACCCCCTGATCCCCCCCTCGGCGCTCCAACTGGGGAGCCGGGTAATGACATGGGGAGCAGCTGGAGCTCCGGGTGGGTGGAGCGGGGCAAGCCCCCACCCCATGACCCCACTCCCCGGCAGGAGTACTAGGCAGGCGGGGTGGGGCAACCCTCCATGCCCCAACCTTACTCCCTGGCTGGAGCACCCATTTTTCTGGGGCCCCCCAATGCCCTGCCACTGCCTGTGCTAAAACTTCCAAGTGAGAACCTAAATTAATGCCAGTTGTGATGGTGGTTTTTGAGCTTTGGACACATCTCTCTTAGGAAGGGATCTGAGACCAGCAACTCATTTCACGGAGGTCACGGGGCAACCATCAGATGGTAAAAACTCAGTCACTATGGGCTTAGGCTGGATTTGATCTGGCAGCCAATCAGAGAAAGGTCTCCAAAGTTGGGTACCATGCCCCTAAGTCACCCAATCCAATGCAATTTGAGATGTCACCCTTCTTGAGGATGCAAGGGGTGAGGGGAGAGTTGCCTTTTAGAAAGGGAACTACAGGATGTCCTGCAACTCTGTAGCTTCAGGAAGTATCCTGTGTGGCTCAGTGAATCAGGCATAGGAGGTAGAATTCATAGAATATCAGAGTTAGAAGGGACCTCAGGAGGTCATCTAGTCCAATCCCCAAATTTTATTCTATGGAGATATACCTATCTCATAGAACTGGAAGGAACCTTGAAGGTCATTAAGTCCAGTCCCCTGCCTTCACAGAAGGACCAACTACTGTCCCTGAGAGATTATTTTTTTTTGCCCCAGATCCCTGAATAGCCCCCTCACGGATTAAGCTCACAACCCTGGGTTTAGCAGGCCAATGTGCAAACCACTGAACTATCCCTCCCCCAAGCAAACAAACATAGCCCGAGGAAGTCCCACAGAGATTTGAACTCAGCTTCATAGAGTCTAGGCCTGGAAGAGACCTCGAGAGGTCATCGAGTCCAGTCCCCTGCCCTCATGGCAGGACCAAATACTGTCTAGACCATCCCGGATAATGGCAGAATTCAAAGTCCTGAGTGCTAACCATTACACCATGGGACCTGCTGATAAAAAGAAACAAGCACACGGTAGAAGGACTCTGCTCTAGGTATAACTACGCAGGGCCCTTCCGAGGACTGCTGGCAACTGGGGGGAAATTGCAAAGACCCACCCATCCATAGCTCAGAAGGTAGATATGCAGCTTGTCAGCACTGCCAAGAGGTCGCTTGCCAGGGTGAACGCCAGTCCAAGTGCAGTTCTATATTTATGTACACAAACAGCTACAGAGCACAGAATCAAAAAGCCATAAAAATGCAATCAAGAAACTCAATATCAGCCCCATATGTGATCTATTAGGGACGAACAAGGCGGAGGGGATGGAACTTTCGAGCCGCCTTCTCGACTGAAATCTTTGTGATGCCGGAATGGTACGTACTTGCTGCCAAGACACGGCCGCTGGGCAAAGTGCATAAATCAAGCCCCCGTTCAGACCCACTACAATGCTTCAAAACAGCTTTTCATGTCCTTTTGGTTGGTAGAATGGGCATCTTTCTGACGCACCTGCTGCCAGGGTGGCTCGGGATCCCGGGGCCAACACAGCCTGGAAATGACGGTAGCTTTTGTCTCATCAAGGCTACATTTTCACCTGAGAAGGGTGCACAAAATCCACCTCCATCTGACAGAAGCTTTTGTACCCGGCGCCTTGAACTCTGCTATAAACCCTCATCATTTCTCTGTCTCTCTCAGCATCTTGAGTTGCCAAATGCAGAGGCAGCCAGCTATACAGAATGCAAGTTCCCTGCTGAGTGCTGACTCACTGATTCACTCCCCAGTTGACAAGCACACTTCTCTGGGGCCCTCTGCTAATGCAGGCAGGGCAGATGAAGACAGAGATTTAGGCTGCGTCCATCCTGGGCCTTTGAGTTTTAAACAAAGTCGGGCAATCCGGTGCGGACAGGCACAAACAACAGTTAGAGTTCATTTTAGAGCATTCTGGCCCTGATTGTTGTGTCTTTAATTCACCCCTGGATGTACTAATGATTCCAAATTTATACCCGATGGCTCAATGGGCCAAATCCATCTCCGGTGTAACTCCACTGGTTGCAAAGCAGTTATGCTCTCATAGAGAGAAAAGCACTAAAGAAGACAAGTTCTAGACAATAATATCTTATATTTATTCAGCACTTTTCATCCCACGAGATCAAAAAGCACTTTACAAATGACTATATACACACAAAAGTATCCCCTGACTTCCCAAGGTGGTAGCTGCTTGACAAGAGTTTGGGACAGGAATTGAAGAAGAATACCATAACCCATTGAAACTCCAGGGGCGTGGCAAATTGTAATTACTCAAGCTTGGCTTTTGCCACTGGAGTTGCCATCCCGCCACTCATGCAAGACAGGCCGTGCTGCCCGTTGGATCAGGCATGGGCTGACAATCAAGAGACCTTGGTTCTGCCATCGACTGGCTGTTTGATCCCGGGCAGGTCACGTCACGTCTCTGCCCTCAGTCTCCCTCTCTGCGAGATGACCATGATCATATTAACCCACCTTTGTAAAGGGGTTTGAAATCTTATAAACGAAAAAGTGCTCCCTAAGGAGCCAGTAGGAGAACACTTCAATCTTCCTGGACATTCTAGAACAGATTTAAAAGTAGCTATACGTGAACAAAAAAACTTCAGAAACAGACTTCAAAGGGAAACAGCAGAACTAAAATTCATTTGCAAATTTAACACCATTAATTTGGGCTTGAATAGGGACTGGGAGTGGCTGGCTCATTACAAAAGCAGCTTTGCCTCTCCTGGAATTGTCACCTCCTCATCTATTATTGGGAGTGGACCAACATCCACCCTGATCGAATTGGCCCTGTCAGCACTGGTTCTCCACTTGTGAGGTAACTCCCTTCTCTTCATGTGTCAGTATAACTTTCACTCCATGCATCTGAAGAAGTGTTTTTTTTACCCACGAAAGCTTATGCCCAAATAAATCTGTTAATCTTTAAGGTGCCACCGGGCTCCTTGTGGTTTTTAAGGAAAACATGTTACTGTTACGCTGGGACAGACATAGACTCCTAGGATTGGAAGGGACCTCGAGAGATCACCAAGTCTAGTCCCCTGCACTCATGGCAGGACTAAGTATTATACATGAGGCATCTTTTGTGACCGTCACCCCCCGGGACATGAGAAGAACTTCTCTTGCAGGACTCCCCAAGTCCTGACAGGTTCAGCATCTGAGGGCTGAAGAAACCACATCCCAGTGTGGTGCATTGGGCCCCTCTCCAGCTGTGCAGTTGGACCCAGCGGTTGGCGCAATGGACAGTGGGAGCAATGGGATAAATATGCAGCCACCGCATGGCACCTGCAGTACGATACAGGCCAGGTTGTGGCTTCTTTAAGAACTTTCATCCAGAATATTCAGTTGGAAGCTTTGGTGACGGCTGCATCTTTCTTGGTCAACACACCAGGGACTGAATCTCCAGAGCTAGAAGCATGAGTTGCAGCCGCTTGAGCTAAACAACTCCCATTGTGTAGCTGAGGGCTGTCACAATTTATATGCTTTGTGGATTGTCTCAGATGGAGGCATTCACTATATGTTGTTCACCTGTCTATACCCGGCTATGGACAAAGACCAAACATGAACTCTCGGCTGAAAGAAACCCACAAGAAAGAACAAATATAAAGTCTCTATAAAGGATACCGTGGAGTGTGTTTCTCACTCTTTAAGATCTGCTCTCTTGAATCCCCTTTCAGCCTTTCACCTTCCCATCCATGCCCCATCTCCAGGCAGACCACTTATATTTAAAAGTGCAGTATGCAAAAACCAGAATCATAGCCACGCTTCAATTGGCTGAAAGACAATATTCACATCAGTGGAGTACACAAGGCAATAAATAGCTTTTGCAGGGGTTAAATTATGAAGTGAAGACATTTAATATCCACAGGAGGCATTTGTTGTAAGTACAGGCAAATGCCGTGAATGTGATTTGTATTATATGACCATTCAACAAACCACAACGTTAATAAAGTTAGAAAAAAAATGTTTTCCTGGCCTTGAAATCTCATTGCTGCCTTCTCAGTCTTTCCATTGATGGTATTTTCAGGGCTGGGTTATTGTGAATAATTTCTGGGGCCTGTGAGGAACTGGAATGATGTCAATAGGCAACAGTGGATGATGTTGGACTTTTTAGGGGGCTCTGATTGGCTGAATTTTTGCCTTGGTAGATAACTTGTAACATACACCCATCAAAGCAAACTCCAATTTTAATATACTAGAAACAAGTGTCTCTTTGTTTAGCTCAGTGAGAGAGCGAAGCGGGTGAGGGCAAAGCAAATATATTCTAGCAAAATAATCTACCGGTTATTGAAATTGGTAGAGAAAATCAGGTAACGGGAAAGGAAAAGCGATGTCTGCAATGGTCAGTATCCTGGCAAATTTCAGTTTTAGTAACTATAGTCTATCTACCTACCTTCTCCCTGTAGCTATATCTCATGTCCTGACTGATTGGGTGCTGGCGTAATCTTGCATTGGTCCATTGACTTCAATGTGACTACTTGAATACTTAAAGTTAAGCATGTGGTTAAATGCCTGGCTGAATCAGGGCCTTCCACCACTGCGATGTTCCACCTTCGAGGAAGCTGCATGTCAGTGGTGGGTGAAATCACTCCTGAGGGCAGTATATCAAGCCTGCAAAGTGCTTCGGGATCCTTGTGGGTGGTCAGTGTATAATTGCCAAGGCTGAAGTCTGGCCAGGAAGCTGGAGTTAAGATCCCTCCATCTGAAAGTGCCATGGGAGCCTTACTGACCAGAAATTGCCAGGGCCACCTATTGGGTTTAGACTCCAGCTGAAAGGTGCCACTCCCGCCTTCCCCCGCTCCAGTAACATTCTTCTGGGGCTCTGGTTCAGGAGTGACACCACCCAGTGAGTCAACAGCAGCACTTTCTGCAGCAGGGTGGGCTTTCCTTGGGAGCCTGCCTGCCATGTTCTGAGATCACAATCCAGACGGTCCGTCAGTGAAGGAGAAACTCCTATCAGACCTGGACAGTTCAATGCTTAAGGCCAGCAATACCTGTCCCTGGGAGCAGGGGCTGCTAGCCCCCTCCCCACACCGGAAAGACCAGCCATGAAGAGATGGGGGCCAGCACCCCTGGGGGAGTATATCTACACCATCCCAGCTGATGTTGTAGGGTGCACATGGTAGGTAGCCTGGAGGCATTGTCTCCCTGGGGCGATAAGACTCCAAACTGCCCTCTGGGTGGGGCTGCGTCTTGGGCACATCCGGCCCCAAGTCCAGGCAGGCAGCTTATCCTGGTGAGTTAAGGGCCATCTGAGCTGAGCACATCCTTGGCTGTGTGAATGTGGTTTTTCTGGCATGAGAGAAGAGGCCCGTTTAGACTCCAGCCAGAGTCAACATGACTCATTGGCTAGCACATCCCTCACTGCAGGGCTTGGGAGGTCACGGTGGGTTCAGGTCTCACACCGGGACTTGGACTGGTGCTCCGGGCTGCAGGGCCGGGAGGAGAGCTGTGTGCCAAGAGGCGCTTTCTATTGGAGGAGAGAGGTGTGACTCTGAGATCCCTGCTAGCAGGCGTTGCAAGTGGAAGTTAATTATTCTGGCCAGCTTCATCCCTGGTGTAACTCCACTCGTTCCAGCGGAGTGACCTCAGGCCGGACTCTGTGGTGCTTTCTGGGTGACCCCGGTTACCCCGCCAGTGTTCCCCCCGGCAGCCGAAAAGGCTCCAGCCAACCAGGTGCATGCGAGCCCTTGCTGAGTGCAGAATGGCCAGGGACGTTGCCGGACCGGGCGCATCACAACCTCTCTGCTTTGTGTATTTCTGTTCTCCCTGCTCCCTGAGGGTGGAGAGAGTGGGAGTGGTTTTTCTGTCCTCCTACCCAAGCCCTCCGTAAGCATGAGAGAGTCACCCAACCCCTATGCCTCTGCAGAGCTCTTGTTCTCCCTTCTTCAGCTCCTGCTTTGCTAGCTCACCTGACAGGGTCTGCCGGAGGGTGGTGGCAGCAATATGCAACAAAACCAGCATTCTACTGCTTTTGTGGTCCATGGCCAGGTTCCAGATGTTTAAGCCACCTCTACTTGATGAGGCAGAAGGGAAAATTTAGCCCTATGGATCACTTCACCTAGCAATGAAATGCAGCTACCTCCAGGGTGAAATACAGCAGCTATTTACAACAATAGTTTTGGACAGGAAGTAAAGAAGAATCCTCATCTCCAAGTGACTGTGACAAGAGAGTTTCAGAAAGGTGGAATGGGTCGATGCTCCAGTGAAGGCCAGGATATCACATCTAAATCCTTTACACTGGCAAAGAGTCCCAGGGGCCTTTAATTCCTAGAAGGGCTCAGGACCTGGCTTTAAGGACTCATCTGAAAGTCAGTTGAGAAATGGAAGCTGTCAGTGTCTCTGTTCACGTAAAATTGCTCAGCTGTAGACCAAGCCCTCTCACAAACGAAAGAGCTGGGTGATTAGAGCGAAAACGCATCCAACAGCTGCTCTTGTGAATGAAAACTGTTGATTCTCTTCCTTGGTATGGGTGGTCCCTTTTATTTGCTCATTCAGAACCTTTCATCTGAGCGCCTTGCTTCCATAACCATTTTGAAAAGTTGTTTGTATGATTGCCCAAGACAGGCGTTCCCAAATCATTTCTCTTCCTGCTTCTAAAGTTTACATTATCTAGTTGAGGACAGAAGCCACACCCTGAGACATACACGAGCTATCACACGACATGCATAGTTAGGGTGACCAGATGGCCCAATTTTTTAGGGACAGTCCTGATATTTGGGGCTTTTTCTTATATAGGCACCTATTACTCCCCCACCTCCTGTCCTGATTTTTCACACTTGCTGCCTGGTCACCCTATGCATAGTGATTGTCATTTTGCCTTTGTTTTAACCCATTGTCAATCAATTCCAAATAAGGACGAAATGGATTGAAGTGATCTGTGAGCAGATCACCTGAGAACAGAGAAAAAAAATGCTACCTCTGTCGAACAAATTGTTTACTGAAAATAGTTCACCCAACTCTCGAATATGCGGGAGACCAGAAGTTCAGATGTTTAAGTGCTGCTTCAGAATCAATGCAGTCAGTGGCCGATTCAACACCTATTATAGATTAATAGTTTTCAAGGCCAGAAGGGACCATTGTGATCATTGAGTCTGGCGCCCTGTATTACACGGTTCAGAGAACTCCCCCAAAATAATTCCTAGAGCAGATCTTTTAGAAAAACATCCCATCTTGATTGAAAAATTGTCAGTGGTGGAGAATCCACGACCCTTGGTAAATAGTTCCAATGGTTAATTACTCTTCATGCCTTATTCCCAGCCTGAATTTCTCTAGCTTCAATGTCAGCCACTGGATCCTGTTATATCTCGCTCAGGTAGATTTAAGAGCCCATTATTAAATATTTAAATATGAATATTAATACATAGACATATTAATATGTTCCCATGTAGGTACTTATAGACTGCAATCAAGTCACCCTCTAACCTTCTCTTTGTTGAGCTAAATAGATAGCCCTCCTGAAGTCTAGCACTATAAGGCAGGTTTTCTGATCCTTTCATCATACTGGTGGCTCTTCTCTGAACCCCCTCCAATGTATCAAACTGTGAGCACCAGAACTGGACACAGTATTCCAGCAGCAGTCACACCAGTCCCAAATACTGTGGACAAATACCCTTTCTACGCCTGCTTGAGATTTCCCTATTGTTTCAACCAAGGATCGCATTAGCCCCGTTGGCCACAGCATTGGACTGGGCGCTCATGTTCAGCTGACTATCCACCAGGACCTCCAAACTTTGTTCAGAGTCACTGCTTCCCAGGACAGAGTCCCCCGTCAGGTAAGGCCTGCACTCTTTGTTCCTGGATGTAGCCATTTACATTTAACCATAGTAAAGTCTGTGCAAAGACTCTCAATAAACATCAGTGAGGTTTGGATCAGGTCCTCAATTCCTATCATGCTGCACACAGCTCTAGGTCAAATGGATGGCGTAGCTGGCTTTGCACTGCAGAAGTTAATGCATTTATGAGGCTGCCATATCACTCGGAGTCATTTTATCTCTCAGTACATGAATTCTAGGAAAGCAAAGATTCCTTCCAAGTAAGTTGCTGGTTGATCCAAGTGATGCTGTTATAGACACTGTTGTAAAAGATCCACGTTTTTTCCAGGGTACAGTTTGTGTGTGTGTGTGTGTGTGTGTGTGTGTGTGATGTTTAGATTTAGACTGCTTGTTGCTAAGCTACTGGCTTCCAAAAAAATCACAATAAATACTAATAATTAATAATAAACAAACAGATGATGGTGGAAATGATCCCAAAACCTGTTATCGCATTTTGGGTCCAGTTTATTCCAGTTTCACATGGCGGCTTGGAGCCGTCAGTCTTCATTACTCCACGGTGCTGAGTGCTGGAGCCCAGATTTCCAGCATTAAGCCCTCCATCTAATGTAGTGAGGAAAGTCAAGATAAAATATGGGTCTCTCGAGTCACTGCCTTTGTAAAAACTTATTAGGGCTGTAACAAAACCTTCTAATCTGAACGGATTCTGTTACATCCAAGATGTTCTGGTCCCAGGCTGAGGGGAAATATTTTTTAAGAAACAGAATAGAGCGAAATTCATTTTCCTCCTGCCTCTGTCGCTTGCATGTGTTGTTTTCACTGAGTTTTCTGCTGCATTTCGCCAAGGGGCTCCGTGAGATCTGCAGGGGGGGCTGCTGAGTGACACCGGGCAGCCTCATTGCATGCTTGGATGCGCTCGCGGCCGTGGGAAGCTGTTTAGTTAAGTTTGGAACATATTGTGCGGATTGCCATAGCGGAACAGACTAATGGTCTGTTTAAGTCTGGCACTCTGTCTCTGACCGTGGCCAATGCCAGAGGCGTCAGCTGAAGGGTGAAAAGCCCTTAAGGGCTCTGAATTGTACAATACTATAATAATAATTATTATTTGTACTTTCAGTAGCATCCAGAGGGCCCAACTGAAATTGGGGGCCTATTGTGCTAGGAGCTGTACACAGAGACAGTCCCTGCCCCAAAGAGCTTCCGGTCTAAGTCCTTGCCTACACCAGAAACATATACCAGTTTAACCATATAAGTGTAAAAGCAAACCAGTGCAAGCCCCTAATGTAGACACTTAAATCAGTTGAACCCTTGCTTAAACTGCTCTGCTACACTGGGGATAAAGGGGGCCTAAAGAAGTGGTAGGTGGGGAAGTGATTTGTTCAAAGTCACTCGGTGGGTCAGTGGCAGAGCCCAGAATAAAACCCAGGTCTCTTGAATCCCCATCAAGTGCGCTGTTGACTAGACCATACTGCCTCCGTTTGGCGTAAGCTTCTTCCTAGTCCCAGAAGGGGCATTATTCGTCCCCGAGGCGCATGGGGATTGACTGCCCTTGTAGTGGTATCAGATGGGGGTAAGTGCAGATGCAGTAATTTCAATGTTAGACTCCTCCCTTTTGGAATATTGCTGAGCTGTTTGTCTCAAGGGCTGCCTGCTGCAGGAAGTTCCACAGATCAGTAAGCACACGCCTATGACTATCACGCAGCAGGATAGGGACTGCTAGCACGCAGAAGGGAGTTGCCGCCAATACCTCTGAGGGGGAGCACGTTGTAGTGGTAGAGAAGGCACCTGAGAATCAGGCTTTCTGGAGACTAATCACATCTCTGCCAATGACTGGTTGTGCGACCTTGGGTAAGACGCTTAACCTCTCTGTGCCACTGTTTATCAGTCACTTAGATTCTTGTTCATAGATTCTAGGACTGGAAGGGACCTTGAGAGGTCATCGAGTCCAGTCGCCTGCCCTCATGGCAGGACCAAATACTGTCTAGACCATCCCTGATAGACATTTATCTAACCTACTCTTAAATATCTCCAGAGATGGAGATTCCACAACCTCCCTAGGCAATTTATTCCAGTGTTTAACCACCCTGACAGCCTTAAATAGAGCTGATAATAATCACCTGCCTCTCAGGGCTGTTAAAGCACACCCAGAGTCCTAGATGGCCAGGATTGGGTTATTAATCATTGTTTGTATTTAATATTGAGGTTGTGCAAATGCCCAGAGGCCTCACTGTGCTAAGTAGGGGCCAGGGTACCTGCATGGTGCAGTTCCGAATGGGACATTTGTCCACATTTCAGCTGGCACTGATCAGAGCCCTTGGTTGTGGTCTCCGTAGTGGGCTGCCATCGCCGAGAGGGACAGTCGCTCAAGTTGCTTTCCCATCCTACGTCCTGGCACAGGAGAATCTCGGCTGGCTCTGGCTAAGCCGCGTGCATTCAGCTCTGATGCCCGAATCTTAGCAAGTGAGAAATACGTGAGTCGCCGTTACCTAGCAACAGAGATGTGGCCCATCTTTCCTGCCACCTCGTCCCTTTCTTTGGGAGGCTCTCACTCTGACATCCCAGCTTTTCCACCTGCCCCATTTCAAAGGGGTCTCAAACACACTGACGCTCTTTCCTCTATTTGCCTTCCCTGGCAAGTTTAGCCCTGATGCGGCATAATGAGGTTCAAACCCCGTTAGCCCAAGAATTGCTAGGCAATAACAACAGATGGCGAAAAAAAATGTGTGTGGCCCAAGATCCAGGGGCAGCCCATAATAACCAACGTGGAGGGGCTGGTCCCAGACCTCCTGAGTCACAAGCAACCCTACAATAAAAAATGTGGAGTGGCCGAGAAAGGGTGGAGTCCTGGGTTCTAGTCCCATCCTGGCCACAGACTCCCTGGGTGAGGCACGCCCTCCCTCTGTGCCTCACTTTCCCATCTGTACCATGGTCATAATAATCCTTCCTTTCTCCCACCCCTTGTCTATTTCGACAGTAAGCTCTTCAGGGCAGGGATGGTCTTTTGTGCCTAGCACAATGGAGTCTTGGTCTTTCAGTGCTACCGTAACAAATATTAATAGCATCCCAGTGTTCATAAGCATCCCTGTAATAACAAACAGTGGCTTGTGCAGTCCAAGAAGTTGAACATTTAGGGTATCACCCTTCAAGTGACTCACTCGCCTCAGTGTTTGTGGGACTGGGTCCTATGGAAGTGACCGGCATTCAGTTACTTCCCCATCACCTCAAAAAAAGTGATTCTAAAACAATCCGGACGGTTTCTTTAATGTCTGTGTGCTGTGAAACAAAACTCAGCCAATGAGCACCTTCAGCCCCGCCAATTAAATTCCCAGGGTATATTTTTATCCTGGCAACGCCCAAAGATTAACTGTACACAAGTCCCCATTCGTGTTAATGGCAGCTATGTGTGTCAATCCTTGCTCATCCCAAATGAGAATACGCTTCGGATGCTCATAAATCAAACTAAACAAATGACCCAGATTCCTCCCTGTGTAACTTCTTAGGTGTTATCAGCCTTGCACCCAGGACACACCGCGGAGAAGCCAGGGACAGACACAGTGAAACGTCACTTGCTTTAATATTTCAAGGAAGTGGGTTGAGGAAATCTCGGATTGGAATGGGATGGTTTGTCCTTTAAGGTGACTTGCGAAGAAAAAAGTAACTGGGTTTGCCCCCTTTTATTGTGTCTTTATGATGCATAGATAAGCCTGATTATTTCCTCCCCACCATAGGTTTTTATTGACATATATTGTACCTTAAGAATTCATGCTGTATTTCCTGAAGACTGGAGAACTAATGAGACTGTAACATCAGAGATCTCAAACAAGTGATGCTTGTTGGAGAGGGAAAATATCTTTTATTCAAGCTGCTTAAATCTCATTGGGTTTTGTAAACACATATTTACCTTAAGTGTCCAATAAAGAGTGGGGAGAAAAACTCTCTTTGTTAAATATTCAATGTGAGGTCACAGTTCCATTATCCAAGAAAGACCCCTGGGGAAGCACAGACTTACCAATTCCTGAGACTGATAAGATAAAAACGAAGAATTTTAAAATGCTTTGTTTATGGGAAAAAAATCTTTCAGGCTTTCTTTATACATTATGAAGAGGCAAAATAGGAAAGTCACCACCCTTTTGTTTTCTAGTTCCAGGTAAGGGGCAGTGCAGTTTAACGGGACAATGACAAAAACTATGAGCATGGTTAAACAATAAGTTTTTTTAGGTCCTATAGCAATATGATGTGCAGACAAGATTTAAATGATTGTTTTGTAAATGTCAGTGGAAATGTTGCACTTTTTCAAATTTTCCCTCGCAATGTTGGGGTCCCAGATGCGATCGCTTTGTGTCGATGGATGAGAATCAGGAAGTGAAATAGACTAGTCTCGTTTCATTGGGCAAGGAGAGCAAAGTGCAAAAAGGAAACAGAGAGACTCAGTGGAAAAAAGTAAACGGAAGTAGGAGAGATGAGGACTTTTATTTTGAGGGGGTTGGGGTGGAGGAGATATATATGAGACTGTCCCTTTAAAAGTAAATGGATCTCCTACTCTGATGCAACCTGGCTGCTGCTGTGACCTCTTTCCCTTCACACTCACTGGCTCAGAAGGTTGGTTTCTTTCTTCTAGGTGGCAAGGTCAATGCTCATCTTTGATCCTCACTGACTGTGCAGCATGGGGCACGATACATCTGGCCTAGCGGCAGCCCCAAAACAGCTTTCTTATTATGGCTTTTCAAGAAGAGGAAGAACAACCCTGAATTAATCCAGATGAGCTCAATTTGCAAAAGTCACCTTCATCCAGTAGCCAAAGACTAACACACAGTTTGAGAGGGACCAGAACCCAGAATCGAATACTGGATGGGCCCAAGATTTCTGGACAAGGCAAATCCCAGACTAAGAAATTTCCTTGGAAAATCTGAGACATGAATGCGCCAGCTGGGAATAAACCAGGTTATTTTCTGAGCAGTGGGCACAGCTTGCAGCCTCTTGTGAGGGAGAGAGGGAATTTACTCCTTATGAACAAGTTCCCGTTGGCACAATCAAAAGTGGACCAGGGCGGGAACAGACACCTCTCTGCCAGTCTGAGCTCTGAAGTGACTGGTGTGCTGTCCTTTGCCCCATCCAGCACCCAATCTTCAGAGGCAGAAGTGAGCTCGACATTCTTTTTGATCGGCGTCAAGACCACAGCTTAATTTACCCTCCAAGCATGTGCCATCCCGTTCTGGAATAAAGCATGAGGCTACTGCACATGAAAACCTATTCTGAACCCCCCCCTGCTGTAGGACATTGGTGCTGGAGAAGGCCACATGGTCTAATGGGCCTTTTATAGGGATCTCCCCATATGGTGTAGCTCAAATCCTTACCCCTGGGATGGGGCTACAACAGTCACCGGATCTAAGCAGTTTCCTATTCAGATGCTCCTCTTTGGAGCAACCTTACTTCAGATTGAAGGCATGGGCTGACAATGACCTCTCTGCAGACTGACTGAATCATTCTGGGCTTGGCGACACTTGCGAGTTACAGCGCATTAAAGCAGCCCGGGGCGCACTAGCTCACTTCCCGTGCACACTGGCAAGGCACGTAGAGTGCTCTGACTCCACAGCTACAGCGCTACTGGTACTCCACCTCGGCGAGTGGAATAACGTTTGGTGTGCCCCCGCTGGAGCGCCCCAGCGTCAGTGCGAACGAGGTGTGGCATTACTGCGCTCTGACCGGCCTCCGGAAACGTCCCGTCATCCCCTTATGTCAAGTGGCCACTCTTGCCATTGTTTTGGATATGCCCTTTGAAAGCTCCGTTTGACAGCCGGCTGCTTATCTGCTCCGAGACAAAGCAGCCATTACTGTGGAATGCTGTGTGTGAGAGAGAGAGGTGGGAGCGAGGGGGAGGTCTGCTGCTGTCTGAACTTACAAGACAACATGCTGACATGCTCTCAGCCCCCCCAAAACCCACTCCCTCTCCCCCCACATACACACAACACCCTCTCTATCACACTCCAACCCCTCTCCCATTTGAAAAGCACATTGCAGCCACTTGCAGGCTGGGATAGCTACCACAATGCACTGCTCTCTGTGGCCATTGCAAGGGCTGATAATGTGGCCACGCCAGTGCGCTGGCAGCGGTCAGTGTGGACAGACTACAGTGCTTTTCCTATTGTGCTCTACGAAGGCTGGTTTAACTCAAAGTGCTCTACATCTGCAAGTGTAGCCATGCTCTCTATGTGCCTGGGGGTTCCTCCTCTTATTTCCACCGGTGGGATTTTCCTTGGCTGTATAGCATTTTCCCTGGATTTGGTAGATCTGTTCCATGCGATTTCACTAGGTACTCAGCCTTCCCAACCCTGGGTCATCCA
This sequence comes from Mauremys mutica, assembly GCF_020497125.1. NCBI lineage: Eukaryota > Metazoa > Chordata > Testudines > Geoemydidae > Mauremys > Mauremys mutica. The sequence continues at coordinate 4,073,430 of NC_059081.1, read as the reverse complement.
AAGAAGCTCCTGCCAACTGGATGAGGACTGAGGAGTTTGGGCTAGAGATGAACATGCTGCAAAGTTCAACTCTGAAGCCAGAGACAAACTCCCCCCCGAGTTTTGTTGTATGTGAACCCCATGCTTTGGCTTGGCTCTGTCCAGAGATGGGGCTGGCTACAAAATTCAGATCGGGATCCACACCCACCCAAAGCGCAGATCATTTGGACCTGACCCGTTGGTTGATTTGTTCATCGCTAATTTAGGTGCAAATAAGGAGCAAATCTGAACTTTTAGACCCCTCAAACAATCTTTTCTGGGGTTCAAAACATCCGGTTAACTTTCTCCTCCTATTTCCTACCTGCACCAAATGCTGGATGCACCAAAATCAAGTCCTAGCACAGAAGCTGTTCCCAAGTGGGAAAGAGGACGTACCGGAAAGATCATCCGTATTAGATCTCCAGCTCAGCAGGGCCACGGAGTTCACAGAATTCAGATGCGCATTAGACACGAAGCTGGCCTGAATACAGAAATAGGATGGCATGTAACCAAAGCTAAGGTCTGGTACCGCCCTTACTGAATTGCTTGGCGTAACTCCCAATGACTTCAATGGGAGCTGAATAAAAATGGCTGAAAAGTGAAATTCCTTCTTGAATAACCTGAGCCCCTGGGGCAGTGGGACGAGTGAACCAAGGGCTTGTTTTTCAGCAGGGTTTGCAAATAAAGCTGTGATCTGGCTTCTCCTGCAACCTCCCCCCTCTCCCCCCATCCCCTGCAGTCCCACCTGTTACAAACCAAGAGTAATCAGAGAGATGAATGGCACAAGCAGTATTTTTACAAGATGAACATACCAGGTCAGCCTAGGGCCTGATGTAACATTATATGGACGTGTTGCAAATTGCTACTGTGGACAGACATTGCGCTAGGCCTGGGGAAGGGGGCGGGGGGGGGATTTGCTCTTCCTAAGGGATGGACATCTAGCACATTGCTGCTCTACATACTTCCCATTCCCTTCGGTGCCTGGGAAACGTGAATGCTGTGGCGTATATAGGAAATGCACACGGCCACTCTGAGAAGGGCATTTCATTTAATGCCAGACTTGATTTCATGGCAGGTTTTTTTTATTCCATATGTGCCAAAGTCTGTAAACTTCAAAGGTGCTTTCCTGGCACCACCATGGATCTTGGGTTTCACGATGGCTATTTGTAGCTGCTTTTGCAACGTGGAAACTTTTGGTTGGACGCGCTCTTCCTGCTCTGTGGTTCCAGAACTCTTCACTACTTGCAGCCTGGAACTGGCCACTCCCCACGTCCCCCTTTGCATCCTGGGTAACCCCGGATCTGATCAAAACTGGGAAAATGTTGATTATTTGATGTAAAATTATTATGGCGATTTTGACCAAAAAATAATTTTTTTTAAGGGGGGGGAGATTTTTTTCAATTCCATTTTCATGATTTCCAGCTCACCTACATTTTTCTGACCCTCTCTGGTTGCCTGATAGCATCACTGCCCTGGAACCTTGTAGAAGGGTCTGTGGGAGCCAAAGTGTCATGTTCTCTTGTCCATAGACTCAAAGCATGGCAAGCCCTTTTGGTGACCTCACTACACTAGGTGCTGTCCTTGCACATGGCAAGACATAGAATATCAGGGTTGGAAGGGACCTCACGAGGTATCTAGTCTCACCCCCTGCTCAAAGCAGGACCAATCCCCAGATTTTTACCCCAGTTACCCAAACAGCCCCCTCAAGGATTGAACTCACAACCCTGGGTTTAGCAGGCCAATGCTCAAACCACTGGGTTAGCCCTTCCCCATGTATTCCCTGCCCCAAAGGGTTTACCATTTAGAGACAAGACATTCAAGGGCTGAGAGGGGAAACCAAGACAACAGAAAGGTGAAGCAACTATCCAATGTCACAGTGGCCAACGGTAGGTCTACAAAGACCTATTGTGACGGCGCTATTGTAGCGTGGGTACGCAGACCTGTGCTAGCTTTAACCTAGATGGCCTAATTCAGGTAGTTGATAGCAGCATAGATGTGGTGTGGCAGGCTAGCAGAGCTACCCAAGCTCCCTGGAGGGCTTGTATTCTGGTTGCTAACCCATGCTGAAGCTTGTATCACCACGTCTACCCTGCTATTGTCACCCACACGAGGTAAATTAAAACTAGCATTGGCACCTCTACCTGTGCTACAATCACATCTTCACTTGCCATAGAGACCTACCTCAAACCAGGAACAGGATCCAGTTCTCCTGAATCCCAGTCCGGTGTATTATCCATGCAACCATATCGCTTTTCACTAATAAGTAGGGCCCTACCAAGTTCACCGGCCACAAAAAAAATGCATCACGGACCTTGAAATCTGGTCTTGTGTGTGCTTTTACCCTATACTATGCAGACTTCCCGGGGGAGACCAGCATTTCTCAAACTGCGGGTCCTGCCCCAAAAGGGAGTAGCAGGGGGGTTGCAGTAGTGCCACCCTTACGTCTGCGCTGCTGCCTTAAGAGCTGGGTAGCTGGAGAGTGGCAGCTGTTGGCCGGATGCCCAGATCTGAAGGCAGCACCCCGCCAGCAAGAGCACAGAAGTAAGGGTGGCAATACCATACCATGACATCCTTATTTCTGGGCTACTGCTGGTGGCGGCTCTGCCTTCAGAGCTGGGCTCCCAGCCAGCAGCCACCACTCTCCAGCTGCCCGGCTCTGAAGGCTGCTCTGCCGTCAGCAGCAGCACAGAAGTAAGGGTAGCAGCACTGCAACCCCCCATACAATAACCTCGCGAGTCCCTCCCCCAACACCTTTTTGGGTCAGGATAATTACACCACTGTGAAGTTTCAGGTGTAAATAGCTGACACCATGAAATTTACTATTTTAAAAATCCTATGACCGTTAAATTGACCAAAATGGACCGTGAATTTGGTAGGACCCTACCAATAAGAGTATTTAGCATGTACCTAGACCGTACCATCCTCAGATTGCTTCACATACATAAAGAATTAATGAAGCACACTGATGCCAAAGGAGTTGCATCTATTCACAGTGGGGCTGAATTGAGCTCGGAGTGATTTAGCACTGAGGGAATCAAAAATTCAGGTAGTTGATGGGCATTATGCAGCTGGTTAGTGAGGAAACTGTCCGGGGTCTACTCCCAACATTCAGGTTTCGTTAAAATGAAAGTTTTATTAAACTTTATGGGATGAATCCTGCAGTCCTGACACCAGACATTGGCCTGAGTGAGGACTGAGATAAAATGGAGCCCCACCTGCTTGCTTGGCTCTGGGCAAAACAGCTGGACCTGCACCAGTGGAGCCTGGCTTGGGTTGCACCATAGAAGGGAGAACAAGAGGATGCTGCAAATCTGGGCAGGGGGGGTGGATCACCCCATTCTGGTGAAGCTGAGATCCCCAGCTTGCCCAGAGACTAAGGCTTTTGTTTTGAGTTCATTGCTGAACTCAAGCCATGAGCTAATTAATTCATCAACACACAGGGCCAGGTTCCACCCTTATTATCAGCAGCATAAGCCAGGAGCAGCTCTCTTAACTCCAGCAAGGCTATGCTTGATTTGCATGGGTATAACTGAGATCAGCATCTGCCTCTTCACTGGTGTACTTGAAAGCAGAATGCTACCCCACAGGAGGTAGCATTGTCCAGTGGGTGAGGCACAAGAGCTGGGCTCTACTCCCCACTCTGCCACGGGCCAGCCATATGACCTTGGTCACGTCACATCACCTCTCTCTCTCTCTCACCCTTCATCTGTCATGTTTATTTAGGCTGTAAACTCTTCAGGATAAGCCTGGTCTCATGCATCTCTGCAACAGCACATCCTCCCTGCATGGGCACCCCCTCTGGTTACAGCACTGCATGGAGTCCTCACCTCTGGCACCCCGCCTGGGCTCTCCAGCAGCCTTGTAATGGTCTTTCCCAGCCTTCATCTTCCCCCTCGAGGCTTGGCCCCCCACCCCAAGCCCAGTCACCTGGGAGGCTAATCCCCTTCCAGAGTAACACAGACAGTTCAAGTGGAAGGCCAAACAAATCTTCAAACTAACAGCTTTTCTACTCCTCTCAGGCTCCCCTGTAGTTTCCTTGTTGGCCCTGCCTCAGGGGGCCAGACCTTTTTGAGCGCTTCCTCTATCATTCCCTGTCAGTTAAACCCACTCCCAGGACATCTCTCCAGGAGCAAAACCTGGCCCCTCTGCCGTCTCCTCCACCTAACTGCCTTCAGCTCCTTATAAGGCCTTGCTCTGGCCAGAGGCAATTAGTCAATCGCCCTCCCCTCTCCCCAGGTGTGGCGCATGACTAATTGAGGTTCTTTCACCTTTCAGGTGATGGGGCTTATGTCCGTCACCATCCCTCTCTGTGCTCAAGCCACAGAGGCTGTGAGGGTGTCACGTTCCAGGGCTTAACTGCAGCGTCTCTTGCAGTGAGATCTGAAAGGCCCTGGTTTGAGCCAGGTGTTGACTAAGGGGGCAGTTGTTGCCTATATACAGTGCCAAGCGGAATGGGGCTTTGAATTCAGTTGCGGCCTCCAGGCCTTCACATGAATAACACAGAGGGTATTGTTCCCCTGTGAGGCTTGGGCAAGAAAGCCTTGACTTCAGAACATCCCATAGCTTCTGAGGAGGCTGGCTGATTACATTTCAGGTGACTTTTAAGTAATGCCGATGTGCTTAAAAACACAGGAAAGTGTTCATGGCTAGCTGGATGAGACTGATCTAGTATGATAGGAGAGGACAGTGCATGTGAAGGCTGATGAAAAGCTCAGTACCAACAAAGGATGGTCGGAATTAGTACATCATACAACTATCACTTGATGGCACTTTTTGTGAGTGAGAGGAAAGACTGAAGAGCCTGGGGAGGAGGGCTGGGACTCAGGAGACATGGGTTGTATGTCTAGCCCAGCCAGAAGTCTGATGGGTGACCTTGGGCAAGTCACATCACAGCTCCCTGCCTCAGTTTCCCCAGCGGTAAAATGGGGATTGTGATACTGGCCTCCTTTGTAAAGCACTTTGAGATCTACTGATGAGCAGTGCTATGTAAGAGTTGGGTATCATTAGTACTGACATGTGCCAGATTGGGGACTGAATTCCTCTGTTTATCCACAGAACATTCATAGATTTGAGGGGGAGACAGGACCATTAGTTCACCTAGTCTGACCTATATAACACGAGCCAGAGAATTTCATCCAGGGAGCCCTGTACTGAACCCTGTGACTTACACTTGACTAAAGCATATCTGCCAGAAAGGCACCCAGTCCTGATTTGAAGGGATGGAGAATCCACCACTTTCTTTGGTAGTTTGTTCCATACTACCTAGATCAGTGATTGGGGGACATGATCATTCCCCTGTATTCGGCATTGGTGAGGCCTTATCTGGAGTACTGTGTCCAGTTTGGGGTCCCACACTACAAGAAGGATGTGGAAAAATTGGAAAGACTCCAGCAGAGGGCAACAAAAATGATTAGGGGGCTGGAGCACATGACTTATGAGGAGAGGCTGAGGGAATTGGGATTGTTTAGTCTGCAGAAGAGAAGAATCAGGGGGGATTTGATAGCTGCTTTCAACTACCTGAAGGGAGGTTCCAAAGAGGATGGATCTAGACTGTTCTCAGTGGTACCAGATGACAGAACAAGTGGGGGAGGTTTAGGTTGGCTATTAGGAAAAACTTTTTCACTAGGAGTGTGGTGAAGCACTGGAATGGGTTACCTAGGGAGGTGGTGGAATCTCCTTTAGAGGTTTTTAAGGTCAGGCTTGACAAAGCCCTGGCTGGGATGAGTTAGTTGGGAATTGGTCCTGCTTTGAGCAGGGTGTGGGACTAGATAACATCCTGAGGTCCCTTCCAATGCTGATATTCTATGATTCAGTGCTAGCTTCCTCCATGGGGGGTCTCCCTCTGCCCTGAAGGTTGCCAGCAAGGGCTTGAGAGGTAGCTGAGGCTACATGGACCTTACTGGTGTCTCGAATGTGATATGCCTTTTTAGAACTGGACTGACACCTCTCAACTCATTTCACACGTGCCACAAACCAACCCTCAGAGGGTTCACACTTTGGTCTACCAAGGAATTTGGTGTTTCTCCTTCTACAAAACCTCCAGAGTGCTATGCTTTTAACATTACTGCACTCTCATGCCCAAAATTTATAGATGTTCATTTTAAACCACCCTGGGGAAATTCCTGCCTCAATATACACACGTGTGTTTTCGGGGCTCCCAGGAATACCCTATTATGCGTGTGCACTGCACGCAAGGTGCTGCTGGACTGATTTATCTCTTCCTGGTGTTATCGTTCTCAGGACGACATGACTTCATGCGGGTTGGTATTAAAGGTCTCTCGATAGCATTACAATGTAACTTCTCAAGGGCTACGCTGTCTTGGAAACTCCAGCTATTTCAGAGCAACACTGGAATCAATTAGGTGACTATAGAGCTAAGGGAACTCCATAGGTTTTCAAGACCTCCTAGTCTTCTAACCTTGCATTAGATGCATCATCCAGAAGCAATGCGTATTTCCCGTTAGCCCCTTCAGTTACATGCATCTCTATGTTTATGGAAACGCCAGGCAAAATATGTATTTGGATGGCTGCCTGACAAGAAAAATCCACAATGCTTTTTATAGATTCTAGGGCCCGAAGGTCATAGTTTAAAGATTATTTTCAGTCTGAACGTGTCTAGCTTCAGCTGCCAGCCACTGGATTTTGTTATGCCTTTGTCAACTGGGCTGATAAGCCAACTATCAAACGTGTGTTCTCCATATAGGGACTGACCTTATTGGCGCTGATCCAGCTACCCCTTAACCGTCTCTTTTGGAAGAGACGTTAGTGCTTCAAGCTCCCTTCTCATTGATATGGAACCCAGCATGGCTTGAGGTGAATGCTGCCTGCCAGATGTGGCCATGGCTCTACTAACATTGAACAGTAGGGGTCACTGTGGCAGAAGACAAAGTTCAGAGCGACGTTTCCAGGGGGACTTTCTGATCAGCCATAAATCTGAGAACCTGTTCATTTAAGCGCTCGTGGCACTTTTTGCCAGAGAACGGGATGTTAGCCTGGCTGTCCTGGCTGAATTGTCCAACTGCTTTCCCCTTTTTCACTTATCCTGTCTTCCTAAAATTTCTCCCTGAATTTTCAGTTGGATAGAGAACTCATCTTCTCTTCCTGTCCTAAACTGTTGTACACTGAACCCTGTTGAGCACCTATTATCCCAGGCTAGAGATGGCTGTATTTCAGTGGGCAGTATGCATTTCTTTTGAGTATTATTTGCTTGGGATGTTCCAGGATGAAAGGAGCTATCTGCAACTGAGATACTATTTTGTTCTATTTATTTCAGGGTTTCATTTTAAGCACAGGAAATAACTACTGTAGAGATGGCAATCATCAACTATCAGCCACAAATGACCAAAATAAAAACCATTGGTCTCTTTGCACAAGATCTGCAGCCGGTCATGTAAAAGTTGACTGAACCTGTCGTCGTGTGTGGCATGGGAAATGAAACATTTTCATGAATTAATAATGAAATTTCATAACCTCCATGTAGCCCTATTTGGCTTTGACACTTGTCACATCTGATAGGTGGGGAGACCAGCCCTAATGTATGACAGCGTTTCTTCATTCACTCAAATGCAGGGGGCTGAGTGTGTGTGTGAGAGAGAAGTAGCAGAAACACCAAAGAAGAGGACAGAGATGGCATCAAGGAAGCCCAAGAGACAGCGAGAGAAGCACTTGTAGTGTAGCCCTGAGAAGAAGTTAAGGGCAAGCTTTTGGGTAGAGTGCTGGCTGCGAAGAGGCTTGGAACTGCGAGCAAAGAAACTGCCTTCTGCTCTTTGATTCCTCCTGTGTTTACTGAAACAGGACTGTGTGTAAATTTCTTTATAAATACACCAGATCACATCAGCAAAACACCATCAATTACTGCCCTCAGCAGAAACAATGCACAAGACTCCAAATATTGGCTAACTGCATGGGTCAAAAGGGGTAACAATATACATATCTATAAGATTATCGGGCTCAGACCTGGTATCCTCAGCTCAGGCCTTACGTGCCTGCGCATCAGGTTTCAGGACTGGGCAGGCTCGTGTGACTCCAGCACAACCCGAAAAATACCAGGGAGACTCCAAGCACAATCGCAGACCACAGGGGTGGGCAGTCCTGAGTTCAGGCCATTTTAAGATGATGGGGCTTCTTAGGAGATGGGATTAAAGGCATTTCTTGAAGCCAAACAATGTGGGAGGCCCTGTTTCAGTGGGATACGTGGCTCATCCCGGCTGCCTGGAGCTGTGAATCCTGCTACCCATATTCCCCTATAAACACCAGGCAATTAAAATGAACAGGACTCCCAGCTCCAGGGCTAGAGCAACATGGGGGAAGAGGTGGCCTATCTAAGCGGTACTTGGCTGAAGCAGGATCTCGGGGGATGCTGGAAGTGGATAAGGCCCACGGAGGGGTGCCCGAGAGTATGCGCTTACCAGCTGAAGGTACAACATCCATAGAATGAATGGAACAGGCACTGCTCCCCCTCCACAGAGCAAGACCCTGGCTAGAGCTGGTTGAGAATATTTCGACATCACGCTTTGTGCCGGAAAATGTTGACTGGTCAAAATCAAAACTTTTTGTGGAAATATATAAGTTTAGACGCCCCGTTCGTCAGGAGTGTGTCTCAGGTCCAGGATCGAATCTCTGGTCAAAACCGCACAGAGACACCCCAGCACAGCCAACAGCCCCGTGGTTGCAGCCTGCAGGGTGATAGCATCAGTTAGTCTCTATCTAGCCCGATGAATATTTAATCGTGTATGCAAAATGAAACATCCCCATCAAGAGAGGGTGAGAGCCGCCCAGTCTGGAACTCAGGTTCAAGTCCCTGCTGTGAATCAGGCAGAACTGGTGAGTATCCTATCCGCTGGGCTATGCTGGGGTTAGGGTCGGGTGACCAGATGTCCTGATATTATTAGGATTGTCCCAATATTAGGGGCTTTATCTTATATAGGCAACTGTACCCTTCCCCTCCAGAAAAAAAGTGTCCCAATGTTTCACACTGGCTACCTGGTCACCCTAGGTGTGGATCTTGCTCTAGTTTTTCACAAACATTTTTGCAAGGTCTTGGTTTAGTCCCGGTGTGCAATGAAACCAGACGCCGAAACCTTGACATTTTTTGCTAAACACAATTCTTGTTTGCTGGCCAGTCCAGACCATGACCCAGCCTTAACCCTATCCAGCCATTCCCTTTGGTGGCACTGGGGAGTGCGGCTACTGCCTCTCGCTCCCAGAGTACACAGGCAGTGTAAACACCACGGCGGGATGGGGGTGGGAACAAGAGCTTCCCACAGCTTCTCCACCCTAGCACCTCTGTGCTGTAGCAGCTACGGTGTGACCCACAGGTTGGTCGGAGCGAAGGGGAAAACTGCTAATAGGCTTGGGCAGAAGGAATCAGCCGCTGTCATTTTCCAAGCCCCATCCTGCTGTGTGGTATAATGGAGCTTTCCTTATGGTATTAGAGCCCTGCAAAATAGGCTCGAGAGCGCAAACTCTCAGGCACCACACTAGAAACCCCCCATGCATCTGGATCCTGCAGCAACAATGGGAGAGCCCCTTTTATTTGCTGGAATATTTCTGTCTGGTCCGGCCATCGGTCCTGGCATCTAACCTTGTGCTTCTGAGCTAGGCAAAGCTATTTTACAGATCTTGTACTACGAGTAACTGAAACGCGCTACTGGTTCGTTTCAGGTCTGTCCACCAAGCCATAATTCAGGACTACCACACGTGAGTTCAGCAGGAACATTCCCCGCCCGCCCATAGACGAACTTTACGGTTGCTCAACATTCTATTGCTGGCCACAAATGTGTGTGCGCCACATGTCTTTGTAATCACTTAATGACTCATTTCCTTAATCTCTCATTTCCTATAGCCTTATTACAAGCAATTCATAACCCCAGCTCCATCGCTGTTCTTTGGCTGGAGTCAGGAAGAGGTGAGCAGACCCCTGCTTCTGGTTGGTTGGCTGAAATACCCCGCTCTATTCCCCCTTGAAATGTTCCGCTGGGCCTCGTCTTCTGTTGCAGCGTCACCTACTGATGAGGTAAGAATGCATTAGCTACGAGCTCCCCTGTTGCCAAACCCAGCCAGCAACCACTTCCTGGCTGTAGCCAGATGTGTCTGCTGTTTTGGAACGAACGCACGCCACCCAGGGAGAAGGCTTGCACAGGCTCGACTTTGATATGTCGGTGGCCAGTGGATTCTGCAGCAGGAGAACAATCTGTCAGCGTCTTGGCTGTTCATTTGGTCCTTGCCCTCAGTGAGACACCAACCAGCTGATGGCCTTGGCGAGTTGACCTTGTAAGTCAAAGGAACTCCAGAGGATTTCCCCCCCACACCAAGAGGAGTGAAATCAACCAGGATGTCTCTGTGATAATGAGTAGCCAGGGGACAATTTTATCGGTGGGAAGTGTCTGGAGGGGAGCGAACACGCTGTTTTGTTTCCTCTGCTGCTATCTTTGCATAAAGGAGCGATGAATCGAATGCACATGCCTTCTGCAATCCCCCAGGGTGATTAGAGGACAGTAAGTGGCTGAGACTTGAGTCTGACCCTGTCACCAGGTCCTGCTAGACCAAACAGGCTGCACCCAGCCTAAAGCCAGCTCCTCCGCCACCCCGGCCTTTCCCTTAGGAGGAAGCTTGGCAAAGTTCAGTCTCAACAGAAAGTAGAATGGTTTCACTTCAGGAAAGGCTGGGGATGGGGTTAGGACTAGAGCAAAGTCAAAGGACAGGAGGAAATATTAGGTCTTTCCCTTCTGGAGGTCTGGGTTTGAAACCCTGTACCCATGAGGCGTAAGGAGATATTTCTGCGCTCCCAGCACTAATTCCCAGATTGGTTGGGTGGGCAGAGACACAGAGGTGAGAAGGCCCCAGATCTGGGACTGGCTTGAAGGACTTTTTGGTTACGGCAGTCTCAGAGGTGAGACCCCAGGACTAGAAGAGCAGGTCAGGACTGAGGCGCATTGGCAGAGACTTGAGGGGACCCGCTCAGGGCTGGAGCTGGGGGTGGGGTTGCTGGTCAGAGTCGTTTTGGCAGAGTTATGTGAAGGAGCCGGGGACTGAACAAGCTAGGGAGTGAGTGGCATCGCCAGAACTATGTGTGTGTGGCGGGAAGCCAAGATGAAGATAGAAGGGGTGAGGCTATTTATTTAGATATCGATCTGAAATAGCTATATGGCCCCTATGGCCGCAGTATCTGAGCACCTCACAGTCTTTAACATGTGTATCCTCACAACATCCCTGAGAGGTAGGGCAGTGCTAATATCCCCATTGTCTAGATGGGGAAACTGAGGAACAGAGAGGCTAAGGGACTCACAAGAGAGCACACCGGAAATCTTCAGTGGAGCAGGGATTCAAATGTGGGTCTCCAGCTACTGCCCTCACCCCTGGGCCAGACCGCCTTCCTTCCAAGGCAGAGCCTCACTACCATATATTGTAATGTGAAGGCTAATGTACACCACTACCCTCTTCTGGATGGAATTGGAACTGCTCATCTATGTGTCATAGCCCCCGCTCTTCTCTCCTCTAATAGAGATTCTCCTGGCACTTAAGTGGCAGGGGCTGGTGCTTTTTTGAAGCATGAGGATCTGAGTTCTATCCCTGTTGTCACCCTGAAGTAGACTCACTGATCTCTGTGGGGCTACTCATACATGTAAGGACCTTGTAGATTTTGGGGCCTTGGCCTATGGCCTGTGTTGTGGAGAAGGTCAGACTAGGTGATTGGAGCGGTCCCTTTTGGCCTTGGACTCTGTGAATGTGACAGTGGGGTTGCACAGGCCTTACTGAGGGTAGAGATTGTCCTATAGAATCTTCCCGACTGCTGCTGGCGAAGGAACCGCGGGTGAGTTTGCGGGGCTGGACGCGAGAAAGGAACATCTGTGTGATCTGGAATCAGTGAGAGAGGCCCCACGAGGAAACCCGCGATGCTGTCACTACAGAGCTTCACTTCCCAATTCCCACACTTGATTTTTTTCATTCAAAACACCAAATCCATTCCAATCAGCTCAGAACCGTCGGCGCAGAGAGCGATGGATGCAGGCAGGTGTGCAACCCGGCAGCTGACCAGGATTCCAGGGGTTTGCTTGTTATAATAATGCAACAAGACGGATCAGATAACATGAAAACGTGATTCCCCCCGCTCCCCAGTACATGACCTGACCTGACACATTGCAAAGAGCTGCAGCGCTGGCAGCTGAGACATTGCAGTGTTCTCCGTGAAGCCTTGCAGCGCAGAAAGCAATGGCATCGCAGCACATTATCGGCCATTCCCGGATTTCACAGACACAGAGGTCAGTGCTGCCAGCCCTGCAGGGAATTTGACTTTTCAGCCGTCTCTCTCTCTGGTAAACTTTGACCTATGCACAAACCAATATCAAACAACGCATTACCACAGACACATATGCAATTGCCCCATAGACTCGACAGCATTTCATGTAAACAAAGTCACCACCGTGTCCAAGACCACAAATCAAGATGGCATATGAGAGGCAGCGTGGTATGGGGATCCCAACAAGAACCTGCCCATCAGAACTCCTGGGTTCTCTTTCTGCCTCTCAGTTTTGAATATGCACAAGCCACCGTCTCTGCCAGTGTACATCAGAAAGCACAGGTCTACTGAAATCAGTGGAGCGATATCAGTTTACACCAGCTGAGGATCTGGGCTTGTGGATCTCAGTTAGCTCATATTTCTCTATGTCATGAGGTTCTTATTTTAACAGAGACGTTGTTGTCTGATGGACAGTTCCTCTTCCAATTCATCACCACCTGGATTAGCTCCCCTCCGATCCCAAATATCCGCATGACAAACTATAGCAAATGCTTACATGGAAAAGTGACACTAGGAAAGGATTGAATGCATTTTAGCTGTTTCAGTGTGATGTAGCAGCTGGAAACTGTTATGTTCATGGCACATATGCACACACAGAGAGACGTTTAGACAAAAATATAAAAAATTCATTCTGGAAGCTTGCAACATAACACTGCTTTTTTCCTTAGAATCTAGAGCTCTAACACACAAGAACCAAAACCAGAGAGAGACAAAGCAGGCTGCTCCCTACACAGAGAGAAGCAGAACTCAGCTCACCTTACTTTAGGTTGGCTCTTTGCAGACTGACTATGCAAGAGCCAGATCACATGCTTCCCTACAGAGCCCCATAGCCTGAAAGAGGCGTCAGGAAACCTCTTACAAATGAGGAGGAAAAGCCAGCAGCATATGACTGACCAGCTCTCCATGTATCATTGGTGAGCATGCCATGGCCTGCCAGTGGTCCATAGTCCACGGTTTGGGAAACACAACTCTACTTGATAAGGGTGCCACAGGACTTAAAGAACTGAGGTTTGAGATCTCAAGAGGGGAAGGGGCTGGCAAATATGTGGAAAATCTTAATGAATTAAGATTCTGGAAGCATGGCACATCTATGGTCTTTACTAGGAGCTCAGGGAGCAGGGTGATACATTTTATATATTTTTAATGAGACAACGATACGCCTAAGTTGAATTATGAACCCTGCAAAATGTGTGGGAAGTAGGTGATGGCCTTTAGCTTGTCCTGGTCCAGCACCAAAAGGACCTCTAGGGAATACGCTCCACAGAAGGATGGATTGTCCAGTGGTTAGAGTGTTAGCCTGGCCTTTGGAAGAACTGGGTTGAGCTGTTTGCGGTGCCCTATACTTCGTGTGTGATCTTGGGAATGCCACTTACTCTTTCTGTCCTCATTTTCCCCACATATAGAATGGGGATGATGGGAGGCTCTGTTCTGTAGAGATCGTGCGGTGCTCAGATATTAGGATAATGGGGGACCAGGTAAGCACTGAAAATAGATAAATCCATTCCCCATCTGGCCTGAATGTCGGCACTCCCCAGGGACCGTGGTGTTTCCAAAGAGCGATCAGCAAACCTTGTAGCTGCTTGAATGGGGAAACGAGCAGGACCCAGCACCCTATGACTAAGCATTTGAGCTGAAATAGGGCTGTTGGTTCAAAGTTAAGTGTTGTCGAGAGATTCCCAAGTCTCACAAGGTTATCCCAGCCCATTGGTGGCTGGGTTGAGATTCTCAGAGCCCCCTGCGGCCATCTAAATGACTCACCAAGGATCCAGGCTGTGGGAAATTAGCCTTCAGTTCATTTCTGCTCTAGGGTGCAGAGGCCACTTTCACTCCCTTGCCTGTCAAGGACCATGTTTTAAGAGTGCTGCCCTCTGAGGAATCCAAAGTGCTTTCCAGATGTGGGCAGACTGAGCATCACCACCCGGTGAATCGGGCAAGCATCATTAGACCTTTTAAAAATGGAGAAGCTGAGGCACAGACAGATGCAGCTAATTCAAACTCTTGCAGAAACCTGGTAGGAGCATAATCAGGAGCAGGAGGAGTTTAATGGCTGCCACTGGGACTTGCAAAGGGTATTTAGCTTGGTGTATTTCTTTTTCATTAAGGACTCCAGGTTTCTAAGTTGTGAAATTGGGGAATAATACAGATGTGTATAAAGACTTTCATAAATAGGCACAGACAGGCCCTGCAACCTTCAAATCTCACCTATTCTTCAGAGGGTGTCTTAGAGTAGCTGGGTAATATTCAACAGAATACACCCTGCATGACACAGGAAATTGTGAGCTGCACTTTTGTGTGCAATTGTCTTTGGGGACGCAATTTAGGCTACAATAGTAAACACCGAAGAGCCTCAAAATATCTGAGCTCCTTAAGGTGGGAAAAATGTTTCTGGCAACACAGGAATCTCCAGAGATCTTATTTCAGTAAAAGAACAATAAAAGTGGTGATACTCGGTAGAATGTTCCTAGGGGACAAAAAGTGAGCCCTCTATAAACAGAGATGGATCAAAGCACTTACATTTTTCCATATACAATGAGCAAGCTGATACCTTCAGCCCAAATGGCTTTCAGACTAGCAAAAAGCAAGAACCAACAAAATCTCCATGAAAGAGAGTGCAGTGCGAGCATCTCCTTTGTACTGAACTCAACACAAAATGGCTGCCTTTCTCCTTAGAGATTTAAAAGTGCAGTATGCAGAAAGCAAAGGCATATAGTACTGGTATTTTTAAAGAGAAAAGGATGGCAGAGAGAGATAAGGGTTGAGATGTCTCATTTGGAACTGGAATCATGGGTGGACAGGAAATGCAGAAGTCAGGCCCTTTGTGTTGTTATGTCTTGGGGAGGGCAAGGGTGGGTGTTATCGGAGCCTGCGGAGGATGGCTCAGAGGGGGTTGGTAGACTGGGGCCAACTTCTGTTTATTCAAGATTCTCTTTCTTAATGCCTCAGTCACCCTCTCCAATTCCCCTTCCCCTCTTGTTGGCTGGCACTAAGTATACTTACATTTTAAAAAGGAAAAAAAAAACCCTGCCTTATGGGCTTCCCATAAAAGTAACGAGGAGGGAGACATAATGCCCCATTATTTCCCCTTAAAACGTGCCCTGAGCTGCTCTGTGTATTTCCTGCCTGAGCTGGTTAGTGCTGCGGAGTCAGGTTCTTTCTTTCCTTGTCAGGGAGTGGGGGAGAGGAGTTAAGAGGGATGCATGTACAGTCTGGCAGGTGCCATGGGAGATATCTCGCAGCTGGAATGCTGCATCAGCCCATGGAACTGATTTCCAGACAGGATCAGGCCCACAGACCATGTAGCAGGGAGATTAGTGGGTGTGTGCATCCTAGCGTCTTTGCACAGGCAGCTCCATAAATCTCTGCTTGTTAAGATTTCCATATGCTGTATTTTAATATCAGCCTCCACCGCAGGTGCTGTGACATGAACTGCTGGATGGATCGGTTCGGCTTGCTCAGCTGCCTACAAATCCGGTCCTGATTCTAAACAGTGTTGGAAATAGCTCTGTGTTGGGGCACAGCTGGGGAACCATTGAAAGACTTGCCAGAAACAGACAGGAGTGGAGGAGCTTTGTCACTGCCCTAAACGCTAGAGGTGTAGTGGGCACATGATGATGAGGATGAAGCCTGACTTCAGTACCAGGCAAATTGGTTGAAACAATAGTAAAGACCAGAATGATCAGACACAGAGATGGACACGATTTGTTGGAGAAGAGTCAGCAAGAATTGAGTCTAGGGAAATCATGCCTCACCAATCTACTAGAATTCTTTGAGAGGGTCAACAAACATGTAGACAAGGGTGATCCAGTGGATATAGTGTACTTGAGCTTTCAGAAAGCCTTTGACAAGGTCCCTCACCAAAGGCTCTTAGGCAAAGTAAGGAGTCATGGGATAAGAGGGAAGGCCCTCTCATGGACTGGTAACTGGTTAAAAGATAGGAAACAAAGGGTAGGAATAAATGGTCAGTTTTCAGAATGGAGAGAGGTAAATAGTGGTGTCCCTCAGGGATATGTACTGAGACCAGAGCTGTTCAATATATTCATAAATGATCTGGAAAAAGGGGTAAACAGTGAGGTGGCAAAGTTTGAAGACAATACAAAATTACTCAAGAAAGTTAAGCCCTAAGCTGACTGCAAAGAGTTCCAAAGGGATCTGACAAAACTGGGTGACTGGGCAAGAAAAACGTAACCCTAACTACACATATAAAATTATGGGGTCTAAATTAGCTGTTTCCACTCAGGAAAGAAATTTTGGAGTCATTGTGGACAGTTCTCTGAAAACATCCACTCAATGTGCAGCGGCAGTCAAAAATGCGAACAGAATGTTAGGAACCATTAGGAAAGGGATAGATAATAAGACAGAAAATATAATGCCACTATAGAAATCCATGGCACCCCACAGCTTGAATACTGTGTTCTGGTCACCCCATCTCAAAAAAGATATATGAGAATTGGAAAGGGTGCAGAGAAGAACAAAAATAATTAGGGGGATGGAACAGCTTCCGTATGAGGAGCGATTAAAAAGACTGGGACTGTTCAGCTTGGAAAAAGAGATGACTAACGGGGGATATGATAGAGGTCTATAAAATTTTCAGTGGTGTGGAGAAAGTAAATAAGGACGTATTTACCCCTTCACATAACCCAAGAACCAGGGGTCACCCAATGAAATGAACAGGCAGCAGGTTTAAAACAAACAAAAGGAAGTACTTCTTCATAGTAGGCACAGTCAACCTGTGGAACTCGTTTCCAGGGGCTGTTGTGAAGGCCAAAAGTATAACTAGGTTCAAAAAAGAATGGGGTAAGTTGATGGAGGACAGGCCCAATCAATGACTACTAGCCAGGATGGTCAGGGACACAACCCCATGCTCTGAGTGTCCCTAAGCCTCTGAGTGCCAGATGCTGGGAATGGGCGACAGGGGATGGATCACTTGATAACTGCCCTGTTCTGTTTACTCCCTCTGAAGCACCTGGCATTGGCCACTGTCGGAAGACAGGATACTGGGCTAGATGCACCTTTGGTCTGACCCAGTCTGGCCATTCTTAAGTTCTCTGGCCTCGGTTATACAGGAGGTCAGACTAGAAGATCACAGTGATCCCTTCTGGCCTTTGAATCTATGATTTTGTGAATGAATTTACAGTAGTGCCGAGGGGTGCCAATCATTGTTCAGGCCCCTCCTCTCTACTCTCACTACAGTATATTCTTTGTAGGCCAAAGAGGCCAGGAATGCAGTAGTTACACAAGCAGGATACAATGGGGGAAAAGGTTCAAATGTTCAGTTCCCATACAATATCAACATTGAAAACTTGAGATGGGCTCTGGGCTCAAGCCAAACCCCATATCCACAGCCCTCGGCACTCTAGGGAGTTCACCACTGAAGCTGAGCTTTGCAGCTGCTCTTGATCCTTATATAACAGGCAGAACCAAAAACCTGGATCCAAAAAAGTCTCAAGATCTGGATCTAGCTATGAATCTGCTTATAAATTTGCAGGTCAGATTCATCTTTACTCCAAAACTGCTTGGTCGGGACATCAGGCTTGAGACAAAGATGTCTGTCTGTCCAACAGTGTCCATCACCATTGCATGTAAGCGCTGTTTTTTCCTGACGTTTTCAATCCCTTTGTGTTTCCGGATGGGGTGAAAATACCACGAGAAATTTTTTTAAAGAAACATTAAAAATTAAACCAGATGGAACACTAGATTTTATGGTTTAAGGAAATGATTTGCACTGGCTAGATGATTTAACTTGCCAGGGTTAGTTGATTTATCGAGTCGTCTCCTTCGCTACCTTATGTGAAACTCAGCCTGGGCAAACGTAGGAAGCAAAGGGCAATTAGCAAGTGAGAGAAGTAAACTGAGTTTTTTCGAACAGCCAAGAAAATTTGATTCACGTTTGGGGTGAAAGTTTAAATTTTAATTTTGCCAAATGGTTTCCTCCATCCCTGCTATGCTGAATTAAGTCGCTTAGGTACACTGAGTTAGGATAGCTCTCCAAAAACCCTTACCGCTGTTATCTAGGTATTTGCACAGGATCATCACTGAGGACCTATAGTTCCCGTTGTTCGAAAACATCCGAGGCATTTCCTTGCCTGTTTTATTAATAGTGAGAGGTGTCAGTTCGACATGCCACCCCTGAAGAATGCAGCCTTTGGCCTATCCCCAGTGTGATAGACCCAGGCCAGTTGGGAACAGCAGAGTTGTAGAAGGGACATATACTGGCCACTGGATAAGCAGTTTTCTGTTCCCTGAGTGACCAGAGCAGGGGCTGCTCCAGGCCAATGAGAACACCTGACTCCAATGAACCTGCTAAGAGTCAGGTGAGGCTGTTAAGCACCTGACTCTAATTAAGGCCCCTCTGGTGCTATAAAAGGGCTCACTCCAGTCAGGCCAGGAGGAGCCACAGGAAAGGAAGTGCATGCGAGGAACTGGGAACAAGAGGCGTGCAAGAAGCTGAGAGTGAGTAGGCACTGCTGGAGGACTGAGAAATACAAGCATTATCAGACATCAGAAGGAAGGTCCGGTGGTGAGGATAAAGAAGGTGTTGGGAGGAGGCCATGGGGAAGGAGCCCAGGGAGTTGTAGTTGTCATGCAGCTGTTACAGGAGGCACTCTAGACAGCTGCAGTCCACAGGACCCTGGGCTGGAACCCGGAGTAGAGGGCGGGCCCGGATTCCCACCAAACCTCCCAACTCCTGATCAAACACAGGAGGAATTGACCTGGACTGTGGCTTCTACCAGAGGGGAAGATCTCTGGGCTGTTTCCCGACCCACAGGGTGAATCTGTGAGGCGAGCAAATCTGCCAATAAGCGCAGGACCCACTAAGGTAGAGGAGGAACTTTGTCACACCAGGTACAACAGCGATATCAGATTTTACCGCATCATCTCAGACATGGAGGTATCATCTATAATGGGGCAGTACAGTCTCTATGGTCCACTCAGTCCTTGGACTCTCTGCCAACTAGTATCGGTTGTGGTGAAGAGAACGTTTACTCTCTTCCAGTTGCACTTAGACCCCCAACTCTTTCCACACAGAGCCACAAACAGCCTTGAGGGGCAGTGGCGTTCTTCCCTGTTCACTCGGGCCTGGAACTGGACTGATAAACTAGAGATCAAAGCAGGGGTAGGCAACCTATGGCACATGCGCCGAAGGCGGCACGCGAGCTGATTTTCAGTGGCACTCACACTGCCTGGGTCCTGGCCACCGGTCCGGGGGGCTCTGCATTTTAATTTAATTTTAAATCAAAGAATCATAGAATATCAGGGTTGGAAGGGACCTCAGGAGGTATCTAGCCCAACCCCCTGCTCAAAGCAGGACCAATGAAGAAATGAACCTTCTTAAACATTTTAAAAACCTTGTTTACTTTACATGCAACTATAGTTTAGTTATATATTATAGAAAGAGATCTTCTAAAAACGTTAAAATGTATGACTGGCACGCAAATCCTTAAATTAGAGTGAATAAATGAAGACTCGGCACAGCACTTCTGAAAGGTTGCTGACCCCTGGATTAAAAACTGTCTAGCCCATTGCTAATCCTCTAAACCAGGGGTTCTCAAACCAGAGGTTCACCACCCCCTTCTGACAATGAAAATTACTACACAACCCCAGAAAGGGGGCGAGCCCGTCCGAGCCCGACTAATCTGGGCGGGCAGCAGGGATGGAAGGGCAAAGCTGAAGCCCAAGGGCTGAAACCCTCAGGCTTAAGCTTCAGGTAGTGGGGCTCAGGCTTCGGCTTTGACCCTGGGCCCCAACAAGTCTAAGCCAGCCCCGGCGACCCCACTTTGGGGTCCCAGCCCACAGTTTGAGAGCCCATTAGTCTACAGAGTTCATTGTGGTGTCTCAAAAACACCATTTGCTGTTGTTCAGTGGGCAATCAGAGCCAGTCGTGGCATGAGGCATGGCAAAGAGCTAACCAGAACCATTTGGACAGCTGAAATGGAGCATGGCTATATTGGAGTCATTTGGAATGAGAGGATCCTGTCGGGGAAAGTTAGGGGAGGCAGAATAAATATTTGAAATGACCCAGCACCTCTCCAGCTACTCTTTGTCTTTCAGGGGAAGATTCATATGCGTCTTTCAGCTGATAAATATCTCCTGGTCTTATCTCACACGCCATGGGTTGTTCCCACAGATTTCCCTGGGTCTTCTCTGCAATCTAAACCTCTGGAAAGAAAGAGAATGTTCCAAGTCACAGCATTGAGACCCAGATGGCCTAACACAACGACCTCACGGCTTCGTGTCATGACCTCACATAGGCATCACGTGTCAATGCTACACCTCCCTGTGCCGACACAGCGCTGCAGTCTGATTGGTCCCCTTGCGGGACGCATGCGAAATCAGGACGCTATAGGAAGTTAGTGAGGTCGACGTTATGCGGTGCATGCTCCTCAAAAAAGGGAAGCAGAAAGTGGTGACAGAGAGAGGAGGAGGGGGAATCATGTTCTTTAAAAGGGATTTTTCCTTCATCCCGTCCAGATACCAAACAAGTTTTAATGATGAAACCTGCTAACAGCTGGGGCTAATTTGGGAGGTTATTTTAATGGCAACAACAACCAGACAATAAAAGGCTCGCCCTAATTGTGGCTTGGTTCTGGCACTTTCACCCTCAGCCCCAATAAAATAGTTCCGGTTTGACCTTTTAGCCCCATTGCATCATCCCTGTCTGGTGGCAGGCTGTCTCATGTGGATGTGATCAAACGCTGCGCCTTTCTGCCTAGTGAGAGGAATGCCTCTGCTGCATTCTGCAATACGCAGGGAGGATGCAAGCTCTGATACATTTAGCTGTACATTTCCCACGAAGCATTAGCGACATCCTGTCTGCCACTGACTGCTATTTATAGGACAGAGCGTTCTCTAAAGCATGACATTAAAATCTGTTGCCTCATCATTCAACCCCTTCCCCCTCAACAGAGGTGCGTACACTTTGAAGGAAGGTTTGTTATCATAGGGTTGCTCATAGTCAGGGGGCATTTCACACTAGACTGTCATTGTAGGGCTACTCATCACCACTAGGCAATACACCCTTGTTCATTGTTGTATGGTTGCAATGTGGGTTGAATTGATTGTGCTGTTTAGTACTGTAGGGCTGCTCATATGTGCTGGGCTGCATATAATGGTTTGTTTTTGTAGGGTTGCTCTTAAATACAGGATTGTACTCAGTGGTTTGTTAGAGTAGACTGCTCAGGAAAGCTGAATTGCTAGCGCTGATTATTTTTGTAGAAAAGAAGAACCTTGAAATATTAACCCCCCCAAATTCCATAATACTTAGCTCCTATCATTGGTAGATCTGTAAACACTTTACAATTCCCCATTTCACAGATGGCAAAACAGAGGCATAGTGATTTCCCCACAGTCACACAACAGAACCAGGAATGAACGCTGGTCTGCTGAGTCCCAGGTTGGTGTGCCATCCACTCGGCAACACTGCCTCATCAAATGACTGCTGGGGACTTTACAACTCATTACTGCCTATGAAAAAATGACACTGCTGACTCTTGGGTCAAACACCTTGGGAAAAATCTTGTTTTCAGATGCACGGGTGTCCCCTCTAATAGGTCACCTACTGTCAGGCACACTACCTGGGCTATATCTTAAATCTATCTAGAGAGGGAAGCTGGTGCAGAGTTTGGTGATGGGGTCCATCTTTCCAGGAGCACCAGACCCTAGTCAAGAGGGGAAGCAAGGTCAGATTAGATGTAATGGTCCTTTCTGACTGTAGTATCTCTGAATCTAGTGCTTTGGGATCTGCACTTGTGCCAAGTAGAATGCCAGGTGTTGGTTTTGATCTGTGAAGCCTATAGGGACAAGAACTAGAAAGAATTTCCTGAGACAGGGCTCCCAGTCTCCTGCTTGTCCTATTGGGAAGCTGTTCCAGAACCTCACCCCACGGATGGCTAGAAACCTTCCTCTAATTTCCAGCTTAAATGTATCCATGGCCAGTTTCTCCCCATACCAACATTGTCATTTAGCTTTAATAGCTCCCCTCCTTCTATGGTGTGTAGCCCCTGATGTACGTACGGACAGCAATCAGCTCCCCTCTCAGCCTTCATGTTGCTAGACTCTTCCAGTCTCCTCTCGTAAGACAGGCCCTCCATTTCCCTGGTCATCCTAGTAACTCTTCTCTGCACCCATTCCAGTTTGAGTCCATCTTTCCTGAACATGGCTGACCAGAACTGTACACAGCATTCCAGAGGCCAGTGCCTTGTCCAATGGCATTAATACTTCTCTGTCTCTGCTGGAGATACATCACAGAGCCAGTTGCATTTGTCTTTTTCACGACCACATCACCTTGGTGTTTCATAATCATCCTATTGTAACCCACAAACCTCCTGGGTGTGGTGTTCTGTCCCCACTAGTGGCACTGAGACCACTTAGCCGTGGTCTACACTGGGGGGGGTATCTTAGGTCAACTTACCTGGCTGTGAGGACGGCGGCGAATTGACCGCTGCAGCTCCCCCGTCGACTCTGCTTCCACCTCTCGTGAGCTGGAGTTCCGGAGTCGATGGGGAGTGCATTCGGGGATCGATTTATCCACGTCTAGATGAGACGCGATAAATCGTTCCCCCATAGATCGATCTCTATCCGCTGATCTGGTGGGTAGTGAAGACCTTCCCTTAGAGATTAGTGAGTCTGCTACAGCCTTAGCTAAGGACTATGTGGCTTTTAGCTCATACGGCAGAGACTCATGCATTTAGCTCCAGAGGTTCCCAGGTTCGATCCCAGCCACCGACGACTGAGAGCTGTCGGTGTTACACTATGATTACGCCCCTGATACGCCCCAGTCGTTCTTCTCCTCTGTTGATGAGCCCCAGTGTAAAGCAGAAATGATTGTTTCTGCTAAAAAAAGGTTTATCTGAAAGGCCACCTCCCTCCCCATGCTGTACCGCCGCAGATGAGATTGCTGAGCAGCTCACACTGGAGCGGAGTGTGTATAAAAGAGAATGGGCAGCTAATGTGCTGTGCTCTGTGAGGCCCCTTCAGCTGTCCAACTCACCCCCCACCCTGGGTCCAAAATTGTCCTACTTCTTAGAAAGGCGTCTGTGTTTTCTCCAGGCTGAGACACTGGGGCTCATCAACAGAGGAGAAGAATGACTGGGGCGTATCAGTCAATCATAAAACGTGAGTAGATAAATAAATGGTTCCTTATTTCTTGAAGCGTATGTTATCCCACTCAGCTCTCAACACAGGGTCAGATTTTCAAAAGTGCTCCGAGGATACAGGGGAAACTCCCACCTTAAATGTTATCAGCCCATTCCTCTCAGTCGGGGCCATGGAGCTATGCTATAACATCTTCATTTCCTTGATCCTGACATTTCTGTGAGACAGGAGCCAGTCCGTTCTGTGAGTCACTGCAGGAGACCCATCCACACACTGTGCTCTCTCCTGGAAGATTTTACTTTTGTTCTTTCTTGCTGTTATCCTTAATCTACATAGACTCATAGATGCCAATGCCAGAAAGGACCACTATGATCTTCTAGTCTAACCTCCTGAATGACACAGGCCACAGAACAGTAGTTCTCAGCCAGGGGTCTGGGGCTCCCTGAGGGGCCGTGAGCAGGTTTTGGGGGGGCCGCCAAGCAGGGCCAGCATTGGACTCACTGGGGCTCAGGGCATAAAGCCAAAGCCCCATCCCATGGGGCTGAAGCCTGGGGCTCTTAGCCCTGCCACCCAGGCCTGAAGCCGAAGCCTGAGCAATGTAGCTTTGTGGGGACCCATGTGCGTGGGGTCCCAGGCAATTGCCCTGTTTGCTACCCCCTAACACCAGCCCTGTCTTTTAGATGCAGATAACCAGTTATTGTGGCACAGGTGGGCCATGTTGTTTTTAAAGCGTGTGTGTGTGTGGGGGGGAGGGGGGCTCCGAAAGAAAAAGGTTGAGACCCCCTGGCCTAGAACATCCCTAAAATAATCCCTAGAAAAGACCTTTTAGAAAAACATCCCAATCTTCATTGAAAAATGGTCAGTGATGGAGACTCCACTTCTGACACTAGCGACACCGTTCCAATGGTTAATTACGCTCACTGTTAAAAATGTACATCTTAGTTCCAGTCTGAATTTGTCTAGCTTCAACTTCCAGCGATGGGGTCATGTTATACCTGAGTCTGCTAGACCGAGGAGCCCGTTATTAAATATTTGTTCCCTACAGACTGTCACCAAGTCACCCCTTAAGCTTCTCCTTGTTAAACGAAACAGACTGAGTTCCTTGAGTCTATCACTATAAGGCAGGTTTTCCAAACCTTTAATCATTCTTGTAGCTCTTCTCTGAACCCTCTCCAATTTATCAACACCCTTCTTGAATTGCAGACCCACACGAACTGGATACAGTATTCCAGCAGCGGGCATACCGTTTACGATACATTTACATTCAGACTGGAATAATAGAGTTGCTCTTTGCCTTTGGAAAAAATAGAACGCTGAGGGATACAGGCCTATTATTCCACTCCGGTTTCGACACAGGGTCAGCTTTTCAAAAGTGCTCAGCGCCTAAGGTGCAGATCTCGGTAGAAAATCTGGCCCTGACTGTAGGGGCTGGGCCCGTTTTAAAATTCTGGCCTTGGCTGTTTCTGTAACTACATGTATTTGTCACAGGCATTTATCTGGCACCCATTAGCATAGATTCTGAGCACCTAGGAGTCTTTAATGTATTTAACCTCACAACCCTCTTGTTAGGTCAGATAGGGCTATGAGCCCTATTTTACAGATGGGAAACTGAGGCACAGACGCTAAATCACTGGCCTAAGGTCACATAGATTTGTTCTGATAGAGCAAAAATGGAACCTGAGCCTCCTAAATCCATGGTTAGCATCCTAGCCAGTGGACTATCCTTCTTCTTGATGCAGTAAATACTCTCCAAACACTTAAGGGGGGACAGACCCAGCCCAAACGTGCCAGCAGCTCCACTAATGTGTTGCTTAGTGCATAAACTGCCCCCCCCCCACTGCCCTCCAATTTAGTGATCACCAGCTCAATTTCTTGAAGGCCTCAGAGCAGAAGTTGCTCTGGAGGCAGGGTTGGGGGGACTTGACTGATGCAAGATTAGCAGCTCATCACTGCTCCTGTCAGAAGCTGTGACTATAGGTCCCTGAAACAAAGCCCAGAGCATGAACGCAGAGAAAGGGAGATGCCGGCTGGAGGGGAAGAAAGCATCCTTTTGTGAACAGTAGTTGGAGCCCGCATGGCTTGTGCTGCCGCTGCGTAGCGTCACACAGCACCTGTTAGATCTTTCAGCGCAGCCATGGCTTGTACTGTTCTCAAGACACATGAACAGCTTGACTTTATAAAACCCCCGATGTGTTTCCTTTCATTCCGAAGAGCTAATCAGAAACTTTCTGTTCCCCAAAGGCTGAAGAAAAGCGGGGTTTCTTCTGCTTGGGAAACAGGTTGGAGTTGTTAAAATAATTGGCAACAATTCCTGCAGACTCCTTTGACCACATTTTAAAATTGAGGTTTTGGGTGTTTTTTTTTCTTTTCTTTCTTTTCTTTTCTGAGATTTAGCCATAAAATTGCCCTTTATGACATTAGCAGTTGCAGAAGGCAGGAGTTTTCCTCATTAAAGCCGGTTTGCTGGAAGGGTCTGGTTATATCATTTGATGGGACAGTCCTTGCCAATAGCCCATAAAAACAGCCAAGGACGCACGCAGTAGTGTCAAGAGGTTGCTTCCTTGGTTACTTTGGTAACATACAAGCAAACTTCGCTCTAATCTCAGGGAGAGGATATGGGTTTATTTTAAAACACATCTCCATCCTGGACTGCTAGATGCATGCTGAGAGGTTAGCTAGGGAGTTGGCAGAAGCAAATGCTGGAGTGAACAGGAAAATAACAGGAAGGTGCTGAGAAGGATACCTGAGTCTCAAGACCGGAGTTGGCCAATTTCCCAATTCACAAGGCTTGTTGGTCTCGAAGTAAGTCAGTGTCTGGGGGTGCACCTCACCACTTAACTCTAAGAGACACAGCACAGACCTCAGACCCCAAAGGTGGCTTTGTGCTCTCCAGTCCAGGGGCTGGAGAGGTGTCCAGTGTAAATCATGCCAGCCTTGGGGACCTGTCTAAATTATGGCAGTCTTTCTGAGATGCAGAGTCACCCGAAATCTCTGCCACACTGCGTGCTGTGGACCCACTCCACTTCCGCCTCTCTCACCCCAGCATGCCCTTTGTGCTAGGACTCATGAAGGCAGTCCTTTAAGGACATCCGTCGGGCTGTCTTCTCCAATGCCAGCACTGGGAGAATCTCCCATGACCAGGGCCTTTAGGCATTCAATATGCCACTTTAGCCTTTTTACTCAGCCTAAATGGGAAAGAGCAACTTCACTGTAGCCGGTCCCAAGCTTGGCTGAAAAAGGGAGGTGGTTGGTGCCAGCTGTAAAACGTTGCCAGAGAAATCCATGAAATGAGTCCTTTATGCATCCTGCATGAAAACTAAGTGTTCCTTGGAAGCGTAAGGTAGCACCCTTGTCTGAGTGCTGCAGCCAGGGCTCCTGCATCAATCTGGACAGATGGAGTCAAAGAAGAGAGTCCAGAAAATAAGACTGGTATTGTGGAATTACAGAGACATGAACTGGAAAAGGATATTGGAGAAGGCTATAAGCTGCTATGCTATGGCATGCTGAATCACAGGAATGGATTTGGCATCGTTTCAGACAAAGTGGCGAGGGAATGCGGAATGGTTGCAGATAGGATAAGTGACAGGATGATTTTGGTTGAGCTAGCTCTTGCAAAGGGCCCCCTCAATGTCCTATGTGCCTACGCACTCCAAGTGGGATGTGATGAACAAGAAAAAGAGGTTTTTCCAGGAAAAAATGGGCACTGTTGTACAGAAAGTGATAAGGAATGAAGGAGTCATCATGGGATCTGACCTTAATGGTTATGTAGGGAGAGCTGAAAAATGCTTCAAAATGTGACGTGGTAGCCAGACATATGAAAATAGGAATAAGCGAAGAGAAATTATCCTATAGCGTGCTCAGCCATATGATTTGGTAGTTGTCAATATATTTTTTCCTAAGAATGAAGAACATCTGATTACCCATAACAATGGTAGTATAAGGGCGCAGATAGACTACTTACTGATAAATTGAGCTGAGCTGAAGAACATCAATAACTGTAAGCTCATCCCAGGGGAAAGCATTGCAACTCAACATAGAATGCTGCTTCTTGACTATGGGTCCATATCGTACCTGAGAAGAAAGCGGCCAAAGCAGAAGAAAACCCAAGTGGTGGAAGCTTAATGAAGTTAGCAAGGAGTTTAAAATGAAAGTGTTGGAGAAGATCTCTTTAGAACGGCTAAGAGAAAATATGAATCCATGACAGAATCAGATTGCAATCAAATTTCAAGAATGTGCAAAAACCTTGGCTGGTGAAACAAAGGAGATCTGGTGGTGAAGTGAAAAAGTTTGAGAGGCTGTGAAAGAAAAGAAAAATTGTTTTAAACTCTGGCAACCAATGCTCCAACCGCAGGATTTGCAGGAGTATAAAAAAGCCAAAAAGAGAGCGAAGAAAGAGATGGCAGCCACTAAAGCCAAAGCCTTGGAAGACTGATATGCTCATCTTGAAACCAAGGAGTGTGAGGAAGAAATATATGGACTAGCAAAGGCCTGTGATAAGAGAACTAAAGATGTTGCTATCTTTGCATTAAGATTGCTCGTGGAAAAATATACAGAAAAAAGGAAAACCCGGCACATAGTATTCATCAATCTTGAGAAGTCTTTGACTGCATTTCGAGAGAAGTCATCTGGAGGTGCATGAGAATGAAACAGACACCTGAAGATTAAATCAGACTCATCCAGGACATGCACAAGGATGCTGTTACCACAGTGAGATGGTCACATGGAGAAACTGAACAGTTTCTAGGAAGAACTGGAGTACACAAAGACGCTTTTTGTTCACATTGGTGCTTGATGAATTTACAGAAAACATCCAGAGGGTGACACCTGGTGTATGTTTTTTGCAGACAATGTAGTGCTCAAGGGGGAGAGCAAAGAAGAAGTGGAAGAAGATTTAGTTAGGTGGAGGTGCGCACTTGAAAGAAATGGCATGAAACTTGACAGAATTAAAGTAGAGTATATGCTCTGTAGATTCAATGATACCTTGCAGGAAGACAACTAGGCCATAAGTCTGTGGGGCCAGCCATTACCACAGGTACAGAAGTTCAAGTAGCTAGGTTTGATAGTATGGGATAATGGTGAACTCAACAACAAATTAATAAGCCAAACAGGGAAAGCGTGGACTAAATGAGAGAAGTGAGTAGAGTGATCTGCGATAGTAGAATGTCTATTCAACTGAAAAGTATGATTGACAAGACTTTTGTAGGGTCTGAATTCTGGGCCCTGAGGAAGAGACAGGAGCAGATCTTGGATACAATGGAAATGAAAATGTTAAGATGGATGCTTGGAGTTACAAGGTTGGACCATGTTGGGAAAGAACTAATTAGGGGAAGTGTGAGGGTGGTACCAACTATAGAAAAGTGGAGGGAATCCAGGCTTAGATGGGTTGCGCACATGAAAAGAAGAGCGGAAGAATAGGAAACAGGGGTGTTCAGCTTAGAAGTGGAGGGTAAGAGAAGGATTGGAAGACCCAAAACTAGATGGATGGATGTCATACAAAAGGATTTCATTAGCTGTGGACTTTCCAAGGAACCGTTTCAAGACAGACTGGAATGGAGAAGGATTCAAAGAGCTGACCCCACATAGATGGGACTAAGTCTAGAAGATGAAGATAAAGGGGGCAGAGCATGGGTGAGATCCTCACCCAGGTCTCCCCAAAAATGAGTTTGCAGTTCTATAGCCCTTTTTTCACATGAGGATCTCAGAGTGCTTTGCAGTCAATGATAAATTAACTCTCCACCCCCTGCTGTTGTAGCTATGTAGCCGAAAGGCGATGTTGGGATTCTGTTTTCTGTGAAGTGCCTCTTTGTCGGTAGAGGTGCCTCACTGTCTGCTGCAGGGGTGGCTGGGAAGCAGCTGCCATTTTGTGATGCAGTTGAGCTGCAGAATGCCACAGAGCGAGTCATACACACTAGGCTCTCCCTCTGTCACGGAGATTTTGCGTTTGTTCTTTGTGCTCCTGCCTCTGAAGTAAAATTCATCTAGAATGATAACATAACACTGGTAGGCAGTTCAATAGCAAGGTATGTAATGAATCTGAACCACAACCTGGGATCTGAACACGCCTGGTCTTTGAGGAAGTTTGGATCTAGGGTCTGTAGCCAGGCCCAGCTCTAATTACTAAACTTCTTTTAAAAAGAGGAACTGAGGCACAGAGCGGTTAAATCTCAACTCAGCTGTCGTCACAGTTTCAGAGCCCCGGACTACTGACTCCTAGTTCCTTGTTTTAAACCCCTAGGAATTTCCATGGCAGGGAAATGCAGGGCTGGCACTGCCAAACAGAAGAGCGTCTGGTCACCTCGGACAGCAAAATACTAGGCCTGGCACAAAATTTTCAGTAGCTGTTTCTGTCTGGAGCACAGCAAGCTGGCATTTGCTACTATGCCTGAGGCAGCAGAATCCCTAATGCCAGCACTAGCTAAACGTGTCAGTGTAGTACACCTCTACCCCGATATAACACCACCCGATATAACACGAATTCGGATATAACGCGGTAAAGCAGTGCTCCGGGCGGGCGGGGCTGCACACTCCGGTGGATCAAAGCAAGTTCGATATAACGCGGTTTCACCTATAACGCGGTAAGATTTTTTTGGCTCCCGAGGACAGCGTTATATCGGAGTAGAGGTGTACCATAAAACCGAATGGAGCTTCATCCAGCTCAGGTCTTCTAAAATCCCACTTTCTACAGTGGAGCCGATTAGCAATGCCGTGCTTATGCGTGTCTGAAGTCCTGGCCACATCCGCTGAGCTGGCCACTCGTGCTCACCGCTAGGATATAAACAGATGATCCACATGGACTTTATTCTCCCCCCTTTCCTTGTCCCGCATGGTGGAAGTGGTTTGTATATCAAACTTCTGAAATCACGTTACCAGTGTCACACAGTGCCTGGGAAATATTATGGACTCCTGCAGGGCTGGGTGAAATGCCATTGAAGCATCTGAGTGTAACCACTGGCTTTCATTTAAGATCACTGTCAGAATCTTAGGCTCCTTGTAGAGGAGCAGATTCACCCCTGCGGTGCCTCCTGCTGGCGACTCCTGGGAATTAGCTCATTCCAGCTCTGGAGCGCCCTCTGCAGGCCGGTGATCAGCCTGCACTCCAAACGAGGACCCACAGCACCACCCAAAACAAACACATGTAAGGTGGTTCAGGAATTTGAAATACATGGGCAGAGGGTTTCCATGGGGTATTATTTGGTGGAGGTGTGTGTCTGTGGGGGAGAAAGGCCAGAGAAGCAGAGAGAGAGAAGGGAGCAAGGAAGACCAGGCACAGAGTGTGGCCTGGGAAAAGCCTAGAGAAGGAGATTATGGGCTGAGTGCTGGCTGATGGAGGCTTGGAACTTGGAGCAAAAACCATGTCTCCTGCTGTTTGATTTCTTCTGTGTTCAGGGAACCAGGACTTTATGTACATTCTTTGTAAATAACCAGACAGCATCAAGGATACGTGACTCCATCATCTATTTTGCCTTCTAATGGAGACAACCTACAGGGCCCCGAACTTTGGCTAACTGCTTGAATCAGAAGGGGTAACTGTATTTATCACTTCCTCACTTCTATTTCCAACTCTCCCTCCTGCAGTCAGTCTCCTCCCTTTTGAAATGGTCTCACCACCAACAAGGGTTTAGGAAGTCAGTGCCATGCCTTTCTGGAGATAGCCACAGGCCAGATTCAGCTGCTGGCAGGGAGGTGTGTCGGCCACAAGCCATTAAAAAAAAAAACCCTCTGGGTGAGAAATCCGGGCGTAAAGTCTCCAGCCAAATGATTTTTACAATATTAATTTCAGAGATGGGCCCAAAGTTTCTCTCCAGATATGAATTCTACCAAAGTGCAGGGAGACAGTTTTTTTGGTATGGCCCCATCCCTAGTTAATTTCACAGTGGATGTTGATGTGGAAAGGGAACAGGTGATGGAAATGTATCGCTCAGAGCCAAATTGACAGCAACTGGCAAGGATGATAATGTGAAGTCAAGACACACCTGGTCCTGCCAACCCTGCCTGCCCTGAAGAGCCTTCTCTGTTCATCCTCAAAAATAAAATCATTCTGGGTCACTTTAAGTTGCGAGACTGGAAAAAAACCTGCTAGTGATTTTAGATTCTTTTCTCTCCTCTCTGAAATTAAAACCAGTGCCTGGAATTGTGCCTTTGAATTTATTTGTCTTTTTAAAATTAAAACAACACTTAAAAAAAAAAGGAAAGAAAAGGAAAAAATAACCCAAAGCAGCTACTGACTTGCACTCTAGCTAAAACTTTCTGGCATGAGTGTTACAAGGATTTTTTAGCCTGGGAACCTAGCGGCAAGTGTGTGTGAGAAACATGCACAAAAAATCCCCAGACCACACAAAAACCCACCAACTCAGCAGTCTGAGAACCTTCTCAGTGAAACTGGGCCATCTTTTGCATGAGCCCAGGGACAAATGGTGGGTTTAAATTGGAATTGAGCAAAACTGGCATTTTGTACAGGTGAAACTGGGTGGTTTCAAACGAGATCCTCTTTGAAATGTTGGGTTTCAATCTGCGGTGGACGCTACACCCACCCGAAGCTCAGTTTAGGCCCCGCTGCTTCCAATATGCATTAAGCTTGGGATTTGGGAAAGAGCCCAAGGGAGTTAGGCACTGAACCCTCAGTCCTTTAGTCTCATTAGAAATTCCCAGCCAAAGCCTGTTAGTATTTAACCAGATGATCTGCGCTTTTGGCCCAAATTCAAACACATCCCTGAGACTTTAGGGCATCTGTGTGGCAGAAGAACTGACATGAGACATCTCAGTGCAGCCTCCAGAGGCTAGGATTGGAGACGCTTTGCAGTTTGACGGCGACCAGGTCTTGGAGGTGAAAGGCGCCGGGATATTTCTGGAGAACCCATTCCGTGCTCTGTGCTGGTCTTTTAGAGCACCGAGTATAGCCGCCGGGTCAAGTTCATTCAGTCCTGGTTTTACCTAGAGAGTGCAGTTAGCTACAAACAGAGAAGCTGCGTGCTGCGTTCTGTGAGCTGCAGGATTAAACATAGGGTCTGTGGGATCTTCCTTTAAAACGATCTACTGCGTCTATGTGATTCATTTCACAAGCCAGGACTGTTAGGACACAGTGTTGGCGATGAAGCCAGGATCAGCAGGAACCAGAAAACGAAACAAACAGACAAAAAGGGACCACAACAAACAAAAAGAAAAAAGAGGTCTGAGCGCTAGCCGGCTGCTGAATTTTTAGATTGTACAAGGCTGCCCATGGAAACACTAATCTTCTTGACATGCTTGTAATTAGCACTTTGCAGGGATTGTGCCTTGCTCTGTCAGCCCTGAAGGTTGAGGGCACCCTTTTTGGGTGTGGCATATTCTGCTCTATCAGCTCGGAAGCATTGTGGTAGCCATTTTCAGGGCCGCCCAGACGGGGGAGGGCAACTGGGGCAATTTGCCCCAGGCCCTGGGCTCCGCAGGGGCCCTCACGAGAATGTCTGAGGCTCCCTCCCCGGCCCCGGCCCCACCCCACCTCCGCCCTTCTCCTGGAGCCTCAGCGCATCCAGGAGCATCCCTGGACAGCAGCGCAGCATGACTCCGGCGGGGCCTGAGCTCCTCCCCGCTCAGAGCCGTGTGGTAAGGGGGCGGGTCTGCGAGCTCCAGGCCAAGCAGAGGGAGCTCAGGCCCCTCTGGAGCTCGCAGCCCCGCCCCGTTACCACGCGGCTCTGAGCGGGGAGGAGCTCAGGCCCCGCGAGAGCCACGCTGCAGCGCTGTTCAGGGATGCTCCTGGATGCGGCGTGCTGAGGCTCCGGCTGAGGGGGGAGCCAGGGCCTGGGGGGTTGGATAAGGGGCAGGAAGTCCCGGGGACAGTCAGGGGACAGGGAGGGGGCAGAGGTTGGGGGGGGCAGTCAGGGGACAGGTAATGGGGGGTTGGATCGTGGGCGTTCCGGGGGTCTGTTAGGACTCAGCAGGGGGTGGATGGGGTCG
Organism: Mauremys mutica; assembly: GCF_020497125.1. Lineage (NCBI taxonomy): Eukaryota > Metazoa > Chordata > Testudines > Geoemydidae > Mauremys > Mauremys mutica. Next base: position 4,040,090 of record NC_059081.1, on the reverse strand, counting down.
GGGCAGTCAGGGGACAGGGAGCAGGGATGTGGTGGGGGGTCTCTGGGAGACGATGAGGGGGCAAGGAGCAGGATGGGTCGGGGATTCTGAGGGGGGTGGGCAGTCGGGGGGCAGGAAGTGGGTGGGGGTCGGATAGGGGGCAGGGCCAGGCTGTTTGGGAGGCACAGCCTTCCCCACCCTAAAGCTCATTCAGCAGTTTGAGGCTTGCAGAAGAGCCAAGCTGTTAGCTTTTCCACTAGGGCTACCATCCTTTTCACTTCTCAAATGCCAAGTTATAGTCTGTATTTAATTTCAGTGCCATAGGGAGATTCATGTCAGGGGAGGGGAGCTTCATTTCAAATTAGCCACTGGAGGAGGGATCACATGAGAAGAGCAATATCCTACACCACCTACCTCCTTCCCAACCCTACCAAGGGAGACACCCCCCCTCCCCTGCATTCCCTGAGGCTTCAGAGGGGTTAATTCAGTGGTTCTCAAACTTTTGTACAGGTGACCCCTTTCACATAACAAACCTCTGAGTGCGACCCCCCCTTATAAATTAAAAACACTTTTTTATATATTTAACACTATTATAAATGCTGGAGGCAAAGAGGGGTTTGAGGTGGAGGCTGATAGCTCGCAACCCCCAGTAATAACCTCGTGACCCCCTGAGGGGTCCCGACCCCCAGTTTGAGAAGCCCTGGGTTAATTTAATTTTAGCACCCTGTGTCCATTCACATGCATGTGCTATTTTGAGCATTTCAGTTTTCACAACATCCCAGATTCTGGAACAAGCTCAAACGCTCAGTTCGTGGAGTATGTACATAGTCTATACTAAAGACAAACCCACAGTAACTGTCTCCAGTTTGTGAGGGACCTCGTGGAGCCAGTCTCTAGGAAACAGATAAATGCATGGAGGTTAAGTCCATTAATGGCTGTTAGCCAGGATGGGTAAGGAATGGTGTCTCTAGCCTCTGTTTGTCAGAGGGTGGAGATGGATGGCAGGGGAGAGATCACCTGTTAGGTTCACTCCCTCTGGGGCACTTGGCATTGGCCATTGTCGGTAGACAGGATACTGGGCTGGATGGACCTTTGGTTTGACCCAGTATGGCTGTTCTTATGTTCTAACCTAAATGAACCCAAAGTTATAGAGATAGATATGTGTCAAGGAAGCCAGCAGAGTATCAGAAACCTGGAAAAATCTCTGACTGGATGGGCTCAGGCGTTTGGTCACAAGTTGAGGTGGTTCAAAAGTTTTGGATTTTTTTTTAAGCAGAATTTTTTTATTGTTTCTTTAAACAATCAAACACAGCAAGCAGCAAATATTTGGCCACACACTTCTGAAACCCCAAACCATATTCAGGTTTTGGCAGACTAATTTCAGCTTTTCAATTAAAAAAACCACAACAAATGAGCTTTAGTGCCTTTTAGTGCTTTTAGTGCCTAGCTGATACTGAGAACCAGAGATACCTTGTAAAGAAGTTTTCTCAAAACTGGGTTTGTGTCGAGATGCGGAAGGTTTATTTTTCCAAGGGCCACCTGTGTGTGTGTGTGTGTGGGGCAAGTGGGGCAATTTGCCCCGGGCCCTGCAGTGGCCCCCACGAGAATATAGTATTGTAGAGTATTGCAATTTTTTTATGGAAGGGGCCCCCGAAATTGCTTTGCCCCAGGCCCCTTGAATCCTCTGGACAGCCCTGGCCATTTTGAGTGTGGCATATCCTCTGGACTGCATCAGAAAGTCTGAATACGTCCGTCTTAAGTTAAAACACGCCCACACCCGTGTACACAGAACATTGCTACCCAAGGTTTTGTGATAACAAATCTGTCAAGGGTCTTCCTCATCTACAGCCACACAGTACACCTTAATCAATTAGGTCTCATTAGAGTTAGTATGGCAACCCATTTTTTCATGTTCTCTTCCTACTGTATGTTCCACTGTATGCATCTGATGAAGTGGGCTTTAGCCCACGAAAGCTTATGCCCAAATAAATTTGTTAGTCTCTAAGGTGCCACAAGTACTCCTTGTTCTTTTTGCTGATACAGACTAACACGGCTACCACTCTGAAAACAGTACACTTTGTTATACAGCAGTTCTAACTTCAAACGAAAAAATGTTCCCAAACTTTTCTGAGTTTCCTGTCCAGGAATCTCATTCCACTCTGGGACCCAGATGGGAACACAGGCTTGAAAGGTTTGAAAAATCAATTTATTGCAATGCAAGAAGATAACTCTACCACAAAATGTGCTATGCTCCTAAACTTTGTGGGAAGCAAGGTGTACCATATTTTTAAGACGTTGCCAGCTGCTAGGGATCATTAGGATTAGGAGAAAGTGAAAAAAGCACTCACAAGGTACTTTAAACCAAATAAAAACATTGACAATGGCAATATAGATTCCAGCAAGCACATCAGCGAGGAGGGGAAAACATGGATGAAAATCATGCCCACCTACGTCACTTTGTGATTCATGTGGATCACAAGATAAGAGGACAGAGAATAAAAGGATGTTTGTCAGCTAAACTGAGAAGACAATTTCTCTGAGACCCCCAGATGACTCTTGTAAGACTACTGGACACTGCTCGAGTGAACAAGATGTTGGGAACACATGCCTGACCAGTAAAATATGGAAACCTGGCAAGCAGTATAGAGACAGTGCATGCACTCCCCACTATGAACTATATCTGGAATCAAATGTGGCATTCTCAAGATGGTAACCAACCCCGGAAAACTCAGGTTCTGGTCACAAAGATGACAGATGTAAAATGCTAAAAATGTGGAGGTTCATGCCCATAACAGGGTGATTTCCCAGCAAAATGGTTTCTCTGTCATAGCTGTGGAAAATGAACCACTGTGCAAATGTCGGTAGATCTACTATTCTACTATTCCCACACAGGGTGAGACAAAGTTCCAAAGAAGATGTCAAGATGGAGTGAATGCGCTTCAAATGGACACCTCAGAAGATGACAGCTCTTCTGTCCTCACAGTAGGTCCCAAAATAACATAGCCTTCTGAGCACATCATTCAACCACAGTGCCACGCCGTCATATCAACTCCTCCAGTCTGATGAGGACATGTTCGAAGGATTAAGAAAGTTGAAAGGACAGCAAATAAAATTGCACTTTGATGACATGGGTGAGCTGTAGTTCTACCACATTCCTTTCCATTTCACAAAGCTGGTGGAAGACAAATTATCACACCTGGAAGAGCTTGAAATCATTGAGCAAGGGAAGGCCCACATCATGGGTCTCCCCTATAGTAGTGGCCCTGATACCAAAGCAACCAGGCAAAATCCAAATTTGCGTGGATATGCATTTACCCGATTGGGCTCTCAAGCATGAGCAATACATCACCCCCACTGTAGATAACATTATTGCAACTCTGAATGGTGCGAAGTTCTTCTCCAGGCTTGACTTCACAGCAGGATACCATCAACTCGAGCTTCACCGAGTCAACGTACATAACAATCTTTATGATACATGTTAGTCTATGCCGCTATAAACGACTCGGTTCTGGCATTTCTTCAGCTGCAGAAATATTTCAAAACACCACACATGAGGGACTAGCGAGGATCCCTGGAGTTCTTAATGTGAGTGATGACATATTAGTATTTGGCACCACATCTAAAGAACATGACACTCGCCTCGCAGCTGTTTTTGTACGACTGCAGGAGCAGAATCTCACAAATTACCGTGGCAGAGTCATTCCGAGGTTAGCCACTATCACAGAGTAGTCTAACCAGGAAAGACCAAATATGGGTTTGGTTAGGTGAACGTCAAAATGCACTTGAGGAGCTAAAGAAATCCATTCCCAGTGATGTAGACATGTCACATTTTGATTCCAGTAAGAGAATTGAACTTTCAGTAGTGGATTAGGAGCAGTCCTCCACAGATTACCCAACATGGTCAGATTTATATCATTGCTTAAACCAGCAAGGCTTTTTCGCCTGTTGAACGACGATACTCTCAGACAGAAAGAGAAGCTCTTGCTGTACCATGGGGATGTTCCTATTTGCACTTGTGCATTTAGGGATGTCATTTCGTGATTCTGACTGATCATAAATCTCTTGCGCCTATGTTCCACAATCTCTCTTTTCGCCCACCACCTCGCATTGAGCAGTGGATGCTCAAACTACCAGGTTATGACTACAAATTTATCTATTGGCCTGGAAAAGACGACTGCTACTACTGAGGACTACTTCACCAGGCATGCTATTCCTGAACCAGCTAACAATTACACCACTGAAGAGAAAGCAGAAGTGCATGTGAACATCCTACTCTCACACAGCATTCCTACAGTTCTCTCATTACAACACATCAAAACAGCCAGAGTCTCCAAATGGGCATCAAAACCATTCAAAGTGGTCAATGGAAAGACCTTCTGCATAGCGTACAACATTTGACCTCTGAAACACAAGCTGTCCTACGATCAATTGCCCATGTTAAAGGTGAACCTACCATCACAGATGATGAGCTCCTACTTCAAGATACAGGACTTGTTATTCTGTGTTTGTTGTGGGATCACATGCTGGATTGGCTTATAAAGGTCACCAAGGACTGATAAAAACAAAACAAAATCCTTACTCAGAGAAAAAGTTTGGTCCCCTGGGATTGATGACCTTAGTGAAACTTGAAGTCAGTCCCACAGAATATGCTAGGCAGCATTTCTGGAAAAGCACACTACTCCACTACATGTATCTCCTCTGCCCATGTCCCCATGGATGGAAGTTAACACGGATTTTTGTGATCTCGCTAACAAAAAACATTTACTGGTTGTTATAGACAACTATTCTCATTACCCAGAGGTTGAAATGGTCAGCATTACTTCTGCCAGCACTGTTATACCCAAACTAGACAAGATTTTGTCAGCCTACGGCATACTCGCTGTTATTAAAACAGACAACATCCCCCCTTTCAATGCTCACAATTCACTCAATTTGCAGAGTATCTTGGTTTCAAACACGGTAAACTTACTCCACACTGGCCACAAGCCAATGGAGAAGTTGAGAGGTTTATGGGAACGCTCAAGAAAGCACTGCGAATTGCTACAGCAGATGGATTGGACACGAAACAGGAGTTATTCTGTTTCCTCTGCAGTTATCAAACCACTCCCCACTGTTCAACTAACACGGCAGCTGGAATTGTCATGTTTGGCAGACAACTCGAGACAAAATTGCCACAAGTTGTTGAGTGGATGAACCTCTACGTCAACGTGACAACAAAGCAAAGCTCACCATGAAAAGATACGCTGAAGGGCAAGCCCACATCTTTCAGTGCGGGAGACGTAGTTCTAGTCAGAAACTTTCAGCCTTGCAACAAACTCTCTACTCCCTTTTATCTTAAGTCTTTCTAGATCACAGTGGTCAAAGGCACGATGGTCACTGCTCAGAGAGGATTCCATAAAGTCACATGAAATGCATCTCACACCAAACTTCTTCATAAGAACGTAAGATCGGCCATACTGGGTCAGACCAAAAGTCCATCTAGCCCAGTGTCTGTCTTCTGACAGCAGCCAATGCCAGGTGCCCTAGAGGGAATGAACAGAACAGAGAATCATCAAGTGATCCATCCTCTGTCACCCATTCCCAGCATCTGGCAAACAGAGGCCAGGGACACCGTAGCACTCATTATGTTCCCACTCTGATGACAATTTTACAGAGAGACTGAACCCCCTGTAGTCTCTCCAGACTGTGATCCAGAGGTGGAAAGTCCCCATTACCCCAAAAGAGGTAGCCATCAACCTCCAGTGCATTTGAAGGACTATCTAACGTAAGAGCTGGTGGCTTTGAGGATGTATTGATCAATCATTAAACTTTTGACATTGCTTCATCTATTTTATGCTTGTATTTTATTCATAAGGTGGAAGTATTTCAAAGCTGTGAATTTAGTAACTGTTGTTAATTTAAAGATTTTGGAGAAAAGGAGGGATGTAGTGTTTATGGACAACCCATTCCATGATCCGTGTTGGTCTTTTAGAGTACCGAGTATAGCAATTGGGTCAAGTGATTCCTTTTTCAGATTTTCGTTTTGACTAGAGAGTGCAGTTAGCTACAAATGGAGAAGCTGTTTGCCATGTTCTGTGAGCTGCAGGATTAAACACGTGGTCTATGGAATCTTCCTTTAAAACGATCTACTGCATCTGTGTGATTCATTCCAGAAGCTCCGAATCAGTTAGGACACAGCAGATGCGTGAGGCCAGAGCCTCCAGGAGTCATTTGCCGTACACATAAGAGAGGAGAATGTTGGCTGTCACTTGTGACACAGTGGAGGGAAAGCTTTGCCTAGTACTTAACGCACAGTGGGCCCAAAATCCAGGGCTCTATTTCTAGCTCTGCTGCTGACTCGCTTGATGTCTTTGGGCAAGTAACTGCAGCTTGCTCTGTGCCTTGGTTTCCCCATCAGTGAACTGGGGGCAATAATTCCTGTGCTGTGCAGAGATTCTGAGAGGATTAATTTATTAATGTCGGGAAAATGTAGTGAACACCCCAGCTATTCCCAGGGAAAGGCAAAGAATATTAAAACATAAATACCTGAAGCATTGGTCTCACAGGCGCTGTCAGGGTCTTCTCCCTGTCTCTTCCTTCCCCCGTCTCTTGAGAACAAAGTACAGGACTACCTGTTCACACCACCCAACCCTCATGAATATCATTTCCCCTGGAGCGGCTGCTTCCTCTACATTTGCAGCCAAAATCACTTTGCCCCTCCTTCGTCTTATTTCCTGTTCGCAGACGTTTGCAACAAACGTGCGTCTCTTGCTTGTCCCGTAAACGTCTTGCGGCCATGGGAATGGTTCCCGACCCAGCTGGCAGCCCTCGTGCTCTTCTCGTTAATGGTGGCTCTCGCCTCAGCTGGATCCTGAGGTGACGTCCAGGTGAACCCCCCCACCCAGAGAAGCACATCTGGGAAAACTCTCGGCTCAGGGCTGCTTCTGAGCTTTCCTTCCCACTGCGTGAGCTCCAAGGATGATTGCCAAATGCTACCCATCCCAAACATTGGTCCCAGCTACACGACTGTGTCCTGCCTGCATTCCTGAGCTCCATTTCTTAGGACACACACATAAAGAAGGAAACCAAGCCAGAGGGAGCTGAGAGCAAAGTACGCTGGAGGCCAGGACTTTCAGATGAAGGTATTTTATGGGTCCTGAGTCCCAACCAGGCCAGTTGACCCTGTCAAATCTTGTAAAGTGTTTAGACTTAGTCTGATCCAGTTTTGCATTGGATCCAATCCTGCATTTGCAGAGAATTTTGACATCTTTGAAGCACGTTGCTACCTGGGCCAAGGGTAGTCCTGGGTCCATCTAATGCAGCAAAGTAATTGGTTTGTTCCCTCTGATGTCCTGCTTACACCAGGCTTAATCATGGAAAACTATCTCTGTGCCTCTCCTGGCGTAATTCATGCTCTGCTGTGGTACTGGGGGCAGTGCCTTTAAGGGCTGAGCTTCCCAGAGAGAGAGTCTAGAGGGGCAGCAGTGCTGTGAATCTCTTGCTGTTATGTATACATAGAATACAGCGGAGCTCTTGCAAGCATCTCAAGGATGGAGCGATCACTGAGCGATCACTGACATGACCTCATCTAGCAACCAACTAGGGAAGACGGTGAGAGCTTTTGGCCCGTAATATGCGGCTGATCCTCATCTCCAGGTCTCCTCCGCATCTCAGATTCTGCAGTCTCATTGCTCTCCCGTTTCCTGCCAGAGACATGGAGCTGGAGGAAAGCGGGCCACCTGCAGCTGAGCCTAGATGGCTAATAAGTGATGTCTGTGAGCCGGGAGAAGCCTTTAGAGCAGTGGGCAGAGATGTGGCTCTGCATCATCTGTTGCCTTTTGCCAGAAGGGTTTTCATCTTTGAGGGATTTGATAGCAGCCCTCAACTACCTGAAGGGGGGTTTCAAAGAGGATGGATCTAGACTGTTCTCAGTGGTAGCAGATGACAGAACAAGAAGCAATGGTCTCAAGTGGCAGTGGGGGAGGTCTAGATTGGATATTAGGAAAAACTTTTTCACTAGGAGGGTGGTGAAGCACTGGAATGGGTTCCCTAGGGAGGTTTTTAAGGCCCGGCTTGACAAAGCCCTGGCTGGGATGATTTAGTTGGGGTTAGTCCTGCTTTGAGTAGGGGCTGGGACTAGATGACTTCCTGAGGTCCCTTCCAACCCTAGTCTTCTGTGATAATACTGGCAGACCCCGGTCATCATTGTCAGGATTGAACGTGGGGCCTCTGGCGCTTAGTGCATGAGCCTCTACCACATGAGCTAAAAGCCAACTGGCTCTCAGCTAAGGCTGTAGAGCAGACTCATTTTCTCTCTCTCTCTAAGTGGTATTGGTGCCACTAGATGGGACAGAACACCACACCCAGAAGGTCTGTGGGTCATACTATGACTAACTTCAAGCAAAGAATTTAAGATAGAGAGGGGCCAGTCTTTGCCCTCAGATTCCATCCATGGGCACAAGTCTCCTTGAATCCCAGGGGATTTGCATGTATGAATTCAAGGGCAGAAAATGTCTGATAATATGGTAAGTATTGTTGTCCGTTTGTCAGAGGTGGGGACTGGAAGTCAGGACTCTTGGGTTCTACCTCCAGCTCTGACTCAATGTGTGAACTTAGGCAAAATGCGAACCTCCCTGTACCTGAGTGTCTCATCTGTGAAACTGGAAGAATAATATCTCATAGGGTACATTTGTGAGGTGTAATTAATAACAGTAAAGTGGTTGGAGATTGTAAAGGAAAAGGTCATTCTCAGGCTGTTTTCCAGCAGGTCTCTATGGGGTATGTCTACATTGGAGCTGGGAGCAAGTGCCCACTCCAGATAGACAGACTTTGCTAGCGGGATGTCAGCTAGTGCACTGAAAATAGCAGAGAGTCAGAAGAGCTTGAGAACCTGAGCTCCAGCCCTAGCCATAATATCCACACTCCTGTTTCTAGTATGCTAGCTCTAGTCTGTCTACCCTGCCTGAGGGGCTTGCTTCCACCTGCAGTGTAGACATATCCTATGTGGTCCCTGGTTCGGAAGGCATATATACATGGCTACGCTTCTCAGGTGCAAACAACTGCATGTGCACTTTGAAAATCCTAACCTCCGCATTACAAGTGCTAGAGTTTGCCTCCACTAAAACAAATGTGGATTAAAGGTGCAAATTCTAATACTTGTACGTGTCCTGGCATTAGCATTCTGCAAGGGCATGCACCGAGAGTGACTGTCCATGCCTGGGCACTTTTTTACACACACCAGTTGAGGCTGGGAGCTGAAAATCAGACCCTTCATATTTACAACTTTGGCCTCAATCCCAAACTACTGGAGAAGTTCTATTTGCCGTAATGGGATCTGCAAACTCTTCATTTTAATTCTGATCTGAAAGAGTTTAGTTGGCAGATATACATTTTTATAGGAAGCAGAACAACTAATCCACCAAAGCGCAAGGCAAAAGTTTCCTATGCATAACGTCCCCTCAGAAATATGACGGCTGCAGCTTAACCCCCCCGACCCCACCCCAAATCTTCCATATCAAAGTCAGCCAAGCTTGGAAATGGTAAATTGATTATCAGATGGTTGGCAAACTCCCAATGGCCCAACCTCTGAAAACAGCTGGAATGATTCTGGCAGAGGGTTGTGGAGAAATAATTGGAGCAGGAAAGAACTGGTGATGGGGGAGCCTCTGCACACTAAGGCCAGGTCTGCGGGACCTGCACTTGTGGACTTGGTATTTCCAACTTGCACTTGAGTGTCCGCACTGCATTGTAAACCTGGGTTTATAGTTGCTGGACCTCGGTCTCACACTTTGCAGACCTTCTCATTCAGTTCGGTGGCTTGACCTAAGTCCACACTGCAAAATGACAGGGCCCGAGTCCCAGCAGGACTCAGGCTCTGATTGTACCCCTCAGCAGGGTCCTGGGCGCTTGCTGACCTAAGTCAGGCTGATTTGTGTGTGGATGGAAGGGGGGCTTAGGCTCAAACCTGACTCGGAGCCCAGGCTTAGTCTGCAGTGTAGACCTACCCTTCAGTTAGCGGAGATGGGTTGGAGCCACAGCGTTTGGATCAGGATTTTCACTGGAACTTTTCCAGGACTTGGGGGTATTTAGGTTCAAGCCATAATAGAAACAGGGCCTAGCAACCATTGAATCCCTCGTGGTAAAGAGACAGGACTCAACTGTAACAAATATAAAGGGGATACTTTATTGAGGCTGCCAGACACAGACAGAGCCTATGGTTCACTCTGGCTGTCTACCTCCCGGTCTATGCTGGCTACATCATCACACAGGGTCATCCTCAGTTCTGGTCTGGACTCAGCAGTCAAGGAATGGACCTTCTTTGTCATTATAAAGGGAGGGGCCGAGCATGACATTCGGTTCCGGATTCGAGATTCCTCACAGTAAAGGGGCGGGTGGATCCAGGGTCTGCGTTTGGACCATCTCTTCTGGTTTAGGAGATGCTTCCCAATGTTGGGTGCTTGTCTACACTTCTGCAAGACTGGGAACATCTCAGGAATTCCCCACATTTCCTGCTTCTGACTGGGTTGGGATACTGCGAAGAACATGGTTTCCTATGATACACAGGTGTTTCTGCCTCTGGATAGAGCTCAGAAATGCTGATGTAACCCACACAGGTGTGGTGTTCTGTCCCAGCTAGTGGCACCAAGACCACTTAGAGAGAGATTGAGTCTGCTACAGCCTTACCTAAGGCATACGTGACTTTTAGCTCATGCTGTAGAGGCTCATGCATTTAGCTTCCGAGATCTCAGGTTTGATCCCACCCATTGACAACCGGGATCTGTCGGTGTTATACTGAGGCAGCAGGAAAGAGATGGATATTAACAGAGCACTGCCAAATTCTGAAACAGTCTTAAACTCAGCTGCTGCTTTGCCCAACTGAGCTCCCAATTCAGTTGCCACTTTGGCCTCTCTGCCATTTTCTAGTAACTGGTGCAACGTGTGATGGGGTGCCATAACTCTGTATTTTATCAATACATTAGAAGCAAGAGGAAGACCAAGGACAGAGTAGGCCCACTGCTCAGTGAGGAGGGAGAAACAGTAACAGGAAACTTGGAAATGGCAGAGATGCTTAATGACTTCTTTGTTTCAGTCGTCACGGAGAAGTCTGAAGGAATGCCTACCATAGTGAATGCTAATGGGAAGGGGGTAGGTTTAGAAGATAAAATAAAAAAAGAACAAGTTAGAAATCACTTAGAAAATTTAGATGCCTGCAAGTCACCAGGGCCTGATGAAATGCATCCTAGAATACTCAAGGAGCTAATAGAGGAGGTATCTGAGACTCTAGCTATTATCTTTGGAAAATCACGGGAGGCGGGAGAGATTCCAGAAGACTGGAAAAGGGCAAATATAGTGCCCATCTATAAAAAGGGAAATAAAAACAACCCAGGAAACTACAGACCAGTTAGTTTAACTTCTGTGCCAGGGAAGATAATGGAGCAAGTAATTAAGGAAATCATCTGCAAACACTTGGAAGGTGGTAAGGTGATAGGGAATAGCCAGCATGGATTTGTAAAGAACAAATCGTGTCAAACCAATCTGATAGCTTTCTTTGATAGGATAATGAGTCTTGTGAATAAGGGAGAAGCGGTGGATGTGGTATACTTAGACTTTAATAAGGCATTTGATACGGTCTCACATGATATTCTTATCGATAAACTAGGCAAATACAATTTAGATGGGGCTACTATAAGGTGGGTGCATAACTGGCTGGATAACCGTACTCAGAGAGTAGTTATTAATGGGTCCCAATCCTGCTGGAAAGGTATAACAAGTGGGGTTCCGCAGGGGTCTGTTTTGGGACCAGTTCTGTTCAATATCTTCATCAACGACTTAGATATTGGCATAGAAAGTACGCTTATTAAGTTTGCAGATGATACCAAACTGGGAGGGATAGCAACTGCTTTGGAGGACAGGGTCATAATTCAAAATGATCTGGACAAATTGGAGAAATGGTCTGAAGTAAACCGGATGAAGTTTAATAAAGACAAATGCAAAGTGCTCCACTTAGGAAGGAACAATCAGTTTCACACATACAGTTTGGGAAGAAACTGTCTAGGAAGGAGTATGGCAGAAAGGGATCTAGGGGTTATAGTGGACCGCAAGCTAAATATGAGTCAACAGTGTGATGCTGTTGCAAAAAAAGTAAACGTGATTCTGGGATGCATTAACAGGTGTGTTGTGAGCAAGACACGAGAAGTCATTCTTCCGCTCTACTCTGCACTGGTTAGGCCTCAACTGGAGTATTGTATCCAGTTCTGAGCACCGCATTTCAAGAAAGATGTGGAGAAATTGGAGAGGGTCCAGAGAAGAGCAACAAGAATGATTAAAGATCTTGGGACCTATGAAGGAAGGCTGAAAGAATTGGGTTTGTTTAGTTTGGAAAAGAGAAGATGGAGAGGGGACATGATAGCAGTTTTCAGGTATCTAAAAGGGTGTCATCAGGAGGAGGGAGAAAACTTGTTCACCTCAGCCTCTAAGGACAGAACAAGAAGCAATGGGCTTAAACTGCAGCAAGGGAGGTTTAAGTTGGACATTAGGAAAAAGTTCCTGACTGTCAGGGTGGTTAAACACTGGAATAAGTTGCCCAGGGAGGTTGTGGAATCTCCATCTCTGGAGGTATTTAAGTGTAGGTTAGATAAATGTCTATCAGGGATGGTCTAGACAGTATTTGGTCCTGCCATGAGGGCAGGGGACTGGACTCGATGACCTCTTGAGGTCCCTTCCAGTCCTAGAGTCTATGAATCTATGACATTTGGTCCACTAGAAACTGGGCTGAGACCCATCAAACTCATTTCAGATAAGACACTGAAATGACTTAGTGGTGAGTGACTCCATGATCCTTGTTACCAACTCCCTGCCACCAGAGCTAGGTGTCAGCTGGTGAAAAATCGTGTGGAGAAGAGTTTGTGTTTAACTGCCCGCCAGTCAGGTTTGTGCAATAGTGAACAGTCAGTAGTCTTCTCAGTTTAAAAAAAATGAGAAATTATTTGCAGGGATGTTTTGCGATAACGCAAAACACACATTTTGCGATAATGCAAAACACACCGAAAATCCCACTTGTGAATTCTGCAGCAGAAACAACCTCCCCAACCACTCCTTTCCTTTGTCCCACATGGTAACGAAAGACAGACCACAGGGCTGCAATTAAAAGGTCCTGAGCTCTTCACTATCTTTGAGACTGGCTGCAGTGGGAACTTGCACCTACGTAGCGATGGACAAACATTGAGTCCTCTGAGCCTGTGTGGGTGGATCCTATGCAGATCTACCCACCCAGCCTGCTTTGGGTCAGGGCCGTAGGTAGCTTTCATGATAGGCCCAAGAGGCAGCTAAATATCATTGCTTTCATTTCACAGCTGGAGAAACGGGCTCAGAGAAGGTCAGTGACTTGCTCATGGCCTACTGATTACAGATGCTTTCTCTGACACCGATTTAGGGTGTGATCCCGGGCAAGATACTTAATTTCCCGCTGACTCAGTTACCCAGCTATAAAATGGGATAACATTATCCCCTTCCACACACCCCTTTTTTCTGTTTTATGCATTATTAGTAGTAGTATTATCGTAGCAACTTGGAGCTCCAGTCGTGGCCTGGGACCTCATAGTGCTAGGCACTGCACAAACACAGAACAAAAAAACGGTCTCTGTCCTGTCTCCATCTCTTTCTTGTCCTGCAATTTTCAGAAAGTGGCTTTTCATATTTCCTTCTGAGCAAAGAGATATTTCAGGCCAAATGCAGTCAAAAATTTCCAAAATCGCTCCAGTCGCGCAGACGTTTTGTGAACATAAACCCAGGCCACTTTCGCCCACCCTCGAAATACCTATAAACATGTGGGAGGAGCGTTTACCACTGGCCTCCTGAGCATGTTCCAAGCTAAGTTTAAAGAGAAAGGGGAAGGGGGGGGGGTTTATTTACCAGAACAACAATTTCTAGCAGAACAACCCCTTGGAGCGGTCTTGCTACAAGAGCATCTGCAAACCATAGCCTGCAATTTTGGCTTTGGAGCTTGAGATAATAAGACCACTGACTGACAAATTCCAAGAGTGTTTTCCTATTTATATTAGCTTTATATTTATTTGTTCAATATGTGAGGATGTGATTCCTTGAATTAATCATTAACTTGGTAGAGCTTTTCCTACTTCCTTGCCAAGAAAAAAATAAAGATACACAACAAAAACCAAACTTTCCATGTAGATATAAGTAGCATGACATGGAAGTAAGTCCCCCAGTAGAAAAGGGCAACACAAATCATCAGCAATGGGGCTGGAGCCCTGAGCTGCGTAGGTTTTTATTTATATCTTTGTTGCTGGGAGATTTGCAGCAGATCTACAGATGCTCTTCACGTGCACACCAGCGGGCCAGCATAGTCTTGGATTTCAGAGCAAATTTTGTGAGTCTCCATGCACCCGGACCTGGTCACCTCTTTGTGGGCAATTCCTACCTCTGCGTCTCCCCAGCGCTTGGGGGTTTGTGCCCTCCACACAAATCTCTCTGGGCGTTAGTTCCTCAACTGTGTTACACAGGAGGTCAGACTAGATGATCACCGTGGTCCCTTCTGACCTGAGAATCTATGAATCTATAAAATGAAGATAGCAATCCTTTCTTTGCCTAGCTTGTCTATTTTGATTGAAAGCTCCTTGGGGCTAGGCATGGTTACTTACTGTGTGTTTATACAGTACCTAGTGCCCTGGTCTTGTGGGCTTCTCTAGACGTGATTCTAATAAACAAAAGTTGTAGCAGGAAATGTCCCAGTATCTAGAAAACGTTGGCTCTGCTTTATTTGCTGCCAGGATTAATAATGTCCCAACTATATCTGCCTAGAATAGGGGCTATTCCATTGTTCCCATCCGTTTTCAGCACGACAGGGTGGAAGTTTAACGGAAAAGCCGCACTTCAATAACAGAATTGCTACGGGGCAAACATTTCAACAGTACCTAAGTGAGTTAGGGGCATTAGGGCTTGTATACACAATGGGTTTTCCCTGATTAACTGTCCCTGATTAATTCCACATGTAGAATGATCCCTGATTAATGCCACGTGTAGACATTTGTGTAAGAGAGCCTTGTTTCTGTTTAGTTTAACTGAAGTGGATTATTGCAGACAGAATAAGAGTGTCTACACGTGGAATTAATCAGAGATAGTTAATCAGGAATAACTCCATGTGCAGACAAGCTCTAAGTCTCACTTTTTAAAGGAGACTTGGACACTTATGGGCAGGAGTCCCATTGCCTTTCTGTGAGGCCTCGGCTCCTAAGTCACTTTTGAAAATATTATCTGCCACCGTCATTAAAATTCCGACCTTTATATTTTAATGCAGGAACCACTTCCTTCCAAGCTGTTGAATTCTGTCTAACTTCATATGAATGGCCTTCTTCACCCAGTAAGCCAGAGTGCAAAAGGATTAACAAAAACATCATGCTCAAGCCTAGGATATTTTTTGTTTTGTTTTCCACTTAGATTTTTGTGCTGGGTAAAAGTGGTGGATCGAAGATGTTAGGGAATGAAGTTATAGCACCAGCAGCAACCATGCATGACAAATAACAAAGCACCATGGCTTGGCTCAGTGGCACCTCTCATAAGAATAAGGGTGTCCTGGCACAAATCAATTGGATAATTATTCTGCTTACTTAAAATTCCACCTACACTTTCAACTGACTCACCAAAACAAGAGATGGAAAAGACCTATTAGGTCATCTAATCCATCTCCCAGCCAGCGTGGGATTGTTCTCGATGTGACATTCTTCAGTGCTTTGGCCTGTCCGCTCTTCAATGACTCAAGTGGGGGATTTCCATCACTTCTCCTTGGAGACTGTTCCATTGCCTTGTAGATCTCACCCTTAGGAAAGTTTTCCTCAGGCTAAATTTTCCTCTACACTGTGTCATCCCGTTTCTCTGAATTCTACCCCAATGAACCTCCCTGAATGATGGCTCTGCCTTCTTGGCCACTCTACAGTATGTCATTATCCTATCCCCCTGCTAAGCAGTCCTGTAGCCAACATAAATGCTTTTCCATTGTCGTTTTGGAATTCTTGTGTTTGTACGATGTCATGTTCTTTAAAAAAAAAATTAAATGTCAAATCTAAATGCAAATGGAAAACAAAACCGACAACCTCACTCCTGGGCTGGGATGCCATTGGCCAAAACATCTTCCAAAGTGTTTTGTTTTTTTAAAACGGCTGAGTTACAAACCTCTGCAAATGAAGGAACATAGTGGAAATGCTGGCACAATCTTATCCTTTCTGACACAAATTACTACTTTACTAAATTAACAAGACTTTGTGAGTGTATATTGCCACTCATTGGAATGCCCATCAGGAATAATCAATCATCCTTTCTCCGTATTTCTTTTCTTCTGCCTTGGTGAAATGATTCCCAACCCTGGCACTGTAATAACGATTGCCATCAATCTCGTAATACCTACCTCAAAGATACTGCTTCTCATCAGCAGGTCTCACACGACCTTACAATGGAGGGCAATGTCATTATCCCCACTTTACCTGGATAGATGAGGAAACTGAGACACGGAGAGATGAAGTGACTTGTCCAACGTCATGCAGCAAGCCAGTGACAAGGCAGGGACTAAAACCCTCCTGTGTCCCAGTCAAGTTCTGTACCTACTAGGCCACACTGCCTCTCATCAGCCATACCTTTAGCATCGTAATGTCCTGAAGGATTCCAGAGCGCCATATAAACTGTTCATCTGTATCTAATCTATGAAAAGGAAAGGCCATAGCAGATCAGACCAACGGTACTTCTAAGCTAGTGGCATTATGATATTTTCTATTTTATTAGCTATCCCGTTCCTAACCAATGGCTTCTAACATTCTGTTAGCTCTTTTGAGTGCCCCTGCATATTGAGCAGATGTTTCCACAATGACCCCCCGACCTCTTTGCTGGGTTTTTTCCAGGTTCTAAAAGGATTTAGGTAAGTTGAGGGAGGACAGGTCCATCAACGGCTATTTAGCCAAAATGGTCAGGGACTCCACCCCATGTCCCTAAGTCTCAGACTGCCAGATGCTGGGACTGGCCAACAGGGGATGGATCGTTTGATAATTCCCCTCTTCTGTTTATTCCATGGAAGCATCTGACACTGGCCGCTGCTGGAAGACAGAACACTGGGCTAGATGGACCACTGGTCTGACCCAATATGGCTGTTCTGATGTTACGTTGAGTGGCAACAGCTAATTTAAACCTCTCCTTTTGTATGCATAGTTGGGATTATGTTTTCCAATGTGCATTACTTTGCATTTATCGACACTGAATTTCATCGGCCGGTTGCTTGCCCAGTCTGCCAGTCGCGTAACTCCTCGCAATCGGCTTAACTATCTTGAGTAATTTTTGTATCGCCTGCAAACTCTGCCACTTCACTGTTGACTCCTTTTTTCCAGGCCATTTATGAGTATGTTGGACAGCACTGGTCCCAGCACAGATCCTTGGGACCTGTTAGAAAGAAAGTCTCTTTTAACCCCAGGCATCCTGAGCCAATTAACCTAGAGGAAGGATGGTTCAGTGGTTAGAGTGCCAGGTTTTGACTCTGGAGACGTAGCTTCAGTTCTGTGCTCTGCCACAGACTTCCTCTCTGCACCTGAGCAGGTAACTTGGTATCTCTGTGCCTTAGTTCCCTATTTGTAAAATGGGGCAATCATAGCAATTTCTACTTCGCTGGGTGATGTGGGCACAAATGCATTAAAGAGATTGTGCAGTGCTTAGGTACCGGAGTAATGGGGCCATCTACCTTATGTGGCTAGACAAAGAAATGTGATACAATTTCTTTACAGCATTTCTAATGGGCCATTCAGCTTAGTATCTCAATTCCATATACATTTGGCACAAATCTATGTAGGACTGAGTGGAGGAGTCACTCAGCATGGAAATGCACCTTCCTCTGGAGTGGAACTGGATGGCTATATAAAGCACCCAGCAGTTCCGAAGAAGAAAAGCATTTCCAGCTGACACGGTACAGGGAAGTCGGGGAGGCAGAATTAGTTGGAGTTTGGCCAGGACCCCTGAGATAATGGTCACAAGTGGTTTGGATTTCAGTGTTACATCTCGCTTGAAAGACCGCACCTCCGTTAGGAGAGCACCCCCTCAGACAGTGCTGGCAGGGGGCCTGAATGCAGCTCTCTTCAGTCACCCGTGAGTCCCCAAATGTCTGTGCGTCTCCTCTGTTCATGCCTTTTTGCAGCCCATTAAACGGTATCTTCCTTTTCAAACATCTGTTAGCACAGGAAGATGTGTTGAAAAGGCTGCGGTTGTTCATTTACTCACATTTTGACGTGATCTCGCTGAGTGATTATATTAGCGACGGTGATGATTTTTCTTTGCAGAGTGCCCGTCACAAAGGGAAGCCCAGTGGAAAAAAACATGAAACAAGCGTTGTTTCAGTTTTGATTTAAAATCTAGCTCAGATTCATCCCAGAGAGCAATGCCTCAGAGGGCGGAGCTAGAATGTGGAAGGAGGGGCCTGTCCACAGGAAACACAGGGTGAAAAGTGAGTTCAATGACATTGGGAAGAAGAAAGAGGCTGGTTTTTTCCTCAAATTATGTTGACTGTAGAGCAGGTTGGGAATTTTATGACAAACCATTTTTTTCGACAGAAATTGCCAATTCATCTAAACCAAAACGTTCCTTAAGAAAAGGGTCAGTTTTGACTGATTTTTCAACTAAAAAAAACGAGTCAAAAGATTTTGAACTTGTCAATGTGAAAAAATATGAGTTTTCGCATTCAAACTATCTTTGCATTTTGAAATTTAAACTAGTTAGTATAGTTTTTTACATGCCCAAAATCAACCTTTTGACATTTTCAAAAAGAAAAACTCTGGTTTCCTGATTGAGAGCGATTTTTGTTTCAAAATTTATGCTAATGATAACAACTTAAAAAAAAAAAGGGCAAAACTGAAACGGAAAAATGGTTTAAATTATTGAAACAAAATGTGTCAACTGACCCACACTGACTTTTGTTTGGATTTTCTGTAAGCAAAAAATTTCAAGTTTTCAACTTTTCACCGTGATTCAGGATGGGGACATTTTTCGATCTCTGGAGTGTCTTCATGGGATGGGAAACCCATTTCTCACCCAGTTCTACTCGACTGCAATCCTTGCTTTTTCACAGAATTATAAACCTGTACAAAGCGTGGGCATTACACCCAAAAAGACCAAGGTGAAGAATCTGCCCAAGATTCATAGGAGGAGGAAAGCTGTAGCGTTCTACAAGCGCATGATTGCTTTAAGAGCCCAGGACCCTGGTTCTGCATCTCCAGCTCAGTCAGTAGGTTACACTGGCAGAAATTGGTCCATGATCTGGGACTGCTAGCTTGGGTAGTGTAACAAGGCATGCTACCTGTCTGGTTCCCAGAGGGACCGGAGACTGACCTGGGGAAAGACCTGGGGCTTCAGGCCAGGGAGTCTATGCAGGGAGACAAAGGTTAACTAGCATGACTATGAAATTGCTCGAATCTATCAGCCTCCTGGAGCAAGGAGCTGGCTGAGAAGCCCAGTGGTTGGGTTGGCAAGTTCCCATTCTATTCTCTCCAGGTTATTATACCACCTTATCACCGTATTACCATTAAGACTAACATCTGTCATGTGGCTCCCCCTCTCCTCAGGGGGAGAATTGTGCCCAGTGACGGAGATGGTGCTGTAGCTATGGTAAGTTGGAGCCTGTTCAGCAGGAAACATCTTCTACACCAAAACACTGTTTAAAAAAGGGGAGGAAAGAAAAGCAAATAAGGAGGCTTCACTTTTACTGTCAACTTAGTGCTCACAAAAAGTGCTGGCCTGACAGCTCTGGTGGCTTCAATTTATCCAAGCAGGAGATCTTAGATAAACAAGTTTATTGCGCTGCCCAAGCCCCCTTCTTGGGACGAATGGATGAACTCAGGGGATCTGTAATGAATTAACCGGACGAAATCCCAGCCCAGGGCAGCAGTGACAAGCTGCTGCTGTCTGAAGGCTATTTACAAGGCAATGGGAAATGAACCTATGGGTTACAGTCCGTTGCTGGAGGAAGATGAGAGAGAGGAAGGATGGCCAGGTGTTTAGCCTGGAACCTGGCTTCAGTTCTCTGACACAGGCTTCCTGTGTTATCTGTGGCAAGTCACCTGGTCTCTCTGTGCCTCAGTTTCCCATCTGTAAAATGGGTTAACAAACTTGTCCTGCCTCAGAGGGATATTGTGAGGACTAGTACATTAAAGACCACAAGGTATTCCCTCCTATGGTAACGGGGGCCAGGTAAGTCCTATGGATAAACAAAAGTAGTGTGGTCTGCAGGAGTTGCATTGGGAGCCAGCAGATCCTGAGTTCCAAGCCTGGCTCTGCTACTGACATGGTATATTGCCTTGGGCAAATCACTTTACCCATCAATGCCTCAGTTTCCCCATCTGTGAAATGGGGATAATAGCACTGCCCTATCGACGTCGCAGGGAGATTTATGGGGATTGATGTGTTAATGTTTGTAAAGAGCTTTGAAAGCATCGACTGCTAAGTGATCTTAAACCCACTTCATTGAGAGCGGGCAGCCACACCACAAAAAACCTCCCCCCCAGCTATCGCGACCCTAAATATCTTTCTAAAGACATGCTCAAGTTCAGCCACAAGCGATTGAGCTCTCTCATATTCACTTGTGTAGCAGAGAAGAATAATTTCCTGCACTGCAAGAATCCCCTAGGTGAACTTCTCTAACCTGGGTTAGGCAGAAGGCCAGAGTAGATGATCACAGACATCCTGTCTGGGCTGAAGAGCATGAACAAGCCCCATTGTTGGCAACCTCAGTGGCGATTAACTACCCTTGGCAGCCACCTCCGATCCCTGAAGGCGGTCACTCCAAATCAGGGCGTAGGCAGGTTCCCTGGGAACCTGCGTCAGAGGACACGCACTGCTCCTGCCTCTAGCGTTTGTATTTGATGGCTAACCAGAGGACTTCACTTTCCAAGGCTGTAAATCCAACTCCCTTTCGCTAGCACCAGAAGTCCCTTGGAAGGTAGATTCAGATGTGAAAGAGCTGGCTGGATTCGCCAGTTTCGCAACCCTCCCGGGTCCGGTCCAGAGCCTTCCCGTTGATTTGCGGCGTTAGAAGAGCCAGTTGCAACAAGGTGCCGCTGAGGTTGTGGATTTGCAGCATTCATTATATATCTGGGTTTCCTATCCTTTCCACTCTCAGAGCTCACCCTGAACAGCAGATAAGCTAAGGAGGAGAGATACTATATATATACACACACACATATATATGCAGAGCCAATTTGATTTACTTTCCATTTATTCAAGACACCAGTGTGGCCAGACTCATTAGGGAGCTCTCTGCCTTGCAAACACTGATCATGGCTTCCAGAATACACACATGCTTCTTGGATGCATCTCAGGAGCTTGCTTCTCTCGCCTGGCTAAGATTTCCAAGCTACCTCTGGGGGAATTCGTTAGGACAAATAGGATTTGCTTTTGACCTGGCATCCATGCATTCTGCAAAGCAAACCCCCAGGAGGGACGTTGAGGAGTAAAAAAAGAGGAAAATTACGTCTTTCTGCTCACCGCCCCTTCTTAGCAGGCTGCCAATCACTCTCCTCCTTTGTGGCCCAGGGCTGAATTGTTTCAGGGGGTTTTCTAATTAAATCTGGATTCACTGGCTTAATGACAGAAGTCATGCAACGTTTAGGACTTGTAAGGGGAGGTCGTGCGCTATCGTTTGCGCTCTGCGAGGCGCTGAGAGACCCCCCAGCTCTCATAAAGGGCTTTGGCTTACAAAGCGGAAGAGCAGGAGAGAGAGGAGGAGGGAGAGAAGTGACAGGGAAAGTGGGATCAGGAGAGAGGGAAGGAGATAATGTGGAGAAGGCGAAAGGGAGGAAGAGAAAGGCAGAGGAAAGCAGTGTCATCATAAACTCGCTCCCCCTCTTGCCGTTCTAGTTTGCTTTCTCCTCCTTTCTTTTGGCTATCTCAGTTTGCTCTGCTCTTTGCAAAGTTTATTTAACTCTGCGTGTTTCTTTGCATTTGTGTGTACCTTCCTGGGAATGTGCCAGTAGAACAACAGACCATGTGTGTGTGGTGGGGGGAGGCTTGTCGGTTCAGCTGTGCGTTTCTCAGCATGTACGTATCTCTAGGCACCTGTCTCTGTGAGTGCGTGATGCACATGCGCATGTGCGTGATGCACAAAGAGCAAGAGGTGGGGAGGGAGCAGCGAGTGGCCCCGGTTGAGATCTTGGCCCCAGCGCGCTAGGTGGTGCACATACACATAGCAAGATGCTGTAATCCTCACTACGCGAGCTTGGAGTGTTCTCATCATACATATAGACATCGGGGCCTTTTTAAAAAATGGGAGTGTTATACATTTATATTGTCGGCATGCCTCGAGGCCAGCCAGTGTGGGTCTACGATGTGCTAGGTGCTGTACAAAGATATAGTAAGTGACAGTTCTTACCCCCAAAGAGCTTACAGGCTAAATAGATAAGACAGAAAACATGTGGAAGGGAGAATAGAGGGGACTGAGTCATGAACAGACCCCCAGATCTCCTGACTCGCAGCCGAAGTCCCTAGCCACTAGACTACACTGTCTTCTCTCTCTAGGTGTAGAAGGATGTATCTCTCCGCATGCTCTTCCAGTTAAAGTACATATCAAGACCCATCATCGTAGGGACCGTGTGTGAGCATGTGTGTGTGTGTACAGACGCACTAGTGTGAGTGTGTGTCCACGTGGTTTCACTTGGGATCGGGACACCGCTGTTTGCAATTTGCACGTTCTTTTCTTTCTTTGTACCTCAGAGCCACTTTCTGGCCACATCTGCGAAGCCAGAGGCAACCGGCCTGTCCGGGTGATGGGAGCAGGCTGCGTTTTCACCCCATTCTCTCTCTCTGCACTGAGCTCTGGGGTGTGCATTGTGCACGCGGGCTCGATACCATCTGCGGTGAGCTCATCGTTGCTCTGAGAGCTGCAGACGAAGCCGACCCGCAGCATGCGTTTGCACTGGAAGCTGTGTACTCAGGTGCAGGCTGCGCCTCTGAGGTAATTGCTCAGCCTCCTGCCAAGTCTCTATCTGAAGGGAGCTGCTCTTCTAGTCTATAACACCTTGGCATTGTTCTGCTCCCATGGGGCAAAGCAACGAGCGAGTCAAAAGTGCACAAACATGGAATGAATTATCTTTATAGATATGCTGTTCAATACCCCCAGCTTCCCCCTTCGCGTTCCTTGAAGGATGTTTCTCTTTCAAAATGATTGAGATTACTATCCTTGTGGGCAAGACATGATGGGCCTCTTTAGCAAGGCTGGGACGAGATGGATGGTTTTTCTATTGCTTCCACACACAAAAAAAAAAATCCATCACTTCCATTCCCCAAATCTTTATTCCAGCAGTGGCTTGATCTTTGAGACACTCAGTGCATCTTTGTATTGGAAAAAAAGAACCACCCCCCAAGTCCTTCAGGAGAAGAAGACGTCTAAACATTCTTGTGTGTTACCGACTGCTCCACCATGCTGCTGAAAGGACCGTTGAGAGGGGGACCCAGCCACTTTGACCGGAAAAGGTTAATTAACACAGCAGCCCGAGTCCAGGTAGAGTTGGTCGAAAATGCCCAGCCGCGCAGCAAGGGAATGCCTAGCACCAGGGGCGGGAGTTATGTACTGAACGGTAACGGCCCATGGCTCACATAGCGTTAAGACTGAGTCACTCTTTCCATTATAAATCCTGAGCCTGTTTGGGCTCCGAATCGTCAGCCGGAGGATGAGCGATATTTATTTTCAAATATTGTGCGAAATACTTTTTGTCCTTTTGGAATCCCAGGGCGAGGGGGATGGGGCGGGGGGGGGGGGAATTCTGGAGTCTTTTCTTTTCTGCACAGCGGCCAAAATGTTTGTGCCTGAAGCTCAGGCCCCAAACAGGCTGGATTTTAATATATGTATTTTGTGGTCAGGCTGCCTGCAGCCGAGAGAAAGCATCAGTCTTTGACCTCTAGCAATGAAGTTCAGGCCCTACATAAAATGCATTTGGGGGATGAACCAGAGTCCATAGAAAAAGAGGGGCTGCATAGGGACCTGGAACCAATAATTATTTCTTTATTAATTATATATTATTATTATTATAAGGCCTGGTCTACACTGGGGGGGGGAGGGGAATCGATCTAAGTTACGCAACTTCAGCTGTGTGAATAATGTAGCTGAAGTCGACGTACTTAGATCTACTCACCGCGGTGTCTTCACTACGATGAGTCAGCTGCTGCCACTCCCCTGTCAACTCCGCCTGTGCCTCTCGCTAAGCTGGAGTACAGGAGTTGACGGGAGAGCGCTCGGGGATCGATTTATCGCGTCTAGACTAGAAATGATAAATCGATCCCTGCCTGCCGATCCGGCCAGTAGTGAAGACATACCCTAAGTCACACTGTGGTAATACCAGGTTGGAGCCCCATTGTGCTCGGCGCTGTACACATACCGTAAGGACAGACCCTGACCCAACCTCCTGAGTTCTAATATGGACTCTGAGTCACTGTGTGCAAATCACTTTGCCGCTTCCTGCCTCAGTTTCCCCAGCTGCAAAACAAGGATAATTTTATTATTTCTATTTATTATTTGTATTATGGTAGCATCTAGGAGCCAGTTGAGGACCAGGATCCTTTTATGCTGGGTGCTGTGCAAACACAGAACAAAAAGACAGTCTCTGCCCCAGGGAGTTTACAATCTAAGTATAAAGCAAGAAACCAATAAATGGATTCAGACAGATGGGGTGTGGGGGATCTCGGTCAAAGGGGTTTTGCGAAGGTGAAATAGGCGATGGATGAAGAGTGCGAAGAACAAGAAATTCCCACGGACAGGAAATCTGCCTGCATTTTGCCCAGCCTCCCAATCCACACAATTGGAAGCACTGTGTCACCAGGAATACCGGTAAATGGTGAGCCAAGAGATTGCTCAGAAAAAGCCATGCCTGCTTGGTGACACCGGAGGAGTGCAAAGGGTTTTCTAAAATGTTTAACCATCTCTAATATTGAAACCATACAGATCCTTACCTCTCAGTGTTAATGCTTCTCTTTCGATTGTCAAGCCAGTATCACAGCTGAGTGGGTTATCGTTACACCAACTGTGGCCAGTAGCCATTTCAGTCTCATGCTGAAACATGACCTCTCAGATGCCCCAGCTCATTGCTATGAGACTCTAGTTTCATGCCAGTATAGCTCTGCAGATGTCAATGGAGTGACATCAGCATGAGACTGGAGTTAGGGGGCGGTGAACTGGGCCCATTTTGAGATGAATGGCTTAAAAGCTGTTGTGACTTCATCAGGTTGTTTTGTCGTAGCCAACAGTGCCAGGGGCCTGATCCAAAGTCAGTTGAAGCCAATGGGAAGTTTCCCATATACCTCAGTAGACTTTGGATTGGGGCCTAGAAAAGCCTACGGAGCGTTTTCACCAGCACTTTCCTGCCCTATTTTAGAGAACAGAGCAACACGGAGCATCTGCCCTTGGCCTTTATTCAATAAGATGGAAATCTCATTTAATACGGGAGCATATTGCCATATATTGTTATTACAGATGAGCCCGAGCTATTGAATTCAGATCCCAGTGCGGCTTTCCAACACCCTGAGGTGGGAACCCATCCCTATGTGCATTGTACTGAGTCATAATCAGCTTCATACATAGGCACTAGCTGATCACCTCCGGCACATGCAACTGCGGGGACAGAAACCAGTCAATGCCTGTGCTCCCCCAAGCCCAGAGCTAGATGAGACTCGCTAGCATGAGATAAGGCTCAGAATGCATCTCCTCTTAAGGGTCTCCTCTTGGGACTGAGGTGGAAGCTGGCCAGCTGGTTGTCTCTGATCCCTAAAGTGGATGGGCTTCCTTCTGGGCCCAAATCAAAGTCCAGGGAAAACAATGAGAACCTTTCCGTTGACTTTAATGGATCGTGGTTTGGGTCCTTTGAAAGAGCAGAGGTATTGCAGGTCTCCAGTCTTCCAGTGTCCCAGGGGGAGCTGGGGTGGGAAGGGAGGTGCTCTTAAAAGTTCTCATGGCCAGGCAGGGCTAGTGTCTTGGTGCTACCCTCAGAAGGGCATGCAAGAACTCCAGAAATGTTGGGGGTTTCACATTAGAAAAGTGCTGCCCGGCCCCAGCAATGGTTAGGCCCCAGCTAGGGTGCCAGGTTCAAAACTCACCCCGTGAACCCTCGCCAGCTCCCTGACCTCCGCTTAAAAGCGATTTTGTCCTTCAGAGGCGTCATTTGTAGTTTTTCAGTCAAGCAAAATCCCTGCTTCCCAGGGCCTAACCCCATGTCCTGGTGGAAGAGGTTTGGAGCCTGGGCTTGGGGCACCTAAAGGGAGCTCTCATCTTCTCTGTACAGTCCGCATGCGCCCTACCATGTTATGGTCTTGTGTATAAGGGCTGGAATGTTCATCCCAAGCAAGTGACTTGATGGGCAGGGTTTCTCTGGAGGCCTGATAAGGCTCTGAATGGGGAGTATTTCCATCCGCTCCAATGGGAGCAGACCCTGGGCCTACGAGTTCTCTGAGACCTCATGTATATCCAATTGAAACCCATGGGGATCTGTCCACGGACTTTAATGGGAGTTGGATTATGTCCATAAAGTGGCTGATGGAGCCTGTTAACATGATTCAAGTCTGTCAGCTCGGCTTTCACTGTCATCTCTTGCTCCAGATGTAAAATCGCAGGCTGTGACCGCTCGTGATCAGTAAAAGATCTCATGGCTGATGGGTGGACTATACTAACCATCAGTATTAACCGACAGACAAGGTGGGCGAAGTAATATCTTTGATTGGACCAACTTCTCTGGTGAAAGAGACAAACTTTTTAGTTACGTAGAACTCTTCTTCATGTCTAAAGAACGGAAACAGACACAGGTATCCATCCCATTGGTTGGCTGCTCCGGTTATAATTGTGTTGCTGTTACAGTGAATACATTGTATGATACACATTTCTGTGGCAGTGCTCTGTAGCACCTTCTGCTCTGGGTTATGCAATATTCTTGTTACAGTAGGACAGACAAATAAATTAGATTAATAAAATATAGAGGATACAATATAACAATACAATGTATAGTATAACTGATAATATAATTTACATGATGTATTTATAGAAAATGATAAAATTTAAATTAATATACAAAAAGCAAAAACAATAACACTGCACTTTGTTGTTGCAACAGTAGATTGGTTAATTCCAAAGACCTGGCCTGACCTGGCCAAATTCCATACTTCCCCCTGCACCTTCAACTGGAAGCTATATTCTTTCCTTCCTCACTTATAAAACTGTTATTCAGTGTTAAAGGCATAAAATGGGTCTGGTGTATTTCAGTTATGCTGTACTTTGTTTCGTGCACATTTATTCATTCACAGAGTTGGGCAGGAAACGCTTTCCCCATTCCAGGAGAAATTTTGAGAAAAATTTCCCATCCTGAATTGAGAAAAAAAGTTTAAATATAAAATTTTTTCACAAACTGATAATCCAAAAAAAAAAAAAAAAGAAAAAAAAAAGAAAAAAAACAGATGCAGTGAATCAAAACATTTTGTTTCAATATTTGCAAGTGTTCATTTTTTATTTCGATCTTTTTAATTTATATTTTATTTATTTTTCATTATTTACATTTCATTTCAGTAATTTCAAAATATTTGAAAATATTTGATCCTTTAAATGATTGTTACCTTTCTTTTTTTTTTTTTAGCATATGTCAACTACAATTTGAAAACGAGCCGTCATTTCAAACTGAAAAACCAAATTTTTTCGTCTGAAAATGTTGAAACAGGATGTTTGGGTAATTTTGAAACTTTTTTTCCCCAAACATTTTTTGAATTGGGAGATTTGTTGACCGTGAACAGTGTTGGCTTCAGTGCATTGACATTATCTGATGCAATACGTTCTGTTGGAAAATTACAAACTTTACTTCACTTGTACTACAGATTTTATTTGTACTATAGTAGCATCTAAAGGTCCCCTCTGAGCTCAGAGCCCCATATTAGTGGATCCTGTATGAATATATTCAATCTCTAACCCACTAACACCTCCCCACCCTTTTTTTGTCCTATGACTGCAGGAGTGTTAACAAGCCATTTCACTTTGAATGGTCCCTTAGAACATGTGTTAACTACTTACACTACACAATCTGTTCTGCCTTGTGTTTAGCTGTGACACTCTGAGTACCTTTCCCACACCCGAAGAAGAGCTTTGTGTAAGCTTGAAAGCTTGTCTCTCTCACCAACAGAAGTTCTGTCTACACTGCTCCAGTTCAGACTAGGGGTGTGAGAATAGCAGTGTGCACCGAAGTGCTGTACCTCCCCCACATAGACATGGCAGGTGTGAGCTAAAAGGTTTCTAGTTTGCCTTAATGTAGTCAGACTATGTTCAGTATCTTCATCGCACAACCATCCTCATGTAGGAAATTTGCTCTTGAACAAAATAATTTCTAACCTGACTGTATCGTTTTGAGCCTCATTGCTGATGTCATAACCCTTCCACTTCCTGGATACTTTCTCCCACATCCCATAAGGTAGGGACCATACCCTGGGTTTTGAAGAATTACCCTGCAATGTGCTGCCTAGATTTGCTCTTCTCACAGGCAGAGACACATGCAACGTGATAAAGGATTTGAAAACAGGTGGTTTATCATTATCGTACTGTGGGTAGGAAAAATGCCTGGCAGCTATCACAATAGAAGCGAGATCTGGGACTGGGGTCACCTACCTCATAGTGTCTAGTCTATGCAAAAATTTATGTAGCCAATCTCTTTGAGCAATCAGGGTAACCGCATTAAGTCTCGGTCTCTCTGCTGGCTTGTAAGAGAAGACAGCAACAGTTTATTGTTCGCTCAAAACACTTGCATGACCTTGGCGGTGGAAGTGCCTGGCCAAATGAGATCTCGGAGTCTACACAAACGTCCATCATTCGTCCTCCTGGCCTCTTGGGACCTGTGTTTTTCAAGAGCAATTAAACTAAAAGCTTTCTTCCGTCAAGGTTTGCGTCAAGCAGTGGTCGAAGAGTGAGGCCATGGCCCTGGACGGAGGGACCACTGGCAAACCTCGAGCACTTGGCGGGTGGAAGGAAATGTCAGGATTAGTTAGCTTAAAATGAATAGCCATAAGCCAGTCCAGGACCGCTTCTCCTGCCAAGTTCTCCAGGGCTTGCTGGATGAGCCAACAGCGCTCTGCCAAGACTCTCTGTTAAAGGGTTCTTGTTCCTCCCTGCTACCTGCTTTCCAGCTTAATTGGAAGAGTTTTATTCTTCAGCGGGAAATGGTCATTTTGTGTCGCACCAGAAACAACCTGACAGAGTCAAAGCAATCCTGATCCACTGCAACAAACCTGGTCATGAAGTATCAGATGGCAATCCCAGGTTGGAAGAGTCCCCTGACCTCTTCCCCTGTGGATTTGTATGTGGTGCTGATCACAGTGAGTGAGGGTTAGTGCCGGCTACTGGTGCTCAGCAACGTGTCTCTGAGATGCAAGCGTGCCCTGCGCGGATGCACCTCACCCCGGGCTTTGCTGCAGTTGCTCCGGGATGAGGGTGGTTTAGCTGGAGCGGGTGTCAGGCCTTGGGGGTCGCAGCGGGTGTCAGGAGCCAAGGCCTAGGGTCAGAGCCGGAGTCAATAGTTGGAAGCTGGAGCCAAGGGTAAAGCTGGAGATCAGGAGTTGGATTCCAGAGCTGAAGGTCAAGCCGGAGCTGATCATCAGAAGCCGGACTAAGGGTCAAACCAGAGGGCAGGAACTGGGGCAAGCAGGATAGCAGGCAAGGAGGGGCTCAGGGCAGGGGCAGGGGCAGAGTCCAGGCTGGGTGCAGTGCAGGGGGCAGCGGGAACAAGATAACACAGGAGCAGGCGCAATGCCAGGCATGAGCATCGAGCGGCCAGCAAGCTACTGCTGCTGCTGACTTAAAGCTGGCCTGCTGACGCCTCCGGTCAATCAGGTGGCATGGCCAATCAGGTAGCCGAACACGGGCCAGCTGTACTGACGAGGCTACCTGGACCCTAGCTGCACTGCAGGCCCTGATTCCGGACACCCTCTCCTGCTCCTTCCCCGTGTTCCCAGTCCTGCCACGGCACCGCAATCCTGAACTCCCACTTCGCTGTTCGATCCACTCCTGGAAAACAAGGCAGCTGTGCCAATGTATCTCAGTCCTAGCCTGCAGCACCTCCTGTTATTCCACCCAGTCCTCAGACATCCCCTTGCCCACTCCAAACTTATCTCCTGGTCGGTAACTCCCACTCCCAGCTGATCCGGATCTGGGCCATCTCCCTCTTACACTGCTCTATCAGCACCCTTTTTCCTACTGAATTTCTCTTCAAGTCTGGCAGCCATGCCGGCGGTTGTCTGACGTGGACACTTGTCTGCTAAGATCAAGGCGCCAGCCACGCACAGCTGGGTTGGAAAACACTTTTAAGATGAAATGAGTTGCTTTGAACGTTTCCCGCAGTGTTTTTCCTCTCCTGTTGAGCTGGATTATGGCACATGCCTCTTTGAGAGGCCCAGCATGACCTGCCAAGAAGGTTCCATTTAACAGAGGCCAACGAGAGCACATTGCTGATGTTTAGTTGGAAGGTGGCAACTGCCGCGAAGCCAATATTTTAACAAGGGGTGCCCGTAAAAAAGTGCCCCTGTTAGCCTGTGATAAACCCTGCATCCCAGTGGGGGCATGTGCTTGCACAGGGAAGAGGAAATCGATTCATTAACTGTCCCATTTAAACAACCCCTTTGTCTTTTAGCTACTGCCAACAAACTCCTACAAAGTGCACTTGCTAGAAAGATTTATACTTTGTTCCCCGGTGCATTGATAGCCCCACCCTGATTTCCTTTGAAAGGGAGGCCTTACTGGGGATCCCAAGTTATCCCAGGGAATAATTTTTGCTACTGGGCTCTGCCAAGCTGCTAATGTAGGTAGGCAGATAGCACCTGTGTCAGGTGATGGGGACACAGAGCTGAGGTTAGCTCCTTGTTCGCCAGGGATCAGCCTGGATGGCTGCTGTTGTGGTTAAGTTCTGGGTTCTGTTCATGGCTCTTACACAGATTCCCCGTGTGACCTTGGGGAAGTCATTTAACCTCTCTGTGCCTCAGTTCTCCCCTGAAAGAAGAGGCGGTTAATAATCCTTCCTTTGTCTATTTTATTTTGAAGTCTTTGGGCCCTGGACTGTCTCTTATTATGTGGATGTACAGCACCTTACACAGTGGAGCCCTAGTCTCAGCTGCAGCCTTGAGGTGCTCCTGTAATATAAATAATAAAGTGCTTCTGCGCACTACACCATAACATCACACACACACACACACACACACAAACTAAGCTTACAGTCTCTAGGGCTCTCCCTGTTATCTCTTTGTCTGGCTCTGAGAACATAAGCTCTTCAGTGTAGGGAGAAACTTTTGTCCGTGGGTACTGTACAACACTGAGTTCATTGTCCCACCTACTCGGCACTGGTGAGGCCTCAGCTGGAGTCCTGTGTCTAGTTCTGGGCACCGCACTTCAGGAAAGATGTGGACATACTGGAGAGAATCCAGAGGAGAGCAACAAAAATGATCCGAGATTTAGAAACCCTGACCTATGAAGGGACAGTGATCATTTGTTCTCCCTGTCCACTGAAGGTAGGACAGTAGTAATGGGCTTAATCTGCAACAAGGGAGATTGAGGTGAGATATTAGGGAAAACTTTCTAACTATAAGGGTAGTTAAGGTCTGGAATAGGCTACAAGAGGAGGTTGTGGAATCCCCATCATAGAAGGTTTTTAAAAACAGGTTGGACACACACCTGTCAGGGATGGTCTAGTTTTACTTGGTTCTGCCTCTGCGCAGAGGGTTGGACTTGATGACCTCTCAAGGTTTCTTCCAGCCCTACAGTTCTCTGATTCCATGGTTTCTGGCTCTTAACAAATCACAGCCAATGGCCCTGGATATGGACATGGCATAAAAATGCCTATTAAAAAATCAAGGCTGAGATTTTCAAAAGTGACTGGTGATTTTGGGTGCTCGACGTGAGACAGGGGGCTGTGTGCTTCTTCCCTATATAATTAGGGACCACTGACGCGGCGTGCAGGTCCCCAGTTTGGGTTTTATAGGAGAGGAGCCAATTTTTAAAAAGTAGAAATGACACAGGAAGAGTTTTTTCAAAGCAACGTGAAGCTTTCTTTTCTAGTGCTGGCTGCCCACAGACAGTGCTGGGTTAATGAAGGAGAAAGAGGGAGCGAATCTACCCTGTCTCGTTTCACCGCCAATGCAGAGTGATGGGCAGATTGGCAATGGGCAGTCAGGGTGAATGACAAACTAGATTTATAAAATTATTTCAGATGTAAGCAGCGTAGCAGTTATTAGGAAACCCTGCCCCCACACTGGCCCCAAACCAACTACCCCCAGGTCTCTCCCCTCACCTCATTCAACTCCTTCCACAAGACTTGCTTTTGCTGAGATGGGTTCAAGAAACCGTGAATAGCGTAGCTGACGTGGGCGTATCTTAGGTCAATTTACCGCTGCTGCTCCCCCATCGACTCCGCTTCCGCCTCTCGCCGCGGTGGAGTTCCGGAGTCAACGGCAGAGCAACCGGGGATCGATTTTATCGCGTCTGCACTAGATGCAATAAAATCGATCCCCGATAATTGATCACTACCCGCCAATCCGGCGGGTAGCGTAGACGTACCCTTAGTAATGACTAGCTAGGAGGGCAGGTGGGAACAGTTTATGCCTGCCTTGCCATAGTATTTGAGCATCTCATAATCTTTAACGCATTCATCCTTTCAAAACCCCTGTGGACAAGGAAGCGCTGTTATCTCCATTTTACAGATGGGGAACTGAGGCCCCTAAATACTTGTGAGGATCTGGGCATAAGTGACTCGGCCAAGGTCACACTGGAAGTCCATGGCAGAGCAGGGAAGCGACTCCAGGTCACTCTGTTGTATCCCTTTCCTTTGCCCTTTGTTTTTTCGGTCTTTCAGAAGGTAAACTCCTTGGAGCATGGCCCGTGCCTTCTTATAGATTTGATGCCTAGCCCGCATTGGCTGCTAACGTGATATAAATACCAGCAATGAGAGAAGATAGTGGAGGGTCTTTGAAGCTAGAACAAGAGCCAGTGGCTGGAAGATGAAATCAGAAAAACTCAAAAGTGGAAGTACGGATGCAAGTGTTTAACTGTAAGGGTGAGGGTAATTAACCACTGCTCCACATTCCCCATGGGTGGGGCAGATGTTCCACCACCTAGAGTCTTTAAATCAAGGCTGTCTCTTTCTAAAGGATATGCTCTGGTTCAACCTCAAGGTAGTGGGCTTGAAGACCGAATTATTGGGTGAGGTTCGCTGGACAATGCCATGGAAGAGGACAGACAAGATGATTATAGTGGTCCCTTTCTGACCTTAAACTCCTTGACTGTATAAATAATAGTAAGAATTATAATCCTTTAAAAGACATCATTTTTCTTTACATTGTCCCTTTACATGAACAAGTTCAAACTTGAAAAAAAAAAAGCAATAGCTATTCCAGTGTGAAGTCTCGGATAAGGAATGGCAAGATGCCACATTGTGCCACGGGGAGATGTATATACACACCGGCCTCAGACTCTTCACTCCTTGCTGACGTCTATTTTGACATGCGTGCTTTCCTCTCTCTCTCTTTCTCTCATCTCCCGGCTCTACGGTATGCATCACGTGCTACCAAAACCAGCAATCACCAACCTCTCTTGAAAGCTCCTTTCACTGTTAAACCCCTCCTCATTTAACCTCATGCCCCAGTGACACAGATGTACAGGATTTCGAAGAGCAGAAAGTAAATAATTGCTTTAATTTCTTCATTGCCCGAAGCATGTACAACACTCTGTCCCTTTGGGGCCATACTTTTTGGAGTTCTGTTGATATATTGCTTGCTATGCTTTAGAGTTTCTAGCAAAACCCCATTCCGAAGACATCAGGCGAAAAATACTGCTCCAGCTCTGGCTCTTTCGAAGAGTCTATCTTTGTGCATGTGGATTTTAGTGTGATTTTTCACGACTCACAGTCCATGAGGGTGCCTGGGAATTCACATGGCTTGACCCTGGGAGAGGACTGTCTCTGCCTTGATAATGTTTAAAGCACAGATTAGATAGATACCCAGTGATAATTCCTTCTAGGCTCCTGTGCATAATTGGTGTGTTGTCTCTAGGAGATGGTTTCATTACAGTTTGGTTTCCAGCCAAGGAATTCTGGGGTCTCTCCAGTTTTCTGGAGGTAGGGGGTTGTTTATCCAACTCTGGTAGAGTAAGAACTGACTAGAACTTTGTGCAAAGCTCTTTGAATAGTTCTATCACAAGATCAGCATTTGTCCTAAGTGCCTTTACTCTTGGTATAAGTACATAAGAACATCCATACTGGGTCAGACCAAAGGTCCATCTAGCCCAGTATCCTGTCTTCAGACAGTGGCCAATGCCAGGTGCCCCAGAAGGAATGAACAGAACACGTAATCATCAAGTCATCCATCCCCTGTCATCCATTCCCAGCTTCTGGCAAACAGAGGCTAGGGACACCATCCCTGCCCATCCTGGTTAGTAGCTATCGATGGACCTATCTTCCATGAATTTATCTAGTTCTTTTTTGAACCCTGTTATGGTCTTGGCCTTCACAACATCATCTGGCAAAGTTGGGAAGTTGGCTGTGCATTGTGTGAAGAAATACTTCCTTTTGTTTCTTTTAAACCTGCTGCCTATTCATTTCATTTGGTGACCCCTAGTTCTTATGTAATGAGAAGAAGTAAATAACACTTCCTTATTTACTTTCTCCACACCAGTCATGATTTTATAGACTTCTATCATATCCCCCCTTAGTCATATCCATCTCATCACATGAATCATCCTTCAAGATGGGTCTTCACTAGGCTGTTCAGCTCTAGGGTATTGGTTCATCTCTATTTGGATATAATGCCGCCTTTGTGTCCTTGTAGACCACAGTTAGGGAACCCAAGCAGAGCCAAGTGATGCTTACTTCTTCAGAACTGAGCGCAAAGACAGCGTCCACAAAGACACATGAACTGTTAACCTCAAAATCGGTCACATTGGTGGTTAGTTTAAAACTGATTCAGAGACAGAGGTGACAGTCTTTTGTAGAAATACTTTTAAGGAGGTAAGCCCTAGCCTCCCGCTAGACAGTCCAGAATAGTGCTCAGTCATCCGGGGGACAGATAACTTGCCTGGCTCAATTCAAACCTGCATGAGCTACAAGAACAAGGAGCATGTGCCCGACACATTTGTCTTGTAAGAGGCCATTGCAAGCAACCTGCCTGGCCAAGCCCCGGCCATTGGGATGAGCCTCAGGAAAGGCAGAAGGGACCTTAGGATGCTGCTTGGTGAAAAGGGCCTGTTTAAAGGGAGATGCCATTGAAAGCGGCTCTCAGCAGAGCCCAGAGGAAGCCAAATCCTATTGCTGCCCACACTGAAGGAAGAAATGGATAAGATGGAGAGAGGTGGTGTTAACAAAGTGTATTATTGAGCCGAAAGGAGGGGCAGCCCCTCTGATGCCTGCTGTGGCAAAAAAAATGAGCATGGCCCTATCTGCCAACACACAGCAACACAGGAAGCAGTGAAGACTCTCCATCGTACCTACAGGCGTCAATGATCCTCCTCACCATAGTATCTGAATGCTTCAGAATCATCCATTCAACATCCCTGTGAGGTAGGGAAATACGATCCCCAATTTTACAGCAGGGAAACTGAGGCACCAGGTAAATTAAATGTTTGACTATGATCACGCAGGGAGTCTGTGGCCGAGGTGGAAATTGAACCCAAGGTGTTGGCCCTAGACTCTTGGTCCATCCATTAGACGCTCCCTCCTGAACAGTGTACCCCTGAAAGATATATGCCTCCCTCGGTGGGAGATACAAATCTGCAAGTTAACTGGTGCAACAATATCCTCATTCCTAGTGGTAGCTTGCAGTGGTGGATGTCGGGTAGGCCTGAAATGAATAGGAGAAAATCCTGAACTAATTTCCAAAAGAGACAAAGTGGCAACATTAATTAAAGAAATTATTTCTGGTGAATTAGTCACTTCAAGTATTTCCTACCTTCTTTTTCTAACCACATAGACAGGGATGGAAGCTGTAAGATGGTTTAGCCAGGGAAAAAACCCAACACCCCTGATAAAAAGACTTGGTTTTGCCTACACAGCATAGACTGAATAAAAGCCTTTTCCTTGTTATTATCCTTTCATTAGCGCACATCTAATAATATAGTTACATGCCCCATGCCAGAGGGCCTCTGGACAACTTAATAAAATACAGCTCCAAGCATGCATGAGCATTAGTAGGGAATCAGGCCAAATACAACTGAGAGTAAGCGCAAAATGAAATCCAGTGCTCCATCCTCCATGTGCGCAGCCTGACAATAAACACCATAAGCCAGCTAGGATGCCTGCTCCCCATAATAAAGCATTAGAGCTCTGTGTATGTTGAACACAATGGATGCGTTAGCTGTTGGCATCTGCACAATAAACAGATCCACATATCCCAGGCTTGTGAAAACAATGGCAATCTGCCTCCTCTCAGAGCCCACTGTCTCTGGGTTTTATCTTGAGCCACAAACAATTAAAGGGCACAGAAAGCCTGAGCCAGAGATCATGGGAGTCAATGGAAAGGCTCCCAGAGATTTTGATGGGCTTTGGATCAGGCCTTGTGTCTTCCTCTCTGACTTTTGCATTGAAGCAAATCAGGGAATAGGAGGATTTTGGAGGAAACCCTAAGTAATTAATCAGAGGGGTCGCCGTGTTAGTCTGGATCTGTAAAAGCAGCAAAGAGTCCTGTGGCACCATATAGACTAACAGATGTATTGGAGCATGACATTCATCCGACGAAGTGGGTATTCACCCACGAAAGCTCATGCTCCAATACGTCTGTTAGTCTATAAGGTGCCACAGGACTCTTTGCTGCTTTTAAGTAATTAATGGCAGCAAAACGTTCTGGCTCGGCATCCCTGGAGAATAAAAATGCCAATCCCCATCCCCTGGTTATCCACAGGACGTTCCCAGCACAAGTCCAGAAAGCACCTCTAGGTGCGCAAAAGGAGTTCAGTCGCCAGGCCCAATTCAGGCCTTCACCTCTGCTGATGGCCCTTTTCTAACCCTATTCATATTTATGTTCAAATGAAAACCATTGCCGGTTTGTTTAATAAATTCGCTTGCAGGTATCTGGAGTATTGCACTAGCAGGGCCGGCTCTGGGGTTTTTGCAGCCCCAAGCAGCAAAAAAAAAGGAGGGGTTGTGATCAGCTCTACTGCCGCCGCTTCAGTCTTCGGCGGCAATTCGGCGACTGGTCCTTCGCTCCAAGAGGGACTGAGGGACACACCGCCAAAGAGCCAGACCTGCCACCCCTCTCCGTTGGCTGCTGCAAGCACCTGCTTGCTGGGCTAGTGCCCGGAGCCGGCCCTGCGCACTAGTAACATCCAGTGCGCTATCACTTCGATCCATTTGCTCACTGCCTCTTCCCCTACTTGTCTGTCTGTCTGCCCTGACGGTGTGAGATCCTTGGAGCAGGGCCTTTGGAAAGCGCGTCTCTCAGGTGCACTGCCATAAATAAGATCTCGGCGTCCTGCATGATGGAACCTATCCGTGTGTTGGCTAGAGATGTGCCCAAGCTGCAAGTCTCAGACCCAGATTTCAGGTTGGCTCCTGTTCATCTCTAGAGCGTCCACGTTATTTAAAAAAACATGGCGACTACATTCACGTCTGGCATGTTAGACGGGAATGCAAGGCTGTAAGAGATCCTCTCTATCAAAGGTAATGGTATGGTCCCCACCGCACCCCACAATGTATTTATCCTCACAACTCCAGCTCTGAGGTAGGGGCAGTGCTATTAGCTCCATTTTAGAGATGGGAAACTGAGGCCTGGAGAGACTATATTACTTGCTTAAGGCCACACAGGGGATCTGTAGCAAAGTGAATCCAGGTCTCCCAACTCTCAGCCCCGCCCCCTAACCAACAGATCAGAGTTCCCCAAACTGTGGGGCACAGAATGTTCGGGGGGCACAGTATGGCCCGGGCCAGCACCCATGGTGGGTGGGGTGGGTGCACCACCCATATCCACTCCATGTCCAGCTCTGCTCTGGCCCTGGCTCCTGGCCGTAGCTCCGCTCCTGGCCCCAGCCCTGGTCCCAGCCTCGCCCCCGCAGCTCCAGCTCCAGCTCCATTCCCAGCCCCAGACCCGACCCAAGCTGCGGCCCCATCCTTAGCCCCTTACCCCGTCCATGCCATCCTCCCCCCGAGAACCGCGGCCTGCTCCCAGCTCCAGCTCCCGGGGATGTGGGGGTCGTGGACAGGGGTTAAGGCGGGGGTTGACAGCACACTAAACCGTCCTTCTTCTGCTTCAGGGTAGCTCCACCGACTTTAATGGAGTTATGCCAATTGACACCAGCTGAGGATCTGACCTGTGAGTTTTAAACTACATCATTTAGAAGACAGATGCGGGTATGAACTATAGAAACGACACATTTAGGAGGAGTCCTGTCTCCACCGGATTTGCTGAGCTTGAGCCACAAAATAAAGAGTCAGGTTGGGCCGCTGAATCAGTTTAAGATTAAGGCTGTGGTTGACCCCACTAGGTATTTTGCTTCATGCCCAGGAGTGCTGTCCAGCTGACTCGCAGACACCTTCAGAACCTGAACTCAGATCTAGAAGGTGCAGAGGCTTGAAAATGGGATCTGGAGCATTTTACCTGGAGATCAGTGGAAGCCAGAACAAGCAAGTGGCTCAGTCTAAGTCTCAGAGGGACAGATATTCTTGTTACAAAGATTTAGCAAACACTGGACATGGAGAGGGAGCTGCCTACCCTCTCCCCCCAGAGGTGGCATGTCTTAGGCCAGGCTGAGGCACAGCAGGAGGTGACACAAACTAGCCTCATTGCTGCCTGTGCTGTGTCTAACTACAGCGGTAAGACAATCGATCCTACTTTCTATCCAGCTACCCACGTGCTAATATGGCCCCCATCACCACAAGTGTCTGAGCATTTCCCTTGCATTTAAAAATGCAATGAACAATAACAATCTCTCTCTCTTCACTTCCCAGGCTGGAGGATCAGTAGCCTGATTAGTCTGTGTACATGTAAGGTTGTAAAGCTAAATTGAAGAGGTGCAAGAATTACTGGGTAGCATTCATTGGCCTGCGTTATACAGGAGGTCAGATAATGGACCCTTCTAGCTTTAAAATGTATGAATCTATGTAGAGATGAGGTTTGCATTGAGTTCTGGACATGGTGAGACCTATGGTCTCTTCTCTCTTGTGGCAGTGAGTTTGTCCCAACTCCCGTGAAGATTCAGTCTCCCATGCGCAGCAGCTTCCCTCTGTTGGTTAGAAAAGGTGGGGGAGATAATATCTTTTATTGGACCAACTTCTGTTTGTGAGAGAGGCAAGCTTTCAAGCTTACACAGAGCTCTCTTTCAGGTCTGGAAAACTTTAACGCCGAGTGCCACAGCTAAATACAAAGTGGAACCGATTGTTTAACATAGGTAAGTAACACATATTTCAAGGGACCATTCCAGGTGAAATACCCTTCCAGTCATAGGGAGGAAAGGAAGGGGTGTGGGGCAGTAGCTGTGTGGGGATGGTTGGTGGATTATAGATCATTGTCTTAAGCCATAAATCCCACGTCTCTTTTCAGTCCATGATTTTTAGATACTAACAAAGTTATGAATTTAAACTCCCAGGCTCATCTTTCGAAAGCTTTGCGCAAGTTTCCTGGGAGGCCGAGGACTGAGAGGTGGGATATGGAGCGATCGCTTTGTGCAAAGTGTTCACCCACAGGTGCTAACGAGCCCCTTCACCTTGAAAGGTCCCTGGAAACATGTGTTCACTACTTTTGCTAAATAATCTGTCCCACCTTGTATTTAGCTGTGACACTCTGAGGGCAGGTCTGCACTGAAAATGCTGCGCCGATGCAGATGTCCCGCGGTAGTGCTTAAGTGAAGACCCTCCTACGCTGATGAGAGAGAGCTCTTCCATTGGCATAGTTAATCCACCTCGCTGAGAGCCAGGGGCGGCTCCAGGCCCCAGCACGCCAAGTGCGTCCCTGGGGTGGCAAGCCACTGGGGGTGCTCTGCCGGTCGCCGCGAGGGCGGCAGGCAGGTTGCCTTCGGCGGCTTGCCTGCGGAGGGTCCGCTGGTCCCGCAGATTCGGCGGACCTCCCGCAGGTGTGGATTTTTCATGCCCTCCCCCAAGCGATGTAGTTATACCGACATAGGTCTGTAGTGTAGACTTGTCCTAAGTAAGTTTCCCAGACCTGAAGAGCTCTGTGCAAGCTCGAAATCTTGTCTCTCTCACCAAAAGAAGTTGGTCCAATAAAAGATATTACCCCACACGCCTAATCTTTCTAATATCCTGGGACCGACACAGCTACACCATCACTGCATAACCCTCTCTTGGTTTACAGAGTCCTTGTCTCAGTGGAATGTAACTATCATGGGAGGTTGCAGTCACGGCGGGAGTTACCTCTCAAATAGCTCAGTCCCAGGGCGGGATTTGAATGTCAGGACAGAGCCTTTGACATGGACTTTGTATTGACAGGGCATTTGGTGAAGAGGGAGAAGATCATCAAGGTAAGGTGCTCATGGGGACCTCTGCTGGTAAGATGACCTGCTGCTGCATTTTGGACTAGATGGAGTGTTTTCAGGTTGTGCAGTTTCATTTCTAGAGCTAATGGTAACTGGCAGGGAGCATTATGCTGGGGAGATAGACGTGTGTTAATTATTTAATTATCCGCTAGTCTTCTCTGGGCAGCTAGAATGCATGGGGAATACTGCTTAAGCCCAGCCAAAACCGTCTCCATGTTGATTTCATGCAGTCGCCAAGAAGAAACTATCCCCACCATCCAGCCAGACATTAGGAACAATTCATAAACACTGATGCATCACACAGCTATTTTCCTCTCGGCAACAAGACTATTACTCCAGGTGGCCACCACATGTAGAGGAATTCCACAGTCAGTTTGCAAAGACAATGAAAGAGATAGCTTTTTAATTAGGTTCGAGTCTTAATTTAAATGGGGGAAATTAAAGAAGATGATGTTTTCAATATGCCTGGGGAGGTTTATGTGGAGACATTCTCTTTGACTACATTACATGAGTGCTCTTAGCTAATATATACCTAGAAACAAGAATGCATTTTATTATTCTGCAGCAACATTAATTGGACTTTACCGACTAGTTTATGAGATCTAAATAATAAGCCAAATTTGAAAAAAGACCATCAAGCCAGTAGTTGTAAAATTATGACCATTGAAATACAGAAAACATTCATCTGCACAGTAGAAATTTGCTCTGTGTGCTGTGAGTGTAAGGTCCATAATTCCAGTTTGTAAAATGTGTATTGTATTAGCTGTCATATAGAATATTAGGGCTGGAAGGGACCTCAGGAGATCATCTAGTCCAACCCCCTGCTCAAAGCAGGACCAACCCCAACTATTTTTTTTGCTACAGATCCCTAAATGTCCCCCTCAAGGATTAAACTAACAATGGTGGGTTTAGCAGGCCAATGCTAAAACCACTGAGCTATCCCTCCCCCGGTGAGCTAGAGCAAGTGTGTTTGAAGGCACATGACCAATGGTGCAGCATTAAGGCTGAACTTTTATCACTGTCTTTGCATGTGCTTGTTAATTTCTCAACCTGAATATTACATTGATGATAGCATTTTGCTTGGGGTGTTTTATTTTAGCTTAACTGCTGCCCCCAGGGACCTCCTGGGAATGAGAATGAGTCTCATACTAGCTTTTCCTGTGATCCAATTGTCTAAACAAGCACAAAAGCATACAAGGGTCTCCGCCTAAGTGATGTCATTATCCCTTCGCTGCCTCGTAAGGAGAAGCTAAAAATGAATGTAACTTGTTTGTGGCCCATGATAAATGCACTGGTGATCATAATGCAGTTCCTGGTGGATATGAGTCCACATCACAAAAAGATACCACTATTTCGGCCCCTCCTTGCTAATCTCAGCAGAAAGGTCAAAGACTGAATAGGTGATGAATTCGCTTCGCTTCTCCCTCCACTTGATGGGT
The DNA here is from genome assembly GCF_020497125.1 of Mauremys mutica. Lineage (NCBI taxonomy): Eukaryota > Metazoa > Chordata > Testudines > Geoemydidae > Mauremys > Mauremys mutica. The sequence continues at coordinate 3,998,198 of NC_059081.1, read as the reverse complement.
CCCCCGCAGGGGGAGAAAGGGCATTTCATGCTACACAGGCCGTGTGTGTGAGAAACATAGCCTGTCTCAAAATGCACTGAATGTTTGCTGTCTTGGTGCAGCTGTAAACTGCTCTGATCAGGGCTTTAGGCTTCTCATATGTCTCTGAATGTCCATGCGTCCCAATGCGTCTATATAAATAATGTTCAGCTGGATGAATATTGAGAAAAAAACACCAATGTATGGTTTTGTTGGGGAATCTAAGCACTGGGCTTGACCATCATTTGCTCGTTCATCATTTGCTGTTCTCCAGTTTTAAAAGCTTCACTTGTCCAGTGAGAATTCAGGAACAACACCACATGACTTAGGTGGCCAATCACACCACATGAATAGTCATTGCAAAGAGTTCACAAACAGCCCATGGCCTGAAAACTGTGTGTTGAAGAACCTTTACCAATAGTGAATGTATTGAAAGAAATCAGAATAGGTGAAAACAATCCATTTTCCCCTGACCAAAACGTAATATAATTTGGGCTTGAGCTGTTGACAAAGATTCAGGGAAGAGGATCCTTATGACACAGGGTGCTCCATAAATAAGATTAGATTTGTTTGCTCATTATGTAATTTACATACCCCCTGTAGAATGCGGCTTCCTCTGTGGCATGGTTGATCTTGTAGCTTGCACTAAAATGGAGAATAATCTAAACGTAAATAAATGCTGGTCCTGTCCTCCACTCTGAGCTCCGTCAGCTCTTTCGTTCCACCTGCCTTTTTCATCTTCCCTGTGGGATGACTTTCCCATTAGCCAAAGGAAGTTTTTTCTTTCTTTTCGGATGTCAGTGTAAGGAATTGAGTACCAGAGGGAGAGTCTGCCATGTTAAAGGTCAGTTGCATAAGTTCTCTTAAATGGCAATTAAACGATTGTATGACAAAACAGGATGCGCCCCGAGTGCAGACATCAGCTCTGACCTTGGGACCTGTGAGAGTCTGGGAAAGAGGAAAAAAAAAAAAGCTTTGGGAAAATAAACATAACACCCCAAACTGTAAAAGCAGATGAATCAGCAGAGAAACTGTATCATTTCCCCCCAGCCTCTGGAGAACGGCAAATGTAGCAGCATTTTAATTTCTTGCCTAGCACAAAAAAACCAGGCTGCCTAAAGCTCAGCTGTTTCCCAGTGCTGTTAAAAACAACCTGCTGGGCATCCTCCACCTACTAAGTAATCAGACCTTTCTGTCATTGGCTCGGGGGTAGAAGAGGGATCGTAACATTGCGTATGGCATGAGCTACAACTGTAAACCCTGTGTATGATGGAAACCATGTCAAGCCAGGGGATGTGGCAGCACCCCTAGTTCCAGCACCTATGGTTGGGTCCTGCCCGGTGTGTTTGTGGACTGTTACATGTATAAATACAAGATAAACAGTGTTTAGCAGGATGGGTCCAGGGAAACCCAAACCTGCATTAGCTAAAGACTGCCAGGCTACTCTGGCCTAGTAGCAAGAGTGAAGCCTAAGAGAAAAGTGTTTAGCTAAGCACCACATTCCACCACAAAATGGGGAATGGTTGCCTAGGAAGGAGTACTGCGGAAAGGGATGTGGGGGTCACAGTATCAGAGGGGTAGCCGTGTTAGTCTGGATCTGTAAAAAGCGACAAAGAGTCCGGTGGCACCTTATAGACTAACAGACGTATTGGAGCATGAGCTTTCGTGGGTGAATACCCACTTCGTCAGACGCATGTAGTGGCTGGGGGTCATAGTGGATCACAAGCTAAATAGGAGCCAACAGTGTAAAACTGTTGCAAAAAAAGAGAACATCATTCTGGGATGTATTAGCAGGAGTGTTGTAAATAAGACACAAGAAGTAATTCTTCTGCTCTACTCTGCGACGATTACGCCTCAATTGGGGTATTGTGTTCACTTCTGGGCACCACATTTCAGGAAAGATGTGGACAAACTGGAGCACGTCCAGAGAAGAGCAACAAAAATGATTAAAGGTCTCGAAAACATGGGCCTGTCAGGGAAGATTGAAAAAACTGGGTTTGTTTAGTCTGGAGAAGATAAGACTGAGAGAGGACATGATAACAGTTTTCAAGTACATAAAAGGTTGTTACAAGGAGGAGGGAGAAAAATTCTTCTCTTTAACCTCTGAGGATATGACAAGAAGCAATGGACTTAAATTGCAGGAAGGGCGGTTTAGGTTGGACATTAAGAAAAACTTCCTAACAGTCAGGGTGGTTCAGCACTGGAATAAATTGTGTAGGAAGATTGTGGAATCTGCATTATTGCAGATTTTTAAGAGCAGGTTAAACAAATACCTGTCAGGGTTGGAGATAATACTTAGACCTGCCATGAGCAGAGGTCTGGACTAGATGACCTCTTGAGGTTCCTTCCAGTCCTATGATTATGATCTAGCCTGGGTCCATGTCTCCTTTTCACACTGTGCACTTCTGAGTAAGGGAGCCAGCCCTCAGACTCCTTGAGACACACTACTGCAGAGGGCCTGGCTAGTGCTCCACTTTGCTTGTACCCATCTGTCACCCCGGATCCCATTTACGCTGGAGGACAACAGTCATCAGCTCCTGGCTGCACAAAGTGCAGGAACTTCCAGAATCAAAACCACAGAGTAATAGAGAGTTCACATAAGAAGCAGATTTACCAGATGGCTCTTTTACTGCTTGGTATAAGTAATAATAAATAAATGACTGAGTCTCTGGGGACATGGAAGAAGACAGTACACCATATTCCGGCCAGATGGGAGCAGATTAACATTTCTATTTAATATCAGTACAATGTCAGCTGTGTGCCAGGTGCTTTGCGGGTAAATAAGAAGAAACAGTCCTTGTCCTGTGCTCACTACCCATATACAGACACAGGGAAGAAGAAAAGAAGCAATACAAGGATTGTGAATGTGCAGAGAAGGACATCCTGCCTTCTGGCCAGTTCCTTGATCTGTTTTTATTTTTATTTTTAATTTGAGCGGGAAGGAAGGTGAGTCACAGAGCTTTGCTGAGGGGCTGTGACTTGAGCATTTCCCTGAGGGAAGGAATAGGATTGTGTAGGCTTCTTGGAAGAAATGTGTTTTCAGGAGGGTCCTGGAGCAGGTGATGGTGGAGGTCTGTATGGCCTGGTCTGGATTTCAGGCCTAGGGGGCCGCCTGGAAGAAAGCACTGAGCCTGAAGGGGGGACATGAAGGAGGAGATGAATCAGACAGATTGGGCTGAGCCAAAGGACAGGGGGAGCTTGAACTTCGTGTGGAGGGTGAGATGGAGCCCAGGAAAGGGAATAGAGGAGAGGCAGGATGTAGGCAGAGGAATGGATGGTGAGGGTGATTTTGTCCGCAGCATGTTGCACTGACTGGAGGGAGATGGTGAGGCTAATATTAGGAAAGACACAAAGGAAAGAGTGGAGGCGAGAGACAATCAGGCTCCTGGCAGTGGGAATGGAGAGGAATGGGTGGATTTAGAAGATGATGAGAAGGAAAAAAAAAGGCAAGATTTAGGCCCAGATCCTCAAAGGTATTGAGGCTCCTGATTTCCACTGATTTCAGTGAGGATCTGGATCTTAGAGACAGTATCAATTCGAGGGGACTAGAGCGAGGACACGAAGATGATAGCAAGGCTGCGGGTCAGCGAGGGTCACAGCATCCCCTGCAGTGATAGAGGAGGTCATGAGAGAGAGGAGAGGAGGAGCTCTGTTTCAGCCATGTTATTTTCAGCTGGTGGTGGGACATCCAGCAGGAGATGTCAGAGACCAGAATCAGTGGAGTCACCCTCCGGACTGACTTGTGCCCGATGGGTGTATGAATCATGGGTCTGCTCTCTGACTGGTAGCAGCACAGTTAGCTGTCGGCCTGTTCGCTGCAGCAGATGAATAACAATACCACTGCGGTATCGGGTCTCCTTCAATCAGATAAAGATACTTTCTGGGCCAGGTCACCACTCATGGTGCTACTGTGCCCCCTTCAGAAGCAAGGACTGACATGACCCTTCAATCAAAACTCAAACCAGAGCCGAGTGTGCCAAAGGTCAAAACAAAATTCCAGGAACTTCAGTTTTGTGGAGGTCTGAATTTCCCAGGTGCCAGCCGGGCAGTGGGAACAGAAATGCTAAATGCTACAGGAAAATTGACTCGTCTCACTGGGATTATGGTTTAGCTGGGCGCAGAAGGTGTAGGGAATCTCACAGGAGATGCACGTCCTTGCGAGACTGACAGAGCCAAGATGTTTGGAGAATCATTCAGACATTTGGGTATTTATAAGAACCAAGCCAACAAAGAACAATAATGTAACAAATTCATAGTCATGAGAACTTTATAGTTATCTCTGTGCTGCATACTTGACCATCTAGACCACTAGAGCAGAAGAGATAAAACTCTGTCCTCCGGTTCCAAAGACACAGGCCTGACCACTTGAGCTAAAGGAGAATCTCCGTCAGCGGTATAGACCCTCCTATCACAGAGTTCAGATTCTTCATAGAGTGGTACACATACGTGGTAGCCTCTTCGTTTCAACAGTAACAACACTTCACACTTCTCTCACACCTTTCCTTTTAGGCTCTCACAGTGTCGTAGGGTAAACTATATACAGGAATCGCTTTATCCACTTCTAGGGAGGAGCACGTCAGTTGTTTATACTGGCACGCAGCTGTCTTACCCAAACGTTTAACAACGGAATAAGAATGTTACATGCCATTGAAATGGCAAATGGAGCTCACATTAGCCGAGTGTGATTGCCGGAGTTGGAATTTGGCCAGGATTTCAGCCTTAACACCGAAACTCTCACCAAAAATACTAGCAGATCTGTAATGACCACAGGTGGTTGGGGGACTCTGCTTTATACCTCCAGCATCACACCATGCTGGAGCATTGACTGAGGGCTGTTTCAGAGAAAAATGCTGTTACCTGACTAATAGCACTGCCTGCAGCACCCCACTATCCTGTGGAGGTCTCCCATCCAAGTACTTATTCAGTCTGACCTGGTGTAGTTCATGGGATTTGACTGGATTACAAAAGGAAGGGGTCTGGCTGATGTTTCTCCAAGGTTAACCCCCCACAGGGCCCAGAGTCATGCCCATGTAAACCTGGAGTAACTGTGATGTAGTTATCAATAGACTTATAGGGCCCATATCACCACAGTATCTGAGCACATCTCCTTCATGAATGGTCTTGCTTCAAGCAGGGGGTTGGACGAGATGACCTCCTGAGGTCCATTCCAGCCCTGATATTCCATGATTTTTATCCTCCCTGCAAGGTTGGGATCAGTCCTATTCAGCAGGAGAATTGAGACCCAAGGCAGAATTAAATGACTGACTTAATATCTTTGGGGAAGTTTCTAGCACAGTACAACCAAGACTTGAACCCAGATCTCCTACAACCTATACCAGCTTCCTGTCCCCTAGTCTCTCCATCCTACCTACTCACAGCCTTGTAATACCAAAAGAAGTGAGGATAAAGCCCTACACCATGCACCTCCGGAGTGCATAAAATGTCCCCACCCTACACAACAGATCAAGAAGGATTTCCCACATATGACATAGGTGATATTGTGCCTGTGGACATGCATCAAGGGCAGAGATGGGAGGTGGGCGAGATAGTGAACATTCTCCAGTGCCAAATCAGGTGAAATATGATCTTGGTATTTCAAGAATTTAAGCAGCTGAGTTGTTGCCTGAATGGCGCCTGAAATCCAGTAAAAGCCGGTATTGTAGGAAGCTATGAAATGATAAAGGAGGAAATCTCTGAAGGTGAAATATATTGAGCAGGATAGTAAAACAGAGGGAAGCAGGCTAGATTCACCCGAAAGTTCAGATAACTCCAATCTTCCCTCAGAAAGGCCTGATTAAAATGGAGAGCTTGCCTCACTAGCTCTGCGGTTTGCTTCTGTAACCTTGGAGCAAATCTTTGCAGCGTTAAAAATCATGAGTCACCCCACCCCACCCAAAATTAAAAACGGTTCTTTTTATTTCCTTTCTGCTTTCTGAGCGTTAGCTAACACTCATTGTTTTCATGTGATTCTCTGCCACTGGGATGGCTGGTCATGTCCTTTAAAAACAAAGCAACGCTCAAAGCCCTGGACTTCACAGAATCACCGGATTCCAGGTGCTGAAGCTTTAAGAAACTCACCGAATATCATGAGACTCGTACGAAAATCACAAGAGTCGGCATAGCTGCATTTCAGCTAAAGGGGGTGCTGCTTGTATATTTCACCTTGTCTTCTGTACAGCTGCAGGCTGAATCCCAGAGGATTCAGGGGGCTGCCGCCGAATTGCCACCGAAGACCCGGAACCTCGGCGGCGGGTCCCAGGGCGGAAGGACCCCCCGCTGTGGGTCTTTGGGGCACTTCGACGGTGGGTCCTGGAGTGGAAGGACCCCCGCCGCCGAATTGCCGCTGAAGACCCGGAGCGGAAGAAGCTCCGGGGGCCCAGGCCCTGCGAGAGTTTTCCGGGTCTCCTGGAGCGAGTGAAGGACCCCGCTCCAGGGGCCCCGAAAAACTCTCGTGGGGGCCCCTGCGGGGCCTGGAGCAAATTGCTCCACTTGCCGCCTCCCTCTGGGCAGCCCTGCACAGCCGGTCCCCTGTTTTTATGTATGAAAGACACTTACCTATCTATCTATGGTACTTATCTGGCCCCTAGCACCATGGGATCTGAGAGCCTCATATTCTTTAATGCACTTATTGATGAGGGCGGCTCTGGCTTTTTTGCCGCCCCAAGCACGGCAGTCAGGCAGCCTTCGGCGGTTTGCCTGCGGGAGGTCCACTGGTCCCGTGGATTCGGCGGCTTGCCTGCGGGAGGTCCGCCGGTCCCGAGGATTCAGCGGTTTGCCTGCGGGAGGTCCGCCGGTCCCGAGGATTCAGCGGTTTGCCTGCGGGAGGTCCGCCGGTCCCGAGGATTCAGCGGTTTGCCTGCGGGAGGTCCGCCGGTCCCGAGGATTCAGCGGTTTGCCTGCGGGAGGTCTGCCGGTCCCGTGGCTTTGGCAGACCTACTGCCGAATTGCCGCCAAATCCGCGGGACCGGCAGACCTCCCGCAGGTGCAACGCCGAAGGCTGCCTGACTGCCGCCCTCACAGCGACTGGCAGGGAGCCCTTCACGGCTTGCCGCCCCAGGCACGCGCTTGGAGCGCTGGTGCCTGGAGCTGCCGCTGCTTATTGAATGTTTCTGTGGCTACGGCACTGGACTGGAGACCAGGGTTTAATTCCTGGCTCTGCCATAGATTCCCTGTCTGACCCCATCTCTCGGTGTCGCAGTTCTCCAGCTGTAACGCTGGTATAATAATGCTTCCTTTCACTCACTAGTTTTCTGTTTAGACAGTAGGGCAGAGACTATATCTCACAATGGGTCTGATCTCATTTGCGGACTTTTGTTAAGATAATATCAAGATCAGGATCTCTGTTGCTTTGGAGTTTATCTGCTGTGGCTGCTTGTTCCCCATCTGTCAAGGCTGATTTCCCACTCTGGCACTTTGAGTGCAGAAGTTGGGGGCCCGCAAGGATTTTAAAAATTAACACTGGCCACTCCAGGCTGGTATTAAACTCCCAAGGTCACAGCTTCTCTCTGACCTTGGAGGAGTAGATGCTGCCACAATCCAAGTGCAACCTCCCTCACCCCCATTTTGAGAAACCAGGAAGGAACACTTGGGAATTCCTTCCTTTGGGGTACCCTCAAGCTCTTTCACCCACCTCCCCATCTGGGGAAGAGCTGAAAAAGAAAACAAAGGAAATTAGCGGTTGCCACAGCTAATTAAACAACATATGCACAAACCTCTTAGGGACACAAAAATCCAATCCTGTTCTTAAAAAAGGTCAATTTTATTAAACCCAAAAAGAAAGGAAATACATTTGGAATGCAGGCTTTTTGCTAGATCTTAAAAAAAACAATTACAAAAATTAAGCCTCAAGATAGCTCTCTTGAGGTTCAGCTTAAAGGTTACAAGCAAAACAAAAGCATCTGGGGTTAGCGCAGAGGAGTCCACAAACCAATAAGAAATAAAAGAAATAACCCTAATCGCGTCTTTCTAAACATTTCTGATCTACGGGGTTCCAAATCTGTGGTTCTAGGTATGATCTGATGATCTATGATCATAACTGGCTTAAAGCTTCTAATAGCATAACTGCTCCCTGCTCCCTTCTTTCCCGGAGAACCACAGCACACAGACAAAGGGAAGCTTTTTCCCCAAATTTTAAAAAGTTCCAGCTCTCCCATTGGCTCTCTTGGTCAGGTGCCCACTCCTTTCCTTTTACCTATGGGCTTGTTAACCCTTTACAGGTAAAGCAAGTCGAGAACAGCTACTAAGAGGAATTTTATAGCGAACTAGCTAGCTGGGTGTCCATAAAAGGGAGCTCCCTTCCCCTTCATTTATCACACCATCTGTAGTCAGAAAGCTCTTCCTCCAACATTGGAATATCTCCCTGGGGTTTTGAAACATTTTATAGAATCAAAGGTGTTATATACAGTACATGTACTACTGTACCTATAAAAATGTTCTCAGCTTTAGATCCACATCCCCATTTGGCGCATGCTTTCTCAGCAGCCATCCTACACCTCGGAATAAGGCTTTGTAGTCAAATAGCACCACATCCAACTTAGTCTTCGTTCTTCTCCAGCACTGATGTACAGGTAGAGTAAGTCCACTGAAGTTAATGGAGTTACACGAATGTCAGGCGTGTCTTGTCGCAGCACACCTCTCTGGTGGAGAGTTCTCTAGAGCAGGGATCGGCAACCTTTGGCACACGGCTCGCCAAGGTAAGCACGCTGGCAGGCCGGGCCGGTTTGTTTACCAGGAGGTTCGGCTGATCGCGGCTCTCACTGGCCAATGGGGGCTGCAGGAAGCGGCCCGGGCCGAGAGATGTCTTGGCCGCCGCTTCCTGCTGCCCCCATAGGCCTGGAACGGTGAACCGCGGCCAGTGGAAACCAAGATCAGCCGAACCTGCGGATGCCGGCCTGCCAGGGTGCTTACCCTGGTGGGCCACGTGCCAAAGGTTGCCAATCGCTGCTCTAGATAATTCTGTTGCCACTCCATATTCGTTTAAACACCTTTAAACCTCTAAGGATTGATGATGGCTGAGGATGGCAGCCATTTTGTGTTCAATTCATTGTAGACCACTGCAGAGGAGACAGACACATCATGGTACTTTCTGTTTCCATCACAGAGGGCTGGATCCTCATTGATTTCAATCGTGCTACACTGCCCGTTTACATCCGTTGAGGCTCTGGTTCAGGGACTTTACATTGGTTCTTTCTTAGTTTGTAATTCTCTTGGTCTAGAATAGACGCCGTTCTAACTGGGAAGATCTGTTTGCATTTTGGATACATAACAAGTCTCTCTTTTGACTGGTATTTCATCTCCACAGTGTCCTGCTGCCTTCATTTCAGTACTAAATTTGTGGTAAAAACCCATGTAATCCCTCCCAGAAATGTGCTTGACCTGGGCCGTACCAGAATGGTATAACTATGATATTTGCAATCGGTGCTACTCCCAGACCTGCACACTTCCGTTTGCTGGCTCAGAACACGTACGTAAGAATTCACTCCCTGGGGTTTTGCTTCTATTATACACTGGGCTCATCCCAGTTGCTGACCTTCAGTATTTGGCAAAAATTATTTCCTTTCCCACGTTCCTTGCAGGTTTTCCCATAAGCTGGTGAGGTTATGGGGTAATGTTGCCTGCCACATGTACCTTTCCATTTAACTGGCTGGTCCTGACCTTTGCTAATGGCCCTCATAGTCTCCCATCCACGCCCTGCTTATTCTCCTTTTACAATTTATGGCACATATTGTTCACCCATTTCCTTCTGCACTTAACTCTCCTGTGTGTGTTCTTGTTATCTCAGCTGCTTGACAGATTTGCAGTGCTCCAGCTAGCATCCAACCCAGCTCTCCTAACAGCCGCTCTTTCTGACGACATTCCATATGTTGTCAGCGTTTCAGCCCAAACGCTGAGTTCACATATCTCGCAACGACTTCTCGGATTCACTACAAGGCTGTCCTACAAGCACTTCTGACATGCCAGGGGAAGCAGGATAGGTGGGGGTGTTGGTAGGACATTGCTTTGTGGAATGCAATGTGCTTTAATCTTTTTCAGGGTGTCAACCAGATTTCAATCCTGACCTTCTCCAAACTGTGAAGGTTCAGTCTTCTCCAGGTATCATCTGCCATAACACTTTGAGCTATAACCAGAAACTCTGGCTGAAACTTCCTCCAAACATTTTCTGATTTGGTCCTAGTGTGAACCTCCAAGTGGTAGCCGCTCATCTGTTCTGACTTTGGGGTTTGCTGCTTTGTATAACTTGGTCATCTTCTTTCAAAGACCCCATATAATTTCTCTCTCTCATTCCCTTCCATCCAAAAACTTTTTTTCAGGCATTGCCCTCAATTCTTTTCACCAGAAGATACACAATTACCACTCAGGGACAGACTTGAAGGTGGCAATTTTGCAACAACAAACTTCAAAAACAGACTCCAAAGAGAGACTGCTGGACTCGAATTAATATGCAAATTAGATACAATTAACTTAGGTTTGAACAGAGACTGGGAATGGTTGGGTCATTACACTAATTGAATCTATTTCCCTATGTTAAAATATCCTCACACCTTCTATGGGTCATCTCGATTATCACTTCAAAGGTTTTTTTTTTCTCTCGCCTGCTGATGATAGCTCATCTCAATTCACTGGCCTCTTACAGTTGGTATGGCTATTCCCATCTTTTCATGTTCTCTATATGTTTAAATATCTTCTGTCTGTTCCATTCTGTGCATCCGATGAAGTGGGTTTTAGCCCACGAAAGCTTATGCTCAAATACATTTGCTAGTCTCTAAGGTGCCACAAGTACTCCTGTTCTAATTACAGCAACAGTTTCCTAGTAGCAGCCCCTCGTATGCACGTTCCATATTCCATCTTCTGCCTCTTGTGTCGCATCTTGATCATGTCACAAGAATCACTCCTGACGGGGTTTATTAAATCAGGCGTTCAGATATTGCAGTGATAGAGGCCATATAAGAACCCGGATAGAGGGATTTCATGTACTCTGAGACTTTGGCACCACGGCGATTTGCTAGTTGCATTCTGTTGAGCTAACCTATGCCTGAGGCAGTGAAGAATTGCCATGGCATATCCAACTGAGACAAACAGGACAGATTTCCCCTTTTGGATAACAAAGCAGAGTTATTGTCTTTGCACCTATAACTGTCCCGGGTTCAAGTTGCAGCTGCAGTATGATGTAGGCATACTGGGAGTCTCACTACCAGCTGGGACAGGGGAAGCGGGAGACTGTGCTAGGTGGTTAAGTCCTCTCCATGTCTGGACACCCACTGGTAGATAACAGAGGTCACCAACTCTTGCAATATCATTCCCTTACCTGATGACTGCGCAGTTCAGTTCTGGAGTCTCTCTTGCCATTCAGTTCTGAAGCTATGTTTTTTTTCATTATCATTTAATATTCATAGAGTGCTGGGAGTGTAAATGCTTTAGACATCACTGAGACCAGGTCTCTGCCCCGAGGACCTTACAGCCTAGATCCCTGATCCTAATGCCATTGACTTCAGTGCTGCAGGACCAAACTAATACTTGGGAGAAAGGTGCAAAGCAAAAAAAAAAAAAAGACACAGGACAGGTCTACACTATGGGGTTAAGCTGACCTAAGTTACACAACTCCAGATGTAGCTTAGGTCGACTTATTACGGTGTCTTACACCACGCTGGGTCAACGGGAGAAACTCTCTCGTCGACTTATCTTGCACTTCTTGTTCCAGTGGAGTACCGGAGTCAACGGGAGAGCGACTGGCAGTTGATTTAGCGGGTCTTCACTAGACCCACAAAATCGACCTCCAGTGGATCGATCGCCACCACCGCGTCGATCCCCGGTAAGTGTAGACATACCCACAGACACCGTTTTGGAGAAGAGATCAGCCAACCAAGTTTTCCTGGAGAAGCAGGTGTTAAGGAACGGTTTGAAGGAGGATGCTGAGGAGTGGCATGAAAGCAGGCATGCTGGGCGATTAGGGGAGAGGATGTGAGAACATAGGGAATGATAGCAGGGTTGAATGAAAGGAGGGCAGGTGTTTATATAGGCTTAGAGCCTGGGAGGAGAAGATAAGAAGGGTGAACGTGATGCATAAGGAGAGTGGGAGCTAATGAAGAAGCTGCCATGGTCTCCGCTGGCTGGCTTCAGAAATTCAGATCAATATCTCCCCACCTCTGCCCGCCCACAAAACTGACCCCGTCAACACAGCTGCCTTTCTTTAAGGGGATGGGGAGTGGTGAGGGTCTGCACAATGGCTGTGTAACTCTGCTCTTGTTTATTCAGATGGCCCTTCCATGGCAGGCATTAGCGGAATGATGGATGCGCTTCCTCTCAGGACAGTATCACCTGGCTCTTTGCTCTCAGGTCATTTCCTGAACTTCTGAGCAGCTGACTCCATGTTGGTGTTTTTCCATAATTAGCTGAGATCGAATGCTGACTGCTGGGAGAGATAGAGAGCAGGGGGCTCCCAGAGCGGATCAAGACAGAGACACACACATGCAGGCCTCAGGGAAGACAGAATATGATGTACATTGGGTCTCTCCCCTGGTTTCGTGTACTGACTGCAAACACCGTCTCTTGCTATGTGCCTCTTCTTCAGGATAGCGTTCGTCAGATGTAGTTAGTAACTCCAGCCCCGTTAAGGGCACCATTTGGCCTGGTGTCACCACTACTCTCAGAGGCAGCAGAATTATTTGGTGCCAGCCAGCTGTGAGTGTCATATGTAAGACATGGGAAGTAATTGTTCTGCTCTACTCAGCCCAGGTGAGGCCTCAGCTGTGTCCAATTCTGGGTGCTGCACATTAGGAAAGATGTGGACAAACTGGAGATTGTCCAGAGGAGAGCAACAAAAACGATACGTAGTTTAGGAAACCTGACCTCTGAGGAAAGGTTGAAAGAATTGTTTGTGTTTAGTCTTGAGAAGAGAAGACTGAGAGGGGAACCTGATAAACAGGTAAAAGGTTGATATAAAGTGGAAGGTGTGATGAAGTGGGACTGTTCTGAATACTGTGTGGGTGCCTCAGTTTCCCCTATGCATTTATTATCAGAGAGGTAGCCGTGTTAGTCTGGTTCTGTAAAAGCAGCAAAGAATCCTGTGGCACCTTATAGACTAACAGACATTTTGCAGCATGAGCTTTTGTGGGTATTCACCCACGAAAGCTCATGCTGCAAAATGTCTGTTAGTCTATAAGGTGCCACAGGATTCTTTGCTGCCTATGCATTTATTAAGTCTCTAGGGGGTGAGATTGTTGCAGAGCAAAGGGCCAGTGTGCATAAAGGACCGACACTCTGTCTCCTGGCAACTAATGGCCGGGGCCCTTCCCCCCTGCAAGAGGATAGCTAAAGGTGTTGGAGAACAAAGAAATCAGGTGACCTCCTGGCCCGGGAAAGGAACAAAGCCCAGAAGAGGAGGGGCTGGAGGGAGAGTCAGTCTGGAGCTGGCTGGGGACGGGGAGTGAGGGCAGACGTGGGGGTCTGGCTCGCTGCCCCCGCAGAATGCACCCGGCTGAGGGGTTCCGTTCTCTGTACCCACAAGCTCTGTTTTAGACCATGTTCCTGTCATCTAATAAACTTCTGTTTTTACTGGCTGGCTGAGAGTCACGTCTGACTGCGAAGTGGGGGTGCAGGACCCTGTGGCATCCCCAGGACCCAGCTTGGGTGGACTCGCTGGGGGAAGCACATGGAGGGGCAGAGGATGCTGAATGCTCCAAGGTCAGACCCAGGAAGGTGAAGCTGTGTGAGCTTCTTGCCCTGAAGATAGTCTGCTCCGAGAGAGAAGGCTTCCCAGAGTCCTAACTGGCTTTGTGGGGAGCAGTTCCAGAGCATTGCCTGGGGACTCCGTGACAGAAGGTGATCAATTGTTCTCCATGTCCACAGAGGGCAGGACAAGAAAGAATCAGTTTAGTTTACAACAAGGAAGATGTAGGTTATGTATTAGGAAAAACTTTCTCACTCTACAGATAGTTACGCCCTGGAACAGATTACCAAGGGAGATAGTAAAATCCCCATCACGGGAGGTTTTCAAGCTTAGGCTGGACAAACATCGGTCAGGGATGATCTTATCACTTATCCAATCCTGCAAGAGCAGTGGTGATGGAGTAGATGACCTCCTGATCAGCCCTATACTTCTATGATTTCTATGTCACAGAAACCATGAGCTTCATTGCTTCTCTCTCAGAGAGGTTGAAGCTCTGAAAAAATCACTTATATCTTACAACTTACATCTTGGAAGCCTCTTTTGAAATCTACCCAGTACTAATTAAATATCACTTAACGCTGCCTTTTAAACTCCCGATAAGTGATTAACCCAGACAGATGAAGGGCCCTAATGCAGTATTATTACAATGAGCCACAGGAACAACTTCAGGAAGGTGTTTCCCTGACTTCCTAAAAATATCAGAAAGGTCACAATGTGTCACAGCTTGAGGACTGAATGAATCAAACTGACAGCAGCTAGTCCCAAGTCGTTTCCTGGAGGCATCCGATTGTCATGATTTCATGTCAGCTTCGGATAGCAGCATATGGTGACCCATATGAAAAAGGCAAACTCCCCCCACCGGCCCCAGATATATTCCTTAATGATTCAGGATACCTTAAGAGGAGTGCTAAGGGTCTGATTCACGGCTCAAAGAAGTCAGTGGGCATCTTTCCAATGACTTCAGCGGGCTTCGGATCAGGTCTGGAGCAAGGAAGGTAACTTTGCTCCATCCATTTTTCTCTTTTAAAGGTGTCTGACAAGGTAGAAAGACCCTCCATAAGCACCAGTGCATGAAAGGTTAACCCAGACCCCTGTGATATGGGAGATCGGGCTGTGGGCAGGAGATGGAGGTAGTGGTGAAGTGATTATGGGGCAGCTCTATAGGTGTGTTGTTTCCCCTCCCGCCTGGCTAAGAATCTGGAAAGACGTCTGATCATTGGGACCCACTGTTCTGAGTGACTTGTTTTTGTTGGGAATCCTTTGTCTATGAATCAATAAAGAAAACCCCAAGGAAAGGAATTGAAAACTCTACCGCTGGTTGAGAGCATTATTCATCTTCCACAGTGGATGTCTCTGCCCGCTTGGCTCTTCAGTTGTAATGTAACACAGGATTCCCAGTTGCTGTTATATTCAATGTATTAATGGCAGAGATCTCAATTTGCACTGGAATAATCTAGTACCATGCTCTCTCTTGTAGGGTGATAGAGCTGGGACAATAATGTAAATGTTTTCTGCTAATGTGCTTGATTTTCAGCAAAATTTCCTTGGACTGTTTGCCTCGGTCGTGGTCGGCATCCCATCAATATCCTACAGAGCGAATGTGCTGCGGGGCACGTTAGCTGACATGTGAATTTTAGGGACATGTTGCGGCACATGGCTGGAAAAGCAAAATTTGCAATCAGAAGTATTTGCTTCTGCTCCCTGATTCTGAGAGTTGTGCTCCTCCCTTCAGGGGAATGAAGCATCCCGGGTGACCTGTGTCCAATCGAAAGAGCTTGGATTTCAAAGGTCAAAGGCTCACAAACAAGCTAGCTTGCAAACAAAGCTACAGACCTAGATTATTTACCAAATATTGGTTATATTTGGGTCTAGGATGAAACTGGGCACCTAAAACTCTACCTAGCTGCCTAAATGCACAGCCAGCTTTTGAAAGGCGCTATCAGCAACTCCTCCCACTGAAGCCAATAGAATTGAAAAAGGGCAACAAAGAATATGTTGCATTTGTCACACATGAATTAGTCCTCACACGCAATCCGGGGTAGGTAGCTGGATTAGATTCTAAGACCAAGAGGGACCATTGTGATCATCTAGTCTGACCTCCTGGACAACACAGGCCGGAGAACTGCCCTCAAATCATCCCTGTTTGAATTAGAGCAGATCCTTTAGAAAAATGTCCCTACGTGTAATATTCAGGCACAAGGAGGAGACGAGACTTACACAAGGCCACAGAGAGAATAGGCCTTAGGCCATGCAATCTCCATTCTGTGTGGAGAACACTAGGTCACGCCTCTCCTCGAGCCTCTCTTTCAGAAACCAATGCCCGCTTCACAGGAAGCAAGTCTGCACTAAGAATTGATTCTAGTTAGAGAGATTAAGGCAGACAACAAACTCTCCTGCCGTTTGCAATGGCTCCCTCAAAAGAATCAGCATCACAAAACCAGGACAGTACAGTGTCTCCTTAAAGACAGCACACTGCTCACATGCTAAGGAAAAGGACTTGAAAGACTATGTGTAATTGCGCCATCCGGTGATTCTGTCATAATCTCTCTCTCTCCCTGGAGGTGGGGAGGGGCTGTGGCTGCAAACCATCCCAGAATAGGGGTGAGGGGAGAAGGGTAACCCCAGTTCAGCGAGAAGAGCACAGATCCATTTGATCCTCCCCTGAATCTGCCTCAAGGGATCAACCTCCCCTGAATCTGCCTCCTGAAATACCTCTGTTGAGATGTCTCTATCAAACAAAGGATCTCCGGCCTCAGAAAGACACTCAAGCAAATATCTAAGAAGCAGCTTTTTCCCCCTCTCCAGGAAGTGGGAGACTGCCCAGGGAGAGCGAGAGTGCACCGCACAATGCATTCTGTTGGAGAATTGGTTTAGGAATCTGAGACATTGCTGGAATTACCCAGAGCTAATCTAGGTAGGGGTGAATGCAAAGTGCATGCCAGCTGGGGAGATTACATGCGGTTTGCCACCCAATGTGGCTTATACCAGCTTGGAAAGTTTCATTTGAGAAAGCATTTTTTTTTTTTAAAGACAGGCTGAGTGTCTGTCTGGTAATTCAACCAGGAGGGGATCTGGTCAGCATGAGAGTCTGCAAATAAGATATAGGCTATTTCATGCACATCCATTTTAGGAGGGGCGGGGTGCATAGGAATAACACTTCCAGAAGGAAAGGGGGGCCCTGAGTGCATGTCTGTGCCAACAGCGTTTTCTAATGCCACTAAGGCTCTAAGAAGGAAGGCTCCTAAGAGGGGGGAAGGAAAAGTCTGAAAGATGCCAGCTCCTTCTGTCGGGGCAGTGCTTGCTCCCTCGGCAGAATGGCTGGATGATTCAGCCCCTGAACCCTGCAGCGGCCCAAGAAAGGTCAGGGTTATCCACACTGGCTCCGGGACCCCACTTTCTCTATCCCCGGCCTTGCCACTTGCTGCTGCCCCTGAAAACCCCCATGAAGCAGGTGCTTGCCATGTGCAGGGGGTTCCACGAGCAGGTGACACAAGCTCAGGGGCTGGTGGAGCGGGAGGGATGATGCTGTGATCTGGAGTAACGGTGAGATGGGAGGTGCCATCCCAGATCAGACCAAAGTCCCACCTAGTCCAGTGTCCTGCCTCTGACAGGAGTCAATAGCAGATACTTCAGAGGAAGGGGGCAAGGACCTCATAATGGAAACAAATGGAACAGCCTTCTCAAAGAGGCTGTTTCTTTTTAACCCTAGGAGACTGGTGACTGAAGCATGATGTTATTAATCTTCTATTATGGCAACGCCTGCAGGGCTCCATCAGGATCAGGGCCTCATTGCGCTAGGTGCTGTACATGCAAATAGTGAGAGACAGTCCCTGCCCTGACGAGCTTACAGTCTCAAGAGACAAGGCAAAGTAGGAGGAAAAAAAGAAGGAAAGTGACTTGTCCATTGTCACCCAGGAGGTCAGTGAAAGAACCAGGATTAGAACCCAGTTCTGCTGAGTTTCAGTCTATGGCCCTACACATTGGATCCCACTGCCTCTGCCACGCAGGACCCCCCCAGACATTTTTTCCAAGCTGATGGAACTGTGAATCTTCCTATTATTTTTGAAACAGCTGCTCCTTTTCAAACTCCTGCTAAACGCTGCACTCACCCTTTGTGGTGAGTTTCACAGGTGAATTTTGCATGATGTAAAAATAAACGTATTTCTAGCTTCCATTTTTAAATGGTTGCCATTGGGTGTCCCCTTTTTCCTGCATTATGAAAAAGAGAAAACAGGAGCATTCAATTTCCTGTCTTTTTACTATTCATTTTTATGTCTCTTTTTCATGTCACTTTGTATTTGTCTGCTCTCTACACCCCGCAGTCCTGATGTTTTCCCTGTCTGCTCAGATGGAAGCCTTCCCATGCTGGTAATCAGTTTCACTGCCCTTTACTGGACTCTACTCCTTTATAACACAGAGGCGATCAGAATTCAGCACGTCACTTGAAGTGAAAACATACCATCAATTTACTCAGTAAAAGGGCATTATAATCCCCACCCCCAAGATATCCTCTCTCCCTTTCTTGCTACAGTCTAGCAGCTGGTGGGTTTATTTCTGAACAAGACGCTGAGTGCATTTGAATGAACTATCCACAATGCTGCTTAGGTGAGATGCCTAACACCTGGTTGGCTTGATAACCTTTTCCTATTGAGATCCTACACTGATGAGTCCCAAAGATATGCTTAACATGAGAGGTTGGTGTTGGGTTTTGGAGAACTGGGGGATGGGGATACATGTAAAAATGTAATTTCATTTTAAAAGAGAAGATTGGCAAAATACCAAACCCAAATCCCTCCCACTCTCCAGCTGGGAGATTACCCAATGAACTGCATCTAAAAAAACCCCAAACTGGTACATGCAGCCTAAGACCCACTCAGAGCCCACTTCATCCCCACTCTCATTCCAGAACCCACTGGACCTTCCTGAAAACCAAGAGTGATTATGTAGCTCAGCCCTCTTTATAGGAGGAGATGACCCATAACTTCACCCCATAACTCCACCCCCCCAAGTTCATTCAGATCTTCCTCTCTTTTTCCAAAGCCCCCATCCCCATTTAACTCACATGTGATGCAATTGACCAGGAAACTCAACCCAAGGATTTAATTTAAAAAATAAATTTGTACACCCACATTTTTTGCTGTAGCCAATCACAACACGGAGCCTCCAACCAAAAATGGCCTCCCTGCTACAGAACTACATACCCCAGAATGCCATGAGCCTGGGGTCAGGGTTCATGCCTCCATCCAGGGTATGAAATAGCACCTGTCTCCTAAGTGAAAGAGTGACTTGCGTGGAAAGTAACTGTGTATTCCAGTGCTCATTAGCCACCCTGTTGCACGTGACAACTTGCAAGACCCAATTCTCTAAGGTCCATTAAGAAATCAATCAGTAGTTAACTCCCCCTCTCTGAGTGGCACAGTCTAATGTATCACTGGCCTCTTAAGTATTTACTATTCCCCAGCAATAATCTACATTTACAGGCCATTTAAACAGCCCCAATAGTCCCTCTAGCTCAGCTTGGCTTTGGGCCATTCTTACTGAGGGACCAACCTCTCTCCCAATGACACTCTGTCATAGCAGCTAAGATCTGCATAGGTACTAAAGCTGGACCTGGGAGAGTACATTCTCCGCAAGCTCCCTTTGTCTTTGGAATGTGATTTCCAGGTCCAAAATATCCTGAATCCGCTGACCTGCAGAGCCCACTGAAAGATACATCTCGCTGCTGAAGAAGCAAATATTTTGGGGAGCGATGCTTCAGGTGGACCTCAAGTCTTATCCACTCTGGGAATCCCTAGTGTCCAGATCCTCAAATCAATGAGAGTTAGGAGCCTAAACATGTTACTATGGAGACATATGGAGCATTTGGTTATGTTCTGACTGGTTGACTAGAAGAGTTCTATACTAGGAGGTTCTTTTTTTAAACATTTATTTTATTTGTAGGTATTTACCTGAAGTGCACAAAAGGATACAGAAAGGCACCTTTCAAGGTTGCTATTTTCTAAATCTAAAGGATAAAGAAATAATTTTTTTCAGGATTCTTTTAGAGCATGCGGAACAGAAGAAAACCAGAATTAATCCCACGCCCCCACAGATTAATTTTAGATAATTATTGAATCGTCTCAGCGGTGTGAAGACCACTGATCTCTCTTCTCCAGGAGTGAAATCATTCTGTAAATCTTCATTGCTTATGATAAACAAAGAGCCCGGCCAAAACGTTCACTAATGATAATCCTTACTTATATAGTGATTTTCATGCATTGATCTCAAAGCCCTTTAAGAAGGGGGTACACTTATCCCCATTTTAGAGTTGGGGAAACTGAGGCATGGACTTTCCCAAGATCAGTGGGAGAACCAGGAATAGAACCTATCTCTATCAACGCCCAGTCCAGTGCACTGACTATTAAATCACACTGCCTGTTTAACTTTTGTGGCTAAAACATTGCTTGCTGGTAATTATAGATCCAGAAAAAAACAGAGCGGCTAATGATCCAAATCCAGCATGCTGTACAAGTTGGGTGATCGCTTTCCAAACAACAGAAGGCCATATTCCTTTCTTGTGTAACTCCACCTGGGCCAATAGAGTTACGCCAAGTATGCATTTGGGTCCCGGGTGCATTTTGGTCTATTACATAGGCCAAAACGGGTTAATTGCAATGGTTCAGTCATGCAGTCGCACCTTCCTTTAAAGTGCAGTTATGGTCAGAGCAACAAGGATGTAAAAATGGCACCTCCTGACTTAGAGCAGGCAGGTGTTTTATCCTGCAAGGGACCCTGCTATATGGAACAACCCTGACGTAAGTAACATAAAACTTGGAATAAAATCAAAACCACAGACAAGAAAGATGTGAAGCCAAAAGCTTCTGAAGATTTCCCTGCTCCTCTCGTCTGTGTTTTTCTTTACTTTTCGGCTCGCTTGTGCATAAGCATTGTGCATGCATCTCCTCTGTGCCAGAGCTGAGACAGCGCAGGGTGAGGGGGAAAGATGGAGGGTTTATTTTGTTTCGTTTTCTGTATTTCCTGGCTCTTGTGGGTTGAAGTCAAACCCTTTATGTTGCTTCAGTGCCGTTCATTTTTCTTGTGGTCTAATTAACTCCAGCTCCAGGCTGAGTGGCACATTAGCAGCAACAATGGAAGGAGGGGAAAATCCTGAGTTCTAGAAATTGTCAGGAAATTTGAAATTTCAGGGATTATGATGAGCAAAAGAAAAGAAGGGGAGGTGAAGGAATATACAAAATGGAGGAAGAACGGCAGGATGGGAGAAATTCTCCAGGGATATACTGTATATGGTGCTTGAGTTACACATTGAGTTGAAATAACTCAGTAAAGGAACATAACTGACATGGAAGCCAAAGTTGCTCCAATCAGGAATTCAACAGTTATGCAAAAGGTTCCCTACTGTAACTTCCTTGACCTCAACAGACCTCCATTGGGGATGAGTTTGGCCCAAAGGGTTAACTCTGATTAGATGCTGAGAGGTTGGAAGGGGGAAGGTTTGGTAAAACGGAGATGGGGCTAGCCAAGAAAGGTGGGAAAGGAAGGCCAACATCACACCAGAGGGCAGTCATCAAGTCAGGTCTCCTAAGCACCAGGCCAATGCCGTATCCACTAGACCACACAGCCACTTACCTGTAGAAAGACACCGTCTAGACACTGTAGCAAGATGTTCAGCACAAGCATCTCCCATCCCACCTCTGGACACACCATGACAAGTTGCTTTTCATTTAAACTGCTGGCACCTTTCAGCCTCCCTGCTGCTTTAGTTGTTGGGTTTTTTTTGTTTTTTTTGTTTGTATTCTTTTCTGGCATTGTTTTCTTTTTTCCACGTTACCTTACTTGACTCATGATGCTGAGGCATCCTCCAAACCTCTCCCCCGTTGTGAGACATGCGTAAAAGTATTTCCCCTGCAAGGAAGCAGGGAATTTACAGTCAGGCAGCATGAAGAACAAGCAGTGGGAACTGGGGCCTTTGTTTTTGTTCCCTTTTGATATTTCCCCACCCCCCGCCCCCACTTGGGCTGGTTGGTCCTGTTGATGTGGGGAGAGGCTGATGTTTGCATTTCAGATGGAAAATGGCTGGGGGGCGAGGGGAGCTCCTCGAACAGCCTCCAAAATCAGCTTGGAATCCATCTGTATTGATGGCATGGTTCTGCCCAGTTGCCACAGCAACAGATATGTTGGTATGTGTTCTCCGATGCGTCGTTTAGTCTGACACTGCATGAGATTGGCCCACAAGCCTATTAAGAGAAGGAAACTGCTCAGACGGGAGCCTGGCAAGGTCCTGCCAAGTGGGCTATGTACAATATAGCAGTGGTTCTCAAAGTCAGGCCACCGCTTGTGTAGGGAAAGCCCCTGACAGTCTGGGCTGGTTTGTTTACCTGCCGCGTCCACAGGTTCAGCCGATCGCGGCTCCCACTGGCCGCGGTTCGCAGCTCCAGGCCAATGGGAGCTGCTGGAAGCGGTGGAGTCCAAGGGATGTACTGGCCGCCACTTCCCGCCGCTGGGTCTTGGATAGGATTGTGTTTGGGGTGACTTGTCACTCTCCACCCACTGTTCCGCTGAAGTTATGCAGCTATTTTTAGTGCACTAGTTCAATCAGCTCCAGATAGCGGTTCATAGACGCACTGATTATAAAGCCAGAAGTGACCATTGTGATCATCTACTCTGATCTCCTGCAGAACGCAGGCCACAGAACTAACTCCTGAATGAACTACTGTTTCGACAAGAGCAGCTCTTTGAGAAATAAAACCATCCAGTCTTGATTTTAAAATGTCCATTGATGGAAAATTCCCCAGGATCCTTGGTAAGTTTTTTCAAGGGAGTTCTGACTTTTTTCTGAACCTCGTGGTGTCTTTTACAAAGTCCTGCTCTGCAGATGGGCCCAAACAAAAATCTTGCACCCAAACACCCCAGAACTTCAGGGGAGCTGAAAATATGAACCTGGGTCCAGGTATGACTTATGTTAAATGGCATTACAATGAGCTGGGAAAATAAAAGTTCCCCTGACTGAACATAGATTCTGAGGTGATCCAAATGCTATTCTGGATCTGAATTCTGTAGTTCCAGCCTTCTTTGCAAATTCAGCTTCATTTGTCTCTTTAAGGTCACCAGGATGCTGAGAAATCTGTTCTCTGTATCAAGTCATAAAATCTCATATGGCTGATGGAAATTCAAATTATGCATCAAGGGGAAAGGAACATGTACCTTGCAGCCTGATCAGTTATTACACAATATATACAATTATTATAATTATAAAATTATTTATTGGTATGCAACATGCACTTCTCAAAGAAAGCAGGTTTTTTGTTTAGATGGCTATTTAGAGTTAATTAACTAGATGAAATTGGAGAAACCACACACAGAGAGATGTTATTTGATACACATAGTATTGTTGTAGCCATGTTGGTCTCGAGAAATTAGAGAAAAGAGATGGGTGAGGTAATATCTTTATTGGGCCAACTTCTGCTGGTGAGAGAGGCAAGCTTTCGAGCTTACACAGAGCTCTTCCTCAGGTCTCCTTCCTCCCGAGGAAGAGCGGAAAACTTGTCCCTCTCACCAACAAAAGTTGGTCCAATAAAAGGTATGACCTCATTCACCTAGTCTCTTTTATTTGATACAGACAACTAGAACTGAGATTATATTAAAGATTAATATACACAAATATAAGAATAAGATCAGTACAGTAAAGTGGTTTCCGGCATTGTTCATACTTACAATCTTGCATTATGCATACTTAAAACTTTATAGAGACCATTGGAGACAAAGCTAGAAGGAAAAGAAAGCGGAGCCCATCTGAAGGGAGGTCATGTTTCAGTTTGCATTGTCTCCTGGACCTGAAGGAACTAGGTGTGGTATTTTATACCCTTCTTTATGGTAATAGTATGGCTATGCGCCATATTTGATCCTTTCCATATATGGCATTTTGCATGTCCATAATTAAGCATCAAACATTAATACTGATGATTGACATCAGTCATTGATTAATAATTCCTATACATAAATGGCTTAACTGACTAAATATTGCACAACAACCTGATTGCCAAAGCCCCTCAAAACACCCCTCTTGCGGAACTATGGGGTGTACTATACCCTTTGTGGTCATTCATTTGTCTCTCAGAGTGAAAATGCCAAATATCTGACTGGGGGTTATCTCCTTAAGTCTCTGTCATTTCAGATATACTCCAGCCTTTAGTATAACTACTTCCACAAAGCATTATCCTAATGTAACAGGTCCTTAACTACAGCAAGCTTAATAACCCATTTACTTGTGTTCGCCTATTTGCTCCCATGCATGTTCCAAGGTAATAAGCAATACACCCCATCAGTTCTCATTTTACCTTTAGAAAGCATAAAATCACCCACAAACCATGAGTCAGAGTCACAGGTCATAAGATGAGGTCAGGGGTCAACAACCTTAATGGATAGCAGTCTCTGGTGCACTGGAAAAACAGCTAAATTTAGTGCTGTTTTTGAATCTCACGTTGATTCATCTGCTGACCGTCAGCAAGTGCCATGGAAGAGAGATTCATTAGGGAATTATTGAAGTTAGAAATGGGGAAAAGTTTCAGGTCAGCTAGTTCATTTCCCCTGCCAGTGCCCAACTGGTGTTTGCAGATTAGCATGTTCCCCAGTTGAGTTTTAAGAGGCCCAAGCCATCAGGTGTTCACCATTTCCCTTGCAGGAATATTTCCCTTGGGAGGACTCTTCCCTCCAGAGGTTAATTGCTTATATACACTCTGAAGGTACACTGTAGCTTCATTGTTCTTGTGGTCCTCCTCGTGGGGCACAAAATGGTCTAAGCACCCTCTATCACGAGATCTCTTAAGATCTGGGGCAATAAGTGACATCACTACATGTAACCATTCGGTGATCATAACAGATAACTAAACCCTTCCCTGGGGCCCTGATCCTGCAACCCTTATGCACGTATGTAACTTTCATATAGGTGAATAGTCCCATGGATTTCAGCAGGACAATGCGAGAGCGGAAGAATGAGACACTTGGGCA
This sequence comes from Mauremys mutica, assembly GCF_020497125.1. Lineage (NCBI taxonomy): Eukaryota > Metazoa > Chordata > Testudines > Geoemydidae > Mauremys > Mauremys mutica. The sequence goes on along the minus strand of NC_059081.1, from coordinate 3,973,510 downwards.
AGATTACAGATTGATACTCTGAACTGGGAGACTTGTTAAAGTCATGAATCCTAAAGGCCAACCACAGCCCCCGTGCATGGAATAGCTGCCCTCATCTGATCCATAAGGTCACTGGTCTCTGCTTTAAATGCCTCCTCGAGATCTATCTCTTGTTACAAAGAAATGAACCAACCCATATGGGATTGGTTGAGTGGCATTGGGTGTATTTTATTTAACAATTTCATAAACCCCAAAAGCCAACGACACAAAGCCCATGTTATATATCATGTATTTAAAAAAAAAGCATGGAACCTATATGAAACTTGTCTGTGTTTTGAGCCTATCCCTCTTACCCACCATTTGTGAGTTTCAGGTCTTCTTAGAACATCCGCTTTCAGTGAGATGGATTGTGTCTTTCTGTAGGTGTGGACGTCACCTAACACATTGTGGGCATGAGCACCACAGTAATAAATAACAGCATTGATCCTGTCTCCCATGGACATGTGTTTCTCTGTGTGTTGGGCTGGCCACCAGACCTTGTCTTGTATTGTAATAACATACAGCCTGTGCAAAATTATTCTTCCAGATGCTTTTGGTTTGGTGCGTCCTGTCTGAGCTGAAAAAGAGTTCAGGGTTTCACTCTGACATGTTATTCTGTGAGTGACAAGCATTAGCCCATAGATGTACTGGGGGATCACGGCCCATTGGTACAGAAACCATCTACACTCCCAACCATCTGCAAGGTTTGTTACGTCTTAGCTAAGATTTTGCTGGAGATGGATTCAAAGCTGGCAGGCTGGAGACATGCATATAATTGTCTGATGAATGCAGGCTACAAGTTTTCACGAATCTGTAGCTACTCTCACAGATATCCATTACCAGGAAAAATTTAGGTAGGAGATCTCCTTTTTCTCTGGGCTCCAGTCTTGAGTCCTGAGTCAGGGCAGGGTTAGCACAAAACATTCTGTGTCTACAGGAAGTTTGCCATTCAGCCCAGGAGACCGCTGCGGAGGGATTCACACATACCAGTCCTTCATGCGTCTAGCTAAGATGCACCCTTCTCCCCACTGTTTGGTCATAAGTCTGATGATTTTGGTTGAATCTTGGCTCAGTTCATGGTGAAATAGAAACGTGGTGACTCCTGGAAAAAGGGACTCGGTACGGACATGCCAGAGCAATAGGGACTGGAAATACCCATGCATACGGGCATTGGTTTGTACGTGAATCTTACGGTTTTGCCAGATTTGTAACCCAGGCATACCCTATGAATGAATAACGCAGGGCCTCCCGGGGAGGGGGGAAGGGAGCAAGTGGGGCAATTTTCCCCAGGTCCTGCAGAGTCCCCCATGAGAATATAGTATTCTATAGTATTGCAACTTTTTTTTACAGAAGGGGCCCCCGAAATTGCTCTGACCCAGGCCCCCTGAATCCTCTGGGCAGCCCTGGAATAACGGATACTTACAATGGCCAACACCACACAGCAGTGGCCAAAATTAGCCACCCTCTAGTTGCCCCCTACCCTCCCGATAACTTTCCCTGTCCTAAGACAATATATATCAAGGGTGCATTCTGCTGCCTCCTGTCACCCTGGTAGACTGTTTAGGCCCAAACCCATTCAGCACTGGATAGCACTGTTAAAGCCAGAGGGACTGTGAGCAATGACAGTCCAGATAAGACCATCACTTTTGTTAGCCTGGAACCCTGTCTCCTTACCTCAGAGGAAAGGGAACAACCTTAATAATGTACATAGGGATTGATCTTCAGCCCGAACATAGGCCAGACTTCCTATCTAAGGCCCACAAGTTCATGTCCGTAGCTAATGGTGGCCAGTGGGAGAGGGACAGGGGAGAGGAGCTTCCTTTTTGGCCTCTGTAGATGAAGCTATGCCCTTGATGCATGAGATGTGAGTGCTGCCCTCATCACAGGAGTTGTAGGAAAGAGATCTTTATTAAGCATGCTGAGAGGCCAGTGGCTGGTGTTTCATGTGCTGCATGTTGGGTAATCACAGGAGAGGACTCCATGTGTCTAAAACTAAACTGGCTCTTTATTAAGAGAACTATTCACAGAGAGGCTGTAACTGCGGCAGGCATTCCAGTCATGTGCATACAGACTGACTTTTTAGCAACTCCTCCAAACTCTTCCCTCCTGCAACCTGAGTTCCTCCCTCCAAGTTCCATAGAGGTTGCTACACTTTGCATTCCTTAGCCCCTGATGCCCCACCAAACTAGGTCCCTTCTGAAACCTGAACCTTTTTCTCCAGTTCCCCTCACCATACTGATCAGTGCCTGTCCTTCTTGAATAGGGGCAGATGGTGGCAGGCCAGGTAACTACTTCACAATGGTCATTAATAGCTTTCCACTTATCCAGGCTCTAAAACAAAAATCCAGCCATGGTATGTGACTCATTGCTCCCCTGCAGTGGGATGTGAATTCCACACTGGGGGGCTTTTTTAGTACAGACGTGTGGCCACTAGGGGGAGATGGTGCATGTAGCCTTCCCCTCACTAGCACCCCTGAGCAGGGACCAACCACAATGGGATGCATCCTGCTCAGCTCCCAAAAGCAGGAGGGGCTGGTTGACACTTCCAGCCCTTCCATGGCCTGTTTTTACCCAACATGCAGGGTGATGAAGATCCTGCTCCAGGGCTAATTCTTCTAGATCCCCAGATTTAGGGAATTCTGGCTCTGTCCCCCACCCCCAATGAGCTCTTTCTTCAAAATCGGACCTGGACCATGAAGACAAAAGCCCTAATTTGCATGAAGCCGCCCCTGGCTGAAAGAGCGTTGCCCTGAATTCTTTCACCGGCGTGCATGAGCAACACCCAAAGGCAAGCGATTTCCAATACAGCACCTCTTATACATGATAGGCTGTGCAAAGGCACACATTTCTTCCTGCCTCTTGTCTGTGGTTAAGAGTGAGTGTGGGAGGCAGCAGTAAGAGGACTATGTTCTGGGGAGGTATCTGTCCCGGCTGGATTTGAATGGTTGGAAGCTGACTGATGTTGCGGTCACTTTGGTATCATTTGAGGAATTGTTTTACGGAGGGATGAGTCATGGTATTGGTGGAGCAGAACCTGACCCTAGGGCCTGAAAGCAGTGGGAAGAACAGGCACTGCCCCACCCTCTAATAACACACAGACCCAGGCGAGAGTGCCGGCCAGCCAAAATAAATGAATTGCATCATCCAGGGGATATTGTCTTATATCAAAGCCTCCTTCTCTCTTTAATAAAGGCTGTAAAAATGCCTCCATTTACTGTTTTAACTTTGACTGTCTGCTTATGCCTTCCACATGGGGTAAGAGCAGATCTGGGGAGGGATCCAGGAGACCGGTCGTTCCAGGAATGTGAGTAAGAATGGTCCCTTGCTCTTTTCAGGCACGCCGATTTTATTTTTAGTGGACACGATCAAGTATGGCTTAGATTTTCCGACCCCCTGGTCATTGATTTATATTCTCCAGCATCTTCTGTCCACCTGTGGCTGTTCAGTAGGGAAAGCCTAGCAAATAAACCAGGCAAGCCTTGCTCAACCAACCTACCGAGGCAAAGAAGGACAGTCCAGCGACCAGACACAGTGTCCGGGTCCGGTTCTGCCAGGTGCCGAGCGTTCACAGCTCCCGTTGAGTTCAATGGCAGAAGGACAAGTCCAGCACCTCACGGAGTCGGGTCCTAAACCAAGCAGGTTTGGCAGAACAATTGGTGAAGGAGAGGGAGGGAGGAATGTCCCAAGCACTTCTAGTGTGGACAGAAGCATGAAGGAGGGATTGACCAAAGGAAGTGTGAGCAGGGGCAAAGGCAGCAGGACAAGGTGCAGGGGGAGGTAAAGGCAGAGGCGCCCAAAGAGTTTGGCCAGAGCCGTGCAAAGCTTTAGAAGTGAGGAGGAACTTCTACCGCATCCCTGGAGCGTCCTGTTCAATGCCTCTCTCTCCTGCCCCACCCCCCACACACATGGACTGTGACTTAGTCCCACCCATCTCCGAACTCCACCCTTTCCCCCATCCCTCTTTAAAATCTTCGCCCAGGCTTTGAACCACTCTAGCCTCAGCTGCAACAGCCTTCTACCCCCTGAGCACTTCAGGGCTTGACAACAGTGGGAAGAAAGAGTTGAGAAGTGCGTGGGGGTGAGGACCTGGTCACGCTTTTATCCTTGCAGCACTGCAGTCTAGCGAGTCACCCTCTGTCCCTGAGTTAATGAGACCACTTGCTATGTTGCCATCTCATGTTTAAATATCCAGCCTCAAGATGCCCGATCGTTTCTTGGACGGTAACTCGCTCAATGGCCACCCTGTATAGCCTGCGATATCCCAACGACAGCCTCCTCACGGCGCTCCGCTCCCTCATTGAGGGCTCAACGACATTAACTTCACATGAAACTCATCGGGGAAAAGAACCGCCTGAAGGCTGCTTCCTGGGCACGGTGGGAGAGGCAGGTGAACTCCATCAGGTCACAACATCTGTGAGTTCCTATTTGTTGCAGACGTCTTCCATCTTGGAGGGCTGCTCTTGCCAATTTATCTGCTTTTATTCTTCCTCCCACCCCCGTCTTTCTTTCTTGGCCTGATCACAGTGAGTTTAAGGCAACTGCCAGGAGCTGATTTACAGCCGTACAGAAAACAAGATGGCCCTTATTTATAGCCATCCAAGGTTTGTTTAGTCTCCCTAAATGATCAGTTAACTTGAGCTCTGGCTAATTTTGCGATCGGCCCAAGAAAACTTCTCCTATTTAGTATGAGTTTCCCCCCCAAACTCTTTCTTTTCCCTGTGGTGACGAATATCTCTTCTCCCCTCCTCTATCCCATTCCATGTGCCTCGGGCAGCTTCTTCTTGGCTGATTAGGTTGGAGGACATTCTACTTTGCATGGTGGAGGCTTTTTCCTGTTTGGTGCAGGTTTGGAATCAATAATCCACCCTTTATTTTTTCCATCAGATAACTGCAAAATTTCAGAGCCTTAGATGGAAAAAGAGTCTCATAAATCATCGTCACAAAGAACTTAAATGTCACATGAAATACCAAGTGCATACTTGTTAAAGTCGGTCTGTAAATAGTGTATTCTGCAATAAAAACTCTTTGTTAATTTGGAGTTAAGGTTGATTGCACATGAGGAATTTAAGGGGAAAAATTAACATACGGATGTTGTAATCATCCCAGAAACAAACACTACAAATCCAACAAATTCAGAGTGGAAGTGCAATGGGTGGTTTTTGAAACTCAATATATTGAGGATTAACAGTAGTTTTTTTGCCTTTATTCTTCATTACTGACAGTGTCTTCTTCAGCAAGGGCAGAAGAATAATGTTCTTCTAACGAGAACTCCATAAAGAACGACTCTCTTTCAAAATAGCTGCCACCTATTGTTCTCAAGCTAGGCTAAAGATGCCCTCTTTCAAAATGGCCACTGCCACCCAAAAGGAGTGAAGCCAAGCTGCCCTCGAGAAAGACGGTAGGCTCCCTACTTTACTCCCATTCCTCTTTCCACCCATACCCATGCCCCTCTTATACATGGATCCCACTCCTTTGTCTTTGACACTAATGTCACACTCACTGAGGTCAATAGGATCCTTTGGATCTGGCCCTGCCTCTCCTCTTCCAAATGCTGCCTTACAGTCCACTTCTTCTGGAAAGTCTTTCCATGACCATGCACCGAAGATAACAGAGATAGGAACAATCCAGCTCACCTGTGGTTGAGGCTCGTTACCATTTGATGGCCCCTGAGTGGCTGATAACAAATAAGTTCAGCAAACTCATTGGCATCTTAAGGAGCGGAGCCAAGAGCTGAATGGATCACAGAGGCTGAATCCCAGGGGTGTGGAGCAAGTCAAGATATTGACAAGACGGTGTGGGGCAAATTTGCGTTCACCACTAAGGTAGCTCTTGTGGTGAAATAAATGCACCCATGCTATAGATCCAGTACTTTCCCCCAGCATGTAGAGGAAAAGAGATTGTCTCTTGGTGTACTGTCCCCACTGTATTAGATGGGGATTTGTGCTCACCATTGAACATCCATTTCCTTAAGATGTCTTTCAGCCAGTCACGGATGGAGTAAGGCACTGGAAGAGGTTCTCCATGGTGATTCTGTTCCACAGAATCCCTTGCCTCAGAAATGTTATTCCTGTGGTTTTCAGTAATTCTGCATGGCACTGACAACTTGTTTAGAGAAGCAAGAGTATTGTTTGCCCTCGTGGGAGGAACTGTTTACTCCGTCCCTTTGAAATCGTTGCATCTATTAAAAATGCTCATTTTTAAATTCATTTATTTATTTCATCCCTTGCATTGCAACGATGAGAGTGTCCTGATGAGCACAGACTTTTCGGAAAGCACGCTGCGGGGGCTGTTTTTCTTAAAGGGGACCATGGCCCCATCCCAGACAGTTCCCCTCTTGGCAGTCTGTGAGTTAAGTGTGCTGCAATGAAGGCAGAGTTAAGGACAGAGGCAGTATCCCTAGCAGCTGAGTGGGAGCAGAGCTTTCAAATGTGTGAGCAGCAGCAGAAGGCAGGATGGAAACACTGGGAGCCTTTATTCATGCTGGCACTGCTTGGAATTAGACCATTTCCTGTCCACCAGACAACTTCATTCAAGACCCACTTCTTCCCATCTTGTTTCTATTCAATTCCTTTGGGGCACGTCTTTTCTATATTCTGCAAAGCACTCTCTACATAAAAGCTTCTGTATAGGCTTAATAATCATAATAGGAGGTATTCCTCATGTCACCCCTTTATGTCCCACTAATGGTAGCTAAGAGCAAGCACAGCTTACTTTCCTCACCCAACAAGCGCCTCGATGCAGCCAACAATCACCATTAACAGAATCTGCAACAGTCCTCAGTATTGGTGCACAGCTGTATCACAAGCAAAGTCCCCAGCTTCTGAGCCGCGAAACTTTGCGGAAACTCCATGCTGGAGCCTATCACTATAATGAATGGAACTGGAACCCCAAAGTAACCCCTGAACCTAGGAAAAGTTCCGATCATGATAGAGATCATAGAATCATAGAATATCAGGGTTGGAAGGGACCTCAGGAGGTATCTAGTCCAACCCAATGCTCAAAGCAGGACCAACCCCCAACTAAAACATCCCAGCCAGGGCTTTGTCAAGCCGGGCCTTAAAACCTATAAGGAAGAACATAAGAACATAAGAAAGGCCGTACCGGGTCAGACCAAAGGTCCATCTAGCCCAGTATCTGTCTACCGACAGTGGCCAATGCCAGGTGCCCCAGAGGGAGTGAACCTAACAGGCAATGATCAAGTGATCTCTCTCCTGCCATCCATCTCCATCCTCTGACGAACAGAGGCTAGGGACACCATTCTTACCCATCCTGGCTAATAGCCATTTATGGACTTAGCCACCATGAATTTATCCAGTCCCCTTTTAAACATTGTTATAGTCCTAGCCTTCACAACCTCCTCAGGTAAGGAGTTCCACAAGTTGACTGTGCGCTGCATGAAGAAGAACTTCCTTTTATTTGTTTTAAACCTGCTGCCTATTAATTTCATTTGGTGACCCCTAGTTCTTGTATTATGGGAATAAGTAAATAACTTTTCCTTATCCACTTTCTCAACATCACTCATGATTTTATATACCTCTATCATGTCCCCCCTTAGTCTTCTCTTTTCCAAGCTGAAGAGTCCTAGCCTCTTTAATCTTTCCTCGTATGGGACCCTCTCTAAACCCCTAATCATTTTAGTTGCCCTTTTCTGAACCTTTTCTAGTGCTAGAATATCTTTTTTGAGGTGAGGAGACCACATCTGTACACAGTATTCGAGATGTGGGCGTACCATGGATTTATATAAGGGCAATAATATATTCTCAGTCTTATTCTCTATCCCTTTTTAATGATTCCTAACATCTTGTTTGCTTTTTTGACCGCCTCTGCACACTGCGTGGACATCTTCAGAGAACTATCCACGATGACGCCAAGATCTTTTTCCTGACTCGTTGTAGCTAAATTAGCCCCCATCATGTTGTATGTATAGTTGGGGTTATTTTTTCCAATGTGCATTACTTTACATTTATCCACATTAAATTTCATTTGCCATTTTGTTGCCCAATCACTTAGTTTTGTGAGATCTTTTTGAAGTTCTTCACAATCTGCTTTGGTCTTAACTATCTTGAGTAGTTTAGTATCATCTGCAAACTTTGCCACCTCACTGTTTACCCTTTCTCCAGATCATTTATGAATAAATTGAATAGGATTGGTCCGAGGACTGACCCTTGGGGAACACCACTAGTTACCCCTCTCCATTCTGAGAATTTACCATTAATTCCTACCCTTTGTTCCCTGTCCTTTAACCAGTTCTCAATCCATGAAAGGACCTTCCCTTTTATCCCATTCCACCATCTCCCTAGGTAACCCATTTCAGTGCTTCACCACCCTCCTAGTGAAAACGTTTTTCCTAATATCCAACCTAAACCTCCCCCACTGTAACTTGAGACCATTACTCCTTGTTCTGTCATCTGCTACCACTGAGAACAGTCTAGATCCATCCTCTTTGGAACCCCCCTTCAGGTAGATGAAAGCAGTTATCAAATCCCCCCTCACTCTTCTCTTCTGCAGACTATACAATCCCAGTTCCCTCAGCCTCTCCTCATAAGTCATGTGCTCCAGCCCCCTAATCATTTTTGTTGCCCTCCGCTGGACTCTCTCTCCAATTTTTCCACATCCTTCTTGTAGTGTGGGGCCCAAAACTGGACACAGTACTCCAGGTGTGGCCTCACCAATGTCATCTAAACTCATGTCTCAGGCCCATCTTTGATTTTTATGGATAGCTTCTGCTTTATTAGGGGAGAGTGAGTTCTGAGAGCTCCTCCCTGGCACCGACTCCGAATGAAAGGAGACCTGGGGGCTTTGAAAAGGTGGGAATAACTTCTTCTCCCAGCGCAATGGTGTAGCTGAGTGTGAAATTGTAACATGAGCCAATGATGACTTGCTGGTGTCAAAGCAGGAGGAAGCTGTGGGGCAAGAGTCATTGACTGCTACTTTCCAGTCAAAGGTCAGTTGTTTTGAACATTGGGTTCGTTCCTTTAACAATGTGTAGAGAGGTTTCTGAAATATTCCAGTGAGTCACTCTAGTCATGGTGGCTTCAAGTCTGCTGCTCACATGTCTGCATTGCCGGGAGGTGGGACCCATGGCTGACACCTGGAGAGATCATCTCCCAAACCAGCACTAGTACTTGCTGTGTGGGATCACACCACCATCAGGCCAAAGACATACCCTGGTGTCAATCCGTTAACGTCAAGGGCCAGCCAAGAATCTATGGTCAGCAGCTTTGTTGGCCTTCTCCTCTGCATTTCACTTTGCATTGCCATGTACACCTGGGTGCAAACCTCTACCGTGCTGCCCTGCTAGCCTTCACACCCAGTTTGCACAGATGCAAATGACTCTGCATGGTGCAAGTCAGTGGTGATGCTACCTGCATCATTTAAAGCACAGCGTGAAGGTGCTCTGCTACTACAGTGATGAGGGTGGCTGAAGAACCAGTAGAGCAGAGCAGAGCCCGCTAATTGCTCATAAACAAGTCACATTCTTCTCAGGCTGTTCCCACACACGAGAACCAAGGGGATACAAGGGCCATCTTCTATCTGTACATCTCCTAGCACAATGGGCCCTAACGTGTTTGCCCTTGACCTCTAGGTGTTACTGCAATATAAATGTTGGCGAATAGTACCCACGGCTAAGCCAGTCTGCGTGTGAGCTAACGCAAGGGGAACGATGGAAGCTCGTGGGGATCTTGTTTCATTTGTGTCTAAAATCTTCAGGTGGATTTGCCTTGACCCACCCGCTTTTACCTAAGGCCAGTTCAGCTGAGTGGAACCCACACCCCAGCTGCCCCAAACATGCAACTTGTCAGCCACATTATGGCCACCAGGAGAGCTGTCGTTATATAAAAAAAAACCCTCATCGTCTGACATCGCAAAAACTGTCAGTTGTTTCTCCTTCACCAAGGAGTCAGCTGAGGAGGTGGCACGAAGAGTCTTGCATTAGACTGAGATAACAAGCTCCCTAGATTAGTGAACTGCAAGCAGCACCACACCGGGATCCTCTTCAGAGCTCGTAAACTAAGCAGGATTGAGGCTGGTTGGTATTTGGCCGGAAGAACACCAAGGAAAGTAACGCTGGGGATTCAAAAAGGTGAATCTCTTTTGCTTCTGAACCAGTGTGGTGTTTGGGCACGCTGCCCCTGGAAGTGCACTGCGTTAGAGATGTAGAACCAAGGTCCTGGACAATTGTCTCTTTAGAGATCCAGGGTACTCTTTTCGAAAGAGCTGAATGAGGATTAGCCTCACAGCTCACAGCTGTGGCCGGTTTTCCAAAGGGGTATATTCTGCCTCCTTACATCCCAACTGCAGTTTCGACTTTTCTACTTCGCTTCTCATCCTGAACTATTGAGGAGCATTAATCTGTGCTGTTAAGCAGCTGCTGTGTTCCACCCCAGAGATGGCCGCAATTCAGCGGTGGGTGAAATAATCCTTACATGTCATATACTTTGGGAGGAAAGGGGAGAGAGAACTTTATGTTCCTGTCCTCCCTCATGCACGAAACAATGTGGTATGAAAGTGTGTGTAAGGGACATTTGACAAACAGGCCTCGGTCTGATTTCGGCTCCCTGTCTAGCCCTATTCATCTTGATTGGCTGGAGGCTTTGTGGAAACTTCACTCTCCGATGCTCCGCTGGCCCTGTGAGAAAGAGATGGCTACCGGAACCTCGGCTGTGCAATTTTTCATTCACTCTCACTTCGAAAGCGATGTTAGGCTCCCAAAGACACCTCATAAAAGAGATTCTCACTGAAAGGACATCGGGACAGGAAGTGTGCGCTCAGTCAGACCTCCCCCAGGCCACCCGCAGGAGGCGGCTACTCAGCAGCTACCCGGAAAAGAACCCGGGACTGGAGAAACCTAAAATCACATTGGCTTCTGTGAGTGGGGAGGGGAGACGTGGCAGGCGAGGGCCTGCAGCCCATCGTGGATTTCATCGGCTCTGCTACAGCAGACCGAGCAAGAAGCCGGGATAAAGGAGCTCCGCTTTTTCAGGCAGGATTTGTTACATGCCTCTAACATTTCCTCCAAGCCCTATCGGGTGCAATCTTTGGCTCCAATCCCTGGTGCCCTGTATGCCCCTAAATATACAGACACGCCAGGAGCCGGGGGAGAGGTAAGCAGCGACAGAAGCACAACTGCCAATGCACTGAGCTGGGCAGCCGGTGTCAGCCTGAGGGTCAGGTTTTTTTCTCCGGCACAGGAGAGGCAGGATGCCAGCTGGCTCTGCCCCCCTCTCCTGCCTTCACGCACACATTGCTCCCCACTTTCCCTGCCAAACTATGTTGCTTTCAAAGTTATTTTGTTCTAGAAATTCATCCCCTGACAGTATTAATCTTCCACCTGCCAGGCGGATGAATAGGCTTCTTTTTTGGGGGCTGGAGCAGGTTGCCAAAGGAAGGGAGCAAGGGGAGCGGGATGCTTGGCAGGCGTGGCAAAGCGACCGTCCCTGCTGCGCAGGTGGGGCACCCTGGGTTCGTTAAGTGGCTCCCCACTCCCAAGCCATGTGCCTGAGAGACCCGCTAGGCCCAAATCCCTGAGATCCCTTCCTCAGCCTTGGAGGAGGCAGGAGCTAACCCCGGAAACAAACGCTGCCCTCAGCAATGAAACAACCCTTCTCTCTGGGCAGAGACAAACCCTGGATTTGTACAAAAGCCCATCCAGGGGTGCAGTGGGGATCCCCTCACACATCCCTTCCCATCCTCCCCCGGCAATGTGCTGAGTCCCTAATGCCGAGACATTGAGAGGGATTCTCCCTAAGCCACTTATGAACCCAAACAGCCATTGCCACAGTCTCTCAGTCCCCAAACAGCTGGTTGGGGCGAATCCGCAATCACTGTGCTGGTCCAGATTCCTGGGCAGGGTTGAGCCCGCTCCTTCAGCTCTGGCTTTCTCCCTGGGCTGATCCCCTCCCCCTGGGCTGCGCCTGCTCCCTTCAGCAGCCATGGCTGCCCTTTCTCCGGGGTTGCCCCTGGGTGAGCCAACTAAGAGGCCTGTGACCCATCCTCTGTGCCCACTTGGGCAGCACTGGAGCTCTGGTTTGGGGTAGCGCTGGTAGCAGGCAGTGAGTGTTGTGTATTTGGTTGTCATGGGTTTTGTTACTATGGCAACTGAGTTAGACTATTAAGGGATAGCTCAGCCGGTTTCAACCGGCTGAGTGAGCTCTCTCTCTCTGTAAATAAAATGGTGGTTTTGTTAGCTGTCAGCTCTCTGGCCTCAACTGATTTCTTCCTAAACCGGCTCCCCCCAAGGATATAACACTGGCGACGAGGGTGAGATTCCGGTGCTGCTCCAGTAACAGAAGGAAGTAGAAGTCAAGGTAAAGACCAAACAAAGAAAAAAAGGTGCTTGTTTGCACTGACTGTGAAAGTGAAACTAAAAATCATGGCTACTCTGACCAGGCCCCTGGAGCCTTTTGATGAGAATACAGAGCAGTGGCATGTGTATACTGAGCGTTTTGAGCTTTTTGGTATTGCAAATGACATTACAGAAGCGAAGAAGGTGCCAATATTCTTAACTGTTGTAGGGGCTAAAACCTACTCTCTGCTACGCAGCTTACTACACCCTGTTAAGCCTGAGACTAAATCTTACAGTGACATTGTGGAAATCCTGGGGTCTCATTTCTCCCCAAAACCACTGGTAATTGCTGAAAGATATAGGTTCCACAAAAGAGACCAAAAGGAAGATGAAACAGTTGTACAATTTGTAGCCATTTTAAAAAAGCTAGCAGAACACTGTGAATTTAAAGAGATGTTAAATGATGCCCTGCGTGACAGGTTAGTGTGTGGCCTCTGCAGTGAAGCTATACGGAAGCGCCTACTGTCAGAGGCTCAGCTTACATTACAGAAGGCTGTTGATATTGCTGTCTCCATGGAACTGGCTACAAGGGAGGCACAATACATCGGTGCACCCCCTAGGGTGCAAAAAGTGTCACAAGAACAGACCCACAAAACGGTGCAGAGTCAAGAATGTTACCGCTGTGGTAAGCCAGGACACCAGGCATCAGAATGCTGGTGTAAGGACCTGGTGTGTCGATACTGTGGCAAAAAGGGACACATTGAGTGTGCCTGTAAACAAAAGAAAAAGAGGCCTGTGGTCTGGCCGACAAAAAGAGGAACCTTGCATACCCTAGAGCAGACCCAGGATGATCCAGGTGACACCGCCTCACAAGAGGAAGTGCCACTGCATGTTTTGTCTTTGGCAGCGGGCTCACATGAATACTGGGTAACCCCTTTATTGGAGGGCAAACCTATACGCATGGAACTAGACACCGGTGCAGCTGTCTCGCTGGTTCCTGAGACTGTGTATAAGGAAAAGCTACAGCATCTTCCGCTTAAGGCAACAAAAACTGTTCTGAAGACGTATACAGGTGAAGCTGTGCCCATGTTGGGCACTATTGATGTTAAGGTGGAGCTCAATGGACGGGCGGCGCTAGATTGCCACTGTTTGTGGTGAGAGGTAAATAACTACCCAGCCTTAATGGGTAGGTCTTGGCTTGGGAAGATTCAGCTGAACTGGGCAGAAGTGCACCGGATGACTAAAGAAGAAACCAGTCTAACCCCTATACTAAGGAAACATTGCTGCTGTTTTTTGGAGATGATTTGGGAAAGTATGAAGGGAAAATCACTGTGACATTGAACATTAAACCTGGCAGTCCACCAAAATATCTGAAAGCCCGAACTGTGCCATATGCCATCAGGCCAAAAGTTGAAGCAGACCTGGAGTGCCTGGTCACCAATGGAGTCCTAATACCAGTTACCCATAGCTCATGGGCCACTCCCTATCGTTCCAATAGTGAAGAAAGATGGCTCTCTCCGGATTTGCGGTGATTTTAAAGTCACTGTCAACCCAGTGTTGTGTGCAGAGCAATACCCGCTTCCCCGCATCGATGACCTCTTCGCAGGCCTGGCTGGGGGACAAAAGTTCAGTAAGATTGATCTGAGTCAAGCATATTTACAGATGCACGTCGATGAAAAGTCCCAAGAGCTGTTGACTATTGTGACTCATAAGGGGCTTTATCGATACTGTCGCCTACCCTTCGGAATCACATCGGCTCCCGCCCTGTTCCAGAGGGCTATGGACCAGAACTTGTGTGGCTTGTCAGGAGTTCAGTGCTATCTGGATGATATCCTGGTCACTGGAAGAAATCAGTTGAGGCCAGAGAGCTGACAGCTAACAAAACCACCATTTTATTTAGAGAGAGAGAGAGCTCACTCAGCCGACTGAAACCGGCTGAGCTATCCCTTAATAGTCTAACTCAGTTGCCATAGTAACAAAACCCATGACAACCAAATACACAACAGTGAGAGGTGGGATTTCCTCCCAGTCCTCTATCTGTCAGCCTTTGGGGGCCAGCTGCCCTCTCCGCCAACCCCTCTACTGATCTGGTCTGGCTCCCTTAGCATGCTGCTGATGAGCTGTGTCACGAGGGCTCCACAAGGAAATAGCGGCCTGTGGTGGGTGCCCTTAGATGGGATAAGATGTTCAACTGGTTGGTGTTTTCCCTATATAAAGAGCACTCATTTCTCTTCAGTCTGACCTGTTCTACTGATCTGGTCTGGCTCCCATCCCCTCTCCAAGGGTTGCAGCTGTCTGGAGGTGCTGCCTTCCACGCCTTCCTCAGTCACACCTCATTCATTCAACAGGGCCATTGATTAGAAAGTTGGGGGAAAATCTTATTCTACTTCTAGCAAAAAGACATTTTTCTTTTACCTTAATTATACTATCTTAGGGGCTCACTGTAACATATTACCAAGGTTCAATACCGCTGTTTCGGTGGGGCAGTGCTGGGGAAGGAGGGTTTGTTTCCTCAGGGCAGGCGGTGCTAGGGGTGGGTGGGGGGAGTATTTCAGGGGGGCTGGGCGGTGCTGAGGGGGGGTTCGGCCCTCAGCTGTTTTCTTTGGAGTAATATGGCCCTCGCCGCTTTACAAGTTGTGCAGGCCTGAGCTACACGTTCACGTTACCTGCCATCATAAGTGGAGACGTAGCCTCAGCCTTGGGGGCAGGGAGGGATCGCTCAGTGATTTGAGCATTGGCCTGCAAACCCAGGGTTGTGAGTTCAGTCCTTGAGGGGGGCCACTTAGGGATCTGGGGCAAAAATTGGTCCTGCTAGTAAAGGCAGGGGGCTGGACTCAATGACCTTTCAAGGTCCCTTCCAGTTCTAGGAGATTGGTATATTGCCAATCATTACCTTTATTACCTAAAGTCTCACATACCTTATCAATATCTAAGACAGAGACTCTTGCTTTTAAGACTGAGAGACAGCCTGCTTGTGGCTAGTGCACTGCACTAAGATTAGATCTGCCGCTCTTCCCAAATCTACCTGTGACCTGCTCAGGAACCATGGGCCAACCCCTTGCTTCTGTTTCCCCTTTCACCCGTGTCTATTTAGACTGCAAGCTCTTCAGGGCAGGGACTGTCTCTTGTACACCACCAGGCACAATACCGCCCCGATCGCATTTGAGGCTTCTAGCTGCTCCCTGTAATACAAACAATAATATGCATTAAGGTTAGATCTTATCTCGTTGTAGTAGAGAAACCTCAGAGCGCCACAGAGCAGAAGAGGTTATATATCATCATGTTAGACACGACAACATCAGACTGGCTCGCCCTCTGTCTTTCCTCCACACCCCCAACTTGAAGCCAAACCGTTTCACAAGAAGCAAACACCAGGAAATCTGCCTCCTATTCCGATTTGCATTTCAACGGCTTTAAAACCAGGCAGCCTGATTTTACAGTATTGTTAAAGACAAGAGGGGTTTGATTCCAAACACACTCCCAGTGGCGTAAATCAGGAATAACTTCATTGAAGTCCATTGGCCTGGTCCTCCATTTGGTTTACACTGTTATACAAATCCAGAGTAACTCCAATGGAGTTTTACTGGTGCAAAATCAAGGGTGCGTGAGATAAGAATCAGACTCAGAGACTGTACTTGCTCTGGGGGAATGGAAAGTCAAGTGCCAATTTGAACAGTGAAGCAAATTTTTATGGCTGAATAATAAACCTGTGAAAATTTGAGGTTTATTAATGAAAATGCTGACAGACCTTTAATGCAGTGGAGCTACTGGGCACCACTATAAAAAAAGAAGTCTTTCTTCTGCACTTAAAAAATTTATTAGCTGTAATTTTTTTTTGCTTCCTGCATACAAAAAGCCTGCCAGAGAAACAAGAAAGCTTTATGCCCCGTTCAACTAGAGCAATGTTTTCTAAGGGATTTAGGACTGGTTTTTTTTTTTTTTAACACATGCTTTGTTTTTCAGGCTCCTGCATGTTTGCAAGTCCCACCCAGTTCTCCAAAGTTCAACGGGGATCGTTGGTTAATTTCAACGAGTTTCCACTGCCTGCCTGGTGACTCTCTTGCTGATAAAACATACAGGCAGGAACTACCTGCTCTAGCAAAAAGGGGGTACAATCCTGGTTCTTTCGACCCTCTGTTTGAAAACTTGATTTCTCCCATTGTTTTCTCAACTGATGTCAACTAACTGCCAGCAAAAACAACCACTGAAGTCAACTGGAGCTTTGCCCAAGTAAGGACTGCAAGGTTTGGCCCCATATATCAGAAACAACTTTTCCTTTAAGATGTATGCATGCTCTCTGTCTCCTCTCTCTTCTGCCTCCACACCCTCTTCTCTCTTGGATACCTTTTCCCAAGGTAAGGAAACAAATAAAATATATCAGAGCCATGAGAGATCTCAGAGCCGAGTAGGAACATAAGAGTTGCCCCACTGGAAGAAGACAATGGACTTCAATGGCTTGTCTCTGACAGTGGCCAGTATGGGATACTTGGAGGAAAGTCTAAACCCTAATGTACTGACATTTCTGCAATTTGCTGCCTCTGGAGGAAATCTCCTCCTGAGCCCACCTGGTGATCAGTTTAGGTCCGGAAGCACAAGGATTGGTGCCTCTTGCCATTTCTAACCTGGTTGGTGTAAATGCACACCCTCTTGTCATTGGTTCAAGTGCACATGCCCTTGTCATGTATAGAAATGTAAGGAGATATTTTTACCTCAATAACTAGCCTGCAGCAGCGAGTTCCAGAGGTTGACTGTACATCGCTTTGGAATTGTGCCCCAGCCTATCATATCTGCCCTCCACTCTGGCCTTCAGAAGCCAGCAGCACCTGCCAGCTAAATATTTTTCCCTTGGTGGCAGCGGTACTGCAAGCACTTTGCATTTGGGATGGCAGAATGGGCAGGGAAGCATTTGCCTCCGGGAGGACAGCCTGGAAGAGATCCTAGGCTAATTCCTGCACGTCCTCAATAGTTACTTGCCGTTCTTTGCTATAGGCTGAATGTTGCTGTTACTGACATGTAGGAAATTGAAGGCCAACGTGCTCATATACGCTGCAGCTTAAAAATGCAGCACATGGATTCGCCTGTAGGACTTTAAATGAAGCAGTAGGCGG
The DNA here is from genome assembly GCF_020497125.1 of Mauremys mutica. Taxonomy (NCBI): domain Eukaryota; kingdom Metazoa; phylum Chordata; order Testudines; family Geoemydidae; genus Mauremys; species Mauremys mutica. Next base: position 3,956,098 of record NC_059081.1, on the reverse strand, counting down.
TGAGGCTGAGAAAAGTCACCCTTAAAGAGAGAGCCTTCCTTCCCCCACAGAAAATCAAAGCCACCTTCAGAAACATCCCCTCATCTGGACATTAGTAGATTTAAAAGTCAGGGGAGCTAAATTCTTCTGTCAGAATTCCCATGTGCAGCTATTGGGATGGATGGGGCTACATGGGTGTAGGATTGAGGCCAGGGTTATCAAGATGTCAAAACTCACCCTCGCTATCATTGTTGATGAGTCAACGGGTGGAGAGCAGGAGACGCTGCTAGACACTTCTGGGCCCGTGTGCGACCACTACTAGCTGGGGAAGCTTCGGCTAGCGGGATTAGAGCCTCAGCAGCACCGTCAGGCCATCAGAGAAGCCCCTTGCTGCAGTCTCTGAGGAGAGACTGAAATGTAATTAGGCCTGGAACCTTGCAGACTCGCAGGGGTCACAAATCAGCCTGAAGTAATACAGAACACATTGCAGCCCTGCAAGTCATTACCCATAATGATTATTCAGAGGGGGAGCTGGCAGAAAGTCCACAGAGCCCTCCCCTCTCTCTCTCCCTGGTGCTTCTACATAACAAACGGTAACTGGCACTTATTTCACTCTTACTGCGAGCCATCAGGACCCAGCAAAAGAGAGAGACAAGGTGGGGTCAGGCTAGAGGGGAAGCAGGAAGGGAGAACGGTCCCATCCAGCTGTGCCTTGTCCCATTGCTATGGGAACGCACACCTGGATTGGAAACAAAGGCATCAGGCATAGCACAGAGAGCCATAGCTTGAGAAGGCATCTCCTCGCCCGCCTTTATTGCTGATCCCACGTGGGGGGTTGGAGGGGCATGCCTCGGAAAGCAGAAACATTTACCTTCACCCGGTGAGCTGGCTGGCATAATGCCTTCAAAGGCTCGGCCGCTATCTTCTGGGTTCTGGCTCCAAATGTCTTAGTCTCTCCACACCAGGTGGAGAGCAGTCCTCTGCCAATAACCCCTGTCCTTCCCTTGCAATGACAAACGGATTCCATTTCCGCACCATTAAAAAAGGAACGTGGACAAATGCATTTGGAAATCTTTACTACCCCTGATTTTTATGTCATATAAAGCAGCAATACAAGAAAATAAAAGCATAGCAGAACCCGGGGGAACAGGGGTTTTGGCTTGGGATAAGCCTGCATGTAGGAAAGTATGAAGGGAGGTTTGAGTGTCCCACTGACTGAGAGACCAGTCAGCTCCACTCGGGGACCAAAGAGAACTGTAGCTGTCTAGCTCAGCAGACCAGGATAAAATGAGTGTTTTATTAGGGCTTTTCCACAGGGCTGTTAACAGCGAGCCAGCGCAAGACATCAGTGATTCGTTTTCCTTGTTCCAGGGGACAAACGAGTTAACAGATGTAACTTGGGAATTAAAAACAATGCTCTCTGTTACAAGAACAGCTGTTTCCTCCACCAGGTACATTAGAAGTTCTGTGTGCTGGAGTTAAAGCAGTACCGGTAGGAGGGATGGCCTGGCGGTGAAGGCACTGGACTAGAAATCTCGGGTCGATTCCTGGCTCTGGGTTCTGGGTCGAAATCAATGACAGCTAAGTACCTAAATATCTTTCAGGAGCTTGGTCTCAGTTCTCCCTCTGTACAAGGATGGAAACAATATTCTGTCATCAGTCTTGACTATTTAGAGTGTAAACTCTGAGAAGTAGGAACTGTCTCATATGTAGATATAGGATCCAGTACTATGGGTCTCGGTTGTGACCCATAGGTGCTGCGATACTGGAAGGGTGTTAACATTTCAGTGAAGGCCCATGTCCGAGTCTGCTGTCGTAGGCTGCAGTCACAGCTGCCATTTCAAGTGCTGCCTTTGGTCCATCGTTTCACGTGCCACTTGATCTGCATTTCTAATGTACCCACCACCGTAGAATCTAGGCACCTGCCCAAGTAACGAGGAACCCTGACACGTACATTTCTTCTACTGTCCTTTCTTCAGGTTGCACCCACTTATTTATGAGTCTGCTTCGAGTGAGGACGGAGACTCTCAGAAGTTGCAGAGGTTCTCTACGGGGAACTGTGTCAGTGCTCAACTCTCTGTTGATGACCTAGGGGAAGAGCTATCAACAGTAGTGGACCCAGCCCCCTCCACCTGCCTAGCATCTCTGCACATCCCTGCCCTCCTGTCCAGTCACGCTAAGGCCATTTCCCTGTACTGTTGGGCTTCTTGTGGCTAAGCCTATTTATAACCCATTTTAGAAATCCATCATCATGACTTTTTTTAAGACAGGCCCATTGACTTGAACCCCTGAACTCAAGGGCACAGGGGATGCAGAACTTCTGACACTGGTAACAGGAGATGCTGCTGAATTCCAGTCTAAGGATGTGTAAGCCCTTCTTTTTTGAGTGGGTCCGTCCATGTCTTCAGGTAGCTCCACATTTCAGTGTGCCCAGCACATGTGTTGCTTTCCTCATCTAATTAAACTTTCATCTGCTTAGGTTTTCTCCTACCGACCTGGAAACTCAACCCTGACCCATGTTCTGGCATGAGGTCACCAGCAAAGAACTTGTGCCGATGGCTGTCTCCCACCACCTGAGCTCCGGGGCTGGGCTCCTGTTGCATGGTCCCCTGTGGTGATGACATTTGTATCTCGATGTCATCATGTCACAGTTAATAAAGCCAAGGCAGGGTGGTGAGTTGTAATGACTCCTCCTGATTGGCCAAACATTGCGTGCACCCAGTTACTCAGCCTCTCCCACCCCTACTCCAGCCTGCTTGTTTGTCCCATATGCCCATGAAGTCTTGTCTTTTTGCCTGCAAGAGCTGTCTTTTAATATATCTTTGTACACCACCTAGCACAATGGGGCCCAGTCTGGTAGGCCTCTAAACGCTACTGCAGTATAAATGGAAAATAATAATACTAACAATGAGAGTAGGATTTTTTTAAAAGGCTCAGATATTTATATGAGTAATGAGAACATTTAGAGCTACCATAGTGAGGATTAGAACAAACAGCCCCCCCAATTGTTATCAACTCACCTTCTTTGAGGACATTAGCCAACTTCTAGTTTTCCTTACTGCAGGGACTTGTCCAGCCCATAACCATAGTATCTGAGTGCCTCACAGTGGCTGTATTGTGGCAAAACCCCCATCCCCACCCCGTCCAAAGTACTTTTACAGAGGGGGAACTGAAGCACAGAGAGAGAAAGTGACTTGACCAAGTTCACACAGGAAGTCTGTAGCAGAGCTGGAAACTGACTCCGGATGATCTTGAGTTCTCGGCTAGTACCCAAACCACAGGACCATCCTCCTGCAGCTGACTATAATTGTCTAGATGAGCTGGATGGTCTAGACAAGATGATCAAAATGGTCCCTTCTGGCCATAAAATACATATGAACTCTAGAGTGACTCCACTAACTTGAGCGGAGTCACTCCAGGTTTATTCAGTGTGAGTGAGAAACAACATAATTAATTAATTGAAAGCTAATTAATGGGGGTAGCAGACACTTTCTCTGCCTATTGCAAAGTTTCCTTGCACCTTCCTGCGATGCATCTGGCGCTGGCAACTGTCAGAGGAAGGCTACAGGTCCAGAATGACCCCTTGTCTGATTCATTCTGGCAGTGCCAACCCTGTTTTCAGATGGACTTTGAAATAAAAAGCAAAAAAAGCTGACGGAGTTATAAGAAAGTCATGTTACAGAAATCAGCATGAAAACCTGCTTCCCAGACAGGCTGACATATGGAGAAACAACATTGCGTCAGCTGCTGTTATGGAGGTCAGTCTCCCCAATTGCTCGGGAAATGAAAAAGGAAGAGGTCAGAGGCAGGCTCTGCGAGTATGCCAGGCTGAAGCAATATGATGAGCCATTTCCCTCAGCCCTGAAAAATAATAGGCTGAATAGCCAGGGCATTTTCCTAGCCAAGATTATGCTCGACCAAAAGTTTCCACTTGGAAAACAAGCGCCTGTGTTGGGTAGGGTGAGCAGGCATCAGGGAGGCTTCCATTGCCAGACCACATGAATGTCCTTCGCCCCAGCGGAAGGCAGAGTGTGACCTGCTCTCCAGAGACAGCTGCTTTGCTCTGACAAGCTGGAAGCAACTTCAACTTCCTGTCAGAGCGGTAAGAATGGCACGGGCGCCTGGTTGTGAAGGCAGCACCAACAGCCGCAGCGTACGGAATGTGGTCACCTCTCCTCCCCCCGACAGCCAGCCCAAGGCCCCTTTAACCCCCAAGTGTTGGGTCCGGAGCTGGGGAGCGGCAGGGCTGGGGCGCCCTGGTCAGGGGCTCCTACCTTGCTCTGGGCTTCAGCTGCTAGTCCTAGCTGGGCTAAGGAGGAATGGGACATCCTCTTCCCCTACACTGGCCACTCACGGGGCCAGGTAAGACCCACCTCCGGACACCTTCCCTGGCTGCAGAAAGCTCAGCGTTTGCTGGCTGGGAGCCCAGCTCCGAAGGCAGCGCCGCCACCAGCAGCAGCAGTAAGGGTGGCAACACTGCATCCTGCCCTACCGTAGCCTTGCAACCACCCTCACAGCCCCCTTTTCGGTCAGAACCCAGGTGGTTACGACACCGTGAAATTTCAGGTTTAAATATCTGAAACTGTGAAATTTAAGATTTTTAAGATCCCATGATCATGAAATTTACCAAAATGGGTCGTGAATTTGGTAGGCCCCTCGTCATGATCGAATCCCAAAGGCTGCAAAGCGGCCCCATAATGCAGCAGGGCTGCCCTGGTCCCATCCAGGGGCAGGATTGGGAGAGTCGGTGCCAGGGGAATCCTCAGTTGCCACAAAGTCCGGTCAGCAGGTCCATGAAATCCACTGGCTGATCAGTACATGTCAATGAGTGGCCTCCTCCCTCGTGGCCTGAGGGCAGACCTACAAGCAGCCCCTGGCTTTGGTTCCCCTCTTGGTTCCTCAATAAGTCCAAAAAGAGGCATTTACAAATCCCATAACAACAGCCTTCCTTACGATCTGCTTTGGTAATGGAAAGTTAAAAAAAAATAACCCCCAGAGTCTTCCCTCCAGCCTTCAGCTGGGTGCACCCCAACTCCCCAGGTGTCTCAGGGTCTTCCCTTCAGGAGCCTTTCGGACTCTCTACAGTCGCTTGCCAGTTTTCTGAGCTTCCCCCGTTCCCTCTCCAGCTTCCTGCTGCCCTTTGCAGGGGAATCGGCTCTGCCATGCCCAGCTGGTACCAATTAAACCCCACACCTCAGGTGTGGCAGGCAGGGCTAATTGGAGGGGGCTGGCCAGCTCTGGGCCTTGGGCCTTAAAGGGGCAGGCCAGTCCATTTCAGCCCACGGAAGTGGGTCTGGGAGCAGAAGCAGTTCCTGACCCTGTTCAGTCCTAGTGGCCGCCGGAGGGATCCTCTGGTAGCTACCGCAGCCTGGAACGGAGGGTTCCAATTCTCTGCCCTCCGTGCACGTGGGTGAGCGTGTAACCCACACGCCCGAAGTGCACATTCCGTACGCTCCTTTCCAGAACCTGTCCTTCGCTGACCTCCAGGGCAGACCGTCTCCCCTCACAAGGCGAAAGAGGGTTTGTTTTTCCCAACAGCCTCAAAGCCCACCTGGGAGCTGAGAGTGAAACTGGTTTTTTCCCCCTGACACTGTCCACCGTTACTAAATGACTTTGCATTCAGAACCTATCTGTTCTTTCTGGTGTTCTCTCTCTTCTTTCCACTTTCCTCCTTCATACGCAGCATATAATTAGTGTTGCTCATATTTTTACTCTGTAAATGGTCTAACGTCATGAAACGCAGGCATGTTTTCTTTAAAAAAGGGAAACAGCTCGAGACCTCCAAGAAAAGTACCGGGGCCAATCTTATTGCTCTTATTAATTATTTGTGTTACAGAGGCACTTAGCTGTCACAACTGAGAACAGGCCCCATTATGCTGAACATTGTACAGGCACATAATAAGAGTCATTACAGTCATTTGGCTTCCAGTCTAAATAGGCAAGACAGACAAAGGTAGTAATATGCTCATTTAACAGACAGGGACTGACACACAGAGAGACTGAAGGTTTGATGGTCAGATGTGCTAAGCGCCCACAGCATTCTTGGTCCATCTGGAGCTGCGGGTGCTCAGTGCCTCTGAGAAACAGGACCTTAAGGACTTATTCCAGGTCACACTGTGAGTCTGTGACAGTGTTAGGAATTCAGTCCAGATCTCCAGGTTCCCAGTTGAGTCTTCTTAGCATGTGGCACACGACCAGGCCACATCACTGAATTTGGTCTGCTGGTTGGATCAGTAGCTTCCCCAGCTTGGACCGCGTACTGACGGGGAGTGTGACATGAACGCTGATCAGTGCCCTCCACCAGCTGAGCAGCTTGCGGTCGCTTGGTATGTGAGTTTGAGGCCTTGTCCCTTGAGCACATATGTACGCTCAAATTATTCTGCCCAGAACGGTAGATGCCTCCATAATTCCAACCTAGCAGAGGAAAGAACTAGCTGGCTTTTAAAATGTAATAAATGAGAACTGAAAATAAACAGAGGCATGTGTTCCGAATGGCCCACAACGGCCTTTTGTGAGAACACTTGTTAATGTTTAGCTGGGGTAAGCACTGCGTGGCTTTCCAGTAAGTAGTCATCTCAGACTGGAGGCTGGGAAGGAAAGGAAAACTGCCAGACTTGCTGAGCAGGGAGCTTAGCACCACCGCTACGATGGCTCATCTCTGGTTGAAACTCTGGCTTATAGTGAACTCTCTGCAACTGCAGGCCCTACCCAGCGAGTTGCATCTGAATCCACAGGCAAAGTGGAATCAACCCCACCACCAGAGCCCATGTGAGAAGAACAGCAGCTAGGCAGGATCTGTTTCCCATTAACCTCCTCATTTACACAGCATCAACCAGCTTAATTTTTTTATTATTACAGTGAAAGAGAAAAAATTTAAAGAAGGAGTCGCCTGGCACGGTGTGGGCTGCAGCTGTTTCAGAGAGAAAGAGAGAGGGAGGGGCGGAAGTATGCTGGGTCTTGGCTAAAATGGAAAATATCAAGGGGGGATCGGGTGCATAAAACACAGCTGCTACTGGGCAAGGGCCTGACACGCGGGCCAGAAATGTGGTCTGTAATACCCTCTCATACGCTTGGAAATCACGTCTGTATTGATTGATGTTTGTCTTTTTTGCATTGGCCAAACATTGGTCCCAGCCACCTGGGTTTTTCCACTGAGCCTGTAATGAAAAAGCCTTTTTCGGGGGGAGTGGAGGGCGGATTACTTCCCTGTTTGCCAAGCATATCATGGGGAAGCACATCTCTAGCCCTGTCCCGGCAACGGCCACTGCACAGCCATTTTGTGTCAGTCGCTTCCGTGTTGAAGCCAATAAGAGCGGCACCTGTTTATGCCACAGATGTATTTCAGCCCTGGTCACCAATAGGGCCTGCAAGTCTAAAGTCATTACAAATCCAGGGCTGGTTGGTGGCCTCTCTCACAAGAGCTGGTGGCCTCAATTGAGTTCCGAGTAGTCAGGTGTCTACATCACACGAAACACCATCACAACTGCTGAAGTTCTCTGGCCTGTGTTATACAGGAGATCAGACTAGATGATCACAACGGTACCTTCTGTCCTTGGAGTCTATGAATTGGCACTAATTTTAGTCTCCTTCAAGATATTATCTCAGAGTCTTCCAACTGCATGAAATTCTGAGGCTTAGTCAAGAAAAAAACAAACATAAACTGCTTTTAAAAAAAACTGGAACAAAATGATTCTTGCCTTGAATTTTGTTTTGCGACAGGCTGAGTTCAAAGAAGGGGGAAGGGTCATTTTCCCAGGTGCGTGCTCCAGAACTGTTAGTTTAACTCATCATTACAATTGAACTCCAGGCAGGGCAGTAAGTAGGGCCAGCTGGAAAAGAACAATTCTTTTTTGTGAAAGATTTCAAGGTTTCAAAATTTGTTCTCATTCCGCATTAGACTGAAAAACGGGGCCGTGTGATAGCCTGGTGGTTAGGGTGCTGGTCTGGAATATGGTAGACTTAGGATCAAGTTCCCCAGTCTGCTTGATTTGAAGTGATCTGGGATGAAAAAGTCTGCTGTGAATCAGGTAGAACAGGGATTTGAGGACCCAGTGTCCTCATCACTGGACTCTCTTAACAGAAATGCCTACCCGAGAAACATTTCCAATGAAAATTTCATCAACACTGCCATAAGCTCTGCAAATTTTTGATGAAATGTCATTTTTAAAATGGAAAACCATTTGTTAATTTTTTTCCCAACTGGCTCCAGTAAGAGGCGTGAGAGCCAAAGTTTTCAAAGGTGGGCATGTAACTTTAAGCGGACAAGTGGGCACCTGAAATAATGTGGCTTGCATTTCAGGGGTGCTGAATGCCTACGGGTCTTGTTGAGCAGCATTTCTGAAAACCAGGCCACTTTTACTTAGATGCCTACCTATGAATGTAGCTGCCTTATTGTAAGGACCCAAGTTTGACCATTTTGGCCTTGGCACTGCCGATTTATCCCAGTCCAAATACACACATAACCAGAAACGGGGAATTTCTCTCGGTAACTACCTCACAAACCAAAACCTAGGTCTGATCCCTAATCATATCTAAATACAAATCCATATAGGAATCCATCAGGGGAAAAAAAACCCCATAAGTGTTCTATTCATGTGCCTCCCACCTAGAGGAGATGGGGTGATTCCAGGAAGTTTAACTAGAAGTAATGAGATGGAATTAAGAACAGGTTGAGTTAAGATAAATAACAAGAACCTCTTATCTCCAAGTCAACTCACAGAAGCCTCAATGGACTAAGCACTAGAGAACTGACTGTAGGGAACAATCCAGCACTGTCCCTGGGTGTAAACCAAATGCTCTATTCAAATAGGTCTTTTGATGGTCTAATTTTTGTAGCTCAGATCCCAGGTTCCTTCCACCATTTTTATTCACCCCTTAATCCGCGTTCAGGCAAATTTCCACAGGTTTTGCCGGTGGATGTACTGAGTAAGAACTGAATCAGGTCTGTAAGATCTGGGGGAATGACTCTACGCACCAGAGACGACTAGTGCCTGCTGATAGTGGGGGCAGAGGCAGAGTGTGTGGGGTGCAGAGTGAGGGCAACTGGCTTCAGCAGTATTACTGAGCATGCTCAGTCCATGAGAACATGTTTTGTAGAAACCAAGCAGCAAATGGGGGGAGGGGAGAGGATACATGACCCACATTCCCTCCCCCGCCTCTGCTGTGCATGACGCCCTATAGAAATAAACTGTATTGAGTAGGGTGACCAGACAGCAAGTGTGAAAAATTGGGATGGGGGAGGGGGGGGTAATAGGAGACCATATAAGAAAAAGACTTAAACGGGACTGTCCCTATAAAATCAGGACATCTGGTCACCCTAGTATTGAGTGATGAGCTCAGGAACAAAAGAAAGAAAAACTCTTGTTGCAGGTGCACGCTACACTGAAGGCCTGAAGAACTTTTAATCTGTCATAATATTTAGCTTTAATTCAAGAGGTGGGGGGGGGAACCCTAAGATTCAGATTATGTAACATTAAAAAATGTGTTTCTCCTTAAAAGCCGGTTGACATCGCGCTCATCAGACCGTCAAGGCAGTGTTGTCAGGCAGATTATTCCTGCTCTGTGCTTTGTCTCAATGGTGGATTAAAGAGTGAAATATTATCCTGTTTAATATTTTAACCGTATGGGCTGCAATTTCATGGGCAATTATACGCGAAGGGAAGGATTCAGCCAGCCAATCACAGCCCAAAAGACCATGATTTCCTCACAGAAAGTTTTACTGACGCTGTATGTATAGGGTGACCAGATAGCAAGTGTGAAAAATCAGGACAGGGGGTGCGGGACATCTGGTCACCCTATGTATGTAGGCAGTCATGTCACTGAATTCCTGCACAAGCCTCACACCGGTGAGCACACTGAGCCCCCGCCAAGCTGCAGAACCTCAGCTCAGGATGTCGGGCGGGGGAGGGAGGGGAACCCCTACCTGCAGAGATAGGAACAGGAGTGGAAATACCCAGCGCAGCCTCCGTAGCCCTAAAGTCCAGCTCTAGTGGGGTGGTAGCTGCATGTTGGGAGCGGCACACAGGAAGCCATTTGCAATGCATAACAGCAACCACTTCACTGACCCTACCAATGACCAGCACTACATATTCTTATCCACCTGAGGACGGTGCTCCTTATATGAATTATCTACATTTCTACAGACGTCTCTCTGGTACGGAGCATGAGCACAGCAATGGGGATGAAGGACTGGACGAGCCAAACAGTTGTGAATCCTTGGGCCTTGCCCATCCCTCAGATTGTACAGCCGTCTAACAAGCAGGGTGCACAAACCCCGCCGGCCTCCCTTGCTCCGTGGATCGGCAGCAATGTCCAGTTCCCAAAGGCTCTCTGTAGCAGAGATCAACCCAGTGCTTAGTCCTTTATCATCTATGCCCTATCCCCCAGCAACATACCACTGGGTTTTTGGTTTGGATGGACCACTACAAGACACTTTGGCACTGTAATGGGGTGAGCTTTCTTCAGTCTTTTAAGGAAATTACCCAGCTGATCAGGATCAACTAGGGGAGGGAAAGGGGTCGCTAATCTGACACAGGTCCAGCTGAGCTCAGCTACCTTTAAAGCCTGGCCAACCTGAGAGAGGCGTATGCTGCAAACGCAGGCTCGTTCATTCTCACTGGTGTCGCGACGAGGGACCGCTAACACCGGTGTCTCAGCTGGATTCCAACTTAGTAACTTCCTTCTAATTCTCTAAACTCCCCCTGGAGTTTGCTGTGGAGTTTGTGGTCTTCACTTCCTGTCCCATAGAAGAGCGTTGCTGTGTGCTGCTAAACAGCTGCTGTGTTCCACCCTACCCACGACAGCGTTTCATCAGTGGGTAAAGTGATATCTGCATACAAAGACTTTCTAAAGCCCTTTGGCATGAAAGGCATAAATGTTAGATGTTGTTGAAGTGTCAAATTCAGAAGGTTTAATCAGGCAGAACACCCATTTGAGCCAAGGGGGATTTGGCTTAAGGAAGGGATACAGGATTTGGCTGTAAGTCAAATTATTAATAAAATGTTTTATTGTTATTAGTAATAACAATGTTAACATCAAATGACTATAATTCATGCTGAATACAGAGGCCTCTGCCTCTGCTAAAATGAAGATAGAGGATGGTTTGTATAATTAAAATGGGGGGGAAATGTCTCCATATTTAGCAGGAAATGTACTGGAAAACTGACACCCCCCCCAGCTTTATATATAAAAATAAATATCAAGCTGAAGATAAGGACTCTTTGATCTTTACTCTGGCACTTGCAAACTCATAAACCAGCTCAGATAAAGCAGCAGGTCTGCTGGCTCCATAGTTCAGTTCCTAGCGATTCATAATGATCAAGGTCAGGAAAACCAAATTGTACTGAAACAAGTATGTTACAAAGGTAGTGGGGAAAATGAATTTCATATGTTATTAAGGTGGACACTTAAATCTCTGGAATTAGACCCTTCCAAGAGACTGTGTCCTGACAACTCTGCTTTCTCAGGGAAAGAGAGTGATGTATAAAGAGATTCCGTGTAACCCCTCTGTGTTTTTTTTAAAGCTAGCGAATAAATATAACATGCTGAGCTAATGATTTCAACGTGGTTTGTAAGTATCTCATTTATCCATCATTCAACACGATCCAAACGTCTGCACATCCTGTTTTTGAATCACTTTGCATAATCCAATGTATGTAATATAATCTTTCCGTTCATTTGGATGTAAATGCTGATGCAAACCCAACATTAATGCTAATTTATAAGGCTCTACTTGCTGATAAGTGAACTGCTGGTAAATGATACTTATTCCTAAGCTATGATTTGTATATATTTATGTATGTATAAATACTGATGAATGACATCATGTGTGGAAGAGGAGCTATATTTTTAATGCACGGGACAACCTGGGGAAGTTTCATCTGTTCTTTGCCAGTTCTACAATGATATCACAGAGAGACTGTGATGACAGCAGCTTAATTAGGTTACAAATAAGAGCACCGTAGCTCATTTTTTCAGTGACTAGAGCTACGGGAAGGTTGATTTGCCTTTAAGATCTATAGGGCAGAGACTGTTTTTGTGGGTGTGGACAGCGCCTGGCACATTTTGGATGTTACTGGGATAAATAATAAATATGTATGTAATAATATGCATTAAGTGGGGTCTCACAAGGGTCAGACCTGGGTCTGCTACTAGTCATTATCCACTTGGACAACAGAGTGGAGAGCGTTCTTATAAAATTTGCAGATGACACCAAGCTGGGAGGGGCCTTCAAGGACAGGATTAGAATTCAAAACGACCTTAACCAATCAGAGAATTTGTCTGAAATCAGCAAGATGAAATTTAACAAAGTCAAGTGCAAAATACTTCACTGAGGAAGGGAAAATCCAATGCACAGCCACACAACTGGCTTGGTGGTCAGACTGCTGAAAAATGTCTGGGGATCACAAATTGAATATGAGTCAATAGTGTGATGCAATTGTGAAAAAGGCTAATGCCACTCTGGGGAATACTAACAGGAGCGTAGCATATAAGACATGGGAGGTAATTGTCCGGCTCTACTTGGCTTTGATGAGGCTTCAGCTGGGGTACAGTGTCCAATTCTGGGCATCACACTTTAGGAAAGGTGTGAATAAATGGGAGTGAGTCCAGAAGAGAGCAATAAAGATGATAAAAAGTTTAGAAAACCTGACCTATGAGGAAAGGTTAAAAAATCTGGGCATGTTTAGTCTTCAGAAAAGAAGACTGAGTGAGAAGCTTGTAACTGTCTTCAAATATGTTAAGGGCCGTAATAAAGAGGACGGTGATCAATTGTTCTCCCTCCAGGTCCACTGATGGTAGGACAAGAAGTAATGGGCTTAATCTACAGCAAGGGGGATTTAGGTTAGATAACAGGAAAAAAATTCTAACTACAAGTGTAGTTTCATAGATTGAAAGGCCAAAGGAGTAAACTCTGATCATCTAGCCTGACCTCCTTCCCCAAAATAATTCTTAGAGCTGATCTTTGAGAAAAACAGCCAATCTTGATTTAAAAATTGTCGGTGATGGAGAATCGCCACCCTAGATAAATTGTTCCAATTGTTAATTACCCTAACTGTCAAAAATGTAAGCCGTATTTCTTGTCTCAATTCGTCTGGCTTCAACTTCCAGCTATTGAACCGTGTCAGACCTTTCTCTGCTAGATTAAAGAGCCCATTATTAAATATTTGTTTCCTGTGTACAGACTTATAGACTGTGAACGAGTCGCCCTTTAACCTTCTCTTTGTTAAGATAAATAGATTGAACTCTTTGAATCTATCACTATACGGCAGGTTTTCTAATCCTTTAGTTCTCATGGCTCTTCTCTGAACCCTCTCCAATTAATATATCAAAATTCTTCTTGAACTGTGGGCCCCAGAACTGGACACGGTGTTCCAGCAGTGGTTGCACCAGTGCCAAATACAGAAGTAAAATAACCTCTCTGATCCGACTCGAGATTCCCCTGTTTATGCATCCCAAAATCTCATTAGGTCTTTTGGCCACACCCTCACATTGGGAGCTCGTGTTCAGCTGGTTCTCCACCACGACCCCCAAATCTTTTCCAGACTCCCTCATCCTGTCCATATGGCCTGCGTTCTTTGTTCCTAGTTGTATACTTATATATTTAGCCATATTAAAACACATATTGTTTGCTTGAGCCAAGTTTACCAAGTGATCCAGATCGCTCTGCACCAGTGACCCATCCTCTTCATTATTTACCACCACCTCCATTTTTTGGGTTATCTGCAAACTTTATCAGTGATGATTTTATGTTTTCTTCTAGGTAACTGCTGAAAATGTTAAATAGCTTAGAGCCAAGAACCCCACTTCAGGACGCAATTGAAAACACACTTGCTTGATGATGGTACCACATGACATTTTGATTAAAAACCTAGAATGATATAAAATGAACTTGGCACACATTAAATGGATTAAAAACTGGTTAACTGATAGGCCTCAAAAGTAACTGTAAATGGGGAATCTACTCAAACACCTTACAGAAGAATATTATGTTAACAGTAATACCTTTATCAACCAAATTTGTAATCTCATGGAAAAAAGATAGCAAGTGAGTTTAACAGGATCTATTTTCCATAACCCCATGTTGATTAGCATTAATTACATTACCTTCCTTTAATTTTTTATTAATCAAGTCCCCCATCAGCTGCTCCTTTATCTTGCCAGTGATTGATGTCAGGCCTATAATTACCCAGGTCATCCTGTTTACCCTTTTAAAAAATTGGCACAACATTAGCTTTCTTTCAGTCTTCTGGATCTTCCCCAGTGTTCCAAGACTTATTGGAAATCAACATGAAAAGTCCTCAGCCAGCTCTTATAAAACTCTTGGATGAAAGTTATCTGGACCTACTGATTTTAAAAGTCTAACTTTACTAGCTTGTGTTTAACATCCTCCAGAGATACTAGTGGAATGGCAAGAGTCTTATCATCACCATAGGATGTGACTATATCTTACATTTTTCCCCAAATACAGAACAGAAATATTTATTGTACACTTCTGCCTTTTCTGCCATATTATTGACAATTCTACCATCTCCATCAAGTAAGGGATGAATACCATTATTTGGATTCTTTCTGTTCCTAATATATTTTAAAAAACTCCTTATTATTGTCTTTAACTCTGCTACCGTAGATTTCTCCTTGTGTCCCTTGGCTTCCATGATCAGTTTTCTATAGTTTATAACTTCTGCTGATATTGATTACTATCATCCTCCTCTTTCTTCCATTTGTGATATATTATTGTTTTGTTTTGCCGAGTTTCCTTTGCTTCTCCTCTAAATCAGGTCAGATTTTTAGCCAGCACAACATTCTTTTTCAATTGTGGGATTGTGGGTGTTCGGAAGTGATTCTCAATTATCATTCACATTTCTCTGAATAAATTCTTCCTCCCAGCTGATCTGGCTCATAATTTTTTTTCAGTTTTGTGCAACTGGCCTTATAAAAGTACCAAGTACATATATATATATCTATAGTCTGTACTTTATTCTGCTTGCTCATGAATAATGTGATCAAGTCATGACCACTTGTACCTAAACTACCATTAATTTTTAATTCTGTGACCAGGTTCTCTTCATTTGTTAGGACAAAGTCTAATGAAGAATCCCCCTGTGTTGGCTTTTTGAGTTAGAAAATAGTCATCTTCAGTGTTTAGTACTGGCAGCATGAAATCTCCAGCATATGTCACTCCAGATAAGCTCTGGAATAGGCTACCAAGAGAAGTTATGTGATCCGCGTCATTGGAGGTTTTAAAGAACAGGTTGGACAAACACTTGTCAAGGAGGATCTAGCTTTACTTGTTCCTGCCTCAGTGCAGGGGGTGGGACTTGATGACCTCTCAAGGTGCCTTCCAGCCCTACATTTCTATGATTCTATGAATACTAACAATAAATAATTCCCCTGTTCTGTGAGAGAGAGAGATGAAAATTCTTCCCCTCTTGCATTGCATGCTATTGAGTAAAACATTCAGGAATCCGGTTTGTTAGGAGGAAAAGCACAGCACTTTGTATTGTATTAATTGGTGGAACATTCAGATCATACTGAGTCTGCTCAAGGTTCTGGATACTGCTTGTTCACACTGGGTATGGGGTGTGCTCCCCTCACTGGACCCACGCAAGAGCCGAATTAGGCCAAGTGGGCCCAATCAGCTAATTAGGTGGCAAAGGGGGGAGCTTTATGCTGTAGGCAGCTAATTAGAGAGAAGCTCACCTGTGAGGGCCAGGCCAGTCTTCTGCAAAAGATAGGGAATTAGAAGCAGAGCAGGTGGCAAGGAGAAGCCTACAGTCACTCCTGGGGAGATGGGAGGAGCGTTTGGGAGGACTGCAGAGATGAGTTGCTTAAAGTTACTCCCTGGGAGTGAGTGAAGAGACTGGCAAACCCAGAGGAGTGGGGTGGGTCAGGCGGTATGGAAGCAGCTCAAGGAAAGGCAGCAAGGTGCTGGGAATGGGTGTGTGCTGTGTAGAGGATCCCTGAGCTGGAACCCAGAGCAGCAGGTGGGCCCGGGTTGCCCTGCCAGCCACTGTGGGAGTGGCACTGCGGGGCAGTGAGTGGAAAGACCATCTGGGTCGCTGCAAGAGTGATAGGGACTTGGATGGACCTAGCTGGAGAGGATGCCGCAGTTCCTGGAGCGAGAGGGGCTGACAGAGGGACAACGTGCTGGTCCCAAACCCTGGCAAGCCCTTCACACAGGCACATGGTCTAAGCGAAGGGGACGAGTGGCTTAACAAGAGGAGAAGCCATCTGCCCAGGAGACCGTACCTACTACACCTTGTTCCCTATGACAACTGCAACCAGATAGCTAATATCCCGCCTGAGTGCCCCAGCAGACTGGGGCAGAGGAAAGAGAGAATCATCTCGCATGATCTGAATCACCCTCTCCTGTCTGCAGAACCCAGCTGCTGTCTGTGCTCCCGCTAACCCAGAAGACTGCATTCAGTTCTGGGGACCACATTACTAGGAAGGCACTGACAACAGTGAAGAGAGGTCAGGGAATTAGGAGTCTGAAGGCACTGAGAACAGGGAAAGATTGAAACAATTAACTAGATCCTGCAGGACAAAGTAGGGGCTGGCGGGTGACTTGGGTATCAGTCTGCAGATATCTGAAGCTTTTAATGGGCTTTTCCTAGAACGGTGTTCTGGGTGAGTGGCTCTGGGGAGGAGCCAGAGTCCTTTTTGTGTAGTTAGCAAGTACTCCTTGAATATATGCATGAGATTATTGCCGAGGCACCTCAATCCAGACTTCACTGCTTCTCCAAGCCCCAACAGGCAGGTTCCAGTGACAATGGGATAAGAATTATGTAGCATTCTGACAGAGCTGCACAAAATTTGCTGATTTGAGTTTGCAAGCGATTTGGCTTAAGATAGCCATGTAGTTCTGCTCTAATTTTACAGTGACTCAGATCAGGAGTGGATGGATGTCTTTCGAATGTGCTCGAGCTCAATCAAGAACTTTGAGCTAGATGCTGGAATCATGGGTGAAATTCTCTGGACTGCATTTTGCAAGAGATCAGACTGGTTTCTCATTGTGGTCCCTTCTGGTCACTGACTCTATAAATCTGTCAAATTTCAGAGATGTTTGGAATGGAGTCTTTCTTCGGCTCATTAGAAAGAAGGGGTCAGGCTGTAGTTGTGAAGGTTAGAGCCAGAACTGACCTGCCTAAGAGTTTAGGTTAATTCAGATTTGGGATTTTCATTCCCATGAGATTCTGGCTGGTTGGGATATCCAGCTATTAATTAACACTATCATCTGAAATTGGTTATATGCATGCCCGTGACATGTTGGCTGCTTTCCAGACATTCAGCAAGCAACGTTCCTTGTCCTGAGAAGCCCAGAATGCTAGGAGGCAATCCCCCACAAATTTGGGGGTGTCTAGATTTGGGAGTTTAGCTCTAGTTTATTTTGGGCTAGAAAGGGCACAAAAGGGGGGTTGGCTAAACCTCATGGGTTGGGACTTTCACCAACCCAATAGGAAATCAGGAGGACAGCTGGATTTGGTAGCTCTTGTTTTATAAAAAAAACCCAAAAACCAAAAACAAAGTTTGGGCTCTTCAGGTCGTTGATTTCTACTTTGGTCAAAGGTTTGGCCAAACTAAAATTACCCCCACCCCATTCAGCCTCATTTCTGATCATATAAAAACCAATGTGCTGTTGAACCAAATGAAATATAAATATGAAAAACCTAGTTACAAAAGCAGGTCTTTGTGCCACGTAGCAGATGGATTTTCACTTACCTTTAACATGCTTTCCATAATTGCTCTTACCACATCAGCTAAGTACCTGGTCGGTCTGTGTTTAAACTAGTTGTGGGTAAGTCTGCCAAAGGCTCAGAGGATTAGTTTGCTCCAGCATCCAAGTGTTCAGATGCTTTTCCAAAGCATGTCTAAGTTTCCAGAGATTT
Source organism: Mauremys mutica (assembly GCF_020497125.1). Taxonomy (NCBI): domain Eukaryota; kingdom Metazoa; phylum Chordata; order Testudines; family Geoemydidae; genus Mauremys; species Mauremys mutica. The sequence continues at coordinate 3,938,231 of NC_059081.1, read as the reverse complement.
CCTCCTTTGCCTCTACGTCACCTTCCTACACATTATCCCAAATCCTTGCTCCATTGACATTGATTGGTCCTGCTTTGAGCAAGGGGTTGGACTAGATGACCTTCTGAGATCCCTTCCAACCCTGATATTCTATGATTCTATGATTAATGGTAGGTTTCAGAGTAGCAGCCGTGTTAGTCTATATCCACAAAAAGAACAGGAGTACTGGTGGCACCTTAGAGACTAACAAATTTATTTGAGCATAAGCTTTCGTGGGCTACAGCCCACTTCATCGGATGCATAGAATGGAGCGTATAGTAAGGAGATCTATATACACATACAGAGAACATGAAAAGGTGGGAGTTGCCCAACCAACTCTAAGAGGCTAATTAATTAAGAGAAAAAACTTTTGTGGTGATAATCAAGATGGCCCATTACAGACAGTTTGACAAGAAGGTGTGAGGATACTTAACATGGGGAAATAGATTCAATGAGTGTAATAGCAGCAAAGAATCCTGTGGCACCTTATAGACTAACAGACGTTTTGCAGCATGAGCTTTCGTGGGTGAATACCCACTTCTTCGGATGAGTGTAATGGCTCAGCCATTCCCAGTCTCTATTCAAGCCTAAATTGATGGTATCTAATTTGCATATTAATTCAAGTTCAGCAGTACTGAATTAAAATTAATATTGAACTAATATGCAAATTAAACACCATCAATTTAGGCTTGAAGTTTTTTCTCTTCATTTATTAGCCTCTTAGAGTTGGTTGGGCAACTCCCACCTTTTCATGTTCTCTATATGTGTATATATATCTCCTTACTATATGCTCCATTCTATGCATCCGAAGAAGTGGGCTGTAGCCCACGAAAGCTTATGCCCAAATAAATTTGTTAGTCTCTAAGGTGCCACAAGTACTCCTCTTCTTTTTGTGATCAATGGGTGCTTTACCGTTGACTTTGGTGGGACCAAGATTTGACCTTTTGTTATCAAATACAAAAAGCAACATTCCTGCAATATTGTTAGTAGAGATGTGCCTTGCTCTCGGATCCAGACTAACCCAAAGTTTGGATCTGGGTTTTGGTCTGGTCCATTATAGAGATGGGCCTGAGCAGCAAAGTTCAAATCTGGATCTGAATTCTCCCAGATTTCAGGGCTGTTCCTCTCCAGATTTCTGATTCCCTCTTGAGCCTGTCAACTCTCACTCTTATGCTACTGGACCACTTAACCTTCTTGTTTCCTCCCCATCTTTTTGGATAAATAAAACAACCAAAGTGGAACTTTACCAAACTTCCTGACTAAATTCATCATCCAGGTGAGAAAGAACAAGAACCTGTGCCTTCATCAGGACGTTTTTTGAGAGAGAGCCATGAATGCTTAAAAAGAGAAGTGGATCCACATAAGGACAGGTGAATTGTGGTGGAAGTAAAAGACATTAGCATGGATACCAGCAAGTATCCATCAAAATTTGCTTCTTTGCCTCTGTCCCCATCATCTTGGCTGGTGCATGTATGCCTGAAACTAGGGGTTAGAATGAAAATGCCAGAACAGTAGCATGGCTGGGAAAATCTGTGCCCTCTTGATACAAATGACTGGCCTTCCAACTTCTGCAGGCTGCATCCCTCTGTGACCTCTTCATACACAGACTAGTACAAATCCACAAACACACCAGAAACCTGGCTGCCTCTCTTGTTGCAATAAAAAATATATTTTAAAGAAATACATACAAATTAGAGAGGAAGCAAAATCGCGTTTTTTTTTTGTTTTTTGTTTTGGCTTCCTTTTAAATTTCCACTTAAATTTTCAGGTTCTTCTTCCCAACCACGCTGGGACTGGAAGCTGATTTCTCTGTGGAAAATGGACTGTTGCTTGCTACGCCATCTTTTTAATGACCACTGGCTTGGAGCTGTTTGTTTTTCAAATACCTTAATTGTATGGTCTACCCAGAAGAGTTCAGCACTGAAAATTATATCTCAGAACTAAGTGCAACCAGATGGAAAGAGAACAAGTCAGTTTAAAAGGACTTAACAAACCTCCCCTCCACCCTGCCCCCTCAGCCCCCCCCCATATAAACAAATTATAAACTCCCCATGGGTTTGGTTGATCATTGGTTAATAGCATAATGATTTATCCTGAAGAAGGGTGAAAATTGTCTGGGTTTATATTTATCTGTCAGTGGAAAGAGTCAGGTTTTCAAAGACGACTCTGACGTATTAATATCAGGCGAGCTGCGGAACTGGTGTAAACGCGGCTGCTCCTAGCTTTGGGGAAATATAAAACCCTTTTCAGAGGCAAAGTTTTTCTTTGTGAGAAACTCACCCGGGGCACTTGGTTTTCATTAGCAGTTACTTTTCCTGTTAGAAGACAGTGATTCTTTGCCCCTTGTATGTGCTCTCAGTTGGATTAAATTACCTGTTTTATAAGGCAGAGAGAAATGGAAGAACATGAGGTGTCATAAGGGACATCATTTATCCTGGAGAAAGACATACAGTGCCAAATATTGGATTCACATGGGCTAAATAATGAAACATATACACACACAACAGAGCCAGTCTTATTCTCTGGAATCCATCTGCCAGCGTACATGATTTTGTTCTTTCCTCTTTGAGAAGTTTCAGAGGGTGTCCTGGGGGACAGTTACCCAGTGACCATCTTGTGTACGGTTCTGCAATACTCTATTTTGTCACCCTATTCAGCTCGCCTGCGAGGAGACAGCAAGGTAATGGGGGATGTGGTGCCATAAGACTTCAGAGAACATGCTGCTCTGTCTCCTTGTTATCCAACAGTATCTAAGCTTTCCTAAAGCGTGACTAAGATTGGTACATGAGTCAGGGACTCCCAGGGGGTCGATTCTGAGCTATGAAATCCCCTATGGCTTGGATCTGAGCTAACTCCGACCTCTTCTCTCTTTTTTGAGGTGGCACCAGCTGAGCCCAGCTGGGTTTCTGGAGCTACCAGGCCTTAGAGTTAAATGTCTGGGTGCTGATGATAGGATTTGTCAGGGAGGGACCCAGGAACTTACTTCCCTTGTTTGAGAACCTGAGTTGGTTGAGCTTTAACGTAGGGCATGAAGCCCTGTTATTTCCTCATGGATGTGCTAGAGAAGGGGCTGGGAAAGTTTTCTGAGGAAGGTTTTTTGTGCCCTTGGCAAAAGAGGTGGAAATGTACAGGCCCAGATTCTGAGCTTGCTCACCCCAGTTTGACACCGCCCGCTCTCCACAGAGATTGGCGATTGAAATGGACGGACGTGAAGCATGAATTAGCCCCTTTCTTTGCGCTCGATTTAGTACACCCCCTTTTCCCTCTCTCCCCCAGCTATGACAGGCAGCTTCCTCTTTGCAAAGCCAGAAATAAATAAATCCATTCCAAAAGAAGTCGCCTCAAGCCAGATTCCTCTTCAGGGTTCATGTTTAAATATACACATAGGCACAGGCAACAGTGAAAGCAGCCCAATCTATGAAGGCACTCACCCAAAGAGCTTGTGACCCTATGGATGTACCTCAAAAGCTCTGGACACAGCTGGCCAGACTCTGCCATCGTTATTTCAAAGGAGGTCATTGCCCGACCAACAGCTCAGTAATGACTGAGAAAGAAATGGATCTGGAGCGGCTTGATTGAGACAGGTTTTGGCAGGTAAATTAGGGCCTCACATTCAGTTTTATTAAAGCCAATCTGCAAAGGAATATCAACCTGGGTCTAAGCCCCGTCTTTATGATGGATAAAGAAGACCTGACAGAAATTCCGGTTTTGTCTAGCTTGCTTTCCTCTCTGGGTGAGTGGGGAAATAGCAGGATTATGACATCACAGGTCACCAAGGAAGTAAAAGTTGAGCAATTGGGAGAGGAAGGGACTTCTATTCAGACTATTAAAAAACTTTCCACAAAACAGGCAGCTGCAACACAATTCTCCGACTCTCACTCCTCCCTGTTGATATGTTTAACCCCTGACCTACAGGGATTACATCTAGGGATGAGCAAGATGTTCAGGATCTTTTACTTCTCATTTCACCTACATCAACAAACAGCCAGCACCGATACCACAACGTCTGCTTGGTCATGACCTGGGCTGGAGTCAAACCAGTGATGCTGAAAGGAAAAGATCCAGAATCCAGCTCCTCTCCCCCTGAGCCATCCTGCCCCCATTTGGAGCACGTTCGTTCCCTTATAAAGTTACACTGGTCTGAAAATGATTTATATTGGGGCCTTGGGAAACGCTAAGCACGAATCAGGAAGACCTGACCCCAGCTGAAGACTCTTTGCAGAATGTTGTTTCTCTTGGAGTATTTCTACACTGTAATTAAACACCCACGGCTGGCTCATGTTAGCTGACTTGAGCTCACGGGGCTAGAGCTGTAAAATTGCTGTGTAGACATACAGGCTTGGGCTGGAGCCTGGGCTCTGGGGCCTTCCTCCTACGTGGGGTCTCAGAGCGTGGGGTCCTGCTCAAGCCCCGATTTCTACATCCCATTTTTCAGTCCCGCAGCCGGAGCCCTGCGGGTCTCAGTCAGCTAACACAGGCCAGCTGCGGCTGTTTCATTGCAATGTAAACATACCCTTTTACTTCAATGAGTTCAGCTCAAAGGGATGGTGTTTTGGGAAGGAGCTGAATAATCTCTGATTGACCAAGAGATTCCACCTTGTCCTCAGTGCTTAAGAGTCTGGGAAAGAGAAAGAGGGGAGTGTTGGGGACAGACTGTGAAATTGGCTGACTGCTGTAAAAACCCGGCTTGACATTTTGCCTCCCAATGTAAACACTGGGCGACGGGGCCCAGATTGAGAGCAGGTGCAACATTGTGATTAATCATTTGCAATTGGCTATTATTATTATTAGTTTATTTATAGCGAGCCAACGTGGAATAAGCACTTTGCAAATAAATATGGAACTGGGAGACTTGTGTTTAAAAAAAAGATTGAAAAAAATGGCCTTTATTAAAAAAACAAACATCTGTGCCAAAAAGGGTCGTTTTTTTTATTTTTCATTTTTTCAATGAAATTGGAAAATAATAATTAAAAAAACCTTTCATTTTTTATTCCTCCCGCCCCCTTTTCAGTGACAAAACAGAAAGAAAAAAAAGGAGGGAAAAAGGTTGGGTGAAGGGGCAGAGGACATAGAGAAATGAAAGCCCCAAATGAACATTTTCAAAACTGAATTTTTTTCATAAACATTTCTGTGAAAAGTTTTGAAAAACTGAAAAATCGTTCTTCCCCAAGACCTGCCTACACAAATGATTTTGGAATATTCCCTGAAAGAACTTTACCATGTATTGACTAGATGTAAAGGGAACAAGGTGTCCACCCTGCAGAGTTTACAATCAAGCATGGAGCAAGATCATTCCAGGTGGCATGCCATTGACTTTACTGGATTTACAGCAGGGTTGGATTTGCCCAGCAGTGAAGAGTAGAAGGATGGGATGAATCCAGCAGACTTTGGGTCAAACACTATACTCAGCCCTCAAGTAACAACAGGGAGATGATGATGAAGGTGTGATGAAGTGGGAATGTTCTTAATGTTTTCTCTGAGTGCTGTGTGGGTGCCTCAGTTTCCCCTATGCATTTCTCGAATGTCTGGGGGGGGGTGATTGTTGCAGGGCCCTAGGGGGCCAGTGTGATGCTGTCTGCACAGAGAATGGCTGACGCCCTGTCTTCTGGCAATGGATGGCCTGGGCCCCTCCTCTGCAAAGGTGCCAGCTGAAGGTGTTGAAGAACAAAGAGATCAGGTGACCTCCTGGCCCGGGGAAAGAGACAAAAGGTGAGAGGAGGGGCTGGAGAGGTTTCAGTTTGGAGCTGGCTGGGGAAATGGAGGAAGGCCCAGACAGGACTCTGGCCTCCCTGGCCCCACAAGATGGACCTGACTGAGAGGGTCCTGTTGTCTAAATAAACCTTCTGTTTTACTGGCTGGCTGAGAGTCATGGTGAATTGCAGGAAGCCGGGGTACAGGGCCTTGTCTCCCCCACATGCCGTGACAGAAGGTTCATAGATTCATAGAGTTTAAGCCCAGAAGCATTCATAAGATCATCTAATCGGACCTTCTGTATAACACAGACCTTTGCATTTCACCAGTTTGGTTAAAGCGTCCTCCAGAAGGCATCAAGGCTTGATTTGAAGAGAAGGAGAATTCACCACTTCCCTTGGTTATTCCAATGGTTAATCATCCTCAGGGTTAAATGTGTGTGCCTTATTTATAATTTAAATTGGGCTGGATCCAGTTTCCAGCCATTGGTTATTTTATGCCTTTCTCTGCTAGATTAAAAAGATCTTTAGTACATGGTATTGTTTCAACATGGAGGCACTTATACACTGTAGTCAAGTCAACTCTAAAATGTTCTTTTGAATAAGCCAAACAGATCGAGCTCTTTGAGTCTCTCACTGTAAGGCATTTCCTCCAGCCCTTAAACAAATTTTGTGGCTCTTTTCTGTGTCCTTTTTAATTTTTCAACGTCCTTTCTAAAATGTGGACACCAGAACTGGCTGCAGTATTCCAGTATCAGTCTCACCAATGCCGTATAAAATCACCTCCCTACACCTGCTAACTTCTCCCCTCTTTATACATCCAAGGACGACATGAGCTCTTTCTACCACAGCATCGCACTGGTTGCTCATGTTCAGTTGCTTGTCCACTATGACCTCTAAATCCTTTTCAGAGTCACTGCTTTTCAGGATAGAGCCCCCCACTCTGTACATATAGCTTGCATTCTTTGTCCTTAGATACACGACCTTGCATCTGGCTGTATTAAAACACATTTTGTTTGACTAGGCCCAGCTTATTAAGCAATCCAGATTACTCGGTATGACTGTCCTGCCCTCATCATTAATTACCTCTGCATCAAGCTTTGTATCTTCCACACATTTCATTAACAATGGTTTTATATTTATTTCCAGATCGGCGATGAAAATATTTAATAGAGTAGGGCCTCAAACCAATCCTGTGGAACCCCAATAGAAACACCCCCATTCTATGATGATTCCCCATTGACAACTACTTTTTAGGATCTTCGGATAGACAGTTCTTAGTTCATTTAATGTGTGTTTTATTGATATTACATAGAACTTTTATTTTAATCAGAACATCGTGCGGTACTTAATCAAACACCTTGCAAAAGTGAGTAGATTACAACTATGCAGTTACTCTTATCATCCAAATTTATACTCTCATCAAGGAATGAAATCAGATTTGTTTGACGAGACCCGTTTTCCCTAAAACATGATGACTGGTATTAATTAGATTTCTATCCTTTAATTCTTTATTAATTGAATCCCATCTCAGCTTTTACATTATTTTACCCAGGATTGATGTCAGGCCAATAATTATGCTGGTCGTCCTCCTTGTCATTTTTGAGTATTGGTATCACATTAGCACTTTTCCAGTATTTTGGAATTTTCCTGGTATTCCAAGATTTAGTAAAAATTAACATCAGCAGACCAGAGATCTCAGCAAGCTCTTTCAGGACTCTTGGATGTAATTATCTGTGCCTGTTGACTTTCAAATATTTATCCCTACTAGATGTTGTTTAGTATCCTCCTTAGTTTCTAATGGAGTAGGAAGTAGTTCATCATCCTCATATGATACAGCAGAGCATCCTGCTTCTTTGCAAACAGAGAACAGAAATATTTATTGAACACATCTTTCTTTTCTGCATCATTATTAACAACATCATCCTCTCCAGCTAGTAATGGAGCTATACAGTTGTGATGGGATAGGTATGATGCTGCATGTCCCCTAAGGTTTTCAATGCATAGGAAAAGAGAAGCCTGGATCTGTTTTTTGTCACTAGACATAATGCAATTCTATTAATAGAATCATGGAAATGTAGGGCTGGAAGGGATCTTGAGAGGACCTCTGGTCCAGACCCCTGTTTGAGGCAAGTAAACCTAGACCATCCCTGTCAGGTGTTTGTCCAACTTCTTCTTAAAAACCTCCAACGATGGAGATTCCACAACCTCCCTTGGAAGCAAATTCCAGAACTTAACCACCCTTATAGGTAGAACATTTTTGCTAATATCTAACCTAACTCTCCCTTGCTACAGATTAAGCCCATTACTTCTTGTCCTGCCCTTCAGTGGACCTGGAGAACAATTGATCACCGTCCTCTTTCTAACATCCCTTAGCATGTTTGAAGATGCTTATCAGGTTCCCTTTCTGACCTATTTTGTCAAGAGTAAACATGCCCAGTTTGTTTAATTTTTCCTCATAAGGCAGGTTTTCTAAACCTTTTATCATTGTAGCTCCTTCCTTCTGGACCCTCCAATTTGTCCACATCTTTCTTAAAGTATGGCACCCAGAGCTGGACACAGTACTCCAGCTGAGGCCTCACCAGTGTTGACCAAAGTGGGACAATTAGCTCCCAGGTCTTACATACGACACTCCTGTTAATACACCTCAGAATGATATTAGCCTTTTTTGCAGCTGCATCACATTGTTGACTCATATTCAATTTTTGATCCACTATAACCCCCAGGCCCTTTTCAGCAGTACTCGTACCTAGCCACTTATTCACTATTCTGTAGCTGTGCATTTGATTTTTCCTGTATTTTGCACTTGTTTTTATTGAATTTCATCTTGTGCAATTCAGACTAATTCTCTAATTTGTCAAGGTCCTTTTTGAATTCTAATCCTGTCATGCTTGCAACCCCTCCCAGCTTGGTGTCATCTGCAGATTTTATAAGCGTAGTCTCCACTCCATTATCCAAGTCATTAATGAAAATATTGACTAATACCGGATCTAGGACTGACCCCTTTGGGACCTCACTAGATACACCCTCCCAGTCTAACAATGAACCATTGATAATTACTCTTTGAGTGAGATCTTTCATAGATTCATAGATTCTAGGACTGGAAGGGACCTCCAGTCCCCTGCCCTCATGGCAGGACCAAATATTGTCTAGACCAACCAGTTGTCAAAAGCCTTACTGAAATCAAGATATATCACGTCTACTGCTTCCCCCTTCCACTAGGCCAATAATCCTTTCAAAGAAGTTGGTTTGGCATGATTTGTTCTTGATAAATCTAGGCTGTTCCTTATAACTCTGTTATCCTCTAGGTTCTTAAAAATCGATTATTTAATTTGTTCCAATATCTTTCCAGGTATTGAAATTAGACTGACTCGCCTATAATTTCCCAGGTCCTCTTTGTTCTCTTTTTTTAATGATATGTACTATCTTTACCCTTCTCCAGTCCTCTAGGACTTCATCTATCCTCCATGAGGTCTTGAAGATCATTGTTAAAGTTCTGAGATGCTTGGAAGTCATTTCCCTGTATTTTCTACGTTGGCAATAACTGGCCCATTCTTTGATGGTCTCAGTGCAGAGACCAAGGAATAAAGAGTCTTGGAATCTGAACACCCCTCTTCTCCCTCCTAGAAGTAGTTCCTCCAGCTCAGACGGGATGCAGTGATGTGGATGGTTCTTGCACTACCAGTCCCTGTGGCTATATTTTAATTAATTGATTTATAAGCACGTCAGTGTCTAAGCCCAGACCAGGTTAAGGACACAGCAATCACTCTGGAAGTCAACACTCTCCTCCTTTCTGCTAAACAGATTTTTTTACAGGGATGAGGGACAGGAAGAGGTAAATACCTGATTCCTTCTGCATCCTGGTGCCTTACAACAACACAGCTGTTGGGAAAAATCGTATTGTAGACAGCTGGGTCTCTACATCTTGAGGTGGCAAGATCTGGATCCATGAGGAAGATTGTTCCAGGATAACAGACCCTTCACTAGGGAATGCCCTGCCCTGACCATCATCATAACCTGGGCTTTGTCAGACACAATGTCCTCTCTGAGTCTGGCCAACATGGTGAGGGAGAGTGGGGAAGGACATCCATTCACGTTGCTTAATGCCACCTCACTCCGTGCCATGAAGGTGAGGACAAGAATCTCGGAAGGTCATAATTCAATGAGCACCCAATGCTGAGAGCAGAGTACAGTGGTGTGATGCGTTGAGGTTGATCAGGAGGTTGCAGCCTCAGAGTGGCGCAGACTGAATGAGCTTCCCCAGTGCAGCCTGGAGGTGACCTAGGCATGGGTCACTGTTTTAAGTCAAGGTCAGAGAGGAAGAAATGTCATTTTCCCCCCTCCCGCAGGGCGGGGAAAAAGAACCTGTTCTGATCTCCACAGCTCCAAACACCTGCCATTTGCACCAGTCTCTTAGAAATGAAAATCATCAGCAATGAACTATTCCAATGGAAGGTGTGTCATTCTCTCTGCATGGACCTTGTGCTCGGCGCAGCTGAGCTAGGGTGAGCAAAGGTGGCTGCAAGTCAACTTTTTGCCTCCTTTATCCTGGGAGTGGTCTACCCACCCATCCTAGCCCAAGTCAAAGCAGCCCTTCCTTTAAATTACATTGGCTTGTCATAGATCTCTGGAGACCCTTTTGCTAGTGAGGACTGACCAGAATGCAGTGTCCCACATCCTCCTAACCATATCAAGCCCCTTACATGACCCCCAAGGCTGCTTTATGCCACCTAGAGATTCCCCCGTGCTGGGGAATCACCGCTGCTTCTTGGGCAACGTGCCAGTTGTTTTTTGCTGTCTGAATGTTTCTAAGCAGCCAGGACCAGGGCTGAGGACCTAGCCTGAGAGCTGTCACTCTCTAAGGAGGAAGGAGCAGGTGTCCCGGGATCCAAGTCTGTTCAGAAGCCTTAAGTACTACAAAACCAGTTTCTTCTCCCTTGGTTTTCACACCTCAACTGCTAGAACAGGGCCTCATCCTCCCTGATTGAACTAACCTCGTTATCTCTAGCTTGCTTCTTGCTTGCATATATATACCTGCCCCTGGAAATTTCCACTACTTGCATCTGACGAAGTGGGTATTCACCCAAGAAAGCTCATGCTCTAAAACGTCTGTTAGTCTATAAGGTGCCACAGGATTCTTTGCTGCTTTTTAAGTACTTTGTGCACCCAGCTGATCTGATTTTGCAGACACAGTGTTATGAGCCCAAAGGGTGGAAGTGTAAGAGGCAAGGATTTCAAAAAGCGAAGTGGCTTCTTCACGGGGACTGAAGGGTTAAAATAAATGGATTCTCGCAGAGGGAAAAAAAAATAAAAAGGGAACAAATGTGGCAAAGTGGCTCAATCGTCCCTCTGTGTTTTATGCATTAATAATCTGTGCCCTGCGGGTTAGCTCCTGCGGCGAGAAGGATGTTATCTCACGAGCAGTCTAGACATGCGAGCTGCAGAGCCCAGAGGTGCTGGCGCCTGGATCCAGCTGGAGAAGACACTCCCTTCAGTGATTCCTATGGGATAAATCCAAATGATTTATATTGCAGATGTACATGCAGGTAGGTGAACAGGGGAGAAGGGGAATGGTAACGGAAATGTATGCTGTTGAGTTGGGTTTGGAGGGGATTTTTTTTTTACATGAAATAAGATGGAAGTTCCAGCAGAGCCAAAGACGTGACCCATCGGACGCCACTCACTTAACTCTGGAGCTGTCAGAAACTTTGCACTGCAAGCCGGTAAATCTTGTGGCAAGATAGGGTCATGTTTGGAGTGAGTTCAGGCTGAGTTTCAAATATCAGCCAGTTTATGGCTTCAGGTGGAAAGCATGCAAGTCTCAATGGGCCAAGTCTGTCACTGGTGTGATATTTGAGAATCAACCTTTGTCGGGACAAGGCAGCGTAGTCTTAGGACTGGGAGTCAGGACACCTGGGTTCCATTCCAGACTCAATCTGTGTCCTTAGGCAGGTCACTCAATCTCCCCAGGCTTTCCTTTAACCATCTGTAAAATGGACAAAATAATCCTTCTCATATTTTGTATCTGCATCTTGTGCAAGAACGTAGCAATTACCGAATCATCAAGTTCATTTGTCACACGATGAAATGTCTGCAAAGAATTATCAAGAAAAGACTTCAGAAGTAGCCAAAGCACTGAGTAAGCAACAATTAAATAGGAAGGTTGTTGCCAGGAAGGTCAACAATGGAAGCCATGTTTTCAGCCTGAACATAGCAGCAGAAGTACAGGGAGAAACATAAGGAATTCCACTTAGTGTTTGAGGATTTCGAGAAGTCTTATGACAGAGTTTCTATGGAATTGTTATGGTGGTGCCTGCAGCCGCACAATCTGCTGGAGATATATGTTTAGACTATCACAGACACGTAGAAGGGTAGCCACAACCGTAGTGAGAAGCAGCTGTGGCTACCATGAATCATTCACTGTGAGGGTAGGACTACATCAAGGATCTTAAGTTCATTCTAATTTGTGACTTTAGTAGACACTTGGGTGCAGGAGATCGGGGAGAGGTTCCATAGGGTATGCTGTTCACCGGTGACATTATGTTGTGCTGTGAAGATACATATAAACTGGGAAGGGACCTAGAAATATGGGGGGCTGAATTAAGAGAAGATGGCTTAGTAATCAGCCGACAAAAGATGAAGCACATGTACATTGAGAGGGACAATGAAAGGCCAGTAAAACTAGAGGATATGGAATTGGAGTCTGTGCAACAAGTTAAATGCCTCAATTCCATGTTGGGCCATGATGGGGATGTGGATGCGGAAGTAAGGAGCCTCATGAAGAGCGCTTGGTGTAAGTAGATGGAGTTCTTGGCAGTTCTCTGTGTTAAGAATACGCCAGGTACACGAAAGAGCAAAGTGTTCAAGATCATGATTAGGCCAACCATGAATGCTGGCCAATGAGGAAGAGAGAACGACTTTACACTGCCAAAATGAGAATGCCCAGGTGGATGATGCATAAGATGGGAGCTGACAGCCTACGAGGGGAAATGGTATGAGCCATGATGCACGTAGCTCACATCATGGAAAAGCAGAGGAAGTATCGACCGAGGTGGCTGGGTAAGATGAGATGTGGGGTATATTTTTTCCATTTCAGATAAGATGTGGACAAATTGGGTAAAGTCCAGAGGAGAACAAGAAAAATGATTAAAGGTCTAGAAAACATGTGCTGTGAGGAAAGATTGAAACAACTGGGTTTGTTTAGTCTATAGAAGAGAACTGAGGCGGGACATGATAACAACCTTTTATGTACTTGAAAACTGTTACAGGGAGAAATTTTTTTTCTTGTTAACCTCTGAGGGTAAGACAAGAAGCCATGAGCTTAAATTGCAGTAAGGGAGGTTTAGGTTGGACATTAGGAAAATCTCCCTAATTGTCAGGGTGGTTGAGCACTAGAATAAATAACCTAGGGAGGTTGCGGAATCTCCATCATTGGTGGTTTTTGAGAACAGGTTAGACAAACACCTGTCAGGAATGGTCTAGATAATACTTAGTCCTGCCTTGAGTGTAGGGGACTGGACTAGATGACCTCTTGAGGTCCCTTCCAGTCCTACATGTCTATGATTCGATGCTATTGTCCAGAGAGTTCCAGAGCTAGTGGTCACAGGACAAAGACCAGGTCAAAAGCCTAGAAAGAGATGGCTGAGATGTGAAGAAAGTTAGCATCAGCTTGGGAGACACACTTGACAAGAACACTTGGAGATGAAGAACAAGATCACTAAACCCGATAGATGGGGCAAGTGAAAGAAGAAGGAAGAGCATAAGAACATAAGAATGGCCATACTGGGTCAGACCAAAGGTCCATCCAGCTCAGTATCCTGTCCTCTGACAGTGGCCAATGGCAGGTGCCCCAAAGGGAATGAACAGAACAGGTTATCATCTAGTGATCCATGCCCTGTCACCCAGTCCCAGCTTCTGGCAAACAGAGGCTACGGACACCATTCCTGCCCATCCTGGCTAATAGCCGTTGATGGACCTATCTGCCATGAACCTATCTAGCTCCCTTTTGAACCTCGTTATAGTATTGACCTTCACAACGCCCTCAGGCAAGGCGTTCCAAAGACGCAGTGTTGGGGTTCCCATGAGACCTCTTCCACTTGGTTCCCCAAGAATTCAGTCTGACTCCAGTCTCGTCACTCAAGTCCCTTTATTTGGCACATAGCAAAGCTACGTTGAGTTGGTCAGACTAGGGGTGGTTGTAGGTAGGGTTGCCAACTTTCTACTTGCATAAAACCGAACACGCTTGCCCTGCCCCTCCTCCGAGGCCCCGCCCCTTCCCTGAGGCCCAGCCCCCCCATTCACTCCATTCCCTCTCCCTCTGTCACTGTCAGCCTTCCCACTCTCACTCACTCGCTCATTTTCACCTGGGTGGCTCAGGGGATTGGGCTGCGGGAGGGGGCGAGTGCTCCGGTGGGGGGGTGCTCTGGGGTGGGGCCAGGGATGAGGCATTTGGGGTCCAGGAGGGGGCTCTGGGCTGGGGGGGTGGAGCCAAGGGGTTTGGAATATGGAAGGGGGCTCCGGGCTAAGGCAGGGGGTTGGGGTGCAGGGGGGGAGGGCTCTGGCTGGGGGTGCAGTTTCCAGGGTGGGCCCAGAAATGAGGGGTTCAGGGTGCAGTAGGGGGCTCCGGTCTGGGGGTTGGGATGTGGGGGGTGAGGGATCTGTCTGGGGGTGTGGGCTTTGGGGCGGGGCCGAGAATAAGGGATTTGGGATGCAGGAGGGAGCTCCAGGCTGGGGCCGAAGGGTTCAGAGAGCGGGAGGGGGGTTCGGGCTGGGGCAGGGGGTTGGAGTGCAGGCTCCAGGTGGTGCTTACCTCAAGCAGCTCCCAGAAGCAGCGGCATGTCGCCCTTCTGGCAGCTACGTGGCGGTGAGGCCAGGCAGCTCTGCGCTCTGCCCTGTCCAGAGGTGCCGCCCACACAGCTCCCATTGGCCGCGGTTCCCGGCCAATGGGAGCTGCGGAGCTGTCGCTTGTGGGGGGCAGTGCATGGAGGAGGAGCCGGAGGGGGGACATGCTGCTGCTTCCGGGAGCCGTGCAGAGCTACGGAAGGCAGGGAGCCTGCCTTAGACACGCTGTGCCACCAACCGGACTTTTAATGGCTGGTCAGCAGTGGTGACCGGAGTCTCCGGGGTCCCTTTTTGACTGGGTGTTCCGATCAAAAACCAGACACCTGGCAACCCTAGGTATAGTGCGTACCAAATATCCAAAATTACACAGCAAAGCTCTTCTTTATATACATTCACACATTACTCATTGCATTTACTACACATGGCATCACACATTTTGGGACTGGATTGGTCACTTTTTAGGAACCAATCCCTGTGCAGCATGCTCTGTCTGTGTATGACTTACTGTTTAACCCCATCTTTGAGGCTTACCTTGTCCATTGCAAATGGTTCCCTGGGTGTCCCCCTTAGCTTGGCTAGTTTAGACATTCTGTTTCCAGCCTGCTGATCCATTTACCGCCCTAATCTCATCTCCCAGGAAATGAGGCTTCACCCATGCCCAATTACTCATGTCAAGCCAGGCCTACATTCCACTCCTTTTGCCTTTCTTTTTTTTAATTAGCATTTGTTTCATTTGCATCATACACCTGTCTTTTTGTGCTCTCTTTTTTTAAGTTAACTAGCCAGAAACACATTCCCAAGATCACAGTAGCTGTGATCATTTGCCTCACCATATATACTTGTCTCAAAGTACGAACACCTCCTCTGGTATAGCCCGTCCGGGTGTAATCCTACATTATCCGATTGTTCTGCCCTTATGGCATCCTTCTGTAATTTTAACTTTGATTGTATTACATTATAAAACATTGGCACAAAATATAAAAATCTCTCCGTTTATTATCATGGGAGATTTAGGTGTGAAACAGAACATAGGCTAATTAAGATAATAAACCAGTAAGTGGACCACCACACAACACTTGTTATTCCCAGCATACACAGTTTTTACCTTACCAACATCCCAGCGTCTCAACCGTACGGTGCAAATTTTATGACTGTGCACCTAGAATATAGGATATGGGTATGTCCATGCTACCCGCTTGATCGGCGAGTAGCGATAGATCTATCGGGGATCAATTTATCGCGTCTCATCTAGACGCGATAAATCAATCCCTGAACGCGCTCCCCGTTGACTCTGGAACTCCACCAGGGCGAGAGGTGGAAGCGGAGTCGATGGGGGAGCCGCAGCCATTGATCCCGTGCCATGAGGACAGGAGGTAAGTCAATCTAAGATACGTCGACTTCAGCTACGCTATTCTCATAGCTGAAGTTGCATATCTTAGATCGATCCCCTCCCCTAGTGTAGACCAGGCCATACTGGCAACTCTGTCTGAAAGACATTCCACCTACAGATGCAGATGTCCCCCAGGTGCAAAGAGCAGTGCAAGTCTGGGCTTTCTGGACCTTGCATTGTCTTGCAACAGTATTTGAGGAGGGAAAACAAACTTCTTCCACACCGCCTGGCCTGCAGTGGTGTACCAAATTTTTAACTTTTCTGCACTGTTCCACACTTTCTTAAAGCACTTACAACATCTTGTGTATTCTATACAGTTAAAAGCTCCATTCATGAGTCCTTGGTTTTGCTCATTCCATGGACGCGGCACATCTGCTGCTATCTTCTGTTGAAGTGCTTGGTCATGTTCCTACAGATAAGATGTCTCCTTTCGTGCAAATGGCTGGGCCTTGTCGCTTGGGGCTGACTGTCCCAGGTCCCTATACCCACTGGTGAATATGGTTTCTTTATGTCTGCAGCCAGGGTTCATTACAAGTAGCTATGCACTGATGAATCTTCACTGGTCTCTGTGAAGTGAGCTAGGGATCTCATTGTAGTTCCTGGTGAGCAGGTGTTCCCATTAAACAAAACAGCATCAGTAATGGCTGACCTTAAGGGCAGCTTAAGGGTTACCTTGCAACAGATTTTTTAAAACATTAGGATTGTGCCCTTTTGCTTCTTTATGATGGAGAGGAAAGGCCTAGGAAATGATCATTTTCCCAGCTGATTTTTCACCTTATAAATGTAGAGGAATGTCTAGCTTGGTGTTCTCTGGTTTTGTTGCATCTTAGAGCTCTCAGACCTTAACTGAAAAGGCCAGGTGAGTCACTGTAGAACCTCTTTTCTCCAAACTGCTAGTTGGTCAATCAAGTTAAAGTGATGTTAAAGTGATGTTAACAAAAGCAAACATAACACAGAGTTGCAAACCGTCTGCCAGACCCTTTCCTTCCCCTCTGAATTCCTAAACTTTCCTGAGTACTAAATTCACTGTACAAGAAGAAAGGAATTCAAGAAAGAGAGCCTAGCATAAAAAGGGTTAAGGAAGCAGCCTGGATAACTAATCTTCATTGTTGGCTGTGTAGTTCTTCCAACCCGCAATGATAGAGAGGCTTTTTCTCCAGCTGGAGGTCATGAAGAAACTGTCGTTGCTACTACTGCTTAACCCAAAGGGTTATACAACTGTTAATTTTGGATCTATGAGTCCTCCGTGGGATTCTTTGGTATCTCAGGAAGCAGAACAATCAAGGTGAAAGGTAGAACAGTTTGCAACAATCCCCAAATGCTGCCTTGGCCACTTGCCAAAGCCCAGAGCCTGAATCTAGGACCTGAGCCATCTCCCACTGAGGACAATGATTCATAGATCTTAAGATCAGAAGGGACCATTAGATCATCTACTCTGACCTCCTGCATGGCACAGACCAGGGAATTTCACACAGTGATTCCCGCATTGAAACCAGTAACTTGCGTTTGGCTAAAGCATGTTGTCCAGAAAGACATCCCGTCTGGATTTGAAGAGTTCAAGAGAGGAAAAATCGAGCACTTCCCTTGACAGTTTGGTCCAGTGATTAATCATGTGCACTGTTAAAAACCCAGGCCTTATTTCTAATTTGAATTTGCCTGTCTTTAACTTCCAGCCATTGGCTTTTGTTATGCCTTTTTTTTTCTGCTAGATTAAAGAATTCTTTAGTACCCGACATTTTCTCTCCTTGGAGGTACTTGGGCACTAAGTCACTTCTTAATCTTCTTTTTTGTAGCTAAAGAGATTGAGTTCCTTCAGGCGCTCACAGCAAGTCATTTTTCTATCCCATTAATTATTTTTGTGACTCTTCTCTGCACTCGCTCCGATTTTTCAAGAACGGGAGTCTTCCCACTGACATCTAATGGAGTTGGATCAGGCCTCTAACGCGCGCACACAGGAAAAACAGGACACATCATCGCAGGGCTCTTGCATGTCCTTGAATCTTCCTTTGGCATGAACAGCAGTCATGAAAATCAGTTGCTTGCGGGTTGAATTCCGTGGGCACAAAACCTAGTGGCACATTGCTGCGGAGGGAAAGAGTAGCCTCCCAGGACTGGAGTAATGGTGTGTGCTTTTGGCACTTCGGTTCTGCAACAGGGCTCCTTATGACATTCAGCTGAGTCACAGGGCTGATTCCAACCAACATGCCCAGCTGCAATTTCTCTGTTCTTGTTGCCTCGCTCATATCGGTTTCCAGTCCAGCACTCAGAGGTCTTTCTTCCTAGCCAATATACGCAGAGTTTCCAGAAGTGTAGAGGGGAGGGACATGGGTGGGGTGGGGTAGGGTGGCGAACTATCAGGTAGCAGTGGGGGAAAAAAACCTAACCATCCCAGGGGCAGGGTGATACATCAAAGGCCTTTTAGGGAAGACCCACCATTTATTTGCTCTGCGTCATCTATATATTTTCCCCCTCTCTAAGCCACTGGGAAGAGAAAACAAAACAGGACGATGCCTTGCTGCCATGAGTCTTGAAGGTTTTACAACATGAAAGCAGATGGGATTTGACTAACGGGGGGAAAGTCCCCTTGATGAGGCTGGTTTGTGGGAGTGTGCTTTCTTAATCTGCTTATGGTTTACAAATGCAATCCCTGGAGACGCTGTTCGCTAAACTCCATGCCCCCTGGTCTAACTTTGGACTCTGCAAAGAGATTGAATTTCCTGTCTTTGTTCCAGGGGGGATTATTGCTGAATGCCTTTTTTACTTCCCCATTGAAGGATTAGCTCCTAAATTTGCCAATTATCACTTGCCAATTAGTGCTGTCACACAGTCCACGCAACTTGAAAGCCTCGTTACTCAGCTGGAAAAATTAGCTTCATATTTTGCAAAGATGCCTTGCCAGGTCTCCATCTTAGAAATCTCCATGAGTCTCTGTTTATTTACAGTCTAACTATGTAAAAGGTCAGAAAGTGGACTGGATTTAAAAAAAAACAGCAAAACATTTCCTTGGTGAGAGCATAAACTAATGCCCCCGTGTTGAAATTTACAACATATTTATTACATGTTATGCAAGCACTCATGCATCAGTGCCCGGCCAAATTCAGCCCTTGGATATGAGCATGCAGCTCCCATCAGCATCCGTGGGAGTTCCCATCACAAATCTGAACTTGATGCTATGGCATGGGGCAATATCTTGCCCTGTGCTCCCCATGACATGGAAACATCAAGTATAAAGAAGCTGCTAGAGGAGACAGATTCTCTGAAGTCCGCACAAGGAGCATACCCTCCTCCTATGTTTTGCAGAGCCCACAGCTGTGAAGTCTCTCGGTGTAAAACGTTCTGGGATTTAGGAAGCAGGGCAGGTATAATGTACTTGCTTGGCACGTATGAGTGAGTGATGCTGCCATCTCCTGGAATGTGTAGCAGCACAATCGCACCCACCACTGCCCAGATCCACCAGCCCCACTGCATCTTTGAGATCTGGGACACAGCAGAAACGGAAGCTGCAGAAGTGACCTTGGCATGGTTCTGCTGCAGCTTCACAGCCTGGGAGGAGGATTCCTTCCCTAACTCAGAACCTTTCCCCAGCTTTTCACTGAATGGATCCAGTGGGGCAAGGACTTTTGCTCCTGGGGAAGGTCAAATACATGAAAATATCATGACCCCGGAAGGCGTGTTTTCTGTGGGATGGTTACAATTAGCCTCCACCCCCCAAACATTTTTAATGGTTCTGTCTGAATGGTTGCTCCGTTGAGCCATAGAAACATAGAATCATAGAATATCAGGGCTGGAAGGGACCTCAGGAGGTATCTAGTCCAACCCCCTGCTCCAAGCAGGACCAACACCAACTAAATCATCCCAGTCAGAGCTTTGTCAAGCCGGGCCTTAAAAACCTCTAAGGATAGAGATTCCACCACCTCCCTAGTTAACCCATTCCAGTGCTTCACCACCCTCCTAGTGAAATAGTGTTTCCTAATATCCAATCTAGACCTCCCCCACTGCAACTTGATACCATTACTCCGTGTTCTGTCATCTGCCACCACTGAGAACAGTTGAGCTCCATCCTCTTTGGAACCCCCTTCAGGTAGCTGAAGGCTGCTATCAAATCCCCATTCACTTTTCTCTTCTGCAGACTAAATAACCCCAGTTCCCTCAGCCTCTCTTCGTAAGTCAGGTGCCCCAGCCCCCTAATCATTTTCATTGCCCTCTGCTGGACTCTCTCCAATTTGACCACATCCCTTCTGTAGTGGGGGTTCAAAACTGGACACAGTACTCTAGATGAGGCCTCACCAGTGCCGAGTAGAGGGGAATAATCACTTCCCTTGATCTGCTGTCAATGCTCCTTCTAATACAGCCCAATATGCCATTGGCCTTCTTGGCAACAAGGGCACACTGCTGACTCATATCCAGCTTCTCATCCACTGTAATCCCCAGGTCCTTTTTTGCAGAACTGCTGCTTAGCCAGTCGGTCCCCAGCCTGTACCAGTGCATGGGATTCTTCTGTCCTAAGTGCAGGACTCTGCACTTGTCCTTGCTGAATCTCATCAGATTTCTTTTGGCCCAATCTTCCAATTTGTCTAGGTCACTCTGGACCCTATCCCTACCCTCCAGCGTATCTATCTCTCCTCCCCAGCTTAATGTCATCTGTGAACTTGCTGAGGGAGCAATTCATCCCATCATCCAGATCATTAATAAAGATGTTGAAGAAAACTGGCCCCAGGACTGACCCCTGGGGCACTCTGCTTGATTCCGGCTGCCAACTAGACATCGAGCTGTTGATCACTACTCATAGAGCCTGACAATCTAGCCAGCTTTCTATCCACCTTACAATCCATTCATCTAATCCATACTTCTTTAACTTGCTGGCAAGAATACTGTGGGAGACCGTATCAAAAGCTTTGCTAAAGTCAAGATATATCACATCCATCGCTTTCCCCATATCCACAGAGCCAGTTATCTCATCATAGAAGGCAATCAGGTTGGTCAGGCATGACTTGCCCTTGGTGAATCCATGTTGACTGTTTCTGATCACCTTCCTCTCCTCCAAGTGCTTCAAAATGGATTCCTTGAGGATCTGCTCCATGATTTTGCTGTGGACTGAAGTGAGGCTGACCGGTCTGTAGTTCCCGGGGTTCTCTTTCTTCCCTTTTTAAAATATGGGCACAATATTTGTCTTTTTCCAGTCGTCCCAGGACCTCTCCCCAATCGCCACGAACTTTCAAAGATAATGGCCAATGGCTCTGCAATCACATCAGCCAACTCCCTCAGCACCCACGGATGCATTGGAACCGGCCCCATGGACTTGTGCATGTCCAGCTTTTCTAAATAGTCCTTAACCTGTTCTTTCACCTCTGAGGGCTGTTCACCTCCTGCCCATACTGTGTTGCCTAGTGCAGCAGTCTGGGAGCTGATCTTGTCTGTGAAGACCGAGGCAAAAAAAGCATTGAGTACTTCTGCTTTTTCCATATCATCTGTCACTAGGTTGCCTTCCCCATTCAGTCCCACTCTTTCTCTGACCCATAAAACAATGATGGAGGCCTGGAGCCGCAAAATTCTAATCTCTGCCCAAAATCCAGAGGTCACCTTTTCCAAAAGGTGTCTGGGTCCGGTATGCTGCCATGGGCCCGCCTCTGATCACTATTGTGCATCCTTTAATCTTTGCAGGGCATTTGCCATTAGGAGGCTCGCTCATGTCTTTGCTAGCAGAGCAAATGATCCGAGGGTTTGGTTCTTGTGTTTGTCACATAGAGAAGCTGCCATAATCACCGTGCTGGGGAAGCTGCAAGGAGATGGGATGTCTCAAGGAGAAGGGAATAAAAGCACTAGATAATATTTTAAAATGGGAGGGGCTTTCCCACTGGAAACAAAAAAGAGCGAGAGCGTTATTGTTTAACATGTGTGCTTGGCAGGTGTGTCACGGCGTCCTCTTTGCTGTTACAGCAATTATTTGTGTATGAATAAGCGTGCTCTGCCCCTTGGGCCTATTGTGTCTTTCTGCTGCATCCTGCAGTGAAGTTATAGTCCGAGATGGGCCCAGACCAAACCCAATCACCCCTGAGCTTTATCCCAGTCCAGGCCCACCTCTAGCTATAATCTCGGGCTAATGATTTCACCGTCTGCTGTCCGCACGCCCCTGCTGGGAGCTCCCTCTCGAGCTCAGCATGCCAGACACACACACTCGCTCTCCTTTCCCGTCCCTCCGCCGCGAAGGCCACACATGCTAAGCAGCGTCAGTAAAATCACAGTCACCCACACGTTGGCCCTGATCCTGGATGGCCACTTTGCACCAGGCCAGTGACTTGAAAGCCAGCAGGACTAGCCCTGGGGATCCCTCCGTTCAGTGAGAGTAGGGAGCATGGCCAGGAAGAAGGGGGCCAGGGTCATTTAGAGCAGCCTTCAGGCTGGGAAAAGGGGGCAAAGGCCAGGACGGAGGGACAGCAAATTAGCCTCCTGAGTTACATTGAGTTCCTCAGCTGCAGCTGAGGGTCAGACCATTCTGTTCCTTTAAGAACAAAATCCCCCACCCCCCATGTTGCTCTAGGATCGATCTATTTGCTGTGTCTCCCTGTGCTTGTCTGCTCTATAGGGCACCGTGTTCCACTCCCGGGGATACTGTTGGGGATTAATCCTCACAATGGCAGGTAATAATCAGTGCATAAATAATAATAAAGGGTCTGACACCACAGCACAGGCACATCTGGTGGGTCCGGGTCAGGATATCTGGGCAGCTTGGGTCACTTCTGATATTTGAAATCTATATACGGGGCCAGAGCCATATGTAAATTGACACAGGTCCATGGAAGTCAACAGAAATAGGAATTGTCAGATTGGATCAGAAGTAATGGTGCATCCGGCCGGGAATCCTGTCACCACCAATAACCAGCACTGGCATCAGAGGAAGGTGCAAGAACTCAGCAGTTATGGCATAACCTGCCCACAGGGAAAGTTTCTTTCTAACTCCCATGAAGTAGAAGTTGGAAGGAAGGTTTTCAACCCTTCCAAATCTCTTAGTCCTAGTTTCTGCTATTGTAACTCTGAGTCCTAACTGGGGCAACACGCACACAGACTTCAGCAGGACCATCTCCTAAGGGCTGAGTAAGAACCTCACGAATTGAACCACACCAAATCCTATTTATATAAGTGTGCATGGAGCTTTGGTGGCGGACCAGAGGTCTCTATTATGTCACAGAATACCAGCAATGTGCTGTCAACAGCATAACAAGGTGCTCCCACAAGAATGTTCTGTTTTAGCCTGTGCAGCCAGGCTGTGTATAAGCACTGAGGATTGGGGAATTGGTGAGAAGCAGGGAAATCATCTTAATCTCTCCCACTTCAGTTTGTTAGCACAGTGTTAACAAGACAGGGCTCTGTCTAGCATACCCCATCTATAAATATTTCTCAGAGATGGATGACAGGATGGTGGGTAGCTCTGGGAATATGGACTGTCCTAAGGAATCTTTCATTCCTAAATTGCTGTTTCAAATATTCCATAAGTCTGAGTGACAGAAAATTGTTGGTAGCCAAGAGGAAACTAATTGGTATTCATAGTCCAGTTCCTAGAAAGCAAACATCCGCCAGTTCAAATGGCCCTCTTGGTATCCCTTGAGATAACACAAGAACTAGGGATCATCCGATGAGATTAATAGGCAGCAGGTTTAAAACAAACATAAGGAAATACTTCTTCACACAATGCACAGTTGATCTGTGGAACTCGTTGCCAGGGGATGTTGTGAAGACCAAAATTATAACGAGGTTCAAAAACGAATGAGATAAGTTCATGGAGGGTAGGTCCATCAATGGCTACTAGCCAAGATGGACAGAAATGCAACCCCATGGTCTGGGTGTGCTTAAACTTCTGACTGCCAGATGCTGGGAGTGGATGACAGGGGATGGATCACTTAATTGTTTCCTCTGTTCTGTTCGTTCCCTCTGAAGCATCCGGCACCGGCCACCATCAGAAGACAGGATGCTGAGCTAGCTGGACCATTGGTCTGATGCAGTATGGCCGTTCTTTTCAGCCAGAGGCATGGAGAAATCCTTTGCTTGCTGCAGCCTGTTCTGCAAATAGAGACGGGACTTTAATCTCCAAGGGCCCCCAGCGAGGCATTAGCACATATCCCAGAAAGTTTGTATCCCAGTCCATATTCTGACCCCAGCATAGGACAATGAGGCATTAGCCCCCAACGAGGCATTAGCACATATCCCAGAAAGTTTGTATCCCAGTCTATATTCTGACCCCAGCATAGGACAAGGGGAGGTGCTGAGTTCCAATCCCCTCTAACTAAAATTATTAAACAGATTAATGAGAGAGCAAAAAAGGATCCCACCCCGGTTGCTCATCCCAATTCTAGTTGTGCAATTCTCCTTCAAGGGATTTTTCTTTTTTGAAATTGTGCATAATGCTTGTTTGTTTGTTTAGACAGTTATATGAATTGTCTTCCTGCTGAGGCTCTTTGTAACAGTTCTGGAGGTTGCCAGCATGAAATGTCTTTCTAAATCCGCTCTTCCAACCGAAGGGATTTTGGAGACTGCCTCGCCCTACTCACGCACATTCGCATCTGTTTCTCATGCTCTTCCAAAATACAATTCCATTCCTCTGGCTCTTTGGTAGGCAGTTGGAAATAAATAAATATAATATAAACTAAAATAAAATACTTTAAAAGATCGAGTGCATCAGCTTTTGATATGTCCTCAGTGTGGCTCTTTTGTTTTGGAAAAGAAAAGGAGCGTTTGCCGAGGCTTAGGAAAAGGTCAATAACAAAAAAATAAATATTGCAGCCAACCCCTAGCTAGCTGCTACCTTTGCAAAGAGGCAGAGAAGCCCTTGTAAACCATCTCTGAGGCTTTGGGAGGAGTGCAGCAACCACAAGAGAACTTGTGTGTCAGAGGCTTGGCGGGGAGGGTGGCTGCTTGTGAGTGATGCAAGACAGGCTTCAGGGCAGTGTGGGCACAGTGTGTGCCTGCAGGGGCGGATGCCGGAAAGCTGGGGAGGGGCCCTGCTTCTTTCACAGTGCGATAGGAGATACCAGGTCATAGGAACCAGCCTACCAGAGCAGACAATGGCTCCTCCACTGAGGTATCCTGTCTCCAGTGGTGGCTGTTTCAGGGAATGGAGTAAAACCAACCTGCCATTAGTATTGTTATTAGAGTCTAGGAACCCCAGGGCCGGATCAGGACCCCATTGTGCTAGGCACCGTATGGACAAACAACAAAAGAGACAATCCCCTCCCCAGAGAGCTCACAGTCTACATGAAAGGTGGAGAAGACCCTGGAGAATGAGGTAGCACAAAGAAGTGTTGAGCTGAAAAATGGACGCCTCAAGCACTCGCCTACCCAATTCTGGATGGGAGGGATCGGAAGCCTTTGTGACAGGTTTTGAGGAGGAATTTAAGAGAGGTTGAGGTGGCGACTTTTTAATATGTTTTTTCCCCACGCATAAGGAGATGGGGGCAGAGGCATCATTTGCAAGGAGGCAGTTTCACCCCCCGCCCCCGCAGACCTTGTCTTGCCCCTCGCACTTTTCACCAGCTGGCACTGAAGAGTATCTCGCGGGTCTGCGGGAACTGCCACGGATATGTCTACACTGCCAAATTGGAGTCGTGTGGTGGCCAGGTGACCATCACAACGGAGGGGCAGCCAGGTGAACCCTGTTGCCCTAGGTGTATGATTAGGGAGGCAGCTGATTATCTCAAGTGCAACCCACCCTCTCCACCAGCTGGAACCAGAAGCAGCACAGGCAGTTTGGGCCAGATGAGCACAGCACAAACCAGGCCCTGATCCCTGCCCCTGGCCAGCCATTGGTAAGACAGGATAGGACCCCTGGCCAGCCATTGGTAAGACAGGATAGGACCCCTGGTCACTCCCTAGGATAGGACCGGCTGCCACCTTCCCACCACTCTCCAGGAGGAGACCAACCCACTAACCCCACACAAACAGCCGTGGCCTCAGCAGAAGCAAGAATGCTAACACAGCTTCCCCCCACCTCCCAGAATTTTTCTGAAATGATGCCCTAACTGGAAGGCCTTTGGGCGGGGAACGGCAGCATGGGAGAAAATATGGCAGGCCTTGTGGGAAAAGCCGACAGGAGTGCACATGAAGCTCCCACTGTTGGCGGAGCGTAGACTCAGTTTCCCAATCTGAAAACCTGAGGGAATGCTACTGGCCTCCTTTTCAAAGGGCTTTGAGATCTACTGCCATACACGAGCTAGGTATTATTATAGTTATTATTAGAGTCAATCCGTGGGAACAACTCTCGTCTGGGTTGTCACATCAGCTTGCCTGAATTGCATGCATAGAGCGTTGCCCATGTATCTTTCACTTGCTCTACACACACCTTAACGTATTGCTTGGTTCTGAATGTGAGCGACAAAGTAGACCGGCAGAAATGCACCGTGGCTGAGAGTTCATATCACCAGAAAAACCTTCGCCTGGGGAATCTGCCTTTTGACCTTGCGAGTCTGACACTATATTATCTGTGGTACTAACTCACTGTCAGGAGACCAGGTTGTAGGCCATGAGGCCTAGTGGTCAGAGCAGGAGCCAGGCCTAGCAGTCAGAGTCCAAATGCCAGAGCCCCTGATTGGAGCAGGAGTCAGAGCCAGGGGTTGGAGCCGAAGATCAGAACCGAAGTCAGAGTCTGAATGCC
This sequence comes from Mauremys mutica, assembly GCF_020497125.1. Taxonomy (NCBI): domain Eukaryota; kingdom Metazoa; phylum Chordata; order Testudines; family Geoemydidae; genus Mauremys; species Mauremys mutica. Next base: position 3,911,650 of record NC_059081.1, on the reverse strand, counting down.
AGAGCCAAGATTCAAGACAGAGTCAGAGCCAGGAATCAGAGCTGAGGGTTACCTGGAGCCAGGGAAAGCAGGAGCAGGGCTGGTTTCAGGACAAGAGCAAGGCTGGGACAGGACCAGAACAAGGCTGGGTGCCGGGCAGGGTCTAAGCTGGAGCAGCGCAGGAGCAGGATGTGGAGTCAAGTGAGCACAGGGAGGCACAGATGCTACCGGTGTGTGCACAGAGCAGCCACCGATCCTCGGCAGCTGCCGGGCGTCAGAGCGAGGCACATGACTGCCTTAGCCAGTCTGGTGGTTCTGCTGCGGCCCAGCTGGGCTTGCTGACTGCCTGATGACTGGGCAGGCGTGGCTGCAGGCCCTCATTCCCCATGCTCACTGAGTGGGATGTGCATGTCTCAGCCTTTCCAGTCCAGAGTTAGAATCCCCTGTCCTGGGAGGTTTCCCCCATGGAGCAGCTGCACTAGTAATCTGAGAATTTCTAATCCATTTCTACTAAATCTGCCTATGAACCACAAAGCTTCTGTCCAGCAAGGAAAGATCAGACAGGAACAATCAATCTGTCTCTCTCTCCGGCCAAGAGAAGCCCCTGGGATGGTTGGTGAGGAAATAGCACGTGCTGTTTACGACTGTCCCAGTTATGGGGGCTGCAGGCAGCTGGGCAAGTTCTCTGGACCCTTCACGGTCTGCGTGCCCTCAGGCTCCGTGTCTGCAGTAGCCCACTATGCTATTACCTGGTGTTTGCTATGCCACTCATGCCTGGGCTAATGAGTCACTCCTCTGCTAGGCTCCAGCCAATCAACAAGCCACGAACTGGTCATGTGACTCCCAGACCAGGTATATAAGCCCCACAGGAGGAACAGCAACTCAGTCTTCTCCATCATCCTGAGGCCTGGCACTCTCTCCTGCCTAAGGGTGGCAACAGACTCCTCGGGTCTTAGCCTGCTCCAGCCATGCTCCTGCCACTACCCTGCTAGTCCTGCTCCAGCCTTCCTGGATTCCTGACTGCTCCAGCTCCAACCACTAGGCCTGACCATCTCCATCCCACTTTCTTAATGCAGTACAGTGCCCTATGCCATTCTCAATGGGCATTCTGACTGGTAGTCTAACAGCTGTTAGTCTCTGACCGTTCATGCTTTGATACTGGCCCCGTTAGCTGGAATATTATTTCCATATTCACCTCCCCTTCCTATGTTGCTGCTATTCATACCTACAAAGCTACTAAGCCACACAAAATCAGGGAATGGACATCTCAGGCAGAGCTGGATGGGAAACGGTTTCCTCATCATGCGAAAATGTTCAAGGTAATGAAAATGTTCCCCTTACGAATCAGGAGGAAAAGTGAAAATCTTGAAAATTTTCCCAGATGGAAAATGTGGACATGTTTCAGTTTTTGTTTAGAGTCTGACTGCTGCTTATTTTTAAAACTGTCATCAGCTGAAGTTTTAAAACAAAAAGTCTTTTGGGACTGGAAACCTGAAAATTTGCATTTTGAAAATGCCAAAATCTTTTGCTCAAAACTTTATTTCACAAATATTTTTAGGTCAAAAAAATGTGTCGAAGCCAACCCTTTCTCACATGAGGTTTCCAGTTTCAATGAATCAGCATTTCCTGATGAAAAAATTTAACCAAAATATTCCCGACCCAGTCTAGTCTCAGTGCTTTGGCAATACAATGGGACTGCAGAGAGCCTTACCTCTCGGTTAACCATTCAAACTCAGCCTTGCTTAGTGAAAAATGAAAGCTTACAGCGGATAACACCTGTCCAATGGCTTCCCAAGTAAAGTCTCCTTGGCTGGAACAGCAGGGTTAAAGACTGAATGGGTCATGGTGAAGGAACTCCCTGCTGGCCCCTTGAGGCGTGTCCTCCAGGCAGCATTGAATCACACTGGTGAGGTGTGTGTTTGTGTCGTGGGGTTGCTTGTCCTGCCTTGTTCCCATTCTGGGAATAGAGGTCTCCAGTTTCTGGGACTGTCAGACTGACACTAACACATAATTAAAAATGCCTGCTATCAAACTGCCCAACAGCCTTCAGTCTTCCTGAGGGGACCAGAAGTTCTTGCAGAAGATTCTGCTAGGATTAGCTGAGTAAACACCATCTCATTTAGCAACAGTTAAGGAGAATAACAAACTGGACCAAATTTATCTCTGGCGTAACTCCACCGACATCACACCAGGGGAAATTTGGCCCAGTTTTTGCTTTTGTAGTTTTGGTGGTGGTGTGAAGTGTTGAAATCATGCGGGGGCAAATTGAAACCCAAACCCTCCCATCCTTCTTCCTGGGGCCCTGGGGACAGCCTGGTGACAAGCAGGCTGCAGCAGATCTCATTATTTGGTGAATTGTTTCAAACAGGGCCCAGACCTTTCTTTCTATCCCACGCTGCTCTAGCACCAGTCCGTGGGAACCATTCTGAACTCCTAATTAGAGGACACTGGAGTGGATGGCAAAGTTAAAAAAAAATAGTTGGGCATAGCTTAAACCAGGTCTTCAAAATGTCCCCTGACCCTGGTGGTCATTTCTAGTGACATCTGCCTGCTTTAATGCCCACCCAGCCAAGGTTTGCAAGAGGCTGAGATTCTTTCTGCAACTCCAGAAGTTGCCTTTGTCAAATGAATTTTTTTGCTTCAAAGGATTCTGATTGGAACAAGCCCCTGACCCTCAAAGTTAAGCTCTGTTCTCCCCCTCAGCACACCCTTCTGTTTGTTGGCCATGGGGGAATCGCCCTGGCAGGCATTGTGTGCTCAGATAAGAGAGGGCCTATGGTAGACTGGCTTTCCTCACGGTTATCCCACTGGCAATGGGTCATGGTACCTTTTGTCCCATGACCCTCTCCCTGGTGGTAGTTGGTAGCTTATGGATGTGGTGGGTGCACCTTGGTTCACTGTGCAATCCCCAAATTCTAAGACAGGTCCCTGGAAACTGAGCAGGCCCCATGCCTCCCAGCAGCCCCAAACCCTTGGTTCCCTTCCACAGCCTGAGTGGAGGCAGCATTATCCCCAGAAAACTCAGATCTAATACTAAACACTTCCATTGGGGGCAGGGATAAAACCTCAGTGCCAGGGATCATTTGGGGCCCTTATGGGGCCCACGCAGCCACCCCCAATGGTATCATCATGCGCTCCTAAGCCCCAATTCTTAAATATACACAGTGACACTATCTAACCCAACCAAGAGTCCAACTTGCCCCTGGACCCGGACTTTCTGTTCCCAAACAGGGTTCTTCCTGCCCCTTGCGGTGGTTCCTGGGTGCGGGGTAAATTCAGCCTTGTGAGTCCCAATTTCTGCTGAGTTGCCTGATTCCATCCCTGTGATTTCCGTGCTGGTCAAGGCTCCATCGCTGGGTCGGTGGCTGTGACTCTGCCTCCAATCTGTTCCCTGGACCGATCCCATGGGCCTGGGTGCAGGCTGTGTTTGGGCTTGCTCTCCCCAACGGCAACAAGAACACATGCTCTCTGCCCATGCCATGTGGCTGCTCTCCCAGTCCTGCCCCCGGGCTGGCCAATAGACCCAGAATGGACCAGGTGACCTGAAACCTTGTCCTGCTCTGGAGCGACATTCCTCTCCTCCAGTGGGGAGGCAGGCTGGCCACAGGGCTGGGATTTCCTCTCAGCCAACCAGGGTCCTGTTCCCCTGTCTGCTAGCCCCCTTATCGATCAGGTCTCATGGGACTGACCTTTCATGCTACATGTGTTGGGTGGAAGAGGACTTTGGCGGCAGCATGCAAATTCCCCAGGTGTTAACTAGGGCTGGGTGAATAACAGAATGTTTAGTTCTCTGGCAATTCCAAAAAAAATATTTTTTTAAATTGTTTAGGGTCAACCTGAAAATGCAAATTCTCGACAAAACGAAAAGTTCTTTTTAACAAATTGTTTCAGGTTGAATGAAAACATTTTATGACATTTGGAGCATTTTAACCTTCTCTTTGTTATTTCAAAATTAAAAGTTGTTTCCAATCAAAAAACTGGAACCATCTCGGATTTGTTTGTTTTTGTTTTTTTGACATGAACAATTTGGCAAAACAATGACTCTCATTTGTGAAATGTTTCAGAGTCATTGAATCTGCCTTTTTTCGCCAAAAAATGCTTCGGCCGGAAAATTGCGCCCAGCTCTGGTGAACATCCCAGCTCACCTCCCACGGTGTTCACATTCAACAGTGACATTGACAGAGCCCACTGGAAGCACTGTCCCCAGAGCAGCCAAGGGACGGGCCAGGGCTCTGAGGTGCCTCTGAACGTTTGCCCTCTCAGGTGCTTGGCTGGCTGGATCTTGTTCATGTGCTCAAAGTCTATTTGCCATAGGTGGGGGTGTGAAGGAATGTTTCACTAGGTCAGATCAGCAGAGACCTTGGGGGGGGGTTGCCTTCCTCTGCAGTTTGTGGGTGCGGGTCACTTGCCAGAAGGGGGTTGCCAGCCTGGAGCCCCCTCCTGCACCCAAACTGCCTCCCAGAGCCTGCACCCCTCACCCCCTCCTGCACCCCAGTCCCCTGCCCCAGGCTCATCCCGGAGCCCCCTCCCATACTCTGAACCCCTCGGCCCCAGCCCAGAGCTCACACCCCCCTCCCGAACCTCAACCCCTACCCCAGCCCGGTGAAAGTGGGGGAGAGTGAGCAACAGAAGGAAGGGGAATGGAGTGAGTGGGGCAGGGCCTCGGAGAAGGGATGGGGCAGGGGCAAGGGTGTTTGGGTTTGTGTAATTAGGCAGTTGGCAACCCTATGTGCCGGCCTTGTTTTGTGCACAAACAGGGGGGCTGGGACTGTTAATCTGTTGACCACCAGTGTGTGCGCACTGGGCACCATTCAGCCCCTGGTGGGATTGGCCCTGGCTGAGAGGTTGGTGCCCGGGGGACTGTTGTCAGCAGCTTCCGTTCAGGAAGAAGCTCAGCATGGAGTGGGAGGGACAGTCCCCGGATGGGGATAGGTGATGGTACCTCGTCCTGAGTGACAGCAGAGAGAATTAGGGAAATCGAGTCCAGGGCAGTGACTCTGGAGGAGAGGGATGGCATGGTGAGATCAAGCAGGTGCACCAGCAGACACCGGCAGTGCAGTTTGGTGTCCCGGGCTGCATGGGTGCTCACTCTGTGTTCCGGGCCCAGAACACAGGACGGCTGGCTCTCCTGTCTTATGGTGATGTCTTTGGCAGTTATAGGCACCTCAGAGCCATACCACTGCATGCACTGCCATCCTGTGCTACTTCCAGTGCTGTGCCTGCCTGTCTATGCTGTGCAGTCAGTTTCTTTGAGGACTTCTCTGCCTTACGTGGGATGGGTGTGCTCCATTAGCTGCCCACCACTCCTTCCTGTGTGCAGGACAATTTCCACCCTGCTTCCCGGGACAGTCATCAGTCAACCAGTCCCTTCTTCACCAGGGCTTATTGCCGGCTGGTTCTCCTGCTGCACTTTGCTGTTCTGCTTGAAGAGCAAAGTTAGACAGATCTGAGGAGCTGACCGGTTCTGTTTTCCAGGGCTTGCACCCGGTTCTCTAGTTCTGCAACACAGCAGGAGGCTTATCCTTCATACGCGTTGGGCCTGGTTCACCGTTAGGCCCTTAATGTGCTTGGAAAAAGGACAGGGTGGGGGTAAAAATGGGTTTAAACCACATCTGCACTCACTGCATTCTGGGGACAGGCGGGCACCTGCCAGTCCTCCAGTGCAAATTAAAGCAACCTTATGACTTCTTTAGCTCATGCCCTGCTTGTTGTGACCCCTATAGGCCTGGGAAGCAGAGAAGAGTCATCATACACTCTAGGTATGTCTCCATACCACAGCGTATCCCTAATGCTATGCCATAACGCTCTTATATCAGCTGTATGCTAGCTAGGAAGGTCCTCTGCAGAGTGGGGATCCTCTGTGGGCTCTATGAGATTTCTTTAAGGCCCCTTGCAGAATGGCATAAAGGAACCTTAGCATAAATGAGAATCCCACCCTTGATTTATATACATTTTGGGCACTGCCTGAGACCTATGGCTCATGCTGCTCTGGATCAAGGGAGGATTATGTACTGAAACTGGAGCAAAACCTTTTCCTCATGAGTGTGTGTTTGTACGTGCGTATTCTTGCGCTGTTTAACATTCAATGTAATATCGGCCCAATCTCTCTGTCTGCAAACACCTTTCCTCCTTTCTCCCGGCTACGTCTCTTGGTTCTCCCCTGCACGGGTTTGGATTTGATTTGAGGGTGTGGCTTATAGTCCGCGTCTTTGATTCCCCGGCCCCTCTTTTCCCCTCCCTAGAAATCAGCCTCCTCAGAGTAGCAAATGAAAAGCTGCACCACGCAGGCCCTGAGCTGTCAACGTTTGGGTTCTAATCAAACTTGTCAAAGCCCGTGTCTGCAGCTGGAGATTGTTGGCTGTTCCGCTCACTCGCCCCTCCCCTCTGAGATCATAAGGTTGAGGCTGTTTACAGGATATGGCTCAGCTTTGGAACAGCCCCGTTTGTGAATGGAAAAAAAAATCACTTTGAAAAAAAAGATCCAAACAATTAAAAAACAAAATATTCACCCCGGATAAACAGCAGAGGAAAGTGGGGGGAAAAAACAACTTTGGCTGAGATGCACTTTGGCCAATTTTTGTTCAGTTTTTAGAGCTATAAAAGCCACAGATAAGTATTATGTGCCTAGACACCACGGTGATGGACAGACAGGGGAAAGAGATCATCTGCTTTTATGCAGGTGAGGAGCTGGAGCTGTTTTGATGTTGGGGGGAAAATGCAGAGTCAGAATTCTGGAGCACAGGATTCACCATAATGCCTGGAGTCTGGTGTACCGGCGCTGGCGGCAGTAGCTACAACTTAGAAGATATCAGACCAGTTGAGGCATGCTTCAGCTTAGACATGGCAAGAGACAGAGACGGGAGGAGAGATTCATTCATGACTCTGACTGACAGGGGAATTTGCTCACTCCCTGAAGCATGAGGTTGGATCATCATGAGACTTCCATAATTGCGCGTGTTATTAAAGACAGTCCAGTTTGAAGACCCGATGCATTGTCTTTATCCAAATGCAGGCACAGTTTTCAAAGGGTGTCTGTTTCCTGCTAACAAATGATTTGTGCACACACACACACACATTTGCACACACAGATGCCTGTTTCTGTATGTACAAAAGAGAGGCCACTTTGAAAAATCTCCCCCAGCACAGTTCTCCCTCTTCTAGTTTCTTTACATATTTAATTCAGCTCTGAATGTGTTACTGAGTCTGAACCAAACTTTTCAGTACATCAGAAGCAGGAAGCCTGCTAAACAACCAGTGGGGCCCCTTGATGATCAAAATACAAAAGGAGCGCTTAAAGATGATAAAGTCATTGCGGAGAAACTAAATGGATTCTTTGCTTCAGTCTTCACGGCTGAGGATGTTAGGGAGATTCCCAAACCTGAGCTGGCTTTTGTAGGTGACAAATCTGAGGAACTGTCACAGATTGAAGTGTCACTAGAGGAGGTTTTGGAATTAATTGATAAACTCAACATTAACAAGTCACCGGGACCAGATGGCATTCACCCAAGAGTTCTGAAAGAACTCAAATGTGAAGTTGCGGAACTATTAACTAAGGTTTGTAACCTGTCCTTTAAATCGGCTTCGGTACTCAATGACTGGAAGTTAGCTAATGTAACGCCAATATTTAAAAAGGGCTCTAGGGGTGATCCCGGCAATTACAGACCGGTAAGTCTAACGTCGGTACTGGGCAAATTAGTTGAAACAATAGTAAAAAATAAAATTGTCAGACACATAGAAAAACATAAACTCTTGAGCAATAGTCAACATGGTTTCTGTAAAGGGAAATCGTGTCTTACTAATCTATTAGAGTTCTTTGAAGGGGTCAACAAACATGTGGACAAGGGGGATCCGGTGGACATAGTGTACTTAGATTTCCAGAAAGCCTTTGACAAGGTCCCTCACCAAAGGCTCTTACGTAAATTAAGCTGTCATGGGATAAAAGGGAAGGTCCTTTCATGGATTGAGAACTGGTTAAAGGACAGGGAACAAAGGGTAGGAATTAATGGTAAATTCTCAGAATGGAGAGGGGTAACTAGTGGTGTTCCCCAAGGGTCAGTCCTAGGACCAATCCTATTCAATTTATTCATAAATGATCTGGAGAAAGGGGTAAACAGTGAGGTGGCAAAGTTTGCAGATGATACTAAACTACTCAAGATAGTTAAGACCAAAGCAGACTGTGAAGAACTTCAAAAAGATCTCACAAAACTAAGTGATTGGGCAACAAAATGGCAAATGAAATTTAATGTGGATAAATGTAAAGTAATGCACATTGGAAAAAATAACCCCAACTATACATACAACATGATGGGGGCTAATTTAGCTACAACGAGTCAGGAAAAAGATCTTGGCGTCATCGTGGATAGTTCTCTAAAGATGTCCACGCAGTGTGCAGAGGAGGTCAAAAAAGCAAACAGGATGTTAGGAATCATTAAAAAGGGGATAGAAAATAAGACTGAGAATATATTATTGCCCTTATATAAATCCATGGTACGCCCACATCTCGAATACTGTGTACAGATGTGGTCTCCTCACCTCAAAAAAGATATTCTAGCACTAGAAAAGGTTCAGAAAAGGGCAACTAAAATGATTAGGGGTTTAGAGAGGATCCCATATGAGGAAAGATTAAAGAGGCTAGGACTCTTCAGCTTGGAAAAGAGAAGACTAAGGGGGGACATGATAGAGGTATATAAAATCATGAGTGATGTTGAGAAAGTAGATAAGGAAAAGTTATTTACTTATTCCCATAATACAAGAACTAGGGGTCACCAAATGAAATTAATAGGCAGCAGGTTTAAAACAAATAAAAGGAAGTTCTTCTTCACGCAGCGCACAGTCAGCTTGTGGAACTCCTTACCTGAGGAGGTTGTGAAGGCTAGGACTATAACAATGTTTAAAAGGGGACTGGATAAATTCATGGTGGCTATTAGCCAGGATGGGTAAGAATGGGTGTCCCTAGCCTCTGTTTGTCAGAGGATGGAGATGGATGGCAGGAGAGAGATCACTTGATCATTGCCTGTTAGGTTCATTCCCTCTGGGGCACCTGGCATTGGCCACTGTCAGTAGACAGATACTGGGCTAGATGGACCTTTGGTCTGACCCGGTACGGCCTTTCTTATGTTCTTATGTTATGTTCTTATGTATCCAAATGCCCTAAATCTTTGAATGTAGTTGCAATCTGAACTCAGATCCCAGGCTGAATTTTGCATCCAGGCTGTACTTATTATAGCGAGCAGAACTAGAATCCCAGTTCTAAACTCCGCATACCCCCTGATCTCGCTCAGAACTCCGTTGTACAAATCACTCTCTATTTTCAGCCGGAGGCAGCACCTGACTTTTTTGACAGATGAGGCACAAACCACAACATAGCAATTGTCACCCTTGCTGAATGTATAATTTAACAGCTACAGTAGAACCTCATGGTTACAAACACCAGAGTTATGAACTGACCGGTCAGCCACACACCTCATTTGGAACCAGAAGTACACAATCAGGCAGCAGAGACCGAAAAAAAAAAGAAAAAGCAAACACTGTACTGTGCTGTGTTAAACGTAAATGCCTAAAAAAACATAAAGGAAAAGTTTAATAGTAAAAGATTTGACAAGGTAAGGAAATTGTTTCTGTGCTTGTTTCGTTTAAATTAAGATGGTTAAAAGCAGCATTTTTCTTCTGCACAGTAAAGTTTCAAAGCTGTATTGTCAGTGTTCAGTCATAAACTTTTGAAAGAGCCGCCACATCGTTTTGATCAGTTACGAACATTTCCGAGTTACGAACAATCTCCGTTGCCGAGGTGTTGATAACGCTGAGGTTCTACTGTATTCAAATTTACCTTCTTCAGAGAGAAGAAGCAGGAGGCAGACCCGGAAACTGGAGCTGCCACCTCCGCCACTGCTACCAGGCGAGCACAATGGGTGGAGCACGAGGCAGGACCAGGGCATTGGCTTCTGTGCCTCTCAACGAGCACAGGGCCGCCCCCTTGTGGGGTAGGAAGAGGAGGGGAGCACAGGATGGAGCACCCCATCCCCTGAAAGCCCCCTTCAGCCTGGGCTTAACTGCTACAATCCTACTGTGGTCTCACCAAATCCTTGTTACCACAGCACCGCTCTGATAAAGTGACTCCTGGGTGTGGTAAATTGCCATGGTAACAAGGCAGCTTCCTGAGGCACTATTATCTATACCAAGATGTGAGCCTCACATGGCACTACCTACTTCGAGCGGTGCAGCACTGCATTTCGCTGCACTCGCCTGGGCTGAGGAGACACTCCTGTTTGCATAAGTATCTCAGATATGCAAACAAAACCACAGCAGGGTGAAACGACAGGACAGCTCTGTGGTTGAGGCACGGAACTGGGACTCAGGAGACCTGCGTTTGAATTCCTGGCTTAGTCAATGGTTTTCTGGGTGACCTTGGGCAAGTCACTAAGGCTGCGTCTATGCTACAGCAGTGTAGACACTCACTGCAGCGACGGGAGGGGTTCTCCTGTCACTGCAATTGATCCACTCCCCGAGGGGTGGTCGCTGGTCAATGGAAGAATTCTTCCTGATCTCAGTTGGGGCCTCCAGGTGCTAATGTAATACAAATCATTCATAACAACAGTAGAAAAACAGAACAATCAACGACAGGTGGGATCAAGCTCCACTGGTTTTAATGGCCCTGTTTATTCCTGATCTAACCCCACTGAAGTCACTTCTGAGAAATGCTATGACTTCTAAGCAGCCCTGGAAGTATTAGATGATAGCATCAGTATGTTGTGTCTGTAGTCTGATGACTCTTTGTGGTAGGCCATCCTTTAGGCACCAGGCCAAAAACATCCCAGTCCTAGCAACAGCAGCTGAGGCAGGATGGGATAGCTGCTCCAAATTTCCCAGAATGCACCGATTGATACAGGCACACGTGTGTGCGTGGTAGGTGTGGACAGGTTGACATGACTGGCACATTACTGTGCTGGGAAAATGCTCCTTTGTTGACACACTGAACCAGAACCCGAACACACCAAAACCTATTACACCTAACATGGTCCTGTCTGCAGTGAAGACAGGTGCAAAAGCATGTCTTTTAAATCAAGCGCTGGCCGGACTAATGTGAACCAAAGACCTCTTGAGGGCAACTGGGAGAAGGCACAGGGGTATCTATGGGTAAAAGGAGTCATGAGGTCACCAAGAGGGGTCCCTGCTGAAAGCCTGTCACTCCAGTCATCATAACGATTGTGAGATGTGTGTATGGAAACTACGTGATGAGTTATGTATATATGCAGAAATTATGTTCCCTAGGCTTTGTCGGCAGGCCACTCAAAGGTAGCATGCCTGAGACAAATTTTCTGCAGACAGGAGACGGAAGACACTTATCTCCCAGGGGGACCATTGCGTATCGTGTGTCTCACCACCAGTCTATTGGCATGTTGAGTCAAATGCTAATAAAAAGCTGGCGGAGACTTCAGAAAGAAATTAACAGAATGAGGAAACCAGTGAGGTGGGAGAGGCGAGGGGGTCCCTGTTTTCAAGGGAAGCTCAAAGGTCTGGTCTGGTATATCTGGGGATGCAGAAAAGACACACTAGCATCTGTCAGTCTGTGAATATGAGCTGCTAGCAGGCTGATGTTATGAAAGAGGGATCTTGGCCATCCTGACTGAAAACGCTGGGAAAAGGTCTTGTGGGAAGGTATCCTGTAAAAGACAGGGGATCGTCTTGTGAGTTAAGTTTAGGCGCTAGGAAGTGTGTTATGGTTTTGTTTGATGTAACCATTTGTTTCCAGCATTCTTCGGCGATGTCATTTGAATTTCTGTTCTCTGATCATCAGCTTCTCGTTGTTTTCACTACGTACGTCTCAGTGCTGGGTGTTAAGCGCAGTGGTGACCCTGAGTTAAAACGAGTAAGCTGGTGCGCACTTTTCCTTTGGGAGTAGCAAATCTGAGCGTTCTGGGAGTGTTCGGTGCATCGAGGCCAGGGTGCTTCAGGGGGTCGGTGTGCACCTACCGCTACCCCGTACAGAGTGAGGCCTGCAGAGACCTGGAGAGCCGTGCTTGAGTTGCCAGAGGCTGGTAGAGTCAGGAAGCTGATCCACACTGCCCCAGAAAAGACTTCTTCACTCTGAGGGCAGGCGGTAGCGAGGTGCCTCACAAGGCTCTGACAGGCCATCCCTCAAGGCCCGGTTCCAGTGCAATGTCTTGGTTCTATGGTGAAGTCATCCAAGGCAGACTGGGTGTTGGCATAATCTCCTCTTGGTGCATCGGCAGGTGCAAGATAAGAAGCATTCCACACCTGCCCATCAGGACCCAGACGACCACCTGTCTGGACTAAACACTATGTTATGTAGTATCTACAGTGTTTCCAGTGTAATATTTCTGCCAATAGTATAGTGTCTTGTTTCCTATTTCTTTCTGTGGTTAGAACAACAATGTTTATTTTAATTGGGAGAGTTTCTTAAGAGAGGAGGGACTGTGGTGTTTAGATGTGCTTGTAATTATTAGAACTGGGAGCACTGGCTGTTGGGCGTCTGAAAGGACAGGAAACAGGAAGGAGAGGAGAGGAGTTGAGAAGGCTGAGTGAGAGTTACAGAGGGTGCAGCAGCAGCTTGGTACAGAGGTTTCCACTGTAAAAATAAAGTCCTGTTGAAGTTGTCAGTACCTTGCTTGGTTGATACAACAAGTTCCCATCATGCAGACTAATATTGTCTCATTGGATCCCTGTCCCACCCCCATCTAGCTGGATCCATTTGTTGTCTCTCACCTTATATTTACACTGTAAGTTTTTGGGAGGAGAATGACCATTTTTTGTTCTGTGTTTGTACTGTACCTAGCACAATAGCATCTGGGTCCATCACTGGGGCTGCCAGGGGCTCTGATAACAGAAATAAGAAATAATGATAAAATATAACACAGTTCCATTCTTTAAAGCAGTTCCACTGCGCAGTGTCGAATAAGCAAGAGCTGAAAATAAAAGGCAGCGGTCATGCTACCACTGCACAACTGCACAGAGACCGAGGGAGGCTATGCTCATCAGACATGCTAATAATGCTTGTTACGTGCCGGTCACACCTTCAAAGCACTCTTCAAACATTAGCTAATTGAGGCTCACATCATGCCATGAGGTGGGTATTATTCTCCCCTCAATACTGATGAGAATATGACACAGAGAAGCTTTGAGTTGTTTTACTTGCCCAAGGCTAGACAGCTGGTGCTCAATGAATAAATGTATGTAACGCATGCCGAGGTAGTAGGAAAGGTTTCTTGGCATGACATCTAGATTTGTGCATCATGGCAAAAATCGCAAGTGAGTTATGCCGATCACCTGAAAGAAGAGCCAATTAAAATTCAATCCCTCCCCCCCCCCCACACCCAATCATCAGAATGTCTATTTTGGAGACTTTTTAATTGCAGGGATAAACCCCCCAGTTTTCTATTAACATGTTGTTAGGCAAATGCACCAAATTACTGACATGGAACAATTGCAGGGGAAAGAAAGAAATGAGTCTCTGGCAGAGCTATTGCAAGGTCAAGGAACTGGACAGTTACAAGTAGCATCAGCTGAGGTGGTCTGGTGGGCAAAGGGCAACAGAGGCAGTCCAAGGTGTACTGACATGCATATTGGGCTGCATTAGTAGGAGCGTTGACAGCAGATTGAGGGAAGTGATTATTGCCCTCTATTCGGCACTGGTGAGGCCACATCTGGAGTACTGCGTCCAGTTTTGGGCCCCCCATTACAGAAAGGATGTGGACAAATTGGAGAGAGTCCAGCAGAGGGCAACAAAAATGATTAGGGGGCTGGAGCACATGGTTTATGAGGAGAGGCTGAGGGAACTGGGCTTATTTAGTCTGCAGAAGAGAAGAATGAGGGGGGATTTGATAGCAGCCTTCAACTACCTGAAAGAGGGTTTCAAAGAGGATGGAGCTCGGCTGTTCTCAGTGGTGGCAGATGACAGAACAAGGAGCAATGGTCTCAGGTTGCAGTGGGGGAGGTCTAGGTTGGATATTAGGAAACACTATTTCACTAGGAGGATGGTGAAGCACTGGAATGGGTTCCCTAGGGAGGTGGTGGAATCTCCATCCTTAGAGGTTTTTAGGGCCCAGCTGGACAAAGCCCTGGCTGGGCTGATTTAGTTGGGATTGGTCCTGTTTTGAGAAGAGGGTTGGACTAAATGACCTCCTGAAGTCTCTTCCAACCCTAATCTTCTCAGATTCCATGACAAATGCAATTGATCACGTCTCCACAGCTACTCACATGGACACCAAATGGCTTTGCAACTTGTCACACGCTGACACCAGACCCCCACACAAACCAATGGCCGGTTGCATTCACACACCTGGGTTACAGGAGAATGGAGACAAACAACACTGATTCTGTACAGACTCTGGTGCTCCTTGTTAGCGTTTCTTGTTTGAATTGCAATATCAGTGTGTGAAGGGCTCGCAGCAGATGACACATGTTTAGCTTTCAGGAAAATATTTCCTGGGATCCTGCTTAAAAATCATTGCAGTTGACTGAGCTGTAAACATTATCTCAGGCAGACAGATGAGCCTGCTGTGATGCCACAGGAGACTCATTGAACATCTTCATTAATGCTGTGGAAGTGGGAGCAAGCAACCTCTTCATGAAATTCACAGACTGTACCAGCACCGAGGGCAGAGAAACCACAAAGGAAATGTAGTGAGGTTAGAGTGAAAGATAGACAACATCAAGATGAACTGTGGAAAAAAGCCAAACGAATGTGACACATAACGGGAAGAAATAAGCGGGAACACAGAGATTCAATGGGAGAACAAAACTTGATAAGCAGTGAAAGGGAAAAGAGACCAAAAGGTGATATTACAAGCAGCCCTGAATCACATTGACCTCACATCTAATCTGCTGTTTACTGAGACATCAAGTCACCAAGTAGGAAGACAAATTACCCTTGGCTCTAGTGAGACCACCTCAGAATATTGAGCTCGTTTCTAGACCTGTCAGTTGGATACCAATGACGTGGATGGAGTTCTGAGACAAGCTATCAAAACGATTAAGGAGTTGGAGGGACTGATATGAAGACTGAGCTAAATATGTATTGACAATGGGTTAAGTAACAGCTAGGGACAGAGAGCGAAATGGACCGTGGGTATCCAGGAAGGGTGATACATTATTTAGGGTGCTAGAAGAAAGGCATGACTCGGAATAATAGGTTGACTCATAGACTTATGGTCAGAAGGGACCATTATGGTCATCTAGTCTGACCTCCTGCACAACGCAGGCCACAGAATCTAACCCATCCATTGCTGTAACAAGCCCCTAACCTATGAAATGTAGAAAGAAAACATTTAAGACTGAGATTTCCTGACAATGAGATCTGTGATGCTCTGGACAGATCTCCCAAGAGGGGTCTGGGACTTTGACAACCGATGCTAGACCAGGCAGTTGAATATGTACGACACAGAACAGTCCTGCACTGGCAGGGAGGTGAACCGAAAGCAGGATAATTCTTCTTCCTCTCTAACTTGGTAATTCTGTATTCACACGGCAAAAGCAGCATCAATATGTGCCAGCACTTGAATGTCCATTCTCCCTATTCTGTTCCCTTTTGGAGCAGCCCGGGGGCTGTGAAAATTAGCATAGCTCAGCTGGGACACCTTAATATTCATAAACAGTCCTTCTAATCCTGTTATCAGGCCTCTGGATCCCCAGTGCACCTTGGCCATGTCTTGCAGCGTGGGCTGTCCACATGTTATATAAGAGCTTAAAAAAATAAAAGAGTTTAAATTCACAGACTCAGAGATGTGACGGCCAGGAGGGACCATTCTGATCATCTCAGTCCCCCGTTAATTCCTGAATCCAGCCCAGAACTTGCAGTCGAGCTAGAGCAAATCTTTATGAATTAAATACACGTTAGCAGCCAGATGCAGCGGTGTTGAGTGCACACACGATAGATCGATTGATCATTTTCAGCGCTGTCAGAATCAGGCGCTAATATTTCCCTGGGCTCGTCCGTACAAACGTGGGGGTTTTGTGCCATTTTTCTATCATACCCACAGTAGCAAAATAAACCCTGTCAGGGTTCCTTCCCCACTCTGAACTCTAGGGTACAGATGTGGGGACCCGCATGAAAGCCCTCTAAGCTTATTTCTAAGCTTAGGTTAATACCTGGTACACTGCCACCACCAAGTGATTTACAAGAAAGAGGGAAAGGACCACTACACCCCCTTTCCTGGGGAGGCTTGAGAATAATATCCTAACGAATTGGTTACAAAGTGATCAAAGTCCCAAACCCCTGGGTCTTTGGACAATGGAAAAGTCAGTCAGGTTCTTAAAAGAAGGAGTTTATAAAAAGAAAATGTAAAAATCATCTCTGTAAAATCAGGATGGAAAATAACTTTACTGGGTAATCAGATTCAGAGAGCCCAGAGGAACCCCCTCTAGCCTTAGTTTCAAAGTTACAACAAAACAGGGATAAACCTCCCTCTAGCAAAGGTAAAATTCACAAGTTGAGAAAACAAAGATAAACCAACACGCCTTGCCTGGCTGTTACTTACAAGTTTGAAATATGAGAGACTGGTTCAGAAAGATTTGGAGAACATGGATTGATGTCTGGTCCCTCTTAGTCCCAAGAGCGACCACCACCAAAACAAAGAGCACAACCAAAAGCCTCCCCCCCAAGATTTGAAAGTATCTTGTCCCCTTATGGGTCCTTTGGGTCAGGTGTCAGCCAGGTTACCTGAGCTTCTTAACCCTTTCCAGGTAAAAGGATTTTGGTGCCTCTGGCCAGGAGGGATTTTATAGTATTGTATACAGGAGGGTTGTTACCTTTCCCTTTATAGTTATGACAAACTCAAATTTGGCCCTGGGGCTGTTAGATAAATAGAATGTAATTTCCTCCTGAACGTTTCCATTCCTGGCGTCTGTGTGTGTGTGTGTGTGTGTTTTGTTGGCTTTGCTTTAAACTCCCAGACCATTTTTTTTTCTTTCCCTTTTGGAAGGAGACTCCAATGTTTCAGTTGCTTGTTTTATAAGGCATTGCATCATCTCTCCTCCTTGCCATTAATTAACCAGTGTAATATTTTCCACGTGAAGTCACAGAACTTGAAATGAATATATTTCGGCATCAATTAGATCTCTTGCTCATGTGAGGGCCCAGCTGCACTTTAAATACTATTTATATAATGGTAATGAACCAGTCATCACTGCTGCTGGCCCGCAAGAGAGTTTTGTATAGTGCCTACTTGCAAATGACTATAAGTAGGTGGAGCCATTTTATTTTATTATTTTTTCTTTACCAGAAACTATGTTGGATAAAGCGCCCTGGTTTTTAACACATAAAATGGGCTGGCAGCATAAAATCGGATGTTATTCTTGGTGTCCATTTTATTTTGTTCTGTTTCCCTTGGAAAATACACCCATCAAAGGCAGGAGTTGCTTCTTTTAAGACTTTTTTTTTTTTTCCGGATAGGGGTTTCTGTTTGGCACCTTTCCGCTCACACAGACGTTTTTCAGGGAGAGATTTAGACATCTAAACAACCTTCGCTGATGGATGGTGGAGTCAGAGGGATCAGGGTAGAAAAATGAGGTTAGAGAAGCACTGGCAATCCTCAGTGTGGATTAGGTAAAATCCACATGGATAAAATAAGAACTGACCCAAATCTCAGGCTCAGTACGCAGCCCCATTCAATTGGGGTTTCAGCAAAGTTTGGTTAACTTTTAAAGAAAAGTCCATGTTGCAATATCCTCAGCTATCCCTCCCATGACTTCTTAGTACAGCCCAAGGTGTAGCGTGCCCCTGTGTGATTACACCAGGTAACACAGATCTGGGAGATGGAGAATCAGGGAGAGCCCCAAGGTCAGTCTGTGTCCAGCAGCCTCGGCAAAGACTCCTCTATATTTATTTCAATAGCCCTGTCTCTTCTCTCTTTAATGATTATACAGCCCCTATCGCTGTATCAGTCCAGGCCCCTAGCACCTCCAAACTGTTTAAAGATAGAAATAACACTGACAAGCTCTCTTTCTTCCTTCTCAGGCTATACTAAAAACAGCTGGATTAGTTTGTAGTTGTGTGTGAGTCTGAACACTTGATGGAGGCCAAGATGGAGTCCAAGGCCCCTGTGAAACTCACTCTGGAACACAGGCCCCAACCTGTGTTACACCAACAGACCCCTGGCCGTCCGCAGGTGGGATTGAACCTGGGACCTCAGGTGCTAAATGCACGAGCCTCTACTGCATGAGTGAAAAGCCACATGGCCCTTAGCTAAGGCTGTAGAGCAGACTCGTTAATCTCTCTCTAAGTGGTCTCGGTGTCACTAGATGGGACAGAACATCACACCCAGAAGGTGTGTGGGTTACGCTTGTCTACACCTGAAATACTGTGACACTGTAGCACTTCAGTGTAGATACTCACTCCAGCGATGAGAGGGATTCTCCCGTCAACGTGGTTAATCCATCTCCCCGAGACGTGATATCTTTCATCAGCCTAGCACTGTCTACACTGGGGGTTGGGTCAGCTGAACTACGTCGCTCAGGGGTGTGGATTTAGGGGATGACCTACTTTTTGAAAGTAGACTTGGTCTTAGTCCCAGTTTTACCGCAAAGTACCAGGGCTGTCCAGAATCTTGGCCACATCACCACATAAAATTAGGCCCTGAAATAGCCAACAGCCTGTGCTGGTGTTAGTTACATGACCCTAATGCAGCTGAGTTTCAGATGCCTCAAGCATGTATCGCTCAGCTCTGCTCATCAGTCACTTGGACGAGGGAGAGTAGGATCTTTGCTGCTGACTGTAAGCAGCCCCATACTGAAAATGTGCCCCAAATCAATCCCGTTTCACTGGCCACAATGGCAGCTTTCAGAGCCTCCTTATGCCCAGTCCAGGGTATAATGGAGACAGGATCACAAAGCCTCATAGAGGAGAGGGATTGCTTTGTGTTTGTCTTTAAAAGAGGATTAAGAATTGATAAGCCTCACAGTACTTCAGCATGTCAGCCTGGATTAGAGGGGGTCTCAAGCCATGCTGTGAAATACTGAGTCAGAGTCCATCTGGCTTCTGGCTGCCAAGAGATGACCAAGTGCCAGGCAAGCATTTGTTTTCACCCCAGGTCATACTAGCCCTGCAGCAAACCAGACACTTTGCTATCCCCTCAGACAGACATGTTATACCCTCAGGCATTTCCAGGTCCCATAAGTGCTTCTCAGCCAGCCAATGTTTTGGTCACTGGTGAGAAGTTACCTGATATCTTGGGGTCATCGGAGGAGTGGGATACAAAGAGACACTCCCAGCTGTGCAGAGAGAGTCTCAAATCCTGCTCGCTGTGCTCATATGAAAGGCCTTATTAAAGCCAAACAGGTTAGGAAGCTCCGTGCTAGGTTCGCCATCTAAGACTGAGACTTCAAACACAGGGCCTGTCTGATTGTTCCTGGACTCTCCCCGCTGAACCATTCCACCATGCTGGATAATCAAGGTGATAAAAGAGCACTTAAGGAAGACCAGGCCATTGCAGAGAAGCTAAATGAATTATTTGCATCAAGCTTCACTGCAGAGGATGTGAGGGAGATTCCCACACCTGAGTCATTCTGAGGAACTGTCCCAGATGGAGGTGTCAATCAAGGTGGTTTTGGAACAAATTGATAAATTAAACAGTGATAAGTTATCAGGCCCAGATAGTATCACCCAAGAGTTCTGAAGGAACTCAAATATAAAATTGCAGAACTACTAACTGGGGTTATCACTTAAATCAGCCTCTGTATCAGATGACTCACAGATAGCTAATGTAATGCTGTTTAAAAAAAAAATCCAGAGGCAATCCTGGCAATTTCAGGACGTAAGCCTAACTTCCATAAATTGCTTCAAACTCCAGTAAAGAACAGAATTATCAGACACATAGATGAACACGGTTTGTTGGGGAAGAATCAACACAGCTTCTGTAAAGGGAAATCATTCCTCACCAATCTATCAGAATTCTTTGAGGGCACCAACAAACATCTAGACAAGGGGGATCCAGTGGATGTAGTGTACTTGGACTTTCAGGAAGCCTTTGACAAGGTCCCTCACCAAAGGCTTTTCAGGAAAGTAGGCAGTAATGGGATAAGAGGGAAAGTCCTCTCATGGTCAGTAACTGGTTAAAAGACAGGAAACAAAGCATAGGAATAAATGGTCAGTTTTCACAGTGGAGAGAGGTAAATAGCAGGGTTTCCCAAGGATCTGTACTGGGACCAGTGCTGTTCAACATATTCAGATATGATCTGGAAAAAGGGATATACAGTGGGATGGCAAAATTTTCAGATTATACAAAATTACTCAAAACAGTTAAGTCCAAATCTGATTGTGGAGAATTACAAAGGGATCTCACAAAACTGGTGACTGGGCAAGAAAATGCCACAAGAAATTCAATGTTGATAAATGCAAAGTAATGCACATTGGAAAACATAATCCCAACTATCCATACAAAATGATGGGGTCTAAATTAGCTGTTACCACTCAAGAGAGAGATCTTGGAGCCATTGTGGATACATCTCTGAAAACATCTGCTCAATGTGCAGCAGCAGTCAAAAAGGCTATCAGAATGTCAGGAACCATTAGGAAAGGGATAGATAATAAGACAGTCAATATCATAACGCTCCTATATAAGATCCAGGGTACACACACACCTTGAAAACTGGCTTCATTTCTGGTTGCCTCATCTCAAAAAAAAATTAAAATTAGAATTGTAAAAAGTACAGAGAAGGGCAACCAAAACGATTAGGGATATGGAACAGCTTCCGTATGTAGAGAGAGTAAAAAGATGGGGACTGTTCAGTTTAAAAAAGAGACAACTAATGTGGGGAGATGATAGAGGTCTATTAAAGCATGACTGGTGTGGAGAAAGTGACTAGGGAAGTGTTATTTACCCCTTCACATAACACAGGAACCAGGAGTCACCCAATGAAATTAACAGGCAGAAGGTTTAAAACAAACAAAGAAAAGTATTCACATAAGGCACAGTCAACCTGTGGAACTCCTTGCCAAGGGACGTTGTGAAGGCCAAAACT
This sequence comes from Mauremys mutica, assembly GCF_020497125.1. Taxonomy (NCBI): domain Eukaryota; kingdom Metazoa; phylum Chordata; order Testudines; family Geoemydidae; genus Mauremys; species Mauremys mutica. The sequence continues at coordinate 3,890,698 of NC_059081.1, read as the reverse complement.
ATTAAAGCGTTCAAAAAGAATTAGGTAAGTTCATGACGGATAGGTCCATCAATGGCTATTAGACAAGATGGTCAGGGAGGCACCCCCATGCTCCAGGTGTGTCTAAACTGCTGACTGCCAGATGCTGGGAATGGGCAACAGGAGATGGATCATTCAGTAACTGCCCTGCTCCGTTCTCTGTTGGAAGACAGGCTACTGGGTGAGGTGGACCATTGATCTGACACAGTAGGGCAGTTCCTATGTGCTTATTCTCATTTGGCAGCATTTTACATCCACTCCGCACTGGTGTAAATGACCACGCGTGCTGCCAAACAAGGAAAAATGAGACCATGAAATTGTTTTCTACATAACTCTTCAACGCAGCCTGAGCAATCCCTCCTGAGCCCTGGGTGTCTTGCAGCTTCAAGTATGCTGCGAGTGAGCCCAGGACTGTTCTTTTCCCATTTTCCTACTCAGAGCTGTGATTTCCTTGACCCTCACTGAGACCTTCCCTTCAATCTACCCCATTCAGCACTGCCACTGGGGCCCTCTCTCTGCTCCCCGAGGCATTCCGTGCAGTTGGGAATCTGTTCTTGGGGACCGACAGGGTCGGAGATCTCTGTACGTTTGGAAGCATTGTCTAACCAGCTTCTTCCACCATCTTGCTGGAGTGCTACCCTGAAGTGTTAACACTGCACGTTGCAGCCATAAAAAATGCTTCCTAAATCTTAGCCTGCGGACACCAACGTATGAATGAAAATCTTGGGAGCAGAGAAGCCAAGGTCATCTCGGCTCCTGTGTGTTTTGAATCTCACGCATTTTTATTTCATTTTATCAGACTCCTCTAATTGCAATGAAGGCTGTTTTGTGGCAGGGGAAACTTTAAAGGCTAAACTGTGAAAAGAACCTGAAAGCTACTGTATAACAAAGGCAATTTTAAAAGAAGCAAAAAAAAAAAATCCCAGCTCACTGTGTGTCAGATCCAGTTCCTAGTCATGATTCCCACCGGGGGAGTGGTGGCTGGGCTGTTTTATCAGGTTACGTTCCCCAAACTGCAATTTCAGACTAATCTGTTCTCAGGACTTTTTAATCACCAAATTCACAGCGCCAAGAGTATCAATTCCTCTTCCCCATCCTCCCTGTCTCCCAGCCCAATTCCCAGGACTTGATAGAAACCACAAAGGCCAACAAGATACCAGAATGGGACGTCTATTAAAATAGAACAAACCCAGGGAAAATCCTTGGAAAGCAGCAGGGAGCTGTAGAATGAGCCAGCCTTGTTTCATCCTGATGCGACCGACCAACAATCTGAGCGGGGTCCCGTGTTGATGAAACCGACCTGTGTCACCGAATGAGAATGATATCAGCGCCCACATCAGAGGAACAAAAACAAAAGGTCTGCAATAGGAACAGGGCCAAATCTCTCTGCCATTTTGTGTCTCTGCTCAGAGAAGGGCCTGAAAGAAAGCTGGAAACTCGGAATGTGTCTAATCCATGACCAAGCACTGGAATGGGTTACCTAGGGAGGTGGTGGAATCTCCTTCTTTAGAGGTTTTTAAGCTCAGGGTTGTCAAAGCCCTGGCTGGGATGATTTAGTTGGGGATTGGTCCTGCTTTGAGCAGGGGGTTGGACTAGATACCTCCTGAGGTCCCTTCCAACCCTGATATTCTATGATTCTATGACCAAAGTTTGGGGTTCAGATGTAGCATCTTAACGCCACCTGGCTGCTTTTTCACCAGAGCCCTTCAAGCCCTCGCTCATCTAGAGGGACACCATGAGTTTCTCCTGAATTCTGGAAAGGATGCATGGCTTAACGATTCACACCCTGCCTTAGGATTCAGGAGGCCCAGGTTCTGATCCAGGCTTTGCTGTAGTCTGGCTGTGTGTAACACCCCCTACTTGGTATGTCAGTTTCCTCACCTGTTACATGAAACTGACAACTTCAAAAAGCTTCATCCATTGATGTTTGTAAAGTGCTTTGAGATCCTTTGATGGATTGCCCCATAAGTGACATGCAGAAGGCCTTCAATGGGACTCAAGTGCTGACCCCACACAGGAGGTGAATTTCATGCCCTGGTGGTGCATGTTACTATTATATTTACAGGGCCGGCTTTAGGATCACGAAGGCCTCTTCAAAGTTAGTCTTGCGGAAGGTGCCCCCACATCAAGCTTGACCCAACACACTCCTTTCCATGCCAGGAGTGCCTGCACTTTACCATATGGCATCAACATACAATGACTTTGCATCCCACGGGAATAGGAAGTGTCATGGCATCACACTGCTCAGACCCAGACCATGGATTCTGCTGTCGTGTTCCAGTGCCGCTGTCATTCACAGCGCTGGTATTATAGCAGCACCTGGAGGCCTCAGCTGAGATCAGGACCCTGTTGTGCCAGGCGCTGTTCACACACACACAGTAAGAGTCAGTCCCTGCCCCAAAGAGCTTACACTCTAAACAGACGAGACAGACACATTGTCCCTGTTTAACAGATGGGCAGCGAACGGAGTGGGGGCAAAAGACATAGCTGGCTTCAAGACGAAGCTTGATAAGTTTATGAAGGGGATGGTATGATGGAATAGCCTAATATTGGCAATTAATTGATCTTTGATTATTAGCAGGTAAATATGCCCAATGGTCTGTGATGGGGTGTTAGGTGGGGTGGGATCTGAGTTACTACAGAGAATTCTTTCCTGGGTGCTGGCGGGTGAGTCTTGCCCACATGCTCAGGGTTTAACTGATCACCATATTTGGGGTCGGGAAGGAATTTTCCTGCAGGGCAGATTGGCAGAGGCCCTGGGGGTTTTTCGCCTTCCTCTGCAGCATGGGGCACGGGTCACTTGCTGGAGGATTCTTTGCACCTTGAGGTCTTTAAACCACGATTTGAGGACTTCAGTAGCTCAGACACAGGTTAGGGGTTTGATACAGGAGTGGGTGAGTGAGATTCTGTGGCCTGCGTTGTGCAGGAGGTCAGACTAGACGATCATAATGGTCCCTTCTGACCTTAAGTCTATGAGTCACAGGCAGATTAAGTGGTTTGCTCAGGGTCACGTAGGGCACAGCTGGGAATTTAACTCAGATCTTCTGGCTGTCGGTCCGATGCCTCACCAACAAGGTCAACATCCCGCTGCCACTTGTCTTTCTCAGCACTGCCCTCTGCCCTCCTTACGTTTCTATGACGTTTTTACTGTCATTGGCTCAGTAAACTGGTAAAATTCTAGGACATCAAATACATACACGCAAGCCTGAAGGGCACGAGTGGAACGGGATGTGGGGAGGCCAGGGCTGGAGCAGCAGATGGGGCTGTGGGTCAGGACTGAGGGACATCAGCAAAACTGTGTGGGGAGGCCAGGGCTGGCTTAGCAGGGAAGCTGCAGATGAGCATTGTGGCGTACTGGTATCTACGATCTAGCTGCAGACATTCAGTCCATGAAATGCCAGCCACATCTATTGCTCAGAACAGACACTCAATGAACATTAGCTCCATTCACCAGACTCTTATTTTGTTTCTTCTGCAACTGGAGCGGAGGAGGCTGCATTCCCAACATGCCATTTCCGCCTCTCTCGCATGGCCCACAGACGCACGGCAGGAATCAGGAAACATGCTCTTCCTGGGGAATACTCGGTCAGATTAGCAGAAATAACACAATGCCACCATCAAGGCACAACAGCTGGGCTGTAGGTCATTCCTTGCCCTCCATACAGCTGACCCCTCTTCACTGCAGTGGAGGTCTGCACCGTGGGGCAGGGTGCTCTTGAAGGTAGAGTGGGGGGGCTATGAAACTGGGGTTCTAATCCTGCCTCTGATATTGACGTGCTGCAGGAGTTGAGACAAGTTTCTTCCCTGCTCTGTTTCTTCTTCTGTAACACAGAGACATCAATACGTAGCGTGGTCTAGTTATTAAGGAGACCTGCCTTGAATGCAGGGGAGTGGACTAGATAATTTCCCGCTGTCCCTTCCAGTCCTGCACTTCTCTGATTCTATCACTCCCTGCAGGAGTGGGAGGTGATCAGACTTTATCCATTTTTGTGAAGAGCTACGAGACCTTCTAATAGAAGCTGTTACGTTTCAATTGAAGACAAATAAGAGGGGACACAGCCCTGGGTGTATAAAGTTATGAGCAGTATGGGGAAGCTGGGGGTTTCCGTTGCCTTCACTTGCAACACAAGAGCAAAGGAATCAAAATGAGCAGCAACGCGTTTGAAACTGATAAAAGGAAATGCCCTACTAAAATATCCCACCCGGGCGGGGCCTTCCAGAAATTAAAATCTCAGGTTGTGCATTGTGTCACTTATCAAACTACAGCTTGTGCTGTCCTGTTCTTTCCTTAAGGGGCAGGCTGAGCACTGTAGGTTCCTGTGCTGGATAGCTGCATGATCTTAGTGCAGCCTAGTGGTGAAGTCACAGGACTCAAGGGACCTGGCTCTGCCACTGGCCTGATGGGTGACCTTGGGCAAGTCACTTTGCTGCCACGTGCCTCAGTTTCCCCATCAGTGAAATGAGGATGAAACTGCCCACCTTGGTAACACACTCTGAGACCTACTGATTGAAAGGGATATATAAGAGCTAGGTATTAGTATTTATTTATTGTCATTCACAGGCAAAGAAATACATAACTGAGGTTGGAACATTTAAAGACGGGCTTGGTCAGATTTGCTATGATTTTGGTTATCATAGAAATTCCACTGGCTTTAAGGCCAGAAAGGATCATTGTGATCCTCTAGGCCAAGGGCTCTCAGCTGAGAGCCCATAAACATCCCTCCTAGCGGGGAGGGTAACCCAGCAGAGATCCCTGCATTCAGACCGACAACGGTTGAATTAGAACCTTTCGCATAAGAGATGAGACCATCACCTCTCTCACCCTGGCCAGTGTAGGACAGTGCCTACAGTATATGCTCCAAATCTTTATCCAGTCTAGTTTTCAATGCCACTATTACTCAAGCTGCTACCAACAGACTCTTCCCCAGGCAAGACCAGCCAGCTATGTAGATACTTACCTCTGCTATGTTGCGGGGGTGTAACTTTTAAGTAACCCAGCCCCATGTCATGTGTCTTCCTCTGTCTTTGTACAGAGCCAAGCACATTATTAACCCCTTCACTGCAGAGTCCAGCTGCTGTGCCACGCTCATATCTGAGAGCAGGCGGTACTGTCAACCCCAAGCATTCAAAAATCCTGACCCTGGCCCTCCAAAATCATGAGTAATAATACATTTTTGGTTCTTTTTATTTGCTGTCTGGCTTTCGAGCCCTGAGGGTGCCCTTGGATCCTGTTTTCAAACTTTTTTCTGTCACCACGAGGACTAAAAAACACGTATCATGTGATCACGTGACTCCTGGAGCTGGGGCATTAATGAAAATGCCCAATATTGTGAGAACTGACAACATTAAGTGTGCCAGAGTGAGGGGAGGGATATATCAGGCACATAGCCAGGGAAGCACTGGAGGAAGTTTATGCCTCAGTTTACCTGGTGCCTGGCCAGCGTTCAGTTGGTTCAAGGAATGACTCCCACGTGGTCAGCCTCCCATGCAGCTGTTTTCTTGCCCTTTTGATTAGAAGCCTTTTTCCCACACTGTGTCCCCTCTCTGACCACCTGTAGCCTGAGACACAGAGAGGAGGATCCACTGGGTGAGAAGGAAAGCTATGTCGTACGCTCGTCTCTTTCCAGCAGACCACCCAAATACACAACATCACGGGGCTGCTTGCGGATGACAGCATTAACCTGCAGGCTTGATGGCTCGCAAGCCACAGAAAACAAGGAGGGAGCTTTCTATTTTTTAAATCATTTTTTAAATGTTATTTTCCCTCGATCCTGCCAAGAAATTGAGAAAGGATGGAGCGTCCCCTTCTCCCCGCACTGTTATGCCATTTTTTCCTCTCTGTCTATGGCAAAGCCGTAGAGAACATGGTGCTTTTATTTCTGGGGTTTTTTTTTAAAGGGGGCTTTCTCACGAGCTCATCATTTGATATGCAAATGCTGGGAGTTTCTGCACTCCTGTCCGGCTTCCTCCAGCGGAAACTGCCTGTCACTTGCTTTGCTCTAACCTTTGAGAACAGACTGGGTGGCTAGCTTCCCCCGTGGCACCACCAGCAATGGCTTCGTATGCTAGTTGAAATCAAATGGGCAGCAGAAATCAGGAACTACTCAGCCTTAGTTTGACATTAGAATAGTTCCTTGCAATTGAAACAAGTGGGCCATGAACGGTGGTAATAGATAGATAGATACCTGCATCTATTATCAAATGCATTAGGGGAGCAGCTGGCAGCACTGCCTGTTAACAAGATTCCCCAACACTTCCCATTATAAGACCCTGTTTTCAGTTGCTCATCACTTTGCCAAGTTTTAACTGTTGGGATTGAAATTTTCCATGCTGGGTGTCTGGAAATTTACGCCAAAGTCGTGCAGCTATTCCTGAGAGGAAGGCTCTGGGGAAAAGTTGTTTGTTTTGCAATGTTAAAACCGGGGCCGGTTCCAGGCACCAGCCCAGCAAGTAGGTGCTTGGGGCGGCCAGCGGTGAGGGGCGGCATGGCCAGCTCTTCAGCGGCAATTCGGTGGCGGGTCCCTCACTCGCTCTCGGAGGGAAGGACCAGCCGCGGAATTGCTGCCGAAGACTGAAGCGGCGGTGGTAGAGCTGATCGTGATCGTGGCTTTTTTTTTTTTTTTCTGCTTGGGGCGGCAAAAACCCTGGAGCCGGCCCTGGTTAAAACCCCCTTTTCTTTGAGAAGCTCTAGCACAAAACCCCCTCCCTGCCCCCCATTTTGGAGCAGTGACTTGACATTTGGGCAAGGGGTTGGCCTGTGTCAGGAACATGCCTGTTGAAGTCGCTATGAAAATCAGTCCACATTTGGCCACATTATAAGCCCTAGAAATATTTGCACATGCTCAGTAAAGACTTCTTAGATTTTAGCAGCTAAAATCTCAGCAGGTTCCATCCTCACTAAGCAGGATCCAGACTCTCCGTCAGCTCCTAGTACTCACCAGACTGTGCATGGGCCATCCCTTCAGGGCCACGGAGCACGTACAGAGCTGCAGGTACTCACTAGGCCTTTCCTTGCAACTCAGCACTCAGGCACTAGAGTGATGAGCGCCACAGAAAAGCCCATGAGGAAATTCATAATTCTGTCTTCAGAGCTAGATTTGAATAGTGGGCAGTAAATAAGGCCGGGGACACACACTGAGGCTAAACCAAAGTACTGAATAGCTAAGTGAGCACCATCCATTCAGTGCCCTGAATGAGCAAGGGTCCTGTGGAAAAAAACAGCATGTGGGATCCTGTAATTAATCACGGTATCATAATGCATATGCACAAGGGGGCTGAATTAAGGTTGCACAGGCAACTTTAATTGTGTCATGCTAAATTTTGGATCCTGCTTCTCTCAGGTAGCAAAATCTTTAGCCACCTGAGTTTAGTGAAATTTAAAAAAAAAGGTGGCTCTAGTGGATTAATCAGTCAGTTACTTAATGGCTCTTTCACAGTGCTGTTTTTTATAAAATCCAGACTCGTCACTGGGCTACAGCATTTGGTTGTTTCTCTTTTACTAATCACCGAAAATCTCTCTTAGCTTTTATGGTACATGCAGACCGTGAGTCCATGACATATATAGGGTGACACTGCTGGCCACTCCACACCTTTGGTCCAGGCAGCGCTTAATTTGTAAGGAAAGAGGTGCCAGCACTCAAGCAATTTTTTTTACATTCATAACTGATGCAGCAAACCCAGAGGTGCCGGGGCTCTGACCTGCCAGGCCCAGAGGTGCCGGGGCTCTGAACTGCCAGGTCCAGAGGTGCCGGGGGCTCTGAACTGCCAGGCCCAGAGGTGCCAGGGCTCTGAACTGCCAGGCCCAGAGGTGCCGGGGCTCTGAACTGCCAGGCCCAGAGGTGCCGGGGCTCTGACCTGCCAGGCCCAGAGGTGCCGGGGCTCTGACCTGCCAGGCCCAGAGGTGCCGGGGCTCTGAACTGCCAGGCCCAGAGGTGCCGGGGCTCTGAACTGCCAGGCCCAGAGGTGCCGGGGCTCTGACCTGCCAGGCCCAGAGGTGCCGGGGCTCTGACCTGCCAGGCCCAGAGGTGCCGGGGCTCTGACCTGCCAGGCCCAGAGGTGCCGGGGGCTCTGAACTGCCAGGTCCAGAGGTGCCGGGGCTCTGAACTGCCAGGCCCAGCAGTGCCGGGGCTCTGACCTGCCAGGCCCAGAGGTGCCGGGGCTCTGAACTGCCAGGCCCAGAGGTGCCGGGGCTCTGAACTGCCAGGCCCAGAGGTGCCGGGGCTCTGAACTGCCAGGCCCAGAGGTGCCGGGGCTCTGAACTGCCAGGCCCAGAGGTGCCGGGGCTACAAACTGCCAGGCCTAGAGGTGCCGGGGCTCTGAACTGCCAAGCCCAGTGGTACCGGGGCTATGAACTGCCAGGCCCAGAGGTGCCGGGGCTATGAACTGCCAAGCCCAGCGGTACCGGGGCTATGAACTGCCAAGCCTAGAGGTGCCGGGGCTCAGCCCTGGCAAGTCCTGGCATAGATTAACCACTGGGTCCAGGCTAGAAATGTTTGTCGCTTACCCTAGGCTAAGTCGACCTATTCACTTCCCATCTTTACCATAACCATAAAGTCCTGCCAAACAAGCATCAGAAATCTCAAATACCTTGCTGCACACACCACCATCTATTAACCAAACCAGAGATACCGAGTGTTTCTTAAACAATGCGGAAAGGTTTAAACTTTTGGCAAAGCAATCCAAAAAAAAAAAAATCATACCTTTCCCATATGTGTATTATGTGTTTCATATAATTTATTTGCACACATGGTAAAAATATAGCAGACAATATATAAAATGCATTTTTAAAGAAACAGAATTGGCCTATTGTTCTGCTGTTTAAAATATGAGACACCACACTATACTTTAAAATTATTAGAATATGTTGAAGATACTTTATGTCATCCCATGTAATATATTTGAAATATCATGACAGCTGCTCAGGGTTATAATATGTTCCATATTGTCGGATATATTCTAAATGTTTGTATAGTACATTTTATGAAGCATGTGGCATACAAAAATACCCAGGGAAAATTTCTTTCTCTAGTTGATTTGAGTGATTATGATACAAAAATGAAAAATAAAACAAAAGTGAAAAAAAACCTTGTCGACGCCTGATGCCTTAATTTGCTTAGTCACAGAGGTTTGGGTAAATGAGTTTTCCTTTGCGGGAAACAAAAGCCTCACATCAAATATGTATTTGCATGAGTATTTGAGCTGTTCTTTTGAGGTTTTTAAATTGTCCAATCAGGGAGCAGAAAGAGTCCCATGTGACTTAAGTAGCCTAAAGTACAATGCAAATAGAAAAGCATGAATACTTACCGAAGCCAGATTGCAAACATTATCAAACTCATACAACCCATTCAAGCAAACAACTCATCAGACACGATCTGTCTATTGGGAATTTGCAAACAAACAAACCAATAAGCCCAAATGAACTGTTACCATTTATCTTAAAAATTGTGATACTTGAAGGACTCCGCGTTTTATGTTACAGAGTAACATAGGCTCTAGAGAGAGAAAAGATCTATTAGCTTCTATCTGTTCTATTTCCAGCAGAGTAGGATTATTCCATATTGTACAGAACACTAGCACCTCCCCCTACTTTTTATGGTTTTTGTTCCTTATATAACACGATGACATGATGGTTCCATATTGCTTGATAGCTAAAAAGCAATGTCTATAGTAATGGGTGCTGTATCGGTAAATACAATCTCCCCTGGATCCAGGTGTGACTCACAGGGCATGTCCACCCTGCAGCGTGAGCCTAGGGCTAGTGGGACTCAAATCAGCTGACGCGTGTTACGGAACTCTGGGCTTGAGCGTCTACATTGTATTCTAACCCCATGTTAGGGCTTTTCTAACCCGTGCTAGAACCTAGGGCCCTGGCGTCCATGCTGCAGTGTGCAGACTGAGTCAAAGTCACCATAGCCCCGAGTCCCTAGCGCCCTGTCCCCACCCCCGAAACGTGCCCGCTGTAGCCCTAGGACCGTGGTGCACTGTGGGAAAACTTTGCTGCTGTCTCTGCACGTGACCCGGAAGCAGCTCACTTTGCAAAAGGCTTGATGGGTTCGCTCTCCATTGCAAACCCAGGAGCGCGCTGGCAATGCGCTGGCAGATCAGGGATCAGAAGACAACAGGTTAACGCTGACCCGAGCTGCTGCCGCTCCCAAAGCAGGGGGGGCGGGAGGTGGCTTCTGTTTTCAATAGCGTGGACTGCAGATTGCTGGGATAGAGAGGACTAAGGAAGTTCTCCCATGGAATTGTGGGATCCTAACTTCCAGCTGACTCCCGGGGCTGCATCTGCACTGCAAAGCAACAGGTAAGATGCCTGCAAGTGATGCCGTGAGACTAAAGGATCATTAATTGGTCTTGTGAATTGATTATCCATTTCTGTGGTAGCACCAGTCTTTAGTCATGTTAATGAAGTGTTTGGGCAGATGATGCCATGGAAATACAAAGTTTTCCCCAAAGGATTCTCCCCATTCATATTTTCAAATGTGTGACAGTGCCACACTAATATCTGAGGCCCCGATTTAGCGAACTGTTACATGCTTAAGTCAACGGGACTTAAGAACATGCTTAAGTGCTTGGCTGGACAGTGGTGCATTGTGGTGCTTTGCTGCACAGGGGTCTTGCCGTGCACATGAGGATGGAATAAACATCGTTAAGCAGCTATCAACCAGGTCAGGTTTGAGGGTGGACATACACTTTTTTGCCCAGTGAGTCACGATTTGCTTATTGTTAGCTATTAATAACCCCTGGAGGAACTGTTCAGGCTGATAACCATTTCCTATCATTTTTGGCACTTTGCAAATGTTTTTATTTTATTTTCCTGTTTCTCCGATTCCCCCAAAGGCAGCCAGATTCCCAGAACTCTTTCCCTCCTCACTTGCCAGTAGAGTGAAAAATTAGACAAAATAATTCTTAAAACTTATTAACGTTTTCTTTGTAAATGCATTGGATGATAAGAGGTGCGGGCTCTTTCCTCCACCACCGTCTCAGGCATCAGACACTGATGTCATAGATGTAACAAGAGGTAATGAAATCTAAATAAATAATAATTACTATTGCTAAACACTATTTAGGGAAGCTTGCAGAAGCCAGATCAGCAGCCCCTGTAACAGCCTGCAACTAGAGCACCCCCTACTGGCTGGAGGCTGCTGCTGACTTGTAAGAAAGTTTCTCCTGTAGCTCATTCAGGGTCAGAACTTGTGAGGTGCTGAGCATCTCCTGCTGTACATCCTCATCTCAGATGTTAAAGGTACTCAGCAACTAGCAGGACCAGGCCCTAAGTCGGTTAGAGCCACTGAGCAATTCCAGGATTCAGTCCAAGCCAGCATTAGGGGTTGTTTTCACATTTTCCCACATGGCTTCTCTTAGCTCATCCCAGAGGTCAAATGGAAGTGGAGTCCATGAGAGGACTCTGCTGCCTTCAAAGAGGAATTTCAGCTCCAGTAAAGGACCGACACATAAGGAAGCAATGACACTCTAAGCTGGGATGATTTAGTTGGGGATTGGTCCTGCTTTGAGCAGGGGTGGGACTAGATACCTCCTGAGGTCCCTTCCAACCCTGATAGTCTATGATTCTATGACACGTCTTCTGAAGAAGAAAAAGAAAAAGAACAAAAAAGTCCTGTTTTTCTGGTGCCGAAGCATGACCGAGTGATATCTTTCCATAAGTGGCACTCAAGGCTGAATGGGGATAAAAGTGGAGGGGAGGGTATACGGGGAATCTCAGAGATTCATTCTTTAAGCAGTTTCCACCTTGCAGATTCATTGGAAGGGGAAGAAAGCCCAAGATGAAATAATTTCCAGATGCAGTCCTACCCTGATAGCCAGATCCGTGTTACTTCTCATGCACGCTTCCCAGAACTCTTAAAAAAGAAAAGAGAGAGAGACAATAGCAGAGTTTCTTAAGCCTCCGTTGTCTTCTTGGCGGCTCATCTCACCCACTCAAAGGCAGAATATGCTGGCAGAATCCTGTAATTGACTGGCCGCGTTTCAACTGCTTTGCAGACACGTGTCAGCTAAAAGAAAAATCACAATCTGATTAGATTGAGAGACGTTTTACAACAATGGCCCTCGATTTCAGAGTTAGAGCGACAGGGAAGCCTCCTGGAAAACTTCAACAAGCATTCTGCGCACATGACGTATCGGATGTCACATCTGGGTTCCTCGCCCCTTTTTCTGCAGTGGCATGTACAGGGAAACCAGATGTGACAGAGATGACAATATCCTGCACAAACCTGATTGAATTAAGTTAACCCTAATTGAATTAAGTTTCGGTATTTTAGAAGATCCTTGCATTAAACATGGAAATGTTGACATACTGTTGAGGGACTGTAGGGGCTGAGCTAAATTCCTGGGTTCTACTCGTCCTGAGTGTAGCACGGTTCGATACCCACTCTTGGACACCTGAGCAAGAGCTCACAAATAAAAGAACCTTTTCCTTCCTATAGCCTATCTGTATCTAGATACAGCATCTTCCTCGCTTGTGTGACGTGTACGCAGGATGCTGGCTGGAGGACAGCGCTCTCCGAGTTACAGCAGGAGTTCAAGACCGATGCCTTTCACATTCTGATCTATTTTTGTATTAAATAGAGGAGCCACCGTGGTTTGCTGCACTCTAAAATTAACCGAGATTAAAGTAATAACTAGGGGAGGAGGGTAACGATGAGACAAAACAGGTCTGTGCTTTTAATTAAATAAAAATAAACCACTATCTGTGTGTGTGTGTGTGTGTGTGTGTGTGTGTGTGTGTGTGTGTGTGTGTGTGCATGTAATACAGTCCTCTGGACCCAGCGAGACTTCTATGCCCAATATTTATTATTATTGCTTCACCTTGAAATGGGAACCGGTCGCCCTTGTAGAACAGGACTGAAAGGTCTGTCTTGGTTTTCATACAGCTGCTTCCGCATCCCCCGCTGAAATGCCACCTTGCACTCTTCCACAGCAAATGTCTCCCTCTTGAACGGCAGCAGCGCCCAGCGCTATCCTGCGTGCACTGTGCTCGATTCGTGGTGATCAGCTCCGACGTCTCCTGCAGCAGCATCTGCCTGTCGTTCGTGGTCATTACTATTATGTATTCTTTGTATTGCTGTAGCCCCTAGGGGCCCCCAATCATTGGTCAGGGCCCTGTTGTGCTCAGCACTGTACAAACACAGAAGAAAAAGATGGTCTCTTCCCCCAAGGGTTTTCAGTCTAAGACAAGAGAGAACTGGAGGGATGAAGACAGACAGGGGACTACAAGGCAACAATGAGACAATAATGATCCTACGCATCTCACCTGCTGGTTGAGCGCCTTCTCCTTTTTAATCCTTGATTAAAGAATAAATAAATAAGAAATGGTGATTTCTTTTAGTTCCCTGCCAGGGTAGAATTCTTTCTGTTCTTGATCAAGGCAGAAGACTTTTCCTCATGCCCCTGAGCCCTGCTCTAACTCCCTGTGATGGGCCAGCTGCCCCTCACTGGTATGTAAGGGGTTAAAGTCACCCTGGGGAGGCTGCACGGGAGGCAGCCAATAAGAAAAAGGCTTGTAGTGCCAGCCAATCAGGGGAAGGTTTATTGGAGGAGCCAATCAGGGCCGGGCTGGCCCATATAAGAAGGGGCTGCTGAGCAGAGCAGAGGCAGTCACTCCCTGGAGTTTGAGGGAGGAGGGCCATGGACAGAGCAGTGCTGGATCAGAGCTGGAGAAGGTGCAGTATGTGGCTGCAGTCTGACACTGAGACGAGTGGCTAGAACCTGGACTGCAGATTGCCACTGAGGCGAGTGGTTGGACTGAGGACTGTCGGTCCCCCGGAAGGGGGGAAAGAACCGAGTGGGGGCACAGCCAGAGGGCAGTGTCCAGAACAGGACGACGCGGTCCGGGGAGTGACACGGGTCCTGGACGTGGAGACAGGAGTGACGACAGGCGAGACACCACCGGAGGAGGGCGCACTGGCAACCCCAAGCTAATTCCCAGGACGGCCAGCAGGAGGCACTGTGATGGTGAGATTTTACTAGTGAGAGACAGTCCCTGTCCCAAAGAGCTTATAGTCTAGCGAGACCAGGCAGACAAAAGGTGGGAAGGGAAACAGAGGCACAGAACCCAAGATCACACAGCAGGGACTAGAACCTGAGTCCAGTTGCCACAGAGAGGATTATGTGGCTATTTTTTTATTACTCCCCTGACTTTCACGCTAAAGCACGGAGATCGTGGCTCTAAGTACCAGGATCTCTCCTCTCCACCCCGAAATCTCAATATTACCAGGCTGCCGGGCCCTGAGCAGGAAGAAGCTCAACTTGACATCTCTAGGAGACTGCCCTGAGTCCATGCATCCCACACCATTCAGCAATGGAAAGTGCAGTAAAGGGTTGACTCTGAGCCTGACCCTGCTGCCGGCATGAACGGAAGGCCAGACTAGCCCGCTCCAGGAGATACTTGGCAATTGCGATTCTGGTACCTTTCTCAGTCTTGCTGTGCTGATAACTGGTGACAGCTCAGTATTCCACCCTTTCCTCTTATCAGGGGCTGACTGTGAAGTTATCTAACTGTTCTTAGAATGGCTCCTTAAACTATCTTTATCGATGACAGATCTAGGAGGGGAGATGGAGAGCTTTTATGGTTCTTGGCAGGAAAAGCCAGGGTTTGCTAAATCTCCTATCATTCCTCTGTCCCCAAAAAATACAACTTGTGCCGCGCTCGCTTACAAATCCCTCAATTAGCTAATGCTGACATATCACATTACTAGTGCTAAGAACTAGATGTTAAATAGGGGTGTTTTTCATTCAGAGCAAGGAAAGACACTGTTCCAAGATGCATTTGCTCCAGTTCCCAAACATTCCGTTTCATTTCAGGAGATACACAAGAAGAATTTTTTTTTTAAACAAAGACAGCGTTCTTTGTTGCTCTGATCTCACTCAATTCACTCCTCCAAATTCCCTGAGATTACAGAGTAAATTTGGATCACGGTTGGCAAAATGCCGCCCTCACAATGCTTTCAAGAAGCCAAATTTTGGTTGTCTAAGCAATCGGGTCAAATGTCATGGGTAGGGCAGCTCAAGTTTTCTTTCTCGTTCTCTGCCCGCATCCCCAGCGTTTGTGGGACATGAATCTATAATTTTCTCCTTCCCTTATTCTTCCTGACCTGAACTCACATACTAGTGCACTTTCTTGCACCTGCCAGAAGGGGGTGTTGCATACTATATATACGGTACATTATTGCTCTTCTTCTCATGTTGATTTCTGCCATCTTTGCATATCTATCATCCTAGGAGGGTGACTTTTGGGGCCAATGGGCTAGAAACTCAGGGGACACTTTACCTTGGAGCAGGCCACACATATTGCACCAGTGCGGTCATCCTGAATGGTGGCTGCAACAGGCTGCTCGCTAACCCTATATTGTACTATGGATGGGCGAACTGGTTCTGATGCAACCGGCTTGGGCCTTCACCCTTCACAGAACTGAAGCCTGAAACATTTCTATGGTTCACGCAAGAGAGGCAGCAGCTCCATGACTCTCGATATACCCTTCCCCTCCCCACTGCGGTGTTGGAACACCTCACAAACATGAACAATCTTCTCCTTATGGCACTGCGAGGAAGAGGACTAGCAAGCCAAGATTTGTTACATACAGAAATGGTGGCACAGACAGATGAAGCAGCTTGCCCTAGGTCTGTGGCAAAGATAGGAAGTGGATCCAGGACTTCCTGCATCCTAAGGCAGTGCTCTAACCATTGGACCAACCTTCCTTCTGATCTAGCCGACAGCTTCTCTCTGCCTGAGTTCCTCAGTGAGGTTTCCATCTAGCCCAACTGAAACAGAGAACTGAAAGCCTGAGAAGAGAGATTTTCCTGCCTATTTCAGGACACTATTGGACCTTTATCTGAAGAGAAGCTCCAAACACCTGCAAAATTTGCCCAGTGTTGATTTAAATTTTCTCGGCCAAGATTTTATAATAATAGGAGATATACCAATCTCCTAGAACTGGAAGGGACCTTAAAAGGTCATCGAGTCCAGCCCCCTGCCTTCACTAGCAGGACCAATTTTTGCCCCAGACCTCTAAGTGGCTCCCCTCAAGGACTGAACGCGCAACCCTGGGTTTAGCAGGCCAATGCTCAAACCACTGAGCTATCCCTCCCCTCTAACAGTGTTGACTGATTTGTGGGGATGATTTATTTAATGGGGCCTGACTTTCAGAAAGCAGGTTCTGAGCACACCACGTACACCCACCCTCTTTAAGAGATCTCCAGCTGGGCACTCACAAATACAAGGCCCCCCCCAAATCCCTAGTTAGGTTTGGCTATCATGACCAAATCTCAGTGCTAGACCTCAGAAGGACTGAATGTGTCCACATGAACTCGGCCCTTCTTCCCCCTGCAGCTTGGAACGATGCAATTGTTACTGGAAATAAAAGGATTACTTAAAAGAAATATTTATAGGGGATTTTGCCAGTGACACGTACCTTCCTTTCAGGGGCTTTCTGTGATTTCCCAGCTACAAACTAATTGCACACCATTGTTGGGGGCGGAGGGGGTCTCTTGAAAATAAATAAATAATTGCCATCAAGATTAGCACGCGCCTTCTGTACAGATGACCTACCCGTTGAGAACAAAACCTTCCTTGTTCCGTGTCATCTGACCGATCCTCTGCCTTTCCCTCTGTCCCTCTTGCACACATATGTAACCTTGTGAAGTTGGAAGCCTGTCAGCTGAGGCAAGATTAATGACCGCATGCGGGTGCAAAGCCTGGTAAGAACAATGTGTGCTTTGAAAGCCACACCCATCGCCTACTCTGGGCATGGGTGCAGGAGTCTTTTGCTACATTAGGGTTTTTTATATATATTGAAAGTCTCTGTTCTTCTAAAGCAAGATTTGGCTGCAGGCCCGGAGCTGGATGGAAGGAAACTGCTTTCTAAGAAAAATATGAGCAAGGGAATTGCATGTTGATGGTGTTATTTCTTCAGCAGGCTGTTTATTTCCAGTGTCCTCTTGCTCTCATGTGCAAAAGTCAAAGCAGCAGCTATCAAACTTGTTTGTTTTGCATCTGAATTTAATACCGGTGAAAGGTTCTGGACTAGCAGCCCTGGAGACGGAAATCGGCAGAATGGGCACAACACAAGGAGTCATGAACTGGATGAGCAGTCTTTAGAGCAGAGATAGTAGCTCAGTTCCCGTGGCCTGGGCCAGTCTCGATTGCTCTGCTCAGACTACCAATGAGTTGGCAGAAGAGTTTGGCTAGGGACGGTGAGGCAAACGCCCAGCCAGACCAGGGCTGCTCACTCCTCTACAATGACTCACCTCTCCAGCAGAGTCATCTCTCAGCCATGTTGCAGCAGCCTATCCCTGGACAGGCCTGGGTCAGATGACCCCCAGGCACAGGTATTTCACCCTGACTGCCCCAGCCACATGTTAGTTTGTGCAATAGTACCACTCGGCTAGGAACTCTCCAGCTGCCTCGTGGTGTTACAGGCTCCCTAGGTTTCCAGCCTGCCCTGGATCTTTTTCCTGTTCCTTGCCCGAGCCTTGCTCCAGCCTTGCCCGTACCCTCTGCCGACCTCACTCCAGCCCTGAACCTGCCCGCAGAGTCTTGGACTGAGTTCAATCCAACTACGACCTTGATTCAGTTTGTTTATGGACTCTGATCCCGGTTCTGACCCACAGCCTGTCTCCGGCGCCCAGTTACAGTGCTGCCTTCCTTCCTCCCAGTCCCGAGTCGGTGTCCGACTTTGACCTTTGGTACCCGTTCTCGACCACCCTGACTGCCTAGAACCCAGAGCCTGAGAGGATCAACTAACCCATTTCATTCACATGAACCAACAAGGAGCCATCAGATGGGAACTTTCAATCACTGCCAGTCCAGGCTGGATTAGATCCAGAGGTGAAAAACTCTATATAGGTTCAAGTGTTTTAACTCGCTGAGCCCGAGACTCAGCTAGTGTAAACTGGTGTCGCTCTGGTTAAGTCAATGGAACTACGACAGTTTACATCCTCGGAGGATCTTGCTCAGTGACTCTGTTTTATCAATAAGCGCATTTGAAAAGCTCCTGACATGTGTAAACTTTGGGACATATGTTTACCTGTGGGGCTGAAATGACGTGCATTCCCATTGCCATGCAGCTCGGTTTCCGGCACACAAAAAGGTACATGGGTCAATTTGGTAGCCTGAGAATTTTGCCTTTTGGGTATATCCATGGAAGCCTTCAACTCTGCAATTAACGTGGAGCCATTTGTCCATGCTGAATGATAGCTCAAAATGCCAGAGAGGTCAAACGTCGCTGACTTTGGAACAAGCAGGAAATGTCAGTGTTAACTCCTCAGGGCTTGTGATTCAAACACACTGGATAGTGCACTGGTAAAATCTGACCGGTTTGTTACAGGAAAGCTCTAAATTTGTATAGATGTGAAGAGTTAATCCACAGATAAAGTGCCAGCAGGTGGCGCTCAAGAATATGTAGCATAGTCCCTGGGTTTTGTGGGACTAGTACAACCACTGTGCACTGAAAATGTCTGCTCTTCACATCGAGTCTTCACACCCGTCTAGTTACCTAGGTGATTCTTGAGAGCATGTTAGACAAACCTGGTCTAGGGACACCTCCGTGTGGGTGTGGGGGAGGTTGGAAATTGACTAGATGACCTCTTGCGGTCCCAGCCAGCCCGACATTTCTATGATTCTATAACTGGGAAGAAAGGACTAAGAGAAATTACGCACCAATTCCCACCCGTCCCCGGTACAATCCCTTTGACTCGGGGGCGGGAGGGTGGGTCAGGGAAGACCTTGATCCTAAGAGTGATAAGGGGTGTTTTCTCTGCCAGATAAATGCTCTTTGAGGCTCTCTGTGTGGCACGGCAGAGCCATCTCCTGGTGAGTGAAGTTATGTGCAAGTAGACGTATTAGGGTATCTGCTGCTCCTTTTTTTCCAATACTGCTTCTTGGAGATGAGCTGATCAAAGCAATAGGGTTGCCAGGTGTCTGGTTTTCGACTGGAACGCCTGGTCGAAAAGGGATCCTGGCAGCTCCCGTGAGCACTGCTGACTGGGTCGGTGGTGCAGTGGGGCTAAGGGGCTCCCAGAAGCGGTGGCATGTGTCCCCCCCCCCGGCTCCTACGCAAAGGGGCAACCAGAGGGCACCGCACGCTGCCTCTGCCCCAAGCGCTGGCTCTATAGCTCCGATTGGCCAATGGGAGCTGCCGGGGGCGGGGCCTATTGACAGAGAAGCACGCTGAGCCGCCTGGCCATGCCTCCACGTAGGAGCCGGAGAAGGAACATGCCGCTGCTTCCGGGAGCTGCGTGAGGTAAGTGCCGTGATGGCCCAGAGTGACTCATAAAGCTCAGTAAGGGTGGCTGGGCATGCAAACAAGAGGGTAAGAAGCAGCTTCTCATAATAAATATGGGCAGAGACAAGTGCATTGGCTACCTCCTGCACTGACAAACTGGTTGGCTCAATAACCCCTCCTAATGGCTTTAGAGCAGAGGGATGATGCAGTGTCACACACACAGCTCATGGCACACAGAGGGTTATCTGGCCCCCACTGGAGTATATGGCAGCACTGCCCTTGATTTGAATGGGTGTAGGGTGAAGCCCATGAATTGTATATCCCTGGCTTCCACTCAGACTGAACGGTGCAAAGCTAAAGTATGCTTGGTCGGTCAGAGTTCTCTCCCAAGCATACTGCACCTCACACCTGTGCAGTGTTGCCTAATGGCTAGTGCACTAGATTGGGATTCAGGAGACCTGTGTTCTAGTACTGGTTCTATCTCTAGCCTGCTGGGAGACTTTGGACAAGTCATTTCACCTCAGTTTCCCCATCTATAAAATGGGGATAATGATATTGACCTCATTGGTTGAGATCAATGGATGAAAAGTTCTGTATAAGAGACAGCTACTAGTATCTGGTGGCTACAATGAAAATACAGAAACTTCTTTTTAAGATCTACCTCAGCCTTTGTTTCAGGGATGAGGCTATTGCAAAGTCCATGATCCCCAAGGAATATTGTCTGCATTTGCTGTCAATTTCTGTGTCTAGCAAATGACAATACATGCTGTAAACACATTAGAGAGTGGAGACCGTGTCAGAAGAAAATTGGAGGTCTTAGTTTCTTAGCGATCTTTTGTTTCCAAAGGTCACCTTTGCATAGCTCTTGTTTCTAAACTCTTGGTGTGTTTGTTTATAGACTAACACATGCTGGTGAGGACACTGTACAAGTAGGGACACCAGAGAGTTTGTAGACAGGTGGTGGAGGAATCTCATGTGCCCCCATCACTGCATATCTGGACTAAACAATGTCGTTTTGTGCTGACTTGTTGACGGCTGGGTATTTAGTCCATCTGAGATGCTTCTGCAGAACAGGCGTGTGGTGCTATATGTTTGTTCCATCCAGTTATCCAATATGACATACAGAAATGCAGCTGGGAAGAGTGACAATGACTTCCCCATAGTTCTGGTTCTTTGACTGTGGCATTGGTGACATTTTCACA
Source organism: Mauremys mutica (assembly GCF_020497125.1). Classification (NCBI taxonomy): domain Eukaryota; kingdom Metazoa; phylum Chordata; order Testudines; family Geoemydidae; genus Mauremys; species Mauremys mutica. The sequence goes on along the minus strand of NC_059081.1, from coordinate 3,870,240 downwards.
CTGGTGAAATTAACACGGTTGCAAGATACCAGGCTGGTTTGAAGACGGAATTCTGCTAGCACAGCCGGAGCTGCGCAAGCGGACCCAGCACTGTCCCAAGAAATATGCCTCTCACTTGGCCTGAAAGATATGTCTGTGAGAATAGGTCATTCTCCAGAGGCAATCCAGTCATTGGCCTCTCTGTTGAGACTATCAAACAGAGGACAAATGAGTGCTAATTAGGAGGGTGATTTTTATGATGTGGATATCTGTCCTCTGTTAACTGGATTGAAGCTAAAGGCCATAAAAGAGTCCATTTTATGGTACAGATGTTTGGCCACTTACAAATGAGTAGATAACTGCTGTCCCACACAAGTCTGTTTTTCTAGCTATCAGAAATGCCTGTGGACACATTATCTTCAGCTGCAAAAGCTAATGAACAATATCAAAAATCATAGACTCATAGAGAGGTCATCTAGTCCAGTCCCCTACACTCACGGCAGGACTAAGTATTATCTAAACCATTACTGGCAGGTGTTTCTCTAACGTGCTCTTAAAAATCTCCAGTGATAGAGATTCTACAACCTCTCTGGGCAATTTATTCCAGTGCTTAACCACCCTGACAGTTAGGAAGTTTTTCCCAATGTCCAACCTAAACCTCCCTTGCTGCAATTTAAGCCCATTGCTTCTCGTCTTATCCTCAGAGGGTAAGGAAAACAATTTACCTCCCTTCTCCTTGTAACAACCTTTTATGTACTTGAAAACTGTTCTTATGTCCCCTCTCAGTCTTATCTTCTTTAGACTGAAAAACTTGGTTTTGTTTAATCTTCCCTCCTAGATCATGTCTTCTAGACCTTTAATCATTTTTCTTAATCAATTAATCATTGCTCTTCTCTGGACTTTCTCCAATTTGCCCACATCTTTTCTGAAATGTGGCACCCAGAACTGGACACAATACTTCAGTATTGATCATAATCCTTGTCTTGGTTTCTACTAAAAATGGATTTAAACCTGCCTGAGCCACACTGGATTGTACGAAGAATAGATAGCATATCTCAGACACATCTTAAGATCATTTTCCTAGGCCTTCTTCGGGGACCTTGACAGGAATACTGGTAGCCTAGGGAGAAAGGAGAAGAAAGAGTTTGTTCATCCAACATGGATTGTGTCCAACCAGGGCATCTAAAAGGAAATAATATACAGCAAAGAAGGAGGAACTTAAGCAAACAATCCCTCCTCTGCAGTGGGTGGGACTGTACTTTAAGGAGAAAAGCGTAAGCTGTTTTGGATGTAATCCTCTCTCCTTCGGAGGGAAGGGGAAGTTGGCGGTTGGAGTCAGGAGAGAAATAGTGGGAGAATGATGTCTAGTGGCTAACGCTAGGGACAGGGAGTTGGGGCAGCTGGGTTCTGTGCCAGGTTCTCCTACTGACTCTCTGTGCAACATCAAGAGACTCACTTAGGTCATACCTCTGTAAAAAGCAATATGATAACTGTTTATTGCTATTAAGTATAAAACTTTGAGAGCCTCAGCTGAAGGGAGCTGTGTGGGCACAGGACAATAGGATGCTCTGTGACTAAATCTACACTAAGTGCCCTGCCTCTTTGCCTTACAAGTAGCTTCCAGCTATGAAGCTCACATCTGTATCCCATGTCCAGGGACCTTTGGAACAAGTGTTTTGGTTTGGGCCCATCACCCATGTTCCCAGTGGGATTTGGAACTCCCCCGCAGCGGTCTACAGCTGGAGAAATCCCTTCTCAATAACTGGATCTGAAGCGGAGTTCTCAGCCTCAGCAGAGAAGAATCTCAGCAGGAGGAGGCAGCAGGAATGAAGCCCAGAGAAGATTCTGTCATCACGCACGGACCATGTCGCTGTTACAATGACCACCATATGCGAGGAACTACAGAGGCATCTTGAAATTTGTATGCACGGTGACACTGGCCCCGGATAGTTATCGAAAGGGCCAATGGAGAACAAAATGGCCCTGTTAAGAGACCATGAGAAATTGTGCCCATGCAAAATTAAAACGGAGGGCCTATGGCATGTAGCCCTATAGACCAGATCTGCAGGCCCAGTTTGATGAGGCGCCGAGTACTCTCAGGTCTCCCTGGGTTAGGTAAGAGCTGAGGACGTTCAGCTCCCAAAAGGACATGCTCAGCTCCGTGCAGGACAAGACCCTGGGTTTGGAGTCCCCTTGGCACTGATTCTTGGCCTTATGCATCTGTCAACACCTCTGGCTCTCCTCTGGGAGCGGGGAGGTTTACGGCTGCATGCTTTAGTGCTGCGTTACCTCCTTCCAAGTGAAGTTTTTATGACTTCCCCCCACCTGTTCGGAAGCCTGGCAGGATGATGTTCTCTCTGATGTGTGCTCCCATTGCAGCCCCTTTACGCAGATTTACCCAGCTACTTCTTTTTCCAGGCTGAATGCCAAGGTCTCACCCTGTCTGACTCTCTTTCCACCCTGGCCACTCGAAGTGGAGATTCCTCCAGCAGCCTAATCCAAGAGCTTTCCTCTTCCTGTCGAGCACAGTGAAATCGTTCTAGAATTTCCTACCCGAGACGAACGTCTTAGTGAGATTGCAGCTCATTCAGCTGGGCGTGCATGCTGCGAGGATCTAGGTTTGGTCAGATGAGAAGTGGGGCTGTGTGGATGGCCAGAATCTGAACTTCCTCTCAGTGCTCTGTGGAACATTGGGAAAGCACAGATATATATGCAAACTGCCCAGCTATCTATGGAATGGGCCATTGCTGCTTAATATGCTACCTCTCTTCTCAATTCCGGTGCCACAAGGTACACCGTGGATAATAATAGCCCATCATCGATCTGTATGGAATATCCAGTTAACAGATCTGCTTGAGGTACGCTGGGAGTGCACAGAGTGTGCCGCTCTTCTGCGTCTTTCTCACTATCTTTGTTTTTTCATGGAAGAAAAGAAGACTTCCAAGTGTTTAAGGTACTTAAACAGAGCAGCCTGCAGGCTGCAAATGAACCAGTGTTGACTATAGAATACAGTCACTGGCTGTGTTAGCTTTGCTATCACAGTCTCCAGCACCTAGTAATGAGGTGTTTTTTTCCTATGAAAGTGGGGAGAAGAGACCTAAGCTAGCAGGATTTGATTTGTCAGCGGAACGAACGCTTTCCCACCGATGGCTGCAGGAACCTGGGGGAGCTGGGGCTGCAGGATGGAGCAGGGGAAAAGCAGAAGCCAAGCAGGAAAGAGGAGGGGAGTGAGAAGCTGGGCTCAGAGAGAGATTCATGGACCAGGGCAAGAATTAGAGCTGCAGCAGAATACTACAAATCACAGCCCTTAGGGGCCAGTTTAGCCCCGCAGTAATTTCACGGCTCTCGCAAGTTCTCACAACTGCCTATGCAGCACACTGCAGAGCTACGACTTATTTCCAGTGGAGAAAATCCCTGCTGACACTTTATCAAAGTTAACATACCTGAAGGTGAAGGGTCCTTTCAAAGGGATACTGCCACATGGCACAGGATGCAGATTTAGGTTTTGTAGGGGAATACAGACAAGGGTTTACAAACCCCGTTAGGAATAGAAGCATTTTCATAATCCATTTTTAACATCAAGGCGAATGTGATGCTTTTCCATGCACAAAGAGCAGGCGTGTATTTTTGTTCTGAACGAGCTTCCTTGTAGGTCAAGGGGAAATGCTAGACAAGAACAATCAGACAAGTAACGTCTCCATTGGAGAGAGCACAGTGTGTGAATCCCCTGTGCAACATGCTGCATCAGCCCTGTTGCACAGATCGGCCGTCTGCCTCCTGCAGACAGCAGAGTGCTGGAAATTCGTAAATTCTAAAGGCAGAAGGGACCACTGTGATCATCTAGTCAGACACCTGCATAACACAAGCCAGAGAATGTCCCTGGAATAAATGTAAGGATGCAGTACACAGGCAACACAATTATACCAGTTGCAGAGCTGCACAGTCAGTATTACTGACTCGAGTCTATCATGAGTCTTGGGATGTTAGATCTTTAAGCCCTAGTACCAACTCTTTTCAAGGAGACAATCGAGTAGACAACACTTAGGGTGACCAGATGTCCCGATTTTATAGGGACAGTCCCGATATTTGAGGCGTTTTTTTATATAGGTGCCAATTACCCCCCATCCCCATCCCGATTTTTCACACTTGCTGCCTGGTCACCCTAACGACCCTGCCTCTACTGACCAGGGTCCACATTTGAACTGGTGACATAATGGTAAGAGACTCAGCATCCCATTCCAAGACTCCCTCGCACCCATGTTACATCAGATATTAACACTGCTCTATTACTGCAGAGCCTCTGAGCAGTGACTGGGTCCCTTTATTTTGACATAATTTCCATCCTTCATTACCGGCAGTGAATTCAAACTTCCATTAGGCTCAAACAGGGGAATATAATTAAATAACAACAATAATAGTAATGATAAATGACAGTGATTAGTGATCATCTTATAAAGACATGGCAACAGCAATCAAGGACTCAGGCGATCCTTTTGAACTGCCGTCCGGCCGCAATGTCAGATAATGACGAGCACTCACAGGTCGAAGTCACCGGTCTGATTAGGTCCTTGTAGCTATTGGGAAAAAAAGATGGTTTTAATTTATTTCACTCAGTAATGAAACCCGAGCCCAGCCTGTCTGTGTGTGGGAGAATTATCATGAGATAATTCCTGGAAACCAACCAATCGTGTCATTGCATTTCAAAAGGTGAACTCTTCTGGCATTAATTAAGATGGACACTTTGATGTCCCAGGTTGCACCATTCAGACACAAAGACATATAGATTGCCATATTGGAGAATGTTGATGGTCCATCTATTCTGGTAACCTCTCTTTGATAGTTGCCTGTGCCAGATGCTTCAGAGGAAGGAACAAACTTCTCATTATATAACTTATTTATGCAATGCTATACCTCACGGAGAAATTTCTTCCTGTCCCTATCTGGCATTCAGGTAGTGCCCAGAAGCAGGAGGATGGAACATTCTTGTGATTTTTCTAGTGTATCTTAATTTTTTCCTGTGAGGGCCAATCTGGGACCATTAGATGTTTTTAATGGGACCTGTGGGAGAACCCCTTAAATTCAGGGCCTTGATATTTTGGGGGTTCCCCCTGAAAATGCTTGAATCCTCATTTTATGTTCCAATCACTTTATAAATCAATGGCATGGTAAGTTGACTGACCAGGGTATTGTTTCCAGAGGTGGAGTTTCAGAATGTTTGATTAGTCTCATGATCTCATCAGTCGAGCATCTGAAGGGGAAGAGCGTTTCTGTGCACCAACTCGCCAACCTAGAGAGGGGGGCTTTAAACTAGGTTAAGAGGGGTGGGTGACAAAAGCCCACAAGCAAGCATAAAAAGGGGGACCCTAACAAAAGTCTAGATGGTTGTGGGGGAGACATGCAAAATTACAATCGGCTCATAGGAGCAAGAAGAGGACAATCAGTGGGGAATGTGCACAACAGGTTAGACGTCTATACACAAATGCAAGGAACACGAGGAATGAACAGTGAGAACTCGAAGTATCAGTACACAAGCTCGATTATGACTTAACTTGCATCACAGAGCCTGGGTGGGATAATCTCAAGAACTGGATATAGCTTGTTCAGGAAGAACAGGCAGGGGGAAATGGGAAAGGTGTTGCGTTATACACAAAGAATATTGACACTTGTTCTGCGGTCCAGAAGGAGGTAAGAGGCAGACCAGTTGAAAGTCTCTGGGTAAAGATAAAAGGGAGGAAATAGGGTAGTGGTGCACTACAGAACACCACATCAGGAAGAGGAGGTGGATGAAGTATTTCCAGCACCATTAACAGATACTCAACACAATGAATATTAACAACAATGCAGACAGAGTGAAAGCCAAAATAGGGAGAGAGTATTTAGATAAGTTAGATGTATTCAAGTCAGCAGGGACTCATTCCGTACATTCTAGGGTACTTAAAGATAATTGCTAATGGTCCCAAGGTTGCTTCAGCTAGTTCCTTGAGAACTCATGGAGGGCAGGTGAGATCCCAGAGGACTGGAGAAGGGGACACATAGTACCTATCTTTCAAAAGTGGAACAAAGAGGACCCAGGGAATTATAGACCAGTCAGCCTAATTTTGACACTTGGAAAGATATTGGAACAAATTATTAAACAATGAATTTGTAAGCACCTAGAGAATAATAGAGTGATAAGGAATAGGCATCACGGATTTGTCAAGAACAAATCATGCTAGACCAACCTAATTTCCTTCTCTGACAGCGTTACTGGCCTAGTGGATGAGGGGAAGCAGTAGACATGATGTATCTTGGTTTTAGTAAAGCTTTTAACACAGGCCCACATGACATACCCATGAGCAAAGTAGGGAAATGCAGTCTAGGTGAATTACGATGAGATGGGTGCACAACGTTGAAAGGCCATACTCAAAGAGTAGTTATCAGTCGTTTCTGTCAACCTGGGAGGACGTATGAGAGGGCTTCAGAGGGGTCAGTCTTGTGTCCAGTGTTATGCAACATTTTCATTAATTCCTTGGATAATGGAGCGGAGCGAGAGAGAGTGCTTATAAAATGTGCCCCGAGCTGGAAGGGGTTGCAGGCACTTTGGAGGCCAGGATTAGAATTCAATATGACCTCGACAAATTAGAGAATTGCTCTGAAATCAACGAGATGAAATTCAGTAAAGATAAATGCCAAGGACTTCACTTAGGAAGGAAAAATCAAAGGCACAGGTACAAAATGAGTAAGGACTGGCCAGGTGCTAGTACTGCTGAAAAGGATCGGGGGGTTATAGTGGATCACAAATTGAATATGAGTCAATAGTGTGATGTAATTGTGAAAAAGGCTGTCCTGCCCTACTCAGCACCGATGAGGCCTCAGCAGGAGTATTGTGTCCAGTTTGGGGTTCTACCCTTTAAGAAAGATGTGGAGAAATTGGAGAGAGTTCAAAGGAGGGCAACTAAAATGATAAAAGGTTTAGAAAACCTGACCTGGGAAGAAAGATTAAAAAGAACTGGGCATGTTTCCTCTTGAGAGAAGATGACTGAGAGGTGACCTGATAACAGTCTTCAAATATGTTAAGGGCTGTTATAAAGAGGGCAGTGATCAATTGTTCTCCATGTCCACTGAAGTTAGGACAAGAAATAATGGGATTAATCTGCAAGAAGGGAGATTTAGGTTAGATATTAGGAAAAACTTTATAATTATAAGGGTACTTAAGTTCTGGAATCAGCTTCTAAAAGAGGTTTTGCAATCCCCATCTTTGGAGGTGTTTAAGAACAAATTGGATAAACACCTATCAGGGATGGTCTAGGCTTACTTGGTCCTGCTTCAGTGCAGGGGCTGGACTTGAAACGAACACTCTGCACTTTTCATCTGGAGGCCTCAAAGTGCTTTACACATGTTAATTTAATGTGGGTGTTAATTTCATGTCTTGGTGCTGCTATAACGCAGCCCCTTTACAAATGGATAAACTAGGTATCATAATCCTCATTTTTCAGATGAGGAAACAGGGGAAATGAGTTGACCAAAGGGTCCAATATTCCCATCTAACCATCATCGATTCCATCCAGCTCTTTGGGATAGAGGCTGTCTTTTTAAGAACATAAGAATGGCCTTACTGGGTCAGACCAAGAGTCCATCTAGCCCAGTATCCTGTCTTCTCACAGTGGCCAATGCCAGGTGCCCCAGAGGGAATGAACAGAACAGGGAATCATCAAGTGATCCATCCCCTGTTGCTCACTCCCAGCGTCTGGCAAACAGAAGCTAGGGACACCATCCCTGCCCATCCTGGCTAATAGCCATTGATGGACCTGTCCTCCAGGAACTTACAAGTTCTTTTTTGAACCCTGTTATAGTCTTGGCCTTCACAACATCCTCTGGCAAGGAGTTCCACAGGTTGACTGTGTGTTGGGTGAAGAAATACTTCCCTTTGTTTGTTTTAAACCTGCTGCCTATTAATTTCATTTGGTGACTCCTAGTTCTTGTGTTTTGTCCTGTGTTTGTACAGCAGGTAGCACAATGCTGCCTAAGACTGGGGCTCCTGGTCAGTGTGGTGATAGATATAATAAAAATAATAATATAGTGTGGTTAGCAATCCCACTCATGGCTACTTAGTGCTACGTGAGGGCAGAGGAAGGCTCTTTTGGGCAACAGTCTGGAAGTAAAGCCGGTCAGAATTTTTTGACTGAAATGGTTTTTTTGGAGAAAAATGCCGTTTGCATTGAAATCTAAACGTTTTGAAAAATGTGTCTGTTTTGACAAAATATTGTTTAAAGAACCAAAATGGAGCAGTTCAGTAATGTTGAAACTCCCTGGCAGTTTCAGAACGGAACGTTTCCATTTTTGGATTGTTTTTTTTGTGTGTCGAAACTGTTCAAAACAAAAATTGTTGTTGTGGGGTTTTTTTTAACATAAATTTGCTTTAAAGGCTTACAAAGGTCGAAATCAGAATGAAATGTTTCAGCTTTAGCTAAACAAAATATTTCAATCAACCCAAAATGATTTTTTCCCCTAGAATTTCATTTTGCGGGAAGATTTTTTTTTTTCCAATTCCAAAATTAGTCAGAAATGTGGGATTTCCCACATACCAGAAAATCCAATTCCTGCCCAGCTCCATCTGGGAGCTAAATGGGCAGAGAACCACAGGAGGCTGTCTGTGTCCAAGGGCCTCAGGAAAGATATGCATTGCAATGGAGCCCTCTCTCTGCCAAAAGGAACTTTGCTGCAGTACATCCCCTACACAGAGCAGGTGCAGTGAAGCCTCCCAGGAAGGGGGAAGGCAGCTTTTGGTTCTGGAAACTGAACATGAGCTGGAGAGGCCTGAGGAATTTGCTGGATCCTGGAGCTCACAACTTAAATAGATTAAATTATCTTATTTCACCTTGACAGGCCGGGTGTTTGGGCTGAGGTGGAAGGGTGCACAACACAAGAGGCCAAAGATACACTTGGGAATTTGAGCTAGGGAGGTGAACTAAGCTTTTCTTAAGCACCGACTCGGCCCTGACAAGGAAACAGCTGAAAAAATCTTCCAAAGAGAAACTAAACTTTTCTCCCACTGCTCTGGGGGGACTTATTTTCCACTCCATCCCTTTCTTCTGCCCTGAAGCTTTGGGTGATGTCAGTTTCACCTGGCCAGGTGCCAGGACTCATGCTGGAAATAAAGGCAGGCTCTTTTTCAAACAGGCATTGCCATGAGTGACATAATATTGGCACGAAAAGCCTAGATACGCTATTAGAAAAGCCAGGCAGGGACCAAGACTTAAAACATTATTATTAATTATTATGATGATTATTATTATTATTATTTGAAAACGTCTCTCCTGCCTGAGAGAAAAAACTAAATGGTGTCAGCATTGCATTAAAAATAATGAAGAAAAAACATAAGAACATGTTTTAATTGATTTTTGTCTTTTGTTAATTAATCTCTGGGCCCCTTAGGGTTAACAAGGTCTAGGGGCATCTGCAGGAAGCCTGTCTTCAAACTCACACTCAGCTAATCGTTGTCAGCTGCATCTTCCTTTGCCAGCACAGAGGTGAGTGTGAAGGATTTCTGTGCGTTACTTATTTAGCTATTACCTTTTAAGGATCTCTCTGTCTCCCACTGACTCGCTGGCTCGAAAGCCCCAGACAATCCTCGCCGTTAAGCTTTAAACAAAGGCAAACCAAGTAGGAGAGACGGAGAAAAGAACTTCAAACCTGTGAGGTTCTAAAGGGATTTTGCTCAGACTGTTCTCCCCATTGTACAGAGGGGAAACTGAGGCACAGAAAGAGTATGTGTCATGGCCAAGGTCACCCAGTCTGTAGCAGAGCCAGGAACTGAACCTAGACATTCTGCTAGAGTGACTTAATTACAAGAACCTTCCTCTCTGTTTTATTGCTGATTTCTTTGAACATGCTAAATATAGGCGAGAATGACATGCGGATAGGCCTCTTTCCAGGATGGGTGGCACAGGATACAGAGTTCAGATCCAAGGGGGAAATACTTTGCCACACTGTTTTGAGTTTCACTGTAAAACATTTGATGATGGTGATGATGATGCAGACACCCATCCCCTTGGCAGGTGAGAAACAAGCATGCTGCTGACAGGATTTGTCCAAGGTCACACGGTGAGTCTGTCGCAGCACTGGGAATAGGACCCAGTGTTCAGGAGCGATAGGTTCAATAGAGCCTGTCCGTTCAATGGACAATCCAGACCCAATTTAAAGATTCTGCATGAGATTCTGTCTCCCACACAACTCGCAGCCCAGGGAGAGATGAGGCTCAGGCCACTTTGTAGCCCTCCCAGTCATGAGCTCTTCCAGGAGCTGGAGCTGCCTCCATGGAATCATAGAATATCAGGGTTGGAAGGGACCTCAGGAGGTATCTAGTCCAATCCCCTGCTGAAAGCAGGACCAATCCCCAACTAAATCACACCAGCCAGGGCTTTGTCAAGCCTGACCTTAAAAACCTCTAAGGAAGGAGATTCCACCACCTCCCTAGGGAACCCATTCCAGTGCTTCACCACCCTCCTAGGGAAAGTTTTTCCTAATATCCAACCTAAACCTCCCCCACTGCAACTTGAGACCATTGCTCCTTGTTCCATCCTGAGGGCCCGTCCAGTTATGGCTCCTCCCTGGGCTTGAGCCCAGCCTGGAATCTCCAAACCGTTTTATGGTGTGCCCTACCCCCAACACATCTCTCCCACCAACCCCACCATTGCTTACCAGGAGATCCTGGAATGGCACTCTTACAGCGGTCTCCCACAATGCCTGTGCCAGGGAAGCCCTCCCCTGGCTAGATATAGGCCTTTTAGGGAGCCTCTATATCACTCTGGCTTTTTTACATGGTATGAAGAAGCTAGAGAAGCAGCGAGGATCTCACCCTCCCCATGGGATTCACATGGCTTGCAAGCTGCAGATCCGTCAGGCGAGCCCAGAGCTGTGCATTTTCATCATTCAAAACACCGACCATCATAACCGGCGCTTTCTGTCTTCAGTCTCAGCATTGGGACTGAGACCAAATGGGCCAGGGAGACTGAATTCTCCCCTCAGTCCACGACTGGATTGAGGCGCCTTGGTGGAGATGGGTGAGGGTGGACAAAGAGCAGAGGTAAATCTCCAAAGCAGTCACCGTGCAGGAGCATTCACACACCCCCTCAACTAGATAATCTTAAAGATTACATAATGCAGAAATTATAAATTTGCGCACTTACTGCATGGTTTTTATTTCTGTCTTTGCTAGCAGAAATAAATGACGTGTTGATTACAACACGCTGATATGCTGCAACGGAAAGACACAACTAGAAAGGATTGTATTGCTTCTGACATCTTGTTTTCACGTTGTAACCTCCAACCAGGACTTGCCTGCCTCAGATACTTTTCCTTTCTTCTTTCATGTAGATGATTAATCCAAGTGGAGATGGGTCAAGGAGTTTTTCCAAACCTAATCAGTCAGGTGTTGCTTTTGCCAAACCAAATCCCCCACCAGAAATGGTCCTGCTCCAGACTCCATTTTGCCATTCTGAATGCTGATTCTGGACAGGCCTGAAATACTCCATGAATAGCCTTTCAGGTGGTGGTTTGGCCCTTTGGTACCCATCAGGCTGTTGGTAGAACAGCATGTGATGAAATTTAAAAAATAAGATGAAGGTAAAATATGAAGCAAGGTATTTTGAACCTGACATAATTTTGTGCTTGAGGTTTGGGTGAAAGTTCCAGTTTATTTTAACAGAACCAATTTTGTTCTTCCCAGTATAACAGGTGTGAGAACATAAGAACGGCCAGACTGGGTCAGACCAAAGGTCCATCCAGCCCAGTATCCTGTCTGCTGACAGTGGCCAATGCCAGGTGCGCCAGAGGGAGTGAATCTAACAGGTAATGATCAAGTGATCTCTCCCCCGCCGTGCATCTCCACCCTCTGACAAACAGAGGCTAGGGACACCATTCCTTACCCATCCTGGCTAATAGCCATTAATGGACTTAACCACCATGAATTTATCCAGTTCTCTTTTAAACCCTGTTATAGCCCTATGTTGTGTATTTGGTTGTCATGGGTTTTGTTACTATGGCAACTGAGTTAGACTATTAAGGGATAGCTCAGCCGGTTTCAACCGGCTGAGTGAGCTCTCTGTATCTGTAAATAAAATGGAGGTTTTGGTTAGCTGTCTGCTCTCTGGCCTCAAGTGATTGCTTCCTACACCGGCTGCCCCTAGGACATAACACCCTAGCCTTCACAACCTCCTCAGGCAAGGAGTTCCACAGCTTGACTGTGCGCTGTGTGAAGAAAAGTGCTATTCAACCCTCCCGTCTTAATCTGATCATGTGAGGGCTCATCCCAGAGTTACCTCTGAGCCTCAGCCTACCAGAGTGTAATGAGTCATCGGTTACCTGTGGGGTTCAGCCAATCCACAGGCTAGTCCCACCTAAGTGACCCCAAGCAGGTATATAGGCTTCTAAGGGAAGCAGTCTCTCCTGTCCACCCAGCATTACGACCTAGCTGGGGACTCTCCCGTTGCCCCCACTCTAACCCATGCCAGTTTCCATCCCTGCCAGCTCCTGTTCAAGCCTGGGGTGGCCAGACAGCAAGTGTGAAAAATCGGGATGGGGTGGGGGGTAACAGGAGCCTATATAAGAAAAAGACCCCAAAATCGGGACGCCTGGTCACCCGATTCCAGCCTGCACCTGCTCCATCCACCAGAGACTCTGACAGACAGCTCCTTCTGCCGGAGGAAGGATGGTATTGTGGATAAAGCACTAGACTAGGACATACGAGCTCGTGGTTCAATTTCCATCTCTGCTACAAGCTCCTTCCGTGACCTTGGGCAAGTCACTCGCTCTCTCCCAGTTCCCAATTGGTAAAATGGCCATAATAATGCTGCCATTCTCCCACACTTGTGTGCGCAGTGCCCAGGACCGCTTACAGGCTCTTACTAGGTGTTTGTGCAGCACCTTGCTGCTGGGTGTCTGTAGATGCCCACCCCGATATCAATAACGCTGTTAAATACCCCTAACATTCCGAGCCACGTCTGGCTCAGACTTTGACTCAGCCCCACTTCTGTTTGTAGGGGATTATTGCATGGAAAGCCGGCAGCAGATGTTATTCTACCCCAAACAGGCCTCTCCTCACTCTGCCTCGAGCTGTGTCGACGGTTTCGGCTATTGTTGGAAAGCACTTGCTAGCACTTGTGGGAGATTCAGTTTTACAAACCACAGACGGGCCGGCTTATTCTGCATTCAGAATCCACAGAATGCCATGGATACGAAAAAGGGACTGCATTCCAGGTGTCATTGTGATTTTACTCGAGCTGCATCCGTCAAGCCCTGACCTGGAATTCAGAAGTTACAATCGAAGGGTTTGGGTTGCTTTTTGTTTTTGTTTTTAAACTCTTGAGTATGAATTAGGGGACCACACACACAACCATTTCTCACAGCCCATGCTCTGACATGCCACTGAATCCATGTGATTTACAGCCAGCATTAACAATGATCTCTAAGATGGAAGATCAAGGTGCTGGGATTCTCCTCTTGTGCCGGGGTAAATCACAGATAGCTCCACTCGAACGACTGGAATTGCACCACTGTAAGACTAGGACTAATAATACCTAGTTCTCATAGAGAGCTTGTCATCAGGAGACCTCAGAGCACTTGACGAAAGAGGTCAGTATCGTTATCCTCATTCTATACGTGGGGAAACTGAGGCACGGGTCGAGAAATGACTTGTCCAAGGTCACCTAACAGGCCAATGAATGGAAGCCAGTCTGACTCCCAGTCTGTCCGCTAGGCTGTCCCACCTCCCTAGTGCAAATGAGTGGAATGGGCAAACCAGGTTGGAAAAGAGAAGAGCCACATCTTCCTCTAAACCAGGACCACAATATTTGGACTATCTGCTCTGGCAGGACTCAAAACGCAGCCCAAAGCAGGAAATACTGGCCAGCTCAGGAGAAAACCGGGCACAAGTGGGTTGAAAAATGTATGTGAACTCCGGAAAAGTGTCTGAATTTGGGGTTGATTCTCCAAACAACAAACCTTTAGGAGTGTGGTTGTTCCTAACAGAGACATCAATGGGAGCATCTTTCCATGGGCCAGGATCACTGCCCTTCATGGCGACGCACTGGGTTAGAGGTGGATCAGGAAGGAGAGGGTGTAATATACATGCCGAGATCCTCTTGGAGACTTTTCCCTGCATTATTGCTGTGTTCTGCAAACTGTGCTCTTAACCCCCGAAGTGGCTGTAGTTCAATGGGGTGCTGAATGTCTTTATATATCCTTGAGGTAACTTCAATAATTAATGGGTGTAGATCACAGAGCTAGGCCCCGCCACCCACACCCCTGTGGGCACTCAGATCTGGGGATTTGCGATGTCCCTCATGGGAAAGAAGAATGTGACTACAGCGGACGAGAAGCTGGATATGAGTCAGCAGTGTGCCCTTGTTTCCAAGAAGGCCAACAGCATATTGGGCTGTATTAGTAGGAGCATTGCCAGCAGATCAGGGGAAGTGATTATGCCCCTCTATTTGGCACTGGTGAGGCCACATCTGGAGTATTGCGTCCAGTTTTACTGCCCCTCCCACAGAAAGGATGTGGACATATTGGAGAGAGTCCAGCGGAGGGCAACTAAACTAATCAGGGGGCTGGGGCACATGACTTATGAGGAGAGGCTGAGGAAACTGGGGTTATTTAGTCTGCAGAAGAGAAGAGTGAAGGGGGGGATTTGATAGCAGCCTTCAACTACCTGAAGGGGGGTTCCAAAGAGGATGGAGTTCGGCTGTTCTCAGTGGTACCAGATGACAGAACAAGGAGCAATGGTCTCAAGTTGCAGTGGAGGAGGTCTAGGTTGCATATTAGGAAACACTATTTCACTAGGAGGGTGGTGAAGCACTGGAATGGGTTCCCTAGGGAGGTGGTGGAATCACCATCCTTAGAGATTTTTAAGGCCCAGCTTGACAAAGCCCTGGCTGGGATGATTTAGTTGGTATTAGGCCTGCTTTGAGCAGGGGGTTGGACTAAATGACCTCCTGAGGTCTCACCAACCCTAATCTTCTATCATTCTATGACTTGGCCATGTGACTACAAAGAGGGATCTTTTAATATCACAGCTGCTGGACACAGGCAGACCTGGCTGTTCTCTCTGGCTCTCCAGCTTCCAGGCTGTGCTGCCCAGTGTCACCACACACCCTATGTCTTGGCCTGGATTTGGCAGTCAGCACGGAAGTGATTGCTGTTTATTCTGCGGGGTTTGGTCTCATTGCTTTGGGGATCATATAAGCTACAAACTACCATTAAAACCCAGCTTAAATGCTCTTTTTTTCCCTTGTAATTTTCTCTGCATTCCTCTCTGACACTCTCAGTGGAGTATTTTTGACACTGGGTATTGGAGGTGCTATAAAATATATCACATGGCACTGCATAATCAGGTGCTGCAGAGCATCCACTGAAGTCAGGCATGGAGGCTTCAGGATTGGGATACAGCTTGTTACTCCGAATCGCCCCTCCCTCCATTTTGTTTGGTTGCTCAACTGGCAACAGCTGCGGGTTGCTGCAGCGAGATCACGAAGGGGCTAATCTTTATTTGCAGAGCTGTTCCTTTTTGGAAAAGTAAACACCATTATCATCATGTCTGCTCCGGGCAGAAGAGGGAGCCAAGCCTCCCCACCTGCCATCCTTCCAACGGTTTAGCAGCCTTCCCTTTGCATGGGTTCTATCCACCCTCCCCCAGAACATCTCGGCGTGACGTTGGCAGCTACAGCTCAGCCATGCCCCTCTTTATCAGGAAACAACCCGTTCCTCGTGGGGGTCAGAACATACAGAGCTGATTCATCGGCTGGCTGGTCGTCGCCGCCTCCGACACGGCAGCAGAATGCCTGGGCATCTCCAGGAGCCTGCAGAGGTTCTGATGTGACGTTAATGAAGCTGTTGCTGGAGTCAGACTGATTATGCTGGAGGAAGGACATGGGCAATGCCAGACATTTCCTCCGGACTGGGATAAGCGTCTCCCTGTCACGAGCTAAATGGATGGTTCATGCTTTGGGAGTCAAGCAGCTTTCTACTGAACCTTACTCCATCCTGGGGCCATTCCTCTCTTTCCATTAGCTGAATATTGGGCCAAATGGACACGGCCCCACGCACAGTAAGACTTTGTTTGACCCTTTATATTTCCTCCTCCCTGCTGGTGAAAATCTAGGACTTTAACCCACTTCTGCGCCTTCAATCCTGGTTTCAATATGTCGGGTTTATCATTAAGGGGTCAGGGCCTCAGCTGGTGTAGATCCATGTAGATCTCTTTGAGAGAGTGATGGCAAACTCACAGAATACTCGGGGATGCTGAATTCCCTCTCCCAATAGATGAAGCTGACCCTACACCGAGAATATCCCACCTAATCAATTCCCTGCCATGGCAGGGGGGGGTGTCAGCCCATGTTACACGACAAACATTAGTCTCCTGAGGACTTTAGGCTAACCCAAGTGAATGGGCTAAATGCAGGGGTAATTTGGGGTACGTCTACACAGCAAAGAAGCCCCTGTGGCTGGCCCATGCCACTGCATGGGCTCGGGCTGCAGGGCCGTTTCATTGCTGTTTAGACTTCCGGGCTCGGGTTGGAGCCTGAGCTGTGAGATCCTCCCACTTTGCAGGGTCCTAGAGCCTGGATTCCTGCCTGAGCCCAGATGTCCAGCCTGAACCACATGACCAGAGTCAGCTGGCACGGGCCAGCCGCGGGTGTCTAGTTGCTGCGTGGACATACCTGTAGTGGCTGTGAGGTACAGGTGGTCAGACTAGATGGTCTAATGGTCCCTTCTGGCCTTGAACTCTATGCAATCTAGTAAATGAAATGTAGGTATGTTCATTTCCTACACTGAAATCAGTGCAGCTGGGCCAGTTTACACTAACTGAGGACTGCGCATTAAATATCCATCCAATCACCTAGCAGAGGCTCTCTGTACCCTTTGTAGGAACTGAAAGAAATAATAACTCATTTTGTTTATAACTCAAGTGAACGTTGAGCGCAGTAGTGCCAGATCTTTGGCAGGGGCTGTCGTGTTGTTCGGTGTTTGACCACAGTGCGGTCCCATGGCCAGGGTTTATGAGCGCTACCACAATCTCAGTAATGAATAATATATTTGTAACACTAATATGCTCAGCTCTGTACAAACCACAAAAGAATAAGTAATGCTCCTGCTTAGCAAGTACTGTCTCTAGTGCTTCTCTCCCATGGATCCCAAAGCACTTTGCCAAGGTGAGGAAGCACCATGATGACGATCCTCTCTTTACAGACTGAGGGAGACACAGAGAGCTGAACCGATTTGTCTCAAGCCTGACACTGACTCCACGACCGAGCCAGGAACAGAATCCAGATCTCTTAACGCCAGGTCCCACCCACTGTATCCCACGTCCCCCCAGCAATGGAAACTTTCCCTGCTGACAGCCCCACAAGTGGTGTTGAAAGGTGCTGACGCAGGAGACCGAAATCTTCTGTTCACAAATCTGGTGCAGCAGGGGCACAGGGGAAAGTGTCAGAGCCAGTTTTCTCGTGTGGCTTCACGGTACATGAGGTTCCTCAGACCATCCACTCCCGCAGCCCACTTCTGCCCCTCAGTCAAGCAGTTTCTTGCCATGCGATTTCGCGAGTTGTTCCATTATCTCTTTTCCCCTTTGCTCTGTCTGCCTGAGAGTGTCTCATCTCCACAATACCAGGGCAATGATTTTCCTGTCATTGATGCTCATCGCCACAACACCGGGACTCTCTAACTTTTCTTTCATCTCCTTATCTGCCCCATCTACAACATGGTGAGCTAAACGTCCCCAGAGTTTCTGCCAAGGGAGCTCCTACCATTGTGGTTATCATTTGTCATGATTTACCCCGATACCTCTGGCTATTTGTTTCCTTCATTTCACCTTAGTTCCTTCCCATTCTTATCTGTGTTTTTTCTAGAGCAGCTATCGTGATGGAAACGGAGAATAATTTTGTCTTGCTTTTGCCAGCGTTTATATTCCCGCCTACTAGCATCCCTGGGTCTGATTTCCCTGTTTCAAAGGACACTTGCTTTTTCTTGAAGAAACTTTCCAAGGCACCATGCTATTTCCCTGTCCTAACACTTCCATTCTCCCATTTTCCCGTTGTTAGTTACAGAGCCTGCATAACCAATAGGATTCTAACAAGACATTTTTAAGCAGCCGCTGTGGTAATTCTGTGGGGTTCTGATCTCCTCATTGCTCTCTTCATGCTGTTCCTAACCAGCTTCCTCACTGTTTTTTTTAAATCTGCTTTCAAGAAAAATTTCCAGAGTACTGAAGGGAGGGAAAGGCCATTTCGATTTCCCATGCCCTAATGAAAAGCTTTTTGCTTGTATCATTCCCATCTAGCTGGAAGCTCAGTGTAACTTCCCATGTCACCATTAGAGATGGGCATCAGAGCACGTCCAAGCATCCTCTGTGTTGGCTTTAACTAAACAGAAAATGTGTTCCTGTGGACTGCTCTGTTCAGGTCGCAGTTCATCCTTCTGCCTCTGACTCCCCTGTCTTGTTACCTCTAGCTTCGTACTCTCTTTAAACCCACGTTTCATCATTCTGCTCAGATCCTTGATCTCCATCTTGGCATTCACCCCACATGACAAGTGACATAAACAGATCTCCTTGCTAACACAGCAGTCCTACTACTAATTATTCTTATATTAATTAGATATTAAGAATGTATCGTTCTATGGACTAGATTTTGTCAGCAGGACACAGTCCACTGTAATGGACAGTGTAAAGCCACACTTTCCTCTCTCACCTCCCCAGGTGGTAATAAGTTAGTAAATTACCTACCACCCACCCTCTTGTACTAGATTGGGGTGCTGGCCAGTGAATTGGAGGACAGAGCCAATCTAGTGCAATGGTCATAATATGCTTTAAGATACTAGAATTATAAATGGAGATTATTGTTGTCACCACCCTGGTGATTCACAGATTCTAAAGCCATTGTGATCATCTAGTCTGATCTCCTCTACGACACAGGCCATAAAACGACTCCAAAATAATTCCTAGAGCAGATCCTTTAGAAAAACAATCAGCCTTTATTTAAAGATGGTCAGTGATGGAGAATCCACCACAACTCTCGGTAAATTGTTCCAGTCATTAATTACTCTCACTGTTCGAAACATATGCCTTATTTCCAGTCTGGATTTGTCTAACTTCAACTTCCAGTCATTGGATTGTGTTAGATCTTTCTTTCCTAGACTGAAGAGCCCCATTATTAAATACTCGTTCCCCTTGTAGGTACTTAGAGACTGCAATCGAGTCACCCCTTAACCTTCCCTTTGTTGTGCTATGTTATATTTCCTCTTCCCTGCCGATGAAAATCTAGGACTTGAACCCAGGGAAGACCCAAGTTCTTGCATCTATCACTATAAGGCATGGTTTCTAATCGTTTAATCATTCTCATAGCTTTTTTCTGAACCCTGTCCAATTTTCAACTTATGAAGTGGTATGAATGGTAGCATATGCTGGGGACTTGCAGGTCAGTTTCCTGTTTGAGAAGAACATCAGTGATGTGGAGTCAGGATATTTCTGAGTGTAACTTGTTTATTTACACTATGCATATCATGTATCAGAGGGGTAGCCATATTAGTCTATAAGGTGCCACAGGATTCTTTGCTGCTTTTACAGATCCAGACTAACAGACGTTTTGGAGCATGAGCTTTCGTGGGTGAATTCATGAAATACATCATGCATCCAACGAAGTGGGTATTGACCCACGAAAGCTCATGCTCCAAAACGTCTGTTAGTCTATAAGGTGCCACAGGATTCTTTGCTGCTTATGCATATCATCAGTACTAGAACCGAGGTGGTCACAAATGGCATGCAGACAAACTACTCCTGCAGAAAACTTGGAGAAAAAACAGAGGTTCCTAGGCAGCATTGCCCAAAGAATTTCATAGATTCATTCCTCTTAAAACCAGAAGGAGCCATTGGATTATTTAGTCTGACCTCCTCTATAATACAGGCCATTAAATTTCACCCAGTTACCCCTGTACTTGAGCCCAATAACGTACATTTGACTAAAGCATTTCTTCCAAAAAGACAGGCAGTCTTAATTTGAAAACATCAAGTTAGAGAGATTTGGACAGAGAGCAAACTCTCCTGCTGTTTGCATCAGCTCCCCCAAATATAAACTGCATCGCAAAACTAAAAACACAGCATTTGTTATGCACTGCTCTCACCCTAAGGAAAAGGACGTCTCAGACATGTGTAACAGTGCCATCTGGTGACTCCTGCCATAACTTTATTAAGGCTGCACAATACAGAGAAAAGAAAAAAAACCCTCCTGTATTAAACATTAACATTATTGGAACTGAGAACACGCTATACAATGGCCTTGCCAAAGCAAACATCAATAAAAGCCTTCCCATAAAACACCTCCGCATCTTGTGAGGTCAGCAAAATAATCCTGCAAAAGTGCTGGGGTGGGGGGGGGGCAGGAGGAAGAAACAACAACCCAGCAATAATGGCCAGGGCAGATCAAATTGCTTCTGTATGAAACTTTATCAACATTTATAGGCGCAACCTATTACCCACTGCATTATTGGAACTTCGGTGCCATTCTAATCAGCCAGGAATAATAAAGAAAGAAACAGGCTAGGAAAGGATTTGGAGACCCTGCTTGTCTAGTTTTATACTCAGTTCCTGGTTACTGTATTTGCTTTTGTAATGTGTTTATGTGAATTTGTTCCTTGTGAAATTGAAGGTCTGTTCGCACGGGCTGAAGCCAAATACGGTGCTGACAGGTACTGTAGAATCTCCCCCCAGCATCTGCGTTGTGTACTTTACTGTGGACCTGCAACCAGTCCCTGCGCTTCCACTGCTGCCCCTCCCCTGCTCTGGCCCACCGCATCACCTCCTCTTCGAGTTCAAGTCCCAGTGCCTTTCAATCATAGTCTGCACTAGCCTCTACTCATCCAGTCTTAGGCTTTTACCAAGTCTCCAGAGACACCTCAATCCTGACCCATAGTGCCACAGCCCCCAGCTATTCTCATCCCGAATCCCACTGACACCTTCATCCTCTCCTTTATTCCAGTCCCGAGCACAGTTCCCACCCAAATCAGTTTCGGGGACTCATAGGACTGTAGGGCTGGAAGGGACCTCGAGAAGTCATCATGTCCAGCCCCCTGTGCTGAGGCAGGACCAAGTAAACCTGGACCATCCCTGACAGGTGTCTGTCCAACCTGTTCTTAAAACCCTCCAGTGACGGGGATTCCACCTCCTCCCTAGGAAGCCTGTTCCAGAGCTTAACTAACCTTATAATTAGGAAGTTTTTCCTAATATCTCACCTAAATCTCCCTGACTGCAAATTAAGCCCATTACTCCTTGTCCTACCTTCAGTGAAGAAAGACCCAGCCCTTAGCCTATTTGAAAACTATTATGAGATCCCCCCATAGTCTTCTTTTCTCATGCCCAGTTTTTTTTAACCTTTCCTCATAGGTCAGCTTTTCTAAACATTTTATCATTTTTGTTGCTCTCGTCCAGACTGTCTCCTAAAGCCTGGCACCCAGAATTGGACACTGGGAACCTAATCCAGGATTTGAACCTAGGTTCTCAGAGGCTCACACACTAACCCATTACAACACAGCGGCTGTCTCAACATGAGTGCTTTCCGGCTGCTGAACTGACTAAATGCCACGCAGGAGACTTGAGCAACAAAACTTTCGGTAGACAACAGATTTTTCTGGGGATTTTTCCATTGGAAAATAAAGCAAATCCATTAAAACCGCTCTGTAGAGGAGTCTCGTTTGCAAAGACGTCTGTAAAATAAAGGACTAGAACACCAAATCCTCCTCCTTTAGATCTTAGGCCTGGTCTACACTAGGGTGGGGATCGATCTAAGTTACGCAACTTCAGCTACATGAATAACGTAGCTGAAGTCGACGTTCTTAGGTTGACTTACCGTGGTGTCTTCACTGCGGTGAGTTGACTGCTGCTGCTCCCCCGTCAACTCCGTCTGCACTTCTCGTGGAGGTGGAGTACAGGAGTCGATGGGAGAGCGCTTGGGGGTCGATTTATTGCGTCTAGACTAGATGCGATAAATTGACCCCTTCTGGATCGATCGCTGCCTGCCCATTAGGCAGGTAGTGTAGACATACCCTTAGAAACAGTCAGACCTGAGCTGTCACTGGGGGAAATGAGTTCTTTAAAGGTTCTCAAAGTGGACTTTGCCTGAGCAGATAATTAATCTGTTGCAAAACGCTCCTCTCCAAAGGGCCCAGGCTACTCCCTCCTGACTGGAGAACGGGGAGCTATATCCATGAGGCGACATCAGCCTGAAGGCCCGAGCGGTGAATTTTGCATCCTCACGCATTGTCTAAGAAGCATCTCACATTCCTCCCTGAACCCAAACTTTATTAAAATGGGGAAGATGCACTCGAGTGCGTTTCCAAGGAGTAGCACTGTTTAGACTTGGTACTGAAAAGTTATTCCCCGGGGTAAGAAATGAAGAACTGCAAAGCGCTAACAGAGACACACTTAAGGCCTTAAATTCTTGCACTGTGTTAACAGCTAGTCACGGTCTTGGCTTTAAAGACATAGATGGATTCTTAATTAATTTTAACAGTCCTCCAGTGGAAACACTACTGAAGACTGACTCCCGCACCAGCAGAAGATACAGGGCTTTTTATCTGGATATAATGGTCCAGTGTATGAAGGATCACAACATGCCTTACCAGTAAGGGGAATGCTTTGCACCGAAAAGAAGAGAGAGAACTTAAAGCCTGCTGTGAAGCTGGTCTCAGAGCAACAGAAAGAGGAAATAGAGGACTAAGAGAAGAGTTTAAGAAAAGAGGCATGACATTGAGAAGAGAAATGCTAACGATGCACGTTAGCATGCACGCAGATACGGTGAGGGAAAAGGGGATGGGAGGGTGTGGGACAGACAAGGGGGAGGGGCAGATGAATGGGTGAATGTGACTGTGAGGAGAGGAGAGGGGAGGGGAGGAGGAAGGCATCGGGGAGGGAATTGTGAAATACCAACATCATTCCCACTGCAATTTAATTCCTGGTTCAGAGGAATTTCTAGAATGCAGCTGTAACCCACACCTGCCTGGTGTGGCACTCTGTCGCCCTCTAGTGGCAGCTAGACCAGCTGCAGACTGACGAGCCTGTCACAACCTTTTGGTTAAGAGAAGCACGTCTTTTAGCTCACACAACAGAGGCACATGCATTAAGCTCCAGAGGTCGCAGGTTTGAGCCCAGCCACTGCCAACCAGGGGCTGTCGGCGTTGCACAGACGCAACATCTATACGCCACAAAAGAACTACTCTGTGCGGCTCATGGGGAGGAGACAGCTGGGTCACAGCTCTGTACAGACAGATGTCACTGATACGGAGGCAGTCAGCCTGCCAGCACGTGCACTCAGAGCACAGCCTGCCGTCAAATTTTCACAACCAAAAAATGATGCATCTGCACGAACAGAAGTGACCCCATCAGCCCAATCACTTTCATTACTGAAAAAAGAATGAAGAGTACTTGTGGCACCTTAGAGACTAACAAATGTATTTGAACATAAGCTTTTGTGGGCTAAAACCCACTTCATCGGATGCATGCAGTGGAAAATACAGTAGGAAGATATATATATATATATACAGAGTCTGTTTTTGAAGTTTTTTTCTTGGAGTATTGCGACTCCAAACTTCAAAAACAGACTCCAACGAGAAACTGCAGAATTGGAATTAATTTGCAAACTGGACACCATTAAATTAGGCTTGAATAAAGACTGGGAGTGGATGGGTCATTACACAAAGTAAAAACTATTTCCCCAGGCTAATTTTTCCCCCTACTGTTACTCACACCTTCTTGTCAACTGTTGGAAATGGGCCATCCTGATTATCACTACAAAAGTTTTTTTTCTCCTGCTGATAATAGCCCACCTTAACTGATAACTCTCGTTAGAGTTGGTATGGCAACACCCATTTTTTCATGTCCTCTGTGTGTATATATATCTTCCTACTGTATTTTCCACTGCATGCATCTGATGAAGTGGGCTGTAGCCCATGAAAGCTTATGCCCAAATAAATTTGTTAGTCTCTAAGGTTCCACAAGTACTCCTCATTTTTTTACTGATACAGACAAACACGGCTACCACTCTGAAACCTTTCATTACTGAGTGTCATAGTTCAGGTCAACTTCCGCTCTCTTTCCCCTCTGTGGTCCAGCATGGATTTCCTGCTTTTAAGGCTTACAGCTCTCTCCCTGCTGACTGGGGATTTTCCAGACTAACCAGTTACCTGCCTACTTTGTGTTATTCCCAGCAAGCCAGCCTGCCTAAACAGGTCACTGTGTGCTCTGTGCTTCCTCTTCAAAAGATATGAACAGTGTAATTGCCAGCAGTTACAAGTTACCAAACTTTTTTCTAAGCAAGCCCATTTCTTCTTAAGGTGAAAACATTACAGAAAAAAAATATTAAAACCATAGAGGCTCCTATACGCATGCTGAAAGCTTACCAGAGGTCTCCCACCCATCTTATGGGGCCTCTGTAGGCCAAACCCTTTCAACCCTTCCCAAGGTTGTCCCCCCACACACACACCTTGGACAGACGATCCTGTTCATTTCCTGGATCAGGAAAGAAGGCCCGGTGTAAGTTTAAACACAGGCTATTTATCCTAAAGTCCTTTCTTTGTCCAGTAGTCTCTGGAGAATCCAGTTTGAACCAGTCTGTGAAGCCTCAGGGTGAAACCTCTCTGGAGGTGTTACAACCTGAGTGAATTTGCCTAATCAGCCGCTACTGGTCTTAATTCCTGGAGGACTGGGGTCACCCTCCCACATGGAATTACATACAGTCCCTGGCCTACAATGATACATCAACTTAGTACAATAAGATCTCCTCAAGATGTTGCCATCTTTGTCCCCCACTGAGGTCACCTGCTCTGCTGTTTGGAGCAGTGTGGTGGCTATGTCTTTGTGCCCACGTGCGGGAAACCACTGGACATGCGCTCCCAGCTATGATGCTCAAGGCTCTGCCTCAGAATATCTTCGGTGGTGTTCAGCATCAAGATGCAGATGCACACATCCTGAGACCCATGATACAGCAATCCTGGCCAGTGCTGCCTGTGGTAAGCCAAGCCTCCCTCTGAGAGTGGCGAGTGGAAAAAAGAATGTGACGGTTTCTGGAAAAGGTTGTGAGAGATCAAGAAAAGCAGCTGGTTCAGTGGCCTTTCCAGACATGTATCTGGGAGGTTCTCAGCCCGTGTCCTGGCTGCACACGTGCTCACGGTTAGAGGCCATGAGGACCCTTTCATACAGGACCGCTGTGTGTGTGTGACTTTCAGGGTGACTGATGGCAAGGTGATCCCCAGATGGTGAGCCCTTTCTCACAGCAGTGTGCTTCCTCCCAGAGCGTGCTCACTGAGAGGCACTTGCCCCAGCCCACCTTTCAAGTATAGCGACAGGGATGTGGCTTGCACCTTCATTATGCTACAGCTGGGTAAGCGGTGACCATGATTCGAGCGGGAATGAGAGACGTGGTAGTATCGTATCTTCATGTAACCTGAGAGGGGATCCCTGCAGAGTCTCACAGAAAGTCTGTGTCCAAAGCCATACTGTGGTATACAGCATTTGGAATTGTTCACAGATACGCCGAGGGCCTGATTACACTCCCACGCCGGTATAAAGGTTTGAGCTGAGGCCCTTTGAAGTCAATAAAAAGGCTTCCATTGTCTTTAGAGCAGTCCCTAAATTAGGACAAGCATCCTTGAACCTGTAAACTAATTGTAACTGCGGGGAGAATTGCGCCCAGGACTCGGCTCTGAAAAATAAAGAACCTGCAGTTTTGTTGAACATCTCCACCTAGATCTACACAGTGCCAACTAAGCATTCTCAAAATACCCCGTCCCTGGCCTGGGTTGTTTCCATTCTGGACAGTCCAGTGTGTTCACTCAGCCGCATAGAAATGATCTGTCCAAGAACATGGCATGAGGAAGACACTGGCGAACAGAAGATTCGGAGCAAGCCACCAGAGGCATCACAGACTGAGGCTATCCCTGCATGATCTTTCCCTGAACTGCATACAGGGAAGGGATCTCACCCTTCCCTCCTGATGCTGACATCATATTCTGGTCTGTGGAGCCTCAATGGCTAGCCAACCGACCAGAGAAGCCTGACCAGGAGACATGGGTAAGCATTAGATGCTTGCTTTAACTTGCTGTGTTTACATTACATCACTTTGAGAAAACATGCAAAGATAACAAGCAGACTATGGAAAGGACAGCATTGGTGACAGCCTCAACCACAAGCATTAAGACCAGAAGGTAATAGGGAGTTCATAGCTAACTGATAACTGTGAGTCACATATTCAGCATAGGAATAGATCTGGTACAGAGGACAAAGCCACAGCTAGTGTAAACTGAAGCCATGGCAGCAACACTGATTTATGCTGGCTGATTAGTCCTCAGTTTTATGCCCAGAAGGGACCATTCTGACACTCTAGTCTGAGATCCTGCATAGCATAGGCCAGAGAACCTCACCCAGATTTTTCGGCATCACACAGCTGCAGTGTCACAACCTAAGAATACTGATCTGGAATGGTTTTATGAATACGGTGTGTGACCTGGTCAGTGAGATGAAGGTGCCTCATATGGAATCTGCTCCATACCCCTAATCATTTTTGTTGCCCTTTTCTGAATCTTTTCAAATACCAATGTATATTTTTGTGAGATGGGGTGACCACATCTGCATACACTGTTCAAGATGTGGGTGTACCATGGATTTATATAGAGGCAATATGATATTTTCCTTCTTATTATCTGTCCCTTTCCTAATAATTCCCAACAGTCTGTTCATTTTTTTGGCGGCTGCTGCACATTGAGTGGATGTTTTCAGAGAACTATCCACAGTGACTCCAAAATCTCTTTCTTGGGTGGTAACAGCTAATTTAGACCCCATCCGTTTATATGCATAGATGGGATTATGTTTTCCAATGTGCATTACTTTGGGACTGTAGCAGACATTGTGGGGTGAGTGCAGAGCAGGCTCAGTCCCTCCCAAAAATATTTGCACCAACCACTTATGAAGAAGAGCGAGGCCAAAATCAAACTAACAAAAAAAATAGTCTCCTTTAAGAATTCCTCCAAGCCAGCCCTGGCCATCCGAGTACCAAGTTCTTTTATGCTTCTAGGAGGCAGGTGGGCTCTCTCTTTTTGCCTTAGGCATCAGGTAAGAGGAGGAGTCACTTAATCCGGTTCATAAGTCCCCTGCCTCAGAGCCTTGAGTCAGAGCAACCAGTCTCAGGGTATGTCTACACTACAGGCGGCACAGTTGTGGTGCTGGAGCCATGCTTCTTACGTTGATAGAAGGGGTTTTTCCATTGATGTCTTTAACCCACTTCTCGGAGAGGCAGCAGCGAGGCTGACAGAATAATTCTTCCATTGACCTAGCCATGTCTACACTGGGGGTTAATGTCGACCTCACACCAGGGCCGCCCAGAGGGGGGGGCAAGAGGGGCAATTTGCCCCAGGCCCAGCAGGGGCCCCCATGAGAGTTTTTCAGGGCCCCTGGAGCAGGGTCCTTCACTTGCTCCGGGGGCCCGGAAAACTCTCGCGGGGCCCGGCCAGGGCCCCCGGAGCTTCTTCGCTGGCAGGGGGTTCTTCCTCTCCAGGACAGAAGGACCCCCCCGCCGCCGAATTACCGCCGAAGCGGGACCTGCCACCGGAGTGCAGCCGGGTCTTCGGCGGCGGGGGGGGGGTCCTTCCATTCCGGGACCCGCCGCCGAAGTGCCCCAAAGACCCGCGGTGGGGGCTGCACTTCGGCAGCGGGTCCCGCTTTGGCGGTAATTCGGTGGTGGGGGGTCCCCGCCGTGGGTCTTTGGGGCACTTTGGCGGCGGGTCCCGGAACGGAAGGACCCCTCGCCGCCGACTTACTGCCGAAGCGGGGGCCCCCCGCCGCCGAAGACCCTGGGCCCCCGGAATCCTCTGGGCGGCCCTGCCTCACACTCAGGGTGTGACATTTTTCACCAGCCCTGAGCAATGTAGCTAGGTTAATGCAATTTTTATCTGTAGACTAGGCCTTGTAGTCAGAAAAACTAAGTCTCTAGGGCCCAGATCAGACTAGTGACCCGGAGACTGAGACTATGTCTACACTGCAAAATAAGACCCAGGGCAGTGAGTCTCAGAGCCCAGGTCAACTGACTTGGTCTTGTGCTGAGGGGCTCACAACATCAGTGTAGCTGGAGCCTGGGGTCCGAGACCCTCTCCTCTTGCCGGTTTCAGAACCTGGGCTCCAGCACGAGCTGGAACATCTGCACGGCTATTTTCAGCCCCGTAGCACAAGTCCTGCAAGCCTGAGTCAGTTGAACGGGCTCTGAGACTCGCTGTTGGGTTGGGTTTGTTTGCTTGTTTTTTTCCCCAATGTAGACGTAACCTGAGGGGCCAGCCCCATGCGGCAGCCAGCATGGCTTCCCTTGCTCAGCCTCCTTATCCTGTTTATCTAACCCAGCTCCTTGATTGCACCTCGGCATAGGTGCTGGAACTAGAGGTGCTGGGGGGTGCTGCTGCACCCCCCGGCTTGAAATGGTTTCCATCATATACAGGATATACAGTTTGGTCCAATAGCTCTCAGCACCCTTGCACTAGGCTGTGTTGGCTGAAAGCTCCAGACTGTCCTTTAAAAGGGGAGTACACCCCACTCCAGACTCAGAGGAGATGGCTACACGTCAGCTAGGACCGTGCTTCCCCGCGTGTGTAGACAGACACACACTAGCTCTGCTCAAGCTAGCACGCTAAAAATAGCCGTGTAGCTGGGCTAGCATGGGCAGCAGCTCAGGCTAGACGCCTGAGGACAAACCCACCTTGGTACGTACTTGAGTGGCTGGCGCGAGCCGCCAGCTGTGGCTACACTGCTTTTTTTTTGGCACGTTAGGTGGAGCCAAGCTAGAGCATGTCTGTCTACACATGCGGGGAAGCACGGTCCCTTCTGCAGTTTAGACGTCCCCAGAGACAGGTCCTACTGACTGAAGAAGCTTGACACCTTCCCAAGCTCCCAGGGGATGGTAAACCTTAGGGAAGGTAGACATGGATACAGGCCGTTGACTGTTTCAGTTCTTTTTCTCTGGTTCTCAATAAAACAAGACATGACAGCTGGGTGCAGAACACAGAGGAGGGAGAGTCAGAGAGTGGGAAGACAAGGGTGTCTGTAATAGGTTCATAAGGTTACATATTTTAGACACAACGCTGCATCCATGTTGGCCTAGTGGCACCCAGGGAGCTGAGAGAGAACTGGATTATAATCCAGCAAGGAGCACCATCCACAAAGCTGTCAGTGAAATTCTAGTTGCAGAGTCTTCATCGCTAGGCATGGGCTAGAGTCACATCCCTTGAGTAATGGTCTCAAGTTGCAGTGGGAGAGGTTTAGGTTGGATATTAAGAAAAATCTTTTTGACTAGGAGAGTGGTGAAGCACTGGAATGGGTTACCTAGGGAGGTGGTGGCATCTCCTTCCTTAGAGGTTTTTAAGGCCTGGCTTGACAAAGCCCTGGCTGGGATGATTTAGTTGGTGTTGGTCCTGCTTTGAGCAGGGGGTTGGACTAGATACCTCCTGAGGTCCCTTCCAACCCTGATATGTGGAGGAATTCAGAGCCAAGGTTAAGGTTTAGCAGGGGTCTTTGGATGCTGGCTTCTAGTGCTGTGTTGTAACTAACTGCCTGAAACACTTTGTTAGCAGATGCTGATTCTGCTGGAAAAGGGTTAAATGAACCCTGGTAACCCAATGAGAATTTATTTGTTATCTCTTTAAAATTCACAGGAGGTGGGAGTGGTGAGCGTGTGTGGGTGAGAAAGAGATGACCTAGGGTGTGGGTTCAACAGTTCTTCGGAAGGAACCTCAGGAGCAACCAAGCCAGAGGAAGAGGTTTTGAGCTGAACTTTATGTTATTTTTAATGTCTTTGTTACTAAACCCCAGCCCAGGCAGAGGGGGGAGTTTTGACTATAGTATGCGGGGTTTGTTTCAGAGCAGTTTGGAAAGCTCCTCTTCACTGGCATGTCCCAGAGATCAGGAACAGGTGTGAAGTTCAGCTCCAGCCTTCTCCAAAGCTGGGGGTGTGGTTGGATGCGGGTTTTGGGGCTGGGCCCATCTCTAACTCCGCTTGATAGTCACATCATAGGCAGAGTCTGCAAAAGCAATGGCAGCAGCTAGAAAAATCATCTTCTGACTTGTAAATGGAGCAAATTTCCGCTGGCATCATGAGTAAAGAATGAACATGGAGCCAGCTCCCATCCTGCCCTCCTTGATGTTATTTTAACACAGTCATTTGTAAACCCATCCTAAACTAGCAGGAATTTTCCTTCTTTGGTTGTTCCTGACACTAATGGGTAAACCATGTTTTCATCATCATTTCCAGGGTTCTCAGTGCATTGCCCTTCTGTCCCTATGACAAATGAGGCATTCAAATCAACCACTGGCAATAAATAAAAATGACAAGGGGATGTTGCAGAAGCAGAGAAGTGGCCAGGGGAATAGTCATGTGACCAAGGAAGTATTACAGCACCTGTTCCTTGAGGTAACTACAATCCACTAACGCACCATTTATCAAGCTAGACTGAGTCTTTCCTGTCCCTGCATCT
Organism: Mauremys mutica; assembly: GCF_020497125.1. Lineage (NCBI taxonomy): Eukaryota > Metazoa > Chordata > Testudines > Geoemydidae > Mauremys > Mauremys mutica. The sequence goes on along the minus strand of NC_059081.1, from coordinate 3,839,733 downwards.
CAGTGAGTCCCACAGAATGACAGGGATGATAACAATGCTGATTATGGGTGATGATTAGGTAATTAAGACAATACAGTAGCCACTAAATGCCCCAGCTAACTCTAATTACAGTCAATGAGAGGTACCCATGGAAATCTTCAAAAGATGAGATGTTCTCATCAGAGCAGCAGAGGGGAATCATAGAACCATAGGGTTAGAAGGGACTGCAAGGGTCGTCTAGTCTAACCTCTGCCAAGATGCAGGATTTGTTATGTCTAAACCATCCCGGACAGAAGGCGATGATCCAGCCTCCTTTTGAAAACCTCCAGTGAAGGAGCTTCCACGACATCCCAAGACGTCTGTTCCATTGTCCTACTGGTCTTACAGTGAGGGAGTTTTCCCTGAGATTTAATCTAAATCTGCTGTGCTGGTGTTTGAACCCATTGCCTCTTGTCCTGCCTTCCGTGTCAAGAAAGAACAACTTTTCTCCATCTCTTTTATGGCAGCCTTTCAAGTATTTGAAGACCGCTATCATGCCCTCCTTAATATCCTCTTTTCCAAACTAAAAATACCCAGTTCTTTCAGCTTTTGCCCCTATGGCTTGCATTCCATCCCTTTGATCATCTTTATCGCTCGCTGCTGGATCTTTCCAGTTTCTCTACATACCTTGGTGACCAAAATTGGACACAGTACTCCAGCTGAGGCCTAACCAGCCCTGAGAAGAGCAATACTATCGCCTACTGTGACTTGCATGCCAGGCTTCTGTTAATGCAACCTAAAATTGCATTTGCTTTTTTTTGGAACAGTATCACATTACTGACTCATGTTGAGGTTGTGATCCACCGCAACTCCCAGATCCTTCTCAGCGGTGCTGCTGCCAAGCCAGTTATCCCCCATTTTGTATTTGTGCAGCAGGTGCCGGGGTGCTGGGCTTGACCCGTGAGACACCTTGCATCCCTGATTTCTATGATTCTGGAAAGAATTACAAATAAGGATTGAGGTCAGAGACATTATTATCCAGCCCAGGAGATTTCATCCGTTACCAGGGCTACCTTTGCAAACAGTACAAGAGATCTCACATGCCTGCAGATGTAGCTCTGCAGTCTGCATTAACTGGTTTATTTTTCCTTTACACTTTTCTCAGCCACCATACCTCATGCTGAACCCATAGATTGAGAAGCACCAAACGAAGACTAATTTGTTCTCCAAGCTCTTGACTGGAACAGATATTTCCAATTGCACTTATTTGTTTTATTTTATTATTCGATGAATCAGACTAATTTAATCTGTCACTTGGATCAGAGATTTCCATCCCACATCTGGGACAGAAGAAATAAATAAGAGAATGGAACGTGCTGTTCTCAATTAAAGTCCTGTAGGCCACCAGTTAGTATTGTTATTACTTATTATTGGACTAAAAAACCCAAAATGATCCCCAAAAGTGATCTCATGGAAAATTGACGTGTAAGAATCCATGGTTAGATTCCAAGATGATAGATAGATAGATAGATAGATAGATAGATGGGGTATATGGGGATAGATAGATAGATAGATAGATAGATGAGATTTTTTTTATCAAAACTTTGTTTTGATGGAAAAATATCTTGTCAACAAAATGGAAATTTTTTCTGAACATTTTTGTTTTCATTGAAAATTTTTTGAGTGTCACAGAAAAACTGAAAGGCCGAAAAACATTTTCATTTTCATATTTTTTGGCAAAACAAAAAGCCAACAATGAATAATTGTGCCCCCAAATTGACTTTCTGTTTATCTTTTTTTGGCAGAAAAAATACATGTTTTAATCAGCTCTAATAGATAGCTAATAGAGGCTCTCGGGCTGTGGTTTGTGGATCTTTGGTGGTCCTCAGATTGCTGGCTAGAAACATGGTGTTAGCCCTGCTATAGGACAGGCCCAGGAGGGCAGGATTTGAGCTCTGACATGCCCAGAGGGAGCTCACAAAAGCCAAGTTCTGCCAAGTACTGAGAAGGAGAGAAAGCTATGGCCTAGAACTTGAAGGAATCACAAGTGCTGATTTCCAGCACAGAGCTCAGAGAGAGTGAATTTCATAGGAGAACATTTGCACAGCAAATTGAAACTGCCACATGCCATGGGGGATACCAACCTTGCAGAGGCTGTACTCCAGTGCAACAATAGTAGAGGAGGTCCATGTCTTGGAGCACAGAGCTCTTCTCAGCCGCCTCCTGCAACCTGCACCCCTGGTCTATGTTCCGGGAGCACAGACTCTTCTGCGCTGGTGTCACGAAATGCGAAACCTTCACCTTAGTCTGAGCAAACTCATCCCTATTGGGTCTGGCAAGACAACTGGAAGGAGGATTGTTCTTGTGGGTTGGGATTCTCACTTCAAGTGTATGCCTAATCTCGTTAGAATAAATAAAACAGCCCTTGTTTATTTAGTTAACGACTAGCTATTATTGAGAGCACATTGTCCCGGACACGCCCATTAATCCATACCACATGGCCCTGGTAACTTCTGCAGTTTCCTGGAAACCAAAAACCCTTCACAACATCATAAAACTCAAGGATTTCATAGGTCCCACGCCCCAAGTGAACAGAACTGACATCTGAGTTCAGGACTGATGTTTTCTACATACACAATTAGCAGGTAAAATTTACTCCTTGTGTCTGTTAAGTCTACCCCATACTTTGGTTGAGACACAACTCATATTCTTCTGAATTGGTGTATCTGGATTATGGCCATCTCAATAGACTAACATGACTCAGCACTCCTAAGAAAGTGGCCTGATTTTCAGAGGTGCTGACACCTGCATAAATTAATAGATTTTTAAGGCTGAAAGAAACCATTTGATCATCTAGTCTGGCCCTCTGCATCGTACGGTGTGTAGAATGTCACCCAAAGATTAGTGCATTGAGCCCAACAATTTGTCACTGAGCTACAGCATATATTTCAAAAAGACAACCAGTCTTGATGTGCCATCTCCAAATGATGGAGAATCCAACACAGAATCATAGAATATCAGGGTTGGAAGGGACGTCAGAGCTACAATTGACTTTAACAGGAAGTTTGGGTGCTTAGCACCTCTGGAAATTAGGCCATAAATACTTCATTTAAGATAATGTTTTTCACTCCTGAGGATTTAAAGATATACCATTAGGTTAAATATCACTTTTCAAATAATAATAATTTTTAAAACAAATTTCCCAGGCTGTATTAATTCCTGAGTTCATTAAAACGGTCATTTGCCTTTTACACTGAACACTGTTCATTTGGGCTCGTCTCTTCATTCAGACAAGGAAACCAGACTAATTGTTTTTGCTTTTTGGTTCTAGACAGTTTCACTTTCTGGTTGTCGGCATGATGACCATTCACGCTGCAATGTTTGAATTGCAAATATTGCAGGGGCATACTTAAATCTAAACAACACCCCTAATGAACCTGCATTCACTGGAATTAAAAGATAGATCATGGAAAGATTTCTATTGATTGTAGGTTTTGTAAAAGAGACATTATCTGACCTAAATTCACCTGATCAGATCCCTTTAACTGCTTGTGAATAAACATAGATTCATAGTTTTAAAGGCCAGAAATGTCCATGAGACCATGCACTACGATTTCCTTTATAACTTTTTTTTATTATTTTAAAAAAAGCCATACATGGTAGGTGCTCTGAGCATGAACCATTAACTGTACATCCAGCCGTAAAACCTCTGGCTGCCTTCCACAGTTGACCTGTTGTTACTAAACTATTTGCATATTGTAAAGCAGTACAATATGCAGACGGTGACCTGACCTGAACTCCTTCAAGGTGCCAGTACCAGAAAGACAAATATTTATACAAAGGGTGCTGGTGTTTAATGAATAAGCAATAACGTTTGAGGAGCAGGACACTTCTGGCAGTTTAATGACCAGCTGAGAGAAGCTGATGACCTGAAGTGATCTCAGCCAATCGTTAATCTCCAGTAGTCATCTGTGCCCAGAACATTCTGCTATTATTATATGATGAAAATGGAAAAGACAACATACATTTAAAGCCCCCAATGATCAATACACTGATTTATACCAGTCAAGTATCAGTCTTTGAACATTTTGGAACCTCAAATTAAATTCAGTTCAAGTTTGGGAAGAATTCTGCACCAATAACCCATATCCAATCTTTGGAAGGGTTAAGGTTTATATCTAATCCCTTTCTACGTTACGGGCTGCAATCCAAACACACTTGACTTTGGAGGACTTGGAAATCTGTATCTGAATTATGCAGCTCAATCCCCATTTCTTTCCTCTTATTTTTTCCCCCACAACTGGTCTAGACAGGAGGTGGGGATCCATGCAGCCAATGCCTGTGACTCTATGTAAAATCAACATTTCTCAGTCTAGCTTACGGTTGGTGCAACCGAGTTCTTGGAAACGTATGTGTATCCCCTGCGGGTTACCGAGAGATCTGTCATTTTTATAGAGGGGTGAAATATATTTGGAAGCCATATGACTGTGGCCATCCTATATCAAAAGGTGTTTCATAACAAAACCCCATCATGGCCCATTTATAGAAATAACGTACTGTGCTCTAGCTACTGTGGGTAAAGCTAAACACACTCCCTCCCTTTCTAAAGCAATACCAACAACACCGCTTTCCCCCCAAAGGGCCATTTTTGTAAGGGAAATAAAATGAAAGAGAGGAAAAAACAAAATTGTACTGGATGAAGAAATCAAGGACAGAAATTGTGGAGCTGTCACAAGGCGGCGATGGCAGGAGAAAGCAGCACCCTGGGGATGATTTATGGCTCTATAATTTGCTGAATTGAGATGGGAGCTAGGGGGCAGAAGGGGAAGGAATTTATTTTAAAAAATAATCCCAGAAGAATAGCCATAATGAAATGGAACCTGCCAGGAGGAGTGGAACAGGGGCTATAAATAACAGGAATCTGAGACCCATCATCAAGGGACTGTTCCAAAACCCATTCAGATAATTGAAGGCAGCTTCTAAAAGCATGTGGCAACAAGCCCATTAGGATGACAGGCCAGTGCCACCAAGTGTGTGTGCGCACGGATGTAACCATTCATACCTGCTCTCTGGAGAGGACGAGACCCCCCCCCTTCGGCAAGCTGGGCATGAGCGCTACAGTTCTGCGGGACAAATTCTGGAGTTAGCTTCCAGTCCCATGACAGGAGCTGGGGTGAGATGCAGGTTTGACTAGAATTCATCGGCCTGCTTTTCTCTTTGGACCTTGTAAACGGCTGACTTCTACTGGTTTGGCTTATCAGCTCCATCGTGGTGGCTTCCAAATCTCTGTCTCCGCTCCTGATCTCACTCCCTCCACCGCTTGATGCCTTCAACAAGGCCTCATACTGAATGTGCCCCAGTCATGGTGAAGAACAGCCTCCTTGCCTCACCCCCATACAACAGCTCTCCCTCACTCCTGACAATTCCACTGCCCTCCATCACTCAGACTAACAACCTCACCTATGGGTGAATGCCAGGCCAAGGAATCTTCCTCCCCATATAACACCCAGAAAGAAGCCTTCTTTGGCCAGCACAAATCACCTGGGACAACTTCTTATTTATATGTGAATGCATTTCCTGGTTGTCGCTAGGAACTGAAGTGTTAAGCACCAAAATACCATACGGGAGACTGTCCTTGTGAGATTCACAGTTTAATTTTGGAAGAGGGTTAGGATCCAACTGGAAGAAGCATCTTAACTTCTGACCTCCAATGCTTTTCTCCATTATCTACAGATTGCACACTGTACAGAGGCACAGATGTTGGAAGATAATTTCATACATAAGGATTAATCAGTAAAGTCAGCAGATCTGATGTCAAAACACAAAAAAAGGAGACATTAAATTAGGCCTGTGCATACTTCTTCCACAGGAACCTAATTTAAATTAAATGCATGCCAGCCTGCCTGCCTACTTTCAATAAGCCTATCTTCATAGCATCTAGACACAAGTCTGCATTTCTGGTTATGTTTTCTGTGGGCTTTTACTGCCTCAGTGGGGAGCCATTAATAGGAACAAAATATTCAAGATGTAGTTTTCTCGTGGTATTTCCACAATCCAGGACCTGAATTTCATGGGAGGGCCAGTTCTCCTATCTCTTCCCCAGAGATGGTTTCCCAAAGTGCTGAAGAAGTCGGTAAAAACTTCAAACACTAAAGTCTGTGCACAATCCTACTTTAAAATAAAAAGTAAGACCATTTCTTGGATGTACCCACTGTAGCTAGTTGTCTACCCCACAATGTCTACTTTAATATGTAGTCTTCTCGTGAAATTTCCACCATCCCAGGCCTGAAACATCATGGGAAGTCCAGTACTCTGAGAAAAGCTGGCTCTTCTTCAGCAGCTGAAAAGTCAAAAAGCAGCATCTTTCTCATGTCATGTTAGTAATGTGGCTTACGAACAAAAAATGATGGAAATCAAACCTGTCCATTGTTTGCTGAAAGATGTAGCTGTTCCAAGGAAACACTGAAATGTGTGGGAGGACTGGAAAGCATCATCCTTACAAGAACTCTTAACTGAAAGAGCCATACTTCATCTTGGGAATTCATTTCAGATGGGGACCAGGACAGTAAATTGCTGTCCACCTCTGTGGGCTTGTCTGGTAATAAAAAACAAATGTGTGTCTGGAGGGGGTTGAGGTTGGGTTGGTGATGGCAGAGGTGGCGGCGGTGGTGGTGGGTGGGGAGATGCACATTTTGCAGAAGATGGAGCGCTGCTTTTGATTAGGAGAGAAGAAAAGGAAGATGATTCAAACCAGCTGTCAGTAAGGTATTTGATTTTGAGGAGACAACCGGCTCTTCAATGGAAGCAGTTACATGCAAAGCAAATTGTGAGTCACAAAGAAAGAATGTGTAAAGGAAAAATATAGACATTAAAGGACTTTACATAGCAACTGGGAATAATCAGCTAATCAGGTAACTGTGCCTAAACCCAGCACTGCCAGGGAACTTAAAATATAAGCAGAGAAGACTTGCTATACTGGAACAGCCCTTTCGTGTCTCCTGCAATATTGGAAAAGACCACGGGTCCCTCAAGAGATTATATCCCATCACCTGCCAAACTGGAAGAGTGATAATGGCCATCACAATCCCAGAAAACCTCTATAGTAGCCCAAGTAAAATAGAAGGAACAAATATTAAGAAAAAAACCCATCAGACACTGAAGGCACAATCCTTCTCCCATCAGAGTCATTGAGCATTTTGCTGCAGACTTCCATATGTGAAGCATCAGGCTTTTATAGTATAATAGGACCATGGGCAATAACTAGGATGGGTTCATTGTGAAGACACTGGTCACAATACAACTGATAAGTAGGGCCCTACCAAATTCCCGGCCATGAAAAATGCGTCACGGATCATGAAATCGGATCTCCCCCATGAAATCTGACTCCCGTAGGAGAGACCAGATTTCGCAGAGCTGGGCACCCAGAGAGTGGCGGCTGCTGGCCGGGAGCCCAGCTCTGAAGGCAGCGCTGCTGCCAGCAGCAGCACAGAAGTGAGGGTGGCATGGTAGGGTATTGCCACCCTTACTTCTGTGCTGCTGCTGATGGTGGCTCTGCCTTCAGAACTGGGCGCCCGGCCAGCAGCTGCCCTCTGACTGCCCAGCTCTGAAGGCACCAGCACAGAAATCAGGGTGGCAATACCACGACTCCCTTACAATAGTCTTGCCACCCCCAACCCCGCTGCCCATGACCCTATTTTGAGTCAGGACCTCCCACAGTTACAATACTGTGAAATTTCAGATTTAAATATCTGAAAGCGTGAAACTTGTGATTTTTAAAATTCTATGACTGAAATTGACCAAAATGGACCGTAAATTTGGTAGGGCCCTACTGATAAGGTTAAGTCAGAAGTTTTCAGTTTAATGGGAGCTTTATACTTTTATTGAGTAAAAATCTCAATAAAATGGAAAATAATGAAATAGAATATAAACTCTGAGCACTACTGGAGTTAGTCATGGTGATTTGATGAAAATTGGGTTGATTCAGAGAGAATAAGAGGAGTTTCAGAATTACCTTTTTTGAAGTTTTTTTCACTGTACTGTCTCGTTTCAAAAAAACATTCTGTAAGAAATCCAAAGGGCTTTTCGCTCTGCACTTTGCTCTACACAGCACCCTTCATGTGCTGATGAATATAACATCAGTTAGAAATAGATAGTGTTTGTGCGCACCAGGATTCTGCCCTTTTCCTCCATGATTGAAAAGAAGTGCTTCAAGACTCACCTGCCATATTTAGCAGTGAGGATATAACACACCTGTGGGTGGGCAGGGGAACAGATGGATGGGGACACTCAATTTCTACCAAATACTGCTGCAGTTTGTGGGGGAAATCCCTGAGCTTGGACACAGGTGCTCATGAATTCAAATCTGATCTCTTCCGACAGTGATGTACATTCCCATGCACCTCACTATCCTTATTATTGACCAGGGCCATGAACACCACCACTGAGGCAGTCAGGTAGGGGTTACAATCACAGAATATCAGGGTTGGAAGGGAACTCAGGAGATATCTTATCCAACCCCCTGTTCCAAGCAGGACCAATCCCCAACTAAATCATCCCAGCCAGGGCTTTGTCAAACTGGGCCTTAAATACCCTTAAGGAAGAGATTCCACCACCTAACCAATTCCAGTGCTTCACCACCCTCCTAGTGAAATAGTGTTTCCTAATCTCCAGCCTAGACCTCCCCCACTATAACTTGAGACCGTTGCTCCTTGTTCGGTCATCTGCCACCACTGAGAACACTCTAGATCCATCCTCTTTGGAACCCCCTTTCAGGTAGTTGAAGGCTGCTATCAAATCCCCCCTCACTCTTCTCTTCTGCAGACTAAATAACCCCAGTTCCCTCAGCCTCTCCTCATAAGTCATGGGCCCTAGCCCCCTAATCATTTTTGCTGCCCTCCGCTGGACTGTCTCCAATTTGTTCCCATCCCTTCTGTAGTGGGGGGACTAAAACTGGACGCAATACTCACCAGTGCCGAGTAGAGGGGAATAATCACATCCCTCGATCTGCTGGCAATGCTCCTACTAATACAGCCCAATGTGCCGTTGGCCTTCTTGGCAACAAGGGCACACTGCTGACTCATATCCAGCTTCTCATCCACTGTAATCCCCAGGGCCTTTTCTGCAGAACTGCTGCTTAGCCAGTCGGTCCCCAGCCTGTAGCAGTGCATGGGATTCTTCTGTCCTAAGTGCAGGACTCTGCTCTTGTCTTTGTTGAACCTCATCAGATTTCTTTTGGCCCCATCCTCCAATTTGTCTAGGTCACTCTGGACTCTATCCCTACCCTCCAGCATATCTTCCTCTCCCCCCAGTTTAGTGTCATCTGCGAACTTGCTGAGGGTGCAATCCATCCCATCATCCAGACCATTAATCAAGATGTTGAACAAAACTGGCCCCAGGACCGACCCTTGGGGCACTCAGCTTGATACCGGCTGCCAACTAGACATTGAGCCATTGATCACTACCCATTGAGCCTGACAATCTAGCCAGCTTTCTATCCACCTTATAATCCACTTTATTTTACAAATAAGTTAACAGAGAAGTTACATAAGGTCACCACAGGCATGAACCCCAAAATTCCAGCATGGTAGACCCAAATCTTTGCTACTCAGCCTTTCCGATTAAAAGTGCTTTGGTTGTCCCATCTCTGACCACTAAATCACATTCTTCTCCCAGAGTAAGTGACAGAACCCAGGATGTCTGATGTCTTATATGCTAGGCTGTCTACAAAACAGTCGTGTTACTCACTGGGAAAGCATATCAAGTCCTTCTGCAGTGGCTGAACTAAGTAGAGGCCGGTAATTATTCCTGTAGCTCAAGCCACAGAGGTCTGAAAGTGCAGGAGTCAAATCCTACAGTTCACCCCGGCAAGGGAATGTTATGCTTGCAAATGACCAATGCTGTTTTTCAAGTTTTCTTTTACAAAGCAACTGGTGTATTTAATTCAGACAATGAGAAAACAGCCTGTAAAACATCTTTGTAATAGAAGAATGATAATAATTTGAAAAGTATGGTGTGACACACCAAAATACAAGTGCTTCACATTTCAGTCATTTGTCATCTCCCTCTCTCCCCTCCCTTACTCTGGGGACTTACCCACCAAAATACCCCCACCCTGTATCAAAAGCAAGGAAATAAACAGACAGAAACATCGGTTAGCAATATGCCCTCCAATCCAGATAAGCATGGAAATAGCAAGTGAAGAGATTGGTTTTCCACATTCTTTGCTGCTTTCACATTGCTACAACTGCATAGATAACACACTCCAATGCCCCACAAGGCTTTCACTTTCACCTGGCACAGACACTGAAAAGCAATGTATACCCAAACTCATAGTCTACTGCAAAACCCCAACCACAAGCTCAGCAGCATGAAGGAAGAATATCTTCTCAAATGGCTGAAGTGGGTGACAGTCAGATATATCGATCTGTTGATACAAGACCGACCGAAATTGCTCTGACGGTTCGGCACTAGAGCGAAGTGGGGTATGCGTAGGTTTGTATCCTGCTGTACACAGTCCAGTTTTAAATGGCTCAAGCGATGACACATCCTTTGGCAGGCTCAATGTAAAACCAGATGGGTCAAGGCACGCAAGCCTCCTGTAGGGAACCATCTCGCTCTGATCCCCAATAAATGGACCACATGTGACCTACTAGACTGTTTCCACTCTAATAATTATCCCACTGCCCATCGATTTCACCGATATTCTGACTAAGTATCCCGTGGCTGTTTCATCCCATTTACCCTATTTATACCCCCTGAAGGAGAGGCCTCAGCATGCCCTGCAGGCTATAGACATTTGTGGACTAGAGGGACCATTCCCTTAATTATCCAGTATCCCTGTGGTACATGTCACAAGCCAAATTGCATAAAGCTCCTGGCCTGATTACTGTGTGCATGCTGGGCGGAATTTATTCAATTCCTTATCCCGCAGCTGTTTAATCAGTGGCATTATCAGAATGAGATATGTACCCCTCTGGGTGGTATGGATTGGGATACGAAATCATGCCAGGAACAGCTTTGCTGATGCCTATTTATAAAGAAAGTGTAATGATGTTTTGGTTTTTTTTACTTCCTTGGTAGGGCTGGCTAGGTTGGGCTACGGTGCTGGAGCAGATTTCATTCCATGTCTCGTTTTCTACAATAAATCCGTTCTCCCAATCTTGTTGTTTTTTTCATCCACAGCCAGTTTAATCTACCTACTGAATGCAAAATTGTGTTTTTTGTTTGCATGGGGTCTGTAGAGTTAAGCCTCCTTCCCGCACCAGAGGAGATGGGTTTTTTGAAGGACTTTTGTGATGGTCTGACACTGCTGGAGAGTGAAGTCCTCTGTTTATCTACAGAGCAATGCCTCCCTAACACTGCCCCTATCAATACACCCCAAACTGCCTGGGAGGCAGCACCTCTGTGAGTGAGAGTTAAGGTGACCAGACAGCAAATGTGAAAAATCGGGACAAGGTGTGTGTGGGGGGTAATAGGAGCCTATATAAGAAAAAGACCCAAAAATCGGGACTGTGCCTATAAAATCGGGACATCTGGTCACCCTAGTGAGAGTGTATGTCAATCTTCTTGCTGCAGCACTTCTCAGAAGCCCTACTCAGACTGCTAATCGTTATTATTTATATTCCAGTGGTGTCACGACGGAGATCTGGACTCCTTTGCCCCAGGGGCTGGATATACACCTCGGAAGACAGTCCCCGTCCCTAAGAGTTTACAATCTACATTGGCGAGTCAGACAAAGGGTGAGAGAAAAGGTATATTATTGCTCCAGTTTTTGCAGATGGGGAACTGAGGCACAGAGATTTGCTGAAGGTCACACAGAGGCTCCGGGGCAGTATGAGGAATGCAATCTCTCTCGAGCCCTAGCACCAGGCTCTAATCACAAGACGATCCCTCTTCCCATTAGAATGTGGGGGCCAAAGATCCCTGAAGAAATTCTGCAGAATAGTTGTGGGACGGAACATGGATGCGGTAATCACAGCAGATGCAAGGCTTCTCGGTTGTGGATAGGGAGGAGAGGTGCTGTGGAGTTTTTGTTTTGTTCCGGTCAAGGAAGAGGATTGGCTCAAGGAACATGAGATTGCAGAGAGCAAATCCCCGTAAGAAAGACACATTAAAGAACAAGGAGAAATTCTTGAGCGTTGATCACTGTTTATTATCTTCCCATTTCCTGCAGCTTGAATTGTAGTTGCAGAAACATGGATTCTTTGCTTATTTTCTCCCCTGGCATGGCTGTGATTGTCCAGACATCTTCAGCATACCAGGCTAATTCTGTCATTGTCCACGATGGATCTCACGTGTATCGCTGGCTTGCTGTCGTAGAAGTTCATTTACCTTTGTATCATCACAGAGGGACAGGAGGGAGTACTGTGGAAGGAGAAACACCTCGGCAAGCCAACATCTGGGAAGCATGTTAAGGAACAAGAGTAATGAACCACTGCTTTTAATAAGTGGGACTGCACCTGTAGAAAATCACCATAATCTGCACCAGCAACAGCTCCTCAGAGGCATAAGTAATTAAGACAGGAGTGCTGGGGCTGAGACAGAAAATGACTAAAGTCTTTGCTCTTCTTAAACGCACATTGGGGACATGAAAACGGATACAGTTCAGCTCAAATTAACTGAACTTTGCTTAACTCCAAAATCCCTCTAAACCAATGAGGTTGTCCAATCTACCATAATCTGAAGCAGCCCAATAATTATTTGGAAGAGCTTCCATTCTTGTGCCTTTAGCTCTCCCAAGACACATGCGGGGGGAATCCAAAAATCTTGTGATTCCATGGCTCAGGAATACACCGGCAGGTTGATCCAAAAATGCTTCATTAGATCCATCCTTGCTCAGACATGCTGGCATGTCACTGTTACCCGTTTTGGGTTGGAGGAGCATCCCATCAAACCATTCCCTTGTTTTATTTTATTTTGCAGGAAAAGTAGCTGCCGACTTTCATCTGACGGGGCCTCCGAAGCCCTGTGCCAGCCCCCAAAATAGCAAGACTGAGCCTGATTGACAACTATGCGGGTGACAGATCTAATTTTAGAGGCAGGCAAGTTTGAGGAGCGCTGAGTTTTGGAGGCTAGCCAGCCAGAGCTCGCTGAAATGCACGCTCGAATTTGAGTTTCTCCTGGAATGAGGAGCACAGTTGGGGAGACTGCCCGTCACTTTGGAAGCTGCTGCAGAAAGCTGCTCAGGAAGGGAGTGTTTCAGGGGGCTGCATGGTCCTCCCTAGCTCTAATTCGGCTGAGAAACTTTGAAGCGATAGATTATTCTGCAACGGTGGGATTGGAAACCCCCCGATATTCAAGTACTTCACTGCCTGTTGCTAAATTAAGTTCAGATTAACTCTCTGAACCTTATACGGTCAAGGAACCCAACTGAGTGAAACCGCACTGTGAAGGCTTGTGAGCTTTTAACCTGGCTCCAGAACCTTTGATCCGGCTCCAGTGACCCACCTGCACTTTCACATGTAATGAGGAGTCAACCTCATTCCCATGAGGAGCAGACTCCAAAAAGATCAAAGGTTCAGCTAAGCTCCGTAGGGGCGGCTCCTTAAGAAGAGATTTTGGTCTGGCAGCTAAAGCACAGTATTGGGAGTTGTTATTAATAATTTAGTATGATGATTTGTATTACCAAAGCACCTAGGAGCCCATCATGGACCAGGTGCTGTACAGGCACAGAACAAAAAGATTGTGCCTACTCCAAAGGGGTGACAATCTATGTATAAAACAAGAGACAACAGGTGGAGACAGACATGGGTGCACCCAAAAACAACGAGATGACATTCACTAGCAGCTCTGCTGCTAAGAGCGTCACAAATAAGCTGTGTGTTATACCCAAGCAGGGAATAATAATGCCTAGCACTTATACAGCCCCTTTCATCAATAAGAGGTTGCCTATCAGGCCAAAGAAAGTACCCAGGAGTCAGGGGTTCTATTCCCCACTCCGTCACCAACTTGTCATGCAATGCTGGACAAGTCACTTCACTGCCCTGTGTCCCAGCTTTCCCCGCGATAAAATGGATTCAGCCAGAGAACTGCCAACCAATTTGTATGTGGCAACACCCGTGGCTAAGAGAACAATATATAATTGCAAAGCACCATTAATAACGAAGAATATCCAAAATGACTCATCCAGGCTCTGCCCAAGCAGGAGCAAAGGGGCGTGTCATGGCAGCATTCAGCAGAAGTGTGGAGATTTGTGGGTCTTGTGTATGGGTTAAAGCATCGGTTGGAACAGGGATAGGCAACCTATGGCACGTGTCGAAGGCAGCACGCGAGCTGATTTTCAATGGCACTCATACTGCCTGGTCCAGGGGACTCTGCATTTTAATTTAATTTTAAATGACGCTTCTTAAACATTTTAAAAAACTTATTTACTTTACATACAACAATAGTTTAGTTATATATTAAAGACTTAGAGAAAGAGACCTTCTAAAAACGTTAAAATGTATGACTGGCACGTGAAACCTTAAATCAGAGTGACTAAATGAAGACTCGGCACAGCACTTCTGAAAGGTTGCTGACCTCTGGGTTGGATGAATGAACTTTGAAAAGAACCAGTTCTTGAGTCTTTGACATTTTTCACATTTTGATAAAAAAGAAAAAAAAAGTCTCATTGAAATTTCAAAGGGTGGAAATTTCAGTGTGATTTTTGCTAAATCTTTTCTCCACTTTGCGACCAATCTCAGAGCCAGCTGCAATTATTTGAATTTCAAAATTAGGGCATTAAAAACAGGGGTATAAAATTGAAAAACTTTTCACAATTTGTTTTGGGTTTTTTTGCAACCAACTTTCGTGCTGAGGGGGTTGGTTCAGCACTGTATGTTTGTTTGGTGTGACAGAGCTCAGCAGGTTATGTCAACTCCTTAATATCCATGAGGGTCGCTTCAGCCATTCATAGCTGGATGCTTGTCAGAGTCTATACTAGATAGTCTTTCACACTGCCCTCATCACTGCTGGATCTAAATGCATTCCAGTCCCTCATCTTTGTTTTTACCGCACGTACATTGAAATAAATGGAACCTAGAAATAAGACACTGGTTGCACAGAAGAGAGGATAAAAACTGTCTTGTCTGCTTGCAAAAGTCTCAGAAAATTTCCCCAAAGGGTTGCATGATATTTATTTAAAATTAATTGTCTAAACTTTAAGCCACTGTTTTCAGGGCAATTACACCAAGCTGCCTGATTCTGCTAGCTCTGAGGACACAGTGGGCTCTGAGTCCTATTCTGTATTGTGGCTCATGAACTGGATTTGCTGAGAAAATAATTGCAAACATCTCTCCCATGGGGTCACCTGGCTGACAGGCCCACAGCAACCGTCAGGTATATTTACAGTTGGGGTGGTTTATGATTGTAAAAGAGTGTTAGGAACGGCTGGGCTGGCCAGTTGCTGGTGAGTCACGGCTTGGAAATGTGGTCCAGGTATGAGATCATAAAACCTCCAACGACACTCAGAAGGCAGACAGGGAAGCCGGATCAAGGAAAACTCCAGTGTCACATAAAGTCGATTTTAATGGCACCACCTAATTGCAAAGCAGAGCAAGCCACTAAAGACAATATAATCATAGCGATAAAAAATGTACCTGTAAACTGAAAGAGGCAGTCTTGACAACCGAGTGACGTAGATAGACAGCGCCTCTCCCAAAGCAAATTTACACATAAGGAAGGGCAGCACAGTGGCTAGGAGACCAGAGTTCAGTTTCTTGCCCTACTCCAGTCTTCCTGTCTGACTTCGGGCAAGTTACTCTAGGATGAGGATCAAAATGCTTCCCGATCTCTCAGGGATGTGGCGAGGATAAATACATTAAAGATTTTGCGAGGTGCTCAGATACCATGGTAAGTGGGGGTGCACCTTGCCAAATCAGAACCAAATATTTGTGTTTACAAAATATTATTGGTCTCACCGCCCTGCAGTCTGATCCAGGTTATTACCCAGGCAAAGATCTGCTAAAGAGGCTGAACGTAAAAGCAAGTGGTGGGGGCTGATGCATTAGAGTTAGGATTGTGGTCTGACAGCTGGTAAAGCCAGAGGTAGGTTGGGTTTCATGGAATCTTGAGGAGATGTGGCTTTTTAAAGAGTTCCTGGTTCCATGAGACTAACACATTCTTTACAAAATGTTTCCCCCTTAATTGAAACCAGGCGTTCTGGGGAAATGTGATTTTAAAACCACATGGAAACCTGGGTTGTACAAACAGGTGATTCTTGTTTGAAAGTCATCCTTATCTGGCTTATAGAACTGATGGAGAACCTAGCACAATGGGATGTTGGACAATGACTAGGGCTCCTAACCACTATGGTAATACAAATAATAATAACCGTATAAAACAAACGCGCAGCAACCCCCAAATTTGTTGTTTTCAAATAGAACCCAGAACCTGAGATGTGTTGAGAGTTTTGCTCTAGATGCAGATCTCAAGTCGGTTCTAGGTTTGGCAAAACATATTCCCCCAACTCCTTATCTGAAACAAATCACTGCAGCTTCCCTTGCAAAGGTGACCCTGACTCTCACAGTGTCCTGTCTCTTCAGGACAGCACAGATCCATTTCTTACACAATAGGCTTTTCCTGACACTTAGCCCAGCCCGTGTCTATGCTCCTGCCCTGATTGCACGTCTCATGTGGTTGAAGATGCCATCTACCTTTTGGCTTCATACCTCACAATGCATCAGCCTTGGGCCATGTATGAATATGAGTCAAACCTAATCCAATTGAGAGCCTGATTCAAAGCCACTGAAGTAAAAGGGAGTCTTTCCATGAACTTCAATGGGTGTTCAATGGGTGTTGCATACTAATGCTCCTATCCCTGCTTTATCTAGGTGCTCTGTCAGGCATTAGAGTTCAAGTAAAAAAGGAAAGAGATGCCTTGGGATATCTTTCCCCTTTCAGTTGTGTTCTCTCCCCTAATTCCTTGAGGGGATGGGCACGCTCATCCTCCAGGGGAGAAGAAAAACCCAACATCATTATCAAGTCCACATGGAGTGAGTTCAGACAACGCCGTGGCCTGTCCGTTTCAGAGGCAGAATTGTTGTGGTATGGACCCTTTGAGAAAGGGGGAAGGCTGGACAACACAAGGGATCCATGTGAGTTTGTCCAGCTAGTCCCTCTCCTTCATGAGACCGTGTTTCTGAGTTGCCACATTGCAACATCCACATTTTACATCAAAGGAAGCATCGCGGTGCTACGTGACGTCTCAAGGTGATGCCGTTTCACAGGCTCTGAAGTGACGGGGGTAGCAATAGGTAGCTGGCATGAACTGATGTAAGAAAAGTGGAATGATCTCACCAGTTCTGGACTATCCAGCTATGTTCAGGGTTCTCTGTAGCACCTATCCCCAAAGTAATCACGTCTGTAACACTCTGTTTAACAATTTTTATTTATATAAGGGTATTTTCAAGGCCACTCATTTCCATTGAATCTTATTCCCCTCCCTCCTTCACTGAATGTAATATTGTCACCTGGCCACCTGGGATTACATTGTTGCCAAGTCTGATGGGATGTACAAACCCCACACTGGGCGACAAGGGGTTAAGGAACCACCTTAGGCCCCGCCAGCACCACACTTGTAGGAAATGCTCCAACTGGAGGTGGAGCTAAAAGGCAGGAGAGCAACTCATTTGGTGGCAGACCAGGGAAGAAAGCAGACCTGCAACCTGCAGCTCCAGCAGAGGAGAGCGGAGGGAAGGCAGAAATCTCGCCCTAAGACAGCTGCCCAAAATGTCCCTCCCTGAGGGAAGGGAGGACCAGCCAGAGACAGCCTGAGAGGGACCCCCTCCCCGCATATGAAATCTGGGCTCTAGGGATACCCTTTATATTTTGGTTCGGACCATCCAGTGGGGAAAAGCCCTTGGACTGAGCTGGCCCAGAAAGAGGGGGGAACCCTTCACACCATCTTAACCTGGACAGTGACTTTGTGACCTGCAGGTCATGGGTCGTAGCCCTGACCACTGGGCAACACTACCCAACCAACCCCCAAGTAAGGACTGTCACACCATGACGATGCACACCCTGGACACCTAAAATTTCATGTTAACACCAAGGAAAGAACTTGACTCTCTTGCTCCAAAAGGACAGAACCCTACTGCTTGAGCTAAAGGAGAATCTCCATCAGCAGTGTAGGGCTTATGGCACACAGAGGTGCCTTTCTGATTCCACCTCATAGAAAACAGTGGTGAAATACAATGACACTGTCCCAAATGGAATAAGTAATACGCAGACTCCCTAGGTAGGCCTTGGGTCATATGTCTGTATAGAGCCCAGCCACACATATGAGGAGCATGCCGTCCAGAAAAACATCCATGGCATCCTCCTTGCCTGTGGTCCTATCTGACCCTGGCACCAGCAAACTTCAGCAGACACTGGATTCCCCAAGTGCCCTCCCTTGCTCAGAGGGTCACCTCCCCGCTTCCCTGTGTGTCAAGAACGGGGGGAGGACATCTCCACCAGAGGCAGAGGCGCCTCGGAAGCCAGTGAGGATGGAGGCTCATCACAGTCGTGGGCAGGGAGGGGCCATCACCGACGCTGGAACGAGGGGGAGGCAGTCACACACCTCACGTCTTACTTCACAGAGGATCTTGCAAGAGCGAGGCCCAACCCTGCTGACCTCCCTTGGGCACAGGGGTGGGGACGGGGTGTCTACCCTCATCGCGACAGGTGGCACGTCACACCCGGCCTTGTCCCCTGTGCAGAGCTGCCCCATGCTATGTCGATTCTGTCTTCTGAGGGAGCTGCCTGGATCTGGCCGGACGTCAGGTAAAATCTCCACAGCTAGGCAGGGAGCACACTCCTTGGGCTGTGCAGCCCAACCCTGCTCAGATGGGGTTTGAATGGCTTTTTCTTCCCCCGCCTTAAGCTTCCCCTGGCCTAGTGTCAGCTGCTCTGTTATTGCTGGGCTGAGGCTTAAAATAGCCTGCAACGCTTGCATACAGCGGTAGCAGCAGCCTGCTGGAGCCATACTTTGAGAATCCAATCTGGAGTCTGGCTCTTCCGCCAATGGATGAATTCAGCTCCGTTTCCTTCGTTCCAAAGACTTTCCATTTTTGGGTAGGAGGGACAGGGCTGGTAGTCCTTGGGGGAGGGAACTCTTTAAATGGGCTGCCCTGCTTCTGCTGAGGGACTCTGATGCCTCTGGAAACCAATATCACGCTTTGTGCTGCACTGGCTTTAGTCTCAGGGTTAGCATCCTGGTGCTCAAATACAGACAGCATCAGCTCAATTCTCCACCATGCTGCGATGGAGCCACTGAGGTCCATACCTATTTAAAGCTCATTGGGCCTTTTTACTCAAGTCCTTCAAAAGCAAGGACCCCAGGCAGAGAGATATGCAGGTTGTACATTGGTAAGTGAGTGAATGCAAGGGAGTCCAAGGTGACAGAATTTAAAATGCCAAGGGTCAAAGTCTCCTGTCACTTACACCAGTACAACCCCACTAGCTACTTTCTGGTGTACTGTGCCTTTAAATTTAAGGACCCTCCTTTTCTGCTCCTCTTCCCCATAGCATTTAAAGAAGGAGTATGCAGAAAACAGAATAGTACCATCTCCCATAATCCTCTGGGAGAGCTGTGGTGGGCAGGAGCCAAATACCACAAACTGGCCGCTGGGTGAATTTGCTTGTAAACCGAGCAGTGCATTATCTCTGTGGTATTTGCTACTAAACCCCATGACATTCCCGGTAAACATGGAGCTAGTTCAACTCCTTTATCTTCGGTGCCGGAGGCAATTTTCAAGTAAGGGCTGCCAAGGTGTCTTTTACATGTTGGGGGTGGATTTGTCCAATGCTGGGATGGGATGGGAGTGCCTGGTGGATTGCAATAAAAGACTTGATAAAACGAATGCATTACCATGGGTACTCGGTCTTCCCTTTTTGACATAGCTGGGCTGCAAGTAGAGTATGGTGAACTAATTTATTCTTGTGGTGTCCTAGGACTGTTATGGAATTGGAAGCTATCCCTTCAAGAGCTGCGGGGAGCGTAGTTCTGAGTCCTTTATTCAAAGCATGCATGCAAGCAGAGTCAGTGTGGAAAGAGCCAGCTTAAACCAAGGTGAGATGGTGAGTTGTGCCTGTTTGGGAGCAGCCTGTTTTCTCTCTCTGTGTTTTTTTGGGTTCTTGTGTGTTATAGTTCTGAATTCTAAGAAACAAAGTAGGGTTATGTCGCAACCTTCCAGCAAAAGTTTTATGGTTTTATCTAATTTCTCTGTGTGCATGGCATCAACACCACAATTCTAAGACAATATTTTACTTAATAGACCAGATCCTCTGCTGATGGAAATAAGTGTAGCTTTGTCAGAGTCAGTGGCGCTACGCCGTTTTATCTCCACTGAAGAGCCGTCCCAATGCATTTAGCCATTTCCTGCTGATAGACTTTGACATTTATCAATTTGTTCTTTTTTCAGAACTATTCAACAAAAAATTTATACTAACCTTTGAGTTCAAAGAATCATAGAATATCGGGGAAGGAAGGGACCTCAGGAGGTCATCTATTCCAACCCCCTGCTCAAAGCAGGACCAGTCCCCAAAGTTGTTCACCAGCTGTTTGATACTGGGATATTTCTGACCCATCGGTATTTGTGGTGAGTTGTTTATACAGCTAGGAAAATCATATATTTAAAAAACATGGCTTGATTAAACAAGCCCTTGCGTCTGTGGATGAATCATCTGAACACCAGTCCTGATCTCTTGAATACAGTCATTGTTTATCAGTATTTACTAGGCAGTTCACGTGTGGAATGGCTGTTGTGTAAGAACGTGAGGTGTGGTTTTAGCAAGAAAAGGTCATCTTGGAAAGGGTAACTCTGGACAGGATCCAGGCACTGCAGGCTTCTGCAGACAGCAAGCTCTGGTTACTGTGTTCTACCATCTTTAAATAAAAATAGTGTAATTGTCACATACTTACATTATAAACTCTTCAGGGCAGGGACTGCCTATTTGTTCTGTGTTTGTACAGAGCCTAGCACAATGGGATCCTGGTCCAGGATAAGGTCTCCCAAGTGCTACCGCCATACAAATAATAAATACAGGTTCACTGTGCCTTACTAAGAGGAGCAATGTAGTTCATACAATTAAATTCCAGTCGATGTGTTGTTTGCAACCTGTTCACTTCAACCAATCATTTTTTGCAATACATTATGGGTTACCTATTAATTCTGCTCCATGACTGGACAACTGGCATTTTTTGTTAAATGGGAGAATAATAAATGACATTTGATAAGTAGCAAATAATGCATGTTGTGGTATAAATTAGTAGACACATCATCTTCATTGTTTGTCCTAAAATATGTGCTAGTGTTGCCAACTCTTGCAACTTTATCATGAGACTCGCAATATTTGGTGGTTTTCTTAAAGCCCCAGCTCCTGGAATCCTGTGATTATAAGAGAATGCCAGCTTGTATTTAAAAAGAAAGGAAGTTTCTAACCCCCAGGGTCTGTAGAAAGCTGAGAAATATGACCTTGCAAAGGTTCTAAAACCAGAAGGCAAATTAAAAGAACCTCAAATGATTTATTTATTATTAATTATTATTATTATTTAATCTCGTGATTTTAAGTCACTCATGATTTTTCCATGGCTGGAGTCATGATTTTGAACGCTTGGCGTCAACAATGCTGCATAAAGCTTTGTGACTTGCAGACATTATCACAAATAAACCTGCAGTTGTGGGAACGCTCACAAATGACAAAGAGCAGAAGAGCAAAGGGACTTGAATAATTTCTGAAACTAGTTCCCCAGGCCCTTGCGCTGCTATTCAGACCAGGGCAGTTGTCCTGGGAGATCATTGTTCCTCTTGTAGAATCATAGAAATGTAGGGTTAGAAGAGACCTGAAGATGTTATCAAGTCCAGCTCCCTGAGCTGAGGCAGGACTTAGTAAACCTAGACCATCCCTGACAGGTGTGTCCAACCTCTTCTAAAAACCTCCAGTGATGGGGATTCCACATCCTCCTTCGGAAACCTATACCACAGCTTAACTATCCTTATAGCAGGAAAGTTTTTCTTAATATCCAATCTAAATCTCCTTTCCTGCAGATTAAACTTCTTGTCCTACATTCAGTGGACATGAAGAACGATTGATCACTGTCCTCTTTATAGCAGCCCTTAACATATTGGAAGACAATGATCAGGTCTCCCCTCAGTCTTCTTGTCTCACCACTAAACATGCCCAGTTTTTAAGCTTTCCTCAAAGGACAGGTCTTCTAAATTTTTTATCATTTTGGTTCCCGTCCTCTGGACTCTCTCCAATTTGTCCACATCTTTCCTAAGGAGCGGCGCTCAGAATTGGCCTCACTGGGGCTGAGTAGAGTGGGACAGTTACCACCAGTGTCTTACATACAACTATCCTGGTAATACATCCCAGCATGATATCAGTCTTCTTCATAACTGGATCACACTGTTGATTCATATCCGATTTGTAATCCACTTTCACCCTTAGATCCTTTTCAGCCATACGACTCCCTATCCCAGTCACTCCCCATTTGATTTTTTACTCCCTAACTGTAGTACTTTGCACTTGACTTTATTAAATTTCAGCTTGTTGATTCCAGACCAATTCTCCGATTTATCTAGGTCATTTTGAATTATAATCTTGCCCTCTAGAGCGCTTGCAACCCCTCCCAGCTGCTGTCATCTGCAAATTTTAAAAGCATACTCTCCGTTCCCTTCTCCAAGTTGTCAGTGAAAATATTGACAAGTACCAGACCTAGGATCATGGACGGCGGATATAATAGGCCAAAGGAGGCTCAGCCTCCCCTGGCACAGCTACTGCCACCAGACTCCAGTTGCGGGTTTGGCAGGGGAAGTTTTTGCTTATTATTATGCCCCATGCAGGTTCCGGGGCAGCCAAGGAGGCAGTATCTGCTATTCAGCTTCCTGGATTCATGATAATCTCCCTGGACTACTCATGAACCCAGGAAGCTGAGTAACACATACTGCCTCCTCAGCCACCCTGCAACCTGCAATGGCAGATATCAAAAGCTCAGGTTCTTCTTCCGGAAGAGAAGAGACAAGAGCTTTTCCTGTGTGGCATCTTAGGGTCCATGGAGGCATGGTGCATCGGGGGGATCTCCAGCTGGCCTGAGGCTCCTCTGGCTGCCAGGGTGGGGCTCAGGACTCCAGGTGGCCCGGGGCTCCTCTGGCTTGGGGGGAGGTTAGAACTGGGGGCTAGCCTCCCTGAAGGGGCGCTCCACCTGCCGCCCATGCCTAGAACTTACCCCATTAGATATACTCTCTGAGTTTGGCACTGAACCGTTGATAACTACTCTTCGAGTACAGTCTTTAACCAGTTTGCTTATGAGAATGTCCGGTAGGGCTGTGTCAAAGCCTTACTAAAATCAAGAGGTATCATGTCTACTGCCTCTCCCCTATCCTCTAGGCCAGTAGTACAATCTCCCCTATCCACTGTCAAAGAAGAAAATTAGGTTAGTTTGGCATGATTTGTTTTTGACAAATCTATGCTGGCTATTTCTTATAACCTATTATCTCCTAGGTGCTTACAAACTGATTGATATCTGGAAATATACTGGAAAAAATTATGAAACAAAGTTAGCCTGACTGGTCTCTAATTCCCCAGGTCCTCTTTGATCCCCATTTTAAAGATAGGTACTATGTTTGCCCTTCTCCAGTCCCATGGGACCTCTTTCATCCGCCATGATTTCTCATGGTCATAGATACTCAGCCCTCACTGTAAGCTTTCGAGGATAGATCTTGATCTCCAGCATCCAGCCTAAGAAATGGGCTGGATTTTCAGGATCTCCTTGGAATTAGGAGGTGCTGCCTGGCTATGGACCAACAATGGAACCACTTCTGCAGCCTTGCTGTTGCAGACTCTGCACTTCATGCAGTCTTGTTCCACAAGATCTGGGGGAGAACCCTGCTGAGGGATGATCCACCGGTCCCAGCCAGACACCTCCCATGACCTGCCGCTCACACACTCCTTGTTCTCTTATCCCCAAAAAACAGCAGCAAAACAGAAACGGCTTCCACACAACACAGAAGGTGCACTGCCCAGATGGTGCACACTCTGAAGGGGGGCTCTGGGAATAAGCGCTACATAAGGCTCATTCTGAGGGCTTAATTAGGTCTTATATGGGGCACAGGCCTTGTGTGCGCCCTCTGCCTTGGGAGGAATGTTCACCTCAAATTCTTCCCCTCCTATGCAGCAAACCCTGAGCCTCAAGAAGCAGCCAGAATTTGCCCCTGAAAAAGCATGTACAGAAGTGGCAACGGTGGCAGAGAAATTTGATTAAAAGCTGGTGCATGAGCTCCAGCAGCTTACACAACTACCTAGGTAAACCCATCTCTGAGGAATGAGAAAACATTTTGTAATGGAAAAGGAACATGACCAGCGCACTTTGGTTTAACGGTGAGCAGGGAATCAGCCAATAACAAGCGCCTGGTGCAAATACAGTGGAGCTAAACTGATGGGGGAATTTCTTTTTTGCCTTGGGAAATTTGGCCACAAAATTCAACAACATCCTCAAATTTCACAAGTACTGCTAATAACAACCTGAGGTCATATAGCACCTTTCATCCACAAGGCGCTTCAAGTGCTTTACCCATGACTTAGCCAACTAATCTCCATAATTAGATTTGGTGAGCACATCACCCACCCGCCAGCTCCAGGCTGAGAGCTGGCCCCCATTTTGCTACGTTTTGCACTTGGGTTCTCGAAGTTTCCATTTGTCGCTGCAGTTATTTCTTTGTGCTGTTTTAATGAAAGAATTTGACAGTGTGCAAAAATCAGATGCCTTCTCGAGTACCATTTCAAATGACACATTGGGCCCAATATTTAGGTTTCTACAAAGTTTAACACCATAGAAATGCTTCTTTTTATGATAATTAAGGATACAATTCTGTCATGGAGGTTGCAGAGATCTCAGATTCTGTGACTTTCCAGTACCTCCGGGACTCCTTCCGGCGGCAGAGCTGGAGCAGCTGTTAGTCCCAGGGCTGCCGGAGCAGCAGCTATCGGAACAGCTGGCCGGTGGCCAGCCCTGGGGACAAGAAACAGTGGACCAGTTGCTGGAGCAATGGACCAGCAGAACAGATAACCAGCAGTAACCCCCAGGGCCACCGAACAGCTGACCAGCGGCCCGCTGCCAGAACAGCAGTTCCTGACCCGCCAGAACGGCAGCCAGGATTGGGTCAGTCCCACTGGGCTGGAGCAGATACAAGCTCTGTTTGCATCCAGTTTTGGTCCCACCACTACAGAAAGGATGTGGACAAATCGGAGAGAGCCCAGCGGAGGGCAACAAAAATGATTAGGGGGCTGGGGCAGTTGACTTATGAAGAGAGGCTAAGGGGACTGGGGTTATTTAGTCTGCAGAAGAGAAGAGTGAGGGGGGATTTGATAGCAGATGTGATAGACTCAGGCCAGTTGGGTACAGCAGAATAGCTGAAGGCAGATATACTGGCCAATGGATTAACAGTTTTCTGTTCCCTGACTGACCAGAGCAGGGGCTGCTCCAGGCTAATGAGAACACCTGACTCTAATTAACCTGTAAAGAGTCAGGTGAGGCCATTCAGTTAATGTGACCACCTGACTCTAATTAAGGCCCTGCTGTTACTATAAAAAGGGCTCACTCCAGTCAGGCAGAGGAGCCAGGGAGCCAGAGGAGAGGAAGTGTGGCTGAAGGGCTGGTTACTGAAGACACCCTAAAACATCGTTAAAGGAGCCCTAAGGTAAGGGTGAAGGAGGGAGAAGCAGGAGAGCTGTGGGGAAGTGGCCCAGGGAAATGTAGCAACTCTGGCAGTGAAAGGTTGGCTGCCAACAACTGCTACCATTAGGGTCCCTGGGCCGGAACCCGGAGTAGAGGGCGGGCCCGGGTTCCCCCCAACCCACCACTACAGGAACAGCTCCTGGAAGGGGAAGTCAGGTCCCTGTCAGGACAGGAGGCTGAACAGAGACTGTGGGAGTTCTCTCACCAACCTCCTTGCAGCCTATGATGAAAATGGCTCAGTAGACTGTAACCCTGGCCCTAGAGAGACAAGGGCTACGTGGAGGGTCACAGTGAGCCACTGAGGCTAAGCATAAACCGCCTAGAAGCACAGGACCCACAGGAGCAAGGTCAGAGCTCTGACACACAGCCTTCAACTACTTGAAGGGGGGTTCCAAAGAGGATGGAGTTCGGCTGTTCTCAGTGGTGGCAGATGACAGAACAAGGGTCTCAAATTGCAGTGAGGGAGGTCTAGGTTGGATATTAAGAAACACTATTTCACTAGGAGGGTGGTGAAGCACTGGAATGGGTTCCCTAGGGAGGTGGAATCTAAGGATGGAATCTCCATCCTTAGAGGTTTTTAAGGCCCGGCTTGACTAGGCCCTGGCTGGGATGATTTAGTTGGGGATTGGTCCTGCTTTGAGCAGTGGGTTGGACTAGATGACCTCCTGAGGTCTCTTCCAACCCTAATAGTCTATGATTCTATGATTTATTGATATAACAGCTGGGTATTCTAGTATCTTTGTAGCTCGGGAACTGAGGCACTAGATAGCTTGGCCAAGATGGCACAGGGAGCCTATTGCTAGGCAAGAAACTGAACCCACCTCCCCCATGTCGCACTCCAGTCCCATATCCACACACATATCCATCCTGTCCATCTGAGTGCCTCCAAACCTCAGGTCCCCTCCTTTCCATCGACAAAAAACGGAGCAACTGACACAAAGTCTTTCAGGAGTGCAGCATTCTACTGCTGGGTTGAAATGAGGCCATAGAATCCTTTGAATGGCTTGTCAACCCACTAACCGCCGAGTTCCTTAGATGCCCCAGCCATTGCTGCAATGTACCTGATGAAAAGCCAAATATAAAACCAAAAGCAAAATCCTGCCTCATCTCCTCCTTTAAAAATAAAGTAAAACAAAACAAAACAAAAAATCAGAGGTGTTGAGAAGTACATGGGGCGAAGAGAGATGAAAAAGACAGCATTCATCCACCCTTTACAAGCATCCAGTCCAGAGTTTAATGGGCTTTGGTTGTGCTCTCTGTTGAACGGCACATTATAAAAATGTTATTGGAAGGCCAAATTTAGGCATAGCAAGGGGAGAAGGCAGAGGAATTGTGAAACATAAATTGGCCTGTTTGGGAAGGAGATTTCAGGCCTCCCCTTGTGCTTTGCTGTCAAGTGTGTTGGGCCTATAACCGCAGCTCAATCGGATCATTTAGAGCAACAGGAGAAAACCAACATATGCATTCCCCCAAGTGCAAAGTCCTTCTTCCATCATTTTTGGGCAGAATCAGCTCCGACACATTTTGGTTATAGTAGGAAATGGTGCATGAGGTGGAGAGGGATAAATGGTGGAAGAGGCTCTTCATGTGGAAAGGGGATTTCTCTGGCTTTGGTCATGTCCTGCATGGGCATGGAATGGAGTAGACCTTCAGTCCTAGAGTGGCCATCAGCACTAAAAACAAGCACAACATTCTAAAGGAGGAAACATGCATGAATATTGCAAAAATGCCTTGCAGAGCAGTATATTGGCAGGTCCTTCTGGTGGTGGCCACTCCCAGCTTCCACAGTACAAGGCAGGTGTAGAGGTAGAAGAAGTTCGAGTGGTTCATTGATTCATAGAGTCCAAGGCCAGGAGGGACCACTGGGATCATCTAGTCTGGCTCCCTGTATAATGCAAGCCAGAGAATGTTCCCAAAATAAGTCCTAGAGTAGATCTTTGGGAGGAAAAAAAACCCAGCTGATCTTGATTTAAAAATTGCCGGTGATAGAGAATCCACCACAACCCTTGGAGAATTGTTCCAATGGTTAATTACCCTCCCTGTTAAAATTATTCCTTATTTCCCATCCGAATTTGTCTAGCTTCAACTTTCAGCCAGAGATTGGGTTATACCTTTCTCTGCTAGGCTGAAGAGCCCATTATTAAATATTTGTTCACCAGGCGGGCACTTACACACTATGATCAAGTGGCCACTTAATCTTTTATTTGTTAAGCTAAATAGATTGAGGTCCCTGAGGTCAATCAATATAAGGCAGTAATTAAAAAAAAAACCACATGATTACTGCAGGCTCCACTGATGTCTCACCACTTGACCTTGCGCAAAGTCATTTTGGCCAAAGTTTTCAAAAACAATCTCTGATTTGGATGTTCAACCTGAGACACCTATGACCTGATTTTCACATGTGCTAAGGACCCACAACTGCAACTGAAGTCATTAGGTGTTTAATGCCTCTGAAAATTAGGCACAGGGTGACTCAAATTTGGCATCCAAAATCAGAGGATACTTTAGAAAATGTTGGCATAATTTCTTTCTAACTCATGTTTACCCGTCTCTCAAACGGGAATGATATAAGACACCACATTTGGGTTGGAATCTAATGTTTCTCCAAACTGCAGGAGTGTTTCCCCAGTAAAATTCTGGTCTGGATCCAACATTCAGGAATGATCAGAACCAGTGTTTTCTTTGGGTCTGTGCTAGATAATTCGGAGTAGAGCTTGATCAATTCATTTGCTGAGTTTTGCCGCAGGTTTGGCTGATCGTGGCTCCCACTGGCTGTGGTTCACCGCTCCAAGCCAACGGGGGCATCGGGAAGTGGCAATCAGCACGTCCCCACTTCCCACCAGTGGGAGCCGCAATCGGCCGAACCTGCGGACGTGGCAGGTAAACAAACTGGCCCGGCCCGCCAGGGAATTTCCCTGAACAAGCAGTGGCCCTAGTTTGAGAACCACTGATCTAGACCATCCTTGATAGGTGTTTGTCCAACCTGATCTTTAAAATCCCCAATGATGCAGATTCTACAACCTCCATAGGCAATTTATTCCAGTGCTTAACCACCCTGACAGGACGTTTTCCTAATGTCCAACCTAAACCGCCCTTGCTGCAATTTAAGCCCATTGCTTCTTGTCATATCCTCAGAGGTTAAGGAGAAGAATTTTTCTCCCTCCTCCTTGTAACAAATTTTTATGTACTTGAAAACTGTTACCTTGTCCCCACTCAGTCTTCTCTTCTTCAGACTAAATAAACCCAATTTTTCCAAACTTCCCTCACAGGTCATGTTTTCCAGACCTTTAATCATTTTTGTTGATCTTTTCTGGACTTTCTCCAACTTGTCCACATCTTTCCTGAAATGTGGTGCCGAGAGCTGGACACAAAACTCCAGTTGAGGCCTAATCACTGCAGAGTAGAGCAGAAGAATTACTTCTTGTGTCTTGCTGACAACACACCTGCTAATACATCCCAGAATGATGTTTGCTTTATTTTTTTTTTCAACAGCGTTACACTATTGACTCATATTTAGCTTGTGATCCACTATGACCCCCAGATCTCTTTCTGCAGTACTCCTTCCTAGGCAGTCATTTCCCATTTGTGTGTGCGCCACTGATTGTTCCTTCCTAATTTGTCCTTATCGATATAACGCAGTTTCACCTATAATGCGGTAAGATTTTTTGGCTCCCGAGGACAGCGTTATATTGGGGTAGAGGTGTACTAAGAAAGAGAGCAAACAGTGCAGCTATGGCTTATGCATCTTGTTATTAACACAGGCTGCTTATGATGCAAGCATCCTTACATAAATAGAATTCTGATAGGAATACAAGCTCACAACCCCCCGCCCACGAAACACACATAATAATAATCCCCATATTACAGATGGCCAGAGATCCTGAATTCCTCAGTGTTTGGTTGATGAAGTGACTTGCTCAGGGGTCACACAGGGATTCTGTGGCAGAGCTAGGAACAGAGTTCAAATCTTCTGAAGAGCTGTCCCATACTTTAACCTCCAGATCATGTTCTGTCCCAACACTCTCTGCCATAGGCGTCATGACGGAGTGAAGCTCTCTCACTGCCTGGCCGGATGTTCTCTGTGGAGAACCCTCAAGTCCTCCCACAGCCTGTAATCAAATGGCCTTTAAAACATAGTACAATATAGAATCAGAGAAGTGTAGGACTGGAAGGGGACTCGAGAGATCTAGTCCAGTCCCCTGTGCTCAAGGCAGGACTAAGTATTATCTAGACCATCCCTGACAGGTGGGATACAGATATGTATCTGTTTCATCTGTTCCTTGTTGTTTGGACCAACAAGTGGCTGGGTATGTATTGCCCGTGAGCATGGATTGGACTTTTCTGTGGCCAGTTTTCAGTTAGAAATGAGTTGAGGCAGCCTTTGGTGTATCTTGTGCGAGGTAGCAGTACTCTGTGGAAGGGAGTTGGGATGGAGACCTGGACAGAATGTAACCGAACCTAATAAAAGATGCAGGGAGGCAACATCTTCAGGAGCACTGGATGAGGACTCGCCCAATCTGCTTTCTAATCCTAGCTCTGCCACTGACCTAGCGTGTGACCTTCAGTAAGTCACATCATCTCTCTTTGTCTCTGTTTCCCCCGCACGCCTTGTCTTTTTAGACTGGGGCAGAGACTCTCTCAGCAAAACGCACCGTGAAAAGCAGCTGCTTTCTGACGAGCAGGCCGCTTGTTCATTGAAAAAAACCAAACACCCGGAAACGGAAAATTGTCAGCCGAAAACAGAAACTTGCCACCGGGAAATGTTGAAATAGTCCAACGTTTCTGATCGAAATAAAACGTTTTGTGTCAGCGTGGTTCAGTTCGCCATAAACCCATGTGCCTCCTGAGCTGTCAAGGTGCCTCTTGGACGCTGCAGTTCTTCACGCCTCCCTTCTCCATAGGCCAGGTGCCCCAGCTGGACCACATCTCCCACAATGCACCGCAGGCCTGTGACTCCCATAATGCACCATGGGAGATAGAATCAATCATTAGCAATGGGCCTGAACTAAAACCCTAGAATCCAGACACCTCTGAACATTGGGGAAGGTCAGGTCCAGTTTCCTAGCCATGCATTACCATGTAGACCTTATCCTAGTGACTACTAATCTGGAATGGAGTCAAATCAAACCCTTACTGAGGTGGAAAGATTTGAATTCCATTTTTCCTGCCAATTCCCTGAGCCTCTCAGTGCCCAATAGCATTTTAGCTTTGGGCAGAAATGGAAATCTCTCAGGCAAAATTTAGCTGGCAATTCCCCTAAATTGGAATGTCTTTCTTACTTGTCCAGAATATCAAAACCCGGGCAGGGGGAAATTATGTTGAAAGCCAGAGAGAAATTAATGCTTCTGGCAAGATGTCCATCACTTCCTGGTCCAAAAACCCCTCTCTCTTCTCAGACAATGGCCAAAATGAATCTGCTTACCATCTGTGGGCACCAATTTCTTTTCATATGTTCCCAATTAGATGCCAATACAACAGACCTCCTTTTTTTGACCATGTAGTTATTTCATCCCCATTGCAGCTCTGACAAGGAGAGAGGGACAGTAGATGTGCCAAGCACAAGGTTCCATTCTTCAAGCATTTTTTTCCCTAAGAGCAAAAACAGACAAAGAAAGTCCTTGAGTAATTTCTGTTGCTTCTTGGCTCGCAGCCTCATCCCATTTGGGAGCCACATTTGCAGTGTGAGCAAGGAAACAGCCAATAAACTGCAGCCCTGGTGTTGTTTTTTTGGAAGCATGCATCAGGGCGCATGCTAAAATTCTTATTCAAGATCCCAGAAATATCTGCTTTCTTTTCCAAGATGGGATTCCAATCCCTTTCTCTGACCAACTTTTGTGACATGGATGCTGAACATGAGTTGAGGATTGGAGAGGGGAAGGGGGGAAACTTTCAGTGAAGTAAGCAGAGCAGAGTGAAAGTTGAACTCTGGATTCTCTAGATGACTGTCCCTTGGCACCAGATGCCTGGTGCAGTAAACCTTACATTTCTTTCACACTCCACTGATGGCTGGTGTGCTGGGAGCGAGGAATATATTTCCCTTTTTCCATCACTGTCCAAGCCTTTTGTTAGCAGTCTCTTCTGTGTTTCCCAGATGTGGCTGGGTTTTTTTTATTTTGTTTTGTTTTGTAATATCGGCATATGGCTTGACTTCTAGAAGACACAATCCCATTAGGTACAAGAATGCAGCTTTTGCAATGATCCCAAAGACCCTGAGAGTGGGAACATTTTAGAAGCCTAAGGTGATTTGTTCTTTTAACAAGTTCTCCCAGTCTCTGAGTTTTGTTAGCATATATATTGAGTGATGTGCAGCAAATTTATTCTACCTGCTCATAACCAATGGGATCAAGCCATGATCACTTGTACCTAAGCTATCATTCATTTCTGGTTCTGTGATCGATTCCTCTTTAACTATCAAGAACATATATACATTGAAGCACTTTTAAAAGACAGTTTGGGACTCAGTCGATTCTCTTCTTATTTCTCTGTTTTAAAAGAAGTGGTAATTCTAGTCCCTGTAAAAATCAACGTGACGCGATTGTTATTTATTTAGAGCAACCCCGCTTGTGTACTAGGCACAACCAGTTATGGACAGTTCCTGCTCCAACAAGCTAACTAGGTAAAGACAGAGGTCAAGGGAATAGCAGTAGGTATTGTACATTACCTCAGCAGAGGCTGAGGGAACTGGGATTGTTTAGTCTGCAGAAGAGAAGAATGAGGGGGGATTTGATAGCTGCTTTCAACTACCTGAAGGGGGGTTCCAAAGAGGATGGATCTAGACTGTTCTCAGTGGTGGCAGATGACAGAACAAGGAGTAATGGTCTCAAGTTGCAGAGGGGAGGTCTAGGTTGGATATTAGGAAACACTATTTCACTAGGAAGGTGGTGAAGCACTGGAATGGGTTACCTAGGGAGGTGATGGAATC
Source organism: Mauremys mutica (assembly GCF_020497125.1). Classification (NCBI taxonomy): domain Eukaryota; kingdom Metazoa; phylum Chordata; order Testudines; family Geoemydidae; genus Mauremys; species Mauremys mutica. The sequence goes on along the minus strand of NC_059081.1, from coordinate 3,807,157 downwards.
TCCATCCTTAGCTATTTTTAAGGCCTACCTTGACAAAGCCCTGGCTGGGATGATTTAGTTGGGGATTGGTCCTGCTTTGGGCAGGGGGTTGGACTAGATGACCTCCTGAGGTCCCTTCCAACCCTGATATTCTATGATTGTGCAAGTCAACATGATTTACTCTACAGCAGCATGTCAGAGGTGGCTCTCTACGCGGGAGTAGCTGTGGACAGCTGGCACTCACACTGGCTAGTGTCAGACAGACGCAGAAGGCCCTTGGCAAGGTTACCCACCGCTTTCACTCTTCCCCATACCAAATCCCTGCTCGGCCAATCCACTTCAATCCTGGCTTACATTCCCCATGCCAACATGGTGTCCAGCACTGTCAATGCACTATAGGTTTGCCCTGCAGAGTCTGTTATTTCATTACTTGGGCCATAGCTTCTCTCAGGGCTGCTCATTCCTGCTCTGCACTAGCCTTTGTGTTCCAGTCCTGGGCCTCTTTTGAACAGTCCATTAGGTAGTGTTTGTCTAATGTCCCCAAATATCCTTTGTTCATGGGATTAGACCCACCTAAGTCTATATTCATTCTTAGCTAAATGAGCCTTTGAATGGAGCTGTAAGGGACGGGGAGGCGTAGGCGATCTGGCCTAGCAGTCACAGGTGGGCTGGGGTCTGCACATCAAGGATGGTAGTCGCTGAGCAGGAGTCAGAGGAACTGCAAGAACTAGGTTCAATAAGCAGGAGTCAGGGTCAGAGTCGGACCAGGGTTGTAGACTGGAGGTCAGAGGTAGTACCAGGCAGGAGGCAAGAATCAGGGTCAGAGTCATGCCAGAGTCGGAGACCAGAAGACTCATAGACTTCAAGGGAAGAAGGGACCACCATGATCGTCTAGTCTGACCTCCTGCACGTTGCAGGCCACAGAACTTCAAGCATTCCCCCCTAGAATAGACTTCTGGCTGAGTTACTGAAGTGCTCAAATCATCATTTAAAGACTTCAAATCATCATTTAAAGACTTCAAGTTACAGCGAATCCACTATTTACACTAGTTTAAACCTGCAAGTGGCCAGTGCCCCATGCTGCAGAGGAAGGCAAAAAAAAACCCAAGGTCTCTGCTAGTACGACCATTGGAAAAATTCCTTCCTGACCCCAAATATGGCAGTCACTTAGACCCTAAGCATGTGGGCAAGACCCAGCAGCCAGACACCTGGGAAATAATTCTCTGTAGTAACTCAGAGCCCTCCCCATCGAGTGTCCCATCGCTGGTCATTGGGAATATTTGCTGCTAGCCATCACAGATCGATTACATGCCATTGTCGGCAGTCTTGTCATACCATCCACTCCATAAACTTATCAAGCTCAAGCTTGAAGCCAGTTAGGTTTTTTGCCCTCACTGCTCCTCTTAGAAGGCTGTTCCAGAACCTCACTCCTCTGATCGTTAAAAACCTTCCTTTAATTTCAAGCCTAAATGTATTGATGGCCAGTTTATATCCATTTGTTCTTGTGTCCACATTGGCGCTTAACTTAAATAACTCCTCTCCTTCCCTGGTATTTATACCTCTTATGTATTTATAGAGAGCGATCGTCTCTCCCCTCAGCCTTCTTTTGGTTCGGCTAAACAAGCCAGGCTCTTTGAGTCTCCTCTCATAAGGTGGATTTGCCATTCCTCAGATCATCCTAGTAGCTCTTCTCTGTACCTGTTCCAGTTTGAAATAATCTTTCTTAAACACGGGAGACCAGAACTGCACACGGTATCCCAGATGAGGTCTCACCAGTGCTTTGTATAATGATACTAACACTTCCATATCTCTACTAGAAATACTTCACCTAATGTATCCTAGGATCACATTAGCCTTTTTATTAATCCCCAACTTCTCCAATGTAACTAATAATTTCCCATGTGGAACTGTATCAAATGCCTTACTGACATCCAAGTAAATTAGATCTACTGCATTTCCTTTGTCTAAAAAATCAGTTTCTGAAAGAAGGAGATCAGGTTGGTCTGGCACAATCTACCTTTTGTAAAACCATATTGTATTTTATCCCAATTCCAATTTACTTCTACACCCTTAACTATTCTCTCTTTCAAAATGTGTTCTAAGACCTTGCATACAACTGAGGTCAAACTAACAAGCCTTTAGTTTTCAATATCACTTTTTTTCCCTTTCTTATAAATAGGTGCTACATTGGCAATCCTCCAGTCATAGGGTACAACCCCTGAGTTTACATAGTCATTAAAAATCCTTGCTATCGAGCTAGCAATTTCATTAGATAGTTCCTTTAATATTCTTGGATAAAGATTATCCAGCGCCCGTTTAGTCCCATTAAGCTGTTTGAGTTTGACTTCCACCTCAGATGCGGTAATTTCTACTTCCACATCCTCATTTCTAGTATTCACCCTGCTACTGCCCCTAAGCTTCTCATTGCCCTTACTAAACACAGAGGAAAAGTATTTGTTTAGGTGTCGGGGCACGCCTAGATTATCTTTGATCTCCACCCATCCTCAGTATTTATCAGTCCCACTTCTTTCCTTTTTATTTATACGGCAATAGCACCAGGCCAGAGCCAGAGTCAGGCTGGAATTGGAGACCAGAACACACAGCAAAGTCTGGAGTCACAGCAAGCCAAAGGCTGTATCATTACCCAAACAACTTCCGGGGGCAGCCCCCGGGGTTAAATAGGGCACTTGGCCAATCAGAGGGCTGCAGGGAACTGTCACTGGCTCTCTTGCGTGGTACTGCCTGCAGCACATACTGTCTACAGTGTTCCCCTGGGGGGGCTTTATATGGCCTTCTGATGGCCCTGTGGAAACATCAACCAGCTTAGCCTCTGTAGACCTGGGTTCTGGGTTGCTTGCAGAATCTGGCTTTTTCTATATAGATAAAAACATTTTTTAATGAAAAATTGCATTTCCACAAAAATTAAAATGGTCATGGGCATTTTTGGCCTGTTTTCCAATTTTTCAGTGAAAATCCAAAAATCAGAAACCCAAGCATTTTTAGCTTAAAAAAAAATCAATTTGCTTAAAATGTTATTTTCTGTCAAAACCAGATAATTTAACTAAAACCCCAAAATATTTATCAAAAACAAATTTTCAAAAACAGCAACAAAAAAAGGTTCTGATTTTCATCAAAAATTGATGGGAATTTTTTGGGGGAGGCCTGGGGGGTGGAGGGGCTATGGCAAAATGAATTTTTTGAAAAAATATCCCCATGAAAATAATTGGAATTTTTCAACCAGATGGAGGAGCGTCCCCAAGGTAGGAAGTAAGCACATGCATTGAAAATGTTTCTTTGCCCTCCTCAATTTTCAGTCCCTCTGATATAATCTTATCAGACAAAACAATTAAGGTTGTTTGGGGAACCCGAACCACACTCAAAGCCTTGCACACAGAACACAGGGAGGATAATGACTGAGAATAATGGTGACAGCTGAGCCCGGCAGAATCTGTGCTCAGAAGCACACCAGGGCTGCTGTTCTCCCAGTGCTGAGGCTTGGGCCTGCTACAGGGATCTGAAATCCAAAGAACTCCCATTCCTGTTTGATTAGAGTAAAACAAACAGCCCCCTCCATGGTATCTTTCTGCTCCTCTTCGGAAATGAGATTTCCAGGCAAGTATGTGGCATCTAAACCAACGGAGATTGTTTAGGTGGAAGAGGTGGAGCTGTAGTTTTAGGATCTCATGAGCTTGTTCCCCTGGCTGTTTTTATAGAGAAACAAACATCAGAGCTTGCCTGTGCTCCCAGTCTCAGCTGCCAAGCCTTTAATGGATACTTTGCCATGAATTCCAGCAAAAGGTACATCCAAGGAATCAAATCTGCTTGGACTCACTAGATTGTTTCATATTAGTCCTCAGCTCTCTTAATAACTGTCCATCTCCCCACTAGAGAGGCAGTGACACTCACAGCAAACTTTTCACCTGGAAAATGTTCTGCTTCTGTACTATAACCCGGGCTGCTCAGAAACTGGATTTCAATTCCTCAGGAAATTCTGACATTTGGGGGAAAAAAATCATTCTGAATTGGAACAAAAAGAAGAAATTTTGAAATTTCCCGTGAAATAAAAACTACAAAAAAAATTGATTTGGGACCATTGAAATGTTTCACTTTGATAATATCAATTTTTGTTTTGTTTCAATAAGCTAAAAAGTGACATTTCAAAAGGCAAGAATGTTTTATTTTGACTTTATCATTTCTACTCTTATATTACATTAAATATACAATATATACAAATGAATGTGATGCTATATTATATGAACAAGTGAAACAAATTATTTGAAATAATTAAGCTGAAACAAAACATTTTTACCTTATTGAAACTAAATGTTTCAACATTATCAAAACAAAACAAGAAAGTCAAAATGATTCATTTCTCCATTTTCCAGTGGAAAATATTGTCAACATTGCCATGTTCTTATAGAATAACTTGATTTTGATGAGACTGTATTTTTCAATGGAACTGTTCTAACAATTTTTTTTTTTACCAGTTCAAATTATAACAGCAGGGAGGGAACAGTCAAAGAGAGCTGGCATCTAAACTCCTCAGTTCTAGCTCCAGTTCTGCTGCTGTTTCAATGGACCTGATTCTGATCCCATGTATCCCTGTTTTAAACCGAGTAACTCCATGGCATTCAATGAAGTTATTCCTAATTTACATCAGTGTAATTATTTCTGGCTTGGTGCCCCCATTTCTCCATTTACAAATGATCCTTAGATAAAAGACATGATAGCAGTGCACCATATTGTTCTCGCTCTTCCATTTTCCCCTCCCCCATGCTGGTTTTTAATACTTGGGACACACGGAAACAGGAGTATTTATTGCATGTGAGTGCCTGTGCCCTAAATACTGAAGAATACAAGAAGAGAAAAGTAAGCTCAGAGATGAAGAATGGTCTTGTGGTTAAACCAATCCCTTGTAATGCAGAGGCTACAAGTTCAATACATACACCTGCTTTTTGATTCCCTTCTACCTTCATGCAGCTTGGGCCCTGGGTAAATTACTTGATGGAACAAGTAGTAATGGTCTCAAGTTGCAGTGGGGGAGGTTTAGGTTGGCTATTGGGGAAAAACTCCTTCACAAGGAGAATGGTGAAGCACTGGAATGGGTTACCTAGGGAGGTGGTGGAATCTCCATCCTTACAGGTTTTTAAGGTCAGACTTGACAAAGCCCTGGCTGGGATGATTTAGTTGGGGATTGTGTCTATTCATGTACTGTGTATTTATACCTGCTACTGTATTTTCCACTCTATGCATCTGATGAAGTGGGTTTTAGCCCACGAAAACTTATGCCCAAATAAATTTGTTAGTTTCCAAGGTGCCATAAGGACTCTGCATTGTTTTTACTGGTTTAGCTAGTGACTTTGGTGTCTCTGTATGCATGTGGATCTAGCTCATTACAAGTCCATCTGTAATGGCTCCAGCTTTCCTGCAATGATGCCACCGAAGGCACCTGAAAATACAGGCCCAGCCTTATGATATGCAGGGCGTCAAGCCGCATGAAGGGGGAGGGAATCAGACCAAGAGTTGCCTCATTCTCTGGTTGGAGCAGAGAGATGCAGAGCTTGTATAAGGCTTTGTATGACAGTAGCACCGAGAGAACCTGACAGAGATCAGGGCCCCATCGTGTCAGGTGCTGTACATACACACTGTCAGTGAAAGTCCCTGCTCTCAGGCTCGTATAATCAACTAGACAGGACAGACAAATGGTGGGAAGAAAAACGGAGGCACTGAGTAGAGAAGTAACCTGCCTGAGAATCCAAGTGTCTTTACCCCCAGGCCAGTGCTTTGCTCACTAGACTACACTGCCTCTCAGTGGAACAGACATAACTTACCATCAGAGTCCCCATTGGGATGGCCAGACTTGTTGTTCATGTGCATTCTGCATGCTACAGGCCCTGTCTCTGGAACATAGCTGACAGTCAGGAGATCCCCCAGGTGAGCTGAAAGATAGTCAACCACAAGGAGTGGGTGCTAAGTTTGGTTCACCTGAGGCTGGTTTTCTTTGTCTGAGGGTGAGAGGGCATATTTCATACGTGATTCAGGGAATCACCACATGGAGGAAGGTTGCGAAACAAATTATACAGTCTGGGCCAGATTCTGATCTCACTTACCCCAGTGTAAATCTAGAGCACTTCCACTGACTTTAATTAACATCTGCTGAGTTATTCCAGATTTACAGCAGTATAAGTGAGATCACAATCCGGCCCTGTACAACAGAAGCAAACCGACTCCTTGTCTAATTAGTAATGCCATAAAAACCACATGGGCACATTATTTCCTTGTAGCCATCATGACTGACTTTCAGATTCTTAGCATTTTAATCTTAAAACATCATTACCCTGTTTCTCACTCTCATCTGAAATACCAAGCAGATTCTGTAAATATCAACGTGATACAAAGTCAATATTGTTCCCCTAGCACCGAAGGTGTGTTTGTGTACACAGGTCTTTGCTATCGAGTGTGCTGTAGTTTGGAACTCTGCTTCTAATCACAATACTCTGCCTGGAGTGCTAAATGGGTATGTGTGCGTGCGTGCGTTTCTTCACCTACTTACTGTCGCCTTGCAAAGTGTGAGTGGCTGCCGAACATTCAGGAGACGCTGCTGCATTCCAGAAGAGTGCACTCTGTTTGCGAATATCCCGTGTCCTCCACTGGCTGTCCTGCTGATTTAGATCAGGCCCATGATTTGTTATGAATTATTCACTCGGCTCTGCTTGTTGCATGCATGCTGAGTCGGGTCCTTTTAAATTGCTGATTTACAAAGAAGAAATGGGGAGACACAAAAGACATGGAGAGTTGAGCAAGAAATTGCTTTGAAATATTTGCATTGGAGAGGTGGGGCCAGTCTGCAAAGCCCTTTGCTCCCCTTGGTAAGCAGTTATTCACACAAGTGGTCCCATCTGGCTGCTTGAGGTTTGAATAGGTTGCATTTTTTTTCTGCCAGGCTGTTTGGTCAGACAACATTTTGGTGACGGATCAGCTGTGCACGTAGCTAGGAATGGGACTTCAGTTGCAATCACAAAGCAGAATCTGTGCTTTAGGGCTGGACCCCCCAGCAGGACATCAGATCCAAACACATCCCAACACTGGACTTGGATCTGCATCCAGATGCACATTCCACTGTGTGGGCCCATATATGCCATGAATCCTTTGCTCAGTGGGTCACTGATATAAAAGAGGGGAGTCCCCCAAATACCTGACCTGACACACAACAGAGAGGGGCCAAGGCCTAGAAGGAGATTAACCTGACAGGTAATCTTGTTCCCTTTGTTTTTACTTTCCCCGGCTACCCAGGGCCTTGTACATCAGCTTTCTGTTTGGAGCAGAAATCAATGACATGGTGTCAGGAATTTTCTTTGTGTTATTTGCTTATTTACAAAATGTGCACAAGTCCTTTTTTCTTGGAACAGAGCTGGTAACAAACTGCCTAGGCAGGTCCCCTTTGCAAAAACCTCACGGAATAAAGACTGCTCCCTATTTTCGCCAATGCACATTCAGTCTTTTAAACATCCCAAGAGGCAGTGCTTCCAGCACTTGTCTGGGGAGATTTTTCCCCAGCTCAGCACATCCTTACAAAATGATCCAGTCTAAATTTCCTTTTGCAGCCTGGCCAGCCCCTCCTCCCAGGTTCTGCACTCCCTGGAGCCATTTTGCCTAGATTACAGCACCAGACACTACACTGGGACTCAACATTTGGACTCAGACCCGGAGTTTGTCACCCCTCCCATCATATCTCGAGGATGTTCAGATCTGGGTTGTTCGTTCCACCCGTTGACGCAGTGGGGCCCGGGAACTAGATTCAGATCCGGATCCAGGTCTGGCATAATTCCACGGACTCCAAATGCCTCTCCAACATGTGGAGTGTGTTTAATGCTCAGGAGCATTTGTATTCAGGGGGCTGTTTGAGCCTCCTCTTAAGATGGTGGCACGTTGGAAGAGTTAATAGAGCTTTCAACTACAGCATTTTCTTTGATGGATTATTGGCTTTTTGGCAGAGAGCAGGGAATAACTACCAAAAAATAAAAAAAAAGCCCAACTCAACAGTGAATTGTAAGACTCGAGCTCAGTGAAAGCTTTTGGCATTCCTAGCGGGCGGAGGAAAATGATAGAGCCCAAGACAGATAGGCCAGTGGTCCCACAATATGAGTTCTATATGTCCACAGATGCTGATCTGTTCCAAAGGACAGTATGGTTTTCATTTACCAACATTTGGCAAAGGAATTCATGTAGTGGTTATGGATTGGGTGACTATCGCGCTGATCAGCGAGGCAGGTCTGATTTATTTAGCGGCCTTCCAGCTTTCCAGAGTGAGAGAGAGAACGAGGGAAGGTGGGGGGAGGTAGCAGGGAGGGGGAAGGCAAGATTTATATCCAGATGGGAATGTTGAAGCGAGGGTGGGAGCTGCCGCTAGGAAGGAACCTCCACAATGAAGGCTATTCATCAAGTCTTACAGCAACAGCACTCAGAAATGCACAAGACCAGAAAGTATTCCATCAGTCTAATCTTTGGTGAGGGTTGGGGTTTCAGCAAGGAAGCAAATACACCAGTAGCTGAATAGCCTGGGGCTCATATATCCTTGTACGGGGACTGCATATTTCTTTGAGTTTTTTTTTCCCTTTTGGTTAACCCTTTCATTTTGTAAGAAATACAGACAGTGCATCTTTCCGCGTGTATCTTGGAGCAAGGTGGATTACAGCTGGAGCAAAACAGTAATGAGATCAGGAACACAGAACTCAGCCTGGTGTATTTAACCTAGTGGGACTCCAAAGAACCAGAGAGGATGTGAAGTGCAAAGACAGAAATCTCACATTGCTGCTTAACGTCCTAGAACCTGTTCCCACGGGGGCAAATTCTCTGCAGGTGTAAACTGGCCTAGTTCCATTTGAAGTCAATGGAGTCATGACAATTTATGCCAGTTTGGCCCAACGTCTCACTGCTTTTAAACAATCATGAAGGGGAAAAGAAATGCAAACCTCACCTAAAATAAACACAAAAATGAACTACTGATAAGGACATGTAAATTAAAGGGATACTGTCAAGATTAAATATACTTCTTATAATTTATCCCGTCTAATTCTATAACATTTCCAGCTGCTTTGTGCACTTCCTCATTTTTATTTTAAAAATATCACTATATAGAATAGTATGAGGACCAGATCCTCAACAGGCATACATTGTGATAGCTCCATTGACTTCAATGAGACGTAGCCAGTTTACACACAATAAAGATATAGACCAAATACTTTACATTCCTTTACCCACGTTGCAAAAAATATTTTGTTTAACACCAGTTTTCTGGAAGAAGCACACTGAATTCCATGTAGATTGGAAGTAACACAGAAAAACTCACAGCTTCCTTACATAAGAACGGCCATACTGGGCCAGACCAAAGTATCCTGTCTTCCGACAGTGGCCAATGCCAGGTGCTTCAGAGGGAATGGGCAGAACAGGGAATCGTCAAGTGATCCATCCCCTCTTGTCCATTCCCAGCTTCTGGCAAACAGAGGCTAGGGACACCATCCCTGCCCATCCTGGCTAATAGCCATTGATGGACCTTTCCTCTATGAACTTATCTAGTTCTTTTTTGAACCCTGTTATAGACATGGCCTTCACAACATCCTTTGGCAAGGAGTTCCACAGGTTGACTGTGTATTGGGAAGAAATACTTCCTTTTGTTTGTTTTAAAGCCTGTTCCTTGGGAAATGAGTGGGATATTATTATTGTTGTTGTTGTTATTATTATAGTTAACATTTTCTAAGGTGCCTACCATTGTAGTGTCTATGCGCCAACACCTATATTTAGAGAATCATCACATACCTGCAGGAAGAGGTTGCCTTTCTCCTCCCCATCTCCCTTTGAGCTATTTCTCAATGGAGTTGAGTCTAATTCTGCAGTCCTTGGACACAAAAAAAACTCCAGCAGAAGTCAACGGGAACTCTGGGAGTGCAAAACTCAGGCAGTGCCCGCTGTGACATCCAGTTGTCTGCACAAACCTTGGAGAACAAGACACAAAGGAAAGCACCACAAGGAAAATGGGGCCCTGTGGGTTACTGCCACCCATCAGGACTGTAGCAGTGTTGCGGTTTCCTGCATGCTCCCTCATGGCTGGGGTATCCCTGTAATTAGGGTTAGCTAGCCCTCAGCCCTCTACCCTGTTTCAGGTCCCCTGGAAGGAGGTGCGCAGGGGTTCCAGTTCACAGATTTTAAGGCCAGAAGGGACCATGCTTCATTTAGTCTGACCTCATATCACAGGTCATGAATTTTCACCCAGTAACCGCTGTGTTGAGCCTAGTAACGTATGTCTGACTGAACCACCTCTTCCAGAAAGGCATCCAGTCTCAATCAGAAGATATCAAGAGCTGGGGAATCCACCACTTCCCTTGGTAGTTATCTCTAGTGGTTAACTATCCTCCATGTTAAAGATTTGTGCCGTATTTCTAATCTTAATTTGTCCGGCTTCATCTTCCAGCCATTGGTTCTTTTTCTGCCTTTCTCCACTAGATGAAAGAGCCTTTTAGTACCTGGTATTTTCTCCCGATACTTACACATGATAATCAAGTCACCTCTTACATAAGAACAGCCATGCTGTGTTAGACCAAAGGTCCATCTAGCCCAGGATCCTGTCTTCTGACAGTGGCCAATGCCAGGTGCCCCAGAGGGAATGAACAGAACCGGTCATCATCAAGTGATCCATCCTTGTCACCCATTCCCAGCTTCTTCATCTTTTCGATAAGCTAAACCAATTGATCTCTTTAAGTCTCACTGCAAAGCATTTTCTCCAGCCCTCGAGTTATTTTCTGTACTTTCCCCAATTTTTCAATATACCTTTTACAATGTGGACACCAGAACTGTATTCGGTACTCCCGTGTCAGTCTCACCAATGCTGTATACAGAGGTGAAATCACCTCTCAGCTCCTACTCACTCACATGCCTCTATTTATACCCCCAAGAGCTGCATTAGGTCCCTTTTTGCCACAGCATTGCACTGGGAGCTAGGGTGACCACCTTTTCAAAAGGCAAAAAGCGGGACATATGCAGGAGCCCCACCCCATGTATGTCCCGACCCCCTGCGTCTCCTCTTCCCCTGGTTCCCACCCCCTGCTCCTGGAAGAGCTACCCAGGGAGCCCAGGCCACTGTGGGTAGCCCCGGAGCCTCCATCTGCCCTGAGCAGGGGGCTGGGATGCCTGAGAGCAAAAATTTCAAAACAAAAAGTTGTTCTAGGCCAGAAAACTGAAATGTTTCACTCTGACAGTATCAAGATGGGATGTTTAGACACTTTGGAAACTTTTTTCCCCTCTACGTGCATTGTAATGCAAACTCATAATAATTTTCCTTTCTACACTATCTAAACGCTGGGCTGACTCTAACTGGCAGTATTGCTTGAAGCGGACATCTCTGCTCAGAGATCCATGTGTCTGTAGCTCTTTCAGCCTCGTTACTAAAGGCCATGCATTTACCATGGAAGTGCTGTTGCAGTGAATTATAAATGCACTGGTCTTTCTACCTCCCAAGAACTTCATATGGATGCTACTGGATCACAAATGAGTTGGGTTGTCTCGAGCGAATCCCTTTTAGGTATTTTTTTTACCCACCTCACAAAACTATGACTCAGTAAGTTGCTCTGAGGATGGATTCCTGCAGAGCCCGCATAAAATAACCTGAAGAAGCTGCAAATACAGGAGGTTATGTAAACCGAAATGAAATGTCTCATCCTGGATATTTATAGTTCTCTCTACTTTCCCCTCAAGCTGTTTCAGCACCTCAGGGATGAAACGAACATGAAATCTAATCAGCTCATGGTATTCCCAACATCCAGGAAGTGGAACACCACAAGAAAGCCAAAGCTCATGTTACTTCAGCTCAATAAGTAAATCTCCGAGGCATTAAAAAATCCTGTGAAAAGTGTAAGCACGATAAGTATAATATATATGGACAATAAACACAAATAGAGAAGGAACTGGCATGATTACCTGATTCTGTTTGTTACTGTGGCTGTATTTTTATCGGTGGTCTTTGAGATGAGGCGTTCAGGTACCAAGAAGCCCAGATAAATACCTTTATAGGTCAGATTAGATAGATGCCACTGATCATGATGGTGCTTTGGACTAGAACTGTGAGAATAATGGATTTTCCGGTTCACTGACAATTCTGAAAAATCAGGAAGAAAAATTATTTAGGGTCAAACTGATATTTTTGTTTAATTTTCAGCAAATTGAAAAGTTAAAAAAATTAATTTGGGTCAAATGAAGCTTTTTATTCTGACAAAATCAAACCATCTTAAAATGTTTTTGATATTTTCTTTTAAATAAAATCAAAGGAAATTTTGAAATGCAAAGTTGGTTTGAATTGAAAAATCAAAATGTTTCAATTTTTTTCAGGTTTTTTTCAGGGTGGGTGGGAGAGTGTTTGAGTGAAGCTATTTTGTGAAACCAACATAACTTACCAACATGTTTCAGTGTTGCTAAATCTGCATGTCTTTTGCCAAAAAATAGTTTTGGACAAAAAAATGTCACCTAGCTCTCCTTTGACACCTATGTGGGCATTGGCACAGAGAGACACAAACACAATTGAGCGACTGCTTTATTTCCTCTGTGAAAGGACTCTGGGGATAATAATTGGGCACCAGACTGTAATAGAATCATAGAATTATCAAAATGTAGGACAGGAACGCACCTCAGTAGATCATCTAGTCCCCAGCCCTGAGACAGGACTAAGTATTCTCTGGACCATCCCTGACAGGTGTTTGTCTAACCTTTTCTTAAAATCCTACAGTGACAGAGATTCCACAACCTCCTGAGGTAATTTGTTCTGGTGCTTAACTACTCTTACCACTAGGAATTTTTCCCTAGTGTCTAAGCTAAATATCCCCTGCTGCAATTTAAGCTCATTACTTCTTGTCCTGTCCTCAGTGGATACGAACAATTTATCACCCTCCTTTTTATAATCAACTTTTAAATACTTGAAAACTATCATGCCCCCGCCACAGTCTTCTCTTCTCCAGACTAAACAAACCTAATATTTTCAATCTTTCCACATAGGTCATGTTTTCTAGACCTTTAATAATTTTTGTTGCCCTTCTCTGGACTTTCTCCAATTTCTCCACATCTTTCCCAAAGTGTGGTGCCCAGAACTGGACACAATACTCCCATTGAAGCCTTAACAGTGCTGAGTAGAGTGGAAGAATTACTTCTCATGTCTTGCTTACAACACTCCTGCTAATACCTCCCATAATGATGTTGACTTTTTTTTTTTGGCAACACTATTAAATTGTTGACTCATATTTAGTTTGCAATCCACTATCATCACAAGATCCTTTTCTGCAGTACTCCTTCCGAGGCAGTCATTTCACATTTTGTATTTGCGCAGTTGATTATGCCTTCCAAAGTGTAGTATTTTGTATTTGTACTTATTAAATTTCTTCCTATATATTTCAGACCATTTCTCCAGTTTGCCAAGGTCATTTTAAATTCTAATCCTGCCTTGCAAAGTGCTTGCAACCCCTCCCAGTGTGGACTGCAACATCGTCTCTTGGAAATTGGCCATGCCCAGTTGTCTGCGCCTGTGTCTTCACCAAATGTGCAGAGTGCTCCACCCCGACACCCACTAGGAATCTTACATGTCTGCCTGCTGACTTATCAATGTTTCTCACAGGGAAGACACATCACTTGGGCTCTTTAGTCTGCTCTGGCTTGCAATTACATTTCTGGGTGCAATTCAAGGTGTTGGTTTGGGCCTGCAAAGCCTTTAATGATTTGGTCCCTGGCTACCTTTGAGATCTTCTCACTCCCAGAGCTCTTCTCAGACAGCTTGGATCAACCAAGAGGCCTGAGCTAACTGAGACTCCACATTTAACTGCCTCCAGGGGCTAGGCCGAGTCATTTCCTCATCTATTTTAAGAAATCCCAAGGTGGCTAATCTTCAGGATGAGTTGCAAGGCTACTGGGTGAGGGTGAGGAATGAGGTGCTGCACTGGACTCAGAACTGTGCTGGGGGGGTGACTTCAGACCGCAGGTCATAGAATCATAGAATCTCAGGGTTGGAAGGGACCTCAGGAGGTCATCTAGTCCAACCCCCTGCTCAAAGCAGGACCAAACCCAACTAAATCATCCCAGCCAGGGCTTTGTCAAGCCTGACCTTAAAAACCTCTAAGGAAGGAGATTCCACTACCTCCCTAGGTAACCCATTCCAGTTCTTCACCACCCTACTAGTGAAAAAGTTTTTCCTAATATCCAGCCTAAACCTCCCCCTCTGCAACTTGAGACCATTACTCCTTGTTCTGTCATCTTCTACCACTGAGAACAGTCTAGATCCATCCTCTTTGGAACCCCCTTTCAGGTAGTTGAAAGCAGCTATCAGGTCAGGTCTGAAGCTCTCCAACAATGGATTACTTGCAAACATAAGGGAGGACAGAGAAATAATACAAAAAGTCTTAAAGCGATTGGAAGCATGGATGGAAAATGACAAGATGAGATTCATCTTTGAAAAATACCAGTTAACACAGGGGAAGGAAGAATAATCCGGATCATCTATACAGAGTGGAGCATAGGGAAGGAAGCTTAGAAGTCAGGATGCTGAAAGCATCATACAGCTGAATGTGGACAGTAAATTAGATATGAGTGTAGGATGTCAAATGGCTGCAAAAAGGGTCAATGCAGTTTTAGATGGTATATGCAAAAGCATCGTATCACGCAGCAGGGAGGTACTGATTCCTCTCCATCTCACTCTGGTGTGATTGCATCTAGAATATTGAGCTTGACTTCTGGACTCTGCATTAGGGGGAGGGATAGCTCAGTGGTTTGAGCATTGGCCAGGGTTGTAAATTCAATTCTTGAGGGGGCCATTTAGGGATCTGGGGCAAAAATCTGTCTGGGGATTGGTCCTGCTTTGAGCAGGGGGTCAGACTAGATGACCTCCTAAGGTCCCTTCCAACCCTGGTATTCTATGATTACCTACAAGATATTGCTCATAAAGGAAGGAGTTCAAAGAAGAACAACAAAAAGGCGTAGGGGACTGAAAGGATTCTAATAATAATCTCGAGGTGCTGTACAAGCTTATACAAAGGCACAACCTCTGTTCCGAAGAGCTTGCACTCTGCTCGGCTAAGTGATACCTACCTGGGGAACATGATAATTATGTGAAGGGTGTTAAGACATCCAGGAAGAAAAGGAATTGCTCTGGAACTGGTAATCCAGCTGCAAGGGATGGGGTGAAACAAAGAAAAGAAAGATGTAGCTTGAATATAATCATAAACTCCTTGTTGGTGAAATGCATAAGGCTGCCAAGTATTTTCCCAAGAGAAGTGGGGGATCTCTAATGCTTGGCACATTTATATTGGACTGGGCTAACTGCTAGAAAATGTTCTCTAGGGAAAAATCTTGAAGTGGCAGGTAGAGGCACAGGTAGAATTCTGAGTGTTGCCAGAGCAGTGTGGGCCCAGAACAGAAATTCTAGGACTTCTCAGTATAAAATATGCACAATTCATGTTGTAGTTTCATCATGAGCAGCACCAGGCTCCTCTGGCACTGAGTTCGATGCCCCCCATAGCAAGACTAGCCTTTGCACAGGGAGCTGATGCAATGACCATGCCTCAGTTACAAGCATGGCCCATTTCTGAAATACCCTTAAAAACCAGCCCTGCCACCCTGCTGCCAACTGCGGTCCACCGGAATGAACCCACCGCATAACTGCTTGGTAGCTTATGAAAATATGGAAACACTTCACATACAATATCTCACTGTTGATCCCTTGTTGTTGCTGCCATACATTATTTTGCAAGATAAATCTTCTTGGCTGAAATGAGTCACTTACGGAAAACAGTCCTTTTTCCTTCCTCCCCCTCTATATGTTCATAAGTTTCTGAATGTACCCAGGACCTCAGCAAAGCCAGTCTGCAATGTGGTTATGACCATAGGCAGAAAAATGACTGCAAAAAATGACACTGTACAGCTCTAGATTTATATCCTCTCAATCATTTCCAGATCTAGTGGGCTCGCTTTGCAAATCAAAAGGAGGATCTTCTCAATTGCCAATGTCACAAAATCTTAAGAACATAAGAACGGCTATATGGGTCAGACCAATAGCCCATCTAGCCCAGTATCCTGTCTTCTGACATTGCCCAGTTCCAGGTGTTTCGGAGGGAATGAACAGAACAGGACAATTTTCAGTGATCCATTCCTTGTTGTCCAGTCCCAGCTTCTGGCAGTTGAATTTTGAGGGACACCGGGAGCATGGGGTTGCATCCCTGACCACCTTAGCTAACAGCCATTGATGGGTCTATCCTCCATGATCTTATCTAATCCTTTTTGAAACCAGTTATACTTCTGGCCTTCACAACATTCCAAAGCAAGCCAGGATTTGAAAACTAAGCTAAATTCTTTCTGTTTCCTATTTGGTTACCAGTAAATAACACTGCAAATATTTTTCCATTCATATTCACTGAAATTTTTAAACAAAATTTGCTTTAGCCACATTCATGACCCTCCTCTTTCGCTTACCATGAATGCCCGAATTGTGCGGGCACAAATCTTCATGGAAAAGGAATTTCAGATTTGTATTTGTCAGTATTGGTGGACTTTACATTCGCTCGTGTCAGTATTTGTGCTGGAAGTGACTGAACATTCACCCAATCGGGAAACAGAAGCCACACCATGTGACTTATCTGAGCAATCACAGCTAATCAAGACAACTCGACTAGTGAATATTGAACACTAAATATTTACAGGGAACTGATCACCATCAATCCACACAGTTAAAAAGATTGACCCAACATTTTCCAATAATGAATAAATGCCGTGAGTATTCACCCACGAAAGCTTATGCTCCAATACATCTCTTAGTCTATAAGGTGCCACAGGACTCTTTGTCGCTTTTTACAGATCCAGACTAACACAGCTACCCCTCTGATATTTGCCAGATTGTACGCTGTGTATTTTTCACTCAGCTTTACCAGTAATAAAGATTCTGCATGAGAACTTGGCAGAGGAGTCTATTGATAATGTGTGAATCTTGCTCGCTGTCCTGTAGCTGTACTGGCATTTCTGTGCTAACTGGATTCACAACTTGTTTTGGTCAGGATAATCAGCTAAATGGAATTCACACATGCATTTGTACTGGTTTATAAGAAAGTGTCACTCTTACATAATTATTCATCTGAACATAAACACCCTTTACAATAACAGAGGTGACCTTAGCTCCTGAATACTGTCCCAGATGATCTACTGCTTTTAAGTAGAGTTTGTCTCAAACACAAGCCCTAGATCTAGGTACATGTTTGGTTAGGATTTGCAGCACAGATCTGCCTTCACACCCCAAGTTCAGATCTCAAGTCTGGAAGAGCTTGGAACCTGGGTTTTGAGTCATCCTCATCTTTTCACTCTGCACTGCAATTTGTGGTGTAGTAAGGGACCTGGAGAACATGAAAAATACACTGTGGAGCAACGTTCAGGATCTTTCACTGCTATCCTGGGCCCCCAGCTCTTACCTTTTCTTTTTGCTGTTTAAAAAAGCAGTAATTTTATTCAGGAACCCACCCTGGACTTTTTGGTTCTAGCCAGTTATCATCCCCCGCCAAAGCTTCAGTTCCTGAGCAAGCCAAAGGCAACCTCAAGCTCATCTAATTGAAACTAATATCCTAGACCCAGCAAAATGTGGATTCGGGCCAGGACATGGAACTTACAACATTTTAGAGGACATTTTCAAATGAAAAAGAGTCCCCTTCAATTACATCATGTAATGGCAGACAGCTAAAAAGCGACCATTTTTAAGTGCTTATAAATCAATGCTATAAGTCTAAACAATAAGATGGGCAAACTAGAGTGCCTCATATTAAATGGGGATATTGATATAATAGGCATCACAGAAACTTGGTGGAATGAGGCTAATCAGTGGGACACAGTAATACATTCATTCATTCATGCCCGTCACCCTAATCAGGGTATGGGCCGCCAACAACAGATCTCCAGAGTTCTCTATCCTGGGCCATTTGCTCTAGCTGGTTCCAGGTATAGCCCATTTTTGTGCTATCAGCCTGAAGGTCGCGTCGCCAGGTGTTTCTAGGACGGCCTCTTTTCCGCTTGCCTTGGGGGTTCTACCGCAATGCCTGTCTGGTGATGTTGGTTGGCTGCTTGCGTAGTGTGTGTCCTATCCAGCCCCACCTTCTTCTAATTTCTTCCTCTACTGGGGGTTGACGGGTCCTCTCCAAGAGGTGGATGTTACTGATGGTGTCTGGCCAGCGGATCTGAAGAATCCTTCTAAGGCAGCTATTAATGAAGGTCTGGATCTTTCTAGTGGTTGTTTTAGTTGTCCTCCAGGTTTCAGTTCCATACAGTAGGACTGGTTTCACGTTGGAATTGTACAGTCGAATCTTTATTGCCAAAGACAGCTCTCTGGAGCTCCAGATGTTCTTGACCTGTAGGAAGGCTGCTCTTGCCTTACCAATCCTTGCTTTGATGTCTGCGTCTGTGCCACCCTGCCGGTCGATGCTGCTGCCTAGGTAGGTGAAGGACTTCACTTCTTCCAGATAACAGTAATACACAGGTACAAAATAAATCAGAAGGACAGAACAGGTGATGCTGGTGGGGGAGTGGCACTATATGTGAAAAAAAGTGTAGAATCAAATTAATTAAAAATATTAAATGAACCAAACAGTACCATAGAACCTCTATGGATAGTAATTCCATGCTCTAATAATCAGAATATAGCAGTAGGGATATACTACCAACCACCTGACCAGGATGGTGATGGTGACTGTGAAATTCTCAGGGAGATTTGAGAGGCTATAAAAATAAAAAACTCAATAATAATGGGGAATTTCAAATATCCCCATATTGACTGGGTACCAGTCACCTCAGGACAGGATACAGAGATAAAGTTTCTTTGCACTTTAAATGACTGCTTCTTGGAGCAGTTAGTCCTGGAACCCATAAGAGGAGAGGCAACTACTGATTTATTTCTAAGGGGAGCACAGGATCTGATCCAAGAGGTGAATATAGCTGGATTGTTTGGTAATAGTGACCATAATATAATTAAATTTAACATCCCTGTGGCAGGGAAAACACCACAACAGCCCAACATGGTGGCATTTAATTTCAGAAAGGGGAACTACACAAAAATGAGGAAATTAGCTAAGCAGAAATTAAAAGGTACAGCACCAAAAGTGAAATCCCTGCAAGCTTCATGGAAACTTTTTAAAGACACCATAATAGCGTCTCAACTTAAATGCATCCCCCAAATTAAAAAACATAGTAAGAGAACCAAAAAAGTACCACTAAACAACAAAGTAAAAGAAGCTGTGAGAGGCAAAAAGGCATCCTTTAAAAAGTGGAAGTTAAATTCTACTGAGGAAAATAGAAAGGAGCATAAACTCTGGCAAGTGAAATGCAAAAATATAATTAGGAGGGCCAAAAAAGAATTTGAAGAACTGCTAGCCAAAGACTCAAAAAGTAATAGCAAAAAAAATGTGTTAAGTACATGAGAAGCAGGAAGCCTGCTAAACAACCAGTGGGGCGACTGGACGATCGAGATGCTAAGGGAGCACTCATGGACAATAAGACCATTGTGAAGAAACTAAATTAATTCTTTGCATCAGTCTTCACGGCTGAGCCATTCTTTTTAGGTGACAAATCTGAGGAACTGTCCCAGATTGAGAAGTCATTAGAAGAGGTTTTGGAACAAATTGATAAATTAAACAGTAATAAGTCACCAGGACCAGTAGGGTATTCACCCAAAAGTTCTGAAGGAACTCAAATGTGAAATTGCAGAACTATTAACTGTGGTTTGTAACCTATCATTTAAATCAGCTTCTGTACCAGAAGGTACTGTACTGGAGGAGAGCTAATATGACACCAATTTTTAAAAAGGGTTCCAGAGGTGATCCCGGCAATTACAGGTCAGTAAGCCTGATTTTAGTATCGGGGAAACTGGTTGAAACTATAGTAAAGAACAGAATTGTCAGACACGTAGATGAACATAATTTGTTCGAGAAGAGTCAACATGGTTTTTGTAAAGGGAAATCATGCTTCACCAATCTACTAGAGTGCTTTGAGGTAGGGGGTCAACAAGCATGTGGACAAGGGGTGTCCAGTGGATATAGTGTATACTTAGATTTTCAAAAAACCTTTGACAAGGTCCCTCACCAAAGGCTCTTAAGCAAAGGAAGCTGTCATGGGATAAGAGGGAAGGTCCTCTCATGGATAGGTAACTGGGTAAAAGATAGGAAACAAAGGGAAGGAATAAATGGTCAGTTTTCAGAATGGAGAGAGGTAAATAGTGGTGTCCCCAAGGGGTCTGTACCGGGACCAGTCCTATTCAACATATTCATAAATGATCTGGAAAAAGGGATAAACTGTGAGGGGCAAAATTTGCAGATGATAGAAAACTAATCAAGTATCAGAGGGGTAGCTGTGTTAGTCTGGATCTGTAAAAAGCAACAAAGAGTCCGGTGGCACCTTATAGACTAACAGATGTATTGGAGCATGAGCTTTCGTGGGTGAATACCCACTTCGTCAGATGCATGTAATGGAAATCTCCAGAGGCAGGTATATTCTTGCCTGCATATTTATACCTGCCTCTGGAAATTTCCATTACATGCACCTGATGAAGTGGGTATTCACCCACGAAAGCTTATGCTCCAATACATCTGTTAAGTCTATAAGGTGCCACAAAACTACTCAAGATAGTTAAGTCCCAGGCAGACTGTGAAGAGCTACAAAGGGATTTCACAAAACTGGGTGACTGGGCAACAAAATGGCAAATGAAATTCAGTGTTGCTAAATGCCAAGTAATGCACATTGGAAAACATAATCCCAACTGTACATATAAAATGCTGGGGTCTAAATTAGCTGTTTCCACTCAAGAAAGAGATCTTGGAGTTCTCTGAAAACATCCACTCAATGTGCAGCGGCAGTCAAAAAAGTGAACAGAATGTTGGGAACATTAAGTAAGGGATAGATAATAAGACAGAAAATATATTGCCTCTATATAAATCCATGGTACGCCCACATCTTGAATACTGCGTGCAGATGTGATCACCCCATCTCAAAAAAGATATATTGGAATTGGAAAAGGTTCAGAAAAGGGCAACAAAAATGATTTAGGGGTATGGAACAGCTTCCGTATGAGGAGAGATTTAAAAAATTAGGACTTTTCAGCTTAGAAGAGAGATGACTAAGGGGGGATATGATAGAGGTCTATAAAATCATGACTGGTGTGGAGAAAGTAAATAAGGAAATGTTATTTACTCCTTCTCATAACACAAGTTCCAGGGGTCATCAAATGAAATTAATAGGCACCAGATTTAAGACAAATAGAAAGAAGTATTTCTTCACACAATGCACAGTTAACCTGTGGAACTTCTTGCCAGAAGATGTTGTGAAGGCCAAAACTATGACAGGGTTCAAAAAAAAACTAGATAAGTTCATGGAGGATAGGTCCATCAATGGCTATTAGCCAGGATGGGCAGGGATGGTGTCCTTAGCCTTTGTTTGCCAGAAGCTGGGAATGGGCCACAGGGGATGGATCACTTGATGATTCCCTGTTCTGTTCATTCCCTCTGGAGCACCTGGCACTGGGCACTGTCAGAAGACAGGATACTGGGCTAGATGGACCTTTGGTCTGACCCAGTACAGCCATTCTTATGACCTGATGGGTGATCTCTTGTGATCAATGTACAGATGGCAGAAATTCGTTCTTCTTTTCCTGGACCTTTCTGCAGTATTCAACAATGTCAACTATGATATACTGCTCTCCTGCCTCAGAGAGGTAGCAGGGGTCCCAAAAAATGCATTAAAATGGTTTGAGTCCTCCTTGGATGGATGCACTCAAAGAGTAGTGATGGGAAACTGTACCTCCATTGCTAGACCCCTCACTTGCGGAGTCCCACAAGAATGAACTCTCTTTCCAGTTCTAGTCAACATCTACACACAGCCCTTAGGGGACATCATCAGACAACTCAGACTCAAGTGCCAGCAATAAGATGACACACAACTCTACCTATCCTTCACCACATAAAACCACACCACTATCACCAAGATAGTGCTGTGCTTGGAGGAGATCAGCTCATGGATAAAAAACAGTTGGTTGAAGCTGAACCCAAGCAAGACATTGGTGGTGATGGCAGGCAGAGGAAAGCACTTGGAAGAGTCTGAAGCCATGGTGCTGTCTCCTTTGGTTGATGGTTCACACACACAATTGGTTAATTCAATCCATAACCAAGGACTGCACTTAGATTCTTCATCATCACTAAGTTCTCACATAGCAACATCCGTGAGTAACGCTTTCTATCATCTTTGCTTAGCTAAGAAACTATCCCATCCTGACAGATGATGGCCTCAGTTATTCACGCCTTCGTGGATGGACTAGAGCAATGCAAATACCTGGGCATGACATGTTCTGCACTTAGGAATCTTCAAGTGCTATATAACACTGTAGCACAGGCTACCATGAGTAAATCACACCTGTCCTCTGCTCTCTGCACTGGCTTCCCATAGAACTTTGAATCAAGTTCAAGGTGTTGATCCTTATCTTCAAAGGTCTGGGCCGAGGGTATCTATAGGGGATGAAGACCATGGTTGACAATTTCCCTCCTCTGGGATTATGGAACACTATACTAAGGGAAAAGCTCATCTGTGCAGGTGACTGGGCTTTCTTGGAGGCCAGTCCAAGGCTGTGGAATGAAGTCCCCCAGTAACTAAAGACCACTGCACAGCTAACTTCCTTCCACTCCAAGTGCAAGGTGCATTTCAATGCTTCCTGCACACACCTCTCCCTCAGGGATAGGGTGAAGGAACAAACACGTGACAGACATAAGAACATAAGAACGGCCATACCGGGTCAGACCAAAGGTCCATCTAGCCCAGTATCTGTTTACCGACAGTGGCCAATGCCAGGTGCCCCAGAGGGAGTGAACCTAACAGGCAATGATCAAGTGATTTCTCTCCTGCCATCCATCTCCATCCTCTGACGAACAGAGGCTAGGGACACCATTCTGTACCCATCCTGGCTAATAGCCATTTATGGACTTAGCCACCATGAATTTATCCAGTTCCCTTTTAAACATTGTTATAGTCCTAGCCTTCACAACCTCCTCTGGTAAGGAGTTCCACAAGTTGACTGTGTGCTGCGTGAAGAAGAACCTCCTTTTATCTGTTTTAAACCTGCTGCCTATTAATTTAATTTGGTGACCCCTAGTTCTTGTATTATGGGAATAAGTAAATAACTTTTCCTTATCCACTTTCTCCACATCACTCATGATTTTATATACCTCTATCATATCCCCCCTTAGTCTCTTCTTTTCCAAGCTGAAGAGTCCTAGCCTCTTTAACCTTTCCTCATATGGGACCCTCTCCAAACCCCTAATCATTTTAGTTGCCCTTTTCTGAACCTTTTCTAGTGGTAGAATATCTTTTTTGAGGTGAGGAGACCACATCTGTACACAGTATTCGAGATGTGGGCATACCATGGATTTATATAAGGGCAATAATATATTCTCAGTCTTATTCTCTATCCCCTTTTTAATGATTCCTAACATCCTGTTTGCTTTTTTGACCGCCTCTGCACACTGCGTGGACATCTTCAGAGAACTATCCACGATGACTCCAAGATCTTTTTCCTGACTCGTTGTAGCTAAATTAGCCCCCATCATATTGTATGTATAGTTGGGGTTATTTTTTCCAATGTGCATTACTTTACATTTATCCACATTAAATTTCATTTGCCATGCTGTTGCCCAATCACTTAGTTTTGTGAGATCTTTTTTCACAATCTGCTTTGGTCTTAACTATCTTGAGTAGTTTAGTATCATCTGCAAACTTTGGTGAGGGACCTTGTCAAAGGCTTTCTGGAAATCTAAGTACACTATGTCCACTGGATCCCCCTTGTCCACATGTTTGTTGACCCCTTCAAAGAACTCTAATAGGTTAGTAAGACACAATTTCCCGTTACAGAAACCATGTTGACTATTGCTCAACAGTTTATGTTTTTCTGTGTGTCTGACAATTTTATTTTTAACTATTGTTTCGACTAATTTGCCCGGTACCAACGTTAGACTTACCGGTCTGTAATTGCCGGGATCACCTCTAGAGCCCTTTTTAAATATTGGCGTTACATTAGCTAACTTTCAGTCATTGGGTACCGAAGCCGATTTAAAGGACAGATTACAAACCTTAGTTAATAGTTCCGCAACTTCACGTTTGAGTTCTTTCAGAACTCGTGGGTGAATGCCATCTGGTCCCAGTGACTTGTTAATGTTGAGTTTATCAATTAATTCCAAAACCTCCTCTAGTGACATTTCAATCTGTGACAGTTCCTCAGATTTGTCACCTACAAAAGCCGGCTCAGGTTTGGGAATCTTCCTAACATCCTCAGCCGTGAAGACTGAAGCAAAGAATCCATTTAGTTTCTCCGCAATGACTTTATCCTCTTTAAGCGCTCCTTTTGTATTTCGATCGTCAAGGGGCCCCATTGGTTGTTTAGCAGGCTTCCTGCTTCTGATGTACTTGAAAAACATTTTGTTATTACCTTTGGAGTTTTTGGCTAGCCGTTCTTCAAACTCCTCTTTGGCTTTTCTTATTACACTCTTGCACGTAAGTTGGCAGTGTTTGTGCTCCTTTCTATTTGCCTCACTAGGATTTGACTTCCACTTTTTAAAGGAAGTCTTTTTATCTCTCACTGCTTCTTTTACATGGTTGTTAAGCCACGGTGGCTGTTTTTTAGTTCTTTTACTGTGTTTCTTAATTTGGGGTATACATTGAAGTTGGGCCTCTATTATGGTGTCTTTAAAAAGGTAATCACATTACTTAAGGCAGTCAGATACTGTGAGGTTAAGCACAGTCTAAGAATCTACATAGAATAGAACAGAATGGAATGAGATGAACAAGATAATTATTGCAAAACATCTAATGCTCGGTACAGCAAAATAAATGCCATGAAAAGCCACCATATCCTATGCACTCAGCCAGGGGCGGCTCCAGGCCCCAGCACGCCAAGCGCGTGCTTGGGGCGGCATGCCGTGGGAGGTGCTCTGCCGGTCGCTGGGAGGGCGGCAGGCAGGCAGCCTTCTGGTGCTGCGGCTCCGGTGGACCTCCCACAGGCGTGCCATGACGCCGTGCTTGGGGCAGCGAAATGTCTGCACTCAGCCCAGAACATCAAAGAAATGGGACAAGGGCAAACTAAGTAATGATCAGAAAAACAACATCCGCAAACAAAAGAACCAAGCAGTGATCCAAAGGAAGAACTGATGGAATATAAGGGTGGAAAAAGTAGATCCTTGTAAGTCATCAAATGGTCTTTGCTCAGTGGCATTGGGTGCAGGAAGGGGGAACCTCGGAAGCAAAGGGGGGACTGAGGAGCTAGTGTTCACATCTGGTTTTGGGGTCTAGAGGTTGGGTTTGAGGTGCTAAGAGTAAGAGTTTCAGATTTGGGTTCAATGGCTAGAGATGGCCAGAAAACAGATTTTTCTTCCCACAAAAAAATTCAAGATTTTGAAAAAAAAACCCATCCCAAATCAGGCTGAAAAGCCAAAAATTAGAATGTTTTTGCAAAATAGAATTCAGAAAAAAAAATTTCCAGTCAAATCAAAACATTCCATTCAGATACATTCAAAATATTTTGTTTAAATTTTAACCGTAATTTACATTTTTTTAAATTAAAAATTATATATTTATATATATAGCAGGGGTTCTCAAACTAGGGGTCAGGACCCCTGAGGGGGTCACAAGGTCATTACATGGGGGGTCGTGAGCTGTCAGCATCCACCCCAAACCCCATTTTGCCTCCAGCATTTATTTAACATGGTGTTAAATATATTTAAGAGTGTTTTTAATTTATAAGTGGGGGGGGTCGCACTCAGAGGCTTGCAATGTGAAAGGGGTCACCAGAACAAAAGTTTGAGAACCACTGATATATAGGAAATCGAAAACCAACCTTGAAATGAAAAATCAAAACTTTTCATTCTGAAAATGTCAAAATGGGCCACTTTTACATTTTCAGATTTCCCCCCCCATATTTTTCTAAACAAAATATCATTGAAATTGACACAATTTGGTGAAATTTTTTTTGTTTCCTCAAAAGAGCATTTTTTGGACACAAAAGCTGTTTCAACAAAAATTGTCCAGTTGATTTTATTTATGACCCTGATTTATGAGAGGCCCCTAAAACCATTTATTCTTGTGAGATTTCAACTACACATAAAGGGCCTGATCCAACAGGTTATTGGGCCTGGTCCCTCTTCACAAATGTCCTGTGAACAGACTGTGATTTTTACAGATATGTTCTCTGTTCAGGATTGAGGCACAGACATTTTGTATGAATACATTTCAGTTCATGGCACACTTGCGACCTGCTTGCTGTGAGTGTTGCATATTCATGATTTGATGTTCAAGCGGTGGGATTAGTCCCTTGAGTTGCATGTTTGAGGTTCCCTTACAAATGTTTCATGAGGGCTGTGAGAGCCCGTCCAGGGTGAATCTTTCTACAAATAGTCCAGGGGGATTTGTGAAATTTTGCTTGTCGTAAAGATTCCAGATTACAGGGGAAAAAACCATTGCTCATGAGACAACTAGCACTGACTCTTCAGGGGTCTGAGGTTACCACTCTAGGTTCTCCTTCCCTAATTGAAAAATGCACCTCCACCACTACTGCAGTCTTCTCATTCTCACCAAGGGGCCCAGGAGGTTTAGCACTGGTGGACGTGACCACATTCACGTCTCTACACCAAGGCAAACTTCCCTAGCTCACCATGGAACTTGGCCAATGTAGTGGCTTGTTGTATCAGCCCAACATCAGCGTGCACCGCACCTGAACACAGGGCAGGGCAGGATCTCAGTAGCTGCAGTTCCTTTATGAGGCTGGGAAGCATGGCCCTGTGGGAATTGGCTGATACAAGCCGGGGAGCACTGAGTGACTGTGCATTTGAGAAAGAATAGGCTGCGTCTGATCCTGAAATGGGAAGTTCAACCAGATCAATCTTGCAGTTTCAGATTACCAGCTGGTGGCTCCAGGCGCGTACATAGCCTGCAGCCTCCTGAAATAGCAGCAGCGGCATGCTTGCGCTGAGCAGGCCTGGGTGGCATTTAGCAACAGGGTTGCAGCGGGGCTGCCGCTAAGTGCCAAAAAGGGAAGAAAAAGGAGATGCCACCCGATAAAGACACTGCAGTGCCGTCTCCTGCAGGGCTGAGCCACACTTCCAAGCAGCTGCAGAGCGTATGTGAGGAGACGGAGAATCAATGACGAGATTCAGTGCATCATGAGCCGAGTCAATTCCTGTGGTTAGCAAACTCTGCCCCCCACGCACACGACTGAACCTAAAGCCCTTATGCCGTGAAGGAGCTTAAATACTTTGTCACCACCCTGATCGCTTACAAGAACACGATTATTGGCCTAATGCTTTAATCTTCCCATTGTCTTTAAAAGCTTTTGTAGTCACAAAAGATTGTCTGTCTCAAGGGCTTGCCTTCATTTGTGGCGGTGGGTGGGGATGGGTGTAGTGGGGGGGGAGGGATGGCAGGCTGCCAGGTTTTCAAAGGCGGCGGAAGCCGTTTTACTGTGGCAGGGAGGCCATGAGTCAGCAAAGTCTCCCAAGCCACAGAATGCGCCCCTGCTTGTCTAGAATTACAAAGGCAACATAATTAAAGCATAAGCTTAGCCCCCCGGACACTGCCCTTTTGTCTCTGCGGAATAACGATACATTGTTGAACTCCGTCCAGTTCTTATCTCTGTCATGTGCTTTTTAGTTCTGGCAGCGAGCTGACACTTGGGTCAGCTTCCCCCTACCCCCATGTCCTTACCCTCAACATCCCCAACCCGTCCCATCCTGGGCACCACCCACGCAATGTACCTATGTCTGACCTGCTGCACGCCCCCTGCTATTTCTGTCCTGGTCCCCAAACTCCCCTGTCTTGATCCGCAGCAGCCACCTGCTATTCCAGTCATAGACTCATAGACTTTAAGGTCAGAAGGGACCATTATGATCATCTAGTCTGACCTTTAGTCCTGGGCTGCTGCATGGCAAGGCACCTTAATCCTGACCTGCAGCACTTTCTCCTGTTCCACTGCTCAGCCTCCAGCTCAGTGCTCCTAATCCACAGTACCATTGCTCTTCTGACACCGGGTCCTATAGGTGCTGACTCCGTGGGTGCTTCGGGGCTCAAGTACCCACCAAAAAAAAAAAAATAGGAGTTGCTCAGCACCCACGAGACACCAGTAGGTGGCAGGAGCACATACATGGCGGACAGTGAAACCGGAAGGCGGAAAGCACCCACCGGGAAAAACAAAGTCAGCGACTATGCTGGGCCCCCACTGATAGGGAACAACCAAGCTATTTCACAGTCCTGAGCTGCTAGAAGGTTCTGCCAATACTGAGATAACTGACTCTGTGGATATGGGGAAAGCAGTGGACGTGATATATCCTGACTTTAGCAAAGCTTTGGATACGGTCTCCCACAGTCTTGCCAGCAAGTTAAAGAAGTATGGATTGGATGAATGGACTATAAGGTGGATAGAAAGCTGGCTAGATCATCGGGCTCAATGGGTAGTGATCAACGGCTTGATGCATAGTTGGCAGCTGGTATCAAGCGGAGTGCCCCAAGGGTTGGTCCTGGGGCTGGTTTTGTTCAACATCTTCATTAATGATCTGGATGAAGGCATGGATACACCCTCACTAAGCTGGGGGAGAGGTAGATATGCTGAAGGGTAGGAATAGGGTCCAGAGTGACCTAGACAAATTGGAAGATTGGGCCAAAATAAATCTGATGAGGTTCAACAAGGACAAGTGCAGAGTCCTGCACTTAGGATAGAAGAATCCCAGGCACTGCTACAGACTGGGGACTGACTGACTAAGCAGCAGTTCTGCAGAAAAGGATCTTTGGATTACAGTGGACAAGAAGCTGCATATGAGTCAGCAGTGTGCCCTTGTTGCCAAGAAGGCTAATGGCATATTGGGCTGCATTAGTAGGAGCATTGCTGCAGATCGAGGGAAATGATTATCCCTCTCTATTCGGCATTGGTGAGGCCACATCTGGAGTATTATGTCCAGTTTTGGGCCCCCTCCACTACAGAAAGGATGTGGACAAATTGGAGAGTCCAGCGGAGGGCAACGAAGATGATTGGGGGCTGGGGCACATGGCTTATGAGGAGAGGCTGAGGGAACTGGGATTATTTATTCTGCAGAAGAGAAGAGTGAGGGGGGCGGATTTGATAGCAGCCTTCAGCTACCCGAAGGGGGGGTTCCAAAGAGCATGGAGCTCGGCTGTCCTCAGTGGTGACAGATGACAGAACAAGGAGACATGGTCTCAAGTTGCAGTGGGGGAGGTCTAGCTTGGATATTAGGAAATACTATTTCAGCAGGGGAGTGGTGAAGCACTGGAATGGGTTCCCTTGGGACAGTGGTCCCCAACCTTTTTGTGGCCAGTAGCACATTCATGTTTTCAGAAGAGCGTGGCGGGCGCCAACAATTTTTCAAGGATTATTTTGTATTTGTACATTAAATAACACAAAAAAATCATATTTACTATTACATAATATATGAATCCATAAGATAAAAAGGGTAATTTTACATGTAAAAAGGTATTAATTAAATTATTTGGCAATTACTTTCACCTTACCATGTGAATTTGCTCTTTTTTTATCTACCTGTAAGAAAAATTAAGGAGTTTTTACAAAATAAATATCATAAACAGTTTTCATTGTTGAACTACTGGTCCAAATATATTTATTATTCTTATTTTAACATAGAATGAAGCCTGCAGCCCTGGAGTTCTCTGTCCCCAGCAGGCGCGGGGCCGTGGCTTCTCTCCGGCTTAAGCTGCGGCCCCGCACCTGCCGGGGACTGAGAACACCGGCGCCTGCAGCCCCGGAGTTTGCTGTCCCCAGCAGAGGTGGGGCCACGGCTTCGCGCCGGAGAGAAGCCGCGGCCCGGCACCTGCTGGGGACAGAGAACGCCGGTGCCCACAGCGTGCAGCCCCAGAGAAGCCAGAGAGAAACCACAACCCCGCGCCTGCCAGGGACAGAGAACACCGGCTCCCGCAGTCTGCAGCCTCGGAGTTCTCTGTCCTCGGCAGGCGTGGGGCCGCTGCTTCTTTCCCCTGCTGGGCACGAGGCGGGCGCACATAAATGCCTCGGCGGGCGCCATGGCACCAGCGGGCACTGCGTTGGGGACCACTGCCTTGGAAGGTGGTGGAATCTCCATCCTTAGAGGTTTTTAAGGCCCAGCTTGACAAAGCCCTGGCTGTTATGATTTAGTTGGTGTTGGTCCTGCTTTGAGCAGAGTATTGGACTAATGACCTCCTAAAGTCTCTTCTGACCCTAATCTTCTGTGGTTCTATGGTTCCGACCTGCCACCCATCACCACCCTTCTGCTCGCCTTGTTCTCTGTCATGTCAGAGATCTGAAGAGCCTTTTGTGGCACTAAAGCTTGTCTCTTTCTTGGTCCAGTAAAAGACCTGACCTCACCCATCTTGTCTCTCTCCTGTCAGATACTGTCCTACTGGATCTTGGTGTGGGTTTTTTTTCCTGACGACTGCTGTATGATCCTAAACAATTTTCAGTTGCAAATGAGGACTGAGCACAGACAAAAGGCCATGAAGGATCTGGAATTTCAGGAGATCAAGGTGGAGTTGCTTTGGCATAGCTCTGTAGCTGAAACTAGTACATCGTATGGGTCGGTTTTGGTGGTATGATCACTTCCCCATTTTCAGGCACTCTGAATTTACTTGCCAGGTTGTAGAAGAGGAAATAAAATCCGTTTATGAATTGTTTCAGGGTGGGCCAGCAATAGACTCAAGGGGCTTGTCTACACAGCAAAAAGAATAGCAGTGAAGCTGTTTGGGCTTGGGCTGGATTCTAGGCTCGGAGACCCTCCCTGGGTTTCAGAGCCCGGGCTGCAGTGCAAGCCTGAACGTCTACATTGCTATTTTTAGCCCTGCAGGGCGAACCCCACAAGCCCCAGGCAATTGACCGAGGTTCTGAGACTTGCTGCTGCAGGTCTTTTTTTGCTGTGTGGACGTACCCTCAGGGGCTGACTTGGAGAGACAGCTCCCTTCAGACCAAAACAGAAAGTCATCAAAGCTTTAGAAAAGGTGAAATGATAATAATTGGAGATATACCAATCTCCTAGAACTGGAAGGGACCTTGAAAAGTCATTGAGTCCAGCCCCCTGCCTTCACCAACAGGACCAAGTACTGATTTTTGCCCCAGATCCCTAAGTGGCCCCCTCAAGGATTGAATTCACAACCCTGGGTTTAGCAGGCCAATGCTCAAACCAGAGCTATCCCTCCCCTGCTGTTAAGAAAGCCCCGCTATAGATGATAGGGAGGAAACTTGCCACGTGGTTAAAGCAGGGAAGTGGGAATCAAGATTTCTGGGTTCTATTCCCAACCTTGCCACTGACTTGGGCAAATCACAGCTGGGCTCATCTTCCTGATCTACCCAAATGAATAAGTGCTGCTCAATATAACGGAGGCAGAATCGGATCCTCTTTATCCCTGTGCTTCATCTCCGGACCGCTAAAGAAGGGACAATGGATCAAACTGACAGCTGGTGTAAATGGACACAGAGACACTGACTTTGCTGGGATTTTGCCCATTCACCCTGGCCCAACTCTACTTGCCTATCAGTGCTGTGAGGCATCATCTTCAGCGAATGCAAAGCAGGGCTGCTCTCCTCACAGCAGGGTTGTCCTTTTTGCTGCTTCTGCCTTCCCAGCAACTCTGGTTATTCTTTACATCTGTCTTTTCTGTTGTTGTACAAAGGGGCCTTTACGCAGCTCGGTGGCGGGGGGCTGGGACTGAGGCCTTGATTGTTAGCACTGTCATTTGGCACGGAGTTTCGCTGCTCCTTGCCTTCTTTCAACATACATCCGAGGGAGAGGAAAAGGGATAGGGTGGCACTTATTTTAAAGGTGTATGAGACCGGAGAACAAGGGTATTTGCTTCAGCCTGGGTTTTAACTCACCACAGTAACACACTCCCAAGTGAGGAAGTAAAAGAATTTGTTGAACGATGAAAAGGCGAAATTCAATCAGCGTTGGCCAAAGGAATTTGGCCCACCGAGCGCTTTCCCGGGGCTGCTCACTGCTCTTTCTGTAGTCGCTGAACACCATTGGCAGGGATCTCCTGACAGGCTCTTTCTTCCTCTTCCAGGAATTATTACCCCTTTCCTGATTTCATTAGAAATGATGGTGTTTATTTTATCCAGACTGGGGCAATGGAGGAGGGGAAGGAAAAAGAATAAATGCTCCGATTTTACACACTAAGCAAAAGCGAAATATTTTCCCTTGCTCTCCTTTCCAAAGCTTTCTCTTAGCTTTAAGTTAACCCTTTGGGTTCCCCGCCCCCCAGCCTCCTCCAGTGAGGACAGGGGATGGGTGGTGGAACTCGGAGCTGTCACACTGATTGGACACGTACCCAACTCACACTGCTGTGGGCATATGTCAGGGCCCCCTCTGGCCAGCTGCTGTTTCGCAGATGACTAGATGGGTCTATCCTCGAGCTATGTGATGGTTACATTGCACAGTCTACATTCTTTTCGTTTTTAGAAGGACGTTGTTGTTGCTCAGGTCCATTTGGCTTCAGAAGAAAAACATTAGAAAACTGCAGAATTTTGTCAACAGGCCAAAGTTTCATGCACCCAGAAAGCTTCAGCTTCGACAGACCATCAGACCGGCCAGATTGGAAGAAGCGGTTTGCACATTTTCACATCGCAGCTAAATTCCACAAGGCGAGCAGGGAAGTGCAGATAAGTTCCCTAGTCTACGCCATGGGCAGGGAACATATCTTTAAAGCCTTTGCCTTTGGAGAGGACAGCCACAAAAATATTTACGCTGTGGTGCTGGCTAGTTTTGATGAGTGCCCTCCACCTCAGCGGAATGTGGTTTAGGAGTGAGTGTGTTTCCACCAGCAGGTTCAAAAACCTGGGGAGCGTGTGGAATCTTTTATAAGAGGCTGATATGACATGGCAGAGAACTGTGATTTGGAAGACAAAAACGAAGAGCACATTACAGACAGAGAGCGACTGGCAATTTGGACATGGGACCATCACACAAACTGCAGAATAAAGAGAGATTTAACCTTTCACACAGGGACAGAAATGGCAAGCCAATTGGAGATGATAAAAAAATCAAAATAGAAACCAGAGGTCACCGGAAAGAAACCTGCGGGAAGTGATTTCCAAACATAGTCGCGATCGGAGATATAGCACAGCTTCTAAAAGCAATTGTAATAAATCACCAAAGCTGTTGCGGGATAAGCCCCAGGCAAAATCTAACACTTTTCAGACTAGATACATAAGATATGGGAGGGATCACAGTCCAAGAGGTGATTGTTGAGCTAAAGGAACCAAATGCCGTAAATGCACAAAAACTGGACATTTTGCCACCGTCTGACACACAAAGGTAGTCCGGGAAGAGACCACTGAGAGCTAAGAGCCATTTTTTTTCTGGGATCAATCACATGTAATGACGCAGAGCCAGCCTGGTGGGTGGAACTGAATATTTGTGGAAAGACTGTTAACTTAAAATAGATGCAGGTGCTGGCATTACAGTCATATCAGAAAAGACTTATCTCCATCAACCCCTCCTAGAGCTGAAACCAGCAGATTCTGTCCTAAATAGGCCTGGAGGTATTTTAAACTGCATCAGACAATTTTTCACAGAAACAACATACAAGGACAAAGGCTTTAATTTTAGTGTGCATGGGATCAAAGGATTGGAAACTGCCAATCTCCTTGATCGCAAATACGGTGGCGTGATGGGTCTAGTGAGAAAGGTGGAGGACGTTGCTTGAATATTTGGTGATATTGCACTTTTATAAGGAAATACAGTAGAAATAATCTCAAGAGACAATTATGAAGCGTATAATGTACATATGTCTCATAGAATTTCTATCCTGCACTTTCATAAAGTAGAAACTGAGTTCAAGAGAATGGAAAAAAATGCCATAATTAAGAAAAATCTCTGAGCCAACTGCACACCAATGGTGCCTATTATAAAGAAAGATGGGAAAAAACAAATCTAAGTGTATCTTAAAGACTTAATGAAGCAGTAGTAATTAAAAAAAATGCTCCCAACACCAGAAGACTTCCTCCTTAATAGGCAGCAGGTTTAAAACAAATAAAAGGAAGTTCTTCTTCATGCAGCGCACAGTCAACTTGTGGAACTCCTTACCTGAGGAGGTTGTGAAGGCTAGGACTATAACAATGTTTAAAAGGGGACTGGATAAATTCATGGTGGCTAAGTCCATAAATGGCTATTAGCCAGAATGGGTAAGAATGGTGTCCCTAGCCTCTGTTCGTCAGAGGATGGAGATGGATGGCAGGAGAGAGATCACTTGATCATTACCTGTTAGGTTCACTCCCTCTGGGGCACCTGGCATTGGCCACTGTCGGTAGACAGATACTGGGCTAGATGGACCTTTGGTCTGACCCGGTACGGCCTCTCTTATGTTCTTATGTTCTTATGTCCTTCATGTGGCAGGAGGTACTGTATTCTTCATGCTCGATGCCTCAAGTACTTTCCGACAAATTCCTTTAGCCAAGGAGCGTACTAAACTGACTACACTCGTTGAACAGTTTGGGAGATTTTTCTTTCAAACATTACCTTTGGGATTGCCAACACCCCCAATTTTTTTCAAAGAAAGATGGCAGAGCTGCTAAAGAAGATAAAAGGGGGTTGTGTCGTTTTATGGACAACATTTTAGTATACAGGTCATCAATGGAAAAAGATGACAAAACCCAGTCAAGTTAAATGCAGGGCTGCCCAGAGGGGGCAGGGCAAGTGGGGCAATTTGCCCCAGGCCCCGGGCTCCGCAGGGGCCCCCAAGAGAACAGGTGAGGCTCCCGTCTCCGCCCCTCTCCTGGAGCCTCAACGCATCCAGCAGCGCCCCTGCACAGTGGCGCAGCGTGACTCCGGCAGGGCCTGAGCTCCACCCCGCTCAGATCCGCGTGATAAGGGGGTGGGCCTGGGAGCCCCAGGCCGAGTGGAGGGAGCTCAGGCCCCGCTGGAGCTCGCAGCCCCGCCCCGTTACCACGCGGTTCTGAGCGGGGAGGAGCGCAGGTCCCGCCGGAGTCACGCTGCAGCTGTCGAGGGAAGCTTCTGGATACGATGCGCTGAGGCTTCGGGTGAGGGGGGAGCCGGGGGTAAGGGGCCGGGGTCAGGGGGGTTGGCTAAGGGGCAGGGAGTCCCGGGGACAGTCAGGGGACAGGGAGGGGGCAGAGGTTGGGGGGCGGTCAGGGGACAGGGAATGTGGGGGGTTGGCTTGTGGGCGTTCCAGGGGTCTGTCAGGACTCAGCAGGGGGTGGATGGGGTCGGGGCAGTCAGGGGACAGGGAGCAGGGATGGGGTCCGGGGGTGGTGGTGGGGGTTTTTGGGGGATGGTGAGGGGACAAGGAACAGGATGGGTCGGGGATTCTGAGGGGGGCAGGCAGTCAGGGGGCAGGAAGTGGGTGGGGGTCAGATAGGGGGCAGGGCAAGGCTGTTTGGGAGGCAGAGCCTTCCCCACCCTAAAGCTCATTCAGCAGTTTGAGGCTTGCAGAAGATCCAAGCTGTTAGCTTTTCCACTAGGGCTACCATCCCTTTCACTTCTCAAATGCCAAGTTATAGTCTATATTTAATTTCAGTGCCATAGGGAGATTCGTGTCAGGGGAGGGTAGCTTCATTTCAAATTAGCCACTGGGGGAGGGATCACATGAGAAGAGCAATATCCTACACCACCTACCTCCTTCCCAACCCTACCAAGGGAGACACCCCCCTCCCCTGCATTCCCTGAAGCTTCAGAGGGGTTAATTCAGTGGTTCTCAAACTTTTGTCCTGGTGACCCCTTTCACATAGCAAACCTCTGAGTGCGACCTCCTCCCCCCATATAAATTGAAAACACTTTTTTATATATTTAACACTATTATAAATGCTGGAGGCAAAGCGGGGTTTGAGGTGGAGGCTGACAGCTCGCGACCCCCAGTAATAACCTTGTGACCCCCTGAGGGGTCCCGACCCCCAGTTTGAGAACCCCTGGGTTAACTTAATGTTAACACCCTGTGTCCATTCACATGCATGTGTTATTTTGAGCATGTCAGTTTTCACAACATAGGCTCATCCCAGATTCTGGAGCAAGCTCAAATGCTCAGTTCGTGGAGTATGTACATAGTCTATACTAAAGACAAACCCACAGTAACCGTCTCCAGTTTGTGAGGGACCTCGTGGAGCCAGTCTCTAGGAAACAGATAAATGCATGGAGGATAAGTCCATTAATGGCTGTTAGCCAGGATGGGTAAGAATGGTGTCCCTAGCCTCTGTTTGTCAGAGGGTGGAGATGGATGGCAGGGGAGAGATCACCTGATCATTACCTGTTAGGTTCACTCCCTCTGGGGCACTTGGCATTGGCCATTGTCGGTAGACAGGATACTGGGCTGGATGGACCTTTGGTTTGACCCAGTATGGCTGTTCTTATGTTCTAACCTAAATGAACCCAAAGTTATAGAGACAGATATGTGTCAAGGAAGCCAGCAGAGTATCAGAAACCTGGAAAAATCTCTGACTGGATGGGCTCAGGCGTTTGGTCACAAGCTGAGCTGGTTCAAAAGTTTTGGATTGTTTTTAAGCAGAATTGTTTATTGTTTCTTTAAACAATCAAACACAGCAAGCAGCAAATATTTGGCCACACACTTCTGAAACCCCAAACCATATTCAGGTTTTGGCAGACTAATTTCAGCTTTTCAATTAAAAAAACCACAACAAATTTTGAAGGAAAGCAGACGTTGTCCGTGATTTTTTTCTGCTTTTTAAAAACCCCTAGTTTTTGATCAAAAAAAAGTTTTGACGGAAAATATTTGTCCAACCCTTTTAATGAGCTTTAGTGCCTTTTAGCACTAGCTGATTCTGAGAACCAGTGATACCTTGTAAAGAAGTTTTCTCAAAACTGGGTTTGTGCCGAGATGCGGAAGGTTTATTTTTCCCAGGGCTGCCCGTGGGGGGGAGCAAGTGGGGCAATTTGCCCGGGCCCCGGAGGGACCCCCACAAAAATATAGTATTGCAATTTTTTTTATGGAAGGGGCCCCTGAAATTGCTTTGCCCCAGGCCCCCTGAATCCTCTCGGTGGTCCTGGTTGAATGTGCCTAATCAGTGAGTTGGGATTCAAGCTAAATAAAGAAAAATGTGTTTTCTTCCTATCCCAAATTTAATTTTAGGGAGAGGTGTTAAAACAAAGATGAAATTAGTCCTACTCCTGAGAAAGTAAAAGCAATTACAGAATTAAATGCACCAAAAAATGTACCAGAACTGAGATGCATACCAAGGATGGTAAATTATCTTTGCTGATGCCTGCAAGACCTTTCGACAGTGACAAAACCACTGAATGAACTATTAGGGTCCAACACATCCTGGTTACGGGGGCCAAATCCAAAAACTGCCTTCAATAGGGTAAAAAGAAATTATCTCCATTGCTCCAGTTCTAAAGTTCTTCAGTGTAAACGAACTAACAATGGTCAGGGCTGATGCCAGTAGCTATGACCTCGGTGGTATATTGTTGCAGCTACATGGATCTGAGTGGAAGCCAGTTGCAGTCTGCTCTCGTACACATCCAGAAGCAGAAAAACAATATGCACAGGTGGAAAAGGAGTGCCTGACAAGCATATGGGCAGGTGAGACTTTACATAGATATCTGTGCAGGTTACGTTCCTTTCATCTGATAACTGACCATAAAACTCTTGTAACCTTTATTAACAGA
Source organism: Mauremys mutica (assembly GCF_020497125.1). Taxonomy (NCBI): domain Eukaryota; kingdom Metazoa; phylum Chordata; order Testudines; family Geoemydidae; genus Mauremys; species Mauremys mutica. The sequence goes on along the minus strand of NC_059081.1, from coordinate 3,769,475 downwards.
AAAGACCTGGAGCAAGACACTGCTGTCTTTTGATTAGGCTAATGTGATTTAACCCAACCACTGAATATATTCCTGACAAAAAATTCCTAGCAGAAATCTGGTAATAGCATACGTGCTGCCACAGAGTCCATCACCACTGCCAAGCACCTCTGGGCTAGACGAAGTTGTAAAGGCTTATGTTGATGCTTACAGACCAGTGTCAGGTAGGATATTATACCTGCTACAAAAAAGCAACTTTGGCAGATAAGTCACTTTGAGAAGTTTGATAGTTCCATTTGAGCAGGAAGGCCTAAGTATCTAAAGAACATGATGGCTGTGGCAAGAGACTACTTCAGTGTATGCGGACAATTAAGCAAGTCCAATGGACTAACGATTAAAGGTGGTTTGCATGGTCAACCCAACTGCTTTGAGAGGAGAAATTCTAGACTTCATCCATGATGGACATCAAGGACTAATAACATGCCATGAATGGGCCAGTCAGTGTGTGTGGTGGCCTGGAATGAAGAAGGACATAAAGAATAAAGTATCCTCATGCGAACATTGTGGAACTAGCTGACCGACACAAAGCAAAGAGGCTTTAATAACAACACCTCTACCAAACAGACCCTGAAAAAGGCTAGCGGCAGTTTTATGTGAATTTAGAGCATGTCATTACCTAGTTGCAATGGATTATTTTTCTAGACATTTTGAAACCATATATTTGAAAGACACAACATGTTGCAGTGTTATTGAGAACTTAAAGAGCACATTTGCCCATTTTGGTATTCCAGAAGAACTATTGATGGAAAATGGACCACAGTTCACTGCAGCTGAATCTAAGTCCTTCCAAACAAAATAGGATTTGGAACACATCACCAGCAACCCGCATTACCCACAAGGAAGTAGAGAAACCAAGAGGGCTGGACAGACAGCCAAGAAAATATTGAAGCAGAAAGATCCATTTCATGCTCTTCCGAGCTACAGATCAACACTGTTCGCAGCAACCGGCTATAGCCAGGCCCACTTCCTGATGGGAAGGCAACTCACTACTGTTCCAAACCTGGAAAAGAATGGAGCCCCAAAATGGCTAGACCTGAGAAGAGTAACCAAATCTGATAAAAAGACAAAAGATGCTTATGAACATGTTTATAACCAATGTCACTCAGTTAGAGGATTGCCTGATCTGGAACCTGGTGACCGTGTTCGTATCAAAGTAGATGGAGAAAAAGAAGGGAGCATTCTAGCTGTTGTAAAGAAAAGCAATGCATTGCTCAGATCAGATGCCATTGGGCCCAACAGTGGGGAGTTCAACAGAAACCATCCACATCTTCTGATGGTTCCACAGAATGAGCAATCAAACTGGGAAAACTCTGCAAAACAGCAGATGCTGAACAAGGAGAAGAAAATCCACCTGTTCCAAACCTGCCTGATGCAGCAGTTGCAAACCAAAGACAGCCAAGCCACCAAGCTGTTACTTGTTCTGGCCATATAGTTAAAAAAAATTATGATTTAGGGATGAGTAACAGTTGGGTGCATATAAAGATTTAAAGTTAGTTTGAAAAAAATAGTTTTAAAAATGTTAAAATAGAGAAAAAGAACAAAGAAAAGGGGGAGATGTGATGGGAAGCTGAAACTGCATTATAATCATAGAATTATAGAAGATTAGGGTTGGAAGAGACCTCAGGAGGTCATCTAGTCCAACCCCCTGCTTAAAGAAGGACCAACACCAACTAAATCATCCCAGCCAGGGCTTTGTCAAGGTGGGCCTTAAAAACAGCTAAGGATTGAGATTCCGCCACCTCCCAAGGTAACCCATTCCAGTGTTTCACCACCCTTCTAGGGAAACAGTGTTTATGCTCACTAGAGATATTGCAGCACATCTTCACCCTGTTGTGGAGACTGGCTACATGGTTTTGGTTTTTTTGCCAGTGTCCATCTTGCCTCTGTCTCTGCATGACTAACCTGGCCAGCCTCACAACAACCCCACCCGCCCCTCCTCATACCAAGACAGTGACCAAACCTGGAACATGCTGGGAAGGAGGAGGAGGCAGCAGAGTCCTCCAAGGGAGGCCTTGGTGTTAAAGGAAGCCTCTGCTGAGCATTTCCTCCCCCTTCACCCTCAAGATGGGGGAGCAGCATCCAGCAAGACAGTACAAAAAACAGCCAAGTGGCAGCTCTAGTCATGGATCAAGGTGCATTGTGCTAGGTGAACATATGTCCATCCAATATCTATAAAACTCGGATACCGAGCGATTCCGCCCACTCAGTAGCGTAGCGAGCGGGGTTCAGTGGAAGCAGCTGCTTCCCCTCAGGGCAGCAGGCGTGGAAGCGGCGCCTGCCGGCCGGCGCTGCCAGCAACACAGCTGGAGGAGCCGTGGGGCGGCTGGCCGGCACTGCCAGCAGCACGGCCGGAGGAGCTGTGGGGCGGCTGGCCGGCACTGCCAGCAGCACGGCCGGAGGAGCTGTGGGGCGGCAGGCCGGCGCGGAAGCGGCGCCTGCCGGCCAGCGCTGCCAGCAGCACAGTTGGAGGAGCCATGCGGGGGCGGCAGACGTGGCTGGAGGAGTGAGGGGGCCGGCTCCTCGGCTCAGGGCTCAGTGGCCAAGTGCTCCCCAGCCCTCCCCCCCGGCCCCTTGCTAATGCGGCAGGCGGGGGGAGGCGAAAGGGCCCCTGTGCCTTTAAGGCCACCTGGCTGGCGAGCCCCACGTGAAGCGTGCCCAGCGCTGGGAGCAGGCCGGGGACATGTGGCGGCGCAGGACGGAAGGTGAGCGGGGGCGGGGGGGTCCGGTCGGGCAGTGTGGCCAGACGAGGAGCCAAGGGAGGGCGCCTTTTTTATGTTTGCTCCCCCTACACTTAAAACCTAGCTACGCCACTGGGCCCACTGCACTAGTATTACCTCAAAATACTTCACCAAGGTTTATATGCATTAGCCTCCCATTCCGATAGTTGGGCCAGCTGAGGCATAGAAAATCCAAGTGACATCCAAAATTTCACAGCCAAATCAGTAGCTCATTGGGATTAGCACCTGGAAGGGCCTGACTCACAGGCTGTTTCAGTTTAGAAGGATCAGATTTTTACAGGTAAATGTCGATAAACATCGATTTCACCACACACACGCATGCGTGCGCGCGCACACACATACACACACACACTAACAGACGAAAAATATTTCCGTTAATAATAATCTACATTTACAGATAGGCAAAGGAAGAAAAATGCTGCTTGAGAATTTAGAGATTGATTTAATGGTAAAATCTTGACATATGATGTTGAGTGTTTTTTAATGGTTAGAAAGCGTTAACATTTTGAATCACAGTGTCTACAGTCATTAAATAATTATTGTCCAACGCCCCCCCATAATTTCCCATGAATGTGTGAAAATTTAAGTTGATAAAAATAGGGGGAAGTGCTTAAGCCTCATATTTTTGCACAACTGTGACATTTTAAACAGATAAAAATAATGAAAAACACACTTACAAATAAACACAGATACGATCTGTCAAAATTATTACAAAATAAAAAGAGAATTCTGCCCAGCCTTCTGATGTTCCTTCCTCTATAACATGCCATATGTGTCCCCAGCACAAACTTTGCATGATCGAATGTATTTCCTGTGGTGAGTTTGCACTCATGAAACTCCCATAAGCTTCCTGCTCCTCCAATCTTAGATGTGTGCCCCCCATAAACCTTTCTCCCAACCCTCACTTTCCAGTTTCATGCATACCAAAGCTACTTAGCAAGTGAAGGGTTAACAATTGTGCGGTTTCCCTGCTGGATTCACTGATTTACAGTTGTTATTATTTAATCCAAATACTGAAAGAACAAAAAGTGTGTCAGCAAAGAAAGTCTAATCTCTAAGTGCAAGACGTGCTTTCTGTGCCTGGGTGACAGATACCACATTGAAGATCAGATGGTCTAAATATTTACCTAGCCGTTTACAATGTTCAACACAAGGTAGGTGACTCAGCCACAAACACCATTTGTGTGCGCAGGGAGAGTGATGGAATATACACAAAGTGCAATGTGAAAAGAGGCTGACATCATCTGTGTTTGCACAAGCCAGAAAGAAACAGAGGCTGAGCTTTGCCACCAAGAGAGACACCAGTGTCAGATGCACACAGCTATTGCACGGAGCTAGTCATCTAGTAATCCCAATGATTACTGTCTGCATTTGTTAGTAGCCTGCTTGGACAATAAGGGACAGATCCTCAGCTGGTATAAATAGGCGTCACTCTGTTAATGGAGGGTCACTGATTTGCATCAGCTGAGGATCTGGCCCTCTGTAGCCAGTGAATGTGATCAGAATCCCAAAGGGAGTGTTCTGCACAGGACATTTTGGTTGCAAATCATACACCTTGTAGCAGCTCGGATTTTGGTTGGTGACCGGTGCAGCTTTTGCCAACAATTCTCTCTTCCTTCCATTTTTTCACCCACTCCAAAATGAATGGAGTAGCAAATTTCAGTGTTTGTGAAATGGAAGGGGAATTGGAGTGAGTTAGAACAGGAGCCGGACAAATAGTTCCAAGTGAATCATTAACTGGACTAACCACACCTCTCTGCTCACCAAAGGCTGAATTTTAACCTTGCAATCTTCCCTGATTCATGCGTACCATGTAGTTGCATTTCCCCATGAGCAGATAATAATTGCCCCATGGGGGTAGTAAACTGCACCCGGCTTTTTCCTGCTTCTGCTGGCTTCCCTCCTCCTTACCAACACAGTTTTAAATGCCATTAAAGTGCCAATGCAATACAAGTGACATCAGTCCTTCTGCAGATCACCTTCATGTCCCAATGAAGATTCAACAACCAGAGCGCGAGGCTTCGGCCCATTTACAGTCGGACACTAGAACTGATTTAATTAATCTGCAACCTCTCTTAGTGCCATGGATGAATCTCAAACAAGGGTCTTCACAGTCAGTAAGGGACAATTCTACCAGCATTGCCAAAAGGGGAGTCTCCATTTGTCTGGCTGACCTAGTAGGAATTTTGCCAACTTGGTCTCCACCTGAAATTGGTCTTTGCCAATCAGACTCCAAGTTCTGGGATGGCCAAAATGGATGGTATGGTGTAGTTAGCTATGTAACTACTAGAACTTTGTTTTTTCTGTCTTGCACCTTTACATTTCTAAGTAATCTACTTCTGTTGCTGGGAGAGCTGGCATGTTTGTGAGTTAGAAATGCTGTAGCATGCTCCAGAGGAGATATGCACACTGTGCTCTCTCCCATGGAGACTTTACTTCTGTTTGTTCTTTTTGTTGTGGTGGTGGTGGTGGTGGCGGTAATGTTGCCCGTAGTGACTCAAGAGTGAGAGTATCAACAGCAGGGCCGACTGTTAAGAACCAGGGCACAAACCTCCAATTGGTTGTGAGTTCTATACTTAGATTTCACCAACCAATTATTTCACCAACCAATTATTAACTCCTCAGGCACCAAAACAGCCATAACATGGAGTCACAGACAATCCCCTTAGGTAATCCGATCTACCTCAGCACCCAAGTGAGCCTGCCTTTGTGATAGATAGTCCCTTACACCAAGAAGGGTCTCCCAGGCCCAAAGGATCAGTCACTTATCTAAGGGGATCTCACACCAAAGACGTTTGTAGACAATTCTATAATAACCTATATAAAGATTTATTAAATAGGAAAAGGAAATGAGTTATTTACAAAATTAGTATATATATATACACACACACACACACACACATGCACACACAAATAAGTTACAATCTTGAGTTTCTGAAAGTAATAGAAGTTTTTCTCTAATAAGCAAGCTCTATATGTCCTTTAAGACGAACCCAGACTAAGCAACTGGGGATCTCTTGCTTATGCCTAGAAACCTTCCTCTTACCCCGAGACCAAATAGCATAGAGATAACCAGTTCCTGCTTGCTAGGGGTTCCTATGCTCTGAGGTGAAAACTCAGCTGATGGCTTTTGTCCTCTTTAATATCCCACAATTGTCCATCTGGTGCTAATGGACCTTCCCTGTTGGGAAGGCTGTAATGCCTTCTGTTGCAGATGAGCAGTTCACACTAATTAATGTCTCTCTCCTGTCTGGTGATTTACACAGACACAGAGGTTCCAATACAATCGCTCAAATATCACCTTACAATACGGGATACAGCTGTTATAAGTGAGACTTATGCAGGCAGCCACTCACAAACATTCAACAGAATCTAAACATTAAACCCATTCTTATAATTCCTAATACCTATTTTAACAATGCTAACACACAGGGGAGTCAGACTGATTCCAGCTACATATTTGTCAGTGATCAGTTGAGACATGGGAACTTTGGCATGAGCTGACGCCTAGCCTGCCAATGTCACAGTTGCTTCCTATAGTATAAAATAAAAGTCACTCAGACATCCAGAGCATGGGAAGAACACGCTGATCAGTGTGTGAGGGTACAGAAGAAGGAAAGGGATTTTGACCAATAAATAACTCTGAATGTTTGGAAGACAAGGCATCATTGGAGTAAAGCACCTTATGCAAAGCATGCTCCTAAGTATTCTTGGACTCCTGTTATTAACACAATAACTGGACTGTACCATGTGAGATTTGTCATGGTGTTGCTGACCACGCTGACCCAGACATAGGGATCATCAGGGACCAGGCCACGTCTGATTATATTCGACCATATCTCCAGCACATTTTTGTTCTTCTAATCTCAAGTTATGTGACGGATGTGGCAGAAAGCCTTGTGTCGTTACACACAGTGCTGGTGTTATCGATACTCCCCGGGACACCCAGGATGGGAAATACAAACACGGAACAGACTTGTTTTCAGCAGTTGTTCCCAAAAGCTGAGGAAAGAGCAGAGGCAGGATCCTGCCTGAAGATGGCACTCTTCCATTCTGGGGTAAGTGCAATGGTTTTTAGAGGGGTATTTTATGTATCAGAGCAAAGGATAGGACGGGAGAGTGGATAAACTGACAAGGAGATGAAGAGACTGTTGCAACTAGGGTGCAGTTAGGGTAGCTCCTTCAAAGAGGTTCACAAACTACAGCAAGTAGTTTATAGGTCATGTTTGCACTGCCTGGATATTGATGTAGCACTGGGTAATCTCCCAAAGCTCTGTCCCAGCATGCATGGGACACTGTGGAAGTCTTGAGATGGGTCTTCCAGGTGCTGGTCTCTACTCTGCTTGTTCTGATGTCCTATCGGGAGTTTGGAGGGGATGTCCCCAGGATACGGGCTAAATATTCCATAAGGGAGAGAGTAAGAGAGCTCTCCTTGTGAACTTGGGAGAGCTCAAAGGCCAGACTCATTGAGGAGACAGGGTGGCCTAGTGGATGGAGAACAACACAGGGACTCAGGAGACATGGGTTGTATTCCTGGCACTGCTACCAACCTGCTGGCAAGTCATTTCATCACTCAGATTCCCTATCCGTAATATGAGGATAACGATACTGACCTCCTGTATAAAGCATTTTGAGATCTGTTGATGAAAAGCAGCGGGGAGTATCATTATTGTGGACAAGGATCGGTTTAAATAAATAACCATCTATCTCAGCAGTTCTCAAACTGTGGGTCAGGACCCCATTTTAATGGGGTTGCCAGGGCTGGCTTAGACTTGCTGGGGCCTGGGGGCCGATGCCCGAGCCCCATCGCCTGGGGCCAAAGCCAAAGCCTGAGGGCTTCCGCCCTGGGCAGCGGAGCTCAGGTTACAGCCCCAGGGGCAGAGGGGCTCGGGCAGGCTCAGGCTTCAGTCCCCCCTCCTGGGGTCATGTAGTCATATCTGTTGTCAGAAGGGGGTCGCGGTGCAATGAAGTTTGAGAACCCAAGAACTGTCTGATCCAAGGCATGTTCTAACCAATCAGACCCGTTCTACACTCACTAATGCCCTACAGATTCCACCATCACATATGGAACTAACTGGTTTTTTGTTGGCTTAGGAATGAACAAACCATGGAGACTGAACTCCCCCATCACCTTTAGACGTGGCCTCTTCAAAGCCAAGTTGGAATCGACCTGTGGGGTGGAGAACCCTGGGCTGCCTTCAGTCTGAGAGCTTTCACTTGAGCACCGGGGTCACTTTAGGAAACGCTTCCCTCATGGTGCAACCGGTTGGCTCCAATTTGGTTTTCTTTTTATTTGCATGATAGATGTAGCCACGTTTTTGTTTTGTTTTGTTTTGTTTTGTTTTGTTTTGTTTGGGTGGGGGAATCCTGTGTGTAAATCCTCTGGGGAATAGTGCAAAGACTTCTTTCCAACGTCCTTCCAAAGGATGGTATACAGGGGAGGGAAATTGAAAGCAAATGGCATGAAATGTGTCCCTGAGGAGCGGTGAATATTTCTGCTGTGTCCAACCAGGGAAAGGCTTAGAAATGTTGACGCTTTTATTGCCTTCTCTTTTATCGTATGGCACTTTTTTTCTCATTAGCTATATTTTGGTTTATACTGACGTAAACCATTTCTTAAGGGTGGAAGACACACTCACTGAGTGCCCAGGCATGGAGACTGTGTCCAACTGGGACACTGTTGACTGGCAGGGCCTAGGGAATGTAGGGCCTGACCAGAACCTCTCTCAACAGAGGGCCAAGTCGCTTGGAAAATGGCCTCCACCAGAGACCAGGACCAAGACTGAACATTTTCATGGTTATTTCTTTGTGCATGATTTTATAATGGATGAGCAGAACCCCACACGCTGCTTAGAGTCTCATACTTCTAATATGAGGATATGAAGGAAAGGGTGGGCACGTATGTCCCCCACTTAGGGAAGATAACACCTCTTTCCATTGTCAGATGTGGCCATGCCTCAGTTTTCCTCTTGATGTTTGGGTAAACCCTCCAACTCACCACCCTCCCCCAACCTACTACTTTCTGGGGTACTTTACCCAGCAGTTTGGCTCTCCCCTGAGGCCTAAAGGTGGTTTGGGGCCCTTTCCTTGAAGAGTTTCAACACTTGGTCTGATTCTCTTCAGGATTTTCCACACACTGAGCAAAAAGGAACTCTTATATAGAGCCTATTCCCAGAATTCCTTGATGTCAAGGCTACAAATCCCTTGTTCGTTCTGGGCTGAACATGGAACAAGGTAGTGGTAGGCCTGTAGACTGTTTTAAAAGGACAAAATGGGCTGATTTCAAAGCAGTATTCATTGACTTTGGAAACGCCTAGAGATCTGTACAGAGAGAGGCAGGCAGACAGATAGGAAAGCTGTGTGTTAGAGCGCTAGGTATTTCGATGATGGGCAGCTTGGGAATACATGTAACAATAATAATAATGCTGAGGTTTGGTAGGAGGCTGATACCCTTGCATATGCCAACAAAAATGCCAATTTAGTATTAAAGAAGACTTTTGTCTCTGACCTGAAGAAGAGCTCTGTGGTGCTTGAAAGCTTGCCTCTCTCCCCAAAGGAAGTTGGTCCAAGAAAAGTTAATTCCTCCCTTACCTTGTCTCCCTATGTCTCTGAAAGTGAGATGAAGTCAGAGATCAGTATCAGAAGAGCTGAAATAATACTTACAGCCGTAAAAGCGATTCAAGCTTTGTCCTTTACAAAAAAGATAACGTGACTCGTTTATTTTGGTGTTCCTGATGTTTTCCTGCACTTCGTACAGAGGGCACCCAGGCAGTTTCCCAAAGCCTGGGACACACGGGACTAGTTGTGGGGGGAAGGGGCAGACAGGCCTCTGAATTGTTCTCCAGCATCTCAGCCCCCAGGACACATTGGCCACTGATCGTCCATGAGACCCCATCACAGGTTACACGGGGATACTCCTATGGCTCTCATTCCTACTCATATTGTGGTCACCATCTACCCAACTACAGGTGTATGGAAGGGTGAGCCACACGCCCTTCGCTGTATCTGTATAATGAAGAGGACAGGTCATTGATACAAAGCGATGTGGATGGCTTGATAAGCTGGGCCCAAGCAAACAATATGTGTTTCAATACCGCTCAATGGAAATGTATCCGTCTAGGAACAAAGAATGCAGGACACACTGACAGGATGGGCAACTAACCTGGGATGCAGTGACTCTGAAAAATATTTGGAGGTCGTGGTGGCTAATCGGCTGAACATGAGCTCCCAGTGTACGGCTGTGATGAAAAGGTCTAATGCGGGCCTTGGCTGCATAAACAGGGGAATCTCAGGTAAGAGCTGAGAGCTTATATCACCTCTGCATTTGGCACTGGTGCGACCACTGCTGGAATCCTGTGTCCAGTTCTGTTGTCCACACTTAAAAAAGGATGTTGATAAATTGGAGGGGGTTCAGAGAAGAGTCACAGGAATGATTATTGGATTAGAAAACATGCCTTACAGTGATAAAGTCAAGGTGTGCAAGCTATTTAGTTTAACAAAGAGAAAGTTAGGGGGTAATTTGATCACAGTCTATAAGTATCTACCTGGGGAACAAATATTTGCTAATGGGCTCTTCAATCTAGCACACAAAGGTCTAGCAAGATCCAATGGTTGAAAGATGAAGCTAGGAAAATTCAGACAGGAAATCAGATGTACATTTTTAACAGTGAGGGAAATCCACAGTTGGAACAACTTACCAACGGATGTGGTGGGTTCTCCATCACTGACATTTTTAAGTCAAATTTGGATGCTTGTCCCTAACATATGCTCTAGTTCAAACGCATTATTTCAGGGACATTCTCTGGCCTGTGTTAGACAGGAGGTTAGACTAGATGATCTCAATGGTCCCATAAGGCCTTGGAATATATGAATCTATGTGAAAGGTGGCCTGCGTCGGGTGACATGAAGGAGCTCACTGCTGTGACAGAGGACTCACCGGGTGAGCATCTCCCCGCCATCAGTCACCCTGAAAGTCACTCCCAGGGCGGTCCTGTTCTGGAAGTTCATCGTGTCCTCTGAGTGCGAGCACATGTACAGTCGGGACATGAGCCAAGAACATTGGGGATACATGTCTGGAAAACCTACTGAACCAGCTGCTTTCCCCAGCAGCCATGTGATGAGCCAGGGCCCCATAACCTCTCAGCGGATGCAGCGCCTGTATCTTGTCACAGGCTGGTTGGAGCATTTTGAAAATGTCAAAAAAAAAAAACTAAGGAGAAACAATTGTTAAAATATGTTTCCGACCAGCTGTAAGCCTTAGGGGATGTTGCTTTGTTACCAAAGCAACTGAAAAGCTTCTGGGTCTCTCCACCAAGAGCTAGGAGCCTGCATTGATTCTATTTTATTGATATCATTTTCTATGTCTAAATGTGCATTTGTCTGTCATGGTCTTGACTGATCAAGAACATAAGAACGACATGATTGGGTCAGACCAATGGTCCATCTAGCGCAATATCCTGTCTTCCAACAGTTCCAGATGCTTCAGAGGGAATGAACAGAACAGGGCATTTATTAAATTATGCATCTCCTGTTGTCAAATCCCAGTTTCTTCTTGTTAGAAGTTTAGGGACACTCAGAGAATGGGGTTGCATCCCTGACCATCTTGCCTAATAGCCGTTGATGGACCTATTCTCCAGGAATTTATCTCATTCTTTTTTTAACCCAGTTATGCTGTTGGCCTTCACAACATCCCCTGGCAAGGAGTTCCACAGGTTGACTGTGCCTTGTGTGAAGAAAAACTTCTTATATTAGTTTTAAATCTGCTGCCTGTTAATTTCCTCAGGTGAGCCCTGGTTCTTGTATTATGTGAAGAGGTAAAAAACAATGCCCTGTCCTTATTATGCTTATATTTTCTAACCCTTTCCCCACCCTGCGTCTATCTTGTCTATTTAGATGGTAAGCTGTTCAGGGCAGGAACTCTCTCTCATTCTAGATGTGTCATCCAGTGCTTAGCACAATGGCAGTCCATTGTCAGCTGTCCCTGAAATCCTGCTGTAACAAACATGACTAATAAAGAAATAATCATGAGTGCTGGGCTGTGCACACTGGTTGGTCATGGTAGGTGTCAGTCAGAAGCATGAGGGATGCACACTGGTTTATCATGATAGGGTTGCTCAGAAGTTCAGATGATGCACACTGGTTTGTTACAGGAAGATCAGTCAGCAGCACCGGACTGCACAGTTTTCATTTATTTTTGCTGTCAGCACATTGGCTTTCTTACAGCCACTAACAAAGAACAATGTGAACTTTGCAAACAGATACAGTCGTATTAAAACACACCCGCGGGTCACAGTTTGCAGCTTTTCCATCTCAACAGCGTTCCCTTGCAAAGAAGCAACGTGCCTGCCTGGTCTGATAGCAAGAGCCAGCCCCAGGCAGCCAAGTGGGCAGACCAAACCCTGACATTGCCTGACATCTAACACTGAATTAGACAGCAATCAAAATGTTAAAAACTCAGTGACAGAGGATATGTACCCTCAGTCCATTAAAAATAGCTTATTTGAAAATATTTTGTATTTTATTAAAGTAGGGCAGACAGGATATAAGTGCTATAAACTTTCCACTGGAAGCGAACATTGCTGGCATTCCATTAGCTTAAATTATTACTCTTTCAAGGCCTGACTAATTTTTGCCCCTTCTAGTTTACAGAGGAAACGGTATGTTGGTTGTTTCACTTGCACAACCAGGGCAGAGGTGCATGCTTTAAAAAGTAGCCCACTCTTCCACAGCTTTTTTCTAGGTTGGTAGCAGGGTTACCCCCACACACTGCAATGTTTCTTTGAGGTGCCAGCATCTCTTGCTCCTTGAAGTCTCTTCTTCTGAAACCAGAGTGAAAGTTCTGTGAGACACATGTCAGAAGAGAGACCCGTTGTGACCAAGTCCAGCAGAGAAAAGGGCTTTGATAGAACTGGGCAGAGACCTGATTTTTTGATGTGGTGGCAGTTTCAGAAACAAAACAAATTCAGGTCAGGTCAAACCAATCTGAAGCTGAACAAAATCTGAGCGTTTTTGGATTTGTCTGTGAATTGAAAAAGTCCATTTTGGATTGGTTCAAAAGCAGAGATTTGAACATAGGGGTCTCCTATCCCCAGGCACTAGTCTACTCCTTAGGTTAAAGGCAGGATATAACAAACCCACTACCACCACCACCAACTCTTTCTCCTCCTTCAGCTGTTTTTCAGACTGGCCAAAACTATTTGTGTTAAATTTGCAAATTTGCTGACCGAAACAGTATTTTTCAGTGAATAAATTATGCATCTGAAAAGTGTCACCCAACTCTAGTCTTCAGTAGAACAGACTGGAAGTGGCAGAACTGAACGGCATCTCAAAAGACAATGATGTAAGTAGTTCAATTCCTGCGTGTCATGCTGCAGCATCACAAGTGGCTAAAAGGTCCCGTTCTCAAACAACAGTCCTTGTCAATCAACAGTCCGAGATAATGCCGGCATAAGACCCAGGGCCGAAGATGAAGCTGATGCACTACTTCCAGAATTTAGCTTCCCCAATAAAATTATATTGCAAGTTTCTACAGCTAAAGATCCAGAACATTGGAGTTTACTGCTTATGAGGCACTGAAAGAAGGGATATTTAGATCCAAATCCTCTTCTATTATTTTGATTCTGGATTGGATCACTAAGCTGGCAAAGGCTTAGTTCCTAGTTTTGGTTCAGATGTGGCTGCAACCTCAGGAGAGCTACAGGATTTTGATGCCAGTGAACAGAACTGGTTGAAATTTTTTCAACAGAACACTTTTCCATTGGAAAACACTGCTTCATCGAAATCAAAATGCTTCACTGGGACATTTCACTTTCAATTAGATTTCAATGGAAACATTTTGAAGTGATTAGAAATCGGACTGGAGTATTTTATTTGACCTTTTCATTTCCTTTCATTCCAACATTCTTGTTTCATTATGACTTTTAATGCTTTTAAACATCTTTGAACTTTGAATTGACGTTCATTTTATATATTATATTTAATATTACATTATGTTTTCTTTTGATAATTTTGAAATATTTCACTACGGTCGTTTTGATGTTTCTGAATCAAAATGTTTTGGAATTTCTGTTACGCCAGATATTTTAAGATTTTTGACTTTTCATTCCAATTTGGGACAATTCCTTTTTTCCCCCCAAAAAAATCGGAATTTCACTCAAGATGGAAATTCCATTTTCCGAACTGCTCTTCCAGTATATCTGAACCCCAGCTCTGATCCTGATACCAGCTCAAACCCAAGCCTGATTTGGATTCAGATTCAAAGTTGGCCAACCTCTTTGATCCATCAAAATGTACAAAGAATTGCTTCAGGTACTTCCTTTACTGGCTCCAATAAATGCAAACTGAACTGGACCATTACTCAATTAAAATCAACTTGTACTGAACTTTCTTCTGCTGCTTTGTGCTTTCAACTTTCATTCAAGCAGGATTTTTCCTAGGTTTTTAATAGAAATTCTGCAGTTCTCATTCTACCCTCCAATACACCTGTGCAACTCCATTGTTTTCAAATCCTACCCTTGATGACACCTGTGTAGCCCTCATACCTTCAAATTCTCCCCTCACATACACCATTGACTGCCCCGTGGTCCCCAATAAGGTTGCACAGATGTAACTGAAGGTAGAATTTTGGCTCTAAAATTAAAAATTACTTAATCTGCTTCTGATGCATGAGCCAGATGAGAATTGAGCTCCCTCTCACAGAGCTGTGATGGGTCTGCAGGGCTAACAGAAATAATAAATAATAATAATGATGATAATAAAGGAGTGAGGACTTATTTTTTGTCAATTCGGCAGATATTACTTGAAATACATACAAGGAAAAGATCAATATTAGGTACTTACATGGTCCCAATTACCACAGTATCTAAGCTTCTCACAGTATTTTAATGCACTTAGCTTCACAACCCCTCTGTGAGGCAGAGCAGTGCTATTATCCCCATTGTACAGCAGGGGAACTAAGGCAGAGAGAGAGATTAAGTGACTTTCCCAAGGTCAGACAGGACACCTGTGGCAGAGTTGAGAACTGAATTCAGATTTCCCATGTCAAAGGCTAGCCTCTTCTCTGCTAGGCCACCCTACCCACATCATTCAGATAGTAGGGGGCCTCTTCGGGGGCCTGAACATTTTGGTGCCTGTACCAGATTATGGAACAGCTCTCTATAGTACTTCTCAAGAAGAGCTGGGATAACCCAATACCCTATCCTGCACTCAGTTCTTACCCAAGGCTGTGTACACATGACTGCCGCATACGTAGTGGCTACCATATTTCTTAACACAGTTATCATAGCTTCAATCGTGGAGACTTAAAAACATCCCACTGCCTTACAGGGTGAATTCCACTGCAATGCACTGCGTTCCTGAGTTCGAAAAGGCCCTTTTCCCTTCCTTTGGGACTGGTGGACACAGAAGGCTCTAAAGATGCAAATTACTGCTTGAGCAAGAATAGCACCACCTACAAACCCAAACCCTCTTCTCTTCTGCTCGAGCAGTGCAAGACCTGATAGCCATCTTGTAAAAATAACTTGGAGCTTTCTTGATCGCTTGTTTATGAATTCATGTGCACACGAAACAGACCTCAGTGAAGTGGGTCAGGGAGGGAAACGTCTATTGAAACCGGAGCCTGAGGGAGACTTTTGGAGACACTGGGGAGATTCAGGGAGTTAACATTCCTTTGTTTTGTTAAACTGGAAACCCAATTAAGGGAAATAAGGAATCCAGGGCTCAGAAAGAGACTGAGAACTAAGGGAAGGCTTTGAGAGCCAAAAGAGAAGAGCAGTGCCAGTGGAAAAGAAGCTACCCAGAGTGGAGTTTATAGGCCACACGGCTGCAGCTGCAGACTTCCTGACAGCACAATTACACTGTGTGCTGCTCAGTTATGTAGGAGTTCAGCAGTTCAGTCTTTCATGGGTCACTCAAGGATAATGTCCCAAGATATCTGACTCGATTTCCAACAAAAACGCTGCAGTGTTTCCTTCCGATAGCAAACGCCTTCAGCACGTTCACAAAGGTGCCCCAAGATTCATAGGGCTGCGTGTCACAGAGGGACCAGTCCCCCTTGCGCAGTTAACATACCAGAAGCTTTGACCCAAATGGTTTCCTTTCTAGCAACTCCCCAATGTTATGTGTTTAACTGAGTTAACAAGGGATGCAAATAAGATGCTCAAAGCTTGGGAACATCCTGCAGCTTTTTTGCTGCTGTTTATATCTCACACACTGGAGAGAGAAAAAATACATGATGGGGCTGCATAATGGTTTTATTGCCAAAGCATTGGGACGACCGCATTACTCATGCACGACAAAGCCACAAGTGAACTAAGCAGGTCTTTCCAAACAAGTGGCACTAAAACTTTACTCCACCCCATCCCCAGAGTCTGTTTATGCCACATCTTTGTTTTATTTTGTTAGGAGGTTCTGTGGGTTCTCTTCCCTTTCTTCCCCTTCTTTGATGTCGAACATGGAGACAGTGATGTCACCAGGGTGGTCGGAAGTGAGTAACATCTGCTAGTGCAACATCAATTGAATGTTATTGTCATTTGGCCAACGCCAGTCGTGTGCTTGGCTGTGTGAATCTGAGCTGCAGCACCATGAGCCCTACTGAATGTGCTGTGAAGGAGAGAAGACCTAATAATGATTTAGACACCTGCCAAAAGATTATAGATTTCCTAGGCAGAAGGGACTGTTATGATCATCCGGTGATTCACTCCATAACAAAGGCCAGAAACTTATTTACCTATGCCAGGGGTCGGCAACCTTTCAGAAGTGGTGTGCTGAGTCTTCATTTATTCACTTTGATTTAAGGTTTCGCATGCCAGTAATACATTTTAATGTTTTTAGGTCTCTTTCTATAAGTCTATAATATATAACTAAACTATTGTTGTATGTAAAGTAAAGAAATTTTTTAAAATGCTTAAGAAGCTTCATTTAAAATTAAATTAAAATGCAGAGCCCCCCCCCCAGAGTGGTGGCCAGGACCCAAGCCAGTGAGTGCCACTGAAAATCAGCTCGCGTGCTGCCTTTGGCACACATGCCATAGGTTGCCTATCCCTGACCTATGCTGACCACAATATGTTGCAATTTGAAATAGAATATCAGGGCTGTAAGGGACCTCAGAAGGTATCTAGTCCAGCCCCCTGCTCAAAGCAGGACCAATCCCCAGATTCCTAAATGGCCTCTTCAAAGATTGAGCTCACAACCCTTGATTTAGCAGGCCAAGGCACACACCACTAAGCTATCCCTCTACAACTGCTAGGTCAATGTATCCAATATCATTCCATTGGGAAGCTAGATGGCTCTTCTTACCAATGGTCCAATACTCCCAATTCTAACCCCAGTGAGCTGTGAGATACAGGGAACTGAAACATGCCCTTAGTAACAGACTGGCTATTGACTGTCTGGGGCATCTTATGTATATTTTTGGGGGGAAATCTCTGCTTTTGAGGGTAAAAGAAGGAAACATTTCTGCAGCAGGGCTGGTGGTGGTTGGATTTTAATGGCACCTGTTTGAACCTGCTTTGGGGTTTGGTATATTGAAAGGCGTCCCAGTGGAGATGGATTAGTGGAGAGAGTGTAGGTGAAGGACCCAAAGGAGTGTGATAAGCATAGTTTATCGTGTGGTTTTGAAGTTTATCCTATTGGTGTCACCCCACTCTGCCTCACTGGAATAACCACTTCAGTCCCGGAATATGGTTCGAGTCACCACTCCAGTACCCGAGTATGGCTCTAGTACTGGAGTATGATTCAAGTCACCATTTCAGTACCAGAGTATGGTTTGAGTCACCACTCCACTACCAGAGTATGACTTCAGTACCTGAGGATGACTTTCTTAGATGCCATTTAAGGCCAATCATCAACTGAGCACCCAAATCAAAGTTGTTCCAGCTGTACCATGCTTGCAAGATTGAGCCCTAAAGTTCATGGAGCCATAACTTTGCATCTGAGAATGTCATTTCTTCCATTGACCAACTTTATCCCAAACTTCTAGGTATATGTCTTGTGATTTAAGAAAATAAACACTGGAAAGGCACAGAAGCTGGAGAAGATTGACACCGGGGAGTGTGATCTCTGGTGGCACTCTGAGAATGAAGTGAGTTTTCATCACATATGCAGGGCAGGACAATAGCTCAAATTCATTTCTTTTTCTCATTCCAGTGCTTGCCATTCCAACGGGATTCTGGAACATCCTTTTCAGTGGCTTGATCCCAAAGTTTGTCTGCCTCTTTTCCACCCCCTCATATTGCTGGGTCCCCCAAATGTTTATTTTGCTGTAGAGAAGTGCAATGTTTTTTTTCATTGAGGACATCCAACGCTAAATCTGGCCAGTGATGAGAGTTAAAA
The DNA here is from genome assembly GCF_020497125.1 of Mauremys mutica. Classification (NCBI taxonomy): domain Eukaryota; kingdom Metazoa; phylum Chordata; order Testudines; family Geoemydidae; genus Mauremys; species Mauremys mutica. The sequence continues at coordinate 3,751,368 of NC_059081.1, read as the reverse complement.
AGAGTTAAACAGTCCGGCCTTGTTTACAAAAGAGAAGGATCAGCTGTCACACTTGGAGTTTGTTTAAAAATACTTTTTTTTAACAGCCCCACTTTGTGTTTGAGTTTGTTGTTTTTGTTAAATAAATAACCAGTAGTGTCTCCATTGATCACCATGTGTGTGTGTGTGTGAGAGAGAGAGAGAGAGTTTTAGTTCACTTTCTAGCCAAAGCCAGAGAATGTCTAGGAGTATATTACAAAGTGCATGAGGGTAGGAATGTTAAATGCCATCTAAAACCAGCTCACAGCCCAACTCTGGGCAGGCCTCAAAAGTGATTGCCAAGACACAAGGCCCAGTATTTGGAAAGGATGAGTAAGAAACTTGTCAACGTGACCAATATAGTTGGAAGCCAAATGTACAGTGGGAATGGACAACTGGAACCAACATAGGGTCCTATGTCCAATACCCTGTACAGGGAAATAATTTCTGCCCCTCCAGCCCCAGGATGGTTTGGGAGTCTGGGAATCTGTGGGGCCTGTTGGAGCAAATGCAATGGTGCAGAAGGGGCGTTAAAGTCACGCTACGTGGACTCCCCTTCCACATAGGCTCTTAACTGACTTGTGAGAGGTAGCAGGTGATGCCTGCAAGGGGTACAGAGGAGCAGCAGATTGGCTGGGAAGGTTGGCAACATCCCATCCTCCTCACAAAGTGACCCTGGGGAAGAGGGAGGCAGAGAAGTGGCCAGATTCTCCCTCAAAGCTGCTCTCCTGCTCTGGGTTTTGCAGGCTCCCATATTGTGGCTGATCGCAGGAGCAACACATAAGGGGATGCAGCTGCTTGCCGTCCCACTTTGGCCTACGCTTCGCTACCACAATAAAGGAATGTTCTTAGCTCGAGTTCCCTAACTCCAGGTAAAATCCTAATGAGGACAAGGCAGTTTGCAGTTTCCACATAAGTGAGCAGGTCAAGTTAAATCCAATAGGTTTTAACTCTACTTAATAACATGCTTTTTGTTCGTAGCGAAGACAAGGCCATGGGTGCGACTAGGTCTTTCTCAGGTCCATCACCCCAGGATCCTCTTCTGTTTCCTGCCAGAACAGGAGAGGGGGTGAACCAAGGGAGGGGAGAAAGGGATTTAGTGGAACGGATGATCCCCAGGGAGAACTAGACGCCAGTCAGGGATGGGATTGTGGAAAGGCAAAGCCATAAGGAGAAGAGAGAGAGCAGTCATCAATAGAGAGCCATTGGCATGAGGGGAAAGGCTGGCATGGATTAGGATCAGACATGCCAAACCCGTAGGGGGAAAAACGCAGATATTGGGGTTGGTTTTGGCTTAACTAGCTTGTGAGTTGCTTGTTGGCTAGTTTTTGGCTTGTAGCTTGTTTGGCTTGTAGCTTTGTTGCTTATTGCTTCTTTTTGTTTTGATCGGCTCCCGGCAAGCAGGGGCAAAGTGAGGAGAAAGTCAGGGGTGCACAGTGGGCCCACCACAGTCCCAGACTGCACGCCGGGGGGATCGAGTCACATAGAGTGTTGGGGTTCTTGTTCTGAAATGGGATTAGCTTGATTATGGGCTTATTGTGAAAGTCGGGGTGCTTATTTACCGCGTGAAAGTTGGCAGCTGTGATTAGGATAGGTATTTTGAATGGGTCAGAAGGGAGAGGCCCTGGAAAAAGAGGATCTTCCAAATGACTATGTCCTGTGTCAAACTCAAAGTGGATGATTCGCCTATGGAAAATTTTTCTTAGGCCTTGTCTAGATGGGACATTTCTGCGCAGCAAGCTGTAGGGTCACACCCTGGCTTGTTGCCATGCCATAACATCCCATGCAGACAAGCCCTTAGGCTTGGAAAAGGTGTGGTTAAAGCAATCGCCGGCTGTTCTGGTACAACAACAAGGATAATGTATGGGCAGGGTAGCAATTAAAGGAAAGCCTTTGTACAGTTTAATTTGGCAGAGTGCCGCTTGAAGTACGACGTATGAAAATAACGAGCAATTTGTCCAAGACAAAGGAGAGTATGTACTTAGCAACATAAGTGTCTGCAAACACACCAGCTGCCCTCATTAGAGTGGGTTCTGGATGAGCACAGAACCAGATTTCTAGGGCTCCATCCAGATATTCGGATCCAGATTAGGGGTTGGCCCATAGCCCCATGAGAGGACTGCATTTCCCTCCACAGTCATGGAAAACGATATTTCTCCAAGACCAGCCGCTAGGGTGAGACACATGAGTGCAGATGACCAAACCTTCTCAAGAAAGGTGGAATTGGGTTCTGTAAGGGATTAGAATGACCAGACACCTCTCTACTTTCAGGGCTCAACTGTTTTGTAGCCATGTTGGTCCCAGGATATTAGAGAGAGAAGGTGGGTGAGGCACGACCTTTAATTGGATCAATTCCTGTTGGTGAGCAAGACAAACTTTCAAGCTACACAGAGCTCTTCTTCAAGTCTGGGAAAGGTACTAAGAGTGTCACAGCTAAAACAACCGTGTTAGTCTGTATCAGCTAAAAGAACAAGGAGAACTTGTGGCACCTTAGAGACTAACAAATGTATTTGAGCATAAGCTTTTGTGGGCTAAAACCCACTTTATCGGATGCATGCAGTGGGTTTTAGCCTACGAAAGCTTATGCTGAAATACATTTGTTAGTCTCTAAGGTGCCACAAGTACTCCTGTTCTTACAGCTAAAACACAAGATCAAACAGAAAATTTAGCATAAGTAGTTAGCACATATTCTAAGGGTCCATTCAAGATGAAGTGGCCCATTAACACCCTGCAGTCGTAGGACAAAAATTGGGTTAGTGGATTACAGATTGTTGTAATAAGCCATAAATCCAATGTCCTTTTTAAGACCATGATTTTTAATGTCTAGCAAAGCTATGAATTTAAGCTCCCAGGCTTGTCTTCTGAAACTGTTGTGAAGGTTTCCTTTGAGGATGAGGACAGGCCAGATGTAGAGTGATCACTTTGTGAAAAATGTTCACCCACAACACTTTCGGGAATCTCAAACCCCGATACTCAATTCCTAGGGACCCACCATGCTCCAAGAATCATAGAATCATAGAATATCAGGGTTGGAAGGCACCTCAGGAGGTCATCTAGTCCAGAATTTACTCAATTTGGAGAATTTAAGGCAGAAAGCAAACTCTCCTATTTGCAACGACACATCCCAAAGAAACTGCCTCACAAACCTAATGACAATGCAACATTCCTTCAACAATGCTGTACACTACTAACATGCTCTAAAGACAAGATCTTGTGGGAACACCCTCTGGGGAGTCTTGCCATAACAGTGGAATAGAATAGAATAGAACAGTACAGAACAGATGTAGGTTTTGTTACAAGATTGAACCTTCAGAGTGAATGCTTTGAACAAAGGCTTTCTTAATTCTGACCAAATATGTTCTTCAATTCACAAATCATTAGATCATTATTAAACTGACAGTAACAAATTATATTTGTACCAGTAGTGTACATTTACACAAGAAACAAATAAAATATTCACACTGAAAAGATCTTGCTATCTAGGTTCTTTGTAGACATTTAGGCCCAGCAGTACCAAAACACTGCAGGAAGGGCTGCTCTCAGATATATTGTATACACACATCCATGGCACTATATAAATAATAATTCCTTTTTCCATGAAAGATAGAGATCTTGAAATCTGCTGCTAACTATCCACCATGCTTTGGGAATTTTTTTTCACTTTCCAAACTTCCCGCTCAGTATTGTGGGAAGTGTAGCCTCGAAGCAATTTCTTGTATTAAGAAATACTGGTATTAGAATTACTACTGGAGAACATTCAAAACTCCATGTGTACATATTGCTACTTTGTGCTCACTCTATTTCGGGACCTTTCCAGTACCAAGCTACCCAGCAGATTTTGCCAGGAACCCTGTTCTCAAAGGGCTGAAGTCCAGTTTCTTTCCCAGACGCTTACATTGGGCTCCATGCTGGCAGGACCAATTTTGTCCCCTCAAGGCTTTCATGGAACTCAAGTTGTCTGTTTCCCATGCACATATCCTCTAGACAAGGTGAATTTTCCACTCAGATTTCTTTTTTCACTGCCAGCATTGGCTCAATTAATGCTAAACATTCACTCATCATTAGGTATGCTGCATATTTTGCAGTGATCCTTTTGAGTACAATTAGAAACATGGTTTGCATGCCTCCTTTCTCCCCAGTCCTTTAGGATGAAATCAGGAGGAGGCAAGGCTGATTGGAACATTTTCCAGTTTCTCCAGGCTGGAGAGCATCCCCAGTGACACCATAACGAAGCTGACAGACCTTTTAGGATTAGTTCAGTGGTGGAATTAAGCATCTGGACGAAAATTGGATATGATGGATTTTCCCCATTAGGGGTTTTGGTCTAATCCCAAGATAAATGTCTATCAGGGTAATTGCAGAGCAATTATGCTGTCTTTCTTAAGGATGTGGAGCTTTATTTACAACATATTCTCTCCCGCAAAGATACGTAAAGCTTATTTTTCCCCATTAGCAACATATCTGCTTAACAGCCACAGGGGATATCGGATGCCAGTTACTCTCAAAGTGTTAAAATGATATTGACTGATGTATTGGGATTAATATGTTGTCTCAGAAATCTGTACAATGCCTCTACATTAATAGCTCAGGGCCATCGTCAGCTGGCGCAAATGGGCATCCTGACTTCAAGATGCATGTCAATCAGCCTAGACTGCGACGAAGCTCCGCTGACTGATACCAACGGAGGAGCTTCCCCCACATATTTAAAAAGGAGCAGCAACAAAAAAACAGAAGTAAAAACCTGGCATCTAGATATTTTGGCCAGAAACCATGTGCAAAGTAAATTAAAAGATGGTGGGGTGGGGGGAAGAGAGAAAGGTAATTGCTTGTGGATTGCAGGAATCGCAAAAAATTGCACAACAGAGAGACCTAATACAAGTAGGGCTGCATTTTTGTAGCTGAAAAGCCAATAGATGGGGACTTCATTTCACATCTTCAGACTGCGTAGAGGTCTGAGAAATGCATCCTGAATGTCAATGCTATTGTGACTTCAAGCGCTCAAAGACACAGGGGCTCTTCTATGGCATGCAGGAATAACTGTGCCAATGTCCCAGCTAGTTTCTGGATGGACATTTACAACTAGCCACAAAAGGTGGGATGAGATTGGAGGCTGGATGGTGGAGATTCCACTATTCCTGTGCAGCATTGGTGCACGGGGCGGGGGGGTTTGGGCTTTGGCTTTGACTCCACCCCCATCCTGAGCCGTGGGGCTCGGGTGGGCTCAGGCTTCGGTCCCCACTCCTGGAGTCGTGTAGTAATTGTTGTTGTCAGAAGGGGGTCACAGTGCAATGACATTTGAGAATCCTTGGGGTAGGAAAAGGAACCTGTCTCGGGATATCATTCCTTCCTGCTAATAATGTAAGCGCCACTTGAACATAGCAATTTCCATCCCTGCTACCAAAAAGAAAAAGAAAAGAAACAAACCCAAAACATCTCATGCAATGGAGAACCTCAGTCCATAAAATAAAAAAAGACAAATCCAAATCAGTACATCTTCTTAGCAGTGCCCAGGATTTGTCTGGATACATACTACTAATTAAACTCATTGTCTCTTCATGCTGATACTCTGGTATCACAATGGTTCATAACTTCACCAACACATTAAGGGCAGTATCTCAGAAATGGCCTCTCATCTTCTCTGCAGTGAAATTAAGTGTGTTTATAAATGGTATAATTTAGACATCAGCCTTATCTGTAGGTCAAGATCAGCTGTCTGACTCTCTGCATTTCTTACTTACACGTCACAGCACTGTGTATTAACTTTTGTTGTAGTTCGGGATCTGGCGACCTGCTCCTTCCACTCAAGTGAAACTGATATTCAATTAACTTTGGCATTTTCCCTTCCTCTCATTTATAGAAATGTAGGGCTGGAGGGGACCTCAAAACGTCATTGAGTCCAGCCTTCTGAACTGAGGCAGGACCAAGTAAACGTAGACCATCCCTGACAGGTGTTTCTCCCACTTGTTCTTAAAAACCTCCTTTGGAAGCCTATTCCAGAGCTTCACTATCCTTAAAGCTTTTCCTAATTGCAACGGGGTCACACTCACCTCTCACGAGCCCCCCCGGTGAAGTGCATGTGCCTGCACTGTCTCTCACCAGTGCGGAGCAGAGCAGGACAATGATCTCCCGTGTCTTACATACGACACTCCTGTTAATATACCCCAGAATGGTATTAGCCTTTTTCACAGCTGCATCACATTACTGACTCATATTCAATTTGAGATGCACTAAAACCCTGAGATCCTTTTCTGCAGCACTCGCACCTCCCCAGTGATTCTCCATTTTGTAGCTGGGCATTTGATTTTTAACTTGCTAAGTGAAGTACTTTGCATTTGTGCTGGTTCAAAGTGAGTCAACATCTGGCAACGAGACGTGACAATGGTAACGTGTCATGGAAGGCATCCCTTTCTTCTAACACTTGTAACCGCTTTGGGGTTTAGAGACCATGGCCCCTTTAAATCTTTATCCGGAGAGGAAGAAGTGTTAATTGTTCCAGGAAGAGGAAGTGCTGGTTTTTTTGTGGGGGGGAAGAGCATGGAGAGAGGGAGAGCGCCAGGGTGTGTGTCTGGAGTTCCAGACAAGAGGGCTACAGCGAGCAGGCCCTCAGAGTGAAGCAGCCGAGAACCAGCCCAAAGCCTGGGGGGGACAGAGTGGCTGATTGGGGACACCCCAAGACAGGAGCCAGGAGGAGCCCTGAGCCAGGGAGGAATCACCTGAGGACAAACCGGAGCTGGACCTAATATCATGGCTGCCCAGAGGTGCATGGAGCCGTGAGTACTGGGCCTTGTGACTTTACATTGGTAGGGAGGCTATTAGCTAGTTAAGTGGGGAGGTGGTCGCTCTGTGTGGCTTTGCAGAGAAAGGCATTTGTTGGGAAAAGTTCACTGGCACCGAAAATGACCAGGAGCACCCAAGACTGACTGCCGGACTGGAACTTTGCCCCGGACCAGGGCCAGCTCCAGGGTTTTTGCCGCCCCAAGCAGCAGAAAAAAAAACCCAAACCCACGATCGGCGACAGCTCCACCGTGCCGCTTTCTTCTTCGGTGGCAATTCGGCAGCAGGTCCTTCCCTCCGAGAGGGACCGAGGGACCCGCCGCCAAATTGCTGCCGAAGAGCCCGACGTGCCGCTCCTTCCCCGTGGCCGCCCCGAGCACCTGCTCGCTGAGCTGGTGCCTGGAGCCGGCCCTGCCCAGGACTCCTGAACTCTGTGTGCAGACACCTTGCTCGGTGTCTGCCCTTTCAGACTGTGCGACCACTGGGCCTGTGGGGCCTTGTGTTGGATGCAATTCTGCTTTACCGCTCTCCCTGTCTTTCCCCTGTTGTTTTCCTCCTTTCATCCCACTGTGAATAAATCTCTTTCTTTCTTGTATTCACTGTGCTATTCCGGTATATGTGTGTTCACTCGGGGGGAGGGGGAACAGGTGCCCCTGGGATGCAAGGGACTTTCCCTGCTGTGTTTCTGTGTGCGCCTTTTCTTGGCCGGAGCCACCTGCAGAGCAGACTCCAGCTTGGCCACGAGGGCGCTAAAGTTACTCACCGAACAAGGAATTTATTAGAGACAGAGAAAGAGTTTAATCAGCCGCTCTGTCTCTAACTCTGCTTCACGCTGGAGAGCTTCCGCCTACAAAGTTTCCTGTTGCCAGGCTTCCTATGGGAGATTTAAAGGAATAATTGAGGCTCTTTGTTTTTCACAAATACAAAATGAGATAAAGTAGTACCCAAAACCCCCCATATAAAATGAAAAAATCCCCCTCTCCCCTTCTCTCTCTGGAATAGTGTGTCCCCGTGATGCGGTGTCTACCCCCCACAGGACTGGAAAAGGTTAAGGTGGCCAGGTCGGCCTATTAACTCCACAGACTGCACCCGGGGGAAGAGCCAGGGAGCAGGGAGCTGATTGCAAGCAGGTTCAGCTGGGCAGGAAAAGGCAGAGCCTAAAAAGCCAGGAAGCTGGCAACAGACAAGGGCTGCTGCTGGCAAAGGGCAGTCACTCCTTGGGACGAGGGAGGCGGGTTTGGAGCTGGTCCACCCAGAGAAAGGAGGGGAACTAAGGTGGTAGGTAACAGTCCGGGGAAGGAGCAGTGAGGGCTGAAAGGGTAAAATCCCAGAACTGCTGGGTTGAAGGTCCCTGGACTGGAATCCAGAGTAGAGGACGGGCCTGGTTTCCCCTACCAGCCATTGCAGGAGTGGTGCCTGAGGCGGTGAATGGGAAGACGGCCTAGGACTGCGAAGGAAGGGGGAAAACGCCGAGTGACCTAGCCGGAGGGCTGAGTCACCAAGAGGACGCTGCAGTTCCTGAGGCAAGACAGGAGCAGCAGACCTGAGAGCTAGACAGGGTGACGGCGTGCGACCACAGGAAGGAGCGTCGGCCTTGAGAGCTAAGCCCCGAGAGTGACCAGGAGGAGGCGCCCGACCAGCGGTGAGCGGTGCGCCCCGTCCCGGTCCCCTCCAGGCCCTCGTTGGTGGGGACACATCCCGTGTGTGCGGTGGCGCGTCTGCGGTCGGGCACGCGTGAGTGGTGGTGGTGACTCTGGTTCCAGTGGCTGAGCTGGAGGACGGGGAAGCAGGAGAACGAGCGAGCCAGGCAGACAGATGGGCGCAGACTCTGTGGGGCTAATGATGGAGATGCAAGAGGGGTCCCTGGGATTAATGGAGCAGCTGGGGCTCGGGGGGGGGGGGCGGGGGGGATAGGGCAGAGGTCCCTGGAGAAAGCAAGAAAAGAACGTCTTTAATGGATAAAACAAAATAACATACAATTCCCGAAAAAGAAAACTTATGCAAACTGAAAAGAAATTTCACGGGTCTCTAGGAACAATACCCATCGGCTTACACTCTGGCATCTTTTCCGAGGTGAGTGCTCAATGAATCATTGTTAATTAAACACCAGTATTGCTGACACTGAGTGTTTAAATATCTCAAAAAAAGCAGGAGACTAACTTAAAAACTCTGAGCTGTTTTTATAAAGAATAATACATTTGGGCTTCATTTGATTTGCCTTCCTGTTCCAGAGCCTTTAGGTTGTAGATCTGTCTATCTTAGGTACTTATATGGCTCCTCTCATGACACCACATGAGCGCCTCACAACCTCTAATGTATTTCTCCTCATGACACCCCGATGTGTGCTGTTACATCCATTTTAGAGATGGGAAAACCGAGGCACAGAGAAGCTAAGTGACTTGTCCAAGGTGATATAGGATGTCTGTGGTAGAGCAGGGATTTAAAGCCTGCCAGTGCCCGAACCATTGGCCCGTCCTTCATCTCACTTGTGTCACCTTTTCAAACTTTTCTGCAACTGTGAGGTCTAGAAACGTATTACTTACTTTTTTTTTAATAATAACAAATGCTAATCTTTCTTATATGACTCCAGGAGCTGGGGATTTTAAAAAAGTGCCAAAAATTGTGAGCATAGGATAAAATTGGGAACACCAATGTTCTAATTCTCTGTGTCCACAGTGGTAAGCGTTTACCTCTCTATGGAGAGCCTTGGGCACAGCAGGAGTGGTGAATTTCTTCTGGCTGTGGTGGGGGATGGAGACAGGATTAACGGAGTCACCATAGCGCCGGAGGGGCTTTCCCTCTTATATGCATGACAAAACAGCACCATCGAGGCCGCTGCATCCAAGCCAGCAAGTGTTTGTAGGCAGGATTGATAGATATAGGGCTCTGATCATCCACAAGACATCCATGGTAGCATGGATCCCATATAGGAAGCTGAGACTAGAGTATCAGTGGAGTCTCCCCGTAGAACCAGTGGGAAGCTTCTGTCTATCTTGGTTCTTATCTGGCACCCATCACTGCAGTATCTGAGTTCCTCCTAATCAGGCATTTATCTTCACAACACCTCTGGCAGACAGTGGAGTTCTACCATCTGCATTTTCCGGATGGGAAAGCGAAGCACAGAGGGACAAAGTAATCATTCCAAGGAAATCTGTCCCAAAGCTGGGAACTGGAACCAAATCCCAGGCCAGTGTCTTAAACACATGACTCTCCTTTCAACCTGCCCTCTTGTGGACTCTGTACCTATGCTGTAGTTCAAATAGGAAGTAACTCAGGGAAGTGCGACGGTCTGTGATATACAGGTCACATGGTTCCTGTGGTCTCACGATCTTTGAATATTTGGCTCACAATAATGGTGGATATAGTGCAACCAAAGTAGAAAATCACATGTTTTTTTCCCCAGTGCGTCCTAATATACCTATTGCAATTCTACTTAGGGTGAAACCTCCACTCACCCCGAAAACGTGCCACATTAATAACAATTTGACCATAAGAGGGTTCCTCTGCTTCCATTTTTTTTTCTCTCCTTGTTGCTGCAAGGAATCCAGAGCAACAGTAAAAAAAACAGCACTAAGAAAGGAATCTTTGTGGCCAACTATTAAAAGAAGGTTCAGATTTTTTATGTTTTTTTCCTCGAAAAAAGAAGAGCGTTTGGAGTGTAAAAGTTCACAGCTAACATGTCATTTCCCCCCTCCCTCCCCACCAAGACATTCCCAAACGCACAAGGACTCTTTTCAAAGTCCTCTGGCCCATAAATCTCAATTTATGTTAATTTATGAAAACAAAATGACCAACTCCTCACCTTCCACAATATTTTGAAAGGGGAGAATTAAGCAGCGCAATTAAAAAAAGAGGCCCCTCCTTGCTCGGCAGGTGGGATCTCCTCCAAGCCGGCCTTCTAGCTTCACTGCTTCAGTGTGGAAAGCCTTCACAAAGTTAACTTTGTACAATTGTGGGATTTGAAATTAGCCCTTGCCAAACATTGGACAGCAGCCTCTGTGTTGGTGGTGGTGGGCGAACGGATATTAAATATATCCTGGGGTTTCTGCATTTCTCACTTCTCTGCACCGACTCATGGGACCCTCTATATATAGCTGGAGATATATATAGACATATAGATATGTTTTTGGACTGGGAATGTTTGCCATTTTAAGGCTAAATTAACTTGTTTTCACCTCTGCACTGTACACTTCTTTCTTCGTAGTGCCTTGAGCTCTGGACAGAGCAGTGGGGTATTTGGGGACCCAGCACTTGCTGTATGAGGATATTGCCTGGCTTGTTAATTACAGGTGCATGTGTTCTCAACTGGGAATGTGGTTGACAAGCGATTTCATAGGGAGGCAGTCTGGTAGTTTAAGCCAAATATTTAGGTTGTGTGTGACAGTAGTGGAAACAACAGCAGGAAGGGTATATACTCTTTGCAATGTAATAGTCACTCCTTGTGCGTATCTCAAGGTCCGACGCCCCTTTGCCATGGAAAGAGATAACGTGGTCTAGTGGGTGGCACCCAGAACTGCGACTCGGGTGACTGGGTTCCAGTCTGGTAATAAATCTGTTATTCAAAGGATAATAATAGTCCTGATCTTTCCTTTGGCTCTTTGCTGTACAGAGCAAATACGATTGCTGTAGCAGGATGTGGCTGGAGAGAACAAAGACCATTGTCCATCTTGGCAGGTGGTGCTCTGGGTTATAGGTAGGCTTGAAAGAGAGGGGAGAGAATGGAGAGGGGTAACTAGTGGTGTTCCCCAAGGGTCAGTCCTAGGACCAATCCTATTCAATTTATTCATAAATGATCTGGAGAAAGGGGTAAACAGTGAGGTGGCAAAGTTTGCAGATGATACTAAACTACTCAAGATAGTTAAGACCAAAGCAGATTGTGAAGAACTTCAAAAAGATCTCACAAAACTAAGTGATTGGGCAACAAAATGCCAAATGAAATTTAATGTGGATAAATGTAAAGTAATGCACATTGGAAAAAATAACCCCAACTATACATACAACATGATGGGGGCTAATTTAGCTACAACGAGTCAGGAAAAAGATCTTGGAGTTATCGTGGATAGTTCTCTGAAGATGTCCATGCAGTGTGCAGAGGCGTTCAAAAAAGCAAACAGGATGTTAGGAATCAATAAAAAGGGGATAGAGAATAAGACTGAGAATATATTATTGCCCTTATATAAATCCATGGTACGCCCACATCTCGAATACTTTGTACAGATGTGGTCTCCTCACCTCAAAAAAAGATATTCTAGCACTAGAAAAGGTTCAGAAAAGAGCAACTAAAATGATTAGGGGTTTAGAGAGGGTCCCATACGAGGAAAGATTAAAGAGGCTAGGACTCTTCAGTTTGGAAAAGAGAAGACTAAGGGGGGACATGATAGAGGTATATAAAATCATGAGTGATGTTGAGAAAGTGGATAAGGAAAAGTTATTTACTTATTCCCATAATACAAGAACTAGGGGTCACCAAATGAAATTAATAGGCAGCAGGTTTAAAACAAATAAAAGGAAGTTCTTCTTCACGCAGCGCACAGTCAACTTGTGGAACTCCTTACCTGAGGAGGTTGTGAAGGCTAGGACTATAACAATGTTTAAAAGGGGACTGGATAAATTCATGGTGGCTAAGTCCATAAATGGCTATTAGCCAGGATGGGTAAGAATGGTGTCCCTAGCCTCTGTTCGTCAGAGGATGGAGATGGATGGCAGGAGAGAGATCACTTGATCATTGCCTGTTAGGTTCACTCCCTCAGGGGCACCTGGCATTGGCCACTGTCGGTAGACAGATACTGGGCTAGATGGACCTTTGGTCTGACCCGGTACGGCCTTTCTTATGTTCTTATGTTCTTATGTAAAGGGTGAGACTTTTAGCAGTCAATGTTAGTAAAAGTCAATTTCACCGTACACACAAACCAATGAAAAAATATTTCCATCGATAATAATTGAAATGCACGGTAAGAAAAATGCTGCTTGAGAACTTATTAGAGTTTGATTTAAGGATATTTCCTTTGTATATTTGGACATGTGAGGTTGACAATTTGTGTGCTAATGGTGATAAAGCTTTGACTTTCTGAATCTGAACATCTAACTGTCATTAAATAATTATTGCCTGACCCTCCCTATTATCTGATCCCCTCCCCTCATAATTTCCCACATCTGTGAAAATGTAAATGGTACAAATTGAAGATTAAATGCTTAAACCCCATAATTTTGCTAATTGTGAACAGTGAAATTGATAAAAATGGGAGGGGGAGCTTAAAAATTAACATTTTTTTTATCACTTCAACCGATACCAAGTTCTGCTAAGCCTAGTTATAGGGAGCTGCAGTTAACCAGGCTCTGGATCCTGCTGTTTTACAGTTATGTGATGGTTCAATAAACACAACTTGTGTTAATTCCAAGCTCTGTTCACCTTAATAAGGAGAACACCACAATTGGGTCATCCTGAACAAGGCGCCTTAAAAATCCTGAGAGTACTTTGAGATCTTTGGATGAGAGGCATTATAAATGTTAGATATGTTGACCTTAGGATTGGTTGAAAATTTCCCATCAAAACTTCCCTTGACAGAAAATTGGGTTTTCAACTAAACAAACTTTTTCAGTGAAAGTTTTTGCTTTTTGTGAAAAATTTCAGCTTTTCTTCAGAAAACCAAATACTGAAAACCCTAAATACCATAATGGTGCCTCATAAAAGCTGTAGTTCAGGTACCACATGAACCCACTTTCCTCTGTGGACTGGGCTTGCACCATGCACCATGGATATGGGAATCCCATGAGGCACTGCAGCAGTTCAGAAAGAAGGGAGACCATGGAGCATCATGGGAAAAGTAGTCCAGCCAGGGAGTCTGGACCGGGGTACATGAGGCATACAAACTACAACTCCCATGAGGCACCACAGGAGACATTCCAAACAGAAATTTTCTGTTTTCACCCCAAAGTTTTCATTTTCCAATTTTCAGCTGAAAAAGTTGCCATTTTTTCACCAAAAAGTGGAAACTTTCCATGCAGGAAAAAACATGCATTTTCTAACTAGCTCCAGTTTGCCTCCATTTTGTACATTGAGTATTGAGATTGGGTCCCTCCGTTTTTGGATGCCCAACTCAGGCACCACAAATAATGGAGCTCAAGGACAGGTGTCCAAAACTTTTTGAAAATCAGGCCCTCCTTCTCAAGTTATCCTAACATAGCTGGGCACTCAAATGACTAGTCACTTTATTATATATTGAAGAAAGACAACAACCTATGCTTAGCCATGCCAGACCCAGGCTATTAGAGAGATAAAGTGGGTGAGGTAATACACCTCTACCCTGATATAATGTGACCCAATATAATATGAATTCGGATATAACACAGTAAAGCAGCACTCTGGGGGGGGCGGCATTGCTGCACACTCTGGTGGATCAAAGCAAGTTCGATATAACGCAGTGTCATCTAATGCAGGAAGATTTTTTGGCTCCCAAGGACAGCTCTATATCGGGGGAGAGGTGTATCTTCTACTGGACCTCTCACCCAGCCCCCCCCCCCCCCCGTCTCTCTCAAAAAGTGAGTCTCTCTTTAGAGAAAAGCATTCTGGGAGATGCCAGAATTCATGTTTGTTTCTTTGAAACTTTGGCTTTTCAGTAAGCAGCCCAGAGAGTGAACTTTCTAGTATTACATCAGTGAACAGATGGCATGCAGAGCCGTTGGCTGGGGGTTGGGAAAGCTGGCTATTTATAATGGAAAATGTCCTGATGAAAAGGAATGCATTTATTTTATTCTAGGCTAATGTTTATAAAATTCCTTTCCCGAGGCTTCTTCAAAGATTTTTTTTATTATTATAATTAAAAATAGAATGCACATTGCAAATGACATTCTGAATGCCTGATAGAAAAGTGGAAAGGTTTTTCAGCACCGGGACGGTTGACTGTTTCTGTCCCTTCTTTGTATTGTGGTGATTTGCTGCAGGATTTACACTTACCATAGATGCTTGCTTGGGTTTTTCCCCCCTAGAGGGTTAATTATATAATAATATCCAACAGCTTTCAGGCCTCGGACTTTCAAGGAAGGGCGTTGCAGAGCTACAGCATGCTCTGATGCCGTGGGATTTCCGGACCTTGAAAAAAATTAATGCTGTTGTCTTTAAACTTTCAGAGCCTGATCCTCAGCTGGGGTAAATCATTGGGTTGCCACTGACTTAAACAGAGCTATGGTGTTTAGCACCATCGGTGGACTTGGCCTGAAAAGTTGAAAATCGTCTGTTTCAGGAGTGCTGTCTCGGGGCAGTAATGAATAATAATACCTCACTTTTATACAGTAGGTTTTTAAATCCATCGATCTTAAAGCACTCTACAAAGGTGGGTATCAATATCCTGCTTGCGCAGATGGGGGAAAGTGAAGCACAGAGGTACCATGATTTACCTAAGGTCACCCAGCAGCAAAATGGGATAGAACCCAGGCATCAGTCTAGTGCTCTGTTCACTAGTCTTTGTATCTGGCATTAATGGTGGGCGATAGCTTTGATTTGCAACCTTCTCCATTCTGGTATTTCCCCTCACCCAAACCCAGCAAAAATCTCGCCATCAACGCCCCCCCTCCCATTTAGCAATACAGTATGACTGTAACCCCACTCAACCTCCATGTGGAGAACCCCTGGCCTACATTAATATGACTAAATCAGAGTCTTATTCCAGTATCCCCTAGGTCAGATTCGTTGGCTGGCCCAGCCTCTGTTTTTGGCATTTCAATATGCTGGTCAGGAAAAGAGAATTCATTGTATTTGCCTGTTCATACAGCGGCTCCTCATGATAGTACTTTGGATCCACAATACTGTGAGAAACCAAATTCTCCTAAGAGTTCCAGCCTAGTTTTGTAGACCCAAAGGGCTCAGCAAATCCCTGCATTTGGGTGCTTAGTTCAGGACCTTTGAGGTTTGCATATGCCCAGAATGAACCCAGGCGCCATCCCTCCCTGGTTCCCCCTTTTCCCTATGTTTGAACTGTTCTGGGTTTGCCAGCAGGAAGATACCTTATGGGAACTATTATCTTTTGGCTGAACCCCTAATTGGAAAAGCCTCAGCGCTATAAACTGCAATGAACATCGGCAAATTGTCTTAAGCTCTCCAGGTAGCTGTGGTTTGACACTGGGCTGGGCGTTCCAAAGCCTGCCTTCCAATTAATCTGCTGAAGGTTTTCCTCTGCAGCACTTTCTGTTCAGTCTCTGCTCTATGGCTCAGCTGCCCACCTCATGACAATAATAATGGTGACAATAAAGATTAAAAGCAACAAGAGTTTGTTTAATTTCAGACGCCAGGACAGCCACATCCCTGCTGAGACAGTAGAAATACATGGACACTGGACTGTGTCTCTCTTATGCCTGACATCCAATATCCTGTCCTCAGTTCATGCACTTCTCATCTGCCACTTCTTGCTGCCAAAACAGCATCATTTTAGAGGAGGGAGGGAGGAACAAAGGAGAGAGAGAAGAAGATTTGTAAATGGCAGCCAAGATCATTCCGCCCGAATATTTTGATCCCCTAAATAATTACTTCATGAAGAAACAGTGTTTGGTGGCCCTCTGTAGGAGACAGCCTATTGGAAAGAATTATTTCACAACAGGAAGGAAGTCGGTGCAAGATAATATTGTTCTTCTCCGACTCCAGAGAGAGAAAGACTTTGTGGAGAAGAAAAAGCTACTTAACCAAGAAATTTGTCTTTTTTGATGTTTGTTTCAGTGTCGCACCCCCCACCTCTCTCTCTCACCCTCCTCCCCCAGCCACGTTTTTCTTCTCACTTACATAAGCATACATGAGAGGCGATCGCACTGAAATTCACCTCCCTGCAAATGGGATTCAAACCACGCCTGCAAAGTTTAGTCGAACGACAGACTGCAACTCAGAGAAATTTACGGTTTGATCCTTCCCCTCGTTTTACGCTGGTTTTATGCTGCTGTAATGCCACTGAGTTCAAAGGAGCTATTCCTGATTGATGCCATTCTGAGATCACCCTTGGCTGTGTCGAGCCTGGCTCAGAATTCATTCACACCTGTTTGACACCAGCATGACGTCACTGGTTCTGGTGGAGTTACTCCTGATTTACACCTACATTAATGAGAGGTTTTTATGTATTCCTGGTCACAGAGCTCAACACTGCTGCTGTCACACCAAAGCACAAACCCAAGGCTTCCTGTTTATGCTCACCCAATTTGCATCCCATTAAGCTGTGCACCTGCAGGGCCTTTAGACTCAGACCTCTGCACTGTAATGGGTTTTTTTCCCCCTTTCACAGAGTACATTACTCGACAGTTATGTCTGAGTTAACTAGTTACACTTTGTTTCCTAGTTTTTTACCGTGCACTCTAGTTCTTGATAGAGAAGGGCCTACCACAACATCAGATTCAGTTTTGGAGCCAGACTTTCAACAAGCCCTCTCCAAAGGTTAGGTGTGTCTGGAACTGGGACTTTGGTTGAGCTCGGTAGACAACCAGACCCTAATTGTAAAATTCAGACCTAGGATTTTTACCCCCTGCCATGGTGGGGGAGGGAGCTTCAGACATGGAGTTCTGACTTTTAACCTCCTCATCATCAAGAAGAGTTTGGCCTGGTTCAATGTTAATGTCCCTCCCAACTTCACAACTGTGAACACTTCAAGCCGGTCACATCTCTTCTTCCCCGCAAAAGTGATCAACTTCATTAATAGGGCTGGTCTGGGCTCATTAGTAAAGAGAGACTGCAGTGGATCATGGGATACGTAGTCCAGCAGTGGAGCAGAGTTCATAGGGGAGAATGGGGGCATGAGGGACTCAGAACTATGGTTCTCATGAGACACTGCAGAAGCTCAAGCAGACACAGAGATTAATGTTGCTCTTACCCAAATGAATATATTGTTTAGGGTCAATAGACTGAAGTGTCTTGATTTGGGAATGTACAAATATTTAATTTAGATGTAAACTATCAAAGCAACATGCTTTAAAATGTCTGAAACTAAATTTTTCTGAGCTTTTCATTGTGTGAAAAGTTTTGGCACTTTGACTTTTTGTCCTGATTCTGGATGAAAAATATTGGAAGGAAGCCCTGGTCAGGAAACCCATTTTTTGATCAGCTCTACTCATCAACAGTTTTATCATGAAAATTATGCTCCTTCTCTCTCCATAAGCCTTGTTTATTATTTATAGGAATGCACTGTACAAAGTGCTACAGTGCAACATATCAGTGGGCAGTCTAGTCTCGTAAACTGTATTCAATTATGGCCAATGTTGGATATTTTACAGGAAGGCACAAACCCTCCATAATAAGCCCCTGTTAGGTGCTCAGATATCACAGTGATGAGCGCAGTATAGAAACCTAGAACAACAGATAGATAATACACCTAAATATACAATACTCTGAAGGAAATTCTTCCTTGGCCACAGCCTGATAATGTTATATGTTCTGGAGAACGAGGTCCAATAGCTCTTATCATTTTAATCCTGTCTAGCATAACTGTAGATGTTCATATGCCTGCATAAGTCCTTTATCAAATCTTATACTATTTGCTTCAATAATATCATGTGGCAGTGAGTTCCACCGGTTGATTGTATGTTGCACAAAGAAGTATGTCATTTAGGACTTATGCCTTAAGTCAATTTCCCCCACAGCACTCACCCCAAACTTTAAGGTCCTGACACACAGCCATTTCTGAGCTTCACAACTCAGGCCTCCCTTTAAAACAGGCTAGAGTACAGGTCCAAATCCAAACACCCCAAATTTTGACTCCTCTGCTGAAGTTACAACTGTGGTGGCTAGGGCTCTGCTCTTTCTCTGCTGTAAGCATGTCACCTTAATTTCCTAATGGTGGTGATACCACATGACAGCATTATATGACTATTGAACATGCAGGCACCAAGTGAAGTTGAATTTGCTAGAGATGCTCATGTGCCCAGGAACCACAGAATTGTATGGGCAGCTCAGGTGAGTTCATTCCAAATTAATAGTTTGCACGTGCTGTTATGTGATTTGCATGCCACCCAAATATCCTTTTTGGACACACAAGGAAGTGGGGGCAGGAGCATATTACGGGCACTTTCCCAAAATAATTCCTAGGACAGATCTTTTATTTTGAAACGAGGATGAAAAGTGATTTGCAAACCTATAAAAATGTGACATTAACCTCCCACCTTTGCCCATTTCCCTCCCACTGCTTTTCCCCAGAGGTAGTAATTTTTTTGCTCCGCTCTAGTGATGAGATGACTTCATTAGACCTACATTCTAGCCTTTGCATGATTCATCCAGGTGTTCCTCATATGTTCGCACTGCAGCCGCACCCACAGCGTAATCATATTACATTAAACAGGGAAATTTTGGTTTTCCCTGTTGTACATTATTTGCTGTCTTAAAATTGGCTGTCATCTGCAAACTTGTGATACCTTAACATTTAAAATGAGCAGCCGGTGCTGGGATTTTCAAAGGAGCCTATGGGAGTTGAATTTAGCACCTAACTCCCACAGCTTTGAAAATCCCAGGCCAAATTACTTACGTATCCCAGGTCCAGTTCTGTGCTCACCTGCCCCAGTGCAACTCAGAAGTAACTTCATCAAAGTCAATGTCATTGCACCATTGTGACAGGAAAATCACACTCGTAAACAAGATAGATCTCTCAGTTTTCCCTGGTGACCCTTTTCCAGATAAAGAATTCCATATTAGGTAAGTATCAAGCTGTTGCACTGATATGGCCATCATCACCCTAGAATCCGATCACCTCATACATTTGTGGCACAGCAAGAATTGAACCCAGGATACCCAAAGCCCAAGCACTGGACAAACCTTCCTCTCTATGGCAGATGGGAAAAAACAGCTTTAATGTCTTTCAGTCCATTGTCTTGTTCCCATACATTCCTATCAATACAAGAGGGTTCCCTACAGTATATTCAGGGCTTCCACCACGTCCCTATTTTCCTTTGCTCACCGTCCTCCTCTCCCCCCAACCCCAACTTGCCATTGTGGCCAAGACCAGTCAGAACCCTGTGTAGTCAGCTATCTCTCAAACTTAGACGTGGGCTCTTTATCAGAGGCTTGGTGTGTCTGTAACATAAATCCCTACATTTTTCCCCTGCTGAAGACAGAAACATCTTTGAAGGATCTGGCAAGGTAGCAGAAAGAAGATTCTTAGTGCGCCATGCTGGTTGTCTCCGACCAGACAGTGTTTTTCCAAATGATGATGACCCACCATGCATCACAAGGATTTGTTCTGAACAGCCCTTTTGCAACCAACGTCAAACGAAGGCAGCTACCAGTCACTTCTTGCGGAGTCTTGGTCTTGGTCTTGACATTAAGGTCCAACTTAAAAGAATCCACCTCACTCTTCTTGTTGAACATCAGCAAAACATTCTTTAAGACATCAATGATTTTCTAACCTCATTTCCTTTCAACTTCATTGATGTACATTATGTAGACCCAATTCTTGGCCAGCTTCAAAGTATCTAGGCTTTACATAATCACTTCTATAGTTATCTACACACTATCTGCCTCATCTCCCTGCTACCTCGCCAGGAATATATTTCTTAAAGCAGTTGTGCTTTAACCTTTCCTACTTCTCTTTACAAGCAAAGAATGGTCCCAGTTTCTAACCTCTTATCTCTGATTCTTCTCTATTATTTTAATACTATGCCCTAACCAACTGGCAGAGACCATCACCTAGTACCTGGTCTGGCCGAGTCCAACCTCTGCATAGTACTGCAGCTGAAATTCAATTAGGACTCTTTGTAGTCTGTAGGCAGCAGTTTGGCCAGCAAGGTGCATTAAAGCAGGAGGCTGATGAATCTGTGGATACAGGCTCTCAGGCTTGGTCCATGAGATTCACAAGGTTTAAAACCAAAGAAAGCAGAGTCTGCCACTGGGAATGTGCAGCAGTAAGGAGCAGAGAGCCAGGAGGAGAGTTTCCACACAGCTGGATCCTAATTTGCACCTCATGAGCCAAAAGGAGATGCTTTGCTGTCTTAGCATGTCCTTAATTTAGCACGCTGCATTCCACTAAGTACTGAGACGTCTGCCCCATACAAATGTATTTCATTTTCTTGAATAATCAGGTCATATTCAACTGTGTCCTGAAGCCTGATTCTCTTCTCACACCCATTTTAATTTAAAGGGTGTTATTCCTGATTTGCATCAGCATAAATGAGAGAAGAGTAAGACACCATTGTCTCAAAGGCCATCTCAGTCGGAGAGCTTCCGGCTAGGTCTATGCAGCATTTCATGGTCTCATTGGTTTCTGATCCGCATGCCTCTAGTCCACAGTATTTGTTCAATGTATCAAAAATGGGTGATTTAGAACCTCTGTATGAATGACATGTCCATTTATAGAAAGCAAAATGGCCTTCATGACCTCTAAACCTCGCCCATTATCAGTTTTTTGAGGTAAATCCTGACTCAAGGCAACTTTTTTCCAATTGAATTATAATGAAATGGATATTCTGCTCCATTGTTCTTGTTAATATTTGAAATGTTCCCTCATCTCTCAGTTGGCATTTGGTACCATCTATCTTGGGTTGAAGGGAGGAGGGAAAGAATGGGGGTGGAAAATATTAAACTAAAGATTACTTAGCTGGAACGTCCCTAACAGTGCTGTTAAATTACTCACCACAACCAGCTTCTAGAGAACCTAGGAAACGGCTGGGCACAATTATATTGTCATGTATTGTAGACTGAGAAGATCTGGTTCAATTCCTGGCTCTGACAGATTTCTTGCATAACCTTGGGCAAATCACTTAGTCTCTCTGTGCCTTGGTTCCCCCAGATCCTTCCTTTCCCCCACCATTGCCTGTGTTATCTATTTTGATTGTTAACTCTTTGGGCCAGGAACTGCCTCTTACTCTAATACACAGGGGCTCTGATTTTGGTTGGTATGACTTTAATACAAATAATTAATGCTCAGTATTAAATTTGCATATATTTTAAATACTCAATTACCTGTATTCTTAACATGGATTTAGATTACTGCCAGAAGCTGGGTGTGGATGAAAGGGGATGGATCACTTGATGATTATCTGTCCTGTTCATTCCCTCTGAAGCACCTGGCACTGGCCACTGTTGGAAGACAGGATACTGGGCTAGATGGACCATTGGTGAGACCCAGTTTGGCAGTTCTTATATAGGGCAAGCATTGCTCTTCTGAGGATTGATAGTAAGAAAACCACCTTCTGACAAGGACTGTCTGACCAACAACAATAAAGACAGCCTAAGTATGGCTCTTCCTTCTGCTGATAAGGTGACAAAGCAAAAATAAAACCATCTCTGTTACTGCTGTACCAATAATAATACCTAGCTCTTATATAATTAGCCTAAACTGAGAGTTTTGGGTCTTCCTGGTCATAGATAGGACCAGTATGTGTTGTATGGCCAAGGACTGCCATCAAGCTGTTTCTCAGTAGTAGATGGCTTAAGTGATAATGGGGGAGAGAGACCTTTTTACCTTTAATGATAACAATGATTATAAAGTACATTTACCCAGGCATTTCAAAGCACTGTAACTGTGTTTTGCCTGTCAGCCCTATGAATGGGCTGGATAATATCTCTATGGTGCAGAGGCACAGGCAGGGGGAGAAGCCAGGAATTGTCACCCCCAGGCTCCTGCTCTAATTACTGGATAGCACTTATGTTTTTCAATCACGGTTTGAGGACCTAGAAAGGTCAAACCCAGAAGAAGTTAGTATTCCTTTCTAGAGAGCAGTCCCACCATGCTGTTTGTGAAATAAGTTGGTCTAAAAGGAATTAGGCTGCTCTGTAGCAAGCGCCTATGACAGATACATTGCTTGAGAAAGCAGATTTACAGACAAGGACACAAAACAGACCCAGACCTCTAAAGAACCAACAAGCCTCACTCAAGCAGCAAGAGCTGGGCTTTTAAGCCCATGGGCCAGATTTCCCACACTCCCCAGTCCTTTTAAAAGACCACCTGCTTGCCCCAGCCGTCTGACTTCCATTGCTGGGCTTCCCCTGGCTCAGGAATCAAGACTGCAAGTGGCAGCATGTGTGGCTCATTAGCATTATCTCCTTATAAACCCTGAGCTCAAACCAGTTTGCTGCCTAGTGCACATCTGATTGGGACTGCTGCTTGTGCTAGGGGCTCTTCTTGCTAGGGCAGGGGAAAGGGTTTGGTATTCTTTTTCTGTAGCAGAAGACTCTATAGGGGGTTTGTTAAAGGGAAGGGAAAGTGACTTGTCCTCTGCAGAAAGGACCTAGGGGTTACAGTGGACAAGAATCAGAGGGGTAGCCGTGTTAGTCTGGATCTGTAAAAGCAACAAAGAATCCTGTGGCACCTTATAGACTAATGTCTGTTAGTCTATAAGGTGCCACAGGATTCTTTGTTGCTTTTAGTGGACAAGAAGCTAGATATGAGTCAACAGTGTGCCCTTGTTGCCAACAAGGCTAACAGCATTTTGGACTGTATAAGTAGGAGCATTGCTAGCAGCTTGAGAGGAGGAATAGCTCAGTGGTTTTAGCATTGGCCTGCTAAAGCCAGGGTTGTGAGTTCAATCTTTAAGGGGGCCATTTTGGGATCTGTGGCAAAAATCTGTCTGGGGATTAGTCCTGCTTTGAGCAGGGAGGTAGATGAGATGATGCCTGAGGTCCCTTCTAACCCTGATATTCTATGATTCCACTCTAGTTGGCATTGGTGAGGCCTCATCTGGAGTACTGTGTCCAGTTTGGGGGCCCACACTACAGGAAGGATGTGGAAAAATTGGAACGAGTCCAGTAGAGGGCCACAAAAATAATGAGGGGGCTGAAGCACATGACTTATGAGGAGAGGCTGAGGGAACTGGGATTGTTTAGTCTGCAGAAGAGAAGAATGAGGGGGGATTTGATAGCTGCTTTCAACTACCTCAAAGGGTGTTCCAAAGAGGATGGATTTAGACTGTTCTCAGTGGTAGCAGATGACAGAACAAGGAGAAATGGTCTCAAGTTGCAGGTGGAGAGGTTTAGGTTGGATATTAGGAAAGTCTTTTTCACTAGGAGGGTGGTGAAGCACTGGAATGGGTTCCCTAGGGAGGTGGTGGAATCTCCTTCCTTAGAGGTTTTGAAGGCCTGGCTTCACGAAGCCCTGGCTGGGATGATTTATTTGGGGATTGGTTCTGCTTTGAGCAGAGGGTTGGACTAGATGACCTCCTGAGGTCCCTTCCAACCCTATGATCCTATTCTATGAAAATAAGGGTAAATGCAATCCAGAGGAATAGAGTTAGAAAAAAATTCCTATGCGTGTAAGTCACACTAGCTATTCCACGAAGTCAGTCTTTATTTTTGTATTAATCCAGAAGGACTACCAGACACCCCATGTCAAGCAAGGGTATAGTAAGAGCAAATTGATAGTTATATGCACAATTGCTGATTTCTTTCTCCAACCAGCTGTGTTCCTGTACTCTCCTGGGGTAGAGCTGTCATTGAACAGAGCAGATCCAGTGAAGGGTCAGCTAAAGATGTTAGGCCATAAATACATAAAAGGGCTTGTGGAGGAGTGATGCTTTGTTGTCCCAGAAAATTAAAAATTGCACCGGAAAGCATACATGGTAACCTTTTGGCTACATCTGTGGTCTCTAGGGATGATCTTCCCCTCACATCACAAAAGCTATATTCACAATTGATGCTACTTAGCCCCCTCTCCTTGCGGGGAAGCCACGGAGACTGAACGCTCTTCTCATTGCTAGATGAGGTCTCTCCAGGAAAGCATTTTATCATGCTGGGAAATGCTTGCATTGTGGCTGCCTATGTTATGCTTTTTCTGTTGATAAACAGAGGACTTCAGTAACTTCCAAAAGCACTGATTCACAGCCTGTGACCTTGTGGTCCTCCTTGGATGCTACAGCTAAAGGCTCCACCCTTCACCACATCCTCCTCATGTTTCATGCTCTGGGTGTTTGTAGTTTTTACTCTTTGGAGGTGGGGCAAGAAAAGGTGGATGGGGGGGAATAGAAAATGGGTTAGCCCATCCAGACGTCATACTGTTATAAAACTCTGATATTGTAATAACACAAATTTGGGAGGACAGTGCTGGGAGTGTGGGGGTGAGGAGGGTGGAATGTAAGAAATTCAATCAAGTGCGTAGGGAGATAATTCTGAGGGCAAAACATTGGATGGAATCTGAAAGCCTAGGGCGGCAGACATTGCAGAGGGAGATATAAACATCACTTTCTAAATAACCTCAGATGAGTTCTGATGACCTGATCTGAACTCTGGATACAAGCTGATGGGAGCAGCACATGGTGTTTGTTAGTTTTAAACACACACACTGCTGCCTATCCTTGTTTGTTACACACACACACACACACACACACACACACCCACTGCCTGTCCTTGTTTCCATTGTCCTCTCTCTCTTTCCGTTTAGATTTCTTCTTTGAACTTTAGTTGTGATTATTTTTGGACCTGTCACTTTGTTTGGAAGAATTTATTTCCCAGGTTCCTTCTGCTCTTTCCTTGCCTCTTCTCCTCTCTGGCCACATTTGGCTGAGTACATCTTTTAAAAATGGTAAGCCTTTCCACGCGCTGTTTTGAAACAGTGCAATCTTTCTGAAGCAATATGATCCTGCATCTCTGTGTGAGTAAGCTCCTTCCACCTCTGCTCTATTTTAAAGGCCTTGTTTATTTCTCATTTATTAAAAAATGATTGTGCAAGGCTAAAAGGCCAGTCCGTTGTCCCATTCTGATGTCAACGGCAGTGAAGTGTTTGCACATGTAAGTTCAGACATAAGTCCAGTTTTAGAGGATTGAAAACCAGGTCAGTATATAAAAATATTTTGATGATCTGAGACTTGACTGGCTGAAATAGCTTGTCCATTAATGATGTTGGGGTGAGCTTTTGTCACATTATGGTACTCTGTGTAATGACTGATCCAGGGGAGAGCTGGCCAAATAAAGATTTTTACTTGGAGAACTTAGCCTTCTCTTCTGTTTACAAATTGCCTACAAGTGGGCTGTGTTTCTTACATTTATACAATATACCAAATGATTTCAGTGAGTAATTCTTGGCCTTTACATTTGTTTTGAGCAGTTCTTTGTGGGTATTTGAAATCTGACATTCAAGCTGTGTTGGTTAGTTTTGATGGGACACAGAGCCCAGATGGTGTATTTCTGTTCTCTGCTCGGATGCTACAGGTTCAACTACAAGACTCAGGTTTCTGTAGCAGAAACTTGTATTTCTGACTTCAAAATATTCACTAAAATTCAATTAAAACTCACTGTTTCCAACACCTTTTTTGCCAACAAACTTGTTTGCTGGAACAGTCTCCTGGGGCCCTCAGATAATTTGATGTGGGGAGCCACAGAAGTACCTAGAGATAGGCGCACAGTGACACAAACACAGTCTGACTTCAGTTGTCTAAATATCTGACTAAACATTCACGGAACGTTTCCTGCTGCACCAACCCAGCACTAAATAGAGGCAGATGAGGCATTAGCCTGCTAAGAAAAAGACAGACTTCTAATCATGATTCTGACACTGACTTGCTGTGTGACCTTGGCTAAGGCACTTAGGGCTGAATAGTCAAAAGTAGTTTGACACCCAAGTCCTTGTTTTATGTGGTTAAGTTCCAGTTTTGGGATCAATGCAATGCACAGAACTCTCATTGAAATCCTGTAGGCACCTGAACTCACTTGGCACCTAAGTTTTTGCAGTTAAAGGTCTTTCGGTGCCTGCATTTCTGCCTCTGGGCATGCTCAGAGGTTGTCTACCTGATCGGGCCTCCGTAAGGGAGCTTACCAAAACAGGGGAAAGAAGAAGGAACTCCCTTATAACTAGTATTCCAGTGGTGAGGGTACTCACCTGAGAGGCGGGAGGCCCCCAGTTGAATTCTTCCCTCCACCTAAGGGAGAGAAAGCTTTGTTACCTCTCAAGTGAATGCTTGAGCCGTTGGGTTATGGGCTATTCTGATGTAGGGAGCCCTTCAGTCTCTCCTATTGAAGTGTGGATAAATAATAGAAGACTCAGAAGAGAAGGGGGGGCTAGATCCTGCATTTCCCACATCTGGGGGAGCATGCTAACCACCGAGCTATAGAGTCATCCTTGTGCATGTGTGTTTTCTCTTTCTCTTGCTCCTAGAGCAGGGGTAGGCAACCTATGGCACGGGTGACGAAGCCGGCACGTGAGCTGATTTTCAGTGGCACTCTCACTGTCTGGGGCCTGGCCACTGGTCCGGGGGGCTCTGCATTTTAATTTAATTTTAAATGAAGCTTCTTAAACATTTTACAAACCGTATTTACTTTACATACAATAGTTTAGTTCTATATTATAGACTTATAGAAAGAGACCTTCTAAAAACGTTAAAATGTATGACTGGCACGCGAAACCTTAAATCAGAGTGACTGAATGAAGACTCGACACAGCACTGCTGAAAGGTTGCCGACCCCTGTAGAGTCATTTGGGCTAGGGTCCAAGCACAAGCATGAGAGTCACTGTATAGTTTAGTTTGCTGGGACTGTAATTTCTGCTAGGCAAGGACATTATATTTTTTTGTTGGTTAGCACCACGTGCATTTCCCTTGCTATGTTATTATGACTATTACTAACTCCATGCAGTACGATGTAGAGGGATTTTAGAAAGTGGGGAGAGGTGGTTTAGAAGGCTGGGTGGGCCAGCGGAAACACTGTGAGGAGCAGAGAGTGCTCCTAGTCCCTTAGGAGAGTTACTTAATTTTTCTGTGCCTTGGTTTCCCCATCTGTAAAATGTTACTTAACCCTCTTTGTAAAGAGCTTTGAGTTCTGTGGATGACACTCCTGCAAATCTGATTGCTCGTTTGGCTTTCATGAGCGGTGAGGAGAGCGCCCTTCCTTTGGTACGTTGGCCCAGCTAATTCCATACCCACACTATTTCTTCCTGCTCTCATAAAGAGCTTCCATGTGGGTATCGGGTTCATTGCTTGCTTCCCATGAGCACACTGCCGCTCACAGCAAGCCGGCACCCAAGAGCAAACACAGATAGTCTGAGCCATCAAGAGGCTGCTCCCTGCGTGAGTATCACACATCATACCCAGATGAGTGTGGGGAAAGAGGGCAACGTGATTTCTGCTGAAATTCAGGGCAAAGGCTCCTGTATTTCCCCTCACTGTCCAGCCATGGTACCCACTCTCATGCTTCTGGCTCCCCAGCCCTTGCCTTTCTGGGTGCAGACCCATGGTGCTCTCCCTTCCGACTGGCATATTTCCAGACTGCACAGTTCCCCGCCTTCATTGTGTTCTTCCCAGCAGAGACCAGCTGCCCAGGGATGCCTGCTTGTTTTCTCTTCAGAGACTGTGGACAGGGGTGATTGCTACAGTGACCACACACCACTTCCTATTTTATTCTGGAGGTAAAAGGGTTACAGAGAAAACATATTAAAACAATGAAAGAACCTACACACATACTAATAAGCTTACCCAAGTTCAACCCAACCCTAGCACGGATTTTGGCAGGAGCCGTCCTTCAAATCCCAAACAAAGGAGGGGGATTCCTTGTGGTTATAGATTCACCACAGCGTCAGCTTGTAGCCAGTCCCCAGCCTTATGAAGGCTCGGCAGGTCCAGTCCTTCCAACGCTACTCTAAGGATTGGGGCCTTCCATCGAACAAGGCTCCAGTCTGATGACTGGATCGGAAAGGAGGCCCTGAGCCTGTTTTAAAACCAAACTATTTGTCCAAAAGCTCTTTCTTTGTTGGTCCCTGGAGCATCCAGTTTGAATTAGTGTGTGTGTACCCCTCTCCAGGGGGTTGGGTTCAAAGGGCTGATACTGGAGGAAGTCCATTAGCATCCCCCCTTCCTACTAGAGATGGTACATACAAGGCCACAATAACGTACTCACATTCTAATACAATGCATCCCCGAAGTATTGACCCTAATCTAATTCATTCAAGTTGGTCTTCATTCCATAAGGTTTGTTCTGGATATTGTCAGTCTGTCACAATTTCTTTGAAGGAAAAAGCCCTGTCAGAGAGACACAGGTTTTGTTTGCATATGATTTCAGGTACAGAATTCAGGTGCCATCCTCCAGCTGTTTACAGGGCTATACATAGACTACATCTTTTCAAAAAAATTAGAACACAAATTGCAAAGTCAAAAAGTCAAAAGAGAATGATGTAAGCATCATTATTAGGATGCAGTCTTCAATCACATGATAATACACTGTTTTTCTGCATTTAAATGCCTCATTGTTTTTTTATGTATCATAAAATTATGACTGGTGTGGAGAAAGTAAATAAGGAAGTGTTATTTAATCCTTCTCATAACACAAGAACTAGGGGTCACCAAATGAAATTAATAGGCAGCAGGTTAAAACAAACAAAAGGAAGTATTTCTTCACCCAACGCACAGTCAGCCTGTGGAACTCCTTACCAGGGGATGTTGTGAAGACCAAGACTGTAACAGGGTTCAAAAAAGAGCTAGATAAATTCATGGAGGATAAGTCCACCAATGGCTATTAGCCAGGAGGGGCAGAAGCCGGGAATGGTTGACAGGGGATGGATTACTTGATGATTCCCTGTTCTGTTCATTCCCTCTGGGGCACCGAGCATTGGTCGCTGTCAGAAGACGGGATACTGGGCTAGATGGACCTTTGGTCTGACCCAGTATGGCTGTTCATATTCTTTGTATTACCGTAGCCTTCTTCCACCCTAGGCTGCCTGAGCACCAACAAGGGGAGTACTGAGCCTATAAAAGCAGACAGCCTCTCTGCTCTCAGTTCCTGTGTCCCATACCATAGCAGCCAGGAGATGCAATTGCAAGGAAAAATCCTGCTCGGCCCCTGTAACTGTGAGCTGGCACATGTTCAGTGGGCACCGGATCCTGTGAGAATTTAGCTGCCAAACTCTAAACGAGTCTGGGCAGTACATAAAATGCTATATAGGCACAAAGTAGCATAGACCCAAGTCAACAAAACCTCACGGTTCAACAGCTTCCCAAATACTGCTGTGGGGGTTTCCGCTGGAGCTAAAATGGGGAACTTCCACCAGAAAGTATGAAGTAACCGAGGGTTAGAGGAAAATGGAGATGAAGAATTTGGGTTTTTACTGCTTGTGACTGTTTGACTCAAACTCCCTGGCCTGTCCCGCCCAGTATATTTATGTGAGTGCCAGTGCCACGACTCATTTATGACACAGGAAGCTTGGGAAGGTCACATGAATACAGCCCTACACTGATTGGGTCTCTACAGTCAGAATCAAAGACCAGGCTAATAGCCATGATGTTCTTTGTCTTCATTCTCATGGAAACAGAAAGTGGATTTGAGGTGAAACATCTGTTTTGATTTGGGCGAATATTATGTATCTGTCTCTTTTTTCTTTTCCCTTGGCTTTTAACTGTTTCCTGTAGCTCTTCTCCTTTCTGGAGGAAAGGCCATTGAATTGCTCCATTGACTTCAATGGGCTTTGGATCAGGCCCTACATGTGGATAGGAACTGTTCTCTACACACACTCTTTCCCCTCCTCATGAGTTCCCTTGAGTAGTTTACACCATGTGCACCGACATTGGCTAGACTGTAAGATCTTTGTTTAGTATGTGTAAGGACAAACCAGAAAATCTTTCAGTCCCACCTCACCCAAAATGTGTTAACACCCAAAATGTGCTGGGTGCCGTACAAACATATGGGAAAAGAAGGTCCCTTCCAGAACGACTTATAGTATAAAAAAGACAAGACCATAGTGGACAACAGGCAAGCAAAGATACCACTGCAATAACAAGGACACATGTCAGCTCCGTATATATAATACCTGTTTAAAGGATTCACTTTGTCAATAAAAGCTATTCCCAGCCACCACTGCTTCAGAGTTCAGGCAGCTATATCTCTCTCTATATATAAGCTATATAACTCTTGCCATTATGTCTGAGCTGGAGAACAAGAATAATTGGGCAACATTTTGGCCTTGGTTACCCACAGAAGTCAAGAGGACATCGGGGTGTAATTGAAGTCAGAATTTGGCCTACAATGCATGACTCTTGTGTTTAGTTGGTGTACAGTTTTCAGAAAGAGGAAGGGCGAGTTGACTTTAGTGGAAGTTGAGAGCATTCTGCACTTTAGAAGATTGGACCCCTGGAATGTAGTTCATGCCTTTTGAATGTTGTGTTTTTAATAGTCACTTCTTGTGGTATACAAAGCTATGTAATTTCAAAGCTGCTGTCTAGGTACTCTCTCTTTATCTGAACAGTAGGGCCCATGCCCATCTTCTGAGCACTCCATGAGAATTAGTTCAAGATGGATGATGATCTAGAGTGACAAATACAGATTCTGAACAATGAGAGTGATTAACCACTAGAACAGATTTCCAGTGATGGGGTGGAGGTTTCATCACTTAGAACCTTTAAATCAAGACTGGAGTTTTTTTCTAAATAATATGGTCTAGTCTGGACATGATGCAGGAATCCCTGGGTGGAATTCTCTGGGCTGTGTTCTGCGGGAGCTCAAACTATGTGATCCCTCATAGCCTTAAAATCTGAGTCTGAATTATTCCTTGTTTATGAACCTGATCCTACAAACATGAATGCACACATGAAGTCAATAAGATTATTCAGTGTTACTATTCCTTACTGCCCCAACTCAAAAAGGGTACAAAAGAAGGGTGAGCTTGCCCAAAGTGAATTTAAAATTTTGAACATATATTTGCACAATATTTTATCATCTTTTTGTTTGCCTGTCAGCATTTCTAAAGCACCCATGCCCAAAAAAGTCACATCTATGCAGTACGATCAGTCAACTTTCCCACATTAAGCTTTCAATTAGACACTGGCTTTTGTCCCAGGTGGTTTCCCTTGTCCCGGGTTCATTGCAGAATGTTTTGGTGAAGGGGCTGACCTGAAGATGAAAAGCGGTAAGGTTCCAGCTGATCTTGTTAGAGATGGGGTTGAGCTTCACCCTCAAGTTTATATGTGGCCCCTAAGTTCATGCCAGCTGATCATAGGTGCAGAAGGGGGCTGCTGAAGGAGAGAGGTGATCCTTGAGTTTTAGAGACGGATCTTCCCATTGTTTTGCCAGAACTATGAAGAGTTTCCAGCAGAGAACGTGGGAAACCAGTATAAACTGGAGAAAATCAGCCTCATTATGCTCTTTTTCGATTGATCAGCTCAGGAGACCAGCTACTGCATTATGCACTAGTTGCAATTTCCTTCTTTATATAGACCCAGCTAGAGTGGATTTCAATAGTCCAGCCTGATGATGGGGAAAGATCCACATTTCTGAGGGCAAGTCCTTGTCTGAGAGCAATGGATGGAGTCATCTTGCTAGCTTTCAAGGTCCCTTCCAGTTCTATGAGGTAGGTATATCTCCATATATTATTATAGCTGGGGATGGACAGACAGCCTTTTTCCAGCATGTCCAGAGTCAGGAATGAGCCCAGCAATGACCCACAAGGCTGCACGTGCTCTAATAGCAATAAGCAAATAGTTTCAGTTGAAGGCACTGTGGTGGAAATTGCCAGGTCCCCAGAGAGTTTGATTAGCATCACTTCACACTTTCTTGGGTTCAGCATGAGCCAGCTTTCTTCATTCTGGCCTGACTTTTTCCTCTAAGCCCAGAGATATGAGGCAAGTCATCCTCATACGGCTGGAAATCTCACCATGTCATCTCGCCAGCTTGGTGCTTGTCCTTGAGATGCTTCAAAAGAAGCAGGGGGGGTTGGATATCTCCCAAAAGTGATACTGAAATATACTTGTGCTGCCAAGGTTCAAGGGTGCAGATAATACCATGATCTGGAGTCGCACCAGAGCTTAGGAACTGTTCTCAAGTGGACATTCCTCCACTGTTCCCCTGCAGAACCTGGATAGAGCATCTGGACGAGCATTTCTGCATCAAATGACTTCAAAGCCATTATCTTGAAGTAAACATGACAACATTTGACTTTGGGTGACACATTTTGATGCCCTTTCAACACCAAGTGTCTCCAATGAGAATTTAATGTATATTTAATACAATAGTTTTGGTACGTTAATTAATTACTATGTGCTAATTGAAATCCCATTTGCTGAGGCTGCTATGATTATGTAACGGCCTTGCTATGGCTCTATTACATAGCTGTAGAACCACAACAAATATGTTCTTAATGATACTTTGGCATCATTCTATTAAATTCAAAGTAAAGAAGTTGACAAGTTTATTTAGTTTACAATGTTGTCCCAACTTGTATTTAGCTCACACACTCTGTTTCCTTCCCCAGCCCTGAAGAAGAACTCTGCGTAGCTTGAAAGCTTGTACCTTCTGACAACAGAAACTGGTCCAGTAAAAGATATTACAATACCTACCTTGTCTCATGTTTATTTAGGACACTCAATTTCCAAAGTTTTATCAAAACTTAGAGTTATTTTTAGCATGTTTTTGGTGCCAGGAACCTTAGTGACAGAATTTATCCTCTAAATAGGTATCGCATCATAGCAACAGCAACACAAGTTTTAGGCATTGTACTCCCAACCCTGACCTGTAGTGTGCAGTTTTTATCATTTGTATTATAGTAGCATCTAGAGTCCCCAGTCAAGATTGGGGCCTCATTGTGCTAGGCACTGTACATACATTTAATAAGAGACAATGGCTGCCCCCATAGAATCTACAATCTAAACAGATGGATTGTTATCCCCATTTTACAGATGGGGAACTGAAGCACAGGGAGATGAAGCGGCTTGCTCAAGGTCGCACAAGGAGTCTGTGGCATAGGAGATCGGGATGACTTCTCAGCTAAGTCACGCTCTAGTGCAGAGACAATAGTGGGAGGGCAAAGTGAGGGCACCCAGTTTCAGCAGTGTCACTGAACATGCTCAGTAGAAATCAAGCAGCAAATCTGGGATGGCACGCGACCCCACATGCCCCCCCATGTTGCCTCTGCTCTAGTGCCTTAACTATTTCATGTGCTGCAGCAGGGTAATAATGTAATGGACTCCATGTTACAAAATCTACACTGGTTCTTTATTAAGACAACTATTTGCAGAGATGTTCCAACTGCCGCTGGCATTTGAGCCATGTGCGAACAGACTGAGTTCCTGATGCATCCTCCAAATTCTTCCCTCCTGCAACCTGTGCTTCTCCCTTCAAGTTCCAGGCAGGTTGCTACATCTTTCCTTTTAACTATTGTGGCAGAACTCCAACCTTGTCCCCATGGGTCCCGCACTTCCAGGCAGTTTATGCTAGGCTTAGTGGCTCACTGCGAGCCTCCCCTAGCCCTTCTCTCTCTAGGGCCAGGGTTACAGTCTACTGAGCCATTTTCATCATAAGCCAGCAAGGAGGTTGGTGAGAGAACTCCCACAGTCTCTGTTGTCCCTGGGGGCTTGTTTCAGAACAGTTCAGCCTCCTGTCCTGACAGGGGCCTGTCTTCCCTTCCCAGGAGGTGTTCCTGTAGTGGTGGGTTGGGGGGAACCCGGGCCCGCCCTCTACTCTGGGTTCTGGCCCAGGGACCCTAATGGTAGCAGCTGTTGGCAGCCAACCTTTCACTGCCAGAGTTGCTACATTTCCCTGGGCCACTTCCCCACAGCTCTCCTGCTTCTCTCTCCTTCACCCTTACCTTAGGGCTCCCTTAACTATGGCGTGAGGGTGTCTTCATTAACCAGCCCTTCAAACACACTTCCTCTCCTCTGGCTCCCTGGCTCTCCCCTGCCTTAATTAGAGTCAGGTGTTCACATTACCTTAATGGACTCACCCAACTCTTTGCAGGTTAATTGGAGTCAGGTGTTCTTATTAGTCTGGAGCAGTCCCTGCTTTGGTCAGTCAGGGAACAGAAAACTGCTAATCCAGTGGCCAGTATATCTGCCTTCTACTACTTCGTGGTATTCAACTGGCTTGGGTCTATCACACTATCTTTGTTGTCTTTTGTGCAAGCATTTGCTGACTTACTGGGCTAGAGTTACTAATACATCGCCCACCCTAGGGACATGGCAGCCCATTGAGGCCTGCTATGCCCCATAGTCCTTCCAGCATGCTGGCCTTTGAACCAGGCGCCCATTTTGTGGTGGTGGTCTTGGTGGGAGACTTGCTTCTACTCTTTTGCAGCCTTCATTCTGTTGATTGGTGGTCTTCTGTATTGTTCATGTACCTTGTTTCTTCTGACTTCTTCATAGGCTCTTCCTAAGTTGTCCCAGTCCTGGATTTGTCCTCATCTAGCTGAGTGTGCCAGCTGTCTGCTACTATGCAGTTGTCTTCCGTTTCATCTCCACCACTGCCCTGAGTCTGTAGCTACTTCATATGACCTGTCCTGCTGCAGCTTGACCTGTTCCCGTTTTGCCATGGCTTTGTGCGGCTATTTAATTATTAGACCCAGACCTGCTCACCTGTATGCAGAGGGGCCTCAGTTCCTTTGTTGTTGTGCCTAGCTTGAGGCTCTCTTAATTGCTTCTCGGTCCTGGGTGTAATGATGCCTGTGTCTGTCCTTACTCCTCTGGGCTGCAGCAGATGCTCCTCATGGGGAGCAGAGTCTTGGCTCCCTGGCCTATCAGTCCTGTGCTGGGCTTGAGAGGGTCCAACATTGCCAGGTAGAGATCCCGTCCTGCCTTTGCCATCAGTCCTTACTTCCACCTCTGTGAGTACCTGGGGGAAGATAGGCTGAGAAATGTTCGGCACAAGTCCACAGGAGGTGACATGAAAATGACTAAGTCACCTATACCTTTCCCGGTTCTTGGGCCACAGTATTAAAGATTCTGCAGGTATTTCCTATTCTAGTTATAAGGGTAAATAAACCTGTATATCGGATACTACTGTAGGGTATCTTTTGACCAAGGCTGGCCACTGTCAATTGGTATAGTACTTACCCAGAGCATCAATGCACTTGTTTGTGTCTGGAATGCTTGAGTTAACAGAAGAGGGGAAGGGGCTGTTAAGAGATACACAATAGCAGTTGAATGTTTTTGATCTGTGCCACTATGCATAATGCTTATTATTTTTACAAGTCGCTGGAGGCAGTTGTGAGGTCAACGTGGTTAGAAAGCTGGACCTGAAAGTGAAACACAGTATCTGTCGGTGAGGCCAGCTCTTAATTGGAAACTAAATTTAATTTTTAAGAGGAAGAAGGAAAATACCACACTCCTAATGAGATCCAGGAAACTTCTGAGAGTAGCCTGCTAAGATGATTTAAATGTGTCTTGCGCAGAAGAAGCTGTTGTGAGCTGAATTCTTGATGTCTCATAAGTAAATAGAGACACTTAAGCTTGTACCTCTGCAATCAAAAATCATATAAATCTTCAGCGTACTCTTTACAGTAGGAATATCAGAGTAACTTTCATCTTGGTCCTAAGAAACCTGATTTTGGAACTGCTCAAAATGTTTTCATCAAAGTAATTGTGCCATAAAATGGCTTTTTGTCCAAAATGCTTTTCTTTGTGGAAAAATGTTACTTTTGATTAAATTGTATGTGTGTGGGGCGGGGGGAGTTCTGCAAAAGCAAGTAGAATACAAAACTTTGGAGGGTTAAATTTTTCATTTTGGGAGAGTATTTTACTGAAAGATGAAATTTTTTCCAGAAAATGTTTTTCAAAAACTGGGATTTTTTTTCAGTTTGAAAAACATTTGCAGGAAATTTTGATGAAGATGGAAAAAAAATGATCATTTCCTGCTTTAAAATAGTGATTATTTTTCGAGCCGCTCTACTGATCGTACTGAGGTATTCTGGTCAGGTGGCCTGAGGTGGCTGAAGCAAAATGAAGGGCCGGATCATGGCATGGCCCTAAATGAGTCAAATGCAGGGCCATAGGGGCAAATAAGGCTCTGCCCTGCCACCACACAGACACACAAAGTATGCAGGGGATGGGTGGAGAGAAGCAAGGGATAGCTGACCCTTGGATCCACCCACCCTAATGTACCAGGCAACTGAGCCGATACTAGGGGGCAGGGATGGAGGGTTTGCAGTAATCTGCTACCTATCGGGGCCAGTAGCCAATTGCTACCCCCCGATAGCAAGAAGGGAGTAGGAAGATGCAAGATTCCTCCCCAGCACAGCTATGCATGACCCTCTCCGCAGGCCTTGGGAGCAAATGCTCAGTCATCTAATGTTGGAGTAGTTGGGACTGACTCAAATGGTCCATTGTCTTCAAACTGAAAGGCAGAATGACTAGACTGGTTTTATGACCTGTGAGCCATTCCAGTGGTTTCCACAGAATCTGTATGTGTCTCAGGGTAGAGAAAACCGAATGCAGCTGTAACCCATCTCTCTGCAGTGGCTCAAGCAGTGCGCAGGAAGAGAGGACATCTGGGTCCCCTTCCTGGTTCTTCCATTGACTCCACTATGTGTCCTTGGGCCAAGTCACTTCAGCAATCTCTGTCTAATTGTCCCGAACTGCACTATGGGGTAGTACCATTTACCTTTACAGGGGTGTGAGGAAGCTGAATTCAGTTAATGAATTTCACCTCTCTTCAGGGGGCCAGCACATGGTTGATGAACCACTCAAGCCTTCAATTTCATGTAATGTTTGTAAAGAAATACGAGCTCCTGAAATGGGAAGTGCTAGAGAATTTCAAAGTGTTCCTCTTCTTTGGATAGGAGCTGAGTCTTAAGGGCAGTCCATTTGGATTCTTGAAATCTTTCCACTCCAAGATCTTTCATGGGCATTACAGCAACATAATTTAAAACATAGGAATTGCCACTCTGGATCAGCTGTGTATAATCTGGTGCAGAATCTGGTGTCCTGCCCCTAACAGTGGCCACCTTCAGAGAAAGCTGCAAGAGATACCCCACAGGTGGCAAATGTAGGATAATCTACCCCCATGAAGGCCTCCTCCTAATCCCAAATGGTTAAAGATATGCATCAGGATCTGAGCCAGCAGTTTAATATCCTTTTCAAAAATTTTCATGACAACTATAACTGTGGTTGTTCTTTTCATCAGTCTAAATGTCCAATCAGACCATCCTTGAATTTTGTTAAGCTTTTGGCTTCAATGATGCAAAAAACTGCCTCCTTCCCAGTCCCAATTTGTGACATGTGTATAAGGTCCAAATTCAGTGCTGGCAATAGGAGAGGGTGTAATGAAGTGTGTTACACTATTCTGTTTCTGTTCTGTTGAGGGTCTAGCATGCTCATAACCATGGTATCCTCCAGTGCCTTTGCTTCTTGCTGCTGGTGGCTGCAAAACAGAAGTTGCAATGTTTTTAGTGCATCACTGTGACTTCCCCTTATTTATTTAGCAACATCCCAATCAGTTCACTATAACTATCAAAGTCCTGAGAGAGAAGGTGGATGAGGTAATATCTTTTATAGGACTAACACTGCATACAAAGTCTTGAGAGGTCAAAAATCTCAGTGGAAATTCCTGGGAATGGTATGGCATACCAAGGGGATTCAGAACTGGCAATCTCCTGCACTCGACACACTAGTCCATCCAGCCTCCTAGTGTAATACCAGCAAATGGCACTGCAAAATGCCTCATGGTGAACTTCAACCATCATCTGGAGAAACCACCTCTAGGGAGAGAGGGAAATTGAGTCTTCATGTCCATTATGGCGGCAGCTTTTATAAAGGGGATACAGTCCACTGGGAAATGGGCTAATTCCATCCACTCATTTCATTTAGACCAGTGACCATTCAACAAATTCTTCATCACTGCATCTGATTTGGATTTGAACGGCTACCTCTATATGAGAAGCACTAAGGCCACCACCTATCACCTGAGCCAACAAGCCCCACTAAGAAGAGAGATTTCTGAGGCCCAATCTAAACGTCAAAGTTAGGCCAACGTAAGCAGCCTTGAGTCGACCTATTTGGGGATGAGTTTATGCTCAAATTTGTCTCTGGCCCCCATCAGTGCCCTGTTACAGCAACAAAGTAAAACCACGTCCCCATACAGCTCTGAGCCAGGGTCAACCTACAAAGGTCAATGCAGTGCAAGCACAGACACTGCGTGACCTATGTCGACCCTACCAGTCCTCCGGCAGCTGTCCCACAATGCCCTGTTCCCTGCAACAGTGACTGCTCTTCTCCCAATTGTGAATTCCACTGCTCAGGTGTCCTGGAGACCAGAACCCACCTCCTCTAAAACTCCCATGTGTTTCTGAAATGTTTTTTTTCCCCTGACTGCCCACCTTCGCTGAGCACTCCTGACAGCTCTCCCTTGCTTTGTACAACATTCCAACCAACCATGTCGGCTCCATATGTACGGGGAGATGTTGGCAAACCAGTAAAGTGCCTGAAACCACTATGCTTATTGCTAAAAGCAACCTATTCAGCAGTCTCAGCTTGACCAAGGCAGGAGGGGATGGGGTTTGGGGTGCCATAGAAAGGGCAGCTTGACCCCGCATCCTTCCTGATAAGAATTGTGTTGAAGTTGCTGATACGTGCATTTTAAAAGAGCAGGATGTCTCCCAGGAATGTCTATTGGGGTCTCAAGGCTGCAAACTCTGGAAAAACCCACGCCTGGTTAATCAGTAATCAGAAGGAACCTCTTGCTTGACCATTGAAATTGCTTACTTAAGTTTTCTTTAAGGGACATGTCATTCTGTTACTAATGTATAAATAAGGGGGAAAAGTTTGAGGTAGGTGGACTCATTTAGGGACTCTTTTTGGACTATCCCTCTGGATACATCTTGCGGTCCCCACCGGCAGACGGAAGGTTTGGCCATACTCAGCTTTGGTAATTATCAAGGGTTGGGGGTGTTTTACTAATCTGTTGCGGACAGGTGTAAGTGCTTGAGACTAAATAAAGTTTAGCGTGAAGTGAAAGCACTCTTGTATTGTCCTGTTTGTGCCAGCCATCTATCGGTTGGATGGCCGTGTCTCCCCTGATTTATTCCTGACACCACCTCGCACAGAGTAAAAGTTACCAAGCGCTTTGGGTTGAAAGAACTCTGAGTAACACATGCGCTATATGCACTCCTATCTGGGGAAGACAGGAAGTCCTGGATCTCCTGGGCCTGGGGAGGAGAAGATGTTGTCCACACACAGCTACAGACCAGCTGTAGAAACATAGACATCTATGAAAAGACTGTACAGGTGATGCAGGCAAAGGAGTATGCTACGTGCTATGTTCATGACAATAGTGCAGAGCTCTGAAGGTTCCGTGCTTCTGTCAGAGATGGCAGACAGTGAGAAGTGCCACCTGGGTGTGTGGAATTTAAAGAAAAAAAGTGTGAAAATTATGGGACATGGCTGACATTATGGGATAGAGAAAGCTACGTGATGATGATTTGACCCCTTGATCCCATTATCACTGTGTGACTCATTTCTACCCCATAGTGCTCTGCAAAAAAATTCCCAAAAGGCCTTGCAGGATGGTGACGAGTGGCACATTGGGATATCTACTTTGCATCGACACAAGCAATCCTGGTGAGTACATGCAGCACTTATGCAAGCAGTCAAGTACACACATACCTAAATGATATATTAACTCTGGAGTCTGTATGGCAATGTCACTAGTGTTGACCACAGTTTGCAGTGCAGACATGGCCTGAGTTGCATCTATCGCAGGTGTGAGAATTCTGTTCCCAGTCTATAGAATTATAAAACAGGGGCGTTGCAGATGAGGCTCAATACAGAGAAAGAGAGAAATAAATGACACATGGGAAAAAAAACATATTTTGCCCCTTTTACCATGCATCAGAAGATAATGCAATTTCTCACGAGATTAGATGCCCCATTGGGTGGAAAATTTGAAGCACTTATATCACAAAACCTCAGTCATGTAAACCCCACCGAGCAGGGAAATCAAAATGCTAGCCAAAAATGAAAAAAACCAAACCCTATGTTTCAAAACTGGTCCCAAAAATGGGGATTAAAAAAAACCAGAATGGAAACAGTTCTGCAAATAATTAAGGGAAGGGGAGGAATGTTGGGATGGGACTGCTATGGAGGATAAATATAGAATTTATAAAATAGTAGGAACTGCTGGGTGGGTTTTAATTGAAACTGCATTGCTGTCCCTAGCCGTTTATCCTAAACGGTGCAGCCTGAGAAAGAGGGAATGAGTTCCCTAGGATGGACTGATGTCTGTTACTGAAGGAAGCAGTATTTGGCAGTTCCTCTTTGGGAGCAGTCAGGGTGCAGTAAAGAGGGGAGAAGAAACATCAGTGTTGTCAGCATCTAACTCCTCTAGACAAGCAAAGAATGATCAAGAAACAGGATATTTTACTTCAGTGATTTAAAGGGGGAGAGAGTGAAATATGGGTGAAATCTGGATCTTATTGAAGTCAGTGGGACTTCTGCTATTGACTTCAGTCGGGCCAGGATCCCACCCTCAGTCTCAAGGTTAGGGGTCTATCTGCCAATAACCCCCTCCTATCCTTTCCTACTACTCCCTCTCCAAAACACTGCTCAGACAAGGCTCCTCTTGGCCTAG
This sequence comes from Mauremys mutica, assembly GCF_020497125.1. NCBI lineage: Eukaryota > Metazoa > Chordata > Testudines > Geoemydidae > Mauremys > Mauremys mutica. The sequence goes on along the minus strand of NC_059081.1, from coordinate 3,710,387 downwards.
CCACCAATACAGAGAGTGGAATTCCCAGCCTGAAGGATTGTCCTTACAGGGACGTTGTGCTGAGCGAGAAGATGGCCGAGATGAGATCACGGTTAAGAGATGAAGGAAAGATAATGTAAGAGCATGCTCCACAGCTAGGAATGAGTCTGAACTGCAGAGGTCACATCAGATCCCAGCTTCCCAAAAGTCCAGAATCCAGGGGTTTGGCTTCGCCTGTTAGGGAGAGATGGAGGCAGCTGCAAATTCAGATTCCAGATTCAAAATTTAGATCCAGACTTTGGTCCAAACCCATCTTTCTCTGTAACAACTTTGCAAGGAACTTTTTTTTCTTTTAAAATGGATTAGAAATGCATTTAAAATCTCTTTCTCATCTCAGGAGGGGAAAAAAGGGAATAAATACTTAGCATATTGGTGGCTTGCGGTCATGGAAAAAAATATTACAGTAGGTTGGTCCAAGGCATGTGCGGACCCTGAAACATCCACTTATCACATGTCTAATTGCTTTGCTCGCCCTTCCGCACTCCTTATCATTTTTGGCAGGGAGTCTTCTTGCACTGGGAGTCCACCCAACCTTCCCATATGGTTTTGGAAAGCTCTGTACTTCTGGTCTCTCAGCACCTTTGCTTCTGTTACTGGCAAATCTCCCCCTCCCTGCATCCCTCGCACTCCGGAGCATCCCGTCGGGAAATCATTTCGCAGCCCAGTGTTTCAAGAGGACAAAGAAAACATGTGGCCAGACAGCGCTTATTTGGCACTGTGATTTGATCCCCTTCTTTAGCCCTAGACCTGAGGTGCAAGTGGTATTATAGGCTTTATGCTGCCCGCAGCGTGGGATGAAATTCACCTCTCTGCATTCTTCTTTCACTCCCAGCTTCTCTATCCAACACCCCCCCACACACACACTCCCTCTGGTCCGTCTCTCAGTTCACAGGCTGCTCCATTAAACTACTCAGAGCACCACAACTCCAATGGCTTTATCCTTAGACCCCTCCCCCCAGTGCTGTAGCTTAACTAATTACTGAGAGGAATCATCAAGGGTAGGGGGTTGTGAGCCAGGACTCCTGGCTTCTAGTTCTAGCTCTGCCACTGATGGTTGGAAATCACTCAGCCGCTCCACGCCTACAATACACGTCAGGGGTCTTGTGAAAATCGAGGGGCCTATACTCTCCCCTTTCACTATTTTCATACTAGTTTGATTTCATTGGAGTTACTCAGGGTTTACACAGGTGTAAGACAGGGTGTAATGGCTTTATAGTCCATTGACATTCTCAGAGGAAAAGACAATATCAAAGCAAGTCTTCGGCCGTTGTTGATACTATCTCCGTTACTACAGTTTCTAAAATTTCCAGCAGGATGCTCTGAAAGTAGCGTCACCTCATTACGTCCTGGCTCATTCATACAGCTCTGGGTGAGATCTGAATATTGTGACTTGAGCTTTTCTCTACCTCAAACTGAACCTGCATTTTTATTTTTATTTTTTGAGGTTTGAAAATGTGTCTGTCCTGGATTATGCAATAGGTCAGAGTGGGTCATCGTAATGGTCCCTTCTAGCCTTAAAATAATCTGTGCATCCATGGCATAGTTTCAGCTGGAAGTGAGAAATCTGAAAATATTGCAAGCAAACTGTCTTCATTTCTTCCAGTCTTGCTGTGAAACAGATCAGCACTGGGAATCTTGGACAAAAGCCCTCCTGCCATTATTTGCTTTGTGCATGTAGACAAAGGGGTTCACAGAATGGGTCAAACTCTGCTTTGTTACACCGGTCACCTCGCTGACTTCAGTGGACCCACACCATCATAACTGAGAGTAACATTTTTTGACACACAAATTTCAAATAGGCCTTTGAATTTTCAGATACCAGTCCAAATCGAACCCATCTGCTGCACCGTGTGAGAATCCACCAGCATTAATACTGGGGCTATGAATTCTTAAGTAAAGGTCTTTTACAAACTGCATTCAGAGGCTTTGTACAACTCCAAGGACAAAACATAAAAGCACAAAACCTTTGGATCTAAGCACTATTGGCAGAGCAAACTCTCTATTATGACAATGAGAAGCATAATCTAAAGACATCGGTTAAACAGGATAGGCAGGATTAAAGGAGCCAGGGAAAGACCTTACCTAGGTAACTCCTAACTTTCCAGTGAAAGTATTTGAGACTGCCGGTTTGCAAGATCTACATTTAATCAAGATGTCCCCCACCTGGCAGGTGTTAGGCACTTTGAGCCTGATGCTCTTCTTGTTTACACTGATGCAAATCAGGAGTGGCTCCACTGAAGTTAATGAAGACACTCTGATGTAAGATAGGTATGTTGGATCTGATTCTTCTTTCATAGAATCATAAAATCATAGGGTTAGAAGGGATCTCAGGAGGTATCTAGTCCAACTCCCTGCTCAAAGCAGGACCAATCCCCAACTAAATCATCCCAGCCAGGGCTTTGTCAAGCTGGGCCTCAAAAACCTCTAAGGAAGGAGATTCCACCACCTCCCTAGGGAACCCATTCCAGTGCTTCACCACCCTCCTAGTGAAAAAGTTTTTCCTAATATCCAACTTACACCTCCCACACTGCAACTTGAGATCATTACTCCTTGTTCTGTCATCTGCTACCACTGAGAACAGTCTAGATCCATCCTTTTTGGAATGTCCTTTCAGGCAGTTGAAAGCAGCTATCAAATCTCCCCTCACTCTTCTCTTCTGCAGACTAAACAATCCCAGTTCCCTCAGCCTCTCTTCATAAGCCATGTGCTCCAGCCCCCTAATCATTTTTGTTGCCCTCCGCTGGACTCTTTCCAATTTTACCAAATCCTGCTTATAGTGTGGGGCCCAAGACTGGACACAGTACTCCAGATGAGGCCTCACCAATGTTGAATAGAGGGGAATGATCACGTCCCTCGATCTGCTGGCAATGCTCCTACTTATACAGCCCAAAATGCCATTAGCCTTCTTGGCAACAAGGGCACACTGTTGACTCCTATCCAGCTTCTCGTCCACTGTAACCTCTAGGTCCTTTTCTGCAGAACTGTTGCCTAGCCATTCAGTCCCTCATCTGCAGCAGTGCATGGGATTCTTCCCTCCTAAGTGGAGGACTTTCAGAGGGTGAAATGAATTTCTCCTCTTCCCAGTGCATTTGGTCTACTGATGAGAACACCATCAGGTCATGGGGGTCCAAACCAACCGGTAGCTTTCAGATACTGAAAGTCATTTGTTTTACTCATTATTTAGGTCTCCTAGTAGCCTGTAAAAGTTGTTGTCCCTTGGGCCAGATTCTCAGCTGGTGTAAATCAGCATAGCTCCACTGCCTTGTACCAATTGAAACCAGCTGTGACTCCGGCCCCATCTTTCCATTGTATGCGTCAGTGTATGTGTGTGTGACGCGCCCACAAAGCATTTGAAGTGGTTCTTTATCGCTATCTGCAACTCTTCATGACCAAAGAGGTAAATAAATTGTACAAAAGCAAAGTTACTGGAGCAAGAAATAGTAAATGTTTATGAGAGTTTCAATTTTCACTTCTTTCTGGCACTCTTAGTTTTATACACTTCAGTGGAACAAAACTGGACTGCATGTTGCATACTCGTTAAACACAGAGAAAAAGACTTCCCTTGTGCTTAGTCACAATGTGAGCTGTAAATTTCTGAACAGCTCTGCAATAATCTTTTACAGTTTGCAATCCCACCCTTAAACCTTAATAATATGAGATGGTACAAATGCTCTCTAGATGCTTCGTTGCTGACAGTTACCCAAAGGCTCGCTTCAGCTGTAACAATAAAGCTATTTTATTGTCTTCTTTCTTCTCCTCTCTTCAACAATTTCATGACTAACTGTGTGTAAAATGGAAGGAATTTGAGTAGCGTTTCTTCATCCAGTTGGACGTGAACTAGACTGGCTCCTTTAGCTCACTTTTATCTGGCAAGGAGTTGCTTTCTGTTTTCTTTTAAATGTCAGAAAAGGTTAAATAGACTATTCAAATCTGCAGTAGATTTCCAAGACCTCTGGGGGCGAATACCTCACAATAGAGATCTTGGTGGAACAGTGGTTATATTAGTTCAAACAACTAACTTGGCTTTAAAATCCTCAGGACAATGGCTAGAGGTCACCCTAGCAATGTGAGAATTTGAAAAACGGTTCTGATGGTTGATTTAGATAAGAGCCTCTCTTCCCCCCCAACCCCGTCCCCCCCCCAAATTTCAAGTGTAACCCACACTTACTCAATGTGGTTCTGTCCTTCTCTAGTGGCTGGACCATACAGAAGCTCATGAGTGCATATAGTCTTTGAGTTACTGGGGCTTGCTCTTTCAAGCTCATGCTATAGAGATTCATGCTCTTAGATCCAGGGGTTCCAGGTTCTACCCATTCTACTGACAACCTACCTGGAGGCCACTATAGAAACTCATCCAAACTGTCCAAAATTCTTCAGTCACAAAACTGGGCTTGGAGATCTTGTAAGAACAAACTTTCCCATGAGACTCCTAACGGTGCTTCCTTCTGGGCCTGCACGTATAAACTTCCCCAGAGAGGTTCAGCACTCAGGATCTCATTGAACCAGGAAGTGCAAAGGCCCATGGGAAATCGACAAAGCTGTCTGAGTCTCAACAAAATTTCAGTTTAGTTTCTGAGCAAAGTTAGGGATTGGTTTTGTTTCCAAACCGGTTCACTTGACCGTATTTTTTTACAATATTGTTGTATAAGGCTTTGGGTCAAATTTTGTGCTGGTATAATTCAGTAGAATTCTGCCAGGAAAGAATCTGGCTTACTTTTAAAAACTTGATACAAAGAACCACAGAAGCTTATGTCTTATGGTAACTCTATTCTTTATTCCATTCCTCTGCCAGTGTTGTCAACTCGTGATTTTTGTCAAGTCTCACGTTTGGTGTTTACCTTTAAGCCCCAGCTTCTGGGGTCATGGGACCATGTGAGAGTTAATCTTTTATTTTGAAAAAAGTTTCTAGGCTTCATGGTTAGAGAATCTTGAAAGCATGACCCTAACGTGGAAGCGGGAAAGGCAACTCCAAAACAGCATAAAATCATGAGATTTTAAGCACAGTTGTGATTTTGGGGGGCCTGACTCACTTTTGAACATTTGGGGTTGGTAAGATACGTAACATAAACTGACCAGCATGTTAGACAACAGCAACGGATTCCCACTTTCTTCCTGTGTTCTCTCAATCTCACCGTGCAGTGACCCGTACTAACCAAAACTTTCAGAGAGACTCAAAACCCCAGCTACCCTCACACGTCTTTCCTTATTGAAAGGCAAAAGCCAAACAAAAATGCAAACACTTGTTTGACACATCTGAAATGAACATTGGCTGGAACTGCAGTATGTTGTGAAAGCCAGATCCAGTGTTCTTTACTCTGGCTAAGCTACCATGGATCTTAATGGGACGTCGGCCTGCATGAGGCCTGCAAGATTGGATCCTGAGTGAGAAACTGATATTTAAACATGATACTGCCCTCGTGATGCCTGTTGATAAAATAACCCCAGACTACCTCTTGTTTGGGGACTTGGGTGAGACCTTGCAGGGCACTGAGCAGAGTATGAAGAGGTTTTGCCGGGCTGGGCAACATACGCCTTCTGAGCCACGGTTCGATCTTGCGGGCACTTGGCGCCTTGCAGGATTGAACCCCACACAAGCCTAAAACTAAACGGAATCGAAGCACGGTCATTCTAAAATAGGTCCTAGGCTTGGATCCCCGACAAAAACAATCTCTGGCAGCTTGCTGCCACGGCCTGCAAAACCTCAGGGAGTGGAAAGGTTGTAACATTCAGGTGCAAATATTGACTTCCTCAGTGCTATTGCAAATAACTAGTCCTTTTTAATCTGCTAGGTAAATGGACAGCACACAGAATAAATACTTAATCTCTAAAAGATAAGGCCAATGATCCAACATGCGAGTGTTCCTGGGGACCAAGGGGGGAAAGGGGTGGGTGGGGGCGGGGGGGGAGGAAATCTACTTTGAGGAATTTAAAAAAAAGCCAACTCATTTTATGGGATCCAGACAGTGCCTAAGAAACGAGTCACCACACAAGCATTAATACTGACTGATAGTGCTCATTTATCATCTTAAAGAAATTATCACCGGAAGTGACCGATGAATTAGAAGCTTTGGAAAGACCAGTCAGAACCACAACCAGAACACTCTCGGTCCAGGGACTGTTTGGAAACTGGAGTTTTATTAAACTTAGTAACCACATGCCCAAACACATAGCTTTGCACAAGCCTCACTTCTGCTGAGTTTCCCTGGAGCACACCAAACTCAACAGGGACCATATCTTACTCAAGGTCTCCATTGACACCTTCAGCAGAGGGACAGGGACAGGTTGCAGGAAAATAATCCTGACATTCCAACCAGATCTTAAACAAAAAATTCTCATTCATATTAAAATCCTCACGAATACATATTAATTTATGAGTGCTATACTCCCCGCATAAATTTAATGTCACCCTGAGATTTCTATTAACAAAATATACCATTAGGACCATTTGACTTATCCCAGAGGGTCTATGGTGCAACCATATCACTCAGTTACTGGGCATATGACAAGCTATTTAGAAAAAAGCATCTAGTAAATAATGAAAATAAATCCAAAACTATAACACTTGTATTTAGAAAAATCTGCATATCATACTAAGGCAATATCACTTCTTTTACCGATGACACATCAATCTTGGATAGAATGCAAGAGATGGTTCAGGAATAGATACTTGGTATGCCATGTGACAAACATGAGAACAACCCCATTTGTTTTTCACCAGACCAGACACTGATAAGGAGGTGTCCCAAGACATTCATATGTCAGTGTCTTTGAGGCTCTTCTCTCTCTCGCTGGACAACCTCCAGTATCAGTGGATTGTGCTGGTGCTTTTTGTACACTACTGGTTTCATGGTCTCATTTCGGTATTTGTGTCTTTCAACGATTGATCAGCAGTTTCCAAGTTGTAGGATCAACAACATCTTCATTCCCCAGACGTGGATAAAAATGTTTCTGACAGTGGTCTCAGGGTTTCTCATACCCAGCATAGTGTAGTTGATCTTCACTCTATCTATCAGCATGAATGGAGAGAAAGCCATGCTTGCTGAAGGCCAAGTCAGGTGAATGGCCATTTTGATGAGTGGAAGAGGTGAACCAGAGCTTCAGGTCAAAAATAGACATGAGGGTGGGGAAACATGGAGCTAAAGAGTCAGAGGGGTCAGCAACAAAGAGTTGAAGTCACCTAGGATGAGCGTGGGACATTGTGAGGAGAGGAAGAGAGGGCCATGGCCGGGTTTTGGACGGCCATACCTAGTAGTCAGACACAGAGTTGTGGTCACAAGACAGGAATCAGCAGGGTCAGGATACCAGAAGGTCAGAGTCAGGAGACAAACTGGAGTTCGGAACCACAGCTCAGAGTATCCACTAGAATGTCCGATTTAATCTGCTGTAAAATTTCCAGCACAGCTCGTCTCTTCAAAATTATGTCCTGTTTCGATTTATTAATGAAAGGATTATTTATCTGGCAAGATGTTACTTTTGCTAATTTAACTAGCTGATTTTATGTCCAAATCTTCAGGCACAAACTTTGCTGTTCAACTTGCAGTTTCCATGCCTGCATATGCCCATTGTATTACATTAGCCATTTTTCCGTTGAGGCTAATTGCATCCCTTCTCCCCACTATAAGCATGCACAAGCTGTCTGAATTTGTTTCTAATGAAGTTCACACAGCCTTTCAAGTATTAGAAGACTGCTATCATGTCCCCTCTTACTCTTCTCTTTTCCAAACTAAACATACCAAGTTCCTTCAGCCTTTGCCCCTATGGCTGCATTCCATCCCTGTGATCATCTTCGTCGCTCGCCTCTGGGTTCTTTCCAGTTTCTCCACATCCTTTCTGTACATTGGTGAGCTTATCTATCTGACCTTTCCTGATCATTATCTTGAGAGCCCTGTAAAATTCTTTGTATTTTTTATATTTTTTCCTTTTGATTTGGGGGAATTTCATTTTGTTTCATTTTATCCTGGGAGGCTCTGAAGCGGGGGTTGGGTCTTGCTGGGGGGGGGGGGGAGACACGGACCCTGGGGTGGCAGAGTGTTGCAGAGCAAGCCTGCCTCACATTCATTTCAGAGCATGTCTCCTGTTCCACAGGACTGGACCCAGCTCCCTGCTCCAGCGCTGCAACCTGGTGCGTGGGATCACGGCACCGCTCAGGTTTGGCCTGTCCATCCCCCATTATCACAGAAGGGATGGCCAGGGCAAACTTCACTGAGTGGTGCCGTGACCCCGTGTGCTAGGCTGCAATGCCACTCACTCAGGTTTGGCCTTTCAAATCCCGCTTTCAATCTGATAAACCAAACTGCTTCGTCTTAACCTGTCCTTTTGGTCAGGGCAGCAAATCTGGTCTGTTACTTTAAAGGCCTTTTTTTGAAACTGGTTCTGTTTTTCTGAAATGGAGATGAGAATTTTTTCATTGGGGTTTGGCTCATAATTTCCTTCATGCTTTCCTAAACCTTTTTCAAACACGTTTAATTTTTCAGCGTACTCTTTCTGAATTATATCTCTACTTTCGTTGTTTTGTTTCCTCCTCCTTTGCTCTAACACTGAGGGGTCAAATCTGTTCTTTTAACTCCAGCAATATATACAATCCCTTATCTTCTAACTCTTTTATCTCTTTGCTATTTCAATGGGTTGTCATATATTTAATTACAGCAAAATGTGTTTCTGTTGCAATTTTATGGCAATCTGTCCCAGAAATGCCCAAAGAATCACAGACGTCTTTTAAATGCCCATCCCTGAATTCATATAATAATCTTCCTATTATTATTAAAATGGGGTACCTCCCTATAAGGGTCCTCCAACTCTCTACCAGCCACTGTATTTGCAAATAATTAAATGTTCCCTGCTACTCCTCCTCAAAGGTTTGGAAGGCTAGATACTGAAAATATTTGGTGTTACTGAACCAAACTTGATTTTAATAATTCATTGGTCTGTTGGTTAAATAAAGATTGACATTCATATACATGTACATGATACGCAATCTAAACATCAGTAAGGCAGTTTTTATTCCCTGGAGATCATAGAATCATAGAAGTTTAGGGGTGGAAGAGACCTCAGGAGGTCATCTAGTCCAATCCCCTGCTCAAAACAGGACCAACCTCAGCGAAATCATCCCAGCCAGGGCTTTGTCAAGCCTGACCTTAAAAACCTCTAAGAAAGGAGATTCCACCACCTCCCTAGGGAACCCATTCCAGTGCTTCACCACTCTCCTAGTGAAAAAGATTTTCCTAATATCCAACCTAAACCTCCCCCACTGCAACTTGAGACCATTTCTCAGGGGGAGGGATAGCTCAGTGGTTTGAGCATTGGCCTGCTAAACCCAGGGTTGTGAGTTCAATCCTTGAGGAGGCCACTTAGGGATCTGGGGCAAAAATTGGTCTTGCTAGTGAAGGCAGGGGGCTGGACTAGATGACCTTTCAAGGTCCCTTCCAGTTCTAGGAGATTGGTATATCTCCAATTATTACTTATTACTCCTTGTTCTGTCATCTGCCACCACAGAGAACAGTCTAGATCCATCCTCTTTGGAACCCCCTTTCAGGTAGTTGAAAGCAGCTATCAAATCTCCCCTCACTCTTCTCTTCTGCAGACTAAATAATCCCAGTTCCCTCAGCCTCTCCTCGTAAACCATGTGTCCCAGCCCCCTAATCATTTTTGTTGCCCTCTGCTGGACTCTCTCCAATTTGTCCACATCCTTTCTGCAGTGTGGGGGGGGGGATGCAGTACTCCAGATGTGACTTCAGCAGTGCCGAATAGAGGGGAATAATCACTTCCCTCGATCTGCTGGCAATGTTTTTACTCATGCAGCCCAATATGCCGTTAGCCTTCTTAGCAACAAGGGCAAACTGCTGGCTCATATCCAGATTTTCATCCACTGCAATCCCTAGGTCCTTTTCTGCAGAATTGCCGCTTAGCCAGTCAGTCCCCAGCCTGTAGCAGTGCCTGGGATTCTTCCTTCCTAAGTGAAGGACTCTGCAAGTGTCCTTGTTGAACTTCATCAAATTTCTTTTGGCCCAATCCTCCAATTTGTCTAGGTCACTCTGGACCCTATCCCTATCCTCCAGCATATCTACCTCTCCCTCCAGCTTAGTGTCATCTGAGAACTTGCTGAGGGTGTACTCCATCCCATCATCCAGATCATTAATGAAGATGCTGAACAAAACCAGCCCCAGGACCAACCCCTGGGGCACTCTGCTGCCATCTAGACATCGAGCCGTTGATCGCTACCTGTTGAGCCCGACAATCTAGACAGCTTTCTATCCACCTTATAGTCCATTCATCCATACTTACTTCTTTAACTTGCTGGCAAGAATACTGTGGGAGACCATGTCAAAAGCTTTGCTAAAATCAAGGTATATCACGTTCACCACTTACCCCATATCCACAGAGCCAGTTGTCTCATCATAGAAAGCAATCAAATTGGTCAGGCATGACTTGCCCTTGGTGAATCCATGTTCACTGTTCCTGATCACCTTCCTCTAGCATTGTGATGTAGATTTAGCCCTGTGAACATTTGCCATCTAATACAAAAGAAAAAAAAAAGATTGGCTGACAACTCATGTGCTTTCTCAGTGAGGACATTATAATACCTGGAACTGATGCAAACAATTCTGCATGGTTTGGATGGAATGGAGCCATGAGAGTTTGTCTGAACTGGTCTCATCCTTCTCTACTTTTTTGAGTTTATAATTTTTTTTATTACTGAGTACAGTATATTCTACCGCTTTCTCCACTCCATTTATACAATAATCGATTGATGGTATCTTCCACTGCTTCAACTGAGACACTATTCCATAGTTTAACATAATTCCCTATTTGGAATTATTTTCTGATAGTCTCATACTAAATTTTCCTTTCTTCACTTACATCCTGGTATATAATATACATTCTAATACATTGTGTCTCTCTTGGGCATATTGGATGAATATCACATCCTTTTTTGCAGCAATTTTGGTCTCCAAAATATCCAAAGAGTTATATTTTCAAAGCATTGCATTGGGATTTTTAGCCACAATTCTTCATTGTGGTCAGTGGGTTAAGTATAATCAAAGGAGTTGTTCTGTGGTGTAAATGAGGGAATTTAGTTCAGGGAGAGATTAAGCAGGACCAAAAACCCCATAGATGTTCAGTTCGAAGCTTTGACAAATATGAACGTTCATTTGTTTTAGAGAAGAATTCAATGCCATGCTTTAGAAGGCAAAATCAAAGAATTCTGCATGCCATATAAAGTTGAAAGAGAACCAAAATCCAAAAAGGGTTGGGTGACCGGTTTGAAATGCTGTTTGAATAAGATGGATGGATGGACCTTGCCGTTCTTGATCCAAGGCCAGGAATAATGTGTTCAAAGCAGAGAGACTCTTTTGATCTCTGCCTACTCCTCAGCACTTTGAACCTCCAGGGATACACAGCCATTCAATGCAATATGAGGAAAAGAAAATGCTTCTCATAGAAGACAGAGAGAGAGAGAGGAAAAAGGCAATGGAAGCCAATGAAATGGAATCTGAGCAAAACACAAGTGGTCATAATGACATTGACCACACGGTGCCAATGGAAGAGTTTTGTAATATTTTTACAGGACTGTTTGTTCTTTTGGTGCTAGTGTATAGAAGGGGCCCGCAGGCTCTCCAACTTCAGCAGCATGGAGCATGGCTTTCATTGCCTTTGACCTGAACAGGATCCCAAAGTGCTTTACAAACTACAGACCCCATCAGGCAAAACTCCCCTCTGAAGTCCAATTGACTTCAAAGGGATTTTTCCCCCTAAGCAAGGGATTTTCAGGATCTGGCTCTGTATCTAGGAATCAGTGCTGACATGCAGTTGTCTCTGGGGTGGAATACGGCCTCTGTTTATTAGTGCACAGCAACATAACACCAATATTTTAGCACACAAAATGAAGAGGGACGACCCTTGCAACTGGAATGAGAGGAGAAGCTCAGCAAGGTACAATGGAATTTGTTTAGAATACTTGGGTTTACACCTCTTCTGTTTTACATTCCCTCTGGCTGACACCAGATCAGCACCCCTCTTCCAATTCCGCATTGTGACATTGATTCAGTATTAATGCAGGGAGAACAGCTCCATCTACTGAATTTACCACTATCACCTCCTTGCAGCACCGGCGTTTTTGTTGGAGATATCCCATCCTGGCACCATCTGCAATGGAAAACAGATGAGTTGGCTGGAGTTGCACCACCATTCCTGGAACTGTGCCTTTGTATCTGCAGCTCAGATGCCATTAAAGCAGGGATGTCAGCGTACAGCCTCGTGCTGGGTGGCATATCTTACTGTGCATGTGAGAGTTTAATAAGCTTGTTGTGAGTAATCTTCAGGGGCTGTGGATAAAGACACAATCCGTGGAACAGATGTGACTTTTGGGCTTGCGATGATTTAGTTGGGGATTGGTCCTGCTTGGAGAAGGGGGTTGGACTAGATACCTCCTGAGGTCCCTTCCAACCCTGATATTCTGATTCTATGACAATGCTCAGATCAAACCCCCACTCCTGTCTTGCTGCAGGTAGGCTGGTCATTTGCCCGGTTTTAAGCCAGTTAGTTCTGTTATATTTAAGGTTTGTCCCTGTCCGGTACCGATGTGATTTTGTTCGATATCACCACGGGTGCACAGGGGGCGCCATTTTGCACCGTGCTTGCGAGGGCCACACTGAAGGGGGCTGGGTCACGCAGCAGAAGCAGGGACAGCCCTGTTTTCTGGGGATGAGTCAGTGGCCTGCCTAACTGCTGGCAGTGCAGCGAGCAGTTAGTCAGAAACTTCCCATTGGAATCAGTCTTTCTGGTTTAAAGGGCCTGTCGTGATGGGACCTAATGCAGACTACACAAGAATGCCATCTCTGAAAGATCAGGGCAACTGTGGACAGTGACATGTGATGTTGTTATTGATTGGTCTTGGGGTCATGGATCATGACTCCGCTGTGCCAGGAGCTGTACAACCACAGAACAAAAAGAGCTGACAACCTCAGTAACACTCAATTCAAACTGGGGCATGGCAAGACAGCCCCCTATTTCCAATTGACCCCCATATAAAAACTGTTCAACTGCAAAGATACGCTGTTGATCATCCACTTAAGAAAGAGGGATCTCTCTCTCTCTCTCTCTCTCTCTCTCTCTCTCACACACACACACACACACACACACACACACACACACACACACACTTAGTAACATGTAACCCTTTGCAATGCTGCAGGGAATTGTGGCTAGTGCAGAGCCCCCCCTGTCTTTACACATCTCCCCAGCACCACCACAATTTGGCCCTGACTGGTTGGTGTGGAGTCCTGTTTATTTTGTTAGAACCTTTGTAACCTTCCAGGGGCAGAGAGGTGGATTTCTAATGGTTGTGTCATGCAGCAGGAATATCTCTTTGTGCCTTGGAACAAGTTAATCTGTTGTTGCAAAAATGAATAAAGAATCAAGTTCTGAAAGGGGGGAGAGATGAAAGGAATCTTGTCTTTGCCATTGAAAGCTTTTATTCGAAGGTTTTTATGAGTTTGCTGACAACGTTACTTTGCAGTCATCTCCATCAACACCCCCACCCACTTCCCAGATCCCACAGCCAAGTTTTGAAACAAAATTGAAATCTAGGGAAAACTCACAGCGTACACAGGGATGTAAACTGCAGCTTGTGAAGTTTTAATACAGATTGGTTTTGGAATAAAGCTTAACATGAAAGAACCAACCTCCTCTGGTCAGCCCTCTCTCAGCTCCCCCTCCTCCCCACCCCCCAACAGCTTTTCGGATCACTTTGGACAACTGTGAGGCATGTAAAGAAAAACTATTCCATTAATTAATGCCTCTGCAGTGCAAGCTGAGCCGGTTGCATAGAATGAGTTGGGTTGCAGCATATGGAGACACATCCTTACCCAGTGGAGGGTAAAGGTCAGCTGCAAATTCCCTGATCACAAAGCTGGAATTTACCTGTTCGTGTTTGTGGCAAGTGTAAAAAGGAGGCAAAGAGGGACATCCAGCTGCAATGATCTGAGCATGGGCTCTTGCTGTGTCGGTGGACTACAGAGACTTCCTTAGGAATGACCACCTAAGGCTGTTTCCTATGGACTAGGAGGGTACTGGCTTGCATCACAGCTGTGCGGGAGTCCAGCGCTGAAGTCCACTGCCTGGTTATCATGTCTGGTGGCCCGGCCACTTTTGATGCACCCAAGCAAGCAGTGATGAAGACCTAGGGAGCAGACCTGGAAAAGTAGGACTGAAGAAGAACTCACAGTGCTTGAGTTTTAATGTTACCGATCAGGGGCCCAGTCAGGCAAGGTGCTGAGCATCGTCCCTGAAGTCCAAGGGTGATGAGCACCGAGCAGGAGACGCTGGGGTCCTTGCTGAGGTCACTGGGTTTGTGCTGTTCAGTGTGTCTCAGATTCAGGCCTCAAGCAGATAGCAACAGGGGAAGTCCATGCTAGGGCATGAAACATTCATTTACCTGCAACCCAGAGAGGGCCCTTCCTGGAGAACTCTGGAGACCCACACACAACGCAGAAGCACCAAAGCAGGGCCATCTTGCCCCTCTTCATCATTTGCAGGGGCAGCAAACAGCCTCTTTGGATCCCTCGACTGTTTTGACGGCTAAATGGGAGGTGCCGTGATTAATCTGTGATTATGTGACTCACCATAATTATGCCTTGTTGAAATTGAATTTATTGAAGCATGAATCACCCTGCCCAAAGTGGAACCTCCAGCACTGTGGCAGTTCGTTCGAGTTCCAGGAGAGGTCATTATGCAGAGGGCAGCCCGCACCTTAGTTCAAGCAAAGAAAAGGTTTTGTCATCCTGTGACTTTCAAGAGAGGGGCCCGGTGGTCCATCCCATCTGTTGCATCAGGAAATATGCAGCCAGCCTGATATCAATAAGCACCTCTGGGCTGGAAAGCTTTATTTATGTTTGATTTTCCTTGGACAGCATAGCAGCTCTCAGTCCTTGCATGTTTATTCACTCCACTCAAACCCCAGACCTCCCACGGCTAAACTGTGTTATTTCTAGGGATTCGCTCACCAGAGTTACAGCATGCCTGTAGCAAACCTATCATTTGTATCAATATGGGCACGGGTAAGGAAACAAAGCAAGCACGAGCCGGGCAGCTTTTCAAGCGGATGCCTCGTGCGGAAGGCTTTAGATGTTTTGCACAGGAGGTTGGGGTATTGTGCGGCCTCAGAGCTATATGGACAATGCAGCGGATGCTTTGCAGGTGTTCGTGGGCAGTAGAGTAGGCTTAGATGGCTCAGAGTCAGAGCTGGGCAAATAATTGGCACCAAATAACGTAGCTCCTGATTCAGCCACGTGTTTAGCTTTTAGCACGTGCTTAAGTGCTTTGCTGAATTAATGCCTCGGCCTTGTTTTGAGCAATGTCCTTGGAGACGAAGGATAGCCTGTGGTTAAGCCACCTGACTCAGGGCAAAGTTACTCACTGGCAAAGTTACAACGCCGGCAGTTACAGCGCTGCTCAGAGAGCACAGAAGGAAAACCGCTGTTGTGTGTTCACACTGACAGCTGCCGGCGCAATAGCGTGTTCACACTTGCGGCACTTGCAGCGCTATTTGGAGCTGTGCACTCTGGGCAGCTATCCCACCAAGCAACTCTTTCTCTTTTGCCGCTAAGACTTGTGGGAAGGGAGGAGGGGGTCGCGGGGCATCCTGGGTCCAGTCCCAATGCCCAGTGATAAGAACATAAGAATGGCCCTACTAGGTCAGACCAAGGGTCCATCTAGCCCAGTATCCTGTCTCCTGCACTGGCCAATGTCAGGTGCCCCAGAGGGAATGAACAGAACAGGGAATCATCAAGTGATCCATCCTGTCGTTTATTCCCAGTATCTGGCAAACAGAGGCTAGGGACACCATTCCTGGCCATCTTGGCTAATAGCCATTGATGGACCTGTCCTCCGTGAATTTATCTAGCTCTTTTTTGAACCCTGTTATGGTCTTGGCCTTCACAACATCCTCTGGCAAGGAGTTCCATGGGTTGACTGCGTTGTGTGAAGAAATACTTCCTTTTATTTGTTTTAAACCTGCTGCCTATTCATTTCATTTGGTGAGCCCTAGTTCTTGTGTTATGAGAAGTAGTAAACAACACTTCCTTATCTACTTTCTCCACACCAGTCATGGTTTTATAGACCTCATTTATATCTCCCCTTAGTGATGCATTGCTTTGTATCGCAGCAATCCCTGTGCTTCTGTCCACATTTGGCACCATCTTTCAACGGTTTGTATACTCCGCGCCCTTTCAGACTGCAGGAATGGATCCCGAACTGCTGACCGTTATGCTGATTGCTCTGACCAACCCGTCACGAGTGGCAGTGAAGTTATTCCTTAAACTACAAAAGCAAGAGGAGTTTGACATTGATCTCACCGTGTGAAATAGCTACGACACAAGATTGCTTGTGGCATTCACTGAGGTGCTGACCACAGTCTAACACCACTTTTGGGCTCAGGAAACAAGCACTGAGCGGTGGGATGACATCGTGATGCATGTCTGGGATGATGAGCAGCGCCTGCAGAACTTTTGCATGAGGAAAGCCACATTCATGGGACTGTGTGATGAGCTCGCCCCAGCCCTGCGGCGCAGGGACACGAGAATGAGAGCTGCTTTGTCGCTGGAGAAGCACAAGGTAATTGCACTGTGGAAGCTGGCTACTCCAGACTGCTACTGATAGGTCGCTAACCAGTTTGGAGTGGGAAAGTCGACCATTGGACTCATGTTGATGGAAGTGTGCAGGGCCATTAATCGCATCCTGCTCTGAAAGATCATGACTCTGAGCAATGTGTGTGACATTGTGGATGGCTTTGCACAAATGGGTTTCCCTAACTGTGGAGGGGCGATAGATGGCACACACATTCCAATTCTGGCACCAGGCCACCTGGCCACCGAGTACATTAATCACAAGAGGTATTTCTCAGTGGTTCTCCAGGCACTTGTGGATCACTGTGGGCATTTCACGGACATTAATGCAGGCTGGTCCGGAAAGGTTCATGACACGTGCATGTTTAAGAACACTGACCTGTTCAAGAAGCTGCAAGCAGGGGTCTTCTTCCTGGACCAGAAGATCACCATAGGGGAAGTCAAAATGCCCACTGTGATCCTGGGAGACCCTGCCTACCCCTTAATGCTGTGGCTTATGAAGCCATACACGAGGCAACTTGACAGCAGCAAGGAGTGGTTCAACAACAGGCTGAGCAAGTGCAGAATGACCGTTGAGTGTGCATTTGGCCTTTAAAAGCCCGCTGGCGATGCCTGTATGGGAAGCTGGACATGGTCAATGACAATATTCCTATGCTTATAGCTGCGTGCTGTACGCTCCATAATATTTGTGAAGGGAAAAGTGAAAGCTTCACTCAAGGCTGGACGGCAGAGGCTCAGCACCTGGAGGCTGAGTTTGAACAGCCAGAGACCAGGGCTATTAGAGGGGCAAAGCACGGGGACATGAAGATTAGGGATGCCTTGAGGCAGCAATTTGGAGCTGAAAGCCACAAATATTTGCTGCTACGCTCAGGATTGCAGTGCTTGTAATGCTAGGAGGTGACTGGTGTACATATGCAGGGGGTTGGACTAGATGACCTCCTGAGGTCCCTCCCAGTCCTGATATTTTATGATTCTATCTCCATGAGAGTTTCCTGGAGATCTCTGAGGGAGATTCCCATGAAGTGAGGGAGTCTATCAACACCCTTGTCTGCTGCTCAGAATAGGCATGCAGTGGGAGACAAGCCTGCTTTCTGCAACTCTCCTGCCCCCAGCAACTCGCTTCAGCAATTCCCAATCTTAGATCCACTTACCAGAGGCCTCCTCTCCTGTTTGAGTTTCACCAAGCTCCGACTGCTGTGACTAGCTAGGCTCCTCCGGGGTAGAAAAGATCTCCTGACTGCATGCATCTCTGACCTCCGAGCCATCCTCTGCCTCTGAGTCCTTCTTCATCCAAGATTTCCTCCTCCTGGCTCAGTCCACTCTTGACTGGCACATGAGCCAATGGAGTATCCACGGGGGCCTTCTGCAGTGGAGGTGGGGTCGCCACTGAATATCACATCCAGCTCTTTGTAGAACTGGCAGCTCGAGGGCACAGCACTGGAGTGGCAATATGCCTCCCATGCTTTGTGGTAGGCGTTCCGCAGCTCCTTCACTTTGACCCTGCACTGCAATGTGCCCCGGTCATGGCCCCTTTCTATCATGCATTGTGAAATCTGTCCGTAGGTATCATAATTCCTATGGTTGGAGCGCAGCTGGGACTGGACAGCCTCCACTCCCCAAATACTGATGAGGTCCAGCAGCTCGGCGCTGCTCCAAGCGGGGGATCGCCTGGTGCGTGGGGCAGGCATGGCCACCTGGAAAGATGCGCTGAGACCACTGCACACATCACCGAGCAAACAGGAAGGGGACTTTCAAATTGGCAAAGGAATGTATGGGGTGGGGCTGATGGTTGGTCACCTGAGGGCAGGACAGTAGAGTTCAAACTGATGGCCAAAGAAGCCAGAACAGGCATTGTGGGACACCTCCCGGAGGCCAGTCGCAGCGCTGTAGTGGACCACAGTGTCTACACTGGCACCACAGCGCTGTAGCCCCAGTGCAGAAAGCTCTACGCTTCTCGTCGGGGCGTTTTTTTTAGAATGCTACAACTGCGCAGTTTCTGCGCACTAAGTGGCTTGGCAGTGTGAGCACCTCGGGAGTTACAGCGCAGAGAGCTGCTTTACTGTGCAGAAACTTGCCAGTGTAGACAAGTCCTTAGACTTTACTGTGGCTTTAATGCTTGACTCAGTCACAGGTGACTGTGACCATGTCACATCATCTCTCTGCAGCTCAGTTCCCATCCAGATAATGGTGTGGTACCTTGACTCCCAGAGCTGTTGACTGGATTTATCCATAGGTATTGGAGAGGTTTTCACCTGCTGAGGTGCAGGGGGAGGTTCTGTAACCAGACAGATGGTGATTTTCTCAAGGTAGCTTTGGTTTCAATATGAATTTCATGTAATATGGGAATGTGGCTATTCAGGGTTCAGAGAATCATGTTTTACCTGTAACGAAGACATTAAAACATACTTACGGCTTATACTGGAAATCATTTTACATCTTCAAAGCACTGTACAAGCCTTAACTAGTTTTTTAAAAAACGTTTTCTTGGAGTTGGAGACTATGGTATATTTAACAGCTGGCTTGGGACAGCTGAGATTAGTTGTCAATAGCAATTTCCTGCACTGAATCATTAGCTGACATAATACACCACCATGCATGTGGATCATGAGAGGAGCTTGCTTTTTTTTTTTTTTTTTTTTTTGACAGTCAGGACCTTGAAGATCAAAAGGTGTGTGAGAGACATAGCCCAGATCAGTCCAACACAGAGAGAGATTCCCGCTTGGTTACCTATTACACTTACGGGGAATTTTGAAACATCAGTTGAACAGCCTGATTTCTGAAGCTTGTATGCCTTCCAGAGGAGGGTGAAGGTGGTGTGTTCAGTGTGGGTGGGGGAAGAATAAGAAATTCCCCCAGATGGTTTAGATACTATCTATCAGTGGAGCTGGGGGAGAGCAGCACAGCCGGGAAGGCCGGATGGTTATAATTAAGGGCCTGATCCTGCAGTCATTCACATGGGCAGTCCCATTGGATTTGCACGAATACGTTTTGTCAAGATCTGGCCCTCAGTGGAAGGAGGTACCCCCAGTAGATGCAGCTTGTTTAAGCTACTTAGCTAAAAATCAGATTAAATTTCAAGGTAAAGATTGCCCCCTCCCATCCATGCCCCTTATAGCCCCGCTCTCCCCTCCTGCACCATGCTGCTGAAGAAAGGGGAAGTGATTGAAGAAGACAAGAGTAGCTAAGATGGAAAAGTCTCTCTTCTTTCTAATTAGCTGGAGGTGCAGGAGCTGGGAGGACTCAGTGGAGAGGCAGCTGGAGGTGTTGAACCATTCGTCTCTAGGTTGGGAATCTCAGCCCCATGTCTAACGCACATCTGTCTATCCATCCAGCCACCTAGGGATATTCTGCTTCATTCAGGTCAGCTGATCACTAGAAAGATATTGACTAAACTAGGATTCAGAAGAGATGATCAAAAAGTTGCAAAGAGATGAGGAGGGATTGATTCACATGGAAAGAGCAAATTTCTAAATATACGTAAGTGTATCCTGGGAGGTGTTCCAAAATTTCCCATTGAAATATTGTTTTTGATGGAACATGCCTTTTCAACTGAACATATTCATGAGAAAATGTGTGTTCCTTTCAAAAACTTGAAGCTTTGATGAGAAACAGAAGAATCTTGTGTTCCATTTGGGGAGTTATTTCTGGTCAAAAATTATTTTTCTTTTTGCAGGAAATTAAAAAAAAGTTTTAAAATCCTCCTTCCCCTGACAAAAAATAATGACATTTATTGACCAGCCATCCTTATAATATTGCTAAAATATATATGTATCTGGATGAGCAATGGCTGACTGAGGATGAGAACTGCTTGAGGAATGAGAGGTGGCTTAGCAAAGATGTCAAAAAAGGTTCCCCCATTTGAAAAAAAATAAATATTGTAAATATTACAAGAATATACATAGACAGAACACTTTCTGCCCCACCCCACCCCCCATAACAGATACACATCTAAGGTCAACATTCAAAATGTTGATAAAATATTCATTAAACAAAAATCCACATTTGGGAAATGTTGTCCAGACACACTCTGGACTTAGGTCTACACTGGAGACCTTACAGTGGCACATCTGTACTGATGCAGCTGTGCCGCTGTAAGGTCTCCCATATAGCTGTTCTATGCTGACAGGACTGACCTCTCTCATCAACATAATTAAACCACCCCCAATGAGTTGCGGCAGCTGTGTTGGCTGGAGAGCATCTCCCACCGACATAGTGCTTTCCATACCAGTGCTTCTGTTGTGTAACTTATGTCACTCAGGGAGGTGGTTTTTCACACCCCCGAGTGACATAAATTATACCGACAAAAGGGCTCGAGTAGACATAGCTTTAGTAGTCCATAAATACTTGTAAATGCCAGAGTGGAAGAGGGATTCTTGAGGGTGAATTATGAGGAAGCTACTGCCTTGCCCAGGAAAGATTCCCTATCGATTCTTCACACAATGCACAGTCAACCTGTGGAACCCTTTGCCAGAGGATGTTGTGAAGGCCACGTCTAACAGGGTTCAAAAAAGAACTAGATAAGCTTCTGGAAGATAGGTCCATCAATGGCTATTAGCAGGGATTGTGTCCCTAGCTTCTGTTTGCCAGAAGCTGGGAATGGGCGACAGGGGATGGATCACTTGATGATTCCCTGTTCTGTTCATTCCCTGTGGGGCACCTGGCATTGGCCACTGTTGGCAGATGGGATACTGGGCTAGTTGGACCTTTGGTCTGACCCAGTATGGCCATTCTTATGTTATGTTCTTATGTTCCTAACTGGGATTTTGGAACAAAGGAAATAGACCCTCTCCTGACCACGCCATCCTCCGTTCACTCTATGATGGCAGTTTTCACTCAGCACTCCAACTCAGCTGGGTGCATGCAATAAAGCTGTGGCATTGGCCCTTGGTATATTAATGCTAAACTCTTAGCAGCTGGACACATAACACCATCAGGATCTTGTCTGTTTTATATTCAGATGGACACCTGGAGTATAGACACATGGTCAATTATTTTACATGCCTGTTACAAGCTCATAAATCACTTCCACAATGGAAGCAAATATTAAACATACAAGAATTGTGCTTTATGATCCAACTAGAGGAAAGAAACATCTCTCTTTTGGGTGCCACAAAAAAGTATCACTGACAGCTACCAAACTGAGCTTTCCACTCTGAAAGGAAGTTGCTTAGTTGTCATTAATACCAATCACTTTGCCTAAAGACACAGAGAAGTCCACCGAGGACTTCATTTGTCCTCTGTAGAAGACTCAGTCAAACCACTGATACTGTCAGATGTGGATCCCTGAGATGCCATGAGACCATGTAGACACATGGTGCCATAATAACTGTTGTAGTTTGCTGGAGCATTCATTCTGCTTTACCTCTGTAGGTCTGGAGAATTAATTCTTGATGTAATAAAACAGCCTATTTCCATTAACACCTCTCCTCCAGTTCTATCAAACCACCATGTTAGAATTACAGGTGTGTGGAAAAAGTTTATATAAAGAAAGGAGAGACCTGCAGGATGTAATATATGTAGCTTGAAACTCTGCTGTCTTTTGCATTTTGTGTGTGTGTGTCGCACTACGCCTTTACATTTCAAAGGGCCCTTTCTGTTTGCAGATATGGTGGCCATTTTGTTCTCACAGTTGCTGCAACAGAGGAGATGCACAAACTGTGCTCTCCCATGGAGACTTAACCTCTGTCCGTTCCTGTTGTTTTCCTTAATTAAAAAAGTATTTTCAGACTGCTTTTTTTTCTTTCTGTGCATGATGTAACAAAAATATTTGCCCCAAATGCCCAAACCTCCTTTGTGGTTCAAAAATTACATGTGGTCAAAACTTCCACTGATATCCCAGAGTTGGCTTTGGCCCAGGATTTTCATTTTCATGCATCTCTGCAATGCTTGGCTCCAGCAGTGAGAGTCTATTCCTGGACAATTCCTACCCGACTGGAAGCAGGAAGTACTGCTCACTCCTTTGCAGACAAAAGAGCCAGGATATTCCATCAGAAAACACCATCTACATTTTCCGAGGTTTGCCCATTCCTAAGTAGCATCATATGGGGCGCTCTCTGGAAATCGATGATAACATGAAACAATGCTAGATCTAGGGGCAAAGCAGCTGAGGATGGGTTGGCAAAGAAAATCCAAGCCACCTAAATGCTCATTCATGATCAGATTATGCAGTTGTGTGTGGTCAGTACACAAGGAACCTCACCTCCAGGACTGGTCACAACGGGAGTGTAGTGGGGCGGCTGCCCCACTCCTGAAGAACAGGGATTAAAAACAGCCCTGGAGAGGGCTGCAGCTGTGAAAGGCTACCCTGACTGGGGAAGCAGCCACAGCTGGGGCCAAGCCCCATCAGGCCACAGCTGGCCCTATAAAATGGCTGTGAGGCAAGTGCTGAGAGAGTCTCTCTCTAGCTGTAGAGAGAGAAGGACCTGGCTGCCTGGGAGCTGAGCCGGGTACCTAGAGTGTGGCAGAGCTGGGGGAAGGCCAGAGGAGCTGGGGAGCTCCAGCCTGAAACCCCCCCAGGCCGCAGACCTTGCTAAAATCCAGGAAAGGTACTGTGGCTACAGAAGTGTAGCCTGGGAATAGGCAGAGGCAGCTGGTCCAACCCCCGTTGCCAATGATGAGTGGTTTACAGACTGCAGGCTGCCCCAGTGAGCGGGGGCTAGATGGTGACTGGCAGTAGCCACTGGGGCAAGGTGGGGATCCGATAGAGGGTTGGGGGTTCCCCGGGGTGGGGAGACCCAGATTGTGGATTACTGCTGGGGGCAGAACCCTGACCTAGAGGGGCACCGGGGTCCGGGAGAGACACGGGGGCCAGTGGCAGGTGAGACACCGGCCTGCAGAGGGCGCTCCGGTCTGGACGCTCCCAGGACGACCAGCAGGAGGCGCTGCCCCAGTGAGTCTTTGCTTCGCTATAGGGAGTTCCTGCACTTGGGGGTGTAAAGAGACTGTTCCCAACAGGGGAATGTGCAGAAGAGGCAAGATTCTGTGGGCCCCAGGCCTAGGTGGTATAGGGCCATTTGATCTACTGCAATACCATCAATGCAGACAGAATTAGTGTCTTTACAGCATTGTCATGAGGCTTTGGCTAAGGTTATAGTCAAATGAGTCGCCCTGCTATAGGCAGTTCATACCACACCTTCCGGGCAAAGCCTGAGCTGATCTGCAGAGACTTTCTCTCAAATATGTGGCTCGCGCCAGCCGTAAGTCAGTGGCTGTGAATCATCTTTAACGCCTCCAGCCAGTCTTCCGACACATCCTGCTTTGGTTACTGCCGCCTGATTCATGCTCACAAGAGCTGTCGCTTTCCGATGAGAAATGAGTTCCCTCTGCCAGCTTCCTAACTCTTCCAAACAAGGGGATTTAGCACAGGATATTCTACGCTGTGTGTGTAGCTGTGTACGCAAGCAGTGGGCAAGGTGGCTGGGCAGCGGCAAGAAATGTATGACTCAATATTTGGGGGGTTTAAAAGTATGTTGCAACTTGGTACGGGAATATAATTCCATGATTCCCCACCCTTTTTATTTACAACATTTGCCACAGAGGCACAGACTGGCCTGCCACTGAGATTGCCTTCCTTGTTGGCTGGGCTGGAGGGATGCACCCAGCCCATGTAGCCAGGACCTTGTTTGACATGCCAGGGTGACCAACAGCATCCACCAGCCTAAGAGGCGGCCATTTTGACACCCTGTCTGAGCCCCAAAGCCCTCTGCTCCACAGCGGAGAGTCAGAACCCCAAGAAACTGCAGTAACTGTTCAAACCCACCAGAGTTCAAAGCACCTGACACACACTGGGAACTAGGGGCTGCCAGCCAGGGCTTGATCCTGCCTGGGATACCATCCCCATAGCCTCCCGGAACGGGCAGCCAGGGGCCAACCAGAGCTCAATCTTTTCAGTACGATCTTAGGATTTTTTTTTTAAATACACATGTTGTTCTGTGTTTGTTATAGATGGCAAGGTCAAAAACTGTGCCTTGCACTTGGAGAGGAAGGTGGTGGGTTTGTGATGGTCCTTAGTTCCTGAAGGAGTTCATTCCACCATCATGGACGGGCCCCCGAAAAAGTCCTGTCTCCCGCACAGACAATCTTGACCCTTATTATAGAGTTCCACTGCACCAAAGGAGCAAAGCTGCCAACCACAGTCTTCATCCTAGAGCTTTAAGCACTTTGTTAGATACCCTGGGCCTAGGCCGTGGAGCACCTTGAAAATAAGAACCAAGACCATGTGCTGGATTCAATGTGCTATGGGAAGCCAGAGCAGAGAACATGCTCCTGTTAACCCATGTTGCTGATGAAACACATTGCAGTATCCCGTACTAGTTGGAATTTCCTACGTGCTGAAGGCTTCATGCCAAGATATATCGTGTTGCTGTAGTCCATCTGAGAGGCGACAAAAGTGAGCATAGCTGAGGCCAGGTCATCATCCAACAAGATGAGACAGACTCTTGGCCAACCAGACCTCATAGAAAGTGTTACTCAGGGATGCTGCTAATTGAGAGCTTAGTGTCAGTAGGGAATCCAAGAACACTCCTAAACTACAAAATGATTTGACCCAATTGTGTGTGTGAACCTTCAACCAAAGGAGTCTCCAATGTGGCCTTAGTCTCTTCAAAATACTTTCCTCTGCCCACCAGCATCCCCTCTGGCTTGTTTGGATTCAGCTTCAACCAGCTATTCTTCATCCAGATGCTGATCTTGTCCAATCTCTGCGACATCTTGGTGGCAGCATTGTATATGGTGAAGGAAAGGTACAGTGGTGTGTCATGGTTGTTTTGTTTAGTAAAGAAATGCACCAGGGAACCCTTAAAAACTTAGACATCCTTAAAAATTGTTCAGTTTTTGAAAGACTTTAACACCTCTAGCAAAACTTCCTATTGAATGGTTAGAGACTATTTCGGAATGGTGGAATTTAATAAGTGTGCCCACAACGTAGATTGGTTGTATATAAATAGATCTACCTAGTGAAAGGCCTCTGGGTGGAGAGATGGTGTCATTTTTGAGTTGTACAAATGTTTGAAAACATTTGAATCTTCCTGTTTTAACCTCAGAAGGGACAAAGTCCACCAATGCTTCTCTGAACTTTCTGGTTCTTGTGGGCCTATTGAGCTTTCTAATGAGGGCTGGCTGTCCCAGGAGACTTCTGGCATGCCCTGCTCTCGGCTGGGCTGGAAATGCCACAAGAAAATTGTGAGCATTTTTGAAATGTTCATTCTGCGGGTTCTGAAAAGTACCATTTTCAGTTTTAAAAAATATTTTCTGAAACTTTTTTTTACCAAAAATTACCAAAACCATCCAAGCAAACAAACAACATGCCTCAAAACCAGAAAGAGTTGAAAAACTGGAAATTTGGGGAAAAGGAATTTATTTTGTTTTCAAACACATGCCATTTTTGTCATAGTATTTTGATTGCAAAATTTTGACCAGTCCTTCAATGAATTTTTCAATCAAACCAAAGTCTACAACTTGCCCAGGATATTCTACATTTCCAGTACTTCTCTTCCCCCCCTGCCCCCGCCCCCACCCGATCACCTCCCTCTTCACTGGGCTGCATAATTTATCCAACTAGTGTGCACACCGCTTTTGAATCCAAGACCTCCTGGTTCACCTTGGGACTGTTACCAACGACTGTGTGTCTTTCTGGGCTGCTCAAGAGCAAACAGGAAAAGAAATTCACTGAGTTCATGTTCAGCTGATTATGCACCGGGACCCACAAATCTTTTTCAGAGTCGCTGCTTCCTAAGATAGAGTCTCCCATCTTGTCAGTGTGGCCTACGTTTGTTGTGCCTAGATGTACACATTTGCAGTTAGCTGCCCTGAGTATGTGCCCGTCCGAGAGCCTAGGCATGTCCTCGTGGCAGCTAGCCCATTCCTGCACTATTTTGAGCCCACTAGCTGGAAGGGGCCTAGCGTAAGTGTTTCTCCTCCAGCTAGGAATCACACTCCCAGCTTGAAGCCTACAAACACTGATTGAATGCCTGCAGTTGTGTTCTTAGTACCTCGTTAGCCTATTCCGCCCTGAAGAGCTCTCTCTTTCACCAACAGAACAAGGGATTTACTGAAGTCTTCTCTCCTTTAAACTGCCTCCCACAGTCCTCAGAGCTGGCAGACTAGCTGCCCCTGTGGAAACAACCACTGAGCCATGCAGTGAGCAGTGGCACTCTGAATCTTGGGATCCACACCCAGGGAGCTGCATTGCTTCTCGGTCAGATACAACAGCAGAGCAGACCCAGGGAGGGACAGCACAGTACCTGGGGTTGCACTGTCACAAGTCAGGCTGACACTGGTAAGTAACCTGCAGTTGCTTACTCCATGGCTAGCAGGCATTAAAGACAAAGCCAGAGAGGCTTTGTTTTCTCTACAGGGGCTATGTCAGCACTCCAAAAGAAGTGTGTTCTAAACTCATGTTAGCTACCAAGGGTTAAAATAGCAGTGACGACCTAGCTGCTCTGCTTTTAACTCAGGTTAACAACTCAAGTTAACCCCAGGTTACCCTATAGGCTTTAACTGGAGCTGCTAACCCAAGTTAAAAGCAGAGCTGCCATATCTTTACTGCTATTTTCACCAGAGGTGAAAGTAAGCGGGTACGGTCCTGCACGGTGTACCGGCAAGAGCCGGTCTGCAGCAGCTGGAGCCCCGGGCCCTTTAAATCGCCGCCCGACCCCAGCTGCTGGAGCCCCGGGATAGCAGTGACAGGGCTCCGTCAGCAATTTAAAGGGCCCGGCGCGCCGCTGCGGTAGCGGCGGCCAGAGCCCCGACCCCTTTAAATCGACCTTGAGCCCCGGGGCTCCCAGCCCCTCTGCAGCTGGCAGCTCTGGGGGTGATTTAAAGGCCCTGGGGCTCCCAGACGCAGCCCCGGGGCCTTTAAATCTTGACTTAAAGGCCCCCCCTCTTCCGGTTGAGGCCACGCCCCTGCTCAGAACTCCGGCATACCGGTAAATCCTTTAACTTACTTTCACCCCTGATTTTAACCCAGGTTAGCTAACTTGAGTTGAGAACTTACTTTTTTTTGCAGTGTCGACATATCCAGAGTTAACCCGAGTCGCCTACACTCAAGTTAACTTCATTTGAGTTAGCCTAGCTTGCATGAGAGCAGCCACACTGGGCCGCCCAGCGTGCTTGGATTAGTAGCGCAGAGTAGCTGAATCCCTATTGGGTTACTCAAACTTCAACACCTGCTGATGGGCCAGCTAACTTGAGTCTGAATTACCACCTAACTCAAGCTAGAGGGGTGTGTGTGTGTGTGTGTGTGTGTGTGTGTGTGTGTGTGTGTGTGTGTGTGTGTGTGTGTGTGTGTACGGGAGTCAGGTTAGCGGCAACACTGGAGTTATAGATCGAGTTAATGCTCAGTGAAGACAAGCCCTTAGTGACTTTCCCAACCTTAGTCTATAAGTATCTTTACAGTGTATAAGTACTTACATGGTGAACAAATATTTAATAACGGGCTTCCGTCTAACAGAGAACGGTATAACACGATCCAATGGCTGGAAGTTGAAGCTGGACCAATTCAGAGGGGAAATAAACCGTAAATTTTTAATGGTGAAAGCAATTAGCCACTGAGACAATTTACCAAGGGTCATGGTGAATTCTCCATCATTGACAATTTTTAAACCAAGATTGGATGTTTTTCTCAAAGCTCTGTGTACAGGTCTGTCACATCTTACGCGCATTTAACATGCGCGATTTCAGCTTTGCATGGTCAGGAGAAAGAAAAACAAAACAAAAAAACCCAAATAGGCGATTCCACCAGTGTGAGACGCGAATCTGCTGTTCCCACTAAAATATTTTTGGGAGGACTTGACAGCATGTCTTTAGGCCTGTGATAAGTGTCTCCCCTATAATAACCCTGGAGGATTGGAAAAAAAAAAAGTTTAAAGTGAGTCTGCCCCGGAGTGAGTGTGAGATGGGAGAAGCGAATCTGCTGTTCCCACTACAGTACTCAGTCCCCCTGTGCCTCTCATACTGTGCGCATCTCGCCGCGCTGAGTGAGATTCTGCTGTGCCTGTACTGTTTAAAAAGACAGTACGTACGTTTTGTACTGTATAACATGGCCCCTAAAAGCAAGGCACCTACTTCACCTGGTGCTCAACTGAAGAAACAGCGATGTGTTCCAACGCTGGAGGAAAAACTGGCCGTGTTAGACTTATTGAGAGACGGTATGTCCATCGCCAACGTGGCGCGTAAATACAGCCACAACGAATCTAGCATCCGTGCCATCAAGATTCGAGAGACAGAAATTCGTCAAGCCATGGCATCAAGTGCGCCAGTAACTGCTAAGGTGACGAGCCAAGTGCGTGATACGACTTTAGTGAAGACTGAAAAGGCATTAAACTTATGGCTGGAAGACATGAACCGTAAACGTGTGCCTATCAATGGCAACATGTTGCGAGAAAAGGCTCTTAGCATCTATGCGCTGTTCAAACGTCCTGGCGAAGAGGGACAGCCTTCTGATAAGAAGGAATTCAAAGCCAGCCAAGGTTGGCTTAACAGTTTTAGGAACCGCTTCAACCTCAAAAACGTGCAGACTACTGGTGAAGCTGCATCTGCCAATGAGGACGCAGCAAAAGCCTACCCCGAACAATTAAAGAAAATCATAGAGGAAAGAGGCTATCTTCCAGAACGAGTTTTTAATGCTGACGAGACTGGGCTCTTCTGGAAAAAAATGCCTACCCGCACTTACATTTCGAAATCAGAAAGACAAGCCCCTGGCTTCAAAGCAGGTAAAGACCGTGTGACTGTGTTGCTTTGTGGCAATGCGGCTGGGCATTTAATAAAGCCGGGCTTGCTCTACAGGGCTGCAAATCCCCGTGCACTAAAAGGCAAGAACAAAAATCTCCTGCCTGTGTTCTGGCAATCAAATAAAAAGGCTTGGGTGATGGCAGCATTATTTCTGGATTGGTTTCACAAGTGTTTCATTCTGGAGGTCAAGCAGTACCTTGAAGAAAAAGGACTTGACTTTGAAGTGTTGCTGATCGTAGACAATGCTCCTGGCCACCCTGCAGCACTCCGGTTTCCCCATAACGATCTTGAAGTCGTCTTTCTCCCTCCCAATACCACCTCCATCCTCCAACATCTTGACCAAGGCGTCATTAGCTGTTTCAAGGCCACATACATGAGGCTTACATTCTCACGGATCCTTACCACTATGGATGCTGATCCCAAGTTAATGTGATGGAGTGTTGGAAGGCCTTCAACCTTGCTGATTGCATCACTTATATTAAATAGGCAATGGATGCAATCAAGCCTGAAACAGTCAATGCATGTTGGCGAAACCTATGGGAAGACTGTGTGAGTGGTTTTAAGGGTTTCCCGACCATTGATAAAAAAAGTGCAACTCATTGTTCAGGTGGCCAGGCAAGTGGGTGGTGATGGCTTCGTCGACATCCTCCAGGAAGAAATTGAGGAATTAATTGAGGGCCATAGAGAAACATTGACTAACGAAGAGTTAGAGGAACTGATAAAATTGTCTACAGAAGACGAAGATGATGACGAACAGGAAGAGCCAGCAACTTGGAATCTTCATAAATTTTCTGAAGTATTCCAAGCAGCGAAACACTTGAATGATTTAATTTCTGAATATGATCCCTCTATGGAACGAAGCCTCAAAATCACACGTAGTATTACGGATGATTTGAGACTGTACCAAGAAATGTTTGAGGAGCTCAAGAGACAACAGCGACAGTTGCCAATCACCATGTTTTTAAAGAAAAATCAACCAGCAGCAGCAGAGCCTACACAGTCAACTTCTCGAGCTGAACCAGAGCCAACCACTTCGTCTACGACTCGCTCTCCATCACCCAAGCCTGGCCCATCGTCTCCTGGATCGACATCAAGCCCTGATGACTCAATAATAGTGTTGTCAAGGGAAGATTAATAATTGGAGTGTGTACAGTACAAGACTGGTGACTGTTCAGGTTTACAGTACTGTACTGTACTGTTTTCATTTTTTATTCTTTCATTCTTCTGTCTCTCTGTTATTAAAAATACTGTAAAATTATATTTTGCATATGTAGTCTTTATTATATAATGTACTGTACATTGCTGAATACAATACATAGCACTTTATGGGTGATTTAAGGGATTTTCAAGGGACATTTTGACTATACGCGGTTTTCACTTTACGCGCTGACCGCGGAACGTAACCCCAGCGTAAGATGCGACAGACCTGTAGCGGGTTGGTCACCCCGCTCCTGCCCTGAGTGGGTTAAAGCAGCCCTGGAGAGGGCTCCGGTGGAGAAATGCTAGGCTGATCGGGGAAGCAGCCACAGGTGGGGCCACGCCCCAATCAGGCCACGGCTGGCCCTATAAGAGGGCTGAGGGCCAGATACTGAGACACAGACTCTCTCTCTAGCTTTGTGAGAGAGAAGGACCTGTCTGCCTGGGAAGCTGAGGAGGGTACCTGAGGTGGAACAGTGCTGGGGAAGGGCAGAGGGAGCTGGGGAGCTCCAGCCTAGCAAAGCCCCAGGCTGCAGGCCAAGTTAAGGGCCCACAAAGGTACTTGGGCTGCAGAGAGGCAGCCCGGAGATAGGCAGAGGCCGCTGGTCCAACCCCCCCTTGCCGATGATGAGTGGCTCACAGACTGCAGTCCGCCCCAGGGAGCGGGGGCTAGATGGTGACTGGCAGTAGCTGCTGAGGCAAGGTGGGGATAGAGGCTTGGAGGTTCCCGTGGGTGGAGAGACCCAGATTGTGGGTTACTGCGGGGGCAGATCCCTGACACAGAGGGGCACCGGGGTCTGGGAGGGACACAGGGGCCAACGGCAGGTGAGACACCGGCCTGCAGAGGGCGCTCCGGGCTGGAAGAGCTAATTCCCTGGACAACCAGCTGGAGGCGCCGCGCCGGTGAGTCGTTGCCCCGCTACACTCTGCTCTAGGAATTATGGGGATGTTCTGTGTCCTGTGTTACGCAGGAGGTCAGACTAGATGAACATAACGGTCCCTTCTGGCCTTGCACAGAGAGACTTTAAAGACCTCCACGAATGATAAATCTGCCCTCTCTTACCAGCATTCATGGGTGCCACGTGGTCTGAGTGGCTGCTTTAGCCTGAGGACCCCTGAATTTCAGTCATTTCCCCATTTCCTTCCCTAAAGGAACACGCCTCTGCCCCTCACTTATGTCCTCCAATTCCCTTATGCTCATCTGAACAAAGAGATTTTGAGTTTCAGCAACCAGCACCTCTTTACTTGCTAAGCTCCCTTCGGGGGCCCATTACCTCCCTCCTCCACAACCTCTTCCTTATGGAGCTGCCAAGGGTTTTATGACTTGAATGTCTTTGGGGCTGGTTGGGGGTGGGAATGGGCGTGTCGGTGACTTTGGTGGAGCTGCAAAATTAACCCTTCATGTGCCATGCTTCTTGCAGCACATTCCATATTCGCTCCAACCCGTGTTATCCGCGCTCGATTTGCAGAGGTTGTGATGCACTTGTAGCAATGAGGCCTAGGCGCTGGTTCCGGCATTCAGAAGTTAACTCTTTTACTGTTCTGTAAAGTAGCCGTTAGCATCCTTAGGTACTACGCTGAGCTGTTCTGTGGGTGTTAGGAGTGGTGCCCTGGCTTATTCTGCTATAAGGGGGCAAGCCCTGAGCCTGTCCCAGCTGTGTAGGATGAAATGAATCTCCCACAAGGCAATGCACTGATTTCCTACTGCCCATGCCGCAGGGTGCATTATGGGAGATGTAGTCCAGCCAGGAAGCCTGGCCCATAGGAGAGGATGGGTGCCAGAACTACACCTGCCATAAGGCAATGCACCATGGGGAACTGCAGTTTAATGTTGAATTGACTCCAATTGAAGTGTTTTATGTCATTGCAATGAATCAAAATGAAACGTTTGGGTTTTGGGAATGGCAAAATGGTTCAGGTCAATGGAAAAAGTCAAAACTAAGTGGTTCAATGCTTCCATATGGAAATGTTATGGAATTTCCATTCTGCGGAAAATTTCAAGTTTGCGTCCTGTTTCGGAACAAAAGCAGATGTTGAAATGCCAGCAGATCCTGCAGGACCCCGGGGATGCTCAACCATAATTGCAGTGCACAGAGCTCTCTCTGGTGGCTCATGGCGGTTCTGCACTCCGAACAATGCAACCCTTTGGATGGTGGATC
This sequence comes from Mauremys mutica, assembly GCF_020497125.1. Classification (NCBI taxonomy): domain Eukaryota; kingdom Metazoa; phylum Chordata; order Testudines; family Geoemydidae; genus Mauremys; species Mauremys mutica. The sequence continues at coordinate 3,677,641 of NC_059081.1, read as the reverse complement.
GTGGCGGGAGCAGGTCCACTCGCCCTTCCCCCGGGAGGGTTGTATTTTGACATTACATTTCTTTTTAAATCAAACTTGTTTCATCTTCTCTTGCACTATCTTCAGTTTATGAAGTAGCTGATACCCCCTTTCTGTGGTCTTTCAGAGATGACTTGGAGGGTGTGGTCAGTATTAGGTATCATCGTGACTGGCACCTGTCAACCAGATCGGGTAATGCCATTTGGGGTGGGGGAGGGCATCTATTACCCCATCCCGGACCAGTACCCCATTGTGGTAGGGGCAGTACAAACACAGAACAAAAGGACACTCCCTGCCCCAGAGAGCTTCCAAAGTAGGTAATCAGCACACAAAGATCCCGTGAAATCCTGCTGACAGGTATCCAAAAAAAGCCAGCAAGTATATTTTTTCTGGATGTCTTACATCAATAATAAATGAATACCCCCATTGAAAACAGGAACCTGGCTTATATCCTTAGGCTTTGCTGGCTCAGCAGAAATTGTATTACTATGAAAAGAGAAAAGACGAGCGACTCCACTCCCCAAAATATCACCTAGAAGCAAAGGAAGGAGAGGCATGTGCTGTTCCCCAAGGGATCGTTAGCACATTCCTGTGCTAAATCCTGATTAGACGGGATTCAGGTTTGATACTGCCAGCCCAAAAGAGCCCCCCCCCCTCTTTCCAAAGGCCCCACCGCTTTTCAAGGAGGGGAGAAAGCAAGGAGGGGGGGGCTATGGTGGTGACTTGTAAAGGGTGCTCTCTTTGCAGATGTGGGAGGGGGTTCATTGGACCACCAAAGAACGTTCTGTCCAAATCGTGATGTCATGCTGAGCCTCTTGGGATTAAGCAGTGCAAGAAGGTCTGGTCATCTGTGATTTATGATCCATACCCTGAGGCGTACGATACAGGTTCACTCTTGTGCCTGTATGAATTGGCTGTTGGAGGAGGTGCATTGCTTAGTGGTAGAATGCCAGAGTGGATCAGACCAGCATTCCATCTAGTCGAGCGACCTATCACTGGCATTGGCTAGTACCAGTTGCTTCAGAGAAAGTGCCAGAAACCCCATAGGCAGCCATATGGGGAATCCCAGGGACAGGATTTTGGGAAACCTATCCCTTGTTTTCCTCCTGACCCACTATAGTTAGACCCTGAAGTCGGAGGGTTAATCATCTGCTTAACGTCTCCTTTCCAAAATCCTTGGATTTGGGTTCCTGTTTTTAATATTCAGTGCTGTAATTCTGAATGCTCTCATTATCCATATACATGTCCAGTTTCCTCTGGAATGCTGCTCAGCTGTGGGCCTCGACAACATCTTGTGGCAATGAGTTCCACAGGCAAATTATATGTGTGTTGAAAAAGTGCCCTAGGAAAGAACTACCTATCCTCTTATGGATCTCCCAAGAGAACAACAGTACCAATACTTTGCTTTTATAGAGAACCTTTCATCCCTAGATCTCAAAGCCCCTGACAAAGGTGTAAATACGAATGTAATTTTACATATGGGGTAAGAAGTAAGGAAAATACACTGTCCTTGCTGCATAAGCTCACACTGCTTTGCTCCTGCTGCAAGTTTACTGAGGTTGAGTTTGCTCACTAACATGCTGTGCCTGGGATCTTGAGAACTGAAGGCTTCTACTAGTGGAGGTAAAGGAGTAACTCTGCCAGGGGTCAGTTAATAGTAGACTCTTATCTTCATCAGAACCAGACACTACGGGAAGATGCTCATTCACATTACGTCAATGTGTTTTATATATGCTGCGACCCCATGGGGGTGGGGGTAGAATCCGTCCATGGGTTGTGCTGCTGTGCGCAAGGAGATCATGAAGGTGAGTTGGGACTTCCCCACAGTTTGGGGTGTTGACTGGAGAAACTTCCTTGCAGATTTGCAGCCACTTCTACTTCTCCCAGCCTTGCTGTTTGTTTGCACCACAGTCCCCCCACCTCCCCGCCCCCACGTCCTACGTTATAACATCCAAAAATTCCCCCTACGATTTCATTTGGAGAAGGCACTCCCATGCTAAACTGCTGGCACAGTGCTCCTGGGTAGGGTGACCAGACAGGAAACGTGAAAAATCGGGGTGGGGGGGGTAATAGGAGCCTATATAAGAAAAGACCCCAAAATCGAGACTGTCCCTATAAAATCAGGACATCTGGTCACCCTACTCCTGGGCAGTGCTCCACTGAATGCCTCTGCTGCCCAGTCTGGAATGGAGGGTCTACACAGGAGAGAGGCCTGGCCCTCGTATCAGCTGGGAGCGCTGGTGAGCAGAGGAACAGAGCAGGTGGGGGGGAATGCAGTACATGCCAGAGGACCCTAGGGGGAGCTGAACGGGAGGTGTCAGGAGGTGGGAGTGGAGAAGCAAGTGAGGGGGTGGGAACTCTTGGACTTCTTGGGAGTTTGCTGGGGGCGGGGGGGGTGGAAAGAATCCAGCGTAATTGTGGTGCTAAGCGCTCGCTTCCTGGCGTCAGCACCCAAGCTGGGTGCTGGCCACATTCCAAGCCAGCAGGAGCAGTGAACTCTTGGGCTCCCATCTGTCTAGCAAACACCCTGGTGGAAAAGGTGATGCCGACAGGAGTGGAATTCCCCAAGCGGCCGCTACTGGGGGTAGGGACGTACAATTCCCATCTCCCTGCACCGGTGGGAAGGGCGTTGCTCTTGAATCACTCCTCGGAGGCTCCTGAGAGCAGCTGTTGAGTCTCTGGTGGTGCGATCAATACGTGTTGCTGCTGGCTAGCCCTAGGGTCACCTTTACATGTCAGCTTTGCCTGTCCATCCCCAGTTGTCATCAGCCCTAGATAATCGCAGTGACAGAGGCTCTGGCAGGAGCCCCAGCCCAGCTTGGTCATGGTGACACCGGCCCCGCAGCTCTTTCAGCAACATGAGCTACAGGGGAGGAAATGGGCAACGGTCTAGGAGTGCTCTCCCCAAGACCTGGCCTCGATCGCTAGTGTGTGGTGAGTCTCCATGCAGACTAATACAACACCCACCTCTACTTGCTGGGATGCCAGGCTGGTCCCTTCCAGCAGCTCCCAGGTGCCCTGAGCAGCACTCAGCCTGAGCACGTGGGTTCCTTAATGAGCCATTGTGCAAGCTACCTAATGCCATTGCTTGAACAGATTCCAGCTGCGAGTCTCCACCTGCAGAGCGTAGCGTTGTGCCGGGCCGCCCAGAGCACTTGGAGAGAAGGGCTTTGTCCCTGGGGGAAGGAGTCACTCCTGTTTCCTGCTCTTCATGAGGCGTTGGAATCCAGGTCTGAAAAGATAGAGAAGGGAAGTGAGATGACTCCAAAATGCAGAGGTGCATGAATGCACCAAGATGTAGGTAAACATGCACACACGCACGCACACGTATGTACACAAGTCCACATGTCCAACATGCAATTGCACACACATGCACAACATGCAGACACACATGATGCACAGACCCATGGGAACAGATTCACCTGAGATCCTCCACTCAGGAGAGGCCTCTGGCAGTGGAAAATGCATTAGGGACAGCACCTGCCACCTGCGTCCATCAGGGGCTCCCACAAGCTGCCAGCCCAGTGCCACAGGTAAGCGGCACTGGTTGGGAAGGAAGTGTTGCTATGACAGTTGCTGATTCAGCATATTAATTGGCAGAGCTCCTGTCAGGCTCTGAAAAGCTAGTAAACACCCTCGGGGAGCAGTGGTGCAAACAGGAGTGGACCTTGCCCCCTAGCATGCAGCCCCCACTGTTGCAGGGGAGGTAACATTTCCAGCTCCCTGCCCCAGTGGGCAGGGTATGAAGGCCCAGGAGATGGAGCTAACATTTCAACAGCGCACCTAGAGAATTCGCCTTGCAATTCCCCATAGTGGGAGCCCTGAGACTGTCCCCCGACACGCCCACTTTCCTCCTCTTGCTCCCCATCTGCGCTGGAAACCTACCTCCCCTGCCGCTAAGAGGAAAGCATTTGTCTGCAGCAAGGAAAAAATCATAATTAACCAGGCAATGAATGTCCTTTCCTTCCCCGTCCCATAAAACACGAGCAATCTACCTAAGAGCAAATGCAGACAGCCCGGGGACCCGTATAAAGCACTGACAAGCACTTTGTGCATTGCACACTGGAGCTTGGGAACACAAAATGTGCCTGGCCTAGCAAACTCCCAGCCCCCAAGCCTAAGGAGAGGCAGAGCTGGTTAATTAAAGAGAATAGAAAGAAATGGGGGGTGGGGGAGACAGGATTTGAAGCACTTAAAGGCAACGGATGCCTCCCAGCAAACCTTGAAACACTCACTCTTCAGGAGCAAGTCTACTCTCCTGTAAAGTGCTGATGTCTTTAATTCTCCCTTCCCTGGTTCTTTACTGCTATGGACATTTGCAGAATGAGATCCTTTGTTTCTTCATTGGCTTATACCCCACTTGAGGCTTGGGGATGAGACGCAAACCAGCACCCAACGCATTGTGCTAAGCTGTTGTAGCTGAGAATGGAGAGAAAAGAAACACTCTGAACCCAAGAGCAGAAATAGTTCATTTAGTGTCCAATTATGAGATGGGCTTTAATGGGCCTCTTTATTCCTGTAGGTGCAAAATTTTGCCCCCGGAGTTTATTTGCATCTCAAACCTTGGTGATCACTTATCAGAGGGGTAGCCATGTTAGTCTGTATCGACAAAAACAACGAGTCCGGTGGGACCTTAAAGACTAACAGATTTATTTGGGCATAAGCTTTTGTGGGTAAAACCCACGTCTTCAGATGCATGGAGTGAAAATTACAGATACAGGGATAAATATACTAGCATGTGAAGAGAAGGGAGTTATCACACAAGGGGAGAACCAGTGTTGACAAGGCGAATTCAGTCAGGGTGGATGTGGTCCACTCCCAATAATTGATTTGGAGGTGTCAATTCCAGGACAGGGAAAGTTGCTTTTGTACTGAGCCAGCCACTCCCAGTCCCTATTCAAGTCCAAATTAATGGTGTTAAATTTGCAAATAAATTTTAGTTCTGCAGTTGCTCTTTGAAGTCTGTTTTTGAAGTTTTTTTGTTCAAGTATAGCTACTTTTAAATCCAGGGAGATTGAAGTGTTCTCCTACTGGCTTTTGTGTGTTACCATTCCTGACGTCTGATTTGTGTCCATTTATTCTTTTACGTAGAGACTATCTGGTTTGGCCAGTGTACAAGGCAGAGGGGCATTGCTGGCACATGATGGCATATATCACATTAGTAGATGTGCAGGTGAATGAGTCCATGATGGTGTGGCTGATGTGGTTGGTTCCTGTGATGGGGACAGAGTAGGCAATGGGGTTTGTTACAGGGATTAGTTCCTGGGTTAGTGTTTCTGTGGTGTGTAGTTGCTGGTGAGTATTTGCTTCAGGTTGGGGGGCTGCCTGTAAGCGAGGACTGGCCTTTCTCCCAAGGTCTGTGAGAGTGAGGGATCGTTTTCCAGGATAGGTTGTAGATTGTTGGTGATGTGCGGGAGAGGATGATCACTTAGATATCCAGGTTCTTGTCTGCATCCACAGACCAGGGACATAGGCATGAGTGACCTTAGATTGTGGTCCCAAAATTTATCCCCCTGCAATCTGAGCCCATAGAAATGGAAACCATTGTCTGAGAATCTGATCTGTAAAGATCAACTGATACTCCATGGGACATCTTTGTGCAAAGCCCTCAGCTGGCAAGGGGGATTCAGATCTAAATTTATCTGAATTTGGGGGGGACAGGGTTGGATCCAGGGTTTCAGAATAATAATTAGCACTTATATGGGGAGATTCTTATTTTAGGCTCTCAAAGCTACTGCCATCATACAATATCTTAGCTTTCACCTGTCCTCCACCAAGATGGAGAAGAGAGAGATTCTCCCTAGATCACCTAAAATGCCTCAGTTTTGTCATTAGTCCTACAAATAAGACACTCATAACAAGCCATTTCTGCTGTGTCAACATAAGGCTTTTCAAAATGGGACATAAGAGTTTCCCCACTTTTGGCGACCGTCCCTTTGTACAACCAAGAGCCAACTACAGTCCTGTCTTTGACTTTTTGTTGTGTTTTAGTGAATTTGTTTTGCCAGAAGTTGGGAATAGGCAACAGGGGATGGATCACTTGATGATTCCCTGTTCTGTTCATTCCCTCTGGGACACCTGGCATTGGCCACTGTCGGAAGACAGGACACTGGGCTAGATGGACCATTGGTCTGACCCAGTGTGGCTGTTCTTATGTCCAGTCTTGGAGTCTTTAAATCCCACCTTCCCTCCAGCATGATTTCATGCAACAAGAAGTTCCTGCAGTGTTGATGTTAGTCTGTATCCACAAAAACAACGAGGAGTCCAGTGGCACCTTAAAGATTTATTGTGCCTGATTAGGAGCAGGGATTGTGATCCTATGTTTCCCACATCCCAGAGGAACGCCCTCACTACCTGGCTATTCTTCAGTGGGTTTCTCTCTCCTTTTGAAAGGTCTCAGTTTCAACCTGAAGCAGAACAGAAAAGCGTCTTGACATCTCAAAAACTTTCACAGGTCGAGAAAATCGTTTTCCACCCAGCTCTGGCTAACATTCTGAAACCAGAAAACACAGGTTAGATTCCTGATCCAGGAGCTATTCTTCAATGAGCTGCTCATCTTGCAATGTAATCCTTTCTGGCCCAGAATCAGAGACTTTACAAATAAATATGGTTCCCCAAACACACCTGGTTTTCATGGTACCATATCATCCGGTTTTATAGCAGCTGAGTCTGAACCGTTTCCAAATTAGACTCCAAAGTCAATGTTAGCTTAAGAGGGGGAAAAAAACAAAAGTTTATTTTTAGCCTTTGGGAAAAAAAATCTAACTCTTTCAGCGTATAAATCAACCGCTCTTTTCGGAAAACAAATCTACGGCTGGAACTTGGTTCAAAAGGACATGCAAAAATATCTTGGTATGTTTTATCTTTAAATAGCTAACACATTTTAATTGGTCACCTAGCAGCTCTAAGTATGCTCTCCACTGGAGCTGAAATAATGTTGGAGAAAGGGGAAATACTTAGGCTCGCACATAATTTGCAATTTATGAGCCGCAAGGGGTCAGTGCAAAGAATTTGGGTTCACTTGAGATACAACCCAGCTTTACTGGTATGGATCCATAAGATATAAACCATTCAGGTGAATGACTCTGAAAGCTGTTTCATTGGCAGCCAATTGCCCGTGGCTCGACCATAATTAACGAAGTGGACCAGGACTGCTGGAAAGTAGGAAGTAGATGGCTTCCATGATGGCTAAGGAAGTATAGGCTAGCTTGTTTTCTTTTCCTGTTCTGTTGCTTCCATTGACTAATGGAGGGAGGGATAGCTCAGTGGTTTAAGCATTGGCTTCCCCCTCAATCCAGGGTTGTGAGTTCAATCCTTGAGAAGGACATTTAAGGATCCAGGGCAAAAATCTGCCTAAGGGTTGGTCCTGCTTTGAGCACAGGTTTGACTAGATGAGCTCCTGAGGTCCCTTGTATTCTGGGATTCTTTTAAATTAATCAAAGAACAATTAAAAACATATTTAAGGATGAGCTGACCTAGTATGGTTTTGGTCATTAAGAATTTTGTCAGTCGGGTTTGGGTGGTGCAATCTCTCTACAGCTGTCATCGTGCTGAGATCTGTGAAAGTTCTTTTGCTGGAGACACTGAAGGTACGATTTTCAGTTCTCACTCAAGCCCATTGAGAAATGTATTTTATTTGTTTTCGTCAAAAAATTTGGTGGAATTTTGTATTATTTTATCTAAAAATTGAAAACCTGAAAACTAACTTTTTTTTTTTCAGTTTTTGGCAACCAAATCCCCAAAAGTGTCCAGGTTTGTGGTTTTTTGCTGAAAACACAACAAATATTGATGAACACAGAAAATTTCTCGCAAAGCCTATTTTGTCCAAAAGGGACTTCTTGTTGTTTTTTTTCTTTTTTGTAAAAAAAGATGCTCAGCAGAAAATTTCCAACTAGCTCCAGATCTCAGCATTGACTTAACTCTCCTCCCTTTGCCTTCAGCGGGAATGGAGTTAGATCAGTGTGGAGTGCTTTTGAAAATGCCTTCCTAAAACTGAAGAAAGCCAGTATGCTGCGGTGAAAGAACCTTTCACGGGACAAGTAGTGATGTGCGAAATAACATAGCATAACAGGTCTTTAATCTTTAATTTCTGTGGCCCATCTATCACAGCCCAGTTCCGCTGAGCAGGTGTGCAGGCTGTATTCTGTCGTCAGGAAAACCCAAGAAAAATAGTAAGCTATAGCAAAAGGAAAACAGCTCCGAGTAAGTCCATGCAGTTCCCTTTTCATCCTGATCTTGCACTGTATCAGTTTTGTTACATGGACATAGGCTAGCACCATGACTATAAACTGAGCTATAGCCCCATTGCAAACATTGTAAAGCAAGCTAGCCGGGATATCCTGGAGGGATTAGGAAGGCTGCACAGCTAATAAATTAATGTGACGTTCAAAGGAAATTTGCAGCCAATGGTATCCTTTCTTCTTTTTTTTCTTCTTTAAACCTATCTGCTGGCGATTTTCAGACGTGCTTTGTTCAAACAGCCGTACACAGAATCCAACAGAGTGGGGAGGGCAGGAGAAAATTGGAGACCAGCACTGAATCCACCCTGCAAAATTTTTTTATTGTGAATAAAAGTTCAACTGCGTGGGAGGAAGGATGCTGTGCAATGCAAACACTGCCTTTAGTTTACCTTAAAATAGCAATTATGTTATTTGGGCCTTTTCTAGTCAGTCTAAACTGAAGATCACAAATCACTTTCAGCCTCACCACACTCTGGGGCTTAAGTAGTATCACCCCAATTTTGCAGTTTCCCTGGCACCCAAAGCTTCATGCAATCAAGTCCAGGGCACAGCTTGGATTAGAACCCTGAGATACACAACCCACTGCTGCAACCACTAGAACATAGAATCATAGATTATCAGGGTTGGAAGGGACCTCTGGAGGTATCTAGTCCAATCCCCTGCTCAAAGCAGGCCCAATTTCCAACTAAATCATCCCAGCCAGGGCTTCATCATGCCTGACCTTAAAAACCTCTAAGGAAGGAGATTCCACCACCTCCCTAGGGAACCCATTCCAGTCCTTCACTACCCTCCTAGTGAAAGAGTGTTTCCTAATATCCAACCTAAACCTCTCCTACTGCAACTTGAGACCATTACTCCTTCTTCTGTCATCTGCTACCACTGAGAACAATCTATATCCATCCTCTTTGGAACCCCCTTTCAGGTAGTTGAAGGCTGCTATCAAATCCCCCCTCATTCTTCTCTTCTGCAGACTAAACAATCCCAGTTCCCTTAGCCTCTCTTCGTAAGTCATGTGCTCCAGCCCCCTAATCATTCTTGTTGCCCTCCGCTGGACTCTTTCCAATTTTTCCACATCCTTCTTGTAGTGTGGGGCCCAAAACTGGACACAGTACTCCAGATGAGGCCTCACCAATGCTGAATAGAGTGGAATGATCATGTCCCTCAATCTGCTGGAAATGCCCCTACTTATACAGCCCAAAATGCCATTAGCCTTCTTGGCAACAAGGGCACACTGTTGACTCATATTTAAGTTCTCGTCCACTGTAACTCCTAGGTCCTTTTCCTGCTGCCTAGCCACTCAGTCTCTAGTCTGTAGCGGTGCATGGGATTCTTCTGTCCTAAGTGCAAGACTCTGCACTTGTCCTTGTTGAACCTCATCAGGTTTCTTTTGGCCCAATCCTCTAATTTGTCTAGGTCCCTCTGTATCCTATCCCTACCCTCCAGCCTATCTACCACTTCTCCCAGTTTAGTGTCATCTGCAAATTTGCTGAGGGTGCAGTTCACACCCGCATCATAATTGCCTCCTTTCCTCTGTACAGTGCCAAGAGAACACGAGGGTTTCACGCAGCACTAATTCCTGATGATCACTAAAACGTGGACCTGAGTTTTAGAGGGTGGCTAGAGACACCACTCCTAGTGAAGATGATCCACACAAGCTCGAGCATGTCAGCTCCTGAACGTCATTGCTTCACGTGATGATGGTTAGAACAGACTCCCCAGCAGGGGTGCAGCATGGCCTACTGGGCAGAGTGCTGGATGGGGTTTGTGACACGCTGGAGGCTAACCTTAGCTCTCCTTAGGCAACTCACCTTCCTCCCCATGCCTCATTTATAAAGGGGAAGGTGGGTAATGATACTGACATCCTTTGTAAAGTGTTTTGCAATCTGTGGATGAAAAGTGCTATACAAGAGCTACGGGGGTATTATTGTTGTTAGGGACTGTCCATACATAGTAAGAAACACTCCCTATCCTGAAGTGCATACAATCTAGGTAGACAAGACAGATGATGGGTGGGGAAAAGGAACTATTATTCCTATTTTACAGATGGGAAAACTGAGGCCCAGAGACCAAATGACTGGTCTAAGGGGCCTGTGAAAGAGTCAGGAACTGAACCTAGAGTTCCCATTCACTGTCTTAACCACAAGACCAGCTTCCCCAATAAGATTTACAGCTGTCAGCTTGCCTCCTGAGGGAAGAGAAACCATAGGGTGAAATCCTGAAGCCCATTGGAGTCAGTGGTGTTTTGCCATTGGCTTAAGTGAAGCCAGGATTTCACCCCTAAAATCTTATCTTCGCTGATTGTTGTTGGCCTGTGTCACTGCATATGATGTCCACATGGCTCAAGTAAGAATCCTGCTCAGCTGGCACCCTCAGGAGCTGTTGGGTGGGCATGGAGCGATCCTCTCCTCTTCACTGCCCCTCCATTTTTTGCTCCTCCTGCTGACGTGGCCTGTAAGAGCCCAGAGCGATGCCAGTTGTGTTGAGTGTATTTTACAGAAATGCAAAATGGACTGAGAGCATCATTTTGCATTGGTCACCAACCAACCAACAACATCAGAGAGATTAGAAATGGTCCAGGCTTCTTTTTGGGTATCAACACAAAGAACCAGCACATGTGCAAAATTATCTCTTTCTTTTTCAGCTTTTACTGTAAAGCTGCCAGGGTACAGAGGGGCCATTCGTTCCTTTCCGTAGCCTGAGTTAACATCAAGCCAACATTTTATGGTTCCTGTCTGCGCAGCCTTCCAGTAAAACCATCATCATCAGTGTGCAAATTGCTTGAGAAAGCTTTAGCACAGACAAAAACACCTTACATTCAACAGTATCCATTGCATTGAGAAAGCAAAGGCTTAAAATAGAGTTTACAGGCATAACTTTTCAATCAGCATTCAAGTGGATGTTGCAAGACAGTTTTAAGGTCAGCAAAATAATGCTTAACATCTCCTGGAACTGTTACCTCTTCTGAAGTTCCGGAGGAGCAAAAACAGGCAACCACAATGTTGTATCGTAATGACAATTTATTGCAGCCTAGCATCTTTCATATAAAGTCATCACAGATGCTCCCTGGCCAGTTACAGTCTAAACAACAAGGGAGAAGCACTTAAACCTGTGATCTTGAGTCTGTCTATTGTAATTGTGTATGTCTGTGCTTATGAATTATTAGCAGTAAGACAGAAGCACATCAAGCACCCCAGCTGCAATCAGGGTATCATTGTGTAGGCACTGTACGTGCATATACGAGAGACATTCCCTGCTCCAAGGAGCTGATGATTGGTGGGGCTGGTAGCACCACCTATTATTAAGGTTGCTTGACACATCCCATTATAACAGCCTGTTTTCAGTTGCTTATCACTTTGGGGCCTGAAATTTTCCCTGAGTGTCTGCCCTGTCTGATTTATTTTAAAATTTCATAATTAAACAGGCAGAGTGTGGGAGAATGTCAGCTTTGTTGTTATCTCCATTTTACAGAATGGGAATGGAGCAAGACATTGCAGCTGGGGAAAACAGCCATAGCTCCATAGACCGCCAAAAGTCACACGGGGACCATAAATTGATCCCACATTTCCTGTGTCCCAGACCAGTGGGTTAACTACAGGTCCATCACCTTCCATTCACCTACGATAGGAATCAAGAAGTGAATGGTGGCCAAGATTGGGACGAGTGAAGATGTTGGGAGTCTCCGGCCGAGGTTGGTTTGTTGGGTAGTTTTATTCTGCAGCTGGTTAAGATTTTGCATAATGCCTCACACATCGTTTGTAGCTGGGAGAAACAACTCATGACTAGCTTGAATGACTTATGCATGTTGATTGGTCAGTAAGTTGGAATGGTTTGCCAGCAAGAGTGGAAAGAAACTCAAGAAGGGCTTGATCCAATAGGAGTCTTTCCATTGACTATATTGGCCTTTAGATTAGGTGCATAGACCCCAGTTCATCAAAGTACTGAAGCATATGCTTAACTTTTGGTATGTAAGCAAGCCCATTGAAGTCAAGGGGGACTACTCATAGTTAAGCACATGTTGCAGTACTTTGCTGACCTAAGGCTTTTCCCGAGCAGAGATTTTTCTGGCACTGACCCAGTACTGACTTTGGCACATCCCAGAGTGCAAAACCAACGTCGCTCTGCCTCTTGTGACTGGCTCAAGAAAGAGATCATGACAGAGACAAGGTAATGAGATGGCTTTTATTGACCCAACTTCTGTTGCTGAAAGAGACCAGCTTTTGAACTCCATCGAGCTGTTCTTCAGGTCCGGGAAAGGTAATTAGGGTGTCTCTCTCATATCCTGGGACCAATGCAACTACAACAACACCACATAAACAGATCATCTCATCCTGGTAGGTAAAAATCTCTGTGTCCAGGTGCTCACCAAAGGACTTAGCCACCAGGACAGACGTTCCAGAACTTTTGTCATGCTTAGGCCACAAGCCTATTGTTGTTTAAAGTCTTTTGTGTGAGAACAATAGATTATTAGAGACATCGAGGTAGCTTCTTTTTCTCCCTGTAACAGCTAAGAGGCTATTCCTGCATGGAGGAGCTTACAAAATCTTTATTTCCCCAGTCAATGACAAACACAAGCTGGGACTTCTCTCTCTAATCAATGGCATATGAGCAGAATTTGTTCTGAGCTAACAGCAGGGAGTGCATAGGAAAGGAAGCATAATATAACTAGACCTCTTCCAGTATCCTTCTTCCCTAGGTAAGCCCCAATCGTTTAGAGTGATGACTAGGGGCCGGGCTGGGGCTGCAGGGAGCAGGGGACAGCCAAAAGTTGGGTGTGCTTCATTCACTGCAAACATCTTACAAAACAAAACAAATCCCGGATGTCAATTTGAGCGTCTCGTGCTGCTGGGTCTGTAAAACAGACTGAGATGCCATGGGAGACGGGGTCTGGCCTGCACAGATGATACATCAGCTTATGCTGCAGTCACAGCATTATTAGAGATGGAAAAGGCCCCTGGAGCTGCCTCGCTCCCCCAAGCCAGCACAGGATTGTTGCAAGCAGAGGTTTTTCCCTGTCATATTTTTGAAATCTATTATTGTTGCTGCTGTTTGGGAACCCTCTCTGCCTGCCCTGTAGCACCCCGGCTGAATTAGTGGGGTGCTGCACAGACTCCCTGCCTCAGTTTTCCCTCTCAGGAATTTCACTTTGGGCATCCGTGAGGCTTGACTCAGTAATACCCTCCTGAGGACTTGCTTATTACAAAACCCCCTACAAAAGGGGCCATAACAAAGAGTCCCAAAGAAACAAAAGGTGCTTTTGGCTTTCAAGGTTCCTCTGGAGCCTGTCCTCCAAGCAATGTTCTCAGTCCCCTCAGGCATGCCTCTCAGCCTTTGTCTCACCTCATGGTAGGAGCTCCAGCCTTCCTCCTGTAACCCTAGTAGTTCAAGCAATTATTGTCCCTCTCCTTAGCAGGAGCACCCAGCTCCCCTCCTGGAGCCAAGTTTCTATTTATCTCCTTTGGCTGGCCTCGCTTAGTCCTCAGGCTGAGAGGGTTTGACAACCTTCTTCTGCTGGTGTCTGCACCACGCTAACTCAGGGCCCTGCAGGAGCCGTCTTTCTCACTTCAGTGTCTGCTATGAGGGAGGAGGCAGGATTTATACTGGTCCCCTTCTCCCAGCTCATCCCCGATTGGTTGAGTGAGATGAGAGCCTGGCCCCGCCCCCTCTCTGTCCTTGGACCCTTAAAGAAACAGCAGCAGGATTTCCTCACAAACACTCCCTACTCCCAGAACCGCTTCCCCTCTCCCAGTATCTTCCAGGTCCTTGTATCTATAATCAGACCTTTCAACTCTTCAAGAGCCAAGCCAGGTGGCCAGGTGGACTGACCACTAGGGAGTACTTCCCTTAAGGGGCAGAGTTCCCCATCACAAACCCTTAGGGGCCCTGACTGAGATCAGGGCTCCATTGTTCTAGGCAATGTACAAACACATAATATGAGAGAGGCCCTGCTCCCAAGAGCTTACAAGAAAGACAAACGGTGAAAGAAGAAACAGAGGCACAAAGAAGGGAAATGAATTACCCTACATAACACAGCATGTCAGGGGCAGAACTGGGAATAGGAAGCAGGGGTCCTGCCTCCTGATGCAGGGCTCCACCCACCAGACCACATAGTCTCACCCCACTTTTCTCAAATGTACTTTCTAATTACTCAGTTACTTGGCTGGCTATTCAATAACCCCACTGATTGCATAGTTAGTCAACTCAGCCAGAGTGGAGTAGTGGAGGTGCTAATGCAGTTGAGGTAGGATGACCAGACAGCAAGTGTGAAAAATCAGGACGGGGGTGGGGGTAATAGAAGCCTATATAAGAAAAAGACCCAAGAATCGGGATTGTCCTTATAAAATTGAAACATCTGGTCACCCTAAGTTGAGGGGAAACAGTGCTGAGTGTTCAATGAGGTGGTTGCTAGGCCCAAGCTTCTGCAATGCAATGGACAGGCATAATTTCTACAAAATTTCATTTAGTCAACAGTGTTCCAACCAGCTTGAAATTATCCCAAAGTGTAAATCACAGCACATTTTGGGCTCAAAACATAATGCATTACCAAAAGAATAAGACGTTGATTAATCTGCCAGGGCTGTAATAAGATGATATACCCAATGTCAACCTTGTGTTGCTAGCTGTCCTGACACAAATGTTCCCAAATTGTGATCCATGGACCACTGGAGTCCTGTGAAGATCTGGCTCCCCCTGTGATGTTAGTTCTTCCACTTACCGCCAGCTGCTAAAGTTATTTGAAGAAGCAAACTCTCTGTCGAATGAAACTTCGTCCCATAATCTGACTGGTTCTGAGGGTGATGTGAAAGAATCAATGTTTGGGTTTTCTTTTGTTTTTCAAAGTCTGCTAGAAGGATTATACAGCTGCGTCTTCCTGGCTTCCAGCAGCACTCAGCAAACTTTGGAAAGAAATATGAATGTGGGGAATTGACACTGGGAAGATCCAATGACAGGTTAATGTTGCAGTGTTAAATGATTGCCATAAAATAGCCAACCCCCATAAAAGTTTATTGCAAGATGGCCTTTGCTCCAAAGGAAACTGAAACAAGTGCTTCCCAAAAAAGTGGAATTCCTGCTGTAAATACATCAATTTCAGAAGCACAATCTATAGAGGGGTCTGTGTGGTTTTCTGTCTTGGCTTGCTACGGTCCCCTCTTCCTGTTTTTAGAATCTATTCTTCTCCTCTGGCTCCTCCCCAGAGCCAAGCCTCTCTTCCATTGTGCTTCTTGTTGTACAACTGCTGCACATTGTTGTCTTTGCATGTGCTCCTGCCTCCTTTATATAGCCTGAGCCAGATCTGCCTTGGTTTCTCTGCTGCGTGATTTCAGCCTCCAGTCAGTTACATTAGACCTTGCCAATACAACTGCCATCAGCCCCAGGGCCAGTTCCTTTCTGAGATTGCATTTACAATTCATCATGCAGAAGAGGGCCTTGAGTCCCCGGGCTAACTCCAGGCCTACAAACGAAAGGCTTTACCAGAGGTATAAAAATTAAAGAGGTGCAATTGATTGCATTTGTCACCTCCAAGATGGCATCCTATTAAGCCCAGCAACTCCTGGTCTGTGGCTCCTATCCATCACTAACTCAAAGTGGCAGGCAGACCTAGGAAAGGAATCAGCAAGAAGTGAAAAGTCGATGATGAAGCATTTGTGCAAGATTTGCAGCAAGGGCGGTTTAGGTTGGACATTAGGAAAAACTTCCTAACTGTCAGGGTGATTAAGCACTGGAATAAATTGCCTAGGGAGGTTTTGGAATCTCCATCACTGGAGATTTTTAAGAGCAGGTTAGACAAACACCTGTCAGGGATGGTCTAGATTATACTTAGTCCTGCTTTGAGTGCAGGGGACTGACTAGATGACCTCTTGGGGTCCATTCTGGTCCTACAATTTTATGATTCGTCTAGGTTTCCTCTAGCACCAGGTTCTGGCTATCCCCTGGTATTTACTGATTGCTAATTGCCATCTTTGTTTCCTTTAAGGAAGCCCAGCTCGTCGTTTATGAAGGCTGTGCAATGTGTTCTCCTGACAGTGTTTGGTTCCATCACAACTGATGGAAAGCCTGGATTCCCCAGTGTTGGGCACCTTATCTTATATGAAACTGTCATGGAGGGGAGGTCCATCAATGGCTATTAGCCAAGATGATCAGGGATGCAACCCCATGCTGTGGGTGTCTCTAAGCCTTTGATTGCCAGATGCTGGGAATGGGCCACAGGGGATGGGTCACTCGATAATTCCCTGTTCTGTTCATTCCCTCTGGAGCACCTGGCACTGGCCACTGTTGGAAGACAGGACACTGGGCTAGATGGATCATTGGTCTGACCCAATATGGCCGTTCTTATGTCCTGGCCAAAGCAAACAGAACTTTTTGTTCCTGCTACTCAGTGAAGAAGGCTCAGGTACCAGCGGTCCCTTTGATTAAGAACTAATGCTCTACCAATGACAAGGGTGATCCCCCACCTCCTTTTCATTTCTGCTGGTATCCCTACCTGGCTTGCTCATTTGCTGGCCATTATTTGAATTCTATTAAGGTAGCACAGGAACCCCAATCAAAGATGAGAGCCCATTGTGCTGGGTGCTGGTACAGACAATTAGTGGAACAGAAAACCCCAGAGAGCTCACAATCTAGATAGACAGGGAGATGAAATCGACAAAAGAAATAGAGGTTGAAAATACAATGTAATGAACAGAGTTTAGCAGAACAGCAGAAATGTTAGGTCCCCACCTTCAGCTCCTGCCTGGGTCAGGAACGTCATGGTGAGTCTTCTCTTCTGATAGGCAATGCCAGGGCCGCCCAGAGGATTCAGGGGGCCTGGGGACCTGGGAAATTGGCGGCAGGTCCCAGGGTGGAAGGACCCCCCGCCGGGGGTCTTCGGGACACTTCGGCGGTGGGTCATGGAGTGGAAGGACCCCCCGCCGCCAAATTGCCGCCGAAGACCCGGAGCAGAAGAAGCTCCAGGGGCCCGTGCCCCACGAGAGTTTTTCGGGGACCCCGGAGCGAGTGAAGGACCCTGCTCCCGGGGCCCCGAAAAACTCTTGTGGGGGCCCCTGTGGGGCCCAGGGCAAATTGTCCCACTTCCCCGCCCCTGCCCCACCCCTGGGCAGCCTTGGGCAATGCTGTCTAATTTCTCTCTCTGTCTAGGTACATATGTGGTTCTCACCACAGTAGTATCTGAGTCCCTCACAATCATGAATGAGTTTCATCTTCACAACAACACCCCTGTGAGGTAGGGAAGTATTTATCCCCATTGTACATAAATGTACAGATGAGGAGATAAGGTATAAAGTAAAAGACTATAGACAAGAGACAAGGTATAGAGTGAATGACTAGCCCAAGGTCACACAGCAAGTCTGACGCTAAACCAGGAACTGAAGCCAGTATCTTAGGAACATGATCTCCTCTGCCGTGTAATTACCTCACCCAGAACATCTGCTATTCACTTACATACAAAGTTCCTTCTTCCATGCTGGTGGTCAACAAGGTTTGACCCTACTGTGTCCAGTTCTGATGTCACAATTCAAGCAGGATGTTGATAAATTGAAGAGGGTTCAGTGAAGAGCCACGAGAATGATTAAAGGATTAGCAAACATGGCTTATAATGATAGACTCAAGGAGCTCGTATTTAGCTTAACAAAGAGAAGATTAAGGGGGCGGAACGTGATCACAGTCTATAAGTAGCTACATGGGGAACAAATATTTAATAATGGCCTCTTTGGTCAAGAAGAGAAAGGTATAACATGATCCAATTGGTGGATGCTGAAGCTAAACAAATTCAGATTAGAAATGAAGCGTAAATTTTTGACAGTGAGAGTAATTAATCTTTGGGACAATTTACCAGGGATTGTTGTGGATTCGCCATCACTGAATATTTTAAAATCAAGATTGGATAGTTTTTTAAAAGATCTTCTCTAGGAATTATTTTGGGGAAGTTCTCTGTCCTGTGCTGTACAGGAGGTCAGACTAGATGATCACAATGGTCCTTTCTGGTCTTAGAATCTATGAATCTATAAAACATGCAAGAACCACAAAAAAAAATAGAGACAAAACAGACTGCTCCCTAGGGCAGAGAAACAACCCAGTCAACCTTGCTGTAAGCTGGCTCTTACAACACTAATTGCATAAGATCCAGATCCTAAGCTTCCATACAGAATCCCTGAGCCTGCAAGCTGTTGCCAGGAACCCCCTTACCACTTAAAGTGATACCTTGAAATTTTAACACCGTTTTCAATATATCACAGGAGAGAGGGTTAGAACCTTGTCCAAACATCCAACTGGTAGTTGAGGAGCTGGCTTGTGTGATGAATAAAGCCCCAAGCCAGCTAAAAAGGCTCAGGGTATGTCTAGCCTGCAATTAGACACCTGCAGCTGGCCTGTGCCAGCTGACGCAGGCTCGTGGGGTTTGGCCGAGGGGCTGTTACACTGCAGTGTAAACGCTCGGGGCTGGAGCCCAGGAGCTAGGATCTTGCGAGCGTCCCAGAGTTTGGGTTCCAGCCCGAGCCTGGACATCTACACTGTCATTAAACAGCCCCTTAGCCCGAGCCAGCTGGCATGGACCAGCCGTGGGCATCTAATTGCAGTGGAGACGTACCCTAAGGGGAAAATTTTGCCCTGGCTGTACAAATAGGCATCACTGAAACCAAGTGCCAGAACACTGTTGTCTTTGCCCAAGCGAGTCAGTCCCCCGCCCCATTGTTAACCCCTAGTGGGCTGGCAAAAAGCTGCTAAGCCTCCAAAGGATCCCAAGAATACGGCATGTTCTGTTACCACCAGCAGGAGCTGCAGGCATAACCCCTCTGGCTGATCCAGCCCAGGAAGGCTGCTGGCTCTGCAGTGGCTGTCAGTTCACAGCTTCCAACTGGTGAAGCACCACTTAAAAACATCCTCTGATTTACAGCCCAGCACTTATGCAACCTCCGTAAATCCTGGGAAGCGTCCGTCTGAGACTAGTATTACGATACCTTAAGAATAACACAGCATTATGAAACACTCTTGACAGGTCTGACCCCATCTGCCTTAAATCACCTTTAATGGCCCTGGCCCCATCTGAGTCCCCAACTAAAATTCAACCCACTGTCATGCTTCTTTTCAGACGCACATGCTGCACCTGAGCTTGAGAGCAGGGAGGGCTGGGGCTCGAAGAACCAATGAATGTTATCGCAGCGGGACCTTTAATGGCTTTTCCATCCTGGTCATAAAGTGAACGAACCTGGAACTTTTATGATTATCTCCCTATGGCCTCCCGGAGGATGGAAAATAAAACACATTTTTATTATGCCTCTTGAAAGACATCACCACTCGTTTTTCACTGAAGAAACCCCACAGATGGGGGACTTAACAAGTACTTTGCTTTCCAAGAAGTAAGGAAACCTTTTGGGTGGTCGAAACTGGACCTAAAAATACATTTGCAAAATGGAGGCCGTTAGCCCAGCCCCGCCCATCACACGCATGCTCACACCCCGAAGATGTGTTTGGGTGTGTAAGGAGCTAAGGAAACACTTCAGGAAGTCCTTTAAGCAGTCTAACTCTCCCTGTGAAAGGGAACAGAAACATTTCCATCCCTTTATTAAAGACAAAAGACACCACTTGTTTGCAGCTCTTTTCACTGTAATCCCATCTCCAGCGAGCAGGTCCATGCGACCTGGAACATACATGAATTAACATAACATAAGAACATAAGAACGGCCATACTGGGTCAGACCAAAGGTCCATCCAGCCCAGTATCCTGTCTACCAACAGTGGCCAATGCCAGGTGCCCCAGAGGGAGTGAACCTAACAGGTAATGATCAAGTGATCTCTCTCCTACCATCCATCTCCACCTTCTGACAAACAGAGGCTAGGGACACCATTCCTTACCCATCCTGGGTAATAGCCATTAATGGACTTAACCTCCATGAATTTATCCAGTTCTCTTTTAAACGCTGTTATAGTTTTAGCCTTCACAACCTCCTCAGGCAAGGAGTTCCACAAGTTGACTGTGCGCTGTGTGAAGAAGAACTTCCTTTTATTTGTTTTAAACCTGCTGCCCATTAATTTAATTTGATGACCCCTAGTTCTTGTATTATGGGAATAAGTAAATAACTTTTCCTTATTCACTTTCTCCACATCACTCATGATTTTATAGACCTCTATCATATTCCCCCTTAGTCTCCTCTTTTCCAAGCTGAAAATCCTAGCCTCTTTAATCTCTCCTCATATGGGACCCCTTCCAAACCCCTAATCATTTTAGTTGCCCTTCTCTGAACTTTTTCTAGTTAATTAATAGTTTGAGTATTGGCTGGTGGAGAGTAAAGATCGGGCCCCGTCAAATTCCCTTGCAAATGACTGAATAGGAGTTTGCAGTGGTGTTGTAGCCATGTTGGTCCCAGGATATTAGAGAGGCAAGGTGGGAGAGGAACCTGAAGAAGACCTGAAGCTCGAAAGCTTGTCTCTCTCACCGACAGAAGTTGGTCCAATAAAAGATATTACCTCCCCCGCCTTGTCTTTCGGAATAGAAGTATGGAGTGTGAGATTGGGGGGGGTTTCTCATCAAGCCCCATATTCGGCAGCCTGAGCAGAGCACTGGGAAATGGTGCCCCCCTGGAACCCATCAGATCTTCTGGAAGCCTTTTGATGCTATCTTGAAAGTCAGTGGGCTGCGGAGGAGTTAAGAGGGGAGAGGGTGCTGGGAAAGTCCTTGTTATAGGAGACAAAGGACGGATACTTTCAGTTAGAAAGTAGAGTTGTCTATGAGAGAGCACACTGTGTGTGAATGTTTTCTATTTGTTATGGTCCCATCAGTGTAGTATCAGAGCATCTCCATTAATTATAATGCTCCCAGTCACAGGGACAATCTGCACTGAGCTGACCACAAAATCTCTCACTCTCTGCAGACAGCTGAATCCCAAGAGATTTACAAATGCAGAATACAGAAAGCGAGAGGGTCATGGTTATGCAGCTGAACATATGCGGTCCCAGGGTGGAGATTGATGAATGTGACTTATAAGGACTGGAACACCTGTCATTAAGGTCGTTGAAATGAGTAGCCTTACTTGCATTCGTGAAATTACATAGAAGGATATCGCAAAATCAAAGCAAGCCAGAACCCACTGCATTGATCAGATACCACGAGAAAGGTCTCCAGGATACAGGGCCGGCTCCAGGCACCAGCACAGCAAGCAGGTGCTTGGGGCGGCCAACGGAGCAGGGCGGCACGTCCGGCTCTTCGGCGACAATTCGGCGGCCTCTGGGAACGAAGGACCAGCCACCGAATTGCTGCCGAAGACTGAACCGGTGGCGGTAGTGCCGCAGATCGTGATCTCGGGGGGGTTGGGGGAGGGTTGGTTGTTTGGGTTTTTTTTGCTGCTTGGGGCGGCAAAAATCCTGGAGCTGGCCCTGCCAGGATAGCATCAAGATGGGATTACAAAGTATAGCAATTTTACATATAATATGGGAGTGTGTGTTCATTATGCCACTAGGGAATTACAAAATATTTAATGTTAGTGAAGGCCTTTGAAGAACAAGACTACTGTAGAATGGATAGGCAGAATTATTATCTATTATATCTAAGGCACTCCTAGGAGATGGGATTTTAAGATAGTTTCAGCTCATATTTTGGAGAGATGATTTTATTTGGGGGGGGGGAGGGAAGATTTTTCTTTTAACCTTTCTAGACTCTGTGGATTACGTCCACATGCCCTATGTCAGAAAGGTCGGTACCTACTTCAAGGTCACTTCCAGCCTTACGTGTCTATGGTTCTATTATTCTATACTGTATGCAAAACATGTGGTGCGGTCAGTTCTTTTCTAATCCAAATTGCCCAGCAAAACAAAATAAACAAAACGAAATAAAGTATGCACTCGGCGCATCCAATTGTGGTTAGTTACTTTTGATAATTCTGTCTCCTGTTTGAAACGCTGATCCAGCAAAGCATTTAAGCGTTGACTTCAGACGGGGCTACTTAACGTAAACACTTACAATTAGACACATGGTTAAGTGTCTTGCTGAAACAGGACCAAAATGGGAAGAGGAGAAATAGTTAAGTGAAGTCAGTTCCACAGCTGGGAGGTTGTGTTTGTTTTTCTAATATCAAAATGGCACATTCTCAGCCCCACAAGATATTTCTGGCATCAGAAGCTAAAAAACTGGTTTGACAGGCCTGTATTGCACTTTTCTGGAGATGTGATTTTACAAGATGCACCATAACTGCTATAGCAAAATGACTGCTCTTGACCTTTTAAGAGATATTACGTTCTCTTCTATGTCTCCGTGTAAAAGAGAGCAATGACTGGCCCACAAACGCGGATGCTTGGTTTAGAAAAATGGTTCCAGAGCAAGAAAACCAAGAATGCTTTGTTACATCTTGGGCCAAATTCTACTTTCACAGCAGCATAAATCTGGTGTCACTTCAATAGTCTTACCCAGGTTGACATACTATATAGCTCAGAGCAAAATTTGGCCTTGTAAAGTTTAACTTGTATAGAAATACAAGTGATCCATGTGCTGCACCAAGCTGTTTTGCCAAGAGCTACTGAGTTATTCAAATAGTATATTTAAAACACTGAGCAAATATATGGAATGGGTCTTTATCAGCAAGAATGTGCCTTGGGAGCCAGGGTGTGTTGCTTTTAATGTATCAACATCAGAAAGAATGTACGTATTTCTCTCTGCTCGTCCACCAAAACTGGCATGTGCAGTCGTGATTTTTATGACCTTACAAATTCTTCTGTCAGTCTCTTACAGAGGGAAATGAGTGTAAGTTCCCAATGATAACAACTGGAAAAGCTGCTATGCAAATAAGCCTTTGCAAGTATTTTAACCATCAAAATCAGTCATGGGGTGGGGTTGCGGTATGGGTTTCTGGTTAGATTGCTACATTGTTGTGGACCATTACTGTACCACTTCCCCTCCCCACCCTCCACAAGGGAATGTCTTTAACGTTGGGTCTGTGGAGTCGTTGCATGGTGCACTCTCACCATCCTCCATTCATTTGTTGAAAGGTGTAGGTGCCAGAGGACAGAAGAATAGACCCACTCTCCAGAATAGTTACAGCAGAGATAGTGGAAGAGCCAACTTTCAGTTCCCTGCTACCTCGCTAGCGTGACTCACCCATGATATGGAGCGGAAATGGGTAGAGGGTAGTCTAGTCTTCACAGTCAACCCAAATCCGGGTCTTTCTGCTACTGAAACTCATACGGTGAAATCCTGGCCCTGCTGACATCAATGGCAAAACTCCTATAGACTTCAATAGGGTCAAAAGGGACCATTATGTTACTTAACTTTAATAACTCCTCTCCTTCCCTGGAATTTATCCCTCTGTCTTATTTATAGAGAGCGATCGTCTCTCCCCTCCGCCTTCGCTTGGTGGGGCTAAACAAACTGAGCTCTTTCAGTCTCCTCTCATAAAGTAGGTTTTCCATTCCTCTGATCATCCTAGTAGCCCTTCTCTGCACCTGTTCTGGTTTGAAATCATCTTTTTTAAACATGAGACACCAGAATTGCACACAGTGTTCCTGCTGAGGTCGCACCACTGCCTTGTATAATGGTGCGTCCCTATCTCTACTGGAAATAGGTTTCCATGTCCAGGTCTTGGTTCTTGTTATGACTGTGTCTGCTAGAGTGAAAGGCCTCTATTGTCAGAAATCTTCTCCCCTCACAGGTGCTTATAGACTGTCATCACGCCACCTCTTTATTTTCTTTATGATAAATTAAATAATTTAGGCCCCGAACTTCACTCACTGTAAGGCAGAAACTAGCAGCAAGGTGACTAATTAGAGTTCATTTTGACTGTGGGAGGGAGGTATTGTTTTGGGATGTGGACACCTGCCCATTAGGAACCAGGTTTGAAACCCACTGAACAGGTCCCCGATCTGAAAATATTGTATTCCAAAGACTTCCAATTAGGAGAGCAAAAAATTCTGGGAGGGATCCTGTCCCCTGATCCGGCCCCTGGGCACCTGTACAGTGCCAGGGGAGCAAAGTCAAGGAGCATATTGGGGTTAGGGTGACCAAACAGCAAATGTGAAAAATCGAGATGGGGTGGGGGGTAATAGGAGCCGATATAAGAAAAAGACCCAAAAATCGGGACCGTCCCTATAAAATCGGGACATCTGGTCACCCTAATTGGGGTGCACTGGAGCTGGGAAGAGGTCTGGCTGGAGCTTGATGTTTCTCAAAGCTTTGGTGCAACCCATGGGTAGCTCTCAGGAGGCTGCCATAGAGTAGAGCACATTAGAGTAAATTATTGGTCCTAGCTGCTCTAATTTATGACAGAGGCCACAATACTCCTCTCCCAAGACCAGCCTAGGTTCCGGAGGGTGAAAAGGTGGCTTAAACCCAGCTTTTCTTCCTGTGCTGCACCGGAAACTCAGCCTCCATCCCCTACATGCCCTGGAGTGTTCCCACAGTGCTTGGTGCCACATAACCTGAACTCTGTTGCACTTGGAGAAGACTCTATGTCCTTGTAACCAAAGAGTAACCAAGCATTGCTCAGTTTGTTGTCCAGATGTAATTAAACAGAAGAATCAGGGCTTTGCCAAGTGCTCAACCAGCAGAGTTGCATCTGCCTTGGAAAGCAACTCGATATTTAGGGGATTTTTCTGGAGAGATAAAGCCCCTTTGAAGTGGAGAGAGCTGTCTATAGACTCTGAATAATTCCGTGCGGGTAATTTACGCGTGTGAAAGGAGCAAGTTTTCTGTCCAGTGTCATTTCTCACAGCCGGCTTTAGAAAACTGTATCGAGCGGGGCGTTGCCAAAGGCAGCATTTTTATCATCTCTGGGCAAGTGGCACATTGGACTCTTTAGGCAGGTTTATCTGGGGAAGAGACTGCATCGCTTTAAAGGAAAATTTCGGAGCAACTGGAACTGGAAGGACAAAGAGGGACTGGATTAAAATAAATCAATAAACAACCCTTGAATCGAGCAAGTTTTTTTAAAAGCTGTGCAGAAAACATGGGCCTGATTCTGTTCTCACCCATTCAGTGTGTAGACTACACCAGGGTGTAATTCAGGAGTAACAATAGAGTGACACTGGTGTAGCGCTGTTGTGAGAACGTTCATTAGTCTAGGAGTTGTCCTTGACTTAAAGGCCAGATTCCACCACCCTTTCCCACACTGAGTATTGCTTACGCCTTGAGTAGTTCAATGGGGCTACTCAAGGGGTAAAATATCAGCGACCATAAGTAAAGGTGGAAGAAGCTAGTGTAACCCACACACCTCCTGGGTGTGGTTTCTGGCCCCTCTAGTGGCACTGAGACCACTTAGACAATAATGAATCAATTGCAGCCTTAGCTAAGGGCCATGTGGTTTTTTAGCTTATGCAGTAGAGGCTCATACACTAGGTTCCAGGTTCAATCCCACCTGCTGACGACCGGGGTCTGTCGGTGTTATGTTAGCTCCTAGCTATTGTTTATAAAGCATTGTAATATTCCTTCAACGAGCCCCCTTGTAGCACACATTTGCTACCAAAGCAGTTAGCTTTGTCAATGCAAAACATGGCAATTCAGTGTTTTCGAGCTTGAAAGAGTGGGGTTTTTGCAATGGATAATTTTCCGTTTGGGTAACTTGTCGTGTTTGCTGTAATCCAGATAATATCTATGAAGTGTGGCACAAATGATATGTAATATTTTTCTCTTTCTAGTCTCAAAAACATGCGTTGAATATTAGTGGGGGAACTAACAGAGAGGACCTTTATATAACACTATGACTGACTCCCAAATTATTTTTCAAAGGTGACCTGTGCAGCTTTTGTTCCATACCAGCTGAAGTAAGACTCTCTAATTTCCTCTGAGTCCTGGACTGTATTCATACAATGCATGACTCACTGGCTTTGTAGAACATTTTCTCTGAGCTGTAGTGTTTATAGCTCTGCCCTTTGGCAAAGCATTTCATGCTTTTATTTCTTTGGAAAGTTTGCCTGGAGAACCACAGTAGATATATGTATTTTTTAAAAATCAGTAACAAGCTAGCTCTGTACGTGCGTGTGCACACGTTGAAAATACCAGGAAATTGGTTCCTTCACTCTCCTGCCTAAGGTCTGAGTTCAGGATACTGGGTTTCCCATGCAATAGGTATTTTATGCATTTGCCTATCTTCCCAAGCACTGATTTCAGCAGTAAATAATATCAGCAATGGATAGCAGGGACTCTTGAACTCAGTATTCGGCATCAAGGTGAAGGAGGAGTTGATGGAGAGGAAAAACACTCTTTTGTTAAGACACTAAACTGGGACTCAAGAGAATTGGGTTTAATTCCTGGTTCTATCACGGACATCCTGTACTGGTCTGGCTCCGTAGTTAAGGTTAAGCTTTGCAGTTAGGTACACAACACACACCATTGGTATATTAATTGAATAAGACCCTTTAATTTCCTCTGAGTCCTGGACTTCATTCACACAATGACTCACTAGCAAACAGTATTGTAGAACGTAGCCTGTGAGTTGTAATGCTCCCTGCTGTGTGTCTGGCAAAGCATTTTATATTTTTTGCAAAGATAGCATGGAGAACTATAATAAATATAACGTTACAAAAACTGCAGTCCCTGTTGGATCCATTATACCAGGGCTGGATTTCCCAAGTCGTTAAGGCTACAATTTTCAAAGGAGTCTAAAAGACTTACGCACGCAGGGTAAAGAAGTACAAAAATGCTAATTCACTTATGAGCCTAAATCCTATTGGCTTTCAGTGGGATTTAGGTTCTTATGGCAAGATTTTTAAAAGTTTGTAGGCACCCATCAGCATCTTTGGGTGCCAAAATACCTTTAAAAATCTTGCCACAGAAGCATTTTTAAGGATGTTACCTTCAAATGCCAGCTCAATGTAAGGTGACCAGATAGCAAGTGTAAAAAATTGGATGGGGGGGTAATAGGTGCCTATATAAGAAAAAGCCCTAAATATCAGAACTGTCCCTATAAAATCACGACATCTGGTCACCCTAGCTCATTGGGTACCTACCATATACAGAATTAGTGAGAACATTACCTAGGCTATTGGGTACCTACCATGATTAAGGTCTTTTGTAAATCCCAGCTTAAAATTATCAATTACATTTACAGCAAAGTATTACCCCCACCTCCACAGAGTCTGAGCTCTTCATAGTCATTAGGAAATGTATCCTTGCAACACCATTTGAGATGGAAAGACTGTTATCCTTTCCTTGCAGATGGAGAGCTTGGCCAAGGTCACACAGGAAATCAGTGGCAAAACTGGGAATTGATTAATTAAATTTAGCTCTTCTGTGTTCTGTGTCACTATCTTAACCCAGCAGTTCCCAAACTTCTTGGCTTCATGACCCCATTTGGACACTTAATTGATTCCCATAACCCCACACAACATGGAGGACTCCATTTTGAAGAGCAAAATGGCAACCTCCACCCACTGTCACCCCACAACCACCCTACGTGCAAGGTCACCCAAAGGTAATTCAAAATGGTGTCCTCCGCATACTCAGAATTGAGATCCTGTCTCCTGATGGTGCGACCCTCCTCCCCGCTGGGGTCACAACCCATAGTTTGGGAAACTCTGCCTGTCAATCACTTTCCTTCTTCACTCACCTGCCAAGTTCTGAGTTTCTCAGAGGAAGAAAGTGACAGTGCAGTGTTAAGTTGCTAGAAATGCATAAAACATTTTTTATTTTTTTTTTGCCTTCAGTGCCTGCTTGCAACTGATTTCGGTGTGAGTGTGATGCGAGGGGAGGATAAAATGTTCATTGGTTACTCAAGGCTCAGTGTGAATTTTGTAATAGTTCTAATTGGATTTGAGTTCTTACATGACCACTTTATCATGCTCTGCATTTCAAAGAGCTGCCCCAGATAAGCAAAGAAGAAACACAGATTAGCTGAGACGTCAACAATCATTGGATGAGGTCAATTAAAAGCCAAATGAAACATTTGGGGCTTTCAGCTGAGATTCAAACAGGAAGAGGCGCTTGGCTTGTGCAGGCTGGAGATGAAAAGCATTCCAACGGGTTGATATAACACAGGGTGGGAAAAAATATGCCATACGTTGTCGTTAGGCAGGACAGACGGTGCTGCGGTCCAACCGTCGTTTTCGCAGGGTGGGGGAAGGGATGAAAGTCAAGGAGCCACTGAGGGACACTTCGAGCTAAGGAGCAGTTTGTGTTGGGTGCTGATTCAGCAGCGGGGGAGATGCTTTGGTGGCTATCGAAAGGTGTGAGATGCTATGTCCCGGATCAGATAATGAAGTGACTCAGGGAAAGTGTGAACCGTTCTGCTGCAGCGAGCGGTGTGGTCCAGCCGTGAGAGCCAGAGGACTCTGCCAAGTGGATTCTGGGCTGTGTATCCCCCAGATGAGATGCTGACTCACTGTGTGACCCTGCCTCCCGCCTCCTCCCCACTCATTTATTTCACCTCCTTATTCCTCAGTCAAACACAGCTTGAAACTTGGGCAGGAAGAGCAGGAATTTTGCTGCCAATGCTAGATGGAGCATCAGAGCTGAACTTCCGGGGCTAAATAAAGGAGAAAACTGATCAAGGGCTGGGGGGATGGGGTGCCGGCTCTGGGTGATTCACTATGGCTAGAGAGAGAGGCCCAAATCAAAACCCCAGGTCCAGAGACCCTGCAGCGCCAAGGTCCAGATCCCGATTTTGCGGCAGGGAAGGGCTGGGGTACGGCTGTGAAGGGTGGGACGTGTTGTATGGTGGGCGTTTTCGTATTTTAGTGAACAACCTTTTCCTTCCCTAGAGCCCCTGTTTCCTCTCCCCAGTCAAGTCCCACCCTTTGTTGGCTTGTTGTTTCAGGGCCTGGCATTTCATGTGCTGGGGTTTGCATCAATGTATTTTGCCGCGTGTACCGGGCATGCTCCTCCTTAAAAGAGTGAGAGTGTTAATCGTTTTCCCAAGGGACAGACAGATTATGGCGACTCCATCACAAGCAGCCTGGAATGGGGGGAAGGATCTTTCCCTTCCAGTGCAGCCATGTAGGGCATAGGGGAAGATAGCAGGTAGCCCCAAAGGAGGGATATCTGTGTGGCACAGGCATGGCTCCATATCCCCTGTGTACTGGGTTGGCTACACTTCGGGTTGAGGGAAATGATATTTATACCATTTTAACGGTAGTGCCTCTTGTCTTGCTCACACAAGCACCTCTGAAGGCTTGAGGCCTAGCAAAGGCACAGTGCAGACCAGCACTCCCCTCAGTTCATGAGCCTCCTCCCCTTCCTTAGCACCGCTCAACCACCTAAGAGGCAAAATTACCTATTTAGGTAACACCGTGATAAGTCCCCTGGGATGACTCATAGATGTTAAGGCCAGAAGGGACGATTGTTCTCATTGAGTCTGACCTCCCGCTTGACACAGGCCAGAGAATCTCACCCAGTTACGTCTTCATGAAGCCCATAACTTCTGTTTGAGCTATCCCGTGTTTTAGAAAAGACATCTAACCCTGGACGTAAAGACCACAAGTGACGGAGTATCCGCTGCCTTGCTAAGTAAATAGTTCCGGTGGTTACTCACCTCTGCCATTCTACATTTGTGTCTTATCTCTTGTCTGAATTTGACTAGTTTCAGCTTCCAGTCACTGGATCTCATTATGCCTTTTTCTGCTAGAGTAAAGAGACATCTGCTGTCTTCACCATGTAGTGACTTGTAGACAGTGATCAAAGTTACCTTTTAACCCTCTGTGGACTAAACCGAATAGAGTAAACTTCTTTAATAGCTCCCTATAAGTCGTGTTTTTGAGACCTTGAACAATTCTTCCAGGTCTTTTGTGAACTCTTTCAGTTTTTCAACATCCTTTGTGAAGCGTGGACAGCAGAACTGGACACAGTACAACAGTAATGTTCTCACTAATTCTGTATATGGACCTATCGGTGCCTTCCTACTTTTACTTGGTATTCCCCTGCTGTACTTCCACGTATCATATGTTTGCTCTTATCGGCAGCATAGCACTGGGAGTTCATATTCCACTGGTTGTCTACCAACACTCCTATATCTTTTTCAGAGTCACGGCTTTCCAGGATGCAGTCCCCCAACTTGTAAGTGTGGCTACACTCTTGTTTCTAGATTTGGCTGTATTAAAGCATGTTGTTTGAATGAACCCACCTTACCAAGTGATGCAGATCGGTCTGTCCAAATGACCTGTCTCCATCATTATTTACCACTCCACCAATTTGTGCCATCTGCACATGATTTTAGATATTTTTCCAGATCATTGATAAAAATAATGAATAGCATTGGGCCAATGAGCACGGTCCCTATGGGACCCCACTAGAAACACCCCTGCTAGATGACAACTCCCCATCTGCAATTACTTTTTGCAATTGTAGATGCAAACACAAATGTAGGCTGGCTGCCATGTAATTAGCACAACATTTCATGAGCCAACATGCACGCTTACATCTTTATCAGCACATTATACACATTCAAAAGATTGATGCATTGAAATAGCATATTTGAAAACAGCTGAAGCAAGTTAATTAGGGATTGACTAATGCAATAAAGTTATTTTTAGCAGATAATTTATATCTGGTTACCTTTTTACGGGAAGCTCATGCAATACGAGTTAATTCTTAACCAAGAGGAGGGGATATTTTGGATACAACGGAATGCTTGCATAAGTCGGGGAGCGTCTGTACCTAAATGATTTCACTGTTAACTCTTTAGGGGATTCTATACCTTCCTGGTAATCCTGAGATTTTAATAATGAATTTGGGAGTCTGTATTTGCCAGCTGGTTTTTGAGCCCTGCTTTTCCTCCCACCACCCCCCAAGCTTTTCTCCCTGGGTAGGAGGGCTAGAACTGCTTTTTATGAAAGTTGAGACCCTCAGTTAATCACTTGAATCAAGGAATTGGAGACGTAAGAAAACCTCAAAATATCATGAGATTTGTGAGCAGTGTTGCCAACAGCACAACCTTTCAGTTTTCTTGGACATGCATTGTATTTTGGCATAATTGCACCATTTCACGTGTGCTTATGAACGGATTAAACTGATCCTATTAGATAAACACTGCGACAACAATACTGGTTGGAAATACCACAGCTAGGGAGGCAAAACGGCCATGATGAACGGTGAAGAGTGAAGGTGAAGGTGAAGATCATATCAGGCAAAAGGTCCAAACATCAGTTACTGCTGATGTTGCATCCCACCACAGCTTGAAGCGAGGAGAAGATTAAATGAAATGGGTCAAATTCTGCTTTCATTTATACCTGTGCAACTCCACAGATGTCACTAGGATTGCCCCTAGCTATAAAAGAGGACAGCATTTGGCCCTGTAGCTGCTAAAATGGAGCAAGCGTTGGATGAGATCAAGCAAATATGTTGGCCAGCCAGTCATGTTTCATATCTGGAGAACCAAGGCCTGAACGGTCATGACAAAGAGGCGGGTGACAACTTGTTCGCCTTATCCACTGAGGATAGGACAAGAAGCAATGGGCTTAAATTGTTGCAAGGGAGGTTTACGTTGGACATTAGGAAAAACTTCCTAACTATCAGGGTTGTTAAACACTGGAACAAATTACCTAGGGAGGTTGTGGAATCTGCGTCATAGACGATTTTTAAGAGCAGGTTAGACAAATACCGATCAGGGATGGTCGAGAAAAGACTTAGTCCTGCCATGAGTGCAGGGGACTGAAATAAATAGCCAATTGGTCCTTTTAGTCCTACAGTTCTGTGGTTCTATGATTCAATCAAACAGTTGATCCACTGGAACAAGATGTCTTCCCTTCTCCAAAAGCAAGAATGGGAGGACTTGAGTGAACATCAGTCTACAGCAGGGGTCGGCAACCTGCGGCTCCCGGCTCGCCAGGGTAAGCACCCTGGCGGGCCGGCCCGGTTTGTTTATCTGCCGCGTCGGCAACTTCGGCCGATCGCGGCTCCCACTGGCTGCGGTTCGCGGTCCCAGGCCAATGCGGGAGGCAGGAAGCCGCGGCCAGAACATCCCTCGGCTCGCGCCGCTTCCTGCCTCCCGCATTGGCCTGGGACCGCGAACCGCGGCCAGTGGGAGCCGCGATCGGCCGAACTTGCCGACGCGGCAGATAAACAAACCGGGCCATTTAAACCTGATCAAATGAATTTACCTGGCGAGCCGGGAGCCGCAGGTTGCCGACCCCTGGTCTACAGACTTCAGTGGCTAGAGTCTGAATCCTGAACATAATAACCAGACAAGGGGAAATGGTGTATGAGAAGTCAACCTATGTACTGCTTTGGAGGCATCTCTCTGGATCTACCAAAAGGAGGACAAATGGGATCAAAACTGGTCTAAAAACTGCTTGGAAGGGCAAAATCGTAATGGTCACCAAGTGAAGAGTAAGGGGCACAAAATTAAGAATGGTGAAATAGAGGCTGAAGGTCAGGAAAAAAATTCCTGGCAGTGAGGTTTATTGGGCTATAGAGTAATCACCCAGGGGAAATGATGGAAGCTCACTTGCTTAGGACTTTTAAAACCAGACTGCACATGCTGCTAGAAAATGAACTCTAACAGGATTAACAGGATGATCTAATATGAACATGGGCACTGCCAGACTGGATCAGATCCAGAGTCCACATAGCCCAGTGTCCTGTCTATGACATTGGCCAGCACCAAATGTTTCCTAAGAGAGTGAGGGAACCCCCATGGTAGCAGATGTAGGACAATTTTCTCCTGATCTTTAAAAGCTAGAGATTGGCATTAACCCTGAAACATGAGATTTCATGTCCCTTCCAAAACTTGTTGGGTTTAATTATGACAACTCTGGGTAGTCTTGTCATCCATAGAAATGCTCAATCCCTTTCTGAATCTTGCTAAATTCTTAGCCTCAATGACTTCCTGTGGCAGTGAGTTCCATAGGCAACTATATGGTTATGAACTGGGTGACACCTTGTTATGGGATTGAAAACCATAAGTGTGAACTCAGCCTTCAGTTAACATGGTCTCCTCATGGGCTCCCTTCTGTGGCCTCAGCACAGCCCAGCAAGTGGACCTTTGCCTCAGTTTCCCTCTTGATTCCTTAAATAAACTCAGGGCAGCATTTGGAGTATATAAGTAGCCCTTTTTGTAGGTTAATTTATTAGCAAAAGTCCCATTACCATAAACCAGAATTCCCCTAGCACAGTCTAGCCAATACATCCATCCCAAAATTCCAGTACCATGTACACCTTTGGCATCTCTCCCCAGACCCCAGCTCCTAGGTATGGCTCCGGCATCTCTCACCACACTTCCCCCAGCCCCCAGGTATGGTTCCTGCATCTCTCACCACGCCTCCCCTACCCCCCAGGTATGGCTCCCGCCTCTCTGACCACACCTCACCTCAGCCCCACTAGCAGGGCTGTTTCTCCACCCTGTTTCCTTCCCAGGTGGGGTCCCATCCAGGGCCAGCTTTAGGCCTATTCCACCAATTCCCCTGAATTGGGCCCCGCGCCCAGTGAGAATCCCTTCCCTGGCTAGAGGCACCTTTTTAATTTTTACTCACCTGTCGGCGCTCCGGGTCTTCGGCGGCACTTTGGCAGTGGGTCTTTCGTTTGCTCCGGGACTTCGGCGGCACTTCGGCGGTGGGTCCTTCGCTTGCCCTGGGTCTTCAGCGGCACTTCGGCAGCGGGTCCTTCAGTGCCGCCAAAGACCTGGAGCAAGTGAAGGACCCGCCGCCGAAGTGCCGCCGAAGACTCTGAGCACCGCCCGGTGAGTACAAGCCCCACGTGTTTTTTTTTACATGTGTTTTTTTTTTAGTCATCCCTGCCGAAGCTGTTTGAATTGGGCCCCGCACTTCCTAAAGCCGGCCCTGGTCCCAGCACTTGCCTGATGACATCAGCAGGCTCATCCCTCCATCATTCCCCAGCCTTCAGCCCTCTCCAGCCCTCCAGCTTCACCTCTCCTGCTCAGTTAGCCAGCAGGCATCTCCCTCTGCGACGCTCAGCCTTCAGTCTTTCCCAGCCATGGCTCTCTGGCTTGAGGAAGTTTGGAGGTGACCCCGGACGGCCTTCCTGTTTCCCCAGCCTGATCTGGCTCCACGGCTCAACCAGGGAACTTTCACGGCTCCCTTCTTGAGGGGTATCCCGTTCCTGAAGCTCTCAGCCTAGCTCTCTCCATGCGCTCTCTCAGGAGTCTGGACTTGCCTCCCTCATTACACCAAACTAGGGAGCATCTGGCCTGGAACAGGAGTGCTGAGCCTAATTTCATGTAATGGGCCTGCTACCCTGCTATGGGGCAGCCACAGGCCTTGTGGGAAAGTAATTCATTTGATCAGGTTTAAATTTCACTGAATAGGTGATTTCCATCTCTACCCTCCATGCTTCTAACCCCCGTGCTGCAGGAAGGTGCTTAGACACTAAGATGATGGACTTTGTAGAAAACCCGAAGAAACATATGCTAGCTAGAGTGGACGGAGTCTATATTTCCTCCTGTGCCCTTGTCTATCCATTGAGCTGAACTGGTATCCTCTATGCTTTGTGTTCTTTTCTCCTGTTTCCACAAACCACCCATTCACTCTCCGGTTCTGGCTAGGAATCGAAGCAGAAGTATCTGAAATGCGGGGAGATGTAGATTGGAGTCGATGGACTCTGGATCCAGTCCTTCCAGCCTCGTTCTGCGGATTCAGGAGGGTCAGACAGTTTGGCGCAGGCTTTAGAGAAGCATCCAAACTTTTAATCACATATCCAAGCTTGACCCAAACCTCCGGGGACTCTCCTCACTCATTTTATCCACTAAAGCAACCGTAGAATATTCCTCTCATGTTCGCTAAAATAACAGTAGATTTGCTCGGTTTCTAGGGTAGGTAGAATAAATATAATCAAAATGGAAATAACAACCAGATGTCTCTTCTTCCCCCCCCCCCTCATATTTTGTTAAAATGCCAGTTAATAGGCCTGCAGAATTCTTCAAAGACTTGTGCAGATGTTCCAGTTAAACTTCTTTTTAGGGAAGCACGGTCACATCATTAGATTGTCAGTGCTGGGGATTCATAAAAGAAAGAGGGAAGGTTGAAAGCCCCGGTGTTCAACATTACAAATGATTAACCGTTTGAATGTGTGTGGGGGGGGGGGTAATGGGACAGTGTTGCAGTTATAAGAAACTCTCATTTCTTCATTTCCATAAATCCAGCCATCTGAGTGATTTTAAGGATAACTTTAGCTTTGTAACACGGGGGGTTTTAAATACAATCTTCTTTTAGGATTTTTCCTACAAGAGAGGACATACCGGGAGGATAAGAAGTTAGAGGAATGGCTGAGCAAGGTTCCATTACACCTGATTCTCCACTGGCACACTCTTACATCAATGATATAGTTTCAAGATGCCCCCTGCAGCTTTAATTTGTACTGGGTTGGGAGGTGGAGAATCTGGGAGCTACACCCAGCCCATGCTAGATAGCTTCTGCTCTCCCAAGCACCCTAGCAGAATTTGGACAGAGGGGAGAAGGAAGCTCGCAAAACCCTTAGACCTGATTCTACTTGCTTGCAGAATCCATGGGACTTGATTCTGGTTGCACACCAGTGTAAATCACAACTAGCACCACTGGCGTCGTCTGAGTTTACACCTGCGTGTAATGGGTGTAAGTGAAACCAGAATCGGGACCCACAACTGTAGCAGCCGCCACATTGGAGAAAATCCATGAGCTCATCTAGTATCTAGGGAGGAGTGGTTGATACGCTGGAGGGTAGGGGTAGGATACAGAGGGACCTAGAAAAATTAGAGGATTGGGCCAAAAGAAATATGATGAGGTTCAACAAGGACAAGTGCAGAGTCCTGCACTTAGGACGGAAGAATCCCATGCACTGCTACAGACTAGGGACCGAATGGCTGGGCAGCAGTTCTGCAGAAAAGGACCTAGGGGTTACGGTGGACGAAAAGCTGAATATGAGTCAACAGTGTGCCCTTGTTGCCAAGAAGGCTAATGGCATTTTGGGTTGTATAAGTAGGGGCATTTCCAGCAGATCGAGGGATGTGATCATTCCCCTCTACTCAGCACTGGTGAGGCCTCATTTGGAGTACTGTGTCCAGTTTTGGGCCCCACACTACAAGAAGGATGTGGATAAATTGGAGAGAGTCCAGCGGAGGGCAACAAAAATGATTAGGGGGCTGGAGCACATGACTTATGAGGAGAGGCTGAGGGAACTGGGATTGTTTAGTCTGCAGAAGAGAAGAATGAGGGGGGATTTGATAGCTGCTTTCAACTACCTGAAAGGGGGTTCCAAAGAGGATGGATCTAGACTGTTCTCAGTGGTAGAAGATGACAGAACAAGGAGTAATGGTCTCAAGTTGCAGAGGGAGAGGTTTAGGTTGGATATTAGGAAAAACTTTTTCACTGGTAGGGTGGTGAAGCACTGGAATGGGTTACCTAGGAAGGTGGTGGAATCTCCTTCCTTAGAGGTTTTTAAGGTCAGGCTTGACAAAGCCCTGGCTGGGATGATTTAGTTGGGTTTGGTCCTGCTTTGAGCAGGGGGTTGGACTAGATACCTCCTGAGGTCCCTTCCAACCCTGAGATTCTATGATTCTATGATTCTATCTTGCCCGCGGTAGGGGTTAACAGCTGTGGTTTGAAAGTGGGAAATCAGCCCCACATTAAGCACCTGGCTAATTGTACAATACTCAGTGCATGGGGGTGTGAAGGAAACTTGATTCAAGCTGCCAGTCAAGACAGCTAATGCCCAGAAGCATGAGAATTGATGGCACTTGTAATTTTTATCCTATCTGGTGTAGCTGCTGGTTACTGTTCTTATTGCTAGAAATGAAGGATTTAATCCTCCTTTATCTCTTACTAAGCCAATTGCCTCAGTAGCATCCCCAGGCTGCCAGGTCCCCATGTTAATTATATGTTGCATGATTTTTTAAAAAGCACCTTTTAGAATCAATCACTGTTAAATGGAATCATGTCAATCATCCTACCCCTACTTGACGACCCAGATCTCTTTCTTACATCTCTC
Source organism: Mauremys mutica (assembly GCF_020497125.1). NCBI lineage: Eukaryota > Metazoa > Chordata > Testudines > Geoemydidae > Mauremys > Mauremys mutica. The sequence goes on along the minus strand of NC_059081.1, from coordinate 3,640,567 downwards.
GGCGTCAAATGGAAGCCCCTGTCCTCAGCTCTAGGCATTTTTCCAGATTAAAGATATACATGGTGTGATGTAACAAACTGAACGCTTTGCGACAGCAATGGGCCATTAGCCTCTGGTGTAGTAACCCAGTTGGTGAAATTCAGTCCCATGCTTTGGGGCTGATTCTCCTCTCTCTTACAATAGTTTCAGTTATAAAATCATAGAACTGTAGGACTGGAAGGGACCTCAAGAAGTCATCTAGTCCAGTCCCCTGCACTCATGGCAGGACTAAGTGTTATCTAGCCCATCCATGACAAGTGTTTGTCTAACCTGCTCTTAAAAATCCCCAATGACTGAGATTCCACAACCTCCCTAGGCAATTTATTCCAGTGCTTAACCACCCTGAGAGTTAGGAAGTTTTTTCCTAACGTCCAATCTAAACCTCCCTTGAGCAATTTAAGCCCATTGCTTCTTGTCCTGTCCTCTGAGGTTAAGGAGAACAATTTACCTCCCTCCTCCTTGTAACAACCTTTTATGTACTTGAAAACTATTATCATGTCTCCCTTCAGGCTTCTTTTCTCCAGACTAAACAAACCCATTTTTTTTTCAATCTTCCCTCATAGGTTATGGTTTCTAGACCTTTAATCATTTTTGTTACTCTTCTCTGGGCTTGGTCCAATTTTCTTGTCTCCAGTGGAATTACACCATTTACACAGCAAAAGAATGTGAAGAAACCACATGGGCAGAGTTGGGTCCCAAATAACCGTGTCTACTAAATATGCACAATCTCGCCAGGCCTAGCTGCACGCATGTTACTGCTCTCCTTGGTTTCTTGCAGCTTCTGAACCACAGAACCCAGTGAGCCCCTCTAGAGTGTTCACACATTATTTAAAGCAATACTAACCTATTCCTAGTCACTATAACACAGATGTAAGTAAAAGCAGAATCTGGCCCTATACATGTATTACTTCATATTTTTTTAGCTTTTTGGATGGTGAATATTTTGATGTTATGCTCTGATTCGGGAAGGGAACATTCTTCAAAATCTCTCATGGGGCAAGAAGAACGTTTCCATCTGCCAGCTGGGATCCCACTAACTCAGCCCAGTACAAACCAGCTAGGACACTGGAAGGCAGATCCCCACCCTAAGGATGGTCTTTGGTGCCAATGTTCAACTTTCTTCCCCTACCCCCCCCCAAAAGGAGATATGATTATTTTTAGTGGGAAAAGCGTCCCCACCCCATGTTAGTTCGCAGTAAGGGATTAACTATTTTTGCTCAGTCTTTCCCAGCCCGACTCCCCCTAAAAGCCAAATCACTCTTGGGCAGGGACCAAAGTCAGAGAAATAAGGGGCGTGACTGACTCCTCCATTGCTCTGCACACTGGAAGTGCACCTCCTGTAGTCAAGGGCAGCATCAGCCCCTATGCCCCACGTTACCTTTGTGGGGTTTTGCAATAGTGCAGAAGAGCCAAGGTGCATCTGCACTGGCCCCATATATCCCTCCTCTGGTCTGCCCTCACTTTGCCGTGCTTTGCCCACAGAGCCCCACCACAGCCTGAGCCCAGGGCTGGGGGAGCTGGCTCTGTGGCTGGTATAGGAGTCTCCTGCACCAGGAATGGGTATTCCCCGGGGTGGGAAGGGGGCACGCATGGCTAGCAGACACCAAGCAAGCCATCGAGCGACAATGAATCAGCCCCAAGGTGAGGTGAACAACGACAGTATGCACGTCCCTTTAAATCCTTTGATCTCCCACCTCCCTTCCCAGCGCGCATCCTGGCTTTGTTCCACTGGGATTGCTTTGGCACTTGAGGTTTCGAATCTCCTTCCCAGCCCTCGCCTGCATGCGTCCTAGGCCTTGGAGAGCCGTGTTGATAAACGTTCTCAGAACAGCCTGGCATTGCATTAAAAAAAAAAAAAGAATTCCTGCTGCAGTGTCTTTCAGTGCTTCCGCACTGCCTCTTCTTAATCTGCAGCACCACCTTTTGAAGAGATGCTATACTCCAGAAGGCTAGGCTCTCATCTGTGGAGCCAGGTGCAGCTCTGCCACCCAGAACTTAAGCTAGTTGAAAAATCTTTGACACAACAGTTTCCCATGGGAAAACTGCAGCTCTGTCAAAATCCAGATGTTTCACGGGAATGTGCCAATATTGGCAATTTTCTAAGGCAACATTTTGAAACAATTCAAAATCAGAATAGAGGATTTCATTTCAACTTTCGCATTTCATTTCCTTGTGACTATTCTATTTTATTCAATTCTAAAATGTTAAAGTTAATATATTTCTTAACATGCTGTATTTCATATTTTATGTGTATATTAGAGCAAACATTTTATCTGATAATTATTCACCATTATCAAAGCAAAACATTGCGATGTTCACAAAATGAAAAGTTTCCATGATTTTTTTTTCAGAATTTCCACAATAATTTTCAAAGTTTAAAATTTTCGTCTCAACAAAAACAGATTTTGAAAGGCCAGGAATCCCTACAGGCTGGAAATTCTGCTCTCCAACTAGCCGTACCCATAAAGAGTGCAAAATGGGGCGAATCAACTTAGCGCATCTCCCTCTGTTCTCTCCATTTTTCCTAACCTATCAGGAGACAGCGTGGCATTTATTTATCTAATAATCGATTTATAGGACACTTCATTCAAGATTCAAAGCACTTTGGAGGGTACCAAATTAATGTACACACAGGGATTGCTTCTCTTCACCTACTGGATGGGATGCAGCCAGCTCTGGGAGTAACTTGGCAATAATAATGATAATGTTTTAGCAACTTGATAGCGCTTTTATATTTAAAGCTCTGCACAGTCATTGACTAGTTAAGACTTACACTGTCCCTGGGACGTAGGGAATTTACAAATGGACAAAATGAGGCACAGTCACCCTCATAGGGTGACTACATTACATAGGGACTATGTTACATAGGGACACAGTGGCTGAGCTGGGGTAAGGGTCCACCTTCTCCTGATCACCTGTCTCTTTGGCATCACAAACAACTCCCCCATCAGTGTAGGGCTGGAAGTAAGGATTCTGCATCCAACTGAAACCTCATCTGGGGAATGTAAGTAGGTGGAAGGCATCAATTGTTACCTACGTTGTAATATGGCCAAGACATCAGGGTTAACACCCCTTCGCTGGGAGGAGTGTTGTGAGTTCTTCCGGGGACCTTGAGAAGATCAGGAGTACCTCATCTGGAAGATGGTAACACAGCAACTGCCTAATCTATGTCCCCTTTCAAAGCAAAACACAGCTCTGAAAAGCAGCCATGGGCACCTCACTCCACAGAAGCCAGGCCAAAATGACAGCTGCAGGCTGGCATGCTGGGATGCCATGACTCTGACGGTGCCAGGAGCCTTGGGTGCATCTCCCTAATGCTTGCCCTATATGTGTGGAGCAGGATAAGAGCAAGGGAAAGACTTCACACCCTTTTGTTTTGACGGTAATCGCTGTTTAATGTCTTGGTTTATAGCTTTACATTGGAAGGGAGCATGTTTCCTGGTACATTCAGCAGCTTTACTGGGCCTCGCTTGGCAACGGTGCCTGTTGCTTTACGGAAATGTTCAGCAGGTTCTTGCTGTGCGTGTTTTTCCTTGGAAACCGCCCATCCTGTCAACATAATTCTATCCATGGCTCACAGCCATGCCAGCGCAGGCTGCAAAAGCATCAGATCTCAGAGGCTAAGCCAGGTTGGGCCTAGTCAGTGTTGGATCCAAGACCACCACGGGAAGACTGGTGATTCAGTAGATGGCACTCTTTCTCCTTGATCAGGCTTGAGCCAATGACTCAGCAAGGTCATTGGGAGGCATTGTACCATTTTTGGAAGAAATATAGGCCCAAGGTCCTGACCGCTCGTGGTTGTTAGCAATCCCATGACACTTTTCCCAGTAGTAGGGGAATTAGTTGCTGGTGTCTTGGCCAAACCCCAATATGAGTAATTATGTTCTTCCTATTCCCTCTGCAGTTCCAAATAGAAAAGAAATTAGGCTTTACATCCATCTCATGAAGCTGTGTGGTAGTATTGGTGGTGCAGCATGCCTGTCGCACTCCACCCAGGGGCGGCTCCAGGCCCCAGCACGCCAAGCGCATGCTTGGGGCGGCATGCCGCGGGGGGCACTCTGCTGGTCACCGGGTGGGTGGCAGACAGGTTGCCTTCGGGACCAGCGGACCCTCCACAGGCATGCCGTCGAAGGCAACCTGCCTGCCGCCCTCCCGGCAACCAGCAGAGCGCCCCCCGCGGCATGCCGCCGTGCTTGCGGCAGCGAAATGTCTAGAGCTGCCCCTGACTCCACCCCAGAAGGGGCTGCATGCTCGTCTTGAGTCAAGTGACTTCTGTGAGCATACAGGGCTGAGCTCACTCGGTTTTAATTCAGGCCATTTCACTAGCCAAATTTCCATTGGACGCCATGAGTAAGGGCTGAGTAGAAATTGAGTAAAAAATCTCAGGAGCTTGTGGATCCTAGGTAGTGTTCACAAAAACCGTTATGGGGTTTGTTTTAAATCTGGCCACTCCATCGGTTTGTCCATGCAATTTACACTCCCAAGTTGTGCCCACTCTACTATTAATATTAACAATGTCCGTTAAATTAACACAATTCATGTATGGTTTCCAACGGCCCCAAATTAAGTTTCGATAACACTACTTCATAACATTCGGCATAGTGACACACTGCACCACCAGGTGGGATGGCTTACAGATGAGGAGGAATCACAATATTTCAGAGGCTATTTCTACTCTCCGGAACCCTCGCTCACCCAGAGAAGTGCTTTGCTCTGTGTGCAATCTCATGGAAATCCATGAACCACGTACTACTCAAGGGGTGAAGTTCTGGCCTGGATGTACTCAGTAGCAAAGCTCTCATTGGGTGAAATCCTGGCTCTGTGGAAATCAACCAGAGCTTTGCCATTGACTACATCAGGGCCAAGATTTCACCCAATGTGAGTAACAGTGGCCCAAACAGTTCCCACCAAATGAACACCACTGCCAGCAGCTCGTCCTCGGAGGTCTTCTATCCAATTATTGACCAGGACCCAGCCGTTTAGTTTGGGCTCATTCCTGTAAGGTGCTGAGCGCTCCCCAACAACCATCACTTCCGTGGAGACGCTCAGCATCGCCCAGGAAGCAATCAAGTGCTGCCAGCTCAGGGTAGGACAGCTGCAATCTTAAAGGGGTCTATTGATTCCAGGCAGCCTACTCGTCTCCCCCAACCCTGCAGAACTAGCGTGAGCCAGGTAATCCTGTCACAGACTCCGTGGCTGAGTGTCCGTCCCACTGGGACACTTCTCTTCAATGGGGTGGGAGACTGCTTTGGTCCCGAGCTTGGTTTCAGTTTTGGTTGTTTTCTGCTCGTGGTCAGTTCCTCAGCAGATCTCGGCCACTGACCACCTTGTGTGGTTGGAAGCAAAACGTTTTCCATGATGTGACCATTGCTCTCACTTTGACAGCCATTCCCGCTGCCATGATGGTCTCCACAATGTAGTGTCCGGCTCGAGAACACTCCAGCATTGAAAAACAGCAGTAGCAGAGACTGTAGCAACCGATAGGACTAGGTACCTTTCCCTGGCCAAGTATCAGATCTGTTCCTCTGCTCAGCTGTTTGGCATGTCACCACTGGGGTATGTATCCAGTTATGTTTGCATTGCACTTTGGCGCTGCAATGCATATGCCAGACACTTCTGGTTGTCCTCCTTGCCTTGCTTCAGAGCAGCAGCAGTACGTACAAATTTTTAGACTCCAGGGTGGGGTGGCCAGAAAATAACAAGACAAGGTTTAGAAATGACTTCGGCAAGATTTTGTTTGGGATTCCTAATATTTCTGTTTCAGTCCCTGTTGCCTGTATTCTTTTAAAGCCTCCGATTAAACTCTCCGTCCTGAAATTTAATTTCCTTCCAGCCAACGTTGGTTTGTCATTGCAAGGTTGCTTAGGTATGACGTGCTGGGTGCATGGCCGGGTCACGACTGAGTTTGCGTGTGTGTTGGGTTTCACAAATTAGCTTGTTGTAGTGTTAATAGATCCATAGATTTTAAGGCCAGAAGCGACTATCTTGTCTGATCTCCATGTTGTCCATGTGTGCTGGGTTATATGCACTGGGCTGCTACTGTGAGGTTTTTGGGTGTGGGCCTGCACGCATTGGGTTGTCCTGGTCACTTGCTATATCCCCTGAAATCTGCATTTTCCTAGCAAGGTAAATTCTGCCAGCAACTCCCTGGGCAAAGAATTCCAGAGGGCCATTCCTCTTCCAAAGGGTAAACAAAGAATACGGGAACTCACTGACAAACTCCCATTGACTACCATAAGCCTTAGATTATCTGTATGAGGGAAACAAAATGCCTTGTATATCTTTATATCATTTTGTTCCGGGGCAAGCCACCTCCCAGTTGCCACCTGAGGTCATGCTACAGGCAGACTGCCTCAGTTTCCTTATCCAAGGGGCTTCTTAAATATACTCCACACAGGTTTTCTGTGCAGTAATGGACCCTTCTCCAAGAGTTTAATTTACTGACCTAAGACACAAAACAAAACTCAGTCCTGGGACTCCGTCCTCTCAGCCAAGCTGGGTCCCTGCAGTTCTTCCTTGTCTTAGGAGGCCGCTCTTAACCCCACCAGTCTGGCATCTTTTTCTGCTCCCGTGGAATCTGCTCTCCCTGGTCCTCAGCCTTTTTCAGCCTCCCAGCTTGGCTTCCAGGCCTGAACCCTTCCTCCTGCACAAGGGTTTCCTGCAAGAACTTCCAGTTCACTGCAGCTTGTCTGTGGTTGCTACCGCAACTTCCTCGGGTTGTCTCTCCCTGCGCATCCCCCTCTTTGCAGCTTCCTGCTGCTCTTACAGGGGAATTACCTGATGCCTATTTTGTAATTAGTATTGGCTGCCCCCAGACCTCTAACCCTTAAAGGGGCAAGCCACCGTTATACGGTTTTTACAGGGCTTAAATTCTCCCTGAGTATTTCCCGGAGCCCCAGGGCTTGGGGCTTAGGGTCATAGGAGATGCTGGAGCTTGGGGCTTCTGCCACACAGGACATGCCAGGGCTTGGGGTTTCTGCTCCACGGGGCACACCAGGACTCGGGGCTTCTGGCCTGCGGGAGGCGCCGGGGCTCCCATAGGTTTAAAAATATTTACTGAAGCTCCGCTCTGGACAGTTCTGGCTGAATTTAAGCTCTGCTTTTTTGGAAACATGTTTTGTTTTGTTTTTCCTGTGGTAACAGAGAAAGCTGATCCCTGCAGCATTAATCTCCCTGGTTTGGGTAGATGTGATTCAGGAGACAGCTCTGCTCAGGAGGAGTTATAGGTGGAGATTCCAGACGGGGCTTGATACAGTGGGGTCAGTTGCAGTTGCACACTTGTTGCTCTCTCTGTGCCAGGGGCAGGATGAAGAATAGATTAAAATAATAATCCCTAGCTCTTATCTAGCACTTTTCATCTGTAAATCTCAAAGTGCTTTACAAAGGAGGCCCAGAATCATTATTCCCATTTTACAAATGGGAAAACCGAGGCACAGATGGGCAGCACAACTTGCCCACAGTCCTGCAGCAGTTCAGTGGCAAAGCTTGGCCTAGAACTGAGCTCCCCTGAGTTCCAGTCCAGTGCTTGACCCACTACCACATCTCAGAGGGAAGGGTGAACTGTTTTTAATGTGGAGGGGTCCCAGGGTGTTTTTAATTAAAGAGGTGCTGGCAATGAGAGAGTCTGTAGCAGGGTCACCGTCCTGGCCCTTCCCAATGACCTCCTCACCACTACCGTCCTTTTCTGCAGCTCACTTGATTCATTATCTGCTAAAATGTCAAACCAGATACCCTGGGTCTGTGAGCTAAACCCGGTGCAGCCCAGGCCTGTTCAGCCATGACAGACTGATTGATGGCCCAAGAGGCAGCATCTGTGTGTGTCTTTCAGGCTGACGGATCCCTGAGCTGTTCCGACTTGCTCAACCATCCCACCTTGCAATGTTTTCCAGGCTACATCTCCAGCATTTGTCATTCAGGATGAGGGGACAACTGACCATCTTTTGGTTCTGTGTTTGTGCCACTCCTAGCACGACGGGGTCCATGGCTAGGGCTGCTAAGCACAACCACAGTACAGATAAACAGCAGGCTCTAGGTAGAGCTAGACAGTGCTGTTAAGGCAGCGGCTGAGGTTATTGGACAGCTGTATTCCATTTTCAGTATCAGATCTGAGGGCGGGTTTACCTCTCAATTCACACCAGTTTAACAGCTATGCCCCAGACCCTCAGCTGGTGTAAATCAGCATAGCTGCACTGACTTCAGGGAGATGACTCCAGATTCACACCAGCATTAAGTTCACACTTTCTTATTGCTATAGTTTATTTCTGTAGCAACCAAAATCAGGGACCGATTGTGCTAGATGCTGTATATGCAGGAATGAGAGACAGTCCATGCCCAGGAGAGTTGATAGTGCCTGGGTGCCATACAGAATCATAGAATATCAGGGTTGGAAGGGACCTCAGGAGGTATCTAGTCAAGTCCCCTGCTCAAAGCAGGACCAATCCCCAACTAAATCATCCCAGCCAGGGCTTCATCAAGCCAGGACTTAAAAACCTCTAAGGAAGGAGATTCCACCACCTCCCTAGGTAACCCATTCCAGTGATTCACCACCCTCCTAGTGAAAAAGTTTGTCCTAATATCCAACCTAGATCTCGCCCACTGTAACATTGAGGCCTTGTTCTGTCATCTGCTACCACTGAGAACAGTCTAGATCCATCCTCTCTGAAATCCCCTTTCAGGTATTTGAAAGCAGCTATCAAATCCCCCCTCATTCTTCTCTTCTGCAGACTAAACAAGCCCAGTTCCCTCAGCCTCTCCTCATAAGTCATGTGCTCCAGCCCCCTCATCATTTTTGTTGCCCTCCGCTGGACTCTTTCCAATTTTTTCACATCCTTCTTGTAGTGTGGGGCCCAAAACTGGACACAGTACTCCAGATGAGGCATCACCAATGCTGAATAGAGGGGAATGACCACGTCCCTCGATCTGCTGGCAATGTCCCTGCTACAGAACCCACTGATTTCCATAAATAGGCAAGACAGACAAAGGAAGGGTTATTACCTGCAATTTATAGATGGGGAACTGAGGCACGGAAGATAAAATGACTCGCCCAAGGAGCCTGGGAATTAAATGCAAGTCTTGCAAATCCTATATTAGTTCACAGGACAGCCTTCCTTGATTTGTCATCTACCTTGCTGTGTAGACAACACATTCCCTGTGTGTTTTACTCTTATTTCCCTGGCAACCTGAGGTGAGCAGAGATTGAGATTCCTCTTTCTCAAACCATGGCCCATTTGAACACTAGATATTCCAGACCTGACCTCAACACAGAGCCCTTGGTTCATACACAGTGTGACCCGAATCTCTCCTTTCCTCTCCACTCTCTTTAACAATAATAGCACTGAGTACTGCTATAGCAAATTTCTGTCTTCAAAGCACTTTAAGTACATACCATGCCCTATAGAACAGTCAAGTACGTGTTAGCACATCGGTCTGCCATACTGAATGGATGAAAACACTTCTTCTAAACTGTGATTCATTCATCTTTATTTCATTTTTTTCACTCTGTACACTTGTGTGGTTGAGTAAAATCGGCAGTACATTATTTCTTTCTCATTCCAATTAAACCACTAATTAATTGTTGTGCTTTTTTTTTTTAATACCTGACCAATTAGCACAAGTAAGAAACATGGGGAAAGCAAGAGGGGGTGCTGTGCTCATAAACCATAGCAGTGGTTTTCAGTTTCCAGCCCCTGGCCCTGGAAACTTTATAGCATGCAGAAAAATTAGAAGAACTAAATAGACAAAACTTGGTCAACTGACATTCAAAGGAGTGGTGGGGTGTGATAAACATGCTCAGGTATTTGAAAGGTGCAAAACTCGAAAAAGGGAGGAACGGTTTCATATGGGACTGGGAGAAAAGGGACACAAATTAGGAATAATCTAATTAAATAAAGGAAAATGTCATCTGTAGATGAGGAATATGTTCCTAATGGGAAGATCTATTAGACCACGGAACAGTCTCTTAAGGGAAACAATCATGAACAAAGCAGTGAAGAGTAGAACACGAAGACAGTCCTGGCAGAGAAAGCTGGGACTTGATGATGGGAGATGATCTAAGAAGACTTTAGCCTTTTCCATCTCTAATTTCTTTGATTTTGCGCCAGCTTTTAATAACAGTTTTATGGACCTTTGCATGAACCACTGCAGCATTCCATAATGTATCTATCAGCAGCCACATCTCTGAAGATATGTCAGCAGCTCAAAGGTATTACACTGAAGAGAAAGAAATGCAGCTAGGTATTTGTCATCCTCTCGTGGCTGTGGCACATAAGAAAATTATGAATCTGCTGCTGCTTCCATCGCAAGGACCATAGCTTTATAATGGACTTCAGCTCAAACAGTAGCTTTTAGCATAGAAAATCCCAGGTTCAAACCCACAAGCTTGTCACAAGCAAGGCCGGTTACAAAAGTAGCACTAACTGTGGTTCACCTCAGAGGATTGAGATGAGCTTCTTGAAGACCTGCCTCACCATGCCTATCTGTGGTTATTTACCACCACCACCACCCCCCATGTGGGATCTAAGCGCTGCATAATGACCCCTGGACTTTGGGACACAAGGTGGCTGCTGGAGCCAGGGGGACAGTTGTTACAGATTACGTCAAGTACAAATTTGGTCCTGTTTGTGCTTAGTGAATCATTCTTGCGCCTGCTCTTCCAGTTTTCATTGTTCGGAAGATTTCACCAAAGAGCCTCAAGGAATAATTTTCAGATTATAGATAACATTCATCCCTCCGCCAGTGCTAGGACTGGCACAGGGACAGAAGGGATGGGGCGTGTACCTCCCTTATTCAGTGGCCACTGGGGGCTGGTTTCGCTCCCAGTGCTGATGAGGATAGCTCTCAGGGCTGCCCTGACTTGTATCCCTGCTTTAACAGGCTGTGGCAAGGATGAAGAATCTCCACAGTGTCAGAAAGTCCAGGCCACACAACTCATCCTGCCCCCAATCTGCCTCCCCAGAACATATCCTGCAATGAATGTCTTCCCCAGAACGAAGGGGCTTCCATCTTCTCCATGGCCCATGACGGCAGCCTAGGGAGCACCACAAGGGGCCATGGGGCATCTACGCATCTGGTTCTACAGGTTATTCAAAAACTGTTTACATCAACTCTTCACTACTGGGGTTGCATGGCTGGTCATGTGGTATAGTTTCTGCTTTCTGATTGGCCAACTGAAAAAGAGTTTGATCAAGAGAATAATGAATAATAATAATGAATAGTAAATAACAAATAATGCACTTTCTGTTTGGATGAATCATCATGTTTGGAGGATTCACCCATATTTTTGCGAACACCCCTGGATTGTCCAAATACTCCCAGGGATCCCGTGTCTGCTACTCTGTTCCTCTCTGCATAGTATCATAGAATCTGATGAATCCAAAGATGGAAAAGATCTTCTAGGTCACCTTATCCATCTCTCCCTAATCCATGCAGGAGCATTTAGTGATTGGTCCAGCCTAGCTGTAAATGTTCCATGTGACGAATGAAAACTCCCTAAGTCTAATAATTTTTCTAAGCAAAAAGAAACCAGTTATATTTGTTCATAAACATCTGACATGGACAAGGCTTAAATAAATAAAAAGCCAGCTGTGATATCTACCCAAAATACTTCACCTGGGAAAGGGTTAGTTGTAGAAAATCAAGCAGACCAAACAAGACCAACCAGGTTATCTTGAGTTTTCTTAGAAACGTCCACCAGGGTGCTTTGGAGATGGAGGACAACGTGTGGCCCTAATAATACCTTCTTTAGCTGGGTCCTTTGTCTAGTTATAGCATCTTCATCAACCTGGCCTGCTCTGCTTTCTCACTCGGCTGGCTTTAGATGCAGTATATTTTTCACATATGGCCAATACATTTAAGCAGAAAGCTCTCCCGGGTCTTTGCTAATTCTGCCCTCTGGGAGACACACAGGGATTTTGATTGTGGGTGTACCAAGTTTCCAGCCTTTGCTGGAAGCATGTCCCCATTACCTAGAATACACTAAGCTTCAATTTCAATTGGACTTGACATTGCAGCTGGGCTGCTGGGACTTCTTCCCCATCATGTCACAGGCATTGGAACACTTGTACTTCTGAGGCACAAACTCGAGATGGGTCTAAGCTTCTTGAATGTTTGCAGTCTGAACCTCTTTCCAGATTCAAACTTTGCAGATGTTTGCACCGTACCTTTAACACAAGCCAAACCAGAACCCGGGATCGAGTCCCCACCCCACACACTTTGGGAAGATCATGATCTGTACCAGATTGAATTGCGTCTAGTTCAAGCATGAGATAAATTCAGCCTTTTCAATGTGTGAAAAATAACTCAGAGAGAAGAAACCAGCAGAGGAGAGAGATGATTTTGATTGTTGGAGTCATCTCTTTAATATGTATTCTTTGTATTTTATTTTTTTTATTTTCCAGTAGTTATTGCCAAAAGCCATCAGCAAGCATACAGTATTCCATATCCTAAGCAACTGGAATAAAATTCAAATGGCATCACATATTATCTACACATTAAATAAGACACGATGGACCAAATTCAATGGAGTTACACCAAGGAGACTTAACACGTGACTCTAACAATCCAGCTGCCAAGTATTCCCTGAAAAGTGGAACCTCTCTGTGGAATTGGTGTGACTAAAGTCAAACAACAAACAATCCCACAACTTAAAATCCTCATGGACCTTGGTCAGGTTTCCCCAGTTCTTGGATAACTTGCTCCCCACTCCTTTTTATTTAAGTGAGAGATTGTCCCAACTTTCCAAGCAGTGGGTGGGTCTTTACCCTCCTGACAATAAAGCTGCCTTCCAAATGGTTATTACATCAAGTAACATTTTTCCATTGTCATCATGCTGGAGAACCTCCATCTTTCCATTTGGTTGATGGTGCTGATGAACATGGACAAAGATTTCCATCGCTCCACTTTTGGGGATTAGCATTTGCAATGTATATTAAGAGAGTAAACACACTGGAAAAACAATAGGGTCAAAAGCTGCTTTAAGTTACTCTCTCTATGTCACCAATATTAGGGCAGCCCTGCTCAAGTCAATGGGTAGAATGGAGGGCAGAATTTGCCCTATATCAGTGTGAAATTGGACAGCTTAAGACAGGTTCATGACCACCACCACCTCCAAGAATGCACAAACAGGCTTCCCACAATGCTCTACTAAATGGAGTGGGGATCCTGGCTTAAATCCTGGGTTGATAGGAGAGCGGGTCTCGGTATAGGAAAAGGTTGAAAACCACTGGTTAATACCTTCCCAGGGGCTCCTATGTAGGCTTCCCACCATTTTATTTCAGACGGCCTCATTAACCCCTGAGCTTTATTGTGCATTTCAAAACAAATCAATGCTAAACTCAGATGATGCTAACCAAGTTCACCCGCGTTGCAGGTAGGACTTGATACTGTCCCATACTGCTGACCCTGCTTGGTTGGCCCTCAGATCCATAAATCAGCACAGATTTTCTTGAAATCCATCCCAGGTTTCCTCAGAATGTAGCCCACGTTCATTGCAGAGTTTTCCTAGCTCACGTTCAACTCAGCTCACGTTCTGACTTTGTCATAGGACCTGAAATCTGGTTATTCTCACCAGCCCATCAGCTTGCTTGACACAGCTCCAGAAAATAGCAAGTTTGTGAGGGAAAGTGATAAATCCATACCTAAGGGCTTGACTGCTCTCTGCATTAGTCCACACTAGAGGGGTGTAAATCCTTGTGTGCAACATCCTAGTGCCGAAAGTTCCCTAGTGCATATTAATGTCATTCTATTTGAGATGGGACTATATTACTGCACATTGGGGAACTTTGTGTGCACCAGCATGGTTCACACGGGCCCATTGGTGCGTCACACATTAGTGTGCACAAGAATTTAAACCCCTCTAGTGGAGATTAATGCCCAGTGTAAACAAGCCCTAAAACAGAGCCTTGTAATGTGTGCAATCAGCAGCACCGTGTGTACAACATGATATACAGCATGTCTTCCTGAAATGTGAGTGACTCCCTGGCTTGGTTTACCATGGTACCAGTAAGAATCTGGTGCTTAACAAGGACTCGATCCATCTCCTGCTGAGGCCAATGAGAGGTTTGCCACTGAAGTCAGTGGGTGTAGATTGGGTCTTTCCTGGGGCTTTGGATTCTGCTGGCTGGAAAGAAGCCTCTTAATTTTATGCCAATGAAAGTTTAGAGGTTTAGGCTCTGCCAGAGAAGGATGTGGCAGCCTTTTCAGGTGGCAGCCCTGCCTGTGAGAGAAAGCAAATGGCAGCTTGCAAGGATGGACTTTCTAAAACATTGCTAAACCATTCCCCACCCATTGGCAACATGACTGTGCAGGGCCTGGGGTAGTTCTGCATGCAAAGAGCTCTCCGGACTGGGCTGTTTCTTAGCCTCTTGGATAGATCAGGAAGTTTATTTTATTTATTGCATACACAATCCGGTCAAGCCAAGGCACAGTGTTCTTATCAACCATCCTCAAGGCATGAAGACCTCCCAGAAGTTGAGTCCTTTTGTAGTCCTCAGCAATGTGTGTCATGGTTTGTGGCTGCCCGAATTGTCTCTAAAATGCCACCGAAATTCTGCTGCAGAACAAATGCCATGGCTGGTACAAAACCAGCTCAGAAGGCTCCATTGCCTTTGCGGTCAGTCAAACCCAGGTTGATGTTGAGTGGGATCCGAGACGAGATAATTGTCACCTTCTCTGTGGACCATGAAACTTGCCACATGTCCTCTTCCATAAATCCCTCACCTGGCAAACTTATCCATGGTGGGTGCCTTGAGGACAGATGACCATGTGGAGGGTTAAACAAGTCTTCAGTTAACAATAGATATGGCATATCACACAATTTCTTCACACGCTTTGCTATGCTTTCATCTCTATGAACACTGGGTGGAGCAATATTGCAGAGAACAGGTAACCATGATAGAGGAGTTGATTTAAGTGTGCCTGAAATAACATGCATGGTGGAATTAAATTGTACATTGATCATCCTTGTGTGAGATGAGAGAGCCCATACTGGAGCGCAATACTCTGCCGCTGAAGTGACCGGGAAGTAACGAGGCCTTTCTCAAGGAAAACAGTTGGACAATAGTTTGTCAGAGCTTTTATCATCATATCCCTTGGGTTCCCTCCCCTTGGCAGCTTCCCCAAGCTCATCTGCATGCAAAAATCCCCAAATGTCAGGAGCCATGGATATTTTTTTTTCAATGTGGCCCTTGTAATATTCACCATATCTGCACAGTGATGCAAATTCAGATAACTCACTTGCATACACAGCCTTCTATCTGTCCCTGTTTTTCTAAAGTTCCTGTTCCCATGGGATTGAACAGCAGCTGAGTATCTCGAAGCACTTCCTAAATCAACCCTCCCAACAGCCCTGGTATGAGTGATTGGCTTCTTTATTCAGAGGGGTAAACTGAGGCGCTGAGAGGTTAGGCATTGATCTCATCATTCCACAGAGAGGCAGCACAGAGCCAAGGACAGAGCTTGGGGATCCTGACTCATAGACCCTAGAAAATAGAACAAGAATCACTGCCCAGTCAGATGTTGATATTCATACAAATGGTGCCCAACTCAGAGTTTATTGTTCTGGTCCCATGCGCGCTCCAACGATTTCTTGAGCTTTCTTGTCTTAACACAGCGTGTCTCACACTACACTGTCTCCCGCCAGAATGCTGTGCTGTGCAGGTGCAGGTGCACATCTGTATCGCCTGGATCTCCAGACTCTGCCTTCGATGCTTATCAGCCAGAGGAAGGCTCCTGCAGCGGCTGCAGTGTAAGGTAACACAAGACAACAAGTTTCCCGTTATCCTTACTTAGCCAGCTCCGGTTCGTCTGTGACATCTGATAACAGTGAATTTTCGCAGCTCCGGGGGCGGAGGAGAGAATGAATCCCACTGGATGCACTTGTCTTAGTTCACTTGCTTCTTCTCCAATAGTTTCTGACCACACGTTGGTAGCCTGTGTGGAACGCTTGTAAACACTGGCTGTGATAGAGCTCTGGTAGGGCTGATGGCCCTCCGATGAATACAGATGGGTCTCGGAGGAGCACAGCTGTGTATGAACAGGAAAGGAGAGCTTCTGTAGCACTTCCTCCTGCCTCTTCCAAAATCTACCACCCCGACCACTGAATAAATCAACATTAGCAGCGACTCTTTGAAAGGTACTGTGAGCCAAGCGCAGCCCGGTAGTTTACCTCAATGCAGAGTTTGCCAGCAATAAGCCAGAGCTTTCCCGACACAAAGGCTTTGGGGCATCACCAGACGAAATTTTAAATAAACCTTCCTTCCTGGAAGCTGGTTATGTCCTATGAAAGTCCTAGCAATGACGCTGCATTTATCACTGGCCGGGCAGATCAAACATGACCTTTTCGCTGCTCCAGAAAAATAACATGCAGAGAGATTCAGGAAGATTTGTTCTGGGAAAGGGCAAGAAAGCTGACTGCTTCCCCAGTCACTGTCCAACGCAGTGGGCGGCATGATACCTCCAAGGTGGAACAAAGAACCCAAGGCATTTTAATAGAATGAGATCAACTCTTCGCTCTGCAATGCCTCACAATTGCAAGGGAACATGTAGATGAGACAGGGTAAGCCATGCTTCTGATGGACCGTAAAATTTTCAGTCCCCACAGTAGCCACACAGACCATCTGACAATCAAGTTGTGATGCTTTGGGAGAAATTGCAGCTCCTATTCGGCCCCCATAATGCACTGATGTGCGTCTCAGGTTGGGGTGGTTACAGTTTGACCCTGCAGTGATTCACTGACACCCCTGAAGCACGACATGGCTCCCCCCACTTCTTTCCACGCAGGCGGAAGCAAGCTTGATCAAACATTCCAATAAAATTCACATTCACGCACAGCCCAAGCTTGGAAAATTTCAGCCTAAAAAGTGAATGGTTTAGAAAGTTGACGAGGCTGTAGAAAACAGGAGCGCAGAATGGTTTTGTGGGCTCAGACCCCTCTTTTACATGACTGCTTTGGGAATAAAAGGCACAAAATAAATATGAATATCACCTACAATTTCCTTCAGATGCATTTTCTCTTCCATTTGGGCTCCATTCCCCAAAGGGAAAGTTCAGACGCAAACTCGGTCCTGGGCTTATCTGCTGATCCGACTAATGACGGCAGAGAGATGACTGTGATGGTGGTCGTTGCAATGTGAACATTTGCTCAATCTGAGCTGCTTTGAGACCCAACAACCCTTTCAATCCAAGACTTGGCCTCCCTTTCTTCCTTCAGCCCCCTAGCAATCTGCAGTGGCAGTGGAACACTTTGCCCTTTGGGAGGGTCTGCCTCAAAAAGCAAAGTGTTTCAATAGGAGACATCATACGAACGTAAGAACGGCCATACTGGGTCAGGCCAATGGCCCATCTAGCGCAGTATCCTGTCTTCTGACAGTGGCTTATGCCAGATGCTTCAAAGGGAATGAATAGAACAGGGCAATCATCAGGTGATCCGTCCCCTGTTGTCCAGTCACGGCATCTGTCCGTTAAGGTATGTCTACACTGTAATTAGACACCTGCAGCTGGCCCATGCCAGCTGACTCCGGCTTCCCGGGCTGTTTAACTGCAGTGTAGATGTCCAGGCTCTGGTTGCAGCTCAGGCTCTTGGACCCTCCCATCTCACAGGGTCCTAGAGCCCAGGCTCCAGCTTGAACCTGAATGTCTACAGTGCAATGAAACAGCCCCCAGCCTGAGCCCCACGAGCTCAAGTCAGCTGGCACGGGCCAGCCACGGGTTTTTAATTGCAGTGTAGACATACCCTAAGTGCGCTAGGGATACCCAGAGCCTGGGGTTGCATCCCTGACCATCTTGGCTAATAGGGCATACCCCTGCTAGCCTTAAGACCCCATTGCCTAAGATCTGAGAGGATCCTCTATCCAGCATGATCCGTGTCTTGGAAGAGGTTGTTGACTGGGGCTGGAATTGAATGCAGGTTTGGGTCAGGGCTATGAGGGTTGATTAAAATAGATCAGGTGAAGGATCAAATCTTCTGGAAAAAAGTTACCCAGTTCCGATGCGATAATCTCAGTGATGCTAAATACAAGAGAGCCCACATGGATTGAATTTCATCACCACATATTAGGCAACCTGGCAGAAAAAAAGACTCTAATTATGTCATTGGGAAACTGTGTAATTCTTGGGCCAGCCTGTGTTGGTTTTCCGAGAGGCAGTGCTTTGCATCTCATATGTAAACAATCGTGCCTTCTGCGAAAGCAGGTTTCATTTTGCATGGTAAAGAAGCATCAGATTAGCCACTGAAGACCAAAATATTAAAGCCAAACCACACATCTACTCATTAGCATTTTCAAACCACATTTGTGTTTCTCAGCCTTGAAATAACAGCAGCCATGATGGCTGCTCCGGACATATCAAATTATTCTTCAAATGCTTTCAAAATCATTTTTTTATTTATTATTATTGGTCACCTCTGCCATGTGTTATGGGTTTCCATGTACAAACAACAGACATTTTCCTTCTGCATAACTTTTTGTTTAAATCACGATTGAATGTTTTTCTTAAAAATCTGCTTGAGGAATTCGTTTGGTGAAGATCTCTGGCCTGAGCTATACAGGAGACCAGAGCAGACGATGACAATGGTTCTTTCTGGCCTGCGAATCTATCAATCTGGTTTAGATCCCAGGAAGGAGGGAATACCAACCCAACAAGAAAGAACCAAAGGAAAGTCTGCACAGGAGAGCGAGAAAGAGAACTCGTGTGTAGGTATGTCCTCTTCTATAATAGGCTGTGGCAGTTCTGCCTTTCAAAACTGCCCCAGACAACAGGCTCCAAGGAATGTCTGGGGTGTGGCCCACAGAAAGTAAGTCACAAAACAACCACACCAAGAGGTTTGGGGAGCTCTGTAGAGTGGGAGGATGGATAGGCCTAACCTGAAAGACCTTGTGCTGAGCTTGCACAGAACCCAGAGCTATCAGCTGATCGTCTTCCTCCCTGCAGCTGTTTGTCAAGGCCTCTTACCACCCTATTTCTCCCAGTCCTCTCCCCTGACAGACTCTCTCCCTGCCTTCTGTACTCCACTCCACCCTTCCTTCCCCCTGCCCTCACTCCTTCCCCCAATGTCCATCCTCTTCCTCTTCTTCTCACCCCCTTCCTCATATCACTCCCCTGTCATTTCCATTCTCCCTCCCTATAACAACATAACAACACGTAACGAACATGCCATTTGCCAACCATCACCTTGATCATTGACTTGCACGTGTAGGGATGGAGCGTGGGCAGCCAGCTCTAGTGAAAGCCAGGAACTAAAGTCAGATTCAGGATAGCACTCCAGGGCCGGAGTCTGGGTCAGGAGTCATGCCAAAGGTTGAACGGGAATCAGTGTCAGGAATCACACAGAGGGTCAGGACAGGGGTCAGAGTAGAGTACAGCAGCAAGTTGGGAGTTCAACCAGTTGCTTGGACAACTTCTTGCGCCTCCTTCTGCTTTGAGTAGTTCTTCTGGGCTAACCGGTGAGGTTGGATGTCTACTTCAATCGGGAGCTTTGTAGGCAGAGCCTCTGAGGGGCCAGTTTTCCACTAGCCCCCTCCCATGCTAGTTTCAAAGAGCTGTCAGGTGGCAGTTGCAGTCTGGGCACTGCTTAGGTACCCACAAGCTCAGATTTGAGGCCCATGATGCCTCACAGTGTGTGCGCTGTTTGGTGTCTTTTGGTGTCACTCTTCCAGGCAGTGAGTCTCCATTCTTCCGAGTCCACGCAGTAAACAGCACAATAAAGCCCTGATTCTGAATGGGGTTGAAACATCCCATTTTGGCATTTTCAGAAGAGCAGCATTTCGATGTTTTGTTTTGCGACATCTTCTGTTTTCAATGTTTTCAAAATCTGGACAAGTCCAAACTGAAATGAAATGTTTTGTTCAAGCCAAAATGATTTTTTTCCCCCAGAATTTTCCTTCATGGAGAATTTTGAAATGTTCAGCCTTTGACCCTATTCAGTACAAAGACAAATTTCAAAATCTTGAAATCCTTCATGAATGGAACTTCTGGTCCCCAGGAAGCTGTAGTCAAAACTAGTTTTCAGTGGAAAATTGGGGTTTTGACTAAATGGAATATTCTTGGAAAGTGTCTATTTTCCATGGGATATTTTTCAATAGAAACTGAAAAGTTTTCAGCCAAAATATTTTCTTTTCCTAAAAAGGAGAAATTTGCCATTGAAAATGTCAGTGAAAACCAAATTCTTTTTGTTTCTGTCATAATTTTCCATACGATCTTCCCCAGCCAGCCCCCCGTTTTCCAATCAGCTCCAGTATTTATAGAGCGAGGGTTCCCAAACTTTTGTGCTGGTGACCCCTTTCACATAGTAAGCCTCTGAGTGCGACCCCCACCTATAAATTAAAAACACTTTTTAATATATTTCACACCATTATAAATGCTGGAGACAAAGCAGGGTTTGGGGTGGAGGCTGACAGCTTGCGACCCCCCCGCCCCATGTAATAACCTCATGACCCCCTGGTGGGGTCCTGACCCCCAGTTTGAGAACCCCTGTTATAGAGGATATCAAATCACTAGCACCAAATAGCCATGATAAGCTAATGACTGTAAGTGCCACCAAATTGGACTATATTTGAAGTGGTAACAAAAGTGAAAGAATTCATTGGACATATCAATCCGAAGAGCAATGCAGTCATGTCTGAAGAAGAATAAAGCTGGTAATAGTACTGAAATATAGATAATAACACAGCACAATAAATGCACACAGTGCATCTCTATAATGGAGCAAATCAATACCCCACCTATGAACACGCCAGTACTTGGGGCATTTGAAATCTAGACTTGAATTTCAGCTGTGCCTGTCTGTAGAAACTGATATGATACACGGGATAACAGTACAAATGCAGACATCAGAAGGGGTTGTTGTAGTCTCTGCTGTTACTGACATATTTACTAGTTCAAACAAGTCCTCTTGTTGTTAGTTAATTTCAGAAATCAACCAAGCTTGTGAAAATATTAAGCTGTTTTCTTTCTGCTTGACATATCGTCAGTCAGAACAGAAGAAAGGCGGTAATAACTTCAGACTGAATTATTTGGGTTAGTGCTTATTGGTAAAGGCCCCCCAGAATGGGAATTTGATGACAGATTAATGTGCCTGGTAATCAGTGCACAAACAGATGGAATGATTCAAAGGGAACACTGATCTTAAAACTGATGGCCTATGTCATGCAGAGATCGTGCAAAGATAGTTTGTTCGAATAGGCAGCAGGTTTAAAACAAACAAACAAAAGGAAGTATTTTTCACACAACGTACTGTCAACCTGTGGAACTCCTTGCCAAGGGATGTTGTGAAGGCCAAGACACTAACAGGGTTCAAAAAACCACTAGATAAGTTCATGGAGGATAGGTCCATCAATGGCTATTAGCTCAGATGGGCAGGGATGGTGTCTCTAGCCTCTTTTTGCCAGAAGCTGGGAATGGGCGACAGGGGACGGATCACTTGATGATAACCTGTTCTGTTCATTCCCTCTGGGGCACCTGGCATTGGCCACTGTCGGCAGACAGGACACTGGGCTAGATGGACCTTTGGTCTGACCCAGTAGGGACGCTTTTATGTTCTTATGAATTAGTGGGGTTTCCTATATTGCTAATCCCAGATGTTCCAAAAGCCTGAAATACATTTGTGGGGGGAGGAGGGGTTCTCTTTGCCTTCTGGTGTTGTAGCTTTTAGGTGGGGTGTCACATTTTCAAGTTTTCTCCACAATCATGAAGTCTAGAAACGTAGCCCCCTTTTTTTAAGGAAAGTTGAGAATCTCACTTACTCACTGAACTCCAGGAGGGGGTGGGGGCAAAAGAAACCCCCAATATGGTGAAAGTTGGCAACCCCGGATCTTTAAGAGAAAGGGTTAAGAAATTCCACATGCGGCTACGGGACAGTGCCTGCTGCTCCTAGCCCTGGTTGGAAAAATGTGCTGGAAATGTTTGAAAGTCATTTTCCTTTTTCATGATTCGAAATGGACCCATCGTTCATTTTTTTGGTTGGTTTTTGATTTCTTTGGTTTTTTTAATTTTGGAATGGAGAGGTCCCTGGGAGGCGTTAATGCCAGCATGGGGAGATAGCAATTCCAACGGAGCTTTCCAATCCAGATATTTGTCACAGTGAGGCTGTATTTTTAGGAATCTCTCTCTACCGCCTCTCTACAATGTTACCCTGCCAGTATTATCCCGCCTTATATGCCAGAAAAACAGAGAACTTCCTGGCGACCTCCTCACGGTGTGCAGAACACAAGTAAAACAAATCGCATCTTCTTATCTCCAAAGCATCTCAACTGAATCACAATCAGTTTCTGATTTTGTTTTGCCGCTTCACCTCGCCACCTGTAACTCAGCTTTGCAAGTCGGAACAGATCCAAGGAGGTGATTTGAGGAAGGGACCCTGCTGTGTGAACTCTGCAAGCCGGTGAGCGGCACGCACACCTCTGAGAGACCCCCCCCCCGCAGACCTTAGGAGCAGCGTAGGTGCTCCTTGTTCTGTGGCCTGCGAGCTGTCTGTGTGGGTGGGGGGGACAAAATGGGTTTTCAGGCCGTACCTGAGAGGGAAAACTCAATAGTGTAATCAGAATTTCACTCCACATCTGAGCCAACAAAAATTCAATGAGTATTTATTAATACTACTATAAATTCATGCTTTCTCCCATGCTTCCCTTTCGGCATGAATCTCCTGCAATCACTTTCCCCCCTCCGATCCCTCCTTTAAACCCTTGTCTGCCAACAAAAATCTCAGCTATGGTTAGGCAGCTGGTGAGTTGTGACCACGCTGCTTATCATGCTGACCAGTTTCAGCTCCTTCTTCCCTTGGGCTCGCCACGCTAATGTAGCCATCTGTTGTCTATCGACTCTTCTCCTTGGATTGTAACGTTTCTAAAGCAGGACCCATCGTTTTGTTTATACGTTTGTACAGCACCTAGCAATGGGGCCCAGATCTCTAGGTTCTAGGACGATACAACAGTAAATAAATGACAATGACCATAATAGCCATCAAAAAGGCAGGAAAAAAGTATTCTATACTGGCCTGAATCTTTTCCGAGTTCCTTAAATTTCGTGGAGTTTGACACTAGAATCAGGGAAACAATTTGCAGCAAATCATTTCTCGTCAGTGAAATTTGTCTCTTTTCTCTCCCTCCCCCATCCATCAATCATCTTTGATTGTCGTGTGATTTTTTTCAAACATATTCCTCGTTTGAGGTTACTGGACAAATGATTTTTGCCAGAGCTGGTCTGAAAGTTTCTGTTGAAGAGAATCCCAATGAAAACCCAAAAGCAAGAAACCAACAACACCTTGATTCATTTCCCCTCATTTTTGGCCAGTGCCAGCTTCTAGGAATAATTCTGTGCCTCTAGGTGTCTTGCAAGCAGTTTATTGTGAGTATTCAAAATACAAAATACTGCCTGGTTCAGATGGCCATATACACTAAATGTTTTCCTTTCCAAAGTGAAGCACTTCAATTAAAATAGCCTGATTTTCTGAGACGCTTTATATTCAGATTCTTATTCTGCAGCTCTCACCCTGGTCCTTAAGTGCCTAAAATGTGAGCAGAGCACTGCTAAGATCAGAGCCAAGATCTGCTAGCTGCTAGACAGGTTTTTTGACAAACTGAGCCATGGTGTAAGAGTAGAATCATAGAGTCACAGAACTGTAGGGTTAGAGGGGACCACAAGGGCCACCTAGTCTCAGCCCTGCTAAGATGCAGGATTTGTTGTGTCTAAACCATCCAAGACAGACGGCTCTCCAGCCTCCTTCTGAAAACCTCCAGTGAAGGAGCTTCCACAACCTCCCGAGGTATCTGTTCCATTGTCCTGCTGGTCTTACAGTGAGGAAGTTTTTCCTGAGATTTAATCTACATCTACTATGCTGTAATTTGAACCCACTGCCTCTTGTCCTGCACTCTGTGGCAAGAGAAAACGGTTTTTCTCCATCTTATTTATGGCAGCTTTTCAAATATTCGAAGACCGCTATCATATCCCCCCTTAATCGCCTCTTTCCCAAACTAAACATCCCCAGTTCCTTCAGCCTTTGGCCCCTATGGCTTGCATTCCATCCCTGTGATCATCTTTGATGCTCGCCTCTGGATCCTTTCCAGTTTCTCTACATCCTTTCTATACCTTGGTGACCAAAACTGGACACAGTACTCCAGCTGCAGCCTAAACAGTGCCAAGTAGAGTGGTACTATTACCTCCCGTGACTTGATGCTATGCCTCTGTTAATGCAACCCAATATTGTGCTTGCTTTTTTTGCAACAGCATCGCACTGCTGACTCATGTCGAGGTTGTGATCCACCACAACTCCCAGATCCTTCTCAGCAGTGCTGCTACCAAGCCTGTTATCCCCCATTCTGTATTTGTGCATTTGGTTTTTCTTCCCTACGCCTTATATTTGTCTTGGTTGAATTTCATTTTGTTGTCTATAGCTCAGTTAGCCAATTTATCAAGATCCCTTTGAATTTTAGCTCTGTCCTCCAAAGTGTTTGCAACCCCCACCCCCAGCTTTGTGTTATCTGAAAAATTAATCAATATGCTCACATTTGTACTGAGCTCCTACATTTACAAATTTTGTCCATGTGTCGTGAGGTGTATATCTGTTTGCCAGTCGACTGAGGATTATTTAGGATTACGGTTTTCCATACACATAGTCACACTTGTCAATCCAGAATTCACTTTCCATAAATATTCTTTGGTATTTACTTAACATTCCCCATTTCCTCAAGCATTCCTGCATCCATCAGTTCTATCTGAGGTGCTTAGAGGGCCTCCGTCACCGTAACATGTGAGCAGCTCAGAATCATTTCATGTATTTATCCTCACACCAGCCAGTAAAGCAAAGAAGTGCTGTTTATCCCCAATTTTATAGATTCATAGATTCTAGGACTGGAAGGGACCTCGAGAGGTCATCGAGTCCAGTCCCCTGCCCTCATGGCAGGACCAAATACTGTCTAGACCATCCCTGATAGACATTTATCTAATCTACTCCAGAGATGGAGATTCCACAACCTCCCTAGTAGGGGACCCTAGATAGGGTACATTTACACTGCAAAAAAAAAACAACAATCCAAAAACCAGCAAGTCTCAGAGCCTTGGTCAGGTGACTATAGGACTATACCCCAGACCTGGGTTTCAGAGCCCAAGCCTGAGAGGGAACATCTACACTGCTACTTTTAGCCTTCAGTTGACCCAGGTTGTGAGACTCTCTGCTGTGGGGAGTTGGGCGTTTTGTTTTTTTTCCAGTGCAGACATACTCTAAATAGCTTGGGGAGTTTGTGGCAGAGCATGAATTGAAGCTAGGTCTCCTGAGTCTCTTTAGGCCTTAACCCCTGAACCACCTTTTGTCTGTGTAAACGCGTTGGCTGGGATATTCCTGGAACGAAACACAAAGGAGGCACGCGCATACACAATTGCTCGCTCTGTCAGAGCCCCGTTCTTTCAAAATCCCAACAACGTCCACGGCACACTTTGGTTTGCCCCGCTCCCATGAAACCCTCGCTCGGGTTTCCCCTGCCCCCGCCTTGGCTTTCGTTTCCCCTGGAACTGACGCTCCAAATCCCTGATGAGCCTTCTGCGCCGGGGGCTGGCTCTCGCCAGCGCTTCAGAGGAGAAGAAGAAGAATTACCATATTTGGTATACGTGACCCATTTTTCCTCCCTTTAAATCTTCGGTATCATTCCCCCCCGCTCCGTACCCTTTGACGTGATGGTTAAACACTATCCATAAGCCAGAGTCTTGTTTATTAACCCTTCAGAGTCTCCCATTTCAGTTTGCCCATAGAAAGATGCAGGGGGCTAAGGTTTATAAACCAGGCGGGGTTGAGTCCATTTATTAAATTCCTCCAGGCGATGCCATGGTGCTTGGTTAACCTTCCACTGCAGCTGTATAACACCAGGGCTGTCAGCTTGAGGTACACTGCGCCTCTGTGTGTACTTAATGCATAGACAGAGACCAGATTCTTAGGAGAAATGTCTGCATAAGCAACTTCTTTACATTCATCTGGCTGCCGTTCACTTAACCCCTCCACTCCTGACACACCGTTCCTCCTTTCTGGGCCCTGGGTGTGTAACCCACTTGTAAAGTGGGGGTCATGTCCCCGTACCAGTGCCAGGCCTCGCAGAGGATAGCAGCCGGCTACTGCTGCCGGCTCCCAGAGTTAGTTCTTTAGCGCTGGGCGTTGGTGCTGCCTCCCGTGCTGATGTGTGCTCCTGCGTGATGGCATTTAAAAGGCATATCCCACGAAGAGTGCAGGACACCCCCAGGAGGCTTCAGCAGTACAGGAGGTGGGTGCAGTTCTACCACCTGTCCCCTTCCCTGGCTAGAAACTGTCTCGTTCCGCAGAGCTGCGACTCCTCAGTATCAATTAATAAATCACATCGTTAATAACAATGCTGAGCTTTGACGGGGTGCTTTACTTTCTCAACGTCCTCTGTGAACATTAATTAATCAGGATGCGCTTAATGAGGAAATCCGCTTAATTAGGGAGGTTTCCCATGGAACCAAATTAAGCCTAATAGTTAATGGCAAGGATGGCTGTTTGCTTGGGCCATCCGCAGGTGGTTAAGTGTAACTAGAACAGGATGATCTGGTCTCTCTGATGTTCACTGGCTGCTGAAGCTTCATCTCCTCCCAAAGACCGCTGCCAACGCTGAGTCCCCCAAGCAAAACTGTTTGCTCCAGCCAACACCCCATTGCAAATCCCCTTCAAAGGTTGTTTGAGATTCACTCCCTCTCACAGCATGGTGGCAGTGTACCATTGATGGCATTGCTACTGATGGGGAGCCCAGGGCATAGCTCAATCCAGGACCATTAGCCAGAAGCAAAAGCAAAGTGAAATAAATTCACTTTTGGCTCAATTGCCTAGGCTGCCAATGCTGGTTATTGAAGCAGCATTGGGCTTTCATGTCACACAGGAGGGGGCAGCATGCTGGATTGTGTCACTAGCACTCAGCCAGAGCTAGGATGGTCTGGGAGATAAACTACTCTGCTGTTCTGAGTTCTAATCCTGACCTTGCTGCTAGGTGACATTAGCAAGTCACTTCCTCTCCTGCTCAGTGTCTAGTTCTAACTAAGACTGTGTGTACAGTACCTGGCACAATGGGGCCTTACTCTTGTCACTAACAGGGGATTTCCAAGCAGAAGCCACTGGGAAGAGTCACAGAAAAGGCTGAGGCATGCTTTTGAGAGTGCCTTTTCTGCTTTGTTCAAGGATGTTTCGCCATCTCTTTTTGTCCCTAAACGGGATCGAAGGTGGACATTTTCATGGAACCGAAAGTTTTGAAAA
The DNA here is from genome assembly GCF_020497125.1 of Mauremys mutica. Classification (NCBI taxonomy): domain Eukaryota; kingdom Metazoa; phylum Chordata; order Testudines; family Geoemydidae; genus Mauremys; species Mauremys mutica. The sequence continues at coordinate 3,613,293 of NC_059081.1, read as the reverse complement.
CTTTAGATTTGGAAACATCAAAATGAGACATTTAGATTTTTTGTGTGTGATCTGAAGCAAATGTTTTCTTTGAACGTTCCCATTACAAATTTGGAAAATGTCACGGCAATCCACATTTTTCTGGAAAATATTAAAATTTGGATGCAGCCCCATATATTGTCGGGAAAAGGGCTCAGTTGAAAAATGTTATCCAGCTCTAGCATCGAGGGGCACCTTGGGTTCCAGTGGAGAAAGCTGAAGGCTGGGGTTTTGCAAGGTCCTGTGGATGGGCGCTGCAGTTATCTGCTGTTGTGCTGACAATAAGTGTGTGTGCAAAGCCTTCGCCTCCAGGGCGACTTGCCCGGCTCCTATGTGTGGCAGTGGGTTTCTTGGCTTGTCTCTGCGTGCGTGTGTGTGTGGTTGAGGACCAAGTGTGTGTTGACCAAGTGTCCTACAAGGGCATAGCGATGGTCCATTTACCAGTGTTAGCCCGGAGGGTGTTAGCACCAGGGCGTCTCATCATTGCAGACCAAAGAGCAATTCCTAAGTGTCCAGCACGGCCAGGACCTGCAGACCCAGACCCATCATGATCCCAGTGTCTTGAGGTTAGTAGCATTTGAGAGATCTGGTTGAAACAGCTCAAGAGGAGGAACAGCGGGGTCTGCATTGTGCTTTGTCACTGTTCCTGGCTGCTGCTGTGCTGAACAGATCTGGGTTCTTTTGGTCTTGTTTGGGCCATTACATCATTGTCCCTCTGGTGACTGGCCCTTCGCCCTCTCTCTGGCCATATCTGGGCTTTACCCTGTCCTTGCTGTTCATACTCAACTGGGGAGATGCGTCTTGGGCACCATTTTTCACGCACACTTTGCAGGCCTCATTTTTGCTCTTAAGGTGGGGCAGTATTTCTGTAGTAATGGCCCAAGTCCTTTCGAATGTGTGCGTAGAGGGTGTCAGAAGGGGAAAGAGAGAGAGACAGAAGGAGCAAGAAGGGGGAAGATTTTTATGGAGAAAAGTCCTATCGGGAGCCCTGGCCCCAAGAGGCTGGGCTGCATCACCCAATAGGTCTTTCCCATCTCAAACCTCGTTGATTCTTTGCAGCGAGTGGGAGAAGAAAGACACTATACGGAGAAGAGCTAGAAAAGAAGGCCTCAGCACAGACAGAGGGAGGCGACAAGGGAAACTCCTAACGAACAGAGCTAGAGAATTATTATTTATTTAAGTTGTTTGGGTGCACTGGCCTCCAGGCAGGCAAAGCGGAGAAACAACAAAGGGAGACGGAAGAGAAGTAGCAACCGCAAGAAAAGACAATGGAAATCTCAAAGCGGTAAGGAGGTGACAAGCTGATTGGCTGCCAGTGATGCCATTCCTCTCCTGCAGCTGATTGGCCACTGGTGCTCTCACCCTCTTCCCCATAACGACCTACAAATAAGTACACAGGGCTCATTTAAAAAAACAACAACAACAATTCCTTTTCTTTCCTTTTTTATTTAAAAATGAATTTCCTAATACAAGCAATTAGACCCTCCCGCCGTCCCGTCCCGTCCCTAGGGGGTGACTGTGCTTCTCGTGTGCCGAAAGGCTGCTTCCTAAAGAACACCATGCCAGGCATGCGATAATCAGCCAGAAATGCACAGCCTGTCGTATCTTATTGCTTAATGATCCATCTCACCTCCTTTCAGCCCTCTTCTTACTGTACCTCGCAGGATGCTTTTTTAAAATGTTATTTCATTTTCCCCAAGCCCCCTCCGGACCCACCATAAGATTATGGTAGATGAAAACACTGAGATTTCATTCTTCCAGTTGCTCTCACATTCCCGCTGCTCAGCCACTGGCCTTTCCTACTAGGGATTAGAAACTCAACAACCTGGGAGTTCTTTTCCACCTGGTGTAACTTGACTGAAGCCGTTGGAGTTACGCCTGCCATGGATTTGGCTTTATAGTCCTGTGCCAATAAAACAGTGTCCACTGTGACCTAGTTACCTTTAGCAACCAGACAGGGAATCATAGAATCACAAGGTTAGACGGGACCGCAAGGGTCACTTAATCAAGCCCCCTGCCAAGATGCAGGATTCAGTGTGGCTAAACCATCTAAGACAGATGGCGATGATTCAGCCTCCTTTTGAAAACCTCCAGGGAAGCACATGCTGACACCAAAGAACATGCGAAGAAGCCGATACCATAGATACTGTATGTGAGCAGCTTTCTGAATCTGCACTGGCTCAGATCCTACAGCGTAAGTGAGAGCGCCGACAGCAGATCTGTGTGTGTGAAAGAGAGCACAAAGGTTGTGTAAAGCTCATCTGGACGCTCCTCAGCTTCCTTGTGCTAAGTTAGAGCAGCCTGAAGGCTGCTCTAATTTATGCCAGTTGCCAACATCCCCAAGAGGCTGAAACCACGGCTGAGCATTGGCCTGGCAAAAGGGCAACCCTCTCAGTGCCCCTTTCCTGCCAGCCATGCCCACTTCATCTTGCTACACTGGCAGTAAAGGCAAATGAGCTTCTTGCCACAGTTTGCCTGAAGCCTAAATCCAGAGTGACTATCTCTGTGGATGAGACTCAGAGCCTTCACGCCTATTCAGGATGGGATTATAAAACCACATGGCAGTGGTTAGGCCGGTGAGTGTGCTCAGGCCACCACCTGGCATGGTGACCAATATTGTCTCATTGTTGCCTTATGCTCCCTTCTCGGTCTGTATCCGTCTGTTGTCTCTTGTGTTGTACTTAGACTGTAAATTATAGAAGGGACCACCAGATCACCTGCCCTGACCCCCTATCACAGGCCACCACCACCTGGCACCCACACACTAAACCCAACAACCGAAATTAGACCAGATCAAAGTATTACAGCCCACGGGAGACTAGGCTATGATGCACCACAGACAGAGAAGAGAAGGGACTGAGGTGCTCTACTGCCTGAGGCCCCCACAATGACAAGGAAATGATTGAGCTATACCCAGATGATCCTGGCAAGGGACCCACACCCACATGCTGCAGAGGAAGGTAAAAAACACCCATAAGAATGGCCAGACTGGTTCAGACCAAAAGTCCTTCTAGCCCAGTGTCCTGTCTTCTGACAATGGCCAATGCCAGGTGCCCCAGAGAGAATTAACAGAACTAGGAATCATCAAGTGATCCATGCCCTGTCGCCTATTCCCAGCTTCTAGCAAACAGAGGCCAGGGACACCATCCCTGCCCATCCTGGCTAATAGCCAATGATGGACCTATCCTCCATGAACTTATCTAGTGGTTTTTTGAACCCTATTATAGTCTTGGCCTTCACAACACCCCTTGGCAAGGAGTTCCACAGGTTGACTGTGTGTTGTGTGAAGAAATACTTCCTGCCAATTTGACCTGGGGGAAAATTCCTTCCCAACCCCAGCTACATGAGTAAGAACCAGCCAGCCAAGCACCTGAGAGAGAGAGAGTGTTCAGTGGCACCTCAAAGCCCTGGCTCACTCCCCAATGTGCCATCTCCAGCCATGGCCATCTCTGATGCTTCAGGGGAAGGAGATTAAAAAAAAACCTCCCAGGACACACTGGGTGGAAAAAAACCTTCCTCGCCCCTGCCAGTGGCCGGCTGAAACCCTGAAGCAAGAGCTTTAGGAACATAAGACATAAATGGGAAGGGAGCCCTGCCCCCAACCGTCACAAGCAAACCCATTATACAATCGCACTAATACATTTGTCCAGCTCTCTCTTAAAACTAATTAAGATGTTTGCCCCCACAATTCCTATTGGGAGGCTGTTCCAGAATTTACCCCTCTGCTGGTTAGAAACCTTCTCATTTCCAGCCTGAATTTGTTCATGGCCAGTTTATAGCCATTTCTTATAATGTCAACAATATCCTTTTGCTTAAACAGCTCCCCATCCTCCCTAGTATTCATCCAGTCAGGTATTTATAGAGAGCAATCCTGTCGCAAACTCTTGCAGTCTCCTCTCAGAAGACAGGCCCTTCATTCTCCTGGTCATCCTAGTAGCTCTTCTCTGCACTTGTTCCAGTTTAAATTCCTCTTTTCTTGAACACCGGTGACCAGAGCTGTACACAGTATTCCAGACGAGGTCTGGCCATTGCCTTGTACAATAGCATTAACACTTCTCCATCTCCACTAGAAAGGCCTTGTCTAGTCCATCCTAGGATCGCATTTGCCCTTTTCACAGATGCATCTCATTAATGGCTCATAGTCCTCCTGTAATTGAGCCACACACCCAGGACTCTCTCCTCCTCTGTTGTTTTCAACTGATGAGCCCCCAGCTTGTAGCAGAGATTCTTCTTAGTAGACCTAAGTGTGTGACCCTGCACTTTGTACTACTGAATTTCATCCCGTTTCTGTCACTCCAGTCTTCAAGGTCATCCAGATGTTCCTGTGTATTATATTCCGATCCTCCTCTGTATTAATGATGCCTCCCAATTTTGTATCATCAGCAAATTTCATTAGACCACTCCTACTTTTTGTGCCCAGGCCATTAATACAAATATTGACTAAGATTGTTCCGCTCCACTGGCAACCTCTCTCCAGTCTGATAATTCACTTCTCAGCACAACCCATTGCCTTCTCCGCGGTAAGCCAATTCCTTATCCATCTCACAATGCTTGTACTGACCCCATCTTCTTTGGGGCAGGGAGTGTCTTTCACTCTGTGTTTGTAGGGCCCTAAGCACAATGGGCTCCGACAGTACAAATCATTCTCAAAAGCACTTAAGTCCCATTTTCAAAAGGGACTTCAGTCTCATTGAACGTCTATGGGATATAAATCCCACTTGAAACTGGGACTTTAGTGCCATTAAGGCCTCTGGCCCCTCTAGTGGTAGGCAATGGATGCGGGGAGATATGCCCAGCTGATCTAGCGGGTGATCCACATCTGATGCTGCAGAGGAAGGGGGGAAAAAACAGGGCCCTTGTGCACTGGATGTGGGGGAGAATTCCTCTGCAACCCCAAATCTGATGATCAGTACGACCCTGAGCATGTGAACAAGAACCAGTCAGCCAGGCATCTAGAAACAGGAGTCTGTGTACAACCCCAGAGCACCATCTGCTGTCCCGTCTCCAGCTGTGGCTGATCTCCGATGCTTCAGAGGAAAACAAATCCCTCCCTCTCCCAGCCCCAATACATCTAGACTAATCACATGGACCTCACTTTTACAATTGCACATACCAGCCTCCTCTCCCATTCATGGCCATGTGATATCCCTGCATGAAGTCTTACATGGAAAAGTGAGCCTAGGAAAGTATTACATTTATGTGACTTGCTGTTGAAGTGATGCAGCTGCTGGAAAAAAAGGAGCATCCAGTTCTCTGCAGACCATCTGCAGGTCTTTTCTGGATCACTCATGATCTTCAGACCCATTTTGGAACCAGTAGTGTCTAGTATTCTTAGGTTTTAAGGCCAGACGGAACCATTCTGATTGAGTCTGACCTTCTCAATAACATGGGCCATAGTACTTCACCTGGTAATACCTGCATCAAACCCAAAAACCTTTGGTTGAACAAATGCAAGATACAGTGAGACTCAGATTGATTCTGGCTTTGGATGGCTCCTTTCGGCGCTAGGCAGGCTGTGGTTTCATTGCTTTTTATTATTTCAGTAGCATGGATATCAGGAATAGTAGCTGTGGGTTGTTTCTATTCATTGACTGTCTGTTGGGCTTGGAAGCTGTTAGAACAGGACAGTCAAAACACAGACAGGAAATAATCTGTGATATTGTCCAACTGGAGTATCAATTCCCTCTTTGTGTTCAAAGGACGTTGTCTGATCAAATTCAGCCCAAAATGTGTGTGTGGTTTTTTTTTAACGAAGACTAATAATAAAAGAAATAGGAATTGATATAGTTCTCAGTTTAAAATGTATAAAGCAAACATTCCCCTGCAGTTTCTATGACCTAAATGTGGAACCACTGAGCTAGTATTATTTGGGGGGCTTCTTTAGCATCCCCCAAGGTAACTCCTTGCAGGGGGCAGAATCACCCCTGAAATCCAAGATGATCACAGAAGAATGACGGTGACAGCTGTAAACCTCATTTGACAATAAACCATGCAGGGAGCCCCTTACACAAGAGATTGTAACATGAGCCCTTCAGCGCAGGTTACAGTCTGAAAATCTTCCTCCTTGATACAAAGAGGAGGACAATCAGGCTGTTCTAGTGGATTGGCCCTGTAGAGTGTGAATATGGAGGATTCCAAACCCTGTACAGCCCTTAGGAAGCAGGTGCCACACCTCTCCAGCTTAGACAGGGCTCCAACATCTTGGGAACATCCTACAGGCAATGGAATTTGTCACCAATCCATGAGAAATATCTTGTTGATTGAAGGCTGCTGTATGTCCCGCAATGCTAAGAGGCATTTAACCCCTTGTCACCTCTCTTTGTGCATTCTGCATTCAGCAAAGAGCCACTGGATGTCTCATGAGGGAGCTTCGGAAGATATTCCCATGGCAAGTACATTTAGTCAAAGCGCATGACATTAATAAAAAAGATCAGTATGTGCCGCCAGATACCACTGGAGCTGGGAAAAGTTTGTGAACATGTTCTCCAAACCCAGCTCTGGATTATTGGTGAGACAGGAATGTGTGTCCAGTTCGGGTGTCCACACTTTAAAAAGTAGATTGAAAAATGAAAGCGGGTTCAGAGAAGATCCACAAGAGGGATTGGGGATTGGTCCTGCTTTGAGCAGGGGGTTGGACTAGATGACCTCCTGTGGTCCCTTCCAACCCTGATATTCTATGATTCTATGATTTGTGGTCGGGAAAACATGCCTTACAGTGAAAGGCTAACGGAGATCAATCTACTTCGCTTACTCACTAGAGGGCTAAGCGATGATTTAAATACCTGTGCAGGGAGAAGCTATCCAGTCTGAGAAGGTTCTTTGATCTGCAAAGACATAACAGGATCTGATGGCTGCAAGGCTCCGCGTGGAAATAAGAGGAACATGTTTAACAGGGAAGGATTAGCCACTGGAACAAATTCCAAAGAGATGCTCCATCCCTTGGAATCTTGACATCAAGACTGGATGTATTTCTAGAAGATACGCTCTAGTTCAAGTGCAACCTATTGGAGAATGTGTGTTACCAGGCCTCCCTCTGCTCCCATCCACAAAGCATATGAATTGATACAGCCCCTAGGTACGTAGCTTTAGCTCAAGCTCATGCGTTTGGCTCTGGAGGTTCCTGGTTCAATCTTGCTGTATTGGCCCAGGGGATGGCTGTGGCACAAGTTAATGGGCTCCAGGTAGTAATTGGTAGGTGAGGTTTTGTGCCATGTGTAGGCAGGCGGTGAGACTAGATGCTCATAATGGTCTTTTCTGGCCTTAACACTCTGAAACCTGACAAATGAATGACCGGCTCTGACTGTGCCTGTGCATTCCTCTTGTATTCACTGTGCCACAAATATTAGTGTGACCACTTTATTTCTGCCCTAAGGTTGGGGGTGGAGCTTTTATTCCAATGAGTGTGCCTTTTGAGGCACAAACAAGCATATTCCAGTGGGAACAAATGTCTTTGCCGGCAAAGTGTTTCCCTGGCCATATTTGACAGATGGCGATATGAGAAGAGAAAATTGAATGTAAACTCTGCTAGACTGCCACTAACTATGGTTGACATCTAACTCCCTTGCTCACCGAGGAAGGAATCGAGGTGCTGTTGCAACTGGGATCTGCCTGTAACTTGGGTTTAAAAGAGAACTAGATACATTCATGGAGGTTAAGTCCATTAATGGCTATTAGCCAGGATGGGTAAGGAATGGTGTCCCTAGTCTCTGTTTGTCAGAGGATGAAGATGGATGGCAGGAGAGAGATCACTTGATCATTACCTGTTAGGTTCACTCCCTCTGGGGCACCTGGCATTGGTCACTGTTGGCAGACGGGATGCTGGGCTGGATGGACCTTTGGTCTGACCCGGTATGGCCGTTCTTATGTTCTTATGCACTAGCAAAGTCCCCCTCTAGTGGCTGGAACTAGAACTGCCCCTAGTGCAAATGGAGTTGGTCCTTTTAGTGCAAGCTGCTTGTGATTTATGCTTTTTGGTCCCAGGTTCAAAGCCAGCTGTTGGAGCAGGCAGGACAACTGTATGTGCTTTGGTACACTGTTGTGCTCTTTCTTGTGTAACATGGAGCAAGGAAGCAATTTAAAATGTGCTTTCTTCCGGGACTGCTCCACTCTATAAAGGTTAGGTCATCCAAACAGGGAACAGAAACCACGCCGTCTAATTTAGGTGGCCAGTCAAAGAGGGTATACACAGGGTGTCGAATCCTGGAAGGAGCCCCATGCCTGCAAACACTTTACAAGAAGAGGTGTGCATCCAATAGGAGTGTAATATTTGCCCAACTTTTAAGACGAAAATCCTGGTTCTACTGGGGGTTTTGCCACTGACTTCAGTGCGGCCAGGATTTCATCCAGTGAAATGTTTGGAAAAAAATCATGTTCGGTTTGTAAATAACTCCCAAACTGGGGGCCGGGGGAAAGGCCCAAATCCAAATCAACTTCTTCCAGGTGAATATTGGACCTTCTCTGCTCGTGACTTCATAATAATACTCAGCCCATGTACGGGGCCCACTCCTGCTCTTACTGGGAAAACTCCCACTGATTCCAGCGGAGCAGGATTCGGCCTACTGAGCTGTATGTCCAAACTCCCACGCAGGCATGAACGAGTGAATCCAAATTTGCTGCTGCAGAGCTGATTTTGACACGGAGGGCGGCGAGTTCACATTGAGACTGAGAAGGAGATTCCTGGGTTTCGTGACCTGGATTCTGCATGGGACTGGGATGGACACCCACCAAACGCAGTGTGCACTGAGGGGGCACTAAGCAGAGTGTAACAACTATCAAACACCATTCGCTGTCCGATGCATTTGAACTGGTGACCTAGAGGCGAAAGGTCCATATCCTGTTACTAATTTCTGGAGTCTTCCAGTCCCCAGGGAGGAAGCTTTTCATTTAAATTCCCCCTGCCACCTCCTCTTCCCTCGCGTTCACTTGGGTCGTTCAAGTTCCATTTGACTAGAAATTGGACTCATTAAAAAGGGAACCTTTGATTATAATACAATAGAAAGCCAGAGTTTGTTTTGTTTTCTGTACAAGACGATCCGGTCATTGACCGTCCTTAGAAACCTGACTCCCGCACTTCCTTTAGAGAGTTTCCTTCAAGTCGGACGGGGCTGTGTCTGTGAGGCCAGAGGAAAGCATGTTATAATGGGCTCAGGAGCCATGACAGTACCCTCAGCACTGAGCGGGGATACACAGTTGGGTGATTCATAAAACCAACCCAAGTCCTTTCCCAGAGCTGATAAAAACAGCGGTATTTAAATAAAACGTTTCAGAGACAAATCCTGGAGCCGCTCTCTCAGTCTCTACTCCGGCAAAACGCTCGTATGCCCAGATGAGGACAGAGAAACCAAGATTTGCAATATTGTGGGTTAAAAATTTAGGTTTGAGGCTAAATATTGTTAGATTACTACTTGCTTAGCACCATGGGCGTGTGTAGCTCATTGTAGGTCTTTCCAGGGCAACATCCCTGCTCTTCAGAACTGTACTTGGACATGAACAATACAGTTAGGATCCTTAGGGCAAAGCGGGGAGGACCCTCCATTTTCAAAGCTGGAGGCCTAAAGTTTGACCCCTAGTTATATATGTGAGCATTTAAATCAAAGTGATCTATTTTCAAAGGCACTGAGCACCCAAAACTCTCAATGAGCTCACATGAAAAGAGAGTGGAATGACTGGGATTGTTTACCTTAGCAAGGATAGGAATAAGAGAAGTACAGAAAATCATGACTGGTCTAGAGAAGGTAACCAAGAACCATTGTTGTCCTTGCCACTCAATAACACAAGAACAAGGGGACATTCAGTGAAAATGAAAGGTGGTAAATTTGAAGTTCATCAAAGGATACATTTTTGTCATTAGACTGTGGAACTCACCGCCACAGGATGTCACTGAGGCCCAGGATTTCACAAAATTCAAAGAGCTAGTGAACTTTTATATGGTGAACAAAAATATCTAGAGTTATAATGGTAAATATTGTCTTTCATTTTTTTTAATTTTTTTTTAAAGTAATGCTCATGCTTCAGGGCTTATGCCCGTCTCTGACTATTAGGCTAAGAGACTTCCCTGAGGGCAGATTATCCCACAGCTGCCTGCTGAAGGATTTATAGCACTTTTCTCTGAAGCATCTGTCGCTGGCCACCATCAGAGATGACGCTGAACGAGATGGACCTTGCCTGTGAACCTGTCTGGCAATGCCTGTGTTCAAAAATCTGGAATGGGACCTAAGCCCACTCATGGTGCGATAGACAAACGAACTGCGACATGCATTATGCATTTTTATATTGCGGCGTCAGAGCGGGACAACAGCTGCAAGCTGGTCAAAAATGTGTCCCTGTTTTTCAGTACTCCTGGAGACAGTGTCATGCTGTAGTTAAGATGCAATCGAAGGCTACACAAAATACACCTCTACCCCAATATAACGCTGTCTTCGGGAGCCAAAAAATCTTACTGCATTATAGGTGAAACTGCGTTATATCAAACTTGCTTTGATCCGCCGGAGTGCGCAGCCCCGCTCCGCCCCGGAGCACTGCTTTACCACGTTATATCCGAATTCGTGTTATATCGGGTTGCGTTATATCAGGGTAGAGGTGTACGTAGGTTTTCAAGAGAGATCTGGAAGATAAGAAGAACAAATAAGCACCAGAATGAACGGATGTTGACAGGGCCGTCCTTACCCATATGCAAAGAACGCAGCTGCGTAGGGCACCAGGGAATTTGGGGCCCCAGCCCCGCCCCCGCTCCCCTGAGGATGGCTGCAGGGGACGGGCCTGCAGTCACCGCATGGCAAGTGTAGCGACCCAGCCCCAGGCTGCTCCACTTCCCTGGCTGCCAGCCGTGCTGCTGGCGAGTGCTGGGGGGCAGTTCCCCCCACCCTCCAAGGCTGGGAGCCAGGGGAGCAGAGCGGAGCGGGCTGGGGCCAGGGGGCAGTTTCCCCCCTTACTCCCATCCCTCTCCCCGCAGAGGCCTGGGGCCAGCCCCCCACGGAGGCCTGGGGCCCCACACAGTCCCCCCCCCACTGTGGGGTGTGTGGGGCACCAAAATGGCTAGGGATGGGCCTGGATGTTGCCACACTGAATACCTGAAGTGGCTTGGAGTGGCACACAATTCCAGCCTCTATTTGGCTACCGTTTGGCCTTGAAACACATACAGGTTTCATGCAGATTCATAGCTTCCAAGGCCAGAAGGGACCACTGTGAACATCTAGTCTGACCTCCTGCAGAGCACAAGACCACTGAATTTCACCCAGTTTAAACTGGTTCAGCTTCTTAAACCAGCATGCGCCACTTTAAGACGTTAAACTGGTTTAAGGAATTAAGTCCTCGAAATTCTTAAACCACCTTAACTCTTCTGGAGCAGCAAAAGAGTTTAAATCGCAAGAGTTACAGCAATTTAAGAGTCTTAAACTCTTAAAACACTTTTCAGATGTTAAGCCAAATTCGGCAGCATGCTTGTTGTCCAAATTCTTATTTAGTAGCTGGCCAAATCTTTAGCTTGATGTTTAGCATCCAGAGATTCCTACACAGATGGAATCACCCCACACCTAGAGGTTATACACAGTGCTGAATGGCCGTGTTAACCAATTCCCTGCCTCTGTGGACCATTCTGATCTGTGCCTGCTGACATGGGCTTTCTCTAAATGATTTTTTTCAGCGTAAGTGAAGGGGTGAATTTAAACCAGGATATTTCTACCAGTATCATCCCACGCCAGGGACACTTTCGTTCTGGGGAAAGAGCAGCTTCTTTGGGTTAGTTTGTCACACGGGGAGAGCTTTGGCACTAAATTACACAGTATGAATATGTACATGTGACCATGTAACCACCTTCTTGTCGTCTGTTGAGAATAGCCCACTTCCACCTTAATTGAATTGGCTCGTTAGCACTGACCCCCCACTTGGTAAGGCAACTCCCATCTTTTCATGTGCTGTGTATTTATACCTCCCTACTGTATGTTTCACTCCATGCATCTGATGAAGTGGGTTTTAGCCCACAAAAGCTTATGCCCAAATAAATGTGTTAGTCTCTAAGGGTACGTCTACAGTACCCACTGGATCGGCGGGTAGCGATCGATCTATCAGGGATCGATTTATCGCATGTAGCCAGGGGCGGCTCTAGCCATTTCGCCGCTCCAAGCACGGCGGCACGCCGCAGGGGGCGCTCTGCCAGTCGCCGGTCCCGCGGCTCCAGTGGACCTCCTGCAGACATGCCTGTGGATGCTCCACCGGAGCCGCCTGCCGCCCTCCCGGCGACCGGCAGAGCGCCCCCCGCGGCATGCCGCCCCAAGCACGCGCTTGGCGTGCTGGGCCCTGGAGCCGCCCCTGCATGTAGCGTAGATGCAATAAATTGATCCCCGATCGCAGTCCCGTCGACTGCTGAACTCCAGCTTGGCAAGAGGCGGAAGCAAAGTCAATGGGGGAGCGGCGGCCGTCGATCCCGTGCCGTGAGGACGTGAAGTAAGTGATTCTAAGTTGATCTAAGATACGTCGACTTCAATTACGCTATTCTCATAGCTGAAGTTGCATATCTTAGATGGACCCCCCTCTTAGTGTAGACCAGGCCTAAGGTGCCACAAAGCCGTGGTCTACACTGGGAGGGGGAGGGGGATCAATCTAACTTACATAACTTCAGCCACGTGAATAAGTCGTACTTAGATCGTGGTGTCTTCACAGTAAGAGAACAGACCTGATCTGGATGGTTGGGTTGATTGCAGCACAGGTGCTGCCAGTGAGACAGCCCATTGGGAGTCTGCTTATAAAGAAGGGGACTGAAGCTGAGCTGGGCGGGGTGGGGGGGGGGCTGCAGGCTCTTTTATTGTGATGATTTTGTCCTTTTTGACCCCAGAAGGAGTTGAATATTTTAAGGTAGATATGTCGACTGCTGCCACTCCCCCATCGACTCCGCCTGCGCCTCTCGCGGCGTTGGAGTACAGGAGTCGAAGGGAGAGCGCTCGGGGGTCAATTTATCGCATCTAGAGTAGACACGATAAATCGATCCCCGCTGGATCGATCGCTGATATGAGTTGTTACTCACCCCCCACCCCCGGGACTAAGCCTGGCTTTTTAGAAGCTCAGGCTATTTGGCTCTGGATGTCCTCTGTTCAGTCCCTGGTGCATTGGCCAAGAGGGTACCCATCACAACTGCATCCATCTCACCTAAGACCATGCCTCACCCCTAGCCAGAGCCCTGGCACAGGGCAATTTAATAAAACACACAGCTCTGGCTGTCCTCTCTGGGGCTAGGACAGTCCACTCACGCAACACATGCAGTTTCTGTGAATGTGATGCGAGTGAGGGCTTGTCTACACTACCATTTTTGCTTCTCCCGCCGACCTAGCTACTGCCACTCATGGAGGTGGTTTTATGATGTTGATGAGTGAGCTCTCTCTCTCCTGTCGGCACAGAGCGGCTACACAAGCGATCTTACAGCTGCACTGGCACAGCTGTGCTGCTGGGAGCTCGCTAGTGCAGACATGGTCTCAATTACTTGACCCAGCCAAGGCAATTCACATGTTTATTCAAATGAACTTTCCACAGTAACTTTTTGCAGTATTCGCCTGTTGCTTATCGGAAGCGACTGGGATAACACCGCACTAGGAGTGCAGCTCCAAGTGTATCATCTGGTGTTCACTGAAATTAAAAGGCAACAGATTTTAAAGCATGCAGGGGAATGTTTTCATGCAACCAAACTAATTATCCTGTGGAACTCATTGCTTCAGGATGTTCCCGAGGCTAATATTAAGTTTCAAGAAAAAGAACAGACTCATATCAATCAAAAATGATTAGAGGCTGGAGAACATGACTTATGAAGAGAGGCTGAGGGAACTGGGATTGTTTAGTCTTCAAAAGAGAAGAATGAGGGGGGATTTGACAGCTGCTTTCAACTATCTGAAAAGGGGTTCCAAAGAGGATGGAGCTCAGCTGTTCTCAGTGGTGGCAGATGACAGAACAAGGAGTAATGGTCTCGAGTTGTGGCGGGGTGGGGGGTAGGTTGGATATTAGGAAAAATGTTTTCACTAGGAGGGTGGTGGAGCACTGGAATGGGTTCCCTAGGGAGGTGGTGGAATCTCCTTCCTTAGAGATTTTTAAGGTCAAGCTTGACAAAGCCCTGGCTGGGATGATTTAGTTGGGGATTGGTTCTGCTTTGAGCAGGCGGTTGGACTAGATACCTCCTGAGGTCCCTTCCAACCCTGATATTCTATGATTCTATGATTTGGTGATAAGAAAATCACCTGCAATTTACTGAGGCTGAACATTACAATGGCTGTCAGTCCTTGTGCTTCAGCTCATAAAATGTTCCCCAGCTGGAGTCAAGAACAAATGTCACCTACCCAGAGGATAGTCTATAGTACCATTAGCGGCATTATAAATGGGTTTTACACCTTGTTTGGAAGCATCCGGCACAGGCCACCCCCTGAGACAAGGTACAGGACTAGATGGACCATTGTTTGCTCCCAAGACAGCATTTTATGGTATCTGAGCCATCCCCGCAGCTGGAATAAATCATTGTATCTCCACTGAAGTCAATGTTACACCAGCTGATGATCTGGCTCTATATCGCTGTGTGTTCAGCGCTGAATTTTTCAATGTATTTGTTTAGCAAGAGGAGAGTTAAACCAAACCACAGTTAAAAGCTGCTTTGTTTTCTTGAGGTAACAGGTTAGCTATGTGCAAGCGATATCTCTTATCTTTTAGCCCTGGGAAGGCATGTAGCATCAAGCAGATATTGTCTTCATGCTTGGCTTCTTTTTGCATTTCAGCTCTAAGATATGCAGGCAACCTGCCATCGGCTGTAAAACCACAAACCCCAATGCACTGTGATCTGTGATGGGACTGATAACGACAAATATATGAAAACAGCCTTCAGAGAAGTTGACTTCTTTCCAGGAGGCTCTGGCCTGAGATCTGGCTTTTGAAGGCAGTTGTTCATGCATGAGGAGAATCACGTTTAGGCTTTGGGAAAGTTATAGTGAAAAAGAAAGAGAGAGAACGGGAGAGACAGAGGAAAATCAGCGTTATGATATTGAAGGACCACACTGGTGTAATACTGGCCCCTTCTAATATGACAAAGTCATTGCACTTTACAATCACTAACTAGTCTTCACAGCACCCTCGAGAGTATCATTGTCTTCATTTTAAAGGTGGGCAAAATAAGGCACTATGATGGGGCTTATGTGAGTCCACAGCAGAACATCGAATAGAAGCCATGGCTCCTGACTTCCCGTCTCTTGTGCATGGGCTACCAGTCCAGCCCTACTTCACTAGGGACACTCTTATGGCCCTGAAGTTCATGAGTACTGTATGGAATTGTGAGGCCACACAAAAGCCACTCGATTTGCCAGCTCAGCCCATCGATGTCGCCCTCTCATACTTTCTGCTTCCAACTAACGCCTCCTGCTCAGCCTTCTTGTAATATATAAGAATTAGGTAGTATCCCTTTTAATAGTTTGCAAGCCGTCTAATGGCGCTCACCATGTTTTGTGTTTTAGAAGCCACCCGAAACCAGTCAGGGCAGCAAGATGTATGTAGCTGAGCCTGGGATGCTACATGGTCATTTGGGACCCAACAGTGCTTGTGTGGTTTCTTCATATTGTTTTGCTTGTGCAAAGAGCAGAAGACACAACTCTTCTTCCTTGCAATATTTCTGGCGCTTCCGGCCCAAGCCAGCAGCAGGCGGTGTAGATGGATTTGAGGAAAGTGCCCTGACTATGTCTGCCCCTGCCTAAAGGCTCCAGTGGAGGCTTGGACAAAAGATTTGGAAGGAGTTTTCTTTGTTGCATGAAATCTGAAGCTGGTGAGCACTTCACGGTTGTCATTGTTCTGCAGACCTCGATTTCTCAGAACTCAGGTCCTCCTGCCACTTGAGCTAAGCCTAAATAGCTGCCAGCTGTTCCCAGGACAGAGCCTATGAAACACAGCTGAGCAGTCGGGATTCTGTCCAGTAGAGGGCAGACCACCACGCATGCTCTAGCCCAGCTAAGGATGTTATTTTAATGCCTCACCCAACTCAGTTTCTACACGGGAACAGGTCTAAGCAAATGCACAGAAGCCCCCTCCCCCTCCTTACACCGTGACATTTGCAGCTCTCTTTCAGAAGCACTTGGGCCAGACACCAAGCTGCAAAGCAATTTAATGGAATGGGAAGCCAACGGGTGCTCTAAATGGCTTATCAGATTCCAGGCCGAATCCATCTGCAGCCCAGGGATTTCCCCATCTGCGTAATAGCGCTTGCATTGCGTTCTCAATCTCATCCAGCAAAAAGCCCCTTTAAGAGTCTCTTAATCCCACTCTTCTATCCTGACAAGGGCAGCAAGTCTCTCTAAAGCATGATAAGCTCTCGGTGGGGGATCCTGACCTTCCCCCTATCGGGAATACTCCAACTCCCAGAAACCTATGTTTGGTTAAAGGGCCGGTGTCTGAATTAGACGCGTTCCCTTCAGGTGAAGGATGGGGTGTGCTGTTTTCAGTCTCTATGCTGGCTGAAAGAATCAGTTGCTCAGATCATATGAAAGACTTTGGAAGATTTCTTGCACTCACAGGGCAACATCCTAGAGTCACCACACAGTCTGGTACCTTTCTGCCTGGGTGGGAATGATCGGTCCTGCCGTGGAGACACCTGGGATTCAATTAGCCACGGTGCACAGCTGGACAGGAGCCATGCATATTGACAAAGCTGAATGCATTAGGGACGAGAAATGTGTGATAAGGGGGTGGGGGAATAGCAGTGGGTGCTGGAAATATCAGGACTGAGGATAGAGCTGGGGTGGGGGAGGAAGGACTGGAATAACAAGGGGTGTCAGAAGTCTCCTATAGTCCATATTACAATGGAAATTTCCATTGAGGAGTTTGGTCATAAGAACGTGAGAACGGTGCCCCAGAGGGAATGAACAAGTCTCCTGATATACACTTGGTACATTGCAATTATATATCATCTTTCATCTACATTCTGGAAGGAGGTTTAATTCACAGGCTGGATAATGTTTGAGGATTTATTGTCCTAGATCAGGCTATGATTCATCCAAACGTTGTCTTGTCTTGCCTAGCGGTGCCTTCACGTTCTGAGCAGATAAAATCGTGAAATGCCCAGCCTTCACCCTACATTCAGAGAGAACGGGGACAGTTTTGCTATGTGCCTGCCACTGTAAGAGAAGGGTTCGGCTCTTAAAGACAGTAAACAAATCCAGCTGCTAACAGTGAGATCTTTCCATCTGTAAAACAGTCTTCCCCAGGACAGTGGTGGAAGAGCCATCTCATGAGACATTTCAAATGAGATGGGAGAATACATGCAGGCACTTTGTCTTTGTCTTGTTTTCCCACAGTTACAGATAACTGACATGGTGGGAGAGCAACTTAAGGTCCTGAACATTTAGAAAAATAGATAGAAAAAATCAAGCCCTGGTCTCAAGCAGGTTAAGGGACTGGATTAGGATTTGGGACATCTGGAGTCTATCCCTGGCTGTTCCATGGACTCCCTTTGGCACCTCGGACAAACCGCTTAATCTCTCAGTGCCTAAGTTCCACCTCTGTAAATCAGGACACTACTACTTCCTTTGTCTCTCTTGTCAGTTTAGATTGGAGCTCTTCAGGGCAGGGACTGACCTTTACTGCGTGTGGTTAGAACCTAGCACACTGGGGCCTTCATCTCAGTTAAAGCTTCTCTGTTCTACAATAATCATAATTCTGTGTCTAACTTTAATGACCACAGAAGTGTTACATTGTCAGCTCCTGTTCACCATCTCCAACTGGGCTTCTGAAGCACATTCTGTCATAATACACGAGCCGGTTGATTTTATGATGAACATGATTGCAAATAAAGGCAAGTTCTGGATTATCTTCACTCGGAGCAGCTCACAATCATCCAAAAATACAAAAGCATCTGCTTCTCTCTTGCCCATATTTTCCTTATTATAATTATTATCCTTTTTTGGATTGGATATGACTTTATTTTTAGATCTCAGGGAAGCTACGTTAATTTGAAATGCATTTGGATTTCCTGCTCATCTCAATATTTTTTTCCGCCTAGAATTGAAGTCATCAATGCCAGGGCATGGTGGAGGTCTACTTCTGGAAAGGTGATTATCCTATAAATATTCAGCCTACTACTTGGATAATAATTATTTCTTCTACTGTCTCCCTTTGAAGGGTTGTTCAAAAAGTACAGCAGTCGGAATACATAAGCGTTTCAGGGAGAAATAAAACTCTAGACTTGAACTGCATCTGAATTTTTTCTTCAGTTGCTCTGTCTGAAAGGTATTGTCAGTGGGTTGGAGGCTACAGAAGCTATTTGGAAAGACACCTCTGCAAATGTAAGTCCGCAGCATTTGATATTCAAATGTTATTTGGAAATGGCACACCTGATGGTTGATTTTTCTCTTGGCTGAGAGCTTCCCTGGAATTGGAGGTGTATGGCTGATGCATAAACTACTTAGCACGTAGTAAGAACTAACGACAGCAGATGAATATGTGTCATCTTGTCACAAGTTCTCATTGTTTTGACGTGTGTATGAACAGAACCTCTTGTACCAGTAGGATCTGGGCCTTGTGTAAAAACAGTTCCCTTTTTATACAAACGTGCACTTAACTTAGGACACAGGAAGGGCAAGGGAGTTAGAGAGGAAGGCTGAACTTAGGGGTAAGGAAGCAAAGGGGGACTCCAAAGATCTGCATTTAATTCCCAGCTCTGCCCTGAATAACCTTGGTCATGTCACTTGATCGCTCTGTGCCTCTGTTCCCCATCTGTAATATGAGGATAATAGTTTCTCCCCCACTGTATCTCTCTTGTCTAGTTAGAGTGTAAGCTGCTTAGGTCAGGGACTCTCTCTTACTATGTATTTGTAGCTGGCACTACCCTAATGTAACATAATGACAAACCTCTAAAAGTAGGCAGCATGCTGTGCTCTCTGAGCCCAGCCACAAGGAGGCGACATGGTCATACGCACGACACTGAATAGTTTGAGCAGTGTAAAGAATCCAGCACGTTAGCAAATGTAATTGTAAATGGGCTTGTGACAGGGTGTCTGTCACGCCCCTCTTCCAGAGCCCGCTGGCTGCCCCTGGAAAGTGCAGGGAGGCTTTCAGTGATGCAGCACCCGTAGCTTTATTTACACACACAGAGTTCTCCCACCCCCAGTGTTGAGCTATATACAAGGCTTACAGGGTTAGTTCCCTCTCTTTTCCTGCAGTCAGCCCACAGCTAGGAGTCTGACCTTTTCCTCTGGCTCCTAGTCCTTATCACTGCTGGCTTGTCAGGCCCGCAGGTGGAACCAATCCCCAGGCCAGGCATCAGGTCTGTTTCACCAGCCCCAATCTATTTCCCTTGCTTGGAGCTGGCTGAGCAGGGGTAATTAGGTGCTTTTGCACCAGCACCCTGCTACAGGGCTGTTTAGGGACTGTCACCAAAGGCTGACTTCGTGCCTGGTGCAACGCCACTACCCAGTGTCACGCCAGGGGTAAATTTGCTCCTTTGGGTCTGAGAGATTTCGAGCAGAAAGAATTTTAACGAGGATCTCCAGACGTGACTAAGGAAACCCTGTTTATTTTAGTCTGAACTCCCTCTGTCCGAGAGACCCCGATTGTATTTCTTGTATATATAGAAACCATCGAAAGCGCACATAGATGTTCTTTTTTTGACCCCAGCAGTCTGGTTCACCTGTTAAAAGCCCATTATGGTGCCAAGCCAGGGCATTCTTCTCCACATAACACGGGAGGGTGGTGAAAGCTGGTTCTGCTCAGAGTATGGGAAAACTGATGTCTTCCAAGAACCCCTTTCTTTTAAGCGTGTTGAGTTCTTTCCAGGGGCAGCAGATGATATATCGTTCGTGCATCTCAAGTCATTTAAACACTTGCATGCACGCACGCATTTTCCAATGGCTATAAACAAAACCCTTTGAGTCTGCTGCTGCGGCCACAGCACCTTCCGTGAGAGGGCATCTCGTTTCATGGGCTCGAACCGAGGCGTCACAAACACTTCAATAATTCAGAAATAATCTCCATCGTAAAGAAGAGCCCTTGCCATGGCTCCTTGGGGGGTTTCCCTTTCCTGCCCCAAACAGCTGTGTTGGTATTTAGACACAGGATACCAGCTCAGCCCCTACTCATATCCTGCAGGCTTTATAAGTTCCCAGATGGTCCATAACGTTTATCCAGTAGTCAGCCAGCCAGCAGTGCTGCTTATCTAGTGTATAACTCTTTGGAATGCATGTGTGGGGAGAAGGGATGGGAGGAGAGAAGAGAAAAATGCCAGATCATCTTCCCAGAACATTTCCTTTCTCAGTCCAGACAGAAACAAACATGGTGAGAGACGTGGCCACTGTTACACTGGATTTGGCTTCAGTGCCTGTCTCTTGCCAAGGGCCCTGGTTCACCACTGCCCTGCGTGTTTGGTGGCATTTTCACCCTTTCCGATTTGGGGTGCCCTGTGCCAGTTGAAAGGGCGACACGAGACGTGGGGCAAAGTAAATCAGGCTCAACGTGCTGTTTCCACCCATTTCCCAAATCTCAGCAATCAGGAGGATTCATACTAGCAGACAAGATCCTGGGGTTCTGTGTCTCCCAGCTGACATCTGCATCTATAGCTGCCTCATTTCTACCCGCATCTCCTCTCTCCTAGCTTTTCCCATTGCCTCCTTCCCCTACATCTGCACTGGTGCCCTCCTCCCTGCTGCCCTGTCTGCTCAGAACAGCCTCCTAACCAATGTTCTCCCTCTCCCACACCTCTTCTATGAAGACTACCATTTATGGCACCTACTACTGTCCTTAGTTACCCGAGCTCCTGCCTTCAGAGTGTACCTAAAGATGCACCTGAGTCACAATGTGCAGATCCAGGTGTTGATCTGAACTTCCCAGGTCTAGGCTAGAAATTAGCAAACACTATTTCACTAGGAGGGTGATGAAGCACTGGAATGGGTTCCCTAGGGAGGTGGTAGAATCCCCATCCTTGGAAGTTTTTAAGGCCCGGCTTGACAAAGCCCTGGCTGGGATGATTTAGTTGGGGTTGGTCCTCCTTAGAGCAGGGGATTGAACTAGATACTTCCTGAGGTCTCTTCCAACCCTGATATTCTATGATTCTATGATTCCCCAAACTCTGGGAGGGTCCTATTCAGGCCATTGTGGAGATAAAAGTCAACTGTGAAGGGTGGATCTGGAATTGAGCTTCTCCAAAGTCCAGGAGCATTCAAAGCCGAGATTTCCTCTGATTTCTTAGCCTTTCAAAGAAGTGTATTTATTTGTCAATGGTTTCCCTATTCTGTGGCATCGCATGTAGTTATGGGGCTATATAAATAATGAAAAAGATGAGCCGATAAAAGGAAAAGGGGGACTTCTGTCCTGGAGTGAAGTGGAAATAAAGATAAAACAAAAAATCCAAGAACAATGGATTTGCATTTTCCTGTTCCTTAAAAGGGCAGAGAGAGAGAGAGAGAGAGAGAGAGATCCTTATGGTGTTTGCTTTTGGAAAGTACTCAGCTGCCACAGTGATGACCGCCTGGATGGACATGTGTGAAGTCTAAGGATATGTCTACACTGCAGTAAAACACCCACAGCTGGTCCATGGCTGCTCATGGGCTCAGGCTGGAGCCAGGCTGGGGAGCCCACAAAGGAGGATGGTCTGACCCTGAGTCAAGCCGGGACCCAGGGTTCAAGCCCTATTGCTTTGCAGTGTAGACGCAACCCCAGTGGATTCGTGTTCTGGGAGTCCGCCAAAAGTATCCCACTAGCCAACTTTCATTTCCTCTAGACAATCCAGTTTGGTGGCCAGTCAAATGTTCCTACGCTGCACCATGAACAAAGGGCTAGAGCGGGCACATTTTGGGAGGGCACAAAGAACTCTGGGATATGGATGGTCAGCCTCCAGCCCACATAATGCAGTGTCGATGCTGGAGCCCCAGGTTGGCACCCTGGGTTCAACAATTCCCAACCTGGGATTACAAAGGCGTATAGACGCTCAAGCCCTAGGTTAACAAAGCCAGGGTCTGCTAACTTGAGTTCTGCTAACCCTGGGCTTACGTTGTAATGTGGACATACCCTAAGGGTACGTCTACATTGCAATGAAACACCCACAGCTGGCCCATGTCAGCTGACTCAGGCTTGCAGGGCTTGGGCTAAGGGGCTGTTTAATTGCAGTGTAGACATTTGGCCTCAGGCTGGAGCCTGGGTTCTGGAACCCTGTGAAGTGGGAGGGACCCAGAACCTGGGCTAGTGACTGACTGCAACAGGTCACTAATCATTCATAAGTTGAGAACCAAAAGTGCCATCCCAATAGCGACCCTTTTCAACCTTATCTATCCAGGGTATTTATGTGGGTCCCATCACCAGAGTATCTGTGCATCTCACAGTCTTTAATGTATTTAGCATCACAACCCCTCGTGAGGTAGGACAGTGCTGTTATCCCCAGCGTACAGAGGGGAATTGAGGCACACGGAGGCTAAGTGACTTGCCCAAGGCCACACAGGGAGTTTGTGGCAGAGCAGGGAATTGGGCCCAGGTCTCCCAAGTGCTAGGCTAAATGCCCTAACCACTGGGCCATCCTTCCTCTCCCGTCGCCATGCCAAAAGAGTAGGTAACTTGCAGAATCCAACAGTGATCGATAACACTGCAAAGCGGCAGCCTGGCTGGGGTTAGTCTGTCACCCTCTTGCCATTCCTGGACAGCCGTCATCTGGGACAGCCTGCGCATCGGGCACATTCCTGCCCTGCTTGCTTGGAAAAAATTCCACAGACTCTAAGCCTCCATGGGAAAAAAAGAAATAAAGCCAGGCAAAAGCATGACATTAACGTTCCGAGGCCAAGTTCAGTAGCATGAATAAAAACCGTCTTAACCTCTCAGGGCAGGAGGTCACCAGCTGGATGTGGAACTTCGCCACCAACAGATTGCTGTGGGCTGGAGTGATGAATGCTAGTTAGTACCAGTAGATTTCAGAAGAATTTCAGCTGTAAAGAGACAGGGTATCCTGGAGCAGTGCCGAACACGTTGTGACTGTGGCTTGTCTCGTCCTTCGTCTGGGTCTCTCTCGTTCTGCCTCCACAGATTTCCCACTCTAGACAGCAAAAGAACATATGCTGTGGGAAAGTCTGTTAGAACATACCAGGGTTGAAAGCAATAGAATTTCTGTAGGGATTTAATAGGGTTCTATGGAAATTGCTCTAAAATCCTATGGATTTTAAAAGGGAGCGAAATCCTTTCTATAGTTGACATTTTCAAAGCAGTTTAGGCCACTCGGGGTCTGTCTAGACTGCAGTCCTTGGGTGTGATAGCTCAGGTAGACACCCCCAAACTAGCTTTAACCTAGCTAGTTCAGGTTCCAGAGAAGTCAAACTGCACAGAACATACTTCAGCCTGGGCTCCACACTGCAGAGACCCAACCTAGCTACATCACTACTCTCTGTCTCCGTCTGTTGCCTCTTGCCTTATGATGAGATTGTCGGCTCTTTGGGGCAAAGACCCACTTGTCCTGTGTTTCTTCAGCCCCTAGCACAATGTGGGATTGGTCCATAACTAGGGCTCCTAGTTGCTACCACTATAAAATAATAACGTCTTCTATTAAAATTAATAGATGTGTCCAAATCCCCTAGGCTTCTCTAAAAATCTTATCCTAAAAGGGGTTTTGGGTGGTGGTTTTGGAGCATATTATAGAATTCTCTAGCAAGAATCCAATTCTCTACAAAGTTCTGTGAGATGCTTGAAAGTCTGTGTCACTATTATTAAATTATATGGCATTTTTCCATAGGGGAAGGAGGACAGCTTGCATTTTAGATACTGTTTGTATGAGGGAAGTGGGACCAAAAGCGGAAAGTCAACCATGGAAGATACAAGTCTCCCCACTCTTTCCAATCCTAGCCAAACTCTTCATCCCACCAGCAATTCATGGCAGCAATTGAACACTGCTTTGCATTGATCTCCAGATCTGGTTCCAGAAGAAAGCACCCTTTTTCACGTGGCACCCACGAGACGTCCTTGGTCTCTCTGCACGATGTTTTTCTTTAACGTTCTCCAAGCTAAAATAAAACCAAGAGTGGTACCATGCTTGACTCATTGTATCGGCTTTATGTGTGGCGCTTTCTTGCTCATTGTCAGAGTGGATTTGTCTTTCAAACTTCAAAGTAGCAAAGGAATACAATCATAAAGAAGGGTTTCCTTGAGGAGCTGTCTCTTCACCCGATCCCATCCCACGTTTAATTTCTTCCTGCCCCAAGGAGTGAATGTGGTCTAATACTTAAAGCAGGGGCCTGGGAATCAGGGCTTCTGGGTTCCCCAGGTGGAAAGCACGTTTGTATCTTGCTTACAAACAGCCAGACCCAATGTCCGCTGGAATCAACAGAAAGTATCTCATTGATTAGATTCGTGTTACATACGTGTATGAAGGCCGTAATACACCAAGGGGCTACTTCCATATTAGTGCATATATGAGCTCATCTCAGTCCAATGTGCAAAACATACGGCGTTGGCATGCAAGTGGGCATGCCAGGGGAGCACTTCTAAAGTTCATTCCAGTTCTAAAGGAATTCCCCATTTTAGGGATAGGGACTAGATCAGAAACTGGTCATGTCTCAAAGGGCTCGATTCCCAGCCCAATGCAGCCAATGGAAAGATTCCCATCAACTTCAGTGGGCACAGGATCAGGCCCTAAAACCTCAATGACCTTCCAGCCACCAGACCTGTCCAATAGGAATTACTTGCCCACCTCACCAGGGGATGATTCATTCATTAATGTTTGAGATCCCAGAGCAGGAAGGTTCTGCATACATTGTAATCGAGTGTGGGAAGCCGCTTTATTCCTCCATAGCATGGAGTTCAGCGAAAGGTTTGGGGTATATAAATCACACGGCATATTTACTTTTCGGGGGGGGGGGAGACGTTCTAAGCTCCCCAGTAGGAAGGGGAGAGTGGAGGTAATTACAGCAGATGGTTTATGTTTTCCTAAGCTGGCATTCCTAATAAACAGCTGTGTTAATACAACGCTTTAGCAGACACATGGACAGGACATACGTCCTCCGAATGACATCATATCAGCCTTCCGAGCTCACTGTCAGTCCATGGGCTAAAAGAGTTGACCATATTTCATTGCCCCCACCCCCCGGTTCATAAATAACGTGTAATGCGTTTCACAGAACAGGCCTCTCTTTTTTAGAGTAATGTTAATCTTAGGGGCAGGAGGAGGGAGGGATCTGGCATTTCAAGGCTCATGTTCCTCTTCCATCTAATCTCTTTAACAAACCCCTTTAACAAATGAAAGCTCTGACAGGAGGCAGAGTCATTAAAATGAATTAAAATGCATCCAGGATAGCTTAGTAATGAAGCCACTCGCCAGACAATGCCCCTTTTCTTCCACGCGTCAGCCACTAGAAAATATCCCAGCTCAGATTAGAGAACAACAAAAAAAGGCTTACAATCCTGAACGCTGGCTCATAAAAGATGTACCATGTCCTGTTCTCCCCTGCCTGATCCCTGGCCACACACACACAAATATCAGCCAGAGTTTTCATCTCTTCTGGGCTTTTTAATGTATTTGCAGGTGTGTGACTTTGGAGCTGGGGGGAAGTGTTGGATTGGCAGCAGAAGTCCTTCTCGTGGGTCCAGGACAGACAGACAGCAATGGCCACGCTGCAGCCCATGTGCCTGGAAGCACCATGGGAAAGGGTCAGAGGAGCACATGGTGGGATCCATGGACTAAGGATGGCCAGGAGGTGCCCTGACCAGGGTGGTCAGTTTTACAACACAGAGACCTGCCCTCTGTGAGCGGAGCGGAGCCACTGACATTTCCACCCTAAGCCTGAAGAGTGAGTGGCCCTGGCTGGCTTTCCAGTCCAGTTCGGAATGATGCTTGAAAGGCCAAGCCCTCTAACAGAACAACACTAAAAAGCCATCGATACGGACTGTCATGGGAGCATCCCGTCAGGCATGGCACTCGCCTCTGGGCAGTGTAGATCGTGGAGCCTGGGGTATAGATTTTGATGCAATACTCGCAAGGGCCAGCTTTGGAAAGTGCTACCTTAACTATCACTGGCATTGGGGTACTGCCTAGGAACGCTAGTCACGGGCCAAGACCCCATGGTGCTAGGCACTGGACAAACACAGAACAAAACGGTGGTCCCTGCCCGAAAGAGCTGACAGCCCGAGTCTGAGACAAGACAACGGGTGGGGAACTGGTGGAGGAAACTCTCGCTTTTAAGTTCTTTCCATGCTTTTCCTGTTGGATTTTTTTTAAGCATTCCACCTCTTTACCCACACTTTCTCTCTTCCCAGGCAGACTGTGAAGAGCTACAAAAGGATCTCTCAAAACTGAGTGACTGGGCAACAAAATGGCAGATGAAATTTAATGCTGATAAATGCAAAGTAATTCACATTGGAAAACATTACCCCAACTATACATATAAAATGATGGGGTCTAAATTAGCTGTTACCACCCAAGAAAGAGATCTTGGAGTCATTGTGAATAGTTCTCTGAAAACATCCGCTCAATGTGCAGTGGCAGTCAAAAAAGTGAACAGAACGCTGGGAATAATTAAGAAAGGGATAGATAATAGGACAGAAAATATCATGTTGCCTGTATAGAAATCCATGGTGTGCCCACATCTTGAATACCGAGTGCAGATGTGGTCGCCTCATCTCAAAAAAGATATATTGGAATTGGAAAAAGTTCAGAAAAGGGCAACAAAAATGATTAGGGGTAGGGAACAGATTCCGTATGAGGAGAGATTAATAAGACTGGGACTTTTCAGCTTGGAAAAGAAATGGCTAAGAGGAGATATGATTGACTTCTATAAAATGACTGGTGTAGAGAAAGTAGATAAGGTAGTGTTGTTTACTACTTCTCATAACACATTTGGGGTCGCCAAATGAAATTAATAGGCAGCAGTTTTAAAACAAATAAAAGGAAGTATTTCTTCACCCAATGCACAGTCAACCTGTGGAACTCCTTGCCAAGAGGATGTTGTGAAGGCCAAGATCATAACAGGGTTCAAAAAAGAACTAGATAGATTCATGGAGGACAGGTCCATCAATGGCTATTAGCCAGGATGGGCAGGGATGGTGTCCCTAGCCTCTGTTTGTCAGAAGCTAGGAATGGGCAACGGGATGGATCACTTGATGATTCCCTGGTCTGTTCATTCCCTCTGGGGCACCTGGCACTGGCCACTGTGGGAAGACAGGATACTGGGCTAGATGGACCCCTTTGACCCCTCGTTACAGTGGAAACAAAATGGGAGGAACCCCAAAACCAAAATGCAACCCTCCCCCCAATTTTCAGTCTCCGGAAACCACAGCAAAATGACATATTAAGGCAAAACAAAAATGTTCATTTAATTCTGAAACATTTCGAAAGAAAACAAACACACCAAGTGCCATTTTGTTTCCAATCGGCACATTTCACGGGAGACGTTCTGGTTTCCCCACCAGCTGGCATCTTCAAGTGGCGAGTCCCTGTGTTTTAATGGCAGCTGCCATATTCCAGTCCAACGTACCCATTCCACAGGCCTAGTGTCTGAGTCACAGATTGAGGTGTCACTAGAAGAGGTTTTGGAATTAATTGATAAACTTAACATTAACAAGTCACCAGGACCAGATGGCATTCACCCAAGAGTTCTGAAAGAACTCAAATGTGAAGTTGCAGAACTACTAACTATGGTTTGTAACCTGTCCTTTAAGGCTTCTGTACCCAATGACTGGAAGATAGCTAATGCAACGCCAATATTTAAAAAGGGCTCTAGAGGCGTCCCGGCAATTACAGACCGGTAAGTCTAAAGTCAGTACTGGGCAAATTAGTCGAAACAATTGTAAAGAATAAAATTTTCAGACAGATAGAAGAACATAAATTGTTGGGCAAAGTCAACATGGTTTCTGTAAAGGGAAATCGTGTCTTACTAATCTATTATTGTTCTTTGAAGAGGTCAACAGACATGTGGACAAGGGCGATCCAGTGGACATAGTGTCCTTGGATTTCCAGAAAGCCTTTGACAAGGTCCCTCACCAAAGGCTCTTACGTAAATTAAGTGGTAATGGGATAAGAGGGAAGGTCCTTTCATGGATTGAGAACTGGTTAAAAGACAGGGAACAAAGGGTAGGAATAAATGGTAAATGTTCAGAATGGAGAGGGGTAACTAGTGGTGTTCCCCAAGGGTCAGTCCTAGGACCAATCCTATTCAACTTATTCATAAATGATCTGGAGAAAGGGGTAAAAATTGATGTGGCAAAGTTTGCAGATGATACTAAATTGTTCGAGATAGTTAAGACCAAAACAGACTGTGAAGAACTTCAAAAAGACATCCATGCAGTGTGCAGTGGCAGTCAAAAAAGCAAACAGGATGTTAGGAATCATTCAAAAGGGGATAGAGAATAAGACAGAAAATATCTTATTGTCCTTATATAAATCCATAGTACGCCCACATCTTGAATACTGCATACAGATGTGGTCTCCTCATCTCAAAAAAGATATACTGGCACTAGAAAAGGTTCAGAGAAGGGCAACTCAAATGATTAGGGGTTTGGAAGGGGTCCCATATGAGGAGAGATTAAAGAGTTTTCAGCTTGGAAAAGAGGAGACTAAGGGGGGATATGATAGAGGTATATAAAATCATGAGTGATGTGAAGAAAGTGAATAAGGAAAAGTTATTTACTTGTTCCCATAATATAAGAAGTAGGGGCCACCAAATGAAATTAATGGGCAGCAGGTTTAAAACAAATAAAAGGAAGTTCTTCTTCACACAGCGCACAGTCAACTTGTGGAACTCCTTGCCTGAGGAGGTTGTGAAGGCTAGGACTATAACAGGGTTTAAAAGAGAACTGGATAAATTCATGGTGGTTAAGTCCATTAATGGCTATTACCCAGGATGGGTAAGGAATGGTGTCCCTAGCCTCTGTTTGTCTGAGGGTGGTGATGGACGGCAGGAGAGAGATCACTTGATCATTACCTGTTAGGTTCATTCCCTCTGGGGGACCTGGCATTGGCCACTGTCAGTAGACAGGATACTGGGCTGGATGGACCTTTGGTCTGACCCAGTACGGTCCTTCTTATGTTCTTATGTTCTACTCAATACAGCCTGATTTGATCGTCTGAATGGTTCTCTCGGCCATTCCATTCGATGGTGGGAATCCAGGACTGAGTAAGTGCAAGATCTTGTGAAGTTACCCATTTCTCTCCTTGCAAACGGAACTTACTAACTTTTTAGGGATGTCATGTCTTGCAAATACAGCTCAGTTTAGCAATAAAAGAATGTGCTGATGTGTCTGGCAGATGAAGAACTTCTGGAAATTTGGAAAAGTAGTCCACTAGGAGTAGATACGAGTGCCTGCCAAAGTCACGAATGTCTGCAGCTATCTTGTGCCTGGTAGATAAGGAATTTCATGAGACCATCATCATTCTTTTTGACTGGTTGGCCTATGTTCCTGACACAGTCTGCATGCTTCTATCCATTGATCTATGTGTTGGGTCATACCTGGCCAGTACATTAATTACCTAGGTCTTGCTTTTGTTCTCTGTTCTCTTTGGCGTGATTCTCCCAAGCAGCTAAGCCTTTCCTGCTTTGTATTGTTAGGAATAATTATCTAGTCACCTGCTACTAACAACCCTTGTCGTAATGAAATACGGTCTTGCCCTGCCCAGTATGGTTCCAAGAGGTTTGGAAAATATCACCTCCAGTAGTTTATGATCAGACCATATCTCAACCTATACACCATACATGTACCGATGGCATTTCTTTGTGGCAAATGCAATAGCCAGTTGTTCCTTCTCAGTTTGGGCATAATTTTGTTCTGCCTGTCAGAGCTTGTGATGCATATGAAATAGGACCTCTCTTTTGCAGTAGACAAGCTCCTAAACCATCTTTGGACGCATCTGCTTAAATGGTGACCGGTTTCTTGGATCATAAAATCAAAGTACTGGTGTGTTACGGAGCGCTAGCTTCAGTTATTGAAATGCCATGTCATGATCCCATGACCATTGCCAAAGTTATGTTCTTACGGACCATTGGCTCAGTGGAGCAGTCAAAGATGTTTCACCCGGGATGTCCTGTGCGAGGAATCTAACCATCCCCGGATCCTCTGTAATGCCTTCTTGTCCTATGAAGGTTTCATGTTAGCTGTGGCTTCAACCTTACTGTCATCTGGCTTATTTCCTTGTGATGACAAAATGTGTCCCATGTATTTGACTTCTTTTACCATGAGCTGGATTTTCTTTGGGTTGAACCTGATAGTCTCTGCTCATGCCCTTGTCATCACTTGCTTCCGTCTCTTATCACGTTCTGCCTGAGTTGATGCGGCTATTATCAAGTTGACCGCTACTATACAGATGCCTGCAAATATCGCCAGGGAGGTTCATGCTACTTTTGTCGAAATGCGTCACTGGCAGACTTTATTCTGAAAGGTGGACGGAGAAATGTTTATGTGCCCCAGGGCGTGTTGAAAGTATAGACGACTCCGTATCTAAGGTGACTTGCCTATAGGCATCTTTCTCATCTAGAACAGGACCTTTGGTGTGGGGATGGAGTCAAGCTGTCTCGGTGTAGCCTTATTAAGTTCTCTGGGATCCAAACAAATCCTAATCTGGCCACTTTTCCTCTCAGTTCCGATCACGCTGTTACCCCTTTCCGTGTCTAACTGCCTGAGTGCATCTCTGAGACGGCCTGTCACTGCAAAGGGGATATTTCTGCAACGGTGTGTGACAGGATCACTGATGGGCCTGCATTTATGTGATTGCTTCCCACAGAACACTCCTAGTCCTCTGGCTATTGTGCAGTCAGTTCTTCTTCAGTGCTGGATGCCTTGGTGTGCGGCGTACCTGTTCTGCGCAGGAGGTGTAGCTGTGTGCAAGCTTCTCTTAGTGACGAAGAACTGAAGACTGACTGTAGTGTTGGCCATTACTGCTTTTAGGGTGACCGCTCCTTTAGAGTCTGTTCTGGAGCTGCCGCCATAGGCTACAAGCGTAACATCAGACTGCTTTATCTGGGTGTGACCTGGCATCTTTTTCAAAAGATTAATTGGTAAAACATTAGCTTCAGCCCCAATATCAAGTCACAGAGTCCGTGACCTCTGCAGTTGGTGTGACTGGCCCAGGCGCCACCTGAGCAGCTCGGGCAGCCCCCAGGCCAAGTGCACCAGTTGCTACTGGGGCAATCTCGGTCTCCCCGCCCCCCAGCAGCAGGAGTTTGGGTGTGGGGAGCCTCAGGGATGGGGGTTGGGGTGCGGGGTGGTGCTTACCTGGGGGAGGGGCTCCCTGGAAGCTCCTAGCTCCATGTGTTGCCTCCACCCGCAGGCACCACCCCCGCAGCTCCCATTGGCCCCGGTTCCCAGCCAGTGGGAGCTGAAAAACCAGGGCTGGGGCGGAGCAGAAGCAATATGTGGAGCTAGGAGCTGGGGTCACCGCTTCCCAGGAGCTGGGTAGGGAGCCTGTCCCAGCACCACCAACGCCCCTCCCCCAGCACCTGCGGTGCCCCCCAGGCTGCGACTCCCCCTCCAGATCCCACGGTGTCCCCCCGATCTGTGCCTCCTCCCAGCACCCGCCGCGCTCCCAGGGCCACCCTCCCAAGCCCCTTCTTCTCCCCTCCCCCCCCCCCCCAGGTTTTAGTCAGTGGTACATAGGAAGAGTCATGGACAGGTCACGGGCCGTGAATTTTTGTTTACTGCCCATGACCTGTCCATGACTTTTACTAAAAATACCCGTGACTAAAACGTAGCCTTACTTATACATACCATGTAGGTAGAATACCAAGGATCTGCCAGGTGCGCTGGACAATTTCTATTGCCCTGTGATACGGTACGTACCAGAGATTGCTCACGTTCTCTTTCAGTCAGAGAGCCGCGGCTTTGTCTTGTGGGTGGATCCATTGCTGTGCACACAGAAGAGCAGGGATTTAATCATCCACGTCTGTGACGTGTGACACCCAAAGCTGGGCGGCTGCAGCATGTGCCCCGTCTCTTCGTGTGAGCTGGTGGCGTGTTTGCATTGATCTGACGCTCAGGCGGCTGGGCCCTGCCCATGCTGCTCCGATGCCTCTTTTGGCAAGAGCCTACTGAACTCATCAGGATGTGACCCAGACAGGATCTCTATTTGTGTCTTTATTGCTGGAGAGGCTCTGCAAAGGCCCATTGCTTTTCACAAGCCCAAATCAGGCTCCCCAACACCTGTTCCTTTAGTCCTTTATCGGTGACACTGAACACGGTTTGTCTCGGAGCATGTCAGTTCCAATATGAGCACTCACAATATCCTGCTTTTTCCTCCACGCTGTGACGTGCTTGTCTGTCTGTTCTTTCCCTCGGTGTGGAAGAGACTAGAACTGGTATTATTCAAAACCAACATTTTCCTTAGGGTTACTATAGTTCAATAGCAGTGGTAAGACCTTATCCAAAGCAGTAGCATTTTCAGCTGACTTCTGCACAAATGTGTTAAAATCTTGCATATCCTCCTTTTCCACTATGTGCAATCAAATGACTATTTATAGGTCCTCTTCTTTTTTTATCTGCTTCAGAGGCTTTCACATAGCTGGGGCAGTTTTGTTCCCCGCGTCACACTGTCTGGAGGGGCTCATGACTGTGAATGCCGATCTCAGGGCAGACCATCAAAAACAGGGCAGACACCCCAAACTGGTGGTATGTTCTGTGATTAGATTTCCCCAAGCCAGTAACAAATGTGAATGCCCGGATCACTATAACAGACTTACCATGAAGTCCTCTTAGACTCTTCACTTTATCTTGCCATCAAGACAAGTTGGACTTACTGATAAATGGTCACTTACATCAAAAATCACAAAATGTTCATGTTGTATCCAGTCTCAAGAGATCAGTCACTTACCCCAGATCAATTGGTGCCTTAGATCTCACACCAAAGACAAAACCTGCAGCCAATCCTGTAATAAACTATCTAGAGGTTTAATAACTAGGAAAAAGGAATTAGAGTTACTTAGAGGTGAAAGCAAGCAAACAGACACACAAGTGAGCTACCATCTAAATCCCCAAAGTGACAGAGTTCTAATGGTCTGTCAATTCAAAGTGTCTTTCGGGGCAGATCCAGGAGTAACTCCTGGGGATCTCTGGCTTCAGCTTAGTGTCTCTGGCCCTGTGGAAGTTCAAACAGCAAAGAGATGACAAATATTCCTGTGTCTTTGTTTTATTTCCTTCACTGAGCCTCCAAGTCCACTGGAGGAGCTTCCTTGCACCTAGCATTTCCAAGGTGTGATAGGGCCATTCACCAATCCTTGGTATTGCGATGTTCTTTGATGGCCCAGCTGATTTTGAGAGATCTTCTTGATGGGCAGGACAAAGCACTCTTCCCATCTCAGCTCACAAGTTTAGAGCAAACATTTTCAAAGTTATAAAACAAAACTTACATGTTTCCTTATAGCCTGGAATTGCAGACATTACAAAGAAAACGAAAGCATGCAGCAGCTTCCAAGCGTTTCATAGAGTCTACACAGTAAATACATTCTTAAAAGACTAGTATCAGAGGGGTAGCCATGGTAGTGTGGATCTGTAAAAAGCGACAAAAAGACACCTTATAGTCCTCTGGCACCAATACGTCTGTTAGTCTATAAGGTGCCACAGGACTCTTTGTCGCTTCTTAAAAGACTAATACCTATTTTGAACAGAACTAACATATAGGTGAGCTGGTTTGGTTCCCAGCTATGGGTTTGTCAGTTCTTAGCCAACACCTACAGCCTTGGCCAGAGCTGGTATTTGGTTTACCATCATTACACCCAACTCCTCCAACTCTCAGCAGAATTACCAAGGAAAGATGAACATAAGAACGGCCACACAAGGTCAGACCAAAGGTCCATCTAGCCTAGTCTCCTGTCTTCCGACAGTGGCCAATGCCAGGTGCCCCAGAGAGAATGAACAGAACAGGCAATCACCAAGTGATCCATCCCGTCGCCCACTCCCAGTTTCTGGTAAACAGAGGCTAGGGACACACAGTGCATAGTGTTCCATCCCTACCCATCCTGACTAATAGCCACCGATGGACCTATCCTCCATGACCTTATCTAGTTTGGGGGGATTTTTGCGGGGGGGGGTGGCTTGTAACCACCATGTTTAGGGGTAATTTCTTGTCTGTGTGTAGTAGTTTGCACTATTTACTGATTCACAGTGTTTGGAACCAAAACAGGCACTTCTTGCTTATGATTACTGCCAATACCATGTTGCGCTCGCTAGCACAGTCAGGCAGCCGAGACTGTGTCCATTGTGGGTGTGCCGCAGGCTCTGTACTTCAGGCATTCCAATGAGGCAAGGGACATAAAGCTGAGAACACAACTCTCTTTATGAAGTACATAACAGGATGGATCCTAGACCCCAAACATGCAGACCCTGAGCAAGCCTGCACCATGTGAGAGACCCCTTAGGTGGAAAAGGTCCTTGGTGGTTACATGTGCCAGATTTTAAAGAATTGTAGCCACGTTGGTCCTAGGATATGAGAAAGACAAGGTAGGTGAGGTCATATCTTTTACTGAACCAACTTCTGTGCATGAAAGAGGCAAGCTTTCGAGACTCTACCACAATAGACTATCGTTGGGAGTGAGCCTTTTAAATACATAGATGGACATTTTCAAAAGCACCTATGTTCTCATGCGTAATATGCCATGTTCCGCACTGGTGGGGAAAGAAGCCCTCGTATGAGACCGCCAGGGATGAAATATGTGTTACAGATGTTAAAGCAAGAAAGGGGATAGCAACAAGTTAGCTGGTCCAAAAAAGCAATGTTCTCAACCTGTTTGTCTTTGACATTTTGGTCAGTTGCTCCACAGATCTTCAGGGGAAATAGTTTTCCTTAATTTAGTTTTTTGGACTAATCTTAACTTGCTTTTATCTTTAATTATTTGTTCTTTACTTTCACATCTGCACGTCTTTTGGAAGCAACCTCAAGAGCTTTGTTCTGTCTTTGCTTGGTGAAATGTAACTTTAAATAGATTGGCCAGCTGTTTGCTGCAGTGAAGGGAGAGAAAGCATTGTGTTTTTCTACACCATATGTATATTTGTAATGAAATGAGTTTTGTTAAAAGAGGCACGTGCTTCGCTGCTGAAAGCTTCAACTCTGCAAGTACAAGTATAACCAATACAGGTCAAGACTCATTAACCAATCAAATCCTTCCTTTGATAATGCTCATTTTTGCAACAACAACAAAAAAGGATCCATAGTCCAATAAGAACATAAGAACGGCCATAGTGCGTCAGACCAAAGGTCCATCTACCCGGTATCCTGTCTTCTGACAGTGGCCAATGCCAAGTGCTTAAGAGGGAATGAACAGAACAAGTAATCATCAAGTGATCATGAAGTCAGTAGGAGTCTTTCCATTGAATAAAAGGACTGTGGATCAGGGTCATTGAGACTCACTCTTTATATGGTGAAACATAGGATTTGCCCTGGCACACAAGCACAATAATTCCTCCTCCTGTATCTTAAGGAATCCTCTGTTAGTTGGTTTTCCTGTGATGCCGTAATTCTGCCCCCCATGGCGTGAAAGTTGCCTGTGTTTTGCACATTCGTTGACCTGGGTTGCACCACTTTACCTCTTATACCCATTTTCTGGCCAGTTTACATATGACGCGTAACTTACTCCACTGTTTACATTCTCGAGTGAATTTGGCCAGATTCTAATCTTAGTTGCACCTTGCAAAACCCAACTATGGGCTCGATCGTGGAATGGGACTAATTCCATGATTAAAACATTTCAGGATTGGACCATAGTTGGGTTACTCCGGGCATACTATGGTGAAATTGACATCAGAATCTGGTCCATGTGTTTCAATAGGTAGAAACAAATCAAATATTGCTACTATTTTAGTTTCGTATATTTTATTTCTTTTGCTAACTCGGTGTCGCAACAAATTCTTGATGTAACTGATCCTTTTCTAAATAAAGGACATGAAAATTGGTTGCACACAATCTTCTGAATCTTCCTGTTAAAATATCAGCTCTATGCACTGAAAGAGACAAGAACTTATGGCCTTAACACTATAGTATTCGGGGCTGGGGCATCTAGGTCAGTGTCAGTGCTCCGGACAGGTAGCTGGGAAACTGACATTTATTTTGGCATTGCAAAGGTGACTTTGTTGTCGAGTGCAATTGTTGGCCAGCTCACCAGGGTGTGAGACTACATCCAGGCCTAGGGAATAAGCCCTGTTTCGAAACAAGCCAAAAAGCAAGACAAAAAGACCACACACAGCTTGAAGTCAGTGCCTGGATTTTGCAGGAGAGTGGTGGTTTGGGTTTTTTTAATACTTAAAGACTTGGGAAAAGATTTGAGTCATTACAAAAATGTAATTCTATATCATGATACAGCTGTGCTGGGCTACGGCAGCTGGGGCTGGGGGAATCGGTAGATCGAGCTCTCAGATTAGGATTCAGGGAGCCCTTTGGTCAAATGTAATAAACACAGACTTGTTCTATCTGGAAGGCATTTATTTGAGAACATGTAGCCTCCTTAATAAAGTTTTATATCTGCTTGTCAGGCAACAGCATGTTTCCCATGTGAGAATTGCAATTTCGACAGAGGATTCAGAGGTGTGTTCTTTGCTTTCATTGGGGCGATTCATAGATTTTAAGATGACCAGGGGCCATTGTGTTTGTCTCATCTGACAACTTCTATCATGCAGGCCAGAGAATTTCACCCAGTGACAAAGAGGGAACTTAGCTAAGATTTAAATGATGTGGGTTACATGTATTTAGCTCTCTCCTTCCCAAGACACACAGAAAAAAATCCTTTTATTTATCTGGCCTACCTAACATTTCTTTAAAAAAAAAAAACCCTGTGTATTTACCGGTTAGATTTTGAAAGTCTCCTTCTCCCAACAGTCATAGCACTGCCACTGATTTAATAGACATTAATGAAATTGTGCAAAATCAGTCTGATCCAAAGCCGCTTGAAAGCGACGGGAGTCTTTCCATTGGCTTCGGATCATGCCCCACCAGTGATGGGTAGGAACCAAATGGCAGTGCCATTGTAGTGAGATAAAAGGAGGTGTGGAGGATGTGGGTCAAACATAAGCTACTGCTGATGCTAAGAAAAGAAAAAGCCAACAAGGAACTAGAGATGCAACTGACTGATAGCACTGACACCATTAGAAGCATATGCCGGGTGGAAGGAGTGAGAGAACTGTCCCCATGAGTTGAAGATAAACCCTCCAGGCGAGGTCAGGATAGCGCAAGGGAACGAGAGAAGGTAAGGAAACAAAATGATGATGTAAAAGGAGATATTAGCCTGGATGGAGGCTAACAGGCAAACAGTGGCAAATAGAGGATTAATAGGAAGGCACAAGAAACAATTAACTTGCTGAGAAGAAGCACGTTCCTGAAGCTTTCAAATTACACTGCCCTGCAGGGTGAAGTCCATTGAATAAGACTGAGCTCCTGTCAAAATGTGGGATTTTGACGTTCAGGGACTGTACTGCTTGCCTAAGGTCCGTGCTAGGACTGAGGGTGAATCTCTGCCCCTTGCTTTAACCACTCAACCTCCTCCCACCCATCCCTGTTGACTTGAAGCCATGTTCTGATCTGAGTTACAACAGAGGAAATGCAGAATATCTTTTCAGAAATGCCACAAAACCTTCCTGTTTGATAAAGCTTTTCCGCCATAACCAGAATTATACTCCCAGCCTCACCTGCTGCCTTCTTCCTTCCTCCTGCAAAACCAAATCTAAATGAAACAAAGAAACAAACAGGTCATACCCCAAACAGGGCTTTCTGCACCTTGAAAATGGAGAAGGCCTAGAGTTGCCACCTGACCAGGTTTTCCCAGGATTGTCCTCTTTTTGAGGTAACTGTCCTTGGAAATCTTTAATTGTGCTCACTCACATGGCCAGCTGCCCAGTTTTATGGACCCAGGATCATCCTGGATATCCCAATTTGTTGTACCTCAGAGTTGGCAACCCTAAAAATGGCTCCAGATTCCATA
The DNA here is from genome assembly GCF_020497125.1 of Mauremys mutica. Lineage (NCBI taxonomy): Eukaryota > Metazoa > Chordata > Testudines > Geoemydidae > Mauremys > Mauremys mutica. The sequence continues at coordinate 3,575,422 of NC_059081.1, read as the reverse complement.
GAGCCTGCTAGCTACTTCTCTATTGCCAATGAATTTGATATGGAACTGTGGAAGGCACTCAGACACTCCGGTAATGAGGAGCGGTATGAAATACAAGTAGACAGTGGATGTTAGATTTACAGCATACAGACAGAGAAATTAGATAAAAGCATCCATACTGTTGCTGGAAGGTTGCAGCATCACCCTACTTTGTTTCTTAGAAATCAGACCATGACACACATGAAGCCAAAGAGAGAGAAAAAACAGGCTGCACCCTAAGGCAGCAAGGCACAGGTCACCCCACTTTGCTCTAAATTGGCTCTTTCCAGAATGATTCTGATCACACACTTTGCTACAGAGCCCTCTACCTGCAAGGAGGACCAGGGACACCACTACGCACATTCTCTAAGTGATAGCTTGCAATTCCAACATAGTACTCAATACACCACAGTAAATACATGGAGCAACTCTTCAATTCTTCTCCACCTGGTCCTGTCTTTTGGAGATGTACTACATTCAGTAACAGAAGCATCCAAATGGGAAAGCGTTTGCCGAGAAGTAACAGCCTAGATTATAAATTGGGATCTATCTGTGGTGTCCTTCAGGTTTCAATGCTCAAGACCTTTCCCCGCCTTTCCCTTTTATAGATTTACTTACCTACTGAGTTGTTTGTACTATATGTAGCCAGAGTAAGATGTTGAAATCTATCTATCTATCTATCTATTTCCATACACCCCCTCTATCTATCTAGCCCTCTATCCATCCATCAATCCCTATACACCCCATCGATCGATCTATCCATCCCCATATACCCCATCTATCTATCTATCTGTCTATCTATCTATCTATCCCAATGAACATGGACAGAAAGGTTATTTATAAAGCTGAATGTATAGGTTTCTATGTCCAAATGTTCCTTATATTTAGATGTACTGCCTGGTTTTGGTTAATTCTCACTCTAGTTTCATTTTCCATAACACACCTAAAGGAGTTTGGCCATAGGAGCTTATATAAATTTCAAATCTGTTATGATGTGTCTGGTGGATACTACAGTGTGTACAGAGAGGAAGCAATGGATTGAACTCGGTACTGGGAGCCAGGAACTTCAGAATGTGGATTGAAAGCTGATCTGGAATCCCAAGGAACTGAGCATTTCCATCTTATGTTGCAAGGTGAACATCACAGTTTTGATCCAGAACACCTACTAGCTTAATCCTGGCTGAAATGAATTCTCTCATATATATGTATAGTTTGAGCCAGGTAATTCAAAGCATTGTAGAGTTGCAAAGCTGTTCTTTGGGTTTAATAAAATAGAACTGGATAGACCATTCCTGTGGATTCATTTTAGAACCTCTGTACCTAAAACTTAGGAAATGAAGAGTTACATAGGAAATCCATGCACAGACATTCCCAGGCAAAGAGTAGTGCACATGTGAAATATATTACTAAGAAAGGCAATTTCATGAAGAAAAATCAGTGATTAAAGACAGAGGCAACTCGCTTCCAACATAAAAAATAGATTAAAGGAGAAAACGCGCTGAGGTTCAGAATGTGAAACACACCAAGGTGGGGTGGTCTTATTGAACCATTAGCTTTTTCTTGAGATGACTTATACATCTATTGCCAACTATTATATCCCTCTAGAAATGAAGCAGATCATCGTTGTGTGGCTGTGATTCCTTCTCCTCATGTGCACAGACGCACGTTTAGACGGCTGTGTGATCTAGCGTTACGAGCGGGGATAAAGTTTGGAACCAGGACGTGAGTTCTAATCCCTGATGTGTGAGTGACTCAGTGTGTGATCTTGTGTAAGTCCTTGGCTGACTGGGAAATGTATGATCTCTTTGGAAACCAGATTCTGTCTCCAAACTGAGGCCTCCATCAGCCACAGGGAGGCCACGCCCTTTGCTAATAATAATAATGACCAATAAAAGATAATGGCCAATGGCTCTGCAATCACATCAATTCCCTCGGCTGCATTAGATCCGGCCCCATGGACTTGTGCATGTCCAGCTTTTCTGAACAGTCCTTAACCTGTTCTTTCACTACTGAGGGCTGCTCACCTCCTCCCCATACTGTGCTGCCCAGTGCGGCAGTCTCAGAGCTGACCTTGTCTACGAAGACCGAGGCAAAAGAAGCATTGAGTACTTCAGCTTTTTCCACATCATCTGTCACTAGGTTGCCTCCCCCATTCAGTAAGGGTCTCACACTTTCCCTGATCTTCTTCTTGTTGCTAACATACCTGTAGAAACCCTTCTTGTTACTCTTAACATCCCTTGCTAGCTGCAACTCCAGTTGTGCTTTGGCCTTCCTGATTACACCCCTGCATGCTCAAGCAATATTTTTATACTCCTCCCTAGTCATCTGTCCAAGTTTCCACTTCTTGTAAGCTTCCTTTTTGTTTTTAAGCTCACTGAGGCTTTCTCTGTTAAGCCATGCTGCTTGCCTGCCACATTTGCTATTATTTCTACACATCGGGGTGGTTTGTTCCTGCACCCTCGATAAGGCTTCTTTAAAATACAGCCAGCTCTCCTGGACTCCTTTTCCTCTTATATTAGCCTCCCAGGGGATCCTGCCCATCAGTTCACTGTGGGAGTCAAAGTTTGCTTTTCTGAAGTCCAGGATGCATATTTTGCAATTCTCTTTTCTTCCTTTTGTCAGGATTCTAAACTCAACCATCTCATGCTCACTGCTGCCCAGGTTGCCACCCACTTCTACTTCCCCTACCAGTTCTTCCCGGTTTGTGAGCAGCAGATCAAGAGAAGGCAGGGCCACCCAGAGGATTCAGGGGGCCTGGGGTCTTTGGCGGCGGGTCCCGTAGCGGAAGGACCCCCGCCGCCGAATTGCCGCCGAAGACCCGGCACTTCATCAGCAGGTCCCAGGGTGGAAGGACCCCCCGCCACGGGTCTTTGGGGCACTTCGGCGGCGGGTCCCAGAGTGAAAGGACCCCCAGCCACTGAATTGCCGCTGAAGACCCGGAGCGAAAGAAGCTCCGGGAGCCCGTGCCCCACGAGAGTTTTCCAGGACCCCTGGAGCGAGTGAAGGACCCTGCTCCAGGGGCCCCGAAAAACTCTCATGAGGGCCCCTGCGGGGTCCGGGGCCTGGGGCAAATTGCCCCACTTGCCCCCCCCCCGGTGGCCCTGAGAGAAGGCCCCTGGTTGGTTGTTCTCCAGCACTTGCACCAGGAAGTTGTCCCCAACACTCTCCAAAACTTTCCTGGATTGTCTGTGCAGATGTCAGGGTGATTGGAGTCCCCCATGAGAACCAGGGCCTGTGATCTGGAAACTTCTGTTAGTTGTCCAAGGAAAGCCTCATCTCCCTCATCCTGGTCTGGTGGTTTATAGCAGACACCCACCATAACATCACCCTTTTTGCTCTCACCTTTAAATGTAACCCAAAGACGCTCAACAGGCTTTTCTCCAGTTTCATGCCGGAGCTCTGAGCACTCATACTGCTCTCTTACATACAGTGCAACTCCTCCAGCTTTCCTCCCCTGCCTGTCCTTCCTGAACAGTTTATACCCATCCATGACAGTGCTCCAGTCATGTGAGCTACCCCACCACCTCTCTGTTATTCCAATCACATCATAGCTCCTTGGCTGTGCCAGGACTTCCAGTTCTTCCTGCTTGTTTCCCAGGCTTCTTGTGTTCATGTACAGGCACCTAAGATAACTAGCCGATTGCCCTGCTTTCTCAGTATGAATCAGGAGGCCTCCCCTGCTGCACCCTCCTCCTTGTGTTCCCTCCCGTTATCCCACTTCCCCACTTACCTCAGGGCTTAGGTCACCATCTCCCATCGAACCTAGTTTAAAGCCCTCCTCACTAGATTAGCAAGCCTGCCTGCGAAGATGCTCCTCCCTCTCTTTGTTAGGTGGATCCCATCTCTTCCTAGCAATCCTTCTTCCTGGAACAACATCCCATGGTCAAAGAATCCAAAGCCCTCTCTCCAACACCACCTGTACATCCACGCATTTACCTCCACAATTCAATGGTCCCTACCTGGGCCTGTTCCTTCGACAGGGAGGATGGACAAGAACATGACTTGCTCCTCAAACTCCTTTATCCTTCTTCTCAGAACCACATAGTCTGCAGTGACCCGCTCAAGGTCATTCTTGGCAGTATCATTGGTGCTCACATGGAGAAGTAGGAAGGGGTAGTGGTATGAGGGCTTAATCAGTCTCGGCAGACACTCCGTCACATCCTGAATTATAGCTCCAGGCAAGCAGCACTCTTCTTGAGTTTCCCCATCTGAGCGGCAGATGGATGACCCCATCCCCCTTAGGAGGGAGTCCCTGACCACCACCATCCATCTCCTCCTCCTGAGTGTGGTGGTCATGGAATCCCCCATCCCTAGGACAATGCATCCCATGTCTTCCAGTCAATGGGGTCTCCTGATCCCTTCCCTCAGATAACCCTTCGAAGGCACTCTCAGCAGTAGTACCTGTGCAGAGAGCCTGAAATCGGTTTCTTACCTCTGTAACAGCTCCATGCTCTTCTTACAGGTACAGTCTCTGCACCATTCAGTTGTGTCCATGACCATTGTTTGGGGAGGAGCCATTGAATGAAGGTCTTTTCCCAGCATGCACAGAGGTCTTCCACATTGTATAGTCACCTCCTCTTTCCCCATCCCCTGGGAAAGGAACCTCAAGATGGTCCATTTATTGTAAACTTTATTGCCTTCCTACAGTCTAGACTCCAATAGTCAGGCTTGCTGCCGGAAGTGGATACCAGAGATACATTCTGCTCTGAGTTACATCAGTGTAGAACTAGAACAACTCAGTTGAATCCAACGGCAAAGCCTATTTAGCCGCTCTGGATGTGTCATGGGATCTAATGGGGGAACCAAAAGACTTCCAGGATTATGATTTAACAATAGGAAGGGAGACGCCCTGGATAAAGAAGGGTATTCTCTAGGAGGCAAGTGCTCTCAAGTGCATCCCTCTTCCTGAGCTGTGGAGGTGGTTATTAGAATGGATCCTCCATGTGCACATCACAGACAGAATTTAGTTCATAGTTCTGCCTCTTTTTAATCTGACAACTGCACAGCCATGCTCACGCTCCTGCACTATCCCCCATCAACCTCCTGCCATCTTCTCCTGATCTATGAGCACTCCCACCTTTGTAATTCATGCCACTGTAGAAGCCAAAGAGGAAGAAGAACCAATGAGGCTTCCTCGTGCTAAAACAGGATTGGTCGCTATTTTATATACTTTCTTCAGTGTTTTGTCCAAGCTACTTTTAAAAGACTTGTGCAACGGAGTATCATCATTTCCTGTGGGAGACTATGTCGCAGACTAATAGACCTGATTGTAAGGGCTAAATTTTCCATTGCTTAGTTTATTCCCATTATTCCGAGTTCCACCCTATATCAGCCCTCTCCTATCTTAACATTTATGCTTTTCAAGCACATGTAGGCAGTTGTCAAGAGCTGTCCCCCATGGTAGGCCATAGATATGTTATGCTTGGTGGAAACAAAGCAGTGCTAGGCTCACATCTTCTCCGGAAAGGTCAGTCATTCCTCACGGCATCTCTTTCCATCACGCAAAATTAAATTTCTTCAAAATCTCCAGCCATGGAAGGAGGAAGGTTTCCCAAATGAAAACACAAAAACTTTCCGTGAAATGCCAGATTGTGCGATATGAACCATTGATGGCCCGCCGGCCACAGCTGCTTCCGTTTAGTCATAGTGTGTGAGTGAGTGAAGAGACACTTGAATAACACATTTTCACTGGAACATCCCTTCCAATAAGTTGTGTTAGTGCAGCTGGAGTCACATCAAAACCCAATGCACCGTGTGGAAAGCAATTACCCACTGGAAAAGGGAGGAATGAAAAGAACTCTTAGCTATCCTCTTTCCTAATGGAGCCGACCCAGATTCAACAAGTCTACAAAATACTTGAGCCACTTTTTTTTCCCCCTTCTTCAAGCTGTATCTAAATGATACAATAGTGGAGACCGGTGACATCCAGCTGAGACTAACATTAGCAAGTTCCTACTGGCGCATCCTGGCTCCTGGCGGCTCTGATGAGATCTGTTCTGCTCCTTACAGACCATGAGGGTCCTGATTAGAGTTGGGGCTACATTAATGTGGTGGATATAGGCACACACCAGCAGCCCAGCCATGTGATATGGGGAGAATTCCGCTAAGCTGATGGCATTCACTTTGGTCTGTCTGGTGGCTAGACATAACCCAGCTGCATATTTTTGAAGTTCCTGAGGTTGCTGTGGGATTGGACCGGAATAGTTCATGAAGTGTAACCTATTGAAAAGATGAAGGAGTTAAACGTTAGAGGCTACATTTTGCAAACGAGGTGTGTACATTGCACCAGCAAACGATATGAAAAAGAAACCAAGCACCTGTGTGGTCAAAATACATATTCATGTTGCAGAACAGGAATCCACCCATATGCTTCCCTGTTTGTAAATGCCCCAGTAGCCCAGCAAATTCTAGTGAAACCAGAGGAGCTACATTTCCTGCCGGAGGAACAAGGCCATTCTAGGCATGAAATGCCTGCCAAATTGAATTTCTTTCAGATTTGCTGGCTGTCTTGATGGAAACTTTTCAACGTCAGTCATTTAAAACCTTTTTCTTTTTAGTGAGTCCCGGTACTAAGTTACTGGCTGGTCACCATATATTCAGGATGGACCATCAGTAAGTTAATCTCCATTGGCCAGTCTGGTGCCCTATTAGCCTCTCTGACAGCCCACAATATTTTTATTATTATTATTTATTATTAATATTATGGGACCTAGGAGCCCTAGTCATGGACCGGGACCCCACAGTGCTAGGTGCTGTACATACACAGAACAATAAGACAGTCCCTGCCTCAAACAGCTGAGACTCTAAGCATAAGGCAAGAGACAGACAGACGGGGGACTACAAGGAAATAATATGCTTAGATTATAAATCAAAGGGCCAGAAAAGACCCCCTGGAGTCTCCCAGTTTTCTCCCCTCCCTTGTATTTTGCAAGACTCCACCCTGTTGTACTACTTCACTCCTACCAGTATTATTTTTTTAATGGCCTTCTGTGTGTTTGGCACAGAGGGAAAGGTGCTCCCTGGCCCCGTGGTGTTTGTGCCCAGCCACGTAGAGGACAACCGATTCCACCTCGACACATGTGGGTGTATGAGGCTGTGGCTGGTGGAGGGTGGAAAAACGCTCCCACCTAGAGGAGAGCGGGCGGGGGGGAGGCACAGCAGTGTCTGGTGAAGAGGTGGGCACCTTGTGGGAGGTGCTGATGACCGTCACACCCCCCCTGAAATGAGGGAGGGTGGAGATCCATTCCTCACCTCCCGGGAAAAACTCAGCAGCTGACAAGATCCAGGGCCGGATTCGTCTTTTGTGGGCCCTGGCACCTGGACTGTGGCCCTGCCACCTGCTCCGCCTGTGCTCCGCCTCGAGACCCCGCCCACGGCTTGCATAGAGGGGAGGGAACAGAGAGGAGCAAGCAGCGGGTGGGGCCTCGGGGGGGGGGGAAGACGCCGAGCAGGGGTGGGGGCTTAGGGAGGAGCACAGGTAGAGCGGGCAGCAGGGCCACGTCCGGGGTAAGGTTGCCAGACATTAAAAGCCCAGTTAGCGGAGGTAACCGACCTCCACCACCCAAGCGCTGGCAGAGCAGCAGCTGCTGGAGGAGCCTGGAGGAGCACTCAGGAGCAGCATGGGCGGAGAGCGGTACGGACGGCTCCGCTGTCCTGCCCCGAGCGTGGCGCTCTCTTCCCCACCTTGCCCCAGTGACTCACCCCCGGAGCCCAGCTCTCTCTCCGATGTCCTGCCCCAGTCACCCCTCCACCGCTACAGCTCTGCTCAGCGGGCAGGGGGAGGGGGGTGGAGAGAGCAGCAACGGTGGGGGAGGGGAAAAGAGGAGCAGCGGCGTGGCCTCGAGGGGAAGAGGTGGAGCAGGGGGTGTGGCTTAGGGGAAAGAGGTGGAGCAAGGGGTGGGACCTCATGGAAGAGGTGGAGCAGGGGGTGTGGCCTCAGGAGAAAGAGGTGGAGCAGGGGGTGTGGCCTCAGGGGAAGAGGTGGAGCAGGGGTGTGGCTTAGGGGAAAGAGGTGGAACAAGGGGTGGGACCTCGTGGAAGAGGTGGAACAGGGGGTGTGGCCTCAGGAGAAAGAGGTGGAGCAAGGGGTGGGACCTCATGGAAGAGGTGGAACAGGGGGTGTGGCTTAGGGGAAAGAGGTGGAGCAAGGGGTGGGACCTCATGGAAGAGGTGGAACAGGGGGTGTGGCTTAGGGGAAAGAGGTGGAGCAAGGGGTGGGACCTTGTGGAAGAGGTGGAACAGGGGGTGTGGCCTCAGGAGGAAGAGGTGCAACAAGGGGTGGGACCTCGTGGAAGAGGTGGAACAGGGGGCCGGGGAGGTTAAGGTGCTCAGTGTCTGGTTTTCACAAAGACGAAAGTTGCCCCCCTAGGTCAGGGCACTGGCGCCTCTTCTGAGTGTGGGCACGGCGCCATTGGTGCCATTGTCAACCCGATACTGACAGGATCAGAACCCAGGACAAAGAGCGGGAAGTTAGTGACTCCAAAGCCTGCAGCAGCCGTGCTTGCACAGCGCTGTTATAATGGACATAAGGAGGGGTGGGGGGATAAAATGTGAGTGCTCAGGAAAAGCACAAGGCGCCTCCAAGAGAATCAAGGAACAAGTGCGTTAATTAAGAGAGCAGCAAGGAAACTGAAACGCAATGTTACCGAGGGGAAGCCAGAGGGGCCCTGTCAGCCGCCTGCTTGGCAGGACACAAAGTATTTCAGCAGCGGAGTCTCACAGCTGTACGGAGCAGGTGCAGGGCAGACAAGCCCTGGTTCTGGGGCTGGAGCGAAAGGGAAGGCAGGAAGGAAGCTGGATTTTCCCAAGTTCCAAACAACAGCACGCACGAGAGAGAGAGAGAGAGAGAGGAGAGAGCAGCCCTGGGGGTGTATCGGGGCAGAGGTGTCACTCTCCACTCCGAGAGCTTGATGGGCGGACGAAAGATGAATGGCCTTCACCCGCGCCTGGTCCGCTGCTTCTGTGCCATGGGACTGATCAGCTGTCAGGCCGGAGAGGAATAAGCTAAACAAAAAGCTTTCACAGGCCTCGTTCCCAGAGCCACGCATCACCGTGTGCCAGGAAAAATGAGTCTTTGCCTCCTTTTGTGTGTGTGCGCACTACGGCTAATGCTTTCGCCTTTCTCTCCCTGGACAGCTGGAGGGGAGCCAGGCTGCTGCTGTTCTTGTGGCTACAGCCTGACCGCGGGGCGGGGGGAAGAGTTTCCTTGTGGTTGAATAGGATAGTGGTGCAGCAGGAGGAATGAAGGCAGTGCAGGTATTTAAAGGAAACCCTAAATGTCCCTGTTTCCAATTCCCTTCTGTTGGTCACCTTAGCTCTCTCTATCCCTCCCCTCATAGGTGCTGACTCTGTGCATGCTCCAGGGCTGGAGCACCCACGGAAAAAATTTAGCGGGTGCTTAGCACCCACCAGAAGCCAAGTTCTCTTTCCTTCCCCCCCACTCCCGCCCTCCTGCCCATCAACTCCTCCCCCTCCCTCCCAGCGCCTCCTGCACGCCGCAGAACAGCTGTTCCGTGGTGTGCAGGAGGCGCTGGAAGGGAGGGGGAGGAGCGGGGAGGGGGCACGCTCGGGGGAGGGGTAGAATGGGGGTGGGAAGAGGCGGAGTAAGGTCAGGGCCTCTGGGGGAGGAGGCAGGGTGAGGGCGGGGCCTCGGGGGAAGGGCTGAAGTGGGGGCGGGGCCTGGGGGCAGAGCGGGGGTGGGGCACCCACCGGAACAAATAAAAGTCAGCGCCTGTGAGCTAGATCCTCCGCTCGCACAAATTGTTGTAGCTCACTTGAAGCCAGTGGAGCACTGACAGTTTACTCCAGCTCAGGATCCGGCCTCCATTATCCTGGCTCCAACAGTGGCCGGCACTGGCTGCTTCATGGGAAGGTGCATTTAGAAACCCTGCAGCAGACAAGTCTCCTCCTGATCAGCAGTTTCCTCCTGATCCCCATTAGACAGAAACTCTTTTATGGCCTGAACCAGGAGGGCTTACAGCCTTTCCACGCTATTGTGACTCTGCATGCTCTTGTCCCGTTTGAACCCTGCTAAACTCTTGGCCTCCGTGCCAGGGCGATATCAACTGGGACAATAGAGAGATTCTGCAAAGCTCTCAGGAGTATTGCATCCCGACTGGAATCAGCCTCACCGCTTTGCATACCCTGTCCTATAACCTCAGTGTAATATGCCCTGTGTTGTCTGGCATTTCCAGGTGCACCATGCTCATCCGATGGGTATCCATCAGGATCTCAGAGGCCGGGGTGGATCTCAAAGCATAAACCTCTCTACGGCTGGAGCTGTCCAGATCCTCCAAAAGATTTAGGCACCTGGGAGTTAGGTGCCTAAGTACTTTGGAAGATGTGGGCTTAGGTCCCTTGCTTTGAAGGGAGCAGCAGACTCATGCATGGTCCAGCCACTGGTCAGCCACGGTTACACACATTCTGTGGGCTCATTGTAGAACGAGTCTCTTGTCAATAGCTAATCTATCACTTGGACTGCGATGCCATTTCCCCAGGCACCGGAAAGAGACAGTATCAACTGTCCAGCTACCCACTTGGTCCTGGCCTATCTTTTATCTTCCTTTGAGAACTGCTCCTTCCCCTTTCAACCATCTCACCTTGGGCTGTGGCGGTATTACATCTCTCCCGCTCTGCAGGGTTGGGCTGGGGCAGATGGCACCAGCGAGTCGAAACTGAGCCAGTCCCCCAGCCTGATGCTTGGGACACTGCACTGCAAGGTGGGGTGTGCGTGACCAAACAGGGGGAGCTCTTCCCTCTGACTCTGAGCTGACTCCAATGCCCCAGAGAGGTGCTAGGGGACTCCATGCTGCAGGGAGTGATTCCCTCTGAGTCGGGACTGATGACAATGCTCTAGCACGAGGCTAGCGGAGCTGTGCTGCCAAAGGCGCTGTCTGTTTGGAGGGGATACAAAACCCGAAAGCCTGACCACTTGTAGTAATTTAAACTCCTGTGGCACTTTTCATATTTGCCTACCTACGTTTCCCCTGTGCTTTCATTTGGCTACAGTAGTCATTAGAATACGGCATCCTGGCCTGAATTGTTTTGTTTCCGTAACCTCGTCAAACAGCTGCTATGTTCCGCTCCAGAGGTGGCTGCATTCCAGTGGCGGGTCACAAGATTCCTTACATACGTGAAATTTGGGAAACCCTTTGGGAGCCAGAGGTGACGTGTCAATGGTTAGATTGTTATCACTGCTGTTAGTATCTCAGCAAGACAGGAGAGAGCACCTGTGTTTTATTATTTTCACATGCTCGCCTTGGCCTCCCATAACTCTTGGCATTCCACCCCACCCGTCTCCGCTTCGCTCCTTCCAAATGTTTCAGCCTTAGCGAACTTTCCCCCAAATCGTACACTGGAATCTGCTCTCAAGCTGCTGATTGCCACAGCACCAGGTATGGAGCTGCCGAACACGACCCTGGGATGGGGCAGCCAAGCAGCTGGGCCGCATCACTTCACTCAGGCTGCGTTAGGGAGCGTCACGCTGCATTTGCCACGCTGGGTTGGGTCCCCGTTTGCAAAATACTTTCTGGGCTTCTCAAAAATCTCCCCTTGGCTCCGATGATGATCACTGGCAGGGGAGAGCTTGTTCCAACTTCCTCGCTCCTGGCCCTTCTCTGTCCATCTCAGCTGGCATGGCTTTCCTCCACAGAGAGGACTGGAGAGACATCTGAGCCTGTACATGGCTTTTGCTCACATTCAGCTTGTGGCAAACTCCTCTGTGTAATAACAATCTTCTGCACTCCCCTAGAGAGAATCACCCTTGAATCTCAAAGTGCCCTGGATGCATTCACTCCCTTGGGGCCTGTCCATAGGTGCTGGAACTAGAGGTGCAGGGGGACTGTCAAACCCTCTGGCTTGAAGTGGTTTCCATCATATTCAGGGTTGACAGTTTGATTCAATGGCTGTCAGCACCTCCACTATACAAATTGTTCCAGCGCCCCTGGTTGTGTCTACACTTGAAAGTTAATTCAGATTGAGGTAGGTCTCTGAATTCAAAGCGCAATGGCTATCCCGTAATATCTCCAAGTGTGGACAAGTCCTGGGCTTCACAACCATCCTCTGTCCAGGACGGACACTGAGACACAGAAAGATTATTGGACTTGCCCCAAAATTCACAGCAAGCTGATGGCACCGCTGGTGGAATTCAGTCTCAGGGCCTGCTGGCGCTCCGTTCTATGTTCAGTCCAGACGGCCATGTGGCCTCTCACAAGATACAGAATATTTCACCCAAATCAGCAGGAAACAGGGCCCACTTTCTGAGCTTAGATAGCCAAGGACTGGTCTGGCACCAGCCTCCCCTTGGCTAATTATTGCATTGCTGCGTCAAGCTTTCCTAGGATAAGAGACGCTTTATGAATCCATCATCATCACCACCATCCAGATAAGGAGGCTGACACCTGCGGTGGCCAAAAACGTCCACCTTTGTTGCCTAAAAATATGCCTCTCTGTAAGCAGCCACAATGTCAGAGGTGCCTGTGTGCCGGCAGCACCCACTGACTGCCGTTTGCCCACGTGGGGCTCGACCGTGGTCTCGCTAAGGTCTCCCGTCACCCTGGTGCCTGAGCACGCCGGACGAGGTTAACACTGAGCAAAGCCCTCAGGACCTGGCCCACAGAGGATGGTTTTATGTATTTTATTGCTAAGCAAATGTGCTGAAGAAACAAGTAAAGAGCTGGAATGCTCCCTCCCTGCCTGGTTACATGGCCCCTTCCAGTCGTTCGTCCAGTCCTTTGGGGTTCTGGTGAGGGGGAAGGTGATAACCTTCTAGTACCTAGAAATCCCCCTCTCCCGTGATTAACACCAGAGTCCAAAGTAAAGTCCTAGACAACACAAATGGTCCCTTCACCCGCACCAGGCTCCTTTACTCTCAGGGCGGGACTCCCCCACGGATCGGCGTGTTCCCCACCCTGCTCAACCCACAGAGGATGGGAGTGGTCCGGCTCTCGGCACCGGAGCCCGGCTTTGTAGCTCAGCCTGTGAAGGCTCACGCTGTTAGCGCGGACGGTCCCGGGTGTGCCGGTTAAAATGGCAGCCATTACACGGGGATTGCGTTTCTTCCTTTCCAGTCACTGCCTCCCCAGCACGGGTTTAGGGGAGTCCACTCCCTCCCTCCACCCTGCATTCTGGGCCCTGTACAGAGGAGCAGCCGTCCACTCCAGCTTCAATATGCTGCACCAGGAGCTACCTCTTACCATGCCGGTCGCTGGCCAGGCTCCTTCCCTACCCCCTCAGCCAGGGCACTACCTCTGGCTTCACTCTGGCTCCCCTGAAGCCTCGAAGCCCAGCTGCTACTCCAGATGGCTCTCCCTAGCCCAATGCAAAGAGATTCTGCTGCAGCTCCTCCACCCGTTGCCTGAGCCACGGGGAGCCTTATCGCCTACGTTCCCAGCAGTCGCTCGCCTGCCCCCACCCACAACGTTCCTCTGGCAAATCCAATCACACCAAATTCCTGGCCTGACGGGGGCCAAAGTCCCAATAACCGGGGGGGGGGGGGAGGGGGTTGGCCATGGCTGCCATGAAGGGGCCAGCACCTTTTGAGAGTGCATTTTTTTACCATGCAAAAAAAAAAAAAAAAAACAGGCAATCCTGGTGCATTGCACCAGGGCTATGAAGAGCTTACATGTGTGAGCATCATCCACACAACCTGAAGGTCCTAAGCTCCAGCCAGCATTCTCGGGGGTCAGTCAGCTACGCCATGGCACATCCCGTGCCTGCGGAGGGGAGACCGTATACGTGCAGCTCGGGAGATGTCGGAAGGTCTGGCGCGTATGATGATCAGTAGAATTGGAGTCAGAGGGGCCATTACCGGTGGGACACCCACCAGTGGGCCAGTCATGGCAGGGCATTAGACAGTGCAGTGCAGCAACATGGACAGAGCAGGGTTTAATAAAGTTCAGCTTGCTCAACGTAGCCTGAATTCAGCTTCGCTCTTGGCTAATGAAACATCATGAGCTGCTTCATCCGCACTGCTGTGAAGCCTATCAATCTAATGCTCCTCCTGCTAGGCTTAGCTCTCCACCCCCATACTGACAGCTTAATTGCTCCAGAGAGGACATTGTGTTCTCAATGCTTCTCTTTTGTTCCTTAGCGGGTCTGGGGGGACCTGCTGTGCGTGCTGGGGGCTGTAAAACAATGGGGCCATTATTGTTATTGTGAGGGGAAAGAAATTCAGATCAAATTTAAATGGAAAGATGGCTGGAGCTGTTCTCAGAGGCAGAGGTCAGGTTCTCAGCAAGCCACGAGGACATCCGAGGGCTAGGCCGAGATGTAAACACGCCGCCTTTGAGGAACAGGGAGGAGGGCATAATCGTGCAGGCTGAGCAATCTGGGAGCGCAGAGTGGGGGGCTCTGCAGGGGCTAGCACAGCGGTTGTCAGGAGCCCCAGAACCACGGCAGCAACCAGCCAACCAAAGAAACATGAAATGTTGCGACCATGTCTAGCAAGAACTATTTCCGGGGCGGATGCTTTTGGCTGATGAACGAGCTCCTCTATTTAATAAATTGTGAAATTCCATCTTGTCTCAATGTCACCCCCCCTCCCCCCAGCGGTATCCCCAGAGGGCCCACTGCCAAATCTTCACACTCTAGCAAAGACAACACCTGGACAAACTCATACCATTAGAAGCAGCTACATTTCAACAGGAAATATTTCTGCCTAGGTCCTTATGACCATCTCTCACAATTGGTTAATGGATTTAGCCTCACAACCCCCCTCCTCCCGCACACACACACACACATACACACACACGTGGGAGGAACAAAGCGTGTAGGGCTGAAATCCTCAGAGGCACCTAGATACCTTTTGAAGCCAAAGTGACTTGCCCAAGCTGGCCCTGGATGTTCATGGCTGATCTGGGAATTGAATGCCTGTCTGTCAAGTCGCTGGATAGGGGCCTAACCTCTGGAGCATTGGTAGACTATTACCCCTGTCGAATGCTGTTGGAGGCCCACGTGAGATGAGCTGGTTGTCTCACTACCCCTTCCCTGATGGAGTCTCCCAGAAGTCCTCCTCAGAGACATTGAACCTCGCACATGAGGTACGTAGCCTGAGGAGAAACACGCCGGGGAACGAACTCATGATCAGTGCGAATGCGGAAGGAAATGAGATCAAAATGGATCAGAAACAATTGGAAGTTCTGTAAGGATGAAAGGCTGGGGGATTTGACATGTTTGGAGAGATTAAAAGAATTTAAACACATATAGCTTGGCTAAGAGACGGGGTGGGGAAACTTGATAACATTTTACAAGTAGCAGGCGTAAGGGGATTATTATTGAAAGTGCAATTTGGGCTGAATATCAGGGAAAACTTCCCGACGGTGCAATCTATCAGAACAGCGTATTCCCTAGAGGGCACTGATGGAAGCCCAACTCCTTGAGTCATTTAAAACTTGACTGGACACAGCACTGCCGAATATACTATCAGGAAACTGCACTCCCTTGCCGGTGGGAGTGGGAAAGATGATGTCATGGTGCTCTCTTTCATCTCACCCTTGCGGTGGAATTAGGCCAAGTTACACCAGCAGAGGCGCTGACCCTGAGCATGAATGGATAACAGGGAGGTGCTTCTCCAAAGCACGAAGAGGAGGAGATGCTGAGATGGGGAACTTTATGGGAATGTCTGCACTGCAGCTGGGAGCATGCCTCGTCCGGTAACTCTGCATGAGTCAGAAATGGGAATGTGGCCATTGCAGAATGGGCTTGCCACCGGAGCTCGGACGCAAGGGGATAGGGCGGGCTGGGACTCGGGAGGCTAGCCCATGCCACAATGTTCACACTGCTATTTTGAGCACGCTAGCATGCGTCTGCCTACCCTATATGGCAAAATGAAGCACAACATCATTCTCTTCCTTAAATAAGGTCAAATGGAGGAGAAATATGGATACTCTTCAAAAGAAATCAATCCTCAGTCTGGATTACGGTTTCCTTGAGCCTAATGGATAGATCATGACTTCTGACATTCAAGCCTACCTCAGCACCAGAAGACACCTGCCATCTTTAGCCCTGGTTTTTGCCGTGTGGTTTTTGACTGAAACGTGATCTTGTCCAGAACTTTGTAACCCCTCATGAAACCAATTTTTGATGCTGTTTCTATAGACCTATTTTCGAATATGTTCGTTATTTCACAGATCCACTGATTTTGTGTATTATGTTGCTCTGTGCTAACCTGATTAGCACAAACCCGAGAATTTCCTAATTTTTTTAAATTAAAAGTACTTATGGATTTAGAGAGGAATTTTCCAACAGCGCCTAGACTTAGGGTGGGATTTGCAATTTCATCTAAGTGACTTAACAACACATGTCCCATTGAAAGTCAGTGCAGCTTGTGCTCCTAAACCTGCTAGGTGCTTTTAAAATCCCACCCTAAAGAGGGCAAGCCATGCAGATCACTTGTGCTGTATCCTTTCCGCTTGGAAAAATACTCAATGTGTTGATTGCATGTGTGCAGTCAAACAAGGTTCCCCCTCTCTTTGGTCAGGATGCACTCCATGGAAATTCAAAGGGGAGGGTGGGAAGTCGGTTTCTGTTGTGCTGATGTTTTTCATATTATGTACAGCACAGCACGACCTTTGCCATCTCAAAGCCAGGTCGTGCTGATTAATGGGCTGTCGTCCCAGCTAAATGAGGTTCAGAGGGGTGTGGGGTTGCTGGGAGGGGTTTCTCCTAACTGCTTCTCCAGGAGAATAACTTCAGGTCGCTCTGCACCATTAAATGCAGAACCCGGGGCTCTTAATTTATCAGGTGGGAACTGAGGATAATTACTTTTCAGGCCGTTGCTACACCCCAATCGCGCTCACAGCGGAAACGAAGGGAAATTTGGGGGGCTCGGATTGTGTTTACATTCCGGTGAAACTGGAGCTTGGAACTGCGTGGAGCTAGAAAGGGAGTGCGGGGCTGGGGTGGAGAGAAGGACTGGCTGTTACAGAGTGACTGACATATTCATCGAGCAGTCTGGACTCTCATGCGCCACAGGTGGTCAGCCCAGCTGTCAGGCAGGCCAAGTTTGCAGAAAGTAAATTCAAAAGCTGCTAGTCTGTTGCATGTGTCTGTAATGAACAATCTTGCTAGGAGCAGTGTCGGATGGATGATGGGATACAGGACCTCTTGCAAGGACCACAAGAGTCAAGTGATGCTAATTTTAAGATTATTTTTAAGGCAGATTTCTCTCCTTTCCTCTCTATCTCTGGTTTCCATGTTGTGATTATCATCAAGGTATTTAAGCATTGCACCAAATTAAAGATTGCCAGAAGAAACTGTCATTTCCTCTGCTCTGTTCTTCCCAGACAGAAGAGTGTGATTAATGCGGCAGGGTTTTTTTTTAGTTATTATTTGTTCATTTTTAAGTGCACTGACCTTGAAGGAGAGTTTTTTTCTAAAAGGGATGTATTACACCATAACCTGCCGGCTGGGCTCATCCCGAGCTCTCCTGGCACGGCGTTCCACAACCAGGAGCAAGAATGCATAAACGCTGCCCTGTAGGTGCTCCAGGTTGAATGCTCTGTCTATCCCCGGGGCCTGATGGTTGGAAGCTGGGTCTATCCAGCTGAATCATTCCTGTGGAGTGCAGTGGTATTGTCTGATCACCCCCAGGGCCCAGAGAAAGCCAGCACCTGTGCATCACGGGCAATTTTTCAACCAGGATTGGATTTTGTTTTCTATGTAACCCACACACCTCCTGGGTGTGGTGTTCTGTCCCATCTAGTGGCACCCAGACCACTAGAGAGAGAGAGAGGTTAACGAGTCTGCTCTACAGCCTGCGCTAGCAGCCAGGTGGCTTTTAGCTCATGCTGTAGAGGCTCATGCACTATGCTCCAAAGGTCCCCGGTTTGATCCCGCCCACCGACAACCGGGGTCTGGCGCCGTTACATCTAAAAGGTCTGCTCTAGGAATGACCTAGGGGCAGGTCTCTGATCTGTGCTATGCAGGGGGGTCAGACTCGATGATCACAGTGGTTCCTGCTGGCCTTGGAATCTATGAATCTAAAAGAAAAGGGACTGAAACCCAGTGGCCACTGGGAGCGCTTTGATGAGCCGGCCCACGGGCTATTTGTCTCTCTTCCTCCCAGCCTCTGCAGCCAGAAAGCTGGGACTGGGAAAGACGAGCCGGTCCGGTGCTGCTCCTCAATCAGCCACTGGGGACATCACTGAGCAAACCCCATGACCCACAAACCCTCTCCCCTCTGCAGCACTTCCAGCCCCCTGTGGCCCCAAAGGCGCAATCTGAATGTCATCCCTTTTACGGGCTTTTCAGGGAAATCCACTTGTAAAAGATCTCTTAAAAATCTCTAACAGATGTACGCACGTCCCCTGGGGTCAATAAACACACCCTGGACTCTTCTCCTCTCAGTCATAAAAACAATAAGTGAAAAGAACCCCAGATGCTGACAATTGCCCTGTGAGATGAAGTGGGGCTCCGCTCACCCAGACTTGGAGAGATTAGAGGGTAACGTAACTATCTATCAGTTGCTAAAAGGCGTCAGCATTGAGTGCCAGCTGTGCCAGCCATGAAGACATTCACAAGGGCCACCAATCCTCATGCTTCAGGATATAAACTGATCGCCAGCTGGGGACAGGCAGGAATTTCTCTCCTGGCTGTGTATAGTATTGCACCAGGGCAAAAGCGAATTATGGTGTTGAGCAGTGAAGGGGGTGGGGCAAAGTGTCCAGCTGTGGCCGCTTTCAGATACAGGAAAGCAGACCTCATGGAGCATCGATCTGATCCAGTGTGACAGTTCCAATTGAACTGGGGGTCCTGGTATGAAACTGCTGAAAGGGGTGGCATAAATTCTATCTGAAGTGCTCATCTGGTCCCCATAATCACAGCTTCTGAGCCCCTCCCAATCTTTAATGTGTTTACCCTCCAAACCCTGTGTGGTAGGGAAGTGCAATGACCCCATTTTGCAGATGTGGAATTGAGGCACAGAGAAATTAATGGCCAAATTTTTTAAAGGTGTTTTGGCACCTCAATACCTTTAAGAATCTGGCCCTAAGTGACTTGCCCAAGGTCACTGAGGAAGTCGGTGGCAGAGTAGAAGGCTGGATGCTGGTTTCCCATGTGCTAGACCACTACCCTAACCATTGGGCCATCCTTGCTCCTTTTCTAGAATGGCTCTATGCAGTGCCAATGCCACTGAAATCGATGGGACGTCACCCAATATTGTGTGTTTTTCACGACACTCCTAACAATCTCCTGTCAGCCCCGAGGGATGCTCTGTTGCCGAGGACCTTCATTGCTGAGGCTGGGTAAAGCACTCAGCAAACCCCAAGAGCTGGCCACTGTACTTATTGTGAATTATTTTAGGTCAGTGCTGGCTAGAGGCCCCAGCGGAGATCAGGGCCCTGCCGTGCTCGGTGCTGCCCGAACACACAGCAAGCGCCGGCTGGTCCCTGCACCATCTGTTACAATAGACAAAGGGGTAGCGGGGAAACAGAGGCAGAGAGAGGAAGTGACTTTAGCACTCGCTTCCTATGGGACATCAGGTGATCCAGAAACAGAGGTTAGATTTTCTCAATCTATTGGGCCTTGCTGGTGAGCCACACTGACTCCTCCAAAGGAAGTAGGCGTTGGGGGACTAAATAGGTCTTTTCCATCTCTGATAGCTGCAATTCCATGCTAGTACTGGGGAGGGGGGGGGGAGACTGAATTCTAAGATCACTGGGGTAAGCTCAGGCTCCAGTCACAAAGTTTGGCAAATGTGCCCTGAACCCAGGCTGCACCAAGAAATGTCACCTTGTTGCCAGTCAAAGCACGTAACATCACAGCATCAGCTCAGAACAGCCCATGCTCCCATAGTTCAGAGCATGGGGCCGGACTGGATACGAGGGAGGATAGCTGTACTGTTTATTTAAAACTGCGGCAGAGGACATTAGGCAGAATATCTCCAGTGAAGAAGAGAGAGCAAAACACTTTAAGAATAATACGGTTTCCCTTGTTCTAACAGAGTCCCTTGTTCAGTGTTAGAAGAAAGTGACTCTCTGTTATTTTTTACCATTATCACATGGCACTGAAGGTTTCCTCCTTTACTTTCAAGCCAGGGCTCCTTGTCCTACCATCAGCTTAAATCACAAACAATTCCTCTTTCCTTTATTTATCTGTGAGAATTTAGACTGTGATCATTCAGACCAATGAGCTGTCTCTCTACTAAGATCCATAAACCAAATTCACTCCTGGCGCACCTCCGCTGGCTTCGGTCAGGTCCCTCGATCTCTCTTATAAATTCTACTTCAGGCTGTAGATCCTTGGGGAAAGACCTGACTTTATTCAGTGTTTGTACAGAGGGGTCATGTAATCGTGTGTGACCGGGGCTCGACCCTCTCCGAGGGGCGGAGGGGAGCCACACCGACTCACTACACGCCGTCAGGTCCCCGGTGTTCCTGGGCGACAAACACAAAATCCCCAGGCGCGGGCCCTCTGGCTCGGAGCTGCGCAACAATGCAGAGTCAATGGGGCTCAGGCCCTCTGCTTCAGGGCTGAGCAACAATACAGAGTCACCGGGCTCAGACCCCTTTTGGCTCAGGGCTGAGCAAAGAATCAATCCTGTACCTAAGCTCGGGCTCTTACGCCTGAGCGTGGGGTGAGGGGGAGTCTGCCACCCGCGTGTGGCAGGGCAGGGGGGACGCAGGCCCACCCACGCCACGGCGTCCCAGCCCGGGGCCCTAGCAGCGGCTATCACCGCTGACGGTCAGTGGGGCTCCTGACCGCAACACACTGACATCGGTTCGGGTGTGTCTGCAGCCTGACTGGGGCCGGCTGCCCCCGGGCTACTTCCGGTCTCCCCCTCAGGGCCTACCTGGTCCGTGGCATCGGTCCCCAGCCAGTCCACCAGCACGGGCTCCTCGCGGCCAGGGCTTGGTGGCAGGTCCGGCAGTTCCTCGGGGAAGTCCGGCCAGGCGTGCTCCAGGGGCTCCTCCGGGTAGCAGCAGGGACGAGGAGGCTCCGGGGGCTCCTCCGGGTAGCGGGCGCGGGGAAGCTCCGGGGGCTCCTCCGGGTAGCGGGCGCGGGGAAGCTCCGGGGGCTCCTCCGGGTAGCGGGCGCGGGGAAGCTCTGGGAGCTCCTCCAGGTAACGGGCACGGGGAAGCTCCGGCCAGTCTGGGCAGCTGCCCTGGGTCCCTGAGGTTTCCCAGTCTCAAGCTCCCTGCGGCACGTCTGCTCCCTACGGCGGCTGGCCCCTGACTGAGCTCTGGCTGCCAGCTTTTATCCTTCCGGGTCGCCACCTGACCCTTGAAGGGGCGGGCTCAACGCTCCTTAGCCCCACCCCCTCAGGCTTCTGGCTAGGTGCTCCCTCTGCTGGGCAGGAGGGGAGCCACAACGACTCACTACAGGTCACAATGGGGTCTTGGTTCATGACTGGAGCTCCTCGGTACTACCACAATACGAATAGTTAATAATAGCAATACAAGGCAGAGCCTCTGATCTCTGCCTCATTTCTGCTGCCCTTATATGTATTATTTATTGTGTTTCTATATCGTCACCAAGCTTCGGAGGACTCAGCGGCCCAGCTGGTTCCTAACGGCTAGAGAACCATTTCAGCTCAGGTTCCCTGGTTCAAATGAAGCTAGACTGGTGCTCAGAAATCCCTGTGATGAGAGAGGCAGACTAGTCAAACAAAAGTCAGGATCAGTGATCCGTCTAGACCAAAATCCCGACCAATCATCGTCCCAAAATTTAAGGGTTAGATCAATTGACATCGCTCCATGGACAGCAATGGGCTTGCATTGATTTGCTCCATCAGAGGATTTGGCCTGAAAATCAGATCCCAGCTTTCTAATTTATGCCCATCTTTGTCATGGCCATCTGATCATAATTCAGTGGATTATGTGTCAAGATTGGGGGGGGGGGGTCTCAGTACATTGCCAGTTGCATAGATGCCCAAATCACACAACCCTCTCCCCCTGCCCATTGCCTAATGGGCAGCAACTTCAACAGAGAGGTGATTACCGTATCTGACGTAGCCACAGTGGAGCAGTAAAAACTGTTTTACTTCTGACACCATGTTAACAGCTGCCAGAGATGCCATCCACAATGTACTGGAACAGCAGTATATTGTACTGGTCCTACAAAACCCCGGGACTGTGTTGCATATTCATGAGCCCCACCTACGGGCATCTTGTCTATGAATTAACAGGACATCTCATTTAAAGAGCCTTCATGTAGCACCCTTAGCTAAACCTCTTGTGCCTCTAAAGCAAACAGAGCAGCTAGCAGGCGAAAAACAGCAGAGAAAGGGGCGGCAGGGTTGGGTCAGATTCCATTCTACTCCCCACGGAGAAAGGGTGGGTGAAAGCTAACTCCTTCCTGAAGTGATGTCACCAGCTATCGGTGCCCAGAGCACCAGAAAACAGCAAACATATATATATATAAAAATACATATTTTTAAAATACACCCATATTACAAATAAAAACAGTCTTGCATAAAGAGGGAGACTGACTGAAATATGTTCCAACTTAGCTAGCGGTTCAAGGAATTCAAAAGTACGCCCATAATAACATCAGTCGGGACTGCTCCAGCGCCAGACCTTCCGCGCGGCTTGATTCCATATTGCCAGCGAAAAATCTGTTCTTCATAAATAGTTTAATCCTAAAGGAAGCCCATTACATTTTTTATGCAATTGAAGCAAATCGCCTGCTGCCAATATCATGATTTAATACCCCTTTTTATTTGCAATAATTGCAGTCAGATTCTTGGGGCAATATATCAACGATTTCAAGGCCAAAAGGGACCACTGTGATCATCTAGTCTGGCCCTGGAGTAACACAGCCCAGAGAACTGCCCCAAAATAATTCCTAGAGCAGATACTTTAGAAAAACTTGATTTAAAAATTGTCAGTGACAGAGAATCCATCCCAAGCCGTGGTTCATTTTTCCAGTGGTCTATTAATCTCAATATGCTTTATTTCCAGTCTGAATTTGTCTGGCTTCAACTTCCAGCTATTGGATCATGTTAGACCTTCCTCTGCTAGATTGAAGAGCCCATTATTAAATATTTGTTCCCCATGAGGGTACTGATAGGTTTTTAAGGCCCGGCTTGACAAAGCCCTGGCTGGGATGATTTAGTTGGGATTGGTCCTGCTTTGAGCAGGGGGTTGGACTAGATACCTCCTGAGGTCCTTTTCAGCCCTGATATTCTATGGTTCTATGATAGACTATGATCAAGTCACCCCTTAACCTTCTCTTTGATAAACTAAATAGATTGAGCTCCTCAAGTCTGTCACTGTAAGCTTCTTTTCTAATCCTTTCATCATTCTCATGGCTCTCTCCTGACCCCTCTTCAATTTATCAACCTCCTTCTTGAATTGTGGGCATCAGAACTGGACACAGGACTCCAGCAGATGCTGCATCAGTGCCAAATACAGAGGTAAAATAACCTCTCTGCCCCTACTCGAGATTCCCCTGTTTGTGCATTGCAGGATCACATTAGCTCTTTTGGCCACTGGGAGCTCATCGTTAGCTGATTATCCACCACAACCCCCAAATCTTTTCCATAGTCACTGCTTCCCAAGATAGAGTCTCCCAGCCTGTGAGTGTGGCCTGCACTCTTTTTGCCTAGATGTATACATTTGCATTTAGCCATATTAAAACACATATTGTTTGCTTGTGCCCAGATTATCATGTGATCCACATCACTCTGTATCAGTGACCAGTCCTCTTCCATATATACCACCCACCCAATTTTGGTGTCACCTGCAAACTTTATCAGATTATTTTGTTTTCTTCCAAGTCGTTGATAAAAATGTTAAATAGGGTAGGGCCAAGATCCAATCCCCACAGACCTCACTAGAAACATACCCATTCAATGATGATTCTCCGTTTACAGTTACATTTTGAGATCTATCAGTTAGCCAGCTTTTAATCCAATTAATGTGTGTCATGTTAATTTTACATCTTTCTAATTTTTAATCAAAATGTCACATGGTACCAAGTTAAATACCTTACAGAAATATAAGTATATTATACCAACATTATGGCCTTCATCAACTAAACTTGTAATCTCAACACAATAGATATTGAGTTAGTTCGACAGGCTCTATTTTCTATAAACCCACATGGACTAGCATTGATTACATTACCTTCCTTTAATTCTTTATTAATCAAATCCCCTGTATCAGCCACTCCATTATCTTGCTTAGGACTGTATTAAGAGGAGGCCTGGGATATAAACCCTGGTATCAGAGGCCCGGTATGAGGCCTAAGGCCTGAACTAAAGTAATGGTCAAGACTTTGCTAACATAAAGCAAAGTGAAGCTGTGAGCCAGAGGCAGGCCCTGCTCACAGAAGCTGACAAGGAAAGGGCTGATGCTGCAAAGAGAGACATACCTAAAAGGTGCTGGACACCAGATATCAGAACATTCGCATACTCGTACACTCCACACAGATAACAAGGAACAGGCTGACCCATCCCAATGACAGGGCCAAAAGGGTAATATGATGGATAGAGTTGTTTTGTTCGAACCAACATGTACAAGGTGAGAGGCGGCACCTTACTATGTAGAGGGGTTGTACCTTGCTATGTAGAGGGGTTGTACCTTGCTGCGTAGAGGGGTTGCACCTCAATACATCAGGAGTGATGTGTAACTTGTTTGTACCTGTGTATAAAAATGCATCCCTGGGGCGGTGTCTTTGTCCAGCCTAGGGGGCAGTGGAAAGTCCCACCACTGACTGAGTTGAGTCCATTGCCAGGGAGCACGTATGTACTAGCTAGCAGCACCTTAGCAGCACCTTGGACTTCGTTTGCCCGGGAGCTGGAGACTGTGTTTCTCTTTGACAATAAACCTGGCCAACGTGCCTTTGTACCTTACTAGAGTCTGTGGTCATTGGGGGTTCTCTCGGGATCTGCCGTGTCAGCTATCTGCGCAGAGCTGGGGCAGCACACAGAGGGAACACACGCACGCAGCCGAGTGATATCAACATTGAACAGAGCAGAGCACCACACCGGTAGCATCTGATGACAAGGACCAATGTCAGACTGCCAGGCCTATAATTACCTGGGTCATTCTGTTTACCCTTTTTAAATATTGACTTATCATCAGATTTCTTCCAACCTTCTAGAACTTCCCCAGAACTTTATGAATGATTGAAAATCAACATTAATGATCCTGTGATCCCCTCACCCAGCTCTTTTAAAATTATTGGAAGGAAATTATCTGAACCTGCTGATTTTAAAATGTCTGACTTTAGTAGCTGCTGTTTAACATCCTCCTGAAATAATAGTGGAATTATAAAGAGTTTATCATATCATATGACTACATCATCTGTTTTCCCAAGTACAGAACAGAAATATGTATTGAACACTTCAGCCTTTTTCTGCATTATTATTGATAATTCTACCCTTTCCATCTAGTAATGGACCAATACTATTGTTAGCATTATTTTTGTTCCTAATATACTTTAAAAACTCCTTCTTATTGTCCTTAACTCTGCTGCCCATAAATTTCTCGTGTCCCTTTGCTTCCCATATCAATTTTCTTCAGTTCCTAGCTTCTGATTTATATTCATTACTATCCACTCCCCCTTTCTTCCATTTGTTTTATTTCTTTGTTCCATTTGTTCCACTTGCTGCCTTGTGCTTCCCTGCTAAATCAGTTTGTTTGTTTTTAACCAATATCGGCTTCTTGCTCGATTGTGGGATGTTGGACTTTGGGACATCTAATAACGTATTTATAAAGAATTCCCAACTATCAGTCACATTTTTCTGATTAAATTTTTCCTCCCAGCTGATCTGGCTCATAATTCTTTTCAGCTTTGTGAAATTGGCCCTTTGAAAGCACCAAGTATTTATGCCACCGATCGGGGCTTTATTCTGCCTGCACCCTATAAATGTGATCAAGTCCTGATCTCCTCAAGTCTATCACATATTTTCTAATCCTTTAATCATTCTCACTGATACATGGCCAGACCGTAGACTCTTTGGGGCAGGGAGCTGTCTCTTACAATCATAGAACCATAGGACTGGAAGGGACCTTGAGAGGTCACCTAGTCCAGTCTCCTGCTGTTACCAGATTTGCCTGTTACTCTCCTTTAGTAGGGTTACTCTTCGGGGGGGGGGGTCTGTAATTCTAGCAATGTACTACCTGTGTCACTTGAGTTCTCATACGAAGCTCTACTTCTCCTTTCTGCAAGTTGCTAATGGCGATGCCTCCCTGTCCCATCTCCAATGCAAATGAGGCTAGGGGAGTTTCCTTAATCCTGTCACCCTTGTGCAGAGGGGTTTAGGTGTGTCTTCCATGGCCTTTTCATTGATTTTTGTAAGTCTTCTTATCGGTTTTGGGTCAAGCAGAGGCTGGGGCCAGGGGTCTTTTGTGAGTCAGACAGGCTGGATACTGCACCCTGGTTCCCCAAGAACACAGAGCTGACAGGTAACATTGCACTCATGGCAGGACTAAGTATTATCTAGACCATCCCTGACAGGCGTTTGTCCAACCTGCTCTTAAAAATCCCCAATGATGCAGATTCTACAACCTTCATAGGCAATTTATTCCAATGCTTAACCACCCTGACAGGTCGTTTTTCCTAATGTCCAACCTAAACCGCCCTTGCTGCAATTTAAACCCATTGCGTCTTGTCCTGTCCTCAGAGATTAACAGGAACAATTTTTCTCCCTCCTCCTTCTAACAACCTTTTATGTACTTGAAAACTGTTATGTCCCCTCTCAGTTTTCTCTTCTCCAGACTAAACAAACCCAATTTTTTTCAATTTTCCTTCATAGGTCATGTTTTCTAGACCGTCAATCATTTTTGTTGCTCTTCTCTGGACTTTCACCAATTTGTCCACATCTTTCCTGAAATGCGGTGCCGGACACAATACTCCAGCTGAGGCCGTATCAGCGCGGAGTAGAGCGGAAGAATTAATTCTCGTGTCTTGCTTATAACACTCCTGATAATACATCCTGGAGTGATGTTCTCTTTTTTTTCCAACTGTTACAATGTTGACTCATATTTAGGTTGTGGTCCACTATGACCCCCAGATCCCTTTCTCCAGAACTCCTTCCTAGGCAGTCAATGTGTATATACAGAGTGCCTAGCAAAATGGAGCCTTGGTTAGATTCGAGGCCTCTAGGTGCTAGTGTACAATGTAGCACATGATGTTAGGAACATTCGATTTTCAGAGAAGAAAGGTGATCTTGAGGCTAAGGCACTGGACTGGGATCCAGGAGATCTAAATTCAATTCCTCAATCTGCCACAGATTCCTGGGCAAATCATTTCCTCCTTCCTTTCACCAGCCCTTTGTCTGTTTAGACTGTAAGCTCTTGGGGCAGGGACTGTCTCGTCCCGTGTGTTTGTACTGCACCTAGCACAGTGAGGGCCGTTTCTCCTTTGGGGTCTCTCTATCTGCTATCCAAGTAATAATAATGGACCTGTCAATCACGTTATGTCGGCCACCCATCAGTTTTTAATCCAGCTCCTTATGAAACTGTATCTTTGCAGTAAGTGGCCCCTATATAGGGCCAGATCCAACATCACAGGAAGCTTGTGTGTGGATTTCCGTGTGGATTTGATCAGACACACAGGGTACCACTCCCAAGGGATCTCAGTACAGGACCCACACAGACAACAACAAGCGAGCTGCAAAATGCACTAATCTTCTTCAGCCAAGGCTCCTATGTGCTACAGTTTGTTTCAGCAATGCTAATTGTAGCGACATGGCGGGGACTGACTGCAGATAAGAGTGCTAGTAATGCAGCAGGGTGGCGAACATCATACTCAGTAGAGACCGAAGCTGACGAGAGAAGTGTACAACAGAGAGAGGAAACTGGGGAATACGGCAGGAAAATAAATTGAGGGGCCAATCCTGTAAGGAACTTTGTACCCTCAACTTCCACTGACTTCCTCAGGAGTTGAGGGCACACAGTGCCATGCAGGACCTGAAACCTGCAATATGACAATGTTGCAAAGAAATCAACCACTGCCATCCTCCTATCTGTGCAAGGTCTAATCCTGCCCTGCTGCCATCAGTGG
Organism: Mauremys mutica; assembly: GCF_020497125.1. NCBI lineage: Eukaryota > Metazoa > Chordata > Testudines > Geoemydidae > Mauremys > Mauremys mutica. Next base: position 3,547,453 of record NC_059081.1, on the reverse strand, counting down.
GAGTTTTGCCATTGACATGAATAGGGCTACAGGATAGAGAATTTAGAGAACTTCTTTCCTCCTTAGATTCTGAAACTGCACCCACCCCCCTCCTATCTGAATGTTCTTGTCCATAGCAAAAGAAGCACACAAAGCAATGCCATTTTATTGTGTCCTGGTAACTTAGACTGCCGGTCCCTGGAAAAAATCATGGAGCAGGTCCTCAAGGAATCCATTTTGAAGCACTTAGAGGAGAGGAAGGTGATCAGGAACAGTCAACATGGATTCACCAAGGGCAAGTCATGCCTGACCAACATGACTGCCTTCCATGATGAGATAACTGGCTCTGTGGATATGGGGAAAGCAGCGGATGTGATATATCTTGACTTTAGCAAAGCTTTTGATACGATCTCCCACAGTATTCTTGCCAGCAAGTTAAAACAATATGGATTGGATGAATGGACTATAAGGTGGATAGAAAGCTGGCTAGATTGTCGGGATCTACATGTAGTGATCAATGGCTCCATGTCTAGTTGGCAGCTGGTATCAAGCAGAGTGCCCCAGGGGTTGGTCCTGGGGCCGGTTTTGTTCAACATCTTCATGAATGATCTGGATGATGGATGGATTGCACCCTCAGCAAGTTCGCAGATGACACTAAGCTGGGGGGAGAGGGAGACACGCTGGAAGGTAGGGGTAGGGTCCAGAGTGACCTAGACAAATTGGAGGATTGGGCCAAAAGAAATCTGATGGGGTTCAATGAGGACAAGTGCAGAGTCCTGCACTCAGGACGGAAGAATCCCATGCACTGCCACAGGCTGGGGACCGACTGGCTAAGTGACAGTTGTGCAGAAAAGGCCCTGGGGATTACAGTGGATGAGAAGCTGGATATGAGTCAACAGTGTGCCCTTGTTGTCAAGAAGGCTAACGGCATATTGGGCTGCATTAGTAGGAGCATTGCCAGCAGATATGGGGAAGTGATTATTCTCCTCTATTCGGCACTGTTGAGGCCACATCTGAAGTATTGTGTCCAGTTATGGGCCCTCCACTACAGAAAGGATGTGGACAAATTGGAGAGAGTCCAGCAGAGGGCAACAAAAATGATTAGGGGGCTGGGGCACATGGCTTATAAGGAGAGGTTGAGGGAACTGGGCTTATTTAGTCTGCAGAAGAGAAGAGTGAGGGGGGATTTGATAGCAGCCTTCAACTACCTGAAGGGGGTTCCAAAGAGGATGGAGCTCAGCTGTTCTCAGTGGTGGCAGATGACAGAACAAGGAGTAATGGTTTTAAGTTGCAGCGGAGGAGGTTTAGGTTGGATATTAGGAAAAACTATTTCACTAGGAGGGTGGTGAAGCACTGGAATGGGTTACCTAGGGAGGTGGTGGAATCTCTTCCTTAGAGGTTTTTAAGGCCCAGCTGGACAAAGCCCTGGCTGGGATGATTTAGTTGGGAATTGGTCCTGCTTTGAGCAGGGGGTTGGAGTAGATGACCTCCTGAGGTCTCTTCCAACCCTAATTTTCTATGATTCTATGATTTCAGCCTGCAATGTAGGAGAGCTGGATCAGGAAGCAAAATGCTCTAGGGAAAGGAACTGGTGATAATGGTGCTGAATATGTATAGCCTGGAAAAGATGGAGAAGTGATGTAAAGGAAATGAGTCATGATAAAACCATATCAATGTCCATTAACACCTAGGAGGAAAGGTGGAGGGCTGAATTCTGCAAATAGGCTGCGGGGGATGAGGAGCAAAGAGAAATGGTCTAAAGATCAATGCGGAAAACTCCAGGTCATTATTGTTATTTACTATGTGTATGGTGGTGGTTAGACATAGGGGAAAAAACACTTTGTAATGGGCTGCTGGAGTGATGGCATTGGGATGACCTGCGCCAATGGGAGAGTGGGCTCACCAGCAGCAGAGGAATTTGATCAGATAAGAAACAAAGCCAATAAAATAGATTTGACAAGAGAGAGACCCTGGGATGGGATGGTTTGCCCAGAAGTTGCTCTCAGACCGATGCACCTGTGTTTTAAATGTATGGCTGATTTTAAAATGAAGAAATTTGGGAGGTTAATCATTCACTTTGGATCCTTTCATCGCTAAGTCACTGGCCTGAATTTAGATGAGATTGGTAGTCACCAACTGATTACCAATGCGTCAAATGAATTGTGAGGGATGGTTCTCAGTTCAAATCATAGGTGTCCCCATCACACAAAATCACACATGGGTGTCCCCATCACACCATCAAAGAAACTGAGGCACATGACCTACCCTCTTGTACCTAGAGGCTGTCCCGCCACATCAGGGAAGAGGTTTGTTCTTCGTGGCTCTTCTTGACTGGTCTGCAAATAAATATTTTCATCTCCAGGGATATCCTTCTGACATCTCATCAGACATCTTCCAGCAGCAGCAAAACACATAGGCCACTGACTAGATGGACCATTGGTCTGATCTGGGATGGGAATTTCTGACTCTGACTATAGACAGCATCAGGAGCTTCTGAGGAATCATAGAATCATAGAGTTAGAAAGGACCACAAGAGTAATCTAGTCTAACCCCCTGTGACGGGTTCGATCACAGAAACCCCCTTGGGAACTGCCAACTGATGTGATGAGACTACCTCTGAGCCTGTTTTCCCCGGCAGCTTGGGACTTCAGTGCCCTGCCCCGGTTTGAGCTGGACATGCTAGCCTGCTGCAAACCCAGACCCAGGCCTGAACCACGTCCTCCGCAAACTGCAGGCTTAACTGAAAACAGCTCCCAATGGGGTCCAAACCCCAAATAAATCTGTTTTACCCTGTATAACGCTTATACGGGGTAAACTCATAAACTGTTTGCCTTCTATAACACTGACAGAGAGGTATGCACAGCTGTTAATACCTGGGGTGGGGGCAAATACATACTCTGGGTTCATTAATAAATAAAAAGGGATTTTATTAAATACAAGAAGTAGGATTTAAGTGGTTTCAAGTAATGACAGACAGAACAAAGTAAATTACTAAACAAAATAAAATAAAACATGCAAGTCTATGCCCAATACAGTAAGAAAGTGATTACAGCTGAAATCTCACCCTCAGAGGTGCTCTAATAAGCTTCTTTTACAGACTAGCCTCCTTCTAGTCTGGGTCCAGCAATCATTGCCACCCCTGTGGTTACTGTCCTTTGTTCCAGTCTCTTTCAGGTATCCTTTGGGGGTGGAGAGGCTAGCTCTTGAGCCAGCTGAAGACAAAATGGAGGGGTCTCCCAGGGACTTAAATAGTCTCTCTCTTGTGGGTGGAGACCTCTCCTTTCCCCTGTGCAGAATCTAGCTCCAAGATGGAGTTTTGGAGTCACATGGGCAAGTCACGTGTCCATACATGACTCAGTCCTTACAAGCCAGACCACATTCCCAGGAAAGTTCAGATGTGGATTGGCATTTTAAAGTTCATTGTTAGCTTAAGTGTTTCTTGATTGGGCACTTAACTTTCAAATTCCTTTCTCAAGAAGCTGCCCAAATGCCTTACTAAGGCTCCTTAAAATCAAACAAGTACATAGACAATATTCATAACTTCAAATACAAAAATGTTACATGCATACGAATAGGATGAATATATTCAGTAGATCATAACCTTTACAAAGCTATGTTACATGGCATATGTAGCATAAAACATATTCCAGTTATGTCATATACATTCATAAGCATATTTCCATAAAGCATTATGAGGTGTAACATCACGCCCCCTTAAAGTGTATGACTCTTGAAAGTTCAAAGAAGAAACCCCTACAGTTGGTAGTCTAGAGGCTAGAGTGTTCCTTCCAAACATCCATTGCTTAAAGGTTGGCTGATGACCTCAAACATGAAGCTTTGACCTCTTGATTTTTTTTATTCCTTTGTATTATAGCTCTGGATATTCTTGTTATCCATACAAATGCCCAATCCAATGTTGTTGTTGTTTTTCCAAATGAAGAAACTTACAATAAAATAAGAGAGAGGATCAGTTTTGCCCAAAGTCATCCATCTGGAAACACCCCTGAAGGCTCTAGAAACAGTGTATTCTTTAAGTGGCATTGATGCACGGTATACTAGAATGACACGCCAAGTGAAAATGCAAGAAACTGCTGTGCTAGGCACAGTGTCTGCAGCCTAGGAAAGGGATCTTCTTTGAGAAGAGAAAGTCAAAGAGAATGGAAAGATGCAGATTTTGTTTTCTATAGATTACAGACTACAAACTCAAGCTAGAAGTCTTGATGTGACATGTATAGTTTCTGCTTTTGCTTCTGTTTCATTGAATGAAAATGAATAAACCCCCTGAATTCCACAGCAGCAAGTCAGGACAAGGAAGAGATTGACACCCTGTCTGTAAGAGAAGGGATTACGAGGCCTGAACTCCAACGGTGCAAGACAGCAATGAAGAAAGGAAACAAAACTGTTGTGAGCGGTAGCTTGAAGGGACGGGAATCCACAGGCTGAAAAAAAAGTCTTGCTATGGAGTAAGTAAATGGGAGAAGACGACATCTAGGAAAACAGAGGAGAATTCCACACACACTCTGAAACTGCATCACTGAGCTTATGTAGCATGGAAGTCAGCTTGGAATTTGACCCCAAGGTTTTGCTATAGAAGATCAGATGGTGCATGTTTAGCATCAGAAACGTGACCAACGTCCAGTACTTTAAAGATAGGTATGTGGGGGGGAAATATCCCGGAGAAGAGAGCAAGAGGAAAAATTTGGTTCTGGTAAGACACCATTGTACAGTCCCAGTTCTGGTGGAGCAACACCACCCTGGGGTAATTCTGATGAGGTCAGTGGAGTTACACCAGGGGTGCACTTGGCCCATCTACTTCTAGAGGAATCCAGGGGAAGCAGACGTATCCAGCTCCAGCTCCCCCCTCCCCTTTCCAAAGGGCAACCGAACCCGAGCACAACCCAACCCAATCACCTGGGTAGTACCTGGGCCACTAGCCTGGGCCGCCACTCGTACTCCCCAGGCTGCACTGCTGTTCTCAGAGCTAGCGTCTGTCTACCCACAGTGGGACACATGCTCCCAGCTGCAGTGTAGACGTGCTCTTCGAACGACGTTCCGCCGGGATTTAAAGACTCAAAGTGATGCAGAATCCACCGCGCATGTTCCAATGGCTAATTACTTTCTCTGCTAAAAATTTGCATCTCATTTCCTGATTGGATTTGGCTGTCTACCACCGCTTCTAGCCATTTGATCTTGACCATCATAATGCCCCCTTCTCGCCTTGAAATGGGTAACTCTGGAATAATGGCAACCAAGCCAGCTAGCCACAAAGGTTCCTATAACATATGCATCACTGGAGTGCCTTGTAAATTGACTTAGTATTGCTATTATATATTATTGTAGCACCCAGAGGCCCCAGTCAAGATCAGGTCTCCAGTGTGCTAGGGGCTGCACAAACACAGGCGAAAGATAGAAGGTCGACATTTCAAAAGAACCTAAGTCCTATTTTTCAGACATGCATTGTCCACCCGGGTGCTCAAGTTTCATTAGAAATCAATAGTGCTTTGACTCCTAAAGGCTGGCTCCTGCCGGGGACGCAGAGAGGAGCGCTGCTATATGGATAAGATCTGCAACAGCCCTGAACAATACATAGTAAGACCACGGTTGCCAAGTCCTAGCTGTGCCTGGCCCAGACACACACACACACACACACACACACACACACACACACACACACACACACACACACACACACACACACACGGCACTGCGGCTGGTATGAGATAACAAGCTAGGCTGTCTCTGAGAGTGGCTGGCTGGCGGCCGGAAGAGGATATTTACTGCCCTCTGTCTTTGGAACAGCTTCACACTTCTTGTGCTTCCAGCGTTGACCTCCCCACTGATAGCGTCTCCGCTTGTTCCTGAGCCTGGCTTGTTTTCCCATGCATTGCAACAGCCTGAAACAGCCAGGGCAGGACCATTATCTCCTATCCGCTCCCAGAGCACTCTGTATGCCCACAGCATCAGCTACAGAACAATAACTAAGAATCCGAAGGGAATTTTCCGTTGATGTACATTCCACCCACTCACTGTTTGGCAAGTGATCAGATGCTGTTCCTGAAGAATGCAATGCTGAGTGGTCAGCAGTGTCCTGCACTAGCCCCAGCCACGTGTCTGCAGCGCAGGTTATAAGGTAAGCTAGCACATGAACAAGGAAAAGACTTTGGCAGGAGATCTCTGAGTGCCAGGGTGTGTTGTTCGTGATTCACTAGGAGGCACTCTAACAATGCCCCAGAGATGTTATAAGAGGAACTTCAGAGGAGATGCAAAATGGAGGTTTTGATCGCTCATGGTTGTTAAAGAGACCCCAGAGCTTTTCAAACGAGTGTAGGCGTTAGCCCTGGGGCCCCATTCAATTTCCAACCCGGGTAACGGCCTTCTGCTGCTCCCAATTCCTCCTGCAGTTTGAAGCGGAAAAGGTACTCCGCACTTCCTGTCCCAATCTCTCGTGTAGGGTTGGTGAGCTCTTACATAGCTGCTGTGCCGCACCCCAGAGATGGCTGCATTTCAGTGGTGAGTCAGAAGGTTCCTCTAAACAGCGATTCATTTGTGAAAGTGGTGTGGGATCCTTCTGCAAAGCGGCTGCTGTGCGTACGTGCAAGTCATCCTCGTCTTTAAAAGGAGAGAGGAAAAGCAGACGAACAGGTATAACATCTCACACCCAACCTGCTGCTTTCAGGGTGGCCTAGCTGCCAGACACCAGCAATCTCTCTGCTCCATACCTGGCATCTGTGCTGTGGGATCCTGGAATGAGCAGCCCCAGAAGACGGCAGCCATTGTAACCGATCCTGAAATGATCTCCCTCATGAACACCCACCTGCTCCAGACTGGTCCAGCTCTGTGTCTGAGGATGAAAAAACAGACACACAGAGAGAAGAATTTGTTGAGGGGCAGCTGAGCTGAAGAACTGAATTTTACATTCATTTTTCTCATCCCCCTCCTCCTAAGAGCCCATGAACCATGAGTCTGCCTCATCCCACTAGCAGACTGAGCCAGATCCACCATAGCAGAGCAGCCATCTCCACCTTGCTCCGGCCCGTACGTGCCCAGGTAGCCTTGCCCTCAGGCTTCGGTGGCAGACAATCTGCAGGAGCTGGGGCTTTTATGAAACCCAACATATGCCCCTTTGTGGTGCAGCTGTAGCCCACTAAACGGATGTTAGAGCCACTAAGAAAAGGACGTGCCATTCCTTCCCACGCATGAGTCACGTGGAACCATCTCTCTGCTTGGAAGGGGAATAGTCGTTTTCGGTTTATCTTCTGCTGCTATCAGCCCCCAAGCATGCAACTCAAACACACAGTCACACTGCCAGCAGAGCTTACTATGGCCAACAGCGAGAAGCGTGTAGGAATCGGAGAGGTGTGTGTGTATTCTGCAGTAAAAGCCGAAGCCAGCTTCCTGTCAGCCTTGATTACTGAGGGGCAGGCTTTTTAGTAGAGAGCGAACGTGTGTGATCGCCTGCAATCACTGCACAAGCGAGAGGCCAAGGCTGGCTTGATGGCTGGTGGCAGCCCATGAGGGATGCAAGGGAAGGATTCAGAACATGAAAGGCAAGAGGGGACGGAGCTTAGCCCGCAAGAAGGCTTGGGCCCAGGGGGCAAACTAGGGGCACGTCTACACCGCAAAACAATAACCCCATGGCAGCAAGTCTCAGATCCCGGCTGAACTGACTCGGGATCAGGGAGGTTCGTGCTGCTTGGCTAAAATAGCAATATAGACGTTCCAGCTCAGACTGAAACCCCTCCCCAGGTTTCAGAGTTCAGGTTCCAGCCCAAGCCGGAACATCTACACTGCTATTTATCCCCGCAGTAGAAACCCTGCAAACCCGAGTCAGTTGACCCAGACTCGAAGACTCACTATGTGAACATACCCAAGAAGAACAGGTTGGTCAGTGTGACGGGCCAGTGGTCTTACGCCTTCTCTGCCATTCTTTTGCTTTCATCTCTTTCTCCTCCTTTTCCACCGCTCCCCCGCTTTGCTGTTTTTAGTGGCAGGATGGGAACAGTAGGTCACAGAACTGAGCTGCAGATACAGGGCCTGGTCCAACGCTCCTCAGAAATCCGCAGGAAGGGACTTGATTCCCTCAGTGACTCTAGCCCTCGGCTTACAGGCTTGCTAGAGCTGGCAGAAAAACAGGACCTGTTCTTTGTGAACGTTTTAACATTCCTTTTCATCTGTTTTTAAAAAAACTGAAATGTCGATGAAAAATGTATTGAAATTTCAAAATTGTGTCGCCAGCTTCACTTTTTGCCCCTGCCCTAGCAGTTCAAAAGCCACTACCCTACCTCTCCTTCTAATCCCTCCTCAGCATCCATAGGTCCTTCCGGCTCCTTCTTTCCCTGCTGACCCCTCGGGTCTGCCTCCATGTGCCCTGACCTCTTTCCAGGGCCCTCCACGGAGATTACCTCCACCCCTGTGGCCTATGGAGAATCGTCATCTGACAAGGACTCGGTAGCGTCCCATTGGGGATGGCCAATACCCATTTGAATAAAACCAGAAACCGCTTGTTAGACTCGGATCTGTCCAGCTGCTTACACAGCTAGATCATGTAACTTCAAGGGCTCTGTGATGGGGTGTCTACCCCACAGAGGGGAACCAAGGTTCAGCAGGAATCTGGGCCCAGTTAGCCCACCTTGCTGCATGGGGTGGGTGTGTCAGGCTTGCTTTGTTCTTAGACCAAGCTGGGGAAGAGTTGCAGGATCAGGTCTCCAAACAAGACAAACAAAATCATTCCAAATGGCTGAGAATATCAGCAATCCTTAAAAACACGACAATTATGTGTAGTACACTGCACAGGGAGTCCCAAGCCAAGGTCAGTGCCCCATTGCACCAGGAGCCATAAAACCACACTGTGAAAGTCCGTCCCTGCCCTGATGAGGGGACAAGATAAATGGTAGAGATTAAATGACTAGGTCATACAGGAGGATAATGGGAAAACTAGGGTTAGAATCAGGATCTCCTGACTGGCAGACCAATGCCGTATCTGCTAGACCACATTGCCTCTGATGTTACCTTAAAAAATTTCATAGATCCATAGAGTGGAACCCTGGCCCCTTTAATGTCAATTGAAGTTTTGTCATTGGCCTCCATGGAGCCAGGATTCCACCCATGGAGTTTACGGCCAGAAGAGACCATTATAATCATCTAGTCCACCCTCCTGCAGAACCTAGCCAACAGAATTTCTGCTTCAAGCCCACATCTTGTGATTGTATAAGCTCATATTGCATGAGCCCAAAGAGGAAGCACATAAGCTGCCTGATGAGTAATTCAGATGAAGGAAGACAAGGTCAAAAATCATAATCTGTTCACTGAATAACCTGGAGTAAATCATGTCAGATGAATGATTTTGCCAGCTTGGAAAAGGCTTTAAACAGGAGCAGGTAGACTCGCAGAGGTCTCAAATATTCCAGAGCACCTGGGCTGCATTTCAGCTAAGTTTCATGACATCTTCTTCCTTCCTTGCCCAACAAGCTCCATGCCCCCACCAGATCGACTGATCTAACATAATATTAACAAGAAACCTTAAAATACACGGTGTGGTTTTTATCTTGACAGCTTTTCCTTCAAGTGTTGAATTCTGTGCTGCCCTCAAGATTTAATTTTTCATTTGAGCTTCTAAAATTCTGGGGTTTTTGCTTTCCAATTGACAATAAAACAGAATAGATTCAATCCTGTGTTCGTGCTACAGTGCAAGGAGAGGAGTAATAATAACACCTAACTCTTACATAGCGTTTTTCATCAGTAGATCTCAAAAACGAGTTTTAAAAGGAGAGGAATATCATTATCCTCCAATGATACACTGTGGTTGAGTTGTTGGCCTATGCTATGAATTAAGGATCTGAATCTATTGTCACGTACAAGTCCAGAGCGGTCACATTGGTGTAAATGTGAGTCAGAACCTGGCATTTGAAATCCAGAATTCACTTGAAATCATTGTTCCAATATGTGATATCAAACTTTTCTCTGTTCTGCTTTTTTGTCTGTCTCTTGTCTACCTGATTGTCTTGTCTGATGCAACACCAATGCTGTGGAGAAAGTAAATAAGGAAGTGTTATTTACTCCTTCTCATAACACACGAACTAGGGGTCACCCAAAGAAATTAATAGGCAACAGGTTTAAAACAAACAAAAGGAAGTATTTTTTCACACCACACACAGTCAACCTGTGGAACTCCTCGCCAGAGGATGTTGTGAAGGCCAAGACTATAACAGGATTCAAAAAAGAACTAGATAAGTTCATGGAGGACAGGTCCATCAATGGCTATTAGCCAGGATGGGCAGGGATGGTGTCCCTAGCCTCTGTTTGCCAGGGAATGAGCAACAGGGGATGGATCACTTGATTCCCTGTTCTGTTCATTCCCTCTGGGTCATCTGGCATTGGTCGCTGTCAGAAGATGGGATACTGGGCTAGATGGACCTTTGGTCTGACCCGGTATGGCTGTTCTATCAAAACTATTCAAACCTCCTCTATGGAGTTTCCTTGATGTCCATAGTTCCTAGTAATGGGGTGGCCCAGGTTGTGATCAGAGTCCCACTATGCCGGTTGCTGCACAGATACATAGTGAGCAATGGGCCCTGTTGTGAAAACCCTTAAGACAAAGGGGGAATCATTACACTCCCTGGTAGTATGGGGAACTGGGGCACTGAGCGACAAAGGGAATTACCCTAGATCACACAGGGAGTCAGTGGCAGCACCATGAATTTGGACGTAGCTTCTCCTGGGTTCTAGTCCAGCACCTGATCCACAAGACCGTCTTTCCTCTTATTTGCTTGATTTTGCTGTTTTTGAAGAGGATCAGATAATTTCACAGTTCAAAATCTTGCTTAGAGCGTGCACAGTGGGAAATCCATTTCTGTGCAGAGGGCCAGCATCTGGTTGTGTGCCACTAAGGCTCCCATAGGTCTTTTGCTGGCCCTCTGTACAGGGGCAAATTTCACCCTAAAGATCTGAAATCTCTATGGGCTTCCATTAAGGTTTACACAGCATCCTTGCTCGGTCTGACTCTTGTTTACCCAAAATCTGCTCGGGAAAGCATTGTTTCTTCATTAGCTCTTTGAAAGGCTGACCTTGAGAGGGGAAAGAGCACACTCCTATGAATAGTAAGCAAGCAACATTTGGTCCTATCTGTGGTAATGTGGAGTTTCTGAAACCATCCTAACCTGCTTGTGAAAGAACACACTGACCCTGAACTTGCTTATTTCAAGCTAATTTGCAGAGCGATGCTAGCCCCTTGGCCCTGCTCCTTCCTTCTTGTTCAAGAAGTTGGCTGAAATCTGTTCCTGAGATTTATCTATCCCCTCCCCGCACTATGAAATGGGAGATAAGGATATTTGGTTTACAGGGCTATTATGAAGAGGCTTGATTCACTGGTGTTTGTAAAGCACTGGGAGATAATGGGCCGGATCCTCAGCTGGTATACATCGGCTTAGATTCACGGAAGTGAAGGGAATGACAGAAGTTTACACCAGCTGAGGAGCTACGGAGAGCAATGCTAAGCTCTGACCATTCAAAGCCAGTTCTCCCCTCCCTACGTTTTAGTCAGCAGAGCTGGCCGGGAAAGGATGAAGAGAGCCGCAAGTGACTTGCCCCAGGTCATGCAATAACTCAGCCCCGGATTTGAACCCGGGATGCTCCTTAGTCTCTTAGCCCTTTGTGTTAATCACCCTGGACCACACACTCTTCTCCAGTGGCTGAAAGAGCCTTAGAAGCAGAATTCCAGTTTATTTTTAGAGACTTTTACGACTGTATTTATCATCCTTAGACAAGTTAATCTCGGGTATCATCAAGTTTACTCGCTTTGATCTGACAAATCCAGCCTTTTTTCGCTATCTCTGTGGTTAATATTTTCCCCGCTGCAACGCTGTTACGCTGCAAGGCGATGGAACTCGGGGGCAGGTCAAAGAACCCAGCTGAGGGCTCTGCAAATACCATGCAACTGTGGGCCAGATCTCTCCTCATCACATGAGCTAACCAAGAGTTGGGCCAGAGTAATACTTGGACAAGACACCTCCAGACAGAAGCCCAGGTGGCTATAGGAAACAGGGGCAGGGGACTGGTTTGTGACTCATTTTCCAGCACCGAACCCCAGCATGGAGCAGTGCTGTTTGAGGCACCCTTCCTTAGTCCCTAATCACTTGTGATCGGTAAGAGAAGGCGTACAAGATTCTTGGTCCAATTCCATTTGAAGTCATGTGGACTCATGTGCCCCAATGAAAATGATTAGGGGGCTGGGGCACTTGATATATGAGGAGAGGCTGAGGGAACTGGGCATATTTAGTCTACAGAAGAGACGAGTGAGGGGGAATTTCATAGCTGCTTTCAACTATCTGCAAGGGAGTTCCAAAGAGGATGGATCTTGACTGTTCTCAGTGGTGGCAGATGACAGAACAAGAAGCAATGGTCTCAAGCTGCAACGGGGGAGATCTCGGTTGGTGTAGCGATGTGACAACTCACCGGCGCGGCGCCTCCTGCTGGTCATCCTGGGAATTAGCTCTCCAGCTCAGGAGCGCCCTCTGCTGGCTGATGTCCCACTTCACTCAGGCCCCCGCGTCCCTCCCAGACCCCGGTGCCCCTTCCCTCGGGGTTCTGTCCTCTGCAATACCCCCGCAGTCTCTGGATCTCCCCTCCCTGGGGAACCCCCAACGCTCTATCCCACCTTGCCTCAGTGGCTAGTGCCAGTCACCATCTAGCCCCCGCTCCCTGGGGCGGACTGCAGTCTGTGAGCCACTCATCATCGGCAACAGGGTTAGGACCTGCTGCCTTTGCCTACCCTGGGCTGCACCTCTGCAACCCCAGTACCCTTCCCGGCCTTTACCAAGGCCTGCAGCCTGAGGGGTTTTCAGGCTGGAGCTCCCCCGCTCCTCTGGCCTTCCCCCAGCCCTGCTCGACCTCAGGCACCCGGCTCAGCTCCTAGGCAGCCAAGTCCTTCTCTCTCCACAGCTACAGAGAGAGACTGCCTGAGCCCCTGCCTCACAGCCTTTTTATAGGGCCAGCTGTGGCTGGAATGGGTTATCTAGGGAGGTGGTGGAATCTCCTTCCTTAGAGGTTTTTAAGGTCAGGCTTGACAAAGCCCTGTCTGGGATGATTTAGTTGGGGTTGGCCCTGCTTTAAGCAGGGGGTTGGACTAGATACCTCCTGAGGTCCCTTCCAACCCCAATCTTCTATGATTCTAAGTAACTGCCAAACCATCTTCCCTTGCATCCGAAGAAGTGGGTATTCACCCACGAAAGCTCATGCTGCAAAACGTCTGTTAGTCTATAAGGTGCCACAGGATTCTTTGCTGCATCTTCCCTCGTACACTCCAATTCAGTAATGCCCTTGAGCATGTGCGTAAGTCCCACTGACTTCTGTGGAATTTCTCACATGTTTTAAGTTGAACATGTAATTAAATTCATCCTCCAGCTTCATTTCATTGCCTTCTTAAACTGCTGCATAATGTTGCTGTAAGCTGTTAAGCAGCAGCTGCATTCCACCCAAGTGGTGGCTGCATCGCACTGGCAGGTCAAATGATTTTCTGTGTCCAAATAACTTACAGTCATTGAGGTCCTTTCGCAAGCAGGGTGATTAACGTTAAGGTAACATTATTATTATTATTGCACTCAGGGATCTAAATGAGAGATTCTGAACCCCAAGGCTGTGGCATGCGGATCGCTCAGGTCTCCCATTGGCATAGTTAATCCACCTCCCCAAGAGGCGGTAGCTATGTCAGCAGGTGATGCTCTTGTGTCAGCATAGCACTGTCTACAAGGGAGGTTAGGTCAGTATAACGACACCTGGTCTGGATTTTTCACACTCCTGAGTGACGTAGTTATATCACTATAGGTCTGTAGCATAGACCTGGCCTCAGTTGCCCTGCTCTGAATGAATGAAATTTATCGCTCTACGATATGCTAATGCTCCATTTTAGCAGCTTAGACGACCATTTCCTGTTGAAAATTCAATTGCATAGATCACTTAAGCTTAATTCAGTGCTGTAATAAGGTTCCATCCCCATGGTCATAGTCTTACCTCAATAGATCAGGAACACCTTTGGACCTGGACCTAGTCAACTGGATACTTAGTTCTTCTATGATGACTCTTTTCTGTTTGATTGGGGGCGGGGCCCGTAGAAGGAGACTGAGTTCTTCTGAAAGTCAGACAGTCGCGCTCTTTGAGTGGTTCTCTTTCATTGGTCCTCCCGTCACACCCAGTTCTCACCTGTGGCTCAAAGAAGTTGCTCGTATGTGGCAGTGGCAGCACCCTCGAATGGTGGGCTAAACCCACTGGAGGGTAGCCATGAGGGGAAATGTCTGCTCTGGCAGATGGGCAGAAAAGACCTCTCCTAATGACGGCTTCTTGGAGCAGCTAGCCCACTGCAGCAATGTGTGAGGGGTGACGTGACGGGTGGAGATGAACACTAGAAGGCGAAGTCACCAAAATGCTGACGTGGGACTCTGGTTGTTCAGTCTTGAATCCTGGGCAGCCAGGCTGTTCAGCAACACCCAGATGACTGAGCAGCCTTTTTCAGGGCAGCACAGTTCATGCTAGTAAGGGAAGGTGCCCTCAGCACTGCCAGGCCCTCTTTAATCTGGCCAGTTCAGCGTGACTAGGGGATCAGCCGCTCAGCAGGCATTCTGTAAGAAATATAAGCGCTCTCACTGGGGTGACATGGAGCATACAGACGCTAATGGACAGGGACAACACAGCAGCAGCTGGAAGACGGACAACGTTATTTGCAAGGGAATTTCCTAGATCCAGCACTGCCACAGCTGCCCTTAGCAAAACCAGCCTTGCAGACAAAGACTCCATGAAGGAACTAGGCGGTGACTGCACATTCTCTTGGAAAGGGAGACCAATAGGGAAAGACAGAATGTGTGGCACTGGTTATGCCATTAAAAACAGCCCCAATTCACTCTATGACTTCCAATTAGCAATTCACGCTTTGCCAAACTTAACAGTGCCTATGAGCCAAGCATGAACCGTACCGAAGAAATAGCAGAGCAGGTCTACTCTGATTTGGGTGACATGATGTAATGGAATTAGATCTGCACCCAGGGAAGAGAAACTGGGAGGCTTTAATGCCATGGCTGGAAAAGACAGTCTGGCTTGGAGTGGAGTAATGAAGAACAATGGAGACATAAAAATGAACAGCAGTGGTCTCCTCCTACTCAGCAAGTGTGCTGAGTATGAGCTCATTATTACCGACACAATTGTCAGGCAAGCCAACCAGTATAACACTTTATGGATGCATCCGAGATCAAAGCAGCGGCACCGGCTTGACTATGTCGTTACACAGCAAAGAGACACCAGGGACATCAAAATCACCAGCAAAATTCCAGGAGAAAACTGTTGGATTGACAACAGGCCAGTCTGAACCATTCTGAATTTTCGCAATGCGGCTTCTCAGTGAAACAATGCTGAGCAGATTAACCTGAGATCGGACATTGCTAAATGGAGACATCCACTCCATCCAGAAAAATAAGGGGAAACTTACAGGAACAAATTGATAGCGTCCCATAATCACCCCATGACACATTCAAAATGTGGAATCTATTCAAATAGGCCATCCTTCAAGCCTCAGAAGAAACTCTAGGGAAAAACTAAAGACAACACAACACTGGCTTGGTGAAAATGATGATGAAATCAAAAAGATCCTCAAGGAAAAGTATAATGTCTTTATATCTTGGCAAAATGACAAAGAATCAACATCAAAGACAAACAAATTCAAGTACCTGCAAGCCAAAGCTCAAAGACATCTGCTTGTTCTACAGGATAACTAGGAGGGAAAGAAAGCATAAGCAATACAGCATTGCACTGCTACTAACAACACAAAGTTGTGTTATGACTCCCTAAAAACTATTTGTGACCCATCAAAATTGGGACCAGCTCCCCTAAAAAGTTAAGATGGATCTACATTAATCAAGCACAAGAGGCATCTCCGAAAGATGGGTGCAGCACTTTACTGAGCTACTCCACCATCCTTCTACTGCCAACCCACCTGACTCAGATGAGGTAATCCAGCACCCCAGACATGAAGAAATTGCGCAGCCACCTATCCAACAAATGAAGTCAGGCAAGGCAAGGCAAGTTTATTTATAGCGATGTAGCCACAGGCCCATATGCCATCAGGTAAATCACCAAGCAAAGACAGCTGAAATCTTTAAACTTGCAGCCCAAAAACTGTCAGCTATCTAGATGACATTATTAAGGCTACCTGGGAACCAGAGAACATTCACAGATGCAATCGTAGTTATGCTATACACAAATAAAGACAACAAATCTCCGTGTAGCAACTAAAAGGGCTCTCCCTGATTTCTGTCAGTGGTACAATCCTCACTTGTATTTTGCTCACTCAGCTTGTCAGAACAGTATCCAATGTAGACTCAGATTGGGTGGGAGCACCACAGACATAACTTTCATTGTGAGACAGTGTGACGTTCGTGCCTCGGGGGAACACCCTGCACCCCCATGTTCATCCTTATAAAATGATTGTGTGGTATCCAATGCAAAGTTCGTGATGTTGGGTGTCTTCAGAAAGCTCATGATGCACTGGGCATTGTTGTTATGTTAATGTTATAGGTAATAATTTCAAGTATATAGTTATGAGTCTGAAAATGTGTCCTCATGGCTTAAAACTAGCCCAGGCAAACTCTCCAAGAGCAGAGAGGCAGTTCACACCTCATCAGGCCATGTATGAGACAAACCCAGCCCAGCCTCACAGGAACAAAGGACACTGGCCTAGGCAGCAACAAAGGATCTGCTGGACTCTGCTGCCCATTCATTTCATCTGGTGGCCCCTAGTTCTTATATTATGGGAACAAGTAAATAACTTTTCCTTATTCACTTTCTCCACACCACTCATGATTTTATATCCCTCTATCAGATCCCCCCTTAGTCTCCTCTTTTCCAAGCTGAAAAGTCCTAGCTTCTTTAATCTCTCCTCATATGGGACCCGTTCCAAACCCCTAATCATTTGAGTTGCCCTTCTCTGAACCTTTTCTAATGTCAGTATATCTTTTTTGAGATGAGGAGACCACATCTGTACACAGTATTCGAGATGTGGACGTACCATGGATTTATATAAGGGCAATAAGATATTCTCCGTCTTATTCTTGTCAGAGAAAAACTCAGTTCTCGCTTTTTCTTTGGGTGCAGCAAAATCAAATACTTTATTATTTCTCCAGTAATTACAATAGAGGGCAGGAGTGCCCTAGGACACAGGGTCGCCCCAGTCCCGGACAGGTCTCTCAACAGGTAAACAATTACAGCAAGCCTTTATACCTTTGTTACAGACAATAACAAGCAATAATACAGACAATAATGAGCAACTACTGCATTTTGTTTATACATAAGCCATCCTGCTATCTTATTTTTCTCACTTCTAGGAAACGCCAGTCTACATATTTGGCTATCAGTTGCAAGGTCGTAATAACTTCTTACACAGTTCTTTCCCTCTCGCCTCACACCATCCTCGCTTCTACAAGTCTCACGTCATTAGGGTTACAGCTGGCCTAACTCTTGCTAACTGACTGACATGCATTAAGATCCCCTTCAAATCCTTGTTAATTCTTTCCCTACTTCCACACTCTCTATCCCTTTTTTAATGATTCCTAACATCCTGTTGGCTTTTTTGACCGCCGCTGCACACTGCGTAATTGTCTTCAGAGAACTGTCCACGATGACTCCAAGGTCTCTTTTCGGATTAGTTGTAGCTAAATTAGCCCCCGTCATATTGTATGTATAGTTGGGGTTATTTTTTCCAAAGTGCATTATTTTATAATGAGCTTCCAGGGGATTCCCCTGCCGCCGCCTGGGGAGCTGCTGGGGATTACCCCGCAGCTCCCGGCCACCACAGGATGCGGGGCTACCCTGTAGCTCCCAGCGGCTGCAGGCTGAAGTCACAGAGATCTGTGGACGTCACAGATTCCATGACTTCCACGACCTCCATGACCAAATCGTAGCCTTAACCATCACTTTAAAATGCTGCTGTCCAGGGCAAAAGCAGGGAGTTAATGATTTTAAGGGGGCTCTCTTTGGTGGCCTCCATCCCATGTTCTCACAGGTGAATTTCAAATTACTGCACATTTGTTGCTTTTGGAAGCTGAGTATCCTGTCGATGAACTGATAAGTTCACTATTTGGAATTATTTGTGAATTTCTTTCGCAAATAATTCTTGTTCTGAAAATTATGAATATTGCAAACTGTAGATTTTATAACTGAGCATAGAAGAAGAGGAAATCAGAGAACGTTTTTGACTAGTTGGCCACTGAGAACCCAAAGACAATACGTTTCAAAAAGCATACAGCTTATAGAACAATACAAAAAGAAAAACAGGATGGAATTTCCTTAATCACTCAAAATTGGCCTAACTCTGTTCCCATTGTAATTAATCGGAGTTTTACCATTCAGCTCAACAAACATTAAATTAAGCCAACACTGAACGCATTTGAAAATCCAGTCCAAAAAGGAATAGCAGACAGAACAGGTCCATAGTAAGACAATTGGCGATGCTTTTTCTGGGAATGTCTTTTTAATGAGTTGGTCAGAAATTTTCTGTGAATGTTTTTTGGGAAATTTTCAATCTTGTCTGAATGTTTCAATTTTCCATTGGGAAAATCTGAATGAAACATTTCATTTCAGGTCAAGTTGTCCTGACTCAAAACATTTTAGGTTTGTCAAATATTTCGCATCAGTTCGACCTTAGTCTGTGTCAGCCAAAGCTGCCTGAAGTGCTGCTGGCAGTTGCAGTTTGGGGGACTCAGGCATTTTCTTCTATGGGCTGAGCTCCCTGGCTGGACAAAAATCTTCCCTGATGCATTGCGGCAGCTCAGGCAGATGCAGTTCAAAGTTGAACCAAAGCGAACCGCAAAATTTCGACATTTCCAATTTTCACTCGATCTTCTTTTCTGTGAAAAATGGTGCTATTTCCACTTTTCATCCCAATTTCCCATGGGATGGACAGTCTGATTTTTGAGCAGCTGTAATAAATATAAATAAGAATCAGTGATCTCCTGGCGTGCACGTGTAACAGCTTCCATGGAAACAAACGGAACAGCAGCTGGTGTTTCTTCACTCTACTCTCTGAATGTGGAAAGCTCCCCCATCGGTTTGATGCATTCTCCTGTTCATCCCCCCTGAAGCACCTGGCATTGGCCACTGTTGGAAGACAGGATACTGGGCTAGATGGACCTTTGGCCGTTCTTATGTTATTTCTGATCTTACACTTAGAGGGCCAGGAACCAATTCTGCATTTGCACATCATTTAACGCAACAGGGTCCTGGTCCAAGACTGAGGCTCCTGGACTCTACTGCAATACAAATAGTAAGTGGTAATAATCAAAGATGCTGTGAGCTTCCAGATGCAGTGATATTAACATGGTCCTTGTATTTACAACTACTTACACCATCAGGGGGAGCTGTTACTCAAACGGATTTGAATATCTCCATGCGAGTTCCTCAGCTGGTGAAAACCATGGAAGTCGATTGGCCTGCGTTGATATACACCAGCCAAGGATCTGGCCCTCGGAGTGTCGGAGGAGCAGTCCTGTCCTCTAGATGTTGAGTGCGTTGCATTTCGAGTTGAACGTGCTTCATGTAGGGAATGCTCAAACTACACACACTGAAGTCAATGGGACTCCACTGAGAACTGGATCAGAAAGTTACAGAGCTATGGGTGGCTGTTAAACAGGGAGTGTGACGAAGTTGGCTCCGCAAGGGTTGCACTAGTGGTTTGAGGGAGTTGAAGTATTTCAGGCCTGAGGCTCATAAAACTCAGCGTTAAGTTGAGATCTATGGGTGTAAAGTCCTAAGTCTCGTTAATTCTTCTGCAGCCGGTGAACTGAGCTCTGCGTTACTGGATTAGGGAGTCTATTGAATAAACCGAGGTCCTGGGAGGATTTAAAAGACCCTCCGGCTCTTTTCACAACAACAGGCATTTGCCCCACTTTTACCCCTTCCTCCATTTGAGCACCATTTAGTTCTCTACCTAAAGAACATAGTTATAGGACTGGAAGGGACTTTGAGAGGTCTCTAGTCCCATCCCCTGCACTCCTGGCAGGACTAAGTATTATCTAGACCGTCCCTGAGAGGCGTTGGTCTAACCTGCTCTTAACAATCTCCAGTGATGGAGATTCCACAGCCTCCCTAGGCAGCTTATTCCAGGGCTTAACCACCCTGACAGTTAGGAAGTTTTTCCTAGGGTGACCAGACACCCCATTTTTAAAGGGACAGGCCCATATTGAAGCCCTCCTGCAGGTGTCCCAACTTTTTCTTTAAAACAGGCAAATTGTCCCGTAGTTTCTGGCTTCCCCTCCCCCCCATCAGTACTGGCAAGTCCTGCTGCTGGTTGGATTTCTGCTCGTCAGCCGCCCGCCCCCAGCCACCGGGGGGCGGGGGGGGGATCCAGTGGCCAGCGATGCGGATGGGTGTGCAAGGCTGGTGGCAGAGCGAAGATGCAGCGTGTGGTGCCCACCACTCCCCCTGCTGGTCCATCAGCGCAGTCGCCGCCGTGTGCCGGCTCTCAGCTAGCAGGACCCTGCTCCCCGGCACTGGCTGCGGTGGCTGGTGTGTGCGGGCAGGCGCCAGCCAATGATGTGTCGCCTCTGCTGCCCACCCAGCATCAGTTGACATGCTCCCCCTCTCGCTGTCCTCTCCCTGTGTTGCCCCTTCTCCCCCTCCCCCAGCCCCGCTGCACCTCCATACCCCCCGGTGGGGCACGTCCTGCCCCCAGCTCTGTGCGGAGAACCAGCCCCTGGTCAGAGCGCTCCGCTCCCCAACAGCCTGACAGGCTCCTTCCTTCCCCCCTGCCTCTGGCTGGGCCGGCGCCCTGGCAAAGCCCAAGACCCTCCGGCCTGGGGCGCTGGCCAGGAGGAGCCAGTCCCTGCATGCACCAAAGCCCCGCACAGCGCTGGCACGGGGAAGCCTCTGCCCCTCAGCTAAGTTCTGGAGTGGGAGGGGGGAAGCGATTTCCAGCCTGTTTGTGCCCCCACCCTGCAGGCTCCCCGGCAGCTCCCCGGGCAGGAGCTTAGCACCCTCTTTCTGCCCCCCCACCCCCACCCCGGGTCCTGCCCCCAGGGAGCGTGGGGCGGCTCTGTCCTCTAGGCACCCTCCCCTCCGGAGCCACCTCTCTGGCCTGGTTCGCTGAAGCCCCTGCAGTCAGGGTCCCTGGTGCACAATGCAGCCTTACGGCTTAACCCCTTTGTACCCGCACTGTAGCCAGGGGACAGGAGGTCTCTGGGTTATGGCAGTGGCCAGCAGCAGCCTGGAGGGGTTAGCTGCCTTTCGACGCTGCGCAGGCAGGAAGGGACAAGCTGCTTCCAGCCACAGAGGAGCGGGGTGGGGAGAAAGGTGAGCTTTGCAAAGACACAGGCCCGGTCATCCCTCCCCACCGCCTCCTCCTCTGCAGCGGGCCACATTCTGGTGTGAACCCTGGCAGAAATCTGGGAAGTGGGGGGGAGCCTGTGACCCTGCGTGCCCCTCCCCCCCACACGTGTTGCCTCCGGAAGATGCGATGCCAAGTACCAGAAGAGGCGAGTCCATCCCGAGGGCCCAGCCAGGCACGGAGGGCAGAGAGCGCCAGGCCAGGAGGGTCGGGTCAGCCCCCTGTGTGAGAGAGGTGTATGGGAGTGTGTGTGTGTCACCGCTCCCCATGCAAACCTTAAAGATAAGAAGGTAAATAAAAAGACTCCATCTGCGCAGGATTTCTTGTTAACAGGGGCTCAGCCGACTTGATGTTTATTTGAATGTTTGTACTGCATCGTTCTGATCGATTGCCGCTGAACTCGCTTGAATATGAATAATTTTACCAGGTCTCCCGTATTCAGCATAGGGAAATAGAGTCACCCTACTAATGTCCAACCTAAACTGCCCTTGCTGCAATTTAAGCCCATTGCTTCTTGTCCTGTCCTCAGAGGTTAAGAACCATTTACCTCCCTTCTCCTTGTTACAACCTTTTATGTAATTGAAAACTGTTATCATGTCCCCTCCCGGTCTTCTCTTCTCCAGACTAAATAAACCCCATTTTCTCTGGACTTTCTCCAATTTGTCCACATCTTTCCTGAAATGTGGTGCCCAGAACTGGACACAATACTCCAGTTGAAGCCTAATCAGCGTGGAGTAGAGCAGAAGAATTACGTCTCGTGTCCTGCTTACAACACTCCTGCTAATACAGCCCAGAAGGATGTTTGCTTTTTCTGCAACGGTGTTACACTGTTGACTCATATTTAGCTTGTGATCCACTTTAACCCCCACAGGATGCATTCTGCGAAGTGAAAGGGAGAACCAGGCATCAAACGGTTAAATGAAATTCAGTGCTGCATCCCATAATGCAAAATATTGCTACATATATTGCTCTGCCTGTTGCTCGAAGTCAAGAGGAGAGTATAAAAGAACAGGAATGGCAGACTAACGATCTATCAAGTCAGGATCTCTCTCTGCTGTTACAGAACAAGGTGTAATGCCCCCAGCATGTACTTAAGATACTATGATCCTGCTAGATCTTGGAAGCGAGAAGAGCACTGGGATGAATTATTACTCAGTCTAAGGTGTTCTTTCCTGTGGTTCAGTTCTGAACCACTCCTGCAGCACAGTGCTAGGGGGCTCTGTGTGGCTCCAAGTATCATAGAATATCAGGGTTGGAAGGGACCTCAGGAGGTATCTAGTCCAACCCCCTGCTCAAAGCAGGACCAATCCCCAACTAAATCATCCCAGCCAGGGCTTTGTCAAGCCTGACCTTAAAAACCTCTAAGGAAGGAGATTCCACCACCTCCCTAGGGAACCCATTCCAGTGCTTCACCACCCTCCTAGGGAAATAGTGTTTCCTAATATCCAACCTAGACCTCCCCCACTGCAACTTGAGACCATTGCTCCTTGTTCTGTCATCTTCTACCTCTGAGAACAGCCGAGCTCCATCCTCTTTGGAACCCCCCTTTCAGGTAGTTGAAAGCAGCTATCAAATCCCCCCTCATTCTTCTCTTCTGCAGACTAAACAATCCCAGTTCCCTCAGCCTTGCCTCATACGTCATGTGCTCCAGCCCCCTAATCATTTTTGTTGCCCCCTGTTGGACTCTTTCCAATTTTTCCACATCCTTCTTGTAGTGTGGGGCCCAAAACTGGACACAGTACTCCAGATGAGGCCTCACCAATGTCGAATAGAGGGGAATGATCACGTCCCTCAATCTGCTGGCAATGCCCCTACTTATACAGCCCAAAATGCCATTAGCCTTCTTGGCAACAAGGGCACACTGTTGACTCATATCCAGCTTCTCGTCCATTGTAACCCCTAGGTCCTTTTCTGCTTCCTAGCCATTCAGTCCCTCGTCTATAGCAGTGGATGGGATTCTTCCATCCTAAGTGCAGGATTCTGCACTTGTCCTTGTTGAACCTCATCAGGTTTCTTTTGGCTCAGTCCTCGAATTTGTCTAGGTCCCTCTGTATCCTATCCCTACCCTCCAGTGTATCTACCACTCCTCCCAGTTTAGTGTCATCTGCAAACTTGCTGAGAGTGCAGTCCACGCCATCAGGATGGGTGGTCCTGCTGATTTATGGCCATTCCTAATCCTTTCCACCAAGGCAGGGTTGTTATCTTCAGTCTTCCTGGACGAAACATACCTCCAGTGGTTCGGTTCTGTCTCCCTGCATTCTCACTGCTGATGGTGCTCTTTCTAGCCCCTTGAGCTTAACTGGGCTGGCATTGGAAGACAGCGATGGGTACTTTCACCTTGCAGGATTCCTCTTTATTTCAATCCCAAACAGGGAGAAGTGGGGGCATGGATAACCCGCAAGGCCTCATCTCAGTCCATCCTTGCTCCAAAACTGTTGTGAAGTGGTGCCAAGCCCATCCCGAGGAATGCCGGGAATCCACAACTGCTGTGTTTCTCCCAAGAGGTAGCTGCCGTACAGTGGTGGATGAAGTGAACCCTACTGTGTGTAATATCCTTATGTGGCTTAATTAGCTGGTGTTTGTAAATCACCGTACAACCTTCTGATCAAAATCATGTAGGGGGTGAAAAGTATGATGCCGATGCTGAACTCATTGATCATTGTTATTGTGCCTTCCCATACAATTGAGTGGGAAAGCCTCTTCAGCCCCAGCCACCAACCAGCATAAGCCCTGAAAAATGAGCTGTGATGGCACGTTTGTCCCCATTATTGCAACTGCAACTTCAATTCCTATAGGTGTAACATTTCCTGTGTGAATTTCACCAAGATATTTGCTTTCCTAATATCCTGCACCAGGGAGTTACACAGGTTAATAATAGTATTGTATATAAACTATTTCTTTCCATCCCTTTTTTTAAACATATTGTCTTTTAATTTCACTGAATTTTCTCTGGTGCTTGTAACGTAGATAGTGTTAGAGAGGGAACATCAGAAAGTGCTGCAGGGCTCTATTGCTATGCATGCAAGTTTACATGTAATATTTTGAGTTTTATAGCTTCTCAGGCCAGAAGGAACCACTGTTCTCATCTAGTCTGACCGCCTGTGTAACACAGGCCAGAAAACTTCCCTGAATTAATTCCTATTTGAACTAGAGAGCTTTAAGAAAAGCATCCAAACTTGATTTTAAAATTCCCAGTGGTGGAGAACCGCCACCACCTTTGATAACTTGTTCCCTCCCTGTTAAAAATGGACACCTCTTTGCTATGGCATGTCCTCTCAGAGGATCTCCAAGCGATTTAATGAGCATGAATCCCTGAGAGGTAGATAATATTATGGTCTCTGCTGTACCAACGAGGGAACTGTGGCACAGAACTGTCATGCCCACACTCACAACAAGACTCTGAAGCAGAACTAGGAATAGAAACCACATTCTGCATTGCTCCGTGCCTGCATTCAGCACAGGAACAGATTGGGGGAGCCGGGGCAAAGGTCGCTTTAAACCGCCTTCGCTCTCTCCAGATTGTCCAAGCAGCTAGGCCATGCCTGTTCCACTGGCCCAAGACAGAGCAGCCTCAAGGCTGCTGTGACTTACATTCTGGCTGAACTGCCCCATGGGCCATCTGCCCAGAATAGCCAGAGCGCAGCACACTCAGGCAAGCCACACCTCCTCTCCACCCAAACATTCCCTATGTGCTGGTCTGCGATGGGGGGCAGGCAACATGGAGCTAATGCTGCAGCTTTGCTGTGCTTGGGGGGCCCCTTCCGTAAGGCCTGCTCCCCGGGGCACTGGATTGGCAGAAAGATGTCAAGGGCCTATGACAAATCAACCTCCTCCCCAGGTTTCTGGACGTTAGCCACACGACCATCTCTGCTCCGCGTGGATCGGCCCCCTGCCCGGAGACACAGCAGATGTGCAGCGACTGTCTCCCTTTTAGCTGTTGCCGACCACAGTTTTGCAGATAATAATAATTACAATAATCAGCCTCCTTACCACCCCCACCCCCTGCCCCCCCGAGAGATTCTGGGCAGAGCTCTGGGGAAACACCAGCCGGCGCAGCTCAGTCGTAAATCCAAACCCACTCCAGCACGGCGTGGGGGTGTCTCCCAAAGTCTCTTTCCCGTTTATGTCTCAGTTCCAACCCCAAGTTCACATAGAAACAGAGTCACTTGTTTGCTTTTATTTAAAGCTGGCTTGGGGGGAAGGTTACAGGGAAGAGATGAGACAGCAGATATTCAAACCCTTTTATTTTCAGGCAGAGCAACAGTGCCCCCCACTGTTTATTCCTCAAAGTGCAGCTAGGGAGAATGGGAAAGGAATGGGGGGGATTCTATTTGCCACCTCTTTTGTGTTGATTCTCAGGGCTGCAGCCACCTGCTGTGAAGAGAACAGGAAAGAAGAGGGGATCCTGTAGGTACCTGACTGTTTAGATGACCAGGAAGGAAAGTTCTTCCTGACTTCTCCCCAATCAGGCCTCCCCTCCTACCGGAGACGCATTATGCCACTGGGTATTACACGAGACTACTTCAGAGCTGGTCTCAAGCTGTGACGTTAAGAGCCAGATCTGGGTTTTCAGCATGTCCAAAGCTGGCAGATGTTTGGATCTAGAGGTTTTAGTTTGGTCTTATTGTGGTGATAGAGGCGGCTGCAAAATTCCGGGCTGAAAAGGGGCTTGGATTCTGAACACGCAACCCAGGGAATGTCAGACCAAAGTTTTGGACCTGGGGTTTTGGTTTGGATCCCCATCTAAAGTGGCATTGCCAAACCCAAGTGTTCGCAAGTCATGAGTCAACCGCTTCCAGGGTTTTTTTTGTTTGTTGGGGGGTTTTTTTTGTTTTTTGTTAAAAACATACACCTGAGTTTCTGTTTGCCTTATGGTGCATTTAGGTTGCATTCAGCTCATGTTTTCAAACTTTTCTCTGTAGCCACAAGGATTGGAAATGTATTTCGTGTTTTAAAAACGAAAGCTGAGATTCTCGTGAATTCACGTGACTCCAGGAGCTGGAGCTTTGTGAAAACAGCCAGATACTGCTCATTAACTCTCGAGAGCTGGTGACCCTGTTATAAAGGAGGGGGTGTTCATTTACAAAGCCCCTTTCCTGTCCACATTTAAGACCCTCCTTTAAGGTCTTCTGTGTGCTGCTTACATTGAATCAAGCTGATTTTATAAATGAATCAACTGCCCTTCTCCTAATCTCTGTGACTTTGTCTGATTGTCCTTAGATTGCAAGCAAGGATCACCCCCTCTAGCTCATTTTGAGTGCTCCCATCAAATAATAAATAATACTGTGTAGCTCACATCCCATATGAGGCTGGCCTTTTAAAATATGTAATGCTCCGAGGTACGTCAAACAGTAGAAACCATGGAGGGAGGGAAGGGTAACAGCTCACAGATGTCTATGGTTTAAGCATTTCAGATCAGCCACAGTTGCAGAGTGGCTGGGTTACATCAGTTTAGTGAGGGACAATAATGAAAAATCTCCACTCACTATCGCGGAATATTCACCCGTAGCCAATGAAAAGGGTTACGTTGGTTGGTGCTCTAACTTGTGGATTTCCATAACATGTTTTGAGTTCTTTTAATTTTAACCTTAACTCTGAAATTCCTGGTTTTCTTCTGTTTGTTTCATGGATGACTCATCTGGGATGGTACATTTCTTGATGCTTGTTTGTAGGATGAGGGCAATGTTTCTGTGTCGTTTTTTACCCTTAAATTACTGATTCAGGCTCTCAACCTTAACAGAGCCTGGAAAGAGCTAATCCCCAGAGCCACCAGCAGGAGGCACCCTAGTGGTGAGTGGACGCCGTGACAGCGCCACACAAACGTTCCATTTTCTTTCAACTCAGCGTGACACCATAAATGCTCCCCTCTGGCCGTCTCACTGCAGATCATTTCCAGCCTATTTCTCTAGCAGTTTGCTATGAGAGGGTCACGTTCCTTTTATTGCTGGCTTAAGCAAAGTTCACTCCATTATCCTTGTGCCGGACGAGGGCAGTACCTTGCTGTAGAGTTACACATCATAAAACAGACACCTCATTGTTAGTCTTCACGGGGATACAACACACAGAGCAAATGCACATCACCTGTGCCCTCTTGGGGATCAAACATCGGTGGGCTTGCTGCTATCCAGCCAGCGGAGCTGGGACAGAACCGTCCGTCAGACACAGGTATGCAACTTCCATAGAAGTCAATGGGCTGCTTCTTCCTAAATTCTGCATCTAATTCACACTTCATTACTAGTGACGCACAGTTAAATACAATGAAAGCCTTCAAATCCATCCTCTGGCTTGCAGAGCCAGGCTTGATCTAATTCTGCTCTGAGGACTGCAACTGCATAGACAGCGTTCCGCTGATGTTTCCAGACCTTTCTTAAGCTGGATTTTGGGCATCTGACCCCATTTGGTACCTCTGAAAATCACAGCTATATGTATGAACTAGGCATGACCCAGACCCCTAATCCCACATCCCCAAACTCCCAAATGCTGGAGCCAAAGCTGAATTTTATGCTTGGCCCTATGTCTACAATGGGACAGTCCAGACCCTCAGATCTGTACACACACACCAACCTTTGGTGTAGTTTGGCTCCAAACTTGGCATCCTGTCTGAAAGGTGATTTCATTTTGCATATCAGCAAACCCAAGCTGCTGCTGTGAGACCTGCACCATGACTCACCTGCTGAGATCCACAGCTTCTGTGCAGGGCCATGAGATCCATTTTCCACCTATCTTTCAGATGTACTCTTGAGCACTGGTTACAGAGTGTGCAACGCTCGGCTGCCTATATCATGACCACAGCAAGGAAGAGACAAAATCTGACAGAGGCTTGGTTCAGATGCGCACCCAAAAATGTGTCTGGTTCTCCAAATTCACTGACCCTCTTGAGTTTGCAAAATAGGCCCGGAAGTCTCACAAGTGCAGCCTCATACATGCGGTTTGTCTGCACCCTTGCTTCCACGCAAAACACAGGGATGCGGAACACAGCCGTGATCATGATTAGAAAAAATGAGGGACTCTGGGTCCAGCTTTTTGGAGGGACTTGGGACCAGATGTTCAAGTAATCAGCGCCCACAATCAGGGCCAAATTTTCAAAAGTGCTCCGCCACCAAGCAGCTCCCCTTGTGACACTGATTGCCAGAGCTCAGCACGCAATGTGCTAAGCCCTACGGAAAATCTGACCCTCTCCTTTTGGTGCTCAAATGGGAGCTGAGTATTTTTGGAAAATCTGCCTAACGTTTCACTGAATATTTCAAAACGCCAAGATTTGGAGTTAGCTCTCCCAGGAGTAGAACCCAGATCCATAGGTACCAGGTGGCTCCCGCAGCCCTGCCCGTCCCATCATCAATTTCCTATGCAACTTTGCTCTTTTGTTAACAGCAGTATAAAGATTTTGTAAGGGGGGACCTTTCACCCAAGAGGAACCATGACAACACAGGAAAAGTAATGCAGAGCATTTATTTTCCCTTCTGAAACACACTATGTGGGGGTTGCTTTCTGATGTCCCCAGGCTAGGACATCCTGTGGTCTCATTATCTGGTTGCATTAGTCATGTTGCATTACATTCTACATTATGCAGCAGGAGTGACCTGACCACGTGACACAGCCGCCCAGATAATCTGAGCAGAGAACAGAGCCCCTGGGAACCACAGAGATCTTGTATGCAATGTGTGTGTGTATATATACAGAGAGAGAGAGGGGGGCTGATGTGTTTTGCATTTCAGAAACTTCCTGCCATCCACAAGTTCAAGGGCAAAGTCCCTCTTCTTGCACGTATTTAGCTGGTGAAATGGCTTGAAAATTCAGGCACAGCCACGCTCTCTTTGGAGATAGGGTCGGTATAAGGTATTCCAGACCCAGCTCTTCTCAGCATCAAGCTCACCGCGGGAGCCTCCCGGACAACTTGCCACCAACACGCTTCTTCAGCCCTCTTGCTGGGCTGTACATTGCACGCGTGGGCTGTGGCAAGATATCTGGTGGAAGGACATATCGCCCCCTAGTGTTATATAGGAGGGTTTGCCTATAACAGGGACCCAGAAGTCTTACAGGTCCCATTCCAACGCTGTTCAACATAAACGAGCTATCGTGAATCCTCATCCCGTGAAATCATAGAATCATAGAAGATTAGGGCTGGGAGAGATCTCAGGAGGTCAGCTAGTCCAATCCCCTGCTCAAAGCAGGACCAGTCCCCAACTAAATCAGCCCAGCCAGGGCTTTGTCAAGCTGGGCCTTAAAAACCTCTAAGGAAGGAGATTCCACCACCACCCTAGGGAACCCATTCCAGTGCTTCACCACCCTCCTAGTGAAATAGTGTTTCCTAATATCCAACCTAGACCTCCCCCACTGTAACTTGAGACCATCGCTTCTTGTTCTGTCAAATGGAGACAAGACCATTGAGCAGCCCCCTGTACAGTCCTTTGTGACATCATAACCACGTCTGCCACAACCATGCGTGGAGTCATCGGTGGAGGATTATCACTTGAAACATGATCCAAGCCTCATGAGTGAGCTAAGTGTGGGGTGTGACATCATAAGCAGCTGCAGCTGAGGACTTGTGTTTCGCAGCCATGCTTCTGGTCTCTGTTTTCACACGATTTGAATAAAGGCACATACAACAAATCAGATCAAAGAAATCCCATCCTAGCAGAAAATACAGGCTACCTCAGCATATCTACGTCTCATTTTAGGCATCTAATATCATGTACAACTGAACATTTCACCTGCTTGTGCAGCTCCCACAAACGCATTTGTAAATTCACAAATGATCCATAAAGCCACTCGTCCGCGACCTTCCCTGTTTTACAGGATGACAACTGTGGGGACCTTAGTCGAGCAATTACACACACATTGTGTATGCGCAATTGCACACCAGTAATGTCTGATAATCTGGTGCCCAGTGACTGTCAGTAAAACTGACTCCTCATTGTTTGAGTGGGATGTGACATTTGCTGTGTGCTAATAATATGTCTCACTTGTACATGGACAGTTTTATTTAAGTGCACCCATGAGTTTGTTCATGCTTATTACATCTACCCTAAAATGTAGTTTGCACTCTGACGGGCTCCCAGCATAGACTCGCCACAGGCTTCAACCAGGGAGGAACCAGCTGACATGGTAAAGCACGTGGCATGTGTCAGAGCTGCTCCCTGGTTTCATGAATTAACTGGTTTCTGCCTGGCAAGGCTCTAGCTAGGTTAAGGACAGTGTGGTCAGGGCCACATGTTCAGAGCTTCACATCTTATTTTGCATGTACAAATAAAACAACCCTTTGTACGTGCAAAACCTCCACCGCTTTGCATGCCAGTCAAGTAGTTACTTGTATGCAGTGTTGTAGCTGTGTCAGTCCCTGGATATTAGAGGGACAAGATGGGTGAGGTCATATCTTTTATCGGACCGGCTTCTGTTGGTGGGAAAGAGACAAGTTTTTGAGCTCGACAGACAGGGACTCAGACCTTGTCTACACTGCAGGATAACTTCAGTATAACTGATGTCGCTCCAGGATGTGAATAATCCACACCCCATAGCGAGGTAAATTATACCAGCCTAAGCACTGGTGTAGACAGTGCTCTGCTGGCAGGAGAACGTCTCCCACCGACATGACTACCCCCTCTTGTGGAGGAAGGAGTTGACAGCAAATGTAAAAAACCGGGACTGGGGTGGGGGATAATAGGAGGCTATAGAATAAAAAGACCCCAAAATCGGGACTGTCCCTATAACATCGGGACATCTGGTCACCGTACCCGGGGCGCAGCTGCACTGCGGTGAGTGCTGTAGGGTAGTTCACGTGTAGCCTCAGTCTCACAGCTAAACACAAAGGGAAACAGATTGTTTAGCAGAAGTAGGTAACACATATTGCAGATGAAGTGGCCTGTAAAACACCTCTGCAGTCATGGGGGGGGGAGGAAAAAAATAAAAGGCTGGGGGGGGAGGTTAAGTGGGTTACAAATTGTTGTAATAAATCAGAAATCCAGTGTAATGGCTTCTTACAACAACCTGTAACCCACTTCGCCCCCTCCCCCCCGACTGGGGAGGTGTTAACAGGCCACTTCACGGGGACTGGCCCCTGAAATATGTGTTAACTCCTTATGCTAGACAATCTGTTCCGCTGTGTGTTTAGCGGGAGGCTCTGAGACCCTTTCCCAGCCCCGGAGAAGAGCTCTGTGCAGCTTGAAAGCTTGTCTCTCTCACCAACTGATTCCCTCACCCTGTTGTCTGCCTGGCTAAAGCACTGGAGGTACCAGCACTTGATGTGTTCGATGCACCAGCAGCAGCAGAGGTGCTGATTCCGTGGGTGCCCCGGGACTCAAGCACCCACAGAAAAAAAAATAGAGGGTGCTCAGCCTCCTCCCCCCCCCAGCCCTAGCTTTTTCAGCGGGGCCCCGGGGCTGGCCACTGATCAGAGAGCTGGTGGGAGGTGCTCGGGAGAAACAAGGAGGCAGAGAGGAGAAAGCAACTGGCAGGTGGGCGGGGGGAAGGATCTCAGGGGAGGGGGGAAGAGGTGGAGCAAGGGTGGAGCCTCGGAGGCGAGCAAGGGTGGAGCACCTGCCAGGAAAAGCAAAAGCCAGCGCCTGTGAGCAGCAGTGCAGTGTGTGCGTGCGAAGGAGCACGCGTCCACCTCTCTAGGGTGACCAGCGCAGGGCCGCCCGGGGGGGGCAAAGGGGGCAATTTGCCCCGGGCTCCGCAGGGGCCCCCAAGAGAAGAGCGGAGGCTCCCGCCTCCGCCCCTCTCCTGGAGCCTCAGCGCATCAAGCGCCGAGTCTCCGGCCGAGCCCCTGAGCCCCGCCCCGATCCACGTGGTGAGGGGGCGGGGCTGGGAGCTCCGACAGGGCCTGAGCCCCGCCCCGCTCAGAGCGGTGTGGGGAGGGGGCGGGGCAGCTGCCTCCGCTCGGCGTGGAGCTCCCAGCCCTGCCCCCTCACCACGCGGCTCTGAGCGGGACGGAGCTCAGGCCCCGCCGGAGACGCGCTCGGGTAAGAGGCTGAGGCTGAGGCTGGGGCCGGGGCCGGGGGGGGGGAAGCGGGACCCGCCGCCGCCGCCGCCGAAGCGCAGCCCGGTCTTCGGCGGCGGGGGGCCCCTTCTGTTCCGGGACCCGCCGCCGAAGTGCCCCGAAGGCCCGCGGCGGGGACCCCCCCCGCCACCGAATTACCGCCGAAGACCAGGCTGCGCTTCGGCGGCGGGTCCCACTTCGGCGGTAATTCGGCGGCGGGGGGTTCCGGCGGCGGGTCCCGGAACGGAAGGGCCCCCCGCCGCCGAAGACCCCGGGCCCCCGGAATCCTCTGGGCGGCCCTGGACCAGCGAGCAAGTGTGAAAAATCAGGACACTTTTTTTTTTCAGGGGAAGCCAGGATAGTTGCCTATACAAGCTAAAGCCCCTAATATTGGGACCCCTCCAACACAATGGCTGACATCCTGGTCCCTTTGAAGTCAATGGGAGTTTTGCCATTGATTTCAGGAGGGGCAGGATTTCACTCAGTATTGTCAGAGTCTCCCCCGTCCCTCCCCTCTCCCCCCCCCCACACCTCACATGTTTCACTGGTGCATGTGCTTGGCCACTCATTGAGGAGGCAGCAGCAGCAGGTCACACGACACGCGCAATTAACGCACCAAATGGTCCAGCCCACCTGCTCTCCTTTCACATTTGATTTGATCTCAGGAGACCAGTCATGGTCCATTCTGGGTGATCAACCCTCGCGCAAAGGAACTGCACTGTCCCCAGCTCAGCGGGGATGGTGGCTGCAAGGAATTTAAAAAACACCGACTTCGGCGTACGCTGCTTTTCCGTGAAACGATAGACACGTTCGCCTTTTCCCGCCCCTGTTCCGGAACTCGTCGTTCAAATTAAAATCTCCAAGAGCCGGGGAGCTGATGCAGTCCAATGGAGGGTGGGAGGAAGCCCTCTCTAAGTCCTCCCCAGTCCAGGAGCAAACTTCACCGGGTTGTCACCTACTGGCAGAGCTGGTGAAAGCCACGTTTTCCTTCCGGGTTTTAAAGTTTTCAGCCTGATCTGCACTGTTAAGGCCTTTGCCCATTGCATTTTCTTGGCTTCCCATCCAGGTACTACTTAGATATCTTGGCCTTTCTGCCCAGGCGGCAAGAAAAGGGGCCATTCCATTGTATTCAGACTCACAGATTAAGAACAGACTAGCTGTCATCTAACAGGATGGCAGGGCTCTTTTCCTGACCAAGTGTTCAAAGCCTGTCAGGAGAGAATGACTTATTCCTGCTGACTCATGGAGGCAGGTCTGGCTTGTTAATGCCAGGCTACATATGAGGGAAGTGAGTATGATCCTCCCTAACCACAGCTGTTCCTCCACTGGAGACACCAGTGCAAGGAGAGGAGGTAGCACTGGGAATTGAACCCCCATCCTGGAAGTGCATAGGCAGGATGCTAACCACTAGACTACCCTCAGAGGCTGTTAGACCTGCCCCCTAGCTAATATCTAAGGGAAACCCTGCAATGCTGAAGGCACCTAGACACCAATAAGAGAGAATGGGTGTTTGGTGACATAAGTAGGCAGCCTTAGTCCACATAACAAAAACCACCATCGCAATTGCCACAGTGACATCTTTGTCCCTTTCGCTGACGTGGCCAGCCAGCGTCTGATCCTGTCCTCGCTTGAGTTTGGTTAAGTCACCTACTTCCGGCGCCTCTAAGGTAGGCACCCAACCCCCATTGAATTCAGCTGGTATCACTCTCTGGGTAAAGTTTTCAAATGCACCCAAATCCCATTTTCAAAAGTAACTCAGGCACTTAGGAGCCAAAATCCCTGTGACTCTTTGGCTCCCGAGTGCCTCGGTCTCTTTTGAAAATGGGACTTGGGCACCTCAGCCACAAACATTTTTGCAAACGTGACCTTCTGAGCCTCAGTCTCCCTGCCTGTAGACTGGGAATAATAGCACTGCCCTGCCCCACAGGGGTGCTGAGAGGTTGAATATGTTAAAGAGGGTGAGGAGCTTAGCTGCTGTGGTGATGGGGGGCAGATAAGCACTTAGATAATGCAGAGTAGACTGTTGGCTGGATTTCTGTTGGTCTTCTAGATGCAAAAGTTTCAAATCCCATCTGTAGTTCCCAGTTCCCTGTCTATTGGGGCCCTGAGACTGGGGAAATCTTCTAACTGAATGCTGACCTAGGGTCTGTGCATGCCAAAGACAGGCCATTCAGACTCATGAATTAAGAATTGACTAGCTGTCATCTAACAGGACGGCAGGGCTCTTCTCCTGACCAGGTGTTCAGAGCCTGTCAGGAGATAATGCCTTATTCCTGCTGACTCAGGGAGGCAGGTGTGGCTTGTTAATGCCACCCTACATATAAGGGAAGTGAGCGTGCTCCTTTGAGCAGAGGGAATTGGTGTTTAAGACAGGTTGTCCCTGTGGAGCGACACCAGGAACAGCTGGGGTTAGGGAGGAAACTTAGGGCGAGCTTTATGTTTTGGTTCTTGTTAAGGGAGTTACAAATAAAGGAAGACCCCAGGGAGCGGGTAGCTTTGGAGGCAGTACAGTGTGTGTGTGTGTGTGCAGAGCCAGGCCGGAGCTCTGTCTACTTCAAGGTTGCAGTTTCCATCCAAGATTGGATAATTTGCAGGAATGGGGGTTCCTGAAATCAAATGGAGAAAGTCAGGGGGGCTTGCAGGTTACTCGGTTCATCCAAACTCTGCTGCTGTAGGCCAGGATTTTAAAGAGCCCTAAAAGGGAAATTCAGCATCTCCGTGCTTGCCTCACATCTCTGTGACTGCAGCCAAAGCCAACCCCTGGATGTGCTAGACTCCTTCCTAGCTGGGTCCTGCTACCCACCTACCCCTTAGCTAGGGGGATTTTCTGTCTAATGCCTCTGCCTTGTTCAGGTGCCCGAAAGCTTTGCGAAACCATTATCCTGCTACATGAGGGAACCTCCCTCCCCAGAGAGTGGCTCTAGATTGTATCTGCTGGGGGTCTTTTGGCTTGTCACTTGATCTAAAGGAATAGTTGATGATTGCAGTTGATGATGCATGTCTGAGCCCTGTTGTACAGTCTTGGACACGTACGTAGCCTCTGCCTCTCCCTTTGCGATAATGGCAGCTTGGGGCAATAGCGCATCTGGTTCCCACAGAACAAGCCCCCTGAGACATGTTCTCTTATGGGCAGTGTCTGATCTGCAAACTTACAGCAGGGTGAGGAGCGAGGAACCCGTGTAGGGGGGAAATAATCAGCCTGAAATTCTTCCGGATGATAAACTGTGCTTCAGATCAATGAAAACGCTGCACAAAGGGCTAATTCTTCATTTATGAGGGACTATGTAAAAGGGGTGGGATAGCTCAGTGGTTTGAGCATCGGCCTGCTAAACCCAGGGTTGTGAGTTCAATCCTTGAGGGGGCCATTTTAGGGTCTGGGGCAAAAATCTGTCTGGGGATTGGTCCTGCTTCAGGGGGTTGGACCAGATGACTGCCTGAGGTCCCTTCTAACTCTGATACTCTATTATGAGGACATAACAGTGCATTTTAGTTACATTGGCTATTAGTGCCCTATGGGTCATGCTTTAAATTAAAAATAGCGGGGTGAGAGAGCCTCTGCTGTGAGTATGTTATCTGAAGACTTGTTTTCGGTAGCACCATTGGCCTTGCTAGTTCTAGTCCCAAAGGAATCAAATGGCACTTCAACATGTTGGGGCCAAATCAAATAGGCAGTGCCTAGTTACACCACTGGGGAGCTGGCCCATGTTTGAAATTTGTTCCTCTGTATTTTGTCAGCACCATCTGGTTGCATGTCACTCCCTCCCCCACAATTTTGTGGACAGAAGAGAGGTGGGTTGGAATTGTGAATTCAGCCAGAGATTGGGCTGGGGAATGAGATGTCCTCCTGGGACCAAACATCCTAGGATAGACCGTCTCCTGGTGAGACTGTGACGTGACAAGACCAGCAGTGAAAGGCAGGCCACAAGATGCGGTGGACCCACTTGATTCCTTGTGAACAAGGACATGCATCCAGGCCAAGAACTGGTTGTGCCTTCTTATTTTATTTAGTAAATTTCATGCTATTGGAAGGTGACAGACGTATAGCACTGGAGATCACAAGATGTTCTATTGATCTACTCAACGGGTGCAGAATGGGCAAAAGCAGCAAATGTTTTCTCCCCGTTATCTTGACCACAGGCCTCCACCTTGCGCATAGACTTTAAGGCCTCTGGGGGAAAGCTACCCAGAACTGAAACCGTGGTTAATTTCTGGTGACTTCGGCCTCCAAGGCCCATGATTTGAGCTTGGTCAAGAAAACCAACATGAGTATATCAAGAAAGGGATAGAGAAGGAATATGGAGAGCACCGGATCGTGCCAGGCTTCCCATTAACGTTCACCCTCTCTGGGAACACTATCCTCAGTCCTGCTGCCCCCATCTCAACAGGGAGAATACGGAGCAGCTCAGCACTTCCACCTCATCACCCATACAGACAGGCAGCCCATGAAGAATACAGATCTCCAGCATGTCATCTTGATCCATCCATGCTGACTGCGTAGTGCTTTGCACGCTGGATCAGTCATGTGGTCCGACCACACTGAAGCTGCGGGAAGCGATGGGCTGCATTGCAGAACTCGATGGGCTGCATTTGGCCACTCTCGAAGTAGCAAACGGCGCTAGCCATTTCACAGCTGTTCTCCTTTGGCAGTGGAATGCAGCCGCCTATTGATACTTCGTTGATTTAGCGTAACAGCCAAAACTGGCGGCCCTGGAAGTGCATGTAGTTCTGTCCCATAGGCTCAGTTCTCAAGCAGTTAAATGCTTGGCTGTCCTTTTGCCTAGACACAGCAAAACGCAAACGCCTGCCTTGAAAAGCCTGTCGCCGGCAGGTATATTTCATGTCTCTTTAAGTCTCTCTGAAAAGTACTGACAAGGCAGATTTTTGCCTGCCTGCCTAATTACAGTAAGACAGGGGGAAAAAAAAGGGCCATGGAATCCCCTTTCATTACGTTTTCCATGAGAGGGAACAAAACAAGATCACGCTCAGCAGAGCATTATTTTTAATCAAGCTTATTATGCACAGCTTTTACGCCCCCCTAGGCTGGGCTTCCTCACCAGCCCATTTGCAAAACCTCAGTCACTGACCTCACATTTTAGAAGGGACGGTGGATTTTATACACAGACCTTAATTTTGCCCTAACCTCAGTTGGGATCCTTATAAATGCACACGTCATATAGGGCAATTTGGGGCCCACCATTTACTGTATATGTTAGAAAAGAGGTTGAGCTAAACTTCCAACCCAGGAGGTCACTTATTCCCACCTCTGTGGTTTAGAAATGGGACTGAACGTTCTCTTCATTGCACCAGCACTCCTGGGTTCTATTACCCACCTAGCAATTGACAGGTCTGTCAATCAATCGTTCCTATAAAAACCATCTCCAAAGCATCAGGTAAATCAGGGCTATATAGCAAGCTTCCTCATGGAGGTCACTGTTTGAGTCTTCTCTCTTCCCCAGTCAGAGAAAGCTCTGCTCCTGCTGTCTTTGTCATCATTCAGGTGATGGTGAGGAAGGTTTATCAAAGGGAAGGACTTCCCGGTGTACCCTAGGGTTAGTCATACCCTGGATTCATCTAATTTTCTGTGCCACTGCCAGGTCCCCCCTTTAACCAGCTTGACTTTCTGTGGCCTTGGACAAGTCACTTAGCCGCTCTGTGCCTCGGTTTCCCCAGGTGTGGAATGGGGTTGGTGATACTTCCCTTGCTGGGCCTCACAGAAGGTTACTGGTCAAGTGCTTTGAGCTCCTGAGATGAAAAAGACCTCCAGGTGATGCACAGGTTCGGGATGTTCCTTCTAGCCTGTTTTATCCACAGTGGGGCAAACCCTCTACCCAGCAACCCGCTGCCCAGGCCAGGCGTTGGGGGTGTGCGTTCAGGACTGGGGAAGGAATCCCCTCCCAGCAGGCCAGTAGCTCACCACCTGCATGGGAGATGGAGGAATCCCTGGAGAAGTAGTTCTCGCCCCACACACACTCACGTCCTGCACAGGTAGTTTGCACAGAGCAAGGCAACACCCTCCCCGAAACCATGACTCTTGTGTTAGAACTGGCGGGACCGAGGTGCACCGGTGCTCAAAGTCCCCGCAGTGGACATACTGGAGCAAATCCAGCCCTTTCCCACGACTGCCAAGGGGCCTTGTGCCGCAGATCCAGTGTGGTTTTGACAAATGAGACCCGTTCCATACCCCTAATCATTTTAGTTGCCCTTCTCTGAACCTTTTCTAAGGCCAGTATATCTTTTTTGAGATGAGACCACCACATCTGTATGCAGTATTCAAGATGTGGGCGTACCATCGATTTATATAAGGGCAATAATATATTCTCCACCTTATTCTCTATCCCCTTTTTATTGATTCCTAACATCCTGTTTGCTTTTTTGACCGCCTCTGCACACTGCGTGGACGTCTTCAGAGAACTATCCACGATGACTCCAAGATCTTTTTCCTGGTTTGTTGTAGCTAAATTAGCCCCCATCATATTGTATGTATAGTTGGGGTTATTTTTTCCAATGTGCGTTACTTTACATTTATCCACATTAAATTTCATTTGCCATTTTGTTGCCCAATCACTTAGTTTTGTGAGATCTTTTTGAAGTTCTTCACACTCGGCTTTGGTCTTAACTATCTTGAGCAGTTTAGTATCATCTGCAAACTTTGCCACCTCACCTTTTTACCCCTTTCTCCAGATCATTTATGAATAAGTTGAATAGGATTGGTCCTAGGTCTGACCCTTGTGGAACACCACTAGTTACCCCTCTCCATTCTGAACATTTACCATTTATTCCTACCCTATGTTCCCTGTCTTTTAACCAGTTCTGAATCCATGAAAGGACCTTCCCTTTTATCCCATGACAACTTAATTTACATAAGAGCCTTTGGTGAGGGACCTTGTCAAAGGCTTTCTGGAAATCTAAGTATACTATGTCCACCGGATCCCCCTTGTCCACATGTTTGTTGACCCCTTCAAAGAACTCTAATAGATTAGTAAGATATGATTTCCCCTTTACAGAAACCATGTTGACTTTTGCCCAACAATTTATGTTCTTCTATGTGTCTGACAATTTTATTCTTTATTATTGTTTCAGCTAATTTGCCTGGTACTGACGTTAGACTTACTGGTCTGTAATTGCTGGGATCACCTCTAGAGCCCTTTTTAAATATTGGCATAACATTAGCTATCTTCCAGTCATTGGGTACAGAAGCCGATTTAAAGGACAAGTTACAAACCATAGTTAATAGTTCCGCAATTTCACATTTGAGTTCTTTCAGAACTCTTGAGTGAATGCCATCTGGTCCCGGTGACTTGTTAATGTTTATCAAATTAAATTGTTAAAGTTTATCAATTAATTAAAAAACCTCCTCTAGTGACACTTCAATCTGTGACAGTCTCTCAGATTTGTCACCTACAAAAGCTGGCTCAGGTTTGAAATTAAATGCCACAGTGTTGGGCTGTTGAGATGTTCTTCCCACCACAGGGATGTTATCATATTATGGTCACTATTTCCAAGCTGTCCTGTTATAGTTACCTCTTGGACCAGCTCCTGCGCTCCACTCAGGACTAAATCGAGAGTTGCCTCTCCTCTTGTGAGTTCCTGTACCAGCTACTCCAAGAAGCAGTCATTTAAAGTATCGAGAAATTTTGTCTCTGCATTTCGTCCTGAGGTGACATGTTCTCAGTCAATATGGGGATAATTGAAATCCCCCACTATTATTGAGTTCTGTGGTTTGATATCCTCTCTAATTTCCCTTAGCATTTCATCATCACTATCACTGTCCTGGTCAGGTGGTCGATAATAGATCCCTAATGTTATATTCTCATTAGAGCATGAAATTACTATCCATAGAGATTCTATGGAACATCTGGATTCACTTAAGATTTTTACTTCATTTGATTCTACATTTTCTTTCACATATAGTGCCACTCCCCCATCCGCCCCATGCAAGACCTGTTCTGTCCTTCCGATATATTTTGTATCCCGGAATGATTGTGTCCCATTGATTGTCCTCAGTCCACCAGGTTTGTGTGATGCCTACTATATCAATATCCTCCTTTATCACAAGACACTCTAGTTCACCCATCTTATTATTTAGACTTCTAGCATTTGTGTACAAGCACTTTAAAAACTTGTCACTGTTTATTTGTCTGCCCTTTTCTGATGTGTCCGATTCTTTATGTGAATGTTTCTCATCTGATCTGGCCCTTATATTATCCTCTTCCATCCTCTGCCCCTGACTATAACCTAGAGAATCTCTATCAATAGACTCTCCTCTAAGAGAAATCTCTGTCCGATCCACGTGCTCCTCTGCAGCAGTCGGCTTTTCCCCATCTCCTAGTTTAAAAACTGCTCTGCAATCTTTTTAATGTTAAGTGCCAGCAGTCTGGTTCCACTTTGGTTTAGGTGGAGCCCATCTCTCCTGGATAGGCTTCCCCCATCCCAAAAGTTTCCCCAGTTCCTAATGAATGTAAACCCCTCTTCTCTACATCATCGTCTCACACACGCATTGAAACTCCGAAACTCTGCCTGTCTACCTGGCCCTGCGTGTGGAACTGGGAGCATTTCTGAGAATGCCACCATAGAGGTCCTGGATTTCAGTCTCTTCCCTAGCAGCCTAAATTTGGCCTCCAGAATGTCTCTCCTACCCTTCCCTATGTCATTGGTACCTACATGTACCATGACCACCGGCTCCTCCCCAGCACTATGCATAAGTCTATCCAGATGCCTTGAGAGATCCGCAACCTTCGCACCAGGCAGGCAAGTCACCATACGGTTCTCCCAGTCATCACAAACCCAACTATCTATCAAATCTCCCATTACTAACACCTGCCTTTTCCTAGTGACTGGAGTTCCCTCCCCCGGAGAGGTAACCTCAGTGCGAGAGGCAACCCCAGCACCATCTGGAAGGAGGGTCCCAACTATGGGAAGGTTTCCCTCTGCTCCCATTGACTGCTCTGCTTCCCTGGGCCTTTCTTCCTCCTCAACAGCACAGGAGCTGTCTGAGCGGAGGTGGGACAATTCCACAGTGTCCCGGAAAGCCTCATCAACATACCTCTCTGCCTCCCTTAGCTCCTCCAGTTCCGCCACCCTGGCCTCCAAAGTCCGTACATGGTCTCTGAGGGCCAGGAGCTCCTTGCACTGACTGCACACATACGCCACCCGCCCACAGGGCAGGTAATCAGACATGCTGCACTCAGCGCAATAAACTGGATAGCCCCCACTGTGCTGCTGGGCTTCTGCCTGCATTGTCTCCTGCAGCTACCTAGTTAATGGAAAGGTTTTGTTTAAATCAAGACGTTTCGAATGTAGTTTAGTTTACCGGTTTTAAAGAACAGCAAGTGAACCTTGCCCCCTTCCCACTCCCCTTCCGAACTCCCTTGCAAACCTCCCTGTTAGCAGCCCTGGTCGCAAAGCTCCCTGGTCACTTGTGCACTGCTTTATAAAGCCCTGGCCTTCTTGATAGCCCTGCCCACTGACTAAGACTCAGTCAATTAACAGAGGCTTCTAGCTTTCAAACCTTACTTTGAAGCTCACAGCTGTGTCCCGTCAAATCGAGATTATCATGGGGATCACCTCTTGAGGAAGGCAGGCCCTGGACAGGCAGGGGATTTAAGCAATTGATGACCTTGGCTAGCTCAGAGCATAAATCACAAGGGATCCAGAATATTTTTTCCGAGAAATACTAAAGCGAAACCAATGATAGATGGTAGGCAGATGGCCCTGGAAGGGAGACAATTTCTGCCATTTGTTCAGGGAGCTTTCTGCAAAGATTTTATTTTTGTGTGTGTGTCGCCACGGTATTTGCTGGGTTTGCAGCCCCTGCTGTTTGCGCATCGTCGTTCCTGCATCTGGGATGCATTCGAAGAACTGGTTTGGTTGTAAACAGGAGTGGATTTTCAGGCCTAGCCCAGGCCTGGCTCTTACAATGTGCTTAGGCCCAAATCCTCAGCCCGTGTAAACCAGCTGAGCTCCGTTAACTGTCGCATGTTGACTTCAGTGGCGCTAGACAGATTTATGCAGGCTGAAGATCTGACCTTCCGTGTTAAAAGCCATGTGGAACCATTGCCAAGAAACTGTTTGCACCCACCGATGGTCTGGTCATCAAGCACATCTGAGTGATGAGAACTAGAGGTCCCTGCCAGGATTAGGATCTCATTGTTCTGGGTTCTGTACAAACATACAGGAAAAGGTAGTCCCTGCACCCCAAAGGGTTTAGGATCTAAAGTAACTGAATGTGAAGGCCAAGACTATAACAGGGTTCAATAAAGAACTAGATAAGTTCATGGAGGATAGGTCCATCAGTGGCTATTAGCCAGGAGGGGCAGGGATGGTGTCCCTAGCGTCTGTTTGCCAGAAGCTGGGAATGGGCGACTGGGGATGGATCACTTGAGGATTCCCTGTTCTGTTCATTCCCTCTAGGGCACCTGGCATTGGCCACTGTCGGAAGACAGGATACTGGGCTGGATGTACCTTTGGTCTGACCCAGTACGGCCGTTCTGATGCTCTAATGAGAAGACAAGGGCAAGAAACATAGGAGGATAAGTGGTATATTTTCTTAGATACATTACTGCTGGGACTCTTTGTGAGGAGGGTGTTGATAGAACCAAGAGGTGCTAAGGTATCACTAACAGTGCCCCATGCCAAGCTATAGCTGTTACCCAGTTTACCATGGGGCTCACGGTAGCGCTGGCTGTTCAGAAAGGCTTGAAAATTAAAGGGGAGGGGCTGGGACAATACCACTGGGACATTCCTTGCATAAGGGGCAGCAAAAACCAGTGCGAGAAGACAGCAAAGTGAAAGGAGCAGCTCACAACCCCCATGCTTTCTTCTGTGTCCTTTCTACACAGTTCCATAGACAAGCTAGTCAATAGGAAGGTCTTGGGTGTGATTTAAGCTAACCTGAGGCAGCGTTACCCATTGGCTGGAGCCCAGGAGCAGGGCTCGAGGTTCTATTCCTGGCTCAGCACTGACCTGCCATGTGACCCCAGTTCACCTCTATTTCCCCTCCCAATCTTTCTTTGTCTCATCTAGGGTGACCAGATGTCCCGATTTTATAGGGACAGTCCCAATATTTGAGGCTTTTTCTTATATAGAAGCTTATTACCCCTCCCCCGTCACTATCCCAATTTTTTCACACTTGCTGTCCGGTCACCCTAGTCTCATCCATTCAGCCTGTCAACCCTTTGGGACAGAAACTGTCTCTTTCTATGTGTACGTAAGTGCCTTGCATGATAGGGCCCTGATCTTGGTGAAGGTTTTTACGTGTCAGACCAATAATAATAATTTTCACAAGTGCTGAGTGCCTACACCTCCGGCGGGTGTCACCTGCTTAGCACCTTTAAAAATGAATTCAGTGGCGCTACAGCAACCCAGAAATCAGGCTAAGGGTGCCTGAAGTTGGGCCCTGCATGCGTGAAGCACTGAAAATCGGTGAGCACTTCTGAAAAGTTTGGCCATACAGCGTGCACTGGGGTTGGGGTTTTTTTGTTATGATTATTGATAGATTCATTGTACGTTCCCTTCAGTCTTTCAATGCCCCTGTTTTGTACACTCCCCTCCAGCTCAAACGTTATTCTGGTGTGGAGCCAATCCAGAGTCTAGACCAATAATGATAGCCCACAACTCAGTGGAGCGTTTTCTTAATTGCCCGCGATGCTTGTGGTGTAATGTCAACATTCCGACAAATGGAGAAATTAGTAGCGGGCCATTTGGTGCTCCAGCCTGTCCGCCTGCCAGTGCAGAGAGCTCCTGCTTGTAGATTTCCTCGAGTTCCATTCCCCCCAGTGTTAAAACAATCCCAGCCCTGAAGCTTCCACCGCTTCCAGTGCCCAGCATAACTGAACGAGCGGGTAGGGAGCTGTGCTGAGACTCGGCAGCCGCTGCTCCGCTGGGTGACCTGAGCGTGTTGCTTCATCTTTTTTCCATCCATTTCCCCTCCCTGCCCTTGTCCACTTTGACCGTCACCCTTTGTCCACACAGCAGCTGGGGGGGGGGGCGCTTCCCAGCATGAGTAGACAGATACACGCTAGCTCTGCTCATGCTAGTGAGCTAAAAATAGCCGTGTGGCCACGGTCGGCGGCTTTGGCTAGCCACCGGCGTACAAACTTGCGTGGGTCTGTCGATCGGTGCTGGGAAGAGCCCTCTCAGCTGCTGTGTTGACATTCCCTTATGGGTGGACATTGTGTGTGTACAGTGCCTAGTGCAATGCGGCCATGATCAGGCACTGCCATGATATATAAATAACAATCCCAATCAGATAGTTGCTGGTAACAGGAAGAAGTTTGGTACTCCGCCTAAATATTCCTTTCTCAGTTTAATCTCATTACTCTGTGTTACGAAAGCCCTCCAGCCAACCCTAATTCTCCTCCTTCCTTTGTTTGCACCGTTCTGTCAGCATCTCTCGCTAACCATCTCTTACCCAAGCTGCTGCGTACATATTGGGTCTTTTCACCTTTCCTCCTAAGCCCCTCCAGCCCCATTGCATTGGTCTGCTCTGAAAACTTTCCAGTTTGTCAGTATCCTTCCGGTAATACAAGACTCGGAGCTGAGCTTAGTATTCCAGGTGCGGCTGCATCTGAGCGACGTAGAAAGGGGCTTTTACCTCCCTGCTCCTTGTCTGCCTCCAGATCCCTCCTTAAACGAGTGCAGCAAAAAACGCAGTTAAGG
Source organism: Mauremys mutica (assembly GCF_020497125.1). NCBI lineage: Eukaryota > Metazoa > Chordata > Testudines > Geoemydidae > Mauremys > Mauremys mutica. The sequence goes on along the minus strand of NC_059081.1, from coordinate 3,502,487 downwards.
GCTTCTCTTATTATTATATTTTTGTGGTAGCGCCTAGGACCCCAGTCCTGGCCCAGGACCCCACTGTACAAAGGTGGAACAAAAAGATGGTGCATGCCCCAGAGGGTTGACCATCTAAATACAAGACAAGAGAAAACAGCTGGAGACAGACAAACAGATGGGAGAGAACCAGGAGACAATCAGACGATATTGGTCAGCAAGGACTTGATTAGGTGAGATATGTCCAGGTGCCCAGGTGCACTGTGGGAGGACTGTTTGCATCAGTGGTGCTATCGCACCAGTCCTCTCTATCCGCCCTGGCGCCCCAGTGGTGGAGCCCGTCGTGGCAGTAATCCCAACAGCGGTTGCAACAGCTGTGCACTGTTGGGAGTGTGTGTATGTGTGGGCGTACGCGCCAGGAGCGCCACAGGGGCATGCGAGACAGACCCTGCAGTGCTAACAGGGACGAAAGGACCAGGCTGATTCAACCTGCTCGCTGCCTTTTGACCAAGGGACAGGGCCCAAAGGGTTATGCTGAGTGCGTGTTGGATCAAGCATGCCCTGGGATGGCACAGCATGGCGGGAGGGGGAAAGAGGATGGAGGCAGAATGACAGCTGTTCTTGGAGCAAGAGAGACCCCATACCTACGGGGTCCAGACAGACTAGTTTCCCAAGAGACAATTAAACTACCACCTGTCTCTCTGGTTCGTGCTACCCCTTCTAGCCACAGCTTCAAGCTGGGAGCTCAGGTGCCGCTGGTCGCCCACCATAACCCTTTCGCTGAGTCGCTGGTTTGCAGGATACAGTCTTCCACCCTGTCAGTCCGGCTTACCTTCGTCCTTCGGTCTGACCTTGCGCGTGGCTGCGTCGAGACCCGCTTCCAGGGGCAAGCAGCCACCGCTGCTCTGGCGCTTGCTAGCGGCCTCGACTGTGCAAAATGGACATTTCATTGCATGTGTGTGACAATCGCGGCATGTACAGGGCCCCACAAATGTTAGTAAGTCTAGGGTGTGGCATCTGCAGTGCCTCATCGTGGCCTGCAGGCTCAGGTCTCCCATTCTGGGAGCCTATGCCCTGGGGCCTATAGCAAAGGGTTCTATAGAAACACAGTAGACCCAGGGCTAGCTACACAACGAGGCAATAAAAACAGCTGAGAAATGCCTTACTTTAAGCCAGTGACTCTCAACCTTTCCAGATGACTGTACCTCTTTCAGGAGGCTGATTTGTCTTGCATACCCCCAACTTACACCGCACTTAAAAACTACTCGATTACAAAATCAGACACTAAAAAGACAAGCGGGTCACAGCCCCACTGTTACTGACAAATTGCTGACTTGCTCATTTTTACCATATAATTATACAATAAATCAATTGGTATATAAACATTGTTCTTACGTTTCAGTGTATGGTATACAGAGCAGTATAAACAAGTCATTGTCTGTATGAAGTTTTAGTCTGTACTGATTTCACTAGTGTTTTTTATGCAGCCTGTTGTAAAACTAGTCAAATATCTAGATGAGTTGATGTACCTCCTGGAAGACCTCTGTGTACCCCCAGAGGTACATGTACCCCTAGTTGAGAACCACTGCTTTAAACAATCTAAACAGGGAGAGTTTTCTTGCCGGCAAGTTAAAGAAGTATGGGCTGGATGAATGGACTATAAGGTGAATAGAAAGCTGGCTAGATTGTCAGGCTCAACGGGTAGTGATCAATGGCTCCATGTCTAGCTGGCAGCCGGTTTCAAGCGGAGTGCCCCAAGGGTCGGTCCTGGGGCTGGTTTTGTTCAATATCTTCATTAATGATCTGGAGGATGGCGTGGACTGCACTCTCAGCAAGTTTGCAGATGACACTAAACTGGGAGGAGTGGTAGATACGCTGGAGGGTAGGGATAGGATACAGAGGGACCTAGACAAATTCGAGGACTGGGCCAAAAGAAACCTGATGAGGTTCAATAAGATCAAGTGCAGAGTCCTGCACTTAGGACGGAAGAATCCCATGCACTGTTACAGACTAGGGACCGAATGGCTAGGAAGCAATTCTGCAGAAAAGGACCTAGGGGTTACAGCGGATGAGAAGCTGGATATGAGTCAACAGTGTGCCCTTGTTGCCAAGAAGGCTAATGGCATTTTAGACTGTATAAGTAGGGGCATTGCCAGCAGATCAAGGGACGTGATCATTCCCCTCTATTCGACATTGGTGAGGCCTCATCTGGAGTACTGTGTCCAGTTTTGGGCCCCACACTAAAAGAAGGATGTGGAAAAATTGGAAAGAGTCCAGCGGAGGGCAACAAAAATGATTAGGGGGCTGGAGCACATGACGTACGAGGAGAGGCTGAGGGAACTGAGATTGTTTAGTCTGCAGAAGAGAAGAGTGAGGGGGGATTTGATAGCTGCTTTCAACTACCTGAAAGGGGGTTCCAAAGCAGATGGATCTAGACGGTTCTCAGTGGTGGCAGATGACAGAACAAGGAGTAATGGTCTCAAGTAGCAGTGGGGGAGGTCTAGGCTGGATATTAGGAAAAACTGTTTCACTAGGAGGGTGGTGAAGCACTGGAATGGGTTCCCTAGGGAGGTGGTGGAATCTCCTTCCTTAGAGGTTTTTAAGGTCAGGCTTGACAAAGCCCTGGCTGGGATGATTTAGTTGGGGATTGGTCCTGCTTTGAGCAGGGGGTTGGACTAGATACCTCCTGAGGTCCCTTCCAACCCTGAGATTCTATGATTCTAAGATAAAGGTTTTCACGGCCTGGTAAAGATTGTCTCCTGGGCACTTGCCCTCTCTCTTGAGTTGTATTAAGGAGACAAATGAAAGAGCTGCCCAGCTCCATAAAGCCTTCCCATTTATAAGGGCACAAGGAAGGTAACACGTTAACCAGACAGTGAACTTGTCCAGGCTTTGATTCCACGAAAAGTTCTCATGTTTGGAGCACAGAATCAATTTAGCCAGCTGATCACTTGAGTTCCCGGATTCCATGGGGAAAGAGTCTCTTGTCTCTCTCCACCCCTCTTGGGCTGTTGCCTGGGCGGGCGCCAAAACTGTTGTCATTCCACGGGGATTGAAAAGAAAACCAGAGCAAGGACGCGGATGGCTGCGTTTTCATCCCCATCGATGGATGTGGCTATAAATCTGTGGTGCTGAATAGGGATGCGTACCGTTGCCCTCTCATTTCACAGCCGTACGTTGAGGGAGCAAGAAGAAAAACTCTCCACGTCACACATTATTGTCAGCCAGCTGGTGGCCAGACTGACCTGATTAGCAGAACCCCTTGCTGTGTGAATGCCTCCTGCATGTTACCCCTGCTTACTCTCCAGCCAGAACCTGGATGGTCCTGGACTGAGACTCCGGAGAAAGCCGGCTTCTATTCCAAGCTGTGCCATAGAGTGCATGTGTGATCTTGGGCAAATCGCTTCAGTTCCCACCTGTACAATGGAGCTGAGAATATGTCCCTTTTCCTCACTCCGAGTTTGTTTTATTTGTCTAGGTTTTAATCTCTTTAACACTCAGACTTTTTGTTACTATGTGAATGTACAGCATCGAGCACAAACAACATCTGATTTCAGCTGAGCACCACTGTAGGACAAAGGAACTTCTCCCAGTAGGACCAAACAACAGGGGGAGCAGAATACATTAAAGGAGAACCATTAAAGTTTCCATTTGGTCTTGGGCTTGGCCATTATTTCGGGGCGGGGGGACTAAAAACAGAGGTGATGTCAATGTGCAGTAGAGGAGCCGTCTTCTTTTGATGCCTTATCAACCCTGTGATGGGGCACTCAGCTCCTGAGAGCCTCCTAGCAGCTGGGTGTGGTACTGCAGGCCTTTCCTGCCCCTGGCGCCCCCTGTAGGTGTCAATCTTGCTTGGTAGGTCTTCAGTGGCTCAGCCTTCCAACCAAGTCACACAGTCAAAAAATAATCCCCCTTCTTAGGGTTTGGGCCATTTTCCCAGTGGCCAGGAGGGGAACCTGCACCTGCCCATTACTCTGGGTCCCATGTACTGCTGCCTCGAGTTTGCTGCTGCTCTCTCCTGGGCCTTTTCCCGAGTAGCCCCTTTCTCCTCACCCTGGCCTCAGGGATGAAGGTCTCGGATCCTCTTCCTCCTTGCTGAATGCCAACACCACCTCCTCTGGCCCCAGCTGGGAACTGTCCTGCTCAGGCCCTGCAGCTCCTTTTATCTGAGCCTGCTGGGCTCTGATTGGCTGCTTCTATGCAGCCTCTCTAGGCAGGCCTGGAGGGCCCACCTTTGCTGCTCCTCCATGGGGCCTCCAGCAAGGGGCCTCAAAGGGCCAGGTATACCCCATCACAGACCCCTATGAAATAAAAAATGAGGATGGGGAGAAGAGATGTAGACATTGGTCAGAAGACATCAAGTGCTGACCTCCCAAGGTTGGGCCATGAGGATCTATACTGAAATATGGTAACAAAAAAGTTTCTTCCAGTGTGAGAAAGTCTTGACCCCTCTCTCAGGGCTAGGGTAACAAGCCCAGGTTGCTTTTTCTAGGCTGTGTCCACACTCGTCTTACAGCAGTGCATCTCCATCAAAGGCAGCAAAGATGGAGGCTGCAGCGTATTTAGGGTTTGATCAGGGTTAGGTCACAGAATGGCCAAAACATCCATCACTACTGCCATTTGGTGGAGCTACAACAGTGGTGGCTTCTTCAAGTCTAGAGAAAGCCCAATAGAGGATATTTGTTCTATGAGGGTAGATGCTAAATCCAATTTCCACTCTGAGGTTGCATGTGGGTCTTTTAAATGTCTCTGTAAGAGTCTTGTGTATAATTAGAGCTGGCGGGACATGTGTTTTTAGGTAGGAGTCATCCTCCCCCTAAGACAAGGAGGCAAAGTTTAAAAGAAGGGGTAAATTATAGTCTACATTTAGGAATTGAAGAATCAAAAATTTCCTCTTCAGCTGAGCCACAATGAAGTAAATTTAACACTTAGTGATTACAATGGTGGAAGCAGCAAAGAGTCCTGTGGCACCTTATAGACTAACAGACATTTTGGAGCATGAGCTTTCGTGGGTGAGTACCCACTTCGTCGGATGCATGCTCCAAAACGTCTGTTAGTCTATAAGGTGCCACAAGACTCTTTGCTGCTTTTACAGATCCAAACTAACACGGCTACCCCTCTGATACTTGATACAATGGTGGAGAAACACCATCGACAGAGGCATAACAAAGGGATCCCAAGACTTAACAGTGGGAAACTGATGTCAACCAAGTTCAAAATGGATGTAAGATGCACATTTTAACAGCGAGGGTAAGTAACCACTGAACTACCTTCCCGAGGGCTGTGGTGGATTCTCCTCCACTTGGAGCTTTCAAATCCAGGTAGTCTGCTTTTCTTAAAGATATGCTCTGATTTCACCACAAGCTTCTGGTCTCCATGTGGGAATCACTGGGTGAAACTCTATGGCCTGTGGGTTTCAGGAGGTCATCACAGACCCTTCTGGCCTGAATATCCAGGAATCAGCACACAATGGGGCAACAGGGCAAGCTGAGGAATGCCGGGAAGATTTTAAACTTGAAAAGCGATCATGAGATAGAGCTTTTTTGTGCCCTTGTCTCAGTTTCTACTTTGCTGTTGGTTGAATTAAGAGACCATCGCTTAGTTGAAGGAATGGTCAGCTCAACCAAATCACCTTCCCCTCCTCTCCTATCATCTACATTAAGAAGCTGTCGCCTGTACCTTCCTCACCCCACCCCCCACCCCAAAAACCAGGCCCTACAAGAGGGGTAGTGAACTATTTTTTGTCAAGGTCCAAATTTCTTGGTCAAGGTATAGTCAAGGTCCAGACTCCAGAGAGAATAATAAAAAAAAATTAACAACAATAAAAAGTCAATAAAAAGGTGTTGGGTTCATTCAAAAGCATCTGGAAGTGCAGATTTGGCCCATGGTCCGCCTACCCGTGCCCTAAAGTCTCCTGTGAGCTGGGGTGCCCACTCATGGCATGGCTGCTTTCGCCATGGTCTCTCTCCAAGGGGGAGTCAGACACGGTTGTCTGGCAGGCCCACTCCCACACATCATTCCTGTATGGAGTCGGGAGCAAGAGGCCTACTTCACACAGCCAGTAGAGGCCCTGGAGCCAGGGTTGCCAATTTTGGTTGGACGGTTCCCTGGAGGTTTCATCACATGACATAATCTTTAATTAAAGTTTAATCTTTAATTCCTGAAGACTCCAGGGCAATTCTGGAGGGCTGGCAACCCTAAATGGAGCCCGGAAGGGTAAGAGAGCTGCTGTGGGCACTGAGCGGTCGCCATGGCACCGCTGGGCTGCTGAGTCCATCCCCGAAACACATGCCATTGTTCCCTGGCTGGAAGGGGTTAAGCGGGGCTGAGCATGTCTTGTAAACAGACTGGATGTGTAATCTCTGCTTCTAAACCATGTGTTTGACTCCAGAACACGCCTTTAATCCCGTAATTACATTCAGAGCTTGCTGCTTGCAGTTAAGGAAATATGAGCTGCCTTCCAAATGGCACCGCCGCTGACCCGAAATGATACCTTTGCTTGCCGAAATGGACTCTACCGCGGAGCCCTCCGACTTCCAGAATCCACTCCCAGGGCCTCGGGGCGAGTGCACATTAGGTTGTGTCACTGGTGGTTTTGCTGAAATGAGAGAGCAGGGGTAGCGCCTGCAGCCAGCGTGTCCCACCGAGTGATTTACGGCCGTTCTGTTGACTCTTCGGTCTGCGCTTGCCAAGACCGAGGGGGAATTCAGATCCCGAGAGGATGGTGAATTGGGCCAGCTTGGAAACGTGCATGGCCCCAAACTCCAACCCCAGTTTTCCCCATCAGAAACTCAGACCCACTAAGGGGAGAGACCTTTTGATCTGAGAGCTGGTCAAACATTGGATCCTGTTTGACCCAGCAAAACTCTCCCTGGAGTTTGGAAGCCTTTACAATTCTTTCCCCCTCGGTGCTCTTCTGCTCTGGTGGGAAGGAGCAGATCATCCCCAGGATCCTTGGCTAACAGGAGGGAGGAATGGCTAGCGGTTAGAACAGGGGACCAGAAATCTGGACTGTAGGTTTACATTCCCAGCACTGCTGCTGATTCAGCCTGTAACCCTGGGCAAGCAGTTTATCATCTCTGCTTCTCGGGGTCTCGTGGATGCCAGGAGGCCCAATTAATGTCTATAAAGTGCCCAGGGATGCTTGGGTGAAAGGACTGAGTTTAGACCTTCAATTCTAGCTCAGCACGGCTGAACCTGGGCATCAGCAATGACAGGCCCCCACCTGCATCCCAACTGGCGAGATCAGAAACACATGCAAGAACTTGTCCCAAGTCCTTATGCTTAGCAACCTGCTCCACCTTGTGTCCGGCTGTGATGCTCGGAGGCCCTTTCCCAGCCCCGCAGAAGCGCTCTGCATGGCTCAATTGCTCATCTCTCTCACCAACAGACGTTGGTCCAATCAAAGATACGACCTCCCTCGCCTTGTCTCTCTAATATCCTGGGACCGACAAGGCTCCAAGAACACTGCAGATATCTACGGTAGCTATGCAGCTCCCATCACTGTACTAGGTGAGCACGGTGCGGTAGGAAGTACTATTATCTTCACGTCTCAGGTGGGGAACGGAGGCAAAAAGAAACTAGCCCCAGAGCGCACATGGAGTCTGTGGCAGAGCAGGGCATTGAACCTGGGTCTTCCATGAGCCAGGCTAGCGCACTAACCATTGGAGGATCCTTCCTCTCCTAGTCGAGGGGTTAGACACGCAGCCCAGGGCACTGATGTCTCACCAATATCCTGGGACAGCGTCTTCTCCACCAGGCAGCGTCTTACAAATGAGCGACTGATCCTCCCCATTCATTCTTGGTGTAACTCGGTTGTCTTCCTTTGATTTACACCAGGATGAATTTGACCCCTCCCAATGGTTATTTGACTCCTTTCCAAACCATTCTTCCCTGGAAACGGCGTAAAAGCAGTTTCTCGCACTGGATCAGCAGCGCTTCTCAGTTTCAGTCGGAAGCAACCCAAGACCAAGCCTTCTCGGGCAATTTCAGAGCTTCTGAAGATGGAGCTGAGCGAAATCAGGAAGTGCAAGGGAGCATGAAAAATCAAAACCCTGGAGAATAAAATGATCCAACATTTGTCAGAATTTCAGTGAGGATTTGAGTGTCTAATGAGAATTGAGAGAAGTTTTTTCCCCTCTCCAAACCACTTTTCCCTTCTGGATATGACAGGAGAATGTACCAGGAGACGTGGCTGAAAGTTTCTGCCACACTCCGTGCACAGCGTACGTAGGCGAGCCTTCTTAGAAGGAGAAAGGCTAGCAGGGTCCTTGAACAAGCCGGGGGGCGATGGGCACTCCAGGCATTTTGGGGTGCTTTCTAAGTAATAGAGTTATTCTATCACAATGGATTCACAAGCTCTCCCAGGATCCATCTGCTTGTTCCCTTCATGGCTGTGATCCAGGAGGACGGGATGTCATTAGCAATGGCTAAAATGACTATGTAACGGCAGGGTTCATCATGCATTTCGGTGAGCTCAGTTCTATTGTCATCAGTGCACAAATACTTGTTGGCTAAACTCACTGCTGAATGCTGCTGGCCTGACTGAATCCCCGCTCAGGGAAAACTCCCATTCCATTGATTTCGTCTTCGCCAGGTGCGTCAACGTAGCACTGCCAAGAGCCGCGTACATACAATGAGACCTGGGACGCCATGTCAGAGACAAAAACCAAAAAGACTTGAATCAGCGACACTTTGCAAATGTTTATTTCTCGTTTCCCCCGTAAACAGAGACAGTTGTGTATCATTCAAGCTGTTCTATAGAACTTAGTCATCCCCAAAGATATGTCCAAGTATGCAGATATCCACTCCCCCTTCCCAAACACCAACCAGCTGTCTTTGGAGCCGGCTTTCCCAGAAATCTCTTTCTCAGCCTCACTTCCACTGTAGCATTTTCAGACCTAAATCAAGGAAGGAATCGGTATCTCCTCTAGTGCCAGGCGGCTTTTGGAGAGTTTTCAGCTTATCATTCACACGCGCTGGGATCCAGCAATGATCTGCCTGTTCGCTGAGCTGTGAAATCCAGGTCCTAACTGTTCGGTCATTAAACATGCCACCGTATTTTTCTCAAGTCCCAAAGGTGTTAACTTTGGCTTCCCGGCCAAGGGCCAGTCTGGATCATTCCAATCTGACCACTTTCAGCTGGGCAAGGGTGAAGACATGCTCTCTCCCTGCCCAGTGGCTGGGTCTTGCTGTGTGTTGTCAGCACTTGCTTCCTCGTGCCTTGGGATTTATCTTCACCACATCTATCGTAGATACATACTGCAGTATTGGAGCACCTCACGGTCTCTAATGTACGTCCTCACAACACCCTGGGGAGGTAAGGTGAGGCTATTATCCCCTCTTTACAAATAGCCTTTCTGTGCCTCAGTTTCCCTAAGGGACAGGTTTTATTTAGGTGCCTAACAATGCAAGTAGCCACCGAGTGGGATTTCCAAAGGCGGCTTGGCAGGTTAGGCACCCAGCTCCTGTTGAAATCAATGGGAGTTAGGTAGAGCAGGCAAGAGCCTGAACACCTGGGTCTTCCTTCCACCCATCCCCTCCACCCCAGTTCTGTAATCAGTGTGGAAAGCTGGTGAAATGTTTCATAGCTCCTAAGGCCAGAAGGGACCATTGTGATCATCTACTCTGGCCTCCTGCGTAACCCAGGGACTTAGAACCCTGGTGCAAAAGGGGCATTAAAAATAAACGCCAGTTACAGTGATATAGAGAGGCATTTCCTGACGGGTAGGGGAGCTCTCTTGGAGTGAGGAAATGACAGACTCCCCTCTCAATTGTTCTCTTCACAGTAAAAAAAAAATCATCTCTAGCTGGTTTGCAAAGGTTGCAAAGAAAACCTTGAAAAATGTGACCCGAATGTAGCTGATGCATGTGACGCCTGAGTTTGCAGAGAGCTTGGATCAAGAGCTCTGAGGTGTGAACTGCCTTGTCCATTTCAACAGCTGCCCACTCAGCTGCCAGGGACAATACGTTAAATGTCAGCATTTTAAACTATTTCATTGCTCATCAACGCATGGAAGACGGGAGAGGAAAGATCGTATAATGCAGGTCTTCAGGCCTCATCCAAAGCCCATTGAAGACAAAGGAAAAGACTCCCTCAGATCAGGCCCTTGGGTTTTACTTTAGACAACCTTGCAATAGAGAGAGTTTGCCGCAACTTCACCCCACAGGACGCTTTCCAGCTCCTGTTCATCAACAACCAAGCATGTCTCGGGACACTACACTCAACACTTTTGACAATCTGCAGCTTGTCTGAACTTCTGGGCCATGCAAAAAGCTAATTTTCAATGCCCCTCTTACCCTATTTCTGAGCTGCTCAGACACTAAGTGAAGAGGCCCTTATAGGAACCAAGATAGAGGAGCTAATAGATCCCCCTTTCCATCTATGGTTCCGACTCCTGAGCAACAAAAAGGGCCTAATGTCAAGTCAATTCCCATAGTGAGGTCACAGCAGTGCAGGATGTTTCAGCAGGCTGGTTAAAGACTAGACCATTCCATGGCATTTTCCCATGAGATGTTAGCTGCTCCGCAACTCTGGTTTACGAGGACGGAAGGTGAACAAGCAAGAAGTACCCCTGGCAAATCCAACGCACCGACTGTGGGGAAGAGAACAAGGAACAAACCAGTCTTTGTTGTGAAGTCTCCTTCCATTGCTCACATGCAAGAGCTGAGAGGGAATAATTCACCACCAGTACTTTATAAATTAAGTTAGGGCTTGATTCAAAGCCCGGTACATTCAGTTGACTTTGACGTCCAAAGGGCTTTGGATCAGGACTTTAACCTCTTTTCTATGCTCCCTGAATCCCTACACTGGCAAAGTGCGCATCTCATCCCTGAGGATAATAGACTACTACTGCTGTCAGCTAATGGAATTTGTCCTTCAGCTCAGAAGGAAGTAGGGTGACCAGATAGCAAGTGTAAAAAATCAGGACAAGGGGTGGGGGGTAATAGGTGCCTATAAAAGAAAAAGTCCCCAAAATCAGGATTGTGCCTCTAAAATTGGGACATCTGGTCACTCTAGAAGGAAGAGGTCTATGCAGAAGGTCCTGGGTTCAAAGCTTGTGGATGACTCATGCCTGAGTTGGTTGTGTACTCGTCCAAAGGACAGTAGGAACAACATGGTGTGATTTTTTCAAGACTATTTAACACTCTTTTCTGCACATATTTTGTCCCAATGCTTTGATCCAGAGGAGTTTGTTGTGAGTATTTTATGTTTACCATTGGGCTGGTTGGCGCTGTGTTGCTCAGATAAATCACATGGTTTGTTTCAGACTCCTGATTGGCTGAGAGAGCAGCAGCCCTTTTGGTGAAGGACTAGCATGTGCAAACCTAAATTTCCACGGTCTGTCGCGTGAGTGGCATTGCAATTCACTTTCACCCAACATTCATGCCAGAGAAAATCAATCAAGGCAAACTCCTGTCTGCCGAGAGCAAAGTCAGAGACAGAAAAAAGTCTGTGCAAGTATTAGCAGGCTTTTTCATTGCAGAATTCAACTTTCTCTAGCTTCACCGCGTCCATAATGAATAGCCAACTCTACTTCCATCTAAAATCAGTGAGATCTAGAGGCATACAGGAGAAAAGTCAGAGACTCAGAACTGGTAGAGCAATTGGGCTGAAACGACTCAGCAGGTCTCAGAAAGCACAGTGCTATTAAAGATACCTTCAAGGAAAGGGAGTCGCGACCTTCTCCAAGTCTGCTGGGAGATAGCAGAGATCACGCTGTGGCTGAAAGAAAGAGGAACAACAAGGACATCACGTTCTGGGGGTTTTGCAGCACATTTCGGGGAGTTCCACGGAAAGGGGTCAACTCGACCTCCATGCACAAACTCACAGAAGCGAGCGGAAAGTTGGCCGCAGAGCAAGAAACATAGGATAATTCTAAACGGGATCCTTTTTAAGCTGGAAGGAAGTTGCTTGTGGAGTACCACAAGGCTTAGTGTTGGGTCTGCACAGCTTTTAATTATTTATATTGTATAAATCAGAGGTTGGAAAAATCTCCTTAGCAAGCCAACACCCCGCCCCTCCGCCCCCACCCCTCTCTCTCCATTATGCTTACTGTCTCCTTCGCTCCTTTTTGTGCTCTGCCTTCTCTTCCCTTCCTCCCATCTCTCTCTGCTTTGTTCTCTTTTGGTTTAATATACGAAATGTTACGAGTCTGGCATTTAAAGACCAAGCTGATTATTAAAGGTGGAACTGGTAGTTTGATTTTGCAGCCATAAGGTTCTTTTCATGTAGGCTTTGTTGGGTTTTTGTTGCTAATTATTATTTATGTGGAAGAAGCAGCTAGAGATCCAGGGCCCCATTATGCCAGGCATTGCTTATACATGTAGTGAGAGACAGTCCCTGGCCCAGAGAGCTGACAATCTAAATAGACGTCCACCTAGGTGAGGTACATGTCTAGCCCCTGTTATCACAGGAGCCGAACGTGTCACAATTTGTAATGTGTTTATCCTGTGAGGTCAGTAAGCGCTTGCAGTTGGGGAACTGAGGCACAAAGAGACTAAGTGACTTTCCCATGGTCACCAAGGGAGTTAGTGGCAGAGTCAGGAATTGAACTTGATGCCCTGATCAGTGGACCATCCTTGCTCTCTGCGCTGTGACTTGTTCACTAGGAACCGGACCGTGGCCTCCATAACTCACTTCGCAGACCGTATTGGAGCTACCATCTGGGAAATGCTTTAGGTGCTACTGATCTGTGCTGGATTCTGACCAGCGAAGAGGATGGGTGGTTTCATAGAGTTCACAGAAGACTGTGTATGGGATGATCACCATATCTCACACATAATTAATGGTAACAATTCGGCAAGGGATATAAATCCTTATGCTTCAGGGCTCAAGTCAGTCCCTAGCTATCAGAGATCAGGATGAGCCTCAAAGTGGGGTCACATACGCTACCGGGGAGTTCTTAGACCTTCCCCTGAAATATCTGGTGCCAGCCGCTGTCTGAGACAGATAACTGAGCTAGACGGGCTTTGAGCCTGATCAGTGAGGCGATTCCCATATTCCTGTGCTAGTGATGGGCAAGCTTCTGGGCTCTGCAGTTTGTGCTGGATCTCACAAAAGGGCAGGGTCTATTCTGAAAGAACCCACGTTTTCCTGCTTTCATCTGTTTCAGAAACACCACAAGGAAAGTTCTTGTTACAGCGTTTCCAGGGCTAGGACCAACCCCGAGCCCCATTGACTCCATCGGGGCCAGGATATGGGCTGTGCTTTCTGACAAAACCAAGAAGTGCGCAGATATGCCAGGAAAGGTTTGGGTTTTGTTGGAGTACAAAGGCTTGGACGAGGTCTGGGCTTGGTTGAAACCATCCATCCATCCATCCTGTCCAACCATCTCTAGCACCGAGTCATTTTGAATCTGCCATGTACAGACATTCAGATAATACCGGACTTCAGAGATTCAAGCGGCAATGAAAGATTGGCGTCAGCTTCTCCGGCTTGTCCTCAGATCAGGATCTGAGGTGCTCTGAAGAGACACTTGTTTCTAGTTTCTAAACATTCTGAATGATGATTATCCAATCAGCAAATTTACTTTACATTTTCAAGCCTGCAACAAAAGTGAATTGAGTTGGAAAAAATTAGCCCAAAAATGAGTAGATTTGAAGGCCAGAAGAGATCATTTATGATCTAGTCTGACCTACCTAACACAGGCTGCAGAGTTTCACCCCGTAAGTCCTGCAACAAGCCTGATAACTTGTGGCTTTAGGAAAGAGACATCCAGTTTGGTTTAGAATGCATGTAAACGGTCTCATTTACACAATAATGAACTTAGCTGGCCAAATCCACGTCTGGTGTAACTCCAGCGACTTCTGCAGAATTTGATCCAGTGAAATCGAGGGGACTATCAAAAGGCAAGAAAGGGTAAACAGCAGGGGAAACTGAGAACAGCCAAATGGAAAAGCCAACTAGCTAAGGCCATAAGAATGGCCATATTGGTTCAGACCAATGGTCCATCTAGCCCAGTATCCTGTCTTCTGACAGTGGCCAGTGCCAGATGCTTCAGAAGGAATGAACAGAACAGGCAATTATCAAATGATCCATCCCCTGTCGCCCATTCCCAGCTTCTGGCACTCGGAAGCTAAGGACACCCATAGCATCGGTGACCATCTTGGCTAATAGCCATTGATGGACCTATCCGCCAGGAACTTATCTCATTTTTTATGAACCCAGTTATGCTTTTGGCCTTCACAACATCCCCTGGCAACGAGTTCCACAGGTGCATTGTGTGAAGTACTTCCTTCCGTTTGTTTTAAATTTGCTGCCTATTAATCTCATTGAGTGGCCCCTGGTTCTTGTGTTATGTGAAGGAGCAAATAACACGTCCTTATTCCCTTTCTCCACACCAGTCATGATTTTACAGTCCTCTATCATATCCCCACTTAGTCATCGCTTTTTTCCAAGCCGAAAAGTCCCAGTCTGGAAGTTGTTCCACACCCTTAATCATTTTTGTTGCCCTTCTCTGCCCCTTTTCCAATTGTAATGTATCTTTTTTGAGATGGGGTGACCAGAACTGCACGCAGCGCACAGATGTTTTTCTTATGCCCTGAACTTTTTATGTTCTTAACTGAAACCCAGAAAAATGACCTGGGAATATAAACACAGACATTCTTTGTTACAACAGAGGCATCTCAAACCATCAGGATCTGTGTCGTTTTAGCGTAATCTTTCATATACAGATCCCGCTGGGAGGCAGAAGCAGTGCCAACTTGTGGTTCAGGAGAACAGGACTCGGAAGAAGGCAAATCTGGGTATTTGTGTTCACTCATCCTGCCGTGTGCCTTAAGACCAGTCTTAAGTCGACAAGCCAGGTAAAAGCAAGGGCTAAAAACACAGGTGCTTCCGTTAAACTGACCTTTCCTCAGTACAGTTCATGTTTAATGAAATGTTGGAGTCTTTAGCATATGGACTGTGAGATGTTCCATATCAGATCAGTCCATATCAGATCAAGCCCGATACCTTCCAGATATTGGGGCCCAATATCGAATGCCTCAGAGGACGTCAATAAACCTCTGTAATGCACCTGGCCAACTCTGAATTGCTGAAAGGAGTAGGGGAGAAAACTAATTACTTCCTGGCTCCTGTGGTGATTTTACTCCCTAAAGCCAGAGAACAGGTTACTTCTCTCTTTGGCTGATGTTGCGACAAATGTCAGCAGGCACTGGTCCAGCCACGATATTTAACTTGCCCTCCCAAAGCAGTGAGTTCAACTATGCAAATTGTCATTTTCTTTCATTTGTTCTAAATAGGGCCAGATTCTGACCTCAGCTGCCAGGGCCAGCTCTGGCTTTTTTGCCGCCCCAAGCAAAGAAAAAACAAAAAAAACCCAACCAGGCGAACCAAAAAAAAAAAAACGGGTGCAAACTTTCAGTGCCGCTTCCTTGGCGGCTCGCAGCTGTGCTGGCGAGCCTCTGGGCGGGCGGCGGCTACACTCTGGCTAGCGGGACTCCCTGCGCTGCAGACATGCCCCGGGCAGCGGAGTGCGCACCCCGGCTACCGGAGGGGAGAGAGCGGGGGGGAGAAAGAGAAGGGGGGTGGCCAGGGCTTCCTTCAGCTGGGGCACTCTCCACTTGGCCCCTCCCACCGCGCCGCCTGCCGGGAAGGATCCGCGCCGCTCCTGCCTGCAGGTGAGTTGAAAATCGTCGGGAAGGACGCGGGCTGCCGGGCTTGCTGCAGATCTGGCACCGGCTGGGGCAGGCGGAGCGCGCAGCCAGCTCCCAGCAGGGCGCTCCCCTCCTCCGCGCCACCGCCCCCTACAGCGGCACACTGAAAGTCATCGGCGAAACAAAAGAAAAACAAACATACAAAAACACCAGGGCGCAGGGCGGCCGGAGCAGCAAACCAAAAAAAAAAAGGCGGCCGTGCCATCCTAGGATTGGAGGGAACACCGCCCCTTAGAATCTGCTGCCCCAAGCACGAGCTTGCTCGGCTGGTGCCTGGAGCTGGCCCTGTCAGCTGCACCAGTATGGCTCCAGAGTCATTTCTGTGGAGTGACTCCAGAGTTACGCCAGTGTATGCCAAATCAGAATTAGGTCCAGTCTCTCCAGGGAATCTACAGGGACTCCACTGAGTTGAGCTACTAAAGTTAGCAGTTCCTTAAGCAGCACGTCACAAGTCTCCATGTTTACGTAGGGCCTAATTCTGTAGTCCCTTCCTCGCATGTGTAGTCCCACTGAAGTCAAAGCAAGTAAGTGTTCTCAGGATCAGGCCTCTATGTAGCATGAAAGCATATCAGCTGGAGAAAGAGCTGGGCTGTGTTACCAATGGTCTATAAGTATTTTCTCAACAGCTGTCGGCAGTATTCTGGAAGATGCTTGAAACTTTACTATCAAGTATCAGAGGGGTAGCCGTGTTAGTCTGGATCTGTAAAAGCAACAAAGAATCCTGTGGCACCTTATAGACTAACAGACGTTTTGCAGCATGAGCTTTCGTGGGTGAATACCCACTTCTTCAGATGCAACTTTACTAGGTTACCTGTGATTCCAAGTACCCACACTATAACCATCTAACTTGGGTACTTATGTGGCTTTCGTCACTGTAGAGTCTGATCACCTCAGTGTAATGTATGTTTCATCTCAGCACCCCAGGCAAATGGGGAAACTGAGGCACCGACCTTTTTAAAAAAAAATTGTTTGTTTGTTTCTTTTAAATTATTTGTCTCCGATGACACAGAGCACCTGGAATGCAACCCAGCGATCCTCAGTAATCCCGGGCCAGTTTCGTAACCAACAGACCTTGCTTCTTCCTGTTTACACAAGTGTTGTACAAAAACCGGCCCAAGAACCTGCCAGCGCTGTCAGTACAAACTGTAACCATCTCTAAGCATTAACTACGTGCGGCTTGAAGTTTGTGAGCACGCTCTGCCCTAGCTGTTCCATAGTGCGAGCTTTCGTAAAGCAATTGTAACAGGCCAGCTTCAGGGAGAGGTTCTAAGCAAAAATGTGCTGAGTAAGTCTGTTCAGTAACTGCGCCCGGAATCCTCACGTTGGTTACATACAGAACATGTGTATACCCAGGCTGCAGATTTTTCCTAATTCTTTTCTTCCCTTCTGTTAAGTGCCATGCACAGCGATAGCAAATTATAATTATATCCTCAAGGGATTGACCCTTGTGATTACAAACTCTTGGAATACAATCCCAGTTAGAATCATAGACTATCAGGTTTGGCAGAGACCTCAGGAGGTATCTAGTCCAACCCGCTGCTCAAAGCAGGACCAACACCAACTAACTGACCCTGACTTCCTTCCTTCCCGGCCTTGGGAAGGTCACAGGTTTCCAACTTGGGTACCTGTATTTCAGCACCTAAACACGTGCTCTGATTTTCTGCGGTGACCAGGTACTATGGGGATAGGGAGCTTTGTTGTGGCAGGTGATGCAATTACACATGATTTTCCGAGTTCTTTTCCGTAGGATGCGAGCGAGTGTTGACTCGTGAGAAGACATACCGGCTGTTGCTGTTAGTTTGGGGTTTTGTGTAGCGGCAGCTGTGCAAACACCAGAAGTGTGCTGCCTGCTTTGGGCTCCGATTCTGAGCAGAACTGAGCGGTGACGCCGGGCTGAGATTCCTGGGTTAAGGGATCGCACCGGAGGCTGTTTGTCCATCTCGTTCTCGGCCTGGTGTACGTGTGGAAATAAAGCGAGTGACACATAGTACATACCCAGGTTCCCAGTTGCTGATTTCGCCTCCTGTGAGAAGCTGACCTGCAAGGCCCCAGACATCGAGGAGCACTCTGCAGAGGGCTGCCGTCAGGGTCAGAATGGGATGCTAACGTCAGAAGAAGGAGCAACACCTGCAACTCCAACCAAAGGCAATGGGAGCTGCAGCTGCTTAGAAAACCCACAGAGCGCTGGCCTGAAGCTCTCTAGCTGAGTTTCTGCATTTGCGCTAAGTAGCAGCATCGCCATGAGTCCAGGAGACGTCTCCATGGTTCCTTTTACAATGAAATGTCAAGGCAGCTGCGAGTAACATAACGGAGGCAGAATTATCCCCAGACACAAATGCAGGTCTGGGGTCTAGTGCTAACGTCAAATCTGTCACGAACCGGGATGTGGGTGGCCAAGCCCAGTGGTCGGAGCAGGAGTCAGGAGTCAGAGCCAGGAAACCAGTAACCAGAGTCAAAGAGTCACAGCTGGAGTCAGGAACTGAAGTGTGGGGTGACAACTGGAATCAGGAAGCCGGCAGGAAGCAAGGCTGGAGCAGGAGCAGACTGCAGCTCCGGGCGTGTGTACCAAGCAGGCAGAGATCAGTTGCTGCTGTTGGGTTTAAGAGCAGGCTGGCTGACTCCCTTGGCTACCCAGGCGGAGTGGTCCATCAGGCGGCCCGGCTGTGGCTCAGCAGTGCTCAGGGGCTGCGCAGAGACTGGATATGAGTCAGCAGTGTGCCCTTGTTGCCAAGAAGGCCAATGGCATATGGGCTGCATTAGTAGGAGCGCTACCAGCAGGTCGAGGGAAGTGATTATTCCCCTTTGTTCAGCACTGGTGAGGCCACATCTGGAGTACTGCGTCCAGTTTTGGGTCCCTCACTACAGAAGGGGTGTGAACAAATTGGACAGAGTCCAGCAGAGGGCAATGAAAATGATTAGGGGGCTGGAGCACATGACTTATGAGGAGAGGCTGAGGGAACTGGGATTCTTTAGTCTGCAGAAGAGAAGAGTGAGGGGGGATTTGATAGCTGCTTTCAACTACCTGAAGGGGGGTTCCAAAGAGGATGGAGCTCGGCTGTTCTCAGTGGTGGCAGATGACAGAACAAGAAGTAATGGTCTCAAGTTGCAGAGGGGGAGGTCTAGGTTGGATATTAGGAAACACTATTTCCCTAGGAGGGTGGTGAAGCACTGGAATGGGTTACCTAGGGAGGTGGTGGAATCTCCATCCTGAGAGGTTTTTAAGGCCCGGCTTGACAAAGCCCTGGCTGGGATGATTTAGTTGGGTTTGGTCCTGCTTTGAGCAGGGGGTTGGACTAGATACCTCCTGAGGTCCCTTCCAACCCTGATATTCTAGGATTCTATGATTGAGCAGGTGCAGCAGTAAGTCTCATTCCTGATGCTATTTGGGCAGGGACAAAACCTTAGTACAGAGACTGTTCCCGGGGGGGTTCTATGGGGCTCACACATCCACCCCCAGCAATATCACAGTGTGATGCTAAGACCCCAAGGCATAAATATACAGAGAGATACGACCTTACTCAAATAAGCGTCCCACCTGCTCCCGGCCCCGGGCTCTCCTCCTGCCCCTTGCGGTGGTTCCTGGGGGCATGGGCACAGTGTAAACTCATCCTTGCAGTTTCCAGTCCCTGCCACATGGCCTGATTCATTCCCCATGGTCACCGCGCTGGTCGGGGCTCCGGTACTGGGTCTGGGCTGCTCTTCCAGCCTGGCTGCAGATGTGCCTGCTTCCTCCAGCGGCAGCAGCAACTGGTGTTCTGGCCTCCACCCTGTGGCGCCTCTCTCAGCCCCACCCCTGTGCCAGCCACCTGACCCACAGCCAACCTGGTGGCCTGAAACCCAACCCCTGTCCCTACTTGGGCCAGGCTGAGCTCCTGTTCTGTAGTGGCGTTCCTCTCCTCCAATGAGGAAGCCGTGTGGATGCCAAGCGTCAGCCAGGGGTGGGATATAGGGTTGACCTTGACTAGCTATATCGAGCTAACTGTTCCAATTTTAAGAAGCGTCTGCTGTTGCAGTGACAACACAGCCTGATCCAAAGCCCATCAAAGTCTCTAAATAGATCGAACAGAAGGTGAGAGGGAGAGGAAAGTTCTCTCCATTTTACTGGTGGCAACTGAAGCACTGAGGGATGAAATGACTTGCTCAAGGTCATACAGAAAAGTCGGTAGCAGAGCAAGGAAATGAACCCCAATGTCCTATGTCCCAAGCCAGTGCCTGAGTCACAGACTTGTCCTTCCAGCCTAAATGTCTCTTCTCTTAGTTCATCTCATTACTCCTAATTCTGTGCACCCTTTGTCCCGCACAAGAGAGCTCTCTTTGCCAGTACTGGGCCCAGTCTATAAGACTAACATTCCCCAGCCATGGCTGCAGGTAGAGATGTGCAAATACCCTTTTGCGGGGGGAGGGGGGGGGGTCGGCAGCTGAACCAAAAAAAAATGTTTTTATTTGTTTGGGGTCAACCCCAAATGAACAATTTTTTGGCAAACTGAAAAAAATCAAACAAATTTCATTTTGGAATGAACCAGTTTAATTTCCAAGGGTTTTTGTTGTTGTTTTGTTTTGTCTTTTTAAAATTTTATAACAAAACCAAATACAAAATACAAAGTCACACAGAAAACTCCAAATGTTTCATTTTTGAAAATGGTGAAACAACATTTAGACTTTTTTGGATTTTTTTTTTTAGTTTGTTTTTCAACTGGAACAATTTAGCAAATTCAGCGCAAATTTGAAAAAGCTTTTCAGTTGCCCCAAATGTATACATTTTGGCCCCAAAAAAAGAGTTTCATTTGAAAACTGTTGCCCTGCTTTAGTTGTAACAAAGTTTTAAATTGCTGGGGATGGGACCATTGCCAGATAATACTGTCTTTTTGTTTATAAGCAAGAGGTCCATTAAGGGGTAGAAAAAAATCTTTGGACAGGCAGAGAAGGCCCCCAGGCCTTCAGAAAAATTCCTCAAAAAGCAACACAATTCTTCACATGATGGAGTTGAACCTGTCCCCAGCTTTGTGGCATTCAGTCCAAGCGATGAGTGAGATAGAGGGGCAGATTTGGAATAGGCTTTCCGGACGAGTCAAAATACACTGCAATAGGCTAGGGTTGCAAAACATCTTTCAGCTGGAAGCTAATTGCTCTCATGAAACAATCCCGCTGCTGGATGCAAGGGGGAGAATCTTTTCCAATGAAACAATAACAGAAAGAGAACGTTTTTGCTATCTCGATATCAGTTGCTGGTCAAAAGGGGCTGTGGTTCCTTTGTTTGCTCAGAGCTTTGTTTTGCAATTTTGAAACTGAACCATACAGAATTTGGAAGGTCGCTGTTGCTGCCTGAAAGCCTCATCCTCCCAGCCCTGCCCGCTCTCCCGGGCCACTCGGTTTATGACAGGCATGCTTTTTCTTGTCCTCGTCAATCCCTCACTCATGCGCTGTCTTTAACAGCTGTTGGAGCAGCTGGCAATATTAAACCTCTGAAAGATGGCGCAACAAAGGTAAACTGAGTCGTGGCAGACTGCTGGCATGGAGAGCGGGGCTTCTGAGCCCTGTTATTACAAAGCCAGGATATGGAGCAGCTCCAGAATTTAAAGGAGGGTTACTCAGATACTACAGTAGTGGAAACCACCTAAGTAAGTAGATAGGTAGGTGCAGACACCAATTCTCATCATTGGTATTATGGCAGAACCAAGAGATCCCCGCGCAGGATCACAGCCCAGGTTCTGTAAAGACATCGTGATTTTACAGTCACAGGAGACATGCCACGTATTAGACAACTCTGTGGTGCCCTAATGCTCCATGGCAGCCTGCTGGCTGAGCCCCAGAGACAACCCAGGTGTCTTGAGCCTTAATCACTGAACCAAACTGCTTCTCCAATCCAGCCCGCATAGCACCATCCCAAAGTGACCCAGCCACCTCTCACACCCCTGTTCAGGATCACTCCAGGAGCAGGTGCTCCAAGGCTGTGGCAGTGGGTCAAAGCCCTAGCCAGCAGGGGGGCCAGGTCATGGGGAGGGAATCTCCGGTGCTGGTTGGTATCCCAAGCTTTTGCCTTTTCACCAGCCAACTCACTCGTGCTCTAGTTTCTACTTTATGCCCCGGTTCCTTCTATTTCCCAGCTGCGCTGAAGCTGCTGCGTCCACTCTCGGGCCATGGAGTTCACCACAAATTACTGACTTCATGTGTGCAGGAAACATGCACCACAACTAGCAGGGGGCGAGTGTGAGAGCTGTGCCAAACACACACACACACACACACACACAAGCAGCTCCCTCTCTCTACCAGTGTTCTCGCTGCAGTGTTTGTGTGTCTCTGAGGAAGGATTTGCTAGATACCCACAGAATAGTGATCAGTTTAGACCAGTTCAGCCTGGCTCCACCTCACGGGACAGTCCCGGGTCCAGTCATGGCTGCCGTGTGTGCAGAACACACACACACACACACACACACACACACACACACCAGTGAGATCAGACCCACTCAGCAGAAACAGGGAGTCTGCTAGTTGACCAAGTTCACGTCAATGACTGTGGGCACACGCAGGCCGGAAGACGTGGGAGTTTCTGCACCAGAAAAGAGGGCCTCGTGTATTTACCAGCCGTTCTGTAGCAGCGAGCGAGCCTTCTCCCTTCCCCGCATTGCAATGACAAACCCATTTCTCTGCAATCGGCTGCACAGAACAGTGGCACTGGCTGGCATTTGGCACCTGTCGCCACGTCGTAGCGCAACATGATTCACGAGTTAACATACGTCCGCGTTTGCTGACTCCGGTATCAGCTGTCTTTCCTCACCATCTCAGCTGCACAGCTTTCCCTTTCTTTTATTCCATCCTCACACTCCCTTCTCCCCTCCTGTTAAAGTTCTTCCCCCAACCGATGGCTCACCAGCCATTTCCTTTGACCACAGAGACATCTGCTGGGCTGCGGAGGACAGGCCAGCGCTTGTTGATCTAAGGGCTGGGGATTGTTCTCCTGGAACGGATGTCTTTGGAGTTTGTCAGGACAGTCAGGCGGCTGGCCATGGCTTTCGCAGAAAGGTAGCAACATTGAGCAGACTGCAGCGGCTGCTTTCATTAGGCGCCTATAGACCTGCCTTAGGGTGACCCGGAGAGACCCTGGCTTTTGGACTGGCTGGACACTTCGGACTCACGAATATCTCAAATGAGTCATCAGGTTGTGGGATGACTCATCCGACTCGGGGCACTCACCCTGGAGTTGAGGCTGGGTGGTTTTACACTCAGCACTAGTGTGAAGAGCACTGGCCTTGATTTGGACCGGGGGGAGCCAAACCCATGACCCACCAGAGAAATACTCAGGTCTGGTCATCTAAGGCTGTGATGGCTATTAAAAAAAGATTCATGGCTCTTGTGTTGCTTAAATGATGGGAAAAGGAATATAATGGCACCTCCAGTAACCCTAGCTAGGATCCATGCTCCAGGGCATACCCTGATCCCAGCCCGAGGAGTCAGGAAGAAATATCTCACCCAGCGACAGAGCATTGCCCAATGAGTGGATATGCAGGAACGTCACCGTGCTTTGAAGCATCCGGCATTAACGTTTTATGAGTGGATTTATGATGCAACCTCAGGTGTGGTGACCACATGACCACACGTCTGGCATAAATGGAGGCCATAGGTGTGCATGGCACCTTATGGACATGAAAACAGCGAGGTCCCTGCCTCAGAGAGTTACAATCTAGACTAGACACCAATTACATTAGAGAGACAAGGTGGGGGAGGTGATATCTTCTATTGGGCCAATGTCTGTTGGTGAGAGAGACAAGCGTCTGCACTTACACAGAGCTCTTCTTCAGGTCTGGGAAACTACCCGGCTCCGTGTGGAGCTCGAAAGCTTGTCTCTCTCACCAACAGAAGTTGGTCCAATAAAAGACATCACCTCCCCCACCTGGTCTCTCTAATGTCCTGGGACCGAGATGGCTACACGAACACTGCAAACACCAATTACATTGCCAGCCAAGCACAGGGCCTCAGAGGCTAGTGCCTGGCGTCCCAGAAGGAATTAGACCTCTCAAAGGTATTTATATGGCTCCTTTTACTCCAGCGTCGGAGCATCTCGCCATCTCTTACACCCTCCCAACACCCCTGTGGGATACAGAATTATCCCCCTTTCAGCCATGAGGTGAAATGATTTCTCCAAGCTCACACAGAAACGCCGGCAAAGCAGGGAACTGAACCTAGGCTTCCCAAAATTGCAGGGCAGCCCCCAGTCCCTGGGCCATCCTTCCTCTCAGAGGGAGGCTTAGAGGAAAGCGTCACGCATTGCTGGGAGCTTAAAGGCCCAGGGATGCCGAGAATGTCGCGTTGCAGAACCGGGCTGGTCAGCAATCCTCAGCGGCGGCATGAGCAACCCTTAGCGACCCTACCACAGGATCAGGTGACAGGAAGGGAGGCCGCCCCCCAGCACCATCGGCGGTCCTGCACATGGGTGCCAAGGTGTCCCGGTCCAGAGTTTGGGCTTGGCCTCTTACCAGGCTGCAGCTCCGCCTCACTGCAGTGTCCCTGGCCACAGAGAAACGGCAGTGCCCCGGGAAGCAGACCCCTGGCCACGCAGACAGCAGCACTCCCCAGCGCACTGACTGGGGACCATCCCTTGGTCTGCAGAGGGTCACTACCCAGATTCTGCTGAACTCCTGGCCTGGACCAATCACTCATGGAATGGGGTGAGGACTACACCAGCCACCCATACGTCCGCACCCCATAGGTGCCACTTCCCACCCTCTGGCCAGCAACTGCCATGTGCCCTGGAAACTTTGCCACACAAAACAGGTGGCAGCAGAAGGCCCAGACATATGGAGAAGTGGCTGGCCAGGGAGAGCTCCATGCTCTGAAAGGACAAGAGGCAGAGGAAGGAGCTAACAGGCCTGGAGAATTCTCTGGGGAACTCATCCCTGGGGCCTGGGGTTGGTGTTTCCCCACACAGTTGACATGGGGCTCCTACAACAGAACCCTATTCTATAACTATTGATGCTCCCTGCTCGCGACCTTCTTACCCTACCCGTTCGGCTTGTACAGCCAGCACCCGGCGCAGCTGCCTCTGCAGCGCCTGCTTCTTTCCAGGGAAGGTGGCCGGGTGGTTCAAACCCTGCACTGGCTTCCAGCAGATCCAGTTCAGTTCCCAGCTCTTCTGCGGACTCTCTAGGTGACCTCGAGCAAGTCACTTAGGGTATTTAGTGGCTGCACTGTGAAGCCAGGTCTGTAGGATCTGGGTTTGTGGACTTGCTGTTTCCAGTGCTGCGCTTGCGCGTCCACACTGCACTGTAAACCTGGGTTGCTGGGCCCGGGGCTCACAGCCGAGCTAATGCATCCGCACTGCGCTGGGCGGCCCTTCTGACTCAGGTCTGGGGCTTGAGCTGCATCCACGCTGCCAAACGGCAAGGCTTGGACCCCAGTCACAGCAGGAATCGGGCTCCAACCCACCCCCACAACAGGGTCCCAGGACCTGGTTCCCATGTGCTGGCTGATCCAGATCAGATTGATTGGTGTGTGGACAGATGTGGGTCTTGAGCACAAACCGCAGGGGAAGGGGGGGTTTCCCCTCCGTAAAATGGAGCGGATACCCCTTCCTTTCTCCCACCCTTTGTCTATTTAGACTGTGTCTTGCTGTGTGTCTATACAGACCTAGCACAGTGGGCTCTTACTGCTACCGTAACACAAATAAATAATAACTGCTAAGGAAACCAGGCTGTTGCTGGTGGAATGGAAACTTTGCTGGAGCGTCGTGGTTCTGCCCAGAGCCCTGTGATATTTCGGATACAGGAAAGCCGGATAAATCTCCCAAACCCCAGTGTCATTCATAAGCTCTCTGTCCATGCATCTTCCCAGCCCAGTGACAAATGGAAAGTATTTTCACTCGCAGCTGTTAGAAAGTGAATGGGTAAAAAAAAAAAAGCTGATGACATTTAACCACCGCAGTCATGTCCTTTGTATAACATTCTCCAAAGTGCATCTGAAAATCTGGGATGAGAATCAAGACCAGATCTCGTCTGTAATTTACCAGAAACTCTGGCAGCTGAGGGAAAGGAAAAAAGCCTGCAGTGTACAGTAGGTGAAAGGCAGAGATCCGTCATTTAAACGTCTGCTGGAGTTTCAGAAATACTGTATGGCGTGAATTTAGCAAGGGTACTCAACAGATACTGTCAAGGGAGTTTCCATCATTCTCCCCTTCCCCCCGCCATTCCCTGTTCTTCAAAATATTCATCCATTGGAGCCAGGCTCCAGTTGGAAGCTGTGTCCTAGCTGCGACTTATTTTCCTCTGTTACATCTGGGTGCATCGGCTTGTTATTGTAGGGTTGCTCATGTGACTAGTAGATCTAGCATCCAGCTGTGCCACACGGCTGGCCATGACCTGCGTCTGGGTCGTTAACGGAAACACTTGGCTAGCTGCAGCGGGTGCTGACGTTTGATCGAAGGGCTGGTCTTGCGGGAAGCTTTAGGTCCTAGCAGGAGGGTGCTGAGGCAGGTGTTAAAATAGGTGGGTGCTAGACCCATCTCAGCCTTGGACCTGCTGTTTGACCTTGGCTAAGTTGCTTTCTCTCCCTTCCTTTGTGCGTAGACTGTGAGCTTTCTGTGGGTGTCTGTAGCATGCCTAGTACGATGGTGCTCAGATCTCAGTCGAACCCTCTGGGAGTATTTCTACACTGCAAAGAAAAAAACCCAAGGCATCAAGCCCTGGTTAATTCACTCAGGCTCAAGGGCTAAAAATATCAGCACCTCGCCAGGTTTCAGAGCCCGAGTGGGAATGTGTGCACTCCTGGTTTTACCCCATTGACCCGGGCTCTGAGACGGGGCTTTGCCGGTTTTTCTTTGCAGTGTAGACATGCTCTTTGTGTCAGAAGAAGCAGAAGCTGCGAAGAAATGCATTGCACGTCTCGCATGCAGCACCATTGAGGAGACCTGCAGGCTGAGACACCCAGCTTGGTAGCTCTGGTGCTGCTTTTAATCTCTGTGTGCTCAAGAGACAGCAGAGTCCAGTTGGGAGGACAATGGACAGAGAGGCAGGAGGCCTGAGTTCTGGTCTCACCACCGTCACTGACCTTTGATAGTCCCTGCCCTGATTTGTGCCTCAGTTTTCCCAGCAGAGAAATGGGGATAATAGACTGAGTTAGGCTCTATGGATGCAAAGTGCTAGGTAATTATATAACAATCCCCTTGAGAGGATCATCAATGAGGTGCTTCTGATTGATAAACAGGGTCCCAAATATCCAATCCCAAAAGGGTTGTGGATCAAGGAAAATGGACATGCGCCCACATTCTTTCTCATACGTGGCTGAAATTCTCAATGTCGCCAAGGGGAATTAGATGCACAATTCCTATTGACATGGATGGGGGAGGAGAGAAAATAAAGTTGTGTCTATTCAGGGTGGCAGTGCCCCTTTAACAACATATCTGCATCATTGAGCTTTTCATTTTACAATGCAAGACAGTCTGCAGGGAAGGCCTAGGGGTGCTGTGATGGCAGCGCACTGACTTCCTGGGTGTGCGTATCAGAGAGAGAGGTTTAAAAACCAAATAATAATAATAATAATAACAAAGTACTTCTCATACAATGCACCGTCAGCCTGTGGAACTCATTGCCAGGGGATGCTGTGAAGGCCAAACTACAGTGGGGTTCAAAAAAGAATGAGATAAGTTCATGGAGGACAGGTCCATCAATGGCTATTAGTTAAGATGGTCAGGGATGCAGCCCCCTACTCTGGGTGTCCCTAGCTGCTATTTGTCAGAAGTTGGGAGTGGACAACAGGGGATGGATCACTGATGATTCCCTGTTCTGTTCATTCCCTCTGGGGCACCTGGCACTGGCCACTGTTGGAAGACAGGACACTGGGCTAGATGGATCATTGGCCTGACCCAGAAATGGCCATTCTTGTGTTCGTAAAGCACCTTCTACCTGATGGAAGAATGCATCTCTTTAGCTTTTGCCTGAATGGATGTGCTCAGGGGATAGCTGAATCCAGCCCTTCTCCTCTGAAGGGAAACGTCCCTTTGACACAGCTCCCTTGAGGTCTGAGGTGAGTGGAGCTGGTGGGGAAGAACTAAGCAGCAGAGAAAATGTAAAGTGGTCTCGGAAAATCTAATGCCCTCACACAGACTGAAATCTGCACAGCGAGGGGGAAGCAAAGCCCAGTATCCTACCATTTCAAAACTGCAGCAGTGATCAAAACCTGCTGTAGCGTAAGCTTGCACGGGCATCTCATTAAAAAACTATTACTTAAAAAACACAGCTTACATCGGAATGTTGTTAAGGCAATTTAAAATAAAACTCCCCATCTGTTCCCCATTAGGCAATTGTCTGTAACTGCTGCGTTATTATAAAATCCTTTGTGTGTTCCACATGTGCTTATCTTCAGGCATGACCCAAAAGGGGCTGACCCCTGCTGGGAGTTAGAAAGTAGATGGGCTTGTCTTTTCCACTGGCTTTGTCTATGGGGTGTGACAAAACTGAGGAAACATCTATTCCGCTCTGCTGAGCTCTCTGTTACTTACAAGATCACTTTCACCTGAGACATCTAGATATGGCCATACATACCCATCTGTCTGCCCACTCATATAGTTAGGTTTGGTATAACAATTTTAACAAAAATCTAATATCCCACAGGTTGAAAATGTTTTACATTTTTTTATTTAAAAAATAGTTTTATTAGTGTTGGGTGCAAAAAAAACCCCAACCCCTCTCTTCCGCCCCTCCCACACACACACACACATATCCTCCCCCCCAGAGCTGCAGAAGTTCGGATCCAGATTTGAGTTTTGCAACTCATCGGTTTTGGAAAGCCAAACTCAAAGGGAATGAACTAGTCCATGGTGAGCGAAATTGACCAGTCATGCTCAGAAATACTTAGGTCTTTTCATCTTAAAACACATTGCAAAGGACAATAGATATCAGCGGTAGCTCCAGGACTAAAAGCTAGCACTCCTGTTCTCTAGGCAGCTGCCTACCCACCAGACCACACTATCCCCCAAAACCAAGCAGCCTCAGCGGGGAGCAGTAGATGAGTATTTTTAAAAATCCACTCTATTTTACTCATGTAAGTTAGCGTTGTCAAACAACACAGGGAAGGAACATAAAAAAACCCAACAAGACCTATTCATCTGACCCAGTCTGGCCATTCTTATGTTTCTCTCCTGAAAAAGACCCCTACATTCTGGCGAATCAAAGAGAGGGGCCTGTGAGTTAGTGGACATTATGTGTATGCAGATTCCTGTCACATACCCAGGAGAAATCCATTCCCAGCCACGGTACCTCATCTGAAACCCTACCTGGGCACTGAAGTTCATATCTGTGCACACCTGAATCATGATGTCTCTTTGAAGATTCCAGTGTAAATGGGCTTCGGCACTGAATTAGATTCAAGTTGAAGCGATCTGAAACTTACTATATTTAACCCAAAGGCAGCTAATTAACTCCACAGCATGAATGTCCCCGGTGCATTGCAGCTGCATCTAGCATCAGTGGAGAGAGAAGGTGCACTGCCTTCCAAACCTCCTTAGTTTTTTGCAAGGGAAATATCAAATGGGATGTGACCAGGTCTCCAATTCAACCAGTTCGCAGTGATACAGCAGATCAGCCTCTCCGTCAAGCTGCTGTCTTGATGTCCAGAGTCTCAGCATTCATTCTGAGTGTGACAAGACCCTCAGACATGTGATCAGTGTGGAGATGTGTGTGGAAGGACACCTTGGAGAGGTGTGAACATTCATCTCCGGGAGGGGTTCACTCAGGGAGGGCAGTTTAAAGGGTGGTCGTTAACGATTTCATCCCTCGTGTGAGAAAAGAATGAGGGAGAGACAGATTTGCCCATTGGCTCATTTTGGTGCCACGAATGGGTGGCCCTTGGAAGATGCCCCCTCTTAACTTTTTTCCCCGGGCCAAGAAAGAGCTGAGCCAAAGAAGCCCGGCCGAGCCCATGGGCATCTTCCAGCCCCACCAAAGGAACCCTAGAGAGCACAATCTACCATGAACTGGCCATGTGCATGGGCGGGGCTTATTTTGTGGGTGGAGCTTGGGGAAAGACCGCCTCCTTGTCAGGTGCTCCAGTTAGAAGGCAGGGTGTAAGGTGATTCCATTCCAACCCCCTAACGATGCTGGGTTATCTTCTTTGGTAGGTGAGCCAAACCCATGTGCACTTCCGCTCCTCCCGCACAGAGCGCTGGGATGGTCTGGGCTGGGTCCCCCAGAGCAGGAGGTCATGGAGCTAACACCCCTTGGAGATGCACGGCGCGATCTCTTCCCCCAGCATAGCTTTTATTCAGGCTCTTTGCACACTCAGGCAGACGTTGCTGCATTGATTACCCTTGGTGCACATGCTCAAGTTGTCTTCGTCACTACGTGGGCTGGAAATGTCCTTTTTGATGTTAATGGCAGCTGAGAGTCTGAGGTCATCCCATGACTTCTGCAGCTGGAGGCAGAGGCACCAGCTTTTAGGAACTTTGCCTGGATCCGACCCTGCCTGTGAACAAATACAGGACGGCTAGGAAGTCTGGGCCAAACTCACCCCTACAATAATGGAACTGGCTCAAGTGGCTTTGCCCCTGCTTAAAAAGGGCTAAACTTGCGCCCCTTGGATAAACGTTAAGTGTCGGAGGGCAGATTGCTCGTTGCATGCGACCAGGCTCTTCCGGCAGGAGCTGAACAATGGAACGGTTTTATGGACTCACCCAGCACGTGTCCTCTTGCATTTGCAGCACAGAGGTTGCCACACCCGGCGGGAGAATGATTTTCCCAACTGGGTGTTCAAAAAATGCCCCACGTGTCAGTTGTCCACACAGCACCACCAGGATTGTACCTACAGCTGCGGTAACTGTGTGCAGAGATGACCCCCTTGGCCATCTCATTTGCACAGCCCCAGCGTCACTCGTGAGAGACAGACCTTCAGTGAAACACCAGGCCCAGCAGCCATGCTCCACGTACAATATGAAATAGTGGTTTGGGGGAAAAAAAATCAACACCTTCCGCAATGCTCTGTTCAGTTCAGTTTTGTGGGATCTGGAGCTGTGCAGAAGGCTTCACTCGTGTTTTCCTCTCCCCCCTCCCCCGGGGAATAAGCAGTGATTTGTAGCTAGCTCTGAGTTTATAACCTGACGTAAGTGCCCTGTGCTTATTACAAAGGCCTCCTGCCTGTGGGTGCTTGAGAACAGGATCATTTTCCAGTTTAGGAGACTTGCAAATGGTAGTGGGAGGTTGTTTGTTTGTTTATTTGTCTTTTGGGGGTGGAGGGGGTGTCTTTTTTTCATAATATTTCCTTCCCTACGTCACTCATGGAGGAAAGAATCCTCAGAGTGTGCTTGGACCGGGACCCGATGTGGCTTGAAACGAATGTGATCTATAGCCAAAGAAAGAAAAGGTGACTAAAAAAGAAGCAATGCCAGCGAGGCCAGGGGTTTGGCTTTGATATTTTATGACAAAGTTAGGAAGGGACAACAGCAGCCCACGGATTCCCCTCTGGTGTATCTGCCCCAGGGTTTTTATATGACAAGGGCCTGATCCAACTCCTGTTCAAGTCGATGGAAAGGTTCCCATCTTAGATGGAGCAAAAATGGAGTCAAATTCCCTACAGTTTGGGCAGAGGTGGAGAGGGTTGTACTGAGCTGGAGAGATGGGATCAGCACAGGGGGAAGTGTTAGGGTGTTGCAGAAAGGCACCTATGTGATGTTGCGGTTCTCAGGACACATTTTTTGGTGGCCTCAGAGTACGGCCACCAACTCTTGCTGGTGGCCGCTTTCACACTTTTTCCTTGAATATTTGATTAGCTTTAGGAAAAACAAATAAATATGCACGGGTACGCGTCCAAATCACTGTCATTTCTTTATTGCCGGCTAGTAAAGAGAGCTCCGTGGATCAGCTGCCCAGTCTAGGAGGAGATCTGCTCCGGTGCTCTTAAGAAGTTGTGAAAAGTGATATTAACAAACATACAAGTATCACTTTTCACAGCAAACTTACTCAGTCCTGGCAAGCCTGGGAACAAATTAAGCCCTGGATGGCAGGGAGGTCAGGGGCGATGGGGTGGGGTGGGGCAGTGGACGGGAAGGCAGCAGGGGGCTGGAGCCTGAAGCCCCATGGACAGGGGACGGGGCCTGGGGATGGAGCCCAAAGCCATGAGGCTGGAGCCTGGGGCTTTCTGCCCCGCCTCCCCAGGGCTGGAGCCCAAAGCCTGAGCCCCACCACGCCTGGGAAAGTGGGGAACTCACGGACTGCCTGCTCCTCCAGCATTGTGCCCCACGTGTCTCCGGGGGGGGGGGGGGCAGGGTCCAACCCCTGCTGGCAGCCACAGCTAGGGTGACCAGATGTCCCGATTTTATAGGGACAGTCCCGATTTTTGGGTCTTTTTCTTATATAGCCTCCTATTACCCCCCACCCCTATCCCGATTGTTCACATTTGCTGTCTGGTCACCGTAGCCGCAGCAACCAACACCAAAGTGGGGCATCCCAGAGCAACAGGGAGGGACCACTACTTTGCCACTCCCCTCCCCCCCAAGCACAGCCCAGGAGGCTGTGGCCACAAGAAAATCCCATGGTGGCCGTATGCCGCCACAGTGGCCGCATTTGAGAAACGCTGAATTGTAGACACTGTTGGTTGGAATAATGCCATGCTTCCTAAGCTGTTCGGATTCACTGTAGTAAGCACCTACCAACCCTACCCAACTCCTCTGCCTTCTCATCAGTATTTCTGGGACTCCCCACCACCCTCAAGATGTCCACTGCCCTCTAGAAAGTGTCCGGTGGGGAAAACAGAAGACAACTCCGTGGATCAGCTGCCCAATCTAGGAGGAGACCTGCTCTGGTGCTCTTATGAAGTTGTCACAAAGGCAGAGGTGCTGAGCAGCTCACAGATTCCTCACAAGGTAGAGATGACAGGCAGCAGACAGCTGAGTTGTCTAATCACTGGGTTTGAAATAGCTGGGCACCTGGGAGGAATGGCTGACTCGGCCTTTCATCATCCCCGAGCGGATCAAGACAGCGCTGCTGCGTTTACTATGAGGAAATCTTTTGAATGAGACCTGACACACCCATATCTTCCAATCCCCTCTAGGCGGGTCTTGTCTGAGGCACGTGAAAAAAGATGTGGCTAGACAGACTAATGATCCCATGGCTTTTCCTCGGGGTCAGGGTTTGAATGAAGGCCAGATCTTGGCGAGATTGTGACATCTTGTGCAGCGTCAAGCCCCTTTTTGCTCAGGATTTGGTACTGACAGGCCATATGGAATACCTCTCGCCCCTCCACAGCTGCCTGTAAGAGGGCCTGAGTTTCTGTCCCACATCTCAATACAGGTAGTGCATAGATTTGATAGATCCTGAACTTTATGCAGACTTTTTTGTGTCCATAAGCAAGATGGGGGCTTCAGGCAGGAGGGGGCGAGACCTATTAGTCAGAGGACGTCTGCTTTGCTGCCACCTTTGAACCCTGCTTGCTGCCTAGGTAGATTAACTCATTAACACTCTCCCCAGTCCTCCACCCCCACCTGCACCAGGGGTTCTGGTGGTCCAGCTCTGAGGTTCTGAACCTTGGTCTTCTGCCACGAGTTGTTCCGTCCCAGAGTGGGGGGCAGCATCTTGGAGAGCAGGGTTGAAATTCCCTGACTTCTCCACAAGCCAGGCAGAGTTGGTGGCGTAGCCACGGTCAGTGACCTCTTCTTGACCAACCTTGACTCTGACACATGCAGTGGCGAGGTCTAACGGTCAGTTGCTAGCTCAGCAGAATAATGCCGAGGCGAGAATGCATCCAATCTCACGGAGATCTGGCCGTCCTTCAGTCGCTCATTATATCCCAACCCAGCATGGCGTGCTCTTCAACCACGTGGCCAGGAAGGACAAAAACACCCCAGAACTCTATGCACTCAAACTCTCTATTGGCGCACGAAGGGAAGGCGTGCGGGCCCTGACTCTATCTGGCTCCGCTGGCAGGGCCGCTCCCACTGATCGGATTAAGCCAGATATGGAAACTTCATTCCGCCACTCCTGGTGCAACGCCGTGGTCACTCTGACTGGCTCAACAGACTATGCATGTTTGATGATGATGAGCATTAGAACAGGTCCGTTTCCCTTTCCCCCACTGCCATGCAGCATGGCTGTCTACAGTGGTGCTGTATACACACAGCGGATGGCGGGTAGCAATTGATTGCTCGGGGATCGATATATCGCGTCTCATCTAGACGCGATATATCGATCCCCGAACGCGCTCCTGTCGACTCCGTAACTCCACCAACCCGAACGGCGGTAGTGGAGTCGACATGGAGAGCCGCGGACATCGATCCCGCGCCGTGAGGACGGTAGGTAATTCGATATAAGATACTTCGACTTCAGCTACGTTATTCACGTAGCTGAAGTTGCGTATCTTATATCGATTTTCCCCCGTAGTGTAGACCTGCCCAAAAAGTGCTGCAAAAATGTACCAAGATTACCCAGAGGATGTGAAACGAGGGACTTTTAAGGTCATGGGAAGGTAGAGCTCATGCTTGGAAAGAGGCGGAGGAAAAAATCCATATGATTCCCAAACCCCAAAAGCATGATGCCGATTTGGGCACATTGGTCTCATTTTTGAGTTTTGTATTTTGTTTGCTTTTCATCCCACAAACTGCAATGTAAAGGAATCCGTTTGCTTAGCAAAACATGTA
Organism: Mauremys mutica; assembly: GCF_020497125.1. Lineage (NCBI taxonomy): Eukaryota > Metazoa > Chordata > Testudines > Geoemydidae > Mauremys > Mauremys mutica. Next base: position 3,468,238 of record NC_059081.1, on the reverse strand, counting down.
CTTATACATGCAGGGCAATTTCCCTTGGAACCAAAAACAGTGATTAAAAAAGAAATCTAAACAATGTCAAAAATGGATCTCCAAACGCAGGCGGCCGGCGGCGTTAACGATGGCGAGCTGTGTCCTCGGGGCGAACAGACAAGCTCACGCAGAGGATTATTGGGCGAAGACACGGATACCTTGCTTTCCGGTTGGGCCAAACCAAGACACGGAGCGAAGTAGCTCGACAAACCAGTGGGAGAACTGGGGCATTTGGGATTTCCTGGATCCCAGGGCTGGGCTCAGGCCACTAGATTCCTTTTCCTCTAAGCAGTCCCAGGAAATGTGGAGATGAAATGAACGGGGACAAAGGAGGACTTTGACCCCATATTCAAGACCAGTGAGGGTGTAACATTCTGATGGCTCATGGTTCCTAAAATGAAAACGCCTTGGGTCAGACACAGTTTTGTTACTATGCTGTTTGTGCGTCATTCAGCACAATGGGGGATCCTGATTGGGGTTCTTCTGGCTACTACCCCAATAAAATAATATCGTAATAATGATTAACAACCCAGAAGAAGACCCAGAGAGGCTGCTCCATTCCACCTCCCAGTATCTGGCAGGCATCTTTGGGGCTTTTAGAAAGCTCTGAGCTAATCCGTGGGATTAGAGCAGGACTGTTAACGTCCTAAGGGCCTAACGTCTGGTCAAAGTAGTCTTACTGTAATTGTCTATACGGCATCCAGATTAAAGAATCTGCCTCAACACTGTACAGAAAACCCCTGCAATCTAACACCTGCTGAGGGGAAACCAGCCTGAGAACTCATCAGTATTACCAGGCTGGATCAAACCAGTGGTCCATTTAGCCCCAGCATCCTGCCTCCAGCTATGGTGAGTACCAGCTGCAACGGAAGAATGGCCTTTGAGTTGTTCATGTATCTAGCTTGGTTAGGGACATGTGTTTCCTGCCTGGCGTTGCGGTTACCAGCTGGAATTTTATAGGGGGAATCCTGGCAGTGCAGCGGCTGGCAAGTGGAGGAATAAGTGGTGTGTGTTTGTGTGTGCGTGTGTAATGAAATCCTCTGCAATAGCTCATCCCTTTCACAGCCCACTGCCTCTATTGTCGCTTCTTGAATGCTCCTCATTCAGCCTCCAAATTCCTTGGCACTCTCCTGGCTTTGGTCCCTTTCCTGTCTCTCCCTTTCTGCACAGAGGTTTTGTGTGTGTGTGTGTGTGTGTGTGTCCCTGCACCAAAATAAGCAGAGTATCTTTGTCAGCCAGGCAGGTGGGGATAGCAGGGGAAAGCTCTGCTTATCCCTGTGCTGAATGAAAGCAATCAGCCGAACAAGGGCTAGATGGAACTTTTCCTAACAGGTGGCGATGGCCAAAGAGCCATATTTATTTCATGCTTTCTAAAGGGAGAAGGATAATCTAAAGGGACCACAGCTGATCCTCTGGCCAACCCCCAGGGCTCCCCCTTGCTGGATCACAGAAGCGGCTGAGCCTCTGGCTATGAATTAAATTAGATAATTTATTACTAAGGACCTGCAGTAGGTGCTGGGCTCAGAAGACAAGGTTCACAGAAAAACAGTACAGACTCAATGGGCCATAGTCATCCCCAGTGTATCTCAACTGAGATCAAGGGAGTTACTCCAGAGGTGAGATTGGCCCCATCTGCCCTGAGAACATAAGAATGGCCAGACGGGGTCAGACCAAAGGTCCATCTAGCCCAGTGTCCTGTCTTCCGACAGCGGCCAATGCCAGGTGCCCCAGAGGGAGTGAACAGAACAGGGAATCATCAAGTGATCCATTCCCTGTCGCCCATTCCCAGCTTCTGACAAACAGAGGCTGGGGACACCATCCCTGCCCATCCTGGCTAATAGCCATTGATGGACCTGTCCTCCAGGAACTTAACTAGTTATTTTTTGAACCCTGTTATAATCTTGGCCTTCACAACATCCTCTGGCAAAGAGTTCCACAGGTTGATATTGTGGTAAGAAATACTTCCTTATGTTTGTTTTAAACCTGGTGCCTGTTCATTTCATTTGGTGACCCCTAGTTCTTGTATTAGGAGAATTCCTTATTCACGTTCTCCACACCAATCATGATTTTACAGACCTCTATCGGATCCCCCCTTAGTCGTCTCTTTCCCAGTCTGAAAAGTCCCAGTCTTATTAATCTCCCCTCATACGGAAGCTGTTCCATACCCCTAATCATTTGTGTTGCCCTTTTCTGTAACTTTTCCAATTCCAATATATCTTTTTTGAGTTGGGGCGACCACATCTGCACACAGGATTCAAGATGTGGGTGTACCATGGATTTATATAGAGGCAATATGATGCTTTCTGTCTTATTATCTATCCCTTTCCTAATGACTTTTTTGACTGCTGCTGCACATTGAATGCATTTGGCAGAGAACTATCCACAATGACTCCAAGATCTCTTTCTTGAGTGGTAACAGCTAATTTAGACCCCTTCATTGTATGAGTATTGTTGTGATTGTGTTTTCCAACTTGCATTACTTTGCATTTATCCACACTGAATTTCATCTGCTGTTTTATTGCCCAATCACCCAGTTTTATGAGATCTCTTTGTAACTCTTTGCAGTCTGCTTTGGACTTCACTATCTTGAGTAGCTTTGTATTATCTGCAAATTTTGCAGGTTGGTCATTGTTTGCATTGTGATATTTTTTCCTAAATAGGGACAGAACAGTCACTCTGAGTTAGCAGGAGGAGGCTTAGTGGGAAAAGATGGTCTTGAATAAACAGGGGGTGGATGGCTGCCGAAGACATGAGGGGTGACAAGGAAGCCATCAAGAAGAAGACAAGAGTGTGAGAAAAGGATGGAGAAGTGGGAGGGTTGAGACTCTGGACAGCAAATGAAGGGGGAAATGGGGCAAGGTGTGATCTATTAGCTGGACTGGAAAAGCAATGTAATGGACACGCCTTTTTTCAGGGCAGTTGGATTGTAGACCAGCAAGCCAAGCATTGTGGGCTTTTCCTCGTTGACCTAAAAGGCCTTGCAGTTGATTTTTCCACACCCTGGGGACTGTGCCTGACAAACCCACAGGCTATCCTGATACAGATGCTTCATGGTGTGTATGTCGGAGTAGGTAGCAAAGGACAATGGACCCTTTTTAAAAAAAAAGAATATGTTTCTTTTCCATATGTTTCATTCCAGGGACGGGTGAAGGCTCCAGAATGGCTGGTTGGGAAGCTGCCACCCAAACTTGGGAGGTGACATGACAGAGGAGAATTTGGGTGGATCTTGGGTCCAATCCGTTTATCTCGAGGATGCAGCAGTTACTGTGTTTGGTTACTGGAGGGAGTTGTGGGGGCTGGGGTGGGTATACCACGCTCTCAAGGGTGGCAGAAAGGGTATACCACCCTTTCTGCCAGGTTGAGTGGTCTCTGGTAGAGTCAAAGATATTTCAGACAGCTTTTACTGGGCTGTTTGGGCATGCTGGAGGCAAGATGGACAATGCTCCTTTGTCCTAGCATGGGTCTGCAGCCTATCCTCAGCCAAGCTCAGAGGCAGCAGCCTACTCAGCCTCTCCTAATGGCACACTTACTCCTAGATGTGCCTGTGATTTCTCGGGGACATGGGACGTCCTCTCCACAACAATAAAAGATGCTGATACTATAGACAGCACCTGACGCCCCCATGCATGCTGGAGCAAGACTTTGGGGTGGGGGTTAGGGGGTCACCCAGTCCCCTGTGAATGGCTGTGCAGAAATGATCAGTAAAGCTCATGCTGTCGTTTAGGTACTTTTACAAATCGAGACACTAGAGCTTGAGAACAAAGTCCCATTGTCTTCTCAGCCCATTGTCTCCAATGACCTCTGCTTCCCGGAACATGGAAATAACACCAGAGACACTCCTGCCACTGAATTTCTTACCTAACTGGGAGCAGGATGTACCTCTCATCTGTGCAGGAAAGCTTGTCCTGGGACTGGCAGGGACTTCCTGGGTCCCTGAGTCCCCTGCCCTGCAGTTCTGATTAGATGCGCATGCGAATCTAGCAGATTTTTTAGGTTAGGCTGAAGTAGGCTCTTGAGCGGGTGCAGCAGAGCCTTCCGACGTCCATCCCGTCCCTAGCTAGGACTGAAGTTAGGAACATTCTCTTCTGGGCCATGCTCAGGCGTGACCGGGCTGATTCCCAAATGGCAGATTCCAGAGATCAAAGCGCTAAAACGGTGTTAATGACTTTATCATGTGCTAACATGGGACACTACAGGAAGAGAGTCCTGGTAGCATTTGGCAGCGAATGCCTGAGGAGGCGCCAAAACCTTGGTGCCAAACAAAACTCTCTGGGCTTTTTATTCTGGCCTCTTCTCATTCAAAGGCCGTTCCTCTGCAAACTGGCTCGGAGGTGCTGAAGGAGGGCTCTGCTTCCCCCATTCTGCCGCCGATGCTGGTGCAAAAGGAGACACGCTAACGTTAGCTTAATTTTGCAGATGACTTGAGCAACCTAACTTCCCTGTCCCACCCGCTGCTGCTTATCCCAGCCCCGTGTGTTAACCTCTGGAAGCCTGCCCCTGTCCCTTTAACCCTGGCTTCTTTTCTCAGCTGGGTCAATTCTGGAAAACCTTTTCCTTGCTAGAGATCATTCCAGGCCTTGGTACAATTATGCCGAGGATTTTTGGTTTTGGGGTTATTGGGTTTGTTTTGTTTTTGCATTGGTTAAAGGCTTCCGTGGTTAAAGAAATCACAGATCTCCATCAATTTGTGCTGCCCTCAGTAAAGTGTGACGTGATCATGGTGATGCTACCGACCAGCTAGCACGTGTGCACCACTTATGATATTTATTACCCACCCTCCTAACCCAACCCAGCCCACTTTTTGTCCAGTCCACCAGCCACGGCATTGTTATTTAGATAATAAAATCCTTAACTCAGAGACTATCATTTATTATACTGTCATTGGGAACACCTAGTGGACAGAACATTGGCCTGGGGCTCAGAGAAACCTGGGATCTCTTCCCAGTTTTGGATGACCGTGAGTCACGTCAGCCTCATTCCATGCCTCAGTTTCCCAAGCTGTAAAATGGAGGTAATGCTACTGACCTCCTTTGCAAAGTGCTTTGAGATCTATCAATGAAAAGTGCTACATAAGAACTAGAGATTATGATTATATGTTGGTACATCTAGCATGAGGTACAACCTTGCAATGACCTCTAGGACGCTACCACAAAATAAATGTACGTTTATAATTCATAATAATAATTTACTATTTTTTTCATCCAGTAAGACTGCCAAACTTGGCCCAAAAATACTATTATAGAAAATTTAAGTCCAGTGAAAATGTTTTCATTGCCTTTTTTTTAAAGTCCAATGAAAACAGTTTTGGAAAAGACCAAACAAATACTCCCCTGCATTGTTTGCAACAAAAAACACGCGGCTGCTCCAGAGGTGCTCAAAGGTGCATTTCAGGGACGTCTCTTGGCCTGAGTTCTGCAGAAGGTCAGGCTAGATGATCACAATGGTCCCCTTCTGGCCAGGGAGCCTATGAATGTATGAAAATGCTAAGGTAGTGGGAGCCACATAGACGGCACTGCCAACTTTAATGTGAGTCTTTTTCTTACAGCCTCAGCGTCTGGAGCCAAGTGACTGGGCTGAGAATTCAATTTTCAGCCACAGCGAATAAGTTTCTTGCCCTCAACATTGCAGAGAAAAACCTGGAAACAGGAGCCAAGTGCAACCTCAAAAAAAAATAACCAGAAAGCAAGAGAAAACCTGAAATGTTTATTATTGTTGAAAATCTCATGCTATTTAAGGCAATTTCATGATTTTGGAGGGCCTGACTCATGATTTTTGAATGCTTGCAGTTGGCAATGTTGTGTGTATTGCGTGCCTGCCTAGATAGATTGACAGAATCATTGCACGTCTGGCTAAAACATACGCTCTAGTATGACCACAGGTTGCTAAACTAGATGCAGGAATCACTGAAATTCTCTGGCCCTGTGGTCTACATAAGATCACATTATCTGATCATCCTAGGAGGACTCCCCAATATGCCAACCCCTTCATGGGCCAGCTTGAAGAAGAATTTCTAGACAAACGCAGCACAAAACCACTGATCTATGTGAGATACATCAATATTTGCGCCCTCTGATTTCCACCACATAGATTTCCACCACAACTTCAACAACCACCTCTCCATTAAACTCTCTCTGGAGCACTCCCACACCAGCATCTGCTTCCCGGGCTCCACAATCAGCTTCAACAATGGAACCCTACAGACAACCATACTCAAGGAACCCCTGGGCCTCCACTCTTACCTACACAGATCCAGTAACCATCCCAAACACACCAAGAAATCTGGAATCTACAGCCAGACACTCAGATATCACAGCATATGCTCTGAGGAGAAAGTCTGAGATATACACCTTAACACACTTTAAATTGCCTTCACCAAACAAGGACACTCCAGAAAAATAGATCGCATCATGGAAGAGGCCACCCAAATACCCCAAGAAAATCTACCACAGTACAGAAATAAGCCCCCTCTGACCACACACCCCTAGTTGTCATCTACCACCCCACACTGGGTGTCATCAAACAACTACAAGCTGCACTCCATGGGGACCCCATCCTGAAAGAAATCTTTCCTCAACCCGCACTTCTGGCCTTCAAACAATCCCCCAGCCTCTCTAACTAATCATCAGAAGCAAGCTTCCCACAGACTAAGACATATCAACTCAAAGCGGCACCAGACCCTTCCAGAACAACAAATACAAAACCATCAGGCATATCTCCAGCGCTACAATGATCAACAAACCTTTCAAGATCCATGGGTCCTACACATGCCTATCACAACATATGGTGTACCCTATCCAGTGCACTAAATACTCCAATAACAACAATGGGGGTGAAACCAGACAATCACCGCGCTCTCGAATGAACTCACACAGGAAAATGATAAAAGACCAACACACCCTAGCACCTGCTGGTGAACACTTTTCACAAAGCGATCGCTCTAGATCTGACTTCTCAGTCCTCATCCTCAAAGGAAGCCAGTACAACACTTTTAAAAGACAAGCCTGGGAGCGTAAATTCATTAATTTTGTTAGACACGTAAAATCGTGGTCTGAACAGAGACACTGGATTTATGGCTCATTACAACAATCTGTTACCCACATGTGAAAGAATCCCCGGGGTACAACCTGGAACTGGGGTCCTGCTGTGCCCACTTACCTCTCCAGCCTGGGTTGTCTCTCACAGTGCTTTGCTAGTGACAAGCAGAAAACCCCTCCAGGTGCTGTGATCACTCAGCACAACGGTACACCCAGCTAGAATCCATGAATGCTCCAAGAGTCACTCGCAAATCACCCAGCCAATTCCCTCTAGCTCCCCAGCCTTGCATTCCAGAGCTGTATTTTCTAGCCCTAAAGCCCATCTGCCCCTCCCTCAATGTGGAGAAGACAATACACCAGTCTTTGTAAACTGAGCTGAGATTTCCCAAACACACTGTTTTAGGTAAAATATAAAACAGATGTATTAACTACAGAAAGATAAACGTTAAGTGATTATAAGTGGCAGGCATAAAAGGTCAGAGATAGTCCCCAAAGAAAATAAAAGATAAGCGCACAATCTAAATCTTAAACCTTATTACACTAGGCAGTATTTAGATCAAGCAATTTTCTCACCCCACTGGATAGTACAGTTCTTAATAAACAGGCTTCTCTGTCAAGCCTGGGACCAGTCTCCTCAGTTGAAGTCATCTTCATCTTCTCAGGCTATGGCTACACTTGCACTTCAAAGCGCTGCCGCGGCAGCGCTGCTGCAGCAGCTCTTTGAAGCGCTAAGTGTAGTCAAAGCGCCAGCGCTGGGAGAGAGCTCTCCCAGCGCTGTCCGTACTCCACCTCCCTGTGGGGAATAACGTACAGTGCTGGGAGCCGCGCTTCCAGCGCTGGGGCTTTGACCACACTGGCGCTTTGCAGCGCTGCAATTTGCAGCGCTGGAGAGGGTGTGTTTTCACACTCTGCTGCAGCACTGCAAATTTGCAAGTGTAGCCATGGCCTCAGTGTTCTTGTTGCTTCCCGTGCAAGTTGGGGAGGAGAAGGCCAGGCATGATGCCACTGTCCCTTATTTTATACCCTCAGTCCAGATGCCTGGAAGACACTAGCCCAGGCATACCTGGTGGGCTCTGCTGAGTCACAGAGTTGAGCAATCCCCCTGGTGTGGTCTTGTGCAACTGAGTTATAGAGCTGAGCACTCCCCTTTGTGTTCATGAATGGTCGTTTAACACCCTCCTGGGAGTGATTTCATCACCTAGCAGTAGAGACTCTCAAACTTATTACATACAGCAAAATCCCATAACTTCATACACACTAATGATATACATATTTGGACAGAACAATGGGTTTCAGCAGATCCTCACCTTTCATATGATATCTTACATGGCATGCTTTGCATGAAATATATCCGAATCATATGACCAGGGTGGATACTGGGGATTCCAGGGTGCTGCTTTGAGGTACAGAGTGCCACACAACTAACACTCTCCTCCCTATTTTTGTCCTATGACTGCAGAGGTGTTAACAGGCCACTCCATCCTGATTAGTCCTTTATGTGCTAACTCCTTGTGCTAAACCATCTGTTCCACCTTGCATTTCGCTGTGACACTGGGTGTACCTTTCCCAGACTAAATAAGAGCACTATGTGACTGGAACGCTGGTCTCTCTCACCAACAGAAGTTGGTCCAATAAAATATATCACTTCATCCACCTCATCTCTCTAATATCTGGGGACCAACAAGGCTACAACAACACCACATACATATTTAGGATTGGCAGATTTTTTGTATTTGTATTGATAACGCCAATGGATAATATTGATTTTTATTTTTAAGCATTTTTACAACTTGGACCAATTTAAATTTTCAGTTGCATGAAATTACGGCGTGTAGGCATTTTTTCCCAATTTTTATCTATTTAAATGTTCATCGTTGCAGGAAATTTGGCTTGGTTCCCACCAGTATGTGACCTGAATCAGCCCGTTTTCACTGTTGCTAATCAGTCTCCTCCTTAGAATTCAATGGTAAACCGCCTGAGCATGGTGTATTTTCTAGGCATATTTGCAGATGCTCTGCTCTGACACTAGACACTCTTTGCTCACATTCCAAGCATCTCAAGTTCTAGACCCAGACCTGGGTGCAACGCTGTTCTAGGACTGCTTAGGTCTGGAACTCATAGACTTTAAGGTCATTATGATCATCTAGTCTGACCTCCTGCACAATGCAGGCCACAGAATCTCACCCACCCACTCCTGTAACAAACCCCTAACCTGTGTCTGAGCTACTGAAGTCCTCAAATTGTGGTTTAAAGACCTCAAGCTGCAGAGAATCCTTCAGCAAGTGACCCGTGCCCCATGCTGCAGAGGAAGGTGAAAAACCTCAAGGGCCTCTGCCAATCTGCCCTGGAGGAAAATTCCTTCTCTTTCTCTACTTGTATAGGTTCTTATACCATGCCCCTCACCGTAGCATCTGACCTGGACTCTGGTACTGTGGGTTTGGCAGTCACACCCTGGTTGAAGTTTACATTTTCAAAACAGTTGTATTTCTGTGTCTTCCAATTTTTTGGGGTGGAACTCAGAGCTTGAGGAGAATAAGAAAAGACTCTGAGAGCTGTATCAGCCTATATCTGTTTTAGAAAGCCACTTCAGGGTGCATCCTTCTACTGCCACAACATAACACAGCAAAAACACCCAGGAGTCTTTTCCATGAAGGAAATTCCTGGAGCCACCTAATAAGAGACAAGTCCAACCTCTTACTAGAGAGAGCTATAAAAGTGACATAGCTGTATACATTGTTCCTCCTTTGGCATGAGTCGTTCAACAAAATGCAGGGCCTTGCAGGTCTGCTTCTGTTAGGAGGAGAAACTGATCATACGAGACAGGTGTATTCTTTGGTGCAATCGTGTTCACTAACGAAAAAATAAAAGTCCACAAAGTCCTGTTTCCTTAAACGCAATAGAAATACATAGCAGCAGGCAGTTCCCTTGCTCAGAAATCCCCCCGTCTGCCACTCAAGGGGGCTCTGTGCCCAAGAAGGTCTATCTCCTTCCCCTCAGGATCAGGCTCACAACTCCTTCTCCTGTTTTTTTGCTTCCAATGCACACAGTATGCGCCTGATATCCTAGCCCTGTGTTTGCAGCCAGGGAAACCCCCACCTAGGTTAGTTCTGGCCTGGCCACATGGCCTAATGCCTTGGGCAGTAGCCCCCATTGTCCACGGCATTTTTTACCACATAAAGAGGCTCAATTGCTCTTTCAGTTGAGCCTGCAGGATGGTGCTTGGCACCTTTTGGCTTTAATGAGGGCTGAGATTGTTTAAGTGTCCTAGACTCACCTGATGGCAGCCATGAGCCCCTTCCAGCATAACTATGAAGATACTTAATATAAAGAGCACCATCTGCTGGCACAAAAGATTATGCAACATTGCTCGTCAGTCTGTACCCCTGAGAAAGTTGCTATTGCTCTGCACTTCCAGTGGCCTCTGGATTACACAGCTCTTAAAACCAGCCACTACACTTGCAGGTGGCAACACCTCAGCCTCACAGAAGAAGCTAAAAGTATCCGTCTTCTCAGCTTCTTGGAATGGGATGGCCAATCTCTCTGCCAGCGAGGACCCCTCATGGACAACTGGCTATGAGTCTCTGGGCTGCCGCTGACATGCTTATAAATGCACTGTATCCCCCGTGTTAATAATCCTTAACCTTTTCAAGGGCTTGGCTCCACGGGAAGGTTAGTTCGAGGGATAACGTGAGCGTTGCCTGTAACCCAGCTCCTGTCCACACACAAAAATCCCTAGCACAAGTTAAGGGGTGCTTCACACTTCATCTAACTGGCCCATCAGCACAGGGGTGGTTCTGCACAGAGGCTGCGGCTACGGGCAACATCTCAAATTAGCGGAACTCACCAGCTGCTAATGCAGTCACTCGGCGCTGCTAACGCGCTCTGGGGGCATGTCCCCGCTACAAAATGAAGTCGGCCTATCTTACCTCGGCACACAGCCACCACAGTAATTTCATTGCTCGCGCGTGTCCACACTTTGCTCCTTGTGTCGGCGGTGCGCGTCCTCACCAGGTGCACTTGTATCGATTGTCCTGTTGGCGTGGGGCATTGTGGGACAGCTCCCGAAAGCCAGTAACGCTCGATTTAAGCAACTTGGCGTCTGCCCTGACACTGCGTTGACCCAGCTACATCAACCTTGACTCTATGCCTCTCATGGAAGTGGAGTTATTAAGTCGGCGTAGCGGGGCAGTTACGTCGGCGGGAGCGAAATTTGAGAGTAGACACGTCCATAGTTAGGTTGACGTAAGCTGCCTTGCAGTGACCTAACTCTGTCATGTAGACAGGCCTGTGTAGCTAGGGTGTTGCTTCACAGGCCTGGGCTACACACAAAAATTAGCGCAACCCAACTACACCGCTCAGGGATGTGAAAAATCCACAGCCCTGAGGGGCACAGTTAAACCAACCTAATCCCTGGTGTAGACAGCGCTAGGTTCATGGAAGAATTCTTCCGTCCACCTACCTACCACCTCTTGGGGCGGTGAATTACCTGTGCCGATGGGAGAACCCCTCCTGTTGGCAGGAGTAGTATCTACTCTGCCTCTGTAGAGTTTCAAGTGTAGACAAGGCCGCGGCGTGGCCACCCGCACTGGAGCAAGACTAGCTGAAGTGGAGTAACTCGAGCTACGGCTGCAGTGAAAGCAAAGTGCTCTGTGTCTTCAAAGCCCTTTATAGACAGGAACAAATTCATCCGCACCACAGTGAGTCAATATTCCAGGGTAGGAATAAATGGTCACTTTCACAGTGGAGACATAGTGGGGTTCCCCCAGGGAACTATACTGGGACCAGTACTGTTCAATATAGTCGTAAATGATCTGGAAAAAGGAGTAAGCAGAGAGGTGGCAAAGTTTGCAGACGTTACAAAATTACTCAAGATAGTTAAGTCCAAAGTTGTCTGCGATGAGTTACAAAGGGATCTCACAAACCTGGGTGACTGGGGAACAAAACGGCAGATGAAATTCAATGTTGATAAATACAAAGTAATGCACATTGGAAAACATAATCCCAGCTATACATACAAAATGATGGGGTCTAAATTAGCTGCTATCGCTCAAGAAAGAGATTTTGGAGTCATTGTGGAGAGTTCTCTGAAAACATCCACTCCGTGTGCAGCAGCAGTCAAAAAAGCGAACAGAATGTTAGGAACCATTAGGAGTAGGATAGATAAGAAGACAGAAGATATCATAATGCTGCTATATACATCATGGTACGCCCACATCGTGAATACTGTGTGCAGTGCTGGGCACCCCATCTCCGAAAAGAGAGCTGAGAATTGGGAAAGGTGCAGAGAAGGCACACAAAAAATGATTAGGGGGGTGGAACAGCTTCAATCTGAGAAGGGAGTAAAAAGACTGGGACTGTTCAGCTTGGAAAAGAGACGACTAAGGGGGGATATGATTCAGGTCTATAAAATCATGACTGTTGTGGAGAAAGTGAATAAGGACGTGTTACTTACCCTCAGGGGTGGCTCCAGGCCCCAGCACGCTAAGCGCGTGCTTGGGGCGGCATGCAGCGGGGGGCACTCTGCCGGTCGCCGGGAGGGCGGCAGGCAGCTCCAGTGGACCTCCCGCAGGCGTGCCTGCAGAGGGTCCGCTGGTCCCGCGGCTCCGGTGGAAAGAATGCAGACCCACCAAAGCCGCGGGACCAGCGGACCCTCCGCAGGCACGCCTGCGGGAGGTCCATCGGAGCCGCCTGCCACCCTCCCGGCGACCGGCAGAGCGCCCCCCACGGCATGCCGCCGCCCTTGGGGCGGCGAAATGTCTAGAGCCTGCTTACCCTTTCACATAACACAAGAGTCAGGAGTCCCCTGATCCAAACTAACAGCAGGTTTAAAACAAACAAAGGGAAATATTTCTCCACCCAACGCACAGTCACCCTGTGGAACTCATTGCCAGGGGATGTTGTGAAGGCCAACAGTATAACTGGGTTCAGAAAAGAATGAGCTAAGTTCCTGGAGGACAGGTCCCTCAATGGCTATTAGGCAAGATGATCAGGGATGCAACTCTATGCTGTGGGTGTCCCTTAGCCTCTGACTGCCAGAAGCCGGGACTGGACAACAGGGGATGGATCACTCGATAGGTGCCCCGTTCTGTTTGTTCCCCCTGAAGCACCTGGCATTGGCCACTGTCAGCAGACAGGACACTGGGCTAGATGGACCATTGGTCTGACCCAGTCTGGCCGCTCTTATGTTCTTATCTCCACCCAGGCATAGAGCCTGAGTTCCCCAGGTCACACAATGAGTCAGTGCAGAGCTGGCACGGGAATTCAGCCGCCCCTGCTGCTGCCCACTGCTGTTCTTTATGCAACAGGCCAAACCCCCCTGTCTCAAATGAAATACGTGCAAACAGCCCTGCTCCTGGCTGGGATTTGTCTCTCCTTGGAAAGGCGTTGCTAGATCAGCACTAGATGAACTGTGGAACTGACCCAGCAGAGGGTAGCTACAGGAGGGGGTTGCAGGCCATGTTTTAAGGAATGGTTTCCTCTCCTGCACGTGGCCCCGGTCTGGCACGGCAGCGTTTGAAGCTTCACACAAGGCGACAGTCCCGTTCTGGAAGATGGACCTTCTAATTCATAGAATCATAGAATATCAGGGTTGGAAGGGACCTCAGGAGGTATCTAGTCCAACCCCCTGCTCAAAGCAGGGCCAATTCCCAACTAAATCATCCCAGCCAGGGCTTTGTCAAGCCTGACCTTAAAAACCTCTAAGGAAGGAGATTCCACCACCTCCCTAGTTAACCCATTCCAGTGCTTCACCACCCTCCTGGTGAAATAGTGTTTTCTAATGTCCAACCTAGACCTCCCCCACTGCAACTTGAGACCATTACTCCTTGTTCTGTCATCTGGTACGACTGAGAACAGCCAAGCTCCATCCTCTTTGGAAACCCCTTTCAGGTAGTTGAAAGCAGCTATCAAATCCCCCCTCACTCTTCTCTTCTGCAGACTAAACAATCCCAGGTCTCTCAGCCTCTCCTCATAAGTCATGTGCTCCAGCCCCCTAATCATTTTTGTTGCCCTCTGCTGGACTCTTTCCAATTTTTCCACCTCCTTCTTGTAGTGTGGAGCCCAAAACTGGACACAGTATTCCAGATGAGGCCTCACCAGTGCCGAATAGAGGGGAATGATCACGTCCCTCGATCTGCTGGCAATGCCCCTACTTATACAGCCCACAATGCCGTTAGCCTTCTTGGCAACAAGGGCACACTGTTGTCTCATACCCAGCTTCTCGTCCACTGTAACCCCCAGGTCCTTTTCAGCAGAACTGCTGCCTGGCCACTCGGTCCCTAGCCTGTAGCAATTCCTTATCCCCACACCCCTTCCCCCGAAGGCTGCTCCTGGTGGCCACAATGAGAGCTTAGCTGACCTCGTTCAATTAGTGGAGAACCACACGGTGGGACTCCAGGGGCCTCCATACGTTCTGCAGGAGCTGGAACCGCACTTTCCTTGACGCAGCTTCTCAGTCTGGCGCAAGGCCACCGCGCCACAGCCCGCCAGTCCGTGACACACAGGCAGCTGCAAACGCAATGAAACCGTAAATAAAAAAAGCCGTGGCATGGCCTCTCTCCCCTGCGTCGGCTGCCCCATCAATTTTAAAGGCACCTGCTGCTGTAACGTACATTCTCTGCCGAGGCATCTCTGCCTTCTCGTTCCTTTCTTTGGCCAGCAGCTCCTCAAGTCCCCGTTGTCTGCAGCAGGGACAGAAACGCCCCTTGGCCCATTTCTCTCTGGCGCATCCATGGGGGCGAGGGCTCCCAGGTAAAACACCTGAGAGCAGAACCTTCCGAGGCGTGGTTCGTGGACAGTGAGCTTTCCATTGCTCGCTCTCTTGTTGTCTTCTTCACGCCCGGGGATTCTGGGTGTCAGTCTGGGAATTCCCAGGCTCTGGAGATAAGGGTTCCTCAGGGTTTGGCTACAGTCTTTTCCTCTTGACACTACATATTGGCCGGACAGTAACTCACCGAAGATCAGGTTTGGTTCAGCAGCCTAGCGGGTGGCTGGTACGACCCACTTGTCCATGTCTACTTCTCGTGAGCCCGGGGTCAAGGCCTTTCGGTGCTGCTTTGAGGTAGTAGCTTATTTCAGCCTGCTTCATTTCTGCTCCTACCTCTCGCTCATCACTGGGGTATCTGAGCACCCAACCCCAGTTACCAGTGGGCAGCATCCCATTTTCTAACCCAGGCCGTATCCCTCCACATTGCTGAGCCTCGGGGTAAAGTGCAAACACGCTATCCTGCTTTGCTTCCACGTTCGTTGCTGCACCATGCAAATGAACCCTTATGTGCCGCTGGCTGGAGCTGGTCTGGGCAGAGCCCTCCCAATGGTCCGTCTTACCCCTGGAATGTGCTGGGGGTGCGGACACAACGTGTCTCGTGTGTGCACTAGGGGCCCTCGGGATGCTTCCGAGCATCCTCGTGCCCAGTGGCTTTGCTGGGAGTCGAGGGGCCACAGCGTCAGGCAGGAGCTGCTCACAAGCCCAAGACAGTTTTTTTCAGGGCGGCTCCTGGATGCAGAAGATCTGCCTTAAGGAGGCGAGTGAGGCTGCGAGTCCAGAAGGGGCTTGGGAAGACCTTCCAACCCCATCCGACAACCATGGCGTGACCCAATTCCGCCCTGGGGAATTCCGACCCCTGCTGGCTCCAGCAGGACTTGCACTGGCGGAGGCCAGGGAGGACTGTGCTCAGCAAGCCAGGGGAGCGCCAGACCTTTGACAATTCTCAGGGCAGAGCCACCAGCAGGGGGAGACCCCCCGTTTGTTAGCAATGCAGCGCGGGCAAGGGGCAGGGACCGCGGGCGGGATCACGTCTCAGCCTGGAATGGCCCTGAGCCCTGGTGCGCAAGCAGTAGCAGAGCCTATGCAAAGGGGGCAGGGGAGTCTTGGGGCAGGAGAAGAGGACAGGAGGGGAGTTAAGTGAAATCCTAGCCCCACTGAACTCAGTGGCAAAATTCCCACTGATTCCACCAGGCCGGGATTTTAGTGAGTGGGTGACGTCAGAGAGCTTCGCTCCGGTGCAGTGCGGATCTGAGTCCAAATCAGGCTGCGGAGTTGGGTCAGCTTTTATTTTCTTCCTCCTACGGTGCCCTGTGGTTTAAACTTTCCATCAGCCTGAACGGAGACCCCCAGAGCCGAGCTCTCCCCTTCTCCTCCCCCCCCCCCCCACAATTCGGGGGTGGCGTGGTGTGCTTGAAATCGGCCTCCAAGTTTTGCAAATAGCCCCAGAGTGACTGGGAATCCCCTAGCCGAGCCCTCCCCCGAGCCAGATGTTTGCAATCCAGCAGTGGGGCTGAAGGCTGCAGCTTGCACTCCTCTCTTGTTCGGAGGCACAGAAACATCTGCACAGACAGCGAGACAGATGGCACGGGGGGAAGAGCCTGGGGGGCAGGGGTGAGACCCATCTGAACGTTCGCAGGCAAAACCAGGCGACCGCGGGCATCGGTTGAGACCGAGTAGCCCCCGCGCCCCACCTGCAGCCTGGGGATGGAAAGCGATGGCTACCGTGGGCTAATTTAGCATTTAATGCCGTGATGGCTGGGCGTGGGAACGGCCTGTAATCCATCCTGCTCCCAGCATTCCTCCTGTGGAATCTGAGGGCTAATTGGATAAAGCCCTGGCTTTCCCCCCAGCCCCAGCCGCCCGGGTTTTGTTTCCATTTGGGCCGTCGGCCAAAGACCCCAAATTTATGACTGTGGGGGGCACGTTAGCACTTCTCTCTCCCTGGGCTGGCGTGACAGGCAACAGCTCACGGGTGGAGAGGGTCTGCTTAGGCCAGCTCCCAACCCCCAATCAACCGGCGCTGTGTCTCCGTGAGACGTGCTGTGCGGGCTCCCTGGGAGAGCGATCGGCACGTTCTGTTCACCCGGGCACCCTCCCACCCCGTGATTATCCCTCCAGTTCCTGCAGCGAGGCCGAGGGCGCTCACAAGCACGTGCCACCTTGTTGTGATGCGTGGCCATGCTGGGGAGGGTTTGAAAGCCACGGGTGCAGCCAGGAAAATGAGTCCTTTCCTCTCCCTGCTCTCTCCCCCCCTTTTCCTCCTCGCACCGGTCTCTTATTCAGAGAGGGAGAACGCCGGAGGGGCCGGGGCATGGGGGGGCTGAGGGGACTTGGATTCTCTGCCCAGCTCGGCAACAGAGCCGGTGCAAGTCCTGTCCCCCACATGCCTCAGTTTCCCCATCTATAAACTGGCACCGGCTGTCCAGGGGAGCCATGAGGCTTAACCGACTGCTCTTTTCAAATGCCATCAGCTCCTCAGCCAAAAGCGCCACGTCGGTGTGAAATAATGGCCCCCGCTTTTGCCCACCTCCTTGGCACTCGCTAGGTTAATAGCCAGTGTTCGGATTCCCCGTCCCCGGGTCGGGTGCCGTGTGGCCGGTATCAGGGCTAGCTCGCCGTGCACAGCTCCTCCTCGGCCCCAGCTCCAGCGACTCCTCCTCTCCCGCTAGGGACCCAGGCCTGGCGCAAGAGGGGAGTGTGGTGCTCGTGTCGTCCCTGCCAACAGAACAGATCCTCCTGCTTCTGGCTCCCCAGGCTGGTGTTCCCAACGAGCTGTTTTTTCCGAAGCGCCTGCCAGCCGAAAGAAGAATCGCAGTCAAGTGCCGAGGTCTGATCTCTCTTGTACGCCCCAGCTAGTGCGTCCCCACCCCCCGACAGCTGCCCCCACCCTGCCCAGCCCCCAACTCTGCCGCCACTTTGACCCGTGCCAAGCTGGAGCGACTGCCGCAGAGGCTGGTGATGGGAACAAAGCTGAACTCGCGCCCAGTGTGACTGTTCCCCGCGTTGGCCACCCCCACGGCCAGGGGGTGTGAACGCGCAAATGAAGCCAAGCGTGCAAATGACTCAGCCGCAAAGAACCACTTACACCTGTTCCCTGTCCCGTTTGCACCAGAGGTTGTTACTCATGGCGCCATGTGTTCCGAGAGCGCTTTCAGGGGCCGGGCCTGCAACAGAGACACCCAGTGAGCAGGGCCGGCTCCAGGCCCCAGCACGCCAAGCGCGTGCTTGGGGCGGCATGCCGCGGGGGGCGCTCTGCCGGTCACCGGGAGGGCGGCAGGCGGCTCCGGTGGACCTCCCGCAGGCGTGCCTGCGGATGCTCCACCGGAGCCGCGGGACCAGCGGACCTTCCGCAGGCACGTCTGCAGGAGGTCCCCCGGAGCCGCGGGACCGGCGACCGCCAGAGCGCCCCCCACGGCGTGCCGCCCTGCTTGGGGCGGCGAAATCGCTAGAGCCGCCCCTGCCAGTGAGAGTCAGTCCCTGCCCACGAGCTCCCCGTGTAAATACACAACAAAGGATTATTAACCACTTACCACGGGGGTCAGCACCTGGCCCAAGGTAGCAGAGCAGGGATCGGACCATGCGGCTCCCAGACCAGCCTTCCTCTCGGCCATGTAACGACCAGCACCGTGGGGGGCCCCTGCTGAATTTGACCCTGTATATTTTGCCCTCCAAGCAGGCCTCATTCTCTCGCCGCTGCTCCTCAGTGCTCTGATTGTGCTGGTCCCTGACTGCATGTGCATGGTAGATGGGGGGGGCGGGGGAATTACCAGACCCCGCTGGCATGGGGAGAAGGGTGGCAAACAACTGGGCTTGGCTCCTGACGGCGCTAGGGCCCTGCCTATGGTCTGTGTTGCCTTCTCTGCCAGCCCTGGGGCAGAAACAAGACCCTGGGCTGGTGCTGGGACAAAATCCGAGCCCGTCGCTTTATCTGTCGTGCTCCTCAGCGGCCCCTGCTGCTCCGGGGACCAGGTAGGGAAGCCGTTGCTCCTCATGCAGGCCCGCGTCGGAGTGGGGCGTACGTGCCACCGCGCATCGCGCCCGGCTCGCGTACCGGGGGGTGGGCGAGCGCCGAGCCAGCCCCCGCCTCCGGAGAGCTCACCCTCCTCCCACCAACCCATTCAGTAACCAGACACCCCAACGATCTCGTCTCGGGCAACGGGACGGCGGCCAGAGCTCATTCCTGGCATAGCAGCCGACGGAAAGAACGCGGTGATGAAAGTTCTGCAAAACCGCATCAGCTGGGCTGCAGCCTGCAGGAGCCGAGCGCCGGAAGGGACACGGCTGCTGGGCCTGCAATTCCAACCCCCAGGTTTGGTTTGGTTTGCAGGCGCAGGTATATGTAGGCTACGCCCTCCCACCCTTCAGCGCCAGCTTGTCTGCCGGTGCATTGTGCCTTGGCCAAGCAGCCGAAGGAGCCAGTCCGCCGACTCATTGAGCTCCCTCCAGGGCCATCAGAAAGGAGCCGTCAGAAAACCTCGGGGCTTTTTTCAAGGTTTCAACATTAGTTTTAGGTCTTGTCTACACAGGGACACTCAGAAAAATGAATCCGAATTAACTAAAGATGTGAATTTAAAGGGGATTAGTGAAACTGCATTAAACCTCTGGGTGCGGGCTCTTTTTCAGAGTTAAAGTGGCCTTAATTCGGTTTAGTTTAACTCACTTTGGAAGTGGATTTGGCGTATTCCAGAGCAGGGCTATAGATCCCCTCGTTCAAGCTCCCCGATGAAAATGTTGTCAAAACTGATACGTCTCCGGGACACGTTTCAGCTTCAGGGAACAGCATTTTTCTAAGCATGTTCATTTCATTGAAAATGTTCCAAGCAGCTGGAGGCAGAGCCGAGCATGTGCAGTGCGGTCTCAGCAGTGGTGCAATCCAGTACCAAGGAGCCTAATTCCTCGGTGAAAACCTCTCCCCCAAATGCTCGTTGTGGTGCTAATTAGCGATGGGCTCAAGAGGTACGTCGTGATCCAGCTTTTGGACCCTCCGACGTTCAGGCGGGCTTGGGTCCAGGGCTGAGGGGCAATTTGCAGGCTCCAGGTTTGGATCTGAAACAGCTACAAAGTCCAGCGTGGTTCTGCTTTGGGCTTTTCAGTTAGGGTCTGTCCCTTCTGTGCACACCTGGCTTTATTGGCTGGGAAATGCAGCCACAACACGAATATCAGATGAGCCTGCAAAGGAGAGCGCAGCCTTGCTGAGATGAGACTTTTCTCTTTCGCTGGGAACTTTTTCCCGTAGCTCTAGGCTGGCTCTTTGCAGATGTGGGAGAATCACTTCCTTTTATTTGTATAGCACATTTCACCCACATTTCATTAATGAATTAAGCCTCACAGTGCCCCAGGAGGTAAATGAGTGCTATGACCCCCCCCCTCCCTTTTACAATGGGGAAACTGAGGCATTAAGCAGTTAAATGGCTTAAGGTGATCTGAGGGACCCAAAATTAGAAGACACATCTGAAAATTGGGACCCGAGGGTCACACCCTGGCAAGAAAATTCCCCAAGAGTCCTCTGACCACTAGACCACACTGCTTCTCAGCTTCAGTGCGTCACATATCTCTTTAAGATAAATGGGAGTTCCTTAAGGAGAATCAATACTGAATGCAATTTACTGGCCCGTTGCCTGGGCTCAAGACGCACTTGTATGGGGTTTCCCTGTGCCCATATGATGGTACTTCTCATAGGCATTAGTTCAGTGGGTATTTTTCCCCTCGTCGGCACTAGGAGTTGTTCGCAGTGGGTGACAGGACACGGCCTGGAGGGTTACTCAGAGCCCGAGGTGTACGCCCACAAGCTTTGCAAAGCAGAACTGGCATCGGAGAAGGAAATCAAAGATTTCAAGCGCACGCCAAGATGAGTGAAGTCAAAACAGCCGCTGAAATGGGCCGTGTCCCCGGGCCCCTCCAAGCCCCTGCCATTCGCTTTGCTGCACCACTGCAAATTTGACTAGAGGATAACATGCTGATAAGCCGGTCAGCTTTGCTATGCCGGTGTTATCACTGGGCCCAGCTGTGCACCAGCTGTTGGGACACAGAGCTGTCCATCTACTCCCAGCGGATCATAGAATCATAGAACATCAGGGTTGGAAGGACCCTCAGGAGGTCAGCTAGTCAATCTGGCTGGTCTGAAGTTATTCTGCTGACAGTGCCGATGCTCCGATCTCAAATCAGGACTTTACAGGCTTCTGCTGAAGGGTAAGCGATGTGCTAACTGCACTGGGCACCAATCCCCATCTGTAAAGAAGACATCCAGGTTAAATGCCAAGGAAAACATTGTAACTACAAGGCCAGTTAGACAATGGAGCGATCGTTCCCCTCTGTCATCTTCTGGAGGCCTCATCTCCAGCTCAGAGCAGCCAAAAAAGGAGGCCAACCCGAGAGATTGGATTTCCAACTCAGTAAAGTACGTGTCAGAAGAGGACTTGGGGAGCTTAGTTATGTGGTGGCTCATGCAGTGCCGACATGCTCAATGAAGCTCCGAGTTCAGTGCCTGGATCTAACATTTTCCTATGCCCTTGGTCACGTCCCTGAAACGCCTGACCCAGGCAAATCGCGGGCATAGGCATGAGTCCTGCTGCATTGCAAGGGACAGAGCAGATATTCCATTTAGGGAAGTGGGATTGTCGGGGCTAATCTCAGTTTTCTTTCTTTGAAGCAAACTTCGGGTCCTTTTCCAGTCACCTCACCGACCCTCCGCCCAAGCCCTCCGGCCAGCCCTGTGCATCTCGCTGTGATCACAGCGGGCAGGACTCGGTTACACTGGCAGGAGGAGGGGTGGGGGCTGAGGAATGCTCATTTTGCCAGTTGTCAGGCAGCAATCAGAGCCCTGATAGATGAGGGAATAAGCTGAGCGCTCCCGCACGCTCACGCTGCCAGCCAACTTCCACTGGCACCTCGACAGCCCCGGCTTGCATCACACATCACAGCATCTGCTGGTGTCCATAGGGGCTCTAGCCCGCCATCACGCTGAGGGTTATTTTTACAGCTGGGGTGGGAGGCGGTGAGCTAAGGGAGAAGGCTTGAGGGCTTTCCAAGAAAACTCATGAAAGCTCCGAAACTGGAGCTGGGGTCCGGGCTGCCAAGACTCCAGGATCAGCATCTTCAAAATGTGTCTTTGGCATCGAATCGAGTGTGTTTGCACAAGCGGGCCAGACAGTCAGTATCAGGAAAGTTCTTCCTGGGGTGCAGGCTCTCTCCAAGTCCCCAGGCTCCCCGGCCGTCTCTCTGAATGGGGCAGAATCCTGAAGAGAACATGCAAGACCCATGCACCGAGGTACAGGACACATCTCTGACATGCTGGCAGGCGGAGCTGCAGAAAACCCGAAAAGCAAGACTCTGCATGGAGGGGAGACAAGCAAGAGACAAAGCATGCCTTGCAGCACGGACACACATGACCTGTTGAGCATCAGACACCAACAGCCCAATCCTCAGCTGGCATTAAGTGAAGACTTAGGGTGGTGAAGCACTGGAATGGGCTCCCTAGGGAGGTGGTGGAATCTCCTTCCTTAGAGGTTTTTAAGGCCTGGCTTGACAAAGCCCTGGCTGGGATGATTTAGTTGGGTTTGATCCTGCTTTGAGCAGGGGGTTGGACTAGATACCTCCTGAGGTCCCTTCCAACCCTGAGATTCTATGATTCTAAGACGGCAGCACTTTGCTGCTAGAAAGCCACTGAGGATCTGTCCCCGAGTGAGGCACCAGGGTTGGGAATCAAACCCAGCTTGAGTGCACAGAGCTTCTCCACCAGTGCTGGCCAGGTTCTGTGATGCAGGGACACATGCTGAGAACAGTTGACAACACATGCTATAGGAGGGTTTAATGCAAGTGAAGCAGCTCCACTCACGCCTTGGACAGGAATTGTGCCGGTGGATGGGCAGAGGTTCAGGAACCAAATTGGCCTGATCATTGTCACTGGCAGAGCTGGTGGAAAAAGGCCAATTTTTTGCCTTCCAAATTTCCTGCAACATTGGTTTGATTCTTGAAGGAGCCCTCCCCCAAAGCACGGCTTTTCAACACAACAAAACACACCGGTTTGGTAAAAAACAAAGCCATTTTTTGTCTATAAACATATTTCGGTTTCAAATACCGAAAACTGGAATTTTTCTTACTGCGTGTTTCCCTAAACCCAAACAAATGCTGGTTTCCCGCCACCCTTTTCTTTGATGGCAAACCAGAACTTTTGGACTAAACTGCAAACGTTTGTTGCGTTTGCAAAGCCACGTGCCACCCGCTAAAATCTTTTGTCCGACACATTTTGACCAGCTCTCGTTCACATGAGGCCTTGGGCCAGGCTCCCTAACTGGTCAGCGTCAGAGGAAGGCAGGGTGTTAAAATCTCTCGCGTCCGATCTTTGGTGAGTTATCATCGTCTTGGGCAGAGGAGCATAACTACAAAACACGTCCATGATTCTGCACATCCGGCACTAGACCCAGGATTCTGTAAACTAACCCATCAGTGCTGCGTTAGAGGGAGGAGCCGCTGCAAATGTTTGTATTTATTTATTTTGACTGGGTTGCAAATGTTGCCAATATCGTTTTCCAAAAACCCTCTGACTTACTGCCCAGAAACCCAATGCTGCGGGCCTCCTCCCAAACTCTATTTACAAAATTATAAGCTTTCCTTAGCCCTGCCATTCTCCCGTTACAATAATATTCTTCATCTTCGATCTAACTTTTTTTTTTCGGTGCATGGAAAATATGATTTCACTGCAAAAGGATTTCTTATGAATCAATATAGCTAAGGAGCCCGTGCAAGAGAACATCGGGACATTTGCAGTAAATCACCCTTGAAGCAAAGACATCCAGAAAATGAGTTACAAGAACAAGCAGATAATCCCAAGTCATTTCCAGATGGAAAGAGGATATATTTTCCATACACTGGATCTGGTTTATGTGTCACAAAACGCACCAGTATTTATTTAAAGCCATTTTCCCCCTTGTACCATAGGATTGTGATTACATGAACCGAGTTTCAAATACTGCAAAAACTGGCTTGGCTTTAGGTAACAAATGGAAGATTTCAGATTCGGACCCTGGGCTCCTACCAGCTACCCCTGAGCTGAGTTGAAATAAAGGTGAGCGCAGCATTAGCAGCCAGCTTTCCAACACTGGCTCCATAGCCCTGAACCACCGAGGTGTAGTTCATGGCTCTGATTCTGCAGTGCCCTGCACCCAGTTCAGTGCGGTTGTAAAACACGCCCAGTTCAGAAGGGCGTAGCCTCTTTGCCCAATCAACGCAGCGCAAAGTGCTGACGACGGAAAGGAAGGCCCCAGCGGCTTGGTTTTCTGCACTGGTCAAATGCAGCCAATAATGGGAATCAGGGTGGCGTCATGGCCAAAGCACTGAAACCTGGGCTCTGGTGGGTGGGCTTGGGTAAGTTGCTTGCTGACTCTCTGCCTCAGTTTCCCCATCTGTGAAAATTCTCTTTCTCTCCTTTGTAAAGCACTTTAAGAGCTATGGGTGAGAAGTGCTGTATGAGAACTAGGTGTTAGTATTGGTCATGCCCCCGGTGTCTGCCTCGCAGAGCGCTGGAAGGGGCCGGGGCCGATTGTTTTCAGTGGGAGCTGCAGTGTGATCTGGTCACTTGATTTAGGTGGCTAGACGGGAGGTGCCTGAAATGACCTGGAAAAAGAGGTCGCTGACGGAGCATCATCAGACAGCTTGGAGGGTTACCACACTGGCGAGGAAGCGACGCTCTCACCGATATCTGTTCTGTCTCGGCTGCTGGACCATCACCAAGTGAGCAAGATGGGGGACCCAGAAGAAACCCTCAGGCCACCCGAGCTAGCGAGACCCCGGGATGGGCTGCCCAGAGAGGTAGGTCAAGAGGCAACCACTGGATGAGCTGCCCCGGAAGGTACAAATGTAACCGGCTCGCTAGCGATGAGGAGGCGCGCCTGATCTGTTGCACAAGGGAAGCTGGCAGGTGGGGGTTCACTAGCCCCTGTTCCCCATCATTCACCCTACCAGGTAACAGGATGTTCTCCCCAACAACGGCCACCTGTAGCGGAGGGAGCCAGCTGCGTGATGCCGGCCACTCCAACCACTGAATGCAATCTTCTTGCAAACCCCATCTCTCGCTGACTCTAATGCCCTCTCCGGGACACACCGAAGCCACCCCATAATGCATTTGACCAAGGGGACATGCATAAGCTCTTCAGGACGGGCACGATCTGCACCCTGAATGCAGTTGGGGCCTCTCAGGTTATGTTTACACTGCAAAGTAAGTCCATGCTTGAGTCCAGGATCAAGCCTAACCCCCTTGTGTCTACACTGCAATTGCACCCAAGGTCCCAGGACCCTGCAGGGATGGAGGGTCTGAGCTCGAGTTAAGCCAGGACCCAGGGTCTGAGCCCTGTTGCTTTGCAGTGCAGATGCAGCCCCGGGAGTCAGCCGAAGGTATCCCACAATTCCATGGGAGAACTTCCTTAGTCCTCTCCATCCCAGCAATCTGCAGTCCACGCTATTGAAAACAGAAGCCACCTCCCGCCCGCCCTGCTTTGGGAGCGGCAGCAGCTCGGGTCAGCGTTAACCTGTTGTCTTCTGATCCCTGATCTGCCAGCGCATTGCCAGCGCGCTCCTGGATTTGCAACGGAGAGCGAACCCATCAAGCCTTTTGCAAAGTGAGCTGCTTCCGGGTCACGTGCAGAGACAGCAGCAAAGTTTTCCCACAGTGCACCACGGTCCTAGGGCTACGGCGGGCACGTTTCGGGGGTGGGGGCAGGGCGCTAGGGACTCGGGGCTATGGTGACTTTGACTCAGTCTGCACACTGCAGCGTGGACGCCAGGGCCCTAGGTTCTAGCACGGGTTAGAAGAGCCCTAACATGGGGTTAGAATACAATGTAGACGCTCAAGCCCAGAGTTCCGTAACACGCGTCAGCTGATTTGAGTCCCACTAGCCCTGGGCTCACGCTGCAGGGTGGACATGCCCTGGGTCAAACAAGTCGTGCTAATGGTGAGCGTGAGTGGTTACAACATGTCCCACCGGCTGGTGCTCCTCTGAACCGGGAGCGCTGGGGCAGCGAGCTCTCCTGGCAACGCTTTAACCTTACAGCGTCCGAGCTGCTGCGAGACGGAGGATTTCAACCTTCCTTGCTTCCATCTAAGCTTGATCATCCGGGTCTCCACCTGCTCTGCTGGGGCCGGGCCAGACGTCCCGGCAGACAAGCCATCACCAGGGAACGGGATCGTTCAGCCGGTGCTGAGAGCTGTCTCTGGGGCCGCTGGCCGTGCTCTCCCGCTCGCCCCATGGGGCTGCCCCCGATCAGCTGTGCGGCACGGGGCCCAGAAAGGAGCGCTCGCCCTGCGTCGGTGGCCACCGCCCGTTTTCTTCCCGGAGAAGCTGGCGCGCCGGCTATTTCAGTCCTCTCCTGCCCTTCCAAGCCCCGACATTCTTCTGCCATGTCAGGCAGGCTGATCTATAACGGGGAACAGCACCCGGGCTGCAAAGCTGGCCTGGGGCCTGTGGAAATGGCAATCCGAGAGGAAGTATCTCTCGCGCACACACGGGTCCCTTGGCCAAGCTATTTGCAGGCAGGCCTGGCCCCGGGTGCCCTTCCCTCCTTGCGAGGGCCGGTCTGTAGGGAGCGACTGACCCCTAGTGGCTAAACACCACAACCACCCAAGTTCTGCCTGGGCTGCCAGGCCTGATGAGCTCCGTGGGGTGTCTACACTGCGTGCCAGCTGCCTTGGGCTAAGGGGCTGTTTAACTGGAGTGGAGACATTTGGGCTCGGCTGGTGCCCGGGCTCCAGGACCCTGCGAGGTGGGAGGGTCCCCGAACTCAGGCTGACGCAAGCATGGGCCAGCTGTAGGTGTCTAATTGCAGAGCAGACATACCCGGGGATACTCCAGAGAACCCAGGACAAGCAGCATCCCCCAGAGCAGGGAGGGGACCCTTTGCCGAGACCACAGTCGGCACACTGCCGCCCCTGCCAGGCACGCCAGTACCCGAGAGACGGCAGTGAAGTGGAGAGAGGGGGCAGGAGAGATGCAGAAATGATGGAGGGTCTGGGTGGAGGACATCGGCAGGACAGGTAAGAGAGGCAGTGCGGGCTAGTGCCCAGGGCAGTGGACCGAGAGACAGCTGGGTGCTTTCCCCAGCTTTGCCACTGAGCTGCTGCGTGACCTCGGGGCAGTTTCGGCCACACTCTGTGCCTCGGTTTCCCCTCGCTGCCTTTGTCTTGTCTGTTTAGAGTGGAAGGTCTTTGGGGCAGGGACTGTCCCATGGACAGCAGCTAACACAATGGGGCTCGGAGCTCGGCTCTGGCCACACGCCACTGCTGTAACACTTCCGCTGGACAGTCTGGTGGTGAAATTAAAAGAACTTGTGCTGTTGGCTAAGAGGGATCTATAACCCCTGACCAGCATTTGAAGAAGGGAGGGAAGGAAGGAGATTCGTCCCAGGGGCTTACCTAAGGGGATGGGAGGGAACTGGGGAAAGGAGGCTATTGTACCAGTAGCCTTCAGCATCTTCACACTGAGTTAGTGACGGTTGTGGACTGAAGCCAGGTTGGGAGAGAGGCCAGGAGCTGGACTGCAAAGGGCGGAGAGAGGAAACCGCTTGGAGTGTGACCTTGGGCATGTCACTTTCAGCTGCCTTGGGCCTCAATTTCCCATTTGTAAGAGGGAGGGGGAGGTTCTGGCCCTGCCTCCCAAGGAGGGTTGCGTGGATAAAGTCCAGGAACCAGGGTGAGGTGCTCAGATACCTCAGTGATGAGGGCTCGCTAGCGTCTTCCTCCAGGCAGAGGCTGAGATGCTAGGAGCAGGATTTTGTAATTGTACTATGAGAATTAACGTATGATTTGATTTCATCCTGCCAGCCACCCTTTTTAAATAGCAGAAAGGAATGACCCTCTGGGACTCTGGGATTCTGTTTCCCGTATGCATAACAAATTGGGGCCTTTTGGTTCTTTGGTTTAAGGTTTAGTTAGTAAGAGACAGGATCCTGTATTGTGTCTATGTTAAGTAGATTAGAGTCACGTTGAAGGCCTGGGCCTCAGTGTGAATTGTTTTGGTTATAAGACTTCGCAAGGTTTAATTTACAATGTCTTTTTGCTCGATATAAAATCCTGCTGTTTGTTTTCTCAAAGGTCTCTGCAAAAGCCTGTTTGTGTGAATGAGGAATGTGTGCGTCAGGCAAAGATAAGGTGTGAAGGCCATTGCTAACCACATGGTCAAGAAAGGAGGAGCAAAGACACTTACCAAGACTTATTGACTTATCAACACGCATCCATGATTGAGGAAGGGCAGATTGACGACCCTGAGGTGGAGGCTGGCAGCCCTAAAGACAATGGATTAAATCAAATCCGGGACAGGATGGCCCTCTGGGAGGTGTTTTGGAATGTTTACCTCAAAAGATAACACCAATTAAGGAGTAACCGGTCATAAAGACACAGCAAAATCCATAGACTTCAAGAGGGAAAAAAGACTATACGAACAGGGTGCTTGGCCATGGGACTTTGGGTTCGTCTTGCCACTACTCCAGGAGCATTGGCTCATGCCCGACAGAGACCGGCTCCCCTCTGCAACCAATCTGGCTGGCCACTAGATTGAGCCAGACTCTGGACTGGTATCTATAAACATCGACTGGCGGGACTGTGTGCATGTTGCGCATGTGTGACTAAAAAGCACATGCTAACTGCTGTATTCTCAATAAATGCGGCGTGTTGCCTTCTCACCTGTAAAAGATCTCATGTGCTTTGTTTAAGCATAACAAGATCGGGTGGCAACATCTCTTCCTCCATCACTCTTGCTGGTGGAGATCAGGCCGAAGCGATGGGTCACTGGGGCCAGGGGGGGCCGGTGTTTGCTTCCAGTGCTTGCGTCTCAGCTAACCAAGAGGCAGAGAGAGCCCGCGGCTGCCCTGAGACAGACTGGCGTTTCTGCCAAATGGCGGATAGGCGAAAATGCGTTATAGAGCTGTGTGCGATCCAGTCCCCGGCGTGTCCCCAGTGCTGCCCATGGCAAAGGGTTAGAATGGGCTCCTTGCAAGGAGAACCCCAGCAGATGGCCTTGTTTTCCCTGAAGGTGCAGGAAGTGGCACCAGTCCAACGTGTCGGCCTTGGCTACTGTGCCTGCCACTGGCTCGGAGACGCAGACCTTTCTGGGCTTTCCTCAGCCTCCCCAAAGAGTCTTTCCCGTGGCTCTCTATGCACAGGCCTTGAGGTTCCCCGACCGGTGGCGCCTTCTTCCCAGAAGGGCCTTGCCACTCAATGCGGCATCTGAAATGAGCCAGCAGCCGGTGCTGACGAGCAGCATGCAGGACTCTAAGACAGTGGCCTGAGGACCGCGCGAGGCCAACGCTGGGACTGGTACAGAAAGCCACCCCAGGCCCTGGGGACAGGGTGCCAGGCTTTGCTAGCCACATCCCTCCCCCCCAACACACACACACTCAAGGTTATTCTACGAAGTGCAGCTGTAATCCTCTCCGCAGAGCACCCCGGGGTCACAGGAACTAGAGAGCGCCGAGGATTTAATGCCTGGTCTGTTTCCCCGACGCGCGGCCGTTCCAGCTGGATGCCTCAGAGATGAGCCGTCTGGACCAGTTTTATTTCATGTCTTAAACCTGAGCCTCCTTCCTTCCTCTCCACCAACCTGAGCAGCCCTGTTATTTTTAGCCTCCCCTAGCGGAGTTCACAGAAGCCGGCTCACTTGTTCTGTTCCCCGGCTAGTGCGTGTTCCCGGTTGGTTGGCTCCTGGTTAAGCGCCAGTGACGTGCCTGGATGTGTGTGAGACACAGAGACTGGGAGCCCCGGCTCAGGGCAAAGACAGACGCTGAGATGGGAAACTCAAACCCTGCTGGGGTTCCATGACCATCCCCCTCAGCTACCCCCAGAAACACGTAGGAGAAGGTGGGCGGTTATATATAGATATGAAACCAGCCCCACCCAGAAAATGTCAGCCAGTTTCATGCCCCCGTGTCATGGATCCCCCGGCCCGATGCTCTGGAACAGTCCCTAGGAGAACCCCTCCAACGTGCCAGACCCGCCCGTTAGGGTCTCACTCTTTCACTAGGATAAGCCACTCAGCTTCACCCCTCCTTAGACCGAACACCACTTCACGCGTGAGCTCCCCTCAGCGAGTCCAGCTGTGGACACCTCAGAGAGACCTGTACCCCCAAAGGGAGCAATGCACCCCACCTTTAGCACCTGCGGGGACTCTCAGCCAGTGGTGTGAAAGCAGGAGGGTTTATTGGGTGTCTTTTTGGTCATTGTTGGCATCCTTTCGTCTGCGAGAGATGGTGGGAATTGCAGCCTATGATGTAGATGGTTTGCAATGTCTCATGTGACCGAATGGTCCAATCCGAGATGTGCATGATCTTTGGCAGTTATTGCAAATATCTGTGTCTTGGTTGGGAGCTGCTGGCTTCCTACGGGCTCTTGTCTCGTCATGCTGTAGGAGCCAGTTCCTATCACGGACTTTGATACCGATGGAGTCAATGGCACCACTTGTTATGATCATTTGCTAAGATTTCCCATCGGTCAGGCTCAATTCCAAATTCCTTCATCTCTCGCTTGCATGTTCTTTATAGCGAAGCTTGGGACATCCTGTTGTTCTTGTTCCCTCTGATAGCTCCCCGTATAGCATGTCCTTGGGTATGCATCGTCTTCCAGCCCAGCCAGCGCAGTCATCTTTGCTTGAGCAGGGCTGTCACACTTGGTAAATCTGCCCTTTGAAGAACCTCTGGGTTGGTGACTTTATCATAGAATCATAGAAGAACAGGGTTGGAAGAGACCTCAGGAGGTATCTAGTCCAACCCCCTGCTCCAGGCAGGACCAACCCCAACTAAATCATCCCAGCCAGGGCTTTGTCTTGCCATTTGGTGTTGAGTATTCGGCATAAACAACGTAGGTGGAAACTCTTCAGCCTTTTCTCCTGATGAGCAGAAGTTGTCCAGGTTTCCTCACCATATATGGGAGTGCTGAGGACACAGGCTTGGTACACTAGCACTTTGGTCTTGAGGCTCAGCTCTGAGTTGTTCCAGGCTCATTTAGTTAGTCTGCTAAAGGTGGTGGCAGCCTTTCCAATGCAAACATTTAGTTCTTCAGCCAGTGAGAGGTTGGTGGCCACTAGAACCTAAACAACTGAACTTTTGGACAACTTCTAGCTGGTTTGCGTTTAAGGTGATTGAAGGATCTTGTGGAACCCCCTGTCCTAATACAACCATTTTCTTGATGCTGATGATGAGAGGAAATTCCTCATAAGCCCTTGACAGGTGGTCCGTGAGTTCTTGTACCATGTCTGGAACCCAGCACAGCAGGTCCTTGGCTAGCACAGAGAATGGAAACTTACAACCTGGTCCATCTTGGTCAGCCCAGAGTCCTCTGACACCTTTTTGTCTCCAGTTCAGGAGAGACTCAAGCTTTCAGCAGCCCCCACTTAGCAATCCCCACCTGGCCCATCCTCAGGCCTTTGCTCTTGTTCCCAGGCAAACCAGGCTGGCTTCCTGCAGGGAGGTGGGCCATCCATGGTCATTCGTTGCTAGGTACCAAATGTCCAGGCAATTGGAGTGGCCATTGTCTGCTCGGACTCTACATGGACATGGGGTCCAGACCCCAGACAGCTAGGCCAGTCACATCTGTATCGCTGGGTCTCTGCAAAGAGTCAACAAGCTTTTCCCCACCACCTAGTTAATGCAGCATACAGGGGAAACTGAGGCACGCCCACTCTTCATACACTATCTGACAGCAAATTCCCACTCCATCACCTCCTGTGCCTGTGACAAGTGCTGTGGTATCTTCCAGTGGCCATCAGTTGGTGACGACCTTGGTTTCACATCTCGCCCATAGCGAGAATGTAGAGGGCACCCCGCACGGTGCTGGGGCAGTCATTCAGTGCTAGCTCGGAGGGGAGAACACCACTGGGTCTCCTTTTCTCACGGAAACCCGGGTTCTCCTTGGAGCTCACCCGACCAAACTGGCCTGTCCCAGCTCTGCTTGGGAAACAGGGAAAGGCTCTTGCTCATCCCCACGGCTGAGGCTAATTGGAGCACAAAGGATCCTCCCCACCCCCCACGGTTTCCCAGCAGAAAGTGGGGGGGGGCAGGTGGAGGGGAATCACCAGTACTTGCTACTGGTGAGATTCACCCAGAAACCCTTCAGTCTATGTGCCGTGGAAATGCTAGGACAGAAGGATACAGGTGGAGAAGGGCATAATCCACTGACTTTATGAGAGTCTCAGCATAGAGTTCACCCTTGTAGCTGCACAGTCTATGGGTCTGCACATCCAAACTGGGCAGTGAATTCCCAAGGTTTGCTGCACTAGTTCAAAGCACCGAAGAAATCGGTGCTGGACTCATTGCAGGTATTAAAATGAAATCTCTTCCCAGGTGTTTTCATTACAGCACCCGGCTGCGGCACTGCCACGAGAGAGGGGTTTGGCTTGTGGGTTTTAATCCCGCTGTTAGGGACTAAAACAAGGAATCGTGCAAAGCTTTGTTTCGATTACAAAAATAAAAAGCAGATAAGGCTGGAATGTGGGAGCAATGGGGGAGGGAAAATGGGATCAGTGGGTCTTTTATATACTATAGGCTAGTTTGCATGTGGGTGTGTTTGTGGGTGTGACCGCTGCCCTCTAGAGGATGGACTCAGAACTTCTCAACTGTGTGTCATAGGCCTTATACTGCTAGCAGGTAATGGCAGTCCCCCATGGCTAAGGTGGCTGAGGCCTGTTCTTTTGGAGCAGGAGGTGTGAGTTGTATCCCCATTGTCAATGGCAAGCGCCATCTGCTTGTAATGTGCACGGACAAGCATGAAGCCAGTGTGGCTTTGTCACTATGTTTCTTCTCCCGCTCTCTCTCTGTCTCTCTCTCTCTCTTTCTCTTTCCACCGCCCTGGTGCAAACTGAAAGTGCCACGGATGCCCCATGGAGAGCAGGGTCAGCTCTGCCTGGAGGTTCTGTGTTAGCTGCATTGCTCCTTCTTCCTTTAGTGCCCAGGATAGTTGCAGAGAAAAAAAAAGATTTTCTTTTTGCTTTGCCGCTAGACAGTCTGACTCCTCCATCCGGGGCTGGAAACCGCCCACGTGTCTCCGTTCCCTTGTGGGCGCTGAGCCCTCCTGGTTAGGTCTAAAGAATTTCATAATGGATTTCAGCCTGCACTGTGCACAGTCCGGAGTGTTTGCAGGGGTGACCCTGGGGGATTAAAAACCAACCCTCTTGTTTGGGAAGGAGTCTTAGCCCATCACTTGCTGAAGTCGGACGGAAGGGCCAGGCTGCCATCTAGGGGACAGCTTGCAGTGTTCCCGCAGCTGTGCTGGTCCCTACGATGCTAGCGAGCGGCAAGGAGGGTGAGGTATATCTTGTAGTGGTCCTCCTAGTGCATAGAACCAAGGCACATTGCAACATTGATCGTCGTGGAACAGATACAGATCACACTTTACCACCATGCACTGGGTCTGCCATGCTGTGGCCCAGCCAGGATCATAGATTGGACGGAGCCTGAATTTAAAGAGGAGCTGATGGATGCACTGTGATCATCTGAGACCATCCAGGGCAGTCTCTTTAAACCAGGATCAATTGGCTCCACTGATAATTGCCTGTTCTGTTCATTCCCTCTGAGGCACCTGGCATTGGCCACTGTCTGACCCAGTGTGGCCGTTCTTATGTTCTTATGCTACCTAACTTTTGTTGGAGTCGGTAGGAATCAGCCCAGCACCCAGTCTCTGGTTGTTTCCTGGCTTGTCTGAGATACATGTGCTCACACACACAGCCACATAATGTCATGGCACAGCCACGGGGGTCAGTTTCACAAGGCCTGGTTCTCCCTTTGCGTTCCACGTGTGAGCATCACCATCGGCTCGCGGAAAAGTGGATCAGCTGTAACCACAGATTTGTCCCCTGTGCCTTGCATCATGTGGAGTGCAAGGGGGGGTGGGGGATGTCGATTAGCTCCCCTGACCTTGGTTGGGCCTGCCAGGTGCTACCATAATACAGATAATAATGAGACCCTGAATCCCAGCGTCTCCAGGGTCTGCGCATTCCTGGGGCTGTTGGAGGGGCTGGCGATTTGGGGAAATCTGTCTATGTGCAACTTGCGAATGCTGGTGGAGATTGCTGTATTGCGGCCTGCCTCCGTGCACAGCGACTAGAGCAGGGACGCTGGTCAGCCAGTCAACTGTAATGATGGCCCAGGCAGGTGGAAAAACCTAGGGGCAGTGGGTTGTCTGAAGCTAGCAGACTTAGTCGGAGGCTGGTTTAGTGGCAAAGGCGTTAATTAGCCTAAGATGCACGAGACAGAGGTTCAACTCCCTGGTCTGCTACAGACTTAGCCAAGTCACTAAGAGTGTGTCTGTACCGCCACCACAAAAACCCCCATGTTAGCAAGCCTTAGCTCCTGGGTCGAGATGCTAAAAGTAAATGTAGCTGCTTAGACGCTGAAGCCTGGCGAGGGGAGTGGGCTTCAAAGCTCCGGCCTGAGTGTCTACATGGCTCTGAGTTTGTAGACCCAGGTTCTGAGACCTGCTGCTGCTGTGTGTGTTTGTTTGCAGTGTAGACATGGCCTCGGCCTTTCTGTGTTTTACTTCCCCGTCTGTGAAGGACGGGTAACAGCAGCGCCCCACCTCCCAGGGCACGGTGAGGCTAAACACGTTAACGATTGTGCAGCGCTTTGGGATCTGCTAAGCAAAGAGCTGGGCTTTATTATTATTAATTCCTCCAGCTTCTCAGCAAGGGGCTGGGGTCAGCACAGCAAAGAAACCCAGGGGCCGATGCTCAGTTACAAGCCCTGAGGTTGCGTGGGTCAGGGACACACACGCAGGAATTCGGGGCAGGAGCGAAGACGACACGGGCAGCTTGCGTAGCACAGTGGCCTGTCAGGTTGCCACTCGTCCAGGTTTTCCCAGACGCATCCCTTTGTTGAGACAACTGTCCCGCGAGATCTGGAAGGGTGCTCGGTACCAGCTGCCCAGTTCTATGGGCTCAGGATCGTCCCGGGGGTCCTGGCGTTTTGTACCTCAGATGCGGCAACTCTAGGGGCTGGGTAGAACGGTGGGACCAGCCAAAGTTGAAGGAAGCGATCTGACTTGGGAAGAGAGAGAGCGAATGATTTGGAAGAGAAGCCAGGTGCAGGAGGGGGCATTCTGGGGACCCTGGAGGGCTCTGCCAGAGCAGTGAGGAAACCGAGGCAGAGGACTGCATCCTAGAGGGGTTGTTATTTTGTCTGGATCTGTGCCTCTCTTGTGCTAACTTGAGTAAACAATCTGTGGTTTTAGAACCCTGTGCCAAGTCTGTGCGTCCGTCTGCTTTCACTATCGCCCGCCCCCAAGCGTTCGCCCGTAAACCCAGCGCACCCACACGGCTGCCGCTCTGGGAAAGCGTGTGCTTACGCTGCGGTGTTTCGGGCTGTACCGTTAAGGGCTGAGCTTCCCGGTCAGGTGAAAGCAGAGCTCTTGTAAGCACCTGAGTGATCCTGAACCCCCACAAAGCTACTGGGGGTCAGCACTGGTCCCCCTTATGTGAAGGGGTATGAGACTGATAGCTTGTGCCCAGGCAATGAGCCTACTCAGATCCAAGGCAGCTTAAAGCGCGCGGGTCCAGTGGATTGGGACCCAAACCCAGCAGCCTGGGAAGCGTCCAGCGTCTCCCTGCCTGGGCTGATGCTTTGTGTTTAGCTGGGCTCAGCTGTATTTGTTCTTCAAGGGCCGGTGAAAAGAACCAGGCCAATCACTCCAGCGCCTGAGGCCCGGCGCAAGGAGAAGCCAAGCACATGCAAGACCCTCCCCCGGACATCAGTGGATCTGGAGGGGCCCCTACCAAGACAAACAGGCCAGCTAGGCTATACAAACCGATAGCCATGGCCAGATGGCCAGAGGACACGTCAGGCTCCAAGGCCCATTCATTCCTTGCGGCTAGTGGCAGGAACTAATAACAACAGGCTTTACTTTAATACCCTGTAATGGCCGATCACCAGACACACATACCCCAGGGGAGTAATTTTTCTCTAGGGGCCTGGGCCAAGCTTCATTATTTAATGAAGGTCACCCAAGAGCCCAGAGCTTGTTGGGCCTTTCTGTCACTACCAACCTGCCCTGCCACCCTGGAGAGGACAAGATCTGTACCCTGGCCCCTCCCCGCAAGTCCACAGTCACGCGCCCGGGTGAGGGCTGCAGTTTCCAGCCGCAGGGACCCAGTTGGTTTTAGGGAGCCGGGCTCATCGGAGAAGTCCTTGGTGCACGGCATGGGCTGGTGCCCCTCGAACGTGTAAAACACACTGCCGGAGGCTAGGCAGCTGCATGGCTCTGTCCCAGGCAACCCTGGCCCCTCTCTTGACACTCAAGCGGGATTGAGTTCAGTGCAGTTATCCTCCAGGGGCATCTAAACGCTGAGGCTCACTGGGAATCTGTGAGCAGTACAGCAAGGCAGCGCGGAGGCTGGGATGGAAACGGAGAGCAGGTTATCGCAGAGCACACACGGGGGTGCTGCAGTGTCACTAAAGCCAGCGCTTGGCTACGGGCAGCCTGTGGGATCTGTCCATTTCCTGCACGGCTCCCCGGCCCTGTAGGTATTTAAAGGCCGTGAGCCCTTTGGCAGGTTTCTGCCTTGGCTGCGTTTTGATCTCGTGCTGTTTCTCTGTCGCTTTCTTTCTCTCATCCGGCAGCTCCTCTTCTGCCGCAAGCTGGAGACTCTGTGTGGCTGTGTGTGAGCAAAGTCCTGGCTGGCTCACACCCCTCATTTCAGCGAGAGCAGGGGTACCGGTCTCAAAAGCCCCTAGGTCACATAAGCGCAAGTCACTTTTGAATGTGGGATTTAGGAACCTAAAACTCACTGACTTGAATCCAAGCCGCAGCAGGACGTAGACTCTGACCAACTCCTCCCTTAGCAGAATCCTAGCCCTGAGGCCTGACTGACCCAGGTCAGACTGATTTGTGTGTGGACAGTTCAACCCCGCGTCAGAGCCGAAGCTCCATGTGTGGTGTAGATATAGAATCACAGAATATCAGGTTGGAAGGGACCTCAGGAGGTATCTAGTCCAACCCCCTGCTCAAAGCAGGACCAATCCCCAAACAGATTTTTTACCCCAGTTCTCTAAATGGCCCCCTCAAGGACTGAAGCTATTGTTGGTATATCGGTAACCCACACACCTCCTGGGTGAGACCCTGCTTACATATCAATTAGCAGGAATAACGCAGAGACAGCAGGGGGCCCGTTTCCTTTGTCTTTGTGGCAGGAAATTTCTCAGGGCATCTTTAAAGTTAAGAGTTTTAACACTTTCTTCCATTCAGTCCATTTTCTGAGCTACCCCTTTAGGTCCATCAGGGGTTAATAGGAGCTGAAATTCTGTTTCATGTGACTCTGAGCCCTGTTATTTCCTATATAAAGGGCTTTCAGGTCTCAAAATAGGTTTTACACTTAAATGATTCTTCAAGAAAGTCTCTAAATCTACACGATCATTAAAGGATCCCGGGGGGGGGTGGCGGTTAGGGGCGGGAGGTCCCAGTTAGAGGACAAGGAGGGGGGGGGTTGGATGGGTCGGGGGCTCTGAGGGGGGCAGTCAGGGGACAGGAAGTGGGAGGGGGTCGATGAGGGCGGGGACCAGGCTGTTTGGGAGGCACATCCTTCCCTACCCGGCCCTCCATACCATTTCGCAACTCCGATGTGGCCCTCGGGCCAGAACGTTTGCCCACCCCTGGGCTACCCCCACAAAGGGACTTAGGTGTTTCACTGCCACCCTGTAGGCACCTAAATTCCCGAGGCCCTCGCAGTCCTAAGCCCCAGCCTATCTTGCCTGTGGGGCCCAGGTGTAGGCAATTTCAGAGGCTGACTCCTGGATCCGGCCTCACAGGGTGTTTCTACACTGCACACTAAGTCTGGGCTCCGGTCTGAGCCAGGGCCCCATTCCGTCCACACACAAATCAGTCTGACTCGGGTCAGCAAGCACTGAGGACCTGGGGCCTATGACCCTGCTAGGGGGGTGGTTCTGAGCCCAAATCCCACTGTGACTCGGGGTGAAGCCCTGTCATTTTGCAGTGTGGCCGCAGCTCAAGCCGCAGACGGTCGGCAGAGCGCAACACGGACGCGTTAGCCCAGTTATGAGACCCGGGTGCAGCGATTGTAAACCTGGGTCTGCAATGCAGTGTGGACGCTCCAGCACAGGCTGGGGTGCGCCGAGTCCACAAGCCCGGATCCCACAGAGCCAGGCTTAGCGTGACGTATGTACAGACCCATCCATAACGGCAGCAGAGGAGGAGGTGTGGGGCCCACCTTTACCCAGCTGGTTAGAGCACTCACCCAGGACATGGGACGCCCAGTTCAACTCACCCCGTTTCCTCATCAGGCTTCGATTGGGCACTGCCTCCCTCTGAGGGGCAGGGCCTGGGCCACACCCCTCTGCTTGGCACGTCCCAGTGGAGCGCTAAGGCCGATGTAGGTGCCTAACTCTCCCCTGCATTGTCTAGAGAGCTTGGACACATAACTCGGGGTTGTGAATGCCACTAGGAGGCAGGGCACGTATCCGTTAAGCACGGCATCGCTGAGTGGCTGTCCCCTCGGAGGAGCTAAGCCTAGACCCTCCCAGTATTCAGGCCTTTGAAATGGAAGGTTGGCGCCTAAATACTTCTGAGGATGTGGGCCCTCATTTTTAGGTTACCGCTTAAGGAAGAGAACGTTAAGGGGTGATTTGATCACCGTCTATAACGAGCTACATGGGGAGCAAACATTTAATAACGGGCTCTTTGCTCTAGCAGAGAAATGTCAAATACGATCCAATGGCTGGAAGTTGACACTACGCAAATCCAGGCTGGAAAAAAGGTGTATTTTTTTTAAGTGAGAGTAATTAACCGTTGGTGCAATTTCCCCAGGGTCGTGGTGGATTCTCTGTCCCTGACCATCCTGAAATCAAGACTGGCTGTTTTCCAAACAGCTCTGCTGTAGGGGCAGTTCCCCGGCCTGCCTTGTGCAGGAGGTCGAATGAGAGGATCACCGTGATTCCTTCTGGCCAATTCTGAAAATTTCCACTACTTGCAACCGAAGAAGTGGGTATTCACCCACGAAAGCTCATGCTGCAAAACGTCTGTTAGTCTATAAGGTGCCACAGGATTCTTTGCTGCTTTTACAGAACCAGACTAACACGGCTACCCCTCTGATACTTCTGGCCTTGGAATCTATGAAAGCTCTGGTGGCTCTCTGCATCATTCTCTTTAAGTCAGGCCTCTGTCCATGACAGAGGGTTTTGGGGTAGCGCTGACCTACCCAACTGTGTCTTGGAAAAATAAGGAGCTGTCCCGGAGACTGGTAAGAATCTTGTGGTTGTTTGTAAATGTAGGACCCAGTTGATCAAAAAGCCAATCTGCCACTGATAGCCTGTACAACCTGCAATTAGAGCCTCCGAGCCACCATTCTGTACAAGGGCAGAATCACAATCACTGGCCCTGAAGAAAAGAAAACAGTGTCGAACGTTAAACAGAAGTTACAAAGCTGCATTTCAGAGTCTGCATAAAGGCGCCCAGAGTGTCAGTGGAAAGGAATTACCCCATTACATTGACAGAAAACAGGGATCTGCTAGGAATGTCCTTCGTTCGCTTGACGGTTCCTATAATTAAATAAGCGGCTAATATAATAAGCATTTGAGCTGCCCCAGTCTTCAGTCAGCACGTGTCTGAAAATAATTGTAAGTATGTCGTAGCCATTCGGTAAAGGCGGAGGGATGTTTGTAATAACCTACCATAAGACTAAACGATAATGATGCTAGTGCAGGTTTTTGCCTTGATAGTGCGGTTTACCCCCTATGTCCCAAAAGAGGCAGCAGCCTGGCCTCTAGACGAGCGAGGAGAGCCAGGCAAGCCCAGGGCGTTCAAAGAGAGAACAAGAAAAGCCCAGTGCACGGAGAGCGAGGGACTGATAAGGGACGTGTTGAGGAAAAACATGAACCAGAAGCTCCCGGGGAATCTTGGAAAGGAAATGGGGAATTAGCTGCTGAAAAAAATGCAGCGGTTTATGGCGTAAGACAAATGGGTTTCTGCCTCCCTTTGCAATCCGCTCCCTCTCCGAGGTGAGACATAACGATGTCATTCGAGAACAGCTGGAGTGCAGCCTGCTCTGCTTCCCAGGCAGTGGGAGAGGCCTGGGAAAGGTCAGCCACAGGGTAGGCGGGTGGGTGGTTTGGGACAGTGGCGGGATTACTGCAGGGCTCCCCGGTGAGCGGGAAGGAATTTCAGGAAAAGCTCGGAAATCTCACCCTCCATTTGGACACCTGAGCCAGGAAGAGGGGGGCCATTTGTCTTCTTCTCGCTGCCGTTCTCCTCTCACATATGATTCTGGAGGGGGGTGTTGTGTGTGAAAGAAAAGAACCGTTCAGCCAGACGCTGGCTGGTATGGTTCCTCCTGGCAGAGAAAAGCCAGAACCCAGCAGTAATGAATATAAATGGGGGTTCGTTATCAAGCCAGACCCTGTCCTTTTCTGTTTCACTAGCTCGCCAGCCTGTTGCACCTTTTGTCACCATCATGGAAGGGCCTGCTAGCTACCTAGCACAATAACAAGACCAAAGTCCCTATGGGAGAGTACAGCGTGTGCATCTCCCTCCGGAACAAGATGGTCGCCGTCGCCGCAGGCAGGGAATGGGCTTAGACGTTTACAGGAGTGGCTGGGTGGTGCAGATGATGAGCAGTCACTAATGATCGGGGAGTTTGGCTCCGGTACTATCAAGTGCTAGGGGGGCGCTGTGCTGCTGGAGGGGCCGTTTTAAGGGTGAGATGTAAAACTTAGGCCTTGACATCAGTGTAAGAGTGGAGCGTTAGCCCAGGTTCCCTGCCGCATTTCAGCTCATTTGGTTAAATTCTGCCTACCAATTTCTCCTTTGGCTACGGGATTCCTCCTCATTTCGTGTCCGAAGCTCTGGGAGGGTGGTGCCGGGCCCTGTTGAGCAGCTGCAGTGTTCCACACCAGAGCCGGTGCACTCTATGGGCCGTTGAAGGGGTAGCTGACTAAGGGAAAACATGACTACCACAAATTCTCTGCAGTGTCAGGGGCGGAGAAAGCATCTTCTCTCCTCTTGTGGGTGGGATTAGCAATGGCATGGAACCATGAACGTGGCTTTAGAATTTAAGGATTTATGGAAAAATCCTAACCTCCTTGTAGCCGGGTGGTCACCCGCTCTGGCCCTGAAGAGGTTAAAATGGCCCTGGGAAATGAGCGGGGGGAACAGGGCCGGCGCTTCCATTTAGGCGACTGCCTAGGGCGCCAGGATTTGGGAGGGCGGCAATTCGGCGGCGGGGGGTCCTTCCGCCTCCGGGTCTTCGGCGGCAATTCTGCGGCGGGTCCTTCACTCGCTCCGGGACCTGCCGCCGAAGTGCCTCGAAGACCGGGAGCGTGGAAGGACCCCCCCCCCGCCGCAGAACTGCCGCCAACGACCGGGAGCGCGGACGGACCCCCCCCCCCGCCGCAGAACTGCCGCCACTGCCCGGGCGCGCGGAAGGACCCCCGCCGCAGAACTGCTGCCAACGACCGGGAGCGCGGAAGGACCCCCCCCCGCCGCAGAACTGCTGCCAACGACCGGGAGCGCGGAAGGACCCCCGCCGCAGAACTGCCGCCAACGACCGGGAGCGCGGAAGGACCCCCGCCGCAGAACTGCCGCCAATGACCGGGAGCGCGGAAGGACCCCCGCCGCAGAACTGCCGCCAACGACCGGGAGTGCGGAAGGACCCCCGCCTAGGGCGCCAAAAACCCTGGCGCCGCTCCTGGGGGGGGAGAAGCAGCCACGCCCCAATCAGGCCATAGCTGACCATATAAAAGGCTGTGGGCCAGGAGCTCAGGCAGTCTCTCTAGCTGTGGAGAGAGACGGGCCTGGCTGTCTGAGAGCTGAGCCGGGTACCTAGAGTGGAGCAGGGCTGGGGGAAGGCCAGAGGAGCTGGGGAGCTCCAGGCTGGAAAACCCCCAGGCTGCAGGTCTTGGTAAAGGCCGGAAAAGGTACTGGGGTTGCAGAGGTGCAGCCCAGGGTAGGCAGAGGCAGCAGGTCCAACCCCCGCATTGTCAGTGATGAGTGGCTCACAGACTGCAGTCCGCCCCAGGGAGTGGGGGCTGGAGGATGATTAGAGGGTTGGGAGTTCCCCTGGGAGGGGAGACCCAGATTGTGGGTTACTGCGGGGGTATTGCAGAGGACAGAACCCTGACGAAAGGGGCACCGGGATCCGGGAGGGACGCGGGGGCCTAAGGCAGGCAGGACATCAGCCAACAGA
Organism: Mauremys mutica; assembly: GCF_020497125.1. NCBI lineage: Eukaryota > Metazoa > Chordata > Testudines > Geoemydidae > Mauremys > Mauremys mutica. Next base: position 3,426,260 of record NC_059081.1, on the reverse strand, counting down.
GGGCGCTCTGGAGCTGGAGAGCTAATTCCCGAGACAACCAGCAGGTGGCGCCATGCCAGTGAGCCGCCGCCTCGCTACACCCCTGCAGCCCCCGCCTAGCTACACGGGGGCTAGGCCCTTCCCCCCTCATGTGCTAAGGGGGCACTGCCCCCCGTGGCTCTGCATGCCACACCCTGTCCGAGGGCAGAGTACACCCCCGAGAAGGACGTTAGCAGCGTTTCAGACCAGTTTGCCAGCAACGTAAATTACTGCGTGTCCCTATGGAGCATACCACCGAGAGTGGCACCTCCTGAGCTCCGCCCCTTCTGCCTGGCCACTCCCACCCAAAAATGGAACTTTTTTTGTTTTAAATAAGCCTGGCAACATTTGCAAACAAAATCCAGTCGATTCTGTGACAAGTGCATTACTTGTATCTGTTGCTGGCTGGGTTGGCAGGTGTCTGGTTTTCGACCGGAACACCTGGGCCAAAAGGGACCCTGGCGGCTCCAGGCAGCACCACCAACCGGGCTGTTAAAAGTCCGCTCAGCCGTGCTGAGGGGCTAAAGCAGGGTAGGCCCTACCTGTCCTGGCACCGCGCTGTGCCCTGGAAGCAGCCAGCAGATCCAGCTACTAAGTAGGGGGGCCATGGGGCTCCACACCCCAAGCACTGGCTCCGCACTCCCATTGGCCTGGAACCATGGCCAATGGAAGCTGTGGGGGTGGCGCCTGCAGGCGAGAGTAGTGCGTGAAGCCTCCTCCCGGCCCATCCCTCCCAGGAGCCGGACCTGCTGGCCGCTTCCAGGGGGTAGTGCAGAGCCTGCCTCTGCCCTGCTGACCGGGAGCTGCCCGAGGTAAGCCTGCACCCCCCAACCCCGAGCCCCAACCTCCTGCCCCAGCCCTGAGCCCTCCCAAACTCAGAGCCCCCTCCTGCACCCCAAACCCTTCATGCCTGGCCCCAGCCCAGAGCCTGCACCCTCTCCCACACCCCAACTCCCTGCCCCAGCCCAGAGTCCCCTCCTGCACACTGAACCCCTCATTTCTGGCCCCACCCTGGAGATCGCACCCCCAGTTAGAACCCTCACCCCCTTCACACCCCTGCCCCAGCCCAGTGAAAGTGAGTGAGGGCGGAGGCGAGCGAGCCACCGAGGGAGGAGGACTGTAGTGAGCAGGAGGCAGGGCCTTGAGGAAGGGGCAGGGAAGGAGGGTTCGGGGAAGGGGCGGGGGCTAGGGTGTTCGGTTTTGTGCAATTAGAAAGTTGGCAATCCTAGCTGCTGAGCATGGCACAGGATTGCCCAGAGATGCTTGAGAGCTCCATCTGAACAGCGGTGCCATAGAGGAGAGGGCCCTCTGCTGCCATCTGGTGATGGGCATGGGGAATTGGCTGAATGGGGCAGGCCTCATTTGCATTTCAGTTGTGTGTTAGTTTGGGGGTGTTTTAGTTAAAATACAGATAAGTGTTGAGCTTGGAGGCAAGCAAATGCTATTATCCCTGTTTAGAAATGAAAGGGCAAGAGAGCTGCACCAACTCCACCTGGGGTGAGATGTCACCCTGACCATGATATGGTAGGGTTGGGCATGAGTGCCTGGAGAAAACAGCTATTCCCAGAGAAGAAAAAAGGAATCTTGTTTTCTCTGTGTTTTGTGATAAGAAGCTGATTAAAGGTCTTAGGTATCACTGATTTGTCTCTCAAAATTTAGCGGAGAGGTGATCTCAAGAAGGTGGGTGGCTTTGGGGCAGCGGGATGGGGTGAGGTAGTGGAGAGAGATAGATTAAGGTGGCTTGAGCTACAGGAGCAGAACAACTGAAAGTCTCTGATATGTCCCTTCTGGCCCAGCAATCCAAGGTGAAGTCACTTCAGGTGGTAGAGCCCAGGTAGCAATGAGATGGACATGGCAGAATACTTGAATTTGGCTAGCCCTGGACATGAGCGGGGAGTTGGGAGGGAGGGCAGCGACTGGAACGCATTAGTCACTCACAGCTGAGGTGGGGGACTATGGCGAAGATACTGGCAGGGCAGGGTTGAGAGTCTTACCTCACAGAGATCGTGTCGGCTCCACAGGATGGGGGAAGCCCCCGTGCCCGACCCCGCTCTCCGGCAGACGTGCCAGGCAGGAGGAGTGGGAGAAGCCCCAGGGGAGGGGCCCTGGGAAGGGGCGGGGCCACAGGCATAAGGGTTGGGAAAAGGTCACCCACTTGCTCTGGCCCAATGAGGTTTATGTTGGGGGGAGAGGGGAGAGATCTCACACACACACACACACACACACCCCGAGGTGGCCTCCAGCCCCTCCCATGTGCCTCAGTTGCCCCCACATGTATTTATACCCCTGCACCCTCTAATGCGCCTCTGACCCCTCGCTTTCCACAGCTGCAACCCCCACAAGTGTCTGTCTCCCCACCCCAGTGCCCTGCCCCAAAACCCTAATGTGTGTCTGCCCCATCCCATTCCCACCCCCCACCCCAGGCTCTGGCTCCCCTCTCTGCTCTCAGAGGCTGATCCTGAGGGCCTGGTCTCCCCTCCAGTCTATGGGGGAGCACTGACTCCCCCACAAGCACAACAAGTGAGAGAGACCGAACCCTGCTCCCACCCCGCACTCTGCCGGCTCCCGCTCAGCCTGGGTGGCTCCTCCCCCTGGGCGGGGCTTGCGTACCCATGGGATGTGGAAACGCCCTCTTGTGGCCACGGTGTGTGGTGCAGTGTCATGAGGCGTCTAGTGGGCCGGTCCTCAAGGCGGCTGGTTTATCAAGCTTTGCCTTGTTTCCACGCTCTGTTCTTGGGGGCTCGCCTGGAGCTGCTCCTCGTTTCTCACCTCTTTCGTTTGGCCCCCACAGGGCTCAGTCCGCTCTGAACCCCCCACCCCCCTCCAAGTGAAGGCTCCTTCAGTGCCACGTGGAGGGGGTTAAATCTTGGTTTGCATGAGCGGGTGATGGTCTACGCTGAGATTAGAAACCTGCGGCAGGCCGGCGCCAGCTGCTTCAGGCCCACGGGGCTCCGGCTAAGGGGCTGTTGAAGTGCGGTGCAGATCTCAAGGACCCTTGCAAGGTCCAGAGCCTGGGCTGCAGCCCGAGCCCAACGTCGACATTGCAATTAAACAGCCCGTCACCCAAGTAAGCTGGTGCGGGCCAGCCCGGGGGTTTTAGTGGCCATGTAGCCACGTGCAAAGGCGTCCGAGCCACCAGCAGCAACAGCCTTTCAGAGACAGGCTGGACTCCCAAAGGCCACACCAAGACACAGCTGCGTAGCCAAGGCTGGGTAAGGCCTCACCTCTGGACAATGGGGCTCCCACCCCTTCCCTCAGGAGACTGCCGTGCCCTGGCAGGCCCTGGATGAGAACAAAGAACTCAGCTGCCCAGCTGGATGGTTCCTGTTTGCTCCTCAATCTACCTGAGTCATTGGGATCCCTCCTTCTGTGTTTCCAGCCCTTCCGCTATTTCTGGGGTGCTGGGGGTCCCCAAAAGCACCGTGCACTTAACCTCTGTTGTTCCCCGGCCCTGCGTCACGCAGCCTTCCTGCCAGCAGTGCAGGAGTCCCTGGCGCCACGCCAGCTTCTTGTAGGGTTAGCATGGCGTGGCCCCCCCCAGGGCCAACCAGCCCTGCCCCAGCCTCTCGGCTTGCAGTCACTAGGGAACGGCGTGTATTGACCAATAAACAGCCCCCTAAATACACTGTTTACGCCGAAGAGAGTTTAGAGGGAGGCGAGGTATTTTTAGCGCGCCTGGGGGACGCTAAGTGCCTCGGCGCAGCAGGGCTGACGCCAGGGAAGCAGCCGGCGCTTTGGCTGACATTTATCTTATAATTAACCGTAATCCATTCTGGGAGCCCAGTTCTTGCCCATTGCTCTCAGGCATGCAGCCTGCCGGAGGAAGCAGGACCAGCCAGCCAGGGGAGGCAGCTAGGAAGTCTGCCCGTTACGGCAGCTCTGACTCGGTTGGTAATGGAGCTAGGGTGACCAGACAGCACATGTGAAAAAATCGGGACGGGAGTGGGGGTGAGGGTAATAGGAGCCTATATAAGAAAAAGACCCCAAAATCGGGACTGTCCCTATAAAATCGGGACATCTGGTCACCCTAAATGGAGCAGCGGCCACTTGCAGAGCAGCGCATAGTGGCATTCACCAAGCAGGGAAGGGACCTGGTCAGGCAGGCACTAGACGTGGCTAACGAATAGGCCGGCTGTGCTTTCCCCAGCATCGCGGTCAGCAAATCGGCTGGGAGAGCCACTCGCCCAGCGGGCCCGTGCTGGCCAGTGGCCTGTGAATAACACCATAACTAGGGGGGCTGTGCAGAGACGGGACACGCCGCTTCAGGGAGGCTGGTGCGATTTCACAATTTGTTTTCATTCCCTTTAGGAACAAAACCTGAGCATTTTGAAACGATCCACAAAAGCAAATTCCAGAAAAAAAAATTGTTTTGGGGGAGGGAGGAACTGGATCAACCTGGTTGGTTTCAGTGTTGACTGTTTCTTTTATAACTGATACAATTTAAAAAAAAATCAAAGTGAAATGTTGTTTTGCAAGGGTACCATTGAATGGTGGTGTTCTGAAACTGTCACTCTGGGCCTTTGCAGTGGCAGGGTAGCTTTTCTCCTTTTGCGTCTTCGAAACAAAATTGTGGCAAAATCGACACGATTTCCCAGAGCGTTTCGATGTTGACGGCACCGCCTTCTCCCATAGAACGCTGACGTTTTTCTGACCAGCGCCAATCGTTAGGGTTAAAGAGACGGCGGTTGCAGATGACGGCCCTTGGAAACTCCTCTCCGTGTTCGCAACCAGAACTTTGGAGCAACCACAATAGACTCTCCCGCCTCCTATCAGACACTCAGCCACACCCGCTGCCCCCATCCCCTGAAGCATACATTATCCCCAACCGCAGAGGAGATGGAGCGGAAGAGGCCTCCAGTTGAATGATTAGCAGCATGCAGCATGGGTGGGACTGTATAGTGGGAGGGTAGCTGACCCCTCACTGTCCTTTCTCCGGTGCCATCCACCAACCTCTTCCACCAGAGCAGGCTCCTCCTCCCAGGAACGGGATGGCGCATGTGCACTGCTGGTGGGAATCGGTGATAGAACCTGTGACCTTGCACGGCTCGGTCCCAGGTTCAACTGAGGTCCACGCTGCCCTTAGTGACGGTTTGGTGGCCTCTTGTGTAACGTGAGCAGGACACTGGGAATGAGCTGAGAAACACCAGCTCAGCTCTTACGTTTAGCACTCAGGGGTGCAGGCTGGTCGGAGAACGCCAGAGGGGAACGGACACCGGGGGGTGAGGGGAGCCTAAGGAAAGGTGCGAGGGCTTTTCCAGGGGGTGGCGAGAGGCCCTGCCTGCTGCTGCTGCTGGTCGCCTGCAGAGAAGCAGGAGACGCTGCTCTCCCAGGCTGGCGACCCAGTTTCTCCCCCCAGCACTGAAGCCACTTCACGTAAAGGCAGGTGTGATGCATCTGCACGTGCCAGCAGAGGGAGCCTAGGAGGTGCGATTTGAAATCCACCGGCAGAACACCACGCAGGCCGGCGTGCAGACAGGTGGTAGGTCGGCTGCCCTTCGGCCAGGGGTGGCAAGTGAAGGGGTTCTTTTGTGTATCAGTACCAACGGCAGCTCCCTTGCCTGTGTGCCATGATCCTACCCGAGCGCCGAGGCTGCTGGGGGGTGGGGGAGACTAACAGGAAATGAATCAATGGCACAGATACGGCATCCGCAGAGTCCTGGAGGATGCAGCAGGGAAACTAGTAAATGGGGGAGTACCCCTGGCTGGGCTCTGGCTAGCCTGCTGAGGTGTATTTTCCCCAGGCCAAAGCCTAGCAGGAAAGAGTGCACCAAATTGCTAACATGCCAGCCTAGGCTGACGGGCACAGAGAGAGACAGATGCTGCAGCAGGGACGTCCGCTGCCCCCAGCCCAGCGATGGAGGTGAGGGGAGCTCTCAAAAACGTGCAAGGAAAGACCCCATGTGTACAGGCCCTTTGCTCTGCACGCTGTGTGCCTCTGTGAGTCACTGCAATCAGCCGCTGGCTAAGGCTCCCGGAGGAGAAGGCTCCCAGGTACCAGACCCAGCTGGGCCTATAGGGAAACAGGGCTGGAGGGGGAGGTGCGAGAGCCATTTCAGAAGTCATAGGACCTCACCGTGGGTGGGGGGCAGGAGGCCAGGCCTGGCACCTCAGGAGTGCACTTGAGAGGGGCTGAAAGGGGCATGTCTGGTAACTATGACCCCAGGTTATTACTCTGCCAATCTCAGGCATACACCCTGCCCCATAGCACCCATGGCGCTCGCGAGGGCAGAGCCCAAGCTCCTCAGAGGCATTTAGGCGTCTAACTCCCATGGATTTTGGTGAAGCGCTGGAATGGGTGACCTAGGGAGGTGGTGGAATCTCCATCCTTTGAGGTTTTTAAGGGTCAGGCTTGACAAAGCCCTGGCTGGGATGATTTAGTTGGGGTTGGTCCTGCTTGGTTGGACTAGATGACCTCCGGAGGTCCCTTCCAACCCTGATATTCTATGGTTCTATGATTTCAATGGAAGTTAGAAGCCTGAATCCCTTTGAGGATCTGGGCCTTAATGGCCGCAGGGCCCAGCAGGGAACCTTCACGGCAGGTACAGAGCCTGGGCAGCTCCATCCAGTTCTCCTCCACCTTTTCCTTCTGGTTGGCCCTGGCTGTGGAGCGGGGAAATGAGGGAACATCCAGCAGGGGCAGTGGGTCAGGAAGGGAGAAAGCGGAGTGGGAGGGTGTAGCTAGCAGGGGCATGGGGAAAGGGAAGGTAGAGAGGGTGGCCACGCTGCCTTGTGGGGAGAAGGACGGCTGCTATTAAAGGTAGGAGGCACGGTTATGTGGAAACTTCAGGGGAGTGTAGGCGAAGTGTGTGTTTGGGGGTGGGGGGCAGGAGCCATGGGAGCCACTTTGAGGGCCCGGTCAAACATCATGGCATTACGTTTACTCGCAGTATGTTATTTAGCCACCAGATGCCACTGAGAGCTGAAGCATTCCAGGCAGGGTGATGTCCCTGGTAAACACAGTGAGACCATGCTGGAAGTCAAGCCGCACAAGCGACTGTTTGTTTCTGTCTGTAGTTGTAGCCGTTTTCTTTACAAGACGTCGGGACTATGGATCACGAATCATTACATCCCCATGCACCCGCCCTCAGTCATCAAGCCCATGGCACCACGTTTCCACCTAGGAAGGGGAGAAGCAACTGAGGCAGGAGCAAACACAGTCACCATATAGATTTCCCTGTGCAAAAAGAACAGAGCATTTATTCCTGCACTCCCTTAAATTCTGAGATACAATTCCAGCGATCCAGACCCCGAGCTGGCATTCCAAGCAACAGTATATTATATATAATTGATTCTTTTATCACTTATAAAGCCATACAATGAACTGCCAAGAATCAGCCCTCTGTACAAAGGAGAGGAAAAACGGCTAGGGGAGGGGTGTAGTGCACATTCACACATGGACAATGAGTAACACAGGTCGCCTTTATACAAGTGACAAAGTTATGGGCACAAAGATGAAAAATATAAAGTATATTTCCATCGCTATAAATACACCGAAATGGGAAATTCGCTTTTTCCTCTTTTGTGTTTCATACATTTAAAAAAAAAAACCTGACATGATGCAAATTGAAGGCAAGTTATTTTAAACTGGTCGTTAACACTGATTAGCAAATACATTTGTAACATTCCCAAATCGACAATGGTAACAACACAACAGCAAATGAAATATTGAAAAAAAAGAGTGATTTTTAAAAAAACAAACAAAAAAAACAACCGAGTTAGCAAAACAAAAAATACCAGCCCACTTTGCTGCACGATTTTCCTGTCAGTTTGATTAGCAGGTTTTTACCAGCTGGATTATTTATGAGGCTGAGGGTTTGTTTAAATAATACTTTGCACCCCTGCAGTGCCTTTTAAAGGAGGCACCCCGTGTGCTTTCCAAACATTCACCTCAAGGATTGAGGATCTGCACCAGTAGAGCCAATGGGAGTTTTGCCCTTGATTTCAGTGAGCGCAAGATCAGCCCCAAATCCCAGAATGGGGGAAGGTGTTGGGTGTTGTGTCCATATTGTAGATGCAGATTCAGGTGACTCAGGATCCAAATTGACTGCTCTGCCCTCTAGTTTGGGGCAGCTCATTGTATGGGGGGGGAGGGGAGGAGTCAGTGCCAATTGTGGCCCCATTATGTTGATGAATGGGGGGAGGGCGTGAGGCTTGTGTTATGTTGACTTCTCTGGTAATGCAAACAGGAACTACACACATACAACAAGAGTTGGGGGCGGGGAAGGAACAGAGTGAAAAGACACCAACCAGTGCAGGGCAAATCTCTAAACTCGTTTGGTTCCGATAAGCTCCCAACAGTTCAATTCCTTCGCCCAAGTCTCGTTAAGCCGAGAAACTGGACATGGGAACCTCACAAGAATGTGCTGGGTTCTGCAGGGAGAAGAGCTCCAATCCCAGCCCCAGCCAGGAACGGGAGAAGAGGGCATGGATGCAGTGGGGAAGGTTCTGCGTTTACTGAAACTCAGAAACAGTTCAGTTCCAGGAACGGACGCTGTCTTAAACTGATTCTGTTTTTATACCAACCTTCACCAGAGCTCCAGGAGAGATCCCAAAGCCTCGCTCAAGTGTTTTGATTCTGGGTTATTCACTGATCAATGCCATGATGGCCAATGACGCGCCCTGGATGTAGTGCCAAAGTTGTCTGAAATTTGGGGTGGTGGTGGTTAGCCAGGTGGTAAATAGGGAGCTAGGCACAATTTGGATCCAATCCCATGAAAGGACGTTTGGAGTGAGGGATGACAATGCACTTAGTGGATGTTTGTATATTTAAGATTCTGAGTCTTAGGGTACGTCCAGAATACCCACCGTATCAGCGGGTAGCGAACGATTTATTGGGGATCGATATATCGCGTCTCATCTAGACGCAATATATCGATCCCCGAACGCGCTCCCTGTCGACTCCGGAACCCCACCGGAGCAAGCGGCGGTAGCGGAGTCGACGGGGGAGCCGCGGCTGTCGATCCTGCTCCCGCGTCGACGGGAGGTAAGTCGAAATAAGATACGTCGACTTCAGCTATGGGTATTCCCGCAGCTGAAGCTGCGTATCTTACATCGACCCCCCTCCCAGTGTAGACCAGGCCAAAGCTCATAAATCAATGGTAAACCCGTTGACTTTAACAGCTTTTCGATCAGAAGCCCAAAGACATTCCAATTTCCCTTTCTGGGAGAGGTGGGGAGGGAGTTCCTTGAGCAGTAAGATATGGAGGAGACATATATAGCAGTTTGCTTGAAATGCCACCAGACACAAGCAACTACAGCATGTTGCTTGGTCTCCGGGGTTCTTTAATGAAGAAGGGGTTTGAGAAGGGAAGGCCAGGAGAGGGGTGACGAGAATTGACTGACCTGCTGCTGTCATCACTCAGTCTGCGGCTAAAGAAATCAGAATATCTTGTGTCAACTATTTTAAGAATCTCCGACTCTACTGGAATACAGAGTTACATAAAATTAACATCAGCTGGGCGCTCCGGGAATCAGAGCTTACTAATGCACACAACAAAATCGCCAGCAAAGGGGTTCTTGGTGCGGCGGGGAAAAGAGCACATACAATCAATTTACAAAACAAAACAAAACCGGCTGGGAAAAGTGCATTTTAAAGGATATCTTTGGCAAGAATATATGCAGTTCCTTGTGCATGGAGTAGGTGTGAGTGTCTGCGTGTGTGTGAGAGATACAACATCCGCTGCTGGAAAAAACGGCAGTGTGATTATTAGGATACATCCGCTGGGATAAATTGCATCAGCATCAATCTCAAATACTGTGACTGCATTTTTAAAACACAAAGAATCTTCTCGGACCCTTTAGGAAAGAAAACTATAAACCTTGGCCAGTGAAGCCAGGTTTTTGCCTGGCTTAGTAGCTTCACAGAGATCAGTGGAACTACTCCGATTTACACAAGCTGATGGTCTGGCTTGGGAAATCAGGGATGACAGAAAGAAGTTACCCATAAAATGCAACTGTTGTTTTTTTTAAAGTCTTAAATGGAAGCTGGAAAACGGCTGCTTATGTCATTTGCAAGATGATTAGCTTTGTGTTAAAAATATAATCAATAGTGATTGTAGCATTAGAGATTTTGACAGTCTAAACCTTCTGTCTTCAGCTGGTGAGTTAGCAACGAGCCGTTGCCAGCCACAGCTGGAAGCAAGTGTTCTGTCATTATCGAGTATCTGCTGTGATCGTTCTATAGACGAGATTGCTCGATGCCTTAATATGGGTTCATTTTATGGGGAAAAATATGCATTTAATGCTCAAGCCCCAATTTCCGGGGCAGGACAGCAGATTAAAACAAAAATAATAAAATTAGCTTTAGCTGTGAGAAAAATGAAGTCTGAAAAATAGAGACTTTCAAAAAATATACCTTTATATATTTAAATATCTATAAACACAGTGTTTGTCTAATCGGTTAATGGCAGGGTGAGAAGGTTACAAGTGAGGGGTTCCTCTTGCTTGAATTTTGCAGAAGGAGGGCATTTCTTTTTAACAACTTAAAATAAAAATATCTCAACGTCCTATACAGCGGGGTGGGCTGGAACACAGGGCCCTGCCGGACGTCATAAAGTGACCACTCCCACCCCATCCCAGTACCAGTCGCCCAACACCTCCCTGACGCAAATCTAACCCTCATCCGGTCTCCAGAAACGAAAGAGCCCTCCGCACGCTCACGCAGCTGTGGCCCTCACACACACACACGCTCACACACATCCGCGCACGCCGCCAACCCTCATGTCACTTGGCAACGGTTTCAAACTCACACGCCTCACATGCTAATTTGCTCCAGGTGCTAGCAAATTTCCATGTTCAACAGGGAAAAGGGGTGGGGGCTAGAGGTGGGGGACCAATCATACGCGTTGCTCCTTGGGGGGGCGGGGTCTAAAGGGGCACTGCGCTCTCTTGCCCATGTCACTGGTATAACCGAAATAAACCACGTTCGCCTGTTACACTCTACGGTGAGTTATACGTACAGGAGTCTATATGTGGACAGGGTGGGGGGCCATATATAATGGAGGAGATAAGATACACATAAAGCAATATGGCAAAAAATAAATATTTTTGTGTAAATTTAACCCTTTTTAAAAATTTGATTAGCTTACAGTATTTTTCAGTATATTTCATATATATATTATATATATCAGGACACTGCCTCTGTATGAGAGAGCAGAATGCTCTGGGGGAATCCAGGTGGCTGCAATATTTTAGCTGGTTTATAGATCTTGGGTGGTTTTTGGTTTTATGAACAGCCTGTATCACATAACCTTGCACTGAAATGTGGCACCAACAAGGAAAGGCCTCTCTCTCCTGCTTCCCCCATCCCCTAACACCTCTGACCATATCTGAGCAATTCAAGCTGGTTACTGCATTTCCCAAAAGCTCCAGAAAGATGCTTGGGAGATTGGTTGTCAATGCAAATTTTTAGGGTTCCCCAGAGCTGGGTGCAAGCTGTAGATCCATGGAGATCTGGGTTTGGAATGCCCCCAGAACTGGGGAGTGTTTGGGCTTGGGGGCAGGGGGGGGGCTGTTCATAGCTTGGGTCTCAGCTCTAGCTTGAACTAAGCATTAAAAAAAGAAAAATACACCCCTGAGATTTACCACACGGGAAGAACGCGTTGGCCCATCCAATCTGCCATCCTGCCTCCCGGGATTGGCCAATACCAGCTCTGTCAGAGGAAGGTGTAAAACTAGGGTGACCAGATGTCCCGATTTTATAGGGCCAGTCCCGATTTTGGGGTCTTTTTCTTATATAGGCTCCTATTACCGCCGACCCCCTGTCCTGATTTTTCACATTTGCTGTCTGGTCACCCTGTGTAAAACCTGCATAATTTTACCTGGCCAACTACACAACCACTCCCCAGGGAGACGGAAAACCATCTGTTAACTGCCTGGACTGTCCTCTGGGGGCTCCTATCTCACCCGAGCTACACGGAGCCAGATGTTAACGCCAGCTCGCCCCATGGGGCCCCGTGTGGAGTCAGGGAGACGACCAGAGCCCGGTATCTGTGGGTAATGCATCCATCCCCATTTGCAAGGCTAGTCGCTCTCTCTTGTGAGTCAGCATTTCAGTGCAAGGTCTAGGGCCTCTGGCCTCCTGCAGCCAAGGCAAAGCTTACACCTCCTGGGTCGTTACTAAATTACCATACGTTCAGAGCTCCAAGCCGCCGCAGGGCAGAGCATCTGAGGCCCAAATCCGGCCATGAGATCTCTTGGCTTTTGGATCAGCGGAGAGAATCCGGCAGAGCCAAAGCCGCCCACAGACTGCAGGGTCTTTTCTTTTAGTGGCCTCCAAAAATGCATGAGTTTTCTTTATACTTATTTGCCTTTCGCGCAACCAAATGTCCATGCAATGAACAAATCGCTTGTACGTCTACAGAAGGAGAAGAGACCAGGCTCGACCAGACCTGCGTCCGCTTCCGGTATGTTCGTCTTTAAGAGAACACGTGACAGTCTGCAGGCGAAAATACAGGGTAAAGGACAGGTACTGCAGGCCCCATTGTATATAGGCCAGAAGATCTTTCTGGTGAAGATGATCTTTGGAAAGCATGCTCCCGAATGCAGTTAGTGAAGGGCAAACTGCTATGCAACTCCGTGCGTGTATAAGAACTGCCTAGTGTGTATGCGTCACCACTGCCCTGTACTGGATGGAATCAGAACTGCGCACCTATGTGTCATAGATCCCGTACCGCTAACCAACGCGTCCCCTTTCGCTCAAGTGGCCTAGTCCTGTGCTTTTTGGAGCAGGAGGATCTGAATTCTCTCCCTTCTGCTGCCAGGCAATCCTGACGGGCTGTGGCGTGCAGCACAGAGAGCAAAGGGAGTTGCTAGGGGGCTACAGGCTTTATATAAACCCCGCTGCTGGGAATGTACATGTATGACACATCCCCACACACACTTCATATACACAGGAGTTGCAGACCTCAGAGAAGGGAAGGTTAAAAGGGATATTGACCATCCTTTTTCTCCTGCCTGATCACTTGAGCACAGTGGTTTTCAACCTGTTTTCATTTGTGGACCCCTAAAAAATTTCAAATGGGGGTGCGGACCCCTTTGGAAAACTTAGACATAGTCTGCAGGCCCCCACCCACCCCCCGGGGTCTGCGAGCACTGGTAGAAAACCACTGCTCTAGCACATAGGTCATAAGGCCAGAATGGACCACTGAGATCCAGTCTGACCTCCTGTGTAACACAGGGCAGAGATCTGCCCAGAATTCATTCTTGTTTGAACCAGAGCAGATCTCTTAGCAAAACATCTCATCTTGATTTAAAAATGGCCAGTGATGGAGAAAGCCCACCACTGCCCTTGGTAAGCTGTTCCAATGGGTATGGCCCCAGGGAGGGGAGGCGGAGGGGGGTCCTGCAGACCTGCCTTTTGTTCGATCGGTTAGCCACGGTTATTTAAAACAAACGACTGACATTTGCAAACAGAGTTGCTGGTTTTCAAATGGCAGGGCCGCGAACGTTCCCACTATGACCCGGGATGAATTCGCCACTTGAAACCCCCCGCGGGGATCCTGATCCAAAAGCCAACCCGGTTCCACTCCTCCGACTCCTGGCCGTTGCGCTGGTCACATTCCCTGCGATGGGAAATGCGCTGACATCGCTTCCTTTAGTTTTGTTTTGTTACGATTGGGTGAGGGTTTTTTTTCTTCCACAATTCAGACCGTTTCCCCCCGATTCACTTCCCTCTCCCACAATGCACTTCCTCGCGCTCCTTCTCGGATCAACTCCAAGTCCTTCTCCAAAATTCAAGGGCAAGAACTACCCGTGTCCAGCGGCTCATCTCTTCTGGCCGGAGCCAAGCATGACCCTTGACACGAAATTGACGATGGCGGCGGCCGGCTGGTCAGGATCCTGCTCGGCGAAGAGGTGACAAATGTTGTCCGTTGTGCTTCCCTGCTTCCTGGCCACAAAGCCAAAGAGCCTGTTGGGTCAGAAAGAGAGAATGCGCATGAGAGAGCTGCCAGGAAGCAGAGATTGTGAGACAACGGCATAGCCGGCAACGGGATCTGGCTCACGGGGGCAAGAGAGGGGACGGGGCGGCCCACATCAGAACATCTGGCCCATCTGGATGACAAGCCACTAAACCACACCCCAGCGTCGCCGCCTACACGTGGTCACCCGCTGGAGAGACCTGATGGCCGCTGCTCAGGATACGCGGTGCATGCTTTGCAGGGCAGTGGGGAACGCACCCTAGCTGGCTCGGCACATGCATCCTCAGGGCCCATTCTGCTTCCACTGGCGCTGATGGAGCTTTTCCTGCTGACTCACGGAGATCGGGCCTCAGCGGGAACATTTCCTTCCCTTCAGGCTGAGATGTTCAAAGCCATCTGAAGGCCTGGGCGCACTACTCCCATTGGAATGAATGGGGAAGGGGGGTCTGCATCGCAGCCCATGTGTCTGTCAATTCTTATGCAGGGCAGCAGGAGTCAGGAGTAATCGGTGTGCGGAAGGTCAGCGACACCGCTGGCACAATTCAAATCCAATTCGGGGACATCGTCTGGGAAGCGGCTATTGGGAAGGGGTAACAGCCCTGTGCTGAACTAGGCCGCAGAGCAACCTGCAGGTCCCCGCACCAATAGCTTCTGAAGCCGCATGCTCCTGGGACACCGCGAAAGTGGGTCTGGGGTTGTGTGGCCCAGCCTGGCCCCAGAGCTGAACTTCCCCCAAGCCCTGGGTCTGGGGTTTTGCTTCGTGCACTTCAGCTGTCCCCAAAGGGACCAGAGTGGCCACCAGCCTGCCAGTGCAACCGTGTGGATCACTGACCATGGCTTCTCCTTTCCTTCTCCGTCCTCCAGCTTTGCCGTCTCCACACCGCACCCCTCAGCGCTGCTCACGCTCCTCTTCCCCTCCACCAGCCACTCTCTGCCGGGGCCTTGTGAGCAGAGGACAAAGCCCCAAAGCCCCAAGGGGAGCTGCAGCTGGCTCCTTCCCTCTGAGGACACCATTCCTAGGCGTCGGCGCCCACTGGGCCCATCGGCCCTTTCCTGCCTGGGCGCAGCCTGTGCCAACCCCCTGTCTGAGGGAGGCTGCGTTTAAAGGGGAAAAGGCGGGTGGCACGCCCCGATCCTAGCAGCTAGGCGGTGATGGGCAGGCTCTGCTTGGCGAGACCCTTGGGCTTTTTTAAACGTGACTATTCCCTGAAGCAGCCTGCAAAATAATCACGTCCAGATGCTTCAAAGGACAAGAATATTTATTCCCCAGGGGACGGCTTGTTCCCCTGCGGCCACGCCAGACAAGCATGGCCCTGGGTGCACGCTGCACATTCAGAACCCCTCCTGGGGGCCGGCCGGCCGGGCGTTTCTACGTGGCAATTCATCTCCCCAGACACGGAAGGGGAACGGCAGGTTTATTGGTCTCGGAGGAGACAAGGGGCGGAAGGAGCCGGGGGATTGTCCGGCTCCGTTAAAATCTCCCTCCCCCTGTGCAAACAAAATATCCTTTTTAATTCGAACGTTAAAAACCAGGTTATAAATACAGGATTGGAGGGGAACAGAATGTTAGCCAGCTCCCTGCCAGGTCATTTCTAATTAGAGAGCGAAAAATCCCGACAGCTGGGGATACTAATTAAAAGCCCTTGGCTAACACAATCACTAAAATTAGTGGGGCCTGGGCTCACTCGAATGGGGTTCAGCTGGGAGCTCCGTCCCCCCGTGGGCGACGTAGGGCAAAGGGGCCGCACGGCTGCCCCTTCCCACTGCCCCTGTTCGCTTGGGGACCTGTGGCGCTGGCCAGGCCTGGAGGAGGAGAGGAGTCTACGTACTCCTGACCTCGGGGCTACCTCAGACCTGCCATTAACACTGATGGGAGCGGTCAGGGACCGCACTGTCTAGCCGGGGGGGGGGGACACACGCCAAGAGGACCCCACACCTCGGGGCGTGTCCCGCTGGCCCCGACACAGGGAAATGGTCTCTCCCTGCAGCCTTTGTTCTTGTTGTGGGTTATTACAGTGTCAGGCAGCAGCGGGAAACGTTTCCCAGCCGCGACGGGCAGCATCCGGCTCTCACAGCAGAACATGCAAACGCTGTAAGAACCAGATATGGGCGCACCTGCCCGCTGGGGGACGATGACACTGCCTGCAGTCCCGACCCGCTCCAGAGGGGGGCACTGACGAGCACCATAGAGAACAAATTGAGCATGGGAGTCAAAAACGTCCGGTCATCATAGGCGCCAACTTTCTCTATGGTGCTCGCACCCCCCACCCCGCCCCTGGCCCCGCCCCCAACTCCACTCATTCCCTGCTCCTGGCCCCGCCCCCATTCCAACCCCTTCCCCAAATCCCAGCCCCGCCTCTTCCCACAGCTGTTTCGCGGGGCAAGTGCTGGGAGGGAGGGGGGAGAAGCAGGACGCAGCGGCGCGCTCGCAGCGGAGGCGAGCTGGAGCAGGGGGGCGGGGCAGGGCCACGGGGAGCTGCCAGTGGGTGCTCAGCACCCACTCATTTTTCTCCATGGGTGCTCCAGCCCCGGAGCACCCACGGAGTCGGCGCCTATGTCTGTCACGCCTTCCGGCAGCTGCTTCTGCCCTGCTCACCCAGGCCAGAGACAGGAGCCGCTAGCATGCACCGGTCATGTGACCTGAAGGACAGAGCAAACGGTGATGTGTGCCCATTGACACACCCCGTCGGGACGGCTGGGTTTTTTTGACGGAAGAGGCTTGGAGAAGCATCTACGCTTGGCAGGGGTTGATCTGGTCCGGTTTGCCTGTCTGGAGCAGTCACTCAGCGGGTGGCTCGCAGGGCCAGCTCAAAACACGAACACAAGCCAACGGTCAGAATGGGAACGGCAGCAAAGAATTCGGTAAGTGGCACTTACTTTGCGGGACCTCCGCCGTCTGATTTAGTCCATCTGCCGGGAGAAAAACAACCCCAGGGAATTACTGCTCTTCTCACCAAGCACAATGGTACCAAACTCATCTGCTAGCATCACCGTTTCAGGCCAAGCACTAGCTGGAAAGCCGCTGCCCGGGCCTGACTTTCAGGAGCTCTGAATGAGGCCATGGGGGATTGGGGAAACCTCTGAAAATAAGGCAGTACGGCCCAGATCCTCTGAGGTATTTAGGCACCTAATTCCCCTGAACATAAAGTCCTCTAGTCCATTGACGTCTTGGAACTAGATACGAGCCTGTTTCTAAGATCTCTTCTATGGACCGAACCGCCTACAAGCGCCCCCACGCCCACGGGCAAACGCCCGCACCCAAACGATCTCCTTTGCAGCATTGTTTTGATCAGAACCTGACCCTTTTAAGCAGAGACACCAAGCAGGCTCCACCTGACTCCCCAGTTCCCCACTGAGAATGGATCCCTTGCCCAGGAGTGAAGACCAGCTGCTACAAAGATCATGCTCTGCAGATTGTGCTGCCTGAGTTAGGCGCATCGTGCCTGGCTGCAGTATCTGGCCGTGACCATATCCTGCAGGGCCCCCAAGAGCATCCTAGGGTGGAAACGGGCTTGGATACTTAACTCTAGCGTTTCCCGCTCGCGAGCACCAATTGACGGTTGGGAAGGAATGTTCATAGCTTTTAAAGCCGGAAGGGCCCATTACTTTCATCTGGCCTGGCTTCCGGCATAGCAAGGCCAGAAAACCTCCCTCAAGGATCCTGCATCCAGCCCAGAACTGGGCGAGAGCAAGAGAGACACCCAGTCTTGACTTAAAAACTCCAAGTGGTGGAGAATCCACCGCGTCGCTAGGGATTTCCCCGCAGGAGATCTCGCCAGAGACCCGAGAGTAGGGGGATGTCGCCTTTCTTGGCAGCACGGAGCAGGAACGACCCATTACAGCCAGCTGGCGTAGACGGATTGCCCAGCCGCTGCTCATTCTCCCAGGGGTTGGTGGCCCCTCCCTTGCAGGCTGCCGGCTGCCTTTGGATTTCAAAGGATCAAGCCTTTTTCCTCCTCAAAAGCAAGCTGGGTGTGGTTAGCGAAGGCGTTGACCCGCACACAGACCCTAGGGAGAGGGATTCTTTCTCTAACCCCATTCCCACGCAGGGACCTCCGGCGACGGCACTTACTTTCGTTCCTGGGGGTCCAGGTCGCAGTAGGTGACGGTGCTGAGGGGATAATGGCGTCTGAAGAACAATCTGAAACACAAGCAGAGGCCACGGTGAGCGCGTAAGATCAGCCCCTAGGCTCTGCATCCCGCATGGAGCCCCGCCCCGACGGCTCTTCTCCTGCCCCGACGGCTCTTCTCCTTGTGGCGTTAACAAGAGGTTGCATCCTCACACGGCCAGGCAATCCCAGCCGGTGCGGAGGCAGCGGCGCCGGGTGAACGCGTGACGCGGTGACTTTGCCTTGCCGTACCTGAAATAGGGATGGGGGCAAGGAGCCTTTCGTTGTCCTGGTAGCTGACAGCAAGAGGTGGGTCAGACCTGAGCAAACTGGGCCCGTCCTGGGAGCATCCAGGTACGTGATGATCCTTCCAAGAGCCTGTTCCCCAGGCAGCATTCTCTGCATGCCAAGCACTCGCTTCCCCGGTGCATGCACCCTTCCCAGCAGCATGGCTGAGAGCAGCCAGGACTGGGAATCAAATCCTCCATTTCCCACGGCAATGCCCCACCTGCCACCGTGACAGGGCCAGTACAGCCCGGGCCTTTTTAAAAGACGAATCGCTCCAAACGCTCCCTTCAATAGACCATCCAAAAAGAGACAGCTGGACCCAAAGCAAAGCCCAGCGACTCTCCTGGGGTGGGCACTGAAATCAAGTCTGGATCGGACCCCGTTTCTCATGTAAATGAGACTCCAGTCAGCTCTGTCTCTGTCTGTTCAGACACAGAAACCCCGTTTGCCTCAAAAATGCTCCTGAGAGTTGTGGTTAAATGGCCACAGACACTGTATCCCAACCGCAGTCCAGCTGACCCCCTCACTGCAGGAATCTATGGTACTTCCTTGACCCCCTGCTACCAGGGTATCTGAATGTCTCATGAGTTCCAGTGCATTTATCCACCTACACCCGTGGGAGGTGGGACAGCGCACCCACCCCCATTGTATCCAGCGGGAGCTGAGACGCCGAGAGGAGCTGACTTGCCCCAGGTCACATACAGAGCCGGGAATTGAACCTGGGTTTCCCAACTCCCTGACTCGCACACTAACCATTGGGCAATGCTCCCCCCCCCCAGGCCTCAGCTCCTTCCAAGATCCTGGCTATTCTTCACAGGCCTCCGGTCCGGCCCTCTCCTGACAGCCAGTTCTGGGGGTGGCCAGCCGCCGCCCTACCTGTTCACCCAGCCCCACCGCAGCTCGTTCCGCGGTGACCTGTCTGTGCTCGGCGCCTGGGCGTCCCGGCGCGACATGGCCCCTGCGGGAGCCGGGCCCAGGCGGGGCTCTTACTTTCTCTGGTTGTCCGTCAAGGTGATTCCCTGCACGGAGACTTTGAAGTGCACGATGGTGGCGGAGGGCGTGGGCGCCAGGGCCAGCGTCTCGCTGATGGCTTTGGCGATGGCCTGCGGGCCCGTCAGCGACTCCATCTCCACCGAGTTGATGAAGAGCACGTTACAGGCTGGAAGGGAAACACAGTGGGCATGAGGGGACGGGGTGCAAATGGCACTGGGTTACCTGCCCCGCTGGGCCGCCAGGCCCCACACGGGGGCCAGCTCACGCTTGGCTCTTGTCCTCCACCTCGGGAGGTGAGCTCCGGTGGGGGGCAGAGTGTCGGCTCTCTTGTCTCAAGACCCCCACCCGCTTCCAGTCCCCAGCTCAGATCATGAGGGAATGGGAGGTTTGTGGCTTGGTGCCTGGTTGAGCATGTCCCAAACCCTAAAACACTGGCTCTCAGCAGCGCCCCGGGCTGGACGAGAAAGTGGGGGGGCTGGGGGTCAAGACGGAGGGGCCCGGCAGAGCTCTCTGCGTGAGGAATCTGCGGCTAAGGTGGCAGCAGGCAGTGGGTCAAAGCGAGGGGCACGGCCGAGCTGGGGGTGGCAGCTCAGGATGGCTGAGGGTCAGGACGGAGGCAGAGCTATGGGGGCGGGACCCAGGCCGGGGCATCAGCAGAGTCCTGTCTCGGGGGAACCCAGGACCGGAACAGCAGGGAGGGCTACGAGCTGGGATCAAGAGCCGAGTGTGTGTCCGCGGGGAGCCCGGAACAGGCTCTGGATCCCTGTGGCGGGGCCTGGGCCCATCTCTAATGATGAGGAGCAGCTTTTTGGAACCGCTCCTCACAGTCATTCCTGGAGCCTCACCGCCCCACCTGGAAGGGAAACAGCCTCATCCCCCAGACGCTGAGGCACAGAGAGGGGAAGCTACATGGCCAGGCTGCGGCACCACTGGGAGCAGAACCCAAGAGTCCTGGCTCCCCGTGCCCTGCTTTAACTATTAGATCACGTTCCTTCACCGAGCCAGGAGGAGAACCCAGGAGCCCTGGCTCCCCGTGCCCTGCTTTAACTATTAGATCACGTTCCTTCACCAAGCCAGGAAAAGAACCCAGGAGTCCTAGCTCCCAGACCACCCTCCCACCCAGTATATCTGAACATCGCCTACGTTCAGCGTAACGTTGAGGAAGCCAAACCCCGGCTATGCAATTCCAGCATGGCGCCTGCTGCCCTTCCAATGGCTCCCTATTTCTGAATCTTTCTTAACCTAAACTAACGCCTGTGAGCTGCCTCATCGGTGCAGGCGCAGGGGCCAGCATGGCCTGGGGGCTGTCCGGTTGGAATCCAGGGCTCCCCCGGGGGCTCTAAGCGCCCCCGCTCTGCTTCTGAAGCCTACATCTCCGAGAGCGAGCCAAGTGCGCCGGGGTCACACAGCGGGTAAAATGAAGGAGGCAGCAGAGGCGGACGCCTGCCGAAAGGTGTCCTGATGCAGGCGGAGCTCCCTCCCGCATGCACGCCCACCTGCAACCTTCCCCGTCACGTCGCAGCCACTCACCAGCTCCCTGCTTCAGCAGGTCTGTCGCCGAGTTGGCGGCTGAGGCCGCCTCTTTCGTTTTGTCCGTGGGATCTAAAAAAAAAGGGAAACGGAAGGACGGTGACTCCTCCCCGAGTGGCGATCTGGGAATAGGCGCAGCAGGGGACCGGCTGGGGCTCCAGCGACTCACTCCTGCGGTGGGGATCTGCAGAGGCGACGGTGTGACGGAGGAACAATGCCACCGAGGAGCCGTACGCACTGGGCGTGTCTCCATGGGAATCTGAATCGGATGCCCTCTCAGTCTAAGTCATTCCATCGTGTTCAGAGCTTTCCCAGGGGCTGGGGGAGTTTGGACCCGGGGGCTGAGGGACCTGATCCCAAAGCGGGGTTGTAAGCGCTTTCTGTTCTGGGTTTGTACAGAGCCAAGAACAATGGGGTCCTGGTCACAGACTCACAGAGCCAGAGACCCATAGGGTTGGGGGGGCCTAACCCCCTGCCAAGATGCAGGATTTGTTCTGTCTTAACCATCCATCCATTACCCTAGGAGCTGCAGTCCTGCTCCAGGACTCCTCCTAGGCCCCATGGTAACACGGATAATACTAATGAGATGGACGGGTCCTGAACATATTACTTGACACACCTGGCTTCTGCCAGGGGACTGCTGAGCTTGGGTCCTGGCAGAGAAGTAAAGAAGGAACCGAATCCGGAACATCTCCGGGGCAAGACACAGTGGGATCTTGTGGGGACACAAGGTGGGATCTTATAAAGCTTTCCAGTCCCGCCCTTCGGTGCTGAGCAGGGTCAAAAATCCAGCCAGCCCCAGCCCCGGCGCATCCCCCATGCCCCGTGCCTCCTACCTCGGTCGGGAATGACCAGCTGGCAGGGCAAGGCCAGCGGGATGATGGAGTGCTGGTACACCAGAGCCGACAGGCATCCTGGGGAGAGAGCCCCACAGGAACACGGTCAGTGCATTAGAGTGGGGGCGTTCCTTCCCCATCAGCTAACGAGCCATCCACTAGCTTCTCCACCTGCTCACTTTGGCCCAGGATCCCCTTAGGCCTGCGTAGCCCCGGTGACTTCACTGGCGCTGCTTGAGTAAGGGGGATGCTCAGGGAACCAGACCGGCTCTGTGTTTTCCAGTGTCTCCCACCTCCCCATGGCCTGGAGTTCACTGTTGTTCCTTGTTCTCCTGCCTTTCGGTAGGAGCCCCGCCCAGGGCGAGGCCGGGGGAGGGTAAATCCAGCCCCGTCTCAGCCTCGTCTCCTCAAACCCAGCTGTGACATTTCCATGGGCGGATGAGGGTCACCGGCTTTCTGGGTTAGGGTCATTGGACCCTGAATGTCACCCCTCTCGGCGCTAGTTTACAGGGGGATCAGTCTCTCTCCAGCCCTGTCCTGAGTCCAAGCAGCAGCTGGAGCCTATCAGTGACTGTGGCTCTCCTCGGGTCCGGAGAAGGGTCATACAAACATCCTGCACTGGCAGCGCACAGCAATCCCATCTCCAGAGCCCAGGGAGCCAGCACCTTTCCCTACCCGTCAGCAAACTCTCCTCTCTCCTGTGCAAAGGGGACAAGGGAAACCCGCTAGCAAGACCAATACACAGGCCTTGTAAACAGCCGGGAGATGTTGGCATTCAAAGCCAGCTCTGAGCCGGGGGCAGAGTTCCATGGAGTGCGGGGGGTAGGGGGATGGCCTGGCCTTTTCCCTGCCCTCTTTCCACCCCAGAGAGATGGAGAATTTCCTGTGTTCCCCAGGGCACAGGGATTGGGACTGTCTCTGGCTTTGCACAGGCTCCAGGTACCCTCCCCTCGCACACCAGGTCTAGCGTGTCTCACATTCCTAGCACAGAGAATGGCTAATGCATCCTTCCCACACACCTGTGAGGTGAGGCCTTGTTATCAGCCCCTTCTTCCAGATGGGGAAACTGAGGCACAGAAATATTAAGTGATGCAGGCAAGGTGAAACAAGGAGTCAGTGGCGGAGCGCAAGTCGATGGAGCTCTGCCAGCTCCCACCCATTGAAGATCTGGCCCGTTAACACAACAGCCTGGAGCTAGGGAACCAGACCCCCCTAGTGAAACTGATCATAAGCAGAGAGTGACACTGACCTGACTACTTTTGGTGCCTGGACCGAGTGCAAAAAATGTAAAGAGCATCAGAACTGGCAGAGGAGCTGGATTTATGACCGTGCTTTTAGATTTAATCATCAGCAGTGTTTGTATCGCGACACGGAAGGCAACCGTTATTAACACAGTGGAACCTCAGACTTAAGGACGCCTCGGGAACGGAGATTGTTTGTAATGCTGAAATGTTCGTAACTCTACAAAACATTGTGGTGGTTCTTTCAAACGTTTACTACTGAACATTGACAATACAGCTTTGAAACTTTACTGGGCAGAAGAAAAATGCTGCTTTCCCTTGATTTTTTTAGTAGTTTACATTTAACACAGCACTGTACTGTATTTTTTTTCCTCTCTGCTGCTGCCTGATTGCGCACTTCCAGTTCCAAATGAGGCGTGTGGTTGGGTTTGTAACTCTGGTGTTCGTAGCTCTGAGGTTCTACTGTATATTGGATTTTCCTCCAGCTCCTTTTGATCTAAAAGGGAATGATGTTTGCACACCCCAAGCACAGAGGATAGGGCTGCCAACCCTCTAGGATTTAAGGCTTAACCTTGAATTAAAGATTACGTCATGTGATGAAACCTCCAGGAATATGTCCACCCTAAGAGAGGACCCAGCTTTATTGTCATTCCTGGATGTCTGGTTGCCAAACTCCTGGCTAGCTTGTGTCTGTGTTTGGAGGGTGTGTGCGTGTGTGAGTGCACACGTGTGTCAGTGTCCGGGAGATGCTTTTTGGCCTCTGTTCCAAATGCCCACAGGAGACCCCAAATCCAGTCATGCCTATGGCGATGCCTATCAATACCGCTTACTCCCCACAAGGGGGCGTCGCTGCCACAGGGCACTGAACGGGCCAGGAGAGGTTCGTTGCCACTTACCAAAGTTGGGCTCGTTGGGGCATCCTTTTAGCTTCACCCCCCGCGGGCTGGTCTCAATCAGGAAATGCCTCACCAGCTCGTTGGTTATATCTCCTGGGGGGAGAGAGGGCGACGTCACTCCAGGCTCCCAGCCCCTCCTGAAACCAACCCCCTTGCGCCCCCCAGGACAGCGGGCTCTGGAGAACAGCCCTCTTGCCCGCCCCACCCCTCAGTGCCCGCTGGGTGACCCAGGCTCCAGGCTCTGGGGAGCGAGAGCAGAGCCCACGTGCCCCGTGGGCGAGCAGGCTGGTTCCAGAGCGAGCCGAGCGGCGAGCGGAGGAATCCCAGCTGGTGCAGCTCGGCCCGGGAGAGAGTCAGCAGCCAGCTGGGGGCCTCCTTTCAAATCCCCCCCACAGGCTGCATGAACGAGGCAGGTTCTGAGCTCCAGGCCCCAGGGCGCACGTCTGGGCTGACTCCACTGGGGTCACTCCAGTTTGCACTGGGGTAGGTGGGAGGGGAGCCCGGCCCACAGAACACTATTCTAGACAGGCAGGCTACAGCCCAGGGGGCACTTGGGACCAGACACTTAATCCCCAGTGTAGGGTGACCAGATGTCCCCATTTTATAGGGTCAGTCCCGATATTTGGGGCTTAGGTGCCTATTACCCTCCACCCCCGTCCCAATTTTTCAGACTTTCTATCTAGTCACCCCACCCCAGTGCAGAGAGGGCAGCAGCAGAGAGAAAGGGGCCCATGCCAACGGGGGCACAGAGACACGCTCTGCCGGCAACCCTCGGCCTGCATCTAGGCTCACTGAAAAGGCTCCCACGGGCTTCGGCTCAGGCTGGCTGAGAGTTAAACGCCCTGCAAAGCAGGCGGGTTCCTGCTGCCTCAGCACATACCCAGCTGCGTTCCGCTGCCCCGAACAATGGCGGGGAAGTGCCGGGTGCTCCCTGGGGCTGGCACGCGGGGGCGGGCGACAATACCTTTCTTGTTCTGCTGCAGGATGGTGGGAGGCGGAGAGGCCACTTTCATGGCCAGCCCGTAGGCTCCCCGGAAGGAGTGGCTGTCTCGGATAATGAAGGCTCCAGGCTCCCTGTCCTTCAGCAGTGTGATGGCTGGGGAGGGAGAGTAGCGCAGGAGTCAGGACGTGCAGTGAGACCCCGATCGCGCCTCCGAGCAGGGAGCAGCTGCCCCGGGAAAGGCAGAAGGCTACACTGGGCGAGTTATGCAGTGTAGCTGGAGCCATGTTGGTCTCAGGACATGAGAGACACAAGATGGGGGAGGTGATAATTTCCAGGGGACCAACCACAACCCAGACTCAAGGGGGGACCCCATCCTGAAAGAAATCTTTCCCAACCCCCCACTTCTGAGCTGATAACAACCCTCCAACCTCTCCACACTCATCAGCAGAAGCAAGCGCCCCACAGACCAGGGCACACCAACTCAAACGGCACCAGACCCCGCCAGACCAGCAGATACAAAACCCGCAGCCATAAAACCGACTGACGCCCCGCACAATACGCCTTTCAAGATCCATGGGTCCCACATGTGCTGCACCCCACCCAATAACCATGTGGGTGAAACCAGAGAATCACCGCGCTCTCGAATGAACTCGCACAGGAAACTGATAAAAGACCAGCCCACCCTATCACCTGCGGGCGAAGACTTTTCACAAAGCAATTGCTCTAGAACTGACCTCTCCGCCCTCGAAGGAAACCCGCACAACGCTTTTAAAGACAAGCCTGCGATCTTCAGTTCATAACTCTGCAAGCCACTAAAAACCACGGACTGAACAGAGATGCTGGATTTGGGGTTTATTACAACCATCCGAAATCCACTGTCCCCACCTTTTATGTCCTATGACTGCAGGGGTGTTAACGGGCCACTCTGCCTTGAATGGTTCCTTACAATATGTGCTGACTACTTATGCTAAACTACCCGTTCCGCCTTGCCTTTAGCTGGGACACTGGGAGTCCCTTTCCCTGCCTGGCTTGAAAGCTTGTCTCTCTCCAACAGAAGACAACCCAATAAAAGAGGTCACCTCCCCCACCTTGTCTCTACAATGGGCGAGGCACAGACTTGGGAGCCAGACGCTGCTGGGCTCAGATCTGTCCTCTCCTTTGGACACGTCACTTGATTTCTCATTAAGCATCCCCCTCCCCCCATCCCGCTCTGTAGTAAGTGGCGACCATCACCATAGTGTCTTGGCACCTGCAGAGGTGTTGTTCTTATTTATTATTGATATTGACTGTAGCACCTAGGTGCCTGCGTCCTGGCCAGGATCCCAGTGCGTGGTGCGGTACATACAGAACAAAAATTCGGCTCCTGCTTCCAAGCCAGCCATAAGACAAGAGACAACGGCTGGATCCAAGCAAAGGGTGAAGGGGACAATACCACGGACAGGATGGGCAGCGGGGGCAGCACTCCAGCGTTCTTGCCAGCTCTCACTGTGTGCAGGCAGTCTGAATGGCGGCCCTGCACGGGCCTGTTACAGAGATGGGCTCCTAGCGTTACCATCCCCCAAGATGTGACAATGTGCCCTCAGTTTCTCCTTGTGCCTCAGTTTCTCCTTGTAGCAGGGAGATCATCAGAATCACCCACCAACCTCCTGGGGCCAGTGGGCTGTGAGATCTGGTACCGTTTGAGCGTGTTAAGTACTGCCACCAGTGCCAGTGCTTTACAAATGTTAATTAGCTGCAAATTAAATTCACCTCCCAGTGAGGTCAGTAGTATTATCATTTTCCAGTCTGCAGAGAAGGGGAACTGGGAAACAACGTCACCAATCTCGGGTCGCACGTAGCGAGTCAGGGAGAGAACCCAGGTGCCCTGACTCCCAGCCCCCTGTCCGAGATCACCTCCTGTTTTTCTCAGTGGGGATATTGTCCTTTGCGTCATCAGCCAAGGGGGGCGGGGAAGGAACGACAGACAGAATGAGGCAATAAAGGTGGTTCTGGGCCAGGTTGTGGGGCTGAGGGGTTTGGGCTCCCACATGTCAATGCAACCGGCCTTAGGGCAAATGAACCTGGCGGTGGCCAGGCAGCTGGTGTGTTGTGGCTGCTACTTCTTATAATTGTCAGATCAGACAAGAGGATTGGTGAGGCCTCATCTGGAGTCCTGTGTCCAGTTTGGGGCCCCACACTACAAGAGGGATGTGGAAAAATTGGAGAGAGTCCAGCGGAGGGCAACAAAAATGATGAGGGGGCTGGAGCACATGACTGATGAGGAGAGGCTGAGGGAACTGGGATTGTTTAGTCTGCAGAAGAGAAGAGTGAGGGGGGATTTGATAGCTGCTTTCAACTACCTGAAGGGGGTTCCAAAGAGGATGGATCTAGACTGTTCTCAGTGGTACCAGATGACAGAACAAGGAGCAATGGTCTCAAGTTGCAGTGGGGGAGGTTTAGGTTGGATATTAGGAAAAACTGTTTCACTAGGAGGGTGGTGAAGCACTGGAATGGGTTCCCTAGGGAGGTGGTGGAATCTCCATCCTTAGAGGTTTTTAAGGCCCGGCTTGACAAAGCCCTGGCTGGGATGATTTAGTTGGGGATTGGTCCTGCTTTGAGCAGGGGGTTGGACTAGATACCTCCTGAGGTCCCTTCCAACCCTGATATTCTAGGATTCTAGGATCCCAGTGGCCTGCTTTGGCCTTAAAATGCACCAATCTGCACCTTGTGCCACCCCCGTCCCAGGACCTCTCATCGCATACTCGGATTGTCTCTGGGCCAGGGACTGCCGTTCGTCATACACCTGGACAGAGCCTAGCACCATGGGGGCCTGGATCCTGGACAGTGGTGTCTGCGCACTGCCACAATACAGCTCAGCAGGAGTAATTAACACTCCAAGATCTCTGCCATGTCAGAGGGGTCCTGCCCCGGCATAAGGAGGCGCTGAACTCTCCCAAGGGGGATCGGAAGGGATCGAGCAAATGCACTGACACACAGACAGTGGCTTTTTATCCCAGCTGGCAGCCTAAGCCAGTGGTTCTCAACCAGGGGTACACGTACGCCTGAGGGTACGCGGAGGTCTTCCGGGGGTACATCAACCCCTCTCGATATTTGCCTCGTTGTATGACAGGTTACAGAAAAGGCACTAGCGAAGTCAGGACAAATTAAAATTTCATACAGACAATGACTTGTTTATACTGCTCTATCCACCGTACACTGAAATGTCAGTACAGGGTTTATATCCCAGTTGAGTTCTTTTATAATAAGGTAAAAATGAGAAAGGAAGCGATTTGTCCGCACTGGTGCGTGGTGACACTTCGGTAGTTTTAGGTCAGATTTTGTCAGCATGTTGTTTGGAAGGGAGGTGTAACTTGGGGTGCATCAGACAAATCAGCCTCCTGAAAGGGGGTCAGTCATCTGGAAAGGTTGAGGGCCCCGGCCTCACCCTTCCTCCAGGCAGACTGTGAGCCTGGGGAACACTGCAGCTTCCAACACACCAGCAGACGGCAAGATGGGCCCGGCCTGAAGGGCTGAAATTTGCATCCAGAGACAAACCTTGTAGCTTCACCCTATCCAAGGCCCTTCCTGCCGGCTTCCTCATCATCCTGTCCTGTGTATCTCAGGTGCTTAGCTGGCCCCTCGCCAGCGTATCAGAGCACCTGACAGTCTTTACCGTATTTATCCTGAGAGGTGGGGCAGTGCCCATGTACACACGGGCAACTGAGGCACACACACGAGGCGGCCCAGGTTTGTAAAGGTATGCAGGCAGCACTGTGCTCAGTCTGGCAATGCCTAACTGACTTAGGAACCCACACCTCATTTTCAAAAGGGATTTAGGCACTTACGAGCCTAAAACAGATTGATGGGCGACAGGATTTAGGCGCCTATGTGCCTAAATTCCTTTTGAAAATGAGAGAAGCGGTAATGGGCTTAATCTGTTAGTTAGGTTAGTTACTAGGAAAAACTCTCTCATGGTGAGGGTGGCTCCGAATCAGCTTCCCAGGGAGGTTGTGGGATCCCTGTCACAGGAGGCTTTTAAGGCCAAGTTGGACAAACCCCTGTCAGGGATGGTCTAGGTCTCTGTGGTCCTACCAGGCTGGACTTGAGGACCCTCCCACCCTACAGTCCTGGGATTTGATGACTTGCCCAAGGTCCCACAGAGTGTCTGTGGCACAGCAAGGAACTGAACCCGGGTTTCCTGGGGCCTAGAGTACGGGCCAAACCAGCCTTCCTCTCTCCCATTACCTGCCACCGACCCACAACCTTTTCCCAAGCAGCCGCTTCCTCAGGCAGCCCCATTGTCTCCTCTTTCCTGAGCCTGCAGCAGAGGTTCCCTTGGGAGCAGGGCTGGTCACAGACCGGGAGGTCATTTCTCTGCTGCAGGGAAGCCGAGATCCCTAGCCGAATGCAAACACTGGCAACATTGCCAGCGGGAAGAGACAAGCCCTGGCCACTCGCTATCCCTCTGCAGGGACAAGCTCTCGGGAGCAGGGCAGTTGGGGGGTGTTGCAGGCTGGCTCGCAGCAATGTGGGGAGAATGCGAGTTAACAATGCCCACTTGGCTCTCAGGACGGAGCAGAGGGCTGAGACGGGTCGGGAACACTGCACTGGATCAGTGACAGCTCCAGCACCGCCAAGAGGGTCGGTGATTGGCTGCTGGCGGGGAGGAGGGGAAGAGCTAAGCCCAGACACAGGAGTGAGATCGGGAAGTAATTTTCCCTCAGGTCAGATTGCCAGGGACTTGTGGGGGAGTGGGGGGGCCATTTCACCTTCTCTGCAGCATGGGGTGTGGATCCATCCCCTGCCATTGCCCCTGGTGCACTCGGGCCTGCCTGCGGCACACAACGGTGGGGTCTCTTGCGGCTACGTGGGTCTAACCCTGGTGGCCGGGCGGTGCTGGTGCCCTGTGAGACGGGAGGCCAGGCTAGATGGCCTGGCAGACGCTTCTGGCCTTACCCTCCTGGACTCTGTGGCTGCAGTGGTGGAAAGGTTACACGGCCACGAGTGGGTTATGCAGATCACCCCAAATGTCCAGAGTCACCCAAGCAGCCACAATGTGCAGATACAACCGCCCTGGGCAGACGGGCTCCCTGGAGAGAACCACGGCACGATACAGACGCCCATCTACCAGGGACAGCGCAGGCAGGATCCTGCCATAATACCGGGATGTGGGCACAATGAGCCAGGACCGAGATAACCCCCGCGGTTCTCAGAGCCAGCACGTGCCTGCACACAGATTCCCAATTCCCGTCCGTGTCCCCCGCCCCCGCTGCTGCTTGGCTACTCACCCTGCTCCCTGGAAATCTCCGGCTTGTACCAATACTTGGAGGTGTCCTGGACAAACTTCACGCTGGCCCGGGTCTCGGGGCTGCTGTCTGAGAGCGGGGAAAGAGAGGAACAATCAAGGGACGCATTCGAGACATGTTTATAGCCGCTCCAGATTCACAATCCAGAGGGATCTCAAGGTGCAGCCCTCCCAGAGAACAGGACAGGAAAGTATAAATGTCTTAATCTTCCTTTAACCCTTGTAAATATCCTGACCCCACCTCTAATTCCATCTAGAGCTCACAAGGGCGCCCCTCTTCCCTGAGCCGGCGAACACTTACGCACAGGCTTCCGCCTTGATGGGGATACTCATATGCTGAGAATTAAGCATGTGCTCAAGAGTTTGAAGGATCAGGGACATACATGGTAACACACTAACCCAGGGGTGGCCAACCTGAGCCTGAGAAGGAGCCAGAATTTACCAATGTTCATTGCCAAAGAGCCACAGTAATACATCAGCGGCTCCCCACCCCACACACTCCCCACCAGCTCCCCCCCTCCCTCCGCCAGTGCCTCCCGCCGGCAGCCCCGCCGATCAGCGCCTCCCCCTCCCTCTCCGTGCCTCCTGCCCACCACAATCAGCTGTTTCGTGGCGTGCAGGAGGCTCTGGGGGGGAGGGGGAGGAGTGAGGGCACGGCAGGCTCAGGGGAGGGGTGGGAAGGGGTGGAGGGGGGCAGAGCCTGTGGCAGAGCCAGGGGCTGAGCAGTGAGCACCCCCCGGCACATTGGAAAGTTGGCGCCTGTGGCTCCAGCCCCGGAGTCGGGGCCTGTACACGGAGCCGCATATTAACTTCTGACGAGCCGCATGCGGCGCCGGAGCCCCAGGTTGGCCACCCCTGGACTAACCTGTCAGACGTGCTGAGACCAGATGGCTTATGGCCCAGGACACTACGTGCTGGTCATCTAGAAACACAGGACCAGCTCTTAGCTGCACCGATTTCAGGGGATCTATGCTGGGCCCCACCAGGTGAGGGGTCACCTGTAACTACGCAGGTCAATACATTTCCCACAGAACAGGAGGCAGCAGACTGTGCCCCTCTACACAATACTTATCCAGAGAGCGCTGGGTTCAGCTCTGCACCGCAGGCGGCCAGCCAAAGGGATGTATCAGAGCGAGGTGCTCTGACCTCACTCTGTGCAAGCTGTTGTGTTTTTGACATAAACCGTACGGTGGTTTCTCCTTTGATGCTAGCTCTGTATTTCCCTGTTTTGATTCTGACAGCTAATTTTAGAAGGAGGAAAAGAGGGGGGTGGATCCGGGCACCAGTGGTGACTCCTATATATATATATATATATCCTGATGTCGGAAGTAAATCAAAGCAGATACGCAACCCCTACCATTCCCAGCAGCTCTGGGACCTGCAGGGCACATGCATGCAGGAGGTTGTACCGAAGACAGGCTCACAGAGCAGTGGTAGGCAGGACAGTAGCACTGAGACCACAGTAATAGCTGTCCAAGCGTTCCTGGTGAAGGAGTGCAGCGAGCAGGAGATAACCTAGCCCCTGCAGGCAGAGGGTGCTGGACAAGTGCCCGGGGATCATAGCGGCGTGGGCCCATTCTGCGCAATCTTAAGAGAGCGAGGAGGGAGCAGTGTGCTGAGGGGCTGACAGGATCCTAAGTACATCAGACACTCTCCAGGGTCTCAACCCTAATGTACTTCCTCAGCTAACTAACGGGAGCTCTGCCCGAGTGAGAACTGAGCCAGGACCTCGGGATTTATACTCAGGCTCAGACCCACTGGTGATGGCAGGTGCCATCAAATGCCTGGCTGAGGGAAAACCCAAGATCCATTTGATCATTCAGGGGAGGCCGTTTGATGGAGGAGATGCCCTCAGGGGAGTCCGCTCTGAAGCAGGCTGTGAGGACAGCGCGGTCTGGCTGGAGAGCACTTCGCCTCTGGAGAGAGGGTGTCCTCCAGCACCGCAGGGCTCCGCCCCGCCTGCCCCCAGGTGCCCCATGCTCCAGGGTTCCCACTCGGCGATGGGCGAGCCCCTACCTGGCAGCGAGAGTTTGGAGAAGTCAGGCAGGGTGTGTGGGTAGGCCACGCTGCTCCCGCTGCAGGGGCTGGACATGCCGCTGGAGACGGGCGAGGACACCTTGCCATTCACCGTGGCGTAGTTAGGCAGGCTGTTGGACCGCTCCCCGGCCGACATCCTCCTTTTCTCGGGCAGCACCGGCTGCGGCGTGGGGCTGCCCTGCCGGTAGGTGGCGGAGTCCGGGGAGGAGGACTGCGGGCTGCTCAGGCCGGGATAGTAGGCCGGGGAGACGGGGAACGACGGGGTGGAGGGGGGCTGGTACCCCGAGGCGCTGCTCTGCCGGGACAGCGTGGGACGCTGCTCCTCCGGGGTGGAATAGCCGTACACGATGTGCCTGCCCAGGCTGGGGCTCCCGGGAGCGGCCGCTGTGCCGGGATCGAGTGCTCTTCGCCCGAAACCGGGGCTTGGCGGCGTGTTGGTGGCCACTGTCCTGTGAAGGGTATGGGGGCTCCCCGGCAGGACGTGAACACCCACCACGCTGACCTGGGGCTGCGGCCTCGCGCCGGCTCGGCCGTCGGGGTACTCGGGGCTTGCGTAGCCGCCGTGGCTGAAGGACGCCGGTGAGGCGTTTTGGTAGCTGCTGTGTGCCGACGGCGCCTGGGAGCTGGACTCGGGCGAGGGCCGCGGGGGCGAGGCCGTGCTGTGGCCGCTGCTCTCGGACGGGTAGCTGCGGATCGACACCCTGGGAAAGGCAAGAAGAGAAGAGCTCAGCTCGCAGCGCTCCACGCCAGGCCCACTGCTGCCTGAGTCAGTAACTGGCCTCCCTCTGGTGCCCATCACCGTAGCCTCAGGGCACCTTGTGTAGGTGATTAGCCCACCTGAGGCACTGGGCGAGCAAGACCCAGATCCTTAAAGGCCCATTGATTTCAGGGGGAGTTAGGTGCCTCAATATCGTTGAGGATCTAGGTGTGAGTGACTTGCCCAAGGCCACCCAGGAAATCTGTGGCAGAGCCGGGAATCACACCCAGACCTCCCAAGCCCCCACTTCACTGTCCGAGCCACAAGATCACCCTCCCTTTGTTGTGGAATTGGCTCTGTTGGGCTCCAGATGCTTGTGCCAAGGCCCCATTTTCCAGCATCCCAGCTTAGCAACTGGCTGCAAACTGCTGTCGGTGCGTGCCCACACCAGACCTGCCTTCTGGAATACCCACCGGCTGGCTGGCAACACAGGTAAGAGCAAAGCAGCCATTTACCGGCTCGGCAGCTTAGGTGGGAAGCTTTGAAACTTTGTTTCCTTCTAGAGATAGCACAGATAGGGAAACTGAGGCACAGAGTGGCCAAGTGACCTGGCCAGGTGAAGCAGCGACCCAGTTCCCCGACTTCCATTCCCAGCGCCTTGTCTACTGGATCGCACTGAAACAAATGATCCACTGAAATGCAGCCATCCTGCACCTCTGGGGAAGGACCCGGCAGCAGCAGCACATAACCATCTACGGAACCTTCTCCTACAAGGGCAGGGTGCTTCCAGCAGGAAGGCCGATGCCTACGTACCCCTAGTCGCTGACTCTATCTACGGTAGGCAAACCGCTCAGCCTGTGGAGGGAGGGAAGAGAGAGCACAGCAGGCTGCTCGTCCCTCTGAGCCCTACGTGGTGGGACTGATGCCCAGGTGATGGTGACACCTTCCGAAGAAATTCATAATACCATGCAGCTCAGGAGGGATGACTGAACTGCAGAAGGAATTAGATCGGGGGTCGGCAAATGTTTTGGCCCAAGGGCCACATCAGGGTATGGAAATTATATGGAGGGCCATGAATGCTCACGAAATTGGGGTTGGTGTGTGGGAGGGGGTGAGGACTCCGGCTGGAGGTGCGGGCTCTGGGGTGGGGCTGGGGATGAAGGGTACGGAGGGCGGGAGGGGTCTCTGGGCTGGGGTTGGGGCACAGTGGGGGCACTCAGGGGTGCAGGCTCTGGGCTGAGTTTACCCCAAGAAGCTCCTGGAAGCAGCAGCATGTCCCCCTTCCAGCCGGCTCCTATGCGGAGGTGCGGCCAGGTGGCTCTGCGTGCTGCCCCATCTGCAGGTGCCGCCCCTGCAGCTCCCATTGGCCATGGTTCCCAGCCAATAGGAGCTGCGGGGGTGGTGCTTGGGGCGGGGGGCAGCGCATGGAGCCCTCTGGCTGCCCCTACGCATAGGAGCCGGAGGGGAGACATGCTGCTGCTTTTGGGAGCCATGCGGAGCAGGGCAAGCCCCAGACCCCATTCCCCAGCAGAAGCTCAAGGGCCGGATTAAAACAGCTGATGGGCTGGATGCGGCTCGCGGGCCGTAGTTTTCTCACCCCTGAATTAGAGGCAGAATCTGCAGAACCTTGGAGCATTCAGAGGAAAATGCCATGGCAGGTTCAGTGCCCCCTGGTGGTCAGGGCCTTGGGCTTTTGTCTCCTGGGTTCCCCTGATGCCCGGGACACCCAACGCCGACTGATTGGTCACCCGGGCCTGAGCAGTGACCGACCCACCATTGCGGCCGCGCGCCTGAGCGTGTCCTTGGTCAAAACCACACGGAGCAGCCCTGGGGGCGGCCGGCCCCCCGTGGTTCGTAATGAGCCCAGCAGGCGCTAAGGGGAAACACCGGGTGTGCAGGAGTCGGTCAGTCGCTTGGGACCTGATCCTGCACAATGGCCTGGCGCTGGGCACCCCCAGATCTCACTGGCTTCGGAGGGAGGCTGTGGGGTAAGTCGGAAAGGGGCCTTGTGCATAGCGGGAGACCTCACTCACACACAACCCCACCTGTGTGCATATACACACATGCACACACAATCCTACATGTGTGCACACACCCTCACACACACACACAATC
Organism: Mauremys mutica; assembly: GCF_020497125.1. Taxonomy (NCBI): domain Eukaryota; kingdom Metazoa; phylum Chordata; order Testudines; family Geoemydidae; genus Mauremys; species Mauremys mutica. The sequence goes on along the minus strand of NC_059081.1, from coordinate 3,391,354 downwards.
CTACATGTGCACATACACACACAACCCTACATGCATGCACACACATGCACATATAACCCTACATGTGTGCATAAGCGCACCCCTCATGCACACAGCCCACACCTCCCAAGTGCACACGCAACCACATAAACCCATGTTCACCCTACACACAACCAGCTACATGCACACCCACTCCACACTGTCTCGCACACACCCACCCTCTCATCGACCACCCACACCCTCATTCACACACACAACCTCCGTCACACCAACACAACCACAGGACCTCTCTAATACACACGGAAAAGCTGTACACACACACACAAACCACCCCACACACACATATCCATGTCCCCCTAGACATAACACCTACACACATGCACCCATGTCCCCCCACACACAACCTCTCCCCCACATAAACACCCATGTCTCCCCAGACACAGCTACCTACACACACACCCATGTCCCCCCCACACCCCCACCCATGTCCCACCCAGATACAACCTCTCCCCCACACACACCACCTCCCCCCACACACACACCCATGCCCCCCCTGACACAACCTCCCCCCGACACAATCCCCCCCACACACACATCCATGTCCCCCCAGGCACAACCCCCCCACACCCACCCATGTCCCCCCAGGCACAACCACCTACACACACACACTCATGTCCCCCCTTGACACAACCCCCCCACACACACACCCATGTCCCCCCAGGCACAACCACCTGCACACACTCCCCCCGACTGTCCTACAAGCCAACCCTTGCTCTCTTGCACACACATAGGCTGGGATTTCCAAAGGACCCGATGGAATTCAACGCGATCACAGCACCTAATTCCTTTAAATCCCTTTGAAAAACCCAGGTTTAATGGACACTTGAAGGGTTTGAAAATTGCCTCGTTCGGCCCCAGGTTCCTTCCCCTTGTGTTTTCTGCCCTGCTGCTCTAGCATGAGCTCAGGGCGACACAATCGGCCCCTCGGCAGCCAAGTGCAGCGATGCCACCAGAGGGTCCGAGACTCCCAAGTTGGAGATAAGCATGTGGCTTATCCCCGTCGCTGGCACATGGCAGCTGCTGCACCAGACCTGGCTGTTGGGCCATCTAGTCCCGCACTGATGCTTCACAGGAAGGAGGAAAAGCCCACAATGCACCTGTCTCACAGCTGTTATGCTGTAGCTGAGGGTGGGGCGGGGCAGAAACCCTTCCTGACCCCTGCGGTGACCGTTGACACCCTGAAGCATGAGAATGCACAGCTGCAAAGTGACTGCGGCACGGCCCTGCTTCGTGGGACCCGAGTCATCGATGGGTGTGTTCAGGTGAGGGAGGGCTGCAGGGAGTTAAACCCGGCGCTACAGGGTCTGGTCACAGCTGGTCCCCGGTGCCCGGCTCTCCTTACCCGTCCATGCTGTGAATGGGGCTGCTGGTAGAGATGGGGCTGGGGGAGGTGAAGGAGTTCATGAAGGCCCCGTTCCTCATCGGCGTCTCAGTGCCGTAGGCCTGCGGAGTTGGGGGGCTCTGGGGCGTCCCCCCGCCCCCCGCCGCCGCCTTGCGAGCCACCGACTCCACATAGCTCCTGGGCCCTGGCGGTGAAAAGAAAGGAAGGGTGAAGCTGGCGACTGAGCCGGGGAGATCGGCATGCACGTGCCCTCTGGCTGCAGCCCAGGATCGGGGCCGATCACAGCCAGGGTCTGAACGTCAGCTGGCCCCAACAGCTGATCTGAGAAATCCACTGCATCCCCATCATCCCCCTCCCCAAGCCATGAATTAAATCCCTCCAACCCCCCCCCAGCTACGGTGTTGCCACAACAGATGCATCAGGGGGGCAGCTTATGCATTGCAAAGCTCTTCCGGGCTGCCGCTGAGCGAGGGCAATCCTGACGAAGCCAACGGGCATTGCGGGAGCTCAGAATGGGGCCCCGCCAGAGGCCGTGGATGTCCCGTAGGCCGGGTCACAGCACTGCAATGTCAGATTAGCCTCAGGATTGTGAAGCAGCCCCCAGCTCCCTCTGAATCATCTTCCCCTGTCATTCCTCCCTACATGAGTCTTGTGCAACACACAGCTTCGTGCCTGTTACACATTGTAGGCACCACCATGCCCACGAGAAGTCAGTCCTCGTCATCCTTTAAAAATAGATCCTTTTGAATCACACCCGCCAGCCGTGCAGCTGGCTAAGCAGAGTCACTGCATGCCTGGCCGGAAGTAACCCCCGTCCCACCTCCCTCTAAAATAAGACTGCGACTCAGCAGGGCAGGGACCGCGTCGGTTTCCGCGCCACGCCCAGCACAGGCTGGAGAAAGCAGTCATACGAAGTGCCCATGGCAGACAAATGGACAGTCCCTTGGGGTGCACTGGTGCACGCTTGGGGCGAAGTGAGGTGGCTTCTCTGAACCCCAAGAAGCAGCAACGATCGTCTCGAGAACTGAAACTTGCCATTGTGTCGAGCCATGAGCCCAGGTCCGGGCTGTTCGGCCGGGCACTGCGCAACACGCATTTCCCTGCAATCCGCGGGACGGCTGCAGGGCAACCATCTCCAGCGGCCCACCTCCATCCTCTCAAACAAAGGTCACTCCCAATGATGAGGGGAGAAACCTTGCTGCGGCCTCCCATCCTTCCCACCCCATCGCTGCGTGGCAGGAAGGACGGCAGAGCCGGAGGGGATGGAACCCGACAGAACTAGCCGGCTTTCCGACCGGCCAGTGCAGGGTGACAACCCTCGCCCGGCCCCTCTCTTCGGAGCCTGTGAGCCACAAACTCGCTGAGCAGCCACTGGCCCAGGTCACCCCCGCTGCAAGCCGGGTGAGCTGCCGTCAAGGGCACCGCGCCCGCCCAGGCTATCGGCGGTGTCCGTAAAGCAGCGTGACGCTGACCTCAGTGGAGCAACGCTCGTTTACCCCAGCTGCCGGGCGCATTCGGAGCGAGCCGACGAACCGCCCCGCGCCTGGTGGGAAGCGAGGCCTGGCGCTCGTTCCCCGGACAGCAGCAGAGCCGCCGCTGCCGCGACCCCCCTGCGCCGTGGGGGCTCCGGACACGGTCACTCTGCTCAGACGGCAGCGCAGTTAGAGACCTGTCTCCCTTTGTCCCCTTCGCAGCGACTGTTCCCAGAGCTCTGGTCCCTCCCCCTTCAGCCCCACAAGGCTTCTGTCTCCTACCCCCTTCCACACTTATCCTATTCCTCCTCCCCGCCCGCCCGGCTCCCCCTTTGGGGACAGTCCCCCCAGGTATAGACACCCAGTTCTTGCCTGCCTCCCTTCCCCACACCTCCGCAGCCAGGCAAACGAGCCCTGGGATTGTTCCTGCCTTTCCTAACAGGGGCGCCCCATTCTCATGCTCCGCTGGGCCCTGCCTCCATGGCTGTCCTACCTCCCGCCTGCACGGGGGACCTCGCCCTGACCCTGCCTTCGCCCGGGCGGCAGAGCTGTACAGTGGCCTGGTCTGAATGCATGAGCGACTCCAGGAGGCTCAGGATAATACACCCCCCCCCCGCCTCCCGCCCATCCTCGTCAGTGCTAGCCCCGTCTCCACACGGCCCACGGGCGGCTCCTGCTAATGCCGTCCGCACCACATCGGGGCCTGGCGTCACCGTGGGCCGGTGCCAAGCCAGGCATGGCACAGCTGTGCTGTTACCGACCTGCCCTCCCGCTACTCCCGGCCAGCGCCCAGCGTGAATTTGGGACTCTTCCTGAAGGAAACGAGGTGGGGGGAGGGTGTTATACCAGGGACCCATATGACGTGAGTGGCACTGCCCACAAAGACCTGAGATTCACCCACCAGCCGGCCTTGCCTCCTTGTCTCGCAAAGCCTCATGTCTAGGAGCAGGGCTTCTCTGGCCTTTTCATTCTGTGGGCCACCACAGCAGAGATCCCCTCCTCCCCGGACCCTTCTCCCCTCCTACAATTCACTGGAAGAGCCAGTCCCGCGTAGGTGAGGTCGGGGCTAAGATAACCCAAGAGATCTCTGGCATCTCTAGTGCAGTAGGCGGCGTACGCAACACACGGCTGGAAATAAAACAGAGCTCTACGGTGATTAGTTAGTGTCAGCACGGCTCCTGAGTGGCTAAGAATCATAGACTCATAGACTTTAATGTCAGAAGGGACCATTATGATCGTCTAGTCTGACCTCCTGCACAATGCAGGCCCCAGAATCTCACCCACCCACTCCTGTATCAAACCCCTAACCTATGTCTGAGCCATTGAAGTCCTCAAATCGTGGTTTAAAGATCTCAAGGTGCAGAGAATCCTCCAGCAAGTGACCCGTGCCCCATGCTGCAGAGGAAGGCGAAAAACCTCCAGGGGCTCTGCCAATCTGCCCTGCAGGCAAATTCCTTCCCGACCCCAAATATGGCGATCAGCTAAACCCTGAGCATGTGGGCAAGACTCACCCACCAGCACCCAGGAAAGAATTCTCTGTAGTAACTCAGATCCCACCTCATCTAACATCCCATCACAGGCCAGTGGGCACATTTACCTGCTGATAATCAAAGATCAATTAATTGCCAAAATCAGGCTATTCCATCATACCATCCCCTCCATAAACTTATCAAGGTCTGTCTTGAAGCCAGGTATGTCTTTTGCCCCCACTGCTCCCCTTGGAAGGCTGTTCCAGAACTTCACTCCTCTGATGGTTCATAGAGTATCAGGGTTAAAATGGAGCTCAGGAGGTCATCTAGTCCAACCCCCTACTACTCAAAGCAGGACTAATCCCCAGACAGATTTTTGCCCCATGTCCCCCTCAAGGGTTGAACTCACAACTCGGGGTTTAGAAAGGCTTTGCTCAAGCCACTGAGCTATTCCCCCTTCCAGAGAGGTCTGTTTTATTTCCAGCCATGTGTTGCGTACGCCGCCCACTGCACTAGCAATGCCAAAGATCTCTGGGGTTATCTGAGCCCCGACCTCGCCTACGTGGGACTGGCTCTTCCAGTGAATTGTAGGCGGGAAGAAGGGTCTCTGATGCAGTGGCCCACAGAATGAAAAGGCCGGAGAAGCCCTGCTTCTAGGTTAGAAACCTTTGCCTAATTTCAAGTCTAAACTTCCTGATGGCCAGTTTATACCCATTTGTTCTTGTGTCCACACTGGTACTGAGCTTAAATAATTCCTCTCCGTCCCCTGTATTTATCCCTCTGATATATTTATAGAGAGCGATCATCTCTCCCCTCAGCCCTCGCTTGGTTCGGCTAAACAAGCCAAGCTCTTTGAGTCTCCTCTCCTAAGACAGGTGAGCAGCCCCTATTGTTCTGTTACCCAGTCTCCTCCCACCCCGGCCCTGGTCTATTTGTCTGATCGCCTGTAGCCTGTGAGCTCTTAGGGGTAGAGGCTGCCAGGTACCCGCTGCCTGTACCGCACCTAGCGTTCGTTACCCTGTAGGGCACAGGAACACCGGCGGTAAGACAGAGCCTCTCTCTTTTCCTTTCAGGGCCTGTGCTTCCCTGCGCTAAAAACCCAAGCAAGTGCCCAGTTTTTTTCAGAGATGGGAGTAGGGAATGTGTGAGTCAAGCCCTCTGGGTATAACCTCTCGGTTCAGCCCTGCCCCGCCCTGCATAATCGGATGGGGCGGGAGCTGACCTCTGAAGGGAGCGGGGCTAATCTTTTCATACAGAACATTCCAGGTGGGTTTCAGCATTTTGGCCGAACCCAGCACTTGGGTTGGCTCGGCCTAGGGCCAAAGTGCTGCTTCGGGTGACCTGCAGAATGGGGGTAATACAATGAAGCGGGGGAAGGTAATTAAATCCCGCTCCCTGCCCCAACCAAAATTAGCCAGTCCAAGTGCATGAGTCAGCCTTCAGGAGAAAGAGCTGCAGAATGCCAGCATCTTCTCTTCATGCAGAGTGTCTAGTGACACAAGGAAAATCTGGGTCATGGCAAAGAAGAGAGGAGGTGGGTGTGCCAAGTTTGGGGGCAGAAAAGAGAGTTCGGCATATTTTTTAGATTAAAAATGTAGATCTTGTCTATTCTGATTTTTCTGGAAGGCTCTATGGATGACATCATAAGAACAAAGGCAGAGACACATGAACAATTGAGGGTGGGTGGGAATCTACCCCAAGCAGAGCTTGTTATAACCCTAAAAATGCCAGCAATACACCCTGATACATACAGGGTATTATTTTTAAAGGGCCCTCACTCCATTCTTTGACATTGCAGGGAGAGATTCAGATATTCAGCATTCAGCTAGTCAGACCTGGAGGAACTTCCAGTAAATTAGAAACTGAAAATCTGCACCTGTGCTCATAATTAACTGTACCTTGCAAAACTGGAAGCCGACTTCAAAAGATGGCTGTGTGTGTGTGTGTGTGTGTGTGTGTGTGTGTGTGTGTGTGTGTGTGTGTGTGTGTGTGTGTGTGTAAAAAGGTGCTGTTTAAACATAAATCAACAGTGCAGAAACTCAGTTTAGACAGTCTGACTAGAGTAGTGCAGAAAAAACTGCAGCTGCTTTCTATTCTATTCTCTATCCCATTATCTAGCAGGATCATGTCATGAAAAACCCCATTGCCATGTACACGCGGAAAGGAACCCAGGTATAGCTTCCATAGTGTCGCGCTAAACCCTGCTTAGCTTTACACATCCGATGAAAACAATCACATTCCGATGGGCTCAGTCCCACCCTTCCAGCTGTGCAGCTACTGACCCTCCTGGTGCACCTTTCTGCGAGTGCCAGGATGCATCCATCCCAGGATGCACATCTGTTAGACCATCCCTGGGCTTTGCACAAAGCACAGAACAAGCTGGACAGTTAAGAAGAGTTGCAAGTGCCAGAAGAGGATAGAGAACAGATGCTCACGCTGATTAAACGTACAAAGCCTACTGCGTGCTACTGACCAAGATCTCCGCTTACGAAGAGCTTTCCTGTCCAGATCCCCCACCCCTCTACATTGGCCAGGACTGCTGGGAGCGGCAAGAACATTTATACCCTCCAATATCTGGGAATCGCATCCTCGTTCCACCCTCAAGGGACACAATGCATAAGACGTGGCGGTTGTTTTTCAAAGCATAGTGGTTAACAAATTGTTGAAACACCCTGATAAACTTCCTCCCCATTTTAAAGCTGGGAAATGATGGTTACGTTGTTTCTCAAGGCTGCACAGTGAACCAGGATCTGACCCAGGAGTAAAACTCAGTGATTTCTAGCTGATAACCGGGTGCTCAATCACTGCACCATGCAGCCTTCCGTAGGCTAAGTGATATGCAATTCTCCTGGAGCTAAATGCAGTTGGGGAAAGAATTGTGAAAAATTCCAAAACTTTGTTATTTTTGCATTTTTGCACTGAGTTAAAAAAACAGACATTTTTCCTTTTCCCAGATTTGTGGGCGCATTTTCCCTCTCCCTTTTATCAAAAGCGTTATTGAAAATGTCACCACATTTTTCATCTGCTGAAAACTGGTTTTGGGGCAACAGAAACTTTTTACAAAAGTGTTAGGAAAAAAGTATGGGGAAAAAAAGGCACAAAACCCACAACATATTGACAAGATCAAAAACATTGTGTTAGGCGGGGAAGGGCATTTTTCTATCAAAATGACTTTCTTTCTAAAAAAGTCAACTCGCTCAGCTAATTTCTTCCTCGTGGCAAAAGCATTGGTCCTCTTTCAGGAGCCAGAACATGCTAGGTTTTAAAACACAACACTTTTCAAATTATCTGAGTCATGCAGAAACTGGGTGAAAGAATGTTGTAATGGCCAGACAGTATTGCCAACCCAAAGTGTTCAAAACGCATGAGTCAGACTCTAAAACACATGAAATTGGCTTAAAAAGAACTCAAAATGTATTATTTTAAAAAAATCTCATGTCTTTTTTTATTTCCCTTCTGGTTTTGAACTGTAGAGGTCACATTTAAACCTGGTCTGCAAAACAATTTTGATAAAAACAAAAAAAAGTTTTCATTTTCATCCAAATTTTTCTTCAAAGGGATTTTGGGGTTATGTCAAACTACCGAAAACCTGAAAAATCAAACTTTTGTGTTTCTGTCTGAAAAAAATTCAGCCAAACTCTCAAAATATTCTCTTTTGGGCTGAACATATTTCCTTTTTTTTAAATGAAAAATGGAGGGGGGGGGGGGAAATGGTTGAAAAATGGTATTAACCACAGAATATGCCACACAGACCAAAATGTCATGTTCTTGTTGAAAAACATTTTGAACAATAAAAAAAATTGCAACCAGCTCTTGCCACATTTTTAGGCTTTTCTCTGCAGCCACAAGGACGAGAAACTTTGTTTTTTAATTAAAGCTGAAATTGTCCTGCAATCTCCTGACTCCAAGAGCTGGGTCTTTAAGGCAAACACCACAATAAAGATTTGTGGTAAAATCATGAGAGGTTGCCAAGACTGCTTTGGGTGCAGCAAAAATGGACAGATTCTTACGAAACTCCCCAGAGAGGTTCGGACGGGACTGAAATACATGCAAAAAACTCAGCCCAAGGAGTAACTCGGAAGTGACTGAAAAATAGAGATTCTGAAGGACAGTGCCATCTCAGACACAGCCTCACCATCTGGCTGCAGCAGGGAGACAGATTGTGTAGGCGTGTGGATTCCAAGCTCTTAACTTCTGTATCCACAAGGCACTTGCTTATGTTTCGTTTGAAGCTAATGTCCCCTACCTATAAACACTGTTACATTCTTGTTTAACAGTGTTTGCCATTCCGCTCGGAGAGGCAGCAGCCACCGAAAGCACAAACTGCTCCACAAGTGAACCTGTTCTAAAGCACGTCACGGCATCAGAAACGCGTGAACTTTAGCTCTGTGTCTCTGCTTATATTTTCACGCCCCTCGGGCCAGCAAAAGCACAGAGCTTGGGAGTCTTATGGCCTTAGGGTATCAGTCACAAAAACATCTCTATGACTTAGGAGTCTCTGAGACCTGACCTCTGTGAAATCTATCGCTATGGTCACAATCGGAGCTCCTGGGGGCTTAGCAGTTAAGAAAATGTGGCCCTTTATTTTGGACCTAACTGGGAGGCTTTTAACTAGCTCCAGCCGGCCCTTGATTGGCTTCAGGTGTCCCAATCAATCTAGCTGTCTCCACTGCCTTCTACAAGGATCTTAATTGGCCCCAGGTGTCTTGATTAACCTGGAGCAACTGCCATTTGGTTACCATGGTACCAGGGATTTGTTTAGCCTGGGGCTAACATACCTGTTCCTCGCTACTTTACTGTAGCCATCTGGCCTTGCCCCAACTACCTGAAAGGGGGTTCCAAAGAGGATGGATCTAGACTGTTCTCAGTGGTGGCAGATGACAGAACAAGGAGCAATGGTCTCAAGTTGCAGTGGGGGGGTTTAGGTTGGATATTAGGAAAAACTTTTTCACCAGGAGGGTGGTGAAGCACTGGAATGGGTTCCCTAGGGAGGTGGTGGAATCTCCTTCCTTAGAGGTTTTTAAGGTCAGGCTTGACAAAGCCCTGGCTGGGATGATTTAGTTGGAGATTGGTCCTGCTTTGAGCAGGGGGTTGGACTAGATGACCTCCTGAGGTCCCTTCCAACCCTGATATTCTATGATTCTATGATCACAGCCCATGCACAGCTCTAAGCCCTACTGAAAGTCAATGGTTCTCCAACAGTTCCACAACCAGGATGTGGCAGTCCGGCCTGGTGGGTAGGACCAGGAGTCATGCCTAGTGGTCAGAGCAGGCGTAGGACCTGGTGGACGGAGCAGGAGTCAAGCGAGGGGTCACAGCTGGAGTCAGAAACCAGGAGTTGGGCCTAAGGTCAGAGCTGGAGTCAGAGCACAAGAGCAGCGTCTGTTGTCGCAGCAGGCCCAGTGCGTGTCGTGCCCCCAGCATTTATAGTGTATGGATCACGCCTCTGCTACAGCTACCTGGCGGTGGCCTGAAATGTCAGTCACCCGGAGCCCTGCAAACCCGGGTTCTAGCCCTCTGGAGCCTTACGCTCTGCCACTTTTGAAAATGGGATTTAGGCGCTTATGAAAATTTCCCCTTTCACCTAGGCATATCCCTTGGCTGAACACACATTGAGGGAAGCATGGATCAAGGTGAAAAGAACAGTGGTCGGCATCACGACTTCCCCCTTGCGGAGGATGCAGGAAGGACAGAGAGCAGTGTACCCCGGTGCTGCGGCTCTATCACATGGCACTATCCTGACTGGGTTTCAGAACGAACCTCTGCAGAAGCCAGTGCAGTGATCTCATGGCACATTGATTCACTGGGGTGGGAATGGCATTCCAGGAAGTACCGCCTGCCAGAAGGCAGTGCAACAGGAAGTGATGCGAGAGCACAAGGAACAGTGATTAGCAGAGATTGAAATGCCACTCCTGGATATTTGATCATTTTCCTGCACACTTCAGTTTCAGGCAGCTCTACCTGGATTTATTTGCTTCGAGATTAGCTCCTACGTATAACTCCCTGGCGGGCCGCACTGCGGTACAATCCTGTATGCACTTTTGACCCTTCTGCATACCACACAAATCAGGCCAACCAGATGTCTCAGCATTAATGAGCTTAGCAGTTCAGCTTCTCTTTTTGGCCAAAAGAGTTCGCATGAATAAAGAGAAAATATCCCTTCTTACCTTCATCAGATTCAACTACTGCCTCCCCATCTAGCTCTGAGGGGGAAAGACGGGAGATGGAGGAGCAAGGCAGGGAAGGACAGACAGAGGAAGAGAAAGGAAACACGGTGATGCAAAGGGAAGAAAGAGAGAGAGAGAGAGAGAGAGAGAGAGAGATCTATGTTAATGTTCATCTTGGTAAATAACTACATGTGTGCAAGCCACCTGAGCTGCCACAAAAACAGGAAAGAGGCCCAGGTTTTTTAAAGTATTTAGGTGCCTAAAACCCATTGGTTTAACACTCACCTGGCCCTTCGCACTCACCTGGCAGTATCATTCCTACGGCTTCACCGCTAACCTTTCCCTACTGACAAGCCCTAGGCAGGAAGCGGGGTTATGTCCAAATGGGATGTTGTTATTAATTATTATTCTGATTCCCTCCACCCTTTGAGAAGCCATTGGCCTTCCCTGTTCAGGCGGCAGGTCTGGGGCAAGGCCGCACGCGCCTACACTGATTGGCTCTCCGTATGCTGAGAAAACCCCACTGGGAACATTCCTAGTGCTGCTGTTTTTCCATCCAATTCTTACGGGCGTGCACCAGCCTCTCTGCTAGTAAACTCTCCACATTTATAGCCTGGCTGTAAAAATGCCGGCGGCTGCAATGCTGGTGTCTATAGCCCCAGAATTGGTCCCCAAGGGGGCTTTCCCCACTGCAAACTCTAGTCTCTGCCTCTCTCTGCCTGCGATTAGCAAGATAGACACAAGGCTCCTAAGGGCTTCTGGCAGGCCGTAAAGGAAGCTCTTGAAAGCCTGTGAAGGGGAGGCGTGGTGCTGGTGAGCTGGGATCTGTCCCCGAGACAGCTGTCCCAGGCCAGGAGAGGAGTTAGCGGCAGGACCGGGGGCTGCACTCTGGGGATTCACACAGAGACAGGAGGATGGTCTGGATATTGTTTTAACTGGCAGGTTGCACTTCCTCTAGCGCCAGCCCTCTTGACCTGCGCCGAGGTGAGAACGCTAATAAAGGCGGAGAGAGCGAGGGAGAAAGGAGGAGTCGGGGTGGAGAGGCGGCGGGGGGAGCCATAGACAGCCAAATCCCAACAACCTGCTGCACTCCTTCAGTACAGCTCCCAGCGGGGGCCGCTGACCCTGAGGACGGACCGCGGGTTCTGACCCAGACAGAGACGGTGACATAGAAACCAAAGCGCTGGTGGTGATGGGCGACCACTTTACCGGACAGCGTGTCCCTTGCCTTCTTGAAGCTTGTTGTGGATCAGACTCCCTGTGTCCAGCCAGGCCAGTGACCTAACAGTGGCCAGCACCAACTGCTTCAGAGGCAAACGCAAGGAACCCCTACGGTACGCAGCTAAGGGACAACCTGCCCACCGGGTGAGTGTAACCTGGGTCTAGGCTTGCAGGGGCCCTCAAGAGGCCGTCTAGCTGGCCCACCCTTGGATCTTGGCTGGGGATCGGACTAGATGACCCTTGCGGACCCTTCGAACCCTTTGGTTCTATGACCCCCCCTGCGCTGAGGCAGAATTTAGTAGACCAATACATACGGATCACTCGATAATTACCCGGTTCTGTTCACTCCCTCTGGGGCACCTGGCATTGGCCACTGTCGGCAGACAGGACACTGGGCTGGATGGACCTTTGGTCTGACCCCGTATGGCCGTTCCTATGATCGACAGGCATATTTCTCAGCCCCATTGCTGCTACAAGAGCCTTCCTCTACTGGACGCAGTCCCTGAGGCACAGTATTGTTGTCCAGCAGCAGACATCTCAAAGTCTTGGGTGCACATGCAGTGACCAAACCCAGTCAGCCTCAGTGACCCTGACGGGCCGACGTTGCAAATCCAGCCTCAGCAGAAGCCCCTGGAGAAACAATGCATTCTCGACCTCTCCGGGCAGCGGCATGATTCTCTGATTGAATATAGCAGAGAGGGGCGGAAGATGCCCGGATGAACTGGCCCTAACTTTCAGCATCTTCAGTCTGGAACCAGCCCTCTGTCCCCACCCATTCACTTACCTCCCGTCGGCTGCAGCAGGATCTCGGCTGGGTTATGGGGCTTCAGGCCCAATGCAGACAGCGGGGTCTTGGCCAGGCCGGGTGGGGAGCGCACTGCAGTCAGGCAAAAAATTAAATAAATCATTAAACCCAGCGGAATCAAAAGAGGAATTAAATTTAAAGCGCAATAAATCCTAGCGTCATCTCGGTTGTTACTAAATGTGAGTTTATAGCCTCAGCGCTACGTGTGCTACTTAATGACTGTCATTATGTCCTGGCAAGGTGCATGTGCAACTGGAAACGCTTAAGCCCGCTGGCCTGCAGAAACCACAGGAATGCAGGAGCCGAGAGCCGGCCCCCTTATTAGAAATGACACCTTTGGCTTCTCTTTTATGGAGACGGTGATTCGGCCAGGCCCGATGCCGGCCGCGTGCGGAGGGAACCTAGACACGGGGGGTGGGACAAAGAAACCCCCTGCTGATGATTGATGGGCAGCTGCAGGAAGACGGATTGAGGGGCCCAGAGGGCGGGGCAGGATTACAAATTCCTTTGATGCCCGTCAACCCTGCTTGAGTGTGCTGGGAGCCTGAAGGCCTTGCCTCCTAGAGGCGAGAGCACCTTGGCATCGCCACCATTAGGGACAGTCCACCAGCAGGAATGACTTCCCGGGGCTTGCAGGAATCCTAACACTGGGCAAGTCGGCAAAGCGGCAGCCCCCTGGCTGGATAACAGCACCTCTCATCCAGGGATCTCAAAGCTCCTTCCCCAACGCTCACTGATTCAGACTCCCTGCCACAGTTAATTGATGACACCTCTCCACCCTATGAGGGCATTTAGCTGCACTTCCCTCACTGGACAGGTTGGTAAACTGAGGCACACAAAGGTAACACGTCCTGCCCGCAGTGACTCGGGAAGTTGGTGGCACAGCTAGGGCTAGAACCCAGGAGTCCTGACTTCCACACTCCAAAACACAAGGCCACCCAGTATGCATCTGCTGCGGGGGGAGGCTCATTTCTCGAGGCACCGTTTGCCAGAGATGCCTCCAAGAATATCAGCATTTCATCTGGACTCGGACTGATATTAACAAAAACACCATGGGCCAGATTCCGATCTTCATCCCCTAGATCTAAATCCAGAGGGGCTCCATTGACTTCAACCGAGATACTCCAGATTCAGCCCGGTGTAAACGAGAACAGAATAGGGCCCTCATGAATTCAAACCACCATGCTCACCAAACAGGCCCATTATCTAATCTTCCCCTTGAAAAACTAACTTAGGGCCCACATTTTACGTCGTAGCATTCACTCTACCTACTGGATTAGTTCTGGTAGAGAGATCGAAACGGTGCCCACAACATGAACTTTCACACCTATGGTGTAGATACACATCTGGAAAACCAGCCAGATGTGCAGCGACACATGTCACATACCCACCAGCCTGTTTACGAATGCACACAGCATGTGTTCCATAGCTCTATTGCACGTATACATTATAGAGAGAGAGGCTGGTATGTCGTATGTACATATAAAGGGGTGTGTGTGTGTGTATATATATATATATATATATAGCACACATACTATATATATAGGGTACACATATGAAGCAGGGAGTGATGGAGCAAATAGATGTAGATGTATATGTGAGATGCGCATACTACAAGTCTCACAAATAAGGCTTTAGAGTGTGTGTGTGGGGGGGGTGGTTCTTGCGATTGATTTCTATCTCCCTGACACTGCATTTTACCAGCTCGAAACAATCCAGGCTTTTCTAACTGGGAAGAAGAGACCTCGGGACACAGAAGAGGTGTGGGAATGCTGCCAAAAGCAAAAACAAGACAAACGAGGCTCCAACTTCCCTAAAGGAAACTTGACACATTCCTTTAGCTTTAGCCGCTGCTTGCATTTCAACCTTCTGACTTACAGATTCAGACGGGCACCCACGCTGGCAGCGGGAGGAGGCGGGAGGCAGGCGTGGACACAAAAGCCAGTCCTCGTGAGCTCACGTTTTCACGGCTGCTACGTTGGTTAGAACTGTTTGCTCAATGCAGATGAGTTACTGGGAAACCAAGCAATTCCGGACGGGCCAAGAAGTTCCAGCCAAGTGTTACCGCTAACGTGCTGGGCCTGGTTCTGATTGGCTGGGGGTTGTTGCAGAGAGGGGGGGACTCCGGCAGAGCCAGATGCAAGGACATGGGTTTAACCCCCAAACCATCGTGAAATCTAGCCTGCAGTGAGCAGCAACGTCACGCTCACCAGCTCTCCTAGCGGCAATGAAATTAACTCAGGTCTCCGCAGTCCGACAAACCACAGAAGCCCCAGCTGTGAGGTTCTGATCGGGATGAGGATTCAAATTTCCCTCTCATGGGAAAGTGGACAGTTGGATCTGGGGTTCTGGTTCATAAGTGCACTTCCCCCAAACCTGGGGGGTTGTTTGGATCAGGGGGCTCCCTATGGGCCTGTCTGTGGCAGCAATAGGCAAATCTCAAAAGATTCAGCTCTGATGTTGCTCGGGAGTTCACCTGCGCCTGCTCGGTGGAGAAGCTGGCCAGGGATGAGATGCAAGAGTCCCCGTTTTGCACTGGGTAAGAAATGTTGCCCCGAGGGCACATCTCAAGCCTATATGATTAACCTGTCACTCTGAAATTCAGCCACAGAAGGAACTGCTGGCAGGAAGCCCCTGCAGCGTGCTGAACGTTCACAGTGCAGCCGAACGCCCCAGCCACAGCCTCACCCTTCATCACCAACGGGCGATGACCTTCCCCAGACGTGTGTTTCTGAGGGGAAAGGGTGGCACCACAGGGGTTAAAAACAACTCTCCTGCTAAACCTGGTGTGTAGCAATGAGGGCTGAGCGAATAACAGATGTTTCAGTTCGCTGGAAATGCAAAAAAAAATGTATTGGGGATTGAACAGAAAACTAATTTTTTCTAAATTTTCAGCAAGTGGAAAAGTTGACCAAAAAAACTTGTTCCAGGTCAAATGAAACCCGAAATGAAACGTTTCAATGTCAACTGTTTGAAAAAGTTTTTCGATTTTTTATAAAATAAAATTAAAGGAAATGTGGAAAGGAAAAGAAAGTCATTTCAAACCAAAAAATTGAAACGTTTCAGTCAAAAAAAAAACCCTAAAAAATAAAATGCTGAAAAAAATCAAAACAATTTGACTATATTGACGTGATTTTGGGAAAGGTTTTGGTGTCGCCAAATCTGCATTTTTCATCCCCCAAAAAACTTTTGAGTGAAAAATTTTGCCCAGCACTAGTCTAAGGCCATAGGACATCCATAAGGTTCGGAGACAGGAGACGTAGAGAACATAGTTTGGGAGGTGACTGGCATGTTGGAAAATCTCTCCTGAGCGGGACCAGAGTATCTCAATCCATTTTCAGCTCTGCCATTGCACTTATAAATACTTAGGAATAGCAAACGTGGCCATTGCTTTTTCCCCAGTTGCTCACCAATGCATTGTGCTGGTGCAGCCCGATTCAGCCGTGCCACTGTGCCACCGTGGGACAGCAGCAGAACCGGTCAAAGCGGAATTCACTTCTTCCAAACCTACCACCAAGTTATCAAGGGTTAGCCAGGAGGACGCATGCTCAGCTGGAGGAGTCAGGAGGTCAGAACATGCAACAGGAAGTTCAAGGGTCAGACTTTCCCAGTAACTTGCAAGGCTCAGACATTTCCAGCAGCAAAGAAATTACTGAAACCTTCTTTGCCTCCCTTAGGCTCAGCAGAGCACCTGCATGTTAAGTAGCATCTAACTCCCCTTGTCATTCACCCTTCCCATCTGCAAATCTGTTCAGGTACAGGGGATTCACCTTGCACTTGTCTACATGCCATGGGCTCCTATCTGGCCATCCAGATATCAATGGTGAATGGATTTGAATGGACAGTGTCAACCCAAAATGTGCCTTCTTTAAAGGGAGTTGAATTCCATGCAATACACACGTGCGCACACAGCATGCCTTTAGCTAGGTACACGGGGGAAACACGATAGTCCTTAGTTTAAGCTCCTAGAGGCACGGACAATATTTGCATGATAGGACTGTACAGTACCGACAGCACTGGGCCTCTGATCACAGCTTGTCAGTGGCGTAGTACGAAGGGCTTTTTGGCTTGATCAAAGCAGAGCAGCCCAAATAAGTGCCGATACCAACTTTATCCTACTCCTGGCCAGCACGTATCCCATCTCGGGGTTACAGAAACCCTCTTCGGGGAATATTTCAGGGAGTTTTAAAACAACTGCATCGGGACTATTTTTCATAACCTTCCACCTTCCAAACTAGCTGCCTTAGCGACCATGAGTCCAACTGTCCAGGACTCGGAGGAAGCCATGCAAATTGACCTAAAATAGCCTTTCGGGGCCCCTCCCCCCCCCACCAAGTCACTGGTTTAAAATCAACTCTCCCTTCCAGAGCTAGAAGCAGGCGCTGGGTCTGAATGGGAGAAAGTTCCTCCTTCCGGCTTTGTCAGACTGTGAGGCGTCACTTCACAGAGGTGCCGTCTCGAAAAGATGTCGCTGACGCGGGACTGAGCAGAGATCCCTAAACAGCTCTGTCATGGAGCCAACTGTTTGGATTCTTCCCACCCCCAAAATATTTGCTTTTTTAAAACTCTCGAGCTGGGAGGACGTTCAGTTTGGGGTTCTGGAGAGATGTGGCAGGGTCCCCCTAAAAAGAAGGGGGTCGGCTGCGGAAGGTATTGCTCTGAGTTGAACTTTGGAACGACATGCAGCTGTGGAGGAGAGCAACGCAATCAGAGATTGAGGCCCGGCTGCTCCGGAGGGTCAGGACGCCGGAGAGCATCCCAAAGCTACTTGGCATCATGCAGCAGCCATCACTCAGAAGACGAAGCGGTGGGAGCCAGGGCTGTATATCACATATACCATGTACAGGGGAAACTAAATGAAATGGGCGCCTCCTCAGTATACAGAGAGAGTTCTATTTTCAGGGTGCTTTTGTGCCAGATGGGGGCGCGCCCCCCCAAAATAGGTTCGATTATTTCCATCACATGCCCTCAGGGGCCCCCAGGACCGTGATATCATTTTATACCCCACTATCTGTAAAACAGGGCTGTGAAAATGAAATCAGAACGAAACCAAGGAAATCTGCAGCGCGTGGAGTGGCAGAGGGTGGTGTCAAGCAGAGAAGAGAAGTGATGGAAGGAATTGCCGTGGGAAGGGGGTGGAAGGATGAGAGAACGAGAGAAAGAGATTAAATGGCGGCAGGTGTCTGGAATTTGGAGCTGCTTGACCTGCTGCTTTTATCTGGCTTTGCTAGAGCCGCCCGCTGGTTCCCACCGCCTCCCGGAGCCGCGGCACTTACGCAGGTGACCGTAAGGGGTTTGCGGCGAGACAGGAAAGGCAGGGGTTGGGGGAGAGATCTCACCACCGCTGGAGGGTGGGCTGGTTGGAGAGGTCCCCTCCAGCTCTTCAAAGGCTTCCTTGTAGCTGTGGAGATGAGGCTGCGGAAGAAAGCAAGCAAGGCCGAGTCAGTCGCGGCAAACGCCGACCCCAGGCAAACGGGGCCCCATTCCAGAAGCATGATCCTCAGCCACCCACCAACCCAGGCTCACGGACGCTGGGGCTTCATTGCCAGAACGAACTAGGGGCTTTCTTCAGCTCCTTTGTGGGTCTCCGGCAAGCCTCAGCCCCCTCCTCCCAACTGGGGTTGAACGGCGAGGTCCCCCTCCAACAGCACTGTCCACATTACCACACGCCCCGCTACAAAGCAGCAGGGGGAAAGACCAAGGAAAAGGCACCTCTCTGGGCCTCCCTCCCGGGTTGGCGGCGATGCTGCTGACCACCTCTGGCGAGAAGCTGTGGACCGGCGACCGGGCAGTGGGGCTCCGAGGCGAGCCGGGCTCCTGGGGACTGTTCTCGTACTGGCCGTCGCTGGTCGTGCGTCTTCGGTTCGGCGCTCCGGGCTCCTCCAGGGACTTGTCCCGTGACTCCACCCCTGGAATTCAAGCACATGGCGGGAAGCACTCGTTAAAAAGGACGATGCCCAGCAACAGGCTCATCCAGGTTCAAATTCACCCTTAGGGAGCCACGTGGCAGCTGGCACGTTGGTGATTGATCTCAGGCACCAGCCACTCCTCACCTGATGACTCCAGCTCCTTGGCATTTGGGGCTCTCCCTGAGGACTCTTTACCCCCAAACATTTTTAATGGGCCATCTGCACTGCCTTACGGGGCCCGCACAGAGGCTAAGGTAGCTGGAGCCTTCTGATTCCTACAGGAGAGGCCCAGCATGTGCGGGAAATCACCCTGCCGCACTGATGCCAACCTGGAGAGAACCAAGGAACGGACGGGCCCACTGCCAATACAGCCTTTGCTCTGCGTAGATACCCAGCAGGGTGCTACAGGGATTGATGCTGCAGGAGGGGCTTGTGGTCAGAGGAGACATCGAGCAAAAGTCCTTATCACGTGTGGTCATCAAAGAAGCTGGGACTCATTGAGTAATAGATTTCAAGGTCAGAAGGGACCATTATGATCATCTAGTCTGACCTCCTGCACAACGTAGGCCACAGAATCTCACCCACCCACTCCTGTAACAAACCCCTAACCTATGTCTGAGTTACTGAAGTCCTCAAATCATGGTGCAGAGAATCCTCCAGCAAGTGACCCGTGCCCCACACTGCAGAGGAAGGCGGAAAACCCCCCAGGGCCTCTGCCAATCTGCCCTGGAGGAAAATTCCTTCCCGACCCCAAATATGGCGATCAGCTAAACCCTGAGCATGTGGGCAAGACTCACCAGCCAGCACCCAGGAAAGAATTCTCTGTAGTAACTCAGATCCCACCCCACCTAACATCCCATCACAGGCCATTGGGCATATTTACCGATCATAGTCAAAGGTCAATGAATTGCCAAAAAGAGGCTATTCCATCAGACCATCCCTTCCATAAACTTATCAAGCTCAGTCTTGAAGCCAGATATGGCTCCTTCCTAAAGACCGAGGCTAGGCTCTGGCATCCTGGCCAAGTGGTTATTCTCCCAATACCCTGGGAATTCCTCTGCAGACAATAACTCCTCCCTTTCTGTCCTGCACGGCTGCTGTGCTGCCTGGATGATCAGAGACCTGGAGGGCTGGGAGGAGGGACCTCGAGGGGTCATCAAACTCAGCCCGCCTGCGCTGAACCAGGACCGAGCTGGATGTTAGCGGCATGGAGTTTAAGGCCAGAAGGGACCTGTAGATTATCCAGTCTGACCTCCTGTCTGGCACAGGCCACTCACAGCACCCAGCCACCCGCACACCAAGCCCCAAGCCCAGAATCAGCGCAAAGCCGCCTTTACCCAGAGGCGGATGCCTGTCAATGATGGGGAAAGTGGCCTTTGTAACGCACAAGGCCTGATCTGCAGGGCACCTGCCGTTTCCACAGACTCCAATGGGATGGAAAATGCACCATAAATAACCATTAAGATTTTGCATCTCCCATTCCCATCACACCTGAGTGCCTGTGTCTCCATTACACCCCAGCAGGAAGGGTGCTTTCCCCATTTTACAGATGGGAACTGAGGCACGTGGAGATTAAATGACTTGTCCAAGGCCACACAAGTCAGGGGGGCCAGAGCAGAGGATTGAACGTGGGTCTCTGGCTAGCGCCCGACCACCGGCCCACCTCTTCCCTTCTAATCAATCCTCCACCTTGCTTTGGAGGCTGCCAGCGGAGGTACCAATTCAGGGCCTGGGTGCAAGGCCACTGCGGTGCGTGGGAGTTCGACTTAGCCGGGCATTGGCTCAGGCAGCAGAGCCAGCTGTGGGGGTGGCTTCCGGACAGGGGAACCGGACCCAGCCCACAGCAATCGACGAGAGTGACGTGCACGCTACAGCCATAGGCAAGGCCCGGGAGCAGCAGGCGGGAGACACAGCTCAAGAGAGACCCGGGCGGGTGGCGATGGGGCGGGCACCCTGAAGGGACCCTTCTGAGCAGAAGGGCCAAGCAAGTCCAACCAACTGAGCCAGGGATGGTCCCCACAGCCTGAGCGCCCTGCCCCTGCCCCCGTCCAAGGGAACACGCCCTAGAGAAGTGCATCATCTCAGAGCCCGGCCAGGGAACATAGGCCTCCGTGCCAGGAATCTGGAGCACATTCCAGTCCACTTCTTTGTCTGCATCCCCGCTAGCCCCCCTTTTCCAGCCTCCCCCCAGCAGCCTGGCTGCAAAGAGGCGACACCCCTGGGGAGAGGCCTGCAGGCTTTGTAAAGCTGGGGGCGGGAACCAGAGCCGCGTTCCAGCCCTTTGGTGGGCCGGGTTCTCCCGCCGCCCCCCAGCTCCTCGCTGCGAGTGGCAATCCGCCGGGGAGAGCACTTGAGGCGGAGGCGGGAGCAGGGTTTGGCCTGGATTCCAGCCCCTAAGTGCAGATGTCCACTTTAGCAGAGAGGGAGGGCGGCTGTCTCCATGGCAATGACACCAACTAACATGCAGCACCTGGCCCGGAGGGAAGGAAGAAGTGGGGAATTGCTAATCATGCCGAGCAATCATCACTGTACGAAAGCAGCAGCACGCTCCATTCCCCCAGACCGTGCACCTCTCCTAACGACACAACGGCGATTAGCTAATTAACGCGCCGCTCAGCGCCCTGCTGGGAGGGGGAGAAAGACTTTTACGCCCATTCTGCAGATGGGGAAACTGAGGCACAGAACGGGCTCCCGGCACCAGCTTGAATCTGCTTGATCTGATTTCTAAAAGGGCCCGCAGGATTGACGCGAGCCCAAGGAATCCCGACTCCAAAGGCCAGGAAATCAGCCACAACAGTAACAAAGGCTCATACTTATGCCAGTGTCTTTTAGCCCAGGGGACCGCTATGGACTTCACGTGCTGGATTTACAGATGGCCACTGAGGGACCAACGTAGGAGCTGATGCTAATTTACTCCCACAGCATCCCCAGGCATAGAACTGATTTCCATGGAACTGCACCGGTCACAAAGCACCCATCAACATGAGCCAGCCCTCAGTGCGGCTGGGCCCGGGGGTTGGATGGTTCCTGCAAACTGCCCTCCAGGGGAAAATGAGAAAATGGTTTGCCAAGCCAGTGGGGGGCAGCGGAGCTGGCGGAGGGGAGTGGGCTGCACGGGGTGGTGGGGAGAAGACTGTACCGGGGCAGGGCGGGAGGCTGCATCAATGAGCCAGGGAGGGGGCTGCAGCGGGGTGTTAGGAGGGGATGGGGAGCCGGCTCGAGGCGCATTTACACCCATTTCTCCCTCCTGCCTAGGAACCTCACATTTAGATCCTGTCCAGGCAGACGCCGCTTCGGAGTTCCCATGACACTGACGAACGTGCCCCTGTAAAAGGCCCTGTCTGCGCGGTGGGGATATTAAAGAGCCCAGGGCACGTTGTGTCACTGCTGGGGTTTGGCCCTGGCCCAAAACGTCCCCATCTCCTGTCTCTGTTCTGCTGCGCAGCTGTGCCCCCCCGAGGCGGCTGCATTTCAAGGCCGGGAGACGTGACCTCTGCAGAGGTCGTTTGCGAACGCTGTGGGATCCTTTGGGACGAACGGTGCTGTAGAAGCACGAGAGACTGTTACACAATAAACTGAAAATGAAACCAGTTAAGCAGAGACGCACCCGCATTACCCAAAGACATACACGCTGCCGGCACTCCCCTGGAACTCATCTTTGCCAGTCCCTCCCCCTGGTCACCCTCAGCAGCTTAGGGACACTCAGAACCATCTCCTGTCCTCTCGGCTATACACTCTGTCCTTTCATCAGCCTGGGTCCAGTTTGTCACGCACAGGCACTCCCTCTCTCTCCCTTCCAGGGAGCCACCCTATAGATCCTGCCTAGAGGAATTTAGCATAACACTGGGCACTAGAAAATGGACTGAGAACCCCAACTTCTTTCACAGAGGCCTCTGAAAAGCCATCGGGTTGGCCCCTGGCTCTTCCTGACTTCCAGAGAACTATTCCTGAATCTCTGACCCCCCCTCCTCCTCTTCAGATCTTGAAAGATCTGCTAACAAAGTGGGGAGGAAGTTGGCTGCAAGCTCCTGGCACAGGCTGCTTAGACACACTGCTGAAAGCCTAAGCCTTTCCAAGTGAGTTTCTAAATAATAATCACAGTAACGATGATCATCACAAAATCACCACGCCGGGGAGATGCAAGAGAGCTGGAAGCCGGCACGCAGCCCAAACGGAGTTTGCCCACATAATTGATGCCGGCTGGGAAATTCCATTAGCAGCAACTTTGGAACCAAATTCGCCCATCCAGTCTGCTGGAGCCTGCCGCATGTCGGTCATTTGCTGAGCGTACCGGCAATTCCAGGGCCAGTGAATGCAGCAGAAGCCACCGAAGCGGAAATGAGCCACCCTGTGGGTAAGAGCCTCATTGTGCAGGCTGGGTGGGAGAAGGCTCGGCGTGAGCGGGCGGTGGCACGCCAGGCTTCCCACAGGACGGTGCCCGGGGCGTGAGAAGCTGTGTGGCGGAGCCCATGCTGCCCTCGTGGAAAGGGGCACAACCAGTGTTCACAATATCACACTTCCAGGGGGCATTTCCTACCCACTTTTGTTAAGTGACCCCCCAAGATGACTCAAATGGAAAGGAAAAAAACCTTTGCTTGGTGCAGCTAGTAGCGTTTTGTGTCCAGTTAGTAAGTTGGGCCTAAGGCCTAAGGCGCTCAGGTCCCACTGAAATCAATACATTGAAACCAATGGGAGTTAGGCACCTAAATACCTGCCCACTGCTGGAGCTTGGGTCTTTAGCTCCAGCTGGAACAAAACCTGCTTTTAGTTCAGGAGGCCCCCTACCTCTGCTCCAGCTGTAACCACGCCGGTGACCATCGTGCACACGCCTGCTTATCTTTAAGCAGCAGGTCGTCCCCATTAATACCCTTCTGCACAACTAGTGGTGCGCTGCATGTTACGTGTGTCTGCAAGGCTTGGTCTGCTTGGGTGAGGCTGTGACGAAGTGGGACTGTTCTTAATGTTTCCTCTGAATACTGTGCGGGTGCCTCGGTTTCCCCTGTGCATTTCTTAAGTCTCCAGTGACATAAACGGACGACACTCTGTCTCCTGGCAACAAATGGTCGGGGCCCTTCCCCCCTGCAAGGGGATGGCTAAAGGTGTGGGAGAACAAAGAGGTCATGTGACCTCCTGGCCTGGGAAAGAGACAAAGGCCAGAGAGGAGGGGCTGGAGGGGGTTTCAGTTGGGAGCTGGCTGGTAACAGGGAGTGAGGGCAGACGGGGTTGTGTGGCTCGCTGGGCCCCAGAATGGACCCGGCTGAGGGGTCCTGTTCTCTGTACCTACAAGCTCTGTTTTAGACCATGTTTCTGTAATCTAACAAACCTCTGTGTTACTGGCTGGCTGAGAGTCACGTCTGACTGCGCAGTGGGGGGCAGGACCCTCTGGCTTCCCCACGTCCCCACCGGGGCGGACTCGCTGTGGGAAGCGCACGGAGGGGCAGAGGATGCTGAATGCTCCAAGGTCAGACCCAGGAGGTGAAGCCGTGTGAGCTTCTTGCCCTGAAGACAGTCTGCTCCGAGGGAGAGGAGGCTCCCCAAAGTCCTGACTGGCTTTGTAGGGAGCAGTTCCAGGGCATCGCCCAGGGACTCTGTGACAGAGGCTTCTGTCCAGCGAAACCCCATTATCATAGGAAAATGTGACCGTGAACCCAGCACAAACATGGTCCCAATAGGACTCGGGGCAGAACTTGGGAAGGCAGTTAATGCCACTGCCCAGAATTCAAGGGGACGCTGTCCCTTTCATTCAACAGGCGTCACCTCCTTTCACTGGAAGTCACCTCGCGCAGACAGCACGGGTCCATGGAGACGCCGCGACGGGCCGTGCATGTTGCCATGGGATGAGTCAGCGTCAGCCCTCCCTGACGCAAGGAGATGCCAGGAGGGCACCGTGACATGTCATTCCATATTCTTTATGGAAATATGCTGATGATCTGAATACGGCATAACCAAGATGCCAGATGGCTCATGTGAGATAGCACTGGAATGGTTCTGATTTCCTGAATGTCATTACTCAATCTGTGTGCCTGGATCATTTCTGTATCTGACGTTAGGACTATTGACCACGAATCTGTATTTCCACTATGCTGCTTTGGGTGACGCCCACTGCTGACACTTCGGGTCCAACAACGGGGAAGCCAGTCAGGGACCATGGCCCATCAGCGAGGACAATGGACTAGGAAACGTTTGGCCTTCCTGCGACGCTCCATACTGCCCCTGCCTCATGGCCGCTGTGATCCTACAGTCAGGTGCTCTTGTCACCTGATCCTAAACAGTACCTGGGACCTCTTGTAACTTTCCACTGGAAGGGAAGGAAGGGGGGGTTGGGAAACAAGGGATCCCTGCCTGATGTAAATCCTGTTTATGGGCGGGGAGGATGGCAAACGGGACTTCTCTCCATGGCCTGTCTGCCCAAGGAGAAAGGCTGCAAAAGGGAAGGCAGGGGGGAGTCCAGGCCGAGACAGGGGCCAGTCTGAACAGGAATATAACTGAGACGCTGAACCACAGAAACTCTGCAACCTGCCTGCAACAATATCTGGGGGGGGAAATGCAATTTGTAACCAATTTCTTTAGTGAAACTAGCTTAGTTTGTGTGTGTCATTTCATACGCTTACTAAGCTGCTTTGTCCCTTTTACCACTTAAAATCTGCCTTTTCTTGTTAATAACATTTGTTGTGTTTATTGTTATACCCAGTTTCTGTAATTCCACATGGGGTGGGGGGAAGAAGTGTGCACACCTCTCTCCACACTGAGGGAGGGGGCCAATTTCATAAAACCTTTGGGTTTGTACCCCATAAAAGGAGTGAGCACCAGAGTGCTGGAGCAAGTCCCTTAAGCTGAGTCTTCCCAGAGCTGATCTGCAGCCGGGGGTGTCCCTGCCGGTGTGTGTGGTAGGGGAGGCTTTAATAGCCTGGCTCAGCAAGACAGGTACAAAAGGGGCCCAACATGGCATAACAGGGGGCTCTGTGGTGTCCCACGGAGTCCAACCCATCACAGGCACTTTGCTGCATATGGCCAGCCCAGGGCAGACTATAATTGTGCAATCCTTGTGTGATGCCCCCAGCACTTGTACACGCACACACACACACACACACACACTAGGGTGACCAAATAGCAAATGTGAAAAATCAGGACAGAAGATGGGAGTAATAGGCGCCTATGTAAGGAAAAGCCCCAAATATCAGGATTGTCCCTATAAAATCAGGACATCTGGTCACCCTAACACACACACACACACACACACACACGGGTTCCCTAACTCTCAGGGCCACACACCCAATTAAAAGCCTGGGAAGGGGCTAATGCACCTGAATATGGAGAGGGCCTAACAGCGGCTTTAAGGGATTCAGCAGCCCCGGATGCTAACTGCTTGCACCCCGGAGCGGCCTTGTGAGCTCTGCAGCCTTCAGAGCCACTCTGAGCGGCCTGAGCACAACGGAAAGTCAAGGCAGGCGCTTGCCGAGCAAGAGGCTCAGCGAGGAAAAGGTGCAGGAACGTCCCATTCTTCCACGGTGAGAAGGAGCGAGAGGAAAGCCACGGGGGGCCGGCTGTGACTTGCCGAAGACCCCAACGGGGGAAACATCGGGATGCAGAGCAGGAGGCGGCGGCGAGGGGCGGAAAGGCAACGTGAGGATTGGCACCGAGCGGAGGAAAGTGGCTCTGCTAATGGATGCCGGAGAAGCCTGAACGGCAGCTCCTGCCCCCGCTGCACACATTCCATTCCCACCCCGAACGCAGCAGCAGCCAACGCTGGGCCATGCCGGGCCGGGCCCATTTCAAACTCCTCTTTCACAACCTCTCCCTGGGCAGGACGGGCCCGCTTGGGGCACCCATCAATGCCCCGGCCTGTCTGTCCTCTTCCCGACAAGTGGGAAACAAAGAGAAGAGAAAGGGGCTCATTGTTTGGAAGCCAGGAAGGGAACGCTCGCAGGCTGGGAGAGTCAGACGGAGGGGAACGCGGGCGCTCAGCGAAGCGCCACTCAGCGATTCCAGGCCTCGCAAATGGCTCTTTTCCAATGAAATGGTACGTCCCCCGCTCCCGGGGAAACGTCCGAGCACATTCTGAGCAGACATACAGCACGGCCCTCTTCACTCACAGCAAGTGCCGGGCTCGCTCAGCGGCGCTTCTGCTCAGCAACGGCTTTGTCAGTGGCCAGCAGCACAGGAGATGGCTCTGCCACCTACGTAAAGACGACGTGACTTTGCCCACTCAGGGCCGTGTCTGGCCACGTGCTGGGCTGCGTCTGGAACACCTGTTATATGGTGGCACAGCCAAGGGAGACGACAGATCCCAGTATGCCCAGACCCGGCCGCAGTGATGTATCCTGGCTCCTTACATAAGAACAGTCACACTGGGCCAGCTCAATGGTCTGTGTAGCCCAGTATCCTGTCTTCCGACAGTGGCCAATGCCAGGTGCCCCAGAGGGAATGAACAGAACAGGGAATCATCGAGTGATCCATCCCTGTCGTCCACGCCCAGCTCCTGGCAGTCACAGGGTAGGGACACCCACAGCATGGGGCTGCATCCCTGACATGGGCGGTGCATGAACCGCCAGCTGGGGGAGGCTAGCCCCTTCCGCTCTCCTCCGCCCGAGCCCAGAGGCCCAACCGCAGCCGCCAGCCCCCATCACAGGCTCTCCCACCTCAGCCCCGGAGCACCCCCAGCCTCCTCCTCCCAGCCCCAAGGTGGGTGTCGCGGCCGCAGCCCCCCAGCCCCAAAGCACCGGGACGGAAGGCAGCACGGCCGGAGCTCCCCCAGTCCAGTTTGCAAAAAACTGCAGATTGGAATTAATTTGCAAACTGGACACCATTAAGTTAGGCTTGAATAAAGACTGGGAGTGGATGGGTCATCACAGAAAGTAAAAACTATTTTCCCAGGGTAATTTTCCCCCTACTGTTACTCACAGCTTCTTGTCAACTGTTGGAAATGGACCATCCTGATTATCACTACAAAAGTTTTTTTTCTCCTGCTGTTAATAGCCCACTTTAACTGATTACTCTCGTTAGAGTTGGTATGGCAACCCCCACTTTTTCATGTTCTCGGTGTATATATATCTTCCTACTGTACTTTCACCTGCATGCATCCGATGAAGTGGGTTTTAGCCCACAAAAGCTTGTGCCCAAATAAATGTGTGAGTCTCTAAGGTGCCACAAGTGCTCCTGTTCTTTTTGCTGATACAGACAAACACGGCTACCCCTCTGAAACCTGTTACCATGCAAGGTCCTTCTCGAGTGTGCCAAGAATTGCTCCACCGTGGCTAATCGGCTTCCCCCGATGCTCGTTAACATGAGCCAGATCCACTGACTCCTGGCCTCCACCTCAACACCTAATTACGCTCCAGCACTCCTGACCCCCTCAGCCGTGCAGCGCTGAGATCCATCCAGCTCAGCAAGGAGACGTTCCTGTGTGCTCTGCCATCCAAACTAGGGACCTGTCCTCAGTCGAAACCTGATGCAAAAACCTACAGTCCCCACCCTGCAGAGGGGCCATGGTCACCCACTGAACAAAGCTCTGCAGGATAGGGTTAAATCCCAGGAAGCCAGAGCCTGGGTCCCCGGGCGATGCTCTGGAACTGCTCCCCACAAAGCCAGGCAGGACTCTGGTGAAGTCTCTCTGTGAGCAGACTGTCTCCAGGGCAAGCAGCTCACACGGCTTCACCTTCCTGGGTCTCTCCTTGGAGCATTCAGCATCCTCTGCCCCTCCGTGCGCTTCCCACAGCGAGTCCGCCCCGGCGGGGTCCTGGGGGGGGCCACAGGGTCCTGCCCCCCCACTGTGCAGTCAGACGTGACTCTCAGCCAGTCAGTAACACAGAGGTTTAGTAGATGACAGGAACATGGTCTAAAACAGAGCTTGTAGGTACAGAGAACTGGACCCGTCAGCCGGGTCCATTCTGGGGCCCAGCGAGCCAGACCCCCCCCGTCTGCCCTCACTCCCCGTCCCCAGCCAGCTCCAAACTGAAACCCCCTCCAGCCCCTCTTCTCTGGCCTTTGTCTCTTTCCCGGGCCAGGAGGTCACCTGATCTCTTTGTTCACCTTTAGCCATCCCCTTGCAGGGGGGAAAGGCCCCGGCCATTTGTTGCCAGGAGACAGAGTGTCGGCCATTTATGCACACTGGAGACTTAAGAAATGTATAGGGGAAACTGAGGCACCCACAGAGTATTCAAAGAAGGCATTAAGAACAGTCCCACTTCGTCACACTCAGCTTATGTAAATCAGTCGCTTATCACTGGAACCCTTCCTCCCCCCAGCTCCAGCCCAGCCCTCCCTGCTCTCCCGCACAGGGCTGACATCTCTGCTCACCCCCTAACCCCCCGCAAAGTCCTCTGCACCCCACCCCCACTTTTTTTGATAAAAATGGGCATTTGTTCCATTTGCTCTTGCCAACCACGACAAACAGGACAAATGCTCTCTTTTGCCAAAAAAAGTCAGGACGGCTGGGTCAGGGCTTAAAAAAGGGACTGTCCTGGCCAAAACGGGATGAATGGCCACCCTACAGCAATACCATCCCTGTTTCATTTGCCTCTCTCCTCGCCACTTCACCCTCTGAGTTACTGCTCTGTCCGTGGACGGCCGACCTTACACACGTCCTAGCTGTTTAGCAAGCCGCTGGCTTCCTCGTCTGGTTCCACGCCTGGGTTGCTAATCTCTCTGCGCTGGTGCCCTACCCAGTTCGAGCAATTCCAGAGCAAGGTTCCATTTCAGGCCCGAAGCAGCTGACGGCATCGTTCCATTTATCACAGTGAAACAGACACGGCGGTAGCTGTACATGTAATCAAATCACTTTGTGTTGCGAGCTTGGAAGATTCACGAGTCTTCAGCCCAACACAGCAGAAGACCAGACGCCATTGCAACATGCGCATCCTTCATAGCGACCCCCATCCCAAACTCCATCCAGTCTCCCTCCCCTCCACCTACCCACCTGCCCCCTA
The DNA here is from genome assembly GCF_020497125.1 of Mauremys mutica. Classification (NCBI taxonomy): domain Eukaryota; kingdom Metazoa; phylum Chordata; order Testudines; family Geoemydidae; genus Mauremys; species Mauremys mutica. The sequence goes on along the minus strand of NC_059081.1, from coordinate 3,362,005 downwards.
CTGCCATTCTCCTCTCCGAGCTGCTCTGCTCACACGAGGGGCCAGACGCAACCCCCACTGGATCTTTCCACTGGTTCCAGAGGGAGCTGGATGGATCCCAGGGTAGATGGGTGAGAAAAAGTTTGCTCTGAATCCAACATCAAGCAGGCTACTGCCCCAGCCAGAGCCTGAAGTCAATCAAGCAGCCAGAGGTGGCTTCTTTAACCTCTCCAATGCGGCAGTGAGGACTCGGAAGTTCTGCTTTAAAAGCAGGCCCCGTGGCATAGCCCCCCTGCGAGACATGCAGCCCGGAGCGTGTGCGCTCCAGACAGCGGATCACCACCCTTGTGGAGGCTTTGCCCCGACAACGACCTGCTGAGAGAGGAACCATCGTGTGCTCTCTCACACACACACACCTCTGCATGGGACCATGTGGACGTTGCGGGGGTCAGGGTTAGCCTGGAGAGATTTCAGTGCCTGTTTCCAGATCCAGCAGAAAAGCTCAAAGCTGGACTCTCTGCAGCACTTCTATATACATTGCCACCTCAGAATAAACCCACGCTGGTGACAGCCCCTCACCAGCCTCCCCCCTAGGTTTGGACGGTTAACCCTCTGTGCGCCGCCCCTCCCCATGCACACACAGCAACTGGGCAAGCAAGTCTCCCTTTGCCAGTGATCTCCTGCGTGCCCGTAGCCGCTCCAGGGCTGCCCTCTGAGAACGGACCGAATCTAGCACCCCTGGCATCCCTCTCAAGCCAGTCAAACACCCAGGCAGGGAAAGAGAGCCTGAAAGCCAAGGAAGAAACAAGGAGCACTGTAGCTGGGAGGAGAGTTCTACCCAGAATCCAGTCCCGCGAGGCACCACGGCACAGACAGGGATTTCCCGGTGCCTGTCCCCAAGGGCCTGTGTCAGCTAAAGGCATCTGCACCGCTCTCAGGCTGGGATTTCCCAGTGACTGGGCTTCGGGCGGGGAGGCTCTGCCATGGTGGGGGATCAGCCCGTCCTGCCCCACTGCACTGGACTCTGAGCAGCTCCCCCACCCCCTACCAGGGCGTGCTGACAAACCCTGCCACACCGTATCCATGCGAGCGCGGGGAGCCATCCCGCATGCAGAAGAGCAGGGGGGAGCAGAGCGAAAGAGGAAGGAGGAACGGAACAAACCAGCGAAGGAGAAGGATCTTTGTCGGTGCAGAGGAGGATGGGGGGCTTTCGTGCTCTGCCGGATGCCCCGCAGTTTGGCGTTGTACTCTGACATGGGGAGGTGGAGGGGGGAAGGGGCGCAGGAGTGGGAGGAGGTCAGCCAGGGAGGAGACACAGTCCGCCATGGAGAGAGACAGACGGGACAAACACCACAATGGAGACAGGGAAAAAAACAAAAACACGAGAAAAGATTAGTTGGGACCCTGAGTTGAATGGCAGCCGAGCCCAGAGACGCTGGGAGCAGAGGGGGCAGCAGGGGACTGCACGCACTGGAGGTCCCTGCCGCCCCAGAACGGGGACCCGTCTCTCTCACCCCAGAAGGGAAGGAAAGGGGTCGGGACGGCTTGGTGAATGGAGCAGCCGCCGTGTCTGGGCACCAGCTGAATTTTGTTCTCCGGGAAACCAGTGAAGAATTAAATGGGCCGATGCCTCCCTTCAATACACGCCGAACAGCAGACACTCGGGGGGCCCAGCCCAGAGGGGGCTGCATGCATGAGGCTGGGAACAGACCCCGCAGGTGTGACTGGAGGGATCCTGGAGGGCGTGTTATGTTATCTGACCAAGGGCTGCCATGGCCCAGCTCTGCCACCTGGGTGAGTGGTGCTGGCGATCCAAGCGACCCCCGCCCGCAACCCCAGGGAGGGAACCCAGCTTCCCGAGGGAGCTCCCCCTCCATTGTCACATGCAAACCTCACACGCTTTGGCCGAGCTCAGCGAGGGTCACAAGGCCCATGGGCGTTACTGAAGGATGGAGAGGTGGGTTCTCCAGTGTCTGCATGGACCCAATGGGGCGAGGGCTGAGATTGCTCCTTAAGGGAGAACCGGGGAATGGACGGAAGGGCTGGAGAACCCGCGGGAGGGCCCAGCTCTGACCCAGAGTCCAGCCCGCCAGGACAGAGCTCAGAAAGCCAATCGGCCTGAGCATACGGCAGGTATAAAATGCTACCTGCCCCCCAGGTGCCGGCAAGTGGAGAATTGGAGCATCTTACACCCCCTCATGTAAACCACCACACAGGGCAGTGGAGAATCCGGCACAGCGCATCAGCCGCTCTGGGTGTGAGGGATGCGCAGGGATGGTGTCTCTAGCCTCTGTTTGCCAGAATCTGGGAATGGGCGACAGGGGATGGGTCACTTGATGATTCCCTGTTCTGTTCACTCCCTCTGGAGCACCTGGCACTGGCCACTGTCGGCAGACAGGACACTGGGCTGGAGGGACCTTTGATCTGACCCACTCTGGCCGTTCTGACGTTAGAGGATCAGCCCATCGGTAACGAACAAACTCTCATTGAGGGGTCTATGGTGCAGCCCTGCCGGCTCATGCAGCCGCTGCAGGTGCTTTCTAGGTCCATTGCAGGTCCCTAGGCTCTGGGGCTGGCAGGCAGCAGGGTCTCTCTGGGCGGGGGCTGCTGAAATCCAGCCCCAGTCCTGTGTAATCTCACTGTGGCACCCCCCAGCCAGCCGCAGGAAATTGGAGTTGTCATGATTGCAAATCCCAGGGAGGAGGATGTTGTGTGAAATTCCCCACATACTTGCCTTGGGACTAACAGGCAACTTATAGCAGCGAGGGCCATAAATAACCCCCTCCCCGTGCCAGCAGCCGTCACCTCCTCTCTACTCTCCGGCAGCCTCCACAGCTCCCGCTCTGACTCACGCCACGTGCTGCTAGCTCTGCTTTCAGGACACCTTGTTCTCCCCTGATGTAAACACGCCCTGTGTGCTGAGCTATTCTTCCCTCCCATTGCGACATATGGCCCTGCTCCAGGGACAGCTCCCAGTGTGAGCCCATCCCCAGCCTCGCCCCGGGCCCTCGCCTCCTCGGACAGGCAGAGAACCGCATCCCACCACCAAGCAGCACCTGGCCCAGGTGGCACTCGGATCAAAGGAGAATCCAGCCCGACGCAGGGTGACTCAACATGGGGGCTCTTCCCTGGGACTCAGTCCTAAACCCAGTGCCCCAGGCTGGTGCTGGTGGCAGTGGCACGTAACAACCAAGTCCTAACCACAAGCGGCTATTAAACACCTCAAAATGTTGTTTTCGTGAAGTCGGGGTCTGAGCGCTGATGGCCTGGCCAAAGCGGCCCCTAAATTATCCTCCCGATTCAACTCCCAGAAATGGTTTGCGGGCTCCTTTCCTGTCCTAACCTATGACACCCTGTGGCTGGGCGCTGTTAAGCAGCTACCACGCTCCACGTCAGAGGTGGCTGCATTTCAGGGCCGGGCGAAGAGGTTTGAATGCGCTATCCGTTTAGTAGCCGGGGAAAGGCTCTGGGATGTAAGGGGGGGGAGAAATTATCACAGACGCCAGGGTTGGTTTTGGTTTTTTAAAAATCTCTTCATAACCTGTTTTTGCTCAATGATTTCCCTGAAGCCTGGGGTGGGATATATAATAATATGGAGATATCCTATCTCATAGAGCTGGAAGGGACCTTGAAAGGCCATTGAGTCCAGTCCCCTGCCTTCACTAGCAGGACCAAGTACCATCCCTGACACATTTTGCCCCAGATCCCTAAATGGCCCCCTCAAGGATTGAACGCACAAGCCTGGATTTAGGAGGCCAATGCTCACACCACAGAGCTAGCCCTCAGGGAGTGGTGGGGGAAGGGGTATTCTCAGGACATTAAAGGGTTAGTCACTGAGTCCTTGAGCAGGGATAACCCAAGTCCATTGCTCAGGGCGTGATCCCTCCAATCCAGCAGCCAGCTTCCCCCACAATCGGCACCGGCACCAACCTGCCAGGACCTGGCTCCCTCCTTGCGCAGAGAGCAGCGACTCAGCCTGGGTGTGCGTGGGGGGGGCGGGGGGAGGTGTTTTACAACTGAGCGATGTTCCCTCCCTCTAACACCTTTCGTGTTTCTAGGCCGAGACGCTGGCTGGAATAAACCCCACCCCGCCAAGCCCTGGATCGCGGCCCTGACATTCCCACGGAAAGGCAATGAAAAACCTGCGATGTGATTACGGAGAGGAAGGCAGGGCGGCCGCTTCATTCCTCAGCGTGCGCTGACGGAGCCAGGCACTGTGCATGCCCAGAAGCCAACGCTTTATTCCCCAGGCCCGTCGGGCCAAGAGGGACTTGGCTTCCTGCTTCCCAGGCTGGGGCCTGAGCTCGGAATAGGGTGACCAGACGTCCCGATTTTATCGGGACTGTCCCAATATTTGCTTGTTTGTCCTGCGTCCCGACCAATGTTAGGTCGGGACACTGGACAAACAAGCAAAGGCTCCGGAGCCCGAAGGGCTCGCGCCCTCCCCTGCCCCGACTCCGCCCCCTCCTTCCCCCATTGGATCCTTCCCCAAATCCTCGCCCCCATCCCCGCCCCCTCACTGCCCCCATTGTCTCCCTCCCCAAATCCCCGCCTCTTTCCAAGCATGCCATGCCCAGGAGACGCAGGGGAGTGCGGGGCCGGGGTGAGTGTGAGTCTGGCCTGGCCCCCAGCAGGCAGGACTCGGGCGCGGTACCTGGAGGGAGAGTAGGGGGGCGGCCCGTGGGGCTAGGTGGCGGCTGTTCTCCCCACCTGGGCAGGGGACTCGGGAGCAGCCGCTGCTGCAGCTCCCACTGCTGCGGGGGGAGGAAGTGGCCAAGCACGTGGCGCTCGGCAGCTGCGGCTTTGGTGCCCGGGCCCGAACCCCCCGAGCCCGGGCCTGCTGCGGGGCAGCGCGCACACTGCGCTCAGCCCCTGGCCAGTCGCGTCTGGGCTGGCTGCCCAGCTGGTGCAATCCCGCGGCGGAGGCATCGGCAGCTGTGACGTTATTGATATAAATGGGGACCATATAGAACATGGGTTGCAACCAAGGTCCTGTAGTGGCACCAAATCTTAAGTGAAGGGGGTCATATAAGGTGTCTAAGACCAGGTTCTGGGTTGCTGGTTATGATTATGCTGTCTGTGTGTCTGTGTATCATTTTGTAGTTGAAGTTATAAGTATTGGCTCTGTACTGTCTGTATTTTGTATTATGCTCTGCCTCTGGGAAGTGTCCCAGACAAAGCTGATGTTAGCCCGGCATAGCTGGCTTGATGGCCCATTAAGGACCATCAGCTACACAATTGACCCATGGAGAGAAGGCAGACACGCCTTGTGACTCAGCAAAGTATGCAGGGACTGGCCCATGTGACTCCAGGCTCCATTTTGCTGTAATTTTCCACAGTGAAGACAAAGGGATTCTTACACCTGGAAAAGTCTATATAAGGCTAATGCCTCATCTCCATCTTGTCTTCAATCCTGCTTCTGACCTCTGGAGGGACTTTGCTACAAACTGAAGCTTTACACAAGGGACTGAACGACCCATCCCAGTGGGGGATGCATTCCAGGGACTCAATTTGAACCCGCAGTTTACTCCAGCACTGCTGCAAGCCTGAACTAAGAACTTTGCCATTACTGTATGTAATTGATTCCATTTAACCAATTCTACTTCTCATCTCTACCTTTTTCCCTTTGTAAATAAACCTTTAGATTTTAGATTCTAAAGGATTGGCAACAGCGTGATTTGTGGGTAAGTTCTGATGTGTATATTGACCTGGGTCTGGGGCTTGGTCCTTTGGGATCGAGGGAACCTTTTTCTTTTATTGGGGTGTTGGTTTTCATAACCATTCATCCCCAGGACGAGTGCACTGGTGGTGATGCTGGGAGACTGGAGTGTCTAAGGAAATTGCTTGTGTGACTTGTGGTTAGCCAGGGGGGTGAGACCAAAGTCCTTTTTGTCTGGCTGGTTTGGTTTGCCTTAGAGGTGGAAAACCCCCAGCCTAGGGCTGTAACTGCCCTGTTTAAGCAATTGGTCCTGATTTGGCACTCTCAGTTGGGTCCCGCCATTATCGCTCCGTCACAGCAGCCCAGTCCCGTTCGTTCCCCTGCAGGACCCGAGCGGGATGCGGGGGGCTGGGGCCTGCTGCCCCCACTCCGAGGCCGCCCGCAGGATTGCACCAGCTGGGCAGCCAGCCCAGACGCGAGTGGCCAGGGGCTGGGTATGCGCAGCGTGCGCGCTGGGTCCCCGCAGCAGGCCCGGGCTCGGGGGGTTCGTGGGCGCCAGAGCCGCAGCTGCCGAGCTTGGCCAGCGGCCGCTTCCTCCCCCCGCGGCAGTGGGAGCTGCAGCAGCGGCTGCTCCCGAGTCCTGCTGCCCAGGTGGGGAGAACAGCCGCTGCCTGGCCCCGCAGGCCACCCCGTACTCTCCCTCCAGATACCGCGCCTGAGTCCTGCCTGCTCGGGGCCAGGCTGGACTCACACTCACCCCGGCCCCGTGCTCCCCTGAGTCTCCCGGGCCTCCCTCCAGCGCTTGCGGAGGGAGGAGGAATCGGGGGTGGGGGATTTTTTTTTTTTTTTGCTCTGCCTCCATTTTTTCCCCCTCTGCCCCCGCCCCGCCCCCCCGCGTCCCGATATTTGACCTGGGTGATCTGGTCACCCTAGCTCTGAAGTTAGGCCAGGGGCGACCAGAGTCCCAAAGGGATGAGGCCAGTTTGCTATTCCATCCACACACCCTCTGCATGGTAAAAATGCCTCGCTGGAATGGTCCCACTGGTCAATGACCTACGTCACACCTAACTGTGCCGCACTGACCCATGGGGAAGTTACCTCCTGACCCCAACTGGGGGCCATATGCCGTGGAGCATCAGGATCAATGACAGACCCGGTTCTAAATATGCCCCCTGTCATCTCGTTTGTTTCCCTAGCACAGATCCAAGCTCCAAGGCTGAATGGACAGTTTGACAACAGATCCAAGGGGGCATGTCGATGAGCAGTGCTTCAGAGGGGTGTGACACTTTCCATTCTCCTGCCTGTTCAGAACAGAACCAGCGTGCTCAGAACATCACAGCTCCTCCCGTGCCTGTGGCTGTAGGGCTAAGAAAGGAAAGGCAGGGCTCTGAGGCATGGGGCAGGGACTGAATGGACCCTAGCCCAGCAGTCCTAGTGCACGGGCTTTGGACAATGGCTAGGTGCTGGCCTAGGGCCTGGGAGACCAGGGTTCAATTGCCTGCTCCGCTATAGACTCTCTCTGTGGCCTTGGGCAAGTCACTTGTTCCCCATCTGTACCTTGGGGGGTTGGGAGGATAAATACCCTGAAGATTGTGGGGTACTCAGAGTCTGTGACAATGGAGGCCACGTAAGTACAGCACCTAGCACAAGTGGGAAGGTCCCACAATGAGGGGGAAGGGATAGCTCAGTGCAGGGGTCAGCAAGCTTTCAGAAGTGCTGTGCCAAGTCTTTCATTCAGTCACTCTGATTTAAGGTTTCGCGTGCCAGTCATACATGTTAACGTTTTTAGAAGGTCTCTTTCTATAAGACATAATTAAACTATTGTTGTATGTAAAGTAAATAAGGTTTTTAAAATGTTTAAGAAGCTTATTTAAAATTTAATTAAAATGCAGAGCCCCCCGGGCCGGTGGCCAGGATCCGGGCAGTGTGAGTGCCACTGACAATCAGCTCACGTGCTGCCTTTGGCACAGAGGCTAGAGGGTGCCTACCCCTGGCTGAGGGGTTTGAGCATTGTCCTGCTAAACCCAGGGCTGTGAGCTCAATACTTGAGGGGGCTATTTAGGGATCGGGGGGGGGAACCAACCTTGGTTCTGCTGTGAAGGCAGGGGACTGGCCCCAATGACCTTTCAAGGTCCCTTCCAGCTCTATGAGATAGGCACATATCCATGTAATAAAAAAATGACCCCTTTAGGGGCTATTGCTGGGTATCTAAAGTAGAGTCTGTTCCACCCAAGGGGGGTAGTTGTGGCTAGGCCTCCCACATCAGCATCCAAAACCTGGCCCTTGAACCCCTTTGAAAATCCATCACCGTGGGGGCTAACGTGCTGTTCTCTGCTTTTACAAGGTGCTGGCCCCTCCGCTCTTCTCCTGCCTCCTTCCTGCTCCCAGCAGCTCCCCGCGCAGGAAGCAGGGGCAATTTCCCTTTGGCTGCAGAGAGGGGCGCAGGAGGACAGCTGGAAGAGATCATTGTTTGCAGCCAGGAGACACCTCTGCATGCCGCTCCGGTCCTGGAGCCAGCCCCAGCCCCCGCCGCTCGCCAGCCAACGGGGCACTTTGGAGAAGCACCCAGAAACGCCAGCGCTGATGCAGGCAGAGCTGTCGGGCAGGCGAAGCCAGACTGGACATCTCCCCAGAGCGGCTCTCCCACCAAAGGCTGCCGGGGCCTCTTTCCCGTGCAGCCGGGCACACGGAGTGACTCAGGCAGCCACGGAGAAGTCCGCTCCCTAGCCCCGAGCTCAGCCGTGCTGCTCACACTGTCCCCAGTGACCGCGCCTGGCCAGCGGGGCCGTGTGGGAGACGGCTCCCCTCCAGTCGTGACCCCGTTTGCACGGAGAGGGGCCTCTGGGAACGGGCTGTGGGATGGGTAACTCTTCCCTGAGCTCTCTCCTGTCCTGTGCATCTGCGTTTCGTCTCGCCCTTCCCACAACTTCCACATCTTTCTCCCTCTGGCCCCCGTGCGTGCTTCCTGGGTCCGACCCCATCCCCAGGGACAGGCCCCGATTCTCCTCTCCTGGGCACCACTCGCTGAGGAGCTGCCTCTTCCCAAGAGCGAGGATGGAGAGGAGTCCCCTGGTATGTTAGGGGCCCAGAGGGCCTGGTTTCCAGGGAGGCCTGGAGTCAGGCTGGGCCATGGGACACGGGCGTCTCCATCCCAGTGGGACTCCCACGCGGCCGGAGCCTCGCTGGTGCGTTCGTGGCTCCATTCTGCTTGCGGACCCAGCCGCAAGAGCTCCCTGCAGAAGGGGCTCCCATAAGCCGCCCTCACCCAACAGTCTAGGGCAAACGCAGCCTGGCCCTGGGGTGACGCCCAGCCAGAGGGGGCACCGCAAATCAAAGCCTCTTACCTGCTACTCTGTGGGCCACCAGCCCTTCCAGGTTCAAGGGCTCTTCTTCCGAGGGTCTGGCAGGCTCTGGGTGATGCTCCGCTCCCTTCGGCGGCACCTGGGCTTGGGCTGTCGCTGCGGGGGAGGGGGGCGACGTGCTCAGGGGCGGCTGAGGCCCCACAGGGCTGTAAGCTGTTGCCGGAGGGATGGGAGAGGATGGGGGGCTTCCCGGGGGGCGGCTGTAGCTCCTTGTCTGCGGCACAGGCGGCTGCTGGTTCTGGTAGCCGTAGGGCGAGTAGGACACCCCCAAATCCTGCCCCACGTACTCTGGCTCGCCAGCGCCCCGGCCCCCCTGGGCCGGCGGTCCTGGCAGATGGACTTTGGCCAGCAGTTCAGAAGCTGGTGGGGGCTGGGTGACGGCAGTGCCCATGGCGTTGAGGGACGCACTCGCCGGCACGGCTCCGAAGGCGTTGCTGGGTCTCGGCTGGGTCACCTGAGGGGCCGCCTGGCTAGGAAGGCCCCACACTGGCTGGGCAGACAGAGAGGAGACCACCGGGCCGGGCTGGTCCTCCGTGGTGGCCATGGGGACGCTCTGGGACTTGTGCAGCGTCGAGGCGGACGGGTCCAGGTCCAGCATGAGCATGTTCAGTGCTGCTATCGACTGCTCGATCTCCTTCGGGGAGGCCACCCGAGGGAACTCAGGGATGCTGTGGCCCGGAGGGGGGGCCGCCTGCAAGGGGCTGGGCTGGGGGCTCGAACTGGAGACGCTAGGGCTTTGGCTTTCCAGGCCACCGTCTTGCTGGCGGGAGGGTGGCCGGCTCCCGCCGCTGCTGCCGCCCTGCTGCTGCCAGGCGTTGAGGCCCCTCTGCACGGCCTCCCGGCTGCTGGTGCTCCGTGCCGGCGCCTGGGGGAGCTGGAGGCCCGGCTCGGCGGCTGGGTAGGACTGAGAGCGGTACATGTCGTTGGAGTCAAAGCCGTACATGTAGGGCTGCGTGGTGGCCGGCGGCCGGGGCTGCAGCCAGCCGGGCTCAGGGAAGCCGGGTTGCTGCTGCCGGTAGTCGGACAGGTTCTCCTGAGCAGACACCGAGGGCCGGATCTGGCTCAGGAGCTGAGGGTGTCGCCCCATCATGCTCCGCAGCGTGTTCTGGTTGTTGTACGGGTACCCCCCATTGATCAGCGGCTCCGAGTCATACAGCCCGTCCTTGTGCAGCTTGTCCGCGCCGTCGAAGCTGGACGGGCCGTTCGGCAGGGAGGAGAGGCTCTCCATCCGGGGCACCTCTTGGTAGCCAACCTCACTGGCGTTGGTGGTGCCGTCGCAGGAGGAGAGGGTGCCCAGGCTGCCGACGCTGTGCCCGTCCTGGTTGGGCAGGTCGTCGTCCAGGATGTCCGTCTCCCGCTCGGCCACCAGGGTGCCGGCGCTCCCGTTGACGTGCACCTGGGCCGGCACCACGTGGCGCCCCGTGAGGGCGGAGCCGCTGGCCGGCGCCGCCCCTGGGTGGCGGTTGTGCATGGGGGCTTCGCTCTCCAAGCCGAAGCCGCTCAAGAGGCGCTCGAGCTCTCGCTTCTCCTCGGGAGTCAGCGCTGGGGGGCCGCCGCCGGGCGCCGCCTGCTCGTCGGTCTTGTCGGTAGCGGTGGAGTTGCCCGAGTCGCTGCTGACGGAAAGCGTGTGCTCGAGGTGGTTGGGCGCCGCGGAGAGGGGGGCGCGGCTGGCGTTGACAGCGCCGGTGCTACCGTGGAGGGAATCTTTCTTCTTCACCTTGGCGTAGAGGCTCCCGTCCAGTGGCCCCTGGGTGTGCCCGAGCTCTGCATGGGGAGAAGAGAACAAAGGAGATCAACGGTTTGCTCGGGGCGGGACAGCGAGCTAATGGCTCCCATTAAGCACAAATGGCTTCAACGCTCAAATGCTGAGCTAAGGGCCCTGTCAGCCGTCTCCCAAGCACTCAGCCTGCCCGTGAAATACACACCACGTTCCCACCGCTCTCCTGCAGAGACGCCGGCGCTGTGTCCTCTGTGGCTAACGTGGCCAGAGGAGACGGCGTCTGCTGAGACGTTACTGGAAACCTGCTTTCACTGCGCTGAACGCACAGGATGCTTTGCAGTCCGGATCGATACAGCGTTAATGTGAGCTCTCCCGCAAGGTTCAAACTGGATCCTGGGCTGTGTGAGGCGTACGGCCCTGCGTGACTCTAGAAAGGAGCCCCAGACCCCCTGACCTCCTGCACATCGCAGGCCACAGAACCTCACCCACCCACTCCTGCAACAGATCCCTGAGTTCTGGCTGAGTTACTGAAAGGACTTTTTGTGATCATCTCGTCTGACCGCCTGGATAACACAGGCCAGAGAACTCCCCTGAGTTCTAGCTCAAAAGGACGTGGTTGTTCTTTAAAATTCAACCTTGATTTCAAAATAGCCAGTGATGGCAAATCCACCAGACCCCGTGGTAAACTGCCCAGTGGTTAATTACTCTCACTGGTAACATTTATGCCTTATTCCCAGTCTGGATTTGTCTAGCTTCAATTTCCAGCCACGGGATATTTGTCTGCTAGGTCAGGGGTTCCCGGGGTTTTTCTTTCTAAGCGCCCCCCAATATGCTATAAAAATTCCAGGGCTGAGCAGGGGGACCGCGAGTTCAGGCTTCAGCCTTGCGGAGATGGGGGCTTCTTTCCCACAGGCCTGAGGGCTTGGGGCTTTTGCCCCATGGGGTGGGGGCTCGAGGGCCCAGGCTTCAACCAGTGCGGGGCGGGCTTGGTGCTTCAGCCCTATGGGGCACCAGGCTGCCGCTGGGCACCGGGGCTCCAGGATCCTGGCTTTAGCCGTCCAGGGCAGAGGGACGCGGGGATTTAGCCCTGCAAGGTGGGGGGGGGGGCACACAGCAGCATTTTAGACCGGGACATTTGTGACCCCGGACACCGCCCTGGTGACAACGTTTCCACCGCGCCGCAGCGTCACAAGCCCAGTGTGGTCCCACGGCGGGACAAGACCCGGCTCCCTGCCTGCAGGAATCCGCCTGCTCCATTCTGAACCTTGCGCTCAATGACCGAGCCCCGGCAGGGCTGGACTGAAGCGGCGAGGGGTCGACGCCGTAAGTCAGACGTCATCACCTCGCCATGGGGCTACGAGGTCAGTTTGGGTGACTCCATCATGCTCCGTTTGCCCCGGCTGACCTCACGCCCAAGCGAAGCAACCAGCCACTTTGGACCCCACCCTCTTGCGGGCCCTACAACCCATCCCAGCTCTGCAGATGCCATCCGGGCCGGATCACAGCCTGGTCCCTCATGCTGGCACATGGGGGCTCTGCAAAGTGCAGGGCCGGCTGCCGTCCTCCAGGTGACTCAGGTTTTTCCAGCCTTAATTTCAAACTGCGCTCTGCTCCAGGGCTGCCCGGGGCTCTGCTGCCCTGGGTGAGTGCAGGGCGTTGGGGAATGTGATCTGCTTCGGCCGGGCCGGGTGCCAGGAGAATGTCGTCTCCTATCAAAGGCGCTGCCTTGGCACTACGAGTGTGGCATGGAACAGCAGAGCAAACCATCCATTTCCCCACTCCGCCCTCTCTCCCCGTTGGAGTCTCTCCCTTTGTTTTCCCAGATCCCCAGTGAGGTTTCCTGGAAGGCCATGGAGGCAACATTAAACTCTTTCTTTTTAGAGGAAAAAGTGACTCTTCTCTGGCCGCAAGCCAGAGGCCTGACTCACAGCCGGAAGACAGCTTCATGCGACAGCGTGAAATCAGAACGCTCTGATCGGCAGGCAAACACTTCTGCAACAGAGCCAGGCGGACCAGAGGAGGGAGGCTAACCAACCCCTGTGCTCCTGTCCAAACACTGTCACCTCCACACAACATGGACACACACACAGAGCACAACCACCAGGCGGTGCGTGCTCGCACACACACGCAGCCTGACACCCCAGAGCAACACCCGCGCAATGCACATACCAGTCCACAACCCCCAAACAACATGCACACACAAACACAGCAACAGCGCACAGCGAGCCACGCAAACACACAGCAACATGCATACGACAGGTGTCTGCCTGTGCACACAAGTGTGATGACACAGACACACACACAGCAACTCCCATACGTTGTGTCTGCACCCATGTGCCCACACAGCAACACTATTTCTGGATTAAGGATGGCAAAAAGTCCTCTCTGTACAGCGCACACGCCACCAACAGAGTGGGACATACAAACCTAGGAAGACACAGTTTGAGATGGGGGGGGGGGTTGATGGATGGGGATGGGGGAGGTGTTGATGGATGGGAGGCGTTGATCCTACTTGTATAAGTAGGGGCATTGCCAGTAAATCGAGAGACATGATCATTCCCCTCTATTCGGCATGGGTGAGGCCTCATCTGGAGTACTGTGTCCAGTTTTGGGCCCCACACTACAAGAAGGATGTGGAAAAATTGGAAAGAGTCCAGCGGAGGGCAACAAAAATGATTAGGGGGCTGGAGCACATGACTTATGAGGAGAGGCTGAGGGAACTGGGTTTATTTAGTCTGCAGAAGAGAAGAGTGAGGGGGGATTTGATAGCTGCTTCAACTACCTGAAGGGGGTTCCAAAGAGGATGGATCTAGACTGTTCTCAGTGGTACCAGATGACAGAACAAGGAGTAATGGTCTCAAGTTGCAGTGGGGGAGGTTTAGGTTGGATATTAGGAAAATCTTTTTCACTAGGAGGGTGGTGAAGCACTGGAATGGGTTACCTAGACAGGTGGTGGAATCTCCTTCTTCAGAGGTTTTTAAGGTCAGGCTTGACAAAGCCCTGGCTGGGATGATTTAGTTGGAGTTGGTCCTGCTTTGAGCAGAAGGTTGGACTAGATACCTCCTGAGGTCCCTTCCAACCCTGATATTCTATGATTCTATGAAAGCAAGTGCGGTGAAGTCTTTTTTCGATTTCAGTGGGGTTTGGATCAGGCTACAAATTCTTACTATAACAACACACATTCTACACAGTATTATTCATTTTTCGCCTTCGGACCCTTGTTAGGTTTTTGTGCAGACGTAGCCGGGTTAAGTTCAGTCGAAAGCAAGCTCAGCCCACTGAACAGGTCTGGGGACATCAAGGGTTAAATGTCCTTCTGTCCCAGGAGTCTAAGATCTTGGGCCGGGAAGAATGAGTAAGATTTTCCCAGGGAGAGATGCCCGGCCCCGCCGTGGCTTTCGATGGCTCCGTACACCCCCGCCAAACCGGCCGGTCCCCAGCCTTACTCTACAGCTGCTCCTAAGCGAACTGTCAAGCAAAGGCAATTGAGTGCCCAGAGCTCTGGAAAGCATCCAGCCTTCTCCTGCCTGCGGACATGCTTTGGGGAGAGGATGCTGATCCAACATCCCTCCCACAGGCAGGGCAGCCGCGGCTCATGGGGAACCCAGGGTTGGACTCAGCGGAGGGGAGACCCACAGCAATGCCTTCTTCCAGACCAAAAAATCAGCTCTCCCGGGCTCACCCCCGCAGCCAGGTCCACATTCTCTAGGCTATTTGCTGCCATTCAAGATAAGTGGCGCTCCTTGGGCCGAAGCACAAGCAGGACAATCAGCGACACTAGGGCTGTTCTAGCCGAAGCGCGCCCTGGGAGGCTGGGCACGAGCCACGGGGAGGCAGGAACAACGCGCCGGCAGGCTATGTCCATATCAAATAAATAAAGCACGTGGCCCAGGAAAAAATAGAGGGAAGAGGCTTGAATTAGCGCCCTGGGTCAGAACCCGCCCTGCTGCCGGGAGAAGCATCTCCGAAGCGTCCGCAGAACGGGCTTCAGGCAGGGGCCGGGGCCGGCGGGGGGGTTTAAAGCTCAAAGCGAGGCCAGCAAAGTCCCATGGTGGCCTTTGGACCAGACTCTCTTTGAGAGGGATGGAGGCGACGAGCCAGCGGGGGGCCGAGCCGTGGGGACAAACAGCGGGAGCTTGATACGTTGACAAACAGGACGATAGGACCCACGGGTAGGGTTGCCAATTTTGGTTGGATGTATTCCTGGAGATTTCCTCACATGACATCATCTTTAATTAAAGAGTCGTCTTTAATTCCTGGAGACTCCAAGCCAATCCTGGAGGGTTGGCAACCCTACCCACGAGGCCCTTGCCAAGCTGATGGCTAAGTCCACGCGTTGCTGTCCGACGGGAGGCCCTCGGGAACCCTTTTTTAAGGTTTTTAAGGTCAGGCTTGACAGAGTCCTGGCTGGGATGATTTAGTTGGGGTTGGTCCTGCTTTGAGCAGGGGGTTGGACTAGATACCTCCTGAGGTCCCTTCCAACCCTGAGATTCTATGATTCTCTGATTCTCGGGGACGCCTACGCTGTAATACAGGAGCCGAGGCCCCGCTGCGACTGGCCCGGTCAGCTCACTCGGGCAGTGGGCTCCAAATTGCAGGGAAGATGTTCGAGCACCACCCAGCCCAAAGTGACTGGGGCCATTCAGGAGACAGAGGCCTCCCAGCCCAAGGAGCTCACCCGCAGCTTCCAGTCTCCATGGAGCTGCCCCAAGTTCTGCTACTGGTTAAGCCGGGCTGGCTCAGAGTGGTTGGAGCCAAATTATTTCCTGCTCCGATTTAGCCCTTTCCACCGTGGTTTGGAAACACCCACCGCTCGGTCCCAGCAGACGCCCGCGAGGCAGGTAAGAACAACCAGGTGCAGGCGGGTTAAGTGACTCACCCATGCCACACGAGGAGTCGGTGTCGGAACTGGGACGATAACTCACGGCTCTTGATGCCTGCTCCTGTGCTTTAACCACTAGGCAATGTTGCATGAGAGCAACGTGCTCACAGGCGGATGGAGATGAGAGACAGAAAAACTCTCCTGAATCCACTTATGCACCCCTGCGTGGCAGATACAGCCCGAGCTCATGGCTTACAGATCGCGCTGGAGGGCACAGAACTAGCAACCTATCTGGGACTGAACCCGGACCATCCTTTTGGGTCCGACAGGGCAGGCAGCAGGGTTAAAAATGACCAAACGCTTCTATTGCCATGAAAAAAAAAGCAGGATTCTGTCTGCAGTGATGGCGTGGGCGGGGTGTGTTGCAGATTCGCCACATTCACAGCAAAACTGGCAGAATCCCAATTCCTGCTTGAAGCAAGTGGGCACCTGCTCCCCTGGTCAGTTGACAGACACAAGTGCAAAGCCAAACCAGGGACGGTCCGTCCAAATCTCTGCCCAATGAGAATGCCCCACCTCATCTGTCTCTTGTTTCCCGAGACCATCTGGGATGGCAGCAGCGTCCTCACCATGGCATGCAAAGCACCCACCATCAGCTTATTGGCTTAGCGGCTTTTATTTTTCAAAGGTATCTGACACAACGAGAATGTTTTTGTTCGATCCACCTGTATTGATTCAGGCAGAGAGGATGGAGAAGGATCCAAACAAAACCTCGGGGCTTTGCTAGAGGAAGTCCCTATTCTGCTCTACCCCACGCCCATCACCGTGCTATCTGATCCCACGGACCCAGGCACTGATCTAAACCGAACACTACAATAGCACGACTCTCCAATTCTCCGACAGCTTTACTCTGCTTTCTGGCCTTCATCCCCCTGCGTGTCCCTTCCCCTTTGCGCAGAGACAAATCAAACAACAGATTGTAGGAAAGGAGAGAGTGGCCGATATAAAAAGTGGCAACTTTCTCCAGACTCTAGTGGCCACATTCAAATACGCTTCCCAAATCGCCGGCCAGGCACTTGGTGCTGGTGCAAAGCAGGTGTGGCACAGCAGAGCATAAACCGCTGCCCAAGGTGAAGGGAAACCAGTGATTGGCCTCTACGCCAGCAGATCGCTGGAGCAGGGGAAAGACAGCACAGGAGCGAAGCAGTTAGAATCGCCTGGGGATGTGGCTACTTGGTTTGGTCGACGCTCGGGTGAGCTCTGCACCCCATCCTGAGAGTCCTACCTGCAGTGTGACCCACTCTGCCCCTCTGCCCGCTGGGCTCTGAGCTCAGGACAGCTCCACTGACTCCAGGGCTGAATTACACCCACTGGGAATCCAGCCCCGGTCATCTCCAAACGCATTGCCCCGAAGTGACAGCTAGGCCAGCTGGCAGGCGGGGACCGCGCGGGCCTGCGACGGGACGGGGAAGCACGGGAATCAGGCTGGGTTCCCAACAGGAGCTCCAGGCATTCGCTCAGCCCCTGCCCTTCAGTCCCGGCAGGGTTTCCGTTTCATCGCCTGCCCAGCTATGAGGCTCAGCAGTGCCAAGGAGCCGTCCCTGCCCTCGGCAGGGAAGTGCTGAGATCTGCCTGGCTCTAGGGTGTCGTTAACCAGCAGATTAAAGTCTCCCCATCTTGCAAACCAAATTGGGTCAGATTCAGAGGAAGCAAAGCCCAGCCCAGGAGTCAGAACTTACCAGCTGGATGGAAGGAAAACACCCAGCAGAAGAGGAGGAACTGGGTTAATTTCCTTCCCTCGCTGTTCACTCCCTTTTCCTTCAGTGCCGGAGCTTTCTAAGAGTTCCTGAGAGATGGCAGCCCCAGCTCTGGCTGTCTCTACCCTGCCTCTCCGCCTGTCAGGGACTGGAGCGGGGTGTTTCCTGGCTCGTGGGATAAAACGCCGTCTGTAATTTCAGCCAGTTGGATCCCAAGGATTTCTCATCCTGCAGCTATGTGATTTTAGCATGACATCACGGAGGCTGCGAGTCCAGCAGCACAGCACTGGGCGGCTGCACCACACAGCCGCTAGACAGAGCACTCGCCCAGAGCCGGGCGGAGAGAGGGAAGGAGGTGGAGAAAGGGAGGAGAGGTGAATGGGCAGAGAGTGTGGTGAGGCAGGGGATGAAGAGAGGGAGACGGAAAGTCAGAGACCAGAGCCAGGCAGCCTGAAAGGGGAGGTGGTTTTCCCATTCCCCCCGGGCCTCAGCTCTCTGCGAACGGGACCACACAAGGGACATCCATGCTCCTCCGGCTGCGGAACAATCACATGAGAAGGACGAGGGTTAAACAGAGCCTGTGGCTAACTGAGTGACACAAACAAATTCACCCCGATTGAACCCCACTGAAGCCAATGGAGGGATGAGAACTTAGCCTGTCGAGAAGGAAGCAGAGCTAGCTAGCTAGCTAGACAGACAGACAGAGGGGGTGTATGGGCATAGATAGATAGATAGACAGATAGATAGATAGATAGATAGATAGATGGGGTGCATGGGGATGGATAGATAGATAGAGGGGGTGTATGGGGATTGATGGATGGATAGAGGGATGGATAGCTAGATGGATAGAGGGGGCTTTTTTATTCAAATCAGGACATGCATCGCAGCTTAACTAGCATCAGGACATGGCAGTTTCAGGGCCTTGAAAATCTTTCCCCAACCTTCTGGAGGTTTGAAATACAAAGGCATTCTCACAAGCTGTGCAGGCGCACGCAGTTCAGCCTCCTGTTATTTTAGCAGCCAGGTTTCGCACTGGAAGACACTTTCCAAGCACAGTTCCAGCCAGATGGGCTCTTATGCACACTCGCTCTCTTATTCAGACAGGTTTAAGTTTCAAGGAAACTTTGACAGTGAAAATAAGGTATAACTTTCGCTGGGTATTAACCATTTTTTCCTACTTTTCCTCGACGAAAGAGGCTGCACAAGACATCCTACCCACTGAGAAAGCCCTGCCGGCACTGTGCCCTGTTGCAGTGATGGCAGAACACAGATGGGGCGTACTCCAGAATGGTGTCCAGCACCCAGGACACTACATTTTGGGTGACCCGTGCCACTCCAAATCAGGGTGAAGATTCAGTGTTTGAATTATGAAAAATACCCCAAAGCGGGGATGATGCAAACACTTGCTCTTCAGCACGGTATCGCAAAGCGCTTGGCAAACATTGCTGCAGCGAGGCTCACAGCAACCCCTGGGAACAGGTGAGAATGACAGTCCCCATTTAACAGATGGGGAAACTGAGGCGCTGGGAAGTCAAGCGTCTTGCGTCAAGTCACACCAAGAGTTGGCTCTTCTGCCTCCCAGTCCAATGCTGCAGCCACTAGACAATGCTGCCCCCTCAATGCTCTGATCTATCTGAACCTTATGGGAAGCTCAGGAAAACAGGCTCTGTCCCCGTTCTTTAGCATTTCCCTTTCTGGAGCCAGGGCGTGGATGTGAAACAGACAAACTGGGTTAGTTTGGAAGGCAGGGAACATTTGGGGGGTTGAGTTTCTGCCACAGGTTCAGGCCAGCTCTTATTGTCGGTGAGCCCGTTCAGGAGCCAGTGGGGTGGGAGTGATCCAGGAGGGCGTCTGGCCACCTGCTCCATCATCAGAAGGGGTATGTCTACCCGGCAATCAGAGCTGTGCCTGCAGCACACATGGACAGACCCGAGCTAGCTTCCATTGCGCTAGAGCGGGGAAGACACAGCAGCACGGGCTGGCTGCTCAGGTACACAGAATAGGGTCCCAGGCAGGTTTGTATGGCCCATGCTACAGACGCTTCCCGGCTACCATTAGTGGAGTCAGCAGACATCTCCATGCGCTGCAGGCCCACCGCCAACGGCAGTGGAGACAGACTCGATACGTCCAACGTCCCTTGCGCTTGCGCCGATCATGCTACCGAGAACCCCCCCTCCCGGAGTACCAGCCAACCCTGCACTCCTCTGCCTTCAAATCACGGAGCAGACTCGGAGCCCAAGCCAGCAGAGGGGACAACGAGAGTTCTTCAACCTTAGGCCGTGTCTACACTCGCGAGCATACAGCGGCAGAGCTGTACCACTCGGGTAGCCGCTCGGTGCCGACGGCAGAGCTCTTCCATGCTTCGGCTGCACCATGGCCTCTTGGGCCCCACGCCGCAGCCGAGAAGGAAGGCAGGACCTGCACTCCCCCAGCCCACCACCACGCTGGTTAATGCAGGCTGCTGGCGGCCCCTGGGCGGGCTGCGATCAGCTCCAGCTGGTGCACCGCTCCCTGACAGACTGTCCCGCTCCCACGCTGCTTCCTGGACCCAGCCCACCTCTACCTCCCACGGGGAGGCTGGCACTTAGGAAGACGCTGCTGCCACTAGCCAGTGTGCCTGTGCCAGGTCTCATAACCGGGCACCTGCCCCAGGACCTTCGCACGGCAGCCACCATCCCCGTCTTCTCCTCCCCGGCCACCTGCTGCTCCCACCAGCTAACTTCCAAGCCTGGTCCCTGTGAGCACAGGCCAGACGAGAGGCTGTGGCTGACTCCACTGTGCAGTCAAGCAGAAGGGATGGGTCTTGGAATGGGGTGGGGAGATCACCCAAATCGTCAGGACGCAGAGCTCCGGGGCGTGGGTCCAGCCCGCCCTGCCCCACCTAGTTAAGGAACAGGATGAGCTCCAGCAGTGCCAGAAGCCGCTGGGATGCGGGAGCAGACCTGAGCCCGGTCAGCGCTGTGGGTGTGCCAGGAACGGGTGCACGAGATCAAACAGCCGGCCGGGGAGAGAAGGGAGGAGTGGTCGGCTCCGGCATCTGCAGAATGTTGTAAAGGCCCAGGCAGACCAAGCCCACCGCCACGCCAGGCTGCTGTACACAGAACCCCAGGAAGGCAATGGGGGAGCGATTCCAGCAGCAGCAAGAGGCACGTGCCAAAACGATTACTCAGGTGGGGAATTAGCCAGTCTCCTGCAGATGTCGGAGCTGGACGCGGGTCAAAGGCATCCAGTCCCCCATCGCCAGCCCGTAAAGTCCTTTCACAGACGCCATTCAAAATCGCTTAGCTAACAGCAGGCGGGGGGCGGGGAAAGGGGGGGAACTGGGGAAGGTGGAGAGATTCAGGGGAGGAATGGACAGAACGGCCCCCCCTTACCCACGGCAGGGCTGTGTGAGTGCTGCCTAGGGGGCCATGCTGCCCCACAACGAACCGTGGGGCTGATTTCATGACACACGTCCTGAGGTAA
Organism: Mauremys mutica; assembly: GCF_020497125.1. Lineage (NCBI taxonomy): Eukaryota > Metazoa > Chordata > Testudines > Geoemydidae > Mauremys > Mauremys mutica. The sequence goes on along the minus strand of NC_059081.1, from coordinate 3,341,241 downwards.
AGATGTGCATGGCCCGGGGTCCCCCTGCCATGCGGTACATCAGCGCACGCACCGCCCAGGGCCCCAGACTCCCGCTGGCTTCCCCAGGACACCGGTGTGCTGCAGGATTGGGACTAGCAGATCAGGGAAAGGGATTTCTGGAGGCCGCCTGGCAGACGGTTAAAGCCAAGGACTGACAGTCAGGACACTCCAGGATTCTCAGCTTGGCTCTGGGAGTGGAGCAGTTTAAGCGAGAGAGTAGAGCTGGTGGGGAGTCAGGACTCCTGGGTTTCCGCCCTAGCCCTACCATTGGTGCATGGGGCGGAAAATCACTGAGCTGAAAAATGTTTATATTTGGGTGCTTAACACTGAGGCACCGAAATAAATGGCCCAACTACCACAGAAGAGGAAACCTTACGGCCCTGGCTGGAGTCAACAGGAGCCGCGCATTATTCAGCACCCTGGCTTACTTAGCTGCCTAAATACAGACACAGGTGTCTAACTGCAGGCACCTACATTGGAAAACGTTGGCCTTACTGGGGGTAAAGGCAGCGACAGGCCGACACCCAGCAGCAGTAAGAACAGACGTGGCTTGTGTTGTCCGAGGAAATGCTACATTCCGTGACTGTCATGGTTTTTTCCGAGGCCAGGATATAGCATTTATTTCTTGGGATCCAGGTCCCCATTACAAGCCCCTGCAGAGGATGGATCTAGATTGTTCTCAGTGGTGGCAGATGACAGAACAAGGAGTAATGGTCTCAAGTTGGAGAGGGGAGGTCTAGGTTGGATATTAGGAAACACTATTTCACTAGGAGGGTGGTGAAGCACTGGAATGGGTTCCCTAGGGAGGTGGTGGAATCTCCTTCCTTAGAGGTTTTTAAGGTCAGGCTTGACAAAGCCCTGGCTGGGATGATTTAGTTGGGGATTGGTCCTGCTTTGAGCAGGGGGCTGGACTAGATACCTCCTGAGGTCCCTTCCACCCCTGGTATTCTAGGATTCTCTGAATTTCCAGTGACAGAAGGATGGACCGGCCTGGCAGCCCTAGGGTGGGAGGTACTGGGCTGCTAAACGTACAGAGGGATCGAATGCCCGCTCCCTTCCCACCCTGTTCCCAGGGGGAGCCAGGCATGTGGCCGAAGTAGCAAGGTCCTTGCTGATGGAGACATTGCATTAATGGGCTCGTAGCTGCTAGCCCACACTGGCCAGCAGAAAGGCCATTGGAGTGGGGAGAAAGATGGTGGTGAAGGCTGGTGGGCCCTGGGATCTTTCTACCACATCACTCAAAAAACTAAACCAATTATAACTTATAACTCCAGGGCTCTGGGGGCTATTTAAAGGGCCCAGGACTCCCCTGCTTCTACCGCCCCGGCCCTTTAAATAGCCGACGGAGCCCTGGGGTAGCGGTGGCGGGGCTCCGGCAGCTATTTAAAGGGCCCGGGGCAGTAGAGGCAGCGGGAGCCCCGGCCCTTTAAATAACCCCCGGAGCCCCACCGCTACTCCAGAGCTCTGGCAACATGGCTCTGGCAGCAATTTAAAGGGCCTGGGGCTCCAGCCGCTGCCGGGAGCCCCAGGCCCTTTAATTGCCGCCTGGGGAAGCCGGGCCGCCCCGGTACGGCACACCGGCTCTTGGCGGTACACCGTACTGGGGCGTACCGGCTTACTTTCACCTCTGACCATCTCCTTCCAGAGGAACCTGCTACCCAACCTTCCACGTGCACCGGAGATGAAGCACTAAAATGCCCAAGGCCTCGGATCACCATGGATTAAGCCTCCGGGACAGACCAGTCTGGCAGGAGCAAGGTCCCACCTACGTCCTCCCACAGGCAGCGAGCTGTTATGAATCTGTGCTACGGATCCAACCAGGCCCAACCAAGACCACAGCACTACAGAGCTAGATGCTGCACTGACTTGTCGCAAGAGACAGCTCCCGCCCCAAAGAGCTTACAATCTGAATAGATAAGGCAGAAAAAGGGTGGGAGAAAGGAAGGATCATTTCTCCTCATTTTACAGCAGGGGAAACTGAGGCACTGAACGATGAAGTGACTGGCCCAGGGTCACACAGGGAGTCTGTGGCAAGGTCAGGAAGTGACCGTAGATCCCCCAAGTTCCAATCCAGCGCCTTAACCACAGCGGTATAAGAGATCTCCCCACACTACACTCCCCAGAGCTCCATCCAGTCTCATTTTACGTGTCTCAAGTGAATGGCGCCCGTCGCTTTCTTTGGGAGGCCATTACGGCATGAGGGAGTCTCTTTCAGAAACACAGGCAGAGAGATCTCATCCACAGGGCCATTTTGCTGATATTTAGTTGATCTTTTCTGCTGCTGGACTTCCCTCTGCTCAGTCACTCTGGCCCGGATCGCGCGGGACGGTTCCGATCTCGCCATTAACCCAGCTCGATAGCATGGCTGAGAACACTGCAGAGAGAGAGTGACTCTGCCAGCCACTCTCAGACTGTCCCTTGCAGGCAAATGCTATTTATGCGGATACCACAACGCCCTGGAGTAACAGGGTAAATGTGCTGCCTCATGGAGAGCCTTGAAATACATCCTGGGCAACAGCCATTTTCACCATGCCAGTGTGATTAACCCCAGACTTATTTCTGTCATGCAGACACACAGCGCAGCAGGGAGTTGAAAGAGGCACATCAGACATGACCTGGACTTGAGAGTGCTCAGATACGCTGGTGAAAGGGCTCTATGAGAAAGACATACAGACGGGGTGTATGGGGACAGACAGACAGACAGGGTGTCTGGGGATAGATAGACAGACAGGTTGTATGGGGATAGATAGACAGACAGACAGACGGGGTGTATGGGGACAGACAGACAGGGTGTATGGGAATAGACAGACAGACGGGGTGCATGAGAACAGATATACAGACAGACAGGATGTATGGAGATAGATAGACAGACAGACAGACGGGGTGTATGGGGATAGACAGACAGATGCGGTGTATGGGGACAGACAGACAGACAGACGGGGTGTATGGGAATAGACGGGGGATAGATAGACAGACAGATGGGGTATTTGGGAATAGACAGACAGACGGGGTGTATGGGAATAGACAGACAGACGGGGTGCATGAGAACAGATATACAGACAGACAGGATGTATGGAGATAGATAGACAGACAGACAGACGGGGTGTATGGGGATAGACAGACAGATGCGGTGTATGGGGACAGACAGACAGACAGACGGGGTGTATGGGAATAGACGGGGGATAGATAGACAGACAGATGGGGTATTTGGGAATAGACAGACAGACGGGGTGTATGGGGATAGACAGACGGGGTATATGGGGATAGACAGACAGACAGACAGACAGACAGATGGGGTGTATGGGAAAAGACAGACAGACAGGGTGTTTGGGGATAGACAGACAGAAAGACAGATGGGGTGTATGGAGATAGACAGACAGACGGGTGTATGGGAATAGATAGATAGATAGATAGATAATATCCATATACCCCCCCATCTGTCTGTCTATCCATCCTCGAACATATCTATCTCTCTATGTCCGGGGATGGATAGACAGACAGACAGATACATAGCTCTTCCTCTATAGTTCTCATGTAACTAAACTATTCATATTTAGATCTATTATTAATGAATGTCTTTGTTTAAAACTTTCTTTCAATGAAAAATGGCCTTTTTCTTAAATAAATATTTTTGTTTCTTTCAAAATGTTCCTGATTTTCAACAAAAAAACCCTTAAAACCCCAATTTTTTTTCCTAAACTGAAAAAAATATTTGTTGACAAATGAAACAAATTTCCATGAAATACTGTTGAGGGGGGAAAGAAATCTTTTTTCCCTAGCAAATACTGCCCATTTCCTGGACTGCTCTACCTGGGTGATTATTCATTCTGATTTCTCCTATGGTACAGCCTATCTACTCAGGCAGGAGTTGAAGTCACAGGTCCATCTACATGGCCTACGGACACACGGCATTTGGAAATAAATATTCTGTGCCCCTTAGGCTGAATGATTTCAAACACAAAGGTCCTTCGTAGAATAACAGCTGGCAATAATTAATCCCTAAAGAAACGTCTTGTACACACTATAGAACTCGGGGGCTGGGACTCAGACCACTGCAGATGGTCTGTCTGGCCAAATTAATGGGGTTTAGATCCTGGTTCCTACTGTGGCTACATTGCACGGGTCTGCCAGGGGTGCGGGAGCCCACGCGGCATAGGGCCAGAAGGGCTCATGTGCTCCAACAATCTCCACTAGCTGGAATGGCCCCTGAGGGGTTGTGAGAGCTGGAATGTCCTACCTGCCTCCAGGAGCTGCACGGGCACACAGCCATCTTTGCTCCCTACAGCTCCTGCCCCATGGGTGCATAGTGAGGATTCCCAGGAGATTTGAATTCCTGTCTAAAGCAAAGATTCAGAGCTGTGAACATGAACGAGCCAGGCCAGCGAGAGGAGATGCTCACGCGGGAAGCAGCTGATGGGAGGTGGTGGAATCTCCTTCCTTGGAGGTTTTTAAGGGATGGGATGATTTAATTGGGGATTGGTCCTCTCTGCAAAGCAGGACCAATCCCCAATTAAATCATCCCATCCCTTAAAAACCTCCAAGGAAGGAGATTCCACTACCTCCCATCAGCTGCTAGGGGGACTAGATCAGGGGACTAGATCCCTCCTGAGGTCCCTCCCAACCCTGATATTCTATGATTCTATGTGCACAGTTCCCCGCTCCCACCTGCCGTGACCTCCCCCGCAAACTGGCTGCGGCCTCCCCGGCGGGAGGCAGGAGGCAGTGATATATGGTCGCTTTGGCGCTTAACCCAGCAAGACAAATGCTACCAAAGATGGGGAGGGATTTGGGGCAGGCTCCGTGCTCTGGGCTGTAAATAACCACACTGGCTCGGGTGGAAAAACACGAGAAACCGACCCAGATAAACAGCCTTGTTGTAACCGGTCCATGGGCTGAGCGCCACAGACACAACTACTGGGAATAGCTATTTAAGGTCAGTTATCGTGTATTGGTTCTAATATTTCTCATCTCTCCAAGGCCTGTTCATTGAAGCCATGGGGTCAGGTATCCAATGGCGTAAAGCAGCATTCCTCCACCGGAGTCCATAGAGCCAGATCCCCAACTGGTGCATGCGGCCACAGTCCTGCTCACTTTTGAGGGAGCGACGCCGATTTACCCCAGCTGAGGATCTGGCCCAATGTAAAACAGCTCCAGTCCAAACCCGTTGCAGAGGCTCTGCCACGTCCTTTAAAAGAAGGTTTCTCTATAATAAGCGGCCGGCGCAGAGGCCTGGTGGCAGGCCGCGAGAGAGAGGCATCGCCTCACTCGCTCACGGCCCCATCACCAGGGAAGAACACGGGCGTCCAAACGGCTCCCGGAGCACTCGTGTCAGAACGTGAGTGGCACCTCTGGAGTGGAGTGGGGGGCTCAATCTCTCCTTCCTCCACTGGGCTTGCTTGGCCGTTTCTAGACATGGCATTTCTAGGGCACCTGTGTTTGAGCTGCTTTTCCGTGCGCCCGGTGGCCCCTCGGCGCAGCTCTCCTGGCACAGCTCCCGGCGGCGTTAGTGACGTGACGATGGATGTCACCAGGCCGAACTCCCTGGGCCAGCTCTGCCTCCGCAGGTCAAGGGGGCCCAGGCGAGCGCTCTCTCTTCCCGGGGGACGTGCTCAGGCTGGGCTCTCTCTACCCGAGGGCTCCCTTCTTTGTGAGGCAGGAATGTGAAGCGGAGGGGTCAGGACACCAGCCAACAATGCAGCATCTGTGGAGAAAACTCCTGCCGCAAATCCCATTGTCATCCCCCAGCCGCATGGCTCGGCTCAGCCCTGCCGAATGCCCATGGGGGACAAGGAGCTGTTTGCAGCAGGAGAGAGGGGAGATCTGCCTCGGGAAGGAAAACGGAAAGCCTGGCACATGGTGCCATGTGCATCCCTCCACCTCCCCAGCACTCGCTAGCGCGGCGAGATGCTCTCCCGGAACTGTTGTGAGGGTAGAGATTGTGAGGCGACCAGATAGACAGGGGCTGGCTAAGGACCTAGCTACAGAGATCGCCTGTTGCTGTGATCGCTCTGCCCCGCCACCCAGGGGCGGTGTTGTGACAATGAAGTACGTTAAAGATTGTGAGCTGATATTATGGCAACAGGGGCGTCTACGAACTCAAAACGACCTCGGCGAGTTGGAAACGGGTCTGAAACCAACAAGGTGGAAATCCGTGAAGACAAGTGCAAAGTACCACACCTGGGAAGGAAAAATTATATGGGGAATGACTGGCCAGGCAGTCGCACTGCTGAAAAGATCCGGGGCTACTGGATTGAATATGAGTCAACAGTGTGATGCTGATGCGAGAACAGCTCGTCTCATTCTGGGGTGTATTGACAGGAGAGTTGGACGTAAGACACGGGAGGGAACTGTCCCGCTCTCCTCGGCCCTGGGGAGGCCTCAGCTGGAGTGCTGTACCCAGGACTGCGCACCGCACTTTAGGACAGATGTGGACAAACTGGAGACCATCCAGAGGAGAGCAACAAACATGAGAAAAGGTTTCCAAAACCTGCCCCAGGAGGAAAGAGTTAAAAACCTGGGCATGTTTAGTCGTGAGAAAAGGAGACGGGGGGGAGCTGATAACAGTCTTCTAAGATGTGAAGAGCTGTTATAGAGAGGACAGTGGCCAGTTGCTCTCCATGTCCACTGAAGGCAGGACAAGCAGTAACGGGTTTAATCTAACACGGGGCATTTAGGTTAGAAAATAGGAAAAGAAAATAACTCTCAGGGTCGTGCAGCTCTGGAATCGGCTTCCAGGGAGGTTGTGGAATCTCCATCACTGGACATTTTTAAGACCAGGTTGGACAAACACCTGTCAGCGATGCTCTAGGTTTACTTGGTTCTGCCTCAGCACAGGGGGCTGGACTTGGCGACTTCTTGACGTCCCTTGCAGGCCTACAGTTCTCTGATCGGCTGTCAGACAGATACCTGGCCTGTCCAGAGGCGGCAGTTCCTGTCTAGCTAATGTTCCCTGCTACCCAGCACAGCACAGCTGGGTGAAGTCTGCGTCCACTCTTCCATGGCAATTTGTTGGAATTTTAAAACACGCTCAGTTTTGCTGGGCAGGAGACCATTTTGCGTTCACTCTCCAGTAACATTTTGCTGGGGCCGGTGTTCTCGGAAGGCAAATTTCAAAGTCACCCACGCAAGGCGTCAAAGCATTGGCCCCAAATTAAATTTTAAATTCCGATGCACGAGGGCTTCAGGGCTAAGGCAACCAGCAGACAGAACCAAGCACACGACTTATTTGATCAAGCGCAGCTAAGCAACACAGTTTGAAAACCCAAGACTCCCAAAGAACACAGCAAACATTTGCAAAAAGAAAACTGGCAAAGAATTTCAAACAGCAAACCCATTGCAGGACATCGCGATCTGCTTCTGGATCTTCTTCAGGCACAAAAAGAGGCTAAATTCATCCAGTAAATTAATTACTGGCTGCAGATGATCTGCCCAGGTCTGACCAAAAGGATCCAGAAGGACTTGGAATTTTCCAGCTCTTTCCGCACTTGTAATAAGTGCACCATGCGCAGTGCAGTGTCCCAGTCACAGGGTTTAAGGCTAGAAGGGACCCCCAGATCCGCGATCCCTCGTACATACAGCTCTGCTGACTCCCCGGGAGTTGGGTCTGAACTAGGGGGTGGCCCCAACCCACCTGCCCGATGCAGCCTTCCCCGCCCACAAGAGACGCAATGTTGCCTTGCCTCTAACATGGCACATTCCCCAGAGAAACACCAGCCAAGCCCCTGGCCAGACACCCCTTCTGTGGTGAAAGCCTTCTCCTGCACAGAGAACGGACAATAGCTGGATTGTTTCCAGCCGTGACACCGACTCTCTGGGGGCCCTTGAGCATCACTTAGGGGCATTTTTTGGAAGGTATTTAGGCACCTAACAATGGGCTAAATGCCTGTAAGATTCTGGCCCTTAGTCTCCTTGGGTTCAGTACAATGTCGTCCCGGGGCTGGGGGGCGCACAGGGATCAATACTAGGGATGTAAAATGTTAACTGATTAACCAATAAGCATCGGTTCTGTCGGTGAGGTATTCCGGTTAACATTTAAACTCCGTTGTGGGACTCCGCTGCCACCCTGCCCCTGGGATCCCAGCCTGCCGCGTCCCCCTCTCCCGGGTCCAGGCCCACCCCCCAATTACAGATTGCGGGTGCTCAGTGTCACGGAGTGTGGGGGGGTCAGGGCCCTGCACCCCCCACTCCCTGCGATTCCCCGTCACTCAGCCGGCCAGTGACACAGCAGGGTTATTAGCCGACAGGAACACGGTCCCAAGCAGGGCTTGTAGGTACAGCCAGGACCCCTCAGCCAGGTCCCTCAGGGGGGCTTAGACCCCAGACTAGGGGTTCCTGCCTCCTCCCAGCCAGCCCAGAACTGAAACCAAAACCCCTCCAGCCGGCTCTGCCCCCTCCTTCTCCCCCTCCCCCTTTGTCCAGCTTCCCGGGCAAAGGTGTCGACTCGCCCCACCCCCTCCTGGCTCAGGGTACAGGCTCAGGTCCCGTCCCTCCCCTAAAGTCACCCCCTGCTCTCCCATCCCCCATGCAGAGAGTCCCAGTAAAACTAAAGGACATTCCCAGGTCAGTCCGCCCCCCCTCCCTGCTGCGTCACACTCAGACACCGGGGTGACAGGGGTCAGTCCCCAGAGAGCGTAGCGCAAATGTGGAACTGCTGGGGCAGGGCTGGAGGACACGGATGATTCTCCCACCCTGCTGCTGTTAATCCTGCCTTGGAGACCACGCTGCCGGCATGGGAGCCCTGGGCCCCCTCCCCCGGGGATCCCCCTAGTGCAGCGTTCAGGGTGAGACCCCGAGGACTAAAACCCCCCCGCCAAGGGGAACGGCAGACCAACGGGCCTTGGAAGCGAGTCCCAGCCCCCCTCCTCCTCGGCCGGCCGCTGCCCAACGTATCCACCAGCTCCCATGAGCGCTGAGCTCCTGCAGCGTCCCCCGGAGCCGCACCTGCCCTGCACCTCTCAGGATTGCACCCTAAGGGCCGGCTTTCGGGCAATTCCCCCGTTTCCCGGGAATCGGGCCCCGCGCCTAAGAGGGCCCCGCACCCTCCGCCGAAGTGCCGCCGGAAACAGCGGCAACCGATTGAGCTGGCGCCGAATTGCCGCCGCTATCTCCGGTGGCGGCTCAATCGCTGCCACCGTCTTCGGCAGCATTTCGGCGGCAGCTCTTTCGAATCGGGCCCCGCACGTCCTAAAGCCGGCCCTGCTAAAGAGAGACGATTATCTGCGCGCTCCCCGCCAGCCTCCTCGGCTCGCCGACACGGAAAGTGGCTGAGTAGCTCTTGTTCCCTATGGCCGCTGCACCCCTGAGGGGACGTCATGGACGGGTCGCGAAGCCGACCCTCCAAGTCACATGGCCACCTCACCCCCCCACTCCCCCGCATCGTCCTGCTGCACGCGGCATCGAGGAGTGCTCTCACCCAGGGGAAAGCCAGCAGCGCTGGAAGGAAGATACCAGCTGCCTGGTCCCTCCCTCCCTCTCTGGTGCCTGTGCCAGCTCCCCTGAACAACACACACTCATTCTTGCTATGCCAAAAATGCTGCATGCAGTTCTCGGACCAAATAAGGCGAGAACAACGGTAAACAAGGTCCCATGCACACGCTCCCCCTAGGACACCCGCTCGCCCCCTCCAGATCACATTGGCTTGTCCTCTCTGGACTGGGCTCTGGCTAAGCAGCGCATCAAAGGCTTGGCTCTCCTCTTTTTCCACTCGAAGTGCCATGTGATTAGAGGCTCCTGCAGTCTGCCAGGGCACCTCTCCTCTCCCTGCCTGCCCGCCTGGATCCCTGGGAGCCACAGACATGCTGAAAGAGGAGCCACCCGTCCGCAGCCTCTCCTGGGGTTATCAGAGAGCAATGTTACAAACTCAGGGTCTGGGAGCGCTTAAGAGACAGGCAGGTAACTCAACACAGGCATGCTCAAGGGAGGGAGGAAGAACGGGTGCAATCTCTGAACACAGTGCTATGTGACGTCACTGGAACGAAAGTCCTGCACACAGCAATTCTGAGGCACAACCACAATCATCAGTGAGGGGGAGGGATAGCTCAGTGGTTTGAGCACTGGCCTGCTAAAGCCAGAGTTGTGAGTTCAAACCTTGAGGGGGCCACTTAGGGATCTGGGGCAAAATCAGCACTTGGTCCTGCTAGTGAAGACAGGGGGCTGGACTCAATGACCTTTCAGGGTCCCTTCCGGCTCTATGAGATAGGTATATCCCCATATATTATCTGCCAGTAGAGAATGGGTTAAGAGGAAGCAGGCTGACTCTTCCGCCTTGCACCTTTGGCCCATTGGGAATCTTCTCAGAATCTCGATCAAGCGTTGGCAGGACGGGACATTTCAGGCCATGACGCTTGCAATGCCCCAGTGCAAACATCTCTCTGACCACCTCAGGTCGCACCTCGCTGTTTGGGTGGGGGCTGGAGATGCTGGGTTCCCACCCAGCCCATGGAGAGCACGTTCCCTTATGAGTGGAGTGGAAAAGACTCACCCTCAGCAAGTTCGCAGATGACACTAAGCTGAGGGGAGAGGTAGATACGCAGGAAGGTAGGGGTAGGGTCCAGAGTGACCTAGACAAATCGGAGGATTGGGCCAAAAGAAATCTGATGAAGTTCAACAAGGACAAGTGCAGAGTCCTGCACTTAGGAAGGAAGAATCCCAGGCACTGCTACAGGCTGGGGACCAGCAGTTCTGCAGAAAAGGACCTGGGGATTACAGTGGAGGAGAAGCTGGATATGAGTCAGCAGTGTGCCCTTGTTGCCAAGAAGGCTAACGGCACATTGGGCTGTATTAGTAGGAGCTTTAACAGCAGGTCAAGGGAAATGATTATTCCCCTCTATTCGGCACTGGTGAGGCCACACCTGGAGTACTGTGTCCAGTTTTGGGCCCCACGCTACAAGAAGGATGTGGAAAAATTGGGAAGAGTCCAGTGGAGGGCAACGAAAACGAGGAGAGGCTGAGGGAACTGGGGTTATTTAGTCTGCAGAAGAGAAGAGTGAGGGGGGATTTGATAGCAGCCTTCAACTACTTGAAGGGGGTTCCAAAGAGGATGGAGCTCGGCTGTTCTCCGTGGTGGCAGATGACAGAACAAGAAGCAATGGTCTCAAGTTGCAGTGGGGGAGATCTAGGTTGGATATTAGGAAACACTATTTCACTAGGAGGGAGGTGAAGCACTGGAATGGGTTCCCTAGGGAGGTGGTGGAATCTCCTTCCTTAGAGGTTTTTAAGGTCAGGCTTGACAAAGCCCTGGCTGGGATGATTTAGTTGGGGATTGGTCCTGCTTTGAGCAGGGGGTTGGACTAGATACCTCCTGAGGTCTCTTCCAACCCTGCTAGTCTATGATTCTATGCAAAACCCTGGCCCGGCTCACCGGCACACAGGGGCAAGGTCCCATGGAGAGGTGGGGTCCCCTGTGGGGAGTGGGCCAGGTTGGCCCACCCTATAGAAGCCAGCACCAGGGGATTCTGCACTGCTAGGGACCATTGAGTTGCCCAGCCATGATTCACAGACCCTAACCTCTCCTGGGAGCGGCTGTTTCAAGCCCACCCAAGATGGGGACGGCGGCTCTCAGCCTTGCATTGACAGAGCTGGGGATGGGGGGGGATCAGTGGAGCTCCCACTCCAGGCCCGTGCACACACCCTGACCTCCAGAGAGCTGGCTGCATAGACTCCTGTTGGCACTGCCGCATGTGGGAGGGAAATGGGCCCATCTGCGGTGACCCACCAGAGCCAGAAGTGTTAGATGGGGCGGGATCTGAGTTACTACAGAGAATTCTTTCCTGGCTGTCTGGCTGGTGAGTCTTGCCCACATGCTCAGGGTTTAACTGATCGCCATATTTGGGGTCGGGAAGGAATTTTCCTCCAGGGCAGATTGGCAGAGGCCCTGGGGGTTTTTCGCCGTCCTCTGCAGCGTGGGGCACAGGTCACTTGCTGGAAGATTCTCTGCACCTTGAAGTCTTTAAATCATGATTTGAGGACTTCAATGGCTCAGACACAGGTTTGTTACAGGAGTGGGTGGGTGAGATTCTGTGGCCTGTATTGTGCAGGAGGTCAGACTAAATGATCATAATGGTCCCTTCTGACCTTAAAGTCTATGATTCTAGACACAGCTCTCCGAGATCCCAGGCCTGCGGGGGCCACCCTGGGGGATGCCACATGCCTCTGAGAGGGGCAGGAGAAGGGTTTTTTTCCTACCTGCCAGGGCCTGAGCTCAGGCTTCCAACAACTGCTTATGCGACAAAGTTGCAGAGCTGAGCCGGGCACCACGTTCCTGAATCCCTCGTACGCCCTGGGAGAGATTCTGGGCTCTGACCATCTCTGCATATCCCAGATGCTGGGACAGTTATTATCATTATTGTTATTTTTTTAAATTATTTTCTCTATACTATACTTTGGCCAAGAAATTTGGATCTTGATAAAAAAAATAATTGACTACCCCTGCTTTATAGGAATCACTGAAATGCAGCCACCTCTGGGGAGGAACTCAGCAACCCTTCAAGGGCCCAGGCTTAGACCCTCAAATGTTTGTTTCCAATGGGAGTCAAGTGCCTAAATACCTTTGAGGATCTCAGCCCCAATCCAATGTCTAACAAACGCAACGGGAGTCTTTGCATTGATTTATGGGTAGTCTGGCTCAGGTCCAAATGGAACAGCAATGCTATGCAGCAGCTGAGATCAGGAAGTGAACGATAGAAATGTACCCAATTAAACTAGCAGGGGAAAGTTAAGGAGGCAAAATGCAGTGACCTGTTCAGTGTTATGATGTGGCCAGGGTATTGAGCATAACATTCAGTTATTGCCAAGAAAATGCTCTGGGAGCTTTGATGAAACCAAGTAGCTGGGATCTTTGTCTTCCATCTCTTTGAAGTTTGAAAACGTGAGGTCCGCACCGGTATTCTGCCGAGGCCTTGGGATTTTAAACACTTTCAGTCTAGTCCCCTCTAAATAGTTGCAATCCATATTTGTGATTCAGGCCAAGAAGACAAGATGTTTCTTCCACATCCGCTGCCCATCCGAGGTAGCCATCAAGCAGGCGCTTCCTGCCCCATAAACGCTGTTTAAACTAACTAAAAAACTAAACCCAACTGAAATCCGTTGCTGCAATATCAACAGCAATCAATCAAAACAGGAAGCAGCTGGTCCCAAACTCTTTCTGAGCCGCTGTTTTTGTTTTTTTAATTCCTGAGGGGAGGATATTGGTCTAGTGGCGAGAGAAGATTTGGGACTCCCGGGGTCTATTCCCAGCAATGGCACATTGCATAGTCATTGCGCTGCCCCGTGCCTCAGTTTCTCCACTTCTGCACACTGGGTGTGAGAGCCCCTACCTCCCAGGCATAGAGAGGGTAGGCATTAGTTAGTGCTGGGTGCTACGTAAAGGCCAAGGAGGTGGAATTCCACAACTAAAGCCAAAATTCTCCCTCCTCGTTGCTGATTGGTCAAGTCCTTCCTTCTCCGCCTCTCAACCCGGCAGGGTCCATGTTCCACATTCTCCATCACCACCATTATTTTATCCCTGTGGCTGCACTGACCGTCCAGCTCCCTCCACTTCACGTCCTGCCCAGAGCTTTCTGCTAAAAGATCTTCCATTGCCGGCCACCCAGCCGGCCACCGATCCGAGACCTTAGCTCCGCGAGGCAGCTGGAGCTGCAGCGGTGAGAGTGGAAGTGTTACCCGCCCCTGCAGCACGGAAAGCACCTGGTGGAGAGGACGGTGCTGGCAGCAGACTGCATGATGGGCTCAATTCAGACAGGGAGGCGCCCCCCACTACACTCAGTGAGCTGCTCCCCCAGAATAGAGGGGAGCAGGCGGAGGCCTGCACCGATCCAGACCCAAAGTCGTGGCAGCTCAGATCCCGTGGTGTGGTTCACTGAGATCCTTCCCTGAGGCTCCACCTGACGTGTCAGACCCCCACAGCTCGGACACCTGGGCTGCTGCACGACCAGGTACATCTCAGCTCATCTATCCCCTGCCCTGGTGGAGGCCTCCGGCACCGGTGGCACCTCGGGGTCCCTCCTGCTCTCTGCCTGTGGCCCACAACAGCGTCGTGTCCTGCAGGCCACGGTTCTCTCTCTCATCCAGGCTTGGGGGCTTGAGGCAGAGGGGCTGGAAGGGGTTAGTGCCCCGTGATGTGCTGCACATCAGACTAGCTGAGCTGGGGGTCCTTGCTGCTTGGAATCGATGGCTCTTTGATGGTCTCCTCTGTGCCTACTTCCGCACCACACGGACAGGAGGGGGCTGGATCCCGCCCGATCTAACTCAGCATGGGGGGTCGCCATTGGATACAGAATCAGGCCCGTTACCTGCAACTGCTATTTTTCCCAGCAAGCCTTCCGGTGCTTAGGCGGCCCATCTTGCTATTCTGATGTGGCAGGAGCACGCCGTGATGAAAGGAGTCTGGAGCCGCGAGCTGTCGCTTTTCCCTAGCCTGTCCCGAGATGGTGATCCTGACTAGAACACCCCAGAGACTCCCCGAACACAGACGATCAGAGACGACGGAGCCCGGATCATTTGATTTGAAGAGAAGAGGAGCCAGAGAGACAAGACAGGGCAGACCTCCCGGTGCCCATAATGCCAAACGCTGCAACGCCTGGCTCTCAGCGGCTGTGGCTGGCAGAGAGCAGTGAATAAAGGAGATGCCAGACACACGTGAAGAGATAAAACTAAGCAGGCCTGCCTGGGGCGATCCCTGGCTTGAGTCATGCCTGGATCTTCCACGAGGCTCTGAGCCAGGACCGGAACACTCGGGAATGGTAAATACGCTTCCTCCTGACAGCCTGGGCAGGCAGGCGTGGCTCTACCAGAGAGAAGCCATAAATTGTGAGGCTTAGCCGGGTCCCTCCAAGCATTTCACGAGCCAGTCGTTATTGTTAACACTTCCTGCGAGGGGGAAAAAGGGTTCTGAGCGCTGGTCTCCAGGAACGGGAACCGCCGTTGCCCTTACAAGGGAATGAAATGAGTTCCCCGCGCAAGGCAGAAAGCGAAGCCTCCGGGGCTGTGACGGAGTGATTCTGGCGGGACCCAACTGAGAGTGCCAAATCAGGACCAATTGCTCAAACAGGGCAGTCACAGCCCTAGGCTGGGGTTTTTCCACCTCTAAGGCAAACCAAACCAGCCAGACAAAAAGGACTTTGG
Source organism: Mauremys mutica (assembly GCF_020497125.1). Classification (NCBI taxonomy): domain Eukaryota; kingdom Metazoa; phylum Chordata; order Testudines; family Geoemydidae; genus Mauremys; species Mauremys mutica. Next base: position 3,326,100 of record NC_059081.1, on the reverse strand, counting down.
TCTCACCCCACTGGCTAACCACAAGTCACACAAGCAATTTCCTCAGACACTCCAGTCTCCCAGCATCACCACCAGTGCACTCGTCCTGGGGATGAATGGTTATGAAAACCAACACCCCAATAAAAGAAAAAGGTTCTCTCAATCCCAAAGGACCAAGCCCCAGACCCAGGTCAATATACACATCAGATCTTACCCACAAATCACGCTGTTGCCAATCCTTTAGAATCTAAAATCTAAAGGTTTATTTACAAAGGGAAAAAGGTAGAGAAGAGAGGTAGAATTGGTTAAATGGAATCAATTACATACAGTAATGGCAAAGTTCTTAGTTCAGGCTTGCAGCAGTGCTGGAGTAAACTGCAGGTTCAGATTAAGTCTCTGGAACATCCCCCGCTGGGATGGGTCAACAGTCCTTCGTGCAGAGCTTCAGTTTGTAGCTAAGTCCTTCCAGAGGTCAGAAGCAGGATTGAAGACAAGATGGAGATGAAGCATCAGCCTTATATAGGCCTTTCCAGGTGTAAGAATCTCTTTGTCTTCACTGTGGAAATTTACAGCAAGATGGAGCCTGGAGTCACATGGGCCAGTCCCTGCATACTTTGCTGAGTCACAAGGCGTGTCTGCCTTCTCTCCATGGGTCCATTGTGTCCTTAATGGTCCTTAATGGGCCATCAAACAGGCTAGGCAGAGCTAACACCAGCTTGTCTGGGAGGCTTCCCCCAGAAGCACAGCACAAACTTGCAATACAGACAGCATAGAGCCAACATTCATAACTTCAACTAAAAATGATACAGACATCTAGACAGCATAATTATAATCAGCAACCCAGAACCTGGTCTTAGACACCTTATATGACCCCCTTTACTTAGGATTTGGTGCCACTACAGGACCTTGGTTGCAACCCATGTTCTATATGGTCCCCATTTATATCAATAACGTCACACCCCCAACGCAAAATTGATGCAGGAAGGGATGACAAAACATCGCTGACTGCATCCCAAGAGCCCCCTTTCCTTGGGTCTGTCTCACTACAGCTAGTGTTGGGCTAGAGGCCGTACCAGTGTATAACCGAAATGGTTTATCAAAGTCATGTTCAATAACATGAATGAATCTTTTTACAAACTTAAGGTATAACTTGGTTAGCTTTTGCAGCATGGTTCCTGTACGTTTCAGGTGATCTTGCCAAGAGCTAAAGAAAACAGCTACTTTATCCATACCAGCTTTGGCCAATGTTTTGAACCCAATTAACATTAAACCAATGTAGATATTGATGTTGTTCATAGTACAGGACTTTCGGCATTTAGCCATGAACGCAATATGGTAGTGTGCCTCAGTTTCCCCTTTCATACAGCACATCAGGTCTGGAATGTATTTTCCCCTGTGAAAAGTTCCAACACTGTTTACAGGCATTAACTGTGAAACATCTGTATAGCAAGGCCCTTTAACATAAAGTGGGTTTTCATGTATTCCTTTCAACATGTTCAAGGGATTTTCCAAAAGATTAGGCACATTATACATTGTTACAGTTAGCATTAGCAATAACAACAAATTGATTGCAAGTGTCCATCTACAAACATGTTTGTCATGCCACATCCTTGGCTCAATACCATTGGAGTTTGGGCCTTTTAGGGTTAACCTGTGAGTTCCCTTTGCAAAATTCAGTCTTCTCTTTCCTTCTTGTCCTTTAGGATTAAACCCTGATTTCTCTTGCTTAACAGAATTCACTGGCTGATGGGGCGGGCCCTCTGTGCTAACAGCTATTAGCAATTCTGTCTTCTCCCTGCCAGCCAAGTAATTCGCATCAACACAGACACTAGCTTTTAACTTCTTAGCTGCTATGGATTCCACGGCTGGACTTTGTCTAACAGAGATACCACACAAATCCAAAGAGTCTGAGGGTGAGAGCTGGCTTGCTCTCCCCTGCCTCCTCAAGCATTCAGCCATAAAACTGTTCTGCTTTGAAAAACCAGTAACTGAATCTGTCCTCAGATCCTGAAGCACAGACTGCTGACTTACCGATTCAGCATGGAGACATTCCTGTCCCAACAGCATTGTCTCCCCAACAAGCTGGCTACACACAGCCAGGTGGTTATAGGGCTGCTCAACTTCCTTAACAGCTTCTACTCCACCTGAGACCTTTTCAAAGCTGCCCACACTGGATCTTTCAAAAGGAAAGTCAGTGGATCCATTCACAACAGAAAATTTCTGGCTGTTAGGAACTGAAACTTCCCTGATTAAATCACTTTTACACCCTTCAGTTGCAGTAAACTGCTTGCACAGGCTACCATGAGGATTCCTTTCCCTAGGAGCTTCTCTAAGCAGCAATTCACCCCTCACAGAAATTCTGCCCTTCCCCTCTCCACCTAGGGCTTGCTTTACAGGAACACTTCCCTGAGCAACCACAGCCGCTTTCTGGGTCTCACCTACACTTAGACTCACTTCAGGCCCCACAGGCGGATTTCTACACAATCCCCTTTTAGGCACACCTACAGACTTTCTAGATAACAGGTCAGAAGCAGTCTCCTTCCCTTGGCCATGAACAAGTTCAGGAATCTTTTCCTTCTTGCTACAAGTTGTCAAACTGTCAGTAAGTAACACCATTAAATCACCTTCATGCTCTCCTTGTGCCCTGGCTAGGGTATCACCCTGATCAGACAGAGTTGCTACACCCTTTTCCAACCACACATTAGCAACTGGCAAACTACAAGCACCAGAATTGTCTGTTCTCTGGGATTTTGCTAAGACACTAACTGGATGCAACCTAGTCACAGTGCCATTTTCCCCAGCAGACACAAACTCAGGACCATTCCCTTCCTGGGCTTTAGCTGTATTTACAACCAACTTCGAGACAACTGAATCACCCTCAACCATCACAGGCTGAAAGGCCCCTTCTGTTTGCTCCACAGACACAGAAGAGCCGGAGACACATTCTCCTTCACCAGACACACAGCTTGGGATTTCATTTCCCTCGTCCCAGCACACAGGGCTGTTCACAGACAACTGCTTGGAGACTGGGGTAGCTTCCTTCATAGGCAAGTCAATACTCCTGACAGAGACAGGCACATTCCCTCCACTGTCACATTTCTCCACACAGGAAACAGGTAAGGGATATGGACACTCATCTTCCACTATCCCTCCCTTCCCAAACTGCTGATTAGACAAAGCCATCAGCTCACAAGGCTGCCTAGGCTCCTCCAAACTTTCCCTACCAGGCACATTGCCTCTCCCAACAGATAAGCTGCTGCTCTTTTCACTACACTGAGCTACTTTTAGCAAATCACAGTTACCCATTTCAGGTTTACTTCTACAAGCTGCACTAGCCACCAATCCATTACCCATTACAAATTTACCCTCTCCTTCCTTAGTTAGGGCTTTAACCTGACCATCTACTTTAATCTGCTCCTGAGAAACATTTTCCTCCCCAATGAGATCTTTCTGCTCTTGATCTAACTCCAGATTAACTTCTGAGACATTAGACAGACATTCAGAAACTTCATTTCCAGACACACTGCTTTTTTGCACAGACAAACCTTTGGAGCAACCCACCTCAGGCAAATTATTGCTCACAATAGACACAGGTTTAAGATTATTCCTCTCCTGTGACTGGCTACCTGGATTGAACAAAGCTTTAACATTTTCCCCAATTAAAAGATCTTTAGGCAATAACTTCCTGACGCCAGCTATCACCTCATGCTGAGCCCCATTCCACTCAAGGTGGATTCTGGCTAAAGGCACACGGACAGTAAACTCACAGAGGATCACAACATTCACACTCTGATTTGGTAAATAATCTTCCTCTTTGACCAGATCTGCTCTAACAAGAGTGATGTTAGAAGCCATAATTTGCCCTAAACAGCTTTTACCATTGACTTCTACACACTCTATGAATTTTCCATTACCATTCCCATCCATAGCACTGGCACAATTTATGGGGCCACCCCCTACTGAACACACAGTAACAGCATTGACATAAAAGGTGGCATTGTTGGGGTACATTTGGTTACCCCCAGACAACTGCTCAGAGTTATACAACATACCAACATTGTTACAAACTGGACTTTCAAGAGGATACAGTCTCTGCTGTTCTTCCATTGCTTTTTTGACTTGGATTTGGAGTCTAGCTGTCTCCTGTTGCATCTGTCGAGTTTTCTCCTCAGCAGCCAGCAGCTCCAGACGCCTCTTACGAGCTTTTTCTTCTCTCTTAGCAACTTCTTTCTTTCTCTCATCAGCCTCTTTCTCCATTCGAATTTCTGCCAGTTCTTGCTCATAATCAAACTGCAGGCTGTCTCTCAAGGCTTGCAGTTTCCTTGCTTTTCCTGATGCTCTCTGTCTCATGGTCACTGATCTTTAACCAACCAAACTCTCAATCCCAAAGTTAAAATTTGGATAGCGTGGGGTTCTGACCCAAAACTTAATTGACCTGGTTCTGTGGATCCTGCCGACTACGCCACTGTGACGGAGTGATTCTGGCGGGACCCAACTGAGAGTGCCAAATCAGGACCAATTGCTCAAACAGGGCAGTCACAGCCCTAGGCTGGGGTTTTTCCACCTCTAAGGCAAACCAAACCAGCCAGACAAAAAGGACTTTGGTCTCACCCCACTGGCTAACCACAAGTCACACAAGCAATTTCCTCAGACACTCCAGTCTCCCAGCATCACCACCAGTGCACTCGTCCTGGGGATGAATGGTTATGAAAACCAACACCCCAATAAAAGAAAAAGGTTCTCTCAATCCCAAAGGACCAAGCCCCAGACCCAGGTCAATATACACATCAGATCTTACCCACAAATCACGCTGTTGCCAATCCTTTAGAATCTAAAATCTAAAGGTTTATTTACAAAGGGAAAAAGGTAGAGAAGAGAGGTAGAATTGGTTAAATGGAATCAATTACATACAGTAATGGCAAAGTTCTTAGTTCAGGCTTGCAGCAGTGCTGGAGTAAACTGCAGGTTCAGATTAAGTCTCTGGAACATCCCCCGCTGGGATGGGTCAACAGTCCTTCGTGCAGAGCTTCAGTTTGTAGCTAAGTCCTTCCAGAGGTCAGAAGCAGGATTGAAGACAAGATGGAGATGAAGCATCAGCCTTATATAGGCCTTTCCAGGTGTAAGAATCTCTTTGTCTTCACTGTGGAAATTTACAGCAAGATGGAGCCTGGAGTCACATGGGCCAGTCCCTGCATACTTTGCTGAGTCACAAGGCGTGTCTGCCTTCTCTCCATGGGTCCATTGTGTCCTTAATGGTCCTTAATGGGCCATCAAACAGGCTAGGCAGAGCTAACACCAGCTTGTCTGGGAGGCTTCCCCCAGAAGCACAGCACAAACTTGCAATACAGACAGCATAGAGCCAACATTCATAACTTCAACTAAAAATGATACAGACATCTAGACAGCATAATTATAATCAGCAACCCAGAACCTGGTCTTAGACACCTTATATGACCCCCTTTACTTAGGATTTGGTGCCACTACAGGACCTTGGTTGCAACCCATGTTCTATATGGTCCCCATTTATATCAATAACGTCACAGGGGCATAAAACATTTCTTCGCCGCCGCGGGCATCTTCCCCTGGAGCGCTGCATTTTCCTCCCTTTCTGGGGTTGGATTCTGGCAAACGCACATGCACAAGCAGCCGCCCGGTTGTCAGGCCTTGTTCTCACGCCAGCCTGCTCCTCATGTAGCCATCACTTCCCCACGAAGAGTTAGGAAAACATCATCTCCTTGGCGTTCACCCGCCCTCAGCAGCTCTCCATGCCCAGGATGACCTGTTGATCTTCGATTCTGCAAACAGGCCAGATCTTGAGGTTTTCCTCAGTTGCTCAGGCAAGACCTGCCATTGGCTTGGACGGGAATCTTGCCGGGGAAAGGGTCCGGCCCTTTAAGATGTCAGCATCGCTGTTTTCCTTAGGGAAGGGCGGTCGGGACCCTTCTCTGCAGAGCTAATGAAGTCACGCTGGGTACCCGATACGCCAGGCACATGCCTGAGCCCATGTGTCACGAGTCCTTGTTTCCTCCTCACTGCCAGGAATTCGGAGGCTGCCCCTTGCCAGCTTTCCATGCCCACGCTGTGAACCAAACCACGGGGGAGGGGGACTCTCGAGTGCAGCGCTCGCAGTCTGCAGGACGCAGAAGAAGCCAAGATGTCCAGAACTGGACAGACCCCTGGGATGCCGGCAGGAGCAATGCCCCAGGTTCTGCTCGCTCAGCCTGCCCTATACATCAAGCTGGGCAGTTCGTAAACACTTGCGTCACCCCGGAGGCGGCAGCAAAAACTGGGCATCTGACAGTCAGGCAAACATCCGGGGAGCCAGGGACACGTGCCCCACATGCCTTCAAAATCAAAACACCGGCTGTTCCCTGCAAGCCAACACTGATGGCCACGGATGACCAAGAGCCGAAGGTGCAGGAGCGGAGAGCGAAGAGGGAATATTCTGCCTATCTACAATGCTGCTGATCTGCCAAGCCCAAAGCCTTAGCCCATTCCCTGCAGGGCAGGTAGGTAGATAGAATTATCCCTGTTCCACAGATGGGGAAACTGAGGCACAGATTAATCATGCAACTTGGCAAAATCTGCGATAGCGCGAACAATAGAAAATGAGACTCAAGGCTAACCTCAGGCCAGCCGTCCTGTAAGATCCGGGTCTGACTCCTGGATCGCTGGTGGGATGGAGGGGGGAGTCCTTGGACAAGCCGTGCTCCCCTCTTTGTGCCTCTGTTTCCCCATCTGTAAAATGGATTAACAAGACCGACCTCCCTTTGTCTAGAGTGTGTGTGTGTGTGTGTGTGTGTGTGTGGTGATACAAGCACTAGATACCGCTGGCGTTACAAAGTGGCTGTGAGGTATAAAGCACATTGAGACCCCTGGATAGGAGGCGTCGGGGAAAGACAGAAGGTTAATAATAAATAACAGTTTTCCCAGGCCCACGCTCCTGGCTTTTCTCGCCCGGGTTTTCTGCGCTCTGCCTTCTCCATGGCTGGCTGGATCGCCGCGGGCTAGTGACTGGGCTCAGACGCTGTAGCCCTTTCTACGCTCTCACCTTCCACTGCCAACAACGACCCTCCGTGCAGCCAGCTGGGCCCCGCCCCGTACACACTGCTTGTGACATCACGCCCCATTGCCTTGGCAGGGACTGTCATTCCCACGGCCAGAGACGACCCCCGCCCTGCCCCCGCTGCACCTAGTCCCTGGGCCGGGCTGAGGTCCCCCCGGCTCCAAGCAGTGCAGCTGAGTGGCTCTTCACACCCAACAGTCCCCACTCCCTTTACGACTTGGACATTCATCCTAAGCCCCTTCTTGCTGCTCAGCTGAGTGGCTCCCTCCTGCCAATCCCAAAACCCAGTCGCCCCCACCAGCGGCCAGCGGCTGCGCTGTGCTCGGGTGGGAGATCAAACGCTTTCACGGCTGGGTCATAACCCTCGGGCTGCACAGCCTCGGCCGAGTGCCGGCTCTGCCTCCCCGTGACGGGGCGAGGGCAGGCTAGCGTTCTCTGGAGCACCAGGACGGCGCCGTCTGGGACGAGATACCAAAGTCCATCGCCTGCCTTGCTGGGATCTAGAACGAGCACGTTCTGCGTGCATGTCGGGAGGACAAAGCATTGAAGCAGTAGCAGCCCCGCCACCCTCTCCCCAGATATATTAACCACACGTTCGTTTGGAACACAAGATCCTGGGGCAGGGACCGAGTCTTCTTCTGCGTCTTGGAGACGACCTCCTGAGGTCTCTTCCAACCTAATCGTCTATGATTCTATGACACCCCAGCACCCGCCACCAGTGCTCCCGTTTATGATAATCACCCTCCGCTGGAGTGATTCCGTCTGGCCCTGTGTCTCGTTTCTCTGGGCCTTGGTGCGTCCGGGCTCTGGCCAGGCGCCGGCGAAGATATTCCAGTGAGCTCCCCAGCCCAGTTCTGCATGAACCCCGGCACCCTGGGCAGCTTGTCTGAGCCTCCTGACTGAGACCCACAAGGATCCCAGCTCTCTGGTGCCAGGGCCCCCCGTCAGCATCGCTGCCTGCAGGCCACAGAAGCAGCTGCCGAGACGTTGAGGGGATGGCGGGCATGGGCATGGGAGGGGGGTGAGATGATGCTTCTCTGCCTGTCTCCCTGCCCGTCCATGCCCTGTAAGCCTCACACACTCCAAACTCCAGCCTGGCAGCGAGAGGCTGGATCCACAGCCCTAGAGACAGGAGGCCTCTCCCAGCCCACCGAGCAGCTCCAGCTTCCCCACAGCGCTACCCTGCCAAGGTGCCCACCCCCTGAGCTGGATGGACCAAGCCCTGAGGGCAACAAGCAGGGCAGTTAGAGCTTAAACAACACCGTGTCGAGGGCGCCATAAATAACGTAGTCAGACTCCTATAACCCCCTTTGCTCGTTAGCCTCAGGTTTGAACTGCCCTGCCAGACCCGCGCTCCCCGCCGGTCACATCAGCAGAGACCTGCGGGGGATGCTGATGTTAGACCTTCTCTGTATAAAGGAGCTAGGGGGTTCTAGGAGGGACCCTTTGCCTTTGGAATGTCCCGTCACCCCCAAACAATCCTGCAAGAGCACCCCCCGCCCCCACATGCTGCTAGCATGTGGCAATATAATAATATGTTATAACAATGACCTGTGTCCGGAGCTTTGTGGGCCGGGTGGGGACCAGCCCAGGTACCCTCCATGCTGTCCTCCCGGCGGACGTTGAAGTTGTCGTAGGAGTCCCAGCGGATGAGGGGGTCCGAGGTGTTGTAATCCACGGAGACGCTGGGGCCGTTCTCCAGATGTTCCATCCCTGGGGGCAGGAGGAGGTGAGTCAGTAAAGGAGGCCGAAGCTACACACGGGTCCGGTGTTGGATGTCAAGGGGAGAGACGGGAGCGGGCCAGGCGGGGTCGGGGGCGCGGGGAGAGACGGGAGCGGGCCGGGCGGGGTCGGGGGCGCGGGGAGAGACGGGAGCGGGCCGGGCGGGGTCGGGGGCGCGGGGAGAGACGGGAGCGGGCCGGGCGGGGACGGGGGCGCGGGGAGAGACCCGAGCGGGCCGGGCGGGGTCGGGGGCGCGGGGAGGGACGCGAGCGGGCCGGGCGAGCGGGGGCGCGGGGAGAGACGGGAGCGGGCCGGGCGGGAGCGGGCGCGGGGAGAGAGACGGGAGCGGGCGGGCGGGAGCGGGGGCGTGGGGAGAGACGGGAGCGGGCCGGGCGGGAGCGGGGGCGCGGGGAGAGACGGGAGCGGGCCCGGCGGGGTCGGGGGCGGGGGGAGAGACGGGAGCGGGCCGGGCGTCTCCGAGGGCGCGGTAAGAGACGCGAGCGGGGAGGGCGGGTGCGGGGGCGCGGGGAGAGACGGGCGGGCCGGGCGGGAGCGGGGGCGCGGGGAGAGACGGGAGCGGGCCGGGCGGGAGCGGGGGCGCGGGGAGAGACGGGAGCGGGCCGGGCGGGATCGGGGGGAGAGACGGGAGCGGGCCCGGCGGGATCGGGGGCGCGGGGAGAGACGGGAGCGGGCCGGGCCGGGTCGGGGGCGCGGGGCGCGAGGGGAGCGGGCCGGGCGGGGTCGGGGGCGTGGGGAGAGACGGGAGCGGGCCGGGCGGGAGCGGGGCGCGGGGAGAGACGGGAGCGGGCCGGGCGGGATCGGGGGCGCGGGGAGAGACGGGAGCGGGCCGGGCGGGAGCGGGGGCGCGGGGAGAGACGGGAGCGGGCCGGGCGGGATCGGGGGCGCGGGGAGAGACGGGAGCGGGCCGGGCGGGATCGGGGGCGCGGGGAGAGACGGGAGCGGGCCGGGCGGGATCGGGGGCGCGGGGAGAGATGGGAGCGGGCCGGGCGGGGTCGGGGGCGCGGGGAGAGATGGGAGAAGCTGGGTTATTAGAAAGAGACAGGAAGTGAAAGGAGAGAGGGTGAAAGGCAGAAAAAGGCAGGACAAAAGGAAGAGGAAAGGAATCAGCCTCTGGAGATGGGAAAGACTCATCACAGGACCTGGTGCATCTCTCTGCCAACCCCAGGCTGTTCCAGTCGGTCATTCCCCAGGGGTTAGTTATCCTGCCTGATGCTGGACTCCCAGCACGTCCCAGCACAGAGCACCCTGTGAACCAGCAGATCTAACTGTCGGGAAGCAATTCCTGATCAAACAGGCAGACGGACAGAGGGGCGCGTAGGGGGCAGACAGAGGGGCGCGTAGGGGGCAGACAGAGGGGCGCGTAGGGGGGCAGACACACATAGGGGCGTGTATGGGGATGGACAGAAAGGAGCAGCTGGGGCAGACTCAGGGCCGTGTTTGGGGACGCACAGTGACAGAAGGGCATGTGTAGAGATGCACAGACTGAGGGGTGCTGTAATAGGGGGGCTTTTTCTTGGGCCAGAGCCTGGGGCCAAACGAACCCGGCTTACAGGATGAACCGCACTGTCATATGGTGATGATAACACTCTTTCCATTCCCATTAGTAACGCTGGAGGACACGAAACAGGAACTACTAAAGTTGGACGTTTCAAATCAGAGGTCCAGATAATTTGCATCCAAGAGTTTTAAAAGAGCTGGCTGAGGAGGTCGCTGGACCATTCATGTTGATTTTCAGTATGTCTTGGAGCACTAGGGAAGCTCCAGAAGACCGGAAGAAAGCTAATGTTGTGCCAATTTTTAAAAAGGGTAAATGGGATGACCCAGTAATTACAAGCCAGTCAGCCTGACATCAATCCCCGGCAAGATAATGGAGCGGCTGCTATGGGACTCAATTAACAATGAGCTATAGGAGGGTAATGTAATCAATGCAAATCAACATGGGTTTATGGAAAATAGATCCTGTCAAACTAACTGGATAACTTTATTTGATGAGATTACAAATTTGGTTGATAAAGGCATATATCATAATATAGAGACTTCTGTAAGGCATTTGATTTGGTACCGAGCAAGAGTTTGATTAAAAAACTGGAACAATATAAAATTCACTCGGGACACATTAAATGGATTAAAAACTGGCTAACTGATAGGTCTCTAAATGTAACTGTAAATGGGGAATGATCATTCCAACAGGTATGTTTCTAGTGAGGTCTGCAGGGATTGGTTCTTGGCCCTACGCTATTTACCATCGTTATCAATGACCTGAAATCATCACTGAAATCATCACTGATAAAGTTTGCACATGACGCAGAAGTTGTGGGGGAGTGAATAGGGAAGAAGACAGATCACTGATCCAGAGTGATCCAGGCTCAAGCAAACACTGTGTGTTTTAATACAGTTAATTGTAAACGTATCCATCTAGAACCAAAGAGTGCAGCGCGTACTCACGGGATGGGGGACTCTATCATGGGAAGCAGTGACTCTGAACGGGATTTGGGGGGTCATGGTGGGTCATCAACTCAACGTGAGCTCCCAGTGTGACGCTGGGGCCAAAAGAGCTGATGCGATCGTGGGATTCATCAACAGGGGAATCTCGAGTTGTTTTATCTCTGGACTTGGCACTGGTGCGACCGCTGCTGGAATCCTGTGTCCAGTTCTGGTGCCCACAGTTCAAGGAGGATGTTGATAAACTGGAGGAGGGGGTCGGAGAAGAGCCACACGAGTACCACTAAAGGATTAGAAAACCCGCCGTAGAGTGACAGACTCAGAGCCCTCAGTCTATTTAGTTTAACAAAGAGACGGTTAAGGGGTGACTGGATCACAGTCTTTAGGCACCTACCCAGGGAACAAAGATTTGATAAGGGGCCCCTCAGTCCAGCAGCGGAAGGTCAAACCCGACCCAGTGGCTGGAAGTCAAAGCCAGACAAATTCAGACTGGAAACAAGGCACAACTGTTGGAGTGATTCGCCCCTGGGACAATTGACCAGGGCTCGGGCTCAGTTCTCCATCACTGACAATTTTTCAATCCCGATTGGATGTTTTTTTCCCAGAAGACCTTCTCCGGGAATCGTTTTGGGGCAGCTCTATGGCCGGGGGGGGAGGAGGTGTGGGGGCGGTCCAATTAGATGGTTCCAATGGTCCAGATGATTCCTGTATAAACGGAGCCAGGTTTAAGCGCCGAGAAGGTCCAGCCGGAGAGCTGGAGGGAAGAGACTGCAGGGCCCTGACTCAGCAGAGAGCCAGAGCAGGAGAGGAGGCTGCGAGCAGGGAGAGAGGGAGGAAAGCTCTCAGGCAGGGCCCTGCGAGAGACCCTGACTAGCCAGGGAAGAGGCCGGGAAACCCAGCGGGGCCATGAAGAGGCAGGGTAGGACGTTTCCCAGGGAAAACTGCAATAGGGAGAAAGGTTCCAGCCCAGCTGTGCAGTACAGGGCCCTGGGCTGGAACCCAGGGGCGAGGCTGGGACCCGGCTCCCCTACCGGCTCCAAGGAGGGGGCCCTACCAGCCCATCCCAAGGGTAGCGGAGCCCCGCGAGGGGGCAGCCGACTGAACCGAGCACTGGCTGAAGAACAGCCCCGGAGAGGCCGGAAGGGTTTTGCTTCTGTTCGGAAAGCGGGGGGGTGGGGTGAGTCACCTGACAGAGAAACCCCCATAGCGCGGCAGCGACCACCCCCGGGGGCCCTAGCCCAGCGAGGAGCTGCCGCGCTGCCCCTGGCCACGAGGGGGCGCTACGTGGTGAGTGGACTGGCCGGATAGCTGGGATTCTGAGAGTCCCAGTTCCTGAGTGACACCCCCACACACACACCCCCGCGTGCCTGACGGGAGTTTTGGTCTCAGTGGTGAGCTGGGCCTGGCCCGGCATCCCTGGCAAGGTCAGCCCGGCTCCCCACTGGCCCTTTCAGAGCAGGGGCCCGGGCTGCGCTGGCCCGGCCGTACACTCCACGCCTCGGGACCAGCAGCTCCCTGGGTGTCCTGCCCAGAGAGGGCTCCGGCCTCCGTGAAGGTGGAGGAGGGGATGGGGGCTGCTCCCCTCCCCAGACAGGTCACCACGAGGACGCCTGATTCCAAGCGAGACCGTATTACTGAGCAGTACGAGACTGGCACCGCACACGGGGCATGCTCCGCGCCTGGCAGCAGGGCCCCTCCGCCCATGCTCACCCACAGCAAGGAGCTGCCCAGTGCCGGGGGGGGTGGCACAGGGGCAGGGGGGATGGTGGAAGGGGAAGGGCGGGGGCTGAAGCGGACGGGAGCGGAGGTGGCAGGCACAGGAAGGAGTGGGTAGCGGGAGCAAGGGGCTCAGGGATTAGTAGCTTTGGGCTGCAATGCCCCATGCAGAGGGGCCGGCAGCCGTACCTTGGATCTTCTCAGGGCCGTAAGAGAACACAAACTCCACCTTCCCGTACTCCGGAAACCGGTCGTCTAGGATAGGAACAGAACACAGGAAACTCAGCGTGTGTCCAATCTCCTGCACCGCACTAAAGCAGGGGGAGTCCAGACGTTGCTCACCAATGGGCAGGGCCATGGGCAACCCTTTGCTGTTTCCACCCTGAGAGCTTAGCCTGGGTAAAATGTCAGACTCCCAACTATGGAGACGGAGCCCCCCGTTCAGCAAACATAAAAACGTGAGAACATGAGAACGGCCAGACTGGGTCAGACCAAAGGTCCATCCAGCCCAGTATCCTGTCTACCGACAGTGGCCAATGGCAGGTGCCCCAGAGGGAATGAACAGAACAGGTCATCAAGTGATCCAGCCCCTGCCACCCAGGGCCTTGAGCCTATAAACCAGGGATGACAAAGTCCCGTCAGGAGCACGGTCCCCTACCAGTGTGCATTCAACTGCCGCTGAACCACAATCGCCAGTGTGCGTCCTACCTCCATGGCCATTCAGCTCAGCCTCCCTTTCACAGGGGACTCATTGACTCCATAGAGATGGGACCCCATAAGCCACCAACAAACCCCCAAGAAAGGTGTCCACTGCCACTCAACACGGCGGTGCCCCATCTGCCTTTCACACCGTGCTCAACACCAGAACATCTGAGCAACTTCTCCACCCAACTGTCAGTCGCTGCTGTAACGGGGAGTCCTTCCCGCTGGGGGAGGCCCGAGACACGCCTCCGATGGAAACAACGAGTGATTCTTGGCCACCAGCTGCAGTATGTGGCTTCCTCCCTTCGCTCTCCAATTCAATCAACTCTTGAGACTTAAAACAGGTGAAGGTGGGGGCTCTACAGAGGGGAGCCTGAGCTGGGGAGCCTGCTCCAGGGCCAAAGGGTAATTACAGTAAGAAATGCATCCTCAGCATGTCACTCCATCAAAAGTACTTTCTCTTGGTCTAGAGTCTGACACTCTTGCAGGCTGTAAAAATGTCATGATGTCCGTGCGGGAGTGACTAATATTGTTCCAGGGCTTAGGTCAACGGTTGCTGGCATAGCCCCCGCATGCAGTGCATCACCTCGGGTATTTCCGTAGTGTCCCGTTTCACATCCCCGCCTCTCTGGGGCACGGTTGTAAATTACTCGCTGAATCAAGAGCTGTGTGCAAGTGGAGGCTGCTGAAGCTAGGGGACACCTTTGTACCGGACGGAGTGCAGGAGACAGAGTAACAGCGCGTGTTACTGGACCAGCTGGCAGGTGAACACTGGCTCGAGTGGCACGGGCATGACCCATGAGAGATGCCGAGGGGCAACCACCCCCAGCGAGTTCAAACCCATGGTGCAGCTTGGGGAAGACGACTTGGCGAGCAGGGTCACATCCCTGGCCACACGTGCAGATTGCAGGCAAACCCACCCAGCCCGAGGAGGAGACCTTCAGCCTGCACTGGGGATGAAAGCAGCTGACAGGGAGGGGGAAATCCTAGGTCTTTCCCCTGCAGTGATGTGGGCAGAGAGAGAGCAACACCAGCAGGTCAGTGAGCTGCAGAGGAGGAGAGAAGACGGTAGGGCTGGCTGGACAGAAGCAACGCAGAAGAGACCTTCACCCTGAGGTAGGGCAGGGACCTGGAGATGAGGACGGAGGGAAGCAGCAGCGTTTCAGGCCGAGAGCCGGTCAGGAAATCTTTCTTTTTCTTCCGTAAAATTTCAACAAAGGAGGGGGGGGGGAATCGATTTTGTTGCAATTTCTCGTTGAATTTTTTTTTTTTTGCATTTTCATCAAAAATGGAATTTTTTTCCCTAAAATTTCCCTTTCACTAAAAAGCTATTTTTAATCAAAAAATGTGTTTGGATAAAAGATTTCCAGCCAGATTTGCGCACGAGGCCTCCAAATGGGGCTAAAAGGGGCTGAACGTGGTGGGCGGGTGGCTCAGAATGGATGGGTGGCTGTAGAAAACTGCAAGTTTTGTTGTCGGGAAATTTTCATTTTTCTTGGCTGTAGACGAACCAGCTGTAGCTGGATGGGTGGCAGGAACCCCGAGCAGGACTGAGAGGAGATGATACAGAGGAGTGACCAGGGGCAGAGCTGATGGGACCTTCATCCAACAGCAGCCTATGGATGGATGAACAGACCGACTGACCCAATGAATTATCAGCGGGGACCACTTAGGATATACAGTGCTGCTGGCGGCAAGAAAATCACCATCTACTTTCCAGGTATTGTGTGTTTATTGACAATGGGGGAGGGACAACTCAATGGTTTGAACACTGGCCTGCTAAACCCAGGGCTGTGAGTTCAATCCTTGAGGGGGCCATTTGGGGATTTAGTTGGGGATTGGTCCTGCTTTGAGCAGGGGGTTGGACTAGATACCTCCTGAGGTCCATTCCAACCCTGATATTCTATGAATGTTCAGCTCAGTGTGGCCACACGGATGTGGAGGGTAGGATGCAGGTATGAAAAGGCCTAGTGGGCAGGTTTGCATCAAGCACAAAGCCCCCGTCTCAGGCTGGTACCCACTGGTAGCTGGACGAGATGGCGAGAGCAACTTCCCAATGAGCTGAGCTTGGCAGAGATTCCTTACAACTGCCCTAGACAGGAGCAAGTGTGAACCTCCATGCACATTGCGCCAGGATACGCCGAGCAGTGGGACATTCCTAACTTCCGGTGCTCAGACGCCAGGTAAGAGCCTAGCGAAGGAGGCAGACCATGAATGAGCTAATCAGATCTCACAAGCAAAGCGGGGTGAGACTGGAGAGGCCAAAGACAACCCAGATTCGGAGGATGCAGCGCTGGTGATGCCCTTTGCACTGGGCTGGCACTGGATCAATCTGCTACCATGGTGTTGGGAAGAGCTGTGCGACCAGCTTATAATAATAATAATAATAATAATTGGAGATTACCAATCTCCTAGAACTGGAAGGGACCTTGAAAGGTCATTGAGTCCAGCCCCCTGCCTTCACTAGCAGGACCAATTTTTGCCCCAGATCCCTAAGAGGCCCCCTCAAGGATTGAACTCACAACCCTGGGTTTAGCAGGCCAATGCTCAAACCAAAACCAAAGAGGTCGTTACTGATCCCATTGCACTTTTAATGTGGAGAAAGGGGTCACCCCAGAATGGATTGAACCCGGGTAGCAGCTAGATAAGCTAGAGAGAGAAACAGAGACAGTTTGGGAAGCAAATTGGGATCCTGATATTCCAAGTCCTCTGAAAATTACCAAAGTTCCGCAGTCTGGGGCTGATATATCTATGTTACCAGACACCCTGGTGATGGGAGCTGCATCAGAACCGCAATGGAGCAGAACTGTGAAAACCAAGCTGGCAAAGTAACTCATCAATGACCCTCCCTCCCTAAACCGCAAGTAGCACAAGGTTCCCCCGTCCAGGCTGGGTCCCACATCCCTCTCCCCGCCCGGCAAGAACGACACAATCACCTTTAAAGGCTTCGTCCAGGTCCTCCTTCCCAAAGACAATGCCGAGGTCATGGATGGCGCACGTGTGGAACTGCACCCGGAAAATGACGTCTCGGGTTGGGCTGCGGAACTTCTTGTGGTAGCATTTCAGCTGCCCGGGAGAAGGGAAGAGGTGTCAGCCTCTCCACAACCCAACCAGGAAACGCTCCAGCGAGCCCTGGGCAATGCCGGGTCTCAGTCTCGCCGCCTCTCCTTATCCAGCTGCCCTACCAGGAGTGTTTCTCTAGCGGTCGCGCACCCTGATATTCGGGTAGCTGGCTGGTCTGCAACAGGGCAGACCGGACGGCTCCTGCAGTGACTTCCAGGGCCAGGCAGCGTGGAGATGGCTTTGATGCCATGTGAGCATGTGGCCATTGCAAGGCACCAGTTCACCCCGTTGCACCAAGATGCAAAGCTGGGAACCCTTCCCCATCACCTGCAGAACAGCGGGGTGGGCTCTGGCCGCTCCCCCTAGGGCTCAGCCTCGCACAGGGATCGAGCTGGGGTCTCCCTACCCATGCGGACTATCCTCCACCTTCCCCCCGGCAGCCCCCTCCTGCCTCTCCCAGGCTATCCCCAGTGGGCCCACCTTCCCCATTAGACGGGAGGTGCAGGGCAGGCTGCTATTAAAACTCGAACGGCCACATCGGCCTCTTACCAGGATATCTCCCTTCAGGAGCAGTCCGGGCTCGATGGTGATGCAGATGCTGGTCTGGCTGTCTCCTTGCACGTTGCTGTGAAGAGAAGGAAATAACTCAGTCTGGGCGCAGGATCCCAAGGGCTCCGTCAGCCACGGGGCAGGCAATCTCCAGTGGGCTTGGAGAGAAACCCTAGCGAGGCGGGTGCTTTCCCCAGCTCGCCCGAGGCCTGGCTGGAAATGCCATGAGAAAAGGCCCCATCACGTACTTTCTGCTGTTTCCAGCTGCCCCCCAGGCCAGGAAAATGATCACTGTCTTTGTATCCATTTCAGCGGCGCCTGGAGGCGCCACCCGGGATGGGGGGCTGCAGAGATACACAGCCAGGGCCAGTCCCTCCCCGAAGAGCTCACGGGCGAAATAGGCAGGTGGGGAAATGAGAGAGGAACAGACCCCAGGCCCCTGCGGCACCACCCAGTGTGCTCCCTGCTACACCCCCGTCAGGTGCAGCCCAGCTGCTGGGCTCTTCACCCAGGGACGGACCCAGGAGGGGCAGAGAAATTCCCCAAACCAACAGGGACGGTGGGGAAAAAGCCACGGAAACCCCAATGCTGGTTGGGGGCCTGGGGTGAGGACTCGGGGCTTGAATGGGGGGGGCAGAGAGGCCTGGTTCACCCCGCTCCTCACAACGGTGGCTGAGAGCAGCAGCTCCTGGCACGGCCGGCTCGGACCAGCAGGAATTTCTGTGGGCTAGTCACTCAGCCCCCACATTCCCAGGGGAATTCCTGCATCCCTGAGCTGGGAATGGGCCTCAAAATCAGCCCAGCTGGGGTTGTGCCCGTGCCCCATCGGCGCGCCAGAATTGCTGACCGTGTCAGCCCAGCTCACAAGTATCAGGCCAGGGACAGCGGTCGTTTTTGTATAGGTCCTACGAGAAACAACTCCTTAGTCTAATGGTTTGAGCAGGATACGACCCAGGGTACATAGCACCCCACAGCTCTGCCCCTAACTATCTATGGGGCTCTGGGCCAGTCACTTCCACCTCCTTCGTTCAGCAATCTCCTCCCTCGCCCCCCACCAGCCCGCCCAGTGGATGTGATGGCCCATGGGAGTTAATCCAAGTGGTTTCGTCACTCGTTGGCCTGGGGGGGCTCAGCTTTCATGGGTGAGAGAAACTTGGGGTTTATCAGCAGCTTCCCATAGACAGGCTAGTAAAAGCTGAAAGGTACGACTGGGGCGGTGGTAAATTTCACTGAAGAGGTGGCATGAGGCCAGGTTAGAAACACGCGTGTCCTGTATGGGTAGGTCACATATTAGGGTGAGGGGGGTGCAGCCAGGCAGGCCTAGGGGACAAGGGACAAAAAGAGACAAGCGTTTGTCTGTGACGGTGTTCGCAGAGGCTGCGTCTACACTGCTTTGCAAACCGGCGTCGGGGGGACCCGGAATTGTGGACTCGGTGGTTCCAACGCCTGCACTGGAGTGTCCACACTGCCTTGTAGAGCTGGATTTACAACTGCTGGCCCCAGGTCTCACTGCCGTGCTAACTCCACCGGCCTTCGGACGGGTCTGCAGCTGGAGCTGGGGCCACACTGCAAAATGGCAGCGACTGGACCCAAGTCGCAGCCGGACTCACACTCTGACCCACCCCGCTAGCAAGGTCCTAAGACCCAGGTCCTCAGTGCCTGCTGACCTGAGCCAGCCTGACACGGGTGTGGACGGAAGAGGGGCTTGGGTTCAAACCTGAGTGAGAGCCCAGGCTTGGAGCGCAGTGTAGACATACCCAGGGTGTCCACCAGGGCACACACACCCCACCCCACCCCACCGCCTAGCTTCAAATTAGCGCATGGAAACCAGACTGTCCACTCCCCGCTGCACACATCAGCGCTGGGGCCAGGCGGGCGCCGAGCGAGACAGCTCAATGGGGAGAGGGTCGGAAGGTGGGGCTGGGGGAGCCGGGCTGGGAGCTGACCCCACCTTTGCCCCAGCCTCGATGTGGCGTTGAGTGGCTGGAGGTAGCAGGTGGGTGCCGGTCTATGCTTGTGCTCCGCACCCCCCCACTCCTGCCCAGATCTGCTGTCCTGGGAGGCGGGGAGGGAGATGCCAGGAGGGAGCCCGTTCGCGACACGCCCAGCCCCATTCCTCAGCCCAAGGGGTTGGGAGACGCACAAAGTGCTCTGAGATCCCCAACAAGCACGAATGATGTTACATCCCTGCTTCCCAGCCCCTGCCCGTGTCCCCGCACGGCAGCTGCCCTGGCGACCAGAGCTCTGGGCTTCCCCTCCCCCCCTTACGGGAGGATCCACCAGCGTGCGCCACCGAAGTCCCCCACCGAGCCCTCAGGGCCTTGTGCTGCCTGGCCGCACAGGCGGGAACTTCCCCGTCTCCCATTCGACTGGGCCTCGCTCGCACGCCCTGGGGCAGGGGCGGCCCGTCACCCGGGCCCTGGAGCCAGCCAGGAAACTTCCCACGAGGTGCTATGGCAAAGGACAAACAAGTGCAGATCTCCCGGCCGGAGGAGAAAGCACGTGCCCCTGCTCTCTGGGCACCAGGGTAAGAGCGCCAGGCCTGCTAAGGAAGGAAGGGCTCCCCGCCCTCCCAGACAGACGGCTGCCGAGCTGCTCAAAGCTCCTGCTGCACTGCCTGATCACTGCCCCCCTGCATCAGGGAGGGCGGGCGACGAAAAGCCACTACAAAACGATCCTCCGGCGGAGCCCAGCCAGTGGCGTCCCCGCTGCTTCGTGGGGAGAGGGCCCGTGGAGAACGGAACGACGTCTCCAAGCACACCGCAAGGGGAGGGCAGTTTTTAGGTCAGATGCGCTGATCCGCCAGCGCCGCCGGGATCCTTCGGAGCAGGTCAGCCGCGTGTCGGGGGCATGTGTCCGGAGCAGGTCTGGAGCTTGCCAGGGAAGATTTCTCCTGGCCCGGCCTCATGGGTGGCGCATAGTGGAGGCAGGGGGAGGCTAAGCCTCCCCTAACCTCACGCCGCTGTGGGGTGGGAAGGACAATGGCGGATTTGGGACCCCTGGAAAAATCTCCCCCCACCACGGCCCCGGGGCCGCCGCGGTGACACAGAGCTTTTCCGGTCCCGGGGCCATGGGGGGAGGGGTACGGGGTGGGGCGAGGTCTCAGGGGGGAAGGGGTGGAGTGAAGGCAGAACAGGGGCAGGGCCACGGGGTAGGGGCGGAATGGGGTAGGGGCTCCGGCCTCAGAGCTCTCAGCCCATCTGCCCCTGCCCCAGAGCTCCGACCGAGGTCTCAGCCCCCTGCCAAGGGGAAGCTTCACCGGCTGCCCATGCCTGGCCCGACCCGGAGCAGTGCAAACTCCACAGCAACTTCGAGTGAGGACAGACGGGAGGGAAGGGACAGTCACCTCCTGCAATGCCCGAGAGCTCAGCCTAGGGTGACCAGACGTCCCGATTTTACAGGGACAGTCCCAATTGTGGGGTCTGTTTCTTATACAGGCTCCTATTACCCCCCCCACCCCCCCACCCCTGTCCGATTTTTCACACTTGCCCTCTGGTCACCCTGCCTCAGCCTAGTGCTCGGAACAGGCTGGGAACAACGTGCCAGAGGGAACCAGACTCTGTGTGGCCAACATGAACCATAAGCGCAAAGTGCAGCTTGTTTCTACTCCGAACTCTCCCCTTCCCTGACAGGACCCCGCCGCGTTTCACACCAGCACCCGAGCTCGTCGCAGTCCGAGGTGCAGAAGGCCCATTGGGTCACCCGGGACCATCTCTGGGACAGGAGACAGTCACGGGCACCGGACGTAAGGGCCTGGGGGGAGAGAGAGGAACCCAAGAGAGGGGTGATATTTACTAGATCCCGGACGTGTACACCGGCTGCATGGCCTGGTAGATCTTCAGGAAGGGCCGGCAACCTAGAAGAGGCCGATCAGAAATGGAGAGAAGGAGCATTCGTTAGCCAAGGGGATTAGTCAGTGGGAAGGAAAACAAAGAGGGGGCCAGGGGGCTGGGGACCTTTCAGTAGCCTGCCTGCTTCTCCCAGCGCCCTCCCCAGGCCTGGACAACAGACGTGGCAGCAGAGAGGCCCCTCTACATTGTCCGCCCTTCCTCCTGGCAGACCTACATGAGACGCGGCAGGCGGCCCCGGCCCAGCGGCCAGCCCTTGGGGTCCAGGGTCCCTGGCAACTAGCAGTGAAGAGAACTCAGTGCACCAGCCAGGGGTGCTCCAGCCCCTGCTGATGACAGCAGAGGGGAGGCCCAGGCAGCTTCCGGGCTGGTGACCCGGAGGATGGTAACCCCCCTGCTTGGCGGCGGTGTGGCGGGGGGCCAGCAAGCCCCCACCCCCAGAGTCAGGGCCACCGCTGAGTTCCCACAATAAGCCCGACTGTGGCTCCATTCTGGAATCTGCCAGACACGGCCATGCAGCAGATCTACGAGCTGTTGGCGCAGAAGCTCTGTCTACACTAGGGCTCTCACCACTGCCATCCCCAGCGGAGCTGCACGGTGGGTAGTGACTAGGTGATCGCCCTTCCCTCCACCTGCTCTGGGTGGCGCACCCCAGGGGGCCAGGGCACGGGGCGGGGCTGCTCTCAGGCGCCCCAGACCCCCACCAGGGCAGGCGGAGAGTCCGGGGCTCCCTGGGCACCTCATACCATGGCCCGGCTCCAGCTTCTGGCCTTGGGGGGAAGGAAGAGCAGGGGGTGGAGCTTTGGGGCTCCTGCATGTGTCCCGCTTTAGCCTTTGGAAAAGCCGCCACCCTACCTAGCGAGGGGAGAGACACGGCCGAGGCCCAGGCACGCCCTGCTGACAGGGCGTCGATAGCAGCCACTAATGCCAGGGACAGGGCACTAACGAGACGGGCACATGGTCCTTGGAGGGAACGGACACCCCACCAAAGCAGCCCCTCCAGCCCCCATTGTTAAAGGCACAGCGGCTGCAAACCCGGCCAGCAGGAAGCTGCCCACGGCAGCCCCTGGCTCCCACACAGCAGCTGGTCCCACTTGCATGTACCCAACCTTTCGGAAATGCTGGGGGGTTTACCCACCCCCAGGTCCCCTACCCCTCAGGCAGCTTCTGTGCTCCTGGAAAGTCGAGTCGCGTTGCGGGGCAGCGAACAGCCCTCCCGTGCCGGAGCCGGGGGACACTTACCCCCTTTGGACTCGAAGTTGGGGATCCCGTGCATGATGACGTGGTGCAGGAACAAGGGCTTGTTGTTCATTTTGATGGTGCCGGACAGCAGGCCGCTGAAGTAATGGACATACCTGGGGCAGAAAGCAGCGTGGGCTCAGGAGGTTAGCGGTGTCTGTGCGCGGCCCGTTCATGCTGCTTTGGCCTCCTCACTGCACCTGCCCCCTATTCCCTCTGCTCCTTTCCTTCCACCCGGGCACCCCGCTCAGTAGCCCTACCCGTCCGTAACCCAACCCTTCGGCTCAGCTGCCTGCGATCCAAATGTGCCCCAGAATCCTTTGCTCCAAAGGAGACACCCTGGCAGCTGACGCCATGGGACCCAGGCTGAGCCTCAAAGGCGCCGGCTGAGCAGAAATAGGAAGGAGGGTTTCAGGCCTGGCTAGAAGGCCCAAGGGGGTCTCAAACCTGGGCCTTCAAAGCTGCCAAGCAGCAGACGTCTCCATAACCAGCTCATGTTACACTACCCACAACCCGCTGAGGGGACACACCCCAGGAAGTCCCACCTCAAGGGCTCTGACAGGCAGCAGCCTCGTGGCTGCTGATTGGCTCCCTGCCCTATATAAATAAACCCAAGGAGCATTCCTGGAAGCGTCCAGACAACAGCGCACCTCTCCTGTAGCTGCCACCGCCATTCCTGCTCGGTTCTTGAACGCCTGGCTTTGGCCTCACCTTGATTTGGATGTCACCTCTTAACCCCGACCCTGTAACCTGACTCAGACTCTGATCCGTGGTATCGGCCCTGACCTGGAACTTGCCTGCATCTGTCTTATTCTCAATCCCATTCCTAATGGTTCCTGACATTCTCTTCACTTTTTGGACTGTCGCGGCAGATTGGGTGGATGTTTTCAGAGAATCATCCACAATGGCGCCAAGATCTTTCTTGAGCAGTTACAACCAATTTAGACCCCATCATTTTGTATGTATCACTGGGATTATGTTTTCCAGTGTTCGTTACTTTACATTTCTCATCACTGACTTTCATCTGCCATTTTCTTGCCCACTCCCGCAGTTTGGTGAGATCCCTTTGTAACGCTTCACAGTCAGCTTTGGCTTTCACTATCTTAAGTAGTTTTGTATCGTCTGCAAACTTTGCCACTTCACTGTTTCCCCCTTCTTCCAGATCATTTATGAATATGCACTGTGATTTTCGCTCCATACATCTGAAGAAGTGGCGTTTTTACCCACGAAAGCTTCTGCCCAAATAAATCTGTTAGTCTTTAAGGTGCCACAAGGACTCCTCGTTGTTTTTGTGGATACAGACTAACACAGCTACCCCTCTGATAATAAGATAGACGATATCGTAATGCCACTGTCCAAATCCATGATACACCCGCACCTTGAATGCTGTGTGCAGTTCTGGTCACCCCCAGTCCAGCTGGCCCTCGCGACCTACCCAACACTGACAAAACATGAGGCTGTTGGGACCAGGTGTCCCTACTGAATTCTCCAAAGTGGAACAGCCTGGCCTGAAATGTCTGAGTGGCCAAAGGAGAACTCCTTCTAGGCTGTTAGCAGTTCAAAGCTGGGCCTTAGTCCACTGAATGGGTCATCTCCTCCAAGCCTCCAATAGGATCCAATCTTGACTTGCCGCGTCAGCGTCACCTGCTGCTGCTGACCTGCGTACGCACAGACCAGCTAGCCGGGGAGACGGTGCAGGCTTGCTGGGGTACGTTCTTGTGCCCAGGGAAGCTCGCTGAGCAGAACTCCTTCCCTCACACACAGCTCACACTAGATATGGCTCAGAGTCCCAAGCGATGTGATAAACCTAACGAGGACCCGTTCTCACAGGCGTTCCAGGAGCGGGGCCACTCATGACATGACGCAGTAACCCAAACTGGGGAAGAACTGCTCGGCTAAGAGTGCCAGGATGGACAGGCGGAAATCGAGAGAGCGAGAACACCATGAAACCCACAAGCTTTCAAACTGCAACGTAAGCTTCCTCCGCGGACCATCTCAGCCCAGATCCTCAAAGATATGTAGGCACCAAACTCCTGTTGCTTTCACCTTATCCCTCGGAGGAAGTGGCCCTCCACCCAAACCCTCAGTCCCAGTGAGCAGCTGGGTGTTCTGGGCGCCCAGGCACCGGCGCCTGCCCTGTGCGGATCCCAAGGTGTGGAGCTGGGGTTGGATTTCTCCCACCAGCCAGACCAATCTGGATTCCGATCCATGTTCACACCTGCCCAGGGGCTGCTCTGGTTTCTAGGCCAGGGTGCGAGGGCATGAGAGCGAGGGAAAGCCCAGGGGTGCAAAGCTGGAGGCAGAGGAGACGGGCTCGAAATCTCCCTCTGGTTCTACGGATCTCCCTGCGGCACCAGGGAAAACCTCCCTCTGGCTGCAATTCAGCAGCTCCAGCGCCTTGAAGGAATGAACTGGGCCAGCGGCCTGGGCAGCGGGAGGCCTCTGGTGCCACCTAGTGGAGCAGAGGGGAATGCACGTTTGATATCGGGGAGTCCTGCAGGCTCCTTCCCCCCAACAGGGAGGCCGGGGTGCAGCACTGCCCCATTCATCTGACCTGCACCAGCTGGGCCAAGCAGGGGCATCCTTCCCGGAGGGCGGTTGTCACTTCGATACCAGCCAGTTGCCCCAGGCCCAGCATCCTGGCTCCCTGCATGGGAGCAGGCCCTGCCCCTGCCTGCTCTCACCTCCTGCCATCGACCAGCCCTCGGAGGCAGGGCTGAATTCCAGCCCTGGCAGGAACTCGCACCCAGGGCCGGGTCCCTTTCAGGACAGGAGGGGGCAGTGCCACTTGGCCTGGGCTTCTGAGCCCGCATGGCCCAGGGTAGTTCGGAGGGCAGTTCCCTCAGGGGTTGTTCCATAATTGTCCACCGGGGGGCGCCTTGCACCATCCTCTGCAGCAGCCGGCTCCAGGCCCCGTCCGAGACGACCGGGCAGCGCCTGGTCCCTGCTTGGTTCAAGGCAGAAGCCACTGGGTACTGGGGCGGGTGGCAGCGCTGGCCCGGTGGCTTTAACCGGCCCGTGTAATCTGATGGGCAGCCGGCTCCTCTATTGAAGCACTCGTGGCACGCCCGGGAAGCGGAAGTCGCAGGGCCCTTACCGCGTCCCCGATCGCGCCGGCCGGATGTTGGCAGGAACAATGCCAGGGGCCGACCTGACAGGGCGCGGCCCAGGAAACCCCAGACCAGCCGCAGCCACTGACAGAGCTCAACTCCCGCTTGGTAGACGGGGCCCGATCCCGAGCCGGTGCAAACGGGGCCTGTGCAAGGGGGTGGGGGTCACTCGAACTGCTGCCTCAGCCCCTGTGTCCCTTGATATGGATAATGCCCTGCAGACAACTTGATATGCGAACATGCCCCATACCCAGAGCGGAGGGCGCGTGGCAGGCCAGGCTGGTCGTCCCCAAGCCCGTGTCAGGAGAGGTTCCCCTGGGCACCGCGGCTGCGGGAACGCAAAGCCCCACCCTGAGATCCTGGCTGAGTGCAGGAGCCAGGGTACAAACAAAGGGCCAGCCCCTCCTCCCAGCCCCCCACACCCCCTGCCTCAGCGCCTCGCTCTCGTTTGGGGTCTGGATATTCCCTTTAAAGCAAGGACAGAGCCGACCCAGAACCTCCAACCCAGCCCGCCAGGCAGGGGGGATCCAGCCCCTGAGGCCAAGGCCCCTGCCTGTGGTCGGGGTCCGGAGCAGATTCAGAGCCAGAAGGGGCCCAGTTTCTGGATCTAGGCCAGGCAGCCTGCCCCTGCTTCCCAGCCCTCTAACCTGCAGCCGGGGGCCAGGGAGGGCCTCTCCCCCTCCCAACTTGATGCACCCCACACCAGGCACACCGAGTCCTGCCACCAGGGGGCACCTTCTCCCACCCGAATCCATGGCCCCCACACACCATGTCCGGGCACCACACGCCCGACCAGACACCGGCTCAGTCGCCACCTTTATTTCCATCAGCAAAGGCCCAAGCAAAGCGCCCAGGGGCCAGGCTAGTGCTCCCAGCTCTGGCTGCTAGGGTGCCCAGACAGCAAATGTGAACAATCGGGACTGGGGTGAGGGGTAATAGGAGCCTATATAAGAAAAAGACCCAAAACCAGGACTGTCCCTATCAAACGGGGACGTCTGGTCGCCCTACTGGCCGCGGGGGAGGGAGGAGCCGCAGGACTCACCTCTTCTGCGAGGGCTGCCCGACCGGCAGCACCTTGTCCTCGTAGAACCTCTTCATGGCAAACCTGTCGAGGGCCTGGTCCGCGCTGCGGGGGGAAGGGGCACGCGGTCAGAGGGGCGGGGCGGGGTGGGCTCCGGGCGGCAGCCAGGCCGAGGGCGCGGCCCCGACACCTTTATAAACAGCAGGTGCCGGAGGGCCCACTGGGGCCATTTCGAGGCCCTTCGGGTTTGATCTGAGCCAGTAGAGGTCCCTCAGGGCTTGTTTGGGGGTCAGCGGTGACGTGCATTGGCAGGGCCACACGGAGCTGCTCTGGGTCCCAGCTGGGGGGCCTGGGCAGAGCTGTGCTGGCACCAAGGATGGGACTGGACTAGCAGGGGCTGCAGGTAGGGATTGAGTTAGCATCAGCAGAGCTGTGTGGGGGGAGCCCAGGGCTGGGACAGCAGGGGGCTGCGGGTCGGGAGTGAGGGGCACCAGCAGAGCTGGTTGGGGGGGGACACCCCAGGGTGGGGATAGCAGGGGCTGTGGGTTGGGAGTGAGGGGCACCAGCAGAGCTGGGGGGCAGGGCTGGGCTAGCAAGGGCTGTGGGTCGGGAGTGAGGGGCACCGGCAGAGCTGGGGGGGGGAGCCCAGGGCAGGGATAGCAGGGGGCTGCGGGTCTGGAGTGAGGGGCACCGGCAGAGCTGGTGGGGGGGACGGACCCCAGGGTGGGGATAGCAGGGGCTGCGGGTTGGGAGTGAGGGGCACCGGCAGAGCTGGGCTAGCAGGGGCTGCGGGTCGGGAGTGAGAGGCACCGACAGAGCTGGGGGGAAGCCCAGGGCTGGGCTAGCAGGGGCTGCGGGTCGGGAGTGAGGGGCACCGGCAGAGCTGTGGAGGAGCCCAGGGTGGGGATAGCAGGGGCTGTGGGTCGGGAGTGAGGGGCACCGGCAGAGCTGGGGGGGGAGCCCAGGGCTGGGCTAGCAGGGGCTGCGGGTCGGGAGTGAGAGGCCCCAGCAGAGCTGGGGGAGACCCCAGGGCAGGTCGGGACTGAGGGTACCCCAAGCCCGGACGAGGAGGGGGTGCGGTGGGTCAGGGCTGAGGTGCCCTGGCAGCGTCATGGAGGGAAGGGGGGTGTTTGCCCAGAGCGCCTCTCCCCGTCCCAGCCAGCCCCACCCTTCGCCTGCCCTGGCTCCAGAGCTCACCCCCCACACGCGCTGCCCGGGTCCCGGTTGCTGTCTCACAGGGACGCACCAGCTCCAACTGCCCCCGGATTTACAGACACAAACCGGAGCCGGTTGGATCGACAGACCTGGAATGGCCACTGCAGCCCCCTCTGGGCCCAGCCCACGATGCCCAGCCCCAGGAGCCCTGCAGGCTGCAGTCCTGCAGCATCCCCCGACCCCCCCCCCATCGTGCCCCCAACCCAGGGGCCGTCAGCCCCTGGCACCTTTCCCTGCTGCCAAGCAGGGCGCTGGGACGGCTGGGGGAGTGGGACCCTCCTCTCCTCTCACCGGGCTGGGTTGGGTTTGCTAGTCTGGAGGCCAAGGGTCCTGTATCCCATTTGCAGCCCCCTACCTATCCTGCCCCCCAGGAGGTGGTCTCCTCTTCTCCCTCCTCGTCTGTCCCGTCCGCTGCCCTCGCAGGCGGCTGGTTCGAGCGGACGGTCCCCCCGGGCCGGGCCAGGGAGATGCCAGGAGCCGAGAAGCTGCCAATGGTCCCCCCCCAGGAGGAAGAGGGGGTGGGCACCAGTGCCCAGACCCCAGCCCAGAACGGGGGGCTGGGCCGGGCCAAAGGCACCATCACCGCTGCTGGGAAGGGGAAGCGGCATCCTCCTGAACCAGGCTCCGAAAGGCGGGTCCCGGGCTGGTTATCTCCACGGAGGCACTACGGCTTTGGGGAGAGGGTCCGGAGGAGACGCCTGGGGTGCCCCCCCCCCCACGCACGCCAGGCTCCTCTCACCTGGCTGAAATGTTGCTGTAGTGCATGTAGGCGGCCACCACGACTCCCATCCGGCCTCGGTTTCCCTGCGAGAGACCAGAACAAAGAGGGGGGTTGGGCATCCCAGGGGGCATCCAGAGACATCCCAGAGTCCGCCAGCCAGCGGCAGGTCCTTCGCGCAGGGCCTGGTTCGACGCTCACTGAATGCAAAGACTCCCCTTGATTTCAACAGGCTTTAGAGCGGCCCGGAGTGCTGCATTGCTGGCGCGGTCACCAGCCGCCACGATCCACCCCAGAGGTGGCTGCATTTCAGCAGCCAGCAAAACGTTCACAATATTTCCAGCCTGGAGCGCCCAGAGCGATGCGCCAGGGAAGGGAGGCGCTGGAGGCATCGGTGCTGGGATCTCGGATTTGGCCAGCCAGATGAAGAACACCCTGCAGAAGCTTTGTACAGCGGTGGGATGGTTGTGCCTGGATTTGCGTTCCTGATTCTGTATCACGCACACGGAGCGTGTTGTCATGCCTGACTGCCTGCGTGTTCAAACACTCCCGTATCACCTAGGCCAGAGGTGACGAGTGGGGGGCCGGGCACGTAGGGTTGAACGTCCCCCTCCCCGGATTGCTCGGTCACACGGGCTGCGCCCGAGGCAGGAGGAACAGCTGGGAGGGGTGGCTGCTTTCCGGGAGGGGGGCGCTGCCGGGCAGGGGGGCGTGACTCAAACGGCTCCAGGGTTGTGCCGTCGCCCCGCCCCCCACTACCAGGAGGCACGGGCTGTCTCTGGGACCCACTAACGTGTGTGGGCTCAAGTTAACCTCACGAGTGGCTAAACTGTGCCAGGGCCACTCTCGGCCGCCGGTGACCATGTCGCCCTCCAGAGGCTGCAGCCTGTGGTGCACGTCTGCTCTTAGAGAGGAGGTTCCCGGGAGCCCTCTCCAGCACGAGTCGCGTATGTTCTGCCTGTGACTGCGGTGGCTTTATTGAGGCCCTCAGCTGGCCCGGACAAGCGAGACTGCAGGGTCAGGCCCACGGGATCGGGCCTTGAGCACTAGAGGAGCTGCTGTTCCTGCCGGCCAAGCCGAGGCTTCGGGGTCGCTACATCTGTCCCGGCTGCAAGGCAGGTCAGAGCGAGGGTCTTTGCCGGGGGGGTGGGGGCTGGACACAAGGACAAACGTGACCCTTTGGAGGCTCCAGAGATGGAGAGCACAGATCCTGGGCTAGAAGGGGCTGGGCTGGGTGAACTCCCTTGGGGTGGCTGGAATGTGAAACGAGCCCACGTCTGTGCGTTTACATCACCCGCTAGGGATGGATTCGCCTTTGACTGGTGGCAAAAGGACCCGTTTGTCCTCCTGATTTGCGGGACCTGGGAAATCTGCTCTGGGTGCTGTTAAACAGCTGCCACGTCCCACCCCAGAGGTGGCTGCATTTCAGCGGCGGGTGAAAAGTTGTGGGTTAAATTTCTCTTTCTGTGACATCTCATCTGTACCTTTTTCCTCCCAAAGCACCTTGCCAGCTCTAGACGTACAGCACCACTGAACTGCAGCCACCTCTGGGGTGGGTCAAAGGCAACTAGCGCACACACAAGGGGGTGGGGTAGGATCTGACACCGGAGGTGACCGTGGCAGGGTCTGACCCCAAGGACCCAGGGAACCCAGGAGTTTCAGGCTCGTTGCGCTGGGCAGTGACTCAGACATACGCTGAGCACAAATCTGATCCCGCCGGGAGGGCCGGGCTCCGTTCAGCTGGAGCTGGGAATGCCGACGGGGATGACACGTGGGATCCCGACTCAGTCTCTGCTGGCGCTGAAGGCCGGGTGGGGCTTCCCAGGGGGGCACGGGGCTGGCCGTGGCACTCGTTCCTTTGAGTCCGTGATGTTAACGGGCCACGGACCTGCCCCTGCCCCTGTGCCCCATCTCTCCCCAGTTCAGCCCTCCCAGGAAGTGTTCCAGGCGCTCCTCATCTCCCCCGGGCCATGCTCCCCCTCCCAGCTGCTCCCCCATGTGTCCCTGTGCCCTGCCCCCCGAGACACCATCCCCCTGCGTCTCTCCCCCGCCGGGAGCGGGGCCGCCCAGCCCAGGCCATTGGCGAACAGGCCCTGCCCCCCGGGGGGCGCTCTCGCTCACCTTGTTGTGGAGCACGACCACGTTGTGGGGCTCGGCGGTCAGCCACGTGTCCATGGCCTTGCAGATGCTGCAGATCTTCTCCAGGGCAGGCGTGTGCAGGTCGGGCCACCCGAAATCCAGCACCTGGGACGGGCAGAGACAGGGGGGAGGAGGAGGCTGGAGGAGATGAAGGCTCCCCCCCTCTGGGGCTTTTGGTTACCGGTTGCCGTAGATGCCCAGGGCTCCTCATGCCAGCCTGGCCTCACGGGCGCTGCCGCCTGCCGGGTAACCTGCCCGGGCGGGACCCAGCGTGTGCAGACCCACTCAGGCGGCCGCTGGTTGGGAGGTGCAGGAGACTCCCTTCCAGGGGCAGAGCAGGTCTTTGCCTTGAGGTATCTCCACCGGGGGGGCCTTGCCCACAGCTGGTACCCAGCAGGAAGGGGAGGGCGCCAGGCCAGCTGCCCAGGGCCCTGGGCTAAACTGGTGTGCTGCCATCAAGCCCATGGCAACGCCCCACCCGGCTGCACTGGCTGGCCTCACCTGCCCCCCAGCCTGAGGGGAGGGGCACACGTGGGACGGCGACGGAGGGAGGGCATGAAGCCAGCCATGGGAAGTGCTGAACCCCGACCTGGGGGGAGGAGGGGTGGGCTGTGTGGTACCTGGGTGGGAAGGGGTTAATTGTGCCCAGTGCCAGCCTGGCCTGCATCCCTGCTTTGCACAGGCATGGCACCATGGGAGGGGCCGTGTGGCACCATGGGAGGGGCCGTGTGCCCCCTGACTGATTGGTAGCGCCGGGGGCAGGGGCTGGAGCCACCCACAAACCCGGGGCCCCACCCTGCCAGCTCCCGTAAGGCGGGGGGCAGGGTCTCCCCCGAGGGCAGGGCTGGGGGGCCCTGCCTCCCGTTCGGCCCAGCGGGTAGGCCCGTTGGTAAGGGAGCACGGCCCAGGCCTTGGCTGCCTGCTCAGACTGACCACAGAGGGAGCCAATCTGAGGCAGCAATACGGCAATCCGCTGCCGACAGCCGCCTCCGGATCTGGCCCACTGAGGCAGGAGGTGAAAGGGGCCGGAGCCCACCCCCGAGCCCCGGCCCACCCGACTTTCCCCTCCTCCTTGGTGCTACCCAGCTGCAGAGACCCAGGCGACTCCTGGCTGGGCTGGTTTCTCTGCTCCCCGGAGACGACCCCCAGGCCCATCCGTTCCCGCTGCCCCGGCGCTATCGACTGCTCCCGCCGGCGCCTGGCACACCGACGGGGCTTGCGGCGGGCTAGCTGGGTCTGCAGGACCGGCGCTGGGGGGCAGGCGGGAAGATCCCGGCGCGTGCCTGGCTCCCAGTCCTTGCACAGCCCGTGCGGCTGCCAGAGACAGCGGGAGCAGCATGGGATTCGCGGACAAAGGAAACACATCCACGGGGCTCAGGAACACTCAGCCAGCGGGGGCTCCAAGGGGCTGGCCGCAGCCCCTTTCCCCACTAGCAGCCCCCGACGCACCCTGGGGTGCTGGAGTCCAGGCCTCACGCTGATCCCAGCCAGAGTCGCTCCACCAGCTTCCAAAGACTCGCTGGGATCAGGGCCGGGCCCATCGCAGCCGGCAGCCCCCGGGCTCGGCTGGGGAGTCACAAGATGCCTCCCCAGAGCCGAGACACCCCGGAGAACTGTGCCCGCGACGCTGCAGGCCGAGAGGAGCCCGGCTCGCACGGGGCTGCCAGGAGGGGCCGTTCCTCGCCAGCGGGTCTGGCCGGCGTCGGGATTCCCTGGCACTTCTGTAGCCCCCGTCACGCCCGCGGGGGCGCCAGTGACCTGGGGTTCGTCACTGCAGAGATGTTCATTTAGCCAGGGCCCCCGTTCGGTTCTGGGGCTGGGGGAGGGGGAAGGGAGCTCTCTGGGCACCAGAGAGGGGCAGGCCTCACCGCCCCACCCCTGCCAGGGCCTCCCCTGCCTTGGGGGACCCCCTGTGGGGCTCAGAGGGCTGCTCCATTTCCACGTCCCTTGGCCTCCCCTCCGGGGCTGTCCGGGACGGGGCTCTGGTGACGTGGGGCGCTGGGCAGGGACCTGCCAAACTCATTGCTTCTGGGTGGGAACACTCCTGCCTCGTGACCTGTGCCCCCGGGGGGCACAACAGCGTGCCAGGCGGCACACCCAGCCCCCGCAGGGCTCGGCCCCCCCCCGCCCGACTCCCGCTCCCCTCCTGGGGCAGAGACCTCCCTTCCCCCAGCCCCCAATGGCGCCCAGAGCACCCCCACGCCGGGCGCCCTTACCCTGCAGTGCAGCTTGCTGACGTCCTGTCTGCGCTCGGACAGGTTGAAAAGCTTCGGAGAGAAGGAGAGAAAAGGGTCAGAAGACGAGCAACGGTGGAGCAGGGACGGCCCCGGCCCCAGCGACAGCCCCAGGGACGGCCCCAGGGACGGCACCCCCCAGCCACACCGCACAGCCCCAGACCCAGCGCCCCCCAGCCACACCACACAGCCCCAGACCCAGCGCCCCCCGGCCACACCGCACAGCCCCAGACCCAGCCCCGGTCCCAGCGCCCCCCAGCCACACTGCACAGACCCAGCCCCTGCGCCCCCCAGCCACACCGCACAGCCCCAGACCCAGCCCCGGTCCCAGCGCCCCCCAGCCACACCGCACAGACCCAGACCCAGCGCCCCCCAGCCACACAGCCCCAGCCCCAGCCCCGGTCCCAGCGCCCCCCAGCCACACCGCAAAGCCCCAGCCCCAGACCCAGCCCCTGTCCCAGCGCCCCCCAGCCACACCGCACAGCCCCAGCCCCAGACCCAGCCCCGGTCCCAGCGCCCCCCAGCCACACCGCACAGACCCAGACCCTGCGCCCCCCAGCCACACCGCACAGACCCAGACCCAGCCCGGTCCCAGCGCACCCCAGCCACACCGCACAGACCCAGACCCAGCCCCGGTCCCAGCGCCCCCCAGCCACACCGCACAGCCCCAGACCCAGCCCCGGTCCCAGCGCCCCCCAGCCACACCGCACAGACCCAGACCCAGCCCCGGTCCCAGCGCCCCCCAGCCACACCGCACAGACCCAGACCCTGCGCCCCCCAGCCACACCGCACAGCCCCAGCCCCAGCCCCTGTCCCAGCGCCCCCCAGCCACACCGCACAGCCCCAGACCCAGACCCAGCCCCGGTCCCAGCGCCCCCCAGCCACACCGCACAGCCCCAGACCCAGCCCCAGCCCTGGTCCCAGCGCCCCCCAGCCACACCGCACAGCCCCAGACCCAGCCCCAGCCCCGGTCCCAGCGCCCCCCAGCCACACCGCACAGCCCCAGCCCCAGCCCCGGTCCCAGCGCCCCCCAGCCACACCGCACAGCCCCAGCCCCAGACCCAGCCCCGGTCCCAGCGCCCCCCAGCCACACCGCACAGACCCAGACCCTGCGCCCCAGTCCCAGCCCCTGCCCCAGCGCCCCCCCGCCACACCGCACAGCCCCAGCCCCAGCCCCAGCCCCGGTCCCAGCGCCCCCCAGCCACACCGCACAGCCCCAGCCCCAGACCCAGCCCCGGTCCCAGCGCCCCCCAGCCACACCGCACAGACCCAGACCCAGCGCCCCCCAGCCACACAGCCCCAGACCCAGCCCCGGTCCCAGCGCCCCCCAGCCACACCGCACAGCCCCAGACCCAGCCCCAGCCCTGGTCCCAGCGCCCCCCAGCCACACCGCACAGCCCCAGACCCAGCCCCGGTCCCAGCGCCCCCCAGCCACACCGCACCGCCCCAGCCCCAGACCCAGCCCCGGGCCCAGCGCCCCCCAGCCACACCGCACAGCCCCAGCCCCAGACCCAGCCCCGGTCCCAGCGCCCCCCAGCCACACCGCACAGCCCCAGACCCAGCCCCGGTCCCAGCGCCCCCCAGCCACACCGCACAGCCCCAGACCCAGACCCGGTCCCAGCGCCCCCCAGCCACACCGCACAGACCCCGGGGCTGGGTCTGACCCGCAGCGGGGAGCAGCGCCTGCAGAGCCATCGCCACCGCCCCCTGGAGCTCAGCCAAGCGGCTGCCAGCGTTCTGGCTGCCTGGCCCGGGGCATCACGCAGCCGACGATGTGACCGGGTGCACAGAGCTACAGGGGAACCTCTGCTCCTGCGTCAGAGAGGAGGTGGGGACCGTTGCCCAGCTCCAGGGTCTCTCTGGTGGGCAGGCAGAGGTGAACAGGGCTGTCGCAGTCAATGCACGACCCTGAGTGACTGCCGCAAGAACGACCGCGCAGCTGGATGGCTGGGTGCACGCCACAGCCGGCATGACCCAGGGGATCGGATTAGATCTGGGGCATCAACCAGAGCTCAGACTAGAGCCTGGGCTCACAAACAGGTGATGTGACAACCCCGCCCTTCCCTCTGCCAAAATGGGAGGCACGTCCCAGCTGGACGGGAGCAGGATCCCTCTATGAGAGCAGGCAGAGACCCCCTGGACTGCATGATCAGAACGCTCCGTTTTCACAATGGAAAGAGGCAAACAGCGGGGTGCCCCGAGGGTCTGTACTGGGACCTGTGCTGCTCCACATACTCATAAATGATCTGGAAAAGGGGGCCAAGAGTGAGGTGGCAAAGTTGGCAGATGATACGAAATTACTCAGGACAGTTAAGTCCAAAGCAGATTGTGAAGAGTTACAAACGGATTTCATGAAACTGGGTGACTGGGCAAGAAAATGGCAGATGAAATTCAGCGTTGATAAATGCAAAGTGATGCACACTGGAAAACATAATCCCAACTACACATATAAAATGATGGGGTCTAAATTAGCTGTTACCACTCAAGAGAGAGATCTGAGAGTCATTGTGGAGAGTTCTCTGAAAACATCCACTCAATGTGCAGCGGCAGTCAAAAAAGCGAACAATGTTAGGAACCATTAGAAAAGGGATAGATAATAAGATAGAAAATATCAGAATGTCACTATCTAAATCCGTGGTACACCCACACCTTGAATGCTGCATGCAGTTCTGGTTGCCCCATCTCAAAAAAGATACATTCAAATTGGAAAAGGTAGGATTTGGAAGGGCAACAAAAATGATTAGGGGGATGGAACAGCTTCCGTATGAGGAGAGATTAAAAAGACTAGGCCTGTCCATCTTAGAAAAGAGACAACTTAGGGGGGATATGGTAGCGGTCTATAAAATCATGACTGGTGTGGAGAAAGTGACTAGGGAAGTGTCATTTACCCCTTCACGTAACACAAGAACCAGGGATCACCTGATGAAATTAATAGGCAGCAGGTTTAAAACAATCATAAGGAAGTATTTCTTCACACAACACACAGACAACCTGTGGAACTCCTTGCCAGGGGATGTTGTGAAGGCCAAAAACATAACTGGGTTCAAAAAAGAATGAGATAAGTTCACGGAGGATGGGTCCATCAGTGGTTACTAGCCAAGATGATCGGGGACACAACCCCATGGTCTGGGTGTCCCTAAACCTCTGACTGTCAGACACTGGGACTGGATGACAGGGGTGGGTCACTCGCTAATTGCCCTGTTCTGTTCCCTCCCTCTGAAGCACCTGGCAGTGGCTACTGTCAGAGACAGGATCCTGGCTAGATGGGCCGTTGGTCTGATGCAGAATGGCCGTTCTTATATTCTTAATGGACCCTCGTGACCATGAATGTATCGATCTCAGAATCTGGGCATCCATTTCACACCCTCCTGAGATTCCCGAGTCCCCGTCTGATGCTGGAACATGGTGCCAGGACCTCCCCCACGCTGCAGGGAGGTGGACGGCTTGGCAACCCCAGGAATCCAGGATCCCAGCCCCTACAGCGTCCTCTCCCACAGTCAGTTCCACACCCTGCCCGACACTCCTCCCCAGCCCTCCAGCCGGCCACCCGCCGATGGGGAGCGGGGCGGTGTCTCTTACCAGGTAGTTATCTCCATGCTTGGACTTGAGCATCTGGGCCACCTCCTTGAGGTTGCTGCGGAAGTTCTGCTCCTCGGCCGAGCTGGGGTAGGAGACGGCGATGATCCGCTCGGTGATGTACACCAGGTCCAGCTCGCAGGTGTCCTCCATGGTCTGGGCCACGCTCATGCTCCTGGGCCAACAAGAAGCAGCCAGCTCAGGGCCCAGCAGGGCGAAGGTCTAGAGATCTGGAACCCGAACAAGGTGGCGTTCCCGCAGCACCCTCCTTCGCCCGCCGACTGCAAAGCGGGTAGGGCATTAAGACCCGTGCGCTAATTATCATCATCCCTGATCCACGGATGGGCTGGGCAAGGTACGGACACGGGGAGGTCGAGTGGCTGGAGCGAGGGAGGACACGTCGGGACTCCCATGGCAGCTCTAGCCATGGAGTTTAGGTGTGGGGGTGCCCACCCCCTACTCTGGACACCAGCTACACTGGCGCAGAGACGGGACCAACTGCCATGCCAGCCTCTGCACCCAGCCGCGTGCTCTCGGTGCAGCTGGTGGCTCTGAGTGCAGCGGTCCAAATGGCCACTGACCATAGCAGGAAGCAGCAGAGCCAGCCCGGCTCCTGGAAACTGCGTCCAGAGCCAACCCTCCCAACCACCCAGCCCGACACTCGCCGGTAGGTAGCGGTGAGCGGCCTACAAGGCCCCACGGGTGAGGAGATCCTTCCTGTGCTGACCCAGGCCCCGCCTTGTCCAGACCATCCCCATCTCCATCTCCAAGCGCCATTCGTTACATTCTCCCATTGTTGCCTCTTGGCAACCAGATCCGTATCTCCGGGAGCCAAGAGAAGCCTGGCGGGAACGCACTCAACGGGCCTCTCTCTCTCCTGGCATCCGGCCACGGACCAAGCAAACAGGCTGTGGGGTCCTAGATAAGCCTGAGGGAGACAGTTGCCAAGGCAGCCCACACCCACCTGGGGAGCGATGCTCTGCCCTGCAAGGATGCAGAGGTGCCCCCCCAAAGGGTGCACAGCGTTTCTAAGCAGGGGGTGAGGGTTGGAGACCACAGGCGTCCCGTGGAGACAGAGGAGATGAAGAAAGGGGCACCTGAGGTATGGGTGAGCCCAAAAGGACCCCAGAAACGGGCCCCACCCTGCCAGGCGCTGAGCATCCCTCCTTCCCACTGCCTTCACGGGAAGCTGAAGGAGCTCCGCGCACTACAGGACAGGGGCTGAAGTACACAGCGGAGAGACGCCAGGATGGTGATCGGCCTGGAGCATTCGAAGGAAGGGGGCGAGGGCTGGGCTTAGTCTTGCTGGGAAAAGGGGGAAATTCTGGTCCTCCTCCCGCAGCTCAGTCCCGCGGGAACCATTTGGAGGGGAGAGCGCCCCCTGTTGGGATATCCCCCCAGGCAGCACAGCGCCCCCTAGCACCGTGTGAGAGCTCTGGTTAATCGGAGGAGCAATCCGCGAATGAACCACCAGCACAAGGGGAAGAAATTCT
The DNA here is from genome assembly GCF_020497125.1 of Mauremys mutica. Classification (NCBI taxonomy): domain Eukaryota; kingdom Metazoa; phylum Chordata; order Testudines; family Geoemydidae; genus Mauremys; species Mauremys mutica. Next base: position 3,288,247 of record NC_059081.1, on the reverse strand, counting down.
TCACTTGTTTACACAGCGTTACCCTGCGCTGGCACCGGGTTATAACCTCAGACTTCGGGCTTCCATTTTCCTTCCTTAGAGGTGTTTAAGGTCAGGCTTGACAAAGCCCTGGCTGGGGTGATTTAGTTGGGGATTGGCCCTGCTTTGAGCAGGGGGTGGGACTAGATCCCTCCTGAGGTCCCTTCCGACCCTGAGATTCTATGATACTGCCACGGTCACAAACCACGGCACCAGACATGGGCAGGAGGAGGCCGAGTGCCAGATTCTGTTTTTAAACACGAGACTGAGTTGATCGAACAGTAACAAGCCCTGTCCACACGGCTCTCGCGCTGCAGGGGAGGGAATGAGGCCAGGGCGACTCTCCTCGCCGGGGAAGAAGTCTCTGCCCAGGGCATGGTGGTGGGGGCGATCCCAGGGGTTGTACCTGGAAGGTCTGCGTCGCGGCTGGGCACTTTTGGAGGATTTTGTGGATTCCTAAAGAAAAGGGAGAGAAGAGCAAAGTTACCATCGTGGGGGTTCATCGGAGAGTGAAACAAACAGCAGCACAGGGAACCGTGTCTCTGACCACACAGATCTCAGAGCTAACACCTGCTCCCCTCCCGCCCAGCAAATCACTAGCAGACGGGCTAGTCGGGGCTTGGACATTTCGGAGGTTTTGCCTTTTAGGCCAATTTAGGGCGGGAAACCATTTCAAAGTCTCCAAAATGTATCCAGGTCAGGAAAACCTGTCCTCTGTCAGCCCTTCCCTGGACTCTGTACACTTCACCTCTGCTCCTCCATCTTCCCTCCCATCCTATAAAGCACCCCACCCCTCCCCAAACTCCTGACCCCTCTCCTACCCTTCCTCAGCACAGCTGCAACCCCCTCCCACCCCCTAGCCACACAGCACCCACAGCCAGCCTGGGAGCGCGTCCCTTGCTCCTGCTGCGAATCACAGAATATCAGGGTTGGAAGGGACCTCAGGAGGTATCTAGTCCAACCCCCTGCTCAAAACAGGGCCAATCCCCAACTAATCATCCCAGCCAGGGCTTTGTCAAGCCTGACCTTAAAAACCTCTAAGGAAGGAGATTCCACCACCTCCCTAGGGAACCCATTCCAGTGCTTCATCACCCTACTAGTGATAAAGTTTTTCCTAATATCCAACCTAGACCTCCCTCACCGCAACTTGAGACCATTACTCCTTGTTCTGTCATCTGGTACCACTAAGAACAGTCTAGATCCATCCTCTTTGGAACCCCCTTTCAGGTAGTTGTAGGCAGCTATCAAATCCCCCCTCATTCTTCTCTTCTGCAGACTAAATAACCCCAGTCCCCTCAGCCTCTCCTCGTAAGTCAACTGCCCCAGCCCCCTAATCATTTTCATTGCCCTCCGCTGGACTCTCCAATTTGTCCACATCCCTTCTGTAGTGGGGGGCCCAAGACTGGACACAATACTCCAGATGTGGCCTCACTGGTGCCGAATAGAGGGGAATGATCACGTCCCTCGATCTGCCGGCAACACTCCTACTAATGCAGCCCAATATGCCGTTAGCCTTCTTGGCAACAAATCTACTCCAGCCAAGCTGCGTCCTGTCTGCTGGTCAGCACTGAGGTGGGCCACGTGGAGAGCAGAGATCACTGAGCCTTTCCGGCCATGGGACCTTGCTCTCGCACATCCTTTCCCCAGGTCACCGCTATGGGAAACCCACTCATGCTAGCGCCTCCTGCAGGCCAACAACCCACCTCCGCAGCCATTTGCATGTGCCTTGTATCTAAGATCCAGCCGGCTTCCGAAGGGTTACGTCCATCTCTCAGTGCCCTGTAGCTATTGTAGGCCAGATGAGAGGAAGGGGCGTTGAAAACCTCCCCTCTTTTTTTCCTGATATATTTCCAGGTGAAACTCACATGGATCAATGAATGTCATGAGTTTCTCTGGTCTCAGCCACGCCAGTTGCACAGAACGGTGTGTGCTCCAAGCCCCTGTGCTGGCCCTCTGGAGTCCAGCCCAGCACCTCTGTACCGGACGGGGGCTAGTGTCCACCGAGCAGAGGCCAGGTCTGTACCACCAGCAGGACACGTTTGCTACCTAACAAGCAAGGCTGCGTGAGCAGCCAGCGTTTGCCTTGGCTTGGCCGTCAGAGGAAATGTTTGAGTTCTCAAGGCAGGAAGCGTCTATTTACACACGATCCCCAGTCTCATGAATCCCATCCGCAGCCTGTTTGTTGGGTGACTTCATGACCTCAGCTGAAAAACAGAGTGGGGTTTCCAAACCCCCCCTCCGCGCGTTCACACCTCATTTGTTTTAGGATCTCCAGCCGTCAGCAACGAGTCGTTTAAATGCTCATCTCTCTCGAGGAGTAAAATCTGACCTCACGGAGGGCCCCACAACCCTGCGCAAACCACAGACCAGTTCCTTGGCTGGCTCCTTCTCGGAGCGATGCCGGTGGACACAGCTGAGGCTCCGGCCCTAGAGAGCCAAGAGTCGCTACACCCCCTGCGGAAATGCAGCTGCGGCTGGGGTGGAGCGTGGCAGCGGTTTAAAACAATGCCCGGCACACAACGGCTTAGGACATGAAACGACGAAGGATCCTGTACCAGGGTGAACCTGCAGGAGGAGTTTGGGATCCTGCCACCACATTGGTTCAGTACTGACTCCGAGAGAAGAGCGCCACCTACTGGGAGTCCCTAAGAGGACACACAGTGGGAAGCCCTTGGTAGGTCTGGCCAAGGAGCCAACCTGTACCGCACACTGGAGAGGCCTGGCTTTAGGACCTACCTAGGACAATTTTTAGGGTGGGGGTTCCTGCTTGGCTGCACACACGCACACCCTGCTGGGACATTTTCGGGAGGATCAGCCCCTTTAAAGGCATCCCTTAGCCACCCCACATCCCCAGAGCCACCGCACTGGAAAATATCATCCTGAACGAGAGCAAAGGAGACCCGGCCTGCACGCTGCACATCACCTTTGCAATGGTTTGATCAGCTGTCACTGAGGGAGGCCTCATTCCCCCCCAGGGGCTGTACGCGGAGGGGGGCCTGGGGGAGTTTCCAGAGGACTGTGTTTGGCCGAAGACGTCAAGGGCAGTTTTACCGTGGGCTTCAGGGGCAGCAGGTAGGGCAATGCTGAACATCACGGCCGCGACCGCCTTCCTTGGTCCCCGTTTGTGGGAAAGTTCCCTTGCAAGGGGAGCCGGATCGGTCAAGCCCTCAGTGGTCTCCCTGGGAGACCTTTCTGCTCCCGATCCTTCTGTCCAAGCACCCGCCGCGAGTGACAGCCGAGAGCGCCACCTTTCTCCGTGAGAAATGCCTTTTCAATGCAGAGCGACCGCCGGGGCGACACTCGCTAGTCCTGAGCCCGCAGCTCCACGCGCCCAAGGAGTTTGCGCCCATTCTTATTAATAGTCTGTGGCTCCCGACAGCTCAGCCTCTGGGAGCTCCCTGCGGAGAAAACGCCGCTCGCCGGGCTTCCTCCCAGTCCAAACTCACTCCCTCCGGCTGTGTCTACACTGCAGCCGACTCCCCGCGTCCGGGCTCGGGTGGCTAGCCCGAGGCTCTGCCAGAGCCGTTACCTCCACACCGCTAGCTCAAATCCCGCTAGCACGGGTCGGCCGGCTGCTGGCTGCAGCGCGGACGGGATCCAAGCAGCGCATGGCCATCAGGCGGACACTGCCGGGATGCTGGGATTCCACCAGGCGACGGCCTGCCTGAATCCCGCAGTGAATCCAGAAGGGGGCTCTGCACGGACCTGCAGAGCATCAGGGGGCCGGGCAGCCGCCGGGCTGTCCTACCTCCCACACACCCGACTCGCTCCCCCTCGCCGACCGCCACACGGCAAAGAAAAACCTGCAGCACCGAGCCGGAGGTTCCGTCGGCATCGCGGCTTTGTCTGCGCAGTGTGGGCGTCCCCTTCGAGGCTTCAGAGGGCGACCCCCGGCGGGATCCAGCCCAAAGACAGACAGACAACGCGAGCAACACCACGCTTCCTGAAGCAGAGAGGCACCGGACTGCAGGCTTCCTGGGTGCCCGGAGCCGCGACTGGCCTTTGCCCTCCTGCCCCGGGGTGTCCTCAGGGCAGCAGGGGTCAGTATATCGGGCGCGATCAGACACACAAAGCCCCCTGCACCGGGGAATCGCCCTCACGCCGGGATCCTCCCCCACGCCGCCCAGCGGCCTCCAGCACGGGGCGTGCACCATGCCAGTGCCCCTGCAGCGTGTGCACGTCGCTCCCCTGGCGCATCTCAGCCCCGGCTGCTCCCAGCTGGCATGAGGGCATCCCGGGAGCCCGAGCAGGAATCAGCGAGGGGCACAAACAGTCCCAGGAGCCGGGGGCGCCAGTCTGCTGTGCTAACCGCTGGAAACCAGCACCCGCTGGGGCTAGAACCGACGTGCCTCTGAGATCGGGCCAGGCTGGGCGCCTTCGCAGGGCCCACTCTGTACCCCTCCCTGAAGGAAATGAGACCGGACACCCCCGGGAAATCTCTCGCGCTGATTCACTTACCTGGCCCCTGCCAGGGCCTGTCAGAGCGTCGCCCGCTGCATCGCCCTCCTACGCCGCCTTTCCCCACTGGGGAGGCGACAAGCCCATTTCTAACCCCACCCCGGGGTGCGTAAACCCCAGGGCAAAGCCAAGCAGCACGGCCACGCGGCGCCTCTCTCCCCTCCCACCTCCGCCTCGGCGCCTTCACCCCTCGGCCCACGGATTTACCTTGGACCAGGTGAAGCTCCTGCTAATCCACCTCCAAGGCATGGCTGCTCCTGTGCCCCGAGCCCTTGGCAAGCAACCCGCCCCCGGGGCAGTTACGCCGAGCTGCAGCCACGGCACAGCTGGGTCACGGCGGGAGGGTTACTGGAGGGGCACGAGGCTGGCACAGGCTCCACGCTCGGTCATTCTGCCTTTAGATCTGAGCTCCACCATCCTCTCCACTCTGCGGCGCGGCAGGCTCACCACAAGCGCGCGCCTGGTCCGGGAGCCGCCCCCGCCCCACTCCTCCCGCCCGCGGGGAGAATCAGGCAGCTATCAGCTGATAGCAATAAGAACAGGCCAGGCTAATGTTATTAAGGGCTCCTGATGCGCAGCAGCCAGGATCCGAGCTGTGAGAAGGGAGAAACTACAAAAGATCCTTTCACATGCAACAGGCTGGGGCGATCCCTGCCTCATGGGGCTGGCTCCACATCAGTTAGACCGGACCCCCACCCATTTCCCTAGCGCAGCGCTGAGCAAATGGCACAGGCATGGCCAGACCCCCAGCTCCATCTAGCTCAGGGTCCCGTCTCTGACCGGAGCAGCCCCGGAGGAAGAAGGACATGGCAGTAGCAGACAGGGCAGGATCTGCCCCACAGTAGGTCCTGCTTTGCACCCTGTAGCATGAGGTTTAATAGCCTTTCCCCATCCGATAGCCAGCGAAACGTCCAGGCCTCGTGTGTTACACAGAACACCCAGCTGGGCCTCTCCATTTTCCAGACACTTTCTCCTCCAACACCTTCCTGAGGGTGTAGATCCGCAGACCCCAGTCCTGGGTCCAACTCGTACCGATCGGGAGCACTCCCAGCAAGCGAACCGGCGTCCAGCCTCCTGCAGGCTTCCTGGCAGGGCAGAGTTTTCAGGGGGCCGGAGGAAATCTGGGGTGGCAAGTGTCTTCGTGTAACTAACCAGCCTCTGGCCCGAAGCTACTGCTCTGGTCTCCCATAATGCCTTGCCTGGTCCTGGGCGTCGCTTTGTGCAGCCAGCCAGACAGAACTCCTCAGCGTGCCAGGCGCTGCCGGGTGACCCAGCCTCGCCAGCGCCTGGCTCTCCATGGAGACCGCGAAATGCCAGCTCCTCCTCCGGAGGCTGCCGCAGATGCTCTGGGTGGGGACCCCGGGGGGAAGAGGAGTCACACCGGTTTCACTTCACTTCTAAGTGAAGAGGAGGCAAGTGAAGCTGCAAATGAGCCGTCAAAGCAGGAGTGGAGCTTTTCCGCCACCTGCCTGACATCAGTCTGCACCGGCTCCTCTCACGCCCTGCAGAATAGACTCTTCCTGTGAATTGCAACAGACACAGTGGCTCCGGCCGACCTCTGGCCAAGTCACACTGCACCCACCAGGGTCGGGGCATGGCTGGATTGCCCTGCAGAGGGGCTCTGCCTAGCTGCAGGGCCAGAAGGGAAGGCTTTAAGGTGCATCGACAGGGCAGGGCAGGGGAAGCCTGCACTGAACCTGCCTGCTAAAGTCGGCTGAAAATGATGTAACGACAGCCCCTTGCTCTAACACCGCGCTTTTCATCAGTCGCTCTCAAAGCACCTTTACAAAGGTCTCATCATCTTCATCTGACACAGGGGGAAACTGAGGCACAGAGCGGGGAAGCGACTTGCCCAGCAGGCCAATGGCAGAGCGAGGTCTCATGAGTCCCAGTGCAGTGAAGTGCAGAGGCCAGCAGCTGGGATCAAACCTGGGACCCTCAGCACCAAAAACACAGGCCCCTACTGCCTGAGCTAAAGGAAAGTTCTCCTAGCCGTAAGCAGCCAGCTGTTGTAGTGCAGGAGCCAGCTGCCAGGGGGCGACAGGGTCACACACGCTGACTGCATTGCAATGACCTTTTCTCATGTTGATTAACTGAGAAATGAGCCGGCTGGCCACGATTCATGGGATTCAACATTGCCGCCAGCTGCAATTCACAGACGGCTCCCCCTGCTCTCCTTCCGCAGACGGGATCGCAAGCAACCCCTGAAGGGAGAGGGGAGCCGTTCCCAAATCTGACTGGGAAGCAAAGGTCCAAAAGACAGATCGGGCAGCAGGTCTCCCCAGGCTGTGGGCATTACGCTAGCCACGCCCCAGCGTATTTACCGTAGCAGGGGTGGCAAGGGGGCGTGGGGATGTGTTGAGTCCTGGCAGGGAAGAGGGGATGGATAATTCTTTTGAAACCGATAACGAACCCAAGTTCTAATAGCCCCATAAACACACTGCTGCTGCCTCGTGGCCATAAACAGCCCTTCATCCTACTGTCAGATGCCCGCAAGGATGTTTACAGCTGTGCGCGTAATGGAAAAAAACCCGGTGCCAACAAAGGGCTGTTTTGCTGCTACAGACAGAAGCCTTGTTCAGTTTAATTCCACATGATGTTGCTCGCTAGTGAATTTGTTTGGGCTGGATCGTTAGGCCCACAGCAGCGGAGCCAGGTTCCGATGGTCTCTCGTCTGGGGAGATGGGGGTACGGGCTCGAGGTGCTGGGAGAACCACAAAAGATTGGATGGGTCTATTTAGAAAGAACTTCAGTAGCTGTATATGCAAGGTAATCATCACACAGGAGATTCCTAGTGCTGGCCGGACTCCATGAAACCTCCTGCGTGGGTCTTCAGACAGTCCACTGCCCCTCCCACCTGGCCCCCAGGATGCAGCGGGAATTAAAATTATCAGCCCTTTCTCGGCTCTGCAGAAATGCTCCCAGACGCGTTCCAGCTCCGTGAGAAAGCTGAAATCAGCTCTCTGGTTTCCAAAGCCAGTTGGCCCAGCCACGGTGCTTATGGCACGGCCATTCAGCTCAATTCACAGCAGGGGCGCAACCCGCGGCTTATTCGAGGGGACACTTTCTGATTTCGGCTCAGGAAGAAGACCTCAAATCTAGCATGTCACGTACCAGTTGCAGGTCGTGAATTGTCGCCCTCTAGTGGCACTTCTCAGTATAGTACTTCTCAGTACAGGAAATTGCTCGATGGACAATACTCCCCATGCTCCTTACCAGGAAGCGGGCCGAATCTCCAGGCCTCCATCTTCCCTTGCTAACAAAATAAATCCCGCATGGGGGCAACACACCACAACGGGTGACGTTAAACCAACGCAAGGAAAAGAGCAGGAGTCCCTTCAGCCATCAGAGCCTCGGTCGCCTCGGACTCCGGATCCCACCCTTCAGCCCAATCCCTAGCATCGATACGAACGCGCGAAGGCATGTCACTTACTGTGGCGTCTACATGCTTGGCGATGCTCTCCCCGTTGGCCGGCTGTGGAAAGAGAGAAAGAGAGAGGAGAGAGTTAAGCTTCCGCCCATGGCAGAAGTGCCTCTGAGGATTTCTCCGCACTTCCCGGGAAAGGCTAAACTGTCCCACTTCCTTCCCCGCTCAGGGCTCGAAGGAAAGCATCAAAGGCCAGCAATCCCTGGGATCCTGGCCACGGCTCTGTACGGGCGGGGTGGGATTTCACAGAGCAGCGTCTACGCTCGGAGCTACGGGCGTAAATTCCAGCTCAAGGAGACATGCACGCACCAGCTCCGATCGTGCTAGCGGTGCTAAAAATAGCGGAGGAGCTGCAGTGGGAGGGGGTCGGCACGAGACCATCCTCGGGGCAGCTTGCCCTGGACACCACCGTGGCTATCCTCTGTTCAAAGCACGCTAGCTAGCACGGGTATGTCTCCTACCGCGGGAATCACTCCCCCAGCTTGGGGGGTCACCAGGCCCAAAAGGTAAGGCTCACGGTCCCCGCTCCACAAAGAACACCGACGCCAACTTCACACCTTCGCAAAGCACTATTCGGGCCCCGGCGTCGTGAGATCGCCTTCAAAATCACGGGATCGCTTTTTTCCCCGCGGTCTGGTGGCGGAGCCTTCAGCTCACGCTCAGGTCACGTTTACAAGCTTCTCTCAACCACCAGGTCCAGAAAACTGACTTTGAAACAAAAAAGGAGCGCAGCGATTCTCTCCGACGCCAGCGTCCGGGCTCTTAAACACACCCAGTATCGGGAGGCCGTGCGAACAGGCACAAAAGCTGCCGTGCTGATTTCAGCGCCTGCTTCGCGTTCCACGAGCGATGGGGCGTCAGCATGTTCTTAACGCTAAACGCCTGCGCCCGTCACGGGCGCTGCCTTTTATTCTTCCCTAGTGGGTGCTCCAGCCCCGCTCTGCCCCGAGGCCCCACCCCCACTCTGCCCCTTCCTGTCCCACCCCTCCCCTGTCACCACCTCTTCCTGCCCCTGCGCCGCCCCTCCCCAAAGGCCCCCCAATCACCCGCCGCTCGCTCCTCTCCCCCCTCCCAGCAGCAGTCACCCAACAGCTGAGCACCCCTTCTTTTTTGCTCCACAGGTGCCTGAGCCGCAGAGCACCCACGGAGTCAGCACCCAGGCTTTGCTGCACAGTGATTGATCAGGACTAGCCGGGGAGACAAAGAATTAACATTATTTACAGCAGGGAGCTTGTATTCACTGCCAGGAAGGTCATTTGGCGTGTAAAACCTCATGGAAATGACCAAAAGCAGTGTTAACTGAGAGCATGTGCATATATGTAAATTGGGGTGGGGCAAGCCATATACGGTCAGTAAAGCTCATTTCACAGTGACCACGGCTCCTTTTCTTGCAGAGCCATTTTACCTGCCCTGACAGCTGCCAGTGTGAAGAGATAAAGGAGTGAAAATTGACAGGTAGGTCAGAGGCTAATTAACAAACCCAGCCTGGCCTTGGAGACGGGTTTGTATATGTCCTGGCCAGGGTCAGAGAGGGAAAGAGGACCCTGTATATGCCACAGGACAGGGACCGGTTACTTTACAGAGTGGCCCTATATCAATAAATACTAACAAATGAGGAGGCACTTTTCTGCCGCGATGCCTTCCACAGAGCCTGCCCCACTGGACTGGAGCTGGGGTGATTTATGCCTCCTGCATGCCGGGAGCTTTCCCCTGCCCGCATATGGGGCAGGCTCTGTGGAAGCAGCTGTGTTTCCAAACCGCCCCCGCTGGAGAAAGCCAATTCCTTGCGGGCTCCTTGCACGGAACAGCGTTCGGCCTGCCAGGCCTAATGCCATTCGCGAATCCAAGCTCTGAACCCGAGAAACGAGGGAGCCGAGCGGAGCGCTCCCGTCGCTTAGAAAACCTCCCAGATCCGCTCCCGCTCTCCCAGCTGCTCGCCGGCCCTGTGAAGAACCGACGTAAATAAGGACAGCCAGCGGGGGAGAACTCCCCCTCTCTTTCACCCGTGCTCCCGCCGCCAACTGGCTCCCTGCTGCTGGGATGGTGCCAAACTGGTGTGGCCGTGATGAATGAAGGGTGTGAGCATATCTTGACATGACTTAAACATGGCTGAATGGCTGCAGAGGATCCTGGGAGCAGGGTCCCTTTAAGCAGAAGCAGATTGGATGAAGAACTGGCAAAGCCTGCGTGTGTGATCGATATTGAACCTATGGGTGGGCAAATATGGGCCCGTGCAAAAGTAAATATCCCATGTATAAAGTTCCAACAAGGAGCACAGGTCGACCTGGTTATAGTGACCTTACGGCAGGAACGTCACGCAGAGAGAGAGAGAGAGTGAACAATTGATGAGTGAGTAAATGTGGGGTGATCTTCCCACAGTACCACCACCCCCAGCCCCTTCTAAAACACTAATTAGGTAAAATCAATGGCCACACGCCCACTGGACATGCTTTTAAGACATGTGACTCCTTTGAGGAAAAAGAGTATAAAAATCAAGCAAAGTAAATTACTGTGGTTGGGATTCCTTAACTGATGCTTGAAGAAGCAACACTGCTAGACAGAGTAGCCAAACCTCTGCTCCGTGGGCTCGCCTGGGACTGCGACCAGAGGGGTCTCCAGGCAACCAAGGCCTGGACTCAGGGAATCCGAGACAGACCAGAGGGCTGAGAAGAACAGCCCAGGAGGGGAGAAATTGGTAACCACCTTCTCTGTTTGCCAAGCAGGAACTGCGTGAGGCGAGCGCAGGGCCTGGCTGTGAAAGAGAGACTCGTTAAGAGGAATGTACAGCTCTTAATGTAGAGCTCTTAATGTCTAACATAGGAGTTATGTGCTTAATATAACCCTTTACCGCTGGTGTAATTCCTTCTCACTAAACGCTGTGTATTGCAGAGAATTACTGGGGACCTTTTTCACTGGTATGCCAGTAATCGGCTGCACCGGGAGCCAGGAAACATCCATTTCAGGGGTAGTAGCGGCCCCCTGTTGTCAACACCTGCACCGGCCCCGGCCTGCCACCGTTTAGCTCTGGTGCTGCTCGGAACACGCAGACAAGCGCCACCACGGGGTGCGGATCGGTCCCTGCGGCTTGGAGCATCGTTAGGTCGCTCGGAGCCTCCCAGACTCGCAGTCCTTCCCATTCCGCCCCGTGAACGGCCTGAGGAATGGACGGTTATTTACCAGCACGGAGCTGGCCAAGGGCTGTGCGGCCGAGCCACCCTCAGCTGAGGGTCTGGCGGGAGGATCTGAGACCCAGCTGGGACTGGCCCTAAATCAGCTCACGCTGAGGACCAGGCAGGGCCACCGTCCGCGGATCTGAATGTTCCACGCAAGACACTACGGGCTGGTGGTTCCAACCCTGCTTGGCTCTTCTGCCTAATGAGTCGAGGCTCCAAAGCAGCAGGGAGGGAGGCCAGTCAGGGTGGATCTGGGAGCTTCAGCAATGCTCCCCCTTCCAGCCGGCTCCAGAGGAGCAGGCAGCAAAACGATTCCCCGTCCACCCCCGTCGCTCCCCAAGAGGTGGCTCGCAAGGCTCAGAGGGAGGCAACCCAGCAGGAGCGGCCTCCAGAACCCGGCGTCCAGGAGAGTGGCACTGAGCACCGGTGCGAACCGACAGCCACGTAGCAGCCTGACAAGTCTCTGAGATCAGGACGCAGGCGAGACGCGGAGGCAGCCAGGGCTGGGGAAGGACGGATGGACTCCTCACTCAGCCAGGAACAAGCCCCTGGAGATGTAACGGTGCCCCATCTCCTGCAAACTTGACAATGGAGGAGGGGCTGCAGGGTCCTGCCTCCTGGTTGCTGAATTCCAGCTAGGACGGCAAGTGGTAGGGGAAGACGTTAGTGAGGTCGCTCTGCTCTTGGGTTAAGCGGGGTCTCTCGTTCTGGTGCTTTCCAGGGTCAGTTCCCAGGAGGCAGGAAGGACAAATGCAACAGCCACTTAAGGAACCGTCTCAGAACAGGGTACGCGAAAAGAGAGAGACTTCCGGCAGCAAAGCAGCCATGGCCTCCTGGCGCACCTCCGCCAGGGAGAAGCCCAGCCTCCTTCGGAGAGCAGGAATCCTGTGACGAGAGGAACTGGGCAAACCTGAGCCGCCGCATTCCTGCTAGGAGCCGGAGCAGCAAAACCGTTCCCTCCCGCACAGAATATCCCCCAACGGGTGGCTCACGAGACCTGCCTCATCTCGTCGGAGCAGCCCAGCTCCTGCCTGAGGAGAGGCTCCAGACACAAGCTGCTGGGGAAAGGCTGCAGAGGCGGGGGCTGGCTGGCTGGGGGATACCGTACCCAGCCCCCCACGCTGGCCAATGGGGCTCTGGCAGTTTCCACCAGCATCTTCGCCAGCCCAGTGCAGGGCTTCTCCAGACGAGCCCCCGAGGCCTCTCTCCTGCTGCTACCTATTGCAGAGTTTGACTCGTGCCCATCCCCGTGGCATCTAGGCTCTTGGCAGCAGTAACATGGAGGTCTCAGGGCAGGAGAGGGAAGCGATGGCGACTTAACCAAGGATCGATGAGCTTGTCTGAGTGAAGCTGCGATTTCCCTGGCAGATCCCCCAGAGCTGTGATCCCTGGCCCTGAGCTTTCAACTGTTACTGCTGGTTGCAAATCTCCTAGGCCACGTTACCCGCTGACTACGGGCCTAATTCTGAGCAGGGCTCAGCACCCCGGCTGCCATGGAAATGGGAGCCTGGGAAGCTTGAGGCAGCGCGATGGGAGCTCAGCACTTCTCCGGATCAGCTCCGTTCGGCCCGAGGCCATGGTGGCTGTCTCCAGCTCAGGCTTCTCTCAGCTAAGCCGACGCGGGTGAGCTGAGCAGGGCAGGCCGGGGCCAATCGGCGGGGGCGGCACCTCCACGGACGGCGAGCGTGACTGGTGGCCCCGGCATATCCGGGCAGAGGTGCACGCCGGGGATGCCCATTTTGGCAGGGAATCCCAGGTGGAGACCCTGGGCTATTTCAGCTCTGTCGGTGATGGGAGATCCCTTTGGAGCCACCTCGTTCAGCTGCCTGGGATGTGGCAGGTATTGACAAGGCCGGCAGTGTCACAAATCCCCCCTCCCCGCCATTCCCCACACAGCCCCCTGCTCCAGCCCCGGTTCTCCACCAAACACAGGACTCCCCCCTCTCGTTTCTGGCATGTGCTGGCCTGCAAGCCAGCCTGGGACGCACTCTCCAGAGTGGGCTGGCCAGGGGCTGCTCACACCCCCATCAGCTTCCTCCTGACACCGCAGTAACGGTCCCAAACAGACAAGACCGTGTGTTTTTCTCCAGATAAGCATCCTGGAGCGGGCTGGCGAGCTTCCCCTGGGACGGGCGCGCTCCTCGCGGCGTTCACAGCGTGGATGTGCCGCGGGGAGATTAAACGCCAGCCTGTGATAACAGCAGCTGGATCGATGCGAGACGCACCACTGTGCGCTGGTGGGGGAAGCGCAGAAGATAATTGCTTGGAAAGATTTGGCGTGAAATGAGCATGGTGCCTCTTAGCTCGCTTCCGATCGGGCAGGGGAACTTACAAACGCCCCCCAGGGCCGCCCCGGGAGGGGGGGCAAGTGGGGCAATTTGCCCCAGGCCCCACAGGGGCCCCCTGTGACGTTATTGATATAAATGGGAACCATATAGAACATGGGTTGCAACCAAGGTCCTGTGGTGGCACCAAATCCTAAGTAAAGGGGGTCATATAAGGTGTCTAAGACCAGGTTCTGGGTTGCTGGTTATGATTATGCTGTCTGTATGTCTGTGTATAATTTGGTAGTTGAAGTTATAAGTATTGGCTCTATACTGTCTGTATTTTGTATTATGCTCTGCCTCTGGGAAGTGTCCCAGACAAGCTGATGTCAGCCCTGCCTAGCTGGCTTGATGGCCCATTAAGGACCATCAGCTACACAATTGACCCATGGAGAGAAGGCAGACACGCCTTGTGACTCAGCAAGGTATGCAGAAACTTGTCCATGTGACTGCAAACTCCATTTTTTGCTGTAAGTTTCCACCGTGAGGACAAGGGATTCTTACACCTGGAAAAGTCTATATAAGGCTGATGCATCATCTCCATCTTGTCTTCAATCCTGCTTCTGACCTCTGGAAGGACTTTGCTACAAACTGAAGCTCTGAACGAAGGACTGTTGACCCATCCCAGCGGGGGATGTTCCAGAGACTTAATCTGAACCTGCAGTTTACCCCAGCACTGCTGCAAGCCTGAACTAAGAACTTTGCCATTACTGTATGTAATTGATTCCATTTAACCAATTCTACCTCTCTTCTCTACCTTTTTCCCTTTGTAAATAAACCTTTAGATTTTAGATTCTAAAGGATTGGCAACAGCGTGATTTGTGGGTAAGATCTGATGTGTATATTGACCTGGGTCTGGGGCTTGGTCCTTTGGGATTGAGAGAACCTTTTTCTTTTATTGGGGTGTTGGTTTTCATAACCATTTATCCCCAGGACGAGTGCACTGGTGGTGATACTGGGAGACTGGAGTGTCTAAGGAAATTGCTTGTGTGACTTGTGGTTAGCCAGTGGGGTGAGACCAAAGTCCTTTTGTCTGGCTGGTTTGGTTTGCCTTAGAGGTGGAAAAACCCCAGCCTAGGGCTGTAACTGCCCTGTTTGAGCAATTGGTCCTGATTTGGCACTCTCAGTTGGGTCCCGCCAGAATCGCTCCGTCACACCCCCACGAGAGTTTTTTGGGGGCCCTGGAGCGGGGTCCTTCACTCGCTCTGGGGGCCCCGGAAAACTCTCGCGGGGCCCGGGCACTTCTTCCGCTCCAGGTCTTTGGCAGCAATTCGGCGGCGGGGGGTCCTTCCGCCCCGGGACCCGCTGCCGAAATGCCCCGAAGACCCACAGCGGGGGGGTCCTTCCGCCCCGGTACCCACTGCCGAAATGCCCCGAAGACCCACGGCGGGGGGTCCTTCCGCCCCGGGACCCACTGCCGAAATGCCCCGAAGACCCACGGCGGGGGGTCCTTTCACCCCGGGACCCGCTGCCGAAATGCCCCAAAGACCCACGGCGGGGGGTCCTTCCGGCCCGGGACCCGCCACCGAAGACCCCAGGCCCCCTGAATCCTCTGGGCGGCCCTGACGCCCCCAGTGCCATCGATTCCAGCTGGCCGGGTCGCTGCAGCCTCAGCAGAGCGATCAAGGGTTGATTAAGCGGTGCGGGCAGAGCTGAGAGGATGGATGGTCCAATGGTGAGCTCAGCACTTGGGAGACCCCAGTTCAAATCCCTGCTCCGCCACAAACTCTCTCTGGGACCCTGGATAAGTCACTTCAGTCCAGAGCCACAAAGGTCTTAGGCTCCTGACTGCCACTGAAGTCGCTCCTCCGGCCCTTCAGCCTGAACAGCTTTGTGGATCCGGGCCTTAGTCACCCCGTGACTCAGTTTCCCAGCTATCCAATGGGGAGAATAGCCCTGCCCTGCTTCACAAGGGCCGCGGGGGGCGGTGTGAGCAGACGTCCACCCCAGATGGTGAGGTGCTCAGAGAAGACAGTCGTGGGGGCCAGGTAAGTACCTTCGAGAGATCACCCCAAGGCAGAACGTAGGCACGTCAGGGCTGGCCTGAGAAGATGCAGGGGTGCGTGCTGCCCCGGCTGTGCCTGCGCCGTGCACGCACAGGAGATGTCAAGCCAAGATTTGCAAAAGAGGCGAGCGATTCCGAGTGCCCCCCGTGTGGCAGGAGGCGGGTGCTCATCCCTTTCCAAGCGTCAGGCCAAAAATCACTCAGCGCTTGTTAGTATTGGCCTGCAGGACTGTCACCCCCACGCCTCCCGGCTGACAGCAAGACGCCAGCACTGGCCTGCATAGAAACCCCGACCCTGGGACAAAGGGGCCGGAAGAGAGAGGGCAGAGCGACCCCAGCCCAGGGCCCTGCCAAAACGCTGCACACGCTTCTCCGTATGGGGACGGAGGAGAGAACAAGCAACATGGGACAGATGTTATCACGTTGCTTAACGCATGACCGGAAGGTGCTTCAGTGCTCCGGTGCACACGCAAAACTGACTGATACCCTCTCACGTGCTACCAGGCACCCTCGCACCAGTCACCTGCTCACCCGTTCCTGGGCACCCTTACACCCACAGCCGGGCCCCCTCGCATCCACGCCCAGGCCCCCTTGCTCCTGCCCCCGGGCACCCTCTCACCCTGCCCCCCCGGGCACCCTCTCACCCACTCCTGCTCCAATGGATGCCCTCACCCACGCATACTCACCCACTCCCACACTCACGCATCTCGCACTTCGCCACTCCCACACACGCTCCCTTGTGCACACTCCCCCTCCCCACGCACGCTCAGCCGGACTCTCTTCCTCTCCCTCCTTTGCATGGTCAGATGCAAGTCAGAAATCGGCCTGTCTGCTGCCCCAGGGGCCGGAGCCAGCCCCATTGTTCCCGCATCGGGCCCCTCCGCAGCGCCCCTTCTGCACTCCCCTCCAGCTGGGCCTTTGCAAGAAGCTCTCTCTGCGGCCCGCACTGGCCACCTTCCCCCCGGAGTGAAAGCCAAGCCCTGGCTTTTCGCACGATGGGGTTTCCAATTCATTCCGGATTTATTTATTTGGCCTGTTTTCCCGTGGTAACTTCCTCCCATTGCCTGTGACCCGGGGCAGAGGCCCGGCTCTGAGAATCAGGGGAAAGATACTCCAGGCTCCCCGGGGGGCTGGCTTCCAGCTGGTGCGTCTTGGGCTTAAATCTCAACAAAGCAGCAGCAGCCGCGCTGGGACGCCGCCCTCAGCCAGTCCCGCTGCCAACACTAGGGGGCAGCGCATCAGTCAGGAGATGGGGTGGGCACCTGGCCTCTCGGGGGTCAATAATACCCCTTGGGGAGGAGATCAGGGACGTGGTGAAACATCCCCTCGCTCGGGTCCTCGATCGAGGTCTCTGAAGGAGGCTCAGTCCTGTCCTGCCCAGGTTGTGCCCATCACCGGGGTATCTGGGGCGAGGCGGGAGCTCCCCCCAGCTGCTACAGCGGGGGGGGGCCCTCTTCGCACCTGTGGCTTGGACCACCTGGACGCCCGCTACGCAGAGGGAGGAGCCGAGCCTGGGCCGGCAGGGGAAGGACCAAGGCCACGGCTCCCATCTGTCACTGTTTCCGCGCTGGGGAAAGCCCTGGAGAACCGAGTCGGGGTGTCCCCCGGGAGGTCCCAGCACAGGCGGCGCCAGTTCTCGCCTCCCTTGGGCTCCTCCTAAACCCCAGACCCGGTCGGCGACACCACCCAAGTGACTAGGGCTGGGGGAAGGGGCTTCACGGGTTTATGGCGGCCTGGGGGGTCTGTTCCGAGCACAGTGGGTAACCCCGCCCCACCCGGCACAGCCAGCAAAGAGCAACCACGTACCACGATAACAGCACGCAAAGGCCAACTCTCAGGAGCAACCCTACAATAACAAACTTATGTTCAAAGTCCCATCCCTACAACAACCAATCGCTGTTGGCAGGTCAGCATGCCTAAGCCAGCCGACAATAACAAGACCAGCGAGCACTGCCTGGTGCCCACAAGGAACCCTACAATAATAACCCTCGCCCAGCCCTCCACTGACAAAGCACCGCCCCCCACGCGCGAGTAACGCCACAATAACAAAGCAGTGGCACACTGCAATAGACGCATGCCGCAGCTTTCGGAGCGGAGCCCAGAGGGGATCTTGTTGACAAGAGAAGCCAGCGCCTGGTCCCCTAGGACGCACCCGGCTCACAGTTCAGATGGGACAGCATGGGCTGTTTCACGGGACAGCCGTTTCAGCAATTCCCTGTTCCTCTTCTAGCTGCAGAGACCTACTGGGAATCGTTCCTGTTTGTTGCTCTGGGGAAGAAATCCCTGCGGCCTGTCAGCTTAATTGTTTCTGACTTACATTAAGATTTCCAGGGAAAACAAGGGGTGAAAATAATCATCTCCCTCAATCTAAACAGCATCAGCGAAAAGAAAACGAGCCCCAGGCACATCTGCTAGAGTGATCTCCCCGGGTGGGAAGAAAACGCCCCAGGCTCTGAAGGAAAACAGAGCCCTGCCTTTGCACAGGGCCCTGCTCAGTTCTGGCCCGTTGACTGCGTATCCCGCTCCGGCCGGCCTGTCAGCGGCACATGGTGGTGGCTACCCGTCCAGAGGAGGGCAGGTGGGGAACAGACCGGCCTCTACACCCGCCTCTAATTGCCCTCCTGAGGATCCCAGCGCTGCCCTTGGTGGGCGGAGTGGACCCAGCCACACGCACCCTCCCTGCTGCAGGCTGCGCCAGTCAGTTTTGCGAGGCTTTCACTGGTGTGGTCAAGGGGTCCTCCCAACTCTGCTGATTTTCTTGAGATATTCGACGTCCTTAAAGCCCCAGCTCCCGGAGTCACGGGATTGGAGGCGACTCGCAGCTTGCATTTCCAAACAAACAAGTTCCTGCCCCCCTCCCCCACGCGGGTGGCAGAGAAAAACTTGAAAACAAGACACGGGGGCCCCTGAAAGGCTCAGCAACAGAAGGCAAAATCCCACCCAGGCCTACATTTTTTAAAAATGGAGATTTTTAAGCCACTCTTGTGATTTGGCAGGGAACCGCGGGGAGGCTGATCCAGGGCTTCTGGCCGCTTGGGACTGGCGCCGCCAGCTCTCTGGGCACTTTGCCGGCTGCTGGCAAGGCAGGACCTGCCCAGAAACTCAGTGGCAGCAGCTCATGCTCGCGTTCTGCTGTTTGCCAGGAGGTGCCCAGCACTGGCCTCACACAGACAACAGCAGCCTCCCACCTCCACGCCAGCTGTGCCCCCACCTCACCCTATGGTCTAGAGCAGGGGTCCCCAAACTGGGGGGCACACCACCCCGGGGGGCACGGAGGACCATTCGGGGGGGACATGGCTGGGGCCCGGGCCAGCCCCCATGGGGGCAGGGAGGAAGCGCCACCCAGCTCTGCTCCTGGCCCCGGCCCCAGCTGCCAACCCCACACCCGGGACCCTGGCTGCCAGCTCAGCCCCAAGCTGTGGCCTCAGCCCCACCCCTTTACCCCGTCCACGTCCCCCCGCCCCCAGAGCCACAGCCCTGCGCCCTGGCTACCAGCCCCGCCCCCAGGTGTGGCCCCCTTACCCCGTCCACGTCCCCCCGCCCCCAGAGCCACAGCCCTGCGCCCTGGCTACCAGCCCCGCCCCCAGGTGTGGCCCCCTTACCCCGTCCACGTCCCCCCGCCCCCAGAGCCACAGCCCTGCGCCCTGGCTACCAGCCCCACCCCCAGGTGTGGCCCCCTTACCCCATCCACCTCCTGCCGCCCCCAGAGCCACAGCCCTGCGCCCTGGCTACCAGCCCCGCCCCCAGAGCCACAGCCCTGCGCCCTGGCTACCAGCCCCGCCCCCAGGTGTGGCCCTTACCCCGTCCACGTCCCCCCGCCCCCAGAGCCACAGCCCTGCGCCCTGGCTACCAGCCCCGCCCCCAGGTGTGGCCCCCTTACCCCGTCCACGTCCCGCCGCCCCCAGAGCCACAGCCCTGCGCCCTGGCTACCAGCCCCGCCCCCAGGTGTGGCCCCCTTACCCCATCCACCTCCCGCCGCCCCCAGAGCCACAGCCCTGCGCCCTGGCTACCAGCCCCGCCCCCAGGTGTGGCCCTTACCCCGTCCACGTCCCCCCGCCCCCAGAGCCACAGCCCTGCGCCCTGGCTACCAGCCCCGCCCCCAGGTGTGGCCCTTACCCCGTCCACGTCCCCCCGCCCCCAGAGCCACAGCCCTGCGCCCTGGCTACCAGCCCCACCCCCAGGTGTGGCCCTTACCCCGTCCACGTCCCCCCGCCCCCAGAGCCACAGCCCTGCGCCCTGGCTACCAGCCCCGCCCCCAGGTGTGGCCCTTACCCCGTCCACGTCCCCCCACCCCCAGAGCCACAGCCCTGCGCCCTGGCTACCAGCCCCGCCCCCAGGTGTGGCCCCCTTGCCCCGTCCACGTCCCCCCGCCCCCAGAGCCACAGCCCTGCGCCCTGGCTACCAGCCCCGCCCCCAGGTGTGGCCCCCTTCCCCGTCCACGTCCCCCCGCCCCCAGAGCCACAGCCCCGCTCACGGCCCCGGGGAGGGGGGGGACCCTGAAAAGCGTGGGAACCCCTGGTCTGGAGAGAGGGGTATAAATCCCTGAGCAGTGCTGCTGGCGGGCGGAGCTACCACTAGGTAACATCCTCGCTACGGCACAGGCGAGCCACTGTCCTCTGCTGAATGGAATCCGAGCCACCCTCGGCCCCCGGCGCCCACCGGCAGCTGGAGGCCTGCCGAAGAAACTGGGCCCAGACTAACTCCGTCAGTGCAGGATCCGGGCTCCCCCCCCAGCTCAGCACCCCACACCCACACCAGGCAGGACCCAGCTCCTAGTAAAGCCCGGCTAACAGCAGCATCATAGGACTGGAAGGGACCTCGGACCTCGAGAGGTGTCGTGTCTGGTCCCCGGCAGTCATGGCAGGACAAAGTATCTTCTAGCCCATCCCTGACAGGCGTTTGTCCAACCTGCTCTTAAAAATCCCCAATGATGGAGATTCCACAACCTCCCTGGGCAATTTATTCCAGTGCTTAACCACCCCGACGGGACGTTTTCCTAATGTCCAACCTAAACCGCCCTTGCTGCAGTTTAAGCCCATTGCTTCTTGTCCTGTCCTCAGAGGTTAACAGGAACAATTTACCTCCCTCCTCCTTGTTACAACCTTTTATGTACTTGAAAACTGTTGTCATGTCCCCTCTCGGTCTTCTCTTCTCCAGACTAAACAAACCCCATTTTTTCAATCTTCCCTCACAGGCCCATGTTTTCTAGACCTTCAGTCGTTTTTGTTGCTCTTCTCTGGACTTTCTCCAGTTTGTCCACATCTTTCCTGAAATGTGGTGCCCAGAACTGGACACAATAGTCCATCTTAGGCCTAATCAGCGTGGAGTAGAGTGGAAGAATGACTCCTTGTATCTGTCCTACAACACTCCTGCTAATACAGCCCAGAATGATGTTCACTTTTTTTGCAACAGCGTTACACCATTGACTCATATTTAGCTTGTGATTCATTCTGACCCCCA
This sequence comes from Mauremys mutica, assembly GCF_020497125.1. NCBI lineage: Eukaryota > Metazoa > Chordata > Testudines > Geoemydidae > Mauremys > Mauremys mutica. Next base: position 3,267,382 of record NC_059081.1, on the reverse strand, counting down.
GATCCCTTTCCGCAGTTCTCCTTCCTAGGCCGTCATTGCGCATTGGTGTGTGTGCAACTGACTGTTCCTTCCTACGTGGAGCACTTTGCATTTGTCCTGACTGAATTTCATCCTATTTACTTCAAACCATTTCTCCAGTTTGTCCAGATCATTTTGAATTTTAATCCTATCCTCCAAAGCACTTGCAGCCCCTCCCAGCTTGGTATCATCTGCACACTTTATAAGTGTTCGCTCTGTGCCATTATCTAAATCATTGATGAAAATATTGAACAGAACCAGACCCAGAACCGATCCCTGCGGGACCCCCCTCGTTGTGTCCTTCCAGCCTGACTGTGAACCACTGATAACTACTCTCCGGGTTTTCCATCTTATAGTAGCTCCATCTAGGTTGTATTTCCCTAGTTTGTTTATGAGAAGATCATGCAAGACAGTACCCAAAGCCATACTTAAGTCAAGATCTACCACATCTACGCTACCCCTCTAGTCACAAAACTTGTTACCCTGTCAAAGGAAGCTGTCAAGTTGGTTTGACATGATTTGTTTCTAACAAATCCATGCTGTTACTTATCACCTTATTCTCTTCTAGGTGTTTGCAAATCCATTGCTTGATTGTTTGCTCCATTATCTTTCCAGGTCCTGAAGTTACGCTGACCTGTCTAATTCCCTAGGTTTTCTTTATCCCCCTATAAAGATTGGTACTATTTGCCTTCTTCCAGGCCTCTGGAAGCTCTCCTATCTTCCATGAGTTTGCAAAGAAAATCGCTAGTGGCTCAGATATCTCCTCAGTCAGCTCCTTGAGTATTCTAGGATGGGTTTCATCAGGCCTTGTCTAAGTAATTTTTAACTTGTCCTGATTCTCTAGGCAGGGAAAAGCCCGCCCTGGAGACAGCGGGTGGAGTCGCTGGCTCCTTACATTAACCGCAGAGATGTCAAAATAACCCTCAGTGGCACGGCGCCCAATCAACCCCCTTATCTCCAAGCGGCAAGGCTCCGACGCAGCACGTGGCCGGCTTGCGGCCGGGCGGGCAGGGGGCAAGCTCAGAGGGACGGCCCGCAGGTTCGAAGGGCCCGGATAAGGCCCTGCTCCCGCCCAGCTCTTTGTGTGCGTCAAAGTCCCTTTGAACGCGGCCCGTGCGCGAGTGCCCTGCTGGATCAGGCCGCAATGGCTCAGTGCTCTGAGCCCCTCCCTAGGGATTCGATTGTCAGTCGGGCACAGGGAAGACGCAGCACCGGCCCCACGTCACTTCTCAAATGCCCTGCTCCGTGGCTAACCACCAACCCGCACTAGGAGTTCATCAACTGGGATCATCTGGGTGTATTTCACCTAGTCAGTTCCCTGCCACTGCATTGGTGGGTCCCCGCTGTTCTCCGCCCGGGGCACATACGCGTTTAGGCTGCTGAGGACAGCAGAGCTTCATGCACAAAGAAGGGAATTGCAAGCTGTGTGAGCCCACAGCAGGAAGAGCTTCTCCTGGCTCGGCCTTCAAAATGGCAGACCCCCCGCGCCCCGAGCTGTATTGCTCCTGGCACAGCCCACCAATTTCAAATGAGACCATCAGGGTGAGGCGAGGACAAGAATTACTCGGCTGTGCTGGACTCCGAGCGTGCCCCTGGTGTGATGGGAACTGACTGTCACTGGGATGGGGTAAGACTCCTGTGTTATAAATGGATCCTGGCCCAAGCCCTCCTCAGACTTCCTGGGGGCTCGGGGTCGCACTGCGGGTCTAGCCCTGAATTGTACAGCTGGCCCGTATCTCTATCCCAGAGCCCACGGGGTTGAGCCGGGCCAGATCCTAACCTGGCTCTGGATCTGAGCATTGCACCTCGGCCCTGTTTCTATCCCGGACCGAACCAAACATCCTGACTAACTGCCCCCTAGAATTCGGCAAGGAGAATTGGGTCCTGACCTGAATGCAGGGTTCCCAGGCCGATTTCCTGCAGGGCTTTCCAAGTGCACAGGGCCATAAAATGAGCGCTCCGGGATAGACACCTGCTCCCGGCAATTCCCGACCCACCTGTGACTGCCAATGCTCAGGGGAGGTGGCAGAGGAGAGGCCAGGCCCCGAGAACAGGAAAGCCTGCAGCATCTGCCTCCTATCCCCCACATCCCCTTTGCTATCGTCCCCGCTGGCACACGGATTAGGCCCACAGAGCGGCTGAACCAGAACTGAGCTGCCTCTGAGCTCTGAATATCTTTCCCAGGCCGACCCAACCGCAAGAGGCGCGGGGAGCTGAACTGCTGATCTGTGGCAAACAGCAATTCCGCAAGAGTCGGCTGTGCTGAGCCGAGGCCTCCGAAAGTGAACACAGGCCACCAGCTGAGGATCCTGAGGCCAAAATGCATCGCGCACCAGCCGTTTGCTACTGCGACGCCACCCCTCCATAGAAACGGCTAGTGCGTATGTGCACCACTGCCCTCTACTGGAGGGAATTGGAACTGCTCCTCTGCGTGCCATAGGCCCTATACTGCTAATGGCGATTCTCCTGCAGCTCTGAGCAGGGGGAGCCACGTTCTCTCACCGGGGTCTGAGCACAGCAACAGCCCAGATTCGTCACATCAGGAGGGAATTCACCTGCTGCTGAAAGGGGGACGGTGGTAGTAGCCAGAGAAGTGAAACCGAAGGGGCTTTCCTTACTGCGGCAGGCAGTACATAACTACCCCAGGATGCCCGGCATCAACACTCGCTCCAAGGGCGCCACAAGAAACTTCCCGATCAGCATTAGCCACGAGCTGGGACTGACTCCTCCTCGCGAAGCCGGTTCCCCTCGCTAGACAGCACCTGCTAAACCCTGCTGGGCAGCAGAAGTTCAGTACTGACCGGGAGGCAACAGTGCCCCCTACTGGCCCGCGGATGGGTCCCATTTCCGAGCTGTCTGCTCAGACAGCTCTTTGCCTCGGTGCGGCACGGGGCTCTGGGGACAGGATGGAGAGGGGTGGGTGAAGCGTCCCGTGGCAGCTCTCAGAGCCAGCCGGGCTCACTCCAGAGCACACGCAGCTGGCTGCCAAGCCCGGCGAGGGGAGGGAATTCAATGTCCTTTGCCTGGTCCTTTCGGAAACACCCCAGCACCAGCCTGGCTGAGAACAGCCCTCGCTCACCCACCACGCAAACTCTGCCCGGGAGAGTCAGGGCCCACCCCACACCCCCAACCAGGAGACGACGCTCTCATGCCAACCTCCCTATCTACCTAAACCCCCCTGCCCCTTACCACACTATCAGAGCACCTCGCCGCCTTCAGCCCACTGACCTCACAACCCCCTGTGAGGCAGGGCCACTAGCCCCATTTTACAGAGGGGAAACTGAGGCACCGAGAGACTAAGTGACTTGGCCAAGGCAGAGCCTGTGCAGAGCAGGGACTCGAGCCCAGGTCTCGCACGTCCCAGGCTAACACCCTGGACCGTTCTTCCTCTCCCTATACCAGACCCAGCTAGCTGGTCACTGACACCCTAACGGGCGCTACAGATGGTTCCGAATAATTCTGCTCCTTCCCTCACAGCATCCCACTGCCCCTGCCACAGGGAAGGACCACAGCAGGCCCATGTTGGACAGAGAGGGAAACTGAGGCACCGCTGGCTCTGTGGCAGAGCCAAGAATGCGGCTCCCCTGGTTCCCAGCCCCATGCTCTGCTCCCTCCCCAGGTGCCAATGCTGGCACGCTGTTCTTTTTTGCAGCGGCAGGAGCCGCCGTGAAGCCGCGGCCAGAGTGCCCAGGAGAGGAGGGGCCGGCTCACTTACCAGCTCAGAGGTAACGGGAGGCGCACACGGGGTAGCCGCCTGCGAAGCAAACACAAAAAGACCCAGCGTTAGAATGTCCCAAGTCCCTCGGCGCGGCAAAGCAGAGACCGGGCTCTCGGCCATCTTACATACGGCGCGACCTGGGCTGGGGGGCCTGCCCATGGAGACCCCCCCCCCATGTCTGAGCCCCGCGGCTGTGGTCAGCTCTGGCGAACGGTTGCACTCCTGCACGCGGACCGGGGAAGGGCTGAACTGTGCAGAGACGCTGCAGAGGGAAGGGGGCGATGGACCAGTCTACAACCCACTGGCGATGGCTACCGGCCTTTCCATTCTGCGCAACACTCGACCACTTCACAAGAGGGAGACCTGCCCATGGACCCGACTGCCTCAAACACGCCAGGGCCCGGGCTCCATCCTCCCCGATCCTTGGCCCACTCACAGGCTATGTGAGGGAGATCTGAGCCGCTATATTAACTGCCGGCGGTAATCTGAGCGTACTTGGCTGGCTACTGCTTTTCACACAGGCTCCTACACACCCAGAAATCAGAGCGTGTGGCTGGTGGTATGTGGCAATCAGCCCCCTCCAGAGGTCACTTCTCTAATCATGGCAGAGCTTTGAGACGTCAGCATGGGACTTGCACACACATCTGCAAAAACCCCATGATCATTTCCTGGATTAGCTTAACCCACGCACCCAGCCCATCGCTGATCGGTTGCAGTAATCCATCGGGGCCTCTGATGCCAAGAACGGGAGTGTTCCATGTGGTTCCATCCGCTCTGGTGGTGACCTACCCCAACACCAGAGGCGGCAGGGAACACACCAATGAGCCTGATCAATGGAGCTGTGTTATACCAAGGGAAGGAGAAATTCCTCCTGACCCCGGCTGGTGATCGGCCCTGCAGCATGAGAGTGGCTCCCCTTGAAACACTATTTCAGCTCACACAGCAAAGTTACAGAATCTGGAGTCCAGCCTCAGCTTTTGCCTCAATGACCACCCCCCACAACCCCCAATTCCCACCGGTAGTGAACTACCCCGACTGAAGTGTAAAGGATTTCCTTTTCTCTGCCTGAACCCTGCATCCCTTTGTTTTCAACGCAAGTCCCCTTCTCACATCATGGGCCGAGGTGGGGGATCTGACGGTTTCCTGGCACGTTCCAGGCTGAAGGGCAGACAGTAGGTGACTTGTCTGACAGGGAGAGGAATCGATCTGCCTCTTAAGGAGGAGAGCGATTAGATTTTCACAACTACTTTGGAAATTAGGTGGGTTTCCTTGTTTCTAGGTGGTAGGATCCTGAAGGAGTCCCGGGCTAGGACTGGGAACGCCGGCACTTGCCTCTAGCATGGAGAAGGCGACCGCATGGCAGGTTAGTCCCATTACAGTGGGAGTCACCAGGTGGCAGCATTACACCATTGGCAAAATGCTTGTGCAGCTGTTCGGTTTGTGATGCGGTTTCTGGTTGTGGGAGCTGTTGCAAATGGCAGGGGAGCCTGAATCGCCCTAGCCGGAGTCAGTTCTTGGGGCAGCATTGCTCCCTGGGCAGTCGAGTTGGGCTGGGCGAAGCGTGAACTCTGAGTGCGTGCCACGGATTTCTCCTCCAGCGAGAAACCATCTTGCTAGGCCCTGGCATCTGCTACTGCTGGGCACGGGGGGGAGGGGGGAGTATGTTATAGAACATTCCTGCTCTGCAGCCCCTCCCCCGCGCCCCGCACCAGCTGTGCGACGGTTGTTAGCTAACGTGGCATGAGCCTCCACGGATAGGCGGGATCCCCAGGCACACTCAGCAGGCGCGTTTCACCTGCTTGCCCCCGTCACATGCAGGACGCACAGACCCCTCTGCTGAGCCCAGCAGCCCCTCCCTTGCGAAGACCAACCGTCCCTTGCAACGTCTTTTGTCCACGCTGCCCCCACTCTGCACAGCCCCCAGTGCAAGCAGCCGGCCTCTGGCTTTCCTCATAGCCGGAGCCTCGCGCGCACAAAGCACCTTGCCAGGCCTCCCGTGACACGGCTAGTCACTCACGTTGGTGCGAGTGAATAGCTGTCGCGCTCATCGAAAGATGCTCATGCTGGCTCTGGTCCCTGTTGGAGGGGAAATGAAGGAAAAATCCAGGCTGGCTATCCCGGGTGGCAGCTGTGGCAGAGAAAAAAGGTCTTGCACCAAAGGTCTTGCACTCATGAGCTTTGCACTATCCCCTGCCCCCGTGTTAGAAAGCGGGAGCAGCCTCTGCAGAGGGACGACTCGGGCACCACAGCTCCCCTTTGCGCAGCATGGATTCCCACGCTCGCCTGTTACGTCCAGGCTGTCGCCTACCTGGCCTGGCTTCGGGCTAGCCGCTGCCTCAGTTTCCCCTCACTCAGGCTGGCTGAGTCTCTTCCCGGGCACAGTTTTATTCTTCAAAGATTGAACTTGGGCAAAAACACCAAACACAGAAAGCAGCTGCTCTGCTCACAGCTCCTAGAGGCTGTCCCCACATGCGTCCCTCAGTGCCGGAAGGTGCTTGTAAGACCCTTGCAGCTGCTCCCCCCCAAAAAACATGATGTGCCCCCCTCCCACTGCTCCTCTCCCTCCCACCTGCTGCTCCCAGAAACCCAACAGCTGCAGCGACCTCACGCAGAAGAAAGGAAATGCTCCGTGATTGGAGCCGCGCCGGAAAGCTGATCTCCTACATTGGTAGCTCGTCACAGTAGCCACTGGCTGCTGCCACGTGTCGGGGGCATTAACCTTTGGTCACGGTCAGCACTGCCAGGTCCCTCCCTGTGCCTCACAGCCGTCTTCCCTCCAAGCACCCTCCGCTCCCCGAGCATCAGAGTCCGCCCCGGCAGCCCACACGCTCGTGCAAGAGCATCCGACTGCGCAGCACCTGCAACGCCCTACGTGTCACTTCTCCGCCTCCTTAAATCAGCCCTTTGCCAGCGCCGTGAGAAGCAGCTTCAGTGAAAGATGCTGAAAAAATGATTCGTGGTGCACGGTTACTGTCTTAGCCGGCGAGCTGCTGGGGTAGTGCCCAGCCAGCGACAGCCGGGGGGAGCCCGCCGGGGCTGGCTCAGTGCTCAGATACCCCGGGGACAGGCACTGATGGATGGACGGGCCGCCCGCTGCAGGGTTTATCTAGTGGCTGAAGCCATGACAAGACAAACCCCAACAGAAGCAAGAGAGAGGCTGAGGATCACGGTCTGAGCCTGGGAATGGGACGCCTCATTTTGGTTGCTGGTTCCGATGCTTAGGCTCTCTCTAAGCTCAGGCGTGTCCCTTACCCGCCCCGTGACTCAGTTTCCTCATCTGCTGAATGGGTATAAAGCTGCTGGGCCAAGGATTACTGTTTGGATAGGCTGAAGCAGTGCTCTATATTAAGACCGGGGGAGTATTTAGGGGTAATCCTCCTGAGAGCTCATTTACTGAATTAACTAATGAGTTAATTACTAGAGCTCTTTGAAACTGTGCCTCCTTGATGGAGACTGCCCTTCAGCCTGAGGGGCTGGGGCCGTGTGCTCAGAGAGCAGGTCATCAGTTCTATCCCTCGTGCCGCAGGCAAGCGGCTGCAGTAGCTGATGACAGCGCCGTCTGCTCTTATGGATGCTGCGGTCCTGTGTGAATAGAGGCCTCGGCTGCTATCAAAAGGCCGTCCTACCACAGTGGCCCCCTCTAATGGCTGGGCTGCAGAGGGTAACAACCTACCACTGCTACTTGCCAACCGTGTAGCTCCTTTAGCTCAGATGACAGGGCCTGTGCTCGGAGTCCTGAAGGGCCCGGGGTCATTATGTAAAGTTGGGCTAAGCAGCATGTACGGAACATTTGAAGTGGAGCAAAAGACCACAGACGCCAGACGACCCAGCCAAGCTATTGTTCCACTAATTACCAGAGGCAAATTACTGCTAATTAACCTCGGTCTTTGTTTGCTCCGTATTCAAGGACCACATTCTGGTCCCCGGCTCAGGTCCGGATTTGCCAAAGGACTCAGGATCTGGATATCGAATGGCTCTGGAAGGGGTTGAAACCTGGGCTCCTGCCGAGCAGGGCAGAGTGGCCCAGTCGTCATCCTGATTGCGACAACAGCTGGGCCTCACGCCGCTCCCGTACCAGCCCTTTTCTCCGCTAGAGGCAGGATGAGCTTTACCCACGGCAGTCAAGCAGGGTCAAGGGCAGCGAAAGGCCAGTTCTGCCGGCTCACTTTCGCACCGCCCCAGCCCCCCACCACACGCCAAGCTCCTCTCCGCTCCGCCCAGCATGTCCTGCCACTCGCACAGTCACTCCAGCCCCGAATTTCCTGGAAGGAGCTTGTGGCTCAAAACTATTTGTTGAGACTGATACGGCCCTGAGACACCCGTGCCAGGGAAGCCACAGCTACTTCCCAGCAAGAGCAGCTAAGGCCCGAGCCCCTGCATGTTCCCCCAGGCCACGACGGACGGACACAGGGAAGCGACTGGAGTTTCTAGGCACCCATCATTCCAGAGTTTCTCAGGCCCTGTGCTGAGATTCTTGGGATGGACAAACATTTCTGAGGGGTCTTCCCAGCACCCCAAAACAAATCCCGCGTCGCAAAGCCTTGGACTCGGAGCCAGCTCTGAATTCCACGACTGGCCCACATCTCTATAACCAGCCAAACCAAGCCTGGTAACGCCGGAGAGCGGTCAGAAAAAAGCTACGGGAAAGATTCCAGGTCTGGAAAAGCCGGCTTGCAGCGAGAGACTGAAGGAACGGGGTCCTTTTAACTCATCCAAGCCCCCCACAAGGCGAACAGACTTCTGGGAGCAGAGGCTGGACACCGTGCAATGCCTGGAAGCTGCAGCTAGAGAAATTCAGGCTACAAATAAGGCCCCAGGTTTTAACGGTGAGGGTAATTAACCACTGGAACAATGGATCTAAAGACGGGGTCCGTCCTCCATTACTTGAGCTCTTTAGGACATCTTAACATTGGGTCTATCTCAACTACAAGTGTCGGGCTTGCTGCAGGAATCACTGGGGGGTTCTCTGACCTGGATGATGCAGGAGATCAGACTGGGTGATCTCATCGGTCCCGTCCAGACTCAAAATCTGTGAAGACCCCCAACACGAACACCCCCGGGCATTGGGGGTGAGGCTGAGACATAGTTCTGGGTCCTAATCTTAAAGCCAGTTTCACACAATGATGCTTTGCCCTCTACTATCACCTGCCATCCAAGGATCTCAAAGCACTGCACAACCAACCGGAAAGTCAGACTGACATGCGCCTGTGCAGTCAGGATCATTAGAAAGTTTGCGGACGATACCAAGCTGGGAGGGGTTGCAAGTGCTTTGGAGGATAGGATTAAAATTCAAAACGATCTGGACAAACTGGAGAAATGGGCTGAAGGAAATAGGATGAAATTCAATCAGGACAAATGCAAAGTGCTCCACTTAGGAAGGAACAATCAGTTGCACACATACAAAATGGGCACTGACTGCCTAGGAAGGAGAACTGCAGATCACAAGCTAAATATGAGTCAACAGTGTCACACTGTTGCAAAAAAAGTGAACATCCTGTATCAACAGGAATGTTGTAAACAAGACACAAGCGGTGATTCTTCTGCTCTACGCCACGCTGATTAGGCCTCAACTGGACTATTGTGTCCAGTTCTGGGCACCACATTTCAGGAAAGATGTGGAGAAATTGGTGAAAGTCCAGAGAAGAGCAAGAAAAACGATTGACGGTCTAGAAAACATGACCCGTGAGGGAAGATTGCAAGAACTGGGGTTTGTTTAGTCTGGAGAAGAGAAGACCGAGAGGGGACATGGTAACAGTTATCAAGTACATAAAAGGTTGTTACAAGCAGGGGCGACAGGTTTGTGTAATTTTTGGTGGTGCCCAGAACAGGTCCAAGTCCCGCCCTCCCCCACACACACCTGCCTAAGGGTCTGGGAGGGAGGTTGGCTGCTGGGGGTGGGGTCTGGGCTGGGGAGAGCCAAGAACACCAGCCATAGTAGAGTTAGGGCGAGACGTCAGGAGCGGGGCAGGGAACCGGGAACTGGAACCAGGAGCACAGGCCAGGGATCAGCCTTGTGGCACAAACAGCCTCCAGGTGTTTTGTCTAGTGCAGCTGGGCCAATCAGGGAACGTGGTCGGCTCCGTCAGGTGGGACCTCTATGGACAGGACATCCAGTGCTGCTTGCACCCGGAGAGCTCACAGGCTGCTGTTCCCTGCTTTGCAGAGGTGGCGGCATGGATACGGGCAGCCACCCTGGGATCCCATCCCCCAGGAGTCACCCAGGTCGCAGCCGTGGGGCTTCTCATGCCCAGCGAGTCCGTAGCAGAGCTGGGAATGAACAGACTTCTCTCAGCTCCCAGGCCTGGGCTTGGACCCTTAGCTCACGGCTCCTGTCACTTGCTAAAAGCTGGGCATTCCCACTGACAGGGGCATCACAACATCTGGAGAAGACCCCAACATTCGGCTGCCTGCACTGGAGGTTCTCTGAGTTCTCCAGACAGGATCTGTTCTGCCCTGGCACTTCTGCTCCCAGTCTCAACTTGGAAAGACAAAAATGACTGAGAAGAATCCAACCATTTCACACCTCCCAAAGCAAACCAGTGTGGGCTGACTTTCAGTGGAGGTTCAGGCCAAATCTCTTTCCACCTGGACAATGACGCTCCCTATTCCCGAGGAGGCTTCCTTCAGGTCTGCTCCCACCACAGGCCTCTGTCTTTCCTGGCAACTCGGGGACATTGTCCAGAAACTGCTGCTCTGCGGGGAGCCACCCGTGGTGATTCCCACCGGTCTGCCCGGGGCCGGTGAGCCAGGCTGTCCTCGGACCACCCATGGACCCACCCACCCAAAGAGTCACTTGGCTGGAGACCAGGAAGGAACAGCAACAAATTGAGGGCTAGTTCTTGGTTACACTGGTGGGAATCTGGAGTCCCTCCCCTCCTTTCCACGGAGCACTGGATTTATAGACTTCAAAGCCAGAAGGGACCGTTATGAGCATCGAGTCCGATCTCCAGCACGTGGCAGGCCAAGGAACCTCATCCAGCGCCTCTGTTATCAAGCCCTGTCATTTCCGGTTCAGCTGGGGCAGACGAGAGCCAGTTTGATTTAAAAAGATTTCAGGTGGAGGAGGCTCTACCACATCCCTAGGCAAGTTCTTCAGTGGTTAATGACTCTCATCGTTAAATGCTTTATTTCTTGTTCCAGCTCCAGCTTCCAGCCACAGATGTCACCGCTCCTTCTTCTCCTAGATGGAAGAGCCACCTACTCTCAGAAACCTTCTCCTACAAAGGAGCATGAGCACGTCACCTCTTAACCTTCTCCTTCTCACGCTAAACCCAGCTCCTCAAGTCTCTCCCTACCAGGCCTGTTCTTCAGCGCTCCAATGCTGCCAACAAAAGTAAACTGTTCCCCTGCTTATACCGCCAAGGAGCACATTTCCCCCACCCAGGATCTGTCTCCACTTGGAGCGACTCCCAAACAATCACTCAGGTGCTCTCATTCTGGAAGAGGAGAGTCCACATGGGGCTTATACCTAGATAATTACATCAGAAGAGCTACTGCGGTAAATGTCCAGGTGCAGACAAGCCCGTGAACATGGGCTGCCCAGAACGCCTGCCTGGTCTGATCTGTTCCAGGAGTTGCTACATCCTCAGGTTCTCACTCGCTTCTCCACAGAACCCTGCGCCACCTGCCCACGTCCCAGGGACCGGTGTGTGACTAGCAGGTAGCCTCCGCCACGTTTCCAGAGCCCTCCCCGCGCCAGGCAGGGCCTGGCCCCTTTGGTGGAAAGCTCATCAGAGGGCGACAAGCCCTGACTAGGGCGTTTCGTCCCCTTAGAGATGCTCCCTGCAGTTTGCTGACAGGGCTGTGGGGGGCAGAGGGCGGGAATCTTGCCCTTCATCTGTGCTCACCGCATGGCTCTGCAGAGGCCTTCGAGCTGGTCAGTTCCAGAGCTGGATGCGCTCGTTACCAGTAATCAGCTAATGGCACTGAAAAGGAACCGCTGTTTCTCCTCCCCAGCCGCCCGCCACAAGCAGGGTTATTTGCTTGTCCAACCCCCGTCCATCTCGTTGTTCACGCTGTGCCAGGCAGGCTGCTAATCACTGGCTCTTCCTTCTCCTGCGAACCCCCAGGCCCCCTCTCCTGGGCTGCGCCCCAGCAGCCGTGTTTGTGTTCCCGGCTCTGTTTTGGTCTGGGTCGGGGTTTCGATTTGAATGGAGAAATGCTACCATAAAAGGCCCCGTTCTCCTGCCCTCCGGGGCTGGCGCCGATCCACAGAGCGCTTGGAATGTTCGGCTTGGACCTGCTCACGAGCCGAGTTTTGGCGGTGGGAGGAGGGCTGTTTACACAGTGTCTCTAGGCATTTGCATGAGAAAAAAAAAATGAAGTGCCAGCATTTCGGGAGCTCCCGCTTGGGCCCTGATTGAGACCCTACTGGAGAGCGTAGATCCTGCGGGTGAGGCCTGTCACCGAGCGTGAGGCCAGCGGATCAGTCTCCCCTCCTGTATATCACAGGCCTCTCAGCTTCACGCTGGTCCTGAGCTCTGTATTGTGTTCCTGCAAGCTCGGCTGGACCAAAGCATTTCAGTCCTCAGGGGACAGGCAGCGAACAGGGGAGCTCACGTGCGACCAGTGCCCGAGGCCCCGCTGACGGCAGGGAGGGGAAGCCAGGCTGATCCTGGCAGGCGACCCACACCCCATGCTGCAGAGAAAGGCGGAAGCACCCAGCAGTGACCCTGCCAATGTGACCTGGGGGGAAATTCCTTCCCCCACCCAAAACTGGCTATCTGGCACGGGAGCCTAGGAACAGGGGATCTCCGTCCCACCTCAGCGCACAGGTTCACCCCGCCCAGCTGTGGCCAGAGGAAGGCGGAAAACCCCCCACCCTGGGATACAAGCAAGACAAGTTACACCGCCGGGTGCAACCCACGCGCCAGCTGACGGGGAAATGGGATGCACGGGGAGCTGAGGTCCAGTGTCCTGGGGCTGGGAGAAGTCGCTTCACTTTAGGCCGTAATCACTCCGTGAATTGCATGGGGAGGCATGTGTGGTGAGGGGCAGAGCTCAGGGCTGGACTGAGGGACATCTGCAGAGCTGGCGGGGAGGGGAAGGGGGACAGGGGAATCCAGGGGTGGGCTAGCAGGGGGCTGCAGGGTGGGATGGAGGAGTATCAGCGGAGCTGGGGGTGGGGCTGGGCTAGCAGGGGGCTGCGGGGTGGGACGGAGGAGTATCAGCGGAGCTGGGGGTGGGGCTGGGCTAGCAGGGGGCTGCGGGGATGGACGGAGGAGTATCAGCAGAGCTGGGGGTGGGGCTGGGCTAGCAGGGGGCTGCGGGGTGGGACGGAGGAGTATCAGCAGAGCTGGAGGCGGGGCTGGGCTAGCAGGGGGCTGCGGGGCGGGACGGAGGAGTATCAGCAGAGCTGGAGGCGGGGCTGGGCTAGCAGGGGGCTGCGGGGTGGGACGGAGGAGTATCAGCAGAGCTGGAGGCGGGGCTGGGCTAGCAGGGGGCTGCGGGGCGGGACGGAGGAGTATCAGCGGAGCTGGGGGGTGGGGCTGGGCTAGCAGGGGGCTGCGGGGCGGGATGGAGGAGTATCAGCAGAGCTGGGGGGGGGGGCTGGGCTAGCAGGGGGCTGCGGGGTGGGACGGAGGAGTATCAGCGGAGCTGGGGGCGGGGCTGGGCTAGCAGGGGGCTGCGGGGTGGGACGGAGGAGTATCAGCGGAGCTGGGGGCGGGGCTGGGCTAGCAGGGGGCTGCGGGGTGGGACGGAGGAGTATCAGCAGAGCTGGGGGCGGGGCTGGGCTAGCAGGGGCTGTGGGGCGGGATGGAGGGGTATCAGCGGAGCTGGGGAGCAGGGCTGGGCTAGCAGGGGGCTGCGGGGTGGGACGGAGGAGTATCAGCAGAGCTGGGGGGCGGGGCTGGGCTAGCAGGGGGCTGCGGGGTGGGACGGAGGAGTATCAGCAGAGCTGGGGGTGGGGCTGGGCTAGCAGGGGGCTGCTGGTAGGCACGGAGGAGTATCAGCAGAGCGGGGGGTGGGGCTGGGCTAGCAGGGGCTGCGGGGGGGGGTGGAGGAGTATCAGCGGAGCCGGGGGTGGGGCTGGGCTAGCAGGGGCTGCGGGGTGGGATGGAGGAGTATCAGCAGAGCCGGGGGTGGGGCTGGGCTAGCAGGGGGCTGCGGGGCGGGATGGAGGAGTATCAGCAGAGCTGGGGGTGGGGCTGGGCTAGCAGGGGGCTGCGGGGTGGGACGGAGGAGTATCAGCAGAGCTGGGGGTGGGGCGGGGCTAGCAGGGGGCTGCGGGGTGGGATGGAGGAGTATCAGCAGAGCTGGGGGTGGGGCTGGGCTAGCAGGGGGCTGCGGGGTGGGATGGAGGAGTATCAGCAGAGCTGGGGGTGGGGCGGGGCTAGCAGGGGGCTGCGGGGTGGGACGGAGGAGTATCAGCAGAGCTGGGGGTGGGGCTGGGCTAGCAGGGGGCTGTGGGGCGGGACGGAGGAGTATCAGCAGAGCTGGGGGTGGGGCTGGGCTAGCAGGGGGCTGCGGGGTGGGACGGAGGAGTATCAGCAGAGCTGGGGGCGGGGCTGGGCTAGCAGGGGGCTGCGGGGTGGGACGGAGGAGTATCAGCAGAGCTGGGGGTGGGGCTGCCATTCAGGATTGAGGGTCAGGATTGAGGTTCCCCTTCTGTGCAATGCTATTGCCCTGTGTAGGGCACCCCAGGGTTCAGGCCTCACACGACAGCACCGGCCCAGGATGGGGCCTCGGGATTTCATTCACCCCCCTCCAGCTACACGGTGGCCCCGTTCCCCACACACGCTCAAGCCAGCCTGGCTGGGGATTCCGCTTAACCCTGGGCTTGAACCCATTCTCCCAAAGCATCTGCCAGGGCAGCCCCCATCCCCTGGCTGCTCAGGCCAGGCCTCTGCGGGAGACCCCTTGTGGTGATGCTGGACAGCGCGGGCTGGGAACCGGCACATCAGACAAAATCCCCTTTATAGTCCACACAGCCCCGGCCTGTCTCTTTTCTCCCGCGAAACACGCTAAAGGCACCACTGGCCAGTGACTGGGAGAAACATCCCCACTGTGAGCTCTCAATGCTTGTATTCGCTCTTTGCACACACAGGTGAAAGGCGCACGGAAGCAAGAGGGAACAGAGGCCCAATGGGGGAGGTGGAAAGGAGCCAGCCCCTGCCTGCCCCTGCAGGGTATTCCTGGGTGCCCCGCCAGGCCAGTGCGTGAAGATCTTCTCCAGCAACACAGCTCGCACGGGGACGCGAAAGCTGGTGTCTAGAAGAGGAGAGGGTGGGGTGACATCCTGGCCCCAGGATAGTCAATGGCAAAAGTCCCATTAACTTCGATGGGGCCAGCATTTCACCCCGGATCTTCTGCCTGGAGCTCCATCCACCCGTTCTGTGAGGGACGTAGAAGTCCCCTTAGATGACTTTAAAAGCTCACTCACCCACCACAACGCACCTTTCAAGCTCCATGGGTCTGACATGTGCCCATCACATGTGCTGCACCCCATCCAGTGCACCACATGCCCCAGTAACAGCGACGGGGGTGAAACCAGACAATCACCGCACTCTCGAACAAACTCACACAGATCATAGAACCATAGACTATCAGGGTTGGAAGGGACCTCAGGAGGGGTCTAGTCCAACCCTCTGCTCAAAATAGGACCAATCCCCAACTAAATCATCCCAGCCAGGGCTTCATCAAGCCGGGCCTTAAAAACCTCTAAGGAAGGAGATTCCATCACCTCCCTAGGGAACCCATTCCAGTGCTTCACCACCCTCCTCGTGAAACAGTTTTTCACCTAGACCTCCCCCACTGCAACTTGAGACCATTGCTCCTTGTTCTGTCATCTGCCACCACTGAGAACAGCCGAGCTCCATCCTCTTTGGAACCCCCTTTCAGGTAGTTGAAAGCAGCTATCAAATCCCCCCTCATTCTTCTCTTCTCTTCTGCAGACTAAATAACCCCAGTTCCCTCAGCCTCTCCTCATAAGATAAATGACCCAAACATCCTCCAGCCTGCGGGCAAAGACTTTTCACAAAGCGATGATCTAGAACTGACCTCTCCATCCTCAAAGGAAACCTGCCTGGGAGCTTCAGTTCATAACTCTAGACACTAAAATCCCTGGACTGAGCAGAGACACTGGATTTGTGGCTCATTACAACACTCGGTTACCCACTAGCCCCCCTTTTCTGTCTCACGACTGCAGGGGTGTTAATGGGCCGCTGTATCTGAAATGGTCCCTTACACTATCACTAGCTACTTCTGCCAAGCAATCTGTTCCACCTGGCGTTGTGCCGGGAGAACCTGTCCCTATCTCATCGCAGAAGCTGGTCCAATAACAGAGATCACCTCCCACACCTTCACCGCCCCCCACACACAACACCCTCAGAAATCCGGTGCTGCATGACCACCAGGGATGGCAATAAGGTCCCTGCAAACCGTTCAAGGGTCATGCACCGGCAAGTCCAGCACTGCCTGGGGAGGTGGATACACCTCCAACCTGACCCCCCCCCGACCCGGAGCTTGGCAGGCAATGCCCATGATAGCTCTAGGGAAGCCGGACTGCTCCAGCTCACGCCCTGCATTTGCCCCCTCGAGCTGTCTGCGGGGCGGGTTCGTTCTCCGCCTGCCTGCATGGCCCTCCCAGCAGAGGCAGCGCTCTCAAAACAACAGCCCCAGCAGGCTCCGTTTAAGAAGCCCCCCTTGGGGGTGAGCAGCGCCCGGTGCCAGCCCGCGATGCATCCCCTGGTGCCATGGCACAGCTACGTAGGGGGCTGCCTGCCCCTTCTACCCAAGGCCCCGCCCCTTCTGGGGGCCAGAGCCGGCCCCAACCCAGCCCCATACCGGAAAGTCCCCATTTCTACTTTCACCCCTGTGCGGGGGGGATGCAGAAATTGGGGGCAGCAGTGCGGGAATGAGGGAGAAGCGAGCACTGTAATCTCCTGCCCTGTCCGGCTCAGTGGAGATGCTCCGGCCTGCGCCTCGCACGCCAAGCGTCACGGAGTCCCCGGGCGATGCTCTGGAGTCTGGAACTGCTCCCTACAAAGCCAGGCAGGACTCTGGTGAAGTCTCTCTGTGAGCAGCCTGTCTCCAGGGCAAGCAGCTCACACGGCTTCACTTCCTGGGTCTCTCCTTGGAGCATTCAGCATCCTCTGCCCCTCCGTGCGCTTCCCACAGCGAGTCCACCCAGGCGGGGTCCTGGGGGGGCCACAGGGTCCTGCCCCCCCACTGCGCAGTCAGACGTGACTCTCAGCCAGCCAGTAACACAGAGGTTTAGTAGATGACAGGAACATGGTCTAAAACAGAGCTTGTGGGTACAGAGAACGGGACCCCTCAGCCGGGTCCATTCTGGGGGGGGCAGTGAGCCAGACACCCCGTCTGCCCTCACTCCCCGTCCCCAGCCAGCTCCAAACTGAAACCCCCTCCAGCCCCTCCTCTTCTGGGCTTTGTTCCTTTCCCGGGCCAGGAGGTCACCTGATTTCTTTGTTCTCCCCCACCTTTAGCTATCCTCTTGCAGGGGGGAAGGGCCCCGGCCATTAGTTGCCAGGAGACAGAGTGTCGGCCCTTTATGTGCATTGGCCCTTTGCTCTGCAACAATCACACCCCCTTATCCCATCAGCTAGAGACTTAAGAAATGCACAGGGGAAACTGAGGCACCCACAGTATTCAGAGGAAACATTAAGAAGATTCCCACTTCATCATACCAAGACACTGGCTATGGCACATGCCGTTGCTGCCCCGGGTGACCCCTGTCACAGACCCTCCAGCAGGGGGCACCCCGGTGCCAGGGCCAGATCCTCAGCTGGTGTCAAGCCACCTGATTTGAGAGCTACACCCATTTACACCAGCTGAGGATCTGGCCCCAGGTTCCTGTGGTCCAGTGTCCCTGTCTCCTGCCCACAGCGGAGGAGACTATTGGTCCATCTAGTTGCTATATCCCGCCTCCAGCCGTGGCCAACACCAACTGCATCAGGGTAGGGGCAAGATCCCCCCCAAGTGGACAATTACAGAATGACCCATCTCCCGTCCTAGCCGATCACGCCTCCAACGCCGCGGGTTTCAGAGGAAGGCTGGGAAATGCCCACAAGGCACGGCGCCACCGTCCCGACGGGTAAGACATTCCTCCCCGGAAGGCGCTCCCTGTCTGCCTGGACCGACGCGGGTCCCGGCAACCTCCTCAAAGCCCTGCCGCTGCATCTGACTCTCAACCCCCCCCCATACCTCCCAGCACGGCTCCCCCACAACAGGGACAGGACGGCACCTCTCTTTGGTCTGGTTTTGCACAGCACCAAGCGCTCCAGGATGGAAGCCATGCACACTACTCCAGCCCAGTACACTGACTAACAGTAATTCAGCCGGGCCTGGGGAGCCAAAGTTAGCTGCCAAATAAGCAAGTGCGGCGGGGCTGTCCTGTGGTCCTCCAGGTGAAATGGCCACAGACCAGCCGTCAGCAAACCCAGCGGGGCAGATGCATTCTGTGCAGAGGGTCATGCCTCCTCTTGATCTGCCAGGAGCAAGCATGCGATGGGCAAAGGGAGCGTAGAGGAGTCTTTAGCCAGACAGCGAGGGTGAAAATACAGCTGAACGGACAGGAGCACCACAGAAGAGGCCTTCACCCTACAGTGGGGCAGGGGGAAACGGATGGAGCCGGGGACCATTCTGCACAGCGCTAACGGGTGCGTTTATCGCATCTCACAATATTTGTTGTTCCCCTTAAAGCCTCAGCTCCCGGAGACACGTGACCGGAGGAGAATCGTGGATCTCACTTTCAAAGAAAGAGCAAGTTTCTAGGCCTCCTGGTTATAGAGAAAAGCTGGAAAACATGACGTAAAAGCTCATAAACCAGAACGGAAAGGAAAAGCCCCCAAAATGTCGGTTTTATATATAAAAATCTCATGATGTTTAGGTCTATCTCCTGATTTCGGGGCCCTTGGGGCAGAAAGGCAGAGTTGGCGAGATCAGAGACCCGGAGCCCGGGCATTAGGGTGACCAGATGCCCCGATTTTATAGGGACAGTCCTGATTTTGGGGTCTTTTTCTTATATAGGCTCCTATTAACCCCCCCCCCCACCCCCTGTCCCGATTTCTCATATTTGCTGTCTGGTCGCCCTACTGGGCATGTACATGAGAGACAGAGCCACTAGCTAAACCTGAGGGTTTCATCCCCCCGCTCCAGTCCTTGTGGCCAAGCCGATCCACACTTGCTACATAAATACCCAGCAGACTCATCCGCCCATCTCTGGCCGCTCCTGCCTCCGCTGCCTCCAGGGGTTAAGACACTATGCGGGAGCGAGACGTAACATTGATTCCCTCTCTTGTTATTCAGACGCGGGCGCGCCGCCCCTCATCGCCCCGAATCACGGCCTGCCTTTGATCAAGGCGGCCGGGTGGCTGAATCGGTAGAGATGCACCGGCCAGCTCCAAAGAGCCGCGGCTGTCTCGGCGATCACGTTGGGCAGCACACTCCTTTAATGCCAGCACGGGTTGCAGGCCCCCACCTCACGCCTCGCTCCCGGGATCAGGCTGTCAAGGGTCTGTTCATTTCGAGTACCGCGCACGGGCCGTCGCAGACCCGAGCTCCTGCGTTCGGTCGGCACCCGGCCCGGTGCAACGCGGGATAGCCGGACACCAACAAAGTGCTGCTCCCGCCCCCCAATTCATCACCATTCCTCTAGTTCCCCCGCAAAGAGCATGTTTTCCTTCCTTAGAGGTGTTTAAGGCCCAGCTTGACAGAGCCCTGGCTGGGATGATTTAGTTGGGGATTGGTCCTGCTTTGAGCAGGGGGTTGGACTAGAACCTCCTGAGGTCCCTTCCAACCCTGATCTATGATTCTCTATTAGCCAGCAGGCCTGAAACACAAGCAGGGAACACCGACCGGGGCCGTTTGCTGTCTTTCTGGGGCCCCCGTCCCGCGAGCGGCTTGGAAAGTCTCTGCAATGCACAGCTCGGGGGGGGGGGGGGGGGCTCCCCGTCAGCTGGAGCCGAGGCAGTTCTGGGGCTGTCAGGTGACCAGTCCCCTCGCCACTCCTGGTGCTGGGCCTGCAGGAGGACGTTAGAGCCCCTGCTTCTTGCAGGAGGGGGTAGTTCTAGGCCTGGGTCCTTGTCCCCTCACTGCCAGGGGGCTGAGCCCTCAGGCTGGGGGCTGCAACGAGAAGACGTCAGACTGATAACAGCTCACCCGAGGCGAGCAGGGCAAGTCTGTGGAGGGGAGACTCCCAAGAGCAGGGCACTGCAGGGAGCGGGGCTGGTCATAGAGTGTGGCAGGCTTTAACCTGTGGTCCCAGTTTTCCATCTCGGCACTAGGGGGCGCTGTGCTGCAGGCAGTTGGGGGCTCAGTAGGGAGCGCTCTTCCCTCACAGCCAGGGCTGACCCCAGTGCCCCCGTCTGGCACTAGGGGGCGCTGTGCTGGAGGGGACAGGGTGGGGGCTCAGTAGGGGGCGCTCTCCCCTCACAGCCACGGCTGACCCCAGTGCCCTGGTCTGGTACCAGGGGGCGCTGCGCTGTGCTGCAGGGAGTCGGGGGCTCAGTAGGGGGCACTCGCCCCTCACAGCCAGGGCTGACCCCAGTGCCCCAGCATGGCACTAGGGGGCGCTGTGCTGCAGGGAGTCGGGGGCTCAGTAGGGGGCGCTCTCCCCTCACAGCCAGAGCTGACTCCAATGCCCCAGCATGGCACTAGGGGGCGCTGTGCTGCAGGGAGTCGGGGGCTCAGTAGGGGGCACTCTCCCCTCACAGCCAGGGCTGACCCCAGTGCCCCGGTCTGGTACCAGGGGGTGCTGTGCCACACACAGTGGCATGGGGGAGGCGCTCAGTCAAGACAGGCAGTGACTGTGAGATGATGCCACTGCCAGGCAGTAACTCAATGGGACCCAGTTCTCCCCACCCCAAGCCAGTCAGCAACCGTCACCCCGGGCCGGCCCAAGACCCCACGCATCCCTGGCAAAAGCCACGGCCCGGCCTTGGTGTGGCGCAATGTCAGTCGCTCCAGCTCTGACCAGCAGCACCCGGCCTTTCTGCAGCACCTTATAAAGCACGAGACAGACGCTCCCCCTGGAGACAGAGCCGAGCTGACAGAAAGCAGGCCCCAAAGGGCTCCCACCGAGCCACGCCGCAACGCCCGCTGCCGGGCGAGGTGCCACGCGGGCCGCGTTCGGCACGGCTCACTCCTCTGGGAAGCGCTGCTATTTCTCCTCCCCCGGCCCGTCAGCCCTGACCCCCGGCCCCTCCTCATGCCATTCCTGGAAAGCCACCCCTGCTCCCAGCCCGGCTCCGCTCTTGTTTTCCACACTCTGCCGTTCCCTTATATAGAATTTTTTTTCCTGGTCCTGAGGCAAAGGGACAAGGTGGAGGGGAAAAAAACAATGCAAGGAAAACCCATTGTTCCTGGGGACTGGCGCTTCCCGAGCAGTGTCCATCACCTGGCTGGCTGAATCCGCCTGACGAGATGGCTGGGAATGCTGGGGAGGAAACGCGCACGCGGCTGGGACTGCAGCTTCCTCGCCTGGAGGCTGGGAAGGGGATCCGCCGATGGAGAGGCTGCTGCTGGGTGAGACGCAGTGTCCTGCTCTTCAAAGGACCTTCTCCTGGGGGCAACGCTCCCGTTCTCCTCAACAGAGCCACTCACCCTGGAGCGAACAGCTTTTATCTGTGGGTCCTGCCTGCCTCTTTGTCTGTCCGTGACTTAGCGACTGGCCATGGGCAGCGGGTATCAGAGCCGTCAGAAGGAAATTTTGCGCCCGAGGCAAGGGGCGGCTCCAGGCTCTTCGGCGGCGGGTCCTTCCTTCCGACAGGGACTCAGGAACCCGCCGCTGAATTAGCGGCAGCAGCAGAGCTGCGCCTCTCCGCTTTCCGCGCCCGAGGCAAGTGCCTCCCTCGCCTCGCCCTTGTTACAGCACTGGCGGGTATCACAGGCCAAGGGAGGCTAAGTCTCCCCAAACAGCCAGGCAGGGCCCCGCTCACGCTCTGCCCCGAGGCTCCGCCCTCGCTCAGCCTCTCCCCCAAAGCTGGGGCTAAGGCGGGCTGGGACTCGGGGCGGCTGGGACGGACAGGCCGGTGGCCGAGGACTGGGGTGGACTGGCCGGGGTGGACAGGCCGGTGGCCCAGGACTCAGGGTGGCTAGGGTGGACAGGCCGGGGCGGCTAGGACAGCGGCCCAGGACTCGGGGCGGCTGGGACGGACAGGCCGGTGGCCCTGGACTGGGGTGGACAGGCTGGTGGCCCAGGACTTGGGGCGGCAGGGACGGACTGGCTGCGGTGGGCAGGCTAGTGGCCGAGGACTCGGGGCGGCTGGGGCTGGTGGGCAGGCCAGTGGTACCAGTTTCAAAACCTCTTTTCCAAAATGGGACACTTGGCAAAACCGACCTCTCCCCACAAAAAGGTTCAGTTTCGACAAATTGGCATTTTCCAATGAAAAACATTCGCTCACTAAATTCCCAACTGGCCCTACCCAGTCTAACCTGGACAGCCGACAGCCAGTGGCTGGCCACGAGCGAGCCGGCTCTCCGAGGGGTGTGGACAAGGGGACGCGTTCCTTCCACTGAAGCAGAAGTCCTGTGAGACTTCACAGAGGAGTTTGGAGGAGAGGCTGGAATGAGCAAAGGGAAATTATTTGATAAACCAGGCGGAAGAGGCTGTTGCAGGAACCTTCGTTAAGGCGACAGCGCTAATTGGGATCCTAGTCCCTTTCCAGAAGAAAGCGAGTACAGGCGGCCTATGTAACAACATGAGCTCGTGTTTCCAGAATGTCTTTCACCCCATGCTGGACAAACTGCGGGCAATATATAGGCCTGGCTTCAGCCACACATGAAATGCAGCTGCCTCTGGGGTGGAGCGCACTACTGCAGTGGTGGAGAGGCTGTTTCTTTTTACCCCTCTGCACTGGGTGCCAGAGAACTGGGTCCCATGCACCTGGCTTGCACTGGGGCGGGGAGGTTGCCCTGACATCCACAGACCTTCCCTTGCCCTGCAGGATTTGGAAAGGTGTTGCCAGAGAGACTGGAATGTGAGATCTGCCCCCCTCTCCTCCTCCCGGGAGCCGCTCCCTTTGCTGCCAATCAGCTACCTTTGATCAGCCTCCCTCCAATTTCAAGGCAGGCTAATTGAAAACACAGAAGCTTTTCTCCCTCACTGCTCCTGTGTTTACATTCCTCAAAATCTCCTCCAAATATCAGCACAGCCCCTCACGTTCTGCCCTGCGCAGGAATGCGGAGAGCTCCCCAGAAGGGCCAGGGAGGCATTGTACATTGCAGGAGCCAGACATCAGCCAACCCAGCCCAGCAGTCTCTGGGTCCGGCCTGGTCCGGAGTGGTACTCCATTAGCCACGGCATGAAGCAAAGGGGGCAGGCCTCCAAAGGGGCCCTTCTACACTAGCGAAAACCACGGCATCAAGGGGTCGCATTAAACCAGGAAGTCTCCCAAATTCATACTCCAGCCAAACCATGTCTCAAGCCAGGAAGCAGCGTGTTTTCCCAAGCTCTGACACAACCTGGTCATAGGACTCTCCTGTGATACTGTGATTCCCCTGGCATGCTGCTTTCTAGGGTAGACAGCACATGAGGGCTTGCATACAAAGACAATTCTCTTCACATTTAGTTGGGTAGATATAACCCTTAACTAAAATCCCATCCAGCTTCCTTGCATTCCGGTTAGCCAGATAGACGAGTAAACGGGAATCTTCCCATCCCTTCTGCATGATTGGCTCAGCCAGGAAGGCCGGTAAAATGGTCAGAGCATGAGCCTAGTGCTTGGAAGACCCCGATTCAATCCCCTGCCCCTGTGTGATGTTTCTCTGTGCCTCAGTATCCCAGCCCTGCACTGCCTCACAAGGATAAACACATTAAACACTGTGAGACGCTATATTAACGGGGGAGGCATAAATACCTGGAAAGAGGCCATGATCCAGTTTGTGTCTCTTAGAGTTTGGGCTCATGTGTCCGATATAAACAGCACATTGGCGATAAATAAGAGCTCAGCAAACAGGGGAATGTGATGCCTGTAGTGGCTGGGGTTCTCGCGTGGGATGTTAGAGGCCCTGGTTCAATCCCTGCTTATCTTAGCATTGGAAAAGGTTCAGAAAAGAGCAATAAAAATGATGAGGGGTCTGGAACAGCTTCTGTATGAGGAGAGATTAATAAGACTGGGACTTTTCCGCTTGGAAAAGAGGCAACTAAGGGGGGATATGCTAGAGGTCTATAAAATCATGAGTGGTGTGGAGAAAGTAGATAAGGAAGTGTTATTTACTCCTTCTCATAATACAAGAACAAGGGGCCGCCAAATGAAATTAATAGGTAGCAGGTTTAAAACAGTCAGAAGAAAGTATTTTTTCACAACGCACTGTCAACCTGTGGAACTCCTTGCCAGAGGATGTTGTGAAGGTCAATACTATAACGGAGTTCAAAAGGGAGCTAGACAGATTCATGGAGGATAGGTCCATCAATGGCTATTAGCCAGGGTGGGCAGGGATGGTGTCCCCAGCCTCTGTTTGCCAGAAGCTGGGATTGGCTGACAGGGGATGGATCACTAGATGATAACCTGGTCTGTTCATTCCCTCTGGGGCACCTGCCATTGGCCACTGTCGGTAGACAGGATACTGGGCTTGATGGACCCTTGGTCTGACCCAGTCTGGCCGTTTTTATGTCCATATTCACCACCCTTTTGCAGTTGCTTTCCATAAACACTCCAGGGCCCAGATGCTGCTAGTGTGAACTCCTGTGAAAAGACCCTTTTTTAGCTCAAATGCTCACCAGTTCCTGGGGGGGGGGGAAGGTGGCACAGGGAGAAAACCAGAGCTCTAGGGTCTACGGAAAGTACTCTACAATTCTAAACAAATATTAAAAGATCCTTTCTTTAGGTTCTGTGATTGCTTGGGTTTTGAAACAATCCTACCACCGAGTATCAATTCTATAGGACCTTTGTCTACGGGACAGCACATCTGAGGCGCTCAGGTACCTCAGCAACGGACACCTTGAGAACATGCTTGACCACATTGGCAGGTAGCACTGTACTGGTCAGTTACATAATTCAGCCAATCAGGGCACAGAAACAATAGCATGTGATTTACGGCACTGGCCAACCCCGAGTGAATTGCAGACCTTGGCCAGGATGATCTGCCGAGCAAGAATTACTCACAGGGGAAGCTTGCGCATAATTGCAAATGAACCTGAGACACTCGCGATGCAGATGTGGACAAGTCGCAAAGAGCAAGAAGAGCGAAATTCACTGAAATTGTTACAAACTCTTTATTGCCCTGTTCTGCTGATGTCCAGGGGGAGGATCAACCTCCCGGCGTAGGAGGGTTTGCAAACCTACCAACTAGTTTAGGACTCTGCCCAATACGCCAGCCTTACTACCCCTGTCATTTACACCCAGGTTTCTGCAATACATTGAAAACAGTGTTAAAATTACAGGCTTTCACTCCAGGTTATACAGGATTTCCTGGTCCTGTTTGCACACTACAAGGCTTTGAAGAGAAGTTTGTGCTCTGCGCTGTCAGCAGCCAGTCTGCAGAGAGCCAGCCTAGAGCAAGGCTGGGGGAGTTGTGCTGTCTGCCTTATGGAGCAGCCTGCTTTGTCTCTCTCTGTTTTCGGTTCTGGGGTGTTAAGGTTCTGGATCTAAGAAATGAAGTTGGGTTACATTGCAACCTTCCAGCAAGAAGCTTTATGCTTTTATATCCCTTCTTTGTGTGCACTGTGAACGTAAGAGCTTCATTCAAGAGTGCTGTAGATTAAGGATCTGAGCAGCACCAGAGGCAAGGCTGCTAGCAAGCGCATGCACTGGATACATGTTTCTGTGTACCTGGTATACAGCATTTTCCCAGTGTGACATGCCCCCCCCCAGTGGGGGTACAAAGGTGTGGGTATTGAGACATTCAGGGCTTTAACAAGATGGTAGGGGTGCAAGGGAGAGGGGGCAGATGTGGTTTCACTTTCCCGAAGTGGGGCTCAGCTTTCCAAAATGTAGGAACCACATAATTATTGTTATGCTCACATGGAGGAGCCCTGACATGCTGGACACTGCCCAGACACACAGCGAGAGACGGGCCCTGCCCCAGCTGAGATCAGGGCCCCGTCACGCCGGGCGCTGCCCAGACACACAGCGAGGGACAGTCCCAGCCCCAGCTGAGATCAGGGCCCCGTTGTGCCGGGCACTGCCCAGACACACAGCGAGAGACAGGCCCTGCCCCAAAGATCTTACAATCCAAATAAACCAGACAATGGGTGAGAGGGGAAACTGAGGCACACAGAGGGGAGGGGAACTCCCACAGCAAGTCAACAGCAGAGCCAGAAATCGAACCCAGCTCTTGAGTATCAGTTCAGTGCTTCATCCACTTGACCATACAGCCTCCGGGGCCGTCCTAGATACCGGCTCTATCTTTTCATTTGAATTTTTGTCACTCTCCGCCTCTCTGCTTTCTCCCCTCCCTCCCTCATTTTTTCCATTGGGTTTTTCCACCCAACCCCCTCCGATTTTCACAGACCCAACGCGATGACGTCAGAGTCAAATCTTCTTAGCGAGGCGTAAAAGAATGTGCCGGCTCGATCCCCTTTCACGGCTGAACGCGCCTGCTCGCCCGAGTGTCTCTTGAAAGGGAGAGTCTCATTCAGGCCGAAGCGCAAGTCGCCCGAGACTTTCAGACCAGGACTGTCATAACTAGAGGTTTGTACCGCACCTGGCGCAATGGGGCTCTGCGCAGCCTTTAAGGGCTGCCACCTTCTGAGCATTAAGTAGGAGCCACCCAGAAATCTCACCAATTGGACTCTGTCCTGTTTCTAGACCAATGGAATTAAACTGGGGTAACCCCGAACTCAGAAGCCGGGCTCTCTCCCCGACAGAAGTCGGTCTGATAAACGATATCACCTCCCCCACCTCGGCTCTCTGGCGTAACCCCTGGCACCGGACCCTCTGAAATCGGTTTAAATCAGTTTAGCTCAATTGAGGATTAAGGGTTTAAAGCATTTCCCTGCAGGAATGCAGAGCGGCACACACCAGCAGGAGAGCACCTTACACTAAGTAGGGAGAGACCCAGAGGGACCAGGAACCACGGTCCAGGCTGGGGTACGTCGACACCGGCGCAGCGGGAGGTGACTCACCCATGCTAGCTTGGCTGGCGCTAGCACGCTAGAAAGAACAGCGGAGGCGAGGCGGGCCGGGCGGCGGGACGCGCTCGTGGTCCCTGGGCTAGCTGAAGACACGCCCAGGGGCCCGGGCGGGATCGCGCTCAGGTGGCTAGCTTGTGCCAACGCTGCTATTTGTAGCGCGCTGGCTGGATCGAAGCCAGCTCCAGTGTGGCTACGCGAGCACCAGCACATGGGGGCTCTGGACCCCAATAAACAATCAGACGGAAAGTGAAACTAGCCGGCTCAGGGTTGCCATCCCAGCCCCAGGCAATGCCAAGGAGCAGCAAACAGCCTCAGCTGGTGCCCTCCAACTCCTCCAGCCTTAATCATCCCAGGCGCTACCGGGGCTGCAGCAGATATTTATCTCCACATCCTCCCCCCCCCCCTGAGCTGCACCTCAGGAAGGGAGCGCGGCCTCTTCCAGTTCGAGCCAGGGGCTGAAAGCTGGCCCGCAGCCCAGCGCTCCCCGAGGCGGCCTGCATGGCGGAGGATCTCTGACGCATATCCCTTCCTCTTCCACCGGCTCCCAGAAACATTCCTGGCCGTCTGATCCCAGGCCCGGGGCAGGGCCAGGGCTGTGCTCGGGGGCTTGACGCTAACCCAGCGTGTTTCTCGTGGGGCTCGACCGTACCCCGGAGCGAAGGCCAGGGTAGGTGCACCGTCCTCAGCAGACCTGGCAGGCAGTGCCGCTCGGAGAAGCACAGCTCTGCTATCCTGCAGGGACTGGGGGTGGGGGGCAGCGTAGATTGTGATGCTCTGGACGGGGTGCAGCAAACCCCACGACCAGCCAGCTGGTGCAAAGAGGGGCGGAGCCATGGTTCTCCCTAGTCTCCGCCTGTTTGCTCCTAGGGTGGGGCAGGTCACCTGGCTGCCACCCATCCCTCCCCAGAGCATCCAGAGCAGCATCCCTGATGGCCCTCAAGCTGCGAGCGGGCGATTGCTTCATCGTCCTATTCCCCTCCACGGCCACATCAGCATAGGCCTGGTGCAGCCCATGCACGGGAGATTCCTCTTCTGCTCCCTCCAGCACCCTCCGGCATCTGTGGGGCACGGGGAACGGGCTCCCCCCAGGAAATACCCCAGCCTCCAGCCACGGCGCAGCGTTGCCGGCTCTGGTGACTGGACCGCAAGCCAAGCAGCTGGAAGCCTGACGCTGCAGAGAAATCTCAGCGTCTGTGCTGCACGGGGGAGAGGAGAGTTTAAAAGGGCGAGGGGAGCGCAGAGCCCCGCGTCTATTGCGGGTTAGAAAACCCCATGGCTTTTAAGCCGGTCTCATGATTTGGAGGGCTGGGGCGAAAGGGGTTCTGATGCATGGGGCTCGCCACCGCACACCCTGCCTCCAGAGCTCCACACGGCGCACTCCCCTGCGGAGCTCCACAGAGGAGGAACAGAAAGCTGGTTATTGTCGGCTCCCAGCTCTCAGCGATGGAAAACGCCCCTGCGACCGGCCGCCCCCTCCCAGCCCTCCAGAGCCTTCCCTGCTCTAGGTTTAATACATAAGTCAAGCCACAGCCCTTCACTAAGGGGGACCGTGCCACAGCTACCCAGGCATCAGCCGACACCTTCCTTTGCTCAGCATTAGTCCATGGCAATTCATTTCACTCCCTCGACACCACCCCACCCCGCCAAAAATAGTTCCTCTGCCAGGCCGGGGGCTGCCCCCCAGGAGTGCCCATAGACAGTTATCAGGTCCCGCTCCCCCTCCGCTGGATTGCTTAGCCCACACAGACGTAAGAACAGCAATTAGTCGCCTGACTTTCTGGAAGATCCACTTTAGCAACACCAGTTTCGGGGCTCAGAACAGGGGTAACTGGATGCAATTCTCTGGCCTGGGCAGACTAGACGATCTAATGGTCCCTTATGACCTTAAACTCTAGGAGCAGGATGCCCTGACATAACTGCAGTCCCACCCACTCCCGTTTATCTGAACCCCTGCAGTCCTGGCCTGGGGATCGCTGCGCTATCATCCGACCCGCCGAATCAGCTGCATCCCTTCCTCGTCCCCCAGCATGAGATGCATGCGACGCATGGCCCCCACAGCACGTCTCACAGGGAAGGGGTGCGGATAACACAGCAGAGACCCCTAGGCCAGGACTGCGAGGAGGAGGAGGAGCCCTCTCCATCATCCGAACACGATCGCGCCCCCCCTGCTATTTGGAGAATGAGGAGCATCCGGTGTTCCCAGGCCGGCCGCCCCAGCGCTGCACAGAAAGCCCATCACGCATTGCGCATGCGGCCTAACGTTACATTGCTGCATTTGAGGGCTAATGTTCTGCAGCTCACGTCGCAAGCTCCTGTCCAACCCTGCGTGTTTGGGTCTCTTTCCGCAGGCCTGCTGTGTCGGCACCGCCTTTCTATTAAACACACCTACCATTGGGGTGCCGCCTGCCTTGACTCTGAGCTGCCATCGCTCCCAGCCTAGGGTGATTATTACGGAGAACGGGTTCCAGAAAGGATTTGACGTTTCTAGGAAGCACCAGAATCTCCCCTGTTCCATTCGCGGGGATTCCAGCGCCGAGGGAGACAGAAACTTTCCCACCAATCACTCACTGCCGGGGCCCGATTTGCAGCACAGCTGAGTGGGCCCGGCTCCTGCATCCTGAAAAGTCTCCTGCATCCTGCTTCCTCCAGGCCGAGCGCGACGATGGTGCATAAAGCCGGGTCTAAGCCTGGCCCCAGGGGAGAGCACGCCCACCTAGGTAGCACCAGGGCCAGCTCCAGTGTTTTTGCCGCCCCAAGCAGAAGAGAAAAAAAAAAGCCGTGATCAGCGGCAGCTCTAACCACCGTCGCTTCATTCTTTGGTGGCAATTCGGCGGCTGGTCCTTCCCTCCGAAAGGGACTGAGGGACCCGCCGCTGAATTGCCGCCGAAGAGCCGGACGTGCCACCCCTCTCCGTTGGCCTCTCCAAGCACCTGCTTGCTGTGCTGGTGCCTGGAGCTGGCCCTGGGTTGCACTAGCCGGCGAGACATCGCGCCCAGTCAGCTGGGGGTCTCCCGACATGGAGAGGACTCAACATGGACTGTAGGGCCACCTGGGATCTTCTCGAGGCTGACCCCCTGTGTTACACTGGGCAGAGAGCTTGGAGATGCAGCCTCCACCTTGGGCACAACATGGTGCTTAGGGGGATGCCCAGAGCCACCGCACCAGGGCGCAGGCAGCAGAGCGGCGGGACGCGGCGGCCCTGGGCCGGAAGGGAGCTGGGGATGCAAAGAGGATCCGAGACAGATCCGGAGACATCAGGGGGTGGCCGCGCCGGTGGGAGGTCTCCCGAAGAAGGAGCTCGCCCGCCCGCCCAAACCAAACCCAGCGCTGCAAGCGGGCTTTGTTCTATTTTTAAACTCAAATCTCCGGGGCTTGCCCCAGGGAGCAGTAAGTAGGAACAGACTCTGCCCCCGCCCCCCCGCTGAAGGTCTCTCCGGAGCCAGACACAGCCAAGAAAGTTAATCACCGAACCGGCAGCCAGGCGCTTCATGCCTGTTCTCAACGAGGCCTCAGAGATCAATGACAATGAAATAATCCGAGGGGCTGGGAGCAGCGGGGTTCAGGCCCGGGGGCCCTGGGGGGGGGGCTTGCTTTGCTGCTGAACATACAAAGCACGCCCAGGTTGAAACGCACGCTGGCGTGGTTCATGCCCAGCTCACTGACCTCGCGGCTAAGTGCCCCGGGCACGGTGCCCAGAGGAGGAGAGAGCCCAGCACGAAAAGGGTTAAACTGAAATGCGCAGCAAGGCCTGCTGATGTTACAGGTGGGAGGGAGCAGCTGCAGATCCCTGAGCATCAGCCGCATGGGCAGCCTGCGACGGGAGAGGCTGCATCTGGGCACCCGCGCCAGGCTGGGCTTTGCAAGGGAAGGGGATTAGGGTCTGGCTTCCTTTGGCAGCGCGAAATAAACAAAAACCCAACCACTGTCAAAGTGGCTGAAAACATCCCCAGATGTTTTCCGCGCTGGCCTCCTCCCCCAGCCCGGCCTGCTTCCCACGAGGGGAAGGTCAAGCGGGGAGGGAGACGCAGACCCACACAGGGGAAGTGGCTCCTCCCTGCTGCTAACCCTGGGACCCGGAAGGACGGAGGGCTGAGAAATCCCAGGAGGAGCAGAAAGAGAACGTACGGTTGGAGCGGGGAAGCACAGTCACCCTGCCGGCCTCCCGTTTGCACCCGGCCTGCAGCTCACGGGTTGGCTTGTCCCCGCCCGGATAAGGCCCCCGCCGTCGGTATGTTTCTCTTTGCACCAAGGAACACGCTGACCCCAAGGTGCAGCTGCAGGGGTTATTCCCAGGGCGGGTGGACATACCTGCACGAGCTGTGACCACGCTAGCAGGCTAGTAACAGCTGCCCCATGGCAGCCCGGGCCCTGGCAGCGGCTGGTCACCCGAGGATTTACCTAGGCTCTCAGACGGGATCGGCCGGGGGCAGCCGGGCCAGCCTGCTGCCGTGGCTACACTGCTACAAAGCTAGTGCCCGTAGCTGGAAACGGCGCTGCCCCGCGTAAGCGACGGCTGAGGCTGGCACGAAGTCTCCCGGGCCAGTCCCCAGCTGGTGGCAGGTCAATGGAGTGACGCTAGGTCCTTCTCTGGCACCCGTCCCCATCGCAGCAGGCCTGGTTACGCAAACACCCGGCCCTGCCCCACAGCTGCCCGGAGGCGGGTCGACTCGCAGCACCGGAGAGCGTACTTCCAAGCACCAGCAACGGCAGGCGTGAGAACCAACTCTGCGTCGCCTGCGCCTGGCCTCTCCCCAGACGGACGCAGCCCCTCGGCTGCACCGGGATACAGCCGCTCCCTAAGACACCGCTATGGTCCACAGAGACCTGTCGACAAACCACAAAGAGATCCCTTTGCACTGCTGGCTGGAGCAAGCCAAAGTGCTAAGTATTATCATTAGTAAGGAGAGGAGCTACTTACAGCGAGAGGCAGCGTGGCCCAGTGGATAGGCCACTTGACTATAACTCAGGAGACCCAGGTTCTGTTCCCCCTGCTGGGTGACTTCACCTTTCCATGCCTCAGTTTCCCTCCCCCCCTTTCTCCATCTGTCTTGTAAGCTCTTTGGGGCAGGGACTCAGGAGCCTAAACCCCACCAACTGTCAATGGGTGTTTGGCTCCTAAGTGCCTCAATCCCTTTGGAAAAGGACCGTCAGGCGTTGCAGCGCTGGCCATGGCAACCCCTAAATACCTTTACAAATCTGGGCCTTTCGATGCAGTCAGCACCCGGCCCTGCAGGGCCCCATTCTCAGCGGGAGCCTCTGGGACGATACCGTACTCCAAAGAACCAATGCTCCAGCTCTCATTGACCCCTGAATCCCATGAGTTCAGCTGACAGTGGGGGAGGTCGGCAATGCCTCAGCTGCACACAGCCCTCAACAACATGCAGAATAAGCCGGGGGGGGGGCAGATTTTGCCAAAGGGATTCAGGCGCCTACGGTCCAGCGTGACCTCTAGTGATTTCAATGGGACATCGGTGCCGGTCCGTCTCTTTCAGCACCTACATGCCTCGGAAACACCTGGCCCAGGGTCTGACGCCTGGGGAGCGACTGGCGGCCACAAGGAGGACTGAGTGCCGGGGAAGCGGCGAGGAGGCCGGCAGAGGATGGATCCAGGGAAGGGCTGGGCCCTCCAAAGGGATCGGAACAGGGCACTCAGCAGGGCTGCCTCGGTAGTGAGAGATGAGGGGGGGCACCAGCCTTGGGGGGAGAGCGGAAGACGGCCGACGGGCCGGAGGAGTAGGGACGGGGGAACCATCTCCGAGTAGGGACAGGCTTGCAAACAAAGTTCGCTTCCAACTCACGCCAATCCCTGCCGCGCTGGTGGCCCCACGAGGCTGGAGGGGGCTCTGCTTCTGAGGGCAGATCCTCAGAGCTGGTCAGAGCCAGCCCACCGGCTTCTCCAGTCAGATCCCCCCTGCCGCACGGGCGTGATCCCACTTTATAGCCCCCTGCGGAGTCCTTGCAGGACCAGCTCGTCCCCATCCCTCTCCACTCCTCGGCATTGGCCTGGAACCAGGGCTCCCTGCTCCACCAGAGCCCAGCTGCCGTTCCAACCCGCGCCCCAGGAAGCCGCCGAGTCACCCGGTTGCCGTGGGGACGGTCAGTGTTGTCACAAAAACACCCACTGATGGCTTCAGGCGGGGAAATAAACAAGGGAAGCAGAGGCACTCTGGGGAGACAGAGCCCCCCGGTTCTACACAGCGGCGCTTGAGAGGTGGGGAGGGGCGCGAGACCACGAGAAAAGGGGGCGTGAATTCTGGTCTGGTGCCCCGTGCCACCTCCTTCTCCTCCCCTGCTCAGGACTGTGTCCAGCACAGACCTCCCCATCGCATCCCAGTACCGTCCACTCCCCCCACCTCCTTACGCTGGCCCCTCAGGCTTCCTCTGGCAAGAAGCAAGCCGATCCCTCAGGTGGACCCAAGAACCAATGAATGCCGACGGACAAGGGGTGCAGAGGGGTTACAGGAGTCCAGTTCCACCAGGGAACATCAGCGAGGTCTCAAAGGACAGCCAGTGGCACACGGATCCTCAGTATTGCTGTGAAATGGACGTACCAGCACGGCGTAAGGAGTTCGGTACAGACTCTGAAAATACAGCCGTAAGGGCTGTATCAAGGTGCTCGGCCGGGTCTACACTAGAAAATTAGGTCAGTATAACTACATCGCTCAAGGGTGAATTCTTCCGTCAACCAGGCTGCTGCTTCTTGGGGAGCTGGATTGCCTGTGCCAATGGGAGAATCTCTCTCATCGGTGTAGGGGGCGTCTACACTGAGGCGCTACAGCGGCTAGCGGATTAAATGAGACAAGTCACCAGCAAAGGTGAAACATCGGCTGTCTGACCGACGAGAGCTGCTTAGCCCTCTGTCTCTTGATGTGCAAACTAAGTCTTGGCTCTGCCACAATGGGCCCCCCAGTCTGAACTGACTGCAAAGGCCAGGTGGTGTGGAATTCAGAAAGCGGCTCACAGGAAGGGACAAGGAGCAGGGCGGCAAGGAGGACCCTCTGCGAAGGAACACGTCAAAAGGTTTCCTCCTCGCCCGTTTTGCATCATGTCGAAAAACAATCAAGAGACCTTAGGGGCAGCTGAACTTCCCCAGGCAGGAGGCTAGCCAGTGAGTTAACTTTAAGCTCGACAAAGCGTGCTATGATATTGTTTTATACGTAACCACTGGCTTCCTGTATCCTTGCTCGCGGAATCTCTGTGCTTTGTTTTCCCGCGGCTGGAGTCATTTCACGCTACGCAAGTCTTGTTTTCACTGTGAACAGATCTCAGTGCCGCGGGGCTAAGCAAAGTGCTGGCCCTCCGTTGACTCTTACAGGCCAGGGCGGACTGGTCCTTTGGGGACAGCAGGCCTGGTACTTCTGGGAGCGTTCGGTGATCAGGGGCTGGATGCTGCAAGGAATGCCCCGCGCATGCAGGACTGGTGCATGCCTGTCGCACTTCCTGCACAGACAGCGTGAGCCCTGCGGAGCTTGGCAGGCAGCGCTTGTGTTGCGAGAGGTGGCTGCAGTAGGAAGAAGGGGATGTTGCCATGTCGTAGGAGACCCAAGGTCCCCCTAGTCGGGCAGCCAGTCTCCCAAAGGGGCCAGGGCTTTTGCAGAAGGTACAACCCACCACACTGCACAGCACCACCCTGGGGGTGGAGGGAACGGGTGTCCAGACCCAGCTGGAGTTATTAAGGGGGGTGCATAGCCCTGGTCCAGGGTTGGATGTGGTGAAGCATGGACCATAGGATAAGGAGAGACATCATGGGTCGTCCAGAGTGATCCCCTTGCAATTTACAGCATCCTTCCCACGAAG
The DNA here is from genome assembly GCF_020497125.1 of Mauremys mutica. Lineage (NCBI taxonomy): Eukaryota > Metazoa > Chordata > Testudines > Geoemydidae > Mauremys > Mauremys mutica. Next base: position 3,232,814 of record NC_059081.1, on the reverse strand, counting down.
TCTCATCTTAACCCATTCCCGCATCTCACACAGCGATGGCTCCACAGACACCCCCCCAGCACGTCTAGTCCACTGTCCCGTTGCCCTATCTGTCAAAGGGGCTTTTTCCACCTAACGTCTATGTGACGCTACACAGAAATATTGTTATGATATGAATATGGCATATCTACGATGGGTCATGCGATGATGTCACCTGAACAGGGTACCACCTTGGCCACAGCTGGTGGCACTGGACACAAAGGATTCCCGCCTTCTGTAAATCCTACTTAAAGCTGGGAAGTGAGTCAGTCAAGGCTCTTCTCCTCTGCCTGCCCACCCAAGAAGGAAGACAGCTGAAAACACCCGAAGAAACAAAGGAACTAAGCAGAGGCAAGGCCAGGGCTGAGAGAGGGGTCTAGCCTGCGAAGAGAAACCACTGGAACTCTGGGCTTCAGAAACTCTGCAACCTGCCTAAACTACATGTAGGGTGAGGAAATACTACACCTCTACCCCGAGATAACACTGCCCTTGGCAGCCAAAAAATCTTATCGCATTATAGGTGAAACCGCGTTATATCAAACTTGCTTTGATCCGCGGGAGTGCGCAGCCCGCCCCCCCGGAGCGCTGCTTTCCCGCGTTATAGCCGAATTCGTGTTATGTCGGGGTAGAGGTGTATTTGTAACCTGCTTCTTTAGCGTATGAAGCTTAGTTGACGTGTTTTGTTTTCTTTGCTCAGTAATCTGCCTGGTTCGCTTTGCTGTCCCTTCTAATCACTTAGAACTTGCCTTGTGTAGTTAATACATTTATTTCTGGTTTATACCAAAACCCGGTTTGTTCAATTCATAACTGGGGCAAGGGGCAGAACCCTGCGCATGTCTTCCTCCACGCTGGGGGAGGAGGGGGAATTTCATGAGCTTACACGAGACGATTTCTATACAGCACAAGACAATATCGTTTGGGGGCCACACTGCAGAGGGGGTGCACAGGAGTGCTGGGCATTCCCCTAGCTGAGGCCTCCCCCAGAGAGCTGATTGCAGACTCTGTGATTCTACAGCTGGGTGTGTCCCTATGCGTGTGGGCTGGAAGGGGGCTTGAGAGCCTGTCACAGCAGCACAGAGGGAGGGAAACTGAGGCTGGTGCACTCCAGTGGCACCCCGACAGGGGGGTCCAACCCATCACAGTCTAGTCTAGACTTCTCCTTCACTGGCTTCTGGCGGTTGCTTCTTGTCCTACCATCTACCAAGGAGGCTGGAACAATTCCCTTCTAATCACACCCTGTCGCTGCAGAGGCAGCTATCGACGAGGATGCTCTATTCCCAGCCAACCCAAGCAAGCCTCAAAGGAGGCACTCGGGTTTCGATCTCTTGGTCTTGCAAGTGCTTGTGTCGTTGTGGCCCAGGAACTGACGCAGCCCATCCCAGGGTAGTAGCTAGTCCCAGGGGTATTTGACCACTGAGGTTGGCCCTTTGTCTCTACCTCAGTCCCGCTCTTGCCTCCAGCCAGCTGCGAATCTTTGCCATCACCAGCCACAGCACAGCAGCTGGCAAAACTGGATTCCTTTGGAGAAGCCCCGTAATCTGCCTCGAGCTCGTCTTGGCTTTTTTCTTTTAGCGGCAGATTTCTGACAGCCCCAGCTAATCTTCTGTTTATTGCACAAGTAACGCGCACACAGAGGACGGCATGTTTCCATCCGGGGGGTTTCCATGCCCAGAGAATTTCTCAGCTGTTTCCCCATCTCCTCCCTCCAAACCACTGCCTGCCAGCACGGTCCTGGACAATCCCTGGGCCCTCAGAGCAGACGGGCCCCCACCAGGCAAGGAGCCCATCAGTGTGATAGAGGGTTGTGCCTGCAGGCAAGGCGGGCAGGAATGCTCCGGGGGGAACCACACGTCTGATTGGGGAGTGGGAAGGAAGGCGTGAGCACTATCCCGTTCCAAACACTCGGGGATGGAGTTTTATTTTTCCAGGGCTGCTGGTGCTCCAACGTGGCATCTGGCTTTTGGTGGGGGCCCTGCTTGCTTGCTCCCCGCTCAGGGTTTGTTTGAGACCTAGGGCAGCCATGTGGTTTGGCCAAAGCCACAGGTGAGTCAGTGGCTCAGCTGGCGTCAGAGGCTGATGATTTCAGCTAGGACGCCACCCCCTGCAGCCTGGAGATTTAAACGCGGTGCTAGGGGTGGGCTGCTTTCCGGGAGTCGCCCCGGAGGCTGGCTCATGACCAGGGATACAGATGGTCCTGTTGGGGACTCTCCGGGGGAACGCTGTCCCTGGGACCCCACCACTCCCAGCAATTCAGGCTAGTCTACCTAGAAACCACCTAAGAGAACCGTGCTGGAGGTGCCCGCAATGGCAGGGATATCATTAAATGAGAGACACCCCGAGAGCGCAGGCCAGGGCCCCACACGCTACAGAGGAAGGCGAAAAAACCCCAAAGATCCCTGCCAAGCTGACCTGACCCCACATGTGGCGATGAGTTAGACCCTGAGCATGGGCGCAAAACCAGCCAGCCAAGCAGCGTGCGGGAAGAATTCTCGGGGCCACGCGGAGCCCTGGCCCGCCGCACCCGGTGTCCCATCTGCAGCCACTCAGAGGAAGGAGTTCTGGGCCTCGCCCCCTCTGTATTTCAGATGCCCCAGGTCAGGATGCTCCGTTATTTTGACCATTCCCCCTTCCCCTTGCACACCCAGCTCCTCCTGGGATCAGCAGTGTCTTTAGACCGTAAGCACATCCAGGGAGCCTGATTCTCCACTGCCACTGCTCTGGCTGCTAGTGCTTTGCACGGGGTGGCGGGGGAATGGTGAACACAGTGCAAGGCAATGGAGCTTCCAGCCCTCTCTTCCCTTTCATGACACACTTGGGGACTCATCCAGCTACCGCCGGCCAGGGGAGACTTTCCATTGACATTAAAGGGAGGCAGATTGGGGCCCTGGGGCCCTCACCCTTTCTGAAAGAGCCTTTGCGGGATATTTGTGACCTTCTCCCAAACAGCCGCCCAGCCAGTAAATTGCACCCAGTTCTAGCGCTCTGCACAGCGCTTGTTAACTGCTGTCTTGGTCTCTGTCCTGTATCAACCGCTTTGGACGCTTCTCCCTCAGGAGCAGAGCGCGAGCCCTAGAACGTGGAAAAGGAAAATGATGCAGCAGAGCAAAGAAAGAAAGAAAAAGTCAGGTTGCACCTGGCGTAACCAACAACGATCCAGGGCCTGGGGGAAAATCTCTGACAGGCAGGTAGGTTATAAGAGGGGAGATCAGGAGGTTCCGTTCTCCCTATCCCACAGCACAAGAATCAGGGAGATGCAGTGAATTTAGAAATTCAAACCCGGTCGAAGAAAACGTTTTCACACCACGCATGATTCGCCTGTGGAACTCACTGCCACAGGAAGTCACCGAGGCCAAGATTCAAAGAGAGATTGCACATCGACACAGGGCACAAGAATATCCAGCCTTGTCCTAACAATCGTGGAGGGACTATTAAACCTTCTGCTTCAGGGCTCGAGCCGATCTCTACCTCTCAGAGACCAGGATCAGACCTGACGCTGGGGCAGATTAGTTCCTATCTGCTCCTGGGGGTTCTCACACCTCCCTCTGACCCAGCTAGTGCTGGTCACTGCCAGAGGCAGGACACTGGGCTGGATGGCCCTCGGCTCTGAGCCAGTCTGGCAATGCCTGCGTCCCTGCCGTGTGCTCATCCCTGCATGCGCTGTGCTCCGGGGTTCCCCCTGCCCTGCCCCCCATGCTCAGGTCCAGGCTTCGGCATTGCAAGGGTTACTGCCTCCCCGGACAGCAATCACAGGCCTGCTCAGCAGGGACGGCCTGGATTATGTTTTCATTCAATTGCATATCAATGAGGGGTCCCTGTTCCACCCTCCAAGCCTTCACCTGTCGCTTACCTGTGTTATTGACACAGCGGCAGGCTCAGACAGCAAAGTCCCTGCCGCGTACAGGCTCAAACGGCACTGGCAGACAGAGCAAATAATCCCGACAGGCGGGGGGTGAAGGGGAGAGGAGACAGCAGAGAAGAGGGGGTGAGGGGAGCTCGACCTGCAAAGCGTCTCTCACTGACAGTGCTGCATTCACCGGTGTCTCTCTGTCTGTTTCCAGATTTGGGCGGGGGTGGGGGAGGTTCCCCCTTTGAAGACTGTCAGGCTGAAGAAAGGACAAAGGCAGGCCCAGATCCAAAGCCCACGGAGGTCAATGGAAAGGTTTGCGGGATCAGGCTCAGACTGCGGCGGCTGGCAGCTGAGCCCCAAGACACAGGGTTTCTCCACCTGGGGCACCGGGTTTTACTTAAGAATCCCCCAGGTGTTCGGCCGCGACTCCAGCTGACTCCACCCCCCACGGTCCAGGGAGGGATATGGGGGCTGGGGGGCCTCAGGGAAAGAGAAGGCAGGATTCAGTGGCTCTGGGCTGATGGATTAGCCAACACTCTTCTGGCATCCTAGTCTCCCGGCCTGCCCGGAGCCGCAGTCAGGCTGGGGCCGGGCACCCCAGGGGTGGAAGGAATCCCTGCTGCCTTGCGGGTGGATGGAGGCTGGTAAACCCCGGGATTCCACCCGGGGCGGTTAGCCATGTATTGCTTGAGCTCTGTTTGGGAAAGGCAGCCCCCTGGCTCAGCACACGCGTCACTCTGCCAACAGCCCGGTGCCCCCACCCGCCGGGGCGGGACTGTTGTGCTAGGAGCTGGCCGTCCTGAGCCCGCAGGCTGCACCGGGAGCTACGCCCCGCTACGCTACAGCTCATCTGTGCACGCTCTGAGAACGGGTACCCCGGGGCCTGCTCATGCTGGGGAGGAGATAAGGCGGCAGAGCAAGACGGAAGGAGATGAAAGAGAGGCCGCGTGGGCCAATGGATAGAGCACCGCACGGGGACTCAGGAGATCGCGAGTTCTATTCATGCCTCTGCTGGGTCACTTCCTGTCTCTGTCTCCCCTCCCCCCCTTTGTCTGTTTGAACTGTGAGCCCAGGGACTGTCCTTCATTGGGCGTCTGGACAGCACCTTGCACAAGGGAGCCTGATCTCGGTTGGGTTCGCCAGGGCTGACGTAATACAGACAAGGGAGAATTAACCAGAAGGAAACTGAGGAATGGGAAGTTTAGGCGAACAACCAGGAAGGACACATCCTTAACGCTGCGATTTCATCAGCCGGAGGCACACTCCCCTAAGGGCAGTGGTGGGGTGCTGGGGAGCATTAGACCTAAGCTGGCAAAGCCCCGGGGGAACCCCCGGTACCGGAGAGCGATGGACGAGGTGTGACCCAATGGGTCTTTGAGCTTTCTGAGTCTCGGGAGAAGGGATCGCAGCCCATCCCCGGCTCCCGCATCAGGCTGCGCATCCAGCTGCATTGGAAAGGTCAGGGGAAATCTGCTGGCTTCTGTGCTGACGTGCCGGGCGCTGTGTTTATGTACGAAGCGACTGGTTAAGATCACAGCATGTTGTGCTGTGCACTTTGTCCCTTCCCTCTCTCAGTATCTGCAGATGTTTTCTGCAAAGGGTGAACAAACAGGAAAGGAGCAAGAATTCACTGCTCAGCTTGGTGTGGGCAAAAAGGATGGATCTAAGGCTAGAAGAGACCCCCACGGTCACCACCTCGTCTGAGCTCCCGCATAACCCAGGCCAAGGTACGGCCCCAAAATCATTCCTGGTGCAAATCGTTCAGAAAACCAGCCAGTCTTGATTAAAAAGTGGCCAGTGATGCAGAATCCATCATGCCCCTTGGCAAACTGCTCCAATGATTTGTTAGCCTCACTCTTAAAATTCTGCGCCTTATTTCTAGTTTGAATCTGTCTAGACAGACTGAGGACGCGTCTCGTCTCAGATTTCTGTTCCCAGATAGGTACTTAGAGACTGTGATCGGTCACCCCTTAACCTGCTCTCTGTTAAGAACAGATCAAACGGAGCCCTATTGTGCCGTTTGGGGAAGCCCTTCCTGATTCCAGCTGACGGTTCGGTCACTCCCCGGAGCAGAGAGACTGATAGCCACTAGCTAGTCTCATAGGAGCCACAGCCATGGGCCAGGACCCATTGCGCTAGGGGCTGTACGAACAGACAGTCCCTGTCCCAACAAGTAGACTTGCACTGAATGCCATCCTGTTCTCACGTTACAGGACCGGGCACACAGGAGCTCCTGGATGGCCTGCTCTGTACCACACCGTGTCCGGTATCCTTTTATCCGATCTCCCCAGCTCCTTTCCATACTAGAAAGTCCCCGTCGTTCTTAACGGCTCCTCCCCGGATCCCCACCACCCTGCCTCCCATCAGTCGCACTCCATCTGCGGGGTCCTGATCAGATGCTGCGGTATCTAACAACAACACTGAGTAGCCTGGGGAGGCCGCGTGTTCATCGCTCACCACTCGCTGCAGGTAACAGTTGCTCGGACTGCAAGTTTCAAAACTGCTTTGATTACCTGCCAGCCCCGCCAGCTGCCCCACGATCTGTGTCGGCTCGGCAGGACCGACGGAGGAAGAAGCGCGGCTGCTTGTCTGCTAGGACTTGTCCAGGCTAATGCTAAGGCACGAAGGGACCAGTGTGACCATCTAAGACTCTGCAGGACAGAGGATTTCCACTAGCTTAGCTAAACTCAAACCGGAGCAAGCCACGGCATGGATATTCATTTCACCTTGGGGGGAGGGGGAGCTGATTGCATCTTAGCTTAAACCAATTCCTGACTGACTTCAACTACCCTGAAATCACCCGGGTTTAAACAAAAACGCGTCCCCACGGTTAGCGGAATCAGTTTGACGTCACGCACTGGCGCAGCGCTACAAGTAGACCGTCCCCCCGGGGAGCCGGCGGAGGGATAAGAAGGTCTCTCCAAGGACCCTTAGCAAGCAGGAGGCAGCAATCTGACCAGGCAGGCAGCGTCTGGAAGGCAGCTGTCCGTTTCGGACCGGAGCAGGGCTCATGCTAGGCCCTTTCGGGTGAGCCTCCAGCCAGCAGCTCCCTCCCCGGTGTCGTTGGCAGAAGGGAGGGTTTTGCCTCAGCTCCAAGGCCTAAAAAGGCAACGTTTCCAAGGCTCCAGTGCAGGCCTGGGCGCACGGCACCGAAGGTTGGCTCTGGCCCACAGGCTCCAGTCTGCAGAAGCTCTCCTGACGTAACCCTGCCACCTGCCTCGGCTGTTTACCCAGCCCAGTTGGCAGCAGAATGCCGTGCCTAGGAATGCCCGACGCTGACTGGACTCAATCAGCATTCCTGCGCCCCCGGGGCCTGTCATGGCTGTGTCCCCCAGGCGGAAGACGCCGGATTGTCCCTACATGGGCTCCGCTCCTCCACACCAAGGCAGGGCAAATCCATGCTATGGCTTCCTCTGTGGGCTTGCCCCACAAAGTCCAATGGCCCATCCTGCCGGCCAAGGAGGAGAGGTGAAGCTCTGCTAGGAAGTCTGTCTACACCTCCCCTCCTCCTCCTCTAGCATTCCAGGAAGTACTGCCTCCAGAAGGCGGGACTTCCTGAAACAACTCCACTAGAGAAGTCTCACCTACATTTTAAGGAGAAAGAAGAGATGGAATTGATATGCCAGGCTCATCAGCCCAGAGCTTTTCATTCATGTCACGAGAGCAAAACACTCATGTCCCAGGCTATAGATCCTTTGCACGCTGGAAAGCACACTTGTATTCAGAAAACTCCTGACCAGACATGGGACGCCAAGCATTACAATACAGGGCAGCCCATCGTTCTTACATGACAGCACTGTGCTGCCAATAGCATCCAACTCTACTGATCCTCGTACCTGCAACCACCAGCACCTAGATGCAGTGTTTACGGGCTGAACACTAGCCAACCTGGCAGTATTTTGAGGTAGACAAAAGCCCACACCTACCCAGGAGGATCTCACGGCACTCGGGGACCGATGCCCGATCTCTCCACTTTGCCCCTTCCCCGTTTATCGCTGCCCACGCTCGCCCCATCCCTGACTCTCACTGTCCCAACAAGATCAGACAGAGGCCAGAAAAGGCGTCTCAGCCGCACGGGTTAGAAGTACTGAGGCAGAACAACGCCGGCTGCAGGAGCAGGAGAGACGGGGTGGCCACTACCCAGACTCCCGGGCCGCGCCAAACCTCCCAAGCAGGTGGTCTGGGCTAAAGCCAATATTGCATCATCAGACCAAGCTGCCTGGGGACCACATGGCAGGGTGTCCAGCTAGGAGGCTGAAAGCCGGGAGGGGGGATGCGGTGGCTGACTGCCAGCGTACCGACCAGCCTGGCAGCATTGCCTGCCAGCCGGGCTCCGACCCGCCCAGGTGTGGTCCCCGCATCCTGTCCCCATGACGATGGCACCGGCAAGATGAGCATGCATGGGAGGGGAAAGGCATCAGGGGAACTTGGCCCAACTGGCCTGACCTGGCACCGAGATGCCAATGGACTAGCGCTGATTGACTCTCAGAGCAGCTCCCACCCTGACGTCCCCATAGCGCCCCCTCCCCAAGCCTGGTAAACCACCCCACAGCCACTCAGCACTGTGCCCGCCCCCGCCCCCCGGCCACGCCCCTGCCCCCTGTAACGGGCTCCTCCAGAAGGGAGGACGAGATCCAGATCAGCTTCCTCTCCGGATTCCAGGCCAATGCACAGCCCCAGGGAACCTTCTTCCCCACCCCCACGTCTGCCATGGAGACGGGCTTTACCTGGCGCGTGGGACAGGTGGAGCAAAGCCCTAGCTGGACGGAGCACTGGGAGCTGCCTCTGGGCGGGTGGAGAGGTCAGAGCCATCGGCACCCCTGTTTCCGGCAGGATCTGGGTCAGCTCCTTCACATCCCGTCCCCGGAGAACGTGGCCAAGAGCCGCTGAAAAGCCTGACCCCAGCATCAGGCGTGGCGATCGCCCGCCCTCCACGCCGCCCCCGGAAAGAGGGCGCATGCAGAACCCCCCTCGGGGATTTCTGAGCTGCTTGCCCAGGGGAAGAGCTGAAGGAGAATGGAACCAAGGAGTCCCGCCCCGCCTGGCGCTGCAGAGACACCCCGGCTCCCTGGGGGATCGCCCCCACATCTGACTAGCAGAGACACTTGGCCGGCGCGGCTCCCCTGGGAAACCCAGCAGCGTTCTGCTCCTGCCACCACCTGCCCCCTGGAGCTGCCAGCCCCCATCCATGGCTAGCCCCGCACCCCCACGCTAGCCTCTAGCACCACGCTAGCCAGGTCTTGTCCCTGGGGCTTTCTGCATGACCCGGCCAGCCAGGCCTCCCCATGGCACGCCCGTTCCGGCTGCCTCACGGTGTGCCAGGAGCAGCGCCTCTCCTGGCACACAGCTCTCGCCTGGGCCAGGAGGGGAGGAGAAGGGCCCTGGGGTGCAGGGAGGGGAGGAAGGCTGCCCAGGGGGGCAGTGGAAGATGCAGGGGGTGGGGGGGGCATCAGGCAGCAAGGGACAAGAATGAGTTTCATTATCTCTAACGAAGGCCAAAGCTGGGCTCCCGCGTCACAGTGGGAAGCGCCATGAGCATCGGTACGTTGCCAAGGGAGCGGGCAAGAGCGTTGCCGTGGGGATGGGGAAAGGGGAGGTGCCCACGAGACGATGTCGCCTGCCCAGGGAGGGATTGGCAACGCCTGGTGACGCTGGCCCCAGGCCTGTGAAGAGAGGCGGGGGGGGCCCAGGGGACTCCCTGGGCGGGAATACGCACAACAGCCCCGGCCTGCAAAACTAGCATCTCCGGCCAAAGCTTTGATGGCAGAGCCATGGAACAGCTCAGCAGCTGGGACCGCTGCGTCTTCACCCGCCCGGCCGGGAGGGGTTCTTTGGCAGTAGGGCCTGGGAACCCATCCGGCTCACTCCGGGACTCGCTCCACCCCAGCGGAGACCGCACTGCGGCGGGAGCTGCCGCGGCCTCGCCACGCAGTCACTGGGACCCCAGGGGGCTCCGCTCCGCCCCGCCCATCAACGCCCAGCGTGGTCATCCTGCCCCGCCCCGGCCGTGCCACGAAACAACGGCCCAGTCACCCAGAGCACGCCTCCTCGGGCACGACCCCCGCCCACACCGGCCCTGCCCCGCCCCGGCCGTGCCACGAAACAACGGCCCAGTCACCCAGAGCACGCCTCCTCGGGCACGACCCCCGCCCACACCGGCCCTGCCCCGCCCCGGCCGTGCCACGAAACAACGGCCCAGTCACCCAGCGCACGCCTCCTCGGGCACGACCCCCGCCCACACCGGCCCTGCCCCGCCCCAGCCGTGCCACGAAACAACGGCCCAGTCACCCAGAGCACGCCTCCTCGGGCACGACCCCCGCCCACACCGGCCCTGCCCCGCCCCGGCCGTGCCACGAAACAACGGCCCAGTCACCCAGAGCACGCCTCCTCGGGCACGACCCCCGCCCACACCGGCCCTGCCCCGCCCCAGCCGTGCCACGAAACAACGGCCCAGTCACCCAGCACACGCCTCCTCGGGCACGACCCCCGCCCACACCGGCCCTGCCCCACCCCGCCGTGCCACGAAACAACGGCGCAGTCACCCAGAGCACGCCTCCTCGGGCACGACCCCCGCCCACACCGGCCCTGCCCCGCCCCGGCCGTGCCACGAAACAACAGCCCAGTCACCCAGAGCACGCCTCCTCGGGCACGACCCCCGCCCACACCGGCCCTGCCCCGCCCCGGCCGTGCCACGAAACAACGGCCCAGTCACCCAGAGCACGCCTCCTCGGGCACGACCCCCGCCCACACCGGCCCTGCCCCGCCCCGGCCGTGCCACGAAACAACGGCCCAGTCACCCAGCGCACGCCTCCTCGGGCACGACCCCCGCCCACACCGGCCCTGCCCCGCCCCGGCCCCCGCGTGCCACTCGGCTGATCCGCCGAGCCCCCCTGGAAAGCTGCAGAGCCCGGCCCTTCCCCTGTCGCGGGAGCGGGGTGAGCAGGGTCAGGCACGACAGGCTGCCTGTGACATTTCACCCGCACTGGGAAGGGTGCATCACTCTCCCTGCCACAGCAAGACCAACCCCTGCTGTCTCGGCCCAGGCCGGACCCGGCGCACCGGAGCGCTGGCCGAGGAAGGGCTGAACTGCAGGGCCAGTCCTGCCCCCGCTGCAGCCACTGGCATCAACTTTATTAGGGGGAGTCACTTGCTTTTTGCTGCCAGGAGTCGCCCTGCAGCAGGGGCCCAGGCAGCCGAGGGAATCGGGGCGTCGGAGGAGCATCCGGGGCTGGGGTGCAGGTGGGTCAGTTTCCAGAGTGTGTTTGGTCCCCGGCCTCACGGCTGACAGCACTACAGGCATCAACGGTGCTCATGTGTCGGGGGATACAGAGGACCCCCGTTTATTCTACAGGCCACCGGCAGCTGTCACGTGCAAACAACCCCTGCCGCTTCCTTAAGGCCCATGGTCAGCTAACCACCTGCAGCAAATAACGCCAGGGCGACGTGGGGGAGAGGGAGTAGAGCCTGCAAGCCCGTTTCATCCCAGGGCAGTGCTCTGTCCAGCCCCGATCACCGAGCAGGAGTGCCCGATCCTGCCAGGGGCCGGGCGCCTCCCAAGAGGTGGCTTGGCTAGGAGCAGAGGGTGCTCAGCACCCTGCAGCACGGGACCCGGCGACCTACGCCCCAAACTCCCGCTCTCACACGGACACAAAGTTCTCTGGCAAGAGGCCTGGGAAACGCGGCGCTGATCCCGCCACGCGACCCCCGGCGCTGACAGCTGGGTCATCCCGCCAGAGCGCAGATAAGGGAGGGGCTGAGGCGGGAGCAGCCCCCAGCCCAGGCCAGCGGGGGGAAAGAGACGTCCACAGTGCGGAGGGAAAGAACCTCTGATCCTTCTCAAGTCTGCAGCCAGCCAGCCCACGCGATGCAATTCCCGAAAACAATGGGCCGCCCGCCCCGCTTGACTGGCTACAGCAGATATTTTAAGTACTAGATCGTTCTTGGATTAGGTCTGTGGCACCTTGTCCTAGTCGCCGCGGTGGCGTGTCCCTTTAAGGCCACCAGATGAGTCGGTTCCCGGGTTGCCAGTGCACATGAGTCCTTAAAGGGGCCCGGCAGGAGTGGCTCTCTGCCCAGGTGCCCCGGCTTGCAGAGAGAGCGCCCAAGGGGTTCTCAGCAGCGATCGCACTTGGGCTTTGGGGGTACACGCAGGGTCCACTCACTAGCTGCTGGGGTGAGGCCCTGGGGACTGAAGTCCTCTGCGCATCGACAGCAAAACAGGGCGTGCGTCCCCCAGGCAGGGCCCACCTCGCCCACCGCTCAGGGGGTGTCGCAGCCCCCGCTGGGCCTGACACGCCCTGGCCCGTTAGCTATCAATTCCTATCCGGCAGCATCTGCGCTGAGACCCCCCGCAACCCATTTCACCTAGGGACACAGCCAGCTAGCGAGGTGCCTCGGACGGGAGCCAGCAGATCTCTGTGGGGCGACATTGAGGGATCCCCCAGCCTGCCATGGCCCCTTCTCCCCCCCCCCTCCACGCCAGCCCCCTGCCCTGACCCCGCTCCGCACTCCCTGTCTCCACACACACACTCTGCCCCTTCTGCACAAGCTCCCCTTGGTTCCTGCCAAGGGTCATTAGGAGTTTCCGATCCAGGCCTTTGTTTTGCCCTTCTCCGCGCTGATGCCTGGTTCATTTCCAGGCCTGTGAGGGCCGTTTCCTCTTCTAGGAACACAGCACAGACCAAGCCTAAAACCAGCTGCGCGGGGAGCAGGCAGGCAGCAGCTTTCATTAACTCTCTCCTGGACCGGAGCGTCCGTGTGCTCCCCGCCCCTCGGCTCAGAGGGCACCCGGGAGGCCCCCGGCACGTCCTCGCCAGCCTCGCAGCCGGGGACCATGAGGGGCGCAGGGCTAGATCCCAACTCTGTCTTTTCCATGCCACTGAGCCGCCTGGGCACTCATTAACCCGCCGGATTAACCATTGCTCATTCCACAGCCCCAGCCTCCCGGAGAGCTGAGCCCAGCCGCCCCGGGGGGCAGAGGAGAGGGGAGGAATTAACCCTGTGTGCCCCCACGGGCGAGAGGAGGGGCTGGCTGTCCCACACAGCCGTAAAAACGCCGGGTGGCTGGCACCTCTCACGCAGGACGGGGGAGAGGGGTCGGAGCCGTCGGTGGGGCTGGCTGGGGTCCCGCCCGTTGCAGTTGGTCAAGGAAACATTTATGCTCCTTTCGGTTGACGCTTCGGCACATTCTTCCCAGCCCTGCCCATGGCATCCTCCTCCTCCTCTCCCCCTTCATCCCCTGCGTGCGCACACACACACGCGCACACGCACACACGTGCACATGCACACACGCACACGCACGTGCACATGCACACACACCAGTGACCAGTCCCCACCCCACACTCGGGCATCAGCAGGTGCACAGCTGTCACCACCCCGTTAAGATAACACCCGGGAACCGCAGACGCCCTTCCCAGCCCCACCCCTGCCCTGCCTTCTCCCTGCTGCTCCAGCCAGACCCAAACTCGCCCCGTCTTCCTTGCCCTCCCCTCCCACCTGCGAGGTCAGATACCAGGGTGGTGGGCAACGTGGAGAGAGGCACGGAGCTAGCGGAGTCCCTGTGCCAGACCCACAAGCGGAGCGGGGGGAACACACAGGCAAAAGGCAGCAATACCAGCTTAACACACAAGTGTCAGACGTGATCCAAAAAGCTGTTGCCTGGAGCAAGGGGCGCCGAACGCACCGAGACTTCCTCCTCATCCCTGGCAGGACGGCGCTGATTGCCGGGGGGTTACACCCACCACGGGATTTGATCCCCGTGTCACAGCCGAGAACAAGATTCCTAGGGAGCTGCTGAGCACAGCCGGGCGTCCCACCCCATCTACCTTCTCCGACACGCTCTGCCCCGCATCACAGCCCTCCCAAACTCTAGCTGCTCCTGGCCTCCAAAGCGGGAACAGTCCCCCCATCCCCCGGCGGCGCTTTCCCCTTCGGCAGAAGCCTTGGGCGGCTCTTACCTGTTTCATGACGCTCCCAAAATCCATCCGGTTTCACTCGGCCTCCGAGCCGGTTACATCCAAGGACCGGGCGTTCCCCTGGCCGGCGGGGCGAGTGCGGTGGGAGAAGCGTGGGGCTGCGGCACGGGAGGGTCCCGGCGTCGCTGAAGCGCAGGCTGGCGGGCGTGAAGAAATTAAAGAGCCGTCCCCCGGGGAAGAGAGAAAGAGCCAGGCACGGGGGGCGGGGGAGAGGGGGCTTGGATTCCCGCAGGCGGAGGGAGAAATCGAGGCAGCCCCAAGCGTCTGGGGAGGGTGAGGCCAGAGAGCGGAGCGTGGAGCGACCGAGTGCAGAGCAGGAGCTTGCAGGACTGCGCGAAAGGGTTTTTCCTTCCCACCCGCCCAAGCTCCAACTCATTAGCAGCCTGGGGTTTTTTTGTTTTTTTTTTTTGTCCTCCTTCCCTCCTCGTGAGCGCTGCTGTCCAAGTATAACACACACCCCCCCGGCCCCGCCACTGCTGGCTGGCTGGGGCCTCCCCCCCCGGCCGCCTTAAGGGGCATGGCAGGCCCATCTGTGTAACCGGAGGGCGGGCAAGGCAGAGGGGGCTGGAAAAGCACAGGATGGGGGAGTCAGATACGACAACAAACTAGGTCATCCGTCCTGTTTCCAAAGGCTCCTGTGCAAACAGACGGAGGGGCGGCCTGTCTGGCCCTTATCACCCGCCGCCCGGCTGCAGTGCTTGGCATCTCTGCCCCGCCGGCGCTGGGAGGAAAGTTATCCTGGAACTGGTCTGTGGCACCTTCCCCGCCGGGCTCCGGGTCAGCCTGGGGCCGTGGTGGGCCAGGACCGTGGGGTGCGAGGGGCGGACTCGCCCTGCCCTCCTGGGGATTGCCAGCCCGGATGAGAGCCAAGGGCAGCTGGTACACAGCAAGGGGCAAATAAAACCCGCCCAGAGGGCACCTCTCTCCTGGCAGCCGTCAGGCAGCACGTGGCCTGGCTCTTGTCCACCCCTGACTCGGGGCGGGGGCCAGACACGGCTGCAAACGCAGCCCAGCTGAGCCCCAACCCACCAGAGGGTGTTGTCCATGCCCACGCCTCTGGGGGCTCCAGACGCCTCATTACAGGGCCTGATTTCCCGTCCCATCGCCACCCATCTCCTGGCATCCCACGGCAATGCCCCAGCTAACAGCCCCGGCACCACGACAAGACAGAGGGGTTTGTACCGCCACGCACGTGTATTTCCCTGTTCTGCCTTCGCCTCATTGTTATATAAACTGTGTATTCCCGCAGAGCCGAGGAACGGGCCCCAGTGTGCCAGGCGCTGTACAAACGCAGACCCAATGGACAGTCCCTACCCCAAAGACAACACTAAACCCCAGGTCTCCTGCCTTCCTTACGCTGTGCACAAAGGTGACAACACAAGCCACCCCCCAGCACCCCAAACACAACACGGAGAGAAGTCAGCCCCTGACACACGCCCAGCAGCGCCCTGGAGCTGGAGCAAGCGGGGACTCGCCAATATCAGGGGAAGCAGTGTAGTGGGGAAGGTTTGGGGGGATCCCTGCATGTGACTGGCTGGATGCCGAGAGTTTGAACGACGTGTGAGACAGGAAAACATGCAAGGGGATCGGGTCCAAGCTGACGCACTCAGCGGCCGGCAGTGACGGTGAGACACACAGAGGCTGGTCGCATTTACCCTTTTTCCTCTCCATTGTTTGTGTTGCCCCCGGCGAAGCCCAGGCCTGCAGCCGTACCCCCTTGGGCTGCAAGCTCAGCTGCTCCCCCAAGCTGAGCCGGGCTGCGCCGTGCGGCCGTCTGGTCTCAAGCTCATGCCCCGACGACCTGTCCTTGCTGCAGATAAACTGGCTTCACGGTATTTTGGACAGCAGCTGAACACAGCGACTGCATTGCAAAATCTGAACGAAAGGCACCGGGACAAGGGTTCCCTAGGGAGGTGGTGGAATCTCCTTCCTTAGAGGTGTTTAAGGCCCGGCTTGACAAAGCCCTGGCCGGGCTGATTTAGTTGGGGTTGGTCCTGCTTTGGGCAGGGGGTTGGACTAGATCCCTCCTGAGGTCCCTTCCACCCCTGCTATTCTATGGTTCTAAGGGGAAGAGTGCGAGGTTTTACCGTCCCAACGTGCACGTCTCTGCTGAGACACGGGACGCCAGCTGAACAGCGCAGGAAGTGCAGTGCACACCCGCAAACACTAGAGGGCGGTGGGAGGAAGGCAGGAGACGGGTTGGGCGTGAGAAAGGAGCCGTCGCGGGTAGGGGAGCTGGCTCGGGTAGGGAACCGGGCTGAGCCCCGTCCAGCCCTCGGGGAGATGCCGGGGAGCAGCTCGGAGCCGGCTGGGGGTTAGTCTGCCCTGCCTCAGCCGAACCCCGGCTGCCTTTCCCAGCCAGCGCAATGCCTCGTATCGCCGTCTGTCCACGCCGGGGGCTCGGCTCGCCCCCATCCCTGCAGCATCTGGCACGTCACTCCTCAATGTATCTACTCTCACCGCAGCGCCGGGCAGCGCCATCGCCCCCATCAGCCAGAGGGGAACTGAGGCACAGAGAGAATAAGTGACCTACCCAAGGTCACAGGGCGCCTCTGCCAGAGCAAGGATTTGAACCCGGGTCTCTGAAGTCCCACTGGTGCTCTGACCACTGGGCCATCCTCCTTCTTGGAGAGCTCAGCCCCTCGGCCACATGGTGGTTCGTAGCGACCCACCCCCTGAGTGTCCTTGCCCCCACCCCTGCAGCCCGGGAGATCATGACCCGACCTCAGCCTCTAGGACCCTGCTGTCCAATGGCTGCAGCTCCTGCCCAGCATGAGCGAGCTGAGCCCGGTCTGAACCCAACCAGGGTGGCCCTGCCCTGGGACTTAATGGGTTCGGATTCCCTGCTCTGCCAGACTCTGTGTGGGACCTGCGGTAGGTCATTCAGCAGCTCTGTGCCTCGGTTTCCCCAAATGACGGAATTACCTCCCGGGGCATCCTGAGGATAAAGACGCTGAATGCTGGGAGGTGCTCGGAGGTAAGGTAACGAGGGCCAGAGCAGTACCTTAAAGAGACCATTTTTCCTACTCAAGGCGAAGTCTAAAAGACCAGGTCTCCTGTCCTCTCCCCACCACGCATCCAAAGCCGCTTTGCAAATAGTGCCCCCTCCCCACACTGCAAGGATCTCACAGCGCCAGCGCTGAGCTCTTGCATTCCCCTTCGCAGGCGGCGCACGACCCCACTGCTCACCTGCCACCGCAGGAGACGCTGACACGGCCTCGTTACCAGCCACCGTGCTCCCCTGCTGTTAGGGTTCATCTGATCCGGGCAGCTGCAGGGTCCGGCTTGGGCACCAGTCAATCAGCCACAAACGAGGAATCCACAGCGCTACCTTCACAACTCCCACGCGCCTTGCCACGGTTGCTACAAGCAGCCCCGGGCTTTTCCTTGCAGGAACCCGTCGCTCCTGGCCAGGTTAATTCATTTTTTGCTGCTGGTTCCCTTTCTGTTCCGTGAGCGGAGAGGAGCCACCCTGCTGTCCCCAAACCCAGCCCCTCTCCCCACCCCAGCCAGCCTCCCCAGAAACAACCAGCCAGTGATGACTCAAGCTTTCCCGGCTTTCCCTCCCTCTCCGCATTGTGCTTTACTGCACATCTGGTTCCAGTTGTGGTTAGTAAGCGAGGGGCAGATCTGATGGCTTCCTCTGAAAGCAGGACTAGGCAACGGTTTTCAAAAGAAGGAGGAGGAGGAGGAGGGAGGGGGAAGGTAGGAGGAGAGGGAGGAACGGGAAGTTAAAGGAGTGTGCAAGGGTTTGCTTCTGTTCCTCTGCCTCTCCCTGCAGGCTCGGCCGCAGAGGCCACGAGGAGGCATTTCCCAAGCAAGCTGGGATCCCAGATCAATAACGCAGAGGGAACCTACCCCCTGCAAGCTCTTCCGGACGAGAAAGCCCTCAAGTTAGATCCTGCAAGGCCCGCGATTGCCTGGCTGGAGTCTGCTCCCCGCTCCGCAGGGCTCTGAATCAGGACCACTTCCCTCCTGGCCACTTCACCTCTGTGCTCCAGTCTCCCACTCCGGGCAGATCTGGGTCCTCGGGCTACAGAGGGTGGAGACTGTACCTGGGCCAAGTCTGTTCTTCACGTATTGATTTTTTTTTTTTAAATGCACAGAGTCCAAGTGCCTTTTGGTGATGGGTCCTTCATAAATGATTGAAGGAAACGTCAGGGCCGATTTGGCAGAGAGACCGCCATCGATTTCAGCCGGGGAGCGTCAGGGCTCAGCACGTCCGAAAATTAGCCCTTTAATAATGACGTACATTCTGGCTAGGGCACAGAGGCTGGGTAGCTCCCCCGACCCATACTCCACTAGCCAGAGACAGACTCCTACAAGCCCAGCTCCATTTGGAGAAGCCCAGGCTGCCTCCCCAAACCCTGTTGCTTCCTTGCAGAATTAGCTGGGTCTCTCCCAAGAGCAGGATGTCCCCAGGGACTTCCCATCCTCACAGGCAGGCAGAACACAAGGAGAGGACTTATTTTATCCAACAGACCCCAACCCTGCTGCATAGCCAGACAGCAACATCTGCTGAGCCCATCCAAGGTGTCTCCTCCCACCTTCCCCCCCTGCACCGCAGCAGCCAGGGCGAACTCGACAGATCCCCCATCCTGATATCGAGCGAGCCCATCCTCACCGGGCTGGCAAGAGGCTGTCTCAGCCCCAGCCGCTCTGGTTGCTACTCTAGTCTAGTCTCCATTTCCATTCGGAATCTGCCGAGATGAGGTGCATTAAAGGATTAGGGAAGTGTTTTCGAAAATACATACACCACCATCCAGCTCCGAAGGCGGACCAGCAGCCGCTGCTCTAGCACCCAGCTCCGAAGGCAGAGCGGAGAGCAGCAGCAGCGGCTGGTCCGGCGCCCAGCTCCGAAGGCAGAGCGGAGAGCAGCAGCGGCTGCTGGTCCAGCACCCAGCTCCGAAGGCAGAGCGGAGAGCAGCAGCGGCTGCTGGTCCAGCACCCAGCTCCGAAGGCAGAGCGGAGAGCAGCAGCAGCGGCTGGTCCGGCACCCAGCTCCGAAGGCAGAGCAGAGAGCAGCAGCAGCCTCTGGCCGGGTGCCCAGCTCCAAAGGCAGAGCAGAGAGCAGCAGCAGCGGCTGGTCCGGCGCCCAGCTCTGAAGGCAGAGCAGAGAGCAGCAGCGGCTGCTGGTCCGGCACCCAGCTCCGAAGGCAGAGCAGAGAGCAGCAGCGGCTGGTCCAGCGCCCAGCTCCGAAGGCAGAGCGGAGAGCAGCAGCAGCAGCCTCTGTCCGGGTGCCCAGCTCCAAAGGCAAAGCGGAGAGCAGCCTCTGTCCGGGTGCCCAGCTCCGAAGGCAGAGTGGAGAACAGCAGCAGCGGCTGATCCAGTGCCCAGGTCCAAAGGCAGAGCGGAGAGCAGCAGTGGCTGGTCTGGCGCCCAGCTCCAAAGGCAGAGCGGAGAACACCAGCAGCGGCTGATCCAGCACCCAGCTCCGAAGACAGAGCGGAGAGCAGCAGCTGCTGGCCGGGTGCCCAGCTCCAAAGGCAGAGCGGAGAGCAGCTGCTGGCCGGGTGCCCAGTTCCAAAGGCAGAGCGGAGAGCAGCCTCTGTCCGGGTGCCCAGCTCCGAAGGCAGAGTGGAGAACAGCGGCTGCTGGTCTGGCACCCAGCTCCAAAGGCAGAGTGGAGAACACCAGCAGCGGCTGATCCAGCACCCAGCTCCAAAGCAGAGCGGAGAGCAGCTGCTGGCCGGGTGCCCAGCTCCAAAGGCAGAGCGGAGAGCAGCAGCGGCTGCTGGTCCAGCACCCAGCTCCGAAGGCAGAGCGGAGAGCAGCAGCGGCTGGTCCGGCGCCCAGCTCCAAAGCAGAGCGGAGAGCAGCTGCTGGCCGGGTGCCCAGTTCCAAAGGCAGAGCCGTTGCCAGCAGCAGCAACACAGAAGGGTTGAAACATGAAAAGTGATATTCAACAATATCACTTTTTGCAGCAGACTTAGTGCCCCATTTCCACCCTTACTTCTGTCCTGCTGCTGCCACCCCAGAGCTGACAGCCAGAGTCCTCCTGCCTCCAGGTGAGGGGCTGGGGTGGGGGGAAGGAGGGCCCAAGCCTGGGTGGTGGGGGTCCAGCTGTCCCCTCTATCTCTGCCTCCCAGGAGTGCACGGCCATTTTGCATGAGCCCCAGCCCCCTGGGAATGACACCAGAGCCCTTCAGGAAACACCCACACAGCTCGCTCCTCGCCTGACACATTCCCACGCCTCCCCTGCGAGGCCCGCCCCATAGTGTGAGACCTGCTGGCAGGCGGTTAGGACCCGAGACCTGACCGAAATCTGGTGCTGGAAGCTCTCTGGGCTCTGAGCTAGCCGGAGGGCCTCTCTGGTTCCAGCCACAACCCCACCACAGGCGTAAGCAGCAAAACAACGGTGGGGGGGGGGGCTCAAGCTTTGGCCCCTCACTTCCCAGACGGGCAGGGGCTGGGGGGGGCGCCAGAAGCGGCCCCCTCGGGGGAGCGGGAACAGATCTCCCTGCTGCTCAGCAAGCCCCCTCGGCAGACGTAGAAGCTGGCCAAGAGACTGCAAACGCCGCCGCGTTCGGCTCCCATTTGGCTGGAGCACACAGACACAGACGGCTGCTGGCAGTTCTGGGTTTGACACAAAGCCCACTGAGGTCAACAGGAATCTCCCCCCTGGATCAGGCCTGAGGCTGGGAGCCCAGCCCAGCCAGGTCTGGAAGGGCGTTATACAGGAGTAGGACCCTGCCTTCTAGCTAGCCAGAGAGCACGGGCCGTCTCCAGGGTCCCCAGGCCAGATGGCTCATCGTCTGGACACCTGCCACCGTTCACTCCCTCCTGGAGACAAGGGCCTCCCCTTTCCGGCCCCACAGTGTCTGGCCTTGGGGTTAAGGGCATGGGAAATCCTGCTGAGCCGCATGCCCTCCTGCCGGCGATTGCCTAGAGACAGAGCGGCATGCGCAAGCGCAGAGACGTCCCCCCGGGCACCAGCCTGGCACATGGACACAGACACGGACACAGGTGGGCTCCCACGTGCCTCTGGACGGCCAGAGTGAGAAACCCCCTTGTCACTAGGGATGGGGCAAATCATTTCCCTTCTGCCCCGAGCTTAAGGGTCTGCGTTGCTGCTCACGGGGGCAAAGGGTCGGACTGAAGACAAAGCAGAGGAAAAACCTCCATTGCGACTCCCAACGACCCTCACGTTGCCCTGGGTTGTTCCTGGGCACAGTGACGCAACGCACGGACACCGGGCCAAATCCTTGCTTAACATCTCCCGCCTGCTACCTACCCTACTTCCAATCCCCAGCTGCATCCTACGGAAAGCCTCAGCCAGAGCCATACGGCCTTCACGGCTTCGCTCACCAACGAGCAGCCCCGTGAGAAGATGTTTCTCTTCCTCCCGCACCCTCCTGCTCCCCCAGGAGGAGCCAGGTCCCTGGCCAGACCCCCGAGCCGGTGTGTAGTATTTATGTTACAGTAGCACCTGGGAGCCCAAGGAGAAAGACGCCCATTGTGTTACCTGCGCTGGGCAGACCGCAGCACGCGGCCCCAGACAGCTGATAACCGACCCCGCGGAGCAGGTGAACCGGAGGGAAGGAACAGACAAACCGGGGAGGTCGGGGGTCAGAGGAAGGAACTAAAAGGAGTGTTCCTCACCAGAGACACCGCCCTCAGCGGGGCTAGCTTGGTTCACACAGATTCCAGGTGGGATTGTCTCGTCTGACCTGCTGTGTAACCCAGACCAAATCATCCCTAGCGCAGATCCTTTAGGAAAACAGCCAGACCTGATTTAAACAGCCACTGACGGAGAATCCACCCTGGCCCTCGGTAAATCACTCCCTTACAACGGACGCCTTATTTCCAGGCTGAATTTCTCTAGCTTCGACTTCCAGCCATTGGCTCTTGTTAGATCAGCAGGTTTCAACCTTTTACCATTTGAACCCCCCTAAAAAAACTGAATGGGGGTACGGACCCCTTTGGAAATCTTAGACAGTCTGCAGCCCCCCAGGGGCCCATAGGCTGACAGACCACTGTGTTAGCCCCTTCTCTGCTAGATCAAAGAGCCCATTATGAAATATTTGTTCCTCATGTAGATACTTAAAAATTGTAATCAAGCCACCCGTTCACCCTCTGTTTGTTGAGATCAGTGTCTGTCCATCAGCCACCCCTGGACAACTCAGCCCCCCTGCCACATGCTCCCCTGCACTGCACCCCCAAACTCACATGGCCTGGCCCACAGGTGGTCCATCCAGACAATTTCATGGATTTCTTATTTCAGTGAATTTGTCCTCTGCCGGCACCCATCCTGTGCGAAGACCCAGGCCTTGCCTCCAAGAGCTCGGACGCCCAGCCCATACAGGAAGGCAGATGATGGTGGCGCTTTCTTCTCCCCCAGCCTTGTGGAGCCTGCTGCAACCCCCCCCCCCTCCTCGCTCATCGGCCCTGCCCCAGCATAACCTCCCCCGGCCCTTCCCATCCCCGCCAGCGCTCCCCATCCCTACACCGATCACAGCCCGGCTGTTCGCATCCCTGCCCCATCTGGCTCCCCCCCTCCCCTGGCACGCCCCGCCCCCCACACTGCACGGGGATCAGGGCTGGATCCCCCACTGGGCTCACAACACGGCTCCACTGACTCTAACGCGGCATCTGCCCATCAGACCTGTGAGCCAGGGGACGGTCAGTGCGCCTTGTACAGCACCAAGCACTGGGGCGGTTCTTAGGCTGCAATGGGGGCGGAGCCTGCACCTGGCCCCTGGTGAATCAATCCAACTCCACTTCCCCCACCCCATGCACAGGGACTATGGGGGCGGGGATAGAAGGGCCTGATGCTGCATGCTCCGGAGTTTTGCCATTGACTCGAATGGGAGACCTGCAGGTCGGGGGCCGCAGGGTGGAACCCCAAAGCTGGGGGAGTTTTCTGGTGGCTGTACGAGCCCTGGGGCGGTTGCGATGCAGCCTGTGGCGTGTACGCAGGCCAGTGAGGGGGAGATCTCGGGGAGCACGCCCCAGCCCACGAGAGGTTTGGAACATGTTCCAAGCGAACTCCGCGGCGGAAGCAAAGGCCAGACGGGCGGGACCAGCGCCTGGGCCGTTCCTGAGCTGCTCTGAGCAGGAGAGCTCAAATCCCTGTGAATTCACATGGTCATGAAACACAGAAACCCACACGCCAAGTCCCGCCCGGCCAGCCACGCCTGCATTCGCAGGGACGGCCTGGGGCACAGCTCACACACTGGGCCTCGGGGCAGCACTCGAGTGAGCCCCCCCCATGGGGAAAAAAATCCCGAGCGCTGCAGGAGACCAACCCAAGAGGGGGCGCTCTTCCCTGCGGAGACAGGACTCAGCGGAGGTGCCTTTCAGATGAGGCACACAGCCAAGGCCCCTGCCGTCTTGTAATCGTTGCAGACGCCGGGCTTTCCCCCAGGAGCACCACCTGGAGTCCTGCCAAATTCCAATGCTGCCTCCTTTA
This sequence comes from Mauremys mutica, assembly GCF_020497125.1. Lineage (NCBI taxonomy): Eukaryota > Metazoa > Chordata > Testudines > Geoemydidae > Mauremys > Mauremys mutica. The sequence continues at coordinate 3,209,562 of NC_059081.1, read as the reverse complement.
CGTTCCCCCCTGCATTCACAGTGAGCTGCAGCAGCCTGCTTCTTCCCAGCGGCGCTCCACCCCAGAGGTGGCTGCATGTCAGCACTGGAGCGAAGCTCGTTGAGGGCTCCGGGCTCCGTGGTGCGATAAGCGAGTCACACGTTCTCTCTGGCGGCTCGAGGGGCACAAGCGAGCTGACCACCGGGAGCTGTGCGTGACGTCACGCTGCACGCCTCCCCGGGCCTGACGAGATTCCAGCCGCTGCTTGCTCGGCCTTGCGAGCCGCGTTTTCTTGGGAAATCGCATCCAACTTTATAGCTTCCAAAGGGCCAGAAAATCCTGGGAAATGCCAGAGAATAAACAACCGGGCCAGCCAGTGACAGGTCCAGCCAACGGGAGTAAATACACACAAGGCGACAGGTTCCAGATTAATGAATGAAAAGGGAATTGCTGGGTTATGACCCGGGTCTGTTCCCAAATACTGTCCTCCCTGTACAGAGGCGAGATCTCCACCTGCAGGGTTTGGTGGCGCAGGTTAACGGGGGGTCGCTCTGTCCCTCTGGATCTCCTGGTACATCTCATCCCCAGGTGGCCCAGCTGTGATTTTCACTATCCATCATTTTTCTCCTCGAATGGAACGGGGCCTGCCCCCTACCCAAACTGCCCGCCTGACTCCTCTAGGCACTGCAGAAGCAGAGGAAGGGCCTGTTTTCTGGGAGGAGTCTCTCGTCACTGCTCTGGGCCACCAAGCCCGCTGAAGGCCGATGTTCTGAAAGGCCGTGCCGGGCAAGGACCACCGCGGAGAGCTTGCCGTGAGACAGCTGCCCCCAGCACACACACAGGGTAAATGCTGTGGCCACCCTTCCCCCCTCCGTTACGCCAGCTGCTTCCGTTTGCCATGGAATCGGTGTAACCGAGCGGAGAACCGAGGCCGAGAACTACCCCCACCCCGGAACAAGACACTCAGAGGTGACCAACGCGGGTGGACATTTGGGGTCACCCAGAAACACGTGGAGCAGGGCCAGGTTTAGGTCCCTAAGACTCTGCTTCCAAGTCCTTCCAATTTGCATGGATGCTCCTGTGACGGAGCGATTCTGGCGGGACCCAACTGAGAGTGCCAAATCAGGACCAATTGCTCAAACAGGGCAGTCACAGCCCTAGGCTGGGGCTTTTCCACCTCTAAGGCCAACCAAACCAGCCAGACAAAAAGGACTTTGGTCTCACCCCACTGGCTAACCACAAGTCACACAAGCAATTTCCTTAGACACTCCAGTCTCCCAGCATCACCACCAGTGCACTCGTCCTGGGGATGAATGGTTATGAAAACCAACACCCCAATAAAAGAAAACGGTTCCCTCGATCCCAAAGGACCAAGCCCCAGACCCAGGTCAATATACACATCAGATCTTACCCACAAATCACGCTGTTGCCAATCCTTTAGAATCTAAAATCTAAAGGTTTATTTACAAAGGGAAAAAGGTGGAAATGAGAGGTAGAATTGGTTAAATGGAATCAATTACATACAGTAATGGCAAAGTTCTTAGTTCAGGCTTGCAGCAGTGATGGCATAAACTGCAGGTTCAAATTGAGTCTCTGGAATACATCCCCCACTGGGATGGGTCGTTCAGTCCCTTGTGTAAAGCTTCAGTTTGTAGCAAAGTCCTTCCAGAGGTCAGAAGCAGGATTGAAGACAAGATGGAGATGAAGCATCAGCCTTATATAGACTTTTCCAGGTGTAAGAATCTCTTTGTCTTCACTGTGGAAATTTACAGCAAAATGGAGCCTGGAGTCACATGGGCCAGTCCCTGCATACTTTGCTGAGTCACAAGGCGTGTCTGCCTTCTCTCCATGGGTCCATTGTGTAGCTGACGGTCCTTAATGGGCCATCAAACAGGCTAGGCAGAGCTAACACCAGCTTGTCTGGGAGGCTTCCCCCAGAAGCACAGCACAAACTTGAAATACAGACAGCATAGAGCCAACATTCATAACTTCAACTAAAAATGATACAGACATATAGACAGCATAATTATAATCAGCAACCCAGAACCTGGTCTTAGACACCTTATATGACCCCCTTTACTTAGGATTTGGAGCCACTACAGGACCTTGGTTGCAACCCATGTTCTATATGGTCCCCATTTATATCAATAACGTCACACCCCCAACGCAAAATTGATGCAGGAAGGGATGACAAAACATCGCTGACTGCATCCCAAGAGCCCCCTTTCCTTGGGTCTGTCTCACTACAGCTAGTGTTGGGCTAGAGGCCGTACCAGTGTATAACCGAAATGGTTTATCAAAGTCATGTTCAATAACATGAATGGATCTCTTTACAAACTCAAGGTATAACTTGGTTAGCTTTTGCAGCATGGTTCCTGTATGTTTCATGTGATCTTGCCAAGAGCTAAAGAAAATTGCTACTTTATCCATACCAGTTCTGGCCAATGTTTTGAACCCAAATAACATTAAACCAATGTAGATATTGAGGTTGTTCATAGTACAGGAATCTTGGCATTTAGCCATGAAAGCAATATGGTAGTGTGCCTCAGTTTCCCCTTTCATACAGCACATCAGGTCTGGAATGTATTTTCCCCTGTGAAAAGTTCCAACACTGTTTACATGCATTAACTGTGAAACATCAGTATAGCAAGGCCCTTTAACATAAAGTGTGTTTTCATGTATTCCTTTCAACATGTTTAAGGGATTTTCCAAAAGATTAGGCACATTGTACATTGTTACAGTTCTTGGCCATAGGAACACATTAGTTACAAAAATTAGCATTAGCAATAACAACAAATTCATTGCAAGTGTCCATTTACAATCATGTTTGTCATGCCACACCCTTGGCTCAATACCATTGGAGTTTGGGCATTTTAGGGTTAACCTGTGGCTTCCCTTTGCAAAATTCAGTCTTCTCTTTCCTTCTGGATTAAACCCTGATTTCTCTTGCTTAACAGAATTCACTGGCTGATGGGGCGGGCCCTCTGTGCTAACAGCTATTAGCAATTCTGTCTTCTCCCTGCCAGCCAAGTAATTCGCATCAACCCAGACACTAGCTTTTAACTCTTCAGCTGCTATGGATTCCAAGGCTGGACTTTGTCTCACAGAGGTACCACACCAATCCAAAGAGTCTGAGGGTGAGAGCTGGCTTGCTCTCCCCTGCCTCCTCAAGCATTTAGCCATACAACTGTTCTGCTCTGAAACACCAGTAACTGAATCTGTCCTCAGATCCTGAAGCACAGACTGCTCACTTACAGATTCAGCATGGAGACATTCCTGTCCCAACAGCATTGTCTCCCCACCAACAAGCTGGCCACACACAGCCAGGTGGTTATAGGGCTGCTCAACTTCCTTAACAGCTTCTACTCCACCTGAGACCTTTTCAAAGCTGCCCACACTGGATCTCTCAAAAGGAAAGTCAGTGGATCCATTCACAACAGAAAATTTCTGGCTGTTAGGAACTGAAACTTTCTTGATTAAATCACTTTTACACCCTTCAGTTGCAGTAAACTGCTTGCACAGGCTACCATGAGGATTCCTTTCCCTAGGAGCTTCTCTAAGCAGCAATTCACCCCTCACAGAAATTCTGCCCTTCCCCTCTTCACCTAGGGCTTGCTCTACAGGAACACTTCCCTGAGCAACCACAGATGCTACAGACTTTCTAGATAACAGGTTAGAAACAATCTCCTTCCCTTGGCCATGAACAAGTTCAGGAATCTTTTCCTTCTTGCTACAAGTTGTCAAACTGTCAGTCGGTAACACAATTAAATCACCTTTATGCTCTCCTTGTGCCCTGGCTGGGGTATCACCCTGATCAGACAGAGTTGCTGCACCCTTTTCCAACCACACATGAGCAACTGGCAAACCACAAGCACCAGAATTATCTGTTCTCTGGGATTTTGCTAAGACACTAACTGGATGCAACCTAGTCACAGTGCCATTCTCCCCAGCAGACCCAAACTCAGGACCATTCCCTTCCTGGGCTTTAGCTGTATTTACAACCAACTTCGAGACAACTGAATCACCCTCAACCATCACAGGCTGACAGGCACCTTCTGTCTGCTCCACAGACACAGAAGAGCCGGAGACACATTCTCCTTTACCAGACACACAGCTTGGGATTTTACTTCCCTTGTCCCAGCACACAGGGCTGTTCACAGACAACTGCTTGGAGACTGGGGTAGCTTCCTTTATAGGCAAGTCAATACTCCTGACAGACACAGGCACATTCCCTCCACTGTCACATTTCTCCACACAGGAAACAGGTAAGGGATATGGACACTCATCTTCCACTATCCCTCCCTTCCCAAACTGCTGATTAGACAAAGCCATCAGCTCACAAGGCTGCCTAGGCTCCTCCAAACTTTCCCTACCAGGCACATTGCCACTCCCAACAGATAAGCTGCTGCTTTTTTCACTACACTGAGCTACTTTTAGCAAATCACAGTTACCCATTTCAGGTTTACTTCTACAAGCTGCACTAGCCACCAATCCATTACCCATTACAAATTTACCCTCTCCTTCCTCAGTTAGGGCTTTAACCTGACCATCTACTTTAATCTGCTCCTGAGAAACATTTTCCTCCCCAATGAGATCTTTCTGCTCTTGATCTAACTCCAGATTTCCTTCTGAGACATTAGACAGACATTCAGAAACTTCATTCCCAGACACACAGCTTATTTGCACAGACAAACAGCTATTTCCCACCAGGTTAGAATCCCCCTCTCCATAGCCATAGCAAAACGGGTTAAACACAGAGAACTGCCCAGAGTAATACCACATATCAACACAGTTATAAACGGGATTTTCCAGAGGATACAGTCTCTGCCGTTCTTCCACTGCTTTTTTGACTTGGAGCTGGAGTCTAGCAGTTTCTTGTTGCATCTTGTGAGTCTCCTCCTCAGCAGCCAGGAGCTCCAGACGTCCCTTACGAGCTTTTTCTTCTCTCTTAGCAGCCTCTTTCGCTCTCTCAGCTGCCTCTCTCGCTCTCTCAGCTGCCTCTCTCGCTCTCTCGGCCGCCTCTTTCTCCAGCTGGGCCAAGACTTGCTTCTCTTCCATTCGAATTTCTGCCAGTTTTTGCTTATATTCAAACTGCAGGCTGTCTCTCAAGGCTTGCAGTTTCCTTGCTTTTCCTGATGCTTTCTGTCTCATGGTCACTGATCTTTAACCAACCAAACTCTCAATCCCAAAGTTAAAATTTGGATAGCGTGGGGTTCTGACCCAAAGCTTAATTGACCTGGTTCTGTGGATCCAAGCACGACTACGCCACTGTGACGGAGCGATTCTGGCGGGACCCAACTGAGAGTGCCAAATCAGGACCAATTGCTCAAACAGGGCAGTCACAGCCCTAGGCTGGGGCTTTTCCACCTCTAAGGCCAACCAAACCAGCCAGACAAAAAGGACTTTGGTCTCACCCCACTGGCTAACCACAAGTCACACAAGCAATTTCCTTAGACACTCCAGTCTCCCAGCATCACCACCAGTGCACTCGTCCTGGGGATGAATGGTTATGAAAACCAACACCCCAATAAAAGAAAACGGTTCCCTCGATCCCAAAGGACCAAGCCCCAGACCCAGGTCAATATACACATCAGATCTTACCCACAAATCACGCTGTTGCCAATCCTTTAGAATCTAAAATCTAAAGGTTTATTTACAAAGGGAAAAAGGTGGAAATGAGAGGTAGAATTGGTTAAATGGAATCAATTACATACAGTAATGGCAAAGTTCTTAGTTCAGGCTTGCAGCAGTGATGGCATAAACTGCAGGTTCAAATTGAGTCTCTGGAATACATCCCCCACTGGGATGGGTCGTTCAGTCCCTTGTGTAAAGCTTCAGTTTGTAGCAAAGTCCTTCCAGAGGTCAGAAGCAGGATTGAAGACAAGATGGAGATGAAGCATCAGCCTTATATAGACTTTTCCAGGTGTAAGAATCTCTTTGTCTTCACTGTGGAAATTTACAGCAAAATGGAGCCTGGAGTCACATGGGCCAGTCCCTGCATACTTTGCTGAGTCACAAGGCGTGTCTGCCTTCTCTCCATGGGTCCATTGTGTAGCTGACGGTCCTTAATGGGCCATCAAACAGGCTAGGCAGAGCTAACACCAGCTTGTCTGGGAGGCTTCCCCCAGAAGCACAGCACAAACTTGAAATACAGACAGCATAGAGCCAACATTCATAACTTCAACTAAAAATGATACAGACATATAGACAGCATAATTATAATCAGCAACCCAGAACCTGGTCTTAGACACCTTATATGACCCCCTTTACTTAGGATTTGGAGCCACTACAGGACCTTGGTTGCAACCCATGTTCTATATGGTCCCCATTTATATCAATAACGTCACAGCTCCACACCCAGCCCTAGAACAGGTGCTGGTGGAGGCAGCGAAGAAGCCAGCGGGGCTCTTGCAAGCCCAGCCAAACAGGGAGCGCCACCGACTTTAATATGGCTGTTTCCGCGGCTGTTTCTAGCTAGACCATGGCATTCCTGATGGGGCGGAGGGGCCTGCCGCGGATAAGCCAAGGCTGCAAGCGCCAGCGCGATCGGCTCCCACTAGAAACCCAGGCCCAGGTTAGGAGGGTGGGATGGTACCTGAACTGAGATCCAGCTGCCAGGGGAAGGAAAATCCTCCCTAGCATTGATTCCTCACCCCCAGATATGTTCACTGTGGCTCTAGATCAGGGATCTCAAACTCACTTTACCTTAGGGCCAGTGCCAGTCCTCAAATCCTCCCAGCGCGCCAATCACGTCACTCAGAACCCGCCCCCCAAAACTCCGCCCCCACCTGCCTAAGGCTCTGGGAGAGTTTGGGTGGGGGAGGTGGTCTGTGGTAGGGGATTGGGGTGCAGGCTCTGGGAGAGGGTCTGGGGGTGCGGCGCTTACCTGGGGCTCCAAGGCGGGTGGGCTGGGGGGGCCTCCGCGCGCTGCTGCCCCCAGGCACCGTCCCTGCAGCTTCCCATTGGCCGCAGGGGCGCTCGGGGTGGGGGCAGCGCGTGGAGGCACAGCCCAACCCCACCCCGGGGCCGCGGGTAGACACATGGCGCGAGCAGGCAGACGCCGCTCAGCTCCGCAGCGCTGCCAGGGCCCCTGAGGGGGGAGCGCCCGGGGGGGCCAAGGGAGAGACCCGGCCCCAGAACTGCTGGAGCCCTGCAGGCCACGTTGGGGACGTTCGCGTGGCCGCGAGTTTGAGACCTGCTCTAGCTCTAACTCTGGCCGCGTACAAAACACGGGCGCATTCCTGCACTTAACAACAGCTGCTGCGCTAGTCGGGACCGACGCCCCACGAACCCCAATTCACGTGCCCAAGCCAGCAGCTGCCCGCTGTTTGGGTCGAGAGCGCCCCCCCCACGCCCCCCGCCACACCCAGAGCACAACCCGGCATGGGCAGGTGCCTTCGGGATGCAGGGTCCCGCTCCCTTTCCAGCCCCCGGCATCAGCGGCTCCTAGGCTGGATTAGTCCATCCTGATTAGCTGGGCGATTCCCAGGGGACGGGGGGGGGGGGAGGCTGGGGCCTGGCCGGGCGTTTCTACAAAGGTTTATGATACATCACTGATTTCCGGGGGGTGGGGGGCAGGCTGGCCAAGTTAACACCAGGCCTCCCGCAGGTAAAGGGCTGCTCTGGCCCTGCGCACTCGGACAGCTCCACCGTGTGGCAAGGAAAGATCCCCTTGACGGTCACAAAGCAGCTAAGGAGCGGGGCACCCGTCCCTGCCCCAGCGAGAAGAGGGAGAAGAAAGGATTATCCTTGCAATGGGACGGAGCCCCCCAGACTGGGTGCAGCCAGGGGCAGCTGGGATTGTGTTTGGCCTCGAGGCGAGAGAACGAGCCACACGTGAACCGATGTTACTCACGTGGCTTGAACACCCAACCCCGGCAGGGAGGGGAGACGCAGCAGCACCCACTCAGACCGGACTCGACTAGAACGTTTGCTGAGGTCCCGACAGGACTGGGAGCAAATATCGCAGGCAGAAAAGTCCCCTCCAAGCCGGCACCCTGTGGCTTGAGACCAGCCAGCTCCCCGAGGTGCTGGCAAGCGGGCGTGGCGTCGCTGAGCGGTGTATTTCCAAGAGCAGCATGCGGGGGAAACAGCAGAGCTGAGGTAACGGCGCGTTTGTGATTAAACTCTTGGCTGCACCCAGGGGTCCCCTCGGCGTCACAATTTTTCACCCATCGGTCTCCGTGCTTGCCATGGGAGAGCTAGCAGCAGCAGCAGCATCCTCACGCCTCTGACAGGGAAACTGAGGCACCGGGCGCTCAGTGACTCTCTCTGGGCATCAGAAATAAAATCCACATCTCCTGGCTCCCAGCCCCACAAGCCCAGGATTGCTTGTCGCCCTGCATGGCTTGGGCGATGGGGCAGCTCTGCCCGCAGAGTTGTGTTTGAGGTCGCAAACCTCTGCCGAGGGCGGTGCTCAGGAGCTGCCTGAGGGCTCCCAGAAGCAGGTGATTGCTGGGGGCTCCACGGTCCCAGCTGGGGTGCGTAAGAGGGGGCTGGGGAGCCGTTCCCGCCCCCCATCACAGGGCAGGTGACTCATCCCCAAACAATCCCTGCAGAAAAGCCCAGACTGTGTAGGAGGAACCATCACGTCACCCCAGACGGTGAGGCATCAGCCTGCATCCTGGTCCCCGCCCGCGCAGCGCCCCGAGCAGGGACAGTTCGGGTTGACTGAGGGGGTGAAACACCTCAGGGGCTTTGCAGGTGCTGGGGGGCAGCACAGGCTGGAGGTAGCAGTGAGCACAGGTGTCTCTAAGAGGGGCTTCAGCCAGCACCGCTCCCACCCCCCCGGGGCGGCTTGCGGAGCTGCCAAGGGACCGTGACACGACGCCTGCAGCGACTCTGGGCATGAGTCCCCGCAGACACGGCCCAGCTATCCTCCGGGGCCGAGTGACCCCCCGGAGCTCACAGATGCCAAATATCTTTGCAGTGAGCAAAAAAAACCAACAGCCCCACACCGTACTGAGTAAACACGACCTGCCCGTGCAGGGAGGGTGTGACTGCCCCCTGCTACCCAGAGCCGCGGCACCAGCTGGGCCCACTCAGCGGCACAAGGACACACATTCCTGCATTCCTCAGCGCACAAAGCCCCGGCCGGCCGTGTTGTGGAGACCAACGGGGTTGCTGCTTGTTCGTCTAGAGAGCAGGGGAACGAGCACGAGGGAGGAACCTGCTGCAACATCAGCCGGCTTGGGCCTGGGCGGGGGGGTCTCTTACGGACCCTGCGGTTGACGGACGTGTCACAGGTCACCGTCTGGGAGTTCCACCCCCGCCCCCGGGGGACTGCGGCCTCACGGGGCAGCGGGGTCTAGTGGTTAGAGCACAGGACTGGGACACAGGAGGGCTGGTCTCTGCCACTGGCGTTCTGTGGATTTGGACCCGCCCCGGAGCCTGTGTCAGCTTCCCCCTCAGCGGGGACGGGGACCGGCACCCTGTCTCCCTACCAGGGGAGGGGCAAAGATGATTGGCACCTGAGCACGGCTAACGAGGCCAGAGGCCGGCGTGGAGCGGAGACAGGGGCTTGTCCCCGTTCTCCTCTCCTCCCTGCAGGATCTTGGGGCCCTGCCTGGCCCGCGGACTGCCACCTCTGCAAGCCACGCTCTGCCTGCCCCACGAGAGGCCAGGCTGAAGGCAGGAGCCCGGGGCCAGAGGGGGCGCCCTGGGGGAGCAGCGGCAGGGTTCCAGCGAGCGACCCTGCGAGGCACGGCTTGCTGCTGGGGCGAAGGCCTCCCTGTCACCACCCCCAGCTTGGCCCGAGCCAGGCTGCCAGACGGAGAAACGCTGGCGATGCCACGTGCTGCCGGCGGCCTGGTGCCCTTGTGCTAGTTCCTGGCACTGGCACCCCTCCTCCGACCCCTGCCCACTCCCCCACGGAGCCTGGCATCGCTCCTCTAAGCCCGTTTCCTCCCTCCCCCCAGCACTGACCCATTGCAGGGGCAGAGCTTGCCCAGACCACACGGCATGTGCCATCCAGCCCCGCACGGCGATTTCCCATCGCCCCTGCTCTGGCCCTGCCCCACCCCCGCAGTGACCCATGGGTAGCCCTGCCCCACGGCGCCCACGGGCGAGTGATCCCTTGCACAGAAACAGGCTCGGAAGGAGGAGGGTGACGCCACTGGTGATGCTGGCGGCACACGGGCCTGTCCTGCTCCCAAGACCTCCCCGAGCTACCCGCTGCCCTGGGAGCTGAGGAGCGACCAGTCCCCAATCCCCATCCCTTGCTGTTTGGAGCTGGACGCTGGCCCGGGGTCTGTGCAGCGGGGCAGGGAGTCCTGGGAGCAGCCCCCCCCCCGCCCCTCTCCCGAGCCTGGCGCAGGGCGCTCGGGGGCAGGTCCCCTGCACACCTGGCTGTACAAAGAGTGCCCTGTTTGGGGCTTTGCACCCGAGAGAGCGAGAACCAGCTCTGCGCCTTTCCCGCCCCCTCGCTGGTGTGCAGTAGGGCCATGCCCGGGGTGGGGGCAAAGGTCCAGGCCGAGGCCCCCCATACCTGCTCCAAGCTTCTCCCGCTGCCCCGAGTGCCTGGAGCAATTGTTTGTCTCAGAACTCGGTGTTCAGGCGCTGCCTCTTGGCTCCCGGGCGCCGCTGGCCGCTCGCCAGCAGCCTGTTTAATAATGTACAAATGGCCATTAACTTAGATTTCGGGGGCGGGGGGGGGGAGGATATTTTGCAACAACAAGCAGCTTCTGGCTGCGGGCCAGTGAGGAGCAGCGTCCTCTGCACGGCTCCGAGGAGGCAGTGCAAGGCAGGGGTGTGGCGAACGAACACCCCCCACCCCTGCTCAGGGGTGCCCCCTCCTGGTCCCACCTGGGGCTCGCTGGTTCTCTCTGCCCCTGGCCTGGCTACAAAGGGAAGGCCGAGCTGGTACCAGCAAGGAGAGACCAGCGATCGTTTCACGGGGAGGTGCCCCCTCAACCGCCTGGGGGGGCAGGGCCGCCCCCTGAATCTGAGGAATTTCAGTCCGGTAGGAAATCGACAGGGCCGCTGGACACGTGTCCAGTCAGAGCAGGCGGGCGCCGGCTCCCCCGTGGCACAGAGCCGGTGCCAGCGAGGACAATGGGAGGCAGTACCCTCATTGGCCGAGACACAGCAGCCATTTCCAAGGGGGCCGAGAGCCAGGGCGCCTGGGCCCGATAGCCAGCAGGGTTTGCGTTCTTTGCTGCCCAGCGGTCGCACCGGGGCTGGGCACGTTGCATCACCCTCCCTGTCACGTCTGGTCACTTCAGGACTCTCGAGGTCCAGCAGGAGGCTGCAACGTTTGGGTGGCAGACACACCACACTGGCACAAGCAGCGTCACGTCCCCCTCTTGGGGTGCCGGAGGATAACAGCCCCCTACTGCTGCCGTCTAATGGAGCTACCCCGTTAGCTCCAGCCAAGCTCAGTGGAACAGCTTGGCAGGCACGGAAGGGATCCGCGGGCTGCCTTCGCACGCACCTGGGGCTCCATCCTCAGCGCTGCTGCAGCCACCTAAACTCCCATGAGCCTCTCTGCCGGCGCCAGGGCCAGGACGCCAGAGAGGCTGTGAAGGGGGGATGCCGCGCCCCACCCTAGCAGCCGCAGCAAGGACCATTGGGAACCAAAGATCCCACATTGACGCAAATGCTCCCAGCCCGACGAGCTGAGACCCACGCAGGCCACCCCGGCACTGTCTGCCCGGCGCAGGCCACCCCGCCGCTCCTTAGAGGGAGCCCGCTGGGGAGCTACCACTGACACGAGGATGGCTCCTGAGGGTCTCACCAGGCAGGTAGGCAACGGGCATGTGTGGGGGTCTCCCTGGCTCAGCTGGGGATGGCGGGCGCAAACCCAGGCTCCTGGCTGAGAGAGCAGATGGGCTTTGCAAAACCCACCCCCCAGAGCACCCTCCTCTCGTCCTTCCTCAGCCATCCCCTGCAGCCCCGACCGAGCCACATTCCCCCTCCCCGGCCCTGGCCTTGGCCGCTCGAGTGGAAAAAGCGGAGGCAGGAAGCGGCCACGACCTTTGCACCAGCCCCTCGGCCGGCTCGGAGTCTGGCAGCGCCTTGGTAAATACAGCGCCAATGCCGCGGAGCAGAGCGGGCTGCTCAGGTGAGCAGAACCAGCAGGAAAGAAAGCACAATCGAAGGGGAATCCCAGGGATGAAACTTCCCGACTCAAGACCCATGAGGCTAGAACCCTCTCCCGAGGGCAGGGGCGGAGAATGCTGCGGGAGGAACACTCTGCTCCCTGGGGCGGGCAAGGAGGCTGGCAGATCTGGACATTTAGGGTGTGCATGTGCCCCCTTACGTATGCACCTCCTCCCCCCCCGTGTGTTTAGCCTCACGGCCCCCTGTGAGGCAGGGCTCTTTATCCCCATTGCACAGGTGGGAAACTGAGGCACCACATGGCTGAGTGACTTGCCCAGGGTCACACAGGAAGTCTGTGGCAGAGCAGGGACCTGAACCCAGGTCTCGCCGGTCTCAGGCTGGTGCCCGGCCCAGCCTCTCTTCTCCTCAGCGCTCCAGTGAGCAGGGAGAGCAGGCAGGAGGGGCAGGTGGGAGCAGCGTGGGTCGTCATGGGGACAGCTGGATTGCTCAGCGCCTCTGGACGCCCCATGGGGCGGGGACAAGAAGGGGACTGGGATTCCTGGCCCACCCCCCAGGAACACACCCTGATGTGCCTCACGTGTCCTGCGCCTCCCTTCACAGACCTGTGCCCATTTGCCCCCATCTCCAAAGGTAGGATGGGCACCAAAGCTGCCCTTTTAAAGAGACGGCCCCGCAGTCCACCAGCGCCCCCCCAAGGCACTGGCCAGCGTCTACCCCCTGGGGACAGAGGGCGCTGGAGGGCTGCCGCTGGGGCGGGGAGCGGCAGGGGGAATTAAGGAATTAAGGACAGAGGGCACATCAGACAGCGCTGTGCCAGTTCACGAATCCAGTCACCATGGGCACGAGCCAGGGCCCGACCTGCGGACCCCTCAGCCAGCCCACGAGCCCGAGAGCTCAGGACGTAGGATCAGGGGCGCGATATCACGACAATATCAATCCCTGGGGACTAGACCGGGCAGATTCCCAACCTCCTCAGAAGACTGAGCCCAGCCTGCTCCCAGGAGACAGGTGGCGGATTCTCCCGCTAATGCACGGCCACGCGCCCGCCGCGGAGAAGATCTGGGATCACCAGTGACTGCAGAGTCTGACCCAGCCGGTCGCGCTAGCCCAATCGCAGGGGGCCTGGCTGGGCGAGCCGTCGGGCTCTCGGGTGACCCGCCGGGTACCTCCCGGTTCCAAGCGCTCTGCGGACGCCGTGAGGACGGCCTCGCCGCGAAGGGGGTTGGGACTTTCGGGTGCACACGCGGCCAGGACACTACCCATGGCAGCCGGCAGCCCATCCCCTGCCTGCTGACTCCAGGCTAGCGTTGAGACAGGCCCCGCCTGGCCACACAGTCTGGACCTGGTGTCTGTCTGCATCCAGCCGCCTCCACAAAATCTTCTCCCTTCGTACTCACTGCAGCCACACAGTCTCCCACTGGGCGGGACCTGCGCCCCTGCAGCCAGGAGCGGCTGGGGAAAGAACGGGATAAAACGTCCACCCAGCCTGCAGTGGTGGCTGGGAGTTCACCCCTCATGCTGCTCCAGGGGAAAGCAGCCACTCCAAGCTCCCCCGGAACAGGCAGACTGAGCCCTGCCTCAGCACTCCTCTGCCCGGAGAGCCACGCCCCCGGGGAGACGGGTGCCTGTGAGCCCGGTATTTCAGACGGGGAAACTGAGGCTGAAAGAGAACTAACTTGCCCATGACAGGCAGGCAGTGGCAGAGTCAGGCACCCTGTGCTAGCCACAGTAACTGACAGACATGCTGGACTCTCCGCTGGTCCACCCCCACCCCCAAAACATGAGTGGAGAACTGGCTGCTAAGAAACCAAGTCGGCCACAACCTGCAACCCCTTGGATTTTGCCGGCGGAGATCTCGTCCTGCGTGCAGCTGCTGTTGACCGTGAGCTGGGCTAGGCACGCCAAGGCGCAAAACTGACATTTCCAGTAAAAACCGCCTGAAGAAATAACCCCTGGGTCACTGGAGATCCCCTGGCACAATTCCAACCTGCGCCATCCCCAATTTCCCCTCCCATCAACGGGAGGCAAGTTGCGAGTAGCCTTGTTTGCCCTTTTATAAATGGCTGTCGTGTTCCTCCCCAGAACCAGCTGCACCAAACCAGGTGACACGCTCCTCTATACATATGGACTGGGGGAGAGGAATCCTGTCCTCACGCCATTTGTGTGGCAGGCCCGACAGCCAGGAGAATCGGCAGGGTTCTGCCAGGCGAAGGCAGGACGCAGCGAACCTGCAGTGTGTGCCACAGAGCGATACTCTGTGCCAGCGGGCAGGAGAGGCGGGAGGGCGGGGCCAGGCCATGATCTGTGGCTATAAAGATCTAACTATGCCCCGCGATGCTGGGGAGAGACAGCAGCTACCAAGGACCTGCTTGGCAGAGCCCTTCCCCTGACCCAACCTGAACAAGAAACCCCTGGGCCCAGCTTGTCTGCTGGGACTACGCCCAGAGACCATGACCTGCCCCACTCCCATTCCGACTGGGACCCCCCCACATACACACACAACGATCCAGGCCCATGGAAAGCACTATATAAAAAATCAACCCAGAAGGATCGTCCATTCCACGGATTCGGTGCCAGCTGGCAGCATCCAGAAGGACGCAGAGGCCTTCCCTTCCCGGAGGCCCTGGGGATGGAGGGGTGGGGGCACCTCTCCAAAATCTTCCACTACACATGTGAGCATTCTCAGCATCCCAGGAGGGGCTGGGTCACAGATCGCCCCTTCCCATGCTCCCTCCACCCCAGAATTTGGGAAGCAACCAGGCTTCGGTGAAATGGATCCGGTCCCAGCGCAGCACCCTGCGTTACTCATTCAGGCACCTCTCTCTCCGTTGGAAGAACTGCTGTCAGACAAACACCAAGGCCGGGGAGGGGGGTGGGGACAAACTTCTGGATCCTCTTCCAGCTGCTGAGCCCAGCGTCCAGGCAGAGAGATGAAAACAGCCCAGGGTCAGAGGGCCCAGGGGACGGCAATGTGAAAGGAGCCACCGGACGCGCTGCGATCACTCCAGCCAGCCCCGAAACGGCGCCTCGGCCAGCAACACGACACGCCAGCGCAGGCTAGGAAGTGAACGATGCCCCTGCCCAGGGGCTGGCGACCCCCCCGGGGGGGGATCACATACACGTGTCAAGGGTTCCAGTCCCCCAGCCCTTCCGTACTGGTGCCCGCTAGACAGGCCAGTGCTCCCAGTTTGCAGATGGTAGAGAACTGGCCTTGCCAACTGAATTTCCAAGAGGAATTCAGCCAGGACGCCAAGGGACACCAGAGCCTCTGATCCCCAGGAGCCAGCAGGGCCTCGGGCGTACCCAAGCACAGCACCCCACCAGGCACTGATGCCATACGGGCAGAGGGGAGCCCCCTCGGGTAACCCACACTAATGGCTATGTACCCGAGCCCCCAGAACCAAAGGGCCGACCCTGCCCGAGTCTGGGATCTCTCTTGCTCTGTATTATTAAATGCATATTACATGTGTACGCTCAGAGAGAGAGAGAGAGAGAGAGTGTGCGCGTGTGTGTGTGTGCGCGCACGCCCGCCCTTCGCTGCTAACCCCTGCCTGGCATCCAGTTAAACCTCCACAGTCCTGTGCCCTCGCGATTGTTACTATCCATTGGGGCAGGGACCTGAGAGAGAGAGGTGACCCTGCGGCAGGGAACGGAACCAGATCTCTCCAGCGCTCGGCCGGTGCCCCAAGGGCTGGGTCACTGCTCCTCCCAGAGTGCGGATGGCTGTCCCTGCAGCTAGCCAGCAGATCTCTCCCGGGAGCCTGGGGGAACAGTGTCTGTTTGCTTTTCTTTTTTCCCTGGAGACCTTTGGGGCGCTTCAGGCAAAGCTGCAGGAACCCCTCCCCATCGCTGCACGGTGGCAGGAGGGGAGCCGCTCTCTAGCCAGGCCACGCAGCCCAGACCACCGCTGCGAGGAGCAGATTGCAGAAGACGCAAATACGTCTCGGGTTATGGGCAGCCGGGGCGGCTAACGGGCCAGCGAGGCTCCGGGCTGTGCGGAGGGGAGGGGATCACAGACAGGGCCAGTCTCGTGCTTTCTAGGTACCTATCAAAATCCGGCTCTCGCCCAAAACTCCCTCCACCCACCCTGGCAAACGGCGGTTCTTATTTCTATCTACTCCGCCACCCGCCCCGGGAGCCGAGCAGCGACGAACGCAGTCACGACACGGCAGCACGACCCACGGACCCCTTGATTTTCATTCCTTCGGCTCTTTAAACCAAATGTGAAAGTCCCGCTTGGGCCAGCCAGCGTGACTGAGGCAAGCCAGCGAAGAGGAAACATGCCGGCCACGTGCCCGGATCCCGCAGGCCCTTTGACTTCACCACAATTCCACGCACAAAGTCCTACTCTGCTACAAGCCATTGTCCTCCTGCTGCCGAGTGCGAGAGCAAAACCCCCACTGGATCCAGCCTGCAGCCCATGCCGCCCTCTGGCCCAGGCCCGCTTTTGCCTGCCACTTTCTTTTCAGGGAGAACATATCCCAGCTGCGTCCCAACTGCTTGCAGTCTCCTTTTCACCCAGTGAGCACATTCCTCCCTGCAAGCCGGCTGCTAAGAAACAGATCGGCCCCTGGGGTCCCCCGACCATGGCTACTGCCCCCGTGAAAGCAAACCGGGACGCAGGAGAATACACTGTGTCCTGGATTCCCGGCCAGCGCAGGGGACGGATCCAAACGCCCGTCTCCTCTCTCACCCAGTCCAATCAACAGTCGTGGCTCCGTGCCCCCCACTCCAGCAGAGCTTTGCACCTAAGAAGGGGTGAGGGATAGCTCAGTGGTTTGAGCATTGGCCTGCTAAACCCAGGGTTGTGAGTTCAATCCTTGAGGGGGCCACTTAGGGATCTGGGGCAAAAATCAGTACTTGGTCCTGCTAGTGAAGGCAGGGGGCTGGACTCAATGACCTCTCAGGGTCCCTTCCGGCTCTATGAGAATGGTATATCTCCAGTTATTAGAAGAAGCTAGGAAAGGCCATGGAAGGATGGCTCCAGAGACGCCTTTCATCCCCTCTCTGAGTTCAGGGGTTGCCAGACCCGTTCCTGGCTCTACCTGGGGCGCTCCCAGGCATGGCGTGGGAATGCTAGACGTTTGGGAGGCTCCGACAGGCACCCAAAAGCCTGCACGCGCCAAAGGCCAAGTCAGATGTTTTCAAAGAACTGGCTCTTGGCAAAGAGAAAGACTTCCTCTGTTTACAGCTTCTGCCCACGCCACAAACCACAATCCCCTCCTTCGCCCCAAAGAGCCTTGTCCGGGATATTAGGTATGTTGCAGTCGTTTCTAGGAGCCCCACGGTGCTGGGTGCTGCACAAACACAGAGCAGATGGTCCCCACCCCAAAGGGCTTATCATCAATGATATCTGGGCATTTCCAGCCAGGGGCGAGGCTGGGAAATCCTCCTGTGAACCGAGTTTGGAGCCAAGGTTTTGGATTTTACCAGTTTCCCAGGTACAGTTTCCAAGGGACACGGACGCCTGGCAAAAAGATCTGCTCTAGGAATGATTTGGGGGCAGTTCTCCGGCCCGTTCTTGAGAAGGTCAAACTAGATGTTCCCAGCAGTCCCTTCTGGCCTGGGAATCTATCAATCAATCACACGGCGGCATCTCCATCATTCAGAGATCTGCTCTAGCTCAACCACCAGCTATGGGCTGGCCCAGGGCCGGCTTTAGCAAGGGCGGGGCCCGATTTGTGGGGCTTGTACTCAGCGGGCGGCGCTCCGAGTCTTCGGTGGCACTTCAGATTGCGGCGCTCTGGCCGGGGCAGCAGGGCCGCGTGCGGAGAGCTGGCTGCCTGCTCTCTGGCTGGGGGAAGGGGGCCGCGGGGTTGCTGGCCTCCGGCCGGGGTAGCCAGGCCGCGGGGCCGCTGGCCTCCGGCCGGGGTAGCCGGGCCGCGGGGCCGCTGGCCTCCGGCAGGAGGAGTGGGGCTGTGGGACTTGCAGTGCTCCGCCCAGCGCTACGGCCTGGGGAGCGGGGCCGCGGGCTTGCCACGCTCGGGGCCCTCTTAGGCGCGGGGCCCAATTTGGGGGAATCGGCCTAAAGGCGGCCCTGGGCTGGGCCGGCCAGGCAAGGACAAGGCTCTGCGGTGTCTACCCCTGGCTCTGCCACTCACTCCCTGGGTGATTACATGCCTCAGTTTCCCTAGCTGTAAAACGGATGCCTACCTCCCTGGAGGATTCAATACAGCACACAAAGACAGCTAAGGACAGGGGGCTCCTTGTGCATCTCCCCTTGAGGTGCTGATGTGGAGAGGGGGCAGCAAAACCCCTCCTTGTGGCTTCCAGCCCACTGGGATCTGCCGGCAGGACTAGGCTCTCGTGCCTGACAGGAGGGTTTTGCCCCCACTTTGTTCTGCCGGGAGTGGCAGGGAGCCAGGCTCTGCCCCAAGGTTTGGGATCGAGGGGCGTCAGCCGTTCCAGAGGACGGCGGAGACAGAGAGAGGTCGAGGTCTCAGCTGGGAATGACAGAGGCTCTGTAGCTGCACAGGGGAGGCTTCGCTTGCCACTCTCGGGGGGTGGGGGAAGAACAGCCTTGAATAAGGGGGAGCTCCCCCCCACACCACGCGCACACACAACCCCAGCCAGAAGGGAGCCGTGATTTGTAGGCACGTAAAAATTCCCAGAACCGTGCTGACCCCTGGCCTCGCTGCCGGGGGCTGGCCGCTCGCCGGCCGCAGGGACAGCCTTACATGGGCATCTGCCGCGGCTTAATGCTTCCCAGATGAGGCACTGTGTGCTGGGCCCGAATTAGCATCCCTGCCTGCTCCCCTTCACCGCGGGCCAGGAGCCCTGAGCCCCACAGAGTGAGGGGGGAAAGCGCTGGCTGGCAGCCTCCTGTGTGCGCCCCCCCTCGCCGTAATGATCCCACAGCCGCCCCCCACACACACACACACACAGACAGCAAGCAGGGATGACAAGCCAGGTCCTCCCAGGGCATGGGAACGGGCCCGATCCCCGAGCTGAGGAAGCACTGCCTCTGGGGGGGGCTGACGGGGGGTAGGTGCCAGGTGCTCTCTGCGGGACAGACACGGGGGGCGACAACCACAGCTGGCCCAGAACAGCCCCTTCCCGGCACCTCCCTGCCCCACCCCACACATACACAATCGCCCCTCCACTCCCCTCCCCCATCCTCGCCCCGCACAGTCACAAACACACCCCACTCCCCTCCATCACACTCGTCTTGCACAGTCACACGCGACCCCCACTCCCCTCCCCTTCACACTCACCCCACATAGTCACACACACACCCCACTCCCCTCCCCGTCACAGTCACCCTGCCAGTCACACTCACCCCACTCCCCTTACACCCTCCAGCCCTTTCCCCTCACTCTCTCCTCCGTTCTCCTCTAACTGCCCCGGCGCCGCTGCTCCAAACCGCCCCCGGACCGCGGGCTGGAGGTTCCACACTGGAGCCGGGGGTGCGATTTCCGGCCAGCGCAGACGTCCCCACACTAGCTCTGATGGCCCTGACCCACTACGAACAGCAGCGTAGGCCCCGCGGCCGACCGGCAGGACAGGCCACCCCGAGCCCCATCCCTAGGCCGGACTTGGGGCAGCCAGCCCCTCCCGACACTCGCGCCGGGGACGTCTCCTCCAGCCGGCCGGCCGGCCCCTCGGGGAGCGAGGAGTCGCAGGGTGCTCCCACAGGAGAATTCATGCAGGGTGCAAGCGGGCGGGCTGCAGCCCCCGCTAGCAGAGGGGAAGTGCCTTCTGTCCTGCGTGGCTCGCCATGGTGCTCTGCGGGCACGGCCCTGGGCTGGGACAGCAGCTACCAAGCCCCTGGGGCTGGGCTTCCAGCCAGACTGGGGCTGAATGGGGGCAGGGGAGCGGCCGGGTAAAACACACCGGGGGGGGGGGGTGTCTTTAGTCCATGCCCCAGCTTCCCGCTTCCCCAGCAGGGCCCAGGGGCTTCTACAGAACGCGCCGTCTCCCAGAAAAGGCCAACCAGCTGCAGGCATCTCCAGCCCGCGATGCCAGGCCTGGCCGCCGGAGCTCAGCTTGGGCACAGAGCTACGGGAAGGATTTCACCTCACCAAGGGGACTAGCTGGAGACTTTCCATTACAGTCTCCAGTTCCTTCCGGGGCCTACACAGAGAGGGAGAGTTTGTACCGGTCCGATTGGTTCTGTTCACGCCCCGGCCATCAGCAGCGCTGCAGGGACAGGTCAGACCCCAGCCTCCTGCTAGCTTTAAGCTCCCCAGGATTCAGGGCAATGGCTCAAGACCCTTCCCACAAGCTTTGGGCACCATGTGTCAGACCTGGACAAATGGGAGAGTGTCGAGAGGAAGGCAATGGGACGAATGGCCTCGCAAGGAAGGTCCTCAACTAGGACTCGGGGGATCCAGCTTCAGTTCCAGTCTCTGCCACCGCTTCTCTGTGTGACCTTGGTCACATCACTTGATCTCACTGTGCCTCCATTTCGGACATTGCCTAGCGCAACGGGGCTTGGATCTAAACGGCAGCCTCTATGAACCAGCGCGATACGTGTAACAGCCTCCCACCCCTCCGAATGCTAAGATGTTTTTCAAGGAGAGGGCAAGTGACCTGGACGTGCCGAGCCGAGGGGTGGAATTCTGCCGGGACAGCTGCCTACAAACATGCAGCAGGGACCCGACACAGAAGACAGGGATCATCTCTGCTTATGAGCAGCCCAGGGCAGAACAAGAGGTCACGGGATTTGGGCTGCAGCAGGGGAGGAGGGGAGTTTAGAGGAAATATTTAGGGAAGAACATGAAGATGCTAAGAATAGCCCGGGTGAAGGGACCGGCTGCCAGGGAGGGCGTGGAATGGCCGCCAGGGCAGAACAAACGCCAGTCAATCCGGGAGGGGTGAGGAATCATCAAAATGACCCTGCAGGTGGCTCTCCGCAGGTCTGATCAGCAACTCCCCTCACCTCCCTGCTTCCCGAGCCCTTGGCAAGGGATCAGGGCCCAGGGGCTGTGTCTGCCGCCGCCGGCCCGTTCCCAGTGGTGCTGCCTCCAGATGGGTGCCCACATCGGCCACACACAGCACTTGGGCAGACAGGACAAGGGGTGAACAGGGCCAAAGACGGGGATCCCTTCTGAACCCCCCCGTATCCCGGGTCTGGCAGGATGCCTGCCCTGCTGACACCCCTGGCGGGGAGAAAGGCTGCAGGGCTGTCGGTCCAGCATTCAACAAGACACAGCCAAAGCGGGACGAGAGCCCCTTGGCTGAGGTTTGCGCTGGGGAGGGGGCTGGCAAGGGCCTTCCCGAGCTGCAATGCCCAAGCTGCCCATGGCACAGGAGCCCACGTGAGCCCAGGCCAAGGCCGTGTGCCGCACTCCTCCTGCCCCTCTGCGTATGCAGCTAAGGAGCTGCTCAGTTGTCTCAAACCTCCGTCCCCCTCGGATCCTGCTAATGCTTTTCTCCACCCCCACCCCCATTTTTAACAAAGTCTTCTGCCTGCCCACCCATCCTGCACACGCACACAGCCGCTTGCCATCCTAGTGTTTCAGTGGCGTCCATCACCTTGGCACCAGGGAAGTGTTGTGCACCATTCAGCAGCTGCTCTGCTCCACCCTAGAGGGGCTGCATTTCCCCAGCAAAGAAGGGGCACAGAATATGTCTCTACTGCAGCCTTTACTGTTATGCCACAACGTTATATGTCCTGAGAGGGGCCTAAAAGACCCTCGGCCGTAACAGCGCTGTCCCCACTCACAGTTCAGACTGGGCAAACCAGTGCAGCTGAAAACAAGAACCGATTCAAGACTCCGAGCTCTCACTGAACCGGCGCCGTGCAGACGCACTGACCCAAACCCCTGCAGGCAGAATAGGAACCGACCAGAAACCCCAAACCCTGCTTGGGTTCCGAATCACGCTCAGATGCAAAATACTCAGGCTGGAGAGGAACGGTCCGTTTTCCAGTCCCTGGCCGGGAGCAGACGCGAACATGCCGACATCTCCAAGTCAGCAGAGCTCAAAGGAACTGGGAGAGGTCAGAGAGCAGCCACATTTCAGCCTGTTCATCTGAATTCAGAAGTTTCCGAAGTTCCCTGGTCACTCCTGACAACATAAGGACTGCGCACGGCCCTCCACCCACCTCTGCCCCACTGCCCGTGATGCCCTGGACAGCTCGTTCAGCCCTGGGGAGGCCCACACGGACGAACGCTAACACGCAGCAGAGCGCTTGGGAAATGGAATTCGTCCAGCCTCCTGGCAGAGCGACTCCAGAGCCACACTTTTGCCAACTTTCTATGGGACAAACCCATCCAGGATGTTGCTGTTCAGGCTCTGGATCTCTGTCAGGGAGAGAGGCTCCAGGCTGACAGCGTCATCGACTGCGGAAGCTCTGGAAACCGCTCCAAGTTGAGGCCGCTGCTGGATTGTTCCCTGGGCACTCGATGTAACAGACCTCGCCTGTCAGAATCCATGTATCCTGTTCGCTAGAGCTCCTCCACCGTGCTCAGCACCGCAGTATTCACAGAGCCAGTTACGACAAACGGTGTTCAACCATACAAAGAAGCTTCCACACAGCTCGAACCCCAGCTTGGTCTGTGGTCTCCCTAATGTTTACCAGGGGCCACACCCTGCCTGCAGTTCTGTACAGCACAGAGACATCTAGTGGTCGAATAATGCATTGCAAGTAAATATAATATCACTGCTTTTTCGCAGCAAGTGACAACTTCCAGTATGCGAGGGGGAGCGTTCCCAGCCCGGGTCGAGAGCAGGCAGACCGCAGCTGTGGGGACGATAAAGGGGATTTGGTGGCAAGGCCACTGGCCGCAGACAGACCCTGGGGTTCTCTCTGGCTCTCCAGCTCCCAGCCTGCACTGCCCAGCATCGCCACTAGGGGCGTCCCTAACTCCTGCTCATGCAAGGACAGCTGAGCACGCCACACCGTGCTCTCTCCGGGTGCATGGTTCAAGGCAGCATTTCAGGACACGCCCTGGGGAGGGAAAGGGGTGGGGTGAAGGGAAGGATTTTATGGGGCAGCATAGAGCACCCAGAGGCACCAGTGGCTCCAAGGTAGAGCCCCGGCTCATCTGCTCGTGGTGGAGCAGGGATCTCTCCTGGGAGCAGCCACTGCAAAGCAGTTTAGCATTTCCTGTGTCTGGCCAGGTCAGAAATGCTACCGGAGTGAATGTGGCTCACTCTTGAGGGACTCCGCTATCCCCAAGCAGGGTGAGGCACCCAGGGCATGTGAACAGCCCGGCTGTGAGCCCCGGAGTGCAGCCCAGCCCTCAGAGGAGACCCTACAATAACAAAACAGGCATGTGTGGCCCTCGGGGGCCACCCTGCAATCACAAGCCAGACAAGCCCCATCCTCGCCACCAGCCCTACCAGGACAAACCCGGGGCAGCTGGATCTCCTCCGACGGCCATTCTCGTGAGGGTGGGCAAGGATATTAGGGAGCTGGAGAGCTCAGGGGAACGAGGGGGAGACTTTTGTCCCCCAGGGCCTGATTCTGATCTCACTCGCGCAGACGCAAGACAGGAGAGAGCCACATCCCAGCCCACCCCACCACTGGCACCGAGGCTTAAGCAAGCTCCAGAGGCTGCCGGCCCCTCCCATCCCTAGGAGGGGTCCCTCCAGGTCAGGGCAGCGTGGGAAGAGCTGATCTATAATGAACTTCATCAGGCCTCTGGAAAAGGATCCGGATTCCTTCCGCACCGAGGCGCCTTCCTTCCCCGGGACGCTCCCGGGAGCATAAAGGTCCAGCATCTCTGCAAGCGGCAGCCCTGGTGCCCCAAGACCCAGGCCTGGTGTTTTACAACCAGCCTCAGGAAGTTTCACCGTAACATTGACCAGATGGCAGCAATTTGAGCAATCAAGGGCTGAATGCATGTGGAGCGGGCTTGAAGGAAACAGCTCTCTGGTGGGGGCCGGGGGGCTCAGCAGCTCCATCACCAGGAATGCAGGGAGGGAAGGATGCCTGAAGCCTGAGGTAAGCCTTATTAATAGCGCAAGCCAATCTGACAGTGACAGTAAGCAGCGAAGGAGTCCCTCCCCCAACCCTCTGCGGTTCAGTGTCTATCACACACAGCAGCGCGTCATGCAGAGGACAAGTCCAACTCCATCCTGGGCAGTACTCCCCTCTGATCTCCAGGGGGCGCCACTCCCCCAGTTCACACGGCGGGCCTCATTCCCCCACCCCGCCTGGCCTCAGCTGGGCTACAGCCCTGCCAGCTCGCACGATTTTATCACGAGCCTCGTGATACGTGCTGCTTTTTCTAAAGCCCCAGTTCCTGGACCCAGGGATTACCGAAAAATCACAGCTTTTGTTTAAAAAAAGAAAAAAAAAAGTTTTTTAGCCCTTGTGGTTTGGGGGGGAAAAGGTCATGGCCGCGACCTGCAAGGACGACACCGCCAGAAAACAAATCAGAACCTAAAAGCCATGTATTTAAAAATAAATAAATAAAATCTCATGGTTATTCAGCCAATCCCGGGATTTTGGAGGTCTCGGGGTCGGCAGTGCTGCAGATTAGGATTTCAAGATGCAGCGACAGATTAAGTTGACTCGACTTGATCTAATCAACTCCTTCTACTCCTCTACACAGCAACTGTCCTACGCTCTAGCAGCGCTGCCCGAAGTCCTCAGCTCCCTGCCTTTGCACCGACTGCAGTGCTCAACCATCGCTCGAACGGTCCGGCCTAGGGAGCCCTCTGCACGCAAAAAGGAGAGAGGAAAAAACTTTGCCCAAGTCCTCTGGTTTCAGCCACCTCCCAAGGGACACGAATGCTGAAGTTGCCTGGGCTGGAAGGCATCTCCCCTCGGCGCATCGAACACACCTGTGCTGAAAAGGCTGCAGCCAGCCTTGACTTTAACCCACCGCTGTAGCTCATGGGGACTACAAGTCCCAGCATGCAGTGCTCCATCCTGAGCTGAGCAGCGCACTGCACGCTGGGAACTGTAGTCTCTGCTGGTCGCATCACTGGCCCTGCTCCTCTGTGGATTTCAATGCACCCCACCACAAGCATTCATTGTGTGGACACAGCCCTCTCTGCACGCGATCCTCCGGGGCGACGAGACGCTGAGCCCGGCAAAGTGCAGGCGCGGCTTCTGAAACGCAGAGCTACCTGTCTCACGACGGCCCCCATCCCCGGAGCACCTGAGCTCCTCATAGTGCGACGTATCTATCCTCACAACCCCCTGCCCCGTGAGGCAGGGCAGGCTGCTACCCCCACTGCAGCACCAGGGACGTGAGACGTGGCGAGACGACCCCACACAGGTCCGCTCTATTCTCACGGGCCGGAGAACCAAGTTCTCCTGCAACGGGCTATGCGGCAACCCCCCCACAGCGATACGAGCGCACACGGTTCGGACCGGGTCTGCAGACTGCAGCGTGGACGCAGCAGGGCGGTTGCAAAGCCGGTTTCCCAGTGCAGCGTGGACGCTCGAACCCAGGCTTGGGAACACGAGTCCCACGGATCCGGGCTTTGCGTGCAATGCGGGCGTACCTGAGCGGCTGACCGACGGTCACAGCACCGAGGGTGTGGCAGAGCAGGGCTTGAACCTACATCTCCCAGATTCCCCAGCCCAGTGACTGGGCCTGTTCTTTCAAGCCGTGGTTGGCTTTGTGGCTGGCTTTGCCCGCGGTCCCCCCGCTGCAAAGGTCTCTAACTAATGCCCCCACGGGAAACTGGGGCTGGGAGCTGAATTCCCTGCCCCGCTCCCGGAGCAGACGGTAACTTTGCACCCATCCTTCTGGCCTGCGGAGTGGCGAAGAGAAAGGCTCGGACCTGCCCCGTTTGCTGGCTGGGAACACACACAGCAGGCCGGCCTTCCCCCAAGGACTAGAATAGTCTCGAGACCATTGCCCCATTCCCCCGCCTTTGCCGCTGATGTATAGACACAGCCCTTTCCGCGCCGGCCAAACCTCTTCTGCTTCACACCAAACAGAACCCAACAGGTTTTTACAGACCCGGTCAGGTGATTGGCCTGGGCTGGTGCTTTTTAAAGGGGCACTGCCGTGGCTGGCCAGGAAGGACGACCTTGCCAGGAGAAAGACGCTACGTCAGGACACAGCTGGTCCAGGGTCAAGTCCTGATGTCACCACCGCCCCCCTGCGGGACCGCCGGAGCGTACCCGGCCGCCTCCGGGCCTTGGGCCTCCTCTCTATGCAGCATCTGTGTAGATTGTAAAGTCTTCAGGGCTGGGATTGGCTCTTGCTCTGCGGTGGTACAGCCCCTTGCACCTCAGAGCTACTGACTAGACTAATAATTACGAAGCTAGTCGGGCTAGTAGATCTGCTGGCAATTTTAACTTTTAGGATGGGTCCCCCCTCCCTGCACCAAAAGCAAATGTTCCCTTTGCCCCCGAACTCCAACCCTAAAAACCCAGCCTGGTAATAGACTAGAGCAGTAGTTCTCAAGTAGGGGTCCGGGGACCCTGGGGGGCCGCAAGCAGGGTCCAGAGGGGCCACCAAGCAGGGTGGGCGTTAGACTCTCTAAGGGCTCTCCAGGGCTGAAGCCGGAGCCCTGCCGCATGGGACTGCAGCCCGGGGCCCCGAGCTCCGCCAGCCAGGGCTGAAGCCGGAGCCCTGCCGCATGGGACTGCAGCCCGGGGCCAAGCCGGAGCCCTGCCGCATGGGACTGCAGCCCGGGGCCCCGAGCTCCGCCAGCCAGGGCTGAAGCCGGAGCCCTGCCGCATGGGACTGCAGCCCGGGGCCCCGAGCTCCGCCAGCCAGGGCTGAAGCCGGAGCCTGAGCAATGTAGCTTGGTGGTGCCCCCTGCGGCGTGGGGCCCCCGGCAACTGCCCCGCTTGCTGCCCCCTAACGCCGGCCCTGGCTCTTATCTACAGAAACCCAGGTGGGCCGTGGAGCTTCTGTAGGATGGGGGAGCAAAGACAAAGGGTGGGAGCCCCCGCCCTAGAGTACATTGCCCACGCACCTGAGACTGGCACAAACCGCCCAGGTGCCAGTCCAGCATTTGAGGAGTTAACTGCCCCACACGGCAATGGGAGGAGCTTAGTCCTGCTGCCTTTTTTTTTTTTTTTTTAAATGAGCCGGATTTGGTTTTTTCGGTGGTTGTCGTCTAATTGTTTCTTGGCAGCCCCAGTGATGGATTTACAAAAAAAATCAAGCGCCTGCAGCCCTTTCCAGGGCTGCAGCACCCGCCATCCCCGCGCGCTCTGCAAACGCCCATTGTTGTTACTCCCCAGAGCCCTGTGTTATTGTAGGGTCTCCACAGCACCGGACGCCACCTACTGAGATTTCCCCCTCTCCTCTTCCTATGGGGCGTAAAATCTCAAAGACACTTGTGGGGGGAGAGGGGCAATAACCTCAGACCCAAGGGCAGGGTTATTTATTTATTTTTGCTCTGATCAGGCTAACGAGCGAGACGGAGCCCATCTGGGTAAGCGGGAGCAGCAGCGGCCGCCGCGGTGGATGGAGCGCGCTGGCGGCTCGCGGGGGTTTGGAAACGTGACAGCCCGAGGGCTCGGCTGGGGTTTGAAGCCGTAGCCACAGAGACCCAAAATGACGGGCTGGCCGGGCCAGAAACATTGGGAGTTTGATTTATTCCGCTGGAGCTGCGCCAGGCCAAACCAAAGGGCTGGTATCTCTCCCCCACCCTCTTCGTCTGATGCTCAACTCTGTGCACGGGAGACAGGGCGCTGCCCCCTGCTTCGGAGAGCCTGAACTCAGCAGAGTGCAATAAAGGGGGCCCTGGCCCCTGCCCGTTGGCTCCTGGCAGGAGCTGGGTGGCATAAGCACGGAGGCCCCTTCCCTGCTGGCATGAGGGCGGGGCGGCTGGGCCACTTTTGCAGTCTGTCCGGCGC
Source organism: Mauremys mutica (assembly GCF_020497125.1). NCBI lineage: Eukaryota > Metazoa > Chordata > Testudines > Geoemydidae > Mauremys > Mauremys mutica. The sequence continues at coordinate 3,181,796 of NC_059081.1, read as the reverse complement.
CCACGGCTAGAGCATTGCAGCTCTTCCTCGCTGAGCAACCCCGGGAACCTGGGGCCAAGAGCCCTCAGCTAAAAGAACAGCTGCCAGCGCCCCGGCCAAGTCATTCCCCACCCGCCTTCCTCTGTCTCGTCTATTTCGACTGCCCCTTATTAGGGATACGTACAGGGCCTAGCGCAGCGGGGCCCTGATTTCCACTGGGGTCCCAGGTGCTGCTTTAAGTCCCAGGAATAATGAGCAGACCCAGCTCAAGCCCTGAAGCCAAGATCAGGACACACACAGGCTGCGGATGCACAGTCACTTGGGGAGCTCTCCGGCTGCTGCTCAACCCTAGTGTAGACAGGGCCCTGGCGTCCATGCCACATGCTAGCTACCTCGGAGATGAGATCACCAGTCCTCCACCTACGCGAACAATCCCAACACTGCACCTCTTGCCAGAGTGCAACGAGGGGAGATGCCAGCGGAGACAAGGGCACAAGCAGTCCAATGCACCCAGCCAAAGCAGGACTGCAGGCTCCCCGTGGAGCTCTCAGTCTAACAGGGCAGACAAAGGGAGGATAGTCTCAACTGTGCAGAGGGGAAACTGAGGCAGAGAAAAATTAAACTGCTTTGTCCTAGGTCCCAGAGCTGGGAAGCGAACCCGGGTCTCTTGAACCTTAATACCAGCACTGTGTCGTCCTACGTACAGCATCTAAGCACTGCTGCAGCCATTAACCTGGGAAACACGCCCAACCCCACCGCCCTCTGGAGTCCCAGCACAGACACGGATCAGGAGGGAGGCTGGGGCAGTACCCCCAGCACAGAAGGGACGTCCCCCTCGCTGCATGGGCGCCTCCTGCACCTCCCAGAATTGGGCCCGCCGTTCCCATGTCAGTATTGGCATCCCAGGCCACAGGACACTGCGCGGGACTGCACGTCTCTAACCAGGCAGCCTGGACACTCCAGCCAGGTGGTTTCATTTAACAAAACAATTATTTTTGTTTCTGGCCTTCACGGTCGTGAAGAAAACCTCCCGAATATGAACCACTCCGGCGCTGCCCTCTTGAGTCGGCACACAGACACGACAGCACGGAGCGTTGATTCTGAAACCTAATGAGGGCCGTGTTCCCTAGCTCACCGACACTCATTGAAGCCCTTCCACTGAAGCTGTGGGTGGAGTTTAAGGTTGTGGGCGGAGCTTAACACCTGATGCTCTGTACACCCAGCAGTGACAGCGAGGAGAAACATGGCAACGGGAAGGGTCTTTCCACAGCAGGGCAAAGCTCAGGAAGAAAAGAGAAAACACATCTCATTGCCTCTTGCCACCAGCGCCATGTTTGCCTTGCGTCTTCCACCAAGGAGCCTCTCAGACGCCCAACAGCCAAGCACAGTCTGCCTAGGAAATAGGGAACTCTCGGGCAGGCAGGGCGGCCGGAGACGCAGGCAGACAAGGGTTGGGGCGGCCGGCCGAGGAAGTGGAGCAGCAGGGATAGTTCAGTGAGGGAGTGGTGGGAATCAGAGACGGTGGCGTCTCAGATGGGGACTGCAGAACCATGAGTCACTGCCTATGAGCGGAGAGGCCGTTCCAGACCAGGGGGTCCGGCTCTTAGAATCATAGACTAGCAGGGTTGGAAGAGACCTCAGGAGGGATCTAGTCCAACCCCCTGCTCAAAGCAGGACCAATCCCCAACTAAATCATCCCAGCCAGGGCTCTGTCAAGCCTGACCTTAAAAACCTCTAAGGAAGGAGATTCCACCACCTCCATAGATAACCCATTCCAGTGCTTCACCACCCTCCTAGGGAAAAAGTTTTTCCTAATATCCAACCTAGACCTCCCCCACTGCAACTTGAGACCATTACTCCTTGTTCTGTCATCTGCCACCACTGAGAACAGTCTAGATCCATCCTCTTTGGAACCCCCCTTCAGTTGAAAGCAGCTATCAAATCCCCCCTCATTCTTCTCTTCTGCAGACTAAACAAGCCCAGTTCCCTCAGCCTCTCCTCATAAGTCATGTGCTCCAGCCCCCTAATCATTTTTGTTGCCCTCCGCTGGACTCTCTCCAATTTTTCCACATCCTTCTTGTAGTGTGGGGCCCAAAACTGGACACAGTACTCCAGATGAGGCCTCACCAATGTCGAATAGAGGGGAATGATCACATCCCTCGATCTGCTGGCAGTGCCCCTACTTATACACCCCAATATGTCATTGGCCTTCTTGGCAACAAGGGCACACTGTTGACTCATATCCAGCTTCTCGTCCACTGTAACCCCTAGGTCCTTTTCTGCAGAACTGCTTCCACTCGGGAGAAAGACAGTGGAACTCACTGCCCCAGGAAGTTGCTGTGGCCCGAAACGTTGCAGGTCTCAGAAAGGGATTGGACATTTCTCTGGCTAATGAGGATATCCAGAGTTATTCCAGTTAATGGTAGGACAACTTTGGGACAGGATATTAAATTCCCTGCTTCCGGGGTGAGCCAATCGCTATTAGAGACCTAACAAAGGAGATCATCTCCCATCTGCTGCTGCAGGGTTCTGACACCTTCCACGATCAGAGATGGGATACGGGGCTAGATGGACCTGGGGTCCGATCCATTTTGCCGGTGCCTGTCTTCCTAAGGACGTAGGGGTGAGGAGAAGGATCTATGGTGGGTTGTGAGCACTGCAGAGAAAGGCAGTGGAGTGTCCCCAGGGTGGGCTGGATGTGTCGTCGTTTCCAGGGCCAGCTGAGGGAAGGGGTGGCTGCATTTTGGGGAGACCAGCACCGAGGAGGGACCGGCAGCAGCCAAAGTGGAAGAGTCTCGGAGGAGCACAGATAGTGAGGACAGACAGCCCCACACTGGGCACTGACCCAGGGCCCACAGAGCTAACAGCTTGGGGGTTCAGGGGCCTGGCACTGGAGCAGTGCCAGAGACAGACCCTGTGTGGAGCAGCACAGAGGGGGACGCAGAACACACCGTCCCGTGGGTGACACCAGCTCCGTTCTCTACATGCTCCAGAGCTATCATCCGGCGCACACCCCACGCAGAGGGGGGACCCCAGCAGAGAGACCCGGCTCGGGGCTTTGCCGTACCAGGGTGGCTCCTGGCAGCTGGAGAAGAGACATGGGGAGAAAGCTGCATCAGACACCACCAGTGCAGTGACTCCCAGGCGCTCCGGCCCCCTCTCCATGGCCAGGTCCTAGGCTGGGTTTGGGGACAGCGTCACCTGTCCTCCTGTCAGCCAACCTGAGGAGATTCCTCCCCTTCTCCCTCCTCACGCAGCATCCAACAGCGCAAGCAGATGGTGGCCGAGACCCTGTTTCATACCCAGATCTTCTGTGCAACCCCCCTCTCCCCCATGCAAGGATGGACGACCTTCTCCATCAACACCCTTCCATGGAGCAGGGCAACTAGGGCTTACGCGGGCCTGTGCACCGCGAGTCGGAACAGACACGGGCCCCGGCGCTTCCGAGATGCAGGGGAAACAACGGGAGGAGGAGAAGCCAGCAGCAGACGAGGAAACCCGCGGCCTCTCCCAGAGGAGCCAGGAGGAGCAGCAAGCGTCCGAGAGGCAGAGGCAGGTGAAGGAGCAGGACGGGGGGCTTTGGGAGGCCAGTGGACTAGACTCTTCAAGCACATCACCCCAAATTGACCTGCTGCATCCACTGCATATTTGCAGCACGATGGGTTACGGGCCCACGGACTGGCGGGCGCCCGGGATACAAGAAGCTGCCCCACGCACCCAGCCTGCGGCTGCACCCTGCCCAGATGCCCCCGTGCGGTGCAATGCACATGCCCCCGAAGGAAAGCCGGCACGAGAGCACCAGCCGCGCTCTCCCCCAGTGCCCCAGGGACACCACAAACCCAGATCAGCCAGGCAAGCTCCCAGCAGCCCCCGGCTCGAGACCAAGCCATCCCCAACCAGCAGCCGATGCCGAGATCAGGGGCCGAGTATCGGCATCTCCACCAGCTGCAACCAACGACCATCCGAGCAGGCCGGGCAGCACTGAGACAAGAACTCCTCCGCCCTCGCTGCCGTGAAGGGGGCACACCGGGGAGCTAAGCGAACCAGTTGGAAATGTGTGCGCTTTAAACGCCCAGAGTGAAATCAACAGCAAAAGTCCCCCTGACCTCCCCGGGGCCCGGATCTCACCCGGCTTTTAGGGGCCGGGAGTAGGAAAGATCGTTCACCTGCAAAGCAGCAGCTACCCCTGCCCAAGGCTCGCTGGGTGCCCAGCGGCAGCTCGGAAAGGCACCAACGTTTCCTGGGCGCACAAAGGAAAGGAACAGGAGGGATGAGCTTTACTTCCCCGCGGGCGGCAGGGAGCAGCCCAGGTCCCCAGCGGCGCTTTGTAACCAGAGTGTGTCACCTTGAGCGACAATCAGGACCCAAGCACAGAAACGAAGCTGAGGAGAGCAGAGCCCCCCGCCCCTTCCCGAGTCAGAGCGACTCCCACCCGCCCGGGACCCAGGACACACGGAAAGTTCGCTGCGAAGGGGGCAGCTCCTTACCTTGGCTTCGCATTTCCTGTGACAGGACAGCTTGCACCCTGCGAGAGAGAGAGAGAGAGCAGGACTCAGTAGCGAGCTCACCTCCCCGGCTCCGAGCGCAGGGAACCGGGGGGGACAAAGAGGGGCCGCCCGGGACAGAAACACCAACCAAAACAAACTCTCCAGGCTGCTGCGGGAAAGCCAGGCGCAGGCCGGGGCGGAGGAGGGGGAGGAAAGCGCAGCCGCTGGCACCTAGCCAAGGATCGCCTCGGCGGCACAGGTACGCCGGAGCGCGCCGGCCCACGGCAGCAGCTCGGCTCCTCGGGAACATACTGAGCACATTGTGCCGAGCTGCCTGCCGCGCTGTCAGAGCCTGCCCCGGGGCTCAGGGTTCGCCTGCCTACCCCCCTTTGCCTCGTTCTTTCGTGACTGCACAGTGCACACGGAGCAGGCCCGGCCCGCCCTCTCGCTCCAGGAGTCATGTTCCTGAGCAGTTCACTCCAGCAGGAATGTTCGAAATGCGGCCCGGTCCCCTCCTGCTTTTCCTCGCCGGCTGCTCACACACTGGGGCTGGGGAACGGCCTCCCCGCCCCAGGTTACGGAACAAAAGAGGAGTTTTCGCCACCTCCTGTCTCGGAGCCAGGATCTCGGCCTCGCTGAGCCCCTCGCTGCAGACCCAGCTGGGCAGGGCAGAGCCAGGGGTCGAGCAGAAGGGGGACCCCTCGGAGGACCCCGAGCGTCGGGAGATTTGGGCTGTGGGGCAGAGCGAAAGCAGCGGGGCGCACGGGGTGCCCATTCTCCATTTGCCGGGCACCCATGAGGCCAGACCCGCCTGGCACGTCAGCACCGCCGGCGCTCTGAGACGGGCCCGGCCTGGAGGAGCAGGCGGGCTGGGGTCAGGCCCTGCCTTCGCTCGCGGGATTCCCCTCGGTCCCGGGCTGGTTCCAGTGCCAGGAAGGCCGGGGCTGGGCTAGCTGGGGGGATATCGAGGGGAAGCGGCAGAGCTGGGGTACGGGGCCAGAGGGAGCGCTGGGCTGGAAAAGCCAGGGGCTGTGGATTGGGACTGAGAGGGCGCAGCAGAGCAGAGTGAGGGGGGCTGTGGATCAGGATGGAGGGAAAGCGATCGAGGTGGGGGAAGAGAAGCCAGGACCCCAGGACAGGACCTCCCCCCCTCCTGCTGCCCCAGACCTCCCGAGGCCTGCACCAGACAAGTGACAGCCCGGGCTCTGGCTGCTGCTGGCCACCTCCAGCAACGCGACAAGGCCAGACGGGCCAATTTCTCTGAGGGGAGCCCTCCCGGGAGCTCAGCTCTCCAGCTGCTCACTCAGGAGAACCCAGAGATCGAGAGGCAACATGCGTCTTCCTCGGGGCCCTGCTGGGCGGCTTCCTCCGGGGACACCACCATCCAGTCCTGCTCTGGGAGCGCTGGAGACAGGCCAGGCGGTGCAGCCTGCAGTCCCCAGCCCTGACGGCATCCTGAGTCACCCCGCATGGCCACCGCTGTCCGAGCCGCAGGGCATGTCTCAGGCCAGCCGGGCCATGGCTCCGACGGGGGCTGGCGTCTCCCACGGCCCCGGGCAGAGCCTGGCACTCACCTAGCATTGCCAGGTATCCAGCTTACATCCAGCCCCTACTTCACCTGCCCTGCCCCACGCCCGCTCCTGCCAGCTGCCAGCCTGCAGCTCACCCCTCATTCTGTGCTTGCGCCGGCTGCACACGACGGGCCCCAGCTGTCCCCGGGGGCCGACATGGTGCAATCCTGTGCAATGGGATCCTAGGACCAGGCATGGCAGTGCCACAGGGAACCAACCCCCCCCCCCACTGCTCCACGGCAGCCTGGAAGCTGGGCCCGGCCGGTGAGCTGTTCAGAGCAGGGCGGATACAGCCACACTTCTGCGGTGCTAATCCATCGCTCGGGCCCTCCAGCTGCCCTGGAGTCCTGCAGGCCAGCCCCCGGCTCTCCACACCCGCTCGCGCCCTCCTTCCCGTCTCCCTCTGAAGGGTCAGAGATGGGGATGCTCCACTCCCCGATTAAGTGATCACAGGCAGGGAAGGGAACATCTGTTCCTCAGCCCGCCCACCCAGGGTGGCGAGTTCTGTGGGTCCATGGTGCCCATGCTCCAGGAATATTCAGGGCCCAAGGGCCCGGCTCCACCAATGTTCAGGGCCAAGTCTCTCCCCCGACCCTGCCTGCGGCCCCTGCACGCCTCCCCCAGAGCATCTCCCAGCCCTGCCTGCCACCCCCGGGTGATTTAAAAGGGCCCGGGGGCATCGGCCACTGCCACCGGCAGTGCAGCGAGGCTAAGGTGGCTTCCTGCCAGGCCTCGCTCCGCACCACTTCCGGAAGCAGCTGGCACATCCCCGTGGCCCCGGGTGTGTGTGTTTCTGCGCGCTGCCCGCGCCCTGAGCGCCAACTCCGCAGCTCCCATTGGCCAGGAACTGCGGGGGCAGTGCCTGTGGGCAACGGTGCATGGACACCCCAGCCCGGCTCCCCCACCTAGGAGCCGCTGCCAGATGGGTGTGCGGGTCGCTTTCGGGAGCCGTTCAAGGTAAGCGCCACACCCCTCCCCCCCCCCGCACCCCTGCCCCAGCCCAGACCCAGCACCCAAACTCCCTCCCAGAGCCTGCACCCCTCACCCCTCCTGCACCCCAACCCCCTGCCCCAGCCGAGCCCGCCCCCTGCACACAAACTGCCTGCCAGAGCCTGCCCCCGAACCCCCTGACCCAGCCCAGAGCCCCGCACCCCAACTCCCTCCCAGAGCCTGCCTCCTGTGCCCCCTCCTGCACCCCAACCCCCTTCTGCATCCTCCCTATACCCCACCTCCTGCCCCTCCCAGAGCCAAAGGCAGGTGGGGGGAGGGGGGCAGGACCTGGAATCATTCTGGGCACCACCAAAAATTATACAAACCTGCCGCCCCTGCACCCATCGCTGCCAAGGCCCAGCACAAGCGCTGCCCAACACTAAATCAGAAAAGCCCTGGGTACTTATATGGTCTCCAACTGCCCATCACCATAGTATCTGGGCGGGGCTCCTCCCTATAGCTGTGCAGGCAGCATGGCTAGAGCATTGAACTGGAACTCAGGAGACCTAGGTTTGAGTCCCAGCTGGGTGTGACCTTAGTGTCCCGCTCTGTGCCTCAGTTTCCCCATTTTACACCTGGAAATGACACTGCTCCTTTGAGCGCGACGGATGAAAAGCGCTAAATACGTTATATAGGATTGTATCAGCTAAAACACACCCGGTCTCTGCGTAGCTGCACGGTTGGTTTAACATGCCACAAACAATGCAACCTGCAAACAGAAGCCCCCCCTGCAATGCTACGAGTTCGGTATTTGACACAATTTCAAGACTCGGCATCAAGAGTGAGAATCGCCTTCCCAGGCTCCCATTCTCCAGACTGATCTGAAACGGAGAGAATGTTTGAAAATCCCAGATCTCTTTTTTCCAGCCCGGAGGCTGTGTAATTTACCTTCCTCTACTTTTTTTTTTTTTTTTTTGCAGCTCACTCAGCTAGGGAGCGTGAAACCAGCCAGGTCAGTTTCCTGCCATTCCTCTCTCTAAGACAGGGCTGCAGGGCTGCATTACAGAACCACAGAGGGACTCTCGCAGGCCGCTCTGACCTGCAAGGAGGGTGTCTGCGAACTCCAGAGACCTGCTCCTAGGCAGATCTGCGTGGGAGCAGTCCCTGGAAACACCCACGTGCCTGGTTTTAGTAGCTCAGGGCCTACAATACTTTGGTTTATTCTCAGGCGGTGACATCTTGGCCCGACTGATGTCAACAGCAAGACGCCAGGCCAGCCATTGTCCCTGCAGAGCCGACGCAGTTCCAGGGGAGCTGGGTTGCGTCCAGCGCCCGGCATCACCACACCAGGAAAACGCTGCCGGTCAGCAGGCAGGAAAACCCCTCAGGTCACGTGAGCAGGAGTCACTGAGCACGTGTGGCCCCGGTCCTGCCCCGCTGTGCTGCTTCCAGGCTGATCGGCACTTTCAGTCCAAAACGCACCCGATTCGGTGCAGTCCATCCAGCAAAGGGATCCCTGGGAACCCTTCTATCCCCATTAGCGATCGACCATCCCGCTCACGCCCAGGCGCCAGGCACCGCGGTGGGCCCTCGGCACAGAGCAGAGGCGCTGCCAAGGAACCGGGGCAGGTCCTAGCCGGATTGAAGCAAACGGTAGGGCCAGGGTGGGGATATTTTAAAGGGCTTCCCTCCCTCCGCTGGCCCCATCCAGCTCCTCCCTGGGGAATAAAGCAGAGTGGGATTGCATGGGGCATTCTTCCCTCGCTACACAGTCGTGTCTCCCTGCTAGGCACAGGCCCTGGGTCTCTGCAGCTGGCCTCAGCACATCTAGAGGGAGGAAGGGTGAGGCACAGGACAGGGATCCAGAACTCCTAGGTTCTCTTCTCATCTCTGACTCGGATTTCCTCTGAGGTCTTGGGCAAGTCACTTAACTGTTCTGTGCCTCAGTTTCCCCCGACGTAAAATAGGGGCAGGGCTGTGTCGGAGGCACCTAGAGCTCCTCCCACAAGCCCAGTCTCACATGCTTGTGGCCCAACCCAACCACTTATCGCCGGGCCATCGCCCTCAGCACCCCACGCTCAGCCCGGCCGATGGCTGATCTGCACAGCCAGCGGGCACAAAGCAGCCAGCTCAGCTCCCAGGCGTGCGGAGTTCACCACACGTGTGGCCTACCCTGGCACCCAAACATGCCCCCGTTGCATGTGCGTGGGACACACACCTCTCCCGAGCACGGCGGGCCCATGTTCTCGCACCCAGAGCACGTACACACAGACGCCACGTGCAAACACCCTAAGTCCTCCCCACTCCAGCCCACCTGCTCGCGAGCACGCTCCCCCCCGGGCAATAAGAGATTCCCAAACTCAGGAGACTTTAACACGTCCCGTCTTCTCTCCCGCACCGACGCCCTCCCGGCTCCTCCTGCCTGACTTTCAACGGGACTCAGAGGAGGAAGCGACATCAGGCCCGGGGGGAGCTGGTTCTCTGGGGCAGGCGGAGCAGCGAGGAGGCTGGAGTGACAGCCCGGACACTGGCCCAGGGCTGGCACAGTGCAGCGCTGCGAGGTTCAGGGACTGATCCTGCACAGAGCTCAGAAGGGGCAGGATCAGGCCCCTGGAGAGATCCCAGAGTCCGGCAGCTCCAGTGCATTTCCCCAGGGGGCTGTGTCAGTCCCCAGCCCCCTACCCCACAGGGGCACGGGCTGGCATACGGCGGCGATCCCGCCAGGCGGCATTCGAGAATCGCCACGTGCCTGAGCTGAGACTGTCTGTGCCCAGCCGTGGGCAGCCTAAGCCGATCACCAGCTGCTTCCCAGTGCACTCCCGGGAGACCCACCAGCTGGGTAAAATACCCACGCACCGGGCCAGGAGAGCGCCAGCAAACCCAGCCCCGGCATTCCCGCCGCAAGGGGACCTCCACGCCCCCGGGTTCCAGCCCTGTCCTCAGCTGGCTGGCGCTCGCATTTCTGAACCCTGCTGCAGATGCCAGCACCGCGTAGGCGCTGCCCGCCAGCCCCTGGCAAGTCCCAGCAAAGCCCCCGGCCAGGTAAAGCTCCCCGCCCCCAGGGGTTTACACTGCACTTTGCCTCCCTGCCAGAAACAGCATCTGTTCCTTTGATACAACACAGCCATTGTTCCTGGGGGAGGGAGGGACCTGGCCTGTGGACAGGATTCGTTACTGTGGCTTTTCTAACCCAGGGAGATCGGTTGAACTAGGCGCTAGTGCAGGACTCCTGGGTTCTCAGCCCCACTCTGCCACTGACCCGCCGGGCACAGTAACACAGCCCACCGCTGCCTCAGTTTCCCCCGCTGGGGATGAGAACGTTCCCTAAAGGCTGCAAAACACGTCAACGGGCGAGAAGAGCAACAGGCTGCAAGCGACTCCGGCAAGGGAAGGGTCCCCACTGGATGCAACTGCAGAGCGTTTGGGGGCGGGGGCTGGGGGGCTCCTTATGCAAAGTACACCCTGCCCCCAACCAAATTCCATGCAGCACCGGGCTGCGGGGAGCCCCTCCCCAACACCCCCCCCCCGCAACACCTGCCCGGCCCCACCCCCTCCGAACAAGACTCACCTGCCCCCCCTTCCATGCTGCCCAGCAGGGCGACCTGGCTAATGGGGGTGGCCTTTTAACCCCCTCCCTGCCACAGCCCGTGGCAAGTCACACTAAGAAAGGCCAGGAGGGGCTGAGTTTGCTCAGTGCCCTTGGCGTCTCTGCCAGGCCCGTGTACAAACGGCCCCTGGTGTGTGTCGTAGGATCAGCCAGCCCCAGGTCCAGCCCCGCGTCCGGCCTCCGACAGTGGGTTCAGAGAGACGGGTACAAACCCGGCAGTCGCAGGTGGGGGAGAATCTGCCTCTTGTCGCTACTAGAGACCTGCCCAAGCCCTGAAGCACCACGTTGAAATACCCCTTCCGGAATTTCCACCATCACTAATTATGCTAATGCTGCATATTCGTTAGGGCCGTGTAAATGTCCAGTCCCTCCTCGAACTGGGCTAGGTACACACTGTTCCCTTCGGCTGGTTTTGAACTGACCACTGGAAGTGCTGAGTCAGATCTGCCCCCGCGTGGCTCCTGCTAGCCCTCACAGCTGGATTCCCCTCCGGCTCCCGCATCATCCCCGTCAGCACTGTGACCGGAGCTCTGGAGGGACCCAGTTTGACTCTCACATCCCAGGGGAATTTTACTGCAGTTTTTCATTCTGGGAAACCTGGTTCCATGTTTCCCAAGGGTCAGCACAGCTAATAATAACCGGCTCGCTCTGAGACGGGGCTTCTCACCTGCACAGCTGCAAGCACTTTACAAAAGAGAGTCGCCGTATTATACCCATTTTACAGATGGGGAAAACTGAGGCACAGAGCAAGGCTGTGACTTGCCCAAGGTCAGCCAGTGGGTCCGTGCCAGAACAGGGGATAGAACCCAGCTCCTCTGAGTCTCAGGCCAGTATCCACTGGATCCCACTGTATAATCAGAGCCAAAGAGACTCCTCCAGCCTCAACTGTATTTCAGCCTGTATCTTCCGCCCTGGTTGTCTGTCCAACAAGTATTAACGACGGCTGAGCATGGAACGGTCCAGAGTGCCTAAGAACCCAAACGGACCGATGCTTCTCGGAGCCCCCTCCAGATGCACGGGACTGCTGAGCCCGCCGGGGCGGAAATCTTGCCGAGAGACGCTTTCTTCTGAGATTTCTAGAAATTCCTTCGGACCATTGGACCAGCAAGTGCAGAGGGGGAAAAGGAGGAAATACTCTGGGTGCAGGGATACCGGCATGTGCACGCGCGGGTCAATCGTTTTATTTAAGCCAGTTCATCGCTCCTTAATCCAGGCCAACTCTCCCCAGGGCACTTTCTTCCCTACACTTTGCTGCACACAAACCAACAGCCCAGTCACGAGCCACCCTACAACAACAAACCAGAGTCTGCAAGCGTCACCTGCGCGCTCCGGAGCACCGCTACCACAGCGACACACGGCACCTCTAGCAGCTCCCTGGCGCATCCCACCAGCAACCCCACAACAACAAACCGGGAAGTGCAACCACCCAACCCGGACCCACAACAGAGGCAAACAAACTTCCAGTGCGGCAGGAAGCAGATTTGCCTTTGAACTTCCAAAGCGGCTGCTGCTAGAAGCAAGAGCGAGGATTTTCAATCCCGCTATTGAGACCGTTCTCTCGCCGCCCCCTTTCCAGCTGGCAAAGGGGCACAAACCCAAGGGGAAGAGATCGGGAAGGGACCCCCACCTCCCCCCGACCCCAAAGCTCAGTCCTGCTAGCTGCCCAGTGCCTCGAGGTTCAGGTCCTCTCTAGGGTTATTTCCTGGTGCAGCAGGGAACACAGGAAGCCGGCATTGTTGCAGCCTGAATAAGCTTTTCCTTCTCGGCAGAGCCATCGGAAAATGAGCACAGAGCAGGGGTGCACCTGACCGCCCTGATAACAAGGACTTGGCCAGGCCAAGAAGCTTGCGGCTCGCTGCCCAGTGACTTCACCTCTCCACAGATCCATATCAGAGGGGCTTGAATTGCACCGGGGTCTGCCACGGCCAGCTCATATCCTCCCCTCCGTCCGTGCACATGTTCCTCGGCCATTATACACATGCCTCGGGCAGCACGTGGGAGAGAGAGAGAACGGCCTTCCATAGCTGCGGCCCCATCCAGCCTACAGCAAAACCTTTCCCACTCCCTGATGAAATGCAGCCACCTCTGAGGTGGAGCGGAGCAGCTGTTAAACAGCTACACCCAACACCCCCATTTAAGTCAAGAAGCAGAGAACGGCTGCGCCAGCTAGAAGAACAGAAGGAATTTAAGTCACAAACATCCCCACCCCGGCACAGAAAGCATCTTTAATGAGCACAAGGTCTCAGGCCTGGGTCTCATCCAAGAGGAAGCACCGCGCCCGTTGGCATTATACGCAGCCCTGCACGGACTGCGAAAGGCAAACCGGGAAGTGCCCCGTGCCGAATGGGTAACGTTACTGGCTGCGGTACCAGGATACCTCCACCTACTCACTGTATTCCAGCAGCATGTTTAGAGGGCTCGAGTGAGATCCACGTGCCACCGCGCTAGGGGCAGTACCAGGGGTGGCTCTAGGCATTTTGCCGCCCCAAGCAGGGCAGGCAGGCTGCCTTCTGCGGCTTGCCTGCGGGAGGTCCCCGGTCCCGCGGATTCGGCGGCAGCCTGCGGGAGGTCCCCGGTCCCGCGGATTCGGCGGCAGCCTGCGGGAGGTCCCCGGTCCCGCGGATTCGGCGGCAGCCTGCGGGAGGTCCCCGGTAGAGTGTCCCCTGTAGCTTGCTGCCCCAGGCACGCGCTTGGCGTGCTGGTGCCTGGAGCCGCCCCTATGCGGTACATACACAGAGTAAGAGAACGTCTCCGCCCTGCTGACAATCTATCTACACAGCCACGACAGGCAGGATGTGATCCCCAGAGGGACTAAGTAACCGGCCCAAGCGCCTGTGGTGGACCAGGAATTTAGCCTTGATCTCCTGAGTCCCACTCCAGTGCCTTACCCACCAGGCCAGGCCAGCCTGGCTAGTGCTGTGGGACATGACAACGTCCAGGGTGGGCAGCGCGACGTCCCAGGCCCCACGGGCAGCACGTCCTGGCCCACGGCGAGTGCCACGGACCCTCTTTTAAACCCTGGCCCCGGGTTTCTCACTAACCAGGCCCTGCACCTGCTGAAGGCAGATTCCTCTTTCCTCCCGCTGGCCAAGGGAGCGAGCAAAGCTCCAGCCAATCAGCGTGTGCCACTGGCATCTGGGGGGGCGGCTGGGGGAGCCGGATCATGCCCTGGGCAGTGCCAGCTTTGGAACTGCGACCAGCTGCTTGGCACAGCTGCCGGGCAGGAGCGCTGGGAATTATGCCTATTTCAGGGTCAGCTAAGCTCCGGCCCTCGAGCACAACACATGCAGAAGTTAATCGCGCCATCTACTGGCGGAAGGGTAGAATCGGGGTCTTCTTTATTTGCATCTTCTTCCCCCAGGGCATTATGGGAGAAGAGGACAAATCATTCTTATTGCTTATGCCAACTATGTCAAGCTGAGAGGCAGGTGAACAGGTGACTGATCCTGGAGTCTTTGTAGGTGGCCTGTGTTTGGGATGGGTGGATAGCAGTTAAATCGTAGTCACCACAACATGCAAAGTCCTGGGAAGGGGTTTCCAGAGGTGCGGGAACAGTGTATGACTGTGCAGAAGGTTGAGAGGCGGGAAGGGACGTCTTGTCTTGTTACTTTAGCAAGCTGCTCGTTCAATTTATCATGTCCCTGCGTGTCTAAAGCCCCCTTGCTGTGGGACCCCTTTGGACGCGGGCAGCAGGAGGCTGTTGGTGAAACGTTTTTCTAAGGATGGGGAAAAACATGACTTGCACAAGGGAAGGAACACGCTGCTGGCGCCTGCCTAGTTATCACCCAGCACTCAACACTCCCCTCTCTGCCACAGGTCAGAGTTACTGTCCCTCTTTCACAGCTGGGGAAACTGAGGTACGCGTGGAAGTGACCTGCCCATGCCCGTAGGACAAGCCCCGCCCTGGGTCTTCTCTTCCTGCGTTCCAGTCCCGACCTGCTTGGCCGTGTGCTGGGGGACACCCGCTGGTACCCCGCCCCACGCCCACCGCTCGGACACGACAGGAAAACAAATAGTTAAACTGGCTACCGGGGGGGCTCCCATCAAACCCATGTGTGAGCTCCCCCTGCTGGCTTCGAGGCAGCACTGAACATGCCAAGGCCCCAGTCCTGCCGTCGGGGCTCTGTGGGGTCCAACCAGGAGGGTCGCACCGGGGTAGGATTGATCAGGGTCTGACCTGGGCCATGGGGACGGCGCCCACCCAAGGGAGTAAGCCACAGAGCCATGCTGGCTTCCCCCGCCTCGGGGTGGGGGCAGTGACGGGGCTCCTCTCCCTTCCTTACCCCTTCTCTGATCTCCCCCAGCTGGTGCCAGCTGGCAGTCGTGCTGCCCGCTCCCACCTCCCAGGGCTCCTGCCCGTCGCCCCAGTGGGCAGCGGTGCTCTGCTCCGGGCAGGACCAGGTCCCTAAATGCAGCGACGGATCCCAGCTGGCCGCTCAGCGAGGGGGCTGCGGACACCCCTTGCCATCCCATAGCGCCTTCCCGCTGGCGAACTCCCAACACTTCACCAGCAGCGGCCGGAGCAAAGAGCGCTAGGCCCAGGCATCGCCTCGGCCCTGTTCTGAGAGCTCAGGGGAGCCGCTCTGCACCCCACGCACAGGGGGGCTGGAGCACACGCTGGTTTCTGGGCCTTGGAGCGAACAGACCCAGCTCGCTGTGGCTGGAACCCCTGAAATGTCACGGTCAATCCCCACCTGGGGCATCGTGTTCCCCAGAAGCCTCATGGTGGGGTGAGGCTGCGCCGGGCACCGTCCTGGCCCAGGGAGCCCGAGGGACCAGCTGTGGGGCTCTGACGGGCTCCGAGATCAAGGAGGGGGGGGGGGTGAGTTGGGGTGGGACCGGGCTAATGGGCGGGTGGGGGTGAGCAAAGGAAAGCCTGGGCTGATTCCCCAGCAAGGGGCACTGGGCGGGGAGCAGCCCCCTACGGGAGAGGGACTGTCTGGCTGAGGATGGGCCCCCCCGGAACAGGTCTGAGCTCCGTGACCCCCTGGCGCGAGCCCAGACCCACCCCGCAGCCCATCGGTCACTTGAGCCCGAGGCGTCTGGCCTGCGTTACTGTGCCATGGGCCCCACCCCCGCGGAGACCCCCACTGGGCACCGATGCCCCTGGGGGGACCCTGGAGGCTGGCGTTCCCGCCCCTTTGTCCCCGTGACCCGAGGTCTCTTACCCAGCGTGACGCTGGTGCAGGACGTGGGCGCCCATGGGACGCTGTGCGGCTGTTCGCTCTCCCCCAGGCCTGTGGCCTGCATCCTTCCTGCTGCCCCAGCACCTCGGAGAGGGGTCGTCACAGACAGGGGCAAAGCAGGAGTCGGGGTAGCACCGGGCTCGCTCACAGCTTTGGGGGCTCAACAGGGTTTTCAAAACGCTCCCCTCCACCCTGTCTTCCGGGGGGATTTTCCCCTGCACCCCCACTGGTACCCAATGCTACACGGGGCAGTGGCACCCTGGGGTTCCCAGGACATGGTGTGTGTGGGGGGGTAAACCCTGGCTCCTTTTCCCCTCTGAGTGCTGCAAGGAGCGGCTGGGACTCTCTGCCTGGGGCAGGGCAGGGCTGGGCTGGCAGGTGGGGGGCAGAATCGGAGAACGCGTCAGCCTAGAGGATCTTGTCTGATTTACATAGGGAAAGTAGCATTCCCGCCGCGGCCTGTCGCCCCAGCAGCTCAGGGCCCTCTGCCAGCCCCCTGCCCGCCCCCCCCAGCCGCCCCCCTCCAGCCTCTCCACCCTCGGCTCCAGGGAAGCGTTTCACACCCCCAGCCGGGTCTGTCCTGTAGACAGCAGCCCTGCGCCCCAGGAATGGCCCAGGCGAAGGGCGCCCCGAGCAGAGACCAGACACCCGCCCCCACTTCTAACAAGAGCTGCGTCTCAGCACCCCCGTCTCCAAGATCTAACTGCCTCCGCAGTCAGTCACCTGCCGGGTCTCCGCACGAGGGTCTCCAGTGCAGCCCCCTTTATCCAGCCCTGGCCACGGCCCTCCCTGATGCAGGGACTCGGAGTGCCACCCT
Organism: Mauremys mutica; assembly: GCF_020497125.1. Lineage (NCBI taxonomy): Eukaryota > Metazoa > Chordata > Testudines > Geoemydidae > Mauremys > Mauremys mutica. The sequence goes on along the minus strand of NC_059081.1, from coordinate 3,165,219 downwards.
GTGGCCAGCCAGGAGAACTGCAATGGCACCACACTGAAATCAGCCTCTGCATCAGAGGACAGGCGAGTAGCTAACGTGACACCAACTTTTACAAAAGGCTCCAGAGGCGATTCTGGCACTTACAGGCCGGCGAGCCTCACCTCAATGCCAGGCTAAGCCATTGAAAGGATGGTAAAGAGCAGAATTACCAGTAATGTAACTAAACACAATCTGCTGGGGAAGAGTCAACACGGTCTGTGTCAAGGGAAATCACGCCTCACCGATCTATTAGAATTCTTTCAGGGGGTCAGACGTGGCCAAGGGGATCCAGAGGATCTAGTGTACCTGGATGTCCAGAAAGCTTTTGACCAGGTCCCTCACCAAAGGCTCTTAAGCAAAGTAAGCATGCGTGGGATAAGAGGGAAGATCCTCTCATGGATCAGTAACTGGTTACAAGACAGGAAACAAAGGGTGGGAACAAATGGTCACTTTTTACAGTGGAGAGAGGTAAATGGGGGTGTCCCCCAGGGTCTGGACTGAGACCAGCGCTGTTCAACGTATTCATAAATGACCTGGGGAAAGGGGTGAACAGCGTAGTGGCAAAGTTTGCAGATGATACAAAATTATTCAAGATAGTGACATCCAAAGCAGACTGCGAAAAGCTACAAAAGGATCTCACAGAACTGGGCGACTGGGCAACAAAATGGCAGATGCAATTCAATGTTGATACGTGCAAAGTAACACACATTGGAAAACATAATCCCAACGCGACACGGACAAGACCGGGGTCTGAATGAGCTGTGACCACCCAAGAAAGACCTCGGCGACACCGTGGGTAGTTCTCCGGAAACTTCCGCTCAATCTGCGGCAGCCGTCAAAGAGGCGAGCGTGCTCAGGAGGAGGAGGAAAGGGACAGGAAATCAGACAGACCGGGGCGGGGGGGAGGAGTGAAGGCTCTGTGGGTTGAGCATTGGCCTGCTAGACCCAGGGTGGTGAGTTCAATCCTTGAGGGGGCATTTAGATGCTCCCAGGCATGCAGCAGGGCCCCGTGGGAGTCTGGCGCCAGTGGAAGGAGACTGGCAGCTCCGGACACTGATGCCCCCGGGTCATCCCGCAGCAGAGGCAGCGACGGGGGAAGCTTCCCGCGTGCCCCACCCCAACGGAGTCGCTCCCTTAGTCCCTCTGATCACACCACCAGCCTGGCTGTGAACCCAGCTCTGGGCTCTCCTCCACTGGGAACTGGGCTGAGACCTCCCCAGCTCATCTCACGGGCGGCCGCCACGCAGCACCAGCTTGGCTCAGTCCACTCCCCGGTCGCGCTGGAGCCTGTGAACTCACCTCGGCAGGTGCTGCCCTCCCGCGTGATCGCCTGCCCGCAGATCCCACATGGCTTCACCCTCTTGAAGCTCTTCACCGTGAACGTGTGGGAGGAGGGGGCCTCCAGGTCCTCGGGCTGTGGGGGCACAGAGAGGAGAGCGGTCAGTCACCCACGGCCGGGCTCCAACCCACGGAGCCCCCCTCCCGGCCCCCGCTACCAGCAACGGACTGAGCACCATAGACACCAGAGTCCCAGCGCTCTACCTGGCCTTTGCCCCTGCCTCTGGCAGCTGCCTCGGGCAAGTCATTTCACCACCCTGTGCCTCAGTTTCCCCTCTAGTAGCGGAACGGATTGGCTCCCATTCCAGCAGAATCATCACAGTTCCTCAGCAGGTGCAAACTGGAGCAGCTCCCCTGGGGTGAGTGGAAGATGCTGATTTGCACCAGCTGCGCATCCGCCCCCCGCCCACCCCGTGCTCAGGTGAGAGTAGAGTCTGACCCCCGGCGGGTTAGATCGATCCCAAGAATAAGAAAAAGGCAACACCACTGAACAGCAGGGTCCCAGGGACTCGCTTGTTTCTGCGGCACAATTAACCTGTGGAACTCGCTGCTACAGGAGGAAAAGATTACGGGCCAAACCCTCAGCAGGTGTAAATGGGCATCGCGCTAGCTCTGGGGAATCGCTCCAACTCCCAGTCACACCCCTCCCCCCTGCTCCGCCAAACGTGCCAGGACTGGCAGCAAACTGGGGGCAAGGAGGCTGCCTTACGCACGCGCGTAGCGCCAAGAAATCAGGACGGATCCCTTTAAACAGCCTGTGGGCCCCGGGCGGCGCTCAGTGTCCCACGTTCCTGCAGCTCCTGGACGCCAGGCAGAGCAACTGCGTGTAGTTCTGCCGGTGCCCCTCACTCCCGAACCGCAGCCCCTGCTAGCCCAGCCCTGGGCTCCCCCACAGCTCTGCCGGTGCCCCTCACTCCCGACCCGCAGCCCCTGCTAGCCCAGCCCTGGGCTCCCCCCAGCTCTGCCAGTGCCCCTCACTCCCAACCCTCAGCCCCTGCTAGCCCAGCCCTGGGCTCCCCCCTCCCCCAGCTCTGCCGATGCCCCTCACTCCCAACCCGCAGCCCCTGCTAGCCCTGCCCTGGGCTCCCCCCTCCCCCAGCTCTGCCGATGCCCCTCACTCCCAACCCTCAGCCCCTGCTAGCCCAGCCCTGGGCTCCCCCCTCCCCCAGCTCTGCCGATGCCCCTCACTCCCAACCCGCAGCCCCTGCTAGCCTGGCCCTGGGCTCCCCCTCCCTCAGCTCTGCCGGTGCCCCTCACTCCCGACCCGCAGCCCCTGATAGCCCGGCCCTGGGCTCCCACTCCCCCAGCTCTGCCAGTGCCCCTCAATCACGACCCGCAGCCCCTGCTAGCCCAGCCCTGGGCTCCCCCACAGCTCTGCCGGTGCCCCTCACTCCCGACCCGCAGCCCCTGATAGCCCAGCCCTGCCCCCCCCAGCTCTGCTGGTGCCCCTCACTCCCGACCCGCAGCCCCTGATAGCCCGGCCCTGGGCTCCCCCCCACCAGCTCTGCCAGTGCCCCTCATTCTCGACCCGCAGCCCCTGGGCTCCCCCCACACCCAGCTCTGCCGGTGCCCCTCACTCCCGACCCGCAGCCCCTCTACCCAGCTCTGGGTGTCCCTGGAGCTGAACCGACCAGTTAAGACGCGTCCGTGCCAAGCCTCACTGCGATTTCGTGCTGTGACTAACGGAGTGAGATGGGACCCCCCCCCAGCCACAGCAGAATCAGACCCCAGCTCCCCCTGGGTGGGAAGCAGGAGCCCTGTCCAGGCTGCTGGGCTGCTCCCGCTGCCTCCGGGGGCTGCTGGAGACACTGTGCTCATTAGCATGCCGGCCCCTTTGCACGGGAGGCTCCGTCTGCGCCAGGGCCGATGCAGAATAGGGGCTGGCACCGTGTGCCCGGCTTGGCAGGGCCGGGGCCAGGACACAGGAGCCGCGGCTCATCTGCATTCAGATCCCACCTCACCCCAGGCCCGGGAGGGGGGCTCCGGGGGCATCTCGCTCTCAGGGCCCCGATGCCTCGATTCGGAGCCTTTCTAGGGGACCAAGGCGCAGGGAGCCTAGCCAGGGCCCCGGGGGACTCCCCGCAGCAGGGACGGGGACCTGCCCCAGAGACAGCCCTGGCCCCACCCCCGGGCAGGCCAGTGCCTCGGCTCAGCACCGCGCTCTGCGCCAGAAGGCGCCAGGGCCCTGCCGAGCTCCCTGGGCCGCTGCCCGCCCCGTTTCTATTGACAGAGGAGCCGCCCAGCAAGCCCCTCCCACAGGCCTGGCAGCTCTGGGGGGCGGCTGCCCTAGGGGGTCAGACCCCCAGCCCCTGCCCCAGCTCCAGCCTAGGGCCCAGCGAGGGCGGTTCTGCTCTGTGCCGCAATGAGGCCCCTGTCCCCCTCGCCTGCCGTGCGTCCTGGGGCAGAGCCTCGGTCGCCCCCTCGCTGGCGCCCCCCGGATCTGAGGGCTCTCGGGGCAGCTCCCCTCAGCGGCTCGTCACCGGACGGGTATCGCGGCGGAAATCGCCAGGTCGACGCAAGCAAAACGTTTAACGGGAACGTGCCTGTTTTACCGACGCTTCACCCCCGGTGGCTGGGTGCTGCCAATGGCCCGGGGGGCAGGGCAGGGCTCCCCGCGGGCAGGGCGCCGGAGACACCCAGCTTCCAGCCCTGCCCTGGAGCAGGCAGCGCTGGGACGGGAACCTGGGTGCCCGCGGAGAGCCCGGCTGGAGGGGGCGAGGGTTCCTGCCTCCTGCCCCAGCACAGTAACCTCAGCAATGGGCCAACGCGGAAACCTTAGAATCGTAGAATATCTGCGTTGGAAGGGACCTCAAGAGGGGTTTCGGCCCAGCCGATCCCGGCTAACCCCCGGCCTCAGCTGGGCCCGGCCGATCCCGGCTAACCCCCGGCCTCAGCTGGGCCCGGCCGATCCCGGCTATCGCCCCAGGGACTGACTTGGCTGCAGGGTGAAGCGGGTGGATCAGCAAACAGCCCCCGCTTGCAGAGAGAAGCTGCAGCCTGGGCTGTTTATTTAAGCCGGCCTGAAGAATGAGGCATTGTCAGGGCGATAAACCCTGCGTCTGGATCCCAGGCTCCTCCCCGTTCCTCCAGCCGCCCCACGGCCGCCCTGCAGCCAGCCTGCGAGCCGCCCCCCCACCCGGCACCCACCCTCCCCGCGCCCAGGCCGCTGAGCCGCCCCCCCCAAACTGGGCCCTCCCCAGCACCCGCCCTGCGAGCCGCCCCCCCCAAGCAGAACCCTGGAACTGCCACCCCCTAGGGGCTGGCACCCGGCCTCGCCCAGGGAACCAGCTCCTGCCAGCAGGCCTGGCTCGGGCCTCGCCCAGGGAACCAGCTCCTGCCAGCAGGCCTGGCTCGGGCCTCGCCCAGGGAACCAGCTCCTGCCAGCAGGCCTGGCTCGGGCCTCGCCCAGGGAACCAGCTCCTGCCAGCAGGCCTGGCTCGGGCCTCGCCCAGGGGGACAGGCCAGGTGCCGGGGGGGGACAGTAAACCAGACTCTCGGGGAGACGGGTCAGATCACGCAGCCCTTCCTCGGGCACAGAACCGGGCACCAGGGACCCATCCGCCCCCACGTGCCATGGGGTGCTGAGCCCTACCCCGGGAGGCAGCTCAGACTCTCTACGGGGTCAGAGGGTGCTGGAGGTAGCCTGGCTCCCTGAGAAGGGGGGTGGTTATGATCCACCACCACCCCCGGAGCTCGGGCCGGCTCGAGGCGCTGACCCAGGGACGTCAGCCCTGCGCACGGGGCCAGGTTAGGAACCAGCCACTCAGCTCCTGTTCCTGCTCATCGCATTCCCGTCCCCCACCCCCCGGGCTCTTACAAGGGCCAGCTGCTTGCAGCTGCCTCCAAGGAACATCCCAAACCTCGACCCCCTTTGCTCCTTCCTCGGGGCCCCAAAGGGGCTCGTTCAGAGGCCGGGCGGGGGTGAGCTCGGCGCCCTCCCCAGCTGGGTCACGTGAATGTCCCGGGGCAGCTGAAGCAGCCAGTGGCCGCCGGAGCCGGCACTGGGGGATCTACTCTGCCGAGCAAGCAGGAGTCCCCCAGCCCCTCCTCCCCGCTGGGGAAAGTCATTAAACCAAACGAAATCCACCCGTTCCTGACACCCAGAGCCCGAATGCCCACCAGCGCCAGGCCAGGCCCCCACACGGGCAGGCATCAGAGCTGGGGGATGCGCTCTCTCTTCTCCAGTGGCAGTGAGTTCCACAGTCTGAGACAGGCCTGGCTCCTGCACTCAGCAGCTCCCCCTACTGGGTGAGAGTGTCCCTGCCCCGGGGGGAGGCTGAGGAAGGAGGCCGCTCTCAGGACTGATCCCCCAGGTCAGAGACTTTGCCTGGGGCTCTGCCTCATCGGGAGCCGGGGCAGGGGTGGGACGCCGGGAGGATGGGCTTCCGGCACCTCGTGTTGCTGGACGGATGGGCTGCTGCATGGGGAGTTGCTGGAGCTCTCTCTGGGCACCGTGGCCTGGGTGGGCCAGGGCCAGGTGCGGAGAGGACGGGGTGTTCTGTGGGCACTGGTAGCACAGAGGCCCCTGGGGGCCCTTTGCCGGGTGAGGGCTGGCTGGGAGGCGTCGGGAGACCACTGGGCTGGAAGGAGAGCACCGGCACAGGGCACACGGAGACCAGCGGGAAGAGATAAGAAAGGGGCTACCACCCACCAGCGAAGGAGAGCACCATGCCCACCGCCCCTCCCTACTAGCCCAGATCATGACAAGGCTGCACCTCTGGCCCCCTGCAGTGCTGGGCATTACCCCCCCACACACACACACCGTGCCGAGCTGCGCGGGCGGCCAGGCCTCGTAGCCCCCAGGAACACGCTCTTTCCATCCCAGCTAGGGGTGGAGACGCCGAGAGCCAGCAGGTGACCCCCAGCCCACACCCTGGCTCCCCACAGCTGGCAGGGACCGGACCGGCTGTGCACACAACCCAGCTGCGGAGCTCAGGCCCCCTTGGGCAGGGGAGAAGGGCAGGAGCACCTGGGCAGTAAAGCTGCTGCGAGGGAGGCCGGTTCAATCCCCCCGGCTGTGCCCTGTGTGACTATGGGCACGTCCATGCCTCACTCTGTGCCTCAGTTTCCCCAACTGTGCAATGGGGCCGACAGCCCTGCCCTGCCTCACGCGGTGGGGAGCTGGGAAGATAAATACAGCAGAGAACGCGAGGCTGATGATGGAGCCAAGCGCAGGCCAAAGGCTTCTCGCCACGGTGCCCCCTGTGCAGCCCTTGGGGGCCACCCGCGTGGGCTCCCTCGAGCCGCCGCTTCCGGGCCCCCGGGGGATGGGGACACTCTCCTAGTCAGAGCTGGGGCAAGCCCAGCGCATACGGAAACACCCTGCGCCCGCCCCAGCCGCGTGTGAGCTGCTTCCTAATCAATGGGGGGGACCCCCCTCCCCGCAGCAGGAGCGTGGGGCGTTCGAGACCTTCCCATGCAGCTTAACTCCCACCCTCCGCCTGGGACCCAGACACAAAACGAGCCCCCAGCGGGGACGGGGCGGGAGAGGGGATTAGCTTGTTTGTTTCCAGCCCAGCTCCTCTCCCTCCGGCGCCGGGCCCAGCCCCGGCTGGGGGGCCTGGAAGGACCGGGGGGGCTCTCGTGCAGAAGGGGGCAGCCCCCCGCAGTCACTGCCCGGCAGGGATCGCAGCCCAGTGCGGCCAGCATGGGACGGGCCCCACCTGCCGCCCACCCTGGCCCAGGGGCCCTGCTCATCTCCCCGGGGGAAAAGCTTCACGCCAGCCACGGAGCCGGGGGGGGGCAGTGCCCGCTCCCGTCCCCAGCTGGATGCACAAGCCACACCTGCGTCTCACAGCTGCCAGGTTCTGGGCAGCTCCAGGTGGGGTCTTTTATGCAAATGGACCTGTGGGCTAATTTACATGTACAAACTCATTTGCATGCACCCCACTCTTCCAGCTGGCTGGGCATGCATTGGCCTCCCTGGCAGCCCTGGGCGTGGGGCTCGCCTGCAGCACCAAGGCTGCATTCGGCTCTGGAAACAGCCTGCTGGAAACCGGCGCCAACGCTCGCGGCGCGGGCACCGCCGGATCCGGATCGGTCACATGGCATCAGTGGGGCTCCCCCATTCCGGGGCAGCTAGATGGGGAGCGCTCTGGGGCCGGGGCCGTCTCTTGTTACTGCCATGCACAAGGGACCCCCCAACTTCAGACGACAGCGCCCCCCACCCATCTCAGATGGGTCCCTGCAGTGCCAGGCATAACAAGATCCCCCTGACCTTAGATGGAGTCTGTGCAGCCCTGGGGCCCCCCGATCTGAGCCAGGACCTCTAGGTGCTGCCACCATACACCTAAAAGCCATTACCTGGCTAGGCAGCCGGGGCTATTTCATCCCAGCAGCCTCCCTGGGTGCCCTGGGCCCTGCAAACAGTGAAAGCCCCAGGCCAGGGCTCCAGGCTCGGCGAGGAGGGACCCCGCTCCCCCCCGCCGCTGGCTGAGCAAGGGTCTCCGAGCCCCCTGTGCCTGGTGAGTCCCGGCGTCTCCGCTCAGCGACAGGAGCCTGGCGTCTCTTTAACCCTGGCGTCCACGCCGAGCGGCCGGGGGCGGGTTTGCCTCTTGACCTCGTCAATTACCCCTTGGCCCCGTGCCCTCGCCCCTTGGGAGCACGCGGACAGCTGAGCCGGGGGGTCTAGGAGACGCTCCCTCACTGGGGGGAGGCAGGAGCCCAGCACAGGCTCCCCCGGCCTCGCTGGACCCAAACCTGGCTGGGGCACGGCTCTGCGCTCAGGGGTGGGAGGCTGGGCAGGAAAGAGACCTCTGGGCCTGGAAGCTCAGGAGCCAGCCCAGCGCCCCGCAGCTGCCCAATCAGCAGCATCAGGGCAGTTTAATTGCTGTCTAATTAGCAGTGATTATCCTCATCCTGCTCCCGGTGGCATCAAATGGCAAAGTGCTCTGCAACCCACAGAACAAGTCCCGGCACCAGGAGATGGAAGCCAGGGATTCCCCTCCCCAAGTCTGACATGACGACCCACCCACCCCCATGCTGCACCTGGTGCCCGCCCCTCCAGGCATCGCCAGCAGCCCCCTGCGTGGAGGCAGGGAGCCAGGGACCACCCAAGACCACCTCAACTCAAGGGCCCAGGCAGTTTTGCACATTCAAGACCCCATGGTGGTTTTTTTGTAGGACAAGGTGTTCTATATACCCTAGTAATCAGCCCAGCAGTTCCGGTCTGCCTCCCTGAATCCCCCATGCAGTTTTGACTGTTCTTCCTCAGTTCCCACCCTACTGTCGCACAGTGTTGTCGTGTGCTGTTCAAAAGCTGCCGTGCTCCACCCCAGAGGCGGCTGTCTTTCAGAGACAGGTGAAGCAATGGCCACAAGGCGGAACCGAAATTGAGGAGAGTGGCAAAAGCTTCTCCTGTGGTAGGGCCTGAGCAGCAAAGGCTGCCAATGAATTGGGATCGGAACAAGGGCTGGGCTTCCCTGCGATTTCTGCCTAGGCAGAGCCAGGGAGAGGGGCTGGGGGTGGCTTTAAAGCAGCAGGATGGCTGCAAAGGACTGGGCAGCAGTAACGGCACAGCTCGGAACCGGCCGTGGGGCTGCGGGAGGTCGTGCAAGCATTAGGCCGTGTTTGGGTGAGGAAGGAATTAGGGGGCTGGCAGGATGCAGAAGGCTGCAAATGATGCGCCTGGGGCAGAGGCCATTCGCCAGCCCGCGCCGGGGAGAAGCCCCACTGGGCGCACACTCAAATGAGCTGCTTAGGATTTGGCTGAGCATTCGGAGAAGCCGGAATACAGGGCCATTCGGGGGGATCTCGCAGGGCCGCTCTCCCCTCGCTTGGGGACACGACGGGCAGCCTGCAACCGCACACCTCTGCGAGCAGTTCCAGGGCCGCGAGCGTCCCAAGCCAACCCCGGCCTCTCTCCGCTCCCTCCCGCTGCGTCGATCGCAGGCAGAGCTAGGGCAGGAAAACTCCGCCAAAGGGAACCGTCCCTCCGCACTAGGGAGGACAGGCCTGGGGTGCGCGTCTGGGGGTGCCAGCCAGCTGGAGGGGATGAGCTCCAATCCGTGTGTGCACAGCATGGGCGGGGGAGGTCTCTGCTGCCCCCTGTTGGAGGGAACAGCCCTGATCTGTGTGTGTGTCCATGTGTCCCTGCCGCAGGGGATGTCCCGGCTTGGGGGCGCACAGGCTCCAACAGCCAGACTCAGCCGGTTCACATTTAAACAGGGTCTTTTGCTTCCTCTCGTCCCACCTGCCTCCTCCACCCACATTATCCCGCAGACGCACTGACAGTCATCAGACAAGGGGCACACTCTGCCCTCCAGCGCCATGGAGAATCATCCGCCCCCGCCCCACGCACCCCAGGCCTGACCTCCCTAGTGCAGAGGGACGGTCACCTCTCGTCTCCCGCTGCAGGGACTTCGATGTTGTCCCGTTCCCAGCTTATCTAGTAGTGAGTCACCTGCAGCCAACAGCCTGGCATCATACGGGGCTGGTGGAGAAAGCGGTTGCCCCAAAACACGGCGATCGTGCACTTCTGCCCTGGGGCGTCGTCCCACCTCTTCACTGGGACACCGACTGCGCGCTAGACAACAAGTGTCAACCACCGATCACTGACCCAGGGTGCAGAGGGCCCCCGAGACCCCACTGTCCCTTCCCGGCTCTAGGGGGCACCAGCCCTCCTCACTTCCCCTCTTCTTGAGCTAAGCCACAACACAGCCAAAGCAAACCAAAAATCAACCCACTGGCCATAGCAGAGCGCATTGCTCCTTTCCCACGATGCACTGGGAAGTGAACCCCAGTTCTGCAGGGAACTTGGCTGGAGGAGCACAGGGTGTAGGAGGGACGAGTTTGGAGGAGGCACCAGGCAGTCAGTCTGAGTGCACATGGCTGGAATACCGACGGCAATCGCAGCACCTCTGTCAATGCTTCTGTTAGGTTTCACAGGCCTGGAGTCCTCTCCCATTATTACCCAGCACACGGAACAGGAGGAAAGGTGCTAATCTAGCTAATCCCAGTACTGGGGTCTCCTCCAGGCATCTAGCTCTCAGCTGCCCCATTACTGCCCTCATCCACATGGGTGCTCTCTGCTTCTTGCCAGGCGAGCACAGCCGCCCGCCCGCGTGCCCCCAACGCCGCGAGCTGTCACGCTAGGTTTTATTTCTAATTGCTTAAGATAAGGTGGCGCAAAGCAAAGCCAGGCCTTGGCTGCAGGTGACTCACTACTAGATAAGCTGGGAACGGGACAACATCGAAGTCCCTGCAGCGGGAGACGAGAGGTGACCTCGCTAAACTCCCTCCTTCCCACCCATGCCCCAAAACATCGACACAACGGGCCTCCCAGACGGGCAAAAGCAAGGGAGAACTGTGAAAAGATAAAGCAAGTAGCAGAGCCAAAAATAGAACCCAGGGCCCCAACTCCCCATCTTTTATTCTGACCATTAAAGAGCACTCCACCCCAGATCCAGCCATACGTGGAAAAGAGGGGGCATTGATAGCAACATCTCTGAATGAGCCATTATGACATGCAGACAACTGATAAGGGAAGCTAAAGGTATTGGCTAGTTGAGTTAAAGATAATAAGGCGAACGTGTGATTTCAATCTATCAGGAACAAAAGAACCTAGCTGTGGTCTAGGTTGGAGACTAGAGCAGGATGGTAGAATTGTCCCTAATAATACAGACAAGGCAGAAGTGATCAGTAACTATTTTTGTGATGTATTTTGGAAGGAAGCAGTTTTCCCTCTACTTTTCACCACACTCCCGCTGCTTTAAATCCTGCTTGGCATTTTCAAAGGTCCAGAAAACGGGCCGTCCCAGCCAAAGAGAGCCCCTGAGATCAGGGATCTATGCACGGCCGAGCTTAGCTGCTGTGAGGCTGGCTGGGATAGTGGCTAAGGCAGTCAGGACGCCTGGGTTCTATTCTTCGCTCTGCAACTAGCTCTGCTGGGTGATCTCGGGCAAGTGCCCCTTTCCCCTCCACCCTCTGTCTTTCTGTTCAAGCTCTGTGGGGCAGGGACTGTCTCTCCTTTGGCCCGCGCCTGGCACAAGGGAGGTTCTACCGTTGGGTGCGTCAGAAACGTAGATCACACAGGCCACCTCTTCCCAGGCTTCAGCTCACTCAGCTGTCGAACAGCTCGAAGAAGATTTTGTCCTTCCCCACGGGAGCGGCAAGGTCAGACCCCAAAGCGCTCAGCGAGGCCACGGTCGTGCTGCGAACCCACGGCCACTCGGATCCTGCCCCAGCCCGCGTGCATCTCCTCGCTAGCAATGGAGGTCCTCGAGAACCCGCCGAAACCCCAGCGCGCCCAGAGGTGGACCCGCCCCACCAGCTCCAATGAGCCCTACAAGGGGGTGACAGTGGAAGGGACGGGGGTCCCAGCACAGGCAACGCCCCAGAGAGAGAGATCAAGGAGACAGAACCCACTCTAAGAGCCGCCAGCCCAGCCCGCCCCGGCACGGGTCCCCAGCGTCCCCTCTCAGAGACGGCCCGGCGCCCTCTGCGCCCCAGCTCGACCCCCAAGAAGCAGGACTAGACCGGTGCAAAGAGCTTTCCCTCCCTCGCCAGCCCTGACGTCAGCAGCGGGTTATTCATTAGCTCGTTAAAGAGGTGGCTGGGGGAAGAAAGCTCCAGCCCCCATTCTAGCTGCAGATCTCTGCTGTCGTGTCCCCGGTTCTCCTACACTTCCCCCCCAGTTATCCCTGGACTGTGACCACTTCCAAATCCACCTGCCCCGGCGGCTGGTTCCTCCCCCTGAGGTTAGAACAGGCCCCAGCCTGGCTGGAGACTGGCCCGGGGGGAGCTTCCCCGGCCCCTCCTGGCTCTGCCAGCCCAGGACCCCCCCAAAAGCATTTCCACGGCAACAGGGCCATGGTGCTACCAGGGGGGTTACTGGAGGGCCCGGGCCGAGGGGCTCTGGGAAGGATGGGGCGCTTGTCATGCAGCCGTCGTCCCACGGGACAAGAGCCTGGTGCCCCCCCTCCGTCTCACCAGTGGTGCGAGTGGGACTCTCGCTGGAGGAGGGGGCTGCTCTGGGGTGTCTGGGGGGGACAGAGAGGAAGGGAGGGGCTGCCGGGGGCAATGGAAGAGACAGAGCAGAGCTGTGGGGCAGCGACTCTCCGGTGGGTCTGGGGCCACGGCCGGGCTCCCGGGCCCGTCGGCAAGAATAAAACAGCGAAAAACCTGCCCCCTGCCCCTTCATAACCCCAGGTCCCCCCCCCGATCTGCACACACCAGCTCAGCCCCACAGCGGGATCTGATCCCATCCCCCCCAGCAACCAGTCACCCAGCCATCCCCCGCCGCCTGTGGCACTGGGACGGGGGGGGACGGACTATCCCTCCCCCAGCCCCCTACAGCCCACCGAGACACTGCTGAGCTCCCTCCAAGGTTGTGGGGAGGGAAGGAAAGAGCAGGGGCCCCCAGGGGGAACACCACCCCCTCCCCCCTGAAACGCAAAATCAGGTGCCCAAAAAAGTGATGCTGGAGCAGTTAGCAAAGGAACGGAGAAAAGACACGAGGGGCCGGGCCCAGCCCAAGACTTTCCCTCCCGCCCCCAGCAGGGCTAGCTGGCTAGCAGCCCCGGTAGCCACATGCTCCCCGAGAGCTTCAAGAATTTCCACGCAAAGCAGCCTGCAGAGGAACCCCCTTCTCAGGTCACAGCGCCGCTATCCCCCGACCCCCACCCCCCTCGCCAGTCGGGGCTGCAGACACTTGTAACCAACTCTTGGCAATCAAGCCATGCACTGGCCTGAGCAAGGGGGGTGAGAGAAACAGCCCCCCCCCACACTCCCCTCCAGCTGCCCTGCTGGGAACTTCAGTCCAAGAGACCCTAAATCAACCCAGCCTAGGCCGTGGGCTCAGCCCCCGCGATGGGGAGCATGTCCCGTCCCCCGTTCCCCAGCTGGTGACTGTACAGCGTAGGCGGGGGGGGCAGGGATTTCCTTACCCCCCCCCAAGTGCTCGCAGCATTGCCAGTTTAGGCGTTTGCCAGCCCCCCTGTCAATTCAACACCCCCCTCCCCGGGGAAGGGCCTGTCCCCAGGCAAGGTCGCGCGGCTTCCACCTACCCAGAGCATGCAGGACAAGCAAACCCAGGTCATCCTGTCGCCGGTTCGGGCCCCCGGCAGGCTCAGCGAGACCGACGGCATGGCAGCCCCGGGCACGGGGCGGCGGTGGGGCGGCTGGGCCAGACCCGCCGGAGGAGATGCCAGCCCATCCCTCCGGCAGGCAGCATCCGAGTGTGTGTCTCGGCCGCTCCACTAGTCCCTGCCTCCTTCCCCCGTCACTCCAGCTTTTTTCTTCTTCTTGGGTCAGTTCCTTCGCCTCCGAGGAGGAGGCGGTGCCTGGAGGAAAACCCTGCCAGGCGCCTACAAAATCCTCCCCCGGCCTGGCCCTTTTTTAAAGAACCCAAGCGCCCGGATTTCCCCAGGCATCTGCCAGCCCCATCTCCCCGCTGGCACCCCGGGGAGGGGGAAACCTGCCCCCAGCAGGGCAATTTCCTCTCCACCTGCCCCACCTTGGACCTGCCAAAGCCTCTTTCGCTCTGCAGGGCCGGGATCCGGTTCCCAGCTCAGCCCCCCGGCGCGTTGGCTCTGGCCCAGCTTGGCGCTGGGAGAGATTCGTCTCCAGGCTGTCAGCAAAGCGCGGACTTTGCTGGGTTTCAACGGGCCATTTCCCGGCTCCCTCCCCCCTTGGAAAAAGTTAGGAGGGGGGTAAAAAGGTGCCAGCCTGAGACCAAGGTCCCCCATGTGCCCCCGGAACAAGGGCAGACTTTGAGCTGCCCACAGCACGCAGCCCCCACGCAGAGCCTTGGGGGTCGAGTCTCTGCAGCCGTCCAGCCCTTGGTCTCTCAGCGGGACTGGCAAGAGAGGTGCCACCAGCTGGGGTGGAGGTCGGGGGACGTGGGCACCACTCCAGTGGGCCCATGCAGCCATCAGATGAGAACCCGCTTTGGAACGGGCCACCTGGCGCTGAGAGATGGCTGGGTCCCCTCACTGCCAGCCCCCCTCACTGCATAGCTGGGACACCGGCCCCCCCGCCGTGACAGGCGGAGCCCTGGAAAAGCCAAGGGCAGCGCCAGGCAGGCTGGGACACCGGCCCCCCATTCCAGCAAAGCCGGGCACCGTTCTCCGGCTGCACAACGACCGGCTCCTGCGCGGCTCCCCCAAGCCAGGCCCTCTCAGGAACGGCTTCGCCCTGGAAGCGCGTTTTCCCCCAAGGTCCGAGCCAACATTTGGTTCCCATTTCCTTCCACCAACACACCCGCGTTCGCTCCCATCCAATTTCCACATGTGCCTGGGCCCGGAGAAGCAGGGGGGCCGGGGGCCCTCAATGAGAGGGGAGGGGAGGGGAAGGAGGAAGCCGTTTGGGGTTAAATGCTGCTAAGGTCGGCCCTTTCCTGCAGCCCAGGGGTGGGGGGAGCTGGGGGACGCTGAGGGGGGCTCAGCCTCACACCCAGAGCGTGGGCTGGTCCCTCTCCACTGTCCTGCAGCTGGGGGCGGGGGGCCCCCGCTGGGCTCTCAAAAGCCTTTAATCCCCCCTCAGCCCCCCCCACACCTTACAATGAACTTTTGCCAACCTGCCGGTGCCAGCAGAGCCTTTATCGAGGCCCGACGCCAACCCCAGCCCCACGGGACGCCGGCTCCCCGCCCCCCAGCACCACACCTGCCCTCACAGCTTCAGGTGCACCCGGGCTCCAGCGGGAGCAGATGTGCCAGGATGCCCCGGGCAAGGGAAAGCCACTGGCCCATGCCAGGGAGACTCCCCGGAGCTCCTGTCCTCAGCAGCTTGCAAACACCAGGTGGGTGGAGAAACGCCGACTATCTGAGTCCGCATGTGCCCGCCTCGCCCCAAGCACCCTGGCTGCCCGGTCCCTCAACGCTCTTCTCCAGAGGCGGGCGCCGCCCAGGCTGCGGGGAGAGCGGGCAGCTCAGAGGAGCCAGGAATGGGGCAGAGACACCCCCCCTTTGGGGCACTGGTTCAAAGCCAGCCTAGGTCATCTCCAGCTGCTTCCTAGGGGGCACATCCCAGCCCCAGGACTGCGGCTGCAGCCACAGCCAAGAGCAGCTCCCCCGCCCCAAAGATGCCCTGGCTGGGCAGCGGCGTGGCCTCTTCATGGACCGTGCCCGCTCCCCCTGGCGCCCCATGGCCTGCCCGCTGCTTCCTCCCATGCAGAGCGCCCCGGGGTCAGGGGGCCGTACCCTCAGGTGCCTGGCAGATACCTGGACATCACCTGCGCCCAGCCCAGGAGGCAGGAAGGATCCTGGACGCGCCCTTGGGGTCCTCTCTTGTAGGGGCGCTTCCCAGCCCCCACCCCAAGGCCCCCCCCGGGAGCCGCCTTGTTGCCAGGGGTGGGGGGAGAGAGGCTGCGTCACCAGGCCTGGGAGAGCCGGAAACCAGCCCACACCGTGCCCGTGGGGCCAGCGAACTGGCATCGCTACCTTGGCGCACACCCCCCCCTCGCCCCCTTCTCCGCTCACACATCCCCTGCCCCCCAACCACCTCACACATCCCCCCTCAGCATCCCCCCCCGTCCACCCTGCACCCCCAGGCCCTGCTAAAACACCCAGAGATCCGCCCCTGCCCGCCTCCCCTCTCGCTGTGCCCCAGCCCCCGTCACCCCCCCCCCGCGCTCAATAGGATCCCGCGACAAAGCCTGCGAGCGGGGCAGGGCCGGCCGAGCCCCTGCTTGTGTTCCCCAGACAATGCTGCCTTTTATACGGGGCCGCGGCAGCCGAGAGCGGGACGGGACCACCCCGGCTCCCGGCGGCCTCCCCCGCTGCCTGGGAACACGCAGCCCCCTCCCCGCCCCGCGCCGGGCCCTGCACAGAGTCCCCCGCCCCGCGCCGGGCCCTGCACAGAGTCCCCCGCCCCGCGCCGGGCCCTGCACAGAGTCCCCCGCCCCGCGCCGGGCCCCTTTCCCCGAGGGCAACCCTGGCTCTGAGCCGGACGGGATCCATCCGCCCCTGCCCCTCCGGGGAGGTGCTGCAGGAGCAGGCAGGGGACACCCCACAGGCCCCGGAGCAGCGCCAGGAGGCTGCAGAGGGGGCAGGGGACTTTGGGGACCCGTCCGAGAAGGGCTTGGCTGAGAAGCCATGGAAGAAACGAAGCAGTAGCGTAGGGGCTGCAGGACCAGGACCAAAGAGGGAGCCAGGACATATTGGGGCGGGAAAGCACCAGGGTGCCCACGGGGAGGAGGGGGGCGGATGGGGTAGGGGAGGCTAGGACGCGTGGGAAGAAACGACCTGCCCTCGGCTCTGGGGAGATGAGGCGCTGGAGAGACCGTCGCCCCTGAGGCTCTGCCCAGATACCAGCCGAGGACCCCGGCCAGCAAGAGAAGGGGCATCGCTCAGGGCAGGCAGAACCACAGGCTCCAGGGTCTGAGAAGCACCCGGAAACGAGGGGGCTTCCCCCAACTTTCCAGGCCTGAGCCAAAGCCAATGGAGAGGCTGCTGCAGGCTCACGGAGGAGCTGGCCCCCCAGGACCAGGCTCAGGCGGGAGGTCCCTGGAGCTGGCTGGGGGATGATGCTGGGTGGGCTCTGGGCACGTGACTCATGGCGAGTATGGAGTGACCAGGCGTCCGGTTTTCAACGAGAACACGCGCTCAAAAAGGGATCCCGGTGGTTCTTGTCAGCACCTCCATGCCACGTGGCTCCCGGGAAGCAGCATCATGTCCCCACTCCAGCTCCTATGTGTAGGGGCAGCCAGGGGGCTCTGCACACTGCCCCCGCCCCAAGCGCCGCCCCTGCAGCTCCCATTGGCCGGGAACTGCGGGGGCGGCGCCTGTGAACAAGGTAGCACGCAGAGTGGCCTGACCGCACCTCCGTGTAGGAGCCAGAGAGGGGACATGCCGCTGCTTCCAGGAACTGCTTGAGGTAAGAACCACCCAGAGTCTGCACCCTGACCCCCTCCTGGGCTCCGACCCCCTGCCCCAGCCCTGACCCCCCTCGTGCATCCCAAACCCCTAATCCCCAGCCCCACCCAAGACCCCGCACCCCCAGCTAGAGCCCTCACGCCCTCCCACGCCCCAACCCCTTGGTCCTAGCCCTGATCCTCATTTCCGGCCCCACCCCAGAACCCACACCCCCAGCACAGAACCCCTCGGCTCCACCCCCCACCTGGAGCCCCCTCCTGCGTCCCAAACCCCCAGAGCCTGCACCCCCAGCCGGAGCCCTCACCCCCTCTTGCATCCCAACCCGTCACCTCGGCCTGGAGCCCCCTCCCACACTCTGAACTCCTCATTTCTGGCCCCACGCTGGAGTCCGCACCCCCTCCGCCAGCCCATGAAAATGAGCAAGTGAGGGAGGGTGGGGAGAGCAAACAACAGAGGGAGGGGGGATGGAGTGAGCGGGGGTGGGGCATGGGGGGGCCCCAGGGGAGGGGAGGCAGGGGCAGGGCAAGGGTGTTCGCCACATACCCCACCTCGATCTGGGCACCGCTTGGGGAGAGAGGCCCAAACCAACACCCTAGAGTAGAGGTGGGTAAACTACGGCCCGTGGGCCACATCCGGCCCACAGCACCCTCCTGCCCGGCCCCTGAGCTCCGGCCCCAGGAGGCTACCTGTCAGGGGACAGGGGGGTTGGATGGGGCAGGGGTCCCGGGGAGCAGTCAGGAAGGAGAGGAGGGGTTGGGTGGAGTGACGGGGCAGTCGGGGCAGGGGTTCCGGGGGCTGTCAGGGGACAGGGGGGTTGGATGGGGCAGGGCTCCCGGGGGGGCTGTCGGGGAAAGAAGCAGGGGGGGTTGGATGGAGGTCGGGGGCCAGGCCATGCCTGGCTGTTTGGGGAGGCACAGCCTCCCCTAACCGGCCCTCCATACAATTTTGGAAACCCGATGTGGCCCACAGGCCAAAAAGTTTGCCCACCCCTGCTCTAGAGCCAGTCTCCCCTCCAGCCTATGGGGAGCTGAGACCCGGAGCTGAACTCCGCAGCCCAGCCACATCCCTCCCGACGGGCCATCCGCAAGTCTGATAGACTCAGACTGTAAGGTCAGAAGGGACCATTATGATTGTCTAGTCTAACCTCCTGCCCAACGCAGGCCACAGAACCTCACCCACCCACTCCTGTAACAAACCCCTAACCTATGTCTGAGTTACTGAAGTCCTCAAATCGTGGTTTAAAGACTTCAAGGTGCAGAGAATCCTCCAGCAAGTGACCCGTGCCCCATGCTGCAGAGAAGGTGAAAAACCTCCAGGGCCTCTGCCAATCTGCCCTGGAGGAAAATTCCTTCCCGACCCCAAATATGGCGATCAGTTAAACCCTGAGCATGTGGGCAAGACTCACCAGCCAGCACCCAGGAAAGAATTCTCTGTAGTAACTCAGATCCCACCACATCTAACATCCCATCACAGACCACTGGGCATATTTACCTGCTGATAATCAAAGGTCAATTAATTGCCAAAATGAGGCTATTCCATCATACCATCCCCTCCATAAACTTATCAAGCTTAGTCTTGAAGCCAGATATGTCTTTTGCCCCCACTGCTCCCCTTGAAAGGCTGTTCCAGAACTTCACTCCTCTGATGGTTAGAAACCTTCACCTAATTTCAAGTCTAAACTTCCTGATGGCCAGTTTATATCCATTTGTTCGTGTGTCCATACTGGTACTGAGCTTAAATAATTCCTCTGCCTCCCTGGTATTTATCCCTCTGATATATTTAGAGAGAGTCATCATATCTCCCCTCAGCCTTCTTTTGGTTAGGCTAAACAAGCCAAGCTCTTTCAGTCTCCTTTCATAAGACAGGTTTTCCATTCCTCGGATCATCCTAGTAACCCTTCTCTGAACCTGTTCCGGTTTGAATTCATCCTTCTTAACCATGGGAGACCAGAACTGCACAGAGTATTCCAGATGAGGTCTCACCAGTGCCTTGTATAATGGTACTAACACCTCCTTATCTCTACTGGAAATACCTCGCCTGATGCATCCCAAGACCCCATTAGCTTTTTTCACAGCGATATCACATTGGCGGCTCATAGTCATCCTGTGATCAATCAATATTCCGAGGTCCTTCTCCTCCTCTGTTACTTCCAACTGATGCGTCCCCAGCTTATAACAAAAATTCTTGTTATTAATCCCTAAATGCACGACCTTGCACTTTTCAATATTAAATTTCATCCTGTTACTATTACTCCAGTTTACAAGGTCATCCAGATCTTCCTGTAGGATATCCCAGTCCTTCTCCGTGTTAGTAATACCTCCCAGCTTTGTGTCATCCGCAAACTTTATTAGCGCATTCCCACTTTTTGTGCCAAGGTCAGTAATAAAAAGATTAAATAAGATTGGTCCCAAAACCGATCCCTGAGGAACTCCACTAATAACTTCCTTCCAGCCTGACAGTTCACCTTTCAGTACGACCCGTTGTTTTCTCCCCTTTAACCAGTTCCTTATCCACCTTTCAATTTTCATATTGATCCCCATCTTTTCCAATCTAGCTAATAATTCCCCATGTGGAACCGTATCAAATGCCTTACTGAAATCAAGGTAAATTAGATCCACTGTGTTTCCTTTGTATAAAATCTCTGGCCCGGTGCAGAGCACAGACCCAGCCCAGGGATTCCTGCATTGCGCCCAGGGACCTTGAGTTTCTTCCCTAGGGAGGAAACAAATGGAAAACTTGGGACATCACCAAAAACCTTACAGAGACGCAGGCTCCCACCCCGGCACCTCCAGGCTTCCCCCGTCCCTGGCACTGCTCCACCACCTGAGAGGCTGGTTTCCCCGTTGTCCCCATAACTCGGGGGGCCTGGTGCGGTGAGGATCCGATAGGCTACAGCTCCGGGCAGGGATAGCAGAGTGTTTTGGGAAAGGCCTGATGTGGTGCCACAGCGGCTCACATGGGGGGAGAACGGTGCTGTGACTCCGGTGCTGTGGGTCCTAGTGTATTTGAGACACCCTGCGGTACCCGCTGCCGTCCCGACGCCCTGACCACCCAAACGGTTTTGCTCAGCAGAAAACCAACAAAATCCCTTTAGTTCCAACTGCAGTTCCCAGCCCGAGCAGCTCAGGTGCTTTCGGCGTGGATCCAAACCTCCCTTCCCGCCTCTGGCTGGCACCCCGGCTTCCTCCCCTTCGCTGTCAGCTTACAGCTCCCAGGGCCTGCGGCTCATTAAAGCTCTTTATCGCCCCGTAAGAGCTTTTACTGCTGGCGTCTCCCGCGCTCCCCTCCCATTTCCACCCCAAGAGTGCACTACCCAGCAGAGCCGGGCTGCCAACCCTCCAGGATGGCCCTGGAGTCTCCAGGAATTAGAGCTTAATCGTTCATTAACGATGATGGAACCTCCAGGAACACAGCCAACCAAAACTGGCCATGCTAGCTCCCATCTTCTCCACCCAGCCGCCCTCGTTCGGATCCGCCGCTCCCCGTCCCTCCGGCCACGTCCACACTACAAAATGACGCCCGCCTGACTCACGGCAGTCGGGTAGCAAATCGCTCGGGGGCAGGCGCTGGCTCCTCACATTGGCGGCGTGCGCCTTCCCGGGGGCGCTTGGGTCGACTGTGGGCGCGGGACAGGTCCCGGCGACCAGTAACCGTCACCGTGAGCAGCGCGGCGTCTACACAGAACTAATCACATCGCCCAGAGCCCTACGCCGCCCGGGGAGGCGGCGTGATTACATCAGCGAAGGGAGGCACTTGACTTCCCCAGCCAGGTCGCCACAGGGCAACTCACGCCGACCTAACCCTGTCGCGCAGGCCAGGCCTACAGTGGTTTTCAGAGATTCCCAGACCAATGGGCCCCTCGGTCAGCAAGGAAAGGTGCTGATCTGGCGCAGAGGCAGGCAGCGAGGGAACAAAGCCAAGGGGCCACTTCTTGGGTCTTGGCTCTGCAAAACCGGGCTGGCAATGCTGCAGGAGCGAGCCCGGCTAGGGGCCCCCTCGGGCTGGGCTCGAAATAGCGACGGTGGGTGACTCTTCCCTGCCGCCAATTGCTGCTCCGTCACCTAGCTAGGAAGGGGTCGGCAGGGAGAATCATAGAATCTCAGGGTTGGAAGGGACCTCAGGAGGTCATCTAGTCCAACCCCCAGGAAAGCGGCCAGGAAAGCCCCCAGCAAAGGTCCCAGACCTTTCCGAGCCTCCGCTGGGCTCCAGGCCGGTCTAGACGCAGGCAAAGCTCCAAGGAGGGGCTTCACTTTCAACTGCTTCACGGCCCTGCCAGCGGGTGCGAGGCGCACGCCGGTAACCACGCGGCAAGGGACTGACAGGAGATGCCCCGGATGTGAACACCCCCGCAGCCGGGGGAAGTCTGGGTCAGCATCTGAGCACTGCTCCCCACCAAGACACCCAAGGGCCTGTGACCCCGCGCCCACTTTAACCTGAGCTGGGAAACTGGCCACTAACGAGCAGTGCTGGAGCATGGCTGAATCAATCAGGTACCTGCCTGGGGGGGGGCACGGGGGGGGGGCGCCCAGGAGCACGCAGAGGCTCCAGCCTGGTCTCAGCAGGGGGGGGGCTGTGCCGGGGGAGAACTCCCCCAATGAGGCTCAGCCGCACGGATGCAAACCCCTCATGCCGCACGTGTGCAAACCTCGCTTTGCACCAGTGCAGGGAGCTTGCTGGGCCCAGTGCAGCGGCAGGGCTCCCCTCGGACCTGGGGGCCCAGCGGCGAGCCAGGCCGGAAACGCCATGAGGCCTTGGAGAAGAGCCAGGGGGGTCTCTGCCTACAGCCTTTGGGTACTTGGACTCTCCGGTGGGCTTTACAGAGCCAGTGAAGAAGTCGCTGGCTCCAAAGCCTGGGGCTTAGACCTGCCCCCAAGCAATCCCGAGCCCCGACACTGCCACGCTTATGGCTCGTGAGCTCTCAGCCTGGGGGGCCGCAGCCACCCTGCCCTCCCCGTCTGGCTAAGCGGGGGTGGGGAGGCCCAGCCAGATGGGCATGGGGTCGGGGGGAGGGAGATGGAAGAGGTTGAGGGGCCCTGGCCCCTGGGGGAGAGAAGAGAGGAATTGCCACCCTCTTTGGGTCAAGTTTTGGCAAATGGCCTCCAGGCGACCCTCCCCCTCCAGGGCTCGCCACCTCCCCAGCTCCAAGGGGCTCACAGGGCCCCACTGGGCCCCCTGGCCCCTCACCACCTCCAGCCCTTGCCTGCATGACCAATTCTGGGCAGGGCCAAGGAGAGACCGGGGCTCTTTCACCACCCTCCCCCGCTCCCGCCCTCCCCTCCAGCCCGGTGGCCTGCCAGCGAACCCACCGCCTGGGTGCCATGGCAGCGCCGGCTCAACACCCAGCACGCGCCCGGCCTCGGGCCAAGCCAGGCCTGGGCACCGCTTCAGCTTCCCCGCCCCCTCAGCACTTCTCCTCCCTGACCCCCCCGGGGGCTGCCAGGCACGAGGTGCCCTGGCCGGATGCAGTGTCCCAGGCCTGGGGGCCCCCCAAAGCTGGGGCAGCCCTGCCAGCCCAACGCAAAGGCAGATCAGACCCTTCCCGGAGCATCGGGTTAAGTGTCCCTAAATCAGGGACTTCATTAGTCCCTGGGCGGGGAGGGGACGTGTCCTTCCCCGGGGCCCCCTGCCAGGCTGGGGGCAATCGCAGGCCTCATCCGTCAGTGCTGGCTCGCTAATTACAGCTGGCCCTGGCCCAGGTGGCCCGTTGTAAGGCAGAGGGCGTGGCAGGCGCCGTCACAAAGTCCCATCGGCTCCATAAATCTCCCCCGCGGCCCATTCAGCAGCACAGCGAGGCCGGGCCCCTCCAGAGGGGCAGGGGAAGGGTCACGGGACGGTGGGCCTGGGCCATTAGCGTGATTTAGGGCTCATTAGCGGGGGGAGTCGCCAGGCGCCCCGTTGCCAGCCATTCTTGGTTTCCAGCAGGCCAGGATCCCCTGCCGGCCAGCAGGCGCCAGCTGGGACAGGTCAGCGAGCGAACGGGCCACTTAGCAACCGAGCGGAGCCGCACCGGGCACGGGGGTGGGGAGCCAGCCCCACCCTTCTCAGGGGGCCAGAGAAGCCAGGCACTGTCAGCCACCCCCTCCCCAGAGATCCCCCGGCCAAAAGCCAGCCCGGTTCAGACGCCCAGCTCCCTGAACTACCGTCCCCCACATCCATGCCCCTGCCCCGAGCCACCTTCCTCTGGGACAAGCCAGTTCCCAGAAGCCTCCACTGCAGGGCCAGAGGCAGCGTTGGTGCGAGTGACAGCCAGAGACCACATCCCGGTGAGTCTCGCTCGGTGTCCCTCATCCCCGCCCCGGCAGTCGCTGCTACCCCCCAACCTACGTCACACCCCTTGGAGTTCGGCCCGCCAGTGTCGCTCGCAGCCGGGATTCTCCTGCCTTAGAATCAAGCCCCCTCCTTACAAAATCCAGCGTCCCTGCACCATCCCCACGCGCTGCACTCCCCTCCGACCCACCGGGCACGCTGCGGTGGAGGCGGCTCTCGTGCCACCTTGGCAGAGGACAGGAGGGGAGTGAGACGGGAGAGGTTAGGTGCACGGGCTGGAGCATGGGGAGTGGAGGAAGGGGCTGCAGGAGACATGACTTGGGTCCGTAGCTCGGACACCCAGTACCAAAGCACGTAATACGCAGCAAATCAGAGCACGAGCGCCGGGAGAGACACCACAAGGCGTCACGCTTTCGTTCTAGCCAAGGGAGCAAATCAGCCACTGATGCCTCGTTACCCATCCCCGGGGCAGCATCGTTAGCTATTGCAGGGGGGGCCCGGGGGCTCAGAAAGGGCTGAGCCGGAACCCGAGTGCACCATCTGGCCCCCACCCCTCACAATCTTTACTGGATTTATCCTCAGCACCTCCCTAGCTCGCAGGGAGGTTGTAATGGCCTCGTTGGACAGATGGGGAAACTGAGGTACAGGTCACACGGAGTCCATGGCAGAGCAGGGAGCTGAGTCCCAGCTTAGCCCCCAAACTGCTGACCACCCCTCTAGGGGCTCCTGGGCTCTCAAGGACATTTGCAAATGAGGGAGGCCGGCCTGTGGGTAAGGCACTGGGCTGAGACTCAGGAGAGCCGGGTGCAACTCCCAGCTCTGCTCCAGCCTCCGAGTGACCTTGGGCCGGTCCCATCAATTCTGTGCCTCAGTTTCCCCCATCTGTTCCAGGGGGATAACAGCCCTGGCCTGCCTCCCAGGGGGTTGGGAAGATGAATCCATTAGTGGGAGAAGATGCTAAGTTACTACTAAGTTACAGGAACTTGGGGGGATTCGAGCCAGATTTCCCCTGGAGAGTCAGGCAGACCAGAGATGGCTCGTGGCCCTGCCGGCCCCAGGCAGACAGCGCCGCCATCCGAAACAAGCGAGATCACCTCCCTTCTGGCACAGCGCCGTTCAGCTGCGATTTCAGGGCTGGGCGCCTTCCCTCGGACTCTTATTTTGGAAAGGGGGGCGGGGGAGGGGCTGTAGAAGACCAAACGGAGCAGCCCCACGCCAGGCCCCATGGAGCCGAGGGCAGCCCCACATCTTACTTAAGGCAAGAAAAGCGAGACGGGGACCGGCCGATAGCATCTCGACAAGCCATTAAGCTGCCAACAGCCGCAAGATTAATTCCCAGCGAAAAGCACTCAGGAAGATCTCATTTAGCAGACAATAACTCTGCCAGGCAAAGAGCCGCGCAGGGCCCCGCTTTAATTAAAGAGCCGGGAGGTGCTGATGCAGCAGCTTTAGTAGGACAACGCCGAGGTCCCAGCAAGCCAGCCACAGGATGGGCCATTCCAGCACGCAACGGGCCTCTGCCGTCCCCGATACGATAGTTTGCACTCGCTGCACCGCTGGAGGGGAGAGACCAGCTCCTTCAGAAAGCTGCTAGCCCCAGGCCCCTTCCAGCTCTGTGAAAGCACCGCCTAGAATCACGTTCCTGACCTCCGCAGGCTGCCCCCGGCCCAGAGCCACTGCAACAGACAGCAAGGGCCAAATTCCGCTCCAGGCAGGCCACTGGCGCTAGCTGCCAGGGCATCATTCAGATCCTCCTGCTCCAAAAGGGAGGCCTCTGACAGTTGAGCGACAGGATAATCCCCATTTACGGTTAGTAGTACAGGGCTCAGGACACACAGGCAAACAGTTCTGATTCCAGCCAACAGAGGGCAGCGCTCACCCATTCTCTCACACACACACATCCTGTCACGGAGTCCCCGGGCGATGCTCTGGAACTGCTCCCCACAAAGCCAGGCAGGACTCTGGGGAGCCTCCTCTCCCTCGGAGCAGCCTGTCTGCAGAGCAAGAAGCTCACACGGCTTCACCTTCCTGGGTCTCTCCTTGGAGCATTCAGCATCCTCTGCCCCTCCGTGCGCTTCCCCCAGCGAGTCCGCCCAGGCGGGGTTCTGGGGAAGCCAGAGGGCCCTGCCCCCGCACTTCACAGTCAGACGTGACTCTCAGCCAGCCAGTAACACAGAGGTTTAGTAGATGACAGGAACATGGTCTAAAACAGAGCTTGTAGGTACAGAGAACGGGACCCCTCAGCCGGGTCCATTTGGGGGGGGGGGAGGCAGCGAGCCAGACAACCCCGTCTGCCCTCACTCCCCGTCCCCAGCCAGCTCCAAACCGAAACCCCCTCCAGCCCCTCCTCTCTGGCCTTTGTCTCTTTCCCGGGCCAGGAGGTCACCTGATCTCTTCGTTCACCTTTAGCCATCCCCTTGCAGGGGTGGGGGGGAAGGGCCCCGGCCATTAGTTGCCAGGAGACAGAGTGCCGGCCATCTATGGGCACTGGAGACTTAAGAAATGCACAGGGGAAACTGAGGCACCCACACAGTATTCAGAGGAACCATTAAGAACAGTCCCACTTCGTCACACACCCCCATTCTCAAGGTCTTTCATGTTCCAGGGATGTATTCCCACATCACTTCCGCAACCATTCATTCCAAATGTAAATAAAGCATCTCCGTGAAAACCGCCCTCAGCTGCAAACCTCCAGGGTCAGGCCAGTTGGTGCCAATCTCCGGGCCCCTCTCTCTGCACTCCCCTGCCCCCCACTCCTCGAGCCCCAAACTCCCCTGCATCTCCTCCACATCCCCGCAGCATCGTTCTTGGCATGGGGTGGGCTGGCCCTGTCCTGTGCTTGGTCATCCAGCCCTGGCTTGGGGCTGGCGGGGGATCGCAGCCTGTGGGGAGGGGAGGCCTGCTCCATCAGAGATACGGAGACTTTGGGCCAGAAGATCCAGGAGAGGACCAGCGTGAGCCTGGCAGCACTTCCCTGCTCCGCAGGGTCTGGCGTTCGTGGACTTGCAAGCAGCTGGGTGCAGTCTGAGAAGTACAAACAGGGGAAACTGAGGCAGGGGGCGGCTGTGATGCTGGATCAGACAAGGCCCGGTTACAGGTCTCTGGAACACCCTCCACACAACCCCTGTGCCTCGTGACCACCCCTTCTCCTCTCCCGGCCCCGTGCAAACAGATTGCTTTTGCGCCTCTTCATTCCTCCCTCCCTCCGTTATTCACCCCGTGACGCAGCTGCTTTCATTTCTTCACCCTCCCATGCTTCCCTCCCGGCCTGGTTGGTAATTTACACCATACGGCTTCTGCTGTCTTGTGCCCCCCAACACCAACGCCCCCCTCCCTCTCCCCCCCCCCCCCCGGATGCAGCGGGCATAAAAGCTGCCCTGGAGAGGAAGGTTACACTGCATTGGATAAACACCACAAGTGTTTTCCCGCTTCGGGCAATTGCGGGGTTTCTTGTGGAACATTTTAAGAGCTTCGTAGAGACTCAGATTCTTTCCAGACGAATCTCAGGCATCAGTGGGAACCAGGAAAGGGAAATTCAAACAAGGCTCCACCCCCACTTTCTCCTTCCCATTGCCCTGCGCAAAAAGCACGTCCACCGTTGGCTACAAACGATGGCGAACTGCTCAATGGCTGGGGTGGGGGGTGGGCAGGGTGACCAGATGTCCCGATTTTATAGGGACGGTCCCGACATTTGGGGCTTTTTTTAATACATGCTCCTATTACCCCCCATCCCCGTCCCAACTTTTCACACTTGCTGTCTGGTCACCCTAGGGGCGGGTAGGGGTGTCTCAGCAAAGAGGGGGGGAGAGTTCGTCCTTCCCAAACATCTCGCAGCAGGGAGACAACTCAGGTGCTTCACACAGCTGGACCAGCCCACATGGGCAGCACATCACCAACCTGGGCCCTGCAGTCCCAAATCCCAGCGTGCGGCCACCACGGTCACTGCTACAGCCCCACATCACCGGCACCACACATACACCTAGCAAGCCCTGAAGGCTCCCAAGCTAAGCAGACAAGCCAAAGGAAGGGAGAGGAAAGGACACGCCCAAGGTCACCCGGCAGGAGCTGCAGAGATAGGAATAAGAGCTGGGCCCCGCAGCTGGCAGGCTGGTGCTCTAACCACTGGACCACACAGCCACGCAGAAAGCCCTGGATTTGCCTTTGGCGTCCAGTCGTGACCCAGCGCGCTGGGCAGCCCTCCGAGCACTGCAGCATCCGTCAGGTGCTCCGTGCTCACCTGACTCTGGGAACGGGGCCAGGCTCCGAGATGGAAGCCAGGCTGGAGAGAGTGAAAAGCAAAATACCTCAGTGCAGACACCCAGGGAGGCAGCGCAAAGCGGGGAGACAGAAAGCGCAAGAGCTAAGGACACAGCAGGTCTCCCCCGCGCTGGGTGCCGAGGCGCCTCTGACAGCCGCTGCACAGTCTGTGAAGGAGGAGATAAATCCCCGGGTCTTTACCCAAAGGTGCCCCCCCCCAGTAGTTTGCCGCGAAAGCGGCAGGAGCGAAGCCTGGCCCTGCCGCTCCTCTCGTGAGCGGGACCACGCAGAGCGGAGCGATGGGCAGAAATGCCGAGGCAGGGCTGGATTGGCCAGCCAGACCCCGCAGCCGGCCTGCGTGCTCGCTGTGCACCGGGGAGCGCGGGGACTAGCTTCGCTGGAACGCTGATGCTCCCCGAGCGGACCAGCTGAGATCACGCGCCAGGCCCTGCAAACACGTAATAAACACGTCCCCGGCCCAAAAGCCCGACACTCCAGCGAGGAGAGAGACACAAATCAGGAGCGACTGCGACATTTGCGGGTGGCCTGGATGCCGAGTGGCCGCCGGTGCTGGGAGCCTTCCCCAGCCGCTCGCTCTCTCGGCATTGAACGGGAGGGCTCAGACGCCGCCGTGCAGGGTGGTCCCCGGGCGTGACAGCGAGCTGCATTGCTGTAGACGGCTGGGAGGCTGCGGGCAGATTTCCAGGGAGGCTGAAGAGAGACACCAGCAGGCACGGTTATTAGCTGGCTGCATTCAGGCATCTCCTCTGCACTTGCATCGTCCGGCCGAACAGGCTCTGGGCCACGGCCGGCACATCGCTGGGCCCACCAGAGCACACGGATAACAGCACCGACAGATGGCACGTTGCTCCAGGGCAGGGAAGTGGGCGCAACGGGCCACACCACGGGACTGGGGCGCTGGAACACACCCAAGATCTGACCCCAACTCAGACAGCATCACAAATTCTCTGCCTCAGTTCCCCCAGCTGTAAAACAGCCTCAACCTTTCCCGAGCTAGAGGGCTGCTGGAGGATCGATTTCTCCGGGACCTTTCATCCTGCCCCAAGCACTTCATCTGCCACTGAAATGCAGCAACTTCTGGGGCAGAGCACAGGAGCTACCTAACAGCACATGGTGACGCTCTACCACTGGCTTTCCTCACAGCCTGCCACGTAACCACCTTAGCTGTGGTGTCCTGGTCAGCTCTGAACAGCTCCCCCCTCAGAAACCCACTCGTTGAGTATCTTCCAGGGCTCCCTATGACACGCGGCCCCTCCTGCAGCACAGCATCCCCAGCACATCTGTCCTCCCCCGGTGGGAACATGCCGGGATCCCCCTGCACCCCTCTTGGTTGCTTGCACGTGTTCGGAGGAGACAACATGGACCCTGGCTAGCCACCGGCTCTGCCACCCCAGCCACCCCTCTGCTGCGCCTGGGGCGCTTCCCACCCCTGGGGGGGTCGCTGCAGCATGGCCCCCTCTGCCCCTTCCAGAGTCGGGGGCAGCTCCGGAGGGGGCTCGGCCCCCCTGCATTGCAGGAGGCAGAGACGCTGCTCACAGAAGGGGAGGGGGAGCAGGAGAGGAGCTTCAGAGCTGCTGCAAGAAGCCGGATTGGTTGCTCTGCCCCCAGAGGCGGGGCAAATGGGGCAAGCAGCCAACTAAAGAGCTCTAATTCACTAGCGGGCTGCAGCGTCTCACGTCATTGGGAGATTGGCTCCAGCCTTGGCCGAACGCCCGTCACTCCCCACACAAATCGCCAAAGCTGGTGATGCCGCCCAGAGCCCAGCCCAGCCCCCACTCTGCTCCCCGCCCCCTTTGCCATCCCATAACAGGGAGAACAAGGGGTCGTGTTGTGAACGTTCAGACCAGGCCGGGTTTAATGGCTGCTCTCAGCACCGTAACCCACGGGACTCCCTGCTGCAGGACGCCCTCGACTCAGAGCCCGGAGCTCACCCCAGATCTACAGTGGCACATCGTCAAAGCGACAGGCAACGTTAGACTGAGAGGAGCTGCACGCGCCAGCGAGGACTGGGCCATAAAGGAGCAGCAGGGCCTGGGAACGCAAGTAACAGACTGAGATCAGCGCACATGGCTCCAGCAACCTGAAACATGGCCCGTCGCAGGGAGGGCGGAACTTGTGAATTATGATCCGACAGGAGCTGAGATGGGGGCGCCTGGCGCTGCACAGACACAGAGCAAGGGACCGGCCCTGCCCTGAGGAGCTCACAGGCTAAACAAAGGGACTATCACCATTATACAGACTGGTGAGAAATGCAGCGACAGGCCCAAGGTCCCACAGACTGGGCACTGAATCCAGATCCCCCAAGTGCCAGCACCTGCCTCGCCAGCCCAGCCGTCCTATCTACAGTCCGAAGAATCGCCCCTTGGTTTTAGCAGCATAGGCGCTAAGACACATATTTGATTGCACCCCGATTAAGGCAGTCGGTGCTCACACTCGTGCGCTCTCTCTCTCTCACACACACACACACAGCACTAGGGAACGCCCCCCGGTCCCAGCCACGCACCATCCTGCCAGCTGCCGCACGAGGATGGGAGCAGATCTGATTTCTCGGATCATTTCACGAGCAGCAAAGACACTGGCTGTTCTTCGCGGCGAAGACGAGGGTCCGCGCCTCACTCAGGTTTCAGGCATCAGCGGATCCCGCAGGGTCGGGGAAGAACATTTCACTGCCCCAGGTCGCCTGCCGCCAGAGCATCAGATGTCAGCCCCCGAGAGAGGCGGGGCAGAGCTCCGATCAGGCCGTGTTTGAGCTCCCCCATCTAAGGGCAGGTCACCTGCAAAGCGGCATCTCTTCCCGCTTGGACGCTAGCCCTGCCGGGCGGGGAGCAGAGAGGCGAGCAGCCAGCAGGGGGAAGCTGTGACTCGGACTCTGCATCCCTTTGCAAGCCCCCCGCCAGTCCCCCATCCGGGAAACCCCGTCAGACGCCAGCCAAACCAACCCCCCTGCTAACAGGAACCCTTCTCCCGCTCAGGCCCGGCCAGGTCGTCGTCAGGGGGCAGCATCAACTCAAAGGCCTCGCCCCACCCTCTGTCCCCCGCCCCGAGCGTCTGCCATGCCTGGAGCCGAGGTGTGACGAGCATTGGGAGGAGCCGCGGTCCATCGGGGGCATTTCCTCTCTGCTGGGGCAGGGCCTGTCTCCCGCTGCGTGTCTGGGCAGCGCCCGGCCCAACGGGGCCCTGATCTCCCTAGAGTTACAATGGGGTTGGGACGGACAATCTGGCCCTGCGGCTTGAGTGCCCCCCAGCAGCAGCCCCGATTACAGCGATATGGAGTCCCAGAAACTGCCTGTTCGCTAGCCCCTGCGGCACCCTTCACAGGGCCTGTGTGCGCAGAGAGGCGATACGCACGCTGGATTGTTAGCAGCCACCTCAGAGTCCTCGCAGCGCCTTACTGAAGACAAGTCAGTCTCCCAGAGCTTTCTGTAGGGCCCTTATCAGCAAGTATATCTACACACCACAATACTCCACAACCCCGGCCAGAGAGCACCTCACAGCCCCATCAGAGACAGAACACAGAGAATCCCCATTTGCTGTTAGCAGTATAGAGTCTAAGACACACAACAGTGCAGAACTGAGTCCAACCACCAGTGGGCAGGGGCCACCTCAGCACGAGCCAGTGCTTTATACGGTAATATCTCCGCTGTAAGATGCCAGCCGGGTTTCGTCTGAGAAGCGACACGGAGCAGGGCTGGGCTGGGCAGGGCGTGGGGGAAACGCACGCGCTCTTTAGAAGGAGAATGAAAAGTTACATCTCCCAGTTACAGCTGGGAGAGCAGGGGTGGTTACTGGTCACATTAACAAGGCCAAGCACAGGCCCGTGCTAGCAACAAAAGCTAGCGCCAGCTGGACCCAGCCGCAGCCACGCCCGTTCCGTCTGCAGCCGCGTTCGCCAAGCAGCCGCAGGTCGCGGCACTGATCGAACGGGCGACGTCTGGGGAGAACCCCCAGTACTGCAGCGAGTCACGGTGGAGAGTCACTAAATCCCAGACCTGTCAGGCTGGAAGGGGCCTCGAGCGGTCATCAAATCCAGCCCCCTGCACTGAAGCAGGACAGCAGTGCCCTGGCCCACCTCCAGGGACTTCACTTCCTGTCCCAAACAGCTGGGCTAGGGTTGCAGTTCCCATGTCCCCCAGGCCCTTCGCCAGGTTTGATTGTCAGTCATTATAACTCCGGCTAATTATCCCTAAGAACATCCAGTCCCTCCCTCCAAATGGGGGATTCCTGGCCTCAGCAGCTTCTTGTGGCAGTGAGTTCCCCAGGCCAACAACACTGATTTGGGTCCCTATCGAACCTGCCACCTTTCAGGCTCAGCAGCTGCCCCCATGACCCTGCTGGGAGAGAAACGAGCATCCCCTGCTCTCCCGATCAGGAGTCAATCCAGTCTCCGCTCCCCTGGCCCCTCTCTAGGGTCGGGCCTTTTTCACTCTGTTCCCAGGGACCCTGCCCCAGGCCTCTCTCCATTCTCCCCACCTGCCTCCACACCCCTCCACACCATGCAGCCAGGTCCCCCAGCCCCCACCTAGCTCCCCCTCCCTGGGGTCCCCTCCCATGGGGGGCGAGAGGCCAGCGGGAAGACACATGGGGGTGGTCTCAGGATGAGAAAGTTGGTTCCCAGAC
The DNA here is from genome assembly GCF_020497125.1 of Mauremys mutica. Taxonomy (NCBI): domain Eukaryota; kingdom Metazoa; phylum Chordata; order Testudines; family Geoemydidae; genus Mauremys; species Mauremys mutica. The sequence goes on along the minus strand of NC_059081.1, from coordinate 3,132,889 downwards.
CACAGAGCCAGGCTGGCCTGCCCCTGCCATCCGAGCCCACGCCAGCTCGGGCACACGAGGGCTCTTCCGCCGACATGCCCCACTCCGCAGGGATCCCCCCCACAGCTGGCAACCTCCCGCCCGTCCATAGCCGCCCCTGAAAACCAGGGCTCCCCTGGGGCTACCATGTTTGCAGACAAAGCCAGGCTCCCCCCCGCCCCCACACACCCCCTTACCTTGCTGGGCCGGCAGAAGCACCCGGGCAGGACGCAGGAGAAGAGGTACTTCCCCCAGCGGATCACCGAGCCCAAGCACCAGCCGTGACGGGTCATAGCTCGCTCCTGCCCGGCCGCCCACGATCTGCAGCCCCCAGGGGAAGGTGGTTTCCAGCTAAAACTCCAATGGATGTTGAGGTGGCGGGGGGGGGCCAGTTCCTGAGCCCTGAGGTAACCGGTGGCTCCCGGCGTGTGGCTGGGCTAATCCCGACCGCCCCTCACTGTGCCAGAGCCGGGCAGCTGCCAGCCTCTCCTGAGCCACCTGGGTGCAGCTCTCAGGGCCAGCGCCCTCAGCCCCCAGCCGTGCGCCCCGTCCAGGTGCCGGTGACGCCAGCTAAAACTTCCCCGCTCCCTGGCGGGCGGCACAGCCAGACCCCGGCTGCGGGACAGGCAGCAGAAGCCAGCAGGGCCCTGCAGCCTGCAAGGGTGCAGCCTCCCAGCGCTCCCCGAGGCGCAGAGCGATTAGCTAAAACATCCCAGCTGCAGAGAGCAGGATGCACGCTCCGGGTCGCCCAGGGCCCAGCTCACATGCACACGAGCCAGCCCAGGCACCGCCCGGCAAATCCCACCCCCCATTAGCTAATGAGATTCTCCCCCCTCTCCTTCCCCCGGCAGCTCAGGCATCGTGCCTTGCAGCTGCTGGCTGCTCCATGCGCTCCTCAGCTCATGTCCTTCACGGTGCTCGCTAGGGCGCAGGGCTCGTCCCCGGAGTCGAGTGATGCTGCACCAAAGGCGCGTGGTGCTGAGCCCCGGGGATGCAGGGCTGGGAGGACTGAGAGTGCTCGCCTAGCTCTGGGCCCAGCTGGGTGGGGAGAGCCCCCTCCAGGGAGACTCTGCGGCTTCTCCCCCCCCACCATGGGATTTCTCGGGTGTCTCCGCAGGGAAATCATCAGTGTATCTATCCTCCCGCACCCCAGTGGGGAAGGGCCGGGCTGTTACCCCCATGGGACAGATGGGAAACTGAGGCACAGAACACCCAGCTGACTCTGCTCTAACCGCCAGACAGTCCTTCCTGCTTCAACAGGGCCCACGGTGAGGTGCAGAGTGGAGGGGCGTGAGGCACTGGCAGGGGATACCCTGTGCTACGGTTCCCAGCCAAAGGCTCCTGGGGGTGTGGGATCAAGGGGTGGAGCTAGGAGGCAGGACTCCTGGGCTCTAGTCTCAGCTCTGCCCATGCAAATGGAGGCAAGGCCCTTCCCTACTACCTGCCTCAGTTTCCCCCATGCAGTGGGGTGAGGGTCTGCTCACTTGGCTGATAGAGACGAGCCCCAGCTCAGGGCTGCTGGTACGGAGCCTGGTAACCCCTGCGGTGCCAAGAACCAGCCCCGTTGCCAGGCGCACTGACATCCCCGGCCTGCATGGAGACCAGCATGGACATTTCGGACAATAAATCCTGCCTGACACACTGCCCTGCAGTCACCAAAACGTGGGGGTGGACGGGACCTCGAGAGCTCAGCCAGCTCAGCCCCCCATGCGGAGGCAGGGCCAGGGAAACCTAGGCCCAGCCGTGAGAGGGGTTTGTTCATCCTGCTCCTAAAAACCTCCAGTGACGGAGAATCCTCCCCCACCACAGGCACCTGTCCCAGAGCTTCCCACCGGCAGAATTAGGAAGTTCTTCCGAAATCTGCCTTGCGGCAAACTGGGCTGATTTCTTCTGGTCCAGGCCTCAGTGGACACGGAACAATCGATCACCGGCCTCTTTAGGCCAACCTCGTACACGTTTACAGACTCCTCAGCTCCCCCAAGCCTTCTCTAGACTAAATGCACCCGGGTTTAGCCTTTCCCCCAGGGCAGGTTTTCATTTTTATTCTCCTCCTTGGGACTCTCTCCAATGTATCCCCTAAAGCCCAACGGCCGGAACTGGCTGCAGGACTCCAGCTCAGATCTCCCCAGCGCCGAGCCGAGCGGGCCAACGACCTCCCATGTCTTACATCCGACACTCCTGTTAACAGACCCGAGTGACAATCGCCTTTCTCACAACAGCATCACACGGGTGACTCATTCGAGTTGTGATCTGCTAGAACCCTCAGGTCAGTTTCAGCAGCGCAACCTAGCCAGCTATTCCCCCGTTTGTAGCAGTGTGTTTGACCTCGCCCTTGGTCTTTACTGAAGTTCATTTTCCTGATTTCAGACCAATTCTCCAATTTAGCAAGATCATTTTGAATCTTAATCCCGTCCTCTGAAGTGCTTGCAACCCCTCCCAGCTTGGTGTCAGCCAAAAATTTTATAAGCATCCTCTCCACTCAAGTTGTTAATGAAAATATTGAATAGTATCGGACCCAAGACTGACCCCTGTGGGACCCCACTAGATAATGATTGTGACGAAGTGGGACTGTTCTTAACGTTTCCTCTGAATACTGTGTGGGTGCCTCAGTTTCCCCTATGCATTTCTTAAGTTTCCAGTGCCCATAGATGGCCGACACTCTGTCTCCTGGCAACAAATGGCCGGGGCCCTTCCCCCCTGCAAGGGGATGGCTAAAGGTGAACAAAGAGATCAGGTGACCTCCTGGCCCGGGAGAGAGACAAAGGCCAGACAGGAAGGGCTGGAGGGGGTTTCGGTTTGGAGCTGGCTGGGGACGGGGAGTGAGGGCAGACGGGGTTGTCTGGCTCGCTGGGCCCCAGAATGGACCCAGCTGAGGGGTCCGGTTCGCTGTACCTACAAGCTCTGTTTTAGACCCTGTTCCTGTAATCGAATAAACCTCTGTGTTACTGACCGGCTGAGAGTCACGTCTGACTGTGAAGTTGGGGGGCAGGTCCTCTGGCTTCCCCAGGACCCCGCCTGGGTGGACTCGCTATGGGAAGCGCACGGAGGGGCAGAGGATGCTGAATGCTCCAAGGAGAGACCCAGGAGGTGAAGCCGTGGGAGCTTCTTGCCCTGCAGACAGGCTGCTCCGAGGGAGAGGAGGCTCCCCAGAGTCCTGCCTGGCTTTGTGGGGAGCAGTTCCAGAGCATCGCCCAGGGACTCCGTGACAATGGCCCACTGGCAAACTGGGAGGACGTGAGAAAAGTGCAGATTTCCTACTGGTTGTGCACCTCCCGTATAGAAAGCTCATCTAGAGCATATTTCCCTGTTTGCTGCTGAGGATGCCTAGCCAGGCTCTTGACACACTCCACATGATCGTGATTACGTATCACACTTGAAAAATCATCATTTAGTCAGAACCACGAGTCTCTCCACCACACAACTAACATTTGGAACATTTCGCCTTCCAGGGATAACTGGTCTCCACATGCGTGTACTCCGTGTTACAGCCCATGTTAAACGCAGGTTCTCCATGGCACAGACCTTTTCAAAACTAGAAAACTCTCTCTCCCGCCCAAACCCTCCCAGGGTTAGGAACCACTGAAATTCAGATTTAAGAGCTGAACCTGCAGTGACTAGCGACTGGGGGGTAATTCACCCTCCCTGAACATGACCCACCACCCCCCTAAGGACTGTGAACACTAGCGTACTACAGTGCGATCGTTTTGTTCCGTCTCTCGACTCTTAAGTGTCGCATTCTTGACACTCGAGGCAGAGTGGATTAGCGTGTGTTCCTCAGCGTAGAGACCTTGTTTTACGGCATTTCTGTACAGCTCCATACCCAGCAAGGGTGAGTGAAAAACCACACTGACCTCCACCTCCAGCCCCAGCCGGGGCCTGCCGATGCCCTGGGACGGAGAATCCCTTCCAGACCCAGAATCTGGCACCGAGCGTTAACCCTGCTTCCCCATGGGGTAATGCTCAGATCTCAGGCCACGGCCAGTTGTTCCCAGCAATGGTGCTGGGCACAGAACTCCCAGCCCTGGTCCTCACCAGAGCCATCGCTCTCAGCCCCAGCGCTAGCCGCTGGCACAAGGTGAGTGAGGACGGGCAGCGCCAGACAAACCGCTCCGCTGCCAGGGTCAGGCAAGGGAGCTGATCGTGGCTCCAAGAGGGGATGTGATTTAGACCTGGCACCGGGAGCCAGGGGAAAGGTCCCGGGGGTGAAGACAAAGCCGGCCCCAGGTGTAGGCCAGATTCCAGTTGCCCTCTGAGCAGGGCACGCGCAGCTTCCGCAGACATTCACAGAGAATGACCAGTTCACAACAGGTATCATCTGTGTTGGCAGCAGAGCCCAGGGCCCAGCAGTGCCGGACGCTGCCCAGACACACAGCGACAGACAGGCCCTGCTCCAGCTGAGATCAGGGCCCCGTTGGGCCGGGCGCTGCCCAGACACACAGCAAGAGACAGGCCCTGCTCCAGCTGAGATCAGGGCCCCGTCACGCCGGGCGCTGCCCAGACACACAGCGAGAGACAGGCCCTGCCCCAGCTGAGATCAGGGCCCCGTCACGCCGGGCGCTGCCCAGACACACAGCGAGAGACAGGCCCTGCCCCAGCTGAGATCAGGGCCCCGTTGGGCCAGGCGCTGCCCAGACACACAGCAAGAGACAGGCCCTGCCCCAGCTGAGATCAGGGCCCCGTTGGGCCAGGCGCTGCCCAGACACACAGCGAGAGACAGGCCCTGCCCCAGCTGAGATCAGGGCCCCGTCACGCCGGGCGCTGCCCAGACACACAGCGAGAGACAGACCCTGCCCCAGCTGAGATCAGGGCCCCGTCGTGCCGGGCGCTGCCCAGACACACAGCGAGAGACAGTCCCTGCCCCAGCTGAGATCAGGGCCCCGTCGCGCCGGGCGCTGCCCAGACACACAGCGAGAGACAGGCCCTGCCCCAGCTGAGATCAGGGCCCCGTCGTGCCGGGCGCTGCCCAGACACACAGCGAGAGACAGGCCCTGCCCCAGCTGAGATCAGGGCCCCGTTGGGCCAGGCGCTGCCCAGACACACAGCGAGAGACAGGCCCTGCCCAGCTGAGATCAGGGCCCCGTCACGCCGGGCGCTGCCCAGACACACAGCGAGAGACAGGCCCTGCCCAGCTGAGATCAGGGCCCCGTTCATAGAACCATAGAATATCAGGGCTGGAAGGGACCTCAGGAGGTATCTAGTCCAACCCCCTGCTCAAAGCAGGACCAAACCCAACTAAATCATCCCAGCCAGGGCTTTGTCAAGCCTGACCTTAAACACCTCTAAGGAAGGAGATTCCACCACCTCCCTAGGGAACCCATTCCAGTGCTTCACACACAGCAAGAGACAGGCCCTGCCCCGCTCGGAGGAGGTCACTGGCTGGCTGGGGAAGGGGGAGTATTGCTCCATTTTACGGATGAGGAACTGCTGCACAGAGAGATCCTGTGGCCGGCCCCAGGTCACACAGAAGTCAGCGGGAATTACCACTAGACCAGCCTCCCTCCCCACAAGCCCCCCTTAGGGGTCCCCCCCATCCCTAGCAAGGAGCCTGGGCTGATCCTGCCCATCCCCCTCCCTACGGGGCCGAGCTGGGCCCCGGGTGGGGTGGGGGAGCAGAGAGGGGCTCTGTGGCGAATGCTCCATGATGGGGGAGCTGAGCCGCCCCCCCCAGCGGGCTCTGCTGATGGAGATGGGGCAGCAGGTGACCAACTGGGCAGGGGAGTGGACCCTCAAGCCAGGCTCCATCAGTACTTTGCTAATGGTATTAGCCTCCCCCGCCCCCCAGGGAAATCCCAGCATGCTCCCAATCAGCCAGGCAGCAGGAGGAGAGGGGAGGGGTACTAGAGAGGGAGCCGCTGGAGGGCCGGGAGGGGGCTAGATCTGGCCAGTGGGGGTGGGGGGAGCCTGGGCTTTCCCATAGCCCTGGGGGGATCTCGCTTTAGGGCCCATCGGTGCAGCCTGAAGGAATTTGCCCTTCCACACTGGTGGGGAGGGGAGGGGAGAACGGCCCCCCAGCCTTCCTCTGCTGAGCCCCTCGGCCTGCAGCCCTCCCAACCTGCCTGCCACCGGCCAAGCCGCAGGCCCAGGGGCCACATGCCGGCCCTAGGGTGGGGTCGCAGGGAAGCCAGCGGGGGGTCCCCAGCGAGCTGGAGGGGGCCAGGACGTCACCCCCAGGAGACCTGGAAACCAGCCCCACCCCCGCGGCAGGACACTGGCAGCTGCTGGGTGAAGGAGAGGCCTCCTGAGCTGCACCCAGCAGGTTTCGTGCTGTGCCAGGACCAAGCTCAGCCGGGTGAACTGGGCTGAGCACTGGGTGCCCAAGGACCAGGCCTGGCCTGGCCCTTGACCGAGTCGGCAGCCCTTCCACCCACACCAGCCTGGCGGGCACCCAAAGCCAGCTCCAATAGCCGCTCCCCCTCCCCCAGACACTCCGCTGCCCCCTCCCCGCCATTCATCCGGGGCACGTAGCCACGCTGGTCTCCTGGGGGCACGGCTCTGACCCAGGCACAGGAGTCTGGTGCAAACGCAAGCAGAGCGTCCCAGTCCCGAATCCGTCTCTCCCACCTGCCCCCCAAACCTACCCCGCATCCCAGGACAGAGAGCCCAGCTCCTGGGCCAGCGGGGCTCCCCGGGCACCTTCCAGCCAGAGGCACACGAGCCCCAGGGAAACCCCCCCACGGTGCTGTGGGGTGTCAACCCAGGGGAAGCCGGACAACAGCCAAGCGAGACCCCTGAGAGCCGCACGCCCCCCGGGCCTGGCTGGCAGCCCGCCCGTCACGCAGCACCAGGAGAACGTGCCGCCAGGTTCACCAACACACGTTAAAGCCATGAGATAAAACCAGCCCCCCTTGGGCTCCACACTGCAGGTGGGCAAGCGCCAGGGGCATCTGCCTGCCAACCTCCCTGGGTGCCAGGGAGATGCAACTGGGTGGGAGTCCCCAGAGATGCTTTTGGGTGCCAGCCGGACACCGACAGAGCCGGGGCGTAAGGTGCCCGTCAGCCCAAGGATGGGGGACGGGGCAGCTGGCCACGTGCTCCCACCCGCCCCAGCGTGCGGGCCCCCCACTCCCCGCAGCAGTCCTGGCTCGGTTTTAGCACAAGGTCCCTGCGGCAGCCAGCCCCTACCCCTCCCAAGGGCACAGGCAGGGAGCCTCCAGCAGCACAGGCCCAGCTAATTGCATTTTGCTCTGGCCAAGGACGCAAACAGCCTCTCTGGGGCTGCGGGGGGGTGAGAAGGGGGGGTGGGGGCTGGTCCCTTAGCAGCCCCTCTCCAATAGCAGCGAGGTGTCCCCAGCCTGGACGTGCCCACTCCTGGGTCTCCGGCTCGGCCACATGGGGGTCCCCAGAGCTGGGCAGGGGGAGAGCCCAGAGTAGCTCTGCCTTGCGAGCGGTGAGGAAAAACCTCACCCCAGGGGCTTCCCAGCCCCCCAGCTCTTCCCAGCTCCCTTCTCCGAGCGCCTGGGCTTTGCCGCGTCCGTCAGGAGCAGGGGCAGCCAGAACTCATCCCTTCAGTCTCAGCCTCCACCCAGGAGCAGCGCCAGGGTTTTTGGCACCCTAGGCGGGGGGTCCTTCCGCGCTCCCGGTCGTTGGCGGCAATTCTGCAGCAGGGGGGGGTCCTTCCGCGCTCCCGGTCTTCGGGGCACTTTGGCGGCGGGTCCCGGAGCGTGGAAGGACCCCCCCGCCGCCGAATGTCCGTCCCCCCAATCCTGGCGCCCTAGGCGACCACCTAGGTCGCCTAAATGGAAGCACCGGCCCTGCCTCCACCCCGGCCTGCCCTGCTGCCAGAGGGGCCTGCAAGGACGGCCAAGTCTGGGCCCCGAGTGCTTGGAGCTTGATTTACAGCCTTACAGCGTGAGAAACTCGTTAGCTAATTAACCCTCCCGCTGCCAGGATGTATTGTTACTCCATGTCACGGGTGGGGAAACTGAGGCAGGGAGGGGTTAGCGTGTGGGTGCTGGGTGGGGTTGGTGGCCTATGACATACAGGAGGTCAGAGTCAGGCTGGAGGAGCTGGGGGTCCCTTTTGGCCTGAAACACTCAGACTCCAAAAGCCCCCCTTGATTGGGGGGGCCCCAACTTGGGAGTCCAGGGGCCAGACTCTGAGAGGTGCTGGGCCCCCCTCACTCCCATTGATTGGCAACCCTTCATCTGGCACAGCCTAGCACCCAGAAACAGAGACGCCCACGGCCAGGGGCACCTTTGAGAACATCTGCCTCAGCGAGCGGCTCCTCCAGCAAACCCAGGTTCGGCGCCGGGTCAGAACCCCAGAGACCCAGGTTCGGCGCCGGGTCAGAACCCCAGAGACCCAGGTTCGGCGCCGGGTCAGAACCCCAGAGACCCAGGTTCGGCGCCGGGTCAGAACCCCAGAGACCCAGCCCCCCGATCACACGCCCACAAATCCTCCGCACAGAGCGAGCGGCTCAGAGCGTTCATACTCACCGGCTTCCTTCGCCTGCCCACTTCCAAACCGGGCCACTCCCCGGCTCCATTCCCCAAAGCTCCCCTAGCCACAGCAGCCCTGCAAAGGGCCAGAATGGCCTATGGGGCGGGGCCTTTATCCCACCCAGCTGGAGTGGGCGGAGCTACATTGGTGGGGGGAGGGGCATTGCTAGCAGCTGGTCTGCAAAGCCACCCACCCGCAGGTATTAAAGAACAGGGCTCGAGGCAAAGGCCTGCTTTTCAGATGTGGCAGGGTTTAGCCCCTCAGCACAGAGCTCAAGGAGGAACTCCATTCGCTGGCAGCGGCAGTAGGCTGTTATCTTCTAGGTGGGGCGGGACCCTTCCCAAGTGTGTCACCCTGAGCACCTACACAGGGGCCCTGGAAAAATGGGTGTCCTGCACCCCAACCTGCTTCACCTGCCCGGCACTCCTGACGGGGAGCAGGGTCGGGCACTGGGGCAAGGGCATACAGGGGGCGGGTGGTGTGGGGCAAGTCCAACGCCAACCCGTGCCCCAACCCTACCCTCTATCTTTCCTAGAGTGCGGCACCCAGAACTGGACGCAGGGCTGCAGCTGAGGCCTCCCCAGTGCTGAGCAGAGCAGGACAACAACCCCCTGTTAATACATCCAGAATGAGATTCGCCTTTTCCGCACCGGCATCGCGCTGCTGACTCATATTCAACTTGTGACCCACTAGAACCCCCAGGCCCGTTCCAGGAGTCCCGCCCACCTCGCCAGGCGGTCCCCGTTTTGTTGTCGTGCATTTGATTTTTCCTCCCTAAGTGACACACTTTGCACTTGCATTTAGTGAATGTCACCCAGCACATGGTATTTCTGTTCCCCTGCCGGGAACGGCAGAGCACACCCAGGCAGCTGCAGACGGTCCCGCTCAGCCAGCCCTGGTGTGACGGGAGCAATGGGGGGCTGGGCTGGGGAGGAGATGAGAAGGTGGGAGGTGAAGGATGCCAGCTGGGGTGTTGTCTTGGGGCCCGGGAAGGGGGGAACCCCCGCCCCCAGCCAGGCCAGTCCCCCGGGACAGTGAGAACACAAGAGCTGCCAGCACCTCCTGGGAGCGACAGGGTCACTCCGGGGAGGCCTCGTTCCTTTCGCTCTTGGACAAGCTCCAGCTGGGCCCAGCGCATCGGAGGCTCCGGCCCGGCCCATCGAAGGGGCCGGGACAAAACACAGCAGAGCGGGGACCACACCCGGCCCAAGGGGACTCCAGAGGGAGAGGGCGCCCTGGAGGTCCCTTCCCCGAACCCTGTTCTGGGGGGGGGCATTGCTCGGCGCTCACGACCCCCTCCCAGCTCACATGGGGCCAGGAGAGCCTGGGCCCAGCACAAGAGCCGATGGCACCGTCAGAGCAGCGGGAGGGGACGGGAGGGGAACAAACAGGCCTGCGGGGGTCCCCCCGGAGAGCCTGACGCTGGGCACTTGTGTCCCATAGGTACGTCTGTGGCCCCGTCACCATCCCAGCACCCCACTCCTCACTGTTCTTCCCCCCCACCGCACCATCCTGCTAGGGGCAGGCCCCTCCCCTCCGAGGAAGGAACAGGCGATGGACCCCCCAGAAAGGGCCAGCGGTGAACCCCTGGGCTCACTCCCCCGCTGCACAATGCTCCCTCCCCCCCCAGCTGACGTGCGTCAGCGATAACGGCAGGATCGCCCGGCGCCGGCGTCTGCCCAGGAGCACACGGCACCGCTCCCCGGTTCTGTGCCAGCTCGCCCAAGGCTGAGCCCGGGAGATCCCTGCAGCCCTGAGTTCCTAGCCCTGGGCACCGCGAGGCCCCGTGGCGATCCAGGGCCCGTTGTGCTAAGAGCGCCCGTCTCAATCAACAAGGCTGGGAAGGGAAAGAGAGTCACACAGAGAGGACACCTGCCCCAAGCCCGCAGAGCAGAGCCAGGAACAGAGCCCGAAGCGGCCGGGACCCGAGCCGGAGCTGTGCCCACTACACCACACGGCCTCTCCCGGAGAGGTGTCTGCTTGCCCAGCACCAGGGCCAAGCAGGGATAGCTCCGTGCCAGGCAAGTGGGTGCTGGGGCCCAAGACAGCCAGAGATCGGGGTGCAGCGGAGAACGCGACATGTCCCACACACCCACCCAGCCCCGTTTGCTGCCGGCCGGGCAGAGCAAGCGATAAACAGATTCCGGGAAGGTAACCTGAGAGACACCTGTGTACCGCGAACACAAAGGGCTCCCAGAGCCCAGCCGGGCGGGGCGGGAGCGGCAGGCGAAAGCGCCAGTCCCCACGGTAACCCAGCTCCTGGCAGGGCCGGAGCCGAGGAGACGCTGCGGGGAGGCCAGGCGAGTCAGAGCCCCACGGGCAGGGCAGGGCTGCAGTGGATGAATGGCCCCGGCTAAAGATCGAATGGTTCTGAAGAATAAATGACCCAGCGGCTGCAGCCCGTGTGTCTGTCCGGGAACCACTCCCCACGGGTGCAGGCAGGCGTCGGGGTGGATTCTCCTCTCTCTCCCACCGGCGCCTGCCGCCTGCACTGGGGTGCTCCCGATGAGATCAGAGCCAGGCCCGGGGGGCAGCGACTGGTAGCGGCCTCTCTTGCTGCCTACATGCCTGCTGCACAGCCCTGAGTGACGGCTCCAGCCATCGCTCTCCATCAGCCCAGAGTAACCCCACCTGTGTAAACAAAACCCAGCCCTCTGAGACCAGCCCACTGGGCTGCCCCCCTCCTATAGCGCTGCCGAGCTCTGGCTATTCTCCACTTCCCAGAGCCCACCAGGGCACGGGCAGCAGCATGTAAATCAGAGCAGCCCTGAGGCTGCTCTACCATCTGCAGGGGGCTGGGCTCGGAACGGGCAGTGCCCCATTTCTCCAACGCGCCGCGAGTCCCGATATCGCTTGCCAGCCTGGCCGTTCCTATGCTGGCCTGATTCTCTCCCCGCTCCATCCCCGTGTCCCAGCGTTAGCCTCCTGCCCACTGCCCAGCGGTCCCCTCCCTGCCTGCGAAGCCTGCAAATCCACCCTGGCCCTGCGCAAGCAGGATGGAGCCTCGCTGCCCGATGGAGAAATGGGACACTGCCCCTTTAAAGATGCGCTGGCTTCCCTCCCTGGGATTCAATTCCCGCTGCCCCAGGAGAGGCCCCAGGGAATAAATTAGCCCCACGGAGCAGAATGACGCTCAGGCTGTTTCCTCCCTCACGTGCATGGGTGGGGCGGGGGGAAAGCAGGGGGCCTGGCTCTGCTGCCGACCCCCCAGCACAGCACACACGCCCAGGGGAAGGGGCGAGGCTGCGTGCCTGGCAGTGCCAGCCCTGCTAGGCTCGGGGGGCGAGCCAGTGAGAGGCACTTGCTTGAGGGGGTTTGCTGAGGGGAGGGCCCACCAGGGCTGCTCCCCCTTGAGGCAATGGGAACTGGGAGACCCCCTCACTTCTGGGCTTGGAGCCACACCAAGGCGCGCCCGTGCTCGGCACAATGCGGCTTGGTGTCCCAGGTGCTCCAGGGCGGGCCCGTCTCCATCTGCGGCTTGCAGTGCCGCGCAGAGTGAGTGCTAATCCCCAGCAGCCAATGGGGGCGGCGGTGCTGCCAAGGAGGGAGGGGACCTGCAGTCTGATCACACCTTCATGCTAGTCACGCCGCTGCTCCATGCCTCAGTTTCCCCTGTCTGTGGAAGAGGGACAACACCTTGCCTGCCTTTGGAGCAATGGCCAGCGCTAGGTAAATGCTTGGGAGTATTATGCACTGAAGAAAACAACCCGCAGGCCATGGGGCGGCTTGTGCATGGGGCTCAGTAGGGGGCGCTCTCCCCTCACAGCCAGGGCTGACCCCAATGCCCCAGCATGGCACTAGGGGGCGCTGTGCTGCAGGGAGTCGGGGGCTCAGTAGGGGGCGCTCTCCCCTCACAGCCAGGGCTGGCCCCAGTGCCTGTGTTTAGTGGCCAATATTTTCTCCCCGGGACGGTACTTAGGCTTGACAATCAAGTCACCTCCTCCAGTCTTACAATCCAAACCAACAGTGGGTTATTGGCTCCATTTTACAGACAAACTGAGGCCCGGACAGACAAAGTGACTGGCCCATGGTCGCACAGGGGGACACCAGCAAAGCCAGGACTTGATCCCAGATCTCTTGCGTCCCAGCCCAGCACGCTAGCCCCTGCCCAGCCTTCCTCTCCCGTTAGTCATCCCTGCAACGGACGGTGATTAAAGGTGAACCTGCCCCGTTTCCTGTCGTTTGCAGACTCACGGCTCCGGGCGCCACGCGGCGGCTGATGGGTTTTTCCATTTCATTTCCTTGGCTTGAAGAGACGAGCAAGGAACCAAAGGGGACTCAGAGCCTCGCGGCCTCCCGAGGGGGCTGTGTGGCCGCAGGGCTTGCGCTCACTGAGATGTAGATACACACGCTCCGGCGCTGGTCAGTTGGCATCTCTACAGCACATCAGCGCTGCCCCGACACGCACTGAGCCAACGCTGGCCTGCGGTGCTAGACCGTGGGACCGGCGTGGGCCGGGGTCCCTCGTGCAGCGTCACACTGGAGGAGACTGTTTCCCGGGTGTGCACACAGCTAATCCGGACTCACTCCTAAGGGGCAGTTTCAGAGGAGGGAATTCCAACTGCACGCTAGGGAGCAGATCCTCGGCTAGAGAAGCATCCTGGAGGGAATGGATCTCGAAGGCAGGGAATCTTCTTTATCATCAAGTGCCCAGAACAATTCAGGGCACAACTGAAGTCAACGGAGCGATGACTATTTATCAGTGCTCCAGATCTGCCCCTTTGTCTCCCCTCTCCTGAGAACTAGATCCAGGGTGGTTTAAAGGCCAGGCAGCCCTGAGTTAGCCAGGTGCCATAAAGTCTGCCCTCCCCCCCCCACCCCACTTTAAGTCCAAGTGTGTTGGAGGGTGTCTCTCAAAATCGGGTGAGGAGGAAACTCGCCTCTGAGCGGAGGCCAAGCCTAGAAAATTTCAGCTGTAAGGGGGAAAATATTTGCAAAGTTCAGTGCCAGTAGAAACAGTCCTAATAAACCTCCGGGCGTCAGAGAGGAGAGATCTGTGCTGGCCCGTTCCTCCAGAGGCCAACGGCCCGTCCTCTCCTGCGCAGGATTAGTTGGGATTCTGGCTGTGTGACTTGAAATGTCCTGAGTTCTGGGGCTTCCCTGCTAGCCCCCCGATCGCCCTATCGCAGAGCGTCCCCCCTTCCCTCTCGCTGCAGTGGAGACTCCAACCTCCCTTTCAAAAGCAAGCTGGGAAACGGCCTGCGCTCGGTAACGGAACCAGACCGGCTCCTGACGGTCAGTGATAACAACAGGACGTTAGACCAAGGATCCCAACAGGCTTAACTGCTTTGCCTGCCCCTGAAGTGCAGCCACCTCTGGGGCGAAGCACAGCCGCTGGTTAACAGCGCACAGCCACACGAGGCAGCAGCTCAGGTTGGGAAGCGCTCAAGCCGCAGAGCAGCTCAAGCAGGCAGAATGGGATTAGCTGCCTTGGAATCTGGCCAAGAGGCTGAGGTTAAAGCCCTGCCCTTGAGAAAAGTGTCATGGGACCCAGACTAACCACAAGGGGTCGGGACCTTGGTTTTTATCGGAAAGACGCCTCCCCCCCACCCGCCACCCCTCCCCTGCAGTGCAGCGCCCCCTAGGGCCACGCTGGGGAACTGGCTTCTCCCCCTTCCGGGCACGCAAACACACACCCATGGCAACCAACTGAGATGTCACAGACAAAGGACCATCTTCAGGTAGGGATCAGAACGAAGCAAAAGAATTTAATCTCCTAACGAGCTGCGGACATCTGGACACTCTGCCCTGGACTTTCCTGCCCCTTTCGCTATACGGCGGAGACTCCGGGGAGGGAAGGGGGATCTCAGCTGCCCCGGCCCCCCGAGTCTGGGGCCTCACAGGATTGCAAGGAGGCAAGAATCACAGCTCCGCCCTGCATGCGACTCTGTGGCCTAGTAAATCCCAAGGGGTGGGAGACAGGAGCGGGACAGACTCTAAGGGCGAAGGCTGCCAGCATTTGAGACCGGCCTGTGCAGGCCTCTGGCGCTGCGTAGCCCAGGGCTGGGGTCACCTCCCCGGAGGACTGCCTCAGTACACGTCGCCAGACTCACGCGTGTGCGACCGTCACCCCCTAGCGGCTGCCAGCCTCCACCGCTTACAGAGCTGACCACCACTGCAGCTGGCACGAAGCCATTCGCTCAGGAACAGCCGATCCCTCGTGCCACCCTGCTGCCAAGGAGCAGCACCATTGGCACCATCCCTTATAATGCAGAGGGGCTCCGCCCGAGCCCATCCTCGTTTGACTCCCTGCGCCACCGGGCACGTCCGTGGCTATCGCTGGCGCTGCCCATTGTGGTTGAAACTCAATTTCTCTTTAAATCCCATTTCCCCAAATGGTGACATAGCATCAGAGGGCTCCAGCCCGGCCAGCTGTCAGCCTGCCTCCTGAAGCAGCACGCTGCACATCGGCCTCACACGATCCACTCCCAGCCCGGAGCTGCAGGGCTTTGCCTGCCGTGACAGGAGCAGCAGAAACGTACAACCAGGCACGATGCGTCCAGGGTGAGGCTTCAGCTGGGGGCCTCCAGGCAGCAGAGCTAACGGTTGGGTCAGAGGCAGACATCCACCACCAGCATCTACACAGTGACAAATCCACGGTGCCCCACACAGACCCCACCCTCTGTCCCCTGCATTCCTGAGTGGGGCGGGGCCGCTGGGACAGCGAAGCAGCTTCTGCTCCTGTTCCCAAAGCACGGGCCCTTAGCTCTTGATCTTAAAGGAGAATCTCCATTAGTGGGAGCAGTACAGAGTTTATGATGCATGGTTGAGTAGATCCGACTCCATGCACCAGAGGGCAGTGTTGATGCCTATACACCAGCAGACCCTGCTGCTGGACTCAGACAGACCCTGGGGTTCTCGCTGGGTCTCCAGCTCTCCGCTTGCGCTGCCCAGTGTCCTGGAAGGGGTCCCTGCCTGCGCTGCAGCCCTGGGGCCCTGCCGGCTGGGGAGCAGGGGGACGCTGCTGCCGGGCACCAGGCTGGCTTTGCAAGCCCTTCATGCCCAGCTGGGGTTGGGTTGATGCCCTCTGCAGGCCCAGCCGATCCAACCCCAGCCAGCAGCACCGTGCTCCCCCGGGCCTTGGGCCTGCCATGCCTGTAGCTCTCCCACTCAACGGCAGGAGGGGCTGGAGCCGCCACGTCCCCCCTCGCCCCGAGGCGCTGTGACCCGGGCAGTCTCCCTGCCGGCCGGCCCCTCTCCTCTGCCCTGGGGCTGCTGGTGAGACCAGGGCCCAGCCCGGTGCCAAGATTCCTGCCAGTTCCCATGACTCCCCCCCCCCCCCTTGATTTCTCTCACTTCACTTGGGCCTGTTGATGAAGAGCTTGGCGGGCGCAGCCGCCGGAGCGCCAGGGGGTGTTAATTAGAGACCCCGACCTCTGCCATCCCCATGAAGCACCCCCAGGACCCGCAGCCTGCAGAGAGCCACTGGCAGCCCAGGGGCCCGCCGGAGTGGAGCAGAGGAGGGAATTGAGGGGAGGGAGGTTTCCAGGGACCAACAGAGAAGGAAGATCTGGGGGGTGGGGGGGATTCCAGTGCCTGGAGGGGGGCGGATTTCACTGCCCAATGTTGGGGGGGGGAGGAGAGGAGCACGGAGGGATATCGCATCTCGGCTGGATTTGCAAAGATCTCGTCCTTCCTAGAGCCGAGGGCCGGACCCTCTCCCAGCCTTGGTGGTCTGGGCCCCCACTGGAGCCCCGGGCCTGGCTCCTTCCCAGCCGTGGGGCCGGGGAACCACTGAGCACACGTCAGTGAAGGGCCATTCCTCCGGCCCAGGAAATGTGCCAGCTCCCCGGGTTCAGCACTGGCCCTTCGGCGCCACAGGCTTGCTATGGAGCAGGGGTTACAGGGCATTGGGGGGTTCACTCGTGTTTGTTCAAACTGCCTCTCCCCACCCCTCCGCTTTGCCATCAAACTGCGAAATCCCGGCTCGGCTGCCCGGGGTCAGAAAACAGGGCGAATTGTCAGTGGTTCCCTCCCCCAGGGCTTGTCCCTTTGCAAATTCCAAGGATTTCCCATCCGATTTCACCACTGGAGAAATCCCCCCGGTTCCTGTTTGCCGTCGGGGGTTCGCCTTTGCCCTGCTGGTTTTATAGGAGCAATTCGAGTCTCGTCCGCCCGGCTTCTCTTGTAAGACCAGCAGGTGGAGGAGCTGCCGGCTCTCACTGATGCTGTAGCTAGGCTGTTTACCCACCCGTGGGCACCCCGGCTCTGCAGGCCCCTGCTAGCTTTACCTGGGCTTGTCCGGTGCCCTTCCTGCCCCCTCTTCTCCCTGCCCCCCGGCTGGGACGATGCCAGGAAACACCCGCGACAACCAACCAACGCCCTGGCCCAGCTCCCATTGTGCAGAGGCGGCATCTCCCCCATGGTGACCTTGCCAGTCCGACTTGCTGCTTAGACGCAGGCAGCACCAGAGCGTCTGCCAGGCTCTCCTTGCTGATACCCCCCCCCCCAGGGCCCCCTGGGAAGGGCGCACACCTGGCTGGCCACCCGCAGGCACCAAAGAGGTGACGGCAAATCTGCTGCCTCTGCCACGGTTCCGGACACGGACGGTCCTAAAAGGAGCCCCCTGGGATAACAGCTCCGTGGGTGGGGCTTGAGATTGGCCATCGATCATCCCGCAGCCGGTCTCTTTGCTTGAGTCCTACATGGGTTTGCAGGACACTGGCGTAGGCTTCCTGTCCTGGTCCACTCTGCTTCACCCCTCCCATCCCTCCGGCTTTCGGCAAGAGATGGCGGGGTGACAGACCCGGGGGCAGCTCCCCATGCAGGCCAGGGCCTCCCCTGTGCCACGCACCCCAGCGGAACAGAGCCAGCAGCAAGAACGGGACTAGGAATGGCCCGTCTCCTCTGAGCTATCCAGGCTCCCCCCTTACATCTGCCACCCCAGGCTGCTGAAAGGAGCAATTCAGGGCACTCTGGAAGCACCTAGCCCAGGCCAGCCCCCACAGGACCCCGCCAGGGAGAGGCCGGGCATTTCTACGCCCTCAGAAGTTCACATCTGGCTGGTTCGAGCCCAAACTTCTGCATCGGCTGCGTGGAGCTGGAACCGTTCGTCCTGCAGCCCCCGGCCATGCCAGCGCAGCCCGGTCGGGAAAGCAGCCGTGCCATGCTGGGGTGGGGTGGGGTGGGCAGATCTGGGTGCCAAGGCTCTCCCCGGGATGGTTCACCCAACCCTACAGCACTTCCTGCCTTTCATCCCCACGCCAGAGCCCCTGCCGGGGCACCGCCTGGCCCCTGCCAGCCACCTCCAGTCAAGCGTGCACTTTGCAAGCCGGCGAAGCTCCCCCCAAGAAGCCGCTACTTGTGCTCTTGAGGGAGATGGTGACGGCTGGCGCCAGTCAGGGTGGGAATTCCAGCCCTGCCTGTGCAAACCCCAGCCTCTGAGAGCAGCCAGGGCGGGGACACCCCCCCGGGCATGCCCGAAGCAGGGGCACTTTCTGGGATGGCTCCCTGGGGAGTGGCCGAGGCACGCAGGGGTCGCGCAGGCGTTAGGGGAAGGGGTACGGCCTTCGCCATCTGACGCGCGCCTGCTCCCCAGCCGCCAGGGGAAGGCAGGATGTGGGGTGCCCTCAGGCAGGGAAGACGCAGAGAGCCCTGTGCTCCCCCCAGGGAGGGGCACAAGACAGAAAGTGCAGGAGCCATTGCTAATGGGCTCTGGGGCCTTTCGCCTCCAGCCTGGAGCTGGCAGGTAGGGGAAAGTCCTGGAGGAAGCTGGTAGGGTTGGGCCCAACCGGTGCCTAGAGCAAAGCAAGGGGGTCTGGAGAACCTGCTCTCCAGCCCAGCGAACTCCACCGCGACCCATCACGGCCTCCAGGAGCAGCCCACTCTCCGCAATCCCATGGGAGGGCTCGTCCAAGCCAGCCAGGGGGTGTTGTGCCCTCGGAGGGGGACGGGGTTGGCTGGCAGGGGTGTCCCAAGGGGTTTCAGTCCACGGCCGCCCACAACACATCGAGCCAACCTGGCCTTGAGCTGCCCCACCGAGGCTTGGTTTTTAATATGAGAAATTCCCGTCCGCTGTCTCCCCACAGAACCTTCCAACCAAAGCCGGATTGGGAGGCAGATCTGATGCCCGGGGGACCTGAACGACGGGGCAGGGAGGGGTTTTCAATCAGACAGTTCCAAACCCTCTGCTTGTGTCATCGAAAAACTCAAACACCCAATAAACTCTTGGGAGAAAAGTGTCTGGTGTTAAAGTTCCACCGAAGGGCAGAACGAGCTCCCCAGAGACCGGCCCGGATCTCCCACAGCCATCCACATCCCCGCCCCGGGCAGTACTGAACTGGGTCCAGGAGGCCAGCGCATCCGAGGGGCCGACGGGCTGAGCCGGGGGGCGGGGGGGGGCGGCTCTGAGCAGCTCGCGGAAGGGGCATGGGTCAGACAGAGGTCGGGTCAGTTCTTGTGTCAGGGCTTTGCCCACCTGCAGTCACCATCCCCAGTGGTTTGGTGGCCCTGACGCGACATGAGTGCCCACCTCCATGCCCGCCAACAACAAATCACAGCTGGGGGGGGAGGGGGGACTGCCCCTCCACAGCCTGTGGGGGGCGCTGCGGGGTGAGGTGGCTCCCTCTCCTGCCAGAGGGATGTGGTTCTCCCCCAGGGACCCACAGCTGTGGGCTCCTCCCCACACAGCAACTGCCTGGGGCATCGGTCACTGGGGTTACCAGGGCCTGCATGCTGCAGCCCTGGGCAGGGACCATGAATGCCCCTGCTGGCACATGGCTGGGGGGGCAGAGACATCGGGCCCCAGCCCTCTCCCTGCCAGGAGAGGTGCCGAAAGCATCCAGCGGCCCCGGGGGAAACTCACCCTGGGCTGTCGCTGAAGCAAATGAGCTGCTTATGAGTCATCGGCAAGCGAGCGCACACGTCACTTATCCCCCCCACCGGCCCCATCCTCACACAATCATTCGTACGCAGCCTGCCAGCCTCCCGCTGCCCAGCAACGCACCCGCAGCCCAGCCCCTGCCTGCCAGCTGCAGCTCCCGCCCTGCCTCTGGGCACCACAGGGGCCGATGAAACCCACCCCAGGCCACCGGGGCAGATCTCAGAGCCAGGGGATCGGGGCAGAACCTCCCTGATGGGGGCCTCTGACTTGCAGGCCCCTTCACCTGGCTGCAATGAATCATGCCACCTTGCAGAAAGATCCCCCCCCCTCGCTGCCGCTCCCCACAAAGCATGTTGGTCTGCACCGAAACATGAGAACGGCCACACTGGGTCAGACCAAGGGTCCCTCCAGCCCAGTGTCCTGTCTGCCGACAGTGGCCAGTGCCAGGTGCTCCAGAGGGAATGAACAGAACAGGGAATCATCCAGTGACCCATCCCCTGTCGCCCAGTCCCAGCTTGTGGCAAACAGAGGCTACGACACCATCCCTGCCCCTCCTGACACCTGCCCTTCGCTCCGTGCCGGCTGCCCCCACCCACGCCAGTGACAAGGAGAAGCGTTTGATCGCTAAACCTGCCCAAAGCCAACACCGACAGGAGACGCGGGTGATAGCCCTGCCCTGGGCGCGGGGGGGGGAGGAGTTTAGGGCAGTTTGTCAAAGGAGCTTCAAGACGCAGAAGCACCTGAACGTCTATATCCCGTTGAAGGCACATTTAATGAATCCTGTTAGGTGTGTGGACGCACATCTAACAAGATGGCCCCAGCCCCATGGGGTTTACAATCTCAGCTTTGTTCTAGCAGGTGTCATCAGGGGGTGCTCGTTCCCCACGTTCACAGAGCCCGACGGGACCGCTAGCCCCACCACCTGCCCCTCCTGGGCCAGCGCGTTTGGCCTCTGGGGAGGACGTGCTACGTTACTGGTTTGGGGATACGCAAGGTTCCGTGTCGAGGCGGCCGTGTGAGTAGCTGCGGTTTGCTCTCGGGCTCGGACTGGAGTCGGTGTTGGAGGCAGAGCTGCTCTGTCGGCGTGGGGCTGAGATTCCTGGGAGAAGGGATCGCCCTGCGGGCTGTTTCTCCAGCTCGTTCCAGGCCTGGCGTGTGTGTGTCAGCTCCGCATAGGATAGACCCAGACGCGGCAGCTCCTACCCTCTGCCAAGGGATGATGCGCCTCCAGGGCTCTCTGTCCCCCTCTTTCTGGCTGTAAAACGCTGCCATTGGGATTTGCTAGCATTTCCCACCCCCCGGGGACTGGCGTGAATGGCTGGTTAGGCTGCAGGGCACCGGGGAATCTGACCTTAGAGAACTTCCTAAGTCACCCAAGGGCTCTGACTCAGTTTCCCTCAAATCCTTCTGAAAGGCCCCAGATGAACTCTGCAAGGAGCCGGGGCACAGAGGGTGAAATCTGGGGCTTACAGGCTTTTTAGCTGCCAGGGCCTCAGGCTCTAGGCTGCTGCCTCCAACCTATTTCCCTGCGACCCAGCCCACCAGCCTGGTTCCCTGTGTGGCTGATCACCTTTCGCAGCAGGGAATCACGTGTCACCAGCCAGGCCAAAGTCCGCCCTGGTGACGCTCCAGCAGAGCAGGGGGCCCAGGGCCCAGAGCAGGAGTCAGTGGCCAGGCCAAGGGAGAACCCAGCCGCCAACTCACTTCGTTACGCAAACAGCCTCTTGTGCCTTCTGGCTTCAATAGTGAGTCCGAGCCAAGCGGGGCGGCCAGACGGCTCCTCCCAGCAGCACATACCCATGGGGGGTACAGGGACCTGCCGCAGGGGGCTGGGGTCAGAGGTTGCTTGGAGAGCCACCAGCCTGGGTTCAAGACCTGTCAGCCCCCCCAGCAAGGGCTGTACGGGGGACGGCCCTCCCCTCTGTCTCCAGTGCGCTAGCTCCCTCCGAGCCAGAATGGGGAGGTCTCACGTGAGACTTCTCCCCTCCAGCTCCCAGCGCGGCTGTCCAGCGCCTAGCACAACAGGTCCGTAGCCAGCAGGACACCGGCAGTGCGGCCACAGAAGCTGCTTTTTCAAAACGACATTTAGTGCTGGTTTCCGAGAGCAGGGAGCCAGCCCGATCCCCCGCAAAGAGCACGAGTCAAACCCACGAGTAAGTGGCCAGCAGCCTGCCCGAGCCGGGTCTCCAGTGCCTGGAAGGAACGTACCTTCCCTGCGCTGCTTCTTAAACTCCCTGAGGATCGAGCTATTGCAGGCGCCTGGCTGGACGTTTGATCCAGACCTGCAGCCGGTTTACACGCGTGCTTAGACCTGTGCCCGTGAGTAGCCGCCCTCAGCACAGGAGCAGCTGAAATCTGGCCACTTCCTGGAGAGGCCTGAGCGGGATTGGATTTATTTTGAGACCTACCCCCCAGCTGCTGGCAAAGCCAACACACCACAGAAAATGCCGAGTCCCCTCCTCGCTATTCATCTGAGAGGGGACCTGGAACAAGTCTCTACAAAGCTTTTCAAACGGAAATAACCGAGGGCACATCCCTTTCAGCAAAACCCATCAGTGCGAACGCAGAATTAGAACCAGCCCCGCTCCTTACCTAGCAACCAGCGAGACTCAGACACCGGCACAAATTGCCTGCAGACTTCCCGAGGATCAGATGCTGCAGAAACGTCGGGTCTTAAAGGGTCCAGGTCGCCTTTTCCCTCTACCAGGGAACCGAGCAGCAGCTTACAGGGGAGAGGTGCTGAGAATTTGTTTTAAGCCTTGAATCCTCCTCGTAAGGGTCCGAGGCCTAGACTCGAACCCCGGGTAAAGCAAGTCGTCATCATTAACCCAATTCTACAGATGGGGAAACTGAGGCCTGGAGCAAGGCGGAGATAGGCTCACGGTCTCAGTGGGAGTCCCTGGCCGAGCAGAATTTAGAAAGCCGTCTCGTCTTGCCCCTGGCTGATTTCAGGGGCCGGCCTGTGCAGTGGGCCCTCTCTCCGGGCCCCCGACGCCTTGCTTCCCCGGCATGGCCGTGTTCTCAGGCAGACAGGAGGCCCTCGGAAAAGAGATCTGTTCCCATTAGGAATTCGCCATCTCTCAGGTCACCTACTCCATCCTCCCTGAGCCCCTGCGACCTCCTGGCCTAGACACGTCCAGCCCACGACCCGCGCCCGGGCGCAGCTCCCCGATGGCGCCGGCGCTCTCGCCCTTCGGCAGCACTGATCGGCCGGAATCTCACCTCCCAGGCGGCTCCCGCTCAGCTAGTTTGTGAGGAGCAAATCAATCCTTTGAGCTCAAAGGGGCGGGGGCGGGGGAAGCGGGCTCACACCGCTGCCTTTGAATTCTTCTCTTTGGGGGCAGGGTTGGGCTCCCCCTCCCTGATTTAGAGACCCGTGTGGATCAGTTCAAAGCCAGATCCACCCCCGGCTCCCAGAGGCTCTGGGACACCCCCCACCTCCACTACCTCTCTCTGGCTGCCCGGGATTCCCCAGCCTGCTGCTGCCCCTTCACGAGGGATCTGTCCACAGCAGGGCGGCGGCACAGCAGGAGAGCCACTATTCCGCTCCTGGCACCAATCCCCTGCTGCACCAGGGGGCTCTGGGGCCCAGAGATCAGGGGGAGTTCGGAGCCTAAATACATTTCTGGATCTGGGCCTCTCTCAGTTTCATCTCCTGGCCCCAGTTTAAGGAGCCTGCAGGGTCTGCTCTGTCCCCGCCAGGCCCCCAGCCAGGGTCAAACATCTACAGCAGCAGCCAGCAAGCGGATTTCGTGCCCTCCCTGAGCCCTGTGATTGGCCTCGCCTCTGTTGGGGATGGGGCAGGACCCAGAGAACCCCACCCTGGGGACCCCGGCGCAGATCCGGGGAGCTCAGCGGGCAGGGCGGGTGGAACTCCACTGCCCGAGGGGTGTCGACCTTTCATTCTACCTGCCAGGAGACACGTGCCTCTAGGTCGAACACCGGGCCGGGGAGCAAACCTCCCCTGCGCTGTCGAACACCCCCGCAGATCAGCCCCTGGCTGGCCCCATTCGAGCCCAGCACTCAATTGACCGGACCAGGGGTTCCTTTGTGCAGGTGCTCCCCTCCCCTCTCCCAGGTGCACGCGAGGCCCGTGCATTCACGTTGGTTTGCTGGTGAGCTGGCACGAGGAAAGCCAGGCCAACGAACGCCCAGCCTCCGGCCAGCGGGGACTGTTTGCTGGTGCCAGACGGCCAGCCTGGGAGAAGAGAACAGCACTTAGAACGGGGCAGCCCCCTGACACGCCACCCTGTCCCCACGAGGGCCTGTCTCGGGGCACAAGGAAGGGGATTCTCGCTGATCAGTGCCGTCCTTAGCCTCTCTGCTAATGCTGCCCACGCCGGGGCTCAGGTAGTGCCAGGGAGTAATAAAAAACAGCACGGCCCTGGCTCTCTTTGCCCCTGGAGCTCCCAAGGCAGGGCAGTGTCATCATCCCCATTTTATAGATGGGGAAACTGAGGCACAGGGATGCACCTAACATCACCCAGCAGCCTAGCTGGCAATAGAAGCCAGCTCCCCTGAGGGCCAGGCCACTGCTCTGACCACTAGGCTCCATGGCCGACTCAGTAAGAGTTTGGAGTATTTGTATTTCTGGGTGCTAGGTGCTGTACCGCCCTGGAACAAAAAGCCACTCCCTGCTCCCGGGAGCTCATACAAACCCCCCGCTCGGTGGAGTAGCCAGCAATTACTCTGAACAGATGAGGGCCTCAGCTCCACCACGTGCACTGTAGCGACAACACCCCTCTCTCCGGCCCCCCACCGCACGGGCAGCGGGTTCGGGTGTTCGGCCGAGCGGCGTGGGCTGGACTCAGTCAGATCTCAGCCCAGGCCAGCTCGTCCTGAACCAACGCGAAGAGCGGTTCTGCGTGTCTCTACATCTAGCGTCTTTATCTGCATTGTTACAGGTCTGTACAGGGAGACTCAAGCCCCACGTTCTCCTGCCCCGGCGTTCGGCAGAACAAAGCAGGGAAGCCCTTTTACAGCCGGGCTACCCCAGCAGGGGCTAAAACCCACCTGATTCACCCCCCTGCTCAGGCAGCCTGGCTCCTCTGCGCCCCCAGCGGGACCCCCCAGCTCTCCGGTGTCCTGGGCACCTTCTGGGGGAATTGTTTGCTATGGTGACCCGGCCAGGCTGCTCTCCGGCACCCCCGGCACCTCAGCTCTCTGCAGCGGGCGGCAGAGACAGAACCGGTGCTGGCCAAAGCTCGTCGCCCGAGAGCCAATCAGGCCCCGTCCTGGCTCCGGAGCCAGTGGGGCGCCATGTCCCGCTGGAGAACACGCAGGGCCCGGGGCCGGCTGAGGAAAGGGCCGGCGGCAGAGCCAGGAGAACGACGAAGGCCGAGCTGGGTGCGCCAGCCAGCGGCGTCTGCTGGATTTCAGCCCACTGCCAGCAGCTACCACCTGGTTTGCCAGGTGCTGGGAATGGGCGACAGGGCATGGATCACTCAATGATTCCCTGTTCCGTTCACTCCCTCTGGGGCACCTGGCGCTGGGCACTGTCAGCAGACAGGACACGGGGCTAGGCCCAGTCTGGCCGTTCTGCTGTTCTTAGCTACGCCAGCCGGGAGAGAGAGAGAGAGATGGGGGCACATGGGGAGAGACAAGAGACGCTAGAGGGGGTGTATGGGGAGTGCGGGGGGTGAGGATGGATAAATTGATATCGATCTTCCATCCAAGGCCTTGGCAGCACTTTACAGGCGTTCTGAGCCCCACCCCCGCGGTGCCAGTACTACCCCCCATTTTACAGATGGGAAAACTGAGGCACAGAGGGGTAGCTGCAGACCTGAGCTGAGTCCAGCTGCATGGAAATCCCAGGGCAGCGGGAGGAAGACTGGCCTTGTGGCTAGTGCACTGACCCGGGGCTCAGGAGATCGGGGTCTGGCCCCATTGTTCTCCCCGGCCCCCTCAGCAGGCTCCGGCCACGTTCCCATGTCCTCCAGGAGCACAGAGGTGAACCCCACCCCCGCCCCAGCCCTGACTGTCATTAGCTGAACTACGGCAGGAATGCGTCTGGCAGGGCTCACCCGGCCCCTGGCCCTCTGCAGCTCGGGGGTGGGGGGCAGGTTATGGCCTCCGTGCAGTGATGGGAAGGGGCCCTGTATGCAGGGTCTGAGCCCCGGCTGCGGGACGGAGCTTCCACTGGGGGACCTGCTGGAAACAGCTCAGGGCCCCCGGGTACCCTGCGACGCCGTGCGGGGCCAGAGCAGCGCCGCCCCCAAAGCTCTGGGGGTGTCGATCCAGGGCACTGTCCCCTGGGGGCCAGCCGGAAGGGGCAGGCGTTTGAATGGCATCAGAGGCTGCCAGACTCACGTGCCCAGTGCCAGAGTCAGCCCAGGGTGGCGGATCTCCCCAGAACACACAGGTGCTGCAGAAAGGGGAGGGGGAATCCAGAGGGGGGGCTCTGCCCCCAGTACCCCCCAGTGCCCCCACAGCTCTGCTGGTGCCCCCACAGCTCTGCGATGCCAACCCCGGGCTCCCCCCTCCAATAGCTCTGCCGGTGCCCCTCACTCCCGACCCGCAGCCCCTGCTAGCCCAGCCCTGGGCTCCCCCCAGCTCTGCCGGTGCCCCTCACTCCCGACCCGCAGCCCCTGCTAGCCCAGCCCTGGGCTCCCCCCAGCTCTGCCGGTGCCCCTCACTCCCGACCCGCAGCCCCTGCTAGCCCAGCCCTGGGCCCCCCCCAGCTCTGCCGGTGCCCCTCACTCCCGACCTGCAGCCCCCGCTAGCCCAGCCCTGGGCTCCCCCGACAGCTCTGCCGGTGCCCCTCACTCCTGACCCGCAGCCCCTGCTAGCCCAGTCCTGGGCTCCCCCAGCTCTGCCGGTGCCCCTCACTCCCGACCTGCAGCCCCTGCTAGCCCAGCCCTGGGCTCCCCCGACAGCTCTGCCGGTGCCCCTCACTCCCAACCCGCAGCCCCTGCTAGCCCAGCCGTGGGCTCCCCCAGCTCTGCCGGCGCCCCTCACTCCCGACCCGCAGCCCCTGCTAGCCCAGCCCTGGGCCCCCCCCAGCTCTGCTGGTGCCCCTCACTCCCGACCCGCAGCCCCTGCTAGCCCAGCCCTGGGCCCCCCCCAGCTCTGCTGGTGCCCCTCACTCCCGACCCGCAGCCCCTGCTAGCCCAGCCCTGGGCTCCCCATGTCCCCAGCTCTGCCGGTGCCCCTCACTCCCGACCCGCAGCCCCTGCTAGCCCAGCCCTGGGCCCCCCCCAGCTCTGCTGGTGCCCCTCACTCCCGACCCGCAGCCCCTGCTAGCCCAGCCCTGGGCTCCCCCAGCTCTGGCTCTCAGTGCCCTGTTTGCAGCTCACTGAGATGCTCCTTGGATGAGGTCCGGGAGAGCGGCCCCTGCCCCGTTCCCATCCCGCCCTGCAGCCCCGGCCTCCCCCACAGCCTGGGGCCGGACCCAGCGCGCCTGGGCTCTCAGCGCCACCTGGTGGCTGCATGAGCGAGCAGCCGCGGCCGCGCCGCAGGGACCCTTGCAAGGGAGACTCCCTGCAGAGCGCTGCCCGGGTCGGACCCTGGGGATCCCTGCCTGGCACCCGATCCGGAGTGGCACAGATCCGTGCAAATGTCACATGCCCAGCTCTGCCGGTGCCCCTCACTCCCGACCCGCAGCCCCCTGCTAGCCCAGCCCTGGGCTCCCCCCAGCTCAGCCGGCGCCCCTCACTCCCGACCCGCAGCCCCCTGCTAGCCCAGCCCTGGGCTCCCCACCAGCTCTGCCGGTGCCCCTCACTCCCGACCCGCAGCCCCTGCTGGCCCAGCCCTGGGCCCCCCACCAGCTCTGCCGGTGCCCCTCACTCCCGACCCGCAGCCCCTGCTGGCCCAGCCCTGGGCTCCCCCCAGCTCTGCCGGTGCCCCTCACTCCCGACCCGCAGCCCCTGCTGGCCCAGCCCTGGGCTCCCCACCAGCTCTGCCGGTGCCCCTCACTCCCGACCCGCAGCCCCTGCTGGCCCAGCCCTGGGCTCCCCACCAGCTCTGCCGGTGCCCCTCACTCCCGACCCGCAGCCCCCTGCTAGCCCAGCCCTGGGCTTCCCCCCAGCCCTGCCGGTGCCCCTCACTCCCGACCCGCAGCCCCTGCTAGCCTGCCAGCCCTGCCGGTGCCCCTCACTCCCGACCCGCAGCCCCTGCCAGCGCCCCTCACTCCCAACCCGCAGCCCCTGCTAGCCCGGCCCAGGGCTCTTCCCCCTGCCCATGCGGTGCCCCCTGCTCCTCCCCGGAGCTCACACGCCAGCCGCTGCCCTATCTCCTCTCACCGGGGAGGGAGCCAGAGCCGGGTCCCACCAGCGCCACTTCCTGCTTTCACTTTGCAGGTGGTGAGTGGCTGCCTGGGGAGGCGGCCTGGGGAGCCCCCCCGCCCCGCACCTCCCCCCTCCCCGCCGGGGCAGGGTCCCCCCCGGGGCTGGCACAGGTAGGAGGCATTGGGCTGCCCAGGGCCGGGTGGGGCAGAGACAGGAACCCGGCTGCTGGGCTCCAGCTGCAGCCGCTCGGCTGGTGGCTGGCACCGGGCACGGTGCCAGGCAGTGATGAGCTGTCAAAATCTTAACAACCGGTTCCCTATAAAAAGTTCTGATTTAAGGGGGGGAGCGGGGGAGGGGCCAGGGAGAGATCCTCGTGGGGCCGGGGGCCCCTGCAGGGCCTGGGCCAATTGCCCCACTTGCCCCCTCCCCTCCGGCCAGCCCTGGAGCTTGCAGCAGGCCCCCTTCCCCACCTTGCCAGGCCTCTCAGAAAGCGGCAGCAGGACGACTCCGGAGCTCAGCTGAGCTGCCCAGCTGGTGCCGGCGGCTGGCCACGCTGCAGCTGGGGGGAAGCAGGGGAAGGGCCGGGGGAGCCTCAGCCTCCCCAGCTGGGAATCCTGGGAGCAACAGGATGGTCCGGCCCCCGGACCGGAGTTCTTTGCCCACCCACCCCCTGGCCCTTTAACAACCGGTTCTCCATGGAGGTCTAAGTTTAGCAACTGGTTCTTGGGAACCTGTGGGAACCGGCTCCAGCTCACCACTGGTCCCAGGGTGCCCAGGCAGCAGCTGGGGGGTGGGAGAGGCCCCCACCCCCATGTCTCCCAACCGGAGGAAGCCGGATCCCACTGGCACCTGGGGGAGCCCGTCTGGGAACATGGCTCAGGCTGGGCCGGCGCCAGCAGCCGGCACCGTCCCTCCCAGGGGGCTGGGGAGCCCCCCCCCAGCACCCCCATGCCCCGGGGCTGGGGCAGGTCGCGAGTGCTCACCGGGGCAAGGAGATCAGCTTTCAGGGGATCCCAAAGCCCGGGGCAGCGTGCGGCGGGGGCTGAGTAGGGTCACCAGGTGTCCGGTTTTCGACCAGAACACGCGGTCGAAAAGGGATCCCAGCGGCTCTGGTCAGCACTGCTGACTGTCCGGTTGGCGGCACCATGCAGCAGGGCTGGCAGGCTCCCTGCCAGCCTCCACGCCGCACGGCTCCCGGGAAGCAGCCGGCATGTCCCCACTCCGGCTCCTATGTGTAGGGGCAGCCAGGGGGCTCCGCACGCTGCCCCCACCCCAAGCACTGCCCCCGCAGCTTCCATTGGCCGGGAACTACAGCCTATGTGAGCTGTGGGGGCGGTGCCTGCAGATGGGGCAGCGCACGGAGCTGCCTGGCTGCGCCTCCACGTAGGAGCCGGAGGAGGGACATGCTGGAGGGTGGGGAGAGGAAGGGGAGATGGAGTGAGCGGGGGACAGGGCCTCGGAGAAGGGGCAGGGAGAAGATGCCAGCGCTGTAGCTGCTGCAGGCAGCTTGGGGTCTTTACCCCCAAGCCTGGAGCAGGGCAGTGATCTGCGGGCTCAGCGCACCCACGTCTGCCTTTCTGGGAGGACTAGGCTGGTGGCTGGCCATAGCCCCAGCGGTGACACCACTAGGGTACAGGGAGAAGGACCATCCACCCACAGGCTTCAGGACTGTGGTTGAGCATCAGCTGGGGTCAGGAAGGACTCAACCCCAGGGCATAGGGCTGCCCGGCCTTGTTGAAGTGTCCAGCACTGGCCTCACTTGGTGGTGGGACACCGGAGCAGACAGGCTTTGGGGTCCTGGATCACAGAGCTTCTCGGGGCTCTCGCTGGCCGGCCCCTGCCGCTGCAGCCCGGGGGCTGATGGAGCAAAGAGGGTTCTCTGAGAGCTCCCCTGGGTGAGGCCTCGCATCCCATGGTGCTATCTGGCCCGAGCTGGGCACGTGCCATGGCTGAGAGGGGCCTATGCGGAGATACCCGGCTCCCCCCAGATCCGGTGCCCCCTGAACATGGGTCAAGCTGGGTTCCGGCTCTGCAGTGTCCTTGTGATCCAGCATCAATGAGCCCCCCCATCCCCACTAGCCCCCCGTTCTCCAGCCCCCTGCCCAGGAGCTCCCCCAGAGCCAGCTCTCTCTCACCTCCCCCCAGCTCCTGCTTCGCGTCTGTTTCGTTTCCCCCAGGGCGGATATTTTGGGCACAGCCGCTCGACGCAGCGCTCGGCTCCTCCTGGAATGGGGGCGCTGGGGTTCCTGTCTGCCGCACACAGCTCACGCCCTCCACTTCCTCCTTGGGAAGCAGCGACTCCCACGTGAAAGGAGAAGCAGCCTGCGAGCTGCAGGGAGAACCAAGCCAGGCCTGCTGCCAGGAGAGCGCTGCTAGCAGATGGCTCAGCCGCCAGCCACCCGGCCTCCCCCCAGAGAGCCCCTCGCAGGTGAGCCTCACCCCCCATTTGACAGAGCCGGAGATGCAGACGGGACTGGCCCAGGGTCACCCAGTGGCAGAACGGGGAATGGAACCCAGGAGTCCTGCGTCCCCGTCCCCTGCTTTAACCACTAGCCCTGCTGCCCTCCCCAGAGAGACCCTCTGAGCCTGGCGGGCAGCCCTCCGGGGGTCTGCTGTGGAAGCAGAAACCAGCCCGACGTTCCTCTCCCGTGGAAAAGGGCTGAGTGGGATTCTTGGCAGGGCTGGGGGGGGTGGATTTAATGTCCCATTTGGCTGATTATTAAGGTTCTCCTTGTGGGACTGCCCCCCTGCCCTGGGTACAGAGAACTGCGCCCCCAAGGGGGCGTTGCCAGCTCCAGCAAGTGCCCGGGGGGACGAGACGCTGACTGACCCGCCTGGCTCCCCCGGTCACACCAGCCCCCGGGAGCGCGGCCCAGGGCTTGGGGCACCCTGCCCGACCCGCGTGCTAGACTCAGCTCCTGCCAGAGAGGTGGGGCTGCTCCGGCACCCAGGAAAGCCTTTACCCGGCCGCCGGTGGGCTCAGCAGGGGCCAGCAGGACGCCAGGAGTCGTGCCTGGTTTCCCGAGAGCAGAACCTGCCCCAGGGCCGGTTCAAATCCCCACGGGGCCTTGCAGCCCTTCACCTCCCCCCGGGCTGCCTGAGCTCCCAAGCACTTCCCTGCGTGCGGCTCACTATTAGTCACCTTGCTCGTGCGTGCGGAGCCGGGGAACTAGGGGCTTTCCAGGCAGGTGGGAGGCAGGGAGAGGAGCTGGATGGGGCAGCAGCCAGGGTGCAGCCGACAGCGTCGCGGTGACTTGGGGTGCAGCCTGGTCTGTTGGCGGAGTCCGGGGGGCCCCAGTCCTCTCTGGGGTGCAGGGTCTGCTGGAGGGAGGGAGGGAGCTCAGGGATGGGCTGGTGGTCACAGCATTCAGCCTGGGCTTCTGTAAACCCCTCCCCCCCAGAACAGTGTGACAACCCCCAGCCAGTGGCTGGTTCAGGATAAGGACCTACTACTGCTCCCAGCTGGTGGAGCTGCTCTCTCAGCTCTGTCCCTTGGCCCAGCCCAGCTGCTGAGCTCCAGGGCGGGGTTATGGTGCTGGTTGGTGCTCTTTGCATGGCACGGCCTGCTGAGCTGCTGGTTGGGGGGGGGTCACGCCAGCTCCTGGGGCCCTCTCAGTCCACAGCTCGGCTGGGAGAGGCCACGTTCTTGGTGCCCTCTGGGTCAGGCCTGGGAGGGAATCTCCCACGCCCAGGTGCATCGTGGGCATTGGCCGTGGCTGGGCGGCATTGGCCAGGGGGCCAATGGGGTGATCGCGTCTCGCCCCCAGGGAGTGCAGCGTGGGGCCAGTCTGTGCCCGGGACCTCCGAGGGCTGGACGGTCACTCAGCGCCTGCCTGGCTGGAGCGAGGGGTGGGCAGAGGGGGAGCCCTGGGGGAGGAGAGACAAGGAGGGGACGGGGGGCTCCTGCCCCTTTTCCTGCAGCCCAGAGCACCCGCGGGCCGGAGGGGCAGGACCCTGCCCAGCCACGTGACACCGTGGGGCCCCGCAGCGTGGCATGATGCCATCGCAGCAGGGCGGGACATCACCGCTCTGTGCCGTTACGCTGGCACCACCCCGTGCCACGCCACTCCGGCCCCCCAGCTTCCCGGGGCCACGCCACGGCCACTCCCGGGCGATAGTCACGTTTCACAGAGGTGTCAGCTGCCAGGGCGACATCTCCCCTCCCTGCCCCCGGGCAGAGACAGACCCACAGTGCCGCCTCACCCACCCCCCACCCCACCCTGTCCCGTTGCAGGTGCCATGGCCGGAGCCGGAGAACTCCTCCGCATGATCCAGGACTTAAGGGGTAAGTGTGACAGCGACCCCCTCCCTGCCTGGGGGGGACACCCAGCCCGGTGCTGCGCTGGCACCGGTGCCAGGACGGGAGTTGGCTGCCGGCTCCCTGCGTCAGGGGCACAGGCTGGCCCAGCCCGGAGAGCTGCCCTGCAGTGCAGAATCGCTGGGCTGTGGGAACACCCGCCCCAGAAGGGAGGGGGCTCTGGGAACTAACACCTGGCAGGTGGGTCAGGCCAGCATGCAGGGTGGGGGGAGGGGAGATGGGTCAGGGCATCCTGTCGGGGGGGGGGTACAGATTGGAACTAGCAGGGGTTGGGGTGCCCGGAGCGGGGTCACTGGACAGGTAGGGAGCTGGGTTTGGTGGCAGGGTCTGGGTCAGTTGCAAGAGGGGTGCCTGGCAGAGAGATGATCAGTGTAGCCTCGTACTGGCCCCGGCTTAAAGGGTTAACACCCATGGGGGGGGGCTCTCCTACCGAGGAGTCACTCCACAGGAAAGGAGTCACTCAGCGGTAGCCTGGCCCGAGGGGATCCCCCAGGCTGGCCCCATAGAGCACAGGCCGGAGCTGCTCCCTGAGCTCGTCCCCGTCACACAGAGCGGCTCAGCCAGGGGAACAGCCAGGCCCCAGTTCAGAATTTCCACTGCCGGCGAGTCCAGCCCCACCCTGGGCAAATTGTTCCACTGGCTCATGACTCTCCCGTAACGGCCTCGCCCGGTTTCCACTCGGAGGGGGCCCCGCTTCGGCTTCCAGCAGCTGGGCTGGGTGAGACCTTTCTCTGCTGGCCGGAGGAGCCCGTTATCCAACAGCGGTTCCCCACGTCGGCACGGCCAACCTGGGATCTAGTCGCCCTTTAGGCTGCTCTCCTGAAGCCAGATCGACGGAGCTCCGTGACTTCCCAACCCTTCCATCCTTCTCCTGGCTCTTCTCCGGCCCGTCTCCAAGTTCTCCCCATCCTTCCCGAATGGGGACCCGGAACTGCATGAGCCGTTCTTATGGTCTAAACTCCACTTGCCCTCGCACAGGGACTCTCAACCTTTCCAGACGTCTGGCCCCCTTTCAGGAGGCTGATTTGTCTTGCGTTCCTCCAAGTTTCACTTCACTTCAAACCAACTTGCTGACAAAATCTGACATTAAAAGACAAATGTGTCACCGCACACTAGTACTGACAAATGGCTGATCCGCTCATTTTACCAGATCATAGAATAATAGAAAATCAGGGTTGGAAGGGACCTCAGGAGGTATCTAGTCCAACCCCCTGCTCAAAGCAGGACCAAACCCAACTAAATCATCCCAGCCAGGGCTTTGTCAAGCCTGACCTTAAACACCTCTAAGGAAGGAGATTCCACCACCTCCCTAGGGAACCCATTCCAGTGCTCCACCACCCTCCTAGGGAAATAGTGTTTCCTAATATCCAGCCTAGACCTCCCTCACTGCAACTTGAGATCATTGCTCCTTGTTCTGTCATCTGCCACCACTGAGAACAGTCTAGATCCATCCTCTTTGGAACCCCCTTTCAGGTAGTTGAAAGCAGCTATCAAATCCCCCCTCATCCTTCTCTTCTGCAGACTAAACAATCCCAGTTCCCTCAGCCTCTCCTCATCAGTCATGTGCTCCAGCCCCCTCATCATCTTCATTGCCCTCCGCTGGACTCTCTCCAATTTATCCACATCCTTCTTGTAGTGTGGGGCCCAAAACTGGACACAGTGCTCCAGATGAGGCCTCACCAGTGCTGAGTAAAGGGGAATGATCACGTCCCTCGATCTGCTGGCAGTGCCCCTACTTATACAGCCCAAAATGCTGTTAGCCTTCTTGGCAACTGTGATGAACTGGGACTGTTCTTACTGTGGTCTGTGAATGCTGAGTGGGGAGGGTTGGCCTGGGAGGACGGGGGATGGGAGACTGGCCTTGAGGGAAGATGCCTGAGCATGTAAGGTGAGATCCCAGGAAGGGGTTAGAGGCCAGGTGACACCTCTGCCCGGGAAGCTGAACAAAGGCTGGGGGAGGAGACGCTGGAGAGTGAGGGAGTTTCCGGAGCTGGCTGGGGAATGGAGGGAAGCACAGACAGGGCTCTGACCCTCCAAGGGGGCTGTGGGGCTCCTGGGACCCCAAGATGGACCTAATTGGGGAGGATCCTGTTGTCTGTGCCGGCAAAACCTGTCTTGGACTGTGTTCCTGTCGTCTAATAAACCTTCTGCTTTACTGGCTGGCTGAGAGTCATGGTGCATCGCAGGAAGCCGGGGGTGCAGGGCCCTGACTCCTCCACACTCCGTGACAACAGCAAGGGCACACTGTTGACTCATATCCAGCTTCTCGCCCACTGTAACCCCTAGGTCCTGTTCTGCAGAACTGCTGCCTGGCCACTCGGTCCCTAGTCTGTAGCAGTGCCTGGGATTCTTCCGTCCTAAGTGCAGGACTCTGCAACTTGTCCTTATTGAACCTCATCAGGTTTCTTTTGGCCCAGTCCTCTAATTTGTCTAGGTCCCTCTGTATCCCATCCCTACCCTCCAGCGTATCTACCACTCCTCCCAGTTTAGTGTCATCTGCAAACTTGCTGAGGGTGCAGCCCACGCCGTCCTCCAGATCGTTAATGAAGATATTGAACAAAACCAGCCCCAGGACTGACCCTTGGGGCACTCCGCTTGAAACCGGCTGCCAGCTAGACATGGAGCCGTTGATCACAACCCGTTGAGCCTGACAATCTAGCCAGCTTTCTATCCACCTTATAGTCCATTCATCCAGCCCAGACTTTAACTTGCTGGCAAGAATACTGTGGGAGACCGTATCTAAAGCTTTGCTAAAGTCAAGGAATAACACATCCACTGCTTTCCCCTCATCCACAGAGCCGGTTATCTCGTCATAGAAGGCAATTAGGTTAGTCAGGCATGACTTGCCCTTGGTGAATCCATGCTGCCTGTTCCTGATCACTTTCCTCTCCTCC
The DNA here is from genome assembly GCF_020497125.1 of Mauremys mutica. NCBI lineage: Eukaryota > Metazoa > Chordata > Testudines > Geoemydidae > Mauremys > Mauremys mutica. The sequence goes on along the minus strand of NC_059081.1, from coordinate 3,098,173 downwards.
AAGTGCTTCAGAATTGATTCCTTGAGGACCTGCTCCATGATTTTTCCAGGGACTGAGGTGAGACTGACTGGCCTGTAGTTCCCTGGATCTTCCTTCTTCCCTTTTTTAAAGATGGGCACTACATTAGCCTTTTTCCAGTCATCCGGGACCTCCCCCGATCGCCATGAGTTTTCAAAGATAATGGCCAATGGCTCTGCAATCACATCCACCAACTCCTTTAGCACCCTCGGATGCAGTGCATCCGGCCCCATGGACTTGTGCTCATCCAGCTTTTCTAAATAGTCTTGAACCACTTCTTTCTCCACAGAGGGCTGGTCACCTTCTCCCCATGCTGTGCTGCCCAGTGTAGCAGTCTGGGAGCTGGCCTTGGTCGTGAAGACAGAGGCAAAAAAATCATTGAGTACATGAGCTTTTTCCACATCCTCTATCACTAAGTTCCCTCCCTCATTCAGCAAGGGGCCCACACTTTCCTTGACTCTCTACTTGTTGCTAACATACCTGAAGAAACCCTTCTTGTGACTCTTAACATCTCTCGCTAGCTGCAACTCCTAGTGTGACTTGGCCTTCCTGATTTCACTCCCGCATGCCTGAGCAATACTTTTATACTCCTGCCTGGTCATTTGTCCAATCTTCCACTTCTTGTAAGCTTCTTTTTTGTGTTTAAGATCAGCAAGGATTTCACTGTTAAGCCAAGCTGGTCACCTGCCATATTTACTGTTCTTCCTACACATCGGGATGGTTTTTTCCTGCAACCTCAGTCAGGATTCTTTTAAATACAGCCAGCTCTCCTGGACTCCTTTCCCCGTCATGGTCTTCTCCCAGGGGATCCTGCCCATCAGTTCCCTGAGGGAGGCAGTCTGCTTTTCTGAAGTCCAGGGTCTGCATTCTGCTCCTCTCCTTTCTCCCTTGGGTCAGGATCCTGAACTCGACCAGCTCATGGTCACTGGCTTGTCTCATGCTCACGATAAAATAAATCAATTGGAATCGAAATTTTGTACTTACATTTCAGTGAATGGCATACAGAGCAGTATCACCCAGTGTCAGGGAGTGTGGGGGGAGACCAGGCCCTGCACCCCCGGCTTCCTGCGATGCACCAGGACTCTCAGCCAGCCAGTAACACAGAAGGTTTATTTGGACGACAGGAACACAGTCCAAGACAGGTCTTGCCGATACAGACAACAGGACCCCCTGTAGTTACATCCATCTGGGGGCCCTGGGGAGGCCACAGCCCTGTTGGTCGAGTCACCCAGCCCGCTCCAAACTGAACCTCCCTCAGCCTCCCCCAGCCTTTGTGTCCCTTGTCCAGTGTCCGGGCAGAGGTGTCACCTGGCTCCAACCCCCCTCCTGGGGTCTCAGGTTACCTGCTCAGGTCTCCTCCCTTCCCCAGTGCCGGCCCAGCACAACTCCCCTGCAACCCTCCCAGGCCAACACTCCCCACTCAGCATCCACATAACACAGCCCCAACATCCCCACTTCCTCACACCCAGTCATAGGCAATGGTAGTTCGTGCTGACTTTGCTAGTGCTTTTGATGTTGTAAAGCCAGGCAAATATCTAGACGAGTTCCCCCCCCCACGTACCCCCAGGGGGGTGAGAACCACTGCCCTAGCAGGGGCGGCTCTAGGCATTTTGCCACCCCCAAGCAGGGCAGGCAGGCTGCCTTCGGTCCCGCGGCTTCGGCGGCACACCTGCGGGAGGTCCCCGTTCCCTCGGCTTCGGCGGCACACCTGCGGGAGGTCCCCGGTCCCGCGGCTTCGGCGGCACACCTGCGGGAGGTCCCCGGTCCCGCGGCTTCGGCGGCACACCTGCGGGAGGTCCCCGGTCCCGCGGCTTCGGCGGCACACCTGCGGGAGGTCCACCGAAGCCGGGGGACCAGCGGACCCTCCGCAGGCAGCCACCGAAGGCAACGTGCCTGCCGCCCTCTTGGCGACCAGCCGAGCGCCCCCCGTGGCTTCCCCCCCAGGCACGCGCTCGGTGTGCTGGGGCTGGAGCCGCCCCTGTGCCCTACATTACTCCCGGTTTCCTTTTGCCTCCTGATCGGTTTTCTCCACGCTCCGACTTCTAATTTACTTTCATTGCTATCAGCTTTCCCTCCCTCCCTCGGCACCTGGCCCCAGGGGGTCTCAGCGGCTGGGGTTGCTCCCGCAGAGTTCGGTCCCCGTGGGGTGTGTGTGTGTGTGTAGCCGGGGGGCGGGCTGGGACTCGCCTGCTCACGGCGCCCCTGTTCCCTCCCAGATACCGTCGGGGAGCTGAAGCAGAACTACAAGGAGCGGAGGTTGCCGGTCACCGACGGCAGCCGGGAGCTTCACGGGCTCTGTGCCCAGCTGGAATTCCTGCTCCAGGTAGGGAGTCCGGGAACCCACCGCTCCTGCTGCCCCCGTCAGGCAAACCGCCCCCCCGATCCGCTCGGCCCCTCCCCACCCTGCGTGGCCCTTTGGGAATCCCTCTGCAGAGGCTCCCGGCCAGTGAGGTCTGTGGCTATTGACACCGGAGTGGCCGAGAACTGGCTGAACGCAGTCCCCCCGGCCCCCCCTCGGGCAGCGCTGGGGCTGGGATCTTCCAGGCAGGAGGGAGGCTACCGGCTGCAGTGCAGAGCTGGCCCCCTGCACTGCTGGGTTTTGGGGAGGACCTCCCCTCACCCCCCCCCACACCCCGTAATGACACCCGGCACTTGGCTTTGGGCGCCAGACAGAGGCAGGCCAGTTTCATGAGCCCCATGACACAGGGAAACTGAGGCACAGAGCAGGCAAGGGACTCACCAGGGCTCCCTCAATAACTGCCCCGTTCTGTTCTGGGGCACCTGGCATTGGCCACTGTCGGCAGACAGGATCCTGGGCTAGATGGACCCTTGGTCTGACCCAGTCTGGCCACTCTTATGTTGGCCTCCATGGGGGGTAGGAGCACAGCCCTGTACTGGTAGGGGGATCCCTGGGTGAACCCCAATTCCCCCCCCCTTGTCCCAGCAGCCAGGAGCCACAGGCCTAAGCAACAGCCCCCTTCCCACTACTGACCCCTCCTGGCGGTGGGCGGCCGCTGCAGCGGGCAGGCTGGGGATCCCGGGCTCTCCCGGGCTCACGGCTGCCGTCTGTTTGCCCGGCTCAGTTTGACCTGAAGGAGAAGAGGAGTTTCTTCGGGCAGCGGCGGGACTACTGGGACTTCCTGTGCCACGGGCTGGCGAGCCGGCGCCAGGGGCACGAGGGCGTGCGATTCGTCAGCTCCCTGGAGAAGGTGCGTGGGGGGCGGGGAACCTCCCCGGGCTGCTGGTGGGGAGGTCGCTGGCGTCTTTCCCGGCCTCCTGGGGCTCTGCTCTGCTTTGCTTTGCTGGACGTTTCCTTGCTGCCAACAGGCCCAGCCCTTCTGCCGCCCCAGCCAGGGGTTCAGCCGGTGCCTCGAACCATTTTGAAGGGCATTTTCCCCATCCCACTTACAGTTTTCTGCTAGCCCAGCCCTGGGCTCCCCCCACACCAGCTCTGCTGGTGCCCCTCACTCCTGACCCGCAGCCCCTGCTAGCCCGGCCCTGGGCTCCCCCCAGCTCTGCCGGTGCCCCTCACTCCCGACCCGCAGCCCCTGCTAGCCCAGTTCTCCTCCCCCCGCCCAGCTCTGCCGGTGCCCCTCACTCCCGACCTGCAGCCCCTGCTAGCCCAGCCCTGCCCCCCCAGCCCTGCCGGTGCCCCTCACTCCCGACCTGCAGCCCCTGCTAGCCCAGCCCTGGGCTTTCCCCACTGCCGCACCCCCCGCTCCGTCGGGACCCCCTGCAAGGCGGCCCTAGGGGAACATTGGATCTGGCTGGTCTGGCTCTGCCTCAGCACAGGACCTTGGAGGAACCTTCTCGCCCTGTTTCCATGAGCAGGAGCCGTCGCCACCCAGGCTGGGGGAAGCAGGTGGCTCCAGTCGCTTAGGACTGGCCTGGCCCGGACAGACAGGCGGGGGGGGGGGCAGAGCAGGGGGCCGGCAGCATCTTCCTCTAACGCCTCCCGTGTGCCCACAGCTCAGGACCCCCGTGGGGAAGGGACGAGCCTTCACTCGCTACTGCCTGGTGCACCGGCAGCTGGCGGAGTCGCTGCAGCTCTGCTTCCTGGACCCCCAGCTGACCAGGTGAGGAGCCCGGCGGTGGGGCAGGGGCAGGGGCCAAACCCCGAGAGGCAGCAGGGGGAAGCCCCAGGCTCCAGTGAAAGGGGAGAAGGGAGCCGAGGGAGAGGGGCAGGGAGGGAGGGAGGGGGGCAGATGACCCCCAGGCAGCAAGAGACCCTGTAGCAGGGACAGGCCCAGGGACAAATGCTGCAGGAGGCAAATCCCTGGGACGTCCTTCCAGCCCGAGGCGCCTTGGAGCGAAGCTCCCAGCCCGGCCCAGGCTGCTGGACATCCCCGTGTAGACGGCGCGGCTCAGGCTGCAGCTCTGAAGCTGGGGCCGGGGGGAGCTGGAAAGCCAGAGCTGCGACGCCCACCCAGGACAAAATGGTGCCCTCCCCCCGCACACACGCACCCTTCGCGGATTTGACCTCGGTCTCACGGACGGGTTTGTTGTTAAACTCAGGCCAAGGGGAGTCAGGACTCGTGGCTCTGCTACCGACACCCTGTGTGAACGGTCGCCCCACTCTGTGCCTCAGTTTCCCCATAGGAAGTGATCTGGGAGGGAGTAAGAGGACGGGAAGGAGACCGCGGGGGAAGAGTCAGAGGCAGCATGTAAAGGGCGGGGGGGTTGTCAGGAGATGAGATCTAACCCTCCCCCCAGGCGTTTCCTGTAAGGCGGCAGATTCTGACCCCCCTGCCCCCCGGAACAGGGGGTGCCATGAAGCGCAGAGGGCGCCACTCTCTCTCCCCACCCAGGCGTCACCGCTTCCCGCAGCTGGCTCGTGAGCTAGGAGCCGGCTGGGGCAGGGGCTGGCTGGGATCTCAGGGGCTCCTCTGGCTTGTTGGCTGCAGTGAATGGTACTATGCCCGGAGCCCCTTCCTGCACCCGCAGCTGCGAGCCGACATCCTGGGCTGCCTCTACGAGCTGGACAGCGTCACCTTCCACCTGGCCCTCAAGAGAGGCGACCTGGACGCGGCCTGGCCCATGTTCTCCGAGTGAGTGTCAGGGCGTCGGGGGGGGGGGTGGAGATACCAACAAACGCAGGTGGGTGCAGCAGGGACGGGTGCTGGAGAAACTTCCCACACGCAGCTGTACTCACGCCCCTCACTCCCGACCCGCAGCCCCCGCTAGCCCAGCCCTGGGCTCCCCCAGCTCTGCCGGTGCCCCTCACTCCCGACCCGCAGCCCCTGCTAGCCCAGCCCTGGGCTCCCCCCAGCTCTGCCGGTGCCCCTCACTCCCGACCCGCAGCCCCCGCTAGCCCAGCCCTGGGCTCCCCCCAGCTCTGCCGGTGCCCCTCACTCCCGACCCGCAGCCCCCGCTAGCCCAGCCCTGGGCTCCCCCCAGCTCTGCCGGTGCCTCTCACTCCCGACCCGCAGCCCCCGCTAGCCCAGCCCTGGGCTCCCCCCAGCTCTGCCGGTGCCCCTCACTCCCGACCCGCAGCCCCTGCTATCCCCGCCCTGGGCTCCCCCCAGCTCTGTCGGTGCCCCTCACTCCCGACCCGCAGCCCCTGCTATCCCCGCCCTGGGCTCCCCCCAGCTCTGCCGGTGCCTCTCACTCCCGACCCGCAGCCCCTGCTATCCCCGCCCTGGGCTCCCCCCAGCTCTGCCGGTGCCCCTCACTCCCGACCCGCAGCCCCTGCTAGCCCAGCCCTGGGCTCCCCCCAGCTCTGCCGGTGCCCCTCACTCCCGACCCGCAGCCCCTGCTAGCCCAGCCCTGGGCTCCCCCCAGCTCCGCCGGTGCCCCTCACTCCCGACCCGCAGCCCCCTGCTAGCCCGGCCCTGGGCTCCCCCCAGCTCCGCCGGTGCCCCTCACTCCCGACCCGCAGCCCCCTGCTAGCCCGGCCCTGGGCTCCCCCCAGCTCTGCCGGTGCCCCTCACTCCCGACTCCCTGGGCTCCCCCCAGCTCTGCCGGTGCCCCTCACTCCCGACTCGCAGCCCCCTGCTAGCCCGGCCCTGGGCTCCCCCCAGCTCTGCCGGTGCCCCTCACTCCCGACCCGCAGCCCCCTGCTGGCCCAGCTCTGCTGCAGTCCCCCAAGTCTCTCCTGAGCAGTCATGGCCTGCGGGTTGGGAGCGAGGGACGTGGCACATGCAGCTTTCAGGCCTCGTGCGGCAGGTGCAGCTCACATTGTAACCCCCGGCCCCCACCGCCCAGCACCCAGCAAACAGCACACGCCAGCCCCTGAGCACGTCCCTCCCCGCTTAGCTGCATTTCCAGGAGGTGAGGCCACCAGATCCTGGCACCGCTCGCTGGCACCCAGCGGGCACAGCCGAGGCTCAGGGCATCGGCCCGTCTCCTCCGGAGCCCACGTGCCCATACGGCGCTAAGCCGAGCCAAGCATGGAGGTGAGCTGCTCATGGGCCCCGCCCGGTCCCTGCTTCCCCAGCTCAGCACCAAACCCATCCGCGGACATCACACCCCCCGCCCCCCCCGGGCGCAGGAGCCTGCATTGCAACGGCCACGGACCCGCCCCTTTGCCAAGAGGGGAGGGGCAGTCGCCATCCCCCTTTCCCCAGGCCATTCGTAGCCTCACCCCTCTCTGGGTCCGGCCGGGGTGCTCTGGCCCCTCCTCTCTGAGCGCCAGACACACGCCCGGCTGGGTGTTGAGCATTGGCCTCCCCGGTGTTAAGGGACCAGCGTGATCATCCACTCTGACCTCCGGCACCCGCAGGCTCCAGAACCTCCCCCCTGCCCCACACACTCCTGTAACGGGCCCCTGGGCTCCGGCTGAGTTACTGACCTCCCCAGATCCTGGTCTAAAAAGACGACAGAGGATCCACCACTTAAACCTGCAAATGGCCCCTGCCCCAGGCTGCAGAGGAATGTGAAAAAAACCCCAAACAAAACAGGGTCTCTGCCAATCTGACCCGGGGGAAACTCCTTCCCAGCCCCAAATCTGGCAATCGATTGGTTAGACCCTGAGGACGCCGGCCGGGCGGGACCCACCAGCCAGACCCCCGGAAGACAATTCCCTGTAGTAACTCAGTGCCCCATCCCCGCCTGTGGCAGATATTTGGTGCTAGTGGGCAGGATCGAACCTGGGGCCTCTGGAGCTTAGTGCATGAGCTAAAAGCCAACTGCCCACCCAGATGGGACAGACCCCCACACCCAGGAGGTGTGTGGGTTACACGAGCCGTCGCAGATGGGCGACACGCCATTGTAGGACACTGTCAGCAGACAGGACACGGGGCTAGACGGGTCTTTGGTCTGACCCCCTCCATAAACGGATCCCGCTCAGCCTTTTTTGCCTGTTCTTCCCTGGACGCCGTCTCCCTCCCCAGGTTTGCCGCTTCCCACCAGATTTATTACACCACATCAAAAAAGCCAGAGGGGAAGAAAGGGTTAATCCCTAACAGCGGAGGCAGCGCTTGCGTCCAGCCCCCCAGAGCGGGGTCACACCCGTCACACCGCGCAGCCTCCGATCTCCTGCCAGACCCCGCGGGAGAGTCTCTCTGTACACCGGGCCGGGGGCAGCGACGCAAGGCCCCCATGTACACCCATGGCTGGGGAGCAAGCCCAGAGCAGCGCCAAGCAGCAGCTCCTCCTCCTCCTCCTCCTCCTTGACTTCGCCCTCTGAGGGATGCAGGCCCCAGGAATTGTAACACTTGCATCACACAGAGAGCCCCCCCCAGACAAACCCGTCCCCACCCACATCCCCTCCACATACACCCCCCTCCAGCAGCCCCCTCCACCGGGAGGCCGGGAATCGCTGAGGTCAGGAGCGACAAGCACCGGGGTGACTTCCCCCTATTCGTACCGGCCGGGCACTAATTGCTCTCCAGGAGGAGCAGAGGCAGGGCCCTGCCACTCGGACGAGCAGCCGCCTGGCCCGAGACACGACTGGCCAATAGCTGAAGCGAACAGGCTGGGACCTGCTCCTCCAACGCCCTGGCCGATCGGGGAGGGACGGTGTCACGGGGTCCACTCACCGCAGGTGGCACCTGCTCCTGGCTGCTCCGCTCCGGGGAATCAGCTCCTTCCACGGCTGAGATCCCCTGCTGCTGCCGCGCTCGCACGCTCCCTGCAGCCTCCTCGCCAGCCTCTGTCGCCCCAGACACAGCTCCCATCTCCAGGAGCAACTGCAGACGCTCCCCCGATGCCCCGTTCTGCGCTCAGCTCCTGGGCTTTAAACGGCCCCACCTGTTCCTGCCCAGCTGAGCTCCCCCTCAGCCCAATAGGTTAATTGGCCCAGCTGGCCCCCGTTAACCCTTTATGGGCCAGTGTGGGGTGGACACCCTGTCCTGGACTCACAGGCCCCTGTGCTCTCTGAGTCCGGCCAGTCTCTGCGACAGCCCCTCTCGGGGGTCCACTCCCTCGCCGGGGGTTAACCCCCTCCGCCTCCTGGAGCCGCACCGCTCTGAGCCTCAGCGCGTCTGTCTCTGCCATGGGCCCCCTCCGAGGTCCCCCGGGGCCTCCACTCCCAGAGGGAGCAATGCCCCCCCCCATCTCCCCGGGTCTCTAGCCTGCCGTGACCCTCCGCCAACGTAACACAGGGGGGTTATTGAGCATCTGAACCCAGCCCAGGCACTTCTCAGGGCTCGGGGCCTAGCAACCCTCAGCACAGAACATCTCTCCCCAGTCCAGCTGCCCCCTGCTTCCCCCCATCACTGATCTCAGCTCCCCCAACAGCTCCTCCCCTGGCCTTTGTCCTCCGCAGGTAATCACGTCCTTTGTTCCCCCACTGGCTGGTCAGGTCGTGGGGCCCATTCGTAGAATCACAGACTAGCAGGGTTGGAAGGGACCTCAGGAGGTATCTACTCCAACGTCCTGCTCAAAGCAGGACCAATCCCCGACTAAATCATCCCAGCCAGGGCTTTGTCAAGCCTGACCTTAAAAACCTCTAAGGAAGGAGATTCCACCACCTCCCTAGGGAACCCATTCCAGTGCTTCACCACCCTCCTAGTGAAACAGTTTTTCCTGATATCCAACCTAGACCTCCCCCACTGCAACTTGAGACCATTACTCCTTGTTCTGTCATCTGCCACCACTGAGAACAGCCGAGCTCCATCCTCTTTGGAACCCCCTTCAGGTAGTTGAAAGCAGCTATCAAATCCCCCCTCATTCTTCTCTTCTGCAGACTAAATAAACCCCGTTTAACCGGCTGCCTCCCAAGCTGCGCTGGGCCTCCCAGTCGCTGGGTCCCCAATCTCCAGGCCAGTGTCCGGGGTCTCGACTGCTAGGCAAGGTCACACCTGGTCCTCTGCAACAACCACCATCTCCCACCCCCTCATTACACGCACGCAGCACACAGGGAAACTGAGGCACGCGCCGTGTTCATGCAAAGCACTAAGAACATTCCCTGCTTTGTCACCTACCCCATCCCGGATGACAAGGCAGTTGGGAGAAGGACGAGGTTTAGGTCACGCACGAGGGGCTCACCCCAATGGGGCTCGGAGTTGGTGCCAAGAGCTGGGCCACCTGCCACGGCCCCATAGCAATAGGGTAGCCTTGAGCAGCGCCCGTCACTGGCCAATCTTCAGTCTCGCAGCCAGGGAAGGCTGGACCGGGCCCAAATTCAGCAGAAACGCACGATCAGGTCCCTAAATGCAAGACCCCAGCCTGGTGCCGCCTGCCCCCAGCTTCTGGGTTAGCTGGACGTGAGATGGGGAGAGGTCTGAGTTACTGCTGAGAATTCATCCCGGGGGTCGAGCTGCTGGGTCTCATCCCCATGCTCGGGGTCTGGGGTCAGGAAGGAATTTTCCCCTAGATAAGATTGGGAGAGACCCTGGTGTGGGGGTTGGGGGGATTCGCCTTCCTCTGCAGCGTCTCCTCTGGCCTTCAAGTCTCCAAGCGGATTTGCTGGTTCAGGAGAAACTTCTCCAAGAACAGGGGTTTTGGTCCGGGCTCGGCGCTGATCACACCCACCCAGGGCTGTTTCTGAACCCCCTGTCCTGAGAGCAGTGTCATGGACACAACTCGGCCCCGCCCAGCCATACAGGACCCAGGGGAGAGGGGGGACCCGGCAGCTTTATCTGTGGGGCTGGGGAAATGTTTCCAGCTGGACTGTTACTTTCCCGGTGGGGGGGTCTCTCCCATGTCAATGTTACTGTGCGGGACAGTGGGGCCAGACCGCCCGCAGGTGGGCGTCTCATCTGCAGCTCCCTGTGGCAGGATTCGGTCAGGGGAGGCACAAACAGCTGGAACAGGCACCTTCCAGGCCGTTACCCTGAGCGTGTTTGTTTCCTTTAGGACTCTGTCCAGATCCTCCAGCCAAAGCCCCGTGACCAGCCCGAAGGAGGGGCCGGCCTGGCCGGTAGGTGATCCCGCCCCAGGGTGGGGCGCTGGGACCGTATGGTTCACTGTTATTTCCCAAGCGCCCCGGGGTGCCGGGAGGGAGTCCGCTCAGAGCCCGGGGAGAGGCGCCGCTGCTGCCATGTCACGGCAGGCGCTCTGGCCTCAAGCTGCATCAGTAACGGGGCTCTCTCTACACTGGCTTTATAGCCACACGCTATGTTTCACCCACGCCAGGAGCCCAGGATGCCACTTGACTGTCACCAGGCTGTCTGCCTGTTATGTGGCTACACAGACCAGATCCACCCCACTGTGCTGGCTGACCCCCGTCCTCCCAGCGCTCAGTGCAGTGGTGCATCCCAGCATGCATTGCTGGCGGGCGTGAGGAGCATTAGCCGGCCGGCTCTCCCAGCATGCGTTGGAGGCGGGCATGCAGCCCCACCAGTGCTGTGGACGGAGCCGCAGCTCGGGCAGGTCAGTGGTAACCACAGCACCACCACCTGGTAAGAAGAGCTCAGGTGTCCTTGCAGCAGAGACGGTGCCGCAGCCAACGGCGACTGAATCTCACATGGGTCTGATGCAGATGATCAGCTAAGAGCTCCCAGGGTGGGCTGGGCTACCGGGGGATTGAACCCAGGGCCTCCAGCACCAAAGCCCAGGTCCCTACCACCTGAGCTAAGGGCCCCAACCCGTTAGCTGGGCGTAGGAGCGGGGGGGTTTCCTCCTAGCCACAAACAGGGGCACAGACCCACTTGTCCCCAGGTATCTCCCAAGGAGCCGTCCCTCGCTCTGTCTCTGCGCTTATTCACCCGCTGTAGGTTGGGAACCCGGCTGGAGACCGCGAGAAACACCACGCAGCCCGGAGAGGCCCCGAGGACGAGCCCCAGCTCCCAGGACAGGTCAGCCGATCCCCGGGGCTTAGCACTGATGACCCGTTCCAGCCCGGACTGGAAGAGCCCAGGGAACATACAGCAACGACGGCCTCTTTGGAGAGGAGCCGGGGCACTGGGCGAGAGGCAGGCTCCCAGCAACGGGGCTCGGAGGCGGCTGGAGACGGAAAGCCCGAGGCTGAGCTCCAGAGGCTCAACGCCCAGCTGCAGCTGCAGGTCGAGGCGCTGGACGGGGAGCTGCAGAGCAGCCTGGCCGCTGCCCGGGAGCTGGAGTCCATGTTGGCTCAGCAAGCGCAATGCCACCGCGAGGAGCAGGCCCGGCTGCAGCAGGAGGCAGCGCAGCACTGCAGCCGCCAGGTGGAGGAGCAGGCCAGGCAGATCCGGGAGCTCCAGGACTCCAAGGCCTTCCTGAGCGACACCCTGGAGGAGATGGACGCGCTGGTGAGCGCCCTGAGGCGGCAGCTGTCCCAGAGGGAGGGGGAGACGGCGGCCCTGCGGGCAGCCCAGGCGCAGGAGCTGGCGGAGCTGGAGACGCGGCACGGAGCCAGGCTGGCAGAGGGGGAGAAGCGTCAGCAGGAGCTCGCCGAGCGGCTTTCCCAGGCGATGCGCGACGCCGAGCAAGAGGCGGCCGCGGCGGCCGGCCAGCGCCAGGAGGCTCGGGCCATGGCCAAGGCCCTGGAGGAGGCCGAGCGGCGGCTGAGAGCGCAGGAGGCCGAGAGGAGGGAGTGCCTGGCCGGAGCAGAAGCCCAGGAGCTGAGGCACCAGCAGCTGCTGTCGCGGTGCCAGAGGCTCCAGGAGAAGCTGAGTGCGAGCGAGGGGAGGCTGGAGGAGACGGAGGCCCAGGTGGCGGCTCTGCACAGTCAGCTCAGCGAGGGGCAGCGGGAAGGGCCCAGCGGCAGCCCCCCGCGCGGCCCGGAGGAGGAGACGGCCCAGAGGCTCTGGCAGGCCGAGCTGCAGGCCGAGGGGCTGAGACAGAAGCTGGAGCAGGCCCTGGCGGAGGGAAGGGAGCTGGAGAGGGAGCGAGAGGCCCTGCTGGAGTCGGCGGTGTCTCAGGGGCAGAGCCTGGCGGCTGCCCGGCTAGAGGCTCAGGATCTCCAGAAGGAGCTGGCTGCACAGCAGGAGCGAAATGCTTCCCTCCAGGCGGCTTTGGAGCAGGCAGAGGGGGCCCTGATGGACAAGGAGGAAGGGACGCGGGGCCTGCAGGAGGAGCTGGAGGGGCAGTCGGCCAAGCTGCAGGATGCTCTGGCCGAAAACGCCGCGGTGGCCTCCCGGCTGGCGGAAGCAGCCGCGGGCTTCGCGAGCGAGAAGGCCCAGCTGGAGGCGCGAGGGACCGAGGAGCGAGCCGGGCACGAGAGGGCTGTGGCCGAGCTGTGGAGGCGGCTGGTGGAGTGCGAGGAGCAAAGGCAGGCGGAGAGAGAGGAGAAACAGCAGCTCCAGGACGTGCTGCAGGGAGCCTCCGAAGAGAGAGATGTCCTGGCCAAGCAAGTGCAAAGCACAGCGGCCGCCCTGGAGAGCCGTGCCCGGGAGGCAGCGCAGCTCCGAGACGAGCTGGAGGAATTGAGGGCCCGCAGCCAGCGGGAGGACACCCGGCTGCAGGAAGTGCTGGTCCGGCAGAAGGAGGAGAGCGACGGGCAGATTGTGGCGCTCCAGCACCAGGTGCAGACGTTGGAGCTGGAGAAGCAGAGAGCCGCCGACACGCTGGAGCAGGCCAGGGGGCAGCTCGCCGCCGTACTGGCGGAGAAGGGCGCCTTGGAGGAGACGCTGGCCCGAGCTGCCGCGGAGCTAGAGCGGGTGGCGGGATGTGACCGCTCGGAAGCTGGGGATGAGGAACCCCTGGGGCTGGCCAGAGGACGGGGCGCAGTGGAGGAGAAAGCGGCTGGAGGGGGTGGGCCGCGGACGGGCAAGCGGGTGCTGGCAGGGGAACCGCCGGAGGAGCTGGGGGCAGCAGCCATGCTGGAGAAGGCCAGTCCAGAGCAGAAACCAAGGAAGAGTGTCGAAGAGATGGTGAAGGTAGGAACTGGCCATTTGAAGGGAGGTAGTGGAGCTGGAGCGCAATGCAGGGGGAAATGGGGGTGAGGGATTCTCCATGGGAAATTTTGAGTTTTTGACCAAAAAAAAAAAATCAAACTGCAAAATATTTTGTTTTAGACAAGCTGCTGCAGTGCATCGTGGGTGTTGTAGTTCAGGTGCCTCATTCACCTGTTTACTGCTATGGCCTAGGCTCCCTGGTCAGACTACATCTCCCATGATGCACCAGGGTCTCCCCCCTTGGGGAGGGCTGTCACGTGGCTGGGATGCATCCTGGGAAATGTAGTCCAGTTGGGGAGCCCAGGCCTGGCCTCACGTTAGTGCTTTACCCCGCTAGCACCTGACCACGCACCTGGAGAAGGCGATGGGGGAGGCCCAGCAGAAAGGGCAGCTGGTAAAGGCCAAGGAGGAGGAAGCAAAGCACCTGGCGGAGCAGCTGGGCAGGTAGGAGACTCAGCGAGCCCGGCCGGTGCCCTCGGGATCCCTCGCAACGCGCAGCTGCTGCCCGAGCCAGCCGGCCTGATTGCGGCCTCGCTCCCCCAGCAGGGAACGTCAGGCACGATGCCACTAAGGCCAGCAGCACTGGGGGGGAAGTGATGCGAACCGGGTCTAACGAGCGGCTCACAGAGAGCGAGGACAGTAAAGCAGCTGGGCGCCGGGCAGCCCAGATACCGTGGCGATGGGCACCTTAGAAATACTGGCAGCCAGAGTCAAATGTACCCCTTGGGGCAAGCGCACCGACACATCAGCCAATCGGACGAGAGCCCAATGGCTGACTGACTGACACACCCGCCAATCAGATGATGCACGGCCGCCAATGGGTTAAGCTACATAGGATGCATCAGCCAATAGGACTGTACACGGTGCTTAGAGGAGAATTGCAGAGAGGGACGGAGGTGCCTTGTGCCCTGGGGGTCTTTACAAATTGGGGTTTTAGGGGACCTGGTTGTTCTTCCATAGGAGCTTAAGCGAGGGCGCGTTTCCTCCTCCCCGCTTTAGACGCAGGACTTCGAGGAAGACTCAGAGATGCTGGTCAGCTCCTCAGCTGATGGCAATCAGCCGAGCGCCCTTGGGTTTCCACCAGCTGCGAATCTGGCCCGCAGAACTGGGGCTTTCGTGGAAGGCATGGCCAGGCTGAGCCCGTAGCCCTGACAGCTTCCCCCCAGACGCCCATGTTAACCGAAATCCAGAGAGCTCCAAATGCTCCCAATAAACATCCTGCCCCTCTGCTGCTCAGCGCTCGCAGGCCCGGCCGCTCGGCGGTGGTGATCCTGCTAGATCCACAGGTGGCCAGAGGGTCTCCTGAGTTGGAGATGACCCAGTGTTAAAAACCAAGCCGGATGTAAAACCCCAACGCTCAGGGCCCGAGGAGCGATAAAGGGCATAAACCCTCTGTCTTTCCCCATGGTTCCACCCCTGGCCTCCGTGCCAGGGGAAATCACCCTTTCCCAGCCGGCCTCAAATACAGACCTATGCAAACCTGCCCCCCGGCGGGATCGTCTCTGGGTTTCCTGCCTGCCCTGGCGAGACGCTGGCCCCAGAAATATCGGTGGCGTTTTCTACAGGGGAGCTTCAGCTGGCCGCCGGGCTCCGGCTGGGGTGGCTCAGGCCCGTCTGCATGCAGTGTGGGGCTGACCCCCCTGGGGCATCACTGCCGGAGCTGGGTGCCCTTGCAGTCCAGAGTGGCACCCTGTCCGGCCGTTCCCTGTCCTGGCGACAGACCCCAGCGGTGGATCCCGGCGTCTCCTCTCTGGCACCCCGCAGCTAACGCTTGCCAGGGCTCAGCCATCTCAGGGCTTGTCCTTCTGCCCAGGGCCCGGCAGGACGGGGAGCAGTTCAGGCTGGCGCTGGAGAGAGCGCAGAGAGACGCCAAGGAGCGAGAGAAGGAACATCGAGGGCAGCTGGCTGAGCAGCAGGAGCTCGTCCGGGAGGTGAAGGGCCGGCTGCTGGAACTGCTCCGGTGAGCGGGCTGGGAGGCGAGGAACGAGGGGGGATTCCTGGGGACAGAGGCATCGTCTGGCCTCTGTATTTGGGGGAGCAGCTCCAGTCGCACGTCATGTGGGTGGCAAACTCCATGCCTGCCAGAGGCTTGCAGATTGGGGGGGCAATGCCCTCCCTTGCCCTCCTAAACTATGCCCATGCTGTGGGAGCCAGGGTCGGGGGGAGGAGCTGCAGCCTCCATGCTCCATCACTGGGAAACTTGAGTCTGCAGCCCCCTGCGATCCCAGTGCTGAGCCTCCCAAACACACAGCTCTGCCGGTGCCCCTCACTTCCGACCCGCAGCCCCTGCGATCCCAGTGCTGAGCCCCCCAAACACACAGCTCTGCCGGTGCCCCTCACTCCCGACCCGCAGCCCCTGCGATCCCAGCCCTGAGCCCCCCAAACACACAGCTCTGCCGGTGCCCCTCACTCCCGACCCGCAGCCCCCGGCGATCCCAGCCCTGAGCCCCCCAAACACACAGCTCTGCCGGTGCCCCTCACTCCCGACCCGCAGCCCCCTGCGATCCCAGCCCTGAGCCCCCCAAACACACAGCTTTGCCGGTGCCCCTCACTCCCGACCCGCAGCCCCCGGGGATCCCAGCCCTGAGCCCCCCAAACACACAGCTCTGCCAGTGCCCCTCACTCCCGACCCGCAGCCCCCTGCAATCCCAGCGCTGAGCCCCCCAAACACACAGCTCTGCCGGTGCCCCTCACTCCCGATCCGCAGCCCCTGCGATCCCAGTCCTGAGCCCCCCAAACACACAGCTCTGCCGGTGCCCCTCACTCCCGACCCGCAGCCCCTGCGATCCCAGTCCTGAGCCCCCCAAACACACAGCTCTGTCGGTGCCCCTCACTCCCGACCCGCAGCCCCTGCGATCCCAGTGCTGAGCCCCCCAAACACACAGCTCTGCCGGTGCCCCTCCCTCCCGACCCACAGCCCCTGCGATCCCAGTCCTGAGCCCCCCAAACACACAGCTCTGCCGGTGCCCCTCCCTCCCGACCCACAGCCCCCTGTGATCCCAGTCCTGAGCCCCCCAAACACACAGCTCTGCCGGTGCCCCTAAGTCTCTCTTTTGGAGGTTCTGTGAGGTGCACAAATGGGGAGCTAGGCTAACACCGAGCTCATTCTCGCTGGGCAGCAGGTGGCGCTAGCAGCCAGCAGGGCCACACCTGAGCCCCAGCCCCGCCTGGCTCGTCTTCCAGCCCAGGCTTCGGAGCTGCCTTTTCAAGGAGCGTCGAGCCTCCGGCTGCAGCTAACGGTGCTGAGCCCTGGGGCTCAGCCGGACCCAGAGCCCTGCAGATGCACAGGCCGTCGGCTCAGCGCCCTGGCTCGCCGGGGAGGTTTGTGCGACCCTAGAGGCGCTAAGGATGGTTGCTGGTTTTCACAAGAACAGCCACAGTGGGTCGGACCAAAGGTCCATCTGGCCCAGTGTCCCGTCCTCCGACAGTGGCCAGTGCCAGGTGCCCCAGAGGGAGTGAACAGAACAGGGAATCATCCAGTGACCCATCCCCTGTCGCCCATTCCCAGCTTCTGGCAAACAGAGGCCAGGGACACCATCCCTGCCCAGCCTGGCTAACAGCCATCGATGGACCTGTCCTCCAGGACGTTCTCTCCTTCTTTTTTGAGCCCCGGTGTGCTTTAGGCCTTCACAACATCCCCTGGCAGGGAGTTCCACAGGTTGGCTGTGCGTTGCGTGAAGAAATACTTCCCTTTGTTTGTTTTCAACCTGCTGCCTGTTAATTTCATTGGGTGACCCCTGGTTCAGGAGTTATGGGGAGGGGTAAATAACACTTCCCTCCTCACTTGCTCTACATCAGTCATGATTTTATAGACCTCAATCATATTCCCCCGGTATGGATAGCTGGGATTATTTTTGCCAACGTGCACAACTTTGTCAGGTAGCAAAGTGTAGCCCTGATTGTCAGTCCAGGGGGGGCGAGAATTGCATGTCAGCCAGTGCATGGGGTCATTGCACTCGCAAACCAGCCACCGCATCGGCCGTTTGTGTGTGGTCGCTGTGACTCTGCATGCAGCTGGGGCCGTTGTGTAACACACCTTCAAAGTGTGTGTGTGTAACAGCCGCCCCCTGGAGAGGGTGACAGCCTGCCGCAGCGGCCACCAAATGCCCGGATTCCTTAGCTCAAGCGGTGGAGGTTTGGGGGGAGGGAGGCAGAGGGCCAGTCTGCTGCTGCGGGGGGTCACTGAGGGAGCTGGCTCTGGCAGGGGATGGGCAGGTCCCACACACACTCCTGGGATGGGGAGGGAGCTGCAGAGGCTGCCCCGCTCACACCTGGCAGCTGGGGGGCGACGCGGCACCCTGAGGCCTCCGGGGGTGGCCCTGGGGCTCGGCAGGGCTGGGGCTTTAGTAAGGCTGGCTTGGGGGCTGGGATGGGGCCGGGGGGGAGCAGCGAGGGCTGGAGTCGAATGGCAGCGTCACGGGAAGGGGATGATGGGCCCTCTCCCCTCACCCCCCAGGGAGAAGGACGCCTTGTGGCAGAAGACGGAGGGCATTGACTGCCGGGCCCCCCGCGTGGTGCCCCACGACCTCAGCCTGTGCGCCCGCTGCAGCCAGGACTTCGGGTTTCTCTCCCGCAGGTACCAGTGCAGGTGAGGGGCCATGGCCACCAGACGTGGGGGGCAGTGGGGCGGGGGAGAGGCCAATGGGAACGGAGCGCGTGCCAAGCCACCTGGCCCTGGGAGCGTGTGGGTATTACCCTTCCCCCTGCCCAGCCCTGCCCCGTGGCATTAGGGGGCTCCCCCGCTCAGCCCTGCCCATCACCGTTTTGGGGGTTCCCTGGTCCCCCTGCCCAGCTCTCCCCTGCCCTGCAGCATTATGGGGGTCCCGCTGTCCCCCACTCCCGGCCACAGGAAATTGGTGAAAGCGACGGCGTGGGATCTCTGGGTTTGGGGAGGGGCTGCCAGGGGCGAGGGGGGCGCAGCGGGTGTGGGCGGGCGGGTGCCGGTGGCGACTGACGCGGGCCGCGTCACCTGCCTGGCTCTCTCTGCAGGCTGTGCCAGGGCACCGTCTGCCAGGCCTGCTCGGTGGAGAGCGGCAGGAGGGAGCGCTGCTGTCTGCACTGCTGGCAGAAGAGGAATTTCAAGGGCACCTGAGCAGGGCCCGCGTCCCGTGCGCCCTGCCTCCAGCTGGGGAGACTGTTCCTGGCGCCGGCCTGCCTCTCCATGTGGGACCGGGGCGTCTGTAACCCTTCCCGTGCCTCGCGCGGGCGGCGGGGCCGCGGCTAGAACCGATGGGCTGGGCCCTCACTCGGCCCTGCAGACGCTTCCCCGCGGCCTGTCCCGGGGAGACCGTTCCGGTGCAGAGACCCGGCCAAGTCCAGGCCCTTCAGCCCTGGGGGCACCTTAAAATGAACAGCCGTCGTGTGTGTGTTAGCCCCCTCTAGTGGCTGGCCCACAGAGAGGATAACGGCCTACTACTGCTAACGGAGTTGTTCAAGCGGCACAGGGCTGGGCTGTGGTGCTGAAGGTCCCGGGTTCAGAGCCTGCTGACGACCCACGAAGCGGCTCAGTCCACAAACTCTTGGCTTGAGCAGGGCTGTTAGCGAAGGTCTCTGGTCTGTGACGAAAGGAGACCAGGCCCTACAGCAGCGCTGAGGTGCAATTACACTCAGCAAAGCCGGCCTCTGTGTGTTGTCTCGCGGCGCTTCCAGCCCAGGTTCGTGCCGTTTCCCAGGAAAGCTGCCGTTGGCCTAACGGCCACTCCTGGAACCCCAGGCCGGCTGCGCGCCACAGGCACCCCGGAGCCTGGGTCTGCCCCAGGCCCTGTGCCCCGATGGGAAGGGTCTTCCGGCTCCCCCAGTGCCAGAGATGCTGCGGGGGGGCAGCTCCCTCCCGCAGAGCGGGGCTGACGGGCACAGGCCGGAGACGCTCGGTTCTGCCGAAGGAGGCGGCAGGGCTGGCTCTGATGCGCTGGGACTCACCACCACGGCGCTGTTTCGACCTAGTCACGTCTAGCACTGAAGACCGTGGAGGGCAGGGACCTGCCTCCTCCCAGTCCAAAGCCCCTCGACATCCCGGGCTTTGGCTCACGTGGCCACAGGGGTGATAACAGCCTGCTACTTCCTCACAGCTGAGGGAGCGCATCCTTTAGCTCCGGGGGCAGGGGCTCGTGCTGTCCATGCTAAGGGCCGGGGGTCGATCCCTGCGGGCGCCCAGGGCTCAGTGCCAGCGAGGGGGAGGGGCTGGCCTCTGAGGAGGGGCGGAGGCACGGCGAGGTGCTCCACCAGTTAAACCGAGAGACGCTGGTCTGGGGCGAGGGCTGAAGGCGCCGGGGGCTGCCCCCAGTGCGGTGTCCTGGCTCCAGGCCTGTCCCCCCCGTGCTGCGCTGCAGCTGGCAGCCCCTCGGCATGACGCACGGGAGGGGGCAGGGGAGATGCCTCTTTGCCAACCGCCCCAGCGAGGTTTCCTGGCCCGATTGCAGCGAATTGCGACGGGGTTGGTTGGGCAAGAGGGTTCCCAGCCACCGCTGCAGGCCGTCCCTCCCCCCGCCCGCGGGGGCTGCGCTGGCTCCGGTCCCAGAGGGGGTTGGGAAGGCCGGGCCAGCCTCTTAGCCTGTTTGAAGAGGCTGCCCCACCCCCCATCCCATCCCAGAAAGCCCAGCAGCAGGGCATCCTCTGATCCAACCCTACGCCCCTGGCACCTGCTCGCACCAGCGGGCAGCCACAGCTGGGTTCCTGAGCTCCAGGGCACCGTGTACCGGGATCCTGCCCGAGGGAGCCTCATTGGATGGGACCCTTCCATCTCCGTGCCGGCGGGGCCCTGCCAGGGGATCGATGCCACGCCGGGACCCTGGTTCTGGGACTCTCCCAGGAGCCCAAGGGAGTTGGGTGCAGACTCTCTAGGATCCCATGGGAGTCGGGCACCTGCGCCTCCAGGCTCCGTTTGGCAAACCCAGCCTGCGGGTTCGCAGCTGGAAGCCGGCCTGTGGGACGCGGCTGTGGCTTCCTGCGGGTCTAGGAACGCCAGACAAAGTCACCGCCTGGGGTGGGGGGTTCTCCCGGGTGGGGGCCAGCCAGGGCCAGCTCCCACCCTGCCGCCTCAGGAGCCCCCGCCCTGCCAGGAACAGGGTGGCATGAAGCTCGCTGTCCCGGCTCCGTCCCCAGGAAGGGCGGAGGACGATCCCCGCAGGAGTAATAACCTGCACCCCCGGGGGCACCCCCGCTGTGTACCCGTCATTCCCCCAACTCCACCAACACGCCCCTGGCATGTGCCCCTCACCTGTCCTATGCCCGGCTACCCCACGGTGGGAGTGGGGAGCTGCCGCCCCTTGAACCTTGGGCTCTGTAGCTTGGGGGGGGAGGCTTTGCAAAGGGTCCCCGATTTCCCCAGCGCTGGTAGCCCTGGTGCCGCTGCCCCGCTCCTTCCCCAGTCTAGCAGCAGCAGAGAGCGGGGCGACGGGGGATCCAGGGCCCCAGCGCAGGGGCCTGGCCCGGCGCCCTGGGAACCCGTCTCCCCCTGAATGGTTCAGTGCCCGTCCCAGGAGGGCCGGATGGGCAGCTCGCCGGGGCCCGCGGGCAGCACCGGAGTGCAGAGCGACGCAGCGGGCGCACGCAATACAGGACACGCTGGAGCGCGACGCTGTGAGCACGTCCATCCCTCGCTCTCTGCCCAGCTCCTTCCTCGCTGCTGCACCCCGGCCTGTGCCGCCCACCCCAGCCTCGCCCCGGCCCTGACTCAGAAGCCCAGGCACCGTGGGGGTCCCTGAGTGCGCCCCCGCCCCCGGCTCCTCACAGCTCCTGGCCTGGGGGTTGCTCAAGCCTCCGCCAGGAAGAGCTGTGGCTCCAGTTCCTGCTTCGCGGCATTGTGTAAGGGGGCCCTGCTCCTGGCCGATTGCTCAAGGCCTCGGCCCGAGTGTTTCTCCCGCAGCGCGGGGCGGGCACCTGGCCCCTCGCCGTGCCACCAGGTGGGCAGCCCGGGGACCGCTGTGGCCAGTCACAAACCACCATTCCCCACCTGGACGCCCGCTTGCACAGAGCTGGGGTTGGGGAAAGGGGGCGGGACCCCATCTGCACGGCCAGGGCTCAGCCCCGATTGCCTCGGGCTTGTCCTCTGAGCCCTGGACAGCTGGGCGAGCCCAGGAGGTGCCCGGGTCCGTGCCCCGTCAATGGGCCTCCCCTAGGGGTGGCTATTTCGTCTTTCCTCAGCCCCTCTGGGAATCCAGTGCGGGGGCAGAAGGAAAGGACAGAGGCTGTCTGGGAGGTTGCCTGGAGCTTGCCTATACTAGCCATCCCGTGGTGGCCACCATCTGGGTTAGCCGAGGCAGGGCAAGGCTCTGTGAGAGGCTTGTGCAGAGACAGCCGGGGGGCTCCATTCCTTTCCCCACTGGTGCGAATTGGCAGCCGTTCCCAGCCCGTCCCTGCTGTCGGCCGGAAGGGAGAGGAGAATCAAGATATTAATTTCCTCTGGGTCATCTCTGCTGCCCGGCGCCATTCCTGGCCTGTTCCGCACTGAGGCCAAATGAATCCACAGCCCCTTTGGACACCCACAATCTGCTGTCTTGAGCTCCCCTGGCACTGCCCTCCTGGGATAGCCCCATGGCCAGTGTAACCCGTTATCCGGCCCCCCACCGCGCTGGGTCAGAGCCACGGTCCAGCTACGCCGTATCCAACAGCCGCCACATGGGAACAGACACGTGGTCCAAATTCTGCTCTCATGGGAGTTACTCGAGCGTGTCACAGGACACTGACGGGCCCTGACGTCAGCAGGGGGGACCCTGGGTAAGAATTAAGGCCTGACATTAAGGGGCTCAAAAAAACCCCTTCTCCTCCCCCAGAATGGTGTAGGTGCCGAATGTCTCCCCAGAAGCCATAGCAGGTTGTCCTCTGTTGTAGAGAGTAAAGCAGGGGTTCTCAAACTGGGGGTCACGAGGTTATTACAGGGGGGGTGGGTTGTGAGCTGTCAGCCTCCACCCCAAACCCCGCTTTGCCTCCAGCATTTATAATGGTGTTAAATATATTAAAGTGTTTTTAATTTAAAAGGGGGGGTCACACTCAGAGATTTACCACATGAAAGGTGTCACCAGTACAAAGATTTGAGAACCCCTGGAGTAGTGTAATGATACTGGCTTGGTCTTAGTCTCATCTGTTGTCTTTCAGTCAGGGTGAGCACCGGCCAGCTGTTCCCACCCCCATCCAGTCACACTGACCACATACACCCCTCCCTGACGTTCCAGCCTGTCACCCGCCCGGCGCTCTGTGCCATTTGCAAGGTAGCATGTAATCCACCTGAGGGATAGCGCGGGGGCACAAAGGCATCCTGGGATGAATACATTATGGAAATGAAATATGGTTGCAGGGGGTGTGGCTGGGTGAAGTGGTCTTTCCTGGCCCTGCTCTCGCTGGCCTGTCTCTGCTCTGTGAGCGTGTAGCCAGGCTGTCGCTAGCCGTCGGCTCGGCTGCGTTGGGAGGGTGATGCCACAGGAGAGGAGTCTCTCAGAGGCACAGGATGTGCTGCCTTGGCCAGGGACTCTTGGGTAATGGCTGCTTCGCCACCCTGGAAATGACACGCTTCTGAACTCACACACACACCGGCGTTCTGCTCTAGCGCTTTGCACAACTGCCCCGAAATGCAGTCACCTCTGGGGCGGAGCGCAGCAGCCACAACGCAGCGGTGAGGAGGGGGAACATGACGTCTCCTACAGAATGTGCCCTGGGAACGTCAGGGTTCACACAGAGCAAACAGGGAAGTACCCAGGGCCGGAGCCTCAGCTAGGGCAAATCAGCACAGCTCCATGGGCACGAGCCACCTGAGCCCAGCGGAATATCTGTCACCCCTCAGGGTGGGACCGGAACCGATGGCTCCCAGGAGGCCGGCTAGTGTCAAACTGAGACCCACAGTCTCCTGCCGGCTTCCAGTCCCCACCGTCCCCAGAGCAGAGCCGGGAAAGGAGAACTTCCCACACCCCTCTCTGTGGGCAGCTACCCACCCCCCTCCCCACAAACCCGGGCCTGGGACCGGGTCGCTGGGATGCAGGGCCACGGAGGATGGCGAGGGGGTGAGGCATGAGGGTTGGCTTCTCCGTAGGCATCTAGTTCTGCACACGCACCCGCTCCCCTTCGGAGTCACCGGGGACGCTGCACCGAGGGGAAATCGATCCCAGCAAAACATCCCTCCCAACAGGGGTGGGGCCTGGGAATCTGCCCTGCTTGGTAGACACCCCCGCACGGCACATTCCCTTCATCAGAGTTCAGGGCAAAGCTTCCACGGTGCCCCTGAGCCTCACGAGGGCTCGCTGCAGGCACCACCAAGGGGCTGGCTCAGTCCAGTCCAGCTTTGCGTCTCCATCTGCCGGGGGCTAATGAATAAAGCTGGACAGCGGCAGGGTCGGCTAAGCCAGAGAATTTCCAGGGCAGTAGTGGGGGCGGGGGGGCATACCCACCACCCTGTCTCAGAAAACGGCATTCGCTGGGGGCTGCTCACCTCAACCCCGGGCCTATGGGGAGTCCTAGGGTCACAGGGGCACTGCAGCGTATACCCCACTTCGGCTGCCTTTCGTAACAGCCCCGCCCTGGAGCTCTCTGCATCTTCCAGCACGATCCGGAGCAAACCAACCGCCCAGGCTCCCCAACCTCTGCATAGGGCCCAGCCACTACTAACGAGGGACAGGGAGCTGCTGAGCGGGGGTGGGCACCGAGAGACCCCGCAGTGAAGGCTGCCACCACTGGTCCATCATAAGCTCATTCATCACCCCTAGGCACGTCCCAGTGGCTTTAGCCAGAAGCCCTATTGCTGTGGTCTTTGCCCCAGTGATCCGTGCCGGTGAGCAGGCAAAGAGCCTTGCCAGAAATTGACGATCAGATCTGTTTCTAGGGCAAGGATTCAATAAACACGGGTGGTTTTCAAATTGAAAACAAAAAGCCTCTTGCTTGTTCAGCCCCGTGTATCTGAATCCGGGTCAGTGCCGGGAAACCAGGGTTGTGAAAGTTCTAATTCTTCACTTTCCTGGCTTCCCCAAACTGGCAAGGTGTCCGTTTTTCTGAGTGAGTCGTGCCGGTGCAGTGGAGATGGCAGTGCCGGTGCAGTGGCAGTCTGTAGCCGATACGACATGAATGTGATGTCAGATGAATCATATCACAGAATCACAGGACTGGAAGGGACCTCGAGAGGTCTCCAGTCCAGTCCCCTGCACTCATGGCAGGACTAAGTATGATCTAGACCATCCCTGACAGTGTTTGTCCAAACTGCTCTTAACAATCTCCAATGACGGAGATTCCACCACCTCCCTAGGCCATAGGCGCCGACTCCAAAAAATTGGTGGGTGCTCAGCACCCACCGGCAGCTGCCCATGGCCCTGCCCCTCCCCCCGCTCCAGCTCGCCTCCGCCTCCGCCTCCTCCGTGAGCGCGCTGCCACGTCCTGCTTCTGCCCCGTCCCTCCCAGCGTTGCGCCGCGAAACAGCTGATTCGCGAGGCAAGGAGGGAAGGGGGAGGAGGGGGAATGCGGTGCACTGGGGGAGGAGGCGGGGCCAGGGCAGGGATTTGGGGAAGGGATCCAATAGGGGCAGGGAGGGGGCGGAGTTAGGGCGGGGGCTTTGGGGATGGGGTTGGAATGGGAGCGGGGGCAGGGGTGGAGTCGGGGCGGGGCCAGGGGCGGGGAAAGGGGCAGGGGGCCACGGTCACCCACCGGTGCCTGACAAAGTTGGCGTCTATGCCCTGGGCCATTTATTCCAGTGCTTAACTACCCTGACAGGAAGTTTTTCCTAATGTCCAACCTGAACCTCCTTTGCTGCAGTTTCAGCCCATTGCGTCTTGTCTATCCTCAGAGGTTAATGAGAACAAGTTTTCTCCCTCCTCCTTGTAACAACCGTTTATGTGCTTGAAAACGGTCATCATGTCCCCGCTCGGCCTTCTCTTCTCCAGACTAAAGTTTGCTGATGAGTCTATTTTGTCACCTCAAGTTTTAGACACCCAAAGTTTTGGCCTCTAAATGTCTGAACCTCTGGCTGACGACATATTTGCCATCTAACGCGCAAAGTGTCGGGGATCTGAAACTGTAGAAGTCAAGAGTTTATTAGCTATATTTTTAGAAGTGAAAAATGCTGATGACAAGCCCAGGTTTTCACCACTAAAACTGAAAGTAAACCTTATTGCAGCTGCGTGGAACTTTTGTCACCACTGTATTCTAAAAACAACTTTCCTGCCTTGTTCTAATTTATCCAGAGGTCATAACTGTGCACAAATATAAAGACACTTTGACAATTCAAATATCAAGCATTCATCCAAACCTCTTACCCTCCAGCTAGCTACGGTTTCACTACAGTGCCTATCGTGGTAACATATCAGCATAGCTATCGAAGCCCGTCCAACTAGCAATCCTCGTCTGCTCAGGAAAACGATTCCATGTTCGTGATACAGTCAACAGATGTAAAGCTAACGTTCAAACACCCCCTAATCCTTCCTGTTCCACGAGGGCATGAAGCGCTCTCCTTCCCATTAAAACAGCATCTCTTAGTGTCTTAACGAATGATCGCAAATCCAATGTCGGGATGACCACAGTTACGCAGGGACGGTTTGGTAAATTACATTTTTCAATTCTGCACCTAAAAAAATATATAGAACCATACTCAGTTCTCCATGTGAAATATGCAAAATGCATGTAAAAGGCTGATGGAGCTGCAAGGGCAGAGTTAAGGACAATATTCCTGCTAGCACGATATATCTCCAGTCTTAGTTTATAGCCACTAACGTTGACGGCTATCTCCACCCCGCACTCTGACTCTCCGTTCCACACGCCTTTGTGGGAAAGGAAGTTTTTCTGATGTCGTTCCTAACCCCACTGTGTGAGGGGACTGGGAACTCGGGATGCCGCGTAGAGAAATGCAGTCTTGGATTGTCTGGAGTTGTTATTTATTTTTTTAATGGGCATGACCTGGCTGAGACGGGCAGTTGAACAATCTGATTATCCTGCAGGGAGGGGTTGAAAGATCTTCATAGCATTATCCCTGTAAGAGGTAGCTGCTTTTTGCTGCTGTGTTCTGCATAATTGTAATCTGCATAATGATCTATGCTGGGTAAAAGAGTTTGGATGGTGTTGGTTGGCTTGGTAAACTGAGGCTATAGTGCTAGAAGAATCTGCATGGTCCTGATCACCCTGAGAAGCTGAGGCTGGCCATGGACACTAGCAGTGGTGGGATGCTATCCCTGGTGATGGAGGAGTTGTGTGGCCGTCACAGGGTGGTGGAGGTGTTGCCAGAGGTGGAGGCAGAGGACCCCCGTCCGTAGCGGGAGACAAACTCTTTGTTGATAAGACCATGGTAGACCAGGATCTTAAGGAAGCTGTTTCGGAACTTCTGCCCGATGAAGGCATAGATGAGCGGGTTGATGCAGCTGTGCGTGAAGCCCAGAATCTGGGTGACAGACAGGGCAGCGTCGATCTGGTTCCGCCGGTGGCAGGTCTCAGCGATGGCACGGGTCCTCATCATGGTGTCTACCAGCAGCGTGATGTTGTAGGGCAGCCAGCAGACCAAGAAGACCAGCACCACAGCCAAGATGACCTTCATGGCCTTCTGCTTCTGGCTGTTCTTGGTCTGGAAGAGGGTCTTCACCGTGACCCCATAGCAGAAGAGCATGATCAGCAAGGGGAGGATGAAACCAAAGGTCTGGGGCAGGATCCTCAGCACCACCCGCCACTTGGCCGTGTTCTCCTCCCCAATCCGCTCGTAGCAGACCACGCCGCCGTGCGGCGCCCAGAAGGCCTCGCGGAAGAGGAGGATGGGCAGGGAGAGTGCGATGGAGAAAACCCAGATGCCCAAGCAGACAAATTTAACCCAGTGCCTCTTCTCGGTGGCTGCCCGGGTGGCGTAGACAATGGCGAGGAACCGGTCGACGCTAATGCAGGCCAGCAAGAGGATCCCGCTGTAGAAGTTGACCTCCTGCAGGACCGAGATGGCTTTGCACATGAAGGTGCCGAAGATCCACTCGTGGGCCCGGTAGACGGCCCAGAGAGGCAGGGTGAGGGCGAAGAGGAGGTCTGCGATGGCCAGGTTCAGGAGGTACACGTCGGTCACCGAGCGGTTCTGCCGGTTGTAGCTGATGACCAGCACCACCAGGGAGTTGCCCACCAGGCTGAGCAGGAACACCAGGCAGTAGACCACCGCCACCACGTACTTGTTAATGTTCAGGCTGTCGGGCTTGCACGGGGCGGCCGCGGCGCTGGGGTTGGCGGTGTTGTAGTCGGTGTAATTGTAGCCTTTGAAGAGGTCAGACAAATCGCCGTCGAACGTCCAGTCACCCATGCTGGAGGAATCGCTCTGGGCCTGTTCAGGTGATAAGCGGGGGGGGGGGGGGGAGAACACAACTCAGCAAGCCATCGAAAGCAGGATGTTCCCCGTGTCCTGACCCAGCTGTTCACGTACAGCGCGAGAGAGCCGCGGTCCGCTCCTGGGTCTGCCACAGACCCTGTGCGAATCGTCTGGCTGGTAACGCGGTC
Source organism: Mauremys mutica (assembly GCF_020497125.1). Classification (NCBI taxonomy): domain Eukaryota; kingdom Metazoa; phylum Chordata; order Testudines; family Geoemydidae; genus Mauremys; species Mauremys mutica. Next base: position 3,070,532 of record NC_059081.1, on the reverse strand, counting down.
GTGGGTCAGGAGCAGTGGAAGGTCCCTAAAGGTGGGAGAGGCCACTGGTGCCCGAACTGTGGCCCTGCCCCCCTACCCCCCCCCCGTGCTGCCCCACCCACCAAGGCCCCACCCTGGCACCACTTCTCCCCCCAAGATCCCCCCCCCACTCACTCCTCTCTGTCCCCTCCCCCCTGTTGCTCGCCCTTACGGCCAGTAAGAAACGGGAGGGCATAGCGCTCCCACTTTTTAAAATTGGGGGGCGATGGCCCCCTGCCCCCGCCCTCCCCCAATTCTGGTGCCCCCTGTCATGGGTTCACTTCCCCGGCGCCACCCACAGGATTCAGGGGGGCTGAGGTCTTTGGCAGCGGGGGTCCCCCGCCGCCAAATTGCCGCCGAAGACCCAGCACTTTGGCGGCGGGTCCCGGGGCGGAAGGACCCCCCGCCACGGGTCTTCGGGGCACTTCAGCGGCAGGTCCCAGGGCAGAAGGACTCCCCGCTGCTGAATTGCCGCCGAAGACCCGGAGTGGGAGAAGCTCCGAGGGCCCAGGCCCTGCGAGAGTTTTCCGGGGCCCCCGGAGCCAGTGAAGGACCCCGCTCCAGGGCCCCCGAAAAACTCTCATGGGGGCCTGGGGCAAATTGCCCCATTTCCCCCCCCCCCCGGGCGGCCCTGCACTTCCCTGTCCCGTAGACGTGTTTGGGAGGTTCAGCCCATAAGCATCTGGAAAGCACCCAATAGGAGTTACACACCTAACTATCTCTGAGAGGCTGGGCCTCAGAAACAACAGTGACTGAGGCAGGATAAGCAGTTTCCAGGTGTACGCAGTAGTCAAGGTGTGCGCACCCCGATGCTTTACACCGTGAATGCCTCATTGCACCTTGAGTACTGCGTGCTGGTCCGGTCGGCCCAGCTCCAAAAGGCTATGTTAGAATTGGAAACGATAGCGAGAATGGCAACAAAAACGATTAGGGGGATGGAACAGCTTCCGTATGAGGAGAGATTAATAAGACTGGGACTTTCCAGCTTGGAAAAGAGACGACTAAGAGGAGATACGGTAGAGTTCTATGAAACCATGACTGGTGTGGAGAAAAAGACTAGACTCATAGACTTTAAGGTCAGAAGGGACCATTATGATCATCTAGTCTGACCTCCTGCACAATGCAGGCCACAGAATTTTACCCATCCACTCCTGTAACAAACCCCTCACCTGTGTCTGAGTTATTGAAGTCTTCAAATTGTGGTTTGAAGACCTCAAGCTGCAGAGAATCCTCCAGCAAGTGACCCGTGCCCCATGCTGCAGAGGAAGGCGAAAAACCTCCAGGGCCTTTGCCAATCTGCCCCGGAGGAAAATTGCTTCCCGACCCCAAATATGGCGATCAGTTAAACCCTGAGCATGTGGGCAAGACTCACCCGCCAGCACCCAGGAAAGAATTCTCTGCAGTAGCTCAGATCCCACCCCATCTAACATCCCATCACAGACCACTGGGCATATTTACCTGCTGATAATCAAAGATCAATTGCCAAAATTAATTGCCAAAATTCGGCTATCCCATCATACCATCCCTTCCATAAACTTATCAAGCTTAGTCTTAAAGCCAGATATGTCTTTTGCCCCCACTGCTCCCCTTGGAAGGCTGTTCCAGAACTTCACTCCTCTAATGGTTAGAAACCTTCGTCTAATTTCAAGTCTAAACTTCCTAGCGTCCAGTTTATACCCATTTGTTCTTGTGTCCACATTGGTACTAAGCTTAAATAATTCCTCTCCCTCCCTAATATTAATCCCTCTGTTATATTTATAAAGAGCAATCATATCCCCCCTCAACCTTCTTTTGGTTAGGCTAAACAAGCCAAGCTCTTTGAGTCTCCTAGGGAAGTGTTATTTACGGCTTCACATAACAAAAGAACCAGGGGACAGCCAATGAAATGAATAGGCAGCAGGTTTAAAACAAACAAAAGGAAGCATTTCTTCACACAAGGCACAGTTAACCTGTGGAACTCCTTGCCAAGGGATGTTGTGAAGGCCAAAATGATAACAGGGTTCAGAAAAGAACATCGTTCACGGAGAATAGGTCCACCGATGGCTAATAGCCCAGAGGGTCAGGGTGCAACCCCATATCGTAGGTGTCCCAAAGCCTCTGACTGTCAGAAGCTGGGAGTGGGCGACGGAATAGGTCACTCGATGACTAACTGTTCCGGTCATTCTCTTTGCAGCACCTGGCATTGGCCACTGTCGGAAGACAGGATACTGGACCATTGGTCTGACCCAGTCTGGCCATTTTTATGTTCTAGATAAACCGATGGATGGATTCAAGTTTCTGGTCTTTCCAACCCTTATGGAAAAAGCCCTGTATAGAATGTAATCAGGAACAGATCAACGGGGTTCTGAAGAAATTACTTTAAAACCTACACAGTTGAATAGCGAACGAGATCCTTGTCTCTCATTTATTTTTTAAATCATCAGGCTATAGAATTCTGGAGCAGATGTCTCGTTTTCACTATTCAATGCTACCGGATGGTTAAGACAGAACCTGTGCTTATGTTACATTGATTTCGATCGGCTGCAGAGCTGGCTCAATGTTTGAATTCCCCAGAGACTTGTTAAAACAACCGAAGAGATTTGCTAAAGCAAATTGACACAGCTACCGGGGAGTTCTGCTGAATCCCACCAGCAGGGAATTTGTCCCAGAACATTTTCCACGTTAAGGACGGGCTCTAACTGTTGCAGATGCTCCAGCTATAAACCACGGAGGGAAAGGATGGATGGTCCAGCAGTGAGAGTGCCACAGACTGGAGATTGTTAAGAGCAAGTTAGACAAATGCCTGTCAGGGATGGTCTAGATAATCCTTAGTCCTGCCAGGAGTGCAGGGGACGGGACTAGATGACCTCTTGGGGTCTCTTCCGGTCCTACAAGTCTATGTGGCTAGAAAGGGGAGGGGCCACAGAGTCCAGCACTGGGCTGTGGGACATTCAGATGGGTGCACACTAGGGTGATCAGACAGCAAGTGTGAAAAATCAGGACGGGGGGGGGGGGGGTTAATAGGAGCCCATATAAAAAAAAGCCCCAAATATCAGGACCGTCCCTATAAAATCGGGAGATCTGGTCACCCTCGTGCGCACTGATATTAGTGCTTTGAGTCTTCTTAGATAAAAGGGGCTGCGACCGTGATGATTTTAAAAAATGACCTCATAGAGACAGATATTGTTAAGCTAGCAGGAGTGCCAAAGGGCTTGGGGAGCATTGCCAAGTTATGTTTTTTTTAAATAAATGTTTTGGGCACCTATATGCCACCTTTTAACAAAGAAGTCCTTTCTCCCAAGTGTGCACTGGTCATTGGAGTTAAAGAGACCTTAACACACAGAAATCTGCAAACAGGCTGAGTAGAAATCCTGCCCCGCTTGGTGGGTGCAGCTTTCAGTCTCTCATACCCTGTGATGTCATCATGTCACTAGTTCGCCCGACAGCCATAGACTCCCAGGGTAGAAAAAACCCGAGTGTCTAACTTTAAAAAACACGCAAACCACCACCTTTTCCAACAATCGTTTAGGCCTTCTTGATACATGATTAAAAAACCCCAAACGAAGCACGTCTCATTTCCCCCTCTTTCCTGGGTCTCTTTACGATTCTGGGGATACTTAATCCAGCGTGGGAGGCTGGGCCAGACAACCTTTCCCTACTCCCTACATTGCTATGATCTAAGTGGGAAGACAAATATAAATTATTTGCCATCTCCTGCAGGCATGAGATCAAGAAAAGCCACCAACGGGTAGCTACATTTTCAAGAAAACCTGCCCCTAAGCTGCACAGGGGACATCCATCCGCGGAGCAGAGCAGGCAGCCCTTGCTCGGCAAACAGGGGCGCAACTGCCCATTGTAAAGTACTCGGGTCCCGCCCGACAGATCGCACCATCCATCCCGAGTAGCAAGTTCTCAGAGTCACTGAACATGAGTCAGACCCTTCGTTGCGGGGCCACTCCGGTAAATATCTTCAGCGGCAACATTGCAGCAATACGGGGAAATCAGTGACAACAAGTCAGGCACGTTACCTCCGGTGAGCAATTTTGTGTAACAGGAAACGGGAGCCTTTCTCAACCTGCCCTCAGACACAGGCCCCGTTCTCTGCACCGTCCGCACTCGCCCCAGGATGGAATTTGGCTTTATTTGCACAGAAAACAAGAGGGAGAGAAAATAAACGTCCGGTTCCTCCCTCAGGGCTGCTCAGCCCACACCCTAGATTCTCTCAACTCTATCTCCCTTTGTGTTACCTGTCTCACTGACTCAGCAGAACCCAGTTAGCCGTTTTCCCCAGCCAGATCAATACTTGCCAACGGAGTGTGATGTGCCAGGCAAACAGGCTGGCTTGCTACAAGCCACCCTGCCCTCTGTGTGGGCCAGGAGGCCAATTCACAGCATCAGGGGATCCAGCCCCTTAATAAAGGGGAGAAAGCAAAAAAGGCAGAGAAGGGGGGTGGGGAATATAAACCAACCCCCCCCCTTTGGTCTGTCGTTGCTTTGGGGGGGGGGCTCTGGTAACAGCTACAGTTTCTGTCCATTTACAGCCCTAGAGAAATATTGATGATAAAGGGCAACTGCCCCAGCAGGTTCTCACGTGACAGCTGGGGCCGGTTTTGTTCCATCGCTTCATTAATGATCTGGAGGGTGGCGTGGGCTGCACCCTCAGCAAGTCTGCAGATGACACTAAGCTGGGGGGAGAGGTAGATACGCTGGAGGGTAGGGATAGGGTCCAGAGGGACCTAGATAAATTAGAGGACTGGGCCAAAAGAAACCTGATGAGGTTCAACAAGGACAAGTGCAGGATCCTGTGCTTAGGATGGAAGAATCCCAGGCACTGCTACAGACTAGGGACCGAGTGGCGAGGCAGCAGTTCTGCAGAAAAGGACCTAGGGGTTACAGGGGACGAGAAGCTGGATATGAGTCAGCAGTTTGCCCTTGTTGCCAAGAAGGCTAATGGCATTTTGGGCTGCATGAGTAGGAGCGTTGCCAGCAGATCGAGGGATGTGATCATTCCCCTCTATTTGGCATTGGTGAGGCCTCATCTGGAGTACTGTGTCCAGTTTTGGGCCCCACACTACAAGAAGGATGTGGAAAAATTGGAAAGAGTCCAGCGGAGGGCAACAAAAATGATTAGGGGGCTGGAGCACATGACTTATGAGGAGAGGCTGAGGGAACTGGGATTGTTTCGTTTGCAGAAGAGAAGAGTGAGGGGGGATTTGATAGCTGCTTTCAACTACCTGAAAGGGGGTTCCAAAGAGGATGGATCTAGACTGTTCTCAGTGGTGGCAGAACAAGGCGTAATGGTCTCAAGTTGCAGTGGGGGAGGTTTAGGTTGGATATTAGGAAACACTATTTCACTAGGAGGGTGGTGAAGCACTGGAATGGGTTACCTGGGGAGCTGGTGGGATCTCCTTCCTTAGAGGTTTTTAAGGTCAGGCTGGACAAAGCCCTGGCTGGGATGATTTAGTTGCGGATTGGTCCTGCTTTGAGCAGGGGGTTGGACTAGATACCTCCTGAGGTCCCTTCCAACCCTGATAGTCTGTGATCCGGGTTGATAGACCAGGGATTGAACTGGGGACTTCTAAAGCCACCCTCTGTACCCAGGAGGCTGTTACAGACTCAGATCACCTGCAGACTGACCCAGCAGGGACTATGTAACACCCGCTCCTCAGTCGGTTACACATCACACCATCCTGGCTCATGACCCTCCAGCTGAATATTGATGGACCCACCAGATTTCACAGGGCTGAACCAACGGTTAGGTTTTGCCATGGAACAGTGCTCGGGATCTGAGCTCCCCTTCCAAAAACTGATCTTTCAAGCCCTCTGGTGGTGAAGACATGCTCCCAAACCCTCATCCCTCTGCTCACAGGTGCTTTCAAACCCTTCCCATTTAAGGGCCAGATTTGCAAAAGCTAGGTGCCCAAGACACATCCCATGCCTAGACAGGGCTACTATAAGGTGGGTGCATAACTGGTTGGAAAACTGTTCCAGGAGAGTAGTTATCAGTGGTTCACAGTCATGCTGGAAGGGCATAACGAGTGGGGTCCCGCAGGGATCAGTTCTGGGTCCGGTTCTGTTCAATATCTTCATCAGTGATTTAGATAATGGCATACAGAGTACACGTATATAGTTTGCAGATGATATCAAGCTGGGAGGGGTTGCAAGTGCTTTGGAGGATGGGGTTAAAATTCAAAATGATCTGGACAAACTGGAGAAATGGTTTGAAGTAAATAGGGTGAAATTCAGTCAGGACAAATGCAAAGTGCTCCACGTAGGAAGGAACAGTCAGCTGCACACACACCAATGCGCAATGACTACCTAGGAAGGAGAACTGCGGAAGGGGATCTGGGGGTCAGAGTGGATCACAAGCTAAATATGAGTCAACAGTGTGACACTGTTGCAAAAAAAGCAAACATCCCTCTGAGATGTATTAGCAGGAATTTTCTAAGAAAGAAAGGAGAAGTAATTCTTCTACTTTACTCCATACTGATAAGGCCTCAGCTGGAGTATTGCATCCAGTTCTGGGCGGCACATTTCAGGAAAGATGTGGACAAATTGGAGAAAGTCCAGAGGAGAGCCACAGAAATGATTAAAGGTCTAGATGGTGGTTTTCAACCTGTGGTCCACGGACCCGCAGACTATATCTAAGATTTCCAAAGGGGTCCACTCCTCCATTCGAAATTTTTTAGGGGTCCGCAAATGAAAAAAGGTTGAAAACCGCTGATCTAGAAAACATGGCCTGTGAGGGAAGATTGAAAGAACCTGGGTTTGTTTAGCCTGGAGAAGAGAAGACTGAGGGGGACATGAGAACAGTTTTCAAGTGCATAAAAGGTTACAAGGAGGACGGAGACAAATTGTTCTTCTTAACCTCTGGGGACAGGACAAGACGCAACGGGCTTAAACTGCAGCAAGGGAGGTTTAGGTTGGACATTAGGAAAAACTTCCTAACTGTCAGGGTGGTTAAGCACTGGAATAAATTGCCTAGGGAGGTTGTGGAATGTCCATCACTGGGGATTGTTAAGAGCAGGTTGGACAAACCCCTGTCAGGGCTGGGCTAGATAATACTTAGTCCTGCCTTGAGTGCAGAGGACTGGCCTAGACGACCTCCCCTTGCAGCCCTACACCTCTGTGATTCTCTGCATCTAGGCCCGCAGATGCATCAAGAGTCGATTGCACCTGCACAACCGGTGGGATTCTGAGGGCAGCCGGGTCTACTTGTAGACGCAGCCGTTCGTTTCCCTGGTGCACTACTGCTCGTGTGCACGGGCAGGGCTGTCGGGCTGGTCCCCCTGGGTACCCCTTTGGAGCTATGGGCCTAGCGGTCTGTGCTGCATCCTGGCTCTTGGAAACAGGGCCGGCTCTACAGGTTTCGCCGCCCCAAGCAGCGCGCCGAATTGCCGCCCTGGGCAGGGGGGAGGGGGGCAGTCTGTGCCCTTAGGGCAGCAGGCGCGTTTCCGTGGCTCTGGCTTTTTTGCTGCCACAAGCCACAAAACAAACAAACAAAACCCCACCTGCACGGGGGCCCGGAGCAGCGGAGGGCGTGGGGGGGGGGACGACAAACCTGCCGCTCGGCCGGGGCGGCGAAGGGGCGGGGGAGAACGAACCTGCCAGCCAGCCTGAGCAGCAAGGGGGGGGGGGGGGACCAACCTGCTGGCCGGTCCGGTCGTAGCAATGAAGGGGCGGGGGCCGGAGCAGCCACGTGGGGGGGGACCTGAAACAAACCTGCCGACCAGAGCGGGGGGGGGGGGGGGGTGAAACAAACCTGGAAACAAACCTGCCGACCAGAGCAGCGGGGGGGGGGGGGGGTGCAACAAACCGTGTGTGTGTGAAACAAACCTGCCGACCAGAGCAGCGGGGGGGGGGGGGGGGGGGTGAAAAAAAACTGCCGGCCGGGGGGGCGGGGTGTGGGGGGGGGGTGTGTGAAACAAACCTGCCGACCAGAGCAGCGGGGGGGGGGGGGGGGGGTGAAACAAACCTGCCGACCAGAGCAGCGGGGGGGGGGGGGAAACAAACTGCCCCGCCGGCCAGAGCGGCGAAGGGAAGAAAAAACAAAACAAAACAAAATCCCTGCGGGGCGGCGGGAGCGCGGGTGCAGCGGGACTCCCCGCCCTGCAGCCCCCGGGCAGCGGAGCCCACACCCCAGCTGGGGGGGGGCAGGGGGACTCCCCGCCCTGCAGCCCCCGGGCAGCGGAGCGCACACCCCAGCTGGGGGGGGGCAGGGGGACTCCCCGCCCTGCAGCCCCCGGGCAGCGGAGCGCACACCCCAGCTGGGGGGGGCAGGGGGACCCCCAGCCCTGCAGCCCCCGGGCAGCGGAGCGCGCACCCCAGCTGGGGGGGGGGCAGGGGGACTCCCAGCCCTGCAGCCCCCGGGCAGCGGAGCGCGCACCCCAGCTGGGGGGGGGGCAGGGGGACTCCCCGCCCTGCAGCCCCCGGGCAGCGGAGCGCACACCCCAGCTGGGGGAGGGCAGGGGGACGCCCCGCCCTGCAGCCCCCGGGCAGCGGAGCGCGCACCCCAGCGGGGGGGGGGGCAGGGGGACTCCCCGCCCTGCAGCCCCCGGGCAGCGGAGCGCGCACCCCAGCTGGGGGGGGGGCAGGGGGACTCCCCGCCCTGCAGCCCCCGGGCAGCGGAGCGCGCACCCCAGCGGGGGGGGGGGGGGGCAGGGGGACTCCCCGCCCTGCAGCCCCCGGGCAGCGGAGCGCACACCCCAGCTGGGGGGCGGGGAGAGAAGGGGGGCGGCCGGGGCTCCCTTACGCGGGGCGCTCGCCATGCGGCCCCCCCCCCGCCGCTCCGGGGGGCGGGCAGGGAAGGACCCGGGCTGCGTGCCGGGCTGGCTGCAGCCCTGGCACCGCTCCCAGCAGCTCCCCTCCTCCGCGCGCCGCCCCCTGCAGGGCCGCCGGAGCAGCGAACCAAAAGAAACAAACCTGCAAGGGCGGAGGAAGGAAGCAAAAAAAAAAAGGGGGGATTCGGCGGGAAGCCGCCCCTGGGAATCTGCCGCCCCAAGCACCAGCTTGTCCGGCTGGTGCCTGGAGCCGGCCCTGCTTGGAAGGCAGAGGAGCAATGGGTGACAACGGAGCTATCGCCCTGGAAATGGCGCAGCAGCAACACTGAGCCACGGAGGATCCGGTTTCTCCAGCTCTTCTGCAGCCCGATGTGGCACGGTCCTGCCCTGGGGTCCCACTGGGGTGGCAGCTGGAAGCCCAGAAGGGACCACTCTGACTATCTACCCTGAGTTCCTGCCTAGCCCAGGCCAGAGACCCTCCCTCAGGGTTTCCTGCATCCAGCCCAGACCTTCTATCTGAGCTTGAGCGGATCTTTTTGCAAGACAGCCACACTTGATGTAAAGACTCCAAGTGTTGGAAAATCCACCCCGCCCCTAGGCGCTTTGGTCCTGTGGCTAATTACTGTGAAGAAGGAGGGAGTTATAGGTATTATTTTTGTAAGTGTCCTGCGTGCCTCAGTTTACCTGATGGCAGCGAGGTAAAGCCAAGGAGGCTCTTAGGGGAGACTAGGGAATGAACCAACGACAGAGATAAGGTTCCTTCAAGGAGCCATGCGGAGAAGCTGGTCCCAGCCCAAGTCCCACTGTGACGCGGGTCCAAGACAAGGGTTTTTGCAGTGTGGACGCAGCTTAAGCCTTGGTTGCCTGACTCATGTCTGGAGAGTCCCCCAATGCTATCCCCCAATCCCCTGAGCCTGTGTTTCCCAGCCCTTCCACCTCAAAACTACCCCCTCAATTCCTGGGCACCTGTTCAAACCCTTCCGCCTGGCGTTTAATCCTCTCCCACTCGAGAACCGGACCCAGCCACTCCTGCACCAGGAGCGCTGCCTTGTGGCTGATGGTGTGGGAGCCGGCTCCACCCAGCCCCTCTGTGGGAAGCGTCGCCCCAGACAAGCTGATCATTGCTAAGAGAATGAAAAGCCCCCAGGCCTCTGCCCTGCTGTGGGGAGAACATGGCAACCCAGAGAATGAAGGGGAGGGAGGTCTCTCTCTTGGCCAGGCTTCAGGTGGGGTTACCTGCAGTGAGGGGATCCCCCCATCCCAAGGGCCGGGGAGGGGAAGATGAATCTCACCCAAAATAAAAACGAGAACTTGTTTCTGCTGACGCTAGCGATTGTAGAGACTTGGTCTTTTTTCAGCCCTCCCTGCACCTTCCTGTTTCCTTATGTGATGGCAACGGGCATCGCTAGGCAGCTGGTCCCCTGCAGTGCACCCGGGGGCATGCAAGGGGTGCCAGCCCCACTCCCACTGGGGCGGGGACAGGAGCCACCATCACACCTAGTGGGTGCACATGTAGTAGTAGGATTTTATGTTTGTATTTTGTATAATTTAAAATAAAAAATAAAGAATAGTGAAATAACAATGTAGCGTGTATTAACTGTAGTGGTGTATAATTTGATTATATTTTCCTAGCTATTTTTTTTAATAGCACAAAGGAATGGCCTACTGGGCCATTTGGCAAAGATGTATTAGTTGGAATTTGTGTTTGGGCTGATTTTAAGGCAGTAACAGATGTTTTAAGGCTATTTTGTTGTAGGTTTAGCATTTTTAAATAAGTAAAAGAATGCTGCAATTGTTTTCCTGTGCAGTGCAACTTTTTTTAAAAAAACTTTTTTTTGTTTGAAATGTTTGGTGTAAATTAATGTTGTTTTGTGTGTGAATGAGGAATGTAAAGAGATACATGTAAGGGCCATCGCTGAATTCAATGTATGAGGAAGGAACTGGAGACAGACGCAAGGGCACCAGGAGGCTGCAACACGCCCCTATTGAAATGTTAAAGGAAGACAAATTGACAACTTTAAAAATAAGACAGGCACTTATTAAGGGGGACAAAATAGCTGATGTTTAAATTCTTTGCAGAAAAGAACATCCCGGAACCTGAGCATGAGGCGCTGCATAACCACCACCATTTTAATCCACCCAAAATCAGACTCCAGTGTAAGGTCTGGCTTTACCTGCTTCTGGGAACCTTCAGTGCCCAGATAATTACAGCAATCGTGAAAAAAAATGTAGCCTTCCTTATAAGCCAGTATTTAAGGAATAATTCACTCCCCTGCCAACCAGCCATGAATTCCGACCCGCGATCCAGTGATCCTCATGGTAAAAATATGATAAAAATACTAGCCAGCTCCTAAAACCCTTAGGAAATACCAATCTGTCTGCCTGGGAAGGGGAACTCGGACTTAAGATTCACCTTATCAGCACCACAGGAATTCCAAACCTCTGGGAAATAGGGTCTCTATGGGAATACCACCTGGAGGTCCAGCTATCCACAATTACCGTATCAGTAAAATAAGCCTGTTAAGACAGGAACAACACTAACAGTTATTGCGGGATACTGTCCAATACCCAGTAGTGAACCGACCCTTTGGTTCCCGGACACATGCACCAGAACCTGGACCAAAGAATATGCATTCGAAAGCGGTCCCCCGATTAAAATAAAGACGCCAAAATTGTTTGCGACTCACAGTGATCTAGTTAAAGTCTTGTTAAATCCACTATTAGTAAAAATAAAAATTGGTATAAATTGTACTCGCCAACAAGCTGTAAAAACAAAATTGTAATAAATTGCTCACCGACAGCCTGTAACCAACAATCTGTAAAAATCAAAATATAAAAAGGAAGCCCGTTCCCAAAATTGACCATGGATCCTTTTGACTACCCTGGGTTATAGGTCAATAAGCTAAAAAAATATATATATTAAATACCGAAGGGTGTACGAAATAAAGCCCTCAAAAATGGGTGTGCTTGCCCCTACTGGTCACCACAGAACTATGCACAAGGACACATCACTGGGAACATGTGTATAGAACAAACTAAAAAAGGTAACTCCGTTTTTACAACAAACACAGAGGGATGTAGGGCAGCATGTCATTCAGATATCACATGCCAATAAAAACATGCTAAAAATTGCTAAGTCTAAAAAAACCTGCCAGCCTATCATTGGTGCGACGTTTTTACAGGCTGGTCCCCGACCTCTATTGTCTATTGTGTTTCACCCATTACTAGTTGTGTTAATATTGTTCTGTGTTTGCTTGCTAGGAATGTGTGGTATGTGCTGTTAAATAAAAAAAGAAGTTTGTTAAGTTACAACCACCAGCTCAAATTGTCTCTCAGTATATTGCTATAAAATAATGATATAAAATATGACCCACTCAAGAATTGTTCCTAAGGGGTCAAAAGGCGGATATGTAGTCGTAGGATTTTATGTTTGCATTTTGGATCATTTTAAATTAAAAATAAAGAATAATGAAATAATAATGTAGCGTGTATTAAATGTATAATTTGATCATTTCCTGCCAGCCACCCTTTTTGAACAGCCTCTGGGCCATTTGGTAAAGATGCATCAGTCGGAATCTGTGTCTGGGCTGATTTCAAGGTAGTAACAGATGTTTTAAGGTCACTACTTTGCTGTAGGTTTAGCATTTGAAAACAAGTCAAAGAATGCAATGATTGTTTCCTTGTGCATTGCAACTTGATGTTCCTGTTTAAAATGTTCTGTGTAAATTCATTCTGTTTTGTGTGTGAACGAGGACTATAGGTATAAAGAGGAAGGTGACCAGATGTTCTGATTTTATTGGGACAGTCCCAAATTTTGAGTCTTTTTCTTATATAGGCTCCTATTCCCCCCCACCTCTGTCCCGATTTTTCACACTTGCTGTCTGGTCGCCCTAATAAAGAGATAAGCGTAAAGGCCATTGCTGAACCAGATGTACGAGGAAGGAACCGGAGACAGGAAGCTGCAGCACGTCGCCTCTCAGCGGTCCTGGATCTCAGGAGCCATTACCGAGACGCCTGCTCCAAACTGACCTCAAACCGTGGTGAAAATACCCCAGAGATTTAATCACCGTCAGTAACATCGCTCAGATAACGGAACACGCCCGCTCTCGAGTTCTCTGTGACCTTGTGTGGGTGCTGCCCCCAGTCTGTTAGCGCTCACATCTGTGTCTGGGACGGGGGTCCCCAAACTGTGGGCCGTGCCCCCTAGCATGGGGGGAGGGTAGCAGGGCCTGGGCCAGCCCCCACAGGGGTTGTGAAGGGAGCGCCACCCAGCCCCACCCCGACTGCAGCTGCGGCCCTGGCTCTCCTCCCAGCCCCACCTCTCAGCCCCCAGACCCCGCTCCTGGCCACGGTCCCCAGTCTCAGCCCCTGGTCCCTGCTCCCAGCCCCTGCTCCGCTCCCGGCCCCCAGCAGCAGCCCCTGGCCTCCTGCCGTGACTCTGCTCCTGGCCGGGACGGGGAGGGGGAGGGCACGGACACATCCCATTACGGGGGAGTGTGGGGAGAGGAAAAGTTTGGGTCCCGCTGGTCACTGTGAAACAGGGCTAAGCGGAGATGGGGCAGGCACACAGGACTTGCTGCACGGGGCGGGGGGGCGGGAATTTCACCTGTCCTGAAGCTGCTCAGCCTGACTAGCCAGCAGACACAGGGTCAGATTAAACTCCAGGCTCCCCCATAGGCACCGTAGCTACGTCCACACGGCAATAAAAACCCCACCGCACGGAGTCTCAGCCCGGCTCAGCTGACTTGGGCTGGTGGGGTTCAGGCCACCGGGCTAAAAACTGCAGTGTAGATACTCGGGCTCGGGCTGGAGCCGCCTCCTGAGATCCCGCGAGTGGGGGGTCTCAGAGCCTGGGCTCCGGCCCGAGCCCACACGTCTACACTGCAGTTTTACAGCCCTGCCAGCCGGGGCCAGCCACAGCCAGGGTGCGGGTCTTTCACCTCAGCGTAGAGGTACCTGCGTGAAGTCACTTCCGCCCAGCTCCTCACAGGGGCCGAGATTTCAGGACAGGCTCCCCCTGAAAGCAGTGGAAGTTCGGAGCCCCGGTACCTCGGCGGCGCTAGGCCTCAGTTTCTCTTTGGGGCTGAGAGCGGCTGGTCCTGCAGGACTCTTGTGAAACGCAGCAGCAATCCCTCTGCTCCCCAGCCTCTCTGGCTCAGCTCCCCGTGTGTCCACATGAGATCACGGCACCGCCTCCCACGCCGGGGAAGAGGAAGAGAAATGCACGGGACTGGGAGGTGGGCAACGGTTCAGTGACCGGGCAGTGTCCGACAGCAGGAGGAACCTGCAGCCTGATGTAAGATCTCAGCTCTCGTTAACCCATTAGGGCGAATACGTCCCACAGCATCTCTGTGAAATAAGCCCTTTGCTAAGGTGCTGGCTGGTGCCCAGGCCAGGCTGGGGGCCGGCGGGACGCTGCTGGGTGAGCTCAGGTTTAATCCCCAGCACTGGCCGGCCATGCAGGAAGCCCTGTCTGTGCCGGGGAAGGCAGCCGGGGGAGCCCCGGTTCAGGGAGGGGTCATCCGCAGGCCTGGCGGGGGGTGGGGACCGAGCCCCCAGGGGATTGGAGAGACTCGGGGGGGTTCTAACGCCACGGGAGACCTTGGTGCTGTGTGACGGGATGGGGGGCATCCATCAGAGGCAGGGGAGCCGCCCGGGATGGTTTGTGGGCTGGGGGTGAGGTGCAGGGAGTGAAAGGAGCCAGAGGGGAGGGGAAATACTGTGCCCCTAAAATAACCTGTCACTGAGCTCACAGCAGGGCCCGATCCTGGACCGCAGCCCAAGGGGGCCCAGCTCCGCGCTGGGGCCTGCGCGGGGAAGCCTCCCCCAAGGCCGCAGGGCAGAGGATTTGCTCTTTCATATTCCTGCTGCCCCAGCGCCCTGCAGTCCCCGTTGGGACCCACGGCGCTGGGCACTCTGTGAGGGGCTCCTAGCCAAGAGCGTGTTCGCCCCCACTTCCCTGAGCGCCGGGCATGAGGAGCCCCCCCAGGACAGGGATGGGGCAGGCCGGAAGGGGGCTTCCCTGCCTGGGCTCCCTAAAACCAGGTTCCCCCATTTCCCAGCCCAGAACCACACGGCTTCACTGGGTCGGGGCAGCAGAGGAGGCTGGGCCCAATGTCACTTTATGCACGAAATGGACGTGTAACTGTTTGAAGGCTCGTGTTAATCCTGCAACCCCCCCACCCGGCCCCGGCCCCGCATGCACAGGGCTCCCCGCCACACCAGGGAAGGGTCTCTGTGCAGGATGGGACCCTCAGCCCCGCCCGGCACACAGCTGAGCTGACTGGCTCGTGTAAACACCTCATCCATTTCCCGCCCCACAAGACGGACGGACACTGGGGCACGTTCTTAAACACAGGCCGTTGGGGGGGGGTCCCCAAGGGAATAACCACAGCCGGGGGAAAAGAGCAGCGGCTCATATTGAAAAGGCTGAAGCCAGGCAGTGCGATATTCCACCCCTGGGAGGGAGATCTCCTGGGGGGACACCGAGAGCCCTGGGGCAGCAGCCACGGCCGGGGGTGAGATCCCCCCCGGTGCACCGGGCCAGCATGATATTACGTGCCACTGACGTCCCACATAGGTACAGGGCTGAAGGCAGAAGCCGAGAGGGGAAGACAGGGGTGGGACGGCTCCAAAATTGCCCTGTTCTGCTTTCCCTGACACCCCGCTAGTGGCCCTGGGCTAGATGGACCATTGGCCTGACCCAGTCTGGCCACTCTGATGTTCTGATGTTAATTGTGCCACGAGTGTGACTGGCCCATGGGACGCGTTCGCTGCAGGACACGAATCCAGCAGCCACAAAACAGAACCTGACAAGGCCTCTTCCTAAAACGCAGGGGACACGAGCACAGAGCTTCAAGGGGATGGTTCGTTTCCCGCCTCCCCAGCAAAATCCTGGCTATAAATGTTTCGGGTACAGTGCCCCGTGCAAAGGGACCTCACCTGGAATCACTATACTAACCCCCCGCCTCCCCCGTCTGTAAGGAAAGACAAGCGCGTCGCCTTACCTTCTGTCAGCTGCCACCTTCACCGCGTCCTGCCCAGAACTCCTCCCCGGCAGCCGCTTTATACTGAGTCAGGAGGAACCGGCATTGCAAAACCCCAGCCCCAAATGCAAAGGAAAGACGGTGGCTGCGATTTATACCTCACGGGCTGCAGTGCAGAGAGGCCCGGAGACAGAGCAGTCACCACAAAAGCAGAAGTTGTGACAGCTGCTGTAATGCCTCCACACCTGGGCTGTTCCTCCAGGGTCTGCACTCGCTAACCCAGGGGAGCCGGCGGGGTGCGGGCCGAGGGAGCGCCCGGCCTCCCATCTTGTCTCCTCAGCAGCGGAGGTCCACCCGAGTGGGACGGGCCAGGGAAGAACAGGGACGGACCAACCTCTCCAGCTCTGCACGCTGCCAGACGGAAGCAGAGCCAGATCCCAGGGCGGGAGGCTGGAGCCCGACAAATCCAGCCGGGGAAGGAGACGCACGTTGTTAACCCGGAGGGTAATTCATCACTGGAACAGCTCACCTGGAGCATGGGGAATCTCCCCCACCTGGAGCCTTGCCAGCCAGCCCGGCTGCTTTTCTAACAGAGCCGCTCCAGCTCCCCCAGAGCTGAATCCCTCGGCCAGGGTCTCTGCCTTCTGCCCTACAGAAGGTCACCATGGGCCCTGCTGGCCTTTGACCTATCAATCGGGGAGGCCAGGCGCATTCGGACGATGGGCCCTGAACCAAAAACCCAGAATGGCAGGTCCCAGCCACCATACTTAGCTCTTAGGTGGTGCCTTTCATCAGCAGGTCTCAAAGTGCTTCGCAGAGGAGGTCAGTATCACCATCCTCAGGTTACGGCTGGGGAAACTGAGGCACGGGATGGCAAAGTGACTTGGTCACCCAGCAAATGAGTGATAGAGCCCAGAACAGAACCCAGGTTGCTCACATCCTAATCCAGATGCCCCCTAGCTACTGGACAGGGAGGAAATAGAAGATGCTGGCACAGCCCCTGTCCTGTGTTGTATCCAGTGGCCAGAAGAAGTGAGAATCAAACATGTGTTTCTAGGTGGTCGGTTACAGGGCACGAGGAAACAAGCCATGCTGCAGCCAGCCCCCCTGGTGGTGTAGCAATCAGGGTGGAGGACGGGAGTCTGATGAAATGGGATGAATCCAGCTCACCAGAGCCCAGGCACTTCCAGGAAACGGTAGCCATGAAATCAGCGACACGCTCCCTGGAACAGCCCGTCCCATTCGGCGCCCTGATGCTATTTCACAACACGACCCTGTGCAGCCGCGGAGGGGTCGTGCTGTGGGTGGGCGTGTGCCAGGGTCATCTGAAGGAGTGAGTCTAGGGCAGGCGAATGGCAGCGGCGGGTAGCGTAGCATGGCGCATGCCAACCTTAGCAGAACGTGCATAATTGGCCTGTGGGCTGCCTCTGCCCCCAGATCCCCTGCAGTGCAACCAACTGAGATTCTTGTAGAGCAGAGGTGGGCAAACTACGGCCCGTGGACCCCCACGGGACCGTCCTGCCCTGCCCTTGAGCTCCCCTCCCCCACAGCCTCAGCTCGCTGTGCCGCCAGCGCTCTGGGCGGTGCGGCTGACTCCGGTCGGGCGGCGCAGCTGCCAGTCCTGCTGCTCTGATCAACATGGTAAGGGGGTGGGGAGTGGGGGGCGGGGGTTGGATAAGGGGCAGGGGGGTCCCAGGGGGAAGTCAGGGGACAGGGATCAGGGGGTGGTTGGATGGAGCAGAAGTTCGTGGGAGGCGGTCAGAGGACGGGGAACAGGGGGGGTTGGATAGGCGTGGGAGTCCTGGGGGGCATGTCAGGGGGCGGGGGTGTGGATGGGGTCGGGGCAGTCAGGGGACAGGGAACGGGAGGGGTTGGATAGGGGGTGGGATCCCGGGGGGGCTGTCAGGGGGCGGGGGTGTGGATAGGGGTCGGGGCAGTCAGGGGACAGGGAACGGGAGGGGTTGGATAGGGGGTGGGATCCCGGGGGGGCTGTCAGGGGGCGGGGGTGTGGATAGGGGTCGGGGTGATCAGGGGACACGGAGCAGGGGGGCTTGGATAGGGGGTGGGATCCCTGGGGGTGGTTAGGGGCGGGAGGGGGTGTTGGAGCAGGGAGCAGGGGGGGTGTTGGATGGGTTGGGGGCTCTGAGGGGGGCATGTCAGGGGGCGGGGGTGTGGATGGGGTCGGGGCAGTCAGGGGACAGGGAACGGGAGGAGAGGGATAGGGGTTGGGATCCCGGGGGGGCGGTCAGGGGGCGGGGTGTGGATAGGGGTCGGGGTGATCAGGGGACACGGAGCAGGGGGGTTGGTAAGGGGGTGGGATCCCGGGGGGGCTGTCAGGGGGCGGGGGTGTGGATGGGGTCGGGGCAGTCAGGGGACAGGGAACGGGAGGAGTTGGATAGGGGGTGGGATCCCGGGGGGGCTGTCAGGGGGCGGGGGTGTGGATAGGGGTCGGGGTGATCAGGGGACACGGAGCAGGGGGGGTTGGTAAGGGGGTGGGATCCCGGGGGGGCTGTCAGGGGGCGGGGGTATGGATGGGGTCGGGGCAGTCAGGGGACAGGGAACGGGAGGGGTTGGATAGGGGGTGGGATCCCGGGGGGGCTGTCAGGGGGCGGGGGTGTGGATGGGGTCGGGGCAGTCAGGGGACATGGAACGGGAGGGGTTGGATAGGGGGTGGGATCCCGGGGGGGCTGTCAGGGGGCGGGGGTGTGGATAGGGGTCGGGGTGATCAGGGGACAGGGAACAGGGGGGGTTGGATAGGCGTGGGAGTCCTGGGGGGCATGTCAGGGGGCGGGGGTGTGGATGGGGTCGGGGCGGTCAGGGGACAGGGAACAGGAGGGGTTGGATAGGGGGTGGGATCCCGGGGGGGCTGTCAGGGGGCGGGGGTGTGGATGGGGTCGGGGCGGTCAGGGGACAGGGAACAGGAGGGGTTGGATAGGGGGTGGGATCCCGGGGGGGCTGTCAGGGGGCGGGGGTGTGGATAGGGGTCGGGGTGATCGGGGGACACGGAGCAGGGGGGGCTGGTAAGGGGGTGGGATCCCTGGGGATGGTTAGGGGCGGGAGGGGGTGTTGGAGCAGGGAGCAGGGGGGGTGTTGGATGGGTTGGGGGCTCTGAGGGGGGCAGTCAGGGGGTGGGAAGTGGGAAGGGGCGGATGGGGGCGGGGGGCAGGCTGTTTGGGAGGCACAGCCTTCCCTACCCAGCCCATCCATGCCGTTTCAGAACCCCGATGCGGCCCTTGGGCCACAGAGTTTGCCCAGCCCTGTTGTAGAGGGTCCCTGGGGATTGAACCTGGGCCTGCTAAAGCACAAGCCCATGGGATTAGTCCCCGGGGGGAACTGCTTGCAGAAGATTCCTCTCCTCTGGGGGCCGGTCTCTGAGAGGGACACGTAACCCCAATGAACACACGTGGGAGCTCCTGCTTTCAATGGGGGGAGGGGGCTGGGCAACTTTCCCAAGGACCCTGCAATTCTTTTTCTTCTCTTTTTCCCGGAGCTCCCTCTCTGGTGCTGCAGGGCCCGGCCCGGATCACCGTACCCCAGGGGAGCGCGCGGCAGGGCCGAGCCTCTCCCGTGTGTGGTGCATCCACCCCTGCCACGCACTGCGGGGGCAGCTGCCCAAGTCTGTCCATGAGGAGTGAGTCACAGAGCCTGTGGCAGCCGGGACCGCCGGGATCCTCAGTTCAGTGGTGCCCGAACTCTTCCTTCTTCTTTCTAGTCTGAATCTGTCTTGCTTCCACCTCCAGCCAGTGGCTCGTGTCAGACCTTGTCTGCTAGGCTGAGGAGCCCTCTGCTTTCACATTTCAGTTCCTGTGGATGCACTTATGGACTGTGAAAAAGGGAAGTGACGTTCTCTTGGTTAAGCTCAATCGATGGAGCGGGCGCCTCCGGCCTGCCACTACAGGGCGGGGTTTCTACCCTTTGGTCATTCTTGTGGCTCTTCTCTGACCTCTCTCCAATTCACCAACATCCTTCTTCAACTGTGGGCCCCAGAACGGGACACGGGACTCCAGCCGCGGTCGCGCCAGGGTCGAATCCAGCGGTAAAATAACCTCCCTCCTCCTGCTCTACATTGCCACTGTGCCTGGGCGGCCGGTATGGAAGGCAGGGGAGGCTAAGCCTCCCCAAACCCCGGCTGTGGCCCCGCCCACACTCTGCCCGAGGCCCCGCCCACACTCTGCCCGAGGCCCCGCCCCCTCTCCCCTGAAGCTGGCAGACTCAGGCTGCTCGGACCAGTGCCTCTGGGGAGGCTGGGACCAGCTGGCGCAGCCCGGCCGGAGCTCCTCTGGCTACAGGGGGGAGGGGAAAGGGGGCTCGGGGCTGTGGTGGCGGGGGGCACTCGGGGCTCTGGCGGGCGGGGGCAGGGCCTTGAGTGGAAGGGGCGTGGCGGGGGGGTAGCCTCCCCAAGGGGTTCACTCCACTGTAATGAGATCGGACCCACTGCCGGCTGGAAGAGCGGGCGGCACTGTGTCAATAGGCCTGAAGAAGCAGCGACAGACCTAGGCCCCTGTGACTCAGACACTTGCCTTTAGTCACGTGAGGAGCCCCCTTGGCTCGGTGACGCACCTCAGTCCCGATGGCAAAAGCAGCCCCGGGGCTGAGCCAAGAGATCCTGGGATCATGCCCCGCTGGTAACTCGGCTCAGTGCAGGATCCCCACCCAGCACCCAGCTCCCTCGGGTCCTACCATCTCCTCCGTGGGCACACGCCGCGGCAGGCGCTCCGCGGGTCGACGCTGTGCCGGATCCAGATTGGTACCGCAGGGATCACACCCCAGCCGCTAGCTCTGAGGGCACAAGCCTCTGGCTAGCTTCACACCCGGCCCCAGGGGTGTGAAAATGAGACAGGCGGGGGGGATCTGGAGCCCAGTCTCCCAACCATCACAAGGTTTGTTTGAGCTGATGGAGGGCGGGGGAGCCCAGGGGCCGGCTGGGGTTCACCAGTGAGTGCCTGGCACTGGGCAGGACGCACTCAGACCCAGGGGAGTTGGGATCCTGCTGCTGCAGCCCAGAAAGGGAAACCAAGAGCCAGCCCCGGT
Organism: Mauremys mutica; assembly: GCF_020497125.1. Taxonomy (NCBI): domain Eukaryota; kingdom Metazoa; phylum Chordata; order Testudines; family Geoemydidae; genus Mauremys; species Mauremys mutica. The sequence goes on along the minus strand of NC_059081.1, from coordinate 3,049,738 downwards.
GCTGGCCCACCCTGGCACAGCCTCATCTGGACAGACTAGGGTCAATCCACCGGGGGAATGATTTAGCGCCATGGTCTAGTTATTGCATAGACCCACCTTGCATGCAGGGGACTGGATTAGATCGAGGTGGGCCAGCGCTGGTCCCTGAGATCTCCCTGGTGCAGCTTAGGAAGGGAGAAAGCCAGTCCCTGGTGTCAGAGAGGTTGAGAAACACCAGGCTGGATGCCCTGGTGAGTCCCTTCCCGTCCTACACGGCTCTGATGTCTGAGATTCCAGCAGAGGGAGCCATTGCCTGACTTTAAAGTGAAATTGCTGCAGAAATTGGTCCCTCCCAAGGCTCTACCGTCCACTCCAGCGTCTGGCCCCAGCCCACAACTCAGGGGGCAGATCTGCAAAGCCCAGGCTGGGTAGATCCTGGTGATCCCCAGCCGCCGGGACGCTCACTCTCTGTTTGTCCCTGGGCTCTATTCCCTTTCAGGACCCCTGAAGCGGCGGGGAGGGGCGGCAGCACCTCGCCCTGCTGCGCGGCTACAGAGGGGATGTGACCCCTGAGATGCGGTGGGCTGCTCTTGGCGTGAGGCAGGATTCCGGGGATCTGGACTGACCCCCTCTCCTCCGCAGACTCCCCTTGTGACCAATCACGTCCCCATCCTTGTTCTTTCTGTTTGGGCTGCGAGCCCTCTGGGACAGGCTCTTCCTATTATGTATGTGCAGCGCCTGGCGCAATCTCAGGGACCCTGATCTCCGGTGCTACTGGAATAAATAATAAAGGTGGAAAGGCCCTGCTGGGCTTTGGAGAGCCAGCTCTGCCTACTCCTTCAGAGCATGAGCACTTTCCCGAGTGCACCGTATATACTCAGCATGCCTGGCACATGGGGAGCCCAGGAGCAGCTGGTGTCTTGTCTGCATTCTTCGAAGTGAGGCCATTGGGGTGAGGCCCGGGCGATCAGAGAGCCATGGGGAATTGGGTCTGACACGCTGCGGATCGGGGAGTGGCGGGGAATTGGGTCTGACGCACTGCCAGGGAATCGGGGCATGTTTGAACTGGAGGTTGTTTTCCTCCAAACGACTTGTATTGTTTTTAAAAAGCACTAACATCCCAGGTACCAGGGATTGGGAAGCAGAAGCATCTCAAGGCAATCCCGGCTCCTGGGTGCAGTGCCTGAGCAGACGAGATAAGGTACTGGCTCTCCCACTCTTTGCTCCCACCCAAGAGAGGGCCCTGGTGAGAGCTGGTCAGGAATTCGTTGATGGAATTCCAATTCCCTGAATCCAAAACTGGCTGCGGGAAAGGGGTGGGTCAGATCAATGTCCCGCTTCGAACAGAAGTTTTGAAAATGACAAATGGTCCCATTTGGACAATTTTCCAAAGAAAAAGTTGCATTTTTCAGGCCAACACAACGTTTTGTTTTGATATTTGCTTATTTCTCTTTAAAAAAATTAAATGGGTGAAACTCAAACTGAAACATTTCAAAATTAGCCAAGCATTGCTATTCCATTGGCCCAACACAAAGATCTTTGAGATTTTGATTTTTCCTCCTGATTTGGGACAGGAAATTTTTTTTTAAATCCCAAACATTCGCACAGGCCGGGAAACAGCTCCCTGCCCAGCTCTCGTCCAGGGTCAGTGCAAAGCCCATTGAATTTAGATGCATTTGGTGTTTTATCCTTTTCAAGGGCACATGGGTGTGAGAGCCAGCGTCTCCCTACCCAGACAGATCACAGGTTCCGTTGCCTTAAACTAGGAGCTTACATGGGGAGGCCCAGTTCTGCACCCATTGAAGTCAATAGCAAAATGCCCACTGAATTCCATAGGAGCAGGCTCTTGCAGTAAAGGGCTAGATACTGCATCAATGGCAGCAACCTCTGGGTACCATGCAGGAGACCAGACTAGCTGATCGTAGTGGTTTCTTCTGGCTTTGAAATCCCTGAACCAAAGGAAAGGCTCCCGTTGAGTCCCATGGGCCCAGGAAGCAGATAGAATCATAGAATCAAAGAATATCAGGATTGGAAGGGATCTCAGGAGGTATCTAGTCCAACCCCCTGCTCCAAGCAGGACCAATCCCCAACTAAATCATCCCAGCCAGGGCTTTGTCAAGCCTGACCTTAAAAACCTCTAAGGAAGGAGATTCCACCACCTCCCTAGGGAACCCATTCCAGTGCTTCACCACCCTCCTAGTGAAATAGTGTTTCCTAATATCCAATCTAGACCTCCCCCACTGCAACTTGAGACCATTGCTCCTTGTTCTGTCATCTGCCACCACTGAAAACAGCCGAGCTCCATCCTCTTTGGAACCCCCTTGCAGGTAATTGAAAGCAGCTATCAAATCCCCCCTCATTCTATCAGAGTGCACCAGATTCCCACTGGTCATGAGTTTGAATTCTGCCTCTGCCATTGACTTGGCATCAGACACCAAGGCTGCCATGTTCAAACCCGGGAGCCCAAAGGTAGGTGCTGACGGGTACAATTTTCAAGGGCCAAAGTGACTTAGGGACCTGAAGTCCCATTTTGCAGAAGCATTCAGGAGCTTACGTGACATTGAAGGGCCTTGGCATCCGATTTTTAAAGCTATGTAAATGAAAGCACATGGCCAGTGTTCCCTCTAATTTTTCCCACCCATGTGCGAAATGAATTTTGTTCTGTGCACCACTATGGAGGTGACGTGTGATACGACCCTGTGTGGCACATCACCTCCATATCAGTGCACAGAACAAAATTCATGTGGTGGGGGTGGGGCGGAGGGGTTCGCAGTGTGGGAGGGGGCTGACGGCTGGTGCAGAGGGTTGGGGTGTGGGAGGGGAGTGAGGGCTCCAGCTGAGGGTGGGCTCTGGGGTGGGGCTAGGGAAGAGGGGTTTGGGGTGCAGTGGGGCTCCCCGGGGCTATAGTGGGGAGAGAGGACTCTCCCCCCGCAGCAGCACCTGGGCTGGTGGGGAAGAGGTGCCTCTCCCTCAGCCACAGCAAGTCCTGGCCAGGCTGGGGTGGGGGCGCCTGCCCGCTAGCTGCGGCAGGTCCGGGGCTTGGAAAGAGGCATCTCCCCCCACCACAGCCCTGAGCACCTGCGCAGCGCTTAATAGGCAGCTGTGCAGCCCCACAGCTTAGAGGGAACTTAGCCTCGGACGTCATTCTTCAGTGCGGTCACGGTGGCTGCATATGGCCGCCACAGGCTCCGTGTCTGGCCACCGTGATTTGGGGGGGGCATGCGGCCACAAGCACTCCAGTCACTACAAAGAACTCGCGCGGGTGGCGATCGTGCTATTAATGGAGTTTCCAACAACCGTTGTACATGAGCGGGCACTTCCCTTTCTCGAGAGCAAATACAGAACCAAGCTCAGTGGCCAAAACCTGGAGGCTGCCGGAAGAGAGAAGGGCTGAACCAAGTCCCTTTCCTGAGCCTGGTGAAACAAACAGAAAGTTTGTTGATATTTACAACTGCTTTGCTGCAAAAAGCGGGTATGAGTGGTTTTGTTACAGCAAACTCGTTTGGAAATGGATCTAGTTAGGGACCAGTGGGGGGGTTTTGCAGTATTATAGGACCTATTATTCTTTACACTGAAAAGATTTATTCTTTTCTTGACATGACACTTTCACTCCCACTAGTGCTATATTTTAACTGTCAAAACTGCGAATTTACTGTGGTTGAACAATTCGTTTGAGAGCCACTGGCCCAGCCATTCTTCAACATCCCACTAGGCACCTGTCTGCTTCTCCAGGCACCTGAATACTTTCAAAACCTGGCTTTTCGGCTCTTCCGAGACTGCTCCTCAGAGCCCGGCGTTCTGCGTGCGGGGGAGGGATCTCAGTGGGGACTGGGTGTGACTCAGCTCCCAGCCCCGGGCTGGTTCCTCATTCTTGAAAAGAAACAAACCCTAAATCCTATTGACGCTGCCCCTCCTATTAGCTCTGCGGGCGTCTCCTGGCCCCACACCCTGTCCCCTGGGGGTGCCGGGTCCCTGATGGCCTGGCGACAGGTGTAACCTCAGTCATGTTTTCCTACGGCTCAGCGGTAACCTTCCCTGGAAACGGTGATACAAAACCACTCTCCAGTCTCCTCTCTGGGGTGGTGGGCCAGCTCGGCTGGCGTCCCTGACACCATCTCAGCCCTTTGAGTGCCCCGATCGAACACCGCTCATCAACAGCAATGCTGGTTAATTATTACTGGCCACCCCTTTTGTGTTCAGAAACCTCCCCCCATCTCCACCGCTCTCCACGTGCTCTTTGCATCCTCCACGCACCAAACATCTGGGGAACAGCTGTCTGGTAATGGGCCCTCCAGCTGAGCAGACAAAGATCCAACAAGAGCCAGTGGCTGGGAGCTGGAGTGAGACAATTCAGACTGGAAACAAGGGGCAGGTCTCACGGGACAACGGGCCCCTTTCTGCCTTCTGAACGCCCAGCTGGGAGTAACAAGGGGTGATTGGTAACGGAGCACCTGGACCTAACCAGAATTACCCAGGCGCCGTTAGGGAAGGGGCTGGGGAGAACAGCTCACCACTGAATACGGGGGAATCTGTCGTCACTCAGAGTCTTCACAATTTTTTCAAAAACTTATGCTTCAGTTGTGGGCTAGGTGCAGGAATCCCCGGGGGAGGTTCCTGGCCCGAACTGTGCAGGAGGTCAGGCTAGATGAGCGTAAAGTTCCTGACTGGCTTTAAAAACGATGCGTCTGTGCGCTGCTTTGGGTGCTTTCAGGAGGAGAGGCGCTGGGGCCACGTATCATCTTTATTAGTCTATATTATTTATGGATTTTTTATCTTCCTGCTCAGACACAATTTGAGGATTTGGTATCTTCCTGGTGACTGTTGGCTCCACCACAAAGCACGCAGACCCAAGCAATTTCCGGCCACCCTTGCAATGCCTCAAGGGGAAAATCCAGTGGAAGTGGCCAGAGGCGGAGCCATGCTCTAGAATTCGCTGGGCGGGTGGAGGATTCACCATTCAGCTCTACGGGGTGGAAAATTTGAAAAAAAAAAGTCAAAACCAGACAGTTCATTGATTAACCTTGACGGTTGGAAATTTGTGAGCAGGTCTGTCTCCTGGGCTCTCCCGTAACACCCACCGATGCCCTTTGACCTCGCCGGGATGGGCTAGCATGAGACCCACCTGCAGCACCAGGATATTGACCATGGGAGATAGCCCCAACCTGACCCTAATGGAGGGTTCCCAAGGGCAGGGGCAGAACCTCAAGGTCCCTGCCAGTGGGCCTCTCACTTGCCCTGTAGAAAATGGTACAACTCTGACCTCATTCCTCCAGGTCCCAGAATGCCTTGGTCCAGGGCTTAACTGGTAACAGGGCCAGAACCGAACTTTGACTTCCTCTTAAAGGGCCAGCTCTTCCTGTGACAGTACCCTGGTGGTATGTCCTGACCCCAGATCTGGCACTCAGTTTAACCCTGGGCCTATGAGCGTAAATCCCTCGGCTCAGGATCTGATCGGAGACGATTTTACTGCATTGCTGGGTTTTACGAGCGGAGCTCCCATGAGTCATAGCTGCTTGGACGGGGCTTTGAAATCAGAGCCACAGAAACAAAGGGGAAGGTTATTGAATAAACAGGAGCTGATATCTGATGGGAGCAGAAAGAGGACGGCAAAGCGCCTGCCAAGTGCAAAAAACAAAACAACCCACAAAAGCAGCCGGGCAAGCGCAGGAGTCATGTCCCTGCATTCCAGCCCCCCACCCCAGCCACCGTGACAGATAACGACCAGCGCGGGGACCATCGATGGGGACAGCCAGTCCCGGTGAGTTCGGGGCCCGATCTGCCCTTTGCCGGCCCTGTGCACTGAGTGGGTAGCGATGTGTGGACTTTATAGGGGGGAGGCCAAGGCAAAACCCAGGACAAGGTCAATTTCACCCTTTATGGTGGACAGTGCTAGCCCCGCCCCCTGCAAAACCCCTGTCCCGCCCCCTGTATAAAGTCAGACCCGCCCTCATTCACCATCCAGTGTCAGAGAGGCCAATGACTGAATGGGACAGGGGACTGGCCTGCCCGCTCAGCTCCAGAGGGGTCACCCCAGCTCCATGGGTGGGACAGTGTAGGGGGGAAGCTGGAGATACTCCCTGCCTAGGGATAATAGAGGGCTCCAGGCTTCGGGCCTGTCCACCGGGTTGGGGAAAAAAAGGCTGGGCTAGTCCCTGATGCCGAACAGGGGAGGGAGATGGGGCCTTTAATACTGGACTGGAAGGATCTTCCTTATGATGGGTAACCCCCCCCCATTCTTCCTCCAGTCTCCCACACCCAGACTGACGCGCACGTTGATTTCAGTGCATCAGGAGCACGGGGGCAAGGACCCCCCCGTGATGGAAGGTGCCCCAGGATTCACACCCTACACTCTTTTGTAATAATCTTTGTACAAAATAGGCCTTGACAACTAATACCTCGCTGGACAATAGCATCATGATAAAAGGTGTGTAGCCACATTCCGTGTCAAGGTATGAACAGAAGCCGAAATCATGACTGAAGCGTGTTTACCGGACAAGTCTGGGCAGTGGGTAAATCTGTTTGTCCAAGACAAAGGACAACCTGATACCTCTAGCCAGGTGTCGTCAAAGCTGGTGGCCCATCACGAAGGCTCTGTTTTAGTCATGTAGTAAAAGTCATGGACAGGTCACAGGCAGTAAACAAAAATTCACAGCCTGTGACCTGTCCGTGACCTTTACTATATACCCCTGATTAAAACTTGGGGGGGCCTGGGAGCGCGGCCCTGGGGGGGCCGTGGGAGCTGGGGGAGGAGTCGCAGCACAGGGGGGCGCCGTGGGAGCTGGAGGGCTAGTTGTGGCCTGGGGGCACCGCAGGTGCTGGCGGGGGGGTTGGTGGGGCTGGGACAGACTCTCTTCTCAGCTCCTGGGAAGCAGCGACCCCAGCTTCTAGCTCCACGTGCTGCCTCCGCTCCGCCCCAATCCCCGGTTCTGAAGCTCCCATTGGCTGGGAACCGCGGAATCCGTGACTTTCGTGACCTCTGTGACAAACACGGAGCCTTAGCCATCACCTGTCAAGTGGCCATTCTCTGCCAAACTGCAGGGGTAGGAACCAGATCTGCATCTTAGCAGACAACAGCATGGAACCGCTTTCACCATGAGACACCTTGTCTCTGTCCTCACAGCAGGAATGAACTTCATCCAGGGGTGACCCTCAGGAAAATGCATTTCAAAGGTGGACTGGACTATAAAAGTGAGGAGCAAAAGCACCCCAAGTTCTCTCTCCCTCTCTCATTGTCTCCCTTTCACCTAAGAAGACAAAAGAAACAGACCTTGGGCTTTGGGAGCAGATCCTGGCCTGAGAATTTGGTCAGCAATGTGCCTGGGAACATGTGGTCAGGGGGTTCACCTTGAACCAGGTCTAGTTTGTTAAGTTTTAGTACTGGGAGCATTTTATCTTGAGTTCACTTGTAACCATTTCTGACTTTAATGCCTTTACTTGCATCACTTCAAACCTGTCTCCTTGCCGTTAAATAAACTTGTTTTATTCATTAATCAAAGCTAATCCAGCGTTGTGAACTGTGGGGATAACTCCATGTGTGGGTAACAGACCGCTGTATATTGATCCCGTTAGAAGGGCACCGGGCCTAATCCTAGAAGATATCTGGACTGTCCAGGAGAGAGCGGGACAGTAGAACACACATTTTGGGGTGAAATCCAGGACTGGGAGTGTGTTAGGATCACCCTGGATGTGGTGACCAAGGCTGGTGGAAGCCAGAGGGGGACTGGTGTGTGCTGGCTGGCGGTAGCTACACACAGACACTCAGGGTGTGAGCTGCAAGCTATTTGTGAGTGGCCCACTGGGGAGCTACAGCAGCAAGGCATTGTGAGGCACCCCAGGTTGCAGGGAAGGGGTGACCCAGCCCCACACCGGTCTGGACTGGAAGGTCGTCCCCCCTGGGGTGGAATGAGGCTGGGAGCCACAGGGTGATGTTTCACTCTGGGTCTGCCCCCTGGAGGGAAGGGGAGGAGGAGGAAAGCAGCCCCTCGTCAAACAGGCTAGACGGGTTCCAGCCTTCTTAGGAAGCTGGCACCTCTGCAGCAGAGCACGTTTCCCTTCCTTTGGCAAACAAGATTGTTCATGATCTTCCCATGACAATGTAAACGTGGGCCCAGGCCCGGCGCCCACAGTAACCTGGTTCATGGGATGTTCCCTAGCTCCCTGCAAGGGGCTCTCCTCTGCTGGGACACTCTGGCTAGCCACTCCACGCTCTGGGCAGATGTGGCCAGCGGTTTCCTTGCTGACGAGCTGCAGATGCTGTTACAGCCCATGACTGTGCCTGGGAGCTTTGCTGACCTGCACCTGGGCAGCACGGGGTGCGGGGGAGAGAAGGATTCAGAGGCTGAGTGAGTTCAGGCCACACACACGCCCCAACAGGTCTGGTTATGTCTGGGGGCAGCTGCATTCCACACTGACCCACGCCGGAGCAGAGCTGATTCTGCCCAGCAGGAGGCAGCATTGCATACCCACACACACATCCGAGCCGGTGCAAGCAGACAAGGTCCATCAGGCGTTGGGATAGCGGCGGGCTTCACGGGAGGATTTGGAGGCAAAGGGAAAGGCTTGGAGGGAGGGCGTCCCACGCCTGGGGGCAGCGTAGAAGAGAGCGGGGAGGTGATTGCGGAGGAAGGGGATGAAGCTGGGTGGGGAGGGGCTGGGGGCTGCACAATCCTCAAGCCGACAATAACTTTATTGGTCCTAAACTCTTGTGACCATCGCGACATGCCAGTATGCGCATCCGCAGTGCGCTGGCTCCTGCACGCCTGCTGGTTCTCTTATCTGTAACGGCCATTAGGGGAGGGGTGAAGCTGTCACGGGCGAGGAAGGTGAAGCCAAGAAGTCTGACCCTGAAGCCGCAGAGAGCAAGGAACAAGACACAGGGGCAGGCCAAGGTGAGCTCAGCAGTTACACTGAGGGCAAGGAAGGTACCAGGTGTATCCAGGAAGGCAAGGTTCCCATAGCGATGCCGTGGAGGTTGCTATGGTGATGGCCATGGCATCAGACCCAATGATGAGCTCCCAGGGCACACCCAGCATCGGCGGACATCAATCGTACGAAGATTTGCTCTTGATTCGGTAAAGGGAGGGCTGTGTTCTGGTCGGCTCAGCCATTCACATAGGAGCCACATGCAGACTCCTTCCAGAGGCCATGCCACGCAGCTGATCAGACCTGTCTGTGTTTTTCCAGCCCTCATGACCTCTGCGGCTGACACATCGTATCCAGCTGCAGAGCGGCTTTGCAGGAGACGGGCTAAAACAACAATGGCTTCACCGAGTGCAGATCCAGGCAGCGTTGGGAGAGTTCACCCTTTAAAGCTCTTTCTCCATTTGCACTCATGTTAAAGGGCATTAGGAACTGGCTAACAGCCCGTCCTGGTGGATTTGGGGGTCGGGAGGTGGCCTGCAGCTTCTCTCCTCCTTGAGGATCGGTGCAAAAGCAAAATGTTTTCCCCTGTCACGTCCCACGATGTTGTGACAAGAGCCAGCAGGTTCCACCGGTTCTGCAGCACATGCATTTTCCTTGGCAAGTAGCAAAAGTGCTCTGTGAAAATGGGGATTTTCCACTTAGGATGAATTCATGAAAGTTCAGGATTTTGGCCAAGGTGGGGAGCAGAATGTCACCGTCTGTGCTGCAAAAAGTTGGGACGGCTGGAAAGACATGATGAGTTGTCCTTACCCGGTCAGACTGGTGGATAATGAAAAGAGCTGACATTTCACTGGATCCTGGTGGCCTGAAGGATCCCAAATTGCTTAACAAGCTGAAATGCGTCTGTTATGCCTATTTGGCCCCACTGATTGGTGCCTGTCTTATCTTTAGGGTCGTCAATTTGCCCTTTGGGGCGTGTTGTAATTTTTTGGCGCCCTTGCGTTTGGCCTCGGTTCCTTCCTAGAACATTTGGTCCCGGGATGGCCTTCACGCTTACTTTTTAACACACACACTTTTCATTTACACACAAAACAGAATTGATCTACACAGAACATTTGAACAGGAACATCAAGTTGCAATGCAAAAAAAAACCCCAACAACAATCATTGCAAACCTTTACTTATTTTAAAATGTTAAACCTACCACAAAAGGTGACCCTAAAAGGTCTGCTACTGCCTTCAAATCAGCCCAGACACAGATTCTGGCTGAAGCATCTTTACCAATGGCCCATTAGGCCATTCCTTTCCGCTATTCAAAAAGGATGGCTGGCAGGATATGGTCAAATCATACACTAACACATTTAATACACGCTACATTATTATTCTTTATTTTTTTATTTTAAATTATATAAAATACAAACATAAAATCCTACTACTACACGGCCATCTCTTGGGTGGAACATGATAGCTGTGTAGCAGCTTAAAATAACACGTATAGCAATGTAGGATGGGATCTGAAGGAGAACACTCTATGGAGCTGAAATGGCAGCAGGGGGGATTAATGTAGATGTTAGGTCAGGGTTTCTCAAACAGGGGTCGCCGCTTGTGTAGGGAAAGCCCCTCGCGGGCTGGGACGGTGTGTTTACCTGCCCCGTCCGCAGGTCCGGGCGATCGTGTCTCCCACTGGCTGACGAGACCACAGCCCAAAACGAAGTGGCTCCGGCTCACCAAAAGAGCAGCATATTTGTTGGGCATTTGAGTTAAAGACTCTAAAAAAACGCCAAAGACTTTTAAACAGTCTGAATAAAAAAACCCAATCGGGCTTTCCTGGCATGTCCTGCCAGTTCTCTAGACTTCCACACAGTCTTCTGGGAAATGTAAAAACTAAGCAGGAAAAATAAAATCCAGGCTTTCTAGAAAGAAAGAAAGAAAGAAAGAAAGAAAGAAAGAAAGAAAGAAAGAAAGAAAGATGGCATAAGCCCAATTATGGTTTCCTTTTCTCAACCCCTTTGAAGCAGGATGGACTCTGATTAATAGGCCCCAGCATTCCACCTCCTGTGCCGTCAGGGTCACAAATGACAGCACGTACCCAGAAAATGGTCTTTCCAAAATGGCCATTTGGACGTGGGATCCTCATCTCCAAACCGGACCGCTGGGGCCCCGATCCAGGAAAAGATCTCTGCTCAGGACAGCACATGAGTATACCCACACTTAAGCTTAAAGTCCGTACATACATAAGTGCTTTCCTGAATCAGGACCCGAGTGAGCGGATGGAGACAGCCCTCCGCTAGATAAGACAGGACAGAGAACTGCTATGCAGGAGCAGATCCAGTCTTGCAACTCTTGGTGTTTTGTGTAAAGCCCCCGCTCCTGTGACAAAGTGATTACAGCACACGCAGGGTGGCGGATAAAGGCTAACGGGTACACTACAGGCTCAGAAACCAGAAGGCCGATATATTTTTTAAATCTTCTGATTTTAAGCCAATCTCATGATTTTGTGGGGCCTCACTCTTAGCAATACTGGAGATGCCTCATTTTACAAAACTGCAACTAACAACCCCATGTTATGCTTTGCCCCTTGATCTTAAGGGACATTATAATCATTTACCTCCCTGTGTTTCCCAGGATGCTCAGTGTTCCAAAAAAATATCAGCAAACACAATATTTTATATTTTGATTTATATGCACCCATCTCTGTGAGGCAGAGATTTGGAAGGTTGAGTCATAAACTCCTAACAATAGAAATTTAACACAATAGAGGTCTCCATGCAGCCCTGACTCTATCGACATGTTCCTATGACAGCCAGGAACAAGTATTCTGGTAACAGATATTTATCTCATCAGGGTATGTAGTTTAGCGCTTTTAAAAGCCTTTAATCCAATGTTTAGCAGGATATATAGATATGTTCATGTCTATGGGCACAGATGGCCAAAACTGGACAAATTTCAAGGTTTTGATAGGACATATTTATCAAAATTTTGGCATTATTTTCTAAATTTTGAAATTCTATGTATATTTTTTGTAAAAAATTTGAATTCTGGCTAAAAAATCAGCCCCCCAAAATGTCATCAGCATTTACTTGTGTTTTTTCAACCAGCTATTGAACTCTTGCATATTTTCCTAGTTTTGAAAATTATTTTCAATTAGTATTTTTTTTTCCAAAATTTCAAATTGTGGCCACCAAAAAAACCAAAAAACCAAAACCAACGGGGAAAAATATTGATGACATTTTCACAAAGCATTGTTTCTGTTCTTCACACACAGATTTGCATCATTATTTAGGGTGGCATACTGGAATAGAATTAGGAGTAATGTGATGAAACACTAAGGGAAAATGTCAGCTGACTATGGAAGCCAAACTCCACCCACAAAATAAGCTCCACCCATGGGAGTTGCTGAAATGAGACATCACTCACTGTAAATTTGCTGATCTGGGCCTTTTGTACACGAAGAATTAAATAGTTAACAATGCAGAGATTTAAAATATCTTCACTAGGTATCCACTGAGACAGGGGCGGCTCTAGACATTTCGCCGCCCCAAGCAGGGCGGCACGCCGCGGGAGGCGCTCTGCCGGTCACCGGTCCCGTGGCTCCGGTGGACCTCCCGCAGGTGTGCCTGCGGAGGGTCTGCCAGTCCCGCGGCTCCACCGAAGCCGCGCGGGACCAGCAGACCCTCCACAGGCATGCCTGCAGGAGGTCCACTGGAGCCGCCTGCCACCCTACCAGCGACCGTCAGAGCGCCCCCTGCGGCATGCCGCCCCAAGCACGCGCTTGGCGTGCTGGGGTCTGGAGCCGCCCCTGCACTGATATGAAAGGGGTAGCAGCTGTTGTTCCAGGCTCTCTGAAGATTCAGGTAGATACTTCTGTGTTGGTTACATTTGATGTATATTTCTGAGGCTTTCTTTGCGACCATAATACCTGATTACGTAGTGGCTTGCAGGGCAGTGCATTGAGGGGTGTTCCTTTTATAAAAGGATTTAACCTTGCACCAGAAACAATGTATGCACTAGCAACGCTACCCTTGTGCTTTGTATTCTTTGCAGCTGAAACCTTGTCCATCGGCGCATCGTTCACGCCAGGACAGAGACTTTCCCAGATTAGAAGGTAGAAAAAGAAGACTCGGGGGGACGTGTTGAATGAGTTAATGCGCGTCTCTGAGAGTGACGAGATGGAGCTCAGAGCATGGAGGACTGCATTGTCCGAGAACCTGGGCATGGACAGGGAGGAGAGGCGAGCATGCAGGGAACGAGGATGCTGCGGATTATGAAGGCGCAATCAGACATGTTAAGGCATCTGGTTGAGGTACAAGAAAGGCAGCTGGATGCTAGAGTCCCTCTGGAGCCTATGCTGAACCTGCTGCCATTGTCACCAAGTTCCACATCCTCCTCCTCCAAACGTCCTAGGATGCGGGGGCAGAGGGAGAAGTCCGGTATCCCTTGCACTCAATCCCGGGGGAGGGTACAAGGACCAGAAGGGCCTGTTCCCACACCTTTGATGATTATTGCAGTGCAACGGTAAGCAAGCTGTCCTTGTTTCCCTCTCCCATCCCGTGTTATCAGCCCTTTTGCCCCAGGTTATCTTACTTTTCTTTGCTGTCTCTCAGTGTTTGTGAGCATAATAAAAATTAATGGATTGAGGAGAAAAGGGTCTTTATTCATTCAGCACACAGTGGTTAGCGGGGGTGTAGTTTACAGGGGAATACATGCAGAGAAGGGAACAGCTAGGTAAGGAACAATACACGAAGTGTCACATTACTGCGGATCATTGATGAAACTAGTTTCCAAAGCCTCATGGCGACGCAGCATGCCTCAACGTGCTTTTTTTATTGCCTTGGTGTCTGGCTGCTCAAAATTGGCTCCCAGCTGATCTGCCTCCACCCCTGACCCCTCAGGAAACTTTATGGAGCACTCAACACGCAGCAACAATGATGGGGATATTGCTTTCACCGAGGTCTAACCTAGTAAGGAAACTACGTCAGCGGGCTTTTAAATATCCAAAACCATATTCCACCACCATTCTGCACTTGCTCAGCCTATGGTTGAACTTCTCCTTACTGCTGTCCAGGCTGCCTGTGTACGGCTTCATGAGCCATGGGAGCAAAGGATAGACTGAGTCTCCCAGGATCATGACTGGCATTTCAACATCACCACTGGTTATTTTGCAGTCTGGAAAGAAAGTTCCTGCTTGCAGCTTTCCGAAGAGACTGGAGTTCCTAAAGATGCAGGTGTCATGCACCTTTCCCGACCATCCCACTTTGATGTTGTTGAATCAGCCCCTGTGATCCACCAGTGCTTACAACACCATTGAGAAGTGCCCCTTTCGATTGATGTACTCTTTGGCAAGGTGGTCTGGTGCTGAGATAGGGATGTGCATTCCGTCTATAGCCCCATCGCAGTTAGGGAACCCCATCGCGGCAAAACCATCCACTATGTCCTGCACGTTGCCCAGAGTCACTACCCTTCTTAGCAGAAGTCTGCTGATTTCCCTGGCAACTTGGATCACAGCAGACCCCATGGTAGATCTACCCACTCCAAACTGATGCCCCACTGACCGGTAGCAGTCTGGCGTTGCAAGCTTCTGCAGAGCTATCGCCTCTCGCTTCTCCACTGTCAGAGCAGCTCTCATTTTAGTATTGCTGCATTTCAAGGCTGGGGAAAGCTCTGCACACACTTCTATGAAAGTGGCCTTGTGCATTCAAAAGTTCTGCAGCCACTGCTCGTCATCCCATAGCTGCATAACGATGTTTTCCGGGCCCAGAAGTGGCGCTCCATCATGTTAAGGGGATGCACAACTGTCGCCAACATCTGAGAATTGCTCCACTCCATGGCTTCCAGCAGTGCTGTGCCACGGCTCCTGATTCAGCTGAGCAAATACTGCAGGATAAGGCATGAGGTGTTTGTAATGCTCACAACAACAGTGTGCAGCTGAGCAGGGTCCATGCTTGCCATGCTATTCCATCTGCGCAGGTAACCCAGGCTTAGAAAAAAAGGCACGAAAAAGGCTTGGTTTGTTTGCTGTTGATTTCAGGGAGGGAAAGAGGGAGGCAGGTAAGTGTATCATGGGAGGCTAACACCATGTTCTCACAATCACCCGGAGAAATGTTTTGGTCCCATGAGGCATTGCAAGCCAAACCCAACATTCCTCTCGGCTCCATGCACTGTGGGATAGCTAACCACGGTGCAGCACTCGGAGAGTCGCTGCAAGCCCTTCTAGCGAGGATGCGCTCCACCGACACAATGTGCATAGTGGGGACATGCAGAATCGATTTGCTTAAATCGGAGGCTCAATGTAAACTTAAATAAAATCGACCTAATTTTGTAGTGTAGACATACCCTTAGACAGTGACTAAAGCCTTGAAGCCGGAGTCTTAGTAGCCCTTCAAAAATATAATTTACTGGAATAACTGGCTATTCTTCACACCCATTTGAGGGTCCAATCTCTCATTGAATCTCCCTAAATTCGTAGCTTCCAAGGCCAGAAGGGACCAGTGTGATCATCTAGCCTGACCTCCTGCATAACACGGGCCAGAGAACTTCCCCAAAATAAGCTTCTCAGTCTTTATGACCTCCTGTGACAGTGAGTTCCACAGGCTAATGACACATTGTGTGGAAAAAGTCCTTCCGTCTGTTTTGAATTTCCCAACTTCCAATTCCATCCAATGTCCCCCTGGGCTTGTGTTGTGAGGCAGGGAGAACAGAAGCTCCCAATCCGCCTTCTCTAGGGCATTCAGACACCCGCGGGCCTGTCGCTTTTACACAGTTGGCAACCAGACTTGTAAGCCCTTGTCAAACCTCTACAGTCCTGTTGAACTGACCCACGTCATGACTGTTGAGTGACCTACTGAAGTGGGCAGGGGGGTCTCAGTCCAGCTGCCTGTAGACCGTTGCTGACTTCACTATGGGTACTAGATGGCAGGCCCTGAAGACAAGCCAAGGACTCGATGGGCCACTGGAGAGTGAATCCCCCTAAGCCAGTGGTTCCCAAACTGGGTTTGTCCCAAACTGGACTTCCACGAGCTAAGCAGATCAAAGCAAGCAGATCAACCACACTGAGGAGATTTACACTTCAAGACTCCTTATAAGCAATGGAAAGAGAGGTGGATATTTTTTGCTGTTTTTCAAATGAAATAGGCAGCTAGTCTTGTTTTTAAAATTATTATAAAGAACAAGTTTAAGCTTTGTTGTAACGTGCGCTGTTTGCCTGGACTGCTCAAGCCCTGAATGCTTGTGTAGGAGGAACTCTTTGAGTTGGCTTCTTAAATCCCTTCCTGCTGTTTCACATCTGATACTCCTTGATGAAACCTACGTGCCTTGTCTTACAACAAGCTTATTCAAAGTGATATAAGCTACGAAAGTGAGATCTTGGAAGAGTGTTGCTATTTTCATAATGTAAATATAAATAATCATTAATAATAAATAGTGTGCAATAAGCATGTCATAAAAACAAATTGTGTATTTCCAAGAACATTCCTCTTATAATTTATACTCAGGTAAAGGAGAAAATCCCTGGAAATATTCATTTTTCGGAGGGGGTTTGCGAGACTTGACATTTTCGTGAAAGGGGTTCGCAGGTTGTTAAAGGTTGGGAACCACTGGGCTAAGCTGAGACGCTCCAGGACAGGGGCAACGGACCCTGGTGGGATGGGTTGGGGAAGCTTGCCCTGCCGCTTGGCCATAGTGCTCCTGTCCTATAGATTAACAAACTTGACTCTCCCGAGTTGATGATCCAGCCCATTGCCTTGCAACACAATTCACATCCTGCTCTCCTCGGCCCCTCCTAGCTGTGAAATTTCTCCCTTTCCCTCATAAAGGACTTGTGGTCTTTAAGTGACAAATTCCAAACAAAGTTTTTTAACACAGCATGTAAAGGTAACAACACAAGATGCAGAGGAATGTTCTTGTCCAAGTGCAATCACCACCTACGTCTCTGCCAGCCCTTATTCAGCAGGGGAAGGGCGACTCCACCTGTTTGCTTATTAGGGAGGGTTAGTTTACCAGGGTGGGGAAGTCGCTGCCATCTGCACCCAGATTTGCGCTTCCTGATGTGTGACTTTTTGAAGCGATGTCCTGTCAGATGTAGATTTACACGTTAAAATAAAATAGATTCCAAAGTCCTCAGGGGTTGGGATCTGAGTGTTCAAAGTGCACATTGGAACTATTAGGGGCAGCAGTGGAGGCAGGGTGCTAGATGAGATCTCAATTTTCCCAGGGCCACCCTTGTAGGATGATTTATAGAACATTAGGGTTGGAAGGGACCTCAGGAGATCATCTAGTCCAACCCCCTGCTCAAAGCAGGACCAATCCCCAACTAGCCCCCTCAAGGATTGAACTCACAACCCTGGGTTTACCAGGCCAATGCTTAAACCACTGAGTTACTTGAGCCCTTGGGAGAATGACTTTGGAATAGGAACACAGAAATGGGAGCTACTTATTGTTGGTCACACAATTGCTTGAGGTGCGTGCGAAGGCAACTGCTCCATGCAGAGCCCCGCCAGAGACCCCATATAGGCACTTTGCCACACTCTGGGCACACAAAGGGAATGTTGTGCACTGCTGTAACGATGCTGCCTTTGGTGAGACACAACTGAAAGTATCAGTTCAGGACAAATTGCTTAGAGCAGGGCAGTCACAGCCCCAGGCTGGTAGTTTTCCACCTTGAAGGCACCAAACCAGCCAGCCAGAGAGGACTTTGGTCTCACCCCACTGGCTAACCATACGTCATACAAGCAATTCCCTTAGCCACTCCAATGACCCAGTATCACCACCAGTGCCACTCGTTATGGGGACGAATGGTTATGAAAACCAACACCCCAGTAAAAGAAAAAGGTTCTCTCGATCCCAAAGGACCAAGCCCCAGACCCAGGTCAATATATGTCAGATCTTACCCACAAATCACACCGTTGCCAATCCTTTAGAATCTAAAATCTAAAGGTTTATTCATAAAAGAAAGAAATAGAGCTGAAAGCTAGAATTGGTTAAATGGAATCAAGTATATACAGTAATGGCAAAGTCTTGGTTCAGGCTTGTAGCAGTGATGGAATAAACTGCAAGTTCAAATCAAGTCTCTGGATAGCTGGGATGGGTCATTCAGTCCTTTGTTCAGAGCTTCAGTTTGTAGCAAAGTCCCTCCAGAGGTCAGAAGCAGGATTGAAGACAAAATGGAGATGCTGCTGCTGCCTTTTATAGTCCTTTTGCCATATGGCTTGTGCTTTCTTTGTTCCAACCACAAGCCACCCAGCACATGGCATGAAAAACCTTAGAGTTCTGTCCCTAGGCATGTCCCTGCCTTGCTGAGTCACAAGGTGTATCTGCCTTGTCTCAATGGGTCAGTTGTGTCGCTGACGGTCTTTAATGGGCCATCAAGCAGGCTAGGCAATGCTGACGCCAAATTGTCTGGGGTGCCACCCTGAAGCACAGCACAAGTTTGAAATACAGACAGCATAGAGTCAATACTTATAACTTTAAATACAAAAATGATACATGCATCCAGATAGCATAATCATAACCAGCAAATCATAACCTTTTCATAGACACCTTACTTGACCTCCTTTGTACAAGATTTGGTGCCACTATATGACCTTGGTTGCAACAATGAGTTATACAGCCACAGTTCACATCAATAACATCACAACTGCCCAGACAGTGTTGTGCACCTGGGATCCATGCACCCTCATGGGTTTATGGGAACTCACCTGGATTCTGTGCACACTAGATGCACCAATGAGCCGTGCAGATAACACACAAAGTGCAATCAGTGTCCTAAGGTGAACTACGCGCTGGGGATACTAGCAGATTCTGTATGGGACTCACTGGCTGGATGTAACCCACCTACACACTAATGGTTATTTCACATAAGAGGACAAAATTCTATGACTGCTAACAGGGCCGGCTCTACAGGTTTCGCCGCCCCAAGCAGCGCGCCGAATTGCCGCCCTGGGCGGGGGGGAGGGGGGCAATCTGTGCCCTTAGGGCAGCAGGCGCGTTTCCGTGGCTCTGGCTTTTTTGCTGCCACAAGCCACAAAACAAACAAACAAAAACCCACCTGCACGGGGGCCCGGAGCAGTGGAGGGCATGGGGGGGGGGACAAACCTGCCGCTCGGCCGGGGCGGCGAAGGGGCGAGGGAGAACGAACCTGCCAGCCAGCCTGAGCAGCAAGGGGGGGGGGGGACCAACCTGCCGGCCGGTCCGGTCGTAGCAATGAAGGGGCGGGGGCCGGAGCAGCCAAGTGGGGGGGGACCTGAAACAAACCTGCCGACCAGAGCAGCGGGGGGGGGGTGAAACAAACCTGCCGACCAGAGCAGCCGGGGGGGGGTGGTGGTGTGGGCAACAAACCTGCCGACCAGAGCAGCGGGGGGGGGGGGGGATGAAACAAACCTGCCGACCAGAGCAGCGGGGTGGGTGTGTGAAACAAACCTGCCGACCAGAGCAGCGGGGGGGGGTGTGTGTGAAACAAACCTGCCGACCAGAGCAGCGGGGGGGCGGGGTGTGAAACAAACCAGCCGGCCGGAGCAGCGGGGGGGCGGGGGGTGAAACAAACCTGCCGACCCGAGCAGCGGGGGGGGGGTGTGTGTGAAACAAACCTGCCGGCCGGAGCAGCGGGGGGGCGGGGTGTGAAACAAACCTGCCGACCAGAGCAGCGGGGGGGGTGTGTGAAACAAACCTGCCGACCAGAGCAGCGGGGAGGGGGGGGGTGTGAAACAAACCTGCCGGCCGGAGCAGCGGGGTGTGTGTGTGTGTGTGAAACAAACCTGCCGACCAGAGCAGCGGGGGGGGGGGGGGGTGTGAAACAAACCTGCCGGCCGGAGCAGCAAAGGGCGGGGGGGGGGTGTGAAATAAACTGCCCGGCCGGCCAGAGTGGCGAAGGGAAGAAAAAACAAAACAGAATCCCTGCGGGGCGGCGGGAGCGCGGGTGCAGGGGCGCTCCCCGCCCTGCAGCCCCCGGGCAGCGGAGCGCACACCCCAGCTGGGGGGGGGCGGGGGGGCTCCCCGCCCTGCAGCCCCCGGGCAGCGGAGCGCGCACCCCAGCTGGGGGGGGGCGGGGGGGCTCCCCGCCCTGCAGCCCCCCCCCGCCCTGCAGCCCCCGGGCCGCGGAGCGCGCACCCCAGCTGGGGGGGGGCGGGGGGGCTCCCCGCCCTGCAGCCCCCGGGCAGCGGAGCGCGCACCCCAGCTGGGGGGGGGCGGGGGGGCTCCCCGCCCTGCAGCCCCCGGGCAGCGGAGCGCGCACCCCAGCTGGGGGGGGGGGCAGGGGGACTCCCCGCCCTGCAGCCCCCGGGCAGCGGAGTGCGCACCCCAGCTGGGGGGGGGCAGGGGGACTCCCCGCCCTGCAGCCCCCGGGCAGCGGAGCGCACACCCCAGCTGGGGGGGGCAGGGGGACTCCCCGCCCTGCAGCCCCCGGGCAGCGGAGCGCGCACCCCAGCTGGGGGGGGGGAGAGAAGGGGGGCGGCCAGGGCTCCCTTACGCGGGGCGCTCGCCATGCGGCCCCTCCCGCCGCTCCGGGGGGCGGGCAGGGAAGGACCCGGGCTGCGTGCCGGGCTGGCTGCAGCCCTGGCACCGCTCCCAGCAGCTCCCCTCCTCCGCGCGCCGCCCCCTGCAGGGCCGCCGGAGCAGTGAACCAAAAGAAAAAAACCTGCAAGGGCGGAGGAAGGAAGCAAAAAAAAAAAAGGGGGGATTCGGCGGGAAGCCGCCCCTGGGAATCTGCCGCCCCAAGCACCAGCTTGTTCGGCTGGTGCCTGGAGCCGGCCCTGACTGCTAAGGAGTTACTCTTTTTGATCAAAGGGTAGGTGCTGCCAGTCCTGGGATCAATCCACACCTTCTCCTGATTCAAATCTCTCTAGGAACATATTTATCATGATCCCCACAGTAAATGAGTCAATACTCACATTTGTCTGTTTTACTGACAATTATTTTCCATGTAGCTAAACGAAACAAAACATCTGTTACCTGGATCCCTGCAGTACCTGGCCATCAGGGCACTCATGTGGTTTCTCTGCACACAAGTGAAGCGTGTGTGCTCGTACCGATTCTGTGCACACCAGCAGGTGGCAAGCATTAGTGAAGTTTGGGGTTGTTGTGTGTGCAGCAATGCAGATTGTGCTCTGCACACAAACAGATCATTTGCATTACTGTGGCTTCTGCACAATCCGTTTTTTGCTGGATCCCGTGGTCTGTATCCAAGGGCAGATTCTGTGCACAATCAGATTCTTGGTGCAGGACTTGTGTACTCATGTCAAGATGAATAAATGGATAGATACTGTATGCATATGCAGATCCTGGCCGCTTGACTGAGTCCTGGGCACACAAGTGAATGCATTGAACTAATGCAGATCCTGTGCGTAGGTACAGATCCCATGCACTAATGCAGACCCTGCATGCTTAATTGTGATGCTATACAAACAAGAACCTGTGCACTATTCGGGATTCTGTGCACACAAGCAGATGTGTGCACTAATGTGGATCCTGTGTGCTAATTGGGATCCTATGCACACATAGAGACCTATGTCCACAAGCAGATCCCATGCACTAAGGTGGATCATGCATGCTAATTGGATTTCTGTGCCCACAAGCAGATCCCATGCACTAATGTGGATCTTGTAGGCTAATTAGTATCCTGTGCACGCAAGCCCATCCCATGCACTAATGCAGATACTGTAGGCTAACTGGGATATCATGCACACAAGCCGATCCCATGCATTAAGGCAGATCATAAGAACAGCCATATTGGGTTAGACAAATGGTCCATCTAGCCCACTATTGTGTCTTCCAATAGTGGCCAATGTCAGGTGCTTCCGAGGGAATGAACAGAACAGGCAATCTTTAAGTGATCCATCCCCTGTCATCCACTCACAGCTTCTGACAGTCAGAAGCGAGGAACCCTCAGAGCATGGGGTTGCATCCGTGACCATCTTGGCTAATCACCATTGATGGACCTATCCTCCATGAACTTATCTAGTTATTTTTGGAACCCTGTTATAATTTTGGACTTCACACAACCCCTGGCAACAAGTTCCAGAGGTTGACAGTGCACTGGGTGAAAAAATACTTCCTTAGGTTTGTTTTAAGCCTGCTGCCTATTAAATAATTAGGTGACCCCTGGCTCATTTGTTATGTGAAGGAATAAATAACACTTCCCTATTCACTTTCTCCACACCAGTCATGATTTTAGACCTCTATCATATCCCCCCATAGTCATCTCTTTTCCAAGCTGAAAAGTCCCACTATTTTAAATCTCTCCTCATACGGAAGCTGTTCCATCCCCCCAATCATTTTTGTTGACCTTCTTTGCACCTTTTCCAAGTCTAATATATCTTTTTGAGATGGGGTGACAAGAACTACACTCAGCATTCAAGATGTGGGCATGGATTTATACAGAGGCAATGTGATATAGTCTGTCTTATTATCTATCTCTTTCCTAATGGTTCCTAACATTCTGTTCATTTTGACTGGTGCAGCACATTGAGTGGATGTTTTCAGAGAACTATCCACAATGTAGGAGAACACTTCAACCTCCCTGGCCACACAATAGCAGACCTTAAGGTGGCCATCCTGCAGCAAAAAAACTTCAGGACTAGACTTCAAAGAGAAACTGCTGAGCTTCAGTTCATCTGCAAATTTGACACCATCAGCTCAGGATTAAACAAAGACTGTGAATGGCTTGCCAACTACAGAACCAGTTTCTCCTCCCTTGGTTTTCACACCTCAACTGCTAGAACAGGGCCTCATCCTCCCTGATTGAACTAACCTCATTATCTCTAGCTTGCTTCTTGCTTGCATATATATACCTGCCCCTGGAAATTTCCACTACTTGCATCCGACGAAGTGGGTATTCACCCACGAAAGCTCATGCTCCAAAACGTCTGTTAGTCTATAAGGTGCCACAGGAGTCTTTGCTGCTTTTACAGATCCAGACTAACACGGCTACCCCTCTGATACTATCCACAATGACTCCAAGATCTCTTTCTTGAGTGGTAACAGCTAATTTAGACCCCATCATTTTGTATGTGTAGTTGGGATTATGTTTTCCAATGTGCCTTACTTTGCATTTATCAACACTGAACTTAATCTGCCCAGTCACGCAGTTTTGTCAGATCCCTTTGTAACGATTCATAGTCAGCTTTGGAATTAATTATCTTGACTAATTTTGTATCACCTGCAAATTTTGCCACCTCACTGTTTACCCCTTTTTCCAGATCATTTTTGAATATGTTGACCAGCACTGGTCCCAATACAGTTCTCCATTCTGAAAACCATCCACTTATTCCTACCTTTCGTTTTCTGTCTTTTAACCAGTTGCCAATCCAGGAGAGGACCTTCCCTCTTAACCCATGATAGTTTACTTTGCTTAAGAGCCTTCGGTGAGGGATCTTGTTAAAGGCTTTCTGAACATACAAGTACACAATAGCCACTGGTTCCCCCGTGTCCACGTTTCTTGCCCCCACCGGCCCCAAAAATTCGAATAGATTGGCTCCTGCACAAGCCCGTCCCCTGCACTAATCAGGCTCTTGCAGGCTCAGACCCCATGCACTAATTCGGATTCTGTAGGCTAGCCGGGATCCCATTCACACCAGCCCATCCCGTGCGCTAATTCGGATTCTGTAGGCTAGCCGGGATCCCGTTCACACCAGCCCATCCCGTGCGCTAATTCGGATTCTGTAGGCTAGCCGGGATCCCGTTCACACCAGCCCATCCCGTGCGCTAATTCGGATTCTGTAGGCTAGCCGGGATCCCGTTCACACCAGCCCATCCCGTGCGCTAATTCGGATTCTGTGGGCTAACCGGGGTCCCGCGCGCACCCGCACAACACCCGCCCCACGCGCCACTACCGGCCTAGGCGTCGCGCGCACCTGCCCGCCTCCGAGCGGAAGTGACGCGGGAGGGGGCGGGGCACAGAGCGGAAGCGGCGGCGCAGGCTCGGGCGGGTCCCCGGTGCGCGCAGCGGGCTCGGCTCCCTCCCCGGCCTCGGTCCCTGAGACCCCCCCCCGCCCCGTCCCGCCGGCTCCCGGCCCCCCGCGGCCCCGCCATGATCCTGCTCGAGGTCAACAACCGCATCGTGGAGGAGACGCTGGCGCTCAAGTTCGAGGGCGCGGCCGCCGGGTGAGGGGGCGCCGGGGTCCGGGGGGGGCGCAGTGTGCGAGGGGGCGGGGGAGGGGCTGAGGCGGGGGCCGGAGGGCGGGGGGCTGCGAGGGGGCGGGGGCCCCAGAGCAGCCCCGGGCTGGGGGGGCTGGAGGGCGGGGGCCGGAGGGCCCCAGAGCAGCCCCGGGCTGGGGGGGGGGCGGGTGGGATCCGGGCCGCGGGGCGGCTCTGGCGGAGCCGGGGGCAGACACGCCGCCCGCCCGGGGTGCGGCACTTCCGCAGCCGCTGGGGCCGCACCCTCCCCGGAGGTGGGTGCGAGGCCGGCGCCGCCCCCTCCCTGTGCCCCGGGCCGAGCCCTGCCCGGCGGGGAAGGACGGCGGCTCCGGCCCCGCACGGGGGAACCGCCCCCCCATCCAGGGGCTGTTCTGCGGGGGAGCGGGTGGGTCTCAGCAGAGCAGCCCAGGTGCCGCCTGCCCCCACTTAGCTGAGCGGTAGGGCCCGGGCTTGCACGGGCCACCGGCTCCTGGATCCCCGTGTCTGGGGCCCGGACCCTGGCCGGGCTCAGCTAGAAGATGGGGCGATCCGGCCGGCAGGCAGCAAGGGCACCTCCCGGCCCCGCCCGCACACCGCTCCGGTGTTCATGTGGGTGAGGAGAAAGGGGGGTGATTTGTACTGAGACACTGTTACTGGTACAGCCCCTCGTGCGGATGCAGTTATGCCAATAGAAAAGTGCTTATACCGGGGTAGCTTAGTCCCCTGCCTGTATGGAAATCTGCTAAACCGGTATGAGCACTTTTATATTGGAATAGCTGCATCCACCTCTGGGGGCTTGTTCTGCATTATACTGGTATAGTTAAAGCCCTGCAACCCTTGTCTACACGAGGCCCTAGAAAATCAGTGTTTGCACAGAAAGCATTGGCGTTGTCTCTGAAGTGTACTTCCTCTGTTAGTGGGGTGGAGTTGCCAGCCCACTTTCTGCACACTCACTGTGCATCATGCAGGAACGCTCGACAGGCCCCGTGTCAGGCCTGGGGGAAGGGATCTAGCCTCATGTCTTTCCACTTCTTATCTATTACTCTAAGGTTTCTTTGAAGAGATTTGCCTTGTGTGTGCAGAATAGTGGTGACCTGTGCAAAACGAGATATGCTTTTTCCAACCCCTCCCCCCCCCAGCTTTCAGACATTGAATAGACCCTTACACACTAACATGCTCATCTTTCATCCTTGTCCACTTGTGATAAAATAGGAATCTGAATAGCCACCTAGCTTTGATCAATCCCTGATTAGTTTTTGTAGGCTGTAGAGTAACTGCAGTTCTAAACAAATTGCTTTTCTCCTTACAAGCATCTAATGCAAGGAGTCTTGCCAAGACATGGCAACCACATTATACACACCGCCCTCAGCTGACCCTGTTAAAGCACAGCTATTGCCTGGCCTGGATGGTGCAAAATATTGTCTGAGAGAGGTTGTCTCTCAAAGTTTCTCATTTGCCATGAGGCTTCATGCTGAGGAGCTCTTCCTGTTGGAGGCAGCTTGGAGGACATGTCACTGTTCTTATCTAATAAAGCTATTACAGTCGAGGTAGCAGAGTACAGCCTTCAGACATTCTGTTGCTTTATACCACTAAAATCACCATGTTGCTCGTTCTGTAACAGTTGCAGGCCTGCAGATTTCCATTCTACTCTACAATGAAGCGCACATCTGCATTGACCATACTTGCATGCAATACCGACCGTTTCTGGATTTCAGTGGCTTGGTTTGCTGATGTGGTCTCTGCCTTTACTTTATTATAATCTAAACACCACTTTTGTTTTTAAAAATGTATCAAATAGACTTTATTTCTGTATAATCTTTGTCCCTTGGTCATGGTGATAGAAGAAGTTGTAACTTCTGCATTTTTTTCCCTAGCTGACACTAAGGCATTTTTGTCCAGGCAAGCATAGGGCCAAGACAAGGATCTGAAACATGCAGGGATGTATTTTTCAAGCTGTCATGTTTCTTATAAGTCATATGGAGTGGGTTTCAGTCTATGCCTTTATTAATGTGAGCTCTCAAAATGTGTTCCATTATTCAAAGTCAAACCACACCTCTGGTGTGTATCCTTTTGGAAAATGGATGATGGTCCGCAACGATAGCTTAAAGCCTTGGGGTGGCACAGGTGGCATGTGCTTTTTGCCATTTTAGCTATTGTTTTTTTTAGCTATTGTTTTGTTTGTTTATGATGAGGGCAAAATCATGGGAATTCAGTAACAGGAACAAATCAAGTCTGGACATCTGACCTGAAATAATCATCGTTTTCCCCCTTTAATCCAAATAACCTGAACTGAGCAAGTGTGTGGTGAGAGCGGACAGACTTGAACATACCCGCTATCATAGAGTCAGTTATGTCTAATGTTTAGAACACAGGGCTGGGAATTGGAAGGCATGAGTTGTAGTTCCAGCTTTGCCACTGACTTGCTATATGACCTTGGTCATGACACTTAACTTAGCTCTGTTTTCCCAGATGTAGAACAGGGATGATATCAACCTTGTGTAAAACTTTCAGAGCCTCAGATGAAAGATACTTTGCACTTCTATAGAATTATATTAGAACAGGGGTCGGCAAGCTATGGCATGGGTGCCGAAGGTGGCACGCGAGCTGATTTTCAGTGGCACTCACACTGCCCAGGTCCTGGCCACCAGTCCAGAGAGCTCTGCATTTTAATTTAATTTTAAATGAAGCTTTTTAAACATTTTAAAAACCTTTTTACTTTACATACAACAATAGTTTAGTTATATATTATAGACTTATAGAAAGAGACCTTCTAAAATGTATTAATGGCATGTGAAACCTTAAATTAGAGTGAATAAATGAAAACTCGGCACACCACTTCCGAAAGGTTGCCGACCCCTGTATTAGAACTTACTTCTGAAATCCAGCTTAGCTCTAGTTTAAGATATGTTTATAGTATCATTGGTGTACATAGCCGGACAGTAAGCTCCCTGCTCTGAGAAATATCCAGCAGAATGTGAGTTCCATTTACTCCCGTGGAAATTACCAATGTGATAGGCACCTTAAAAGACAGATTAATAGCACTTTACAGGATAGGACCTTATATGTCTCTTAAAAAAAAATCTTTCCTTTCCTCTGGAGGATTTAAATTCTTGCTAAGAATTTACTGATCTGGTTTCATATATTGCTGAGCTCTTCATTCTCACTCGAACCATGAGAGCTGCCAAGTTGAATGAGGTTCTTGATGGTTCATTACATCCACCCACCAGTATGCAAGAATCCCAGAATGTCAAGTCCTGGGTGGTGTTTATAAAGAAAAACCCATGCAAATGACGGAATCTATGACTCCTTTGGCAGCCATGCCAAAAATGCAGCCATGCCGTCTTTCATGTTGGGTTTATAGAGCCTTTAAAGCTGTAGCCACACAATTTATTGCCCTTATTACTTCATACATGTCGCTTTAACTCCTCTGCTGCTGGACACTGTCGCATCTTCTGCAGCAGAATGCTTCAGCATTTGTGCCCTACAGTGAGAAAGCAGCCCTGGGAGTAAAAGTGGTGGTTACTGTTAACTATCTGCGTTTGTCCTCTCACCTTTAAAATGGTTTTAGAACTGTTGGAACTCTGCAGGATGTCGTGGTTGGGAGTTTGTCTCAGACATGCTTCTGTTGAATAGTTAAATCATCTTCGTGTTATTGTCTTAAATCATTTGAGCAGGAATTGCAGCAGAACCAGGTTGTCTGATTTGGGTAACCTGTCCGTTTAGAACGTAAGCTTCTCCAGGCATACACCATGTCTTGAACAGCACCGGGCGCACTCTTGATGGTTAATACAGAAAAATGGGGGTGCTAGCCAGAGAACTAAACGTTTAGCCAAAGGTAGATATCAAATTGATGGCTTGGATCCCCAGGCTGTCCAGGGAAGGCTTCCAAGAGGTGACTGGGGAAGTGGATTTTTTAAGCCTGGACTTAACTTAACAATTGGGTCTCTCATGGAGTTCCCCAGCAGAAAGCACAAGGCCAGCAAGGTGAATGCTTGCAGTGTGTCTGCTGCGAACCAGCAAGGAAGTGCGTGTGGTTATGGTGCTATATGTGACGGAGCAATGCTCCGGATACGTTTCTTTGGCTGTGCCGTCTCCCAGTACTCTTAATGCACTGAACGTCTGTCGTGCCTTTCAGTCAAGGAGCTCAGGGCATTTTATGAACAAGTCTCATACCAGGTTCATTTCTCCACCTTATAAATGAGGGGAAATGCTAGGATGGAGAGGTGACGTGCCCAAGGTCAAAGAGTGTCAGAGCTAGTAATAGAATTCAGAGCTGCTGACTCCTGGTCTCCGGCTCTAACCAGGCCTCCTTGCTTTGATCCTTCCCTCGGTGTAACGCAGGTCATTGTAAGCTGCATCAGGCATCATGAGATGCTCTCTCACCCCTCTTGGGTAAACCTGTACATAGACCCCAGTGATTGCAAAGTGATGCTCTCTCCTTTAAGGCCGCGGTTCTCAACCAGTGGTCTGCAGCTCCCTTAGGGTTCTCGAGCCCTTTCAGGGGGTCGGTGGGGCCCCACTGCTGATCCCCCGAACCCTGGTGGGGGGGTTCCCCCACCAGGCTGAAGGCTCAACTCCCTCCTTCCCCCCACAGGGCTGAAGTCCTGTCCCTGGCGTCTCCCTGTGGGGCTGAAACCTTGAGCTCCCCTTCCCTCCCTGAAGTCAGAGTGGCAGGGAGCTGAAACCCCAAGCTTCGCCCGACCCCCTCCCACTGGGGAGAAGCCGGGAGAAGTCGGGCTGAAGCCCTGAGCCCATAAGCAGAGTTCAGGGGGCATGAGGCTGTTGCCTCGCCCCAAATGGCAGTGCCTTACCCAGAGTGGGGCAGTCCTGGGGGCACCCACCCTCTGGCCAGATCCTCGGCAGGAAGCTGGAGCCAGGCAGTGAGGGGCAGCTGCTCCTCTGGCTGGTGGTGCCATGGAGTGGGCAGCCGTGGCATTCCCCCATCTGCTGCTGGCAGTAGGGTTTGCGGCTGTTCCTCTGCTCCCAGCCCCCTTTGATTGCTCCTGCAGCCGGTCGGGGTTACCCACATGGGGACCTGGCTCTGGGGCCGGCAGAGCCCTTGGAGAGCAGCCACTGGCACACAGCCCCAGACAGGTGGGTGGCGCTCCCTCCCTGGACCCTGCTGTGCAGAGCTGGCCTGAGCCCTGCCGGCCCTTCCCTCCCCAAGAAAATAGAAGTCAGACTACACCTATGCCCAAGGGTTCCACCCTTGGCCGGAGCCCTGAGTCAGCCCCCGCTGGGCCTTGGCGTTTTATAGCATGTTGAGGGGGGGCCTCAGAAAGAAAAAGGTGAGAACCCCGGTGTAAGGCTTTACGCTTTGAAGGAGTTCCTTTTTATCCTTCAGAGTTGGAGATTAGAATACCTGTGCAGTGCATAGCTCTGCCAGTACCCTGACTGGCCCTTCACTGGTTGGGCCAGGCATTTTAATTGTCAGCTGTGATCGTCTAGTCAGACTATCGATGCGATTACTAGCCAAGTCTGCATTTGCACGTGCTCTTGATTAATATAGACGACGAGAGGACAGTTTGAACAAGATTTATAATTATATCTTTCCTCTCTTTTTAAAAATTAATTATTGCTACATGTGGCTGCGAACATTTGTAGCCTGGGTAATGAAGCTGAGGAACTTGGCACTTGTCCGAGTCAAAGCTGAGGAAGTGCTGTCAGATGAGGATTTGCTGTTACGTGCATGTTGGATGCTGCAGATCTTCTTGACGCTATAGTTCTGCTAGGGGTGAAAAATCTGATTTGCACTTCAACACACATTAGGTGGAGTTAATGTAACATGCTTCTAGACGAGCCAATGTAATAATCTTCTAGAAAAACCAGTTGAGGGGGGAGTTGAGCAGGAAGAAATTGTACCTGCCAGAACCCTTTTTGTATTCTTGCATCTAAGCACAGAGCAAATGTTCTTGATGGGGGATTTAGTGCATATTTGATTGCATGTGTGTGGTTTGGACTTGATTAATATTAACATTGTTGGGAAATGGACAACTGCCTTTGGTAGGAACTGCTGCCATTTTAGGTTCAGGGTTCAGATGGATTTATCAATCAGGTCTGTCTTGTATTTAGAGTTGGTAACAAAAAGGGAGTTGATTGAATTATTTTTGGTGTGGGAGCCTTTTTTCTGTCTCTTTTAGGGCAGAAGGTAGCAAAAAGACAAGAGTGTTGTATTTTCCCAGTTCAGGTGAACTTGAGATAGCAACATAGGGATAAAGAGGAGCTCATTATTCACTGTAGCAGAAGACGGTGTAGTGTCTGAAACCTTGCGGTTGTGGAAAAACTAGACAGGCTGACATCAGAGAGAGCTGTGTTCATTGGGGATAAGTGAACTCCAGTTCAGTGCCAAATTGAGTAAACTTGATTTTGAGGAACATGGTTCCACAATGTTAAGACTTCAGAGGGCAATACGTGTTTACAGGCACAGGAAGGGAAAGCTGATGGTGGAAGAGCAGGATGCAGAGAGAGAAGGTCTTGGGTGAATGATGTGGTATTCTCCATGGATCGAAAGGACTATTCATCCACAAAGACATGAGCAGAGGCTCTAGGGGCTGGGCTACCATGGTTGCAAACCTCCAGTAATGGAGATGCCACATAAGAATAAGGTTCCACAGTGCAGGCCACTTCGATATGCAGTGATGCTGTAGGTGCTATACTGTTAGCTCCTGCAGTTGTGAATTTAAAGGAATCCCTTACTTAAGCAATGTGATGTATTTAAATGTAAGAATCTGAAAGGAGCTTTTCTAATGGATTTTGCCAGCAATCTGCAGGAGAAATGCTGGATGCTCCTCATCATCTGTGTGACAGGGACTAGTGATCCCAGCTACTTCACCTGTTCTATTTGGAGCCCATTTTAAATCAATAGTGTTGTGTGAGCGCTTCCATTCTAATCCCCCGTTTCCAGTTGCTTGTACACTTCTGAAACGTTTAGCTGTGGGGCTGAAATTTTTTTAGACTTGAGCTCTAAGTTGAAATCTGGCAGGGAAACTTGTTGAGAAATGCCTGTGAGTATTTCTTTTTCTACAGCTGTTTAGGGCGAGGTGCAAAGTAAATGGGTAGGGGCTCTACTCCCTTCTTAAGCAAAGTCTTTGCCTCGTTCACTGCGCGTATTGTGTATAACATACTTTCCCGGACTCTGGTCCAGCATGCACAAGAGTAGTATACAGGAGCAGAAGATGTTACACTTATAGGTAAGATTCTAGAAAATACTATTTCTCTGAGCTTGGCAAATGGTGTGTGATCATGTAGTTAAAAACTGTTCTATTACCCATGCATGAGAGGGCAGAGTTAAGGTTGCATGTGCACCCTTAACTTCAGTATTTCCTGACTCTGGGGTGTGTAAGTGTACCACCTTAAAGTTTCCTACTTGGACTTTTGCTGAAATATTGCTAGTCCGCAATGTGCTATGCACATTATTCACAATATTTTGCTCCGGGCCACTAGGACCCCTTTGCTATTATGTTCATGGACCTCCCTTGAGCAGAACCACCCTGCAGTCACCTTAAATTGTGTGGGGAGGTGATATGCACCAGTGGAATTTTTGTTCATCTGCTGTGGGCTGATACCCAGGAGCAGAGATTAATTTGATGTGACTTGGGAACTGCTCCCTGCTCCAGAGCAGCAGTTATAATACAGAAGTGCCTTCTGAAGTGGAGTGGGAAGCAACTTCCAAAGACCCGGCTGGGAGCAGAGATTAAAGAGAGAGGTCAGCAAGTAATAGTGATTTTTAAAGTAAAAGATCTGCCCCCAAGGCAACTTGCATCACTTCTTCCAAGTGTTGTGTTATCTTTGCTGCTGCAGCAGTGCAAGAGATTGAGACTCTCCAGTTTTGTAATGAAGGAGGCTATTGCCTTTCACAGCTGCTAACTTACAGAAAGAAGACACATCTCATCGTCATGACATTGCTAGTACCAGTGAGGGCTGGATAAGCCCACCAAATCCACTTGCACTTAGACCTCAGCAAAGCAACTATATGAGTTACACTCAGCCCTAGCTTTAATGCCTTTCATTGCATCAGTCTTGCTGTATGTCTGTACTGAGCTTGGCACACCTTGCTGCATTCCTGGGTCTCCACAGTAATGATTGAAATGGAGCTGTCTGCAAACAGAGCAGATGGCAGGGCGAAGCAGTGGCTTTTATCATGCAAAAAACCCATTAACATTGTTCGGTTCTGAAACAAGGAATGAAAACAAATTCCAAACCACTGCTGTCTCTCCAGCCTTTATGTAATTTCCCCGATATGCCAAGGTGTGCCTAGCAGCTGTAATTTCCCCGATATGCCAAGGTGTGCCTAGCAGCTGTAATTTCCCCGATATGCCAAGGTGTGCCTAGCAGCTGTAATTTCCCCAATATACCAAGGTGTGCCTAGCAGCTGCCAGTGTGTTCTTGCCTACAGCGAGCAAGATTCAACAAAAGAGCAAACATCTAGAGTGGGGCAACCTGGTTGGGACCACAGACACCCTGAAAGGCCTGTTTGTGTAGATGCCAGCTTGATTTATTTGCTGAATTGGGCCTTTTGCATCATTACTTTGATACATCTGGGTGAGGATGAAAGCCAAACGCCTTCACTTGAGGTTTCTTTGGTCCTGATATTTTAAGCAGTGTTTTTCATAATCTTATTTGCACCCAGTCCAGTAGTGGCTACTAGATTCTCTTTTTAAAATAAGCAGACATATACCACAAAATGGATAAACGTCAATCCCCAAATTGTATGCAGTGTTGTTGTAGCTCTGTCGGTCCCAGGATATTGGAGAGACAAGGTGGGGGGAGTTAATATATTTTATTGGGCCTACTTCTGCAGTTTAGAGCTCTGTGTAAGCTCAAAAGCTTGTCTCTCACCAACAGATGTTAGTTCAATAAAAGATATCACCAACCCCACCTGGTCCCTCTAATCTCCAAATTGTTTACCCTGTTTGTCCCCTATAGAATTCCCTGCCCATACCTTACTGCTACCTTTGTATTTCTTCCCGTCAGAGAATGGCACCTTAGTGGCTATGGTTTCAACAGCACCTCTCAGGATGCAGAGGCAGCAAGCAAACCACTTCTCATGGATCATAGCAAGTTCACCCTTCATAAGCACTCGGTTCCATCAGAGTAGTTAGTGCCAGTTTAACTCCATCACTGGAGAAATGCAACCTTTCAGGGTTTTGTTGTTAAGCTTTTAAGCTTAGAGCATCTGAAGGTTAAGTGAAATATTTTAAATGTTTAGATTTGTTTAGGATCCTAAATTACAAACAATGCCTGGGTACAGTTTAAATGTATATGATGAAACACACATTTGAAAAGCTTCTTGTTCTGTTCACCTACCAGGATCCAAGCTCAGAGGAAGGGTCTTTCTGTGGCATCGCTCACACCTAAAGTGCTGTAAGGGGTGCAGTTCCCTGCCATGCTTTACATGGTTATGATGATGTCCATGGTTGCCCCGCGGGGGACCACCGACTCCGGAACTGTCATCTTGGGAGGCTAAAAATAAATAAATGTTTGCTTTTAAAATGCATTTCTTAGTCCTGTTAAGGCTACGCATGCATTCTGAATTGCTTAGGATCTGAGACTCCGATGCAGAATTCCGGTATCTATTAATAGACTATGAATAATATCATACTAAAATGGCAAGATTGTTTTCAAAAGCTGGGTATAGCAGTTGAGGTAAAATCATTGCTCACCGTGAGAGTGATGGGGAGATGGCGAAGTACAGAACTCGTCAGTAACATCTTTCCTAATTGAATAGTATTAAGGAGTTATACAGTTGGGGCTTTCAGAAAAAGCCACTTCTCGTAATCAGAAACGTGGACATGTTGCTTTTTAAAACGAGGAAACCCATGTTTCTGTACAGTTTTAAGGGGGCTGTGATTTGATTTTTGACATCCGATGTTTTCTGTTCTTTAGGAACAAACCAGAGGCAGTAGAAGTAACATTTGCAGGTACGTTTCACAACATTTTCATCTCCTTTAAAAAATTCAAGCTTGTCTGGCCTGACTGTCGCAATGTCTGGTGTACTCAAATTCACCTAGCACCACATGGAGAGGGTTGTTTAATCGACAAACCTGCGCCTTTATGTGCATGTGCCACACAGTATATTTAGTAGGCTTTCCTGTTGGCTGAATAATTTAAAGAACTGTGCTTGGAATTGGTTAGGCTCTTCTCTCCGTTCATCCTCCTCACCTGATGCACTTGCCGGTGACAATGAATTAAATGGCCACAGCACTTCTAAAGTGAATGAACTAAATGGTTGTAACTTGTTTGCCCTATGTGCCAGGATGTTTCATGCCCGTAATGGCATGTGTAATGAGGTATGTAACACCCATCTGGATACAGCAGATAGGAGTCTGATTTAGGATGATAAGCACTCAAATGGCCAAGATAAACTGAAAGCCTGTTCCCTGTAGCTTAGTCTCCAAGGAGATGGGATTTGATTTGAAAACTATAAGTGAGTATTCATCATGCAGTTCAAATGTTAGATTCCAATTACCAGTTAGAGTTGTACTGCTCTGTGGAGAAACCCAACTTAAACAGAGCTTTTAAATTAAACAAAACAGAGGCCTTACAGCCCATCCTGCCTTCTGAACCAGAGCGGGAGCCTGGAAAGGAAACTTCCCAGGGACTCTGCTACTGCACTGCCTGCTCTCTGCTTAAGCGCTTCCCGCTGCTCTTCGGGCTTTCG
This sequence comes from Mauremys mutica, assembly GCF_020497125.1. Classification (NCBI taxonomy): domain Eukaryota; kingdom Metazoa; phylum Chordata; order Testudines; family Geoemydidae; genus Mauremys; species Mauremys mutica. The sequence goes on along the minus strand of NC_059081.1, from coordinate 3,015,136 downwards.
AATTCCCCTCTTTCAGATATTTGTAACCTACACGGCGCAGTGTGTGTCAGACAGGTGGGTGCCAATGGCAACCCTCAAGCCAAGTGGAGAGACAGAAGTTAACCACCTGAGAGATCTCTTCGGCTCAGTCTGCTTGTATGGATTCAGGATGTGGCAAATTTGTCAGTGACAGTTGAAACAAGACTGGGCTAAACTTTAACTTGGGATACAAAGTTGTCAGGGATCATTGGAGTCTGTTACTAATCTCCAGTATTCCTCATAATTTTCCTTAATTACAGACTACTGTGCTCGAGGGCCCAGTAATATGGGAGATCTTTATACCATACAGTTCCTATTTTGAAAAACTTTTACATTATGCAATGCTTTGGAACTAAGAAATTACATGAGTTCCTAACCTCCCTCTCCTCTGCTTCCTTCCAAGATTTCGATGGAGTCCTTTATCATATTTCCAACCCCAATGGAGACAAGACGAAAGTGATGATCAGTATTTCTCTGAAATTCTACAAAGAGCTACAGGAACATGGTGCTGATGAGGTGAGTGGCCACATTTCCGGTTTTCCCTCTCTTCCTGGGATTGTAGTTCCTGATCCTGCGCACACTTTCTATTGTATGTACTTAACTTGACTACCATGAGGGGTCTCACTGACAACAATGGATCAAGATCCTACCAAGGCCCTATGGGTTAGAAAAGAGTCTGTAAAGTTGCACCACGTAATAGACACCGTGTTACTCCCATCGCCAACACAGAGTGCGCACAATTCCAGAAGAACAGGCTAAATTCTGTTCCTATCGATATTTGATAAGTTCCAGTTAGAGCCTTTGTTACTGATGAAAGCATGAGAGGTAGAAGAGCACAGCTGATTTTTCAGATTCCCCTAATGGCGTGTAGGGCACCAGCAGTTAGAAATATCCTCTTGTAAACTGAACTCGCTTGCTAAGGAAGTCACAGTGTGAATAAATATGGAATCCCACAGTGTTGCTTTTCTCAGTCTAACCACACTTTAAAGCAAATGAAAGGCTGCCTCGTTCCGCTTTTGTAGCAGGTTTAGTTCCTGTTCAACTGTTCTTATGCTGCAGAGAGCCATTTATGGTAGAAAGAAAGGGCCTTTATGAACATCTGTGCGTTGTGGTTGGATCTTGAAGCAGGAAGTATGACTCAGTTCCTGAATTAGTTTTCAAATCTCCTCCTGTTACCTAATGGGGTTCATGCCGCATGTCTCAGCAGAGAGACATGCAGCACTTTACCTTTGGGTGTCCTCTGTTGATTTTTCCTGTGAAAATAGGGGGAAATTGCTCATAATTCTTGGAGTTACTTACACATGACTGGAAAGTATCTCAAACCTAGAAATTCCGAGAGATTGAATGGTCAAACAGTGCTCGAATAAGTACGAGTGATTTGATTAGCTTGTTACTGCCTTCTGGTGACATTGCTGAGGAATACTCAGTTTGCTTAGCCATGGGGTGCAGTGGGAACTTACTGGGAGCCAGAGGACCACACTTAACCAGTGTGTAAAGGAGCAGGTTGATGCTGCCCTTCCCTTCAATACAGAAGGTGCAGCCTGTGGAAACTACAGGTTCCCAGAAGCCTTGTCTGCATGTAACTTTTTATTAAAATCTCCCACCAGTGCAATCCACTAGTGATCACAACACTGGCAGTGCTGGTGTAGACCAACTGCCAGCATTTTTACCCCATGTGGCTTAGAGCCGCTCTGAGCCAGCCCTGTCCGTAGTAAATATGCCAAACAACCATTCTGACAATTGCAGTACAGCGCTGGTGAGAGATTTTAATATGACGTGCTGTGTAGACGCAGCTGGAGTGTCATGTTCCATCTTCACCCACGCAGCTATGTGGGATCTGTAGTCTCTGTGGGCTGCACTTCCACGTGGAAGGTTAGGGCCTCATTTCTGGCTCCCCCCATATAGGTTCTCAGTGTATTTCTTCATTAGAGGGAGAATTACAATATTTTTTTAAAATACAAATATCCGTGTTGGTTTCCAAATCACTAACTAAATCCATCACGCGCTTGTACTTGGGAAAAGACAATTCCATTTTAAAATAAAATCATTTAAATAATTAGTTTGTCTTTTGCACTGTGGAAAAGACTAGATTTAGTGTCCCCTGCTGCAAGTGATGGTCTCGCCAGCACCCTCGATGGCATGAGGAGTGCAGAGTGGCCGTTCCCATCACAGCTTAAATATCTGCATTGTCATCAGCTGATCACTGAATGTGGGTGTTGGCCTGCAACAATCACTTAATCCTTGATGCAAAGTCCATTAGCAGATGGGGTCAGCTGAATGTCGGTTGTCTCCTGTCATGCAAAATCAGGGCCCTGTGCACTAGGTGGCATAATGGGACCGACTTCTGCAGCAAGCACCCCTAAATTTAGCTGCAGTGTTCATTTATTCTGTTGCTATGAAATGCTTCTCATTCCCAGCTCCCTACAGCTCATAGTTGAAAACAGTCACTGATGTGAAATTCAGCACCGATTACTTTTGAAGATACGTTCTTTCGCTATGCGGTCTAGGTGGCTCAGCTCCTGGGATGTTATCCAAGCGGCTTGGCACAGAACCTCCCTCCCCCAGCCCCATATGTGCCAGGGAATGGGGGCGAGGAAGGATTGGCTTGTAGCTGGCTTCAGTGGGTAATCTCCCTCGCTGCTGCACTGTTCTTTAGCTTCTATGCTTCTGGTTCGCCCCTTCCTCTCTGGTTGCCCAGCCCCTGCTGCCTGACCCATGGAACCGTGGAGGGATCATGCATTGTAATCAGCTGCCCCTGTGAGGAACTGCAGAGCAAGGTGTGGGTGCAGGCCGAGGAGATAGAAAACAAAAACAAAATGGTGAATTTTATACCTTGGAATCACGGCATCCCCAGAGCCCTACTTGGGATGAATGAGGCAGTTCACATCTCTTCGAGCTATTGTCTGCAGAGAGCCTGAAGCAGGCAGGTGTTACTGAATTGATTTGGGCTTGATTCAGGTTTTCAAGTTTCTCTCTGCCACTGTAAAGGCTAGACCTTTTTTAAAATGAAAGTTTTGATTCTGGACAGCAGTTCCGCACCAGAGTCCCTGGCTGAGGAACCATAGTCTACATGGGAGGCCTGTCCCGAGTATAGGTGGAAGCTAGTTCTGTAAAACATGGAAGCCTGAGACTAATTTTCAGGGAGGCCAGCCACAGGGTTGTCAGGCTCTGCATGCAGAAGCCCATAATTTGGGGCTTTGGCTGAAGACCAGACGTGGCCTAAACCAGTGTCCAGATGGCTGATGCGGGGCCTTTGAAAAAAGGGAGGTGGTGTTAGGGAAAAGAGCAGAATGTGCTGGGAGGGAAAGACTTACGCTGCCGATGTTTTGTCTGTTTCCTAGTTATTGAAGAGAGTGTATGGAAACTTCTTGGTAAACCCAGAAGCAGGTAAGCCTGAATATAATTAAATTTTTTAAAAAATGTGTGCAGACGGCAACGGTGACCCTTGCTGCTTTATAAATGAGGTTCCGAGGAGCACTGCGCTTTGACACAGTTGGGCTCTTAGTACAACTGAAAGGCATTTAAAACAAACCCCCAAAAAATCAAGGTGGGCTGGGTACAGCAGGGCAGAGTTTGTTTGCAGCACAGACCAAAATTCTTGATTCCACCCCCGAGAAAGCCTCCGTTCCTCACAATAGGGATTTTTGTTCTGTGTGATGAGACTGACAAGCATTTAATGAGATTCAGAAAACCATGGTTACTTGTAACAACCTCTCTTCCTACTCACTCATTACAAAATTTAGGAGCAGGAACTACTGAGCCATCACTTCTGCCTTTGAGATGGGGAAAGAAAGCTTAACCTTACCATGGCCCCCTCTCTGAGTTCAGTTAGATGGCCGCTCCCTCCTGTGGGTTAGGAAGTGTCACACGCTGACATTAGTGGGGTCCCACGCCCTGTAGTGCTTCGGAAGGGGTGAGACGAAGGAGACAACCTACAAGCTAATGTGGAGGGGTTTGCACAGTAGGATGTTGCCTCTGAAAGTGTCTAACTTCTCTTATTTAAGTAGGATTATAAATGGTTAAAGACGGGTTAACCTCCCTTTCCAGGGTACAATGTCTCTTTGCTATATGACCTGGAGAACCTTCCTGCAGCCAAGGATTCCATTGTGCACCAAGCTGGCATGCTGAAGCGGAACTGCTTTGCCTCTGTCTTCGAGAAGTATTTCAAATGCCAGGAAGAGGGGAAGGATGGGGAGAAGAGAGCTGTCATCCATTACAGGGACGATGAGACGATGTAAGCATGCAGAGTGCATCCCCTGTCCTGCCGCTCCCAAAGCGTTCATCAGCACAGGAAAGTTCTGCCTGGCAGTGTTTAAATCTGCTCCAGGCCTTTGCGTTCAAACGTGTAGGAAGTACTGTGGTAAGCTGTGACGTCCCCCATTGGCTTGCTTATCCTTCAGCCTGTCAGCGGTGTGTAGCTAAGACAACACTTGTCCATCTAACTGACAGAGGTTTAATACCAAATGACCTGTTAGTGACATCACCTTTTACTGTGCGGGACAATGGAGTTCGACACTCAAATGCTGTGCCTTGTTCCCTGGTGAATGCTCAAGTTTCCAGGCCAATGGGGGGATATGATATATTCCAGCAGCTGTCCCTGCATATGGCCAGTATTTCTTGCAGTTACTACAGTTCTCTCCATGGAGCCCATCTTGTGACTTATCACAAGAATACACTGACACAGATCACCTGGTGGCTGTGCCTCATTCATCTGGGTTGTATGTGGCAGCAACAAACTGTTTTGCAAGCTGTGTGTGTTCCAGATGTGAAGTTTTAAGCCTGTGCTCACAGTGGCTTGGTTTTCCTCCAGGTATGTCGAATCAAAGAAGGACCGCGTCACGGTTGTGTTCAGCACAGTATTTAAGGATGACGATGACGTGGTGATTGGAAAGGTGTTCATGCAGGTATGGAACCTGAAGGACATTGAGGTGTTTATAAATGGCAACATCCAGAAATATACACACTTCTTCTATAAGTAGAATCACTGAACAAGTAGATACTGAACTGAAGTGAGATCACTGGGGGCTTAATGCATGTCAGTGCTTCACAGCAGCCTATTCTCTGTGGGACAGAACTCCACTGGATGGCCATACCACGTTAATGAGCTTAGACAGTATCTCTTCTAATCTGGTCTGTCGTGTTGGTATCTTTAATTATTGAATTCCTTGCTGGCTTAACACAGTCAATCATATTACATATTTACGTAACTCCTTTCATCACAAAATACTTCAGCATACACACAGTTCCACTGAAATGCAGCCACCCACGGTGTGAGTTTCAGCAGTAGCCAACTAGAAGTCAGCACTGTGGGGAAAGGTTGAATTTTGGCAAGGGACACCAGAGCAAACCTTTGTTGTTTTATTGTGTAATTCTGAAAGCTTAGAGGAAATGAATTTTTTCTTTGCTTATATATGGCGTGAATAAATACAGATTTACACATCCTAGCATGCAAATAATAAATTGTCTTGTACGACAAGAATAAATCATGGATGCAAGTCGTGCATCAAAGTCATGAAATGGGCTACAAATGCAATAAAAATAAGGTATTGAAAAGTTTAATAAATCGGGGGGAGGAGTGTGCTGAAAATGCTCCATGCCTGGGGTGCTATTTTGTCTAGGGCCGGTCCTGCCTCAGTGGCTCAGTGTTATGCTGCATTCAGGAATCAGGCCACGAATGAATCCGATTAAAGCATATAGCATCTCTCAATAAAAGCATTGCTCAAGGGAATGCTATAGCCAACACAATTGATATTAACAGCAAGGGGGAAGAAATACAAGCCAACGTGGGAAAAGAATGGGTTAAAGAATAAATATTTAGACAAGTCAGATGTATTCAAGTTGGCAGGGCCTGATGAAATTCATTCTACAGTACTTCAGGAACTAGCTGCAGCAATCTCAGAACCATTAGCAATTATCTTTGAGAATTCCTGGAGGACGTGTGAGGCTAGAGGACTGGAGAAGGGCAAACAAAATACCTATCTGTAAAAGTGGAACAAAGAAGATCTGGGGAATTATAGACCAGTCAGCCGAACGTTGATATCTAGAAAGATACTGAAACAATTTATTAATACATTTGTAAGTAGCTAGTGTTTAATAGGGTTCTAAGGACTAGCCAGCGTGGATTTGTCAAGAACAAATCATGCCAAACCAAGCTCATTTCCTTCTTTGACAGGGTCTCTGGCCTAGTGGATGGGGGAAAGCAGTAGCCATGATTTATCCTGATTTTAGGTTTCAGAGTAGCAGCCGTGTTAGTCTGTATCCGCAAAAAGAACAGGTGAACTTGTGGCACCTTAGAGACTAACACATTTATTTGAGCATAAGCTTTCGTGGGCTACAGCCCACTTCTTCAGATGCATAGAATGGAAGATATAGTAAGGAGATATATATACATATATGTACATACAGAAATGAAAAGGTGGAAGTAGCCATATCAACTCTAAGAGGCTAATTAATTAAGATGAGCAATTATCAGCAGGAGAAGACCCACATGACATTCTCGTAAAGAAACTAGAGAATGTGGTCTAGATAAAATTACTATAAAATGGATACAAACTGGTTGTAAGACTGCCCTCGAAGCATAGCTATCAATGGTTTGTCGTCAGACTGGGAGGGCGCATCTAGTGAGGCCCTGCAGGGGTTAGTCCTGGGTCTGGTAGTCATCAGTATTTTCATTAGTGACTTGAGTAATGGAGTAGAGGGTATGTTTATAAAATTGCAGATGACACCAAGCTGGGAGGGGTTGCAAGCACTTTGGAGAACAGGATTAGAATTAAAAAGGAGCTTGACAAATTGGAGAATTGGTCAGAAGTCAACAAGATGGAATTCAATAAAGACACATGCAAAGCACTTCACTTAGGAAGGAAACTCAAATGCAGAACTACAAAATGGAGAATAACTGGCTAGGCTGTAGTACTGCTGAAAAGGATGTGGGGATTATAGTGGATTACAAATTGAATATGAGTCAACTATGTGATGCAGTTCCAAAGAGAGGTTAATCTCATTCTAGGAAATATTACTAGGAGTGTCGTATGTAAGACATGGAGGGTCATTGTCCCGTTCTGCTCAGCGCTGGGAGGCCTCAACAGGAACACGGGGCCCAGTTCTAATCGTTGCACTTTCAGACAGATACGGATTAATTGGCGAAAGTCCCAAGGAGAGCAACAAAAATGATTAAAGGGTTAGAAAATCTGACCTATAACAAGAGGTTAAAAAAACTGGGCATGTTTAGTCTTGGAAAAAGATTGAGGCGGGGGGGCTGATAAATCTTCAAGTATGTGAAGGGCTGTTCTAAAGAGGACAGTGATCAGTTGTTCTCCATGTCCACTGAAGGCAGGACAAGCAGTAACGGGTTAAATCTGCAGCAAGGGAGATTTAGGTTAGATATTAGGAAAGACTTTCTCGCTACAAGGGTAGTTAAGTTGCGGAATAGGCTTCAAAGGGAAGTTGTGGAAACTCCCTCACTGGAGGTTTTTAAGAACAGGTTGGACAAAACCCTGCTAGGGGTGGTCTAGGTTTACTTGGTCCTGCATCAGTGCAGGGGGCTGCACTTCGACCTCTCAAGGTCCCTTCCAGCCCTATATATTTAAATGAGTTCCACCTTAAAAACTGCCATAGTCTGCACTAATAGGCTGTTTTAGGGGATTGGGGTTTTTTTGGTATTGTTTGTGGTGTGTTTGAAAAATTATAACTATGCCTAAAGCCTGGGGTAAGTGCTTTTTCATATCAATCTTAACAAATAAATTATTTGTAGACTGTTTTTCCCATCGTAGTTGTCACTTAGCCAAACTAGAGTTCTTCTCTTCTAATAAACAGTTTGCATGTTATGTAACTGCTTTCTGAGCTTGGCAGGCGGAGATTTCATCCGTCTGACGTTCTGCCTGCACTTTCAGAACCTTTATCTAAACCACTTAAAAACAAACAGTTTGGTCCACGCACCAGCATTTTTCCCACCACAGCCATTTGCCAGATTTGTTTATCCATCCATGCCTATTATGCTGCCTGTCGGTGCATTCTGGGAAAAATCTGGGCAGCTGTTCCGTAATGCCTCCGCAGGGGGTACACTGCTTGGAGGACCTGTGTGTAGTGGCACAGGACGTGTGGAGCAATGCACTCTGGCATGTCCTGTTGCACAGAAAGCTGGGAGGGAGGAGACCAGCCAGTCTAGTGATACTGGCACAGCTAAGAGCCCTGTCCATATTGCAGAAAGAGTGCCAGCCGGATTCTAAGAGAACAGCTATGTGCCAGCCTCGGCTGCTGGCAGGGGTGAAACCCAGCTAACAAGTATTAACCTGGTGATGGCTTAGTAGGGTAAAACTCTGATTCCAGCCTACATCAGCGAGCGTGCTCCAGAAAAAGGCTGCTGCTGGCTTCTTAGCTCGCACTGTATGTCTGCCTCTCTGCTGGGGCATGAGTTAAGAGCAGAGGATCTGCTTTAAACATGAAATCCCCAGCATTTGTCGAAGTCCCCAACTTTAAGTGCGCAGTGCTATGCTGCTTCTGGGGTCCCTGAATTTCAGCTTTATGCAATGAGTGGAAACCACGGAGTTAATAAAACAGGTTTGGGGCTGCGGTGAGTCTTCCAGGGGATGCTGTTCCAGACTCTCTACCCTCTGAAGCGTCTAAAAACTTGCTGTTCAAGCCGCAAGAATTTCCACTGTGAGTCATTCTAACTCGTTCCTCTAGTTCTCGCCCTCCCTCTGCTCAGTTATGTAATGTGGCTGTGTCTAACATTAGCTACCACCGCGCTTTCCTTCCATGGAGAGAGTACCACCGTTAACCAGCTCAGCCAGGGCGAAGCTCTAGCAGTGGGAAGTCAAAGCTGTCAGGTTGAACGCAGGGAGATCCCAATAAACTGCTCCAGTAGATTAATTAATTAACCTACCTGAACGCTTCCAGATCAGGGATGTGTGTAATTCTCCTTCCGTTTCTAGAGCAAGGAACATGCTACGGGTATGGAGGGTGATGGGTTCAGACACTGGAGACCATGCCCAGCTAACGAAGGACAGCTGATAACGATCGTGTGATACATTGCATGTTGAGTTAGCAATGTGCATGCACCTCATGTGAAAGGGAGAAGTTGCAAGTAGTGTGTATGTGGTTAATTAAGGAAAACAGCACTACATGGCCTGGGGTCTGGGTGAGGCCAGGAGGAGGGGCCCTCTCAGCCTGAAAAGGATGTCTGCAGGCCTTTCACACCTGTATATTCATGATATTAGAACTGTGGGACAAATCGCTTATTTTATTTCAAGTTAGGATAGTGAAAAGGGCCCATGTACAAGCCGTGAGCGCATCACTAGGATCTGTTACCAAACTAATACATGTTTCAGTCAGCTCTTCTGCCAAGTAGCTGCTCTTCATACACCAGCCAGTACCCCCACCTCATGTCAAAGGGCACATGAAACAAATGTGCCCTGAAAGCTGACACATCTGGGCTATTTTACAGGAGGGTAAGAGAGAGATACTAGAGCCTTGGGGCCCATATGGGGAAACATCCTGCCAGCAGCCTCCCATCTGTTCTAACCTTAGGGGATTTTGCATTTTTGTAACCTGCAATTTATCACTAGTAGCATTTGGCTGGGTTTCACCTAGTTAGCGTTGGCTTAAGGCTTACAGTTTCAATTAGTACCCGTTCTTCCACGTACTTCTCGTATTCTGCATGAAACGGGCCATCGCCGGCAGTAGACATTCTTAAATTCTCTTGTGTCCTAAAGAAGGAAACAGTTTTGCAGTGAAATTGATGCTGTCAGAAGTAGCTCACCTAGAAAAGCACAAATGACCCCTGTTAGCGACTGCTCTTCAGCCTCTTCCCATGATATGATTTTAGGCCGTTTGTTTTGTGTGAAATAGGATCTTTTCTACTCCTAAGCTTCATATTCCTGATCTGAGCTTGTGTTACTGTAGGTTAATTTGGCAGGGTTTTAATTTAATAAACAAAGCCCACTTGGGGTTAGGAAATCTTGGTTTCACTGAACTAAATATTTCTTATCCCCTGTAAGGAAAAATCTTTGTTCACATTTTCCAAGGGAAGGTTGACGCATTAAAGTCAGCACTTTGAATGTCAAAGATGTTGGGTTCTAAAATCCGGTATGGAAAGGTCGGAGCTATGGGTGTGTTGTGTGGCTAGGGGGGTGAGGGGGCTTCAGAAGCCAAGGTTCATACTTAAAGCAAGATTGTTTGGCACTCCCAGTGCAGGAGGCTGGGATTGCAGCGTGGATACCCTCAGTCTTACAGTTGAGTGAATTCACGTTGGTTTTGTCTTGTCTGCACAGGAATTTAAGGAGGGCCGCCGTGCCAGTCACACAGCTCCACAGGTGCTCTTCAGCCACAGGGAGCCCCCCCTTGAACTGAAAGACACGGATGCAGCAGTAGGTGACAACATTGGCTACATCACCTTTGGTAAGCTGGGCCCAGGAAGGGCAATTTATCCCTGTCTTCCAGTGTTCGTTGCAGAGAGCTGCTTCACGCTGTCTCGTCGCTTGAGACGGAGTGAAACAGTGAAACTCCTTGTGACATGGTTCTGCATATGGAGTGGGGTGTAGTACAGAGATTGATGCACCAGGTACCTGTCCCGCTGGGAAATGAGTCTTACACTCATTCCAACCTAGGTCGCCTGTAAACTTTGGACAGTTGTCTTGCTACATGTCTGGAAAGTGCCATGCACGCAACTGATGATGATGATGATCCCTATTGGACATGAGTTCCCAGCCTAAAACCATTGAATGGCTCTGCAAGGTGGACAGTCTGTGGCTCAAGACTGAAATAGGAATGTTGCAAGTTAAGACTGGTGCAGATGGGTCAGAGCAGCGTGGGAAAATATTTAGAGCTTTTGCTCCACAATTCTTGGCTCTGGTGCATGCTGTTAATGCAACGTTGTCGTGATGCATTTGGGTCCAAATGCACCAGAACTTTATATAAAGTAGTAATAACAACAACAACCCGTCTGAATGTTTCTCAGTTGGGGCGGAGAGAGAGAAATGGAATTCCTAGAATTTTAAAAGATGTTTTGCGGGTAACAGAAGTCCGTATCACATCTTCATCTGTCATCTCGCCTCTCCTGTCGATAAAAATAAATGACATCCATTTTCTGGGTTCAAAGTGTTCTTTGTTCAAAGAATTCTTTGTAACAGGAGATGAGGAAATAGAGAGGGGAAGGTTAATCATTTGATAGTCCAGGTCATTAAGCATGTTAAATAATGGGAAAAATAGAAACAGATTCTTACGGTTTGATGCATCATGTTATTTTGAAAATACAATTTCACTTGATGACCAAGGGGGGGGGATAGCTTTGAGTTATTCATTTGGGGGAAGATGTGCATATTTTTTGTATAATTTGTTTGGCCACAAATATGTGTTTTGCAAATGCTCTATTAGAGGCATGGTCTGAATGCACAGCTGGGACCTGGAACTTCCATCTTGGCTCTCCAACATTCTCTGTGGTCTTGGACAAATCGTTAGAGCTCTGCTTCTAATTTTCATCTGTAAAGCAGAGATACTTGCTTGCCAGGGGTGCTGAGAGGGTTAGTTAATATTTGCAAAGCACCACATGGTGCTAGAAACTCCCCTGGAATAGTGTTCCCTCCAGTCCATTGTTGTGCAACTTTGCCCATGACTTAGGAGCTGTTGGTATGGGCTACAGGTAGATCCGGAAGCAGGCGCTGTGCCCTGAGAGCTGTGCCAATACACCTGGTTCCCGAGCTGCAGCATCCTCCGCTACACTTGTCCCAATCCTTTCCTGTGATGCTTGGCACCAGACTCTGATTTTTGTGATGAGCACTATTGCCCTGCGTGGATTAGTCAGACCTCAGTGAGGACTGTTTTCCAAGAATCCTGTAATAATAATACTGAGGTGTTCACCAATACCTAGATGTAGGCGTAGTGTACACCACACTAATAGGTATTATGCACGTGGTATTAACATAATGTACGTTATATCTATGGCTGTTGGGAAGTTGTTAACTGAATGATCAGGTTCTTCCCACAGTTCCGGTCGCACGTGACAGGTATCCTCCAACACTGCAAAGCTGAAGCCAGCTTTGGCGTCAGAAAACAGGAAACTTGTCAAAGCAAAGGTGCACAAATACCTTGTGCCAAGGGAGTCCTGTCATGGCTCATCAGCACCTGGGATGTAGTATTTGTAATGAGATAAGGGACAGTATCGGGCTGTAACTTCACAGGCCAGTACCTGGAATGCTAGTATCCAGAACAAAGAGAAGGAAGATACAGAGCAACAAGCCCAAACTGGCAGGTTGGAGTTTTGTTACATACAGAAAGTTTTGAAACTCTGTGTAAAACTGTGCTACAAATATAGCTGGTTTAAATGCATATTTCCAAAGCGCACCTTTGGTATAAGGTGACTGTGTTGCAAGATAAGAATTGCTTTCCAGAAGGAGGGTATTTGTCTCCTTTTCACCTGGTACTATTTTGTCTTTTGGCAATAAATTTGGTTAAGTTTGGTTATTTAGTCTCTTGAACGTCTTTAAGAATGAACCACAAGTGTAATTAACAATTGGCTACACCTTTTAGTCAACAGATGAAACGGGGATGAAAGTGGGTTAGTCCATTAAGGCTTTTCACTTCCGAGCACCCTTTCTTGCACTCATTTGAGAGTAGAACAGAGACATGCGGCTTCCTCCCTTTGCTGAATAAAGCTACGTTCGTACTGGTGTGTTGTTGCTAGGCCTGTCTGTACAAGAGCCCTGAGCTAAGATTCGTATCTTAGGGCTGGTCTACATTGGGAGGGGATCAATCTAAGATACACAACTTCAGCTACACTATTTGCATAGCTGAAGTCGAAGTATCTCAGTTCGACTTACCTGGCCATCCTCACGGCAGCAAGTCAACTGCCGCGGCTCCCCCGTCGACTCCGCTTACTCCTCCTGCCGAGGTGGAGTACAGGCGTCGATTCAGGGATCGATTTATTGCGTCTAGATGAGATGCGATAAATTGATCCCCGATAGATCAGTTACTAGCTGCCGATCCGGCGGGTAGTGTAGACGTGTGCTCAAAGACATCAGGCAACTCATGGGTGATCTGGGAGCACAATGTAATAGCAGATCTTAGACCATGCACCAGCTCTGCAACTCGCTTTAGCTCACAGGCTTTGTGTGTGAGCAGCTCCTTTTCCGTGTCCAATTTAGCTGTCCCTTGGTGAGATTAGCCCTATGCCAGAGGCCTGTCAGTCCTTGGAGTGGTAGTTGAGTTGGTCCCACAAAATAACAGCCCTTGGAGCCGTGCATGCCGGCCACTCACAGTTGGCGCCTTGCTTCCTGGGCCAGCGTAACTAATAGCGCTTGGCTCATCCAGCAAGCGGACAGGCCGCGTGGCGGTGCCGAGACCTGCCTTCTGTGAAGGGCGCTTCTGTTTGTACTGAGGCAGAAGGATGCAAAATTTCATCCTGGGCAGTTATTTTCCTCCGGATGCATCGGGATTTTAGCAGATTATGTTTAGCGGTGACAGGGCAATCAGCAGCATGTGGATGGCTTCCCAAGGTGCTGTCCAAGTGCATCTCTCTGCTCTGTCAGCTTGGAGCTGGGGGTGGGGTGCTTGGCAGGGGGCAGGGTCTGGCGATGAGTAAGGGTCATGTCAAAGGTAGAATTGTGACAGGAATACAGTATTGATTTGCCATGTAAAATCACACATTCTCTCACGGGCCTCTTAAATCTACATGGTGGTGAAGTTTTCTCTGTGCATTAGGAAGAAGATTTCTGCTCTGTCATTAGTAGAAAATGTGTCTGGGATCTTTGTTACTAGTTTAGAAGAGACAGGCGGGATTAGGTTTCTCTCCATGTTTCAGTCACTGAACAGTCTACTTTTTAGTTCATTTTGCCTCTCTGCCCTCTTAAGGTATCTGTTGAAAGACCTTCCTCTAGTTTAGGAAAAGTGAATGAAAAGTACTTTTCACAGGTACAATGATGTGATCGTCTTCACATTGTTAACTCCAATCACCTCTGTCATCCAGACTGTATCCGATCGTACAGATGTCAGTGTTGCGAATATTGGAGAAGTGCTGTTAAGTCTTGTGCTAAATTCCAAGTGTCATTCAGTCATATGGTGCAGGCAAGGGCTCTTTCATAGCCCTCCTGAGTATTAAGGCTCTTGTATTGAAACAGCTCTTCAGTAGCTGTTCGTATCCTGTCACTCTTTCTAGCTGGTGCTCAGCCTTGGTCGGAAATAAAACTCCTTGCGCTATTGTTTTATCTTTCCAGTGCTGTTCCCCCGCCACACCAACACCGCTGCCAGGGACAACACCATCAACCTGATCCACACGTTCCGGGACTACCTGCACTATCACATCAAATGCTCCAAGGTACAGAAGGGACTGGGCTGATTTCACGTAACGCTGTGCTCCGGAGGTGGGGGGAGGTGAACATTCCAAGGAGGGTTTTAAATGCAGAATTCATCTCGGCCTCTGCTTCATGTGCGTCCAACGCCAAGAGCACACTGTGTAGCCCTTTGGAAATGCCAAGTGCTACATATGTGCCAAGCACTGTTCTCCCGGAATGTGGAAATGAGTCTGCCCTCTTCTCTGGGTCTGTCTGTGAGGCAGCATTGCAGGTCATCTCCATCTTACATGGTGGGATTTGCCCCCAAACTCTCCCAGTGCTCACTCCCACCTGCTTGCAGGAAACAGGAATTGCCACTCTAGGGAGATTAGTGGGGCATCGACTCTGGGATCTGGACTTGACAAGGGCCAGCGTTGGGCGCGGCAGAGGACAGCATAAGCCCCATTCCCAGGCCTAATTCACCCATCACTGGGTACGAGTGACACTAGTGAACTATTCTGGTGTTGGGATTTGTAGTACTCTTGCGCCTAGAAGCCTAGAAACCCCACTGTGCTAGGTGCTGTAGAAACAGAACAAAAAGTCGGGTTCTGCGCCAACAATCAAAGTATAAGAGACAACAGATGAATACAGACTGGGGGGGGGGGGGGAAATGGAAATTGGTGCAGCAATGTACCATTTCTTCAGGATCCCTCTCCATCGGGTGGTTCTACCAGAGAGTCCAGTGTAAGACCCCCATGAGCAAGAGCCAGCCCCTAGACCCAGTGTCCCTGGCCCAGAAGAGGATCTCAGTCCCAGATCACCCACAGGGGCTGCTGGTATTCATGCTCCACCCCTCATGCCAGCCCTAGGGATTTCAGAGTTTAGTCCTGTTAGGGTGGTAACAGCTGATGTTTGAAAACCAAAGCATGTGGATGGAACCTTCAGCTGTTTGTTTTGTAATGCAACGCAGGCCTATATTCACACGCGTATGAGGGCAAAAACGTCAGATTTCCTCAAGGTGCTGAACCGTGCCCGTCCAGACGCGGAGAAGAAGGAAATGAAAACAATCACGTGAGTATCAAAGCCGGGATCCTTGGGCCTGTAAGAGTCTCGTGAACACAGATCATGCTCCGTAATTGTCACAGCCAGTGCAACGTGTGTTGGGGAGGTTCTCAATAGCTGGGCGTGGTGAGCGCACATTGGAAAGGCAATCCTAGTGAGGGAGCACTGTTATAAAATGGAGTAGAATTCTGTAGTCCAGAGCCCCAGAAGCCCTGGGAAGAGGGCGTAGACTAGAGAACCGTGAGTTGTTCTTTAACAAGCTTGGTTATTTAAAGGCTTCTGCTGTCTGACCGTCTCTTTTTTAATAATCCCGGTTATTTGTAAAGCGCGCACTGCCTTTCCCAAGGGGGCATTGTCTCGATTCTGAAAGGGGTAGATCTGGGGTGGTAGAAGGCAGCAGACATGGAAGCATTTTGATACCTCTGTATACAGCATCTTCTGTACAAAGTGCATTGCTGAGGGGCGCAGAACGAAGCCTCCCAAGTGCTGGGCTAGCGTGGCTCTGCTGTCAGAGTTTTTGCAGTAGCTAGTCTAACGCACTCCAGGGCCTTTCCCTCACAGAGTGAAAGTGTGTTGATTCTCCAGATTGTGAGGTTGGCTTTGTACTGAGCATTAAAAACTTGTTAAATTAAACGCAGCTTCCTCCAGATTTAAATATTGTTAGGACGAAATAGAAACTTTGAGGAAAGGCTGATGACTCATCCTGAACGCTGTCACCCTTAAGGCAGAAGGTGTCAGGTAACTTTGAATGTCCTGCCTCTTGTTGGATACTCCCGCATTTCAGCAACTCCCTTCAAAACCCATCAGGTACAGCTCGTCTGGGCTCCACTCAAGTGTGGAACATACATGTGGACTAGGCACATGCACAGTTTATAAACCTGGTGAAAAGTATTCACGGGCCAGCCTGTCCCAGGCTAAGAAATTGGTGCAAACGTTCACCCTTAACTCAGGGATCTAACTGCGGACTAATTAGTTAGCAAATTTCACCTTTAACTCCGCGTGGAACCGACACTCAAATCCCAGAGTGGCAGACTTCTCCTTCACGCCTGCATTTGAAAAGCAAACTCGCTTTCAGGTTGTTTGACAGGGTCTTCCCTCCTAGCAGGAGCCTGGGGAGAGCGGAGCGTGTCTGGAGAACCCAAGGCTGGATTTCTCTTACACTGACTCTGTGGTCTTGGACAAGGGAAGTTGCTGCTCTGCCTCTGTTCCCGTTTCTGTGAAATGGGGGTGGCGCCAATACCCGCTGCCATCCCCAGGAGGTGGAGGATGTCTGTAAAGCGCTCTGAGCATTGAACGCACGGTAGATTTTAGCAATTGCATTATGTGATGCTTCCGCTGCTCTGTGAGCAAAAGAGAATCCCAGAAAATCAAACCGGGAGAACTAGCCGCTAGCGTACGATGCGACAGTATAAATGTGAGTCTGTCATTGAGACAAGAAGGGCTGGAGCATCAGGGTGTAATCCGGTGGCCGTCTCTTGTAAGGGTGTCGCAGTGGGACAGTGCTGTTCGAAGGTGCTGCACTAGTCCTCTCCCCAGCTAATCCTGGAACCTCTGAGTGGGGAGGGTCATCCTTGAGAACTGGGAAAGGCTGACCTGCCTGCAGTTCAGTGAAAGCCCAACACCTCGGCTATTCCACGTGTGAATCCCACTTAACTGCCTGTTTTCAAGGGAAATAAAGGCTTTTCTCTCACACCTGGCTAGTCCGGATGATGGGGAAAAGCTAAAATGTCTGCCTGCCTCCATTTAAACGGGTAGTTCTGGTCTTGGCTGACTTCAGGAAGTACCTTAAACTGCCTTGTCTTCTCTCCCGTCTCCAGCTGGAGTGGTTTCCTGGCGGGTCTGTTGTGCTGTTAAAGAGCAGGCAGTTTGGGAGCTCAGACCTAGCGCATGGGGGGTTATGTTCATTGGCTCCGAAGGGAAGAGTTTCCAGCAGTTCTGTAACTAAGTGCCGGGGAAGCTTCTCGCATGTGTTTTCGGTGGTGATCAGTACGTTTAGCCCTTGCAGGGCTGGAGTTCAGGTCTCCTTGGTTAGTTTAAACTCCACTTTAAGCTAGGATGTCTCGCCCATTTCCAGAAGCGTATTCACTTCCCCTGTTGTAATACGGGATAGCCGGCGGTCACAGCTTACCGCCTCGGATCCCTAGACAGGATGGGGCAGAACTGCCTCTCCCCCTAGATAGGGTGGACTGGCCCTTCACAGAGAGAGGGAACAGGGTTGTCCTGGTGGAGGGCGGGGCAGACGGTGAGTATGGGGGATGGGGGTTGAGTGAGCAATGGAGGCTTGGATACAAGAGCAGAACCTCGATGAAGGGCGGATTAAGATGAGCTCGTATCTCATTCGCTTATTCCCCCCTCGCTTCTTGTTCGCAGGAGCCTCTTCCATGCCAGACAGTTCGCTGGCGACTCCCTTCAGCAGGCAGAGTCCCGCACAGGTGTCACGGTCCAGAGGCTGACAGGCAGAGCAGTTGAGGCCAAGAGATGAAACAGCAGATAGGTACAGCAGAAAGGCAGCTGGCTCGGTCTTCCTGCCGGCAATCAGTCCTTTTAAGGACTAGTCAGGAAAGCTGGGGGTTTGTAAGTAGATAGTACCAAATTGCCTGTAATGCTCCATTTACTGTTCTAATGCTACTTGCTTATCTAGCAGGATGAGTGTACAGGAACTGACTAGTAACTGGCATGAATAGCAGGTTAGTCTGGTGCCAGCTGTCGCGGCCACTCTCACAAGTTGGAAGAAATGCCCTGGGGGGGTTCACAGGTCACATGCAGTGCCGTCACAGAGAACCGTCCCCAAGGCACATACTGCATGGTGAGCTGTGGGCCAGCCAGTCAGTGACGTGTGTGTGAACCCGGAGATGGACATTGCTGGGCAGGGTGTAGAGAGACAGCTCTGAAACAGGCGTTGTATGCTGTAAGTGGAGTTAAAGACGGGCGGGGTTCTGGGCAGGGATCCTCGGCGCATCTTAGTGGCTGGTGAAGTGATCAGTGCATCTCCCATCTCTTAAAATGACATTGCTGGCCATGAATCATACTCTGAAAAGCAGTGTATAAAATCTCTGGGGCTGGTGGAAATGGTGCAAAAATGAGGGGGAGGGTTTAATCTCATTGACTTAACAGCATTTGCGCTCTGTTCACATTTTGCACTTCACTCAGCTTGGGCTGTGAAAATAGACATGTCAGTTTCACCTTATCTCTCGTCCGCAATGGAGTGACTGTTTTGGGGAGTGTTTAAAGTCCGGTGGGTCTGGAATTTCCATTAAGCCTTGTAGAATATCTTCAGAAGCCAGATTTTGGGCCCAATGCAAACGTGTGTCCATTGAAACGGCTGGAGTAAGAGGCCCCTCTGCAGAAGTGGATTGCTCCAGCTAGAGGAGTGATATTGGGGCGGGGGGGCTTAGAAGTGGCTCAGCCTTGCAAGAGGTCTTGCCATGGAAACGCTCAGGTTTGTTGTGTGTTCGTAGGTGTGTGGAACAGCGAAACACAGGGAAGGAACAAAAGAACCACATACAGAAATGTTGCATCCCTAGAGAGATGGCAGTGCAAGTCCCAGCAGGCTTTCAAGACAGCCCTCTGCGCGCTCTCCATGTTCAGGCTGTAGCTGGCTTTATTGAAAAGGGGCCGGGGCCGGGCTCGTTTTTAATCCAGTATTGCCCACTGCTAATGGTGGTGGTGTTTTAGGTCTCAGCCTCTTTCCGCAGGCCCTTCGGCAGCCGTGAATAGCTTCAAGCCTCTGCCGTGGAGCTGCAAGTGTCAAGTGCTGATTCATTTTGAGTTAACTATTTGCACTGGCCAGGAGCAGGATCCAGGGGGTTTAATATGCTATAAAATTCTCTCCTCTTACAAAACGGTTCTGTGCTGTTGAGCCTGCTTGGGGGAAGGCAGAGGGCAGAACTGCTTGGTCCCAGCACCAGCTAACTGCAGCTGTTTGCTGTGTTCATCCTCCGGAAGGTGGTTGGTGCATTTCTGAGAGGAGCTTTGCAACAGCTGGGGCATGGACAGTGATTTTTAAATGGCTCCGCCTTGTGTCACGTCTGCCCAGTGCATTGAAGCCTCTTAGGGGTGTATCTGCACAGCAATGTCAGCCCAGGCTCAAACCTAACCCCCTTGCGTCCACACACCAGCTGTGCTAAGCTAGGGTCCCAGGACCCGGCGGGGCTGGAGGGTCCGATCCCTATTGCTTTTCTGTGTGCACGCAGCCCTGGCTTGACTTGGGTCCTGGAATTCATAGAATCACAGACTATCAGGGTTGGAAGGGCCTTCAGGAGGTATCTAGTCCAACTCCCTGCTCAAAGCAGGACCAACCCAACTAAATCATCCCAGCCAGGGCTCTGTCAAGCCGGGCCTTAAACACCTCTAAGGATGGAGATTCCACCACCTCCCTAGGTGACCCATTCCAGTGCTCCAGTTCCTCCAGTTGTATCCCAGAGTTCCTTGGGGCAACTTCCTTAGTCCTCTCCATGCTAACAGTCTGTGATACAATCTATTACACTTGCTTACAAATGGAAACCACACCTCTCTTTGCAAAGATAACAGCTGAGATCAGCATTAACCCATTGCCTGCTGAACACCAGTCTTCAAGCATGCTACCAGAGAGCCAGCGGGGCTTTCAGTGGAGGCCTGTCAGAAGAAACTTTTTGCAAAGACAGCAGAGTCCTGTGGCACCTTATAGACTAACAGACGTTTTGGAGCATGAGCATCTGACGAAGTGGGTATTCACCCACGAAAGCTCATGCTCCAAAATGTCTTTTAGTCTATAAGGTGCCACAGGACTCTTAGTCTGGATCTGTAAAAGCAGCAAACACGGCTCCCCCTCTGATACTTCTTGCAAAGAGAGCTGCTTCCCGGTCACAAGAGCACGGTCAGATTCTGGCGCACTGCCCGGGCTGTCCTCCAGAGACGGGGAGCAGCAGAGGTCCCGGCTCAGCATGGCTGGGGGAGGATGACCTCGAACGCTGATTGCCCCAGCAAGATCGCTGGGGTGTGTGTGGGGAGGGGGGGAACAGCCATTGCTCTGTCCCAGGGCCCCACAAAACCGTAATCCACCTCCAGTCTTGGGGGGGGGGGTGCTGGAGCACACTGCACCCCAAGCCCAGGGGATGCACTTCACTGTTCTGCAGCTAGGCTGGGGTGTGCAGGTGTTTTTTCTCTGAAACCTACATTTTATGTCAAACTTCAAAACAAACAGACAAAAATAAATAAAAAACCAACCAGCCAACCAAAAACCCCTTCATTGAACAACCCATTTTAAACATTCAGAATTGCAAAATTTCAGTTTAACCGGCTGATGGCCCTGGAGACTGATGTCCTAATTAGCCACAGAACAGGTGCCCCTGGGCATTTTCCCGCCAGTGTGACTCAGCCTGGAGCTGGCAAGCCCAGTTCTCCAATCGGTTCACTATGAAGCCTCCCCAGACCGCAGTCGTTCTACGGGGACAGCCACCGAAGGCGCTAATTACGCTGTTTATGAACTCGTGCTCCTTACAGCACCTGAGGCCCGTCAGTAGCACCGTCACAGCGAGGAAACAGGCTGTTTTCCCACAGTGCAACACTAGGGCTAGCACAGGGGTTCTCAAACTGGGGGTCGGGACCCCTCGGGGTCACAAGGTTATTACTGGGGGTCACGAGCTGTCAGCCTCCACCTCAAACCCCGCGTTGCCTCCAGCACTTAGAATGGTGTTAAATATATTAAAAAGTATCTTAATTGATAAGGGGGGTCGCGCTCGGAGACTTGCTAAGTGAAAGGGGTCACCCGTAAAAAAGTCTGAGCGCCACTGGGCTAGAGAGTCGACAGAGGCCGGGGGGTGCTACGCACTCTGGGGTAAGGTTACTTTGGCCTGGTCTACGGGGGGTGTGGGGGGGGGTGTCAACGTAACATATGCAACTTCAGCTGCGAGAATAGCATAGCTGAAGTCGACGTGTCTTAGGTCGACTTACCTCCTGTCCTCACGGCATGGGGTCGACTGCTGCCACTCCCCCGTCGACTCCACTTCCGCCTCTCGCCGAGCTGGAGTGCAGGAGTCGACAGCAGAGCGATCAGGGATCGATTTATCGCGGCTACACTAGATGCGATAAATTGATCCCCAATAGATTGATCACTACCCACCGATCTGGCGGGTAGTGTAGACGCACCCTTTGACTCAGGTCTGCGCACTGCAGTGTGGAGACCAGAGCCCTAGATTCGAGCCTGGGTCGGAAAATCCTTAACCCAGGGTTAAAATACAGTGTAGGCGCTCAAGCCCGGGGTTCCCTGGCGTGGGTCAGCTGACTCGAGTCTCACTAACCGTAGGCTTACGTTGCTGTGTAGACAACCCCACTTGGTCACATTATTACTGGTGCTGAAAGACAAGGATGGTGCCTTGCTGTCACCCAGGCGCGTATCCGTCTGGCTCTGGTGAATGGAGGCTTCCTCCACTGAACTCTCGCAACAAACTGCCCCAGGAAAGCAAACCAGACTGTGACTGGTCCTCTGCAGCTGGTCACCCTATACCGTGGGGCATGTGCCCGTAGTCTAGGCATCTTCCCCTCCTGCCACTCACTCACTCACACGTCAGTCCCTTCATTGGCGTCTGTTCCTTGTCCTCGTCTTCCATAACCATGACCTCGTATCTCTGCTCTCATTTCCTGCCGCGGTCCTTGCAGTGCCCTCCCTCTCCTCTTTCCCCTTCTGCCTGCCGAGCCCCCTCTTGGAAACACTCCCCCAAATCCTCTCCACAGCCTCCCGTCCCCAAAGGGCAGTGCCTCGCCTGTGCTGAAAGGCAGCACAGTAGATGTCAATGCGGGACTCTACTGGGACTGAGTAACGTGTGGGATACTTGGTAAGAGAATACCCCTAATATTGCCCTTCTGCTCCTTACAGGGGGAAGACGTTCTCATCCCGTTAACGCATGGGGTGTGGCGGAGGCCGCCGCTGAAGACAGAAGGCTGGAGCACTTGCTACTTGATAATCGTAGCTTTTAATGTTGCACCTCTCTGGGCTCTTAAGGAATACAACCAATCGGGTTCTGTTTTGTACAAGTTTGGGAAGTAATCTGCAGAAACGAGCTGTGCTTGCAAGGACTTACTAGTTCAAAAAAAAAAAAAACACAAACCAACCTTAATTCCATTTTGATCAGTTTAATTTCGTTTTTTTCTTTTTTTCTTTTCAAGCTGTTTTGCTTTGCAATATGTTACTGGTAATGAGTTGCAGTATTTCTTATGAGAATAATGCAATATTAACTTGTTTTCTTCTGAGTATTTGAGTTCAAAACTCCTGTATCTGAAGAAATACTGTTCGGGTTCATTAATAAAGGAGATCTTTCTATCTTAACAGCTTGTGGGAGTTTGGATTGTTATAGAAATTAGACCTGGGAAAGCCCCATGATGTCCCACTTAGCACGTCCCAGTGGTAACATAGGAATGTTCTCTGTGTCCTGGACAGGATGGAGGTTGAACAAGCATTTCTGGGCTAAGCACTTTCACTTGCTTGACACCTCTTCAGTCTTTTGGGCTGAAATTTGGCAAGGTCAGGCTCAGCCCAGGGGTGAATGTTTTCCAGAGTTGAACCAAAGATGGTTTTGATTTTGAAAAACGGAGGTGAAAATATTTTCTCCACTGTAATGTGAAATGTGATCCTTGATCAGCTGTGGTGCCACGGCTAACGGTGCTGAAACATGAACTGCTGCTGGGTGATAGCCCTATAGTGCCCTCTGCTCTTGTGAAAACTGCCCGATGTGTGAAAAGTGAACAGTGTAAAACCTCTGCACACGCTCACTAATATAGTGTGGTCCCTTCGTGCTCTGCGCACTTGGGTGTAGCTTAGGACAATGTAAAGGAAGCCTGTGACGCAGTAGGGAGCGGGGTGGACTGACCTGGGAATGTCGTCTAGTTTTACCGGGGCTGTCTGCATGGGGGAGGGGAGAGCAGGGGGTGACTTTAGGTGAGGGACAGGACCTGAGCCAGGAAGTGGGGTGTGGAGAGTCAACACCTTTGCCGGGAAGCTGGACAAAGGGAGGGGAAGAAGGAGGGGGCAGAGCCGGCTGGAGGGTTTTTGGTTTCAGTTCTGGGCTGGCTGGGAGGAGGCAGGAACCCCAAGTCTGGGGTCTAAGATCCTTGCCCCCCAGAGGGACCTGACTGAGGGGTCCTGGTTGTACCTACAAGCCCTGCTTGGGACCGTGTTCCTGTCGGCTAATAACCCTGCTGTGTCACTGGCCGGCTGAGAGTGACGGGGAATTGCAGGGAGTGCGGGGTGCAGGGCCCTGACTCCCCCACAATGTAGAAAAGTGCAGAATTGTGGCCAGGACTCCTGCCGCCTTGGTGATCCCTGCTGTGTGGGTGTTTCACTGTTGCCCAGCAGCCAGTTGCAGATGCGGGAACATCTCTACCTTCATTTCTTTTAAAAACCTCGGCAATTCCATGTAAACAGCACAGTGAAGGGGGAAGGCTGGCCGGCCATGCTAGGTAAGGTTCCTGGGCCAGTCCACTGGCAGCTGTCAGGTGCTCTGTGTTACTTCACACCACCCCTCTCCATAGCACCTTGGATTGCCCCGAGCCCCTGGCTAGCTCTCCGCTTCCACCCTTCTACTGCATTCAGGTGGAGGGAAATATCAGGAGACACCAAGACCACACCCTGCAGGCTAAGCCCTCTGGAGGGGACCTCGTGCAGCAGTGCTGGCCCTCGGGCACATCTGATACCAGCTCCCCCCTCTTGGTGTGAAGCGACTGTCCTCATTTTAACAGCCCCTGGGAGTACAAGCCTCTCCCAGTACAGGTTGTCCTTGTAAGCCGCCTGCGTGTGTCACCGGGCCAGGGACGGTGCGTTAGCGCCTGCAGCCCCAGGTGCTTTTGGTTCATGGCTAGAGCCTCGGGGTGCTGGGCTAACAGAAGAGGAAAGCAGCGTTTCACAGGAAGGAACAGCAGGCCATGCATGGGGGCCAGGGGAGCAGCCTATGGGAATAGGGCATCAGAGCTGGGCGCATGTGTCAGCTCCGTGGAAGGGCAGAGCCTGAGTGTTCTCATACTGGCTCTTCCCCAGAGCTGTCATGCCGCTGCTTGTACGGGGCAGGCCAGGGAAAGCCAGCAGCCCCCTGCCTCGAGCAATGCCTTCACTTCTCAGTCCTCTGGGGCCTTTCCTGTCACTGGACAAAGACAAGGTGAGTTATTGAAGACTCCCTGGGCAGGGGAAGGGTTGGGGTCCAGCCAGGAGTAGGAGAATGCACCTGGGATTACACCGGGGGAGCCACTGAAGACCCGGAGGGTGACTTGGTGTATGGTAAGAAACCCCTCCATGACCTGAGAAGGTGGCGAGTGGGATCCCTTCACTGCTAAAGGTTGTGCTTCTCTTCCTTGCTAACCCCCGACTGCAAGGAACCGAGCAGCACCCCAGTTCCCATCTGCACAGCCTCTGTTGCCCATAGTGCTCCAGCATCTCGAGGAGGAGACGCTTAGATGTTCAGGTCTGACAAGGAGGCGATACCTCCTTCCCCAAAGAGCACGTCCCGCACACAGGCAGCCCCTCTTAGCCCTGACAGCGGCAGAGCCTAATGCCCAGCCAGATCTTCTCTATTTCACTTAACTACTGGCAGGTACCATCTGTGAGCTGCCTCTCTAGGGGCTTCCAGCTGCTGGCTTCCTCTGTGCCTTTTTCCGCGTGTGAGCTAAACGATGCATCCCACACCGGAGGTGCTAGGAGCCATTTCAGAGTGCTTGGAAGATCTTTATTCAGCAGGATTCCAATCACCGCAGAGCACAGACCTCTGCAGAAGACAATGCAACCCACACCCCTGGCTCGTTAAAGCAGCTTAAAAGGAGCTCTAAAGGCAGCAGCGGTAGATCGAGATTCGCTTCTTTACTGAATTACTTCCTCCGATTGCTGCGCAATCACTTTCCCATCCACAATCTCCTGGGTGGTCACCACCACCTTCTTAATGGTCTGCCTTCGGGAGCCTGAGAGAGAAGGGAAAAGGGGTTGTTAGGCTGGGAGCAGGCTCTTGCAGCTCCCCTCTGCTCAGATCTGTGCTACAGCGGCAGGGACTCGTGCCAGGGGGTGACGTCGGACAGCTGGAGTCACTCAACAACTGCAACCTGGAAGCCAGGCGCTTCAGAGGCTGCAGTGAGCACGAGTCTTGGAGCCGAGACGAGGGGCTTAGCTCAGTGCTCTGGGTGCTGCTGCTGGACGCGCAGAGGGCTGGGAGGCCCTTGTAGAAGCATTAGCTGCTAGCCCAATGGGCCCATGCATCAATGTGCTGCTTCTCAGATGGCCAAACTGAGCCAGCCTCTGCTCCAGCTCCCACTGCAGAGTGCTGCCTTTGGGTGCCCTTTCCCCTGCCAGGTTTTCTGGAGTGGATGTGCAGTGGCTTTACTCCAAACATGCCAGGCCAGGACCTCTGCTTTCCAACAGGACAGAAGGCCAAGGCTGAAGGACACGGCCGCATTGGTAGAAAAGGACCAGTGGCAAGAAAAGACAGGACATGGTTCTGGCACATTGCGTGTGATCACACAGGAAGCTGGCAAGCAGACTGGTGCCAGGGCAGACCCGTACAGCGAAGCAGGCTGCTCTCCAGCTAGCCAGCGCCCCTACGCTAAGGGCACCACCCGGGGTCACTTACCCAGGCTGGCTGGATTCAGCAGCTCCTCTCTGCAAACACAAAACATGGCAGCGTTTGTGTGATCCCTGTCCCTCCGGGGGGTGTGTGTGTGTGAGATTTGCTTACGGGGGCACCTTTCCCTGAACAGCCCTGGGCAACTGTAGCTGTAGCGACCATGGGATTTGCATGTCTCTTGTTGCTTCCTCTCTTCATAGCAGCTGCTATGAATACAGTCTCTGCCTGGTAACTAAGGCTTGCAAAGGAACAACCTGGATCCATTACATGGGCTAAAAAAACCATGTTCCACTCCCTCCTGCTCTGGTCAAGGCCTTTCCACCAGGTGCAGGAGGTTAGAATCCTGGTCTGCTGATGGAGCCCCAGTCGAGGGCACTGGCCTCTCTCTTCCTATCCAAAAGCTCAGGTACAGAAGCCCTGTCAGTGCAATGCCGGCCGATCAGAGACCACACCCCAGCCAGTGCTGATTTCATCCTGCATCCACCAAGGAGACGGGTAAAGCACAGCGCGGGAGCTGGCAGGGCAAAGTGGCCTGGGATTCGGTCAATCTGCCCTGAACAGGAGGAGGAAGACCCCAGACCTGGTGACAGAACGGGAGCAGAGAGACTAGAGAGTCTTCCAAAGCCAGCTGGATAGAGGGAGAGCAATGGCTGGCGTGTCCGTGGCCCCGGGCGGTTACCTGTCAATCACTCCCTCAATCAGCTGGCTGTACTGACTGATCTCATTCTCCAGCTTGCTCTTCACGTCCAGCAGGGCTTCGTAGTCTCGGGCCTGCCGCTCCAGGTCCGCCCGGCAGGCCGCCAGCTCCTCCTGCAGCTTGGCGATGACGTGGTGGAGGTTTGCCAGCTGGTCGTTGTAGCGGGCTTCGGTGTTCTGCAAAGTGTTCTGCAGGGTATCCACCTGGATAGGAGCAGGGCCCAAAGCAATTACCTGGCAGCCTGACTCATGGCTCTCACTGCAATCGCTAGGCCACGGGGGCCTGCACCAGCCCAGGAAGCCTGGGGAGCCTACAGGGCAATAGGGGGAGGGACCAATGCACCCAACACGTCCTAGGACTTGGATGGCCTGACGTGCAGCTCCCACCCGTCTGAGGCAGGTGCCCGGTGTCCTTCAGAAGGTGCCTTTTCCGTCCCTTGCCATTAATGCTCAGATCGGACCTAGGCTCACCCCATCACTTGGGCACTTAGTTTACTGGTCTCCCCACATGCACGTGTGTAGTCAGTGCTCTCTGGACTGTTGCACCTGAGCAAGGGACGAGACCAGGATCGCAGCAGTTAGCGGGAAGTCTGGCCAGTAGAGCCTGAGAATTAGAAGCAGCTTTTTAAAAAAAGCCTCCATCCCCGCTGGAGCCGGTATGTGGTGGGCTGCTCGCCCTGGGACGGCGTAGCTGGCATCAGGACTGGCTCACTTGGCGCCTATGGGTTACAGCAGGGTCCCCTTTCCAGCCTAGGGCACGGCTCTTGCTAAGGTTTAGTGGGCCTGTAACCAGAGAGACTGACGCAGCGATCGGTTTCGGGTCGGGCCTGCAAGGACTCGGGGGGGAAGACATGGCAGATGCTTCCGCCTGGGGCATGTAACTTAGTCCCTCCTCTGCCTGGCTCCTGGCACAGCTTTAGGAAATGGGCAATAAGAGTGAAAACCTCACGTCCTTCCTAAGGGAAGAGGCTCCCTGGGAGAGGGAAGAACCCAGCCCCACCCCGGAGCGGGTCTTGGATGGTTTTTCCCCCATCTCAAGCCCCTGCTTCCTCAGGCTGCAGGAGGAGAACGTTGCCCTGCCAGGGAAGCAGCACGTGCTGCCAGGAACAGAGCTGGGGGAAAGCAGGGTCTCGTCACCATTTTCTGGAGGGTCTGGCGTTCGATCTCCAGGCCCTGGAGCTGCCGGCGCAGCTCACTCAGCTCGCTCTTGGCTTCCTCCAGCGCTTGGGTGTTCACGTTCGCTTCCTGGGACAGCGTGTCGAACTATGGGAAAGGAGAAGGACACCTTGGTTATGCCGGGGACCGTCGTGACGCGGGGGTCGCAGCCGCTCCTCTCGGTTCTCCCTCACCTTGTCCTTGTACCAGCTCTCGGCATCTTCCCGGTTCTGCTCGGCCACTTTCTCGTACTGCTTCCGGATCTGGGCGATGCTCTCACTCAGCTCCTGCTTCTTGGGGTTATCCACCTCCACGGTCACGTCAGAGTTAGCAATCAGTGCCCTGAGGGCCTCCGCTTCCTGCAGAGAGGGCAACGGGGTGTTAGCCGCTCGCAGTCCTGCGCTGGTCGCCCCCAAGCGCCGTCACCCCGTCAAAGCACGGCCAAGCCAGCCCCGCTCCCACCTCTGGCAGCCCCTGCCCAGCCCTTACCTCCTTGTGGCTCTTGCGCAGGTGGGCGAGCTCCTCCTTGAGCCCCTCCAGCTCCGCCTCCTGCTTCATGCGCAGGAAGTTGGTGTCCTCCATGATCTTGCGCAGCCCCTGGATGTCCTTCTGCACGCTGTCGCACATGGCCTGCTCTGCCTCCAGCCTGGGAAGGGGAAGGGGAGAGCTCAGACCCTGCCAGCGGGCGGAGGGGCGGGTTTCAGGCACGTTGCAGTGCAAGCACCGGCTTTTCTCACTGCAGGAAGCTTCCTTGGATCAAGACAAGGACGAGTTAACCCAGCGAGGTGCGAGTAACGCGGGAGCCTGCAGATTCAGTCACGTCCCAATTCCAGGGCAAGGGGCACAACAGAAATGCGGACAGACGCTTTCAAAGCACGGATGTGACCAGCAGTCTGGAAAACACCAGCCTGCTTAGCGACACGTAGGGGAGGGAGCTGCCCCCAGGGCAGGAACCTTCGAACTCGGCTCGGCAAGTTGCTTTGGGAAAGTTCTGGGCGCGATGGTTAAAGGCAGCAGGAAGCGGATTTGTCCTGCCCTCAAGCGGCCAGGCTGGCTGAGACACTAGTAGCGGGGGGAGTGAAGAGACCTACTTGACTTTGAAGTCGTCGGCCGCCAGCCTGGCATTATCGATTTGCAGCAGCAGCTTGGCATTGTCCATGTTGAGATCCTCCACCTGCAAGAGAGGCGGATGCTAAAGCGATACGTGTACTTCCCCCCACCTCTCCGCACAGAGCGCTGACAGCTGAGGAACCCAGCTGCAGAGAAGTTAAGTCCATCACCGCCTGTCTGTCCCTTAGAGAGACAGGCCAAAGGTAGGGTCCTGGGACTCCACCTGCCGTCCTACTCTCAGCTCTGCAGATTCCCTCTGGGTCTTAAGGGCAGTTTTACCGCGGTGCTGAGCACCCTGCTGATATCAGCGAGAGCTGCAGGGGCTCTGTATCGCTCAAGTCAAGCTCTGATCTCTGGGCCTGGCTTCCTGCTCACCGGGGTATGCAGCCATCAATGGAACATGAAGCTCTTTGCAGGGGAACAGGCCCCTACCAAAGGTTAAGGCCAGAAGGGATGATTAGCTCCAGTCTGATCAATGCTACGTCTTTATTATTCCCCATCTCCATAAGCCTGCCCACTCCCAGACTGCCTCAGTCCCGTGCACACACTGATCCAGATTCCTACAGGTGCCGCCCACAGCTGCAGTGTGCACTGGTGCTCGGTGAGAATATCCAGTTGAAACCCTGGCCTCCCTTTTTCCCGTCAGGCCGCCCCCGCCCCCCTTCCTGGCAAACCCTGGTCCCACTCCCAGTCAGCCTGTCCATCCCCCACATTCCCATCCCTTGTCCTCTTCCAGTTCTTCCCCCCAACAGCAAGTCTGAGCCACCTGGTCATCCCCAGGTACAGTAACCTGGTGCTCGTATAATCCCTTGTTCCTGTCTGCTAAGCACCTCCCAGGCCTTGACTTTCACCACCCTTTGAAGGCAGGGCCGGCCCGGGCCAGCGTCCCCCTTTCAAAGAGGGAGAACGGGGGCACAGAGATCCCAAGTCCCAGGGAGTCTGTGGTGGAGCAGGGAATTGAGCCCAAAACCCCAGGCCTGACCCCCAGGGCCGTCCTTCCAACTCCTGCCATTGTGGTCTCTAAGTGACATGAGATTACATCAGGGGTAGGCAACCTATGGCACGGGTGCCGAAGGTGGCACGCGAGCTGGTTTTCAGTGGCACTCTCACTGCCCCGGTCCTGGCCACCGGTCCGGGGGGGCTCTGCATTTTAATTTAATTTTAAATGAAGCTTCTTAAACATTTTAAAAACCTTATTTACTTTACATACAACAATAGTTTAGTTATGTATTATAGATTTATCGAAAGAGACCTTCTAAAAAGGTTAAAATGTAGGACTGGCACGCGAAACCTTAAATCAGAGTGACTGAATGAAGACTCGGTTGCCGACCCCTGTATGACATGATACACACACACCCCTGCAGGGCCAGTCGGGGGAGGGGCAGGACGGCCATTTGGCCTGGGCCTCAAATTTTGACGCTTGTTAATTTTTTGGCATTTGATAAGTTTCTCAACTTGTTTTTAATGTGCATCCCTATCAGGCCAAAATGTGACACACACTCAACTTAGCGCTGCAAATTTAAGCAAATAAGAGAGAGGTGATTTGGTAAAAGATGTAAATTTTTTTGTTAACTGATGTAGATTGTCATGTTAAAGAGTTAAAAATGTTCATAAATATTAATAAAAATATCGGTTCTGATGGCACAAGATTAGACCGTGTCGTCGTCTTATTTTTCTTATGGCTGGGGGGCCTGATCCCCTGCAGTGCCCTTATCTCAGCCTCGATCCTTCTTCAGCTTAGCTCCTCCTGAAACAAGTTCCGACCCGC
This sequence comes from Mauremys mutica, assembly GCF_020497125.1. NCBI lineage: Eukaryota > Metazoa > Chordata > Testudines > Geoemydidae > Mauremys > Mauremys mutica. The sequence goes on along the minus strand of NC_059081.1, from coordinate 2,984,492 downwards.
AGCTCAAGCGCAGACAGGACCTGCCAGTGGGTTTCACGTTTCAGAAACTGGCACATTTGCAAAGCAAAACAAGGCGTTGGTTTGCCCCCCAGGGCTCTTTGAGCCACCAGATTGGGTTACAGCAAAGTCAGGCCAAGGGCAGGTGGCTGCATTGTCCCCGGGGGAGAAGCTGAACCTTGCAGCCCGTGGGGAAGCAGGGCAGAGGGTCTCTCTTCCCTGGAGCCCAGTAGCGTTTAGTCAGATCGCCGAGGCACGTTCCAGAGAGGAGAATTTTAACTGGGACGGAAGATCCAGCTGCTGGCAGTGGCACTTCCATGGAAGCGCCTGAAAACAAGCTGCTTTCTGCCGTCTGGGCTGGAGCCGGAGCTCGTTAGAATCTATGGAGGCCGTTGAGCCAAGAAGAAGAGTTCTCAACTTCCCGAGCAAGCCGCTGCGTTTCAGCCCCCGCTTTCTAGCCACCCCCATTCAGACACCTGGCCAGGTTCCTGCTCTTGGGTTTGTATAATCAGCGAGATGCAGCTGCAGCGTTTCACCCAGAAGCAGCTGCATTTCAGGGGTGGGGGGGAAGCGATCCCCGTGTCTTGTTTACGCCCCAGGGAGCCCCACTGTGCGGGAGGGGCTGTCTGTCTCCAAGGCAGGATCAGAGCCCCATTGAGGTAGAAGACAGCACAGTCCGTGCAAGATTAGGTCTGTCGGAGGTACCCCCGGCTTCCGTACAGCAGTGATGGAGCGGAGGAGTCTGATGGGAGACGGTAACAGAGGCCCCTCCCTCCCAGGCAGAGAGAGAGACTCGGAGGGCCTCAAACTCAGCAGCTACAGGAGGGGACTGAGCACCCACCTCTCGCTGAAGGCAGCAGGTGCTCGGGTCCCCAGGAACGAGGCTCAGGACCATGTCTGTTCCAGGGGGAGATTTTCAAACGCGCCCGAGGGACTTTGCCACACAAGCCCCTGGGGCCCATGTGCTTAAGTCTCTCTGGTGCTGCTGAAAATCCTCCCTGGGAGCTTTACTTTTAACACAAGCTTGAACGTTGTGGCCTTTCAGGATCAGTCGTGAGACAGTTAAAGCGAGTCAGCCCTGCCCCCTGCAGGTGGAAGCGATTCGTCTGTTGCTAATAGTTCACTGGGTTTGGTTTTTTTTAGACATTTCAGATGGCCCCAGTGCATTCCTTCTAATATTCCTGTCAGAACGATACTGCAGGAAAGGGGCTGAGAGGAGAGGAAGGTCCCTTCTCTACTGCACCGGGACACACACATTTAAACTCATCCAGCCCAAATTGGATGCTCTTGTTTTCCAGCTAGAAGGCTCAGTGAGGGGTGGACTTTACAGACCGCAATATACAGGGATCCTTCACCCATCACCAAAATGCAGCCACTTCTGGGGTGGCACAGTTTGAGACAGGAAAAGGAGGAGAACGTTGTGTGCAATGGAAACTGGGGGGAGGGAGGGGGGCGGAAATCTGGAGAAGCTGAGCGTAGTGGCCAGCATTGCAACTGGTGCCGGACAGCCAGGTTACAACCTTAGCCTTGTACAAAGCGCCATGAGATGCTGAGTGCCAAGACTCCTGAAGGAAGTCTTGGGACATTGCAGAACTACTACCGGTGGTGTGTAACCTATCACTTCAATCAGCCTACGGACCAGATGACAGGTGGATCACCAATTTTTTAAAAGCCTCCAGAGGCGATCCTGGCAGTTTCAGGCTGGTTAGTCTAACTTTAGTACCAGACAAACTGGTTGAAACTGTAGCAAAGAACCGAATGATCAGACACAGAGATGAACACAGTATGGCGGGGGAGAGTCAGCACAGCTTCTGTAGAGGGAAATCACGCTTCATCAAGCTATTGGAATTCTTTGAGGGAGTCAACACACATGTGATAAGGGTGATCCCAGGGTGTACTTGGACTTTCAGAAAGCCTTTGACAAGGTCCCTCAAAGGCTCCTGGGCAATGTAAGCAGACGTGGATAAGAGGGCAGGTGCTCTTATGGATCAGTAACTGGTTACAAGATAGGAAACCCAAGTACAGGAATAAATGGTCGGTTTTCACCATGGAGAGAGGTAAATAGTGGTGCCTCCCAGGGGTCTGTACTGGGACCAGCGCTGTTCAACATATTCATAAATGATCTGGAAACAGGGGTAAAACGGTGAGGTGGCAAAGTTCGCAGATGATACAAAATTAATCCAGAAGAAGGTGACCATGCAGAGTTACAAAGGGATCTCACAAAACTGGGCGACAAAATGGCAGATGTAATTCAAGGCTGATAAATGCAAAGTAATGCACTTTGGAAAACAATCCCAACTACACATACAAAATGATGGGGTCTAAATTAGTTCCCACTCAAGAAAGATCTTGGTGCCATTGTGAATAGTTCTCTGAAAACATCTGTTCAGGGGGCAGCAGCAATCAAGAGAAATAAATGTCATTAGGAAAGGGACAGATAAGATAGGAAGGATCATAGTGCCCCTGTATAAATCCATGGTACGCCCACTCCTGTCATACCACATGCAGTTCGAGTTGCCCCACCTCAAAAAAAAAAATTAGAATTGGGCAGAGTACGGAAAGGGGCAACAGAAATGACAAGGGGGGTGGAACAGCTTCCGTGTGATCAGAGATTAAAAAGACTGGGACTGTTCAGTTTAGGAAAGAGATGATGCAGGGGAGCTGATAGAGGTCTACAAAACCATGAATGATGTGGAGAAAGTGAATCAAGAAGTGTTATTTACTCCTTCGCTTAACACACAAATCGGGGTCACCCAATGAAATTAGTAGGCAGCAGGTTTAAAACAAACAAGGCCAAAGGCACAGTCAACCTGTGGAACTTGTTGCCAGGGGACGGTGTGAAGACCAACAGTATAACTGGGTTCAAAAAAGAACTAGAGAAGTTCCTGGAGGACAGGTCCCTCAATGGCTGTTAACCAGGCTGGGCAGGGACACAACCCCCTGCTCTGGGTGTCCCTAGCCTCTGACTGCCAGAAGCTGGGCCTGGAAGATAGGGGACGGATCACTGAAAAATTGCCCTGTTCTATGCGTTCCTTTTGAAGCATCTGGCCCCAGGCCCTGTCAGAAAGAGGATCCTGTGGTAAATGGACCATTGGTCTGACACGGTGGCCATTCTTGTGTTCTTAGATCTTTAATGACCACAAGTGGTGAGGACTCCAGATTTCTAGCTCATGCAAGCAGCCCACCCTGGGAACAGGGAATACTCTGGAGTCCTCACCATTGCTGGATGCCTAGACCAGCCCTCCCTTGGGGGAAGGCTTCTGCTCTCAGGAAGGATGTTGATAAACTGGAGAGGGCTCAGGGCCGAGCCCCGAGAAGGATTCAAGGATGGGACGACCCGCCTTATAGCGGCAGACCCAGAGAGCTCCACCTATTTACCTTACCAAAGAGAAGGTTAAGGGATGACTTGGTTACAGTCGATAAACCCCTACATGGAGAACCAATATTTAATAATGGGCTCTTGGAGCTAGCAGAGAAAGGAGACGATCCAACGGCTCAAAGCCGAAGCTAGACAGGCGTAAATTTGTAACCATGAGGGTAATTAACGAATGGAACAATTTGCCCAAGGTCATGGTGGGATTCCAGACTGGCTGCTCTTCCAAGAGATCTGTTCTAGGAACAACCAGGGGGCAGTTCTCTGGCCTGTGCCGTGCAGCGGGACTGTAATGGTCCCTTCTGGCCTTTGAATTTATGTCTATGTTCAGGGAAGCAAGAGTCACAATAACCCCAAATTCAGCTTGATCCCGGCTCTGCTGAAACCCACAGGGCGTGTCCAGATCCTTGTTCACAGTGTTTGGGCAGATGACGAGATCTGTACAGAGACAGAGAATCCGGATCTAGGCGCCTTTGTTTACTCTCAGAGGGCTAATCATGGAGAGAGAAAGAAAAACACGTATGTTTGGCAGCTTCGGCAGACGCAACTGTTTAACCCGCAGCCCCAAGAGACTGCCAAAAGCGGGGGAAGGGAGCCGTCTCCAGGCCAGCTCGGCGGCACTGTAGGGACACTGAACAGGTATGTTCAGACTCTAGAGGAGAAGGGATTTCATTTCAGCAACTCCAGAAGCCCAGCTACTCTCTGCAGGCACTTCATTCTCCTCTCCCCTGCCTGGCCGGTTGGGTTGGAAACAGGCCGGATTAGCCACCAGGGGATCTGCTGACGACTTTCAACCCTGAAGAGACTCACTGAGCGACAGACAAAGCAGCGGCTGCAGTTCACCGGCGCAAGGGGCTCCTGATAGATCAGCCCCTGAGCTCCCCGTTTTCAAAACAGGCTGGTTTGGGGGCATCACATGAGACCCCAGAAAAGGCCTGGTTTTCAGAAGGTGGGTGCTCCACACAGTCTGAAAGCATCAGGCCTCTTCAAGGCGTCCAAAAACGAAGGACTCTAACATCACCACTGAACATTTAAGCCTAAATAACCCCCTGACCTTTCACAGCACGGTCTCCCATTGGCTGTCGGCGAAGGGCAGCAGGGCCGGAGGGTTAGAGCAGAGAAAGGAAAGAGGATAGGCCAGGCCTGCAGCTGTCTTACTAACAGAAGAAATGGTGAGCTTGCAGGCAGGGGCGGCTCCAGGCACCAGCACATCAAGCCCGTGCCTGGGGCGGCAAGCCGCGGGGGGCGCTCTGCCGGTCGCCGCGAGGGCGGCAGGCAGGTTGTCTTCGGCCGCATGCCCGTGGCTGCTGCTGAATCCGCGGGACCGGGGACCTCCCGCAGGCGAGCCGCCGAAGGCAGCCTGCCTGCCGTGCTTGGGGCGGCAAAATCCCTAGAGCCGCCCCTGCTTGCAGGGGCAGGAACCCTCTTGGTTCCGCGTGTGTTTCCACAGAACTTGGTAGTGAGGAATCAGAAGCTTTTGGAATTGGGGTTCCTGCCCCCCGTTACATGAGACCTAACGGGCCAGGTTCCAGCAGCCTCCCTGGTGTTTCTCGTGGATTAGGGCAAACGGACGTGGCAGCAGCGAGGTGGGGCTACAGGGCGTGACACTTCTCCAGGAATTGATACCCCGGTGGGATAAGCTTCCTGCACGAAGTGGGTGTGTCTGTCTGTCCCCTTGCACCCTCAGAGCTCTCTTCCCCAGCTCCTGGCTCGCCAAGGGCAGGCCAGAGGGTCTACCCCCGGCTCCGGCACCCCAGGGAGGGGGGAGGCAGCCAGCGCAGACCTGATGGGGGACAAGAAGACCGATTCCCTCTGCCCTGCCCATTTCACTGGGGACTGACAGCAGCAGGGCCCCCGCCCTGCCCAGGGGATGGGGTAGCGGCAGCCCCCGGGGCCTGGCAGCTCAGGGGACCCTCCCGCCCCCGGGTGCCCCTCGGCTCGGCCCTACCTGCTTGCGCAGCTCCACCAGGGGCCGCTCGCAGGCCTCCCAGTCCCGCTGGCCGGCGCCCCCCCGGCGGGCCCGCACCTGGGCGATCTCCTCCTCCAGCCCCCGGTTGGCCGCCTCCAACCCCCGCACCCTCTGCAGGTAGCCGGCCAGGCGCTCGTTCAGCCCCTGCAGCGCCTCCTGCTGGCTGCCGGCCCACAGCGCGTCCAGGTTGGCGCGCAGGCCGGGCAGCAGCGCCTGCAGGCGGGACGCCGAGACCCGCGGCTCCGAGCCGCCCGCGCCCCCGTACATGCTGCCGGCCGAGGAGCCGGGCCGCGGGCGGGGCGCGCCGGCCAGGGAGCCGCTGCGGGAGCGGGACATGCTGCGCGCTGCCTGCTCGGGGCGCCCCCGCCGCTATTTCTAGCGGGGCCGCTGCATTATTCAGGAGCCTCATTTGCATGCGCAGGTAGAGGCCGGCCAATGGAAGCGCCCCCCCCCCCGGCAAGGGGGTGGAGCTATGCTAATGAGGGTGGGGCTGGTGCCTCCTGATGGAGGGCCGCAGGTGAGTCTAGCTGGGCGGGGCTAGGCGTTGGGGCGGGGTTATGGTTGATCGGGGGCGGGGCTAGGCTAATATGCCCCTATTTTTAGGTGCTGGTGGCGGCGGGGCTCGAACTCCGTCTGTGCCTCGCTCCGCGCGCCCCTCGGCTCCCGGGACGATGAGCAGCTACCCGCGCTCCAGGCCGATGAGCTTCAGCAGCCGCTCCCAGGGCTCGCAGCCCAGCTGGGGCTCCCTGTACCGGGCCGGCTCGGGCTTCCAGCCGGGGCTCCGCAGCTCCCCCAGCCTGAGCCGCCTCGGCCCCCCCGCCTACCCCAGCGGCCTGTCCGGCTCCTTCCTGCTCTCCTCGCTGCCCAGCCTGGAGATCGACCCCGCGCTGCACCAGATCCGCAGCGACGAGAAGGACCAGATCAAGGGGCTCAACGACCAGTTCGTCTCCTTCATCGACAAGGTGAGCGGGCGGGCGGGCAGGGGTGAGGGGCGGGGTGTTCGTGCATCGCTCCCCCGTGCCCCCAAAGGCTCCTCGGGCTCCACTGCTGCCAGAGGCTCTGCTCTGCTGGGGCGGATTTAAAAAAATCCTAGTGGAAGTGTATCCTCCTCACTGCCCTGTGCATCTAACCCGCTGCCCCTCGGGCATGCGCTGCCCCCCTCCCTAGTACCTTTGTGGCAGCATCCTGCAAAGAAGTTGAGCTTTCCCGGCTGATTGCCAGTGAAGCAACCATGACCTGAAAATACTGGGGGGCGCAGCCGGTCACTTAGGATATATCATGTCTACGCTGCATTGTAAACTCAGGTTTGAGCCCCGTCCTCCCACTCTGTCCACACACACAGCTTTCAGGACCTAGCTGGCGTGGGGTGGGGCCGGGCCCAGCCCTGATCTGCAGTATGAACAGTTAGCACAGGAGTTGTGAGACCCGGAGCCAGCAATTGTAAATCCAGTGTGGACGCTAAAGCACAGACTTGGGAACACTGAGCCCAGGTCTCATAGATCCCTGCTAGCAATGCCGTGTAGACGGAGTGTTAACTTCTGAATTCCAGTCTCCAGCCAAGTGTCCAATTTTTCATCTGTTGCTTCCCTGCTGATTTGCTGAAGTTTTATGAAGGACAAAAAAAGTTATTGTTCAATGCGAAGCACCTGGTGGAGGCGAAATCAGGAGGGGGAAAGAAATTCTGGGGTAATTGGACTCCACATAAATCCTTCTCCTTTGTCCCCTAGCCGGAGCTGATTGCTGTCATTTAAACCTGTCTGCATTTACTGGACATGAGCTTGTTCCGAGGTCGTTCTAGGAATGATGGGCACCATCCGACAGCTCCCGTTAACTCCAGGGGGCTCTGGGTCAGGTCCTAGAAAAATATCTTTGAAAAATGAACAGCGAATTAGGAGCTGGCTGCATTGTTTGCCAGCCGCCTGCCACACCTTAAAACAGCGGGGAAGGGAGCATTTCCGATGTCGCCTGCGGTGGTGTAGCCGTTCCGGTCCCTGCATATTAGAGCGATGAGGCGGGGGAGGTCATATCTTTTATTGGACCAACGTCTTTTGGTGAGAGACAAGCTTTCGAGCTAACCCAGGCCAGAAGAAGAGCTCCTTGTCCTTGTAGCTCGAAAGCTGGTCTCGCCCACCAGCAGAGGTTGGTCCAAGGAAAGATCTCGCCTCCCCTACCTGGTCTCTCTAATATTTCTAATGGCAGAATCCCTTACCTGAGTTGCACCTAAAAATGAAAACACCTTCCCATGCAGGCACGGCCCGAGTCTTCTCCTTGGCTTTCCACATGAGCTTTGAGCCTAATCACAGCCTCAAACCACAACTGGGAGCTGCCAGTTCAGCCGAGTGCCCCGCGGATAAACTCCTTCATTCGAGCGCCTGCCTTTGCCAGACGCCCTGTGTGACCTTGGGCGATCGGCTCCACCTCTCTGTAGAATGCTGTCAAGGTGATTGACCTGCCGCTTAGCGGGGGGAGGGGGGTGACGCAGAGCTCACAGTAATACCCAACGACCCTCAGGCGGATGGAGCTAGAGAGGTGCAAATGGCAGCCCATCCTGTAGTTGGAACCACACAGACGGACGTCTGTACCTGTGCACGGCCCTATGGGATTCTGCGTGGGCACAGCTGTCCCCCACATGGGGCCGTCCGCAGGATCGCGGCCACCGTTGTTGTTGTATGTGCAAATCAGCAAATGTGATGCCGAACTAGAATCCAATCTAGAATTCCACTCGCTGTCCCGGGGCTCTGTATTCAGGGCTGTGTTAACCGGGAATGTAACTGACAGATCCAGCCAGCAAAACGAAACATGAATGGGCAGATTCCGAGTTACTGACCCTTAACCTTGACCTTCACCTTTCCCTAGCACAGCTGAGCATCAGCTACGCAAACACCATGGTCCAAATATTAATTCCAAGACCCTCCGTTTGTTGTACTTGGATTTCTGGCTGGTGCTGGGATTCCTATGTTCCTCTTTATCACGCACACACACACACAGGTTGGATCCGCAGCCTCTGAGGTGACGCCTTTGTTTTCCTAAGGATTCATGAAATGAAGCTGATCCAAGATAATCCACCCAGGGGGAAGTTTGTGTTTCTTAATAATAGCATGAACTTTGTCTGGCCACCTGGTGTCTCTGCTGCTCTGACAGATTTGACGCTTTTTTTTGAATTGCTGCTTCCTGGTGGATGAAGCACATGGAAAGGTTTTTAAAAGAATCTCTTCTGGTTTTTCACCTTAGCAATTCAGCTCCTGTCTAAGGTACCACATGCTGCAGCAGCTCGTGAAATAGTGACACAAGCAGCGCGTGAAAGCCGAGCCACTGGGAGGGGCTTTTTTTTAGTCTGACCATCAGACCATTTGAAAACTCTGGGGCTTTTCTGTTTGATGTTTATTTCACTCCAGTGGCTAGCAAACATGTTAGAGAAAGAAAGTCTTAGTTAAAGAGTGACGCCATCCCACAGATCCTCCAGCAAAACCAGGGAAGAGCAGATTTGACCTTCCCGATCTTCCAAAGATCAAAAACAAGCAGGGGGAGGGGGAAAATCTTCTCCAAATAAAACAATTGTTTGGTCAGGCTTTCTTAACCCGTTAAAGAAATGAAAGAGGCACCAAGCCTGGTTTTTAAGACCTCCTGTGAGCTACCATATGCCTTAGTGTAGCTTCAGAAATAACAAGGAAGTTGCCACTGAATGCAAAACGGGTGGTTTTAAGACCTTCTCAGCCTTGGGTCTCTGCAACTCCTGTTCCCACACAGCATCAATAATAAAACACTCACTGACTCTGGTTCATGTCAGCCACTCCAAAGGGCTTTCTAACAATGACCAAGCTGGCAGGGCACCTGGCCTGAGCCGGGCATGAAAGGGGTGAGCCCATAGGTGCTGGAACTAGGGGTGCTGCTGCACCCCCTGGCTTGAAGTGGTTTCCATCATATGCAGGGTTTACAGTTTGATTCAATGGCTCTCAGCCCCCCCATGATACAAACTGTTCCAGCTGGCTGGCTGTGACAAAGCCACAAAAAAGTTCTGTGGAGCAGAAGCTAATGCAGCCACTTGATCCCTTCGTGTGGCAGCGAACAAAAGACGCTTAATTCCTCTCTTATTCCGCAAGTTAAATGCAAATAATTTCCGCAAGGAGCAACACGGCTGCTTCGCTGTGAGCAAGCCCTGATCATCTGAAACACACCCTGCCAGGGATGGGAGGGCCCTGATGGTGGGGTACAGAGTTTAAATCACCCCTCAAATCCAGCCCATGCCTGCAGGTCATTCCCATCTGGTAGCTGTGTGGTGGCTCTCATGAAATCCGTTGGTGGGGTCAGTCTGGGTCTCATCAGATGAATATCCACATCCCAGACGCTGTAGTAATGGAGCAGCGTGGCAGCTCCTAGCCATAGAATAAATAGATCCGCAAATCCCTGCAGGAGCTGGGAACCCTCCGAAACGGTTTCCTCCCAGTGCGCGGGGAGGGTAGAAGGAGCCCCATCCATGTCCACACACTTGGTTTTGCCAGTGGCTTTATGGTTTCCCTCTCCAAATCCTGCATCTTGGCAGAGGGTTAGACTAGACGACCCTTACGGTCCTTTCTGACCCTCTGGTTCTGTGGTTGGCCCGTTCTGGCCAACACTTGGGCTTGTCGGTCGCTCCCATCCTGGCCTCTGTCTGCTGGACTGGCAGTGACATCCCAGCAGCCGTTCCTTTTCTGGACACTGAAGGCTTCTGGATGCCATGCTCCCATCATTCCGCTGTCAGCGCCGGATCCAGTGGGAGGAGCTGGGGGTGTCTGTGGTGAGGCACGGATCCCCTGGAGCCAACTAACCGGCTCACAGGCCAAATGCCCTCCCAGCTGCGCTGTGCCCGGGAGGGACCCAGATGCTGATTAGGTTCATTCTTGCCTGTGACCTAGAAGATGGATAAACCTTAGGGCTGCAAGGTGGAGATTTCCTGTGGACTCCTGTATCACTCCCTTCCTTGGGACTGTCTGTCACCTGGTTGCTAGAGAGAGTTGCCTTTTTAGGTTGTTCCTCCTGATCCACAGACGGATCACAGGTTTGTTCTGTATTGGTTCAGCACGATGCCCCACGACTGGGCTGCTACACGCTGCAGCAATCCAAATAATGACTTCCCTGGCATTCACCCCTCGCGCCCGCTGCTAGGATGTGTGCACCGGCTTGCAAGCCTTCCATGTGCTCGCTCAGAAAAGGAGACCCTGCACCGCCCCCTTGTGGTGGAACTGGGATCTCCGGGGTCCGATCGATAGAGCTGTCCAAAAGTTTTGACTTTTCGATGTTACTTTTTGTTCAGAATCGGAAGGAAAATTCAGAGGGTGAAAAATGTTGCAAAGCCCCAAAATGTGGCACAGTTTCAGATGGTCAGTGTGGAAACCGAAACCGTCGCCGTGTTTTGGTCCAAACCCGACACGTCTGGAAGCATGGAAAGGGAGCGGGCCCCCTTTGAAACACGTGCTGGTTTCAATCCCTTCGCTTGATCCAAAAATAAAAAACCTTGTCAAAAGCCGGCATTTCCCAGCAGGAAACGTTCATCAAAAATCAAACCTCATTTTCCGATGGGAGAATTTTATTTGGTTGCAAACCTTCAGCCAGCCCTGCTACGTGCCAACTGTCCCGTGGTTCAAGACTGAACGCCTGTCAGCCTGCCAGCGCTGGGCACGCAGCCAGCATGCGGTCATGCCACACAGCTCACTAGTGCTGGTTTTCCAAGTGTTCTGTCGCCGGAATGATTTTGTGGCCGTTCTCTGGCCTGGGTCAGACCAGATGATCACAATGGTCCCTGCTGGCCTCGGAATCCAGGAGGGGGAGGGGAAGCACTGGCTCTTGTGGATCTGCCTGGGCACAGAGGGCAGAACCAACCTGGGCCGGGATTCACCCCTCTTGGGTTCCAGGGAGCGTGGGGATTTTACACCTGCTGCTTCGCCCTCTGCAGCCATCCCCCCCGGTGCATCCCCCTGGGTGCACTGATCCTCGCTAGGCATTTCCGAGGGACCTGCCCCGAGCCCCCAGAGGGGGATGGTCTCACTGCCTGGGCGACCCTGACGGGTGGGGCGAAGCGCAGCGCCCAGCTCCGCTTGTTCTCGCCTCCAGGTGCGTCACCTCGAGCAGCAGAACAAAGTGCTGGAGATGCAGCTGAAGCTGCTGAAGGACAAGGACCAGTACAAGTCCAACCTGGGGCAGATCATGGCGCGCTCCAGCCAGAACCTGAAGCAGCAGGTCGAGACGCTGAGCCAGGACAAAGGCAAGCTGGGGGCGGAGCTGGAGCACATGCAGGCGTTGCTGGAGGAGCTGAAGGGCAGGTACACGGGTCCGGGGCAGGTGTCTCCATACGGCAGCGAAGCAGAGTGAACTCCAGGAGGGAGGAAACCATGAAGGGTGGGGTGGGAACCGAGGCAACGAAAGGCCCCGTCCATGAGATCCATTGGACCCATCACCCAGGACACTGGTGCTGGTCAGGAAACAGCCTCCCCACTGCAGGGCAGAGACACCCCCCGCCCCCAGCCCCAGATAAATTGTGGAGGGGCCCAGCAATTTCTCCTCCTAGGTCCCCCACTCTTGAGACACTCCACATCTCCACCTCCCCGAGGCTGCTGTGCGGACTGGCTGGGGCTCGCCACGCTGGCCAGCGTGGCTGCTGAGCCATCTCCAGCAGGGGGCGATAGGGAGCCGACTCAGGGCTCCTCTCCCAGTGCTCACCTGCCCCCCAATCTCTGAGCTCCACAGCCAGGGGACATGAGACACGCCCAGGATTCGAACCCAGAGCCCGTTCCTCCTCAGCTGAGCTTTGCTGCTCTCTGGCTTGGAGTCCGAGCATCCGTCCCCACACTCCTGTGGGACGGGGTCCCGGCTCATTACATTAAGGCCCCATGGATGCTGCTGCACTGCCCAGCTCCCTGCACGTCCCCTCTCTCCCCAGGTACGAGGACGAGATCAACCGGCGGAACCAGCTGGAGAACGAATTTGTCCTGACGAAGAAGGTGAGAAACCTCCACCCCTCCTCCCGGGGACATCTCTGCCCAGCTAGTCCCTGCTTTCCCCGTACAGCCCAGCAGGTCACGCCCTGCACCCTGGGGTCCAGCTCCCCTCCCGGACGTGGGCACACGCCAAAGCGAGGGTGCTGCGTGGCTGGAGGAGACCTTCATCTTCCACTGGGAAGAGGCACCAGAGATGGATGGAAGGGATTTGGGCTGAAGACCCACAGGCCATTTGGGAGGGGAGAACCCAGGTGTCCTGGCCAACACCCCCCTCACCTCCTTGCTCCACAAAGCAGAATGGCTGCAGTGGCTGGCTGCCCAAGCCCCACGCTGCTGGGGTCTGACCCCGGGGTGCACTGGGGCCCGACAGGAGCTCCTCTGCCCCACACGGAGGTGCCCTGACGGCGTCTCCCCTGTGCCTGCAGGATCTCGACGACCTGTATCTGCAGAAGGTGGATATCGAATCGAAGCTGGAGAGTATCACGGACGAAATCGACTACCTCAAGCAGCTGTATGACGAGGTGGGCGCCGGCACATGGGCCTCTGCTGCGTCTGTAGCAGAGACGGATGGGGGGCCCCAGAGGCTCTGTTTGCAGGGGGTCCCTCCTGGGGAGCGTTGGGGTGCTGCTGGCTGGGGGAGTCCAGCAGAATGCAGCGAAAGAGGAATCTGGATTCTGCTCGGTCTCAATCCCCCCTCCCCCGGATTTCCTCCCCCCCCCCCCCAGGAGATCCGGGAGCTGCAGTCCCAGATCCAGAACACGCAGGTGACGGTGGAGATGGATAACAGCCGGGAGCTGGAGATGAAGCAGATCATAGACGAGGTGAAGGCTCAGTACCAGGCCATGGCAGCCAAGAGCCGGGAGGAGGCCGAACAGTGGTACAAGCACAAGGTGAGCGGCGCTCCTCCCCCGCCGCGCATGCCCCGTGCGTCATCACGCTTCCTCGTTCTCGCACACCCGTGCGCTCATAGGTGCATCCCCGTGCCGGCCGGCGCATTCGGAGGCTCGCCTGCATGTCCCGAAGCTTGCCTCCCCACAGCTGATCCAGCCAGTCCCTCCCCGCATCCCCCCCAATGAGACTTGCACAAGTCCACACGCACGGTGAGCTTGCTGATGGCAATAGTGAACATGGACCCCGTGAGTGCACAAGCAAACTCTGTGCACGTTCCTCTGGGCTTGCAGACAGGTCCGTGGTGTTCTCCAGACATGGCTCCCAAAGGGTACGTGAATGAGCACTGAGACACCCCCTCCCCCCGCAGGGATCAGTGAACCCCCCGATCCCCCAGGTCAGAGACAGATTACAGTTTTGTGGGGCCCTGGGCCAGAGGAATGGGGGAGGGGCCTCCCCTCCTGTGCTCCTGCTGGGGAGTGGGGTTAGGGCATGGGGGTTCCTCCACAGGAGCGCTGGGCGGGTGGGTAGAGTGGGTTGGGGTGCGGGGGTGCCCCCCCAATTGGCTGGGGCCCCTGGGCAGGGGCCCTGTTGGCTCAGTGACTAATCCGCCGCTGCCCCGGGTGTGCAAGCCCAGCTGGGCGTGGGAAGCAGCAGCCCCATGGAGAGAGGTGGGACCCAAGTGACGACTCGTCAGCCAGGGCTGGTCCAGCCAGTGGCCCCCAGCAAGCCCCCAACGAGTGGGTGAAGGCTTGTGTGTCCTTCAGGCAGCAAGAGCTTCCAGCAGGAGCTGCAGGTTGTGGGTTCATGTCCCCAGACCAGGGGTTGGGCTACTGCCATCACCTCCCTGGTGGAGCAGGACTCTGGCTGGTCCCAGCCCCATGGGATGGGCGAGCTCCCCGGGGAAGGGGCAGGAGCCCTGGAGAACGGCCGATAGGGAACAGCCCTGGGCTGGGCCTGGTGGATGGGATCGAACGGGTCTGTCCCAGCTCTGCCCTCGGGCTCCCTGCCGGCAGCTCTCTAGGGCAGGCGAGGGGCTCTGGGACCGAGACGACTGAGGCGAGGCCTTGGCAACCCCTCCCTCTCCCCTCGCCCCCCAGTTCGATGACATGGCGACCCAGGCCCGAAAGCACAACGACGAGATGAAAAGCATCAAGAGCGAGATCATGGAGCTGAACCGCTACGCCCAGAGGCTCAATGCTGACATCGAGGCCCTGAAGAACCAGGTGAGCCCCGGACAGGGGGGCTCGGTGTGGGGCAGGGACATGCTCCCTTCCCAGGGACCCCCTCCTGCAACTCGGCCCATGCCAGCCAGCTTCTCTGCTGAGGCCAGAGACTGCCGGGGGGAGCCAGGTTCTCTTCCCTCCCCCCCCACCACTGAGGGAAAGTCCCGGTAACCCCCTGTCTTGGTTCCCAAGGCTGCTTCTGGGGAGGGCTATGGGGCCAGGTGCAAAGGATTCTGGGGGAGCAGTGGCCGGTGCAATCACCCCTTCCCTTTGACGGGCAGCCCAGACCCCCCCCTTCCCCCTCCCAAGGTGACCTTGTTTCTGCCCCGGCGTTAGCGAGCCAACCTGGAGAGCGCCATCGCGCTGGCGGAGGAGCAGGGCGAGCAGGCCGTGCGCCGCGCCAAGGACACGGTGCAGGAGCTGGAGGAGGCGCTGAAGGGGGCCAAGCAGGACATGGCGCGGAAGGTGCGCGAGTACCAGGAGCTGATGAACATCAAGCTGGCCCTGGACATGGAGATCGCCACCTACCGCAAGCTGCTGGAGGGCGAGGAGAACCGGTGAGCGCTCCCCAGGGGCGGGCAGGGCGGGGGCACCCGGCCTGGGTTACCCGGGGAGCCTGGCAAACCCCTGTTTGCCCACACCCGGGCATGGCTGGCCCAGGGCTAGTACAGCAAGGGGGGCTGCGGGTCGGGATTGAGGGGCACCCGCACAGGTATGGGGCGTGGGGCAGACCCAGGGCTGGAATCACGGGGTGCATTGGTAGAAGCCACCTGGGACGCTGGCAAACTCCTCCGCTGGAAGAGGGCAGCGGGAGGCTGCCTGGACAGGCTGCAGCAAGTGGGGGGGCTCTGTGCCGGGGTGGGAAGGGCGTGTTCCTCCTTAGGTCTTGGCTTACTGAGCTAGAGGCAGCGTGACCTAATGGGATGAGCTCCCCACTGGGTGGGACCCTGGGAAAGTCACTGGCCTCCCTGCCCCCATCGCTAGTCCCACGAGCGAGCCACCCAGGTGCCTACAGGCGCTTCTCGACGCTCTGTGCGGCACGGGACCGGCAAAGGCAGGGGCAGGTCTCTGCCAGGTCTCCAATAGGCAAGAACCTGCCCCGCCCCTCCTACCGCCCCCGTAACATGCTCCTCTTGACGGCGCTCCTGGGTCTGATTTCTCTCT
Source organism: Mauremys mutica (assembly GCF_020497125.1). NCBI lineage: Eukaryota > Metazoa > Chordata > Testudines > Geoemydidae > Mauremys > Mauremys mutica. Next base: position 2,968,904 of record NC_059081.1, on the reverse strand, counting down.
CCCAGGATGATCGGCCAAGGCCCAAACCTGCATAGCAGCGCCATGGACAAATGGGGTGAGTCTCTTCCCCCGGCACTCGGTGCGTCTGGCCTCGGTGCCTAGGGGGCGAGGGCAGCCCAGGCCTGCAGGTGCCACGCTGCCTCTGCAGCCCGAGGCAGCATGCTGGGGCTTCCCCACCGGCCGGAGCAGCCAGCCCCACTTCTGGTGCATGGCCCGGGGCTCGCTGCCCACCTGTGCCCTACCCACAGGGCAGTGGGGTCCCCGGGCCATGGAATGGTGCCCCAGGGCCCGGGCTCAGCAATCAGGAGCATCTGGACTGGCGCCATCTCAGAACTGGGGGAGCCAGTGACGGAGCTCCAGGGACCGCGGGTGAACTGGGCCCAGTGTCTTGTGCAATGGGGGGATGTGGCTGTGACCCCCGGTGGGATCGCAGGGGTCCCAGCTCGGCCACAGGGCGGGCGTCTCCAAAAGTGACGAGTGGGGCCCTCGGGTCGCTGCAGGCTAGATCCATGCGGGCAGGGCCTGATGGCTTTGAACAGGCCAGCACCCAAGTGCCCCCCAGCTGAGGATGGGGCTGGAAAGCTGGCGGGCGGGCGGGCGGAATTCGTCCTAGGTGCTGAGGTGCCTGATCTCCCTAGCTGAGCCTCAGGAGAGGGCTGCCCCCGAGCCCAACCACTCGACAGAGGCGATGACACACCAACAGCCCGATCCAGGGAGGCTCCTTCCATTGCCCAGGCTCTGGGTCTGCCCCTGAGCTGGTGTTCCAAGCCCGTCAAGCGCACCGGGGTATTGCTGTATGTAAATATATGTAAATCACAGACCTAATGCAAATTAGCCCCTGTCAGTCCAAGCAAGGGCAGGAACGTGCTCTGCCCGTTGATTTGCATGTGTAAATCCTTGCCTCTGATTGGCCGCCAATCCCAGCTTGCCCACCTCTCATTTGCCTAATCGCTTTGGGAACCAATCAAGAGCCTCGTTGTAAAACCGAATCCTCTCTGATTTCTCGGTTAGATTTCTAAACCCACCCCCAACCCTTCCTGACTTGCTTACGCAGCTGGACTCCTGCCTTCCCGAGCGGCACTCCCCTCCCCGGGCAGGGCTGCCCCGCCGCCCGGGCCCGAGCCAGCCTCCTCGCCCAAGAGGCCGATCCTGATCAAGACCGTCGAGACCAAGGACGGGAAGGTCCTCTCGGAGTCCAGCCACTTCTCGGAAAACTAGCCCAGGCACGAGGCGCAGGAGCTGGATTCAAACCTGTGTAACGTCATGACTGGCAGGGCCTGCGGCCCAATTCTGCCCTGGGTTACAATGAAGTCACTGAGAGCAGAATTGGGCCAGGAGATTGTAAGCTCCACGGGGCAGGGACCTGTTCCGACGACGCATGGGCAAAGCGTTCTGCACATCCATGGTGCTAGGGAACCCACAAAGCTGTCGCCGTTTGTCGGCAGGCTCCGGGGGTCTCTGACTAACACCCCGACCTCGTTAGCAGGCGGTGAGCTGGCAAAACAAGGGTTAAATGGGTGCTGGTTTGCTGAGCGGCTGGTTCATTAACCCACTTAATGTTAGGGGGGTGGGAAGAGCCAGGGGGCTGGGCGGGAATTGGGACAGGCAGGAATCTTAGCAAGACTCTGTCCTAATGAATCCGACTCAGGAAGGGGACGAGCTCTGAGCTAATACTGCAGATCCTAGGACGGGTTTAAGATTTTTATTGTCCTGGGGCCAGGAGGGCAAATTCTGCAACTGCCAGGGCTGGGCAAGCAGCAGCCACTTACCCTTCGACTAAGAAATAACTCTGGGAGAGGCTGGCTCCTCTGGCACCCATTGGGGCCTCCCCCTTCCAGATTATTAATGCACTGAAACCTGGCTCAAGGGATGGGCAGAACTTGCTTGCAGGGGGCCAGACGCGGCGGGGATGGGCGTGCGAAGGGAAGCTGAGCTGAGCAGAGTAACTGAGGTGGCCCAGTGGCTATGGTGCACAGCGCCCTCGGGCCAGGAGGGCAGCTGCTGGAGCAGTGGTTCTCAAGCAGGGCTCCGGGGGCTGCAAGCAGGTTTCAGAGGGGTTGCCAGGCAGGGCCGGCGTTAGACTCGCTGGGGCCCAGAGGAGAAAGCTTCAGCCTGGGGCCCTGAGTCCTGCCACCCAGGGATGAAGCTGAAGCCTGAGCAACTTAGCTGCATGGGACACCCTGTGGTGTGGGGCACCGGGCGCTTGCCCTGCTTGCTACCCCCTAACGCCGGCCCCGGCTTTCAGAGGCAGAAACCCAGTTGCTGTGGGCACAGGGGGGCCGTTGAGTTTTAATAGCATGTTGAGGGGGCTCCGAAAGACAAACGGGAGAACCTCGGGGCTGGAGCAATCTCGGGGGCTAGAAGGATGCTTAAGACGGGAGGCCTCCTGCATGGCTTTTATTGTTCAGTTCGTTGCTCTGTGTGACTGCTTCTCTCGTGTGTCAATTCCCCGCGCGCCCCAGGGGTGTGGGGAGGGGAGGAGCTCCACCCCCCAGCTGTCACATAATGGCCCTGCCCCATGGAGTTTACACTCTGCGTCAGGCACAGCTGGCACTTTGCACAGCTGCATATGCCGCGTGGCTCTCAGCCATCTTCCTGCCCCTGTGTGTGTGTGTGATTGTGACCCCGGTTGCTCCTGGCGGGCTGAGCTCCCTGGAAAGAAGGGGGCTGTTAGAGGCAATTGTAACCGTTTGTGTTCTGCAGCGTCTCTGTCGATGTCCAGCTGCCCGCTGGGGCGTTGCTCAGGATTCCCTGTGCTGGGCTCCCCTCCTGAGCCAGCCCAAATAAGGGGAGAATGAAATGGCTGAAAAGAGACCAGAATAAAAATGCTCTTTGCTCCGTTTCTGCCTTTAGTCATTGCTCAGAGAGGGCAGCAGGTGGAAATTCCCGCCTTTTCCGTCTTCCTTCCCCAGCAGTTCACCTGCTTCCCGTCAGTCCAGGGCACCCCTGCTGAACTGCCTCCCTGCAACCATGCAGCCAGCCAGCAGCTGGGAGGTGTCAGGGCGCGTCTGAAACGCAGGATCCTTGCTGGCTTGGGGCATCCTCCTCGAGCAGCAGGCAGTTATGATTGGTGAGACCAGCCCCGAGAGGGAGAGAAGAACCAACACACACACACACACTCGGTGTCAGGTACAATATTACCCCGGCCGGATCTGCAACACCTGTAGGGACTGCAGAGGCGGAGGACAGGTAGGGCCCATGGAGCTGAAGGATATAATGGAAATGGGTGTGGCCAACTCCTGTGATTTTTAGTGCAAATCTTGTGATTTTGCAGGTTTTCTTAAAGACCCCGAACACTGGAATCATGTTATTACCCTGAGCGGCTCAGCTCTCATTTAAAAATAATAATAAAAATTTAGCCTTCCCCGTTCCAGAGAAAAGCTTGCAAATGTGGCCCCTGAATTATCTAACACCCAAAGCCAAATAAAAAAAAACCTGCAAATTTATTTTTCTTTAAAATCTCACAATTTTCCCGCCTGCCTCATGATTTTTGAACACGTGGGCTTGGCAATACGGAATTGGAGTTGTGGGAATCCAGGTGCTGGGGTCAATCAATGATGACAAGGGGATAACTAAAATGACACCGATTTTTAAAAAAGGCTCCAGAGGCGATCCTGGCAATTACAGGCCATTAAACCTAACTTCAGTGCCAGGAAAAATGGTTGAAACTATAGTAAAGAACAGAATTATCTGACACAGAAATGAAGAGTCAACATAACTTTTGGGAAATCATGCCCCACGCGTCTATTAGAATTCTTTGAGAAGGTCAACAAGCATGTGGACAAGGGTGATCTAGTGGATATTGTGTACTTGGACTTTCAGAAAGCCTTTGATAAGGTGCCTCACCAAAGGCTCTTAAGCAAAGTAAGCTGTTATGGGATAAGAGGGAAGGTCCTCTCATGGATTGGTAATTGGTTCAAAGATAGGACACAAAGCGTAGGAATAAATGGTCAGTTTTCAGAACAGAGAGAGGTAAATAGTGGTGTCCCCCAGGGGTCTGTACTGGGCCCAGTCCTATTCAACATATTCATAAATGATCTGGAAAAAGGGGTAAACAGTGAGGTGGTAAAATTTGCAGATGACACAAAACTACTCAAGATAAAGTCCAAAGCTGCCTGCAAAGAGTTACAAAAGGATCTCACAAAACTGAATGACTGGACAACTACATGGCAGATGAAATTCAATGCTGATAAATGCAACGTCGTGCACATTTGAAAGTGTAATCCCAACTACACATACAAAATGATGATAATCTACATTAGCTGTTATCACTCAAGAAAGAGATCTTGGAGTCGGGGATAGTTCTTCAGTCATTGAGTGGATAGTTCATCCACTCCGTGTGCAGCGGCCGTCAAAAAAGCTAAAAGAATGTTAGGAACCATTAGCAAAGGGATCGATAATGAGACAGAAAATATCATGATGCCACTAGAGAAATCCCTGGTGCACCCTGAATACTGCGTGCTGTTCAGGTCGCCCCATCTCAAAAAAGATAGATTAGAATTGGAAAATGTACAGAGAAAGGCAACAGAAATGATTAGGGATATGAAACAGTTCCCTACGAGGAGAGATTAATAAGACTGGGACTTTTCAGCTTGGAAAAAAGACAACTAAGGGGAGGATATGATAGAGGCCTATAAAATCATGACTGGTGTGGAGAAAGTGAATAACGAAGTGTTATAGAATCAGAGAACTGGAAGGGACCTTGAGAGGTCATCTAGTCAAAATCAAATTGAGAACAGCCTCCCCACTAGTAGCTTTCTCGGCCTTATTTACTCCTTCACATAACACAAGAACCAGGGGTCAGCCAATGAAATGAATAGGCAGCAGGTTTAAAACAAACCAAAGGAAGTATTTCTTCACACAACGTACAGTCAACCTGTGGAACTCCTTGCCAGGGGATGTTGTGAAGGACAAAACTATAGATAAGTTCCTGGAGGAGAGGTCCATCAATGGCTATTAGTCAGGATGGTCAGGGATACAACCCCATTCTCTGGGTGTCCCTAGTCTCTGACTGCCAGATGCTGGGAGTGGATGATGGGATGGATCACTCAATAATTGCCCTGTTCTGTTCATTCCCTGTGAAGCATCTGCCACGGGCCACTGTGGGAAGACAGGACACTGGGCTAGATGGACCATTGGTCTGACCCAGTCTGGCCGTTCTTATGTTCTAAGATGGGGGCTGGGTACCAAATTGGGATAGATCCGGGTGTTGGAGCTTGTTGGGTGTTGGAATAACAGGGAGAGAGGGAAGTTTGAGGTGGGGGCTTGGAAATGGTGTCCTAGCCCCCCCCTCCCCAAATCTCCTCTGTTGGAAGGACAAAATGCTGGTCTCTTCTTCACCCTCCACGCGTGAGGTTCTCCAGTGTCCTTAGCGGGACAGCAAGGTCCTTTCTGGCTGGGGCCAGCCCCCAGCTGATGGATGCTAGAGCAGGGGCTGCACTCTGGATGTTCTCTGATTCCCCCCATGCGTCAGGGCTCGTGTGGCTGCTCTGCAGGAGGAAATGGCTCCTTTAACCAGGCGAGAATGGAGCCTGAGCCCTGGGCAATGAACTGGAAACACTGAATTAAGAATTTAAATATTAAGAGAGACAAATGTAGCTGCAGCAAAGGCTCAGTGGCGGCGTGGGCTAGATGAGCCGGGCCCCTGTGTCTGGGGCAGATCAGGAGGGGGCCGTGGCTGGGCCCTGGCCAATGTCAAGGAGACAGGATTTACTCTGCTGCAATCAGCCTCGTTTATTATAGGAAAGGCTTCGTCCGCCAGCCCCTGGCTGTGTCTGATGGCAGCTCCCCAAGCGTCCGACCCGTCCCCCGGGCATGCAGTGTGCCAGCGGAACAGGCGCTTTTCAGAAGCAAAATTGCCCTTTAAAGGCAGTTTGGTGCTTGTGGAGGGATAAGGGCGATTCGTCCCCTTTGGGGTGGGTGAGACGTCATCAGGGCTAAGGCCAAAACGCAGGAAAAGGAGAGTATCCTTCATGTGCTGACGGGCCGTAGGCAGCCAAGCTGCGGGCCCGGTGCGAATCCTCAGCCATGGCACATGCTGGGAGACCGGGCCAGGAATAGATCCCAGGTGTCCTGACCACATCCCCATCCCTAATGCCAGACGGAGCCAGGGAATCCAATCTCTCCTAACACCCCTCCCCAGTCCTATGTTGGCCAAGAGGAAACTGGTCCTGGAGAGCAACCCCCCCACCCCCGCCTCTGAGGGCAGGGCCATAGAGACTCCTGCTGGTCAGAGACTCCACCTCCCCTGCCACCAGCCACCCCAACCCCATGCTCAGCATGTGGGTAACGAGGTGGCAGAGACGAGCGAGACAGCAGAGCCTGGTTTGCAGCAGGGCCCTGCATCTGGGTCTCAGCCCCAGCCCCTCCCTTCTCTGACCCTGCCCCATCAGCCTCAGTGTCATGACTTGCTCCCAGTTATGAGGCTCACTCAACCTGCGTTTGTCCATCTCCTCAGCTCAGGCCTGCAAAGCAGCCCTGAAAGCAGCACATGCGAGCGACCCCAAACCTGTGTGCACATGGACACTGCTTTCTCAGCCGCAGGACCAGAACCCAGAACCCTGGGGCTCCCGTAACTGATACCGCTATCTCCAGAGCTGAAAGCACACATCCCCCGGCTTGCCGAAGTAGTACAGCTTTTACACGCCAGGGCTCTCACCACAAGATGGCGATGTCACCGCATGCACACTTAGCCAGGTGCTTTACAACCAGGAGCGGATACATACCGTGCTGTGGCCCAGGGCCCCAAAACATAGGCATGGGAACGACGGGTGCAGGGGGTGTTGCAGCACCCCCCCGTTTTATGAGGGGCTCCGCTGCCGCCCCGCGCTCAGGGTCCCGGCTGCGGCCCCATGCCCAGAGTCCCGGCTGCCGCCTTGTGCCACTGTGACATTACTGACATAACCTGTGACCATATAGATCATTGTTGCAACCACTGTTCTATTTTGGCAGCAAATATTGTCCAAAGGTTGTTGTGTGAGGTGTCTATGAAAAGGCTGTGACTGTGCTGTCTGTCGGTGTGTAGCCTTTTTGTAGCTGAAGTTGTGAACATCGGCTATCTGCTTGGAGCTCAATGTGCTTTGATTCCAAGTAGCCTCAGTGACGCATTTGGGCAGCTTCTTGAGACAGGACTATTCTCAGTAAGAGCCCAGTCAAGAAACATGTAACTGACAATGAACTTTGGGAGATGCCAATCCACATCTGAGCTTTTCTGGGAACATTCAAATTAGCATGTAAACAACGGGCCTGTAAAGAACTGAGTCATGCATGGACATGTGACTTGCCCATGTGACTCCAAACTCCATCTTGCTGCTGTGATCTTCCACAGGGCAGAGAATATAAAAGGCCCAGGAAACCCCTTTATTTTGTCTTCAATCCTGCTTCTGACCTCTGGAGGGACTTTGCTACAAACTGAAGCTTTGAACAAAGGACTGAATGACCCATCCCAGCGAGGGATGTTCCAGAGACTTGATTTGAACCTGCAGTTTATTCCATCACTGCTACAAGCCTGAACCAAGACTTTGCCATTACTGTATGTAACTGATTCCATTGAACCAATTCTAGCTCTCATCTATATTTCTTTCTTTTTATGAATAAACCTTTAGATTTTAGATTCTAAAGGATTGGCAACAGCGTGATTTGTGGGTAAGATCTGACTTGTGTTAGGCCTGAATGAAAATATAGCAGGCAAAACAGTTATGCCAACCTGACTAAAGTCAGGCTAAAAGAGGTTTCTGGGTAATCCCAGAGTGGAAAAGTACTGAGAAGCAGCATTGTTTTACAGAGCCCTGGAAAACGTGAGATAAGCCTGAGATAAACCAGGGATTGCATTGCTGGCATACCATTAGCTGTGCTAAGGACAGTGTTTGAAGAGCTGATAAGAAACTCTAGCATCCCACGGTTCAGATTCTAACTTTTTGGTTGAGTTATAGGTTTGTTTAAAAACTCCCCTGTATTTCTAACTTTTGGGTGTTGTTAAGATATAATTAATAATCTAAAGTTGTAGACATAAAGTCTAGGCATGTGTGTATATTAAAAGTGTCTAGTTTTAAGTTGTTAAACAAAGGGGGGTGGGTTTTGCTCAAGTGAGTGATGTATGACGTAATAAAACTGTCTATATAGGCTAATACTAAGCTGAAAAGTGCTGCTGGTTCTCACTGGAGACGAGCGGCCCTTTGTTGATGCGTGCACTTGTCAATAAAGGGCTTTTGATCGGACCTTGCTGGTGTTGCCTGTCTCAGTGTGAACAGACAACGAATTTTGCTGTTGGGGTTAAAGTCCCTAACACTTGTATATTGACCTGGGTCTGGGGCTTGGTCCTTTGGGATCGAGAGAACCTTTTTTCTTTTACTGGGGTGTTGGTTTTCATAATCATTTGTCCCCATAACAATTGGCACTGGTGGTGATACTGGGAAACTGGAGGGTCTAAGGGAATTGCTTATGACTTGTGGTTAGCCAGTGGGGTGAGACCAAAGTCCTCTCTGGCTGGCTGGTTGGGTGCCGTAGAGGTGGAGAAACCCCAGCCCTGGGCTGTAACTGCCCTGCTCTAAGCAATTTGTCCTGAACTGATACTCTCCGAAGTGTCCCACCAAAGGTAGCATCCTTACAGCCACTTATGTTAAAACATATTGTTAGGAGCACAGAACCGCCCAGGCTCCTGGGCAGGCAGGGAGGTGCCTGAGCCCGGCCGCGGAGGCTGCAGGGCGGCCACGGTGGCTAAGGGGAATCGGCCAGAGGAGGAGAGCAGAGATCAGCGCACAGAGGCAGCAGGGCGCTCAGGTGGCCGCCGATGGAGCCGTGCACCCCCCTCACCTTCAGGTGGGTGTTCAGCCCATGCAGGTCTCTGCACCTTCTCCGGGCCGGTCAGCATGGGGCCGCCGGGGCACCCAAAGCTGTCCTCACCCAGAAGCTCTTGGAGTCTCCAATCTCCTTCTACACCCCCCTGGCTCCGCCTGTGTGCTCCCTCTAGGGCACTTGGGGTCCTGGCTGCCGCTCCGGGGCTCTCCGGGCTCCGCTGCTGGCCCATGTCTATGGTCCCGGCTGCCGCGCCGCGGCCCACACCCAGGTCTGGATCCGTGCCTGGGGTGGAGGGGTCTGGCTTTCAGCACCCCCACTATTAAAAATGAAAAATGGGGTGCGTGGGGGCGATAAGAAGACTGTTTTTTCTTGGCTGGATCCTGAGGGAGGGACCCTGAAAATGAAGCCGCACACAGGGCCCCCCAACTCTAAATCCACACGGTTCACAACGCGCACAGTATAGGGACCATGTACACGCAACTTACACACAATGGACACACAAACCCATGCCTCACATCGGACAATGGGCTTCTGGCGTCTAACGTGCCACAGCGCCCCCCTCTGGGCTGGGGAAGGAATACCTCCAGAGGGTCCCACAGGGAGATCCTGAGGACGGCTGCATGGCAGTGGGGGGCAGGGGCACAGGAGACCCTTTGATGGACAGGCTAAGAAAGGAGCCACCACCGTGCCCAGAGTAGGATGCAGACTCCAGCGTGGTGGGTTCGAGGTGCCCATCACACACAGCGAGTGACTCACACCGGCTGAAAAATTAACATCCGGCTCGACTGCTGCGTCCTTTCTCCGCGGGGGCCTTTTGCGGCTGATCTCCCTCGGCCCCCGCAACGCAGACATTTTCCATGGGAATGCGCCCTGCGAAAGGTCACTTTCGCCTCGTCTGCTTTGCTTCTGCTGTCAGGATCAGCTGGGAAGAGCGACCGGGACAAATGCCCAGTTTTGTCAAAGGTGCAGAGGAACATGGTGTGTGGAGGGGGGAGGGGGTTGAAGCAGCGACGCCAGCCCTGCGTGTGGATGGGGTCAGGGCTCAGGCCAGCCCCTGCTGGAGGAGGGGGAGGGCTAGCCCCACACGATGTCCCATTTACCTTTGGGAAAATACGGTCACCCTATTCAAAGGCCACCTCTGGCCCACGGCTCATTGGCGTCTGACCATGCGTGTTTAATGGCGGGAGAGCCAGACTTGCTGAGCTGACCCCCCCCAGCAAGTGTACTGGGCTGGACACACAGCGCTGGAGTGCGAGCGGCCAGTCCAGTCTGGCTGTGCCGGCACTGGGGGGTCGGGGCAGAGACGGGCGTCTGGTGTTACAACCGCCACGTTTTATGGATCGGGGGGGGGGTGTCGCGTGGGTCAGGAGTCAGCAGTGTGAGGCAGCTGCGAAAAGGCCTAGCATAGCTAGCGGGGTTCAGAGGAAGCAGCCGCTTCCCCTCAGCATGTTTTCAAAAAGTGGCGCCAGGCTGGCGTTTGCGGCAGCACGGCCAGAGGAGCCATGGGTAGGGAGCGGCAGGTGTGGAAGCGGCACCTGCCGGGCCGGCGTTGGCAGCAGCACGGCCGGAGGAGCCATGGGGGGCGGCAGGCGCGGCTGGAGGAGTGAGGGGGCCGGCTCCTCGGCCATCACGCCCCACGCTCAGCGCGGCCCCAACATCGCCGCAGCCAACTTCTGCAGCAGCGGCTCAGGGCTCGGTGGCCAAGCGCTCCCCGGCCCTTGCTAATATGGTGGGGGGAGGCGAAAGGCCCCTGCACCTTTAAGGCCGCCTGGCTGGCGAGCCCGCGTGGAGCGCACCGAGTGTCGGGAGCAGGCCAGGGACAGGCAGCAGCGCAGGACGGAAGGGGAGTGGGGGGGTCCAGTGCCTTGCACTGGGGGGTCCAGGTGATGGGCTCCCCGGGGCTGGGCCCGCAGGGCAGGGGCGCAGGCCGCGCTGTCTGGACGGGGGCCCTGGCACGGCGCAGGAGCCTGGAGCCCGGGGCGGGGCGGACGGGACCCCGTGGGTGGGGACGGGCGGCACAGCCCGGTGGGGGACACTTGCAGAGCGCGCTGGGCAGGAGAGACTCTCCTGGGACCACGGGGGGATGGGGGGGAGGGGTATCCGCACCCCCGCGAAGCCCGCAGGAGTCCTGAGCCGGCCCCAGGGTTAATCGGGGGGGGGAAACGGGAGGAGTCGGGGGCGTGGCCGGAGGAGGAGCCATGGGAGGGGCCTTTTTTATGTTTGCTCCCCCTACACTGAAAACCTGGCTACGCCCCTGGCGAAGCCCATTCCGGGGTGTGTTAACAGGACTGTCACATGTAAGACACGGGAGGGCGCGGTCCCGCTCGGCTCGGCACCGGGGAGGCCTCCACTGGAAAAGTTACACAAACTGGGTCTTGAGAACAGAAGCCCAAAGGGGAACTGATTAGTCTTTAAATACGGGCTGCGCTAAAGAGGGCAGGGATCTGGTGCTTTCCATGCCCATTGAAGGCAGGAGAAGAAGCACCCAGAGCGATTTAGGTGAGAGATTAGGAAAAACGGTCTAACACTCAGGGCAGCGCAGCTCTGGACTTGGCTTCCCAGGGAGCTTGTGGGATCCCCGACGCTGGAGATTTTTAAGCCCAGGCTGGACAAACCCCTGTCAGGGCTGGGCTAGGGTTACTTGGTCCTGCCTCCGTGCTGGGGGGTGGGGGAGGTGGGGCTGGACACCTCTCAAGGTACCTTCCAGCCTGACATTTCTATGATCTCTACTAGCCCTGCTCATCACCTGCCAGGGCCGTGCAGAACCAGCGTCTCTGGAGGAGGACGGGCGGAGGTATAACCACTGTAGCAAAAGAAAACCCCATCAGGGCTGCTGCTGGGACGCCTCCACCACCACCCAGCAGCTGCTTTCCCAAAGCTCCAGCAGCAACCCCCCCTGCTCTGCAGGGAGCCTGGCACTCAGCAGCCACGGGGAGAAAAGGCCGAGGAATTGGAAGCAGCCCCTGGGGGGTTATGGGAGTTCCTACCGGAATTATGGGGTTTTTTCCAGGGGATTATGGGAGTTTGATCTCCACTCCCCCAGTCCCACTGGGCTATGGGAGGACCTGTGGGGGAGGATCCCAGAAGTGAGCCCAGCTGCAGGTCGTGTGGCCGCAGGGCCAAGATGCGACTGACGCAGCCTGGCTTGCATGGACATGCTGCGCGGTGGGAGTTTTCACCAGTGCAGTCACATCAGTGCAATTAGCAGCGGTCCACTCCCCTCGCACAGACACAGCGCCAGAGAGCACCTGGGGGTTCCCCCCGCCCGGACAGGCGAGCAAGGCACGTCTCACAGCAGAGAAGACAACGCCGTGTTGGGCAAGCTGCAGGCACCGACAAACCCAGGAACATTCGGCAGCCTGGGTGCTTATCAAAGCTGGGAAGGCAGGAGGTCACAGCCGGGGCTTGAAGCCAAGTCGGGGAGAGAGCACTTTACCGTTAATATTTATACAGAGCGTCCAAAAATACTCGGCGTCCAGCAAAAATATTTAAACAGCTCATTTCTGGAGCAAGTCAGGCTGGATGATGGCAGGTCTGTTCTCCCAGCATGGGACACAAGAGTGGCTTGTGAGTAGACATCTAGCCGCAGGGCGGGCCAATAGAAACACTGTTTAAACTGCAGCACGTTTTAATTGTCCTTTGCTTTGACACACGTGCTGGTGGCATTGCATTAGGGTAGTGCCTGAGATCCCAGCCGAAGTGGAGTGACTCTGGATTCACACTGGCTGAGAGCAGCATCTGGTCCACATTTCATATAAAATGGTCAGGTTAAACAGACACAGTTGAGGCTAATCTGTCATGCACACCCTCCCCGCTGCTACACCGAGAGTTATCCAAACACACATGGCCGCGTAGAACCCAGGCTGAGCGTCCCGTTTCGCTCCAGATGGCTCTTCCCATGCCATGTAAAAGGCTAATCCCTTTGCTAAGGGGCTCGCTCTCAAGAGCTCAAACAGAGGTTTATAGCAGGGAACGTGACCCCAGCCTAGTGGCTCAATGCTACGGTGATGGGCATCGACATAAGAGGAGAGCTCAACCCAGAAATGGCATTTTCTGAAAACAGGTTTGAAATGCTTCAGTTTGGCTTTGAATGTGCAACCAGCCCGTGCCCATCCGAGCAAGGTCTCTCCCCGCCATGCAGGGAATACGAAAGTTGTCCAGTCTCCTCCAGGTGGTGCTATGCTCTGCCAAAGAGACTAGGCCAAGAGACTCGACACCACCCAAGCGAGTGGCATTACGCCAGGGTGGATTTGGCCTGGCGTTTGGGAGTACAGCCAGTGAGGAGCTGCCAGAATCTGAACAACTGGTTCCCTATCGGGTCTTCGGTGGCACTTCGGCGGCGGGTTCTTCAGTGCCGCTGAAGACCCGGAGTGAGTGAAGGACCCGCCGCCGAAGTGCCGCCGAAGACTGGGAGCAAGTGAAGGACCCGCCGCCGAAGTGCTGCCGAAGACTCTGAGCACCGCCCGGTGAGTACGAGCCGCACGTGTTTTGCTTTAACATGTTTTTTTTCAGTCATCCCTGCCGGGGCCCCGTCGAAACTGTTCGAATCGGGTCCCGCATTCCCTAAGCCGGTCCTGCACATCGGGGTTGCAAAATTGTACTGGGGGGCTGGATAGGGAAGGCTGTGCCTCCCCAAACAGTCTGTGTCCCCCCCACCCGACCCTCACCCACGTCCTGCCCCGACTGCCCCCCTCAGAACCCGTAACCCATCAACCCCCCTGCTCCTTGTCCCCTGCCCCCCCCAAACTCCCCCACCCTAACTGCCCCCCAGGACCTCACCCCCTATCCACCTCGCCTGGCTCCCTGTCCCCTGACCACCACCCCGACAGACCCCCAGAACTCATGCCTACCCAACCTCCCCCCATTCCCCATCCCCTGACTGCCCCCCCAGAACCTCCACCCCTCCAGCCGCTCCCTGCCCCTTATCCAACACCTCCTCCCAGCCCCGGCACCATGCTGCTCAGGGCAGCGTGTATGGTCACCGCGCGGCCGCTGGAGCTCGCAGCCCCACCCCTTACCGTGCCGCTCAAAGCGGCAGGAGCTGCCGAGCTGCCCAGGAGCGGTCCAGAGCGCTGGTGCTGGGGGGCGCGTCACACTGAGGCTCTGCGAGAGGGGGGCAGGCGGGGGAGAGGCCGGGGGAGCCTCCGCAGCCAGGAGCTCAGGCAGGCCAGACAGGATGGTCCTGCGGGCCGGAGTTTGCCCACCCCTTTAACAACCGGTTCTAAACCGGCTTCTAAATTTAACAACCGGTTCCAGCTCACCACTGAGTGGGACACACGCACAAGGAGGCTGAAGGGCAGAGCTAATCCGCTTGCAAGGTCGCTGGGCACTTGCTGGGCCCTTCCAGGCGTTCATTGCGATGCCCCTCACTGCTACGCTGGGGAGGTGGCATCATGCTACGAGCACCCGGCAGCTAGGTTTTTTTCCGGTTGCCCCCTGGGGGGATCATTTCCAGCCAATCCCAAAGGGACGAGTGCATCAGAAAAGCCAGTTAGGCTGCAAGCGAGAGAGAGATCCATGCACTTAGAGACATGATGGAAGCTACGGTGCTTGAGTCACTTAAAACCAGACTGGAGAACTCATTGCAGGATCATGCCTGTCCCAGCTCCTGCACAGGGGAGAGCTAGGACCTGGTAAGTCACCTCCATCTATGTCTGTGCCCCTCCGAGGAAGGATAGAAATCCTGCATTCTTAGGAGATGGACGAGGCTCTTGTCATGAGGTGCATGGTGCCGCCAGCCAGAAACTTTAGAAAATCATGAGATAGGCCCAAAAATCTCCAGCTTGTCTTAAAAATCATGAGATTTGAAGAGCTACACTTTGCCTTCCTTTCTTTGCCTTCTGGCTTTTGAGCCCTTAGCTCACACACTCAGGTTTTTCTCTGCAGCCATGAGAACTAGACAAATTTTTTTACAGACAGCTGAGATTCTCCCCTATTCACATGACTCCAGATGCTGGGGCTTTAAGTAAAACATCCAGCACTGTACGATTCCTGCTAAAATCGCCAAAGCTGGAAACGTGGCCTGTGATTGTCCAAGATCGCACCCTGGGTTTGGGCCTGTGTGACACTGGCTAATTCATTGCGGGGAAAGCATCTGTTTCACCTGGGTGTTAGTCTGGCTAAGACGGGTATTGGATTTATAAAAGTATGTTTAGTGTTTAGACATTATGAAATGCTTGTGAGCTGCTGCCTGCATTAATCTTACTTGTAATAGCTTTAGCACATGCTATAAAGTAACAGTGACATTTTTGCTTTCTAACTGTAAAAACAGTTTGCTGTGACTCTGTCAGGAGGAGCCATCTCCCGCCCATCAAGAAGGGCTCTCAGAACTCAATGGGCCATTGTGGAACATCACACTACAATGACTGTGTCAATTGCCCCTTCACACCCATTAAGAGGCTACATGGAAAAGGGCTTGTCCCATCAGCTTGAATTCTGGAAGAAGGAACTAAAAATAGGTTTCATCTGTTTGGGCTCTCACGGGACTGGAACTACGAAAGAGAAGCAGAGATCCCCAGGGTCTACCGGGGTTAGCCCTAGAAGGCATTCAGAGCTGACAGATTACAACAACTCTGTCACCTTTGAAAACCATGGACTGTAACTCATTTGTGTATCTTCGTTAGCTTGCTATAGCAGTGGCGACTAGTGCTGCCTTTGGTGTGAGATCTAAGGTGCAAACTGACCTGGGGTAAGTGACTGGTCTCTTGGGACTGGGCGTAACCGGGATGTTTTTGTGATCTTAGGTGTTCAGCAACCAGCTCTCACAAGCCAGCTTGCCTGGGTGGCGAGATAGACTGGACTGCCCAGCGTGGCTGTCTGTGACTCCATGGTGAGATGGGTATGTGCTTTCGCAGTTCACACTTGTGACTGGCTTGGTGAAATCTAATGCTAGAACCAGGTTGGGGGTCATTGCCCTGCTTCTTGCTGGGCTGGCTGGAAGTTGGCACTCTCAGCCGTGAGCTGCTCCAGTTCCCTTCCGCCCAGCGGAAACCAGGCCAACACAAGCGCTTGGCCTCGTCAGCAACGCCTTGGGACTGAAAACAGACACGGGTCAGCCCGGCTTCTGGAAGCAGCCTTAGTCTCCAGTTCGTTCTTCTCTTCCCAAAAGCAGTCATGAGCCCCCGGCCTTCTGGGCCCACCCATTCCTCCCCATCCAAACTGGGGTTACCAGTCCCTCCTCCAGATCGGTCTCTCCAGTCCCCTGTGCCTTCCCTAGTCTTTTAGTTCTCTCCTTCTCGGGCGCTTTCAAATTACCCGCTCCCTCCCTGGGAGCTACCTGTTCATTACCTCTCCTCTCTCACAGCCCTTTCCCCGCCCCCTCCCTGCCTGGGGAGCCCCATCTGGACTTCTCCTGCAGCCTTCTTATAGGGTTCAGATGCTCCACTACCAAATGGCAATACGCCCCTGCCCACGGTACCCCAGGTTCCCAGTCAGAGTTCATAGGGCCGTCATGGGGCCAGTGAGGGCTTGGTTCCTCCGGCCCCATGACAGTGATTCTTCAGGGAGATTCTGCTCCCCACCCCAGGAGTTCAGCAGAGGCCAGACCAGACGTCTCCAGGCACTGCCCTCTCCTCCTCACACCCTTGCTGATTCCCATACTGCTGAGATTCTCCCGGAGCGCCCCCAGCAGGGAAGCAGAAGTGAAGTGTGGCTGCAGATCCTCTTTCTGGTTGCAAGATGAGACTCGAGGGACGACCTGAGCTTCCCAGGTCAACTGAAGCCATCAGCTCGGGAAATGAAATCGGGGGCCTCTTTTCACTTCCCCCGTGAATGGGAGCAAGAACCCTGCCCTGTGTCTCTCTCTCTGCTGCCTTTCTGCCTGAGCAATCTCCCAGCACTTCCCTAGCTAGACACGCAGGGATTGCGTTATCACTGGAATTGGTACCAGGGGTAATTACCCATTGGAACAACTCACCTGGAGCCTTCATCTCTGGCATTCAGGACTGGATGCTCCAGCCCAAACAGAAGTGATGGGGATGATGAAGGAATCACTGGCCTGGTCATACTAGATTATCGCAAAGGTCCCTTCCGGCCTTCAACCCTATGAATTTTTACCTGGAGCATCTCCCATCCAAGTGCCAGCCACCTGAGACTGGGTGCTCACAGGTAGGGGGCCTCGCTGCAGGCATATGACCATGGGCATCCTTCAAACCACATTAACACCTTCACCTGCCCAACACAGTCACCCAGAGAGCAGATCGTTTGGGCTACAGCATGGGGACTGGGTCTAAGCCTGAGAGAAGGGGAAGATGTCCTGCCGATAGTAACTCTGCGGCAGCCAAATGAGAAGACAAGGTCTCTGCTGCCCCATGCACACATTGCTGGTGGGCAATATCTAGGGCGCAACACAAATGCAAAGCAGTTGAGCGGTTGTTTGGCTCCTGGACTTTGGTTCCAAGGTTTGTTTGGGTTCGGATCCCGTTTGATCTGCCCTGGTTCTGTCCCGTGGGCTCCTGGCACAGGCAGGCCAGGCCGGAGGGAACAGCCGGTGTACAGATGTAACCAAGGGCAAACAGTGAAGGTGGTTGGCAGAATTCTGCTCTCATTGTCAATCCAGAAGATCCAGTGTAATGCCATTGAAACCGCGGTCCACCTTCCCCATAGCTCCCCCTCCCTGAGCCAGAGATGCCCCGTGACAGTTGCTCCTAGTCTTTATAGGTCTGGGACAGTCACCTGGGGGGAGGGGGGGGGTCTAGTGTCTTGCCCATCTCCAGCAACACTGGTAGCTCCCCTCTGGGGGCAGTCTCCTTCACACCCACACAGGGGCCCTCGCTAGCAGCACATTGTCCCGCCAGCCAGCTGGTACATGCTGGGAGGATGCCTAGTTCTGCCGGACAGTGAGAGATGCTGTGGCTGGTCAGATTCGTAAGGGGATGGAGGAGACCGACGATCTCATCCGCTACAGCCGCACTCCTGGGCAGTGCTAAGGGCAGGGCGTCGGCCCGGTATTTATTTTGGTTCGGTTCAGGCCCAGGTTCAGTTGCATTCAGGGTGTCCGGGTCCGGTTCCAGTTCAAGCCACCAAAAGACAATAACGGTTCGGTTACCGGCTCAGCTCACATCTCAATCTGAGTGGACGCAAACTCCAAAAACAGAATTGAAATATAAAACGGAAACTCTTCTGATTGTTAGACCGTTAATTTATTTGTTAACTTTAATTTCACATGAGTTTTCCTAGTGTTTTTTGGGTTGTCGAACAGACAGTCATTTTTTTATGAACACTCTGCGCGAACTCAAGTACCAGCTTCTGATACTTGCACGGGCGTATTGGACCCCAGCGGTGAAGAGACATTGGAGTTTGGGGTGTGACGCAGCAGGGAGGAGGGTGGACTGACCTGGGAACGTCCTTTAGTTTTACCGGGACTCTCTGCATGGGGGATGGGAGAGCAGGGGGTGACTTTAGGGGAGGGACGGGACCTGAGCCTGTACCCTGAGCCAGGAGGGGGTGGGGCGAGTCGACACCTTTGCCTGGGAAGCTGGACAAAGGGAGGGGGAGAAGGAGGGGGCAGAGCCGGCTGGAGGGGTTTTGGTTTCAGTTCTGGGCTGGCTGGGAGGAGGCAGGAACCCCTAGTCTGGGGTCTAAGGTCCTTGCCCCCCTGAAGGACCTGGCTGAGGGGTCCTGGTTGTACCTACAAGCCCTGCTTGGGACCGTGTTCCTGTCGGCTAATAACCCTGCTGTGTCACTGGCCGGCTGAGTGACGGGGAATCGCAGGGAGTGGGGGGTGCAGGGCCCTGACTCCCCCACACTCCGTGACGTGGGGCAGTTGGCGTGAGGAGCTGCCCCAGGGGTTGGGGATGGGTAGAGGGAGACCTGTCGGAGGAGGAGAAGGACCGTTACCTTTTCCCCTGGGTTTGAAGAGTTATTGCTAAGGGACACCCGCACCTCGTCTCTCCCCGGGGTGGAGTCTCAGAAAGTGGTTCGCTAGCTCTGGGCCCCCTGCTGCCTCCCTCTCCCTCCCCGCTCTTGGGGGCTGGCCTCTTTCTAGTCTCAGCCAGGCCCTTCTGGCCGCAATCACATGCCTCTTGCCTTAGCTTGTTCACTAATGAAGGTACGATCCCTTTTTTAAAAGGGAGCGTGAAAAAATGCTGGCCCTTTCTGTTAGCTGGTGACCCCCCTTTGCAGGGGGTTCAGCAGGCAGGACAAAATTCTGGGTCTGGTTCAGTTCTGGGTTCAAGCAGAAATACTGGTTCTCCTGCTCTGGTTCGTCTCCCTGCGACCAGAGCAGGAAGTGAAGCCGGGAGACCAGCAGGGGAGGTCGCGGGCGAGCCAGGAAAGGCGCACCCAGGGCTATGCAAACCCCGAGGGGGAGCATGCAAACAGGTGGAGGGACAGACCCACCCGGGCTGGGGCGGTGAGGAGGATGGTGTTCGTTATTACGACTTCAAGCCACAGGGTGCGGCAGCACCCCCAGTCCCGTTGCTGGTGTGACGGGCCAGCAGGCCCTGCGTGTCTCTCCAGTGCCGCCAGCTGCCTATGCAAATCCCTGGGCTGGCTGATTTGCTTAGCAAAGAGGTGGGGGATATGGAAAACAGGCCCCGGCTCTGAGATGGCAGAGAGAGGGGAAGGGACACCACAGGCACTAGGGCTGGTGGGGTGAGATATGAGCCCCAGGACAGAATGGGGGGATTGCAGGGACTGGGACCCAGGGAAGATTCAGGGCACCAGGAGCTGGAAGGAATTGAGGAGAACTATGGGCATCAGGGCCCCGGGGGGGAAAGGGGACCCCCCAATCAGGGCAGCAGGACTCCAGGGGGGAACAGGATGCATCCAAATGGGCACCCAGAGCTAATGGGGGGAGAATAGGGGTGCTGCAGGCTGGCACCTGGACTCAGGAGGGGGCCATGCAGGCACCAGAACCCCCAGGAAATGTATAGAGAAAGGAGCGCCCCCTTTCCATCCCTCGCACACACATTCGGGGGCAGCCTACCTCAGACAGTCCTCGCCCTGGCCGGCTTCGGGGGGCTCCTGGGGTTCCACAGGGGAACCCTCCCCCCGCTGCCTCTTGCGCACTGCGCTGGTTTATAATGACGCACTGAGACTCGGAGATGCTAGCGGCTGCAGGTCCCCAGAGACCTGGCTGAGACGGAGCCTCCGGCATCTGGCTGTTCTCCATCCCACGCCAGCCCGGTCTGGGCGGTGGGGGCACCCTGGGGCGGCTGCAGCTCAGCTGGGAGTGGGGTGGGGGCGCGGAGTGGACTATCGGGGGAAGGGGGAGGCTGGGGATCAGGATTGGGGGTGTTGGTGGAGCCGTTTGGAGAGACCTGGCCCTGGATGCCCCTGCCCGGCCCTTGCTCTGGTTCCCGTCCCTCACTCACAGCCGCTGGACACAAAAGGGGATGGGCTGGTCTCCCCGTGGCGTGTCCCAGCCCCCTCCGGGTCCTTCCCCCACCCCCAGCTCCTGGGCAGGGCTGGGTCTGGGCCCGGAGGGTGACGGGACACAGCAGGACAGGGCAGGTCCTTCCGGCTCGATCCCAGCACTGCCGTCCCCAGAAATCGCCCGCTAAACAGGGAGGGAGCCCAGGGACAGGGCCCTGGAGCCGGCTGGTGGGGCAGGCCCAGCCGGGATGGAAATTCCCCACAAGGCCTGGAAAAAGTGTCACGGAAAAAAATAAACAGTGGCAAAGCAGAAGAGCCGGGCTGAGGGATAAACGGGGTGGGAGGGATCATGCTGCAGAGAGGGACCCAGCGGCCAAGGAGGCGGAAACCGGACTATCCATTCCAGGGGAGCCGGGACCCCGGGCTCAGCCGACTCCCTCCCCCGTTCAGCAGGGCTCCCCCGGCTGCCAACCAGTGACGCACAAGCAGTACGAGGAACCGACAAACAGGGCCCAGCAGCAAACGCATTAGCCCGCGGCGGGAGGCACTGGGCTGAGTCCAGGACCCGTGTTGGGGGGGTTAGTGTGCCCAGAACTGAACACCCCAGGTGCAGGGACCCCGCCACATGGGATCCCCCTTCCCCGCTCCATGGCCTGACGCTTGCGCCGCTCAGCGGGAGAGGTGGTCTGAGGAGAGGGGGGTGGGCCGTGCATGAAGCCAGGCTGGAGGACACCCAGGCCCGAGACGACCCTGGGCACCACCGTACAGGGGGCAAAGGTGCCTGAATCCCATAGGCTCCTCTCCCCACCAAGGAAGGTCTCCAGCCAGTCACTTTCGGTCTCTGCCAACGCTGCTCACCGGGGACCACGGTTTTTACCCACATGGAGAGTTTCTGGTTTCCTGCTTTGTGGGCAGCCACAGCAGCCACTTGGCTTAGCAGGAACAGGAAGGAAAAGTGGCTGCTAACAGAGCTCTGCCATGCAGCGATATAAGTCCTGGAAGTTCCTGTCTCTGGCCCCACGGGGGTGCCGGGCCCTAGTCTGATTTGGGACCCAAGCAGCAGTAACCCCACTGTTTAGGGGGTGCTATCATCTAAGTCTGATCGCACTTGGGGGCAGGGAGTCTCTTAAAGCTGCATCAGTGAGGGTACTGGGGCGCCAGGAATTCCCAGCAAGAATAGAGGGACTCAGACCTCGCCCTGTAGTCTGCACTCACGGGGTGCAGCGACATCACACATTCACCGCGGGGTTAACCTCAACAAAGGATCTGAGGATTCAGGCGGCCCCGACCCTGAGAGGTCAGGGCACCCTCTAGACCCTGGCAGGATCGGGTCCCACAGCAGCCCAGAAACTCAGGCCTTACCCCCAGGGGACAAATAGAATTGATGAGCATCGTCGTGGGATGGAAGCACACCAGATGGAAGCCACCCCAGCCAATCGGGTTGCAGGAGGGTGGATCATGTAGTGAGGAACCGGCCACTCAGAAGCCGAGATCATTCGTGGAATCGACGGTCTGCTTTGAAAAACTAACGTACCAAAATCTGATTGGCCAGGGCATGAGATCCAGGCTTGTTCTTAGACCAACCAAAGTGCAGAAACCAGCAGTGACCAGCCCAGCATCCATGTGTGGGCGGGGGAGAATGAGGTTACCCCACCCACCTTGGTCATTAAAATATAACAGCCCAGTAAATCACTGGATCCCTCCGGAAGGTCCATGTTGATCCCTCAGCTGCTGCAAATCCCAGCCTTGTCTCGTTGTGGCCAGAGGCCACGGTTGCAGGTTTGGTATCTCCGTCGCAGGGGCCAGGGCATCAGCTGGGAGCTGGAGCCACGCCTTCTGCCTGAGGACAAGGGGCCCTGCCCTGTGACCTCCCACCCTGGCGGCGTCCGGCCTCCCCTCGCTCGCAGCACCGCGCCCTGCAGCCAGCGCAGCCCTTGGCCGCCACGTCCCTCCAGAACTGGGTGTACTGCCGGTTGCTGAGCCCCAGGATGATGGGCACCACGGCGGCGCTGCCGCTGCCCACGCAGGTGAGGATGAGGACGGTGTCGCTGTCGATGAAGCTGTGGTTCTGGATGGCCAGCACCGAGGCGTGCAGGCCGGCCACGTAGGGCACCCAGCAGACCAGGAAGATCAGGGAGAGGCTGGCGATGCACTTGGCGTGCCTGAGCTCCAGCTGCTGCTCCAGCTCCGAGGGGCCCTGGCCTTGGTGCACGGAGCGCAGCACCTTCTTGATCTCCTGCAGCTGGCGCCGGGCCACCCGCAGCACCTGGGTGGACATGAAGGCCATGGCCAGGATGGAGGGGATGAGGAAGCCGTAGATCTCCAGGTAGAGGTAGGCAGTGGGGAAGATCTGTCTGTAGGAGCAGTTGGAGCTGGGTCGCCACTGGTTCCACCCCAGCACCGGCAGGCAGGCAAAGAGCAGAGGCAGCGCCCAGGTGAGCAGCAGGCAGAGGGGCACCCAGCGGTGCACCCAGAAGCGGCGGTAGTGCAGCGGGTAGTTGATGCACAGGTACTTCTCGTAGTGCACCGCCAGCAGGTTGGCCAGGAAGACCAGGAAGAAGTAGTTGGGGGCCACGTGGGTGAAGAAGCAGCTGTGGTAGCCCCGTCTGTTCTGAAACTGCATCCAGGGGATGAAGGGCAGGGCGGCCCCGGCCAGGAGATCGGCAAACAGCAGGCTGAGAAAGAACCAGCTGGCGACCCCGGGCAGCTTCCGGTTGCAGAGGATCCCCAGGATGATGAAGAGGTTGGCCAGGATGATGAAGACCGAGAGTGGGCCCGAGAGCCAGAAGACGAGGAGCCTCCGGGAGCCCCCTGCGTCCCCGGAGACGTTCATCCTTCCGCTCGGTGCCGGCGGCAGGTCGGAACGGGGTCAGCCTGCACCGCGTGACAACA
Organism: Mauremys mutica; assembly: GCF_020497125.1. NCBI lineage: Eukaryota > Metazoa > Chordata > Testudines > Geoemydidae > Mauremys > Mauremys mutica. Next base: position 2,945,900 of record NC_059081.1, on the reverse strand, counting down.
GCCGGGCGACGCTGCCGACGGGGGCGCGGGGCTCATCCTCCGCTCTCCCCCATGCCTCCTGCCGGGAGAGACACCATATTGCAGCGTTATTCTCTGCCCAGACCACTGGGACGGTGACCTGCCCCAGAGAATCTAACCGGCTCACGAATAAGCAACAACATTTCCTGTGTAAGCAACACCAGCCTGCAGCGATGATATCGGGCACGGATGGCGTAAGAGCTCCCAGCCTTCCGGTCGTTTGGATCCTCCCCCCACCCCGGGGATGTACAAACAGGAGACCTCCACCTCCCTGCCCCCAAGGAACTTACAAAGGTCGGGTCTGAGCAGTATTTGGCCAGAGCCCCCAAGGACAACCCAGGAACTGGGCAGGGGAGCTGGAGGGGGCTCCGCAGGGGGCTCTTCAGAGTCAGTGGTAAGCCCAACATCACAGGACAGGGCTGAGGGCGCTGTGCTGGAGGGGGCAGCGTGGCCGACCCAACAGGGGGCGCTGTGCTGGAGGGGGCGGCGTGGCCGACCCAACAGGGGGCGCTGTGCTGGAGGGGGCGGCGTGGCCGACCCAACAGGGGGCGCTGTGCTGGAGGGGGCGGCGTGGCCGACCCAACAGGGGGCGCTGTGCTGGAGGGGGCGGCGTGGCCGACTCAACAGGGGGCGCTGTGCTGGAGGGGGCGGCGTGGCCGACCCAACAGGGGGCGCTGTGCTGGAGGGGGCGGCGTGGCCGACCCAACAGGGGGCGCTGTGCTGGAGGGGGCGGCGTGGCCGACCCAACAGGGGGCGCTGTGCTGGAGGGGGCGGCGTGGCCGACCCAACAGGGGGCGCTGTGCTGGAGGGGGCGGCGTGGCCGACCCAACAGGGGGCGCTGTGCTGGTGGGGGCGGCGTGGCCGACCCAACAGGGGGTGCTGACGTGGCCGACCCAACAGGGGGCGCTGTGCTGGAGGGGGCGGCGTGGCCGACCCAACAGGGGGCGCTGTGCTGGAGGGGGCGGCGTGGCCGACCCAACAGGGGGCGCTGTGCTGGAGGGGGCAGCATGGCCGACCCAACAGGGGGTGCTGACGTGGCCGACCCAACAGGGGGTGCTGTGCTGGAGGGGACAGGGGGTGCTGTGATGGAGGGGGGCGGCGTGGCCGACCCAACAGAGGGCGCTGATGTGGCCGACCCAAGAGGGGGCGCTGTGCTGGAGGGGGCAGTGTGGCCGACCCAATAGGGGGCGCTGTGCTGGAGGGAGCGGTGTGGCTGACCCAACGGGGGGCGCAGTGCTGGAGGGGGGCGCAGTGCTGGAGGGGGCGGTGTGGCTGACCCAACGGGGGGCGCAGTGCTGGAGGGGGGCGCTGTGCTGGAGGGGGCGGTGTGGCTGACCCAACGGGGGGCGCAGTGCTGGAGGGAGGGGCGCAGTGCTGGAGGGGGCGGTGTGGCTGACCCAACGGGGGGCGCAGTGCTGGAGGGAGGGGCGCTGTGCTGGAGGGGGCGGTGTGGCTGACCCAACGGGGGGCGCAGTGCTGGAGGGGGGGGCGCTGTGCTGGAGGGGGCACCAACCTTTTTTTAAACTCAGGCATAAAACCAAGTTACTCATATGCCCACTCATGGCTGTGGAAGATCCCAGGACACTCTGAGCAGGAGTCTAAGCTACGGCACCCGGTGCCCCCTTCAGACAGAAGACAAAGGAGCAAAACATACAAAAAAGGCCTTTCAAACCCCCAGATTTAAATTAATTGTTGATCTAAAAAGCCACGTACGTGAGACACTGAGTAAGTAGCTGTCCGTAGCTATAACTAGCTAGAGATGTAATTCTTGATATTGCTTTCGCTTAGTTAAAGAGCAACGTCTACAAAAAGTCACCTGTCCACAAGCCGGGCAGCTCCGACACGGCAAACAAAAACTACCAATTTGTCATATCAGCGCAAGAGATTGGCTCCACGTCAATCACAGTTCCACGACCAAGAGAGATTTGATTTAATTCCTGCCCATCTTCAGCGACTGGTAAATAAATAAATTGATCGTTGTGAACGTCCAACTGTTCAGAACCACAAAGTCAAACCGGCAAGAGAAAGGACGCTTCCTTCTAAACCTCGATTTGAATCGAATGGCTCAACCGCAGGTAGTTCACTCCGGGCAGTAGCGCTGGGAAATATCGATCTCCACCGAACCCTCCAGCCTGGCTAGATTGCGAAAGTCTCTCTGCTATGTTATGAAAATCAACACATTCAAAACGGCTTGAGATTAGGGCTCAGGTACTTGACTCAAAGATTGGCTGGCTAATACAGCACCAGAGCGCCTGTTCTGGTGACCGAGCCTCTCAAAACGCAGTGCTACGCTCTACCTTCTGTATGCGTTGTCTGCTAGTGCCGGAGGTGCTGGGACACCTGCTCCCTGCCCCCACCCCCGAGGCTGGGAGCAGGGCTGTGTCTACGGGAGTGGGGGACAGGGGTAAGGGGGTCGAGGCCACAGCTGGGGGTGGGCGTGGGGCCAGGAGCGGAGCCCCGGGCAGGAGCCGGCACCCCACGTGCGGGGCCAGGAGCGGAGCCCCGGGCAGGAGCCGGCACCCCACGTGCGGGGCCAGGAGCGGAGCCCCGGGCAGGAGCCGGCACCCCACGTGCGGGGCCAGGAGCGGAGCCCCGGGCAGGAGCCGGCACCCCACGTGCGGGGCCAGGAGCGGAGCCCCGGGCAGGAGCCGGCACCCCACGTGCGGGGCCAGGAGCGGAGCCCCGGGCAGGAGCCGGCACCCCACGTGCGGGGCCAGGAGCGGAGCCCCGGGCAGGAGCCGGCACCCCACGTTCGGGGCCAGGAGCGGAGCCCCGGGCAGGAGCCGGCACCCCACGTGCGGGGCCAGGAGCGGAGCCCCGGGCAGGAGCCGGCACCCCACGTGCGGGGCCAGGAGCGGAGCCCCGGGCAGGAGCCGGCACCCCACCTGCGGGGCCAGGAGCAGAGCCCTGTCTGTGGGGCGGGATGCGGGGCCCTGGGAGTGTAGCCCTGGGAATAGGGCCCTCACTGAGCAGGAGGCCGGGCACAGGGCCCCGGGAGCGGAGTTGGGGCAGGCGCCAGCCCTCGAGCCCCAGGTGAGGTGAGGGGTTGGGAAGTGGAGCGTGGGCGGGGGGCAGGGAGCAGGGCATAGGCACAGGAAGCACCCCCAGGTTTTATGCACAGAGCCAGAGGCTGGGAAGTGGGGCACAAGGCCGCTGCAGCACCCCCCGCACCCCAACTTCCCGCACCTATGGCGAGTGCTTTATTACAGTTCAGAGCTAGTGCTCCTTGGGCCTCGCTGGAGTTAAACTTCAGGCTGGGCGAAGCGATGAGACGATGAGTGTGTTGACGTTCCCTGTGGCTGCCCACACTTGGACAGGATGGCTGGGTTGAGGAGGAGGCAATCGGTGGGTCACCTTGGACTGGAGCCTGGCTTGCCATGCCTCAGTTTCCCCATCTGTAATAATCTGGACAAGAGGCTTTGAGATGCGGGGGTGACAGGTGCTATCTACATGCAACGTAGGGTCATTACGGCCACCCTGTGCTCGGCCTGTCACCACCTCTACCTTTCTGTGAGACCCCTTTGCAATCGCGCCGGCCAGGCAGAGCCCGGAGGCTCTGTGGGGCGTCACGCCGATACAGCTCAGCTGAGGAAGGAACTATGGAGATGTCAGTGTCACGCCTGCTGAACGGCCCACGGCGGGGACCTGCGTGCAGCAGCGCAGGGGTTAACAGCCCAACAGGATTCGCCACCGCCCCCCCTGCAGCTGCAGTGCAAGTCCCAGGCCGTGCAACGGCCCCACCTGCCTCGTCTCCCAGGGCCTTGGACAATCGCAAGGACATTTCACCGGCGGCTCTTAGCAGACTCAACAGCCCTCGGCCCCTCAGAAATTCCTCCTGCTCTTGGTTTCGGGCTGGGTGGCAAGGAACTCCCGGCCCATGGGAACCTGGCGAAGCACCGACGGGCGCTTATACCCTTTGGGGGCTGGGGGCCGGGCCCAGCCTCTGAAGCAGCCTGAGAGTTTGCTGCTGGAAGGGGTCCCCGGCTCTCTGCAGAGCAGGGGCAGCGCGAGCAAGGGCAGGGCGAGCAATGACCCTCACACCGGGCTGGATTTACACCTAACGCCCCCCTAGGCACAGCTTCTTCAGCGCCCCCTCCCCGCCGACCTTCCTGTTTGCCGTAAAAAATGGAACGAAACGAAGTCTAAACACAGCCTCCCCGGGAAGGCACGAGACCCTCCGCCGTGCCCAGCGCTCCCAGCGCAGCCCGCCCGTCCCCGACGAGGCCCGAGGGGCCTGTATCTCTCCCCACGGCGAGTGGTCCCCGCGTGTCTTCTGTCCCCCCCGCAGCCCGGTGTGCGGCAGCCGCGCTCTGGCTCTATCAGTGCAAATGAAGGGGGCACCAGCCACGCCCCAACCCCTCCCTGCCCGGCCTGGGGTGGGGGCGGCTGAGATTAGGAAGGGGCTGGGACACTCTGCCCGGCCGCGGCTCCCAGTGCCCCCAGGTGGGCTGACTCGCTCACCCTGCTCCAGCCCCACATGCTGGCCGGCCACCAACCCGCGCCAGGAGCCCGGCCGCCCGCTGGGGAGCTGTATTCACTTTTAACCCACTTTTTACTTTTAGGTGCCCCATGGCACGTGCCTACTGTGCCTCAGTGGAAATCCGGCCCTGTCCTCCCCCTTCCCCAGGAGATCCACCGGCGTGCAGGGACTCCTTGCCAAGACGGCCAGAATGGGAGCCACGCCATGCCCGAGGCAATGCCCCTTCCGGCACCCCCCCAGTAGGGGGACTGCCTGGGGACCAGCCCAGTTGAACTGACCGGACGCCCCAGCCGGAGGAGAGAGACACTTCGAGCCCCCAGCAACGAGGCATCAAGGCCCATTGAATTCACCCACCGGCAGCTGGGCACCTGCCACCCGGCTCATTTACGAAGAGCCAGAGAATCATAAAACGCTTTGCGCCGGGGAAACACGCTTTGCCTTCGGTGCAAGAGCAGCAGGCGGCTGCCGGAGCCGAGGCAGGGCAATAACAGCCATGGGGATGCGCCTTTAATGGACCCATAAAGAGCCCCTGGGAAGGAACGGGCTTGTTAGGGAGTCAGCAGATTGGCTTCCGGCGTGGGCAATTACATCGTTACAGCTAGATAATGACCGGCAGGAGCCTCTGATCAGCCAGACCCCGCAGCTCAGAGCGGGCTGCAGCGGAACAAGCCGCTCGGCTTTTATTTCATTCAAATGTTGTTTTCTGTTTTGAAGTGGATTCAGCTCAGGGGAAACGCGCGGCCAGCAGGGCAATGGCTTCTGCTAACCCCCAGCTCAGCCGGGCTAAGGCATTGAACCGAGACCCATGAGATCTCGCTGCCCTGCTTGGCTCTGCCCCAGATTCCCCAGGGGACCTTGGCCTAGTGACTTGATGGCTCCGTGCCTCAGTTTCCCCACTTGTGAAGCAGAGGGAGTTCTACTCCTCCCTTGAGCTCTCTTGTCCCGTTAGAATGTGACAGCACCTAGAACAATAGGGCCCTTCTCAGTTAGGGCTCTAGGCACTTCAAAGGACAGCAGCAGGGAGCGCACCCCACATCCCATGGAGTGAGAGTAACGTTCAGCTCCAGTGGCCCACTCCATCCCCAGCCTCTTGGCTGACCCCATGCAGGAGCCAGCGGAGAGGGCACTGGATGACAGAGCTGAGTTTTAGTCCAAGTTCTGCCAGTGACCCTATCATTGTGCCTCAGTTTCCCCACCTGCAAAATGGGGTTAATGCCAGCAGCCCACTTGGGTGGAAAGTGCTTTAAAATCAAACGGGTGCTAGATAAGGGCGGCGTGTGAAAAGGCGCCGATGGGTTTTATTACATGGACAAATTGGTCACTACGAACGGGGCTGAGACCTGCTAATTCGTTTCGTATGATCCAGGCAGCAGGGAGTAACCAGTTCTGCTAGCACACCAGGGTTCCCATTTAAACCAGGGATGATGAAAGGGTCAGAGCACCTCTCTTCTTGTAGCATGCAGCTCCTAACTCAGGGCCTGCGTCCAACCTGTGCTCTCGAGGTGAAATGTTTGCATATCCCCTTCCCAGCCCCTATGAGCTCGGCCCACAGAAAGCTGAGCACAGGATTGAGACCTTCCAGGTGGCTAGGATGGTGTCCCTAGCCTCTGTTTGCCAGGGAATGAGCGATAGGGGATGGAGCATTGATGATTCCCTGTTCTGTTTATTCCCTCTGGGGCACCTGGCTTTGGCCACTGTCGGCAGACGGGATACTGGGCTAGATGGATCTTTGCTCTGACCCAGTAGGGCCATTTTTATGTTCTTATCCACCATCAGTCATCCAACATCCTTCAGAGCTTTTATTGGTATGCCGGTTCCTTCACCTAGCTGCGAAATCCAGGCACCTCTGGGGTAGAACACAGCAGCTATTTCACAGCACACAGGAACCCTGTGAAACAGTTCAGGGCAGGAAGTGATAAAGCATTCTGTATCTACATTCAACAGGAAAAGGGGGAGAGGCAGCAAGTGAATTCCCCCCTCGTGGGAAAGTGGCCAGAACGGTGGGAGAGCTCTTCTGAGAAGTGCCAGCCAATCTTTAATAAGCACAGCTGCTTAGGAGAGTGGGTTTTTCACCTCACTGTTCAAATCAGCCGCCCTGGGATTAGTTGAAACCATCTCAGACAGGCTGAAATTGATGCTCTCCAGAGGAGTAAAAGTTTTAATGTTATCGGTTTTAAATCTAGTTCATTCCGCTAGAAAGGTCGTTAGCTGCCCCCGCTCCTGAAGTATCTGAGCCCCTCACACCCTTTCCTGCAGTGACTCTCAACCTTGCTAGACGACTGTCCCCCTTTCAGGAGGCTGATTTGTCTTGCGTACCCCAATTTCACCTCACTTAAAAACTACTTGCTTGCAAGACCAGGCATAAAAATACAGAAGTGTCATGTAGAAGCAGCAAAGAATCCTGTGGCACCTTATAGACTAACAGACGTTTTGCAGCATGAGCTTTCGTGGGTGAATACCCACTTCTTCGGATGCAAGAAGTGTCATGGCACGCTCTTACTGAGAGATTGCTGACTTGCTCATTTTTACCATATAATTAGAAAATAAATCAATCGGACTATAAATATTGTACTTGCATGTCAGCGTAAGGTATATAGAGCAGTATAAACAAGTCGGTGTCTGTATGAAATTTTAGTTTGTCCTGACTTCGCTCGTGCTTTATATGTCGCCTGTTGTAAAACTCGGCAAATAACTAGATGAGTGGACGTACCCCCAGGAGACCTCCGCGTAGCCCTGGTTTAGAACCACTGCTTTCATGAACTCACCCTCCCAACAGCCATAGGAAACAGAAGGGCTATTTTCCTCATTCTGCAGCTGAGGTGGAGAAACACTAAGAGACTGGCCCAAGACAATCCAGGAAGGCTGGAGTGGAGCAGGAAACTGACCTTGGGCTTCTGAGTCCCAGTCTCCCACCCAAGAAATACGACCACGGATCCGTCTAATGAGAAACCTTCAACCGCTGAGACTTGAAACTGAAAATGAATTCTCTAGTGAATTACAGAGCTGTCTCTTGCTGCGTCTGGGCAGCGCTGGGCACAACGGAGCCCTGATCTCGGATACAAATCATCTCCACTTGCCATAAACAGCCAACCCCACGGAACAACTGCCCCGAATAAAGACCCAGACCAAGTGCCTTTCCTTACGGGTTAACGCTGCTCCATTCCTCCCGCACCACTGCAGCTAGCAGAAAAACAAGCAAACTTACCCACGGCAGCGCTCTCTGCAGACTGACGACCGGATCCCGGATTCGCGAGGGGAGTAACTGCTCCTCTGCCAATTGAATCACCTCCTTTGGCATTCGGCAGGTTGTGCCCTTCCCGTCCTGCAGCCTTGGCTCTGGGGAAAGGGCAGCCCGGCTGGCCACAGCAGGAGTGCAGAGAAGGCACTGTCGTGTGATGGGAACAGACGGTCTTCAGCCACTCCCCTGCTGGGGAAGGGCCAGGGGAACCAATGGGTTTTCCCCATCTTTAGCTGGGCTGAGTCGTCTTCTCCCAGGCTGAGCACCCCCACCCCCCCCAATCGCTGGCAGCAGGCCTGGGAGAAAGAGGGGGGGCGAGTCCACTCGTAAATGCACACGCAGGGAAGCATTGCGAAGTTCTCTGCTGAGCTCTGCCTTTGCCCAGGACTCTCCTTCCTCGGGGAGTCTGGTGCCTTACCGGGTGAGGCCACCAGGAGGGATCCCGCTGGACTACAAGGTGGGCAGAAAGCTGGCTAGATCATCGGGCTCAGTGGGTAGCGATCAACAGTTCCATGTCTTGTTGGCAGCCGGTATCAAGCGGAGTGCCCCAAGGGTCGGTCCTGAGGCCGGTTTCATTCAATATCTTCATTAATGATCTGGAGGATGGCGTGGGCTGCACCCTCAGCAAGTTTGCAGATGACACTAAACTGGGAGGAGTGGTAGATAATTTGGAGGCCCCCGCGAGGAGTGGTGGAGAGGAAGGAGACGGATGGTACAACCAGTTTGTAGTTTGTCCATTGCAATAGGAGGTAAAAGCCAGCGGGGTGGAGTCGCTCCCTACAAGGTCCCGTGTCACAGTGCGCGAGTTAATCTCTGGATACATTCCATTACTGGGACTCAGAACTCAGGCTGATTGCCTGCTTGAGTGGAGAAATTATGTCCAGAGACAGGGAAACAACTGGAAAGAATGAACAGTTGAATATGACGTTGGGAAACAGCTGGACAGATTTTGTACAAGCGTATGGGGGTAATGGACCCTGGAGGCCCGGTGCCTTCACTGGCCCCAGAGCCTCCCTGCAGCTCCACAAGCAATGAGATATCTGGGTTAATGTAGGAGCTTTGGGCTGAAAGAACCCTGGGTGACACATACGCTGGAGGGTAGGGATAGGATACAGAGGGACCTAGACAAATTAGAGGATTGGGCCAAAAGAAACTTGATGAGGTTCAACAAGGACAAGTGCAGAGTCCTCCACTTAGGAGGGAAGAATCCCATGCCCTGCTACAGACTAGGGTCTGAGTGGCTAGGCAGCAGTTCTGCAGAAAAGGACCTGGAGATTACAGTGGACGAGGAGCTGGATATGAGTCGACAGTGTGCCCTTGTTGCCAAGAAGGCTAACGGCATTTTGGGCTGTATAAGTAGGGGCATTGCCAGCAGATCGAGGGACGTGATCATTCCCCTCTATTCGACATTGGTGAGGCCTCATCTGGAGTACTGTGTCCAGTTTTGGGCCCCACACTACAAGAAAGATGTGGAAAAATTGGAAAGAGTCCAGTGGAGGACAACAAAAATGATTAGGGGGCTGGAGCACATGACTCATGAGGAGAGGCTGAGGGAACTGGGGTTATTGAGTCTGCAGAAGAGAAGAGTGAGGGAGGAATTTGATAGCTTGACAGGTCAGGCTTGACAAAGCCCTGGCTGGGATGATTTAGTTGGGGTTGGTCCTGCTTTGAGCAGGGGGTTGGACTAGATCCCTCCTGAGGTCCCTTGTGACCTTGCAGTCTCTATGTTTTTATAAAGATTTGATGAGTGAATATAATGTAACTGGAATATGCTTCATGCAAAAGGTCCTTTGCAAGGTATCAGTACAAAGCTTATTGTCTACCGAGTGTGATCATCCTATTTGTATAAATGTATCACTCTTGTATCTGAAACTAGAAATATGAAATATAACTCCGAGGCCCTATTGTAATTATGCAAAGTGGGGCCATTAATGGTGGTTTGGAATCTTAATGGCTCCCAGCAACCAGGACAATTGACTGGCTGGCTCTGTTTGCAGGCAGGCCTTCCTGTGAGCCAGGCTGGGAGGAAGGAAGGCTGGGGCGGGGGGGGGGGGGTCTTACAGGGACATGTGATCATGTCACATGAACTGGAATCCATCTTTACCCTGGTGCTTTTCCAGTGGGGGCTGAGGGGGAGTGGAAACCCAGAGGGACAAAGGATTCCCGCCTTATGCAAAAGAGATAGAAATGGGTGGAAGAGAAGAGAGGAGAGGAGCCACCGTGAGGAATCCCCTAGCTACCCCGTGAGCTGGACCAGGGGAAAGAATTGTGCCCAGGCCTGGAAGGGGTCCAGTCTGGGGGAAAAACTTACTGACGCATCTCTGAGGGTGAGATTATCTGTATTCAGTTTGATTAGACACAGATTTGCACGTTTTATTTTATTTTGCTTGGTGACTGCCTTTCTTCTGTCTGTTACTACTTGGAACCACTTAAATCCTCCTTTCTGTATGTAATAAAATCACGTTTTACTTATTAACTCAGAGTGTGTATTAATACCTGGGGGAGCAAACAGCCGTGCATCTCTCTCTAGCAGTGTTACAGAGGGCGAACAATTTCTGAGTTTACCCTGGATAAGCTTTATACAGAGTATAACAGATTTCTTTGGGTTTAGACCCCACTGGGAGTTGGGCATCTGAGTGTTAAAGGCAGGAACACTTCTGTGAGCTGCTTTCAGTTACGCCTACAGCTGTTAGGGGACGTGGTTCAGCCCCTGGGTCTGTGTTGGAGCAGACGGGAGTGTCTGGCTCCGGCAGGACAGGGTGCTGGGGTCCCGCTGGCAGGGAAAGCAGGGGTTGAAGTAGTCTTGGCACAGCGGGTGGCAGCTCACAAGGGGGTTTCTGTGATCCAGCCCGTCATACCTCCCAACCCTGATATTCTGTGCTTCTGTGCATTCTGCAGGTGTCCATGGCCAGGCCAGGGGCTCTGGAGATTGCAAGCTGCCTGCAGCACTGCCTGCCCTTCCCACCACACTCCTTCCTTCCTGCTTGGGCTGAGATAAGTTTGCCTCAGGGTGCAACAGAACGTGCACAAGTGCATTAGCAGAGCTGGGCACCCCACCCGCCTCCAGAGACCGGAGCTGCGTAAAGCAGAGAGGGGACGTTAAAAATAGGCAGGATAAATTAAGAAAATGCAACGGGCCTGGGGCACCAAGGAATCACCAATTTGCATTTCGATAGCCTCTCTCCTCAGGCGATCCCAAAGCGCTTTAGACAGCAGTTAGTTAAGGCCCACTGCCCTGTGTATTATCCGCCCTTTTACAGAGGGGGAAACTGAGGCACAGGGGAGCATGACTCACCCAAAGTCATTGGCAGAGCTGGGAACAGAACCCAGGAATCTGAGTGTCCAGGCCTCCCCGACTGGCAGGGGAGGCAGCAGCCGCAGGACAGAAGCAAACTGCAAAGAGCCTGGCCAGATCAGAGGCCCCAGGGCTGCAGGCAGCGAGGGGGAACAGAGCCCTCATGAGCGTAAAGTCCTGATGCCAAGACCCTCCCAAGTCCCCAGAGCCAGCTTCTTGGGCTGGGCCGGGGGGCCTGCCATCCACCCCTCCCCGCACAGCCTCCAGGGGAAGGCACCATCTGCCCTCTCTGGCTCCAGCACGGACACGGGCGATGCTTGCCTGCCTTCTGGGGCAATGTAGGGGGCAGGGAAATCACCTCCCTTCCAGGGTGGGGAAGAAAAGCCACCACAATGGCTGGGCCACATGGTCCCTTCTCCATCATCTTCACCTCCCCCAGGCTTGGCATTCTCCCCCACTTCCCGGCAGATCGCCCCCCCCCCCGGGCACAAACCCGCCCCCCCGCGCTGGCCTGACTCCACAAGGGGTCCTGCCTCCCCCGGTGTTTGGTTTGGGTCCGTAAGTCCCTGCTGCCCCAGAGAGAAGCAGTGGCCAAGAGCCCCCCCCTCAAAGCCATGCTGGGTGTGAGCCTGACCCTCAGCCAGCCCCATGGCTGCCCCCTTGGACCCGGCCCTGCCAGCGCTCTGGCCACACAAGAGGAAGGACGGACCAGCGGCCAGGGAGCCTGCCTGGCACTCTGGAAAGCTGGGTTCAATTCCCCGCTCTGCCCAGCTGACAGTGGTCATGTGACTTGATCGCTGTGCCTCAGTTCCCCTCTGTACCGTGGGGACAGCCCCGCCCTGCCTCGGGGGGATAAATACATTAGCACTTGTGCAGCCGTCACGGGGCCCCAGAGACGTACCTTGGACCCAGATACAGCAGGAGGGTTTCAGGGAGCCCTTCGGGGGCTGGCGCTGGTCTCCGGAGGCCCACGGAGGTTTCTCTTTGCTACCTTCGAGGCTTTATTCTGATGCTTCCCTGCAGCAGGCCTGGGATTCGAACACTGGGGCTGGGATCGCCCAGAGTGGGCACAGACTCCGGCACCCCCTTCCTGCAGGAGGCGGGCAGAGCTCCAAGCGGCTGCCGTTCAGCACACGGCCAGCAGCGAGGCCGAGATCCCAGGGCAGGTGAGCAGAGCCTGGCACTGCAGCCTGCCCAGAGAAGCTGGCTGACAGGTCCAGCGTGGCCGCGGGCAGGAACCAGCCGGCACGGCAGGGAGCCACTGGTTGGCACAGAAGAGAGGGAGCCCCACAGAGAGCTGCTGGGACACGGGGCCTTTGGAGGGGACAGGAGACAGAAGAGTCCCACAGTGAAGCCAATTTAGGGGAATCAGTTCCCCATGGGGCACCCCCAGAGCCCCTCAGCCCAGCCTCTCAGCAGCACTTCCCAGGAGCAGCCACATGCAAGGAAGAGGGGGGCAGATCCATTTCTCACGTCACCCCAGCTGCCCCTTCCCTGCAGCCCCACAGGATCCGCCAGTAGCGGCACCCAGCACATCCGTCCCGGGGCTAGATCCCAAGGAAGGATCTGGTGCAACCGGCGGGAGCCGCTCCGATGCCCTGGCTGACGCGGGAGACGTAGGAAGAGACGGGATCCGGTATGTGAAATAATTTATATAATTAAAACATTTCATAGAAAACCCTGGGATTAGCCCTAAAACTAAGCAGGGCGGAGATGGCCAAGCGATAGCTACGAACCACTTTATGCGAAAAGGATCGGGGTCCCCCGTGCAGCCTCCCACCCCCCTCGAGTTCCAGCCATGGATCGCTCCACCTCACTTGGCTGCTGGGTTTATCCCCCCCCGCATCCCACAATGCACTGCTCTCAGCTCCCACAATGCTCCGCTCCCCTCCAGGCGCCGACGCTAACGATCCGGGCGCTGCACGCAGAACACTTTGGCTTGGTGATCCCCGGACGTTGTCACCACGATGGATGCGTCCCTGGGAAAGAGACGGGAGATCGGCTTAGAGGGGACCGGGGCACAAGGGCAGAGCCCCCCACAGGCCTTGGGTCTGGAAAGCGAAGGGGACAGAGGGACAGGCTATTCCAGTCTAGGCTTTGCTCCCCTCGGCTCTGCCAGTGCCCCTCAGTCCCGACCCAGAGCGCACCAACTCCCCAACCCTGCCTCCGCCCTCCCAGTTCGGCCCAGGCTCCCTTTCTCCAGATCCGAGCTGCACAGCTCAACTCTCTCCAGTCCCCGAACTGCCCCCCAACCACTAAGAGCATTTGCTGCCCCTTCCGAAGCCTCAAGAGGCAGAGACCTGCTCTCGGCCCGGCCTAACAAAGCCCCCTTCCTAATTCAACACCCCCCCCCCACCCCGAGTCTGATCACACCCAGCGCCACCATCCTCAAGCCGGCTGGGCCAGGACAGCTCTCGCTTTCTGAGAGCAAAGCTCGCAGGCTTGACGTACGTAGGAACCGATTCCCCCACCACCACCACACGCCAGCCCTGTGTCGAACGGGCAGGTGGAGCGGTGCCGCAGGCAGAGCCCGCCTCGGCCACTCACTTGTTGACGGCGAAGTCCAGGATTTCGGCCGAATGGCCCCGATACTCGCTGATCATCTTCCCGGAGCGAGCGTCCCACAAGCGCACGGCCCCGTCCAGGCTGCAGGTGTAGACCACGGGCGCGCTGTCCTCCCACAGCAGCTGCACGATCCCCGACTGCAGGCACGGAAATCAGCGAGCGCAGGCAGGCCGCACGGGGCCCCCCAGCGACTCCAGCCCCACCGGACAAGGGCACAGGGCTGGCTCGCCCAGTCTGGCGGCATATGTGGTACCTCCACCCCACAAGGGACGCGGCGCCCGGCCCTGGGGGCACTGCCTAAGGGGCGGGCAAGGGCAGCTGTCTTGACACACTACGGGGATGTTAGGATCACTGGTCGGAGCCCACAAACCCTGCTTTTCTGGCTGGGCCAAGCCAAGGGGGCTCGGTGATGGTCCCTAGGCAGAGATGGCAGCAGTGCCTAGAGGTTAGCGACAGCCGTGAGGGAATGAGGATTTATATGGGGATCAGCCAGGAGCCATGCTAGGAGCTGCCTGCCCCGGGCCACGGGGGCAGCCCCAGGCCCGCTGATTGGGAGAAGAGCACGCCCCCTCCCCCACAGATCTGAGTGATCCCAGAGCTCTCTGGGGCAGCCCGAGGTCTCCAGGGGCCACAGCTCGGCGCGTCAGCCCCAGAGCGCCACCTCGTGCCCAGTCCCTCACCTCGTGCTGACACCTCTGCCGCAGGCTTTGCGTGGAGATATCGTAAATGGCCAAGGTCCCGTCCAGGTAGCCCACGGCTGCCAGCGGCATCCTGCCCCAGGGAGAGAGGGGGAGCGTGAGAGGCGAGGCACCATGGCCCCCCGACCTCCCAGAGCAGCACCTCTTAGCCAGTGGGAGACAGAGGGAAGTGAAAGGATGGAGGGAGGGGCTGGTTTACCTGCCAGACCCCCTCTTAGCAGCAAAGGGGGGTGGATTTCGAAGGAACTGGCCCCCCCGCTTTGCTGGCCGAGCAGCCTGGGTGGGGGAGCGCAGGCTTCAGAGCCACAGTCCCCAGCAAACCAGATAACATGGCTCCTTGGATTGGTTACCAATAGGGATGGTGGGTTTGGGGAGGGGGAAGCCAGGTTTTGGGGGGGAGGGGAGGGAGACCGGCAACCCAGCCTCCCCAAGCCGTGAATGTCAGGCAGCACGGCAGCACGGGGACCCTCACGGACCCCCGCCCCCCCATGCCAAGTCAGCACCTCCCCACCCACCGTCTCTCCCCTTCTTGCTGGGGATGCTGGGGTCTCCTCTGCCCATGGCTCTTCCCCAGCAGCCAGGCCCAGCCCCGGAAGGGTGAGCCGGGAGAATCAGCCGGTCGCCCACCCGGCCTGTACTCACACATTGCAGAAGCCCAGGGACTCGACCGAGTTGGATTCGGCCTCCCCTGCCGGAGGCTTTGAGGCTGCACTTTCCATCTTAAACACACAGACCACCTGGGCAGAGAGGAGACACGCCCCATCAGAGCCAGCGGGGAGGGGGCCCTGGGAGCCAAGCCAGTGTGCCCCCCCCCCACAAGCATGGGAGGGTTGGGATCCAACACGCCCCTGAAGGACTGGGGGATGGGCAGCTCTGAACCTGGGACCCACTGGATCCACTAGGTCCCCAGGAAAACTAACGCCAGCGGGGATCCAACCTGGGACCTCAAAGCAGGAGCCTCTGATGCTCGCGCTAAGACACCCAGGTCACCTGGAGGTGGCTGAGCCTGCTGCAGCCTCAGCCAAGCCCGTTACTCTGCAGAGTGGGGGCCCTGCAAATACAGACCAGGCCACCCCCCTTCCCCAGTAACCGCGGAGGGGTCCCCATCAGCACCCGGAGACAAGAACCCGACTGGGCCAGGAGGGCAAGTGACCCCACCCGCCGCCGCCTCCAGCCACGGGCAACCCTGAACTCCAGTAACCCCACTCCGGACCGCGCGGTGCCGTGGCCTAGAGCGCACTCTACCCGGAGCAGGCGGGCGCAGAGCTCAGTGAGCCGGGAGCCGACCAGGCCGGGCCAGACCAGCTCGCTCTCCCAGAGCTGCGGGGCAGTGAACTCAGAGGAGGCTGTTAAACCAGCCCCGTCCCCAGTTTTGGCCTTTGAGCAGCCAATCTTCCAGGCCTGCCCGCTCAGGTCCCCGTGTGCCACCACCCAGCCCCAGGCCAGCGCGAGGGCCTCACCTTGCCGGTGGCCGAGTTCACCAGCTTGGCGTGACAATCCACGGACCCGGTCATGACCAGGCTGCCATCTTTATTGCTGGTCACGCACGTCAAGGGGCCCTGATGCCCATCCTGACCTGAGGAAAGTTCACAGCCAACGGGAGGTCAGACGCTGCCTGGGAGACCGCAGAGCCCAACCCAGAGCAGCTGTCCCACCAGTTCACGCCAGCGACGCCCCTCAACCCTGACCTACGGCCTCCCTGGGCCCTGCTGCGAGGAGCCGGGCCCCCTCCTGCCAGCACACAGGTCTGCCAACGGCCCTCAGCTGAGGTAGCCAACGCGCCAAGTTCTGCAGAGACCAGCCGCAGACTAGACTCTGGTGCCTCGGCACCGCTCTCCCTGTCCGGACGGACTGCCCCAGTCTGAGGAGAGGGCCCCACGCCCCTCTGACGGGCATTACCCGAGCCCAAGGACAGGGGCTGGCGGACCCAGCCATCCCCCACCCCGCCCCGTGTTCCTCTGGCGCAGACCCTTGTAAAACAGAACCCAAAGCCACGCCAGCCTCTGCCCTTCCTAGCTCCCAACGGACGGGGCAATTAACCCTTCCGGACCTTTAAGAACGTGGAGCGAGCTTCCCTGCTTCAGGTCCCAGATCCGCACAGTCCCGTCCTCGTAGCCGACCACCGCTCTCTTCCCTGGACGGAGAGATGCACAAGAGCCGTTTGTTAGACCTTTTCCCCCAATCCCATCCCTGCCCCATCCTTCCCACTCTCAGGGTGCCCCCTAAGCCCAGCTTCCCGGCCCAGCTTCCCCAGATCCCTTCCCCGCTCTCTCCGCTCCTCTCACCGTCAGGAAGGACCCTGCCGCAGGTGGCCGGGCAGCTCGGCCCCTGGAAGGTCTTGCACTCGCCGCTGGGAATCTTCCACATCCAGGAGTTCCCATCCGCTGTGCCCGCCAGCAGGACGTGGGCCTGAGGGTGCCACTCCATCCACTGGGGAAAGAGGGAGAGAGACGAGGGGAGGGTGCTGAAGAGCGGAGAACAGTCGGGCCTGGCTCAGCCACAGGAGGATCCACCAGTGGGGCCCACAGAAGGGAATCCAGGCTGGTCACTTGGGCTCCCTCTAGAGCTGGCTCCGTACCACCTCCCCTGCCGGCGGGCACAGGAGCAGGGAGACGTGGGCAGTCACCCCCTGGCACGCTGCCCCACTATCCAGAGAAGCAAGAGGTTCAAGGCCAAACTTTGGGCAGCACGGCCTAGTGGACAGAGCACAGGACTTCTCTCCAGGCTCCCTCTCTGACTGGGTGACCTTACGCCCGTCACTGCCCCTCCGTGACTCAGTTTCCCCCGCTGTACACGCACTTTCAGCTCTTTGGATGAACTACACAATACACAGCGAGTTGCAAGCGCCCAACTCCCTACCTAAAGGGACACAATCAAGACAGAGGCAGCTTCAGGATACAATCGTCCTCACCAGCGTCAGTTACGCCAGCTAACTAGAAATGGTTTCAAAATCCAGTTCGCTTCTCCCCACTGAACTGGGCCTGGTCTACGCGACAGAATTTGACTGGTAAAAGCTGCCTAATTTCAGCACAACTTCTAAAGCCCACACGAAGTTCTGAGTCCTGTTGATAACACCAGGACTTCCCCTTGGTGGAATTAAAAAGAGGAAGAAGAAACACACAAGGGAGGACGCGTTCTCTGATCTTTTCATCCAAGGTTCACACGCGGGAGGAAAGGCAGAGGGACCAGGAGCTACATAGAGAAATCCACCCATCAGGCAGCTCCTGAGACAGCCAACAGATGCTACAAAGCTTCCTGGAGCAAAACTCCCTGAGGCTTCCAACTCGTCAGCCACTGCACCGCCCGGACCATTCTGTGTTCCCAGGGCCTGCCCCATACACCCCCCCTCCCACTCCCCCGGCCAAGAAGCCACCATAGCATGCTGCATCGTCCTTTCCAGTGGGAAAAACAGGAGATCTATCTCCCAGGCTGAACAGGAACTAGACTTGTCAGGTTCACTTCCTGGAGAAAGTTCCCAGGCACCAGGCTGTGGGTTCCTGACAATCCAGGCTGAGGTTCTATGTGGTCTCTTAAAAAAGGAACCCCCCTGCCCCCTCGCTTTTTCCCCTAGAGTGGGGTCTGGGCTCCAGATTCCATTAGCGACGCCCCTTTAATTCCCTCTCACCTCCAAGTCACCCACTTCGAACGACCAGATCTCTTCCTTTGTGTCCACCTGCCACACTTTGATCAGCCCGCTCATGTCGCCCGTGGCCACAAACATGGAGTCATGGCTGAAACCTGCGCAGGTGACGGAGTCCTTGTGACCTGCAGAGACAGCAATGGGGAAGCGGGGGATAGTGATTTAGCCAACCTTGGTTAGCTGCTGTGGTTAAGACAGATAACATCAAGCCAAGCACTGAAGATTATCCACAGCAGAAGGTTGGCTCCAGGCTCCAGCAGTTGCAGGCAATTAGATTTTATCTGTATGGCTCATCAGCCCTAAAGATCCCAGCTCTCTCTTTTCCATCCACCACGACAGTGCAGCTCTCTCTGGGGTGGAACACGGCAGCTGTTTAACACCACACAGTAACACCCCCAAAGGGAGCAAGCCACAACCACCAGGAACTGAAGCAGAACCTCCCATATGTCAGAGAACAGTCCAAGTCAGCGCACCTCACCTGAGCATTCAAACAGGCGTTCACCATCACTCAGCCGCCACACGAAGGCCTTGTCGTCCTCCCCGCCCGTTACTGCCAGGGTGTTGGTCGTGGGATCGAGGCTCACGCAGAAAACGGAGGCTTCACGGGACAGAACAGCGTCAATAACTATAAGCTACCGACCGAACATGGAACGCCGGCCGACTTCCCAACTCCCGCATCGGTAGCGCCCAAGCCCAGACGGCTCGGTTACAGATCGGGAGCATTCTACGCCCATTAACCCCCAAGATCCAGGACAGGAGCTGGTCGCGTGGGGTGCAGACGGTGTTAGACAAACACCAGCATCGGCCACGGCGCAAGGCAAGGGGGGGCTGACCTAGCAGGCCAGGAACAGGGGTACCAGGCTAGAGGGTGGCTGTCTCAGGTGCTGATTGGTGCTTTGGCTTTTGGCCAGCACAGCGGCAGCAAGTTGGTCCAGGATTGTCCCGCCCTTCTTCGCGCTCCCACCTGTCAGTCAGTCGGTCCCCAGCCTTGATGGAGAAGCTCCTGCTACTGTGATCAGCCAGCAGCTAGCCCAGGGGTGGGCAAACTTTTCCCCCAGACCCCAACCCTACCCGCCCCGTCCCACTTCCTGCCCCCGAGTGCCGCCCTCAGAATCCCCGACCCGGCCAACCCCCCTACTCCTTGTCCCCTGACCACCCCCTCCTGGGGCCCCCTGCCCTTAACCGCCCCCTGGGGACCCCACCCCCATCCAACCCCCGCTGCCCCCTGACTGCCCTGCCCCCTATCCACATCCCCGCCCCTGACAGCCCCCTGGAACCCCACCCCCATCCAACCCCCTCTAAAGCCCCTTTCAGAATGCGGCCGGAGGACTCAGGAGGAGCAGGGGCAGCTGAGCAGCCGGAGAGAAGCAGCGGTTTCCCCTTCAAAGCGCCGTGTCTCTCCAGCCGGCTGCGTGGCCGCCCGGTGTCCTCCTGAGTCCTCCACCCGCGCTCCCGCCACCTGCCCCCGAGGCTGCAGGTGAGCCTCCCTCCCCGCTCTCCCCTGCCCCCGCAGTGCAGCCCCCTCCTGCGCTGGTGTCACGCTGAGGCTGCAGGGGAGGGGGGACAGCAGGGGTGGGGCCGGGGGAGCCTCCCCGGCCGGGAGCTCGAGGGCCAAGCAGGACAGTCCCGCGGGCCGTAGTTTGCCCACCTCTGAGCTAGTCACTAGGGAGCAATTCAAAGCTCGGTCCCTCCAGGGGGCAAGTCCCAGGAATATCTTGTCTGAACAGATGGGCCGGCACAACCCCACTCAGGAAAGCCAGGGGCCAAGCCAGCCCTTGGAGGGAACTCAGCTGACCAAGCGCTGCCCATTTTCCCTGCAGGGTGCAGAGATCATCCCTCACCCGGCAGGGCCGACCCACCCACGTGTCACTGGAGCAGCTGAGCTGGGAGACAGCTGCAGCGAACATCAGGACAGGAGCCAATACACGTGGGTTGGCAATACAGCGGTGCCCACCCCTGCCCCCAGCTTACCCGAGTGCTCAGAGAACGTGACCTCGCTGTCATCCTGGGCCTCCATGCCATCTTCCACCCCCTCGTCTTCCTCCTCCGTCTCCCAGGCCTGCTCCTCAGCCCCTTCGACGGCCTCCTCGTCAAAATCCACATCTTCCATCTCATTGGCCAGGTCGTCTGCGGGGGCAAAGCCGGGGAACGTAAGCACCGGAGGTGTGTGTGGGGGGGTCTCATTCCCCCTCCCCCCCCCAGCTCACGCACACTGCTTGCAGAAAGGGCCAGATGAGACGATTTCCCTGGGAGGCAGGGGCTGCTGTAGGCAAAGTCCGGCTCCACCAGGCAGAGGCCTCGCTCGGTGCACTTGGTCCCCTGCCGCCCTGTTGGACAGCAGGGTTTTCAGTACCAGGCCGCACCCATTCACTGCGGCCCCCTGAACCGAGCGGACGCCCAGGAGGAGTCAGGGGCCTGGGCCTCGTTGCGAATGCTACTACTGGGGCCTTCTAGGTCCTGGTCACTAGCGACTGGAAGTCCCCCTGGTTCCCCACAAGGTCTCAGTCCACTTGATGCAGAACAAACATCCACTCCACAAAACCCAGCATCGGCGCAGCTGGGCCCCGGGCTGGCAGTTTCAGCAAAGAGGCCAAGGACAGAACAGGCCACGGAGCCCGATCTCCCCTCTGGGCCCCAGGGAGAGGGCGCCCCACGGGCCATTCGGCAGGGGGTGTCCTGCTGGTGCTCCCGTCGTGTCCCGCTGCAGTGCAGGCGAGGGGCAGAGGGTTCAAGCTGCTCCTGAGGGACCCTCCAGCAGGAGAAGGAGCTGCTCCAGGGACGGACAGGCAGGAGCCGCACCGGCGGCAGAGCTAGGGGAAGGGGCCGCGTTGCAGACGGGCCAGCAGTGGGTCCAAGACTCCCCACTGCACCCACTCCCAGCTCCCCTGATCTGACGTGGGCGGCAGGAAGCTCCTGGCCCCAGAGACTCAGGGGCAAGGGGCACCCACAGCAATCCCCCAACCTGGGACAGGGCCACCCAGGGACCTCTGCAGAGTTGCCATCCCCCTCAGGCCCCCAACTCCCCTAGGGCAGGGACCCACCCCTTTCTCCAATCCCCCTGCAGAGCCACCACCACCACCCCAGGCTCCCAATTCCCCTAGGGCAAGTCCCCCCCTCTGCTCCCCCTGCAGAGCAGCCACTGCACCACAGGCTCCCAACTCCCTTAGGGCAGGTCCCTGCCTCTGCTCCCCCTGCAGAACTGCCACCCCCAGGCTCCCAATTCCCCTAGGGCAGGTCCCTCCCTCCGCTCCCCCTGCAGAGCAGCAACCCCCCCAGGCTCCCAACTCCCTTAGAGCAGGTCCCTCCCTCCACGCCCCCTGCAGAGTCGCCACCCCCCTCAGGTCCCCAACTCTCCTAGGGCAGGGACCCACCCCTTTCTCCAATCCCCGTGCAGAGCAGCCATCCCCCAGGCTCCCAACTCCCTTAGGGCAGGGTCCCCCTGCAGAACCGCCACCCCCAGGCTCCTAACTCCCCTAGGGCAGGTCCCCCCCTCCGCTCCCCCTGCAGAGCCGCCACCTCCAGGCTCCCAACTCCCCTAGGGCAGGTCCCTCCCTCCACTCCTCCTGCAGAGTCGCCACCCCCAGGCTCCCAACTCCCCTGGGGCAGGGTCCCCCCCCAGGCTCCCAACTCCCCTAGGGCAGGGCCCCACCCCCCAGGCTCCCAACTCCCCTAGGGCAGGGCCCCACCCCCCAGGCTCCCAACTCCCCTAGGGCAGGGCCCCACCCCCCAGGCTCCCAACTCCCCTAGGGCAGGGCCCCCCCCAGGCTCCCAACTCCCCTAGGGCAGGGCCCCACCCCCCAGGCTCCCAACTCCCCTAGGGCAGGGCCCCACCCCCCAGGCTCCCAACTCCCCTAGGGCAGGGCCCCCCCCCCAGGCTCCCAACTCCCCTAGGGCAGGGTCCCCCCCCCAGGCTCCCAACTCCCCTAGGGCAGGGGCCCCCCCCCCCAGGCTCCCAACTCCCCTAGGGCAGGGCCCCACCCCCCAGGCTACCAACTCCCCTAGGGGAGGGCCCCACCCCCCCAGGCTCCCAACTCCCCTAGGGCAGGGTCCCCCCCAGGCTCCCAACTCCCCTAGGGCAGGGCCCCACCTCCCCAGGCTCCCAACTCCCCTAGAGCAGGGTCCCCCCCCCAGGCTCCCAACTCCCCTAGGGCAGGTCCCCCCCGCAGGGAGCGGCCCGGCCCCATCCCCCGCTCACCGGGGCCGGGCGGGCCCAGCTCCACCACCTCGATGATCTCCTCGTCCCCGTGGAAGTGCAACGCGCCCGCGGCGCCGCCCTCCCCGCTCCCGGGCTCCATGCCGGGCTGGCTGCGGGCTGCGCTGGGCCTCGGGGCGCCCCGTCCGTCCGCGCCGCCACCAAGCCTGACACACGGGGGCAGGGGGCGTGCCCGGCTCCGCCAATCACCGAGCGGGCCTCGGGCGCCCGAGCCAATCAGCGCTCTCACGGCTGTAAGCCCCGCCCATTGTCCGGGTAGCGGGACCCCGCCGGGCCTTCTGGGAGTTGTAGTCGTACTGGCCCGGGGGTGGGGGGGAGCCGCAGGGAGTCCCGGCTCCGCCTCGCCCTGAGCATTCTGGGAGTTGTAGTCGTCGCGCCCCAGGGAATTCTGGGGGCTGTAGTTCCTGTCCTCCCCGCCCCCTCCCACCTACGGCCCTGCCGCTCCCGGCGTGCACCGCGGCTGGGCGCGCTGCCTGTCGGCAGCTCCGCGAGCACCTCTCGAGATGGCGGCGGCGGCGCTCAGCGGGTTGTTCGGTAACTGAGCGCCCCTCCCCCCCCGGAGCCAGGGCCCGGCCCCTCCCCCCTCTCCCCCCCGGTGCCAGGGACCGGCCCCTCCCCCCTCTCCTCCCCCCCCGGTGCCAGGGCCCGGCCCCTCCCCCCCCCGCCCGCCTCCGGTGCCAGGGCCCGGCCCCTCCCCCCCCCGCCTCCGGTGCCAGGGCCCGGCCCCTCCCCCCCCCCGCCTCCGGTGCCAGGGCCCGGCCCCACTCCCCCCCCCCCCGCCTCCGGTGCCAGGGCCCGGCCCCTCTCCCCCCCCGCCTTCGGTGCCAGGGCCCGGCCCCTCTCCCCCCCCGCCTCCGGTGCCAGGGCCCGGCCCCTCCCCCCCCCGCCTCCGGTGCCAGGGCCCGGCCCCCCCCCCCCCCCCCCCCCCCCCCGAGCCAGGGCCCGGCCCCTCCCCCCCGCCGCCCCGCCTCCGGTGCCTGGGACCGACCCCTCCCCCACCGCCTCCCCTCCGCCGGAGCCAGGGACCGGCCCCTCCCCCCCCGCCTCCCCCCCCCCCGATGCCAGGGCCCGGCCCCTCCCCCACCGCCTCCCCTCCGCCGGAGCCAGGGACCGGCCCCCCCGATTCCCCGGGAGCCTGCAGCCCCTGCCCGGTCACCGCCCGAGCCGAGCCGTTGGGTGGGGCTGCAGTCGGAGACGCTGAGGCCGGCAGGGACCCTTATTGTCCCCCGAGCCCCTGCTCCGGCCGCCCCGCCGGGACCCCAGCGCCTGGCGTCCCCAGACCCAGCCCGTTACCTGCCCGCAGGGCTGGCAGCGCCCCCGCCGCAGTCACTGCTGGGCCCCTGTCCCCCTCCCCTTGTTCTCTCCTTCCAGCACGAGGCGAGGGGACATTAGTGGCGGCTGGGTCAGGATCTGAAAAACCAGCCCGGCCCCTTAGCGCGTGTCCGGCCCCACGGGCCCTGATCCTGGGCTGGGGTCTCTTCAGTGCTGACGTGAGACCCATGCGAAATCACACGGACCCAGGCGTCTGATCTGACTGCCACCGAGCTCCCCAGCCTGCCTGGGAACCTGCCTCGCCCCCTCCCCCGGCAGGGATCTTTGTGGCGCTCTGAGGTCTGTAGGCATTCGGGGTAACCTGGCTTTGTCTTGGGCAGGAGTTTTCTCTGCTGCTGTGAGCCGGGCAGTTTGCTTAGCTGGGACCCACAGACCCCTGGCCCGGCTCAATGTCAGACTCATCCACAGCAGCTGCCGAGCCCCCTTGGAATTACGAGCCAAGCCAGAACCTGGCCGCCGAGTCCATGAAATCCCAGAGTACATCCCTACGCGGAAAGCCAAGAACCCCATGAAGATGGTTGGTGTGGCCTGGTGAGTCTTGCAAATTGCTGATCATCCCTGTCGCCCTCTGGGGTCAGGAGTGTCATCAGCATGTGTCCCCTGCTTAGAAATAGCCTCAGCCCCGTTCTGTTGGGATTGAATTCCCTGTCCAGTGTGGGCGCTGTCTGCCTGGGACCCTCTATGGAGGCAGCTTGTTCAGGCCCTGGCGTACCATGGGAGGGTCTGGCGTCCTCTCTGTAAGCGTAAGGAGCAGCATGGGTACATCTCAAAGGGGATCTGCCCCAGCCTGGAGCCGGCAAGGGGAGCCCTCAGATGCATTGGCAGAGCTGTGTGAAAGGAGCCCAGGACTAGAACAAGGGGGACTGTGGGTTGGGATTGAGGGGTATCGGCAGAACTGGGAGAAGCCTGGTCAGTTCCTGTCCTGAGGCAGTGCAGGCCTCTCACTGTGACTCGCCCCACCCTGCCCTGATGCTGAATATCCTGCAGTTTAACCATAGCTCTGCTTTCCCACAGGGCCATCGGCTTCCCCTCCGGCATCCTCCTCTTCCTCCTGACCAAGCGCGAAGTGGACAAAAACCGCCTGAAGCAGCTAAAGGCTCGTCAGAAGATGAAGGCGTCCAACGTGGGGGAGTACGAGAGAGCGCGGTACAGGAGGGCCTCGCTGGGACCAGAGGGCGTGGCCGACACCAAGGCCTAGTCTTGGAACGCAGAGCCAAGGCAACAGAGACTCCTTCCTGCTCAGCGCTCCGGCACTTGGAGGCAAATCGGCTTGATGCCGCAGAATGAGAAACGCTATCCCAGGGATTGGTCTTAGGTGCCAACAGCCCATCTGTTTGAGAGTCAGTCCCCTGTGGGGTCATGCTGTTTCTGCCCAGATCACTCCACCCGCCTCCGATGTCTCACGTTGCCGCTGTACATTGCATACAGCTGGTGTGGGGCAGGAGTGAGATCCTAAATAAACCCTGCCCCTGTGCAGTTGTAAGCCCAAGGGGCACAACAGGAAGGAGACATTGCACCAAGTGTCCTTAGCCATCAGTGGCGCTGCGTGGAGATCTGGCCCAGAGCCTTTCCTCACCGAGTCCGGGGAGGAGCCAGTTACCACTTCTGAAAGGCTAGTGGTGGGAGATGGTTGCCTCAGTGTTACTGCTGAGGCTCAGTCCTGGTGCACTCAGGAGGTAGCTACGTTCCCTCTCCCCCAATCCTTGTCGACAGCCTCAGTGGAGAGGCTGGGGACTGCATGTGCCACAGGGACTGAGCTCCTGCCTCATTTCCAGAGATGGTCTCTGCAGGGTGGGGGGGGTATGCTTACTCTACCTCCAGCATCTCTGGCTTGGGGGATTCCACTCCCAGGGCTCACACCCAGCTCTTTCCCCTGCACCACTGTCACTTTCACAAGCGTGAATAAAAATCAAAAGATGCTGGATGCTTGAAAAAGTACAGAGTGTTTCACTTTATTGAGTGCAACTTGTCTATGTTCTTTGGCTGCAGCGTTAGAATATAATACAGCGTATGCTGAACAGCCATCCCCTCACGCCCCTGCTGCATGGACTGGGGACCACTCCGAACCCGGCTGGCGGTTTGCCGAGCGCTCCCAAGGAAGGGGTCTCTAGGTCTGTCCTCAAGGGGGGGCGTTGAGCCGATCCACTAATCTCTGCAGCGCACCCGACAGCCCTTTGCCTAGCAAAGCTAACCCCAGCTGGCTAACGCCCCCACCCTCAGCCAGGACACAGCTGGGCTCTGCTCACCAGCAGCTCTGCCTCCAAGGCCGGCATCCAGGACAGGCTGTTCTCCCTCCCCGAGGGCTGCCCGTGAAAGGGGCGACTCCCTGCCATGCGCTGGGCTGACCCCAAATCATCTGCCGGGAACACCGGGATTTAAGGCACTGAGTGAACAAGGCTGGCCCAAGCCGCTAGCGTCGTGGAAGGAGCACAAAGGGTTAACGCTGGCTGCACCCCCAGTTCCCCTCCCTACACCCTGCCCTTTAGGGCGTTCGCCTGGGGATTCTGATCCAGCCGCCCTGCTCTGAGCCTGCTCTTCCCATGAGGAGCTGGGAACCGGCTCTGGGCTCAGCTGCTGCCCCCCGCCCCCTTCACCAGCACTGCCCCGGGGGAGCCAGAGGGCTCCAACTCAGTGTTTCCGCCCCATCCTCTAGGTGGAAGTGGGGAGAGACGCCCCCACTTACAGCACCTGTTCCAGCCTCTAGAATTAGGGGTGGTGACTTACAATGCTGCCTGCGGCCCCAGTTCTGTTTCCGCCTGCAATAAGCAGATCTCTTAGTGGAGAGCATGAGCAATGTACACAGCACGCTGCTTTGCAATTCGCCTCCCCCCTTGTCAAACAATGTTACTGCAAGGCCCTTTGGCTGTCCGGACTAGTCAAATACACAATATAGCAGCTTGATACAAACCCCTTTGCTTACTAAGGATAAAAGACATTGAATTAGAAACAGCAAAAATCTGAGCACTAGCATGGGTCGTGCCTCTGCATTTCTCCTCCCCAGCCTGTGGCTAAGCAGATCTTTTTGGTTTTTTTACTTAACATGAGGCTAGCTTAAGCCATGTAACTGCCCCCAGGCATTGGTGTTTGCCCTGACGTCTGAGCTGACCTGTATTCACAGGGTGGGTGAAAACCCTGCTGGAACTGAAAAGCACTGACATGACAAATCCCCCCTCCACTTTAAAATCATCTCAGTGCATTGATTGCAGCCCCTGCTGCTCCTCCCCAACGGAGGGCGCTCTGCAGGGCGGAGGGAACCTGCACCCCTTGGTTCAGAGCGGAGCGAGGACTAAGCCCCTGGCTTTCTGCTCTCCTTTGAGTGGATTCGCATTTGATGACGTGAGGGAACGTTCCTCCCCGTGGGCACGCGGCATGAGACGGGGACGGAGCCTGTCGCCAGGCAGCCGAAATGGAGGGAGCCCACTGGCAAAGAACGCAGTCATGGGCCTGGGGATCCACGCAGCGAGGCAGGGGCTGCCCTTGGATTTCTCACTTCCCCGGAAGCTCTGCCTAGAGGATCCGGGATTGGAAGCAGTGCCATGAACACACCCCTGCAAGAGCTGAACTCAGCGTATTGACACGTCCCTGGGGGCAGCGTGGGGAGAGAAAGACAGGAGGCCACGTGGGGGCACAGAGGGTAGCGGAGCAATTAACAGGGCAGGCAGAAATCAGCTGACACTGGCTTCATTTTCAGGCAAAGGCTGGTTATTCTGCAGGGCAGACGGGCCAGTCTCGCCTGCCACCCCTCTAAGCAGCCACGCTGGGCTCCCCAGGTGAGAAGGGAAACCAGAGGCCGTTGGCCTGGGAGAGACACGCCGGGGCGGGGAGCGGGAAAGGACAGCGGCAAGGTGTTCCCGGAGCACTCCTGGGCCCGGGGCACTTCCAGCCGGGAGCTCCGGGGAGGCTCTAGCTCCGGCCCACGATCTGCAGTAGGAAGATGAAGATCTGGACGATGTTCATGTAGATCTCCATGGCTCCGTAGACATACTCCTCGGGGCTGATCGCGTTCTTCCTGTTCCCCAGCACCAGCTGGGTGTTGTAAGCAAGGAACTGGGGAGACCAGAGGCAGGGCGATGGGTCAGCCATGCTGCTAGAGATTGTCAGCCCCATGTGTCGGAGCCAGGAGCTGCCTCCATCCTCCCCGCCCCGGGAACATGGGAGGCTCCCAGCTCAGCAGGGACAGAGCGCGAGCCACGTTACTCACCAGGGTAAAGACGATCGCGCCGATGGCCGCGTACAGCATGTGGAGCCACGCAACCTGCAAAGACAGGGGCAGCCCGGGGCGGTCAGAGGACAGAGGGCTGCAGCAGCTGCCCCGGGACACAGACCAGTAACGCAACCCGCCAGCCCAGGGCTGGAGAAAACCGATTTGGATCCCGCAGCGTAGGCGTCAGGGATTGCTTTACTCGACTCTGAGATGCAGCCACCTCTGGGGAGCAGCATGACAGCTGGTGGCTAACACTAACTTTGGGAGGATGTCGGTGCTCTTCGGAAAGAGCAGCTCCAGCAGCACAGCTCCGTGTAGCACAGCTCAGCCCCAACTCACAGGGGAGAGCGCCCCCTACCTCACCCAGCTGTAGCTGGGCTTCCCTTTGAGGTCTCCCATCCAAGCAACCAGGCCCAATCCTGCTCAGTCAGTGCAGTTGGGCACGTTGCTAGGTATATGCACACCCAAGGCGGCACGGCTGCAGGGTGGAGTGAAGGGAGATGGTCTGGTTTTAGCCACCCTCCAAATACCATAGCTGCCTTTTAAAGTGAACCCAGGAGACCAACTTTCCGTCTGTCAACAAAACACGCCCTGACATCCCTGGCCAGGTGCAGCTGGCTCAGGAACACAGGTTTGCTTTCATGCAAGATACTGAAGTGGGGTCAGTCTGGGAGACGAAGTTATGAGAACTCCATTCACCTCCTGCCCACCGTCCCAGGGCAGCCGGATGCATCAGCTGAAGTGATCAGGGATGAAATCTCCCTGCTGCTGACATTCTGATTTGCCATAATTAGGTTTCAGAGTCAACATCGCCACTGTGTAAATGGGGCAGTTCACCCACCCATGGGGGCTATTGCTTCAGGCTCTCAGCAGACTCCGGCAGGTCACTGCAGCTACGGATGGGGCCAGCAGAGGGCAGCGCTGGTGTCATGTCCCAGCCTGTCCTCGAACGGGCCTCCCCCAGCCACTACTCACATATTTGAAGGAGAGGACGATGGCGGTGATTATTCCCGTCACCATGACGACAATCCCCAGCACACAGAACAGCCCGGTACAGGACGTGAAATCCACCTGCCAGCAGGATGGTGACAAGTTAGGAAGGGACTCGCGGAGCATGGTGGGAATGCAGCCATCCTGCAGCACCGGGCTTCCCCCGCAGGAGGCGCCAGAGCCTGGGGCACGTCTGCTCCCCACGTCAGCGCGGATCGGCTGCATCAGGCGGCACGGGACGGATGTTGCATGGCAACCTGGGTAGCGAGGGTCAGCAGCACGCAGGGCAACGCGCTGCCCAGCTGGGATGCAGCCAGTGGGAGCCGCGCTGGGAAATGGCCACCTGGCCGGAGGGGACACCCCAAAGCGCTGGCCCCGGAGGGTCACTGCCCCAGCTCTCTGTGGGCTGCCGCACGAGATCCAGGTTCGGTTCCTGCTCTGTCAGTCCCTGAGCTGGGCGCAGGCAGCGTGGACCCCTTAGGGGAAGGGGCTCTCTGCTCCAGCACCCCACTCTGGATGAGGCAGCATCTGCCTTGTACCCTGTCCCAGCCTATGCTGGGGGGCCCTCAGGAGGGGAAATCCCTGACTCCCCCCATCCCCGCTGCCCCGGACGGGCAGGGAGCCCATTGGGCCTTACCTTGGTCTGGAAGCAGAAGACGGTGACAATTATGGCCACTATGGCAGTGATCACCATGGTGATCAGGACAGCCCGGGTGCTATACATGCTGCACACAAAGGGTTAAGAGGGGGTTAGTTTAAAAGGCATTCAATGATTTCCCCCTTCACCCTCCGCGTGCAAATGGGAGCCAAGACCCGGGGCTGGCTCCCCGGCAGTGCGATCCCGTGGCCTGGGGGGCGGCGCTCGGCAGGCCACACGGCACCCATGGGCCCTATGGAAAAGCCATCCCAGGCAGCCTGCGGTTCTGCGACTCGCCCCCAGGGGGCGCCTGGTTGAGTCCAGGCTCCAGGGCTACTCCCCCAAGCTGAGCTAAGCCAGGGGATCCCTTAAGTTAGCAGCAGGGTGGGGCTGGTTTTCCTCTCCGCCCGAGCCCACCTCCCCGCAGGGCTAGCGACCCCCACACGCGGGCACGTGGCCCGGTGAACACCTCCCCCCGCGGGCGACAGGGGAACTCGGGAAGGGGCTCAGAGGGGGTCTCCCCAGCACCGCGGTACCTGGCGATGGTTCCCGTCATGAAGGCCATGGCCAGCGTCTGCAGCAAACGAAAGGAAAGGGGGCGATTAGCTGTGGAGCCAGCCCCAGCGAGGGATCAAAGCATCGTGTCGGCTTCCCGGGTCCCCCGCGAGACGTGGGGGTTCACAGCAGGAGGCACTGAGGGGCACATGGCCTGAGGGGTGTGTTTTAGGCACAGGTGTGACCCTGAGGTAGGAGACGGCCCATGAAACACACAGACCCCCCCCATTTCTACCTCCCCACACGTGACCCCAGCCCCAATCCTAACCAGTGTTCAGCCATCAAAGCCTCCCTCAGTTCCATCCCTCTCCACCCCACAGGGTCCCCTCCCACCCTGGGGGCGCCCCCTCCCAGAGTCACTGCCCCCCCGGTACAACCCGGCCCCACAGCCCCACTTACAAAGATGCTCAGCAGGATGAGGTTCCAGGGGAAGCGTCTCCTGGGGGAAGCCAGGGAACACACCGGTCAGGGTGCAGGTAGTCAGAGCCCAGGGCGCTGCGCCGCAGGCTGGGGGGAACCCGGGGGGATCGGGGTTTCTGGGGTGAGCTCAGCGTGATGTCGCCTGGGGCAAGGGCACCACTTTGGCCCAATGAGACTTCAGGGCACAGGGGGGTCCCCGTGAAAACCAACCCCCGAGTCAGGGCAGGCGTCGGCCCCGGATGGACGGGAATCGACCCTGGGGGGCAGCCTCGTCTCTTCGCTCCTTGGGGATGGAGCCAGAGTCCATTCTGGCCTCAGCCCCCTGCCCCAGTCACTCCCCCCGACCCGCTTCCCAGTGCCCGGGGGACTCTGAGCCGGGGCGAGGGCTCGGAGGGAGGGGCCGCCCTCTCTGATCCCCAGCGACTGAGACACTCACCTGGGGCCCTGGCAGCAGGCCAGCACCAGGTAGGTGACGAGGAACACGGCGCTGGGGGGAGAGAGAGAGAGAGACAGAGGTTGGGACCCTTCCCAGCCCTGCAGCCCACCCGGAGCCGGGGCCGGTCGGAGCCTCGTGCAGGCAGCAGAAGGGCCGAGGTTCATTCGTTACATTTCACATCACGCCCCGGCAGTAGGGAAGAATCACTCCCATTGCACGGAGGGGAAACTGAGGTACAGAGCCAGGAAACGGCTCCCCTGAGGTCAGATGATGTGGTAGAGCCAGTATGAGCCGACAGCTCCAACAGGCTCATGCTCCAACCATTGAACAATGCTCCCCCTGTACATCCGAACCTTCGTGCTTTAACTGATGCAGTGGCATGACCAGTCATCATTGCTCGAAGATTCCCCCAGGAGACCATATCTCAGCTGGAACGTGGCTGTCACAGAGTTCTTTGCATGTAGTCTCCTTGGTTTTTGCCTTAGAGAAAGCGAGCTGCCCATGCCACCCCACGCAGCACCCTCTGGCACGGGGCACCGGCGCCTCGTGGCACTCAGCAGGGAGCGGCGGTGACTCTGCCAGGTCCCACGCGGCAGCACAGGGGCCCAGCCAAAGGGCAGGGGGCCGGGATGAGCAGCGAGGGGGGGTGGCGCTGGCAGCTCCGCCCAAGGGCAGAGTGATACTTACTAAGAGGAGTAGTACACAGCAACGTTCCTCTGCACGAAGGCGCGGACGGGGGAGCTGCGCGGAGGGAGAAGAGCGTGAGATCGGTCCCTGGCTACACCCGTCACCACGGGGCCCTTCTCTGCTCCCCCGCGGTCTCCACCCCCGACGTTCACAGCGCGGGCCCTAGCGAGCAGCAGACTGACCTAAGGGGAGGCTGGGAAGCTTGGTGCTCCCTGCTCGTCATCACCCCCAAGCCGCTGCCTGCCCCCCGCACAGCGCAGACCGGCTGTGGGGGCCCCAGCCCGGGAGCAAGGACCCTGCCCCGCTCCGTGCCCAGCTCCCCAGACAGACCCGCCAGGATCCAGCCGGACTCCTGCCATGACAGGGCAGGGTCACCCCCCACAGCCCATCCCGCAGGGCTGCACCCAGCCGGCTCTAAACAGCCCCGGGGTGGGGCTCCCCGGCCCTTGTGAGACGGTGCCCGTCTCCTCCACCCCCCGGCGAGGCTCTGGCCCCTCCCCTCGGGGGGGGGGACGGGGCATTGGGGGGCAGCCTCTTCGTTCCTCCGGAGAGTCCCTGGGACGTCCCAGCTCCTGGGGCCCCGTGGAGCAGGGCCCAGCCCTGGGACAGCAGCTGCTGGGGGCTGGCGGCGAGGGCAGGGCTCAGGACAAGGGGAGACTCACACGAAGGTGAACACGGCGATGATGCCCACGGTCACCAGCAGCTGGACTGAGATGATGGTGTAGACCTGAAAGAGACAAGCACAGAGGGGTCACCCGCAGGCACCGGCCCCGCTCCCTGTGGGGCACAGACAGGCACCGAGGGGTCACCCCTGGGCACCGCCCCACTCCCTGTGGGGCACAGACAGGCACCGAGGGGTCACCCCCAGGCACCGGCCCTGCTCCCTGTGGGGCACAGGCAGGCACAGAGGGGTCACCCCTGGGGCACCGGCCCCGCTCCCCCACAGGGTACAGACAGGCACAGAGGGGTCACCCCCGGGCACCAGCCTTGCTCCCCCACAGGGCACAGACAGGCACAGAGGGGTCACCCCCGGGCACCAGCCCTGCTCCCCCACAGGGCACAGACAGGCACAGAGGGGTCACCCGCAGGCACCGGCCCCGCTCCCTGTGGGGCACAGACAGGCACAGAGGGGTCACCCCCAGGCACCGGCCCCACTCCCCCACAGGGCACAGACAGGCACAGAGGGGTCACCCGCAGGCACCGGCCCCGCTCCCCCACAGGGCACAGACAGGCACAGAGGGGTCACCCGCAGGCACCGGCCCTGCTCCCCACACAGACACGCCACGGCGACCCCGAGGTGTCACTGCCCCCAGCTGCCCAGCACCCCAGGTGGGATGGTGCCGCTGGCTCTCACTCCCGCTCCTGAAGGACTCAGCGCCGGCCCCTGCCATGCCCCAAGGGCAGCCGGGCGGGGCCCCAGGGACTGGGTGGGCCGTGGAGATCCAGCCCCTCATAGTCCCCAGGGTGGGCAGCTGCTACCAAGGCTCCGATCCAACAGGCTCTGGGTGTCCTGTTAGCCCGGCCAGCGTGGGGAGGGGCTCTGTAGCCCAGGACACTCCAGTCCCAGCCCCCTCCCCAGCCCAGGGCTGTGCCCCCAGCCCCCGCCAGCACTAGGGGGGCCCTGCAGCCATGGGAGCCTGACGCTGCCCCTAGCCGCTGGCCTCGCCACGCAGACATGCCAGCCACAGGCCTCCGGCCCCACACTGGTACCCAGGTGCCAGGCTCGCCCCACCGGCCGCAGCCTGTTCCTGGGGCCCAGAGTCTGGAGGGGGACATCCCCTCCCCACCCACGCCCCGGATCCCCCACCCTGCACCCCAGGGGGTCGGGCAGCCCGGCCCCTCCGGAGTTACCTTGCGGATGAAGGTGTGTCGCACACTCTTGTCGTCCCAGGTGCCTGCTCTCAGCCCGTCCTCCTCCCCCGAGCCACCGCTGCCGTAGCTGTCCCCTGGGGGGGGGGGGTGCACAAAACGGGGGAGTCAGCGCCCGGACCCTGGCACGGCTGGGGGACACCAGCGCTCCACGTGCTCCTGCTGGCCTGGCACGTGTCCGGGGGCTGCCCCGCCTGAGGGTCAGGTCCCTCCGCGGCCGCCCTCCCCACGAGCTGGGACCGGGCTGCCCCATGGGACACCCCAGCCCAACGGCCCCTCGGCACCAGCTGGGGTCTCACTGACAGCATGGCCGAGAGGCCTGAGCCCGGACGGGAGACGCCGGCCTGGTACCCGGCAGGGTGACCCCCCGCCCCGGCTCAGCCTGTCAGTCAAGTGTTTCAGGGTGTCCTCCCCTCCCCCATCAGACCCCATCTCCCTCTGGGTGGGACCTGTCACAACGGGGCACCGCCCAATGGGACCGACCCTCGGGTGCGGGGGACGGAACGGGCCAGCCAAGCTCAGCCCAGCTTTGACATGCCTGGAGACTGGAGTATTTTGCCTCTTACCAGGACGTCTCCTCTCTGTTGGATCTGGGTGAGCGACAAAGCGGAGCCCATCTGTCCCGGGGGGTCAAGGAAATCCCCCCACCTCCCCACTCACACCATTACCCTGCCCTCCCAGAGACCCCTTCCCCTCACCCCACCGTCTCCTCTGCCCTGCACTCCTCACTCCTGGTCCCACATGGGCACTGCCACCCGGACGGCCCGTCTGGCCCCGTCCCCTGGGAGCAGAATCCTGCCCCTTGTTACTCTCTTTGATCCGGTCCCTGGGGTGACCTGCCTCCGTGCAGAACGGGACCGAGAACGACTGGAACCCGGGTGGACCCTTGTCTCTTTCAGCACGTTGATGGCCCAGGGGGTTTGCTCTGATCTCAGAAGCTGTAAGCTGGTCTCTGGGGACGGGGCCAGATGGGCCATCAGTGGGTTTCTGCACCGCGCCCCCTGTTGTGAATGCTCAGCTTACCTAGGTTTATCGGGACTGTTGACATTGGGGGCACCGGGACACCTGGGTGGGGATATCCTCCTGGCTGTGGGTAGCCCCCAGGATACCCTCCTGGCTGCGGGTAGCCCCCGGGATAGGGTGCAGGTTGCGGGTAGCCCCCGGGATAGGGTGCAGGCTGCGGGTAGCCCCCAGGCTGTGGGGGGTAGAGGGGATTCTTGTCATCATAGGGCGGGGGAGCATTGGGGTACGACATGGTGACTCCCAAAGGCTCCGACTGACTCTCTCAAGCACCTGGAGACAAAGGGAGAGAAAAAATCTGCCATTATTGTCTGCGCAATTCAGGGACCCTTAGCCAAACCCACGACGCTTGGGCTGCGGTGGCTCTGTGCAGCAGAGTCCGGCTCAGCACAGACCCGCTGGCCAGAGCCCTGCTCCCAAGATGTCCAGGGTGATATTTCTGCCTGGTCAATAAAGACCATTATTGACCCTCAAAAGAGACCCAGGGCAAGGCAGATCCTGGTAACCAAAGAGTCAATTCTTAAATGCCAACGATCTAAGTAATTTTTGCCCCGGGGCCCCAGACAGCGAATCGCTCTCCCCAAGTCCTTCCGGGGTTCAGATCAAGTGATCTCTGCATG
This sequence comes from Mauremys mutica, assembly GCF_020497125.1. Classification (NCBI taxonomy): domain Eukaryota; kingdom Metazoa; phylum Chordata; order Testudines; family Geoemydidae; genus Mauremys; species Mauremys mutica. The sequence goes on along the minus strand of NC_059081.1, from coordinate 2,910,983 downwards.
CAGCACCGGGGCAGCAATTCTGTAACATCACAGCCAGCGAGCACAGGTTGGGAGAGACGGCCATGGAGCCAGCTAACAGGAACCCTGGTACGAATGGCCCCAAATCCCTTCCACCGGCTTCGTGCCACGAGAGGCAGGGGCCCTTTAAACCCTCCTCTCTGCAGCCAGACACAGCCAGGAGCCTGGCAACAGAGGCTGCATTTTCGATGGGGGCCCCAATCCTGCCGCCATTAAAATCCAGGGGAGTTAGGCCAGAGATCAAACAGGAGCCGGACCGGCTATGCCCTAAGCTGGAATCCCAGCCGGTACATTTCAGCACCGTGGGACTACAGGGGTGTCAATTTACTGCATTAAAGGGGAGTTTCACCCCCGCAGAGATCACCCTAGGGGTCTTCGTATATTTCATCGCACTTTGTTCCAAAGGGGGGGTCACACCATGACAAGAGTCAGGGCAGGCCAGAAAGAGGCGACAGCCCCTGATCAGTCACCGAGTAGCCAAATGGTTGGCCAGTGACAGAGGCCACAGGCTTTTGGGGAACAGATTCTGGTCACGTTTGATAGGAAGGTTCCATGGATACAGGGCTGATAAATGCCCAGTCAACTGTTAGAGACTCCAGTGGGTCAATAGGTTGCTTATCCCCCAGCTGCAGCACCTTCTACTGCTGCTTTAAACATCTGCAGCCGACGCCACTCCCCACGGTAGCCTCTGTTCAGTATTAACTAACCCTTTATAAGTGGAACCTGAATGGAAAGCGGGACCCAGATTCCGCCCCGTGACAGTCCTGGCTTCGGACACCCCCCAACCATCCCGTGCACGGACGCTCCAAGGGCGGTCGGACAAGCCGGGTGTTGGATCGGCCGGGGAGTTTGCAGTGTGATGCTGGCAGACGCGGCCCCGTGTGCGATGCCAGGGGCTCTGGGATAATCCAGCCAGGGGCTCTGCAGGCGTGAAATGCCCAACAGGGATCTTTGATCCGACACAAAGGCACTGATCTGCGGCGGTTACGCAGGCAGCGCCCCGCTGACCTCCCCAGTGCAGGGTGTGTCCACAGGATGGGGACAGTCACTCTCCTCATTACTCCTGATCCAGCCACTAGCGATCTGGGGGGCTGTTACTTCTCTACCGAAAGCAGCACCAGCTAGCGGGAGGTGAGAGGGATGAGTCCTGGTGCCTCTCTCCGGAAGCTGGGAGTTCACCGCGTGGAGCAATGCACTGCAGGGATCCCAGTGAAAGTCGAACCTCGATGTCAATTGCAAAACTCCCGCTGACTTCAATGGAGCCAGGATGGCCCCCTGCGAACGTAGCACCATAGAAGAATGCGGCTCGGTCCCCGCCCTGGAGAGCTCAGAATCCAGGGCAGGAGCTCAGTGAAGGAAGGACGGGAGACCAAGCTAGTGAGGACACAGGGTTTAAAGGGGAAGAGGCGAATAGGCAGGAACCGGCCGTCCCAAGGGCACAGCATGAGTGAAGACCCAGAGCAGGAGAAAGACGCAGGGAAGCAGAAAGGGAGCCAGGCCTGTGCGTGCAATGCACAAGCTGTGTCGTGCGTGATCAGTAGTGACAGGCCCTGCAGAGAGGACAATGGATCGACGCCGTATGCCAGCGAAGGGAGCTCGCCTTTAGCTCAAGTGGCAGAGAGACTTTTTTCCAAGCAAAGGAGCCGGGTTCTAGTCCCAGCTCTGGGTGTGTGAGACTTATCTAGTCACTGGGCCCAGACTCGTTCCAAGCAGGAGGCAAGGAGACTCCGGAGCAGGGGTGAAAGTGGGCCGGTACGGGCCGGTACGGCGTGTCGGTAAAAAGTGGCTGCTGGGACAGGCCCAGACGCAGCCGATTAAGGACCCTGCTTAAAGCACTGCCACGGCTACCCCTTCTGCCGCCCCCCAGGCCACCGCCGCCACCGCCAGTGGAGGGGTGGGGGTAGCAAACGGAACAGCTGCCCCAGGCTGGCGATTTAAAAGGGCCCGGAGCTCCAGGCAGCACAGATGGTCTGGCTGCGGGACGCTGACCCCTAGCCCTGCCCCTTCCGCTCGAGGCGCCGGCCCCCATACTGAATGTTACTTTCAGCCCTGCCCGAGGCCCAAAGGGGTGAGCGGGAGCAGGAATCTGACGCAGTCAGAGGCTTGCGACGCACGTCCCAGCCTCGCTCTCACACCTGTAACAGGTTAATTATCCCCCTAGTAACGTATGTGGGGAGAAGAGACCTGGCGCAGGGCATCGGGGCTGCACATGTTTCACGACACCCCCAGAGCCCTCTCCTGGCAGTTGACTCACACAGGCTGGAGCAAGAGAGAATCAGAGAATCCTAGAACTGGAAGGGACCTCGAGAGGTCGTCTAGGCCAGTCCCCTGCACTCAGGGCAGGACTAAGTATTATCTAGCCCAGCCCTGACAGGGGTTTGTCCAACCTGCTCTTAACAATCCCCAGTGATGGAGATTCCACAACCCCACTAGCCAATTTATTCCAGTGCTTAACCACCCTGACAGGAAGTTTTTCCTAATGTCCAACCTAAACCTCCCTTGCTGCAATTTCAGCCCATTGCGTCTTGTCCTGTCCTCAGAGGTTAAGAAGAACAATTTTTCTCCCTCCTCCTTGTTACAACCTTTTATGTACTTGAAAACTGTCATCGTGTCCCCTCTCAGTCTTCTCTACTCCAGACTAAACAAACCTAATTTTTTCAGTCGTCCCTCACAGGCCCATGTTTTCTAGACCTTTCATCATTTTTGTTGCTCTTCTCTGGACTTTCTCCAATTTGTCCACATCCTTCCTGAAATGTGGCGCCCAGAACCGGACACGATACTCCAGCTGAGGCCTAATCAGCGCAGAGCAGAGCAGAATTACTTCTCGTGTCCTGCTTACAACACTCCCGCTAGTACAGCCCAGAAGGACGTTTGCTTTTGTTGCAACAGCGTCACACTGTCGACTCATATTTAGCTTGTGATCCACTCTGACCCCCAGATCCCTTTCCGCAGTTCTCCTTCCTAGGCCATCATTGCCCATTGGTGTGTGTGCAACTGACTGTTCCTTCCCACGTGGAGCACTTTGCATTTGTCCTGATTGAATTTCACCCTATTTACTTCAGACTATTTCTCCAATTTGTCCAGATCATTTTCAATTTTAATCCTATTCTCCAAAGCACTTGCAGCCCTTCCGAGCTTGGTATCATCCGCACAGTTTCTAAGTGTCCTCTCTGTGCCATTATCTAAATCATTGATGAAGATATTGAACAGAACCAGACCCAGAACCGATCCCTGCGGGACCCCCCTCGTTACGCCCTTCCAGCCTGACTGTGAACCACTGATAACGACTCTCTGGGCACCTGAAGACAGACCCGTCCCTCAGCACTGAGAGCAGGTTCCCTGGTGGCCCTGAGGAGTCAGAAGCCCAGGGCCTGATCCGGAGCTTCCTTATACCCCTTTTACGCCGGCACAACCCCACCAACTTCGCTGGCCTTGCTCCTGACTCAGCTGGCGCGAGAGGAGACACAGGCCCCAGGTCACGGATGCACCTGATCCAGCCTGCAGTTTAATTTTCAGGACTGTCACAGCAGATAGTAGGGCTGCTGGGGCGAGGGCACCCAGAGTATTTAACATCTGCAAACATCTTAGGCCTCAAGGGGTCACCTTGAAGTCCCACAGCTGCACCGGGATGGCTTGATTTTTTCCTATGTCTTACAAATCCTCCTTTGGATCCTCCACCTAATCCCATGTGCATAGAGCCTAGGACACCTGGGTTCTATTCTCAGCTCCCTCACTGGCCAGCTGGGGGACCTTGGGCCAGTCAATCCCCCTCTCTGTGCCTCAGTTTACCCACCTGTGCAGTGGGGAGGATATTTTGTAAAGCACTCTGAGGTCTACTGAGGAAAAGCGCTGTACCACAGCAAGAGATCATCGTCACCCTCACCACAGGGTCCTTGACACAAAGGGGAAGGGTCTTTTGGGGGATGGTTTCACATAAGTCTCACCTTTTTAGTTTTAAAGAGGTTAACAACATCCCTCCTGAAGGGCTGAGGGCCTCTCCCATCCCATGTCTTGAATGTTCCTATCTGATGAGCTAAAAATTAGAACTGGTAGGAAATGGGGTGACGATTTAGTGGTTGAAGGACTGGGACTCCAGCCTGGGCCGGGAGTTTCCTGTGTGGCTCCTGGAGGGAGGTCAGTCTAGTGGTTAGAGCAGGAGACCAGGTGTGAACACCTCCAGATTCTGTTTGCAGTTCAGGGACAGACTCGCTGCCTGATCTTGTGCAAACCGCTGCCGCTTGCTGTGCCTCAGTTTCCCCATCTAGAGAGCAGGGATAATAAATCCCTCCCTGCCACATGGATGGGGTTAAGTAATGTATGAGACCCTCTCCCGACCCTCAGCTGTGCAACACATGAGGCGAGGAAAATACCGTAGCCAATTCTGGCCCATCTGAAATTCCCAGCAGCAGCGGTGTGGCCAGGACTAGGCCCTTCCAGGTAGAGAAGCAGAAGTCCCTCCAACAAGAGCATAGGAGAATCCCCCTTTGCCATGATCAGTATAGGGTCTATGACACCGGCTGGCAGTTCTGATTCCAGCTAGCAGAGGGTAATGCTGACTGATACCCACCACTGGGGTGTCGTTAAGCCCACGTGAATTATCACAGTAACTCGATTCTACCCACACACTTCCGGGAGGAAAGAGCTGCTCGGATTAGCTGCCTTTCCCCAGCAGGGTGTGAGCAAACGGCAGCCTCAGCCGCTCCTGTCAACGACCACGTCAAATCACCACCGGTCAGAGCAAATCTGAGCCAAAGCCTTTCACCCCTGAGGCAGAGGCTGGGGTGAAGCTGCCGGTTAGAACAATGTGGGGCGGGGGGGGGGGGGCTGATCATACAGCTCAGGAAGGCAGCAATCCTCAGGGAGACCCTGCCGGATGCCTTGGCTTTGCAGAGGCTTGTTCTGGGGTCCCTGAAAGGGGCACACGCAGCAGCTGGAGAGACCCACAAACCGCTGGGCTAAGCTTTCCCGCACTAGGGCTGGTGGGGCTGCTTGAAAGCTGCTGGGGTGATCATGAAGGGATCAAAGCTCATTCCAAGGGGCACAAGCACCTTCCTTAGCAGGCTTGACAGAGCCCTGGCTGGGATGATTTAAGATTGGTCCTGCTTGGAGCAGGGGGTTGGACTAGATCCCTCCTAAGGTCCCTTCCAGCCCTGAGATTCTATGTATCAGCTGAGGCTCCCCATTGGGGACCACGCCCCATTAGTCACTAGCCCCATCCCGTGCCTAGGGAGCAGAGAGGCTCCACAGGGCAGAATTCCCTGCGGAGCCCCAGCTCACCTCATCTGACGTGCCCCCAGCAAACTCACCCTCCTGGATCTAGCAGAAGCAAACGCAGGATATCCCCTTCTGGGGAGCTGCAAGCGTCCTGGTTATAACTGGGGCAGGCCCCACCCAGCGGCTGCCGCTCCACTCCCTGAGAGCACGAGGTTCAGCCTGTGGGTCTCTCGTGAGCCAGCCCATGATTTCGTCACATAGAGAAGTACCCGCAATCCACAGAGAAAGCTGCCGGGGATTCAACAGGTGCCCAGATATCGCAGCGATTGGGCCATAAAAGTGCGTAACTAGATGCTAGGTAGGAAGCTCCTCAGACCCATTCTAGGCGCTTGCATTGCTTGGCTGAGCTTTGGCTCAGGTGCTGATCCTGCAAACACGGACACGGACACTTATTTCATGCTGCTGGAGTCAGTGGCAGGGCAGATCAGCAGAGGCAGGAGAGTTGGCAGGGTTTGGACAGTGAAAATGGCCTAGTCAGTTTCACTTTTCTTTCCAGTCAATTTCACTGGACCGGCTGGGTCCCCAGGCAAACCCTGTGGGGGAGGGGGAGGCATCCTATGGCCGGCAGGGCCGAAGGCGGCACGCGGGCCAGGGCCGCCCAGAGGATTCAGGGGGCCTGGGGCAGAGCGGGGGAGCTGTGGCACTTGTACTCACCCGGCGGCGCTTCGGGTCTTTGGCGGCATTTTGGCGGCGGGGGGCCCGTCAGTCGCTCTGCGTCTTCGGCAGCACTGAAGGGCCCCCCCCCCCACCGAAATGCCGCGGAAGACCCGGACCACCACCGGGCCAGGGCTCGCGGGGCCCCTGCGGGACTTGGGGCAAATTGCCCCACTTGGCCCCCACTCTGGGCGGCCCTGATGGCACCTGTGCCAATTTTCAGTGGCACTCACACTGCCCGGGTCCTGGCCACCGGTCCGGGGGGCTCTGCATTTTAATGTAATTTTAAATGAAGCTTCTTGAACATTTTAAAAACCTTATTTGCTTTACATACCACAAGAGTTTAGTTCTGTATTATAGACTTCTAGAAAGAGACCTTCTAAAAACGTTAAAATGTACGACTGGAACGCGAACCCTTAAATCAGAGTGACGAAATGGAGACTCGGCACAGCACTGCTGAAAGGCTGCCGACCCCTGCTGTAGGGGTTGGGCTGCAAACTGGGCAGGGCAGGGCAGAGAGCAGCTCTTTCCTCGGATGATCTGGATGGGAATTGAAAAACACTCTGGAAAGGTATCAGCGGGTCTGGGCTTTTAGAAACCTGACTGTAGGGCCCAGAGGGGAAGCGTGTCTCTCTCACGCTGAATCAGGCCTGCTCTCTAGGACAGGGTGTATGGCGGGGGGGGGGTTGCTATCTACGCCTGGCCTCTGTATTGTTTCGTTAATTTTATGACTGTGCAGCCAAAAATAAACTGCCCAGCTGGTGACCTGGAAACCCTGGAGTCTCAGTCCCCGGAGGGCAGGGATGACCTACCACCGGTTGCCACCCTCATGCCTAGGACAAAATAATTGCACTGGTGCTCCCGTCGGCACGTGGTGCCATGGCTTTACAGCACAGTGTTAGGATAACCGGGGGACAGGGGCGGGGCTCCGCACCCAGGATGCAGGGCAGACCCAGGAGCGTGGAGCCGGTTCGGGTGAGTCGCTGGGGAAAGGGAACAGCATCCCAGCAGACAAAGGAGAGGACAGGTGGGTCTGTGGGCAGCTCAGGGCCTGAGCCCTTCCTGGCTTTGCTCTCCAGGACAGGAGGAAGGAGCATCGGTGACAGGGCAGGAGCCGGGACTGCTCTTTGTCCCAGGGCACCGGGGAGGTGCTGAGAGCATGGCGGAGCCTGAGCACAGGTGAGGGGGTGGGGTGACAACCCGCCGGGAGTTAAAACACAACAGGAACCGCCATGGCCCAGATCATCCCATGGCCTTGTTGCGAATGTCTCAACACCCCCCTCCGCATGGTCAGCTGGCCGGCAAGTTCCTCGCCACAGTCCCCCACCACCTGCCTTTTGTCTCCCCTCTGCTGGGTTGGGTAAAAAGGGGGGATTTCACTCTGTCACCAGAGGCCTCGCACCGTGAAGCCGGAGCGATGGCCCTCAGGGTGTGGCTGGCTGAGCTGTGACGGCAGCGGGCCAGCGTCGGAAGGGAACGAGTGTGGGACAAAGGGGCCAGGGCGAGCCGGATGAAATCAGGATGGAAAAAACCAGGCTCAGGAAGAGCCAGATCCCACGGAAAGGGCTGGGAGCCCCGTGGCCTGGGACTTTTACAAGGAGCGTGAGCAAACCCTAGGAACTGTACAATCAGGAGCAATCCTGTGCTGGTGGGACCAGTCTGCGTGAGGCAGGAACAGACGCCAGATCTGACGCCTGCTCTGGGGTTTAGCCACTACGCGGGGCTGCTTCCTCCCTGTTTAGTTCTTTATCTGCTTTGATACAAAGCGAGACCAAGGGGAAAAGGGCAAGAAACCAGCTCCAGAGCTGAAAGGAAAAGCAGAAGATGCACAGGCTCTGCCGGGCCCGCTGCATGGGGGGCTGCTGATCAGATGGTGAGAAACATCCACAGTTCCCCGGCCATGAGACAGCTTGTGACAGAGACCCTGGGGAGGGGAGGGCTGGGTTAACACCCCAGGCTGTGGCCTGGGGGACCTGGCAGTGGGGAGTGAAAATGAGGGAGCTGCTGGCGCACAGGCTGCCGAGTTGAGTCACTGGTGACCTGGGTTTGCCTCTGTCCCCCGCAAACGCCACCTCCCGTCTTCCCAGCCTCAGAAACACTGTCACGAACCAGGGGCTCTCTGGGCTAGGATCACAAAGGGACGGAGGCATCTGAGTTTAGGCGCTTACGTCCCAGTTTTAGGCTCCGCTGCCATCCACAAAACTCCTGTCTAAAGCCACATGGAGCCTAAGTGTTTAGGGTAAACGTTCCCCAGGCACTTGAGTTTCTGCCTCCGGGCACGTGCCCTGCTGTCTCCCTGTCGGCGTCCGGCCTACGCCCCGGAGCCAGTCACAGGCCGGAGCAGGAGGGGCGTTTGCCCTCCTCTCTTGCGTGCTGGCACAAGGGGGTGCTTGGCCCCGTGTTCCCGCTGACGCTCCCTGCTCTGGGGTTGCTCAGGACGCTGGGTGGAGGGAGCCGGAGAATAAGCTAGGCAGGGCCTGACGCCGTGGCTGGGAGGAGCCGCGTCCCATGTTACCAAGCCGGGGCGTAACGAAACCAGCCTGACTCTCCGGTGCCAGGGATGCCCTCTCCCCACCCCCCCCACCCCCGGGGCTGTGGCGCAACTGCCTGGCACTCCCGGGGAAACCCAGGCCCTGTGCCACGCCTCCCTCCCGGCTTCCCGGCAACTGGCCGGCCCAGGGCGCAGGTGCGGTCCCCTCTCTAGCCCGGCCAGTTCTATTCCTGGCTCCGCTTGGCGGCCGGAGGCTTCCAGGAATGTAGCTCCCCATGGGCCTCTTGGTCCTTCCCCGCCCCCTCTCCCGGCTCATGCACTCACAGCCTGGCCAGATGCCGGGTGCAGCTGCTCCCCGCCCATCACGCCGTTCCCTGGGGCAGCCGGCCCACGACCCCCCGCACGGTGCGTGAGCAGCCGCCGACAGAGAGGAGAGGGCTGCAGGGTAAAGGGGGCGGCGTTCAGTGGGGCGGCTGGCAGAGACCGATTCCCCCCACCCCCTCTTCCAGCTCAGTCGAAGTGACCGGCTCCCCAGGCTTTCCCCGAGCCTCAGCCACCTCCCCTGCAGCTCAGCCCCCTCCTGCACCCGCCTGTGGACAGACTTAGCCACCATGGCCGGGCGGCCCTCGTTCCTGGCCTCCAGCCGTGTGCTCCTTACCCCTCTCAGGCCACCGGCACTCCCCTGCCTGCCCCCGGGCGCCCCAGACTTCCTCCGGTCCCCTCTCACTCGCCTCCTCACAGAGCCTCCGGGCACCTCTGCCACCTCCGGCTCCACATGCTCTGGCGGATTTCACTGGTCTCCCCGGCCTGCTCCTGCCTCTCTCCCTCCTCCGCTCTCCCCTGCGCACCAGACACCTTCAAGCTGCCCCGTTCCTTCCTGACCAGAGACGGCCCCATCCCCGCCAGCTCCTTGTGACCTCCCTCCCTCGCCCTACGGCCCATCTGGGGGCAGCGCGTGGACGAGACTCTTCCCCCAGCCCCCACATCATGCCCTAACCCTCCAGCTGGAGCCTCCCCCTAATCCTGCCTAGGAACCTCCTAGGCCGCAATCTGGCCGGGCAGAGGTGCCAGCCCTGACTGCCCAGCAGGGCCCACCTAGGACAGGAGCTGGAGGATTTGATCTCGCAACCCGCTGCCCCGGAGGAGGCTGGACCGGGGGCAGCGACAGCCAGAGAGCCAAGCCCTGCGAGCTCAGACAACACCAGCCCGGCGGCTCGTCGCGGGAGGACGTGGATTCAGTACCCGAGCTCTCGGATCTCTGTGCAATAGCCAGGCGTGGTGGGGCCTCCGGGAACAGGAGCCGGGACGAACCCCTCCAGGCTGGGGGGGCTGCGTGAGGGCTGATCAGCAGCCCTGTGCTCTAGCTTCTCTGCTGTGCCTGCCGAGCATCTTGCAGCCCAGCCTGGGGCAACCAGCTCTCCCCAATGCAACAGGCGAAGGGGTCATCTGCTGTCGGGCCTCCGCCGGTATCCCCGAGCCCCGTCCCAGCAATACAGGGCAGGGGCGTTCCGGCTGCATCCCACTAGAACCCAGCTTCCCCCTGCCCCGTCCTGTCCCATCCCCCTCCCTCCACGGCCCTGGCGGTCCCCAGCACACCAGCCCTCCCCGCCAGCCTCAGCCATCCCAGCGACCTGGATCCTTCCCCTCCTGCCTTCCCCCGACTGGGCTATTCTTCTTTCACTGCCTCCCTCATCGCGCTGCTAGGCAATAATCACAACCAGCCTCCTCTGCTCTTTACACAACCCCAGGGAGCACCCAGGCACAGCTGCACCCGACAAGCACCACTGCACACACCCACCAGAGCCAGCTGCACACGCTGCAGCCTCTGTGACACAGAACACGGTGAGCGCCGCTCACGGGCTCACCAGCCATTTAAAGGGGCGCTGCCCTCCGCGCCACGCAACCCTGTCACAGCCCTCTGTGCCGCCCAGCTGGTCCCGCCCGCTGCTCCTGTTGCAAACACGAGATTTCCCTCCTCGGCTCGCCCTCTAGCTCTGACGCAAGCTGGTGGGATGACTCAGCAGCCAGGAGCGAGCTGCCACCCGCGTGGTCCCACCATCCCTGGGCAGCGCTGATAACACAAGGCAGGAGTGGACAAGGAACCGGCGAGCCCCCAGCCTGAGACCGAACCTCGGGGTCACCTTCCCCCAAGCAGCAGCCAAGCGTGGGGAGCCGAAGTTAACCCCCGGCCCCCCAAGGCGCAGGCAGATCTCCGCTCCCTGTCACGGCTGGGTCTGGCAGCCAATAAGGCCCAGCCCGGGTGCCCACCCCGGTTAATTTCCCTGGCCATGGTGCTGGGTTTCTTTGTCGCTGATTTGCACACACTGTCATGCAGTGGGCCGTCGGGAAGACGCCAGCACCCTATGGGTTAATAGCTACATCCCACCCCACGGCAACCTGGAGTAATGACCGTTCTCCCAGCCGGAACCAAGGGGGCTCCCCGGGGGGCCCATCTCCTGCTGAGGCCGTCAGCGGTCGGGAGCCGGGACCTTGCCAGGGCCAGGCCTGGGAGCCGCTGGGCAGGATCAGGATCTGCCTGCGGGACAGCGCTTGGGTCACAGCTCTAGGTTTCGTCCTCACGCTGCCTCTTAGCCGGCAGCTCCTGCCCCCGGCCTCTACGCTGATCCCCCACTTGCTGGGTCGGATCCGTCTGGTGAAGGGCTGATCCCCAGACAAGCCACCTCAGACCCGCCTTCGCGCCCGTGGGTGCTGGGCACCCAGTCCGCTGAGATCAGGGGAGTCAGGGACCGAGATGCCTTCCGGGCTCTGGTTTTGCGAGCAGCTGTGGCGCCCACTGCCGTCCGCTGGAGCATCCCTGGATGAGCTCGGGCAGAGCTGGGTGCCCCTGCATGACAGGGGTTTGGTGGGTCTCAGCCCAGTTCTCAGCAGACAGGGGTCCCCACCACAAAACCCCCGGCCCAATGGGCCCTGCCTGCCTGCTGCAGGCCAAGGGGTGAATGGGTCATGGAGACAGACCCTAGTGTCCAAAAGGGGGGGGGGGTCATTCCATTTATCCCAACTGCTGCTGAGTCAGACAGGGGCTAAATCCATCCCTGCTCCCCACCCCCGCACAGCCTGGCCCCCCCAGCCAGGGTGATATTTACATGCCCAGGGAACCGGCCGTGACTCAGCTCTGAGCAGCTGGGCGTGGCGTGTCCCTGGGGATGATCCCCCGGGGCTGGTGGGGACAGAGACAGGGGACCGGCTCCCCTGAAACACGCAAGCCAAAGTCCAAGCTTGACTCCGCACGGTCCCCTGACGTGGGCAGGATCTGCTGCCCGGCTGCCGTGGTCCACCCGCCCCAGGGACAGCGGGGTGGTGAGCTCCTGTACCCAGCCGCACCCGCTCTGCACCAGTGCGGGGTATCGGCCTTGGGACCCGGGCTCCGCTGCATTCCCGCCCAATCTGCTATGGGGTAGGAAGCAGCGGGGGGCTGCTCTGTCTGGGGGGCCCTCCCACCTGCCCCCTCCTCTTCCCAGAGCTGGCCAGGCCCCTGCTGCAGGCTGTGTAGATCCGTCCCCAGGCTCAGTTCCTCATGCTCATTTTGGGGTGGCCGGTGGGGGAGGGATGCGGCGGGGTCATATCCTGGGCATTATCCCATGTTTGTGAACACGTCCCCTCGGGTTCCATTTCACACTGCAGGCTGGGAGCTCCAGGCCCGGCACCCGGTGCCCCCCTACACAATCTGTCAGTGGCACCCGCCTGGAAGAACAGATCCATCCAAACAGACTCATAGACTGTAAGGTCAGAAGGGACCATTACGATCGTCTAGTCTGACCTCCTGCCCAACGCAGGCCACAGAACCTCACCCACCCACTCCTGTATCAAACCCCTAACCTGTGCCTGAGCTACTGAAGTCCTCAAATCGTGGCTTAAAGACCTCAAGCTGCAGAGAATCCTCCAGCAAGTGACCCGTGCCCCGTGCTGCAGAGGAAGGCGAAAAACCTCCAGGGCCTCTGCCAATCTGCCCTGGGGGAAAATTCCTTCCTGACCCCAAATACGGCGATCAGCTAAACCCTGAGTGTGTGGGCAAGACTCACCAGCCAGCACCCAGGAAAGAATTCTCTGTAGTAACTCAGATCCCACCCCATCTAACATCCCATCACAGGCCATTGGGCATATTTACCGCTCATAGTCAAAGGTCAATTAATTGCCAAAATGCCCTGGGCCTCCCTCTAACCAGCCACCATCTCCTCCTGGGGGACTGCGGGGCTGTGATGCTGCTGGTTGCCTCCTGGATTGCCACGAGTACCCCAACATCCAAGCCTGGCACGACCCAAGCACCCCTGTGACCCCCCTTCGTCCCACCTGGGGGGGTGATACGGAGTTACCCTCTTCCTCCCATCGTGCCCATCACCGTAGCCTCAAAGCACTTGCAGCGAGGAAAGGAGCAGAGAACAGGGGTAAGGGCCCTTCCGAACAGCTGGCAGGGCGGCCCAGGGCAGCAGCGTCCGTCTCCGCTAGGTGTTGGGGTCCGTCCCCACCCTGAGCCCAATCCAGGGCCCCCCACTCCCACTGGAGTGCACGGATTCCCCCACCACCTGGATGGCTCCGATTGCTGCCCAGATGCCGACGGTCCCAGAAAGCAGAACCCCTCCCCCTCGCCCCCCAGGGAATCAGCCCCGTCACACGCGTGAAGCAACAGCCGGCAATTCCGGTGGAACAGGCCTGGGGCCGGGACACGGCCCCGCTCGGCCACACGCAGCCAGTACAGGGATCCCGAGAGAACTCGGGGCAGCCCCCAGACCCAGCCCTGCCTTGAGCGGCACCAGTCTGCAGGGGAGGCCCCCTTCGCCTCTGCCCGTTGCTGCCCAGGACGGCCCACGCTGCAGGCACAGAGGGTTTAGCCAGTGGCCTGTCCCGTTTGGCTATTGACAGGGGCTGTGATGTGTGGGGCAGCTTGCCCAGGTCTCCAGTGTAGACAACCCGGCTTTGATCACCCTGTAGTATCCTTGTGGCCTGGAGAGACTCAGCGGGGGGCAGGATCAGGAGGGACCCCGGTGTTCAGGAGCTGGGGGGGGGATCTCAGACAGGGGCTAGTTTAGGGGAAAGGAGTGTGTGTTGGGGGGAGGCCCGGGGAGGCAGCTGAGTGAAGGGGAACCCCAGGGATCTGCGGAGCCCGACCCGTTTGACATCACCCTCGATGGCTGGGAAGAGGGAGAGAGACGGACGTGAATGATACTCACAGGGGGAGCTGCAATCAGCGAGGAGGAGCAGAGAGCCAGTGACGCCCGCCCGGGGACCCTGAGCCAGAGCGGAAACCCTCCGCCGGGCGAGTCTGCCGGGGAAAAGGCAGCTGATCTCTCAGGGTGGGGGTGGGGGGCAGCCGACGCGAGCAGCGATGCTAGGAGCGACCCGGGGCTGAGCACGGAGAGGAAATCCAACGGGGAGACAGAGCCGGGAAAGTAAAAAGCCCCGCGGCTGGCCCGGGCTTGCAGGGCTACAAACTGCCGTGCAGACTCAAACCACCGGGAGGTGGGAGATTTCAGAGCCTGGGCTCCAGCCCCCCGCCCGAACGTCTGCACCGCCATTCCTCCTCCCGCAGCCCGAGCCTGAGCCAACTGACCCGCGTGCCGAGACGCGGGGTTCTCGCTGCAGTGTAGACGGACCCATCCCATCCCTCTCGACGGACAGCCCGCAGCACAGGCCCCCCAGGACCCGGTCACACGGCGGGGAGGCGCGCGGGTACCTCGGCGAGGACGATGGAGACTGACACGCCGCTCGGATGCTCAGAGATCGGCACAGGAGTTTGCTAGAGGCGGCTGTGGAGGGCTCAGCTAAGCACGGAGTAAGCGGTGGTCTGCACAGCAAACCCCAGTGGATGAGAGGAGATCAGCCTGCTCCCTGCAGGAGACAGGGAGGAGGGGACCACTGAGCTGAAGGGCCATGGGGCTGGGAGAAGCAGGGGGGCCCGGAGAGGACCGGGAGAAGGGGATCACGTGCTTTGCTGGATCGGGGCCAGCCCCACGTGTCTCACCGCGGTGGGAATCCAGCCGCGGTTCCGTCCGCCCCCTCTCAGTCCAGCCGGGGTCTCCCGCGGGAATCCCCCTCGCAAGCGGCAGCCCAGGTGGGGCCTGTGAATCGTGGCCACACGCCGCTCTGCCGTGGGCGGGCGTAGCTGGCGAGCCAGGCCGGAGCCGATCTCTCCGTTCGGGGTAAGGCGGGGAAAGGAGCGCCGGGCTCTGCCTCCCGGGACGTCCAGCCGGAGCCCTCTGCAGGTGGGCGCGGCCCGGAAGCCCAGGCCAAGGGAGCGACAGGGCAGGCCACAGACACTAATGCAACAGCTGATGCCAGCACATTCATGAGAGTCCTGCCATGAGGTTCCCCCAGCGTCCCGCCCCCTGGAGCTGCCGGCTAGCGGCTCTCCCGGGCTCCGATCCAAACCCCACGGCAGCCCCGAGTCTGCCCGCAACGGGCACTCGGCCCGGCCACTGCCCAGCGGGCGGGACGAGAGCAGGGCTCCGGGGCCCGGAAGGAAACGGGGAGCGGGTCAACGGACCTGCTTCCTCTGCGACGCGCCCTGCGGCGGAGGGGGGCCTGGCGGCTGACGGCAAACGGGTCCGTTGCCTCGGGGCACCTTGGCCCCCCTGCTCCCGCTGGACACCCAAAGAGCCATGAGGAGGCAACGGGACCCCTTCCGCTTCCTGCTCTTCCTGGCTGGGGGCAGGCGGGAAGGGGAGGACAAGCAGCAGGCCCCAGGGAGGAAGGACCCCCACGTTCCCCCGGGAGGGCAGCCCCACCGGCCAGGAGGAGCAAGAGCAGGCGGCCACAGGTGGCAGGAGATGCCATAAACGGCCCTGGCTGGGGGCAGCACACAGTGTCGCTGCAGGGGGTCCCGGTGCCACGGGCCGTGCTCCCTGCTGTACGTTAATTCGCCGCGTGGACGGGCGGGCAGAGCGTGTGACAGCCTGGGGATCCCCCTGCCTGGGCGGATGGGGAACTAAAGCCAGCCACAGCAGCCCCCACACACACCCCCGGTGACCTCCAGAAAGGGGCGCGGCAGCTCCCAAGCACAAGACCAACCAGCCCCTGCTACAACCTCCATCTCCGAGAGTCACCAGCACATTCACGCCCCCCGCCCGCCCTCTCTGCAGGCTAACCCTCCCCCCTCCCGATGCAAGACCCCCCTTTGAAAAGCCCCCCCCCGTGCCTCGGTTTCCCTGTCACAGCAGGAGGACAACGATCCTGCTCCCACTCAAAGGATGTTTAATTAATTAGAGGGGCCTCGTCAGGTTAATTACGGAGGGGCTTGATTCTGGCAGCAGCGGCATCACCACTGATTCAAAGCAGAGTCAAGAGATCAGAAGGTCCCAACCTCTGTCCCCGAGAACGCCGCCGGCTGCACGCGACGAACGGGCCCGATCCTCAGCCAGCATCAATGAGCTCAGCGCCACACGGGCACCATCCCACCGGCTGGGCATCTGCTCCCCTGTCATCGGCCTGCCTGTTCTCCAGGGCGGCTCGCTCCCCGCGTCTCCCGCCGCGTGAGTGTCCCAGCCCACTCCTCGCGCCCGGCAGCACTGGGCCGGATCCGGCTCTGCCCTGGTATTCACTCCCTGTGCAAAGCCGTGTCCATCAGCGCCCTGCCCCTCTGGACTTTGCACTGGTGTCAACGGCCACCCGAGTTGCCAGGCAGCCGCAGGAGATTGTTGCTGGGGTATGCGTCAATCCAAGCGCTTCACTGGTTCAACGGGGGAAACGTGCCTGTTAACACTGGGACGAGATCAGCTGAGCTATGGATCACATACCCCAAGGCCTAAAATTAGCGCCTGATCCTGAAAATCCTTGTGCTTGGGAGTAATTTAGGAAGAGCCAGGCTGGATCAGAGCTGAGGTCCCTCTCACCTGGCTCAGTGACGGGTCCCAGATGCTGCACAGAAAGGTGCAAGAACCCCGCAGCAGCAGATCCCCTCACATTAGGCCCACCCTGATCTCTAACGGTTGGGGGGTCGGCTCAAGCCCTGAAGCAGGAGGTTTAATATCCTGCCACAATCTACGCTGGCCTTAGTTATTGTAAGTGTCCACAGAAAGGTCCAATCCCTTTTTAAAGCATTTGGCCTCCACCGCTTCCCGTGGCGGAGAGTTCCACCGGCGAATCCCCCGCCGTGTTTAACACTGTCGCCTTTTATCGGTTTTCAATTCCCCACCTTTCAATTTCATCGCCTGTCCCCGGTTCTTGTGTTCGGAGACAGGGAGAACAGACGCTCCCCCAGCTGCCTCTCTCGGTCACTGTTGGATGCGGGGGGTGTCTCCTTTCTAAGGCGACAGTCCCAGGCTTTTCAATCGCTCTTCACACCCACGTTTTTCCAGACCTGGATCATCCTCCTCGCCCTCCCGCGAGCCCCTCTCATTCTGCAATAGCCAGTGCAGCACACCCGGCCCAGGCGAGACCACGCCCTCGATTATTTGGCATTAGAATATTCTCCGTATGAGTCACCAGGCCAGTCCCTGTACAGCCCAGCAACGTCACAACGAGCCCTCCCCTGGAGTTCACATGAATAACAATAACTGTTAATAATCGACGCTCTCCATTGCTGTCGGCAGTGGGGTTGGACCCTGTCGGTCCCAGGACCTTAGACAGACAATAATTAATATCGCCCCACCCCCCTCGTCTCTCTAACAAACTCTCTGACAGTGTCCATTTAACAGCTGGGCGCTGCTTTGAAATCCCGGCAGGGCACTACAGAGGAGTGAGTGATTATTGTTGTTATTAATTTAAGAACATACAACAGCCAGACTGGGACAGAGCACTGGTCCATCTAGTCCAGTGTCCTGTCTCTGACAGTAGCCGGTGCCAGATGCTTCAGAGGGAGTGAACAGAACAGGGCAATTAGCGAGTGACCCATCCCCTGTCATCCAGTCCCAGCTTCTGGCAGTCAGAGGTTTAGGGACACCCAGAGCATGGGGCTTCATCCCTGACCATCTTCTCTCATAGCCAATGATGGATCCATCCTCCATGAACTCATCTCGTTCTTTTTCAAACCCAGTTATAGTTCTGGCCTTCACAACATCCTCAGGCGAGGAGTTCCACAGGTTGACAGTGTGCTGCGTGAAACACTTCCTGATGTTTGTTTGAAACCTGCTGCCCATTCATTTCATCGGGTGACCCCTGGTTCTTGTGTTACGTGAAGAGGTGAAGAACACTTCCCCATTCACGATTTTATAGACCTCTGTCATATCCCCACCCTTAGTCGCCTCTTTTCCAAGCCGAACAGTCCCAGTCTTTTTAATCTCTCCTCCTAAAGAAGCTGTCACGGGGTGCTGGCCCTTTAAGTGGAGAAGCCCCCCCCCCCCCCAACCTCCCAGCTGAGACTGATCAGCTGGGGATCAGGTGAGTATAAAAGCCAGCCAGGGGGCCAGGTGTGGGGGGAGTTGTGAGGCGGCGGATGGGAAACAGGTCAGAACAGACTGACAGTCTCAGGCAAGTGGCTGGTCGAGTGGGAACCTGTGGGGAACGGAGGGGCCCCTGCAGGCACCCTGGCTTAGCTGGAGAAGGGATGATTCTGCCGAACTGGTTATAAGTTGGAAGAAAGAAAGCTGAAGCCCTGGACCAGACACTGGCTCCTGCCTGTGCCGGAAAGCCAGGCCTGCAGCCCCCGCTGAGATCAGGGCCCCAGAGGAGCTGTGCAGACCCAATGCACATGTCTGCACTGGAGCCGGGGGTGTAACTTCCAGCTCAGACAGACGTACCCGGGCTAGCTCTGCTGGCGCTAGGGCACTAACAACAACTGTGCCGCCCTGGCAGGGCAGCTGCCTGCCCTCACCCACGCCGAGGGGATCCTACTGGGCACAGCTGGCTTGTCCTGCTAGCCGCAGCTACGCTCCTGTCTCTAGCGCACGAGCTCCAGCAGAGCTAGCGTGGGTATGTCTCCCGGAGCTGGGAATTACCCTCCCCTTATAACAGACCAGACCGGCCGGGGGAGGGGATATAAACCCAGCATGGACCATGTGCTGCAAATGTCACGTCAGTTACACAGCACTTTCTTGCTGATGTTTCAAATTCACCCCCATTAGTAGCAGTGTTAATTATTGCTGATTACTGACTCTCAGGTTTTACAGAGCAGAAGCCTCCCTGGATTGAGGGGTGAGTTGGAAGGGTACAGAAATCCCATCGGTGGGCCCCTGGATCCACTCACCCCAGGGTGGGTACACACCCAGGCTAGAAAAATAAAAACAAGGAAGGAGTGAGTCATGTTTTAGGTGGGTCTGTTCCAGCCCTGCCGGGGGCCTCCTGGAGGGCCTAATACTGCAACGAGCAGCGTGTGATCAAAGCACAACCCAGCTAACCGCCACATGAGCTGGCCTCCCCTCTCTCTCACTCCGGAGTCACTCCAGAGTGACTCCATTGCACTCAGTGTGTTTACACTGGCATAAGGGACAGGAGAAACAGAGCCAGGAAGTAGGAGCAGCTGAAGCTACGAGCCCATGTTCAAGCGAGGGCCACTCCTAACGCCTGTGTCTGGCGCGAGGGGCAAGAGGTGACCTGAGAATGCCCTGGATGAGAGGCCAGCTCACCAGGGGCATGTGAAACAGGCAGGAGGTGAGAGACGGGGAAGGGAGCATGACATGAGGGGGAAGTGGGGTTGGCCTGGCCACTTCCCCATGCAGCTGATATGGACTCTACACTTGGGAGCAGGGAAACCTCTGTCATGGGGAAAGGAGCAGGCGCTCCCTCCAGCCCGCACCTGCCCCACCCTTCTCCCAGGCCTCTTATTCCTCCGCACACACGCCGTGATAAGCACCATTCAGGGGTGTAGGCTAAGTAATTCTCATATAGCTATGGGGAGGGGGGAGAGAGAGCCCAGTGTGGGCTGCCAGGGGGCTGCGGGTCGGGAGTGAGGGGCACCAGCAGAGCAGTGGGGGGAGCCCGGGGCTGGGCTAACAGGGGCTGCGGGTCGGGAGTGAGGGGCACCAGCAGCACTGGGGGGGGGAGCTTGCCCAGCCCTTGCCTGCTCTCTGCCAGTCTGTTACACGCCCCCCCCCCCCCGCAGCACAAACCGACCCCAGTCCCCGGTGCTCCCAGCTCCAGCTGCCGGCGCCCGACCCCCCCGAGCCCGAACGCCCCCAGGGGCCCTGCCAGGAAGGAGACACCCGGGCCCTGCGTCCCACCCGCGGGCTAGGCAGGGTCTGACCCCGGCCCTGGGGACCCGCTGCCCAGCCACCCCCCCCGAGCCGCCCACACCCAGCAGCGGCCCCCGGACGCCCCGGTCCCCCGGCCAGGGAGCGACCCGGGGCCCGTGCGCTGGATCCCGAGCCGGGCCCGTGCGCACGACGCGGCGCCAGGAGGACCCGGGCTGTGGGGACCGGAGGGGCCTGGCTCCCCGCTGCGCCCCGGCCCGGCCCGGCTCCCCCCTCGGGCTCAGCCCCCGGCTCCTCGCAAGGCGCCGGGAACGTTTCCAGCCCGGGGCCAAGCGCCAGCTCCTTACCGGGCTCCGGGCCTCTCCGGCCGGTCTCGCTCCTCCACCTCCCCAGCGGCGAGTGTGTTTGTCGGGCGGGCTCCTCCCTGGGCGCGCAGCCGCTCCGGGCCCGGGTGCAACCCGAGAAGGGAGGGACCCGGCCGGCAGCTCCTCCCCCAGCGGGCCGGGGCACCCGCCGTGGGGGCGAAGGGCGAGCGCAGCGCAGCGCAGCGCAGCCAGGAGGCGGCCGGCGGGTACCGCACCCGCTTCCTGCGCCCCAGGGCCCCGGCCGGGCTGGCGAAACAGCGCAGCCGGGGGTCCCCGAGGCGGGGCCAGGGATGGAGGCAGGGCCGGGGGTCCCCGAGGCAGGGCCAGGGATGGAGGCAGAGCCGGGGGTCCCCGAGGCAGGGCCAGGGATGGAGGCAGGGCCGGGGGTCCCCGAGGCAGGGCCAGGGACGGAGGCAGGGCCGGGGGTCCCCGAGGCAGGGCCAGGGACGGAGGCAGGGCCGGGGGTCCCCGAGGCAGGGCCAGGGATGGAGGCAGGGCCGGGGGTCCCCGAGGCAGGGTCAGGGATGGAGGCAGGGCCGGGGGTCCCCGAGGCAGGGCCAAGGATGGAGGCAGGGCCGGGAGTCCCCGAGGCAGGGCCAGGGATGGAGGCAGAGCCAGGGGTCCCCGAGGCAGGGCCAGGGATGGAGGCAGGGCCGGGGGTCCCCGACTCAGGCCAGGGATGGAGGCAGGGCCGGGGGTCCCCGACTCAGGCCAGGGATGGAGGCAGGGCCGGGGGTCCCCGACTCAGGCTAGGGATGGAGGCAGAGCCGGGGTCCCTGACGTGGTGCCAGGGACTTACTGCAGGGACAGATTTACAGCCCGATCTGACTGGAGATGCCCTGCCCCTCTCTTAGGCAGGGTTGGCTGAATAGTGCCAGCAAAGTTACTCCGGCTGCTGCCGAATCAGCTGGGCCAGCCCGGCGGAGCCAGATCAATCTGAGTTGGGATGGACAGCAGTGTGAACCTGAAATAGAGAGAGAGAGAGTGTGAGAGAGAGAGAGAAGGGTGACCAGATATCAAGTGTGAAAAATCAGGACAGGGGGTGGGGGGTAATAGGACCCCATATAAAAAAAAAAGTCCCAAATATCGGGACTGTCCCTATAAAATCGGGACATCTGGTCACCCTGTGTGTATGTATGAGAGAGAGAGAAGTTCGCTCTCTAGTGGTTCGTCTCATAGGATAAAAGACCTACTACTGGTATCGGGTAGGAGATTCTCTTCCAATCAAGTGTCAGATGCCAGTGGTTTTCATAGATTCGAAGGTCAGAAGGGACCATCCGATCATCTGGGCTGACTCCTGTTTATCACAGGTTGTTACATTTCACCCCATTACCCCTCTGCAGAGCCCAGTAACTCATGTCTGGCTAAAGCATCTTCCAGAAAGGCAGCCCGGCTGGCTTTGGAGACATGGAGAGAATCCACCACTTCCCTGGGGAGTTCGTTCCAGGGGTTAACCAGCGCCACTGTTAACAATTTGTGCCATGTTTTTTCCATGGGAATTTGTCTGGTTTCAGCTTCCACCCATTGGTTCTTGTCCTGCCTTTCTCTGCGAGGTTAAAGAGCGCATTAGTACCTGGGATGTCTCCCTGCAAGGAAAAGGACACAACGCCTACCCCTGAAATACAGTGTACAAGCAAGGCAATAAAGCTGCTTCTTAAATTAGTTTTAAACACACACAGACGCACCGTTTAAAAGCAAGATTTCACAAACTTACCTTCCACCACATGATAAAGACACGCTGGTACCTGCTGCTTCTGTTTTCCCACCACTATTATTGCAGCCTTGGGCTAAATGAGTAAGCCGCATTTTAGTTAGTAACTCCTTAACTGCTTCCTTGACTATGTTTACACAAATCCAAATACGGACTGTTTAGAGACAGGGGTTTTCAAACCAGTATTAAACCCAGGCGGAGTTAAAATGGAAATTTACTTTGCCCTGGTGAATTACCGCTGGAAGTTGCTGTTTTGAAATACCTTAACTGTGCCTTTCCATTGGACTTGGTGTCCTGGAAAGGCAGCACATACCACTGGGCAACCTGAGGTCCATGCTAACAAAGTTTTTTGTCAGTGAATTTCCTAGCCTTTGAACAGAAAGAGAAACATTGCGGTAGGAGTTAGGGGTCATGTAGGCAGGTATAATTATCATGTGTCTTGACATATCACGTCGTGACACAAAAAGAATCAGTGGAGCCGCTACTGTATTTGGAAAACTCTGCAAGATCTGGAAGGCTAAAGACAGGTAGATAACAATGGAAATCAGCCTCTGTGAGACAACAGTCAGGCCACTACTGCTGTATGGGTTGGAGTGTTAGCATAGCAGCTGGGGCGAGAAATGACCCTGTTGCAGAAGATTCAACAAAGACACCTGCAGTGGTTTGGACATGTGCTCAGGATGGACCCAGAAAGGGAACCCTACCTGGTGAGACATACCAGAGTGCAAGGAACTAGAGGAAGGCCAAGGATGCGCTGGATAGACACGGTGGAGAATGACACAGAACAAAAAGGTTTAAAGATGAATGACATCATGAAGCTGGCACAAGACAGGAAGCGATGGAAAGACCTCAGTCCGCCCCATTGTAGATGCTGGGAACCGAAGATGACTTACCACGTGGGTGTGCAGTTCAGGTGCTCCGATGGGCAGGTGGTGGTAATACTTAGCTCAGGAAACATGATCATCCCCCTCGTCCAGATGGGGAACCTCTTGGAACAGAGATGACATCACTTGGCCAAGGTTAGCCAGCTGGCCAACCAGAGGATAGAGCCCAGGTTTTCTGCGTCTCAAGCCATTGGTCCTTCCACTAGGCCACACGGTTGCTATGTGATGCCTAAGTGCCCCCTCCCGCCCCGGTGATGCTTTGGGATAATGGTCACACTAGTCCTAACAGGGCTGGTAAGAGAAATCTCAGGCTTGGTCCATGTCCCAAGAAATGGACAGTTTTCTGACCTGGTGATCACAGCAACTTTACGCATGTGAGAAAAGATTGGTGTGTCTCTGTCCTCCCCCACTTCCCAGCTCCCGCTCCCATGAAGCCATTCACATTTCAGAAGCCAGGTGTGTACGAACCCCCCGCCCCCAGGCACAGTCTGTGAACTTTAAGAAAAGCTGCGGGGGTTGGGGACTGTACCTCAGGAACCTCTTGCCCAAATGACCCCATATTTTGACCATGAAACCTACCCCGCTCTCCCATGAGGCCAGGCAAATGTCAAGCTAGTCCGGGTCCACATGCGGATTTTAGAGCACTGAGAAGAATCGTCCTTTAAACAGAAACGTCTACGTGGGGGTGTGGGCAGTTTGTGATTGGTCTCTATGCAGGGGTAACTGGGTGACATGGTACGCGGCAGGTCAGACGAGATGAGTTAATGCTCCCTTCTGCCTTAAACCCTGTGAATCTGAGACTCCAGCCAGATTGTGTTACCAGCTATTTGCGGTGGTCCATTGACCTGACATCGTGGCCCTGTGCTCTCAGAGGGTATCACGCTGCTCTGAGCGGCGGCTTTGGTGATCACACGTGACTCTTGATAGAGCAAAATCATCAACTGAACAACTATGCAAAACTGCTGCGTGCCTGGGCTGGTTACTGGGCAGGCCGGTTACCCGTGGCTGGGTCCCTAAGGAGAACAGCACTTCCTACATTTGCTGATCACGGCCGACCATGTTGCAGCCTCTCAGGCCAGCGCTATGCTGTATTCTTTGTCTCTTTCAGCCTGCGGGTCGCTTGGCAGCTGAAGCCAGTGAAATTTGGGGCAAACCCTTGCAAAATTGGCTGATCTAATCAATGATGCAGAAAAGGGACATTGAAGGCCAAGTTGTGTAATCCTGTTTTAGGTGCTTGTATAGCCACATCCTGAGGTGTCCGAGCACCCCACAACCTTTACTGCGTTTACACTCACAACTCTCTGTGCGGCAGGGCGATTATCCCCATTGTACAGGTGGGAAAGTGAGAGCTGGAGGCTGTGTCTACGCTGCATCGTGAAGCCGGGCCTGGGGGACCCGGGCTTGTGGTCTGTGTTTCCAACGCTGTGCTTGCATTGTAAACCTGGGTCCGGATCTCACAGCCGTGCTAACGCGTCCGTACTGCACTACGCAGGCCTTCTGATTCGGGGCTGAGGCTTGAGCTCCATCCACACTGCAACAGCCGTGAGACACACAAACCCCTCTGCATCGAATCCAGCTCCTGGATGAGTGGGTGTCACGGAGTCCCTGGGCGATGCTCTGGAACTGCTCCCCACAAAGCCAGGCAGGACTTTGGGGAGCCTCCTCTCCCTCGGAGCAGACTGTCTGCAGGGCAAGAAGCTCCCACGGCTTCACCTCCTGGGTCTCTCCTTGGAGCATTCAGCCTCCTCTGCCCCTCCGTGCGCTTCCCCCAGCGAGTCCGCCCAGGCGGGGTCCTGGGGAAGCCAGAGGGTCCTGCACCCCCACTTCACAGTCAGATGTGACTCTCAGCCAGCCAGTAACACAGAGGTTTATTAGACGACAGGAACAGGGTCTGAAACAGAGCTTGTAGGTACAGATAACGGGACCCCTCAGCTGGGTCCATTCTGGGGTCCAGCGAGCCACACAACCCCATCTGCCCTCACTCCCCGTCCCCAGCCAGCTCCAAACCGAAACCCCCTCCAGCCCCTCCTCTCTGGCCTTTGTCTCTTTCCCAGGCCAGGAGGTCACCTGATCTCTTTGTTCACCTTTAGCCATCCCCTTGCAGGGGTGGGGAAGGGCCCCAGCCATTTGTTGCCAGGAGACAGAGTGTCGGTCATTTATGTGCACTGGAGACTTGAGAAATGCATAAGGGAAACTGAGGCACCCACACAGTATTCAGAGGAAACATTAAGAACAGTCCCACTTCGTCACAGTGGGTGGGTGAGTTTCTGTAGCCTGCAATGTGCAGGAGGTCAGACTAGATGATCGTGATGGTCCCTTCTGAGCTTGCAGTCTATGAGTTTCATGACTACCTCTGTGAAGTCACATTTCTGGTATACACAGACAACAACCCATTGACCTCTGTGCTAACACCAGCCGAACTTCATGCCACGTGACCCCGCTGTCTCTCTGTATTGTCCACCTATGACTTCAGTCTTCATTCCCGGCCTGGCCTGAAAAGCACTGATGTCCTGTGTTGGGAAACTGAGTCATAAATCCACCCAATTTAGTCTTAATCAATTTTCACCTTTATTTATAAGTGTTCAGGAGAATTAGTGTCACGTATTGTGTCTGAACATATATTTATGCCAGACAATAAACAGATAAGATGGAACAGGCGGGGGCCCAAGTTACCAAATTTCAGAGTACCAGGAAGTTCTCTTGTACTTCGCGATGGTTATTGCGGCTTTTGACCCCTGGTCTGGTCCTTCAGTCTCATTCCTTCAGTTTCTGGTCTGGCGTTTCTCCAGTTTGAGCCTCTCCATCACTTAGATTCTTAACATTGCCACATAACACATTTATTAACTTTTTCTCCAACCAGCATTAAGCATTTGTCTTTATGTAACCCGTGAAATATGCCTGGGCAAGCTTCAATTTACACGGCATTTGCTGTTTATACCTTCCCCTTATTTCTGCCCATAGAAGGAGCAGTAACATTTAAGCAAATCGATCTAAGAGAAAAAAATTAGCAAGACAACACTCATGCCAGACACAGTTGGGCTAAGGCCCTGGCCTAAATGTCACCTCATCCAAATTCATTCACTAGCCGTAATTATCAATTACGAAAGTGGAACTAACAGAGCCCTCAAGTTACCGTTTAATAATTCTTCATCTTTATATTTGTGTCACCATTCGGTATATCTGTATCATCAAAACCCGTAATCTTATTCGCGGGGTGGGGGGAGAGGGTTAAAGAGCACCGGGACAGTAAAGTGCCACTATTTCTTCATTTTCTTCAAAAATGGGTTTTCAAGAAACTGCCAGACTACTCAAAATCCGCCATTGTGCTTGTGAATCATTTTTTTAAAAAAGCTTCAGTGGTAGTTTTGCGGGTTGCATTTTGAGGGATGCTCTTTACTTTAAGGATCAGAGGGGTAGCCGTGTTAGTCTGGATCTGTAAAAGCAGCAAAGAGTCTTGTGGCACCTTATAGACTAACAGACGTTTTGGAGCATGAGCTTTCGTGGGTGAATACCCACTGCGTCGGATGCATGTAGTGGAAATTTCCAGGGGCAGGTATGGAAATTTCCACTACATGCATCCGATGAAGTGGGTATTCACCCACGAAAGCTTATGCTGCAAAACGTCTGTTAGTCTATAAGGTGCCACAGGACTCTTTGCTGTCTTTACTTTAAGACCTTCATGGTCATTGGTCTCCAACATCTGTCTTGATGCCCTCCACCAGGACAGGACCAGGTACCTGACTCCTGGAGGACTATGCCTGCACCTGAGGTAAAGGGTCTGTGCCATCCACAGGGTCCAACAAACAGCTGCCAACCCAGAGAGGGTGAGGGATCAGTTGGGAGCCCCTCCAGAAGCGATCTTCACCTCCTATGCCTGCTTCACCAATTCGGATGTGACTTCTCTACCGCAGCAGAACAAATTAGAAGGTACAGACCCCAGTGTAAGGGATGTCACTTCTGCCCTGGAGAAGGGAAGGCTGGAGTTATGGGAGAAGTCTTCTCAGCTAGATGCACCTCTGTGCTTATGGGAGTAAACTTACCCGGAGAAGCAACTTGTTGCATCACGTAAGTCTGGGGTCCCAGGCCCTGCAGAAAGTTAGTGCTCCCTGTTCGGTTTAGGAAGATTCCTTTTTCCCATGAAGACATGGGTCTCCTGGGAGAGGACAAGACACTTGACTTGGTGAACTCACGTGGCACATGGTGTAGAGAAGCATTGCAAAGCTTGCTCATGGCACATACAGAGGAAAACGTTACCCAAAACATCTGCCCTTTGGTCAACATTATCAGCCGTGGAACCACTGGATCTTGTCTGTATGGACTTCCTGAGCTTGGCGGATGATGGTGACAATACTGGACACGTACTAATGGTGGCAGATCTCAGACCTTTCCCACCAAGGACCAGAGAGCAACCACCGGTGCAAAGGGATTGTGGGGAAAGGACTTTGTTCACTATGGCCTGCTCTGTAGCATCCTCCCAGCTCCAGGGAGAGATTTCAAGAGCCACCTTGCCAAGGAGCTGCTGCAGATGGCAAGTGGAGAGGAAATCCTGAACCACTCCCTACAGCCCTCTAGGACACCTATAGCCAGAGAGGTTTAATCGGGCACTTTGCACCCTGATTAAACATCCAAATGGAGCCAGCATGTCAGATTCGTAGTTTATTCCTAGACTTGCCCAAGGAACGAATCCACGGGCTATCCCCTGGCGATGGGAGGTTTGGGAGAGAGGCTGTGGATGTGCCTTGTAGCATCTGCTGATGGTGCTTGCCCTGAAACCGACCTCCAGTGTGTCACCCGGCTGAGAGCGCGACTGAGAGAAGCAACTGAAGCCGTAAGGAAAAGCAGAGTCTAACCAAGCCGGATACCATACCGGCCTGAGAGCTCCAGCCCTCCAGCCCGGAGACCGAATCTTGATACGGAACATTGGACTCCAGGGAAAGCATAAACCTGCAGACCCTTGGAGAGCTAAACCCTACGTCATAGACGTTGCCAGGCCTTCCAGCATGTGGAGGGCCGAGCAAGGTTCTCCACAGACACCAGAGGTTGCCTTTGGACAGCTTGTCCCCAGCACTACGACTGTGGTACCGGCACCTCACCCAAGACCTCCCACCGTCACGAGTGCCATCTCCCGATACAGCTCACCCCGGTTACACCCGAGGAAGAACCTGGCACTGCTGGCAGTGGCCGCGAGCACGGTTTCCTCATGCTGAAGATTAGTCTACGAATGCGTCACTCTTTTGGTGTTCCGGTGGGATGAGCCCCGGGGGCGTCTGAAACCGCAGATCCAGAAGATCCCCCAATACCTGACCAGTCCATCCTGGATGCCCTGAACGCTTCATTCCACTGAGGAATCCAGAGGCAGCAGCAGTGGATAGAGAGGAGAAGGGAGAAGTTGTGGACCAAGGCCCGGAGCCTGGGGTGGGGAGCACATGCCTACAGAAAGGACATCACCACCTGGGCGCTCTGGTCCGGAGATGAAGCCTGTCATCTGTGTAACCCTCGACGGCGTCTGCTCTGAGGTGCCTCTCCGTGAGATCCACCCGTGGGCGCCCGGAGCAGGCTGCCCGGTGCCGGTTAGCCTCATGTTGTGCTCCAGTTGGAGCAGGGCGCTGGATTGCTCTGTGTTCCTGCCGTTTGTTATTAGATTGCCAGCGGTCAGGCTTAGAGAGCCGTGTTTGGCCTCAGTGAGCAGGAGCCTGGGCTCCGCGGCCGTTGTATCCTGTAGCACTTCCTGTTCACCCCGAAGTGTGGGATGGGGATACCCAGGTTCCTAGCCGGGGGCAGGGTGCGACCCCCGCCAAGCCCCGCTCCTGGGCGTCAGCTCTCAGGGGCGATGGCTGGGGTGACCACAGGTCCTGATTCTGCAGGGACAGTCCCGATATTTGGGGCTTTTTTTTTTATAGGCGGCTGGTCACACTAGCTCTGGCAACCCAACCGCGGCGCTGGTGGCCCCCCGGGCTCTGTGCCCTGCCCCCTCCCACCGTGCTCGCCAAGTGCGGGCTGAGGGCACAGACTCGCAGTCGCCGCTGGGGGCTAACAGGGCGGCTGCGGCGCGGTTTGGTCCGGACGAGCAGCGCCCCGGGCCAATGACAAACCGGAGCAGCGCGGCCTCGGCCGGTGAAGGGGGCGGGAGCAGCACCTGAAACGAAAGTGATTTGGATCGGGAGGCCGGGGAGCGAGCGCAGCGCCCGGGGCTCCCTGCGGCCGAAGGGAGATCGCCAAGGGCTCCGACACCCCGCTGCGCTACGCGGGGCAGGTGGCGAGCGGAATCCGGAGTGAGACCGGATCAGCCCCGGGCCCGGCGCGGTCCAGGCCGGGAGCCCCCTTGGAGTCAGAGGCCCCTGCCGCGCCCGGGGGAGAACAGGTA
The DNA here is from genome assembly GCF_020497125.1 of Mauremys mutica. Taxonomy (NCBI): domain Eukaryota; kingdom Metazoa; phylum Chordata; order Testudines; family Geoemydidae; genus Mauremys; species Mauremys mutica. The sequence goes on along the minus strand of NC_059081.1, from coordinate 2,882,144 downwards.
AGAGATTTGGACACGGGGGGGTGTTTAATGATTGACCCTTTCCTTCCCAGGCCCTGCATCCTGCTCCCAATCAAGTCCCCCCCGCCCCTTCTTTCTCTGTTAGCGTCTCCACTCTCCTCCCTTTTGCTTTGATGTCTCTGCTCGTCCCCTCTGTGCTGGGCTGTGCGCTGCTGTATGGCCCGGTCGGATTTCTCTAGGGATCCCCCCCGCCCCCCGTGCACTGACCCAGCGAGCCCTCGCCAGGAAAGGCACATGGGCACCAATATATATATATAGCCCAGGGCACCTCCTAGGCAAGGCTGGAGGCCCCTCCCGGCAGTGATGAGGGCAGGCCCAGGGAGGGGTTTTGCCCTGCCCTGGGGACCCTGCTGGTGGGGTTCGATTGCCCGCAGGGGAGCGCCAGGCAGCACTAGCTGTCCCACGCCAGTCGTGCCAGGCTTTGCCCTCGAGTTCTCACCGCAGGCCCCGTCCTGGCCACATCCTGCCTGAGTAACGGCTGCAGAATCTGTGCGCTTGTGTCTTTGGGGAAACAGATCCGAGATCCCCGCTCGGCATTTCACGCCTGCAGGGCCCCTGGCTGGATTATCCCAGATCCCCTGGCATCGCACACGGGGCCGCGTCTGCCAGCATCACACTGCAAACTCCCTGGGCGCTCCAACACCCGGCTTGTCCGACCGTCCTTGGAGCGTCCGTGCACGGGATGGTTGGGGGGTGTCCGAAGCCTGGACTGTCACAGGGTGGAATCTGGGTCCTGCTTTCCATTCAGGTATATGGGTTATAAAGGGTTAGTAAATACTGAACAGAGGCTACCGTGGGGAGTGGCGTCGGCTGCAGATGTTTAAAGCAGCAGTAGAAGGTGCTGCAGCTGGGGGATAAGCAACCTATTGACCTGCTGGAGTCTCTAACAATTGACTGGGCATTTATCAGCCCTGTATCCATGGAACCTTCCTATCAAACGTGACCAGAATCTGTTACCCAAAAGCCTGTGGCCTCTGTCACTGGCCAACCATTTGGCTACTCGGTGACTGATCATAGAATATCAGGGTTGGAAGGGACCTCAGGAGGGATCTAGTCCAACCCCCTGCTCAAAGCAGGACCAATCCCCAACTAAATCATCCCAGCCAGGGCTTTGTCAAGCCGGGCCTTAAAAACCTCTAAGGAAGGAGATTCCACCACCTCCCTAGGGAACCCATTCCAGTGCTTCACCACCCTCCTAGTGAAATAGTGTTTCCTAATATCCAACCTAAACTTCCCCCACTGCAACTTGAGACCATTGCTCCTTGTTCTGTCATCTGCCACCACTGAGAATAGCCGAGCTCCATCCTCTTTGGAACCCCCTTTCAGGTAGTTGAAAGCAGCTATCAAATCCCCCCTCATTCTTCTCTCCTGCAGACTAAACAATCCCAGTTCCCTCAGCCTCTCCTCATAAGTCATGTGCTCCAGCCCCCTAATCATTTTTGTTGCCCTCCGCTGGACTCTTTCCAATTTTTCCACATCATTCTTGTAGTGTGACGCCCAAAACTGGACACAGGACTCCAGATGAGGCCTCACCAATGTCGAATAGAGGGGAATGATCACGTCCCTCGATCTGCTGGCAGTGCCCCTACTTATACAGCCCACAATGCCGTTACCTTCTTGGCAACAATGGCACACTGTTGACTCATATCCAGTTTCTCGTCCACTGTAACCCCTAGGTCCTCTTCTGCAGAGCTGCTTCCTAGCCATTCGGTCCCTAGTCTGTAGTAGTGCCTGGGATTCTTCCGTCCTAAGTGCAGGACTCTGCACTTGTCCTTGTTGAACCTCATCATATTTCTTTTGGCCCAATCCTCTGATTTGTCTAGGTCCCTCTGACTGATCAGGGGCTGTCGCCTCTTTCTGGCCTGACCTGACTCTTGTCATGGTGTGACCCCCTTTGGAGCAAAGTGCGATGAAATATACGAAGAACCGTAGTGTGAAACTCCCTTTTAATGCAGTAGAGTGACACCCCCGTTGTCCCACGGTGCTGAAATGTACCAGCTGGGATTCCAGCTTAGGGCATAGCCGGTCCGGCTCCTGTTTGATCTCTGGCCCGACTCCCCTGGATTTTAATGGCAGCAGGATTGGGGGCCCCCATTGAAAATGCCGCCTCTGTCGCCAGGCTCCTGTGTCCGGCTGCAGAGAGGAGGGTTTAAAGGGCTCCTGCCTCTTGTGACATGAAGCCGGTGGAAGGGATTTGGGACCATTTGTACCAGGGTTCCTGTTAGCTGGCTCCATGGCCGTCTCTCCCAACCTGTGCTCGCTGGCTATGATGTTACAGAATTGCTGCCCCGGCACTGCATGCAGAGATCACTTGATCTGAACCCCGGAAGGACTTGGGGAGAGCGATTCGCTATCTGGGGCAAAGATGAAGTAGCCGATCCTTGGCATTTAAGATGCTGTAATTGAATTGAGTCTTTGGTTGCCAGGATCTGCCTTGTGTTGAGTCTCTCTTATTGACCAGGCAGAAATATTGCCCTGGGCATCTTGGAAGGAGAGTTCCCATTGGGGGATCTGCTCTGAGCTGGACTCCACGTGTCGGATCCAGGCAGTGAGCAGAGACCATAACTGCGGGTTTTTTCTCTCCCGTCTCCAGGAGCAGAGAAAGACAGCCTGAACCTGACGGAAGCACCATGTCATACCCCTGTGATCCCCCTCCCTACAGTGACAAGAACCCCCTCATCCCTCTGCAGCCTGAGGACTACTCGCAGCTGGGACCCTCTGCTGTGGGGTACCTGCAGCCTCCGGGGTACCCGCAGCCGGGAGGCGATCCTGGGGCCTCCGTGCAACCTGCGGCCTGTGCTGGGGGCTACCTGGTGCCTGGAGGATATGCACCCTCGGCAGGCTATCCGCAGCCAAATGGCCCGGAGGCCCCCAGGCCAGTGCTTCCCGTGCACTTAGGTAAGTTGAGCATTCACAATAGGATGCATCTTGTTGGGACGCTGCACAGAAACTCACTGAGCTTAGAGGGCTGCAGAGACCAGCTTGCAGCTTCAGAGACCAGAGCAAACCCCCTGGGCCATCAACGTGCTGAAAGAGACAAGGGTCCACCTGGGTTCCAGTCGTTCTCGGTCCTGTTCTGCACAGAGGCAGGTCACCCCAGGGACTGGATCAAAGAGAGTAACAAGGGGCAGGATTCTGCTCTAAGGGGAGGGGGCCAGACGGGCCGTCCGGGTGGCAGTGCCCATGTGGGACCAGGAGTGAGGAGTGCAGGGCAGAGGAGACGGTGGGGTGAGGGGAAGGGGTCTCTGGAAGGGCAGGGTAATGGCGTGAGTGGGGAGGTGGGGGGATTTCTCTGACCCCCTGGGACGGATGGGCTCCGCTTTGTCGCTCACCCAGATCTGATAGAGAGGAGACGTCCCGGTAAAAGGCAAAATATTCCAGTCTCCAGTCCCGCCGCGTCAAAGCTTACTCCTGGGGGAATTCTGAGCCAAAAAATTAAAAATTCTGTGCACAATATTTTAAAATTCGGTATAGTTTATTTGTCAAAATAACACAGTACAATCATGCCAATTTCAATTATTTTGGTCATTTATTTCAAAATCCCTGTCAACAAGTATGTGTGTAACAATACAGGCGACAAAAAAGATTCAAGAAATGTTTTTTGACAAATAGATTCCTTCCTAGGCTTATTAATACAGAATTCGGAGTAATAATTCATTTAAACTACAACACAGAACCGTATTTCCTGCCCCCGTCAGAAGCAGTGCAAAGGCTTGGGGGAGTTGGGGTTAATGGAGGGGCTGAGAGAGAGGGAAGGGAGTGAACTTGGAGGGTTGTTGGGGGTGGGTGGGAGAAGTATAGGCAGGGCTTTTTGTGGGGCAGGGGGAGTTAGGGAGTTGGGGAACCTCCCCCACGCAGACTCTGCCTGACCTCTAACCTCCCATTCGGTCAGGTGCATCTACCCGTCCCCATGTGTCCCTGCACCCCCCACCTCCGTCCCCGTGTGTTCCTGCGCCTCCACTTCCATTCAGCCCCTGCCCGAGTCTGTCCCCCTCGACTAGCCCTTCTGAACCCCAGTCTGTGTGATCCCCCAGCAGCCCTGGGTGCCCCGCTCTGTCTGTGTCCCACCCACATCCTGTGCCTATTCACCTGGCCTACGGGCAGGGCACTGTAAGAACGCAGCCTCTCCTCCCTATCGGTTCTCGACTGCTACAGCCCGTGAGCCGGCTGCCCTCTGTTCTGCTGCCGCAGCAGCCCCTAGTGGGCGAAAGGCATAACTGCAGCGCCTCTCTGGCAGAATGTATTTTCTGGGGAGGAAAACAAAATCTGTGGGGGACATGAATGCTGCGCATGAGCAGCGGCACAGAATTCCTCCAGGAGTAAAATCTGGGCTGAGCTTGGCACCAGCCAGGCCCGACAGCCAGCTGCCGTGTCAGATCACCTCGACCCGTGGATTTGGGAGCTGGCAAGACCGTGGGGCAGCCTCTGAAACTGCAGGGTTTGGGAGAGGGAATTGGGGAAACACCCCCAAGCTGCTGGGGGATAATCCGGGGACAGTAGCCACTGTGCAGAGAACAATCTGTTCTGGTCCCCTCCTCTACCCGAGGGTCCCGGCTGTGCCCTGTTGTGACGGGGCAGCCACAGCCTGACCCCTTACATGGCTGCACAGAAATGTCCCAGCCAGAAGGAAGTGGGGTCTGATGGGGGAGGGGAGGGCACCCTGAAACACTTGACTGAGGGGCCGAGCCCAGAGGGGACAGGGACGTCCCATGGGGTTGGGACGTCCCATGGGGCAGCCTGCTCCTAGCTCGTGGGGAGAGGCGGTTGGGGAGGGACCCCAGACATGTGCCAGGTCAACAGGGACCCAGGAGAGCTGATGGTGCCCAGCTGTACCAGCGTTCAGGCGCTGAAGGCTCAGGGCTCCCTGTCCGTTCTTCCAGGGGACACCGGTCTCCCCGCAGTGAACAGCTACATCGTCACCGGCTTGAGGGATGACGTCGTCAGGACTGCTGACTGGGACGACAAGAGAGTGCGACACACCTTCATCCGCAAGGTAACTCTGGCCGCCGGGGGTGCAGGGTGGGGAGCCTGGGGCTGGGAGGTGTGGGGTGGTGCCCCCTCCAGACTCTGGCCCCCAGGAACAGGCTGCGGCCGGTGGGGTGAGCCTGGCACCTGGGTACCAGTGCGGGGCCGGAGGCCTGTGGCTGGCGTGTCTGCGTGGCGAGGCCAGCGGCTAGGGGCAGCGTCAGGCTCCCATGGCTGCAGGGCCCCCCTAGTGCTGGCGGGGGCTGGGGGCACAGCACTGGGCTGGGGAGGGGGCTGGGACTGGAATGCCCTGGGCTACAGATCCCCTCCCCACGCTGGCCGGGCTAACAGGACACCCGGAGCCTGTTGGATCGGAGCCTTGGTAGCAGCTGCCCACCCTGGGGACTATGAGGGGCTGGATCTCCACGGCCCACCCAGTCCCTGGGGCCCCGCCCGGCTGCCCTTGGGGCATGGCAGGGGCCGGCGCTGAGTCCTTCAGGAGCGGGAGTGAGAGCCAGCGGCACCATCCCACCTGGGGTGCTGGGCAGCTGGGGGCAGTGACATCTCGGGGTCGCCTTGGCTTGTCTGTGTGGGGAGCAGGGCCGGTGCCTGCGGGTGACCCCTCTGTGCCTGTCTGTGCCCTGTGGGGGAGCGGGGCTGGTGCCTGGGGGTGACCCCTCTGTGCCTGTCTGTGCCCTGTGGGGGAGCGGGGCCGGTGCCTGGGGGTGACCCCTCTGTGCCTGTCTGTGCCCCACAGGGAGCGGGGCCGGTGCCCGGGGGTGACCCCTCTGTGCCTCTCTGTGCCCCACAGGGAGCGGGGCCGGTGCCCCGGGGGTGACCCCTCTGTGCCTGCCTGTGCCCCACAGGGAGCAGGGCCGGTGCCCGGGGGTGACCCCTCGGTGCCTGTCTGTGCCCCACAGGGAGCGGGGCCGGTGCCCGGGGGTGACCCCTCGGTGCCTGTCTGTGCCCCACAGGGAGCAGGGCCGGTGCCCGGGGGTGACCCCTCTGTGCCTGTCTGTGCCCCACAGGGAGCGGGGCCGGTGCCTGCGGGTGACCCCTCTGTGCTTGTCTCTTTCAGGTCTACACCATCATCTCAGTCCAGCTGCTGGTGACCGTGGGCATCATCGCCGTGTTCACCTTCGTGTGAGTCTCCCCTTGTCCTGAGCCCTGCCCTCGCCGCCAGCCCCCAGCAGCTGCTGTCCCAGGGCTGGGCCCTGCTCCACGGGGCCCCAGGAGCTGGGACGTCCCAGGGACTCTCCGGAGGAACGAAGAGGCTGCCCCCCAATGCCCCGTCCCCCCCCCGAGGGGAGGGGCCAGAGCCTCGCCGGGGGGTGGAGGAGACGGGCACCGTCTCACAAGGGCCGGGGAGCCCCACCCGGGGCTGTTTAAAGCCGGCTGGGTGCAGCCCTGCGGGATGGGCTGTGGGGGGTGACCCTGCCCTGTCATGGCAGGAGTCCGGCTGGATCCTGGCGGGTCTGTCTGGGGAGCTGGGCACGGAGCGGGGCAGGGTCCTTGCTCCCGGGCTGGGGCCCCCACAGCCGGTCTGCGCTGTGCGGGGGGCAGGCAGCGGCTTGGGGGTGATGACGAGCAGGGAGCACCAAGCTTCCCAGCCTCCCCTTAGGTCAGTCTGCTGCTCGCTAGGGCCCGCGCTGTGAACGTCGGGGGTGGAGACCGCGGGGGAGCAGAGAAGGGCCCCGTGGTGACGGGTGTAGCCAGGAACCGATCTCACGCTCTTCTCCCTCCGCGCAGCTCCCCCGTCCGCGCCTTTGTGCAGAGGAACGTTGCTGTGTACTACTCCTCTTAGTAAGTATCACTCAGCCCTTGGGCGGAGCTGCCAGCGCCACCCCCCCTCCCTGCTCATCCCGGCCCCCCTGCCCTTTGGCTGGGCCCCTGTGCTGCCGCGTGGGACCTGGCAGAGTCACCGCCGCTCCCTGCTGAGGGCCACGAGGCGCCGGTGCCCCGTGCCAGAGGCAGAGGGTGCTGCGTGGGGTGGCATGGGGAGGGAGGGGGCAGTTAATCACTTTCTCTAGGGGAAAAAAACCAGGAAATAAAATGCAAAAAAACTCTGCTAATGCAGCGTTACTGCTGAGAACCTCACTGTATCAGGGAAGGTTATGAAACTGCAAGTCCACTAGGAAGGATTTTTAATTAATATGTCAAATAGGGGGTGTACCATATGACTGGAGAATAAGAGAGGGAAAAAGTGATTCAGACACCCACGGGCCCATGAGTCTGAGCTCAATTGTAGACAAGGCTTGAGAACAAATTTTGAAGGAAAGACTTATCAGAGGTAGATGGGATTAAGTGCAGTGGGCTCGCCACAGGTAGATCGTGCCAGGCGAACCTGGCCTCTTTCTTAACTGATTCTCTAGACAGGGAAATGTGGTAGCTCGGTCTGTCTGGATTTCAGTGACGCGTTCGATACAGGACCATGCGGGAAATCATCAGTGAAGATGACACCGTGAGGACTCATACAGGAATCGAAAGGCAGCTCAGGAACTGGCTACAGAGCAGCTGATAATGGGTTATGCTGAAAGGCCGGCGGGAGGTGACTAGTGGTATTCCTCAGCAATCGGTCTCGCAATCAGTCTAACTTAATATTTTCATTGGTGGCTTTGGCAGAAAAAGTAGGAGTGTGCTAATGAAATTTGCTGGTGATATACGTTGGGAGGCATTGTCAGTACAGAGGAGGATCGGAATATCATCCAGGAAGAATTGGTTGGCCAACAGATTGGAAACATAGAAATGGGTCATGTGTTTAGAGAATAATAAGAATTTCTGCTCTAAGCTGGGGGGCTCGTCAGTTGGGAACAGCGGAGGAGGGGAAAGACCTGGGGTGTTCGTTGACTGTGGAATGACTGTGAGCTACCGATGGGACGCAGCCATGACCACAGGCAAGTGTGATCCCAGGGTGTATCGGGTGAGGCCTGTCCAGGAGAGAGAAGTATTAACGTCCTGATCGCAGGCACTGTTAAGGCCTCATCTGGATCCTGCGTACTGCTGTGGATACCCACATTCAGGAAGGATGAATTCAAACTGGAGCAGGTGCAGAGAAGAGCTGCTAGGATGATCAGGGGAATGGAGGGTCTGTGTTATGGGATGAGCGTTGAAGACCTTGGCTCGTTTAGCCCAGCAAACGAGGGCTGAGGTGGGAGCTGATTGCTGTCTATAAATACAATTTGCGGGGAAGGCGTCAGGGCGGGGAAGATGTGACGGGGCTGCCTGCGGTAGCAGAGACGGGACTGAGTGGCCCCGGAGGTCCCTTCTAGTCATCTGATCTTGGGTTAAGATATGCAGAGGGAGCGAGATCTAGTGGCTGGAGCATGAGCCTGCTGGTGAGGAGTTGTCTGCTAATACCAGCTCTGCCACTGACCCACCGTGTGAGCTCAGCCGCTGCTCTGTGCCTCGGTTTCCCCTCTGTGCCAGGGGGATAACGCGTCCCTACTCCCGAGGCGCGATGGGAAACAGGAGGAAGGTTTGTCGGGTGCTTTGAGATCCCCGGGTGGAGGCGAAGGCAACACGTGGCAGAAGGCCAGCAGGGGAGAGCTAGTGGCTGGAGGTGCCAGGAATTGGAACGGCCTGACTCCGTGGGTGTGAAACTCGGCCCTTCTGCTGCCTGCACGAGGCTCCGACCGGCCCCGGCTCCGGGTGGGCTGCAGGGCTGGGAAAGGTCCCAACCTCTGTCTCTCTCTCCCCAGCGCCGTGTTCCTCGTCACCTACCTGGTGCTGGCCTGCTGCCAGGGCCCCAGGTGAGTGTCTCAGTCGCTGGGGATCAGAGAGGGCGGCCCCTCCCTCCGAGCCCTCGCCCCGGCTCAGAGTCCCCCGGGCACTGGGAAGCGGGTCGGGGGGGAGTGACTGAGGCAGGGGGCCGAGGCCAGAACGGGCTCTGGCTCCATCCCCAAGGAGCGATGAGGCGAGGCTGCCCCCCAGGGTCGATTCCCGTCCATCCAGGGCCAACGCCTGCCCTGACTCGGGGGTTGGTTTTCACGGGGACCCCCCTGTGCCCTGAAGTCTCATTGGGCCAAAGTGGTGCCCTTGCCCCAGGCGACATCACGCTGAGCTCACCCCAGAAACCCCGATCCCCCCGGGTTCCCCCCAGCCTGCGGCGCAGCGCCCTGGGCTCTGACTACCTGCACCCTGACCGGTGTGTTCCCTGGCTTCCCCCAGGAGACGCTTCCCCTGGAACCTCATCCTGCTGAGCATCTTTGTAAGTGGGCTGTGGGGCCGGGTTGTACCGGGGGGGGCAGTGATTCTGGGAGGGGGCGCCCCCAGGGTGGGAGGGGACCCTGTGGGGAGGAGAGGGATGGAACTGAGGGAGGCTTTGATGGCTGAACACTGGTTAGGATTGGGGCTGGGGTCACGTGTGGGGAGGTAGAAATGGGGGGGGTCTGTGTGTTTCATGGGCCGTCTCCTACCTCAGGGTCACACCTGTGCCTAAAACACACCCCTCAGGCCATGTGCCCCTCAGTGCCTCCTGCTGTGAACCCCCACGTCTCGCGGGGGACCCGGGAAGCCGACACGATGCTTTGATCCCTCGCTGGGGCTGGCTCCACAGCTAATCGCCCCCTTTCCTTTCGTTTGCTGCAGACGCTGGCCATGGCCTTCATGGCGGGAACCATCGCCAGGTACCGCGGTGCTGGGGAGACCCCCTCTGAGCCCCTTCCCTCCTTCAGCTTCCCCGAGTTTGCCAGTCGCCCGCAGGGGAGAGGTGTGAAGCACACACCTGGCAGGCTCCTAACATCACCGGGAATAGAGACACCCCCCTCGCTTAAAATGAACAGAGACGTTTTTGGTAGTAAATTAGTCTCAGAAAGGCCATTGGATTCTAATCCCAGGGCAGCCCCATCTGCAGACTTGAAATTGATCACAAAGATCCAGATCAAATCAGGTTTTTCCTCTGTTACCTGCCAAGACCCCAGCTCAGTGTCTCCCCTCGCAAACCCCTGACTTCCCTCCCTCCCGGGATACAAGTCTGGAGGCTGGGGGTGGATATGGGAGGTTGCAAGAGGTCATTGGAGAAGCAAGAGGGAAAACAGTGGGATAACCTGCCGCACATCTTAGCTGTCCGTACACCAATGCAAAGGCTGCGGCGCCTCAGGAGGCAGACCCGAAAGTCTGGGCGCACAAACAGAATTGTGACTGAATTGGCGTCCCGGAGTCTTGGTGGGAGAACTCATCCGGTGGGGATCTTGGTAGAGGGGACCTCTTCTTCAGGGAGGCCAGCGGGGAGAAAAGGGAGGAGGTGCTGCAGTGTGTATTGAGAATGTACACACTAGGTCTGAGGTCCAGGAAGAGGCGGTGAGAGGCATTCCCGTGGAAAGTCTCTGGGGGAAGATGCCAGGGGGAAAAACATGGGTGATGTCAGAGGAGGGGTCTGCTGCAGGCCCCCAAATCAGAAGGAGGAGGTGGAGGATACATTTTTACAACAAAGACAGACATATCCCAAGGCCAGGCCGTGGTGATCAGAGGGACTTTACCTATCCAGACATCTGGTGGAACAACAATACAGCAGGACATTGGCTGTCCAGCCGGTTCTTAGAATAGGCTGGGAGCAACGTTTCCTCCAGATGGCGGAGGAGGTCACTAGGGGGCGGCTGTTTTTGATGTGGGCTTCCCTAACGGGGAGGAATAGGTTGAGAACCGGAAGGCGGGAGGCAAACTGAGGCCTGGTCTACACTGAGGGGATCAACCTAAGATATGCAACTTCATCTGTGAGAATAGCGTAGCTGAAGTCGACATATCTCCGAGCGCGGGGTTGACTGCCGCCATTTCCCCGTCAACTCCACTTCCGCCTCTCGCCGCGGTGGAGTACAGGAGTCGACGGCAGAGCGATCGGGGATCGATTTATTGCATCTACTCTACACACGATAAATTGATCCCGGATAGATCAATCACTACCCGCCGATCCAGCGGGTAGTGTAGACATAGCGTAAGGGAAGGGAGGAGCCAGAGAAGCAGAATAAGGACAGTGGACTTCAAAAAAGCAGCCGTCAGCAGACTCGGCGAACTGGTCGGTGAGGTCCCATGGGAAGGAAATTTAAGGGGAAGATGGGGGGGGCTGGCAGTTTCTAAACCAGCAAACTCTCCCGCTGCCAAGGAAAGTAGGAAGACGTGTAAAAGACCAGTCTGGCTCCATCAGGATCCCTTTAGCGAGCTCAAGATCCCAAAGGAATCACACCAAAAGTAGAAACGAAGCCAGATTGCCAAGGAGACGTACAAAGGAACAGCACAGGGAGGTAGGGACAAAATCAGAGAGGCCGCGGCACAAAGTGAGTTACACCGAGGAAGAGGAAAACGAAGGAACGTGTAGGTCCATTACTTAGCGGGGAAGGAGAGCTCTGAACAGATGACCCAGAGAAGGCTGAGGGGTTTAATGTCGTTTTGCTTCAGTCTTCACTAAAACAATTAACTGTGAACAGATGCTTAGTACAATTAATATTAACACGGGGGCAGGATCTTCGGCCAGGATAGTGAATGAACGGTCAAAAAAATACTTGGTGTTCTCAGTTGGCAGGGCCTGATGACTTTCGCCCTAGAATACTGAAGGAACTAGCTGAAGCAGTCTCTGAACCATTGTTAATGACTCTATTCAAGAACTCCGGGAAGATGGGTGAGGTCCCAGAGGACTGGAGAAGGGCAAACATTGTACCTGTCTTCACAAAGGGGAAGGAGGAGGACCCAGGGAGTTATCAACTAGTCAGACTAATAATTTGTTCCAGTTTCTTTTGAGGTGTTGAATAATCAGTCTGTGGGCACCTAGAGGTTAATAGGGTAATAAGGAGCATGTGGGGGGAGGAATAGCTCAGTGGTTTGAGCATTGGCCTGCTAAACCCAGAGTTGTGAGTTCAATCCTTGAGGGGGCTACTTAGGGATCTGGGGCAAAAATCAGTACTTGGTCCTGCTAGTGAAGGCAGGGGGCTGGACTCAATGACCTCTCAGGGTCCCTTCCAGTTCTAGGAGATTGATATATCTCCAATTATTAGCATGGATTAGTCAAGAACAAATAATTACAAAACAAACCTAATTTCATTCTTTGACAGAGTAACTAGGTTAGTGGATGGGGGAAGCAGCAGACGCGCGATATGTCTGGACTCTAGTATAACTGTTGACGCTCTCCCGGTGACCGTCTCATAAGCAGACATGGGAAGTGTGGTCTAGGTGAAATTACTAGACGGTGGGTTCACAACTGTTTGAAAGACTGTCCTCAGAGAGCAGCGTAAGAACAGTCGGACAATGGAACAGACGCCTCGGGAGGGTGTGGAAGCTCCTTCACTGGAGGTTTTCAAAAGGAGGGTGGAGCCACCTGTCTTGGATGAGTTAGAAACAAATCCTGCATTTTTGCAGGGGGTTAGATTAGAACATGACCCTTGCGTCCCTTCTAACATGATTCTATAATCAATGGTTTGCTGTCAAACTCGGAGGACATGTTGCGCGGGATCCTGCTGTGGGCTGTCCTGGGTCCAGTGCTAGTTAATATTTTCATTCACACCTTGGATGATGGAGTGGAGAGAGCTTATAAAATGTGCAGGTGGCATCAAGCTGGGAGGACAGGATTAGAATTCAAGATGATCTTGAAAAATTGGTCTGAACTCAATTGGAGAAATTCCAGTGAAGACAAATGTGAAGCTCTGTCATTTAGAAAGGAAAAATCAAACGCACAAATACAACCTGGGGAATAACGGGCGAGACGGTCGTGCTGCTGAAAAGGATCTGTGGGTTCTAGCGGATCATAAATTCAAAGAGTCATTATGCCGTGGAAAAGGCAAAACTCGTTCTGAGGCATATGAACAGGAGTGTCATATGTAAGACACGGGAGGTCATTGGCCTGCTCCACTCGGCCCTGGGGAGATCTGAGCTGGAGTCCTGCCTCCAGTTCTGGGCACCGCACTGTAAGAAAGGTGGGAACAAACGGGACAGTCCAGAGGAGAGCAACAAAAATAAGAGGTTTAGAAAACCTGCCCTCTGAGGAGAAGTTGAAGGAATTGGGCACGTTTAGTCTGGAGAAGAGACGGCTGCGGCAGGGCATAATAAGCCATCACCTACGTTAAGGGCTGTTCTAAAGAGAACAGTGATCGATTCTTCACGTCCCCTGGGAGTAGGAGAAGAAGGAATCTACTTAATCTGCAGCATGGGAGATTTCGGTGAGATATTAGGAAACGCTTTCCAGCTGGAAGGCTAGTTGAGCCCTGGGACGGGTGGCCGAAGGAGGCGGTGAGATCCCTGTCATTGGAGGTTTTCGGAACAGGTCGGACAAACACCTGTCAGGGATGGTCTGGGTTTACTTGGCCCTGCCTCAGCACAGGGATGGACTAGATGACGTCTCAAGGTCTCTTCCAGGCTGATGTTTCTCTGACTAATGGAAGCATCAGTGCTTCCTGCCTTCCCCACCACCAAATGGCCCCCGTCCGGTAGTAGCTACATCGCTGACTCTCGGCAGCAGATCCTCTCGCACGGGGCTTGGCAGATAAGGGGGAAAGATTTTGTGTGAAGGGACCGATCACGTCTTTGTTTGCATGTAGAGCCGAGTTTGGATTTGGAATCGTTTTAAAGGAGGGGGAGGGGAAAGCTTTTTAATTCCCCTTTGACAATCAGCAACTCGCTCTGGTCATCTTGGATCTTGGGCGGGTCCCTAGAATAGCGGGAGGGTCTGTCCCCGTAGCAGGGCACAGCCGGGCTGAGCCATCACCACCAATCTGCTTGGCCGTGTCATTGCCAATGCCTAGGGCTGCTGAAACTGGGGCAAACTGAATGTCTGTCTCCTGGGCCTCTCCTCCTTCTGCCGACTCTATCTGGTAATTAGAGAGACAAGGTGGGGAATGTCTTTTTCAGCGTAGACAGGGAGAATGGAGACGCCCGGTGTCGGTCGCAGGTCTCCACGTGCTGTCCCGGCTCTGTCGTGTGGGGGTCGCTAGCCCTGCGGGGAGGTGGGCTCGGGCGGAGAGGAAAACCAGCCCCACCCTGCTGCTAACTTAAGGGATCCCCTGGCTTAGCTCAGCTTGGGGGAGTCGCCCTGGAGCCTGGACTCAACCAGGCGCCCCCTGGGGGCGAGTCGCAGAACCGCAGGCTGCCTGGGATGGCTTTTCCATAGGGCCCATGGGTGCCGCGTCGGAACGCCTGCCGAGCGCCGCCCCCCAGCCCACGGGATCGCACTGCCGGGGAGCCAGCCCCGGGTCTTGGCTCCCATTTGCACGCGGAGGGTGAAGGGGGAAATCATTGAATGGCTTTTAAACCTCCCCCCCCAACCCTTTGTGTGCAGCATGTATGACACCACAGCTGTCCTGATCGCCATGGTGATCACTGCCAAAGTGGCCATAATTGTCACCATCTTCTGCTTCCAGACCAAGGTAAGGCCCAATGGGCTCCCTGCCCGTCCAGGGGAGTCAGGGGATTTCCCCTCCTGAGGGCCCCCCGGCATAGGCTGGGACAGGGTACGAGGCAGATGCCGCCTCATCCAGAGTGGGGTGCTGGAGCAGAGAGCCCCTTCCCCTAAGGGGTCCACGCTGCCTGCACCCAGCTCTGGGACTGACAGAGCAGGAACCGAACCTGGATCTCTTGCCGCAGCCCAGAAAGAGCTGGGTCAGCACATTGGGGTGTCCCTCCAGCCGGGTGGCCATTCCCAGCGCAGCTCCCACGGGCTGCATCCCAGCTGGGCAGCACATTGCCCTGCGTGCTGCTGACCCTCGCTACTCAGGCTGCCGCACAGCATCCGTCCCGTGCCACCCACCCTCAGAGAAGAGCCGATGCAGCCGATCTGCGCTGACATGGGGAGCAGACGTGCCTCAGGCTGCTCCAAGTTGTGGCGCCTCCTGCAGGGGAAGCCCAGTGTGGCACAGGGAAGATAAAAAAATCTATGGTGTGGGGGTTTTTTTAATTAAAAAAACCCACAATTTTTAAAATGTTAAATTAAATACAGGTTTATTAATAAACCTGTATTTAAAATTAAATTTGAAATTGGCAATTTAAGACCTAAACTTATTCTAATCAATTAAAACCATTTAAATTACATGCAAAAAAGTAATATTAAGCAGCCCCTGTTTCCTGCGAAGTTTTAAAGAACATCACACCACTGAGCTGGTAGAAGTCACTGGCTAAGCACCTGGAACTAGTTTGTTGAAGGGCTAACCCAGCTTTTGACAGCAGTAGCCTCCTGCAGGTGTGGACAGATCATTTTCTCCATTTCAGTTTATTCAACTAGTTTGGTTCATTCAAAGTTAAGAAACCAATTGGGGACAGTGAAAAAGCAGGAAAGGTCATTTTCCTCTTCTAATCTCTGAATGAAAACCAGGTATGAGAGGATGAGATCTACTAGTTCTAAAATCTTGAAGAACACCGTGACTAGAAACACTCAGTTCAGTTCACTAACTACAGACAGTACTTCCTTTGTTTAATAAATCAGTTAGTTTTGAATGCAAAACATGTTCTGATCAACTTTTTTTTTAATGTATCCAGCACCTTTAAGGTAGTTTTATTTAATGACAAAAAAATCGCTGCTTTTCTATATTTTTATTGTTTGAATTTCCGTCCAAACAGAGCTTGACGCAAATCACAATGTAATCATCATCTGGTAAAAAGTTAAGCTATGTAACTGCTTAAATAGATGCGTATAGATCTAGTGTCTCCTCCTGGTTAGCAAAGAGAAGCACCAAATTTACTGTAAAGGTTCTATTTAGTTGCAAGTCTACCTGTTTTAATGGTTGCCAAGCAATGAGCAACTGTCTTTAGGACAGTAACGACAACGTACAAATGCGAATCACAATTACAGTCAATGATTTATATCAAGGTTTCCTGCTTGTTGATTTAAATCATGGTTAAAATCGGTGATGGACATTGCTTTGATTTAAGTCAGTCCATCCTGGTGCAGCGGGATGGCTGTGTTCCACTGTGCTCTGTGGGTCTCATGGTAACTTATCTCCCTCCCGCTGGCAGGTGGATTTCACATCGTGTACCGGGCTGTTCTGTGTGCTGGGGATCGTTGTTGTTCTGACATCGATAGTCACTGCCATCGTCCTGTACTACAAATATGTGAGTAGTGGCTGCTCCTTGTAACACGGGGACTTGGGGAGACCTATTCAGGGGCAGACTAGGACGTGATACCAAAGCTGCCCTCTGCAGGCCCCATCCATATCTGCAGAACTTAAGCACAATGTTTCCAGCATGGCACATGTGACCTGCCTGAGTATGCAGAGAGCCTGAAGCAATAGCCCTGACACATGGGTGACCTGTCTCATTTACACAGGGGAGATGTTAATTCTGAAACCTAATGATGGCAAATTGGAATGTCATCAGCAGGGAGATTTCATCCCTGATCACCTCAGGGTCTGGGCAGGGGGTGAATGAAGTTACCAAAACTTTGTCTCTCAAACGGATCCCACTTCAGCATCTTACCCAAAAGCAAGTCTCTGGCCCTGAGCCAACTGCACTCAGCAACAGCTCGTGCCCAGCCAGGGGGTTTGGCGGGTGTTGTGTTGACAGCGGGAGTATTGCCTGGGAGACCTGGTCCACCTTAAAAGGCAGCTGTGGTGCAGACATGGTATTTGGGAGGGGTGGGTGGCTAAAATCAGATCATTGTTCTTCACTCCACCCTGCAGCTGTACCTCCTTGAGCTCAAACAAGAGAGACATGCCTAGGAACTTGCTACCTTTCACGGGCTGAGTAGGATTACGCCTGGTTGATGCTTGGATGGGACACTTCTCAGAAAACCCGGGCTGCATCTGACTGAAGTGTGGGTTTCTCGGTAGAGGGTGCTTTCCCCTCTGCGTTGCTGTTGACCCTCGAGCTCCCGAGTTGTGCAAGGGGGCGCTGTGTTGCTGGAGTTGCTCCTTCAGATGATATCCAAACCCAAGAGTCCTGATATCCTATAATCTTTAAAGAAAATAAATCCCCTGATATGTTTAGGTGGGACGTTAGCCAACAGCTGTCATGCTCCTCTCCAGAGCTGGCTGCATTTTGGGGGCGGGCAAAGGAATCTCTGGGGAATATGCTCTGGGTTCTGGATAGTTTTTTCTCCAGCCCCGGACTGGTGGGTCGCCTTGCTCGTCTGCACCCTGCAGCCGCCTCTGGCCTCCGAACACCTGCTCGGAGCAACGTGATTCATTCCTCCCCTCTTTCTGCAGATTCAGTGGGTGCACATGGTGTTTGCAGCCGTGGTTGCGATCGCCTTCACCCTGGTGAGTAACGTCGCTCGCCCTGTCCCGACTGAGCTGGGAGCCTCCGATGTGGGCCGCTGCGTCGGACGCATTCCTGGGGCGGGTGGGGGGAGGATGGAGGCAGCTCCTGGCTCAGGCATGTGGGGCTGAGGATCTGTAGTGGCGTGGCTGATGCATTGCCCTGTCTCTGGTCTCCCCAGTTCCTAGCCTACGACACCCAGCTGCTGGTAGGGAACAAGCAGTTCGGCCTCAGCCCCGAGGAGTACGTCTTCGGCGCCCTGGAGATCTACGTGGACATCGTCTACATCTTCTTGTTCCTGCTGCGGTTCCTGGGCTGGAAATAGAGCCTCCAGCCGGGCTCCTGGCTGGCACAGCCCGGGGCCGAGGAGCACTCTGGGAACCCCTCGCTTCCTTCCTGCTTCTGCTCCTTTCTCCCTCCTTGCCCTGGCGTGTGTCTCCCGGCCGACGGCCTCTGGTTTCCCCACTTCCCCGGGGAGCCACAGTCTGCGCCTAGAGGGGTCGCGGGCGAGACTGCCCTGGAGAAGCCCAATAACGAGGCTTTGCCCCGCAGTGCAGCCAGAGTTGGCAGATCTCTGTCTGCCCCGTTAATGGCTCCGCTGCCCTCTGTGCTCGCACGCGGCCTCCGTCTGTCTTCGCTCCCCGCTGTGCCCCGGGGTGTGTCAATGCCCTGAGTTCACCCTCATAACGGCCCTTGGAACTTGGTGCCAGGCGAGGCACCTGCCCCCAGACACGGCCCCTCTGCCAGCACGAGCTGCTCAGACGGGGGGGCACCTCAGATTGCCCAGAAATAGCTGAGAGAGGGCAGTTCTGGACATCACGCTCCACATGATGAGTGGTGAGACACATCCTCCACCCTGAGGAGAAGTGAATTCACTTCTCTTGTAGCAAGCAGGCAGGTCGAGGCTTCTGTCTATCACCTTAACGTAAGCCCGACCTATCCCGCGCTGTGCCTGGCGAGCAGCGTTACTCCGAAATAACGTGCTGGATGGTTTGAGTTACCTGGAGCTGCCTGAGGTCAGGCTTGAGACGTGTCACCCCAGCTGCTGTTTGGACCCCGGTGAGATGCCACGGGGGCGGGGGGCAGCGCCTTCATCACATCCAAACCCACTCAGGGGAGAGCAGAAAGACAGGGGCTCGGTCCTCGCTCCGATCCAAACCCCGGTGTGCAAGTTCCTTCAGTCGTGCAGAGCGCCCTCCAGTGGCGAGGAGCGGGGGGCTGCGATTACTGCACGGATCTGATTTTTAAAGGGGGGGGGGGTTTATACATGTCTTAGACATCAGTGTTTTCCCAGCACAGTTTTTACCCTGTGTCTGAGAGTGGTTTTTTTACAGTACAGCAAAAATCTTCAGGGTTAACAATCCTGCTTTGGTCTCGAGTTTGTTAGTGCCTTAAACTAGCCCCGTGCTAAGTGGTTTTTTAAATCTCCTTCGCTACAGCCTGTGAAGTGTACACAGGAGCGACCCAGGCTGGCTCTTGCCAGGTTTGTGTTCTTTCTAATTCAATGTCTTTTATCCTTGGTTAAGCAAAGGGCTTTTTACCGCACGGCTTTGTTGTGTATTTGACTAGTCCGGACAGCCAAAGGGCCTTGCAATAACATTGTTTGACAAGGGGGGAGGCGAATTGCAAAGCAGCGTGCTGTGTACATTGCTCATGCTCTCCACTAAGAGATCCGCTTATTGCAGGTGGAAAAAGAACTGGGGCCGCAGGCAGCATTGTAAGTCACCACCCCTAATTCTAGAGGCTGGAACAGGTGCTGTAAGTGGGGGCGTCTCTCCCCACTTCCACCTAGAGGATGGGGCGGAAACACTGCGTTGGAGCCCTCTGGCTCCCCCGGGGCAGTGCTGGTGAAGGGGGCAGGGGGCAGCAGCTGAGCCCAGAGCCGGTTCCCAGCTCCTCATGGGAAGAGCAGGCTCAGAGCAGGGCGGCTGGATCAGAATCCCCAGGCGAACGCCCTAAAGGGCAGGGTGTAGGGAGAGGAACTGGGGGTGCAGCCAGCGTTAACCCTTTGTGCTCCTTCCACGACGCTAGCGGCTTGGGCCAGCCTTGTTCACTCAGGGCCTTAAATCCCGATGTTCCCGGCAGATGATTTGGGGTCAGCCCAGTGCATGGCAGGGAGTTGCCCCTTTCACGGGCAGCCCTCGGGGAGGGAGAACAGCCTGTCCTGGATGCCGGCCTTGGAGGCAGAGCTGCTGGTGAGCAGAGCCCAGCTGTGTCCTGGCTGAGGGTGGGGGCGTTAGCCAGCTGGGGTTAGCTTTGCTAGGCAAAGGGCTGTCGGGTGCACTGCAGAGGTTAGTGGATCGGCTCAATGCCCCCCCTTGAGGACAGACCTAGAGACCCCTTCCTTGGGAGCGCTCGGCAAACCGCCAGCCGGGTTCGGAGTGGTCCCCAGTCCATGCAGCAGGGGCGTGAGGGGATGGCTGTTTAGCATACGCTGTATTATATTCTAACGCTGCAGCAAGTGGGAGCCGCGCAGTCGGCTCCCGGCACCAGAGAACAGCTTGCACTCAATAAAGCGACACTTTAATTTTTCAAGCGTCCAGGGTCTTTTTATTCTTATTCATTAATGACAGTGACCATGATGCAGGGGAAAGAGGTGGGCATGACCCCCTGGGACCTGAATCCTCCTGGCACAACCAGAGACGATAGGGGCAGCGCAAGCAAAGCCCTCTTCATTCCCCCCGTCCCATCTCTGCCCTGCAGAAGCCATCTCTAGGTGGGAGTTCAGTCCTTGTGGCACGCACCATCCCCAGCCGAGGCTGACAACATGAGGCCCAGCTGCAGTGATGTGGATGTGGGGTAGGATGTAGACAGCTGCCAACTAGCAAAAGGACTAAAACCCATGATTTCATGCAGCCACATTCGGGCACTGTGGATCTGGACTTTATTTTAACCCAGATCGCCAACCCGCTGTGCTATCCGAGCCGGATTCCCTGTGCCGGAGCCTCACCCACCTAACCCAGCGTCCCCTGCAGGGCTACGCTGGGCACTCTGACCATCTCCCACCACACAACTTTCAGGGATGGTAACCGGATCCATCGTCTTCACGGACTCAGTGAGGAAGTGCTCTGGGCCGGATCTCCATACAGCCATGCTGATTGGTCAAGGGGAGAGGCGGAGCTACCGTGGGAAACCCAACAATGGCACATGCATGAAGGGTTGGACTAAGGGTGTGTCACCCAGTGGTGATTGGTCCCGGCGTGGTGCTAAGTGGGGTGCGGGCGGTTTGATGCCGTAATATACTTAATTTAGGTTTGTCCAAAGCATTTCTTCCAGAGACGCATCCCGTTCTGAGCTGAAGACTCCAAGAAATGGGGAATCCACCAGTTCCTATGGGAGTTTGTTCCAATCACCCTCAGTGTTAAAAAGTTGTGCCGCCTTTCTAATCTGAATTTGTCTGGCTTTAACATCAAACCATTGTTCTTGTTCCACCTTTTCTCTGCTAGATTGAAGAGCCCTTTAGTAACCAGTATTTTCTCCCCATGATACGGATCCACCACAGTTAGGCTTGGCAGAATTCAATTTCTAGTTTTTTTTATCAGTTGGACATCAGACCAATATTTATTTGTAGACTTGTTTTTTTTAGATTTTTATCAGTTTAAATGTTGGAAACTGGGGGCATGAGACAACTATTTAATGATGGCAAATGTTGAAATTCGAAAAGTTAAAGCTTTATAAACCATTGAAACACAAATTGTCAACATCACCTGTCAAAATATACAAAGTAAATATTCTTAAATCATCAAATCATACCTGTTTCTACTAGTCACTCACTAGGCCTGTGGTTCTCAACCAGGGGTACACGTACCCCTGGGGGTGCACAGGGGTCTTCCAGGCAATACATCAACTCTTCTAGAGATTTGCCTAGTTTTACAACAGGCTACATAAAAACCACTCGTGAAGTCCGTACAAATGAAAATCTCACACAATGACTTGTTTATACTGCTCTAGATACTATACACTGAAATGTAAGTACAATACTTATATTCCAATCGATGTATTTTATAATTGTGTGGTAAAAATGAGAGTCGGCCATTGTTCAGTGATAAAAGGGTCACCGCACACTGTATTTTTATGTCTGATTTTGTAAGCAAGTCATTTTTAGTGAGGTGAAACTTGGGGTACGCAAGACAAATCAGAGTCCTAAAAGGGGGCCAGTCGTCTGGAAAGGCTCAGCGTCACTGCGCTCGTCCATTTGTAACAAACCTGATTCAAAAGTCCCAAGTAGGCAAAGTAAGAAAAATGCTATCTGTTCATTTCGATTATTGTGTCAGTCTGGTGAAACTGACGTTTACCAAGGTATAAGGATAAAAATATAACCCTCCCCAGCCTGCCTGTAATCAACCCACCCTTTGGTCATCTTCGTGTTAAACGAAACCCATTCAGCTCTGGAAGTATAAGTGTAAGGCATTTTTTCCAACCACTGAACCATTTTGGGGGGGTTCTTTTCTACCCTTTACACTGTACTGCTCTGACAGGTTCTCAAGCCCCCTCCCGCACGCAGACAGTTAGGGACATACCCAGCTGCAGCTACACACACATGCTGAGATCAGCTCTGCATTGGAAGGCTCAGCTAAGAACGGCCCAGTTACTCACGTGCACACACCCCTTTGAAGGGTAAACCCAAAATTATACCGTCTTGTGCTGCGCAGGGAACTGTACAGCGTAAGCTCATGCAATGCACCCCTCCCTCAATGCGGAGAGGAATTTACTTTGTCTTTAATATACGCAGCTTTCTCCCCCCAGGTCTGACTCCTGCCCACGCTGGTTTTAGAGAAAGCAAAAATAAATGTATTAACTGCAAACGATAGATGTTAAGTGATTATAAGGGACAGCAAACAGACCAAAGCAGATGACCTAGCAAATAAAACAAAAACACAATCTGAGCCTAAGATACTAAAGACATTGAATATGAGTAGCAAATTCTCACCCTAATTGTTGGTTTAGGCAGTTTGCAGAGGTTCTTGAGGACAAGCTGCACTTGCTTGCAGCTTAAAACCCCAGATAGTCCTTTCATAGGCTAGAAACCCCTCTACCCTGGCCCCAGCCCTTCCCCCACACCCCGTTCAGTCCTTGTTTCCAGGCGTCTCCTTTGGGTGGGGAGTCAGTGAAGAACCATGATGATGTCACTTCCCTGCTTTAAATAGCTTTTGCATAGGGCAGGAATCCTTTGTCTCCAACTTTAGTTCCCACGCCTTTCAGTGGAAAAACACGGGGATTCTATGCTGCCTCCGTAGCGCCGTAGCAGCCATGAGACAGAGTCTGTTTGTAATGTCCCCAGGAAGGCTCCCCAGTGGGAGATTAGCATCCTCTAAAACTGATTGTTTTCCCTAATGGCCCTTCCCAGCCAGCCATCTGGACTGATTGCATCCCGCCTAGTGGGCGTTCCCCGGGTGTAAACACATTTGTAATAGATGCATAGACAATGTTCCTAACTTCAGATGCCAAAATGATACATCCATACAAATAGGATAATCATATTCACTAACTCATTACCTTTTCAATGATATCTCACGTGCCTTATCTTGCACAAAATACCTCATAGTTATGCCATAAAAACATAATCACATTACCGTGAAGAATACGGGGCATAATGCCACAGTGGACACCAGAAACGTACACAATATTCCAGTACCTGTTTCGCCAGCATTGCATGTAGATCCTCCACAATCACCTCTCTGATCCTATTCGCTACTCTAAGGATCACATTAGCTCTTTATGCCACAGCGTCGCACCGGAGCTTATGTTCAGCTGATTGGCCACCACTACCCAAAAGTCCTTTTCAGAGTCACTGCTTTGCAGGGTAGAGTCCCCCCACTCTGGCCTGTATTCCTTGTTCCTAGGTGTATAATTATGCCTTTGTCTGTACTAAAACTCTTGTTGTTTGCCAAGTGATCCAGATCGCTCAGTAGGACTGCGCTGGCCTCATCTTTACTTATCAGTCTTTCGTTATCTGCAGATTTTATATTTACTTCCAGATCATTGATGGAAATTATGAGCCCCTCAGAACCCCTCGAGAAACGCCCCCATTCAGGGATGATCCCCTCCCCCATTGACAACTACTTTTTTAAATCTGTCACTCAACCTGTTCTTAATCTGTTTAACATGCTTGCTTGATATTGTATGGTGCTAATTTTTTAATCAGAATGTCCTGAGGTATTAAGTCAAATGCCAAGCAAAAGTCTAAGTTTAGTAGACCGATCTATACATTATAATTTATATCTTTAGCAACCAAATTTATAACCTCATCAAAAATGAAATCAGGTTTGTTTGACAAGCCCTATTTTCTCTATAACAATCTTGGCTGCCATTAATTATATTATTTCTCCCTCTGATGGAGCATCCACCCCACACTGGCCTGTGAAGGGTTAATAGAGCCCTAGGATTGCTGCGCAAAAAGCAGCCAATAGGAGGCGGGGCTGCTAGGAGCAGCCAATCAGAACCTTGTAGGCCCATATAAGAAGAGGTGCAGGGGAGAGCAGCAGAGTTAGTAGCTCCCTGGAAATCAAGGAGGGAGGCCTGCCTGCTTTGCAGGTGGAGGGAAGCTAGCACCCTGGACAGAGCAGTGCTGGGCAGGAATAGCGGGGTGAGAGGGAGCTCTTGGCTGGCTGCTAGGATGGGCATGCTGAGGCCCTGAGGTAAGGGTTAAGAAGGTGCTGGGGCAGCAAGGAAGTGGTCCAGGGAAAGGTACTGAGAGGTTGAAGGGGATGCAGCACATGGCTGCCATCTACAGGGTCCCTGGGCCAAGACCCAGAGTAGTGGATGGGCCCAGATCCTCGCCTTTCCCCTGCACTCACCACTGAGGAAGTGGTTGGACTGCAGTACTGGCCCCTGGAAAAGGCGAGCACAGACTGTGGCATGGACAGGGAACTGTGTCATGAAGAGGATGCCGCAGTCCTAGGAGTGATGTGGGTCCCAGAGCAGAAGTGGTGGCAGGCAAGAAACCACCAGGCTACCTCTCTGATACAACACCAGGAGTGGGTGTGCTGACCTATAGAGCTGATCCCCCAAGAAGACCAGCAGGAGGTGCTGGTGTGGTGAGTGGGAGCCCTGTCACACTCCCATATCAGCTTTTCCATTATTTTGCCCAGAATTGATATCAGGCTAATGAGCCTATAATTACTTGGGTCATCCTGCTTGCCCTTTTTTAATATTGGCACTACATTAGCACTCATTCTAGTCCTCTGGAATTTCCCTGGAATTCCAAGATTTATTAAAAATTAACATCAATGGGCCAGAGTTCTCCTCAGCCAGCTCTTTTAGGACTCTTGGGTGCAAGTTACCTGAGCCTGCTCAATTAAAAATGCTTATCCCTAGCAGAGGCTGTCTAACATCCTCTTTAATCACAAAAGGACTGTAAAATACTTTACCCTCCTCCTGATACCAGCACATCGTCCTGCTTCTTTCCAAATACAGAGAAAAAATATGTATTAAACACTTCTGCCTTTTCTGCATCACTAGTAATGGTTTTACCATCTCCATCGAGTAATGGGCCTGTGCCATTGCTATAATGTCTTTTGTTCACACTTTAAAAAAACTCCCTTTGATTGTCCTCAGCCCTGCCAGCCATGGATTTTTCCCTGATGTTTTGAGCTTCCCGTAGACATTTTCTCCTGTCAGCCTGAGAGCCCAGGTAGCCTAGGAAGACCCATGTGTCTATACTCTGAATGGAGGTGACGTCCTGCCACGGGGGTTGGAGAAGGAGGCTTGTCCAGTGGAAAGGACAGGGGGTATGTCCCAAGCTGGCTGGCCGGCCCTTGGAGGCAAGCTGGGTTCAACCTTACCCGTGACTTGGCTTAGCTGTCCCTCAGCCTCACTGATAAGCTGGCAACATAAGGGCTAATTAGTGATCCCAGCTGGGTGTCATGGAGTTTAATTAGATAGACAGCCCCCAGCTGCGCAGGGAGAGGGTTATGTAAGCAGAGCTGGGACCTCTGGAGAGGAAAACAAGGGGAGTCGTCCTCTGGGACTAGCTCGAGGAAGCCCGACTGAGTCCTGCAGGGCATCCCTGACCCAGGGCCTGTAGGGAGCTGGAGGATTCCCTGCTGGAGTCCCTGGCAAAGGGAAGGTCGGGGCATCCTGCAGGGGAAGACACAAGATAAGAGACACTCTGCAGGAGCTAGGAGAAGGGGCCAAGGAGCAGCGGACTTCAGAGAAGCCCAGGAGGGGCTGGCAGCCCAGCACGTGCGGTATTTGGACTCCCAGCACTCTGGGAAGGATGAGGAAAGCAGAGAAACCCAGGAGGGGTGAAGGACTTTGCTGCCCCGGAAGTGAGGGGTGAACTGTTACATAACTTGGCCAGAGGGCCAAGGCACAGAAAACTCAGAGCGGGGGTCGGGAGAAGACACCGGCTGGGATTGGTCATCGGGGCCGAGGAAGGGGGCCAACGGGGTGGGGGTGTATGTCGGGTAATGAGAAGCGAAATCCTCTGCAATGCCCTGTCCCGGCATGAGGGGGCACCCTAGAGGTGAGGGGTCCATGAATGGATTGTTCCTAATCCTATGTTATAGGGACACTGCTAGTCTGATTGGGTCCCAAAATGGACATGTCTGTCTGTCCCAGGCCCATCACCGTGGTATCTGAATCCTCCACATCCCTGGGAAAACAGCAGAGAAACGTCAGCATTTCACAGACCCGATCCGCTTCAACCCGCCGCGTAACATGTGGGTTTATTTCTCTCTACCCCATGTGGAGTCACCTAAACATTCCCGTCTCTGTGACGTCATCGTTTCCATAGTAACGAATGGGGAATGGCAGAGAGAGACTTTGCTTTTAAACAAAAGCATCAAAATGGATCAAAACCTGCGAGGAAATGGTGACGGGGCCGAATCGAAACGGGGACACCGCCTGCGCTGCTGCTGCCACACGACTGGGGCGATTGTGGGCTCATCCCTCACAGCCATAAATCTCCCCAGCTCCCTAGGCTGTGGCCTGGTCTCTGCGCTGCATAAAGGACCAGGTCCCCGGGTGAGCGGGCCCCAGCCTCACTGCCCCAGCTGGAGATCAGGGCCAGGTGATGGGGGAGAACTAGGCCTGCTGGGAGATTTAAGGGCCACCTGTGGCCACCGGGAGCTGTGTGGATGAAGAACAGCCAGGAAAGGGCCAGGGAGGAGGCCCGACCAGGCTCACGGGAGAGGCCCCGAGAAGATGTGAAGGCAGTTTGCATTCTGAGGCACCGTCCAATGGTTTAGAGTCCCAGGATTGGGGACACGTGGAGGGCAGAGGCTGGTTCTCCCTATGCCGCCACCTTTGGCACAGCAACCCCTGTCAATGCGAGGAAGAAAGGACGAGCCGCAGAGAAGGGCTCCAGCCCCGCCGAGGAAGGGCGCCCGGCAGGGCTCTGGGGTAGAAGAATGGCTTTACGTTCCCGTAAACTCCACTGGACTTGGCCGGAGGGGCTAAATTACCTTATGCCCAAATAAATCGGTTAAGTCTTTACGGTGCCACCGGACTCCTCGTTGTTTTTGTAAATCACCTTAGCTTCTGTAGCCCAGTTATTTTGCCTGTAAGTTACTCAGTGAAGGAATCTCTCTGTGTACGGCTGTAGGAAGACCTGTTACTTCTGGAATTCATCTTCCCCTGGGAACTCTGGTTTTTATACCACGTATTGATTCTTGGGGGTGGGTACAACTAGCTTCTCTTCCAGGTCCCCGGAGACGATTGCCCCTGGTGGGTCTTGCTGCTTGTATTCTCTGCTGGAAACTCTCCCAGGGAGGAGAGAACACAGATTGACCATGGGGGAGAGGAGCCTATTGTGTTTCTATGGCTTGGGCTTGTGTATTCGTTTGACTGGAGTACAGGTACTGAAGGGTATGTGCTGTTTAGGAAAGACAGAAATCAAGGCAAAGGTGGTGGAGTAGCATTGTATGTCAATGATGAGGTTAACTTTAAAGAAATAAGAAGGGATGGAATGGATAAGACAGAGTCTGTCTGGGCAAAAATCACACTGGGGAAGAAAGCTACTAGAGCCTCCCCTGGGATAGTGCTTGGGGTGTGCTACAGACCGCCGGGATCTGATCTGGATATGGATAGAGACCTCTTTAATGTTTTTAATGAAGTAAACACTAATGGGAATTGTGTGATCATGGGAGACTTTAACTTCCCAGATATAGTCTGGAGGACAAGTGCTAGTAATAATAATAGGGCTCAGATTTTTCTGGATGCGACAGCTGATGGATTCCTTCACCAAGTAGTTGAAGAACCAACAAGAGGGGATGCCATTTTAGATTTGGTTTTGGTGAGTAGTGAGGACCTCATAGAAGAAATGGTTGTAGGGGACAACCTTGGTTCGAGTGATCATGAGCTAATTCAGTTCAACTAGTTGGAAGAATAAACAAAAATAGACCTGGGACTAGGGTTTTTGATTTCAAAAGGGCTAACTTTAAAGAATTAAGGAAATTAGTTAGGGAAGTGGATTGGACTGAAGAATTTGTGGATCTAAAGGCAGAGGAGGCCTGGAATTATTTTAAATCAAAGTTGCAGAAACTATCAGAAGCCTGCATCCCAAGAAAGGGGAAAAAAATCATAGGCAGGCGTTGTAGACCAAGCTGGATGAGCAAGCATCTCAGAGAGGTGACTAAGAAAAAGCAGAAAGCCTACAAGGAGCGGAAGAGGGGAGGGATTAGCAAGGAAAGCTGCCTTATTGAGGTCAGAACATGTAGGGATAAAGTGAGAAAGGCCAAAAGCCATGTAGAGTTGGACAAAGGGAATTAAGCCAATAGTAAAAGGTTCTATAGCCAGATAAATAAAAAGAAAACAAAGAAAGAAGTGGGACCATTAAACACTGAGGATGGAATGGAGGTTAAGGATAATCTAGGCATGGCCCAATATCTAAACAAATACTTTGCCTCAGTCTTTAATGAGGAGCTTAGGGATAATGGTAGGATGACAAATGGGAATGAGGATATGGAAGTGGATATTACCACATCCGAGGTAGAAGCCAAACTCGAAAAGCTTAATGGGACTAAATCAGGGGGACCAGATAATCATCCAAGAATATTAAAGGAACTGGCACATGAAATTACAAGCCCATTAGCAAGAATTTTTAATGAATCTGTAAACTCAGGGGTTGTACCGTACGACTGGAGAATTGCTAACATAGTTCCTATCTTTAAGATTTGGGGTTGGGAAGGAATTTTCCTCCAGGGCAGATTGGCAGAGGCTCTGGGCGGTTTTCGCCTTCCTCTCCAGTGTGGGGCATGGGTCACTTGCTGGAGGATTCTTTGCACCTTGAAGTCTTTAAACCACGATTTGAGGACTTCAGTAGCTCAGACATAGGTTAGGGGTTTGATACAGGAGTGGATGGGTGAGATTCTGTGGCCTGCATTGTGCAGGAGGTCAGACTAGATGATCATAATGATCCCTTCTGACCTTAAAGTCTATGAGTCAACGAGTCTAATTTCAGTTCTGCAGTTTCACGTTGGAGTCTGTTTTTGAAGTGTTTTTGTTGAAGAATTGCCACTTTCAGGTCTGTTACTGAGTGACCAGAGAGATTGAAGTGTTCTCCTACTGGTTTTTGAATGTTATGATTCCTGATGTCAGATTTGTGTCCATTTATTCTTTTGTGTAGAGACTGTCCGGTTTGGCCAATGTACATGGCAGAGGGGCATTGCTGGCACATGATAGCATATATCACATTGGTAGATGTGCAGGTGAACGACCCCTGGATGGTGTGGCTGATGTGGTTAGGTCCTATGATGGTGTCCCTTGAATAGATATGTGGACAGAGTTGGCATCAGGGTTTGTTGCAGGGTTTGGTTCCTGGATTGGTGTTTTTGTTGTGTGGTGTGTAGTTGCTGGTGAGTTTTTTACTTCAGGTTGGGGGGCTGTCTGTAAGCAAGGACTGGCCTGTCCCCCAAGGTCTGTGAGAGTGAGGGATCGTCCTTAATGATAGGTTGTAGATCCTTGATGATGCACTGGAGAGGTTTTAGTTGGGGGCTGAAGCTTACGGCTAGTGGCGTTCTGTTACTTTCTTTATTGGGCTTGTCCTGGAGTAGGTGACTTCTCGGTACTCTCCTGGCTCTGTCAATCTGTTTCTTCACTTCAGCAGGTGGGTATTGTAGTTGTAAGAACACTTAATAGAGATCCTGTAGGTGTTTGTCTCTGTCTGAGGGATCAGAGCAAATGTGGTTGTATCTTAGAGCTTGGCTGTAGACAATGGATCGTGCGATGTGGTCTGGATGAAAGCTGGAGGCATGTAGGTAAGTATAGCGGTCAGTAGGTTTCTGGTATAGGGTGGTGTTTATGTGACCATCGCTTATTAGCACTGTAGTGTCTAGGAAGTGGACCTCTTGTGTGGACTGGTCCAAGCTGAGGTTGATGGTGGGGTGGAACTTGTTGAAATCGTGGTGGAATTCCTCATGGGCCTCCGTCCCATGGGTCCAGATGATGAAGATGTCATCAATATAGCGCAAGTAGAGTAGGGGTGTAAGGGGATGAGAGATGAGGAATTCCTCAAGGGCCTCAAGGCAAATCACATCTTTTCATGCATTTATACCTGCTCCTGTATCTTCCACTTCAGGCATCTGATGAAGTGGGTTCTAGCCCACGAAAGCTTATGCCCAAATAAATGTGTTAGTCTCTAAGGTGCCACAAGGACTCCTCATTGTTATGGCTTTGATAACTATCTCCAAGGACTGGCCCTGTTTACCACGGCAATACCCTTTTGATATGTCCTTAAGGATTGCTTACAGGTCACTTAACCTGCTGATTGTTAATCCTTTGCTGGCTCGGCGTTACACAGTGCAATTAGCCCAAGCTATAGTGTGATGTTTAAAATGGTCAAGGGACGTCCCCTAAACTGGGGGGCAGATGGTCACCCTAAGGGACAAAGAAATGAATTGAGGGATGGTCCCTTTAAAATAAAATTGGTTTCCAAGTGCGCTGTTCTGACTTTGTGGACTGTGCCCTGTTTCTAACACCTGGACATATCAGTAACCTCGCCAGTGGAGGGTGGGGCTCTGGTTAGGTGAACCATTCCAGGTAACTACATGCCTGCCTCATGTAGCTGATCGAGTAAAACTGGGAACCCTTCGTTATAACAACAACCTGCTCTGGGATGTCAGTTTTGGCGAATAAGGGGTCAAACTGGAACGGGTACAAAGAAGGGCCACTAGAATGATCCGAGGAATGGAAGGCCTGTCGTATGAAAGGAGACTTGAGGAGCTCGGTTAGTTTTCCCTAATCAAAAGAAGGATAAGAGGAGATATGATTGCACTCTTTAAATATATCAGAGGGATAAATACCAGGGAAGGAGAGGAATTATTTCAGCTCAGTGCTAATGTGGACACGAGGACAAATGGATATAAATTGTCAGTCAGGAAATTTAGGCTTGAAATTAGACGAAGGTTTCTAACTATCAGGGGAGTGCAATACTGGAACAGCCTACCGAGGGAAACAGTGGGGGCGAAGGACCTCCATGACTTTAAGATTAAGCTAGATAAGTTTATGGAGGAGATGGTATGATAGGATACCGGGCTTAGTCAATAGGTTAATTAAGTGCCACACTGGTAAATAGTACAATGGGTCAATGATATGATATTCTTAACCTTTTTCCAGAGGGTATGGCTGGAGAGTCTTGCCCGCATGCTCGGGGTTCAGCTGACCGCCATATTTGGGGTCGGGAAGGAATTTTCCTCCAGGGTAGATTGGCTGTGGCCCTGGAGGTTTTTCGCCTTCCTCCGAAGCATGGGGCAGGGGTCGCTTGCTAAAGGAGTGGGGGGATCGGCTTATGTGGCCTGCATCTTGCAGGAGGTCAGACTAGATGATCATAATGGTCCCTTCTGATCTTGAATTCTATGATTCTATGAAATTCGCGCTGTGGTTGGCACGGTTTCATAAACTCTATTTTAATGCTTTGGTTAAGGATCTGCATTCTGGTGAGGAAGCTCACGCTCTGCAACCTCAGTGTTTCTGTCTCATGAAACTTACAAGGCCAATTTAGGAGGAGCGAATTAGAGTCCTCAGTTCAAGATGATTCTATTAGAGTGACCAGGCCAGGCGCGCAAGTCCACGTTCAAAGCTAGTTGAAAATGCAAACTCCACACGCTAAGGCCCCAATCCTGTAATTAGATCCATGCAGGCAGAGCCTTGGTGCCCACAGACTCTCACTGACTTTACTAATGTGCCTAGATCAGGGTCGCCGAGAGCGGGTTCAGGCCCTGGTGAAAAACATTTTTCGGGCCCCCCAGCAAGGGCAGACCGGCTAAACAGGCCCGACAAAGCCGGGCCCCGGGCCCCTTCTGGACCACCAGGCCCCGGTAATTTGTATCGGCTTCCCCCTCCGCCCCCCCCCCCCCCCCGTCGGCCCTGGCCTAGGTGTCTGCAGGCTCCGGTCCCAGGTAAGGAAGAGGGTCCATGCATAGAGGCTGATGGAGAGGAAAGGGGAGATAGTTAGAGGGCTGGTGGCTGAGCGGCCTCTGCAGGGTGGCTACCCTGCCTGGGTTTGACGGAGGCCTCTTTCCTGGCTGCATTGGGAGTCCCAGCACTGCAAGGCAGCAGAAATGATATTGATAGCAAATAACGCCTGTTAATTAATTATGATTTGTGACAATGCTAATTCAAAAGACACGGTCTGCATTCATTAACCACTGGCCATGGTATTGCTAATTAATAACTGATGATAGCTCAGCAGGGTGCTCCAATGAAAGACAAGTCCCTGGAGGCCAGGCTGTGCGGATGGGCTTATCCAGCAGGGACAGGACAGTTATACCGGTAGGATGGGGCTTGCGGCCACTGTGGTTTGAGAAGGCCAAGGGACCCGTTATCAGCGGATCCCAGCGGGCCTATGGCCATGGCTTTTGGAAGAAGGCTGGACCAGTCGCTGACCCGGAAGGGGGAAGAGGCCAGGAAGCAGAGGAAGGTGAATGAATGTGATAATCATTTGCAATGGCAACTTGTCCCCAATCCACAATGAATTCGGAGCAGGCCGGGCTCGGCCCGGTTGTCCCTAGCTCGGCGCCCGAACGATGACAGCCAGTGCCCACACGGTGGCGCTGCAGCCCTCCCACCGCGTTGAGTGTCTCCGCGTTCTATGGGCGGGGCCGGGCGCTGGCTACATTGCATTCGAAGTGGGCGTGGTTCGAAGGCTGAGGCCGGCGGCGTTCGCTGGTCTCCCGGGTGGCGGAGGCGGGGCCGGCCCGAGGGGCGGGGCCGGCCTGGAGCATGGCGTGGTCCGGCTGCCTGTCCCGGCTCCAGGTGCTGGCGGCCGCCTTGGCCGCCTGCTGCGGGCTGGGGGCCGCCTCCCTCGCCCGGTGCCGGCCGGCGCGCCGCCTCCGCCGCTGCCTGGCCAAGGTGCTCATGGCCCTGGCCGGGCCCCTGGTGTTCCGCATCGGGTGAGTGCGGCGCGGGGGTCCCGCTGGGACCCGCCGCGGGGGGGAGCTGGGGGGCTCCATGGGGCCAGGGGCGTGGGGGGAGGAGTAGGCTGTCGATGGGGGCATGCAGGGGAGCTGGGGAGGGGCCTCCGGGGGGGTTGGGGGTTACACTGGGGCTGCAGGGAGCTGGGGGGGGGTTATGTGGGGCAGCTGGGGGGTTTGGCTGGGGCTGGGCCATGGAGGGTTTATGGGGGGGGGCTGCAGGGAAACTGGGGGTGTAGGCCGGGGCTGGAGGGAAAGTTAGTCAGGGGGATCTGGGGGGATTAGGCTGAGGCTGGGGGGTTTGGTTGGGGCTGGACTGCGCAGGGCTTCGGGGGGGGGGAGCTGGGGGAGTTAGGCTGGGCTGCGGGGGGAGTTAGGCTGGGGCTGCGGGGGTTTGGCTGGGGCTGGACTGCGCAGGGCTTGGGGGGAGCTGGGGGAGTTAGGCTGGGCTAGGGGGGAGTTAGGCTGGGCTGCGGGGATTAGGCTGAGGCTGGGGGGTTTGGTTGGGGCTGGACTGCGCAGGGCTTGGGGGGGAGCTGGGGGAGTTAGGCTGGGGCTGGACTGCGCAGGGCTTGGGGGGGAGCTGGGGGAGTTAGGCTGGGGCTGGACTGCGCAGGGGTTGGGGGGGGAGCTGGGGGAGTTAGGCTGGGGCTGGACTGCGCAGGGGTTGGGGGGGGAGCTGGGGGAGTTAGGCTGGGCTGCGGGGGGAGTTAGGCTGGGGCTGCGGGGATTAGGCTGAGGCTGGACTGTGCAGGGCTTGGGGGGGGCTGGGGGAGTTAGGCTGGGCTAGGGGGGGATGCAGGTGGGCTGTATGCATAATGGGGGTCTGTGGCAGGAGGTCTGCATGCATCCAGGAACGGTGGCTGGGTTGAGAGGGAGTCTCACTGGGGGACTCGGGGGAGGGCTGGTGGCTGGGCTGAGTGGGCTGTGCAGGGTGACGACCCTGCCTGGGTTTGAAGCAGGTCTCTTTCCTGGCTGCATCAGAGTCCCACAAGCTCCCCTTCTCTCCCCCCTGGGGTGCTCCTGGGGACCCCAAAGGGTTTGCACTGCCCTGATTGTTTGGTGCCTGAACCACTTTGGGTGGGGGGATGCTTGTGCCACCCTGTGGGGTAGGTGTCCCACAGGGGCCCCCCTGCACAGCAGCCACCGAAGGGCTTGGCCGGCTCCCAGTCCCCCTGCGATGCGCTGGGGAGCCATGTCCTTTGCTGCCCCGGGCTTGGTGCAGCACTGGGCTCACACGGACGCAGGCCCTTCTCTGGAAAGCTCCAGCTGGCTGGGTTGTGCTGTGTGTGGGGTCAAAGGGAGAAAACGCTGCTTTCAGATCCCACACACAGCCTGGCACTATCCATCCCTGCCAGGATTTGCCCACGTGACCCAGATCCCCAGACCCAGGGGTGCCACAGCTTCCCTTGGGCATCGGCTCCTTGGGACCCAGCTGACCGCTCTGACTCTGTAGCTTATTGTCTGTCAGGGAGCGTCTTCCACTCACGCTGCATCCCGAAAGCCTTCAGAGCGCTGGGTAATAGAGGGCAGGCGTCCGTTACCAGAAGCAGCGGTGCGGGGTTTGCACTACGGAGAAGAGACTGAAATCGGTCCATCGTGGAGCTGGGGGGAGAGTCGGAGTAACCGGAGAGATGCGAGGCCATGGCCCAGGTCTGTCTTGTGCTGATGCTGCAGAGAGGCAGGAAGGCGGCTGGCTCAGAGCTGTGGAGGAGAAGGCTCAGGCAGAGGGTAGAGTCCCCTCGTTGACCCCTCTCCTACAGTGTGATCTGCACGGTGAAGGATCCTAGCCCAGCCTGTGTGGCTGGGGCTGTGTGTGATGCTCTGTGTATTCGGGGCTTGAAACACTTGCTGGGTGCCTTGTAGCTAGCGGGTCACGTGGTAGCAATGAAGGAAAGGGGCATCTGCCCGCAAGGACTGGGGCAGACCCCTGGTAACAGGCCCCGCTCCCTCTGCTCATGCACCTCTCCCGGAATGCCTGCTGCAAGCCAGTCGTCAGGAATTGTGAGAGTCCTGTGAGCCGGGAGGGGTGCGCGCGCTGGAGCCGAGCAGCTGCCTGATCTTGTTGAGCCGGGATCTTTCCTCGCCCCATCCCTCCTTTGTTGTCATGTCTGAAACTGCCTGGAGGCAGGCACCGGGGTGTACAGCGGGTTCGGTGACATGCCTGGTGTGCCGTGGCTGCTGGGATTCCTGCCCTAAGAGGGTTTGTCTTTCACGTCAGCCTCTGGCTGGTAGGTGTCAGGTAAATCTCCAGGTCCAACCTCTTCAGGCTACTGTCATCGGTGATCCCTCCTGAGACCTCTGCCTGCGCTGAGGGAGCTGGGGACTGGATTGTCTGCTTTTCTCCCCAGCTTCGGTCTCTGGGGCCTTCCTGGCTAGTGAATTACTCCAGCGTAGGCTGCCAGGAGCTTTGCCTGGCAGGGGGAAATTGACATAATGCTGGATGCTTTCGCCGCAGCTCACAGCATTCTGAGCAGTGTCTTTAAAACTGGCCCCGCTCGTTCAGTGCTATCGTTCTGCAAGCAGCTGTGAGCAGCGAGGTGAGATTGCACCGGGTTACGTTCAAGGCGGTTTTCGGCACGAGTGTCAGGGCTAGGGGGTTGATTTAACAAATGGGCAGCTTTGATTCTGGAGCCGCCGATGGGATTCCTTGCCAGGGCGCTTTCGTTACGGTAGCATCTGTCTCAACTGGGGCCTCACTGTGTTTGTACGGTGTGCAGGACATACGAAGAGAGAGCCCTGTTAGCTGTGTGGATTGTTTAGCTTTGTGACCTTGTCTTCACTAGAAAAAAGGTGTGTGTGTGTGACCTGATGTGTTTAATCCTAGTGTAGACAGGGTACGTTGTAGTTCTAGCTCATGTTACCTGGGGAAGGTGAATGTTACAGGGGAGCTGTGGGTTTCCCTCACCCAGCTAATGCATGCTAAACCTACAGCTGTCCTGTCAGCGCTAGGATTCGAACACGTTACTTAACATGTTAACTTGCACACGTCTTTGCCTTTCATTAGTGTAGATGTGGCCTGTGTGTATTAAACTGGATTTTCTTTCATCTTTGCAGAGCTCTAATGCCCTGGCAGGCAGAACGTCAGCCATCAAAGGCTGAGACACGTTGAAAAGGGAGTATGACCTGGTTGTGTCATGTCTTGGGAATCCACTTTTGGGGAAAATGGGTCACCTAGGAGGTGGTAGTTGTTACGCAGCGATTTTAAGAGCTGTTGTCAACTATTTTTAGAGTCAAGCCTTAGCTTTTGCTTCAAAAGGCATTTTATAAAACCCACCAATCAGAAATGTTTGAGCAGATCTTTCTGTTAACCCCAAATCAGCAGCCGCATCAGTGTCTGGTGGAGGAAAGGTGGAAACTGACTAGAAATAAATAGTGAAACTGTTTTCTTTGGCTGAGCTCAGAGAGGTGCAAATAGTAAAAGGAGCAGCAAATCTTCCTCTGTCTTTTTGTATAGATCTGTCTGCTAAGCTGGTCGTAGATTATTAAAAACAAAGAGGCATTTCAAAGTCTGCAGTCCCCTTACACAGGTTGAGGACAACTTGAAAAAGGCGGTGGTTCTTTTAACTGTACACCGCCGTAGTGATCAGGGTAGCATCGATCTGAGTTGGGGCCCTGTTCTGTGTATTCGCTGTGTAGCTCATAGTATGGCGCTTACGGTCTAAATATCCAAGATAAAGGGAAGCATCATTGTCTGCGTTCCTCAGAGAGGGAACTGTGGTGCAGAGAGATGAAGTGAGGTAACCGTACACAGAAGGTGCCCGTGGCACAGCTGGGAACTGACAGAGTTCCGGGTTCAGTCCGTCAGCCCCAAGACCAGCCTTCCCCTGTGATACCTCGGATTCTTTGTTTTTCTGTCTTGTATCACTGCAAATGATCAGGGTTCCATCTCCTAGCTGCTGGACAAATAACTGGCATGGGAGAATTCTGTGTCGCTTGCCTCGTAACGGAGTCTGGGATTAACAGAGGGAATTGCTTTATTTCCTCTGCTTCCATCACCGGGAGAAGGAATCATGTCCTCAGTCAGCAGCTGGTGTTTGGACAATGCTTCGGAGATGTGAATGGCTGGGCGAGTGCCAAGTGTTGTTCTTTTCTTAACTCTCCTGAACTTGACGGGCTGGTTGTGGAAGTGTTTGGAAACTTGACCAGATGCCAACGGCAATGAGACTTTCAACTCTTCCCTTTCGCTAAAGCCCAATGTGGATTATTCCCTGGATGTAATAATTAACCTGCAATGCCCTGAGCCCCGTCTCTTCCGGCTGGAGATTGTGAGCAGTGTTAGCGAAGCGTTAGCTTGGGTCTCTTGCGCTGCGCTGTGTGTCGCTCGCCAGCAGTAAATTGTTGGGCTTTGGCAGGCAGCACTGAGCCAGAGATCCCCGTTTCAGGGTAACTGCACCTGCGTTCCCCCTCGGGGGCACCCACATCAGGTCTCGGGCTTCCAGTCGTCGCCTCTCTTGGGAGGAGATGCAGGCTGCATAGCCCCTGCAGTCCTCTGTGACACCCCCTGCCCGCCAGCCTGCCTGATTGCCCGCCCCAGTGCTTTGGCGTCTCCGCGATGGCCACAGACAGCGTGTGGCCGGCAGTTACAAGGCACCGCACTGCTCTTGCTAAGCCAGCACCTTTTACTCTTAAGGTAAAAGCGTCACCGGGACAATGTATAGAAACAAGGAAGAAGTTCCTCTGCGCGTGCTAAAAGCTTACCAAGATCCCCCATCAGTCTCATGGTCCCTTCCGCGAGATTTGGGGCCCTTGGGCAGAAGGGCCTGTCCATTCGCTGGGTCAGAAAGTGGCAGTGTAAATGCAGCCTTTTTATAGACTATCAGGGTTGGAAGGGACCTCAGGAGGTATCTAGTCCAACCCCCTGCTCAAAGCAGGACCAATCCCCAGACAGATTTTTACCCCAGTTCCCTAAATGGCCTCCTCAAGAATTGAACTCACAACTCTGGGTTTAGCAGGCCGGTGCTCAAACCTCCGAGCTATCCCTGCTCCACCAGAAGCCCTTTCTTGGTTGATGGCTGAAAGATCCCATTTGAACCAGCATGTGCAAACCTCCCCGGGGGGCTGGTACCTCTCTGGAGTTGGTACAACCTGAGTGCTTTCCCTTAACCCCCTACACACATGCTGCGCCTCGTTCCTGGCAGAGCTGTGGCAGCCCCCCACCCCCGCCCAGAGTTACATACAATCCCTGTCCCACAGGGGACCCCTTAAGGAAGAGGTGATCCCCAAGAGAGATGCCTTTAGCTCCTTCCCAGGTGCCCGACCCACTGGGTAAATGCAGCATTAACTGCTGCGAATTCGAGCATGTTCAGAGCAGGAAGTCTGAAGCTTTGGGTTCCACAGTACCCGTCACTCCCCTCTTCTGCACACCCATGGTGAATGGCTATGCAGTGCATGTCTCTCATCGGGTAATACTGTGAGGTTCTCAGGGAGGCATGGTTGAAAGGCAAAGTGCTTGCACAGAAGCTAATGGGGAAGGTAACTTAATATCATTTCTGCTGCCTGTATGAGGGATCGTGCTGTAGGACAGCCGTCACTTGAAATCACGCTTCTGTCTGCAAAGACGTCCCTGTTCTTCAGTTGCTATAACTGAAGGGGGCTGTGGAACTCTCTGCCACAAGGCATTGGAGTAGAAGAATAAAGTACGTTTCGGA
The DNA here is from genome assembly GCF_020497125.1 of Mauremys mutica. Taxonomy (NCBI): domain Eukaryota; kingdom Metazoa; phylum Chordata; order Testudines; family Geoemydidae; genus Mauremys; species Mauremys mutica. Next base: position 2,843,992 of record NC_059081.1, on the reverse strand, counting down.
AAAGGATTCATGTATAGATGAGACCATACTGAGTCCCAATAGATAGGCTGGAGCATTATTTCTAAGGGATATTTACCCTCGTGCTGCAGCCCCATAAACCAACCACAGATAGGCAGGATATAGGATATGTCCCTGAATTAGCTCCTGTTTGACCTAGAGGAGATCTTCTAGAGAAACACCCAGGCTTGATTAAAGCTAGGGCTGTCAAGAGATTAAAAAAATTAATTGCGATTAATTGTGCTGTTAATAATAGATTACCATGTATTTAAATATTTTTTGATGTTTTCTACTTTTTCAAATATATTGATTTCCATTACAACACAGAATCCAAAGTGGCCAGTGCTCACTTTGTTTATTACAAATATTTGCACTGTAAAAACCAGATATTTTTCAGTTCACCTGATACAAGTACTGTCGTGCAATCTCTTTATCATGAAAGTTGAACTTACAAATGTAAAATCATGTACCCAAAAAACCTGCATTCAGAAATAAAATATTGTCCAACTCTAGTGCCTACAAGTCCACTCAGGCCTATTTCAGCTGATCGCTCAGACAAACAAGTTTGTTTATATTTGCAGGAGATAATGCTGCCACCTGAAAGTGAGAACAGGTGTTCTTATGGCACCGTTGTAGGCGGCATCGCAAGATATTTACGTGCCAGATGCACTAAGGATTCGTATGTCCCTTCATGCTTCAGCCACCATTCCAGAGGACCTGTGTCCATGCTGACGACGGGTTCTGCTCGATAACAATCCAAAGCAGAGCGGACGGACGCATGTTCACTTTCATCATCGGAGTCAGATGTCACCAGCAGAAGGTTGATTTTCTTTTTTGGTGGTTCAGGTTCTGTAGTTTCTGCATCTGCGTGTTGCTCTTTTAAGACTTCTGAAAGCTCCACACCTCGTCCCGCTCAGATTTTGGATGGCACTTCAGATGCTTAAACCTTGGATCAAGCGCTGTAGCTCTCGTTAGGAATCTCACATTGGTACCTTCTTTGCGTTTTGTCAGATCTGCAGTGAAAGTGTTCTTAAAATGAACAACATGTGCTGGGTCATCATCCGAGACTGTTATAACATGAAGTATATGGCAGAATGCAGGTAAAGCAGAACAGGAGGCACAGTTCTTCCCCCAAGGAGTTCAGTCACAAATTTAATTAACATATTACTTTTTTAACAAGCATCATCACCAGGGAAGCATGTGCTCTGGAATGGTGTCTGAAGCATGAAGGGGCATACGAATGTTTAGCATATCTGGCATGTAAATACCTTGCAATGCCAGCTACAAAAGTGCCATGCGAACGCCTGTTCTCCCTTTCAGGTGACATTGTAAAGAAGAAGCAGGCAATGTTATCTCCCGTCAATGTAAACAAACTTGTTTGTCTGAGCGGTTGGCTGAGCAAGAAGTAGGACTGAGTGGACTTGAAGGCTTTAAAGTTTTATGTAACAAAAAACCCTACATTTGTAAGTTACACTTTCACAACAGAGGTCGCACTACAGTGCTTGTGTGAGGTGAACTGAAAAATACTATTTCTTTCATTTTTACAGTGCAAATATTTGTAATAAAAGATTGAGCCCTGTACACTTTGTATTCTGTGTTGCAATAGAAATCAATATATTTGACAAATGTAGAAAAACATCCAAAATATTTAATATTATTCAATTGGGATTCTCTTGTTTAACAGTGCGATTAATCACGATACATTTTTTTGAGTTAGTTGCGTGAGTTAACTGCGATTTAATCAACAGCCCTAATTAAAACCGTGCCAGTGATGGCGAATGCACCCCAGTCCGTGGTCAATTGTTCCAACGGTTAATGACCCTCCCTGCTAAAAACGTCTCATTTCTAGTCTGACTTTGCCTAGCAAATATTTCGTAACTGTCCGTTATGGGGCTTTTGTCCCGCTTCCTCTGAAGCTTCTATCCTGGCCACTGGTGGAGGCTGGGCTGGACTGAGAATCCTACCGTCAAGTATTTACATTCCCCCGCCCTGGCACTTTGTTTACTTTGTGTATGCGGCATCTGGCTGTATAATCTGGTAGTTTTCTTTCCGGTTTTCTGTGGGTCTTTCAGACAGCAATGGGGTGGGGGAAGGGAGGGAGACGTGGGTTTTAAAAAAACAGGAAAACAGTTCTACAGCCACTGACATTGGCATGGGGATTTGGGTAAATGTGGAGCGTGCATGAAACTACCGTTCCCATTTACCCATAAGCCAGCCAGTCTCCAGTTCGAGGTTTTCCCCGCTCGGATCTACCAGTGAAGGGCTGTTGTTGTGGAACACTGTACTGGAAACCAACCTCCCGGCTTACCTTAGTGATACCATAAGTAATTAGAGCCGAGGTTTGTTGTTTTTTTTTCTTTGTGTTAATCCAGTTTCTCTTCCCCTGCTGATTTTTCGTCTATCTTACTGATGGCTGGCTTGGCCAGTGGTAACCCATGGAGGTTTCATTTCCCTGTTCTCAGGGCTGCAGCGTTTGGGCTGCTTATGGAAGCTTGTTTGTTTGTTTGTTTGAAAAGCAGCTGTCCCCTCCAGTATCTGCCTCTAGCCTGCATGGGGAGGGAGAGCGGGGCAGCGGCGGGGGTGTGTGTGGGTTGTAAGCTTCATGGCAAGTTTTAAACCTCAAAGTCAGCTTTTATTTGTTGTTGTTCTGCAGCTTTTTTCCTGCTGTGGCAGCTGTTTGTTGTTGCTGGAAAAATACCCAAAGGAGGGGAAATTTCAACCTAACAAAACCCAGGTTTTTGTTTCTTTTACATACTGTCTCGTAGCTGCTGCGGAGATCAAGGGCTTAAGTCCAATCCTTTTTGGAATTGCCCTTTCTCTGGATAATCAGAACATCCGCTACTGGGTGGGATAAAATCTCCTGTGCTTTGATGGCTCGGCCGGCCAGTAACTGCCCCGGGGCTCAGCAGGCGCCTCCACTGAAGTTATTCCACAACCGTCCAGGGTGGTGATTCTGGCTGCTTCCCATGGAGTTTTGCACAGGCTGATCGCAGGGACGAGACACCGAGCTCGAAGGACCTGGCTCTGAGCTGATCTCTGCCGGCAGAGATGTTGTAACTGGTCACCCCCCCCACCCATGCTCACCCCGCTGCCCAGCAATGTCCGCGTGACAGCCGCGCACTCATCAGCTGGGCCAGAGCCCACGCAGAGGCATGGGGTCGGGGGGGAGAACGGGCTCCGAGTCCAGGCCGGCCTCGGAAACTGCTGCTGTCTGTTTCACCGTGGCCGTTCTCCGCCCCCCACGCTGGCAGTGCGCACCCCCCCTCCCGTCGGGGGTGGGAGCAGGGGGCCTGACGTGCGTTCAGCTTTAATTGAAGGGCGTCTGGTGGGGGTCTCGTTGTCTCCTTTGGACGCGGGGTTTGTGACCAGTGTGGTTCCCCGGGCCCAGCCTCTTCTGGGGTTTCTCGTCCGGCCGGCCTCATGGGACCCCACCCCAAGGCCAGTACGGTCCCATCTCAGAAGCCACATGCCCACCCCGGCAGGAGGGGGTCGCTCTCATTGCCCCCATGGTGCGGAGTGGCCCGGGGAGCCCCAGAGAGAGGGATTTGCCCGAAGTCCAATGGTAGAGCTGGGGACGGAACCCAGGAGTCCTGATTCTAATCTCTGCTCTAACAGACCTCGAGCAAAGACACGGAACCCAGGAGTCCTGACCCCCGAGCTGCAGCGGCAAGGCCTGCTACCCTGGACCCGGCTCCTCAGTGGGGCAAGGGGGAGGGGCTTGCAGCTGGCTAGAGAATCCAGCTGGAGCTGAATACTCCCCTGGGAGCTGGGAATCCCCTGGGGGTGTCGCTGGAGGGGCTGAGGGCCGGGGGGAGGCTGTGCCTTGTCACCTCCCCTTCTGCCCCAGTTCCCAACACTACTGCAGGGCTGCTGGGAGCTCCTTGCTGGGAGCTGAGGCGGGGGCAGGGAAGTTGCTGCCCTGGGTCTCCTTTTGGGGGAGTGGGTGGGGGTGACTAGTGGTTAAAGCAAAGGGGCCTGAGTCAGGGCCCCCTGGCTACCAGCCCCTGCCAGGCATTCCATATGCAACCCCGAGTGTCGCTTCCCTGCCTCAGTTTCCCCAAATGCCTCCAGAACCGCAGCCAGGGGCGGTGCTAGAGAGATGTAGACTCTTGTTGTAATGTGTGCAAATGAGGGGCTGCCTCTGGGCTCCTGGCAGAAATGGTCACCCTTCCCCACTGCCCCCCGGCCCCCCCCACACACAGCCAGTATAACAAGGCAAATATAAGTTAAAGCCGGCGGGGGGGAGCCCCCCGCCCTTGCTTGTGTCTGAACAGGTTAATGCTACTCCAGCCTAGTTCCCTCTTTCAAAACCACGGGGCTGGGGCCCTGGCAGAGGGAACTGGCGGTTTCATGATCACTGGGACGGCTGGTGCAATTGGTGGATAGAAGCCAGCGCAGCAGCCTGACTGGGGGTGGGTAACATGCTTCTCTCCCTCCCACCCCTTCCCCAGCAGCTCTGGGGGGGGCTGCTCTGCCTGCACTGGTCTAGGAGCAGCTGGAGACCTCAAACCCCCTGGCCTGCTGAGCTCCAGCCCCTGCTCGGGGGCCCAACCCCCGGCTGGCGGTTCTTGCCACCCGCAATGCCCGGTGCCAGCAGGGTGGTGATGGGGCCCGGGCCTGCTTCCCCTGCTCGCAGGCATTGTCTCTCCGCCAGAGGCGTGCCAGGGTTCGGCTGAGCCACGCTCAGTGCCCGGGGGCAGGCAGGTCGCTACTCGAATGCCTGGCCTGCCAGCGCCTCCTGCTGGAGTGTCTCTCAGCGCTCTGCGGCCGCGAGCGACCCACGCCTGGCACGTCTGCCCTGCGATGCAGCTTGGAGGGGTCCCAGTTGTACAGATGGGACCCTGAGGCCAGATCTAGCCCAGGAAGGCAGTGGTCGTGTAGCACGTTGTGCCGGCAGTGCGCTGTCGGCAACACTGCGCTTCTACCAGCGTAGCTGACTGCAGCCTCCCCAAGCAAAATGCATGACGATGGTAACAGTGTGCGTGGCCTGAGGCACCAGGGCTTGCTTACGGTCAAAGAGTAGGAGAGCCAGGGAGAGAACCCAGGAGTCCTGGCTCCCAGACCCCCCTGCTCTAACCTCTAGACCCCCCTCCCCGACCTGGGAATAGAACCCAGGAGTCCTGGCTCCCAGACCCCCCTGCTCTAACCACTAGACTCTCCTACCTGACCTGGGAACAGAACCCAGGAGTCCTGACTCCCAGACCCCCAAACCCAGGAGTCCTGGCTCCCAGACCCCCCTGCTCTAACCACTAGACTCTCCTACCTGACCTGGGAACAGAACCCAGGAGTCCTGACTCCCCTCCCCCCACCCCCCAGATCCCACTCTCCTCCCCAAGCTGGGAATAGAACCCAGGAGTCCTGGCTCCCAGACCCCCCTGCTCTAACCACTAGACCCCAGTCCTCTCCCGGACCTGGGAACAGAACCCAGGACCTCACTCCTCTCCCAGAGCTGGTAACAGAGCCAGTCCCTGCTGGGACCCAGTACACCCAACCCCTCCCCCGCCACGCTGCCAGGATATTTTCTTGCTCTTGTATCTTTTGAGAGAAACCAATAGAAATGCCTGGTTGGGTGAGTCCAAGAGCAGTGAGAGCAACCCCCCGTCCCCCCCATATACCCCATTTCTTCTCCAGGGCCATCAACCAGCAGCTGCCCACCGGAGCGTCCATGCAGGCTGGTTTTCCAGATGCTGGAGCTCGCGTGCTATGAAATCCGAGCCCCTGAGTTCGCCCTGCTTGCTGGGGGCTGGGGGAGGGTGGTCTCCCCAACTTAACCCCCCCCCCCAGCACTGAACTCGCTTCCTGAACCTGGCCGCACACGCCGTGTCCTGGGCGGACTCATTGACGCATCCGCCAGCTCCACAGCCCTGCTTGGGAAGCAGCTCGCCGGGGTGCCCGTGGGGCGGAGCTCAGAACCCAGGTGCGGCGCGGCTCTGCCCTCCCTCCGTGGGGGCGGGGGGGAGGTGCAGGTCGCTGCCCCAGCGGCTGTGACTTTCTGATGCCCGTGGGGCCAGGGAAATTCCAGGCCCAAGCTAAGCTGGAGGATTATTGTGGACGGTGGGGGAAGGGCAGCGATCCTTTCTCACAAACCTGGCCAGCGTGCCAAGAAGCCCCGGCCTGTCTCCCATCTGGCGCTGGCCCTTCAGGGGCGGGGGAGAGCCGGCGTGGGGCAGCTGGGTGCCGTTCTGACTCCTCCGTGCCAGCTCTGCCAGTGCCCCTCGCTCCTGCCCCCAGCCCCCTCCACCGTGTTGCAAGGGGCACCTGAAAGCCAGATCGGCATTCGCCAGCCCAGGGTGTCCTCGGTACCGCAGATCAGCTCCCGCTGTGTCTCGTCAGGCCTGCCAGGCGCCTCTCCAGGGAGATTCAGCTCCCCCTTCTCCCCTGGCTCCTACCCAGCCTGCCCCCTGAACTGTGCCCCAGGAACGGGACCATCTGCCCCCACTTGGGAGCACCCCCCTGCGGAGCCACCTGTTCCCCTGTTTGCTTAGTTCATGCTGGTCCCTTGACTTGGAAATCCGAAGTGGTGCCCCTGCCCCCAGCGCCTCTCTGGGGAAACTGGCCCCGCAGGGGAGATCAGCCCGGTGTGGCGCTTGGACGCTGACAGGCGCAGCCCCGTGTGTGTCTGGCCGTGCCCCAGCTGAGGCGGGCAAAGGGCTCTGGCTAGTTTGCCTTGGAGAGGGGGGCCTGATGCAGATGCTGCCTCCCCCCGCGCCCTGCATGCAGAGCGGGTGTGACCGTGGGAGCCAGGCGGACGGGCTGGGGCTGCCCCGATCCCAGGGCGCTGGTAGCATTGCCAGTCAGCCGTGCTTCCCGGGCGGCAGAGAGGCAAGGGTGGGTGAAGCCACGTTAGCCCCATCTTGCAGAGGGGGAAACGGAGGTTAAGAGCCTGGGGCCAGCGGTCAGAGCTCCATTGATGTCAAGGGGATTACGGGGACAGCTCTACGGGCCGGCACCGTGACCGCAGCGATCGCTGTGCCAGTGAACCCGCTGCCTGGAGACGCGGCTCGTGCTGATGCTGCCGCAGCTTGCACTGGTTCGGCGGATGCGCTGTTGGGCAGTGTCACCGCCTCTGCGCTGGAGCTTTCGCCGGGCTAGGAAGGGCTAAAAAAATAAATTAAATAAAAAAAATCCCCCCCTGCTCCTGCATCCGACCTGGCCTGCGTCACAGCTGTGAGAGAACCTGCGTACTGGCTTCCCAGCCCTTGGGCTGCCATCCCCATCTCTGTTGTCCGGCCACTGGTCGGCGGACAAAGCCCCCGGCCTGGCCACCTCCCCACGGGCTGCCTGCAACAGTAGGAACAGTTTGGTCTAAAAGCTTTAGCTGCCGCCTCTTGGAAAGGGGGGAGATCCAGACCCTGCTGCTTTCCTGTCTCTCCCTGGCACCCTAGGTTGCTCTGCAGCACGTCTGCCCCCCACCCCAAAGAGGGCAGGGAGAGCAGCTGAGTGCTGGGCCCCGGTGGGAGTGGGAGGGAGACCCATCTCTGCATCTCACTCTAGCCCTCTCCCCGTCCTCTCCCCAGGTACAGCCTGTACGCCCGCACCCGGCTGGGCTACCTCTTCTACAAGCGGCAGATGAAGAAAGCCCGGGAGCGGTATCCGCATGGCCACTCGATCCCCCAGCCCATGATGTTCAGTGGTGAGTCCTAGCTGCTTCTGGGGCCCATTCTCACTCATCCCACAAGTCCGGGGCCCAGACCAGAGTGCCCAGCTGAGAGAGTGCGTCTCTAGCCCCCTCTAGCAGCTGGTGCACGAGAGGGTAACAGTCTACTACAGCTGCCAGCTAGGGAAGTTCCTCCTTTAGCTCAGGCGGCAGAGCCTCGTGCTCTCAGCACCAAAGGGGCCAGGTTCCGTCACAGGCGGGATGAAGGGTGGTTACGCTTACGCATGGATCCAGGTTCGGGTTGGGCCGGGGTCTGGGGATCTAACCGGGCACGAGGAGCTGACAGACCCTGAATCTCGTGAGCTGCTCCAGCAATAACTTGGGCCTCGTCTGATCAAACTCTCCCATTCTGCTGCCTTGGCCCATGTCCAGATCGGGGTCGGAGTCTGAGCTGGTTGGTCCCCGGACACTCGGGGCCGCCCGGGGTTTGAGGCTCTGGCTCAGAGCCCCTTTCTCAGCTGCTTGTCTGTCTGCCCTGTTACCTCAGGGGTAAAGATCCTGCCGATCCCTGTGTTAGCCAACAACTACAGCTACCTGGTCATCGACACCCGCTCCAACACTGCTGCCGCCATCGACCCCTCAGACCCGCTGGCCGTGCAGGTGAGAACTCCTCCCCTGCCCCGGCGGGGGCGCTGTCCCGCCCCCCTGGGACCAGCGCCCCCCGCCTCCGGCGCATGAAATTGACCAGGGGATTGATCCACTGAGACGCGCGGGGGGCTCTGACGCTGTGGGGTGGGGAGATGGGACCTGCCCCCTTTCTCCATCCCATAGCCGCTGTGCCTCGCTGTGGGGTGGGGAGATGGGACCTGCCCCCTTTCACCATCCCATAGCCCCTGTGCCATGCTGTGGGGTGGGGAGATGGGACCTGCCCCCTTTCACCATCCCATAGCCCCTGTGCCATGCTGTGGGGTGGGGAGATGGGACCTGCCCCCTTTCACCATCCCATAGCCGCTGTGCCACGCTGTGGGGTGGGGAGATGGGACCTGCCCCCTTTCACCATCCCATAGCCCCTGTGCCATGCTGTGGGGTGGGGAGATGGGACCTGCCCCCTTTCACCATCCCATAGCCACTGTGCCTCGCTGTGGGGTGGGGAGATGGGACCTGCCCCCTTTCACCATCCCATAGCCCCTGTGCCATGCTGTGGGGTGGGGAGATGGGACCTGCCCCCTTTCACCATCCCATAGTCGCTGCGACACACTCTGGGGTGAAAGCTGCTCTTGTGAGGGAGCCCAGTGGCCATGGAGGTGGGAGTGGGGGGGGGCTAGTGCCTGACCCTGTCTCTGTGCCCCCGCTTCCTGCCCACCCTCCACTCCCAACTGTCTTCCCTGTATCCTGAGGATCTGCCGGATTTTGCCAGCAGCACCGACCTTTGCCTGCTGGGCTGCCTGTCCCACCCTCCCTGGCGTGGGGGGGCATCAGACAAAGATCAGGCACCCAGCCTCGCTGCAAGGGGGGCCTCTGGCCCCCTCGCGGCCCTGCAGCCACTGGCCCAGCCCCCTCCTTCCTGCTGCCGGAGGCTGCAGCCCTTTGTTGGCCCACCTGTTTGTTCCGCGGCCGGGTGGGTGCCAGAGACTCCACGGAACCCGCTGGGGATTTGGCGGTTGCTATTGATTTTGCAGGGAAGGTGCCCGGATACCATGGTGAGGGGTGAAAGGTTAAACCCTGAGAAAGAGAGAGAGAGAGAGAGCTGCGTGTGTGGGGCTGGTGGAAGGGGGTGGAGAGCGAGAGAACAGTGAGAGATGCAGCACGGTGAGGGCGGGAGGCCACAGAAAGGAAATGCACCAGTCCCTTGTTTGGGAGGGGGGGGCGGGGAATCCCAGCTCCTAAAAAACCCCCCACCAATGGAACTGCCCTCAGTGACTGTGTGCACACCCAGCCGCACCCCTTCACTCCTCTGTGCTCGGGCATTGGCCCCTCCCTCCCCACAAGTTGCAGTGGGGAGACAGGGAGCACAGGGCTGGGGTAGGACCAAGGCTCCATGCCTGCCTCCAAGCCCCACACTGTGGCCACTCAGAACTTCGCAAGTGGGGCAGGACACTGCTCCCCCAGCTGCACAGAGCGAAGGAGAATCCCCTTAAGAGCGTGGCGCTATAGGGCCCATGACACAGATGAGCAGTTCTGAATCCAGCCAGCAGGGGGCAGCGGTGCATGCACTGGCTCATTACAACCTGCTTTACAGAGAACTTGGCTGCCCCTTTTAACCCCACCATGGCCAGTCCTAGCGCCAGGAGACGGCAGCAGCCGGTGTGTCAGCCCCTCGGTGGCCCCGTCTCTGACATAGGGGACGGAAACGAGACGACACCCAAGGTGGTCAGTGCAAACCAACTGCTGGCTCCACTCTGGTGCGCCCAGCCGGTTGGATCTGCACCCTCCCTGAGCGCAGCTGCCCCCTAGGCCAGCACATGCCAGGCTCCAACCCCGTTACAGAGCCACCTGGGAGCAGGGCTGAGTCACGTGGGGAGTCCCCTGGGGAGGGGGCGGGGGCGGCTTCTCTGGAAGCTTGTTCCAACTTGCGGTGGGGCGGTTGCCTGAGCCGCTGCCTGTTCCCCAGCATGTGGGAGATCCGCCAGCAGGCAGATTGCTACTGCCTTGGCCTGGGTTCTTTTTAACCCCTCGGTGCCCGGAAGCCACTGAGCGCCAAGAGCAGTGAATCCTGTGCCGGGGCAGGGGAATGAACTCGGAGCGGGACCTGCCCCGGGGGCTGGCAGGAAGCAGTGGGAGGAGGAGGGGAAACGCGGCAGAGACAGAGGAAGAGCAGCTGCTGCATGGAAATGACTGCTTCTCCCAGTGCAGGGTCTGCGCTGGGCATGGGGGAGCCTTCCCAGAACCTCCCAGCTGCGACTGGGCCCCCCAGCAGGACAGGACTGACTCTAAAGTAGCCCCCCCCCGCCCATCTAGGAGAAAAAGCCAGTGCACGAGCTGCTCCGCTCCCCAGCAGGATCGGGAGGGCCTAGCACGCTTTGGAAGGGAGCGGCAGGACCAATGGCCTGTATAGAAGGACTTCTGGGGCATGGGGGGGGGGGGCTCCCAGCCCCCCACGGAGCTATGGGGTGTCTTGGTGCAGAGAGAAGAGATTCTCTGCTCCGGTCACTTTCACCTCAAAGCCCCAGCCTGGAGCTGGGTGCGGGTCTGCCACAGATCCCAGGCTTATCAACAGCTGCATCTGCACCCCTGCACGGGTGGAATCTGGGCTCACGGAGGGTCAGAAGCACCCCCCCCCCCGCCAAAAAAAAAAGGGTGCCTGACCCAGAGGTTGTCTGGCTGGCTCCCAAGCTCAGTGCTGCTGGTTAAATAGTGTGTGCAGTAAAAAGCGCCGGGGGCAGGAAATGGCTCGGTTACACTGAAGAGGAAAGTGAGGTGGCAAAATTTACAGACGATACAAAGTTATTCTAGATAGTGAAGCCCAGAGCAGAGTGTGAGCGAGGAGCCCCAAAGGGATCTCACCAAACTGGGCCGCGCAACGGCAGCTGAAATTCAGTGCTGAAAAAGGCAACGTAAGAAAGAGAGAGTGGAAGTGGGAAAGGGTCAGAGAAGAGCAACAGAAACGAGTAGGGGGATGGAACAGCTTCCGTATGAGGAGCGATTAGAAAGTCTGGCCCTGTTCGGTTTAGGAAAAAGATGACTAAGGGGGGATATGGTAACGGTCCAGAAAATCAGGACTGGTGCGGAGAAAGTGACTAGGGAAGTGTTATTTATCCCTTCCCATAACACACGATCCAGGGGTCACCCAATGAAATTAACGGGCAGCGGGTTTAAAACGAACACAAGGACGTGCGTTCACACAACGCCCGGTCAGCCTGTGGAACTCCCTGCCAGGGGATGGTGTGAAGGCCAAAACTAACTGGGTTCAAAAAAGAACTAGAGAAGTTCCCGGCGGACAGGTCCATCGGTGGCTATTAGCCGAGATGGCCAAGGCACCCCCCTGCCCTGCGTGTCCCTAAGCCTCTGGCTGTGAAAAGCTGGGAGTGGAGGACAGGGGGTGGCTCACCTGCTAATTGCCCCGTTCTGTTCATTCCCTCTGAAGCACCCGGCAATGGTCAGAGACGGGGTCCTGGGTTCGATGGACGATCGCTCTGCCCCAGTCCGGCCGTTCTCACGTTGCTGAGAGCGCTTCCCTGGGGATTACTGTAGCAGTGAGGTGGGGCTGGCCGTGCGTGCTGGAGAATTGGAGTCCTGGTCCCCCGCCAGCGGCTGGGGGGGATCTGCGCTGCTAGGAGGAGCCCTGGGTTTGCATCCTGCCAGGCTGGCCGGGCATGGGATACTGAGCCCGCTGGCAGTCCCGGGTTCGAGTCTCGCCCATCGCAGCTGGGGGCAGCTGGGGGACCTGGGGGCAATTCCTTTGCATGGAGCGGTGGGGGGGATAGGTCAGAGCGACTGGAGGGTGCAGCAGTGGGGAGCCCCAGGGCCCCCCAGTATCAACAGCTTCCCAGGCAATTCTGGGCTTGAATCAAATGAAATGGCTGCCGGACTGGGGGAGGTGCTGGCTGGCTGCTCACCTCCTCTCCCGTGTGTCCCCCCCCCAGCGCACCCCACCAGGCAGCTCCCTGTTTCTTTAGCCCCTGGGGTGGGGGCAGAGCCTGGGGTCAGGCGGGGGCTGCTGCTTACGCGCTCTCTTCTTCCAGGCAGCCATCGAGCAGGAGGGGGTGACGCTGGAGGCCATCCTGTGCACCCACAAACACTGGTACGGGGGCTGCTCTGGGGGCCAGGGTGGGGGCTGTGCTGGGAGGGAGGCAGAGCATGGGGGGGGCCAGGGCTGGGGCAGGGAAGGGCCCGTGAGACAGTGGCTTCAGCCCGGGGGCCCTGCCCTCCCTGCGGTGCTGGCGGGGGATTTAGCTCCCTGGATGCCCCTCTCGGAGGCGGCGCTTCACCCCTGCCTCTCCCTCCTAGCTGGGGGGACGGGCCCCTCTCCTTGGAGGTGGCAGGAGGAGTCGGTGCTGTGTGGGCAGAGTGGGAACCTGGACAGATCAACCCTCCCCCCCGCCCCACTTCCAGGGGTCCCGTGTTCCTTCCTCTTCACTAGCTGGTGCCCTTAAAACCTGCCCCCCAGTCCTGGCTGCTGTTGGGGGGCCTCTCTGGCCCGTGGGTTTGGTAGGGGACAATGGTCCATCTCCGAACCCCACAACCAGCCCCTCGTTGACCGCACTCAAGAGGCCAAGGCTGGGGCTCCCCGGTGGGTCTGTGGCCCGTGGGCAGGAGCTGGCGCAGGGGCTAGAGACGTGGTGCCCGGAGCCGTGTGGCTCGGCTGCAATATCGGCTCTGGCCTGGCCGATCCTGCCCCCCTCCAGCCCTGGGGGAAGACGGGGCTCTGACCAGCTGCTTCTTTCCTTCCTGTTACCCCCTTTCCCTGCCCCCTTCCAGGCTCCCCCGGGTGGGTGAGCCGTGCAGTTAACCCGGCCTAGGCCGGGGACCCTGGGAACCCCCCGCCCCCACTTCCATCCTCGCTGGCTCTGGCCAAATGCCGCAGCCGGTTCATTTCAACCACCTGCTCCCATTGTCCCAGCCGCCACAAGGGCACCCCCCAGCCCCTCCTCCCACCCCCCGCCACCTCCGCGAACTCAGTTCTGTTCCGGGCTGGCGTGGGGGTGCCCTGGCCCAGCCCCCGCCCCCAGCGCTGTCCCCAGGGACCTCGGTGGCTTTGATCTCATGAGCTCGGGGTGGGGAGTGGGGGGGGTTGTAACATAAGGCACGTTTGCTTCCTGAAAGGCAGCGGTTTAGCAGGGGCTGTGCCCTGGCTTATCTCTCCCCGGCACATGTGGCTGGGCCGGATAAGGGGCGGGGGCCAGGAATGCGGGGCGGGGGGGTTGGCCACGAGCCAGAGCAGCCCAGACAAAGCGTGTGTGTGCGGAAGAGGAGAGCCCGACGGGCAGGGAGCCCCCGCGTTTGGGGCGGTTGCAGATGATCGTGCCCTGGCAGAGGGGGCCGGATGGGCTCCAGCAGGCCCTTCCTTCCAGTGACTGCGGCACTGCCCACGTGCACCCCCCGCCAGCGGCCTGCGTGCCCCCTTCCCCCCCCCCGGCCAGCAGTCCGTGTGCACCTCCCCCCCCCCGCCAGCGGCCTGCGTGCCCCCCTTCCCCCCCCCGGCCAGCAGTCCGTGTGCACCTCCCCCCCCCCGCCAGCGGCCTGCGTGCCCCCTTCCCCCCCCCGGCCAGCAGTCCGGGTGCCCCCCCCCCCCCCCCCCCCAGCGGCCTGCGTGCCCCCTTCCCCTCCTCCCCCGGCCAGCAGTCCGTGTGCACCCCCCCCACCAGCGGCCTGCGTGCCCCCTTCCCCTCCTCCCCCAGCCAGCAGTCCGTGTGCACACACACACACACACACACACCCCCCGCCAGCGGCCTGCGTGCCCCCTTCCCCTCCTCCCCCAGCCAGCAGTCCATGTGCACACACACACACACACCCCGCCAGCGGCCTGCGTGCCCCCTTCCCCTCCTCCCCCGGCCAGCAGTCCGTGTGCACACACACACACCCCCGCCAGCGGCCCCACACACACACACACAAAAAGCCCCTGTACCATGGCTAGTCCCTGCTGGGGATGCCTGGAGTCTGGCCTCCGAATGAGAAGCCCAGGGACGAGCGAGCAGGGATTCTGTCTGGAGATGGGGACGTGTCCGCCTCCCCCCCAAGCATGGAGCACCCTGTTCTCCTGGGATTTGGGGCTGCTGACCCCCCAGCTTCCTGCTCCCCCTGCATGAGTGGGGGGGCAGCGGGATACCGACCTAGCGGGAAGGGATACGAGGAGGTGGAGGGGACAGACACTAGCGCTCCCCACAGCCCCTCGGGGAAATGCTGTTAAAGGGGGGGGCAGGCCCCTGTGCCCGGTGGGGGGCCCTGGGTAGCTGTCTGCACCCCAGGCAGCATGGACGGGGGGGTTGCTCAGCAGTGGGAGAAAGTTGGGGTGCCAGTGGAAGCCAGGGAGGGTTTTAGCATCGGACGGGGGAGGGGAAGGGTTGGGTGTTTGTCGCTAGGGCTCTGGTTGGGGGTGTGGGCTCTGGGGTGGGGCCAGAAATGAGGGGTTCAGGGTGCGGGAGGAGGCTCTGGGCTGGGGCAGGGGGTTGGGATGCGGGTGGGGTGAGGGCTCCGGCTGGGGGTGCAGGCTCTGATGTAGGGCCAGGGAGGAGGGGGTTGGGGTGTAGGAGGATGCTCCGGGCTGGGACCGAGGGGTTCGGAGGGAGGAGGGGGATCAGGGCTGGGACAGGGGGTTGGGGTGCTGGGTAGGGTGCGGGCTCTGGGGTGGGGACACGGATGAAGGGGTTGGGGTGCAGGAGGGGTGCTGGGTGGGGTGAGGGCTCTGGCTGGGGGTGTGGGCTCTGGGGTGGGCCTGGGGATGAGGGGTTTGGGGTGTAGGAAGCTGCTCCAGGCTGGGACTGCAGGGTTCAGAGGTGGGAGGGGGATCAGGGCTGGGGCAGGGTGTTGGGGTGCGAGAGGGGGTCAGGAGTGCAGGGTCCGGGCAGCACTTACCTCAAGCAGCTCCCAGAAGCAGCATCATGTCCACTCCAGCTCCTATGCAGAGGCGCGGCCAGGCAGCTCTGCATGCCCCATCCAAAGGCACTGCCCCTGCAGCTCCCGTTGGCCACAGCTTCCGGCCAATGGGAGCTGCAGAGCCGGCGCTTGGGGCGGGGGCAGCGTGCGGAGCCCCCCAGGTGTCCCTACACGTAGGGGCTGGAGAGGGGACATGCCACCGCTTCCTGGGAGCCGCGCGGTGGAGAGGCTAACCGGGGGAGCCGCGGGCACCAGCGGGTGGAGGGGGATGGGCCCTTTGCAGTGTGGGGCAAAATCTGAGCTGTACAGGGATCACAGCGGGGGGGGTGGGGGTGGGGGGCTCGGATGGGGGAGGGGCACCCGGCGGGGGAGCTGACAGTCTCCCTCCTGCAGGGATCACGGGGGGGGGGGGGCTCGGCTGGGGGGGGCTGACAGTCTCCCTCCTGCAGGGATCACAGCAGGGGTGTGGGGAGCTCGGCTGGGGGAGGGGTCCTGGCGGGGGGGCTGACAGTCTCTCTCGTGCAGGGATCACAGAGGCGGGGGGGTGGGGGGCTCGGCTGGGGGGAACTGACAGTCTCTCTCCCACAGGGATCACAGAGGCGGGGGGGTGGGGGGCTCGGCTGGGGGAGGGGTCCTGGCGGGGGGGCTGACAGTCTCTCTCCCGCAGGGATCACAGAGGCGGGGGGGTGGGGGGCTCGGCTGGGGGGAGCTGACAGTCTCTCTCCCACAGGGATCACAGTGGGGGGCTCGGCTGGGGGAGGGGTCCTGGCAGGGGGGCTGACAGTCTCTCTCCCACAGGGATCACAGAGGCTAGGGGGTGGGGGGCTCGGCTGAGGGGAACTGACAGTCTCTCTCCCGCAGGGATCACAGCGGCGGTGAGGGGGGCTCGGCTGGGGGTGGGGGGCTCGGCTGGGGGGAGCTGACAGTCTCTCTCCCGCAGGGATCACAGCGGGGGGGTGGGGGGCTCGGCTGGGGGAGGGGTCCTGGCGGGGGGGCTGACAGTCTCTCTCCCACAGGGATCACAGAGGCGGGGGGGTGGGGGGCTCGGCTGGGGGGGGCTGACAGTCTCTCTCCCGCAGGGATCACAGTGGGGGGCTCGGCTGGGGGAGGGGTCCTGGCAGGGGGGCTGACAGTCTCTCTCCCACAGGGATCACAGCGGGGGTGTGGGGGGCTCGGCTGGGGGAGGGGTCCTGGCGGGGGGGCTGACAGTCTCTCTCGTGCAGGGATCACAGGGGTGGGGGGCTCGGCTGGGGGAGGGGTCCTGGCGGGGGGGCTGACAGTCTCTCGTGCAGGGATCACAGCTGGGGTGTGGGGGGCTCGGCTGGGGGTGGGGGGCTCGGCTGGGGGGAGCTGACAGTCTCTCTCCCGCAGGGATCACAGCGGGGGGAACGTGGCGCTGAGGCGGCTTCACGGCTCCTGCAGGGTGTACGGCAGTGCCTGCGATGCCATCCCTGAGCTCACCAAGTAAGCGGTGCTGGGTCCCTCGCTGGGGACTGGAGGGGGACCCAGGCCTCCCCTGCCCTCTAGGGCGAGCGGGCAGCCCGGTCTCCATGCCCGGCTCCGTCGCCGCCTTCTCTCCTGCGTCTGCCCCTCGTGACGGTGACGGGGCCACGCGTCCCCTGGGAGCTGGGCTGAGCCCTGCCCAGCTCGTGTCACGTGTGGGCCGATCTGCGGCCAGCGCACGGATGGTCACTGCTGGCCTAGCCTTGGCGGCTGATGCCTGTCCGCAGGGCGGGCCAGGGGCTGGGACGCCCCCCCTGAATCCCTGCCCCGGTCGGGATCAGCGGGGGCCGCCCGGCTCCAGAATCCAGAGCAATCGCTCTGCTGGCGGAGTCTCCCCCCGGGGCCCTAACAGCCTCTCCTGCCCCCCGCGCAGCCCCCTCTCGGATAAGGAGACCGTCGCCGTGGGGCAGCTGCGCTTCAGGGCTCTCCTCACCCCGGGGCACACCGTGGGGCACATGGTCTACGTGCTGGACGGGAAGCCCTTCGAGGGGCCGGCCTGCCTCTTCTCCGGAGACCTGCTCTTCCTCTCAGGCTGCGGTGAGCTGGCTCCTTGGGTCTGTCTGTCGTATCTGCCCCGCGGGGGGGAGGCACAGCTGGCGGGGGGGGTCGGGCCCCCCTGCTCCCTCCCTTCACTCTTCAGGATGAACGAGATGCAGCTGGCACGAGCTTGGGCTTCCCTAAGCTGCCCTGTTCCTCCCCAGAGGGGGCTGCATTTTACTGTTGGGGGAAGGGAGGGGCGGGGGCATAGTTTTTGTCAGGGACTAACAGCCTCACCAATCAGCCCTCGGTTGCTCTTCGGTTCCTTCCCCCGACCTCCCTCAGCCCCACCCCACTCGGGATAGTGGGGCCTGCGCCCGGTTGGCAGCATCGGGGGCAGAACTCGGGTCCTCCAGCTCCAGAGGCGCCTCCCTCTGCCCCTGGATCGCGGGGGGCGCTCCCCCTCCGCAGCAGCAGTAATGAGTCCGTTATCCTCCGGGGGCTAAGGCCGCTCAGAGGTGTGAGGGGGTGGGGCGGTTTGGGCACTGCTGGCGTGGTGGTGGGTGGGGGCTGCAAGACCCCGTCAACACCCCACTTGGGGGAGGGGCGCGCGAAACAGCTCCTCTTGCGGGGAGGGGGGTGGCACTTTGCCTGCTGCCCCAGCGACCCAGGGAGGAGGGAGCCCTGCGGGGCGTGGGGCTCATAGAGTGTGGGGACCGCGACCCCCTCCCTGGTAACACGCCCCCCCCCCCCCCATGGTCTTGCAGGGCGGATATTCGAGGGGACGCCGGAAACCATGCTGGCCTCGCTGGACACAGCTGCGGACCTGGCAGAGGACACGCTGCTCTGGCCAGGTGAGCACCCCCTGCCAGGCAGCAGGCTCGAGGGGGGGGGTTGTGGGGCAGGGAAACGGGGGGGAGCAGAGGCTGGGGAAATCCCCCGATCTCCATGTCCCGCTGCACAGGGGCCGAGCTGCAGGGGTAGGTAGGGGCGCAGCCTGGATTTCAGAGCCACGAGTCTGGGGGGCCTCAGCCCCGCTGTGGGAGACGAGGGGGGGGGTCGCTGACCCAGATCTGCAAGGAGGGGAAGGAATCCCTGCTCCTGGGCCGGTGCCGACATGGAGCCAGAGCCCGGCTGGGTCTCACCCGTGAGCCTGTCTGCGTCCGCAGCTGAGGAGCAAGGCTGCGGTAGACGCGGGAGGGGGGCTGCTGGGTGGGACGGAGGGCAGTGCCCCTCTCACTTGTTCGATGCGTGTGTGGAATGAATGGTGGTGTGTGCACCCATGTGGAGGTGACGTGTGACACGACCCTGTGTGACCCATCACCTCCATATCCGTGCACAGAACAACATTCATGGGGGGGTGGGAGGGGGCTCAGCGCTGGGGCAGAGGGTTGGGGTGCGTGGGGGGATACGGGCTCTGGGGTGGGGCTAGGGATGAGGGGTTTGAGGTGTGAGGGGGCTCAGGGTTGGGGGAGAGTTGGGGTGCCGGAGAGGGATGCAGGCTCGGGTGGGTGGGGCTGGGGGTTTGGGGTGCGGGTGGCAGCTCAAGGCTGGGGTGTGTGTGGGGGTGGGCTCTGGAGTGGGGCTGGGGATGAGGGTTTTGGGGTGTAGCAAGGGCTCAGGGTTGGGGTGCCAGGGGGATGTGGGCTCAGGTGGGGCTGGGGCTGGGGGTTTGGAGTGCGGGTGGCAGCTCAAGGCTGGGGTGTGTGTGGGGGTGGGCTCTGGAGTGGGGCTGGGGATGAGAGGGTTGGGGTGCCGGGGGGGCTCAGGGTTGGGGTGCCGGGGGGGATGTGGGCTCAGGTGGGGCTGGGGCTGGGGGTTTGGAGTGCGGGTGGCAGCTCAAGGCTGGGGTGTGGGGGGGGGGCTCTGGGGTGAGATGAGGGGTTTGGAGTGCAGGCTACCCCAGGGCTGCAGTGGGGAGAGAGGACTCCCCCCAGCCCTCTCTCGCCGCAGCAGCTCGGGGCTGGAGGAGAGGCACCTCCGGCAGGCCTGGGCCGAGCCAAGGGTGGGGCCCCTCTCCCCCGGCCGTGGCAAATCTGGGGCAGGTCCATGCTGGAGCCGGCAGGGAGGGGCGCCTCTCCCCGCCACAGCCCTGAGCCCCCGCGCGGCCGCGCAGCTTAGAGGGACTTAGGTTGAGGGGCGTCGCTGCAGATGCTGCCGCAGTCTCACCTCCCTGCTCTGTCCAGAGATCTGGTTTCCTTGGCTCCGTGGACCTCACCCGTCTCTAGCCGACCTGCCGGCCCCTTGCCTGCCCCTCCCAGCCGCCCTAGCGGGCAGCAGGTGATGTTCCCATAGGGCAGAAGCCCGGAGAGGGGCCGGCACAGATGGGGAGAGAGCCCAGGCCAGGCGGCCTGGCTCCCTACCGGGTGCTTGGCTTGCCAGTCCGTGCTCTTAACCGGAGCCCCAGCCCATGCCAGCCCCTCTCCCGTTCACTGCCCTCTCTCCCCCAGGACACGAGTATGCCCTGGACTGCCTGATGTTTGCCAGCCTGCTGGAGCAGGCCAACCCCGTGCTGGAGCAGAAGCTGCAGTGGGTGAATCAGCAGCGGCTGGAGAAGAGGAGCACGGTGAGTATCGGTGGGGGAGGGCTCCCGGGCCTTGGCATCCGGCGCAGATGCCACTCGCGCGGGGCCCAGTTCCTCTTTCCTGCTTCTCCCCCCCCCACCACCCCACGCTGGGGCTGGGGAACATCTGGCCGGAAGTCGTGCCGCTCCCCCTGCTGCTCGGATCCAGCCGCTTCCTAGCCTGGCAGCGGGGGGAGGGGGCACAGGCTGGTTTGAATTCACACGCGCCCCGCAGGAACCCAGGGGGCATCGGGTGCTGGGCCAAGGCCAGGAGACTGGCTGGCTGGGTATATTAATCCGTCACCTCGCAGCTGGCAGCCTGGAAAATCCAGCATTCGAAGGTTACGCTTGGCAGGGGGCTGGGTCCCTGCCTCATTCCCCGAAGGCCCCCCACCCACAAGCTGCTCCCCATGCAGCTGCAGCTCGCTGGATTGCCAGAACCCCTGGGGCACAGGCCCCAGCAGTGTCCGCTCCCTCGGCACCCCTAAACACCCTCCCTGCACCCCATTAATGTGTCTTGACCCTGCCCTGTCGGGGCCCACTGTTGGGGCAGAGAGTCTCGGCCTGAGTAATTCCATTCCACCTGCCTAAATTCCCCTCGCAGCGTTTCATCTGGACTTGGGGTCTGTCTTGGTTCCCATCCTAACCCAGCTGGAGCATGCTGCTGCTATCAATGGCTGCCAGACTCCACCCCAGAGGCAGCCGCATTTCAGGAATCACCTGGCACAATGGAGTGCTGGGGGTTACCACAATCCAGATAGTAAAGGAAAATAGCTTTGAAACTGGTGTAGAGGAGCCGGTCTCTGGGAAAAGGAGCTGGAGAAGTTATGGATTTGGGATGCAAACGGGCTGGGCTCAGCGCAGGCTCCGTGGGGATTAGAACACGCAGGGTGCATTGCTGGGATCTGTGGTCTCAACGGGCTGCGGCTCCTCGCGGGGCGCGTCGGTGGCCGCGGGCCGCTCTGCGCGTGCTGACCTGGCCCCGTCTCTCCCCGCCCCAGTGCCCCTCCACCATCGGCGAGGAGAAGGAATACAACCCGTTCCTGCGGACCCACTGCCGGGAGCTGCACCGGGCCCTGCGGCTGCAGCGGCTGAGCGGCGAGGACTGGGACAGCTTCCGGGCGCGGGTGCTGAAGGAGGTGCGGCACCGCAAGGACCGTTACAAAGCCAACTAGCCCCCTGGCAGGGCGGCGGGCGGGGGGGCTCTGCCCCGTGAGCAGCCTCCCAAAGGAGGGCGACCGTCCCTGTTGGGGTGGGGAGCGTCTGGCTGGGAACGGGTCTCACCCCCCCTCATGGCGATGGGGCGGATTAGTGGATAAAGACGGGTTCAGGTGGGATCCCCCCACCCCCCACCCTGCTGGCACAAGAGGGCTCGTCTCCAAACAAAGTGGATCCTTGCTGGTGGAAAGAAGAAGGGGGGGGGGTTAAAATCCAGGATGACCCCCCCCCACACTCCCCAAACCCATCCCCAGGAGGCATCTGACTCCACATGGTGCCAGTGGTGACCTTCAATTGCTGCTGGCTGCTCGGGATGAATTCCCCCACCCCCCACCCCTAAGATAGGGGGCAGGGAGTGGGGGGTTGGCGAGGTGCCTGGAAAAGCTTTTCCAGGGAGCAGGGCTGTTACTGTTTCTCTCGGGGACTGGACTTTGGCTGGTGGTGCGGCTCCGGGGGTTGTCTCTATGATACAGGCCCGCAGATCCCATTACACAGTGCCCGGTCCTGAGCCCAGCTGGGCGCCCCGGCGTGTGGGGAGCGGTGCTGCCCGGGGTGGCATCGGGGGCAGCGCCACGAGTGCTGTGTCGGTTCTTTCCTCTGCGTCCTGTCCCAGCCGGCCCGTTTGTGGGGCACCGCTGACTCCTCCGTGAGCACACGCCCACCCCCCCGCGCTGGCTGGGAGAGACCAGGACGAACCACCACAAAAGCACCAGCCGGGGGCGCCACTGCACGGAACCCAGCTCCGATAGTGGACGGGACCCCCCCGGCGCTGAACGTTCCTCCCCCCTGCGGCATGGGGACGGGTGCAGCTGCGCCGGCAGGGATCGAGGATGAAGCTGTGCTGTTGGCCGGCCGGTGGCTTCCCTTCAGGTCTCTGTTAACTTTGGTGATTGTTCCCTGATTGAAGCAAGACCTGCTCCATGCAGCTGGGGTGCAGGGAGTGTGTGGGGGGGGGGAATGTGTGTGTGGGCGGGGGGTTAGGTCCTAAAGGATTTTCAGGTCTCCACTCCAAGCACTAGGATCCTATGAGTTTATAGCTTAGGTCTCCAGCCTGGGGATGGTTCTACATCCGCCCCCTTTGCTCTGGAGGTCGTTGGGGGCTGGGAGAAACAGACCCGGCCTGCTTCCTCCCCCTGACTGCGCCTGTTTGCCCTTCTCGGCAGACGAGAACGCGGGGGTGTCCCTCCCCATTGGAAAGGCAGCGAATTTTAAACCCCCCCATGCGGAAACCTTGAACCTGTGAAATTCACTGCCGGGAGATCGCCGTGGAACCAAGAGCTTAGCAGGATGGATGGCCAAGGGTCAGCCGTTTCTGGGGCCGAGAACAGCCCCAATTACACGGGGTAGGGTGCAAAGGAGGGGCACAGCGCCCGGTATCTCAGGCCGTGAGCCAACCCCAAGCTTCCAGGGTTAGGGGTGGGACTAGATACCCCCTGAGGTCTCTTCCAACCCCGATATTCTATGATTCTAAGTGCTTCCATCTTCTGAAGCAGCTGGTCCTGGTGCCTGTTAGAGACAGGAGGATACCGGGCTTGGGCAACCAGAGCGGAAACTAGTGTGGACCCACTGTTGGGGTGAAGTCGTGGGCCCGTCGGGAGTCTGTTGCCATTGGCTTCGGTAGGGCCAGGCCTCTTTGGTCCCCTTGTTTATGATGGACCCCAAAAAGGGATCCGTCTAGGAAACCAAACTTCTTCAGAGGGGAAGGGCCAGAAAAGAACCAAGGGAATCTAACCCGCGATGTTCTGATCTATAAATGTCTGACCCTGTATTGAACCTGTGAAGCTCTTGCTCTCGATGCTGTCTTGTGGCAATGAGTTCCACCGGCTACAGAGATCCAAGGAAATTCTCTTTCGCACAATGCACCGGGTTACGTTTGCTGCCCTTCACTCTCAATGAACACTATGTATAAGCGGATGCACAAGGGTTTTGTAGGATCGGAGGCTGTTCAACAAATGGGTGGTGCGGGGGGTGAATTCTCCCATCATCCAGGGACCAAAGAGCACCCCCCGCTCAGCATTTGGATAGACAGGCCCGAGGCCTAGTTATAAACAGCCTTGTCCCCACGGAGGCTGCAGCGGGGGATAAATGTTTGCAGACCCAGACTTTGAAGTGGGCAGGGCAGGATGGAGGCTGGTTGGTTGCAGGGGGTGTTTCTTTGGAGAGGGGCTGGAAAAGGGGGGCATAAGATGGATTTAGAGGGTTGAACTGACCTGGTTACTTTGCAAAGCTCCTGTGTCCACACTCGTGTGTGTGTGTGTGTGTGTGTGTGCGCGCAGCCACGGAACTGTGACACTGGCGTGTGCGCGATACACAATCCCTGGGAGAAGCGGCTGCCCCCTGGGTGGGGCCGGGGATGCTGCAGCCTTGACCTGAACAATGAAGGGGCTCCTGGGTCTCTGTCCCGCTGCTGCAGTCTCAGGCCTCCCCTTCGGCCATCCTGTCTCGCTGTTACGGCCCAGAGGGGGATGAAACAGCCGGGCTGGATGGGAGTGGGGCATTCCCGGCCTCTGCTCTGCGCTACAGGGAGGGCCACATCTCCAGTGGCTCTGGGTTTGAGGAGGAGCCCAGCCCAGCCTCGGATCGGAAGGTCCTAGATACGCTCCACGGCACAGTAGGGGCTGGAGAGGTAACGCCAGCGGGTGAGGGGACAGGACGTTTGGAGCTTGGAGGTTCTTGTTAATGTCAAATGTTACCAATCGCTCACTTTGCCTGTCTGCCGGAGGGGAGGCAGCTAAGTCAGGTGAGTGGAGGGCAGAGAGCCAGGACTCCTGGGTTCTACTCCTGGCTCTGGGAGCAGAGTGGGGTCTAATGGTTAGAGGGGTTGGGGGATCGGGAGCCAGGACTCCTGGGTTCTACTCCTGGCTCTGGGAGCGGAGTGGGGTCTAGTAGTTAGAGGGGTTGGGGGACCGGGAGCCAGGACTCCTGGGTTCTATTCCTGGCTTTACCGTTGATTCTCTGTTGGGTTAGTCACTTCCCACTTCAGTACCTCAGTCTCCCCCCCTCGCCCCGAAATCACGATTCTACTGCCCAGTTTCCCAGGGACGTCACGCGTTCGTGACTCTGTGTGAAGGGTTTTGGAGACGTAAAAGCCCTACACGCTGTAAGCACTAAGTGGAGCTGGG
Organism: Mauremys mutica; assembly: GCF_020497125.1. Taxonomy (NCBI): domain Eukaryota; kingdom Metazoa; phylum Chordata; order Testudines; family Geoemydidae; genus Mauremys; species Mauremys mutica. The sequence continues at coordinate 2,819,982 of NC_059081.1, read as the reverse complement.
TCAGGATGTGGGTTTCTCCAGGGGGTTCTGGTGACTCTACCTTGGCTCTCAGGGTTTATATTGTTACCAAAACTCCCTTGATTAAAAAAGCAGCCGCATCGGGCAGGAAAACGTGGTCTAGTGGCTAGAGCTCAGGACATCGGGGTTCCATTCCCAGCTCCTGCTGGCTGACCTTGGACAGGTCGCAGCACTGTGTGCCTCAGTTTCCCCATGTGTGAAATGGGGCGAATACCTGCCTGACTGTGGTTGTGGGGGGCTCCCTGTTGTCTGTAAGGCACCCAGAGGCTGGGCAGGGCTGCAGAAGCGCAGCGTTAGAGATGATACACTAGGTCGGGATTTATTCCGTCTGTTTTTCCCCCCCCTCCCTTTCTCTTACCGTTGGAAATAGATGGCTACAAACGATTCCAAACGGTGAGGCTTTAGCTGAGCCAGGCAGCACTGGAGGCAGTGGGTGTGGAGTAGGGCGCTCGGAGATGGGCTGGGAGCATGAAGCCTCTTGTATTCAGTGTTCTGTGTTCGCTGTGGATTGTAAAAATGCCAATAAATCAACTCTTCCGTTTTACTGGTTTTTAGTGCGATGGGCCGGTCGAGAGACAGAGAACTTTGTGCTCGTGACAGCGAGGGATTGACAGCGCCGGCGTAAAGCAGGCCCGGCCCGGGAAACCTCCCGGCACAGCTGTGCCAATGCATCTCAGCGCCAGACCCCAGCCTGCGCCGGCTGTTCGTGTCACGGGTTCCCTGCTAGTGCCCCTTGAGCCTGGTCTGCAGAGCCACTCAGTCCTAACCTGGGCATCTCCGTTACCCTCATCTGCCTCTCCCGCCGGGAGGCGGCCAGTCATGCTGAAGTGGAGTGGGGGGAGCGGGGGGGTCCTATGGACAGACTCCCCGTTGGGATGATCCCGTCAAGTTGAACAGAGGAACTGAGCAGAGAATTGCAGCCCATGCTCTCGAATTCTGTGGAGTGGGAGGGACAGCTCGGTGGTTTGAGCACCGGCCTGCTAAACCCAGGGCTGTGAGTTCAATCCCTGAGGGGCCATTTAGGGATCTGGGGCAAAAATCTGTCTGGGGATTGGTCCTGCTTGGAGCAGGGGGTTGGACTAGATACCTCCTGAGGTCCCTTCCAGCCCTGCTAGTCTATGAGCCAGGCTCTGGCCTAGGCTCTAGGACTGCAGCCTACCTTCTAGCCCGTTAGCATCAAGCGGGGGTGGGTTGCTAGTGCTCTGCTCCGTGCAGAGAGGCAGGGCCAGGAATGAGCCAGGCAGACCGGCCTCCCCAATCCCATGGGGGCTGAGGGAAACTGACACCCCCTCTCCCCCCCCCCGCCACCCTCGCTGGATCTGTGCAGTGGACCCGGGACCTTCGCCTTCCGTGGCTGTTTAAAATCCAGCCCCTTTAACCGGCGTGAAATTCCATCCCCCGGGAACCTCAGCCAGGTAAATGGCCCCTGGATCCTGTCCAGACAACTCCCTGCCAGGTCCCAGTGGGGCTAGAGATATGGGGTTAGCTGCCCCCTCCTCCACTCCCAGGGGTCAGGCTCTGGGCTTCTGCCCTTTGGCCTGTAGCTGCCTGCGTGTATCTTCAATCCCAGGTGTGTCAGGCGGCCCCAGCCCCACCAGACCGGCGGATCTGACCCCGCAGAGTCTGCCTCTCCCGGTTAGCCCGGCGTGGGGGATCCCGCCTGTGGCACCACCTTTGTTGTGTTATTGCTTAAATGCCAGCAGGTAGAGACCTGCCCAAAGGTGAGCGCGGGGCTGGGTAGTGACGAGACAACGGGGATGGAGCAAATGAAGAAATGGGAGGGGTGGGACTAGGTGTGTGTAGACTGGAGAACGGAGATCACCCCCCCCCCCCCGCCGCCTCGCCAGGACCAGCTGCCCAGGCTCGGGGGGCATCCTGGCAGCGGTGAGGCTCGGGGGCTTTGGCGGAGAAGGCTGCGGCTGTCTGACGTGGTGGATGGCGTTTGTGCCATGCACAAGGGGCAGCTTGGGAGATGGCTGGAAGAGCTCATGGGAGAAGAGGACAAGGGGGCACTCGAGGCTGGCACGGGTGGCAGAGCAGAGGCCCGAGGATAGCGTAGCTGATGGGTGTGGCAGGGGACTGTCATGCAGGGCCTCGGAGAGGCAGCAAGTTGTAGCTGATGCGATGGAGAAGGGGGAGCAGCGGGAAAGGGGGTCTCGACAGCGTGTTGCATGGATTTGGGGCTGAGGGTGGGGCTGAGGGTGCAGCAGCCAAGCCCCCCTATTCCCCGGTGTCGGAGGTTCCCGGCAGTTGCAAGGCTGGTGTTCCTCAGCTCTGGGCGAGGTGGGGATCTCAGGGCAGAGCGGAGGCAGGAGGCAGAGGCCTCTGAATTGGCTCTGCCTGGCATCACCACAGCTGGGGTAAACTTCGAACAATTGACTTGGCCTCGTGCAGCGCCTTGCGGGAGGAGGCATTGGGTTCCTCTCGGCCAAAAGCGGTGTATGTTCATCCACACAGCGCCCCCTAGCGCCCTGCTTGGGGTCAGCACAGACTCAGTGGGGAGGGTGCCCCCTGCTCAGCCCCACACATCCCTCCCTGGAGCACAGCCCCCACCCCGGTACCAGGCCGGGGTATTAGAATCATCACAGGCCTGGGGAGGAGAGCGCCCCCTGCTGACTCACAGGTCTCATTCGCTGCCCTGTACCCTGGGTTTTCCCCTGGGAGTCTCCCATCCCAGTACTGATCAGCCTGTCTGGTGGCGTCTCTTGCCGGTTGTTTACAGCATAATTGCGGCATCATGGAAATGTGGTTTTGTTTTTAATGGTGCTGAAGAAGCAACTCCCCTGTGTTAAGCTCCCCACCTGAATGTCTCCCTTGCAAAGGGGAACCATTGCCCTGAGCGCTGGGGAAGGAGTCCAGGTCTCCCCCCGGATGCTCCCTAAGGGTCGGGCCCTTGCAGGGTGTTGGCCGTGCTTGGCATAAGGGGGCCGAAAGGACCTGGCGCACTGAGCAGTGGAACAAAGGCAGTGGCCGGGCGGGACTGATGCATTGTATCCAGCGAGGAACAAAGGGTGCAGCCAGACATACGGGGGGGGGGGGGGGAGAGAGGGGTGGGCTCTATCCTGGGAAGCAGGGACTGAAAAGGACTTGGGGGTCGTGGTGGATAATCAGCTGAGCACAAGCTCCCAGGACAACGCCGTTGCCAGGGGGCCTGATGTGAGCCTGGGATGGATACCCGGGAAGCGCGAGTAGCAGGGAGGTTATTTTCTCTCTGGATTTGGCACTGGTGCGACTGCTGCTGGATCCTGCGTCCAGTTCTGGGGCCCCCAATTCCAGAAGGATGTAGATAAATACTGGAGGGGTCAGAGAAGAGCCACGAGAATCATTTAAAGGGCTGGAAAACCTGCCTGAGAGTGAGAGACTCCAAGGGACCCAGCTGTGTAGCTGACCAAAGGGAAGGTGAAGGGGAGCCTTGATCCCGGTCTGAAAGTACCGACCCGGGGAACAGATATTTGACAGTGGCCTCTCCCGTCTAGCAGAGGAAGGTCGAACACGATCCGACGGCTGGAAGTTGAAGCTGGACAAATTCAGACTGAAAATAAGGCATAAATGTTACCAGTGAGCGTAATTAACCAGCGGACCAATTCACTGCGGGAGGGGCATGGCGGATTTGCCGTCGCTGGCAGCTTTAGACAGATGTTCCAGTTCCGAAGGAACGATCTGGGGACAGGTCTCTCCGGGAGATCAGACTCGAGGATCCCAACGATTCCTGCTGGCCCTGGGATCTGTTATGTGGGTCCCTCCCTCCCTCCCATTCATGGGGAGCGACTTCCCCCTTGTGACGCTTCCCTCTCCCTGCAGCCTCCTTAGCCCCGGCTCCACTAGGGTGACTGCAGTGTGGACCGAGGCCGCTGTCTGCCTCCCCGGGGTGTCCCACAGGCTGAAGCTGGTCCCGGTGCTTTATTCAAAGGCCAACAATCTTCTGTTTTTCAAATGTCCTCCATGTAAGATTAAATTGTAACATGATTATTATAAAATTCAATCAAATTAGTAATTATTTGTTAATTAACTAGCAGAATAAGGAGCTAGACTATAAGTGACAACACATTTTTCCACCCCCCCCCCCTCCGCCCCCCAATGACACATCTCTGCGACCATTAGACTGTTTGGAAGTAGCAGGGATATGGCAAGGCAGCCAGCTGATTGCCCGGTGCTTTATACGGGTCAGTTGTAGGGTTCCTAACAAAGAAAATGCCCAGTAGAAATGGGGGTATGAGACTCGGCAGAGTTTGGGCCAGAAATGAAGCTTCAGCGTTGGCAGGGGCACACCCTTGTCTCTGGATAATGGCATTGTGGAGGCAGGGACGTGTCATTCGGGAGCCCCTGGAAGTGCTTCCTCACACAGAGCCGGTCAAAGCCCAGGGCCTTATTGGAATATTTTTAAAGATTTTTGCCTTTGAATGAGGAATTGAGAATCACAAATAACTGGGTCTAAGAACATAAGAGCAGCCAAACTGGGTCAGACCAAAGGTCCATCTAGCCCAGTATCCTGTCTTCTGAAAGTGCCCAGTGCCAGGTGCCCCAGAGGGAGCGAACAGAACAGGGAATCATCAAGTGATCCACCCCCTGTCGTCCACTCCCAACTTCTGGCAAACAGAGGCTACGACACCATCCCTGCCCAGCCTGGCTAATAGCCATTGATGGACCTGTCCTCCAGGAACTTCTCTAGTTCTTTTTTGAACCCTGTTCTAGTCTTGGCCTTCACAACATCCTCTGGCAAGGAGTTCCACAGGTTGACAGTGCACTGTGTGAAAAAAATACTCCCTTGTGTTTATTTTAAACCTGCTGCCTATTAATTTCATTGGATGACCCCTAACTCTTGTGTTATGTGAAGGGTTGAATAACACGTCCTTATTTACTTTCTCCACACCTGTCATTATTTTATAGATCTCTATCATATCCCCCCAAGTTGTCTCTTTTCCAAGCTGAAAAGTCCCCGTCTTATTAATCTCTCCTCATACGGCAGCTGTACTATACCCCTGATCATTTTTGTTGCCCTTTTTTAAACCTTTTCCCATTCCAATATATCTTTTTTGAGATGGGGCAACCACATCTGCACGCAGTATTCAAGGTGTGGGCCTACCATGGATTTATATAGCAGCATTATGATATTTTCTGTCTTATTATCTATCCCTTTCTAATGGTTCCTAACATTCAGTTTGCTTTTTTGACGGCTGCTGCACATTGAGTGGATGTTTTCAGAGAACTATCCACAGTGACTCCAAGATCTCTCTCTCTCAAGTGGTAACAGCTAATTTATTGACATCAGCGCCTGCCTCATCATCAGCCCTGAGCAAGGTGATGTCTTAGTTTTTTGCGAACACACCCTGAGTCATCTCCTCCGACTCCACCTACATCTGAGCTGGGAAGGAGTGGAGCATTCTGGGCCTGTGAGATAAATGCCACCAAACACAGTATAAAGGGAGGGAGAAATTTAAACTTCTGCATCTTAATCTCTCTTCCCACCCCCCAGCCCAGTGGTTCTCCTCCGTTCCTCATTTAGGACTGGCTGCTAGTTTACGGGTCAGGGAAGCCGAGGGGCACAGGGTGTTCACCAAGGAACTCTGGGCTGATTTGGGGGGCTGCAGGATGTTATGCAAAGTTGGCATAAGAACGACCATAGTGGGTCAGACCAATGGTCCATCCAGCCGATCCTGTCTTCTGCCAGTGGCCGGTGCCCAGTGCGAATGAACAGACCAGGCCATCATGGAGTGGTTAATGGTGCTTTAGAGGCACTTCGAGGGGAGACCTCGACCTGTATGCATGACACCTCATCTTCCTCCTCCGGGATCCTACGTGGTAGTGATGGGGAAAGCCTCTGAGATCGCTCACTCTGCATCTGCGATAGATCCAATATCTGTCTCCGCAGCTCCAGGGGAGCGGGGGGAACAGCCTGCGGGGAGCTGTAGGTGCCTGGGGCTCCCTGCTCAGAATTCGAAGGGAGCGTGGCTGTGACCTGTACTGTTGGGGAGGCAGCCCCGAGGTTCCTGGGGGCCCGGCAAGGGGGAATGTTGGCCCCCCTGCCACGGAGAGCGTGGGTCTCCTCCCGCTGAACTGGGAGCTAGAGGCAGGCAGGGGGCAATCGCAGGGCACTGGGGAATGCAGTGGGATTGCTGCGGAGTAGCACAAGGGGGCTCCTAACCCGAGGGACAAGGGAGGGAATGGCCAGGTGGTCTCCTGCGATCGAGTAGCCCCTGGTTACTGAGGCAAGAGCTGGGCTGTCCCTGGGGTTAGCCAACATAGCACCTGGATAGCGGGGGCTGAGCCATGCTGAGCTACCTGTCTGAGAGTATCTGGGCCTGCCTTGTTCTCTTCTGAACAGCAGGGACAGTCAGAGCTTCATGGGTGTCCACGTGGACAGAACTCCCACCCTAAAAGCACAGGAGGCCCCTGCCAGCTGAGCTGAAAGAGAATCTCCCTTAGCTGCCAGCAATAAGGGGCATAAGACACACAGTTGACCAGTTCTGATACCCACTTGGCAGAGGGTAGAGAACACACCACGCACATCACACCCATTGGTTTATGCAAAGCAATCCAAGTCACTAGGGAGGACTGGGTCGTGCACAAGCCAGGCCGGAGGTTGCAGGCGGGAGGGAATCCAGGCAGATCCCCCTGTGAACAAAGCGGGGGGCTCTGTAAGCCGTGGGAGTCCAGTGAAAACCAGGAGGCTGCGGGGGGCGGGGGGGGGCGTTTTGTGCCTGTCTGACCTGGGTGACTCCCCTGAGGTGAGATGCCTGAGGGAGGGGGCAGCTGCTGCTGCTGGGGTCAGGGGTGGGGGCCCGCTCGACGGTTCATATCCCCTCACTGCAGCCTCAGCCCCTCCCCAGCTCCGGGCCAGCCCCGCTCGCAGCCCCCTCGCCAGGGAAGGGGGGGGGCAGCCCAGCCCCCCTGCCCTGCAACCGCAGCACCCACCCCCCGCTGCGGGGTCCCCTACAAACCCCACCCCGCGAACACGGGTGGGGGCCGCCTCCCCCGCGAGACCGTGACCCGCTCCCGGCTGTCCTGTCCCTTTAAGAGGCGGGGCGGGCCCGGTTGCCGCGGAGACCGTTGGATACATTGCAGGCGAGCGCCGCGCGTGGGGTGGAGGAGGCTCCCAAAGCCACGTGGGGTTTCCCCTGGCCAGGGGTTTCGGGGTCACTCCGGGCGCTGCGTGCGGCCCTGGGGGGGGGGCGGGCTCCTTGTGAGCCCTGAAGGGAGGGTTGGGGGCACTCCCGTGGGGTGGGGTGGGGTGGGGTGGGGCTGGGGGAAGGGCCCGATCTGGGACTGGCATGAATAAGGGGGGCCCCTGGGGGCATGCACAGAGGGTGCTCCGTCGGGGGGCTGCATAGCTGGGGGGAGGGCTCCATCTGGCGCTTGTATGGAGGGCTGAGGGGGTGGAGGCCTGGATGGGGGGTGTCTGCCCCCCAGGGCTGTGCACAGAGGGCTGCGGGGCTGCTCCATCGGGGGGCTGGATAGTTGGGGGGAGGCTCCATCTGGGGCTTGCATGGAGGGCTGAGGGGTGCAGGCCTGGATGGGGGTGTCCCCCCCAGGGGTGTGCACAGAGGGGTAGGGGCGATTTCCCTGCTGCCAGGCACAGGAGTCTCACCGGTTCTCCCGTACAGGGCCTCCGGCTGTGGAGGTTTTGATCTGACTCCTCTGACTTTGAAAGTGTCGCCTGGTCTTTCGCCAAGGGATGGATGACGCCGACTCGCCAGCGCCGGTGCAGAGGGTCCAAGCAGCCAGCGAGGGGGCCACTGAATTCCTCTCGCTCATTGGTGGGTGCCTCTCGGGTTTCCGTTATCCGGTGGGGTGCGGGGTTCGCTGCTCAGCCACGGTCGCCCCCCGTGATGGAGGGGAGCCCGTGAACGGCAGCCGCGTTTCCAGCCGCTCACCTGGCCCCCTGCAGAGCCGCGTCTGCTGCTGGATGGGTGCGGGAGGGAATCTCGTTCGCTGGACCAGCCGCGGTTGGTGAAAGAGACACGCTTTCGAGCACCACGGAGCTCGTCCTCAGGGCTGGGTATGTGTGCGTGTGGCTTTGCTGGCAGAGCCGTGAGCATCTGACTGCAGAACCTGTCCAGCGCTGGTGCACCAGGGGGTCTCAGGCCCCGGCCTGTTTACTGGCACCCGGGTCTGTCATTCTGGGATGATGCGGGAGTCTGGTGTCTGCCATGTGCTTAGCGTGTGTGTGAGACCGTGTCGTTCGCTAGTGGCTGGGCCCAGGGACTAGAACAGCCTGTGACTTACAGCTAACACAGCTATTCCATGGCACAAATGGTAGAGGCCTGTCTATGGCGCAGACCGTCCCAGGCTGCTCCAGAATGTCACCGTCTAACAAGCTACACTATTACTGCGTTCCTTTAAAAGATCCTTAGGTGACAGTCTCCTTCTGGCCTCCCATCTGTAAGGGATCTTTACTGGGCTCCCCAGCCTGCTTTGACTCCCCCCAGTCCCCGCTGTGCTCTGCAGAATAACAACAGTACTTTGCACTTATGTCGGAGGATGGCAGAGCCCTTCCCAGCAACAATTAACCCTCAACAGCCCTGTGAGTGAGGGGTTTGGGAGGCAGGAGACTTGGATTCTGTTCCCAGCCACAGCCTCACTGTGGGCAAATCACATCCCCCTGCTGTGCCTCTGTTTTCCCCATCTGTGAAATGGGAGTAATGAGACTGCTCTGTGGCACCGAGGGATTGTGAGGAGAGTTGGTCACAAAATGTTTTTTTCCCCCCTATGGAAAATAACTGTCAAGTTTTTGGTGAGAAATTGGAATCTGAACTGCTGCTGCAGTGTCTCTGGGGTGTTGCAGTTCTGATGCGTCCTGCTCTTATTCTCCTCCTTTGTCTGGGCTCTCTGGTCAAACTACATCTCCCATGATGCACTATGGCCTCCCCTCTCAGGGAGGTGTGCATCAAGGAGAATAGGAGCGTGAGTCTTCCAAACTACAACTCCCAGAATTTTCAGTTTCCATGAAAAAATTTTCAACTTGCCCTAGTTGTGATGCTCGGCTATTTCGTTTGAGACCCTTGGGTGGAAGTTGCTGCGTAAACTCTGATTATTATTATTTTATTGCTATTTTGTTAGGGAAATACTGTCATCCCATTTTATGGCAGGGTAAACTGAGGCAGAGAGAGGGGTCAGATGGCAAGACAGTTATAGAACAGATCCCGGGACTCCTCGCTCTCAGAGCCCCCTCCCTCACCTCAACATCACGCTCCCCATCAAGAGTCAGGAATAGAACCCAGGAGTCGTGACTCCCAACCCCGACTCCAGCTGCCACAGATGCTGGAGTTGATTGCATTGCTCAGCAGCATCCCACGGTGTATTCTGCTGGTTTCACTTCTGCCGGAGATGCTGCTGTGGCTGATACCCCATCTCTTGAGGTTGCTGTGGTTTCGATTTCAATGGCACATTTGTTGTGGCTTTCGCTAGGTGCCAAGTTCCCTCCGGTTGCCGCGAGGGATGCCCACTCGCACCTGTGTGTTTCGTAGATGTCAAAGATAGGAGAAGGCTGGGTTGGGACCATCCCCAGGGGTCAGGGCAGGATTGTCCTTCGCAAAAATCTCAGTGTTAGCAAATGTTTGCTGCTAGCCTACCGGTCCCTTTGCTTTGCCCCATCCCAATCAATTTACAATCACCGTGAAGATAATAAGGTGATAAATAATAGCATGGATTTGTCAAGAACAAATTGCATGGAACCAACCTAATGGCTTGTTACCCTGTCAACAAAAGCCTTGTGGATGGTGTCAGACTGCTGCAAAAAAGCAAACATCATTCTGGGCTGTATTAGCAGGAGTGTTGTAAGCAAGACACGAGAAGTAATTCTTCCATTCTACTCTGCGCTGATTTGGCCTCAACTGGAGTATCGTGGCCAGTTCTGGGCACCACGTTTCAGGAAATTAAAAGGTTCAGCACCAAAAGTAAAATCCCTGCGAGCTGCGTGGAAACTTTTTAAAGACACCATAATAGAGGCTCAACTTACATGTATACCCCAATTTAAAAAACATAGTAAGAGAACCAAAAAAGAGCCACCGTGGCTAAACAACAAAGTAAAAGAAGCAGTGAGAGACAAAAAGGCATCCTTATAAAGTGGAAGATAAATCCTAGTGAGGAAAATAGAAAAGAGCATAAACTCTGGCAAATGAAATGTAAAAATATAATTAGAAAGACCAAAAAAGAATTTGAAGAAGAGCTAGCCAAGGACTCCAAAAGGAATAGCATATTTTTTTTACATACATCAGAAGCAGGAAGTCTGCTAAGCAACCCGTGGGGCCACTGGCCGATCGAGATGCTGAAGGAGCACTCAAAGCCGATAAGGTCATTGCGGAGAAACTAAATGAATTCTTTGCATTGGTCTTCACTGTCGAGGATATGAGGGAAACTCCCACACCTGAGCCATTCTTTTTAGGTGACAAATCTGAGGAACTGTCCCAAATTGAGGTGTCATTAGAGGAGGTTTTGGAACAAATTGATAAACTAAACAGTAATAAGTCTCCAGGACCTGATGGTATCACCCAAGGGTTCGGAAGGAACTCAAATGTAAAATTTCAGGACTACTAATTGTCATCTGTAACCTATCATTTAAATCAGCTTCTATACCAAATGACAGGAGGCTAGCTAATGTGATGCCAATTTTTAAAAAGGGCTCCAGAGGTGACCCTGGCAACTACAGGCCAGTAAGCCTGACTTCAGTACCGGGCAAATTGGTTGAAACAATCATAAAGAACAAAATTGTCAGATACATGGATGAACATCATTTGTTGGGAAATAGTCAACATGGCTTTTGTAAAGGGAAATCACGCCTCACCAATCTACTAGAATTCCTTGATGGGGTCAACAGGCATGCGGACAAAGGGGATCCAGTGGATATAGTGTATTTAGATTTTCAGAAAGCCTTTGACAAGGTCCCTCACCAAAGGCTCATAAGCAAAGGAAGCTGCCATGGGATAAGAGGGAAGGTCCTGTCATGGGTCAGTAACTGGTTAAAAGATAGGACACAAAGGGTAGGAATAAATGGTCAGTTTTCAGAACAGAGAGAGGTAAATAGTGGTGTCCCCCAGGGGTCTGTACTGGGCCCAGTCCTATTCAACATATTCATAAATTATCTGGAAAAAGGGGTGTGACAGTGCTGCCCGTGGGAGCCAGCGGAGGTCACTCAATCAGGGTGAACTGCAAACCAAACGGGGCAGACAAACCCCAAACGCTGGTGGATCTTCCACTACTTAGATTTACCAACCAGCACAGAACAGCTTCTGTAGCACCTCACTGGTTCCTCAGACGTCCAAACCCCGCAGTTCCCTTCAAGTGCCCAGCCCCAGGCCTCCGGCCAGACACACCTGTCAGATCTGATGATGATTCCTGAAAATCTTCTCTCATCCTATAAAAGAAAAGGTTCTTCCAGTCCCAAAGGATCAGCCACATACCCAGGTCCAATTATAACTTAGATCTTACCCAAAATACCTGCTACAGCCAATTCTTATTAACTAAGCTAAAAATTATTTAAAAAGAAAAGCGAGAGAGTGTTGGTTAAAAGATCAATCTACAGACAGACTTTAATTCAATTCTTGAGGTTCAGATACACAGCAGAGATGAGCTTGTAGTTGCCAAAAGTCCTTTCAGAAATAGTCCAGAGGTTACAGTCCAATGTCCATATTCAGGGTGGCTCCAGTCAGTGACTGGGGATCTCAATCCTTATGGCTTAAGGTTTCCCCCTCTTGAAACCCAAAGCAGATCTGAGATGAGGCAGGATCGTGTCCCAAGGTTCTTACACATTTCCAGCAGCCTTTCGGTCTGAGAAAACAATAGGCTTAACTCTCCTTCCAAACATCCTGGCAATTAGCACAGGGTTATTTATCCATTAAACAGTTCAGATGCAGGTTACCACAACCTTGAAAGAGATACATAGACAATAATACTATTTCACTCAAGCATCTTCCTAAATGTTAATATTCCTTTTTTGATCTTTGAATTAAAACTATAGCAATCGACAAGATTTGTTTGCTTACATCACAAGCCCTGAGCAAACATCTCCCCTTCTACCTCTAACAATGCAGACTTGCATTTCAAAGCTCTGTTCATTTACCTACCTTCCTAACCAGTCTGTCCAGTTCACCCATGGGTCAGGTCAGTCTGAGGTAATTAACTCTTTCTGGCCCTGTCATCTTTCAGTGAGATATTATATCACACTCATAATGTCACAAGGGGTAAACAGGGAGGTGGCAAAATTTGCAGATGATACAAAACTACTCAAGATAGTTAAGTCCCAGGCAGACTGCGAAGAGCTACAAAAGGATCTCGCAAAACTGGGTAACTGGGCAACAAAACAGCAGATGAAATTCAGTGTTGATAAATGCAGAGTAATGCACATTGGAAAACATCATCCCAACTGTACATATACAATGATGGGTCTAAATTAGCTGTTCCCACTCAAGAAAGATCTTGGAGTCATTGTGGCTAGTGCTCTGAAAACATCCACTCGATGTGCAGCGGAGTCAAAAAAGAAAACATAATGGTGGGAATAATCAAGAAAGGGATAGATAATGAGACAGAAAATATCATGTTGCCTCTATATAAATCCATGGTGCACCCACACCTTGAATACTGTGCGCAGATGTGGTTGCCCCATCTCAAAAAAGAGATATTGGAATGGGGAAAGGTTCAGAAAAGGGCAACAAAAATGATTAGGGGTCTGGAACAGCTTCCGTATGAGGAGAGATTAGTAAAACTGGGACTTTTCAGCTTGGAAAAGAGGTGACCAAGGGGGGATATGAGAGAGGTCTATATAATCATGACTGGTGTAGAGAAAGTAAATAAGGAAGTGTTATTTACTCCTTCTCATAACACAAGAACAAGGGCAGCAAATGAAATTAATAGGTAGCAGGTTTAAAACAATTACAAGAAAGTATTTTTTCACAACACACGGTCAACCTGTGGAACTCCTTGCCAGAGGGTGTTGTGAAGGCCAAGACTATAACAGGGTTCAAAAAGGAGCTAGATAGATTCATGGAGGACAGGTCTATCAATGGCTATTAGCCAGGATGGACAGGGATGGTGTCCCTAGCCTCTGTTTGCCAGAAGCTGGGAATGGGCAACAGGGGATGGATCACTTGATGATTCCCTGTTCTGTTCATTCCCTCTGGGGCACCTGGCATTGGCCACTGTCGGAAGACAGGACACTGGGCTGGATGGACCTTTGGTCTGACCCAGTATGGCCGCTGTTATGTTCTTATGAAAGATGTGGACAAATTGGAGAAAGTCCAGAGAAGAGCAGCAAAAATGATGAAAGGTCTAGAAAACATGACCTGTGAGGGAAGATTGAAAAAACGAGATTTGTTTAGAAGGCTGAGAGGGGACATGATACCAATTTTCAAGTACATAAAAGGTTGTTCGAATGAGAGAAAAATTATTCTCCATAATCTCTGAGGACAGGACGAGAAGCAATGGGCTTCAACTGCAGCAAAGGAGGTTTAGGTCGGAAATAAGGAAAAACTTCCCAACCGTCAGGGGAGTCAGGCACTGAACAAATTGCCTAGGGAGGTTGTAGAATCTCTGTCAGTGGAGGATTGTAAGAACAGGTTCGACAAACACCTGTCGGGGATAGTCCTGCCATGAGTTCAGGGGACTGGAGTAAACCTCTCGAGGTCCCTTCCGGTCCTACATTTCTGTGATCGTTCTGACTGCAGTGCTGCCTTCCCCCTGCAGCATGGCAGAGAATCCATCTCACCCCTTGGCATTTACATCCTTGAGATATTTGCCGACCCTTCCCCACAACCCCTTGGCCAAGTGAGACAGAGCTTGTTAAATCTCTCCTCCAGCCACTGATCAGCCCCCTCGCTCGTCTCTGAACTCCCTGTCACGTGTTTACTGAGGAGCCCACAACAAACGCACTAGATGTTTGCATCCGATGAAGTGGGCTGTAGCTCACGAAAGCTTATGCTCAGATAAATGTGTTAGTCTCTAAGGTGCCACAAGTTCTCCTGTTCTTTGTGCGGATACAGACTAACACGGCTGCTACTCTGAAACAAACACGCTGTTGTTGATGTGGGTGCACCAGAAAGACTTCCAGCTCCATGGCGTTACTTAGGAGACAGGCAGCCTTGTGGCTAACGGACTGGACTGAGTCAGGACTCCTGGGTTCTCTTCCTGGCTCTTGAGGGGAGCAGGGTCTAGTGGTCAGAGCAGGCACTGGGATTCAGACCTTCTGCTCCATCTCAGCCTTCCTGTGTGACTTTAGGGCAAGTCCCTGTCTCCTGCTGTGCCTCAGTTTCCCCATGTGTTACATGGCACCATAACACTGACCCTGCCTTGTGGGTCTTTGAGGCTTTACTAATGGATGTTTGAGACTCTTGGTCAGGCAGCAGGAGGGAGGAGTAGGGTTGAGTTTTTGTCTGGGAGGAGGCATCTGGTCGTACTGGGGGGAATGGATGGAGCCCTGTAAGTCTGGGTGTGGCAGTGATTTGGTGACCTGGGCTGTGGTCGTGTTGTGTCTCCCAGGCGCGGAGGAGCTGAGCCTCTGTCTCTTTGCGGAGTCGCTGGTCATGGTCTCGGAGAGCGGCCAGCCGCTCGGGCACTTCTCGGTCTCGGTGCAGCCGGCCTGCTACGAGGAGCAGGGCGGGCAGGAAGAGGACTGCTACCTGGTCCATGCCACCAGCCAGGGCACCATCAACGAAGTGCCCTGCGGCTCCTCCATCACGGGTAGGCCGAGCTGGGGTCTGAAAGGGGGAGTGGCTGGGGCAGAGAGACACCCGCTCTGAGATGGCAGATGGGCCCCGATTCCCCCCCCCCCGCCGCCCCTGCCCCTCTTGCTCTGGTGAGGTCCCTCGTCCCAGTCCTCTTGGCCCCACGCTGCCCAGCCTTGGCCCATTGGCTCCGGCAAGAGGCAGAAGTGGCCGTAAGCGCCTGGGGGGGGGGCCAGGAGAGGGGGGTTTCTCCTGGGGATCGCTGTCAGCCTCAGCACCTCCAGGCCTGACCCTCGCCAGCTGGCCCATGCCTCCTCCCAGCGGTGCGTCCTGGGGCCCTGCACCAGCGCCCCTCGGATCACCAGGCGCCGGGCGTCTCTCACGAGCGAGATGAGGCCTGTGGCGGGGGGACTGGGGGACCACACCCTTGCCCCCTCCAGCACGGAGCAGGCAACCATTAGGAGCCCCCAGGAAAGTCCCTGCATTAGCTGCCGAGAAGGAACTACACGTGAAAATGGGCCATGCCGTGGCGTGGAGATCCGGATACGCAGTTCTGGGCCTGACTGTGATTGGCTCCCTCCAGCGCTGCCGACGGTGCCGAGAGGCAATGGCGCAAACAGGTCACGGGTGCTTCCACCGCCAGCTGGCGCACGCGGACAAAGAGTCCCTCCCTGGCGGTCCTGTTATTGTAGCAGGGACATCGCTCCGCTGGGATCCGCCCTGGAGCGCCCGTGTGCAGCGGCTGGGCAGCGGCAGGCAGACGGGGCACCGGGACTCCATGCAATACTGGGGAAGCCCTGGGCTCCCGGTACATTTCCGGGGCACCTGCAATCAAGGCCAGAGGAGCCAGGCCGGGCCAGCGGGCGGGGAACACTGGCGAATGGTGCTGATCTGGGCCGAGCCTTTGGCTGAGTGTAGTTTTTGTTTCCTCTCCATCAGCTTACGTATCAAAGCGGCTGGAAACCCTGGAGCAGCATCAGCAGGAATACGTGAAGGTAACTGCCCGCTCCCCTGCGGTCGCCGGCAGAGGGCAAGATAAACCTGCCGTTATCCGGCTCCTTTGCAGCCGTTCCTTCCCCGAGGTAGATCTCCAGACCGTTCTCTGGCCTCTCTCTGGGTTAGAAGGAGCTGTCATGGGACTTACTTGTTCAGCTGGTGTCACGGAGTGTCTCAGAGCTGCTTTCTCCTCCCTCCTCAGGTGGGACGCTGCCAGCCCCCCTCTCTTGGGCATGTTGCCCCTCCTCCGATTGGGCCTGTACCCAGTCAACCCTCGGCGGGTTGGGTCTGCTCGGTCTGTCTCTGAGCTTGGGGCACTGGGCCCGTATGTGGCCTTGTTGGCCACAGTGAAAGCAGCCCATGTCTCGTGGGTCCCCTCGAGGGGGTCGGGTGGATCTGACGCTGGACGTTCCCCTTTGGTGGGGGTTCTCCATAGGGCCCCGCTGGGACGTCCCGTGGTGACTCTCTCTCTGCGTTGAGGCAGACCTGCCCCCTCGAGACTCCTCCCTGCCATCCCCTGCCCGACTGTCCACATATTGGTCGGCCAGCTGGCCGGCATGCTGCGGGTTCTCCGGCTTCTGGTCCATCAACCATCGCTTCAGGTCGGATGGGCACTGCGCATACAGGTGCTCCAGTACGAATAGGTCAAGCAGGTCCTCTCTGGTTTGGGCCCCGGCTGTCCACTTGCGGGCGTACCCCTGCGCCCGGTTGACCAGTTGCAGGTATTTGACTACCTCTTGGTACATCTCCGGGGTCAGCCCAAACTCGCGGAGCAGGGCCTCTTTGAACAGGTTGTAGTCCCGCGCCTCCTCTCATTCGGGTACACCTCCACGGCGGTGGAGTCCAGTAAGGGGGTGAGGCGCCGGATCCTGTCTGCAGGGTCAACCTGGTGCAGCTCGCAGGCATTCTCAAAGGCCGTCAGGAAGGTGTCTATGTCCTCCCCCTCCTTACGCGGGGCCAGGAAGTTCGTATCGAAGCTCTTTGTAGGCTTGGGCCCCCCCTCACTCACCGCAGCCGGGGTCTTACTGTTGTTCTGCTGGGCCAGGGCCAGTTCATGTCTGCGCTGCTCCTCCTTCTCTCTCGCTTCGAATTCACGTTGCTTCTCCTTCTCTCTCGCCTCGTATTCACGTTGCTTCTCCTTTTCCCTTTCCTCGAATTCACGCTGGCTTTGTCTTTCCTCATGTTCCCTCAGCTCCTTACGCTCCTCCATCTCCATCCGTTTGATCTCTCTCTCCAAGTCCAGCCGCCTGAGTTCCACGGAGGCCGAGCGTCGCCGGGACGATCCCCTGCCGGCCGGGGGGGTCACGGTGCCCTCGGTAGCTGGGCTCCTCCTCCCCCTTCCCCTAGGCCTAGGGGTGGGGGGTCTCGAGGAGCCCTCAGCAGCCGGCTGACCACTCCCAGTGGGTACAGACCCTGGTGTCTGCGCTGCATCTGCCGGGCTGCTTCCCTCAGAGACCGGGTCCGGTTCATTGACTCGATCTCTCTCCTCCAGCCGGGCAATCAGCTGGGCCTTGGTGAGCTTCCCATAGTGCAGCCCCTCTGCTTACATTGCTCCACCAGGTCACACTTGCGCTGCTGGGCATACATCTTCCTGCTGGCCGCTCGCAGGCCGGGGTGCTCGCCGCTCCCCACGGGTTCCAGGGGGACCCCTAGTGTGCCAGTCCTTGAGGTCACCCCCTCTCTGCCAGGGTCGAGCTGCAGACTCCTCCGCCCCTGGGATCGCTCGCTGTGATCCCCCGGGGGACCCTGTTACTGCAAAGTCCTTCTCTCTGGCCACACTCGCCCAGGGGTGAATCGCCCCTTCGTTTTACTGCTCCCCAGTCACTTACTGCAGGAAGCGCCGTCCGCGGGGTGCAGTCGATCCCACCGCTGCCACCAGTTGTCACGGAGTGTGGGGGAGTCCGGCCCTGCACCCCTCTTCCTGGGCTCACAGTGACTCTCAGCCAGCGAGTAAAACAGAAGGTTTATTGAACAACAGGAACACAGGATACAGCCCAGCTTGGGTTCAGAGCCAGGACCCCTCAATCTGGCCTTTCTGGGGGGTTCAGGGTGCTTGGATCCCAGCCTAGGATCCCCTGAAACCCACCTCCCAGCTCCCAACCCAAGACTGATTCCACTTCCCCCCTCCCTTTGTCTAGCTACAGCCAGAGGTGAGACCTCCCCTCCCCCAGGCCAGGCTCATGTTACAGCTGCAGACCTGTCTCTGCCTACCAAGCACAGAGACAGTCCCTGCTCTCACCTATCAACCACACAGACAGCCCCTATTCCATCACAGCTGGGATTAGAACCTGGCTCCTGCCTGCTCCTAGTCCCCGTGCTCCAACCACTACACGGCACAACCGCCTCGGCGTCCTGCTGCCGCCCCCTACTCGGTGTTTGTATGTTTGTAGGCAGCGCTGCCGGCGGGCGTGTTTCTCTCTCCCTGTTCTTTATGGGGTAGCTGGCTCCGTTCCCCTCCAGGTGTCACCGGCCCCTGCTGCCCGCGTCCAGTCTCAGGGCAGAATCGCAGTGGTTCCTGCGCTGCAGATGATTGGCAGGAGAGGCAGCTGGGCTGCTGGGCCCTGCAAACCTGTCCCCGGCTGTCCTGGGTCAGATCGCTGGTCCATCCTGTCCCCAGACACCCTGGATCTGGCCATCGCTGCCAGCACCCCTCCTGGATCAAACCATTGGTCTTCATGGCCTGGCACCATGCCTCGGGCCATGGCCAATACCGGTGTCTTCAGAAGGTGGAACCTCCCATGGTGCACTGGGCCAGTCATACAGTGCTGCCCATGGAAGCATCCTTCCTGATCCCTGCGGCACTGAAGCATGAGGGTTGGTCCCCCTCTCGCTGGGTGTCTGAGTGGGGAACAAGCAGGTGAGCTGCTCTGGCTCCAGACTTTACTGAGAGCAAATGAGGTGAGACCCCAGGGGGCCGGATTGTCCCCAGAGGGGATATGCCCCCCAACACCCCTGGCCATAGCAGCCTATACCCTGCCAGGTCCTGCACCCCTGCCCTGCGTGCCTCACTCTGCTGTCTTTGCTCCCTCGTGCAGTTCAGAGCCCACCCCCTGGACAGAAAGACCCACGTAGTGAAGCGCGGAGACAGGCTGGTTGTCACGAAAATCATTGAGGAAGGGGAGGTGAGATGGGGGGTGATCGCGTCTGCAGGGATCTGAAAGCCTGGCTGGCCCCTTGCCCCCGTCTGCAGAGCCCTGGGGCGGGGAGCTCCCTATGGGGCTTCCCCTCACCCCCATCCCACACCCGGAACGCCCTCAGCCCTGCTAAGCCTGCTCCACGGGCTGCGGCTGTCCCATGGCCAAACAGCAGGAGGCGCCATTGCCTGCACCAGTCCCTGGCTCCCATTGGTGGGCTGGCGGAGACGGGGTGGGGCAGAGATGGGGGGCAGGGCTGGTTGCACTAGCAGGGCAGCCTCGGGGGCTTGCGGGGGTGGGGAGATGCTCTGAGTCAGCAGCCGGGGTCGGGTTGGTGGCCCCCAGCCTCGGAGTGGGGATGGCGAGTCTCCCTAGGGGCGTAGGTTTCTGGGGGGAGAGATGGGGGCAAACCTCAAAGCACAGGGCCCCGATCATCCTAGGCTCCCTGCCTGGGTCCCTTAGCAGGAGGGGGCCTCACCTCCCAGCAGCGGTTCAGCCTGTGTCGTGTGCAGGGCCAGCCGGGGGTCTCGGGAGCTGAGCTGCCCCCTCCCTGGGGCACAGTTGTTGCCCGTGAATGTCTCCCTCCCTCTTGTTCCCGTGGCGGGGGGTGCAGGCTGATCGCAGAGCCGGCCTGGGATGCTGGGTCCCGGGGATCCCACGGGCCAGGCTGGGTCCCCATCAGTCCCCTCCCCACCCCCCATCTCTCTGCAGCATGAAGTCCAGACCCAGAGCGTCTCCTACAGCTGCGCCTCCCTGCACGGCCTCATCTCGGAAGCTGCCAACTTGCTGGTGCTGCGGGTGCTGGCCAGGCGAAGGGCCGTGCCCCAGAACACCACCTTCCTGGCCTTCGACACCGAGGCCTGCGTCTGCACCTCCACCTACGTGAGTGCTGCCACCCGGGCACAGCCGCCCCCGAAAGGGTCTGCCCCAGGGTGGGCAGGGCAGGGACTAGGGGATCCTGGCCCCTGACGGTGGGATCTGGGTGGGGAAGGGGCTCCTGGACAGTGGGGTGCAGGGTGAGTGGGAGGGTTTAGGGCAGGGGTGAGCAAACCTCGGCCCGGGGCCCACTTCCGGCCCTTCAGACATTTTAATCCGGCCCTCGAGCTCCCACTGGGGAGTGGGGTCCGGGGCTTGCCCTGCTCCGGCGCTCCAGCCAGGGAGCAGTGTCGAGGCTTGTCCCACTCCACGCGGCTCCCACAGTCAGTAGCATGTCTCCCGCTCCAGCCCCTACGTGTAGGGGCAGCCAGGGGGCTCGGCACGCTGCCCCGCCCCAAGCACACCCCTGCAGCTCCCATTGGCAGGGAACTGTGGCCAATGGGAGATGCAGGAGCAGCGCCTGCGGATGGGGCAGTGCGCAGAGCCGCCTGGCTGCGCCTCTGCTTAGGAGCTGGACGAGGGACATGCCGCTGCTTCTGGGAGCTGCTTGAGGTAAGCGCTGCCTGGAGCCTGCACCCCTGACCCCCTACACCAGCCCTGATCCCCCTCCTGCCCTCCGAACCCCTCGGTCCCAGCCCGGAGCATCTCCTGCATCCCCAACCCCTCATGCCCAGCCCCGCCCCGGAGCCCCGCAGCCCCAGCTGGAGCCCTCACCCCCTCCCATACCCCAATCCCCAATTTCATGAGCATTCGTGACCCACCGTACAGCTGGTGGTGGAGTCTCCGTCACCGACAATTTCTGAATCAAGAGGGGCCGGCACAGGAATAAAGATTTGGCTGCTTTTGGAGGGGCACTTTCTGCGCCCCCCGCAGCCAGAGGAGCTGGCTTCCTCCCCTCCCCCATGGCTGGAGGAGCTGGCCTTGGAATCTACGAATCTGTGACCTCCCTCCATGCCCCCCGCCCCCCAAATATCTCCTGGGGGGCGGGAGCAGGGGGGGCCCTGCCCTGCCAGAGGGTTAAAGGGGCTTGTCCTGCTCCCTGCTTCTCTCCCCCGGCTCTTCCTCT
Source organism: Mauremys mutica (assembly GCF_020497125.1). NCBI lineage: Eukaryota > Metazoa > Chordata > Testudines > Geoemydidae > Mauremys > Mauremys mutica. Next base: position 2,799,241 of record NC_059081.1, on the reverse strand, counting down.
CCAGGCCGCCTTGGGTTTCCAGAAGCAGCAGGTGGGCGTGACGGAGGTGGAGGTGTTTGTGCTTGAGAGGGCCGTGTGCCCGGACGAGGGCATCCCGATGACCTGGCAGTTCTGCTTCCTCTCCGACGGGTAGGAGACCCCAGCGGCCCGTCACCCGCCCGAGCCCTGCTCGGCTCCCGGGGCCCCTCCCGAGCGCTCGCTCTGCCCTCCCTGGGGCCTGGGAACAGCCTGCCCGGGTCCCTCGACCGCCGGGCCCCATCCTGGCCCCATCGCTCCCGGGGGCTCGTCGGGGGAGCCTTGCTCCAGGGATTTCCAGAGGCTGGGCTCGCTTCCTGCCCCAGCTCTCCCAGGGCAGCGGGGTCTATGGGGGCGGGTGAGGGGTTCCGGGTCCTGTCCCTCAGCCCCTGAGCCAGTCACCCCCTTTGGCTGTTAAACCCCCCTGGAGCCACGCTGGGGAAGTGCAGTTCCCTGGGCCTCTTGCCCCACTCCCGCTGCCAGCTGCCCTGCAGCCTTTCCGGGCCTGTGCAGACGGCAGCGGGAATCCAAGCCGGGGCCTTGTCGCCCCGCAGCAGGAGGGGAATCGCCGCTCGCTGTAGGGCTGCGTCTGCGTGGGAGCCCGTCCACTGACCCTAACCCTAACCCATCCCCCCCCGGGCTGCTCTGCGGGCCCGGGAAGGGTCACGCCAGGAGCGCAGCCCTGCCATGCTGCTGAGCCGGAGGGCGCCCCGTGCCGTGCCAGGTGCCCTGGCGCTTCCTCGCCGTCCGTCGACACGAAGGGGTGACAGCGGCGCAGCCAGGAGCCAGCCGCATTCAGCCCCTTGGCCGGGGAGGAGACCCCATGGCAGAGAAACGTCTGTCTGGCCGCACAATTCCAGCTGCCCCCAGAGCGGCGGCGCCCGCCCACCCCCCTGCACATACAGGGGAATAACGAATCCACGGCACCCGTCTCGGCGCCAGGCGCGGGGGCTCCCAGGTGCCCCTGGCGGCCGGCCCCACAGCCGGGCATGGGGAGGCAGAAGGTAACGGTGTATGACCAGGTCCTTCACCCGCTCCTCTCCATCACCCAGACATCTGGCCCGTCGTGTCCAGGTTGGGTCCCCGGCCACCATGCTGCTCCAGCAGCTGCCCGTTCTCATCGATGTAGGTAAGGAGCCTGGAGGGGTCTAGGGGTGGGGATAGCGTCCTGGGCCGGGGAAGGGGGTCCCATGGTACGAAGGGTACCTGGGTCTGTGCCGGAGCTCTCTGAAACGAGCCTCCTTCTGATCTGGTTCCGGGCGCGGCTAGTCCCTCCCCAGGCTGCGGATGTGATGTGAGACTGAGCGTGAGGGATGTCACAGAGCGTGGGACACATGCGTGTCCCCGTGGTGTTGGGAATCGCAGACACTCACCCTCTTCTGCCGTCGCTGACCCAGGCACCGGTGGGACCGGCTTGTGGCAGCACTAAGAAAGCTGGCCAGCGTGCGTCCCCGCTGCCCTCTGTGGCGAGAAATTGGAACCACCCCGCTGTGTGTCAGAAGCCCCATACTGCCAACAGCTAGTGGAGACTCCTTGAGCTCACATCTTGGAGCAGGAGGCTCTGGGGCCCAGACCCTCAAAGGTAGATAGGCTGCTTACTCCCGCTGATTTCAGTGGGGCCAGGGCTCGCTCCCTGCTGCTACCGCGCGATGGCGCAGGGCGTGCGGAATAGCGGCGAAGCTGGGAGGGGGGCCAGGGGATTGGGACAATGGAGAGAGCCGGGTTAACCCCTCCGGGTGCTGCTGGGCACGAGACAGGCTGGGCTCCCTAAACCCCGTGTTCCGAATCCCGCGTCATGAGACCAGCCCGCTCTCCCCAGACGAAGTGGAGCCCCGGCCCGTCTTCGAGAAGAAGCCCCTGGACTGGGAGGAAGACGTGCAGCTTTATTCCCAGTTCCTGGACAGGAAGGTGAGCTGGGGGAGCGCGGGGCTGTTCTGAGGTTGGACCAGCCGCCCCCGGGATGCAGCTCCTGGCACGAGGCGGGGCGGCGCAGGGGATGTCACTGGTCCAGCCTGCAGTGGAGAGAGGGAAGCGTGGGAGAGGGAGGAGCAGGGGCCGTGGGGCACAGTGTGGGGAGCCGGGGTCAGAGCAGAGCCAGGCGTCAATCCCGCAGCGTGGGAGAGGGAGGAGCAGGGGCCGTGGGGCACAGTGGGGGGGAGCCGGGGTCAGAGCAGAGCCAGGCGTCAATCCCGCAGCGTGGGAGAGGGAGGAGCAGGGGCCGTGGGGCACAGTGGGGGGAGCCGGGGTCAGAGCAGAGCCAGGCGTCAATCCCGCAGCGTGGGAGAGGGAGGAGCAGGGGCCGTGGGGCACAGTGGGGGGAGCCGGGGTCAGAGCAGAACCAGGCGTCAATCCCGCAGCGTGGGAGAGGGAGGAGCAGGAGCCGTGGGGCACAGTGGGGGGAGCCGGGGTCAGAGCAGAACCAGGCTGGGTGAGGGCGCCACGGAGGGTTTGCCCCAGCACCGGGAGCTCTGGAGGGGCAGCCGGAGGCTGGATTGCGCGTCTATCCCAGCCCTACCGTCGGCTCGCTGTGTGGGCGGCTGGCTGCCAGCTCTGGAGTCGGGCGCAGGACTCCAGCTTGCGGGTTCCCTCCCCCCGGCGCGTTACCCCCGCGTGGAGCTGATGGAGGTGGGGCCTCTTTCCCGCTGCAGGAGGAGCTGCAGGCCGGCCACACCTCCTATGCCCGGCGCCACCCGGAGCTGCGGGCGCTGCTGGCCGACTTCCTGCAGCTCCTGCTGCTGCACAAGCCCGACGACGTCCTCACCTTCGCCGCCGAGTTCTTCGCCCCCTTCGCCAGCCAGCGCCCGCCGGGCAGCACCTTCCGGGCCTCCGGCAAGCCCAGCCCCTTCCGCGCCCGAGTCTGAAGGGCATTAAACCGGCGGGCAGCAGCTTCCACGCACGGGGCTCTGGTCACTTAACCCGGGGCGGAGCAGGAGGCCGTGTGGGGCTGGGGGAGTCGCTCCCCATGGGGTTGGGGCATCCTCCGGTCAGTTACATGGGAGGGGCTTAACCCCCAGACCAGAGCCGTAACTAGCTATTGTTGCGCCCAAGGCAAGAATATAAAATTGCGCCCCCGCCCTCTTGGCTCCCCCCACATTGCAGCCGTGCTGCGCCCTCCCCCCCCAGCTCCTCCGGCCGCGCCCCCCCCCCAGGCTCCTCCAGCCGGGCCAGGCCCACCCCGCTCCTCCGGCCGCACTGCCCCCCCCTTGCGCCTCGCTCCTCCAGCCGCGCCGTGTCCCCCCGACTCCTCCGGCCGCACCGACCCCCCCTCGGCACCTTGCTCCTCCGGCTGCACCGCGGCAGCACCACGCCCCCCCCCTTTTTTTTTTGTTGCTTGGGCAAAAAAGTTAGAGCCGGCCCTGCCCTCCCCACCCCAGCTCACCTCCGCCTCCCTGCGCCTGAGCCTGCTGCCGGTTGCCTCTCCGCCCTCCCAGGCTTCGCACGGGGGGGGGCATTCAGGGGAGAAGGTGGAGGCGGAGCGGAGGTGAGCCCTTGCACCCCTCCTCTTTGCGCGCCCGAGGCAGGTGCCTCACTCGCCTCGCCCTTGTTCCAGCTCTGCCCCAGACCCTCCGGCCTCGGACCAGAGTCTGCCACGTTCGGCCTAAGCGGCCGGGCTGGGGAGAACGTGCAATGGTGCCACCACAGCCCGGTCCCTTGGCAAGCGGGAGCCCGTTGAGCGGATCCCCACCCCGCGCTGCCTGTTCCTTGCAGCCCTGGTGCGGTCGGGTAGCCGTCCCCAAGGCCCCCAAAGCAGGGGGTTGTGGGTGCAGAGCACCCCAGGGGGGCCACGGCCCACACTTCACAGCTGTGAGCTGAATGAATGAGGGGATTTTGGTAAAAGACCAGCTCAGGGAAACGCCCGGCTGTGGCGTCCCGTCTTCGTCCGTTGGAACGAGACAGAGACTGAGATCGGCCGGCCGGCCCGTCCCCTCACCCCTGGTTTTGTAACACATGGCGAGGCTGGGAGGGAAACCACAAATCAGCTGCGCTGGGCGATTTCAGGCAAGGGCAGCTGGGTGGCCGCCAGCCTGCGGGAGTCAGGTGGAGATGGGAGCCAGAGTCTCTGCCGCCGGCTTCCTGGGCGGGTTTGGAGCCTGGTGCTGACTCAGCCCAGAAGGATCAGGAAATTGACCTTTCCTCTTGTAATGGGGGCGGGGGGGGGGCTGCTGCCTTTGGCACGAACGTGAGCTGCCCAAACTTCTGCAGGGTTTTGCAGGTGCAGACGTCTACCCCGGCCATGCCCCGTTGGTCCCCAGTCCCCCTCTCCCTTCCCAGGGCTGCCCCTACAGAGGATGGTGGGAATGGGTCTGAGACAGGGGGAGGCTAAGGGGGCTGTGGGCTATAAGTGTCCCGCTTCCACCGTCACCACCGCCTGGGGAAACTGAGGTAGGCTGAGAGCCCTTCTCATAATACCTGTCCCTTCCAGCCCAGCTCTCAAGCCGCTGGGACAGAGGTAAGTTGTAGGGGTGGGGGGGAAACTGAGGCACAGAGCGATTCTGACCTGTCCTGTGTCACCCTGCAAGTCTGTGGCAGAGGGTGCAATAGGACCCAGACCTCCTGACTCCCAGCCCAGACCCTGAACCACATCCCTCCCCCGCAGAGCTAGGAGCAGACCCCTGGAGCTGAGTCCCCCCCTCCTCTGCTCTAACCTCTAGGCCGTGCTGCTGTTCCAGGGCCAGTGGGGCTCTCGGGCTGGAGCTGGGGACAGGCCGCCTATCCACGTACAGGGAGAACAGAGACTGGAGCCCGTTAGCCCAGAGCACTACTTGCCCCTGGCTTTCCACGCCTGGAGGGTGATTCACCAGGGCCAGACAGGAACCCAGCTCCCCGGGGCGAGCAGCTCCCGCTTACTGCAAAGTGTTGCAATCACAGACTTCCCCGCAGAGCTCATGTGGCTGGGGGGAGGCTGGGCTGGTGGTTCCCAGCCACCACCCCCCCCAGCTTGCTCAGAGGGCCTTTACAGCACCCCGGCAGGATTAACACAGCCCTGGTATCCCTGAGCCCTGCAAACCCTGGGGCTGTGGGAGATGCTGCCGGGTGGGCTGCATGGAGGGGCGCTGCACCAGAGGCAGCTGCTGGAGGTGTCGGCTGCCGGGTGACAAGCATGCTCGGGAGCAGCTCTGCGTCTCCGCGCTGGCACTGGGCCGCCAGCCTGGGGGGCGTCCCTTTGGAGGGGTGGAGCGCTGCGCTCTGCAGGGGGGTCCCTAGGCTTCCCTCCCTCCGCCCCTGCTTGTGTCCCTGCGTGGAGGCAGCCCCTTTCCCCATCCTGAATGACCCCTCTTCAGCCTGGGTAGTGTGGGGGGGGAGAAATTCAGCACATTTCCCCCCCCCCCCCGTTCTCCTGCCAGTGCTGCAGCCCCCAAGCCCTCGAGCCGTTCCAGGCTGGGTGAGAGGGGGCTGTTTTCGGCCCAGGCCTGGGGCCGGGATTCCCTGCCCTAGCCCCAGTACAGGGTGATGGATGAGGTGAGCTGGTGTGTGTGTCATACCCCCCATAAACCCCCCACCTCCCCTGAGTCAGCCGGAGCCAGCAGGTCACCCGGGCAGAAATGCTGCCTTGTCCTGGCGATGGAGCAATCCAGGGAATCCCCCTGGCAAAGCTACTGCAGCCTCAGCTTCCTCCAGCGTGAGGCTTCCTGCTCCTAGGGGAAAGCAGCGTCCGACCCACAGAGCCTCCCCTATGGTCTAAAGAGCCCTGCGGTGGGGGGCTGGGACAGGGCGAGGGGCTGGGGGGCCAGGGGCTCTTCCCACACCCTCGACAAGGTGCAGAACGTCAGCCTGCCCTGGGCTAGCAGCAATCCCAGGTCTGTTCGACCCCTTCCACCCCCACTCCTGCCCCATTGCCACGTATGCCAGCCCCCACCCTCAGCGGTGCCAAGTGCCACCAGCATGCGGCAGTGTGGAGACCCCGGTCTGTGCCACCTGCCTCTGCCCCTTGGCCACCCAGATCTGTCAGCCGTTCCCTATTGTCTGGCACCCTGAGGGCACTGGCCTGCTCCGCCCCGACTGCCCAGGTCAGGAGCTTGGGCCATGCAGAGAGAAGGGGGCTCAGTAAACCTTGGATCTGGCACCCAGGAGCCTCCAAATCTCGATCCAGCCTGCGGGTGCATCTCTGCTTGAGCAAATCAGCAGCACTTTCCAGCTGAGCCCCACCTGGCACCGCCGGGGCGTCTTGTCTGCAGATCCTGGGGGGAGAGGATCTCGCGGGGGGAAGCCAAGCTGCTTCAGCCAAACGGCAGGCCCCAGCCTAACCCCAAGCAAGGGCGGCTGGTCTGTAAGAGCTAAAAGCAGAACCAGGATCATCGTCCCACCCGCAAAGAGGAAACCCAGCCCAGCAGTTCCACTGCTCTCGCGCGCTGGACTCGAAGCGGAGAACAAGCTCACGGGACCTGTTTGGCTGGAAAGCCAGGGTCACACGACAGCGGGTGGCTGCCTGGCTCCGGCTGCTGAGCTCCGGCTCTGCAAACACGGCTGAAGTAAGCCCCAGGGACGGTGGGTGAGAGGGATTAGCCCCAACCCTCCTGTGGGGAAACCGAGGCACGTGGCGGGGCCGTCACGAGGTCACACACGCCCGGCCACCCGTCCGCCCAGCGGAGCAGCCATGCAAACAACCCCTGCACCCGCAGCGCCGGTGATGAGCAGCGCAGACTCCTGACAAGGGGACGCATCCCCTGCGAGCCGGCAGTTGGGCAGGAAACTGGCCCTCGCCCCCATATCCTGCTGCCTCTTTCACTGCCGGGGGGGGGAAACAGGTGGGGGCCCAGGGTGCTAGAGCCAGCGTGAGCAGTAGCAACAGGGGCTGTAAACATGATCTGGAAACGGGCCAAGTGCCCGTCGGTGTCGGCACGTCTCAGGGCCAGGCCCCGTGCGAGGCAGGGCCGCTGACTGGCTGCTGCCTTGCCTGACTGCCGAGCCCGGCAGACCCTGCGGCCTGGGCTGCACGAGGAAGCCAGGTCGACGGACGGCAGCCGACCCCCCCCCCCTGTCAGTGTCTACACTGCAGTGTCGCTCCTGCCAGCGTAAGTCACTCGTGACATCGACTTCATCACGCCGCCCCCGTGAGAGGCCCAGGGCTTAGGTCGACGTGGTTAGGGTGATGCGGTGCCTGGAGACGCCGTTATTTACGTCGCCTGTTGATTGTCAGCCCGGTGTGGGGCTCAGAGCTGGAGCCCCCCCCACCCCCTGCCCTGGTGCAGGGCTCACAGCTGATGATCCTGCCACGTGCCTCGGTTTCCCCACCTGTAGCGCAGGGATAATCACAATGCCTCACTTCAGTGGGTGGCAACGCTCCGGGTGAGGACACGCACCGGCAACAGCCAGCAGAGTGTGCATGTGAATGCCTGCTTTAATGACAGCACTGGCTGTTTGTCGACTTCACTTCAATTGACTCAGTTGTGCAGTGTAGACAGAGCCCTACTGGCGAACAGGGCAGGGCAGGTGAGGGAACTAGAGCGACTGAGCACATCACGGGGTTGGGCTGCGCCCAGCAGCTCCGGGAAAGTCTCCCCTTTCCAGTCATCCCGGCTGAAGTCTGTCACCACTCCAAGGCTCTGCATCGGCTGCTCGGCCCTGCGGCTCAGCCCTCGGCGCCTCCTGCACCCCAGCCTGTGCGGCGCGCTCCGAATGCCACCCCAGTCCCTGGCTGTCCTGCCGCTCCGCCCGCTGCGGCTTTCCCCCATGCATCTGCTGGGCCTGAAACCTCCCCCCAACCCAGTCCGCCCTCGAAACCCCTTCCTGAGCCCTGTGTCTTTCAGCACCTTCACGTTTTTCCTGCTCGAGCAATCCTGACTGGCCAACCCCCAATGCTGCCTCTTCCCCGTCACCTCCAGTCCCCACCCTGCCCTGCACCGGTGCAGCGGCCTTCGGAGCCGGTCCGTGGCGGTTTGGGTTAGTCTGCAAAGCCTCGTGCACACAGCTCAGGGGTTGTGTCGTGCACACAGCTCAGGGGTTGTGTCGTGCACACAGATCGGGTTGCGTCTCACATAGTGTGCGAGTTCTGTAACCAGACTCCCCGGTGTGCACCACAAAGCACAGATCTCTGCCTGGGCCAGGGCCGCACCTTGCGTTCCCCTGCAATAATTCTGGCTCTTCAGGCGCAAATAGAGCAACAGGCACCGCACTTTCCTTTGCATCGAAGGCAGCGACCACAGAAAGGCCTTGAAGCTGCTCTGCGAATAGGAGCTGGAGTCAGAGGCTTCCTCCCCCTCCCCCGGTCTCCCCTCGGCAGAACTCACAGTGGAGTTGGTACAAGCCTGTGGGCCAACGTGCAGAGGCAGGCTGTGGTCCCAAGCACTTGCCCCAAATGTGATGAGTGAGGGGAGCAAGGCCTGCTCACGAGAGCAGGGTCAGATGGTAATTGTGACGCTGAGCCAGACCTTTCCCCTGCCCGGGGTGGCCCTGCGCAGGACCGGGGCCTCGCCCCTGCAATCGAATCGAAGCTCTTTCCCTGGAGGGTCGCTGTCGTGCTTGTATTTCAGGCGCTGGGTCACACCCACCGTCCTTACACGGAGACGTTCCTTGTTCGGTATTTGTTTTCCAGCAGCATCTACGATCGCCCGTCGTGGGGCAGCACCCGCTGGGCTCGGCGTTTTCAGTGCAGAAATCCTTCTCTGTACACTAAGCCTGAGCTGCATGACGCAGCTCTGCTGACCCAATCGCCGGCACGCAGACAGCTGGGTCAGTGGAAGAATGTGTCTGGCGACCTCGCTGTTGTCGCTCGGGGAGGTGCAGGCTGTGTCTACACTAGGGCGTTAGGCCGGCCCCTCCGTGCGCTTCCCACAGGTGGGGTCCTGGGGAAGCCACAGGATCCTGCCCCCCCACTTCACAGTCAGACGTGACTCTCAGCCAGCCAGTAACACAGAGGTTTATTCAATGACAGGAACAGGGTCTAAAACAGAGCTTGTAGGTACAGAGAACCGGACCCCTCAGCTGGGTCCATTCTGGGGCCCAGCGAGCCAGACCCCCACGTCTGCCCTCACTCCCCGTCCCCAGCCAGCTCCAAACTGCAACCCCCTACAGCCCCTCCTCTCTGGGCTGTGTCTCTTTCCTGGGCCAGGAGGTCACCCGATCTCTTTGGTCACCTTTAGCATCCCCTTGCAGGGGGGAAGGGCCCCGGCCATTTGTCGCCAGGAGACAGCGTGTCAGTGATTTATGCTCACTGGCCTTTATCCCACCGGCTTTTCCCCACCCCTCCCTCCTGCAATGCTTGCGGGATGAATGGGCTGGTAGAACAGCGGGAAGATCAGAAGAGGCGCTCACACACCCAGAGCAGGGACACTGCATGGACACTGGCCGAGGTGGAGTGTGACCAACCAGACGCAGCCAAGTCAGCTCTAGTCGCAGGCCATGAGGAGCAGGTCCTTAAAAGGGGAAGGGGCCCTGTGCTCAGGAGTCACTCACAAGCTTGTACCTGCGGTGGAGGCCCTTTGCCCGGACCGCCTGGCCAGTGGTTCGCCGTGTTGCATTCCATGGTGCCTCGGGAAGACTTACCTTCATCACACCGTCCATCGCTGCACTGTGGGACACTTACCTTAAAGGATCCTGACATCTCCAGTGCCAGGCCTGTCCTGGGAGCGTGAGTATGGGAGTGGGAGTGTGACACCTGGCCCCTTCCCTTCTTTTGAGCTTAGCTATCAATATAATAAACATGCTGCTTTCTGCCAAACTCTGGGGGGTTCATTAGTCCTCCCTAAGCTTACTAGCTGACCCAGTTTGGGGTAACACACGGTATTTAGAGGAAACATTAAGAACAGTCCCACTTCATCACAACTAGTCAAGTCTAAAAGCTCTGGGGGTTTCTCTCCCTTTTATTTATTTTGTGTGTAGGGGGGGGGAGAGTAAGCTACAAACATGTTAATGTAACGTTACTGTTATGCATTAAACCAGACAAAAGCAGGACATTAAAGACACATAAAGGACACCTAACCTTAACTCTGCCCCCAATCACGCCTGCTTTACAATACAGTCCTTGCTAAGGAAATCACACACTATTTCTCAGATAATATAATTCTTTCTTTCCCCTAACAGCTCTAGGGCAGAAACCTGTGATTGTGTGATTAAGGACTATTTGGTGATGTGTATGCACAAGGGGGAGGGGCAGAGTTCAGGTGATGTCTTCAACCTTTGCCTTCTCATCTCCTGATTTTTGGCCCATTTAAAGCTGTCATTGAAAAGATGAAAAGGGTCGTGCGTATGTTTCCGTCTCCCTGCTGGCCCGGATAAGCCCTGTTCAGTGTTTGTCTTTCACAATAGAAATTGGTAAGTAGCATGGGGTCCACCAAGGATTTGCACTAGGACCAATGTTGTGCAACATATTCAGGTATGATCTGGAAAAGGGGGTTAACAGCTGACTGTAATGGGTTGGGTCAGAGAGACACCCTGCCCCCCTTGGGACTGCCATCTGATGGCCTGAGACGACCTCTGAGTGCGTTTTCCCTGCCAGCTTGGGATTTCAATACCCTGTCCTGGTGAGCCAGACACATTAGCCTGCTGCAACACAGACCCAGGTCTGAACCATGGCCCCCAAAAGCTGCAGACTTAACTGAAAACTACTTAAGAAGCGCTCCTGTCTCTAGCACCCAGATACCCAGCTCCCAATGGGGTCTAAACCCCAAATCAATCCATTTTACTCTGTATTAATCTTATGCAGGGTAAACTAATAAATTGTTCACCCTCTATAACACTGCTAGAGAGAGATGCGCGGCTGTTTGCTCCCCCAGGAATTAATCACTTACTCTGGGTTAATTAATAAGCAAAAGTGATTGTATTAAATATAAAAAGTAGGCTGTAAGTGGTTCCAAGTAATAACAGACGGAACAAAGTAAATTACCTAGCAGAATAAAACAAAACCCTGCAAGTCTCAGCCTAATACAGTAGGAAACTGAATGCAGGTGAGATGTTCCAATAAGCTTCTTTCTCAGACTAGACTCCTTCCTAGTCTGGGCCCGTCCTTCCCCCCGGTACAGCCCTTGTTCTAGCTCAGGTGGTAACTAGAGGATTTCTCATGACTGCAGCCCCCTTTGTTCTATTCCACCCCTGTATATAGCTTTAGGGTGCCCAGAGGTCCTGGTTTTATAGGGACAGGCCTGTTTTTTCTGACTTTTTCTCATATAGACGCCTATTACCCCCCACCCCCTGTCCCGTTTTTTCACAGTTGCTGTCTGGTTCTCCTATATGGCCTTGGCACAAGGCGGGAATCTTTTGCCTCTCTGGGTCCCCTCCCCCCCTCCTGCTGAATGGAAAAGCCCCAGGTTTAAGCTGGATTCCAGAACCAGGTGACATGGTCACATGTCCTGCGAGACCCCCAACCTTCCTTCTTCCTGGCCTGGCTCTGCAGGTAAACAGAGCCATCCAGCCCATTGTCCTAGCTGATGGGAGCCAGCAGGATTCCAGACCCCCATTAATGGCCCCCACTTTGCATAACTACAATAGAACCTCAGGGTTGTATTTCATATTCCTAGTTTCAGATCCAAGAGTGATACATTCATACAAACAGGATGACCACACTCAGTAGTACGTGCTTTTAATGATGACTTACAAGAGGCCTTTTGCTTGAAGCATATTCCAGTTACATTGTATTCACACTCATTAGCATATTTTCATATAACCATATGGAGTGCAACGTCACAGTGACAAAGTTTACAGATGATATAAAATTACTCAAGATAAGTTCCAAGCTGACTGAGACGAGTTACAAAGGGAAAACTGGGTGACTGGGCAAGAAAATGGCAGATTAAATTCACTGTTGATAAGTGCAAAGTGATGCACACTGGAAAACATAATCCCAACTCTACATATAAAATGATGGGATCTAAATTAGCTGTTTCCACTCAGGACAGAGATCTTGGAGTCATGGTGGCTACATCTGTGAACACATCTGCTCAATGTGCAGTGAAGAGAGTGTTGGGAACCATTAGCAAAGGGATAGATAAGAAGACAGAAAATATCATAATGCCACTATCTAAATCCATGGTAGGCCCACATCCTGAATCCTGTGTGCAGATGTGGTTGTTCCAGCTCAAAAAAGTTATATTGGAATTGGAAAAGGTTCAGAAAAGGGCAACAAAAATGATTATTAGGGGGATGGAACAGCTGCCCTATGAGGAGAGATTAAAAAGTCTGGGACATTCACAGGGGCGGCTCTAGGAATTTGGCCGCCCCAAGCAGGGCGGCACGCCGCAGGGGGCGCGCTGCCAGTCGCTGGTCCTGCGGCTCTGGGGGACCTCCCACAGGCATGACTGCGGAAGGTCCGCTGGAGCCGCCTGCCGCCCTGCTGGCAAAATGCCGCCCCAAGCGCGCGCTTGGCGCGCTGGGGTCTGGAGCTGGCCCTGGACATTCAGCTTAGAAAAGCGACGACTAAGAGGGGATATGAGAGAGGTCTGTAAAATCATGACTGGTGTGGAGAAAGTAGATAAGGACGTGTTATTTACTCCTTCTCATAACACAAGAACTGGAGGCCACCAAATGAAATTAATAGGCAGCAGGTTTCAAACAAACAAAGGGAAGTATTTCTTCACACAGCGCACTGTCAGCCTGTGGAACTCCTCGCCAGAGGATGTTGTGAAGGCCAAGACTAGAACAGGGTTCAAAAAAGAGCTAGAGAAGTTCCTGGAGGACAGGTCCATCAATGGCTATTAGCCAGGCTGGGCAGGGATGGTGTCCCTAGCCTCTGTTTGCCAGAAGCTGGGAATGGGCGACAGGGGATGGATCACTGGATGATTCCCTGTTCTGTTCATTCCCTCTAGGGCAGCCAGGACATTAGGCTGGAGGGACCCTTGTCTGGCCGCTCTCAGGTGCGTGTCCCTGTCCCTGCCCTGCTGCTCCACAGGAGCCCTGCCATGCACAGCGCCTCTGTGTGTATCTGACGCTGATGAAGGGCGCTGGATTCAAGTCCTGCAGTCCCTCCCGCCCCCACCCCCGGTTTATCCACAAGCCAGGATCCCAGCCCCCCCCCCCCAAAGGGAGGCACGTGCGGACTTCCCGATGCTGCTGCGTCCCTGAGCTCAGCGCTGGCGGGGCGGGGTGTGTGTGTGGGGGGGGGAGAGGTACAAAGCTCGGCTCCCTCCCAGCCTGGGGCACTTCCTCCTCGGCTCCTCCGGCCGGCCAGGCTGCCCGGCGGGGACGCTGCTTTCCCCGGGGAGGCTCCGCGGCGCCGGGCCGGGCCCCTCCCTCCTTTCCCCGGATCGGGACCGTCGGACCCCAGCGCACATGGCGCCCCCGGAGCCAGGTGAGCGCCCCCCACCCGTCCGTTCTCCCTGCCGGGCCGCTCCGGAGCCCCATCCCCGGGGCCCCCTCTGCTCCCCCGGCCCGCTGGGCCCCTGGGCGCCGCCTGGACGGGAGCCGGTCCCGGGGTGGGAGGTGGCCCGGGGTCCCCTTTCCCCCCGGCTCTCCGCGCTCCAGGCTGGGCGCTGCGCTCTTCTGCTGCTCCCGTCTCCCCACAGCCCCCAGCCCAGCCGGGACCCCTGCAGCCCATCCCCTGGGGGCCGGGGCCTTCCCTGCGCTCTGGGCCCCGGGGTTTGGGTGCCAGCCACGCACCCACGGGCCGTGCCTGGGAAGCGGCGCTCCGCCTCCCCTGGACCGGAGCATCCCACCGGCCAGGAGCGGCCCTGGGCGAAGCGCGGCGGGACGTGGGGGTGGGTGGAAGCCCCCCGGGAGCTCCCTTTGCTGGCGCGCCCCGCAGGCTGCCAGCCGGCCCGGGGGCCCCGCGCCCTGGTCTCGGTTCCCCGCTCGGGGGCAGCTGCAGGGCCAGGGACGCGCCACCAACTTCTCTCTGCAGTTCCCCTTCCCAGGGCATCGCCAGCGCTGGTCCCTCCGCTCCGCTGAGCAGCTGCTTGTCCCCAGCCGCTGCCGAGCGCCCCACCTCGGCCTCTCCAGCCGCCCCCTGCCCCGCCCCCCCCCCCCCGCCTCCTTTGCCCTGTGCTAACGTGGGGCTGGACCAACCCCCGCTGGAGTCTGCACGAGTCTTTCCAGGATCCAGCAACTCCCGCCCCAGAACTAGCGCAGAACCCGACGGAAATGGCACCAGCCCAGCTGCTGCGGGCTCCGCTCCGTCCCTTCCCCGCTCCCGCCCCGGGGCAGGGGCTGTTCGGTCCGTTAGCTCCCTGGGGCAGAGACCGGCCCCACCCTGCCCCAGGGCCGCCCAGAGGCCTCAGGGGCAAAGGAATTTCGGGGGCCCCAAGCTGCAATTCTAGAGACTCCTGCGTGTGGCAATGGAGAAACTAACCAGTGAAAGACAGTCAGCAAGTCACCGTTAATACTTTGAAACGACACGTCTGCCCCGAGAACCGGTGCCCTGCGAGCCACAAAGTCCTACCGCGTTATAGAGGAACCCGCGTTCTAGCGAACGTGCTTTGATCCGCGGAGCGCGCAGCCCCCCCCCTCCCAGCGCTGCTTTACCGCGTTATAGCCGAGTTCGCGTTACATGGGGGTAGAGGTGTGCACGAAATACATGATTTAAAGACATTAAATGCTTCACTGGTCTGTCTACATTTGCAATTACACAATGGGCTGTGGCTGGGTGATGGTGATGGTTGGTGCCAATGGGCTGTCGCTGCCTGTGGGGTGGGGGGAGGCGTTGCTGTTACCCAGGGCTGGATGGGGAGCTGGGCTCTGGGTCAGGGGGTGCCCGGTTCACAGGGGCTGGGCTCAGAGCTGTGGGGGGAAGGGGATGGGGTCAGGGGGTGCCCAAATCAGAGGGTCTGGTCTCAGATCTGGGTGTCAGGGGTTGTCCGGTTCAGAGGGGCTGGGCTCAGAGATGGGGGTTAGGGCTGGGAAGGGCTGGGGGGGTCCGGCTCAGAGGGGCTGGGCTCAGAGCTGGAGGACAGGGCTGGGGGGGGGCCAGGGGGGTGTCCGGCTCAGAGGCGCTGGGCTCGAGCTGGGCTCTCAGCTGGGGGTCAGGGCTAAGGGGGGTCAGGGGGGTGTCCGGCTCAGAGGCGCTGGGCTCGAGCTGGGCTCGGAGCTGGGGGTCAGGGCTGGAGGGGTCAGGGGGGTGTCTGGCTCAGAGGCGCTGGGCTCGAGCTGGGCTCAGAGCTGGGGGTCAGGGCTGAGGGGGTTCGGGGGTCAGGGCTGGGGAGGTCAGGGGGGGTGTCCGGCTCAGAGGGGCTGGGCTCGAGCTGGGCTCGGAGCTGGGGGTCAGGGCTCGGGGGGTCAGGGAGGTGTCCGGCTCAGAGGCGCTGGGCTCGAGCTGGGCTCAGAGCTGGGGGTCAGGGCTGAGGGGGGTCGGGGGGTGTCTGGCTCAGAGGGGCTGGGCTCAAGCTGGGCTCGGAGCGGGGGGTCAGGGCTGAGGGGGGTCGGGGGGTGTCTGGCTCAGAGGGGCTGGGCTCGAGCTGGGCTCGGAGCTGGGGGTCAGGGCTGGGGGGGTCAGGGGGGTGTCCGGCTCAGAGGGGCTGGGCTCGAGCTGGGGTTCAGGCTGGGCTCGAGCTGGGCTCTCAGTTGGGGGTCAGGGCTGGGGGGGTCAGGGGGGTGTCCGGCTCAGAGGGGCTGGGCTCGAGCTGGGGGTCAGGGCTGAGGGGGGTCAGGGGGTGTCCGGCTCAGAGGCGCTGGGCTCGAGCTGGGCTCTCAGCTGGGGGTCAGGGCTGGGGGGGTCAGGGGGGGTGTCCGGCTCAGAGGGGCTGGGCTCGAGCTGGGCTCTCAGCTGGGGGTCAGGGCTGGGGGGGTCGGGGGGGGGTCCGGCTCAGAGGCGCTTACCATGCTGCTTACTCCCACCTCCCCGATCTCCCGGAGCCTCAGCGCGCCGCGTCCAGAGCTGCCCTGGCCCCCAGACAGCGCTGCAGCGGCCTGGCTCCGCCGGGACCTGAGCTCGCAGCCCCACCCCCTCTCCACGCGGCTCCGAGCGGTAGGAGCTCAGGCCTGAGCCACGCCGCTGTCCAGGGCCGCTCCTGGACGTGGCGCGCTGAGGCGCGGGGGATGGGGGAAGGCGGAGGCAAAGGGAGGGGGGAGCCTCCGACATTCTCGTGGGGGGCCCCTGCATGGCCTGGGGCCTGGGGCAAATTGCCCCACTTGCCCCCCCCCCGGCGGCTCCCTATTTGAGAAGGACCCAAACCGATGTGATCCAGCACGCGAGGTCACATTATCCCCCCTGCCGAGCCAAACCCGAGGGCGCTGTGACCCCACGCACCAGGTCGCAGCGCCCGGCGCAGGGCGCTGCGCCCACCCCCACAGCAGAGGAGCCAAGCCACAGCTGTGGGGTGAGAGCCGCTGTGCATATGAGGTGACAGATTTCTCGAGGCACCTCCAGTATTGCAGGGTGGGAGCAGCGGGGGTGGGGGGCAGGTTATGCCTTCCCATGAGGATGCTAGAGCGAAATGGACACGTCTCCCTTGCTTTGGCTTCCCCAGGCAGTGGGAGGTCCCAGCAGCAGAATCGGAAGGGCCAGCGCCACCGCACGATGGGACCCCCAGAGTCGCAGCCGCACCGGGATCAGACGTACCTGGATGAGAAGATCGCCATCCCGGATGTGGGAGGGGTAGGTCCCACCAGCGTCTCGGCAGGGAGGACTGATCTCCCCACTGCCACAAGCATAGCAGGGGAGGCAGGACAGGCCAGTCCATAGGGAACCAGGCTGGTCGTCAGGACGCCCGGGTTCTATTTATTGTGGGCCAGTCACAGCCCCCTTGTGCCTCAGTTTCCCCTACTGTACACGGGATCGTGCCATGGCTTTCTTTGCTGCAGTGTTTTGAGATCTCTGGATGGAAGTGCTGAGCTCTGTAACAGTGAGCTAGCGCTGCCCTGGTCACTAATAATAATCACCCGCCCTTCGTCAAGAGCGGTTATTTACCTCTCAAAGCTGGGTGGCGAGTGGCATTATACTCACTTTACAGATGGGGAAACTGAGGCACAGTGCTCTGCAGCGACCGGCCCAAGGTCACCCAGCAAGTGAAAAGCAGGACTAGACCCTAGGTCTCCTGCTGCCTGCATTGGCGCACTCCCCACTAGGACACGCTGCCTCCCCTCATCCCCACTGACATCCACAGACCCCAAAGCTCCTCTGCAGTGGGGGGGCAGGGGGTTCCGGGCACAGGGGACATCAGGGCAGCATATTGGCCTGTGACTCCCATCCGAGCCGAGCCTGCAGTGCTATTCTCCAACACCAGAACGGCGAAATGGAAGACGGTTCATTCTGGTTCTTCCAAGGCGGACGCGAGTGAGACCAGAGCAGCGCAGGGTTTTCGCTGACGGACCCCTGGGAGGCTGCAGTGTGATGGTGACCTGCAGTGCTGAGAACTGGGGCAGGGCTGGCTCTTGTTTGGGGGTTTTGAAAGGAAGCGATTTCTTGACATTACAAACTCAGGCCCCGCTGCATTTCCTGGGAGCCTGGCGAAGCAGCAGGATTGGGACACCGCACGCCGAGCAGAAGTGAAACCCGCTTCGCTGGGGCCGGGGGGGTGATTCTCGTTCAGACTGTTCAGCTCGCTGGTCTCGCCACCCCTTGAACTCAAATGCCCTGAGGGTCGCTAGGAGAGCGGCTGGCGGGGGAAAGATTTCACAGCCCAACCTTTCAGGTGAGGCTCCCAGGGCATCTCTCTGGCTTTCCAGAGAACTTGCCATCAGACAGCAGGGGAGACAAGCGCTGCCAGGCCTGGTATTTTCTGTGCTCAAAAAAATAAGCAGAAAAAAACATGTAAAAAAATCCCTTTTGAGCTGTTTTCATCCATGATAAAGGGGCCTGTCCCAGTGTCCTCCCTTTGCCCCAGGCGGGGGTGGGGGCATGTGTCCAGGGGGCCGATCTCCCCTTGGTGCCGGGAGTTGGGGCTGCCTTTGCCTATAGACCCTAGGGCTGGTGGCCCGGACAGGGCCAGGCTGTGGTCGGGGCTGGAGCTCCTCCGGCCTGCACCATTGCGTGAACCAGAGAAAGTGAGAGCACGAGACCAGAGCGATGCTGCCCTCAGCCACGGCCAGCGCTGCCAGGGTTAGGAAAGAGGAACTGGGAGACGGGGGCGGGGGGAGCCCCTTCCTGCACTAGAAGGGGTGGAAGGAACTCATGGGTCAGGGAAAAGCAAGCGGGGGTGGATGGGGCACGTGGGGGCCACGCACAGGCCTGTGGGACATAGTTAGCTCGACCTAAATCCCCTCGCGGGCCCGGCTCGGGCAATGGAAGAATTTGTCCGTCAGCGGAGCTGCTGCTTCTGGAGGGGGAGGATTTGCTACGGCACCAGACAAAGCCGCCTCTGGCACCGTCGGAAGGGTCTATGCCAGTGGTCCCCAACCTTTTCGTCTGGCAGGCGCCAGACGAAGGACCGTGGTGGCGGTCGAGCATCCGCCAAAATGCGGCATTTCAGCGGCGATGCCTCTCGATGATGTCGCTTGTCTGCGGCCAGCAGCGTCATTGAGAGGCGTCGCCGCCGAAATGCCACAGAAATTCGGTGGCATTTCGGTGGATGCTCGACCACCGGACAGGATGTGGGCGATTTAGATGCCCCTGCGGGTGCCATGGCGCCTGCGGGCACCGCGTTGGGGACCCCTGGTCTATGCTATGGCTGCCAGGCTGCTGTAACACGGCCCTCCCCACGGACCCCACTGAGCGGTAGTGGGGAATCGAACCCCCGATTGCTGGCCCTGAAAGCAGAAGGTTCTGCCAGCCGAGTTAGAGGAGCCGCTACGCGGGTGGGCGTGTGATGGTGCTCTGGGAATAGAACCTGTCTCTAGCCTCTGCCGTTGTAGCCAGTTTCCTTTCATCAGCTGCTGGCCCCGGGGGAGGGTTGTGGGACGGGGGATGTGGCAGGATGCTGCCCTCAGGGGGTCACTCAACATGCCTGCGTACCCCATAATTCCACCCCTCCCCCTCCCCAGCCGCGCCACCCCGGCCTGGTCTGTTCCTCTGCACTTAGCGCTTCGGAGATCTGGGCGTATCCGCTTTGCTGCTCGGCTCTGTTAAAGCGCCCGGCGCCCAGCCTGGCACGGGCCAGCTCATTCCACCCCTGCCACCTAGCGGGATTGATCCCGCCGGCTGCTGCGGAGCCGCACGTCCCCTACGCTGAGCAGCCGGGAGTCCAGGACAGGGGCTCACGATGGCTGCTTCCCCTCGGCCCTAACCGCCGATGCAACTCTCCCTTCACAGCCCGGCTTCAGCTTCCGGAAGCTGTGGGCTTTCACCGGCCCCGGGTTCCTCATGAGCATCGCCTTCCTGGACCCCGGGAACATCGAGTCGGACCTGCAGTGCGGGGCCGTCGCTGGGTTCAAGGTGAGCCGGGGGCCCGGTGGGGACGGGGGCTGTGCCCGCTGGCGCCGCTAGATGGTGCATGACCTGGGGCAGCACAGGGTGGGGTACGTGCCACTCAAGGAGCAGCTGTGCTGAGCCCATCCCGGGGGAGAGTCCCCAGCCAGTCAGAATGGTCCCTTTGGCCACCCGCTGGGTCCTTCTCGCCCACCCTAAATACCACACTGAGGGTGAGTAACACTTCGGTGGCGCTGGCCCTCATCCGTCCCTCTGCCCAGCCACCCACCCATCCCGCCGTCACTTGGGCTGTCAGCACCTGGCACTCCGGGGCCATGAGCCCAGGTCTGGGCTTTTCAGGCTCTACCATAATAACCCCCAGCGAGCACCGATCCTTCAGGTAACAAGCTAGGGGGGGGGTGCAGCCCCCCCAGCCACCCCACGCAACTGAGCCCCCCCCCCCTCACGCTGGCTCTGGCGTGGATTCCTTGGGGTCTACGGTGGTTGGTTCAAAGTCCTGTCTGGGGTATGGAGGGGACCTTCCCAGACCCCTAGGCCAGGGGGGTTTCAACCTTTTTCTTTCTGAGGCCAACATGCTATAAACCCCCCCCAGCCCACCCGGGCCCCAAGACTTGGTTTTCTGCATATGCGAGCCAGGCCTGGCGTGAGGGGGCAGCAAGCGGGGCCCCACCGAGCTCCATTGCTCAGGCTTCGGCTTCAGCCCCCTGCCTGGGCTCCCAGCCGCGTCTAATGCCGGCCCTGCTTGGCGGCCCCCCGGAAACCTGCTCGAGGGCCCCTAGGCGGCCCCGGGCCCCTGGCTGAGACCCCCTGCGCCAGGCGATCCCTCGCCGACCCAGATCATCCAGCCTGCAGGCCGTGGGCCCGCCCCAGTGACGTCAATGGGAGTTTTACCACTGACTTCCAGGGCTGGTGTGTTTAGGTGAATCAGCCGGCGCTTTGCTGGGCCTGTAGCTTGTGTCTCCTGCTAGCTCCAGGGGCTGGGCCGGGCTGGCTCCTGCAGCCCCTGCTGAGAGGCTCTGTCTGTGCCCGGTCTGCCAGCCTGTCCCTTCCTGCCCTAGCTGCTGTGGGTGCTGCTCTGGGCCACCATCCTGGGGCTGCTGTGCCAGCGGCTGGCGATCAGGCTGGGCGTCGTCACGGGGCTGGACCTGGGCGAGGTCTGCTACCAGTACTACCCAAAGGTGAGTGGCGAGCCGCCGGGCGGGCACACGGCTCGCAGCTGGGAGCCTCACCTGGGGGCGGATCTGGGGTCCGGAGAGCAGCGAGCAGGGGCTGGGCGGCGGGTGGAGCCCCCCGGCTGCTCCCGTTGGCTGGCGAGACAGGAGCTCCGCAGCCATTTGTCTGGGTTCCTCTGGCCTCGGTCGCCTGCCCCACAGCTCAGGCTCGTGCCCTGCTTTGCAGCATCAAATGCCAGCTTGGGGTTTCAAACCCTCGGCTGGATTTGGGGTCACAGGAAAGTGTGTGTGGGGGGGGCTGGCAGTGCTGGACAGAATCAGCTACAGTGCAGGACGGTGCTTTACAAACGCACACACACAGTGTGGGCTCCTGTGATGCCCCTCACTCCCGACCCGCAGCCCCTGCTAGCCCAGTTCTCCTCCCCACAAACACAGCTCTGCTGGTGCCCCTCACTCCCGATCCGCAGCCCCTGCTAGCCCAGTTCTCCTCCCCCCAAACACAGCTCTGTGATGCCCCTCACTCCCGACCCGCAGCCCCCTGCTAGCCCAGTTCTCCTCCCCACAAACACAGCTCTGCGATGCCCCTCACTCCCGACCCGCAGCCCCCTGCTAGCCCAGTTCTCCTCCCCCCAAACACAGCTCTGCCGGTGCCCCTCACTCCCGACCCGCAGCCCCTGCTAGCCCAGCCCATTCAGTGAATGCCGGGATCATTCCCTGGAGAATTATACACACTTTAAGGTCCCACTGAGCCCATAAGACACGTGGCTAGAGAGACTCCTAATTAACCCTGGGCAAACGGCCCGGGGGGCTGGGACGCAGAGCGAGGCCGCGCCAGGTTCTTCCTGAGTGTGGGGTTAGCGTCCAGTGGAGTATTTGGTTACCTCGCTACACTCCCGGGTAGCTCAGATGACCAGCAGGAGCAGACAAGCCCTTTAGGAAGCGGGAGGCTGTTCCCCCGTCAGAGCTCCCTGCAGTCAGGGGTGAGGAATCCAACCGTATATTATACCCCGGGGGGGGTTATCATGAGGTCGCACCGGCGACTCTTTAATGATCCCCAACCCCCCAGAAAATCAGCCCTGACCCACCCCTCCTATTCTCCCTACTTGTAGCAAAGGAGCAGGCAGCTGCAAGGAGAACTGGGGGCTTGGGGTTAGAGCAGCAAACTTGCAACCAGGACTCCTGGGTTCTGTTCACAGCTCTGGGCAGGGGTCTAGTAGGGGAGACCGGGACTGGGGACCTCTGGGTCTATTGTCAGCTCGGACGGGACGCTGTCTTGTTAGAACTGGGAGCCAGGACTCCTGGGTTCTATTCCCAGCTCTGGGCATGTCTCTGTGCCTCAGTTTCCCGGTCTATACCATGGGTCACATGGGTGTCGTGAGGCTTGATAAAGTGCTCTGAGGGCCCTGGCAATGCGAGGCCGCCAGCCGTGGCTCCTGACTGGCCCTGTTTGCTGCAGGTACCGCGCGTGCTGCTCTGGATCATGATCGAGATCGCCATCATTGGCTCCGACATGCAGGAGGTGATCGGGACGGCCATCGCTTTCAGCCTCCTCTCGGCCGGACGGTAACGAGCCCCCATGCTGCAGCCACAATGACTCCTGTGCGCTAGGGGGGCCGGGCCCAGAACCCCGGCGACCTTCAGCCCCCAGCTGCCACCTGCACTAACAGAGCGCTCCCCGCGCTTGCAGCAGTAGTGAGTCCCTGATCCTGTCTGGGTGACATCCCAGGTACAAACCCAGCCAGCAGGTTACGTGATCCCTCTAGCGTGCTGGATCCTCACGTTAGCACTGCTGATTCCTAACCCAGGGACCAAATGCAGGAGCAGCTGGTTTTAAGAGAGGCAGGATTAGCTAGAGATCTCAGAGCTGGGCTTTTCCTGCTTCCCTCAGCCCCGTGCCTGCACTCGGAGACACCAGATCTAGGCTCTGGCAGTCCTGGGCCTTCTCCTGAGACTTCCTGTGGGTTTAGAAGCGGGACCCAGAGACAGATTTTAGTCGCTGTCAAACAAGGCTGCATTCAAGCCAGACCCCTCCAAAGCTGTGTAGCCCAGTTACCAAAGTCCCAACCCCGCTGGGCTCCATCGCTGGCCCTGTTTGAAGCAGGATGGGATGTGCTTCTAAAGATCCACTCTAGCTCCAACAGGAGTGAATTCAGGAAAGTCCTGTGGGCTACAGGAGATCAGAGGAGGTGGTCACAACGGCCCCTTCTGGCCTGAGGCTCTATGAATCCAGCATCCCTCTGCAGCCTCCTCTTCGAGCCAGAGCTCCAGAGCTTGGCATCACCCCAGCGCGTCGCGTTCCCTGGAGGCTTGTGCACCGGAGACAGAGTCACTCAGCAAGCGAAAGCTTAGCTGAGCCTTTCACAAGCAGAGACGACCCCTCCCCTCGCCTTCCTCTAGCAACCGGGCTGCCTGTCCAGCACGGGACTGAGCCTCCCCCGGCTTCGTCATAGCAGTAACCCCTGTGATTTCCCCCCGCAGCATCCCCCTGTGGGGCGGAGTCCTCATCACCATCATCGACACCCTCTTCTTCCTCTTCCTGGATAAATACGGTACGTTCGTGGTACCACGGGCCGGGGAGGGGGAGCTGCCGGGGCCACCTGCCCCGTTTACATGGCGGGTGTTGGGTTAAGAAGCTGCAGAACCAGGAGGCTTTTCCCAGGCTGGTCAGTTTCACGCTCTGTTTCTAGTCAGTTTCATGCTCCCTTTCCCAGTGCAGAGCTGCCTCTTGGCTACCAGGCCTGCTGCTCTGCTGCCCAGCCCGGGCCTCTCCTGGGACTTTCTAAAAACCAGCTCAACACTTAACAAACTACTCAGCTCCCCGCCGCGCTCCCTGCTCCGCCCTGGCCTCAGCCCCGCCAGGACCCAAGTCAGAGGGCAGCAACCTCCCAGCGGGAGGGAAGGGAGTCACAGGTGGCCCGGTGAGATCTGCACCGTGGGGGCTGCCGGCAGGGAGGGAGAGAGGTGGGTCTGGCACGGCGTGGCCCACGTTGGGAACCACAGGTGTGCATCACACAGGCCATGATGGATCTGCAAGGGGGACTGACGGGCGGGGGGGAGGTTACCAAAGGACAGTCTTGGGACCAATCTGATTTTCATTAATGACCTTGGCCCAAAAAGTGAGACTGGGCTAATAAAATTTGCGGATGACACAAAGTCGGGAGGTGTTGCCAGGGTCACTTGGAAGTGACAGAGGCAGAGAAAGACCTGGGTGTATTGGTCCGTCACAGGATGCCTGTGAGCTGCCAATGTGGTGCGGCCGTGGAAAAGGCTGATGCGATCCTAGGATGTATCAGGCGAGGTATTCCCAGGAGACAGGGAAGTGTTAGTACCATTACACAAGGCACTGGTGAGGCTCATCTGCGACGTCCTGTGCAGTTCTGGGCTCCCGTGTTTAAGAAGGATGAAGTCAGACTGGAACAGGGGCAGAGCAGGGCTGTTCGGGTGAGCGGAGGAACGGAAAACCTGCTTTCCGAGAGGAGACTCAAAGAACTCGGCTTGTTTAGCCGAACCAAGCGAGGGCTGAGGGGAGAGGTGATCGCTCTCTACAAATACATCAGAGGGATAAATACCAAGAAGGGGGAGGAATTATTTAAGCTCAGTACCAGTGTGAACACAAGAACAAATGGGTATAAACTGGCCATCAACAAGCTTTGGCTTGAAACTGGAGGAAGGTTTGTTCCCAGTTCTGGAGCAGCCTCCCAAGGGGAGCAGTGGGGGCAGAAACCCTAACTGGCTTCAAGGCCGAGCACGATAAGTGTACGGAGGGGCTGGTGTGGTGACACTGCCCACAATGGCATCTTCGACTGCTCCCAGGAAATATCCCCGACGGCCGGGGATGGGACACTGGATGGGGAGCCCTGAGTCACTACAGAGAATTCATTCCCAGGGGTCTGGCTGCTGGGTCTCGCCCACATGCTCAGGGTCTAACCAATCGCCAGATTTGGGGCTGGGAAGGAATTTCCCCCCCAGGTCAGATTGGCAGAGACCCTGGGGGGGGGGGGATTCGCCTTCCCCTGCAGCGTGGGGCCCGGGTCACTCGCTGGTTTGAACTAGAGCCAAGGGTGGATTCTCTGTCACTTGAAGTCTTTGGCCCAATCTCTGAGGACTCAGCCAGCGCTCGGGGTCTGTTCCAGGGTGGGTGGGCGAGGTTCTGTGGCCTGCGAGGTGCAGGTCAGACGAGATGATCGCGATGGTCCCTTCGATTCTCCGAGTCTGTGAGATGGTCCCCAAGCCTGGTCCCAGGGGCTGGCTTGGAGCTGCCTGGCTGAGCACGGCTGCACCGTGGAGCTCCCCTGGTCTCCATTTCTCCTCCAGGTCTCCGGAAGCTGGAAGCCTTTTTCGGTCTCCTGATCACTATCATGGCAGTGACCTTTGGCTACGAGGTAAAGGGCCATTTCCTGGCTGCCTTGCCCAGCCCTTGCGCGTGAGCAGGGGAGGAACGGCCCAGAGTTCACACCACAGAGCTACCTGGGGCCGCGATCACAGGCTGAGAAGCCACAGAGGTCCCCAGTGACTGAGGGAGAACAGGCACATCCGACTGGGTGACGGAGTCCAGTCGCCTCCTATCACAGACAACCCCAGCAGCTAATCCCGTTCATGGCTCTCTCAGGCTCCCGCTGAAACCTGGTTAGGTTCCTGGCCCTCGTGCTCAGCGAGGGCAGAGGTGGGGATCCAAGCCACCCATGTTACGGAGAGGCCACTTGTGCAGCCCTTATCTGGTCTTACGGACCCGTCTGGCCAAAGGGAAATCTCAGTGCTGGAGCCAGGAGGGGCGGCGCTGCTGCTCTGGGAGGCGTTCGGGGGCCCGTCTTTCCTCTCGCCCGGGCAGCCCTTGTGCCACCTCCACAGGCCGGCTCCCAAGCACAGCCGCTTCCAGCCCCGCAGGGTGGGAGTTCGATCTTTTTACAAGGGTGCATCAGCTGCAAACCCTTCCTTTGGCGGGGGTCCCTGTTGGTCTCACAAGCTACGCGGGGGGGGCCTGATCAGGATTTGGCTGGCAGACTCGCCTCCAGGGAGAACGAAGTGGCAGCGGATGCTTTTCCTTGGGAGCTGCTGCCTTTCAGCTGCCTGCGATCGCTAGCGCCCGTGGGCTTCGGGGTGTCGGCCCTGCGGCCTGGCTAGGGCGTGTTTCTGCCCCCCATGGATTGGGGTGGGGATTCCTGTGGCCGTGCGCTGTGACGGAGCTGCCGTGACCTCGTCCGGCCCGGCGGGGACTCCTGTGTCATGGAGCTGGGGAGGGGGACTGTTCGGGGGCTGGCTCACTCACTGCTGCTTTGCCCGGCCGGCCGGCGTTAGCACCGCCGACAAGGGCAGAGAGGGCCGGGGTGCCGGAGCCCTGCTCCTCCTCACTCGCTCTCCCCTGTCCCCAGTACGTGGTGGTACGGCCTGCCCAGACGGAGGTGCTGAAGGGCCTATTCTTCCCCTACTGCCGCGGCTGCGGGCGGGAGGAGCTGCTGCAGGCCGTGGGCATCGTGGGCGCAATCATCATGCCGCACAACATCTACCTCCACTCCTCCCTGGTCAAGGTGAGGGCTCAGCTGCCTTCCCCCTTCCTCCTGGGGGGCACTTCCGTAACCCACAGGGGGCCCCGTGTGCGCATGATGGAGTCACAAAACCAACAAGGAGTCCGGTGGCACCTTACAGACTAACAGATTTATTTGGGCAGAAGCTTTCGTGGGTGAACTCCCCCCACACACACACTTCGTCAGATGCACGGAGTGGAAGTTACAGATGCAGGCATGTGGAGTCGGCCATCAGCGGCATGAGGCGGCCATGGGTGCAATACCTGGACCTGCCAGCGGGGGCGCTGTTGCACTCCCAGCCCCTGCTCCAGCTGGGGACCGGAGCGCGAAGCCAGGGGGTGGATACTCCGTATGTGGGAGCGGGGGGGGGACCCAGGGCAGCACCCTGGGAACAGGAAACAGATGCTTGGCTCCTCCGCCCAGCTGGGTGGGGCGTCAAGCCCCAGGCTGCCCCCCACCCCCTGCCCCATGAGCATCCCCGCCACGGGCTCAGGGCTCCCCAGAGAGCTGCCCCCCGCCCCGGCCAGCCAGCGGCGTGACGCTGCCCCCTGCTGTGTGCCCCACCCAGACCCGCGAAGTGACGCGCTCCCGGAGGCAGGAGGTGAGCGAGGCCAACAAGTACTTCCTGATCGAGTCCTGCATCGCCCTCTTCGTCTCCTTCCTCATCAACCTCTTCGTCATGGCCGTCTTCGGCCAGGCCTTCTACCACCGCACCAACCAGGACGTGGTGAGTCCCGCCACCGGGGGGCAGGGGCGGGCCTTCTCCCCCACACCAGGCCCCGCGTCCCACCACCCTCTCTGATGAGCCGCCGGCGGGCCTGCACTTCCCAGCAGCTCCAGCGGGGGGCAGCACCTGAGCCCTACACGCCTCCCACCCCTGGCACCAGCGGGGGTGCGAGAGGCTCTGTGATCATCTTCAGCTGAGTTTAAATCTTACTGCCCCACCAGAGCCCCTAGCAACGGCCAGCTCCAGCTCCCCGGGGACTAGAACTCTCGACCTTCCGCGCTGAAAAGCCAGGCCTCTACCCCCACCTCCCGCCACTAGGGGGAGCTGATACACAGCTGACTCATGGCGGGCACCAGAGGGCAGCAGGGAGCGCACCCGCCCAGCAGCGATTGGGGCCACCGGCCCCCGGGATCTGATGGGCTCTTGCAGGCGGGGCTGGTCCCCCCTCGCACGCTCAGCCCCGGGCAGCATTAAGGGCGGGAGGCGGGGTCAGCTGATTGCTCAGCCCGCTGTGGGGCCAGCCTGCTCCGGCCCCCTGCCAGGGCCCTCCTGCCCCTGCCAGTGCCCTCTGGCCCCCGCTCCCGCGAGGTCATTTGCCAGGCAGGCTCCTGACCGGTGGGTCCCGCACCCCTGTGTTTCAGTACAACGTTTGCGCCAACAGCAGCGTCAGCCAGTACGCCCCCATCTTCCCCAGGAACAACGAGACGGTCTCCGTGGACATCTACCAAGGGGTGAGTCGGGGGCACAGACACCCCCCTGCCCCGGGAGCGGGGGCTGGGCCGCCGGGGTGGGGACGCGGGGGCTCTTTTTCTGGCAGTGCCCCCTGCACCGGCCTCAGCCTTCAGGTGCCCACAATCCTCTCCCGGGTCCCTGCTGGAGCCATCAGGGTCCCTTCTATTTCCCCCACCCGTCGTACCCCACCCCGCCCATCGCTGAGAGCCGGACCGAGGGGTTACTGCTGAGCAGCCTCCCGCTGCCCCGACCTGCCAGCCTGGCCCCACCCCACACGGGAGGGCTTGGGGTCCCGCTTTGGGCCCTGCTAACATAGGCTCTGCTCCGTCCCCCTTCAGGGCGTCATTCTGGGCTGTTACTTCGGCTCCGTTGCTCTCTACATCTGGGCCATCGGGATTCTGGCAGCAGGGCAGAGCTCCACCATGACCGGGACCTACGCTGGGCAGTTTGTCATGGAGGTGAGAGACGGGGGCTGGGCTGGGTTGGTACCGGCCGGGGGCCCTTACTGCTGCAAAGAGAAACTTCCAGCTGTGACCCTGCTGCCTGCCTGAGTCTGCAGAGAGCCTGCTTCCAACCACGTCACTGAGCCAGGTGTGAACTGCCCCATTCTCCCCAATGGGGTGTTAACTCTGGAGTCTAATGACACCAACAGCCGCACCGTTTAACTCTTTCACTGCTGATCCTCTTACCAGAAACATCTGGCTGCTCTGGAAGCTTGGGATGGAGCTAGAGTACATGCCCCCATGCCTGCCCGCTCTCTGTCCCCTACTGGAAGCGCTTGCTGGGGTCTGTCTCTCTCCCCCTAACCTAGGCATTTATACCACACTCCTCGGCTTGCTGCCTGGGTGCCTGGCACGGCTCCGTAGGGGAAAAACCACAGGGGGGTTATCGGGAGTTCGCTCCTCTTCTCCTCAGCCCCTTCCCCAGGATAAGCAGATGGAAGTGTCTGTAGGCTGGCGGGAATGCTAAGGCGCAAAGGCAGGGTGAAAGGAGGACCCTGATCGCTTGCAATTCCCAGGAGTTTTCTGCAAATTCCAGTCTGAGAACTCAGGTCGCCTCCCCAAAACTCCCACTGACTGAGCCTTCACTTCGAGACATCAACCCGCCACCTCCCCTCTTCAGACCTGTCGTGGGCTGAGTTGTTGTGCGCTGCTCCTGCGCTCCACCCCGGAGGCAGCTGCATTTCAGCAGCCACTCAAGCAGTCTCTGGGTCTGGAGCTTGTCGCTAGGCTGCAGTCTTTGCACCGGGGGAGAGGAACTTACCCGAGACCATGTTATGTATTGACTAACGTACTGCCCAGCTTTCCAGTATCGCGGTGACATCTAGGGCTGGCTGGGGGGACTGCACAGACCGAACCCCAGCAAAGGGTTGCGCGTCCAGCCCCGCACGCAGCGATTTCTCCCTGTCCTGGCAGCTCCGAGAACCAGCCTTCCTGCTCTGTAGACCACGTCGGCTGGCACATCCGCTGCACGGGGCCAGTGGGGGTTGGTGTCGGGGCATCAGGCACCTGGCCCCGCGCTTTCCCCAGTAATGGAAACATTTAACAGCCGAGTTCGGTTTGTTTTTCCTAAAACTTGTGAATGACTCGGACGCTTTGGGGGAGGCGGAGACGAAGCGTTAGAGCCGGGGAGAGCGCAGAGAGGACGGAACCATGTGAATAACGGCCCCTCGCGTACAGCTCGGCCTGTGCCCTTCAATCCCGCAGCCCCTCCCCGCTAGCCCAGCCCTGGGCTCCCCCCGCCCACAACTCTGCCAGTGCCTCATAATCCCAATCCACAGCCCCCTGGGCTCCCCCAGCCCCTAACTCTGCCAGTGCCTCATAATCCCAATCCACAGCCCCCTGGGCTCCCCCCCCCAACTCTGCCAGTGCCTCATAATCCCAATCCACAGCCCCCTGGGCTCCCCCGCCCCTAACTCTGCCAGTGCCTCATAATCCCAATCCACAGCCCCCTGGGCTCCCCCCCAACTCTGCCAGTGCTTCATAATCCCAATCCACAGCCCCCTGGGCTCCCCCCCAACTCTGCCAGTGCTTCATAATCCCAATCCACAGCCCCCTGGGCTCCCCCGCCCCTAACTCTGCCAGTGCCTCATAATCCCAATCCACAGCCCCCTGGGCTCCCCCCCAACTCTGCCAGTGCTTCATAATCCCAATCCACAGCCCCCTGGGCTCCCCCACAACTCTGCCAGTGCTTCATAATCCCAATCCACAGCCCCCTCGGCTCCCCCCCAACTCTGCCAGTGCTTCATAATCCCAATCCACAGCCCCCTGGGCTCCCCCCAACTCTGCCAGTGCCTCATAATCCCAATCCATAGCCCCCTGGGCTACCCCCCCAACTCTGCCAGTGCCTCATAATCCCGACCCGCAGCTCCTTCCGCATTTCCTAATGCAGGGCCAGGCCTTGCTGTCCCGAGCAAGACCCTTGCTCACGTGGCCGTGCCGTCCCCAGGCGACGAGGGGATGCTTTGAAACACGGGTCCTCTCCCGTGTTCGCTAACCCAGTGTGGCCGTGGCCGGCGAGCAGGCGCTTTAACCCGCGTTCCCTGGGCGGGGTGACCCCTGGGGGTGGGCGAGGAGCCTAGTTCACCTGTGTGTGAAGCCCAGCCTTGCTCCTGGTGGCAGCGCCGTCCCTCCCCACCAGGGGGCAGGAGCAAAGGCAGCTCGCTATTCTGCGCTGAGCCCCTGGGGCTGGGGGGTTAAGGGGGGGGTGTCTACTCAGCACAGGCCGTTCCAGGCTGGACGGCCCGATCCTGCAGGGCAGGGCGTGTCCTCTGCTCCCATTGCAGACTCTCGGGAATTAATCGTGCCGGGGGGGGGGCTGTATTGCTGGTGGGTTCTGAGCACTGGAGTGCGCTGGGAGGGTGAACTGAGGGTGGTGGGGGGTGATCGGGTAGCGGGGGCTGAACTGAGGCCTTGGCAGTGATGGGGGCTGAGGGGCTGACCGGGGGGGTGAATTGAGGGGAGAACTGATGGGGGACAGGATTAATGGCTGGGCAGGAGACAGACGGAGGTGGGAGTCGGAGCTCCTGCAACCGGGGCCAAAAATCGCTGTCTCCAGCGCAGGCAGGAGATTGTCCCACGCCCGGGGGAGTCCAAACATCAAGACCCTGCCCAGAAAAACGCAGCAGAATCGCTTTGAAAACTCGCGTGAGTTTTGGGGCCAATCTCCTGGGTTTCGATCTCTGGACGTTGCCAGTCCAGCCATTGCCAGGGGCCGATCCGGCTCCAGGGGCCTCTCCCCCCACAGTGTCCCTGCAGCGTCAGGCCCCCGGCATCATTCAGAGATTCCTGGATCCTAGGACGGAAGGGACCTCGCGAGGTCATCGAGTCCAGCCCCCTGCCCTCACGGCAGGACCAAATACTGTCTAGACCATCCCGGACAGACATTTCTCTAACCTGCTCTTAAATATCCCCAGAGATGGAGATTCCACAGCCTCCCTAGGCAATTTATTCCAGTGTTTAACCACCCTGACAGTCAGGAACTTTTTCCTAATGTCCAACCTAACCCTCCCTTGCTGCAGTTTAAGCCCATTGCGTCTTGTCCTGTCCCCTCGTGACTCCCTATTAGATACCTGAAAACTGCTCTCATGTCCCCTCTCTGGCTTCTCTTTTCCCAAGAGACGTCAGTGTCACTCACTGACAGGGCGTCCCCCCTTTTCCGTCCCCAGGGGTTCCTGCAGCTCCGCTGGTCCCGCTTTGTCCGCGTGCTCTTCACTCGCTCCTTCGCCATCCTGCCCACCGTCTTCATCGCCGCCTTCAAGGACGTCAGCCACCTGACGGGGATGAACGACCTTCTCAACGTGCTGCAGAGCATCCTGGTGAGAGCCGGGCCTGGACCTTGGCCACAGCTGATTCGGGGCAAGCGGGGGCCCAGACGTGGTAATGGGGGGTGGGGGCAGGTACCTGGGAGCAGGGTCCCCTCCCCTCTCACCCTGCCCCTCTGCCTTGCAGCTCCCCTTCGCCGTCCTCCCAGTTCTCACCTTCACCAGCATGCGGCCGCTCATGCAGGAGTTCACCAACGGCATGTGAGTATCGGCCCGGGCCTGGGGGTCCCACCTCTCCGCCGGGCCGACGGCTGGGGGCGCCCGGCGTCCAGATCCCCCCAAATGCTGAAATTAAAAAGCAGGGGTTTGTCAGGACCTGGGGGCGGGGCATCCTTCAGCCAATCGCGTGGCTGGGGTGGGCGGGAGGGTCGCAGGTGGGCAGGCCGTGCTTGCCATGAGCTGGCCAGGCTGGCAGCACAGGGCACGGGAGCTATGCCCTGGCGCACGGCCCTCGTGCACGGCCCTGCACAGGCAGGCTCAGCCGTGCGTCAGACCCTCCCGCACTGGTGCACCCCCTGCACGGGCCAAGAGGCCGGGCGGAGCGGGACCAGCCCATGCGGAGTCAGAGAGGCTGGACCCCCACCCAGACAGCGGGCGGGAGGGGGCCAGGCCGGGCTCACGGGTGCTCTGGTCTCCGCAGTGTCGGGAAGGTGCTGATGATCCTCATCACCGGGCTGATCTGCGCCATTAACCTCTACTTCGTGGTGATCTACATCCCTACGCTGGGCAGCATTGCCTACTACATCCCCCTGGCCTTCGTGCTGGCCGGCTACGTGGCCTTCACCGCCTACCTGGTAGGGCAGCCGGGGGCGCGGCCTGTGCTCCAGGGCTGGGGGATCGGCCCTGGGCTGGGAGGGGGGGTTGTGAGCACTTGGGGCGGGCTCAGGTCCTGGGAGTTCTCTGCCAAGCCGTGCACCTCATGTCCCCCCCCAGCGACCCCAAAGGGGACCCCCCTACTGGTCAGATGGGGAACAATGGGGGGACCCCTCACAGCAGCAGCCCCAGTGATCAGAGCCAGATTGGGCAGCCCCTGCTCGCACCCACTGGGTTTTCAGGGGCACCTGCTGCCTGCAGAGCGGGGCCAGGGGCTGGGCAGAGACGGGCAGACCCTAACCCGGGGCGAATCAGAACCAGCTGCCACATTCTCCAGCCCCAGGCCCCAGTCGGTGGTGGGCTCTGGAGCGTGGCTCAGGTCAGGGGCTCTGATCTCACTGCGCAGGCTGGACTCTGGGGCAGAGAGCGCGTGGGGGTCACTAGGTCGTCTCCCCCCCCTGCTCCAACACCTCAGGCTGCTCCGTCCCCCCCAGCCCAGCGCCCTGCCCCAATCAGCAGCTCAGCTGGTTTCCCTCTCGCACCCCGTAGATCTGGACGTGCTGCATTGCACACGGAGCCGACTTCCTGGCCTGCGGGCGCCACAGCCAGTTCTCCTATGGGCTCCCCTCCACCGACCCGCCCGGCTGGCCAGGGCCCCGCTGACACGTCGTGCCCTGCCCGCTGGGTTTGTCGCCATCCCAGGAGGGGACGAAGCCATCGCCACGCAGTCACCGCCACCGGCAGGGCCGGGGTTCAGGGCTGGGCTCCCCACTCCCCCCACGGACTGACGGACATGCAGCATCCCAGGGCATCTCCCCTTCTCGGCAAGCTCAGGGTGTGGGGGGACGGCACTGACCAACCAGCACCTTGGCGGGCACCTGTGATCACCCCCCCCTGCCACCACAGCTCTGCCGGTGCCCCCCAGTCCTGACCCACAGCCCCCTGCTAGCCTAGTCCTGGTCCCCCCCCGAGTGCTGCCGGTGCCCCTCAATCCCGACCTGCAGCTCTTGTTTAAGGTCCAGATCCTACATGTGAAATAATGACCCTAAGTTCACACTGATTGTGGAGGTAACGCGGATCCCACTGTGAGTAGCCCCGGCTGGCTGGGGTCGGGGGAATGGGCTGGGTGGAGCCGCAGCTGTGACGGGAGTAAAAGGAGACTCACAGAGAAGGAGTTCACGTTGCAGACCCTGCTGGCCAGGCACCTCCCCAGGAAAGTGCTGCTCTGTGAATAAACGTGATTTCAAGGGTTCCCTACAGGAGGGTCTGGTCATTGGCTGGTGCCCCCGGAGGGAGCAGAAATGAGCCACCCCTGGAGCCGAGCCAGCCCCACCGGCCAGCCTGGGCCTCCCTGCAAGAGTCCATTGTCACCCTTCAGTGGCGGCCAAAGGTCATTGCCCAGAATAGGAACATTTTCCGTGTGCCCATCACCTCCTAGCCCAAAGCATGTCCCAGGGCATCCTGGGATGCAGCCACCTCTGGGGTGGAGGACAACAGGTATAGTGCGGCAATGCTAATCAACAGCAGAGGGGACTTTGGCAAATGCCCTGGGTTGACTGGTCAGGCAGAACAGACAAGGGCGTCAGGGTCTCGCCCCCAACAGGTCCCCTCCCTGGAGAGTGCCCGGAGCTCAGCGTATCTGCTTGCAATGGAGGAAGGCTGGGTCGGGGATTTCATCCCTGCTGTTTGGAGCATGGGGCCACCCCCCCCCCAGCACTGGCCTCCCGGGCCCAAAGGGACCCAGCCCTCTTCTCGCTGAGCTGCTGCGGCACGGTCACCGGTTACACTGGTTTGTTTCGATTGCATTTGTTTCTGGTTTTGCTGTTTCGTGCTGCGCGAAGGGGCCCTGAAAGGGTTAAAAAAGAGAGCAGGGGAGGGAATCCACTCGGTTTTTCCCTCAGAAATACCAGGAGCATCACGTCTGGTTTTGCAGGACGGCTCGGAGCAGCATAGTGTGGAATCTTTACCAAAGACCAGCTTTGTCCCAAGTGTGTGTCAGGCATTGGAGTTAACCAGGGTTCACGGTAGCGAACAGCCCCCACCCATTTGAAATAGTCTGGCTAAAAAATCCCCTTTCAATGGCTCCCGTCTCCTGCTCTTGTGATGTCACAAAGTGGCCTGTTCCCTGATCAGCCACAGGACGGGCAACACGTTAGCATCTCCTGTTCAAAGCCGTTGGCTGACATGTAGCTGGCTCCAGTCCCAAACTTGCCAGCCCTTCTTCAGAGACCCAACCAAGGGCCCAACCCCCACCTACTCTCAGCCCCCGTCTCTTCAGATCGCTGAGTTCGTGGGGCTCTGTAACGCAGACGCGGCCTGAGTCCGGAGCGAAATCAACAAGAGACTTTCCATTGAGGGGAGTCAGCCTGGCGCGTGGGAGCACCGTCACCCTCGTGCAGCTGCGCCCATCCCGGGAGCATGCAGGGGTCTCGCCCAGCGCAACTCTGAGGGTCCCAGAGCCTTCAAATGCAGCAGCAGAGGGGTTAACCAAACCCTGGGCCCCAGGGCCGGTGACTCTGCCTGACCAGGGAGCTCCAGGGGCAGCAGGGCAGGAACCCTAGGCTTCGGCTTCCTTTGGAGCAGATCAAGAGGTGAGGCCCAAGGGGACTACAGGTCCCAGCATGCATTGCAGTCAGGTGTGTCCTGCGGAGGGGCGGGCTCTGACTGGAGAGTCCAGACCTGTGGATCTGTCGCCCTGAGGGTACCCCGGGAAGCAGCAGCTCTCCAGGCTGGCTGTGGAAGGGGAGCCGGGTGGGCTGGGAGGTCCCACCCAGGGTGGAGCTGGGGGCAGGGCAGGGATGGGTCTCTGGGATAGTCCAGGGGCCTTAGAATTACTGCATCCCCCTGGGAAGTGCAGCTGCAGACACCGGGGGCACCACCTGTCCCGTGGTGAGTGATGGGGCCAGGTGCAATGGCTAAGCCGGCTCTCCCGGCTCGGCAAGGAACCTGTGGCAGGAGGCCGGAGAAGAGGCTACCTGCAAGCAGCAGGGACAGGGTTAAACAGGGCCGGGCCTTCCCCTTCTCTGCTCAGCACTGCCCCAGGCCCACGGACCCCCACGAGCCGAGCCGGCCTGCAGCAGCCTGGCCTCTGGAGCCACGCGCAGCCTCCCGGAGCCGGCGGCTCCCCCCCAACCGTTAATTGCTAACAGCTGCATCTGGGAGCCGGGGAAATCCCCTCAGTCCCCAGCACAGCCGCTTGGCACTCAGGCCTAAGTGAATTAGCAGCCCCCAGAGATGCTCCTCTTCCAATTAGTGCTGAGAACAGAGGCCTCCCCTGGGCCAGGGAGTGCTAATAACCCGGCTGCACTCAGCAGCAGGTACCCTGCAGCCCTGCTCAGCGTATTCCCCACAGCCCGTTCGCTGGGCCCTTGCCCAGTTTCAGATCACCTGGGATCTGCCAGCCCCAGGTAACTACTTGTTACGACTTCATTTAAAACCTTTGTGCTGGTGAAGAGAGGAGCCCCAGCAAACGTCCAGGATCTAACTCCTCGGCTTGCAGATGAAGAGAACTGGCAGGCCCCAGGGGTGAGCCCTCAAATATCCTAGTGGCTTTGTGTGTGTGTGAATATGTGGCTGGTGGAAACTGACAGCACCACTGACTAAGGTGAACAAGTCCCCAGCCACAAGTCACAGAGTGAACAAAGGAGTGGCAGAACAGGGAATAGAACCCAGGAGTCCTGGTTCCCAGTCACCAGCTTCTGGCCTCAGCTGCTGCTTCCTAGCAGAGCTGTGGTAGCCTGAACATCACCCAGCAGAAGAGCGAGCAAATCCAGGTGCTGCAGCCAGAGCTGCTAGGCAATTCCATCCACCTGGTCCTTCAGCTCCCAGACCACCAGCCTCTGGCCTGGAGCTAAAGGAGATCTCCTGCAGCTGCCTCCAGTAGTAGGTCTCTTGTCCTCTCTGTGGGGCGCCGTCTCGGCCACACTGCAGCATTCCCAGCATGGGAGATGTAGTCCAACCAAGGAGCCCAGCCTATAGAAGAGAACGGGAGCATTAGCACCTGAACTACAACTCCCATGAGGCACTGCAGCAACATTTCGCTGTCTAAACATTTCACTTCCTGGCTGAAATATTTTGGCTCAAAATTTCCAACCCCCACTTCCCAACCAGCCCCACGGAGCGCAATGCAAAAAGTAAATCACCAGGCAGACTTCTGCAGGGCACCCCATGGGGCCCGGAGCTCGGTAGCTGCCTCACTGCGGTGGCCATAGAAAGAACAGAGTTGGATTATGCAAATGGAAATGCTTTCTGAACCCTGGGTGTATCATTGTAGGGCCCAGAACCACAGGGCTGGAAGTGCCATGGGCAATGGGATGGATCACTGGCTGATTCCCTGTTCTGTTCACTCCCTCTGGGGCATCTGGCACTGGCCGCTGTCAGCAGACAGGACACTGGGCTGGATGGACCCTTGGTCTGACCCCGTCTGGTGTTCCTATGTTCTTAACACAAACCTTCAATCATCACAATTAATCCTTTAGTTCTGCAAGGTAAAAAAATTGTGGGTTTTTTAAGATGATCTTTTAATTTGTCAGTTTCTTCCTTGGTGTGCCTTGTGGGGGAAGGTCAGGCTAGGACCTCTGAGGAAAAGTTAAAACACCTGGGCCCGTTCAGCGTTAAGGGAAGGAGACTGAAGGGCTGCTCTAAAGAGGCCCGTGTGTGATCAGTCATTCTCCACGTCCCCCAAGGCAGGAGAAGCAGTAATGGGTTTAATCTAACCAGGGCAGCGGAGCTCTGGAATCCGCTTCCCAGGGAAGTTGTGGAATCTCTGGAGCTGGAGGGTTTTCGGACCAGGCTGGACAAACACCTGTCAGGGATGGTCTAGGGTAACTTGGTCCTGCCTGATTCGATGACACAATTGCTAACTCTGAGAACAGTTGGGCCATGGAAGAAGCTGGCTCTGGTCTGCTCCTGCAGATCCAGCTGCAGAACGCAGAAGAGGAAAGACCCAGCTGCCGCGGTTCCCTGCTGTGACCTTAGAGCGCAGCGGTTACACGAGGTCACGCTGCCAAGCCAGGCGGTTCAGAGTAGAGACCAGGAAATGGCACAGGGTGTCATTAGCCCTGGGAACTCCCTGCCACCAGATGCTGTTGAGGCAAGTGGTTCGGTGAGCGACTAATAGGGCTCGGGGGTGTGTGTCGTTAAGAACAGCGCCAGAGGCAGTTAGGAGGCTGGTGTAACCGCAGGCGGGAGGGTGTGACCCTGCCCCAGCATGGCCCTGTGGTGCCCTGCGGCCGGGGGCAGCTCCCGGGGGCTCCCACAGAGAAGGGCTGCTTGGCAAGATGAGCCCGTGGCAAATCTGCCCCCAGCCTGGCAGGGAGAAAAACCCGCCCTGCCCCCCCGCTACCAAGTCCCTAGAGCTTGGGCTGCTAAAGGGAAGGCGCCGGGCTCACGTCCCGCTGCTGCCCTGA
This sequence comes from Mauremys mutica, assembly GCF_020497125.1. Taxonomy (NCBI): domain Eukaryota; kingdom Metazoa; phylum Chordata; order Testudines; family Geoemydidae; genus Mauremys; species Mauremys mutica. The sequence goes on along the minus strand of NC_059081.1, from coordinate 2,761,864 downwards.
GCTCGCTTGAGCCAACGGGCTCGCTCTACAGCAGGCGGCTTGTCCTGCGCCTTGCGCGCTCGGGAAGGGAAAGGAAATTTGCACCCGGCCCCTTGCCTCGGGCCTCCATTGCAGGGCCCCCGCCGGAGGAGGCCGCGCGGGGGCCCTGCATGGCGGGCGGTTTGCAAAGGCCGGCGGGGTCGGTGCAAAAGTGGAGGGGGGGGCGCCGCCGATTGCTGCGCTGATTCCTCCCGCGCAGCGGCTGCGCCGATTCCTGCCCCGCGCAATAAGCGACGCAGGGCGCAGTTTGCGGGGCCTTCGTGGGGGCGGCTGCTCTCTCCCTGCCCCGTCCCCCGGGCCGGGCCCTGGGCAGCTCCCGGTCCCGCTCCGTGCGCTTCCCTCGCGGCCCCGGGTGTCGCCTCTTCGCCCCGGGCCGGGAGCTGCTCTTGCCAGACGCTCCCTGAGCTGTTTCAAGGCTCCCCCCGCCTCGCTCCTCCCTCCTCGCCCCAGACCCCAAACTCCTCGCGAAACAACCGGGGCAACTTTTAGCAGCTCCCCGGGCCCCCCGCCACGGGTCCCCCCCCCGCGCGCCCCTGCCCCTCTCTGCTGGGCGGTGCCCGGTGCGAGCCCCCCCGCAGCCTGGGGTGAGGGGCCCCCGGAATCCCGGCGGCTCGGCCCCAGCTCCCGGGCTCAAGCGCTTGTTTGTGTGAAGAATTTCTGCGCCCTTAAAAGGGCGATGGCTGGGGAGGAGGGAGGCGAGGGGAACGCGACCCTCCTACCACGGTGGGGCTGGCGGGGGGGTGCGCACACCTCGGCTCCACCCCCTCTGTGCCCCCCGCGGTTGCAATGGGCTGGGGCTGTTTTAGGGACAGGCCGCTGCAAATGCAGTAAACCCATGGCGGTGCAGGCAGTGGTCCCCACCCCCTTTGCACAGCTCCCGGGGGGGCTGTCAGATCCTGGCTGCAGCTGTGGGCCCCCCTAGGAGACCCCCATCCGGCGTCCTGTGCTCAGATCCTGCCAGCGAGCGATGGGGGGAGGGGGGTTAAGAGAGTTTGAATTTGGCTATGGGGGAGGGGCCCTGGGGGCAGGTGGCAAAGGGCTGGAGGGTACAGCTGGGCCCAGGGCGGGAGGGTGTGGGGCTAGGCATGGGCGGGGAGGGTGCAGGAGCACCTTCCGGATGGTGAGAGGTTTGGGAATCCTACCCCCAAGGGTAGGGCAGGAACTGCAGCCCTGGGGCTTTTTCAGGCTGCTCAGGAAAAAGCCCTGCAAAGGTGCTGTAGGGAGCGACCCTGCCTTGGACGGGAGAAAGGGACCCAGTGTGGCTTCTCCATCTCTCCAGGGCCTTACCCACGACCCAGCCCCACGGTGCTGCGGGCGTCTTGTGCACTTACACGTGGATGTGACAGTCGCAGTCTTTCTTCCCTTCCCAGCGAGGCGGAGAAAGAGGGTGGGGAGGGAATTCAGTGTCTCTTTGTGAGAAGAGCTTATTGAAGGGGAACCGGGTCACCAGGGGAGTTTTGCATTCGGTTCCCTGTCTGGTGGGGTCCATGGTCCTTTCTCTCCAGTGGCAGTGAGTTCCACCGTCTGGGGCCGGCTCCCAGGACGGTTCTGTCTCCTGCGCTCACTAGCTCGCCCTGCAGGGTGACCGTGTCCCTGTCCATGGGGACCCGGCTGTGGCAGAAGGAGGCCAATCGCATTGGGGGAGGGCAGGGCAGGGCAGGTGTGAGAATCGGGACAGAGGCCTTGCACTGGGCTCTGTCACTGAGACGCCAGTGCAGGGTGCTGGGGCGATGGGCTCATGACACCCGGTGTTGCTGGGCAGGCAGGCTGCGGTGTCTGGACCCGCGGGAGCTTTCTCTGCGCAGGTGGCTCCGTCCAGGGCGAGAACGGCCTGCACTGACCGTGGTGGGAGGGTCCATGTAGGCACGGCACCATGGCCTGGCCTGGGGCAGACAGGGAGGGTGCAGGTGTCAGGCCAGGTACTGCTGGGAGGGGCGCTTGGCTGCCATGGCTACTTGGGCATCAGTAGGATAGAGGTGACACCCCCCGCCCCCGCCCCCCCGCGGCTGATGTAGCAATGGGGGGGAGGGGCTGGATAGCCAGGAGGTGGGTAGAGACGAGACAAGCTCTTCAAACCACTTCCCCTGTCCTGCCCGGGTTCCCCACGGCTCTGCCCAGGGGCTGATCTCAGGAGATGGGGCTGTTTCCGTGTGATGCGCTCACAGAGCTGGGGCCACCCGCGTTCTGCTGGCCCCGAGGCCCCTGCCACCTCCCCCTGGCTCCACAGAGATGCTGGACGAGACGGGGGGAGCGCTGAGCCCTGGGGGGGATGCTGGAGGACCCCACTGGGCTCGGAGTGAGAAGAAATGCCTGCACCATCGCAGGGTGTCTCGTGAACCTCGCTGCCCCCTGGAGGGGGGACAGATGGACACGTTCGATGCCAGGAGGCCGAGGCCAGACGGACGTCCCTGTCCAGCGAGCCCCTGCCCTGTCCCTTGGCTTCAGCGCCGTGTGCCCATTAATAATGAGCAATGACGATTCCCCGGGTCGCTCTCGAGTACTGAATCCCCGACCCTCCTGAAACAGCATCTGGCTTTGCTCCTTCTCCCACCCACGTTCCCTCGGTGCCGCATGGGCCACCCCTACACCACCGTCACCTACAGCCTGGTCTCCAGGCTGATTGTAAACATCCCGCGCGCCAGGGCCCTGCAGCCACCTCCCGCTTCTCCAGGGCCACCCTCCTAGCCTGGCTCTGACTCAGCTTCTCAGGGCAGGGGCCTTTGCTCTGCTGCCTCGGCCAGCCCATGTGGGTTGCAGGAAAGCTGCTCTCTGACAAGTCACGGTGCTGCCCCAAGGAGGGAAGATGGGGTGGGGGGGAGGCAGCTCAGTAGCTCCCAGAGGGGAGTGGGGGCCTGCAGCAGCCGATGGAAGTTGCTGAACGTTGTCCCTGATCATCTCAAGGAGCTCACGGAGTCCCGGAGCCGGTGATTGATGCAAGATCCTGCTCTGGGTGCCTCAGGGCAGATTTTGGCCAGGCACCCTAAGGCCCGGGAATGGCCAAAGCGCGGCCTGCAGTTTTCTTGGGTGACCCCTCTTGAGGCTTTATTGCTGAGGTGCATCTTGCAGACACTACAAGCCCCAACATGCAATGCTCCCCTCTGATGCTAGTGAAAGCTGCAATGCATGCTGGGAACGGTGGTCCCTGCCAGTCGCAGCTCCAGGTAATTGATGAGGGAGGCTGCCCGGCCGTTGCCCCATTTCGCACCAGCGGGATTGGAACAGAGGCTGGGGGGCTGGCTGCACTGCCGCACCGGCTGGGTTTGGGGGACAGAGTGGGGCTGGTCGATCCACTGTCTATTCACCCACAAGGGGCAAGGCAGGTGCAGTGAGGCCCCGGTAGTCTCCCCACACAGCCCAGACCCCCCTCAACTCCTCGGGGCAGATCCTCAGCTGGTGTGAACTGCTGTAACTCTGTTCAGCTCAGTGGAGCGGCACCGGTGTACAGAGGGGCTGGACCGTTGGCCTGTTTCATTTCCCCTCCCTGCCCCCAGCCCCTGCTGAAACGAGCGCCAGGCGATTGACGGTCAGTCCCCGCGCAGAGGGCAACGGCCGTCTGGAATCCCCCACGCGTCCGGACGCCCCAGGACGCCGCCCGGCCCGGCTTTCGGGCAGAGGGGAGGAAAAATGAACAGTAGATTCCACGGACAGCAGGGTCCACAGTGATCACCTCGTCTGACCCCCTGGATAACCCCGGCCAGAGACCTGCCCCCCCAATCGCTCCTAGGCCCGGTCCCTTAGAAAACCAGCCCATCTCCATCTAAAGATTGTCAGCGATGGAGAACCCGCCACCACCCTCGGCCAATTGTTCCAATGGTCAATTACCCTCCATGTTCCCAATCTACACCTGCTTTCCCGTCTGAATTTGTCTAGCTTCAGCTTCCAGCCACCGGGTTGTGTTATACACGTGTCTGCTAGACTGAGGAGCCCATTAGTCAATATTTGTTCTCCTGGTTGGTACTTACAGACTGCGATCGAGTCATCCCTTCAGCTTCTCCTTGTTAAGCTAAATAGATGGAGCTCCGTGAGTCTCTCACTCCAAGGCAGGTTTTCCAAACCTTTGATCGTTCTCATGGCTCTTCTCCGACCCCTCTCCAATGTATCAACCTCCTTGACCTGTGGGCCCCAGAACTGGACACAGGATCCAGCTGTGGTCGCACCAGTGCCAAATCCAGAGGTAAAATAACCTCCCTGCTCCTCCTCGGGATTCCCCTCTTTACCCCAGGATCGCATCAGCCCTTTTGGCCACAGCGTCACACTGGAAGCTCCTGTTCTGCTGATCAGCCGCCAGGACCCCCAAATCTTTTTCGGTGTCACTGCTTTGCAGGAGAGCGTCCACCGTGGGCGTATGGCGGGTGTTCTTTCTTCCGAGATGCAAACCTTCACTTTTCGCAGTATTAAAATGCAGAATGTTTGCTTGTTCCCAGCTTAAAGAAGAAAGATTTATTTATTGGCAAGCTCCACCAGCCACAATGCTGATGAGTGTTTTCACCCTGTGTCTTAGACTCTTGCATTCATTTACGGCACTGAACCCAGGCGTGTGAAATTCACTCCCCTCAAATATGTCAGTCCGTCCCTCCCCAGCTTCTCCGTGTCACGTGGTGTTTGTAATATCCTGGCCCGGGCCCCAGATCGCTGCTTTGCCCCCTGCTTGGTCCTGCAGACGAGCTCTTGGGTTTGGTCTGTTCGGTTTGCGCTGGAAGGCAGTGACGTCTCTCTGTCTGGCCCAGCGCTAGGGCTCCTGTCCCCGTGGTGTCTCAGTGGCAGCCGTTGTGTTTGATTACGGGGCCCCGTCCCGCAGGCCCTGCACACTTGGGATTTAACCCAAGCCCTTAGAAAGACTCCCGGTGATTTCAGGCAGCTTCGGAGCAGGCCCGTCTGCTGTACCACTGAAGCCAAGAGGATATTTGTGTGAATGCAGCCGCTGGATCGGGCCCGGCAGGCGGGCTCATTTGCCAGTGATTCCTCAGCAGGGGGCTCTGGAGGACATAGTTATTGTTGCTGTTTCATGGATTTATTGGATATGGTCCTGTTTCCTTTTAACTTCCAGGCAACTTTTCCTACCTGAACACTCGTTAGTCGTTACGTTTATGACGGTAGCATTTAGGGCCAGCAAAGATCAACCCTCCACTGAGCTAGGCACAGTGCAAACGTAGAAGTAGGTTTGGTCTACACTACAGACCTAGACTGGTACAATTCCATCGCTGGAGGGTGTGACAAACCCACACCCCAGAGCGAGGAAGTTACACCCCCTCCCCCGCAGACAGCGCTGTGTGAGCAGAGAACGTCTCCCACCAACACAGCTACTGCCTCCTGGGGAGCTGGTTAACTGCCCCGATGGCAGAGCTCCCTCCTGGCGTCTTTGTTAAAGCTCGGCAGCTGCACCACTAGGCAGCCCTGCCCTCAGATCCAGACCTCGCGCCGATGAAGGTCCAGACTCGATGGCCAATCCAGAGGCGGCGAAAAGGGGGATGTAACGCAAGAGCCGCGTGCTGATTTGCAGACAGCGCTCATGAGACAAGAGGGAAGGGTGGACTAGGGGTTTCAAGGGGACCTGTGAAGAATTGTAAAATGCTGTCATGGTTTATTCCCCGAGGGTGCTGGGAGGTTTCGTTATTGTTGTATGTAATTTCCCCTCCTGCTTGTTTCTTAATGTGTAGGAATCTCCCGTGGACTCTCCCGTGTTGCGCTAGAGGATTGACTGGAGGTTTGCAGGGGTGGGGGTTGTGAGGTTGCATGCCTTAAATACACGGACTGGAGGGTAAATGTAACAAAGAAGCCCTTTCTCCCATGCGTTCATTGGGCATCAGAATGAAGCAGGTTTAAACAGTCTGATTAGAGCAATATTGCGGTGGGAGTCACCAGGTGGCACCATGACATGTCCTCTCACACCTTCGCCCTCTCCGCCCGTGAGCCAGCTTTGAAGGAATGCTGCACTGGTGTGAGTTTGTGATTTCAGCTCCTCTTGGAGGCAGCGGTGGCAAGCAGCAAGGCAATGGCCCCTTTGCCTGAGTCTCTCTAACTAGAATCAGAGGGGAGCCGTGTTAGTCTGGATCTGTAAAAAGCGACAAAAAGAGTCTTGTGGCACCTTATAGACTAACAGACGTATTGGAGCATGAGCTTTCGTGGGTGAATACGCATGCATCTGACGAATTGGGTATTCACCCACCAAAGCTTATGCTCCAATACTTCTGTTAGTCTATAAGGTGCCACAGAACTCTTTATCTCTAACTAGAGTCAGTTCTTGGGGAAGCTGCTCCCTGGGAATCGGGCACCGGTGGAGGGGCTGAAATCCCTGCAAGAGGAATTTGGCTGTGTATCATTTGTGACCACCTCTGTTCCAGGACTGGTTGAGGTAGTGTTAAAAACAAAAAACATGTTTTGGTTTCGCTGATTCCTCTTCCCATGAGAAGCCAGCCAGCAAGGCTTCAATAGATGGACGACAATAATAAAAATCTCATCCCATTCCAGTTTCTCAGACTCTAAACAGATGGAGGAGTGAGATGGGGAAACCGAGGCAGAGAGCGGAGAAGTGGCTGGCCCAAGTCACCCAGCAGGTCAGTGACAGAGATGGGGAGTATAGTCCAGATCTTTGAGCCCTAGGCTAGTGCCCAATTCACTGGACCATTCCCTATACTTGGGATACTGACTTCCTTTGTACAGCGTTTTGAGATCTGCTGATCAAACACTAACTAAGAACGAGGTATTTATCACTATTGTAACTGACTCATGCTCTGGCCGTACATTATTTACTGCAAGGCTCCCAACTGAGTATAAAACTACCCGATCTGCATTCAGAATACTTAACGGCTTTAAAATAATTGTAAATTTAATTTTCAAAGGCTTGTCCTTGCTTTTCAGGGGTTCCCAGGCCACAAGGGGCCATTATGACAGCTATTGCCCAGGCCAGAGAACTTCCCCGCAGGAATTCCTAGAGCAGATCTTTTAGCAAAACAGCCAGTCTTGAGTTAAAAATGGTCAGTGATGCAGACTCTGCCACAAGCCTTGGCAATTGTTCCAGGGGTGAATTACTCTCACCTTTCAGAACGTGCGCTGCCTTTCCAGCCTGAATTTGTCCAGCTTCAACATCCAGCCATTGAGTCGGGCTGGACTTGTCTTTCTCTTTGTTATGCTACATAGACTGAACTCCGTGACTCTCTCGCCGTCCGACAGGTTCGCTGATCCTTTGATCATTCTCCTGGCTCTTCTCTGACCCCTCTCCAATTTATCAACATCCTGCTTGAACTGTGGGCCCCAGAACTGGACACGGGATTCCAGCCGCGGTCGCACCAGTGCCAAACACAGAGGTAAAATCACCTCTCGGCTCCTACTCGAGATTCCCCTGTTTGTGCATCCCAGGATCACGTTAGCCCTTTCAGCCGCAGGGTCACACTGGGAGCTCGTGTTCAGCTGATTATCCACCACAACCCCCAAATCTATTTTTCAATCACCGCTTCCCTAGCTAGAGTCCCCCATCCTGTAAGAACAGCCTGCACTCTGCCTTCCTAGAGGTTCACGGTTACATAGAGATTGTTGGCTTGAGTCCAGTTTACCAAGTGATCCAGATCACTCTGGGTCAGTGACCTGTCCTCTTCCTTAGGTACCCCTTCCCCCTCTTTTTTTAGTGTCCTTTGAACACTTTCTCAGGGATGATTTTATGTTTACTTCCAGGTCATTGATAAAAATGTTAAATCGTGCAGGGCCAAGAACTGATCCCTGCAGGACCCCCTTAGACACACACCTACTCAATGACGATTCCCTGTTTACAATTACATTTTGAGACCTCTCCGTTAGCCAGTTTTTAATCCCTTTAAAGTGTGGTGTGTTCATTTGATATCATTCTAGTATTTTAATCAAAGAGTCGTGCAGTGCCAAATCAACGCCTTACAGAAGTCTAACTCTATTACATCAACACTGTTACCCGTATCAACCAAATCTATAATCTCATCACACAGATCAAGTTTGCCTGACAGGATCTATTTTCAAAATTGTTAGCTATGTTCTTAAAAAAAGAAATGGATTGTTGGGACTGGTGGTTTTTAAAATCTCATTACAAATCCTAAGCAGTTTGGGGCAGTAGCTGTCTTTTTGCTCTGTGCTTGTACAGCACCTGGCGTAGTGCTTTCTGGGTCCCTGACTGGGCCCTAGGCCCTGCAGTAAGAAGTAGTACAAATAATATCAAGAACTAAAGAGGATACTAGCTTGGGAGGCATTGCAACTATCCCTGAGGGCAGCAAAAGGGTGCAGCAAAGATTTGACACGCAGGAGGAAAAAGTGAGGAGAGCAGGTTGAAAAACACAAGGGGGGAGGGTTAGGAGGACATTTCAGTGAAATTGTTTTTTAAAAGTTTGTCTCAATTTTCCATGGAAACATTTTTTTATTTTTTCAGCATAAATTCAAACACCAAAATATTTTTGCTAAAGAAGAATATATTGCTTATTTGGACGTGCTGCTGTGGTGCCTCATGGGAGTTGTAGTTTGCATGTCTCATGCGTCCATTCTCCTCCATGGGCTGGGCTCCTTGATTGGACTACATCTCCCATAGTGCACCATCTCTTGATTGCTCCTCTTGGAGAGGGGAGTGCATCATGGGAAATGTAGTTTGCCAGGGATTCTGGCCTATAGAACAGAAAGGGGAGATGACATAACTGAACTACAACTCCCATTAGGTATGTGGCAGTGTTTTCAAGTCAAAACACTGAGATTTTCAACGGAAATGTTTTGTTCAGGTTTTTTTTTTTTTTACAAAGAAATACAATTTCCCACTGAAAGCAGGCACTTTTACTAAAAAAAAAAGGTCAAAACCCCAATTTTCTGTTGAAAAACAATTTCAACAGACATTTTTCAACCAGTCTTAAAAATGAGATTCAGCTTGTGGGAAAATGTTGTTCAGAGCCCACAAAAAATATCGAGGGGAGTTGGGAGAACGGTGCGTTGCAAGAAATGGTTAAAAGAGAAAGATCCATCCAGCGTTGTTCAAAGCTGGAGAACACAGCGAGCAGAGAGCTGCTGGAAGGAGGGTCAAGCCCCGGAGACGAGGAAATATTTAGGGTGGCTGCTGGGGAATCTAGATAAGAAAAATGGGATCAAATGAAGATGGGAAACGTAAGCTGAATGTCAGGGGAAGCTTGTGATGGTGCGATCCATTGGGCTGTGGGATCAGCTCACCCAGGGAAGGGATGGGGTGTTTAAAACCGGCCTGGACGATGCTCTAGGAAATATACAATGGGGCCCAGATTCTCTTAACTCTCCGGAGGATGCTTTGTGTTCTGGGGGCAGATAAATCTGTGGTGATCTTGCTCTCTGGTCTGTCCAAAACAACATCCCTGCCTGTAAAATTATCCCTCGGACACAAGCCGGCAACACCGCCCAGCCATTGTCTCTCTAATATCCCAGCAGTTAAAGTGACGGACACCCTGAGTGAAGGAAAAGCAGCTGGTGGCTTGGGTCCCGATCCTGCAAATACTTGTGCACCTGAGCAATTCTACACCCCAGAGTAACCCCGTGGGGCTCCAGGCAGGGGTAGGGATCCGTTTCTGGGATATGAGCCACACAGAGTTTCTGCTAGCAGTACACGTCTGAAGCCTGAAATGAACACAAGTGCATTTAGTGCTGTGAGAAACGCCTACGGACATGGCAGGATATTGAGTGCATTCGTGTGAACCTCTCAAATGTGTTTATTTCAACACGCAGCCCCTTCAAATATCTGTTTAAAGAGCGCGTCTAAGGGGAAAAAACCCAAAGCAACAAATTACAAAACCCGTTGTTAATGCAATGGCCAGCAGCAGGCCGGATCTTCAAACCGAGGGCGGGGGGCAAACCCTGCTCTCAGCTACAATAGTTTAAGCCTGAAATATCTTCCTTGAAGTCAGTGGAGTCACTGCAGATTTACACAGGCAGAATGTAAACCTTGCTTCACAGCAATTGCACCTCAACCAGGTAGCACATACTCTATCTTAAGGCAGAAATGGAGCGATCGTATCAAACATTCCGTACACCCACAGCTGCTGTGGGATCTATACAAGACGTGACGCGTTTCATGTCTCGGCATTCGCACAGGGTTGGGAGTGACTAGGATACACCCAGGGTATGTCTACAGTGCAGTGTAAGCCCAGGCTCGAGCCAAACCTCTCTTCCGTCCACATACCCATCTGTCTGACGTGGGAAGTGGAAAGGTACATGCAGGCTGCAGCGCGGGAGGAGAGCCGTGCAGGCTGCAGCGCGGGAGGAGAGCCGTGCAGTGCATTTCTTGGAGCAGGACGGGCGCTCGAGGGAGATAAGAGTGCAGAAGAAAGATTTGTTGGAGAGACTGCGAGCATGAATAGCCGTGATCGTTCAGGCAACTGCTTCACCCTGACCACGTCCTGCAGGCCAGGAATGCATTGGACAATAATATAATTGGGTCGTCCATGCAGTTGAACAGAACAAACGTGCCCACTGCAGTCCTCCACTCCCAAGTGCGTGCTACTCGTGGTGGGAAAGGAAAGGAGAACGGGGGCCCAGGGGACACGCAGACGTAGGGGATGTATTGGGTGTGCACCGTTTGCACGATTTTTCCATCGTGCAATGTTTGTTACACAGATTATTTTATTGCTGGTGTTGGTATTTTCGTGGCCGCTGGCCGCCAGTCAGGCCTTCAACACTGGTTTGTTGTCACACAGGCATGTTAACGGAGAGAGGCTTTAATTGCGTTGCGAACGTTTCTAACCATCCCATCATATGATTTGTGTACTTCAAGGGTTAAAGATAAAGCCATGAGAGGACACAGCTGGGAAGCTGCGTCCTGGCTCAGTTTCTCAATACGTCTTTCAGATCAATCCACGAATACTGGAAAGCCACAGTTCCTGTCCCGCCAGCCACCGCCTGCCCAGTCTACGAGCTGTCATTTCAGCCATCATTAAAAATTCCTGACAATCAATCCCCCCCATTGGTAGCATCCAGAGATAATGCTTCCTCCCGTTAGCATTGCTGTGCAAATACATTCATAAACGTACTGTTCTCCCTCTTCCAGCGGCCCGGGCAAGGCTATAAGGGGGGTTCACACAGCACCCCTGATTTCTCTTGCACATTTTCATCCTGCCTCAGCTGTGCACTGTCTGGCTGAGTGTATCGGCTCCACAGTCCATCACTGGCACAGGTCCGCTCAGGGGCCAGTGGCTCCCTGTGGGATTCACACAGCTATGGCATGCCCCAGTAATACAGATCGCATGGGAGACCCTGGAGTCCAAATGGGTCTGCAGACAGCGCCAGCAGCATTCCAGTCGGCCAAGCGCCCGTTCACCACCACTCTGCACCTGCTGAGAGTGTCAGCAAACCTTCCTTTGCCAGGACCTCGGAGATCAGGAGACAGTTCCATACGCCATGGCAAAAGAGGGTACGTGGGGTCCCCAAGAATAACCGTGGGGGGAGTTTGTCAGAAATGGAGACTGTCACTTGGTGGGAATAGCCCCGGGTCTGCACGCTGATGGGATCCCACCAGTCTGTGCTTGGGGCCGGGCTCCAGAGGCACCGAAGGGGTGTCAGGGGCTGGGCCCAGCGTCATGGCAGCATCAGCCGGTTCATGTCGGTCACAGCTGTCTCATCCTCCCCCAGGTGCCTTGGGTAGCCGGGAAATGCCGCTGAAAGGTTCGCCAGCCTTGTGTGGCTGCTCCGCCCGCTTCCTGGCACAGCAGGGAGAGCACAAGCAACAGGTGCTGTCGTCGGGAGCGCGCAGACCCAGCCGACGGCTCGGCTCCCACCACTGCCGGTAAAGCGCTGCCGGATGGAGGTCGGTTTCCCCACCGGGCCCGAGGAGCAAAGGGCGAGAGCGGCTACGGCTGGGGAGGGCGCTGGGTTAGGCCGGTTCGACGGGTCTGTGTGGCGCAGTGTGGACGCAAGAGCCCGGGTGCAGAATCTGTAAATCCGGGGTCACTGAGCAGTGTGGAGGCTCCAGCACAGGCTTGTTAACACCAGGCTTGAGCTCCCCAGAGCCCGGCTTATGCTGCGGTGCAGATACCCCTAGGGACTGGCTGGGAGGACGAGAGGGTGAGATGTCGCCCGGGGGCAGAAAGCCACTCGCTGAGCCGAGGCATTGGGGACTCTGTTCTCCCGAGAAGGGATGTGCTTTACTGCTCTGGCCTGGTAGCGCCGGATCCAGGCACTTTTCTCCCACCCTCCCTCCCTCCCGTTTTCTTGGTGCTGGTCAGATTGGGGGGGGGTCACTTAAAAAATCTCTTCTCCGCCCCCTGCCAGACCTGGCGGGGAGGGGGAGGGGAGGGGGCGGGGCTAGGCATTTGCTCCTCCCCTGGTGTTTAAGAAGGGGCCAGAGTTGCATGTCCTGGAGCAGGGGCTGGGTGGGTAGGGACGTCCGGGGCGCCCCGAGCTCGGTCGTAGCCTGGCTCTGGGGCAGGCCTGGCCACAGTCAGCTCCACTGGGAGCCCCAGGGCCGTGGTAGTTCCTAGAAAAGGGCCACGTTGCCCCCACCCTGCTGTGTTCATCCTGACACAAGAACCTGGATCCCCCGGTGCCTGTGTGTGAAGGGGACCCTCGGGCCTCTGCTCAGGCTGGGGGTGAGAGGGTGGGGGGGGGTCATGGAAGTTATTGAGCCGGAGTTAACGTAACAGCCACAATAAGCCAAGCCGGGCCTGGCTGGTGCATGGATGGGAGGCCGCCTGCGGAAGCCAGGTATTGCAGGATCTGTACAGCTGGCGGCGCTTTGGCACTGAAGTGGTGGGATGGGAAACTGAGGCACATGGTTTGTAACTGTTGAAAATCCCTTGTTGCTGTTCCCAAGTGTGTGTGTATGGGGGCGGGGGGATGTTAAACCCGTTGTCCCGGCTACGTTCCGACTCCTCACTAAACGGAACAGGCTGGAATCCCCCTCCAGTGACAGTCTGGACACGCTCCTCTTCCCTCCCGGTCCTACGCTGCTGTGTGGCTGTTGCGTCCCATCCCAGAAACGGCAGCACCTCTGCAATGAAGTGATTCCTGGACAAACAGCGCTCGTGCCCCACCCCAGAGGTGGCTGCATCTCAGCACCAGGTAAGCAATCCTTGTCTAAACAGCTGCCCTGCCCCACCCCAGAGTTGGCTGCATTTCGGGGCTGGACAAAAGCAATTCCGCTCTGCCGGATACGTGCGGGGTTGGTCACGGGCTGGATTCGGGGGCGTTTCGGGGACCCGGATGGCTGGGGCGCAGTGTAATGTGCCCGAGTGACTCACCGGGGAAGTGTGGGGGGGGGGAAGGGGGGTCTCCTTCCCACCTTGGCAGCGCCCCGTACCATCGCCCTTTTAAGGGGTTCCTTGAAACCGCGTCCGGGTTCCATGTTTGTAGCAGAAATTGTGAAGAGGAAACTCCATGTTGTAACAAAGTTTCCTCCGCGGGCGCCTCTTTCTCTCTCCCCCTTTTTTGTTTTTCTTCCCCCCCCATTTTCCCCTCCCCCTTTTTTCCTTTGGTTGGGGGGGCCATTTCCCCCCCCTCCCCGCCGCCCGATCCGCCCCCGAAGTAACTCCTGGAGGATCGGAGCGCGGCGGGAGGAGCCAGCGGAGGAGGGACCCCCCCCGGCCAACACTTCTGGGCTAATGGACAGTCAGTCCATGATCACCCAGGTTAGCAAGGAAGAGGTGAACACCCCTCTGCAGGAGAAAGGTAACTGCGCCCCGGCGTGGGGGCGGGGCGGGGGGGGGCAGCGTCGCGTGCACTGAACTCCAAACCCCCCCCAATAAATGGCCTTGTGCAAAGCACTGGGGCGGGGGGCTGTGCATGCTCCGCAGAGCGACCCCCGCGGCCTCTGATCGCCTCTGGGTCGGGGGCCCAAAATCAAACCAGAAACCGGCCCCTGCTCCAGGGGGCTTGTCCCGGTCCCCCCCCCCCTCCCAGCGCTCGGCGCTGTCTGCACTGCCCTGGCGAGCCCCGGGTCTTCCCCGCCGCGCCCCGGGCGGGGCAGGGCAGGGCGGGCGACCCAAAGCTCTGGCTGTGGCGGGGCATGAGGCCAGGGCTGGGCGGTGGCAACCCTAGGGCTGGGGGGGGGGGCAGGAGTTTCTGCCCCACAGCTTCCCCCCCACCCCCGGTGGGTTGGTTTTGAAGCGCCCCAAGCGGCCGGGTTTATTTTCAAATGTTGCTTTTCTGCCCCCTGGATCCAGGGAGGCTTCTCAGGCCATGTCAGCTGGGGTCAGGGCGGGGGGGCGGGGCTGCAGCCAGGGGCCTGGCCCCTGCCCCACTCCAGCGTCCTGGACTCTGCCCTGGTGTTTGCCCAGCCTGTGCATGGCTGGGGGTTGCACGGGGTTGGGCACGGATCCCTGCCCGCTGGAGGTCTTCGACCCACACTTGGGGGGCTCTGGCCCCGGTGGGGCTGGCTGATGCCCGGGGGGGGGGGGGAGGATCTCGGTGCTCCTCAGGGCCCAGTGAGGGAGGTGGGTTTTTGAAAGGACTGACGCAGCCCTGTGGAAATAACCTGACCCCCGCCGGGCATCCCAGCTCTGGTGTTGGGGCGGAGGGAAGGGGCCATTGGTACAACCTGCCAGAGACCCTGGAGCCCCCTTCCGCTGCTGCCTGGGCACTTCTAGGGGTCTCTGTGCCGGGCCAGCCGCAGTGGGGAGGGCATGAGAGGCTGGTGCGTGGGGTCGGCGCTGTCCCCTTAGGGGCAATGCGTCTGGCGCGGGCTCAGCCGGGAGTGCGGAAGTGCTCGTCCGACGTCTCCCCAGCCTGGCACCCCGACGGGCCAGACCATCGGCCGGGGACGCTCGCAGAGAAAGGTCAAGGGGCAGGTTCTGATCTCGGCTCCGCTGGGGTGAATCGGGAACAACTGCCCCGGACGGACGCTGGGGGAACCGTTCTCCAGGGGATTGGTCTGGATTCGCCCCGGCGGAGCCCAGATCGGAACCTGCCCCTCGGGCTGTAGGTTGGGAGCTCGTTAGGGGAAGGGCTCGCCCTGGGTGGGGGAGGGCAGGGCCTGAGGTGCTGGGGCAGTTTCAGGTTCGGAGGATCTGTCTCCAGCGGGGGCCTGGTGAATGGGTGTCGCTCTGGACTGGAGGATGTTGGGACTGGGGGTGGGTGGGGGGGTCTTATTGCCTGTATCCTAAGGGGAGTGACCCCCATCCCCAGGGGAAATGCACATCCCGCTGCCCCAGGGAACAGAGGCAGGGTGGGGGTCTGGGAAGCGGGCCCGGCCCGGCCCAGCTGTAGGGCGTTTTGTCCAGTGCCAGTGAAGCGCTCCCCGGGGCGGGCGGGGGCTGTCACATCACAGGGTGTTTTCACCCCCGCTGCCCGGAGGGGGAAATCGAGGCAGAGCGGAGAGGGACACCTGGCAGAGCGGGGATTGAACCTGGGTCCCGCCGGGTCCTGGGCTGCTAGGCCGTGCCACCTCCCTCAGCCACGCACAGTCCTGCCCGGGGGCAGGGAGCAGCAGACGGGGTCTCCTAGCCTCACTGGGGGATTGACAGCTGTCAGTCACGCTGACCCGCTGGGAGCGAGGGGTGTTGGGAGCTTTCTGCTCCTCCTCTCAGCGGCTCCATGGCCCGGTCTGAGCCCCCCGCAGCCTCCAGCCCCCGGGTCCTGTGGTGCCGATGAAAACATGGTTGAGATGCAAGGGGGGAAGAAAGCAGCTGTGCCCCAGCGCCCCCTGCTGGGGGGATAGAAATCGCCCCCCACCCCCTGCCGGGGATAAAACGTGTGTGTAGCCCCCCGGTCAGGGTAATGGTGCCGGCGTCGGATCCCTCCGGCCTGCAGCCCTGACGCCGTCCCAACGGCGCGTCCGGGGAAGCTGAGGCCTGGTCTGATACGGACACAGCCCGAACAGCCAAAGCGGCGGCTGAAATCCCAGCCTGGGCCGGGCTGGAGGCAGGGAGAGAGACAGGGACTTGCTTGAGGTTTCAGAGGGAGCAGGGGCCTGGAGGAAGCGTAATGAGAGCCGGGGAGCTGGACACCTCCAGGCCTGAGCGCCCGGCCCTGGGGAGCGGGTCGGGGGGCGGATCCTACCGGGGGAACAAGTGACATGAATTTGCTGGGTCTTCACCTGATCCCTAGTAGAGGGTGAGTCCACAGCACAACTGCTTCTGGGGTCAGCGCTACTGACTGGTTTCTGTACAGGCAGAGCCCAGGGCAGGGCTGGCAGGGGCCTGTGGGTCAGGAGTGAGGGGCACCTGCAGAGATGCAGGGAGGAGCCCAGGGCTGGGCTAGCAGGGCCTGTGGGTCGGGAGTGAGGGGCACTGGCAGAGCTGCAGGGAGGAGAACTGGGCTAGCAGGGGCTGCGGGTCGGGAGTGAGGGGCACTGGCAGAGCTGTGGCGGAGCCCAGGGCTGGGCTAGCAGGGGCTGCGGGTCGGGATTGAGGGGCACTGGCAGAGCTGGGGGGGGAGCCCAGGGCTGGGCTAGCAGGGGCTGCGGGTCGGGGATGAGGGACACCGACAGATCAGGAGGCGCGGCAGCTCCCAGTGCCTGACCATGCTGGGTGCTGGGTTTGTTGCTGTCAGTTCAGCTCCTCGGGGCCGGCGTCATCTCACCGCAAGCAGCAGGACAATGGCAGAGCCGTCAGGGACTGAATGCACCATAGAGACTGGGGGGCGGGGGTGGTCTCCCCAGAGCAGAGGAGACGCATGGGGTGGGGGCAGGGAAGAGGGACGCTTGCCTAGCTGCTCCTGGGTCTATTCTGTGGGCAAACAGAGGTGTCATTTTCCAGGCCTGTTAATGGGGAAATGCCGGTGAAACTCCTACAACTGGCAGCCTCTGCCGTGGCGGAGGGAGGGGGAGGGGAATGAACACGGACAAACTTCTCCCCCTTGGTGTAAATCCCAGAGCCGATAATCCAGATACCTGTGCGATATTTTAGCTAAACATGCGGCTTGGTGTGTGTCAGGGCTGCCCCCCGCTGGCTGGAGTCAGAGCTGTTGACTTGTGTGTCATACACCTGTACTGCTAGGCACCCCTGGGGAGTCTCCTTCAGGTCTGGCGGCAGGGAGCTGAGTTTTCCAAGGCGGGGGCTGAGTCTGCGCCTGCTTCTGCTGCAAAGTCTTGCATGTCGGGGGTGCACAACCCTGGCTGGCTGCAGCCTCCTTGTCCTTCGGCGTTAAGCTTTGGTGCTGCTAAGAGCTCTGGGCTGTTTGTCTGGGAGCCGGCAGGCCCTGGGCCCCTGGGCAAGGAAATCCCAGGCTGAACGTGCCCCGTGTGCTGAGATCAACGGGGAACATCTGGGGCTCTCCTGAGGGGCTGCTGCTAGCCGCCTGCCTGGGCAGCTGGGCGCGTTGCGGGGGCTCTCGGCCGTGCTGACCGCCCGCCTGGCTGGTGGGAGACCCCGGCTGTTCGCCTGGCAGGTTTAGTCCAGGCTGAAACGCGGCTGGAGCTTGTTACACTCGCAGCGTCCTGGGAACCTCCACGAGGGGGCTGGGAAGTGGCCTGTTCCCTGCCCCCAGGATTCTCCGGTTTCTGGGGCGCTGGTCGGTCGGTGTCCCGCCCGCCTGTGGGGGTTTTCTGCCCCTTCCCTGGGGGAGGGGCAGCTCCGCACCCTCAAGATCTCGCTCTCAGGGGCCTTCTTCACCTCGGTCCATTTCACCCCCCTCCTGCTCCCTGTCCTTGAACACGGCCCCCCGGCACCCCCCGAATGTTCCTGCCTCTGTCCATCCACCCACCAAGTCACACACCCTTCCCACGGCCCCTTCCTTGGGCTCCGCCCACGCCGGATCATGCTGCTGCACAGGGGGGCGTGCCTGTAACCCTCCGGCCAATGACTATCCTGGAAACACTCAGCGCTCATTCTGATTGGTCAGTTTCCTGCCCATCAGCGTTCCTGCCGCACCACTGGCGGTGGGTGGCTGTCCGCAATGAATTAACTAACAAACTGGGGGGAGGCGTTTTGGGGGCTCCGCCCACAATGCCCAATTGGCTGGACTTGCTGCTTCAACCCATCAGAGGTTGAGCTGACCTTTGTCATCAGTAGGGTTCAGAGTCATGAACACTGGGATGAACGTTCACGCTCCTCCCCGGGCCACCATCCGTCTGCAGCCTCGGGCACATGCTGCAGCTCAAGAACAGGGGAAACTTGTATAGAACTTCCAAGGCGCTCGCGGTTTCTG
The DNA here is from genome assembly GCF_020497125.1 of Mauremys mutica. Classification (NCBI taxonomy): domain Eukaryota; kingdom Metazoa; phylum Chordata; order Testudines; family Geoemydidae; genus Mauremys; species Mauremys mutica. Next base: position 2,743,786 of record NC_059081.1, on the reverse strand, counting down.
CCAGGACAGAGGTGGCAGCCGGAGGAGCTGGTCCCTGCTCGCCAGACTCGCTGCAGGGAACCCCTGAAGCAGTTCTGCCGTGTTATCTGCTCGCCGGGGGGAGGGGTCAGGGACACACCTTTGGCAGCAGCTGCCCCCAGGGGAAGCCGAGCAGAGGGGGGCGTCACTGGCGCTTGTGGGGTCTGACTGGGCTGGAGGCAGCGGGTGCGGGGGGGTTACACTTCAGCTTTTGGCTCAGCAGCAGAGAGGCCCCGGAGCTGGGGCTCAGGGCGGGCACAGGCTGGGAGCGATCTCTGGGCACAAGAAGGGTGAACCCCCGGCAAACGGGGCAGTGGAGGGCGTGGAAGCCGGAGGAGGGCGAGCGCAGAGGAGAGGCTGGAGATCGGGGGGGGGGGGGCAGAAGCCATTGTCACTAGGCTGGGCACAGAGCTGGCACCAGCCTGTACCGCCTGCCAGGGCCGAGTGAGCTGTGCCCCGGCGGGTCCCTGGCACTTCTGAAGGGAGCCGAAGCTGAGCCAGGCCCGAAGGTCAGAAAGGGGCCTGTGCAACCGGCCTGCTGGCCTGTCCCTTCCTTCCCCCTCCTGCCCTGGCCTCTCCCCGACCTCCCGCGTTAGCAATGGCTGCCGGCGCCCTGCCCTCGCCCCGCGCCCACTGGCACGGCCGCCCGCCCTGGAAATGCAGCCACCTCTGGGGAAGGGGGGATGCGGCAGCTGCTTCACAGCCCCCGAGCGAGGCCGCACAAGAGCTCAGGCTGGGGAGCGAATGGGGATGGAGGGGGCAGAACGGAGCTTTGTGGGCAGAGCCCTGGGGCAGGACAGGGCCGGGGCAGGGGGCAGGACAGGGGCCGGTTTCCCTGCCCTGGTGGTTGCTGGGGGGTACAGAGAACCTGACGTCCTGGCCTTGGTTCTCCCCAGTGTCCCTGGTTGAGTGCACCTTAGCCCAGACCTGTCAGCTGGGCCCAGCTCCCCGCGGGGTAAAGCCAGCAGAGACCCACCCCAGCCCCCCGTCGGGGGACGGTCTGTGTCCAGCCGGCAGCAGCAGCTTGGTGGCAAAACCAGGGGCTCGGCCTCCCCTGAGCCGGGCACGGCCGATGGGGCTGGGCTAGCAGGGGCTGCGGGTCGGGAGTGAGGGGCACCGGCAGAGCTGGGGGAGCCCAGGGCCGGGCTAGCAGGGGCTGCGGGTCGGGAGTGAGGGGCACCGGCAGAGCTGGGGGGGAGCCCAGGGCCGGGCTAGCAGGGGCTGCGGGTCGGGAGTGAGGGGCGCCGGCAGAGCTGGGGGAGTCCAAGCCGGGGCTAGCAGGGGCTGCGGGTCGGAGTGAGGGGCACCGGCAGAGCTGGGGGAGCCCAGGGCCGGGCTAGCAGGGGCTGCGGGTCGGGAGTGAGGGGCGCCGGCAGAGCTGGGGGGAGTCCAAGCCGGGGGTAGCAGGGGCTGCGGGTCGGAGTGAGGGGCACCGGCAGAGCTGGGGGGGAGGGGGAGAGTGAGGGCCCCGGCAGAGCTGTTATCCCAGCCCCTCACTCCTGACTCCCAGGGTTCCTGGCCCTGCTGGGGGGGGGGGGGGGAGGCTCTTGTCCTTGGGATCAAAGGTCGAAAGCAGCAGAAAACCAAAACAAAGCTGTTGTCATGGCAACTGCGGGGGAGGTGGTGTGGTGTGGGGGGGGGTCCGGGCTCTCCCTGCGCTGGGGTTCGATGGGTGGGGGGGTTAGAGCAGCCCCTTTGGAGTGGCCGGTTCCCATGGCCAGTGGAGCCCAGCCCGGCGGGCACCTGGCTGCCGTGTCAGAGCGAAGCCGCTTGTGCCCATTGGCAGCGGGGGGCACATGGGCAGAGACAGCCGGGGGCCCTGACCCCCCCGCCCTGCTGCCAGGGGGCACACTCAGGGGCACACGCACACAACCACGAGGGGAACACGGACTCAGCTACTCACGCTGGTAGCCTGCAGCTCGACCCCTGGCTGTGTCATGGGGGCCCTAGGGGGGGCTGTGCACAGGGCGGGGGGCTCCATGGGGGCCGTGGGGGGGGTTGTGCACAGGGCGGGGGGCTCCATGGGGGCCGTAGGGGGGGGCTGTGCACAGGGCAGGGGGCTCCATGGGGGCCATGGGGGGGGCTGTGCACAGGCAGGGGGGGCTCCATGGGGGCCCTGGGGGGGGCTGTGCACAGGGCGGGGGGCTCCATGTGGGGCGCTCTCCCCTCGGGGGCTGTGCACAGGGCGGGGGGCTCCATGGGGGCCCTGGGGGGGGTTGTGCACAGGGCGGGGGGCTCCATGGGGGCCGTAGGGGGGGTTGTGCACAGGGTGGGGGGCTCCATGGGGGCCGTAGGGGGGGGCTGTGCACAGGGCGGGGGGCTCCATGGGGGCCGTGGGGGGGGTTGTGCACAGGGCGGGGGGCTCCATGGGGGCCCTGGGGGGGGCTGTGCACAGGGCGGGGGGCTCCATGCGGGGCGCTCTCCCCTCGGGGGCTGGGCTGGCCCCAGTGCAGCGCTAGGGGGCGCTGTGCTGCAGGGAATGGGGCGCTCTCCTCTCTGGGCTGGGAGGGGGGAAGCTCCCCTCCTAGGCAGGGGGGCGGGTTATGCTCTGGCAGATGCTGCCTTGCCACTGAGATCTGTGGGTCTGGCCCCATTCTGCCCCTCTCTGCCCCGCTGCTGGATCCTCTCCTTGGCTTCCTGTGCTGCGCGGCTGTTAAGCGGCCGTCGCGTCCCTCCCCAGAGGCGGCTGCATTTGTGGGCCGGGCGATGGGCATCCCTGTCGGCCATTGTCCAGACAGCGCCCGGCGGCCCTGCTGGAGGCGAAGGGACCGGGCCGGGGCTGGTGGATCCGGCTGCTGGTTAATAATTTGCCACTTCCCCGTTCCTGCCGGGACTCCAGCCTGCCCCGCCCCTGGCAGACGTGCTGCCCCCGGGCACCGCCCGCAGTTCCTGGACAATCACAGGCTCCTGGGCAGCGTTTCCTGCCAACCCCCTCCCCTCCCCCGCTCGTGAAGTCTGGTCCCTGGCCAGTGCCAGCCAAGCCCATGGAGGAAATGGTCTTTGTTCCCATCCGCTTCCCGAGGGAGACGAGGGGCTGCCCCAGGGCACAGCTGTGCCCCCCACCCCCCGCTGCCCCCGCTGTAAGGCCTGGCTCCGTGCCAGGAGGTCCCCCCCTCGCCCTGCCATGCTCTGGCTCCAGGGGGGTTGCTCGGTACCCCACGAACACGCCCGCCCCTGAGGGCAGCCAGCACTAACCAGCCCCCCCATCTGTCCCAGGCTCAGCGTCGCTGGTGAGGGGTGAGGCCAGCGCAGGGTCCCGCGGGGCAGGGGTGGGGGAGGGAGGCGCCAGCCCATGGGTCTGGTCGCTCGCCAGCCCTGCTGGGTTATGGGGCGGGGGGGGGCTGGGGAGGGCTGTGCAGCTTGGGCTGGTTTGTTATTGTAGGGTCTCCCGTGGGCTGGGCACACTGGCTGGGGGGGGGTCGTTAACTTTGCAGTTTTCTGTATTTCGGCGTTTTGCAGGGATGGGGGGGGGGCGTTGGCCGAGCCGATGTCGCCTGGCCTGGCCCGGGGCGGCTCAGCGGCCCCCTCCAGTGGTGAGGCCGGCAGAGGCTGGCGCGTCCCGGGTTGGAGCCCGGATGGTGCCCGGCGTGAGGCGTCGTCACAGATCCCAGGGCAGCCTGGGCTGGTTTGACGGGGAAACGCTGCCAGCAAATCCTAGCCTGGAAGGCCCCCGATCTGTGTGTACATGTCCACCTGGGCGTGTGTCCACGCGTGTGTGTGTCGTGTGTGGGTGCACATGTGTGTGCAAAAACCTGTCCCTGCAGGGGGCCGTGTCGTGTACACACCCAGTCTCCGAGCGCGCGCTGCAGGGCTGAGTTTGTGGGTGGCCAGCGGCTCTGGCCCGCGGCGGCTGCATTCCTGCCGGCCTCTCTCTAAATATTTGTGCATTCGGACACACAATCCCGCCAGCCTGCGTCAGCGCTCGCCCGGGGCGGTTCCTGCGCCAGGCCTGCCCCCCCCCCCTCCTGTCCCATGCGTGGCCCCTGCCGCCCGCTGGCAGGAAACGGGGGCTGGGCGGGTGCCAGGAGCTGATCTCGGACCCGAGGGGGGCAGAGTCCTGGGGAGGCCGGGACTGTGGGGGTGTCACCCACCGACATCCTGTCCCCATCGCCCCAGAGGTGGCTGGCATCTCCGGAGGGGGTGGGAGGCTGGGTTGGATCCCTGGCTGGCCCTTGTCACGCCCGGCCAGGCCCTCGTGCCAACGCCCGGGCAGGGCGAGAAATTGGACGCTGGGTGAACCGTGGGCAGGGGCACGTGCCAGCCCACAGCTCCGCCAGAGACTCCGGGCGAGGGGAGGGGCCCGGGCTGGGCTGGCACGGAGGGGAGGGAGATGCCAGGGGGAGCGGCTGTGGCAGCTCCCGGGATACAGATTTAGCCACGTGCCTGTAGCACAGCGCGGCTGGCAGGGCTGGGGGGGGGGGTGTCCTTGGCCTCATCTCCCCCTCCCCACCCGCTGTGTCCTGGCCACATGGTCCCTTCAGCTGCGGGGGGAGGGGCCAGCGGGGATCTCGGGAACGTCTGCAGTGGGGAGGTGGGGAGCAGGTGCGGGTGGGATTGAGCCCTGTTCTATGGGGCTCTGCTGGCAGGACAAGCGACCCCCCCACCCCAGCCCAGCCCACGTGTGAGGAGCAGCCAGGCCCTGAGTGCGCCCCGGGTAGGTCTGAGCCCCGGGGTGGGGCCCCTGGCCGGGTTTCAGGCCTGGCTGTCTCTGCCCAGGGGCCGGGTACCTTGTCCTCGCTGCCCGAGGTGCCCAGGGGCTGGGACCCTGTGTGGGGTCGGCAGGGCCTGATCTCTCCACGCAGGCGCCAAAGGGGTTAATGTGCCTGGGGGTGAGACCGGCAGGGTCACTGGCCCATCGTTCCCAGCTCGCTGCAGGGCAGGGAAAGGCGGCAGAGGGCAGGTGCCAGCAGCCCCCTGTACCCAGCGTGGCCCGAGCTGCTCCACTCACAGCATGGGGGAGGAGTGGGGGGAGGAGAGGTTCTGGCACCGAGGATCGGGGCAGCCGTTCATCCCAATGGCCCAGGTTTGAGTCTTGCAGGGGTCGGATTTGGTGGGGATAGCAGGGGCTGCGGGTCGGGAGTGAGGGGCACCGGTAGAGCTGGACGGGCAGGGCTGGGATAGCAGGGGCTGCGGGTCGGGAGTGAGGGGCACCGGCAGGGCTGGGGAGCCCAGGGCTGGGATAACTAGGGGCTGCGGGTCGGGAGTGAGGGGCACCGGCACAGCTGGGCAGTCTCTGGCTATCTCTAGTTGGCTGGCTTAGGCCCTGGATTTCTCCCCCAAGTGCGAAGATCAGGAGGAGAAAGACCTCTTGCCCCCCCGCATGGACCCTCACACCCTCCCTCACCCTGGGCCCCAGGCACCGCTTTAGTATCAAGTCAGGCAGCTGTGGGGCTCGGAGGAGCCTGTGCCGAGGGGCCGGGGCCCTGGCATTCTCCCCTGCTGCGCGCCGGGCGTCCGGAGTCCGGCAGACGGAGCAGGAGGAATCTCGTTATCTCGGGCCGGATTAAGTGTGTGGAGTGGTCGCTTCAAGTGGATTATGCAGGAGAGCAGGTTAATCCCGACCTGGAGAGAGAGACGTGGTGCCGGGCGCCGCACAGGGGTGTGAGGCCTGGGGAGCGAACTGTGCGTGTGTGATTGGGGGCGGGGGGTGAAGGGGACATTGGAGGAGTTGAAGTTGATATTAGCAATGGGGGAGCTGTGGGTCGGGAGTGAGGGGCACAGGCAGAGCTGTGGGGGGCAGGGATGGGCTGGCAGGGGCTGCGGGTCGGGAGTGAGGGGCACCGGCAGGGCAGGGGCTGCAGGTCGGGAGTGAGGGGCACTGGCAGAGTTGGGGGAGCCCAGGGCTGGGCTAGTGGGGGCTGCGGGTCGGGAGTGAGGGGCACCGGCAGAGTTGGGGGGGCCCAGGCCTGGGCTAGCAGGGGCTGCGGGTTGGGAGTGAGGGGCACCGGCAGAGCTGGGGGAGCCCAGGGCTGGGATAACCGGGGGCTGCAGGTTGGGAGTGAGGGGCACCGGCAGAGCTGGGGGAGCCCAGGGCTGGGATAACCGGGGGCTGCAGGTTGGGAGTGAGGGGCACCGGCAGAGCTGGACAGGAAGGGCCGGGCTAGCAGGGGCTGCGGGTCGGGAGTGAGGGGCACCGACAGAGCTGGGGGGAGTCCAGGCCGGGGGTAGCAGTGCAGAGATGAGGTTCCCTATGGGAGAACCTTGCCCAGCCCCTGGCTCAGTCCCCCGCTCAATAAAGCCCCCCCCCATTGACCCTTCCATATCAGCGAGGGGGGGGGCACCTTGGCTTGGCCTGGCTCTGCCAGGGGCAGGGGCCGGTGCAGCTGCCCGCAGGGTCCCCGCCCTGTGCCCCGTCTGGGCAGCTCCCCCGGCCGGAGCCTGTCGCCCCCCTGGCTGCGCCCGTGCCCCCGGCTCGCTTTGGAGACGCTGCCTCTGCCCCCGCCCGGGGGCATCGTCCCTGGAGCCCTCGGCCGCGCCAGCCCCACACGGCCCGTGGGGAGCAGGGGGAGGGGAGGACGGGACCCCGCGGGTGAGCGCGAGCAGAGAACCCGCCGGGGGCTGCAGGCGAAGGCAGCAGCTGGGGATGTGGGTGTCACAAGGGGGTGACGGGGCAGAGCCACATGAAACACCAAGGGCCAAATCTTGCCCTCGTTTACACCAGGAGTCCGGCCCCCTTGCTGTAGCCACTGGGCCCCACTGTCCCCCCAGAGCCGGGGAGAGAACCCAGGAGTCCTGGCCCCCAGGCCCCTGCTCTGGCCACTAGACCCCACTGTCCCCCCAGAGCGGGGGAGAGAACCCAGGAGTCCTGGCCCCCAGGCCCCTGCTCTGGCCGTGCTGGCAGTTCTGGGGGTGACTTGTCCTGGCTGGCTGGGCGACCGGGGGCGGTGGGTCCTGCTGGGTGGTGGGACCTGAGCCCTTGGGCTGGGGGGAGGAGGGGGGAGGGGCTGCTCCCCCAAAAGGGGCTCCCCAGGGGGCAGCAGCGCTTGGCTTCCTGCCATGTGGCTGGGCTGCAGCCCCCCCCGGCCCCTCCCCGGCAGGTGCCAGCCCCGATACACCTGGATGGTCACCTGGGCGCACCCCCCACTCCTCAGCCACGGCACCCACCTGGCCCCGCCCCCGGCACTGCCCATCCCCCAGGGGCCCCCCAAGCCCATGCTCAGGCCAGCAGGCAGGGGGAGCCCTTAGCGGCCCCCAGGCAGAGCCCTGGCCCAGTGCCCTCGGGGGTGGGGGTGCCCGTGTCCATGGGAATGGGCTGCAGCTGGGCGGGCACCAGGTGGGGCGCCCGGGGGGGGGACGCCGTGTGGATTAACCCCTTCCCCGCCTGTGCCCCGCAGGTGCTCACAGCCCATCGCCCTCCAAGAAGCCCCGGAACCGCAGCATCTTCCAGTCCCTCTTCTGCTGCCTCTGCCATGACGCCTCGGACGCCGTCCCGGTCAACAACAACGCGCCGCTGCTGGTGGAGGAGAACGGCGCCGGGCCCAAGGTACGGGGCACCTCCCGGGGCAGCCCCCCGCCCGCCGGCCCCGCGCGGGAACCCTGCTTCCCTGGGACCAGCCCCGCCCGCCGGCCCCGCGCGGGAACCCTGCTTCCCTGGGACCAGCCCCCCGCCCGCCGGCCCCGCGCGGGAACCCTGCTTCCCTGGGACGAGCCCCCCGCCCGCCGGCCCCGCGCGGGAACCCTGCTTCCCTGGGACCAGCCCCCCGCCCGCCGGCCGGCCCCGCGCGGGAACCCTGCTTCCCTGGGACCAGCCCCGCCCGCCGGCCGGCCCCGCGCGGGAACCCTGCTTCCCTGGGACGAGCCCCCCGCCCGCCGGCCCCGCGCGGGAACCCTGCTTCCCTGGGACGAGCCCCCCGCCCGCCGGCCCCGCGCGGGAACCCTGCTTCCCTGGGACGAGCCCCGCGCCCGCCGGCCCCGCGCGGGAACCCTGCTTCCCTGGGACCAGCCCCCCGCCCGCCGGCCCCGCGCGGGAACCCTGCTTCCCTGGGACGAGCCCCCCGCCCGCCGGCCCCGCGCGGGAACCCTGCTTCCCTGGGACGAGCCCCCCCCCCGCCCGGCCCCGCGCGGGAACCCTGCTTCCCTGGGACGAGCCCCCCGCCCGCCGGCCCCGCGCGGGAACCCTGCTTCCCTGGGACGAGCCCCGCGCCCGCCCGGCCCCCCTCACGGGAACCCTGCTTCCCTGGGACCAGCCCCCCGCCCGCCCCTCTGCCCGTCCGGCCCCCGCACGGGAACCCTGCTTCCCTGGGATGAGCCCCCCGCCCGCCCAGCCCCCCTCACGGGAACCCTGCTTCCCTGGGACGAGCCCCCCGCCCGCCCGGCCCCCCTCACGGGAATCCTGCTTCCCTGGGACGAGCCCCCCGCCCGCCCGCCCCTCTGCCCGCCCGGCCCCGCGCCCGCCCCTCACCCGCCCGCCCCTCGCCCGCCCGGCCCCCGCGCGCGGGAACCCTGCTTCCCTGGGCTGAGCCCCGCAGGCCGGCCCGGCCCCGCGCCCGCCTGGCCCCCGCGCACGGGATCCCTGCTTCCCTGGGCTGAGCCCCGCGCCCGCCCCGCTGCCCGCCCGGCCCCGCTCACGGGAACCCTGCTTCCCTGGGCTGAGCCCTGCGCCCGCCCCTCACCCGCCCGGCCCCGCTCACGGGAATCCTGCTTCCCTGGGCTGAGCCCTGCGCCCGCCCCTCACCCGCCCGGCCCCGCTCACGGGAATCCTGCTTCCCTGGGCTGAGCCCTGCGCCCGCCCCTCTGCCCGCCCGGCCATGCCAGGCCCCCCAGGGCCTCCCCCCCGGGCAGCCCAGCAGCCCCAGCGCTGGAGGCTGCCCCCCCCTCCTCGTCCCGGCCTCTCCAGGAGCCTGTGCCAGGCCTGCCCGCTGACCCAGGATGATTGGGGCTGGGGGGGCACCAGGCTCCCACAAGCATCTCCTTGGTTGGAGCTGTTCCCTCTGGCAGCGCCCCCTCCCCCCCCCAGCCTGTGGGTCCATCGCTCCCCTCCCTCCCTCCCCCCACAAAAACAGGGGTCCCCAAGGGCTCTGGGATCTGCTTTGGGGCAGTTTCTCTCCTCCCTGGCCCCCCTTCCCATGGGTGGTACGTGCCCAGGCGAAGCTTTGGGAGGGGGCCGGGGTCATGCCCTCCATCAGCTGGGGCAGGGGCAGCTCCCGATGGTGGCACGGCGCGTGGCAGAGGCAGAAGCCAGGGCTGGGACCGTGGGGGCCGCCGCCGAGTGGGACCCAGGCAGTCGGGTTATTGCGTTTCCTGCCCGCCCCCCGTAGGTCACAGGCTGATCCTCCCCCCGGGGCCCCCAGACGCCAGGGTCCAGCCGCGCTGGGCCGGGCCAGAGCAGGGAGTGAGCAGTGAACGGGGGAAACTGAGGCTGGGCCCTGGGGCTGGTGCCCCGAGGCTGGGCAAAGTGCCAGGGGGTTTAACGGCCACGGGACGGGAGTTTGACACCTCGGCTGGACAATGGTAAATCCACAGCCTGGTCCCTGCCAGGGGAGAGCGCCCCCTGCTGACCCCCCCCGCTCCGTGCAGCACTGCACCCCCCAGTGCCCCCCTGCCAGGGGAGAGCGCCCCCTGCTGACCCCCCCCGCTCCGTGCAGCACTGCACCCCCCAGTGCCCCCCTGGGAGGGGAGAGCGCCCCCTGCTGACCCCCCCCCGCTCCGTGCAGCACTGCACCCCCCAGTGCCCCCCGGGAGGGGAGAGTGCCCCCTGCTGACCCCCCCCCGCTCCGTGCAGCACTGCACCCCCCCGTGCCCCCCTGGGAGGGGAGAGCGCCCCCTGCTGACCCCCCCCCGCTCCCTGCTGCACTGCACCCCCCAGTGCCCCCCGGGAGGGGAGAGCGCCCCCTGCTGACCCCCCCACTCTGTGCAGCATCGCGCCCCCCGGTGCCCCCCGGGAGGGGAGAGCGCCCCCTGCTGACCCCCCCCCGCTCCGTGCAGCACTGCACCCCCCAGTGCCCCCCTGGGAGGGGAGAGCGCCCCCTGCTGACCCCCCCCCGCTCCGTGCAGCACTGCACCCCCCAGTGCCCCCCTGGGAGGGGAGAGCGCCCCCTGCCGACCCCCCCCCGCTCCATGCAGCATCGCGCCCCCCAGTGCCCCCCGGGTTGGGATATCCCCCCCGGCTGACCCCCCCCCCGCTCCATGCAGCACTGCACCCCCCAGTGCCCCCCTGGGAGGGGAGAGCGCCCCCTGCTGACCCCCCCCGCTCCATGCAGCATGGCGCCCCCCAGTGCCCCCTGGGAGGGGAGAGCGCCCCCTGCTGACCCCCCCCGCTCCCTGCAGCACAGCGCCCCCCAGTGCCCCCCGGGAGGGGAGAGTGCCCCCTGCGGACCCCCCCCGCACCGTGCAGCACTGCACCCCCCAGTGCCCTCCGGGAGGGGTGAGCCCCCCCGCTGACCCCCCCCCCGCTCCCTGCAGCACTGCACCCCCCAGTGCCCCCCGGGAGGGGAGAGCGCCCCCTGCTGACCCCCCCCCGCTCTGTGCAGCATCGCGCCCCCCAGTGCCCCCCGGGAGGGGAGAGCGCCCCCTGCTGACCCCCCCCCGCTCCGTGCAGCACTGCACCCCCCAGTGCCCCCCTGGGAGGGGAGAGCGCCCCCTGCTGACCCCCCCCCGCTCCATGCAGCACTGCACCCCCCAGTGCCCCCCTGGGAGGGGAGAGCGCCCCCTGCTGACCCCCCCCCGCTCCATGCAGCATCGCCCCCCCCTCTGCCCCCCGGGAGGGGAGTGTGCCCCCTGCTGTCCCCCCCCCCGCTCCTTGCAGCACTGCACCCCCCAGTGCCCCCCTGGGAGGGGAGAGCGCCCCCTGCTGACCCCCCCCGCTCCGTGCAGCATGGCGCCCCCCAGTGCCCCCCGGGAGGGGAGAGCGCCCCCTGCTGACCCCCCCCGCTCTGTGCAGCACTGCACCCCCCAGTGCCCCCCTGGGAGGGGAGAGCGCCCCCTGCTGACCCCCCCCGCTCCGTGCAGCACTGCCCCCCCCACTGCCCCCCTGGGAGGGGAGAGCGCCCCCTGCTGACCCCCCCCGCTCCTTGCAGCACTGCACCCCCCAGTGCCGCCCTGGGAGGGGAGAGCGCCCCCTGCTGACCCCCCCCCGCTCCGTGCAGCACTGCACCCCCCAGTGCCCCCCTGGGAGGGGAGAGCGCCCCCTGCTGACCCCCCCCCGCTCCCTGCAGCACAGTGCCCCCCAGTGCCCCCCTGGGAGGGGAGAGCGCCCCCTGCTGACCCCCTCCCCGCTCCCTGCAGCACAGCGCCCCCCCGTGCCCCCCGGGAGGGGAGAGCGACCCCTGCTGACCCCCCCCGCTCCTTGCAGCACTGCACCCCCCTGTGCCCCCCGGGAGGGGAGAGCGCCCCCTGCTGACCCCCCCCGCTCCATGCAGCACTGCACCCCCCAGTGCCCCCCGGGAGGGGAGAGCGACCCCTGCTGACCCCCCCTGCTCCGTGCAGCACAGCGCCCCCTAGTGCCATGATGGGACCAGCACTGACTGGGAGGAGAGAGCGCCCCCTGCTGCTGCTGGGGGAGCAGTCGCTCGGCCATGGGCAGGCGCTGTGCGATGCCCGCTGGGGCCGGGCAGACAGGGCCAGGATTTCCCGGCAGCCCTAGCGCCCCCCGCAGTCCCGAGGGCCGTTCTCCTCGTCCCCAGGGCGCGCTGGGCCGGCCCGCGATGCCCAGAGCCGGGCAGGATGGGCAGCCCCCCGACGTGGCCCGCGTAATCCCCGGCTTTGCTCTAGGCCGATCGGCCCTGACCGCGGCTGCCGCCTTTCCCTGCTCCCCGGCAGGTTTGAGTGGATTATCGGCTCCTGCGCCCGGGGCTGCCAGTGCCCCCTGGTGCCCGGCAGCGCCAGCGCAGCCCCGAGCTGAGCCAGTTCTTCCCAGCCCGGGGCGGCTCAGGGGGCTGCACGGGGCTGCCCCTGGGACCCAGGGCTGGTGTGCGCCTGGTGGGCCAGTCACACTAGGCAGCAGTCAGTGATTGGCATTGCTGATGAGCCCCCAATGCAGCCGCCTCTGGGGAGCAGCGCTGCAGCTGGGGAGCCGCACACAGCAACACCAGCCTGCCGCTCAGAAAGGGCCGAGGGCAGCGGGGCCGGGGCAGCACGTTCCCTACGGCCCACCTTTAACTGCCCCAAGCAAAGGGGCTCCCCCCACCCGTTCCCGAGCCTGACGGGTCCCTGCTGCTGGGAAGTTTAGGACAGGAAGTGAGGGATTGGGAGATGGGCTGAGCGGAGCTGGGCTGGGCAGGCCTGCTCCTCTGGCCAGGGTGTGGTGTGGGGCCCCGGGCTCACCCGCCTCCTGGCCCATGGTGCCCACTGCCAGCCGGATACTCCAACGCCCCCCCCCCGTCGCCCCCCCAGGCCGCTGTCAAGTACCTCCTGCCCGAGATCAAACCCCAGGACGCCAGCAAGCTGTGTGTGGTCATCGACCTGGACGAGACGCTGGTGCACAGCTCCTTCAAGGTGAGCCCCTGCCTGGGGGGGCCCCGGCCTCCCTCCCTGCCCCCCCACAGCCTGCCCCTGTGCCCCCCCATCCTCCCTCCCTCCCCTGCCCGGCCTGCCCCTGTGCCCCCCATCCGGCCTCCCTGCCCCCCCGGCCTGCCCCTGTGCCCCCCATCCGGCCTCCCTGCCCCCCCGGCCTGCCCCTGTGCCCCCCCATCCTCCCTCCCCCGCTCGACCTGCCCCTGTGCCCCCCCCATCCTCCCTCCCTGCCTGGCCTGTCCCCTCTGCTCCACCCCCTACTGTTCTCCCCACCACCCCGCCCCATCCCCCGTCTCCTTTCTTGGGGTCTGTCTCTCCCCTGCACATTCACTCGCTTTGCCCCGGTGCCCCCAAAGTCCTGCCCCAGGTCCTGAGTCGGACGCAGTAGTGCCCCGTGTGGGGGCAGGGCAGCACCATGGCTCCCTGTCTTGGGGGTGCCCCCGTGGGAAGGGGAGGAGCCTCCTAGGCCAAGCTCCACCCTTCTGAGGCTGGGGAGGGAGCTTTGCATTCACCCAACCTTGATCCTCCAAGGGGGCTGGGGCATCTGCTGGCACGGCCGGGAGGGCATTGCCAGGGGGAAGGGGAGGGCGTAGCCATGGGAACCAGGGGAGGGTGTGGCCAGGGGAATCCCAGGGGAAAGGGGAGGGCGTAGCCATGGGAACCAGGGGAGGGTGTGGCCAGGGGAATCCCAGGGGGAAGGGGTGGGCATTGCCATGGGAACCAGGGGAGGGCGTGGCCAGGGGAATCCCATGGGGAAGGGGTGGGCATTGCCATGGGAACCAGGGGTAGGCGTGGCCAGGGGAATCCCAGGAGGATGGGGAGTGTGTGGCCAGGGGAATCCCAGGGGGAAGGGGAGGGTGTGACCACAGGTGTGGGGGGTGAGGGCGTGGGTGGGGGGATCCCCAGGTGATGGGAAGGGGTCAGGAGACCCATGGGGGCAGAGGAGGGGGGGTCCCACACTGACTCCTGTGCCCTCCGCAGCCCGTGAACAACGCCGACTTCATCATTCCTGTCGAGATTGACGGCATCATGCACCAGGTGAGGGGGGGCTCAGCCCCTGCTGGGGAGGCCTGGCTGCTGGGCCCCTTGGCATCGGAGCCAGCGCCCTCCCCCTCCCCCAGCCCTGGAGGTGCCCAGCCGAGGAGGGGGGACCTCAGGCCCCTGGGCAGGCACCGGGGAGCCCGGCTGGTTCCAAGAGCCCGGGCCGGGGGGGGCAGCGACCTGGGCACTGAGACGTGGTGCTGCCTGGCTCTTTGGGGCAGCAGTTCCCCCCCACTCACTCCACCTTCCCCCTTTCCTGGGGGGGGGGGGGGGCTGGCAGCCAAAGGCTTCCTGCGGGGGGAGCCCCGGGCTGACTTTCCCACCGTCGGGCGCCATTCAGCAGGCAGGTCCCTGCCCCGCACGGAGGCTGGCGCCGGGTTCAAGTAATCCAGGATAGGCTGTGGTCTGCGCAGTCGGCCTGTTCTCGATTACTTGGCGCCGGAGCCGGCCGGCAGCTTCGGGTGGAGACGCCGGAGAGACGCCGCCCGGGGAGCTGCAAAGGGGCTCAGGGCACGGCAAGCCTGGCACCTTCCCCTCCGCCCCCCCAGCCTGCCCTGGGTTCTCCCCCAGCTCAGACACAGGCAGGGCTGGGGGGGCGCCGGGTTCCCCCTGGGTCAGTGGGTGGCTCAGTCCCAGGCGCCAGGGGCCCCATCTCGCTGGGCGCTGCCCGTCCCCAGCCCCGCGGCCGCCGGCTCACGCTGCCCCTCCCCCAGGTGTACGTGCTGAAGCGCCCGTACGTGGACGAGTTCCTGCGGCGCATGGGCGAGCTCTTCGAGTGTGTGCTCTTCACCGCCAGCCTGGCCAAGGTGAGCGCCCGACGCCGGGCAGCCTGCGGGCACCGGCCTGCCCTCCCCCCAGCTACGGCACCAGAGACGGGACTCCCAGAGCCAGGATAGCACCCGGGAGTCCTGGCCTCCGGCCCGGCCTACGCCAACCACTAGCCCTCACGCCCCTCCTAGAGCCAGGATAAGAACCAGGAGTCCTGGCTCTCAGACCCCCCTGCTCTAACCCACCAGCCCCCACTCCCATCCCAGAGCTAGGATAGGACCCAGGCGTCCTGGCTCCTGGCCTGCCCTGCTCCAACCACTAGTCCTCACTCCCCTCCCAGAGCCAGGATAGGACCCAGGAGTCCTGGCTCCCAGCCTGCCCTGCTCCAACCACTAGTCCTCACTCCCCTCCCAGAGCCAGGATAGGACCCAGGAGTCCTGGATCCCAGCCCCCCCTGCTCCAACCACTAGTCCTCACTCCCCTCCCAGAGCCAGGATAGGACCCAGGAGTCCTGGATCCCAGCCCCCCCTGCTCCAACCACTAGTCCTCACGCCCCTCCTAGAGCCAGGATAGGACCCAGGAGTCCTGGCTCTCAGCCCCCCCGCTCTAACCCACCAGCCCCCACTCCCCTCCCAGAGCTAGGATAGGACCCAGGCGTCCTGGCTCCTGGCCTGCCCTCTGCCAACCACTAGCCCTCACTCCCCTCCCAGAGCCAGGATAGGACCCAGGAGTCCTGGCTCCCAGCCTGCCCTGCTCCAACCACTAGTCCTCACTCCCCTCCCAGAGCCAGGATAGGACCCAGGAGTCCTGGCCCCGATCACTAGACCAAGCTGTCCCTCCAGTTCAGCCATTCATTGCGCCCGCGGTGCCCCCACAATGCTTCAGGGACGGGAGGTGCCTAGGAGCCTGTGCAGCGGCTTTGGGGTGGCTGCTGCCTGAGGCTGCCCCGTGCTCTCATGTGCTGGGATGTGTCCCCCGGGGAGGGGGACCCCCGAGTGCCCTCGGCCAGCAGCCAAAGGGCCCGGGGCTCGGCCCCTCCCCGGCTCCCCTTTGGCTGAGCCTGAGCGTGTCCCCCGGCCCCCAGTACGCGGATCCTGTGGCCGACCTGCTGGACAAATGGGGAGCTTTCCGCGCCCGCCTCTTCCGCGAGTCCTGCGTCTTCCACCGCGGCAACTACGTGAAGGACCTGAGCCGCCTGGGCCGGGACCTGAGCCGCATCATCATCGTGGACAACTCCCCGGCCTCCTACATCTTCCACCCCGACAACGCGGTAGGGAGCGGCGGGGGCGGCGGCGGTGGGGGGGCAGCTGCAGTGGCTCAGCGGGTTCAGGACTCTCACGTCCGGGGGCCTGGTTCAGACATGAGTTATGGGGGGTGTCTCAGCCCAGTGACGCGACTGATTCATGCTCACCAGAGGGATGGGTTATTGGGGTAACTCGGTTCACACTGTCCCAGGCTGGGGGTCGGGAGAAAGGGGCATTGGCCGAGCTGTGTGTCTGGGGGGGAGCAGCAGCCCCCTACTGAATTAAACCGGCTCTGCTCAGCTGTGTGTCATATGCCCTGTACTGCTTGCAGCAAACGGGGAGTCTCCCTTAGCGCAGGGGCCTGGGCTTTCGGAGCAGCGTTCGAGTCTGGTTGCTGACATGAAATGCCAGGTGGCCCCAGTGGGCAGTGGAGAGAATCAGGCTGCACCCCGGTGGTCCCAGATGGGGAAGGGCAGGTGACTGGAGAGCCCTTGAAGGCTCAGAGAGTCCCGGGGCTGCCTCCCCCACCCCCTCTCCCCCCGTCACAGGGAGGTTCTGGCAGATGCTGCTTTCTCAGAGCTGGCGGCTGGCTTGCTCCCAGCACGCTGCCGTCTGTCCTGGGGTACTGGCACCGTCCCACCGGGCCTTTCCTTTCCCCTTAGAGCTGCTGAGTCGGGGGGGCACTCGCTCGGGGGCGGCTCCCTTGGGGCTGGCCCGACGTCCTGGCGAATCCGGGCTCTGCACACTGTGTCGAGGGACCCCTCCCCCGGGCCGAGCTGCAGCTGCCTCTGGGGTGGGGCTGGCAGGCACCGTGCGGCCGTTTAGGACAGGAAGCGAAGGCGACTCCTGTCTCCAGTGGACGCAGCAGGGCAGATTTTGGGTGGCAGCCCAGGATCCGATTGGCCGGGATGCCAGGTTAACGCCCCCCGTGGCCTGGCTGGCTGGCACAGCTCGCCAGGATGCTCCCCCGCCAGGCGCAGAAAGGGCACAGGGATGGGGATTTGCAGTGCTGGAGGCGCCTGTCTCCCAGCACGCCCTGGGGCAGGCTGCCGCTCATGGCTGCGTGAGGCAGGAGCCGCTCGCTGAGGCTCCAGCGGGTTTGCCCGGGGACCCTGCGAGGGCTGGCTCTGCCCTGTGCTGCGTCGGCACCGCGCCCGGCTAACCTCCCGGGGGTCTCTCCGCAGGTGCCGGTGGCGTCGTGGTTTGATAACATGGCCGACACGGAGCTCCTGGACCTGCTGCCTTTCTTTGAGGGACTCAGCAAAGTGGACGACGTTTATACAGTGCTAAAGCAGCACCGGACTAGCAGCTAGTGACCCGGGGCCGGGCGA
This sequence comes from Mauremys mutica, assembly GCF_020497125.1. Lineage (NCBI taxonomy): Eukaryota > Metazoa > Chordata > Testudines > Geoemydidae > Mauremys > Mauremys mutica. The sequence goes on along the minus strand of NC_059081.1, from coordinate 2,726,934 downwards.
GATGCCAGCCTGGCAGGATTCCCCAGCCCTCCCCCTGCCGGCCGCCCCACTGATCTACCCACAAGCTCCAGCGCCAGCCTGCAGCTTCTCCAGGGCGCAGAGCGGAGACTGTGGCAGGCGGCAGAGGGGCCGGGCAGGGAGCCCAGTGTGGGGCTCACACCCGCCAGGCATGGGGGAGACGCCCGGCTGCATCACTTGAAACCAGCCACAAACCTGGACTTTTGTCGTCACGTAACGGTTCTTCTCCTGTAAACCGGGGAGGGCCGGAGGGCAACAGAACCACGGCCCGGTCCCCTCTGATTGGGCTGGGGGATCCAGAACCACGGCCCGGTCCCCTCTGATTGGGCTGGGGGATCCAGAACCACGGCCCGGTCCCCTCTGATTGGGCTGGGGGATCCAGAACCACGGCCCGGTCCCCTCTGATTGGGCTGGGGGGTCCAGAACCGCGGCCCAGTCCCCTCTGATTGGGCTGGGGGATCCAGAACCGCGGCCCGGTCCCCTCTGATTGGGCTGGGGGATCCAGAACCGCGGCCCGGTCCCCTCTGATTGGGCTGGGGGGTCCAGAACCATGGCCCGGTCCCCTCTGATTGGGCTGGGGGATCCAGAACCGCAGCCCGGTCCCCTCTGATTGGGCTGGGGGCTCAGGACCGCGGCCCGGTCCCCTCTGATTGGGCTGGGGGCTCAGGACCGCGGCCCGGTCCCCTCTGATTGGGCTGGGGGCTCAGGACCGCGGCCCAGTCCCCTCTGATTGGGCTGGGGGATCCAGAACCACGGCCCGGTCCCCTCTGATTGGGCTGGGGGATCCAGAACCACGGCCCGGTCCCCTCTGATTGGGCTGGGGGATCCAGAACCGCGGCCCGGTCCCCTCTGATTGGGCTGGGGGATCCAGAACCGCAGCCCAGTCCCCTCTGATTGGGCTGGGGGGTCCAGAACCACGGCCCAGTCCCCTCTGATTGGGCTGGGGGATCCAGAACCGCGGCCCGGTCCCCTCTGATTGGGCTGGGGGGTCCAGAACCACGGCCCGGTCCCCTCTGATTGGGCTGGGGGCTCAGGACCGTGGCCCGGTCCCCTCTGATTGGGCTGGGGGGTCCAGAACTGCAGCCCGGTCCCCTCTGATTGGGCTGGGGGATCCAGAACTGCAGCCCGGTCCCCTCTGATTGGGCTGGGTGGTCCAGAACCGCAGCCCGGTGCCCTTAGCTGGGCCGGGGGGTTCACAGAACTGCCCCCAGCCCCATCTCGCTTGCCGTGGAGGTGGGAGAGGCAGGTGGGGTTGGTTCCACGAACTGGTCCAGAGGTGCTTAGCCAGGGGGGCAGAGACCCCGTCACCCCCCGTGCAGGGTGCAAAGTGCCCCCAGGAGGTGGGTGAGGGCATTTTCACCTGCTTTGCCCGGATGGGAACAACTCCCCCAGCTGTGGGCGAAGGGAATTTGCGGGGCCTGTGACCCACACGAGAGCTGGGTCCCAGATCCTGCCCCCTCCAGAAGGCCCTGGGCTCCCGTTACCCACTGGTGGGGTGCGGGCCCTGTTCCGGGGGATCCTGCAGGAGGGTCAGTGCCCAGCGCTGGGGCCTGCAGGGGTGTTGGTTGCGTGAGGGCGGGTGCTGAGCAGGGGGGATCGGCTCCCCCAGCAGGGCTGAGAGAGGAAGGACATGGAGGAGCCAGAGGGACTCACAGAGGCGGGGCTAGCAGAAAGGAGGCGGGGCTAGTGGAAGGAAGGCGGGGCTAGTGGAAAGGAGGCGGGGCTAGTGGAAGGAAGGCGGGGCTAGCAGAAGGGAGGCAGAGAGTCTGAGCTGAGCGGAGCTGCGGGAGTAGCCCGGGGCTCTGCAGGGGAGGGCAGCTCGGCCCCCCAGGCTCCAGGCATAAGGGGACAGGGATGGGCACTAAGGGGAGATTTCCTGGGGGGCTGTTAACCCTTTCCCTTCTGGTTATACGGAAGGTGCCCCCCACCCCCAAACGGTTCTTACTTCCTCATCTCCTCTGGGCCTCACGGGGAAGTCAGATTTCTAGGTGCCTTGGGACTGGGGGCCATTGACCCCCTGGGCCAGCACCGCTTGGCTTATGCAAATGTCGCCTTTCCCTGCAGTGCATTGTGGGGCTTTCACCCCTCCCTCCCCCGAGGAACTGCCATTGTGGCTGTCAGAAGCCGTCAAGGTGCCCCCATGCTGTGGTTGGTTAGAGCAGGGAGTGGGCTGGGCCGTTGGGTTGAGCCCACCCCAGCCCTGGACAGGGTGGAGAAGGGGCAGTGGGATCGCCCCAGGAGGGTCTCGGCTGGCCATGGCTGGCAGCAGCTCTCCTGAGCTCCCTGCTGGCCGGGGGCTCCTGCATTCCCAGCAGATGAGGTGGGAGGGTGCAGTGACACCAGCAAAGAGCAGCTCCACGGGCCTGCTCTAGAGAGACACCACCAGTGCCTGGAAGGATGCCCCATCCCCTTAACTCTGCCCTTCCCCAGGGAGCCGGGCCTGCAGGATTCACACCTGCGGAGAAACAAGCAGCGTCTCTGACTGCAGCTGTGCGGGGGGGGGGCCTCCTTCCTCTGGGATCACGTCCATGTCTCCTTCTCTTTAGTGCCTTCAGCCCTCCCTGCCGCTCTCCAAAGGGTTGGGGGGGCAGATTCCCGGGGCCTTGGGACTGGCTCAAACCTCCGCCTCCTCACTGTGTTCAGAACCGGAAATGCCCCGAACCGACCCCTGCCCGCCTGGGGAGCCTACTGGAGAGACTGTGCCTTGGGACACCATGTCCCGCCCACCCCCTAACCTCTGGGGGGCCTTGGATCTGCTCCCCGCTGCACCAAGCGGGACTGGGGTGCTAGCCCCACCCCCCGTGAGTGAGGCAGTGGGGTGCTTCAATGGCTGTTCTGACGGGGAGGGGGGGTCTCCCTCACCCCCCCCCCACCAAACTGCTCCCAAAGCTTCAGCTCTTACTCTGGGTTTGGGGAGCAGGGAGTTTGAGGGGGGCAGAGGGAGATACCGATTGGCCCCCCAGCCGCTTCCCAGGGCCGCATGCAGGTTCACTGGCGACCTGCTTTGCATCGCCCTCCCGCAGGCTCCCCACAACACCCCCTTGTGCCCCACACCACTAGGGGGCGCTGTCTCGGGAAGGCGCCCCCTTTCTATTGCCTTAACTGTTTTGTATGTGAGTTGGTCTCGGCCGTGCCTTGCGGCGGTGGCGTCCAGCACGCTGCCACCGCTGATCTCTTTAGCCTTAGCTTGGGAAATGTCCCTCAGGGAGAGGTCGGGGGGGCCAGGGGCAGGGGGGGTCATGCATTTTAACCGGGCACATTTAGCTCGTATAAATATGTATCATGTGTATATATATTTTTAGAGAAAGCAACGGCAACACAAGTCACCAGAGGATTTTTACAGCTGGTATTTTTAACGATGTTCCTGGGAGATGGTTATTTTTCTGGTCGGGGCGGTTCCTCATGTGAAGAAGCAGGGAGGGATTTGGGGAGGGGGGTGGGTATTTTGTGTGCCGGATGATGTCTGTATTGGATGCACGCAGCCCTTCTCCAAATGCCTGCCCGTCCCCGCCCAAGCCCCAGGGTGCGCCCAGGGCCTGAGAGCCAACCGCCTCCGTCTTACGGTGCTGGGCTTTCAAGGAAAGTTTTAGCTCTTTAAAAATCCGGGCCCTTCGTTTGGTTTGGTTTGTTGGTTTTCCTCCCTGATTCTGTAACCGCCAGGTGAAAAAACTGGGGGGTGTGTGTGTCAATTTCACACCTCCAAATTTGTCCATTTTTATACACATCTATCTCCACCCACCCCCTCTATCTATCTATCTATCTATCCATCCATCCCTACCCACCCCCTCTATCTATCTATCTATCTATCCCTACCCACCCCCTCTATCTATCTCTACCCACCCCCTCTATCTATCTATCTATCTATCTATCTATCTATCTATCTATCCCTACCCACCCCCTCTATCTATCTCTACCCACCCCCTCTATCTATCTATCTATCCCTACCCACCCCCTCTATCTATCTCCACCCACCCCCTCTATCTATCTATCTATCTATCTATCCATCCCTACCCTCCCCCTCTATCTATCTATCTCCACCCACCCCCTCTATCTATCTATCCCTCCCTACCCACCCCATCTATCTATCTATCTATCTATCCATCCCTACCCATCCACTCTATCTATCTATCCCTACCCATCCACTCTATCTATCTATCTCCACCCACCCCCTCTATCTATCTATCTATCCCTACCCACCCCCTCTATCTATCTATCTCCACCCACCCCCTCTATCTATCTATCTATCTATCTATCTATCTAAATTAGCCAAAACCCGACATTTCTGTGCTATGGGAAATTCAGAGATTTTTGAAATTTCATTTAATCCTAAATCAGGGTGAAGAGTTGAGATCTCAGACGCTGTCACAAACCGACGTGTTTGGACTGATTTTGTTTTGACTTTACGGGAACGTTTTATTTCCGTAGGGTCGAAATGTTTCGTTCTGCCATTCGGCGTCTCTGCGGTAAGGGACAGTCTCGGACAAGGCTCTCGATGGCACATTTGGACAATTTCCCATCTCAATTGGGGTGAACGCGACATGTCCCCGTGAAACGTTTTGACATCGTCACGTCAGCCTCTCCCAGTGGAGAACTGTTCTGTCGGACAATCCCCACCCCGCTCTGCCATCAGCCCTGCTAGTGATACGTCTCCAGCTCCTGGCAGGCTGCTCGCCCTCCTGCCCCCATGCCAGCTGTCAGATTCCCCCCGGCATCTGCCGAGCCATGTCACATCTGCCCTGCCGAACCCACTCCAGTGGGGGGTGACCCCGCAGCACCCCCACCTGGGCAGCATGAAATCTGATTCCCTTCACTGCTGGATTTCCCCTTTAGTGCCATGTCCCTACAGCAGCCTCTGCCCGGTGCCCGAGTCTGACGCCCACCAGCCTGGCCTGAGCCTCTCGATCGCCTGATTTTGTAGAGCAGCCAGCGCCCAATCCCGCTCCCTTGTGGCCAGGGCCTGACCCGCTCGGAAGCAGTATTGGAAAACCCAGCACTTCCCTGCACAAGGAAAACGCAACCAGTGGCACCGTCGTGTTGATTACCCTGGTTGGTTTCATGGCACTGAGGTGCAGCCCTGGCTAACACTGCTCCCTGCTGGGCACCCCCTGCTTTGGCAGCACAGGGGCAGTTTTGTATCGTAACTGCCGGCATCTGGGGAGCGCCCCTGCACGGGCCTTGGGAGAAAGGGCTGCGGGCCTGCGGCTGGTCGTATTTTCACTCTGTAGCTGTTGGGTAAAGAGACGACCCAAGAGCAAATCGCAACTACGGGAGAGAGAGAAACCCGATCAAAGTGCCTTTGTGTGATTAAACTGTACAATAATCTTTAAAGGAAAAAAAATAACCGTGAGAACCAACCTGGCTCTGCTGTGTAGTGATTCAGCCACCGGCCCTGGGGGTGCCCCCTGCTGGAGGGGATGAGATCTGGGGGGGTGGGGGTGAGTGACAGACACCCACACACACACCCCCGCATGCTGCAGCGCCTGGCCCTCTGCTGGCAGAACTGTGGGCCAATGTGTGTGGGGTTTACTGCCCCCTGCTGGAGGGGATGAGATCGGGGTGGGGGGTGAGTGACAGACACCCACACCCGCATGCTGCAGTGCCTGGCCCTCTGCTGGCAGAACTGTGTGTGGGGTTTACTGCCCCCTGCTGGAGGGAAGGAGATCTGGGGGTGCGACTCCATCTCGTTCTCTGCTGGCCAACGGGCTTAGCGCTGAGCATGTGGGTCTTGGTGGCCCAAAGCCAGAACCTGTGCCTGGCCGTGTCCATTCCCCCGGTGATTGCCCCCAGCAAGGTGGCGCGCTCGCCCTCAGCCAGCGTGGCCAGCTCTGGGCCAGGCAGCAGCAGGGGCTGCAGCCCGAAGGCCCAGCCACCGTGCAACTTGTCCGGGGCTTGTCCCTGCTCCGTGCGGCACAAGGGGATTTTTAACCACCCCTCTGCCGGGGGCTGGGCAGTGTCCGGCGTGGTGCCAGCCGCCCTCTGCGGCAGCCCAGCGAGGGCTCGGCGAAGGTAAAGGGAGGTGACCGTGCCCTGCTGCGGATCAGCCTTGCCTGTGTCCTTGGGCGGTGGCTTCCACTGTCCCCAGCTGTCACCCTGGCCCTGCTCGTGTGCTGTGGGTTTCTCACAAGACCCCCTCGGATCATATGCGACGTGCGGGGGCCCCGTCTCTCACACACGCACACACACACGCACACACGAACGCTATGAAGGACTAACGTGTGGCGGGGGGTCAGGCATGGGGTGGCCCCAGCACTGCCACGAGGGGAGTCTTGTGACTAAGTCACAGGCCGGGGGCTCAGGTGACCTGGCTCGTAACCCCCCACCCCCACCCCCCTGTGGGGCAAACGACTGACCTGCCTTCCAGAGGCACTGCGGGGGAGGGGGCTACACCGCAGAGCCAACCCGCCCCCCCAGGCTGCTGCCCCATGAGCCAGCCTCAGAAAAGCAGGAGGTTTGAGACCAATTAATTGTAGGGTTGGGGGGGGCCGGGGGCTGGCCGCAGCGTGGGAGCCTCTCAGGTGTCTGAGTGACAGGCCCGTGGGGGGAGGGGGCTCGGCCTGCCCCCCAGCCCCCGCTGCTGGCTGGGTGTGCATAGCGCTGTCGGGCGGGATGGGCCCTCGCGCGGTCACCACGTCCAGCCCCCTGCGCCGAGGCAGGACCGCCTGTGCCGGGGGTCCCACGCCCACCTGGGGACGCCGATTCCTGCGCGGAGCCCCCCAGGAGCTGGCAGGACGTTCCCAGCAGCCCCCTTGCTGCAGCCCGTCGGGTCTCCTGCCCCCCAGCCTGCCTCCACCCCGCTGGGCGCAGCGCCTGAAGGGCCGGGGGCCAGCGGGCTGCCTGCGTGACAGGCCCATGGGGCTGGCCCTGGGTAAGGCCTGAGCAGCACCCCCCCGCCCGCCCACCCCCGTGTTCGTCCCTAACTCGCTGGGCCCTGGCCTCACCCCCCCCACACACCTGGCAGGACCCCCAGCGCTCCCGCACCCCACACCTGCTCCGACCCGGGACTGGGGGGGCACGGCCAATAGGTGCCCTGAGTGCCCCCCCCCCCATCGCTTGCCCTGGGGGGAGGCTGTGACAGGTTCACCCCCCCCCCCCCGCCCCTGGGCACCCGCTCTGTGCCCTGCTGGCTTGGCCGACGCTCCCAGCCCAGGGCTCTGAGCTCGCTCCTCTGGCAGCGTGTCCCAGTCCCTCATGAATGAGCTGCCTGTCGGCCCTGGCCACCTTCCACCCCCCTGCGCCCAGGCGCCCCCCCCCCTTTGAGGACTAATTGCTGGAGTTCAGCTCATTAGCGGGCAGGAGGGGGAGGGGTGCTGGGATACCAGCACCAGGCTGCCGGGCAGGGTCCCCTCCCACGCCAAGCCCTGGGCAGAGCAACACCCCGCACCAGCCTAACGAGCCCGAACGAACATTCGGGCACCAACGCTGCCCCTCCCCCGGCTGCGCTGTGCCAGGTAAGGGGGGGGCTGCCAGCTGCCGAATGGGGTGGGCAAACCTGGGTCCAGCTGGGGCCCGGGCCGGGCGCTCGGGAAAAGCTGCTGGCAACGGCTGGCGTTTCCCTGCTGTGCCGGGCACTGCCGAGCCAGGGGGCCCGCAGGCCAGCCCCGGCTGCAGGGCGTGGTGGGACCCAGCAGGTGGGCGAGTGCCACAGAGCTGGTATCCCAAGGGAGCAGGGGACGTTCAGAGCCCGGGCAGGGACGTGCCAGTGTTTAAAGAAGGCAAAGCCTCGTTGGTCGTCTTTTCCTGCCAGCGCCGGGGGCTGATTGCCCGGAGCCCATCGGCAGTGCCAGTGCAACGGCCGCTGTCCCTCGGGCAGACCTGGGCACCGGACGGGGCTTCCAGCTCCGGAAAGCTGCTCTCCCGGGGAACCGCCCTGCCCGGATCGGAGCCGCGGCGCCTCTTGGCAGCTGCCCTTCCCGGGTTGCTGGCATCCCCCTGGCGAGGCGCGGAAGGTGGGGCTCCTTCTGCTCTGCGGGTGGAGCCAGCCAGCGGGTCATGGGGTCCGGGCATGGCACCGAGCCAGCCCCTGCTGCCCAGAGACAAGAGTCTCCCAGCCACCCTCGTGCTGCCCACGCCCGTCCTGCCTGCAGGGAGCTGTCAGTGCATGGCCGCCCCACCCCCTCCCCCCGTAATGGCTCAGGGCCCCTCCGGTCTGCGCCAGCGTCTGTGGAGCCAGGGAGGAGGTGGCAGCGGCCACAGGGCCGTGGGGACACAGCGCCCAGGCAGGGTGGGGGATGCGGCAGGAAAGGGGGGGGGGCTGCTGCAAAGGGCTTGTCTCCTCGCGACCCCTCCCCCGCCAGCTTGGGCACCTGCCTCCCCAACTTCAATCAGCCCCGGCCTTGAGCCCCCCACTCAGACAGCTCCCGCCGCCGGCTCCTGGCCTGTCCGACCCGGACCAGGCCCCGGTGCCCCGGGCACAAGACTGCCTGGCACGGTCAGTGCGGCTTGTCCTAGGCCGGGATGGAGCCGCCCACTCGGAGAAAGCTCCAGCGGGTGCAGCCGCCTGCCCAGCAACACCAGCCGCCATGCGCCCATCCCCCTGGCGTCCTGGCGCCCAGTGATACAGAGCCCAGTGCAAGGCCTCGGGCCTGGGATTCGAACCCTGCCCCCGGGCAGAGTGTGACATGCAGGTGCCGAGCGAGCCAATGGCCTCCGTGTGCCCAGTCACAGGGCCTGGAAGGGGGCCCAGGCCAAGGGGGTGTGTGTGGGGGGGCTCTGCTCTGCGGCTGGAAGCTGTGGCTGGGCAGGGAGCCGGTGTGCCCACGGCAGAGCTGTTCCTGGCACTGGCCCAGGTCCAACCTCAGCCCTGCATTAGGGCAAGAGCGGCGTGGGCCCCGCCGTGGGGTGCCCATGTGGCCCCTGTCTCCGTGGGCACCTGGGGGGGGGCATGGGAAAGTCCACAGGTTGCAGCAGAGTCAACATTATAAATTGCTTCTGCACCTTCATTTAGTGACTGGGCCATAAATGGCCCCGGAGCCGGGAGGAAGTGCTGGTTAATGTTTGAAGAGGCTTGGACTGTGCCACCAGCTTGGGCCCGATAACGGGGAACGGCCCGGCCTGCCTCCCTCCCCAGCCATCGCCTGCAGCGCCGAGCCCAGGGACCCGGCCCAGGCTCCCTGCCCCTGCCAGCAGGCCCTGGGGTGCTGGAGAGCCAGCCGCAAACCCCGCCTCGCGCCCGCCCTGCCCGGCCGCTGCCTCGGTGCTCGGCTCTGCTCCTCTCCCGGTGTGGGCTGCGGGAGGCCAGGGTCAGGGCCCATGAGGGGGAAGGGGCCCTGCCCGCGGGACGCTGCATGTGCCAGTGCCAATGTGTGTTACACCAGCCGGGAGGCATGATCATTCACCCAGCCGGCCGCGGCGTCGTGCCGCTCCGGCCGTGGGAGCTGGCTGGCTGGCAGACAGTGTGGCCAGGAGCAGCTGTACAGAAACCTGGCCAGGCAGCCGGCCGTCTGGCCCAGCTAGTCGGCACGGTGGTTGTATTCCCAAGTCACTGCCCCACGGGCGTGTGAGGGTGTCACCCAGCCGGACACAGGCTGCAGAGAAAGAGGTGACACCCGCGCCAAACCCCGGAGGGCGGGAACAAGGGACAGAGTCTTGCCCGTGGGGGTCCTGGGCAGCAAGCAGCCATGGCCGGGCGACACAACTCGGCCCCAGGACACACCCCGCGGCCGATGTCCCGGGGCAACCGTGCAGGCAGGGCCGGCTCCAGGCACCACCATTCCAAGCTGGTGCTTGGGGCGGCATTCTGCAAGGGGTGGCAGGCCCCTTTGTTTTGCCCCCAAGCAGCGCCCCGAATTGCCGCCGTGGGCGGCGGGGGCAGCCCGTGTGCCCTTAGGGCGGCAGGCGCGGTTCCACGGTGGCGGCAATTCAGAAGCAGCAGCTTCTATGTTTAGCTGTCCAGGGCGGCTTCAGCTAAACATAGAAGCTGCCGCCGAATTGCCGCCGCCGCGGAAACGCGCCTGCCGCCCTAAGGGCACACGGACTGCCCCCGCCGTCCGCGGTGGCAATTCGGCGCGCTGCTTGGGGCGGCGAAAACTGGAGAGCCGGCCCTGCGTGCAGGGAGTTGGCTGGCAGGCTCGGGGTGCTGTCGGGGTTTGTTATTTGGCTGGCCGTGCGGAGTTGTCACTGCGTTTGTCTCACGTTCTGCCTGGGAGAGAAGCTGCGGTATTGAGGGCTGTGCCTTTAAGGGCTGTGCTTCCCTGCCAGCCACTTCGACCCAGGCACTGACTAATCCGTCTCCTGACCCATGGGGCGGTTGCCGGACCCCACAGGCATCCTGGTTCTGCCCAAGAAACGGCTCGTACCAGCCCTGTGTTGGGCAAACATCAGTGCCCATGTGGAACAAACTGGAGAGAGTCCAGCGGAGGGCAACAAAAGTGATCAGGGGGCTGGAGCACATGACTGATGAGCAGAGGCTGAGGGAACTGGGATTGTTTAGTCTGCAGAAGAGAAGAGCGAGGGGGGATTTGATAGCAGCTTTCAACTACCTGAAGGGGGTTCCAAAGAGGATGGATCTAGACTGTTCTCAGTGGTACCAGGTGACAGAACAAGGAGCAATGGTCTCAAGTTGCAGTGGGGGAGGTCTAGGTTGGATATTAGGAAACACTATTTCCCTAGGAGGGTGGTGAGGCACTGGAATGGGTTCCCTAGGGCGGTGGTGGAATCTCCATCCTTAGAGGTGTTTAAGGTCAGGCTTGACAAAGCCCTGGCTGGGATGGTTTAGTTGGGTTTGGTCCTGCTCTGAGCAGGGGGTTGGACGAGATCCCTCCTGAGGTCCCTTCCAGCCCCGCTAGTCTGATTCTAACACTTGGCCTCACAAGGGCGCAGGAGCAGCCAGACTGGGGCAGCCCCCGGCGCACCCTGCCCCTCTCCTGTCTCCGACTGGCCCAGCCCAGCGTGGGTACAGACTAGGGTAACTATGCAACGATCCACCCCTGGCTTCCGGTCCCGGCTCTGGTCCCTGCCACGCCTCATGGGCCGGCTTCTGCGCTTATCCCTTCGGCCCCGCCCAGGAAAACAGCTAAGTCCTGGCCCTGCGCGCCCCTCCCCCTCTCTTCCCCACGCTCTTTGTCAGGTCTCTGCCTGCTGCCTGAGGGATCATTAAACATCAGCCCCCCCGCATTGCTGCTGGTTCCTCTCAGAACAGCCACACTGGGTCCGGCCAATGGTCCATGCAGCCCAGCGTCCTGGCTCTGCCAGTGGCCAATGCCAGGTGCTTCAAAGGGAATGAACTGAGCAGGGGACTCATCAAGTGACCCAGCCCGTCGCCCATCCCCAGCTTCTGGCAGGCAGAGGGTTCAGGGACCCTCAGCGCATGGGGTTTGCTCTGTGATCATCCTGGCTAGTAGCCATTCATGGCCCTGTCCTCCAGGAACTGAACCAGCTCTGTTTTGAACCCAGCTGTACTTTTGGTCTTCACCGCATCCCCTAGCAGTGAGTTCCACAGGTTGGCTGTGTGAAGAAGTACTTACTCATAGACTCATAGACTTTAAGGTCAGAAGGGACCATTATGATCATCTAGTCTGACCTCCTGCACAATGCAGGCCGCAGAATCCCACCCATCCACTTCTATAACAAACCCCTAACCTATGTCTGAGCTATTGAAGTCCTCAAATGGTGGTTTGAAGACCTCAAGCTGCAGAGAATCCTCCAGCAAGTGACCTGTGCCCCATGCTGCAGAGGAAGGCGAAAAACCTCCAGGGCCTCTGCCAATCTGCCCCGGAGGAAAATTCCTTCCCGACCCCAAATACGGCGATCAGCTAAACCCTGAGCATGTGGGCAAGACTCACCAGCCAGCACCCAGGAAAGAATTCTCTGTAGTAACTCAGATCCCATCCATCTAACATCCTGCTGTTTGTACTAAACCTGCTGCCCGTTAATGTCACTGGGTGACCCCTGGTCCGTGTGTCACATGATGGGGTAAGTGCCACTTCTGGAGTGGCTGGGGGTGATGGTGGTGGATCCAAATGTCGTTCTTTCGGCCGGCCAGCACGGAGACGGGGCGAACGGCTCCGCTGCAGCCCTGCTTCTGGCCACTGCTGACGCAGATCGTGTGACTCAACCAGCTTGCACCCCAATGGCTTGTCTGTCCCGTCAGCCCTGGCCGGGGCCACTCAGCCACCAGCATCAGGGGCTGGCAAATCCGTGCGCCACCACGAGGCTGTGTTTCTTCCTCGCAGCCTTCCTAGTGCTGCTCCCAGGGCCATGCCCTGCATTGCCACCAGCCGGGCTGAAGGACCCCAGTTCCCACCCACGCTCTTTCCGACCCCCCGGACTGTGCTCAGCTGGAGCAGCGCGTCCATGGGGACTTGCTGGGTGGAGAAACGGGTGCTCTGAGGCAGGGAGATTCTTCAGTGTGACCTGGTTCTTCACCTTGTGCACATGGTCCCACTTCCCCAAGCCCGTTCAGCAGGCAGTTCCCTTGCTCAGAAATCATAAGAACGGCCAGACTGGGTCAGACGAAAGGTCCATCCAGCCCAGTGTCCTGTCTGCCGACAGTGGCCAATGCCAGGTGCCCCAGAGGGAGTGAACCTAACAGGCAATGATCAAGTGATCTCTCTCCTGCCATCCATCTCCACCTTCTGGCAAACAGAGGCTAGGGACACCATTCCTTACCCATCCTGGCCAATAGCCATTAATGGACTTAATCTCCATGAATGTATCTAATATAATCCCCACATCTGCCCCTCCTGTGGGCTCTGTGTCCAAGAAGCCCTATCACCCTCGCAACTCCTTCACCACCCTTCCTGCCTGCAACACATGGAGGTTGACCAGTCTCCTAGCCCCGCTGCCTGTGCACCCTGAGAAACCCCACCGCATCCCCCTGACTCAGCTCTGATCGGCCATGTGCTTTGAGTGGTCACCCCCCCACCACTGTTTGCAGCTCTCACTACTCCATAAAAGGGCATAATTGCTTCTGCCCCCGGGTCTGAAAGAAGGTTCTTGGCACCCGCTGACTTTAACCAGGACTGCGATTGTCTGTGGAGCCAGGACTCGCCCGATGGCAGCTGTTAGTGCCTTTTGCCCGAGCAGCACCTTCGTGCTGGCGAAGGTGGGATCCTGCTGAAATCGGTGCCAAGCCGTATGCCCAGCAGGTAGCCTCCTGGCGAGCTGATCTCTTGTAGCTCAGCATGATCATTGCAGCAGATAGTTCTTTGCCGGCTTCATTTCAGGGAGAGCTGGGACGTGCCTCAGTTTCCCTGAGGATGCACCTTTCTGGCCTGAATGTGATGCTCCCCCCCGCCCCCCCCCCGCCTAGGTTTTTGGAACTTGGGGTGTAGATTAACCTCATGTTCTTCCATGACTGCTCCAGGCACCCCGATCGCATCCGCGTGGCTGCAGCCCCTGGAAACATTCCTTGGGCTGGGTGAATAGCAAGGGGCCGGCGGGGGATGCGCAGCTCTGGGGCAGAGCACTGAGCCTGCAATCTGGCTCCGTGGAGGCCAGGGGCCCAGGAACTGGGTCGCTTCCCGCGCCGGCTCGGCGCACCCTGACCGCCTCCTGCCTGGGATTAAAGCAGCAGCTGGACGGAGGCCAGAGCCAGGCAGGAGTTCCCGGCCCAGCAGACACAGAAACAGGCAGCGGTGGATTAGCCACTGGGCCAATGGGGCCATGCCCAGGGGCCCTGGCCAATTGGAGGGGCCCGGGGAAAATGGGGGCCCCTTCACCCCAACTCGCTCCAGCCGCCCAGCGCTCCTGCCGGGGAGTGGGGGAAGCCCCCTCACCTCGATCCCACTCCCTGGCAGGGGAGCCAGGCAGGTGGGGGGAGTGGGGGAAGCCCCCTCACCTCGATCCCACGCCCTGGCAGGGGAGCCGGGCAGGTGGGGGGAGTGGGGGAAGCCCCTGCGCCCCACCCATTTCCCCGGCAGGTGAGCTGCAGGCAGAAGGGATGGAGAGCGGCCCCCACTTGCTCTGCTCCAGGGACCCACAAACCCCGACTCCACCTCTGGGAGCACAGAGAAGCCCCAGGCCCAGATACGGAGTGTGGGGATTATGTGCAGCTGGTCCCAGGACAAGGACAGGCACCGGCATGTCCCTGGGGTCGGTTCCTTCCGGAGATCAGCTGCTCTGCGGGCACCCACATGGGGATCCCCCTGGGGAAGCAGCAGCCTGGGGAGCCCCACGACCGACCAGGGCAAAGCCTGGGACCAGCTGCACATAATCCCCACACTCCGTGTGCCAGGCCACTGCACCCCTTGCCATGCGAGAACTGTGCCAGGCCACCGCGCCCCTTCCCGTGCCAGAACTGTGCCAGGCCACCGCACCCCTTTCCATGTGAGAACTGTGCCAGGCCACCACGCCCCCTTCCCGTGCCAAAACTGTGCCAGGCCACCGCGCCCCCTTTCCCGTGCCAGAACTGTGCCAGGCCACCGCGCCCCTTCCCGTGCCAGAACTGTGCCAGGCCACCGCGCCCCCTTCCCGTGCCAGAACTGTGCCAGGCCACCGCGCCCCTTCCCGTGCCAGAACTGTGCCAGGCCACCGCGCCCCCTTTCCCGTGCCAGAACTGTGCCAGGCCACCGCGCCCCCTTTCCCGTGCCAGAACTGTGCCGGGCCACCGCGCCCCCTTTCCCGTGCCAGAACTGTGCCGGGCCACCGCGCCCCCTTTCCCGTGCCAGAACTGTGCCGGGCCACCGCGCCCCCTTTCCCGTGCCAGAACTGTGCCGGGCCACCGCGTCCCTTTCCCGTGCCAGAACGGTGCCGGGCCACCGCGTCCCTTTCCTGTGCCAGAACTGTGCCAGGCCACCGTGCCCCCTTCCCATGCCAGGCCACCACGGGCCCACCCTGCCACCGCAGTCATAGAGCCATAGAAGTGTAGGACTGGAAGGGACCTTGGAAGGTCATTGAGTCAAGTCCCCTTCCCTCACAGCAGGACTGAGTCCCCGCGCGGGCAGCAAAGCCAGGGCAGTGTCGGGCGCACGTGCCCGGTGACCCGGCTGAGCGCGTCTGGCACACGTGGCGTTGCAACGCCGCGAGCGAGCCGGGAACGGCCGCTCCTTCCTGCAGCATTAGCGGGAAGTGGCTGCTTGGCCTGAGGACCCTCCACTGCAGCCCGGTGCAATGGGCCGACTCCTGCAGGCCAGGCTGCTCCCTCGGGAGGTCAGTCCCTGTCTCGCTGCCTGCACCTGCAGCCGCTCCTGGAGCCCGGCTCTGGGGCAGGGGCTCGCTCTGCCGGCTGTCGGGTGCTGAGCACGGGGTGCAATGGGGACCCCCCCCAGTTAGCTCTGGGATGCGGGAAGGAGGCTCTTCCCACCGGGCCCCTGCCAGCTTTAAAGCAGGCCAAGCCCAGGGCCTGCCGTGCTGCTTCCCGCTGGGGGCAGCGGACATTGGTCTGTGTGCGGGAGTCCAGGAGATAAGATAAGCCGGAGAAACTCCCCAGCGCTGTAAAGCAATAAACCAGGACGAAGGCCCCATGAAACCGTTCCCGCTCCCCGCCCCGCTCGGGGAATCCAGGCTGGGGGCTCACGGGGGGCGGGAGGGCTCTGGACTGGTCACTTTCCGCACAGCCAGACCCCGGCTCCGATCCCTCCATTCTGCGGCTTCGCTCTCACTGCCAGGCCTAACCCGTCACAGAGCCTGGCTTGGTGCCCGTTAAACAGCTGCCACGGCCCATCCAAGAGGTGGGAGGGTGTCACGGAGCCCCCGGGCGATGCTCTGGAACTGCTCCCCACCAAGCCAGGCAGGACCCTGGGGAGCCTCCTCTCCCTCGGAGCAGCCTGTCTGCAGGGCAAGACGCTCCCACGGCTTCACCTCCTGGGTCTCTCCTTGGAGCATTCAGCATCCTCTGCCCCTCCGTGCACTTCCCACAGCGAGTCCGCCCAGGCGGGGTCCTGGGGGGCCACAGGGTCCTGCCCCCCCACTGCGCAGTCAGACGTGACTCTCAGCCAGCCAGGGACACAGAGGTTTATTCGATGACAGGAACAGGGTCTGAAACAGAGCTTGTAGGTACAGCGAACGGGACCCCCTTTAGTTAGGTCCATCTGGGGCCCCCAGGGAGGCCACAGCCCCGTTTGGGAGCCCAAGCCCCCTCAGGGCCCATCTCCATTTCCCAGCCAGCTCCAAACTGAAACTCCCCCCAGCCTCTCACTCAGCCTCCCCCCGGCTCCTCCCCCAGCCTTTGTGTCCCTTGTCCAGTGTCCCGGGCAGAGGTGTTACCTGGCTCCAACCCCCCTCCCGCTCAGGTCTCCTCCCTTCCCCAATACCATCCCAGCACAACTCCCCTGCAACCTTCCCAGGCCAACACTCCCCACTCAGCACTCACATAACACAGCACGAACATCCCCACTTCCTCACAGGAGCATGTCAGCGCCAGGCGCGTGAGCCCCGTGCAGTGTGGCTGTGCCGCCCCCCAGCAGTGGCTGCATTTTGGAGCTGGGTGAGGGACTCCCATATGTGTGCAATGTGGTAAAATGCACTAGGAGAAATAGACACGGTCATTGCATCCCAGTGCCAACAGAACCTGACCGCAGCACGTCAGGCTTTGGCTTCGGGACCGGCCAGGCAGGACATGCCCCCCGGCTGCAAAGCCAGAGCCAGGCTTGCAGCACACGGGCAGGACACGGGGGCCCTGGGCTCGCTAGCTCACGCCCACAGGAGTTAACACCCAGAGGAGTTTCGCCCCATGAAGGGGGGGGGAGTCACGCTGCTCCCATGGGTGATGGGGACAGAACGTGAGAGTCCAGCGCACGCTCTCAAGGATTCTTTTGGTTTTGCTTCCCATCAGTTGGGTAAATATTTACCAGGCCGGGAGTGATCTTTGCCAGGCAGCAGGTGCTAAATAATGACCGACCCAGGAGACTTCAATTCCAGCTCTGCTAGCGCCCCGGCCTGTCCAGATCCGAGAGACCAGGATCGACGGCCCCTCTCCATCCGTCCCCACCCGTGCAGCTCCGGGGCTTCTGGGCCCTTCTCTGTCCCTGCGCCAGGGGGCTGGGCTGAGCCCCCACAGGAGAAGGGGCCTGGCCATACCGACCTGCCCAGAACGGCAGGTCCCTGCCACACCTGTGTCCAAAGAGCAAGACTTGGACCCAGCGTAGGAAACGTCTCCCTGTAGGAATGTGCTACCTGGAGCAGTTCCTGACACGCACTGGATTGTAGAAACCTGCTGTTGTAAAACACTCCTGCCTGATGCAGCAAATGCCCGCGGAGCGTTTCTCACACTATAGAGGTGTGTGAACCTGCTGGGTAGGAATGTGCTACCCAGAGCAGTTAGTGATACGCACTGGATTGTAAGAAACTGCTGCCCGACGTAGCAAGTGCCTACAGGGAGCAGCGTGTCCCCTGCACTCATGGCAGGACTAAGTGTTATCTAGCCCAGCCCTGACAGGTGTGTGTCCAACCTGCTCTTAACAATCCCCAGTGATGGAGATTCCACAACCTCCCTGGGCAATTTATTCCAGTGCTTAACCACCCTGACGGTTAGGAAGCTTTTCCTAATGTCCAACCTAAACCTCCCTTGCTGCAATTTAAGCCCGTTGCGTCTTGTCCTGTCCTCAGAGGTTAAGAAGAACAATTTTTCACCCTCCTCCTTGTAACAACCTTTTATGTACTTGAAAACTGTTATCATGTTTCAATCGTCCCTCACAGGCCATGTTTTCTAGACCTTTCATCATTTTTGTTGCTCTTCTCTGGACTTTCTCCAATTTGTCCACATCCTTCCTGAAATGTGGTGCTCAGAACCAGACACAATATTCCAGTTGAGGCCAAATCAGTGTGGAGTAGAGCAGAAGAATTACTGCTTGTGTCTTGCTTAGAACATTCCCACTAGTACAGCCCAGAAGGATGTTTGCTTTTTTTGCAACACTGTTACACTGTTGACTCATATTTAGCTCATGGTCCACTCTGACCCCCAGATCCCTTTCCGCAGTTCTCCTTCCTAGGCAGCCATTGCCCATTTGTGTGTGTGCAACTGACTGTTCCTTCCTATGTGGAGCACTTTGCATTTGTCCTGATTGAATTTCATCCTATTTACTTCAGCCCATTTCTCCAGTTTGTCCAGATCGTTTTGAATTTTAACCCTGTCCTCCAAAGCACTTGCAACCCCTCCCAGCTTGGTATCGTCCACAAACTTCGTAAGTGTGCTCTCTGTGCCATTATCTAAATCATTGATGAAGATATTGAACAGAACCGGACCCAGAACTGATCCCTGCGGGACCCCCCTCGTTACGTCCTTCCAGCCTGACTGTGAACCACTGATAACGACTCTCTGGGAACAGTTTTCCAACCAGTTTTGCACCCACCTTATAGTAGCTCCACCTAGGTTGCATTTCCCTAGTTTGTTTATGAGAAGGTCACTCGAGACACTATCAAAAGCTTTACTAAAGTCAAAATAAACCACGTCTTCCCCCCCCCTCCACAAGGCTTGTTACCCTGGCAAAGAAAGCTCCCGGGCTGGTCTGACACGATTTGTTCTTGACAGATCCCTGCTGACTGTTACTTATCACCTCATTATCTTCTACATGTTTGCAAATCGATTGCTTCATGATTTGCTCCATTGTCTTGCCGGGTACAGAAGTGAAGCCGACTGGTCTGTAATTCCCCGGTTTGTAGATGGGCACTCGATTTGCCCTTTTTCTGTCCTCTGGAGTCTCTCCCGTCTGCCATCACTTCTCAGAGATACTCGCTAGTGGCTCAGATATCTCCTCCGGCAGCCCCTTGAGTGTTGTAGGAGGCATTTCATCAGGCCCTGGTGACTTGAAGACGTCTAACTTGTCTACGTCATTTTTAACTTGTTCTTTCCCTATTTTAGCCTCTTCTGATCCTACCTCATTTTCACTGCCATTCACTGCGTTACACGTCCAGTCACCACCGGCCTGCTTGGTGAAAACCGAAACAAAGACGTCATCAGGCACCTCTGCCATGTCCACATTGTCTGTTATTATTTCCCCCTCATTGAGTAACGGGCCCACCCTGTCCTTGGTCGTCGTCCTGCTTCTAATGGATTTGTAGGATGTTTTCTTGTTACCCTTTACGTCCCTAGCTAGTTTGATCTCGTTTCGTGCCTTGGCCTTTCTAAGTTTGTCCCTGCAGACTTGTGGTGTTTGTTTATAGTCATCCACTGTCATTTGACCTAGTTTCCACTTTTTGTAGGACTTTCTTTTGAGTTTCAGATCATTGAAGATCCCCTGGCTGAGCCAGGCTGGTCTCTTGCCATAATTCCCATCGTTCCTACGCTGTGGGATCGTTTGCTCTTGTGCCCTTAATAACGTCTCCTTGAAAAACTGCCAACTGTCTTCCATTGTTTTTCCCCTTAGACTTACTTCCCTCGGGATCTTACCTACCAACTCCCCGAGTTCGCTAAAGTCGCCTTCTTGAAATCCATTGTCTTTATTGTGCTGTTCTGCCTCCTACCATTCCTTAGAATCCCAAACTCGACCATTTCATGATCACTTCCACCCAAGCTGCCTTCCACTTTCAAATTCTCAACCAGTTCCTCCCTATTTGTCAAAATCAAATCGAGAACAGCCTCCCCCTAGAAGAGCCTCTTCACCCTGTGAAATGAAAAATTGTCTCCAGCACATGCCAAGAACTTGTTGGAGAATCTGTGCCCTGCTGTGTGATTCTCCCAACAGATGTCTGGGTAGGTGAAGTCCCCCATCACCACCACCAACAATAAGGTTGTTCTTATTTGCTGACTTGCCCTAATGTGCTGAAAACGGCTAGCGGATGTAGCTAACTCCTCCAGAGAGCGGTTTCTTACACCACAGGCCGCGTGACACTGCTCTCTGGAGGGGTTTGCTATCTCTAGTAGGGAGAGGGAGTGAATTGTTACCATTAGCAGTTCCTGATACGTGTGGTTGTTCTTTTGTGCTGACTTGTCCTAATCTGCTAAAACTTGACGGTGGTGTGGGACCCTGCCTGGATTCATTGCCGTGGGACATGGGACATGTGGAGGATAATTTAAACTCTTCATTTCCGTAGGGTTCACCTTCAATAGACTTCTGGGCTGGGGCGATCTCTGACCATTACAGTTCCTATCTCGGCAGGCAGGCCCAGGCCTCAATGCACTTGTCCTGTTGCCTTGACTGAGAGCGGTTTCTCCAGCCACCTCCTGGGTAATATCTCATTGGAGATGCAAGGGCTTGTTCAGGAAGAGATTCTGAAGTCTGTAGGGTGAAGATGAGCCAGGTGGGTTTGTCTCCATGCAGGTGTATGTCCTCGGGGGGTGGGTAGGAAGGAGAGAGAAGGACTTTGGATCTCCTGTTTCCCTCACTGAGGGCCATCTATGCTCACCTGAAATTCTTCCTGGCAGAAGAAGTTCCCATCTATTTCTTACAGGGTCCAAACATGGCTGCCATCACACAGAGGCGGTGGTGGTGGTGGAGGGGAGAAGAAGGCCCCCAAAGTCCTTTCCCTCCTGCAAACACTCCCACGTCTGTGGACGCCAGAATGTTGCTGCTGCCTGAATACCCTGATGGCAAACGGGGAGGGGCAGAAGGCCCTGCCAGCTGTACTGGGCACCCCAGAGGAGCCAGGCACTGTGTGCAGTGTGTGATGCTGCACCTGTTGTGTACTGGTGAGGGCAACCCTCACTCCCCAGTGCTCCTGGTGGCCCCAGGGCTTCCCCGGCCTCCACCAGCACAAACACCCCTCCTACCACCGCTGCCTGAAGATGTGCCACCTTCTCCTCCTCCCCGCCATTGCTCAAGCTTTAGCGCCACAGCTGAGCCAGCCGTCGGTGAAGTGCTCATGATCTCTAGGAAACACGGCGTGAGATGATTATAACCGTTGCTGCTGAGGAGCTCAAACTCAGACAAACTTTAGTGGGGAGGCACAGAGTTGTATTGAAAAGCTGACGTGGTGTTTCCGGCGAGGTGAATAGAACCATAGAATCTCAGGGATGGAAGAGACCTCCAGAGGTATCTAGTCCAACCCCCTGCTCCAAGCAGGACCAACCCCAACTAAATCATCCCAGCCAGGGCTTTGTCAAGCCTGACCTTAAACACCTTAAAAAAACCCATACAAAAAGACTAGCTCTTTAGAGGTTCAGGCTTCTCCCACCAAATGAGCCAGCGAAGCAGCCTTCCAAAATAAGTAATCCTCCCCTGCTATTTCCATTCAGAGGAGAACTGATGCTGAATCCTACAGCTGACAGAATGGGATATAAATAAGTATCACACAGAAAAAATACGTCACTGCCGTGTTTTCCCTGGACATTGAGATGAGGGATGCGGTCAGAAATACAGGGGGCAGGGGGAGGACCGATGAGGGCTGAGACTGTTGGGGTGAAGGGGGCTGTACAGCACCACAGTAAACACTGAAAAATATTTCATGGCCATTTTATTGTTAAATCATCACAGAAATTAAAGTTGGCTACACAAGCCTACTAGGAAGCACTACACCTACAGCCTTCTTGTTGTAAGTTTGCACAACTCAGTTCTCAGTGGTGGCAGGTGACAGAACAAGGAGCAATGGTCTCAAGTTGCAGTGGGGGAGGTCTAGGTTGGATATTAGCAAACACTATTTCACTAGGAGGGTGGTGAAGCGCTGGAATGGGTCACCTAGGGAGGTGGTGGAATCTCCTTCCTTAGAGGTGTTTAAGGTCAGGCTTGACAAAGCCCTGGCTGGGGTGATTTAGTTGGGATTGGTCCTGCTTTGAGCAGGGGGTTGGACTAGATCCCTCCTGAGGTCTCTTCCAACCCTGATATTCTATGGTTCTATGAACTCTGTTAATGAACTTCTCGAATGCAGTGCATTCATTTTTGGTGGCTTCTCATGTGTCAGTTACTTCCAGTCCTTAATGATCAGGCAGAAGGTGACTTCTTTCAAAACACAAAATTCTATTCAATGAGGAAAAAGAACGCTCAGCTGTAGCTGTTGTGGCCAGGAGTAGAAGGAGATGAATTCCTACTTCTCTCATCCCAGGAAACATAGCACAAAAATTGGGTCGAACCACTAGTGATGATAAAGAAGAGGTTGAAATCAAATCTACATTCGTTCATCGTATGATATTCCACTTTGTGTTCAAATTCTCTATTCTGTCCTAGTCACATGGCAGCCCCATTGCTGGTAGTCCCTCACTCCACTCAACAGTCGGTGTTTTACAAGACAGGCACCTGTAAAAGTTACGTAGAGGTTGATGGAATCCAGAAGTAGTTGTTGTAGAGATGTCCATCTACTTTACTTTCTTAGCTGGGTTAAGAAACACTTCTTGTCTTCTTCATTTAAGGAGTTAATATAAGCACCCTAATTGGTCAACTTCTGAACTGAAGTCTTTGCTTCTTCCAGTACGTCTCCAATGGATCACTCGCTGACTGAGCCAAGGGTAGCTTCCAGCACTGGACAGAGATCTAATACTGGTGTAGCAGAGGCCTGGATGGGATTGTAGAATGACCCAAGTGGTTTCTCAACAGTAGACTTACAAGAGAGAATGGCAATTGTGTTCTCTGAACTTAGCAGCAAAAGTCATCCACCAGCCTCACTACTTAGATCCGTCCCATCTTGGTTGATACTTTCCAAAGTCAGTAATAACAGCTGGAGTAATTTTAAGACAACAGCCAAGGATCGCTCATGAGAAAGCCAGAGGGTTTTCCCAGGTTGGACTGATTTGAACTTCTGTCCGAATGAATCTTCTATTTTTTCCAAGATGTTCAGTCCTTTTGGACTCTTGCTGAAAAAGAGTATAATGAAGACATTACATGTATAGCTTTTTAAATGCCTTTTGAAGATTCTGCAGCTTGTACTGGTGCTAGTTGCAGTAGATGGCCTCTGCAGTGCGTATAGGAGAGATTAGGGTTAAGCTTTTCTCTGAGCAATGTTTATACTCCACCATGTCTTCCAGAGATGTTTGCAGCTCCATCAAATGCACAAGCAGCCATCTGTTTGGGGTCCAGTTGACAAGCATTTAACGCTTCTAAGATGTGGGTTGTCAGAGATGCAGCCGATGTGTCTTCTATAACCTGAACATCTGGAAATTCATCCACTGATCTACCACTGACAACAAGATAACATAGGCAATAACTTAATCCTTGACACCCATTTGCATCAGTGCATTCATCAGCCACGTATGCACATTTTCTGAATGTGGTGAGAGAATTCCTCCCTTTTTCAGCTGTTGAGTCTTTCACTGTTGCTCCACATGCTTCTAGCCAGTCAGCTGAGTTTCTTGCAGAAAGATAGTGAGTGCTTGCTGGTCTTGGTCGGAACCAGTGTCCAACTTCAGGATTAACAAGTGACAATGCACTTAACATTGGCCTCCAGTTTGTAGTGTGTGGTATCTCTTGCTTAAAGAGAAAGTTGGATGCCACAGCCGTGTGTGTTTGAATAAACTGTGTTGTGGCGCCAGCATTTTTAACAGTCTCGTTAAGTACTTCTAAAATTGGCTTTGACAGTGACTGGCTTATAAGGCTTTCTGCATGTCGCTGCAGCCTTTTCACTTAGTTTGTCAGCATTGGCTTTGCTGATCAGTCTGGCAAACCAAACTCCTCCACTTTTACTATATAAAGCCACGGTCTGCTCACATCTTGAACACTGGAGCCTAGCAAATTTATCTGGGCATAAGCTTTTGTGGGCTAATGGGCCATCCTGATTATCACGACAAAAGATTTTTTTTTCCTGCTGATAATATGGTCTGTATATATCTATATATAGATATAGATCTATATCTATCTTTCTACTGTATGTTCCACTCTATGCATCCGATGAAGTGGGTTTTAGCCCATGAAAGCTTATGTCCAAATAAATTTGTTAGTCTCTAAGATGCCACAAGGACTCCTCGTTCTTTTTGCTGATACAGACTAACACGGCTGCTACTCTGAATCTTGAACACTGTGTGCAGTCCTGGGTGCACCATCTCAAAAAAAAAAAAAGTAAAAAAAAATGCCCAGGGGCAGGTGGGCGCAGGGTACCCAGAGTCCTCAGTGGCAGGTGGGCGCAGGGTACCCAGAATGCCCAGGGGCAGGTGGGCGCAGGGTACCCAGAGTCCTCAGGCAGGTGTGGTGCCGTCGACCTGCGTGGGCCCAGCGCGTTCAGAGCAGCGTCTGTTCCTCCCCCGGTGGCCGCAGCGCGGCTCTGCTGGGGATCCTGCTGCAGGCGGGGTGCTCTGGGCCTGCTCTCCCCGGTGCCTCTCTGCCCGCGACACCGCGCCAGTTCCCTGCTGATTCCCAGACTCGGCTCCAGCACACGGGAACCCGCCCCAGGCTCCGTGGCAGGTGCCTCCTGCTGCAGGGCGGAGGCGGGGTGGGGCCAGGGGGCAGATCTGCGACGAGATAACGATGCCGCCTGCCGGCAGCGAACAGGGAGTAACGGTGCCCGGGCAGCAGGGGAAGCTCCCAAGGGACCCAGGGACCTGGGCTCGCCTGCGTGTCCCTCCCCAGGCTCCTGCCCTTATATGGCGAACGCAGGCCCGGGCAAGGAGGGGACAAAGGTCGCCCCGTCTCCGTCTCCGGCAGGAGAGCACTTTGCACAGGTACCAGCCGTCTCCAAGCTGCTGCCTGGGGCACCGCGTCTCAGCCGCGCCAGCTAGCACTGCCGGAGAGGTAAGGGGCTGGCGGAGGGGCTCGGGGGCTGGGCACCTCGGCCTGGCCCCTGCCACTGCATCCCCTTGTGCCTGGCTTTGCCCTGCAGCCCCTGGGGCGGATCTCAGGGCCCAGCCCCGAACAGCTGGGACCCACCTGCCAGGCCTCTCCGGCCCCCTCTGCTCCCAGGGCAGGGGGCAGGTGGGATGTGGAGGCCTCTGACTGACGAGGGCTGCTCCTTGCGGGTGGCTTTTGGGGGAGCGCCAAGGGCTGAGGATATAGGGCCTGATCCGGCTCACTGGGCTTTGGATGGGGCAGGGGAGCAGGGACCCCTCTGAGCTCCCCCTAAATCAGACCCACTCCCCTCCCCCTGGGAGGCGCAGGCTCCGTTCCCTGACGGGTGCCAATCGCCCGCACCTCCCTCCAGCCTGGCACAGCGGTGGCAAGGATGTGGTGTCTCTGGCAGCCCCCGGGGCCAGCGTCTCTGCCTGGCAGCGCCCACGCGGCCCCGGGGAGGAGGGGCAGGAGTGGTATCTGCATGGGACACATGGGGAAACTGAGGCAGGGGGCCAGGCCAGGCCACAGAGGGTGTCAGGGTTTGAGATGAGCCTGGCGGAGCTGCCCGGGGAGGTTCCTCGGGGCCTGGTCGCTGTTTGACATCACTGCGCAGGCGCGGGGATCTGGAGGCGCAGCCGAGCGGGGGGCAGGCAGCTGGGGGCAGGTGGGGGCTGGGTCCAGCTGAGCACACGGGGTGGGGGGCGGGGAGTCGGCTGAACCCCACACCCAGACCAAAGGCCCATTCTGGGCAGATCATTGCCCCCTGTAACAGAGCCCAGAGGGGCCGTGTCTGGGCCTGGGGGGCGAGGGGGGTGGGGCTGCTCCAGCCTGTCCTGACACAGGGGGCGACTGACCCGAGCTGAGCAAGGGGGGGGGCGAGTATCTGAGCTGCTCTGACTGTCGGGGGGGCCTGATCAGCATGGGGCTGCATGCAGCTGAGTGCCCCTGGATCCCGGGGCGGGGGGGCGGGGGGGCCACCCTTCAGGGCTCCAGCCGGCCGTGAGCCGCCATGGCACAAGGCCAGGCAGGGGAATCCGGTGCCGCTGGGGCTGGATGGCACAGAAGGGGGGGCACACGCTGGCCCTGGGAACAGGGGGGCTCATCGGCGGAGCTCTAGGGCAGGTGAGTGGGCAGCGGCGAAGGGGCCTGATCTCGCCCCTCGGACGGGGCAGGGACCTCGAGTGGCGGCACGTCCAGCCCCCTGCACTGCGGCCCGAGCAAACCCGGAGCAGCCCTCACCGGGCTTTGTCCAACCTGGTGTTAGACCCCTCCAGTGACCGGGAGCCCACCCTGCCTTCCCCGCCTCCCGGGGCGGCTTTTCTAACCCTCCTCGGCTCTGCTGCTCTCCTCCAGCTCCCGCGTGTGGGGCGCCCTGCCCCGGACGAGCCCCCCGCCCTGTGCCCAGCAGAGCGGGACACTCGCCTGCCGGACTCTCCTGTTAATACACCCCAGGGTGACAGTCACCCGCACCCCCAGCCTGGGCGTGAGCCCTGCCCCAGGCAGCTGCAGCCGCCGGCCCCTCGGGCTCCGGCTCCAGAGCTCCGTCAACCCACGAAAGCATCGATCGTGTGCCGGGCCCGCCATGGTCCTGGGGTGCGGCTCCCTGGCCGGGGGCAGGTTTCCGGGCTTCCCTGGCCCCCGCTCCCGGCAGCAGGCACATCCCACACAGGTGGCAGGTAACCCCTGGCATCTGGCGCACGTCTGTTTATCAGCCTGGCTGGGCCCATCTGTGCCAGCAGCCGGACCCCGGCTGGCAGCGCCCACACGCACGGGCCGCACCCCAGAGAGCTGTAAAGCCCCATCGCCCGGCCTGACAGCTGCTCCCTGGGCTGAGCCGGGACTAAACCAGGCACCTCTGGAGATGCCAGCACGGCCTGAGCTGCGGAGCCCGGGCCTGGCCTGAGCACAGGTAATGCCCAAGGGCACGGCCGCTGCCCCTGCCCCAGAGCTGCCCGTCTGGCACCTTCCACCACAGCCCCTGGCCCAGCCCACTCCTCTCGACCATGGCGCTGCCCTCGGCGGAGCTGCCCCCCGGGCGCAGGGACTTGCTGGCACATGCACCGGGGGTCCCCTCTCCCCGACCACCAGGGGGAACTGGGCACGGCCCCAGAACCAGCTCTGGAAATGAGCCCCCGCCCAGCCGGGCCCAGCGCCGGCCCCTTGGAGCGTGGGGGGCACACGGAGCCCCCCGCGAGGCTCCAGGCAGGGGCTCGGCTCAGCGTCTCCCTGTTATTAATGAGCGCTAACGAGGGCGTCACCAGTGCTGCCTCTCTCCCGTGCCAGGCCCCCGCCGTGCCGCCCACCATGCCGGAACTCACCGCCAAAGTCACCAAGACGCTGAACAGAACCACGCCCGGGCTGCAGATCTGGAGAATCGAGGTGGGTGGCGGGACCCGGCGACGGGGGGGACCCAGCCGGGGATGGGGCTCCTGGCTCTCTGCGCTCGGGACTGGGAGCCCGCGAACATCTCGGGGACGCGGCCTCACCCCAGACTCAGCGGCCGCCGGGGGATGCTGGGGGATGTCAGGCTGCCTGCAGCAGCGAAGGGGTTAGCGAGCTCAGGCAGGCGGCACCGGGGGGGTACCTGAGCCATCCCCCCAAGCCTGGTTCACCTGCGCTGGTTTGCCGGGGAGGCCCCCTCCGGACTCAGCGCCGCGCGCGTCCTTCTCTTCCCAGAAAATGGAGATGGTGCCGGTGCCTCCCAAAAGCTACGGGAACTTCTACGAAGGGGACTGCTACGTGCTGCTGGCGGTATGAGCTGGGCCTGAGCCTGGGGCGGAGCTGGGGGGGCAGCTGCGTGTCTCGCCCCGCGGGGGGGGCATGGGGCAGGGTTGCTTAGCACCGGCAATGTGCGTGTGACAGCGAGTGCGGGCGTGCGCTGGGGCAAGCGGGCGTGCGAGCCGTGGGGTGAGGGGGCTGAAGGGGGACTAGGCTGCAACATTTGCATGAGGGCCGGCCAGCCAGACGCCACGTCCACCTGCAAGCAGGAGCCGTACAGGGGAAACTGAGGCACGCACGGGCCTCATTGAAATATTACGGCATACGCCCACTTCATCACGGGGCGAGGGGAGGGGAGGGGAGGGCTGGGACGTGCCCGTGCTCCGTGCGGGCCGCAGCGGCTCCATGCGGTTAGCCGGCGGCAGGGTCCCAGCCCAAGGCGGCCCCGGCCCCCAGACATGTGCCCGCCGCTAGCCCAGTGTCCTTTGGCCGCAGACGCACAAGACCGGGAACAGCTTCAGATACGACATCCACTACTGGCTCGGCCAGGAGTCGTCGCAGGACGAGCAGGGGGCGGCTGCCATCTACACCACGCAGATGGACGAGCACCTGGGCGGGGTGGCCGTGCAGCACCGCGAGACCCAGGGCAACGAGAGCAACGGCTTCAAGGGCCTCTTCAAACAGGGGCTCGTGTACGCAGGGGGCGGGCGGCGGATCCCCACCCCAACCCGCCCCGAGCGTGGGTGTGGCCGTGTCGCCCCCTAGGGGCCGGTCCCAGCAACTCCACCAGCCTGCGCCGGACCCGCAGCAGGAGGGGGCAGGCGCTCTCGGTCCCGGGTTCGAGTCCCGCTCTCGGCCGCGGTGCGGCTGCACGGCCGCGGGAGGGGGGTTGGGATCCGGACCCTGCTGTCTGGGCCCAGGACGGAGCCACAACCCCCCAGCTAGCCCCTGCCCCATGGGAGGGACTCGGGAGCCACTGAGCGGTCCCTGGAAGGCAGACCTGGCAGGGGGTGGCCAGGTTGGGGGCTGCCCCCACCCCGTAAACAGAGGCCCCTGCAGCTCAGCTCTCCTGGAGAACACCAGGTTTCTGTTCCCAGAGGCTAAGGGCCTCAGTTTCCCCAGGGACGGAGACTCGCTGGGACAGGAGTTCAGGCACCGGCTCCCTGTACTGAGAGGCAGCAGGGTCTAGTGGCTAGAGCAGGGGAAGAGGAGCCAGGACTCCTGGGTTCTAAGCCCCTCCCCTGCCCCCCGCTCTCTGTGCGACTGGGGCATGTCCCCGATCATCACCCGAATGGGGAGAGCGATCCTGAAAGAGCTGCCCCCTGGGGGGAGGGGAAGTTTAACCCCTTTGTGGCTGCGGGGCCCTGGGGCTCCCCCCTCTGACCCGGCCTTTCCCCCCCAGCTATAAGAAGGGAGGCGTCGCCTCGGGGATGAAGCACGTGGAGACCAACACGTACAACGTGCAACGGCTGCTGCACGTGAAGGGCAAGAAGAACGTGGTGGCTGGAGAGGTGGGTGATGGGGGGGGCTGGCACAAGCCCCGGAGCCCCCAGTCCAAGCGCCCAGGGCCCTTTGCCAAAAGCCAGCTCAGGGCAGCGTACACATGGGGTTCTCCACATCCTGTCCTAAACATTTGCACTGAGCCGCTGTGTGTCATTAGCAACCACGCCCCACCCCAGAGGTGGCCGCATTTCAGCACGGGGCAGGTAATCCCTGCGCAGCGTTGCTGTGTGTCTGTTGGAGGGCTGCCACGCCCCACCCCAGAGGTGGCCGCATTTCAGCACGGGGCAGGTAATCCCTGCGCAGCGTTGCTGTGTGTCTGTTGGACGGCTGCCACGCCCCACCCCAGAGGTGGCCGCATTTCAGCACGGGGCAGGTAATCCCTGCGCAGCGTTGCTGTGTGTCTGTTGGAGGGCTGCCACGCCCCACCCTAGAGGTGGCTGCATTTCAGCACGGGGCAGGTAATCCCTGCGCAGCGTTGCTGTGTGTCTGTTGGACGGCTGCCACGCCCCACCCTAGAGGCAGCTGCATTTTATTGTGGGGGAACCTGTGGCCATAATGCAAATGAGGCTAATGACATTCAGTGTAATGTGGGAGCTGAGGCCGGAGGGGGTCATGTCAGGGTGAGCCTGCTCAGGAGCTCCTAGGCACTGGGACAGGGTGTGTGAAATGCAGCCTTCTGCAGGACGACTCAGAATTGCATCGCTGTGTGTCATATGCCCTGTACTGCTGCCAGCTGGTGGGGATTCCCCTTTAACTCCCATCCCAGGGAGAACCCTTTAGTGCTAGGGAACCCAGGAGTCCTGCCCCCAGCCCTGTGCTTTACCCCCTTGCTCCCCCTCTGACCCGGCTGCCTTCGCCTGCAGGTGGAGATGAGCTGGAACAGTTTCAACCAGGGGGACGTTTTCCTGCTGGATCTGGGCAAGCTCATCATCCAGTGGAACGGGCCGGAGAGCAACCGCGCCGAGCGGCTGAAGGTAGCGCGGCAGCGGCCCAGCTCGGAGGGGCCAGACCCCCCCCCCCGAGGGGCTCTGTGAGCGCGGGGCAGCCTCTGCTGGGGTGCAGTCGCCCAGCCCTGCTGGCTACTGAGTGACACCCGGTGGGGACGAGTCCCACTGGGGTCTCTCCAGGGGCCTCGCCTGCTGTTGCTGTTCACTCGGCCCCGATCCTTCCCCGGGAGCCCTGCTGCCCCCCCCCCATCCCTGCAGTGTTCGGGGCTCAGCCCCTCATCTCTGCTCACACCTGAGGGAGTGGGAGACCCAGACACCCCCTCCGCAGGGGGAGAAGCTGGGATGGGACATGGATCAGCTGTCCCAGGTCCCCTAGGCATGGTGGGGGAGCCCAAAGGGGTTGGTGCCCCCCAAGTCAGCCCTGCTTCAAGAGAGGGGGTCTCCCCTATGGCAGCTCTGGTGCCCCTCACTCCCGACCCGCAGCCCCTGCTCCCAGCCCTGCCCCTCTGCAGCTCTGCCGGCGCCCCTCCCGCAGCCCCTGCTAGCCCAGCCCTGGGATCCCCCCACAGCTCCACCAGTGCCCCTCACTCCTGACCCGCAGCCCCTGCTAGCCCAGCCCTGGGCTCCCCCGATAGCTCTGCCGGTGCCCCTCACTCCTGACCTGCAGCCCCTGCTTCCAGCCCTGGGATCCCCCGATAGCTCTGCCGGTGCCCCTCACTCCTGACCCGCAGCCCCTGCTAGCCCAGCCCTGGGCTCCCCCGATAGCTCTGCCGGTGCCCCTCACTCCTGACCCGCAGCCCCTGCTCCCAGCCCTGCCCCCCGCAGCTCTGCCGGTGCCCCTCACTCCTGACCTGCAGCCCCTGCTAGCCCAGCCCTGGGCTCCCCCGATAGCTCTGCCGGTGCCCCTCACTCCTGACCCGCAGCCCCTGCTCCCAGCCCTGCCCCCCACAGCTCCGCCGGTGCCCCTCACTCCTGACCTGCAGCCCCTGTCACAGAGTGTGGGGGAGTCCGGCCCTGCACCCCTCTTCCTGGGACTCTCAGTGACTCTCAGCCAGCCAGTAAAACAGAAGGTTTATTGAACAACAGGAGCACAGGAGACAGCAGCGCTCGTGTTCAGAGCCAGGACCCCTCGATCTGGCCTTTCTGGGGGTTCAGGGTGTCTGGATTCCAGCCTCGGTTCCCCTGCAAACCCACCACCCAGCTCCCAAACCGAAAACTGACCCAACCCTCCCCCTCAGCTCCTTTCCTTTGTCTAGCTCCCGGGCAGGGGTGTCACCTCCCCTCCCCCAGGCCTAGCTCGTCTTACAGTCTGAATACCAGCATCTCACCTAAAATCCTCCCTGGCTCTCCCATCCCCCACATAGACAGTCCCTACTCCCTACTCCACCACAGCCCCCTGCTAGCTCAGTCCTGGGCTCCCCCGATAGCTCTGCCGGTGCCCCTCACTCCTGACCCACAGCCCCTGTATTATTCCATAAATCAGTTGCCCTGTGGCTGCTGCCCAGCCCAGGTTGCTCTCCCATGCAGCCCCATGGCCTGTTTTATAATAATAATTGGAGCTATAGCTATCATATAGAACTGGAAGGGACTCAGAGGTCATCAAGCCCAGCCCCCTGCCTTCACTAGGAGGACCAGCTACTGATTTTCACCCCAGCTCCCTAAGTGGCTCCTTCAAGGATTGAACTCACAACCCTGGGTTCAAGAGACCAATGCTCAAACCACTGAGCTAGCCCTCCTCCAATGCAGGGCATGAACCTGGCCAAGGACATCCGGGACCGCGAGCGGGGCGGGCGTGCCCAGGTGGCTGTGGTAGATGGTGAGGACGAGGCGACCACCCCGGGGCTGATGAAGATTCTCACCCATGTGCTGGGGGACCGGAGGGAGATCAAGCCGGCCATTCCCGACACCGTGGTGGACCAGAAGCTGAAAACCCTTCTCAAGCTCTACCAGTAAGTCTCCCAGGGGAAGGGCCAACACACAGCGTGTGGGGTGAAGGAAGCTGTCAGCCCTGTGGGGAGAGGAGACCCCTGCACAAATGGGCCTTGTGTGGTCTCCCCCCAGGACTCTCCCATGCCCTGGCACACCCACACTACATCTCATCTGAGGCTAAAAAGGGCTTCAGGACCATCAATCCACCCCCAAAGCACTAGCTGTATAGCAGTTTCCTGCAGCAGTGAGTTCCACCAGTTAATTGCAATGTATTTCCCTTCTCCGTTCTCCCTATTACCTTCTTCATGCCCTGTAGCGTCCCCTGATGCCTGCATCATGAAATACTCCTCCTACAGAGACAGCAAGAACAGCTACGGAGCAGAACCCCTCCGGGGCTAGTCAGAGGGTATCAGGTGAAGTCAGTTTTAAGGTCAATAGCAGCCGGTTTTGCTCTCTGGAGAGCTGTGGCTACGCTTAAATGTCTCCGGCTGTAGCTGCCGTGAGAGGTTTTTAGGCGTGAGCTCAGGAACCAGCCTGTCTCTGACGTGTCCCTGTTTCACAGTCACCGTTTTTGGCCAACATGCGCACAGCTCCCACAAAACGTTGGTCTCCCCTGGTTCTGGAATTCTCTGGTGGATTCTCTGCTCTTTCGTGATCCGCGATCCTCTGAGGTGGAAAAGGTGCATCAGACAGAGTCAGGTCCCTCTCAGCGTCATCTTTGTGACCATCGGCGGGAAGCCCAGGGAGTTAGAGATCTGCTCTGCCTGCAGAAATGAAAGGCGATTCCCGGCACAGCACCGGGGGAGTCTGCAATGTGAAATCGTACTTCCACGCTGCCCACTGTGAGGGGTTGGCTCTGGGGCACGGAACAGGGGCACGGTGACGAGATTCTGCCACCTTTGTCGCTTTCTCTGTTCCTTTTGGTTGCAACCTTCGTGGCTGTTTTCCTTGTGCTTGTCTCCTGTTTACTCCTGACGCCATGTCATGTACCTCCGCAGCTTGCGCAGATACCCCAGCTGGCCTGTGTTCAGCCTCTTAAGACTGGCCCGGGAGCGGCTGAGGTTAGAGTATTTCGCACGTAGCGCCACCGAGTGGCTGAATTGTGCAATCCGGCTTAGCAGCCGAGTGGGCAGCTTTTAAAGGGCCAGGGCCCTGCGTCCCCCTCTCGTGCGGGGCCAGGGCTGAGCTGGGCTCGTGTCTGGTTTCTCGCAGTGTCTCCGATGCTGACGGGAACCTGGTGATCCAAGAGGTCGCCACCCGCCCCCTGACCCAAGACCTGCTGCAGCACGAGGTACGTGGCCCGGGGGAGGCTCCCCTCTGACGCCCCTCGGAGCTCCTGGGGCTGGGCACAGGCCGACGGTGCCCTGGACGCGGGTCGCGCCGCAGCAGACCCATGAGCAGGGCACAGCGTGGGAGGGACGGCTCAGCGGCCTGTGTCGCCCCCCCCATCGGCTGACATCACCTCACTGATCTCCGGCCTGGCCCCCGCTGCCTGGTCCCTCCAGCCCTCCCACCACCCCAGTATCTGACCCCAGATACCGCAAGGAGGCGGGGCCGAGGGGCTGGGAAGGCTTTCTCCCTCCGGCAGTGCCGCGTGCCCAGGGCGACCCGCTGGGAGCTGAGCCAGCAGAGGGGACCCCTGGCTGTGGGATCCGGACCCACTGAGCCCCCCAGGAGGCAGGGCAGGGGTCACGGGGGGCTCCAATCTGACCCCTCTCCCCCGGCCCCCCAGGACTGCTACATTCTCGACCAGGGCGGCCTGACCATCTACGTCTGGAAAGGCAGGAAGTCCACCAAGGAGGAGAAGCAGCAGGCCATGAACAGAGCCCTGGTGAGTGGGGGGGGGGGGGGCTGGGGCGGGACCCGCAGCGGCTGGGAGTGGGAGATGCCCACTGCCCCGTTCCCAGCCCCCGCAGGTCCCCGGGTGGGTGGGGGCCGCATGTGCCCAGGGGTGACCTCATGGCGCTGTCTGTCAGCCCTGTGGAAATTAACCCCTGGGGTTCTGGAGAGCTCCTGTGCTGTGGATACCAGCTGGGAAACCCCCACGAGGACGCAGCGCCCCCTAGAGGCGATTCTCACCGAGGTGCGTCAGCCCTGGGGGGTTGGGTGGGGCCCCGAGCTGCCCGCCTGGGCCCTGCCTCTCCTTGCTCCACTGACACACCCGCTGTAACGGCCTTGCTGTCAGCGGAGTCACTCCCGAGTGGCAGCAGCACGGGCGACAGGCCCCCAGAGCTCTGCGCCACCCGCAGTGCACGAACCCGCAGTGCGACAGAGCCTGGTGTTGCACGGACGCACGCACTGATTCCCTGGCACACCATGGACATTGCACACACTGATCCTCTCACACACCCGTGTGCACACACACACACATTCTCTGACACACCATGGACATTGCACACACAGACCCCCTCACACGCACACACTGATCCTCTCACACACCCGTGTGCACGCACTGATCCTCTCACACACCTGTGTGCACACACACACACATTCTCTGACACACCATGGACATTGCACACACAGACCCCCTCACACGCACACACTGATCCTCTCACACACCCGTGTGCACACACACACACACACACTGCTTTGTACCTGCCGGCACGGAGACACGGGTGGAGACCCAGGAGCGTTTTGGGGGGGCTGTTAAAAGGCTGCCCCCCACCAGGGCGAGGCGCCACCCTCCCTGCAGGGCCCCAGCCTCTCCGATCGCCCAGTGCAGCGCTGGCCTGGCGGTGACGTCGCCGGCTGGACGAGGGGCTGGAGCCGGGACGCCCCCTCTCTGCTCCCCCGCTGCCCACCGGGCGCTGTCTCTTGCAGGGCTTCATCAAAGCCAAGAACTACCCGCCCAGCACCCGCGTGCAGACCGAGAACGACGGGGCCGAGTCGGCCATGTTCAAGCAGCTCTTCCAGAAATGGACCGTCAGCAACCAGACCAGCGGCCTGGGCAAGACCCACAGCCTGGGCAAAGTGGGTAAGGGCCGTGGGCCGGGCACCGTGGGGCTGGGGCCGGGCACCGTGGGGCTGGGCTGGGCACCGTGGGCCGGGCACCGTGGGGCTGGGGCCAGGCACCGTGGGCCGAGCACTGTGGGGCTGGGCCGGGCACCGTGGGGCTGGGGCCGGGCACCGTGGGGCTGGGCTGGGCACCGTGGGCCGGGCACCGTGGGGCTGGGCTGGGCACCGTGGGCCGAGCACCGTGGGGCTGGGCCGGGCACCATGGGGCTGGGCTGGGCACCGTGGGCCGGGCACCGTGGGGCTGAGGCTGGGCACCGTGGGGCCGGGGGCCAGGGGGCGGGGCCCGAGGAAGGGTCCTGTGGCGGCCTGTGGAGGGGGGCGGAGCTCAGCTTTGGGGGGGGCTGGGAGCGGACTGGTCAGCCGGGCGCGTGCCCCTCCCCCAGCCTCAGTGCCCGTCTTTCTCCCCCAGCCAAAGTGGAGCAGGTGAAGTTCGACGCCACCACCCTGCACGCCAAGCCCGAGGTGGCCGCGCAGCAGAAGATGGTGGACGACGGCTCCGGGGAGGTCGAGGTAAAGGCCGGGCCCCCAGCAGGGATCGAACCGGGGCCCCAGCGGGCTCCGGAGCTGGGCCTGTCACAGCCCTGGCTCCCGTGTGGCTCAGCCCAGAGGGGGACACGGCCCCCCCACCTGCTGGGTACCTGGGCTCCCCCGTGTGACCAGGGGACCCCTCGCTCTCAGGTGGCCGTGGATGGGGTCAGCCGAGCGAGGGGCCGTGGGGCCCTGCTGCCACACTAGCCAGCATGTGGCAGGAGGCTCACGGCCCCAGCCCAGCTCCAGGACGGGCTCCCCGTGGCCCGTCGCTAGCAGGCCTGGCTGGCGTCGCTGGCACGGAGCAGGGCACGCGCCATGGGCCCTCTGCCCAGACTGGCGCATCCTCCAGGTGTCACATGGAGACTGAGACCTCGGCCCTCTGGATCCCTTTACCTCTGCCAGCTGCCCTAGCGCTGCTGGGGGGTGGGGGTGGTAGGAGCCAGCCCCCAGCTCATCCCCGGCTCCCCGGCAGGTCTGGCGCATTGAGGACCTGGAGCTGGCGCCGGTGGAGAAGCGCTGGCTGGGCCACTTCTACGGCGGCGACTGTTACCTCATCCTCTACACGTACCTCGTCAACAACAAGCAGCACTACATCATCTACATCTGGCAGGTGCGTGGGCCCCCCGCTGCCCCGGCCTGCTGAGGGGAGCCCGTCTCCGATGGGCTCAGGGCCTGGGTCATCCCGGACCCCCCGGCCGAGATCCCAGCTCCAGCCGGGGCCAGGCCCAGCAGGCGTGGGCTGATCTCCCCCCACACGAATCCCGTCCCGTCTGTACCAGGCAGAGAGCGGCTCTCGCTCGGGCGCCAGGTGTTGATTTCGGGGAGATGAAGTTGTCCCTGACCAGGCTACGTCTGCGCGTCCTTGTTACCCGCAGACGTGCCCAGTCGCAATTCTTGTCATCAGCGCCATCCTGTGGCAGAGAGTCCCGCAGGGCGATCACGCGCTGGGTGCACACACCTTGGCTTAGCTTGGAATTTGCCCCGTTTCAGCCTCATGTAACGTCTCCTTGACCCCGGGCCAGAGCCGACGCACCCTGGGCCAGCCGCTCCCCAGTCGCCACGTGGCATCCCAGAGCAGGGGGGCGGCAGTGAGGACACAACCCGGGGGGTGCCCTCTACCCACGATTCTCTGCGCCCTCAGGGATGGTCAGTTAATGCCAGCCAATGGCCACTCTGCGCTGGTTTGCAATTCCATGTGCCACTCAGACCCTAACCAGCCCGTTAATTCGCTGAGGGGCGGCTCTTTACCTTCATCGTTATGTCCCAGATGGGGAAACTGAGGCCCGGTGAGGAGCTCCCCTGACTTTTGTGGTTGCGTGACTGGCCCTGTGCTGGGTCGGTGTCGGCGCTGGGGTTGGCGCGCCGGAGCGCCTGCGGCTGGGGTGCTAGGGGTTGCGTGGCTCCGCTCTGAGCCCCTCTCCTCCGTCCCTCGCCCTTCCCTAGGGCCGCCACGCCAGCAAGGACGAGATCACCGCCTCGGCCTACCAGGCCGTCACCCTGGACCAGCAGTACAACAACGCGGCCGTGCAGGTGCGGGTGCCCATGGGCAAGGAGCCCGCCCACCTCATGGCCATCTTCAAGGGGAAGATGGTGGTGTACGCGGTGAGTGCCGGGATGGGGGCCTGCCGCTCCGCCAGTGCCGGCCCAGGGCCCGCTGGCAAGGTGCCGTGACCTGTGCCCTGTGCCCGCGAGCGCAGCAGCCTGGCCTGTGACCCCAGGGCTGCTGCGGGGGAGTGGGGCTAGGCTGGTCCATTGGACGATACGACTGGCCACTAGATCTGCTCCCAGCCTGCCGGTGGGGAGTTAACCAGCTCTGACGGGAGGCCGCGGGCCCAGCTGATTGGTCGGTGGGCCCATGACACCCCAGGGCAGATAGCTCGCTTGGGCCAGCGGGGCTGGTAACAGATGGTGCTGCAATCGTGGTTCTGCAGCAGGTGCTGGGGCCGCGCCGGGCACCGTCCACCTGCCCGCGATAGCCAGCGGCCGGGGCCGCGCCGGGCACCGCCCGCCTGCCCGCAATAGCCAGCGGCCGGGGCCGCGCCGGGCACCGCCCGCCTGCCCGCGATAGCCAGCGGCCGGGGCCGCGCCGGGCACCGCCCTCCTGCCCGCAATAGCCAGCGGCCGGGGCCGCGCCGGGCACCGCCCTCCTGCCTGCGATAGCCAGCGGCCGGGGCCGCGCCGGGCACCGCCCGCCTGCCCGCAATAGCCAGCGGCTGGGGCAGCGCTGGGCACCGCCCGCCTGCCCGCGATAGCCAGCGGCCGGGGCAGCGCCGGGCACCGCCCGCCTGCCCGCGATAGCCAGCCGCTGGGGCAGCGCCGGGCACCGCCCCCCTGCCCGCGATAGCCAGCCGCTGGGTGACAGCTCAGCTCCCCGCCAGCCACGGAACAGAGGCTCGGGCAAGTGGGGGCCTGGGCAGCGTTATCCCCTTGGTGCCAAAGGGGAAACCGAGGCACGGGGAGAAAGCACTTGCTTGAGGCTGCCCTGCAAACCAGGGGGCAAAGGCGAGGTGAACCCCCAGCATCGGGCACTGGCTGGCAGGTGGGGCTTGGGATGAAACGAGCAAGCTGAGCCGTGGGGCTAGAGCAGGGGCAGGCTCCCCCAGGCGGCTCCGGCCGACCCATGAGCTGCGTTCAGGGGTGACGAAGGGGCTCCCAGCCATAGCTCCATGCTATAGAAGACGCCGTCACGGACACGGGGTGAGGGTGGAGGCCGGTCTGACGTCTTCTCTCCTCCCCCCTCCCCCGGTGCTGTTCCCTAGGGCGGCACCTCGCGGGCTGGCAACACGGAGCCGGTGCCGTCCACCCGCCTCTTCCACGTGCACGGCACCAACGAATACAACACCAAGGCCTTCGAGGTGCCCCCGCGCGCCTCCTCCCTCAACTCCAACGACGTCTTTGTGCTGAAGACGCAGGCCTGCTGCTACCTCTGGTACGGGAAGGTGGGTATGGTGCTCGGGAGCCTCTGGCTGGGGGTCGCGGGGGCCACAGCCGGAGAACCAGAGCCAGCGGCGAGGTGCTTGGGGCAGAGAAGTCTCCCTGGCCTGGGGGAGGCCGGGAACCACCCCCAGACCCCTGGCTGCTCCCTGCTGCCCTCCGGCCTCCTCCCACCGGGATCCCGTCTCGCTCCCCTGCCAGCGGGGAGGGTGGCGCTGAGGATGGCTGGACCCATGGCAGGTTCTCGGCGCTGCAATGGGAGGCCGTGCAGCCCCTCCGGGGGTTCCTGACCGATCGCGCTCTGGGTCCCCGCAGGGCTGCAGCGGGGACGAGCGGGAGATGGCGAAGACCGTGGCTGACCTCATCGCCAAAACCGAGAAGCTGGTGATAGCCGAGGGCCAGGAGCCGGACAACTTCTGGGTGGCCCTGGGAGGGAAATCCCAGTATGCCAACAGCAAGCGGTAAGGAACGCGGGGCCGTCCCCCTGGCAGGTCTCATCCGTGACTCCGCCATCCCCAGCCGGGGTTTCCTGCCCCACGGACGTGGCCCCGATCGTTCGAAGCCAGTCGGTGGCAGAATCCACTTCACGTCGCTTTCCGGGTGGTGGAGGGCAGAACGCTGGGGAGGGGTCAGGCTGTATTAGGGTTAGTGCTCGCGACACCATATTATAGCAAACTTCAGGAGAACAAGGAGAACGGCCCCTGGCTCGTGTCCAGCTCTTCCCAGCAGCAGATCACCAAGGAGGTCGGTATCAGTGTCGTCACCCCCAGGTTACAGATGGGGAAACTGAGGCACGGGGCGCTGAAGGAGGAAGTGCGAGTTACTGACCTCACTGAAGCACTAATGAGCAGGCCGGGTCGGTCGCTGTCCCCGCCCCCAGAGAGCACCGTGAGCCAGAGGGGAGCGGTGGGTTTGGCCGCGGGCCGGCCATCGCGCTACCTGGTATCGTCTCAGGTGGCAACTCGTGTTCGTACCTGCCACGTGCCAGGCCGGTCTCTGGCCCCTCCGGCGCGTCCCAGCCGCCACCGCGGCTTCGAGATGTGCCGGACGTAGGGTCGACGTGCGGCAGCCTGTCGTGACATCGCGGCGTGACCGTGTCGGGACCCATCGCTGGGGGGGAGGGTAACGGGAGGCTGTCGCCCCCCAAGGTCAAAGCCAAGGGTGGGCGGGGGACCTTGAGCCAGAGGAAATAGGATCGTGGCCGAAGCCCAATATTCCCCCATCTGAGAAAGCCCCTTGGCCGCCGTTGGGCGCCAGCCCAGGGTAGTTCTCCGGATGGGCAGCGCCTGCTGACCCCCCAGACCCCGTTTTCCTTGGCAGAAGCAGCTGGAGCCAAAAGCCAGGCTGGGGTCTCTAGGACCTGACCCCCCTTCCCCCCTTGCTCCCAGACTGCAGGAGGAGACCCTGTCGATAACGCCCCGGCTCTTCGAGTGCTCCAACCAGACCGGCACCTTTGTGGCCACGGAGATCACCGACTTTAACCAGGACGACCTGGAGGATGACGACATCTTCCTGCTGGACACCTGGGACCAGGTAAGGCGGGGGCTGGGGGGGGCCTGGGCTCCGGGTCAGGTTTTACAGGCTGGAGGGAGCTGTAGCCTCACTGTCTCCCCCAGGGAGGTCTGTATTACGGTCCCAGACGAGGGAGCTCTCACAGACTCACGGATCGTGCCCACGTGTGGCCCTGTGCAGTCCATGGGGGGCCCCTTTCAGTGCGACAGCCCTTCTCGGGGGCCACTGTCTCGGGGTCAGGCCCCTCCACCTCCCGGAGCTGCACCTCTCTGAGCCTCAGCACGTCTGCCTCTGCCGTGGGCCCCTCGGGGAGTCCCCTCGCTCTGGGCCCCCCGGGCCTCCACCCTCCAAAGGGGTTGATGCCCCCCCCACCCTGCTCTCTAGCCCGGAGCGACTCTCAGCCAGCGTAACACAGGAGGGTTATTGAGGGTTGAACCCAGCACAGGAAACTCTCCAGCCTCAGGCCTGGCCTCCCTCAGCCCAGCACATCCCAGTCCCCCTGCAGCCAGGGGGGCTCTGCCTGCTCCCCCTCCAGCCCTGCAGGGCTGCAGCCCCGAGCCCCCCTGCTCCCAGCTGGGCCTCCGATACCCCCGGCCCCAAGCCCCCTCTGTCCATTGGCTTCTCTCCAGGGAAACAGGGTCGTAAACAGGCAGGCCTGGGTCTCCTCTCAGCCCCACTCTGGCCGGAACCGGCTGGTCAGGTCACCGGGGTCCTCTCCCCGCAGCCCATTGTCCCCCACTGGCCAGAACCGGCTGCGACTCCTGAGCTGGGTCTCCGGGTCACCAGTCGCTGGGGTCTCCATCCTCCAGGCCATCGGCCGGGATCCCAAGTTCCCTCTCCGGTCCTGTGTCCCAACAAACTCCCTCTCCCCTCCCCTCATTCAACCAGTGACACCCGGGGACACTGAGCCCCACCCCCCTGCCTGCAAACCCTGGAAAACACAGAAAAACCAGGCAAACCCCCCACTTTGTCACATCCAAGAGATGACTCTCCCCCACCACCACGCTGCCGCCCAAAGTCCCGGGGTGAGGCTGCAGCAAGCCAGGCCTCAGCCCAGAATTCCTGGGTCCTGGCCCTGCTTTCAGCCCCAGGTCCGTCCGCCCATCCCTCCGCTCCCGGAAGGGACCAAGCGCCAGGGAACGCGATCCTGCACTGGCCAGGGGCTTTCCCACGTTAGCGGCTGGCGCTGGCACGGAAAGGCTGTTTCTCGCCCAGGTGTTCTTCTGGATTGGGGAGCGCGCCAACGAGACGGAGAAGAAGGAGGCGGCCGTGATGGCACAGGAGTACCTGAAAACTCACCCCAGCAGGCGCGACCCCGACACACCCATCATCGTGGTGAAACAAGGCTACGAGCCCCCGACTTTCACAGGCTGGTTCCTGGCCTGGGACCCCCTGAAGTGGAGCGTGAGTGGCTGTGCAGGGGGTTCCCCATTTCCCCTGGCCCTGGCAGGAGCCGTGGGCGCAGGCAGGGCACCACGGGGCATAAAGGCTACTTCACCCTTCAGATTAAACAGCCCGGGCAACCAGAGAGTAACTGGGTAGCCCTGATACCCTCTTAATCCACAGGCCGGGGGTGGGGGGAGCCTCTCCCCAGGGAGCTCTTGGGCAGATCAGTCTGGGGCCTCTAGCAAGACCCCAGCAAGTGGGGCGGGTGTGTGGCAGAACTGTGGGGCGCAGACACCCATTCCCCAGAACCGGCTGGCCGGCTCCATCTCCCATTGCCAACTGCCCGAGACGGCCAGTCCCTGGTGCCCGTCACTTAATGATCCCTGGCAGCACAATCCCCGTCCTCCAGCCCAAGGGCCGCTGGGTGCCGCTGACTCCGAGATGCTTCCACCCGTGTCAGCAGCAAACCTCGCTACCCACCAGGTCCCCTTTGGCAGGGCTCCTGCGCCCTGGCGATCGCCCCCTCTGGTGAGCTACACGCAGAACTGCTGGGGAGGGGCAGGCCCAGGGCTGTAGGGAGATGGGGCCAGGCCCTGGCACCGAGGCCCAGCCAGGCCCGTCGCAGGGGGAGAGATTTGCAGACTCGTGAACAGAGCGGTTCCATCCCAGCGCCTGCCCGGCTTGACTTCAGTGACCCAGACGCAGCCGTTCCAAGCTCTGTCCTCCCGGCACGCCTGGCTCTGGGCCCTCCCGGCTCAGCTCTTGCGTCTCTCCTGCAGGACAAGAAATCCTACGAGGAGCTGAAAGCTGAGCTGGGGGAGGACAGCGAGTTCAGCCAGCTGACGACTGTGAGTGTCTTGGGGAACGGCAGCCTGAGTGCAGGAGCAGGGAACCAGGCGAGGGCCGCTGGTGCTGTGATGCTGTGCACACCCCCCCGGCTGTGGCTAGCGAGGGATGCAAAAGCTCCCAGGCTTCCCCCTCCCACAGCAGCCGGGAGCCGGCTCAGGCAGGGATCCGAGTGCTTTGCCCACGCCTGGCAGCACAGCTGTCCCCATGGCATACCCCGCCCCACAGAGCTTGCAGTCAGATTCAGGCACCACCCCAGGCTGAAACCTTCCCCCTGCGGCTGGGTGCGGGGTTCCAGGTCAGCCTAGAGGTGGCAGGAGTCCCCGGGAGGACAAAGGGTGGGGACGGCAGCCATGAGACGCGGTGGGTACGCTGGCGAAGGCTGGCACAGCACGGGGGGGCGGTACACGTAACAGGGTGGGGGCTTCGTGCAGCAGCCCAGCAATGGCTCCATGTGACTCTCCCCCGCCCCCCTCAGGAAATCACAAGCCAAGACGTTTTCACTGCCAACACCACCTTCGGGTCGAGGACCTTCCAGACCTTCCCTCCGGAGTTGCTGGTGAACAAGTCCTTGGATGACTTGCCCGAGGGAGTGGACCCCGGCAGGAAGGAGGTGAGAAGGGAGGAGGGTGTGTGTGTACATCAGAGCACGGGTGGCAAAGGGGACTGTGATCCAGCTTCCCTACGTCCCGCAGACAGTGCTCAAAAGCCGAGCCGAGCCCCTGGGGGCGGGGGGGTATCTGCCACATGGCCAGAGCGGCTGGCACTGAAATCAGGGCGGAAGCAGCAGCTGGCCCTGGCCTGTAGCACAGGTCGGCATTTAGGGTCTGATCCTGCCCTAGGGAGCAAAGAGCAGCTCGTTAGCCAGCCAGCTCCACACAGATCTCAGCTCCGTGGTTAGTGGAGATACGCTGGGGAACAAGGAGTTTAATACCCAGCATGTGAGTTCAAGGGGGACCCATGGGTCACCCCCCAGCTCCTCGTTGGGGCTGGAGGAGGGAGGGGCTTAGCTAAGGGGCTGTATTCATTATTTGAGGCCAGTGTCACTCAAGGGTGGGCGGCTCAATGGGGTTAATTTTGTTGTGTGCGTTAAATAGTGTCCGAGCACCTAGAGCCGCGGCGTAGAAATGGCCTGCAGGGGGCGCGCGTGTGCACAGCGGTGCCAGCCCCCCACAGGGCAGTTCAGAGACGCAGAGGGCGGGCTGCCGCTGGGGATTTGGTTCCTTGGCAGGGGTGGGTGTTTCGCCCCCTGCTGGTTGCAGAGGAGCATTAGCTGGCCCAGTAGAATTACCCCAGTGTTAAGCGTCCTTAGGGGCATCCTCAGCGGGAGTTCTAACAGAAGGGAACAATCAGCCTTGTGCCACCGGCTCCGAGCCGGCCTCCTGCCGGCTTCCCCTGGCCTGGGGTGGGGGTGGTCAGCTGCAATGCCGCCTGCAGAGCCATGAGCCAGCCAGGCTGGAGGAGAGGGCGTGAGCAGTTCTGAATGCCCACAGCAGGGCAGTATCCGGAAAGTAGTGACCCAGGCCTGGGCCCGGTGCTGCCTCCAGCTCTGAGCTGCTGCAGTCACTGGAGTGTCTCGGAGCTGGGCCGTGGAAAGGGAGTAACTCGAGCCGACGGCCTGGGTTCCAGTCCCAGAGACCTGCAAAGGTCTAGGAGAATCAGCTGCTTCCCTGGTGGCCCACGTCTCCTCCAATGGCTCACGCCTCCCTCAGCTCTTGCCATCTGCATGTCGGCTCCAGAGCCCTCTGCTGGGGGCTGGATACCGGCCTGGAGGGCATTATCCCAGCAGGAGGCCTCCTCGCCCCCCGAAAGCCCCCGGTCTGACTCCTGTCACGATTCCTGCTCCCCAGCAAAGCCAGAGGGCTGGGAGCTCGGCAGGCGGCAGGCCCGCACTTGTCCCCACCACTCATCCTGGCCCCTCTGCCTCCCGCAGGAGCACCTGGCCAGTGACGATTTCAACGCGGTCTTTGGCATGGCCCGGCCTGCCTTCGCTGCACTGCCCCTGTGGAAGCAACAGAAGCTCAAGAAGGAAAAGGGCCTCTTCTAGGGCGGAGCAGCAGCGAGATGCAGCCGGAGACGCGTCCAGTTCAGTATTTTTACTAGGAAGAAAGTAAAATTAAAGTTAATTCAGAGAAGGGAGCTGCGCGCTTGCCCCTGCTTCGGTGCCTGCCAACCATTCCCCCCCCTGGGATTCCTTGGGCAGGGAAAATACTGATCTCCCACTAGGCCACAATCTTTACTCTCCAAGCTACCCTCCTGGTTGGGCTGGGTTGACAGCTACAGTTCGTGTGCTGGGATCTTGCCTTAGCAAAGTGGTGTGGCAGTGGGTAGGACGGGTGAGTGTTGACCAGGCTCTCCGGTAGCACGGCTCCTTCACCCCGGCTTATTGTGTCTGTTCTCCAACCGCCGCACAGGACTGTGCAGAGGCAGCACCCTCAAGGGAGAAACAAGAATAGAGGTGGGAATCGGAAACCTCTGGCCTGTAATCCCAGCACCACCACCGACCTGCTGGATAGCCGTGGGGACGTCCCAGCACATCTCTGCCTCAGTTTTCCCATCTGTAAAGTGGGGGTGCTCACATTCCTTAATCCGTGGTTTGAGGTGCCAAGTAGTACATTGTTAAGTGGTATTAGAATGATCGTCAGTCTCTCTAGATGTCAGCTCTTTGCAAAGCTGTTTACATTTTCACACGCACTGGTACCTCACCGCTAAAGAGAAAGTACACAGCCCACTGCTGCAGCCTCCATTAGCTGTTACGCCTTCATGAAATGCATTATGCAAATATTTGTGGGGCTGAGGGTAAAGGTTCCAGCCACGGCAGGGAGTGACATTTTAAAAATCCGTATGCCACACACTTTACTGAAGCACAGCGCAAACTTTAATGACCTTGTCCACGCTCGTCTTATCTGCATTACCATGGCACCTGCAGCGGGCCCCATTGTGCTAGGGGCTGTACAAACACACAGAAAGTCCGCCCCAGGCTAAGGCAGGACACACTTTGTGGGAGCAGGGGTACGCGTCCCCCCAGGGAGTATGCAGAGGTCTCTCCGGGGTACATCAGCTCATCTAGATATTTGCCTAGTTTTACA
Organism: Mauremys mutica; assembly: GCF_020497125.1. Taxonomy (NCBI): domain Eukaryota; kingdom Metazoa; phylum Chordata; order Testudines; family Geoemydidae; genus Mauremys; species Mauremys mutica. Next base: position 2,682,006 of record NC_059081.1, on the reverse strand, counting down.
AGAGGCTACATGAAAAGCACTAGCCAAGTCAGTACAAACTACAATTTAATACGGACAGAATGAGCAAGTAAGCAAATTGCCAGTACCAGTGTGGCTGTGACACTTTTGTATCTGATTTTGTCAGCCAGTAGTTTTAAGTGAGGTGAAACTTGGAGTACACAAGACAAATCAGCCTCCTGAAAGGGGGACAGTCGTCTGGAAAGGTTGAGGGCCACTGCCCTAGGGATGCAGGGCCTATTCGCTACAGCAGATGTTGCCAGCTGGATCAGACTTAGCATGGTTTTTGTTAATACGATTCCCTCCCACTCAGTACTGAGACTGACAATAAAATGTCCCTTGTGACTTCAATTTGGATTTAGTCTCTGATCTCCGAGGCGAAATGCAAATGCCTTAGCCAGAAAGCTGCACTTGTGAGTGCACTGGCAGAGCTGTGGGTCCACGAAAGCGCAGTGGGAGAAGGGAACGTGGGCTTGCGAGGGGCGTAAGGACTGGAATAGCCGGGATTCTTAACAGCCACGGACAGAGCTTGGAGCTGCACAGACTAGACGCTCGTGTCCAGAGCAGCTTCCAACTGCAATAAATGCACATCTCAACTGACAGGCCATAGACGAGCCGACATACGCTCTGCTCTGTGCAGCAGCCAGCACTAGCCATGCTGCTTTCACTAGCACTTAAGGTCACTAAAAAAATGCACAAAATAAAAAGTTACTGAGCATAAGAACGGCCAGACTGGGTCAGACCAAAGGTCCATCCAGCCCAGTGTCCTGTCTGCTGACAGCGGCCAGTGCCAGGTGCCCCAGAGGGAATGAACAGAACAGGGAATCAAGGGATTCATCCCGTCGCCCATTCCCAGCTTCTGGCAAACAGAGGTAGGGACACCATCCCTGCCCGTCCTGGCTAACAGCCACTGATGGACCCGTCCTCCAGGAATTTGAACCCTGTTCTAGTCTTGGCCTTCACAACATCCTCTGGCAAGGAGTTCCACAGACTGAATCTGCGTTGTGTGAAGAAATACTTCCTTTTGTTTTAAACCTGCTGCCTATTAATTTCATTGGGTGACCCCTAGTTCTTGTTATGAGGAATAAATAACACGTCCTTATCTACTTTCTTCACACCAGTCATGATTTTATAGACCTGAATCATATCCCCTCTTAGTCGTCTCTTTTCCAAGCTGAACAGTCCCAGTCTTATTAATCTCTCCTCATACGGAAGCCGTTCCATACCCCTAATCATTTTTGTTGCCCTTTTCTGAACCTTTCCCCAAGTCCAATCTCTCTTTTTTGAGATGGGGCGACCACATCTGCACGCAGTATTCAAGGTGTGGGTGCACCATGGATTTATATAAAGACAGTATGATACTTTCTGTCTTATTATCTATCCCTTTAATGATTCCCAACATTCTGTTGGCTTTTTTGACTGCTGCTGCACATCGAGTGGATGTTTTCTGAGCACTAGCCACAATGACTCCAAGATCTTTCTTGAGTGGGAACAGCTAATTTAAACCCCATCATTTCATACGTATAGCTGGGATTATGTTTTCCAATGTGCATTACTCTGCATTTATCAACATTGAATTTCATCTGCCATTTTGTTGCCCAGTTTTGCGAGATCCTTTTGTAGCTCTTTGCAGTCTGCCTGGGACTTAACTATCTTGAGTAGTTTTATATCAATGGAACAGGGCCGTGCTCTTCTACGGTACAAACTAGTTTCTTCTTCAGTAAGGGTACAGTACAGGCCCCGACGTAAGCAGACTGGAGTCGAGTGCTCAGGCATCCACATCTATCTGAGTCAACAGAAAACTCCATCTTTGTGGAAATAAGATTCAAACTCATTAGAGGGTTAATAAAGAGGTTTTAATTTCACAAAAATCTATCTACACATCATTTAAAAAGGAAAAAACAAGAGCAAAACTGTAAAGAATACAGAGGAACAGATCTGCTAAAACACAGAGAAAGTGCTGCTCCACATCAATTGTGTAAAGAATCAAAAAAGTCACTCAATGCAGAATCTAACCCAGTCATGTGGCATCCATCCTGGCTTCTTTCAAACACACACACACCTGGAACCCCTTCCCCACCAGTTTTTAAAGAATTATGTAGTCAGGAGGCATATAAGACCTCCGGTGGGACAGGGAATACTGGCAGCAGAGTGCAAAGGACACAGAACGCCTTTTTCTTCTCTCTCTTTGGCAGTTGATTACAATCGTAGATTAGATCAGTTAAAAAGTGACCCAGTTAGTTCTTTGAAGCCACACACAACTTCTCCCCACTCCAACCCCAAGCAAAGAATTCTTCACGGGCATCTAAAACCTTCTGTGAGTTTCAATAAAATGTTAACACTGGATAATCAACTGCTTCTCCCATTGGTTGCAGTGCAAACCGCATATGCTAATCCTTCCAGTACATCAGATACAGCACACAAAAAAGAAGTCGAGTATACTCCAAATCAGGCCATTTACACCATGATGAAAACACGGCTGGGGAGGCAATCAGCCAAGGTTAGACACATCAAAATGCTCTCTTCATATTATAGACTGAAGCTTTAGTTAGGAAGCTAGTACCTGCGGGTTTTTTTTGGTTCTTTTGCACATCCCAGTACAACAGTCCTCTATGTGGACTCAGACACACACAGCGCAATATCTGGGACAAAAATTCCAGTTCATTTACATAAACATTTATACATTCATCATAAAAAAGTAGCCAAATACAGTGAAGGAGGAAATCAAGAACAAGTCAGAGCAGACATCCGATGATGGGGTGGGGGTGGAAGGAAGAATGCCATTGGTGTTTTCTTTGTTTTTTATACGCTGAGGCACACACAGACCAAACTAAACTGGCTCTCAGGTTCTTTTGAAACCGACAACTCCATACATTTCAGGAAATGTCAAAGAGTGTTTTATAACATGCACGCCATAGAACCCTCTCTAATTAATAAGATACATAATTCATACCAACAGCACTCCACCATCTCCCAGAAAGCCCTACTCTCTTTAGCAGGCCTCAACACTATTAACAGCCATTTTAACAAAGGCATGAAGGGTATTTAAATGATTTCCTCTCCAAGATCCCTGATGCTAAAATCCCTACATGTGCTGGCTTTTATTTGGTTTGTGTCTGTCCTGCATATAATCCAATACGGTTGTAAAGGTTGCACAGAGCTCAGCTCTACTGAATTTCAAAGTTATTACAAAAATGTGAAAGTGAATAACACAGAACGCTGGGAACACACACTCCCCCCGATTCTGAGTGAACTAGCTATGCTGTGCAAACCCTCCAAAGTATTGATTTATACATAGACCCCTTGACAAGTTACAGATTTCCTTCCTCATTGTCACCCTGGAGCGGAGAGAAAGAATCCATCTTTAGACAGGGGATGTGGGGGTGCACAGTGTTGGACTGACAACCAGCTCTGTTCAGGAAAAGGTTCATAGAGCCAGGCAAGCTGCCATATGCCAAAAAAAGTGAAAAACACATAGGTTCACTAGTTGTTTCTAGCTATGCTAAGTGAGAACCTGGTTTTCACTAGAGGGACCATGAAATCTGGTTGTAAGTGTCAGCTCTCTCAACTCTGGATCTACATCAAAAATGGTTTTATACATAAATTAGGGTAACAACTAAAATTGGGCAATCTCGGATGTTATTAGAAATGAACTGATTTGGAGTGCTGTGCCTCGACACGATAATCTGCTCCCCACCAAGCAATCAGCAGTGCTAACTCGCTGATATTAGAAGTACATTTGTTATTTAAAGCGCCATGTGTGCTGCTTTCAGCAGGTAGGGACCATGGGGATGCTGGTTAAGACGAGGAAGGTAGCTTTGCCTTTAGGATGGAAGAGATCTTTGCCACATTTTCACAGGTATGTGCCCTTTTCAGTAAAAGAAAATTCCTACATTAACTCCCCCTCCCCAAACACACACATTCCACTAACATATTCACTGTTGACAATACAAAATCATAATGATTTATAATAAATTAACATGTCACATACTACTGGTGCTGCACCTTATGAGGTAAAAGCTTTGTCCTGTTTGTGACCGAAGTTTAATGCTTAGGCCATATACTATGAGACCAACACAACCAATAAGATATTATCCAAGCTGTAACAAAACTCATTTAGATTCGCCTGGTACACTGCCCAGAAGATCAGCCTTAACTATATAAGATCTGTGAAGAAATTAATTTGCCTCCTGTCCTCTACAGCAATAGTTTGTCTACTTAGCTCTGGGTGGTTTATTCCTGAGAAACTCCTAATGGTAGTTTAAAAACAAATATCTTTGCACTCTCTGTAACCGATTATTCAAATCGCAAAATCCAAATTAGGGGCAGAAGAGTCACTGCTCCAATGATTAGCAACAATTTCTTTGCAATAAAAGGAAATACCAATTAGGGAAATATTTGCCCATATTAAATAAAAGACCATTTGAAGGTTCAAATAAAAATTAAATCACTGGATGTTTTTGCCAAAGTCAGCTATAAAATGAGCGTCATGTTACCAGGTACAATTAGGATAATAAAATGTAACAGTTCTGCCTTGTAATATCTTATATGAACACTCAATACAAGTTTTCAAAAGCTTCTCAACTGATTTCGTTTATTCCAGCTGAGCAGCCCATAGTCTTAAAAAAACAACAGACAGCTGGAATAAAAACATCTGTCTCTCTGTGGGATTCCTGGGATCTGTAGGGACAATGTGAAATTATGGATCAGTCTAACAGCAATCCAAGTGCTAAATGAATTTTTCAGACTTTCCACTTGAGGATGAGAGAGACAAACATTTATGCCTGCAGACCCTGAAGGGTTAATGCCAGAATGCTCTTTTTCCAATGTGTGATGCAAAAAGAAGAGTTGTAGTTCACTTCCTTTTACTGCTCAGCACTGGCTCTGCTTCCCTTGAAGAGAATCTGCCAACAGGCCAAAGCTCATCTTCCATCCCACTAGCTGCTGCTGTCAGAGTCAAAACAAGGCAGCCCAACGTGATGTAAAGTCAGTGAGAACTAGATATACTGACAGAAAGACGTAAACTGCAGTATGCAATGACACTATGAAGAAAATGCAGTCAGAAAGAATCAACTTTTTAAATGAAAAAAAATCAATCTCATTTCTAAACAAAGACACCAATGAACTGTATAAGATGACAGAGTGTGAGTAGGTATGCAATACATTCCACAGCACCAATGGTTTGTTTCCTGGAACTGCATGTAAATGGCAGAGCATTTACAACCTCATGAATGTCAAAATGCGCCAACTTGAGTGATGCCGGCACACCTGTTAGCAGGACAGATGGGTAATAGCAGACTTGGTGATCTAGGTTTCCAGTGACTATTACTGACACGATAAATGCCAGGTTGCAGGCTGTATTGCTTTAATTGCTCGTGGGGAAAAAAAACAGAATGCCACGTGATATGTAAATCTTCCCCATTCACATATCATAGTTAATGGACTTTCAAGTCAAGTCTCTTTTTGCACTATTGTTTCATCAGTTTATGAGCAGCTGTGGTCTTGTGGCTTGATGTAACGCTTTAAGGCTCCATGCTGACAGAAATATTTCTGGAACAATAAAAATCTCACCACGGGAGGAGTGCTTTGGGATGTCAAAGGTTTACCAGTATGGTTCAGGCCAAGGTTTACATGCGTGGTTCTGCAAGTTAAGCATCCCATACGCCTTACTTTTTGTCTCTCATTTTGGCCCTGAGCTGTTTGCTACTCCTGCGTGTCTTGCACAAGTTCAGAATTCTCCATGCTCAGGAGAAACAAGGGATTTGCTCTTCACAGAGGCTGACGAACAGACCGCCCCACTTCCATGCTAAGCGGCTGTGTGTTCTTTTCTGTTTCTAGTAACTCATCGAAGATGTCCCTAGAAAACATGAGAAGGGAGATTATGAAATCAATGAGCACAGAGCTGCTGCACAAGATGAAGACAGCCCTGCGGGAAGGGAGAATGACACACAGGAAATGAGTGGTTTACTTTAAGCCTTGGAAATTTCAGAATTATAGAGCCTACTAGTTAAGCCTAAAGAATTACACCTTGTCAGTAAAGCTCTCTAAGCAGGGCTCCTGAAATTCTGAAGCCATTCAGAACCAGTTGGAAGCTGAAGTAAGATTTTTCAACAAATTATAGCAAATCTAAGAGCATGTTAAGCCTTGCAGGGAAGAGGGCAGCAAAAATAGAATAAATTAATGCTAGTAAAAGGGTTAGGGGGAATATGGGAATTTACAAATATATGACTATGTCAGAGGAAAACATACACTAAGGACTAATACTTAGCTGAGATACTGAACATCCTCTTTAACCATGCCTTTAACACTTAGCTATCATCTCATTACGACAATCAGAACCACAGAATCATAGGGTTAGAAGGGACTGCAAGGGTCATCTAGTCTAAGGCCCTGGCAACATACAGGATTTGTTGTGTCTAAACCATTAGGTATTAGTGAGGGATAATTCTGCGCTACTGAACTTTCAGAGGACGCTCTAGTGCTAGTCAAAATCATATGCAGCAGTAACAATCAAAATTCAGACACACTGACAAATACTAGATTTGGCAACTCCACTGAAGAGGATGGTAGGGAGAGGAGCACAGAACTTCCTGACTGGGAATGCCCAAACTGCTGAGATTCTCTTACTTGTGCATGTAAAAGAAGATATAGCCACTTCGGTCTCTATCACACTGCACAGAGGCCTCTAGCGTTCTAGACACTTCTAGGTCATTGTAGGTGAACCAGGACTGTTTCTTGATATCATAGACATCACTAATATAATGGCCTAAAAAAATAAAAAGAGAAGCCACATTTATTTTCATGCTATAGTTCAAAACAAATCAGTAAAGTGTTTCTAGATACCCTGTTGCAGTTAGCTGACATTTAAATACTGAAATGCCATCATGTTGTACAAACCACTTATAGACTAAATGGATATTTTTGACTAAGTCATGTTAACTATGAAAACAGATCTTAAAGCTTTTCTGCATCTTCAAAGAATATTACAACCATTTTCAATTACATTTCTTTAATCTCCACATGAACAGAGAGACCAAAGGTATCATATTCCCTACCTGAAGAGGATGTGCTTCCAATATGGCTGACAATGCTGACGAGACGATAGGAATGGGGGATGTCTCCTACCTGGAAAATACAATCCAATCATTTGCTTTTAAATATGCTCCTAATTCCACTCAGCTCAGAACAACAGGCCTTACAGCACGCTAGGATATGGCTTTGGCTACTTGGTACACAAAGTTCAACTGTTAGAGAAATGTGATCAAGGAACATAGGAGCTGCCACACTGGATCAGGCCAGGAGGAAAAAGTGTCCCTTTCACACTGGGAAATGCCATATGATTTGTTTGGTTTTGTTTCCCCATTCACCATTCTGCCAGCGGAACAGCAACAAAGTCGTCATTGTTTGGATTCCAAAGCAGGAAGATGACACAAGCTCTCCGTTTTGCACTGCCATGTGTCCAGACAAGCTATCGGCTGAGTGACCACTTTCCACTGATAGCAATAAGTCCACAGAGAGAAGTTAAAAGAAAAATCAAAGAGAACTATATTGATTGCTGCGGTATTAAAACCAACCATTCGATAAATGAGGTAGATCAGTAGAGAAAGACTGGACTGGTGGCCTAGAGATTCTCTCTTGCCCTGCCCTTGGAGTGTTAAGGAGAAAATGTCCCTCTCCTCTTATTTGGGATGAAGCTCTGCTCATCAACTCAGCCGTGACAATTAAGAACAGGTAATGCTGACTGGCTTTAAAGAGATTTCCTGGTCCTCCTTGGTCTGATAGGCTGATTGATTGGAGTTCAACAGGGGTGTGAAAATACAGCTCTCTGATGAAGGTACAGCAATTGGAAGGGACGTAAAACTTCCCTAAAGGAATTCCCTATAAAAACCATTAACCCTTTCCTTTCTAGATGGCTATACAACACTCTTCTTACATGCAAGATAGATGAGAGACCCTCAGTGGGTCAGACAGCAGGAGTTGTTGCTATATTCCACTCAGGGCTCACAAGGCCTCCTCCGCAACTTGTCTGATCTTTAATGGTCCAGGACAGGGGTGGCCAACTTGTGGCTCCGGAGCCACATGCGGCTCTTCAGAAGTTAATATGCGGCTCCTTGTATAGGCCCTGACTCCGGGGCTGGAGCTACAGGTGCCAACTTTCCAATGTGCCGGGGGGTGCTCACTACTCAGCCCCTGGCTCTGCCACAGGCCCTGCCCCCCTCCACCCCTTTCCGCCCCTCCCCTGAGCCTGCAGTGTCCTCACTCCTCCACCCTCACTCCCCAGAGCCTCCTGCATGCCATGAAACAGCTGATCAGGAGGTACAGGGAGGGAGTGGGAGGCGCTGATTGGTGGGGCTGATGATGGGTGGGAGACGCTGGGAGCAGGTGCTGCAAGCTGCTGACGTATTACTGTGGCTCTATGGCAATGTAAATCGGTAAATTCTGGCTCCTTCTCAGGCTTAGGTTGGCCACCCCGGTCCATGAGCTAGAAACCCACAGCAGTTACTAGCACCATCACAAACCACTACGCTATCTGAAATGCTGTTTCTTCCTTTTTGACAATTAAGCAGCCCGTATTTTTACTTGTTTCGCACAGCAGAATGCGTTCAGTAGTCAAGTTACTCTGTTTCCCTGTCCCCCCATAAGATTCCTCAGAGCAACCAAAGGGCCTCAGCAGCTCCTCTCACTGTAGGACCCGCTCTTCCCGAGGGAGATTACTGAACTATCCAGTGTTTCCCAATACTATGGGGAAGCTGCTACTTAACAGGTCCTCTCAGACTGAACAGATGTTCCATAATAGCTGGTGCTGAATACGGGAAGAGACCTTAATTCCCCATTCCGTGCTTGAAACAATGGATCATCACCTCAGCATTCCTCTTCAGCTCTTCGGCTTCAGTTTCTGTGTACTCCATGTCGAGAACATCCTCAGTCCCAGAGTCCTCATCAGAGCCAACACTGTCCAGAAGAGAGCTGGTAAATTCTAAATGGCACAAAGACACAACGATGCCAGGTTAGAATTTTTGGCATATACAGGAAAGCAGGTCACAGTTACAGAAGGTTGGGATATTTTTTTATCTTCATAATGAATCTTCATAAACAAACACAAAGGAAATACTAAAGCTAAAGGCTCTTCCTTCTGAGGGAAGCAAGGGATATTGGAAAATTTACACACAAAAAAACTACCTCACATCCCCTCTCTACCCATCCAAAAAAAGCATGGTGATTTATGCTGTGAATCTGAATCAAGGAACAGACCCTGAACTACAGAATGCAGAATAAAAAGCAACATATAAACCTTTCACCCTTTTTTACAGTAGGACTATGTTAAAGGGTGCAAAAACAGTTAATGCAACAGTAAGGGTGCGTGGCAAACTTTTTTGCAAATTCCATTTGATTGCATAGCTGCGTTTTCCATAAGCTTTGGTGGCCCCAGGTCAACATCCACATTAAATGAACTGTACCCATTTTGCTTAGTGATTGGGAAGTTTCCATGGTGAGAAGCATTTCTCTGTATTTCAACTATAAATTCTATTCACAAACTACATCTATCAATTAAAACTGTATCAGAGGGGTAGCTGTGTTAGTCTGGATCTGTAAAAGCAGCAAAGAGTCCTGTGGCACCTTATAGACTAACAGATGTACTGGAGCATGAGCTTTCCTGGGTGAATACCCACTGCGTCGGATGCAAATTAAAACTGGCATCTAAACCTACGGCTGGCAGCATCCATCTTTTCATTGTTTATACATGGTGAGAAGGGCTGCTCCCTGCAGGACCTTCCAGAATGCTTGGCTGAGCAAAATGCACGCGGCTTTCTGTTAAAGCCGGAAGGGCTCCCGTACACAGTGTTCTAAACTTTCTGCGATTTTGCAGCTACCCAACTAAAGCTTTTTCCCAGCACTTGTTAAAGAAGCACCTAAACTTTTTCCAGATAATTTAAATTTGCATGGTGAGTCCTGATTGGATTCGAGTTCTCTGCTCTTCTCCTCTCCCTGTTTTTTTAAAACTGTCATCATGCCAGTTATGATGGAAATACTTTGCCCAAAGGAAGGTTCATGCAGTCTGCCCTGTAAAGTCATCAGACACTGGATTAGTTTAATCCTCCTAGGTGTGTTCCACAGTTGAACCCTCATAAGTGAGAATGCTTTATTGCCAGATCTCATGCTCTTGTTGAGAGCTTTATAAGCTACGTTGTCCCAGGGAAAAGCAGGCTGTCCAAGTGAGTCACACATGGAGACGCAGTCACAGAGAATGCTTAGTCCCAGTACACTGATAAAGCTGGGATTACTACACTGTTATAGCACCAACACTGGACCATGCTTTTTTAAAAAAAAAAAAAAAACCTGCTGGCTACAGGTGAGAAGGGAACAGCAGCTTCATAGTGAAAACTTACTTCCATCTCTTTTAGCAAGTACCTGCTGCCACAATTATGAATGACGTGACAGCATGATGACAGGCATTTGACAATATTCAGGATGTCAAACAAAATTAAGTGACTGCAAATCAAGAGGATTTTAAATTCCCGGTGCTGCAGGGGGAATGCATTCAACCACTCCTGGAGAAGGAACTTGCTTTGCCAAAACACTCCCCACCCCAATATCCGATAAAAGAGTGAGGCTGCGGGCTGCAAAGCGAGCCCGAGAATGCAGGACACTGGTTAGAGCACAGAGTAGTGATGGCTGAATCTTCAATGTGATGTGTCACCCTTGGGAATGACACTTGTACACTGTTCTGAGTATGATACTGTGTTATTCCCGTTAAAGAGCAGACCCATGCCTCTTCAGTAATAAGCAAGGGAGGACTATTTAAGGAGCCTGAGCAAGATTAAAAGTGAATTTTACGTAATACACCTGTATTTCACCATCACAACTGCTCCTCTTCTGGTGTGGGGTTTTTTGGCTTTGTTCTGCCAGGCTGCATAACCTCACTTGCATGCTAGCCCTACAAGAGTGCTTAATCCAAAACTACAGAACTATGATAAGCCAGGGCTTTGGGAACTGATTCACCCAAGAGGGTATTCTGCAGATGTGAGGCTGCAGGTGTGTCTCGGCCATAGACACCTGGCTTTTCAGGAACACCGAGTTTCAAGAACCAAATATCTGTGTACACAATATTTTAAAAAAAACTGAATTAAGGAATAAAAAACTACTGCAGTTTTCATGTTAAGAATTTTCGCTGGCATTTACTACTTCCATAACTGAATGAAATAAACTGAAAAGAACAGCGCCAACTACAATCAAACACAAAAAAAGGCATGAAATCCCAGCTGCCTTTCAGATGCTCAGAGCTGCATTCACACACAGATATATTTCCCCTAAAAATCAGCATTATGGAAGCTGATAAATAAATTTCACCTTGTAGACTTAATTCGGTAGCTCGTTTAAGGTCATCATCTTCTTTTTGTTCTCGTGCTTCCTGATGGAAAGAAAACAAAAAACTTAGTTCACTGAGAGACTTCCCTGTTTAAAATTCTTGTAGTGTGCTTTTTCTATTGAAACTGTGCTGCTTTGGTTTCTACAACAAACCTGACATAGGACATTTAAAGTTCCATGTGAAGGAATGTTTACAACCAGCAAGAGTCCAATGTTCTAGTGCAACAGGACCTGGGACAAACCTTAATTAAAGCTTGTCAAAGCTACTAAAGTTTTTGGTATGCGGCAGAGCAAGTCCCTAGTAACACCATGAGCTCTCTCTGGATCACTGATTTGAAAAGCATCATAATGAATTTGTGAACCATCTGCAAAGTAAAACTGTCACTTCCACACAAAGTTCCCCACTCTACGACAAAATTTACACAATTTTCTGCCCAAAGCTAACTGAGCACACAGGCCTCAAGCAAAAGGTGAAAATATCTGCTACAATTTATTTAAAAATAATTGCTAAAAAAGGAGGGTTGTCCTGCAGCTTAACAAAAAAAATATATAAAACTCATGGAAATGTTTCTGTATTTCCCAACTCCAGAAAAGGATTTTGCAAACATTACAGCAATGAATTTTAACAGGTAGAGATAGATAATAAAAGTGAAACCCTATTTTTGGGGTGTCTGTCTGCCCTGTCTCCTCCCGCCACCCTCAATGGTGTAGCAACATTGATTCCAGCTGAAGAGACTGGATGTGGCTGTGTCTGAAGCCCTACTGCCTGAAGAGGCTCCTTAATTCGGGGTCTGAATGTACGCCATGCCTGGATCACAGGTGGGACGGCAGGTCCACATTAGGACTACATCAGAAGCTAACATGTAAAGCCATTTGACATTATTGCCATAAGGGTTTTTCATATCTCAGTTCCCAAAGCACTAGGAATCTATATCTTAACAGCACAGCTGAAATGAAGCAACCCATCACTGCGTCTCACAACGAATTACACTGGAGGATGGGGAAATTTGCCCCGTGATATCTAGGCCAACCCCATCTCTTACAAGGAGTACCATGATATCTAATGTCAACACAAAGCAGACAGGGTCCTCAGTTCAAGGACTTATAACAAATGATCTTCCCCATCACAGTAAACTGTATTGAGCTTCATTTGTCTATACAGGAAGGATGAAGGGTTAAGTTGTCTAGGTATTTCAAACCTGAAAATACGTAGGGTTGGCAAAATTAGAAAAAAATAAAAATCTAATGGTGATGATAAAAATAAAACAAAATCCTTTATATAGATTTTTAATTTTTAAAATGTTTTATTTGTACATCTGCTCAATGGTGTTGGAACAATTTGCATAGTGGGGGTGCTCAGAGCCATTGAATTAAACTGCATATAATGAAAACCACTTCAAGCCAGGGGGCACAGCAGCACCCCTAGTTCCAGCACCAATTAAGGGCAGGGCAGAGCAGGGTTGGATTAGGGCAGCACTGACAGTGGGGCTGCAGGGGGCTCCCTGCACAGCTGAGGGGCCCAAGACAACAGCGCACAAGGTGTGGGGGTGGCTGCAGTCCTGGCCATGGGGTGCTGCTGAACAGTTCCTGCTTCCCTCAATGAAGGGGAGATGAGCAGTCGGCTCACTATTTGTGTAACACGTTAGCAACCCGGGGGGGCTGTTGGAACTGCCCGGTTTGCCAGTAGCACTTCTTTCCCCATGTGTGTTTGACTAGAAGGCTGAGTTAGCCTTTGCAACCCTAAGACTGGATTACACGGGGCTATAACTGAAGACTATTCAAAAACTGCAGCAAGTGCATAATGCAGCTGTCTGTCTGCTTAGCACAGGTCAGAAGTGCAGGGTGATCTGCACTAGCTTCCAATTTGTTTTGGGGTGTAATTCCAGGTGCTAATATTAACTTAAATGGTATGGGACCTAATTATCTGAGAAACCTGCCCTTATCCCTCATGTGATACCACAGCAGTTGAGCTCAGAGGAACAGTTTGAGCTAACCGTGTTCTGATTTAAACAAGAGAGCTACTGGCATGGCTGTCTGAGGGGGTGGTCATCTGTATTAGAACCTGCTCCTCCCTGTGTCTCTGGACAGGACACACGGCAAGGCCTTCAAGTGGGGGATGAATTAGGGAGGTGTATGGAAGTTAAAGAGTGAGGCTTGTTAATTTTCAGTACATAACTGAACAGTGAGGAATAACTTTGCCTTTCTTGGTATAGGTGGAGCCTTTTAAATACCTAGGTGTAATTCTCAAAGTTTATACTAACTGTGATCAATATAGTTAATCTCAACGACTGAACTGGGTAGTGAATTAGAATAATCTTCTGCTTTTCATACTGGTCTCTTCTAGAAGATAAGCAGTAGAGACAATTTGCAATTATTGTCCAAGCCCAGGGTGAGCTTTTATTTTGCCATCAGGTTTCGGATGCTAGAAAAGGCGACTTAGGGAAGGGAGTATTAGCTCTTACTTGTTCTTGGAGGCTCTGAGCCAGTGCCTGCTGAAGTTCTTGTTCCTCCCGCTCTCGCTCCATATCGTACTGCTGCAGCCAGTCAACCTCCCCCTGGGAGCCTTCCGGAGTTTTGTTTTCCTTATTCTCATCAAAATCTTTAGTTATCTCAGTGAAATTGGCAGGAGCTGAGGAAGCAAAGGACATTTATGCTTTTCTGGTCCCTTGTTTGTTACCATCTAAGTCCTCTTTAGGCCTCTGAACTCCTTGGAGCACAGTGGCATCTACTGGTAGAGGGACACCCAATAAATCCTGAGGAATGCCTAAGGATTTGATGAGAGGGGAATGCTATAACAAATCTTACAGGTTTGGGACTGAGCAAGGTTTTATCAAAACCCTCTCTCCCCAAACTCTACGCTTTCATTTAAAACCAGCAGCCTTTGCCAAAACAAACGTGTCCCATTCTGCCAGGCTTTCACAAGGGTGGCCCAAGTGCAGCTAATGGACTTCTGCCAGAGTTACAATACCTGGATTTAGACAGTGCTTACATACTACAGTGCCGGCACCATAGAAAAACCTAAAATTGAACTATGTTATCTCTAAATAAGACCGAGGGAAGCACCAAAATCTCCTAAAAGCTGTTAGGGTTTGTCAATTTTTTGCTTCAGTTTAGAGCTAGACGATCTACAGATTTTTAAGTAGTATAAAAGCACAAGTAATTTACAACTGTGTAGTTTATCTTTAAGATGTGTGCAACGGAAAGAAGAAAAAAGCTGTTTTACAAAGCTTCTGGAGGGAATATTTGTTGCTATTACTATATGTACCTCTCCTATCTGCAGCATACTTTCAACCCCCAATTGGCTACAGGTAAATGGTCAGAATCCCCCTAAAAAAAAAAATCCAGCAAAGCAATCTATCTTAATGTGAACCCACGCTTGAATTGGAAAAACAGACTTCCCCATCTGTTCATTAGTTATCAGAGGATTACAGAAAGCAGAATGCCAGCATCTGCAACATCCTGAAAATGCAGGATCACCAGTCAGGATTGTAACCCAGATCTGTCTAATCCTCTTAAATGAATCGCAAAACAGAATTTTTTACATTATTTTTTAAGTCTGTGACTCAGACTTTCATTATAAGGAGCAATACTCCACAAGGTTTCTGGCTATTACACAGCTCTCAACTACGAGTAGGAGTAGGGAAAGTGTGCCCTCCGTAATATCTAAACTAGGTAGGTCTCCCACTCCACCTGCTTTGAAAGTACATGAAATTCAATGTGACTGTGTAAAATGCACCACAGTGTATATGAATACGGGAGCAGACTCAATGTTGTGTGAATTATTTCATGTGTTGACTTCTGTCACGGAGTCCCCGGGCGATGCTCTGGAACTGCTCCCCACAAAGCCAGGCAGGACTTTGGGGAGCCTTCTCTCCCTTGGAGCAGACTGTCTTCAGAGCAAGAAGCTTACACGGCTTCACCTCCTGGGTCTCTCCTTGGAGCATTCAGCATCCTCTGCCCCTCCGTGCGCTTCCCACAGCGAGTCCGCCCAGGCGGGGTCCTGGGGAAGCCAGAGGGTCCTGCCCCCCCACTGCGCAGTCAGATGTGACTCTTAGCCATCCAGTAACACAGAGGTTCATTAGATGACAGGAACATGGTCTAAAACAGAGCTTGTAGGTACAGAGAACCGGACCCCTCAGCCGGGTCCATTCTGGGGCCCAGTGAGGCAGACCCCCACGTCTGCCCTCACTCCTAGTCCCCAGCCAGCCCCAAACTGCAAAACCCCCTCCAGCCCCTCCTTCTCTGCTGAGTTCCTTTCCTGGGCCAGGAGGTCACCTGATCTCTTTCACCTTTAACATCCCCTTGTAGGGGGGAAGGGCCTGGCCATTAGTTGCCAGGGAGACAGCGTGTCAGTGATTTATGCATACTGGCCTTTATCCCACCACCTAGAGACTTAAGAAATGCACAGAGGAAACTGAGGCACCCACACAGTATTCAGAGGAAACATTAAGAACAGTCCCACTTCATCACAACTTCCAACATGAAGTTTCATTTGACAGTACCTGACATTCTGAGCTAACTGCAACCTTCAGTAGTGTACGGTTTTGGCATTTAATTTCTTATCTCTTAAGAGGAAAAAAAGAAAGAAGGAACTTCATCCGACTGTCTTTTCATGATAGTGGAGTTAGGAAATAATTTGATCCAAAGCAAATAGCATGAGCAAATTACAAGATTTTAAAAATTTCTGTTAACCAACTAGAAAAACTGAGACCTAATTATCCCACACTCAAATCAATGGGGCTTCCTCACAGTGGTAAAGTTAAGCACGTGTATAATTATTTGCAGGATTTGGGGCCACAATCTGTAAAAGCATGTTGGACTTATTCTGAAGGATTTACATAAATGTAAGGTGCTGTTTTAGAAAAAAAAAATTGTAATTGTATACACAGGAGGCCAAATTAATTACAATTCTACTTATTTTTCACTACGCATCAGAGGGATTTTAGCCTTATCCTTTGAATGTATTAATTATACACAAAAACAACTGTCTTTAGATATTGCTACTATGCTACTTAGGATTGCAACTGATTTGGAGACAGTTATAGAAAATAAAGTGTACTCAGAATATGGAAGAGTAAAACTCTAGAGTCAGTGAACTGACAGAGGTGATTGTTAAACAAGAGATGGAAAAAAATCACCAAAACATTGGTGATGACTAAGTTTAGCAGAGACATATTACAAATGTTTGACATGAGAACATTTTCGAAATTCAATACATGAAAAGCTTTAAAGACAGGAAAAATGTAAGATATTTATATATCGCCATGTTCATCAGACGCTGCCTACAATCCATTCTCATGCAATTCATGCCCCATATATTGCTGATCTGATGTTGTAAATAACTTCAGAATCATCACAGAATCTGTTCAGTTAAGATAAAGTTACTTCTCATCCTACCTGATTCTGTAGTTGCTTTGGGTTTCTCCGTCTCTACAGATTGCAGATTTTCTGGCAATTCCTGCACCTCATCCTCTCCAAAACCAGTGTCTGGGCTGCTTGTGGGTTTATCTTCATCATGGCTCACAGAGAATGAGGCTTCCCTCTTGCTAATCTCTAACACAGCTGCTAGCAACTCATCCTCGCTCATTCCATCGAAACCAGCATTTCCCAAGTCAGAAGATTTATCACACTCTGGTTTACTTCGTTTTGAACCCTACAAATGAAAGGATTCAGGCTTAAAGGCTTTAAAAAAAGTCAAAGATGTGTCGCATCCAGTTTGCATTTACTGTGCACATTTCTTCTGGGTTAACTGTCAGGAAGTGGGAGTTTGGGTCTCAACCATACTAAATATAGTTCACATAAAGAGAGTCAATGCCATATGACTTCAGGGACTAATGTTAACTTGGAATAATAGATCTACAACAGTAGTTTTCAACCTTTTTACATTTGTGGACCCCTAAAAAATTTCAATTAAATGTGTGGACCCCTTTGGAAATATTAGACAGTCTGCGGATCCCTGGGGGTCTGCAGATCACAGGCTGAAAACCACTGATCTACAACCACCAGGATTTGCAAGATGTGCAAAGCTACAGCACTCTTCATCTGTGATCACCCCACTTTCCCCTTGTGACATCCTTCCAGGTAGTGGAGAGCCCTCACCCTCCGGTAATCTCCACATATGAGTAGCAAAGTCATCACCAATAGGTGTTTAATGAAGCTGGACAGCAGCTGCAAGAGATAAATGTAACTTGAACTGGAAGATGGAAAGAGAACCACTGAACCTAGGCCAGGATGAGAAGAGAAGGGGATAGAACACCAGTTTCTCAAATGAACCTTAGACGGTCTCAGCAGATATGACCAGGAGAGGCCAAAACCTGAAGATCAGGGCAGCAAATAGCAATGCATAAAAGAAAAATAAATGGTTTCTCTCACAACGGACAGGCCAGTCAACTCTACTCGGAAAACTCAGGCTAATGCTGTATCTTTACACTGCTGGTCTGTTAGCCAGCTTGTCCACTGCTGCAGTAGCCTTCTGTGCTTGTGCTTATCAGTCAGCTGAACACAAGATGCTGAGGCTACAAACTGACCACCACACCGGTTACATAATCACGCACTCAGACCAGAGATTATTTCCATCTCTGATGCTGTAGGACCAGTACTATCACAAGCACAAGACCATGGACAGGAAAGGAAGGCAGGTAAGAGGAGGGTGAAATTCTAGAGAGAAAAGATGTCCCAGTTAGTGATAACTGGTAGTTGGTCAGGTTCATGCATGTAGGACAAAAAAAAAAAAAAAAAAAAGGGAATTTGAAGACCATCTAGCCAAACACTCAAAAAGTAATAGCATAAAATTTTTTAAGTACATCAAAAGCAGGAAACCTGCTAAAGAACCAGTGGAGCCACAAGACAATTGAGATGCTAAAGGAGCACTCAAGGACAATACGGTCATTGCGGAGAAACTAAATGAATTCTTTGTATCGGTCTTCACGGCTGAGGATGTGAGGAAGATTCCCAAACCTGAGCCATTCTTTTTACGTGATAAATCTGAGGAACTGCCCCAGATTGACGTGTTATTAGAGGAGGTTTTAGAACAGATTGATAAATTAAACAGTAATAAGTCACCAGGACCAGATGGTATTCACACAAGAGTTCTGAAGGAATTCAAGTGTGAAATTGCAGAACTACTTACTATAGTTTGCAATATATCATTTAAATCAGCTTCTGTACCAAATGACTGGAAGATAGCTAGTGTGATGCCATTTTTTAAAAAGGGCTTCAGAGGTGATCCCGGCAATTAAGGGGCCAGTAAGCTTGACTTCAGTACTGGACACACTGGTTGTAACTATAGTAAAGAACAACATTGTCAGACACATAGATGAACATAATTTCTTGGGGAAGTGTCAACATAGTTTTTGTAAAGGGAAAACATGCCTCACCAATCTACTAGAATTCTTTGAGGGAGTCAACAAACATGTGGACAAAGGTCATCCAGTAGATATAGTGTACTGAGATTTTCAGAAAGCTTTGACAAGGTCCCTCACCAAAGGCTCTTAAGCAAAGTAAGCTGACATGGGATAAAAGGGAAGGTTCTCTCATGGATTGATAACTGGCTAAAAGATAGGACACAAAGGGTAGGAATAAATGGTCAGTTTTCAGAACAGAGAGAGGTAAATAGTGGTGTCCCCCAGGGGTCTGTACTGGGCCCAGTCCTATTCAACATATTCATAAATGATCTGGAAAAAGGGGTAAACAATGAGGTGGCAAAATCTGCAGATGATACAAAACTACTCAAGATAATTAAGTTCAAAGCAGACTGTGAAGAGCTACGAAGGCATCTCACAAAATTGGATGACTGGGCAAAAAAATCGCAGATGAAATTCAATGTTGATAAATGCAAAGTAATGCACATTGGAAAACATAATCCCAACTATACATATAAAATGATGGGGTCTAAATTAGCTGTTACCGCTCAAGAAAGAGATCTTGGAGTCATTGTGAATAGTTCTCTGAAAACATCCACTCAATGTGCAGTAGCAGTCAAAAAAGCGAACAGAATGTTGAGAATCATTAAGAAAGGGATAGATAAGAAGACAGAAAATATCATATTGCTGCTATATAAATCCATGGTAGGCAATATCTTGAATACTGCATGCATATGTGGTTGCCTCATCTCAAACAAGATATATTGGAATTGGAAAACATTTAGAAAAGGGCAACAAAAATGATTAGGGGTATGGAACGGCTTCCATATGAGGAGAGATTAATAAGACTGGGACTTTTCAGCTTGAAAAAAAAAAGACAACTAAGGGGGGATATGATAGAGGTCTATAAAATCATGACTGGTGTAGAGAAAGTAGATAAGGAAGTGTTAATTACTCCTTCTCATAACACAAGAACTGGGGGTCACCAAATGAAATTAAGAGGCAGCAGGTTCAAAACACACAAAAGGAAGTATTTTTTCACACAGAGCACTGTCAACCTGTGGAACTCTTTGCCAGAGGATGTTGTGAAGGCCAAGACTATAACAGGGTTCAAAAAAGAACTAGATAAGTTCATGGAGGATAAGTCCATCAATGGCTATTAGCCAGGCTGGGCAGGGATTGTGTCCCTAGCCTCTGTTTGCCAGAAGCTGGGAATGGGCGACAGGGGGTGGATCACTCAATGATTGCCTGTTCTGTTCATTCCCTCTGAAGCACCTGGCACTGGCCACTGTCGAAAGACAGGATACTGGGCTAGATGGACCTTTGGTTTGACCTAGTATGGCCGTTCTGCATATGGTTACAAACTCTGTCCCACAGCAATCCTAGAAGACTAGATCTGATTGATTTGCTATTCACATAAATTGGCTGCATTACTCCATTTCTGCAGCAACAGCATTGCCATCCTCCTCACCCATTCCTAAAGGAGAGTGCAAAGCAAAGCACTCCCAGGAGCTAAGGCAGATGCAAAGTAGAACCCTCAAAGTTTGTCTTACTTTAGGATGTCATTCCCTTCCCATACAACCCCGATTCATCTCCTTTCTACTGCACTTACAATGCCATTGTACAGGCAAGCAGCTTCTTTGGATGAAACCAACATCTGCCACAACAGACCTCAAAGGCAAAACGTATTGAATTATGCCCCCATATCAGAAACTAGGTCTCTAAACATTTCTAAGCACTGATCACCAGAGACTGCCAGCTTCACTTTTCAACCAGCTAAGAGGGCCAGAGTGCAAAACACTTAATTTGGGGGTCCACAAACTCATTCCAATTGTACATTATTATTTTTCTTCCCCATCCCCAACGCGTATCCTGGCCCCTGGATTTAAACAAAGAATTTTACTGGATAATTATTACCAGTGACTGACTTGCATCCTATTTCAACCAGTGAGCAGCTTCAAGAGACGGCAATTCAAATACCCTCTAAGGTTTGAATAGTAAAACTGTTGTGCAGCTGACACACTGGAGCTATAAGACTTCAGTGCAGCTCTAATACAGTTACCTCTGCTGCCAATGGGATCCCAAGCCAACACATACAGAGAGGTCAATCCGATGGCCTGGCAAAGCATTCCCCTTCAGCATAATTGTGCTAATTATGAACCAATCTTGTATTTACATTGGTTTTATTCACAGTCTGATAGACTCTGACAGCCCAGACACAAACATGTAAGGGATTTTTTAGGTTTGAAAGGGTATGTTTTTCCTCTCTCAACAACAGAAAATGCACATGTATTGTAAGTCCTACAGAGAGGAAAGAATCTTTTACCTTTTCAGGCTCTTCTTGCTGTTGCTGCTGTTCTCTGCTCTGTACATCACACAATCTTTGACTGTGAGTGACAGAGCGTTTCAATGGCTCATCCTCACTATCTGAATCCACATAGAGTGCCACGGAGCTCTTTGATTTGAATGTATACTTTCTGAAAATTAAAAATACAACTATAATTTCCTAGCACTGTAGAAACCTGTTAAAAAAGGAAATCTGGGTGTAACAGGTAGGACAGTTATGCAGATTTAGAAGAGACTCCAGTTTGCCATATTTAAAATCTATTTAGTTAGCAGATCAATTTTCTATCCTAGCTTGCCTATTGGTGGATTGAAAGCTACTGTATTCCTTTACCAGGTATTTATTAAAAGAACTTCCCTGCACTTGTGTGTTCAGGTATTTACAGTGCATGGACAACATTCTGTGAACATTCCCCTAAGTGGACTCCATTAGTATAGAGAACTCATTATTATATGCTGTTTAACTTGGGAAATTTATTTAAACACTATAATTATTCTCTGAAACAAAGGTGCATAGATCATAAAGACGCTAAATAGTGTTGGCAGGACAACATTTCACATGTGTAATATTTTTCAGTTTTCCATTTGGCCTCTTGCAGGTGTTGCTTTTGGTTTTATTAAAACCAAAAGCAAGGAGGGCTCAGGAAAGTGAAAAATAAAAGCACTGTGTATAGGTTAAGACAGTGGCTCTCAACCTTTCCAGATACTGTCCCTCCTTCAAGAGGCTGATTTGTCTTGCCTACCCCCAAGTTTCACCTCACTAAAAAACTACTTGCTTACAAAATCAGACATAAAAATACGAAAGTGTCCCAGCACATTATTACTGACTTTCTCATTTTTACCATATAATTATAAAATAAATCAATTGGAATACAAAATACTGTACTTACATTTCAGTGTATAGTATACAGAGCAGTATAAACCAGTCATTGTATGAAATTTTAGTTTGTACTGACTTCACTAGTGCTTTTTATGTAGACTGTTGTAAAACTAGGAAATTTCTAGATGAGTTGATGTACTTTGTGGAAGACCTCTGCGTACCCCCAAGGGTACATGTACCCCTGATTGAGAACCACTGGGTTAAGAAACCTGTGCTCTCTACATGCATCCTCCAGTGTCTTCACTTTTTAGGCAGCGTAAAGTTATCCAACACTACATTATATTTATCACTGTTTCTCAAGAGCTGGCCTTTCAGAATGAAGTGTAGGAACACTGTTCCTCTAACCCCCACAAATAAACCCTAGGATTAAATGACTCTCTTCCAGAACCAACTTTGGTGCGCCAAACATAAGGACAGAGAAAAGAGCTAGCTCTTGGAATAACAGACTATTTTCTTCTCTGGTAAACAACTTACAAACCAGCTTCTTGCAGTTATGGTTACAACCAGTTTAAGAGCAGTGGAAATATCAGAGTCCACACAAACTAAGTTCAGTTTTCCTTGCTACTGTAGGTTTTAATACTGAAAAATAAAATCTACTTTGTGTTATAATTATAAACCTCGGAAAACAGGCTTATAAGAGAAATGCTGAAAGATGTCATTTGGGCTGTGTGAACACTAAAAGTGTCCTTAATATTTATGCCATTGGAGACGCAATTTCAAGACAACTCTGGACCATGAAAAACAGTGTAGAGACAATAATTCAAAACACAAAAAACAACAAGTAGTAAACATGGAAAAGGAAGACAAAAGTGGGAGAAAGGCAAGACTTATTTAAATGCTCAAAAGTTCTTCAGAGAACTCCTCCAAATCAAGGAAATTTCAGAATGACAACTTACCTACAAGGTGTGGAAGTGCTCACAGTACAGGAATTCACCATTTGGGAGGCTTTCAATGGTCGAGAACTATAAACAGAGCAAAGTATTTATTGCCACAGTTATATTCTGAAAAAAATGTGCATTTTACTCATCTGCTACTACATGCTAGCCCGTGGCCAAAAAAGCCATAAGGAGAATACCTGTTTCTATTTGTTAATCACAGAGATTTAGAGTAAGAATTCTATGCTATGAATATACAAAAGCTGTTCATAAAAATAATTAACCCTTTCAACTTGATTTACCTCTTAGTGGCACACCCTAGGACAGCTTTGAGATTAAAAGCTGGCAGCATTCCTGTCAGGACTGCAACTCATTCCTTTTTCTACCATCTTTCCAGCTCCTACTGCCAACTCATGACCTGCTCTCCCACAACCTGCCCTCGTGGCTCTACTGGTTCCCTACCTGGCCCATGTTTTCACCAAAACAACTGTCACGCAAGCTTTCTGATCCACCTGACCCTCACCTCGGCTCCCTCAATTCCATCAACTCTCCCCACACCCACCAGCTGGCTGCTGTTGTAGCAATCCCTTCCAATCCACACAGCCGACTTTCTCTCCAAACCCAAGACTGCTGCATCCAGTTAACCACATGTCACCCCCTACTGCTAGCCAAGAGGATAGATTAAGACTGAGAACATTCAGGTCCTATTATAAACCACTAAAAATCTGACCCTTTAAAGGGTTCTTCTCCTTTTTCTTTCTTTACAAAAGTAAAGTTTTCAATTACAAAAATATACTGTTGAAAAAGCTTATTCAACACTAAGCATGAAGAACACATGTGGCATCCTGCCGAACATGCCAGATACATCCTAACTCAGTATGCTATTGTGGTTAGGGCACTGGACCAGAACACAAGAGATTTTGGTTTTGTTCCTTGGTCTGCCAGACTTCCTATGTGACCCTGGGCATGATACTCTGTGCCTCAGTCTGCCATCTGTAAAAATGATACGTCCACACTTGGAAAGCTGCATGCAATTCTGGTCACCCCATCTCAAAACAGATACATTAGAATTGGAAAAGGTGCTGAGAAGGGCAATGAAAATTATTAGGGTATGGAACAGCTTCCATATGAGGAAAGATTAAAAAGACTGGGATTGTTCAACTTAAAAAAAAAGAGATAACTAAGGGGGAACATGATAGAAGTCTATAAAATGACGACTGGTGTGGAGAAAGTGAATAGGGAATTGTAATTTACCCCTTCACATAACACAAGAACTAGAGGTCACCCAAAGAAATTAATAGGCAGCAGGTCTAAAGGAAGGACTTCTTCATACAACGAACTGTCAGTCTGTGGAACACATTGCCATGGGATGTTGTGAAGGCCAAAAGAATAACTGGGTTCAAAACAGAATGAGGTAAGTTCCTGGAGAATAGATCCATCGGTGGCTATTAACCCAGACGGTCAGGCACACAATCCCATGCTCCGACTGCCAGAAACTGGGACTGGACGGCAGGGGATTGATCACTAAAGACTGCCCCATTCTGTTCATTCCTTCTGAAGCATCTGGTCCTGGCCACTGTCAGAGACGGGATATTGGGCTAGATGGACAGTGAGTTCTGACCAAGTATAGCCATTCTTAAGTAATGCTTCCTTACTTCATAGGGCTGTTGCGAGGACAAATTCATTGAGTGAGGTACTAGATACTGTGGTGACGAGCACCACAGAAAAACCTATAAATAAATTAATGGACAAGACAGCACAGCAAAGGGTGCAGGGGAAGATCAGCAGTCAAAGGGTATGAAGTTACATCTTAATGTAAGAGCTCAATCATTCTAGTACTTGTACTAGAAATAAAGCTGCATTATGGACTCCCAGGGAACTTCCCTTGGTCAATTCTAACCAGGGGTTAGGACAGGGCTGTTCCTTACAGAGTGTTCTCTAGATATTGTCCTGTCTAGTTTTAAACATCTCAAAGCAAAGGAGTTTCCGCCACTCTTACATCATGAGATGTAATTCTCCTTCCCCACACATCGTCTCATATTGGTATCATTATGGATTAATGCAGCAGACAAAAAGACTTGGCTTTACTAATTTTGTAAAGGGAATCACAATGACCTTTGAGAGGGTAGGAGCAATTTTAAAATCTCTTTTATTAATTTGACTCTCTCTAGAGTAGATCTGATGTGTAACATTTGATACCATCCCTTCCCATGTGCCATATACATGAACTTAATACCCATGAATAGATAACTGTGATAAATTCTGCACTTGACACTTACACTGCAGAATGCGCACTCCATCCCAGAGTAAGCGGGGGCCGAGTGCTTTCTGTACAGTGAGCTAACAGGGTCAAATATCTTGGTATAACCACCTGCTGCCCAACTTTGTGATTCAGAGACAGTGCCACATTGAAGCTGTATCGTTTCAGATGAAGAATCAGGACCCTGAAAGATAGGAGGCAGGGCAGAAATAACTGCATTAAGTTCAAAACCAAAGACAGTAGCCAGTAAATAAACACATTCAAAACCCAGCTTGCCCTACCCGCAAAATAGTGACCTCAGTTTCAACTACATTTTATTTTTAGAAAAAACGTTTTCCATCTCTTGGCTTTCTAACAAGAGATAATTGATTGCATTAACAGTTAGCTGTGTGGTGAGCTTGAGGAGATGTGATCCTGCAGGATTCTGGGAGCTAGGCCACTTAGGGCTCTGGAGATAGTAAACAGTCCCCTGAACTTAATTTGGGTATTTTCAGGCTGCTAGTTCATAATGAAGAGCACAGGTATAATATGCTCTCAGCCTGATCCTCGCAGAAGACAGTTCTGGTTACTGCTTCTATCTAGCAAGACCCCTAAGTTGCAGACCATTTTAACAATAGGCAGACATCCTGCTCTGATGAAGCAGTCAGACACCGTCAACTCAAGAGACTTCCTGATTCAATCAACATCATTTTGTTCTGGTCCAGGATGAGCTTACGCCAACCAGCTTTTATTCATGTCCTTATTTCTGCCAGCTAACGAGAGAGCTAGGAAATAACTGATTGCTTCCAAAGAGGAAACAGAGCCAAGTATAATGATCATAGATCAGTGTCATCAGCATATTCCCTCACAATATCCCCTACTGACCTAACGTACATGTTGAACAACAGGAGTGGTCAAGACTTAGGCCTTGTCTATACTACTTCGGTAAGTCGATCTAAGGGCTTGGCTACCCTTGCGAGTTACAGCGCATTAAAGCAGCCCTGGGCGCACTAGCTCACTCCCTGTCCACACTGGCAAGGCATGTAGAGCGCTCTGACTCCGCAGCTACTGTGTTCCTGGTACTCCACCTCGGCAAGAGGAATAACATTTGCTGCGCCTTGGCTACAATGCCCAGGCGTCAGTGTGAATGAGGTGTTGCATTACTGCGCTCTGATCAGCCTCTGGAAACGTCCCATAATCCCTTTAAGTCAAGTGGCCATTCTTGTCATTGTTTTGAATCACTGTAGGAATGCGGATATGCCCTTTGAAAGCTCCGTTTCTGACAGCCCGCTGCTTATCTGCTCCGAGACAAAGCAACCATTACTGTGGAATGCTGTGTGTGTGTGTTGGGGGGGGGGGGGGAAGGAGAGAAGAGGTCTGCTGGTGTCTGAACTTACAAGACAGCAAGCTGACATGCTCTCAGCCCCTCAAAAACCCCCCACCCCCCACATACACACAACACACTCCCTGTCACACTCCACACCCCCCCGAAAAGCACGTTACAGTCACTTGCATGCTGGGATAGCTGCTTATAATGCACCGCTCCCAATGCCGCTGCAAGTGCCACAAATGTGGCCATGCCAGTGCGCAAGCAGCTGTCAGTGTGGACAGACTGCAGCGCTTTCCCTCCTGCGCTCTCCGAAGGTGGGTATAATTCACAGCGCTCTACACCTGCAAGTGTAGCCATGCCCCAAGTTATGCTACTCCAGTTATGTGAATAACATAACCGAAGTTGACGTAGGTTAGGTCAATTTACCGTTGTGTCTACCCAGGGCTATGTCAATGGGAGACGCTCTCCCACCGACTTACATTGCTCTTCTCAGGGAGCTAGAGTACCGGAGTCGATGGGAGAGCACTTTGCCATTCACCTAACGGGTCTTCACCAGACCCGCTAAATTGACACCCACTGCACTGATTGTAGCAGTGCCGATCTACTGGTAAGTGCTGACATGGCCTCGGACTGTTTGGCCCTGAAAATCAAGCATCCTAAAGGAGGAAGAGCAATCACTAACCGACTGGGCACAGGGGTGGTTTTATTAGTCATAAACTTTACCTAACTTCTAATACTTTTGTTCATGAAACTACCACCAACCTTACAAACATTCACTGTGCGGTGAGCCTTCCCTCCTGCACTACATTGTGTGTCTATTTAGACTGGGCAGGGACCACGTGGTATTATCTGAATTATGGTATCACCAAAGGGTCCAAATTAGGGACCCTGCGCTCCATTATGCTAGGTTCTGTAAAACTTACACCATGACAAGATGATCCCTGCCCCAAAGAGCTTACAATCCATGTAATGATTCCATCTATGTCATTAAAAGTACCACGGCACACTATCAGTACTGCTTCAAGAGTACTGTGTATTTCTAATGATATCGGCCTGTCCACTCTCTCAGCTACCACCCAGATATTCTGCTCTTTCTTTAGGACAAAGCTGGCAGCTGTAAACCTCCTTTCACAAACAGGAAAGATCTGATCCCTATTAGGAGAAAGTGTCAAGCTCTGACTTTCTGGAGGGAAGGGTATATAGGGGAGAAACCTCTCTGTACTCTTCCTTGCAGCCCACTCTGCTCACTGTGACACAGAAAGACAGCAAGCACCGAGGTGAAAGGGATGGTTGGCCACGCAAAATGAGGTCCTACATTGAACTCGATGGCATTTCTCTGTCAGTCTGGATATAATGTAGTAACTTTTGAACGCCACATTTGATCTATTCCAAAGTTTCAGGGAATGTTTTAGGCATCAGTGGACAGAATCCTATTGATTTTAGTGAAAAATCGGAAAACCGGAAGGGGAAAGTGAGGAATGCATGGAGCCCCAGGTATCTGGTTAGCGCACACATATCAGCTTCAACCAGGTCTACCAAATCTGTAGATCAAAGAATCAGTTCATGGCAGCCATTAACAAGTTCCAGCATAATTCTCACCCCACTGCCCATCTCAGCTTCGCCCTCCTTCCCAAAAGAGTTTAAAATGTTGATAACAAGAATGACTTATCTCCCAGGCCTGGCCTGCATTTAACATTTAGGTCAACATTGCTCAGGCGTGTAAAAAATCTGCATCCCTGAGCGATGCAACTGTGCAACCTAACTCCACTAGTGTCAGACAAAGCTAGGTTGATGGAAGAATGCTTCTGTCGCTATTGTTGGTGTAACTGTGTCTAACACTATGGGGTTATGCCAGCATAGCTCAGGCACTGCAGCTATGCCAATATAGTCCCCGGTGCACACTGTACCCCAGACAGAAAGAAAATAAATAATGGGGGGCAGGAGGAATGCACAGAGCCACAAGCATGGGGAGGAGAATGGGGGAGGGAGACATTGGAGCACAGCACCGCAGGCACGTGGTGGAGGGGAGGAATGACTGGGGGGAGGGGGGGCATTCAGAGCCCCTGGCTCTGGGGAGGAGAATGGGGCACAATGATAGAGAGACACACAGAGACCCAAGCATGTGGTGGTCAGGGTAAAGAGGGGCATACAGAGCTCCTGGCATTGGATGCTGTGGAAATGAAGGATAGGGCCCCCCCGCACGAGGTAAGGGAGAGGGGTAGCAGGGAGTCCTGAAACAGAGGGAGTTGGAATGGTGGCCCACAAGAAGCTGGGGGGTGGGGAGGGAATGGAGGAATGTCAGACTCCCCTGGTGTACACAATGAGCTCTGCATACAGAAGCAATGATGCGTACAATCCTCTAATTATATCGACCATTTCACTCTTCATCCTCGTCCGTTACTCTAGCCCTGCTCTTCCAGGCAGTCCTACGTACCAACACTTTTATCCGCTTTTATGACATGGGAAAGCACCAGAGTAGGATTTTACCCTTACCTGGGAAGCCTATTGAATTTGTGTGTAACAACAGCAGACTTTCCATTACACTTCTCACAAGAATACTCAATCTCCTCTGCCTATTAAAGACAAAGCAAAATATAAGGATGACTCAACCAGATATTTATTGAAAGCAGATGGCCTTTTTCAGTCCAGTGTTTCTCTGAAGAGGGCACTCATCTATTTCTTAATTGACTTATCACTTCAACATGACATACCAAAAAATGAATCAGATAAGAGAACAAGAAATAAGCTTACAGCTGAAGATCTGTCAGTTAAGACAGGTGGAATTAGTTAGGGAGAAATCGCTTTTTCCAAATCTGATACATAGAACTAGAAAATAGAGAGGGTAAAGGAACATCAGTACTCAAAATGAGGGGACAGTAGTTTTGCAAGACCTGCAGCTTTTCCTCTCAGAAACACCTACCACGTAGCTTTACAGAGCCCTTACTGGACAAGATTTAATTCTCCATATCCCTAGTCCAAAGCTATTTTTTTTTCTCCTGAAAGGCCCTCTGCCTCTGAGATCATTACTGATGTATCACAGTTAAACAGAATTTCCAAGCAGAGACAGCTAGAGGAGATGAAAAGCATTGTGCGAGGAGTATGCATGCAACAGCAATATTTAGACATTTGCCACTGTTTATATAATTCATTTCTGAAAGTCAGCGATCAAACCACGCCACTATTCTTCTACTAAGGATGGAGTCTATACCTCAAGCATACGCAATGGCCTTACTATTCAGCCTTAGAAAGGATAAGTCCGTGTTTCCAATCAGTGTATCAAAATACAATGAAGACCAATGTATATAAAAGGGACCGTGGCAGATTTTACTGATTAAAAAAATCTTACTTCTGATCAGTTTGATTTCACAGGGGACTCCTAACAAAATGCAATACTGTGAATTGTACAGGAAATATTTATCTCCTGTTTTGAACAAGCTCGTGTTGGAGGTCTATTTACTGTGTATGCATCTAGATATTTCAAATACATCATCTATTTTTTTAATTAAACAGATATATATGGCCTCTGTTCTGATTTAAAGAGAGAGACTAGTCGTCCAACCACCCTAGCACAGGATTGAGAACCAACAATTTCTGAGTTCTAATCCCATCTGAGGTGGACTCTTCTCTAGGATTTACATAATTCTTCTGTGCCTCAATCTCCCTATTTAAGAAACAGTAAAACATGTACATCCCAGGAGCATTGTGAGGATCAGTTTGTGTCTATACAAAACTGAAATCTGTTACTCTTAATATATATTGATGTGACGTAAGAGAGAGAGAGAGATGGATGAATGAATGAATGAATAGTAATAAATAAGCATTATGTACCCTGAAAAAGAGATCAAGGGAATCCTGGATGGATCGTGAAGGAAGTAATTTCTTTCTTCGGGGAAGATCAATGGAAAGATCATTAAACTGTTCCCGTTTAGTGACTGTTTCAGCACACCTACGATAAAAAAGCACATGTGATTTTGCCTGTACGTATGCTGGGAAATCATCATAGTTTATATGGTTTATGTCACAGTAACTTTATCCATGTGGACATACCGAGCCCATTTTAACTCATCAAGCTGATAAAGTCTCTCACTGACTGAATTTACGCTTTAATTTTGGGACTTGGGTTTGGTATTTTCATGATTTAAAGAAAGATTTCCTGTGAGTAACAGTTTGAGAGCAAACATGAACCCGAACTCTAAGAAGTACTTTGGAGTGGCCAAGGGATCTGTCATATGGGAAAGTCAACAGGCCTGGTGGTATAGCTGAAAGCCCTCCAATCTGCATCCACCCTCTCAGGAGGAAAGGAGTCAGCCCAACATCATGAGGGAGCAAAAGGAAATCTGATTTTTTTAAAAAATGAAATACTAATATTTCACATCTTTAAAAACCTTAATTTCATTTCAGGATATAATAACTGGACCCAAGTAATATCATACAACTTTTAAGGGCACAGCATGTGACACACATATCAACAACAGTTTTCTAGAATGACGACATGATTAACACCAGCACAGTACCAAATGTATGTGGCATTGGCCATAGAGGTGAATGAGCAGGACGATGTGCTTACTTAACACATCCTTGTTTAGCCTCTACTGGCATAGCTCCTTTTGGAGCCACAGGAAAGCTGCCATTCCCTGGAAGAAACCACTGGGAGAATGACAGAGAAAACTTGGCCTGCCCACTTCCAGGAACAAGCCCTATCCTGATGTAAAGCCCTTATCTTGTCTAGTGGGCATGGATAGAAAAGCAAAAACGAAAGCACCTACACTGAAACTAAGGCTTCTTTTGCAAAAACATTTAAAAACTAGCAGGCTGCTCGGCGAAGATGTTACAGTAAAGAGCAGTGTGGTGTGAGGGTTTACCCTGTGACTACACTTAATCTTCCTGTGCAGACAGTTTTACGCATTTGGAGAGTTTTCATTTCTGCTTACATCATATGTAGGAAAAGAAGGAAACAGTTTAGTACTACATGTGGAAGTTGGTCTGTGGATGAATGAGATCACAGAATATGAAAATACTTTCCTTCCATCTGCAGAACTTTTACTTCTTAGTCTTCAAAAGTATTGCCTCTCTCAAAAATACTTACATCTTACATATGATAGAATGTTGAACCTCGAACTCTAAGTTAGTGATAACTGGACAAGTGTAAACTTTAGTGGCTGAGATGTCATCAGAGGCCCGTCCTGGTGAGTTATCTTCACCAGACACTGGCTCACTCTTCCAAGTTTTGTTTAATTTTTCCATGTCCTCCTTCAGCTGATCCAAACACTGGCTCAAAAACTCATGTGCATCCTAGAAACGGTGTAAATTCTTTAGATTAGAATGACTATCTGCATATCCTGCTTTCAATCTCTCTACTATACTTGGGGGTGTGTGTGTGGAGGGATGGATGGATGGAGGGCGGGCTGCGGCTGGGATCCAATTAGAACAGGGATTAAGAGCAGCTGAGGGAGGCTGGCTGAGTAGCTGGCCCCAGGTGTGGCCAGCTCAATCAGGACACAACTGGCCCTGATGAGAGGGGCTGTGTAAGGACCTGGCTGCCTGGGAACGCAGGGTACCAGTAGCAGAGCCGTGCTGGGGAAGGGCACGAGGAGCTGGGGAGCTCCAGCCTGGCAGCTCCCCAGGTGGAGGCCTTGTTAAGACCTAAGGGGGTACTGGGGCTGCAGAGGTGCAGCCCAGGGATAGGCAGAAGCAGGTGGCCAGTGATGAGTGGCCATTACAGACTGCAGTCTGCCCCAGGGAGTGGAGGCTAGACGATGACTGGCAGTAGCCACTGAGGCCAGGTGGACATGGGGGTTGGGGGTTCCCCTGAGAGGGGAGACCTAGAGTGTGGGGGTACTGCTGTGGGCAGAACCCCAAAGTAAAAGGCACCAGGGTCCGGGAGGGACATGGGGGCTTGAGGCAGGAGAGACACCAGCCAGCAGGGGGTGCTCAGAGTGCTGGAATCAAGCTAATTCCTGGACGACCAGCAGGAGGTGCTGCAGCAGTGAGTGCTCAACCTGCTTCACAGCTCCTTCAGTCTCAACTTGACTCCAATGGGCACAGACCAAGTCAAAGTGACTACTGCTGAGCTAGCACACAAAACATAGGAGCAGTTTGTACAAGAGAGAGCACTTACATTCTGCATGTAACCCGAGAATCTCTCTGCAGTAGCTGAAATGGCACTTTTCACTTTCTTGAGCAGCTCTTTCTTTACCTCAGGGCTGCAAACATCCTTTTTAGCAAGCAGATGGGCAAAGCGTCTGGAGAAATTAATGCAGTGAAAGGTTGGTTGGCTGGCTTTCCAAATCTTATGGTAGGTAGTGTAAAACCTAAAGATGTCTCTCTAAAAACATTTGCCAAGTCTGTTTTCCATTAGGGGATGAGGCAGAGGGATTCAACCTGTACAACACTTCACAAACTGTCCCTGCCCCCTTAGATTCCAAGTGTTTTAAAACTTAACTCCTGATGCCATCATTTCAATGGGACTCTGCATTTAAAAACTCCTCCAATGTAAAAAGCACATCATAAAAATGTGTTATGTAAAATATGTTATGAAATAACATCCCATTAAAATAAACAGATAAATAATTAACCCTAATTCTTATGGCCAACAAACACTTTTGTAAATTACGTTCCACCCAGCTGCAAGTCTCATTTATTTTTGCAATACAAGAAGTTGCAACATACAGCTTCATTCCTTTACATAACAAGAAGCTGAAGAAATCTGGCAAGACAAAAGTTTCTTTTAACTCAGATATACCATTGTTGTTGGTTTATTAATAATCAGGTGATCCTCTCTATCTCCAGTTACTGTGATCTAGTTAATTTCATAACATATACATGCAAGTGACATATGAAAAGGAAAGAAAACTAACAATTAGTTAACAAAAGAATTGGGTAAATTGCCTGAAACAAACCAACAGAAGTCAAGACAGGCACTATGAAGCATTCACGTCAGTCCTGTTGTACCTCCACACACAATCACGCATGGCCCTCCATCAGAAGATCCTATTATAATGGGTCACAAGCACTATCTACCTAGTTTGCCTGTAAGGAGATAGGGCGCCATCTTTAGTGCAGCTTTACAGTGCATTATACAACTACAACAGGAAAAATATGCACAATGGCCCATTTGACAGACCGCTGAAAGAACGGGACTTAGCTGAGAGCACAAGGATGGTCTTCAGAAATTCCTATTTTACTCTATCTGCAAACTTGACAGTAACATTAGACAAAGTGTCCACAATATGCTTATTCTATGACTGATATCATAGGGCCAAACAGAGGTCTTATTGCAAATCCTAGCAAGAGGACATTTCAAATGGCATATATAACTGCCAAGTCCAAACAGTGCAGGAGTGGTTCAAGGAGCTCAAGAAAGATACAACAGCTAGGGTTCAAGGCACAACCAACTCCTACATGCCTATATTCAAGCATCATGTCCTACAAATTCACCCCAAGGTCCAGTTTGCAGATACAGTAAAATAGGAATTTCTGGGTATGGAACGGCTTCTGTATGAGGAAAGATTAATAAGACTGGGACTTTTCAGCTTGGAAAAGAGATGACATGGGGGGATATGACAGATCTATAAAATCATGACAGGTGTGGAAAAAGTAGATAAGGAAGTGTTATTTACTCCTTCTCATAACACAAGAACTAGGGGTCACCTAATGAAATTAATAGGCAGCGGGTTTAAAACAAACAAAAACAAGTATTTTTTCACACAGCGCACTGTCAACCTGTGGAACTCCTTGCCAGAGGATGTTGTGAAGGCCAAGACTATGAAAGGGCTCAAAAAAGAACCAAATAAGTTCCTGGAGGACAGGTCCATCAATGGCTATTAGCCAGGATGGGCAGGGATGGTGTCTCTAGCCTCTGTTTGCCAGAAGCTGGGAATGGGCAACAGGGGATGGATCACTGGATGATTCCCTGTTCTGTTCATTCCCTCTGGGGCACCTGGCATTGGCAACTGTCGGAAGACAGGATACTGGGCTAGATGGACCTTTGGTCTGATCCGGAATGGCCATTCTTATGTTCTTAAATAAAGTTAATGTCAAAAAAGAAAATATCCCACCCAAGCCAATGAAGTTTACCTGATAAGTGCATTGAGTGGAATTTTTTTCCAAGGGATACCCTGCTTAAGCAAATCATTAGCAAACGACTGAATTGAAAACAAGGACTGTAAAATAGCATTCATGTAGCAGGTATTTCCCAAGTTTGAAAATCTGAAAAGAACAACAAAGGATATTATTGAACATTGACCTATTAAGGCGTTTGCTGTTTTCCATCACAACTGCTCCAACACAGCTCCTCCCTCCTAGACCATTAGTAGGGTTGCCAGGCGTCTGGTTTCCGACTGGAACACTTGGTCGAAAAGTGATCCTGGCAGCTCCGGTCAGCAGTGCCGACTGGGTCATTAAAAATCCAGTCAGCGGCACAGCAGGGCCTGGGGCTAAGGCAGGCTCCATGTGACCCCTGGAAGTGGCCGCCAGGTCCTTGAGACCCGTAGGTGTATGGGCAGTTAGGCAGGCTCCATGGCGCTGCCCCAACCCTTAGTGCCGGCTCCACAGCTCC
Organism: Mauremys mutica; assembly: GCF_020497125.1. Lineage (NCBI taxonomy): Eukaryota > Metazoa > Chordata > Testudines > Geoemydidae > Mauremys > Mauremys mutica. Next base: position 2,647,057 of record NC_059081.1, on the reverse strand, counting down.
CATTGGTCAGGAATCATGACCAATGGGAGCTGTGGGGGCGGCATCTGCAGGCATGAGGGCAGCACACGGAGCCTCCCTGTCTGCCCATGTGCCATGGGGCTGCAGGGACCTGGCGGCCACTTCCTCAGAGCCACAGTAACCACCACCGGGACCCTGAACTCCCTCCTACACCCCAACCCCCTGCTCTCCAAACCCCTTATCCCTGGCCCCATCCCAGAGCCCACATCCCAGCCAGAGCCCTAACCCCCCTCCGCACCCTAACCTCCTGACCAAGCCCTAAGCCCCCTCCCACACTCCGAACCCTTCATCCCCAGCCCCAGCCCAGAACCTGCACCCCTAGACGGAAAGCTGGCAACCCATTAGTCATCTTGTATATCTGGAAAGCATCTATGGGTATTTCTACAATCTAAATTTAAAAATACTGTGATTGCTCATTTGGTACAGAGAATAATTTTCAAACAAGCTTATTCCTTTCACTATATCAACTACTAAGTTCTCAGGTTAGCATTTTAGCAAACATTTTTCTTTTCCCAAATTGGGAAAAGGGCTCCTTACTCAGGCACAATTCTCACTCATTCAGAGCCAGGTCTTGTGTACTAATTACATAGAAACGAATTCTTCAGTCTGCTCACATTCAGATGACAGGGGGGAAAAAGTCTGATATCAAAGTAGCTAAAACTTACCCTTGTAGCTGTTGCTGTGGGTGGCTGGAAAGGGGCACTCGAGGTTTGTTCCATCCTGTGTAGTCTTGATTAGATCTCATTTTTTTAACAGAAAGTGGGGCTGGCTGAGAGAGAAACCCCAGGCTTCTTTTGGCTGAGGGTGTCTGACTTGATATGCTAGACCTACAGGGCAAAAAAAAAAGGGGGGGGGCGGGGGAGGTGCATAAAATCTAAGTTTTTGACTGCACTGTTCTTTCAAGACAGTAGCAAAGACAACAATTATAGCCCATGACAAAAATGACAATCAGATCAGCCTTATCCCTTGCACATGCCAACCTGCTGCCTATCTACTCATGGCAATTGAAATGGGATTGAGCTGGAGGAGAGAAGGCTGTCCTATTCTACCTTTAGTAGATTATGTCTTGAAGAATCTCAAAACAGGACTCAAAAAGGAATCGCTTCACTAATAAAATGGTGCCGTCTTTGTAATGAAGCGTAGCAGCCAGGCAGACAGCGGGTGCACACTGCATTGCAAAATAGTGGGCTACATATGGGAAGGGGAAACACTGGCCCAGAACACTCACCAAACCCCACAGCAGACAAGTCTTTGGTTTTTAAAGTACCATTGGACAAATCCCCACACAGTAAACTCTGGGAAGGATGGTCTTATGGTTAAGGCATGACTAGACCACAACTCAGGAAATCTAGTTTGAATTTATGTCTCTGCCATTAACTTCCCATGTGAGCCCTGGACAAGTCATTTAATCTCTATACCTCAGTTCCTTATCTCTAGACTATGGATAATATTTCCTCTCTCCCTACCCTTTGTCTGGTCTAACATGAAACTCTTTGGGGCAAGGACTGTATCTCTCTGGTGCCTGCCTAGCACAATGTGGCCCCAATCTGGCACTACTGGAATACAGCTACTACTTATAAAAATAACTACAGTTTATCTACCTGGGAAGGATGAAGGCTGATTCAATCTCACTGGGATTTGAACCTGGGATTCTAGAGTTTAGATATTTTAAATGTGACACAGACCATTAAACCATCCACTCTTTTCCTTGCAGAGTTTGATTTTGATTCCAGATTCTTCCAAATCCCTCAAGTAACATGGTGTGAAACAATCAAGCCCATAGAATTGAATGTGGGGCTCTGATCTTCACTGACACAGTGACTCCTATACCCAGCACCAGCAAAGCTCCCTTCAACAGCAGAGCTTCTCAACAGAGGGGTATGTTGTATATAACTTTAATACAACCCATGCTTTTCTTGATGAAATCTTACAATGTGCAAATTTAGATATTTTTAGGAAGCCCATCTAGCCCAATATGCATATAGACCACACGACAACCCAAGTCTAGTACAAAACTAGAGTTTCAGCAATCCTGCATTATTTACTTCAGAAAAATGAAATGCAATTGTTTTCATGAATAAAATATGCATACTATTTGGTAAACACACAAAAATTCAAATGCCTAATTTCCTGAAAAACAGCTCTTTGTCCTGTAGACAGAACACTATAGAGTCATGCCTACCTGTCCAGGTTGGAATTGCCAGTGGAGAAGTCCTTTGATGCGGACCTGCTACCATAAAAGGAGGATGATTGTAGAGGCAAAACCCCTTGAAGAGCAATAGAAAAAACATTTGTCATGTATTCCAGCTAGCTCAGCTATGTATACTGTACTTGAGGACGGTAAATGGCTATACTTAAAATGTAAAGGGTTTAAAAAACCTTTTCAACAAGTAGTTTTTTCAGAGTTGTGTAATGAAGAAAGTACTAGCTCTAAATACTAAGTGCATGTAGTTTTTTCATATAAGCTAAAGGCTGGCTTGATACCTCCACCCTGAAATTCTGATTTGTTTATTTGAAAAAGGCTGTTAAAATGTGGAACCAACAACTGAAACAATGGAATGTGTATTTGTCAGTTGTTCAAACATAAAAAATACATACACACAAACCCTTCTTAGCTATGATTTCCAATGCAGTGTACACAAAATTCAAAACAAATACCTTGTACTGAAAATTAAGTTTATTTTCCTACTCTCCATTTCATAGTAAATTAACGTACATTTGTGGGCAAAACATGAAGTATTTCAAATGAGATGTATTCTGACACCCCAGTGATTCAAATTATAAATGTTGCCATGTAAAACCATAACTTCACAAGATTCAAGCACGTCTATTAAGTGGACAGAGAATTATTGTTCACTTTCATCCTGGCTTTGGGATGGAAGATGCAGAGTTCAGGCCATCTGTACAGCCTGAAGGAAGTTTACTGCTGCCACCTGTACTTGCAGATAAACAGAAAACTTCTGTTTCTAATTCTGAAGTCCTTTTAAAATCTTTTTTAAAGACTTCACTCATTAGTTCAGCATCATCCTTACTTGTTCGACTAGCAAAATAATTGTAGTCTGAGCTATACCAAAATAAAGCGTATTCACATTTTTAAATCTACACCAGCCAATGTTTCTCACAAAGGCAGAATCTAGATTACATTCCCCTTTGTGAACAAGGTGCTCGACGTTTAGAATTGCAATAAACTATATCCTAGAATACTCAAGGAGCTGACTGAGGAGATATCTGAGCCATTCCATGAGTTTTCGAAGATAATCATTAAGATGGGCAAATAAAGCATCAATCTATAAAAAGAGGAATAAGGACAACCAGAGGAATTACAGACCAGTCAGTTTAACTTCAGTACCCAGAAAGATAATGGAGCAAATAATCAAATCATCAATTTGCAAATTCCTAGACGATAATAAGATAAGTAACAGTCAGCATGGATTTCTTAAGAACAAATGATGTCAAAGCAACCTAACGGCTTTCTTTGACAGGGTAACAAGCCTTATGGATAGAGGGGAAGCAGCAGATGTGGAATATCTTGACTTTAGTAAGGTTTTTGAGACTGTCCCACAAAACTTCCTCATAGACAAACTAGGGAAATATAGCCTAGATGAAGCTACTATAATGTGGGTGCATAACTAGCTGGAAAACCATTCCCAGAGAGTAGTTATCAGTGGCTCACAGTCAAGCTGGAAAGACATATCTAGTGGGGTCCTGCAGGGATTGGTACTGGGTCCAGTTCTGTTCAACATCTTCATAAATGATTTAGATAATGGCACAGAGAGAACACTTATAAAGTTTGTGGATGATGCCAAGCTGGGAGGGGTTGCAAGTGCTTTAGAGAATAGGATTTAAATTCAAAATGATCTGGGCAAACTGGAGAAATGGCCTGAAGCAAACAGGATGAAATTCAATAAAGACAAATGCAAAGTCATCGGCGATCCCTCGAGGATGATCTCTTTCACGGGTTTTATTTTTCATGACTGAGGAGCCCGACCCTTGAGCCACAGGGTCGCTGGCAGACGTTGCAGGTGGTGTGAGAAGACAGGATTGGGCCACGATTGCTGCGTTCTTTTCTGGTGTTTTTCTGCAACTAGGGCAAGGCGACTTTCCTCAAAAGTGGACATTCCCGCTCTGACAAGCCATGGCCAGTTATCCCTATCCTGGGCTGCTGTCTCCCAGTGTGTGTACTCCACTTAGGAAGGAACTATCAATTGCACACATACAAAATGGGCAATGACTGCCTAGGAAGGAGAACTGAGGAAAGGGATCTGGGGGTTATAATGGATCACAAGCTAAATATGAGTCAATAGTGTAACACTGTTGCAAAAAAATGTAAATAGCATTCTGGGATGTGCCAACAGGAGTGTTGTAAGCAAGACACAAGTAGTAATTTTTTCACTCTACTCCACACTGATAAGGTCTCAATTGGAATATTGTGTCCAATTCTGAGCACCACATTTCAGGAAAGATGTGGACAAATTGGAGAAAGGCCAGAGGAAGAGGAACAAAAATCATTAAAGGTCTAGAAAACATGGCCTGTGAGGAAAGATTGAAAAAATTGGGTTTGTTTAGTCTGCAAAAGAGAAGACTGGGGGGGAGTGGGAAGGGGGGAGGGGAAGAGGAGGACCTAACCGTTTTCAAGTACATAAAATGTTGTTACAAGGAGAAGGGTGAAAAATTGTTCTCACTAAAACCTCTGAGGATAGGACAAGAAGCAATGGGCTTAAATTGCAGCAAGGGAAAAACTTCCCAACTGTGAGGGTAGTCAGGCACTGAACAAATTGCCTAGTGAGGTTGTGGAATCTCTGTCGCCAGAAGTTTTTTTTAAGAACAGATTAGACAAACACCTGTCAGGAATTGGCTAGTTATTACTTAGTCATGCCTTGAGTGCAGGGGACTGGATGAGATGAGCTACTGAAGTCCATCCAGTCCTACACATCCATGATTCTGAGAAAAGAATTGCATTGGAGTCTGTGCCTGCCATTTACCTATCTTGACTTGGCAGGACTATTTATTATGACCTCTCAAGGTCCCCTCCCAGCCCTACATTTCTATGATTTCATGAATAATAATAATTTGTATTACCATAAAGCCTTAGAGCCATAGTCATGGACCAGGAGCTCATTGTGTTAGGTGTTGTACGGACAGACTAAAAGACCATTCTTGCCCTCAAAGACCTTCCAATCTATGTACAAGACAAGAAACAACAGGTGGATAGCACAAGGAATCAATGAGGCCTGGTCTACACTACCGCGGTAAATCAATCTAAGCACGCTACTCCAGTTACGTGAATAACGGTACTGAAGTCAACGTAGCTAGTTCCACTTACTGCAGTGTCCACACTGCGCTGTGTCCCGCTGATTTACCTTATGCTTCTCGGGAAGGTGGAGTACAGAAATCGACGGGAAAGCGCATGTTCACCAGACGTGCTAAATCGATGCCACTGCATCAATTGCAGCAGTGCCAATTTAGCTCTGTAGTGAAGACATTCTCTGAGATAATATTCGTCAAAAAAACAGATCAGTGCTCTTCATTATTTTTTGAAGAAGGGGCCACTTTGGCAAAAAAACCTTCAATGTGAGAGCCACATCAACCCGACACAGGCAGTTGAACATTCCGAGTTCTTTGTTGATTGATATGGTAATATTACCGTTATTGGTAATATTGCTTGGGGTGCAGGAGGAGGTATGGGGGACTGGCTCTGGGAGGGGGCTCAGGGCTGGGGCAAGGGCTTGGGGTGCAGGAGAGGGTATTGGGGGATGGCTCTGGGAGGCTACAGGTTGGGTGGCAGAAGAGCTATTCAGAACCTGCCCACTGAAGTGGCAGCACTTACTTTGGGGGGGCCCCAGCCCCATGCCACTCTTGGAAGGGGCCGATGCGCCCCTGCAGCCCACGTGACTCTGGGGGCTGCCCCTTTCTGCAAGCACCACCCCCACAACTCTCATTGGCCACAGTTCCCCATTCCCGACCAATGGGAGCTCTGGGGGCAGTGCTTGCAGGCAGGAACAGCGCGCTGAGACCTCTGTTCCCCCACTTTCCTCCCGGGGCCGCGGGGGCATGCTGACCACTTCCGGGAGTGGTGTGGAGCCACAGTAGGCTGGGAGCCTGCCTTAGCTACAGCCCCAATGCGCTGCCAGAGAGCGCGATCGACAGGAAGCCACACTTAGGGTCCATGGGAGCTGCCACTGGCTTACAGGCCTTGCAGCGAAGAACACTGAAATAAATAGCGGTCCCAGCATATCAGTGCCCTAAACGTTGCCAAGTTTTTTGTAGGCATCATGGCAAACGAAAGCTACTGAGGGATTTGAAGGAGAGTAATGAATGTGTGCAGCAGATGTTTATGGGTAGCTCCTCCCAAGAATGAGGGGTAACGTGGAAGAAAGCAAAAAGGTGCTTGTTTGAAAATTCAGTAAGTGACCGATGGAGGCTGGTATTAAGGGCCAATCAAAGTTGAGAACTCAATAGTGAATGAGAGATGATAGGTAAGGTTGGGCCTGTAAGCCTGACTTCAGTATCAGGCAAACTGGTTGAAACTATAGTAAAGAACAAAATTGTCAGACAGATAGATGAACATAATTTCTTGGGGGGGGAAGTCAACATTGTTTCTGTAAGGGAAATCATGCCTCACCAATCTACTAGAATTCTTTGAGGGGGTCAACAAGTATGTGAACAAGGGGGATCAAGTGGATATAGTATACTTAGATTTTCAGAAAGCCTTTGACAAGGTCCCTCACCAAAGGTTCTTAAACAAAATAAGCTGTCATGGGATAAGAGGGAAGGTCCTCTCGTGGATTGGTAACTGGTTAAAAGATAGGACACAAAGCGTAGGAATAAATTATCTGTTTTCAGAATGGAGAGAGGTAAATAGTGGTGTCCTGCAGGGGTGTATACTGGGACCAGTCCTTTTCAACATATTCATAAATGATCTGGAAAATGGGATAAACAGTGAGGTAGCAAAATCTGCAGATGAAACAAAACTACTCAAGATATTTAAATCCAAGCAGACTGCGAAGCGCTACGAAAGGATCTCACAAATTGAGTGACTGGGAAACAAAATGGCAGATGAAATTCAATGCTGATAAATGCAAAGTAATGCACATTGGAAAACATAAGCCCAACTATACATACAAAACGATGGGGTCTAAATTAGCTGTTTCTACTTAACAGAGAGATCTTGGAGTCATTGTGGAGAGTTCTCTGAAAACATCCACTCAATGTGAAGTGGCAATCAAAAAAGTGAACAGAATATTGGGAATCATTAAGAAAGGGATAGATAATAAGACAGAAAATATAATAATGCCTCTATATAAATCCATGGTAGACCCACATCTTGAATACTGCACGTAGCTGTAGTCACCACATCTTAACAAAAGCTATATTGGAATTGGAAAACATTCAGAAAAGGGTAAAAAAACCTTTAGGGGTATGGAATAGCTTCCATATGAGGACAGATTAATAAGACTGAGACTTTTCAGCTTGGAAAAGAGACGACTAAGGGGGGATATGATAGAGGTCTACAAAATCATTATTAGTGTGGAGAAAGTAAATAAGGAAGTGTTATTTACTCCTTCTCATAACACAAGAACTCGGGGTCACCAAATGAAATAGGCAGCAGGTTTAAAACAAACAAAAGGAAGTATTTTTTCACACAGCGCACTGTCAACCTGTGGAACTCCTGGCCAGGGGATGTCGTCAAGGCCAAGACTATAAGAGAGGTCAAAAAAGAACTAGATAAGTTCACGTAGGACAGGTCCATCAATGGCTATTAGCCAGGATGGGCAGGGATGGTGTCCCTAGCCTCTGTCAGAAGCTGGGAGTGGGCGACAGGGGATGGATCACTTGATTGCCTGTTCTGTTCATTCCCTCTGAGGTGCCTGGCATTAGCCACTGTCAGCAGACAGGATACTGGGCCAGATGGACCTTTGGTCTGAACCAGTCTGGCCTTTCTTATGATAGCTGCAAAGGGCCTTGAAAGTGAATACAAGTAGCTTATGTTTGATGTAAGAGAGGGCGGACATGGTCAAAGCGACAGGCTAGGAAAACTATTTTTGCAGCAGCTTTCTTAACATTTATGAGTGGAGTAAGACTGCATTTTTTTCGAGGCCAGAGGAAAGGATATTAAATGCTTGTTTACCTGATGTTCTGCTCTCCTCTGCCTGTTTCAGATTCAGCTGTTTCTCTCTGCTACTATTTAAAAACTTCCATGCCGGATCAGTCATAGCTTTGTTATTGCTACAGATAAATGGGAGCTGAAGTCAGAGCAGTTATGTGAAGTACAGTTTTTTCCTGGTTAATGTTTACACTTTAAATTTTTTTAGATATTTAATTCATATTGGTCTTTGTTTTAATTAACTATGAAGTATGTACACCTCATCAGCAAACAAATTTAGCCAACTATACCTCTACCCCGATATAACGCTGTCCTCGGGAGCCAAAAAATCTTACTCTGTTATAGGTGAAACCACGTTATATCGAACTTGCTTTGATCCACCGGAGTGCACAGCTCCCCCCACCGAGCGCTGCTTTACCGCGTTATATCCGAATTCATATTATATCAGGTTGTGTTATATCAGGGTAGAGGTGTAATTCATTAAATAGGCCTTTTCACTATCACATCAAACACACAGCCTACATCTCTCTGCTGTATGAAATACCATCCTCCTTTGTGCTTTGACCTCCTACAAGTCAAAACTCAAACCCAATAAGACAACTTCTGGCAAAACAAGTGCAAATTACCACCAAAAGGTGAATATCCCAGATATCTATTTAGCATCCAACACCGTTATAGAAGATGTGTTTGGTTAGTGCTAACTGACAAGGTAAACACATTGTCTGTAGATAACATACTACTGCAGAATTAACATACCTATATAGGGCTCTCTCTCACTCCCTAGTCCTTAACCCTTTCCAAACATAGATTACAATGTTATTATGACAGAGAAAGCTCTGTGTATTCTTTTCAAGAAGACTCATATTTTAAGAGTAGGTGGGCACATGCAGGAGGAACTTGCATCAGAACCTATAAAGATCAGCAGTAACTTACGTTGAAGAATCATTCTCTTTGGGATAATCTTCATTCATCTCTGAACCAGAGGGCTGTGTTCTTTTCCTCTTTTCACTAACATAGCACAAGAATAAATCATTTTAAGGAATCATTAATTCAGACGGACAAAGACAAACCTCTTCCTTCACCACGCATGCCTTGTGTGCTCTCTGTACTTCCTGCTAACCTTTCACAATTTTCAAGTTTCAAATATAAAATACAACAAATAATTTTGCACACACAGCTCTTTTAGGTTGTTCCCAGAGCTCATGGACCAGCCATGAGCCAGAAATGTGACTGTTAACATTGTTTTCAAAGCAATACCAAAAAATCATAAAAATGAACCAAAAGGACTTATACGTACAGTAACTTGTTACGATTACACATTTGTATAGTGCTAAATTTTGGTAAGAGCATATTGAAGGAGCTTTATTTCATACCGGTTTTCCAGTAAGCCCGTTCTGTGAGGAGTTGATGAAGTGGGAGACACTGAAATGTTAACCCTGTTGCTAGGAGTTCCACTTCCTGGGGAAGTCTTAACAGATGCTCTACTTGGGCTGCCCAGAACCTTTCGAAATGGATTTTCTTCCTTTCCCTCCACAGTCACTCTTTTTGAAGGAACCTGCAAAATCCAGCAGGGGAAATCCACAATAATCAAAAATGAAAAAGACTATTGTTATTCTAAATTGGCATTTAAATGTCTCTCCCAGAAATGCAGTATCTGAAAACAGGGAAATGCAAAGTTTAAGGACAGTAGAGTGTACTGTTGCACAGATGGAGTAAAGTTTGCATACATGAAAAGCCATTGTAAAACCACCAGATTGTGGTAATGCATAAATGGAGTATCCATGCAAACTTTACCCTTCTCCTCCTCCCACACTATCAGCATCATTGATGT